>NW_026991714.1:12500-5698899 GCF_029215605.1 Mirounga angustirostris | reverse complement strand
CCCGCACCACCACACACCCGCACGGCGCCGCGCCGCACCAGAGCCCACGGGGCCGCGCCCCACCTCCACGCCTTTCATCACGGTTCCTCCCTCCCGGTCTCACTCTACCCACACTGCCAGAGTCCTCCTCTCTTTGCACAACCAGGGGCAACCAAGTTGCCACCCCGAGCCCTGATCCGTCCCATTCTCCTCCAGGGACCCTCACAAACTCACTGGGCTGCACCAGGAAGACCCGATGCATGGCACCACATGCTCCCGACGCGCGCCCTATAGTCTCTTGAGGCCCCGCTTGGCCGCAGTGGCCTTCCAACTCCGCCGCTCCTGCCACGCTAGGACCCCCGCCAACACCAGGTCCACCAACGCCCGCGCCAGCACTAGCACCAGCAGCACCAGTCTCCCCCTCCGCCGCCACCACCACCACCACCACCAGTCCCTCCATCACCACACCGCGTCGGGGCACCATCGCCCAGAGCAGGGAAGTTCTCCACCATCAGCACCACCCACCCCACCACCAAGTCCACCACCAAGTCCACCACCACGATCACCAGCAGGACCAAGTCCGCCACCAGCGCACCAGCTTGGCATCATTGCCAACGGTACCGAAGTCCTCCACGATCACCACCCCCCACCCCCACCGCCACCACCGCCACCTCCACCATCACCACCACCGCCACCTCCAACATCGCCACCACCAACAACTCCACCACCACCGCCACCTCGACCATCGCCACCACCACCACCACCAACAACAACTCCACCACCACCGCCACCTCCAGCACCAGCACCACCACCATCACCAGCAGGACAAGTCCACCGCCAGCTCACCAGCATGGGCATCATTGCCAACAGTACCGAAGTCCTCCACGATCACCACCCCCACCACCCCCGCCACCACCGCCACCACCACCAGCTCCACCACCACCACCGCCACCTCCACCACCACCACCACCACCATCACCAGCAGGGACCAAGTCCACCGCCAGCTCAGCAGCATGGGCATCATTGCCAACGGTACCGAAGTCCTCCACGATCACCACCCCCGCCACCCCCGCCACCCCCGCCACCCCCGCCACCACCTCCACCAACTCCACCAGCTCCACCAACACCAGCTCCACCACCAAGTCCACCATCACCACACCGCGTCGGGCACCATCGCCAACACTCCTGGAGTCCATCACCACCGCCGCCTGCCACCGGGACCGTGCACACCATCGCCACAGCAGCCCGCGCACCGGCACCAAGAGCACCGAGGTCAACCCCCAGCACCAGCAGCAGCAGCACCAAGTCGTCCTCCACCAGCAACACAAGCACCAGCACAGCCTGCACCTCCAGCCCCACCAGCCCCTCCTGCCCCAACATCCCCTCACGGTTCCCCTGCCTGCACGCCCCCTCCTCTCCAAGTCCTCACTGGTCAATGATCCTGTGTGGCATTTGTCCCTTTGGCCTCTCTGAATCTCAAGCCCAGGACGCCCCCTGACGCATGACTGGCTGTCCCGATGACAGGTGATCGAAGTCTCGGGGGCGGTGGAATCCCTCACCCCGTTGGGACGGCTCCTAGACCCGGGCCCGCCCTCTCTCTGTGTCTCCCTTCGGCCTGCCCGCCGGCCTGCTTCCCACCCCACGCCCCCCACACCCCACCCCTTGGCCTGACCACCTTGCAGCACCGCACAGCAGTCTCCCCCCCGCGCACCTCCTCCGCCACGGTCCTGTCCCGCCACGGGGGCCTCCAGCTCTCTTGCACCGGGGCCCGCTCCCCCAGCACTTGCCACGCGCAGCTCCTGCCAGCCTCCAGGCTGGACCCCTCCCACCCACCCCCCACCCCCATCGCTCACATTCTCGGCTGGCAGTCCCGGCCTCCCACACGCCTCCTCAGGCACACTCGTGCTCTCTCCCCTCCCCTACCTCAGAGCTCACCCTCCCGCACAGGTGCTCACGTCCATGCCTGGCATGGCGCCGGGGAAGGAGCTCTTCCCCCGCCCCACCGAAGCCTCTGCAGACACCCTGCCCGACTGTCCAGCCGCACTCTGGACCGGTCCCGCAAGCCCCACACCTCCCCGCGCCGGGCACCCCACCCACACACCCGGGCTGCCCCCGGCCCTCCCCTCCTTCTGGGATCCTCCCTCGCTCTATGCCCTGACCCCCGTGGGAGGCCACCCACGTGAGTAAACACCTTCATCCCGCGGCATCCCCCACCACACACGCTCCACACACACCCCCCCACACACGCTCACACCCACACACCCCACACGCATCCAGACACACCCCCACACGCTCACACCACACACACACACACACACACACCCACACACCCACAGAAGCAATGGCGCTGAGGGAAGTTCCCGTGGTGATGGTCAGCGCCCGGCTGCCCACAGCGGCTCCTTTCCACCGCTGGGACGACCTTGCCCCAACCCAGCCAGTGTGGTGCCGCGGCAGGTTTGGCCGGTGCACGGGCTGTCCGCTTGGGCTCCTGAAGGAGACAATCTCTGAACAGACAGCAGACCCGTGGCGGACAGAGGCGTGCAAGTGTTTCTGGGAAGGAGACCGTGGTCTGCGATTTAGCTGGAGGAGCACCCGGACAAGACGACGGGCACAGGGCTGGAGACAGGGCTGGAGTAGCTCCTGGCTAGGTGTCGGCTAAGGCGCCAGTGGGAAAACCTTCAACGGGCAAACTCGGCCGTGGGCCTGCGCGGTGGCGGTCGGGGCTGGGGGGAGGTGGAAGGCGTTCCAGGGAACACGCTTGCCACTTTGCCGTGGGACTCAAGGGATGGGTGATGCGATTTCAAGAACCTGTTGGCTACAAGTCCACCGTCTGTCTCCGGTGTGCCTCCACGCCCTCCCCCTGCTTGGCTGTTGGGTTTTCCCCACCGGCCTCCCGAATCTTCCTGCTGTCTCTCCCCTGCACTGCCCGTCGGTTCTGCTTCGTGATCGTGCACGCGTCCACGTTCGCTCTCCCAACTCCACATCCCCGGCGCAACCGTGCCGCTCTCTGCTCGTGGTGGCCGGGAAGCTGGACCGAGCGGTGGCTGGCCCGAGGGGCGAGGGAAGGGACCAGGGGCTCCAGCAGGTGTCCCGACGCAAAGAGGCAGATCGCTCACCCTGCCCCGACCTCTTCCCCCTCCGACCCCTCCACCCCCCCCGGCCCGCTTCCCCGCGGCACTCAGTAGCACCTCCGGAAGGAGCAAGGGGTGGCTTGTCAGGGGTGGCGGGGTTTCTCCTGCGCCAGCAGTGCAGCCGGAGAGTCCAAGCCCCTGCGGTGGCCGGACGTTGCGGGCGTCTGTGGGTGGGCCCCGCGTGAGGACAGAGGGTATCGCGCGCGCGCGTGCGCGCGGCCTCTCGGGTTTGGGACGGAGGAAGAGGGGGGAGCCATGCGAGCGCCCAGGCGAGGCGCCGACGCGCTGCCGTTGGGCGGCCGGCCCGCTGGCGAGGCCAAAAGGGTTGGGCTGGCCGAGGCGACAGGGCAAGGCTTGGGGCTCGGCCGTGCGCCTGGCCTTGTCTGGGCCCCGAGGCCGTGGGGCTAGCCGCGAGGCAAGGGAGAAGCCAGCCAGCTTCGGCTAAAAGGGGTGCGGATGCGCTGGGGAGAGGTCGGAGAGGCCGAGAGGAAGAAGAAAGGCTTCCCTGACCGGGAATCGAACCCGGGCCGCGGCGGTGAGAGCGCCGAATCCTAACCACTAGACCACCAGGGAGCGTCGGGCTCTGCGCCTGGCCCGCCGCGCCCTGGGCGCAGCGCCTCCAGACCACCCCGTCGCCTCCGCTTTGGCTCCAAGGGCCCCTGCCTGGCCACGGCCAGCCGCCCGCCCGCTCCGCCCTACCAACCCACCCGCCCTGCCGGCAGCACCCTCAAAACGCTGCGCACCTCCTTCCCTCCCTCACACACGCGCTCAGCCTCGGGCCACGCTCCGGCTCCGGGCTCTCGGCTCCCGGCTCCCGGCTCCCATCGGGCCTGGGCACGAGGGCCCTGGAGCCGTGCAAAAGGTTGGCCAGCTGCGTTGGCCGGGAATCGAACCCGGGTCAACTGCTTGGAAGGCAGCTATGCTCACCACTATACCACCAACGCTGCACAGCCCCGGCCGCCCCGAGACGCCGGCGCACGCTTCGCAGAGGCGCCTTCACGCCTTCTCGCCGCCGCCTGGGCCGCCTGGCGCCGCCCTGCCCCGACGTGCCGCCGGTCGGCAGCTCTGCGCTGCCGCAGGCGCCGAGCAGCGGCCGGCCCCAGCCCCAGCCCGCAGCCCCCAGCGCCAGCCCCAGCCCCAGCCGCAGCCCCAGCGCCAGGCCCAGCCCCGCCAGCACGACGCCGCTGTGCGGCTCCGCAGGCCCGACCGCCCGCCGCCCGCCTCTGGGGGGCGCTCTGGGCCGCCGTGCCGCTCCCCCGGCCCTCGGCTGCCGGCCGGGCATTCCCCGCCCCGCGAGACACGCTGCCCTCCGGCGACCCGCTCGCGCTCGCCCGGGCCCTTCTCCGCGGAGTGCCCGGCGAGGCCACATCCCGCACCCACAGAGGACCCGACCCAGCCGCCGCCCACCCGTCCCCTCCCCCGCGCCCATCCAGCACCGGGGCAGCGTCGCGTCGCCGAGGAGCCCGTTGCGGCCAGTCACTCGTCAGGCGCCGGGGGCACGACAGGAGGCCCTGGCTGGGCCGTGGTGACCCGGCACGCGCGCGCGCGCGCGCCCGGGGTCCACGAGGAAGGCAAAGGGGTGGGGGCGCTCGACGGTGGGCAAGCCGGGCACCCGTCGTCGCCCCCGCGCTTCTCGCCGGACGCGCGAGGGAGGAGAAGGGCCCTGGGGGCAAGCGTTTGGACAGAGCGGCGGTGGCGCCGGCGACCAAAAAGGGCGTCTTGCCTCCCCCGTCGGGGAATCGAACCCCGGTCTCCCGCGTGACAGGCGGGGGATACTCACCACTATACTAACGAGGACGGCGGCGGCGGGCCCACCCGGGCGCCCGACCCCCTCTCCGCCTGCCCGCCCACGCCTACCCCTGCCCTCGACGCCCTGCCTTACGCAGGCGCCCGCCACGTGCCACACCCGACCGGGACCCCAAACCAACCGCGCCAGCCCGCACAGCAGCCCCTCCCAGCCCGACTCGGAGTGGACCCCAGGCCCGGGCCCCGGACCCGGACGGCGCGGAACACTCCGAGTGCGCCGGCGCCTAGGGCCTGCCCGGCGCGGATCGCGCAGGGAGAAGAGGCCCGAGCGGGCAAGCAAGGATGCGAGCAGAGGAGGACGGGCGCCCCGGATGGGCAGGGGCGGAGGAGGGAGGGCGGCGAGGACCTAGTGGGGGTGGGGGGTGGGGGGTGGGGGGCGGCGGCGGCGGCCAGACAGGCTGGGCCGACGCCGGTCTCTGGGTGCGGGGGCCGCGATGTGCGAGGGGGCGGGGCGGCGCGGGGCGAGGGCGGCGGCGACGGCGCGGCGGCGGCGCGGGGCGCGGCGCCAGGCGAGGCGGCTGGCGCTGCTCCTGGTCGGCCGGGGCGCGCGTCCCTCGTCCCTTGCGCGCCCACACAGCCGCCAGCCGCCGCCAGCGTTCGCGCCGGGGTCCCAGCCAGGCGAGCGGCGACGCGCCCAGGCCCGCCGTCAGGATGGCCGAGCGGTCTAAGGCGCTGCGTTCAGGTCGCAGTCTCCCCTGGAGGCGTGGGTTCGAATCCCACTCCTGACACGCCCACCTTTTGGCCCGCCCCCACCAGGGCACCGGACCCCGGCGGGCCTGGAGCCACGCCCTATCGCAAGCCCGCTCCTGCCTGGCCCGCCGCTCCGGCCTTGCGCCCCTAGCACAAAGGGCCCAGTGCCGAGCCCTGACGCCTCGACGCTCCTGGCCCCAGGCTTGGCGCACACACGCCCTCCCCCACCAGGTCACGCGCCTTTCCCGCCCGATCCCACGCCCACCCCCGCAGGCCTGGGCCACTTGGCAGCACGTCTCTCCTCACCTGCTTTCCGGGGGCTGCGTTTTCCTTCCTTCTCCCTCGGGCTCCCGCTCCCGCTCCACTCCCCGCGGCCCCCCTGCAGACCAGCCGGCGGCGCAAATGCCCAAAGCCCTCCGCATTCCGTTCTCCACCAGACTGGTGCCTGCTGAAGAGCGCCTCGCTCTCAGAGCCGTGCACTCCCGCCACCAGGAGCACACCGTCCCACAGAGAGCCCGTCCGTCCTTTCCGCCGGCCCCCATTCCCTTCTCTCCACACCCTCCTCAGGTGGCCCGAGGTGCCCACGACGATTTGCCACCTTGATGACGCTTTACCCTGCCCACACCTGCCTGCCCTCCCTCCCGGGACCCAGGCTGCCCAGCCACCTGCTCGCCGGCCCACGACAGGGCCCTCCCTTCAGTGGGCCTGGCCCGGGGAGTCCAGCCCGGGCAGGTGGCTCCCGTGAGCCGCTGAGCCCAAGGAAGCCCTGGATCCCCAGGCCACCCACCTGGGCGCCCCAGCGCATCTCCGCGCCGGCAGCCGCTGCCCGGCCGGGACCCGAGGACCCCAGCGCGCTCCCTCACCGCGCTGTCGGCCAGCTAGCCAGCAGCCACTCTGCCGGAGCGCTCCCGCCAGCCAAGGTCGCGCTCTTGCCTCACAACCACCGCCGCCCTCCCCCACGCCCCCCCGCCCCCCCGCCGAGCTGGCCCCCGAGGGAGCGCTGCGCGCCCGAGCTCACACACCTCGCTTCGCTCTCCTGGCCTGAGCGGCTACCTCGGCGGCGCCGGCGGCGCTACGGGGCCTCCATCTCCTACACACGACACACGCGCCCGCCCACACCCACACCCACACACCCACCCCGCGACAGCCCACCCCACGGCACCGCACGTGCGCACACAACCGGAGCTCCGGTCCGCCGCCCCGCCCCGCCCTCGCACCCTCTGCCCCGGCCAGGAAGCCCTCGGCCAAAGGGGCTTTGGGTGGCGGCTGAGAGGAGCCGCGGAAGGCCACGGCCGTGCTCAGCCGCGCCTGCCACAGCCTCCCCCGCGCTGGGTGGGATTCGGGCGCTGGCCAGCCTGGGTCCGGCTCCCGGCTGCCCCTGGCCACCCCGGCAGGGCAGCGTCTCGCCGCGGCCCTCGACCGAGGAGAAAGCACCGCAGGAGCCTAGTCGGCCGGCGTGCGTCCCCGCCGCGCTCGGCCCGTCTGCGCCGCTCGCTAGGGCTCGGGGACGTGCCTGGAGCCTCTGTCCCACACCGCGCGTCCGCCTCCTGCTCAAACGAAGCCGATGCTCCGAACAGGCCGGACCCGGGTCTGGCCGCCGCTGGGGAGCGCCGCTGGGGAAGCCGTCTGGGGGAGCGGCGCCATCGGTGCATGGGTGGTTCAGTGGTAGAATTCTCGCCTGCCACGCGGGAGGCCCGGGTTCGATTCCCGGCCCATGCAGCGCGCCGTCCCCTTTTGGCCGGCCCTGCAGCCCCAGCGCGCCCCCCGGCTTCCTCTGGCCCCACGCTCAAGGCGCCTGGCCTAAACCAGCTCCGCTCCGGACCAGGCCGGAGCCCGCCCCTGCCCTTCCTCTCCGTCTCTCTCGCCCAGCGGACCAAACTCCACCCAGCGCCGAGGCCCCTGGCCCGCCCACACGCCTCCCTTGCCCCTTTTCTCTCAGGACCCTGAGCACCCCGCTTCGCTCACCCCGCTTCCCTTCCAGCGAGGCTCCCCCGCACCACCACACACCCGCACGGCGCCGCGCCGCACCAGAGCCACGGGCCGCGCCCCACCTCCACGCCTTCATCACGGTTCCTCCCTCCCGGTCTCACTCTACCCACACTGCCAGAGTCCTCCTCTCTTTGCACAACCAGGGCAACCAAGTTGCCACCCCCGAGCCCTGATCCGTCCCATTCTCCTCCAGGGACCCTCACAAACTCACTGGGCTGCACCAGGAAGACCCGATGCATGGCACCACATGCTCCCGACGCGCGCCCTATAGTCTCTTGAGGCCCCGCTTGGCCGCAGTGGCCTTCCAACTCCGCCGCTCCTGCCACGCTAGGACCCCCGCCAACACCAGGTCCACCAACGCCCGCGCCAGCACTAGCACCAGCAGCACCAGTCTCCCCCTCCGCCGCCACCACCACCACCACCACCAGTCCTCCATCACCACACCGCGTCGGGCACCATCGCCCAGAGCAGGGAAGTTCTCCACCATCAGCACCACCCACCCCACCACCAAGTCCACCACCAAGTCCACCACCACGATCACCAGCAGGACCAAGTCCGCCACCAGCGCACCAGCTTGGCATCATTGCCAACGGTACCGAAGTCCTCCACGATCACCACCCCCACCCCCACCGCCACCACCGCCACCTCCACCATCACCAACACCGCCACCTCCAACATCGCCACCACCAACAACTCCACCACCACCGCCACCTCCAGCACCAGCACCACCACCATCACCAGCAGGACCAAGTCCACCGCCAGCTCACCAGCATGGGCATCATTGCCAACAGTACCGAAGTCCTCCACGATCACCACCCCCACCACCCCCCGCCACCACCGCCACCACCACCAGCTCCACCACCACCACCGCCACCTCCACCACCACCACCACCACCATCACCAGCAGGACCAAGTCCACCCGCCAGCTCAGCAGCATGGGCATCATTGCCAACGGTACCGAAGTCCTCCACGATCACCACCCCCGCCACCCCCGCCACCCCCCGCCACCCCCCGCCACCACCTCCACCAACTCCACCAGCTCCACCAACACCAGCTCCACCACCAAGTCCACCATCACCACACCGCGTCGGGCACCATCGCCAACACTCCTGGAGTCCATCACCACCGCCGCCGCCACCGGGACCGTGCACACCATCGCCACAGCAGCCCGCGCACCGGCACCAAGAGCACCGAGGTCAACCCCCAGCACCAGCAGCAGCAGCACCAAGTCGTCCTCCACCAGCAACACAAGCACCAGCACAGCCTGCACCTCCAGCCCCACCAGCCCCTCCTGCCCCAACATCCCCTCACGGTTCCCCTGCCTGCACGCCCCCTCCTCTCCAAGTCCTCACTGGTCAATGATCCTGTGTGGCATTTGTCCCTTTGGCCTCTCTGAATCTCAAGCCCAGGACGCCCCCTGACGCATGACTGGCTGTCCCGATGACAGGTGATCGAAGTCTCGGGGGCGGTGGAATCCCTCACCCCCGTTGGGACGGCTCCTAGACCCGGGCCCGCCCTCTCTCTGTGTCTCCCTTCGGCCTGCCCGCCGGCCTGCTTCCCACCCACGCCCCCCCACACCCCACCCCTTGGCCTGACCACCTTGCAGCACCGCACAGCAGTCTCCCCCCGCGCACCTCCTCCGCCACGGTCCTGTCCCGCCACGGGGGCCTCCAGCTCTCTTGCACCGGGGCCCGCTCCCCAGCACTTGCCACGCGCAGCTCCTGCCAGCCTCCAGGCTGGACCCCTCCCACCCACCCCCCCACCCCCATCGCTCACATTCTCGGCTGGCAGTCCCGGCCTCCCACACGCTCCTCAGGCACACTCGTGCTCTCTCCCCTCCCCTACCTCAGAGCTCACCCTCCCGCACAGGTGCTCACGTCCATGCCTGGCATGGCGCCGGGGAAGGAGCTCTTCCCCCGCCCCACCGAAGCCTCTGCAGACACCCTGCCCGACTGTCCAGCCGCACTCTGGACCGGTCCCGCAAGCCCCACACCTCCCCGCGCCGGGCACCCCCACCCACACACCCGGGCTGCCCCCGGCCCTCCCCTCCTTCTGGGATCCTCCTCGCTCTATGCCCTGACCCCCGTGGGAGGCCACCCACGTGAGTAAACACCTTCATCCCGCGGCATCCCCCACCACACACGCTCCACACACACCCCCCCCACACACGCTCACACCCCACACACCCCACACACACCCCCACACGCACCCAGACACACCCCCCACACGCTCACACCACACACACACACACACACACACACCCACACACCCACAGAAGCAATGGCGCTGAGGGAAGTTCCCGTGGTGATGGTCAGCGCCCGGCTGCCCACAGCGGCTCCTTTCCACCGCTGGGACGACCTTGCCCCAACCCAGCCAGTGTGGTGCCGCGGCAGGTTTGGCCGGTGCACGGGCTGTCCGCTTGGGCTCCTGAAGGAGACAATCTCTGAACAGACAGCAGACCCGTGGCGGACAGAGGCGTGCAAGTGTTTCTGGGAAGGAGACCGTGGTCTGCGATTTAGCTGGAGGAGCACCCGGACAAGACGACGGGCACAGGGCTGGAGACAGGGCTGGAGTAGCTCCTGGCTAGGTGTCGGCTAAGGCGCCAGTGGGAAAACCTTCAACGGGCAAACTCGGCCGTGGGCCTGCGCGGTGGCGGTCGGGGCTGGGGGAGGTGGAAGGCGTTCCAGGGAACACGCTTGCCACTTTGCCGTGGGACTCAAGGGATGGGTGATGCGATTTCAAGAACCTGTTGGCTACAAGTCCACCGTCTGTCTCCGGTGTGCCTCCACCCCCTCCCCCTGCTTGGCTGTTGGGTTTTCCCCACCGGCCTCCCGAATCTTCCTGCTGTCTCTCCTGCACTGCCCGTCGGTTCTGCTTCGTGCACGCGTCCACGTTCGCTCTCCCAACTCCACATCCCCGGCGCAACCGTGCCGCTCTCTGCTCGTGGTGGCCGGGAAGCTGGACCGAGCGGTGGCTGGCCCGAGGGCGAGGGAAGGGACCAGGGGCTCCAGCAGGTGTCCCGACGCAAAGAGGCAGATCGCTCACCCTGCCCCGACCTCTTCCCCCTCCGACCCCCCACCCCCCCGGCCCGCTTCCCCGCACCGTCAGCACTCAGTAGCACCTCCGGAAGGAGCAAGGGGTGGCTTGTCAGGGGTGGCGGGGTTTCTCCTGGCGGCAGCAGTGCAGCCGGAGAGTCCAAGCCCCTGCGGTGGCCGGACGTGCGGGCGTCTGTGGGTGGCCCCGCGTGAGGACAGAGGGTATCGCGCGCGCGCGCGCGCGTGCGCGCGGCCTCTCGGGTTTGGGACGGAGGAAGAGGGGGAGCCATGCGAGCGCCCAGGCGAGGCGCCGACGCGCTGCCGTTGGGCGGCCGGCCCGCTGGCGAGGCCAAAAGGGTTGGGCTGGCCGAGGCGACAGGGCAAGGCTTGGGCTCGGCCGTGCGCCTGGCCTTGTCTGGGCCCCGAGGCCGTGGGGCTAGCCGCGAGGCAAGGGAGAAGCCAGCCAGCTTCGGCTAAAAGGGGTGCGGATGCGCTGGGGAGAGGTCGGGAGGCCGAGAGGAAGAAGAAAGGCTTCCCTGACCGGGAATCGAACCCGGGCCGCGGCGGTGAGAGCGCCGAATCCTAACCACTAGACCACCAGGGAGCGTCGGGCTCTGCGCCTGGCCCGCGCGCCCTGGGCGCAGCGCCTCCAGACCACCCCGTCGCCTCCGCTTTGGCTCCAAGGCCCCTGCCTGGCCACGGCCAGCCGCCCGCCCGCCCTACCAACCCACCCGCCCTGCCGGCAGCACCCTCAAAACGCTGCGCACCTCCTTCCCTCCCTCACACACGCGCTCAGCCTCGGGCCACGCTCCGGCTCCGGGCTCTCGGCTCCCGGCTCCCGGCTCCCATCGGGCCTGGGCACGAGGGCCCTGGAGCCGTGCAAAAGGTTGGCCAGCTGCGTTGGCCGGGAATCGAACCCGGGTCAACTGCTTGGAAGGCAGCTATGCTCACCACTATACCACCAACGCTGCACAGCCCCGGCCGCCCCGAGACGCCGGCGCACGCTTCGCAGAGGCGCCTTCACGCCTTCTCGCCGCCGCCTGGGCCGCCTGGCGCCGCCCTGCCCCGACGTGCCGCCGGTCGGCAGCTCTGCGCTGCCGCAGGCGCCAGCAGCGGCCGCCCCAGCCCCAGCCCCAGCCCCAGCGCCAGCCCCAGCCCCAGCCCCAGCGCCAGGCCCAGCCCCGCCAGCACGACGCCGCTGTGCGGCTCCGCAGGCCCGACCGCCCGCCGCCCGCCTCTGGGGGGCGCTCTGGCCGCCGTGCCGCTCCCCCGGCCCTCGGCTGCCGGCCGGGCATTCCCCGCCCCGCGAGACACGCTGCCCTCCGGCGACCCGCTCGCCCGGGCCCTTCTCCGCGGAGTGCCCGGCGAGGCCACATCCCGCACCCACAGAGGACCCGACCCAGCCGCCGCCCACCCCGTCCCCCGCGCCCATCCAGCACCGGGCAGCGTCGCGTCGCCGAGGAGCCCGTTGCGGCCAGTCACTCGTCAGGCGCCGGGGGCACGACAGGAGGCCCTGGCTGGGCCGTGGTGACCCCGCACGCGCGCGCGCGCGCGCCCGGGGTCACGAGGAAGGCAAAGGGGTGGGGGCGCTCGACGGTGGGCAAGCCGGGCACCCGTCGTCGCCCCGCGCTTCTCGCCGGACGCGCGAGGGAGGAGAAGGGCCCTGGGGGCAAGCGTTTGGACAGAGCGGCGGTGGCGCCGGCGACCAAAAAGGGCGTCTTGCCTCCCCGTCGGGGAATCGAACCCCGGTCTCCCGCGTGACAGGCGGGGATACTCACCACTATACTAACGAGGACGGCGGCGGCGGCCACCCGGGCGCCCGACCCCTCTCCGCCTGCCCGCCCACGCCTACCCCTGCCCTCGACGCCCTGCCTTACGCAGGCGCCCGCCACGTGCCACACCCGACCGGACCCCAAACCAACCGCGCCAGCCCGCACAGCAGCCCTCCCAGCCCGACTCGGAGTGGACCCCAGGCCCGGGCCCCGGACCCGGACGGCGCGGAACACTCCGAGTGCGCCGGCGCCTAGGGCCTGCCCGGCGCGGATCGCGCAGGGAGAAGAGGCCCGAGCGGGCAAGCAAGGATGCGAGCAGGAGGACGGGCGCCCCGGATGGGCAGGGGCGGAGGAGGGAGGGCGGCGAGGACCTAGTGGGGGTGGGGGGTGGGGGGTGGGGGGGGGCGGCGGCGGCCAGACAGGCTGGGCCGACGCCGGTCTCTGGGTGCGGGGCCGCGATGTGCGAGGGGGCGGGGCGGCGCGGGGCGAGGCGGCGGCGACGGCGGCGGCCGCGGCGGGCGCGGCGCCAGGCGAGGCGGCTGGCGCTGCTCCTGGTCGGCCGGGGCGCGCGTCCCGTCCCTTGCGCGCCCACACAGCCGCCAGCCGCCGCCAGCGTTCGCGCCGGGTCCCAGCCAGGCGAGCGGCGACGCGCCCAGGCCCGCCGTCAGGATGGCCGAGCGGTCTAAGGCGCTGCGTTCAGGTCGCAGTCTCCCCTGGAGGCGTGGGTTCGAATCCCACTCCTGACACGCCCACCTTTTGGCCCGCACCACCAGGGCACCGGACCCCGGCGGGCCTGGAGCCACGCCCTATCGCAAGCCCGCTCCTGCCTGGCCCGCCGCTCCGGCCTTGCGCCCTAGCACAAAGGGCCCAGTGCCGAGCCCTGACGCCTCGACGCTCCTGGCCCCAGGCTTGGCGCACACACGCCCTCCCCCACCAGGTCACGCGCCTTTCCCGCCCGATCCCACGCCCACCCCCGCAGGCCTGGGCCACTTGGCAGCACGTCTCTCCTCACCTGCTTTCCGGGGGCTGCGTTTTCCTTCCTTCCTCCCTCGGGCTCCCGCTCCCGCTCCACTCCCGCGGCCCCCTGCAGACCAGCCGGCGGCGCAAATGCCCAAAGCCCTCCGCATTCCGTTCTCCACCAGACTGGTGCCTGCTGAAGAGCGCCTCGCTCTCAGAGCCGTGCACTCCCGCCACCAGGAGCACACCGTCCCACAGAGAGCCCGTCCGTCCTTTCCGCCGGCCCCCATTCCCTTCTCTCCACACCCTCCTCAGGTGGCCCGAGGTGCCCACGACGATTTGCCACCTTGATGACGCTTTACCCTGCCCACACCTGCCTGCCTCCCTCCCGGGACCCAGGCTGCCCAGCCACCTGCTCGCCGGCCCACGACAGGGCCCTCCCTTCAGTGGGCCTGGCCCGGGAGTCCAGCCCGGGCAGGTGGCTCCCGTGAGCGCTGAGCCCAAGGAAGCCCTGGATCCCCAGGCCACCCACCTGGGCGCCCCAGCGCATCTCCGCGCCGGCAGCCGCTGCCCGGCCGGGACCCGAGGACCCCAGCGCGCTCCCTCACCGCGCTGTCGGCCAGCTAGCCAGCAGCCACTCTGCCGGAGCGCTCCCGCCAGCCAAGGTCGCGCTCTTGCCTCACAACCACCGCCGCCCTCCCCACGCCCCCCGCCCCCCCGCCGAGCTGGCCCCCGAGGGAGCGCTGCGCGCCCGAGCTCACACACCTCGCTTCGCTCTCCTGGCCTGAGCGGCTACTCGGCGGCGCCGGCGGCGCTACGGGGCCTCCATCTCCTACACACGACACACGCGCCCGCCCACACCCACACCCACACACCCCACCCCGCGACAGCCCACCCCACGGCACCGCACGTGCGCACACAACCGGAGCTCCGGTCCGCCGCCCCGCCCGCCCTCGCACCCTCTGCCCCGGCCAGGAAGCCCTCGGCCAAAGGGGCTTTGGGTGGCGGCTGAGAGGAGCCGCGGAAGGCCACGGCCGTGCTCAGCCGCGCCTGCCACAGCCTCCCCCGCGCTGGGTGGGATTCGGGCGCTGGCCAGCCTGGGTCCGGCTCCCGGCTGCCCCTGGCCACCCCGGCAGGGCAGCGTCTCGCCGCGGCCCTCGACCGAGGAGAAAGCACCGCAGGAGCCTAGTCGGCCGGCGTGCGTCCCCGCCGCGCTCGGCCCGTCTGCGCCGCTCGCTAGGGCTCGGGACGTGCCTGGAGCCTCTGTCCCACACCGCGCGTCCGCCTCCTGCTCAAACGAAGCCGATGCTCCGAACAGGCCCGGACCCGGGTCTGGCCGCCGCTGGGGAGCGCCGCTGGGGAAGCCGTCTGGGGAGCGGCGCCATCGGTGCATGGGTGGTTCAGTGGTAGAATTCTCGCCTGCCACGCGGGAGGCCCGGGTTCGATTCCCGGCCCATGCAGCGCGCCGTCCCCTTTTGGCCGGCCCTGCAGCCCCAGCGCGCCCCCCGGCTTCCTCTGGCCCACGCTCAAGGCGCCTGGCCTAAACCAGCTCCGCTCCGGACCAGGCCGGAGCCCGCCCCTGCCCTTCCTCTCCGTCTCTCTCGCCCAGCGGACCAAACTCCACCCAGCGCCCGAGGCCCCTGGCCCGCCCACACGCCTCCCTTGCCCCTTTTCTCTTCAGGACCCTGAGCACCCCGCTTCGCTCACCCGCTTCCCTTCCAGCGAGGCTCCCCCGCACCACCACACACCCGCACGGCGCCGCGCCGCACCAGAGCCCACGGGGCCGCGCCCCACCTCCACGCCTTTCATCACGGTTCCTCCCTCCCGGTCTCACTCTACCCACACTGCCAGAGTCCTCCTCTCTTTGCACAACCAGGGGCAACCAAGTTGCCACCCCGAGCCCTGATCCGTCCCATTCTCCTCCAGGGACCCTCACAAACTCACTGGGCTGCACCAGGAAGACCCGATGCATGGCACCACATGCTCCCGACGCGCGCCCTATAGTCTCTTGAGGCCCCGCTTGGCCGCAGTGGCCTTCCAACTCCGCCGCTCCTGCCACGCTAGGACCCCCGCCAACACCAGGTCCACCAACGCCCGCGCCAGCACTAGCACCAGCAGCACCAGTCTCCCCCTCCGCCGCCACCACCACCACCACCACCAGTCCTCCATCACCACACCGCGTCGGGCACCATCGCCCAGAGCAGGGAAGTTCTCCACCATCAGCACCACCCACCCCACCACCAAGTCCACCACCAAGTCCACCACCACGATCACCAGCAGGACCAAGTCCGCCACCAGCGCACCAGCTTGGCATCATTGCCAACGGTACCGAAGTCCTCCACGATCACCACCCCCACCCCCACCGCCACCACCGCCACCTCCACCATCACCACCACCGCCACCTCCAACATCGCCACCACCAACAACTCCACCACCACCGCCACCTCGACCATCGCCACCACCACCACCACCAACAACAACTCCACCACCACCGCCACCTCCAGCACCAGCACCACCACCATCACCAGCAGGACCAAGTCCACCGCCAGCTCACCAGCATGGGCATCATTGCCAACAGTACCGAAGTCCTCCACGATCACCACCCCCACCACCCCCGCCACCACCGCCACCACCACCAGCTCCACCACCACCACCGCCACCTCCACCACCACCACCACCACCATCACCAGCAGGACCAAGTCCACCGCCAGCTCAGCAGCATGGGCATCATTGCCAACGGTACCGAAGTCCTCCACGATCACCACCCCCGCCACCCCCGCCACCCCCGCCACCCCCGCCACCACCTCCACCAACTCCACCAGCTCCACCAACACCAGCTCCACCACCAAGTCCACCATCACCACACCGCGTCGGGCACCATCGCCAACACTCCTGGAGTCCATCACCACCGCCGCCGCCACCGGGACCGTGCACACCATCGCCACAGCAGCCCGCGCACCGGCACCAAGAGCACCGAGGTCAACCCCCAGCACCAGCAGCAGCAGCACCAAGTCGTCCTCCACCAGCAACACAAGCACCAGCACAGCCTGCACCTCCAGCCCCACCAGCCCCTCCTGCCCCAACATCCCCTCACGGTTCCCCTGCCTGCACGCCCCCTCCTCTCCAAGTCCTCACTGGTCAATGATCCTGTGTGGCATTTGTCCCTTTGGCCTCTCTGAATCTCAAGCCCAGGACGCCCCCTGACGCATGACTGGCTGTCCCGATGACAGGTGATCGAAGTCTCGGGGGCGGTGGAATCCCTCACCCCGTTGGGACGGCTCCTAGACCCGGGCCCGCCCTCTCTCTGTGTCTCCCTTCGGCCTGCCCGCCGGCCTGCTTCCCACCCACGCCCCCCACACCCCACCCCTTGGCCTGACCACCTTGCAGCACCGCACAGCAGTCTCCCCCCGCGCACCTCCTCCGCCACGGTCCTGTCCCGCCACGGGGGCCTCCAGCTCTCTTGCACCGGGGCCCGCTCCCCAGCACTTGCCACGCGCAGCTCCTGCCAGCCTCCAGGCTGGACCCCTCCCACCCACCCCCCACCCCCATCGCTCACATTCTCGGCTGGCAGTCCCGGCCTCCCACACGCTCCTCAGGCACACTCGTGCTCTCTCCCCTCCCCTACCTCAGAGCTCACCCTCCCGCACAGGTGCTCACGTCCATGCCTGGCATGGCGCCGGGGAAGGAGCTCTTCCCCCGCCCCACCGAAGCCTCTGCAGACACCCTGCCCGACTGTCCAGCCGCACTCTGGACCGGTCCCGCAAGCCCCACACCTCCCCGCGCCGGGCACCCCACCCACACACCCGGGCTGCCCCCGGCCCTCCCCTCCTTCTGGGATCCTCCTCGCTCTATGCCCTGACCCCCGTGGGAGGCCACCCACGTGAGTAAACACCTTCATCCCGCGGCATCCCCCACCACACACGCTCCACACACACCCCCCCACACACGCTCACACCCACACACCCCACACACACCCCACACGCATCCAGACACACCCCCACACGCTCACACCACACACACACACACACACACACCCACACACCCACAGAAGCAATGGCGCTGAGGGAAGTTCCCGTGGTGATGGTCAGCGCCCGGCTGCCCACAGCGGCTCCTTTCCACCGCTGGGACGACCTTGCCCCAACCCAGCCAGTGTGGTGCCGCGGCAGGTTTGGCCGGTGCACGGGCTGTCCGCTTGGGCTCCTGAAGGAGACAATCTCTGAACAGACAGCAGACCCGTGGCGGACAGAGGCGTGCAAGTGTTTCTGGGAAGGAGACCGTGGTCTGCGATTTAGCTGGAGGAGCACCCGGACAAGACGACGGGCACAGGGCTGGAGACAGGGCTGGAGTAGCTCCTGGCTAGGTGTCGGCTAAGGCGCCAGTGGGAAAACCTTCAACGGGCAAACTCGGCCGTGGGCCTGCGCGGTGGCGGTCGGGGCTGGGGGAGGTGGAAGGCGTTCCAGGGAACACGCTTGCCACTTTGCCGTGGGACTCAAGGGATGGGTGATGCGATTTCAAGAACCTGTTGGCTACAAGTCCACCGTCTGTCTCCGGTGTGCCTCCACGCCCTCCCCCTGCTTGGCTGTTGGGTTTTCCCCACCGGCCTCCCGAATCTTCCTGCTGTCTCTCCTGCACTGCCCGTCGGTTCTGCTTCGTGCACGCGTCCACGTTCGCTCTCCCAACTCCACATCCCCGGCGCAACCGTGCCGCTCTCTGCTCGTGGTGGCCGGGAAGCTGGACCGAGCGGTGGCTGGCCCGAGGGCGAGGGAAGGGACCAGGGGCTCCAGCAGGTGTCCCGACGCAAAGAGGCAGATCGCTCACCCTGCCCCGACCTCTTCCCCCTCCGACCCCCCACCCCCCCGGCCCGCTTCCCCGCACCGTCAGCACTCAGTAGCACCTCCGGAAGGAGCAAGGGGTGGCTTGTCAGGGGTGGCGGGGTTTCTCCTGGCGGCAGCAGTGCAGCCGGAGAGTCCAAGCCCCTGCGGTGGCCGGACGTGCGGGCGTCTGTGGGTGGCCCCGCGTGAGGACAGAGGGTATCGCGCGCGCGCGTGCGCGCGGCCTCTCGGGTTTGGGACGGAGGAAGAGGGGGAGCCATGCGAGCGCCCAGGCGAGGCGCCGACGCGCTGCCGTTGGGCGGCCGGCCCGCTGGCGAGGCCAAAAGGGTTGGGCTGGCCGAGGCGACAGGGCAAGGCTTGGGCTCGGCCGTGCGCCTGGCCTTGTCTGGGCCCCGAGGCCGTGGGGCTAGCCGCGAGGCAAGGGAGAAGCCAGCCAGCTTCGGCTAAAAGGGGTGCGGATGCGCTGGGGAGAGGTCGGGAGGCCGAGAGGAAGAAGAAAGGCTTCCCTGACCGGGAATCGAACCCGGGCCGCGGCGGTGAGAGCGCCGAATCCTAACCACTAGACCACCAGGGAGCGTCGGGCTCTGCGCCTGGCCCGCGCGCCCTGGGCGCAGCGCCTCCAGACCACCCCGTCGCCTCCGCTTTGGCTCCAAGGCCCCTGCCTGGCCACGGCCAGCCGCCCGCCCGCCCTACCAACCCACCCGCCCTGCCGGCAGCACCCTCAAAACGCTGCGCACCTCCTTCCCTCCCTCACACACGCGCTCAGCCTCGGGCCACGCTCCGGCTCCGGGCTCTCGGCTCCCGGCTCCCGGCTCCCATCGGGCCTGGGCACGAGGGCCCTGGAGCCGTGCAAAAGGTTGGCCAGCTGCGTTGGCCGGGAATCGAACCCGGGTCAACTGCTTGGAAGGCAGCTATGCTCACCACTATACCACCAACGCTGCACAGCCCCGGCCGCCCCGAGACGCCGGCGCACGCTTCGCAGAGGCGCCTTCACGCCTTCTCGCCGCCGCCTGGGCCGCCTGGCGCCGCCCTGCCCCGACGTGCCGCCGGTCGGCAGCTCTGCGCTGCCGCAGGCGCCAGCAGCGGCCGCCCCAGCCCCAGCCGCAGCCCCAGCGCCAGCCCCAGCCCCAGCCGCAGCCCCAGCGCCAGGCCCAGCCCCGCCAGCACGACGCCGCTGTGCGGCTCCGCAGGCCCGACCGCCCGCCGCCCGCCTCTGGGGGGCGCTCTGGCCGCCGTGCCGCTCCCCCGGCCCTCGGCTGCCGGCCGGGCATTCCCCGCCCCGCGAGACACGCTGCCCTCCGGCGACCCGCTCGCCCGGGCCCTTCTCCGCGGAGTGCCCGGCGAGGCCACATCCCGCACCCACAGAGGACCCGACCCAGCCGCCGCCCACCCCGTCCCCCGCGCCCATCCAGCACCGGGCAGCGTCGCGTCGCCGAGGAGCCCGTTGCGGCCAGTCACTCGTCAGGCGCCGGGGGCACGACAGGAGGCCCTGGCTGGGCCGTGGTGACCCCGCACGCGCGCGCGCGCGCGCCCGGGGTCACGAGGAAGGCAAAGGGGTGGGGGCGCTCGACGGTGGGCAAGCCGGGCACCCGTCGTCGCCCCGCGCTTCTCGCCGGACGCGCGAGGGAGGAGAAGGGCCCTGGGGGCAAGCGTTTGGACAGAGCGGCGGTGGCGCCGGCGACCAAAAAGGGCGTCTTGCCTCCCCGTCGGGGAATCGAACCCCGGTCTCCCGCGTGACAGGCGGGGATACTCACCACTATACTAACGAGGACGGCGGCGGCGGCCACCCGGGCGCCCGACCCCTCTCCGCCTGCCCGCCCACGCCTACCCCTGCCCTCGACGCCCTGCCTTACGCAGGCGCCCGCCACGTGCCACACCCGACCGGACCCCAAACCAACCGCGCCAGCCCGCACAGCAGCCCTCCCAGCCCGACTCGGAGTGGACCCCAGGCCCGGGCCCCGGACCCGGACGGCGCGGAACACTCCGAGTGCGCCGGCGCCTAGGGCCTGCCCGGCGCGGATCGCGCAGGGAGAAGAGGCCCGAGCGGGCAAGCAAGGATGCGAGCAGGAGGACGGGCGCCCCGGATGGGCAGGGGCGGAGGAGGGAGGGCGGCGAGGACCTAGTGGGGGTGGGGGGTGGGGGGTGGGGGGCGGCGGCGGCGGCCAGACAGGCTGGGCCGACGCCGGTCTCTGGGTGCGGGGCCGCGATGTGCGAGGGGGCGGGGCGGCGCGGGGCGAGGCGGCGGCGACGGCGGCGGCCGCGGCGGGCGCGGCGCCAGGCGAGGCGGCTGGCGCTGCTCCTGGTCGGCCGGGGCGCGCGTCCCGTCCCTTGCGCGCCCACACAGCCGCCAGCCGCCGCCAGCGTTCGCGCCGGGTCCCAGCCAGGCGAGCGGCGACGCGCCCAGGCCCGCCGTCAGGATGGCCGAGCGGTCTAAGGCGCTGCGTTCAGGTCGCAGTCTCCCCTGGAGGCGTGGGTTCGAATCCCACTCCTGACACGCCCACCTTTTGGCCCGCCCCACCAGGGCACCGGACCCCGGCGGGCCTGGAGCCACGCCCTATCGCAAGCCCGCTCCTGCCTGGCCCGCCGCTCCGGCCTTGCGCCCTAGCACAAAGGGCCCAGTGCCGAGCCCTGACGCCTCGACGCTCCTGGCCCCAGGCTTGGCGCACACACGCCCTCCCCCACCAGGTCACGCGCCTTTCCCGCCCGATCCCACGCCCACCCCCGCAGGCCTGGGCCACTTGGCAGCACGTCTCTCCTCACCTGCTTTCCGGGGGCTGCGTTTTCCTTCCTTCCTCCCTCGGGCTCCCGCTCCCGCTCCACTCCCGCGGCCCCCTGCAGACCAGCCGGCGGCGCAAATGCCCAAAGCCCTCCGCATTCCGTTCTCCACCAGACTGGTGCCTGCTGAAGAGCGCCTCGCTCTCAGAGCCGTGCACTCCCGCCACCAGGAGCACACCGTCCCACAGAGAGCCCGTCCGTCCTTTCCGCCGGCCCCCATTCCCTTCTCTCCACACCCTCCTCAGGTGGCCCGAGGTGCCCACGACGATTTGCCACCTTGATGACGCTTTACCCTGCCCACACCTGCCTGCCTCCCTCCCGGGACCCAGGCTGCCCAGCCACCTGCTCGCCGGCCCACGACAGGGCCCTCCCTTCAGTGGGCCTGGCCCGGGAGTCCAGCCCGGGCAGGTGGCTCCCGTGAGCGCTGAGCCCAAGGAAGCCCTGGATCCCCAGGCCACCCACCTGGGCGCCCCAGCGCATCTCCGCGCCGGCAGCCGCTGCCCGGCCGGGACCCGAGGACCCCAGCGCGCTCCCTCACCGCGCTGTCGGCCAGCTAGCCAGCAGCCACTCTGCCGGAGCGCTCCCGCCAGCCAAGGTCGCGCTCTTGCCTCACAACCACCGCCGCCCTCCCCACGCCCCCCGCCCCCCCGCCGAGCTGGCCCCCGAGGGAGCGCTGCGCGCCCGAGCTCACACACCTCGCTTCGCTCTCCTGGCCTGAGCGGCTACTCGGCGGCGCCGGCGGCGCTACGGGGCCTCCATCTCCTACACACGACACACGCGCCCGCCCACACCCACACCCACACACCCCACCCCGCGACAGCCCACCCCACGGCACCGCACGTGCGCACACAACCGGAGCTCCGGTCCGCCGCCCCGCCCGCCCTCGCACCCTCTGCCCCGGCCAGGAAGCCCTCGGCCAAAGGGGCTTTGGGTGGCGGCTGAGAGGAGCCGCGGAAGGCCACGGCCGTGCTCAGCCGCGCCTGCCACAGCCTCCCCCGCGCTGGGTGGGATTCGGGCGCTGGCCAGCCTGGGTCCGGCTCCCGGCTGCCCCTGGCCACCCCGGCAGGGCAGCGTCTCGCCGCGGCCCTCGACCGAGGAGAAAGCACCGCAGGAGCCTAGTCGGCCGGCGTGCGTCCCCGCCGCGCTCGGCCCGTCTGCGCCGCTCGCTAGGGCTCGGGACGTGCCTGGAGCCTCTGTCCCACACCGCGCGTCCGCCTCCTGCTCAAACGAAGCCGATGCTCCGAACAGGCCCGGACCCGGGTCTGGCCGCCGCTGGGGAGCGCCGCTGGGGAAGCCGTCTGGGGAGCGGCGCCATCGGTGCATGGGTGGTTCAGTGGTAGAATTCTCGCCTGCCACGCGGGAGGCCCGGGTTCGATTCCCGGCCCATGCAGCGCGCCGTCCCCTTTTGGCCGGCCCTGCAGCCCCAGCGCGCCCCCCGGCTTCCTCTGGCCCACGCTCAAGGCGCCTGGCCTAAACCAGCTCCGCTCCGGACCAGGCCGGAGCCCGCCCCTGCCCTTCCTCTCCGTCTCTCTCGCCCAGCGGACCAAACTCCACCCAGCGCCCGAGGCCCCTGGCCCGCCCACACGCCTCCCTTGCCCCTTTTCTCTTCAGGACCCTGAGCACCCCGCTTCGCTCACCCGCTTCCCTTCCAGCGAGGCTCCCCCGCACCACCACACACCCGCACGGCGCCGCGCCGCACCAGAGCCCACGGGGCCGCGCCCCACCTCCACGCCTTTCATCACGGTTCCTCCCTCCCGGTCTCACTCTACCCACACTGCCAGAGTCCTCCTCTCTTTGCACAACCAGGGGCAACCAAGTTGCCACCCCGAGCCCTGATCCGTCCCATTCTCCTCCAGGGACCCTCACAAACTCACTGGGCTGCACCAGGAAGACCCGATGCATGGCACCACATGCTCCCGACGCGCGCCCTATAGTCTCTTGAGGCCCCGCTTGGCCGCAGTGGCCTTCCAACTCCGCCGCTCCTGCCACGCTAGGACCCCCGCCAACACCAGGTCCACCAACGCCCGCGCCAGCACTAGCACCAGCAGCACCAGTCTCCCCCTCCGCCGCCACCACCACCACCACCACCAGTCCTCCATCACCACACCGCGTCGGGCACCATCGCCCAGAGCAGGGAAGTTCTCCACCATCAGCACCACCCACCCCACCACCAAGTCCACCACCAAGTCCACCACCACGATCACCAGCAGGACCAAGTCCGCCACCAGCGCACCAGCTTGGCATCATTGCCAACGGTACCGAAGTCCTCCACGATCACCACCCCCACCCCCACCGCCACCACCGCCACCTCCACCATCACCAACACCGCCACCTCCAACATCGCCACCACCAACAACTCCACCACCACCGCCACCTCCAGCACCAGCACCACCACCATCACCAGCAGGACCAAGTCCACCGCCAGCTCACCAGCATGGGCATCATTGCCAACAGTACCGAAGTCCTCCACGATCACCACCCCCACCACCCCCGCCACCACCGCCACCACCACCAGCTCCACCACCACCACCGCCACCTCCACCACCACCACCACCACCATCACCAGCAGGACCAAGTCCACCGCCAGCTCAGCAGCATGGGCATCATTGCCAACGGTACCGAAGTCCTCCACGATCACCACCCCCGCCACCCCCGCCACCCCCGCCACCCCCGCCACCACCTCCACCAACTCCACCAGCTCCACCAACACCAGCTCCACCACCAAGTCCACCATCACCACACCGCGTCGGGCACCATCGCCAACACTCCTGGAGTCCATCACCACCGCCGCCGCCACCGGGACCGTGCACACCATCGCCACAGCAGCCCGCGCACCGGCACCAAGAGCACCGAGGTCAACCCCCAGCACCAGCAGCAGCAGCACCAAGTCGTCCTCCACCAGCAACACAAGCACCAGCACAGCCTGCACCTCCAGCCCCACCAGCCCCTCCTGCCCCAACATCCCCTCACGGTTCCCCTGCCTGCACGCCCCCTCCTCTCCAAGTCCTCACTGGTCAATGATCCTGTGTGGCATTTGTCCCTTTGGCCTCTCTGAATCTCAAGCCCAGGACGCCCCCTGACGCATGACTGGCTGTCCCGATGACAGGTGATCGAAGTCTCGGGGGCGGTGGAATCCCTCACCCCGTTGGGACGGCTCCTAGACCCGGGCCCGCCCTCTCTCTGTGTCTCCCTTCGGCCTGCCCGCCGGCCTGCTTCCCACCCACGCCCCCCACACCCCACCCCTTGGCCTGACCACCTTGCAGCACCGCACAGCAGTCTCCCCCCGCGCACCTCCTCCGCCACGGTCCTGTCCCGCCACGGGGGCCTCCAGCTCTCTTGCACCGGGGCCCGCTCCCCAGCACTTGCCACGCGCAGCTCCTGCCAGCCTCCAGGCTGGACCCCTCCCACCCACCCCCCACCCCCATCGCTCACATTCTCGGCTGGCAGTCCCGGCCTCCCACACGCTCCTCAGGCACACTCGTGCTCTCTCCCCTCCCCTACCTCAGAGCTCACCCTCCCGCACAGGTGCTCACGTCCATGCCTGGCATGGCGCCGGGGAAGGAGCTCTTCCCCCGCCCCACCGAAGCCTCTGCAGACACCCTGCCCGACTGTCCAGCCGCACTCTGGACCGGTCCCGCAAGCCCCACACCTCCCCGCGCCGGGCACCCCACCCACACACCCGGGCTGCCCCCGGCCCTCCCCTCCTTCTGGGATCCTCCTCGCTCTATGCCCTGACCCCCGTGGGAGGCCACCCACGTGAGTAAACACCTTCATCCCGCGGCATCCCCCACCACACACGCTCCACACACACCCCCCCACACACGCTCACACCCACACACCCCACACACACCCCACACGCACCCAGACACACCCCCACACGCTCACACCACACACACACACACACACACACACCCACACACCCACAGAAGCAATGGCGCTGAGGGAAGTTCCCGTGGTGATGGTCAGCGCCCGGCTGCCCACAGCGGCTCCTTTCCACCGCTGGGACGACCTTGCCCCAACCCAGCCAGTGTGGTGCCGCGGCAGGTTTGGCCGGTGCACGGGCTGTCCGCTTGGGCTCCTGAAGGAGACAATCTCTGAACAGACAGCAGACCCGTGGCGGACAGAGGCGTGCAAGTGTTTCTGGGAAGGAGACCGTGGTCTGCGATTTAGCTGGAGGAGCACCCGGACAAGACGACGGGCACAGGGCTGGAGACAGGGCTGGAGTAGCTCCTGGCTAGGTGTCGGCTAAGGCGCCAGTGGGAAAACCTTCAACGGGCAAACTCGGCCGTGGGCCTGCGCGGTGGCGGTCGGGGCTGGGGGAGGTGGAAGGCGTTCCAGGGAACACGCTTGCCACTTTGCCGTGGGACTCAAGGGATGGGTGATGCGATTTCAAGAACCTGTTGGCTACAAGTCCACCGTCTGTCTCCGGTGTGCCTCCACCCCCTCCCCCTGCTTGGCTGTTGGGTTTTCCCCACCGGCCTCCCGAATCTTCCTGCTGTCTCTCCTGCACTGCCCGTCGGTTCTGCTTCGTGCACGCGTCCACGTTCGCTCTCCCAACTCCACATCCCCGGCGCAACCGTGCCGCTCTCTGCTCGTGGTGGCCGGGAAGCTGGACCGAGCGGTGGCTGGCCCGAGGGCGAGGGAAGGGACCAGGGGCTCCAGCAGGTGTCCCGACGCAAAGAGGCAGATCGCTCACCCTGCCCCGACCTCTTCCCCCTCCGACCCCCCACCCCCCCGGCCCGCTTCCCCGCACCGTCAGCACTCAGTAGCACCTCCGGAAGGAGCAAGGGGTGGCTTGTCAGGGGTGGCGGGGTTTCTCCTGGCGGCAGCAGTGCAGCCGGAGAGTCCAAGCCCCTGCGGTGGCCGGACGTGCGGGCGTCTGTGGGTGGCCCCGCGTGAGGACAGAGGGTATCGCGCGCGCGCGCGCGCGTGCGCGCGGCCTCTCGGGTTTGGGACGGAGGAAGAGGGGGAGCCATGCGAGCGCCCAGGCGAGGCGCCGACGCGCTGCCGTTGGGCGGCCGGCCCGCTGGCGAGGCCAAAAGGGTTGGGCTGGCCGAGGCGACAGGGCAAGGCTTGGGCTCGGCCGTGCGCCTGGCCTTGTCTGGGCCCCGAGGCCGTGGGGCTAGCCGCGAGGCAAGGGAGAAGCCAGCCAGCTTCGGCTAAAAGGGGTGCGGATGCGCTGGGGAGAGGTCGGGAGGCCGAGAGGAAGAAGAAAGGCTTCCCTGACCGGGAATCGAACCCGGGCCGCGGCGGTGAGAGCGCCGAATCCTAACCACTAGACCACCAGGGAGCGTCGGGCTCTGCGCCTGGCCCGCGCGCCCTGGGCGCAGCGCCTCCAGACCACCCCGTCGCCTCCGCTTTGGCTCCAAGGCCCCTGCCTGGCCACGGCCAGCCGCCCGCCCGCCCTACCAACCCACCCGCCCTGCCGGCAGCACCCTCAAAACGCTGCGCACCTCCTTCCCTCCCTCACACACGCGCTCAGCCTCGGGCCACGCTCCGGCTCCGGGCTCTCGGCTCCCGGCTCCCGGCTCCCATCGGGCCTGGGCACGAGGGCCCTGGAGCCGTGCAAAAGGTTGGCCAGCTGCGTTGGCCGGGAATCGAACCCGGGTCAACTGCTTGGAAGGCAGCTATGCTCACCACTATACCACCAACGCTGCACAGCCCCGGCCGCCCCGAGACGCCGGCGCACGCTTCGCAGAGGCGCCTTCACGCCTTCTCGCCGCCGCCTGGGCCGCCTGGCGCCGCCCTGCCCCGACGTGCCGCCGGTCGGCAGCTCTGCGCTGCCGCAGGCGCCAGCAGCGGCCGCCCCAGCCCCAGCCGCAGCCCCAGCGCCAGCCCCAGCCCCAGCCCCAGCGCCAGGCCCAGCCCCGCCAGCACGACGCCGCTGTGCGGCTCCGCAGGCCCGACCGCCCGCCGCCCGCCTCTGGGGGGCGCTCTGGCCGCCGTGCCGCTCCCCCGGCCCTCGGCTGCCGGCCGGGCATTCCCCGCCCCGCGAGACACGCTGCCCTCCGGCGACCCGCTCGCCCGGGCCCTTCTCCGCGGAGTGCCCGGCGAGGCCACATCCCGCACCCACAGAGGACCCGACCCAGCCGCCGCCCACCCCGTCCCCCGCGCCCATCCAGCACCGGGCAGCGTCGCGTCGCCGAGGAGCCCGTTGCGGCCAGTCACTCGTCAGGCGCCGGGGGCACGACAGGAGGCCCTGGCTGGGCCGTGGTGACCCCGCACGCGCGCGCGCGCGCGCCCGGGGTCACGAGGAAGGCAAAGGGGTGGGGGCGCTCGACGGTGGGCAAGCCGGGCACCCGTCGTCGCCCCGCGCTTCTCGCCGGACGCGCGAGGGAGGAGAAGGGCCCTGGGGGCAAGCGTTTGGACAGAGCGGCGGTGGCGCCGGCGACCAAAAAGGGCGTCTTGCCTCCCCGTCGGGGAATCGAACCCCGGTCTCCCGCGTGACAGGCGGGGATACTCACCACTATACTAACGAGGACGGCGGCGGCGGCCACCCGGGCGCCCGACCCCTCTCCGCCTGCCCGCCCACGCCTACCCCTGCCCTCGACGCCCTGCCTTACGCAGGCGCCCGCCACGTGCCACACCCGACCGGACCCCAAACCAACCGCGCCAGCCCGCACAGCAGCCCTCCCAGCCCGACTCGGAGTGGACCCCAGGCCCGGGCCCCGGACCCGGACGGCGCGGAACACTCCGAGTGCGCCGGCGCCTAGGGCCTGCCCGGCGCGGATCGCGCAGGGAGAAGAGGCCCGAGCGGGCAAGCAAGGATGCGAGCAGGAGGACGGGCGCCCCGGATGGGCAGGGGCGGAGGAGGGAGGGCGGCGAGGACCTAGTGGGGGTGGGGGGTGGGGGGTGGGGGGGGGGCGGCGGCGGCCAGACAGGCTGGGCCGACGCCGGTCTCTGGGTGCGGGGCCGCGATGTGCGAGGGGGCGGGGCGGCGCGGGGCGAGGCGGCGGCGACGGCGGCGGCCGCGGCGGGCGCGGCGCCAGGCGAGGCGGCGGGCGCGGCGCCAGGCGAGGCGGCTGGCGCTGCTCCTGGTCGGCCGGGGCGCGCGTCCCGTCCCTTGCGCGCCCACACAGCCGCCAGCCGCCGCCAGCGTTCGCGCCGGGTCCCAGCCAGGCGAGCGGCGACGCGCCCAGGCCCGCCGTCAGGATGGCCGAGCGGTCTAAGGCGCTGCGTTCAGGTCGCAGTCTCCCCTGGAGGCGTGGGTTCGAATCCCACTCCTGACACGCCCACCTTTTGGCCCGCACCACCAGGGCACCGGACCCCGGCGGGCCTGGAGCCACGCCCTATCGCAAGCCCGCTCCTGCCTGGCCCGCCGCTCCGGCCTTGCGCCCTAGCACAAAGGGCCCAGTGCCGAGCCCTGACGCCTCGACGCTCCTGGCCCCAGGCTTGGCGCACACACGCCCTCCCCCACCAGGTCACGCGCCTTTCCCGCCCGATCCCACGCCCACCCCCGCAGGCCTGGGCCACTTGGCAGCACGTCTCTCCTCACCTGCTTTCCGGGGGCTGCGTTTTCCTTCCTTCCTCCCTCGGGCTCCCGCTCCCGCTCCACTCCCGCGGCCCCCTGCAGACCAGCCGGCGGCGCAAATGCCCAAAGCCCTCCGCATTCCGTTCTCCACCAGACTGGTGCCTGCTGAAGAGCGCCTCGCTCTCAGAGCCGTGCACTCCCGCCACCAGGAGCACACCGTCCCACAGAGAGCCCGTCCGTCCTTTCCGCCGGCCCCCATTCCCTTCTCTCCACACCCTCCTCAGGTGGCCCGAGGTGCCCACGACGATTTGCCACCTTGATGACGCTTTACCCTGCCCACACCTGCCTGCCTCCCTCCCGGGACCCAGGCTGCCCAGCCACCTGCTCGCCGGCCCACGACAGGGCCCTCCCTTCAGTGGGCCTGGCCCGGGAGTCCAGCCCGGGCAGGTGGCTCCCGTGAGCGCTGAGCCCAAGGAAGCCCTGGATCCCCAGGCCACCCACCTGGGCGCCCCAGCGCATCTCCGCGCCGGCAGCCGCTGCCCGGCCGGGACCCGAGGACCCCAGCGCGCTCCCTCACCGCGCTGTCGGCCAGCTAGCCAGCAGCCACTCTGCCGGAGCGCTCCCGCCAGCCAAGGTCGCGCTCTTGCCTCACAACCACCGCCGCCCTCCCCACGCCCCCCGCCCCCCCGCCGAGCTGGCCCCCGAGGGAGCGCTGCGCGCCCGAGCTCACACACCTCGCTTCGCTCTCCTGGCCTGAGCGGCTACTCGGCGGCGCCGGCGGCGCTACGGGGCCTCCATCTCCTACACACGACACACGCGCCCGCCCACACCCACACCCACACACCCCACCCCGCGACAGCCCACCCCACGGCACCGCACGTGCGCACACAACCGGAGCTCCGGTCCGCCGCCCCGCCCGCCCTCGCACCCTCTGCCCCGGCCAGGAAGCCCTCGGCCAAAGGGGCTTTGGGTGGCGGCTGAGAGGAGCCGCGGAAGGCCACGGCCGTGCTCAGCCGCGCCTGCCACAGCCTCCCCCGCGCTGGGTGGGATTCGGGCGCTGGCCAGCCTGGGTCCGGCTCCCGGCTGCCCCTGGCCACCCCGGCAGGGCAGCGTCTCGCCGCGGCCCTCGACCGAGGAGAAAGCACCGCAGGAGCCTAGTCGGCCGGCGTGCGTCCCCGCCGCGCTCGGCCCGTCTGCGCCGCTCGCTAGGGCTCGGGACGTGCCTGGAGCCTCTGTCCCACACCGCGCGTCCGCCTCCTGCTCAAACGAAGCCGATGCTCCGAACAGGCCCGGACCCGGGTCTGGCCGCCGCTGGGGAGCGCCGCTGGGGAAGCCGTCTGGGGAGCGGCGCCATCGGTGCATGGGTGGTTCAGTGGTAGAATTCTCGCCTGCCACGCGGGAGGCCCGGGTTCGATTCCCGGCCCATGCAGCGCGCCGTCCCCTTTTGGCCGGCCCTGCAGCCCCAGCGCGCCCCCCGGCTTCCTCTGGCCCACGCTCAAGGCGCCTGGCCTAAACCAGCTCCGCTCCGGACCAGGCCGGAGCCCGCCCCTGCCCTTCCTCTCCGTCTCTCTCGCCCAGCGGACCAAACTCCACCCAGCGCCCGAGGCCCCTGGCCCGCCCACACGCCTCCCTTGCCCCTTTTCTCTTCAGGACCCTGAGCACCCCGCTTCGCTCACCCGCTTCCCTTCCAGCGAGGCTCCCCCGCACCACCACACACCCGCACGGCGCCGCGCCGCACCAGAGCCCACGGGGCCGCGCCCCACCTCCACGCCTTTCATCACGGTTCCTCCCTCCCGGTCTCACTCTACCCACACTGCCAGAGTCCTCCTCTCTTTGCACAACCAGGGGCAACCAAGTTGCCACCCCGAGCCCTGATCCGTCCCATTCTCCTCCAGGGACCCTCACAAACTCACTGGGCTGCACCAGGAAGACCCGATGCATGGCACCACATGCTCCCGACGCGCGCCCTATAGTCTCTTGAGGCCCCGCTTGGCCGCAGTGGCCTTCCAACTCCGCCGCTCCTGCCACGCTAGGACCCCCGCCAACACCAGGTCCACCAACGCCCGCGCCAGCACTAGCACCAGCAGCACCAGTCTCCCCCTCCGCCGCCACCACCACCACCACCACCAGTCCTCCATCACCACACCGCGTCGGGCACCATCGCCCAGAGCAGGGAAGTTCTCCACCATCAGCACCACCCACCCCACCACCAAGTCCACCACCAAGTCCACCACCACGATCACCAGCAGGACCAAGTCCGCCACCAGCGCACCAGCTTGGCATCATTGCCAACGGTACCGAAGTCCTCCACGATCACCACCCCCACCCCCACCGCCACCACCGCCACCTCCACCATCACCAACACCGCCACCTCCAACATCGCCACCACCAACAACTCCACCACCACCGCCACCTCCAGCACCAGCACCACCACCATCACCAGCAGGACCAAGTCCACCGCCAGCTCACCAGCATGGGCATCATTGCCAACAGTACCAAAGTCCTCCACGATCACCACCCCCACCACCCCCGCCACCACCGCCACCACCACCAGCTCCACCACCACCACCGCCACCTCCACCACCACCACCACCACCATCACCAGCAGGACCAAGTCCACCGCCAGCTCAGCAGCATGGGCATCATTGCCAACGGTACCGAAGTCCTCCACGATCACCACCCCCGCCACCCCCGCCACCCCCGCCACCCCCGCCACCACCTCCACCAACTCCACCAGCTCCACCAACACCAGCTCCACCACCAAGTCCACCATCACCACACCGCGTCGGGCACCATCGCCAACACTCCTGGAGTCCATCACCACCGCCGCCGCCACCGGGACCGTGCACACCATCGCCACAGCAGCCCGCGCACCGGCACCAAGAGCACCGAGGTCAACCCCCAGCACCAGCAGCAGCAGCACCAAGTCGTCCTCCACCAGCAACACAAGCACCAGCACAGCCTGCACCTCCAGCCCCACCAGCCCCTCCTGCCCCAACATCCCCTCACGGTTCCCCTGCCTGCACGCCCCCTCCTCTCCAAGTCCTCACTGGTCAATGATCCTGTGTGGCATTTGTCCCTTTGGCCTCTCTGAATCTCAAGCCCAGGACGCCCCCTGACGCATGACTGGCTGTCCCGATGACAGGTGATCGAAGTCTCGGGGGCGGTGGAATCCCTCACCCCGTTGGGACGGCTCCTAGACCCGGGCCCGCCCTCTCTCTGTGTCTCCCTTCGGCCTGCCCGCCGGCCTGCTTCCCACCCACGCCCCCCACACCCCACCCCTTGGCCTGACCACCTTGCAGCACCGCACAGCAGTCTCCCCCCGCGCACCTCCTCCGCCACGGTCCTGTCCCGCCACGGGGGCCTCCAGCTCTCTTGCACCGGGGCCCGCTCCCCAGCACTTGCCACGCGCAGCTCCTGCCAGCCTCCAGGCTGGACCCCTCCCACCCACCCCCCACCCCCATCGCTCACATTCTCGGCTGGCAGTCCCGGCCTCCCACACGCTCCTCAGGCACACTCGTGCTCTCTCCCCTCCCCTACCTCAGAGCTCACCCTCCCGCACAGGTGCTCACGTCCATGCCTGGCATGGCGCCGGGGAAGGAGCTCTTCCCCCGCCCCACCGAAGCCTCTGCAGACACCCTGCCCGACTGTCCAGCCGCACTCTGGACCGGTCCCGCAAGCCCCACACCTCCCCGCGCCGGGCACCCCACCCACACACCCGGGCTGCCCCCGGCCCTCCCCTCCTTCTGGGATCCTCCTCGCTCTATGCCCTGACCCCCGTGGGAGGCCACCCACGTGAGTAAACACCTTCATCCCGCGGCATCCCCCACCACACACGCTCCACACACACCCCCCCACACACGCTCACACCCACACACCCCACACACACCCCACACGCATCCAGACACACCCCCACACGCTCACACCACACACACACACACACACACACACACCCACACACCCACAGAAGCAATGGCGCTGAGGGAAGTTCCCGTGGTGATGGTCAGCGCCCGGCTGCCCACAGCGGCTCCTTTCCACCGCTGGGACGACCTTGCCCCAACCCAGCCAGTGTGGTGCCGCGGCAGGTTTGGCCGGTGCACGGGCTGTCCGCTTGGGCTCCTGAAGGAGACAATCTCTGAACAGACAGCAGACCCGTGGCGGACAGAGGCGTGCAAGTGTTTCTGGGAAGGAGACCGTGGTCTGCGATTTAGCTGGAGGAGCACCCGGACAAGACGACGGGCACAGGGCTGGAGACAGGGCTGGAGTAGCTCCTGGCTAGGTGTCGGCTAAGGCGCCAGTGGGAAAACCTTCAACGGGCAAACTCGGCCGTGGGCCTGCGCGGTGGCGGTCGGGGCTGGGGGAGGTGGAAGGCGTTCCAGGGAACACGCTTGCCACTTTGCCGTGGGACTCAAGGGATGGGTGATGCGATTTCAAGAACCTGTTGGCTACAAGTCCACCGTCTGTCTCCGGTGTGCCTCCACCCCCTCCCCCTGCTTGGCTGTTGGGTTTTCCCCACCGGCCTCCCGAATCTTCCTGCTGTCTCTCCTGCACTGCCCGTCGGTTCTGCTTCGTGCACGCGTCCACGTTCGCTCTCCCAACTCCACATCCCCGGCGCAACCGTGCCGCTCTCTGCTCGTGGTGGCCGGGAAGCTGGACCGAGCGGTGGCTGGCCCGAGGGCGAGGGAAGGGACCAGGGGCTCCAGCAGGTGTCCCGACGCAAAGAGGCAGATCGCTCACCCTGCCCCGACCTCTTCCCCCTCCGACCCCCCACCCCCCCGGCCCGCTTCCCCGCACCGTCAGCACTCAGTAGCACCTCCGGAAGGAGCAAGGGGTGGCTTGTCAGGGGTGGCGGGGTTTCTCCTGGCGGCAGCAGTGCAGCCGGAGAGTCCAAGCCCCTGCGGTGGCCGGACGTGCGGGCGTCTGTGGGTGGCCCCGCGTGAGGACAGAGGGTATCGCGCGCGCGCGCGCGCGTGCGCGCGGCCTCTCGGGTTTGGGACGGAGGAAGAGGGGGAGCCATGCGAGCGCCCAGGCGAGGCGCCGACGCGCTGCCGTTGGGCGGCCGGCCCGCTGGCGAGGCCAAAAGGGTTGGGCTGGCCGAGGCGACAGGGCAAGGCTTGGGCTCGGCCGTGCGCCTGGCCTTGTCTGGGCCCCGAGGCCGTGGGGCTAGCCGCGAGGCAAGGGAGAAGCCAGCCAGCTTCGGCTAAAAGGGGTGCGGATGCGCTGGGGAGAGGTCGGGAGGCCGAGAGGAAGAAGAAAGGCTTCCCTGACCGGGAATCGAACCCGGGCCGCGGCGGTGAGAGCGCCGAATCCTAACCACTAGACCACCAGGGAGCGTCGGGCTCTGCGCCTGGCCCGCGCGCCCTGGGCGCAGCGCCTCCAGACCACCCCGTCGCCTCCGCTTTGGCTCCAAGGCCCCTGCCTGGCCACGGCCAGCCGCCCGCCCGCCCTACCAACCCACCCGCCCTGCCGGCAGCACCCTCAAAACGCTGCGCACCTCCTTCCCTCCCTCACACACGCGCTCAGCCTCGGGCCACGCTCCGGCTCCGGGCTCTCGGCTCCCGGCTCCCGGCTCCCATCGGGCCTGGGCACGAGGGCCCTGGAGCCGTGCAAAAGGTTGGCCAGCTGCGTTGGCCGGGAATCGAACCCGGGTCAACTGCTTGGAAGGCAGCTATGCTCACCACTATACCACCAACGCTGCACAGCCCCGGCCGCCCCGAGACGCCGGCGCACGCTTCGCAGAGGCGCCTTCACGCCTTCTCGCCGCCGCCTGGGCCGCCTGGCGCCGCCCTGCCCCGACGTGCCGCCGGTCGGCAGCTCTGCGCTGCCGCAGGCGCCAGCAGCGGCCGCCCCAGCCCCAGCCGCAGCCCCAGCGCCAGCCCCAGCCCCAGCCCCAGCGCCAGGCCCAGCCCCGCCAGCACGACGCCGCTGTGCGGCTCCGCAGGCCCGACCGCCCGCCGCCCGCCTCTGGGGGGCGCTCTGGCCGCCGTGCCGCTCCCCCGGCCCTCGGCTGCCGGCCGGGCATTCCCCGCCCCGCGAGACACGCTGCCCTCCGGCGACCCGCTCGCCCGGGCCCTTCTCCGCGGAGTGCCCGGCGAGGCCACATCCCGCACCCACAGAGGACCCGACCCAGCCGCCGCCCACCCCGTCCCCCGCGCCCATCCAGCACCGGGCAGCGTCGCGTCGCCGAGGAGCCCGTTGCGGCCAGTCACTCGTCAGGCGCCGGGGGCACGACAGGAGGCCCTGGCTGGGCCGTGGTGACCCCGCACGCGCGCGCGCGCGCGCCCGGGGTCACGAGGAAGGCAAAGGGGTGGGGGCGCTCGACGGTGGGCAAGCCGGGCACCCGTCGTCGCCCCGCGCTTCTCGCCGGACGCGCGAGGGAGGAGAAGGGCCCTGGGGGCAAGCGTTTGGACAGAGCGGCGGTGGCGCCGGCGACCAAAAAGGGCGTCTTGCCTCCCCGTCGGGGAATCGAACCCCGGTCTCCCGCGTGACAGGCGGGGATACTCACCACTATACTAACGAGGACGGCGGCGGCGGCCACCCGGGCGCCCGACCCCTCTCCGCCTGCCCGCCCACGCCTACCCCTGCCCTCGACGCCCTGCCTTACGCAGGCGCCCGCCACGTGCCACACCCGACCGGACCCCAAACCAACCGCGCCAGCCCGCACAGCAGCCCTCCCAGCCCGACTCGGAGTGGACCCCAGGCCCGGGCCCCGGACCCGGACGGCGCGGAACACTCCGAGTGCGCCGGCGCCTAGGGCCTGCCCGGCGCGGATCGCGCAGGGAGAAGAGGCCCGAGCGGGCAAGCAAGGATGCGAGCAGGAGGACGGGCGCCCCGGATGGGCAGGGGCGGAGGAGGGAGGGCGGCGAGGACCTAGTGGGGGTGGGGGGTGGGGGGTGGGGGGGGGCGGCGGCGGCCAGACAGGCTGGGCCGACGCCGGTCTCTGGGTGCGGGGCCGCGATGTGCGAGGGGGCGGGGCGGCGCGGGGCGAGGCGGCGGCGACGGCGGCGGCCGCGGCGGGCGCGGCGCCAGGCGAGGCGGCTGGCGCTGCTCCTGGTCGGCCGGGGCGCGCGTCCCGTCCCTTGCGCGCCCACACAGCCGCCAGCCGCCGCCAGCGTTCGCGCCGGGTCCCAGCCAGGCGAGCGGCGACGCGCCCAGGCCCGCCGTCAGGATGGCCGAGCGGTCTAAGGCGCTGCGTTCAGGTCGCAGTCTCCCCTGGAGGCGTGGGTTCGAATCCCACTCCTGACACGCCCACCTTTTGGCCCGCCCCACCAGGGCACCGGACCCCGGCGGGCCTGGAGCCACGCCCTATCGCAAGCCCGCTCCTGCCTGGCCCGCCGCTCCGGCCTTGCGCCCTAGCACAAAGGGCCCAGTGCCGAGCCCTGACGCCTCGACGCTCCTGGCCCCAGGCTTGGCGCACACACGCCCTCCCCCACCAGGTCACGCGCCTTTCCCGCCCGATCCCACGCCCACCCCCGCAGGCCTGGGCCACTTGGCAGCACGTCTCTCCTCACCTGCTTTCCGGGGGCTGCGTTTTCCTTCCTTCCTCCCTCGGGCTCCCGCTCCCGCTCCCGCTCCCGCTCCACTCCCGCGGCCCCCTGCAGACCAGCCGGCGGCGCAAATGCCCAAAGCCCTCCGCATTCCGTTCTCCACCAGACTGGTGCCTGCTGAAGAGCGCCTCGCTCTCAGAGCCGTGCACTCCCGCCACCAGGAGCACACCGTCCCACAGAGAGCCCGTCCGTCCTTTCCGCCGGCCCCCATTCCCTTCTCTCCACACCCTCCTCAGGTGGCCCGAGGTGCCCACGACGATTTGCCACCTTGATGACGCTTTACCCTGCCCACACCTGCCTGCCTCCCTCCCGGGACCCAGGCTGCCCAGCCACCTGCTCGCCGGCCCACGACAGGGCCCTCCCTTCAGTGGGCCTGGCCCGGGAGTCCAGCCCGGGCAGGTGGCTCCCGTGAGCGCTGAGCCCAAGGAAGCCCTGGATCCCCAGGCCACCCACCTGGGCGCCCCAGCGCATCTCCGCGCCGGCAGCCGCTGCCCGGCCGGGACCCGAGGACCCCAGCGCGCTCCCTCACCGCGCTGTCGGCCAGCTAGCCAGCAGCCACTCTGCCGGAGCGCTCCCGCCAGCCAAGGTCGCGCTCTTGCCTCACAACCACCGCCGCCCTCCCCACGCCCCCCGCCCCCCCGCCGAGCTGGCCCCCGAGGGAGCGCTGCGCGCCCGAGCTCACACACCTCGCTTCGCTCTCCTGGCCTGAGCGGCTACTCGGCGGCGCCGGCGGCGCTACGGGGCCTCCATCTCCTACACACGACACACGCGCCCGCCCACACCCACACCCACACACCCCACCCCGCGACAGCCCACCCCACGGCACCGCACGTGCGCACACAACCGGAGCTCCGGTCCGCCGCCCCGCCCGCCCTCGCACCCTCTGCCCCGGCCAGGAAGCCCTCGGCCAAAGGGGCTTTGGGTGGCGGCTGAGAGGAGCCGCGGAAGGCCACGGCCGTGCTCAGCCGCGCCTGCCACAGCCTCCCCCGCGCTGGGTGGGATTCGGGCGCTGGCCAGCCTGGGTCCGGCTCCCGGCTGCCCCTGGCCACCCCGGCAGGGCAGCGTCTCGCCGCGGCCCTCGACCGAGGAGAAAGCACCGCAGGAGCCTAGTCGGCCGGCGTGCGTCCCCGCCGCGCTCGGCCCGTCTGCGCCGCTCGCTAGGGCTCGGGACGTGCCTGGAGCCTCTGTCCCACACCGCGCGTCCGCCTCCTGCTCAAACGAAGCCGATGCTCCGAACAGGCCCGGACCCGGGTCTGGCCGCCGCTGGGGAGCGCCGCTGGGGAAGCCGTCTGGGGAGCGGCGCCATCGGTGCATGGGTGGTTCAGTGGTAGAATTCTCGCCTGCCACGCGGGAGGCCCGGGTTCGATTCCCGGCCCATGCAGCGCGCCGTCCCCTTTTGGCCGGCCCTGCAGCCCCAGCGCGCCCCCCGGCTTCCTCTGGCCCACGCTCAAGGCGCCTGGCCTAAACCAGCTCCGCTCCGGACCAGGCCGGAGCCCGCCCCTGCCCTTCCTCTCCGTCTCTCTCGCCCAGCGGACCAAACTCCACCCAGCGCCCGAGGCCCCTGGCCCGCCCACACGCCTCCCTTGCCCCTTTTCTCTTCAGGACCCTGAGCACCCCGCTTCGCTCACCCGCTTCCCTTCCAGCGAGGCTCCCCCGCACCACCACACACCCGCACGGCGCCGCGCCGCACCAGAGCCCACGGGGCCGCGCCCCACCTCCACGCCTTTCATCACGGTTCCTCCCTCCCGGTCTCACTCTACCCACACTGCCAGAGTCCTCCTCTCTTTGCACAACCAGGGGCAACCAAGTTGCCACCCCGAGCCCTGATCCGTCCCATTCTCCTCCAGGGACCCTCACAAACTCACTGGGCTGCACCAGGAAGACCCGATGCATGGCACCACATGCTCCCGACGCGCGCCCTATAGTCTCTTGAGGCCCCGCTTGGCCGCAGTGGCCTTCCAACTCCGCCGCTCCTGCCACGCTAGGACCCCCGCCAACACCAGGTCCACCAACGCCCGCGCCAGCACTAGCACCAGCAGCACCAGTCTCCCCCTCCGCCGCCACCACCACCACCACCACCAGTCCTCCATCACCACACCGCGTCGGGCACCATCGCCCAGAGCAGGGAAGTTCTCCACCATCAGCACCACCCACCCCACCACCAAGTCCACCACCAAGTCCACCACCACGATCACCTGCAGGACCAAGTCCGCCACCAGCGCACCAGCTTGGCATCATTGCCAACGGTACCGAAGTCCTCCACGATCACCACCCCCACCCCCACCGCCACCACCGCCACCTCCACCATCACCACCACCGCCACCTCCAACATCGCCACCACCAACAACTCCACCACCACCGCCACCTCGACCATCGCCACCACCACCACCACCACCACCAACTCCACCACCACCGCCACCTCCAGCACCAGCACCACCACCATCACCAGCAGGACCAAGTCCACCGCCAGCTCACCAGCATGGGCATCATTGCCAACAGTACCGAAGTCCTCCACGATCACCACCCCCACCACCCCCGCCACCACCGCCACCACCACCAGCTCCACCACCACCACCGCCACCTCCACCACCACCACCACCACCATCACCAGCAGGACCAAGTCCACCGCCAGCTCAGCAGCATGGGCATCATTGCCAACGGTACCGAAGTCCTCCACGATCACCACCCCCGCCACCCCCGCCACCCCCGCCACCCCCGCCACCACCTCCACCAACTCCACCAGCTCCACCAACACCAGCTCCACCACCAAGTCCACCATCACCACACCGCGTCGGGCACCATCGCCAACACTCCTGGAGTCCATCACCACCGCCGCCGCCACCGGGACCGTGCACACCATCGCCACAGCAGCCCGCGCACCGGCACCAAGAGCACCGAGGTCAACCCCCAGCACCAGCAGCAGCAGCACCAAGTCGTCCTCCACCAGCAACACAAGCACCAGCACAGCCTGCACCTCCAGCCCCACCAGCCCCTCCTGCCCCAACATCCCCTCACGGTTCCCCTGCCTGCACGCCCCCTCCTCTCCAAGTCCTCACTGGTCAATGATCCTGTGTGGCATTTGTCCCTTTGGCCTCTCTGAATCTCAAGCCCAGGACGCCCCCTGACGCATGACTGGCTGTCCCGATGACAGGTGATCGAAGTCTCGGGGGCGGTGGAATCCCTCACCCCGTTGGGACGGCTCCTAGACCCGGGCCCGCCCTCTCTCTGTGTCTCCCTTCGGCCTGCCCGCCGGCCTGCTTCCCACCCACGCCCCCCACACCCCACCCCTTGGCCTGACCACCTTGCAGCACCGCACAGCAGTCTCCCCCCGCGCACCTCCTCCGCCACGGTCCTGTCCCGCCACGGGGGCCTCCAGCTCTCTTGCACCGGGGCCCGCTCCCCAGCACTTGCCACGCGCAGCTCCTGCCAGCCTCCAGGCTGGACCCCTCCCACCCACCCCCCACCCCCATCGCTCACATTCTCGGCTGGCAGTCCCGGCCTCCCACACGCTCCTCAGGCACACTCGTGCTCTCTCCCCTCCCCTACCTCAGAGCTCACCCTCCCGCACAGGTGCTCACGTCCATGCCTGGCATGGCGCCGGGGAAGGAGCTCTTCCCCCGCCCCACCGAAGCCTCTGCAGACACCCTGCCCGACTGTCCAGCCGCACTCTGGACCGGTCCCGCAAGCCCCACACCTCCCCGCGCCGGGCACCCCACCCACACACCCGGGCTGCCCCCGGCCCTCCCCTCCTTCTGGGATCCTCCTCGCTCTATGCCCTGACCCCCGTGGGAGGCCACCCACGTGAGTAAACACCTTCATCCCGCGGCATCCCCCACCACACACGCTCCACACACACCCCCACACACACGCTCACACCCACACACCCCACACACACCCCACACGCATCCAGACACACCCCCACACGCTCACACCACACACACACACACACACCCCCACACACCCACAGAAGCAATGGCGCTGAGGGAAGTTCCCGTGGTGATGGTCAGCGCCCGGCTGCCCACAGCGGCTCCTTTCCACCGCTGGGACGACCTTGCCCCAACCCAGCCAGTGTGGTGCCGCGGCAGGTTTGGCCGGTGCACGGGCTGTCCGCTTGGGCTCCTGAAGGAGACAATCTCTGAACAGACAGCAGACCCGTGGCGGACAGAGGCGTGCAAGTGTTTCTGGGAAGGAGACCGTGGTCTGCGATTTAGCTGGAGGAGCACCCGGACAAGACGACGGGCACAGGGCTGGAGACAGGGCTGGAGTAGCTCCTGGCTAGGTGTCGGCTAAGGCGCCAGTGGGAAAACCTTCAACGGGCAAACTCGGCCGTGGGCCTGCGCGGTGGCGGTCGGGGCTGGGGGAGGTGGAAGGCGTTCCAGGGAACACGCTTGCCACTTTGCCGTGGGACTCAAGGGATGGGTGATGCGATTTCAAGAACCTGTTGGCTACAAGTCCACCGTCTGTCTCCGGTGTGCCTCCACCCCCTCCCCCTGCTTGGCTGTTGGGTTTTCCCCACCGGCCTCCCGAATCTTCCTGCTGTCTCTCCTGCACTGCCCGTCGGTTCTGCTTCGTGCACGCGTCCACGTTCGCTCTCCCAACTCCACATCCCCGGCGCAACCGTGCCGCTCTCTGCTCGTGGTGGCCGGGAAGCTGGACCGAGCGGTGGCTGGCCCGAGGGCGAGGGAAGGGACCAGGGGCTCCAGCAGGTGTCCCGACGCAAAGAGGCAGATCGCTCACCCTGCCCCGACCTCTTCCCCCTCCGACCCCCCACCCCCCCGGCCCGCTTCCCCGCACCGTCAGCACTCAGTAGCACCTCCGGAAGGAGCAAGGGGTGGCTTGTCAGGGGTGGCGGGGTTTCTCCTGGCGGCAGCAGTGCAGCCGGAGAGTCCAAGCCCCTGCGGTGGCCGGACGTGCGGGCGTCTGTGGGTGGCCCCGCGTGAGGACAGAGGGTATCGCGCGCGCGCGCGCGCGTGCGCGCGGCCTCTCGGGTTTGGGACGGAGGAAGAGGGGGAGCCATGCGAGCGCCCAGGCGAGGCGCCGACGCGCTGCCGTTGGGCGGCCGGCCCGCTGGCGAGGACAAAAGGGTTGGGCTGGCCGAGGCGACAGGGCAAGGCTTGGGCTCGGCCGTGCGCCTGGCCTTGTCTGGGCCCCGAGGCCGTGGGGCTAGCCGCGAGGCAAGGGAGAAGCCAGCCAGCTTCGGCTAAAAGGGGTGCGGATGCGCTGGGGAGAGGTCGGGAGGCCGAGAGGAAGAAGAAAGGCTTCCCTGACCGGGAATCGAACCCGGGCCGCGGCGGTGAGAGCGCCGAATCCTAACCACTAGACCACCAGGGAGCGTCGGGCTCTGCGCCTGGCCCGCGCGCCCTGGGCGCAGCGCCTCCAGACCACCCCGTCGCCTCCGCTTTGGCTCCAAGGCCCCTGCCTGGCCACGGCCAGCCGCCCGCCCGCCCTACCAACCCACCCGCCCTGCCGGCAGCACCCTCAAAACGCTGCGCACCTCCTTCCCTCCCTCACACACGCGCTCAGCCTCGGGCCACGCTCCGGCTCCGGGCTCTCGGCTCCCGGCTCCCGGCTCCCATCGGGCCTGGGCACGAGGGCCCTGGAGCCGTGCAAAAGGTTGGCCAGCTGCGTTGGCCGGGAATCGAACCCGGGTCAACTGCTTGGAAGGCAGCTATGCTCACCACTATACCACCAACGCTGCACAGCCCCGGCCGCCCCGAGACGCCGGCGCACGCTTCGCAGAGGCGCCTTCACGCCTTCTCGCCGCCGCCTGGGCCGCCTGGCGCCGCCCTGCCCCGACGTGCCGCCGGTCGGCAGCTCTGCGCTGCCGCAGGCGCCAGCAGCGGCCGCCCCAGCCCCAGCCGCAGCCCCAGCGCCAGCCCCAGCCCCAGCCCCAGCCCCAGCGCCAGGCCCAGCCCCGCCAGCACGACGCCGCTGTGCGGCTCCGCAGGCCCGACCGCCCGCCGCCCGCCTCTGGGGGGCGCTCTGGCCGCCGTGCCGCTCCCCCGGCCCTCGGCTGCCGGCCGGGCATTCCCCGCCCCGCGAGACACGCTGCCCTCCGGCGACCCGCTCGCCCGGGCCCTTCTCCGCGGAGTGCCCGGCGAGGCCACATCCCGCACCCACAGAGGACCCGACCCAGCCGCCGCCCACCCCGTCCCCCGCGCCCATCCAGCACCGGGCAGCGTCGCGTCGCCGAGGAGCCCGTTGCGGCCAGTCACTCGTCAGGCGCCGGGGGCACGACAGGAGGCCCTGGCTGGGCCGTGGTGACCCCGCACGCGCGCGCGCGCGCGCCCGGGGTCACGAGGAAGGCAAAGGGGTGGGGGCGCTCGACGGTGGGCAAGCCGGGCACCCGTCGTCGCCCCGCGCTTCTCGCCGGACGCGCGAGGGAGGAGAAGGGCCCTGGGGGCAAGCGTTTGGACAGAGCGGCGGTGGCGCCGGCGACCAAAAAGGGCGTCTTGCCTCCCCGTCGGGGAATCGAACCCCGGTCTCCCGCGTGACAGGCGGGGATACTCACCACTATACTAACGAGGACGGCGGCGGCGGCCACCCGGGCGCCCGACCCCTCTCCGCCTGCCCGCCCACGCCTACCCCTGCCCTCGACGCCCTGCCTTACGCAGGCGCCCGCCACGTGCCACACCCCACCGGACCCCAAACCAACCGCGCCAGCCCGCACAGCAGCCCTCCCAGCCCGACTCGGAGTGGACCCCAGGCCCGGGCCCCGGACCCGGACGGCGCGGAACACTCCGAGTGCGCCGGCGCCTAGGGCCTGCCGGGCGCGGATCGCGCAGGGAGAAGAGGCCCGAGCGGGCAAGCAAGGATGCGAGCAGGAGGACGGGCGCCCCGGATGGGCAGGGGCGGAGGAGGGAGGGCGGCGAGGACCTAGTGGGGGTGGGGGGTGGGGGGTGGGGGGCGGCGGCGGCGGCCAGACAGGCTGGGCCGACGCCGGTCTCTGGGTGCGGGGCCGCGATGTGCGAGGGGGCGGGGCGGCGCGGGGCGAGGCGGCGGCGACGGCGGCGGCCGCGGCGGGCGCGGCGCCAGGCGAGGCGGCTGGCGCTGCTCCTGGTCGGCCGGGGCGCGCGTCCCGTCCCTTGCGCGCCCACACAGCCGCCAGCCGCCGCCAGCGTTCGCGCCGGGTCCCAGCCAGGCGAGCGGCGACGCGCCCAGGCCCGCCGTCAGGATGGCCGAGCGGTCTAAGGCGCTGCGTTCAGGTCGCAGTCTCCCCTGGAGGCGTGGGTTCGAATCCCACTCCTGACACGCCCACCTTTTGGCCCGCCCCACCAGGGCACCGGACCCCGGCGGGCCTGGAGCCACGCCCTATCGCAAGCCCGCTCCTGCCTGGCCCGCCGCTCCGGCCTTGCGCCCTAGCACAAAGGGCCCAGTGCCGAGCCCTGACGCCTCGACGCTCCTGGCCCCAGGCTTGGCGCACACACGCCCTCCCCCACCAGGTCACGCGCCTTTCCCGCCCGATCCCACGCCCACCCCCGCAGGCCTGGGCCACTTGGCAGCACGTCTCTCCTCACCTGCTTTCCGGGGGCTGCGTTTTCCTTCCTTCCTCCCTCGGGCTCCCGCTCCCGCTCCCGCTCCACTCCCGCGGCCCCCTGCAGACCAGCCGGCGGCGCAAATGCCCAAAGCCCTCCGCATTCCGTTCTCCACCAGACTGGTGCCTGCTGAAGAGCGCCTCGCTCTCAGAGCCGTGCACTCCCGCCACCAGGAGCACACCGTCCCACAGAGAGCCCGTCCGTCCTTTCCGCCGGCCCCCATTCCCTTCTCTCCACACCCTCCTCAGGTGGCCCGAGGTGCCCACGACGATTTGCCACCTTGATGACGCTTTACCCTGCCCACACCTGCCTGCCTCCCTCCCGGGACCCAGGCTGCCCAGCCACCTGCTCGCCGGCCCACGACAGGGCCCTCCCTTCAGTGGGCCTGGCCCGGGAGTCCAGCCCGGGCAGGTGGCTCCCGTGAGCGCTGAGCCCAAGGAAGCCCTGGATCCCCAGGCCACCCACCTGGGCGCCCCAGCGCATCTCCGCGCCGGCAGCCGCTGCCCGGCCGGGACCCGAGGACCCCAGCGCGCTCCCTCACCGCGCTGTCGGCCAGCTAGCCAGCAGCCACTCTGCCGGAGCGCTCCCGCCAGCCAAGGTCGCGCTCTTGCCTCACAACCACCGCCGCCCTCCCCACGCCCCCCGCCCCCCCGCCGAGCTGGCCCCCGAGGGAGCGCTGCGCGCCCGAGCTCACACACCTCGCTTCGCTCTCCTGGCCTGAGCGGCTACTCGGCGGCGCCGGCGGCGCTACGGGGCCTCCATCTCCTACACACGACACACGCGCCCGCCCACACCCACACCCACACACCCCACCCCGCGACAGCCCACCCCACGGCACCGCACGTGCGCACACAACCGGAGCTCCGGTCCGCCGCCCCGCCCGCCCTCGCACCCTCTGCCCCGGCCAGGAAGCCCTCGGCCAAAGGGGCTTTGGGTGGCGGCTGAGAGGAGCCGCGGAAGGCCACGGCCGTGCTCAGCCGCGCCTGCCACAGCTTCCCCCGCGCTGGGTGGGATTCGGGCGCTGGCCAGCCTGGGTCCGGCTCCCGGCTGCCCCTGGCCACCCCGGCAGGGCAGCGTCTCGCCGCGGCCCTCGACCGAGGAGAAAGCACCGCAGGAGCCTAGTCGGCCGGCGTGCGTCCCCGCCGCGCTCGGCCCGTCTGCGCCGCTCGCTAGGGCTCGGGACGTGCCTGGAGCCTCTGTCCCACACCGCGCGTCCGCCTCCTGCTCAAACGAAGCCGATGCTCCGAACAGGCCCGGACCCGGGTCTGGCCGCCGCTGGGGAGCGCCGCTGGGGAAGCCGTCTGGGGAGCGGCGCCATCGGTGCATGGGTGGTTCAGTGGTAGAATTCTCGCCTGCCACGCGGGAGGCCCGGGTTCGATTCCCGGCCCATGCAGCGCGCCGTCCCCTTTTGGCCGGCCCTGCAGCCCCAGCGCGCCCCCCGGCTTCCTCTGGCCCACGCTCAAGGCGCCTGGCCTAAACCAGCTCCGCTCCGGACCAGGCCGGAGCCCGCCCCTGCCCTTCCTCTCCGTCTCTCTCGCCCAGCGGACCAAACTCCACCCAGCGCCCGAGGCCCCTGGCCCGCCCACACGCCTCCCTTGCCCCTTTTCTCTTCAGGACCCTGAGCACCCCGCTTCGCTCACCCGCTTCCCTTCCAGCGAGGCTTCCCCGCACCACCACACACCCGCACGGCGCCGCGCCGCACCAGAGCCCACGGGGCCGCGCCCCACCTCCACGCCTTTCATCACGGTTCCTCCCTCCCGGTCTCACTCTACCCACACTGCCAGAGTCCTCCTCTCTTTGCACAACCAGGGGCAACCAAGTTGCCACCCCGAGCCCTGATCCGTCCCATTCTCCTCCAGGGACCCTCACAAACTCACTGGGCTGCACCAGGAAGACCCGATGTATGGCACCACATGCTCCCGACGCGCGCCCTATAGTCTCTGGAGGCCCCGCTTGGCCGCAGTGGCCTTCCAACTCCGCCGCTCCTGCCACGCTAGGACCCCCGCCAACACCAGGTCCACCAACGCCCGCGCCAGCACTAGCACCAGCAGCACCAGTCTGCCCCTCCGCCGCCACCACCACCACCAGTCCTCCATCACCACACCGCGTCGGGCACCATCGCCCAGAGCAGGGAAGTTCTCCACCATCAGGACCACCCACCCCACCACCAAGTCCACCACCAAGTCCACCACCACGATCACCAGCAGGACCAAGTCCGCCACCAGCGCACCAGCTTGGCATCATTGCCAACAGTACCGAAGTCCTCCACGATCACCACCCCCACCCCCACCGCCACCACTGCCACCAGCTCCACCACCACCACCGCCACCTCCACCAACACCACCACCACCATCACCAGCAGGACCAAGTCCGCCACCAACGCACCAGCTTGGGCATCGTTGCCAACAGTACCGAAGTCTTCCACGATCACCACCCCCACCACCACCGCCACCACCGCCACCTCCACCATCACCACCACCGCCACCTCCAACATCGCCACCACCAACAACTCCACCACCACCGCCACCTCGACCATCGCCACCACCACCACCACCACCAACTCCACCACCACCGCCACCTCCAGCACCAGCACCACCACCATCACTAGCAGGACCAAGTCCACCGCCAGCTCAGCAGCATGGGCATCATTGCCAACCGTACCGAAGTCCTCCACGATCACCACCCCCGCCACCACTGCCACCTCCACCATCACCACCACCGCCACCTCCAACATCACCACCACCAACAAATCCACCACCACCGCCACCTCGACCATCGCCACCACCACCAACTCCACCACCACCGCCACCTCGACCATCGGCAGCACCACCAACTCCACCACCACCGCCACCTCGAGCATCGCCACCACCGCCACCTCCAGCACCACCACCACCACCATCACCAGCAGGACCAAGTGCGCCAGCCTCGCACCAGCTTGGGCGTCATTGCCAACGGTACGGAAGTCCTCCACGATCACCACCCACACCACCACCGCCACCACTGCCACCAGCCACCAGCGGCGGCTGGGTCGGGTCCTCTGTGGGTGCGGGATGTGGCCTCGCCGGGCACTCCGCGGAGAAGGGCCCGGGCGAGCGGGTCGCCGGAGGGCAGCGTGTCTCGCGGGGCGGGGAATGCCCGGCCGGCAGCCGAGGGCCGGGGGAGCGGCACGGCGGCCAGAGCGCCCCCCAGAGGCGGGCGGCGGGCGGTCGGGCCTGCGGAGCCGCACAGCGGCGTCGTGCTGGCGGGGCTGGGCCTGGCGCTGGGGCTGGGGCTGGGGCTGGGGCTGGCGTTGGGGCTGCGGCTGGGGCTGGGGCGGCCGCTGCTGGCGCCTGCGGCAGCGCAGAGCTGCCGACCGGCGGCACGTCGGGGCAGGGCGGCGCCAGGCGGCCCAGGCGGCGGCGAGAAGGCGTGAAGGCGCCTCTGCGAAGCGTGTGCCGGCGTCTCGGGGCGGCCGGGGCTGTGCAGCGTTGGTGGTATAGTGGTGAGCATAGCTGCCTTCCAAGCAGTTGACCCGGGTTCGATTCCCGGCCAACGCAGCTGGCCAACCTTTTGCACGGCTCCAGGGCCCTCGTGCCCAGGCCCGATGGGAGCCGGGAGCCGGGAGCCGAGAGCCCGGAGCCGGAGCGTGGCCCGAGGCTGAGCGCGTGTGTGAGGGAGGGAAGGAGGTGCGCAGCGTTTTGAGGGTGCTGCCGGCAGGGCGGGTGGGTTGGTAGGGCGGGCGGGCGGCTGGCCGTGGCCAGGCAGGGGCCTTGGAGCCAAAGCGGAGGCGACGGGGTGGTCTGGAGGCGCTGCGCCCAGGGCGCGCGGGCCAGGCGCAGAGCCCGACGCTCCCTGGTGGTCTAGTGGTTAGGATTCGGCGCTCTCACCGCCGCGGCCCGGGTTCGATTCCCGGTCAGGGAAGCCTTTCTTCTTCCTCTCGGCCTCCCGACCTCTCCCCAGCGCATCCGCACCCCTTTTAGCCGAAGCTGGCTGGCTTCTCCCTTGCCTCGCGGCTAGCCCCACGGCCTCGGGGCCCAGACAAGGCCAGGCGCACGGCCGAGCCCAAGCCTTGCCCTGTCGCCTCGGCCAGCCCAACCCTTTTGGCCTCGCCAGCGGGCCGGCCGCCCAACGGCAGCGCGTCGGCGCCTCGCCTGGGCGCTCGCATGGCTCCCCCTCTTCCTCCGTCCCAAACCCGAGAGGCCGCGCGCACGCGCGCGCGCGCGCGATACCCTCTGTCCTCACGCGGGGCCACCCACAGACGCCCGCACGTCCGGCCACCGCAGGGGCTTGGACTCTCCGGCTGCACTGCTGCCGCCAGGAGAAACCCCGCCACCCCTGACAAGCCACCCCTTGCTCCTTCCGGAGGTGCTACTGAGTGCTGACGGTGCGGGGAAGCGGGCCGGGGGGGTGGGGGGTCGGAGGGGGAAGAGGTCGGGGCAGGGTGAGCGATCTGCCTCTTTGCGTCGGGACACCTGCTGGAGCCCCTGGTCCCTTCCCTCGCCCTCGGGCCAGCCACCGCTCGGTCCAGCTTCCCGGCCACCACGAGCAGAGAGCGGCACGGTTGCGCCGGGGATGTGGAGTTGGGAGAGCGAACGTGGACGCGTGCACGAAGCAGAACCGACGGGCAGTGCAGGAGAGACAGCAGGAAGATTCGGGAGGCCGGTGGGGAAAACCCAACAGCCAAGCAGGGGGAGGGGGTGGAGGCACACCGGAGACAGACGGTGGACTTGTAGCCAACAGGTTCTTGAAATCGCATCACCCATCCCTTGAGTCCCACGGCAAAGTGGCAAGCGTGTTCCCTGGAACGCCTTCCACCTCCCCCAGCCCCGACCGCCACCGCGCAGGCCCACGGCCGAGTTTGCCCGTTGAAGGTTTTCCCACTGGCGCCTTAGCCGGCACCTAGCCAGGAGCTACTCCTGCCCTCTCTCCACCCCTGCACCTGTCCTTTTCTATGGATAATTTCATGTTAAAGCGCACACTCCTCTCTTTTTTTGATATCTGTCCCCCAGTGAAATGTTAATTATACTGTAAGTCTTTAATATTTCTTCCTTAAACTCAGCTTCCCGGATTTTTTTTCTTTGTTTTTCTCCTGTCTTTGAAGACCTATCTTTTGGAAGACTCCTCCTTTCGAGGGGCCTCCTTTCTTTTTTCAATCTGTTCACCCCCCCCCTTGATATTTTTGTGGCCATACTGGCAGGAATGCATATAATTCCTGGTAGTTTCGGTGATCCTGATAGATGACTTCCCAACTCTCTAATTTGTTACTAGGCTTTTAGCCTCTAATCATGTGGGAAAATCATCTTTCATTTCACTACCCTTGTATACTAGAAAACTAATGGACTTTTTTATTATAAGATGGTATGAAATATAAGGGGGATAAAAAAAAAAAAAAGCCCATTGGCCTTGTTGACCTAGCCATCTGCCATGGTCCCTATAAGTCTAGCTTACTTGGCCTGTGAATGTTTATAAAAACGTTTTGAATCAACCCAAGATGTATCCAGGAAGAATCAGTGTCTTCCAGTCATATCTGCTTTATTGTCTCGCATGGAAATAACATGCTAGCATTTTCTATTTTATGAAGATGACTTTGATCATGTTTTAGAAGCAGCCTGTGGTAAATTGTTTACATCTAGAAGACTAACCATATTAAAAGTACCACTCTTGGTGTTCTTCTGAGCCTAAGCAGGTGTAATGGACAATCTGGGTTTCTCTAACCAGGAATTTCTGATTGGCAGTATATATACCGGTGGAAGCCTCAGAGGGTTTGGTAAATTGCCCAGACTGTACAAAACCCTCAAAATTTATGTTCATAGAATTTCATGGAGCCGGTAAAATACATTCATTACTAAAACTTATTTTCCAGACTTAAAGTAACTTGTAGATCAGTTTCACATTTCAGTGTAAAAAATTATAGTTATACTCATTATAAATTAGTAATTCTCTATGGAGAGCCAGGGCCCTTGGCGATATTTTTGAATCACTATGTGAGTAAAAGGAGGAGTACCCGGGCACGTGTTCAACCTACTCTGTATCTCAAGTCTCCAGATGCTGTTTTGCCTCCCCAGGGTATATTTAGTACTGCTTGAGAATCACATTCAGGTTGAACCTTGGAGATTACTACTATTTTTTAAGTTATGTTTTTAAATAAATGCTCATCATCTGGGTTTAAAATTCATAAAGAGGTAATGTAAGTGGTTTTCATAGAAATTTAGTGAAAGAACATCAGGCTGATTTCCCAAGCAGGGATGTTAGTTCAAATCAGCAGCAAGCCATTTCCTCCGCACTCACCTACCCCTGCTCCATTCCCTACTCCCTCAAGCCATTTTCACATTCCTCCGGTGGTGAATTTGGTCTTACCTTTGTGCAGGTCTCAACTTCGGAAGAAAGAAGCAGTCACTTCTTGCTGGTGCTAAGAAATTAGGATGAAAGGAAGCAAGGATCCTACTGTTGCACGACAGGGATGGCTTAATGTTCTGGCTTTTAGAACCTCACAACTGAGACCAGGGTGAAGAAATGAACTCTACAGAATAATACTAGTATTTGAGTAATGATCTATAAATATGACCTGTGAAAGCAGAAGTAGAGGGGTAGTCTCTGTGGCGCAATCGGTTAGCGCGTTCGGCTGTTAACCGAAAGGTTGGTGGTTCGATCCCACCCAGGGACGCCTGGTGTCGTGGTCTTCCTTTTTTTTTCTCAGTCCTTCCTCTTAAACATCAAAGTTCTACTTCTAATCCAAAATACTACGAATTACCTGCCTAGTAAGAGACATTTCCCAGGTCCCGTATCCTAGGAGATCAGGAGCTATCTATGGCCAAACGAGATACCTGTGCTTTTTTCCCCCAAGAAGCGAAACCTTTCAGAGCTGCTTTTCTGCAGAATTCCACAGCCAGTCGGCCTTTGCAAAGGAGCGCTGCTAATACAGAAATCAGTTAAGGCTCTTTGCCATTTAGTTAATTCTTGCAGCAGATGCTGAGCACCTGGAGAAACTCAATGATCTCTGGCCAAGTTTAAAAGGGATTAAAGTTTAAAGCATTTCATGCATTAATGTGGTCTAATTTCTCCTGCTACTCACTTATACTTGGACACTGCTTTTATACATGGGACCTCAGTGAAAGTCCTAAAAATACTCTTTCAAGGGCTTTGCCTGTGGCTCAAACTCTCGTCCTTTCATATTACACTCTTTTTTGTGTGACCTTGTCACAAATTTGTATTTTCAGTACTTCTCTGAATCCTAAACCTATCCATGCATCCACCTGCCTGCTTCACATGATCCCTTGCCCTCCAGGTCATCCTCTCCCGAACTGAATCCAACTTCTCCCCAGGACCTAAGCAGGAGTCTTCTCCAGTGTTCCCTCTCTTAGTGAATGACGGTACCATCACCTTTAGGGCAACAAGCCAGGCAGCAAGGCGACTTCCTTGAAGTCTCTTTCCCTCACCCAGCAAATCCATCAGTCATCAAGTTCTTCCCATTTTAACTTCCCTGCCTTTCCCTTCCTGTTAGCCTGCTGCCAGTTTCCCTGGGGAGTGGACCCAGGTCAGCTTGAAAAGTCCTGGTATAGTACGAGGTACGTGTTGCCAGAACTCCCGTCTCTGTTCCCATGTCAGGAACTCCAGTGAGCTGGACTTTTCATCCTCTCAGATGTCCTTCTTAGCTCAGGAGTCAGGACAGGAGGACCACAGAGAGGAAACTCTCTTCCTGAAGGCTTTTAAAAAAGCAAAATCCTGGCTTTTCCCTAGTCTCTGAATATGTACCTGTTATTCATTTATTCATTTATGCACACAAGCATTCATTTATCAAACATAAATTGACAACTGTTATGTGCCAGGCACTCTGCAGGGAGCTACAGATACAATGATGAGCAAGAAAACAGATATAGTTATCATACTTATTCAGTTCATAAACTACTTCCTGTAATTCCTGACAACATGAACAGGGTGATCCAATTGTGCTCTCTGGGGGAATTTCCAGGACAAATGGTGCACCATCGTCCCTAATTCTTCTGTGTGCCATTTACAAACCTATGGAGGCTACAAGGCTATGCCATGCACTTGCCCCATATTGGCTGAAGGAAATTGGCTTTTGGAATCATCCAAATCTGTTGTGTTACCAGGTTTTCAGGCTCAGGATAACAGAGCAGGGTCTTTGGCTGCATAGAGTTGAGCTCCTCGAAGTGCTGGACCTGGGGGCTGGCAGTTAACCCAGGGTATACCCTGGTGTTTGGCCACAAATTATTCAGTAGGAACTGCCAGCCCATGGACTCTACCTGATCTCTGTAGTGTAATGAGTTAGACTTTCTGCTGTTACGTTAAAGCTTGGTGGTTCACAGTGCACCCAGAGATTGCTATCTTTTGAGCCACAAACATCCTTCCTTTGCCCCCAGAACTCCAAGTTGTCCATCTCTTCATAAGCTACTTACCTCATTTCTCAATTGTTCCTGGTATACATGAGGCTCCTTGGGCAGTTTTTTTTTTTTTTTTTTCTTTTTTTAATCTTAAGCAGACTCCATGCCTAGCGTGGAGCCCAACGACTCAGACCTCAAGCTCACGTCCCTGAGATCATGACCTGAACCGAAATCAAGTCAGACGCTCAGCCGACTGAGCTTGGGCAATTTCTTCTTGGTCAAAAGACTTTTGTGCTCTCTTCGGCAGCACATATACTAAAACTGGTCAAAAGGCTTTTGAGTAAAAGAATGTTATTTGGATCCCACATCTCTAATATACAGTGTTGGGAAAGCCGTGGGTCAACTGCTATTGACACTCCCATTCGAAAGGGGTAAATTGAAGGCACACGGCAGTCACTGGTCCACAGCAATTCTGACATCCAGTCAGGTACATGTTGCCAGTTCCCTGATGAAGCCCCATTATTACTCTCTCGGAATGATTCTCTATGGCTCTCACTTCTATCTCCTGAATTGGCCTTACTTTTTCATAAGAATAGTCAGTGTTTGTGGCTGATCATTTTCTCAGGCTGCTTCCTGACCATAGGAATTTGGAGGTCCAAAGGCTTCTTTCAATTTTGTACTGTCTCTGTCCCTTTCAGTCCAAGCTGATATACTCCCTTTAAAAGCTTAAAGAGTTTCTTATAAATGTATCAATATATACTCCAATTATTAGGCAAAAGCCAACTCACAGATCTCTTAGAGATCAGCCCTTTTCTACATTGGGACCCTGGTAAGGTTGCTGTGGGTCAATGTCCTTAAGATCCTTAAAGGCTCCTTAACAGGAAACGTCTCTGAGGCATGCCCTTAAGATTGATAGACTGCCTCCTTTCTGAGCCCAGAAGTCCATTAACACATGAATGGGTAAAGATATCTATCATCTATCATCTATCTATCTATCTTTATATCACACACACGTGCGTGCGTGCAATGGAATATTACTCAGCCATCAAAAAATGAAATCTTATCATTTGCAATGACATGCATGGAGCTAGAGGGTATTATGCTAAGCGAAATAAGTCAGAGAAAGACAAACATCATATGATTTCACTCATATGTGGAATTTAGAAAACAAAACAGATGAACACAGAATGGAGGGAAAACTAAAGACAAAAGCAGAAAGGGAGACAAACCATAAGAAACTCTTAACTTTAGGAAACAAACTGAGGGTTGCTGGAGGGGAGGTGGGTGGGGGGATGGGGTAACTGGGTGATGGGCATTAAGGAGAGCACGTGATGTAATGAGCACTGGGTGTTATATGCAACTGATGAATCACTAAACTCTACTTCTGAAATTAATAATACACTATAGGGTAATTGATTTTAAAGAAAATGAAATTAAATGAAATAAAAGGAATGCCTCCTTTCTGTCTGAAAGAGTCTGTGAGGCACTACTTCAGTCTTCTTGAGGTCTTAACAAAGAGTTCTACAGATACAGCTTTAGCTTCATCTTTCCCCTGGAACCATGTTTTGCTGACAGTACCTGGGTTTTATCTCTTTGGCCCACTCTTTCTTTCTGAAGCATTTTCTGGATGGAATCTGTCCCAAGCCTTGAAATTTCCTCCAATATCAAATTGAAAACTGAGTAATTAGTCCTTTAGCTCATCTCTCTTTTCTAGTGTATTGTTATACGCAGTGCAGGGGAGGAAAAATTCTTTTTCCTTATACCCTCTTGGTTCTCTGGCTGGGGCCCTGGAAGATCAAGACTGGCAAAGGACAGGTTACCAAGAGAAAAACAGTTTATCAATGCATGCAGCTTACATCACACAGGAGAAACCTCATGATGAGTAACTCAAAGGCGTGGTTAGAACTTGGGCTTATATAGCATCTTAACAAAAGAAAAATAAATGTGTACAGAAATGAGAAGACAAAGGAAAGGGGTTTTCCTTTTCAAGGGCAGCAAACTGGGGGATGGTAAATCTATGAGCAAATTAATAGAGTAAGGTTTGCTTGTGCAGGTTCCTCTTGGAACTGACTTTATGTCTTCTTCTTTTCTTAAGATTTTCTTAAGTTTATTTAAGCAATCTCTACCCTCAACATGGGGCTCGAACTCACAACCCCAAGATCGAGCCATGTGATCTACCAACTGAGCCAGCCAGGTGCCCCACTTTATGTCTTCTTCATGGCTATAAAACCTCCCCAGGAGAGGGGACTTACAGGAGTCCTCAATTTTCAGAAGTTTCTGCTTTTAGTCAGATAAGGGAACTCTGGGAAACCTATCTTTCTGCATCTGTTGATGCTCATTTGTCTCCAGCTTAAAATAATCCTTAAAAAAATAATCTTTATGCCAAAGTGGCATATTTTGGGGTGGCATATTCTGGTCCCCTACAGCATCTAAAAGAATCCAAACAGCTCCTCAGCGCTCTCTATGGAAAATTATTTAGCTAATCCCTGGATTCACTAGGTACGTTTTCTATTCTTCACATTACTACGGGAAACAGTGCAGAGGTACTTTCCAATGGTACAAAACAAGGGTGCCTCTTTGTCTGGTTTCCAATAATATACTCCTTTCACCTGAAGTCCTCACTGTCGGCCTTCTTGAGGGCCGTCAGGATCCCGACTGCCAGCCAGTGCTCCAAACAGCGCCGTATGTTTCAGCTATGGTTACGGCAGCATTCCGTTTCCAGGCACCAAGTTCCATTCCGATTACCTAGGGCTGTATATAAAAACCACACTAACCGCAGTGGCAGAAAACAGTGTCAACTGTGTTATGCTCATGGACTCTACAAGTCAGGGTTCAGGTGTAATTCCCACCAGCCATTCAAGAAACAGAACTTCCATGTTACACAAAATCTCTGAGAGACTAGAAAAGAAAAAGGGGAGGACTACTTCCCATCTCATTCTAGGCAGTTAATAGAACCTGGTCAAAAGCCACTCAAGCACAGAGAGAAAGAGAAAAATACAGGTATAGTAGTTACCTTTGGGGGAAATGAGGGGAATCATTTGATTTCAAAGGCCCTGGTATTATTATATCCCATATTAGGGTCTACGAAACATTTGGGTTCTTTTTTAAATACTCTTTTGTACTGTGCACTTGTGTTATCTATAGGTTTAGATTTATACTAGATTCCATTTCATTTAAGTTTGGTGGATCAAGAGAGTTGATGGGGATAAGTACAGTGATTTCCTCACTTTTCATTGCTGACTGCCAATATGTATATTTTAAATACAATAAAACAGAAAACTAAAACTAAAAAAATTAAAATGTATGATTATGACTATAGTGAATTGAAATGTATTCCCCAAAAAGATATGTTCAATTCCAAACAGCCAGTACCTACGAATGGGACCTTATTTGGAAATAGGATCTTTACAGATGCAATTAAGTTAAAATGAGGTCATATTTTATTAGAGTGAACTCTAATCCAATGACTACTGTCTTTATAAGAAAAGAGGAGGATATACAGAGACACAGGGAAGAAAGTCTTGTGAATACAGAGGCAGAGATTGGAATGTTACAGCTATGAACCAAGGAAGGCCAAGGGTTGCAGGGAAGTCAGGAAGAGGCAAAGAAGGATTCTCCCCTATGGGTGTCAAGGAGGGTATGACCCTGCAGCACCTTGGTTGTGGACTTCTGGCCTCTAGAACTGTGAGCAGATACATTTCTGTTGTATTAAGCCTGTAGTACTTGGTTATGGCAGCCCCAACAAACTCATACAATTACCATCATATTAAAGCTCATCTGAAGTGTGACGGGGGAAGAGAGGAGCTCTGGGGAAAGTGGCAGTGTGTTAATTTCTTCATAGTTCAGGTTGGGAAGTGTCAAAGAAAAACCAGACCTGAACAGTGGTCAAAGCAGCAAGAGCAGATTGTATTCAGGAACTACTGCAACAGGGGAAAAGAGAACCTCAGGATAGGACTGGGCTCAATTCCAACAAGTAGGGACTTAGAGCCAAAGAGTAGAGTGGGTGTTAGTAGATGCAAAATTACTAAAAGAAAATATCAGCTAAGGGGGGATTCTGGCTAAACTGACCTAAATGAATTCTTGCTCAAGGTTGGCCAATGTGATCAGATATCAAGAGTGGGAGATTTTCTCTAAATGGACCTCCCAGGATTATTGCTAAAAACTGGGCAATGCAGACTTGACAAGGACAAAGACTGAAGCCAAGGTCAAAGCCGAGTTAAGAAGAGGACTTAGAGGAATCTGACTACAGTTCAGTCAAGGAAAGAGGCTTTGTCAGAAGTCAACCCACACTGTCAAAAAAAAAAAAATAGAGTTAAAGATCTATATGGTATCATAATTTTCATATATAAACACTGGATGAGATAAAAAGAGATGCTAAACCTTTGAATTTACAGAAAGAAAATACAACAAAGAAAACAGACCACATAGTAAAATATTTTTAAATAATATAATTATATAAAAGTTATCTTACGGGGCACCTGGGTGGCTCAGTTGGTTAAGCGACTGCCTTCGGCTCAGGTCATGATCCTCGAGTCCCTGGATCGAGTCCCGCATCGGGCTCCCTGCTCGGCGGGGAGTCTGCTTCTCCCTCTGACCCTCCCCCCTCTCATGTGCTTGCTCTCTCTCATTCTCTCTCTCTCAAATAAATAAATAAAATCTTTTTAAAAAAAGTTATCTTACACTGAAATGAGCAAACTTAAGTATCTGTAACACCAATAAATATAAGATGGGATTATATCACCTACTAAGGGAAACAAATCAAGGGAATCTAGTCCCCAGATCAAAACCAGTGGCAGTAGATCTTTCTTATTGTGTGGACCTCAATTCTTGGGGAATATGAATTTGAGTATGAATGAGGTCGGGAACCCTCTTTCCTCTAAAGAAGATAAAGTGGAGGCATTTTCTACTTTAATATGTGATCTTAGTTCAATGGGCTATAAGTTACTTCCCTAGATTCTGATTCAAGGGCCAATCATATGTAGAATCATAAACAGTTTAGAATTCATTTATCCAGAAAGTCAAAGTCAATATCTAGTCTTGACCGTTCCTATGGTTTCCTTACCAGATTCTTTCTTTGGCATGAGTTTGGCTCTATTTCTGGCCTCCTAGCTCCCCTTTGGCTATTCCCTTTATCTGAGTCTTGTTGTTAATTCTCATAAATCTATGATCCACTAATAACCTCTCAATTAATTCTTTTTCTGCTTAATTTGCTAAGTTTATTTATACTGTTTATATCCAAGACCACTAAAATTTAGATATCAGTAACAGAAATATATGGGTATCTGAAATGGTGAAAGGGCTTTGTTGGGGTAAAAGGCAGGCAAGATATTGTGAATATTCTGGAAAGAGAATCTAACAACCCAGTGTCGGCTGTATAGCAGTTAATGGTCATCTGTTGTCGTCTGGGAATCTGCATTGCTAATGACTTGGGACTTCATGACAGATGTGAGAAATTTAGACTTAGAAAGTCTCCTTAAAAGAGAATGGTGTAATCAGTCCCCTACATTTTCAATTTATGGCACAGGTTAAAATGAAGAGACTTCAGTGACCTCCAAAAGGGATATAAGAAATTGTTTCACCTTGTTTATTTTTTTAAGATTTTTATTTATTTATTTAACAGAGAGAGAGAGCACAAGTAGGCAGAGTGGCAGACAGAGGGAGAGGGAGAAGCAGGCTCTTTGCCAAGCAAGGAGCCCGATGTGGGGCTCGATCCCAGGATCCTGAGATCATGATCTGAGCCGAAGGCAGCCGCTTAACCAACTGAGCCACCCAGGCGCCCCCACCTTGTTTCTTTTTTAACAGTTTATTATTTAACATACAACAACCTGCCCATATTTAAAATATACAGTATGATATTTTGACATATGTATGCACTGGTAAAGGCATCATTATAATCAAAATAATAAATATATCCATCACCCCCAGAAATTTCCTTATAGCCCTCGATAACGCCTCCCTTCTGCCCCTCACTAAGTCATGCCCCCACTGACCTGTGCATCTCAAGCAAATACTGATCTGCTTATAGTCACTGTAGATTAGTTGGCATTTTAGAGTTTTACGTAAATGGAGTCATATAGGAATTCCTCTTTTTTGTTTGGTATCATGAGTCTTTTTAATTTTAGTCATTCTAGTACATGTGTAGTGTTGTGTTCATACCCACTAGGATTGCTATCATTTTAAAAACAACAACAGGGCACCTGGGTGGCTCAGTTGGTTAAGCGACTGCCTTCAGCTCAGGTCATGATCCTGGAGTCCCTGGATCGAGTCCCGCATCGGGCTCCCTGCTCGGCGGGGAGTCTGCTTCTCCCTCTGACCCTCCCCCCTCTCATGTACTCTCTCTCATTCTCGCTCTCTCAAATAAATAAATAAAATCTTTAAAAATAAATAAATAAAATAAAAAAATAAAAACAACAACAACAATAGAAAATAAAAAGTGTTGGCAGGAAGGAGAAATTAGAACCACCAAACGTTGCTGGTGAGAATGCAAATGACCCAGCGATTTCACTACTAGGTATGTACCCAATATAATTAAAACCAGATACTCAAAATGAGTCCTTGCACATGAATGTTCATAGCTGCACTATTCACAGCAGCCAAAAGATGGAAACAACCCAAATGTCCATCAACCAATGAATGCATGAAAAACACGTGTGTATACATACAGTGAAATATCCACGCTACAGCTTGAATGAACTCCAGCAATAAGCTAAGCGAAAGAAGCCAGAGACAAATCACATATTGTGTGATTCCATGCATATGAAATATCTAGAAGGGGCAAGTCCATAGGAATAGAAAGCAAGCTGATGGCTTCCAGGAGCGGGGAGGAGCATGTACTGAGGAATAATTGCTCATTGGGGATGGATGTGGGGCTTTATTTTGGGATGATGAACGTGTTTTGGAACTAGATAGTGAAGGTAGTCACACAACCTTAAGAATGTACTAAATGCCACTGAATTGTTCACTTTAAAAAAGCTAAACTTATGTTATATGCATTACATTAAAAAAAAAAAAACAACCCAGCATGGTCCCTGAAGTCTGATGGTCAGCAGGTTTGATCCATAAATCAGTATATTGGTGGTTCAAGTCCCCCAGGGGAGGTGTGTTGCTAACCTACTCTTCCCCAGCCCTGCTGCTTCTCTGCCAGAGGGACTTTTTCTTTCTTAATTCATCCCTGTTATGTGACCAGATGAAAACATCTTCGTTCCATACCCAGAGAGGCAGAAGCTCTGAAAAAGCAATGATCCTAAACTGAAGCCTAACCAAGGCGGTTTTCTCTTCTGTGTGCTTAGTAAAAGGTGTCCCCTTCTGGGATGGTTAATTTTATGGGTCAATTTGACTGGGCCATGGGATGCCCAGATATTTGGTCAAACATCATTTGGGGTGTTTCTGCGAGGATGTTTTTGGGTGGGATTAACATTCAAATCAGTAGACTGAATAAAGCATATTGCCCTCCCTAATGTTGGGGAGCCCCATCCAATCGGATGGAGGCCTGAATAGAATAAAAATATTGCACGCGGGGCGCCTGGGTGGCTCAGTCGTTAAGCGTCTGCCTTCGGTTCAGGTCATGGTCCCAAGGTCCTGGGATTGAGCCCCACATCGGGCTCCCTGCTCGGCGGGAAGCCTGCTTCTCCCTCTCCCACTCCCCCTGCCTGTGCTCCCTCTCTCACTGTGTCTCTCTCTGTCAAATAAGTAAAAAAAAAAGAAAGAAAGAAAGAAAGAAAGAAAGAAAGGTACAAGTTCCCTTCCACAAAAAAAAAAAAAAAAAAAAAAAACAACTGCATGGCCTCCCTCTAGTGAGAGAGAACTCCTCCTGCTTGACTGCCTTTGAACCAGGACATTGGGTTTTTCCTGCTTTGGGGCTTGGACTGGACCATCCACTTTTCCGGGGTCTCAAGCCTGCTGGCCTTGGTCTTTGGACTTGAACTGCACCAGCAGCTCCCCTGGTTCTCAGGCCTGCAGACTCCAGCTGGAACTAAACCATCACCTCTCCTGGGTCTCCAGCCTGCCAACTCACTCTGCCGGTCTTGGGACTCCATAACCACGTGACCCTTAGAGACAAATAGAGCTATAGATGTAAATCTCCTATTGGTTCCGTTTCTCTGGAGAACTCTAATACATCTTCCATGCATGTCCCTTCTCCCTCCTCTCATTAACTCCTAGCAGAAAATCTGAGGGCTCCTCAAATGACAGGAAACAGAAACGGCTTTATATTTTCTTTTTTTAACTGGAAACATGCTACTGAATGCAATTTGAAGGAGAAAATGCATACCTGTTAGCCCACTGCCTTCAAACCACATGGGAGCTGCTTGAGCTGCTGAGGTGAAAACACTCCCCAAAGAACTTGGCAGTGTCCTTCCTAGAGGGAGAGCCACAGAGGTCCAAACAGAAAGGGCTGTATGCTTAACAGATATGGTGGATGGCAAAGGTTCTGAGTTTATTTCCAAGGGTGCTGTGATTCACCAGGGGTGGGGCCTGGGGAACGGTTCCTGGGCGGGGGAATGGAGAAAGATGACTCAGTTTGGGAGAGCATGACCTTAGATCCAAGTGGTGGGGTGAGGAGCTGACAGCTCTATACAGGAGTGGGCCTGGAAGCTCAGAGAAGTAGCTGTGCCTAGTATTTGTAGCTGTGGGGAATAGCACAAATGGAGGGCCACATACCATATGTCTAAATATTTTAAATTTATCCATTGAGCTAATAAACAGTAAAATACAGTAAGATCTTTCCACCTACCTTGACAAAAAGACCTTCTTAAGGACCTATGAGGCCAGATTTGCATTTAGAATTGTGGGACTCCTCAGAGCTCTGTGCCTGAGGACAGTGGCTCAGGGAGGACCCTCTCCTCTCAATTCTAGCTCCTTCTTGCACAGAGAGGGGTCTAGTGCAGGTGTGTGGGCACCTCACCTCCCACTACCAGGAGCTGCTCAAACCCCTGCAAACAGCCTTCCTTTGGCCCCCTGTTGATCCTCACCTGCACACACTGGAGGCCTAATCCACCTCCGCCACACGGATGGGCAGAAAGCCCTAACCAAACTTCAGGCATCTGTGCAGGTCATTCCAGGTCCCAAATGACAGAGCGGGGCCTAGAAGAGGGGTGCAGCTCCAGGTGGGCCTGTCCCATTGGCCCTGAGTATTCCTCCCTCTGCATCGCAGAGGACCCTAGTGGGAGGAGATGAGGAATAAGATCCTTTTGTGGGAGGGGAGGGAGCAAAAGAGAGACATGTCTTCCTGCGTCAACCATGGGGAAACTATAGAAGTGGGACAGGCACAAAAATTTTAGGAATGAGGGGGGCAAAAAAGAAAGAAATATGAGAAACGCTTGCGGTCAGAGGAAGGCAGTGACAAAATGTAGGAAAAATTGTCCTCTTCCTTGGCTTGACCTGTGACAACATTTGTTGCAACTTTTCTGCCACTGAAGTCTCCTTCCACCCCCTGACCCAAGTGGCAGTCACTGCATCCAGCACCACACACCCACTTCACGGCATTCTCCAGACATTTCTAAAGGTCTCTAACAGGTGCCTGCATCATTCTTAAGATCTTACTCCTCTGGGAGATGCTCCCCGTGTGTCCTCTGTGCCATCCCCCGGTGGTCTAGTGGTTAGGATTTGGCGCTTTCACTGCCACGGCCTGGGTTTGATTCCCGGTCAGGGAAGCAGGTTTTCCGTTTTTCTTTCCCCTTCTGACCACCATCAATACTCTGTAGTTGCTGCGACTCCTGCCGCCTGGCTACATAGTCAAAGCGCAGGGCGCTCAGTCTCCCAGGCCGGCAAGTGCCCGCGTGGCTGCTGACTCTTGCCCGCCAAGGCCAAGCTCGGGGATCCTCAGATGAAGACGGTGGCTCGCGCAGCCCGCAGGCCTCTCAAGCTTTTCCCAGGTGATCCTGAAATCAGTTTTGAGAACCTCAGGACGAAGTCACTGGGGAGCCAAAGACTGGTGTCATGTAATTTACTACTTTAATAGGATCAGCCCTCATCTATTTGTGATAGTTCCTGTCTTACAGGTAAAGTGAACTAATTACCATATAGAAATAACATTCTTGTTTTTACAAAAGACCAAAAGGCAGAGGATCTGGTAAAATGACCTGAGTTGTCTACACCTCTGGAATATAACAGGGTTTTAATGAATGGGGGAAACATTGCATCCATTATTGAAACCGTGCCTATCCAAGCAAACCTTAACAGATGTAAGAGTCATTTGATATAACTCACTGTTTCATGTAGAAATTTTCTCATAGGGACAAAAATTAACCCATAATTTCCAATAGAGGGAGGCAGAGGCGAGTTTGAATCCACATAGGGGAATGTCTCATTCTTCACACGTACCTTGTTCCCTCCATACCAATACACCTCAGGACCAGATGACTGGTGGGATGCGCGGAAACAAGCCTCGGTGAAAATGGAGTTGCTCCGAGCAACAGTAGAACCCCAGTGGTGATGAGAAAGAAAACAGACTTCCCTGACCGGGAATCGAACCCGGGCCGCAGCGGTGAAAGCGCCGAATCCTAACCACTAGACCACCAGGGAAGGGGTGCTGAGCAATGCTGGGCAGCACCTCCTGACAAAAGATCTTGGGACTGATTCAAACATACATTAGGAATTTGGGGGGATGTCTGAAAAACGTCCTTGAAATTGTAAATAATTTTTGAAGGTGTGTTTTGTAACTGGAGTCCAATGGAACAATGGAGCCTCCGTATGGGCAGAGAAGATGCGAGCAATATTCTTGTTCACCTTCCTTGTTGCCCATTTGTATACAGTATTTGCTACCTTCCATGAACACAGGATTCCGGATGGACCCACCACGCAGTGGGAGTTCAGAGACTTAAGGTGAGTCTAAAGTAAGCACTTTGCCTCTGTCACGGAATAAACTTCCAGCCCAGAGGCCACACTTTCCATTCCAAGCAGAATTTGCTTCAAATGGAAAAAGAAGACAATGGTGTTCTAAGAAAAACCAACGACCAAGAAATCCTATCATATCCTGTCTTACGTAACTTCTGGTGTTAACCAACCACTTATGGTGGAAACAATGACACAGAAGGAAAGGCAAAGACAGCACAACCCAGAATTCCTTTTCCTTTCACGCCTTCCTTCCTTCCCAGCAAGCTGAAGGTAGAAAATGGTAGAATGTGTGTATTTAGAAGTAAACTAAGAACAGTTGAGTTAATTCTGTGCAACATTTCCACTGTTCTGGAAAGGACAAAAATTCATGTGCCCTTAGGAGCTATGAAATATGGATTGTGTGATTTCAGTGATTCTGCCTATGAGTTAAATGCTTTTATATTTGCACTGTCAACTAAAAACAAATCTGGACTTAGATAAGGAGAGACTTCTCAAAAAGACTATTGCAATAGAAGAGGATGCTCCAATCTCAGAAATCTGCAAATATCTCAACAGCAAACAGCAAAAGGTGTTTCTTTCACAGGGAGGGGTAAGCAGAGCTTAGCAGCAACTTTTAAGGGGAAATTGAGGCAGCGAGGGAGAGTGAACAGAGAGCATGATGAGAGCAGTTTCCCAGGAAATGTGTTTCCCTTTGGTCAACGGATTGGCAGGATAAGCTAGTAAATGGGACGTGTTCTGCATATTGGCAGTTGCTCAATCTTGGACACCAGCCAAAGTCCAAGGGCCTATGGGGAGGATAGAAGCTTGACTCCAGGTAGCTCAGGCTAAAGCAGAGGATGAAAACTGGGCCTTGCACAATCTAATGATAACTGGCAAAATTCATCCTAATTATTTTAATTTTTCTTTACATAGAATGACATTAAATAGCAAATAAAAAAACACCACAAGTGGGGAGGGAGGCCACGGAAGAAGGGGAAAAGCTTTATACTTCACAAACTCTAGCAGCACTTTTCTTGTTGCTTTCTGAACAAGAGGCTCACGTTCTTATCTCCCACTGGGCCGCACAACTCATGATCCTAGTACCAGATGGTAAGTTGAGTTTCCGGGTCTACATTTGTATTAGCGTGGTTCACGGCTTCTTTCTCAAACATCCCAGCTGGAGTTAGAGTTTTGGTTTTGTTACCCATCTTCACTGTTCTGGGGCTTGATCAAGCAGCCGAAGACCTTGGGGACCCCAGGCTACACCTCCCATGCAGGTGTCCAGCTGGGCCCTGGACCCAGTTGATTGCTCTTTTGCTTTTCCTGTAGGATACAGGTCGACAGTTGATTCATTGCAGTCGCCTACTGCCCTTTCATCCAGCAGGAGCTGAGCAGGACAGACATCTCTCCAGAGCCTGCAGTTGGATTTTGCTGACCTATTGCTTTTGCAAGGCCCAGCCTCACCCCTGCTCGCCCATTCCCACGCAGGGCATGGCAGCCTCACACCTCCCAGCAACCTCTGCGTCCAGGTGGGAAGAGGGACTGTCTCTGACCACCTACCACAATCCTGCGGGGTGCACGTGGACTTGGGCGGGGGAGAGGTGGAAAGCCGGCAATGTTTCTGGCATTTCCACCTTCTGCCACTCCTATACTGGTCTCTCTCTGTGGCAGGGGACTGGACACTGGTGGTCTCCCGGGAGCTAGGGCACAAGAGGAACCAAAGCCTTGTAGCTAGTTGGACCCAAACTAGAATGAGGAGAAGCCTCATTCTTTGATGAAAAGCCCCATCCCCTTCCTCATTAGCATAGTGGTGATTTATTCCCATCTGTCATGGGAGATTAGGATTTAATTCACCAGCAATTTAACTCATTTGTTACCACATCACTTTTGCTTAACTCCTCTTATTTCCTAGCTTACAAGTAAAATCAAACAGTTAGTTACCATATAGAAATACATTCCTGTTTTACAAGAAATCCAAAGGGATTAAGTGTGACATTCCAGATCTTGCAAGCCCAGTACGTGTATTTGCATGGCGCTGGACTGCCCTGCGGGGCACTTTGAACACCCATGGAAAGGCCAAAAGGGTAAAATTACCGGGCCATCTAGAACTCTAATTTTAACTATTTTTAGGATTTCAAAGTGAGAGAAAGTTTCATGATTACTAATACTGTGCTTCTATTGACAGAACCTTTCTAGATTTAGCGGATATCTGAAATATTGTGCATGTTTCCAAGTGAAAGTTTAATAACAGATCAGTGATTTCCCAGTGGGGTGGGGGAAGCATTTTGGAATTACTGGGTGGGCATCTTCAATCTTCACAGCCTCCCTGCCCCTCGGGTGCTGACCAGCCTAGCAACTGGGTGTTTGACTCCGCCCTTTGTCTCTCTTGACAGCTAGAAGGACTAGGAGCTCACTGCCATGCTTAATTTACACCTTTGAGTAAATGATCAGCATTCTTACCTTTAAAATATATTTCAGTGAGAAGTAATGAAACTAAGGCTTACTGAAGAGGCTGCTGAGAGGCTGTTGTCATCAGGTTAAGGCGCCCGCAGATGGAAGTTCCCCCCCGCCCCACTCCAGCTGCCCCCTGCCTCAGTCCAAGCGAAGGGTCCACTTCAATTCTCGACTCGGGTCTCAACTCTGGGTGAAGGAGCAGTGGCTTTCCATTGGAGCAGGGCGTTGGGATTGATGAAGCAAAGCTCTGGGCTCCCGAAGTTACGAAGTGATGATTTCCATGTCTGGCTTCTGGAATCAGCCGCGTCTGTCCTGCTGCCAGGCTCAGGATCACAGCGCTGGGTGCTGGGCCCAGCAGGGCTGAGTGCGAAGCACAACCTTACCTCTCTGTGGGAAGCACCTGGACAAGACTTACCTGGGGAGCCACGCTACTGAGCATATGGGGTCCTGCTGGCTGCCACCTTCAGCTTTTTTTTTTTTTTAATTTTATTTTTATTTATTTGCGAGAGAGGGAACACAAGCAGGGGGAGTGGGAGAGGGAGAAGCAGGCTTCCCCCCGAGCAGGGAGCCCGATGCGGGGCTCGATCCCAGGAGCCTGGGATCATGACCTGAGCTGAAGGCAGACGCTTAATGCGCCCCACCTTCAGCTTTTAATTAATGTTCAGTGGTTTGATCCCAATTCCTGGACAGCCTTTCCTGAGGTGACTATCCTGCTGCCCTCTACGTTTCAGTTTGCCCTCACTGGTTCTCCAACTTTCTAAGTCTTAGTTTTGGTCTCTGCTGAGGGCCCCCACTCCTCCCTTCCCCCAACAGAAAGAGAACATGCTGGTATCTGTCTGGCTAAACAGCGTTAGGACTTGTAAAATAATGGCGCCCAGCCCAAATATGCCAAGTGTCTGAGAGACCCTGCATCGGTAATGTGATATTGAGATATAACAACAAATGTATACTTTGGTTTTCACCTCAGGCCCCCGGCCAGAGCTAAAACCTTTGTAATTTCCTAAGAAAGAAAGATGGTAGGAGGATCTTTTGTTCTCACATTTCTTCTTTGACCTGGTTCCTATCCCAGAGCTCCTAAACCCTTTGGAATTTCCTGGGTAGGCGTGTGTTATGATTTAATGAGGTGACTCCCGGTGGGCTCCTGGATAGCTTCAGGATGGGGTCTAGTCACCAGAAAAACCATTAGGATTAGAAACTTGGCAAGCTCAGTGACACCCCCTACCTCCTCTGGAGAGAGGCTGGAGATCGAGTTAATAATGGATCGTACCTCCTTGGAGATGCCTCCACACACAAAATCCCTGAGGTAGGGGGTCTGCACAGCTTCCAGGCTGGGGAACCCGTGGAAACCCCTTCCCGCCCTCCCTGCCCTCTGCATCTCCTGTCTGGCTGTGGCGGAGTCGCATCCTTTTATAACAAACTGATAGTCTGGTAGGTAACCTGTTTTCCTGCGTTCAGGGGGTCATTCTAGCACTTTATCAAGCCGGAGGAGGAGGTGATGGGAGCCTCTGATCTATAGCTGGTTGGTCCCAAGCACAGGTGACAACCTGCACTCAGGACAGGTGCCTGCAGGGGGAAGGGGTGCCACGTGGGACCGAGCCCTTCCCCTGTGGGACCTGGCGCGACCCGAGCGCCCAGGGTCAGAACGGAGCTGAACTGGAGGAGCCCGGCCGGCGTCCCGGGCGGGGACTGGCGGGGACCGGCGGGGGTGGGGGCCTCCCGCACCTCGCGTGGGCAGAGGTGCAGCGTCTGCGGCCGCAGTAACGGAGACCCACAGGAGGAAAGGCACGGCAAAGAGAAAACGGAGCGTCTCCTCTGCAAGGGCCTTCTAAATTCGGTGCTGGGCCAACGCCAGGTGTGTGTTTATTGTTTCGGAGCGAAGCGGCCACGCCGCCACCGGTCTCTTCCCGCCCGCACGTGCTGCAGGCGCCTTGCGGGGCCCGGGAAAGGGCGCGGCCCGCGCGCCCCCCGCCCCAGCCCGCGCGGGCCGGAGCTTCCCCGCGGGGGCGCCATCGAGTCCGGCCAGCGGCTCGCAGCCGCCCAGCGGCAAGGCGGCTTTCCAGGCGCCGGCTGCCGGCCGTTTCCGTAGTGTAGTGGTTATCACGTTCGCCTCACACGCGAAAGGTCCCCGGTTCGAAACCGGGCGGGAACACGCGTCCCTTTTGCGCGCTGCGCTGGGGTCCTGCGGCCCAACGCGCCAAGCCCGCGGGAGACGGCCGCGCGCCCCGGGCAGGAGGCGGGTGGGCAGGGGGCTGGGCGCCCCCGAGCAGCAGGCGCCTTCGCAGCCCTCCGCCGCCTCCTTTGCGGTGTCCCTCTCCGGCCCCGGAGAGGGAAAGCACGCCGGCCGCTCCGCGAGTGAAGCCCTCGGTTCCGATCCGGACCCCCGAGGACCAGGCCCGCGGTCAGGCTCTGCTCCGGCTTGGCCGCGGTCGGAGCGCCTCCTCCGGGCAATCTGCCAACCTGTGCGGGGACCCAGCCGGGGCGGGCCGACCGTCTGGCTTTCGGCGGGTGGCCCGCAGGACCGAGGAGCCGGGTCCCCCACCTAACCTGCCTTTCCTGGTTTCTCTTCACCATTTCAGCTCCCACCATCCAGCCCGTTCTCGGTCAACAAGCGTGATCTCCTTTCTCCCTCCCTCTTCTCAGTCCCTCCCCACGGGGAATCCTAAGGCCCTCGGTTCTCAATCAGGTGGAAACGCTATGTTTTCCTCTAATTAAAAAGTTATTCTCACAATCCAACCCTTCCCTCCCCCAAAATACGCAAACAATTTGAACAGACATGTCACCAAAGAAGATAGATGAACGAATGATCATAGGAAAAGGCGTTCAACATTACTTATTAGAGGAAGACAAATTAAAAACAATGAGATACCACTACACGTTATTATAAATGTCTGCCGTATCAGGCTGTCAAGGATGTGAAGGAACCGATGCACACATTCACTCCTGGTATGAACGTAAAATCCACTTTGCAGTTTCTTTAAAAGTTAAACTACTACAATATGATTCTGCCATTCTAATCCTTGGTATTTACCAAGCGGAAAGAAAGCAAATGCAGGTATGAAGACTTGTACCCGAAAGTTCATAGCAGCTTTATGGGTAAGGGCCAGAAACTAGCAACAACCCAAATGACAATTAACAGGTGAAGGTAAATTGTGGTATCCCCATGCAACAGAATACTCCTCAACCCTCCACCCCCCAAAAAGGGAATGAACTATTGATACACACAACATGGATCTTGAAATAATGATGCTGAGTGAAAGCCCAACCAAAAAAGAGTGCTGTATGATTCCATTTATATAAAATTGTAGAAAATGGGGGCCCCTGGATGGCTCAGTCGGTTAAGTGCCTGACTCTTGATTCCGGCCTAGTCATGATCTCAAGGTCCTAGGATCAAGCCCAGGAGTCCAGCTCTGCACTCAGCGTGGAGTCTGCTTGTCCTTCTCCCTCTGTTCCTCCCCTGCTCTCTTTCTCTGTCTCTCTCTCAAATAAATAAATAAAATCTCAAAAAAGAAAATTATAAAATTATAGAAAATGAAAACTGTAATGACAGAAGCAGATCAGAGGTTGCTTTGGAAGTGGGAGGAGAATGGCAGGTGATAAGAATTAAAAAGGGGCCCAAAGAAATTTTAAGGGAGGGGGGTGGTGGTGAATATGTTCATTATCTTAATTGTGGCCAGCTGTGTTATGATTGTCATTGATCATAGGCACTTTGACCTTCATGGGCCACTTCCTTCATAAGAATATATTTTTAGGGGCGCCTGTGTGGCTCAGTCGTTAAGCGTCTGCCTTCAGCTCGGGTCATGATCCCAGGGTCCTGGGATCGAGCCCCGCATCGAGCCCCGCATTGGGCTCCCTGCTCCGTGGGAAGCCTGCTTCTCCCTCTCCCCCTGCTTGTGTTCCCTCTCTTGCTGTGTCTCTCTCTGTCAAATAAATAAATAAAATCTTAAAATATATCTATATATATTTTTAAATATTAAAAGCCTTTAAAAATATATCAATATCAAAATATTTTACAAATGTGTTGGTATAAGGATGAATAGTAATATGTAAAAATATTTTCTTTAACATAAAAATTCATTATTTTCTTTGAATTTAAAAGCGTTTTTTAAGAATTAAAGCATTTTTAAATTTACAATAAACTAAAGCATTTTCATAGGTGTCTGACTATGTTGCTTAATGGGCAAGTCAGCCCTGGAGTTGAAAGATGGCTTCATAGGTCAATACATGTGTCAAAACGTAACAACTTGTACATTTTAAATACATACACTTGCCTGTCAAGCATGCCTTAACATAGCTGTTAAAAATTGCTTTAGTATTTCTTTTTTTTTAAAGATTTTATTTATTTCTTTGACAGAGAGAGACACAGCGAGAGAGAGAACACAAGCAGGGGGAGTGGGAGAGGGAGAAGCAGGCTCTCCGCCGAGCAGGGAGCCCAATGCGGGGCTCGAACCCAGGACCCTGGGATCATGATCTGAGCCGAAGGCAGACGCTTAATGACTGAGCCACCCAGGCGCCCCTGCTTTAGTATTTCTCAGAAAAAAAAAAAAAAAAAAAAAAACACATATTTGAAGGCTGTTCTGGATACTCATATAAATATATATTTTTAAGTTTTTTATTAAAAACTTTGTACCAGGGGCGCCCGGCTGGCTCCGTTGGTAGAGCATGGGACTCTTGATCTTGAAGTTGTGAGTTTGAGCCCCACATTGGGAGTAGAGATTACTTAAAAAAATTGTTTTTAATTTTAAGAAATCTTTTTAAAAAAAAGGTTTGTATAAAACAAAATATATACTCACAACATTAAATAATTTTTAGGTGGACCTCACGTACAGTGTTAATCTCAATTCATTGTCCTCTATCCACCTGGATGAGTACAAAATATTTTGGGGGGTCTTAATTTCTTTTCTTTTATCCCTATTCCCTACTCCCACCCCCAGCTAATGTGTTTGATATGTGTCCTGGATGTGTGTGTATGTATCCTTGTAAAATGTGCAGCTGTTCCGTGTGTAATTTTTGCACTTGGCACTGTGCCTTCATGGTCTACTCATGTTGTTGTCTGCACATTTAGTCCTTTGTTTCTAACTGCTGTAAATAATTTTATAGTAAGCATCCGCCCACTTTACTTTTCTTTCCCCTATGATGGATACCAGGCTGTCAGGATACCACACCCTGCTATCAGAAACAATGCCATCATACATTCTCTATTAAACACATATTTAGAGAGAGCCTAAATGCCAGGTACTGTTCTGACCTCTGGGGATTAGGTCATGACAAAAAGAGAGACAAAACAAATCCCTGCCGCGTGGACTTTACATTCTAGTGGGTGAGACAGACAATAACAAGATAAAATACATAGTGTATTCCGTGATGATACGTACTAAGGGGAAAGAGAGAACAGCAGGATATGAAATGTTTGGTGGTGTGCGTGCATGTGGGGGGCGCGTGTATAGGAAGTTTTAGATAGCACGGCCAAAGAAGGGCCCCTGAGAAAGTGATTTTTGAGTTAAAATCCGAAAGAAGTAGGAAACTAGCCCTGTAGATATCTGGGCACTCAGCAGCAAGGGGCAGCAAGTGCAAAGGTCCCATGGCAGGAGCTGTTGTATTCCAGAAATAGCAAAAAGGCCCCTGCGACTGGATCAGAGAGAGCTAGAGGGCAGTAGAGTGCCTTGTAAGACACACTAGAAGTTTTGGCTTTCGCTTTGCTGAGAGCTGGAAGGCTGGGGAAATGCATTTCCCTGCGTCGCACAACAGGGCAGAGAATGCATCTGAGAAAGAGACACTACAGCCAAATAGCAGCGAGGAAAGAATAACTACAGTTCCTCTGGTGACCCTGCTTTTGTCTCTATCTGGAGCCCAAAGTGATTGATGGCTCTCCCTCACCCTTGTTCCAGACCAACTACTCTAGCATTCCTTGGTTACCCATTCCCCTAGCTCCTTTCTGAGTAGATGCCAGAAAGCTGGGCCAGTTGAGGAAGAGAAGCGTTGGCAAATTCCTCAGAGCTTTGTGGACCGTGAAAAGAGCCCTTCCCTGTTGCTCAGAAGATTTCAGGGCTTTATGAAGAGTACAAAGAATTAGTAGGGTGGCAGGCCTGTACCACCCAGACCAGCCAGGATCTTCCAAAGTCTGATCCTTGGTCGGACACAAATGGGAAATCCAGGGACGGGAGACAGACTTTGCTTCCGAGGGCAAACAAGTCCACGGCTTCCTATGGAAGCTGTAAGGTAACTTGCAGGAAGCTCAGTGGTCTTCTCGCCCTACTCCCTTCTCTGCTGTGACGCAGGACCCAGGCTGCTGTCACCCCAGGTCCCAGGAAAGTATGATGAGCCTTCTGAAGCGTTTCAGGATAGAATCAGTGAGATTTGCCTAAGAAATAAGAAAATGGCTGGGTCACACGTGTTTGGGGCCCTGAAAGGAGTAGTCTGCATGTTAGCGTAGGCAGTTAGTTCTGTTCTAACAAGAGACCCAGAAGCCAGCAGCGAGGAAGTCCAGGCCAGCTACTGGGAAGGTCAGAGGCCTGTCCTGGCAGCCCTCCTCAAGAAGCCGGATCAAACCAGACAGGCCCAAGATGGCAGATGCCGTGACAGGAAACCCCTGATAAAATAAGGAAGAAAAAGGGCGAAACCCTGCTTCCCACCCCAAGTAATAAATATTCTGCCCCCTAGTTAACAACTGCTAATAAAAGATAGAAACCCAACCACCAGGGCATGCAGCTCGCTCTCTTGAGCTTCCCTGTTCTCCTATCTTCGAGAATGTACTTTTGCCTTAATAAACTTTCCTGCTTCTGTTACCCATCTACTGTGCTGCGTGTCTGTCCTTGAATTCGTTTTTGTGACAAAACCAAGAATTTTTGTCAATTCCTTCAGGTCTGGCTGGGTGGAGGCCTCAGGGCCCCAGAGCAGCCTTTGCTTTCAAAGAGGCTACACAAGCCAGTAATTCTCCTCTAGTTTCGGTACTGCAGGCAAGAGCTTCGCCCACTGCTGGGGAAATGGGCTCCATCTGGCTGAGTGAGGAGTCTCAGGCATCAAGATCCTGCCCAACTTGAGTTAGAAGACTAGACAAACTTTTCCCCTGTGTTTGGAAACAGCCAGTGCATGGTAAAGGCCAGAAATGCATCTGTAATTCCCATAGTTGGGCCTTCTGCCGAAATTGCCAAAAAGCTGGAAGTACCTTAAAGCCCAACCATAGCATCCTGCATAGCGCCTCACTTCTGGACTCATTCAGGGGCTCAAAGTTATGTTAATTGAAAAAGACTTGGGCGCAGAGCAGTGTGTAGAATGTGTGGTGTTTGGGTAAGGAAAAGTGGAGAAAATAGATGTAGGTGATGTGGAGAACAAAGGCAAAAGAAATGTAGATAAAATTACATTTCCTTATAACATTGACAAATACTTGAGACCGGCAGAGGATAACGTTGCCCCAGGAACTCCCAAACTTGTTAATGCCTTGCTACAGAGAAAAACCACCTTAGCTTGACAATAGCCAGCCTCCAGGATGCTGAGTTTTCTTTAACATATGAGAAATTCTTTTGACACTTCCCCTTGTCTTTACCTCCCCCAACTCCAAAATAGAAAATCAATTGCTTCTCACAATCCCAGCATAGCTCTTTCTGCCCTAGACTCCTGCCCCTGTGCTGTAATAAAACCAAATTTTTGCACCAAAACTGTCTCAAGAATTCTTTCTTGGCCGCTGGCTCCCAAACCCTACTTCAAACCATATCATATGCACATATAAATAGCCACATGTATAAATTATCCATGAAGTACCTACAAGAAACGTAGCTGTGGGTGCTTCTGAGAGAATGGGGAACTGAGGGCAGAGCCAGAAAGGAGACTTACTTTTCCTTGCCTATATGTTAATGGTTGAATTGTCTTTATTACGTTCACATATTATCTACCAAAAAATGTCAAATGTTTTTAAAATAAAAATAGACTAAAGGTCAGTGCAATATAAACGTCAAGTATGATTAAAAAGACATGAGGTACCATGGAAAATGAGCAGCCTAGTCAGGTAAAGGCGAGATTATGGGTAAATTTTCATTACAAAGATAAACAGGGACACGTTAACGCTCATTTCCCCAAAATTAATTCGTCACACGGGGATTTCGCCTTCCTCCTCCCGGGGCCTTCCAAGCTACGCCTGGTCCCTGACCCCTTTGGCGCGCGAGTCACACCCAGGGACACGGAAGAGAGTCGTCCCTGGGACATCGACCCTGCACATCAGCCAACCTCGCCAGCCCAACCAAACATCCCGGAAAACCCAAATCCGAGCAGAGACGCTCCGAGAAAAGCGAGCCCAGGGCTCCCCGGAAGCTCGAGCGGGCCCAACGACCGGAGCCCGGGGACGTCCCCGCCCTCGGACGCCCCCGTTTCCCCACCCCTGTCACGTCCGGCCCCGCCTCCCACCGCGGATGTCCCGCCTCCCTCGCCTCTCGTCACATCCGGCCCCGCCTCCCATCACGGATGTCCCGCCTCCCTCGCCGCTCGTCACATCCGGCCCGCCTCCCTCCGGCGGACGCCCGCCCCCGCCCCGCCGCCCCCGGTCACGCCCGTGCCCCGCCCGCCTGCCGCCCGCGGACACCCCCGCTCCCCCTCGGGTGCCCGCCCCCGCGGGTCGGTAGGCTTCCCGTCAGTGAGGCTGAGTCACGACCGGAAGGTGGGGAAGGGCTGGTGTCGGTTCCCGGCAGTGAGAGCAGGGTGACGCGAAACGGGCAACACGCCGCGGAAGGGAAGCAGAGCAGAGCCGGCTGTCGCGGCTGGGATGGGGAGAAGGGGCAGGTCCCAGTCCGCAGCCCCGCTGCCTCTGCAGGCGTCCGTGGCTCAGGCCCAGGCGCCGGGAGGGACCCGGCCCGTCCCGAGGGGAGTGGCGGTCCACAGACCTGGACACCCGGCACTCCTGCGTGGTCGTGTCCCGCCCGGTCCCGTTCGCTCGGCTCCTCCGTCTCCACCCTAAACCGCCCTGATCCCTCTGATATAGGTGTGCTATTTAAAAGGATTCTATGGACGGAGCAACGGGGGAAAGTCTGGTTTAGGAGAGTGCAGCAGTTCTCTAAACAGCTTGCAGAGTCTTGAATTTGCTAATATACATTTTTTAATCATAGTGACTAATTTTTGTTTTACATTTACCTTGTATCAGACTAAGTGATTTACAAAGTCATTTAATCATTTTAACAATCTTAGGAGATAATCACCATCAAAATGCAACAGATGAAGAAATAATAAAGTTGTAAAGGGACATGCAGGAGGTCCATTCTAGCGATGCATGGGCAAGATCCAAACTCTGGTCATTTATACTGATTGTCCAAAAATCCCTTTTTAAATTGGAGCTTCAGGAGAGATCAGCCCTACAAATAATGCACTTTGTCTTGGGGTCCCTGGAGAGGGCAGCTGTGAGGTCCAAGTCAGACAAGGGAATGAATGTGAGCCCCTGCCCTGCGCTGGAAGAGGTGGCTCGCCCCTTCTGACTACAAGGTGAGGCGGCGGGGAAACCTGCAGGAGACTGAGGTCGGGGTGCCAGCAATGCATGCTGCTGCTCCTTCCTACACCCCTTGCAGGACATGCCCAAATATTCCCGTGAAACCCTGCGGTGGGGCCGGTGCTGGAAGGAATCAGGTCCTCCTGCTCCTGAGGAAATGGATTAAAAAACACCCAGCTATCCAGCTAATCCAGCCACAGTGGGAGTTTTGGGGGGAGGAAGAGAAGAATGGCTTCTGAAGACTGGACTCCTATCTCCTTCCACAGGAAGACACCTAGATAAGAACAAACGTCTTTTGTAAACAAGGAAATGAGACAGAGCAGCTGGTTGGGCAGGGACTTTGCAACTAGAGGAAAATGGGTGAATTAGTTACTGTCAGGATGAGACTCCAAAAGGCCCAGCAGAACAGCTGCAACTCAGCAGAAAGTCCCCAGGGACAAGGCCAACACAGCCAAGAGCAGTAAGGTCCCCGAGGCCAGCCACAGGGAGCTGAGGTTGTCTGCCTTTCTCTGCTACCATGACAGTTCCTCATTCACCTAGACGCCACCTTGACGGAATGTTCTGATTACTGCTGTGTAACAAACCACTCCAGGGTCAAGAATTGGGAAAGAGTAGGGGCGCCTGGGTGGCTCAGTCGGTTAAGTGTCTGCCTTCGGCTCAGGTCATGATCGCAGAGTCCTGGGATCGAGCCCCGCATTGAGCCCTGCATCGGGCTCCCTGCTCAGCGGGGAGTCTGCTTCTCCCTCTTTGCCTGCCACTCTGCCTACTTGTGCTCTCTATCTCTCTGTCAAATAAATAAATAAAATCTTAAAAAACAAAAAAAGAACTGTGAAAGAGTCGAGGGGGGACAGTTTCTGTTCCAAAATCTCTGGGACTTGAGCGGGAAGACAGAGCCTAGCGGTGACTTAACAGGCTGGTGCTGGCATTACCTGGAGTCACTCATTCACATGCTGGGAGGTTAGGCTGGCTGTTGGCTGCATTCCAGTGGGAACACTTACACGTGGCCTCTCCATAGGGTCTGCTTCCTCACATCAGGGTGGCTGGGTTCCAAGAGAGAGCATCCCAAGAGCATCAAGCAGAGGAGATCATCTTTTTTTTTTAAACTCTGTATCACTTACACCTTAGTCAGAGGCCCACCCTAATACAAGAGAGAATATAGACTCCACCACTCAATGGGAGGAGTGTCAACATCACATTTAAGAAGAGCATGTGGTGGGGTGCCTGGGGGGCTCAGGCATCTGCCTCCGGCTCAGGTCGTGACCCCCAAGGTTCTGGAATCCTGCCCCACATTGGGCTTCCTGCTCAGCAGGGAGTTGCTTCTCACACTCTGTGCCCCACCCCCCAACTCATGCTCTCTCTCTCTCAAATGAATAAATAAAATCTTTCGGAGGAAAAAAAAAAGGGCAGGTGGTGTGGAATATCATGCTACAACCTTCATGAAAAATTAAGAGGAGTGACGAGAGACCAAATATTTACCAAGAGGGACTGAGTTAACCCCAAAACACTATGTTTTGGTTATCTATTTCTATATAACCACTTCAAAGTTTAGTGGCTTAAAATAATTTACTATTTCTCATGGTTCTTTTGATTGGCTGGGGCTCAGCTGGGCTATTCTGATGGGAGCTTGGCTTGAGCTGGAACATTCAAGATAGCTTTAGGCTTCTCTCCACCATGGCCTCTGTCTCTGGCAAGGTGACTGGAGTTCTTACAGGCAACTGACTTCCAAGAAGAAACATTCCAACCAAGGCAGACAGAAGCCACAGATCTGTTAAGGCTTGTACCCCAGAAGCTACATATTAGTGCTTCCATCCCATTCTATAGGTCGAAACAAGTCACAGGGAAAGGGAACAAGAATTCAAAGGGAAAGGAAACAGACTCCAACTCTTGAAGGGTAGATGCTTGGGGTCACACTGCAAAAGAGCTTATGGGATGGGAGATACTGATGTGGTCTCTTTGGAGACACAATCACCACTACTATGAAAAACAAGAAGAAACTGAGAGATCTTAAATTGGACAGTTACAATTTCCCCTATTTCTCCCCATCTTGTGGGACAGAGGCTTAGGAACAAAGTTAGATCAGTTATAAAATATGCTACCTCCCCCCATCCCGCATATTTGAGTACAAAGAGTAAATCGTGAGCCACTACTTATGTCAAAATATTAGACTGCACTAGAAAGAGCCTTGGTATTAAGAAATAAAATTGGAGAACACATTTGGATCAGGAGGGGAAATAGATTAATTTTGGTTTTGCTCTAAACCTTTTGTACCTGTATCTATCCATCATATCAGTGCTTGCTGTGACTTAACACCTCAAGGTGGACCAAATGATCAGGTGAGACTTTTAAGCCTAATTCACTTGTTTCCTTTGCTCTCATCCTGTTTCAGTCCACCATCATCCCTCACCCAAACTACTGCAGACGACTCCTAACGAGTGTCCATGCATGCACAGTTGTCCTCTGCCAACCCATTCTCCTTTTACGTATCTTTTAGATACATCGTTAAACACTTGATCCTAAGAATATACCTTTTTTTTTTTTTTAAGATTTTGTTTATTTATCAGAGAGAGAGAGACAGAGGCAGGCAGAGGGAGAAGCAGGCTCCCCGCTGAGCAAGGAGCCCGATGTGGGACTCAATCCCAGGACCCTGGGATCATGACCTGAGCCAAAGGCAGGCAGACGCTTAACCGACTGAGCCACCCAGGCGTCCCAAGAATATACCTTTAATACAAAAAAATTCACATAACTTTCTTGTTAGAAATTTCGCTGTAATATTTTCAGATGCTTAAAGCTGGAAGGAAAGTTAGAGACCAACTCTTTTATTTTAAGGACGAGGAAAGTGAATCTTGCAGAAGCTAACTGAGCTGCTCAGAAGCACACCGCTTAGTAATTGGCATAAGATGGAACATGACTTCCTAATCTAGTGGTCTTTTTAGTCATCAAATTTCCTTTCAAGTAAAGAGGGAAAATACATGATAATAAAAATACCTTATTTTTTTTAAGATTTTATTTATTTCCTTGACAGAGGAAGACAGTGAGAGAGGGAACACAAGCAGCGGGGAAGCTGGAGAGGGAGAAGCAGCCTTCCTGCTGAGCAGGGACCCCGACATGGGGCTCGATCCCAGGATGCTGGGATCCTGACCTGAGCCGAAGGCAGATGCTTAACGACAGAGCCACCCAGGCGCCCCATTAAAAGCTTATATTTTTATTTTTTTAAGTTTTATTTAAGTAATCTCCACACCCCACATGGGGCTTGAACTCATGACCCTGAGATCAAGAGTTGCACACTCCATAGACTGAGCCAACCAGGCACCCCAATACCTTATATTTTTATAACCCATATTTATACTTTTCAAACCTTTCCTTTTTTAAAATCTGATTTTATCTTTATGGGGACTCTGTGAAGTCAGCAGGGTGGGTGCTATTATCCCCCACTTGTAAAACTAAGACAAGGAGATACGCAGAGGCTTGGTGACTCGCCCAAGGTTATAACTAGTTGGTAATAGATTTGGACCTAAGAATACAGGTCTTCAGCATACTCTTTTGTGGTCTTTAAATTTTTTTTTCTTTTTAAAAAAGTATGTTTTTTTTACAAAGGAAATATATGCTTATTGTAACAATCAACACAGAAATGTATGATGAAACTTTCTTAAGCAAGAATAATAAAATGATGGGGCGCCTGGGTGGCTCAGTCGGTTGAGTGACTGCCTTCGGCTCAGGTCATGATCCTGGAGTCCCGGGATCGAGTCCCACGTTGGGCTCCCTGCTCAGCGAGGAGCCTGCTTCTCCCTCTGACCCTCCCCCCTCTCATGCTCTCTCTATCTCATTCTCTCTCTCAAATAAATAAATAAAATCTTAAAAAAAAAAAAGAATAATAAAATGAGAAGTCATAAAGGAAAAGACATTTAACTACCTTTTAAAAAAAATTAAGACAAAAGATAGCATACCGGGGCACCTGGGTGGCTCAGTCGTTAAGCGTCTGCCTTCGGCTCAGGTCATGATCCCAGCGTCCTGGGATCGAGCCCCGCATCGGGCTCCCTGCTCAGCAGGAAGCCTGCTTCTCCCTCTCCCACTCCCCCTGCTTGTGTTCCCTCTCTCGCTGTGTTTCTCTCTGCCAAAAAAAAAAAAAAAAAGATAGCATACCATGGGGAAAAAAACTAGAAACGTGCTCTGAGAAATAATCTAACATGTATGACTGATAAAGAGTATCTCTAATACACAAAGAGTACCTATAAATTGATAAGAAAAAGGAAGAAAACAAAAGAAAAATGAGGAAAGGATATGACTAGGTAATCTATAAAAAAGGAATTCCATGTAGCTAATAAACACATGAAAAGGTGCTAGTAGTCAAGAGACCAGAAATGAAAAGAATACTGAGATATTTTTCACTCATCAGGCTGATAAAATGAAAAGAGTGATAGAAAGGATGGAAGAAAAAGGCACTTTTGTATGTTGCTGGTGGGACTGTAAATTACTATATTTTTTAAAAAGTGATCTGGCAGTAAATACTAAACAGAGACATACATACTCACTTTTGTCCAGCTACCCCACTCTTAAGAATCTAGCTTCCTGAAATCAAATCCCAAGTACAGAAGGACAAATGTATAACGACGTCTGTTACAACACTGTGGTAGCAAAAAAGTGGAAATACCGTGAATGCCCATCAGCAGGGTGATGACTAAGTTATAGTGCGTCTCCACGATAGAGTAGTGGACAGTTATGCCAAAGAATGAGACGAATCTATATACACTCGTGGTTCTACCCTGTTGAGCATCTGTGCTTCCATTTGGCTCTTGAGCCTCTGAACCTACTTCCTGTATTTGGGGGACTACCCCCCACGTCCGCCTTAGAGGATGCAGTTTCCTCCCACCAAAAAATATTATTCATTTTTCTAGCTCCCATTGCAGCTGGAAAATCTGCAGTCTAGATGCTGTGGTCCCACATCTTGAACTGGGAACAGGTGAGGGAGAGTGGCAGGGAGGATGGTGAATGAGTCTTGGTTGAGGGTCAATGGCCACAGGGACAACTTCATCCAGTTTCTATTTTTTTTTTTAAAGATTTATTTACTTATTTGAGAGAGCGAGAATGAGAGAGAGTACATGAGAGGGGGAGGGTCAGAGGGAGAAGCAGGCTCCTCGCTGAGCAGGGAGCCCGATGCGGGACTCGATCCCGGGACTCCGGGATCATGACCTGAGCCGAAGGCAGTCGCTTAACCAACTGAGCCACTCAGGCGCCCCTTCATCCAGTTTCTAGAGTCATAGCAACAGTGGCCCTGATAGCAGCACCCGATGTCCAGCACCAGGACTGACCGCCTGACTTGTAGGGCCCAGTGCGAAATGAAAATGCGGGGCCCCTTGTTCAAACAGTATTGGGAATTTCAAGATGGAAACAGCAGAATATGAAGCCAAGAGCACGGCCTTTGTAAGTGCAGGGCCGTGGGCAACTGCACAGCCCATGTGTGCACGGAGCCAGCCGGGAGCGCACCGGCGAGTCACACATGCAAGCCGCAGTGGGGTGCCCAGTGACAGGGGCAGTTCCGGGGACCAATTTTGCAGGATGATGAGGAATGATTTAAAATCTAGTAACTTCAAGGGGCGCCTGAGTGGCTCAGTCGTTAAGCATCTGCCCTGGGCTCAGGTCATGATCCCAGCCAGGGTCCTGGGATTGAGCCCCACATCGGGCCCCCTGCTCCGTGGAAAGCCTGCTTCTCCCTCTCCCACTCCCCCTGCTTGTGTTCCCTCTTTCGCTGTGTCTCTCTCTGTCAAATAAATAAATAAAATCTTAAAAAAAAAAAATCTAGTAACTTCAAGTCTAATCCTCCAACTTTCCCAGAAAATGTATGAGCTACACAATGTCCTTTAATAAGCTACTTTTCTTCTGAATTGGCCAGAGTTAGTCTGTGTTTCTTTCAACTAAGGACTCTGATCTCTCATAGATATGTTAAATGAAAAAGGCAAGTTGCAGAGTAATGTGTATAGTACAAGAAGACCTAACAATTTGGAAGAATACATAACAAGGACAGTTATTTAGCCAACCTGAAACTGTGAAACTCCCAGAAGAAAACATAAATGGTAAACTCCTTAACATCAAGGTTGGTGATAACTTTTTGGATCTGATTCCAAAAGCAAAGGCAAGAAAAGCAAAAATAAACAAGTGGGAATACAGCAGACCAAAGCTTCTGCACAACAAAGGAAATCATCAACAAAATGAAAAGGCAACCTATCGAATGGGAGAAAATATTTGCAAATCATATACCTGACAAGGGGTTAATATTCAAAATATATAAAGAACTCATACAACTCAATAGCAAAAAACCAAACATTCGAATTAAAGAACGGGCAGAGGATCTGAGAACAGACATTTTTCCAAAAAAGATATACAGATGGCCATCAGGCATATGAAATGATGCTCAACATCACAGATCATCAGAGAAATGCAAATCAAAACCACAATAAAATATGACTTCGCACCTGGTAGAATGACCATCATCACGAAGACAAGAGATAACAAGTGCTAGTGAGCATGTGGAGGAAAGGGAACCTCTTCGTGCACTTGCAGTGCTGGTGGGAATGTAAATTGGTACAGCCACTGTGGAGGTTCCTCAAAAAATTAAAAATAGAACTACAGGGGCGCCCGGGGGGCTCAGTTGGTTAAGCGTCTGCCTTCAGCTCCGGTCATGATCTCAGGGTCCTGGGATCCAGCCCCACGAGGGTTTCCTGCTCAGCGGGGAGCCTGCTTCTCCCTCTGCCTGCCACCCCCCTCCACTCATGCTCTCTCTCTCTCTCTCCCTCAAATAAATAAATAAAATCTTAAAAAAAAAATAGAACTACAATATCATCTAGCAATTCATTCTGGGTATTTATCCAAAGAAAACAAAAACACTTAACTCGAAAAGATGTATGCACCTTCATGTTCATTGCAGTGTTATTCCCAATAACCAAGGCAGGAAAACAACCTAAGTCCCCATTGATGGATGAAAGGATAAAGAAGATTGTGTGTGTGTGTGTGTGTGTAATGGAATATTAGTTTGCCATAGAAAAGAATTAAATCTTGCCATTTGTGACAACATGGAGGTCACTTATATGTAGAATCTAAAAAACAAACAATCCAAGCTCATAGATACAGAGAGCAGCCTGGTGGTAGCCAGAGGTAGAAGTTGGGGGTGAACAAAAAGGGTTAAGGAGGTCACAGAGCATAAACTTTCCATTATAAAATAAGTTCTAGGGAAGTGGTGTACAGCATGGTGACTAGAGTTAATAATGTAATAATGTAATAGTTTTTAGTTGGGCATGTAGCCTCTCGGAATAAAAACTCTTATTTCCTGGCCTGGCCTGTTACATTTGCAGCTGTGATGAAGTTCAGGCAATGAGATGTAAGTGGAAATATCTCTGTGTGAGAGTTTCAGGGATCATTCCTTCAAAAACAGCTGCTATGCGTCCTGAAGATCAGGGTCCTGTCCTTGGGATGGATGAGAGTGAGCTGGAAGGAGCCTAGGACCCTGAACAACCCTGGACCGCATACCTTTGGGCTTTTATATAGGGGCAAATAGACTTCTATATATTTTAAGCCATTCTTATTTTGGATTTGCTGTCACTTGCAGCCAAATCTATTCTAACTAGAACAGTTTTTTTACCCAAGGAAGATGAGATTGGAATGCTGTGTATGGCTTTCTTTTTTCTTCTTCTTCTTTTTAAAAATTTATATTGTTATTATTATTATTTTAGAGAAAGAAAGAGAGCATGAGTGGGGGATGGGGAGGAGCAGAGGGAGCGGGCAAGAGAGAATCTTAAGCAGGCTCCATGCTCAGCATGGAGGCTTGATTTCAGGACCCAAGCTGAGATCAAGAAGTCGAACGCTCAACCAGTTGAGCCACCCAGGAGCCCTGCATGTGGCTTTCTTTGTACATCTCTGTTTGATTTGCTAGAGTGAGAACATATTCCTTCTGTAATTAAACAAAACAAAACAAAAAACCCTGAAATTATGGCCAGAGGACCTAGGTTCTAATTTCAGCTCCAAAATTCGCTGGTTCTGGCCTTGGACAAATTACTAGGTTTCTCACTACCTCAATTTTTAAATTTTTCTAAATGAGAGAAAATAACTCATATACTCTTTTAAAGTAGTTGAAAGAGACAAAGCAGCATTGCATATTACATGCAAAGTTTTGCAACATTTCAGCTGAGAAAGTTCCTTGAGATGCTCAGTGCAAAAGAGGTCCAGCAGTCGGGTAAGTAGAGGAGGTACTTCTGTCACCTCCCTCTCCCACTCTCGGGGTCTCCGCGCACGTACGACGTTAAACGTCTGAGAATTCCCGTAGGAAAAAAGCCTGTTTCACCGCCATTAAGGCAATCAGATTAAAGGAGGGCTGGAGACTTTGGATTTCAGAGTCTCGGACCTTGAGGAACAGGCGGTTTGGATGGTGACAGCTGGCTCCGCAACTTCCCAGCTGCGCAGCTGTGGGCAGACGTTTCACCTTCCTGTGCTTCCGTCTTCTCCTACGTAAAACGTACAAATGCTGTTCTCAGTTTGTTGCGAGATCGTCAAGCATGATGGACAAAAAGAATTCTTGAGACGTTTTAGGGTTGCAACTTAGCAAGTTTATTTAAGTAGCACGGGGACAGGACCCTTGGGGCAGAAAGGGCTGAGCTTTGGCTTCGTCAAGCTGGCCTGACAAGCTTAGCGCTCGGGGCGGGCGGGGGAGCGGGGAGGGGGGAGGGAGGAGGAGGGGGGAGGGGGGAGGGGGGAGGGGCGGGACACGTGCGGGGCGGGTTCGATCATGAATGTGTCTTTGAATGTCTACTGGCAAACTACTTTCTGTAGCAACTGTGGGTGCGATGCACAGGCAGGCGTGAGACCCTGTAAGAACTTAGCACCCAGGGGCGCTTGGGTGGCTCGGTCAATTGGGCGGCTGCCCTCGGCTCAGGTCATGGTCCCAGGGTCCTGGGATCGAGCCCCATGTCAGGCTCCCTGCTCTGCGGGGAGCCTGCTTCTCCCTCTCCCCCTCCCCCTGCTTGTGTTCCCTCTCTCTCTATGTCTCTCTCTGTCAAATAAATAAATAATATCTTGGGCGCCTGGGTGGCTCAGTCGTTAAGCGTCTGCCTTCGGCTCAGGTCATGATCCCAGGGTCCTGGGATCGAGCCCCATGTCAGGCTCCCTGCTCAGTGGGGAGCCTGCTTCTCCCTCTCCCCCTCCCCCTGCTTGTGTTCCCTCTCTCTCTATGTCTCTCTCTGTCAAATAAATAAATAATATCTTGGGCGCCTGGGTGGCTCAGTCGTTAAGCGTCTGCCTTCGGCTCAGGTCATGATCTCAGGGTCCTGGGATCGAGCCCCATGTCAGGCTCCCTGCTCAGTGGGGAGCCTGCTTCTCCCTCTGCCTCTGCCTGCTGCTCCCCCCCACCCCCGCTCGTGCTCTCTCTCATTCACTCTCTCTCTCAAATAAATAAAACATAATTCTAAAAAAAATCTTAAGAACTTAGCACCCAGCACGTATTGGATTCTCACCAGAACCACGCGGGCTACTCGTCAGCGTCTGGGCTAAAGGTGAACGTTTCTCTGTTCCTAGTCCTCATCAGTTTTACTCGCGGTTGCTGGGGAAGGAGGTTAAAACACTGGTATATTTTAATGGCTCGAAAAATGATGATGATGATGAAAGTCGTCTGACCCGGACTTTTTAGGAAGTTGCTGACTCTGTGCCCAGTTCCGGACAAAAGGAAAAGGCAAGGGGGAAAGTCAGGAGCGCTGTGGGCCTGAGTGACGATCGCGGCATGTCTGCGTGCGGGGGGAGGAAGGCAGCAGCTCTGGACCCAGGGGTCCTGCGGGCGCCGGGGAGCGGGAGGCGAGAGCGCCTCGGCCGCGTCGGTCTCCGGTACCGGCCGCCCCATACTCCTTGGCAGTCCCCGCTGAAGTGCACAGTGCACACTACTTGTTTTTCTTCCATTCTTTTACTGCGGTAAAATACGTAACAGAAAGCTTACCGTCTGAACCCTTTTTAAGCGTAGAGTTCAGAGGTATTAAGTACATTCATACTGCCAGGCAACCATCATAGACGGGGGAGGAGGGGTGCAGGCAGAGGGAGAAAGAATCCGAAGCAGGCTTTGCATCCAGCACGAGCCCGGCACAGAGTTCATCTCGTGACCCTGAGATCATGACCCAAGTGGGAATCAAGAGTCGGGAACTTAACCGACTGAGCCATCCAAGCACCCCGACCACCACCATTCTACTTCCTGTCTCCAGGATTTTGACTAAGTACTCCTAAGAAATGGGATCATTCACTACTTGTCTTTCTGTGTCTGGCTTATTTCACTGAGCACCAAGTCCTCAAGGTTCATCCATGTTGTGGCATATGCCAGAATGTCCTGCCTTTTTAAAGCTGAATAATGTTCCATTGCATAAAGTTCATAAGACTTTTTTTATATTAAAAATTAGGGGACGCCTGGGTGGCTCAGTTGGTTAAGCGACTGCCTTCAGCTCAGGTCATGATCCCAGGGTCCTGGGATCGAGTCCCGCATCAGGCTCCCTGCTCTGCGGGGAGCCTGCTTCTCCCTCTCCCACTCCCCCTGCTTGTGTTCCCTCTCTCGCTGTGTCTCTCTCTGTCAAATAAATAAATAAAATCTTTAAAAAAAAAATTAGGGTCTGAAAACATTATGATCTGGGGGCTGCCCTTCAGCAACCTGTTTGGGGAAAGAGACAGGCTTTCTCCATCAGCTGTCTTCCTCCTCCGTGGACTCCTGGAGAAATATGTTGCATTTTGCACCCGGGGAGGGTTACCACACCTAGTTAGCCCAATGTTCTCCCTACAGAATTTCAGTGTGTCTGGAAATCCACCTTTTAAAGAGAAGAAGTGAAGGCAGGACAAAGAAAGGTGTGAGAATTGGTGGAAATAATTACTCCAGAGTGCGATTTCCTGGACGGCCTTCTCCCACTCGCTGGGTAAAACAGCAAAAGAGTGCTGAATTCAGGAGTTAGATTTTATAGGACCAGAAAATGAACTTAGGAAACTAGCCCGTTTTTAGTGTTCATTTCTTTTTGATTCTTACTGAACACGGTAAAGGGGATTACAGATACACACTGAATTGGCAACTCCCAAATATTGTTGACCAAGGGTAAGACTGCAGAGTGATGCAATGGGGAAGCATGGCACATACTCTTAGAGACCGGACTAGCTGTTAGAAGAGGCTCCACTTGGGCGCCTGGGTGGCTCAGTTGGTTAAGCAACTGCCTTCGGCTCAGGTCATGATCCTGGAGTCCCGGGATCGAGTCCCGCATCGGGCTCCCTGCTCGGCAGGGAGTCTGCTTCTCCCTCTCCCACTCCCCGTTTGTGTTCCCTCTCTCGCTGTGTCTTTCTCTGTCAAATAAATAAATAAAATCTTAAAAAAAAAAAAAAAAAAAAAGAGGCTCCACTCGAAAGGTTTCCCTGCCAAGGGAGTTTTCCACTGAGTCATTTCCAGTAGGTGAAGTCAGATGAGACCTGGAGTGGCCAGAACACAAGGATCCTCCTGCCATCATTCTCCCCAGAGGCCACTTTCAGTGTGGACCAAGTTGTGGTCACCCTACCAGGAACGGAAGAGGCTGTGCCAGGGCTTTTCCCCTGACCCATCTCGGGGAAGGCCAAACTTTCACCCAGTGGACCACAGCATCCGACCCCAACGTCAGCGAGGCTCTGAGAGAGTCTTGAGGGATGGGAGGGATGCCTGGAATTCATCCCCATCACACTTTAGCTGATTCCTGAGAATCCCGATTCGTCCCCTCCACTTCTCCTCAGGGCTTCCCTTAAGGCAATGCCTTGCCTAGTTCCCCCGAGGACACAGTGACATTAGCATGTTAATCACCTCGCTCTGGCCCCGGGCGGTGGGAATGCTCCGCCCATAGGAAGCTGAAATTCCTCCCCCTAGTCTTCAAGGCTCTCAGAGTCTGTCCTGTTTCTCATTCCCCCAGCTTCCTTCTAAAGCTTGACTCTGTCCCTGACTCTTTGCTCTCCCATTGCTCAGAATCTTCTACCACATCCTCCTGCTGGTGACTCTAGTACTTATGTAATTTAAGGATGGGGGCAGGAGACAATGAGCAAAAGATTTCCTTTGTGGTGCAGGGTTTCGGGGACTAGTTCTAAAACTAGCCTCCGCTAGAGGGAGACTTCATCCCATGAAAGAAAAGATGAGACCTTAGCCTGAGAGGAAGCAGAGGTGTTAACTCATTTATGTAGCTTTTGAATTGTAGCCAACTCTCTCTTTAAAAAAAAAACTTTTTTCCTCTGCCTGGGGGGGGAGGAGGGGCAGCAGGCAGAGCTCTCTCTCTCTGACAAATAAATAAAATCTTAAAAAATAAAAAAATAAAAAAAACCTTTGTTTTGAAAATAATAGAATTCATATGTTTTTTAATGGAATTGAATTGCTTTCACTTTTAAATTTATTTTATAGTTATTTAAAATATTTACATGGTTCTAAAATCAACTCTGCAAAACAAGGTATATTCAAAGTTTGTCTTCTATCCCTGTCCTTTCCACCTTATTCTTCCCTCTCCCTAATTATACTGTTTATATTTTATATTTCCATCTTTTTATTTATTTATTTATTTATTTATTTATTTATTTATTTATTTGAGAGACAGAGACAGAGCAGGGGGGAGGGGGGAGGAGGGAGAGGGAGATGCAGACTCTCCACTGAGCAGGGAGCCTGATGAAGGGCTTGATCCCAGGACCCTGAGATCATGACCTGAGCCAAAGGCAGACACTTAACCAACTGGGCCACCAAGGTGCCCCCTTTTCCATTATTTTTATGTTAGAAATATATATATATATTTACAGCTCCTTTTTTAGATAAACAAGAGCATACTATTCACATGCACATGTCCTACACCTCACTTTATTCACTTGAAAGTATTTCTTGACGATCATTCCATAGTAGCATATTCCTCATTCCTTTTTTTTTTTTTTTAAGTCAGCTCTAAGTCCAAGGTGGGGCTTGAACTCAAGACCCCAAGATCAAGAGTCACATGCTCTAGGGACTGAGCCAGCCGGGCGCCCCCTCACTGCTCTTTACAATTGCATAATACTCCTTTGTGTGGAGGTGCCGCAGTCTTATTGACAGTTCCAGCTTTTACAGATAATTCTGTGTTTAATAGCACATATTCCTTTTCATATTTTTGCTGGAGTATCTTTGGGATAGATTTCCAAAAGTGGGATTGATGTGGGAGCAAAAGCAGAAGAAAAATTTCCTTCCTACTTGCAGCCCATTGACAAGTCCTTGAAACAGGCAGAGGGACATTCCTTTAGGAGCTCAGCTGCCTCCATGTTAATACTTTGCTAAGGGCAAAAGGCAATCATAGCTTAACATTATCCCGACCCCCTAGGATTCTGTAAGTCTACTTTAACATATAAAAATTCCTTTGGGGGCGCCTGGGTGGCTCAGTTGTTAAGCATCTACCTTCAGCCAGGTCATGATCCCGAGGTCCTGGGATCGAGCCCCGCATCGGGCTCCCTCCTCAGAGGGAAGCCTGCTTCTCCCTCTGCCACTCCCCCTGCTTGTGTTCCCTCTCTCACTGTCTCTCTCTCTGTCAAATGAATAAAGAAAATCTTTAAAAATAAATAAATAAAAATTCCTTTGGAAACTTCCTTTATCCCTATCCCCCAAGATACATGTTGCTAATCCTTCTCCAAGCATATGACCCAACGAAATACATCTGAAAGGTCTCATGACTAGTGTTTTATTGGACAGTAATAAATGACCTTTTCCTAACAATAGCTAGCCCCCTCAAGGTCCTGGGAACCGTGCTCCCAAATTCCTTGGAGACATGCTATCCCTAATCCCTTCCCAACTTGAAAGTATATAATGGGCCACTCCTTATGAATCCAGTGCTTCTCTTCCTGCCCACGGGTCCCATCCCCGTGCTTTAATAAAACCACTGTTCTGCACAAAAGACGTCTTCCTTCTGCGCCTGGGTGGCTCAGTTGTTAAGCGTCTGCCTTTGGCTCAGGTCATGATCCCAGGGTCCTGAGATCGAGCCCCGTTTTGGGCTCCCTGCTCCGCGGGAAGCCTGCTTCTCCCTGTCCCTCTCCCCCTGCTTGTGTTCCCTCTCTAGCTGTCTCTCTCTGTCAAATAAATAAATAAATAAAATCTTAAAAAAAAAAAAAAAAAGAAGACGTCTCAAGAATTCTTTCTTGAACGTCGGCTTCTAACCCCAACCACTTCTTATATCAGGATTGCATAATAAAAAGGTATTGCTGGATGTGCCAGCTAGATATTGCCAAATCTCCTATGGTGGAGGTTGTCCCAGTTTGCGTTTCCGTACCCAGCATATCAGAGTGTCTGTTTCCTCACAGCCTGGCCAACAGAGTATGCTATCAACATTTTAGATGTGTGCCAATCACAAGGGTGAGATATGTATCTCCATGTCATTTTAATGTGCATTTTTTTTTTAAAGATTTTATTTATTTATTTGAGACAGAGAATGAGAGACAGAGAGCATGAGAGGGAGGAGGGTCAGAGGGAGAAGCAGACTCCCTGCCGAGCAGGGAGCCCGATGCGGGACTCGATCCCGGGACTCCAGGACCATGACCCGAGCTGAAGGCAGTCGCCCAACCAACTGAGCCACCCAGGCGCCCTTAACGTGCATTTTTAAAAAAGATTTTATGGGGGCGCCTGGGTAGCTCAGTTGGTTGAGCGACTGCCTTCGGCTCAGGTCATGGTCCTGGAGTCCCGCATCGGGCTCCCTGCTCGGCAGGGAGTCTGCTTCTCCCTCTGACCCTCCTCCCTCTCATGCTCTCTGTCTCTCATTCGCTCTCTTGCAAATAAATAAAATCTTAAAAAAAAAAAAAGATTTTATGTATTTATGTATTTATTTATTTATTAAAGATTTTATTTATTTATTTGACAGAGAGAGACACAGCCAGAGAGGGAACACAAGCAGAGGGAGTGGGAGAGGGAGAAGCAGGCTTCCCGCTGAGCAGGGAGCCTGATGCGGGGCTCAATCCCAGGACTCTGGAACCACGACCTGAGCCAAAGGCAGATGCTTAACGACTGAGCCACCCAGGAGCCCCTAGGGTTTTTTTCTTCTGTATTTTTAGTTTTTTTTTTTTTAATCAGTGATATTGTCTATAATTTATAACATTTTTTCCAGTTGTCTTTTCACTTTGCCTTTTGTTGTTATTATGTATTAAAATCTGTCAGTCTGCATCTATGGAGATAATCATACATTCTGTTTCACTTTGGATCTATTAATATGATAGATATTAATGGGTTTCCTAATCTGACTGTCCATTCTTGCATTCACAGAGTTATCCACTTGGTCATGATAAATGTTTTTTTAATGTGCTGTTGGATTCTGCTTGCTAATGTTTTATATAAAATTTTTGCATAGGGAAGCCTGGCTGGCTCGGTTGGAAGAGCACGTGACTCTTGATCTTGAGATCATGTGTTCAAGCCCCATGTTGGGTGTAGAGATTATTTAAATAAATAAAACTTTTTAAAAAGATTTTTGCATCAATATTAATAAGTGAAATGTCCTACCCTGTTCTTTTTTATTATAGTTTTTGTCATGATTCCAAAGTTCAGGTTTGGGAATTCATAACTCACTACATAACACGCATTTGGGAGTTTTCCTTCTTTCACCATGCTCTAGAATAGTTTAAGAAGGCTTTTTTATTTTATTTTTTAAGATTTTATTTATTTATTTGACAGAGAGACAGCTGGAGAGGGAACACAAGCAGGGGGAGCGGGAGAGGGGAAGCAGGCTTCCCTCAGAGCAGGGAGCCCAATGTGGGGCTCGATGCAGGGCTGGATCCCAGGACCCTGAGATCATGACCTCGGGGCTGGATCCCAGGACCCTGGGATCATGACCTGAGCTGAAGGCAGATGCTTAACGACTGAGCCATGCAGGCGCCCCTAAGAAGGCTTCTTTAAAGTTTGATAGAATCCCCTAGTGAAACTGTCTGAGCCTGTTTTGTTTTGTAGGAACTCTAACTAGTTTAATTTTATGTTAAATGGTCGTTTAGACTTTCTGTCTCCACAGGGGTCAATTGTGTTAAATTGGATTTTTTTTTTTTAAAGATTTTATTTATTTATTTGAGAGAGAGAATGAGAGACAGAGAGCATGAAAGGGAGGAGGGTCAGAGGGGGAAGCAGACTCCCTGCCGAGCAGGGAGCCCGATGCGGGACTCGATCTCGGGACTCCAGGATCATGACCTGAGCCAAAGGCAGTCGCTTAACCAACTGAGCCACCCAGGCGCCCCTGGATTTTTTTTTTTTTAAAGATTTTATTTATTTATTTGACAGAGAGAGAGAGAGACAGTGAGAGAGGGAACACAAAGGGGGTGAGTGGGAGAGGGAGAAGCAGGCTTCCCGCGGAGCAGGGAGCCGGATGCGGGGCTCAATCCCAGGACCCTAGGATCATGACCCGAGCCGAAGGCAGACGCCTAACCAACTGAGCCACTCAGGCGCCCCTAAATTGGATTTTTCTACAAAATTATCCACTTAATGTAGATTTTCAAATATATTTACATAGAATATTTTTAAAATTTCCCCTCCTATGTCTCTTCATTTCTAATTTCATGGATTTGTGCTGTCTCCCCCCTTTTATTTTTGAGTAGTTTAGCTAAGAAGTTAATTTTATGTTTTCAAACAGACTGGCTGGGATTTGTTAGTGTTACTTTTTGTTGCTGTTGTTTTCAAACCCATTAATCTCTGCCTTTCTTTTTACTTATTCCTTCCTTCTGCTGTCATTGGTTTACCTTTTTTTTTTTCTAGTTTCTTGAGTTGTAATGTTCATTCATTTTTACTTTAATTCATGTAGGTTTTTTTTTTTTAAAGATTTTATTTATTTATTTGACAGAGAGAGACACAGCGAGAGAGGGAACACAAGCAGGGGGAGCGGAAGAAGGACAAGCAGGCTTCCTGCTGAGCAGGGAGCCCGATGCAGGACTCATCCCAGGACCCTGGGATCAAGACCTGAGCCCAAGGCAGCCGCTTAACGACTGAGCCACCCAGGCGCCCCTCATATAGGTATCTGTATCATAAATATTTCTCTGATAGCTGTTTTAACTATTTCTCATAGATTCTGGTTTTCATTATCACTATTTTCTTTTTTTTTTAATGAATGAGGTTTTTTTTTAAGATTTTATTTATTTATCTGACAGAGAGAGAGGGAGCACAAGTAGGCAGAGCGGCAGGCAGAGGGAGAGGGAGAAGCAGGCTCCCTGCTGAGCAAGGAGCCTGATGCCGGGCTCAATCCCATGGTCCCAGGACCCGGGGACCATGACCTGAGCCCAAGGCAGATGCTTAACCAACTGAGCCACCCCGGCACCCCCATTATTACTATGTTCAAAAAATTCTACAACTTGTGTTGCATTTCCCCTTTGACCCAAGAGTGGTTTAATAGCATGTTTTTTACATTTCCTGTTAGAAGAGCCTTTTTGGTTTGTTGTTGTTAATACCTAGTTATATTACATTGTGGCCAGAGCATACTATTTGTTTTATTATTTTTTCCCCTTGGAATTTACTGAAATTTTCTTTGAGGTCTAAGATGTGAATGTGCTACATTCTTGTGATATTTTGAATACTTTAAAATGCATTTGGGCGGTGCCTGGGTGGCTCAGTCGGTTAAGTGTCTGCCTTCGTCTACCTTCAGCTCGGGTCATGGTCCCAGGGTCCTGGGATCGAGCCCCGCGTCGGGCTCCCTGCTTGGCTGGGAGCCTGCCTCTCCCTCTCCTCCCTGCTCGTGCTTTCTCTCACTATCTCTGTCTGTCTCTCTCTCAAATAAATAATAAAATCTTAAAAAAAAATGCATTTGGGAAAAAAAGCGTATTCTCTATTATCAAGGTTCAGAGTTTAAAACACATTAAATCTATCTTATTTATTACATGGTTTAGGTTTTCTATGCCCTTACTAATTTCGTGTTCACTTCATCTTTCTAGATCTGAGAGATCTGTTACAGTCTCCAATGACTGATGTGCTTCTATTTCTCCCTGTGTTAAGCGAAATTCTCTTCTTTTTTCAAATTGCAGTAACAGTTTATCTCGTAAAACTTTTTACTCAGAATTCTCCTTTCTTGGATAATTACAACTGCAATCCCTGCTTCAGTTAAAAAGACAAAAACAAAACCAAAAAATACCTCTGGTACATTTTTGTTTCAGTCATTTATTTTTAGCCTTCCCGAGTCTCCTCATTTCAGATGTGTTTCATTTACACAGCACAGTGCTGGGTTTTGCTTTGTCAGTCGATGTGAAAATCATTTTCTTTAACAGGCACGTGGTAGACTCCTTAATATATTTATTGATGTGATCAATATGTTTGACCTCTGATCTGCCTGTTTTATATATATAAAGATTTTATTTGAGAGAAAGAAAGAGAATGAGTGCGGGTAGGGGCAGAGGGAGAAGCAGACTGCACACGGAGCAGGGAGCCTGACATAGGGCTCCATCCGAGGACCCCGAGATTGTGACCTGAGCCAGTCAGATGCTTAACCGACTGAGCCACCCAGGCGCCCCTATGTTATATTTTTATATATTTAAGTCTTTCACCGTGTGATCTATTTCATTTGCTTCCTCCTCTCCTCTCCCCTCACCTCCCTTTTTTTAACATACCTTCTGGCATTTAGGAAGAGTTTGTATTTTTATTCTAATGGTTACCTTTATCCTAAAACTTTTTTAAAAAAGGTTTTATTTATTTATTCATGAGAGAGAGAGAGAGGCAGAGGGAGAAGCAGGCTCCCAAGGAGCAGCCCGATGCAGGACTCAATCCCAGGACCCTGGGATCAAGACCTGAGCCGAAGGCAGACGCTCAACCATAGGCACCCTATCCTAAAACTTTTATACAATACCTAAGTTCTCTCTCTTTTTGGCTATTGTCTACGTGACCACATGAGAATATCTATATTGGTCTTTGCCCCTCCCATCCCTGCTCCTGGTGGAGCTCCTAAAACCCCTATAATTTCTAAGTGATAAGAGCGCTAGGAGGATCTTTTGCTCTGGTATTTGGTCTCTGACCCTAGTTCCTTACACAGAGCTCTTAAATCCCTTGGAATTTCCTGGGTAATAGGAGAGTCTTTGTTCTGAGGCAACTCTGTGGGGGCTCCTGGATGGGGGCCGGTCACCAGAAAGACCAGAGACCTGATTAGAAGCCTAGAATTTTCAGCCCCACCCCAATTCTCCGGAGAGGGAGGAGGGGCTGGAAATGGAGTTAGTGATTGATCATGCCTAGGTGATGCAGGCTCCCTAAAAACCCCAATAGTACAGGGTTTGGAGGGCTTCCCGGTGGGTGAACATGAGAAGGAGCGGGGTGAGGGGCATGCCTGGAGAGGGCGTGCAAGCACCACACCCCAGCCCACATACCTTGCCCAAAGCATCTCTTTCCTCTGGGTGTTCCTCTGTAGCCTTAATCACATCCATTTATAATAAGCTGGGAAACAGTACGGACAGTTTTCCTGAGTTCTGTGAGCCACTCTAGCAAATTAGTTAAACTCCAGGAGATGGTCATGAGAACCTCTCCCTTACAGCCATCAGGCAGAAGCCCAGGTGACAATCTGGACTTGGCAGCTGACACCTGAACTGGGGCGGGGGTAGAGGAAGGGTCGGTCTTGTGGGACTGAGCCCTCACCTCAGGGACCTGATACCATCTCTAGGTGGACTGTGTTGGAACAGAGTTACATTGTAGGCCGCCCAGCTGGAGTCACCGAACTGCTCGGTGTGGGACCCCCCACCCCACGTCTGGTGTCAGCAGTATGTTTGAAAGACTCCTAATATGGAGAAACATCAAACCAATCTAGGAATCTCTATCTCTTTTTTAAATGTCTTGCTGAGTACTTTCTATGGTGTTTTTTTTTTTTTTTTTTTAAGTGGGCTCTATGCTCAACTTGGGGCTTGAACTCACAACCCCTAGGGCAAGAGTCCCATGCCCTACCCACTGAGCCAGCCAGGTGCCCCAGTCTAGAACTCTCTTAACCCCCCTCTTCTTGCTCTCCTCCAGCAGCTAACCTGAGGCAAAATCCGTCTAGTCCTAGTTAACATCTGTACCTGACAATGACTACTTCTCATATACTCTCCCTGAACTCTCATCGATAGCTGTACTAGATTTCAGGGTTGCCAAGAAACCCGGGAACATAAAAGAATACATATTCATGGTTTGAGATCGTGTGTCAATACATGATAAAATAATAGTATCTGTTTTCAGACTTTATGGCCACCCCCCATGCTGTCCAAGCACACAGCTATCATATGCTACAGACTCCATTACAGCCAAGGAAACATACGTTTCATTCTCACTGCAAGCGAGAGATACTGCTGTCCCTCCAGGCATTTTGGTTGTATACACCTTGTTCTCTGGATTCCTCAGGAAGGGTTCTGATCAAGAATATTCTTCTTTTAGGGTGTGTGTGGGGAGATATAATAGCAGTTTCCAATAGAGGGGAAGAAAATAGAATCAGAAATTCGTAACCTATAGAGAAGTTTTGAAGTAACCTCTTTATTTGCGGCCATCCATCTCTTCCCTGCTTACTGTGCGCAGAACTGTACTGTGTGTGGAATTCTAAGGGAATAGACAGAAGCCATGGGACATGGATAGTTCAAGGGTGAGCCAGTAGCTTGGTCAGATAAGATCCTGTGAGCCCAGGAAAATAGGCACAAGCCAGGTTCTAATCTAGATTCACCGCCACCTGCCCCAATGAAGTAATATGCAGCGTACCTTGGAACTATCTGGAAGAAACCTTGGGGAGCTGATGGTATGACTAGAGACAAAGATTCAGGGTCAAATTGTAATAGATGAGATGCCTGAGGTTTTACTATTGGGGGGGGTTTACTAATGATTTCTGGTTTTTAAAATTACCATGAGGAAAAAATACAAATAAAATAAAAATTACCATGGGAAGAAAAATACATCGAAAGTACATGTTGCTGACTTTTGGCTGTTATAAATTAGAAAGCACCTAATAAGGTAGTTTATCCAACAATGCAAATTTCTGAGGGAGAAGTTGCTCTAGATCCCTTTAATATCTGGGAAGGAGTATGGGATGAAAGCAAACATCGTAGATATCTAGTCAATTCTGTCAAGACTCCAAAATTTGCCAGAGAATCTGACACATGGCTGGATGGAGTATAACCTCTTTGGAAGACAATTGGGCACTATCTATCAAAATGCAGCAGGGCAACTGGCTGGCTCAGTCGGTGGAGCCTGCGACTCTCGATCTCAGGGTTGTAAACTCGAGCCCCACGCTGGGTATAGAGATGACCTCAAATCTTAAAAAAAAATGCAATACCCTTGTATTTTTACTGTATAATTTCATTTCTATAAGTTTATCCCACAGATATGCTCACAAAGATGCAAAATAATACCTGTACAAAGTTATTCATCTCTGCATTGTTGTAACAGCAACAGAACTAAATGTTCAGCATAGGACACTGATTAGATAAAGTGTAACACATCGTCCGTGTAATACTAAGCAGCTATAGGAAAGCTCTATGCACTAATATGTAATGGTATTCGAAATATTTTTTTTCTTTTTTTAAGATTTTTTTTTTTAAGATTTTTATTTATTTATTTGAGAGAGAGAATGAGACAGAGAGAGAGAGCATGAGAGGGGGGAGGATCAGAGGGAGAAGCAGACTCCCTGCCAAGCAGGGAGCCCGACGTGGGACTCGATCCCGGGACTCCAGGATCATGACCTGAGCCGAAGGCAGTCGCTTAACCAACTGAGCCACCCAGGCGCCCTTTAAGATTTCATTTTTAAGTCATCTCTACACCCAACGTGGGGCTCGAATTTACAACCCCGAGATCAAGAGTCACATACTCTACAGAGTCACCCAGGCGCCCCCAAAATACATCTCTTAATCTTTTTTTTTAAAAGATTTATTTATTTATTTGAGAGAGCGAGAATGAGAGAGAGAGAGTACATGAGAGGGGGGAGGGTTAGAGGGAGAAGCAGGCTCCCCGCCGAGCAGGGAGCCCGACGCCGGACTCGATCCAGGGACTCCAGGATCATGACCTGAGCCGAAGGCAGTCGCTTAACCAACTGAGCCACCCAGGCGCCCTACATCTCTTAATCTTAACGTAAGTAGTATGATATGATATAATTTGTGTAAAATGTAACAGCGATGAATAAAATACATGTTTCTATTTATTATTTCTATTTTTTGTATAGGCACACAACCTTTGACAAACTACACAAAAACTGCTAACTGGCTATGGGAAAGTTATCACTTATTTTCTTAAAAAAGATCTACTGGTTCAAAGCAAAAGCAGGAAACCTTTATCGTCTATGGTCTCTCTCCACTGAAACTGACCAGTATTCTTTTTCTCCTTCTCCTTCTCTCCTATTACATTAGTAAGACTCTAACTAGGTTGCAAGAAAGATAACAAGCCCAACGTACCTGAGGATGCTGACTGGCTTGTGGAGAAGTAAGAATAAAGCACTCTGGTGAAAAACAGATGGAAAAAAAAAATCTCGCTCTTCCTGACCATGATCTACCTTCCACATTCTTGTACTCCGTAAGGCCCAAACTATACTTCCTACTTTTGGGATCTGCTATATATCTCCTATAACTTTATAAATAAATGTCCCCCTTTTCTGTTTAAGGTAACCTGAATAGGTACCTCTTTTTACTGGGGGGTCTTGAGCCAGCAGTGATGCCAAACGTACTGAGCACTCACTTTGCCTCGGTGTCCTCCTGGGCAATGTCACAAATGTTTACTGCTCGAAAACTAAGACTATCCACATTTCATGCTCTAAAGGAACTGAGATGAGAAAGATTAAGTCACTTGTCAAGGTCACACACTTCCGGAAGAGCTAGAATTTAAGCCAGGCAGTCTGACTCCACAGATCATGTGGGTGGTTGCCCCCAATTAGGTACAATTTATCCATTACCTGTAGATAACAAAGTACACTTGTAATTCAATGCAGATGATCACAATCCAAATAAAAGATTTCCTGAGGTCTAATTTCAGGCATCAGAGAACTGAAACAAACGATGAGAATACCTTGAGGCATATTTTGTGAATGGACCTTTATGAGGCCTTCCAACTTTGAAAGAGTTAAATCTGATCCAATGAAAGACCATCACCTGTGGCTGAAGGCAACCCGTCAATCCAAAGAAAGACTACACTTCAGTACGATTTTATTAGAAGCTTGAAATTGCCTGTTATTATTTACAATTTCCTACTGTTTGTGAAGTTCTAACTAGAGAATTCACATAGGACCAAGCCAGGATTGAATTTTAAAGAGACAAATAACCTAAAATGGGCACCTCTCCCCCAAGAATAATGGGTTAGAGGATCCAGAAACAGACCCAAATAAATTAAGGAATGATGCTGAGACAACTAGTTAGGCATCTGGAGCCTGATCTTAGTGTAGTCACCAAAATAAATTCTAGGAGGAACAAAAATTTAAATATAAAAACAAACTATGGGTGAATTATCTTTTTAAACATTGAAATTTACAAAAAGCCATTCAAAGCATAAGACCCAGAAGAATACAAAGAAAGAGCAATAAATTTGACTACATAAATATTAAAAACATGTCCATGGTGCAAAACAACAACAACAACAACAACAAAAAACGGTGGCTACCAACAAATTAAATGACAGATACACTGGCAGGAAATATTTGCAACATATTTGACAAAAGGACTAATTTCCTGAATATATAAAGAAGTCAGACAGATTAGTAAAAATGATCAACAGCCCAACAGCAAATGGCAAAAGACATAGAAAGTTATTTTTAGGAAAAAATAATAATAAAAGAAATAAAAAGCCTCATAAACATGGAAAAAAATCATAAAATTGAAGAAATGCAAATTTAAAACAATGCTACACCATGTTTTACATCCAACATAAGAGACAATATAATGTAATGGTTAAAATTGATGGCTCTAGAGTCAGAATACTTGGGATTAAATGCTGGCTCTACTCCTTACTGTGTATGCCCCAGTTTCCTTGGCTGGGGTGGTTATAAGAACCAAATGAGAAAATGTAATAAAAAGCAATTAGAACCGTGGCTGGCATATAGTAATTATGTTCATTCTTATTATCAGATTGACAAAAACAGTAAAATCATGAGTAGTAGTGTTGGAAAGAGAAGACTGGGCCTCTCAGATACAGTCAGAAGATGTATAAACTGGCACAATGTCTTTGGCAACTTGCATTCTAATTGCACAAGCCATTTGACTTTGCAATTCACTTTTAGAAATGTATCGATCACATGTTCATAAAATTATAACCTATCTATATATATTCATAAAGATATACATATATATATATAGCTTTTCATTGCAAGACTGTCTATAACAGGGGCGCCTGGGTGGCTCAGTCGGTTAAGTGTCCAACTCGGTTTCCGTTCAGGTCATGGTCTCAGTTTCGGGAGATTAAGCCCCGTGACGAGCTCCCCACTCAGCGAGGAGTCTGCCTCCCCTCGCTCTCTTCCTCTGCCCCTCCCCCTGCTCACGCACTCTCTCTCTCAAATAAACAAATCTTAAAAAGAATGTCTATAACAACAACAGACTGGAAATAACCTAACTGATCATCCAAATGGAATAATATACTGTCATGAAAAAACATCCCCAAGATAGTAAAAAAACAATCACAGAACAATGTGGAGATTTTGCCACTGTTAGTGTTAGAATGCATAGAATATTTCTGGAAGGAGACACAAGAAATAGTAAAAGTAATTACTATAGTAATAGTAACAGCAATCGCCTCTGAGGAGCAAGACTGGGAGTTGAAGTCAGATGGAGATTTGCTTTTCATTAAACATCCTTCTGTAAAAATGGAATGATCCACCCCACGTACATTACTTTTTCCATTAAACAAAAACTAGTTGATTTTTAAAAATAAGAGTGCAGTCATCAGATAATCTTACAACTCTATCGGAAAACCATACCAGCTGAAGACAGAAGTTCTAAGAGAAATGCTGGTTGTTTGACTATCCCTGGCTTTGAGGACACAGTGGATGTCCTAGAGCAAAGTCCTTGGTTCTGAAGGTCATCACTCTAGAGTGCTGAGAACCACAGGGATACACAGGAGACCTCTTCCCAGACCTCACGTTCTCCGGCTGTTTCCCACGTGAGCCTACCGAACAAGGGCTGTTTTACCTCCCTCTCTCCAAGTGTAGGAGTGCTCTTATACTTGATGTGTCAGTTGGGATGATGACTTTGGGGGGAAAACAAGGACTGACAACTGTCCCCCTATAATGCTCTCTTGGTTCTCAATGATTTCTTTGAACAACTTACTTGTTTTTTCCTTTCATCTTCACATCCCATGTTATAAATAGACTTACAACTCATAAAGCAGTTTCACTTTCTCATTAATTCTGACAACCCAGGAGATGGATACGATAATGCCATTTTAGAGGAGTCTTGGAGGGGTTGCCCAGTCCCACCAATATTAGGTTTGTGTCCTGGCACCACCACTGAGCTCTCCAAACCTGGCGCTTTCCACAGCATCGCTTTCTCCATCCCTGCCCAGTCTCCCGCCACTGGCTCCCAATTCTACCTCACCCCTGCCAACACCACACACCTGTGGTCTTAGGCCCTGCGATCCTAGAGGGAGGGAGGAGACCGGAGTCATTCAAGGACAGAGGACAAGATACGCTTCTTCCTTCTGGGGATAAATCTGAGTCGCTTTTTAAAACATTGTTCCTAGGGGCGCCTGGGTGGCTCAGGCGTTAAGCGTCTGCCTTCGGCTCAGGTCACGATCCCAGGGTCCTGGGATCGAGCCCCGCATCAGGCTCCCTGCTCGGCCGGAAGCCTGCTTCTCCCTCTCCCACTCCCCCTGCTTGTGTTCCTTCTCTCGCTGTGTCTCTCTCTGTCAAATAAATAAATAAAATCTTTTAAAAAAAGTAAAATAAAAAAATTAAACATTGTTCGTTACTCTGAGAAAATGAAGAAGTGGACCCTATAACCTGAGTCTCACCAGTACCTACTATGCAGTGATACTGACCGGCCACCTCCCACTTTATCCCACATACCCTGTAAAGGCAGCTAAGTTATCTTCACAATATAAATGAGTCGACAGAAACTTAGAAGGGGAGCCAATCGTTTAACGTCACACGGCCCCCATGATGCTATGTCAAGTGAGGACTCCAACCCCAGCACCTGGCTCTCAAGTCCAGGGTACATTCCAGCACACTGCCCCCAAAACACAGCGCTTGGTGTTCCACGGTTTGTTAAATAGGGTAAGTTATGCTATTAAAAAGACAGGGCCGCTCTTCAGCTCATTTTTTCGTATTTATTTACTTTGTCTCTCGTATGTCTAAAATGAAAACAAACCTGAATTTCCGGGGAAAGGTTGGGGCAGTGTCATCCAAGAAAGTGAGTAACAAGTAGAAGGGGCAGGCAGGCCTGGAAGGTCCGCCTTCTGCAGTTGCCAGGCAACAAAGGTAAACAGCACGAAGTGGCAGGATCATGGCCACTAACTATAGTGCCAACCAGGTAAGCTCTTTTTCCATCTCTAACACTGAATTTTGCGTTTGGACTGACCCTCCCAGAGGATTCTGATTATTGAATGAATAGCTGAACGTGGGGTGAGATGGTATTTTTCACTTCTTTAGCTCGTCAGGGTAGAGAGGGCCCATGGACAAGCAAAAGGCCTCTCAGGGTTGTTTGCAGGATCTACGTAAGAGGTCAGCAGGGTTTTTTCTGTAAAGGGTCAAAGGGTAAATATTTTATTTTGGGGGCCATGTGGCAAAATCAGAGATGTTCTGTAGGTACTTAACAATAGCAAGAGAAAATATTTTTCCATAAATTTTTTGACAAAATTCGAAATATTGTAACCGTAATCTTTTGTAATACTAATGAAAAAATAGAATTCTTTTGGGATGAGAAAACACTTTACTTCACTGGGAGGAGTATGGAGTAGAACAGCAAAGCTACTGTTCCCTTTTATCAAATCAATTGCAAATACCCATCTGTAAAAACCATTCTTTGCTTTCTCAGGTCATCCCAGGACAGACAGGCTGATGGATTGGGCCCATGGGCCACATTTGCCCACCCCTGGTCTAGACCAGGACTGCCCAATAAAAAGATAATGCGAGGGCACCTGGGTGGCTCAGTCGTTAAGCGTCTGCCTTCAGCTCAGGTCATGATCCCAGGGTCCTGGGATCGAGTCCCGCATCGGGCTCCCTGCTCCTTGGGAGCCTGCTTCTCCCTCTCCCACTCCCCCTGCTTGTGTTCCCTCTCTCACTGTGTCTCTCTCTGTCAAATAAATAAATAAAATCTTTAAAAAAAAAAAAAGATAACGCGAGTCACAAATATAATTTAAACTTTTCTAGTAGCTATATGAAAAACACTAAAAAAAAAAAAATTAACCTTAATAATATATTTAACCTGATAAGTCTAAAATATTATTTCAATGTTTAATCAATATTTAAAAAGGTGTAATAAGATGCTCACATTCTCTTTTTTTGTACTAACTCTCCGAAATTACAAAGCACCTCCACTGGGACTAGTCACATTTCAAGTGTCCATAACCACATGTGGCTAGCAGCGCCATGTTGAACAGTATACATTTAGACCAAAAAATTACATCCCTTCTATAGTGAGTTAAAGCCTAGCTTGGCTGTTCAGGTCTTTGGTCCTCAACTCTAAAGAACTGTGCCTCGTCATCATTTCCTGGGCACGGGGGCACCTTCGAGCCTCACAGAGATTCTCATCTTTCTCTCCACAGTACGAAAAAGCTTTCTCACCCAAGTATCTATGGAACTGGTCTCCCGCCAAGCCAACAAAAGAGGTATTGTGGGGCGCCTGGGTGGCTCAGTCGTTAAGCATTTGCCTTCGGCTCAGGTCATGATCCCAGAGTCCTGGGATCGAGCCCCGCATCGGGCTCCAGCCCCGCATCGGGCTCCCTGCTCGGCCGGAAGCCTGCTTCTCCCTCTCCCACTCCCCCTGCTTGTGTTCTCTCTCTCACTGTCTCTCTCTCTGTCAAATAAATAAATAAAATCTTAAAAAAAAGAGGTATTGCATGTGCAGTGCTCCCAAAGCACCAGTTTCTGATTCTTTCCACCACGTTCTCTGTAACTCACTGGCACCTAATTCCTTTAGCCGCCTCTGAATTCCCATATCCTCCTCTCCCTCAGCCCTTAACTTGAACCCCTTGGATACCTTCAGTCTCTTTTCCACTCCATTTTCACAAGCAGTTCTCTCCTCACCTCTACCCAGAGAATTTCTTCCCATGAAGGCTACACTCAGATTATCGCCAATGATCGTGGTCATCTGTTGCCTTCGGTGCCCCGTTCCAAGGTGAGATACTGATCCCCACTCCTACTGAGGAAGGTAAAGAACTGGGGCACAGAACCGGAGTAACCGAGATGGGAGGTTTGCAATCTAGCACGGCCACTATCTGGAAATTAAAGTTCAATCTGATTCCCACTGCAACATGACTGCCCCCAAACTTCCAGCCAGTTTATCCAACACGATAGAGCTGTGCTTAGCACCCGGAATGCCTTAAACTGATGAATGAACGCCTTCACATGATGACACTTACGCAGTGAGTACTCTGCTAGACTTAGCCTAAGGACATGGAATTTAAGTTGAGCCATGAGAGTTAATGTTATGAAAAAATCAGGGTAACCTAAATGAGAAAGGGGGTAAAGGATGAGTGGGGAGACTGGGAGACTGTGCTTTCACTCTGATTTCATTACCATGCATCCCAAGGGTGAAGGGTGGAAGGAACACAACAGACCTGCCAATAGGCCAGTAGTTCTGGGAGAAGCCTGTTGAAGAACCTCGTCTTCTTCCTTTTAGGCAAGTCCTTGGGGATCTTTCATGGGTACCTGGCAAATGCCTCTGAAGATACCCCCTGCTCAGGTGACCCTGACCTCCCGTACAGTTGCTGGTGCTGCCTCCCTCACCAAATGGATACAGAAAAATCCTGATTTGCTCAAGGCCTCCAATGGGCTGCGTCCTGAAATCTTAGGCAAGGTATCTATTCCTCCCACCTAACCTCAAATCCTATTATCTGCATTTCTTTTGAATCTCAAAAATGCCTGTTATACCACCACTATCCCAGCAGGGGGAACCTTTAACCAATTCTGTCTTACCCTATCTAGTCCCTGTCTTCCGACACCTCAAGAGACGTGCTAAGGACATATTATCCCCCACAGTATAAAATGATCTGATCTGACCTTTTGTCCATGGTATAGGGAGAAAGGGAGTGAGAATTCTAAGATGGATTGGGAATGATCTAGGCCTGACCAGAAATATGACTGTCTCTTCCATTCTACCCGGCAGCCTCATGATCCAGACAGTCAGAGGAAACTCGGGAAGCTTACCACAAAAACTGTACAACAAGCCTCGAGTCCAACCATAATTCCCAGCTCCCCAGCTGTAAATCTCAATTCCCCAGACCAACCCCAAAGCTCACACCCCTCTGCAGGTCACACTCCAGGTCCCCAAAGCCCAGCCAACTCTCTCAAGGGCCCACCAGGGAGCCCATGCATGCTAGAACACTGGGCAGGTCCTAATCCAGCTGCGGTCCAGAAATACAAACCTGGAATTCCAGAGGCACCAAGGGACCACACTGAGAAAACTTGTCTAGAGACTTAGTGATGTAAGCAGGACCCCCAGTGAGGGATGTAGAACAGGGGAATTATAGGGTGGGAATAAAGGCAAACTTGGAAAATAAACATCATTTGTTGAATCTATTACTGATTTGGATGTTTTTTTCCTCCTGATATGGCTGCCTCTTGTAACCCATGACTAGGAGGTGGGTTGGAGGAAATAGAGCAGGAAAAAGAACACGGCAGTGGCTTGAGGTGGAACACATTTTTACAAGGACTGAGTCAGCTATCCTCCAAAAGTGACCAAGAGGAAGCTGGTCTGAACTGTAGCAAAAGAAACCTCAGGGGCGCCTGGGTGGCTCAGTCGTTAAGCGTCTGCCTTCAGCTCAGGTCATGATCTCTGGGTCCTGGGATCGAGCCCTGCATTGGGCTCCCTGCTCAGTGGGGAGTCTGCTTCTCCCTCTCCCACTCCCCCTGCTTGTGTTCCCTCTCTCACGGTGTCTCTGTCAAATAAATAAATAAAGTCTTTAAAAAAAAAGAAAGAAACCTCAAAGAACCAGTCTCTCACCCCCAGCCCCTCACTTTTCATCCTGAGCATGCACAACTACTTCTAAGTCAGAAATACGATTGTTTGGTAGAGAATGCATATGCATATCTGGAGAAGATGGAGGAAGAAAAGGGAAGGGAAGCTAGAGTAGAAGACACTATCCTTGTCTACGACTTCGTATCTGACGACAGAACACACGGGGAAGACAAACTAGAGAGAGTTATAAAAGTAAAACTCAAGCAAAAGTACATATAGAGTTTGAAAAGGGAAAACACAAAAGTGATTGGAAGTCAGAGAAGAAAAACAAAGAGAGATGGTAAGTAGAAATTTAGGGCAGAATAACAAACATGAGGACTACTGTACCCCAACCCCAATCATCCAAATGGTAGGACGCCACCAAAAAAGGGTAAGAAGTTCCTTATCCACTTCCCAGCTTTCAACATCTGCTTATCATTCTCCTATTCTGCAGGCTTCCTGCCGATGGCTGTTCAGTGTAATGCCCTTGCCAAACCCTTCCCAGCTCCAATGCCAAAGTGTTCCCTCATGAACCCCTGTCCCCCACTCCAAGGACAAGTACAGAGGACATAGGGTTTAAGCTGGAGGAAGGCTACAAAGGCTTCCCAGGCTAGCCCAGCAAGAAAGGAGATGTGATCATCACGTAAAGCAGAAGACCACTCGGGAACTGGGAGGAAGACTGTTGAGGCGGCAGGTCCCCACTGTCTTAGCTTCAGTGAGGTCTTCCTGTCCAACTGCCACCAATTACAGTCATTGCTCCTCCTCTCCAACCCACTGCTTTAACTGGCTGGCCAACAACTCAGACAAGATAGATCTGCTACCCTTGAGTTTCCAAAGACTATCAAAACAGCACTCCTGCCAAGGGAGTGAGAGATTCAAGAGGCCGGCCCATATGGATTTTAAAAGCAGCAAGCTTTCCCATTAAATTACAAATTTTTACCAGGTCTTCAACGATCCCGCCTCTCTTATCTCTGCTCTCCTTTCTCTCCCAGTCTATATACTTAGCTCATCATCCCTTAGCTGCCACCTCTACTGGTCCTCGGGCTCCCTTACTGGATCATCATTTGCTGAACTGTACCCTGAGGTTTATGAGCAGTTCTCAGTGGGATTCTGGAGCCTGTGATAATGCAAAGCTTCCACATGCTTAACCTCCTTTCTCTTGCTCCTTCCTTCTCCGAGGCCTCTGCACGATATTTCATCTCTGGCTACTTGCATTTGATTCCCTAAACACTGTTTCAACAGTTGGCCGCAGGACAAGCTGTTTCCCTCCCAAGAAAGGTCAGATTGGGGGATGTAAATGCCTGAGACCAGAGGGAGAGAGAGGAAATTGGCTCCTCCCCAACCGCCATTCTCTTGGTTTCTCTAGATTTCAAGGAGAGTCAAAGACAAAATGAGTATTTTAATTCAGTTTCAGAAACAGATGTCACATGAATTTGGATTAGAAAAGAGGCTTGTTTTTCCAGAAATGCAGGCGGGGGGGGGGGGGATAACCCTTAATAGGTTCACTGTAATCTTCTGGATCTTCCTTTTGCATTAAAAGCTATATATCTTCTCCCCAAAGCACCTGCTTTAAGAGTCAACTGACCCTCTTTATCTCCAGCTAGCTGGGACAGGCTAATTCCCCTCCACCCCCATCCCTCTTTCAGTCATACTGTGTGGGTGCTGAAGACCCTGGGCTCTGACCAATGAACACAACTGTCCTTTAAGCTAGCAACCCACAGGCAATGGCACCCAAAGCCCCATGGCAGAGGCCACAGAGCCTCCACTGTTTCCACTGTCTCAGGAAGAAGGAGCCAAAAGCTGACCGTCAGCACAAATCAAGGCCCAATATGGAGAGAGAATGAGGGCTTCCAGGCCCAGAGAAGGCTGCAAGCTGGGGGCAGGAAAAGGGAAGTTTTGAGTCATTCCATCTTTAGAAACAAGGGAGGAAACCAGACCCTCTCCCACTGCTCGGGTTCTAGGAGGTACTCTACTGTTGCTAAGCTCCGAGGGGATGTGCAAGCACAAAAGGGTCTAAATAAATCGGGAGAACTTTGTCTTGGCTGGAGAAGAGAGTGACAAACAGGAAGATAGGTCAGTGATTCATTTATGGGAAGACAATGCTGGGAACTTCAGCTCTTCACATGGCTGCCAGCCCTACAGAGGACAACACAGTAAGAACCAAGACAGCTACTCCAGACTGGTCCAGCTGGGGAATCTTCAGGCCTTTCCCTAGGTCCCACATCTGCAGAAAAAAGAAAAGAAAAAAAAGAGAAGAAAGAATTTCAGCCATCAGGGCCCTGGGTACTCTCCTTTCTGAGAAAGGAGGTCCACCTCATGGAATGGGCAACTGGTCTTGGCGTGGTTCTAGGGAAAAGCACTTCGCCTGGACCCGCCTTTCTGAAACCCACAACGTGGTACCTACCACCCACTTGTCCCAGTGACAGAAAAGGCATATATATGAAGTATAGCCCCTACGTACAAAAGCTTCCAGACTAAAGAGATCAAACTTTCCCTCCTGGAACAAAACCAAATCAATGTTTCCCAAAGTGTGTTCCTCCACAAACCAGTTCCTCAGAATGCTAAAAGGTGTTGCATGGGGGAGAAAAGTTCCATGGTCGAATAAATTTAGTAAACATTTAACTGCAAGATTTTTGAAACAATTTATTAACATACATGGTGAAGCTCCAACAGGGATATAAGATACATGGTTTCTTAGATACAGTCAACCACAGAACCACCACCACCTCCCCCCACCCCTGCCTCGGGAAGTAACATCCAGTCAGAGAACTAGAATTCTAAAAAACCCTCTGGGATCTAGACACTATTTCTCAATTTCGTTTGCCAGTATATTTACAGCACAAGTTCATGAAAGAATAAGCAATATTTACCATTAGTATGTGTGCTGCATTCTATGCATTATATGCTATTAAATTTCTGGGGTTTTTTTTTGGTTTTTTGTTTTTAAAGTAAGCTCTACACCCAATGCTGGGGGCTTAAACCCACAACCCCAAGATCAAAAGTCACACTCTCCACCAACTGAGCCAGCCAGGAGCCCCTAAATTTCTGGGTGTGTTGGTAATAACCCACTAAATTGGTTTTCTACCCACTACATCAAAAACCAGGGTTTTAAAAACACTGATCTAGCCTCTCCTGTACCCCAGGGACACTGCCGTATTATATATAATCTAAGTCACTAAAAGAACCCCTAGGGCAAAGGTAGAATTCTTAGGTTCTACACTTTCCATACTTGACTGCCCCCATATAACACAAACGCCCACACTCTGAATGTTAAACTAAATTAGGAGTACTTAAAAGTTAGAGAGAACCAGAGGGGGAGGGGGAGGGGGAGGGGGGGCGGGGGGGTGGAGAATCGAGGCTCTACTTAGATCAGATTAGGGGTCGAGCAGGTCCCCACACAGAGCTGTTTTACTTATATAGGTACAGTGTTTTACCAAAAAAAATGGAGTCCTACTGGCAGGTGGTGACGGGGGGGGGATACTCTCTAGAAGGCCAGAGACCTGGTCACTTCCCACTCTTTTCTATCAATTCCACTCCCCTCTCCCCATTAGATCTTCTGGAAAGGCAACTACCAAGCTCAGAGGGCAAGAGCTAGGACTCTCTGTCATGGAGAACAGATCAAATCCTGTCCCATACTCAAGAGCCAGTACTTTCTACAAGAAAAAAATAAAAGCAGATTTAAGGGGTAAGAAAAGCCTTTAGGCTCCTCACTTCTCTCAACGAAGAGCTTACCATTACAGGCAGGAACCAGGGCAGAAAAACCTTGACTGAGTTCTGAGATTTTACAAAACCTCTTCCCTTTCCCTCCCCACATACTGAGACAAAAGCAAATATGTGGTAAGTTCTGCTAGAGTCCGGATGTGAACAGAGGAAGCTGATCAGCTGATTTCATTAGAGAGATTGGTTCTGTGGAATAAGAAGTCATTAATGGAAATGCCCTCCTTCTCTATCCCCTCCCGAAGGGAAGTGAATTCATTGTGAATCAAACTGAACACTGCCCCAGGGAACAGTTGATAGATACACTTAATAGGTCATTTAGTCTCTCCCTTTTCTGATTCCATTAAACTGTCTATTGGACCAGATTGAAATTCAGAGAGTGTGTGCCTCTAGATTCTGATGTGGAAATTATAAAGGTCAGATTAAGGCAAGAATATCCATCTGACAGATGGCTCAGGTTAGGAAGGAACTGGAAGACAAGAAAGAATGGAATCATAATTGTCTTCCTGGGAAAGAAAGCAATACTAGGGGTAGGGAGACCACAAAACATGAAATCCTAAAATGTTGGAGGAGGGACTGATCTCTGACCTGGGGCAGACATGATTAAGCTTTAATTCCATTATATAAAGAGAAGGAGGTGGTGCCTGGGTGGCTCAGTGGTTAAGCATCTGCCTTCAGCTCAGGTGTTGATCCCGGGGTTCTGGGATCGAGCCCCACCCAGGGCTCCCTGCTCAGCAGGGAGCCTGCTTCTCCCTCTCCCCCGTCCCTGCTCCCGCTCTCTCTCACTCTCTCTCCTGTGCATGTGTTCTCTCTCTCTAATGAATAAACAAAATCTTAAAAAAAAAAAAGAGCGAGAGAGAGAGAGAGAGAAGGAGGGGCTCCTGGGTGGCTCAATCAAGTAAGTGTCCGACTCTTGGTTTCGGCTTAGGTCAGATCTCAGGGTCCTGGGATCGAGCCCCATGTTGGGCTCTGCACTCAGTAGAGCCTGCCTGTCCCTCTCCCTCTGCTCTTCCCTGGCTCGTGAGTGCGCCCTGAGTACAGATGCATGCACTCTCTCTCTCTCAAATAAATAAACTAAAAATAGTAACAGAAGTTAAAAAAAAGAGAGCGAGAGAAGGAGAAAAGTCATGTAGGAGGAAGCATGGACAGTTTTCAGGCCATCAAAAGATTCCTAACCCCAATATTAAAATCTGGGATCCTAGGTATCCAGTTACTGTTAAAGTTGGCCTCATTTTCTCCAAGAGCTCAACAAAAAACAAAAACAGTTAACGCAATCCAATGTCAAGATAACTAAAGTTAACATATTCAACTCCAACTGAACTTGTCACCCTGGGTTGATAGGAATGTTAGACTGAAAGCAGCAACCATCTAGCTCAGAATTGAAACCCCAAGGTCTAGAACAGGGCCTGACACATCAGAGGGATGACCTGGCTTCAGGGGTCTCTTTTAGCAACACGCCCCTTAAAAATAGAACAGTTCACACCGAGACACTGCAAGTATCTGCCAGGCCTATACCCAGAGCTCAGTGGGATCCCCAGCAGGGCTGCCAGGAGTGCACGCGGATCTAGTTTAGCTCTCCCCAGGAGCCCCTGAGCAAAGGTCCAGACAACTAACTTTAGGGGTAGCACTAAACCCCGGCAATGAAGGAGAGAATCCCACACTTCCCTACACTCCCTTCACCCAGAAAATGTATAAACCAACAATTAACTTACCAAGTGTCGGATCCCATTCCAGGTGTGATACATGAGAGGGAAGACAAGTGCAAACTTGGCCGTGTAGATCAGTGATGGCCCCAGACACAGGGACTTCACAAGTTCCAAGTGAGACTCAAAGTTCCCAGGGATCAACAGGGCCGACAAGCCAAAGAGAGAGACCCCTGAGGAGAAAACCAAGTCAGCCCATTACAGCTGTCCACCTGCTACCACTACTAAAACACATAAAACTGGGTTCTCTGACAGGCCCTGGCACCTCATGCAATTCTGACCCATTGTGAAATGGGGAAGATTTAGACTAGTGTTCATGTCTGTAGTGGGAGGTAGGCTACTTGGGACCTGATCCTAATCTCTCAAATTTGCCATACAGGTTAGCAGATTATTCCTCCTTCGAACATTCCTCTCGACAAAAACTTCACTTGCCACTTCAGAAGTCACCTTCTGACTGTACCTACATTATTATCTCCGTAAGAAAAAGTAAAAACAGTATATTCAGTCCAAGGTAAAGAATCATTCAAATCTCTACCACACACACACAAAATGTAACGCAAAATGGATCGGAGACCTGAACGTAAGAGCTAAAACATTAAAACTCTGAGAAGAAACCACAGGAGTCAATCTTCACGACCCTATATTAGGCGCTGGTTTCTTAGATACGGTGCCAAAACCATCGTAACAAAAAAATAAATTAGATTTTATCAAAATTAAAAATTTTTGTGCTGCAAACAATGTCATTAAGAAAGTAAAAAGATGGGGCGCCTGGGTGGCTCAGTCGGTTGAGCAACTGCCTTCGGCTCAGGTCATGATCCTGGAGTCCCGGGATCGAGTCCCGCATCGGGCTCCCTGCTCGGCAGGGAGTCTGCTTCTCCCTCTGACCCTCCCCCCTCTCATGTGCTCTCTCTCATTCTCTCTCTCTCAAATAAATAAATAAAATCTTTAAAAAGAAAAAAAAGGGGCGCCTGGGTGGCTCAGTTGGTTAAGCGACTGCTTCGGCTCAGGTCATGATCTTGGAGTCCCGGGGTGGAGTCCCACATCGGGCTCCCTGCTTGGCGGGGAGTCTGCTTCTCCCTCTGCCCTTCCCCCCTCTCATGCTCTCTCTCAAATAAATAAATAAATAAATCTTTAAAAAAAAAAAAAAGAAAGTAAAAAGATGAACGAAAGGCACGGCACAGGGAACAATGGCAGTGCGCTAAGGTGTGTGCGGACAGATGGTGCTTGCAACTGTGCTGAGCACAGCCAGGTGTGCTGAGTGGCTGACCCAGCACGCTGTACACCTGAAACCAACGTAACACGTAGGCCGCTATACTCACATTGGGAAAAAAAAGTAAAAAGACAACACAGAGTGAGAGAAAGTATTTGCAGATCCTATGTCTGTAAGGGACACGTATCCAGAATATACTAAAGACTCTTACAACTCAATAATAAAAACACAACCCAATTTAAAAACGGACAAAGGATCTAAATAGGTATCTCTCCAAACATAGATAATTAAATGGCCAATAAGTCTACGAAAAGATGCTCAACACCATTAGCCGTTAGGGAAATGCAAATCAAAACTTCAGTGAGAGAGAGCCCGGGTGGCTCAGTCAGTTGAGCATCTGCCGTCGGCTCAGGTCATTTTCCCAGGGTCCTGGGATCAAGTCCTGCAACAGGCTCTCTGCTCAGCGGGGAGTTGCTTCTCCCTCTCACTTTCCTTCTGTGCTCTCCCGATCTCTCTAATAAATAAAATCTTAAAAAAAAAAAAACCATGATGAGAAGCTACTTCACACCTACTAGGATGTTATAATATGTAAATATAAAATTATGTGCATGTATATAAAATATACACATTTATATAAATAACAATGTGTTTAATTTTTTTTCCTGGACAGAGACTGCGAGCAAGTGAGCAGGGGGGAGGGGCAGAGGGAGAAAGAAAGAGAGAATCTTAAGCCTAGCATGGAGCCCAATGCAGGACTCCTGAGATCATGACCTGAGCTAAAATGAAGTCAGACACTTAACCAACTGAGCTACCCAGATGCCCCTCAAATATGTCTAATTTATATTTAAGAACATAAATATAAAAAAACAGATAACAACAAGTGTTGGCAAGGATGTAGAGAAATTAGGATCTCACACATTGCTGGTGGGAATGTGAAATGGTACAGCCACTCTGGAGAACAATTTGGCAGTTTCTCAAAACGTTGACAGAATTAGGGACGCCTGGGTGGCTCAGTGGGTTAAGCGTCTGTCTTCAGCTTGGGTCATGATCCTGGAGTCCCGGGACTGAGCCCCACATCAGGCTCCCCACGCAGCAGGGAGCTTGCTTTTCCCTCTGACCCTCCCCCCTGCCGTGCACTCTTTCTCTCTCTCAAGTAAATAAATATTTAAAACAAAAAAGAAGCTTATGGTTTAGTAGGGGAGACACTTAAGTAAATCAATCTATAGTCCAAGGTAAGGTGCTGGAGGGCACTGGCACTTAACAAAGGCATATGTGTGCATGGGGTGCTCGGGAGCAGAACAATCAAAACCCATCTGGTAGGAGGGGGGAGAGTATCCTGAAAAGCTTTTTCTCAGAGGTGTATTTAAGCTAAGTTTTGAGAAAAGAGCTGAGGGGGGCAGAGAAGTGGGGAGTGGCAGGATACATCAAAGAGGGCCTGATATGCTAAACTACAGATTTTAAACTCGATCCTGCCAGTCAAGGATGACAGATTTCATCCTGGTGCCAATCAAACACAGTTCATCTCAGTGCCAACCCATATCAATTAATAATGGCTACCTAAAGTGTTTTTGTAAGACATATAGATGGCCAACACACACATGAAAAGATGCACAGTATCATTAATCATCAGGGAAATGCAAATCAAAACCACTATGAGATATCACCTCACACCAGTCAGAATGGCTAGTATCCAAAAGAGAAGAAATACCAAGTGTTGGCAAGGACATGGAGAAAAGGGAACCCTTGCACACCGGTGATGGGAATGTAAATTGGTGCAAACACTGTGGGAAACAATATGGAGGTTCCTCAAAAAATTAAAAACAGAAATACCATATGATCCAGTAATTCCACTACTGGATATTTACCCAAAGAAAACAAAAACACTAATTCAGGGCGCCTGGCTGGCTCAGTTGGAGGAGCATGACTCTTTATCTCAGGGTCGTGAGTTCAAGCCCCATGTTGCGTGTAGAGATTACTAAAAATAAATAACAACAATAACAGAAACACTAATCCCCTATGTTTATGGCAACATTATTTACAATGGAAGATATGGAAGCAGCCCAAGCGTCCATCAGTAGATGAATGGACAAAGATGTGGTATATGTACACAGCAGAAGATGACTCAGGCATAAAAAAGAATGAGATCTGGCCATCTGCAACAACACGGATGGGCCGCAAGAGAAATAAGTTAGCTAGAAAAAGATGAATGCCAGGTGCCTGGGTGGCTCAGTCGGTTAAGCGTCTGCCTTCAGCTCAGGTCATGATCCCAGGGTCCCGGGATCGAGCCCCGCATCGGGCTCCCCGCTCAGCAGGGAATCTGCTTCTCCCTCTGCCCTGCCCCCACACATGTGCTCGTGTTCTCTCTCAAAAATATTACCTTAAAAAGAAAAAGACAAATACCGTATGATTTCACTTATATGTGGAATCTAAAAAACAAAACAAACAAATGTACTCTTAAATACAGAGAACAAACTCATGGTTGCCAGGGGGGAGGGGGTTGGGGGAACAGGTGAAATACATGAAGGGGATTAAGAGGCACAAACTTCCAGTTATGAAATAAATCACAGGGATGAAAAGTACAGCATAGGGAATATAGTTGGTAATATTGTAAAGATACTATACGGTGACAGGTGGTGACTTCACTTATCCTGAGCCCTGAGTAATGTATACAGTTGTCAAATCAATATACTGTATACCTGAAATTAAAAGAAAAAAAAAAAAGGTGTTATAGTGGGAAGGATTCTTAGGCTGTATCATATACAGAAACAATGACCTGCCCTGGCCTCAGAAGGAGGGGAAGGTTACTTGGGTCAAATACTGCCATTCCTAATGGGACTGATAAATCATTAAGAGTTTTAAACTGGACAGTGATATGGTCAGATACACCCTTTGAAAACATCAACTTGGGAGCAACAGGGGGACAGATGAGAAGAGTCCGTGGAGGCAGGAAGTCTGAAAAGGATGCTGTGGTAATTCCAAGTCTCCAGTGGACGAAGGTGAGGGCTTGACTGAAGACAGTAACAGGGAGAATAAAGAATGGAAAATTTGGTAAAATTTGGGGATTTGGGGTAAATGAGATAAGTCAAGGATGGTGGTTTGCAAGGGCTACTGACTAGATAATGCCCTTCACCCACACAGGGAACGAAGGAAATGCAGGCTGTTTTTAGTTTCAGTTTTGATTTGTCTGCGGATGCATGTTCATCAGTCGAGAGTACCGCTAAGTTCGAAGTACCACGGAACAGCACGTGAGGATACGCAGTGAGCAGCTGGCCAGAGGCCTGAAGCGACCTGGGCTCTGGCTTAAAGACACAGATTTGAGGGCCACCTGCATGTAAGCGATCAGTGAAGTCTGAAGTGTGGATGGGCCAACTGGGGAGGTGAAGTCCTCGGAGGCAAGGGCCATGGCTCCTCGTTTCTGGAAGCACCACAGTTCACACAGAGAGCAACACAAAACAGGTTCTCAACGCTACTGGGTCAAGAAGTACAGCTGGTAACGTGGGACCTGTGACTGGAGACTGAAGTGGGGGGCCATCTTGTGGGGCTGTGCCTTTAACCTGTGGGGTCTGCACTAACTCTGAGTAGTGAGTATCAGCGCTGCACCGAATTGGAGACACCCAGTTGGTGCCTGGAGAATTGGAAAATTTGTTATTAATGGGAAAAACATGCATTTGGTGTCAGAAGTGTTGAGTATAAACAGTTCAGAAAAGGGCCTTTTTTGAAAGAACAGGGCAGCCAATACGGTCTCTCTTCTAATTACATCTGGATTGGAATTTGTGTAATGATCTCCTTGACCTCCCAGAGACATCACTTACTTTTTCAGATTATAAAAACACTGCAAAGAACTACAACATTATAGAAATGTATGGTTTAGAAAAGTTCTCCATAATCCCACACCGCTCAGAGATAAACCATTTTGTGTACATCCAGAGACACTGTGTCATTTTATGTTTTTAAGTACCAAACCCATCAGAAAAATACTACCTATTTCAAATATGTTTATTGCTACAGCCACCATTTACTTAAAACTTACATAATTATTTAATCTTCCTAACAATCTGAAAAATTAGTAGCACCTTCATTTCACTAACAGCTGAAGAAATGAGGTTCAGAAACATTAAGCATATCCAAGTTTACTGAGCATTAAGTGAATGGGCTGGGATTCGAACACAAAACTCAAGATTCTTTCCACTAACACCACACCTTTTTCTTAAGCACCTATAAACTCCTGACTCATAATTGTTCTTTTAGACTTGCTGGTGTTTCCATCGTTTAAAAAAATACCGATCTTGAAAATACTGGTGTAGCAGAATGGTGTCAAGAACATCTGATTTATTTTGAGACATTCATTTGCTTTTGAATTGATTTAACTAACAGACAAAATTCCATAACATTCATAGAAGCAAAGGCTGAAGACACTGCTGTTCACACCCCGGGATTTCCATTAGTTTTGACTCTGGAAGGTTATCTGAGAGTAGGTGGTGTTATTCTAGGATGAGGCAGTCCTATCAGTCTGGTCTTCTAAGAGGTGAGTGTTGCTATGAGCGGCCCTCCCTGGGACTCAGTGGTCCGACTGCTGTCACGTTGGGTGCATAGATGGGGGCTGAGTCTTTCCGGATATCTAAGGCACATGTGTGGCTGGTGAAGTTTCGGAGCTGCAGGTTTGCACTGAAATTCAAGAAACAGTGGAGGGGCCCCCTAACCTCCTATCTGTCCAGACTGTCAAAGATCCTTGAATCCTCTTGGGTCATATGTTCTTCCTAAATCTTCTCAAACTAGCTCAGTTCATGGTACCTCAGTGTTTTCAGTAATTTTTTTTTCAGGGTGCCCCTAAGCCAAAAGAAATACCTAACGGTTGTTTCTTAAGTAATTCAATTCAAGCAACTCAAGTATTTATGCCCTAACAATTTTGTAGCCATTTGAAAGAAAAAAATCATCCCCATAACAGAGAGAAAAATTTTTAAAATTTCACTCTTAAATAACCACAATTATTTACTAATGAGATGTATACACTGTTGGATAGAGAACATATCCAACCCTGAGTATCAGACTGAACATCAGCATCATTCCCTGATCCACACTGACTTTCATACAGGCCAGGCTGAAGAATCGGCCCGTCAGTGAGAGCCTGTGGGGACGCACAGGCAAACCTGTTGCTCAGGCAGTCAGCATCTTTTCTGGAAAAGCTAAAGGCCTTCCATACAGACTTACAAGGTAACTAGTGGAACTCCAAAGTGGCTGTTTTTTTCTTCTGGACTTTTCATGAGATGGGCCATTAGTCACTGATTCTCAACTGTGATGTGTTATGTATACATTAGGAATCCTGGTCACTGAGGTGGTGTAGAGAAAGTGGTGAGAACACCACCTCTGGCGAAAGGCAATGTGAGTTCAGTCCCCCTCTGTCACTAACCAGCTACTATTTCCTCACTTCCTCTTCTGCTTATATTAATAATGCCTTGTTCGGACTGTGAGAATTAAGTCCTAGATATGAAGTTCCTGATACAGGCCTGGTAGTGATTACGATTTACATTAATGCTTGGAATATTCACTTCTATACCATTCAGTAAATGTCTGATCATTCGTAGTTGAAAATCTCGCTCTCAGCCTCTCCTGCTCCACGAGTACGACAGCTCCGTCCTCACATTACCAAGATGACACGGCCTGGCAAGGCTGACGGTCGCCAGAAGAGAAAATACGTCTCAGAACCGTTCTACTTCTTCTCAGAGCAGGAACCTCCTGCCCCCCACCCCCACCCCCAGAGGCTGCAGGGAAGCCACAGGCATGACTTAACACGATGGGATTACTGTGAGGACACTTCAGCTGAAAGAGCAATCAGGTGCCGTCACCCCAAGTTTTAATCATCACTTGGACAGCTCCACCAAGGCTCTTTCACATGTTTTCATTTTCACTTGCAGTGACATCTGCAGGGGCTTGCTGGGAAGAAGTGTCTGAGAGAGCTTATGACGGCTCCTGGAAGTGGCCGCAGGGCTTCCTGACAACTCGCCCAGTGCTGTGTATACTGCACTTCACTGCCATGGAGGAGGCTGGGGCTCGTCCTGGCAGCCAAGCGAAAGCACCATTTAATTTGTCTTGGCAATTAGACGGGACAGGGTCGTTGGCTTTGTTTTCCCAGTTTACGTTGTTTAGCTGTTAGAGGGGTCCCTCCTCAGGCGCTGAGGTTGTAGGAGAGGCTACTGCGTGCTTCCCAGCATCCTAGACATCAGAGGAGAATTTAGGAAATCGCATATTTGGTTTCCTCTCATATATTTTTCACTTGTAATGAGGAAAGCTTTGGCCAGTCACTTCTGATTGGATAAACTGATTGCTATTCCTTGTTCAAAGATGTGATATGATAAGAAATATATATATTTGGTCTTTTCCCCCAGTTTCTGGCACACAGATCCTGAAACCTTTGGAACCTCTAGTGATGAAGAACGCCTTTAGTATGCTATTGGGATGACTGGTGGATGGGGGCCTCTGCATGGCTTCAGGATGGGGGCCTGTCGCCAGAAAGACCAAGGCATGATTGAGGGTTGAAACTTTCATCCCCATCCCCTCCTCTCCAACCCCACCCCCCAGATATCTGCAAAGGAGTGGCTGGTGATTGAGCTAATGGTCAATGATTTAAGCAATCTTGCCTAGGTGATGAAACCTCCATAAAAATCCCTGAACTATAGGGTCTGGACAGCTTTCAAGTTGTGGAACACATCAAGGTGCTGACAGGGTGGTGTTAAAAGAAATCACAGGCCTAACATGGTGACACTTAGGCCAAATCAGCAAACCTAACTTAATGCCTAACCTAACTGCAGTTTTAACTCCCCAGGAGTGTAACCTTTAACCAGTCAACATGGAACTTCCTGTTCAATGCTACGACATTTACTGATAGATACCTTCCACTCCCCTTAGGAGGACAACCCTGCCTAAACAATGCATTCCTTGCTCATAAATTCCTTTCTTTCCTTCTTTCCTTCCTTCCTTCTTTCTTTAAAGATTTTAACTAATCGCTACACCCAACGTGGGCCTCCAACTCACAACCTCAAGATCAAGAGCCACATGACTGAGCCAGCCAGGTGCCCCTATTTGTTGTTGTTGTTGTTATTGTTGTTAAGCCTTCTCTCTACCTTTAAAAACTTCTTTTGTTTAGCTCAGCAGAGCATCTCTCTCCTCACTAGATGGGATGCTGCCAATTCATGACTCAATGAATAAAACCAATTAGATCTTCATATTTACACAGCTGCATTCTGGTATTATTTAACACCAGAAAGGGCATGGAAGCTCCATGCATACTCCCCCTCTCCTCCCCTATACCTTGCCCTACATTTCTCTTCCATTTGGCTGTTCTGAGTTGCATCCTTCATTTAAAAAAATCAGTAAATATAAGTAAAGTGTTTTCATGAGCTCTGGTGAGCTATTCTAGCAAATTATTGAACCTGAGGAAGGGGTCATAAAAACTCTGATTTATAGCTGGTACTTCAGATCTAGTATTTAATTTAATTCTCACAATCCTAACTAGGCATTATCATAAGCACAAAAGGAAGTGAGGATACAGTAGCTGATTAGTGACAGAGTGGGAACTGAACTCAGATCTGCCTTACTCCAAAGTCTGCTTTGTTACTTTCTCTCCACTGCCTCAGTGACCAGGATTTCTAACACATTTAAGAATCAGTGACTAATGTCTCATCTCATGACAAGCCCAGAAGAAAAAAAGCAGTCACTCTAGAGTTCCATTAGTTCCTTTATAAATCTATAAGGCCTGTGGCTTTTCTAGGAAAGAAGCTGACTGCCTGAGCAGAAGGTTTGCCTATGCATTCAGGCCATCTCTCACTGAAGGGCGGAGTCTCTAATCTGACCTGTTTTTAATGACTATCCAAAACATTCAGGACCATTCTTATACCCGAGGTCACTGTACACTTCATTTATAGCTGCATTCCTCTAAAATACCTGCTATTTAGCATCCATCTGTGCTTTTTCTAAACTCCTTGTTTTTACTGTTGTTATGTCGGGGCATCTTGGTCACTGCCCCTCCTCCCCCCGCCCCAGCCTCACTCACACTGCAGCTTAGTCCCCTGCCTTTCTGAAAGTAATTACCTGGTTTCATTTAGACTGTTATACCATTAGTCACAGTGGAAAATCATGAGTATTTTAATCCCTGCAGCCCCTAAGCAATGGAAGAGTGTTACTGGCCATCTCTTTCCATGTTTTAAAGGACTGTTCATAAAGTTCTTTTTCTTTTTTTAGAGGAGGGGACAGAGGTAGAGAGAAAATCTTAAGCAGGCTCCACACCCAGCAGAGAGCCTGATGCAGGGCTCAATCTCACAACCCTGAGATGGTGACTTAAGACAAAATCAAGAGTCGGATGCTGAACCAACTGAGCCACCCAGGCACCTCTATAAAGTTCTTTTTGATTAAATTCTATTTTAAAGTCAAACTAGTGTCATCAAACTTTTTGGTTCAACATGTTTTTCAGAATTTATATATTGGCTGCAAAATCTCTACAGTCTGGATAAATACCTTGTCACGGATTTGTCCTGGCAGCCTATCCTATTACTGGAACAAATAAGAACAGGAACTTTTTTTTTTTTAATGTAATCTCTATGCCCAATGTGGGGCTTGAACCCATGACCACGACCCCAAGATCAAGAGTCGTGTGCTCTACCAACTTAGGTACCCAGGCACCCTGGGAACAGGAGCCTTTTATGACATCCAACGGTCTACAGGATCAAGTTCCAACTTCTCTGCGGGGCAGTCAAAGTCCTTTACTGTTTGGCGCACTTTTCAGCCTTACCTTCTGCCATTTTCCCCATAAATACTACTCTCAGACAATCAGACCCAGTCATCACTATCCAGTGACTCTGGACGCTTCCCAGCCCCTAGGCCTTTGCACAAGGTAGCTTCTCTGTTGAATGCGTCCTCTGCCTCCTCTTGATGAATTCTCCTACTCAGCCTTCTTTCAAGCTCTCCAATTCCTTCAGAGATGGTCTCTCCTCAGGGACCCCTTACCTCTAGTGAAAAGTCATCACAGGGCTGCCTGTGTGGTGCAGTTGGGCATTCAACTCTTGATTTCGGCTCAGCTTGTGATCTCAGGGTCGTGGGATCGAGCCCCACGCCAAGCCCCACGCTCAGTGCAAAGTCTGTTTAAGATTCTCTATCCCTCTGCCCTTCCCCACTGCACACACACACTCTCTCTCTCCCTCTCTAAAATAAATAAATAAATCTTTTTAAAAAGTTATCATAGTGCACTATAAATATTTATTTGTCTTACTCCTTAGACTCCTCTGCCCTCGAGGGTAGAGGCTATTACTATCACTATCTAATTTCTAACGCATAAGAAGAAACTAATTAGAAGGCAGGAAGAATGAACAGTTCTGAAATGACCACCATGAGCAAAATGAATTAGATGGGCATATTCATTTAGTAAACAGAGATCCAAGTACCTACTGAGTGCTCGCTAGAGAGTACGAACAGTAAAGAAGATAGATGCAGTCCCCACTCTCTGAAGAGTCTGCAGTCTCATAAAAGAGACAGATTTATAAACAAACAAAATAATTATAAATATATCATAAAAGCTCTGAAATAAACAACCAGTACAATAAGAACCGATGAATGTACAATGAAAGAACAGTGCTGTGACACAGAAAATTAACAAAGGAACTAGAACCAGAAACTCCTTCTTCAGAGATGGTGGTAAGCAAAGTACTGTTTAAGCTGGCAATTCTGTTCCGATCTAAAGGATAAAAAGGAAGCAACCATGCACGGTGCAGCAAAGGGTAGGAACAGACATTTCAGATTAAGGGACTAAAACATGCAATGGCTCTGGGGTGAGAAAGAGTTTTGCTCATTCAAAGGAATTCAAAGACCAGGGGGGCAGAGCACAGGAAGCAAGGGAGGCAAGGCAGAGGCGAGCTCAACAAGGCCGGATCAGAGGCAGCACACTTTCTGCCACGATGGAGATTTGAACTGTAATCTAAGTGCAAAGGCAAATACAGTAATAGGATGATTCTAAGTGTGACATGATTCAATTTATTTTCATAAGGATTTTGTTTTTCCTGCTGTTATGTGAAAAAGAGACCGGAGGAGAGCCACAAGAATGCAGAGATCACAGTTGCTGGGATTGACTTCATTTCAGGCCTTCTCACCATTTGGTCCAGTGCACATCACCTTCTAAGAGACCGCTGCCATTCAGTTTATTGTGCTTCTCATCCCTGTTTTCATAAGTCAACATCCAACATATACTTTCTTGAAATTCCATCAATTCTGGTATAGGCATTATTAATATGCTCATCTTATAAGGAATAAACCAAGGTTCAGAGAGTTGACTAAGTTGCCTATGTCGGCCATCTAGCAAAAACCGGTTCCCTTCCAGTTCTGAATGGACCTTCAGCATTCGAGGGAAACATGAGAACTACTACCATAGGTAAACAACAGCCACTACGTTCCATCACAGGATTAGGGGACAAGGTTAGGGAAAAACTGAATAAACACTGATGAATACAAGGTCATTCAAGGGGATTCAGATAGAAAAAATAAATGATTATTAAGTACACTTGTGAAAAAAAATATGTCAACTTCAGCTATGTATGGCAAACTAATACTTTTTTGTCATTATAGTCTACGAAAGAGTCAATATCCCCTTTCTCATTCAGTGGTGATAAATACACGGACATAAAAAAGGAATCTAGGGGCGCCTGGGTGGCTCAGTCCATTAAGCATCTGCCTTCGGCTGAGGTCCCAATCCCGGCGTCCCGGGATCGAGCCCCATGTCGGGCTCCCTGCTCCGTGGGGAGTCTGCTTCTCCCTCTCCCTCTCCCCCTCCCCCTGCTCCATTCTCTCTCCCTCAAATAAATAAAATCTTTAAAAAAAGGGGGGGGAATCTAAAGCCTAATAAACTACTCTTGTTATCTCAATGATTTTTAGGATTAAATCTGCTCATCAATACCACCAAACTAAGCATAAAGTATCAATCTAACAACTGTAAGATTCTAAGTAAGCAGAAATAAAGTAACTATGAATTTACAGCTAGAAGAGCCTAATCCTGAAATGTATCGTATTATTTCAGTCCAAGTGGGTTAAAAACCAGAAACTAGACACAGACTCCCAGGCAACAGCAATCATCCTTATACCTGGTTTCCATCATCCCTTTACCAACCAAAGGAATGATAATACAGGAATGATAACATCAGGTCTTGGATAGGAGTTCCTATCCCTATTTGATTATCAACAAAACAAATCTGATTTTGAATGGCAAAGACGTGATGTTAGATAATTTCTGCCAGTGTCTCAGCAGCAGCTCCCTAAATACAGGGTCCCTCCACTTGAGCCACCAGTCCTGCTGATGACCGCTTCAGTAAAAACAGAGTCTACAGGAGCCCAGGGGGGCCCTGAAAAATATTAGAGAAAACAGATATATGTCCATGTTTCCAGGACAAGCCAGGGAAAAATTTTTAAATATAGCTGATCCTCTTGTAAAGCATCTCTCTATTGTGGAAAGATGCATCAGATCCCAAAACCTAATTATAATCTGCACACTTCCTACCTGTAATAAACTTTACTACCTGAAATGGACGCACTATCTAGGACCAGCATACAATTCATACTATATAAGTAAATAAATAGACATTCTGGGCTGTAAATGAAGATTTTATGAGACTGGAAACTGACTTAATCTTTGTGGGCCTGATCAATTCTAGGTGATAAAGAATGGGTACTAAAACGGAGTTTCTGGAAGAATAAGGTTGATGACTAATCTTGGACTGTGTTTGGTCAACGTTTAGTCAGCTAGCCCATCTTTATGACATTTCTATCTCTGCTCTCTGTAATTTCAATAAATATAACATCAGGATGTGCTAGGGATGATGTAAAAACTCGCTAAGTAGGGGCACCTGGCTGGCTCAGTCGGAAGAGCATGCGACTCTTAATCTCAGGGTTGTGAGTTCAAGACCCACCTGGGGTGTAGAGATTGCTTAAATTAAAAAAAACTTAAGAAAAAACTGTCTAAGGAAAGAACATGCGCACACTGGGAACTCAGAATTAATTGTTAAAGGAATGAATGAACAATAAGCTTAAAAGGACTCATCATTTTCTTTACATCAAGTTGCTGATTTGTAGAGGAGGCGGTGCTAAGAGCCACAGAAACAGCAAAGTTCTTCAAAGGGGGTGTGTGCGGGTGCATGCGCACACATACGTGCACATAAATACACATGTACGTACCTGCACTCAATGCCACACCAGTACCCCGGTGGCAAATGGACATCGCCATGGGAAGAGACCAACTGCAAAGAAATACACAAAGGCAATTAAAAAAAGGAAAATATGACACCACAAGAGAGACTCCATTTTGGTTTATACGCTTTGGAAATAGGCACTATTTACACATAAAAACAAAACAGCTTTTGCATTCTTGTGTTTCCACTTTCTAGTTTGAATATACGAACGCTGATTTCAGGAGAAGCATCCCTCCTTTTACCAGAAGGAATCAATCACAACTCAAACTCCTCCTTTCATAAGAAGAAACAACGTGAGTGGGTCAAAGACACCAATTAAAGTTGCATCTATATAGAAAATAATCACTAGAATACAACCACCTGGGTCCTTCCTTGTGCCAGTCACAAGACTGAAGTAAAAGGAAAATGAAGTGAGTTTTGTTGATCTAGTTTCATAGAATATACAGTCACCCTTGAACTCTTTATTTCTTATTATGTGCCCATAAATATTCACATTGAGCATACCATTTATTCCCTAATAAACTACCTATCCCAAATTTTTAAATCCAATTTTCCCGGATTTAGTAAATGTTTAATCCATGGTCGTTTCAAAATACTTTGTCATCAAACCCCTTTCTAAATCATGTTCTGAATCATTAATTTGCCAGAGCATTTCTGTAGAAGGACAACTAACACTGCTATATTCTGGACCTAGTTCTTTTTTTTTTTTTTTTTTTTTTTAAGATTTTTATTTATTTGACAGAGACAGCAAGAGAGGGAACACAAGCAGGGGGAGTGGGAGAGGGAGAAGCAGTCTTCCCACCGAGCAGGGAGCCCGATGCGGGGCTCGATCCCAGGACCCTGGGATCAAGACCTGAGCCGAAGGCAGATGCTTAACAACTGAGCCACCCAGGTGCCCCTGGACCTAGTTCTCGTGCTCGAGAGGATTGGTTAGTGAAATGGAAAGAACGGGAGTCTATGGATAAAGTTAACATTCATCTTGGAAAGTTTGCTTAGACAGGAAAAGCTGAGCATAATCAGACCATATTTTCAACACTCTACAGGGAAGCTACTCAAGTAGGCTGAAAAAAAATCTCAAAAAGAAATTCTAACTATGTAATGAAAATGGTCACAGTAAGAAAGGAGTTATGTCCAAAGAAACCCAAAAAACTGGCTAGACCCCACTCTGCTTAACTCAGACTTAACAGGATAAATATAAAAGGCAGAAGAAGAGCCCCATAACAAAGAACAAGCAGAGAACAATGACATAATTTGGTTAGATAAAGATAAATGAGACTAAAACCCAGAATAAGCTGAGGCTTGCAAAAAATGTCAAGGACAACAAAAAGGGGCTTTTAAAATTGTATTCAGGGAAAGAAAGCCTCCTAACCAGGATGGACAATTTTATGTTAATAGATGACAGAGTACAAAGCAGATTGCTCAACTATTTTATTTATCAAAGAGAATGATTATCAGACTGAAAAAGAACAAATATTGATTTGAGAGAACTGAAAAAAACAGAGGTGGGGCAATTGTAAGACACTGCTTAGCATTCCAAATGGACTTAGGGCTCATGGCCAGCGAATGAAATCCCATGACTGGAAGAGCTATGAGATGAAGCGCGTGCACAGCTCTGGATATTTAGAAATACTGAAGTGAAAATGGGGGTGAGATGAGAAACTGCTGGAGTCAAACGTGACCCTAATTTTCAAATATGGTTACAGCCACAGCCTGGGTCAGCTGAGTGCTGAGGAGGTAAGGAGATTTTATTTCCTAAACAACCACAGTACTATTTCCAGTCCCACAGGACCTTCCAGAGTCTTGTCACTCCTTATCAGGTACGTAAGTATTGAGCCCCTTGAACCTGGGCAGAACTTCATGATTGATGGCCTCAAGAAAGAGAATGTAGCAGAACTGATATGGCATGACTTCCAAATCACACTCTCTCAGGCTGTGAGGAAGCCCAAATAACCCCATGCAGAGAGCTCAGGTTGTAAGGCTCAGGCAGGGAGAAAAGGACGGTGCCCCTTACCAACCATAATCAACCCAAGTCATGTGAGTAAATGGATCTTCAGATTAATTCAGCCCCAGCCTTTGCGTTTTCTAGCTGAGGCCTAGACATCACAGAGCAAAGGCAAATCATTCCCACTATCTCCTTCCTTCCTTTATTTTATTCCCACTATTTCCTGTTCGAACATTAGGTAAGAGTCTAGTATAGAAAATCAAGACTGTTTTAATTCACTTGCAGAAAAGGTAATCACTAAGAGCCACTAAAATTTTCCCTCAGGAAAAATTTTTTTCAGGACATAATGAGATCCCTTTGAACACAGATTAGATCTTATTCATCTCTGTATTTCCAACTCCTAAAAGAGTATCAAGCACACTATAAGCAATCAACAAATACACTGATTTGAGATGTATTAATTTTATTTCCTTTTTGATTGTTACTGGAATGTTAATCAAGGAAAGCTAGAGACATAGGATATATGAATTTCAATAAGTTATTTAACAACCATGTTGCTGCAAGTAATACTATCGACAAAGTAAAGAGCATTTCTCCAAGGAAGATATACAAATGGCCAGTTAGTATATGAAAAGATGCTCAACATCACTAATCACTAGGGAGAGGCAAGTCAAAATTAGAACACGATACCTCTTCACACCTAACCTTAGGATGGTTGTTACTAAAAACAAACAAAAACAACAAATGATGGGGCGCCTGGGTAGGTCAGTTGGTTAAGTGACTGCCTTCAGCTCAGGTCATGATCCCAGGGTCCTGGGATTGAGCCCCACATCGGGCTCCCTGCCTGCCACTCCCGGCTGCTTGTGTTCTCTCTCGCTCTGTCAAATAAATAAATAAAACCTAAAAAAACAAAAAAAAAACAAAAAACAAAAGCCCAACAAGTGACAAGTGTTGATGAGGAGGTAGAGAAATTGGAACGCTTGTACACTGTTGGTGGGAACATAAAACAGTGCAGCTCCTGTGGAAAACAGTATGGCGGGTTCCTCAAAAAATTAAATACAGAATTACATACGATCCAGCAGTTCGGTTCTACTTCTGGATATATACCCAAAAGAACCGAAAGGAGGTACCTGTACACCGATGCTCACCGCAGCATTATTCACAAGAGCCGAAAGAGGGAAGCAACACAAACGTCCATGGGTGGATGAATAGATAAGCAAAATGTAACGTACACATACAACAGAGGATTTATTCAGCCTTAGAAAGGAAAGAAATTCTGACACAGTCTACAATATGAATGAACCTTGGGGCGCCTGGGTGGCTCAGTCGGTTAAGCGGCTGCCTTCGGCTCAGGTCACGATCCCGGGGTCCTGGGATCGAGCCCCGCATCGGGTTCCCTACTCAGCGGGAAGCCTGCTTCTCCCTCTGCCTGCCTCTCTGCCTACTTGTTTCTCTCTCTCTCTCTGTCAAATAAATAAATAAAATCTTAAAAAAAAAAAATATGGATGAACCTTGAAGACATTGTGCCAAGTGAAATAAGCCAGGCACAAAAGGACAAGCATTGTATGATTCCATTTCATGAGATACCCAGAGTAGTCAAATTTATAGAGAGAGAAAATCGAATGGTTAGGGGCTGGTGCTGGGGGCAGAGGAGAATGGGAATTATTGTTTAATGAAGGATTCTGGAGATGGGTAGTGGTGAGATGGTTTGTACAAGGTGAATATGTTTTGTTTTTTTTTTAAGATTTTATTTATTTGTGAGAGAGAGAATGAGAGACAGAGAGCATGAGAGGGAGGAGGATCAGAGGGAGAAGCAGACTCTCCGCTGAGCAGGGAGCCTGATGTAGGACTCGATCCCCGGACTCCAGGATCATGACCTGAGCCGAAGGCAGTCGCTTAACCAACTGAGCCACCCAGGCGCCCCAAGGTGAATATGTTTAATGCCACTGAATTGTGCACTTAAAAATGGTTAAAATGGCAAGTCTTATATTACACATGTTTCCCCACAATAAAAAATGTTAAAAAAAAGAAGTAAAAAGACAACCCAATTAAAAAATGAGCATAGGATTTGAATATTCCTTTCTCCAAAGAAGATATGTAAATGGCCAATAAGCACATGAAAAGACATTCAAAATCAATAAACAGATGTCAGAGAACCAGTGCGCTTACATTTATTTTATATGATTCAAGTTAAAATTAGAGCCATTGGCTAGAAGATATAAGTTGCGGCAACTTCAATAAAAGAAGGGTCTTTCTGATGATGAGAAGTTCCCAAACTGGAAAAGTGGGGTAGTGAGTTCCTTGTATACTAGAAGTATACAAGCATAGGCAGAAAACCACAAGAAAATACTGCAGAAGATATTTACTCATTAGGTACAACCGTGACTTTTAACTTCGTGTGTGTGTGTGTGTGTTTGTGTGTGAGCAGCACCTTTCTTGAAATGCAAAATGCAATATATTAAACAGATCAAAGTAAAGTTGCTTTGGTTACCCAGGGCCGGGGGCCTATAGTTTCACCTGCATGTCGGCCAGCCCCCAGACAACTATCCACAGGAGCTTAGTGGAATATCCAAAGCCCCAGGGAGCACTCTGAAAACCAATGAAGTTGATGATGAAATTAAATTTAATGGACCCTTCCAACTCTTAAGTTTTAAAAAGTTTTCATTTTTTTTTTTTTAAGATTTTATTTATGAGAGAGAGTGCACACAAGCAGGGGGAGGGGGAGAGGGAGAAGCAGGCTCCCCGCTCCGGAGCCCGACACTCGGTCCCAGGACCCTGGGATCATGACCTGAGCCGAAGGCAGATACTTAACCGATTGAGCCACCCAGGCGCCCCTTGAAAAAGTTTTCTTTTTTCTTTTTTTTTTTTAAAGATTTTATTTATTTATTCGACAGAGACACAGCGCGAGAGAGGGAACACAAGCAGGGGGAGTGGGAGAGGGAGAAGCAGGCTTCCCGCTGAGCAGGGAGCCCGATGTGGGGCTCAATCCCAGGAACCTGAGATCGTGACCCGAGCCGAAGGCAGACACTTAATGACTAAGCCACCCAGGCACCCCTGAAAGTTTCCTAACATCCTTTTCAGTGACTCTTGTTTTCCTGATAACTTAAACCCTGCATACATTTTTGCTTTGATAAACTGACCCAATTTATTAAGAGATAAAGAGTATCTCATATGGTACTAACTTAACCTTATTTTCATGCCTCCTCCAAACAACTCTAGAAGTTAGTAATAGAAAATATGATTCCATAAAACATAAATCAGCCATCTTTCCTGGACATATCACCTTGGAAACAGCACTGTGTTCCCTGATGCTTTTTTTTTTTCCCTACAAGTGTGTCTAGAGTTTCATAACTCTAAGAGCAAACAAAGTAGTGAAAGACTCAAGCCCACTACTTACTACCATTCGTTATGTGACTCAAGAAAAAAGGCCAAGGCTAATTATTATTATTTTTAAAGATTTTATTTATTTATTTGAGAGGGAGAGAGCTAGAGAGAGAGCATGAGTAGGGGGGTGGGCAGATGGAGAAGCAGGCTTCCCACTGAGCAGGGAGCCCAACATGGGGTTCGATCCCAGGACCCTGGGATCATGACCTGAGCTGAAGGCAGCCACCCAGGAGCCCCTAGGCCAGGGATTTAAATATAGACTCAGAATAATAGTAAGTTCTTCACCATTATAATCTCCCCAAATCTTTTCTCTCTTAAAAAAAGTTTTATCATAAAGTTGCAAGGATTAAGATCACTTATTAGTCTCCTTCTGTTTCAGTAGAATGTCCAGTTTCTACAATCAGAATTATTTCTGGAATCTGGCTTGGAAAAAATCTGAAGGGTTGTGGTATTTGTGGAGGTGGTCAAAAAATGGCCAGCCTCCCTGGCAAGAGCCCAAGTAAAGCGGGTAGTGGAACTCAAGGAGCAGCTCGAGAGGGGTTTCTCTTTGCCAACACCAGCACAGCCGCTATCAGAGTTACCTCGGAGAACACCCGAGAAGCAGCTACAGATGCATCGATGCCCGCGTGTACACTCGCACCTACGTGTGCCCCGGGGTCGGCAGACATACACATCCCAGCTCTCGCTACTGAAAAGGTCTGGAAGCCATGACATCCTGGTAGCAATGAGCACATCTAGCACCCAGATCTTGATTGCACAGGAGCATTCTTGAAGAACTCCCACTGGCTGAGTGTGGGACAGTTTGGACATCAAAATAAAGGAGAGTAACAGTGTAACCTTTTGGGAAAAATAGGAACTGTGAAATAATAAAAAATATGTATATACATTGTCTCTGGTCCTGGTTCCTGACACCAGAGCTCCTAAAACCCTTATAATCTCCCGAGTGATAGGAGTGTTAGGTATATTTTTTGTTCCAATATTTGGTCTTTGACCCTGATTCCTGACACACAGTTCCGAAATCCCTTGGAATTTCCTGGGTGGTAAGAGTGTCCTTTGTTCTAATGAGGTGACTCTGGATGGGGGCTGGTTACCAGAAAGACTGAGCCATGATTAGAAACTTGGAGCTTTCAGGTCCAACCCCTCTTTTTCCAGGGAGGGAAGAAGGGCTAGAGATTGAGTTAGTATTTGATCATGCCTACCGATTAAGCCTCCATAAAAATCCCAAAAGTAAAGGATTCAGAGTTTCCAGGTCAGTAAGTATGTCCACATGTCAAGAGGGTGGTGTATCCCAACTCCGTGGGGACAGAAGCTGCTGTGCTGGGAACTATTCCTGACACAGAGGTACCTAAAAGGGTACCCGGTTGTTGATCTGTATCAGCTGTAATATCCCTTATAAGGAACTAGTAAAGGTAAGTAAATGTTTCCAAGTTCTGTGAGCAATTCTAGCAAATTATTGAACCTGAGGGAGGGGGTAGAGAGAACCCTTGATTTATAGCTGGTCAGTCAAAAGCCCAGGACTTACAAACTGGCATCTGGAGTGGGGGGCAGTCCTGTGGGACTGAGCCCCTAACCTGTGGGGCCTGCACTAACTCCAAATAGTAAGTGTCATAAATAAATTACTGCACACCCAACTGGTGTCCACAGAGTTGGAAAACTGGCTGGTGTGGGAAAAACCTCCATACATTTGATGTTAGAAGTACTGAAAGCAGAGAGGAAACAGTGCTATTTTTCCTTTAGCTGGTGTCATAAGAGTAGAGGAGAAATGAGTTTTTCCTTTTAGGAATCCTTGAGTCTGTACTGATAAAGAAAGCAAGCTTTAGCCTATTTATTAATTAATTAATTTATAAATAAATCTAGAGGGTATGATGGAATTAGAAAAAATATAATCTGGCAACCAACATAGTAATAACTGACTCCTAGTAATAACTAATAAATGCTGATGGTAAGTATCATCAACAGATGGGGGGCAGAAGTCTCACCACAAAATAGTTAACAATTAATAAACACAGTATCTTTATCCATTAACTTTATAGATGAAGAAACCTAAGCAGGCACATCTTAACTAATGATAAAAGTCAACATCGCCAGTAATGGGATATAAATCATTATCATGTGTAGCTACCTCCCCCCCCCCATGCAGGGAAAGAGCACAGCATCACCTCAGAGGTATTCCTACCAAAAATGAATAAATCACAAGAAAACGTCAGGCAAACCCAAACAGGAACATTCTAAAAATGTTAAGGTCATGAAAGATAAGGAAAGACTGAAAAACTGTTATACACTGAAGGAGATCAAAGAGTTAAAGAGATAACTAAATGCAATACATGATCCTGGCTTGGATCCTGGACCTATAAAGGACATTATTAGGACAAGTGACAACATTTGAATGGGATCTGAGGATTAGATGGTGACATTGGGTCAAAGTTAATTTTCTGATTGTGATGGCTGTACTACAGAGTGTCCTTGAATTTTTTTTTTTTTTGAGGGGGGGGGGGCGGGGAGGGGCAGAGGGAGAGGGAGCGGGTGAGAGAGAATCCCAAGCAGCCTCCATGCTCAGCACACAGCCCGATGCGACGACCCTGACTGACAATCTGACTGAGATCAGGACCTGAGCCAAAATCAGAAGTCTGGCATTTAATCAACTGAGCAACCCAGGCGCTCCTAGAGTGTCCTTGAATTTAAGAAACACACACTCAAGTATTAAGGGTTTGTGGTAGTCAGAATAACGACCTCCCTGAACATGTCCATATTCTACTCCTTGGAACCTGTGAGTATTTTACCTTAAATGGCAAAGGGGAATTTAAAGTTGCAGATGAAATTAAGTTTGCTAATAAGCTCACCTTAGGCTAAGTAGACTATCCTGGATTATCTGGATGGTCCCAACATAATCACAAAGGTCCTTACAAGTGGGAGAGGCTGACAGGAAGGAATGGAGAAGAAATGTGACAATGGAAGCAGGGTCGAAGTGGTGGGAGGGAGAAGAACACCACCCATCATTGCTGGTTTTGAAGATGGAGGAAGGAGGCCACAAGCCAAGGAACTCAGAGTAGCCTCTAGAAGCTAGAAGAGGGTAGGAAACAGATTCTTCCCTTGAGCCTTCGGAAAGGAATGCAGCCCTACCAACACCTTAATTTTAACCCAGTGAGACCTGCGTCAGACTTCTGACCTATGGAACTCTAAGACAGTAAGTGTGTTCTTTTAAGCTACAAAGTTTGTGCTAACTTGTTACAGCAGCATTATAGGACTGACGGAACATCATCTCTGCACTTGATCTTAAATCATCTGGACATGCTAACAAGTTGGGAATGTGCATAAAGCTATACAGGAATTCAATGTATTGTTTCTATAACATTTATGTAAATTTGAAACTGTTTCAAAATAATGTTTTTCAATTAATGGGAATTACATTTTGACCCACCAGAATTTTCCAAATGGTAGTTCTACAGGATAAATTACCCTCTAAGGACAGAAGACAGAAAATAGTCTTCTTATATAAAAGGCCTGAGGGAAATAGTCAGAGACGCAATGGCCCAACCTCCAGAACCTTCACCCATTACTTCTAGACTCCCCAGTTCCAGAGACCTTACCTGTAGATAGTGATATGAGGAGACAGAGGACGGTTTAAATCAGTGTTCTTATTCCAGAACCTCTCCATCTCTTCCTTGGCTGTGGTTCCCAAAGGAACAGCACTAAAATAAAACGAGAAGCTTTTAAAATGATTAAAAGTAAACTTGGCTTAAGTTTTTACATAACAAAAAGTTAAATAAAAAAAGCTAAGCTCTAAGCTGGGCTGGATGAGCCCACTGCAGAAGGAAAACATGTTCATCCACTCCCCTTGTCCCTATGCCAAGTCTGACACAGTTATTAATAACCTCAATCACCCAGTGAGGTCATATCAGAGGAGAGAACTCTTCTTTCTAATCCCCAAACACACAGGTCCTGCAACAGAAGCTCAGCTTCTTTCATGCTGCACAGCAGAGCAAGGACAATATTTCAAAACCATTTACACAAATGGATCACCCTTTCCCCAGGCCACGGGTGCTGTCTCCTACATCACCATCTGCTCTCATCTGTTTTGTCAAGACTCCCTCCCTTTCACGTTCTCAAAAATCAAAAACTGGATCAGCTCAGTACCTCTGAACAGCTTCTTGGTTTCCCTTGTCACTGGGTTGGGTTGAGGCCAAGTGTTGAACAGCTGTGTTCAACAATTTATTATGTACCCATATTAAACATGACTCCATCCTCCTCAAGAAAATATAACCTACCCATAGATTACTTACTAATTACAGAAAGAAAAGAACAGTAATTTCATAGTGGAAAAATACCTAGCAGACATTCTCTTATTCAAATGATCACATGCCCCCTGATGTGAATGTAACAGAGAATATACATCACTTAAGTATTACTCCTGACAAAAATGGGTAAACTGACTCTAATTATAGGAAATGGTCAGACAAACCCAACTTGAGAGACAGTCTACAAAAAACTGGCCTGTATTTTTCAAAAATGTCAGTGTCATAAAAGACAAAGGAAGGCTAAGAAGCAGTTCCAGATTAAAAGATACTAAAGAAATATGACAAATAAATACAATGTGTGAGCCTAATTAGCTCCTGAATGGGGAACAGGAAGACTGTATTTCTATAAAGTACATTATATTGGACAAAAAGAAAATCTGAAAACTAACTGTATGCTGGATAAAAGTACCTCAATGTTAAATTTCCTGAATTTGATAATTGTGTTTGTATAATTATACTGTTATATAAGATAATGTTCTTGTTCTTAGAAGAAGTATTTAGAAGTAAAGTGTCATGGTGTCTGCAGTTTCATCTCAAAGAATTCAGAGAAAATACTAACAGTAATTAAATATACATCAGCCTTGACCACACTAAATTGTCAATATTAGACCAGGTTTGACCAACAAAAATAACAATTTCATAAAACACAACCTAAAATACATAAAACTCTAAGCAAACACAGCAAAATGTTAAAAACCGATGAATCTAGGTGAAATGTATATAGAACTCCATTGTACTATTCTTCCAACTTTTCTGAAAGTATAAAATATTTCTCAAATTTAAAGTTTAATATTCTTATCCATCCTTCTATTACCAGATGAGAAAAATAGTGACCACAATCATTAAATTTTCAGCCAACCATCTGCAACTTCCTTCTTTCATACGTACCCCCAAAATCCAAACCAACAACCCACTGCTGTTCCCTGAGGGAAGAAAAGTTAAGTCATAATGACCTCCACAAATTTAGAAACTTACTTTCTGATAGAGAGCCGAGGACTAAGGTGGGCACGGAGGCAATGACGGCCAACATGTCTGCAAGAGAATAGAGAGTCAATGGGGGGGCGCCTGGCTGGCTCAGTGGGTAGAGCCTGCAACCCTGAATCTCGGGGTTGTATCCCTCAAGCCCCACGTTGGGTGTAGAGATTACTTAAAAATAAAATCTTTAAAAAAGAGAGAGAGAGAGAATGAAGAGTCAACACACATTTAGAGATCAACCTCAGTTTATCAACTTCTCTATTTCTGTACCATGTTAGATTTAGGAGTGGAGGGAAAAATTAGTAAGATGAAAACAAGGACAGTATCAATGTCCTTGAGATTATTTTTTAGCTGGAAAGCTACAACTTTAAATAACTGGAGAATAATCACATATATAACCTACAAATCAAAATAACGTTTTAGCTGAACATGAATAATACAAGATAAAAGAATAATCAGTTGATAATGTTCAACAAAGAATGTCATTTTTTTAAAAGTTAGGTGATGGTTAAAGGACAGGGGTAGGGGCGCCTGGGTGGCTCAGTCGTTAAGCGTCTGCCTTCAGCTCAGGTCATGATCCTGGGATCAAGCCCCGCATCGGGCTCCCTGCTTGGTGGGAAGTCTGCTTCTCCCTCTTCCTCTCCCCCTGCTTGTGTTCCCTCTTTGGCTGTCTCTCTCTCTGTCAAATAAATAAACAAAATCTTTAATAAATAAATAAATAAGTAAAAGACAGGGGTAAATAAGAACAAGAATAAGAATACACCTTAGTTAACTGCTACAAATGGATGAATTAAGAAGAATAAGGAGTTTGTAGAAAGAGGGTTCTAAATATTAAGCTATCATTTTAGGAACTACCACCAAGTTCCAGACAAGCTGGATGAACTTCAAGTCAAAAAGTCTCTAATCATGCAAAAAGCATGGGAACGCAAAGATTCCCCTGACCAGTGAAGAGTTACGTGAGGAGGATACACGTTTTCTACCAAAAAGTTGCTATTTTTGAAAGATATACATCAGTACCAAAACTGCTTTTCAAGTCTAAAACTAAGATGTGCCCAGGCATTCTATGGAAAGTGAATTTAACTGATCCAGAGTTCACACAGCATTATGAAAAAACGACCACTACACCCCTTTATTCACATTATTATCTAAAATCTTTCCAAAAGTATTTAAGAAAGTTACACGAGTGGGATTAAAATTAAAAATACATCGATTATACAAAAGTTTACATATATCTATTATATGTAAGGCACTGTGCGATATAAAACCTCCTTGAGATCCAATGATCTTCTAAAAAAAAGCTCATGGTGTCCCCCACACCACTGATACTAGATGCATAAACAGTTCAAAATCCCTATGCTTTACACTAGGACAGTAGAAGGGTCCACTATTTGAAGGCAAAATAATCCAATCAACACTTCCTTCAGCTCTTCCTTCTTTCCAGCTTTGGAGGCAAGAGGTGAATACTGACATTGTGTACCCAAGACTCCCAGAAAGGAGAAGTGGGAACAAATGTCTTCAATCAATTGAAGCAATTGTGGCTCTGGAGTTGCAGGGCATGCATTCCTCACACCAGGCTAGGTCCAGTCACCCAGCTACCCGGCAAGAGTTTGCAGATGTGGGTTGGAATCTACAGCACTCTCTGTCTAGTTCTATTGTTTCCCAGACAAATACCAATGTAAGCTTTCCACAAGGCCCTAACAGAAACTAGTTGCACCGACTCCATAGCCTTATTTGAAACATGACAAAAGTAGGTATCTATCCTTGCCTTTCATGTGAAACCAGGAACTCTGAAAAGTTCTACCAAGGACTTGGGCTTTATATGTTATAGCTAAAAGGTAATAGTACTTTATTTTTAAATAACAAGCCAGAATGTATCATTCTCATTAGTATTGGTCCCTTCTAAATACAATACACATGTCTACCCAAAAATGTAATCACTGCTCAAATCATTTCTGAAACTCTTCCCTGGACTGGGGCAACAAGTGATGCAGAAAGAACATTAAAATAAAAAAGTCATATTGGAGTTCCAGTTCTGCATAAGTTGTGTAACTTTACAGAATCACTGAGCTGCAGCTTTTTCATTATGAAATGGGATTGATAAGACCTACCTGATTGGTCGCTGGGAGGATTACATATGAATATGTACAGAAAGGCATTCTCACTATCTCAGCAATATCGCCCATATACATAAGATATTACTAATATTTCATTGGTCTCCCCAAGGTCTTTAGAATTCACATCATATTCTTTTTAAAACCCTCAGTGGTGATAAAAATATTCATCTGCTGAAAATGGATTTGACTTTTGGAAAAAAACAGAAGTTATTCAAAGCCAAGTCTATGTGATCAAACTAAATAAAACCATTTTTGGTCCAAAACAAGATGTGACTACAATATAATGAGTTTCTCTTATACGACCTCTAAACTTGATCTGATGGTATGCCAAAAAAGTTTTAGAAATAACTGGGGTAAAGGCGTCTGGGTGGCTCAGTCGTTAAGCGTCTGCCTTCGGCTCAGGTCATGATCCCAGGGTCCTGGGATCGAGTGCCACATCGGGCTCCCTGCCTGGCAGGAAGCCTGCTTCTCCCTCTCCCACTCCCCTTGCTTGTGTTCCTGCTCTCGCTATCTCTCTCTCTGTCAAATAAATAAAATCTTTTTTTTAAAAAAAAGAAAGGACTGGGGTAAGAGCAACACTAAAATAGATGTATAACTTTGAAGGACAGGATGACAAGCAATCTTTTGTATACAAAAGTTCTCATTAATGGCTATTAGCACCCAACCTACTCCCAAGCTACAAGAGAAGACACCCCTGATTTCTTCTTGTCTCTCACCCCCCATATATATGAGAGGCATCACCCAATCCTATCAGTACTATCCAGGAAACTTCGGTCCATTGTTTTAGTCCTTATCCTTTTCATTTCTCACAAAGAAGACTATAAGAGGAGCTCCTCAACTGGTCTCCCTAGCAACTCTCTCTTCCCTATCATTCAATATTACCAAAGCTAACTTACTGAAAAATAAAGCTGATTTCACTGCTCTTCTACCCCAAAGTCTTTTAACAGTTCCCTGCTGCTTGCAGTATAAGGTCCATATGATAGCCAAACGAGGCCTTTCTCAACACAGCCCAAACCAACTCTCTGGACCCATTATCCTACAAATTCCCTTCAGCCCCTTGTATGTCTACCACACCCAATATTATACTACATACACCCAGACAGAGGATGCCTTCTTAGGACCACATGCCTTTGCTTGTGCTGTAGAGTGGAACCTCCCTCTCTGACAAACTCATCCTTCAAAACCCAACAACTCCTAGATGGCGACTTCACCGTTTCTTTAGCCTTACTTGCACCTGCCTTGCTTCTACACCACTTCTTCATAACTCTGTATCAACACCTATTATGTTGCTTAATAATTAATCTATTTACTTATCTCCTATGCTAGCCTGAGCTCTTCAAGGATAGGACTGGAATGCTTTGTGTCTAGAACACCTATAATAATGTCCGACACATAGAAGAGGCTCTAAAAAATGGTTTGTAAAGGAATATGCTTATTTTAAAAAGCTGTCTTATATATTTAAAGCTAGACCTCATTTTTAGAGGTGTTTCACATGTAGCATTTTATATGATGAGCAACGTGCAGATAGTTAATGACTTTTGGTGACTTTGTGCTTAAGCAGCATGAACTTTATTAGACAGAAGCCTAGCTGTTCTCAGCTCAGTTCTCTATCTCTGTCTTGGCTTTGGCAAGTCATTCCTTGAGTGAGTGCCAAAAGAGCTTGCATTACTCAGCAGGTTATTTATTCCTGGCTAGTCTGTGAACTGTTTAGGGAGTATACAAATTATAGAGCACTATTCAAAAGCCATGACATACAGTACTCTGAGAACTAATAATTTTTAGTTAGCCAAGCATTAAAAATGTTTAACCAATACTTCTTTTAAGTGGGCCCAAATTATTGCTATTTTCATTCACAAATGAGGAAACCACAATTATGGAATCAGTGACCTTGACTTGTCCAAAATAAATGGAATTCGTGACAATACCAGAACTAGAAACCAGCTCCTAGAATTGCCTAGAAGGTATTTTCCTTTGAGGCTAAATCAGCACATTATGAACAGTTCCAAATCCCTGTAGTGAAATGGAATTTGACTCAGAACTTCAATCAGAAAAAAAAATTGGGGGGGGGTGCGCCTAGGTCGCTCAATGGGTTGGGCGTCTAACTCCCAACTCCCGTCCAACTGATTTCAGCTCAGGTCATGATCTAGACTGAGCCCTGGGACTTCGACCAGCTCTGTGCTCAGCAGGGAGTCTGCTTGAGATTTTCTCCCCTCCCGCGCACGTGCTTGCTCTCTCTCTAAACTAAATCAATCAATCTTAAAAAAAAAAATTTAATTCCCTATGTCCCCTCTTCAGAAAGCCCTTGTGAGAAAAGAAGAGAGAGGTACCCTTCCCATGAGCTTCAGATTACTTCTAATGAAAAAGAAATCTATTTCTTGGCATTGAATCCTAGTGGTGACCATACTACACATCTCAAAATGATACTGTCTGGACATACTTAATGAGTATGATAATTGTCAGCTTCTAAACAATAATCCTGAAACTCCTAAGATGAACTATTTAGAACCAATATGATCATTTCAAGCTAAATGTTAATTCTACCAAAAGTCCCTGACATCTACCAAAATGTGATATATCAAAGAATTCAAAATCATTCAATTATGGTAAAACTACCTGGAATAAAAAATGCAGTTCTGGCAAGACTGGCCCTGGCACACCTTAGGAAAAAAAGAAAAGGAGGGACAGGGAGAAAAATGATCGATTAAGATAACCCATTCCTGATCTCAACTCCCAAGAGGGATCGTTTTGTCACAGAGAAAAACTAAATAAAGCCCCTCTATTTTTATACTGGGTGACTGAAGTGGAAAGAGAAATGAGAAGACATTTGGGGAAATCAGGAATTAAATCTCAACAACATTAAAACTAACTTTCCATAACAAATATTTTCCAAAAATAGGCCTGGCACGAAACTAAGCCGGCATTTGTACCAGGACTGTCTAAAGTCACTTAAGTCGCTGTGTCTACAAAGGCTCTGAATACAGAATGGAGCCTAGAAAGAGGACAGCTCAGAATGGAAGAAAATCTAGGGTACTTCCCCGGACAGTGAATGACCTCGTATAGGAAAACTGAGACATCCGCTCCCCCTTCCTTCTCTCCCCAAGTAAAAAGAGAAACTAAAATTGAATTCCCCGGGCTGCTGTGGGCCACTAGAGCGACCGCTATGAGCGCTATTGCTAATCGCCAGCGCGACAGGGATCCAAGGCTTCCTGTCCCCTCCGCCCGGGGCCCGTTAGGAACGCAGTGCACACTCATTGCCAGCAACTAGCGTTTGCAGAAGTTACAAGCAAAGACAAAGCACACCAAGATCCCTCTCCCCGAGGCCCAATTCCTGAATAAGACCTCGAAGTCCTAGCGGATGATCCGCTGACCTCGAAATCGTAACTTTACTCTCTCCGAGCTTGGCTCTGGGTGCGGCCCCGAGAGCCATCTGGGGCGAAAGTACCGGAAGTGGGGGGAAGTGGAAAGGGCGACAACCGTGCGACCCGTCGGTAGGGAGTAGGGACGAGATAACGGGCCAGGGACCCCGAGTACGGGAGCGACTGGGGAAAGAGAAGGGGCCCTAGGATTCCACAGCGCGCGGCACGCACACCGTGGGCCCTTTCCCTGCCCAGGCACGGGACACACCGCCGTCAGCAAGACGTAAGGGGCAGTGCAGGCCTCCCGAGGGCCGCGGACACCGGCTCCCAGCCCCGGGCTAAAGTCACCTCAACAAGAGCGCAGCCATCTTGAGTTCCGGTCTGGACGGAAGTGACGCCCAACGTCCCCGCCGCCTTAGGGCGTGGTCTCTATCACGTGACAACACCAGCTCTTTATAAAGGATGGGGAGCGGCTGGGTTGCAGCTTTGTTCAGACTCTTGGTTTCCTCTGGTTGACTCCTCTCTGCCCGGTCTCCTTCGGCTGGCTTCCACCAGAATTTGCCAGGGGTTCGGCATAAATGGCGCTGACTCAGACTCTACAGTGTGCATTTTACCTGTGAACATAATTCATTTTGTTTCGCACTACTGAACATCTGATTTGCCCTGATTCTTCACCAGGGACTTCTCAGTCTAGTTCCGCTCCACCTCCTTCCCCCGTAGGCCGGCCAAGGCACCCAGGGAAACGGGCTCCATCCCGTTCCAGTGGGAAGCTTCGCCAATGCAGAGACACACAAGTTGAGACCCAAGTTGAGGAAGGAGCGTGAGAACGATGCAGACCACCATCCCAAGACCAGGGAGCCTCCTCTAACCACCTGGGTTAGCTTTGTGCCCTACAGTCCCTGGGCTTGAGCTGCCGCCTGAGCTGGACGCCCACTAGTCAAACACAACGCTCTTTTGTTCCTTGTTTCAAGGCTATGTGGATGACACCCACAGCTAGAAGAACCCGGGGTGGGGGAAAGCTTGCTTTGATTTTTAAACACACACACACACGTGTGTGTGTGCATATGTATAGTTTTGAGGAACCCAAGCACTGCAGTCAATTGCAGAGCACTTGTGACTTAAGGAAGAAAAAGGGAATGAGAAAGGAACAGAAAATGAAAAAGTTCTTGAGTCTCTTTTTTTGTGGGGGGTAGGAGTGAAGGAGACAGCCTAGAGCAACTCCTACAATAAAACATTCAGCTACATTAATATTCAGATCTCATTTATATTTAGCACTCCTGCACTTCTTTCAGGATTTAAATAGCACAAATTCACTTATTTCTTCATCAAATGAAAATACTATTTTGCATTTCTATAATACTTGACAATGAAAGCACTTTTATAGACTTTTGGACTGGAAGAGACCAGAGAGGCTCTCAGACCTGATTTTCTATCCAGTGCAGGGATCTCCTCGGCAACACTTAGGGCCACTGGTGTTCAAGACTCTGCTGTAACACATTCAGTAATAGATACCTCAAAACTCAAGTTTCATTTAGTGAACAGCTTAATCATTAGAAAGTTGTTATGTTAAAATATAGTTTTCTGGGGGTACCTGGCTGGCTCAGTCAGTGCAGCATGTGACTCTGGATCTTAGTGTTGTGAGTTCAAGGCCCACGTTGGGTGTAGAGACAATTTACAAATAAAATCTTTAAAAGTAAGAAAATAAAATACAGTTTTCTGCTATTGAACTTCCCGTCATTGATCCCACTGTGGCCCTCTGGCATTTCACATTAACAAATCCAATGAATGCCTCTTTCACTTAGCTCTTTAAATAATTTCATTTTATATATGTATATAAGTTATATATATTATATATATGTTATATATATTTTATATTTTATATATATTTTTATATATATAATATTTAATTCTCATTCCCTTTTTCTTAAGTCCCAAGTGTTTTGCATATATAAGTTATATATATATATAAAACTTTAAAGTTATATATATAACAAAATATAATATATACTATATAGTTTTATATATAGATAGTTATATATATTTATATATATATATATAATCTTTTGCCAGAGTGTGTGAAAGTGCTATAGGGGATTCAAAGATACAAACATGTAATTGTCCTCAAGAAGCTTATAGCCTTAGCAGAATTAGTAAATAAATAAATACAACAAAGAAAGTAGCAATCCCATGAAAGAAACTATAGGTAAAAGGGGTGGGTCGATGAAAGTAGAAAGTGATTATTTGCAGCTGGGGAGGTGGGGTTAGGGAGGTGTAATTGACTACAGCAACATGCTGTGAACATTTACTGATGATTTTGCCTGTGGAGTTTATGATCAAGTCCCGTATTTAGAGTTCCACAATCCAAACCCAATACCAGTCACAGAACCCACCATCCCCTATGTAAGGAGATGACAGGTAGGTACCAGGAGCCTGGGGCTTTACGGGTGAACCTGCAGTGGTCCCACTGCGGGAACAACAGTGGCCTCTCTCCTCAAAGTAACCTGTAGGGCCCGTAATTGATGGAAATTAATCACATTGAAACTCAAACAAGATATTAAGTCAAGCCCCTTATCACCAGGGTTTATCTTAAAAATAAGCAGGAGGGAAAAGCAGAGTCTAGCCAAGGCCTGAGGTCAGAGAAAGAAAGGGGAAGAAAGAAGGGAAAACATTTCAAATGGGAGTATGAGAGTTTCAGTGAAAAAAAAAAATCATTTCAGATAATCCCAAGGAGGGAAACAAAGGAGGCAGCAATCTGCAGTGCTTTGGTCTGAATGATTTTTTTGGCCGGATTTGTCTTAAAACTCAGCTCTGACCATGTAGACATCCCTAACCCCACATATTACTCCTTCAGGAAATTCTTATTGTTAGGAGTTAGTTGGACAGGTAGTCAGGGCCAGGGTCCCCAGCAAAAAAGTATGGAGTCAGGACAGCTAAAATAAAACAGCACTAACACCCTGTTTTGCAGTTTAGACAGGACCACACTAACGTTCTGCTTTGACACCTTTGCAGAAATGACTTCTGCAAATTGTCTGAAACTAAGGCAATTAACCACAAAGCATTTGTCAGTATCACAGGGCAAAGGGCAGTTAAGACATTAAACCCCCAGATGTCAGCAAAAAAAGACCATCAGCACAGAGACGTTAACCTAATACGTAGACAGATACATGACCAAGGCCCTGATTGGCATGACTCAGCACACCCTGATTGCTTAAGACAGTTCTGCAAAAGAGCTCATAAAAACCCCTAAACTTAGACACTCCGAGGGCAACCCTCTCAGGCCCCCCTCCCTCTTTGGGAGCTTTATACTACTGTTCCATAAATTTTGCTTTGCTGCCCACCACTCTTCATCTGGTCTACCTCTTCATTCTTTGAAGTGGCATGATGAAGAACCACAAGCACTAAGGGGACAAAAATCATGTAACATTATGATGTACCAATTAAACCCACCCTCTTTTGTCTGCCATTTAGTGCCCTTAACTAATTGGCTTCAACTCTCCTGTACAGACTTGTTTCAAGTTCCCCCAAATCAAGTCAAAGTGGAGGGCACAAGATCTGCCTTGAATATGCTCAATACTTCACAAACTTACCCAACACACACACACAACACACACACACACACACACACACACATTTTCCTACTTCTTTGTTTTTGCTTTTGCTATTCTGCCTAGATACTTCACTACCCTTTCCATATCTAATATTGCCTTCTACATACAACTCCCCCTTCCTCTGAACTTCATTTATTTTATTTCCTTATTTATTTAGGGCTCCACACCCAGCGTGGAGCCCAGTACAGGGCTTGAACTCACAACCCTGAGATCAAGACCTGAGCTGAGATCGAGAGTCAGACATTTAACCAACTGAGCCACCCAGGTGCCCCAGTTTACTTTTGTTTTTAATCTCTGTTACATAACAATCTCCCTGACGTTTGTGAAGTATTGGGCATATTCGAGCAGACGTGGTTGAGCCCACCTTGGTATTCTCAGCATTTTGTTCTTCTCTCTGCTATGGCAAGCATCATGGTTTATTATATTGGGTTATTGATGGGTTCGTCCTCTGCTCCTCCCTTCTCTGCACCCCCCCAACTAGATTTTAAACTCTTTCAAGGAGAAACTTAATTTTTATTTCTCTTTCTGTTACCCACATACCCATACTTTACATATAGCTGGCACTCAATACAATTTTGTTGCCTTGTTCTAAATTGACATGGACTTAAACTGCAGTGTGAGGCATTGAAAAATTCTCTGATGAAGAGGGAAAGCTCAGGGGATTCTTTCCTGGATATTTTCCAATGGGGAAAAGCTCTATCAGGGAAGAATCACCCAGGATGCAGGGAAATGGAAAAAAAAAAAAAAAAGGACTCCCAAATGACCTGGTCATCTCAAGGAGCCTGTAATGCAACCCATAGTCATAAAACAAAACAAAACACAAAAAAACAAGGGACATCCCATTTTCAAGTTCTCTGGGGGACCCACTCTCTGGTAAGGAAGCTACAGAGGAATCCCTTCCCTGAGCCTTAGGATTTAGGTTCCCCTGCCCATCTATCCCTCAGAGAAGTGTGTTTATGTCCCTTTTTCTGTCCCTCTCCCTCTCAACCCCCCCACCCCAGCATTCCAGCCCAGGGCAGGGGGAGGCCAGCAGACACAAAGCCCTCTGTGTATGGGGTGGTATGTGTCCCCCCCACCCCTCTACCCAGAGGACACAATGCCCCTTCTGCTCCCTGTGCTCTGCCCCCCTCCCCACCACCTCTCAACTGCACATGCCAGGCTGCAATTGGTTACTGGCTCAGGACAGCCCCCTCATACTGGCACCCCAGGGGATTTTAAGCGGATTCCAGGAACACCCCGCTCAGTTACTTGTCCCCCACTCTCCCAACCCCGCAGACGCTCCGGGCCCTAGCCCCTGGCCCAGCTATGGCTCCTGGGGCTCCTTCATCCAGCCCCAGTCCTATCCTGGCTGCGCTGCTCTTCTCCTCTTTGGGTAAGTGGAGCCGCCCCAGGCTGGGGGTCCTGGGGCTCAGGGTGTCTCTCAGCAACCTTCTCACTGCCTTTGCTGCAATCCCCACTGCAACCAAAGATTGAGCAGGAGCAGGAAGGTGATATTATACTCGGGGGGGTGGGGGAAATATATATATATTTTTTGGAGGGACGCAATAAAGGTGTTCTGTGAAGGGAGAAGGTAAAAGAGTGTAGAGAACTTCCCTGAGGTGGACCTGACTGGACCCAGACTGGAAAGTAGTAACATGGCCCCAGAGCCATGCTGAGGGCCTGGTGGGAAGCGGTGTTATCGCGTGGTAGGGAATAGGATCAGACACCTGGGTTCTGGCCCCTACTCATTCCCTAGTAGTGTGTGAGGTACTTAACCTTAGTTTCCCTCAACAGAAAAGTCAGGGAATGTGATCTAAGGAAGGAGCCCAAGGTTTGTGGTTCCAACTCTTCCAATCCTTTGTCTCTTGGTGCCTCCATTTCTCCCTGTGGATCCATTGTCTATTATGTGGGTGAGTGGAGTAGAAGGGAGATTCTATGAGATTCTAAGATCTTGTCCATCTAAAGTTGTCTTCCTTCAAAAGTTGACCAACCCCTTCTTTACCCCATGGCAGATGTTGGGTGAGCAAGAGGAGGTCAAAGTAGTGTTATTCAAATGGATGCTTCCCTTCTCCAAACTGCCCCAAAGCCTAGTACCATAGATAAGCAGTAGGCAAACTGAGGGTGAGAGAGAACTGCTCAGAATATCCAAGGTTCTCTGCTGTCAGCTCTTTGAGTCCTAAACCCAGAACCCATACTCTTCTGGGTGTTGTACTGGACTACTCTGGGACACCCAGAGAAAATGTTAAAGATAGGGAGTTAGAGAAGGTTATAGTGAGGGAAATGGGGAGAGGCAGTCTTGGAGAATAAGGAAGAGAGTTCTGTCCCAGAACCTGTCCCAACCATAGAACCGTTGAGCAGAACTGAAGGGCAGTGGTGGATGTTAGAACAGGAGGAATAGAAGTTAGATCCAATGAATAACTTTCGTTGCTGCATTTGGGTTTCCCAAGAGAGCTCTAAGAAGTGAGTCACTGATATTGCATGCTGAGGTGGGAGATTTGAGACTATGGAGCAGGAGTGGGGGGGGGGCTAAGGGGTAGGGGATGGCATAAGCCCCCAACATTGGTCAGACAATGGGTCCCTGTTTGTTTGGTTGCTTCCTCCCCCTCCCATAGAACAAAAGGGTCTACAGTTGCCCCCACCCAGGGCCAGCCCACACACATAATCTCCCTGGAATGGCCTTCCTTGTGTGGGTGAGTCTTGGGAGTGGCACTGGGCCAGAATGGCCAAGAGGAGGGTGAGGAGGGTCAAACCACAGAGGGCTCACATGCAGAGTCATCTGAGCTCTGGGCTCAGGGGTCTTCCTCTGTACCCAGCTTCCCCTGAGAGGGGTAAAAGATCCTTCTCTCCCTGACCTCCCAGTCAATAGCAAGCTGTATGGCAACTAGGGATTCAGCAGTGAGGACAGTTGAGCCAGGAAAAAACATTCTTTAGTTATTTTCATTTTTTTTGCAAGAAATTTGAGTTTGTGATGCTGTGAAATACTATACAGCTGTTAAAAATAAGATTGATCTCTATGAATCAACATGGGAAGCTCCAGTCGACCAACCGATAGATAGATAGATAGATGATATAGATAGATAGATAGATAGATAGATAGATAGATAGATAGATAGATGATAGATTCTATATAAATATTCTTAAGTGAAAAAAAACAAGTAGAATATGATGCAATGTATGTCAAAAGAAAAGAAAGATCCATAAAACAAAATTATTTCATATAAGCACATGTACATCTTGAGTTTGTTGAGTTTATATTACACCTGATACATAGAAAACGGTTACGCACTAAATTGATTAACAGTCAATTGGGAGAGGGGACTACAGGAAAGGAGTTGGTTGGGGGGGTGTGTTAAGAGGAACTCTAGCTTTATCTGTATGGTTTGAATAGTTTATAAAAAGAATGCAAAATGTAGTACTGTAAACTTATAATAAATTTTAAAAACCTTAAAGCCTACATCTAAGGGGTGACTTAAGAGTTAAATACTGACCCAAAGGGAAAGTGAGACGTGGAGACAGAATCCAACTTCTGGAAATCCTCAAGAGAGGTCTGTTACTGCTGATTTCATTTCCTTTAATGAACATGCTAAAGAGCTTGAACCAACACAGTGTTACCACCCAATTATTCAGTCAGCCCAGAGAGATTTGGGCTTGAGAGTTGATCATTGCTTCCCCAGCTTTGCTATGGCCTCTGACTCAGCTCTTGACTTGCTATTGGTGTCACTTCCTCTATGTGCCTCATTGAGCACACCTGTGCATCTGATTCCCCTCTCTGCTCGCAGTGCTCCCCCCAGCCCAGGCCATTGTGGTTTACACGGACAGGGAGGTCCACGGTGCTGTGGGCTCCCGGGTGACCCTGCACTGCTCCTTCTGGTCCAGTGAGTGGGTCTCAGATGACATCTCCTTTACCTGGCGCTACCAGCCCGAAGGGGGCCGTGATGCCATCTCGGTGAGTGCCTGCCGGGGTCAGGGCGGCCGGGGGGGGGGGGGGGTTGTCCCGGGATTGGATAACGAAAGGCTGGCTTCGAAGAACAATAGAAAAGAGCACTTGGGCAAAGGAGGGGAGATCCTTCAGGAGCCATAACCCTACGTTTGGCAAGGTAAGCGGCAATCTGACTAGGGCCCATCCACATTCTCTCCCCACCCCCAACTTCCCTCTCCAGCTCAGGATCCCTTACCCTGAGGCTACACTCACATACTTCTCCTCATTCCTCATAGATCTTCCACTACGCAAAGGGACAACCCTACATTGACGAGGTGGGGACCTTCAAGGAGCGCATCCAGTGGGTAGGGGACCCTCACTGGAAGGATGGCTCTATTGTCATACACAACCTGGACTACAGTGACAATGGCACCTTCACCTGTGACGTCAAAAACCCACCAGACATAGTGGGCAAGACCTCTCAGGTCACACTCTATGTCTTTGAAAAAGGTGTGAGGGCGTCTGGGAATACGCAATGGGGTGGGTATCGGGGAGGACTGGGGGGCTGGGGGAAGGGGCAAAACGCCTGGGCGATTGTCCTTCAGGCTCTGGCAGGGTGGGCGGAAGGCAGCCTTGGCTGAGAGCTGTACATCCCCAACAGCAGGCGACAGGTGTGGGGCTAAGACCCAAAGGGGCATGGCCCTGCTCACTCCTTTACTTCTTTTCCCTCCCCTCCTAGTGCCAACCAGGTACGGGATAGTCCTGGGAGCCGTGATCGGGGGAGTCATAGGGGTCGTGTTGTTGCTACTCCTGCTTTTCTATGTGATTCGGTTCTGCTGGCTACGCAGACAGGCGGCCCTGCAGAGGAGGCTCAGGTAAGGGGAGCCTGCTGCCCATCTGGACAGAGACGCTCCAGTGGGGGGGGAGGGGGGGCAAAAGGAAGAGGAGGCTGTAGCTGCTCTGGAGGGGGCAGACCGACAGCAACCCCTTTCCCTGCAGTGCCATGGAGAAGGGGAAGTTGCATAAGGCCGCGAAAGACTCGTCCAAGCGCGGCCGGCAGGTGAGTGGGAGCCGGGGCCCGGCCGAGCTGGGGCGCTGCGGGGCAGCAGTGAGGGGTGGGGTGGGAGGAGTCAGGCCCCAGCAGACCCGGCCGCTGACGCGCGACCCCTCCCTGCAGACGCCAGTGCTGTATGCCATGCTGGATCACAGCAGAAGCACCAAGGCGGCCAGTGAAAAGAAGTCCAAGGGGCTGGGGGAGTCTCGCAAGGATAAGAAATAGCGGTTAGCGGGCCGGGCGGGGGGTCGGGGGGCAGGTCCGGAGTCCACCAAAGGTTCTCAGGTGGTGGTCATTGAGATGGAGCTACGGAAGGATGAGCAGAGCTCGGAACTCCGGCCTGCGGTCAAGTCCCCCAGCAGAACCAGCCTCAAGAACGCCCTCAAGAACATGATGGGCCTGGACTCAGACAAGTGACCACCCCCCGGGCCCTGCCAGAGCAGGGGGACCTGGGCTCCTCTTAGCCCCCGTCTAGGTGCTTTCCTCCTTAGCTCCCCAGCCCCCGCCCTGCCCTCAGCAGCCTTTGAGATGTAAGTTTCATTCCAAACTTCATTCCCGGGCACTTCCTATTTTCCCCCACCTTCCTTCCCCGGCTTGCTGGGAGCCCAGGGCCTGACCCTACCCTTCACCAGCCCCAAGGACTGTGTGTTTGGTGCCTGTCCCTCCGGCACCGAGAAGAAAGGGACCTTGATACCCTGTGCCTCAACCCCAGGCCACCTGGCCTTTCCATCCCTTGCACCACCCAGCGTGTCCCTCCCTCGCTTTCCTTTCTGACCCTCCCTCCCCTCCATCAGGTGGCCCAGCTCCATACTGTGTCCTCCCAGCTAGCTAACATCCAGATCGTCCAGATCAGACTCTCCTTCAGGGTTTATTTAGGTTGTTAGTTATTTTTTATTTTTTAATCCATTCTTTTTTGTTTGTTTGCCTGTACCCTCCCCCCATGACTGAGTACCAATGACGTCATGTGGTTTTTGCAATTCCCCACTCCCCATTATAGCCTTAATGGAGAGCCAGCCCAAGCAGAGGGGCCCCTGATGCTCAGTCCTCAACTACAGGATTGGTGCCCCTGACCACTCTGGAGCACTGTTCTGGGACTCAAGGTCATGGGGAAGGAGAGACAGAGAGAGGCAAAGAATCCTCACAGGTCAGAGGATTGAGGAGGGGCCAAATAACCCTTAAGAAATGGCTTTTAAGCAACCAAAGAGAAAGGAGAAACAAATGGGAAATGGGGGGGGGGAGGGGAGAGGCTGCACTCCCAGCCATAGGGGATTGTTAGGATTTTTCTACATTCTGTATATTTCTTCACAAACCCCCAGTGTCCTTAAATGTTTAATAAACACTGACATTTCCAGAAGTTCTGCCTCCATCTCCAATTTCCTCATTCTCCTGGGAATATCCCCACCCCTTATTCCATCCCCAACCTCCTACCTTCTCCCATCCTTTCCCTCTCCCACTCTTCTTCCTCATCTACTGGTTTCAGTTAAGAATTTGGCTTTATGGTATGGACTTCCATAGTAGAGTGGAAAAAAACTCTGAAATCAGCTGACAAGACACACTCAACAAATACCCAGTGAGCTTACATTATGTGCTATTACACGGGTTAAAACACGGACTCCCTCTTTGCCAGGATCTTAATTTTGAAAATATGTCAGCCAATCACTAGCTGTGTGGCCCATGGCTAGTTCTTTGATTTTGGTAAGTCTGTTTCTGCATTAGTAAATTCAGATGATACCTGCCCTGCTTAATTCCCTCGATTTTTATGAGAATCACATGAGATCCTGTATACGGAAACCTTTGTAAACTATGAACTGATGTGCAATGAAGATATTAGGGATCAGTCCTTTAGAGATGTTTCTATATCCTGCCTAAAGGATTACACTTTACAAACTAGCATAAATCCCAGACCTATAAACACACACACATACAACTGTAGTTGGTTCACTATCTGAGCTATGCTCTTAATAAATCATTACCTAGGTTGTTGGTATGCTAATTTAAGTACACCATTAATATCCTGAAATACTTAGATGATTGTGGAAAGATGTATATATATATATCATTTTCCCTGGGGGGTTCAGGGGGGTCACTGATGGCAAAAAACAAGACTCCCACAAGTCATCTCTTCACCTTATTAAGAGGTTAAAGATAAGATTTTATTAATTTTTTTAAAGATTTTATTTATTTATTTGACAGAGAGAGACACAGTGAGAGAGGGAACACAAGCAGGGGGCGTGGGAGAGGGAGAAGCAGGCTTCCCGCGGAGCAGGGAGCCTGATGCGGGGCTCAATCCCAGGACCTTGAGATCATGACCCGAGCCAAAGGCAGACACTTAACGACTGAGCCACCCAGGCGCCCCAAGATTTTATTTTTTTTAAATATTTTATTTACCTGAGAGAGCGAGAGAGAGAGCGAGAGAGAGAGCGAGATCACAAGCAGGGGGGAGGGGTAGAAGGAGAAGCAGCCCCCTCCCCCCCCCCCCCCCCCCGCTGAGCAGGGAGCCCCCGATGCACCGACCCAATCCCAGGACCCTGGGATCAGGACCTGAGCCGAAGGTAGACGCTTAACCTACTGAGCCACCCAGGCGCCCTAAAGATAAAATTTTAAACACGAGCTTTGCCAAAGACCAGAGTGCTTTCATTTACTTCAAGAGGTGTCGTTCACTTTCTTAAAAAGAAAAATTAAAAAAAGAAAAAAGAAAAATTAAACCAAGTTCATTTTAATATAAAGGCCAATAGATTCCACTGGGTAAATGCAAATCAAAACTACAATGGGCTACCGCTTCACCCCCATTAGGATGGCTACTATCAAAAAACAAAACAAGGATGTAGAAAAATTAGAACCCTGTACTCTCCCGGTGGGAATGTAAAAATGGTGCAGCCCCCGTGGAAAGCAATATGGAAGTTCCTCAAAAAATTTAATATAGAATTACCATATCATTCAGCAGTCTACTTTTGGATGTATACCCAAAACAATAGAAAGCAAGATCTTAAGAGATATTTGTACACCCCCGTTCACAGCAGTATTAGGCACAATAATTAAAATGTGGAAGCAACCCAAATGTTCATCAATGGATGATTGACTATTATTCAGAAAGGAAGGAAATTCTGACTTATGCTACAACATGAATGAACTTGAGGACACTATGCCATGTAAAATAAGCCAGTCACAAAAAGACAAATACTATATGATACCACTTATATGATGTACTTAGAGTAGTCCCATCATAGAGACAGAAAGTAGAATGGTGGTTTCCAGGGGCTGGGGGGAAGACGCTTAACTGACTAAGCCACCCAGGAGCCTCCCCCCACCCTTTTTAAAAGAATTTATTTATTTATTTATTTATTTATTTATTTATTTATTTATTTATTTGAGAGAGACAGAGAACATAGATTACTTTAAAATCTTAAAAAAAAAGTAGAGATTGAAACAACCTAGAAGACATCTTTTGTTTGTCCCACATGATATGTATTTGTTTATTTAAATTAAAGCTACATTTGATTGTCACAGGGCAACAATCATCTTAAGCTGAATATTGTTCCCCTGTCCAGGTGAGACCTGCATTCTCACTACTCATTTCCTTACCTGTCTGACCACTTTTTTTTTTTTAAAGATTTTATTTATTTATTTGAGAGAGAGAATGAGAGACAGGGAGCATGAGAGGGGGGAGGGTCAGAGGGAGAAGCAGACTCCCCGCTGAGCAGGGAGCCCGATGCGGGACTCGATCCCGGGACTCCAGGATCATGACCTGAGCCGAAGGCAGTCGCTTAACCAACTGAGCCACCCAGGCGCCCCCCTGCCTGACCACTCTTAATGTATGAATTTGCTACCCTGCCTTAAAACATCCAAGAAATTGGACAAATATTTATGGGTGGGAGTGAGGTTGGGGTAGGGAGGCTATAGTCAGACTACACACACAGAACTCTTCACAGCTCCTCAACCAGACCACAAGTCATGGTGCTCATCTCTGGCTACACTGTCTACTCCTCAAACTCAGCCATAGTCCCACTGAATATTCTGTTACCTAAAGACTACATTGTGAAGTTAATGTCTAACAACTTCTATGATAACATAAATATGAGAAGAAAGAGATGAATAAAATGCTTAACTTAGACAAATAAACATATCTAAAACAAACAAATAGAAAATATGTCAATTCAGTCCTTGTTTCTGTGATTGGTCAAGAAGCCAGACGGGCGCCTGCATGGCTCCATCGTTACGCGCCTGCCTTCAGCTCAGGTCATGATCTCAGGGTCCTGGGATCGAGCCCCGCATCGGGCTCCCTGCTCAGCGGGGAGCCTGCTTCTCCCTCTCCCACTCCCTCTGCTTGTGTTCCCTCTCTCGCTGAGTGTCTGTCAAATAAATAAATAAAATCTTTAAAAAAGAAAAAAAGAAGCCATAATTGTTTGTCTAAAACAAGCAAATAGAAAATATGTTAATTCAGTCCTTGTTTCTGTAATTGGACAAGAAGCCATAATTGATATTTAGGAACTGCTTCCACTACTCATTCTGTATTTCCCCTGCCCTTAGCCAGAATCTCAGATAGTCAGGGTTCTTTATCTGGTAAAGTGACCCAAACTTCATTTCCAACTCAAGGTCTGAGCTCTCAATTGCCCCGCCTTTTTTGGGTGCTACATGTTTCTATTAACATTTACTATAAGGCATGGAAGTACTAAGTGGTGCCCAGAGAATCCCCTGGGTTCCAGAAATAGCTCTCCAATCCCAGTGAGCACCAGCAGCCCAAATTTCTTCTAGGTTATCAGGATCAATCACACCAGCCAGTTGAGTAATCTTTGAACCTCTTGGTTCCCAGATGACCAAGTGATAGTCTCATCTTCCAGTTCAATGAAACAATTGTGTTCACTGGTAGAAACATTCTCCCTCTGGGAAATAAGTCCTTCAAACCAGCAGAGCTCAAATTTGCTGGGAGAAACAAAAATTCTGTGAGGGGGTTAGTAGGTGTAATAGTGAAAGAGCCACGCTACTTCCACCCCATGACGTCTGAATCCTATACTCTGGCTGTGGGGAAGACGACACCATATAACGGTCTCTGATTCAAAGCATCTATTGACATCTGGTAAGACAGAGCTCTGTTCTTCCAGTGTTGTCTCCCAACCATTGCTGTGAGTCTTCAGTAAGCCCTTCCATGTTTCAAATAGGCATCTGCTTCTAGGTGATGGAGTATATGGTAAGACCACTTAATTCCATGAGCACAAGCCCATTATTGCACTTTCTTTGCTATGAAGTAAGTTCCTTGATTAGACAGAATGCTATAGGGAATGCTACAACTATGGGTAAGGCATTCTGTGAATCCACCAAAGGTGGTGCTGGCAAAGTATTATGAGCAAAGAAGGCAAATCCATGTCCGGAATATGACTATTTCAGGGAGGACAAATCTATACACCCCCTGTGATGAAAGAGGTCCAATATAATTAACCTGCCATCAGATGTCTGGCTGGTTCTCCCAGGGAATAGTACATATCAGGGACTCAGTGTTGCGCTCTGCTGCTGAGATGTTAGCATTCAGCAATTGTATTAACCAGATCGGCCTTGATGAGAAATCTATGTTGTTGAGCTCATTCACAGCCTCCAGGCCTACCAACATGACCACTTGGTTCAAGAGACCATTGAGCAAGCACTGGGGTGAACAGGGAAAGACGCCTTTGGTGGGCATTCACCATCTGAGCCCATTCTCAGCATTTTGTTCACACATCTCTTCCCCAGACTTCCTTGCTACCAGTCTTCCAATCTTGTTCTTTCTGGTCTCTGACCATCCAGCCAAACCGTTAGTAACTGCCCTTGAAGCAGGGTAGATCTGTACCTCTGGCCATTTCTCACTCCAAAGAGTAGACAACCAAATGTACTACCCACTAAGACTAGTCTTTTTCCTTCACTGAGAGAAGTTTCCTTCACCATTGTCCTTCAGTGTCACTCCTGAGGGAGCCATAATGCTATAGCTCTTCACTTTTGAAGTTTGTTTATTGATTCATTTAAAAAGATTTTTTTTTTAAGTAGGCTCCACACTGGGCTTGAACTCATAACCCTAAGATCAAGACCTGAGCTGAGATCAAGAGTCTGACACTTAACTGACTGAGCCACCCAGGTGCCCCTATTTATTTTTTTTAGTAATCTTTGCACCCAATGTGGGGCTTGAACTCACAACCCCAAGATCAAGAGTCACATGCTATTCCGATTGAGACAGCCAGGTCCCCCTTTAGCTCTTCACTTTGGGGTGGTACCAGCATATAAACCAGGCTGAAGTTTGTTTGTTTGTTTCTAATTCCGTTGACTGGTCGTGCATCGAGGAAGAGGGGGCAATGCAACTCGAGCAGTGTCAAAGGATCCTGGGCCACCTGCTCTTACAAGTTACCTTCTGGACCTGTTCAAGCTTGGTTCTTTATATACAGCTTCCATTAACGGTAAAATGCTGTTGTGTATACCCAGTCTTATCGCTAGGTGGATGAAACAACAGCTGGTCCATGATGGGAAGCTCAGGTCCCATAGTCACCTGATGTTCTCTAATCTTTTCCTGCTTAGCTCACTCAAGGGAGCTGAACGTTCCACCCTGGCCCATAAGCCAGGGCTGTGGATCACACACGATTTCTGAATGCAGGAGACCAATTAGGGGGCAGAATAAAATGTGAGTTAGGGAGTCAGAAGGGCCTAAAGTTTTGAGGGAGTTTTTTAACCCCTCTGAACCCCTCTCAATTTATTAAATGGGTGTGATATTGTATAATTGTTAATGAGAATCAAGGTGTGATATTGACATTTATATTAAGAAATACATCTTTGGTCTTCATCCTGTTTCTGGCATAGAGCTCCAAAACTCTTGGAATTTCCTAATTGATGAGAACAGTAAAGATGTCATTTGATATGTTAGTGAGGTGACATGTGGAAAGCCCCTAGATAACCTAAAGATGATGCTGGATGCCAGGAGAAGCATCCGCGTGATCAGAGATTTGGAACTTTCTGTCCCATCCCCCTGACCTCCAGGGAGGGGAGGGGGGCTTAGAGGTTGGATCAATCACCAATGGCCAACGAGTTAACCAATCATGCCTGTGTAATGAAGCCTCCATAAAAACTTAAAAGGATGGGGTTCAGAGAGTTTCTGGGTTGGCAAACACTTGGAAATGTGGGGAGAATGGTGCAGTTGGAGAGAGCATGGAAGCTCCTGGCCCTTTCCCCATACATTGCCCTCTATATTCTATCTGGCCATGCTAAAGGTCTATCCTTTCATAATGAGCCAGTAATCTGGTAGGTAAAATGTTTCTCTGTCAGCTGCTCTAGCAACTTAATCAAACCCGAGGAGGGGGTTGAAACCTATGACCTATAGCAAGTTGGTCAGAAGCACAAGTGAAAACCTGGACCAGCAATGGGCATCTGAAGGGGGTAGGGAGCAGTCTTGTAGGATTAAACCCTTAACCTGGGGGGTCTGACATTATCCCCAAGTGTTAGAACTGAGTTGAATTGTAGGACACCCAAGTAGTGTTAGAGAATTGCTTGGTGGTGTGGGAAAACCATATACACACAAACACAAACAAGTTAGAATTAGGAGCTGAACCCATACAAGAGAAATACTGAATGTCAGATTATTAGATTGGAGTTAGAATAAAAAGAGTTATTGTTAATTCAGAAAAACCTTCAATAACAGCTTCCTCCCTTAGAAAGTGCTTTGGGGTCATCTAGAAGATTTTACTTTTTTTTTTCTTAGAGAGAGAGCATGCGAGAGGTGGGGGACAGAGGGAGAGGGAGAGAGAGAATCCTAAGCAGGCGTGAGCCCAGTGCAGAGCCTGACATGGGGCTTGATCTCATGACCCTGAGATCAAGATCTGACCCAGAATCAAGAGTTGGAGGCTTAACTGAATGAACCACCCAGGTACCCCCTTTTTAAAATAATTAATTAATTAATTTTTTTAGAGGGGGAGAGAGAGAGGTGGGGGAGGGGCAGAGGGAGAAGGAGAGAGAATCTTAAGCAAATTCTATACCCAGCTAGAGCCCGATGCAGGACTCGATCTCACAACACTGACTGTGACCTGAGCCGAAATCGAGAGTCGGATGCTTAACCAACTGAGCCACCAAGGTGCCCCTGGGGTCATCTAGATTTTAAATCAGATCTTTCTTTCTAGTCCTGAAGCCCTCCTAATACTCACCATGTAATTTAGTGTATTCTTCTCTTAGAAAAATGAAACTGACAAAATGACTATTAAGAAATTATACTGGGGCATCTGGGTGGTTCAGTCCATTAGGCATCAGACTCTTGATCTCAGCTCGGGTCTTGATCTCAGGGTTGTGAGTTCAAGCCCCACTTTGGGCTCCATGCTGAGCAAGGAGCCTACTTTAAAAAGAAAATTATACCAAGCTAAGATTAACAAGTCTGGGGATCTAATGTACAGCATAGTGGTAATAGCTACTAATACTGAATCATATACTTGCATGTTTCTAAGAGAATAGATGTTAACTGTTCTCACCACAAAAAAGAAACGGTAACTATGTAATGAGATGAGGATGTAGCCAATACTATGGCGCTCATCACTTTGCAATGTATCAAATCAACAGGTTGTATACTCTTAAACTTATACAATGTTATGGGTCAATTATATCTCCAAAAAAGCTGGAAAAAAAGAAGTTAAATAAAAATCTATGTTCTATATTCCTTCCCAGAAGACAGTTTTTGTGTATTGAAATAAATGGAACATGAAATGCTTGCAAAGTCCTTGTGAGAAATTACAGCTAAAGAGCAGTGTCTTGTCCATTGAGCCAGGCTCCATCCAGATAGTAGTTTTCACTGGCTTTCCTCACTCCTGGTTAGTCATGCTCAGGAAATAAAAGGGATCAGAACACTTCCTTAGGAAGCAGTTACCCAGTGTAGAAGAAGCCAAATGGGTATGCTTCCCCCACAAAAGTAGGATGTCTGGGACTGAGCAAATGTGTCTGTACACACACACACACACACATACACACACACAGTGAGAGACAGAGAGCAATCTCATAAGCAGAGGGTTGATTCTCACATGTGAATGTTGTCTAGTATTGCTTTAAGGTAGAACAATGATTCAGCAGAATCTGACTCACTTAAATCTCTGCTTATTCTAAAAGAACCACAAGTTAGGAATGGTCTGGAGAAGGAACTCACCCCTGTTTTTGGCAAGACCTAAAACAGGCATCAAACCAGACCTGGTTTTAATTCCTGCTGTAGCTCTCTGTGAACTAGGACAAATGACCTGACCTCAAAACCTTGAGTTAGGTTAAGTTAATATCTAACCTATGGTGCATTTCAAAGAAGACATTGAGAATATGTGTAAGCCATGTCACTAGGCACTTGGCACAGAGTAGAAGTCCTATCCATGATAGTGCCTCATCATTCGCCTCCTCCCTCCCTTTTCCTCTCTTTTCAGTTGAAGGAAGTAGAGGAACTTCTCCCCCAGCACCGTCGGGGAGAAGGGCCTAACTTAACTGTGCGCTGGTCTGGATCTCAGTCTATTGCTGTCTGCTTCACAATTCAGACACCATCACAAGGCAGACATGGTCCTTTTGTCCTGCAAAGGCTTTCCTTCCTAGGCATTAAATGTGGCTCCCAGCTGAGCCCCCCTCCCCCCCAAATCCTGTTATTTATCTTGTGGTCCCTCTCTGAGTGCCCCGCACATGGTAAAGACTTAAAGCTTAGCTGGAAGCTTTGGGGGTCTCTTTCAGAGAGAAAAGGCGTGGAAGCAGAAGAAAGAGTCCTGAATCTTCAGGCTAGTGCTGGGCCTGGCTTTCCAAAGGCTTAGGGCAATAGTTCCTAATGCCCTCAGTCCAGTGCCCCTTTTTTCCCTCCTGAACAATATTCATATGCAATATAAACTAGATACCTACTTTCGAAAAGTGAATCTAATGCTCTCTCTAACTATATTGTAAAGGTGAAATAAAAGATTAGTTTGTAATAAAATGGAAAGTATTTTAACCAGCTGAGCCACCCAGGCACCTCTAAAATGGAAAGCATTTTAACATGTAATGTCAGGTATGACTACACATATCATATAGTAGTCAGAGCTTTGAACTTAGTACAGAATCCTTGTGAGTGCAACAGCAAGAGATGCACGTGGACGGGTATCCGCAGCGGCATCTTTGACAACATGGGTTTCTGAAATGGTAAGCAACTCCTGGTGAAAGTTCTGAACAAAGTAAATGATAAGTTCCTTCAATCTACGTGTTAGTTGCATTTCTGGGGGATTCAGTGTTTGAAATGGTTCAAAAAATACTTTGTGTTCATATGTAAAATGAAGCGGAGTCCTAGGCTCCCTTGATAAGAGGTTTTTCATCTACATTGGTATCCGGTGGGACTTTTGAACACATGTGGGATGTGGGACATTTTGTGCAGCACTGTCCTGATCATTGCAGGATGCCTAGCATCTTTGGCCCCAAGACATGAAATAATACCAGGAGACCCTCCTCCATGCCCACCCAACAACCCCCCAACATATGCAGATAACCAAAAATTACCCTCACGGATTTCCAAAACATCCCCTAGAGGGCAGTACGTCCCCCTGTTGAGAAGTGGCTGAGGGGACTAAATGTGACCAGGAACCCTCCCATGAGTTAAGGAAGAGTTTGGTTTCCTTTCATGATGCCCACATCTACTCAGCCTTAGACCTCATGTGAGTCTATCGACCCTCCCTCTAGGCCCACATATCAGCCCTACCTCCCAAGTTCTGAGGCCCACTTCTCTATCCATTCCACTTCATCCAGCACCAGGGGAGGCAGTGGATGAGATCAGGCACCAGTAGAATTCTAGGAGGAGTCTGGCAGAGCAGGCAGGTAAAGCCAGATCTGGTCCTTCCCTGGAAGGAGGGGGGCCAGAGAGGATCCAGATCTTACCTGTGTGGGCCGCAGGAGACCAAGTAGGCATGCCTGAGCTCAGCTAAGGGAATCTCTGCTCTCAAACTTGACTGGACAACATCAGTGCCTTCCAAGCTGTCTGCCTTCACTCATCCTGTCCCTTATCAAGGTGGTACAAGGAGCACAGATTCTGAAGCCAGACTGCCTGGGTTCCGGTCCTTGCTCAACCATTCACTTTGCTTTGGGAAGGTTATTTAATCTCTCTGTGCCTCAGTTTCTTCATGGGTAAAATGGGGATAATAGTATCTATGTTATATGGTTCTAAGGATTCAATGAGTTGATTATATAAAAGTGCTTAGTACAGTGTCTGGCATGTAGTATTTTGCAAATCTTAGATATGATTATAGTCATCACCATTCATGCCCTTGAGAGAGCATTAGGTTAGGGAGTTACCCCAAGTTGGGGGATGAGCATTCCTAAGGACCCTCACTATGATGAAACCGAAGCTGACAGTTACATGTGAGTAAGAATACTTGCAGCTAATCTAGCAGAGATGGCTCCCTGGTTTCATTCTTGAAGATCTAGGTGACTGGTAAGATCTAGGCTGGTAAGATCTAGGTGACTAGGTAAGATCCAGGCTGGTAAGATTCTAGGTGACTAGGTAAGATCCAGGCTGGTAAGATCTGTGACTAGGTAAGATCTAGGCTGGTAAGATCTAGGTGACTAGGTAAGATCCAGGTTGGTAAGATCTAGGTGACTAGGTAAGATCTAGGCTGGTAAGATCTAGGTGACTAGGTAAGATCCAGGTTGGTAAGATCTAGGTGACTAGGTAAGATCTAGGCTGGTAAGATCTAGGTGACTAGGTAAGATCCAGGTTGGTAAGATCTAGGTGACTAGGTAAGATCTAGGCTGGTAAGATTCTAGGTGACTAGGTAAGATCCAGGCTGGTAAGATTCTAGGTGACTAGGTAAGATCCAGGCTGGTAAGATCTAGGTGACTAGGTAAGATCTAGGCTGGTAAGATCTGTGACTAGGTAAGATCTAGGCTGGTAAGATCTAGGGGACTAGGTAAGATCTAGGCTGCTAAGATCTAGGTGACTGGTAAGATCTAGGCTGGTAAGATGTAGGTGACTGGTAAGGTCTAGGCTGGTAAGATGTAGGTGACTAGGTAAGGTCTAGGCTGGTAAGATCTAGGTAACTAGGTAAGATCTAGGCTGGTAAGATCTAGGTGACTGGTAAGACCTAGGCTGGTAAGATCTAGGTGACTAGGTAAGAAAGGCCAATTACTATCCTCATCATCATCACCATCATCATCATCATCATCACACTAAGGGAAAAATAGAATGCTGTGGAAGAGGGAGGACTGTGGATGCCAAGGCTGGATGGAGGAGGGACGTGGTCAAGGAGGGAATAAGGAAGCATTTCCTGCAGCCTTGAGAAAGGGCTTACTTTCTGACCATCTATGGACTGTGAGTCTCTGTCTTTGTAGATCTCAAGTCTAGCTGCTACCCGAACAACCAGAAAAGAAACAAACCCCCTGACCTCCAAACCCTCAGTCTTCATAGGCACAGGCAGCAGAGGTGCTGCATTTGGAGAGAAGATGGTGAAGAACAGGAAGGAACAGCTCACTGTAGAGTGATTCCCGTAAGGGCTGAGTCTCAGGGACCAAGTACAGCAGGAACAAAGTCGCTCCCAAGAATAGCCACACACCCCCCACCCCCACAAACAACCCCAGAAATAAAGGAAACACAGCAAGGAGAAGAGGGGCAGAGAGAGGCAGAAGTGGGCAGGAAGGGCAGCTCCCCAAAAGGACATTAGGGCAGGAGTCAAGTGCAAGAGAAAGAGACGGACATGGGAAAGCTGCCTCTATACTAGGGCCAGATCAAGGAGAGGTCAAGAGCCCTTCCCAGCAAGGACTTCAAGTCCCTGAAAGTAGGTTGTCCTGGGAAGCAGAATCCTTGTCCCCTTTAGCTGCCTGAATTTCTCCCAAAACCTTCACCCTCAAGTCTGGGCTCTGGGAACATATTCCGAAGTATTCCCCCTGCTCAGATCTCCAGACTTCTTCCACTTTCATCAGGGCTATCCTCCCAGCTCGACACCCCTCCCTACACAGATGGAAAAGCACCAAAAGGCATGTCAGTGATAGACATGTGATAACTGAATTTGCTTTTTTCCCCTTGACTGTTTCTCCTGTCTCTTCTCTTAAGCTACGTATTAGAAGAGCACTCACCAGTCCCCAAAGACTTGCAGTCTTTGCTCCACAAAACAAAGTACCCAAGAACAATTCCTTACTGATCAATACTCCAGGATTGTGTCTCCAGCGGCAGGAACCAGAGGGACAGGGAAGAGAAATAGGGCTCTAGGGCCCTAAGCAAGAGATCCCAGCCCAAGCCCAGGGTCCCAAGGAGGAGCTACAGGAGAAGAGGGTCAATTCGAGCGCCGTGCAGTAGAAGTAGGACTGGCAGAGAGAAACTAGCTTTGAGAACCTTTATTGAGAACTACCACTGAGAACCATCTTTCCCAAAGCTACAGACGGTATTTTTGCTACAATGCCCTTTCTTTTAAAAGACGTCTGAGGGCAAGTGTAATGCTTCTAGAGCAAGAAATGGTGAAGGGGAAAAACATTTCAGCACCGTACTCCAGATCAATGTGGCAAAAAAACCAATAGGCAGATAACCGTCCAAACAGCGGAGTCAATAGGAGAGGGCTGGTGGCGAACCCTGCCATTGGCTTAGCACCCCCTGTTCTCAGAAGCCCAGATCACCGGGAAAAGGGAGCACCTGTCTTACCTCAACGTCCACAGGGGCAGACCAAGCTGAGGCCCGGCCAACACCCATCTCATATCCATGGAATATCCTGTAGCCCCGGGCTTGCTAGGCAAGGATCAACTTTGGGATATAGGTTGCCTTCCAGGGATATTGTCCCTTGCTTCCTACTCCCAGCTGCTACATGGTTTCAGCTTCTGCATTCTTTTTGTTAATTTAAGACTTTATGTATGTATGTATGTATGTATTTTTTAGTGAGGGGAGGGGCAGAGGGAGAGGGATAATCTCAAGCAGGCTCCCCGCTGAGCACAGAGCTCCACGCAGGCTCGATTCCACAACCCCGAGATCACGACCTGAGCTGAAATCAAGAGTCGGACGCTCAACCGACTGAGCCACCCAGGCACCCCTCAGCTCCTGTATTCTTGAATCAGGAAAGGAAGGGTGAATGTTAAGAAGTGAAGAGAGTGTATGAGAATGAGCTTTTCTTGCTTGATCTTCCAGTGTTCAGCTTCCAGTTTCACTGTATAGAGACCATTTCTCAGCAGTGCAAGCGGCCCTGAATGCCATCATTTTATTTAATTCACGGTTTAAAATCTTCAGCACGTCAGTGGTGCTCTCTCAGATCCAGAGTCATCTTCTCCTTCCCCTAAGTTAGAGAAACAGTGGGAGGGAGAGGGAATGTGGGAGGAAGACAGAGCAGGGGGGACAGGGTGGACAGGTCATTTGGGGATAGGGAGCAAGGAAGGTTGGGTTTGTTTTCCAAGGCATAGATCCCAAGCGTGCTCTGAGCCGGAAGGTGAGCGGGGAGGTGATGAGCAGCCTCACAGGTGTGCACAGGGGCGGTGACAGCCTCAGACAGAGACCGTGTCGGCGGTGAATCAAGGTGAGGGCAAGGTCCGGGGGCGGGGGAGGCAGGGGTGGGCTTCAGTCTACATGTTCAGTTCCTGTGCCAGGGTGTGGTCCATGCGGTCAGTCTCCCACCCTCCTTGAGGCCAGCTCAGGCTTACATTCGCATTCCTCCCAAGAAAAAAGCAGAAGTAGAGGTTAGATGACCCCACTGGGGTTTTTTCTTTTTTAATCATGATTAAACATGCTCGAATCACACAGAGTGGCTATTCCACTTCTGCTCTGACTCCGCAGTGGGGCAGGTGGAAACTACAGGGGTCCCTTGGTTGGCGCGGCCTCTAGGGATGGCTGGATTTGGGAAGTTAGAGGTAGGCAGGGTAGCAGAAATCCTTTGTCTAGTACACGTCTACCGGCAGTAGCTGTGTTTCCAGAAAGCTCCCTGCCCTTACCTCTCTTTCCCCCCCAAATCTACTCTAGGCCCATCTCCCTGCCCGCGGCCCTTTGAAACCTCTTCTGCCTCTGCCCCTGATGGTCCTAGACTGGACGGTGAAGGCAACTTTCTCTGGCCTCCACCCGTCCCAGGCTCCCTGCCTTGGAACTCATCTACTCAGCATGCACTAATGTGGAAGGTGCTTGATCTGGGTTGGCCTCGAGGAGAGGGAGGCTCCGGTCCCCACGGTCGCTTAGCTCATAGGAGGGAAGGAGGATGTGTTGGTGCAGAAGGATGTGAAGAGCAGAAACACGTTACCTGAAGTGTGACTGTTGTAACTGGCGGAACAGTGCCTAGGCCCCCCCTCAGGCACCCTACTCTGACTGCTTCCCCCCCCCGCCGACTGCCAGGGGTCCCTCTCTCAACCTCAAAGCCTCTTGCTCTTCAACCTCATGGGGCAGACATAGGTGCTGGTCAAGGAGGCTTGTCCCAAGGACAAACTGGTCTACCCTCAGGCAAGTGGCTGCCAATTGAATTCTTCATCCTCCCCCACGTTCCTTGTGCCTCCACTGTTGCGATGGCTTGGGGGGGACCAGAGAAAATAATATATAAGGATTGAACTTGCCTCAACAAGAGGCTAGAGGGACAAAGAGACAAAGACACATAGGAGTCAGAACTGCAGCGAAGGGGAGAAAAGGGAGAGAGTGAAGGACAAGGCTGGTTATTCAGGAGCTAGGATCCTTTTTCCTTTTCTGGAATCTCCGGAACTTGCCCTGAATAGCAAGGGCAGCCTTCTCCGTTTCTGGAGCTGTCAGATCAATGTCGATCTCCTCCTCCTCCTCAGCCTTCTTGGCAGCACCAGCTTTCCCTGCAGAGAGTTGAGAGATTCACTGATGAGCAAACCGGCATTGCCCCTGCACCTTTCTCCAGGCCCCAAATACAGTGGTTAGGGTCCACTTCCTGCTGGGCTCTGGGAGGTTCTCCAGTCTTTGCTAGGACCAATAATGCCTGATCACTCTCCTGGAAGCTTGAGTCAGGGTACTGAGGCTGAGAACTAGCTCTAGTTACTTAGGAGCTTTGCTACTCTTAGACCAAGATGACAAATGTCTTCTGTCATCACTTATTCCTCAGTCTTACAACTCAGAGTCCCAGAGCATATTGACTTTCCCCAGCTTTCCCTCAATTTCTTTTTTTTAAAAGATTTTATTTATTTATTTGAGAGAGAGAATGAGAGAGAGCACATGAGAGGGGGGAGGGTCAGAGGGAGAAGCAGACTCCCTGCCGAGCAGGGAGCCTGATGCGGGACTCGATCCAGGGACTCCAGGATCATGACCTGAGCCGAAGGCAGTCGCTTAACCAACTGAGCCACCCAGGCGCCCCATTTTCCCTCAATTTCTGATTGAGACAGTGGCTGGATTATCTCACGAGCCTCTTCCTATCACAGTGCCTGTTTCCAAGCACTCCAGAGCTAGCTTCCACAATCAAGGAGTAAATACTGGTAGGTTTACTTCTTAGGAAAAAGTGGAAGAAAGCCTACAGGTATAGTGGTTCTAACCTAATGCTTTGTTTCACTTGTCCATATTCCTATTCCAATTACATCCCACTCTAGGAGCTTCCAGACTTATAGCCCTACCTGTCCTCATATCTCTGTAATTACCCACTCTACAAACCACCTGGGCCAACCCCACTCACCCTTTTCCTCTGGGCCAGGTGCCTGGTTGGTTGCTGGGGATGTTTTGGTATTAAGCTGGAAAAGAGAAATCAGAGTATTAGATATTCATAGAAGTATTAAGGTGCCATCCCTTTAGACTCATCATCAACAATTTAAAGTCCTCCTATCACCAGGTGCACTCCTTAATCTTTTGAAGAAGTGGGTCTGAAGATCAGAGAGAGGGAGAAAAGTCATTAAAATTCATTCAACAAGCATTTATTGGTGCTAGGGACATTGCAGAGGACAAAACAGACAAAACCCCTGCCCTCATGGAGTTTACATTCTAGTACACAGAGAGACTAATAAAATATTAGGTTAGGTGGTGGTAAGTGTTACAGAGAAAAGACAGGGAAGCGGGTGGTGAGTGCTTGTGGGAATGGAGAAACACAGTTTTATACAGAGTGGTCAGGAAAATTCTGTCTGAAAGTGGCATTTGAGCCAAAAGCTAAAAGAGATAAGTGAAGAAGGGTTACCCGAGTCCGGGCAGAAGCTTCCAATGACCGTGGGTGGAAGTGAGATGAGCTTATTTGAGGAATAGCAAGAGACCGATGCAGCTGGAGTGGAGAGAGGAAGGAAGCAGGAGGAAGGGGGCTGGAGACCAGATCAGAGATAACTAGGGTGGGCAGATGACGTAGAGCCCCGGGAGTCCTCTTAAGGAGTTCGACTTTTATAAGTGAGATGAGAAGGCACCGGAGACCATCAATTTGCACAAAGCGGGCACGAGGGAGGAAGCAGGAAAACCTGCTAGGAGGTTATTGCAGACAACTAGGCAGGAGGTAATGGTTGCTGGGGTCAGCACCGTGGCGGTGGAGGTGGTGAGACGTGGTTCGATCCTGGGTATATTTCCAAGCTATGACCAAAGGGACTGGTTGATGGGATAAGTGGCATTTTGAGAAAGGGGTCAAGGATGACTCCAAAGTGTTTGGCCTGAGGAACTGAAAAAAACAGAATTGTTTCCCGAAATGGAGAAGACAGCAGGAGCAGCAGGTTTTAGGAAAAAAGAGAGGCCTATTAATTACTCAAGAGGAGATGCTTTTATAAGCTGCTGGATATTCAAGAGGAGTTAAGGAGCAGGATCTGGCCTAGAGATATAAATTAGGCCTTTATTAACATATGGATGACATTTAAAGCCATCAGACTGTGAGATCACCATCAGATAAAGAGAAAAGGGTCAAATCCTGGGGCATTCCAGTGATGAGAGGTTGTAGAAATGAGGAAAAATCAGTAAGGAAAATTGAGAAGTCAGGTAGGAGAAAAGCCAAGAGAGTATAGGAATTTAGAAAGCATGTGAAGAAACTATTTCAAGCAGGAGAGAGTGATTAGTTGTGTCTAATTCTGCAGGTAGGCCAAGTAAGATGAAGACTGGGGATTGACCACTGGGTTTTGTTGTGTGGAAATCACTGGTGGCTTTGACAAGAGAAGTCACAGTGGAGGAAGGGAGCAAAAGTCTGGTTAGAGTAGGTTCATGAGGGAAATGGAGGAGAGAGATTGAAACAGCAAAGAGAGAAGGAGTTCCCCAAAAATGGGGGTGGGACCGTGGTTTGAGGGGGATATGGGCATGAGAAGATTTCACTTAAGATGGCAGAAATTATAGAATGATTGTGTTTTATGAAAATGATTCAGTAGAGGGGCGCCTGGGTGGCTCAGTGGGCTAAGCATCTGCCTTCAGCTCAGGTCATGAACCCAGGGTCCTGGGATCGAGCCCCACATCAGACTCTGTGCTCAGCAGGGAGTCAGCTTCTCCCTCTCCCTCTGCCTCTGCCCCTCCCCCTGCTCATGCTCCTTCTCTCTCTCTCTCTCTCTCAAATAAATAAAATCTAAAAAAGAAAGAAAGAAAGAAAATGATTCAGTAGAGAAGGGCAAACTGTAGGGACAGAAAGAGGATCCTTGGGGCGCCTGGGTGGCTCAGTCGTTAAGCATCTGCCTTCGGCTCAGGTCATGATCCCAGCGTCCTGGGATCGAGCCTCGCATCGGGCTCCCTGCTCAGTGGGAAGCCTGCTTCTCCCTCTCCCACTCTCCCTGCTTGTGTTCCTGCTCTCACTATCTCTCACTATCTCTCTCTCTGTGTCAAATAAATAAATAAAATCTTAAAAAAAAAGAAAGAAAGAAAGAAAGAGGATCCTTGCTGGAAGAGAAAGGGGGTGAGATCTAGTGCCTAAATAGTGGGTGGCCCTGAACAGGAGCTAAGCACAGATCACCCACAGTAACTGGAGGGAAGGCAGATCTTATAGGCCCAGAGGCAGGCAGGTGGGGACATTTGCAAGGTCTCTTCTCATTGCTTCTGTTTTTGAAGTAAAATAGGTAACAAGGTCATCATCCAAGAGGAGAAGGGAAGAGGTCTTGAAGGAAAGAAGGGGGAAAGAAAGTATGAAATACTCATTTAAGCAAAGTAAGAAAGTGAATGAACTAGGGAACAGTAATATTCCCATTGCTGGGAAGCACTGGGGCCCCTCCTAAGGTCATGGCCATGAATTTGAAATTGGATTAATCAACTGATATGTGTGCTTTTTTCTAGCTTCTCTGTCCAGATGGAGAGTTAAATTTAAAATAATAGGAATTCCCCTTCCTTGGAATTATATCAATAGAGCTGCTCCATCTGGACATTCCTATCTCAAGGTACACTTGATCTTGAGAGAGAGTCACGCCTGTGGGCTCCTAGGTACCCTTGGAGTCTGTTTACTCATTTCACAATTTGAGTACTTGCTATTTGCTAAAATACAGGCTTCTCACGAAGGTTTTGCCATCGCATCCTTAGAATAGTTCAGTGGAGTATACAGCATTCTCCCTCATTTTACTGATGCAAACCTTGGTTGAATGACTGCCAGATATCAGGGCTCTGCTTTAATAAGCTGATAGAATCCAGTTTATGTTATGTAGATTATGCCATTTAGACCCGATTTTGATAAATATTTATCAGCCACTTACTTGTGTTTTGTTCTATGCACTTATAGGGTATAGAAGAAACACGAGATTCATTTATTCAACCAAGATGTCAGGGCCTCATACATGCCAAGTATTATTCTAGACACTGGGGACACAGCAGTGAGCAAAATAAAGTTCCTGAACTCATTAAACAACTATGCCAGCTTGACACGTTCCAAGAAGGAAAATAAAACAGCGCCGTCTAGGAAGGCCTCTCTGATGAGTGACATTTGAGCAGAGGTTTCAGTAACATATAAAAGGAAGTCCTGTCAGTGTGTAGGAGAAAAGCCTTCTAAGCAGATGAAACATGAGGTGGAAAGTCCCTGAAGCAGGTTTTGTGCCTGGTTATGTTCAAGGAAGAGTAAGAAAACCACCACGGCTGGAGCTGAGTGAATAAGGGAGAGAGCAGAAGAAATGAAGTTGGGTGGGTGGCCAGAATATGAATATCTCTGGACCAGAGCAAAGGCTTGGACTTTTTTCTGAGTTGATGGAAAAGCATTACAAAGTTTGGGGCAGAGGGAACATGGTTTGACCTGTTTCTAAGAAATCACTTTAGGGACGCCTGGGTGGCTCAGTTGGTGAAGCGTCTGCCTTCAGCTCAGGTCATGATCCCAGGGTCCTGGGATTGAGCCTCACATCGGGCTCTCTGCTTGGCGGGGAGCCTGCTTCTCCCTCTCCCTCTGTCTGCTGCTCCCCCTGCTTGTGTTCTCTCTCTCTCTCTCTCAAATCAATTAATAAAATATTAAAAAAAAAAAGGTGTGAGGAGAAAAGAGAAAGAGTGAGATAATCATGTAAGAAAGTAAGAGAGTGAACGATGAGACATGGTAGGTAGGATTACCAGGCAGCACTTAGGGCCCACATGAGGGTAATGAACATGGATTTAAAGTGAAACCAGTTAAGAGATTGTCCCTAACTTCCAGGCTGAGTGAAGAGATAAAACAAGTACCCAAACAATATTTACTGAGAATTTATTACATGCTCAACATTATCCCATTGAATCCTCTGAAATTTCCGAGGTATCATCCGCATTTTATAGTTGAGGAAACAGGCTTTGAGATGCTAAAGATCTTGTCCAAGGTCAAGCCACACTGCTAGAAACCAGCAGAACTGGCTTTGGGACCCAGAGCAGCGGACTCCACATTCAAACCACCAAGCTCTACTATTCCCACAAGATGGAATATTGTCACATGCTCGCCCAAATATGGTAACGTGCTAATAATGATTGAATCTAGGTGAAAAGCATATGGATGCGCACTGAACTCTTATTCTTTCAACTGCAATACATTTTTTCTAATAAAAAGTTAGGGGGAAAAAAGAAAATATTAATTTAAAGTAAAACAAAATTATTATTTTTAAAAGTAGGATGTAGATTGATATGGTCCAATTTTGTAAAAGATATAGACTGCTTATCTATCTATCTATCTATTTAAAAGCCTGGAAGAACATTCACAAAAGTGTTCCCGAAACTCTATGGAATTCTTGCTAGTCCCCCTTTGACCAAAAGAAAGGATCCATGAAAAGAAAGGTTGTTCCTGAGATTCCTGGGAGACCAGCAGGTCATTGCTTTCTTCCCCCATGATCTTCCTGTGGTCATAGTCATTATTTATTTATTTATTTGTTTGCACACGATTGATGTAATGGCCCAGCAGTCACCTACTTGACACGCTCCACTCTGGTACGCCGTCATCACAAGAGGTTCGCCCATACCGCAAAAGCAGGCCATGGATGGGTAATAGGCTAACAGTCGATAGTCCAGACAAGAGGGTTAGGGGTCAAGAGGCAAATTCTATAGTCCCATGATCTCTGACTTTAAATCCTACTTTCTCGATTGCCAGCAATCGAGACTCTGACCTTGCTTTGTTATCCCTCTGTCTGACTCTAAGCCTGTTCCCTTAATCCGCCGACTCTTTTCTCTCACCCCAGCCCCTCCCCTTTGGAGGAAAATCTGGTCCCAATTCTAAATATCTCCCCTCCGATGGCTGTCTCTTCCTCTACTTTGCTTCTCGGATCAGCTAATCTTGAGCATCCCCCAAGCCCGAATATGTGTCAGGACAGAACCACCCGGGCCACGCTTCCCTCCACCCAGCAGGCTGTCCCCCTTCCTGAGTCTCCCCTGACATTACCGACCCTGGAATGGAGTCATGGCTCAGCTGCTGTCTGGTCCTCCAGGGCTTCCCAGCTCCATTTGGCTTAAACGTATGAGCGGGCGCTGGGGAGACCAGAAAAGGGTGCTATAAGGAGGAGAAGACCCCTATTGCTCACCATGCCCCCTTGAAATCTCCCTCGTACCTTCTGCTGAAAAGCACTATGCTGAGTCTTCTACCTCCTGCCCCTCCTCCCTCCACCCTCTCCAGCCAGTTCTCAAAATAGCCACTCAGAACACGGGATTTCTAGATTTAGTTTTTGGTGATTTGCTGAGGTTGGGGGTGGGGACGGTTAGATCACAGGTTGTTAGCTCCCACACTCTCTATAGTTCTCAGCCCTTTCCTGGTCCCTGGTCTCTGCCCCAACCCTCTGTTTGTTTTCCAGAAACTCAGCGATTTTTGATGAATCAAGGTCCTCTGGTACATCACCTGTAAGCAATCAGACTAGCTGCACTGTGGGTAAACCAAGGAGGCACGGAGGTCCGCTCTGGGTGAACCAGATACCACATGCTCCGTAAGAGCATCTCTCCCACAAACTCACACCTCCACAGGATCGATGCTAACCCACAGGAGCTGTGACCAGGGAGGGTTTCTCAGCCTCTCTCTGCCTCACATCCTAGCCAGGTATGGATTACAAACTCTCAGGGGCTCTTCTGCTTCTTTCAACACTGAGCTCTTCTGACCTGTAATAACAACAGCGAAGTGGGTTAGCAAGTCCTTCCTTTTCCTCATAGGACTCAGCAGGAGAACACGAAGAGATCCCAGACTGCAGCAAGCCACCTCCCCTGGCCTTGTTAATAACCACATGTGTCATACCTTCTATGTGCCAGTCACATCTCTACACACTTCATAAACACTGGCACGTGAGTCATTATAACAGCCCCATAAGAGGGCTATTGTAACTATTCTCATTTTACAGGCATGGAAACTGAAGTAAGAGAGGTTCGTTAACTTGCCTACGGTCATACAGCTAAGAAGTAGCAAAGCCAGAATTTGAATCAAGACAGTCTGACTCCATGGGGCCCCTGGGTGGCTCAGTCGGTGAAGCGTCTGCCTTTGGCTCGAGTCATGATCCCAGGGTCCTGGGATGGAGCGTCGGGCTCCCTGCTCAGTGGGGAGTCTGCTTCTCTCTCTCCCTCTGCCCCTCCTCTCATGCTCTCTCTCTCCAAATAAATAAATAAAATCTTAAAAAAAAGGGCGCCTGGGTGGCTCAGTCGGTTAAGTGACTGCCTTCAGTTCAGGTCATGATCCCAGGGTCCTGGAATCGAGTCCCACATTGGGCTCCCTGCTCAGTGGGGAGCCTGCTTCTCCCTCTCCCACTCCCCCTGCTTGTGTTCCCTCTCTCACTGTGTCTCTCTCTGTCAAATAAATAAATAAAATCTTTAAAAAAAAAAAAAGGGGACAGTCTGACTCCAGAGTCCATGCGTTTGAACACCATGCTATGCTATCTCCTCAAGTCTAGCCAAGGAAGAAAGGTAGGAAGGAAAGTCCTAGGGATCGTGACTTCCTACCATTCCCACTCTCAATCCACAATCCCCAGCACTTTCTTCACGTGTGCTCTACCGGGAACATGTCCGCCCATTATGGGGAAATCTTACCTGTTATTACAGAACCTGATCCCAGACCATGCCTATTGACTCAGAACCCTGATTCTGCCTTTTATCTTGACATGTGTTCGGTGGGCCTCCTGGCACACACTAGGCTGACCCCTGGGCGACAGCTATCACCTGAGGGTATGTTCGTCACTCCCAGGGCCAGATGCTAGCCCTTCAGATTCTGAGAATTCCGTGGGTAGGACCATCCCACTGGTTTCCATTCCAAATGACTCCCTCACCCACATTCAGGTCTGCTGTTCCACGTTTCTAGTGAGCTTGGAGCTTGGTTCAGTTCAGCCTCACCGCGCACACAGGACTCAATGTTTCTCACTTCTCAACACGCACCAAACACTAATTAGCAACCCTCAGGCCCATCTGCTCTCGCCTTTCCCCAAAGGGCTCTACTTTTTCCCCTGCCTACCTTCCTATATTCCTTCTCTCCTCACCTCTGGGCCTGACAATGTTCCATTCCGTCATCCTGGCGGTGGCTGCCGGGCCCCTGTGAATATACCCTTGTTTCCTCTGCAGTTCGAAGTTGTGGACTCTCCCTCCGCACAGAGGAAGGAGGAAAAGGGTAGGTAAGGCCTGTTAGCCTAAAGAAAGGCTTGGAGAGTGCCGAGAGGGATCTGACATGGCCACGGCCTCCCTTTCCCTGGATGACACCTCCTCCCAGGGCATTCATCAGCATTTGGATGAATTCCTCTCCTTCCATCTGAGCTTAAGATCCCATTCTCCTTCCTCCTTCTCAGGAGTCCTTACAATCAACTCCCCTCACTCTCGTATATAAAACCTCTCCCTCTTTTTAAAAAAGGAAAAGAAGGCTTCCTCAATCTGAATTCCTTCTTCAACTACCATTAGAGGGAAAAGAAGCAGGCCTAGGACCATGCATTGAGGAACCTCAATATTTAAAGGTCAGAGGGATCTTTTAAAAAAATATGAATAGCCACATGCAAAAAAACCCCCAACAACCAAAAAAACTGAATCTAAACCTTGCACTTCATACAAAAATTAACTCCAAATGCATACAAAACCTAAAACTATAAAACTTCTAGAAGAAAATATAGAAAAAAATCTTTGAAACCTTGGGGTAGGCAAAGATTTCTTAGACATACCAAAGGTAGAATTCATAAAAGAAAAAAATTATAAATTAAACCTTGTCAAAATTAAGAACTGCTCTTTGTTTTGTTTTGTTGTTTTTTCAAATTTTTATTTAAATTCTGGTTAGTTAACATATAGTGTAATATTGGTCTCAGGAATAGAATTTAGTGATTCATCACTTACATACATACCCAGGGCTCATCATAAGTGCCCTCCTTAATACCCATCACCCATCTAGCCCATCCCCTACCCACTTCCCTCCATCAATCCTCAGTTTGTTTTGTATCATTAAGAGTCTCTTATGTTTGCTTCCTTCTCTCTCTCTTTTCCCCCCTTCCCACAGGTTCATCTGTTTTGTTTCTTAAATTCCACATATGAGTGAAATCATATAGTATTTGTCTTTCTCTGACTGACTTATTTCACTTAGCATAATACACTCTAGTTCTATCCACGTCATTGCAAATTGCAAGATTTCATTCTTTTTGATGGGTAATATTCCATTATTATATACACACATATATATATGTAGAGAGAGAGTCATATGGCTAAGAAGTAGCAAAGCATATATATATGCATTATATCTTCTTTATCCATTCTTCAGTCGATGCACATTTGGGCTCTTTCCATAGTTTGGCTAGTATAGATAATGCTGCTATAAACATTGGGGTGCATGTACCCCTCTGAATCTGTATTTTTGTATCCTCTGGGCAAATACCTAGTAGTGCAATTGCTGGATCATAGCGTAGCTCTATTTTTAACAAGAACTGCTCTTTGAAAGACATTCCTAAGAGAATGAAGAGACAAGCTACAGACTGGAAGAAAATATTTGCAAATCATATATCTGACAAAGGACTTGTATCCTGGATATATAAAGAGCTTTCAAATCCTGGTAACATGAATGCAATTTGCAAAAATGGGCAGGATATTTGGACATGTCACCAAAGAAGATACATGGATGACAAACGAGCACAAGAAAAGATATATAACATCATTAGTCATTTGGGAAATTCAAATTAAAATAACACTGAGATACCATTACATACCTATTAGAATGGTTCTTTTAAAATGATAATGCCATGTGCTAGCAAAGATATGGAGTGTCTGGAGCTCTCATACATTGTTGCTGGGAATGCAAAATGGTGGAGCTACTTTGGCAGGTTAAGCACACTTTTATTGCTAACACCAGCAATCCTACTCCTAGGTATTTACTCAAGTGAAATTAAAACCTCTACACATAAACCTGTAAGTGAATGTTTCTAACAGCTTTACTTATAATCACCAAAAACTGGAAACAAACCAAATGTCCCTCAACTGAGGAACGATAAACAAAGTGTGGTCCATCCATACTATATGATACTACTCAGCAATTAAAAGAAGGAATAAACTACTGATACACACAACCATGTGGATGAACCGCAAATGCATTATGCTAGGGGCACCGGGCTGGCTCAGTCGGCAGAGCATGTGAATCCTGATCTCTGGGTCGTGAGTTCAAGCCCCACAAAAAAAAAAAGTAGCATGAGGCTAAGTGAAAGAAGCAAGACCCAATTTTATGACATTCTTGTAAAGGCAAAACTATAGCGAAAGCAGAAAGATCAATTCAGTGCCTGATAAAGGCTGAGGTCACAGGGGGGGTGACTACAAAGGGGAAGTGGGGAATTTGGGGATGATGAAACTGTTCTGTATCTTGATTGTGGTGGTGGTTTCATGACTACATGTTTGTCAAGTTCACAGACCTGGGGCGTCTGAGTGGCTGAGTCTGAGTCGGTTAAGCGTCTGACCCTTTTTTTTTTTTTTTAAGATTTTTTTTATTTATTTGACAGAGAGAGACACAGCGAGAGAGGGAATACAAACAAAGGGAGTGGGAGAGGGAGAAGCAGGCTTCCCGCTGAGCAGGGAGCCCGATGCGGGGCTCGATTCCAGGACCTGGAATCATGACCTGAGCCGAAGGCAGACGCTTAACGACTGAGCCACCCAGGCGCCCCAAGTGTCTGACTCTTGATTTGGGCTCCGATCATGAGCTCAGGGTCTTGAGATTGAGACCCACGTCAGCTCTGTGCTCAGTGGGGAGTCTGCTTGGGATTCTCACTCTCCCTCTCTGTCTGTTCCTCCCCCTGCACACCCTGTCTGTCTCTCCCTCTCTCAAAGATAATATCTTTTTTAAATACATAAATCTTAAAAAAAAAAAAAAGGTTCATAGAACTATACACTGATAAGGGCACATTATACTGCATAGAAATTATACCTTAATGTTTTAAGTGTGAAAAACAGCGAAGGAGAGGTCAAGAGGTTGGCCAAGACTGAGAAGGAGCACTTAGAAAGGCAGGGGAGAAAGGTGTACGGGGCGAGGGGGGGCGGGGAGGCCTCTCCCAGCTCCCTTCTCTTCATAGCTGAGCCCTCTGAACACTTACTGTCTCCCACTTTCTCAGCTCCCACACTCTCCACCCCACTTCAGCCTCACTTGTCCCCCCTCCTACTCCCAGAAACTCCAGTGCTCTCTCTGATAACCAATACTCTCTCTGATACCAAGTCAAATGCAAAGGGGCAAGCTCCATTTGGCTTGACCTCTTGAGGCATTTGACGCTCAGTCATGTCACCTTCTTCTCCCATCTTCTTTCCCTGGCTCCTGAGGCATCATAGTTTTCCCTGATTTTCTCCTACCTTTCTGGGCATTTCTTCCCAATGTTTAAGTATTGGAGACTCTCCAGGTTTAGAGCTAGGCTCCCTTCTGTTCTCTCTTCCTAGGTGATCCTATCTGTACCTATGACTTGTTATCATTTATACCGGCTCCGTCCAGCAGCATGGGGGTTGACAAACCACAGCCCCCCGCCAAATCTGGCCTCTAGCCTGTTTTTGTAAATAGAGTTTTGCAGCCATACCCATTGTTTACGTCTTATCTCTGGCACCACATCAGCAGAGCTGAATAGTTGCAACAGAGGCCATATGGTCCACGAAGCGAAAAATATTTAGTATCTGGCCCATGACAGAAGAAGTGTGCAGGAGAACTGCAATAGAACTTTCTGCCATGATCGAAATGTTTTCTACCTGTGCTGTCTGATGTATGGCATCCACTAGATGCTTGCGGCTGTTGAATACGTTGTAATGTGGCTAGTGCAACCGGGGAATAAAATTGATAATTTTATTTAATTTTAATCAATAAGTCAATCATTGGGGTGCCTGGGTGGCTCAGATGGTTAAGCGTCTGCCTTCGGCTCAGGTCATGATCTCAGGGTCCTGGGATCGAGCCCCCACATCGGGTTTCCTGCTCCGCGTGAAGCCTGCTTCTCCCTCTGCCTCTCTCTGTCTCTAATGAATAAATAAATAAAATCTTAAAAAAAAAATAAGTCAATCATTGTTCATTAAATAATTAATAAGGAGAACAGCTACATGGGGCTAGTGGCTACCACACAGAGCAGCAGAGCAGGCCACTGAGGGCTCAAATGCACATCTCTATCCCAGACCTCTCCTTCGTGTTCTAAGACACCTGCACCGGATGTTTTACAGACACCTCAAACTTTAGGGGCACCTGGGTGGCTCCGTCGGTTAAGTGACCGACTCTTGATTTCGGCTCAGGTCATGATCTCAGGGTTGTAGGACTGATCCCCGCATAGAGTCTGCTTGTCCCTCTCTTGCTGCCCGCCCCCCCACATGCTCTTTCTCTCTCCCTCAAATAAATAAAATCTTTAAAAAAATCTTAAAAAAAAACAAACCTCAAACTCCATGAGTCTCAAACTGGATTCATAATTCTACTGACCCAACCTAATCTTCTGCAAATATTCTCTATCTCATCTACTTGTACAAGCCAGAAACCTGGAAAGCATCCTTCACACCTTCTTCCCGTCACATTGCATATCCAGTTGGGTGTTAACTCCTGTTAACTTTATCTCCCATCTCTTACTCCATTCACTTCTCCCCACTGCGACGGCCCTCACACAGCTGTTTCCTACGTGGACCACTGCAATAGCCCAAGTGGTTACTGATGCCCTTAGGATAAAGAAAATCCTTAATGTGGTCATAAGGGCCCTACGTTTGCAGCCTCTGATTACTTCAGTAACCTTGTCTCTGGAACATACCTTGTCCCTTCCCATCTCAGGACCTTGGCACATGGTTCTCTTTTTTTTAGTAATTTATTTAGTTAATTCCTGCTTATCTTACAGAGCTCCCCTCAAGGGCTCCTCCCAGGAAGCTCTTCTCAGCTCCCCAGATTCAGCAAGGGCCTTCATTTTTTTTCAAGATTTTATTTATTTATTTGTCAGAGAGAGAGAGAGTACAAGCAGGGGGAGCAGCAGGCTGAGGGAGAAGTAGGATCCCCACTGAGTAGGCAGCCTGATGTGGGGCTCGGTCCCAGGACCCTGGGATCATGACCTGAGCTGAAGGCAGACACTTAACTGACTGAGCCACCCAGGCGTCCCATCTAGGGCCTTCGTTATGTTTTAATAGCACCCAGATTTCTTCTTGGCAGCACTTATTACTCGTGTAACTAAATTAATTCCGTGGTTAGATACTGAATGTATTCTCTTCCATTTCTGTGCAAGTTCTTTTGCAGGTGGGGGCTCTATGTATCTTCTTCACTGCTGTACCCCCAGGGTCTAGCAAAGGCCTTACACATGATATGCACCCCATATTTGTGGGATGACTGAAAGGCGCCCCCACTCTGTTCTTTTTGCCACTGCATCTAGGTTTCTGAAATCAAAGTTGTTTCCAGGTTGCTGAGGGCCTCAGCATCACCGGTTCGGAAATGGTGGAGATACCAGAAGCCAGCTCACTGCTTTTCCTCAGCTCAGCCTATGGGCCTGAAAAGGAGCTGAGGATGAAGGAGAACTTCTCTAGAAGTGTATTTCCTATTACCTGTATAAGAGCTACTGTTTATTTGCCTTTCCTTCGTCACCCGCCTCACCCACCAGATTGCCATTCCCTTCAAAGCAAAGTCCACAGTTACCGTTTATTTGTATATCATGGTAACAACAACCTATGTCTTGCATAGAGTAGGTACTCCACATTTATGTGAATGAAAATTTCGCGAGCCTCAAATTCCTGGGAGGAGCACCACGGCATATTAGGTAGAGCTATCCAGATCTGGTTTCATATCCTGGATTTGCACTGACCCTCTTCAAATCCCAGCTCTGCCATCCCTAGCTGTGGGACATTGGGTAAAGCACTTGGCCTTGCTGTGCTCAAATCTCTCACTGCAGAAAAGGCTAATATACTATTTCGAAGGGTGAAAAGAACTGGAGACAATATATGTAAAATGCCTAGCATATATGAAATAGTTAGGTTTTTTTTTAAAGATTTTATTTATTTATTTGAGAGAGAGAGAATGAGAGACAGAGAGCACGAGAGGGAAGAGGGCAGAGGGAGAAACAGACCCCCTGCCGAGCAGGGAGCCCGATGCGGGACTCGATCCCGGGACTCCAGGATCACGACCTGAGCCGAAGGCAGTCGCTTAACCGACTGAGCCACCCAGGCGCCCTGAAATAGTTATTGTTTTGAAGTAATGTAACTCTGGGTTATATATAAGAATAGGTCAAGGGAGGGGCGCCTGGGTGGCTCAGTCGTTAAGCGTCTGCCTTTGGCTCAGGTCATGATCCCGGGCCCTGGGATCGAGTCCCACATTGGGGTCCCTGCTCCGCGGGAAGCCTGCTTCTCCCTCTCCTACTCCCCCTGCTTGTGTTCCTGCTCTCACTATGTCTCTCTCTGTCAAATAAATAAATAAAATCTTAAAAAAAAAAAAAAAAAGAATAGGTCAAGGGGGATGGGGCGCCTGGGTGGTGCAGTTGGTTTAGCCTTCGACTCTTGGTTTCGGCTCAGGTCGTGATCTCAGAGCCGTGAGACTGACCCTGGTCATGCTCCGTGCTCAGCACAGAGTCTGCTTGAAACTCTCTCTCCATCTCCCTCCCCTCCAAAATAAATAAATAAATCTTAAAAAAAAAAAAAAAAGACCAGGTCCAGTCCCTGGGGTAATGTGTGGTTAAGGTCCTGGGATCAAAGCCTAAAGTGGCCATCGAGTCAGTCTTCACTAAGTAGAACTGAAGGAGGAAGACGATGCCCAGGATTGCTCTAAGGGCCCTTGAGGCTTATTCTGCCGCCGTGGGAGCTTCATAACCAATCTCTTTTTTTTGGACATAAATTGATAACCAATCTCTTTTTACTGTAAACCGACAGTGGAAATCAAAGTCTCCATCTTCCCTATGTTTGTCCCCAGAAATGCTGACGAGGGCTCTAAGCCTCTGGTAAAGGGCCCAGCAATGGTCTGCTGGGCAGAAACCGCCTTCTGTCCAGGCGCTGCCCATATCTGGAGCCTGGAGCCTCCTGGAGCCCCTCCCAGGTGCACAGGAGGGGTGTCCTGAACCCCCGTAAAAGTTCACATTTCAAAGAACCCTAAGACACGACACACACGTTTTTGTTTTAATCATAAAGATGGTTGTGCAAATCTACCCGCTATCTCAGAGGGATGGTTGCTTGGTGTTGTCTCGGCAAAGAGCCTGAGAGCAGACAGGCAGTGGTAACTGGGGAAGAGAGACCTTCTCCCGCTGGGCCAGGCTCGCCCTGCCTCCCGCCCGGGCTGTGTTTCTTTCTTTCTTTGTCTTTTTCCTCAGTGATGCTGTTGCCACAGCAACCTGGGTTACCAGAAGAGGCAAGAGGGTGTCACCCCCTCTGCTCCAAGCAGCAAGTGAGACCTAACCTGGGGCAGGGAAACTGCGCAGATTTCCCTGTACCCCTCTTGCCCCGGGGCTCTGAAAAGCAGCATCACAGGTTGTCAGTGGCAGCAACAGAAGGAACAAAGGAGCACCTCTGCACACTCTGGATTTGCACGATCCGGCTTGGGTGCTTTGCAAATGAAAACACATCATATACACAGTTCAGCCGGAGTCACTTGGCTCACATGAATGGGCACAGGCACTCAGAATCCTGTCCTGCGGTCCAGAGCAGGAAACCTCCAAAGGGCCTGAATCCTAAAAGTCCTAAATAGGAGTCCCAAAAGACCCTTTCCTCGCTGGTGTATTGTCAGAAATCCTAGGCTCTGTCAGCTCCCGGCTTGCTTTAGAGGTGCAGAAAGTGAAGGCGGACTGGAGTGAGTGCATCTGCTTCCAAGTGGTGACGAAGAGGGTCCCCAGGGACCCTTCTCCCCCTGCTGACGTATCCTCCCCCGATGCTAGACGAAGGTCGCTGCTGCAGGGCTTCCGAGGGGCCCCAGGAGCCGCCCGGCTGCCTGGGAGAGACCCCAGCCGGCTGTTTCGAGCGCGGCTGGAGCCTTTCCAATTCCTCCAGTGCAGCAACCAGCTGCAGTCCTCAAACAGCCTCGGAAAGACTTGTTCAAGGTCACCCTCCACATACTAACAGAAAGAGAACCAGGAATTCTTCCCTCAGGCTCTATATACACACATTCTTCTCCTCAAATAAGGACTACAACCCAAATACCTTATAACTCAGATGCCTCCCAAGACAGGAATAGAACCCAAGCAGAGTCCAAGCTCCCAAGCCCCCTGTCCCCTCAGCTACTCCAGCCCTGTTGCCTGGAATAGCAGTAACCCCCCATCGGAGTCCAAGGCAGAGTTCCTTGGCCATGCCAGCTCACGGTACGCAGTGAGTCAACAGCCCTGGCCCTTCCCCCCAGCATGGGCTGCCATGGTTTAATGAGCGGTTATTTGTGGTGCTCTGCACACGGCTTGGAGCTGTGCCTTCTACCCCACACTGAGGGCAGGGGTGGGGGAGAGTGAGTAGTGAGTGCCAAAGCTTCATTTATTACTATAATCTTCAATGTGCATCCCACCCATGGCGTTAATGTCCCAAAATAAACGTATTAATCCCCCCACAGCCGACAAAGCAAACACTCAGCTGGAGGGCTTCGTGTGGGAGGGAGGCAGTAGCAAGGACGACAGAGTGGTAAACGGAACCTCTTTTCCCTGGGGCATGGCGGGGAGCTGGGAAACCAGGTGGGCAGGCCTTTAGGAGTCAGCCTGGAATGAGACCTCGGGGAGGAGAACGGGTCAAGGGCCAGGTTTTGAGGCACTGGTTTATAGGCACCTGAAGGGATGCAGATCTCCTAGGAAAAGTGGTTTCGGATCTGCTTCTCACTTGGCTTACTCTTACGGGTAAAACAAGTCTGGGGCAAGTCAAGGCATTTTGAGCAGCCGGTCCGGGGTATGGATGTAGAACACCATGCACTTAGGATCCCGGGATCCCAGTAGGCTCCCATCACTTACTTAGCAGGTCAAATACATTCTCCTGTTCCCCCCTTCTTAGAGTTTTCCTCCCAAAGCCTTTGTACTCTTCTTGGAAGTCAAGGAGCCCAACGAAGGGCTCAGTGTTCAGCGCCTATTTGGTTAGCAGGGACACCAACTCTACGTCCGGCACTGGGTCCTCCAAGTCAAGTACTTTAGAGTTAAGAGCATTGCTCTCATTTCTTTCTTTTCAGAAAGAAAACCGCTCCTTCTGGTCCTTGATGCTCTGCAGTTATGGGGATCAATGATGGACACCAGGAACTAAGAACCACAAAAGGGGGCCTCCAGGCTTCCCACGTCACTTCAGCACCCACTTCCAGGATGACCAGACATCATCCTGTATCAGGAAGGATAGTACTCGTCCTGCCTAGTATTCTACCCAAATGTCCACTGCTGATAACTCTTATCTCATGCTGGTCTCTCCTCTCTCTCTCCCCTCTGGTTCAGCATTTATTAAATCACACTGCTCAGATTTCCTGTAAAAAGTACTTGGCGATCTATTCCTTAACAGATGCATATAAATTAAAGCATTCTAGGGGCGCCTGGGTGGCTCAGTCGGTTAAGCGACTGCCTTCAGCTCACTTCATGATCCCAGGGTCCTGGGATCGAGCCCCGCATCGGGCTCCCTGCTCGGCGGGAAGCCTGCTTCTCCCTCTGCCCCTCACCCTGCTTGTGTTCCCTCTCTCGCTGTGTCTGTCAAATAAATAAATAAAATCTTAAAAAAAATAAAATAAAATAAAGCATTCTATACTCACTGGGGTAACACATTAAAGGACTCTTAAGGAATTCTTTTGCTGTGAGAAGTCTGTGCCCCTCGTCTTGGTTCTAGCATTGTGTAAACTTACATAAGGTTTGGGCCTCAGTTTCCTCATCTATAAGATGAGAAGATGGGGTCAGATGAGCTTTAGGGCTTCTTAACAAATCTAAAATTATATCACTGGGACGCCTGGGTGGCTCAGTTGGTTAAGCGGCTGCCTTCGGCTCAGGTCATGATCCCAGGGTCCTGGGATCGAGTCCCACATCGGGCTCCTTGCTCAGCAGGGAGCCTGCTTCTCCCTCTGCCTGCCTCTCCCCCTGCTTGTGTTCTGTCTCTCTCTCTGACAAATAAATAAATAAAATCTTTAAATAAATAAATAAATAAATAAATAAATAAATAAAATTATATCACTAAAATGTCTGGATATATTATTTGAGAGTCTCTTGGTGAAAGATATACCTGTATTTCTATCTGAAAGAATTTTTGCAAACCAAGTTCACTTTTTTTTCCATGATAAAACAGACTCATGAAAGACAGTTTGGAACTACATAAAAACAGAAAACAGGGAAAGGCATTCATAGAACACTACCTTGAAAAGACAATTACTGACCTGATCCTTCTTCCTCTCTCTCCCCCTTCAACCCTATCTCCATCCAGTTCATCGGTTAAGACCCTCCACAGACAGACATGAAAGAGGCATCAGGTTTGCGTATCTGGACTCCAGCCACATTATTTATGGGTGCCTGCCCTTACAGAGACTTGCCCTTCTGAGAGGTAACAGATCCCAGCTTAGGAGAAAGAGTCGTCCATATCCCCGGTTAGAAGACAACTGTCATCCACTTTTCCCAATGAGAGGCTCCTGCTCAAGCAGCCAGAGACAACAACCTGAGATCGGTGACTAAGAAAGGGACGAGCAAGTTCTAGAACCAAGCTCCGGTTTCCCTTACTTTGGAAGACATATTATTTCCAGAGGTGGAAGGCATCCCAATATTAAGTAGCTAGCCCTTCTATTTATATGTCCAATTGAACCATAATCATAGGGCTCCTGGGTGGCTCAGTCGTTAAGCGTCTGCTTTCGGCTCAGGTCATGATCCCAGGGTCCTGGGATCGAGCTCCGCATCAGGCTCCCTGCTCGGTGGGAAGCCTACTTCTCCCTCCCCCACACCCCCTGCTGTGTTCCCTCTCTCGCTGTGTCTCTCTCTGTCAAATAAATAAAATCTTAAAAAAAAAAAAAAACATAATCATAAAAAAATACCAAAGAGAGAGAGACACTTGGATTTCCTCCAAGTCCCTACCAGGTTCCCTAAAACCTGGCTCACAGAAGACAACCTGACCAAACTTCCGTTGTGGGGATTCTGACAGATATGCACAGGAAAGAGAATGTGATCCCCCAAATGTGATATCCCATTCCTATTACCCAAGAGGACAGCAAGCAGAATAATAAAGGAGGAGGTATCAGTTCTAAGCTCTCTCCTAGTGAGATTTCTCATTGATCTGTTCCTTGGTCCAGCCCCTGCCAGCCCAAACACAAGACAGACACCATGAGGACAGTTCCCAATCATCCATGACCCCCATTGCAACAGAATGACTGCCAGACCAAGGGATTCCCCCAGCTGGGCTCCTCCCGGTTGAGAAATGCAACAGGATCACAGGGGAACTTACAAGTGTACCTTGAAGCAGACAGCTCCACCATATGACAAGGGATTACAGGCAAGAGCCCCCAGGGAATGAATGCATCGCCCATTCCCATCCCTCACTGAAACTAGCGAAAAGTTACGAACTCTCAGAGATAGACTGTGATTCACAGCAATCAACTCCGGCCTGCAGCTGTGAATACGACAAGCTGGGGATGAGTCCCTGCAGCTCCTCTGTGCACGAATATACACGCACATGGACAGGGAGATGCTCTGCTGCCGTACTGAGGGAGAGCAAACAGCCACGAAGGCAAAGTAGAGCTGGAGATCCTCCCCAGCGGCCCCACCAGCACCCTTACTCTTCGGTCGCACCAGGTCTGAAGACTGCTCTCCAGTTTTTATTCTTCAGTTGAAATGCGAATCTCTTCACGAGATCCCAACTCCTCTCATTTCATGCAGTTTCTCTGAAGCAAGCAAAAAAGCAGGTGGGGGAGGTGAAGCTTATATAAGATTCAGGGTGCACAGGGCTTTCCTGGGCTGGGCACTTCTGCCTGAGCAAGGAGCCCCGTGGGGATGCACCAAGAGAAATGAAGCGGTCGGAGTCTCCCTAGAGCTCCAGAGCCCTGAGCAATACTTCCGCTTTTTATCAGAGCTCTTTCAAGAGGAAGAAAACAGGCCTGGTCTTGGCCTCTAGGGAAGCAGAGCCCCTCTGGGGATCTGGCTCAGAAGGAGCTAGTCTCTGTGTACACCCAGGTGGCTGCTTCTGGATTTTATAAATACTCATCCCTGAAGCCAGGCTCAGCTCCATATTAGAAGGCAGCTTTGACAGCTAAATTGTTAGTTAGAACCAACTCACTCTGACAGCCTGGAGGCTGGGCAGCCCTGCACACACACTGACAGCTAGTCCCCATCCAAGGATCCTATTGTCATCATTCTGCTGAGCTCCTGAGTGAGGCTAGCCAAGTTCAGCAACTAAGTCAAGACCTGACTTTCCCCTCAAACACGAAACTGTTTTCCCTGTTGCTGAAACAGCTGAAACATGCCTGTGGCATGTCCTACAGAGTCTGTGCACTTGCCCCCAAAAGCTCAGACCAACCACACATCTTCATGTTGGCATAGCCTTCAGATCACAAACTCCCAGGGGATGGCTTGAATTGCAACTTGCAGATTTAGAAACTCTAGAGGGGGCCTTGAACTCCAGCCCTCAGTGAAAAAGAGGGCAAAGGGCACCTCTCTTCTCATATCACGGCTGCTCATGTTAGAAGCAAGAGGAAAGAAGACTGAACAATATATATATATTTTTTCCTTTTCTTTCTGAAAGGCTGCCATGGTCGCAGTCACAACCAGCTGAGGGACTAGAAACCACTTTAGTTCATCTGCAGCCCCCAGACTAGCCGAATTTTTCAGGATAAACTTAGTGGACATGGCAACCAAGACAACATAGCAGTCAGCACTAATTGGCTCCCTGGATGACAACTTTTGGTGGGAGGTCAGCAGAGCTCCTACTAAAGATAAAGATCTAAACCGAGACCCAGCTCCAGGGTCCTGTCCCCCCACTAGCCTGGTATTCTTGAGAAGGCTTGTGCTCATTTTCTGTAATATTCCAAAACAGAAAAGAAGAAACAGGGACAGAATAACAACAGCTAAAGTAGATTGAGTGCGTCCTCTGTGCTATGTCCTAAGTACTTTTCATATATTATCTCACTGAATCAGAACAATCCGTATTACCCCAATTTTATAGATTAAACACTGAAGCAGAGAAAGGTTTAGGAACCGGCCTAAGGCCACATAGCTAGTAAGTAGTAGGGCTGGGACCTGGCATATAGCCGAGAAGTTGGATTTATCACAAGATCCTGGGCACTGGGAATGGGGTTGCATGGAGCAGGCTTGTTGTGATGCTACCGTCCGCACCGGCTTCACTTGGGATGGAAGATCCTTGATTCTGGATCCTACGGAATGCATTCAAACAATGGAAGAGGCCTTTCAAGTCTCTGCTTTGACCCCTCCCTACCTATGGATGGTGTTCTGGGAAAAGAGAAAAATCCCAGTTAATGGACTGGCTCTGGCTCAGATGAACACGGTGGATCCCGACAGGAAGACCTAGGATGTAACAAGCACTGCAGAGGGAGGTCTCTCTGGAAGGGGACAGCTCTCCAGGAGTGGACATGCCCCCGCTACAGGGGCTCCGGAATATCAGACATGGTCCCTCCAATGGTTGGTTCCGGTCTGAATGCGTGGAGGGTGGGATGCCCCCTTCCTAAAAGGGGGAATGTGGCCACCGCAGGGGGCTAGGCGGGAGTTCTTGCTGAAGGCTCCCTAAGCAGTGCAAGAGCAACACGGCCCTCGGAGAAGGACCGTACAGGCGAGCGTTTCTCTCCGAAGTCCGGGGACTGAAGGGAAGCCCGAGTGACCTCAGAGCGGCAAGGCAGAAGCGGAGGGTGGAATCCCGAGGAGGCGACTTACCGCCTGAGACCGCAGTCCCACTTCACGCCTGATGCCAGCCCCCCCCCCCGCAAAAAAAAAAAAGCTCCCTGCACAGTGCGGGGCCTGAAGCCTCCGTCTTCCAGTCGCTTCCCAGCGCCCGAGGTGGGAGCTTCCCGGGAGGGGCAGTGGCGCGCCCCCGGAGGTCTCCGCGGCTCCCGGCTGCCGCGCCCTCCCGGGCTCCCCGGGACCCGGGCCACGGCTTCCCCGCCGCAGGCTCGCCCGGAGCGGGGGGCGGGGGTGGGGGCGGGGGGCCCGCAGCGCCGCTCACCTCGCTCATCGCGGCGGCCGGACGGGGCGCGCGGGGCGCGGCACGTGCAGGGGCGGCGAGGGGCCCTCGGGGCTGCGCGGGCGACGGCCGCGAGTGGCCGGGCTCCGAGCGGCGCGCCCCGGCTGACGAGCAGGGCCGAGTCTAGTGCGGGCAGCCGCTGCTCCGGAACCCGCACCCCGGCTCTCGGCGACCAGGTTCCCGCCAGGTGTCCCCCTCCGACCCGGTCCAGTCGGAGCAGCCCCGCGCGTCTCCTCGGGGAGCACCTTTTATAGTCAGCGCCGTACCCGCCTCCAGCCCGACCAATAGGAGCTCCTCCTGCCGCAGAGTGACGGCCCGTCGCATCCAATGGTGGCAGGCCCAGAGGTCTGCTGCATTTCCCAACTAGGGTAAGACAGTCCGAGAGCGGGAGGGAGGGGGAGACCGTCGGGGGATGAGAGCACGGAAAATGAAGGAGCGCGAGCAGAGAAGAGGCAGGAGTAACGCACGAAGGAGGAAGGAGAGAGAGGGAAAGGAGTGTGCGAATTTGTGGGAGCGAAGAAAGAAGAGCTGGCAGGAAATAAGAGGGTACAGGAGAAGCAGGAAACCGTGAGTGGATGGGGTAAAGCCGAGAGATGTTGCAGATCAAGGTTTAGTCGTAGGATGGCAGTCTGATTAAGAGTGAAATCTTAAAAAAAAGAAGAGAGAGAGGCGGTAGGAAGAGAGGAAGAGAGAGGGAAGAGGAGAGACAGACAAAAAAGCAAGTGGCGTATTCCGTGGCAAAGAACAGGGAAATTGTGAAGTGCCTGTTTGATTGGGAATATTACAGATCTTAGGAGTAGAAAGACATTTTACGATTCATCAGTCTTACCTCCCACAAAATGAAAAAAAAAATCCTCTCCAAAAAAAAAAAAAAAAAGATGGTCCCTTAGCATCCACTTGAATAGGTAATGGGCTCCCCACCAAAGTTAATTTACAACTCCTTATTCAGAGGTGCCTGGGTGGCTCAGTCGTTAAGGGTCTGCCCTCGGCTAGGGTCATGGTCCCAGGTTCCTGGGATTGAGCCCCGCATTGGGCTCCCTGCTAGGCGGGAAGCCTGCTTCTCCCTCTCCTCCCTGCTTGTGTTCTCTCTCTCTATCTCTGTCACTATCTGTTTCTTTCTCTCAAATAAATAGATAAAATCTTAAAAAAGAAAAGAAAAGAAAAATCCCACAACTTATTTTTTAAAAAGAAACGAACAAAAAACACAACTGCTTATTCATTCAGTCTCACTGTGACAATGTGCCCTCCGCTGTGCCAGGCACGATGGTGAAACTATAAAAAAAGGAGACACACTTATTATGGCAACAACTTACTTATTATGACTTTGCACCTATTGTTGCCTTTAAAATGGGTTTCAGCCGGGGCGCCTGGGTGGCTCAGTCGTTACTGCCTTCGGCTCAGGTCATGGTCCCAGGGTCCTGGGATCGAGCCCCGCATCGGGCTCCCTGCTCCGCAGGAAGCCTGCTTCTCCCTTTTCCACTCCCCCTGCTTGTATTCCCTCTCTCGCTGTGTCTCTCCCTGTCAAATAAATAAAAAATCTTTAAAAAATAAATAAATAAATAAAAATAAAATGGGTTTCAGCCTGCAAGTCCTGCCTCCTAGAGTCTAGCTTGCATCTTCCTCCAATTCAAAGAGCGACCCATCTGGTGGCCCGTGTTTGAGAACCAGAGTCTACTGGCCAAGCGGGTGTAGGGAGTGGATGTGAAAGGTGAAGCCCACAGTCCAATCTGTAGAGATTATTTTTCAAGAAGATGGAATTTTACTAAACAATTATGTCATATAAGTTTCAAGGAAAAAATATGATTCGAGCAAGATGAAGAGAAGCAGAACACCTAGGGAAAAGTCATGAACTCCCTGATAACTTCAACTGCCATTCCTGTTTATCTAAATATCTAGCCTTCATTTCTGTTTTAAGGAAATCCTTCCAACTCTCTTGTCTGTGATACTTCTAGGCATTGTGAAACCTCTTAGCCTACATAAAGCCTCAGTGAGTCAAAACCAAACTCTCTCAGCTTCAGCTACGACACCCTTTTGATAATTTCCTTCATGGCCTGTAATAACTGAGTCATTAATAGCTGAGCTACTCTCAGCCAAGAACCACTGATCTCTTTTCAATAACCAGATTCAGATAAGACCTCAAATACCCTTTCTCTAGCTAGCTCCTCTGTACTTTTACATTTTCTTTCTTTTTCCTTAGTACTTAAAAAATTTTTTTTCAAGATTTTACTTATTTATTTGAGAGAGAGAGTGAGAGAGCATGCGTGAGCAGGGGAAGGGGCAGAGGGAGAGGGAGAGAAAGAATCTCAAGCAGACTCCACGCTGAGCACGGAGCCCCACGCAGGGTGGGGCTGGATCTCTAGACCCCAAGATCATGGCATGAGCCAAAACCGAGAGTCAGAGGCTCAACCGAATGAGCCACCCAGGCGCCCCACTAATTCAATTTTTTTAAATTCCAATATAGTTAACATACAGTGTTATATTACTTTCAGGTGTACAATACAGTGATTCAACACTTCTATACGTCACCCAATCTGCTTTTACACTTTCTCTGCCAAATCAGAAACAGAGAAGAAGGGGACAGATCAGGTCTTTTCCCCCATCCACCTGAGATCCTCTGACTCTCACTTACCAATGGGATGCAGTTGCCTAAGTTACCCAGTTTCTAACTAGGCTAGCTCCTACTCAGTCTATGCAGCCTATTCTTCTGTTTTCCCCCACCTTTCTAATGAATGGCTAACTAGCATTGAAAAGATTGTCTTTAATGAAGCAGACCTCTCCAAATTTCTTAAACAGCTACGCAGAGATTATAAAGAGAATCTAAGATCCTAGATCAGAGATCTGCAAGCTTTCTCTGTAACAGCCAAATAGTAAATACATTAGGCTTTGCAGGCCTGATGGTCTCTGTTGAAATGATTCAAGCCAACCACTACCGCTTGAAAACAGTCCTGAACAATAAGCCAGTAAGTGGGTCTCTATTCTAATAAAACTTTATTTGTGGACACTGAAGTGTGAATTTCATATAATTTTTATATGTCATAAAATATTCTTTTTCTCCTTTTTAAATTTTAACGTAAAAACCATTCTTAGCTCATAGGCTCTGCAAAAAGAGGCAGCAGGCCAGATCTGGCTCACAGGCCATAAATGATTACATTACCTAAGCGTGCTACAAAGTGTAAGTTGTATAATAGTAAATGGTAATAGATCAAAGAAGAAAGACATGGTCCTGGGCCAAAAGAGCCAAAAGCTTCCTGGGGAAAATGGGATTTGGGTTGGGCCTTAAGGGAAAAATAAAATTTAGGCAAATGATGGAAGGAAATGGGAAGAAGGAAAAAAAGATGTATCCATCTGTCTTCTGGGTGTTAACAAGAGGAAAATGATGAAATAAGGTTGTGGTTGATGACAGGGAAGCTGCAGGAGACGTGTGAGGGCCTTGAACATCAGAACAAGGAATATAAACCTGACCCTCGCACAAACGGCGTGTTTAGATTATTCTTGCAGAGGAAACAGGACTAATTTGGCAAGGGAAAGATTAGGAGCCAGGAGAACAAGATGGAGATGTTGCTGTTGTGCAAAGTATAAGACTCTGGGTGAGTGTAGGGAAAGTAACAGAAGAGAAGGGAAGTGTTTGAGCCAGAACCCGGGATGGGGGCGGCGGGGGGGGGCCGCACAGGAAAAAGCAGGCTGAGTGAGACTGGAGATTTGGCTCCATGGACACCTGAGTGAGGTCAGTGACATGTCAAATGCAAACACAGCAGGTAGGAACCAAAGGCAGCACTGGGTCGGAAGTCAGAATGGAGTCAGGAATCAGACTAGAAGACTAAGTATCCTGTCAGAGAATCGGGATAGCAAAGGATCAGGATCCTCTCTGAAAGACAGCGACCACAAAGGGAAACAAGAATGTATCCAGGCGACCCCACGGAACCTGCGCTGCTGGAACGGGCCTGGCACAAAGTAGATTCCCTTCAATATTTGCGAAATGAATGAGTGCATTCCCAAATAATAACATATGAGCCACGTGGGAAGGGCATGAGCTTGGAATCAGACCTTAATGCATATCCTAGCCTATTTATTCATTCCATAAACATGTACTAAATGTGCCCGGTGTAGGATCTAAAAGTGACAGAGGCGGCTCTTGGCTTCAACAATTCACAGTTGATTGACAAGAGTCAGAAAGAAACAGACAATTGCTCTGCAATGTGGTAAGTGTTGTGACAGATGTGTGTGCAGAGGTGTAGCTCTGACCCCCAGGCTCCCAGGGCGATCATCTGCGCTCAGGCCTGCAGGGCCAAGGTGGATCAGGGGGACCAGGGAGGAGGGGTGTGGTGATTTGGAAGTGGAGGTGTGTATGGCAACTCCAACCGGATGGAATAACAAGGGCTGACGCTCAGAGGTGAGTGAGCATCGCGTGTTCAGGGATCTCTAAATGTTTAAGCACATCTAGAGCCAAAATGTGATGTGTTGGATCGGGGGAGGGAAGTGGGGTTGGAGTAGACGAGGCCAGAGTGATAGATCAGGGCCAGATCACAAAGGACTGTGTGTGACATGCTAAAGAGATTGGATTTTATCCTGAAGGTGATGGGAAGCAAATGAAGAATTTGAAGCAGGAAAGAGACATGATCCAATTTGCATTTTAGAAATAGCAACAGCATGGAGGATGGGCTGGAAGGAGATAAGGCTGGGCGTAGGGAGAATAATTTAATAGGTTACTGCAGTAATAAGTGGGAAATGGAGGAGGGCCTGAATTTAGCTAAGAGGCTGGGAGATGGCATGACAGGCTTGACATCTGATCATTTTTAGGGAGCGAGGGAGAGAAAGAAGGCTAGGGGACTCCCCAGCTTCTGGCTTGGCATCTGGGAGCAGGTGGCAATGGAGAGGAAGGAAAGGAAGAGGGTAAGAGAATGAATATGCATCGACTTCCTTCCATGTTCCAAACACTGTCTAAGTAACTTTACATATATTACTTTGTGTAATCTTCACAACAAACCTGGCTCATGGGTGTTATTAACCCCCTTTTCCAGATAAGAAAACTGAAGTTCAGAGAGTTTAACTCACTAGGCCATAACCAACACAGATGTTTTTCAGACCCTGGGACAGGCATGTGGGAAGAGGCTAAGGACACCAGTTAACTCTGAAAGCCTGCTCACTGTGGAGGTCAGGGGCATACCCCAGCAGCTCCCAGCCTCAGTCTTGCTCTGTGGGAGAGACTCTAAGACTGAGATCACTTCTTTTTCTTTTTTTAAGTTTTATTTATTTAAGTAATCTCTACACCCCACATGGGACTCAAACTCATGACCTCAAGATCAAGACTCACACATTCTTTCGACTGAGCCAGCCGGGCACCCCAAGGCTGGGAGCACTTCTGTACTCATTCTGTGCTCAGAGAGGCATGTCCCAAAGGCACCTACAAGAAGAACAAGGCTCAGGGCGATCCCTGGGCCCCAGAAGAAGGGACAGCACTGGGCCAGAGCATCTCTCCACCAAACTGAACTCCCCTCTCAGCATGTCCTACGGATCTGGGAGGAGGAAGTCAGCTTCCCTTCCCTTGTCTGGGATTGGCCCAGCCTGGTGCTACCAGACTCTCACGGAGCTGGGTCTCAGTGACATCAAATAGTTAGGGAAGGGGCAACAAAAGTAATTCAGCTAACGACAGCCTGAGTCAGAATTTAAATCTAAGTCTCTATGACTCCAAAACTCACGCACTTTCCACTTTCTCATGCTGGGAGAGTCACCAAGTTAGGTAATACAGAAGTTAGTGGGGGTTGACAGTGGTTCATTTTATTTTTCAGTATTATTAAGATATACTTGACATATAACATCATATAAGTTTGAGGTATAGAACATAATGATTTGACATATGTATATATTGTGAAATGATTCACCTGATATAGCCCTAAATTTTTTTCCCTGGTAATGAGAATTTTTAAGATCTACTCCCATAGCTGCCTTCAAACATACAATATTGTTAACTAGAGTCATCATGCTCTACATTACATCTTCAGAATTTTTTTATCCTTTAGGAGTTGATACCTTTTGACCACTTTTTAAAAAATATTTTATTTATTTATTTGAGAGAGAGAGAGAGCACGAGTGAGAGAGCACAAGCAGGGGGAGCGGCAGAGGGAGAGGGAGAAGCAGGCTCCCCGCTGAGCAGGAAGCCCCCCCCCCCCGACACGGGGCTCGATCCCGGGACCCTGGCATCATGACTTGAGACGAATGAACGAAGGCAGACGCTTAACCAACTGAGCCACCCAGGCGCCCCTCCTTTTGACCACTTTCACCCAATTCCCCCACATCCCCCACCATCCACCTCTGGCAACCAGAAATCTGATCTCTGTTTCTATGAGTTTGTCTTAGATTCCACATATAAGTGAGATCACACAGTATTTGTCTTTCTCTGTCTGACTTATTTCACTCAGCATAATGCCCTCAAGGTCCATCCATGTTGTCACAAATGGCAAGATTTCCTTCTGTTTATGGCTGAATAGTATTCCACTGTGTGTGTGTGTGAGTGTGTGTGTATTCACATCTTTATCCATCTATCCCTTGATGGACACCCAGGTTGTTTTCATTTCTTAGCTGTCGTAAATAATGCAACAATCAACACAGGGATTCACATATCTGTTCAGGACAGAGATTTTATTTCCTTTGGATATACACCCAGAAATGGAATTGCTGGATCAGATGGTAGTTCTATTTTTAATTTTTTGAGGAACTTCCATACTGTTTTCCATGGTGGCTGTGAATTTACATTCCCACGCACAAGGGTTCCCTTTCTTCACATTCTCGCCACCATTTGTTATCCCTTGTCTTTTTGATGATGGCCCTTCTGACTGGTGTGAGGTGGTATCTCACTGGAGTTTTGATTTGCATTGCCCTGATGATCGGTGATGCTGAGTACATTTTCGTGTACCTGTTGGCCATTTAAATATCTTCTTTGGAAAAATGACTATTCAGGTCCTTTGTTCATTTTTAATCGGATTATTGGTGGGGGCTGTTTGTTTTTGGTTTTGCTTTTTGCTATTGAGTTTCTTATATAGTTTTGATATTAACCCCTTACTGGATGGGTCCTTTGCAAATACTTTCTCCCATTCTGTAGGTTACCTTTTCATTTTGTTGATGGTTTCCTTTGCTGTGCAGTTTGATGCAGTCCTGCTAGTGTATTTTTTAGTTCATTGCTTGTGCCTTAGATATCGTAGAGCACCATTTTAAGACCTCCTGAATTTGAGATGCCTATGTGACATCCAAGTGAAGTCCGCTAATAAACTGGTGGGTGTATGCAGAACACCGTCCTCCTGTCATCTCTCTGCCAAGGAATGGTACCCGCATCCACTTAATCACTCATGCTAGAAACCTGGAATCATGTTTGACTCTTCCTCCTCTTCCTCAGCACACGCTAGTAGCCACCAAGTTCCAAAGACAGCACCTCCCATGTATTTCTCAAAACCCTCTCTTCCTCCGCAGCTTCCTACTGGGCTAGCTCAGGCATAATCTTCTCCCAACTACATTATGGCAACAGCTTCCTTCCTGGTCCCGTTGCCTTGGTCCTGCGCCATCAAATCCGTCTTCCAAACAGCCGGCAACATAAGGTATTTAGAATAAGATAGATCTATCCAGAATAGGTCTGCCCATGTCCTTTCTCCACTTCCTCTTCAGAAGCTTCCTGATGGATGCAAGCTACTTAGTCTGGGAGACAGGAGGTCCCCCGTGAACTGGCCTTGCCCACACCTCGGCCTCCTAGACCACCTCTCCAGAATCCTCCCCTCCCACTCCCAATCTGAAGTGCTGGGCTCCAGCAGGAGAGGCTTGTTTGTGGCTCGACAACACACACACCTTTTTGTATCTGGCTTCTGGAACTTTCTCAGGTTGCACTCTCTGCATTCTGAACTGCATTTTGTTTTCACCTAACTCCTCATTATCTTTTCAAAATCAACCCAGTTCTCACTCCTCCAGGAAGCCTTTCCTGCCTCTTCCTCAACACCTTTTTGCCAAAGCGGATTAGGTGCCCCTCCTCTGTGGTCCCATATGCTCTGTGCACAGCACCGTCATTGATCTGATTATGTTTCTTTACGTCTGTGCAAAGGTCTGTCTTCCTCACTAGCACAGTTAAGTTCCATAAGGCCAGAAAAGCATCTTATTCATCTTTTCATCCCTCCTGTCTACCACATAGTAGGTTGTCAGTGAATATTTGTTGATTAAATGAATGAGTACACATTCTCACAGTCACACTCAGGCGAGCATACCAACAGATGCACACACAGAGATGTGCTCAGCATCTCCCAAGAACCAGATCTAAGCACCTGTGCTCTCTGGAACCCCACTTATTGCAAAATGTAATAGTTTATACAATTCATTCTGGGGACCTAAGCAAGGCTCTGTCTCTTCCCTGTCTCTGTGTTTTTATGACTCCAACCTGCACATGGGTTTTAAACTCATATTTAGGGCAACATTAATTATAATTGAACTCTTAATGGAAGAAAAAGACAGGACCAAAAAAAAAAAAGGAAAATGCTTATTTCTAGTGGGAGAAGACTGTACAGTGCAGAAACAGCAAACACCCGGGGAAATCTGTAGTGAGAAGGACCTTTCAGATTAGAAGACTCAGCTTTGGACTTTATTCCAGTGCGTGTACGATATCAGATTTATCCAACATAGATGTAACCAACATATTGTCCATCCCCAAAACATCCAAATAGCTTTTGAGATACTTTTTCTGTTCATAGATATTGGGAGAATACACACACACTCACACACACTCACACTCACCCCTGCAAAAATATTCTGCAGTGCCAATGAAGCACTTAGACAACGCTGGTGAAGACTCCTACTTGCGACTCTTAAACCTATTCATTAGAAGTCCATCTTGGCTCCAGACAGGACCGAGAGCGTAATTTGTGGCACCCACTGAAAAACGAAAATGCAGATTCCCTTGTTCAAAAACCGTTGAGAATTTCAAGACAGCAATGGCAGAGCATGAAACCAAACCTGAGACACCTCAAGTTCAGGGTCCTGTGTACCTGCGCAGGTCACATGCCCACGAAGCCAGCTCGGTGCAAGAGTCCTCAAATCAATCCTAACTACTACCTCTAATTTGTTAAGAGGCCACTCTGACGTAATTCTCAGCCCCCCTAGTTAGGAAGTGTAGATCTCACTAGCTCTTCGCATAAGCTCTTAATTAGACCCCGGTCTCTTTTCAAGAACCTTCCTTTTGGGAGACTTGTGCAATTGGTGTGCCTATTCTTTTACTATGGTCAAACTGCACGTGAAAAACCTTGCTCTGTCTCTCCCTCTCTCTTTCCAGCTTGTCCAAGATCCAGGTTCAAAGGAGGCCTACAGATCTAGCCTGAAGCTCAGTAGTAGGGAAGATCTCCATGGGTCTGATAAGCAGCAGCTTCTGGTGAGTCATGAGGTCCCCCAGGTGCCAGCAACCTACACCATGGGCATGCTGGGAAAACCTCCCACCTGGGCCTTTGCCCTGGGTCCAGAGTCTGTGCCTTATCTAGGTAGTCGCTGAGAACAACTGGAGGCCACACACAGCAGAAGTTCCTTGTTTTCCAGGTACAGAGGGCCATAATCCCTAACTGCAAACACTGGCAGGTCCCGAGACCAAGGGGAAAGCAGGGGCAGATGGAAGTCTGGGGAGAGGCAGCCCACACAAGATTCCGTGGCCTGCAGGTGACAGGCCTAAGAGTAGCAGGTAGGAAATCTTTGGGGGGCCAGAGACTAAAAGCAATAAAGTACAGACAATGCAGAGGGTCAGGCCCAGGGCAGGTTTGGGAAGAGGTTCTAAAGAAGCGGGAGAAGAGCATCAAGGGTGGCCTCCAGCTAACCACTAACCCTTCCCACATCCAGGGGCCTACAACGGCCATTGCAACATCTGAAGCCATGGCCAGTGGGGAGGATGAGCCGAGGAGCTGTATGGTATGTGGGGACCGAGCCACCGGTTATCACTTCCACGCCCTGACTTGTGAGGGCTGCAAGGGCTTCTTCAGGTAAGAGCCTCCTCCCCAGGAGAAACAACCTCCCAAACCGCCCACCAGGCAGTCTTTGAGCTGTGGCACATGCCCGAGCTTGTCCAGCTGTGTTACTCCTGCCTCTCGGAGCCTAACTGCCCTGTGGCTAGCATGCTACATCTTGCCAACCTCAACATCTCATAAATAGGTGCGTAAATAGAATAATAGGGGGAAGGCTGTGTCTGCCCTGTGGTCACAACCCCTTAGTCAAGAGCACTTCTTCTGTACTCACTACCTGCAAAGCACCAAGCCAGTGATCTTGTGCCCCCATGCTCGAGATGTGTTGTACCCTACCCACCCTTAGGGACCCTTGGGCACAGCTCAGGTTAGCCCACGTCCCCACACATCCTTGTAGATCATGTCATCTCAGCCCCTCACATAGCCACCTGTTCACTGCCATCCACGACCACCCTCCCGGACGTCTCCATCTCTCACAGACGAACAGTCAGCAAAAACACTGGTCTCACCTGCCCCTTTGCTGGAAGCTGTAAGGTCAACAAGGCCCAGAGGCGCCACTGCCCAGCCTGCAGGTTGCAGAAGTGCCTAGATGCTGGCATGAAGAAGGAAAGTGAGTTGGCCCCCTACCAACACAAGAACCCACTGACTAGGTCTCTCTGCTTTACCCTCGTTCCCAAAGCATATTCTCCACACAAGAGGAGTAAGCTTTTGGAAACAAGTCAGATGATGTTTCTATTCTGCTCAAAACCCCAATGGCTCCCCACCTCTCTTACAGTCCGAGATCTCGTGGTCTAGCTCCCCCATAGAGCCCCCCAGATTTCCTCTCCTACTCTTCCTGCCTTGCTCCGTCACTCACAGCCCCACACTGACTTCAGTGACACCCTCAAGCACACCCAGCACACCTTCCTGGGGACTTCTGCACTTGCCAGTCCCTCCACCAGATTGCTCCTCCCCTAGATAACCACATGGCTTGAATTTCTGTCTCTCACATAAGGTGCATGTCACTTAGTAGGTACTTGATAACTGTTGAACGAATCATTGCACGCCGTTATTCTGTGCCACATAATTAGGCTATGCTCCCAACAGACCATGTCACTGGAGCTCACGGAAGTCAATGTGCCAGAGCTCACTCAGAATCAAAGTTACTACGTCCATGTTCAGACTCTTCTGACTCCCAAGCCCTTGCTTTCCTGTGATAGCACACTACTTTTCAATATGCAGCAGTGGAAACTGTAGAAGTCAAAAAATCTTGGCTTGCATCACTTTAGTGTTTTGTGACCCTGGGCCTGCCACTAGAATGCCAGCCTGCTTATGTATCTGAAAAATCTGGATAATAACATCTGCCTTGACTACCCTCTACCCATAGGGTTGTTTCATCCAGCGAGATTTAACCTCAGAACCCTTGACGTTATAGGGCTATGTAAACAGAAGGTGATGCTTTAGGAACCAAGAGCCCTCCCTCTTCAGTGGTTGCCCAGAAACCAGACATCTCCCTTCACTGCGACCGCTTTACTCTCCACCCCTCCTTCCCCCCAGTTGGTGCCTTGTTTTCCGCGGTGGGGCCTCCCGGGCTGGGGAGGGTGGACAGGGATCCCCTACCCCCTGGGGCCTCTAGGACTTCAGCCGCACCCAAGGAGGCCGCAGGAATGTTGCTCCCTCCCCACATCCTTCATCGCTCACGGTACCCAAAGGCTCCCAGACAGGGGGCTGGCAGAGAGAGGCGCTCCCCGCGGGTCTCAATGGCGCTGGCCTTCATCTTCCCTGGGCACAGTGATCCTGTCGGCAGAAGCCCTGGCCCAGCGGCGGGCGAAGCAGGCCCAGCGGCGGGCACAGTGGGCACCTGTGCAGCTGAGCAAGGGGCAGCAAGAGTTAGTCCAGACACTCCTGGGGGCCCACGCCCGCCACGTGGGCACCATGTTTGACCAGTTCGTGCAGTTCAGGGTGAGACTTTATATGGACTTTGGTCTGAAAGGGCACCAACGGGGTGCCTGAGGAGGCTGACCCGAGGGAGGGGGCGGGTGTGCCATGCCCCAATACGGAGGACGAGACTTCCCCAGAACCCCACCATCGACAGGCTCCTCGGCCCGGAACTCTTCCAGGAGAGGGCTGGAGAGACCCCTGGGGCCAGGGCCACTCACTCGGGCTCTGATCTCTGCAGCCACCGGCTCATCTGTTCATGCACCACCAGCGCCTGCCCATCCCAGTCCCCCCACTGCCTCTGCTCGAGCACTTCGCAGAGGTCAACACTTTCATGGTACAGCAAGTCATCAAGTTCACCAAGGATCTGCCCCTCTTCCGGTACGTGACCTCCCCTTACCTTTCAGGAGGAAAACCCTCCAATAAATTATAACCACACACAAACACACCCCCCAAAAACAGTCACTGACCCTCTAAACCCATCTTGCAGCCTTTCCAAGCACCAGGTCTTGAATTCCCTCTTCCGGTTTTAAGTATCTCAAGCAGAACTGGGAGCTCCTCTCCCTCTCTGAAGTTCAGGGCAGAGCCTAAAACGCTCTTGTCTGCTCCGTACAGGTCCCTGCCCATGGAGGACCAGATCTCCCTTCTCAAGGGAGCAGCGGTTGAAATCTGCCATATCGCACTCAATACCACTTTCTGCCTCCAAACACGAAACTTCCTCTGTGGGCCACTCCGCTACACGCTGGAGGACGGCGTCCACGGTGAGGCCCGCGGGTACACGGCCCTTGCCGAGCGGTCTGTGGCGGGGTGACCAGAAGGATCCTGAGGCTGGCATCTCCCACAGTGGGGTTCCAGGAAGAGTTTTTAGAGTTGCTCTTTCGCTTCCATGCCACATTGAGGCGATTCCAGCTCCAGGAGCCCGAGTATGTGCTCATGGCTGCCATGGCCCTCTTCTCTCCCGGTGAGCATCCCCCAAAGCCCAGAAGCTTTTGCTCCTCCACCTCTGCCCAAACTCCCAGCCCTGTGAATCCCTCTGTGCCAGGGCTTTGGCTTCAAACCCAGCCTGGGTCCAGCTGTGCTATAGGCCCACGCCTGCTCCCCACCTGTCCTTCCCGCCCCCCTCCCCTGTCTTACAGACAGGCCTGGGGTTACCCAGAAGGAGGAGATCGATCGTCTGCAAGAGATGATGGCACTGACCCTGCAGAGCTACATCAAAGGCCAGCCGCCAAGGCATCGGGATCGGTACGGGGGAGCCTGGGGGCTTGGAGGCTGTGCCGGGGCAGGAAGGCAAGGGAAACGCTGAGCTCAGGAGGAATGCTTTTACTGTCCTTTCCTCTGGGAAACCAGGTCCCTTGGGGGCTCTAGTCCTTCCCTCGCACCTCATATGGTTCTGACATCCAAATCGCTCCTACTGCTGTTTCATCTGATTTTTTCCAGATTTTTTTTTTTTTATTCAGTAGAGATGCAAAGTAGTAGCTCGCAGGCTCTGTATAATAGCATTCCTGAGATTGATGGCATCCATCACCTTACCCATCCAACTCTGCAGGCTAAAGCAGCCTTCCAAGATTCTCATTTGCTCTCTTTCCTTCACCCTTCCCTTCCTCTCCATTGGCCCATTCCTTTAATTTTTCATCCCCCTTGAAGTTATTATGGTCATTCAGTTTCATGGCCAAAGCCAGTCCCTGGCTCAACAGTCCATGATCTATCCAGGCTCTGAGGTACACTCTGCTTGTTCTCGTTTGTTCCTCAATGAGCCAGTCTGGCCAGAAGATGGATGCTTTAGACCATAGAACACACCCACCTTCTAGAACCTCCTCTAGAAGGCCAGATCCACAGATTCCACACAGGTGAAGTTCTGACCAAGTTTGGGGCTTTCTTCACACTTGGCCCTCAGACCTCTGGGTTCAAGAAAAACAGCATGGTGAGAGAAGACCTCGGGAACCTTTGGAATTTTTGATAAATATTTCATACTAGAGCATGAGTTTCTCTAGTGTTCAGACCTAGCTTCACTGAGGGAAAGTTCAGGGGAGCAAGACCTCAAGACAAGACTCTCAGCTACCTAACTTTCCTCTTTCCCTGGTGACCCCACTACTTCCTCCAAAGGTTTCTGTATGCGAAGCTGCTGGGCCTGTTGGCTGAGCTCCGGAGCATTAACAACGCATATGGGTACCAAATCCAGCACATCCAGGGACTGTCCGCCATGATGCCACTGCTCCAGGAGATCTGCAGCTGAGGCCCCAGCTTGCCTCCTTCCCCAGCCCAGCCAACTTCACACGTTGGACTGGAAAGGGGAAAATGCTGGGGCCAGAGGTTGGAACCAGTAGAAAGGGAGCCCAGTGGTTGCAATGAAAGACTAAAGCAATAACTGCCTCTTCATGCAGTCTCGGGGTTGGTGGGGGATGATCACGGGGACAGAGTTGTTCTCTGGAAGCATGGAAGATGGGGAAGGAGGAAGCCTCAGGGCTAAGAGGTAAAGAAGCTCCTTCTGGGAATGGGGGCGGGGGGCACTTTCTGAGGTCAAAGATTTAGCCCTTCAGCCGTCCTCTTCCCAGCCCTGGGAGACTCTGGGATGGAAAACAGGGTAGGGAGCTAATCCCATGCAGACTGTTCTGCTCTGAGGAGGAAGAACCTAGGAGCTTTAATCGATAGGGGAACGAAGAAGGGGGTCAGTGAGGGGAGAAAAGTTGGCCAGACACACCCCTTAATCCTTCTCCCTTAGTCCAGAGCCACAAGAGCATGGGAAGAGGAGCCTGGGGCCAGTGGCAGAGGTGGGGGCCTCACACCACCGCCTCAGCAGCTGCCCCTGTGGCAGCTCCAGTTCTGAGGAGGGCACGGTCCTGTCCCCCACTCTGCTCCTGGGACCCACAGGTCACTCGGCAAGGTGGGCTCTGGAGAGGGGGCCTAGTCTCTGGCCCTAGGGCACCTGACTTGGAGGTTCCAGCGTCTGTGGGGGCTGGCTCTGGGACCCCCTCAGCCCACAGTGATGCCGAAGCCACAGTGGAATCTGTTGCGCCAGTGACTGAGGAAGGCTCCAAGCGCTAGGGTGACAGGCAAGGGGGGCATCTTCTTCTCCAGCACAGCACCCACACACCAGTTACTGTCCACCAAGCCTGTTGGGGAGCAGGGTACACACGAGCTTATTTCACAGGCTCGGAGACAGGGGCCCGAAGCAAGGTCAGAAGGACGCTTCCCTCCTCCCTCTGTGCGCCCAGTCCCTCAGCACCTCCGGACGCCATCGTCACAACCCTTACCTCTAAATACCATGTTGGCCTGGGGCAGAGTCAGGTGGTAACCAAAGGAGAAGGTTGTGTCTTGTAGCCTTGTGTTGGCCTCAAATTCCACTCCAACCTGGACCTGAGCACCATGGGCAAGGATGGGAGAAGGACCTGCGTCAGTGAGGACCAGAGGAGTCCTGACGGGGAGGGGGCGCTCAGGGAGACGGAGGCGGGCGTGAAACATCTGTGCCGTGGGGGGGGGCTGGGCAGAGCCGCAGGGCAGCGGGGCCTGGGGAGGTGCGCAGGGGCACAAGTTCCCCACTGACCGGCCGGGCCGGGGGCGGCATCGGTTGTCTCACCTGTTCGTTGGCCCTGTGGTAATAACTTGCATGGGCCCCGCCTGATCCCACATTCAGTGTAGCTACCCAGTGTACCGCTGTAAAAACCAAAATGCGGGAGACAAGGAGCGTTACTGTAGCAGGACGCAGGCCAGCACCCCTCACCGAGTTCAGAATCGCCCCCCCCCCCGCCCCGATTCCTCCTCACCCCGTACCCGAGTACTTCCCAGCCAGTGTCAGGATAGCGCCCTCTTCGCCTGGCCTGCGGTGATAAACTAGCTCTCCTCCCAGCACCAGCCGATGGGTGAGGCTCTGCAGGAAGTGCGCCACCATGATCACTGCGGGGTAGCGGGGAGACATGGAGTCGGTCCCAGGGACGGCATCCAGGCCTGCTCCCCCACCGCAGCCTGCCCAAGAAGTTTCTAATCCCTCAACTGTACAGGCGATGAGAAGGCAGAGGCAACATCAGCAAGTGGGCAGCCAAGAGGCAAAGCACCCCGCCCCAGTTCCTCACCCGATTCCCCAATCAGGTCGGGATTCCCCAGGGTCAGAGTGGCTGTACAGTCATCTCCTCGGTACTCGCCATCAAACTGCCACGTCAGGAACTTGGCCTGCTGCGTCTGGGTAGGGAGAACAAGGAGTAAAGCCCCCCCCGACCCCCGCCCGGACGATCACTCCTGCCCTGCTCCTCTCCCTGGAGCCCCCCCCCCCCCCGCCCGGACGATCACTCCTGCCCTGCTCCTCTCCCTGGAGTCCCCCCCACCCCCGCCCCCGCCCCCGCCCCCGCCCCCGCCCGGACGATCACTCCTGCCCTGCTCCTCTCCCTGGAGCCCCCACCCCCGCCCGGACGATCACTCCTGCCCTGCTCCTCTCCCTGGAGACCCCCTCCACCCCCGCCCCCGCCCGGACGATCACTCCTGCCCTGCTCCTCTCCCTGGAGTCCCCCCCCACCCCCGCCCCCGCCCCCGCCCCCGCCCGGACGATCACTCCTGCCCTGCTCCTCTCCCTGGAGCACCCCCACCCCCACCCCCGCCCGGACGGTCACTCCTGCCCTGCTCTTCTCCCTGGAGCCCACCCCCACCCCCGCCCGGACGATCACTCCTGCCCTGCTCCTCTCCCTGGAGCACCCCACCCCCCACCCCCGCCCGGACGATCACTCCTGCCCTGCTCCTCTCCCTGGAGCCCCCCCCCCCCCGCCCGGACGATCACTCCTGCCCTGCTCCTCTCCCTGGAGCCCCCCCCCCCCCGCCCGGACGATCACTCCTGCCCTGCTCCTCTCCCTGGAGCCCCCCACCCCACCCCCGCCCGGACGATCACTCCTGCCCTGCTCCTCTCCCTGGAGCCCCCCCTGACTGAGCAGGACACTCATGGGGAAAGAGGAAATGCTTCAGGATGGAGGCAGGAACCATGGGTCACCTGGAAGACAGCCTTGGCTCGGAGCCGCTCTGCCAAGAGGAGCAGGACCTGGGCGTTGAGGCTGCCACTGCTGTCCATATCCCCTACCACAGTGGGGAACACCTGTTGAAGAGCGCACACAGTAAGACTGAGCTGGGGGGGCACCACTCAGCTTCCATCCAACCAGCCAGGATTTCTTAACAGTACCCAGCGCCCCCTAGTGGAGCCGCAGAGACAAACTCCGGCTCATCACAAACAGTTCCCCCACTCCCTCCCATTCAGAGGAAACAGAGAAGCAGGTGCCCTGTACATTCTTCCCCATAACGCACTCATTTCCTCCTCCTCTCGACCCGAGTCCCGGCTGGACTTTGAGGGAGATGACCCAGGTGTGAGGAGTCCTCACCTCGGTGGGGCTAAGTTGCCAGTCCCCTGCATAGGCTGCATGGAGGTGATAGCCTGGCAAGCCCAGGGCACTCATATGCACCGTGTGAGCCACCTGAGGAAAGAGAAGTCATGGAGGAAAGCATTCCTGCCCATTTCAATCCCCGTTCCACCCCTCCTCTTCTCCCCATCTAGAAGGCCTAATAAGAATCCCAAATATCCCAGCATACACAGAGGGTCACCAAAACTAAAAGCAACAAGTCCCCCAGGCAAGGGAAGTAAAGAGAGCCCCACATCCTCCCTCATTTGTCCCACATAGCCTGGTTAAGGCTTGAGTACAAAGGCAAGGAGGAGAGGATCCAGGGATAGGAAGGCAGGAACCGTAAGGAGGGCCAGAGAAGTGGGAGCACCTGGAAATGGCTGCTCAGAACCTTGTTGACAACGAGCTTCACTCCCTCCATCTGTGCTGGGAACACATCTGAAGGGGGTGGAGGGGAGGGGAAGGGGAGGAATATAAGCACAGACAAGGAACCCCCTACCCCAAGAAGTAGTCTCCCCTTGCAATCCCACTGAAAGCACTCTGGAGGCACTGACCTCCTTTCAAGTCCTACCGCGAAATGTTCCACTCCATTCGGGCACCTGATCCTCCCTGAGGCTGGCTGCCCCAGCTGGGATCTCCCCTTTCCTGCTCCCATCACAGGACACCCAGCATTCAAGACCCTCCCCTCCTCTGCCCCTTCAACGTGAGACACCCAAATGCCAACTTCTCACCTTTGCATAGCCGGTGCAGCTCATCGAAGCTCCCAGGGTTGGGCAGAGGTTCCTCTCGACGGGGACTCCGGCGGGGCAAAGCCCCCATCGGTGCCAGGCCCAGTGTGTTCCCCATTTCAGTCCAGAGAACAGGGGAGGGGCCGGGTTAGCCTGAGAAAGGACGCTATTGCTCCCTCTCCCCACCACGGGTCCCACCCCCCATCATCCGACTCCCCCGTCCCAGAAACTTCCACATGGTCCGATGCTAGACCTGGAACAGGAAGAGTGGGGAGAGGGTACCGGTGGGGAGACTGAACCCCAGGCACACTCCCGTCCCATCTTTGATTCTTCACCCCACCTGTCACCCCGTCCCCTCCCCCATTCTCTAATCCTAGCTCTCATCACAGACCTCACCCAGCATCCCAGTCTTTCTGCTCTTCATTCCTAGGCCCCAAGGCGAGGCTTGCAATGAAGCAATAGCCCTTACCGTCTCAGATTATCATGCTGCCCCTTTTCCCCCGGCACACCCCGGTCATCTTGATGGGGGCAGCCATCTTGAGTGATGGCAGTACTGCGGCTTCACGCTGCATTATCAGCGTGGTCATGAGCGCCATCTTGGAATCGGGCAAAAAAGACATCAAAGACCCGACCCTCCCTTGATTGGGCCCCGCCCAATCGATTAAAAAAAAAAAAAAAAGCTGCCTCCGTCTCCCAGGGGCCAATGGGAGAGGAGGAAGCAAAGGAGAGGCAGAGTCAGGTCCAAGAGAGCTCCAACCCAGGCACTGCAGAGGCGGGCGGGACTTGATTGGCAGCTCCTCAGACTTACTCAAGTAGATGGGCTTAGATCGCGCGGCCTCAACAAGGTCGGGAAAACGCCGTGAATGTACTAGACACCAGAGGGAGCATCTTGGAGCTTGGGCCAACTCCTTTCGCCGCGCAGCCTGGAGGCTTCCGTTTTGTGAAGGGTGGCAGAGGGAATGATCGTGAATACTGCATTCGAACCCTGGTTCATATGGCTCCCAGGTGCCCCCTACTTCGAGCCCCTTAGGGACTCCTCACAGCCCCCCATAGTACGCCGCAGAGCACAGTACACACCTCCAGATGAGTACCACTCGCAAGTACCGCTCTCCCTATGGAGACATGGAGGTCTGCACCTCTCAAAGTTCACCTTGTGGTTCTCTTGGTGGAATGGGACTGGGTGAGAGTTTGGGATAGAGGAGCAGGGGTCGCAGCCTTAGTTCTAGCAGGATGATTCCCTGAAGCAACTGCCCCCTGTCGGCTAACCCTTCCCTCATTGCCCAGGTAGAGTTGGCAAATAAAATCAAGGAATACGGGCTCTGGCCCCCCAATGCACTCCACTCCAGAGCCAGGGACAGTCAATGGAGCACGCTTCAAGTACTAAGCACTCTACAGAGGAATAATTGTAGATGGAGTAAGATTTTTTAAGGCCCTGGTCACTTCCCTCACACCTCCATCTCCATCTCTCAAGAATGTTCTATGTACACTTTTGAGGGCAAAAGGGTAAAAGATACAAATGCTTCTGATATCTATTTAGCTGATTTCACCCAAATGCCTTGGGCTTGGGGAATGTACCTTTGTCCTCCCTCACAATTAGGGCTGGCACAGGGGCTGGGGCCTTGGTCAGAGGGATGCTCTGGCCCCTGCTGACTCATACTGGGTGACCATCACCTTAGAATGATAAGGTAATCCAGTGACCAGGGAACTTCAACCTTTATCCTTGGTAGAAGACTCTCATTCACCTCCTTTCTTGCCAGAGCCCACCATTTGGAAAGGGGAAGGCAGGGGCTACTTTCTGAATTTGTTTTATTGAGGGTAGGGTGTACTCATTTATCAGCACTCAGGAGGGTCATTCTTGGCTCTCATGTTTTCTCCCTCATCTCATTACACATTAACTGAAAACAGGACAGATTCAATCACACCTGCCCTCTGGCCCTAACCCTTATCCTCCTAATCCTCATTCCCCTGCCCCTGATTTCAAGTCCTTTCCCCTTTCTTCTGTTCCCCAGTACCTCTCTACCAAGCTGCAGTGAAGGGGATAGGGCTGGGGAGACAAAATCTAGCCACAGTGGGACAAAGTTACCAAGGGCTGAGGGCTTATATGTCAGGGCTTTCTGGAAGAAAACTAGGAATCCTGCTTCCTGCAGCATTCAAATCCAAAGACTGCTCGCCCCAGACCCCAAAAGAATGAGAGTTGAATAAGCCTGAAGTATACCCCCTTGGCCTCCGCTAAGACCTGCACCCCCTGCCTCCCACCTTATCACCATGATCCCCCACACGCGTGTCCTCTCCTCCCCCATTTCTCCCACTTGTTTACTCCAACGTGGCCCCTGCCCCAATGGCGCTCTTCCACAGTCCTTATCACCTGACAGGGGGGTGGGGAAGCAGAAATATATATAGCTCCCGTCTCCCCAGCCAGGCCAGACACAGACAGCAAGGGCAGAGAAGTCAACCAGGTAGGGTAAGGGAGCGAGCAGTGTGGCCAGGATCCAGAGCGGACCAGGTTTTAATGGTGGGAAGCTAGGGAACCAGGGTGGAGTGGGCACCTAGGTAGGGGTCTCTGGGGGGGGGGGGGGGGCTGAAGCTCATTCCTCCCGCACCCCCAACTGTTTCCAGGCCACCATCCCCACTGTTACCACCATGAAGGTGCTTGCCTTGGCTGTGCTTCTCCTCGCCGTCTGTAGCCTTGAAGGTGAGTGTGATATGGAGGGGGGTCCCAGGAAGGAGAAGGTGCCCTTAGGGGTCCTAGCTACCCGTCTGTCTGGGCTCCTATGCCAGAGCGCTCCAAAGGAAGATCACTCCCTCTCTAAAGCTCAGAAGGCTCATCCAGAGACCTGGAGCTGGGTAGCTGTTTGGGGAGGGGGCTGAGAGAGGGGGCTGGCTACTGACAGAGGTATGGCAGGAGGCCAGGACTCATTGTTGGGGACCCAGCTGACGAGGTGTGTGTGTGTGTATGTGTGTGTGTGTATGTGTGCGCACGCGCGCGCAGGGGCTTTTGTTCGGAGACAGGCAGAGGAGCCGAATCTGCAGAGCCTGGTCGCTCAGTACTTCCAGACCATGACCGACTACGGCAAGGACCTGGTGGAGAAGGCCAAGGGCCCAGAGCTTCAGGCCCAGGCCAAGTAAGTCTCAGTGAAAGGGGCTTAGGGGGTGCTCCCGGCTGGCTCAGTTAATGGAACATGCAACTCTTGATCTCCACGTTGTGAGTTCAGGCCCCACATTGGGTATAGAGATTGCTTAAAAATAAAATCTTTTAAAAAAAAAGAAAAGAGAAGAGAAGAAGTAAAGAAAGGGGTTCAGGAACCAGGGAGCTATAGAGAGAAAGAAGAGAAGATGGGAGGTTGCACAGAAGATGGAGCTCAAGGGTGAGAGTTAGAGAGGGTGAGGTTTAAGTTGGAGAGAATAATTCCTTTGCCACCTTGTAGATCCCAGGGACCTCTTGGACAGATAGGGCCAGCAGGAACTAGGCTTTGAATTTCTCTCTCCAGAATCTGTTCCTCTACTCAGTGGAGGGCTTGCCTCCTCTCCTGGGAGCATTGCCATGCCAGGATGGACCAGGCCCTAGAGTTTGGGGAGCTGGGTCTCACCTCCCACGAGCCACGAGGCCCCTGCCAGCGCCTACGGTCTCTCACACTGGCCTCTAATCCTTTGAATACACAGGGCTTACTTTGAGAAGACGCAGGAGCAGCTAACACCCCTGGTCAAGAAGGCCGGAACCGACCTGATCAACTTCTTGAGCAATTTCATGGACCTCAGAACACAGCCTGCCACCCAATGAGGCGTCCAGACCATTGTCTTCCCTCCCCTGCTGGCCCCTAGAACCCCCACTGGCCAGGTCTGGAGCCCTCTCCCAACATGCTCCTTGTTTTCTACAATAAATACTGAAGGAGTCAGGTGTGAGCCTGGTGCTTTGGGGGACTGGGAGAAGTAGGGGTATTGGTGAGGGGAGGACCGAGAGGCCTGCTCCTGCTAGGAGAGGGGTTTGGTGTGAGGAGTGGAGGGAGGGATGAAGAGACAGATGGTGGAAACAATGGGGAAGTGGTGTCTGTGATTCTTCTCCATGCCTGACGCATCTTCCCCCAGCCTGGGATCTGCTCTGCAGCAGAGGCTTAGGCTCTGCACTGCACAAGGGATGGTGAACAGCAGGGGAGCGTCACAAACTGAGGCCCTAGACTACCGGAGGTCACAGGAAAGGAGGGCATCCCCTCCCCCAGAACTTCCTCTTGATCCTTCTATGAAGAGGAGAAGGCTTCCCATAAATGAACCCAGAGGTGTCAGCCAGGACCCTGGCTTCCCTTCTGAGCCAGGGGAACACCATGCTTCCCCCCATCCTACAGAAAAGATAGATTCACTCTTCTTCCCCAAAAGTGCTCAAACCCTCCTTCCATTTAAAATCTCTCACCTAGACCCCCTGTCTGGGGAACACCCATTCCAAAGCTCTCCCCCTATTATCTGGGTGCTAGTCACAGAACTGGCCGGGTGGTCAGATCTGGAACTCATAGACATGAGGCCAGCTAGGGGCCAGACAGGTCTCCTGGATTAAATCAAAATGGAGTGGAAATCAGGCTGGGCCAATGTGGGAGACTCACAATACCAAAGTGGAGCTCAAGGAAGAGGAGGCATCTTCCAATAAAAGTTTGTTCCCACTTCACACTTAAAGCAGTTACCTCCCTGGCTCATTTCTCATAGCTCATCTGAAATCGCTGCTTCCCAGACACCAGACATGACTCCAATTCCTTCCATGTATCCATCAGTCCTCAGTCTGGCCTTCAAGGCCCTCACCACTCATGGCAAGTTTCTTCCCTAGTTTCTGTTTTTCTCTCACGTGGCAAGATGTGTGGGGACAAAGAGAGCTCAGCCTGTCACTTGCAAGATGCCCTTGGACAGGTTAATTAACTTCAAAGAGCTGGATCTTCCTCCCGGGGTCAGTGAGCAGATCCAAGGGTGCAAGAGAGCCGGGAACCATAGTGGACGGTGTAAGTCGCTGTGCAGTGCTGAGTCTTACCCAGGACGGGTGGTGCCAGGGGTCGGCCCGGGGACCCGAGACCCATTCTGCCGGGGCTGCTGGGTCGGAGGTAGGACCTGCGGCATCTGATGGGATGCAGGAAATGCTGCCTCCTGGCGGAGCGGCAACGGAACCAGCATGGACCTGACCACAGTGATTCCTTAGTCACCCACCCCGGCACTCGGAGGAGCTGACCTCCCATCTAGACCCCATCGCTCCCCTTTGCCTTACCCACCTCCAACCCTTACCTGGCCCTCTAAGGTCCCTCTTGCCCCAGAACCCACTGAAAACTCACTGTTCCCATAAACCCTTCCATCAGGGGCGTCACACGAGGCTTCATCGGGCCATCCGCTCTGCATGTTTGGCTTCTCAGCTGTGCTAATGCCCAGATGCGTGCGTGTTGGGAGCTGTCCCCATGCTGCTCCCTGAAGCTCACTCTGATCCGGGTTGGTGACTGTTTGGGGCTGCACAGCCAGGCTACTCCACAACCCAACCCTGGTTCAGTTGCCGGACATGGAAAGCCAAGCTGGGTGCAGACGTCATTTCTTAGGTTCCGATGTTTCTGAACGTGCCCAGACTCCTGACACCTCCCTCCCTGTTCCAGCTCCATGCCAGCGGACCTGGGGCCGAGGGTCTCATCCCTGCCTCAGCCACGGTCAGCTTTCACCCCTCGAGCAAGCAACCTCGCCCCGACGTCTACCAGACTGTGAGCTCTGTGAGGTCGGGGGCTGGTTACTCAAAACAGCATCTTCGGTCCCCAGCCTAGCGCCTAGTAGAGGCTGAATAAATATATGGTAAATGAAGAGAGTCCAGGTTGCAGCGGCTTTATTGGTTGTACTCTCTTTCCATTGTTGAGTGGGAGTGGGAGACGGGAAGGAGAAGGGTGGGGAAAGGCGGAGAGATTAGAATATAAACATTAATGATTAGCATCTGAGCAGAGGTCTTCGGTGGGGAGGAAGAACCACTGGTGTGCAGTAATGGGGGACATAGCATCATTAAAGAGGTGGCCAGCTGGCTTTAAAGGGAGGCAAAGGAGACGCCGACCTGAGGGCTAGGAGGAGAACCAGGAGGGGAAGGAGGTGGCCAAGAGCATCTGTTCTAAAGTTACTGGGGTGGTTTCTCATGCTTCAGGGTCTCATAAGTCTCCTGGTTCCGGGTGCTCAGGCCCTGGAGGTGGAGGTCAGAGGATGGTCAGGAGCTTGAGCCCATTGCAGGGCTCCCACCCACCCCCACAGACCCCATGTCTTCCAAAGATCACACAAAACCCCACCCTCTTCTGCTGCCTTCCCAGGACTGGGGGGTGGGGAGGAAGGCAGGTTCACTCACCGTGTAAATGCCATCTGATTTCTGCGGAGGCAAAAGGGACAAGGCATTAGACACCCACGCCTCCTGCGGGGTCCCTCGGCCTCTTCGTCCCCACCCGGTGAGCTATGTGGCCAGGGCCAGCTGCCGCTTGGGCTAGAGGGCACTGGGGGCTCCGGGGCGTGGATGCCCGTTGGCCCGCGTGGCTGCAGATGCCCACACACCGCGTACGTCTCTCACGCACTCAGTGTCACTGTCCACCCGCCCTTGTCGCCTGCTGAGTATTTTACTTGTGACTTGGCTCGGTGGCGTGGTGGGTAGGGGGAAGTGGGAGGGGACCTGGGAAGCTTGGCGTCCGCAGCCCTGACACCCGGGCGCAGAAGGGGCCATACCTCGAAGCTGGTTGTAGCTGCCTTCCGCACCTGGATCTGGAGCGGGGGAAAGGTAATCAGTAAAGGCGAAGTGAGCGGCCCAGCCCCATCCCCCCCAACTTTGCGGGAGACCCCTATTACTCCCTCTCCTCAAAGCTGAGCCCGGCCCTCCCAGGCCTCCCGCCAGCCCCTCCCCCAGCCTCACCTTAAGTCTGCAGTAGAGCAGAGTGAGGACGATACCATACAGAAACAGGATGGCGTCCAGAATATAGCAGAGCTGAGGCTCTCCCAGTGCGGCTGAGGGGACAGAGGGTGCCCGCGGGGTCAGGAGCATCAGGCAAGGTCCAGCGCTCAGAGGACAGGACCGGCAGGTGGGACAGGGCCTGGTGGGGAGCCTCCCAGGAGAGACACTTGCTCTTCCTCCCTGGAGGGAGCCGATTTTTCCCAGCTTTCCCCCTTCTGCCTCACCCTGGGGCAGGGCTGGGCCAGGAAGTGGGGGGCGCTCTGCTGCCTGCTCTGATGGAGCTTACAGGCGCTGAGAGCCCAGGAGGGAGCCCCCTCAGGGCCCCCCGCGGCCCCCAGCCCTCTGGTTTTCGCCCTGTCAGTCCCTTAGGCACCACTGAGCTCTTCACAGCCCTCAAGGGACTTATTTGTGTTCACTGGGCGAAGACCAAAACCTCAGCCCAGAGGGGTAGGGTGAGGGCCATGCAGTGACAAATTTCACTGAAGAAACCACAGGAGTGTCTCTGCTAAGTCCTGTGACCTGTGGCGGAGGGCTGGACAGGAAGGATGTGAACAGAGGGAGGGAGGGAGGGAAGGCAATTACTCGGTTATTGGTCATCTCTGAGCCTCAGTCTCATCACTCTCCGGCCCGCTGTAGGGGGCTTGAAAAGGGGAGAACAGGTATCTGCTTTCCTAGGCCTTACAGATCATGACGGCTCTGCGCACGGCCGGGCGAGCGTCTCTGCCCAGGCTCCGGGGGGATGACCACAAGCTGGATTCCGTCTCTGGGCACTCTGCCCTGTTACTCACTCACTCTAGGCCACAGAGAGAGGAAGTTTTGTGCAATTTAAAAAATCAAATAAGGTCTGAGCACCAGCCTCTATCGGCCCTCGGTCGCTATCTGAAGGGCTCACGGGCACGTGCCATGACGCTCTTTTGCACAGTATTTCGTAAATCGAAAAACTACCGGCTGGGGGGTTGGGGGGGGGCACGACATCATTATCGCCATTTTACCAAGGATGAAACGCAGGCTCGGAAAAGCTAAGTAACTCCTTTAGGGCCAGAGGGCTACGTGACAGCCGGCGCTGACAATCCAGGCTTTCTGCTTTCAGAGCTCGTGTCCTAACCTGCCTCGGTGCCCCCGCTCTGTCCTCATCTGGTGACAGCCGGCACCAACAGGATCCTTCCCTCCACCTCACAGCTGGGCTGCTGGACTCCCCGGCCGGTCTCTTTCAATTTCCCACTTCCCTGAAGTTTCACGACCCCCCTCCTCCCCGGCCCCCAGCTGTAACCCTCGTCAAAACACACACACACAGCCAGCCCAGAGCCAGCAAGACGTGACAGTTCAGAAATTGAGTGACTGGAGCCTTGGGCTGCTGAGACTGTCCCGTGTCTGCCTCCATTTCTTGGCTGGCGCTCAGTCCTCTAGAACCGGGCATTGCGTGCTACCCAACCCACCCCCCCACCCCCCGCTAGCAGCTGTTGGCAGAGTGGCCCAGGCAGGTGATGACCCAGAGAGGCAGAAAACAGGTCTACTTTGACCATCCTTGCCTCACTCCCAAGCCGAAGGACAGGCTCCCGCCTTCCTAGAGGGGCTTTATGAACATTATTATCCAGCTAGAGATCAGCTCCCAGTGGACTAGCCCAGAGGCACCACACAGGAAACACTGATCACGGGAAAAGGAGCTTCTCCCCAGCTTTTCATGTCATACAACCATTCCTTCCCCTGCCAAACTGAAGCCTTCCCCGTGATCAATCCTGAAAAAGTAAGGAGACATGAAAGGAGGGAACTAGGACTCTTGTGCCCTGATGGGGACCCGAAGGGACCAGCCTCAAGGTCTCAGTGCCCACCCGAACCCTGCGCTCACCTGTCCTTTCCCGATCTGCCCCTGCCACGGCCCTCAGACGAATGCCCTCGATTCCCACCCTGGGGCCCAGCTCCGGAGCCCTCACCAGACCCTCTCACCTGCTTGTTCAACCAAAAGGAGTAAGAGCAAGACCACTGCTGGAATCATCTTGGGCAGGGGCTGAAGGGCCATGAGCCGGGGATCGGACGCTCTGCCGCCACTGCGCAGCTGTGCTCGGCGGCTCCCTGACCACAGAGTTCCCCCCTTCCTGCCCCGCCTTCCCCCAGCTTTGGCCCCTTCCCCTTCCTGCACCAGAGCCCGGGCGGCTCCCGGAAGGCCAACCAAGGGAGTCAGATCTGGGTTCTCATGCCTCAGTCCTTCAGTGACCAAGCCCCAGGCACTGAGGGATGGGGGCGCGGACGGGCGACGCCTGTGCTGGACAAAGGCTAAATCGGCCATCACCCCGTGTTCAGATACATCTGGAATAAACTGTCCCTTCAGGGTCCCTGAGACCCCACCGCAGCCCTTTCCCTTCCACGTGGAATTTTACCCCCGTCTTGATTGGAGAGGTTTACCAATTTGTGTAGGCAGCCAAGTTTGGGCAGGGGGAACCAAGGGGAAAAGAGGAAATGGGGAATGGAGAAGTGGACGGGCCAAGAGTCAGAGAAGGGGGTGGAGATGAACAGGAAAAACCGGCGATAACTGAGTTTCACAGAGAACTGGAGGGTTAATTCACATTCTTAACTTTTCCAACAAAGTCAAAGATGGTAAGATACCGAGAAAGACGTATCAGAGGTTTGGGCAGAGCAGCCGGAAGGCAGCTAATTTATTATAATTTCTCCTTTTCTAGTACATGCACAGAAAGCCTGACGGCTGAGTGTTCACGGGTGTGCACGCGCACGCACACACACACACACACACACACACACAGTCCCTATCCAGGGACGGCCAGGCTCCGAGGAGGAAGCAGACAGGCAGGGGGATCAAATGCTTTCCCCAGCTCATCGATCCACTTCTCCAAACACAATATCTTGGGTACCTAAGAGATCAGCGGGAGGAGAAAAAAAGCGGTGTTATCAAAAATCCAGAACTCACAACTGTGCCCAGCGGACTGAGGAGCTGAGTCCATGCCCAGTCTCTGCTGAACAGGAAGCGTTCGGTTTCTGCCCCAGTTAGAGCCCCACACTCCCTCGTCTACGGCGTCTCGTACCTATGATAGCAACAACATCCGCCAGCATGTGTCCCTTCGACATCTTGTCCAAACCAGCCTGGAGAGACGGAGACAGCAACAGTGGTGGCAAGATTAGCGGGGTGGGACGAGGAGGAAGGAAAGTTCATCAAGATCTCACCCAAGGTGACTAATGACTGATTGATCCAGTGGAGTGAGAGTCCCTGGGGCTCGGTTCTTACCAGGTGGGCAAAACCAGGAGCCTTGATCTTGCATCGGTAAGGGCGGCTGCTGCCGTCGGACACGAGGTACACCCCGAACTCTCCCTGTCCGAGGAAGAAGGTGAGCTGCCTCCGTGAACAGGAAGAACACTCTTCTCTGCCAGTGAAGCCTCTCCACTCACCCGCATGTCCCCTCTCTCGCTGATGCCCAAGCCTCTATTTGCGCACCTGTCTCCAGCCCCCCAGGCCCTGGGCTGCCTTTTCCTTTCCCGACTCTCCTCACCTTAGGAGCCTCAATGGCAGTGTATGTGGCCCCTGGAGGGACTTGGTAGCCCTCCGTGTACAACTTGAAGTGATGGATCAATGACTCCATGGAAGTCTGGAAAGAGGAGAAAGGGAGCAGCAGTGAGCCAGATCCAAATGTCTCCCAGGCCTTCCCGCAGCACAGGAAATAACCTGCCCCCTGGGGGAGACTAAAACCCACACTGTGAGCAGAAGAGGAGTCTACGGGAGGTTAAGACTCCCACAATGAATTCTTTCAAAGAGCCACTCATCCCTGGCTGCCGGCCCCTCCCCCCCTCCCCTCTCGCCAGAGCCAACCTTCATCTCTGCTCGCTTAGGGGGAGACACTTTGGCATCATCAACCTTGATCTCCCCGGGAGGCATCTTGTTCAGACACTGCGCGATGATTCGAAGGGACTGGCGCATCTCCTCCACCCGACACAGGTACCTGAAGGGGATGAGGCAGGTTCAGAGCATCAGATGTGGGGATGCCCTTGGCCAGCCCAGAGGGCTGGCTGACTTGTTATCTCCCTCTTTTCTCCCAGTGCGGCATCTTTGCCTGCCTTGGCCGCCCCGGTAAAAGCTCTAGTCTTCTGGTTCTGGTGCTGGCCCCTGCATCGAGTCCTCTCCTCATCTTCTCAGCCCATGGCCTGTAGTAGTCCCCTCTTCAATTACCCTCTTAGACACTTCCTGGACTATAGAACGGGGCAGGGTCAAATTGGCTCGAAAAGAAAACAGAAGCCAATCTTACTCAGGGTCAGTAAACAGGAATGGAATGTGAAGCTTAGAATCCAGTGGAAAGAGCACCGGATCAGGAGGATTCTAGTCTCAAGCACCACTAACAGGATAATCCCAGGCCAATCTCTAACTTTTACGCCTCAGCTTTCTCAGCTCTAAGAATGCAGCCCAAACTAGTTCCATCTAAGAGACGTGAGGGTGAAAGAAATGGCTCTGAACAACAACCGAGTTTAACAGACACAAGAGCTCCAGGAGCTGTCGGAAAATACGGGAATAAAGAACACAGCCAAGAGAAAAGCCAGACAGGGAAAAACAGCCGGAAAATGAACCACGACATCTGGGCCTTACCTATCGTAGCAGTCCCCTCGAGAGCCCACAGGAACATCGAAGTCCACCTGGTCGTAGACGTCATAGGGCTGCGTCTTCCGCAGGTCCCACGGGATACCTGAGCCCCTCAGCATCACGCCACTGGGGAGTGGGACGGGAACAGGGTCCCTTTCCACGAACCAGGAAAGGCGGCGCACTCTCTTCCCTGGTCTCCCTGCCGCCCAACGCACACACACTCTGGGCGCAGGATCTCAGAGCACGGCACGGGCGGCACCACGCCTTCCTGAAGCCAAGGGGTGAGGCTGGAGGCCCCCCACCCGAGCGCAGAAATCACGTTTCTCTCACCTAAACCCATAGTTAAGCGCGTCTTCGGCTGTCACAACCCCAATGTCAACTGTCCGATTTCGCCAGATCCTATTGTTGGTCAGCATCTATTGATCAAGAAAACTGGATGTGAACGCTCTTCATAACTCCCTTCAGATGCCTCTGTGGTTCTTTACGAGGGACTAAAATCCCACGAGCCTTTCTTGAGGGGAAAAGAGGGATTTTCCCCACTGGCTGCTATCTTACCTCTTCCAACTCATCAACCCGAAGAGAGAAGTTCTTAGAAAACTCATAAATATCATCCAGAAGCCCAAGGGGCAGGTCCTAGGAGCCAAATGGAGAATGACAGTGAGCCAGGCTCAGCCTCCCTGCCCCATGGCTTCAGGGTCAGGGGTTCCATCGGCCAGCGCTGCCCTCCAGTGGCCATGGAGGATACAGGCGTGGGCTGGAAGTTTGGGGAAGGCAGGGGAGCTGGCTCACCTGGTGCACACCTCCTGGCCGGACATAAGCAGCATGCATCCGAGCCCCGGACACGCGCTCGTAGAATTCAAACATCTTGATAAGACACACTGGGAATTAGTGACAAAGTCCTGGGCCCCAAGTCCAGCAACATGCTGGTCCACTCCCCTGCCCCCTGCTTTCCGATAGCCGAACAACCCCTCACGACAGAGTTCCTTAAGAATAGAATCCAAAGGGACGCCTGGATGGCTCAGTCGTTAAGCGTCTGCCTTCAGCTCAGGTCATGATCCCAGGGTCCTGGGATGGAGCCCCACATCGGGCTCCTTGCCCCGCGGGAAGCCTGCTTCTCCCTCTCCCACTCCCCTGGCTTGTGTTCCCTCTCTTGCTGTGTCTCTCTCTGTCAAATAAATAAATAAAATTAAAAAAAAAAAAAAAAAAAAAAGGACTAGAACCCAAGGTCGGGATGCCTGGGGGCTCAGTGGGTGAAGCAGCTGCCTTCGGCTCAGGTCATGATCCCGGGGTCCTGGGATCGAGCCTACATCGGGCTCCCTGCTCAGCAGGGAGCCTGCTTCTCCCTTTCCCTCTCCCTCTGCCTGCCGCTCCCCCTGCTTGTGAACTCTCTCTCCTCTGACAAGTAAATAAAATCTTTAAAAAAGAAAAAAGAACATAACCCAAATAAATTAGACCTTCTTCCTCTAAATGTTCTATGTTCTCTCTCCTTTTAATCTCGTCTCTCCTTCAAGAACCTTCTCTACTTCTTGTACCCCCTTGCCTATCTTATCCTCCTTCTCTTACCTTCTCCCTCTCTTCAAACATCCAGAAGAAAGGGGTCATGGCCCCAATGTCCAGGGCATGTGTAGTCACAGCCATAATGTGGTTCAAAAGCCGCGTGATTTCTCCAAACAGCACTGTAGAAAGGTGAAGACAAGAAGAGAAGGATAGGGGCGCCTGGGTGGCTCAGTCGTTAAGCGTCTGCCTTCGGCTCAGGTCATGATCCCAGGGTCCTGGGATCGAGCCCCGCGTCGGGCTCCCTGCTCTGCGGGAAGCCTGCTTCTCCCTCTCCCCCTCCCCCTGCTTGTGTTCCCTCTCTCGCTGTGTCTCTCTCTGTCAAATAAATAAAATCTTTAAAAAAAAAAGAAGAGAAGGACATAGAAGCCAAGGATCGATGCTGACACAGCAGTTGTGGGCGGAGCCTGGGGTCTGCATACTAAGCTTGGGTGCGATGCTCCGAAGCTGGGCAGCAGCCGGGGAGGGCCACGGGAAGGTGATGGGGCTTACCTCGGATCCACTGAGCCCGGGGTGGAGGCTGGATATTGAGCAACTTCTCCACAGCCAGTGAGTAGGCCTGTTCATTGCACATCATGGACACATAGTCTAGCCGGTCAAAGTATGGAAGGGCCTGGGAAAAGGGAAGAGTGTGGGTCACAGCTAACGGGCCAGGAGCCCTCAGCCAGCCGCCAAGAGCACTGCTCTCCACGGGCATCAGAGTTAGTGCTGCAGAAAGCCTTCCAGTCCCCAGAGCTGAGCAAGGCAGCAGCCAATACCAGTGGTACATGCTGGGAAACGGTTAAAAATCAGATCTCTGAAGGGCTAGGAGGGAACCCTATGTGTTGTGTGGGCCAACTTCCACGGTGAAACCACTTCGCAGGGCCAGCTGTAAGCCACGGAACGGAAGCCGGTGCTGGGTAGAGGAGCTCAGCACTGTCTGCCAAGCAGATACAGCAACATAACTTCAGAGCACCGCAAAGCAAAATAAGAAAGGGATGAGCTTTGAGGACTTCTTACCTTTTGATATAATTTATTAAACTGCGAGCTACCATAATCTAACTTTTAATAATGGCTGTTTAACACCTGGCTCACAAAATTCCCGAAAACTTAACCATCTGTTCCTGCGGGCTGGTAGAAGCTACTCCAACGTACCTCTAGTCACACTCCTCCGGCCCACAACAGTCTCAAACAAGAGTGCCTCTCTGAGGTACTGGAGGAGAAAGGTAACCAGTCTTAGGACTAACTGGGTGGGAGTGAGGGATTTAAGGAAGACAGAGCCCTGAGAAGGACTGGATTGGCTTCTGATCGGGGAGAAATGGTTCTTTCCCTAGAATGCCAAGAAAGCCAGTCAAGCCGTCTGCTGAACCCGCTTCAGCTTCCAGGAAGGAGGCGGGGCTGGGAGGCCCATCTTTGGGACAGCCAGTTCTTGTCCTGATGTCACTGTGACGTGGGTTAATGCTGCAGGGTTTAGCTCCATACTCTCTAGGACCAGGCACCATCCCTGCCTGCACTCTCTGGGGGGATCACGTCCTAGTCAGCTGGTTGTATCCTACCCCCGTCACCCTCTGTGAGCAAGACCTTTCTTCATGACGGTAAGAAAAAACTCCAGATGCCTGTCCCAGCTCCAATTCCTTCCAATCTGACCCTCACCACTTGGGTCACAGAGCTCTCCTAAAAACGGCACACAGCCACAAACTCCCTCCCGGTCACTCTGACTCACTGAGTGTTTCGAAAACAAACTTAAGACAGCTGGAAGATACAAGAATCGGCTGTTAATCCTAGGAAGCTTACGTCTCTCTCCTCTCTTCCCCTGTCCCCAGGGACATCGGCTTTGACGTCCTAGTAGGATATAAGAACAGGGAAACTGAGGCACTAGAGAAAGGGTAAAGGGGCCAGCCAAAAGTCATCCGGAGAAAAGCTGGGAGTGTAGCTCTGGCTCCCAAGCATTTCTGCTGGATAAACCAAATCTAGATGGATTCCAGTCACACATCCCCTGGAACATCCCTCCATTTCCCCAAGACTGTCCTCATGTCCTCAACACCCTCCTCCCTGGGGCTTTGGAGGGCAGCAAACTGGCAAAGTCCCAGGCCACGGCATCCCCAGGTCCCGTCAGCAGGCCCCTGTTCACCCCCACACCTGCAGATAGGTCTTGTATTCAATGAGCTTCTCAGTGCCTCGGTGCAGCAGGCCGATGTGGGGGTCACACTTCTGCACCATCTCCCCACTCAATTCCATCACTAGTCGCAGGACACCGTGAGCTGCTGGGTGCTGGGGCCCAAAGTTCAGGGTCAGGTTTGTCACCATTGTGTCCTTTGGAGGGTCCACATCTGAGAAGTGGGAAAGAGTTCAGAGCCAAATGGTAATTCCCTAGAGAACCCCCAAGAGACAGCAAGGAGTTAGCCTCTCCCTATAGATCTTCCATGTCACCATTCCACACCCTGTTAATTCCCTAATCGCCAACATAACCAGGAAGAAGACCATTACATGGGAAAAAGGGGAGGAAGATCTAAATTTTTTGACAAGAGGAACCACACACGAACCTTACTCTTTCCATGTCTCCCAGATACCTTTTTAAAGATGGTAATACTGGGGGCACCTGGGTGGCTCAGTCGGTTAAGCGTCTGACTTGATTTCGGCTCAGGTCATGATCTCAGGGTCCTGGGATCAAGCCCTGCATTGGGCCTGTGGTCAGCACAGAGTCTGCTTGAGGATTCTCTCTCCCCCTCTCCCTCTGCCCCTTCCCCGGCACATACCTGTGCACAGATGCACATGTGCTCTCTCTCAAATAAATAAATATTTTTTAAAAACCCAGAGATATTACTAATATCATTCATATAGTCCTTATCATGTGCCAAGCACTACCCTAAGCACTGATTTTAATTAATTTAATTTCCCTAACAACCACATGAGTAGTGGGTACTATTATTATCCTTATTTTATTGGTGAAACTGAAGCCAGAGAGGATAAATGACTTCTCAGAGAGCTAGCAACTGGCAGTCAGGACCGATCTCAACCTGTTCAGCTCCACAGTCCACATTCTTTTTTTTTTTTTTTTAAAGATTTTATTTATTTATTTGACAGAGAGAGAGAGTGAGAGAGGGAACACAAGCAGGGGGAGTGGGAGAGGGAGAAGCAGGCTTCCCACCGAGCAGGGAGCCCGATGCGGGGCTCGATCCCAGGACCCTGGGATCATGACCTGAGCCGAAGACAGACGCTTAACGACTGAGCCACCCAGGCGCCCCTCACAGTCCACATTCTTAACCACTACGATACACTGACCTCCAAATCTATCTGATGAATGCCCAGCCAATCAGGAAATGTATACCTAATTCTTACCACTACCGAACGGCAGTGTTTACCCTCAAAAAGCATAGAGTTTAATTTGGGAAATAAGTACATGTGAGGAACGAGTAAGAGAGGTCAAATTCACAAGTTACCAAGTAAATGGCTTAGCCGTTAAGTATTTAAAGGAAGAAAAGAACACTGTGAAGACTTCATGAAGGCAGGATATGAGCTGGTTCTTAAATACAGGGAATGACTCAAACAGGTAGACAGAAGAACATCCCGGGCTATGGAATCAACAAAGGTGAAATCTTGGAAACAAGGAAGTATCTGTGGAACTCTCTATCTACCAAGAGGCAGAAGATGAGTGTTGGCCGCCAGTAGGGGGTAGGGGTTCAATTATCAGTATCATTAATAACAACACTTACAGAGGACTTACCATGTCCCAGGCACTACACTAACTGATTCATGTTATGATCCCATTTAACCCTTACAGTGATGCTATGAAATAGGCACTTTATTCACTGGTAAATGGGAGAGCAGAGAATTGAAACCAGAGCTTAACTTTTCAGCCAAAATTCTGCACCATGGGCTTTGGAGTCACATAGACCCGAGTGCAAATCCATGTAGCAGTCCTTGATCAAGTTTTTCATCTCCCTGCACCATGATTTCTTCAAAGTGATATAATACTAGTATCGCTTTCATGGAGTTGTTGCAAGGACTAAGTGAAATAATGCACACCAAACACCTGACACATGGTAAACACTTGGCTACTGTTACTGTTAAGATTTTTGAAAAGTAACTCGAAGTGCTTCTGAAGGTTTCTGAGCGAATGAATGCCATGGTAAAATGATGTTTGGGGAAGATGAAGGTGATTACATTGTCCTGCACAACTGGAGGGGGACCAGATCAGTGGGCAGGAACTCAGTGAAGAGACCCCTGACTAATTAAGGTCTAGTACAAAATAGATCTGAACAAGAAAGGAAAAGATGATCTGATACGTAACATTATAAAAGAATCTGCATGGTTTGGTGACTTCTTGGATTTAGACAGGGAGGGCAAGAGAGAAAAAAGAGCCAAAGATGACTAAAATGTTTCATTCCTGAGAAATTAGGAGAATGTGGGTACCACTGATCAAAATCAAAAAGTCACAAGGAAGGGCTACTTCTGATGGGGGCAAAATGCTTCATAGTCTGGAAGATGTCATTTGAGTACCAGTAGGAAAAACCTTTTCTACCGAAGGAAGATGGAAATATATTGAACCTCCGGAAAAAGCTGAAGCTAAAAATATAAATCTGGTAGGGATCTCCAAGGGCTGACTAGGACCTACTCTTTTTCTCCTGGGATGCTCTTCCTTTCCTTCTCTACTTGATAAATACCTGCCCTATTATCAGTGTTCCTGTGTTTGTTGAAGCGCTGGTGAAAGAAGCAAAAAGGGCGAGGGCGCAAACTTGCCTTGACAGAGCTCAAGAGCACTCAGAAATCAGCTTGGGACAGGGATGGGTGTGAGTCGGGACAGCGGCTCTGGGAACTCACCATTCCAAGGTGGAGGCTTCCAGTGGGCTGTTTCTTTGGTGGGGTACATGACAGCTCCCCCAAACTGCTCTGCCCATTCCGCATCTGGCTGCCATTGCCGAGCACCTCTAGGGAGTTAAAGACAGATCCTAGACACAGGGCCTCAACAGCGCTTGGTTCCTCTGTTCCCATGCACTCCCAGGTGGGCCCAGGGAAGGGCCCTCGGATTCTCCAACACCAAGCCACTGGCAAACAGTGTAGCTTTAGCAGAACAAGCTGGAACTCCAGACGTTCCATTCCTACTAACAACTTAATCTTGCAATCACTGCACCCATCACCCCTGTGCGTGCAAGGCTGGGGATCCCAGCTCCTTCAACTTCTCATCACGTTCGTATTTCCACCTTGGGGAATATGAATGCAAGCAAGGCGTGTATTCAAGGTCAACCGAAGACTAAGAGGTGTGCGGTGCCCGTGCAGGGTGCCCGGCCCGGGTGAGGCCTGAATGCTGTCCTGGGGACCAACGGGGGCGGGGGGAGGGCGCTGGGGGAGTTGTCTGGGTTTGTGTTCCTCCTTTAACCCCATCAGGAGTGCTTCCCTCTTCTCGTCTAAGCAGCCTTTTCACCAGCCGCACGCCACCCACGATGAGGTTCGGGAGAAGCAGCAGGGCACAAGGGGAAGGTGACACTATCACTAACGTTCAAGGGCAGGGTCCCCCGGCAGCTGATTTCACCCCTCTTTCCTCCCTCGGCCGGAGCGGGCGCCACTGCATCCTGGAGCCCGGGACAGCAGGCCTGGGCGGGGGGTCACAGGCCTGGGTCATTCTTTCCTAGGGGCTCACGGGGCCCGCGGAGGCGCCAGGCCCGAGAGCCGCTGGCGTCGGGGGCTACGCGTCGAGGGCCGCCCGGAGTCTCACCTGCTGGGCTGAACCGGCAGCCGGCCCCCGGGCCGCAGCGCCCGGGCCGCGACGCCCCGGAGGCTGCGCAGAGCCCGCAGCGCCGCCATCTTGCCCCGCCGCGGACTGCGCGAAGGAGAACGGGCGGAAGCGCCTCCTGCGCGCCTCCTCGCGGCTTCACGCCCGTTGGCACCACGGCGCCGCCCTCTTGGAAGCTGGCGGGGCCGCCGCCGCCGCGCGCCGGCGACATCCGGGTTCTGCGCCTACGCTTCGCTTTCGCTCTGGAGCGGCGGCCGGGCGCGGGCGCCGTGCTCGTCGCTGCTCGTGACTGGCTCGCCGAGGCGGGCGCCGGAGAAACTTACGGCTCCCGCGGGGCCCGGCGCTCGCTCGCCCGCGTGCTTCCCCGCCCCCTGCCTGAGCCCCGCTCCCGGTGGCGGCGGCGGCGGAGCCCGGCCCTCCCGGGCAGCCCCAGGCTTTGCGGGGTTCCGAGCGGAGAAAGCCCGCTAATTACGAGATGGCCCCAATGGGCTCGGGAACGGGGGCCCCAGCGCGGCTGGGCGGGTCTCAGAGCTCCCGCCAAACCGAAACGAAGGAAGAGGAGGACGCCAAGGCCACCAGCACTGGAGCAGGCTGCTGGGTGTAGAGGAGCCACCTCCGCCCAGATCGGGAGTGGGGGGGGGGGGGGCCCTCTGGGAGACCCTGATGTCTGCCAGGTTTCCAGAAGCTGCAGAATGACAGACCCAGGAAGCGCCCTTGGAGATGTTTCATCCCCTACTTCCATCCTGGGTCAAGTCCTCCTCCCCTCATGTCTTTCTGACCCTGCCTTAGTCCTAGTGCCACCAGGAGTCTGATGCCAGTTCTGTAGTGGAAGAGACCAAGAGTTCTGCAGCCTTGGAGGCTAGTTCCTGTTCGCTCCCTCTGCTTCCAAGCCCAGCTCCAGCTGGGCCACCCGTTGAGTTTGCACATGCCTCCCACTCTGAGCCTGGAAAGAGGCAGCCCCCAGATCGATCCCCCCCAGACAGGGTCCCTGAGACAGCCCACCAGCAGTGCAGCAGGGTGGGGCAGACAGACCAGGAAAGTGGCAGAGAGGGAATTCTTAGCTGTGAAGAAAGAGGGGAAAGCCAGACTTCTAGCCTGGGAGTTGACCTAATGGGAACCGTACCAAAGGGTGGGGCCATATCCCTGGCTGTGGGAACTGACTGGAACCGGGGTGGACTGGGCAGCCCCCACAGCCAGGCAGAGGGTCTCCCTCATTCCCCCCACCCTTTCCCTGAGCGTGCTCTCCCTCTGTAGTTGGAACACAGTGACCGTGGGGAGGGGGCAGGGCGATGCTGGAGGTGTGGGGACTGCGTTTATTTGCCCTAATCCAAGCTGGGAGAAGTCAGGCTAGAGTCTGGGCTGCTTGGCCCTGGAGGCGACTTGAGCTGGGACGGGGATGAGGGCTCCTGGGGGGCTACCTAGGACACTGCATCTTTTGTGCCTTCTCCCTGCAGCCAACACCCCCACACACTGCTGCTGTGACTCTAAGGCCCTTTGTCTCTCACTGCTTAGTCACCCCCTTTGTCCTCATCTCAGATGGGGGGTTGGAAAGGGGCAGTAAGAGTCCTCTGGTGATAGCTCCTCTTGCCCCTGCCCCTTCTGGTCTCCTGTCCTTTGTCTGACTCCCGCAGCCCCAACCCCCTCCAAAGTTAGGACCAGGGTCAGCGCACGTGGTGGGGAAGAGGTAGGTCTGGCAGTGGTGGGCACCAGGGCAGGTATTCATGACCTGAGCAGGAAGGGAGGGGCAAAGGAAGCATTCTGGCGGATATGATCTGGGAGACAGGAGGCGACAAGGCAGAGAGTGGGTAGAGGAATGGGGGTAGGGGCAGGTGATGTGCCTCTGGGAAAGGAAAGGGACCGCTGACTGCATTCTCTTTCCTGGGGATATCCTGGGGAAAGGAGTGGCCATAGCACTGAGTGGGCAGAAATTGCCCCTACTTCTGTACCCTTTACTTCCTTATCTCGAGAGTCCACCCCCAAGACCTCTCTGCTGAGTTCTCTCCCATCCAGAACCAAACCAAGGGAATCATTTGGCTGCCTTGTCCCACCACTACCTCTTCCTCCCCAGGCACTCTCCCCACCTCAGGCGCTGGGTTCCCGTTTCTCAGTACGCTAATTTCCCTCTACACACAGTGCATCCTCCACCTTCTCCGTGTCCCGTGGGGAATGAGAAATAAAAAATTACTAGATATTCCAGGAGCGACTGTGTTCTCAGGGCAAGGTGGGGCCAAAAGAGGGAGCCAGGTGGGGATTCCCTAGGATGGACTGACTTTGGGTGCATCTGGGTTTCTAGGAGAGCAAGTCTTTCTGTGCTGGGGGCTGGCTGACTTGAGGCTGGGGGAGGGTTTGGGGCAGTTGGGAGTGGGTAGGAACAGGGCCAAGAGCCTGGGGGAAGCTACTGGGAGCTGGGCCAGGGAAATGGGGGAGTCAGGAAGTGGGGAGGGGGAGCCCTGGGGGGAATGGAGGTGGATTGGCTGTTCTGGGCTTTGGAGGGGGTGGGTAGTGGTAACTCAGGAACAGGGAGCCTGAAGGAGAGGAGTGTTAAAGAAGAGGAGGTGCCACCCTGGATCCTCCTTCTATAAAGGAAAAGTCATTAACCCCTCCTGCCTTCTCCGCTGCCTGCCCCATGTGCCCATTCTAAGCAGACCCATCCTACCTTTGGGCAGTAAGCTCCCTGATCACTGTCTCCTCACCTGCCTACCCCGTATCTCTGCGGCCTCTTCTCTCTCCCACTGCTTGGTCCCATCCTGAGCCAAGTCCAGCCACCTCCTTTCTTTGTTCTGCCCTCTTGGTGCTTCCTTACCTGTTCCCCACAGTCTTTCCCTGACAGTTCACTCAGTTGCCTCAGCTCTGGAAACCAGCCTCTAGGGGCAGAGGGCAGCACGAGGAAGCCTTGAGAAAAGGGAGGCCATGCCAGATTAGAGAATGGGAGCGAGAATTCTCCCGGGACCATGGGCTTTCTGTGCGTGTTGACCAGGCCCTTTCCCTGACTTCCTACCCCTCCTGGGGCTCTGTCCCACCAAAAAGGGAAAGAGACAGCTGAGAGCCGACTGTGGGGTTTGGGGAAAGGCTATGTCATCAGCTGGCCCAGTGCCTGTGATCCATCCGGCTGCTAGAGATTCCCCTCCCCTGGGCAAGTCCCATTTTTTTTTTAAAGGAAAACAAAAACTAGGATTTTTGGGAAGCAATGAGACACCCATCTGAGTCCTACCAACAGAGCTCCTGTCTGAATGGCTTATAGCTCAGCCAATCGCAGAAGCTCGGGATGCTTAAAAGAGCTGGCGCGGAGAGAGGCTGGGAAGAACCCACAGGGAGACCCACAGACACATAGACACGGGCGAGAGAGGAGGAGAGAGACAGAGACAAAGGCACAGCGGAAGGAGCCAGAGACAGGGCAGGCACAGAGGCAAAGCCAGACAGTCTGAGGGAGCCCAGAAGGAGAGGCCCGAGAAGCTGCAGAAGACACGGGCAGGGAGAGACAAAGACCCGGGAGAGGAGGGGGTGTGAGAGGAGAGTTTGGAGGAGCCAGGCCACTAGGCGCCTCTCCGAAGCCTAAGGGCCAAGTTTTCTCCATCTCCTCTGAAGGTCCCCAGCCCCTCTGAAAACTCTGCCTCTGACCCTGGCACAAGTCCGAGCCCCCAGGCTGCAGAGAGGAGCTTTCCAAAGCCAGGGCGGGGAGAACTCGGTGCCCAGACGGCCTCACTCCCTCCCAGCTGTAGCGCCGTGCCATGTCCCGGACGGACCGGCATCCCAGGAGGGGCTTGGCGGGGTGCTGGCCGGGGGGAGTCCAGCCCCGCCTGCTGCTCCCCGCCGTGCCCATCTCCGGGCTGGTGGGGCAGCTTCTGCTGCTGCTGCCGCCGCTGGTCTCCCTCCTGCCCTCAGCCCGGCCGGCCAGCCCCCTCCCCCGGGACGAGGAGATCGTGCTTCCAGAGAAGCTCAATGGCAGCGTCCTGCCCGGTTTGGGCGCCCCTGCCAGGCTTCTGTACCGCTTGCCAGCCTTTGGGGAGACGCTGCTGCTAGAGCTGGAGCAGGACCCCGGCGTGCGGGTCGAGGGGCTGACGGTGCAGTACCTGGGCCAAGCCCCTGAGCTGCTGGGAGGGGCCGAGCCAGGCACCTACCTCACCGGCACCATCAACGGAGATCCAGAGTCGGTAGCATCTCTGCACTGGGACGGGGGAGCCCTGTTAGGGGTGCTGCAGTATCAGGGGACCGAGCTCCACATCCAGCCCCTGGAGGGAGGCACCCTTAACTCTGCCGGGGGGCCTGGGGCTCACATCCTCCGCCGGAAGAGTCCTGCCAGCGGCCAGGGCCCCATGTGCAACGTCAAGGCTCCTCCCGGGAATCCCAGCCCCAGCCCTCGAAGAGCCAAGGTAGGCAGCCCCGGAGTCTGTGTCCTGCAGCATCCTCCCGCCATGTCTGTCCCACTGACCCCCATTCACCCTCTCTCCACCCACTTCCCCTGCTGGCCATTCTGCTGCTTCCCTGCCTTCTGTCTTCCTCTCCTCTTTCCGCCAGTCTCCTTTCTCGGGAAGGTTCTGGTTTCTCCCTGCCCCAGCCCTTCCCCTGGCCAGGCTGCTGACCCCGAGGAGGGGTCCCAGACGTGGGTCAGAGACTCTGTGCTGGGAATGAGCACCCCTCTGCCCACCCCAGCCCTGCTTGGCCACGGCGTTCTCCTGGCACCATCTCCTGCCAGAAAGCTTTCCCGACAGCCCCCTGGGCCTTGACTCTTTTCTGTGCCCCAAATTTGATTTTCACCCCCACTGCCGGCTAAAGGAGTGAGGTTTAAAGCCCAAGGGATTGACCTCTGGCTTCTGGTACTGCCTTCAAAATAGTTCTGGCAAACTGCAAAGTAGGGCAAAAGTGGACGCAGAGGAAGGGCACCCCATACCTCCTCTGCTCAGTCCCCTTCCCACACTGGGGACTGACTGCAAGGCTGCCTGACACTCCATCCTTTCCTCCCTCCCACTCCGGGCCTCCCCCTTCTTCCCTCCTTCCCTCTCTCGCTTTAATCCAGACCAGCCGCTCTCCCTCCACACCCGCCACGCTGAGATCTGGCCCTGGCCCTAGCCGCTGACTGAATTGTTCCTCCAACCACACAGGGCCGACACGTTGCAGCCCGGCCCTCCAGCTCCAGTCCTGCAGGCCCCGGCGCACTCCGGCCTGGGGGACCCCAAAGCCCCTCCCAGAGGCAATCCCAGCTGCTTTTCACCTCGGGGCTCAGCAGCCCTGGGACGTGGCATCCCCTTCCCCTCCCCTTCTCAGCACCAACAGCTGATTTCTTCGAGTTACCACAAAAGCCCTGGAACTTGGGGTTGGGGGAGGGCCCAACCAAGACCCGTCAGGAAACCGCGGTGTATGTGCGGCCCAGCTGGCTCTGCCGAGTTCCAGACCCAGGAAGTAAGGGAGGGGAAAAGGAGCCAGGGGTCTGGGAGGCTCTCTCAGGACGCGCCCCTCCTTTTTCCAATCCAGCGCTTTGCCTCGCTGAGTAGATTTGTGGAGACTCTGGTCGTGGCAGATGACAAGATGGCAGCATTTCACGGGGCAGGGCTGAAGCGCTACCTGCTGACGGTTATGGCCGCCGCAGCCAAGGCCTTCAAGCACCCGAGCATCCGCAACCCCGTCAGCTTGGTGGTGACTCGGCTCGTGATTCTGGGGCCGGGCGAGGAAGGGCCCCAAGTGGGGCCCAGTGCCGCCCAGACCCTGCGCAGCTTCTGCACCTGGCAGCGAGGACTCAACACCCCTGAGGACTCGGACCCAGACCACTTTGACACGGCCATTCTGTTCACCCGGCAGGTGAGGCCCCCATCAGCCCCGTAGGCCCCGCGCCGCGGAGCTCCAGGAAGCACCACGGGTACACGGTGCTGGAAATGGGGCCCCTGGAGGTGTTCCACAGGGCACCTGGCCCCAGCCACACTGCCAACGCCATCTGGGCCCTGACGGCGCTGGCTCCTTAAGGCCCAGGTCCCCACGAGGCTAGATCTCATCCCAGCGGACCCTAGAGTCTCGGCTCCTCATGCATCTTCTGTGATCCCTCTTCACAGGACCTGTGTGGGGTCTCTACTTGTGACACTCTGGGCATGGCCGATGTGGGCACTGTGTGTGACCCGGCTCGGAGCTGTGCTATTGTGGAGGATGATGGGCTCCAGTCGGCTTTCACGGCTGCTCATGAACTGGGTAAGGTGGGAGTGGGGCTGTGGGGCAACCGGGATGCATGAGAGCTATCGGGTTGGGGGAAGGGGACAGTGAGCTCACTAGAAGGCAGATAGGGGGTCACAAAGTGGTGCTTCTTCCTCCCCAGGCCTAGGTCCAGGGCCATTATCTTTCTCTGCTGTGGGCATAGACGTTTAGATTTTTCTATTAAATGAGATAGTATGTGGAAACTTACTGTGAACTCTGCGTGTGTGCATGTGTGTGTGTGTGTGTGTTTGGGGAGGGCACAATATTGAAAGAGATGTTATTCGTAAGAGTCAGTGATGAAATGGGTGGGTTCAGGGTTAGGAATGTTGGCTACAAGGAAAAGAGGGTTGGGAGGTGCCCTGAGTGTGTCTGGGGGGAAGGGGAGACAGAGCAGTGGGGGCTCCATACTGAGGAGCCCTAGAGCTCCAGAAGGAAACTGGGGACAGTGTGGGATAGGGAATGGATCTGACCATCCACAGCTGAAACCAGGTTGTTATGGGCTTGAAGTCCCCTGAGGGCACAGAGATGGGACCGTGGGACCCTAACAGGGCCTCCGCTCTCACAGGTCACGTCTTCAACATGCTCCATGACAACTCAAAGCCATGTGTTGGTCTGAATGGGCCTGGGAGCACCTCCCGCCACGTCATGGCTCCTGTGATGGCTCACGTGGACCCCGAGGAGCCCTGGTCCCCCTGCAGTGCTCGCTTCATCACTGACTTCCTGGACAATGGCTACGGTAAGCAGATGGCACCGCCCTGTCCCCGTGCGGCGCTCCGTTCCCCGCCCCCCCGGACTGTACTCTCTCTTCTGCTGCATTCTGCATGGGCCAACCTGACTGCCTCAAGTGAGTTTCCTCTGCAGTGTGGGATGGGGTGAGAAATGCTTCTGTCTTTGTGTGGTTCCCACTTCCTCTAGCAGAAATAGCACAGCCAAGGGAGGCAAGTTTTGGTGCAGTAGAATGACATCTGACCTTTTAAGGGTCAGAACTGTTCACACGAGAACGGGCTGGCTGTGAAGGGAGTGACTGCCTGTCACCGGAGGTGTGCAAGCCTGGCAGGGTGGCCACTTCTGGGCAGGGATGCTGAGACAAAGCAGGCTCAAGAGGTCTGTAGTCGGTTAGAACAGGTAGGAAGACTTAGCGCTTCGGGTTCTTAGCCTGATTCTGTTCTTTAGACACGTGTAGATGTGTGACTGTGAGTTTCTTCACGTCCATGTGGCCGATCTGTAAAGCAGGCATGAAATGGTAACCACCTCGCAGGTGTTTGCCATGGTTAAATGAGAAAGGCTGGTCAGGCATTTAGCCAACGCTCATCATGTAATAAGCACCCAATAAATTGTATCTACTACTTAAAGCTTTTTCCAGCCCCAGGATTTGGATTCCAGGATCCCATCAGGCCCCGGGGAGTCGAGACTCTCAGCTAGCAATCTAGACTCTTCCTCGGCCCATGGCTGACTTCGTATCCCTACCTCCTCCCCAGGGCACTGTCTCTTAGACCAGCCAGCGGCGCCCCTGCCTCTGCCCGCGACTTTCCCTGGCAAGGACTATGACGCTGATCGCCAGTGTCAGCTGACCTTCGGGCCCCACTCGCGCCACTGTCCACAGCTGCCGCCGCCCTGTGCCGCCCTCTGGTGCTCCGGCCACCTCAATGGCCACGCCATGTGCCAGACCAAGCATTCACCCTGGGCCGATGGCACCCCCTGCGGGCCGGCGCAGGCCTGCATGGGGGGCCGCTGCCTCCACGTGGACCAGCTTCAGGACTTCAACGTGAGATCCCGGGGCAGGGGTGGAGCGGAGGGCCTGGAGGAGAGGGGCCGGCCCTGGGCCCAGCAGAGAGCGTCTAGATGCCACCCTTCCGTTCTGTGTTTCTGCAGATCCCACAGGCGGGAGGCTGGGGCCCCTGGGGGCCATGGGGCGACTGCTCCCGGAGCTGCGGGGGCGGCGTCCAGTTCTCTTCCCGGGACTGCACGCGGCCGGTCCCCCGGAACGGTGGCAAGTACTGTGAGGGCCGCCGCACCCGCTTCCGTTCCTGCAACACCCAGGCCTGCCCAGGTGGCTCAGGTGAGGACTGGGAGGGACAGAAGCCATTAGGAGGGGGTGGTAGGGCAGGAACGTCTCGTCCCTAGGGCGGGGCCGGGGCGGCGGGGGGGGGGACTGTCCCTGCTGTTGAGGGGAGTAACTTCACCCTTTGGGAGGCTTCTCTGGCCATCTGGCTGTCTGGAGCTCCGAGGGGCTTAGGTGGAGGGGCTCGCATGGGATGTCGTGGGGAAAGAGGACTCGGACTGGCCCTTTCCCCCTACAGCATTGACCTTCCGTGAGGAGCAATGTGCAGCTTACAACCACCGCACTGACCTCTTCAAGAGCTTCCCGGGGCCCATGGACTGGGTCCCTCGCTACGCGGGTGTGGCGCCCCAGGACCGGTGCAAGCTCACCTGCCAGGCCCGGGCCCTGGGCTACTACTATGTGCTGGAGCCGCGGGTGAGCGCCAGATGCCCCCGGGCACCGCCTGTGCTCCCTCTCTCTCCTGAAGCGCCCTGCTCTCTGATGGCAAAGATCCTCCAAAGTAGCACCCTCGCTGGCCCCCCCGCAGCCCTGCCAGGCCCGCCCAGGGTCCACTCACACTTCTCTGTCCGCGGGTATTTGGAAACAAGCCCCAGGTTCTGCATCAGTTGCCAGTCAGGCTGCTGCAGCCCGTCCCATTTGCCTTGGGTTCTTTATCTTTCTCTTCCCGTCTCCCGGTTCCCATCTCTCTATTGCGTGAGAACGGACGTGGCCTTTTGGGCAAGTCTTTGACCCCTTTCTGTGGGCTCCTCTATCACTTACAGGGGTGGCCTCGTTGGGCTCATGGGAGGCCACGCCTCACTGGACAGGCCTCTTGGAAACAGTGGTGGCGTCCCTGCACTCCCTCTCTGGGATAGGGCGGGTTGTCCAAGGCAGAAGGAAGAACAAGCCCTCGAAGAACTTTCGGCCCTCCCCTGGGGAGCATTCTTACGCGTCGGTCGCCCTCTAGCGTCCGTCTGGGTCGCTACCATCAAGGCTCGGGGCTGGTGTTAAGACTCAGACCTGCCCTTTCCATCTTGGCTCCTCTGCTTGCCAGCCGTCTAATCTTGGGGAGAGTCTCTTCATCTTTCTAAACCACAGTGTTCCATCTCTAGAAACCTCAAAGAGTGGCTGTGAGATTTATATTCTAGCTCATAAAGCACTTAGCACAGTGCCTGATTCAGAGTGAATGTTCTGAACACGGTGGCTTTTACAATTACTATTGTCATTAGGATTATTACCCCTTCACACGGCTGGGGCTCACTCCACACCTAGTCTTCACCCCCTCCCACCCAGCCTTTATGACGTCCCCTCCCTGGTGGGATATGGGTCTGGTCTGGCTCACCAGCCCCTCCTGACTTAGGAAGAACCCTGGCATCGCTCCCTCTCTTGGCAGGTGGTAGATGGGACTCCCTGTTCCCCGGACAGCTCCTCGGTCTGTGTCCAGGGCCGCTGCATCCATGCTGGCTGTGATCGTGTCATCGGCTCCAAAAAGAAGTTTGACAAGTGCATGGTGTGCGGTGGGGATGGTTCTAGCTGCAGTAAACAGTCTGGCTCCTTCAGAAAATTCAGGTTCATTCTCTATTGATTTCCTCCTCCCTGGCCCTGGGGGTACAGAGGTGAACTTGACACTGTCTCTCCTCTCAAAGAGCTTACAGTCTAGCGGGGGAGACAGATGAGTAACGAGTTCCAGCACAGTGTTCCACCTGTTCAACAGGTTTCAGCCTGGGGCTGCTGTGAGGGCCCTGGTGGACATCAGGGAGGGCTTCCGGGGCGGGGGGGTGGGGGAGGACTTGCTCCTGGAGGGAGAGTAGGAACGGGACCGGCACCAACCAAAGAGGTGGGCTCAGAAGGGCACCTCAGTAAGGGGTCGAGAGGGGAGAGGGAGGAGGGTGCGTTGGCATGTAGCTCAGATCTAGGCTGGACACCTCACATAGGTTTGGGGAGACAACTCTCTGCACACAGAAACTCACACGTACAGTCGTACGAACACAGCTCAGAAAGGCCGAGGGCATTCGGGAAGATGCTGAGCTCCCCATCGTCTCCTTCCTCTCAGGTACGGATACAACAACGTGGTCACTATCCCCGCGGGGGCCACGCATATCCTGGTCCGGCAGCAGGGGGGCCCTGGTGTCCGGAGCCTCTACCTGGCCCTGAAGCTTCCAGATGGCTCCCACGCCCTCAACGGTGAATACACACTGATGCCCTCGCCCACGAATGTGGTGCTGCCCGGGGCGGTCAGTCTCCACTACAGCGGGGCTACTTCAGCCTCTGAGACACTGTCGGGCCACGGGCCCCTGGCCCAGCCCTTAACGCTGCAGGTCCTGGTAGCCGGCAACCCCCAGAACGCTCGCCTGCGATACAGCTTCTTCGTGCCCCAGCCAGCCCCATCCACACCGCGTCCCCCTCCCCAGGACTGGCTGCACCGCAAGGCACAGATTCTGGAGATCCTCCGGCGGCGCCCCTGGGCGGGCAGGAAATAACCTCATCATCCCCGCTGCCCTTTCCGGGCACCGGGGCCTCGGACTGAGTTGGCAGAAAGAGGAGGCTTCTGCGGCTGCCTCATGCGGACACATGGACACACGGACACAGTGGGGAGGGGCTGAGAGGATGAGGCCTGCCCTCCTCCCCGCCCCGATGTGCAGGCTGGCCCTGCCCTGGTTTCCTGCCCTGGACGGCAGGGACGGGTGGTGGATGGAAGGGGCTGGGAGACCGTCCCCATCCACACTGCCCCCTCTGCCCTGCTGGTCACGGGAGGGAGGGGGAAGCCAGTGGGGAGGGGGGAGCAGTTGTATTTATTTAGTATTTATTCACTTTTATTTAGCAGCAGGGAAGGGGATGAGGGCTAGGGTCCTGGGGAAACTGACTTCCATCCCTCATAACCCTCACCCTGGCTAGGAAATCCAGGGTGGTGGTGATAGGCATAACTGGTGTGTGTGTGTGTGTGTGTGTGTTCATGTTTGAGGTACATCCTGCCCTTGCTTTCCTCTCCCTGAATTTTATTTTCTGGGGAAGGAAGAGTCAAGGGTAGGATAGGCCTTCAGGGAGTAAGGGATTATCATATTTTTAAAATATATATTGACTTTTGCTATTTATGTGCGCTCCTTTCGGACTCAGACAGATGTGGGTTGCACCCTGGCTCCACATCTCTGAACATGAGTTTCCTCGTTTGCCAATAATAATACCTCCCTTGGAAATGTCGTGAGGCCTAAATAATGTAAATAAAGAACCACATAACGCCTGGCCCTGGGTCAGCGCCCAGCACGTTAGCACTAGGCCCGCCTTGCTGCCCTCTCCGCTGCCCCTGGGGTTTGCAGCGCCCCTGAAGGTGGAAAGCTCTCGCCAGTGGTGCCTGCCCTGGCCCCTGAGCCCAGTTCCTCTGGTTGGCAGAACGCTGTCCTGGATTCTGAGGGATGATCAGAGAAAGGACAATTGCGTCCCTGATCGCTGGAGACCTCCAGTCAACGGAGATGTCATAAATACTCGGCTCCAAGCACAACTGATCAGAACAAGAAGGCGCAAAGAGAACAGAAATGGCTATCTCCACGCCAACAGGCCCTTAGTAATGAGAGCTCTAGGGGGGCCCTGGGGTGTAGTTCTCGGGGCGGGGGGGAGAGAGCGCTGGAGAGGGGAGCCCATGGGTCTGAGTCTGAGCTGCTTCTTAGCTGCGTGCGGTGTTGGGTAAGTCACTGACGCTGAGCCTTAGGTGGCTCACATGTGTAAGGGGGCTAACGATGCCTGTCCCCACCGGCTTGTTCTGGGAACAAATGATACAGTATTTTCAAAATAGTAAAGGCTGAACCGTGTGAGAGGTTATCCTATGACTACTGAGTGATTGGGACGGGGGCCCCCAGAATCAACCAGTGTGGATCCAGCAGACTTCTCTGCCGATGTGAGGTTAGAGCGGGATTTAATGAAGAGGAGCAGGACCTGGGTGGGGGGGGGGCTGTCCAGGGGGCGAGAAGAGTGGCGCGGAGGCCGGTCTCGGGTGACGGGCAGCCAGGCATTGGCTGGAGGTAGCACACTTGACGGGCAGCAGGGCACGAGACACAGCTCTGCTTTTCCTTCTGAGCAGGTGATGTCGCTTGGCAATCCTGTGTGTGTCGTGAAGGACACGGGGTTGGGAAAGGGCGGCAGGTGGACCCCGCGAGAACGGCAGGCAGTCGTGGGACTGCTGGGGACTGGGGAAGGGACTGAATACGGAGGTGAGGGAGGATCCGTGGGTAAAGAAGCCCCTGGGGTGGGGGTAGAAGAGGGGAGGATGGGGGAGCTAGAGCCGCTTCACTCACCTCCAAAGATTCTTGGGGCATGGGGCTGGGGCTGGGGCTTGAGGCAGGCCATGGAGGTTGCGGTGGTTGTGTGCGCTGTGCTCGCGGGGGCCAGGCTCTGCTCGCTGAGTTCTGTACCAGGCGGTGCCTCAGACAGCGCCCTGTACTTTCCGCCGCCCGGCTCGGCAGCGACAGGAACAGGGCCGGTCCCTTCTCTCCCTCCTGCGTGCCTCACCCCCCACCGCTTGGCGCCGGGCTTTCCCTCCTGCGCTCCTACCAGCCAGCCTGGAGGAGGTGTAACCGGGAGTCTGAGACAAGGTCTTCAACTGTCTCACCTAGTTAGCAGAGCTGGAGCCCCAATAGCGTGTTTACAGATCTTAGTACCATGAGCTCATGGCGCAATAAGCCCAGCTCCGCGCTGCGTACCTGCACAGTACAGACAGACAATGCGCGGCTGAAGGAGCTCGCTGCGTCGGGGGCGGGGGGGGGGGGGGCGTGCTGTGCCCCCACGAAGAGAAACAAGGGGGTGGCACAAAGAACTGCATGGCGCGGCCGAGCCCGAGCCCAGACTTGATGGCCACGAGGGTTAAGGAGGGTGAGTCGCAGCTGGGCCAAGGAACAGGTCATCCTGATGGCCTGCTCATCTTCCCATCACACTCCTGGGAATTCCCGCCTTGTAAACGACTTTCGTGTGTATTATCTTAACCGGAAGCTCTTCACTCACTGAGTAGGGTTCTGACTGGCATAAAGAAGTTTTTCCCAGGGCGCCTGGGTGGCTCAGTTGGTTAAGCGACTGCCTTCGGCTCAGGTCATGATCCTGGAGTCCCGGGATTGAGTCCCGCATCGGGCTCCCTGCTTGGCAGGGAGTCTGCTTCTCCCTCTGACCCTCCTCCCTCTCATTCTCTCTGTCTCAAATAAATAAATAAAATCTTTAAAAAAAAAAAAAAGAAGTTTTTCCCAGAAACGGATTGAGCTTAGTGGCCACGTCGGTGATTGGGTGGGTGTGTGGAGGCATACCGTGAGAGAGGAGGACAGAGAGAGCTAGTTCCCCAAAGGGAAGTGACAGGCATCACAGCCCTCCCTCCCAGGTGAGGCCCGGGCCCTTTCTGGAATGCTCTCCCCCATCCCACCCTTCCCATACCCGGGCTGTAGACTCTGCCTAATATCCTGAACTCAAGGGTCCAACAAGTTCTTGCTAGGGAGGAGGGGAATTCATACCTCCCTGCAAGAGCTACGATGAGCTTTCTCTCCCCAGTCTGCCTACTCATTGCCTTCATGGGCCTGTGCTGGGGTGTGGGTGTATATTCAGGAGAAAACAGGAATAACAGGAAGGAAGCAGGTACCGAGACAGTTCAAGTATCTGGTCTTAGAGGGGAAAAGAGGGAACAATGATGAGCTGAAGAAAGACCAGTCAGGGAGTGCCGGGGGCAGCGAGTGCCCTGTCCCTGGGGAAGTTCAAGCAGAGTTTGGACAACCATTTTATGGGATAGTAAGTGGTGTGTGTGTGTGTGTTTGGGGTTGGGGAAGTTGAACAATAACTCTGAGCCGAGCCGATTTCTTTTTTTTTTTATGTTTTTTAATTCATTTTTATTGTGTAAATTTCTGGTTTTTTTAAAAATTTTATTCTTATGTTAATCCCCATACATTACATCATTAGTTTTAGATGAAGTGTTCCATGATTCATTGTTTGTGCACAACACCCAGTGCTCCATGCAGAATGTGCCCTCCTCAATACCCACCACCAGGCTAACCCATCCTCCCACCCCCCTCCCCTCTAGAACCCTCAGTTTGTTTTTCAGAGTCCATCGTCTCTCATGGTTCGTCTACCCCTCCAATTTCCCCCGCTTCATTCTTCCCCTCCCGCTACCTTCTTCTTCTTCTTCTTTTTTTTTTCTTAACATATATTGCATTATTTGTTTCAGAGGTACAGATCTGAGATTCAACAGTCTTGCACAATTCACAGCGCTTACCAGAGCACATACCCTCCCCAGTGTCTATCACCCAGTCACCCCATCCCTCCCACCCCACCCCCCACTCCAACAACACTCAGTTTGTTTCCTGCGATTGAGAATTCCTCATATCAGTGAGATCATATGATACATGTCTTCCTCTGTTTGACTTATTTCGCTCAACATGATACCCTCCAGTTCCATCCATGTCGTTGCAAATGGCAAGATCTCATTCCTTTTGATGGCTGCATAATATTCCATTGTATGTATATACCACATCTTCTTTATCCATTCATCTGTCGATGGACATCTTGGCTCTTTCCACAGTTTGGCTATTGTGGACATTCTGAGCCGATTTCTTTAAGCTCTTTCTGCCCCTCAGATTCTCTGCCTCTGTGGTTAGAGCAGAGGAAACCTGGGCATTTGTCCAACCTCTATTTTTGCAGTGCCGGTGGGAAAGCCAGGTTTCAGGATGAGCTATTCCTGCACGCCTCTACTCCATCCCTAGCCTCACTTCTTTAATCTCTACATAGTATCACAGTATTGTGTCTTCTGAAATACCAGGTTGACAGTAAGTGACAAATGCCAGCATCTCATTGGTCAGGGCTTGTGGAGGAAGAAGGGGGAAGAAAGTGGAATTCGATGTATTAATATTTTATTGGCTAAGAGAATGCTTCTGAACCAATTGAATATTTTCCCCATTGACTGTTGCTAGAAGGGAAGCCAAAATCACTGGCAACAAGACTTAAGCAGCTGACAGCTAAGGGAAACCACAAGTTCTAAAAATGCTCAGAGAAAGGCCGAGGGGAACAGGGTTGGGGGGCGCTGGGGGCCTGAGAGCGACAATAGTGAATAATTTCCCCAGAAAGGACCTTATGTAGGGACAGGTCCAGAGTACTAAGTAGCATTAGGAAGGAAAGGGAGGGGAGGAAGTACATTTAAGGCATCCCTCATAGTCTTTGGGAAACCAGCAAGAGGACTTAAGCAATACACAAGCACACAAGCACACAAACAGTGACACACTTGGACATACACCTGTCCAACTTCACGAAGACACACCAGCACATTCTCTTGATAAGGTAATAAGCATTGAGAAGCTGAAAATATGAGAATTTGGGCCTGAAAGTGGGTCAGAGGAAAATATATTAATTGACCTAGTTTCCCAAGGAGAATTGACTATTTACCGCATTTGTTTGTTCAATAAATAAAGCCATTGGGTTAGGGCGCCTGGGTGGCTCAGTCGTTAAGTGTCTGCCTTCGGCTCGGGTCGTGGTCCCAGGATCCTGGGATCGAGCCCCACGTCGGGCTCCCTGCTCGGCGGGAGGCCTGCTTCTCCCTTTCCCACTCCCCCTGCTTGTGTTCACTCTCTCGCTGTGTCTCTCTCTGTCAAATAAATAAATATTAAAAAAAAAAAAAGCCATTGGGTTATACACTGGAATCAAATCACGCTCTCACAGCATCGGGAAAGGACACAGATTTTCGGAGTCAGACTCAATCTAAGCTTTGCTACTTACATGTAATGATGTGATCTTAAATTACTTGATCTCTGGGAGCCATGGTTTCTTTATCTGTAAAATGGGTATTACTACCACCTGCCTTATGGAGAGGTTGTCAGAACTTAAGAATATAATGGCATACATGCTTGGCCCCATGTCTGGCTTCTAGTAAGTGTCAGTACATGCTGACTCTCTTCCCCTCAGATCTCTTCCTATGCCAGCCCCCCCTTCCCACTCCTACATTAGCATCAGAAAATAATTCTACCAAGGAACTGTCTAGGTCAGATCTAAGATAGGTTATTTTGTCGAATTTGTGCTAAAAGGTCTTGGTTATGTTCAGGGGATGATAAAAGAGAAGACGTGGTCCCTGTCCTCAGAGTTCACAGTCTGGTGGCTGAGACCAAAATGCCAGACCAGTGTGAGAGATGTCATGAGAGATGAGGGGAGCCTAGCACAGAACATGGGGTCACAGAAGGATTCTTGGAGGAGGTATCTGCCTCCCCTTCTAGAAATAGGCTGTAAGACTGCAGGGCCCCTAAGGAGAGTAGGATGGCGATGGAGGAGGAAAGAATTTCTGCTTGCTAAGTCAGCTCCAGGGTTCTTCTCTGTTATGCAAAACCAAAGAGACCCTAAAGTGAACAGACTCTAAGCTGGAGGATAATATTGTAAGGAGCCAAGTAAGGTTGGAAGGGAGAGTTTTGGGGAGAAGCTACCATCTCAATGGACAATGTTGAACGGGGGAGAGGATTTTAAAGACATTGGGCAATGCATTAAGCATGCTCCCGCCCCATGCTCTCCTCCCCCCACCTCCAATGTTTCCTTGAGAAACCAGAGATTTAAATCATTCTGAAGCAGTTTTGAGAGGTAGACTGGGTTTCTTCTATTACATTGTCATGACTGGGCCATTAGGAGCCCCAGAATTTATTCAGAACATATAAAGACAGGATATTGTGGTAAAAAACAGCACATTAGAATTTAAGCTTTCAGAGATGTAGCAGTTCTGGGTCATGACTAAGTCCAAAGAGTGGCCAGGGTGAGATGGAGTGGAGGTGCGAGTTCTTGAAAACAGGAAACTTATAAGTGAATGCAGGACAATTGTAGCACATGGCAGGCAGAGAGCTGGGATAGAAGATGAAGGTAAGGGGGCGCCGGGGTGCTAAGTCAGTTAAATGTCTGACTCTTGATTTTGGCTCAGATCATGATCTCAGGGTCATGGGATCCAGGCCTGAGTCAGGCTCCATGTTCCTGCTTGGAATTCTCTCCCTCTCCCTCTGCCCACGCCCCAAAAAACTCTCAATAAATATATAAATGAATAAAATCTTAAAAAAGAAAGAAGAAGATGAAGGTCAGTTTTACAGAACTGAACATCATAGAGGAACAGAGGTCCTTGGGGAGAACCACATTTCCATTTTCTTTTCTTTTTTTTTTAAGATTTATTTATTTATTTTAGAGAGAGAGAGTGGAGCGAGGCGCAGAGGGAGAGGGAGAGGAAGAGAATCTCCAGCAGTCTCCCCGCTGAGTGCAGAGCCAGACACATGGGGCTCGATCCCACCACCCGGAGATCATGATCTGAGCCAAAATTCACAGTCAGACTCTGAACCGACTGAGCCACCTATGTGCCCTTCCATTTTCCATATGTTTGTCTTTTCTACTACCCAGTGAGCTCCTTAAAATATCAGAGCTTTTACTTGGCTCCTACTTTGTGCTCAAATTCAGATATACTGAATACCTAACTTCTGCCATCACTGTCCCATAGTTCTAATTATCACAAACCCCCTTTAGATGGGGTTCATTTTACAGATGAAACGCAGAAAGCATATTGTTCAACATCACACAGCCAGTGGGGTTCAGAGCCAATCATACTGAAACCCAGTATTGTCTCATTTTGAGCCTCCACAGGTATCTCGAACTCATTAAGTCCAAAGTTTAACTTGTCATCTCTACTGTTTCACCCATATGTGCCTCTTCTAAGTTTTGTTTCTTACTGAAAGGAGCCGCCATCCACCCAGTGGCCCGCATTAGGAATCGGGGAGTCCTCTGACTCCCTGAGTAGGCACATCCACGCAATCACCAAGCCCTATTGGCCTTGTAAAGTCCTCAAAGACAACCTCTTCCCTCTATTCCCACTGATTTTGCCTTGTTTTTTTTTTTTTTTTTTTAAGATTTTATTCATTTATTTGACAGAGAGAGCTCAAGCAGAGGGAGAGGGAGAAGCAGGCTCCCCGCTGAGCAGGGAGCCCCATGGGGGCTTGATCCCAGGACTCCAGGATCATGACCTGAGCCGAAGGCAGTCGCTTAACCAACTGAGCCACCCAGGCGCCCGAGAGATGTGTGTTCTAAAGAAAAGATTCACAGCAGCTGTACTCTGTTTCGAAGGGAAAAAAACACTTTATTGATATTATAAAAATCTAAAAGAAACCGAAGAAAAGGAAAATCTGCGCATAGATGAAGGCAATCTAATCGGGTACTTACAACATCCAACCTCATCAGCGGGTAGGGAAGCCCCCATGGAGTCAGCCAAGCTGGAATGCCTATGGAGAGAGGCCTCTCCAGCTGAGACTTCCAACTGACCCATCCCTATAAGGGCCATACTTGTAGGGCAAATGATGGGGTCTGAAGTTCAACATTTGTTTGCCTGTGTGCAGTTTGGAGCGAGCTGCATTCCTATGTTATCATGTCTTTACATATTCAAGGAGCCTGGGCTAGGTGTGTTTGCCTCCCCTCCTGGATTCCATTCTGGGGAGCCAGCCCAGCCTGGAGATGGTGGGCTGTAGGCAAACTATAGCTCTTGGCGCCCAGACCAGAAGGGCCAGTTCTGACCTGGAGGCCAGTTAATGTCAATTAACCAGGCTCCTTGGGTCACTTATGTCTCACAAACAACATTCTTTAGCTTGCCTGCCAATGTGCGGGTGGGGTGGTCGGTTATGCAGGACAAATCACAGAAACCTCCGTCCATTCAATGCAACGTAATACCCTAGTTTAAAAGAAATCTAAAGAACACACATTTACGGAGCAGGAACACAAAAATGAATATGAACATGGAGGCAAAAACTGTTGTTTTTTGTTTTTTACAATGTAGGGAGTAGGGTCCTCACAGAATTTGCATGTGGATCAGTTACCTACACAGAGTTGTAAAATAGCTCCCTCGGAAACAGAATCTCATAGGGCAGATGGATGGGCTATAGATGAGTCCTTCTGGTTCCCCATTAACCATCACTTCTGGGAAGTCTTTCCCAAGTCTCTACGTCTGAATGAGTTGCAGTTTCTGGGCAATCATATTTATCGCACTGTATTGTTTGTATCCCTCCCTTTTGGAGGCACACGCTGTGAGTTATTCTAAGTTTCCCGGGTGTGAACATCTGCTTCTAAGAAACACAGCATGCTAAGAGGGTAGTGAAAGCCACAAGATAAACATATTGCGTACTAATGGAGCGTCCATTTTACTCTAATATCCGGGAAAACACAATTTTACATTAAAGCAGACGCCGCCCTTCCCTCCTCACTCAATGTTTCCTTGTTTTATTAACTAATCGTTTCTATTTCAAGGCCTGCGGGACACCACGGGGACACAAAAATGCGCCAGAGCAGTCGCAACGATGTACCCTGAGCAAGAAACAATTCTGATACTAAGTGGCATTAAGTTGCGGGGGCACCACGGACACTCCGGGAAGCGGCTGGCCCGCGGTGACAGGTCTCGGGACGCGCCAGAAACTGTCGCACTGGCCTCTGGGCCAAGCTCGGCCCTGCAAGAAAGTCCTGATTTGAGCTGCTACCCTCCCAGTCTGAGGGGTGGGAAATGGCATCCGGTCAGGAATGGAACCAGAGGGGAGAGGCCCCCGACGACTCCCCAGGCCGTCCAGCCGCGCCGGGCTGCGCTCCGGCCTCGGTCCCCCCCCGCGCCCCGCCCGCCCGGGCGGCTCCACCCAGGCCCCGCCCCGTGACGCGAGGCCCCGCCCCGTGACGCGAGGCCCCGCCCCGTGACGCGAGGCCCCGCCCAGCGGCGCCCGCTTCCAAGATGGCGGTGACGATGCCTGCCAGGCTGTCGGGGTGGCGGTGACGACGGGAAGCAGAAGAGCAGGTACGTGGGCTGGGGATGATGGGGTGAGAGGCCCGGGAGGAAGGTTCGGGCGACTAGGAGGATGAGAAGTTTCGGGTAAAGGCTGGAGACCAGCTTGAGCAGGGAGGGGGTCCCAGGTGGAAATACGGACAGAGGCCGGTGGGCTCACATTGCAAATGCAAGAGGAGGTTGGGGTGCCCCGAAAGAACTGGGCTGTGACCCTCCGCAGAGCGCTGACCACGCCCCTTAGGTGAGCCAGCCCAGATACCCCCGACGGGCTCTGCCCAGCCCTCCCACTCCCCATCTCACTTGTAGCGGTAACCCTCCTCCCTGCCCCCGCGAGGACTGGGATAGGGTAGAAAAGGTAGACGACGCCACCCCCATCCTACTCCCCGCCGCGCTCCGGGGCTGTTTGCTTGCAGCTCCCAGGGGGTCACGCTCCCTGCACCTGCGGGGCTAGCGCCCAGGCACGTGAAGAACGGAAAGGAACCTGTTTCCTACTCCGCCCTGGGTTCTCCTGAGGCCACTCCACAATCCTGTCGTGACTGCCTCACCCCTTGGCGAAAATAATGTCTCCATTAGCAACCCCGTCCCCACTCCCCAAACAGGTTGGTCCTGTCGGGGTGGGGTATGGTTAAGTACAGGTACACCTGACACCCAGAGACTGGGTCCTCCCCTTTTCCCTCCCAGGCCACTTTCCCTCACTTCTACTGCTGGGAAACCAGTTCCACCCTGATCTTGATCTCTGCCCCTCTGGGTGAGTGGTTATCCTTGACCACTTCTGTTCCAGCTGGTCCCAGGATCGCTGTTGGAGTGCTGGATGGAGCCTTTCTCTGTCCTCTGTGACATTTCCAATTTTAGATAATGCCTCACATCTCTGCCCCCCCGGGACCCCCTGAAGTCCCCATGATCCCGAAGAAGACAGCTTGAACCTAGGTGAGTCCACCCCTCTCTAAAATTGGGAGGGAGGTTCTCCAGAGACTTCTTTGAAAAGGACCTGAATGATGTAAGCATCCTTGGGGGTGGGGACTGAGAGTAATTGGCCTGAGTGGTTTGGAGAAAAGGTGGAGGAGAGTGAAACTTAGGCTGGAAATGGCAAGTGGTAGGGCTGCTGGTGGTTACATTCTGTTTCTTTTCGGCGCATGACTGTACACCTGTGTGCTCCCTTCTGTGACTTTGCTCTTTGCGTCTTTTCCTCTTAACTCTTGGCACCACCTTGGTTCGCAACTGATGATCTCTCTGCTGGCTTGCTCTTCGCCTGCCTGCCCCCAGAACTCTCCTCTCTCCCTCCTCAGACCTGAGCCCAGGATGTTGCGGAGGCTGCTGGAGCGGCCCTGCACACTGGCCCTGCTTGTGGGCTCCCAGCTGGCTGTCATGATGTACCTGTCACTGGGGGGCTTCCGAAGCCTCAGTGCCCTATTTGGCCGAGAGCAGGGGCCGACATTTGACTATTCTCATCCCCATGATGTCTACAGTAACCTCAGTCACCTACCTGGCGCCCCTGTTGCCCCAGGGGGCCCTCCAGCTCCTCAAGGTCTGCCCTACTGTCCAGAACGGTCTCCTCTTTTAGGTGAGTGCAGGAAGGAGGAGGAGGTAAAGGGAAGGCCAGGGTGTGGGGACAGGGCTAGGGCGGCAGGCGTGAGATTTAGGACCTGGGGTTAATGTAACCAAAGGTGGGCAGAGGTTGAGATCAGCAGGCTCTGGATTTGGAATTTAGATTGGACTCCTGGGTTGAGCCACAACCTTTCATTGCCTGGCCATTCATGTTCTCTTGCTGCCTTGGGCCGGCAATTGCTTCCTTTGTAGATGAGCCCCGGGTTAGTTAGTTAGCTTGAGGTCCTTCTGTGTTCTCCATCTTCTAACCTAGTGAGGCAGGAGTTATGGAACCCTAAAATAAGGTAGGCTAAGTAAAGAGCCTGCACCTTTCGGACTTTGCAAAGCTGTCCCAATGATGGGAAGCTCAAGGTGTGCAGATTTCTGTGTAAGCCCTTGGGGGAGCAGAGTACAAGAACCAGACCGCCGGGGCCAGCGGTGTTCCCAGGCCCTGCAGGTCCTTCTTTTCTCGTCGCCCCTCTAATCCCTGACCTCGCCATTCCCTCCCAACAGTGGGTCCCGTGTCCGTGTCCTTTAGCCCAGTGCCGTCACTGGCAGAGATTGTGGAGAGGAATCCCCGGGTGGAACCGGGGGGCCGGTACCGCCCCGCCGGGTGTGAGCCCCGCTCCCGCACAGCCGTCATTGTGCCCCACCGGGCCCGGGAGCACCACCTTCGCCTGCTGCTCTACCACCTGCACCCCTTCCTGCAGCGTCAGCAGCTTGCGTACGGCATCTATGTCATCCACCAGGTACTCCCAACCTCCTCCACTCGGACCTTCTGGTAGGAAGCCTCGAGGAAATGCCGCACAGTTCTCCGACTGTGGGTCCCTGGAATAATTCTAAGAGGGTCAGACTGTTGAATGTGGAGAAGCACCTGGCCCTGCTCTACCAGCTTGTTAGCCCCCTAGTCCTCCTTACTCTGTTCAGGGTATTCCGACTGCCCTGTACTCTCCATGATTTTTCCTTGGTTGAATTGGGAATGGCACAAATTTGGAATCGGACAGATTTGGACTAAAATCAGTCCTGCCATTTGTCCCATATGTGACCTTGAACAAGATTCTTAACCCCCTAAAATGAGGCAAAGAATGAAAACTAATAGACACCTGTTTTCCATGGCTGTTGGTTGTCAGGATTAAATGCTAAACAGTAGCATGTAAGTAATCAGGCACATACTGATCTCAAAAACGATTTGTTGGATGAAAAAATGAAACCTTGGCTTTCTCTTCATTCTCCTTGCCCCACTCCCCCCGCTCTGATTCCCCTCCTTTCACTTTTGTACTTCTGCCCCCTCTTCTCCATGCTACTACCTACAGATGTGGTCTGGTTCTTCTCCATTACCTTCCAGGCTGGAAATGGAACATTTAACAGGGCCAAGCTGTTAAACGTTGGGGTGCGGGAGGCCCTGCGTGACGAGGAGTGGGACTGCCTCTTCTTGCACGACGTGGACCTTCTGCCTGAGAACGACCACAATTTGTATGTGTGTGACCCCCGGGGACCCCGGCATGTTGCTGTTGCCATGAACAAGTTCGGATACAGGTAGAGGGCACGAGAGGGTGCTGGGAAGTAGGGACACCCACCATCCATTGGAAGAAGGAGAGCCAAGGGGATTGTGGGGTAGGGATGTCTCCCCAAAAGGCTCGTGGAACCCATGGATCTTTCTCTCCCTAGCCTCCCGTACCCCCAGTACTTTGGAGGAGTCTCGGCGCTCACTCCTGACCAGTACCTGAAGATGAATGGCTTCCCCAATGAATACTGGGGCTGGGGTGGTGAGGATGACGACATTGCTACCAGGTCAGACTTCCTGCCACCACTCCCCACCCCCACCTTGGCCTGGATCCCTGTCCTCCGAGACCACCCCTGGCTCTAACCCTTTAACACCGGCTTTAGCTCCCTGGTCCTGCACTGTGCCCATTCCTCTCCCTTAGCTTTTCCCATCTACCCAGGTCAGGCTTTTCGTGCTGTTCCCCATTCTGTCACCCTTCAGTCTCCTAGATCTGGTGAGTTCTGTTTCTGGGAGAGAAGGGAAGATCAATAGGCTGTAGGATCATGGGATTCCAGAGCTGGAAAGGGGCCTAGACATACTTCAGTCCTGCCTTCTGCTAACGTTGCATCCAGACCACTTCCTATGGGGCTGTGGAGGAGGGGCTCCGCTCCATATCGCCCAGAATCGCTTTCTGGTTTTAAGTCTGTGCCATTGGCATGATGCCAGCTCATTTTTAGCATGTGAAACATTTTGACCTTCAGCCTCAGCTGACCCAATTTCCTATCTGTGGTGTGAAAATTTGGGCTTGCTATGCTGGACCCATTGCTTTCCCTCCCCCTCGTGTCCTCCAGATGACCTCTCTGAGTTCTTGTTCTCTCTGTGTGTGTAAAGGATCCAGCAATTTCTAAATGTACGTGTTCCTTCAGTACTTTCCCAGGCCATCTTCGGCTCTTGCTTCTGTGTGTCAGAGGTGGGGTCCTGATTACTTGGTTCCATTCTTTTCCTAACACTGAGGGTTGGGGGGGGGGGTGCAGGGTGAGGGAGTCAAGGCCGCTCAGCCACTGTTCTAAGTAGGAATTGCTGAGCTTGGGGCTGCAATTCCTGGGCTTGTCCTGTCCTTTTGAGCAAATGCCAGGGCAGTTCCTGGGAGTCACTTAGAAAACAAAGATGGGAGGTGCGGACCTACCTGCCCGTTAAAAGGCCAAAGGGTGCCCGGACTTGGCTGCGTCCAGCCCTTACATTCCCTCGTGCTGTTTCCTTCGCTCTGTTTGACTTTCTCTCTTCCAGTATGTGGCACTTTTTTTGCCTAATACTAGTCGTTGTGTACAGAAACATGTTGTTGCTTCCTTGCTGGCCGTAGCTCTCCCTGTTGACTGGTCAGCAGCTTTCCTCCACTTGGGGTCCTCCAAGGTGCCCTCCCTTTTCCCACAGGGTGCGTCTGGCTGGGATGAAGATCTCTCGCCCCCCCACATCGGTGGGGCACTACAAGATGGTGAAGCATCGAGGCGATAAGGGTAACGAGGAAAACCCCCACAGGTAGGGAGGACTGCTTGGGAACCGCTATGGCTCCGTAGGGCTCTGCACCCCCAGGGAAAGTACTGCATCCTAATGTTCCCTAGGTTCCTGGCTGTTTCTTTCTGGGCCTTAGTTCTCCAACCTCTGACCCTCAGATTTGACCTCCTGGTCCGTACTCAGAATTCCTGGACGCAAGATGGGATGAACTCACTGACATACCGATTGCTGGCTCGAGAGCTGGGCCCTCTCTATACCAACATCACAGCAGACATTGGAACTGACCCTCGGGGTCCCCGGAGTCCCTCTGGTCCCCGTTACCCACCTGGTTCCTCCCAGGCCTTCCGTCAAGAGATGCTGCAGCGCCGGCCCCCAGCCAGGCCTGGCCCTCTGCCTACTGCCAACCACACAGCCCCCCGTGGTTCACACTGACTCCTCCTTCCTGCCCTCCTCAATCATGAAACTGAATCAGAGGGGTTGTACTCTCCCCACCCTCAGCTCCTCACTGGTCTTAGAGGGATGTGGGGGGACTGAACTCCAGGCTGTGCTGGAGGCAAGGGCCTCTCCTCACTGCTGGACTGGAGCTGGGCTCCTTCAGTCCTGGGGGTCCCTCTTTCTAGGGTCACCTGCTAGGGCTTATGACTGTGAATCCTTGATGTCATGATTTTATGTGATGACTCCTCAGAGTCCCTGGCCCCTGGGGTAAGAGCAGGGCTGGACCCCAAGTCCCTTCCTCTTCCGTGGAGAGAAGAGTGATCTGGCTTTTCCTGGGACCTCTGTGAATATTTATTCTATTTATGGTTCCGAGGAAGTACGTTTGGTGAAGGAAGCCCCTCCCTGGGTACTTTCTGCCAGTGCTAGAGTCACTTCCTCTTCTGGACCTGGCTCAGGGGGCTGGGATTTTGATATATTTTCTAATAAAGGACTTTGTCTTGCCTCTGCTCCTGCTTGCTGCATCCCAGGCACCTTGTGCCTACCTTTGCGGCCCGCTCCTCCACCCCCAACCCCCCCCCAGCCGCCACCGTATGCCTGGAGGTGACGGAACAACCAGACCCAGCCAAGCTCCAGCAACTTGTATTTTCGTGGGTAAAGCAAAGCATGGAGGAGGTGAGAGCTGGGGATCAGCCGTTAGGCTCCGAGCCCAGGACCCGGGCTGCTGCCTGGCGTCCACTCTCTATACAGTCATTGACAGCAACTCCCTCATAGGAGGCTCCGGCCAGAGTCAAGGGCAGCCTCCGAGAAGCCAGGAACTGGGTCGCTGCCTCTGGAAGGAGAAGATGAAGGAACTGTTACCGCTGGGGGTCTGGTTTCCTTGCCCTCCTCACACAGCCGCTTTCCCAACTCACCCAGTTTTTGCCAGTGGCCTAGCGTATACTGGGGGATGCAGTTCTGGGGAGAGAAGAGGGGATGCGGGGAAATTCTGGTTGGTGACGGCCAAGCCCGAGTAGACGGCAACAGGTACACCGGTCCCTGCCTCCAGTGGGAGCCAAGCGGCGCGTCCTCAACTCACCTTGTGTAAGTGGACCAAGCAGTGAGTTGGTGGCTCCTTCAGCCCTAACTGGGTGGCAGCCGCTTGCTGCGCCTGCTGTCGGAACAGCTCCTGAGGTAAGACAGAGCCCCTGGCTTCCAGCGTATGTAACCAGGAGCCTCCCAGCATCACCTAGGGAGAGAACGTGGCACTGACCAGCCTGGCCTGACCTAGTGGGCACAGAGGGAGCCTCTGGAAACCCCCACTAAGCAAAGCTGCTGCTTCTCACCGTCACTCGGAGGCCAGGGGGGCTCCCGTCCTGCTCAGGAAAAGCAACGGAGTCATACACGATTCCCAGGACGCCCGGGTCTTCTGAAGATGGCACCAAGTGTCCAAATCCCTGGAGGCAGCAAGAGCCCGGGTCAGGAAGAAGGGTTCCGGTTGGGCCCGTGGCTCTCGTTCATCTTGCCCACGCCCACCTGCACAGGCAGACGAGCTCCTCGGTACTGGAGGTTCACCACAGCCACGGACACGGCATGGATGGCGCTCAGGGCGCGGGCCAGAGGTGCGGCCTGGGCGGGGAGCAGCCCGCTGAGCACTGGGGGACAGCAGCCAGGGGCCTGCTTCAGGAGGCGTTCACAGCGTGCTCCCGCTGGCCCAGGAAGCTACACTTGGCCTCACTCTGGCTGGGGACGGGGAGGAGGGCTACCCCAGTACCTGAAGCTGGAACAGCGCTAATCACGTGGTCTGCCTCCAAACTGCCGTCCCCCAGAGACACCTGACAGGATGAAAACATGTAAGAACACAGAGATCATGGGAATTTTGCCTCCGATTCCCAGGCACCGAACTGGCAGGAGACACTGAGTGCTGCCCCAGGATGAAGAGACCGCCCCCCTGCAGTCGGCACAGAGCCCACCCCCACCATCACTCCAGGCAGTGGGCCGGACGGAAGCCAGTGTGGCCACTCGGAGATGTGCAGTGGGGCTGGGCTGTCCCTTCCCCTATCTAAGCCACTCACAAACACCACCTCTGTCCAGAGTTGGATCCAACAGGTCTTGGAGGAACGTCTACAAATAAGGCCTAAGACCCTTGGATAGCCCATGTTTAAATAGCATCTAGGGGGGCGCCTGGGTGGCTCAGTCGTTAGGCGTCTGCCTTCGGCTCGGGTCATGATTCCAGGATCCTGGGATCTAGCCCCGCATCGGGCTCCCTGCTCGGCCAGGAGCCTGCTTCTCCCTCTCCCACTCCCCCTGCTTGTGTTCCCCTCTCTCGCTGTGTCTCTCTCTGTCAAATAAATAAAATCTTAAAAAAAAAAAAAAATAGCATCTAGGGCAGGAAAACGAGTAACTAGTCCTGCCAACCCTGGCCATTTAGGCAAAAATGGAAACTCGAACACACACGTGACACACCAGGGGGCTCTCCTACCTTCCAGCGCCCTTCTGCCTGGAGGCTGAGGCCACAGACAGGCTGCCCTCTGAGAACACGAACCCCCCTACTAGTCAGGTGGGTGTTAAGGGCCTGGGGCAACGTCTCCAGCCCTCCACGCAGTGACCACTGGCTCCAGCGCTCGGCTCGGGCCCGGCGAATGAGTGCTGAGTCAGGCTGTGGGCCCCGGCCTGCACAGGGGGAGGCAAAGAAGGATCACTGAAACAGCACCCCTGGCCTCCAGTCCCTTACTCCGGTGGTCCTTAATATCTTCATCCCTCGAACCAGCCCCCCCACTCACCTGCCCCCAGCAGCAGCCCCAGTAAAACGGAACGATGGGTTTGCTCAGCTTGGAAGAGACTGGGAAAGCAGGACCTGATGCTGAGCTCCCGGCTGTTGCCTGCAAACACTCCTCGGCAGAGACTGTCCATGGCTAGAGACGCCACCTTAAGGGAGAGACTGGGAGTGAGAGGCCAAGGAAGAAGCTGCACAGACTACTTTCCAGTGCCCCTGCATCGCAGGGATCGGAGGTGGGGTAGGGTTTGGGGTGGGGAGCAGTCCCCCTATAACAAAAGAATGGGAAGGAAGTGGAGGCATTCGGTCTCAACGCTGAGTTTTGGGGAGTACTGGGTGTGAAGAGGGAGAGGATGTTCCCAAATGATACAGAAGAGCCCCTAGGTGGAAGGTTTGAGTAGGGGGCTCTGCTGCTGGTTAGGAGGAGAGGGATTTGGGGGCCTCTGGGCCCTGTTACCTCAGGTCCAAGGCGACGCTGGGCAAAACTGTGCACAGTCTCATCAGGGTCTTTGCCCCTGGGCGCAGTCAACTCCTTCAGCCCAGCCCAAAACAGAGGTTTGGAGAAGGGAGGTGAAGGGCGGAATAGCCCCCTGCACTGAGGAAAGCATAGTCATTTCTGTTCATCTGGCTCCTCTTGCTGGGAGGGCGGACAGACTGGGAGATGGGGAAATGGAAGGGGTGACATGATGCGGGCAAGGTAGAAAGACGGTCGGTAAGGAGGTGACAGCGTTACCTGAGGCCAGAGGGCAGCGCATGCAGGGCACCACCTACATACAGGAACCTGTTCTGGGCCGCTGGGTGGTCTCCCCGGACAGGCAACACTTCTGAGTCCAAGCCAAGCTCAGAAACCTGCTCTCCAAACATCCTCAAGAAGAGGAGAAACTAAGGAAAGGACTGGCCCACCAATACTTCCTCCCAAGTCTGTCCTCTAGTGAAGGCCCCTCCGCAAGCCCTCCTGGGCATTCCATAATCCTCTCACCAGGAGCAGGGTCCGGGCTCCCAGGGCTCCCGCCGGCCGAATTCCTCGAGGTCCAAGTTCAAAGATAGCATCACCTGGCCCTCGGACCGAGCGGATCCAGCCTCCCAGACGCTCACTGCCCTCCACCAGGACCACCTGGGGACAGGAGCGAGACACGCTGCACGGCCTACAGCCTCGGGGTAAAGGGTCCGCAGGGGAAGACGGTGGCGCGCTCCCTTTGGCCGGATACGGGAGGAGAGTATTAAAGGAGGCTCCCTCTGGCATGATGGGGCACTCACCTTGGGGGGACAGGGGGCCCGGCTCAGGTGGTAACTGGCGGCCAAGCCGCTGATGCCACCGCCCAGCACGACCACGGTCCGGCCCATTGGGAAGCCTAGGGGAGAGGGGCGATCGGACAGGCTGACCGGGGAGCACCCTGCTCTGCAGAAGCCCCCCGCAGGTTCCACGTTCCACCCCCGGCCACTCACTGCTTCGGGGGAAACTACGGCAGAGCCGGCGGACGAGGTGGGGCCAGTGAGGTCCCCGCCCAGGGCCCAGGACTCACCCGCGAGAGGACCGAGGAAACCGGAGGGAGAGGTCTCGGGGCCCCCCGGCCGGCGCTCGGCGGGGAGGCGGATAAGGGCCCCGCCCACGCTATCTGCCCGCGCAGGGCTCCGGGCGCCGCGGGGCGCCCCACCCCCACCCCGGCCCGCAGCTCTCAGGCCGCGGCTCCGTTCGCCCCCTTCGGGCCCTCCGACTCCGGGCCACTCCCTCCCGCGGCCCCGGGCTCCCCCGCCTCCGGATTGGTGGCCCCGGGAGGCCCCGGATCACGTCAGCCAATGAAAGCACAGAGCTGGCGGCCGCTCCTCCCGCCCCGCGGAGCCCGGCCGCGGCGAGCGGCGGCGGCGCGGAGCGGCGCTTAACTGGAGGGCGCCCGGCCCGGCCCGGCCCCGCCCCGCCCGCCCGCCCCTAGGGCTGCGGCGGCGCGGGCCGGAACGCGGTCGGCGCGCCGCGGCTTCCCAGGCCCGGGGAGGGTGACGGCCCGCGGGGAGTCCACGCGAGCGCGGGGTGTAGGGAGAGCAGATAGGGACACTGGGGCTGCTCCGTGGGGAGGCGGCGCCGTAAACAGCTCCTTGATGTTAGCAACAGCCTGGGCCTACGGGAGCCGGGGCCGCCCGGCAACGTGCCCCGTGTTTGTCAACAGGGGTCCTCGGTGCCTCGCCCTCGAGGGGCAGCCCCCTTCCGGGCAGAACCCGGCGCCCCAGTGCTTGCACCGGCTTCCCCGCAGCTTCACGGGGCCCCGGTTCGCCTTCCTCTTTCCCAACGTAGACCGCTGCTTGGGCAAACGGCGCACCCGCGTGTCCGCGTCCGGCACCCCCACCTCCACCCGGCTCCGAGAGCACCCCCATCTGTTCAGAGAGGGAACTGGGTCCCAGGAGCACTCCCAATTCGGCCCAGTTCTGTATCCACCCCCTAAGCACAAATAGAAATAAGGACATCACTTTTTCTTAATAAATTTATTCACAAAAAGTGAGATTGTAGAGGGGCTGGGGGCTGTACACGGGCAGGGGCCTGGGGAGCTCTGTACATGGGGCTGGGAGACAAGGGAGCCTCCAGGTGGAAGGGTACTTTTTAATAAAAAAAATAATGGGAGCTACAACCACCGCCTCCCCCCTCCCCGATTAAAAAGACACAAAAATAGACGTCTCTGAGGTAAATGGGGAGCCTGGGGCTTAAGGGTGTTAAACGGGTTTCACAGGTGCCAGGGCTTAAAGGGGGTGTCACAGGCACCGGGGTGGCTCCTGCATCAGTTGGTAGAACAGCACGTAGCCCTCACTGGACGCCACCTGGTTTTCACTGACAGGGGAGACACTGGGAAGAAGGCAGATGGGGTGGGGGCTGGGGTCACTCCCATACACCCCCTCCTCCCCACCGGATCAACCTCCCAGCAGCTAGTAGAGCACTCTGCTCTCCGGGGGCGGGGCCGCTCGTATTAGGAAAAAGTGTGCGCGCGCATGCGCGCTGCAGCGGGAGCGGGGCAGGAGCGGGGCAGGAGCGGGGCAGGAGCGGGGCAGGAGCGGGGCAGGAGCGGGGCAGGAGCGGGGCAGGAGCGGGGCAGGAGCGGGGCAGGAGCGGCGTGGGAGGCTGTTCTCACCGAGAGTCATTGTACACATGCCAACCAGTCTGGCACCGGCACAGGGCTGTGTAGTGGCCATAGTGGACGCTGCCCGAGTGGTTGCAGAGGGCATACAGCTGATAGACGGGGCTTCCTGGGGGGTTAGAGGCCATCGAATTCTACCGTCAGAGCTGTGCCCGCGCCCACTCTCCCTCCCCTTCAGAGGAGCTCAGCAGGCCCTTCCCTTCCAGACTCACCGGCTTTGTCACTGGCAAAGTCCCCTAGGCTCAGTCGCTGCAGCGGGAAATCCACACCTACTGAACTTTTCTTGATAGAGCCTCGGGAGGCGGAAAACCGATTAAGATCTAAGCCCCAGTTAAGGAGCATTTGGGGGGCAGAGGGCCTTTGAAGGGGGCAGAGGTCGTGAATGGTGTCCACTCTCCCCTCCGGGAACACACCCTGGGAGTGTGGTAGGAAAGTTCAATTCCCAAATGTCCAGCCTCTGCAGACACGGAACATGCGGTGGGTGGGGGTGGGGGGTAAAACGGATGGGAGAAGTAAGAATTTGAGGATTAGGATACGGAGCACGAGAATTCGGGGGAATCTTTGTACTGTCAACTTTTTGGTACTTCGTGTTTTCTGCCGACATCGGTCACACACCTGAATAAATGTCAAATAATGTCATGTTAATGCACTCCTCACCTCGACTGGCTTTTCTGACCCCTGACTCACACACAAATTCACTATGCTCCCCGTGACTTCTGTATCCTCCGGGCTACTTCCCTTGGCCCAAGGATTATTAGGACATATCTGAGACTCCAACACAAGCCCAGACATACAAGTATTATTCCCCCATACCAAAACATCATGCAACCCCTTTTACCCATAGTCCCCCGCCTCCCCAGGTCTCCCACCCTTACTGTATCCCTTGTGAAACTTCACATACTGGAGCATTCTCTGACTCTAGCTCTTCTTCCTTGGTGAAAAGGCTGAAACAATCCCGCAGAGACACCTTGCCCCCAGCAAATCCTTTCTGGGGGGGGGGGAGGGGAATGAAAGGTCAGCATGTTCTGAATTTCCTTCTCCGAGTCTTCTCAGTCAATCCAGGCTTCAGTTCTACTCCAGAGACCCACAGGGCTCCCTCCCACGCTCTGGGGGTGGGTAGGGATGGGTCACAGAACCCATGTCCCATCCACCCCTGGAATCCTCTGGAATCCCACCTTGGGGATGGGCAGGGACAGGTCACAAAAAACCTCGAAGGTCGTGGAGCGATACCCACAGGCCTGGCACTTGAGACAACTTTTCAACTGGCCCACAAACAGGTCTAGATAGAAGCAAAGAGGCAGGAGAAACAGTCACTGTGGGGCGTCTGAGATTCCTTGGGTCCCCGTCTCTTCCCACCCCTCTGCCCGTCCCTTCCTTTCCCAACGCCAGCACTAACAAACCCCTCACCCCTGTCCGTCCACACTTTCATCGTCTAGTCTTGTCCCCACACCCCTTCACAGTGTCAATTCTTCTCCCAAGCCCGCACCCCCACATACACCAATCATCCCACACAGCTTTGCCCACTCCGTACCCACAATCTTGCTGTCTTCTCGCTCCAGGTAGCGTTTCCACATTAGGTTGGCTCGGTCGTCATCACTACCGCAGATCAAGGGAAGTAGGGAGCACCCATGAGATGGGGGATCACTGGGCACCCCAGCACCACGGAAATGACCCACACAGTCCTGCACCCCACCCATAAACCAGCTCTTTCTCGACATTTCAGAGAAGTGTCAAAGGAGTAACGCTTCAGAAGACTTTTGGGGGAAATCCAAGGTGAGAGGAAAAGAAAGGGACAAGAGAAGAATAGCTGACTTCCCCGAGCTTTAAACTCTTTATGTGCCTGGCTGTGAATTAGCTATCCCCTCTCCCTCAGCCCAAGGACATCCCTACCCTAGCCTCGGCCTCCATCCCCACCCCTCAGCCTCCTTCCTCCTCCTTCTGCGCTGCTTCTCAAACCATTTTCTAGGTTGAGCCTTTCCCTGGACTGAGCCTTTCCCATCCTCATTCTGTGAAGGATGCATGCTGCTGAGAAACTGCCAGGGAGAGTGACCTCACCTCAACTCAGGTTCCTCCAGCAGCACTCCTCCACGGCGTGGTTGAGAGGGTGCTGGACTGCTGGCCAGGATCGGCGGAGCCCGGCGGCCCCGTCGGTTGATTTCGAGGTGTAGCCGCTCCATGAGGAGCTTCAGGAACTCTTGGGCATCCTGCTGGCTACAGCCAGAAACAGAGGGTGGGCAACTGACACCTCCCCCACCCCCATCCCCGAATCCAAAGACACTATCTCCTGCTCAGACATCGGTCCCCACTTCCTGGATGAAGAACACCTGAAGGCTCTGAACAGCGCTACCAGGGCCCCGGCTTGGCCCAACCCCCACATATGGCCAGAGAGAAATCTCATACCCTCTGGCTCTCCCACCTGTATCCAGAGAAGGAGGGAACATATTTCTGGAAGACAGCTCGGAATCGAGTAGGATTCACAGCTTCACAGGAGTCAGGGTGCCACAGGGCACCAATCACATCTGCAAAGGCTGTTGGGGTGGGTGTGGGGAAACAGAGGTTCATGACTGGAAGAGGCAAGCCCAAGCAGGCTCAGAGGGCGGAAAACAATCTCTAGGGAAGCAGGCACCAGCAAAAAACAACACAACCACCAGATTTAAGGGTTGGGGCCGCCATGACCGGCATATGGACCCAGAAGTTGGGGAGGGGACTGGAGAGGTGGGAGCAGGAGTGGTTGCCGCACCTTCAGTGAGCTCTTGGGCTCGGCCCCCTCCAGGCACCTCTTGCCGGAAGTCCCTTCGCAGACAGAAGTCCCGAAGAGGCCGAGTGCTGCTCAAACACTGTAGCACTGCGTTCAGGAAGCACTGGGGAGCAGGAGAGACACGGCCATTATTTCTGCAGACCAGGGCCAGGAAGCCTAGGAGAGCTTCAGTGCTCTCCTTCCCCACCCTCCCCATCTTCCCCAAGTCAGCACCCCTCCCCCAGCCCCATTCCACATTCCTGTTAGCAACGAAGGGCAGGAGAGTGGCTCTCACCGTGTTCCCCAGATTTCGGAGGCCAACATGACCAGAGCCCAGAAGCAGTGTGTGATGAGCCTGGAAGGTCAGAGGTGAGTCGGCAGGTTCCCATGTAGCCCACCTGGCACTTTAACCTTTCAACAGCATGCTGCCCACAGCTTTCCCACCCCTGAACCTCACCCCCAAACTCCACCCTCTTTCCCTCACAGGGTCCTGGGGGCTCCCTACCTCACAGGCCATGAGCAGTAAGCCCATCACGGCTGAGTGTACCACGGACTCAGCCAGGGCTGTCCCACCTGTTCCCCACCTACTCCTCTGCCCAGCCAGCCGGCGCTGCAGCTCCTGGGGCAGCTCCCCAAGCACTGGCATGGCTGCCCAGCTGCTCCCCACACCCACCCTGCTTCTCCCAAAGCCCCCTCCCGCCCCCGTGGCCCCTTCCTGAGCCCTCTCCTGATGGTTCCAACGGCAATCAAACCTAGCTCACTTAGCTCGGGAAATGGACAACCACACTAACTCAGATATTCTGAGCCCGCCCCTCTTCAGCTCCAGAGATTAATTAGGCCTAGGCAGCATCCTAGGAGAGAAGGTGAAGCAAGGGAGAGTAAGGGCCCGGGGACCCGGAGAGGAATTCCAAATGGTTGGGTTAATTCCCTGGAGACTGAAATGGCACACCATGCTGGGGAGTCACAGAAAACCTGAAAAAGGTCTATGAAGCTCAAGGGTACTTAAGTAAGGGAGTGGAGAGTCCAAGCTGCTGTGATGAGGGATTGAGAAAGGAACTTGGGGAAAAGAGGGAAAAGAAAGCCATGTGATGGCAAGAAAGCTGGAGGCATAGAGGAACATGGGCATGAAAGGCCACGTGTGCTGGCAAGTCCTCACCATTTTGTCATCGGAGTAGAAAGACTCAGAGGGCCGGGCAGATATGACGTGGAAGGAGCCATGGGAAGTAGGGGGCTCCGTCCGTATACTGAGCAAGGTGGGGGGACCAGGGAAGCCCCCGAGGCGGCGGAGAGAGGCGCTACGTCTCAGAGTGGGAGGCTCAGGCCGGAGCGCCAAGCGGCTCAGTGCAGCCCCTAGCTCTCCAGTACCACGATGCCCTCCCAAGGCAATCCCCATAGGACGCAAGTCCCCACTGCTCACAGACTTGGAACGAGCTAGGTTGGTCCTGGAAGGGAGAGGCAGAGCCACAGTTGGGGGTGGTGAGCCAGGCAGGGGAACTCCATGATCTGCCCGAAGGGGTCCTCTGGGACGAGGGCCTGAGGTCCGTCCCCGTCCCAGCTCCAGTTTCTTGAGCCGTTCCTCAGGGGGACCTGGCCGGGGAGGCAGAGGTCTTAACATGGGGTTCGGCCCAGGGGCTGGGTTTCGGCGCTCCTTGCTTCGGGCCCTCGGGGCAAATGGTAGCTTGGATCCCACTCGGGGCTGGACATTAACAGGTGGCTCTCGGGTCCGGCCCAGGCGGTGCTCAGAGGCCTGGGGCATTGTGGACACCACAGGCTGGACCTGGGAGGAGAAGAGAGGGTCAGCATTTGAATGTGGAGGGAGATGGCAACCTACATTACCACACTAGCTTTTACATACACTGAGGGCAGGAACTGTGTCTATCATATCAGTCATTGTATCCCCAGTGCCTAGCATAGTGTTTGACACAAAGTAAATACTTAGTATCCATTGAGTAAATGAATGAATGATAGCAGCCCACTGCTTTGATTCTTTCTAAATTCCTCACGCCCTTCCTGCAGAATACAGCTTTACTGAAAAGCCAATGATAGTCTCTATCTCGGCTGTCTTTATAATCTAACCGCTCATGACAAGGGCCCCCACACCTGGCTAATCAAGTGGGATGTGCCCTGGGTCACTCAGAATTTCTGGACAAATGAGGGTGTGGATGTCAGGAAAACAACCCAAAAGACAGCATTCCACCCTCAACCCCCTGTCCCTCTGGGCTGCAAATGAAGCAGACTAAATGAGTGATTTGCGAATCACTCCCTCCCCCACCCCTGAGCTCCAACGAGGTGTCGGGGCTCAGGGGCAGCGGCGGGGAGGGAGGAAGAACGACTTCCCGACCCTAATCTCCGCACCTCTCCCACCACAGCAGGGCTTCAGCCGGGTCCGCCCCCCTCGAGGGCAGAAAGGCCGAGGCCGCTGATTGGCTACGGGGTCCAGCGGCGTATTCCCTGCGGTCCATGGATGCTGTCCCTCCAGCCCAGTTCCCCCAGGCCTGCTGGGCCCCCCGCGCCCTGCCTTTGTGGAGGGCGTCCTCTCGGGTCCGGAGCAGTCTTCCCGCGGCCCCCCCCCACGCCATAGCGCCCCGGCCCGTACCTGTCCCCCGGTGAGGCGGCGGGGGAGGCCAGCCGGGGCCAAGCCCCAGCTCAGGGCCACCCCCTACTACCCCCGTGCAGCCCCCCCGAGGGCCGGGCTGCAGCTTTAGCCGCAGCTGTTGCCCAGATCTCTCCCGCCGCAGGGGCCGCCGCCATCTTTGTTGGTCCCGCCCGGCCACCGGCCACCGGCTTCACCGCCTCTCACAGCGCCTGCGCACCCCCACTCGGAATCCGCCCACCTGCTTCCTCGGCGCTTGCGTGAACCCGCCCCTTGGCTCCGCCGCCGCCACCATGGAAACGCAGCCAACTTTAGGACCGCCGGTTCCCAGATCTGCCCTGAATCGTTTTAAAACCATCGCTCCAAACCATAGGGATGTAGATCTGATAATCGTAGTATGGCCCCCAGGATTGCAGCACAGATCCTTCCCAGGGAGCAGGGGTGCGAGTGTGGGACGCTGCAATGCCTGGGTCCAGCCCGCAGACCAGTGGAGAAGCATCCAGCACTCCACATAGGGATGGGAAGATCCCTGGAGGGCGGGGAATGCTGGTCCGGCAAAACCATTCTTCAAGCATCTTGCAGACCAAAGCAGTAGGCACCCCGCTAAAGGACACAAGCAGATCTCTGCAAGCAGATCTCAGCAGGAGGGAGAGCAGTCCAAGATTTCCTTTCATTTCCCAGCTCCTTACCACAGCATCCTCCTCCATTTTCCCCTCCCTCCCAAACTAATGTAGTTGTACCAGCTCCTGACCACAGCATCCTCCTCCATTTTCCCCTCCCTCCCAAACTAATGTAGTTGTACCGTGCTTTGGGTCTTAGCCTGCTCACCCTCTCTTCACAGCCACCAATGAGAACCACGGGCCACCAGAGGAAGCAGCTTTTATTGATGAGTTATCTCCAGAAACCAAAAAGACTATGCACCCACTTTCAGCACTCCCATCCTTCCTGGATCTCACATTGCTCCACCTGGGAAAGGGATACAAATTGCCTTTTGGTTCCCCAAAGCCCCAGTCTTTCCCCTCCCTGTGTAGCCTTAGAAATTCAGTAGCAATGCTGTTGTTTCTTTTTTTCAGCAATGCCTGATGCAGCTACTTAGTAACAATTATGGGTGAAGGGGTATGGGAGGAAGCAATTGGATGAGTAAGAGTGATGCACAGAAAGCAGGAACGTAGCCTATCAAAGGTCCCTCTGTCCTGCCTCAGTGGCTTGATCCTTCATTGGCTGCATTTCTCTTTATGCTGAATCACGCCCTTCTGAATCAGATCGGGGATTTCCACTGCCAGCCATGGACCCAGCTGCAATACAAGGGAGACCCTGTGAGATTAGTACCACACAGTCGATGCCTCTTGCTCCATCAGAAGCTCCTTCCTATAGAGATTCTATGGGAACATGCCCAAGGAAAACACTTGTCATTCCTTGTTTATTCTCAGTTACTTTTCTTATATCGCTCCGTGCCTAATTCCTCCCCCTTCCCTTATATATCAAATACCCCAAACTTACCCCCAGAGCCATAAGATGAGCTAGTCCAAACTTGGGCACATTCCTGGCCCACAAAGGCTTAAAGTGATCAGTTAGGCATATTTTGCCACCCCTAAGAGAGGGACAAGAGGAAGAAGGTGTTGACATGCAAAGTTTACCATAAAGCATAGTGGCCTCTGGGAAGCACAATATAACTACTAGTGATCAGAACTGAGCACAAGGTTAGTTAAGTACTTTGCCCAGACTTGGCAGAGGGAGGCCTAGAAGCCCTTGAGGCAAGCTGACTCTGGGAAAATTCCTGTCCCAGAGTTCTCTCCTAAGTCCTCTTTGTCCTTTTCCCATCTCCTATGGAGTCCCACCTGTACATCTTTGCTGTTTTTCCATCCAGTCCAGGGATTGCAATTTCTGGAGCAGTAGTAGGATATGTGATAGGAATCTGGAGAAATTACAAGGCCTTAATGAAACAGAAGCAGGATAGCAGGATAGAAATGAACTAATCTAATCAATACCCATTTCTTGGTTGAACTGAAATGTTTGACGACGCCAACCCCCCAGGAAGCATGTACACATTGGGATTGTGGATATGGAGATGAGTAGCTGTAATCTATGCTTGCTTCAAACCTCAGCATTTCCCTCCCCTTTTAAAAGTTTTCTTTGGTCCCTCCAAGAAAGGTTAGCTTGTTAACAATCACCTAATCCCTCCCCTTCCACTAACCTCCATACTTCCCATTCCATCATACTCACGTCAAACTCAATGTCAAACTCATATTTGAGCAGGTCATGGATGTACCAGCATTTTCCAAACCACCTATAACAAAGACCAAACCTCAGTCCAATCTGCCCGTTCTTCTGGGAGACTCATGGGATGGGAATTGGGGAACTCTGGAACTGTGGGAGTGGAGACAGCTAACAGGAGGCAGGGAAGGCCCGGCAGTGGGCTTTGGGACATTAAAATGCTCAAGCCATGTAAGATTCCCACCCCCAAAACTCCCAAGAGGGTCTGCCTACCGAGTCCCTTCCTTGTTGGACTCCAGTCGGAACCAATCATTGTCTGCATTCTTGTTGTTCTCCACATACTAAAAGCAGAGAATGAGGTCTTTGAGAGGAAAGTTGAGGCCAAAGGCAGTCCCTCTTCCCTCAAAAGAAAAGCATGCGATTACTTTCTCTCTTAGTATGTACCCAGCTTTTCTGACATAAGCAAAGTTGAAGACAAAGTTACACTGGTAAGCAGGAGACTTGCTCAGAGCAGAGAATAGAACAGTTGGTCCCACTCAGCTTAGCAAGGACAAAATGCTTGATGACATTGTCTGGGTTCTCGTCCCACTTCTGATAGTGTCTGCCCTCAGCCCACAACTCATTTTATGGTACACTCCTTCCCTGGAGGATCTCATATAGTCCTGGTTTTGACTAGTACCCACATGGTGTTGATTTCCAAATCTTTATTTTAATCCAGACCATTTCTCAGAGCTTTGGACTCCATATCCAATTATATACTGAGATTTCTTTTTTTCTTTTTTTTTTTTTTTAAAGATTTTATTTATTTGCGAGAGAGAGAATGAGAGACAGAGAGCATGAGAGGGAGGAGGGTCAGAGGGAGAAGCAGACTCCCCGCCGAGCAGGGAGCCCGATGCGGGACTCGATCCCAGGACTTCAGGATCATGACCTGAGCCGAAGGCAGTCGCTTAACCAACTGAGCCACCCAGGCGCCCTATATACTGAGATTTCTAACTTCATTTCACAGGTACCTCAAACTCAGCATTCCCTGCCCCGTTCTTCAGACCATTTCTCCACTACATCAATCTCAGATGACAGTATTAGCATTCACTCAGTAATGCAAGCCAAACCGTGGGAATCATCCTTGACGCTCCCTCTCCTCTCCTCTCCACCAATCCTTCACGGTGTCTGAAGGTTCTTCAAATCTACCTACCCCTTCTCTCTATCTTCTCTAAAACTATCCAGTTTAGGTCATCACCTTTATTTTGCCTGGATTAATGACAGCCTCCTAATTTGTTTTCTGCCTTCAATCTTATCTCTTTCAGTTCTATTTTCCTCTCTACTCACTGTGATTGGTCTAAATCCAATCTGAGCAGGTTACTCTTCAGCTTAAAATACTTCAAAGTGCCTCCGAGATAAAATTCAAGTACTCAAGCCTATCTCTCAAGCCTTGTCTATCACTCCCTGTCATACACTTGATGCTTTAGCAACTCTGAACTTATGTTTCTTTATACACATCATGCCATTTGTTTGTAACTTCCATGCTTTTGCTCATGCTGTTCCTTTTGCCGTGAACATCCCTCTCTCATCCTCATGTTTATCAGGCTGACTTATGTTTACCCTTTGAGGTTCAGCTCAAGCACTGCCTCTTCTATGAAGCCTTCCCCAACCAGACCCAAGGTGGATTGGGTGTCTCACCTTCTGCTCTCAAAACATTCTAGCAATCTCTCCCTTTCCTTCCCCTTAATGTTATTATAATGGTTTGTTTCCATCTGTCTCAGTAGGCTCCACCTTATTCGGATTTGGATCCCGTCCCTAGGTGCTAGGTGTACAAATATGTTTGTTTGTTTTAGTGAAAATAAATACGTGTGTCAGGAGAGCTGCTGGCCGTTGAAACAGGCAGAGACCACTGCAAGGAAGATAAACTGTCTTCTCTCTCCACAGAAGGGAGATTTGCTGAGAAGATGGTTCACGCCTAACGTGAGCTTAACTCCTCAACCCTCTGCAACTAATGCTTACTTGAAGTTTAAGCCCTAGCGTGTGTTCCTCCCTCAGGAAGAGTAAAAGAGGGAACAGAGAGAAGCGACTGGGACTTAGAGCCCCAGGAATGCCTTCTGACCACCTCCCCTCCATCCAGGAGAGCAAACACCTGGAGCCAGAGGGACACGTCACCTTCCGGGAGGGCGCATCCCTAAAATAACTGCTGCTTTGGCCCCAATGGGGCACCTAAACAGAGTTTCTTTTGCCTCCTCCCCACATACCTCACTAAATTCCCCCAGCCCCACAATCGTCCAGCTTCTCTGAATCTGGGAGTCAAATTTTACAACCGGAAGCGGCTTCCACACGGAGCCTATTCCTAAGAACACCTGATTACCCGCAACCCTTCTGCGACGCGGTCGGCCGCAGCAGCACAACTAACCCGGATAAGAGACTGATACTCCTCTTTGAGCCGCTGCACCCACAACTCACGATCTCGGGGTCCGGCGTTAGTCTTCAATACCGGGATCTCGGACACCACCCGCCGGGTGGCCTCGTCCGCCATGTTGGACGAGGGCGCAAGAGAAACGCGGAAGTAGTACTGCCTGTAGCCTAGACGCAGGGGCCGCCATCTTTACTATGGGAAGATGGGGTGTTGGGCTGCTTTCGGACTTCTGTGAGTGCGGTCTTTATTTTCTTGTAACGAAGACAAATTCGCCACCTGGTCACTTGCTTGTGGGTGCAACGGGAAAAGCAGAGTGAAGCTGATTGCTCCTTATCATTTGAAAAAACCGCAGACTGCCCAAAGGGTGACTTCCGCGCATGCTCAGAGAAGTAATCTCAGAAAACTCGGACGCCTTCCCAAACTTGGGAGAATTGTTAGATTTTCAGGCTGCTCCAGGCACCGTGACGGGCACTGTCTTTCTGAAATGCGCTGTTCACATGTGTAAATAACGTTCCTTAGCTTCTGTGTAGTTTGGCTCAGGTAGCGGAAGCAAAGCGGTCATCCAATAGAAGGACATTAAACTTGTGCTAATTATTGGAAACCATGGAAAATCAAAGTATATTGGGCGCCTGGGTGGCTCAGTTGCTTAAGCGACTGCCTTCGGCTCAGGTCATGATCCTGGAGTCCCGGGATCGAGTCCCGCGTCGGGCTCCCCTGCTCAGCGGGGAGCCTGCTTCTCCCTCTCCGGCTCCCCCCCTTGTGCTCTCATTCTCTATCTCATTCTCTCTCTCAAATAAATAAATAAAATCTTTAAAAAAAAAAAAAGTATACTAGACAGCCTCGATCCTGAAGAATTAACAGAGTCGAATTAGAGAATTCTTTATAAGTGTCAAAGGAGTTTAGGGATCGCAGGAAATCTTGCCTTAGTCTAGCCTAGACATTTTTTTTGGTCTGGAATCAAATCACCTAGTGAGGATTCTAGTGCATTCTAGTGCATGGCACGCAGTAGGTACTCCGTAATGCTTTTGCAGAATTTTGTATCTTCCTGTTGCTTTTTCAGCCTGAACACATTAATTTTGGCTTTAATTTATATTTCGTGTTTACTCCGTTAATCTTTCAGCCTGTGGCAGTAATTTTGGATCATATTCTATTAATCATCAATTTCTATAGTCCATCTACAAAGCTGTGTCTTAATTATAAGCATGCTATATCTTAATTTCTAATGGCTGTAACTTCCAGTACAATGTTGAATAAAAGTTTTGAGAGCACAGATCCCTGTCTTATTCTGGTTTTAGGGGGGAAAGCATCATCTTTTTTCGTTAAGTATGATAGTAGCTGTAAGCTCTTTGTACATGCTCTTCATAAGGTTAAGAAAGTTCCTTTCTATCTTGGTGTTGAGGGTTTTTATCATGAATGGATGTTGGATTTTTTCTAAATGCTTTGTGTTCATTAGAATGATAATGTAGTTTTTGTCTTTTATTAGAATGCTATATTACTTTCTTTAAAACATTACATATTGGGGGGTGCCTGGGGACCTCGGTTGGGGGTCCAACTCTGGGTTTCTGCTCAGGTCTTGGTCTCCTGGTGGTGGGATCAAGTGCATGCTTCGCACCAAGTCCGCTTGTCCCTCTTTGTCTCTCTCCCTCCCCGTCCTGTACTCTTTCTCAAGTAAATAAATAAATAAAATCTATTTTTTAAAAAATTACATATTGGAGAAAGCTAAGGCAAAGCTTTGTAATATCTCACTAGAGACTGCTCTTCTAGGGGAAATAAAAATTTCTTCACTTTTGGGTGTGGGCACTGTGGGGTAGTACAGAGTACAGAGATTTGGAATGAGGCTTTCTATTTAATTGTCACAAGACTGTAGATGGGGTGAGGGAACAATGGAGAAATACAGGTCAAAGGGTGCAGAGTTTCTAATAAAAAGAATAAATTCTGAGGACCTAATGTAGAACATGGTAACTATAGTTAGTAATATGGTATTGTATATTTGAAAGTTGCTGAGAGTAGATCTTAAGCATTCACACACACAAAAAAAGAATTAACAATGTGAGTCAACTATATGAAGCATGTGTTAATTATCTTCATCTTGGTAATCATTCCACAATGTATATGTATTTATAATCATCATGCATATATGTTTATGATATATACACATACATGCATATTGAATCATCACTTTAAATATATACAATTATATTTGTCAATTACTCCTCAATACAGTTGGGGGGAAAAGATTTTGGAGAGTAACTATTTTCTCATGTATAAAAAGAGGATAGTAATGCTTACAGGGTTATAACTATATATGCAGTGTCTCTTCATTCACTCACTCACATAATAGGCTTTCAGAATGAAACTCAGATTAAATATATGGCAAGAATTTTCAAGCTTTCTGTAGTAGTGGAGAAAATTTACAAAGAAAATCTTGACTTGGAATCTCAAAATACAAAAATGGTCAATGCAGGGACGCCTGGGTGGCTCAGTCGGTTAAGCGTCTGCCTTCAGCTCAGGTCATGATCCCAGGGTCCTGGGATCGAGTCCCACATCAGGCTCCCTGCTCCGCGGGGAGCCTGCTTCTCCCTCTGCCTCTGCCTCTCTCTCTCTCTCTCTCTATCTCTCATGAATAAATAAATAAAATCTTAAAAAAAAAAATGGTCAATGCAGAGCTGCCCTTACTCAAATGCAGGCAGAAGACCTCTAGTCCTTAGCATACTTCCCTATGTTAATGATACATCACACTTTGTTAATTGTTTAATTGTCTTGAAAGACAAGAAGCTCAAGGCAGAGACCATGTGTCTATCTTGTTCACTGCTGTATTTCTAAAATGTAATACTGTAAGGCCTAGCACAAAGTAAGGGCTCAATCAATATTTTTAAAATAAAAATCTGGGGTACCTGGCTGGCTCAGTTGGTAGAGCATGCGACTTTTTTTTTTTTTTTTTTAAGATTCTATTCATTTATTTGACAGAGAGAGACACAGCTAGAGAGGGAACACAAACAGGGGGAATGGGAGAGGGAGAAACAGGCTTGCCTCTGAGCAGGGAGCCTGATGCAGGGCTCAATCCCAGGGATCATGACCCAAACCGAAGGCAGATGCTTAACTGACTGAGCCACCCAGGCACCCCTGAACTTCTTTTTTCAAAGGAACTCCTTCATGAGCAAATGTTTATGGAATCCCTACTACATCCAGGCACTGGGAACACAGTAATGCACAAGGCAGGCAGAGTCCTTGCCCTCGTGGAAATTATCCTAAAACAGCTACAAAAAGGAATTAAACAGGATTGATTGGATAACTCAATTCTAGGAAATGCACTGATGTCAGATCATTATTTTAATGGGATAGTACAGTTGGGTATATGGGAGAACCCTTGAAAGTAGTTGGAAGTCCCACTGTCAGTCATCATAGGAAAAGGTAGCTCTTGGGACAAAAGGAGAAGTAAATCTTGGATTAGGGAAGAAATTGAAATCTTTCCCCATTCTGGTCTTTAAGGGGTTGGTCCAGACTTCAATATGCAGGAAGATACCTCAGAATGGTGAGGGAGGGTGCCTGGGTGGCTCAGTTGGTTAAGAGACTGCCTTCGGCTCAGATCATGATCCTGGAGTGCTGGGATTGAGTCCCGCATCGGGCTCCCTGCTCCGCGGGGAGTCTACTTCTCCCTCTGACCCTCCCCCGTCTCATGTACACTCCCTCTCTTTCTCGCTCTCTCAAATAAATAAATAAATAAATCTTAAAAAAACAAACAAACAAACAAAAAAGAATGGTGAGGGACATGCTGGCTCTATTACAGAGAGGGAGCCACCCTAAAGAGAATCAGTGTAGATGGACAGTCCCTTTTGGAAATATTTCTCTGTTACTGACTTTAATTATTCTGGATTCTTCCACAAAGAATCATTGTAAATTATAACTTGGTCTCTGTTTTGCTGCGGGAAATTGGGTCTGCACTTAGAAGCACTGGGTAAAAAGAATGATAATAACTAACATTCATACAGTGCTTACTATATGCTAGGCACTGTCCTAAGCATTTTGCAAATGTCCTAAGCATTTAAGCATTTAAATCTGGCAACAACCTTAAGGAAAGTATTCTCATTATCCTCATTTACATTTGAAGAAACTGAGGCACACTCAGGCTCAATGAAAAAAGCCCTAATTAACTATGTAATATAGGGCTTTTTTAGAACTGGAATTAAATCCTGCATAGTCTAGCTCTAGAGATCACATCTTTAACCAACAGATATGTCCTTCTACCATTTCCAGGCCAAAATAATATTAACAACTGGGATATAAGGAATTGGAGGTGGTGGCAAGGGGTTATTGATGACTCCAAAAGAGCGGACAGCTCTCAGTAATAAACCTGGGCTCCTGGAAACAAAGAGAATCTGGTGGTTCTGAGCCAAGCATTGTAGAACTGCAGGCACGTATATGAGACAACCAACCTCTTCCCTGAAATTGGCTGAAATGGGGACTCACAGGAACTTTGGAACTATGGACTTTGAGTTTAACTGTTCATGTGACTTCACTTCTACCTACTAGCTAGTAAGATCTGGGCAAGGGTTGGGGTGCCAGAGGATTTGGTTAACAAAGATGAAAAGACATAGTCTTTGGGGAGGAGAAACTAATATGCAGACAATCATAAAATAAAAAATCTCTGTTCTGGAAGTATACAAAGTACTGTCTGAGTAACAGTGCCTGAGAGAATAGGGTAAAGCTGATGGCATTCGAACCAGAACTCTCAAGATGAGTACAAGGAGAGCAGGGGAAGTATGGCATTCTAGGCAGACAGCACAAGAAAGGCAGGAAGGCATGAGAAAATATCACATTAATAGCAAATATCCAGATCATTATTTATAACAGAAGGGGGAAAATGCTCCTAAAAACCATTAATACTATATCAATTCTATGCCATATGCTATATGAAAATACTTGTGAAATAAATATAACATCAGAACATAAAATTTTACATACATGTGGTTTTAAAATATTTGCCTTATTTTTATTTAAAATTTTTTTTTAAGATTTTATTTACTTATTTGACAGAGAGAGCACAAGCAGGTGGAGCGGCAGGCAGAGGGAGAAGCAGACTCTCTCCTGGGCAGAGAGCCCAATGTGGGGCTCAATCCCAAGACCCTGAGATCATGACCTGAGCCAAAGGCAGACGCCCAATGACTAAGCCACCCAGGTGCCCCTAAAATGTTTTTAAAAGATTCTATTTATTTATTTGAGAGAGAGAGAGCGGGTGCGTGTGCGCACACACACACACACACACATATATGCATGAATGGAGGGAGGGGCAGAGGGAGAGGGAAAAGTAGACTCCCTGCAGAGCAGGGACCTCAAGGGCGGGAGTAGGGGGGCTCAATTCCAGGACCCTGAGGTCATGACCTGAGCCAAAGTCAGATGCTTAACCAACTGAGCCACCCAGGCACACCCCCCGCTTTTTTAAAAAGATGTATTTGTTTATTTGAGAGAGAGTGCTGGTTTTGGGGGGGAGGGACAGAGAGAAAGGGAGAGAGAGAGTCATAAGCAGACTCCACACTGAGCGTGGATCCTGATGTGGGATTCCATCTCAGGACTCCCAGACCATGACCCCAGCCAAAACCAAGAGTCGGCCACTACCCAGGCACCCCTAAAATATTTGCTTTTGAATAGCTAATCCACGTACCTGCTCAAAATTCAAAAGGTACAAAAGGATATAGAGTTAAATGTTAAGTCTCCCTCTTACCCCATTCCTTAGCTGTTTAGTTCCCTTCTCCAGGGGCCCCTCTCCTCCAGCTAGTTTTTTGTATGTCCTTCCAGATATATTCTATGCACTAATATCTACACACATATATATATTTTAAACTTTTTACACAAATGGGAGCACACTATACACATTTCTGCACTTTCCTTTTCTCACTGAATAATGTATCTTTTTAAAATTTAATTTAATTTAATTTAATTTTTTTTTTAAGATTTTATTTATTTGACAGAGAGAGACACAGCGAGAGAGGGAACGCAAGCAGGGGGAGTGGGAAAGGGAGAAGCAGGCTTCCCGCTGAGCAGGGAGCCCGATGTGGGCTCGATCCCAAGACCCCAGGATCACGACCCGAGCCGAAGGCAGACGCTTAACGACTGAGCCACCCAGGTGCCCCACACTAAATAATATATCTTGGAGGTTGTTCCACATTAATGCTTATAACACTATCTCGTTTTTCTTTTCCTTCTCTCTTTCCCCCTCTTCTTCTGTAGTAGATATACCCCATTGTAGGGATCTACCATAACTTATTCAACCAGACCCTAGTGAATAGATATTTAGATTGTGTTCAGGTTTTTGTTATTACAAACAGTTCTGCAGTTAATAGGTTTGTCCACCCACCATTTTGTACATTGCAATAAATACGCAGATATGGAACTGTTGCCTCAAAAGATGTGTGCATTTTAAATTTTGTTAAATATTGCCAAATTGCCCTCCATAAAGATTAAACCAATTTGTATTACCATTGGCAATAAATGAAATATCAAGGTTTCCTCCAAAACAAGTCATTATTAACAACAGAGTTGTTTTTGCCAATTCCTTGATGGAAGAAGTGGAATCTCAAGATAGTTGTGGTTTTTTTAATCTTTTAATCTTTTTTTTTTTTTTTAATAAGTAAGCTCTGTGCCCAACATGGGGCTTGAACTCAGGATCTTGAGATCAAGGGTCACATGTTCTACCAACTGAGCCAGCGAGGCCCCCCAGCTAAATGTCTTCTGAGAAGTTTAGCATTCATTTGTATTTCCTTTCTCCTTTTCTATAAATTCTTATATCCTTTGCCTCTTTTAAATTACTATTCATTTTTTCTTAGTGATTTGTGTGAGGGTTTGTTGTCATTGTTGTATCAAAGCAATTAGACATTTGTGATTAGTTATAACCTTCCCAGTTATTATCAGTCTTTGCTTTTCTTCACAGTATTTTTAAAAGATTTTATTTATTTGTTTGTTTGTTTGTTTATTTGAGAGAGAGAGAGCACACAAGCACAGAGGGAGAGGGAGAAGCAGACTCCCCGCTGAGCAGAGAGCCAGACAGACACGGGCTCCCAGGACCCTGAGATCATGACCCGAGCTGAACCCAAGAGTTCTACACTTAACCGACTGAGCCACCCAGGTGCCCTTTCACAATATCTTTAACCATGTATACATTTTTCACATATGAGGTTGAGTTAATCAGTCTTTTTACTTACAGCTTCTGGTATGTCACTACAACAGTCTAGATTATCTTATAAAAGTTACCCTCAGGGCACTTGGCTGGCTCAGTGTTTAGAGTGAGCAGCCCTTGATCTCAGGATCGTGAGTTCAAGCCCCATGTTGGGTGTACAGACTACATCAACAATAACAACAACAACAAAAAGATTATCCCATGTTTTCCTCTACTACTTTTTTTCCTAAAATGAAAATGGCTTTGTTTATTGTACCTTACTTAAATGATATAGAAAAATGAAATTAATTAAAAATCTTGGGCGCCTGGGTGGCTCAGTCGGTTAAGCGGCTGCCTTCGGCTCAGGTCATGATCCCGGGGTCCGGGATCGAGTCCCACGTCAGGCTCCCTGCTCAGCGGGGAGCCTGCTTCTCCCTCTCCCTCTGCCTGCCTCTCTGCCTACTTGTGCTATCTCTCTATCAAATAAATGGATAAAATCTTTAAAAAATAAAAATAAAAATCTTACCCCAAGAGATTAAAAACTGCTATCATTTTGAGTGTATATCCTTCCAGACATCTCTGTGTGCACACTTTCTTTCTTCTACTCTCTTTGGGTTTAATTTACTCTTCTCGGTTCTTGAGATAATGCATTTTCAGCTTTTCTTTTTTCCTAATAAGTGCACTTAAGACTATATATTTTCTTGTTAAAACATAGCTTTAGTCCCATCCCGTAAGTTTTGGCATATAGTATTTTTATTATCATTCAGTTCAAATTATTCTCTGACTTCAGTTGTAATTTGGGGGGTTATTTAGAAGTGTATTTCATAATTTCTAAATAGACTTTCTAGTTACCTTGTTACTGATTTCTAGCTTAACTGTATGAGAACAAGAAACAGTGTATATTTTCAATCCTTCGAAACTTGTTGAAATTTGCTCTGTAGCACAATATGTCAGTTTTTAAAATGTCCCAAGTGTGCTTGAAAATAATTTGTAGGGTGGGGGATGGGCTAAGTGGGTGATGGGTATTAAGGAAGGCTGTTGTGATGAGCACTGCATGTTATATGTTAAGTGATGAATCACTAAATTCTACTCCTGAAACCAATATTACACTATATGTTTACTAACTGGAATTTGAATAAAAACTTGAAACAAACAAATGACAAAGAAAATAATTTGTAATTTGCAGTTGTTGGGTATAGTGAACTATATATGCTTGCTGAATTCAATTTGCTGCTCTTATTATTTAAATTTTTTATATCCTTACTGATTTTTTTTTGGTCTATTGATTCTAAAATCAATCTTTTTTTTTAAGATTTTTAAAAAATTTATTAATTTGAGAGAGAGAGACACAGCAAGAGAGGGAACACAAGCAGGGGGAGTGGGAGAGGGAGGAGCAAGCTTCCCGGGGAGCAGGGAGCCCAATGAGGGGCTCCATCCCAGGGCTCTGGGATCATGACCTGAGCTGAAGGCAGAGGCTTAATGACTGAGCCACCCAGGCACCCCTCCCCCACTTTTTAAAGAAATATTCTCTATCAGTTAAGGGACGCTCTTTACAGTGAGGTATGTTAAATCTCCTATAATGACTGTAAATTTGTCTATTTTTTTCCTTGTAGCTCTGTTCCTCTACATAATTTGAGATTATTATTAAATGCATACAAATTTACAGCTTTCTGGTAAGTTGAATTTATTGATATGAAATGCCCTTTATTTCTAGTACTCTTTTTGCCTTGAAATCTACTTTATCTGTTATTACATAATTTTCTTTTGGTTTCTGTTTGCATGGTGGATCTCTTGCCATTGTTTTACTTTCAACATTTTTGTGCCCTTATGTTTTAGTTTCTAGTATTTTACATTAATTGTGATTGGCTATTAATGTATATGGAATTAATTTTGGTGAAGAGTATGACGTAGAGATCCAACATTTTCCCCCTAGATGTTGATTCAGTTGTCCTAACACCACATATTAAATAACACAAATTCTTTCCACTGATCTAAGGTGACACCTTTATCAATACAAAATTTCTGTATGTATTTAGGTCTTTTCACTTCTATTCTGTTCCATCAAGTTGTCCATAGGGTGTTATCCCCTTGTTTTAATTATTGTAGCTTCGTAATACATTTTTTCTATCTGGTTGGGCTAGCTTCTATTCGTTCCTTTTCTTTCCCAGGATTTTCTTTTCAATTCTTCTTTATTTCTCCATGTGAACTTAAAATAAGCTTGTTTTATTTTTTAAAAATTCTGCCAAGGGGTGCCTTCGTGACTCAGTTGGTTAAGCATCTGCCTTTGGCTTAGGCCATGGTCTCAGGGTCCTGGGATCAAGCCCCACATGGGGCTCCCTGTTCAGCGGGGAGCCTACTTGTCTCTCTCCCTCTGCCCCTGCCCCCCCAGCTTGTGCTCTCTCTCTCAAATAAATAAAATCTTTAAAAATTGCTTTAAAAAAATCCTGCCAATATTTTTCTACAGATCATATTAAATTTATAGACAACTTTGGGAAAGTGACATCATTATATATTCATTCTCTCTATCCAAGAACATGATGTTACTTTCCATTTTTCAAGTTTTCTTTTATGTGGGTAGCATTTTAAAATTCAGACAGATCCTGCACATTCTTGTTAAGGTTATTCCTAGGCATTTTATCTATTTTGTTGCTATGGAGTCTTTTCTTTAATTACATCTTTAACTTACTGTTTATATATATAAAGGATATTTATTTCTGCATGTTACTTTTTTCCCACTTAACTAAATTCTACTATTATTTGTAGTAATTTTAAAGTGGAGGGCGCCTTGGTGGCTCAGTCGTTAAGCGTCTGCCTTCGGCTCAGGTCATGATCCCAGGGTCCTGGGACCGAGCCCCACATCGGGCTCCCCGCTCCGCGGGAAGCCTGCTTCTCCCTCTCCCACTCCCCCTGCTTGTGTTCTCTCTCTCGCTGTGGGTTTCTGTCAAATAAATAAATAAAATCTTTAAAAAAAAAAAAGTGGATTCTCATAAGTTGTCTAGGTAAATAAGACATCATCTGCAATAAAGCTAATTACATTATTTTAGCTATATAAAACTGTATATAAATAGCTATAGCTTGGAACATGAAGAAATGATGAAATATGAGGAGGAAAATTCTTTTTATTAGTTATAACTTCATTAATGATAAACTAAAATAGTAACAGGATTCTTAGCATTTTAAATGAGTTCAGGCCCTGGACACATGGTATTCTAGAAATCAGAAGTATTATGTAAGTGAAATTGTGTCCCCTTTATATAATCTAAAGAACTCACAATACCACAAATGTCCACATTTCTTTTTCTTTTTTTAGAAGATTTTATTTATTTATTTGACAAAGAGAGACACAGCGAGAGAGGGAACACAAGCAGGGGGAGGGGTAGCGGGAGAGGGAGAAGCAGACTTCCCACGGAGCAGGGAGCCCGATGTGGGGCTCGATCCCAGGACCCTGGATCATGACCTGAGCCAAAGACAGACATTTAACGACTGAGCCACCCAGGCGCCCCAAATGTCCACATTTTCAAAGAGGGAAATTCTAGATGGTGAATTCTGGAAACTAAAAAACAGATTATTCTTAGTAAAATTATAGAGGAGTTACTAAAGAGTGATTTACAAACAATGAAAAAGAAGGCTGTGATCCCCAGATGCCTACAGTGATCCAGGCTTCCAGGGTGCCGGGTCTTTCTTGCCTTTAGACCTTTTGCAGGTGTCCTCAGCCTAGGATACTCCTCCCCATTCTCTGCAAGATGGCTGGCTCCGTCTTGGCCTTCTGGTCTGTTTCCATGTCACCTCCTCAACGAGACTTTCCCTGATCATTTATTTTTCTGTCATAGCATTCCGTTCTTTTCCCTCATAGCACCTATCTCAATTTACAATATTCTTCTTTCCTTAGTGAGCTCTGTGAAGACATGTCTGTTTTGTTCACCACTGTGTATCCTCTCCTATATGCCTATCACAGCACCTGACATTAGTAGATGGTTATCATACACTTATTAAGTAAATGACTGAATGACTTTCGTTGCCAGTGTTACTAGATTGTTTAAATACAATTTATTTATTTACTTTGAGAGAGAGAGAACACAAGTGGGAGGAAAGGCAGAGGGAGATAATCTTTCAAGCCAACTCCCCACTGAGCAGGAAGCCTGCCAGCTGTGGGACTCAGTCCCACAACCCATGAGATCATGACCTAAGCCAAAACCAAGAGTTGGATGCTTAACTGACTGAGCCACCCAGGTGCGCCAAATCTCTTTCTTTTTTAAAAAATTTTATTTATTGGGGTGCCTGGGTGGCATCAATCAGTTAAGCGTCTGCCTTCAGCTCGGGTCATGATCTCGGGGTGCTTCTCCCCCTCCCTCCCTCTCCCTCCGTCCTGCTTGTGCTTTCTCTCGCTCTATCTCAAATGAATAAAAAAATCTTTAAAAATGTATTTTATTTATTTGAGAGCACGAGCCAGAGCAAGAGTGGGAGGGAGAGGGAGAAGCAAGCTCCCTGCTGAGCAGGAACCCAATGTGGGGCTCGATCCCAGCATCCCAAGATCATGACCCAAGCCAAAGGCAGATGCTTAACCAACTGATGCCACCCAGGTGTGCCTGCCAGTGTTACTAAATTAACGAAACTAGGAAAATGTCAGACAGTATGTCTTGATTTCAGAAACACATAGGTTTGCTGACACATTCTTTTAAAAAGATAGTGAATGGGCTGGAATACAGAAGCATTTTTATTTGAACAACCAACCAAGGAAATGATTCTCTTAATTAGCTGGTGAGGTTGGTGTAACAGGGCTGCTTTGAGGCAGGGCCTGTAGGATATCCAGTGACTCAGAAAAAGTTATCCCCATGGGGGCAGCAGAGAGCACTGATAAAGAACCTTGGAAATTTCTGAAACCTGGTGAAAAGCGTAATACATAAATATTAGGTAACACTTTTAGAGCACTTACAATGGGCTAGGCCGTATGCTAACACCTCATCTGCTAATTTAATATAATCATTAAAACAATGACCTATGGGGTGGATGTTATCTTTGCCCTTTACAGATGAGAAAAGCTCAGAGAAATTAAGGAACTTGCCCAAAGTCCTATTGGTGAAAGTCAGAGCAGGGGAACGAAAAAAAGGGAACAGATTAGGGAGATTTTTAGACAGATCATTGATTTGAAAAAAAAAAAAAAAAAATTAGTGGGGACATGGTAGCTATCTGGAGCGCTGATATGCAACTGTGCTATGTTGACCCGGAGGGGGAAAAATGGGACCAATAAGCAGAAGTGATAGATTTTTCTAAGTTCAGAAAAAATGCTTTTCTAATCACTGAGCATTAGTGAGTTAAGAACTACAGGGGAGGACACAGTGGAAATGGGAATACGTGAAAGGTAGCTGAGGGATGTCAGGGTAAAGACTCCACTGAAGGAAGAGGCAGCTGCGGGAATAGTGTTGAGAAGCAGAAGAGGAGGGGAATTGGGGTCAAGCTGAAGGGGCCAGTGTTGGAAAGTCAGAGGGACGATTTCTCTGCTGAGGCTCCGAGGAAGGGACAGGAGCTGATGTAGAGGAACATCACAGCTACCTCTGCCCTGATGAGTCTTCCTCTAGGAAAAGCGAGGGAGCATTCTGTGAAGAAAATGAGGCTTATGCAGGAGATTGCGTACAAAGGAACAGAGTCCCCCCCGTGGGCTCAGGGGGAAAATGAGTGGGGTAGAAATTTTGACTTTGTCTAACGGAAGCAACCTTCCAAAGCAGAGGCTGTTCATCTTCAGACGACTGGGCTTTCCTTTTCTTGCAAAAACTCGTTCCTCCTTGAAGCCAATGCCGCTGGCTCTATGGCCCTTTAGCCCTCGTGCTTGTTGACATCAGCACCTTGTTCATTAACCTCTCAGCCAGCTCTTCCCCTCATTCTGGGTGGTTTTAGGAAAATCCATGTGACTCCTAGTTATTTCTTCTCTTTTTTAATGAGTTTATTTTTATTTATATTTTTTTCCCCTAGTTACTGCTTGGCCTTCTCAACTCCAACCCATACTCCTACTTTCAATTCCTTAACTTCACCATTTCTTGCAACACAGGTTTTTCCCCCCTTCTTTCTTTCTTCTTTCTTTTTTTCTTCCTTTCTTTCGAGATAATCCACCTCCAATTTATTATTTTATTTTTTCAAGTAATCTTTATACCCAGTGTGGGGCTTGAACTCACAATCTTGAGATCAAGAGCTGCATGCTCTACCCATTGGGCCAGCCAGGCACCCCCACACAGGTTTTTCTTTCTTTTTTTTTTAAGATTTTATTTATTTATTTGGGGGGGAGAGAGAGAGAGCGAGCACAAGCGGGGAGAGAGGGAGAGGGAGAAGCAGACTCCCCGCTGAGCAGGGAGCCCGATGCAGGACTCGATCCCAGGACCTGAGATGATGACCTGAGCCGAAGGCAGAAGCTCAACTGACTGAGGCACCCAGTCGCCCCCAGGTTTTCCTTGATAGCAGCTTCAGGGCCATAGTAGGGTCCGGGGGAGGCAGCACTGGTGGCTCCAGAGTGGGCCTCAAGGCCCCTTGAAAGACGGGGACTGGCGACCATGATGCGTTAAGGATGGAACAGCACAGGGATCAAATTCCACATATTATCCGGGGGAAGGTTCATGATCTGGATTTGACCTTTGTACCAAGCTTCCAGGAAAATTAGGTCTGGAGCTAAAATCACCTTTCCTGTTAGCTGCCTTTCTGGGGACAACTCTGAAACACTCTCTTCCTGGGCGCCTGGGTGGCTCAGTAGGTTAAGCATCTGCCTTTGGCTCAGGTCATGATCCCAGGGTCCTGGGATCGAGCCTCAAAGCTGGCATTGGGCTCCCTGCTCAGCGGGGAGTCTGCTTCTCCCTATTCCTCTCTCAAATAAATAATATCTTAAAAAAAAAGAAAAGAAAAAGGGGCACCTGAGTGGCTCAGTCAGTTAAGCTTCTGCCTTCGGCTCACCTGGGATCGAGCCCCACATCAGACTCTGTGCTCAGCAGGGAGTCTGCTTCTTCCTCTCCCTCTGTCCCTCCTCCTGCTCATGCTCCCTCTCAAATAAATTTATAAATAAATAAATTAGTTAAAAAAAAAGAAAAAAAATACTCTCTTCCCTCAGATTCTGTAAGAATCATCACCTAATTTTTATTCTTTCTCATTGCCTGTTCCTTTTCAAAGATTCTCCAAGGGCTCTTCTTTGTGTACTACAAATGTTGGAATTCCCCCAGAGCACTCTTCCTAGCCCTCTGCTGTTCTCTGGAGTTTGCCCAAATCTATGGCTTCAACTGCCACTGAAATGTTCGTGATTCAGAATTTCTGGCCTATACATCACTGGAGTTTTAAAAAAGTAGTTTTCTATAAAAGTAATATATGTACATAGTAGAACAAATCCACACAGTAAAGATGGATCTAAAATAAAAAGTAGAAATTTCATCCTTCTCAGACCCACTCTTCATGGTTACTTTTTAAAAAAATCTTATTTATTTATTTATTTATTTAAGAGGGCACGAGAAATAGAGCGAGTGAGCGAGCACGGGATTTGATCCCAGAACGCTGGGATCACGACCTGAACATAAGGCAGACACTTAACCGACTGAGCCACCCAGGCGCCCCCATGGTTAATTTTTAAATGCCTGTGTAAATGTGCCATATGTATTCTTCTACTCATGTTTTTTCATTTAATAACTTCCACTTAATTTTTCTACATTTAGATCTGTGTATTCAATTGCCATTGGTACGGTAGGTCTGGTTGTCCCACAGGCATCTAAAAGTCCTTCCCTTTCTTTGGAATCCCGCCTCATGCTACACCCTACCTCTAGCCTCTTTTTTACAGTCAACACCACAAGAAAACTCTTTATACATTGTCCGTCTCCAGTCACTCAGTTTACCTCACTCTGGTTTCTATCCCACCGTATCTCTGCAACAACTTTCTCTAAAACTACCAAAGGACCTCCTCTTGCAATACCCAATGGACACAGTGTAGTACATACCTTAGCTAATCTGTTACCTTTAACACCTTGACCAGTTTCCCTGGTACTTCACTCCTGGATTACTTCTTTCCCTTCTGTCTGCTCCTTCTCAATGTCCCTTTTTCTGTTTTCTTCCCTCATCTCATTCTCCAGATGCAGATACTCCTCTCTAGGCCGAATCCAATTCCATGGCTTCAACACCCAACTATACGCACACGCTCGCTCGCGCACACACCTCAAACTTTAGGGTTTCCAACCCACATGATCTAATGTTCAACTGTCTAATGGATGGATACCCATCCACAGGCACCAAACTCATTCTCTCCCCCAAACCAAAGAGAAAATGGCATCACTTTCCCCCAGTTACCCAACTCAGAACACTGGGAAATAATCTCTGCCCCATCCCCATTGCCGATGTTCTTTCCCATCCTCAGTCTCCCTCCTCTAGGTCAGACCACCGCCGTCTCCTGCCTGGAGAAGAGCTCCCCAATTGTTCTGGCCTCTAACTTCGTTCCCTCCTATCCAATCTCCCCATTGCAACCAGCGATCTTTTAAAAACGCAAATACAACTGTTCACTTCTCAGCCAAGCTCTTCAAAGCCTATCCGTTGCCCTTCGGGTAAAATCAACTAAGTTACAAGGCCTTGCGTAATCGGTCCCTCCCATTCTCACGGGCCTCATTTATTACCTCTCCTTTAACCAACAGGCTGCTGACAGCTGCAGAACGTACCCGGCCCCCCAGCCCCATTTCCCACCAGTCCAGGATTCGGCTCAGGCGACACTTCCTCCAGGAAGCGGGTGCTTAAAAGGCAAACGCTCAAAGAATGAAATCCGAGGGGCATCTGGGCAGCGCTTTCAGCTCCGGACTGAGGTTCACGGAACGTCCGGATTTACCGGAAGTCCAGGGCAAAGGTCAAACGCGATCGCGACCCTTTCCCGAAGTTCGCGGGCCAGTCCGACCCTTGCACCCTTCCGCCCTTATGAGTCATGGCTGCCAGTCCCAGTCTTTCGATGGTCCTGAAGTCGACACCAGCCAGCTCTGGCGCCCCCAATGTCCTCACACTCGAGAAAGCAACCCTCCCTCCCTCCTCGCTAGGGCCCTGAAGCCGCCGTCAGGCAGAACCTGCGGCGCCCGCTCGCCCCAAAGCAAGATGGCTACCAGGCGCTAGTCTCCGCTCCCAGAGTGAAGCTATCCACGCCCCGGTTAATGCCGCTGCCAGGCTGCCCTCACCCAGCATGGCCACCCCGGCTCAAGCCTCACTATGGTCTCGAAGCCACTGCTGACCGGCCAGGTTCCGGGAGGCGCTGCTCAGGACGCGGCCGCCCCCCCCTCCACGCCCGCGGCGGCGGCGGCGGCGGCGGCGGCGGCGGCTGGAGCCCGGATGCGGCGGCGTGCGACGGGCCGGGAGGGCGGCGCGGATGGATCCAACATGGCGACGCCGAGCCTGAGCCGAGAGTGAGGCGGCGGGGCGGCGGAGTGGGGAGGGGGAGGCGAGCGGGACGGGGCGGGGCCGGGCGGGGCCGCGGAGGGCTTGGGGAAGGAAAGTGGAGGGGGAGGCGGAGGCGACGTCCAGCCCGAGAACCTCGAGAGAGGGAGGTGACGGGACGCTGCGAGGTGGGGGAGGGGAGCGGCCGAGGGGGCGTGCGGGGGAGGTGGCAACTGTGGGAGAGGGCAGGGGCGAGGCGGGGGAGTGGGCGCGGGGAGGGGCGTAAACAAGGGCCGGGCCGGGCCGGGGGTGTTGGCGCGGCCGAGGTGGGAGTGGGGCTGCGATCCCGCCGGATGGAGGGCGGTGGGCTCGGGAGGGAGCGGCGGAGGGTGCGAAGGGGAAGGGGCTGGTGGCATGTGGTGGGAGGGACTGGACTCTTGAGAGCGGTGTTGCGAGGAGGTGGGAAAGGATGAGGAGGGGACTTCAGACGTTTTGGGGGAGGCTTTGAAAGTGTTAAATTGGAGGTGGGAGGGGGAAGGGCCTAGGGGAGGATTTGGGTGGAAAAGGAGAGCACGGAGGTTTTGGGGGAATGGAGAGCGTGGCGGTGTGACGAGGTAATGGGGAAAGTGAGAGACTAGGCGGAAAGTTTGGGAGGAAGGGGAATGGGCTGGTAGATAGGACAGTGGAGCTGCACGGGTGATAGAGGTTGGGGGTTTCCCTCACCCCCAACCCCCTCTGCCCCCCTCCCCCCCCCCCCCGTGGAAAGGAAGAGAGCGAGCAGAGTTAAGCAGCATCAGTTGCAACCAATTCTAATTGCCAGGCCTTTAGCTTTTAATAGGGTGGGGAGGGCAGAAGGGAATGGTTCAGAGAATTGGGGTTGGATGAAGGTTCAACTGGATTTGCTTTCCAAAGGCTCCCTGACTTACTGCTCCCTTGTTTTTCCTGGTTACTGAAAGAAGGGGAAATGGGGAAGCCAGTGTCACCGCCGCCAAACTGTAGAAGGAGGAAAGGACTTTTCTAGTTTCTAGCAATTAGCAGTTTAAGACTGGGGAAACAGCCGTGCTGAGTTGGACCCCTATATGCCAAGGAGGAGGCTGTGGAAATCCGAGAAAGGGAACAGAAAACAGGATGGCATCTGGGCAACCTGGATAATTAAATGAGTGCTTTAGTTTCCAGACCTTTCTTTTGCTGTTTATGTGCTAAGAGGGAGGGGTCAGTATTCACATATAGAAAACGTTCCCTGGTGAAATGTAGATGTCTGAGTGAATGCGGCCCCAGTGGATATTTTGTTCTCACTGTGTGCTAAGGGAAAGGGCAGAAGACAAAATTTGGAGGATAGTTCTGGTCTGATAAGCGAACTGATAGAAAGTGCCTTCTTTGGCTGTAACCATTTCCCCACCCCCAGTTCTCCCTAAAGTTGAAAATCAAGGTTAATATTGTAACAAAATAGGTGGGTCTCAAGGAATTGAGGAGTCAGGTGAGAAGGTATCAGAGCATAATTGGTTTTCCCACAAGTTGTTGAATTTCCCACAAGTTGCCATGAGCCATTGAGTCTGGAAATTCTTGATTTGGTATTGTTTTGTGAATTGGTTAGTAGAGAGGGAAGCCTGGGGACTTGGTTGGGGGTGAGTTCTCTCATTTCGCTCAGAGTGGATCACTTTAATCGAAATGGCTTTAGGTGTGTTTGTGTATTTTTGTAACTGAGACTAATTCTTTGGGCCTTTGATGTTTCAAAATAAAGCTTGAAAATTGACTCTTTCCCCCTCCCCCCCCCCCCATTTGTTTTTGTTTTGCTGCTGGCTTCCAACCTTGTGCTAGGAAGAGACCTGGGAAATTAAGTTTCTTGCAAAGGTAAGTCTGGAACTTTTTATTGTTTTTGAACAATGGAAGGGAATGGATGGGAATGGCATGAGAAATGTGTTGGGGTTGGCCCAGTAATGGGTTAGATGCCAGGGAAAATGAGTTTTCACCTACACAGCTGAGTGAATAAGATCTGTTGCAGTCACTGTCTTTCTGGGTAACTGGAGATTGGTAGGAAGGAAAAGAGAGCAGAAATTAGGTGTTTGGGGGCAAGCCCCCAGCTTTGGTTTGTTATTATGTAGTCTTCTTGGTCAGCTCCGAGAGAAACATTGTTTAACATATGGAACATTATACTCTAACGGACATCTACTAATGTTACCCTTGGGGGGTTGCTGAGGCACCTTCCATGGGAAGGCTTTTCCTCTAGCTTACTCTTCCTTCTAGTTGTTCAGGGTTCCTGGAATCTTCCTTTGAAAACATACTATGTAATTCTGACTTTCAGATGCTTGGTTACATTTTCCTTGTCCCACCAGCAAGAAAGCTCTTTACTTTCTCTCAGTCATCTTGAAGCTTTTCCATGTCGTTTTCATTCCAAGTTTCAAAACATCACTCTTTTTTACTTCTTCCACATGACTTTCCTCCCTAAGGGCTTCAGAGAGAGTCAAATACTTCTGGTTCTGTGAAAATATACATGCCATCCCTGTTGAGATGAAACTAGACTTTCATCTTCATTTCAAGAGATCATTCTTTTTGTATTTCTTTTTTTTTTTTTTAAGATTTTATTTATGTATTAGAGAGAGGCAGAGAGAAAAAGCACGAGCAGGGAGGAAAAGGAGAAGCAGGTTCCCTATGAGCAGGGAGCCCACTGTGGGGCTCGATTCCAGGACTCTGGAGAGATCATGACTTGAGCCGACGGCAGACGCTTAACTGACTGAGCCACCCAGGCACCCCTCTTTTTGTATTTCTTACACATGACTTTGCTCTACGGACTTCTGAGAGAGTCAAGTACCTCAAAAAATACAGATGTCATTTCTGGTTGGGATGAGACTAGACTTTGCTTGGAAGTAGAAACTTGATAGGCAGTTCTGTAGATACATACAGACCATCTGTTGGCATTTGGCTGGTTTGGACCTCCCTAAAGAAAACAAACAAAAAACTACAGGAAATGCAGCAGCAATTCCTGGGAATAAAGAATTATTCTTGGGGCTTAAAAAAAAATTGGGAAACTCTAACGGGGGGACTCATGTTAGGTTCCCAACGGACCCAAACCAGCCAGTGGGAGCAGGACTCTTTGGAGTGTTTTGTTTGTCTCCTGATATCTGGCAATATTTCAGGACTTAGGAGTTCTTTTTAATCTATTGTTTACAGGGGGTACGTTCTTCTTACTACTGATTATCTTTCATCTAGGATCTCTGTATATTTTAAGCTGTGTTCCCAAGCTTCACTGCCACAGAAAGCTGAGTATATTTTGGTTTAAGAGGAAGTTGGCCATGTTCTTTTAATGCTGAAGTTAGATTCTTGGAACCCCATCTGGATTGCTAAGTGAGTGAACTCACCATCCTAGATGATAAGTAAGGGGTGGTGGGGGGGGGGCTGCCTATTAGCCTGCATGTCAGCCTCCTGACATTTCTTTCAAGGACATGGCCTTGGGAAACTTAGACTTCTACATTTTGCTTCATTGAGTAAGCAGAATGTCTGATCAGCAGTCGAACAGGGAAGGGTCTGCAACTGGTCTAGTTTCAGGACTTTAAAGATGGCTGTGAGAGTTAAGTGTAGGATCCTTTTTGTTTGTCTTGCAGAGGATGGCATTTCTCTTATCTTCACAGAGGTCCAGATTGAACTAGGTCACATTCGACCTCCTGGGATGGGGCAGAGGAGAGTATAGCCCCACCACTTGTTGCTCACCTGAATGGCAACAGCAGGTGATAAGAGAAGCCAGGGTTGGAGTGGGATGGAACTCCTTAGTGCTCGTGGAACTTAGGAGTTAAATAAGTCTATGTCTGACTGGCTTTTCTTTTCTTCTGGAATATTGTTTGATGGGTTTGGGTCAGAAGGACCCAATGGCATCCTTCTCTAGATCTAGGGTGGAAAGTGACATGCTGTCTCTCTTCTTTTGACCATTCATCATGGTCCATCTACAATAGGGTTTCTCAGCTTCAGCATTATTTTTTTTTTAAGATTTTATTTATTTATTTGACAGAGCACACAGTGAGACACAGCGAGAGAGGGAACACAAGCAGGGGGAGTGGGAGAGGGAGAAGCAGGCCTCCTGCGGAGCAGGGAGCCTGACGTGGGGCGGGAGCCCGATGTGGGGCTCAATCCCAGGATCTTGAGATCATGACCCAAGCTGAAGGTAGACGCTTAACGACTGAGCCACCCAGGCGCCCCTTTTTTAAAGATTTTATTTATTTATCTGAGAGCGCATGCGCATGTGTGCGTGTGTAAACATGAGAGAGGGGAGAAGGAGAAGCAGACTCCCCACTGAGCAGGGAGCCCGACAGGACACAGGGATCCCAAACCCTGGGATCATGACCCAAGCCAAAGGCAGACGCTTAACCAGCCATCCCTCATTATTGACATTTTGGGCTGGATAATTCTTTGTTGTGGGGGCTGTCCTGTGTATTATAAGATGTTTAGAAGCATCCATGGCCTCTATTCACTGCAGGCCAGTAGCGCGGTCCCTTGCCCCCTCCAGTCATAATAGTCTAAAATGTCTCCCGACATTGCCACATGTCCCCTGGGGGGCAGAATCCTCCCTGGTTGAGAACCATTGACCTAGAAGCTATGATAATTCCTGGCCCTTTGAATGATCCAGCCTGGGATCTAGGACTTAAAGGTGGCTGTTTTTTCTCTCATATCTAGAGAGTTAACTCTCAGAGGACTGAGACCTATTATAGAATTGCATCCATTGAGGGGCACCTGGCTGGCTCAGCTGGTAGAACACACGACTCTAGATCTCGGGGTTGTGAGTTCGAGCCCCACATTGAGTGTAGAGATTACTTAATAGAAATCTTTAAAGAAAAAAAAAAAAGAACCCATGTAAATAAAAAAAATCAAACACTAAGCTACAAAAAAAAAAAAAAAGAATTGCATCCATTGATACATAATTAGGACCATAGTGCTTTCCTATGGCCTCATTTTCCAGTGGGAAGGTATGTGGAGACAATATTCCTTCATTTCTAGGGGCTCATAGTCAGGACACTTTGAATTCGGGCGCTCTCTAGCAACCTACTCTTTGGATTGGTTGAATGTGAAACCTGCCCATCTGCTTTTTCTGGGATCCTCATAATCAACAGCTGGCCAAAAGGAACAGGTGGGATAGGGAACAAGAAGTCTAAGGCTCAGTTTTCTCATGTTGCCTGCTATGGGCAAGGAGTTACTTTCCTTCATCCTCCGCCCCCCACCCCTCCATTTTGTACCCAGTAACTACAACAGGTGAAACGAGAGGAAGAGGCAGAGAAAACCAGCCCATAGTTGGGTAACTGTTTTCCCAGCTGTTTCCCATGCTCGGGGTTGGGGGTGGGGTGGGGGCATCTGGGCTCTCATAAGCAGATATGAGCTATATTTCTTGTCCACATATCAGAACCCATGATACGGGGCTAAGTGATTCCAGGGTGGACCTCCCCTTTTCTTAAGGGAAGGAGTCTCTCCTTTCTTAGGATTATTGAGCGGGAGAGGACCAGGTTGTACTTGCTCTTCAGTTTTCTGAGAGCCCATCAGCTTGACTCTTCTGAAGCAGCTTATCGTTTATTCTCTTTCTTAACTTAGCCTCAGTTTCTTGGCGTATAAATTGTCAGGACAACCTGTCTTGTTGCTGAGTAGGGTGCTGCGGTATGGGAGGTTCTGCACAGTGTAGGGGAGGCTGCAGCTAGCTAGAGAGTATGCGTGTAACTAGGTTGTGCGTATCTGTTTCTAATGAAGTCCTCTCTTAGACTTGTATGAGTTTCTTAATTGATATTGCTTGTGATGATGTCCTAAGTTTAGTTCAATAGGTTGCAAGTACTATGTGCCAGTCTCCATCCATTGCTAGGCACTGGGGATATGAAGATGAATATGACTTAGTCTGTCTACATGAGTTGTTTAAGGTCTACTAGGATAATAATACACAGATAGTTTTAGTACACTTTGATAAGGGGTTTAAAGAGAATATGCACGATGTTCCGTAGGAGCACAGAAGAGTACTACTTAGCCCAGCATGGAGGTGTGGAGAATGAGTTTGAAGATCTTATCTGAGCTGACTTTTAAAAGATTAGTAGGAGTTTAGCCATCTGAAAAAGGGTGGTGATGGGGCATATATGGGGCAGTGAAGGGAGAGGGGCACTCAGGCAAAAGGAGTAGGCTGAAGAAAGGGACAGAGAAATGAAATGCATGCTGTATTTGAGCTATAACCAAATTGATAATGGAGGAGAATAAAAAGTGGCTTATGAGGTCTGAAAGGTAGGCAGGGCCAGATCTCAGAGGTTTGGTGTGTTGTATAAGGAGTTTACCAGTGTTCTTATAGGTGAGGAGGAGGCTGTAGATAGGTCTTAAGCAGAAAAGTGATGTGGTCAGTTGTGCATTTTATTTATTTTTCTCAAGATTTTGTTTACTTATTTTAGAGAGCGTGAGCACAAGCAGGAGGGGTAGAGGGAGAAATCTCAAGCAGACTCTGTGCTGAGTGTGGAGCCCGATGCAGGGCTCTATCCCAGGACTCTGCTGTCAAGACCTGAGCAGAAACCAAGAGTAGGATGCTTAACCGGCTCTGCCACCCAAGCGCCCCTCAGCTGTGCATTTTAGCTAGCTAATTCAGCTGGGTGTGGGGAATGGATTTAGGTAGGTTAAGATTGTTGGTAAGGAGAGCCCTTGAAGAGGGTGTTAGCGTAGTCCAGGTGAGAGATTATTAGGACCTGAACCAGGGCAGGGGCAGTGGAAAGATGAGGTGATTTAAGACATATGTAGAAGTAGCTTCAATGGAATTTATAATGATTCCAGTGATTGGAGCTGTGGTCAGGGGTGGAGCAGCACTGGATGGCACTGTCTGGAGGAGCAGCACACATGTGTGACTAGAATGGACATGGAAGCCTCTGGACTTGAGGCTTGGTTACTGGCTGGTCATTGACATTACCCAGCTTGCTGGTGGAACTTTGTGAATCAAACACCAGATTATAGAATGAATGTCAGGCTGCTGTCGGTCGTTTTGAGGGGATGGGCAGATGACAACCAGGAGGGAAGGTTAGAAGGGGGTATATCCACATGGTATGTGGCCATCCTGGGAGTACACCTGGCGTAGGAGAATTAGAAGGATGCTCAGTGCAGGAGCTTAATAATGTTTGTTGATTTAAATCCGTGAGTTTTGGTGACTATTGTTAACTTGCGTAGTTATGCTTTTGAACTTAGTTCGATTGTAGGAAAAATGAGGATAGGAATGTGGGGGGATGGGTCTGGGCTGCAGAGGTTAAGGATGCTTCTCTCTTTGAATCTCTTTAGTTGACACAGCAATTTCACATGTATTTTCTAATTGGATCCTTGACAAGTCTGAAGAGTAGTTTCATTCATGTTTTGTAGATGGGGGCAGTGAGGCTTTGAAGTGAAGTGACTCGCGTAAGGTCTTACAGCTACACGGCTTGTTAATGACACAGGGAGAATTGAAACTAGTTCTCAACCTAAAGATTTTCAGGTTCCCTACTGTCAGTCCGTAAGTTCATCTGCTGCAGCTTCCATATTAAGAGTGAATTCTCTACTTCTTCTCAGTTTTGCCCACATTTAAGAGGTGAGGTAGTCAGTGGGGTGGGAGGGAGAGCACAAGGGACCAAAAGCAGTATTTTGGGGACTGGAGAACAATCAATTGGGGTAACATCTAATAGCAACTCCTGCTGAATATGCAGCACGGAAATTGCATAGAACATTCTCACTTAGGGGAAGTGACTGTGTTTCTCCAGTAGGGTCTGGACTTAGGACAACATCTGTTGGATGTGGAGAGCTCTAGGCTTTATTTTTCAATGAATACTTTTTAAATAAAGACTTAGTACGCACCCCTCTGTGCCAGGCACTGTGTTAGGCACTGGGGATGGACAAGCGAATGAGACCAGTTCTTGCCATCGAGTAGCTCACGGGTTCTTTCCTTGTCTCTGCAGTGTAGTGGGGACTGCAGCTGCTGAGCGGGGGTTCTGGGCAGCAGTGCGCACCTGAGCCCCCAGCATGGCGGGCCTAAAGCGGCGGGCAAGCCAGCTGTGGCCGGAGGAGCGTGGTGAGCAGGAGCACGGGCTGTACAGCCTGCACCGCATGTTCGACATCGTGGGCGCCCACCTGACACACAGGGATGTGCGCGTGCTTTCTTTCCTCTTTGTCGATGTCATTGACGACCACGAGCGTGGCCTCATCCGAAATGGACGTGACTTCCTACTGGCGCTGGAGCGCCAGGGCCGCTGTGACGAGAGTAACTTCCGCCAGGTGCTGCAGCTGTTGCGCATCATCACCCGTCATGACCTGCTGCCCTACGTCACCCTCAAGAGGCGGCGGGCTGGTGAGGGCGCACTGGGGGCTGGGGACACAGGGGCCTGGGCAGAGTCGTGGGAGGCCGGGGGTGAGCAGCAGAGGAGTCCAGGTGGGAGGAGGTGCTGACCCTGGGGGTGCCTAGGGCAAGTTAGGAGGCCCACTGGAGGGGGATTAGGAGGGACGGGAGGATCTTTTCCTGAATGACTCCCTCCCCTCCTATAGTGTGCCCTGATCTTGTAGACAAGTATCTGGAGGAGACGTCAATTCGCTATGTGACCCCCAGAGCCCTCAGCGATCCAGAACCGAGGCCTCCACAACCCCCCAAAACAGGTAAGAAAATATTAACTCCTCCTAATTTTTGTATTCAAGAAAGAAGAAACCAGGGGCACCTGGCTGGCTCAGTCAGTCGAGCATCTGACTCTTGATCTCAGGGTTGTGAGTTCGAGCCCCATGTTGGGTACAGAGCTTACTTTTAAGAAAGGGGGGTGTGCCTGGATGGCACAGTTGGTTGAGCATCCGACTCTTAGTTTCACCTCAGGTTGTGATCTTAGGGTCCTGGGATCAAGCCCTGTGTTGGGTTCCATGCTCAGCACAGAGTCTGCTTGGGATTTTCTCTCCCTCTGCCCCCCGCCCCCACGTGCTCTTGCATGTGCTTTCTCTCTCCCTCCCTTCTCTCTTTCTCTCTCTCTAATAAGTAAATAAATCTTTTAAAAAAGGCAGGGGTGGGGGTGTGTGGTGCCTGGTGGCTCAGTCAGTTGAGCATCTGACTCTTGATTTCGGCTCAGGTCATGATCTTGGGGTTGTGGGATCGTGCCCCGTGTTGGGCTCCTTGCTCTGCGGGGAGTCTGCTGGAGATTTTCTCTCTTTTCCTCCCTCTTCCTCTGCCCCTCCTCCCTTCACACACACACTCTTTTTCTCAAATAAATAGATAAATCTAAAAAAAAAGAAACAAAAAAAACCACCACGTTTGACATCGTGGGCACCCACCTGACACACACAGATGTGCGCGTTCTTTCTTTCCTCCTTGTTGAGGGAAACCCGTTCATTGTCCCAGCTTTGCCAGCCTGAATGAAAGGATACTGTGTCTCTCTCACTGCCCCCCAGCCCCCCAGTATCTAGCCCCCTATGAAAATCAGGTGAGGTGTTAATGCTTCACCTGGGTCCTGTGATTGTCCCCACCTTTTGTCCTCTTTTCAGGTCACTTTATTGATACAGTTTTTGGTGCTAACTCTAAAGGAGTCCTTTCTCATTCCAAGGGAAGTGTTTGCATTTCTGCTTTTACCCTATGATGTTTTTTCCCCTTTTACTCTCTGATCAGTGCCTCCCCACTATCCTGTGGTGTGCTGCCCCGCTTCGGGCCCTCAGATGTGTAGCAAGCGGCCAGCTCGAGGGAGAGCCACACTTGGGAGCCAACGAAAACGCCGGAAGTCAGTAACACCAGACCCCAAGGAAAAGCAGACATGTGGTGAGGAAGTTGAAGGGTTCCAGAGGTGGAGTGGCCCTGAGGGGGAGACAGAAAGAACTGCTGAGATACCGGGCAGTGCAGGGCTCGTGTTGAATGGTTGAATGATGTGGTGGGATTGAATGCGTTAGTCTCTGGGGAGAGAATTCCTCTGTCTTTGTGGCAGAGTACTTTTCAGCTCTTTCTAGTTAATACTAATCAAAGGGATGCTGTTACAACATCCTTGTTGTAGGACGAACCAAGCATGATCGAGTACTAAAATGAACTTGTGTGCCTGTTAGTTAGGAAAAGATCTAGAAGTTAAGGTGCTGCTTGTGAGCAGTGGCGATAATCTGACCTGGCCTTGGCCCATTTAAGGGAAACTCTTGCGTTCAGGCAACGATTTCAGGGGTACATAGAAAAGAACTAGTCCTGGGGGAGAGGCAGAAAGGCTGGCAGGCAATGCGCCCAACTTCACTGCTCAGCTGTTCGTTTCCACCCCTCCGCCCCCCTTGCAACCACTGGTGCGTGTCTTCTCTTCCCCGCAGACATCAGACTGCGGGTGCGGGCTGAGTACTGCCAGCATGAGACCGCTCTGCAAGGCAACGTCTTCTCTAACAAGCAGGACCCACTTGAGCGCCAGTTTGAGCGCTTTAACCAGGCCAACACCATCCTCAAGTCTCGGGACCTGGGCTCCATCATCTGTGACATCAAGTTCTCTGAGCTCACCTACCTCGACGCATTCTGGCGCGACTACATCAATGGCTCGCTGCTAGAGGCGCTTAAAGGCGTCTTTATCACAGACTCCCTCAAGCAGGCTGTGGGCCACGAAGCCATCAAGCTGCTGGTTAACGTGGATGAGGAGGACTACGAGCTGGGCCGGCAGAAACTCCTGAGGAACTTGATGCTGCAGGCACTGCCCTGACCTTCCCCTCTCACCTCTCGGGGGACGACTCCCACCGCCCGCCTCTGGAGCTCACATACTGTTCTGGGGTTGGTTCTCTGCCCTTCCGACCAATCACACCCCTGCCTTTTTTTTTTTTTTTTTTTAAAGGAAAAGACAAAAATGGAAGTGGTGTTCCCCACCCCTCCCTGCACCCACGTGCCTGGGCCTCCCCGTTGTTTCCCTTTTCCGCGTACCCTCCTAATGTGTCTCTACAGCCACCTTGCCACTGAGCCGTAAGACAAACGTAGAGGGAGAAGCAGAGGCTACAGAACGTAGTCTTTGTAAGGGATGGAAGCGAACACTGCTTTTGGGTGCGTCGAGGGGTTATCCGTGCTTCTGGCTTTACGAGGGCTCTTCAATTTTGTCTGAAAAACCAAAGGGCTGTGAGTAAGGGAGCTGTGTGGAAGGTGGGACTCTGAAGTGTATTTTGGAAATGAATCACCACCCTCTCCCAAATTATAGAATTTTTAAAAAACAAAGAAGCTGTGGCCCTTTCCGCTCTCTCCTGGCCTCTGGTGCTGCTCCTCTCTGCCCTGTTCCCTCCGTTCCAGGGCTTCAGACCTCTGTCTGGTGCGGCTCTGTCCTTTGTCCCCTTTGCCAAACCCTCTTCAAGGGAGGACTGGGTCAGCCGAGTTGCCCCTCCCGACAGGGTGGACGGAGAAGGGGGTGCTGATTAAAATACACTCCCCCTGAGGAGGGGAAGGGGGAGTGTGAGACTTCCCTTCCATGTTCAAGTGAAAATAAATCATGTACCCCGCAGCCCTTTCCCCTTGGCTTTCTTCTGGCTTGGGCAAAGGGCATCACAGGTGAAAGTGAAGTCATTCAGTATCACCTCCTGTCTTCTCTCTCCTTCCCCATTCTCTATCCCACTCCCACTCCCAAGCTTCGGAGCGCGGGGCTGGGACACGCACTGAGTGTTGCACTTTTATTTGGGTAGGGAGGCTTGTCGAATGATCCAGGAGGCCTAGAGCTGGAGCCTAGTCCAGCTGGTACACCACCACCTCCCCTTTCAGCTCCCAAAGGAGATGCCCAGACACAGACTTGATGATGATTATATTTTTTCCAATGCCAGTGCTGCTCAGCCCTCAGCATAACCTCAGTTTTCATGAAATAAACAGTGACTATATAAAATTCCACCTTTCTGAAGCTGAAATCTGAGCTCAGGTGAAAGTTTCTTCTTTCCCAAGAAGCCGAGCCTGTGTTCCATCGAGAAAGTCAAGGTCCTCCAAGTGAGGGGAGCCGCGCCTGGGCCCTGCCTTCAAGCCCCAGCCACGCCAGCTCACAGCGCGAGTCTCAACTCCCAGAAGCCAAGGTCTTAAGACCGCGGGTGGCCCAGACTGCCGTAGAGGTCAGGCCTGCGGTGCTCGAACACGGGCAGGTGCTGGCGCAACTCCCGCACGTAACGCAGGTCGATTCGGGCGAGGCAGAGGCCTGGGCCTTCAGGACAGCGGGCCACCACGGTTCCCCAGGGATCCACCACCATGCTGTGGCCATAGCTGGCTCTCTTCTCGTGGTGGCGCCCACACTGTGCTGCAGCCACTACGTAGCACTGGGTTTCAATGGCCCGGGCCCGCAGCAACACCTGGGGACGGGGAAACGTGCGCTCGCTTATAGCGTCTAGTGGGAAGCTGAGAGGTGATGAACGCTACAGGCCAGTCTACTCACTGTGACCATTCTGATAATTGCCTGGGGATGATTTACTATGTTAATTATTCTTTAGCATAATGAGAGGCAACAATCTAGGGAATGAATTTTCCCACTAGGTGGAGAGGGAAAGAAAATCCTTCAGCTAGTAGGGCCAAGGGAGGAGAATGAAGTTAAAAGAAGGCCTGTATGTTTGTGTGTGTGTTTTTAAAGATTGGTTTATTTGAGACAGAGAGAGAGCACAAGTGGGAGGGGCGGAGGGAGAGAGAATCCCAAGCAGTCTCCGTGCTGAGCACAGAGCCCAACGAAGGGCTCGATTCCACAACCCCCAGATGATGGCCTGAGCCGAAACCAAGACTCGGATGTTCAACCGACTGAGCCACCCAGGCACCCTGAAGGCCTTTATGTTTCGAACAGGGGTCCTCTTACCTCCCAGTGGGCTGGGCCTGTAACAGATCCAAAAGCTGAAGGGTAGGTAAGTATTTCTGCTCCAGCCTGAGCCAATGCCAGAGAGAGTTCAGGAAACCGCATATCATAGCAGATAGCTAGACCAATCTGGAATGAAAAACAGCCTAACACCCCTGTCCTGTTTGTCATAGCATCTAGTCACACCCACCACCTACTCCACTCCTTAGGGCTTTCCATCCTCTATTACTTCGAGTATATCTATTCTCCCTCTTGTTTCTCTTCCCCACCTCATCCTTTCACAACTCACACCTTGCCTACTGGAGTGCTGACCGGAGACTCAAGACTGGGCCCAGGAATGGTAGAGTTGCTCTCACACATAGGCCCCTGTCCTGGAATCTCCACGTCACACAGATGGGTCTTCCTGTAAGTGGCCACTACTGACCCTGGAGGAAGAGAGAGAAGGAAGACTCAGTGCTGGTGCTCTAGAAGCCCAACTTAGTTCCTGTGGTCCCAGGGAGCTAGCTTATAAGCTAGGATCAGAAGCACAAACACCCCGAAAACTCCTGACCAAGGAAACGGAGTTGAAAACCAATTCTGGAAAACGTTAGTTTCGGTAGAAGAGCCTGGAAAGAGTCGGCTAAAAAGTTATGAAGTCTCACCCTTGTTGTCCAGAAGCACATGACAATTGTAGATTTTCTGAGTCTGCTCCCAGTCTTGGCCTCGCTCATGGAAACCACCCAAGGACAGCCAGAGTCCACATTCCCTGGGGGAAGGAAGGCAGAGGGGAGGAGACAACACTGACAGCTCTTCTCAACGTTCTACCCTCCTATCTGCCAATTTGGGGACACTGCCCAACAAAGAAACTACCTTTCCCTCCCCCTTTCCCCGATACCTGGCAAGCTGGGTATATTCTCCCAAAAGGTTCCCACCCAGTGGTTCAGACAGGCGGAGTGTCTCTGCGGGGTCCCTTGCGATGAAGTCAAATGCCTCAGGCAGGAAAGCGAGGCAAGCACCCAGTCTGGCAGCCTCTCGAACAAGCTCGGCGCATGTTTTAAAGTTCTCCTGCTTGTCTGGTGTTGATGTTACCTGGCACACAGCCACCAGCGGCAGTTCCCAGGAAGAAGAAGAGATGGCCATGGCTCTGGGCCTGTGGATGGCACAGGCAGGACTCAGATTTCCCAGCATGGGGAAATGGAAGTTTAATGATAAGGGTCTCAAATGGGGAGGCAGGAGGGCTGCATGGCCCTTTGATTTCTCCTCCTGAGGGCACCCACTGATGAAATGTTCTGTGGATGGTTGGCACCCCAGTGTTTCCCACCATCTATTCATTTAACAAACATTTCTTGAGCATCTATTAAGTGCCAGGCACTGAGGTCAGAGCGAAACACGTTACCTGGGCTGTGCACAAAGTACTGAGAGTCGAGGTATCTGGAGTCCAGGACACAAAAGAAAGGACAGGAGCTGGTGAGGAGGCCTGACGGTGAAGCCCAGCCTGAGGAAGGTGAGAAATCAGGACACCAACCGCTCTCTCAAGCAGTATATTTCTAGGATTCTCTGACTTCTCTCTTCATACTGTTTGGCTGAATCAGGGCCCTCCCAGTAAAACACCCTAAGTCTTCAAAACACTCTTTAGTGTAAGTAATTATGGGCTACAGGAAGAGATCATAAAGTGGGAAGATGGAGGAAAGGGCTTTGCTCGGCACCTGAACACCTCCACCTCCAGGGATCGCATACTAAACTTGAAGCCCTTTTCCCCAGCGGGACGTATCCGCGGTTCAGAAGTCACCTCCAAGAAACTTCCTTGCTTTTTTTTCCCAGCCTCTCTTCTTGACTGTGCACCCGCTCAGCTTTACTGCTCAAAGCACATTTCCCCCCTTACCCCAGAATCTCGGAGGGGAAGTTCACCTTCCCTCGTTCCCCACCACCCCGTGGAGGGCAGAGGGCACTGGCACCCACGCAGATCCCAACCCGCGTCCCTCCTCTCCGGTTAACCCGTCCTTTCCACCTCTCCCAGGGACAGTGTCTCTGTTGCACAAGTTAAAGCACCGCAGGTGGAATTCACCGCGGCGGGCGGGAGAGGTAGTAGGTCCTACATGAAGATACAGCCCAAACCATCCGCAGGATCCGAACCGAAGGGAGAAGAACGGCCTGGAAGCAGAAGCCCCGGAGCGAGAGGGCGGCAACTCGCAGGCCGGATGTGACGCACGGCGGGGCGGAGCTGCGCACGCCGGAAGCCCAGCAGGCGGCGAAGATGGCGGAGAGCAGCGGTCGTGCCGTCAAGAGCAGCGGTAGCGGCGCGGGGAAAGGGGCGGTGTCGGCAGAGCAGGTGAGGAGCGGAGAACCCGGGGGAGGGCAACGGGGCCGAGGCCAGAATCGATGCGAGCGGAGGGGGGAGCCTGTGGCTGGTGCAGGCCTCACTCCGGTCTCACCTTTGCGAGGCCGCCCAGGGAGGGGAGGGTCCTTGGAGAAGCTGGCCGAGCCCCGGGGGAGAGAGCCGGAGACTTGGTAGGTGAAAGCCACGCCTCCCTTGGGGTGTTGGGTGAGCCAGCAGGAGGCCAGAGCCCCGACGTGCAGCGTGTGGGAGGATGCGCGGTCGTGAGGGGAGATAGGTCGTCGCTTTCCCCACTTCTCCGCACCCTCAAACAGCATAGGCTGGGCCGGGCAGCTCGCAACGAATCCCAGGGGATTAGTCAACGGGCTGGTTGTGTGGTCTGTTACGTGACCCTGAAACGACGTTGACAGTCGCCCTCACTCTGCAGAGCCACGTGACTCACATACTTGAAGAGCCTAGTGTTCCATACTATTTCGACTCGCAAGTCCTATTAGATTGGATTTCTTTGGCGGCCAGAAACCCTTTCTAACCCGAGTTTGCATTTCCCCCAGTGTCTAGCATCGGGAAACGTTTGATTAATAACTCGGAAAGCCTTCTGTGGCGTGGGAGCCATAGTTGGCTAATGATGGGGCTAGTGTTTAATAGAGGTGGGAAGAAATCTACATAATAGAAAGGAAAACATAAACAGCAGCTCTTTTAATTGCAGGTTCACTTATCAGTTATTTCTTGAACAGTTACTACAGGCAAAGGTGTCTGCATAAAGATTCTTCAAAGAGCTCATAGTAAAATAAGACCTACAAAATGCTAACATGACGCAAAGGATGAGAGCCCTAATAGGTATAAAGTGCTGTGGGATTTTGCGGAGCGGGGGAAAGGGTACTTTCTGTCCCCAGGTGGGGGCGGGGGGCGGTTGTGGTGGAAGGGAAGGGAGAAGGAACCTAATATTTTCTGAGGCTCTACCATGTGCTAAGGCCCTCTGCTTGGTACAGGAAAACGGATACATGAAATGACCTTGTTTTCAAGATCGCTCACAGACTCCTTTGAGAAAAGACAAACCAAACAGTAAAGATGTACAACATTCCACATAGGCCCCTCTTTATGGTAGCTAGAAGAGGGACCCTCTAACTAAGCAGGAGGTTATGGGATTTGAGGAGTGGGTGGGAAAGGGGAGCTGTGGTATAGTGGGGGTGGCTAAGAGCGTACGAAGTGCACTGGCGTTTGGCAGATCTGTGCTTGAATCACGTTTCTACTATTTATTATGTGTAGATGACCTCCTGTGAGTTACTTCTCTCACCTTGCCCTCCTGTAAAAATATAATGGTGCATACCTCATCACTCTTTTGATTATTAGAGAAGAAATGCATGCAAAGGGTTTTTGCACAGTGACTGGAATATAGTATGTTTGTTGTTTTTTCTCGAAGTCATAATCCTTCAATTCAGTTCTAAAGGATGAGAGAAATTAGTCAAGCAAGAAGGAAATGGAGAATTTCCTAGGTAGAGGGACTCATATGCTTAAAAGCACTGAGGCATGAACCTGCCTGGCATGTAGACTTAAAGTATGGGATGGAATGCAAGCCTTCAATGTGAAGAAAAAGGGATAGGAATCTAGGATGTTTCTCAGATTTCTGTCTTTGATGGATGCTGGTGTCATAGGGAATATAGGAAGATAGGAAATGTCGGGGGCGGGGAGCTGGGGAATAAGTTTATTTGGGGGTTTTGAGTTTGGGTTTCTTGTAGGGTGTTCAGGTAGAGACATTTTTAATAGTCGGTTTGACTTATAAATCTTGAGTTACAGAAATCTGAGTCAGAGATACAGATTAGAGAATTATAAGCTTATGGATGGTAGACAAAGTCATGGTTATGGGCAAAATCATCTAGGGTTTGTATGGAAAGTGAAAAAAGAAGCAGAACAAGGGTGGAACCAATATCTAAGGGGTTATGGAGAAAGAGAAGAAGCCCTCAAAAGAAACTGAGCAGTTGTGATAATTGAGTTCTGAGGCTGTTCTTGCTTAACAATATGTGGCCTTTGTGTTCCAGAGAGAACACTGGGTAAAAAATATTAGATTTATTGGGGTGCCTGGCTGGCTCAGTAGGTAGAACATGTGGTTCTTGATCTTAGAGTGGTGAGTTCAAGACCCGTGTTGGGCCTAGAGATTACTTTAAAAAATTAAAAAATATATATATATGATTTATCACTCCTACAAATGTGAGCTACATATGTCCCTTATATACAAGATGGAAGGAAGTAACACATTGTACTAGGTACTCGTTTTTTCCTCTGTTATTTAATTATTGCTATTTGGAGCAGGTTATATTGTTCTCCCTTTATAGGTAAGGATATTTGCGTTTCAGAGACTTTAGTTAACTTACCCAAAGTCAGTAACTGGAAGAGCAGGGCTTTCAATTGAGTGGGTGATTTGAGAATCAGACAGACATATTTTTCCATGTATACATGATCATATTAAAGATATTTGAACTGAGGGGCGCCTGGGTGGCTCAGTTGGTTAAGCGACTGCCTTCGGCTTAGGTCATGATCCTGGAATCCCGGGATGGAGTCCCACATCGGGCTCCCTGCTTGGCAGGGAGTCTGCTTCTCCCTCGGACCCTCCCCATTCTCATGTGCTCTCTCTCATTCTCTTTCTCTCAAATAAATAAATAAAAAATCTTAAAAAAAAAAAAGATATTTGAACTGAGCCTGAAGGAATGGATAGATTGGAACAGTGGTAATGGAAATAGAATATAGGGAATAGGATAAGAAGAGGAGAGCTAGACTAGGAAAGCACAGGCTGACATGAAGTGCAGTGACTGGTTAGTTTAGCTAAATCATGAGGTATAAGAAAGATGTGGTGCTTAAAGCAAGCTGAGTCTTTGCATGGCAAAGAATTTGGAACTTTTTTTTTTTAATTTTATTATGTTACTCACCATACATGACATCATTAGTTTTTGATGCAGTGTTCCATGATTCATTGTTTGCATATAGCACCCAGTGCTCCATTCAATACGTGCCCTCTTTAATACCCATCACCGGGCTAACCCATCCGCCCACCCCCCTCCCCTCTAAAACCCTCAGTTTGTTTCTCAGAGTCCATAGTCTCTCATGGTTCTTCTCCCCCTCCGATTTCCCCCCCCCCTTCATTTTTCCCTTCCTACTATCTCTTTTTTTTTAACATATAATGTATTATTTGTTTCAGAGGTACAGGTCTGTGATTCATCAGTCTTACACAATTCACAGTGCTCACCATAGCACATACCCTCTCCAATGTCTATGAATTTGGAACTTTTTAATGTAAGCAGTGAGGGAGTCACAGAAGGATGTATGGTATGCTGTTGTTATTTTTCTTTTACATAAAACAAGACATGTTCATTGTGGAAATGTAGAAAACACAGGAAAAAGTACAAAATAAAAAATAAATTGCCCATGATCCTAGTATCCAAAGATAACTACTGTTACCATTTTGGAATATATCCTTTGATAATACTCCAAAGGAGGTTTCTCCCCCTCCTTTATGTTTTTGTATGTTGTATAGATGGAAAGGGAGGACATGTCTTCTTTACGTATTTATATACTTTATTAGTATTATACAATGTATACTTTCGTAATCTGTCTTTTGTTTTTTAAAGGTTTTATTTATTGGAGAAAGAGGTGAGCGAGAGAGTGAGAGAGCGTGAGCAGGGGGGAAGGGCAGAGGGAGAAGCAGGTTCCTTGCTGAGCAGGGAGCCTAATGCAGGGCTCGATCCCAGGACCCTGGGATCGTGACCTGAGCCAAGGGCAGACAGTTAACCGACAGCCATCCATGTGCCCCTGTAGTCTGTGTTTTAAGTCTAATATATCATGAACATTTTTCTATGTCATCCAAGTGTTAGGAAAATTAAATTACCAGCAGTGTATAGGATGAATTTGGAGAGCCCAAAAATAGGGAGATAATTTAGAAGTCTACAGGAGTAGTTCGGACTCCATGGGTAATGAAGGCTCGGACTAGGGTGATGTCAGAGAGCTTAAGAAAAATTGCTGAAGTAGGTGCAGTAAATTTGGCAGTTGTTGGGATAAGGGTGTGTTCAAAGATGAAACCAGGGTTTCCTACCTGGAGGGCTAGAGTGGTGTCATTAGCAGAAATAGGGGAGACAGGGGTGCCTGGGTGGCTAAATCGGTTAAGCCTCTGCCTTCGGCTCAGGCTGTGATCCCCAGGGTCCTAGGATCAAGTCCCGCATTGGGCTCTCTGCTCCACAGGGAGCCTGCTTCTCCCTCTGCCCTGGCTCTCTCTCTGTCTCTGTCTCTCTTAAATGAATAAATAAAATCTTTCCAAAAAAAAAAAGAAAGAAAGAAAGAAATGGAGACAAGAAAAGGAACAGTTTCAAACAGGGTAAAAGATGATCAATTCCACTTCAGATGATCTGAATTTAAGGTATCCGTAGGACATTTAAGTGGAAATGTTCTATACTAATAGCTCTTTATTGACAACCTGTTATATACTGGATATTGTCCTAAGTCCTTGATGTAACTAATTGATCTTCACAATATCCTAGGAGACAGTTATTATCTTTATGTTATTGGTGAAGAAAAGGTTCAAAAAAGAGATAACTTGCTCATGGTTAGACTGTGGAGTCATTTCTGACCGACTTCAGAGCTCCTTCCTCTAACTTGGAAGTATGGGTCTAGAATTTCTGAGAAGGCCTGGGTTTGCAGGCAGTAGAATAAAGGCAATTGTTGAAGCCATAGAAGTAGCTAAGATACGAATTGAAATAGTCTAGGTAATAAAGGGAGAAGTACTATGAAAAGAATCTTAGATCCTGTCTCCACTGTGGGGGTGAGAGGAAGAACTTCAGGAAGAGGAAAGAAGTGTTAAGAGAGGTAGGAGAACCAATGAACCAAAGAGTCCTGGAAGCTAAAAGAGAGAAGAGAACCTTCCTTGTATTGGGCACTGGATGTATTCCCTCAGTTTAGTTCTCATTGTTACCCTGAGGCTGTGGTACTCAGCCTGCTGTGATTTCACCCCAGGAGAAATTTGGCAATGCCTGGAGACATTTTTGGTTGTCACAAGTAGGAGCTGCTACTGGCTTTTAGTGGGTAGAAGCAGAGAGGTTGCTAAATCTCCTACCATGCACAGGACAGCCCCCTATAAAAAAGTATTTTCCTGCCCAGAATATCAGTGCTGATGTTTAGAAACCCTTCCGCATGGTATATGAATTCCATTTTATAAATGAGGAGACCAAGAGAAAAGTTAAGTAACTCGGTCATTATAGCAAGTAAAGAGCAATACTAGGACATGAACCCATGTCAGACTCAGAAGTTTGGGCTCTTTCCACCCTACCATGTTGCTACTTAAAGGAAGAGAGTTTGAAGAAGCAGAGTGAAAATTGAGAAAAAATTGTTGAATTCGGTAGGAGGCCATTCATGATTTTTGAGAGGGTAGTTTAATAAGTAATAATAATTTAATAACTAGTATAGATAGAAGGGAATTTAAAGTGGGTTGGGAGTGAATGGGAGGTGGGGAAGTAGAAGCAGTGAGTACAGACTAGTCCTAAAATAGAAGATGAAGAGAAGGGCTGAGAACTGTTATTTGTTGGAGTAGTAAGGTCAATGACGTTTTCTTTTGTCTTTCTTTTTTTAAAAAAGATTTTATTTATTTATTAGAGAGAGAGCGTTAACACACACAAGCAGGGAGGAGGGGCAGAGGGAGAGGGAGCAGGGAGCCTGATGACGTGGGGCTTGATCCCAGGATCCCGAGATCATGACCTGAGCCGAAGGGAGACTCTTAACTGACTGAGCCATTCAGGTGCCCCTGGTCAATGACATTTTCTTGATAGTTGAGTATGTTTGTCAGGAAAGGGGGCACTAAACTGAAAAGAAGATACTTAGTGAGTGACACCCCAGAAAATGCTTTTCCAGATGCATCTAGTCATAATTCTTGACCTATTGTTCTATTTTTCACTGAACCCAGTAAGAGTAAACATCATGTAGGTAAGAAGACCAAAGGGCATTTCAGAGGTAAAGGTAATGATTATAGATTTTTCCTGAAGTTATCAACACTATGTGGTATTGATTAAATAAACAACAACAACAACAAAAAAAAAGGAAGGAAGGAAAAGGGAAAATAAATCATCGGAAATAGTTTGACTTTTTTTTTTTTGAAGATTTTATTTATTTATTTGAGAGAGCATGAGCAGGGGGAGCAGCAAAGGGAGAGGGAAAAGCAGACTCCCCACTGAGCACAGAGCCTGATGGGTCCTGAGGATCATGACCTGAGCCGAGGTCAGCCACTTAACCAACTGAGTCATCGGGTGCCCCTGACTTTTTTTTTTTTTAAGACTTTCTTTTTTAAATAATCTCTACACCCAACGTGGGACTGGAACTCACAACCCTGAGATCAAGAGTTGCACGTTTTTCTGACTGAGCCAGCCAGGGGCCGCCCCCTAGTTTGACCTTAATGAGAGGTGATACGTGACAAGCCAGTAATAATACATCAGTAGAAACTGGATTCTTAGAGTTCAACAAACCTGGGTAGAAGTACTGGTTCACTGTGTTATTTTCACACACACACACGCACACCCACCAGCCTTGCTCTACTGATCTATAAAGTGAAGTACATGTCTTAAAATGTGTTTTTATTTTAGAATTAAATGAGATAAAGAGTAGCAGAGTGCTTGGCATATAGTAGTGTTCTTTTACTTATAAACTGTGGGAGGAAGGTGTTTTACTGTAGGACTGTGGAAAAAATAGGTATTTAAAAAGAGATTGCATTTGCATATTTAAAATTTCAAAGAAGGTAACAATAAAGATTAGAAGGCAGGCTGCATGGTTGAAAATTAGGAATGCAGTAAAATTGGAATAATTTTCTATCAAAATTTAAGGAGGGTGCCTGGGTGGCTCAATTGGTTAAGCATCTGCCTTCAGCTCAGGTCATGATCCTGGGGTCCTGGGATCGAGTCCCGCATCAGGCTCCCTGCTCAGCTGGGAGTCTGCTTCTCTCTCTCTCCGTTTACCGCCCCCCCTCCACTTTTGCTGTCTCTCGCTCTCTCTCAAATAAATAAAATCTTTAAAAGAAATTTAAGGAACTGGTATGCTTCATTTTATTTTTAATTTTTTTTAAAGATTTTATTTATTTATTTAACAGAGAGAGAGAGTGAGAGGGCACAAGTGGGGTTAGAGGGAGAAGCAGGCTCCCTGCAGAGCAGGGAGGCCGATGGAGGGCTCGATGCAGGACTTGAGCTCAGGCCCCTGGGATCGTGACCTCAGCCGAAGGCAGACGCTTAACCGACTGAGCCCCCCAGGTGCCCCGATATGCTTTATTTTATCTTATTTTTTTTTTGAAAGAGAGAGAGAGAGTGCCACATACACTTGAGTGAGGGGAAGGGGCAGAGGGATAGGGAGAGAGAATCCTAAGCAGGTTCCACACTCAGCTCAGAGCCTGACGTGGGGCTCCATCTTATGACCCTGAGATCATGACCTGAGCCAAAATCAAGAGTCAGACACTTAACTGACTGAATCACCCAGACATGATGCACATTTATATGTGAGCACATAGAAGGGGTTAACATATGGAATGTGTTAACTGATTTTATTTTGGTAATCATTTCACAATATGTACATATATCAAGTAATAATGTTGTATACCTTAAACTTACACAATGTCACATGTCATTATATCTCAGTAAAGCTGGGGCGGGGGGAGGGAAGAAAACCATGTCCTGTGTAAAATTGTTTGTATGTGCCAATTATGAGAATGTAAAGAGCTCTGTATGGTTACCAGGATTGCAGTTACTTTTGAATAGAATAAACAGCTGGTATTTTAATTTAATTGGACTCTTTTTCAGGAGGGATGTTTACATGTAAGATGATGATTTTAGTAGGGCTGAGAGAATCAACACTGACCTGGCCGTCCTTGCTTATACCAGACAATTTTAGGAGAACAGGGAACGAGGGAAAGAGAAGGAAATTTAATTCTAGCCATAAGCGAGAAGACCATTAGAAAAGTTGTCTTTTAACAGGAAGAATGTGGAATAGATCACAGCCTTTCTGTCTTCATTATGTGGCAGACCCCAGAGATGGCAGGTTAATATCAGTTTATTTTACATCTAATTTCCAGTTAGGTTACAGTTAGCTGCTAAGAGATGTAATTTTCTTTAAGTACACCAGTGGCTGAAATTTTCCATAATTAACTGTGGGTAACTCATACATTTAAATAGATTTATTCTAGTTTGACATTTGATTACAAGTTCATAAACTGGACCAGGAAGAAATAGGGGTTGTTTATTAACAAGAATGTTTGAAGAAAAATTGGAATTAAAAAAAAAAAATCTCTTTTTTGCCTTTAGTTCTGTTAAATTGGTGGTTGAAAAGTAGATTCTTACTAATTACTAAGGAAAATAAGTTCAGGCCTCAGAAATTTTAGACTCTTAAGCTGATTTCATTGGTGTATTTAACAACATACATCTAGAAGAGTGGGTCATTTGGGTGCTAGGAGAGCATCTAGAATCTGGTTTAGTTATTGAATTTTCTTAGGTGAAATTATTTTTGTTTTTTTTTTTAAAGATTTTTTATTTATTTGACAGAGACACAGCGAGAGAGGGAACACAAGCAGGGGGAGTGGGAGAGGGAGAAGCAGGCTTCCCCCCGAGCAGGGAGCCCGATGTGGGGCTCGATCCCAGGACCCTGGGATCATGACCTGAGCCGAAGGCAGACGCCCAACGACTGAGCCACCCAGGCGCCCCTTAGGTGAAATTATTTTGATCTGTAACACTGACAGTGGAGAAAAAGCTAACTATAAATGGAATAGTTTGGTATACGTAGTGGAGGCGAAGGAAGAACAGCTTATAGACGAGTTAGATTTTCAAGGCATCTGTTGGAACGAGTGGACGGAGTGGACGGAGATGGATGGGTGGGGGCCTGGAGAAGGCAGCACGCTGCTCAAGTGGCAGGGTCCTAGCCAGACCTGTTCCTTGGCTTTTTGGGCAGTAGAGGGATGTAGGGGTGGCACAGGTCGGCTGTTAGGATCTTACTCGCTGGGGGCACCTGGGTGGCTCAGTCGTTATGCGTCTGCCTTTGGCTCAGGTCATAATCCCAGGGTCTTGGGATCGAGTCCCGTATCAGGCTCCCTGCTCCGCGGGAAGCCTGCTTCTCCCTCTCCCACTCCCCCTACTTGTGTTCCTGCTCTTGCTGTCTTTTTCTCTCTGTCAAATAAATAAATAAAATCTTAAAAAAAAAAGAAAGGATCTTACTAGCTTTCGATGAGCCTTGCAGAGAGAGCTAGAGATAAAAGATCCTAGTAAGGTTGAGGTGGTTGTTCATTAGTGGCAGTGAGACTGGACATTATGTGAATGGGAGTGAGAGCTTCAGCAGTAGTTGGAGTGGGTGGGCTCACTGCTCTCCGCTGAACAGGAGGGGCCGGAGGGGAGGCCGTGTGGGTTTGGAGAGAAGGCCAAGGTAGTAGTTAATGTACTCTCCTGCTTACAGAGTCCTTTCATACTAACTGGTTCACAGGATACAACAGCTCAATAGAGTAGGTTCCCTGTGTGTTTCACACGTGAGGGAACTAAGGCTCAAAGAGAGTAACCCTGTGGTTCTCAGTTCTGGCTGCACTAATAGAATTATGTGGGAGAGCTTTTAAAAATACTGAGGCCTGGGGCATCTGGGTGGCTCAGGGTTAAGTGTCCCACTTGTCTCACTCTTGATTCCGGCTCAGGTCATGATCTCAGGGTCATGAGATCGAGCCCCAGGCTCTGGGCTCAGTGCGAGTCTGCTTGGGATTCTCTCTCTCCCTCTGCTTCTCCCCCACGTGCATGCACGTTCTCTCTCTCTCTCTCTCTCTAAAAATAAACAAAAAGAAAGAAAGAAATACTGCTGCCTGGGCCTCACCCAGTGATTGTGTAATTGTTCTGAGATGCCACTGTTCATGCTACCCTGGGGATTCTGATGTGCAGCTAGGGTTGAGAACCATAAGGTTAAATGTCCGAGGCCATAGAGCCAGTATGTGGCGGAGACAAAACCTGAAAACCCGGTCTTTTGTCCCCGGGCCCCAGGTTTTCCTTTTTTTTTTTTTTTTTCTCCTACCCCACCCACCCCCACAATTTTCTGTCCTCATTACCTTTTCTACCTTTCATCTGATGTTTCTCTCCACACACAGTCCTCAGCCCTGTACTGCAAGTCACGGGGCTGGTGACAGTAGTACCCAGTCTGGTTTTCACGAAGTTTTAACTCCCTGCTCCGTTTCTGGGGAACAAGGAGCTGGTAGTAATCATTCCTCTGGGCCTTTACATATGTTACTTCTTACGCATCTCTTGCACCCCACCCTCCCCCAGTTTCTCATCCTTCAGGCTTCAGCGAAGGCAGTGTGTCTCCGCAAGCCTATGTTAGGGTTTCTAGGCTACAGAAACAGACTCTGGCCAACTTTTTTTTTGTTTCTTTTTAAGTAGTGTTTTGGAAGGAGAGTGGGTCGTTCAGAGAATTGAACACAATGAAAAGAAAGATTCAAGAACTGGGTCACACCAAGTTCAAAAACTAGGGCAGCTTTGGGGATTTCAGGAAGAGGGACCGAGGATCATCTGTGCAGGACAGCTAGTTGTCTTGGCTCCCACTGTCTTCTGGACCTCTTTGTCTTTCCCCCCAAATCAGTTCCTGTACAGAGACTCTGGTATAGAACAGGTCGCTGCCCCCGTGGTCAGGGAGCATGGGTCCTGTGAATAGTAGCCCCACAAGCAGCCTACTGAGCTCAGGAAGGGCAGTTTCCCTGTGGGAGGAATGCTGGGCAGACCCAAACGAGAGTTACCCACTACAAAGCCTTTGCGGACAGCTCTCTCCCTGCAAGTCTGAGCATCGCTCCCCCCCCCCCCCCCCCCCGCATAGTACACGTGCCTGTCCCTCCCCACGCGGAAGCCGCAAGAGGGCCGGGCACAGTTCTCACACGCCGTAGGCTCTCCGTAAGTGTTGCGCGAGTGGAAGTCCTGACAGACTAAAGGTAGAAATCACAAACTTGGGTTCCGCTCCTTTTCCAAGGTAGGTGTCCAGAGCTTGCCCTCCTGTGTTGTTTCTGGAGCCTCTGCCATGTCCACTGTCTCCTCTCTCACTTAAGTCTTTCTCGTCTTCTAAGGTGATTGCTGGCTTCAACCGCCTTCGGCAGGAACAGCGGGGTCTGGCGTCCAAAGCAGCTGAGCTGGAAATGGAGCTGAACGAGCACAGGTGAGGAGGTTGGGGAGCAGCAAACGGAAGGGGAGTTGGCCGGGCCATTTTGGGAGGGCCGGGTGCAGTCGGTGGGGCCGAACTCTCAGCTGCGCCTTGTCCTCCTGCCGCAGCCTCGTGATTGACACGCTGAAGGAGGTGGATGAGGCCCGCAAGTGCTACCGCATGGTTGGAGGTGTGCTGGTGGAGCGGACGGTCAAAGAGGTGCTGCCTGCCCTGGAGAACAACAAGGAGCAGGTGAGCAGGGATCCCCGAGAAGCTCTGGGCAGCTGAGGCGTGGGAGGGGGGCCAGGGTGTAGGCCGGTGGGTAGGAACCCATGTTGAAGACAGCATAAAAAGCCTGTTAGGCTATGCTTTTTATGCTGTTAAGTCTAGACTCAGACAGGAGTAGTTGTGGGCTGCCAGCCTTTTTCCCTGCGCTCTGTGACCTGGCCGATCTGGGGGAGAGAGGGTAGGGAGAGCCGTGTTTCTCACAGTGTAGTCCATGGATACCTGCATCCAGGTCACCTGGAGGACTGACTTAAAATGCCGCTTCCCGGACCCATTGATTCAGAACAGTTGGAGGTGGGGCCTGTGAAGTGGCTTTTTTTTTTTTTAAGTAATCTCGGCATCCGGCGTGGGGCTTGAACCCACAACCCTGAGATTAAGAGTTGCATGCTCTACCGACTGAGCCAGCCAGGCGCCCCGTGGAGTAGCATGTCAAAAACAAACAGCCCAAGTGGTTCTTACGTACATTAAAGTTTATAAATCATTGTGTTTGAGAAAGGCATACTTTTAGTGGCTGGGCTCTCCTGTCAATACTTGGTGAGGCTAGAGGTATCATCCCTCCATCACATCCCGAGCCATAGTCCGCACCAGGCAGGGGAAGGGAGTCCTGAAAGCCTCATGTAATCCCTGTCACTTGCCCTCTAGATACAGAAGATCATTGAGACACTCACACAGCAGCTTCAGGCAAAGGGAAGAGAATTAAATGAATTCCGGGAAAAGCACAACATTCGTCTCATGGGGGAAGATGAGAAACCAGCAGCCAAGGAGAACTCAGAAGGGGCTGGGGCCAAGTCCAGCTCAGCCGGAGTGTTGGTCTCCTAGGGACCAAGGCCTTTGCATTTTTTTCTACCCTGACTCCCACTTCTTCTAATTTCTCTTTATTGTTATTATTATTATTTTCTCTGCTATTGTAATATTTTTTTGTTAATTAAATGTTTTGGTCAGAATGCTTAGCTCTAGCCTGAAGCTTTCTCCCAGTATTAGGGGTGGGATCTGCATGAGGCATGGAAAGCCTATGACTTGTGGGGTTTGGTTCCAGCAGGCTAATGGCTCACGATATCAGAGGAGGTCCCATATTTTATCCTTTCCCTTGCAAATAAAGATGTGGCTACTTGTTGACTACCCTCCCCCCGAAAAGATTCACAGACAAAGTTGACTCTCAGATCGAAATTTAATAAGCGTTTGAAATGAGGCAGATAGCTCTGGTGGTAATGGTTTATGAGTTTGCGACAAACCAGAGGCCGTGTCCTGGCACTACTCTAGATAAATAGGTCCAGGATGCAAACCTGTGGACTAGGTGTCCTGCCATCCTCACCAAAACCCCCAACCAGGTAGAGCTGATCATTCCAAAGGCAGGTCCGATGGCCCACGCGTTTCAGCCCATGGTCTGCACAGGGGAAGTGGAACCACGTGGAAGGGGACTTGCCTGTTGGGTCAGAAAGTGCTCAGTGAGGCAGCAGAATCTGGGCACCGTGGGGCTTCTGCTCCTCACGAGACCAAAGGTTTGCCCGCCTTTTTTCTCCTCACTTGATTTGTGGCCCTCTTCACAGTTGAATATTCTGTGTATTCCTTTAACTTGTCAATTTTTGCTCCTCCCTACCCATCACTCCGTCCTCTCTCTGCGCCTGCAGGTTCTTCCGTGTCCCCACCTTCTCCCCACCTTCTCCCCTCCTCAACCAAGCCAGCCCTCACGGGTATCATAGATGTAGAGGTCATTGCAGATGGTGTCTCTGGCTCTGGTCAGAGTTTCTCCACCAAACAGCACAGCGAAGGGCCCCACCACAGAACATGAGTGATGCCGAAGTCCCCGAGGCCCCTGCTGGGACCCCTGCCCAGTGCTCACAAGCCTGGCAAGCTGTTCCATCAAATGGGGGGCAGCAGGTGGTTCCTCCTTCCGGAAGAAAGAAGGGGTTGGCTGGGGGGATTTGAGCCTCACCATTTTAGCTCCCTTCCACCCTGAGCAAGATGTGAGTAGATAATACCTTAATCTTCCCCGGACTCCAATGCCCAGCTACTTCTGGTTCAGGCGAGTTGCAACCCCCAAAGAGCAGCAGCTGGTGAGCTGGGTGGGGCCTGGGAGTCCGGAGCAGGGCGGCACAGTGACCCGAGCGGGAGGCTGTGTGGCAGCCCTCCTCCTTATAGCTGTGGGGATGCAGAAGTTCGGCCCGAAAACAGAAGGGCTGTACTGCCTGGGCCCCAGCGCCTTTCTTTCGCGGCAAGCCCAGAAAGGAGGCCGGACGGTGCAGTGGGCGGAGGAGAGGAGGGTGATACCGGCAGAGAGCGCGCTCCGCTCTGTCGTCAGGGTGGATGCAGGGGAAGGGGGTCAGGATGTGGACAGGGTGCCCGCGGTTCTGCCGAGCCGTCGCTCTTCTAGAGCACGGATGAAGGGAGGGTGAGACGTTTGGGGCAGGGGGTGCCATACCAGTAGGTGCGGGCGCCGGGGTCCAGCCTCAGCGTGTAGATGCTCCCATAGCGACGCTGAGTACGGGTCCCGCCCTCCCGGCCTGCCACCCGCAGCTCTCGGTCGGAGATGCGGGTGCAGGTGTGGCCGCTGAGGCCGGCGGGGGGGCGGCTGCCGGGGGCCGCGCTCCACGCCTCCCACACTCCGCGCTCCGTGTCCAGCGCGGCCACCGTGGCCAGGCGGCGCGCCCCGTCCCAGCCGCCCACCACGCAGAGCCAGCGTCCGCCCACGGGCACCGCGTCGTGGTGGCTGCGCCGCGGGCCGCCCCGAGCGCCCATCTGCACCGCCCGGCCCGCGGCCGGGTCGAAGACCACGGTGTCGCCGCTCGGCTCTGTCGCCCCTCCGGCCGGGAGGCCCCCCACCAGGTAGAAGCGGCCCCGCAGCTCAGTGCAGGAGTGGAAGGCCCGCGCCAGGAGCGCGTCCCGAGCCACCGGCCGCCAGGTCCAGCCCGCGCCCCCCGGGGGCCCCGCCAGCGCCATGGCACCCCCCACCCCCCTACCCCGGGAGCCACCCGGGTCCCTGCCTCCCGCTGCCGTCGCCCAGCAACCGCCGCTGCACCGGAAGCGCGACCGCTGCAAAGTGAAGGTCGCAAAGCACCAGTTACCGTGGAGACAGGAGACCTGCGTAGCTGCGGAACGGATGGTGCTGTCACCGTGGCGACGGCAGCTGGGCGGGGTCCAGAACAATCCTGGAAGCCGGGGGGCAGCCAGGGCCCCGGAAGGACCCCTGTTATCAAAGCTGCGAGCTGGTTTGAGGTACAGGCGTGGCTCTGCAGGGGCAGGGGGGACACCCGTTTCCAAATCCACCTGCCCTCCCCAGGGATGAGTCAGAGGGGGAGGCCGGGAACGGGGCCTGGGAGTCAGGAGACCTGGGTTCTGGTCCCAGCCGTGCCCCTGACTCTCAGGGTGAGTCTCTGTAGGCCTCCTCAGCTTTCTCATTTATAAACTGTGCTGTGTCTTTCAGAAGACGTTCCCTGCTAGAGCCTTGAAGGTCCTGGTGGATCGGCTGGGAGCGTCCTTTCTGCTCTGGCCACTAGAGGGTGTTAGAGCCTGCCTCTCAGGGCACGTCGTCAGAGAGAGGGGAAGGGGGGGAGAGAGAGAGAGAGAGAGAGAGAGAGAGAGAGTGTGTGTGCGCGCGCGCGCAGTTGGGTTGGGGGGAGGCGAGGGAAAAATGCTTAAGCCTTGGAGAACTTTTCACTGAGTCCTGGGAAAGATAATTCCTTATTTCAGCTTGCCTCTTAGGCTGATACAACGCAAGGAAACTGAGGGACGGTGGCATCTGGAACTGGAGATGAAGGGCAGGGAGTTTCTCCTGATAAGATCCAGGGCAGAAGCTGCCCAGCCTTAGAAGCTGGATGGGGGTGTAGTGGGGGAGGAGGGAGAAAAACAGACTCCCGCCCCTCCCTGGTATCTCCCTTTTATTCAAGCCAAGTCCCCGAGCCTCTTCCCAACTCTGTCCCTCCAGGACCCAGTGAAGAATGAAGAGGCCCAGATCCAAGCTGACTAATTTTGGCTACAGGAGGAAATGCAGACAGATTTCTACTTTGCAGAAACAGAGTGTGGGACAGAAAAAGGCTGTGTGTCCCCAGTGCCAGGCTGCAAATGGGAGTGATGGCTGCTACTTTTGCCTTTGGTTTCTACCCATCAGCTCATTCCCCATCATGCCCCAGGAATGGAGGCATAGAGAATGACCAGGGCTGCAGTGGGGATGGATGTGTAATACGGGGGTCTGATGGCGTAGGCCCCCTGACCTGAACTTTTGGTCCTCAGAGAAAACAGCATGGAGAGAGTACGGGCAGGAAGGCACCGAGAGACCAGAGGGTCACAAGACCTGTTTCCCACTTGTTCCTGAAGCCGAGATCCAGTAAGAGCTTTGAAAGTCTCTGCCCACTCATTTCCAGATTTCCCAGGGTCTACGAGGTCTAACAGAGAGGATCCTCAGTTTTCCCAGATCATGGAAACAAAATCTCTAAAAAATCACCAACTTTTTTTTTTAAGATTTATTTATTTATTTCAGAGAGAGCACGAGTGGGAGGAGGGGCAGAGGGGGAGGGAGAGAGAGAATCTGAAGCTGACTCCTCACTGAGTGCAGAGCCTGACACGGGCCTCCATCTCATGACCTTCTGATCATGACCTGAGCCCAAGCCAAGAGTCAGACACTTAACCAACTGAGCCACCCAGGTGCTCCCCATATCACCAACTTCTAATGTCCCTGACTGAAATCCAAAAGCCAGCCTTCTCCCCAAGACTTCTCTGACTGGCCAGGCTCCTAACAGCTGGACTCAAGATCTATCATACTCCCAGGATTTAGGCAAGGAGTTGTCTTGGGGGGTGGCCCTTGGTGGCCTATATGTGCATGTTGCCAGACTCATTTTCTTTCTTTTTTTTCCCCCAGAGCTTTTATTTTTTTAAAGTAACCTCTACACCCAACGTGGGGCTCAAACCCACAACCCCAAGATCAAGAGTCACATGTTCTGCTGACTGAGCCAGCCAGGTGCCCTGGGGTAGACTCATTTTCTGCCTCTTCTGGGTAGAACAGGGAACTCCCCACCCCAGGGGCCTTTCCAGCTTTTCTCTCACAGCTCAGTATTCCTTCTCTCAGCTTCCACTCTGACTCTGCGTCCTCGCTGGTTTGCATTTCACTTGGATGTAGAACCTGAACCTCACATACTCCTTGGCCATCCCCCCTCCAGTCCCATTTAGTAGCTGGAGGTGTTTCCATTACATAGACCCAGGGGAGGAGCTGCTCAGGACTCCTACCTCCTCTGGTTAGTCGGAATCAAGCCCGAATCTTGGAAAAGGCAGAAAAGAATCCAGGGGAGAGAGGAAGGTGGGGGGCGGGGGGGAGAACAAGACAAAAAAGGAAAGAAAAGCCAGTCTGCCTTTGTATGACATATACTTTATACCCCAGAGCAGCATCTAAAGTGGTTTGTGATGGCCCTGTCAGTGTTCCAGAAACTAAGGGGCATTAAGATAGAGTGAAGGGTAGCCCTGAAAGGGGACTGTGTGAGAATAGGAGAAGAGTAGCCAGAAGGGCTCCTCCTTTTCTGGCCCTGCTTTCACCTGCCAATAATATCCAGGGACAACCTCTGTGCAGGAGGGGGGCTGGGGGCCAGATCATCCTGAAAGTCTCCCAGTCCTGACAGGGCCCTCTGGTGGCCATTTCTGGTGAGCAAGGGTGCCTAGAGCCCAGCTTCCCAGTCTCAGATGTCTGTCCCAGCCCCAGACGGCTATCTGCTCGTCTCAATCCTTCACAGAACTCTTACTCTGTTTTCTCCTTCCCTTAACTTCACTCTGACCCCGGAGCCACCCCTGGTTCTCAGCTCTGTTCAGGGCACAACAGCTGGAGACGTTCTCCAGACTTCCTCCATTCCTTCTGCCTGTGTCCCCCGGGCTGTCCCACCCTCTCTGGCTCCTCTGTTGTCCTCTGACCTTCTATGTTTTTCCCCAGCTCCTTCTGGCCAGTTGACTGCCTGGCCCCATGCCTTCCTGGCCCTAATTCTGGCTCTTTGCTCTTAGTTCAGCCAGAATAAGGACATGGATGAACAGAAGGACAGAGGAATGGCCAGGAAAAGAGACGGCGAGAGGCCAGATCTTGAGAGCTCGTTCGATTGAGACGTGAGCGGGAAGGAGTGTGAGGGAAAGGTGGGACTGTGAGCAGACAGGGTGGAGCGGAGAGGCAATCAGGCAGGTTGGGGGTGGGGGGAGGTGGGCTAAGGATTGGGAAAAACTTGAATTAAGGGACTTGGCGATACTGAGTAGGAAAATGTCACTGGGTCCATGCTGAGTGGTTGAAGTGGAGAGCAGGAGAGGGAAGGAGGCGGAAGGGGCAGCAGTGGGCAAGGAGTCGTTCAGAAATTTCTCTTCGGGTCTTTCTGTCTCTGTTGCAGACTTTGTCTCAGCTTCTTTGTCTCTTTGAATTACTCCTCATTGTTCTCCGTGTGTGTCTATTTCTCACCCCTGCTCCTTTCTTTCTCTAGGTGTCTGCCTGTCTCCGTGTGCCCTGAGATCTGTCTCTCACCAATTCTACTTTTGTGTTTCTCTGAGTCTGCCCTTCTCCCTCTCTTTCTCTCTGTGCTGCTGAACAGAGCCAACCCTCTGACTTTCCCACAAGGAGCTTTGGAACCTTCCAGGAGTGGCCAGGCTTCTCCCCTTTGGCTACATTGTAGACTGTAGGCTGTCCCCGGGCACGGTCCTAGGGTATCAGTTTCTGACGAGGACCTGAGCGAGCTGCAGTGTATGGGCCCTTTCCAGGGAGTAGGATTTCCCCACAGAAGACCTTAGAGCATGGAGGCCTGGGCCCAGGAGGGAAGCAGGCTAGCAGGGGGAGTGAGACTCATCTCTGCTCCTCTACCCTTTCCTTCTAGTTCATGGACCAGTGCTCCCTGATCTTGCAAACTATCACAGGAAAGAACTCTCACTCTCTTTCTGGCTTCCTAGCCCTTCTTTTTTTACACCATTTCTAGAACTGGAGGAGAAACAGGCTCAGAAATGCTTCGAGGTGATGCTGGAGGGCAGCGACTAGGGCTGCTTGCAAGGAAGGCCTGCGTGCCTTTTGGGGCCGGTGGGGAGATGCCCAGGAGGGGAGTCTGGGGCCTGCCCTGCTCGGCTTGCACCCCGAGCCTTCTGCCACAGACCGGGGCAGCTGAGTCGGGGTGACAGGAGCTCAGGCGATGGCCAGGAAGTGGCTGTCGTTGGTTGGCAGAGGCGCCATACCCACCGTGTCCAAGCTGAATGTTTGGATGCATGTGAGAGACTCCAAAGGCCTGGTGCTTCCTGAAGGCGCCGCTGGTGGTGCGGGCTCTGCAGACCACCTGGGCCCTGGGGGCTGCGACATGTGTCCCCGCAGGTGCGCTTCCTGGGAGGAGCCTCATGCCTTATGTGGTTGGGATGGAGACTGGGAGAGGGCAGGGGGCACAGCTTGGGATCCTCACGAGAACCCGTTCTCTTGCCAAGCGCCCAGGACCCTGCTTGCTTTGCTCTTACCCCTCCTTGCTGCTGTACCCCCTGCTGCCACCGTCCCCGCGTGGAAGACTGGTTTCCATGAGGGCTCCCACTCTCGTCCTAGACCTGCCATGACCTATTTCTGGAGCCTTCTAAAAGTGCCAGCCCATCCAGAGACACAGGGTCAAAGAATAAAGGCATCTGTCTCTTACCCCAGGCCCTGGGCCCTGAGTTGGTCCTGTATTTGCAGATGCCTGGGGAGCCTATGGGGTGAGAGCAAGGAGGAGGGGATCCTTCACCCAACGGCCTTCTAGGGAACGGGGCCCGCACGTGCCTTTTGCTGAGCCCTCTCCCCCAGGTGGGTCAGTCCAGCTATAGACGCCTTTAGGAACAAGCAGCTCCAGCCCCCTGAGCTCCAAGGGGTGTTGGAGGCAACCAGGAAGTGTGGTTGCCATGAAGGAATGGGGCCGGGGACTGGGCGTCACTGGGTGTCACTGGGCCTGCAGCACAGGGAGATAGGAACAGCACAGCACGTGTCAGATGGAACCTTCAGATGCAATCTCTTGGAAAACAGGATGCCACCATCCTAATACTGGGCACGGTGACGCTCCAGCCCCAGGGGGCAAAGGTGTTTTTCAGTGGAGGAAAAGCTGCTGGAACCCATGCTCTGTATGGGGATCTCTGCATGTGGGGGGCATCCTAGGAAGGAGCAGAAGTGAGCTCTAAGCCTTGGTCCTGGGGGATAGCATCAAATTCCATGTCAGCAATCTTCCACCACCACGTCGATCAGCACCCCCAAAGCCTTTCTGTACAAGCTGTAGAAACCGAGGCAATGAGCAGATCAGAAATAGCTTCCTCTCACACGGAGAAACCAAGCCGGGTAGCAATGGGTGGCAGACATTTTGTCCGCACGCAGGCTTCTACCTAGTTGCACTGATTTATAATCCACTCTCGTCTCTCCCAAAGCCCGAGGGTCTCCCCTGCCCCTGCCCCCAAGCCTCTGACTCTTCTGTGACCTGGGATCTCACTGCAAAGAGGGATATTACTCATTAAGGAGCTCTCTGGTTTACTCCTACCCCAACCCATCCTCCTGACCGCCCCCCAGCCCAACCCTTCCCCCCGCCTTGACTGGCTCCTCCTTCCCCTCACTCAGCCTGACCCTCACTCTCACTCTTCTCACCACCCCACCCCACCCATTCTTGTCCCTCCCTGACTCACCTCCAAGTCCCATTGACACAAACAAAACTTTCAGCACAACCCACTCGGACCGGTTTGGCTTAGGTGTGCAGCCTGCCATGGGGACAGAGATGAGTTGTAAGCAGATGCTTGGACACAAGCAGATTGTGAACATCTGCAGTTGTACTCGGCAGGAACAGCCCGAAACTGGACGCGGCAGGTGCACAGAGACATGGAGGGAACACAGGTTGGTGGGCTACAGCGTCCTGTAGTTTCTGTTTCCCAGCTCTCCTAACTGAGGGCTCACGGAGGGCAGGCACCCTGTGTTAGGTGTCCCTGTCCCCTCCCTGGAGCCTGCCACAAAGTGGTGCTCACTAAGTGTCTGTGAGTAAACTAAGGCAGCCAGGCACGCACGGTGATGCCGCTCAGGCGGGTACACACGCTGAAGATGCCACCTGGGCTTGAATTGCTCCCATTCGTAGGGCCCAGAATTTGGGTGGGAGAGGGGTAGGTAGTGAGGCACGAGGGGAATGGGGGTTCAATGAGGAAGAAAGAACAGAACCCAGGAAACCAGGCACTGGTCTAGGTCTTCCCCAGCCAGGATTTTCTTCCAGCCCCAGCCCTGGAATCTGCCTTTCCCCAGGCCTCGTCCCAGAGGAGGGAAGGAAAAGCCTAAGTGAGATGGCCTGTTCCCCCCAAGAGCATGCCCTCGTGGGACGCACAAGGGTGAGGGCACAGGGCGGAGAGCAAGTTGGAGATGGGTATTCGTTCGATGAGGGAGGGCCAGACTCCTACCTCAAGCCAAGGCCAGGGGTGGCTGCCTGGCCTGACTACACTGGGTACATCCTGGCCTTAACACCAGCTCTGGCAAGTCCCGCCTCCCCTCAGCGCTCCGTATGGCTGGAGTAGGGGTGAGGATGGAGGGGCTCACAGACTTCCTGGCCAGTGGCACTGTGGAGGGGTGGGAGTATATTGTGAATGGGAAGGCGGAGGGGATACAGGCGCTGGATGCCCACCCCATGACCTAACTGCTGTCCCACCCCCATGCCTCACTTTCTCCTCCGGTTTCCTGGACCAGGAGGGGGTGAATCCGTGGGAAGGAAAGGAGCTTCTCTGAAACCATGCAATAGGATCCAAGATGTGATAATTATAATTATAACACAGGATGCTCCCCCCTCCCATCCCCCCTGGCCCTACTCCACCCCTGCCTCAGCGGATCTCAAAGTGGCATCGGGGTGAGGCTGCCCTTCTGGCACAGGCGGGGACCTGCATCCTAAGGAGGGGAAGGGGTTTGCGGAGAGAAACTGGGGAGTTTGGGCATCTGGCCTGGCCCTTGGGGCCACCCCTGACCCACTGGAAATAGCCCTCAAAGAAGAGGTCACGAGCACGGTCACTGCCAAGAGCTGGATCTAGACCAGAGTGGGGGGTCATGGTCCAGAGGCAGGGTGAGGGTCCGGGTGACAGCCCAGGACCAGGGGAGTCGGGATCTCCACTTTACTGACCCTCCTGGACCACCCTTTCCATACTGACATCCATTCACTCACCACTTCATGCCTTTGGCAAAAGTGTGTTCAGTGCCAAGTGCCGCGGGCTGACCTAGCAGGGGTGACAGAGACGAGGTCATTAAACAAGCCTGACGGTTCCAGGAGTTCACAGACCCCAGCTCTGGTCCCGTCCCTCAGCTTCACACATTTGCTGGGTCCCTGGCACGCAGCAGGCTCCAATCCATGCTTTGTGAACCGAAGCTTACATTTAGGTAAGGAGATAAGATGTGCACAAATTATGGGTACATAAGCTATAATAAAGGGACTAGCAGAGGCTGGGGAAGAGCAGAGGGAGAAAGATTCATTTTGGGTGGGAGGAGCTGAGAAAGCTTCGTGGAAGATGTGGCATCTGAGGTCAGCTTTGAAAGATGAATGCGATTTGACAGAGTTGGGGGTGTGGGCTGTGGGGTGTGGGAAATAGTCTACGCAAGATGACCCTCCCTTAGTGCTCTCGAGTCCTCCTTCCTGCCTCTGGCCACACAAAAGAGTCCTGCTGCAAAGCTTAACCTCTATTTCCTTTTCTCAGGTTTCACTCCATATTTACCTGTTTGTTTGTTTTTTTGAAGATTTCATTTATTTATTTGACAAAAAGAGAGAGACACAGCGAGAGAGGGAACACAAGCAGGGGGAGTGGGAGAGGGAGAAGCAGGCTCTCCGCTGAGCAGGGAGCCCGATGTGGGGCTCGATCCCAGGACTCTGGGATCATGACCTGAGTGGAAGGCAGATGCTTAACGACTGAGCCACCCAGGCGCCCCTTACCTGTTTTTTTTTTTTTTGGCCCCAGTCTGTCCGTGAGGTTGTCCCTCCCCTTCACCCAGTTTTCAGGGAGTTCAGAGCTTGCTCCCTTCCTCTGGCTATCCCAGATTGGCCAGGAAGGTTTTGTGTGACTTGGTGGTGACATTTTATGCACATGGTCCTACAAGTGTGAGTATACTTACAAGGATACAAGGACAGAGTGTTTGAAATGAAGATTACCCTTGCCAAGTCCAGACATGTGCTCTCGTCCTGTGACCATGGCATAAAAGGGTAAAATGAACCATGGAGAGTTGTGCTGATGCACCTTGGGGATTCCTGGCCGGGTAACAGGGAGGTGTTGAAGCTGAGAGAGGGTCCCGCTAGGGAGGCCAGGAGTCTGTGGGGCTAATTTCTCCGTCAGTCCTTTGGCTTCTCCTATGGACAGTGGGACCCAGGAGGGCGTCACTCAAGCTCCTTCTCCAGGGTCTTTGAGCTAGATCCCTGTCTCAGGGATAGAGATGTCCAAGAAAACCGTGTTACTATCGAAGCTGTGTGTCCTCCAGCAAGCCCGTTCCCCTCTCTGGGCCCCTTTTCTCATCTGGAGAATGAGGTCTATGGGCCAATACCGTACTTCTCAGTCCCGGGCTTCTCCGATTCTCAGCATCAAAGCTGAGCCCCTCCAGGAGATTGGGGAACTTGGCAAGGCCCTGGGGAGGCAGCAAGGCTAGTTAGGGTGCGGGATGCTTGGGTTCCTTTCCACCCACAAGGGCCTTGTCCCTGTTCCTCCTGGCCTGGTGCCTCCCTCTTTGAGCCACCCTGGGCCTTCTTCTACCCCGCCCCCCCAGCACCTTGCCTCTCCCTTCCCAGCCCCTTCCATGCTGCCAGGTAAAGCCTGGAGCTGACGATGGGATCCCCGCCCCCCCGCCCCCCCGCCCCCCCGCCAGGTCCTTCCCTCCCTCCGTGGCGCCCATTAGCTAGCCCAGGCCGTGGGGGCGGTGGCTGCTGAGTCTCCGTGCCAGGCCCCACCCCCGGAGACGCACCTGTTCTGACCTGCTGAGCAGGTTCCCAGGTTTCTGCCGCCGTCGTCGTTGGCCGCGGCGTGGGAAGCAGCTCCGGGGGAGCTCGGAGCTCCCGACCACTGCTTTTGGGGGGCAGCTCTAGCCGGGTGGGCAGAGCGGGGCTGGGTCCCCAGCAGAGACCCCCAGAGGGACAGGCAGGCGGACTCGGTGATCTCCTGCCTCCTGGGTCGGTGCCCTCTCCAGCTCTAGAGCCGGCTCCCAGGGAGAACTCGGCGGAACTTCAGAACCACTGGGCAGCTCTGCCTTCCGACCGATGGCCCCGTCCCTGGGAGCCGAGATGTGGGGGCCCGAGGCCCTGGTGCTGCTGCTGCTGCTGGCATCATTTACAGGTAGGACTCGCCGGGACCGTCAGGACCCCTGCGCCTGAGGCCAAGCCGGCGCGCGCACGCGCACGCCCACCCGCACTGACGCGCGCACACAGAAATAGTCTCTTTCCTTTGACTCCGGGCCGAGGGACCGATCTCTCTCTCCCACTCCCCCGCCAGGAGTGCCCCCACGAGAGCCGGGGTCACGCTTCCCCCTTCTTGACCTGTTTCTGCCCCGGGCCATGTCACTCCGTCTGGGGTCCCCAACCACCTCTGCCATCGCCTTGCCTAAGCCAGAGCTGCCTCCGCGGGATGAGACGTGCTGGCCCCGGGCAGGTGGCCGGGGTGGGGGTGGCACAAGTGGGGACCCTCTCACCCCAGGGCTTCCTGGAGGCTCCTTCGCCTGCCCCCCCAGGCTCCAAAACTGCTGACTGGCGCTGGGCTGACTCAGGGCTGAGCTGGTTTTAGCAGTCACCAGAGTGTAGGAAGCCTGCTGCCCCAGAGAGTGGACGGGGCATTCCTGTTTCCTTCTCTCCTCTCCATGATGTCCTAGAGATTGGAGCCCCTGCTGGGAGACAACTGGGGAGCTGGCAGCTCCTTCACTCTGGCCCTTCTCTTTCCCTGGGCACACTGTTAAATGCCAGGGTGGTCAGGTGGGCGCGATACTTAGATGAGTGGGGGTCTAGGGTAGGGTAATTTCTAGATAGGGTGTGGCCTCCTTTTGTTTATGCCCTGTCCCCTTATTTCCTCTTGCCTATGTTGCTCTTGCCTAGTGCATATAAATTACAGGAATTTATAATCTTCGGAGTGGGGGAGAGAGAGAGAGTGTGTGTGTGTGTGTGTGTGTGTGTGCACGGTGAGGCCACAGTGGGATTCCCTAGGCTGTTTCCAGGGTAAAGAGTAACAGGAATCCTGGTCCTCGGAAGACAGAGCCCTACCTAGATCGGCCCAGGTGCAGTTGCAAGGGAGTCTCATTGTCCGGCAGCGCCCAGCAGTGACTCCCCACTCGGTCCCCAGCTGAAGCTGTGGGGAGAATGAGGCATAGATGTGTGGGTGGGTGGGCATCCCTTTTGCGCTGATCTTACAATGGGAGGAACAGAAGGGTCATTGGCCAGTCTCCAATCACAGGATACTGAGCTCCAACCCCTGCCTCTCACCCCTGTCCTAATTCCCATTTTCCAGACAACCCTCCTCACGTGCTCAGGCCCAGAGGGTGGGGTCCGGTCCCTGGGGCCAGGGAACTTACTTGGCAGCCACTTTTCTGTGGGATCTACCCGCCCTGAAGGACAGAGCCATGGGGTCTCAGGACGTGGAAGGGGTCAGAGAAGTCACCACTCTAACTGCCTCATTTTCCAGATGGGAAAACTGAAAGAAATAGGTAGGCAAGTGACGTCTTAAGATTACTCCATGTTAGGGACGCCTGGACGGCTCAGTTGGTTGAGCGCCAGACTCTTGATTTCAGCTCAGGTCATGATCTCAGGGTCGTGGGATTGAGGCCGTGTCGGGCTCTGCATTGGGCTGGCGCTGGGCATGGAGTCTGCTTAAGATTCTCTCTCTCCCTCTCCCTCTGCCCCTCCCCCATCCACTGCTCACACACTCTCTCGCTCTCTCCCTCAAAAAAAAAAAAAAAAGATTACTAGTGTTAGACGTATGACCAGGGTGAGTGTCTTGGTCTCCCAGGCCCACGCCCATTAAAGGCTCGCACATCTGGGTGCACGCTGGGTGCAGCTGGGGTACTAGGTGCTGGAGACGCAGTGGGCACAAGACATGGTCCCTGCCTTCTTTTTCTAGGACACAAAGCTGTTCTTGCTAAGAGGGGCCCAGGGAAGGGGAGAGGAGACCTCTTGTAACCAGGGCATCACCCTGACCTTGCCCACTGCCTGATGGACAGGTGCCACGGCTTCGGGGGCACCCTGGCCCCAGGCTTATCCCAGGTGGCCAGTGAGCAGTGAGCCACCACTCTGCTGCGGCTGCTTAGGACCTGTGCAGAGCTGGAGGGTGCTCTGAAGCCTGGAGCTTGGTTCCCAACATCAGCTTCCCAGCCTGATGCCCACCTCCACTGCCACCCCCATTCTGGCTCGTCTATGTGTAACCCCCTGGGAAGCAGGATTATTTCTTGCCTCTGAAAAAGCCTTGAGCTGGCAGTCAGAGGAGTCTTGCATTCTGGCCCCATTTCCGCTATGAATTTGCTAGGTGACCTTGGGCAGCTAAGAGGGTGGACTTCAGCAGACCGGGAGGTAGGACCTGACGGTCTCCACGGGCCTTCCAGCTCTGCAGTCCTATGGCTCTGTGACTGTCCAGCCCCTGGCGGAGGGAGGGAGGGGGAGGGCGGAGGGTGCTGGAGGAGGTGGCCAGGCTAGCTGTGGTGACGCCAGGGGACACGTCCTGACCCATCTCACAGCGGGGACCCAGGGTGGCTGTACCCTGGACGCTGCCTTCTGCCCCTGCCCTGCTGCAAATCAGAGCACCCACCCCCCAACTCCTGGGCCATTAGAGCTCTGAGCCCCAGGGCACTGCCCCACCCCAATGGGGAGAGGAGCCCAGGCTTGGGAGGCTCCTGACACCACAGCTCTTTGTCTCTCTTTAATGGGATGAGTTTCCGGGTGAGGTCCCCTCCCTTCTCCCTCCCCCATCTCCTGCCCTGGGGCTGAGGGGCCCAAATCTACAGGCATCCCTCCAGTAGGATGCTAGTTTCTAGCTCTTTGTCTGGGCCCAACTGGGTCCTGTAGGACCAGAGGGTGAGGGCTTCCCTGAATTCTGTGGTCTGCCCTCCAAGGATTAGGATCAGCTTTCTACCTGAGGTTAGTTCCCTAGAAAGGGAGGGGCCCCATCCCTCCTTTTCTACTCCTGTTTACAGAGGCGGGCAGGCCCTCTCCTGCAGGACCTACCCCAACCCAGGGAAGCCAGAAAGGGAGGCGTATTCCCCACCCAAGGTAGCAGGGACTAGGGGAATCCCAGGGAAGCCCTGTGGCCCCAGTGACCTTGGCCCCACCCTAGTGTTTCAGGGGCCTAAGGGGACCCCCGCTACAGAGATAGCAGTGGGGGGTTTGCCGCAGAGCCCATGGTCCCAGCTTCTAGAGCACCATGTCGGGGCCCTGGAGCCCTCCAGGCTGAGGAGGACAGCCACCGTAGGGAGCAGGCCTCGTGAGGAGAGGAGGCCGGGACTTTCTGGCCCCCACAACTTCCCCTAGCACTGACCAAAAGCTAGCCGAGAGAAGGGCTGGCAGTGGGGTGAGGAGCTGAGTCAGGAGGGAAGGGAGGAGAAGAGCCAGGGCTGGATCTGAACACTGAATATAACACAAAGGTCGAAGGTCAAGTTCAGATCTGGGGGCCTGTGAAGGAGGTGGGGTCATCTGTCTCACTGGGCCTGGGAGCTTCTGGCCTCAGGAGCTTTCCCCCTAGATTGCTGGCCACCCCCTTCCCGCTTGCCTTTAAGACTGGTGTGTCCTGAGAGCTGGGCTGAGGCGATGATCTGGGGTGGGGCAGAGCTGGCCCCCACCTTGGGGGGGTTGGCTGGCAGGATTTCGGGGTGGGGGTGGCTAGGATCTCGGGAGTTTGGGAGAAGCTGCGTGCCGGGTCTCCCACCCACAGTGTGGCTGGTGTGGTGACTCAGCCAGGCTCAGACTCTGGCTCCGGGGGGTTTAGGGGACTTATCTGTGCTGGGAGCTGTGTCTGGGCCAGAGCCAGGCTGCCTCAAGGCCTGTCCTCCTGCATTGTTCTCGCCTCCCTTTGGGATTGGTATGGCCCCCTCCCCAGACGCTAATCTGTGGGTGGGCACTTTGCCCGGGTTGGGAAGCTCTCACTAAGCTGGGGGGCTTAGGACAATGAGGGCTAAGTGAGGGATGGGGATGAAGGCAGAGGGAGAATCTCCTGGTTTTCAGAGTTCCTTAGCACCCCAAGGCCAAGGTTGTAGGGGGGAAGGGGGGGAAGAAAACGGGCTCGCAGGTTTTTTTTTTTTTTATATCTTTTTTTTTTTTTTTAAGATTTTATTTGTTTATTTATTTGAGAGAGAGAGAAACAGCATGAGAGGGGATAGGGTCAGAGGGAGAAGCAGGCTCCCCGCCGAGCCGGGAGCCCGATGCGGGACTCGATCCCGGGACTCCAGGATCATGACCTGAGCCGAAGGCAGTCGCTTAACCGACTGAGCCCCCCAGGCGCCCGGGCTCACAGGTTTTTGATGCCACGTGTCCTGAATGGGGGGCTTCGGGGCTCCTCCCCGGTCCTCTCTCACCCCAGACTGTCCCCCGTATTCTAGCTCTGTCTGGTAGAGGCCGCTGCTGTGTGGTGAGGGGAGGCAAGAGTTAACAAAGGAGAATGAGCCCCCCCAGACAGTTTGGACCCCTCCCCTTAGCCCTAGGCAAGACCCCCCCCTTCCCACCAAACCCGCACCAGACAACCCTCACCCCGGGCCTGGAGCTAGAGCTGGTTTTTCTGGTGCTGGCTGCAGCAGAGGCCTGACAGATTCCCAGGGAGAGGCCTCCTGGGGGGCCAGAGGGGCTGGGGGGCTCCCGGGGGGAGTGGTGAGAAGGGTGGGAGTCCTTCTAGCAGGAACCTGAGGAGCAACGGCAGGGTGAGCTTTTGTTTTGTTCTGCTGGGGAGCCCCGGATGGCAATTTCCCATCACCTGGAGGGACAGTGACCTCATCTCTGGGTACCTACCTCCACCTGAGATGAATCTGCCCTCAAGTCTGGGGTGAGGTGGGGAGGGGCGCCTGGCGACACTCCAGCTGGGACACAGAGGCCAGGGTGCAGAGCCACACACCAAGGGCAGCTAAGACAGACAGACACGCGGCAGCCCCGGGAGAAACCGACATCAAAATATTTACTCTGCGTTCAGAGTCGCGCGGGCCGGGGACGCAGACTTGTGAGACGCACACGGAGTAGCGTCCTCACACCCGTTCACACGCACACGCCACTGCACGGCTCCTCTCTCCCGCCGCCAACAAGCACCTACACTTCCCTAAAGATGAGACGAGAGCACATACAAGTGCGAAACATCCCCCGTTGAAGTAAGGAGCCGGCCTCACCTGTAAGCCCAGCACTGAGACCCCCCAGGCCCTCTCCCGAAGATGTCCCACGTTCAGAGGTGGAGGCTCACACTGACTCTCTTCCTCCTCCTCACAGACCCTCCTCCAGGACCCCTGCGTGTGCCCCTCTCTGCACCAGCAGGGATACTGATGGAGAAAGGCCCCTCATAAAGAAAAGCCTCCTTCCCCAAAGACGCTGTGATCTGTGGCTGCCAGCCTCAGTGTCCCCTCCTGAGGTCAGGGGCCGGGCCTCACCCGGAGAGGGAAGCTGGGACCCAGGCCCGGCGTAGGGAGCAGGCAGCCAACCCAGGCCCGGAGTGGAGGGCCTGTCTGGCAGCGGGCGGGGTACACAGAGGGCAGGGCCCCAAAGAGGCCCGTGGGGGCCTGGCCAGGGGTGGGGGAGGCTGAGGGCAGGGATCCCGTCTGGCCAGTTGGGCCTGTTCCTTCCCTTGCGCAAGGTGGTGGCTGGTGGCTGGTGGCGGCTGCGGCTAGGCCTGCTGCTGTGTGGCAGCCTCTGAATCACCGCAGCTCCCGACCAGCGTCCCCGTGCTCCCGGGAGGAGGGGTGGGCACGGTCGGAGGGAGGAGGGCACGGTCGGAGGGAGGAGCGCCCGCCCAGCAGAGTCCACCGGCCTCAGCAAACAATGTGCTGCGGGAGGGTCCGTGGGCTTGGCCCGGCCTGGCAACCACATGCCCGTGGGGTGACCTCATCAGGCAGGCGGTGTGTCTCCTTTGCTCTGGTGACATCATCATGCTGACGCCGGGCGGGCACTGGGTGGGGGAGAGGAGGAGGCGGCGGTCCTGGCCTGCCCTGGCCTGGAAGTCTGGGTTTCTGGGTCTGGTTAGCCCAGGACTGGGATTCTAGAGCCCAAGGTCTCTCTTCCTTCCGCTGTAGCCTGTGCATGCATGCGTGTGTGTGCGCGTGCATGTATGAGCGCACGTGTGCACGCGTGTGTGCGTGCATTGTGTGCGTGTGAGCGCACGTGTGTGCGCGTGCATGTGTGTGTGTGCGCGCGTGCGTGTGTGTGCATGAACTGGAGGAGGATGTTGCCCCCAGCTGAGATGCTCCCGCTGAATAGTGGATTTAGGACAGTGAGGGGCTGTGGGAGAGGTCCTGAAGGGACTCTCCTGTTTTCCTGGGTACCTCATCCCACAAAGCTTGAGCTTATCACTGGGGAGTGGGGATCTTGCACCCACAGGGAGGGACGTGGAGGATTGTGACTCAGGCATATATATGCCTGTTGTGCCCTGGAGAAGGTATATGTCGGGGAAAACGTGGGTGACTAGTTGTGGAGAGGGGCAGATGGTTGGCAAGTGTAGGGATAGGGAAGGAAAATAAGCCATCTGACATTGTCCCAGAAATAGTCTTTAGGAAGGTTTGAGGGTCCTGGTGGAGCAGGGCTTGGGATCCGTGGGACCACAGACACCATGTGCTGGGGGATGAGCCCCTATCTCAAGCCCACCTCCAGCCCCTCCTTGGCAGGCCTGCACCCTCCAGCGCCGGGAGGAGGTGTCTGGGAGGGGCGCAGGTAGTTAGCTGGACTCCCAGGCTGGGCTGGGTGGGACCAAGACCAGCTTAGGCAGGTCAGGGCCCTGGTATCTGGCCCTGCAGGTCTGTCCCGTCCTGTTCGGGTCCTCCCAACAGCATCCTCCCTCCCTCCGCCCCTGCTAGCAGGGCCATGGGACCCCCTTCCCCTGGCCCAGGCTCTGCCTCACTGGAACCCTCTGGTCCACTCTAGTGGGGCTTCACCTTCTCCCTCCGTAACTGCCCCCTCCGCCCACTTCTTTCTCCCTATGTGAGTCCAGAACTGCTCCCTTTGGCAGCGAACCCAGGTAGCCAGCCTATCCTGCCTCCGCCCCTGGTTGCCATGCCAACCCCTCCCTGTCTGCCCAGCCCAACCAAAGATTCATTCCCCTTCCTTCTACCCTTTCCTTCTTCTACCTCTTTCTCTCTCTCGCTCGCTCTCATTCATTCACTCAGTCAATAAAATTAATCGGGCACCAGTTACGTGCCAAGAATGCCGACCACATGCCACTGAGCACGAAATCAGAAACCAGGTTTCCCTGTGTGATGTGAGACCCAGTTTCTACTCTCAGGGAGCTCTGTCCGGTGAGAGAGGCAGACAAGAAAAGGGCGAACGCCATCCAGGGGATAAAGTACTATGGCGAGGTGAGAGCAGGGCGTTGGGCAGAACAGGGGAGGGCACCTCACGCTGCCTGAGGTGGGGGTGGGGTGGGGGTGGGGAAGGGAGGACTCCGGGAGGAAGTGATGTCTAAGCGGAGTCCTAAAGGATGAGTAGGAGTTAGCCAGACAGCGATGAGTAGGAGCTACCAGACATAGGGAGGAGGGCCTTCCAGGAGGCGCACAGCGTGAGCAGGGTGTGCGGTGCTGGTCAGCGGCAGGGGCTTTGCTCTTCTGGGAGCTGCTGGATGTCCGTTCCAAGGCAAGGAGCTCTTGGCATCCCAGGGAGAGCCCTCACTCTGCCCCCAGCCCTATGCTCCCCACACTTTATTCCCCAGCTCCACATTCATTCTTCCCGACCCTGAGCTTCCTCAAGCCCTGCCTCCCTCCTAAGTTACTCATCCTAGAAACCCAGGACTTGCCTTTGCCCTTTGTCTTTCTTCCTTTCTTTCTTTTTAAAGATTTTATTTATTTATTTGACCTAGAGAGAGAGAGAGGGAACACAAGCAGGGGCAGTGGGAGAGGGAGAAGCAGGCTCTCGGCTGAGCAGGGAGCCCGATGCAGGGGCTCGATCCCAGGACCCTGGCTGGGATCATGACCTGAGCCAAAGGCAGACGCTTAATGACTGAGCCACCCAGGCGCCCCTGTCTTCTGTCTTTCATCTCTCCTTCTGGTCAGTCTCCCCCAGGGCTGTCCCCTCCTCCCCGTGCCACAGCACGAAGGGTTCCTAGTGAGTCTCGGGTCTTCAGGGGCCCTGCTTTCTAGTCGGAGGGCACGTCGCCACTGGCCCCCCACTGCAGTGATCCCCCATGACTCCCTTTGCCTGGTGTGGGAGGCCCGACCCCGTGTCCCACTCCTGCTCAACACACACCCTCTGCCTTAGGTGTGTCCTTCCCTCTCTGCTTGCTGAACCAACCAGCCTCTTCACCCCTTGGGTTTGCCCACCTTGGCCCCTCACCTGGAACCCCTTTCTGGGTCTGTCCCCCTCCTGGTCCTACCCAACTCCTGTCTCAGGCCCTCCCACAGAACTTAGGGCCCCAGTAACCGTCCCATCCCACAGCTAGCCTGCAACATACCACTGAGCACTAAATCCGAGACTGTCACACCTTTCTGTATTTGTCCGCAAATGTACTTCCTCCTGGACAGATCTCAGCTTCCATGAGGGCAAGGAAGGGATCCTTCTTTGAAAATGAGGTGACATGAGAGCTACCCCGGGGTGCTTTCTTACTGTTCCTCATCGATGCACCCTTCCTCGCTGGTCCCCGTCTCTGCTCCTCGGCTTCTGGCTCCCCGTCCTGACCCTGTCGCGGGGTGTCTGCCCTGACCTCATCTCTCCGGGCCTCTGACCTGGGGCCTCTCTGTCTTCAATGACTTGCTCATTCCTGTATCCGAGCCTCGGTTCGTGCCATTCCTCCCACATAGAATACCTTCTTCTCTCTGGGAATCCAGGTCTCTCATCTTCAAGCCATGAAAAGAATGTTCTGAAGGGCCTCTTGGGATGGACCCTTCCCATACTACATGCCCCATCCTAGACGCCAACCGTTTTCAGCCCCTGCCTTGGCTCCTGGCCACACCTCCTGAAAGCAGTCACTTCCCCGCCCCACTCCCCGTGGTTGGTTGGACCTTCGGTGAAAGTTTGTCCCTGGCTTCCCTGGTCTTTGGGCGCATAAAATCCATTTCCCGGAGAGGACTGTGAGCTCCCTGAGGGCAGAGGCTGGGTAACTCTCTTCCAGTTAGAGCCTCCCACCTCACAATTGCCCAGGACACGATCGTGGGCTGGGCGAGGGTGTGACTCTTGCCGCCAGCGACCCGGTGGCCTTAGGCAAATCACTTCCCGTCTCTGGGTCTCAGTTTCCCCAGCTGTTAAAGGTGATAATGACGCCCACCTCTTGGGAAGGTTTTGTGGATCTAATGAGGTAATGGACGGAACGCGCTCGGCAAGCAGAAAATGCTCCAGGAGTTCTGGTGGCCTTCGCTGTCATCATGCATAAGTGTCCACACACACCCCCCCGCCCCCGCCCCCGCCCCCGGTCCGGCGGCACCCCTAATCTTGGCCGCTCCTGTCCGCCCCCTGCAGGCCGGTGCCGGCCAGGCGAGCTGGAGACCTCGGATCTGGTGACCGTGGTGCTGGGCCAGGACGCCAAGCTGCCCTGCTTCTACCGAGGGGACCCCGGCGAGCAGGTGGGGCAGGTGGCGTGGGCGCGGGTGGACGCGGGCGAGGGCCCCCGGGAGCTGGCGCTGCTGCACTTCCAATACGGGCTGCACGTGAGCGCGGCCTACGAGGGCCGCGTGGAGCAGCCGCCGCCCCCACGGAGCCCCCTGGACGGCGCGGTGCTCCTGCGCAACGCGGTGCAGGCGGACGAGGGCGAGTACGAGTGCCGCGTCAGCACCTTCCCCGCCGGCAGCTTCCAGGCGCGGCTGCGGCTCCGCGTGCTGGGTAAGTGGGGCTGCCCGGGGTCGTCGGGGGCGGGGGGTGCTGCGTGTGCAGGGCCCCGGGTCCGCGCCCGCGCCTTCGAGAGCAGAAGCCCGGGGACGCAGAGATGGGGTCTGCAGAAAGGCATGGGGCCCAGGGAGAGCAGGAAGAAGAGGGAAGGGGGTCCTGCAGGGGTGAGGGATCCTCATCCAGTCCATCCTCCCAGCCAATCTAGAAATTCTCTGCCAGCGACCTCAACAGCTTGCCACCTACAGCTCTGTCAGCCTCCGGGAAGAATCCACGTATTAGAATATTCTTCCTTCTGTTGACCTGCACTCCCCACCGTGGTCACTTTCGCCCTCGAAGCAATGTGGCCCAGGCTCATTCTGTCTTCTGCACCTCAGCCTTTCAAAGGGCTGAGGGTCTTTGTCGTTCCTCTCCCCACCCCACCCCCATCTCCTCTTCTGGAAGCTACACCTGCTAGTTTCTGCAACAGTTCTACCAAAAGCACTCATTCACAGCCTCTCTCTCAGTCCTGGGCTCCATGGTTTTAAAAATGTGGGGCTGAGATATGGACGGGCAGACCCAGCTCTGACCAACGTGGCTGATACCTTTCTTGATCTGGACCTTCGGTGAATGTGGTTGGATTGGAGATCACAATCACTTTTAAACCACTACTTGGCACTGTGGGCTCTTATGGTCCACGGATGCCCTAGACCTGTGGTCTAGTTAAATCTTTTCCACCCTGTGCTTGAGCTGTTCATGTTAGGAAGATAAAAAATAAAAGCCTTTAGTTTCCCTTTATCCACGTGGAATTTAGTAACACTAGCCTTGGGGGTGAAAATCCTGAGTGTGAATCTAGACTTCGTCCCCTTTAGAGCTGACAATCTGGGACAAATCATTTAGCCTCCCCGAGCTTCAGTTTCCTCTCTTGTGACTCAGGGGTAATGATCCCTACTTTGCTGGTCTGTTGACAGGATTAAATAAAATCACATTTATAAAGTGTTTAGCACAATACCTGGCTCATAGCAAGTGCTTAATAGGTGGTGGCTATGATTATTAGGATATAGATGTTGTCTGGTTGGTTTTGTATTTACTTCATTACGTTTATTAAAAAATGATCCATGCTCATGGTAAAAAAATCAAACAGTAGAGAAAGGTACGAAGTCGGCTGAAATTCTACCACTCATCTGGTGCCTGTGTTGGTGAAATAAGAGAAAAAAAAGAGCCTGGAAATGTTTGCGTGTGCAAGACTGAGCTGGGACGGGGCGGGGCCTCCTGATGGGTGTGCTGACCGTGACCCCTGCCTCCCACCACCTGCAGTACCTCCCCTGCCCTCACTGAACCCCGGGCCAGCGCTAGAAGAGGGCCAGGGCCTGACGCTGGCAGCCTCCTGCACGGCAGAGGGCAGCCCAGCCCCCAGCGTGACCTGGGACACGGAGGTCAAGGGCACAGCGTCCAGCCGCTCCTTCAAGCACTCCCGCTCAGCTGCTGTCACTTCAGAGTTCCACCTGGTGCCCAGCCGCAGCATGAATGGGCAGCCCCTCACCTGCGTGGTGTCCCACCCTGGCCTGCTCCAGGACCAGAGGATCACCCACATCCTCCAAGTGGCCTGTGAGTACTTGGATCTTGGGTAGAGAGACCCTAAGCCACCCCAGTCTGGCCAGGCTGGATCCCGAAGGCCCCCTAGTGTGGCCTAGAGAGCGCTAGTGCGAAGGGAGACGCCCGGGGGCCCATCCCAGATGACCTTGACAGACCACTCAGACCCCTCTGACCTTCTGACCTTCAGTGCCCTCCTGTTTACAAAGGAGATTGCCCCGCTCCACAGGGTTGTTGGGAGAATCGGGTATAAACATGGGATTGAAAGCACTTTTTTGGAAATACCCGAAGACAGACAAGCCTTTTTTTTTTTTTTTAAGATTTTATTTATTTGAGGGGGGAGAGAGAGCGAGAGCACAAGCCAAAGGGAGAAGCAGAGGGAGAAGCAGACTCCCCGCCAAGCAGGGAGCCCGATGGAGGGCTCGATCCCAGGACCCTGGGATTATGACCTGAGCCGAAGGCAGACGCTTAACCGACTGAGCCACCCAGGTGCCCATGAAGGCAGACCGGCTTGCCGAGGGCTGCCGGCCCCACTGCTTGGCCCTCCTGCTCCATACCGGCTGTTGTTCAGTCTTGTTTGTCTGCATTGTCCCCAGCAGCAGAAGGAGTATAATTAGATGAACTTTACAGGGTTCTGATGGGAATTCGAAGCCACGAAGACCAAGCATCTCGCACAACGCGTAGTGCGTTAGGTGGTACTGAGTGAGCAATAGATAAGGTTTTCCTGGCATTAAACTCTGAGCCTCTTCAGGCATAGGACTCTTTTCTATTCATACTAACCCAGCCTTTGGCACAAAGTAGGTCCTCAACAAATGTTTGTTAAAGAAATGTGTGAATGAGTAGGATCGTTAAGCCTTTGGAGAATCAGGGAGAGTTTACTGAACACCTGTTCCGTGAGCGCGGCCTACGAGGGCCGCGTGGAGCAGCCGCCGCCCCCACGGAGCCCCCTGGACGGCGCGGTGCTCCTGCGCAACGCGGTGCAGGCGGACGAGGGCGAGTACGAGTGCCGCGTCAGCACCTTCCCCGCCGGCAGCTTCCGCTGGCGACAGCAGGGGATTCAGAAAAAGTGTGAATCTTTTCCGAGGGACTTAGAGGCTTGTTGCCCAGATAAATCTGTGTGGACTCTGAGCTCAGAGAGGGGAGGGAACCGTGTGGCAAGGACCCAGCAAGGATGTGCTGGGCTAGGTTCAGCTGCAGAGGAGAAGGACAGAGAAACAGAGAAGGGGGAGCGGGGTGGTGGCAGGGGCAGGGGTCCTTCGAGGAACAGCATGATCAAAAGCGTCATTCCCCTTCTTTCTCCTCCCACCTCCCATTCCAGTCCTCGCTGAGGCCTCTGTGAGGGGCCTTGAAGACCAAAAGCTGTGGCAGGTCGGCAGAGAAGGTGCTACACTCAAGTGCCTGAGTGAAGGGCACCCCCCTCCCTCGTACAACTGGACACGGTAAGAGCCTGGCCCCGGAGGAGGGCATAGCTCGGGATCAGGGTCCTGCTCTCACAGGGCCTCCGTGTACTCCTTATGGGCTGGGACAATATATCCTGAACCCCAAATAAATTGGGGCACATGCGCAGACCTATGCAAGAATATGCATGGTCACAAATATTATTATTGACTTACACCAGGGAGTCTGCGATACATGGTCACTGGTAGGGAATAAGCCAATAAGTCCTTGGTTTTTCCCCCTAACTTTCAAATTATGAAATATAATACAGTACTTAAAGAATCGCATTTTATGTATTTAGGCACTCACGTGCCTAAAGCGGACCGCACGAAAAGATACAGCTGGCTGTTATTGCTCTTAAAGCGACACTATGACCCCCCGGCATTGCTGGCGCCACGGCCAGAGACGTCCAGGGACCAGGCAGGGGTCAGGTGCACCTGTGTGGGAGACCCCAACAGGCACGTTCTCCTCTGTTAGCCGCTGAGCCGTGCATTGGCCTGGGCCTTGGGCTCTGTTCGTATACCCTGCCATGCAACATCTTGGGTGTTGGGGCGTGCGGTCACATTTTCCAAGTACATCTGAGCCCAGATAGGAAAGGGGTGTCCCGTTGTGTGGACCTTGTGCCACGTCGGCCCGGCACCCGGGGCTGGATGACGTGATGCCCGTGGGAGCCTGTGGGATGGCACACGTGTGGATCTTCCCCGGGTGTGTGTGGGGGGGTTCCCGGGTCAGGCTGGGCGGCAGGGAGAAGGGGCCTCTGCCTGGACCTGCCTGGGGGAGGGAGGGGCACCGTGGGAACAGCCAGCGGCTCTGGGTGACGTCATGGGGGAGGGAGGTGGAGAGCTGCCCAGGCACGTCGGGTGGTGGCAGCCTCCGCCCGCCCCAGCTTCCCTGTCCTCCAGGCTGGACGGGCCTCTGCCCAGTGGGGTCCGAGCGGAAGGGGACACGCTGGGCTTTCCTCCGCTGACCACGGAGCACAGTGGCATCTACGTCTGCCACGTCAGCAATGAGCTCTCCTCCAGGGACTCTCAGGTCACTGTGGATGTTCTTGGTAAGCACTGGGGCAGCCGCAGGGGCCTGGGCCAAGGGCCTGGAGGGGCACTAGCAAGCGAGCCGGAGAGGGTGAATTGGGGCAGTGCTGATTCGGAGGGGCGGGACTGCACGAACTTTGCAGAGGGTCAAGCTAGGGGGGTGGTTTGGGATGTGTTTGGTGAGGACCAGGTGGCAGGGTTTGTGAGGGCTGGGGGTGGGTCAGGGATCTGAGCATCCCCCTCAGACAGAGGCCTGTCTCCAGCAGACCCTCAGGATGCCCCAGGGAAGCAGGTGGACCTGGTGTCAGCCTCTGTGGTGGTGGTGGGTGTGATCGCCGCGCTCCTCTTCTGCCTTCTGGTGGTGGTGGTCGTGCTCATGTCCCGATACCACCGGCGCAAGGCTCAGCAGATGACCCAGAAATAGTGAGTCCTGGCTGCTCTCGGGCGGGTAGAGCTAAGCTGGGAGCAAAGACGAGGTGAGCAGGAGGGGGGGCCAGGACCCGGGAGAGAGGAGAGACTGGGAGCTTATTGCGGAGGTGGGCAGAGTCCTTCGGGAAGTGAGAAGGGCTGGGCCGCAGCTGAATGGGGAGAACCGTACTGCTGAGCGAGGGTCGGATCCATATGCCCGGGTATCACCAAATACACACACTCTGACACGGTGTGCAAGCACGCACACACACCCCGCCCCCTGCAGCCTCTCAGTCACACTTGTGGGGACAGCACAGCGCCCGGCCCCTCCAGCCCGGTGTCACATAGGCTTGGCCAAAGCTAGGCCCACCTTGGGAGGCCCCTACGACCCTCAGCTGCTAACAGGGGCGTGTCTTTCCTAGTGAGGAGGAGCTGACCCTGACCAGGGAGAACTCCATCCGGAGGCTGCATTCCCATCACACGGACCCCAGGAGCCAGGTGTGTGCCAAGGTTGAGTGCATCCCCGGGGCCGGGGGTCCCTCTGCGGACCAGAAGCACGGCCCTCCACCAGGTCTGGCCCCGGACTCGCAGCTGGGGCTGGGGGTGGGGTTGGGGGCGCAGCTGCTTTGGGTCTGTGGGCTCGTCCGCCTGGCTCCCTCCAGCACGGGCCTGGGGGCTGCTCTGGGAGGCCACCATCAGCACCTTTTCCAGGCTGGGGCGGGTGGGGCGGTGAGGACGTCTGCATCAGGGAGAGTGGACAGGTCGGGTTGGGGGGAGCGGTGGTGAGGGAGGAGGCGGAGCCCTGTTCTGACTCCTCCCCCGTGTCCGGGCCCCACAGCCGGAGGAGAGTGTAGGGCTGAGAGCCGAGGGCCACCCTGATAGTCTCAAGGACAACAGTAGCTGCTCTGTGATGGTGAGGCCCCCGGCCCCACCGGCGTCCCCACCACTCCTGCTCCCGGATGTGGGTGGGCCAGCGGCCCCGCACCAGTCCCCGTGTCTCAGCCCTGGCACCTCTGCTGTGCCTTTGTTCTCCGGCTGTCCCTCCCCATGCCTGACACTTGCTACCGGCCCCCAGCTCTGAGCCCCTGAGCTTGCACCTGACCTCTGACCCCACTGCTCCCCCACCGACCCCCCCGCCCCGGTCTGGCTGCCCTGCCTTGGCTCCTGACGCGCCCCTGCCCTTGGTGTCCAGAGTGAAGAGCCGGAGGGCCGCAGTTACTCCACGCTGACCACGGTGAGGGAGATTGAAACACAGACGGAACTGCTGTCTCCAGGCTCTGGGCGGGCAGAGGAGGAGGAAGATCGGGATGAAGGCATCAAACAGGCCATGAACCATTTTGTTCAAGAGAATGGGACCCTGCGGGCCAAACCCACGGGCAATGGCATCTACATCAATGGGCGGGGGCATCTGGTCTGACCCAGGCCTGCCTCCCTCCCCTGAACCTGGCTCCTTCTGCTGACCTGGGGAATTTCTACTCATCACACGGGGGCCTCCCTACACACCTTCTTTCTTGAGGAAGATGCTCCCCATCCCACTGACTGCTCGACCTTTTCCTGCAACCCTTCTGTTCGACAATGGGGGGCTCTGCCGGTTGAGTCCTCCCCACCCCCTTCGTGTGTGCGTGTGCACGCTTGCACTAGTGTGTGTTCGCAGAGTGTGTGTGTGTGTGAGAGAGAGTCCAAACGAACTGCGATGGGCTGGGCTCGTTATGGCGTGGCTGTGTGACCTCTACCTGGAAGCGCAGGTTATCTCCTCAAACCCCAGAGCAGTATTAATGAGGCCGAGTTGGAGGCGAGGGGCGGAGACTGTGGTCAGACCCAGATATGCTGGCATAGCTGGAACTGGATTCTGGCCTCCTGAGGAGGGGAGCCGGGCTCCCGCCACTTGGGAGCCGAGGGGCGAGTTAAAGCAGTCAGCCCAGGGGGGGGCCAGAGACTAGCACCCTTTTACCGGAGAAGCCCTTGGCGCTCTGGTGGCCTCTGGTGGCCTCTGGGCCTGCTGCATGTGCATATTTTCTATAAATAAAACTGTTGGGGGAGTTTCTTTAAGGAATACTGCTCCGAATACTTTAATAAGAGAAACAAATCTTTAAAAAGAAAACAAAACTTTTGATTTCTCTGGATGTTTGTTATTACTCGGCTTGCTTAGTGTGAGACCGGCCTCCACGGAAGTCAACAAAGCTGGGCCTTGCGCAGACCCCGGCAGGGGGTTCGTGCCTGTGTCTCGGAAAGGTGCCCCTTCTAAGGCACTTGAATTTAGGCAGTCTCCCAGGAGGGAGCCTGGCGCTGTGGAGTCTGAGTCGGGGCGTGAGCCCCTGGGTCCCCGGCTGCAGGAGGACAGGGTGGGGTCCTGGGCCCTGCCCCTGGCCGCCTCTCTGCTCCTCGCTGCATCGGCAGTTGTCTGTGGTCCCTTGGGAGAGTGTTGCGGGGACTGGGTGACAAGAGCTCCTTGTTTGGTTGTGGTATAGGGGAGACGGGGTAGTGATCACAGCCCAAGGGACGGGGGGGTGGTTCTGGTGGGGGGAGAAGGAGCTGCTGGGGGCAGGAATGTCTCCTTTCTCCCAGGGGCCTCGGGGTCACCAACCTGGGGCTCTTCTGGCAGTTTCTGCGGGTCTGGGCTGGGTTTAGATACGGTCCATTGTTGCCTGGCCCACCTGAACACACTCAGCCAGAATACCTAGATTTTGCGCCCAAACCCTACTTGGCCTGAAATCTGCTGGATTTCTGGACCAAGAGAGAGACGTCATCCCCTGCTCCCCAGCCAGCCCAGGACTTTGAATGTGGAGCCCAACGATCTGGGGTCCTAGGATGTACATTTTGTGTAAATATGTGCATATTTGTACATAAAATATTCTGTTTTTAAATAAACAGATAAAACTGTTCTGCCTGGTTTCTCTCTTGCCCCTGGGCAACTCAACCCCCGCTCAGCACCGTTCCCCTCGGCCCCAAGTAGGCGAGGAGCTAGGACGCCTGTGGCTGGGAGGCGAGGGGGAAAGAAATGCCCTCTGCCACCTCTGAGAGTCCCCGGGTAGGCCGACAGAGCGAAAAGCCCCTTCCCGCACAGCCCGCGCCTTCATGCGCGGTGTCATCACTCCTGGGTCACGTCGGAGTCTCCCCAAAACAGGCCTGGGAGCGAACGGCGGTACATACACTCTTTACAAGGAAGCTAACACCCAAGTGAGGTCCACAAAAAGAGCTGGAAGGATTAAAGATCGCCTAGTTTGCCCCCTTCGTGGTCACACGTGTGGACACCGAGGCTCGGCAAGGTAATGTGACTTGACTGAGGTCACAGGCCCGTCTGGGGCTGAGCCTGGGCATCCTCCCTCCGGGGGGTGCTCTGCAGGGTGCTGTGCCACCTTGCTTTCAAGCCAGCCTCCAGTCTCCACCCCGGACCCCCCCGAATTCTGCTGACTCCCTAAGGGTGGCAGTCACCTGCTCACGCCCCAGGCGCCACCACCCCACCCCAGGGCTCTGACGTCACCTCGCCTTGACCAATGAGCGAAGTCCCAGTGAAGGGTTGAGGATGTGCATGTCAGCTGCCTCCCCCACCCCAGGCCCTGTGGTTGCAAAGATGCTCTAACAGGAAGCGCGCTGGAGGAGCTGCACAGCTTCCTGCTCCCCCACGGCTGAGCAGGGCCAGAGGGGCGAGTACCAGCCTGGGCCACGAGACACAACTTCTTGCCAGGGTCCTGGCAGCTTCCTCTTCCACGGCTACTTCCGCGTAGTAGCCGGGGGGGCCCAGAGGCAGGAGCCGCTGCCTGTTGCCCAGGCCACCCTCCACCCCCAGTTGAGCCCTGCCCCCTGGGGCCAGGCCAAGCCCAGAGGCTGGCTTGGGATCCTATGGGGGGCTGGTAGGGCAAAGGTCCTGGGGGCGCAGAGGTGGCTGGGCCAGGGCCCAGGGGCTCCAGCCATGAAGTCTCGGCAGAAAGGAAAGAAGAAGGGCAGCTCGAAGGAGAGGGTGTTTGGGTGTGACTTGCAGGAACAGCTACAGCGTTCGGGCCAGGAGGGTAAGGAGGCGGCTCAGGGCTGCTGTTGGGTGGGGGGCATGGAGCTTCTGCAGTCCGGTCCAGTCCGAGGGACATGGCGAAGGGGCAGTGGCTTGGGGTCAGCGCCCAGGAAGCTGACGAGCAGGTGCGGCAGGAAATGTGGCTGAGTAGAGAAGGCAGGGGGCTCCCTTGTGTAACTACCTGGGGATGGGGAGGCTGGGAGTGGGGAGAGGATGGAGAGATGAGAAACTGAGAGAAGTAGGCAAAAGAGAGGCGACGGCATCACTGCTGGGGACAGAGCGGGAGGCTGGGGGGACGACAGGGTCAGCAGATGAGTGGCAGAAGGGCCAACAGGCGGTCCTTGGGTCTGAATGAAAGGAGCAGGAGAGGGGCCCTAGGAAAGTCTGAGGGTGGCACTGGGGAGGATGGGGGTTTCCTGGTTGGAGGAGGGTGCCCAGGGGCGTGGTTGTGGGGCTCTGGGCCCTCTGCAGCCTTGCTGGGCTGCAGGTGAGGGTGTGGGGTGGGATCCCCCCCAATCTCCATGACCCTCCCTGTGCCCAGGAGGAGCAGGTTCAAGGCGGAGGGCGAGGGGAGAAGCTGCCAAAATGGGGGATGCATGGAAGGGAACAGAGATGCCCTGAGGCTGGGTGGAGGATAGGGGTGCAGGGTGCAAAGGAGTGGATGTGGGACTGTCTCTGGGGCCTGTCTACTGCCTCCCTGGGTTCCCCAGAGGGGCTCAGAAGCCCGCGGGAGCAGGGACAACGCTGGGCTCATCCTGGCATGGAGTAGCCACTCACAAACTTAGCTTGATTTGATTTGAAATTGACTGCAGGTATCCTGGCTGCCCAGTCCAGCTTGTTTTTGGCACTTGGAGCTCCTCCTAGAGCAGGGCACGTTTCCCCCCCCTCCCCAGCCCACCCCACCCCAATCTGTCATTTCCTCTTTGTCCTCTCCTCTGCTCTGGGCTGTGGCTCCTGCAGTGGAGGGAGGGTGATGGTGGTTCCTAGCTCATTTCCTGCCCTTAGCCCCGCCCCCTTGTCCCCAAACACCTCCTTCCCCTTTTCTCCTCCCCCAGAGGCCCCCATCCCCACTGGCCTCGGTTAAGGGAAACCCCGGGCCCCAAAGCAGAGTGTTACACAGCTTCAGCGGTGAAGGCTCTGCTCTGCCCTTCTCTTCACACGGGTCGGAGAGCCCGGCTGCCCGCACAGGGCTGACTCCACTACAAGGGATTCCTCTTGAGAACCATGACTCTTGGCCAAGGGCCACATGATCCAATGGGGCTGATGTTCTTCCAGTGCTCTGCAAACCCTCAGTTCGGTCTCCTCACCCCGGTGCTGCCCTTCCCTGTGGCCCCTGGCAGCCCCGTGTTACAACACAGACCACCCCCACCCCCCAAGCCAGCCCAGACCCCACTCCTGTGTCCTCTCCCAGCCTCTGCATTCCCAGCAGGTGAGGGGCCTGTTCTCTGAAGGCTTAGACATCTAGGCCTGGTCCTAGTGAATTCCGGAGGAGGAGAGGAGTCCCTCCTGCCCCTCCTCAGAACCTCACCTGAGCCCACGGGTGGCATGATCTCAGCCTCCAGAGCAGCAGTGGCGGCCTCTCCCCATCCCCCCTTCCCCTGGCACAGACAGGTGGGAAGTGAAAGGACAGAGCAGTGCTGGCAATGGCTTCTCCCTTTCACCCAAGACTCAGCACGAAAGAAAGCCCACACTAGTGGAGACCTGTGTTCCTGCTTAATTTATCCTCCCTGATTAGCTTAGTTTTCCCCATCCTTATCTGCTCCATCTCAGCACCCTCTCCCTGCTCCCGGCCCTAGGAAGGCGGGTCTCTTCCTTCCCCAAGCCCTACCTGTTCTGAGTTCCTCCTTTTCCTAAACTTTATCTTTTTGCTACCTTGTTCAGGTTTCTGATTCTCCAGGTCTCTAAATTCTGGGCTCTCCTCCCTGCCCCTGCCCCCATTCCCCGATGTCTCCATTCCTTGACTCCATCACCTCAGCTCTGTCTCTTACTTTCATCTCCCATCCTATGGCTCTGATCTCTATCTCCTTGACTCCCCCCCTCTCTCTGACTGTTATCTCTCCCCTCATCTCCTTGACCCATTTACTCTGTGGCTCTGATTCCTTAGGCTCTCAAATACTTTCTTTTTCTTTTTCTCCCCCTCCCCTTTTTTTAGAGAGGTGGTGGGGGAGCGAGAGAGGGAGAGAGAGAGAGAGAGAATATTAAGAGGCTCCATGCCCAGCATGGAGCCAGACACCAGGCTTGATCTCACAACCCTGAGATCAAGACTTGAGCCAAAATCAAGAGTCAGATGCTTAGCTAACTGAGCCACCCAGGTGCCCCTTTAAGGGCCTTTTCAGGAGATTCAAAATCCACAGAGAAGGCAGGATGGGGGAAGATCTGGCTTGGTTGCCATTCCTGTGAAAGGAGCCTAGGCTTTCGGTGACAGTGGACTAGGAGCCAATGGAGCAATGTGGCGGCCAAAAGAGCCGGGGTGGCGTTAGATGCCTGAGCACAGAGCAGCAACCCAACTGAGAAGGGTCTGCCCCGTCTCTGCATTCAGTGCTGGGAATCTGAGGGCAGGGCGACCCTGGCAAATGGGCCGGGGTCCTGGAAGGAGGGATGGTGGGTGAACTGTACAGCCAGGACTGAGGCGAGACAAGAGAGGGGACCAGGGTACAAAATTTAACAAAACCCTCACTCTCAGGGCTGCATCAGTGCCCTGGGTTCGATCTTTCTTTCTTCTTTCTTTTTCTTTCTTTCTTTCTTTCTTTCTTTCTTTCTTTCTTTCTTTCTCTCTCTCTCTCTCTCTCTCTCTCTCTCTTTCTTTCTTTCTTCTTCTCTCTTTCTTTCTTTCCTTTCTTTCTCTTTCAAGTTTATTTATTTATTTATTTTAGTAATCTTTACACCCAGTGTGGGGCTCGAACTTATAACCCCGAAAATAAGAGTCGCATGGCTCTTGAGCCAACCGGGAGCCCCTGCGTGGCTCTTTCTTTCTTTTTTTTTAAGATTTTTATTTATTTATTTGACAGAGAGAGAGACAGTGAGAGAGGGAACACAAACAGGGGGAGTGGGAGAGGGAGAAACAGGCTCCCCACGGAAAAGGGAGACCAATGTGGGGCTCGATCCCAGGACCCTGGGATCATGACCTGAGCCCAAGGCAGACACTTAATGACTGAGCCACCCAGGCGCCCCATGGGTGGCTCTTTCTTAAGGAGGCTCTCACTCCCAAGGTTGTGTGTGTTCGCAGTTGGCACTTGCACAGCCCTAGGAGTTGGTGCCTCCTTAAATTCTTCACCCTTGTGCCTTCCTTGTCTCACCCAAATCCCGGCTCTGGGGTGCAGGAGGGCAAAGGGTGTGGAAATGGGGTCATACAAAGAGGGTTTACAATCGTGGTTGATGGGTTTATTATTTCCTTCATTCTGTATTTCCATCTTACTTAATTACTTAATTTCCCCAAGAACTTGGGATGGAAGTGTGTGGGTAAGCAAGTGCATAGGATTCAGCTCTGTCATAGGAAGGTACACAAAATTGTGACAAAATTGTGATCCAAATCCCAAAATTTGGGGGCACCTGGGTGGCTCAGTTGTTAAGCGTCTGCCTTCGGCTCAGGTCATGATCCCAGGGTCCTGGGATCGAGCCCCACATTGGGCTCCCTTCTCCGTGGGGAGCCTGTTTCTCCCTCTCCCACTCCCCCTGCTTGTGTTCCCTCTCTCGCTGTGTCTCTCTCTGTCAAATAAATAAATAAAATCTTTTTTTTAAAATCCCAAAATATTACAAAAAGATAGAATAAAATGACTGAAGGAATTGTGTTGAAGGAGAAACAAGAAGAGGAGGTAAGATAGGTACCCAGAAATGCATATCAAGTGATGCTATATGGTTTCTAGATGTGGGCTCTGAGCTTCCTGGTAATTCAAGTAAAGAGATAAACATAATCAGGTATAAGACTCATAAAGCCCATTAGAAAAAAAAAATAGATGGCTAAGGAGAAGCAGCTTTTTCTGACACTGACACGAGAGGGATTTCTCTGGCGAGTCTTGGTTATGAACTTAGTCTTTTTCTTAGGCAATATTCTCTATTTCAATCTCCAAGGGATGTCATCAAGCCTCAAAACTGATTGATTACTTCGCTGAGTCATAAATAAACCATTATGGAGCACCTGTTCTGTTTCAACACTGTGCTAAATGCTGGGGAAAATGTTACTATGTGTCAGAGGTGTAGACACAAGAGAAACTAGTGATAACAAAGTGCGGTAGGTACTATAATACAGATAGAAGCAAAGGGTTCAGAATCGGAGGTGATGTTTGAGGTGTGTTTTGAGGGGTCATAGGAGTTGACCAGTCGAAGACAGAGGGAAGGGTATTTTCAGGCAAGGTAATACCAAGGCTTGTTCATGGAGTAGCAAAGAGCTGGATCGGAGGGTTTGTCGGGGAAATGACTGGAGCTGAGGCTGGGAGAGCAGCTGGGCCTGGTTTGTGAAGGGTTTAAACATACTGTGCTGAGTTTATATTTCATTCTAGATCTGTGAGGTGAGCAATGAAGATTGGGGTGAAGCAAGATGCTTATGGAGCAAAGGATTTAAGGCAGGGAAGTCTTCAGAAGGATAAATATGTGGCCTTGTGAAGACGGGATTTCATACCTGGTGTTGGAGGGTTTCCTGTGTCTGAGACACCATGTCAGAAAATATGAGAGACATCAAATTGGTCACTCTGTTCGGGCCTCAGAGAGGGCACCAAAAAAGAAAAAAAAAATTGGCCACAGTTAGATCTTGTCCTTAAGGAGCTTAAAGTCTAGTAACGGGGCGGGGGGGGGGGGGTTGGGAGAGAGAATACAACTTTTTGCACCCTTGTATTTGGATCCTGGCCCTAGCTGGGCAATACTAGGCACTTGTTACTTCTTTGACCCTCAGTTTTCTTATCTGGGGACTAGAATACCTAATGCATAGTGCTTGGCACCTAGGTGTTTTTCTCCTGAACTGACAAGTCCCAATTTTGTGTACCTTGCTAGGACAGACGTGATGCCCATGCACTTGCTTACAAGAGAGGGTGCTTCACAATAGTCCCTGTCAGCTCTGCCCCATTTGGGTCAGGACAACGAATGTTCCTTCATCTTATACAGAGTGTTCAATAAATGTACTTTTGAGACCTGTCCTGTTACTCCTAGTGCCCTTCCAACCAGACTTCTACCCCTTTGAAAATTCTGGAAAACTAGTCATTACAGAGCGACATATTTCAGTTCAATGAAGGCAGAGCTTTCTTTCTTTCTTTTTTTTTTTATCAAGCACTTTTTTTTTAATCTTTTTTTTTTTTTAGATTTTTATTTATTTATTCATGAGAGACAGAGAGAAAAGAGAGAAGCAGGCTCCCAAGGAGCAGGGAGCCCAATGCGGGACTCGATCCCAGGACCCTGGGATCATGACCTAAGCCGAAGGCAGACGCTCAACCATCTGAGCCACCCAGGCGCCCTCAATGAAGGCAGAGCTTTCTACCAGGAATGGGCAGTCTGGAGAGTCAGTGCGCCCCCCCTCCCTTGGGGGGATTTATGCAGAGACTCCAAACCCCGTGGGCAGAGAGATTGCAGAGAGATTGGCAGGCTGGAGCTGATGTCCTCTAAGAATCCTTCTGACAAGTTTTTATTCATGAGCTCTGCTTCCAGGCTCCCCGAACCCCTTCCCCGATGCTTCCATCTCTCAGGTCCCCTGTGGTCTCTGACCTCCCAGACCTGATTTCTCTTTCTCTGCCCCATCTGTGTCCCCAGTGCCGCAGGTGCTAAAGAGCTGTGCAGAATTTGTGGAGGAGTACGGAGTGGTGGACGGGATCTACCGTCTCTCAGGAGTCTCTTCCAACATCCAGAAGCTCCGGTGAGTCAGGCAGTGAGGGGAGGGCTCTATGGGCCAGGAGGCCAGGGAGCCAGAGGGGCGAGGGGAAGGGGGGAGAAGGAAAAACATGGGTGCCAGGTGCTGTCTAAGGGAGGCGCTCCGGAGTCCCCTCAGGAAAGGCTGCAACCACACACCCCATTCCCCCCCAGGCTGGCATGCATGTGTCTACACGGACACATATGTCTCCGCTCCCACATACAACCACCCAGCTTAAAATTTTTCGCATATGATTCACATACCATAAAACTCACTCTTTAAAAATGTACAATCCAGTGATTTCTTTGGTGCATTCACAAGGTCGCACCACCATCACCACTATCTAATTCCAGAACATTTCCTCAGCCCCAAAAGAAACACACAAAAGCAGTCGCTCCACTTTCCTCCTTTCCCTCAGCCTCTGGAAACCACTGGTCTACCTTCTATCTCTATGACTGTGCTTTCTCTGCACCTTCCATATAAGTGGACTCGTATAATTGGAGGCTTTTGTGCTGGGCTTCTTCCCTTAGCATGATTTCAGGGTTCATACAGGTGTCTCGGATGCTGGCACTTCATCTCTTTCTGTGGCTGAATCATATTTTGGTTACCCATCCATCAGCTGATGGACATTTGGGTTGTTTCCATCTCTTGGCTATTCTGAGTAATGCTGCTGTGAACGTTCACGACAAGTCTTCGTGTGGACCTATGGTTTCAATTATCTGGAGTATAGACCTAGGAGTGCAATTGCTGGGTCATACGGTTACTCCATGTTTAAGTCTTTAAGGAACTGCTGGGCTGCTTTTCCATAGTAGTGCATCATCTCACATCCCCGAGCCTTCCAATTTCTCCACATCTGCCGGCACTTGTTACTGTGTCTTTTTTTTTTTTTTTAAATTTTATCTATTTGATAGAGAGAGGCACAACGAGAGGGAACACAAGCAGGGGGAGTGGGAGAGGGAGAGGCAGGCTTCCCGCGGAGCAGGGAGCCCGATGCGGGGCTTGATCCCAGGACCCTGGGACCACGACCCGAGCCAAAGGCAGATGCTTAACGACTGAGCCACCGAGGCGCCCCTACTGTGTGTCTTTTGAATTACAGCCATCCTAGTGGGTGTGAAGTGATACTTCACCTATATTTGCGTTTCCCAATAGCTAGCGACTCAAGCAGATTACTGGTTTGTGTATCTTCTCTGGAGAACTTTCTGTTCAAATCCCTTGCTCGTTTTTAAATTGGGTTATTTGTTTCCTTTGAGTTGTAAGAATTCTTTATATATTCTGGATACTTTTTTAAACGATCGTATTCATTTATGAGAGAGAGAGAGAGAGAGCAAGAGAGAGAACAGAAGCTGGGGAGATTGGGAGGGGAGGAGGCAGAGGGAAGAGCAGTCTCCCCACTGAGCCAGAGAAGCCCGATGTGGGGCTCGATCCCAGGACCCCGGGATCATGACCTGAGCCGAAGGCAGACGCTTAACCAACTGAGCCACCCAGGCGCCCCTACATATTCTGGATATTAAACACTTACCAAGTCTATGATTTGCAAATATTTTCTCCCATTTGGCGGGTTGTCTTCACTTTCTCGGTAGTGTCCTCTGACACACAAAAGGTTGTCATTTGATGTTCAGTGTAATCTATTTTTTCTTTGGCGGCTTGTGCTTTTGGTGTGTTATCCAAGAAACTGTGGCCTGATGCAAGGTCATGAAGATTTACACTTACGTTTCCTTCTAAGAGTTACACTCCTCCGTTTTTACACCTACCTAGAAACACAGGTACATTCATCTCCCCACTTTTATTGAGTCCTACATACCCCACCCTTGCTACTCACACCCACAGCTACACCCCTGACGTGCATGCCTGCTCATGCGCAGCCCCCTTCCCTAGCACCTCCCCCACCCTCACAGCCACTCCACGCGGTGACGTATCCATCTATGCCTGCTTGCCCAACAGCCTTCTTCCAAGGCCCGTGCATGTTGACCCTCGACCCTGCCTGGGCCCCTGGGCGCAGCTCTCACCTCTCCCGCCTTCCCCCAGCCCCCACCACTCCTGACCACTCTGCACCTCCCCAGGCAGGAGTTTGAGGCAGAGCGGAAGCCAGACCTGCGGAAAGATGTTTACCTCCAGGACATTCACTGCGTCTCCTCCCTGTGCAAGGCCTATTTCAGAGAACTGCCAGACCCCCTGCTCACTTACCGCCTCTATGATAAGTTTGCTGTGAGTTGAGAAGCAAGGAGGGTGGGAGACAAGGCTGAGGGGCGACTGCTCTGGTTTTGACCTCCCAAGTGTGTCCAATGCCAGACAGTGTCCTGTGATGCTGAATGACCAAGACCACCTGAGAATGAAAAGACCCCTCCCTGCAAATCCCCCCGGGCCTGCTACCTCCACCCTCCCGTCCCTCTTCTCTTTGCCCTTCCTCGTAAGGCCTGCAGATCACACACAGTGCAGGGGCGAGACTAGGGTAAAGTAGAACACAGACAGAGAGCAGAGGGCCCTTGGAAATCACCTAGACCAGAGCTTCCTTACGTTTAAGAGAATGAGAACCCTTCTTAGAAGTCAGCACTTTTTCAGGCATGCCCCTCCAGGAGCAGATTGTATGTCGAACATCTTTGGAATAAGAAAACACATGACAAAGATGCTATCTTGAATTCAGTAACATTTTACAAATAAGTTGCATCTTATTGAGCGGAATAGCATTTAGAAATCCAGAATAGCAGCCCACACCATTCAGGCCACACAGGCTAGACTGGGTGGGCACAGGCCTTCCTGGGCACCTTGGGATAACTACACAGCCCCTGGAGCACCCACAGGGAGGGACCACCAAGGTAGTCCTGTGCCAGAGCCTTCTGAGGAGGATGCTAAGGCAGAATGGCAGGAAGTTGCTCAAGGTCACAAAGCTATTAAGTGGCATAGTCAAGACCCAGCTGCAGGCCTTGTAGGCCCCAAATTCTGAGCTCTGTCTGCTATGTCAGCATCCTTCGAAAGATCTGGGGTGGGGGATGGTGGGGGTACTGCACAGAATTGTTTCTGAGAGTCGGGCTCAGTGCTCCCAGGAGTAAGCAGGGGCAGAGCTGACTTGTTTTTTTTTTTTTTTTTTAAAGATTTTATTTGTCAGAGAGAGAGAGAGAGCGCCCAAGCAGGGGGAGAGGCAGGCAGAGGGAGGGAGAAGCAGGCTCCCCGCTGAGCAAGGAGCCAGACGCAGACTCAATCCCAGGACCCTGGGATCATGACCTGAGCTGAAGGCAGACGCTTAACTGACTGAGCCACCCGGGCACCCCAGAGCTGACTTGTTTCTTGAACCTTCCTCCCATCCTCCCAGGATGCCGTGGGAGTGCAACTGGAGCCTGAGCGCTTGATCAAGATCCTAGAGGTGCTTCGAGAACTCCCTGTCCCAAACTATAGGTGCGTGGGGCTTCCCCACTCCCAGAGTCCCGACCACCCCCAAACAGCCCTGGGGCCTTGACTTGTCTCTTCTCTTCCGGCTCCCAGACCTCCATCCTACCCCTGCCCTAGGTGTCTTCTGTCTGACCCTTAGCCCCTGATGCCTCCTTTCTGCAGGACCCTGGAATTCCTCATGCGACACTTGGTGCACATGGCCTCATTCAGTGCTCAGACCAACATGCACGCCCGCAACCTGGCCATCGTGTGGGCCCCCAACCTGCTCAGGTGGGCTCATGGGTGAGCAGTGGGTGGGGGTCTGGGCAGAGCCTAGCCCCAGAGGCTGCTCGGGAATGGGGATGTCTGTGTGGGTGCACTGGAGAGGGCTGTGGGGGTCTTGCCAAGCCCAGAGAGAAACAGGAAGGTTCAGAAGTACATTGAGTGGGATGCGGTTTACCCACTGGACACAAGGCCTTTGTGTCTTCTTACACTGTATCACTGAGCTTGGGGACTGGAACAGGAAGAGTCCTTGTGGAATGTTTGTTGAGCAAACATCTTACAGTCTCTTGGAGAACTAGCCTGCATATCACTCTCTGTGATGCAAGGCAGACTGTAAGAAATCCTGATATTCATTATAACAAGGCACTCTTGTGTGCAAAGGAAATAGAGATTAATACTGAGGGGGGTGTCCAAGAGGGCTTCCTGAAGGAAGTGGCATTTGAGACTTGAATCATGCATGTAGTTTAAGAGGTGGAGATGAGGTTAAGGGCATGCAGGGGAGAGGGTTTAGGGTATTTTTAGGGAGAATTCCAATGGGGAAGTACGGTGGGACTGGAGGGGAATAACTCCACATCTCCACAGGTCTAAGGACATAGAGGCCTCCGGCTTCAATGGGACAGCAGCCTTCATGGAGGTGCGCGTGCAGTCCATCGTGGTCGAGTTCATCCTCACGCACGTGGACCAGCTCTTCGGGGGCGCTGCTCTCTCTGGTCAGTGTCCCTCCCACCCACCACACCACCACACTCTGCCGGAGTCATGTCAGAGTGACAGAGGGCTTCAGAGGTCACCTAGTTCAGTCTCCATGTTCTGCAGATGAGAGAACTGAGTCTCATGGAGGGATGTTGCTTATTGTCACATGGAGAAGACCCTGGGGAGACGATGGTGTAGTCTGTACTTGAGCAGGCCCCCCCCGCAGCCATCCTGGTTCTTGGGGCTACTGACTGATCATTCCCACCCCTAGCCCACAGGGCCAGTGTCCTGGGATCTCCTGCCCCATGTCCCTGAGGATTCCCTCTTGAGGAGCTAGACACAGAGGGTCTGCTTCCAAAGGCCTCTGAGTATACTCGTAGCGTGGTAGTTAGCTGTGAGTGGGGGGTGCCATGAGGATCTGGATACCTGAAGCCCTCTCTCATCTCTGTTCTTGGCTGGCCAATTCCTCTTCTTTCCCTAGGTGCGGAGATGGAGAGTGGATGGCGATCACTTCCAGGGGCCCGTGCATCAGGCAGCCCCGAAGACCTTATGCCCAGGTCCCTGCCCTACCACCTGCCTAGCATCCTGCAGGCTGGTGACGGACCCCCACAGATGCGGCCCTACCACACTATCATCGAGTTTGCAGAGCACAAGTAAGGCCTCCTTCCTGGGCCCTCCTCCCCTACACTGACCACCAGGCTCCAACCCTAATGTTTTCTCTATTCCCTCCAGGAGAAAGGGGTCTTTGAAGGTCAGGAAGTGGAGATCTATCTTCAATCTGGGTCGCTCTGGCCACGAGACCAAGCGTAAACTTCCCCGGGGGGCTGAAGACAGGGGTAAGTCTGCAGTGATGTAGGGGGGGCTCTGCTGAAGGGGTACCAGACCCTGGCTCTACAAACATCCGTGTCTTGCAGAGGACAAATCCGAGAAGGGGACTTTGCGGCCAGCCAAGAGCATGGACTCACTGAGTGCTGCAGCTGGGGCCAGTGATGGTGAGTATGGGTGTGCACTCGGTGCGTGTGTGTGCGTGCATGCACAGGCTGGTGAACACCTGTGTGCAAGCATGTCTGTGACTGTGTCTGCAAAGGAATAACAGTATTAGGGATGAGCCCACAGTGTGTGCATTCCTGTGTGTTTGTGTCTGTGCACGTGGCCAATGTGTGCTAATTTCAAAAATATATAACGAGTGCCTATGACACACCAGCCGCAGTCCCAGATGTTAGGTTTAGTAGTGAGTTTGTCATCTAATCAATGGGTGTGTTCATATGAGTGTACATAGAGGTTCAGAGTGGTGTGTGTGTCTGGGGGGGGTGGGGGGCAGTGATGGCCAGTGAGCGTATCTGCAGAGAGGGAAGGGGGTTCCTAAGTTAGTGTAGGTGCACTGGCTGGCTGTGGAGCATTCGCAGGAGTGGCCCAGGGAAGCTGGACCGGGTGCCCTCCAGGCTGTCCTGGCTCTCAGGCTTGAGAAAGCAGGGGACACCCGCCAGAGCCTTCCCGAGGTGTCTGGGCCCCTCGCAGCTGAGCTTATCACTCTCCTCTCTCTCCTCCACAGAGCCAGAGGGGCTGGCAGGATCCAGCAGTCCCCGGCCAAGCCCACTGCTGCTGGACAGCTTGGAGAATGATTCTGTGGAGGCAGCAGAAGGTGAACAGGAGCCCGACGCAGAGGCCCTGGGTGGCACAAATTCTGAGCCAGGCACGCCACGAGTGGGGCGGTCAGTGATCCGCGCCGGGGGCAGCAGCCGTGCAGAGCGCTGTGTTGGAGTCCACATCTCGGACCCCTACAATGTCAACCTCCCTCTACACATCACCTCCATCCTCAGCGTGCCCCCAAACATCATCTCTAACGTCTCCTTGGCCAGGCTCACCCGTGGCCTTGAGTGCCCCGCCCTACAGCCCCGGCCAAACCCTGCCTCTGGTCCTGGCCCTGGCCCCCCAGGTGAGGCCCCAGGGATTTCCCAGGACTGGGAGAAGGGACTAGAACTCTGAGCTGAAGCTCTGATGCCAGGGATCTGTCCTGGGAATGGCAAAGGCCTCGGGCCTTGGGCTTTGGGTGGTTACCTTCAGCTGCCTCCCTGGATTCCACGTTGGAGGGATCCAGTAATATTATCAGGTTCTGTGAAATTCATAGAGAGAGGATCTCTGGCATCCTTCAGATCACTGATATACCCAAGAATGGGAGTCTGTGTCAGACATATACAGTAGGGATTACTAAGTACAAGGTGGGGATATATAATAGATGATGGTAAAAATAATAATAATAATAATGGTATTAATACTAATAGTTAACATTTATTGAAGGTTTACTATGCGCCAGGTGCCGTGATAAGGACTTTGCAGGCATCAGCTTATTTCATTCTCAAATAATCTTATGACACAGTTACTGTTGCTTGCAGTGGAACCGGAGACCTAGGTTAAACTATTTGCTGTTGATTTAGGTTGGAGGTGGCAGAGCTGGGATCTTAGACAAATCTGACTCTTGCTTTCCTCATATTTAAAATGAGGATAAATACCCTACATTATAGAGTTGTTTTGTGGGGAAAAAATAAGATAATGCCTTGTGAAATGTACAGCCTGGTGCCTGGCAGCTGGTGGGAGCTCAGTCAAGGCAGCTATAAGCCAGTAGTTAGGGATATTGATCTGAGAGGATCAGCCACATGGAGTATCTAGGCTGGCCCTGTATGTAGCAATGTTAGGAAGTGTTGGCCCTGTACGTAGCAATGTTAGGAAGACCCACATTGGAAAGGATCGAGGCTGGTCTTCATCTTTGTGTTCCTGAGAATACCTTTCTCCCAACAGATGAGAAGTTGGAGGCAAGTTCAGCCACAGGTCCCCTGGCTGACAGTGGCCCAGAGGACATGGCCCCTGCCCTGGAGGACTGCCTGTCCCAGGAGGTGCAGGATTCCTTCTCCTTCCTAGAGGACTCGAGCAGCTCAGAGCCTGAGTGGGTGGGGGTGGAGGATGGGGAGGTGGCCAAGGCAGGAGCAGCAGGAGCAGCCTTCTCCCCTGGGGAGGACGACCCTGGGATGGGCTACCTGGAGGAGCTCCTGGGAGTTGGGCCTCAGGTAAGGAGGAGCTGTGCTGGGTTTGGGGTGGTAAGGAAACCAGAGGGTGGACAGGGCCACCTGGTCCTGAACCCCAGTGCTATGCCTACAGGTGGAGGAGTTCTCTGTGGAGCCACCCCTGGATGACCTGTCTCTGGATGAGGCGCAGTTTGTCCTGGCTCCCAGCTGCTGTTCCCCGGACTCTGCTGAACCCAGGCCCGAAGGAGAGGAGGAAAGTGGGGAGGAAGTCTTCCTGAGTGCCTATGATGACCTAAGTCCCCTTCTGGAGCCCAAACACCCAACTTGGGAGGGTCCAGGAAATCTGGAGGAAGAGACAGCAGGGTGTGGAAGACAGGGGGCTCCAGGGCAGGCTGAGGGAGAGCAGGCATGCTGCAAAGTTGGGGAGGACAAGGAGGCTGAGCCTGAAAGCACATGGGACATCAGGGAGGAGGCTGAGGGGAGTCCAGAGAGTGAGGTGGAGGATGGAGAGGCAGGTGAGGAAGGAAGGCAGGCTGGGGGAAGCCAAGAGATGATGGCCAGTTTGCAAGAAGGGAGTGGGGAAAAGACAGAGGTCAAGGGAGAGGAGTCCAAAGGTCAGCAGGAGGATGAGAGTATGGAAGAAGCTAAGGATGTGGAGGGAACCGGAGGAGAGCAGGGCAAAGACAAGCAGATGGAAAGAAAGACTGAGAGAGAGGAAGACGCTGAGGAAGGAGAGGAAGGCCAGGTACAAGCCAGAAGCGACCCAGAGTGTAGGGTCCAGGAAAACCAAGTTGCTGAGGAGAGCTGGGAAGTTGTACACAAACAAGAGGCTGAAGGAGGCAGAGAGGATGAGTTTAAAGGACAGAAGGGGCAGGAGGACCAAGAGGCAAGAGAAGACCAAGGAGATGGTGAAGATGGCAGAAGCCCAGAAGCAGCAGCTGAAGGAGAAGGGGAGATCAGCATGGACCAGGAGAGTGGGGATGGAGAGTCTGAGAGAGACCAGGGGGCTGGAGGTGACCATTCAGGAAAGGACTCCCTTCCTGAAGGGTCACATGTAGAGTCCCTGGAGGTTGACAGTGCCAAAGAGGGCAATTCCCAGTCCTCTGAGTCAGAACAGGCAGCCCCACAGCCACCCCAGCCAGAGGAGATGGAGCCTGAGGGACAGCCCAGTCCAGAGGGCTGCAATCTGTGCCCCTGTCCTCTTGGCTCGGCTAGTGGTGTGGGCATGCGCCTGGCTTCCACCCTGGTTCAGGTCCAACAGGTCCGCTCTGTGCCTGTGGTGCCCCCCAAACCACAATTTGCCAAGATGCCTAGCGCAATGTGTAGCAAGATCCACGTGGCACCTGCAAACCCATGCCCGAGGCCTGGTCGGCTGGATGGGACTCCTGGGGAAAGGGCTTGGGGGTCCCGAGCCTCCCGTTCCTCTTGGAGGAATGGAGGCAGTCTTTCTTTTGATGCTGCTGTGGCCCTAGCCCGGGACCGCCAGAGGACTGAGGCTCAGGGAGTTCGGCGGACCCAGACCTGTACTGGGGGTGGGGACTATAGCCTCATCCCCAGAACCTCCCCCTGTAGTATGATCCCTGCCTATTCTTCTCGGCCACTTAGCTGCCTGGAGCTCCCACCTGAAGACACAGAAGGGTCTGGACACCAAAGTCGGCACAGTCTGCCCCCCAGGGAACCCCAGCCCCCTGTCCCTCTTCTGTCCCCCCAGCGCCGATCGTATGCATTTGAAACACAGGCCAACCCTGGGAGAGGTGAGGGACTGTGAGTAGGACCATAGCACTGGGCAAAGAGGACAGTAAGTTGTCTCCAATCTCCAGGGTCCCAGACTAGCTGTCTCTTCTGCAGCCTGAGCAGCTGGAGTGCCCAACACCATAGGCTTTGACCCTCCAGCTTCTCTTTTTGACTGTGGGAAGCATTGCCTCAGTGGGTTTACCTGAGTTTGTCTCAGACACAAAGCACTCACTTATCCCTTTGGATATTCCCAAGAAAGTCACCAAGATCCTGTTATGAGGGAGTGGGGTCATTGGTCAAAGGGAATATAGAGTAGGCAGAATACTTAGAGGTTTTTCAAAGTGAAGAATGAAGAGGGAACTCCAGCAAAGTTCCTGCCTTCCTCTGAGGCTGTGCACTTCCCTTCATGGAAGCCCAGGGTGGAGGAGGGGAGGACAGGGCCAGGTCAGAGCCTGTCACACATAAACACTTCTGAACTGCCCATCCTAATTCTGCTCTTGGACACCTCCAGACCCTCTTAGCTCTAGATGAGGAGGAACACATCAAGGAGCTCGTGGAAGGCCTCAAAGGCCTCAAAGGAGGGACTGGCCCCCTTTCCAGAATCTCTCCCCTCTGCCTCCAGTCACCTTTAGGAAAAGAGGCCTTGCACGGATCTCCCTGGCTTCTCCTTTTTCCTCTGGAATAAATTCCTCCTATTTCAGGGAAGGGGAATGGCGTAACTCAGGCCATGGGAGTGCTTCTCCAGACAGGCTGGGGCCACAGGTTCCATTCTAGTAAGAAGCAATGTCTCCGAATAAATGTTGTACTTTTATATGGAAACTGTGGAGTCTCATTATTCGTATTAGAGTCGTCGGTGATAGGGATCGCATTTCCGTGTTTGGCAAAACGTCCTTTTGCTGTTGTAGTTTGGGTGCTCTTCCTCAGTTGTTGTCATGGAGACCCGCGGCTAGAAACTGGAGCTAGGTTCACGGTGGTCAGGAAATGAGGAAGAGAAACTTTTATTTACATGATGCTAGTTATCTACCAGTAAAGGCTAGGTATTCTACGAGCGAAGAATCTATGCCCTTTAGTTAGTCCACGTAACAGTTCTGTAAGGTTGGTACTGGTATCTCCACTTTACAGATGGGAGACCTGTAAAATGAGGTCAGTTAGGGAGGTTGATTGAGTCAAAGGCTTGCCAAAGATCTCAGAGGTAAGCAGTGAGGGCGGCAGGTTTGAGACCCGAGTTCGTCTGGCTCCAGAGGCTAAACTCTCCTCATCTCACCACACTGCTCCAGATCCAGTAAGGGTAGGTCTCAACTGAGAGGAACAGGAATCAAGATCCTTCTCACGGCAGCTGAAAGCCTCCCAAAGCTCGAAGCCCTGGGGGTCTTTGGGTGAGTAACTGCTGACGCGAATACAAAAGAGTACACCCGTAACTGTCCTCCTCTCCAGTGGACCCCAGAAGAGGGCCCTGATCCAAGATGGCCTCCCAAGTGGCCCTTGTTAAAGATGGCGCCTCCGTCCGACTTCCTTCCCTTTGATCTACGCCTGCCTCGCTCCCTTCTCCCCCTAGAAACGCCCTGTCCGGCAGAAAGATGGTAGCACACATTAGTGGTCTCTCTCCCGTTCTTGCCGAGAGCGACAAAGACTTCAGTGTCACTCTCCGCGGATCCCAGGAAGTTCCTTCGTCTCCGCCCCGGCGACATCCCCACCCATCCGCACCTTCCAGCCTCATCAAGCGGGAAAGACCGGAAGCGGGGCGGCTCAGGGGCTGAGGAGGCTGGGCGGGCCGAGAGAGACACTTCCGCCCCTCACCAACATGGCCGCAGGCCGGGAGTGCGCATGAGCAGCTGTCCATGGAGCTCTCCGAGTCCGGAGAGGGAGAACACGGTCTGGCGAGATCGGCGGCCTCGGCGGCCTCGGCCGGTGAGTTCGGGACCGGACGCGAGTCGGGGGTCTGGAGGCTGGGTGGGCCGGCAGGCAGGGCAGCCTTGATTTCCTTCCCGTTTTCAGGTGGCGGACCTCCCGGGAAGGAAGCCTTTGTTTTGAGGGAGGGGGCCGTGCCCGCTGCTTTCTCTCCCGCCCCCCTTTGTGGGCCGAGCGCACTCCCCGCCCCCGAGCGCGCGCGTCCCCGCCCTCCTGCGCTGCCGGCCGCGGACCGGGCCCGCGGGCCCGCCGAGCCCCGCGCCCTTTCCTGGCCGCCGTGCGCAGCGCGGGGCGCGGGCCGAGCGCGGCGGCGGCCGCCCGGGCTCCCGGGCTCGCGGGCTCCCGGGCTCGCGGGCTCGCGCCTGCCGGCTGCGGGGCCTGCGGGGAGACGCCGCCTTCTCGGGCAAGGTCGGGGCGCCGGACTTCTCCCGGGACTTGGTGATTTCCCCCTTTGTGTCCAGACGTAGCAGGGGCTCTTGCTGGGCCCTCCTGGCCCGCGCGCGCACGCCACAACATCCTGTCCGCGTTTCCGTGTCGCATCCCCTAATGCCCAGGAAATGCTTCCGGATGTCCAACTAAGATTTGAATAAGCAGCCCGACCCGGTTGCTGGGTGTCCTCAGAGGCTGCCCCTGGCTGACAGCTGTGGGCGATAGAGACGCCTCCTGTGCCCTGCCGTCTCTTCCATCGCCTCCTCCTGCAGTCAGCGCAGAAGCCTCGCAGGGGCCCTTCGTAGGTTTGAGGATGGACAGGTAGGTGGTACCGACACGCTGGTGCTACTTCCCCTTAGGGACTGGGATCTTCTTGCAGCGTTACTTCCTCCGGACAGTTTCACTTTCAGTTCTTTTTTTTTTTTTTTTTTTCCTTTTTTCTTTATTTTTTTGTTTGTTTTTTGGGTTTTGGTGTTTTTGGGTTTTTTTTGGTCAACACTTTCCTTCGATGCGGACTTTCCAGGGCTCATCCGTTGAAGTTTTTTCCTTAGATAGGAAGGTTTGGGGGACCTTATGGGTAGAGACTTGACCAAAATCTTACCCGTTCGTGCGGGGATAATTTTGTTGCTTTGTACATGGAGCTGTATCTTTCTGGAGGCATTTGTCTCCTCAGCTCTTTGTTTTTCCTGCCCTCTGGCTGGGTGTCAGGGTCCTAAGGCGGACACCTTGCAAATGAGTTCCTTTTCCATTGTCTCTCCTTCCGAACCTTGAGCCTGGAGTTTTTTCCCTTCTTGCTGAGGTTCAGTTGATTTTGGAGTTGTCATGGCAACATTTTAGCAACTGTGTTGTTCTAGGGAAGGCTTGGTGAAGAAAATAGGGGAGGGACTTGAAAATGATACACTTGGACTTGAGGGTCTTTCACAAATGACATAAATCTGGACACCCCAAAGCAGGAGCCCAAGGGGCCAAGTAGAGTGAGGCCCAAGGGCCGAGTATGTCCTTATGGTTCACGGAGTTTTCCCCTTCCTAGATTTGAGAACAGAAATTTTTTGGTACAGTATGTGGCTCAGAAGCTGGAAGAGGCAGTAGTGTTCATGGCCCTGTGTTTTGGGTAGTGGCGGCCTAAACATGGCCCTCCTAATCCCGAAGTAGTGGCCCGTCATGATAACTTCGGTCATGATCCATCCAGATATTGTTGTGTCTCAGTCTTTAAGTATAATCATCCTCTCTCCACCATGACTTGGAGCGATAATGGAGGGCGGAGGAACACTATCTGTAGAGTTACTTTTTCAACCACCGTAGCCCACTTCTCAGTATCAGAATGGAAGAAACGGACTGTCCTCTGTGGATTGATTGGATTATGTTCTTGGCTGAGTCTTCATGGAACCTAGCTTCTTGAAACAGGGGCTATTCAGTTTCCTGGACTCACTGCAAACTCCCTGATTTCTATCAGGACTTAGCACTCAGGCCTGTGAGGCAGGAGATACGAAGACTTCCAAAGAAGGACCAGCTCCTCGGATGTGCCGCCTTACAGAGAGATGAAGGGGTGAGTGAAGAAGAGGTAGGGTCTGGGGTGGGAGATGGGAGGCCTGGGAGAAGGCAGAATGGCTAAGACCGCTGGCTCCCGAGTCAGGTAGACCTAGATTCCGGTTTCAGCTCCATCACTTACTAGCTGCGTGATCTGGTTTCTCATCTACAAAATGCAAGTAGTGCTACTTACCCCATTGTGCTGTTCTTAGTATTAAATAATAACGTGTGTTAAGTGCTTAGTTCGGTGCTATGCACGCAGTAAACACTCAGTAAATACCAGCTGCTGTTATTCTAACCTAACCCAGCATCTATCGGGGATGCCATTGAGCTTGGAAGCCATATGTTACTGGGTCAGTGAGCTTTTTATTCCCTTCTTCCCTTCTTCTTTCTTTTGTCCTGTCACAAACAGGCAGCAGAAAACAGCTGAAGCGGAAGAGGGGACAGTGCAGATTCAGGAGGGTGAGTGGTCGAAACAGACCTGAGACCAGGAGCCCAGCCTGGCCTCTCCCCCTCCCCCACGGGCGCATCTCCTGTGCACCCTGGTCCTTCTAAATGACATGCAGGTGGAACAGAGGGAGAAAGGCAGTCGCAGACTTTTCCTTTGCTCTTTTAATCCAGGAGCAGTGGCAACTGGGGAGGACCCAACCAGTGTGGCTATTGCCAGCATCCAGTCAGCTGCCACCTTCCCTGATCCCAACGTCAAGTACGTCTTCCGAACTGAGAATGGGGGCCAGGTAAGGGAGGGGGCCAGCTGCCTGCAGGTGTTACCTGGGGTTGGGGTTGAGGGAGGTAATGAGCCTGTCGGGGGAGACCTGGCTTGGAGGAGGCAGTGAAGATGTGGACTCCTGAGGGGCTGGGGGGAGGGGCTGGGGGAGGAGGTTTGGAGTAGAGGTTGGGGTGGGGTGCAGTGGGGTAGGGGCTAGGCTGAAACCTCTGGGGACAGAAGGGGGAATTGCTGAAGCTTTGTCTCTGAAGCACTCTTGTTTCAGGGCTCTATCCGAGAGAAGCTTTATGAGAGGCCCGGGGTCCCCAGCGTTGACTCTTGTATTCTCTCTCCCCACCTTTCCCTTTCCTCCCTGCTTCTAGGTGATGTACAGGGTGATCCAGGTGTCTGAGGGGCAGCTGGATGGCCAGACTGAGGGGACTGGCGCCATCAGTGGCTATCCTGCCACTCAATCCATGACCCAGGTGCCAGGGCCTGGGCTGGGGAGGGGACTGGAGCAGCGAGGAGTAAGATGAAGCTGAACCCGTGAGATGGGGGTGGAGCTGGGGGTGGCATGAGGCATCTGGGGCAGCCTTGTCTCAACGCACTAGGTTTTCCCTTTCTGGCTGTTTCTCCCTCCTTCCCCCCCAGGGATAGAAGCTGCAGAGTAGCTCAGTGGGAAGTAGCTGACTGTCACTGGACTCTGTCCTGTTGTTGCCCTTCCCAGGCGGTGATCCAGGGTGCATTCACCAGTGATGATGCGGTTGACGCAGAGGGGACAGCCGCCGAGACGCACTATACTTACTTCCCCAGCACTGCAGTGGGAGATGGGGCCGGGGGTGCCACATCGGGGAGTGCAGCAGCTGTCGTTACCACCCAGGGCTCGGAGGCACTGCTGGGGCAGGCGACCCCTCCCGGCACTGGTGAGCTGTGTGAGGGTGCCGGCCGGAGGGGCTAGGATCGGCCGTGGGCAGTGGGCCTTTCCCATGACCCCTCAATGCCCCCTAAGACCTGGGCAGCACTGAGTCTGGGGCTGCCCCTCCAGCAGGAGGAAGTAGCCTCCCTTTTTAGAGGAGGCGCCTAGGACCTTGGCCTCCAAGCTTGATGAGGTTCCTAAGTCCCATGTCCTGACACAACCTACCCTGCATCTTCACAGGACAGTTCTTTGTGATGATGTCACCACAAGAAGTGTTGCAGGGGGGAAGCCAGCGCTCCATTGCCCCCAGGACTCACCCTTATTCCCCGTGAGTAGGCCCCGGTTCTTCTCAGTTGCCATGGTGGTCTTGGTCCCTGCCAAGTCCTGTGTCAATCCGTACCCCAACCTCCAATCTTACTTTTTTATCCTTCCCTTACTCTGGCCACCCTGGGCTCTGTTGTCAGGAAGTCAGAAGCTCCCAGGACGACTCGGGATGAGAAGCGCAGGGCTCAGCATAATGAAGGTAGGTATTATTTGGTGGGATTGGGGACAGTGGTGGTGTCTGAGCAGGAGAGCTTAGGTGGCTCTACAGGGCCTGTGGTTGAGTTCTCACTGAGTCACCTTGTCCTCCCTTTTGGCCCGCAGTGGAACGCCGCCGCCGAGACAAGATTAACAACTGGATTGTGCAGCTGTCCAAGATCATCCCAGATTGCTCCATGGAGAGCACCAAGTCTGGCCAGGTCATGGCAAGACCCTGGTAGTGGGCAGGATGCCTGAATTCTGTCTCCTGGTATTGTTTCCAGAAATGGTAGAGGGCACACACGGCAGTAATCTTTGCTTATCTTTCCCTGAGGTTCCTGTATCCTTGTGAAATGTTCTACCACATTTTACCCTTAGGGGAAAAGGAGGTCCAAAGTGTGTGCTTTGGGAAGGCAAGCCAGGTGTCACCTATTTTAGTCCTCCTTTCGTTGGCCTTCTCTTGCAGAGTAAAGGTGGAATTCTGTCCAAAGCCTGTGATTATATCCAGGAGCTTCGACAGAGTAACCACCGGTTGTCTGAAGAACTGCAGGGGCTTGACCAGCTGCAGCTGGACAATGATGTGCTTCGACAGCAGGTCAGACCCCTCCTCATTCCATCCCTCCTCAACTCCATGGCCAGTGAGCCAGTGAGGGACGCCCGCCTCTGGTTTCCATAGAGGGGGCGTCATCTTTTTCCCCTCACTAGCGGATGTGTGAATACGGTGCGGGATCTGGCCGTGCCAGCTTGTCTGCTCACTCTCTCCACGGCCTCCTTTCCATGCCAGGTGGAAGATCTGAAAAACAAGAACCTGCTGCTCCGAGCTCAGCTGCGGCACCACGGAGTCGAGGTTGTCATCAAGAATGACAGCAATTAACTGTGGGGACTTGGGGGCTTTGGGCCCTACCTCCCCTTTCTGAGAACTGCACATAGCCCAGGAGCAACAGGCTAACCCCGTGCCCCTTTCCTTCACTGCCCGCTTCTGGCGGGGGACCAGGGGGAGCTGAGAAGCCGTGGCTTTGACCCAAGGCCCTGTGACAGAGCCACCTGCGGTCGTGTGAAACACACCCTTGGGTGCGTGCTGACAGCCTGGCCCGGCTCCACCTCGCAGCCCCCCGGGCCCCTGTGCTCTTGCAGATGCATGTGCTGTCTCCGTGCTGGATACCGGACCCAGGCAACGTGGGGGCTTGCCCCGTGCTTGCTGAGAGGGCCAGCAGAGGGTCTGCTCACAAGCCAGGCGCTGGCTTGCCCCAGGGCTCTGGCGCTGCCCCTGGTTCTTCCTTACCCCGGAGCTCAGATGTGCACTCGGGGACTCTGGGGATCAGGCTTTAGCGACAAGTGGGGAACAGGATACCTAGCAGTGAGTGGCTGCTGCCGCAGGGAGAGATCAGCCGACAAGGAGCTAAGGCCTGTGCAGAAGTCTCTGGAGCCAGGGAGAACAACAGACGGGCCCACGTGGGGCCTTCCCCTTGTGGGGATGGTTTTTCCTTCCCTTTTTCTTTCTTTCTTTACTTTTTTTTTTTTTTTTTTTAAAGATAAAACGTTCAGAGCCACTGTTGTCACCTGGTTTTCCTTTTGCGGGCCCCGGGGCAGGAGGGAGGGAGGCGCATTGCACTTTGCCCAGTAAGGGTTGGGCCAAGGTCAGGGTGGGGTGCTGCTCCTGTGTTCCTTACCCTGAGTCCCAGTTCCTAGGCCAGACCAGTTTGCCCGCCCGGCGCTGGGCATCTGCGAACAGGTGCTGCGGGGGCGGTGCGGGAGGCGGTGCCTTCGCTTCCGGTTCCGGCTCCGGCTCCGCGAGGGCGGGGGAGATGTTGCGGGCCCCCGGCGGGCGGCCCGGGGCCGCATTCCTGCGGCTGGCCGCGGCGGCGCGCACCATGGCTGGAGGTAGCTGGGGGAGAGACCTGGGACCTCGTCCCGTCCTCCCTGCGGCCCCCCTGGGAGCGCGTGGAGCCCCCGGGAGGAGGTGTAGCGGAGGGGCGTGGCTCCGGTCCGCTCGCCCCCGCTCCCGGGTGGGGCGCTGCCAGGTGGAGGGGCGCCGCGCAGCGGTGCCGGGCAGCCCGCTCCGCTCAGCGCTCTCGTGCCTCCTTCCTCAGCGCCCACGGTCTCGCTCCCTGAACTGCGTTCGCTCCTGGCCTCGCGCCAGGCCCGGCTCATCGATGTGAGATCTCGGGAGGAGGCGGCAGCGGGGACCATCCCGGGGGCGCTCAACATCCCGGGTATGGGACAGAGGGGACGCCCGCGCGGGTGGCCTAGAGGCCGTCCAGGAGGGGCTCCTAGGGCGGCGTGGGGAAGGCACGGTCCAGGGGTTCTGTATTCCTCTAAGGCCCCCCACCCCAGCTTGCTGGAGAAGGGCTGGTGGGAGGCGGATTCTGGCAGCGGAACTGGCCCTTCCAGTTCGAGCGGATTACAGGCGGCGAGGAAGGGGCGGACCCGCTTTTCTACGCTTGATCTCCCCCCCACCCCCGCTGGGTACCCCCCCGCCGCTCCTCCTCGAGGCTGGGGAGGTGGCTCCCGTTCAGCTATTTGGCTGCCTTCCTGCGCAGGTGGGCCCGTCTGGCCCTTGAGGTTGGAGGGGAGGGGCAGTGGTCACCGTATGTTGTTTTGGGGCCCTCTGGAGATTTGTCCGGGCCCCAAGATCCAGTCCTTCCAGGCCCGGTCTGAACCTGAGATCGCCCACTGCCGACTTTCCATTCTACCCCCTTGACTCCTCCCAGTGTCTGAGCTGGAAAGTGCCCTGCAGATGGAGCCCGCTGCTTTCCAGGCTTTGTACTCCGCCGAGAAGCCGAAGCTGGAAGAGGAGAACCTCATTTTCTTCTGTCAAATGGGCAAGCGGGGCTTGCAGGCCACGCAGCTGGCCCAAGGCCTTGGATACACAGGGTATGGGGAAGGTGTGGGGCGCTAGCTGGGGAGGGACTGGGGACTGCCTCCCGGGCCTGTCCTTCCTCACCCCCTTTGTCTCCACAGGGCTCGCAACTTCGCAGGAGCCTATAGAGAATGGTCCCAGAAAGAAGGTTAGGTAGAAGGAGGCTAACTTATTGCCCCTCTCCCTCGCCCCCATGGCCGCCTTAACTAAGGGTGGTGAAGGGGCTGACTCCTCAGGTTGGGGCAGCTCCTTACAGTGCTGTGCACGCAAAAGCATCCAATAAAGAGCATTTAATCAAAATACTGGAAGCACTTAATTTGTCAGGTGGACTGCACATAGTCCTAATCTTAATCTAGACTTCAGCCCTGGGTCCTTCTCCATTCATCTGTCCCCCACCCTGCACCCTCCACTCCCACCCCCAAAACTCCAGCAGTTTCCTGAGACTATGATTCTCCTTCTAGAACAATTGTGTGTGCGTATTTTTTTTAAAGATTTTATTTATTTATTTGAGAGAGGAACAAGAGCACAGAGGAGAGTGAGAGGGAGAAGCAGACTCCCCAATGAGCAGGGAGCCCGATGTGGGGCTGGATCCCAGGACCCTGAGATCGTGACCTGAGCCACCCAGGCGCCCCTAGAACAATTGTTTTCAGCCCAGGATACACACCAGAATCATCTGGTACCTAAAAACAAACAAACAGTGTTTGGGCCCTCCCCCAGATTTGGAATCTTGGGGGTGGGACCTCGGTAGTGGTTTTATGAGCCTTTGAAGTGAATCTGATGTGCAGTCGGGAGGCAGGCCCACTGCTGCGGAGGTCAGCAGACAGGCCTCGCTTGGTTGGCCTTGTGCCACGACTGTTTTACATACTGTCTACGGCTGCTTTTGTGCAAAAATGACAGAACAGTGTGACAGGGACTGTGTGTCCTTCAGATCCTAACATTTTTATTATCTAGTCCTTTCTAGACATGGTTTGCCTGCTCTTGCCCCAGACTTTCAGGTCCCCAGCCCAACCTCACCTCCCTGAAACTTTGTCACTGGCTTGAGCACACGAAAGGGCGGTGCCCAGCAGTGAGTGACGGATGTCACTCTTCATGCCCACGGGTGTGTCAAACGTAGTTTGCAGGTATGAGCCACCAAAGACAGGCCCTAGTTTTTATCAACACTGTTCTTTGATCCAACACTGGATTGAACAGAATTTAATTGATAAAGAAAATGAGAAAGCACATGCTTGCTGACAAAATTCAACACTACCCAGTAGGTATGTAACTTCCCTCTGGTGTGGGGTATAGTTCGATGCATATCTTTCCAGACCTTTTACATGTTTTCACATCAGAGCTCTGACTTCTTAGGTTTGGTATTTGAAGCTTTTATTCCTTGAGGTGCCCAGCTGGCTCATTCTGTAGTGCATGAAACTCTGGATCTGGGGATTGTAAGTTCGAGCCCCATGTTGGGTGTAGAGATTACTTTCAAATAAAATCTTTAATAAATAAATAAATTCTTACTTTCAAATAAAAAAATAAATAAATAAAATTCCATTCCTTTATTTGTGAAAGAGAAAGTTGGGTCACAGATGGACCCAATTTTCTGAATTTTCAAGTTTCTGGAGAAATCCCTTCAGACATAGCTTGCATTCCTTGCCTTTCTCTCCCCTTCTGCCTCCTGGACCAGAGGACTGCCCCCCCCCCCCCATCTTTTATGGCACAGCCCACCCTGCACTACCACAAAATCTGCGGTTGGCCTGGGCTGTGCGGGTCCTCTGTCACCGCTCTCCCATCCTCCCCCTGGGCGAACCACAGCACAATACTGTGTGAACTTAGCTGGGTAGTGCTAGGTCTGCAGATAAATCGAAATATGTGATTCTATGCCAAGGTTTGGCAAATAGTAGGTGTCTGTACTTTCCTCAAATACCCACATCCCTTTGGTTCTCAGACTGGTTCAAGTTTTTCCTGGGGTCTAATTTCCTTCTTTGTTTGCATCTTAACTGTTCTAGTTTTTTTTTCCCCCTCCTCAAGTATTATAATTTGATTATAGCATTTCTTTTCTTCTTTTTTTGGAAGCATACTTTTCCTACAATAAAATGCACAGTTAAGTGTTCAGTTCATTGAGTTTTGACAATTGTATGCTCACTTGTAACAACCATCCTGATAAGATCTAGGACTCTAAAATCCCCAGAATTTTTCTGGGGCCCCTTTCCATTCAGTTCCATCCTTAATCTTTCCTTTTCTTGTTTTTAAGATTTTATTTATTTATTTGAGAGAGACAGAGAACAGAATGGGGGGAGGGGCAGAGGAAGAGGGAGAAGCAGACTCCCCGCTGAGCGGGGAGCTGGATGCGGTTGTGGGGGGGCTCAATGCCAGGACCCCAGGTTTATGACCTGAGCCGAAAGCAGAGGCTGAACCAACTGAGCCACCCAGGCGCCGCATCCTTAATCTTTTCTCTCTTCTATCACCATAAACTAGGTTTTTAGCTTCCATCCTAGCCTGCCAACCTACATGATTTGCTTTCTTCTGTTTAGCCAGTGAGGGTCAGAGAGGGTCCTGGAGGTAAACCGAGCTGGCCTGCTACACGACCGACCGTGCCCTCTGGCTTGATCATCGATTAAGAGACCATTCCTAGGGGGTGCCTGGGTGGCTCAGTCGTTAAGCGTCTGCCTTCGGCTCAGGTCATGATCCCAGGGTCCTGGGATCGAGCCCCACGTTGGGCTCCCTGCTCACCCAGGAGCCTGCTTCTCCCTCTCCCACTCCCCATGCTTGTGTTCCCTCTCTGGCTCTCTCTCTGTCAAATAAATAAAAAAAAATTTTTTTTTAATTTTTTTTTATTCTTATGTTAATCCCCATTCATTACAACATTAGTTTTAGATGAAGTGTTCCATGATTCATTGTTTGTGCACAACACCCAGTGCTCCATGCAGAATGTGCCCTCCTCAATACCCGCCACCAGACTAACCCATCTTCCCACCCCCCTCCCCTCTAAAACCCTGTTTGTTTTTCAGAGTCCATCGTCTCTCATGGTTCGTCTACCCCTCCGATTTCCCCTGCTTCATTCTTCCCCTCCCGCTACCTTCTTCTTCTTCTTCTTTTTTTTTTTCTTAACATATATTGCATTATTTGTTTCAGAGGTACAGATCTGAGATTCAACAGTCTTGCACAATTCACAGCGCTTACCAGACACATACCCTCCCCAGTGTCCATCACCCAGTCCCCCCATCCCTCCCACCCCACCCCCCACTCCAACAACACTCAGTTTGTTTCCTGCGATTAAGAATTCCTCATATCAGTGAGATCATATGATACATGTCTTTCTCTTTTTGACTATAAATAAAAATCTTTAAAAAAAAAAGAGACCATTCCTCTTTCTCCCTCATTAACTGTTTGGTTCATAATCTTGATAGCTGTTCCAACCCATTACTTTGCCCTGTAAAGTTCTTCCCTTTCCTCGTAGCTATTATGGCAGCTGAGGCTGGGGAGCCCAAGTCTACCAGCAATTGTTCCCTTGCCTTCTCTGCCTTTCTTTCCAGACTACATTGGCCTCTTGCCTCTCCCAGATTTCGTCTGCAGCAGGTTGTGTTGCCCATCTACTCGTGTCATATCCACCACTGGACATTTTTGTTGTTAACCCCTCCCAGTTGATTTGAGCTCCTCAAGGCAGGAACCGGCTGTGCAGTCCCTGACCAGCAGTGCCCCAAAGGAACAACACAAATTCTCCTCAGGTGCTTGTTGAGCCTCACCAGCCTGCCAACTTCCAGAATTGTATAATTCCAGCCTTTTTTTTTTTTTTTTTTAAGATTTTATTTCTTTATTTGAGAGAGAGAGAACACATGCGATGGGATAGGGTCAGAAGGCAAAGCAGACTCCCTGCCGAGCAGGGAGCCCGACGTGGGACTCAATCCCGGGACTCCAGGATCATGACCTGAGCCGAAAGCAGTCGCTTAACCAACTGAGCCACCCAGGCGCCCTAATTTCAGCCTTTTTGAAACATCGCTGCCTGAGCCTGGCTGTTTCAGTCAGCAGAGCATGTGGCTTCTGATCTCAGGGTGGTGAGTTCAAGACCAACGATGGGCATAGAGCTTACTTAAAAAAAAGAGAGAGTTGATTTCTTGGCGTGCCTGGCTGGCTCAGTCGGTGGAGCATGTGACTCTTGATCTCGGGGTTGTGAGTTTGGGCCCGACGTTGGGTGTAGAGATAACTTAAAAATCATAAAAAAAAAATTTAAAAATAACATTTTTATCTTATCAATCAGAGTTGATAATTTATAATAAGTCCTTGTTGCCTAGTGGCCCAGGCACATGTCTTGGCCTGGCCTTTTAAGCAATCTGTAGCCCGAATCTGGCGTCACCCTGCCTTTCCAAACTTCTCATTCTCTGCCTGCCGCTGCCAGCCTGGTTTCTTTAGTGGCCTAAGTAGACTCCATTCCCTTCGGACCCTGGCATTTGCTCACCATTTCCCCTGTTTGGGAAGCTTCCAGTCTCTTTTGTTATTACTCTGAATTTCACAAGAATTAGAAGAATGTATTTGGCAGGACACTTGCTGTCCTCATCCAGAGGGCTTTTAAACTGAAGAAAAAGGGAGAAAAATAACCAGATAATATTATATAACTGGCTTCCATAAAGGACAGGAAAACCAGGAGAACAGGGGATAAGGTACAGTTACCATGCTGTCTTATAACTTTAATGGCTCTTCACCTTTGCTGATTTCACTGTTGTATGGCCAACAACTCCACCAGGACCTGGCTTATAGGCGTTACTTCTGCAGATGTGGAATTTTTGTTGAGGTCTTTAGTAATTCTCAGGGAGAAAAATGCAAGGGGAGAGAGTTGGGAAAAATACTTATGAAAGGTAGCAGGTTATGATTTTTTGTATGTAGCAAAGGCTACATAGTGGTCACCACCAGTTACTCTTTAACTATTCCAACTATCTGTAAAATGGGGGTTAAAAGACATCTCTTTGCGGCATCTGGGTGGCTCAGTTGTTAAATGTCTGCCTTCCGCTCAGGTCATGATCCCAGGGTCCTGGGATCTAGCCCCACATAGGGGTACCTGCTCAGCAGGAAGCCTGCTTCTCCCTTTCCCATTCCCCCTGCTTCTGTTCCCTCTCTCGCTGTGTCTCTCTCTGTCAAATAAATTAATAAAATATTAAAAAATAAATAAAAGACATCTCTTTGGATAGTTGTGGAAGTTTATTAGGATAACAAATGTAAAGTACGTGCCATGTGGAACGTGTGGATTTAGAGACATATATGTAATAAACACAAGGAGGTATATAAAATAGCGTACGGATTTTGATACTTGGTGGAAGGGAACGTGTGACAGCTGTGGGAGTGTATGTCATATTTCAAAGAAAATATATTTAATGGAAGAGACAGACATCGTAAGGGTGCAGCTGGATGGATTTTTACAATGTGGACACACTCATTTAACCACCACTGTGGTCAGAAAACATACATTGTATGCACAGATTTAAACTCTGTTGTGACCTGCTTTTTGGCCAATTGTACAGTCAATTTTTGTAAATGTTCCATGAACACTCGAAAAGAGGGTATATTCTGCAGTTTTGGAGTAGAGTGTTCTCTAAATGTCAGTTAGGTCCAGTTAATTAATTATGTTGTTCCCATCTGTATCTGTCTCTAGAATTTTCTTGTCTGCTTCTTCTCTCATCTTCCTACCAGCTTCATTTTGGTCAGTGCTTACATGGGACTTATATCCCATGTCTCCTGGGATTCCTATTAACCAAAGAAGAGAAACTAAGCACAGTTAGACACAAGAAGAGGACTATAGGAAAGCAGATTTTTAAAACTGAAAGAAAACATAAGTTAAGCTCATGGCTAGAGACTCTAAAGAGAACATGAGTCAAGAAGGTTGAGTTGTCGGGGCGCCTGGCTGGCTCAGTCAGGGGAGCCAGTGACTCTTGATCTCTGGGTTGTGGGTTTGAGCCCCACACTGGGTGTAGAGATTACTTAAAAATAAAATCTTAGGGGCGCCTGGGTGGCTCAGATGGTTAAGCGTCTGCCTTCAGCTCAGGTCGTGATCTCGGGGTCCTGGGATCGAGTCCCGCATCGGGCTTCCTGCTCCTTGGGAGCCTGCTTCTCCCTCTGCCTCTCTCTATCTCTCTCTCTCTGTCTCTCATGAATAAATAAATAAAATCTTTAAAAAAAATAAAAAATAAAAAATAAAATAAAATCTTAAAAAAAAATAAATGAAATCTTAAAAAATAAAGTTGTCAGATTTCCCAGTGGGATACCCTCCCCACTGATTCATTCTGCTTCTATTCCCATTCCTAATTATTCCTCAGCCTATCAAGTCATCCGATTCATTGACCTTACCAAAATTTTGCTATTTATTATTTTACTTACACCTCTGTTTTCCTCATAATCCAGTAGATTCTATGCATGGTTCATCATTATCTCATTCCTTTGTATAACTAGGAATCAACTTATCAAGAAAGTTCATGGGGCATCTGCGTGACTCAGTCAGTTAAGCACCCAACTCTTTTTTTTTTTTTTAAGGTTTTATTTATTTACTTGACAGAGAGAGACACAGTGAGAGAGGGAACACAAGCAGGGGGAGTGGGAGAGGGAGAAGCAGGCTTCCCACGGAGCAGGGAGCCCAATGCGGGGCTCGATCCCAGGACCCTGGGATCATGACCCGAGCCGAAGGCAGACGCTTAACGACTGAGCCACCCAGGCGCCCCAGCACCCAACTCTTGATTTCAGCTCAGGTCATGATCTTGGGGTGGTAGGATCAAGCCAGTGACGGGCTCTGTGCTCTCTACACGGATTCTACTTGAAATTCTCTCTCTCCCTCTGCCCACCCCCTCCCCCGTTTGTGCACTGTCTCTCTGAATAAATAACTAAAATCTTAAAAGAAATAGAAGGTTCAAGACCATGGGGTGCCTGGCTGGCTCAGTTGGTGCAGCATGCAACTCTTGATCTTGGGGTTGTGAGCTCGAGCCCCACGTTGTGTGTAGAGATTACTTAAAAAAAAAAAAAAAAGTTCAAGGCCTATAAAAAGGAAATGTTAAAACACAATGAAAAGACCTTAAAAAAAGTCTTGTACAAAAGAAAAGACTTAAAAGATTCTTGGATGAGAAGACTTAACTTCCTAAATATATCCGTTTAGTTGAAATTAAGAATAGCTAGAAAAGCTAGAAAAAGCATCAATGAAGGGGAGAAACTGTTGTAATTAAAACAATGTGCATGGATAGATAGATAAATTCCATAAACCACACCATATACGAAACTAAATTTCAAATGGATCAAAACTTTATTTTTTTTAAAGATTTCATTTATTTATTTGACAGGGAGAAACACAGCAAGAGAGGGAACACAAGCAGAGGGAGTGGGAGAGGAAGAAACAGGCCTCCTGCAGAGCAGGGAGCCCAATGAGGAGCTCAATCCCAGGAGCCTAGGATCATGACCTGAGCCGAAGGCAGACAGTTAATAACTGATCCATCCAGGCGCCCCATGGATCAAAACTTTAAAGTAAAAATGGAAACTATCAATAAGAATTCTTTCATACTGTATTGCGTTTTTGAAAGTTGCTAAGACAGTGGATCTTAAAAATCCTCATCACAAGAAAAAGAAAATTTGTAACTAAATATGGTAACAGATGTTAACTAGATTTGAGGTCATTTCATACTATATACAAATATCGAATCATTGTTATACATCTGAAACTAACATAATGTTATATATCAAGTATATCTCAATTAAAAAAATTTATACACAAAGAATTCTTTGATTATCTTAAAGTGGAGAAGATATTTTTAACTTTGAGTCAAAATTTAGAAGCCATTAAAGAAAAGACGGATAAAGTACAAAACAAGCAATTGAAAGCCTTCTGCCTGCCTGGCAAAGACACAAACATCACACAAGTCGAGTCAAAAGACAAACAGCCAACTGGGGGAAAAATCAACTCAGAGTGTACACAAAGGTCTAAATCCTGAATGTATAAAGAGCCCTTACAAATGGATAAGAAAAAGACTACCCCAATAAAAAATGAGCGAAACATATGAAGAGACAGTTCACAAAATACACAGGACTCTTAAAGTTAGGGGATGCTCAGTTTGAGATACACAAATTAAAACTAAGCTGAGGTTTTATTTATTTATCTTATTATTTTTTTTTATTTTTTTAAAGTCACTGGTTGCTTTATTCTTTCTTTTTTTTTTTTTTAGCTTTAAAGATTTTATTTATTTATTTGACGGAGAGACAGAGACAGTGAGGGAGGGAACACAAGCAGGGGGAGTGGGAGAGGGAGAAGCAGGCTTCCCGCGGGGCAGGGGGCCTGATGTGGGGCTCGATCCCAAGACCCTGAGATCATGACCTGAGCTGAATGCAGATGCTTAACAACTGAGCCACCCAGGCGCCCCTAAACTGAGGTTTTAATTCACATTATTCAGATTAGCAAAAATGCAAATGTTTGATAAAGCACTCTTTTGCAAGACTATGGGAGAATAGATATGCTAATAGATTATGTAAATATATATGGATACGAACTGTAGGGAGGACTATCTGTCAATATCTACATATACCTTTGACCCATCCAGCATTCACATGTCCTGAGATTTATCCTACAAATAAGCTTCCATCCATGTGAAATGATACCCGTGCATGTTTATTCATTTCATTACCTATGTTAGCAAAAGACTGGAAGTAATCCAGTTGTTTCTAAATTAAAACTGGCTTGGGCGCCTGGGTGGCTCAGTTGGTTAAGCGACTGCCTTTGGCTCAGGTCATGATCCTGGAGTCCCTGGATCGAGTCCCGGCATCGGGCTCCCTGCTCGGCAGGGAGTCTGCTTCTCCCTCTGGCCCTCCCCCCTCTCATGTGGTCTCTCTCATTCTCTCTCTCTCAAATAAATAAATAAAATCTTAAAAAAAAAAAACTGGCTAAATAAACATCACAAGCCTACAACAGAATATTATGTAACTGTAGAAAAGAATGAGAAAGCTCTCTGTGTACTCAGGAAGGACCTCCAAGATGCATTGTTACATGATAAAAAATGTTCTATGCTATCTTTTGTGTAAAAAAAAAAAGTAAGAGGGGCGCCTGGGTGGCTCATTCGTTAAGCGTCTGCCTTCGGCTCAGGTCATGATCCCAGGGTCCTGGGATCGAGCCCTGCATCGGGCTCCCTGCTCAGCGGGAGGCCTGCTTCTCCCTCTCCCACTCCCTCTGCTTGTGTTTCCTCTCTCACTGTGTCTCTCTCTCTGTCAAATAAATAAAAAAAAAAAATCTTAAAAAAAAATAAGTAAGATAATATGGAGATGTGTGTGTATGTATACCCACACAATAATTAATTAATTTGCTTACTTATTTATGATTGCTTATGTTTAGCAAAAAGAAACCCTGGAAGGAAAGAGAACTAGTAAGAACTAGTAAGAGATGTAAACCTCTTTAGCATTCTTGCTGCTTTCTCCATCCACTTACTTAGGAAAAAACCAACTATGGTCAAACCCAACTAACCACTTACTCTTTTCCTGCAGTCAAACAGCTAGAGTAAATCTACACCAGTTTGACTGGTCTTTCTTCAAGTTTATGTCCAAAATATTAGCAGGCAGTTAACACTGCTCACCAGTACTAATACACACTTTCCTAGTGTGTTCAATTCCTGTCTCCACTTCTCCCCACCCTGTATTTATTTTTTTAACACAACCTCGAGATTTCATTGTCTTCCTAATAAAACAAAATATGAAGCTTAAAACTGGATCACTGGGCCCTTCTTATCTCCTCCCTCGCGTCTCCTAACAGCCAGCATTCTCGTAGATCTGCAGCTGGGCTCACCACATTCAAGCCTCAGTGCTACATTCTTTGTATAGCCTTTTACTGGAAAATGAGCTTCGTCTGCCCACCGTGGCCACTTTGCTTCCTGTCATCATGCCACTTCTCCTGAGCCTACAGAGGATCTTTTGCCCTTACACTGCGTCACTTTGTAGGCTGGTGCTCACCGCACTTGTCACAGAAAGTCGGGCAGATTCTAGAAACACTCACCGTATTTGTGGGAGTGCTATTGGCACAGAAAACTCTCCCCACTCTTTAGATCTCCGGACCTTCCTTTTCCCTCTGCACTCTTTGCAAATGACTTTGCCTTATACTCCACGAAGAACAGAAAGCAGTCACTTTCCACGAACAAAGGAACCAGCTGTATTAGCATACAGTGTTTCCATGCAAACAAAATACCTAATCTGACTTCCTCCACCTGCCCTCCAGGTTGCTGCTCCTTTTCTCTGCTGCCCTCCCAGCAAAATGTCCTTTGAACTGTTTGTAGTCACTGTCTTTACTTCCTTAATCTACATTCTCTCCTTAGCCTACTCCATGCAGGTTTTATTGCCTACCCCACTACTCCATTGAAACTTCTTTCAAGATGACCCATGAATGACACACGAGGATTAGTCATTAGATATAGGTGACCCTGGGAAGGGGTGTGCCTTTGGACTAGGTGCCTCTCTTTAGTGAACTCCCAAAGAAGCCAACAACTGCGGCAGTCAGTCCTTATTCCTGAAGGGAAGCATGTCACTATGCATGTTTGTACGTGCACAAAACTTTACATTTCAAAAAGGATAAAGGATTTTTAAAAAAATATGTCAAGGCTAAGGGAAAATGGAAGAGCATAGTCAGGATAGTCAGATGAAGTCAGGATAAAGTCAGATGGAGTCAGGAATGTATATCAATTTTTGGACTTGAATTGCAGATTTGGATTTGGTTTTCCTAGAGACCAGCAAAGCAAAATGATTAACAGGATTGCTTATAAAATTCAAGGTATCCATAAGACAAATATATGACAGAAATGTGGCATCTCTCAACAGGAACATCTGGGAATATCAATACCTAGAATGTTGGGAGTGTACCATGCTGGTTTGGAAAGAGGTCACTTCAGGATTCTGTTTTCAACTCCATCCTTGTTCAATATTTTTATTACCCTATTGGATTATGCTATAGAAAGCATGTTTATGAAACTTGCATATAACAGAAATTCAGGTGCAAATGCTAATGTATTGGATGACGGAATCAAGATTTATGTTTAATAATCCCTTCCAGAATTTTCTACTTTGCAGGCAAACTCACCAGTCTGAAAATTGGGGCACCTGGGTGGCTCAGTCGGTTAAATGTCTGCCTTTGGCTCAGGTCAGGATCTTAAGATCCTACGATTGAGTCCCATTTCAGGCTCCCTGCTCAGCGGGGAGTCTGCTTCTCCTTCTCCCTCTGTCCCTCCCCCTGCTGGTGCTCTCTCTCTAATAAATAAATGAAATCTTAAAAAAAAAAAGACTATAAGATTTTATAAGATTTGTGTCACATTTGGGTTGCCCCCCACCAAAAGAATTTTAAAAAGACTACAAGAAACAAATGTCAATGACAATGAGATTTATGAACTTACTATTTATGTAAGCAACTTTATGGAACCTGGAGTATCAAATCATCTGCATGCTCCAAAATTACCTTCATGCTTTATACTTGTATACACAAATATTTTGTATAGAAATAACTGGGATGCATACTATTTGTATTTACTTTTTTCATTTAATTTTAACCCTGGACATTATTTTTATGTCTACTTTTCTATACATTAATATTTCATTTTCAAAGCAAAAAATATGAAATCAAATAAGGTTAAAAGCAAATGTAATTTAGTTAAGAAACAGCTGTACAAGTATAGGATGTGAGAGACCTGACTTAATAGTAGTCCGAGTGGAACTGGGTATTTACCCCAAAGATACAAAAGTAGGGATCCGAAAGGGTACGTGCACCCCGATGTTTATAGCAGCAATGTCCACAATAGCCAAACTGTGGAAAGAGCCAAGATGTCCATCGACAGATGAATGGATAAAGAAGAAGTGGTATCTATATACAATGGAATATTATGCAGCCATCAAAAGGAATGAGATCTTGCCATTTGCAACAACGTGGAGGGAACTGGAGGGTGTTATGCTGAGCGAAATAAGTCAATCAGAGAAAGACATATATCATATGACCTCACTGATATGAGGAATTCTTAATCGCAGGAAACAAACAGAGGGTTGCTGGAGTGGTGGGGGGTAGGAGGGATGGGGTGGCTGGGTGATAGACACTGGGGAGGGTATGTGCTCTGGTAAGCACTTTGAATTGTGCAAGACTGTTGAATCTCAGATCTGTACCTCAAACAAATAATGCAATATATGTTAAGGAAAAAAAAAAAAAGAAGGTAGCGGGAGGGGAAGAATGAAGCGGGGGAAATCGGAGGGGTAGACGAACCATGAGAGACGATGGACTCTGAAAAACAAACTGAGGGTTCTAGAGGGGAGGGGGGTGGGAGGATGGGTTAGCCTGGTGGTGGGTATTGAGGAGGGCACATTCTTTCTGCATGGAGCACTGGGTGTTATGCACAAACAATAAATCATGGAACACTACATCTAAAACTAATGATGTAATGTAGGGGATTAACATAAGAATAAAAAAAATAAAAAAAATAAAAAAAAATAGTAGTCCGAGTGAAAATAAAGACTTGTGGGTTTTAGTTTGCCACAAGTTGACTATAACTAATTCAGGGTGTGATATGGCTATTATATTTGTGAATGCATTCTTGTGCTGTAAGTACAAGTGATGGAAATAGCCGTCATGGCAGTGCTTAAAATGGACCAGGTGCTGTGTAAGCATATTATGTGTGTTATATTATTTAATCCTTGTTTTGCTAGAAGGTATTACTGTCATTAATTACCTTCTGGAGGCAGAAATTTTCAGAGAGACGTGAGCTGGCGAAGGACTAGCTAGAAACTGGGGGAATGGATTTGAATTGAGATCTGTCTATCTCATGGAGAGATGGTTTCTCCAGTGCCCAGATCAGATCTTGGCAGTAAAATATAAGAGATTATCTCCAGGCAGGGGGTGGGGTGCGATGGGGGTAGGAGGGCGGGGGTGGGGGAGGCTTGTGAGACCATACCGTATGAAGACTCTTTGAAGGATTTAAAGATGTTTAGCTTGGAGAAGGAAAGACTTACAAGGCTCATAATAAGAATATTAAAATACTTGAAGGAAGGGCTGTCATTGGCAAAGAATAATGAGTTTATTTTCTGTAACTCCAGAGAGCAGAGGCTGAAGTTACCAGGAAGCAGATTCCATAAAGGATATTTTAACAGTTAAGAGCTGTACAAAAAGGGTGCCTGAGTGGCTCAGTAGGTTAAGCAACTGCCTTCGGCTCAGGTCATGATCCTGGAGTCCTGGGATAGAGCCCCATGTCAGGGTCCCTGCTGGGTGGGTGGGGAGTCTGTTTCTCCCTCTGACCCTCCCCCCTCTTGTGCTCTCTCTCTCATTCTCTCTCTCTCTCAAATAAATAGATAAAACCTTAATAAAAAAAAAAGAGTCCTACAAAAAGCAGAATGGTCTGCCTTGAGAGTTTTCAGAAGAGTTTAAGCAGAGGCTGTTTAAACTCTGTGGTTGTATGGACCTTCCTATGTAGGGCAAGAGGATGACCCAAATAACCTCTAAGATGACTCTTCCTCCTAAAAACTCCTAATCAGTATTGCAGTTTCTCTAACCTTCTGCTCAAGTTCCCCCATCTTGAAGTTTTCTCTGACACTCACAGCCCCCCCACCCCCCGCCCGGTGATTGGTTCCTTCCCCTGGCTCTTCCATTCCCTTGTATCTGCCTCTCTCTTCAAGGCGTTACATTCCTTTGAGGGTAAAGAACAGAATTTTGCACATGGCGGGCACCCAAATATTTGTTTCGATTTAGTAACACTACGTTTCTTTTGGTAACATATTGTCTTGTTTCCTGTATTAGTCTTGGGAGTAGATAGTAAGCCGTTTGAAGTCAGAGACTGTGATTTATATTTATCTGTATTTCCTTCTCTACAACACCGGTGGGAAGGGTGTTGTAGAAAAGGAAATACAGATAAATATAAATCACAGTCTTGGTGCTTGATAACCATTGCTTTAAATTGAGTGGAACTAGAAGTGGACCAAGGACTGGGAGCAAAGGTGCGAGATGCAAAAAGGTCGAAGAGTACTACCGTTTTGCATAAAGGTGTGGGCTTCTTGCAATGAAATAATGTTCAGGAAGTTTTCCAACAGGCAAGATCAGTTAAAATTAAATCATTGTAAAATAAAAGCTAGAAATAGTAAAAGTGTTGAGTTTCAATTAAAAGCGACACAACAATACAAATATTAACAGAAAGCTCGAGTATTAACATAGTCTATGGCAAGAGGGGCTTAGCACCCAACTATTAGGCACAGAAAGAAGAGAAATAATTTTGAAATGCAGGGCTCCGCTGATTCACCGAACATGTGTAAAGGACAAATGCAGTCACTCACAGTGATGTTTATAGAACATCTGTCTGTAGGTCAGTTTGTATTACCTGGGTGTGTTTGGTGTACATATTGGGTGTTCAAAGTTCCTGAGAGAATGCAATCCTGCTTTTCCCACTTTTGGGTTGAGGGCTCCCTTCCCCTCTCCTTCCCCTCCCTTCTCTCTGCATAGCCCCCCGCAAAGCTTAATGCTGCCAATGGGGTCGACAGAGGTTCACGGTCCCAGGCTCGTCTCCAGGTATCATTCCACTTCTCTCCCGGTCCTCTCCCCGCACCCTCGCATACGAATGTGTGGTTTTCACTGGTTTCAAGGTTTCCGTAGCCCCCAGCAGTTTACATCCAAACAAACACACAAACCACAGAAAACGCAACCTGGCGGCTCTCGGCGGCCCGGCAGTACGACCACTCCGCCTCCCTCCCGCTTCGAGGCATTCCCCTCCACCTCCAGCTCTCACTCAGGCCCAGCCAGTCAGAAAGTCCCTACTTGAGGCACGCCGCCCAATCAGGGTGTCCTCACCTGCCGAAGGTGAGGCCGGGCTCCTTACGCGACAGTCTCCTGGGCCAATCGGAGGCAGCTCGGGCTTGGAAAGGCGCCAATCGCTCCGAGCGGGGAGGAGCGGGAGAGGTCGCACCTGGCGACGGTGAGTCACTCCAGGGAGCGGCGGCTCCCTCCACCAATCGGAACGCGCAAGGGCGGGGCGCCGGCCAATCGTCGGGGGGGGCGGGGCCGGGCGGAGCTCAACCTGGTGGCTGGATTTTAGTCTCCGGGCGGCTGCGGGGGAGGCTGTGTCTGTCCCCGGGGCTGCAGCCGCCGTGTCGTATCGGGACCCTGATCGTCATGGGGACGGAGGCGAGAACCGGGAGGAAACAGTTGCTTCTCTTCACATCGGTCATCCTGTGTAAGTCCCCGGAGTTTCGGGAGGAATCGGTGGATCGGGTCAGAGGTTGGAGGGAGGCGCTCCCCACGCCTCTCGCCCGCGGGAGGGGAGGAGTTGAGAAACCTGCCAGCCTCACCCTCCTGGTCCCCCTTTCCACCCCAGCCCTCCCCTGTATCCCCTCCTCACCTTGGCGGTGGCTGGCTCCCCTCCCCCCACACCGGTCCCCTTACACCCACCGCGAGGAAGCCGCGGCTTCCGCACGTAGCCGAAAACGAGGGAGGGGGTAGCCCCACTTTTCCCAGCCTCACTTACTGGCGAGGGCCCTGCACGCATCCACCCAGACGTACTTCTCCGCACGCACCTGGGAAGGGCCATCCTGCCCTCCAACACGCACCCGACATCCGCGCACCACCCGAGAGAAGCCTGAGCCTCGCACCCCTGACTCCTCTGGCCCCTGAATGCCCTGCTCCTGAAGGGCCCTCGGAAAATCTAATGGAGGTCAGGTGGGGTGGACATCTCTTTCCCTGGCTGTTGCTGAAGGGGGCTCCTTAGCTCCCCCGGATCTTTGGGTTGCGGTGGTTGCTCTGGGTAAAGTGGGTGCAGGGTCTGAAGAAATAAATTTGAGATCTCACCTTTCTCAGAGCACAGCACTTAAAGTTCCTCTCTGGGGTAGCTACCTCGAGAGTCCTTAATAAATGTTGTTGACTGAGTGTCTTATTCCCAGGGGGAGGACCTGTCTGTTGGTTGGCTGGATCCTTCTCACAGCCAGGACTCTGCCCTCCCCCGACCGCTTCTGGGAGTTTTTGTTTCCTTTGTAAACTCCCTTTCCTGTGGAACAATGAGGCTCACTTGCTGAGGCATGCCTCTGTCTATAGATAGGTTTGGGCGGACTGAGTGTATGGTTTGGGTCACCCAGTTAGGCACCCTGTGTCCCCAGCTGGACGTATATTGTCAGATTCATGAGTGCCTGTAAGTGTGCTTCTGTGGATTCTTGTGTCAGTAGGTGATCTGTAGGAATCTTTGTTTTTCCCTCGAGGTCCATGCTTTAGAAAGTGTAAAAGAAATGAACAGTTACAATAGCATTGGTGGTTATAAGGCAGTTCATTTTGCTCAGTTTTGAAGGGTGGAAATGGATTCCCTGCTCTTAGGCGGGTGGATTGACAGCTTCTTTGTCCCTTATCACAAAAACATAAGCCCTTGGGGTAAACTGGACCAGAGGCAAGTCTAACCCTCTCCCTATTGTACAGATACGGAAACGGGTCCAAAGAGGGGAAATGACTTTTCCAGATTGACGAAAGGACCTGGGAATGGAACCAAAGTTTCCTGAGCCCCTTTTTCCACTGCTGGATCCAGCATCTCAAGCACCCTGTGGCACAGGAACCATGATCTCAAACAAGTTTGGCATAACGCCCCCGGATCCACTCTCTTACCTTCTCTCGCTTGTCCTTTTCATTCTATGCCTCCACTTTCCTCCTTGATTCAGTTTCCATTTTTCACCTATTCTCCACCTTTCTTTCTTCTGCCTGTATTTTAGAACTGCTCATGACACCCATGGGCCTTCTTTGGTTCTTTGTGGTGCTCCTACTGGTACGCAACCTCATGCTGAACAGTGCTCCCCCCCCCCCCCCCCCCACAGAAGTTTCTCATCAGTCATGCTATCTGCGACCATGTGTGCCGGGCTTACAAGCTTCCTGAAGCCGGCATCCTTCTTCCTTCTCCTCTTTCTTTTTCTCTCCTCATTTTCTGCATTGTGACATCCCCCAGTAGCCCATACTGGCACTGAAAGAGTTGGGATAGCCCCATTCTGAGCTTGGGCATGTCCTCTAGTCTGTTCAGGGATTCACATGGAGCCAGAGGTGATGTTGCATTAGCTTGACAGGACGGTGGGTCCTGGGAAGTGACATGCCCAGGGGATGGGGGAACTGACCATATCACATTTAAATCCAGCTAGACCTGGGGGGAGGAATTTGATTAGTAAAATGAGGATGGAAATAGGAATCAGATGACCTCACCGGGTTTCTAGTTTGGCTCTCTGCCTTATTTGTGATCTTAGACTAGTGCCCAGTCTTTCCATCTGTGGACAGGAGTAATAATGCTTGTCCTGCGGGTTGACCAGGATAATAGCTACATTACATGTACATGAAGGGATGACTATCATTGGGCAGCTGTTTACCCCTTTGGATTTTGTGAGGAGGAAAGAATGCTGCCCCAGGAGAGTTGGTCAAAGGAAGCAAGGTTTCCTCCTCCTAGATCCCAAATAGCAAAGGTAAAAAAAGGTAAGGGCTCTTTCTTGGGTGTTTGGTCTGTCCTCTGGCCCTGGGGTGTCTGGAGCATATGTGGGTGCCCTCGTGTTCTCTCTTCTCCCACCACGGCTGTGCTCACTGTGGGCTCTGCCATCAGGGAGGAAGAACAAAGGGCAGGATATGATCAAGTTCAAGCAAAGGCCCAGCGCCAGCCCTGGGAAGCCTTGTGGAGAGGAAAGCCTGAGCTGCTGGGGCAGGGATTGGAGCCCAAACACTGAGGGAACTGGGCTTGGGAAAAGCACACCCAGTGACCAAAAACACGGTCTCCCTCTTCCTGGGGAGCCTGCACTTAGAATTCTGTTTCCAGCAGTCTCCCAGGCAGGGAGAGGCATTTCTACTTATAGCAGGGTCATGTGTGAATAGGAGGACTTTTGGTGTAACCACGGGGAAGAAGGGGGAGCCTGGGTTGGAACCTTGGTTCTTTCCTCCCATCCCACTTGAGTGGGGGATCCCCACCCGACATTCCGGAAGACAGGAGCTGCTGCCCCATGTGTGGCTCAGTCTGAGTGCTTGTCTTCTCTATGGATATTTCTGACTCAAGCCCTTCCACCTTTGCTGTTCAGCTTTGCTAGCTTTACCTCAAACTGTACATTGGTGAGTCGCTTCTCCTTTCCCCTCCCTCTACCACTGGTTGAATTTACTCCCAGGAAAGAATTGTTCCCTCGAAACCTGAAATCTAGTGGCGGCTGACGACTGCCAGGCAGCCAGGCAGCCAGGCGGAACTAGGAACTGGGAAATGCCCGGTAGTGGGATTCCAGTGCCCCCCTCCATCTGTACCTCCTGGCTCCAGGACACTTTCACTTTACAATGTTTCTAGTTTCTTTGTGACCTAGGCATGCCTGGGGTCTCCAGGCTAGTTTTGGTTTGGGGTAGAGCTCTTGTAATTAAAAAAATAAAAAAGTTTTATTTATACTTAGAACAGGTTAATACGTTGATGTACACCACAGGCATGTACTCCATCAGGCACCTAGTTTTTTTCACTTTGGATACCCTGGAGATCTTTTCATATGGGCATTACGGGTGTTGTGGTCTTGGTCTTTAAGATCCCACCACTGTCTAGCCCCCCCCACCCCCCTCCCCCAAGTCACTGGGTCAGGGGCCACCTGTTCTGTGGACACTGAAAGGGCTGACACCTTTGCTCAGAGATAGAGTGAAAAACTATACCCATTTTGCATGATTGAGTAGGAAATAATGGAGCTTATTTTTCACATCTGTTAGTATTGAGGAGAGACCTTGGGGACCTCTAAACTCAGACTCGCTTCCTTTTCAGAGGTTCAGGAAAGATCTGGATGACCACTTTTCAGATGTAATTGTGAAAGAGGGTGCAGCGTTGTGGGGAGTGGGTTGTGGGAAGCCACGTGAGTGGATGCATACTGGGCTTTTCCAGGCATTGAAAACTCAGAGTTCATCTGTCTGGGACTCCCTGATAAGCAGGGTTTCTGTCTAAAGTCCGGCTATGGCATTAGTTTCGCAATGTTGGGGGTAGGACAGGAGGAAACAGCTGGCTGACAGGAAGCTTGATGCCAGGCCCTTGGAGTGAGCCCTGGGTGGGCGGGGCATAACCTTCCCTTGTACTGGGGAGCTGGGTGGGGAAGGGGAGGAGCGGAGCAGGTAGAACTGGAAATTCTGCAGAGAGGGCAGGAGGGAGCCATGCAGTCAGTGAAAGCTCTCCTGTCCCACACTGCTGATCCCACCTTCTGCCATCCTGAGGGCCATTCCAGCCACTGACGTCACTCAAAGTGCAGCCAAGAAGGGCGGTTTAGACTCAGCCCAGCCTGTTGTTGGGCTCACAGAGTGTTCCTCTTGCCCACGCATTCCTTATCTGTCCTACCCTAACCTCCAGGAGCGAGTTCAGTCTTTACAGGGTGACCGGTGGGGAGGAGGAAAGGGCAAACCGGGGGTAGAAGCCCTAGGTCCAGGTTCTAATGGTATTGCTTTGTCAAATTCATTTGTTAATCCAGGAAATGTTGGTGTCTCCAGTGTTCTGAGCGCCCTGCTAGAGATAAGGGATAAAGCAGTGAATCACACTTGATATCAAGAAGTCCTGAGGGGAGCCAGGGGCATTGGAAACAGTTAGCCCACCTTAGGTAAACTGAGTACCCTTTCGGAGCCGGAGGCCCTGGCTTTCCTCCTCATTCCACAGCTGTAGCTCCCATACAGCTGGAGGGGCCTATGAAGCTCGTATGCCTAGAGGGGAAGTTCGGGTGCATTCTTAGAGAAAACCAGAGTCTGGCTGGCTGGCTGGTTTCCCTCCTTTTCCTTCCCTTAAAAAAAAAATGGAATTCAAACAAATTCATGGTACAAAAGCAACTTAAGGAACATTCTAATAATTAACAGGATGTATAGAGGAAACAAAGGTTTCTTAATAAAGCAGTAGAAGGAAGCTTTTCTGTGGTGGGCTTGATCTGCATATACAAGGGTGGTTGTTGGTGGGTTCTGTTAAGTCTGGACACCTTCGCCCTCTGTGACCACTTTATCACGGTATGCTTCAGTGGGGAGCATGGAACACTTTTCTGGGCAAATACAGTGCTAGGAGCTGGGGAGATACAAACAACTTGGATTCTCTTCCCAAGGACTACAGACATATATTGACTAAGCAGCAAGCGACAGAGTATGCCAGGCGCTGTCATCGAAGTACAAAATGTTTTGGGAGCATACAAGGAAAGAGATAAAGTTTTTTTTTTTTTTTTTTTAAGATTTTTATTTATTTATTTATTTGAGAGGGAGAATGAGAGAGAGAGAGCATGAGAGGGGGGAGGGTCAGAGGGAGAAGCAGACTCCCTGCCGAGCAGGGAGCCCGATGCGGGACTCGATCCCGGGACTCCAGGATCATGACCTGAGCCGAAGGCAGTTGCTTAACCGACTGAGCCACCCAGGCGCCCGAGATAAAGTTTTTAAAAAGATAAATTTTTATTAAATAACGTGCTCAGTGCAGAAAAATGGGAAAACAAATACAGAGAAAATAAAAATCACATGTAATCCTATTATCAAGAAATAAATAGTACTTGTGTTTAATTGCAGTCTTTCCTCTATGAATAATATGATATATATGTATATATACTTTATATATATATTACGTATATGTATTTTTAAGCAAAATGTGCTTTAAACAACCTCCATTCTATAGTATTCTACTGCATGGCTATATTATAATTAACTGTTCACTTTTTGTTGGACTTTTAGGTTTTCTTTTTCTTTGCTATGCTAAATAAATGAAACTGTCCCTGTACAAACATCTTTAAGCTTAACCTTTGATTATTTTCTTAGACTATATTCCTAGAAGTTGGGGAGAGATTAATGTTGACTGGGGAAAGTCATAATGGATCAAGGGGCATTTGAACAGGATCTTGAAGGTTGAGTGGGCTTTCCTTGCTTGTCTGGTGGAGATGCTCTATAGCATCATGCTTCTGGAGCCTCAGAATTAGGCAGACTCGGGTTAAGACTCCCCTCCCACCGTGGGATCCCTGGCTGGCTCAGTCGGTAGAGCGAGACTCTTGATCACCAGGTTGTGAGTTTGAGCCCCACATTGAGTGTAGAGATTACTTAAAAAAAAAAAAAAAAAGGATTCCCTTCCCACTTGGCTGTTTATAGCTGTATGATTTTGGGCAACTATTAGCTCAGTGTGGGTGCGGGTGGCTCAGTTGGTTGAGTATCTGCCTTTGGCTCGGGTCGTGATCTCAGGGTCCTGGGATCGAGTCCCACATTGGGCTTCCCACTCAGTGGGGAGTCTGCTTTTCCCTCTCCCTCTGCCCCTCCCCACCATTCATGCTCTCTCTCTCTCTCAAATACATAAATAAAACCTTAAAAAAAAATAGGGAGACAATGCATAGGGCACCAACCTTGATGGGAGGGCTCACTGTGTCATTTCTGCCATGACACTTGCCCAGATTCAAGAGGAGGGAACCTAGACTCTACTTTAGTCCCAGCGTAAGGAAAGCATGTGGGATGAGATAAACATATAGATCCATTGGTCTATTTTGGAAAACACAATTTGCCACAGTTGTGTTATTATTCAGATACATAGTGATTTTCAGGAATTATATGCTCAGTCCTACAGATTTCTACACCACCAACTCTCTTCTGACATGTACGAAAGCATGTAGGGATTGGTTTAGGTATTAGTGGCTACATCACCACCTCCCCTTCTCTTTACCCAACTCACCTTCTCTTCCACTCCCACCCCCTTGTGCCACTCCGCCTACCTACTGTTGTCAACTACAGTTATTTCCAGGTACCTGCGCTGTCACCCTTTTTCTCTCCTTGAAATTTATCAGACTCACCTATACTCTCCAGGATCTTGATGGTATAGTAATCTTACATTTCTTTCTTGTTTTTTTTTTTTTTTAAGATTTTATTTAATTAGTCTGTTTATTTAGAGCACAAGTGGGAGGAGGGGCAGAGGGAGAGGGAAAAAGAATCTCAAGCAGACTCTGTGCTGAGCAGGGAGCCAGATGTGGGGCTCCATCTCAGGACCCTGAGATCATGACCTGAGCCAAAATCAAGAGTCAGGTGCTTAACTGACTGAGCCACCCAGGCACCCCTAATCTCATATTTCTTACTTACCTGTTACCTCATTTCAACTTTAAAGTTTTTTTTTCCCCCACCTTTAAAGTTTAATCAGTGTTTTTGCCTCTCCTTTCTGGCTTTGTTTTATTCTTTCCTCCTTCTCATGATCTGATTTTCTTTTCCCCCTTTTTCATTCCCTTTTCCCCTTCCTTTTTCTCTAAATTAAAACACTTAATACATGCTTGCTCATTACACAAATGCAGAAGATAGAAAAGAAAGGCTGCCTGTGGTCTCAGATAATATGCACAGTTGTGTGCATGGAGTCTGTTAGGGATTTTGTTCTGCATATACTCAGATTATTATTTAAAAAAATAGGATCATTCTACATACTGTTTTTATATTTTTGGATATATTTCTGTGCTAGTACAAATTGATCTACTTTGACCTTCGGGATGGCCATATGTATTTTTTTTTTTAAGATTTTATTTATTTATTTGAGAGAGAGAGAGGGACAGAGAGAGAATGAGCAGTGAAGGGGAGGGGCAGAGGGAGAGGGAGAAGCAGGCTTCCTGCTGGGTGGGGAGTCAGACGTGGGGCTCGCTCCCAGCTCAGATCATGACCTGAGCTGAAGCCAAGATTTGGCCGCTCAACTGACGCAGGTGCCCCTATTTATGTTTTTGAGATATATTAGTTTCAGGTACACAACGTAATGATTGGATATTTCTGTATATTGCAAAATAATCACAACAGTAAGTCTAGTTAACATCCGTCCCCATACATAGTTACAGAATTTTTTTTCTTGTGATGGGAACTCTTTAACACTTACTCTTTGCAACTTTCACATATGCAGTACAGTATTACTAACTATGGCCGCCACGTTAAACATTACGTCCCCGTGACTTACTTTATAATGGGAAGTTTGTACGTTTCCACCTCCATCACCCATTCCCCGCCTCCATCTCCAAGCTTAGTTTTGTTTTTGTTTTAAATTTAGATCCTACGGGGTGCCTGGGGGGCTCAGTTAGGCATCCGCCTTCCGCTCAGGTCATGATCCTAGGGTTCTGGGATCGAGCCCTGTGTCGTCTGGCTCCCTGCTCAGCAGGGACCTGCTTCTGCCTTTCCTCCCCGCTCGTGCTCTGTCTCTCTCTGTCAAATAAATAAATAAAATCTTGGGCGCCTGGGTGGCTCAGTCGGTTAAGCGACTGCCTTCGGCTCAGGTCATGATCCCAGGGTCTTGGGATCAAGTCCCACATCGGGCTCCCTGCTCTGTGGGGAGCCTGCTTCTCCCTCTCCCCCTCCCCCTGCTTGTGTTCTCTCTCTCGCTGTGTCTGTCTCTGTCAAATAAATAAATAAAATCTTTAATAAATAAATAAATAAAATCTTAAAATTAAGATCCCAATTATAAGCGAGATCATATGGTATTTGTCTTTATTTCATTTAGCATAACGGCCTCAAGGTCTATCTATGTTAACTCAAATGACAAGGTTTCAATTTTTTTTTTATGGCTGAATAATAAACCATTGTATATATGTACCACATATTCTTTTTTAAGAATTTTTAAAGGATTTTATTTATTTATTTGATAGAGAGACACGGAGAGAAGGAACACAAGCAGGGGGAGTGGGAGAGGGAGAAGCAGGCTTCCCGCTGAGCAGGGAGCCCAATGCGGGGCTCGATCCCAGGACCCTGCATGACCTGAGCCGAAGGCAGATGCTTAACGACTGAGCCACCCAGGCTCCCCTATATGTACCACATATTCTTTATCCATTCATTCATTGATGGATACCTAGATTGTTTCCGTATCTTGGCTACTGTAAATAATACTGCAGTCAGCATAGGGGTGCATGTGTCTTTTTGAAGTAGTGGTTTTATTTTCTTCAGATAGACACCCAGTAGTAGAACTGCTGGATCATATGGTAGTTCTATTTTTACTTTCTTAAGGAACCCCCCCCATACTGTTTTCCAGGGTGGCGTACCGTACCAGTTTGCATTCCTTCCAGCAGTGCACAGATACTCCCTTTCCTCTACATCCTTACCAATACTTGTTACTTCTTGTCTTTTTGATAATAATGGGAAGTGACATTTCATTGTGGTTTTGATTTGCATTTCCCTGATGATGAGTGATGTTGAGCATCTTTTCATGTACCTGCTGTCTGTCTGTATGTCACTGGAAAAACATCTATTCAGATCTCTGCCCAGAGATCTTTTAATTGCATTGTGTGGGTTTTTTTGCTGTTGAGTTGGGAGTTCTTTATATGTTCTGAATTTTTTGGATATTAATCCTTTATTCGATATGCGATTTGCAAAATAGTTTCTCCCATTCAGTGGGTTGCCTTTTCATTTTGATGATGGTTTCCTTTGCTGTGCAGAATGTTGATTCTTTCACTATGTGGAAATGTCATCATAATTACCTAAGCCAAGGCTGTAGTCACTGGGGATTCAGCCAGAATGCCCACTGCTGAAGTTCAACTTAGACCTGTGTATTCATCCACCTGGGCCGCCATCACAAAATGTCACAGACTGGGGCTTAAACAAAAGTAATTTATTTTCTTTTTAATTTGTAAAGATTTTTAATTAAAAAAAATTTTTTTAAAGATTTGATTTATTTATGAGAGAGAGAGAGAGAGGGTATGAGCTGGGAGAGGGGAAGAGGAAGAGGGAGAAGCAGACTCTCTACTGAGCTCAGAGCTGGATGCGGAGCTCAATCCCAGTACCCCGGGATCATGACCTGAGCTGAAGTCAGATGCTTAACCGACTGAGCCACCCAGGTGCCCCAACAGGGATTTACTTTCTCACAGTTCTGCAGGCTGGGAGGTCAAGAGCACAGTGCTGTTGGGGGTCGGTTTCCTGTGAAGCCACACTCCTGCTGCTGGTCCTTTCTGCAGGAGCACAGTTGGTGTCTCTCTGTATAAAGGACACCAGATTGGATTAGGGCATGTCCTAAGGGCCTTATTTTAGCATCATTATCTTGTGGAAGGCCACATCTCCAAATACAGTCACATTTTGAGGTACTAGGGTTTAGGGGGAACACAATTCAGTCTATAACAAGCATAAACCATTTTGAAAATTACCTCTGCAGAAAGGGCAATGCTTTGATCAGAGTCTCTTCCTAAGCTGACCTGGGCCTACTTGGAGTCTCTTGGTTGTTCTTGTGGTCATGAAGAGAGTGGGGGTGTTTTAAATGGATTCACATCTTTCCCCCACTTTCTGCTGCTGTTTTATTTTTTATTATTTTTAAAAATATTTGTTTATTTGAGAGAGCGAGCACGAGCATGCATGAATGGGGGGAGGGACAGAGGGAGAGAATCCAAGCCGACTCCCCGCTGAGGGCAGAGCCTGCCTCGGGGCTTGATCTCCCCGGGTTGTGAGATCATACAGCCAAACACTTGCCAAAATCACGAGTTGGGTGCTTTTTTTTTTTTTTTTTAAGATCTTATTTATTTATTAGAGAGCACAAACGGGGAGGGGCAGAGGGAGAGGGAGAAGCAGGCTCCTGGCTGAGCAGGCAGCCCGACGCAGGGCTCGATTCCAGGACCCTGGGATCATGACCTGAGCTGAAGGCAGACACCTGACTGACTGAGCCCTTGTAGACCTTGCATCAAAAACCTCCTGGCACTTCCACTTTTGTCTGCACACCTCCGTGGATGCAGAAAGCAGCCTCTACCTTTGTGCATTGCAGACACCTGCAGACGTGCTGCAACCCAGGGGCAGAAATCAGTCCCTATTGCAAAATGGCTGCTGGAAATTGCCCATGTGCAGAGAAGTTTCATTCTGTTTCAAAACTATGAAATTTAAAAACACTTAATTTTGGGGGCATTTGGAGGGCTTGATCTCCACGTTGGGTGTAGAGATTACTTAAAAATAAATCTTAAAAAACCACTTAATTTTTAAGTTCTGAAGCTAAGTTTAAGAAAAAGATTAATGGAGAGGTGCCTGGGTGGCTCAGTTGGGCATCTGCCTTTGGCTCAGGTCATGATTCCGGGGTCCTGGGATCAAGCCCTGAACTGGGGCTCCCTGCTCAGTGGGGAGTCTGCTCTGCCCCCAACACACACATAAATAAATATTTTTTTAAATAAATAAATCTGTAACAAAAGAAAAAGATTAATGGAATAGTCATCTTTCCCCTGCCCCCGATAATAGAACAGTTCATTAAAAAATTTAAAAAGATTGAACTATGGATTGAGTTTGTTTTTTCTTCATTTGGGCATGCCCCGTTTGCCAGTTTGAAAAATGGGCTTATCTTTGTAGATAAACTTTAACAAGTAGATGTTGTAGTGAATGGTCTGCTATAACCTAATTTGTTAAGACTCTATGTTGTTCAATGTCAACTTGTACCAGGCATTATGCTAAAGTGCTGAGTACTCAGAATAATAAATAACACATGGTCCCTGCTCCCTGGGGCTTTACTGTCTGGTAGGGGAGACATACCTGTGCACAGATGATGTCATTGTAATGTGGGCAGTGCTTTGCCCCTGTTTTGCATGGGGTAGTTAAAGCCTAGGAAAGAGGTCTGAAGCCGGCTGTGGTAGGATTGGGGGTGGGTGGGTCATTTCTTGGAAAATAATGTAGATGCATAGCTGCTGACCAGATGAAGAAAGAGGGGAAAGGGTGCTCCACAGAGCTGGAATAGCAGGAGCAAAGTAGAGGTTGTGAAACTGCTCTTTGCTGGGAGTTTAAGGAGTCTCTACTGCTAGAGGATAAACTGCAAGAGTAGAAAGGCTTATCAGAGGGTTCTCTGGGTGAAGAATTTGGATTTTATCTGAGAGGCAATGTGGAATCCTTGAAAACTAGAAGCAAGTGTTAGATGTGCATTTTTAGGAAGGCTGTATGGTATCAAGCTGCCTTGATTTGAATCTGCACCACTGCTTTAGCTGCTCTGGGCCTCAGTTTCCCTGTGTAGAAAATAGAGATTATAGGGACTCCTGGGTGGCTCAGTTGGTTAATTGGCTGACTCTTGGATTTGGCTCAGGTTGTGATCTCAGGGTTTTAGGATCAATCCCCACATTGGGCTCCACACTCAGCGGAGAGTCTGCTTGAGATTCTCTCTCGCTCTCTCAAATAAATGAATCTTTAAAAAAAAAATAGAGATGATAATAACAGTATTACCCAACCCCTAAGGGTCTTGTAGGGATAAATGACGGTCCGTGTAGTATGCTTGCAGCAGTGCCTGGCACATAGTAAGCACTCAATAAATATTAGCTCTTCCTCCGGCAGTGGGATGGAGGATGGATTTGCGTGGGTCAAGATTAAACAAGACAGAGAAAACAAGTGTAATTGAGAGACTAGTTGCAATTCTTTAGATGATGATGGTACTAAAAAGTGGTGGCCAAAATTGGAGGAACATTTGGGAGGTGACGATGTAATGCTTGCTGTTTGATTGACAAGAGTGAGGGAGAGGTGACTGCGGGAAGGCTTCTGGTTTGAGTGAGCAAGTACATGGTGGTACCACCAACCTAGAGAGGGGAGCAGGAGCGGGTGTGTGGAGTCCTGGTGGAGAGGACGCAAGGAGGCTCAGCCGTAGGCATCTGCAGCTCTGGTGGGAGGCGGGGACTGGAGCTGGCCCTAGGTGGGTGCACATGAATTTTGGGCTGTGTTTGAGATTTCCTAGAGAGAATGTGGAAAGGAAAAAAGGCCTGAGAGGAAATGCTGGGGATCACTCATGTTAAGGGATTGACAGAGAAAGCAAGGTTCAAAAAGGAGAATGGTTGTCCCCAGAAGGGCGGCACACAGAAACCTAAGGGCAGAGTGACTTCTTCTTCTTCCTTTTTTTTTTTTTTTAAAGACTTTATTTATTTACTTAGAGAGTGAGCGAGCAAGCAGGGGGAGGGGGAGGGGGAGAAGGAGAGATAGAATCTCAAGCAGACTCCACACAGAGCACAGAGCCTGATGCGGGGCTCCATCTCACAACCCTGAGATCATGAGCTAAGGTCAAGAGTCGGGTGCTCAGCCGACTGAGCCGCCCAGGGGCTCCCAGAGTGACTTCTGAGGAAGGGAACCGTCTGCAGGGCCTGGCGTCTTACAGAGGCCACTGAAGGGAACTGAAAAAGCAAATTGTGGATATCCTTAATTCTAAGACTACTTCAGAGTTTTGTAAGTTGGGATGTAACTTACAGCCTAGGTATACATTTAATATGATGTCCCCCCAAGCAGCTATTATTAAATCGATGTATATCATATAATCAGGGCATCTTAGAATTGAGGGATGCAATGTCTGGTGATCTTGGTAAAAGCAATTTTAATTCCAAGGTGAGAGCCAAAGATCTACTGAATGAGTGTGTTGGGCTGAAAACACTGAGGAGTCCTATGGAGGAGTACAAGATTGAGGGCAGGCTTTCTGTACATGAAGGGGCCAAAAATCTATTGATGCCTTTGACCTTGTGGCTTTTCTTACTGTGAACTTAGAGTAAATCAAGCGTCACCGTGAAAAGGATGGATTTTCCTTCTATTTGGGTTTACCACGTGCATTAGCGGGACATCTGTTGTGGGCATACAGTGAGCCAAGTACAGGTCCAAGCTTCAGGGCAAAGGGATGGGGTGTGATGAGGCAAGGGAAATACAAAATAGTTGAGGACAATGGGCAGGGAGTCTGTGGGTGTCCTGAGGGAGATAGGGTGCAGTGAGGGAAAGCCCTCCACTCTGCTGGTCTGTCTGTGGAAGTTCTAGAAAAGAGTTAGCCTTTCCAAGGCAGATACCATGAGAGAGGACAGGTGGTTTGGTGGGCTGGGATATAAGCATTTTTCAGGCAGAGTTTGTATTTATTTATATATGTCTTATTGAAGAAAACTTTGAAGTCAGAAAAATAAGTGTGTACAGAAGGACCTATGGGCAGATGATGATAATTATAATAATAGGAGAAGATATAATAGTTATTTGGTGCTTCCTGTTATAGGCACTTTATTTGTATTAGCTTGTTTGACTCTCAACCCCAGGCCTTTGATGTAGAAGCTGTTATTATCCCCATTTGACAGATAGGTGAACCGAGGTTCAGAGTGACTAAGGTAGCTTGCCCAGGTCACTCAGCCCAGGAGGTACCAGAGCTGGGATTTGAGTCGGACAGCTTGGTTCCAGAGGCTTGTTCAGGAGGGACAGGGGGAATGTGGACCGTGATGGTGAGGTGTCAAGGAGGGTGTGCTGGTGAGGCTGGGCTCGACAAACGCAGGGACTCGCAAGCACAGTAGAGCTTGAGTATTGGCCATCAGGCCACAGGTGGTCAGCTGAGATCCTGGGCTGGGATGGCGCCGAGGGGCAGACCCTGTGTTTTATTTTTTTATTTTATTTTATTTTTTTTAAGATTTTATTTATTTATTTGAGAGAGAGAATGAGACAGAGAGAGAGAGCATGAGATGCGGGAGGATCAGAGGGAGAAGCAGACTCCCTGCTGAGCAGGAAGCCCGATGCGGGACTCGATCCCGGGACTCCAGGATCATGACCTGAGCCGAAGGCAGTCGCTTAACCAACTGAGCCACCCAGGCGCCCAGACCCTGTGTTTTAAACAGGAGAAGGCTGGACTAGGCAACGGAGGTCAGGACTGTTGAGGCGCCGGGGAGGATGGCTGTAGCCCAGGACGTTTGTGTTTGTATGTGATGTGATTCCTGAATGTTCTATTTATTTTTTATTTTTTAAATTCTTTTTTTTTAAGATTTAATTTTTTAAAGATTTATTTATTTATTTAAGAGGGGGGAGAGAGAGACAGTGTGAGCAGGGGGAGGGGCAGAGGGAGAGGGAGAGAGAGAATCTCCAGCAGACTCCCCGCTGAGTGCAGAGCCTAATGCAGAACTCAGTCCCATGACCCTGAGATGATGACCTGAGCCAAAATCAAGAGTTAGATGCTTAACCGGCTGAGCCATGCAGGCACCCCCTAAAGATTTAATTTTAGTTAAAAAATATAATTTAGGGCCACCTGGGTGGCTCAGCCGTTAAGCGTCTGCCTTCAGCTCAGATCATGATCCCAGAGTCCTGGGATCGAGCCCTGCATCAGGCTCCCTGCTCTGCGGGAAGCCTGCTTCTCCCTCTCCCACTCCCTCTGCTTGTGTTCCCTCTCTCGCTGTGTCTCTCTCTGTCAAATAAATAAAATCTTTTTTTTTAATAAATAAAATCTTTAAAAAATTAATTTAATTTAATTTAAAAATATATATGTATATATATATCTATTTTTTAAGTAATCTCTACACCCAACATAGGGCTCGAACTTTAAACCCTGAGATCAAGAGTTGCATGCTTTACTGACTGAGCCAGCCAGGTGTCCCTATTCTTGAATGTTCTAGATCTGAAGGTCTGAGAGGTCTCAAAAGAACTTAGCAAAAGAAGTGATGCAGAAACAATCCCCAAATTCATATGCTGTGATTTCTTTTTTGGTGGCCCTTTATTTCAGACAATAGTTTTTAGTTTAATTAGAAGCTATTCTTTATTTGGGTCGTGTCATAGGTTGGATTCTAAGGAAGCTGACTCCGAGATGTCAATTATTGTACCAAGACGTTTATTAGGGAGTGTTCTTGGGATCCACACCTAGGGAAGGGCAGGGAAGGGAAAAGGAGTAGGATGGGATGGAGGGAGAACTTGAGTTGCATTGTAGCCTCAGCCTGTTCCCCAGGGGAGCTTTGGGGCAGGAATAGCCTTTCTGTGTTGCCCCAAATTGGGGGTTGGGGCATTGGGGCAGTAGAGCTGGGGCTCCCTGGAGCTGCCTTCCTCCTCTCATTCATTGGTGAGGCACTGGATACCAGCTGCCCCTGCCCCATGTGGAAGGCACGCCCCTCTGCCTGTCCTCAAAATGGCTGGTAGCTTAGGGCCTTCATCTGGCAGAAGTCCCAGCAGCTGGAAAACAAGTTCTTCATTCCTGAAGGGAGATCAGGCTCGAGCATCACGCTGCACATCACAGGTGTCAAGTTGTAAAATTTGAGGATCTTAAAAAAACCGAGTTCCCATCATCAAAGCAGAGAAAGCTGGGACAAAAATCAAAGCATTTCATTATCAGCTTTCATTTCATTCCCAATAACAGCTGAGTAAGAGATGTCCAAGTGCTCAGTTTTCAATTAAGTGAGGGCTATTTGATTTAATTTCTAATCGGTTATTACGTTTGGTTATAAATTTGACATTAAAATGTAATGCCAAATATACAGATACAATGTATTGGAAATAATTCACAGGTAAAATGGACCTGACTTTTAAAAGTCTTTCCCCTATTAAGCCACGGTTTTTCTGAGAAACAGCATGGCTTATAAAAGTATGGTATAAAAAGGGGAAAAGGGGCACCTAGGTGGCTCAGGCAGTTAAGCATCAGACTGTTGGTTTCAGCTCAGGTCATGATCTCAGGGTCGTGAGATCGAGCCCCACATCAGGCTTCCAGCTCAGCTTGGAGTCTGCTTGTCCATTCCTGTCTGTTCCTTCCCCCAGCTCTCACATTCTCTCTCATAAATAAAAAATAAAAAATAAAAATAAATATTTAAAAAATAAAAAAAAAAAGGGAAAGAAGAGGGTGTAAGGGGAACCTGTGTGCTAATCTGAGCTCTGCTATTTCATAGCTATGAAAAACATGGGCCAGATACTTAATTTTCTCATATGTAAAACGGGACAGAGAATGTTTATCTGGACTAATTTACAGTGTGTGTCAAATTGAGATAAATGGATAAAAGCACTTTTAAAATTTTATTTAATTTTATTTATTTATTTTTAAAGATTTTATTTATTTATTTGTTAGAGAGAGAGAGTGCACAAGCAGGCAGAGAGAGTAGACTCCTTGCTGAGTAGGGAACCCGACGCGGGTGGGGCTCATTCCCAGGACCCTGGGATCATGACCCGAGCCAAAGGCAGACGCTTAACCAACTGAGCTACCAGGTGCCCCAGTATAAAAGTACTCTTTATTTTTATTTATTTATTTATTTGACAGAGAAAGACACAGCGAGAGAGGGAACACAAACGGGGAGTGGGAGAGGGAGAAGCAGACTCCCTGCCGAGCAGGGAGCCCGGTGCGGGGACCCGATCCCGGGACTCCAGGATCATAACCTGAGCCGAAGGCAGTTGCTTAACCAACTGAGCCACCCAGGCACCCTAAAAGTACTCTTTAAATACTAATGCCAAAACAAAAACAAAAACCCTCAAGGACTTTAGAGAACATCTAGTTCAGATTTTTTTTTTTTTTTTTTTGAGAGAGAGAATGAGATAGAGAGAGAGCATGAGAGGGGGGAGGGCCAGAGGGAGAAGCAGACTCCCCGCCGAGCAGGGAGCCCGATGCGGGACTCGATCCCAGGACTCCAGGATCATGACCTGAGCCGAAGGCAGTCGCTTAACCAGCTGAGCCACCCAGGCGCCCGAGAACATCTAGTTCAAACCTTTCATGTTTCAGGTGAGAAAAGGGAGCCTCAAGACCATATTCAGTTATGTGAGTAATTACATAAAGCAAAAATGTGCTTGCATTAATCTAAGGAAGACGGAACTCTTAGAAGGATAAAGAAAGCACACGTGGTGAATTTGAGCATGGAAAACACGAATGGGGGTGATTGTGCAAGCGCAGGTTTGCAGCGGAGCCTGGATCTCCCAGAGTCCTGTCACTGGTGCTTACTGTCGAATGCTGGACCCTCCGGCCCACCCACCGCTGCCCTCAGTTTGTTAGCCCTGCCTCCCCTCACCCAGTGCTTCACCCCCAATACCCACCACCTCTTCTTTCCTTTTCCACTGGGCAGGGCGAGATTCTCGGGAGAGGATCTAGCCCATTTCTGGCTAGAGCCAGGGCTCCCTCTCAGACCCAGCTGTGTGATCTTAGGCACGGCTCTTTCCTTCTCATTGGCTTGGTTCCTCGTGTAAAACTGGGGTAATAACACTTGTCCTGCTGATCTGTCATGCTTGTTTCAAGGATCAAACGACATAATGTATGTGAAAACACTTTAAAAATACAAAATGCCCTACAAATGTTGAGTGTCATTATCCTCCTAACTGCTCCTCCCCTGCCTCCTCGCCTCCCTCCCTGCCTCCTCGCCTCCCTCCCTGCCTCCCTGGCCTCCAGCTTTGCTGGCTTCCTGCCAGGAGTGTCTGACAAGTGGTTGCAATTAATTATTTGTTGAGAAGCTTTCTCTGAATCATGAAATGTCATTTGGGAAGCTGTTCTTGGACTAGTAGGAATCTAATTAGATTATTGGGAGTTGCAGAGGCACCTGGGCGGCTCAGTTGGTGAAGCGTCTACCTTTGGCTCAGGTCATGATCTCAGGGCCCTGGGATCGAGTCCCGTGTCGGGCTCCCTGCTCAGTGGGGAGCCTGCTTCTCTCTCTTCCTCTGCAGCTATCCCTGCTTGTGCTTGGTCTCTCTCTCTCTCTCTCAAATAAATAAATAAAATCTTTTTAAAAATTAAAAATTAAAAAAAAAGATTATTGGGAGTTGCAGAGGGAAACATAAAAAGTGAAAGAAATGACATTTGAAAGAAATATTTTATTTTCATTTCCGTTGATAATGGAAGTATTGGCCTGCAATTGTGGCAAAAAGCATTTAAAGAAAATATTTAAGATACTGGTGATGGGGTCTGAGACCCAGGAGGACCTTGGATCTCCTGAATCTCTTCACCTTGGAGAAGCCGTAGGAGGAGCCCGGCCTCGGGTGCTCCATCAGCGGGAAGGCTCTTCTGTCCCCTCCTGAAGGGCCCGCCTCTGTCCTCCTCAGGCTCCCTGGAGTTGGGCAGGGGTGCAGTACACACGTCGGAACCTGAAGTCCGAGTTGCTGAGAACAAACGTGAGTGCGGGGCCGCTGTGGGGGGGTGTCTGGGGCTGGCGGGAGCAGGTGCAGGCCCCGGGGACTTGGAGAGCATCCAGCACAGACTGCTGTTGGGGGCCATTTCCCCTCTCCCATTTGTTGCGGCACCTTCCCCTGGCTCACTTCTGTCCTGTCTGCAGCCGCCAAGTTGTCCTGCTCCTACTCTGGCTTCTCCTCTCCCCGTGTGGAGTGGAAATTTGCCCAAGGTGACATCACCAGCCTCGTTTGCTATAACAACAAGATCACGGGTGAGTTGCTCCGCTTCCTTCCTGATGGCCCAGGTTGTGGAGGGATTGCTGGGCCTGGATTCCAGGGGAGAGGTGCAGCCTGGGGCTCCGGTCCCGTGGACTTCCCGTGGCCTCTCCTGCCCAGCTTCTCTTGGCCCCCAGCTCATTCAGCCCCTCCTCCTTCTCTCCTGGTAGCTTCCTATGAGCACCGAGTTGCCTTCTCACATAGTGGCATCACTTTCTACTCTGTGACCCGGAAAGACACGGGGATGTATACGTGTATGGTCTCTGATGAAGGCGGCAACACCTATGGGGAGGTCACCGTCAAGCTCCTTGTGCTTGGTATGTGCTACACTTTCTCTGTGTGGTCTTGGCATTCATTGTTTCCCTAAACCCTCACAGGCTCTGCTAAGCTTTGGAGCTCACTGATGGTGAGAACACTCATGGGTGGGAGGATTCAGAGTCACAGTGCCAGCAGAGAGGGGATGCGCCCCTGGGTAGGGGGAGGCTGAGGGCATGGTGAGGGATAGAGGCTAGAGCTGATGGATTGCGCTATCAGCAACTTAGCCTCTAGGCAGTGCTCTCTGACCTTGTGCTCAGCCCCTTCTGTCCCTTCACAGTGCCTCCATCCAAGCCTACGATCAACATCCCCTCCTCTGCCACCATTGGGAGTCGGGCAGTGCTGACCTGCTCCGAGAAAGACGGCTCTCCCCCTTCTGAGTTCTACTGGTTCAAGGACGGGGTCCTGATGCCTACAGAGCCCAAGAGCAACCGTGCCTTCAGCAACTCTTCCTATAGCCTGAATCACAAGACAGGGGAGCTGGTAGGGATGGGGTAGCAAGGAAAGGTGTGGGGGGCACAGTTATAGAACCCTTGAAGGTGGGGAAGAACAGCAGCGAGGTGAACTTGGCATCAGGGTCAGAAGACAAAAGATGGGTACTTGGACGCTATCAGGATGAGCATTGCATAATATATAGAACTGTTCAATCACTATGTTGTACACCTGAAAGTAACGTAATATTATATGTCAGCTCTAGTGCAATTATTTTATTTTATTTTTTTTTAAGATTTTATTTATTTATTTGACAGAGAGAGACATAGCGAGAGCAGGAACACAAGCAGGGGGAGAGGGAGAGGGAGAAGCAGGCTTCCCGCTGAGCAGGGAGCCCGATGCGGGGCTCGATCCCAGGACCCTGGGATCATGACCTGAGCCGAAGGCAGACGCTTCACGACTGAGCCACCCAGGCGCCCCAACTCTAGTGCAATTAAAAAACAAAAATAGGGGGCACCTGGCTGATTCAGTCGGTGGAGCGTGTGACTCTTGGTCTCGGGGTTGTGAGTTCAAACTCCACGTTGGGCGTAGAACTTATTTAAAAAAACAAAAAACAGGGGCGCCTGGGTGGCTCAGTCGTTAAGCGTCTGCCTTCGGTTCAGGTCATGATCCCAGCGTCCTGGGATCGAGCCCCGCATCGGGCTCCCTGCTCACCCGGGAAGCCTGTTTCTTCCTCTCCCACTCCCCCTGCTTGTGTTCCCTCTCTGGCTGTGTCTCTCTCTCTCTGTCAAATAAATAAAATAAAATCTTTAAAAAAAAAACAAAAAAACCAAAAACCAAAAACCAAAAACAAAACAAACAAAAAAACAAAAAGCAAAACAAACAAAAAAACAAGAATAGGTACTTGGCGTTTTCAGGCAGCAAGCCAACGGTTTTCTTCCCTCCAGGTCTTTGATCCTGTGTCAGCCTCTGATACTGGAGGATACACTTGTCAGGCACAGAATGGGTATGGGGCCCCCATGAGGTCAGATACCGTGCACATGGAAGCTGGTGAGCAAGGGTGTATGGAGCAGCGGCTTGAGCGCAGGCCTGGGGCGGGGACTGGGGTCTGCTTTTCATCCTGGCTTTGGTCGCGGTGTCAGCGGTGTGAGTGAGGCTTCAGGGCACTGACCTCTCGTTTGTGTCCCCTAGCGGAGTTGAATGTGGGGGGCATCGTGGCAGCTGTCCTCGTCACACTCATTCTCCTTGGATTCTTGATTTTGGGCATCTGGTTCGCCTATAGACGAGGCTACTTTGACAGTGAGTATTTGCCCTCAAAGGCTCTCCTTTTTATCGTCCCCCTTTCAGGGCACGGTTCTTGGGTGCCATCTGAGTACTGACCTGATAGTGAGCCCACATGTGCGGGCTTATCTCCCGGGTGAGCACCACTTACCTACTGCATGCTGTTTCTCCCACCCTTCTGTGCCTGGCTCTCTTCTGTCCTGCTCACAGTCACGGTCCCGTTTCTTCTCTTTCAGGAACAAAGAAGGGGTGAGTGAGGTGCTGTCCTGGGGATCTCTGAGGTTGAAAACATGGATGCCTGTGGTTTGAAGCTGAGATGGGCCCAGGGAAAGGGGTTGGAGGTGGAGGCAGCCCTGGTTGGGTGGACATCCGGGTTTCTACCTCTCCCTGTTCCCTGTGGCCTTCCATTTGTCCTATCTCCCTCCACCCACACCTCCCTGCTGAGAACTCTGTGCTTCTGTAAAGCTCTCAGTCCCGCCTCTGGAGTTGGCAAGCAGGGGCTAAGGAGAGCACTAGGGGACTGAGTATCTCTGTCTTCTGACTTGTCTGCAGGACCTCAAGTAAGAAGGTGATTTACAGCCAGCCCACTGCTCGCAGTGAAGTGAGTGTGCTACCCTGGGACGAGGAGGGGGCTTCTAGCCTGTGTCTACAGGTATGGGAGATGATCAGCTAAAGAAGAGGATAGAGTTGATTTGGATGTTTTTATTTCCCCAGGGGGAGTTCAGGCAGACCTCGTCATTCCTGGTGTGACCCTGGTCCGGCTCATATCCTGTCCTCTGTGCTTGCCTTATGCTGGTGCTACCAGACTCTGGCCCGTGATGTCTGTACTTTCACAGGGCGCCTTATGTGTCTTCTAGCCCCCACAGGGGTCCCCACTTTTATTTTAGATAGGATGTGGTTTTTTTTGTTAACGTCGGCTATGTACCCCTTCCTCCTGCATCCCTCCCCTCCTTTCCCACCACTGCTGAGTGGCCTGGGACTTGTTTAAAGCCTTCCTTCCCCATCCTTATGAGGGATCAGGCAGGAGTCCGGACTGACGCCCGTTGACTTCCTTCCAAGTAGGAGACAACAGTGGCGGGCACTCTCTACCCCCTGTGTGTCGTGGCCCACGAGTAGTGATCTTGAGCTTATCCCTCAGCCCTTTCCTCCCATGCTAAGGAGGTATGGGCTGTTTCAGAGTGGGGAGCTCTCATCAGACCGAGCAGCTGAAAAGGTTTGGTGACAACGCCAAGTCTCTCCTGCCTCTGCAGCCCACTTAGTTCTGTCTTCCCATGGGAAGTGCCACTGGGATCCTCAGCACAAGCAGCCCGACACCAGCTGTGTCTGTAGGAAAAAAACCCAGGAGCTTTGGTTATGGAGAGCATAGTGAGCTTTCAGGGGACACGGAGCAGAAAAGTTTTAAAACCACTGATGTAAAGAAAAGGGAGCTGGAGCTGGCAGCTCAAACCATCACCCTTGGCTGGAGCAGCTGGATGGACGCTGTTGAGATGTCTGCAGGGCTGTGGGAATGTATGTAGTCGTCTTAGCTCTTTGCTGAGCACGCGCGCGTGTTTGTGTGTGTGTGTGTGTGTATGGGGTGTCGTGTCTTAGCTCCGCTGAAATCCAGTATATGTTGGAGGGCTTCTTAGCTCTTCGGTGAGATTTTGTTGGTGTGTGCTTGTATGTAGCTGGATGTTGTTGGAAATAAAAACTTGGTTTGTCAAAGCTGCTTGTTGTGGGAAGTGGGGGAAATGAGGTTCCTGGGCTCCTTTGTACAAACAGGAAGCTGCCTGAGGCCCCATTTCCCTGCAACCTGGGTTGGTCCTGGCTCCCTGTCCCACCCCTTCCTGGTTCCTGTCTCAAGGTGGAGCGCCTGAGCATTGGACCCTCGTTCCATAGAGCCCTCTTGTGGCAGGAGGAGAGCCTTCTGGAGGAGTGCCAACCCCCCTCCCCTCCCCTGAAGCTGAGGCTGTGCTCTGGGGTTTGGCTTGGTCTGATCCACCGAGGGAGAGGAGAAAGTCCACCCTCCCACCTCTGCCAACCAGATGCATTAATAGACTTCTCTAAGGCTGTGGGAAAACTGCTCCGGAGCCTGAGGCAGGAGGGTTCCTCAAACCCTTTGGTGAGCTCCTTTTTTAGCAGTAGTTGAAAGTAGTAATTACTACTTTATTTAAGTGGGGTAGAGGTAGGGGGTTGCTGTTTAAGGAAAAGAGAGTTTGAGACCAGCCTGTGAAGCTGTCTGCATGGGAGTGAGCAGCAGTAAGCAAGGTGGGCCTGCCTTTCATTGCTTTCCTCTGTCCATCTGGACCCTTTTTTGCCTTTAGATTTCTGTTTCCCCATCTACCACAGTCTCCCAGTCTATTTATTAACTAGTAAGAGGGCAAATAAGGGGTTTTGTAGGGCTGATTTTGCTTATTTCTTTCTGTGGAGGACGCTGAGCCCCACTCTGCCATGTTTTATTCCCGTATCTGGAAATCCCTAACAGAATTGAGTGTTTTATCAAGAATCCAAAAAGAAAAACAAAGCCAACCAAATCATCAGTTAAGGGTCATGCACCAATAAAAAAATAAATATTCCAGATGGAAATAATGAAACAAAGTAGAGATTATGAAACGGTTCAGTAAGAATGAGATTTTTAAAGTATGTTTCAGCTTTGTATCCTACTTGGGAGATGGGGTGGGAAGGAGGTAGAGAAAACACGGCAAGGAAGCAGAGGTGATTCATTGTTCCAAGTCTGAGGTGAATGGTTCCTCACTCCCTCAGTCACTTGTGGTGAGTAGGAGGCATTTATTACCAGCCTTGGAATTTACCACAGCCCCTTTGACAAAGTTGGAAAACACCTTGTCTGTTTTCATTTTGAAATGTCAAAACTCATTTTTGTAATAAACGTTTATTTTTCACATTGAGTTTGTTTAAATCCTTAAGGTCTGTGTTAAAAGAAGAGGGACTTCCAGAGTGACTTGGATATTCAAAATCTTTATAGTCTTATTAAGAGATTTGAGGTATCCTTCCACAGAGCCTGATAACTGTTCCTTAAACTTACCATTGGCCTGTTGCTTAATGGGATTGATGCAAATGGACATTTCTTAACATTGAATTAACACTTGTGGGGAAGCAATTCTATGCGGACAGGAACCCAGTGTGATTGGGGATAAAATGATGGTCAAGGATGTGTTGTGTTTTGTTTTTTATTTTAAAGATTTTTTTTTTTATTTGACAGCACAAGCAGGAGGAGTGGCAGGCTCCCACTGAGCAAGGAGCCTGACACAGGGCTCAATCCCAGGACCCTAGGATCATGACCTGAGCCAAAGGCAGATGCTTAACTGACTGAGCCACCCAGGCGCCCCAGGATGTGTTCTGTCTTAACAGATTCTACAGATGGGGGAACCTGGCTGGCTCAGTTGGTGGAACATGCAACTCTTGATCTTGGGGTTGTGGGTTTGAGCCCCATGTTGGGTGTAAAGAAATCTTCAAAAAAAAAAATACAGGCACCTGGGTGGCTCAGTTAAATGACCTATTCTCGATCTCAGTTCAGGGCTTGCTCTCAGGGTCCTGAGTTCAAGCCCTGTATTGGGCTCCATGCTGGGCCCTTAACAAACCTACTTAACAAACCAAAAAACAAAAACCCACAGCAGAATCTACATATCAAGGATGAGGGAAGGAAATAGGTTTGGTCCATTTCTGAATGAAGGGACAAGTATGTTTTATGGGGGTATGGGGACAACTTAAGGGGAATAAATGAAGAAAATGCAACTTTAAGGGAAAAAAAGCTGTAATTCTGTAGCTCCTCTGATTTAGTACCCCTATGGTATTAGCTGTGAAAATTTAATGAAATGGAAAAAAATTTTTTGGAGGGCTAACTTGTTGAATGATTATTATCATCCATTAATTTATTTATAGGGTATTATTAATTTCCCTATACCACAGATGGGGAAAAGCAGCACAAATGTTAGTAATTTACCCAAATTTACAACTAGTACTAGGCAAGTGGAAGGTCTGGGATTAAAGACAACTGGGAGAGAAGTTTCCTGAATGGGAAAGAATGCAGAAAGAGGAGGAGGAGCTGAAATAAGTTCGCTTTCTTTTTAGAAGTGGCTGTGTGGGTGTTAGGAAAGGACATTGAAAGTAATGATGTCCACCTGGGTTTCCCCTCCAACTGTGACTGTCACTTGAATTGGCCATCCCAACAGGATCTACAGGACAGAGTGGCCTATGAGTGCCACCTTCTGGAATGAAGGATAAAGCCACTGCATGCTTGCCAGTGACAGGTGAAAATCAGAAGGCGTACATATATTTGTGGATGGCAAAGAGAAGAGCAACATCATCAGCTTGCAGAATGAGAATTCAAAAACATCTCAATAGAACAAACATGGTTACCCATAGGGGCTTGGGGGGTGGTGTGTGTGGTATGGGTGAAACAGGTGAAGGGGATTAAGAGTCCACTTATCTCGGGGCGCCTGGGTGGCTCAGTTGAGCATCTGCCTTCAGCTCAGGTCATGATCCCAGGGTCCTGGGATCGAGCCCCGCATCGGGCTCCCTGCTCAGCGGGAAGCCTGCTTCTCCCTCTCCCACTCCCCCTGCTTGTGTTCCTTCTCTGTCTCTCTCTGTCAAATAAATAAAATCTTAAAAAAGAGAGTGCACTTATCTTGAGCACTAATACATGGAATTGCTGAATCATTATATTGTGCACCTGAAACTAATATAACACTGTATGTTAACTACATTGGAATTAAAACTAAAAAAATCTCAATAGGCAGGAATGATAGGCTCCATCTTATAGACCAAAATTCAATAGTAATAAGTGTAAGATTCTGCCTCTGGGTCCAAAAAGCCAACTGGTCACAAATAAAGATGGAAAGATACAGAACAATTTAAAGACTACTGTATGAATGGCCTCAAGGAAGAAAATTAGGACCAATGGTTGGATGTCCAAAGGACTGTTTATAATTCAGACTGTGCCCTTCAGAGCTCTCAGGATTGTGTTGTGTCCTGGAAAGATGGCCAGCTTTGGAGTTGAAGACCTTATTTGACTCCAGCCTTTGATGTTGGCAAAGTTTTCTCTGTCAGTCTCTTGTCACCTAACAAATGGTGATAATACCCACCCTATGAAGTTTTTAGAAGCAAATGAGACAAGATCTGGAAAGCACTTTATGTCACCTCACACGAGCTGTGCACAATCGCCTTCAAACTGGATATTTTAGGCCAGGGGTTGGCAAACTTAAGTAAATGACCAGAGAATAAAATTTTTATTACTATTACAAAAGTTTATTTAACAAAGAAGTTCAATAAGAAAATGTACATGACTCAGGCGCCTGGGTGGCTCAGTCATTAAGCGTCTGCCTTCAGCTCAGGTCATGATCCCAGGGTCCTGGGATCGAGCCCTGCATTGGGCTCTCTGCCCAGTGGGAAGCCTGCTTTTCCCTCCCCCACTCCCCCTGCTGTGTTCCCTCTCTCGCTGTGTCTCTGTCAAATAAATAACTAAAATCTTAAAAGAAAATGTACCTGACCTAATTTTTATATTGCACTAAAATGTGCTGTGGAGAGAAGACATGGAAGCATTGATTTCTCTGGTTTATATTCTGGTTTTGTTGTTCATACTTGTGGAAGGCTTCTACCATGATACTCTTTCCTACTGTTATCACCATTCTAATGTTGCTATGTCGCCCACTGGCCACCACTTCCACATGCTCATCCATCACAAAATTCATAAAGGGGTCAAATCACAATATTCCTTAGACATAGATGCTACCATTTAATTTCAACTATAACTTCTTGCCCATGAATTTTTCCAACTAAGGGGATGAACATCTACCCAGCAAGCTCAAAGATACCTTCAAAGAAAATTCTTTATACTTTTAGACATACAATCTCTATACAACTTTACAGGTATAGCAAGAAAACATCCATAGACTGTGAATGAACATGGCTGTGTTCCATTAAAACTTCATTTATGGACACTGAAATGTGAATTTCATAATTTCCATATGTCATGATTTTTTCCCCAATCATTTACAAATGTAAAAACAAATCTTAGATCCCAGGCTGCACAAAAACAAGTGATGGGCCAGCAATTAGTATTTTACTTAAAGTTAAAAGACAGCATCTAACCCCATTTTTTTCTAATTACGTTATTTTACTTATTATTATTTTTAAAAATGATTTCTGGTTACTTAGGCATTTATTTATAAGAGAGAGAGAGAGAGCGAGCAAGCACAAGCAGAGAGGAGGAGAATCCCAAACTCAATCTCAGGCCTGTGAGATCATGGCCTGAGCCGAAGTCAAGAGTTGGACACTTAACTGACTGAGCCACCCAGGTGCCCCTCTAATTAAGTTATTTTAATTCCAGTATAGTTAACATACAGTGCTATATTAGTTTTAGGTGTACAATATAGTGATTCAACAATTCTATACATCACTCTGTTCTCATCATAAATGTTAACTCCATTTAGTTTTGAATGCAGACTTTAAGATTCCTTTGGTCCAGGTCTGTAACCTCTCTGGGGAGAAAGGAAGTCAAGACAGAGTGGGTGGTAGCAGCTGGACAAGTATAAAGTGAAATCATCAGAGGGTGCAGGAGAGAAAGGAGTGAAGGGAAAACCAGTATGCCAGTAAGAAGTGATGGGGGAGGAAGGTTAACTAACTGGTGGAGAGACACATACCCACTGAATCTTTATTTTATTTTATTTTATTTTATATTTTATTGTTTAAAAGATTTATCCATTCATGTTAGAGAAAGAGAGAGAGGGGTGCCTGGGTGGCTCAGATGGTTGAGCACCTTCAGCTTGGGTCATGATCCCGGGGTCCTGGTATGGAGCCCCATATCAAGCTCCTGGCTCGTTGGGGAGCCTGCTTCTCCCTCTACCTCTGCCTCTCCCCCTGCTCATGCTCTCTCTCTCTCTCTCTGTATCTCTGTGTCTCAAATGAATAAATAAAATCTTAAAAAAAAAAGCGTGCAAGCAAGGGACGGGGCAGTGGGAGAGGGAGAGAGGGAGAGAGAGAGAAGGAGAGAGAGAGAGAGAAACAGATTCCCCACTGAATGCAGAGCCTGAGGTGATGCTGGACTCCATGGCCCTGAGATCACAACCCGAACTGAAATCAAGATTCCTATGCTCAACTGAATGAGCCACTCAGGTGCCCCTAAGTCATTTTATTTTATTTTATTTTATTATTTTTAAAGGTTTTATTTATTTGAGAGAGAGAGAGCATGAGTGGGGGGAGGAGCAGAGGGAGAGGACTCCCCACTGAGCAGGGAGCCCGACATGGGGCTCGATCCAAGGACCCAGTGATCATGACCTGAGCTAAAGGTAGATGCTTAACCAACTGAGCCACCCAGGTGACCCAGCCACCTAAGTCATTTTAGAACAACACTTATATTCAGTTTCTGTTTCTAGTTGATTCCTATTTGGTTATTAAACTATGTGGAAATAATGCAATAGTTTTCAGTAATAAATCTATTATTTATAACTCCTTAGGTGATGTCACCAACTTCCTTAAGGGTGGGGAGCTTGTGTTATTGTATTTGCCCAGTACATTGTGCTGGTGTCTGGTACATTGTGCCAGTCAATAAAGGGTGAATGAGTAAGTATCACGTTCCAAAATTTGAATGAGGTAAGTTGAGATAACTAAGGAGCTGCTCTGTTGGCTGTCATTGTTGTTACCTCTCGTTATTTGTGTGCAAGCCAAATGAAAATAAGTGGAAGGGGAATGGTGGACAGAGGATTACAGACCCTGAATATTTATTTATTTATTAGTTTTTTAGATTTTATTTATTTATTCATAAGAGACAGAGAGAGAGAGAGGCAGAGGGAGAAGTAGGCTCCCCGCTGAGCAGGGATGCGGGACTCGATCCCAGGACTCTGGGATCATGACCTGAGCCGAAGGCAGACGCTTAACCATCTGAGCCACCCAGGCACCCCAGACCCTGAATATTTAAATGTTGGCACCACAAACATTTTGTTCTTGGTGAATGGGCAGTGGAGTCAGTAGAACAGGGTGCAGGGCCAAGAAAAGAATGAAGTGGACTCATTTACTTATCTCTGGTATGCTGAGTCCTTTCTAGGTGGCTGGGCTCCTGGATCGAGTGTTATTCCTACCTCTGAACCACTGTGGTAAGTAAGTAAAAGCCACACTGAAACTCCCTGGGGAGACAACCTACACAAAAAAGCTAAGTGCTGAGAATGAGATCTCTTTACCTGCCCTGGGAAGGAGCTTGGCAGGGGCAGTGTAGCCAGGGAGTTAGATGAGGAGCAAGGACAACTCCCAAGGCCCCAGGCCTTCCTCACCCCTTTCCACCAATGTTTTGGCAACATTCCAAACAAGATTGTGACTTTAATTATTTGCACACAGAACATCTGCAGTCAATATCTATGGTAGGGGAAGAAAAAGCCTTTTTCCATCTATCCTCCTAGGTTCTCAGGTTGGGGACCTGTGACTCAGAGTGCAAAAGACAGACTAACAAGTAAATATATGTACTTTAGAGAGAACATGAGCAGGGGTGGGGGGAGCAGAGGGAGAGGGAGAGAATCTCAGACTCCCTGCTGAGCGCAGAGCCTGACGCGGGGTTTGATCTCATGACCCTGAGATCATGACCTGAGCTGAAATCAAGAGTCTGACCCTGAACCAACTGAGCCACCCAGGTGCCCCCAGACTAACAAGTATATTAACAGGCATATCATGAAATCACATGGGAGCACTCTGAGATGAGTAACTCAAATTAGTGGTTAGAACTCAGGCTTCAATAGGGGTGCCCACCTGGTTCAGTTGGTAGAGCATGTGACTCATGATCTCAGGGTTGTGAGTTTAAGCCCCATATTGGGTGAAAAGATTACTTAAAAAAGAAAAAAAAAGAACTTGGACTTTTGTAGCATCTTTTTTTTTTTAAAAGATTTTATTTATTTTACAGAGAGAGACACAGTGAGAGAGGGAACACAAGCAGGGGGAATGGCAGAGGGAGAAGCAGGCTTCCCGCCGAGCAGGGAGCCCAATGTGGGGCTCAATCCCAGGACCCTGGGATCATGACCTGAGCCGAAGGCAGCCGCTTAACTGACTGAGCCACCCAGGCACCCTTTTTGTAGCATCTTAACAAAAGAATAACACATTTTTTAGAGATGTGATAAGACAAAGGAAAAGGAGTTTCTAGGGGAACAAATTATGGGAAAATAAATATATGGGGAAAATGAATGGAAGATAAGGTCTACTTTTCTTTTCTTTTCTTTTTTTTTAAGATTTTATTTATTTATTTGACAGAGAGAGAGCGAGAGAGGGAACACAAGCAGGGGGAGTGGGAGAGGGAGAAGCAGGCTTCCCGCTGAGCAGGGAGCCCGATGCGGGGCTTGATCCCAGGACCCTGAGATCATGACCTGAGCCGAAGGCAAACGCTTAACGACTGAGCCACCCAGGCGCCCTACTTTTCTTTTTTTAATAGTTTTTTCTTCCCTATGTAATCACTTTACTTATTTATTTTTTAAGTAATTTCTACACCTAACATGGGGCTTGAACTCACACCCCCAGATGGAGTTGCATGCTCCACTGAGTAAGCCAGTCAGGAACCCCAGTAAGGGCTACTTTGTAAGGATTGTTCTGTAGGTTCTTCTGGTGCCATCTCTGGGCTAAGGGTCTAGAGCTCTCACCAGTGATTAACTTCTGTCTTATCTGGTAGAGAAGATGGGAGAGACACCTTTACAAATTGATGTCTTGCTTTTAGGTCAATAGGGGAAGGGCAGAGAGCTTTTCTTGTATCTACTTCTTAATTGCCTTCAGCTCAAAATTGCAATATGCTTAAGTGGCATCTTTTGGGGTGGCATATTCTGCCATGCTTCAATGTCTTTTTTGGGGAGGGGAGTACTCCACAAAACACAGGTTGAGATCCTTAAGGATGTCCAGGCTGAGAAGGGTGGCATTAGTGTCAGGTTAAAACCATAGTAGATTGGGGCATCTGGCTGCCTCAATCAGCGAAACATGTGACTCTTGATCTCAGGGTTGTAAGTTTGAGACCCACGATGGGTGTAGAGGTTACTTAAAAGAATAAAAATCTTCAGAAAAAAAACCATCGGGCACCGGGGTGGCTCAGTCTGTTATGTGTCTGCCTTCAGCTCAGGTCATGATCCCAGGGTCCTGGGATCGAGCCCCACATTGGGCTCCCTGCTCGGCGGGAAGCCTGCTTCTCCCTCTGCCACTCCCCCTGCTTGTGTTCCCTCTCTCGCTGTGTCTCTCTCTGTCAAATAAATAAATAAAAATAAATAAATAAATAAATAAATAAAATGTTGAAAGGATTAAAACAAACAAATGAGAAAAACCCAATCAACCCAGAATTCCATATCCAGTGAAAATATCCTTTAAGAATAAAGAGAAAATAAAAATACTTTCAGATAAATGAAGATCAAGAGTATTTGTCACCAGCAGACTTACACTATAAGAAACACTTAGAGGGGGGCGCCTGGGTGGCTCAGTTGGTTAAGCGACTGCCTTCAGCTCAGGTCATGATCCTGGAGTCCTGGGATCGAGTCCCGCATCAGGCTCCCTGCTCAGCGGGGAGCCTGCTTCTCCCTCTGACCCTCCCCCCTCTCATGTGCTCTTTCTCATTCTCTCTCTCTCAAATAAATAAATAAAATCTTTAAAAAAAAAAAAAAGAAACACTTAGAGGGGCGCCTAGGTGGCTCAGTCATTAAGCGTCTGCCTTTGGCTCAGATCATGATCCCAGTGTCCTGGGATCAAGCCCCACATTGGGCTCTCTGCTCCGCGGGAAGCCTGCTTCTCCCTCTCCCACTCCCCCTGCTTGTGTTCCCTCTCTCGCTATGTCTCTATCTGTCAAATAAATAAAATCTTAAAAAAAAAAAAAAAACCATCATAGATTTAAAAAAGATGTGAGAAAGATGCATACCCTTTAGAGCTTGAGATAAGCAGATTTAGGTGAAAAGTGGTCATCTTATATTTTCCCTATATGGAGCTGCAAATTTAGGAACCACAGAAGAACTGATGTAGCTGAAGTTGTTCTACAGGGAACAACAGTCTGGTTGGAGGGCAGGAGCTTGAAGCTATATTTGCTTAGTGCTTTTTGGAATAATAGTTAATCTAGAGTCCTGTTAGTGCTGGGCACTGTCCTAAATATGCTTTCTTTCTTTCTTTCTAAATATTTTATTTATTTGTTTGTCAGAGAGAGCGAGCACAAGCAGGGGGAGCTGTAGGCAGAGGGAGAAGCAGGCTCCCCGCAGAGCAGGGACCCTGGGATCATGACCTCAGCCAAAGGCAGGTGCTTAACCAACTGAGCCACCCAGGCATCCCTGTTCTGAATCCTTTATTTTATTTTATTTTTTAAAAAGATTTTATTTATTTATTTGACAGAGAGAGACACAGCAAGAGAGGGAACACAAGCAGGGGGAGTGGGCGGGGGAGAAGCAGGCTCTCCGCCAAGGAGGGAGCCTGATGCGGGGCTCGATCCCAGGACCCCGGGACCATGACCTGAGCCAAAGGCGGATGCTTAACGACTGAGCCACCCAGGTATCCCTCTTCTGAATCCTTTAAATGCACTAACTCATTTAATCCTTACACCTAAGAGGAGGCACTGTTATTATTTGTAATTTCAGGTGAGGAATTGAGGCAGGAGGAGGTTCAGGGCTCTGCCCGGGGTCATATAGTTGTGAATAGTGGTGCCAGAATGTCAGCTGGATAGACAGGCTTCAGAGCCCGAATTCGAAAGACCACTCACTATGCTGCCTCTATCAGGGTTACAGATACTAATTACCTGTATGGAAAGAGCTGTCAGAAAGCTTCCCTAAACCTCCCCAGCACTGTCACTCTACAGAACTCCAGAATGCTTTTTGGCAAATTCGTGCATAAGAGACCCCATGTTGGGAGGCCCTGCAGCGGGTGCACAAACCCACTCGAGGCCTGAGGCACCACTTACAGAATTCAGTGTGAGTGGTGCCTGGGGGAGTGTGATCTGGGGCTCCAGTGTGTGGCTCCCACTGGTGCCTTTAAAATCCCAGGCTGGATCTGAGATTTCAAGGAAGCATTCCTTATGGATGCAGAGCAATTTCCCTGTTGGCTGAGAAACGTTTTAGTCCTGAGAAAGGGCCTGATGGTGTCACCTTTCGCCTTGGGCATGTGGAATTGAGAAGGGAAAAAAAAGAAGAGTGGATCATGGGGGGAGCAGATCCTGACAACCTCTAGGCCCCAACATTAACATAGAGCTAAGTTCCAGGTGGCCTACAGGTTGCCCTCTGCCATAGCCTGGATGTTCGTGTTCTGCCCAGATTCCTCCGTGGAATCCTAGCCTCCAAAGGGGATGGAATTAAGAAGTAGGGCCTTTGGGAGGGGCCTGTGGCTTGAGAGTGGAGTCTCATGAATTAGCGCTTTATTAGAGGGGTGACGGAGTGCTCCCTACCCCTCCTGCCATGTGAGGACCCAGCAAGAAACCTGTATTCTGGGGGCGCCTGGCTGGCTCAGTCAAAAGAGCCTGCGACTCTCGATCTCTGAGTTGTGAGTTCGAGCCCCACACTGGGTAGAGAGGTTACTAAGAAAAAAAAGCCCATATTCTGGAAGAGGGTCTTTGCTAATTCTGCTGGCATCCTCATCTCAGACTTCCAGCCTCTAGAATTGTGAGAAGTAAATTTCTGTTGTTTACAAGTCACCCAATCTATGTTACGTTGTCACAGGAGCCCTAATAGATGAAGACATCCTCTAAGATTTTAAAGAGTCTTTGGGCAAAAAGACAAAACTGCGGGTAGATTTGTGAAATAAGGTTGGTAAAGAAGGTGAAGCCCAGTTTCTGGCATGACAAAGGACAATTCCCATACCTTTCCCCGTCTGGAACTTAGTGACAGGGGCACACAGGGCTTGCTCGCTGTTTTTGTTTTTGTTTTTTAAAAAGATTTTATTTATTTGACAGAGACACAGCGAGAGAGGGAACACAAGCAGGGGGAGTGGGAGAGGGAGAAGCAGGCTTCCCGCGGAGCACGGAGCCCGGAGCCCGATGCGGGGCTCGATCCCAGGACCCTGGGCCCGTGACCTGAGCTGAAGGCAGACGCTTAACGACTGAGCCACCCAGGCGCCCCTGTTTTTTTTAAGTAGGTTCGCGTGGAGCCCAGCGGGGCAGAACTCACCACCCTGAGATTAAGACTTGAGCTGAGATCAAAAGTAGGATGCTTAACCAACTGAGCCACCCAGGCACCCCAAATTTTATTTCATTTTATTTATTTTATTTTATTTCATTTTATTTTTTACTGCTTAAGTTGAATGCTGGCTCCCTGCAAATACCCCCCAAATCATCTGTCAGCAAGGCAAAGCTGAGTTGATTGTCTGCTGTAGTTAGGGGAAGACCGACGTTGAGGAAGTAGAGTCTCAGTGGGGGCAGGCAAAGGTAAGATGTCGAGAGTTTTGGAGTCTGGCTTAAACTAAGTCAATGTGGGGGGGCCTCTGCATGATAACTTAGGAAAAGCAAGTAGGGGAGGGTTTCCTAAATACTGTTGTTTGATGAGCCATTTTACTCTAACGAGGCTTGGTTGGGATGTCTAGTTATTTGCAACTTCATCTTCTGGGCCGAGTTTTCTAGAACAGTAAGGTCTGATAATGCAGATCTTGTAGTCAAGTCACCTAATGTAGATAGTAAATGGTGTGGGTGTGATACAGTTTTTGAATATAGGTGAGGTTCGGTGGGGTGAGGTCCAGAGCCGATGACCAAGAAAGAATTCATGAGGCGTCTTTGGCGCAAAATGATGCTTTTTTTAAAGCACGGGGACAGGACCCATGGGCAGAAAGAGCCGGGGTTGTGAGCAGTGACTGATTATATACTTGGGAGTTGGGGGTATGGAAATTCCTTCCTTCCTTCCTTTCTTTCCTTTCATTTATTTATCTGAGGGAAAGAGAGAGGGAACGAGAGGCAGGGGTGGTCAGAGGGAGAAGCAGACTCCCTGTCCAGCAGGGAGCCTGATGAGGGACTCAATCCTGGGACTCCAGAATCATAACCTGAGCCTAAGGCAGTCACTTAACCAACTGAGCCACCCGGGCACCCCGAAAAAGGGAGGTTTTCCAAAAATTTTTGTATGCCAAAGAGGACCTACAAGATATTGGAGGCCTTGTCATTGTCAAGTTAAGGTTGTTTTTCCCTCTAGGAAATCATTAACATGAAGACAGTGGGAGTTTTGTTCTGGAAATTAGGTTATTGATAAGAATGCTTTTTTCTTGTAAATCACTAAGACAGTTTGTAACTGAGGGAGACTCGTGTCTTGCTGGACTGTGATCTCTGTAAGTTAACCATTTGTTTTTCCTTCCCTTAGCAGACCTCAGGAGTGCCTGAGGAATGTCACACAGATCCCACCTGGGGGTTGGGGTGGGGGCGCAGGTGTCAGCTTGTGCTTTGTCCTCAGCTTGCCTTCTGCTCCCCCATCAGGTGCAGATTGGCTTAGTACTCAACTCAAAAAGTTTGGCGTGTGTTACATGTCGCAGCCCAAAGGAATTAGGAAGGAAAGGGCAGGGAATTTAATAGGTACCGGAAAGTGCGAGGGCAGGTATCTGTGGAGAAAGGGTGCTTTTCCTGCAACTAGATGCCACCACCAGGTGGAGCTAGACCCTTCTGGCAAGGCCCTTCCCAAGGCGATGCTAAGTTACAGGCGGGGTTTGCTGGATACTTAAGCATGAGGGAATAAAAATAGTCCATCTCACCCATCAGATTGACGAAAGTTGAAATGTTTGTGTAGGGGAGGAAAAATAATTTTCCTTTACGCTTCTAGGTCCTTGGCAGAGAATCCCTTTTAATAGAAGACAGATTAACAGGAGAAAAACAAGTTTAATAACATGTACACCTCCTGTATGCATGAGATACCCAGCAAAACCGAGTAACTTCCCCAAAGGATGTGAGTCATCATCTTAAATACTGTCTTTAGCTAAAGACAAAGATGTTGGGGGTGGGGGAGAGCCAGTTAAGGGAGGTTTTCAGGTAAAGCACAGTAAGCCAGGGTAAAGAGGTTATGCAGATTTAAGTCTTTCCCTTCTCCAAAGATAAAAGTTTCCAGAGATTAGGTCACTCCCCTCTTCCTGTTACAGTGAGGGAGGCATCCTTACAAATGGAGATTTTCCTTATATATGCAAATATCTCTTACAAAGGGTCACTTCTGTTTTTCAGAGCTTTTCCTGCAGACACTGTTTCTTTAAAACATCCCGCTCAAGATAATCCTTATGCCAAAGAGGCATATTTGGGGTGACGTTCTGCTTCCCTTCATTTGATAATATGCTCGATTTGGCAAGGCTGTGGGGAAAGAAGTATTCAGATATTGTTGGTGGGAATACAAAAAGGTATAACTCTGATGGAGAGCAATTTGGCAATATCTTAACAAAACGACATACACAGTTAATATTTAACCTGGCAACCCCATGTCTAGGAACTGATCCTGAAGCTTGAGCTCTAACGATACAAAAATACATGTACACAAAATTACTTAATTGCAGCATTATTTGTAATTGCAACATATTGGAAACTACCCCCAAAAGTTCAAATATACAGGCATTTGGTTCAATAAACTATGATATATTCACACAATGAAATCCTATGCAACTGTAAAAAAATAGTGAAGACTTTGAAGGGGAGCAAAATATCCCACCCCAAAGTATGCCTCTGGCATGCTGATTATTTTAAAGTGGTTATTTTTAAGAAATTACAGGCAGAAGAGAAATGTGAAAACTGACCCTTTTGTAAGAGACATTTGCATTTATAAGGGAAATCTCCATTTGTAAGGGTGTCTCCCTCACTTGTACCCGGAAGAGGGAGGTGACCTAATCTCTAAAAACTTCTGAATGGAGAAGGCCACAAGGTAAATCTGCATAACAACCTCACTTTTGTTTACTGTGCTTCTCTAGGTCACCTCCCGTAACTGACTTCTCCCCCCCAACAGCTTCTTTTGTCTTTAAGGTGCTGGCTTCAGCAATTTCAGGGAGTTTTCCTTGTGTACAGGAGGTATACATGTCATTAAACTTGTTTGTTTTTTTTCCTGTCAATCTGTCTTATATCAGTTTAAGAACCTAGAAGAGAATAAGGAAAAATATTTCCTCCCCTACAGTTCGTATTAACTGATTTGAGGTATTTTTCCAGGATATATTTGCTAAATAAAAAAAAAAAAAAGCAAGGCTACCTTTTTGGTAAGAAAAGGAGATAAAATAAGAACACGTACTATAAGGGCGCCTGGGTGGCTCAGTCATTAAGCATCTGCCTTCGGCTCGGGTCATGATCCCAGGGTTCTGGGATCGAGCCCCACATCGGGCTCCCTGCTCGGTGGGAAGCCTGCTTCTCCCTCTCCCACTCCCCCTGCTTGTGTTCCCTCTCTCGCTGACTCTCTCTCTGTCAAATAAATTAAAAAAAAAAAAAAAAGAATGCGTACTATATTATTTTTGCAGAAACACACAGGAAGATAAAATTAATGAGATTGGTTATCTACAAGAGGTGATAAGATTAGGGTGAAAGAGACAGGAGATGGAGTGTCACTTCTCCGAGTGTACCGTTTTGCCTAGTTTTGATTTTTGTAACCGTTAAATAACAAAAATTCAACTGAGTAAATTTTTTTTAATTTTTAATTTTTTTTTAGTAGGCTCTATGCCCAGCATGGAGCCCAACATGGGGCTTAAACCACCGACCCTGAGATCAAGACCTGAGTTGAAATCAAGAGTTGGATGCTCAACTGACTGAGTCACCCAGGTGCCCCTCAACTGAATAAATTTTATTATTTTTTCAAGGTTTTACTTATTTATTTGTGTGAGAGAGAGAGAGAGAGCACAAGCAGGGGAAAGTGGCAGGCAGAGGGAGAAGCAGGCTTCCTGCTTAGCAAGGAGCCCGATGTGGGACTTGATCCCAGGACCCTGGGATCATAACCTGAGCCGAAGGCAGATGCTTAACCGACTGAGCTATCCAGGTGCCCTTCAACTGAGTAAATTTTAAAGATCTAATGGGCTTTATTAATCAATTCATGAATCGGGAAGCATCCCATCTAGCAAGTAGAGGGGAGCCCCAAAGGGCTACAGAAAAGGGAAGGTTTTTAAAGGTAGAAAGGGAGTGGGAAAAAGGAAATTATTAACAAAGAATCTATTCTTTTAGGCAAGGTCGTCTCCTAAGAGTTACGGTAGGGGTCTATCAGTAAAATTCCTAGTACTGACCAGGAAATCCTTTGTTGACTGGTTAAAGGTTAGATTTCTGGGGGGGTTCAAGCTATTTTTAAGTTAGGCAGTATGGTTTGGTCTACTGACTTGGGGCCTTAACCTAAACAACACCATTTGGGGTCTCTGGTTTTCTTTTTAACAGAACCATGTTAATGTTTTGCACATAAAAAAATAAATCATTGAGGGCGCCTGGGTGGCTCAGTCAGTTAAGTGTCTGCCTTTGGCTCAGGTCATGATCCCAGGGTCCTGGTATCCAGCCCAGAGTTGGGCTCCCTGCTCAGCGGGGAGCCTGCTTCTCCCTCTCCCCTTGCTCCACCCCCTGCTCATGCTCTCTGTCTCTCTCTCTCTGTCAAATAAATAAATACAATATTAAGAAAGGGGGGGGGCATCAGGGTGGCTCAGTCTGTTAAGTGTCTGCCTTTGGCTCAGGTCATGACCGGAGTCCCAGGATTGAGTCCTACATCTGGCTCCCTGCTTAGTGGGAGTCTGCTTCTCCCTCTGCCCCTCACCCTGCTCGTGGTCTTTCTCTCTCTCTCTCAAATAAATAAACAAAATCTTAAAAAAAAAAAAATCAATGAGAAAGAATAGGAATTACATGGGAGTGCTTGCCAAGAGACTCCCGTAACAGTGCAAAGGAGCTGGGCATTGACCATGCTTGAGCTAGGATAGTCTTAAAACCATACTAAAGAGACAAATCGAACATAGCATGGCAAAGGTCTCAAGTCAGGGCTGCACATTTTGGGTGAAGGTACTCCTAGAGACTGTTGAATGTGCTGGGTGAAGAGTCAAACCTAAAAACCACTAAGTGACTGATTAAAGGGAGAAGTCTCTGGAAGCAGAAAACGAGAAAGTAAGGAGTGTCAAATGGCAAAAATAAACACAATTTAGTAATGAACTTGATGCCCCTTATTTCACTAGAAAGCAATCCATAGTTTGGGAAGTACCTCACAGTAGTCTGGTCAAAGACAGAGTCTTCATCACCTGGCCCTTGTGGGCAGTGGGGTGTCAAGGCCCCAGAGCAAGCGGGTGGTGGGGGGACAGTGACAGGCAGGATTCATGGCCTCGTTTGCATCAGCAACCAGCCAAAAGCAAGCACTGCTTTGGAGGCCTTGGGAAGAATTTCCATAAGTTGCCAGCCACCAGGATACAGAGGAACAGGGCTTGGAGGGAGGCTCAGTGGGAAACAGGACACTCAGGAAATAAGAAACAACTTGTGACTTTTGCTACCCAAATTCTTGCTGTTAGTTAAGGAAAAATTGTGAAGGATTTTGAAATGGCGAATACTGAGCATCTCTCCCAGTGGAATACTAGGATTTGTCTAGACTAGAGGACTCTCCTTGGAGTTTTTGGACTCTGCAGAGGTTAGTATTCTTCATTATCTTTGACTGTTTTGCAACTCTGTAGGGAAAGAAGTTAACTCAGAAGTCTGATGATGATGCAGACGGTCCATGTTCATAGAAATGCGAATGATTTTTGTCTTGTACCGATCTGATTGGGTTCTCTGTAGAAAGGAGGTGATTTCTATAAATTACATTTTTGCTCTATAGGACTAATTAATGAGTAGTTAACATGTTCATTTATATTTCTTTTTTTTTGTTTTATATTTCTATGGGAGTCATGATTTTACCTTAAAAAAAATCTTTTTGGGGTGCCTTGGTGGCTTAGTCGGTTAAGCCGCCATCTTTTGATTTTGGCTCAGGTCATCTCAGGGCCGTGGGATTGAGCCCATGCACTGGTTCCGCACTCATCGGGGAGTCGGCTTGAGATTTTCTGCCCCTCCCCCCACTCTCTCTTTTCCTCAAATAAATAACTAAATCTTAAAAAAAAAAAAAAAAGGTCTTTTAGGGCTCCTGGCTGGCTCAGTCAGTAAAGCATGGGACTCTTGACCTCAGGATTGTTGAGTTTGAGCCCCAGGTTGGGTGTAGAGATTACTTAAAAAAATAATAATTAAAAAAGATAAAAATCTTTCAACTACCCAATGTGGGCTGAGGGAGCTGGCAGTCAGCAGGGGGAGGGGGGTATGGATTTGGTGGGCCTGAAGCTTATAGAAGTTGGGGGGGGGCGCTCTTTAAGAAAAATAATGCATTAAGTAGAGGGCCTTGGAAGAGGTCCTGAAGCTTAAACTTCTTTTTTTTTTTTTTTTAAAGATTTTATTTATTTATTTGAGAGAGAAAGAGTGAGAGAGAGCAAGAGCATAAGAGGGGGGAGCGGGAGAGGGAGAAGCAGACTCCCTGCTGAGCACGTAGCCCGATGCGGGACTCGCTCCTGAGACTCCAGGATCATGACCTGAGCCCAAGGCAGTCGCTTAACCAACTGAGCCACCCAGGCGCCCCTGAAGCTTAAACTTCTTAAACATTACAGTGAATCTACCTCTTAACATTGTTGAAAGATCATTTCCGGAAAAAAGGTAAAATGAATCTCATACAGATATGAAAATGATCCCAGTTAAAGATTTTGTTTTGCTCATAGGGGAGACTCACGCAGGCATTAAAATCGGTTCAAATGAGACTAGAAAGGACAAATTTATTTATTTATAAAAATTTTTAAAGTTTTTTTTTTTAATTTAAGTAATCTCTCCACCCAGTGTGGGGCTCGCGCAGGGCGCCACGCCCCCAAACTTGCTTCCACCGGAGCGGGTGGGCCACCGGGAACCTCCGTGGCCGCGAAGCCTGTCTCCTGGCCGCAGCCGAGGACCAACGAAACTTGGGGGGGCCGGCCGCGCCCTGCACGGCTGTGATGAGACAAAGGGGACATCTAGCGGCCGCTGTCTTGCTTCCTTTCCTCTCGGTCCGACCACAGTCTCGGAGGGGATCTGTCCGCGGAGAAGGTGCGGGCTCCGGGCTGTGTAGGAGGAGGACTCCGCCCGTGTCGCCCCCGGGGCTCCGCGAGACCCGCGCGCCGGCGGGAGGGGCCCCGGGGAGGCGGCGGGAGTGCCGGGGATGCTCGGCTTGCTGGGGACGGGGCCCCGCGGCGGACCGGGTCCCTTGCCAGCCTCCTCGCGCCCGTTGGCCTCCGGCGCTTGCGACCCCTGCGGCGCGCCCCGCTGCCCCCCGACCCCCCCCCCGGCTGTGCATCCCGGCCCGCGGCCCTGCGCTGGGCGGTGCGGACTTAGGAAGGGGCCCCTCCGGAAAGGCCGCTCTGGGAGCGTGCGGAGCTCCCTCAATCCACTTCCGAAGCGCCGGGGCCTGCGGGGGCTGAGTGTGTGTGGCGGGGGAAGCAGCCCGGGAGCTGGGTGCGCAGGTGGCTTTTCTGCAGGTGGACAGAGCGGTGGGAGAAAGGGGATTACGGAAAGAGTTACTGAGATTAATCTCCTTTTACTGCTCTTTGCAGGACAATGTAAAGAGGGATTTTTTTTTCCCTGATTATTTTGTGCGTATTTTAATTGTGATTTAATAAATACGACCCCTCCAGGGGACTTAACCTTACCAACTTTTAAGTCTACAAAGTTGCGGCAAATATTGCAGAAACTACTGTCATAGGCTAAATTGTGTGTGTGTCGCCCCCCACCCCTCATTCAATTCATAAATTGAAGTTCTAACCCCTCAGACCCTAGAAGATGACTATATTTATAGATAGGCCCTGTAAAGATGTAATTAAGGTAAATGAAGTCATTAGGGTAGACCCTAACCCCATATGATTCGGGTTCATATAAGAAGAGGTAATCAGGACTTAAATGCAGACCCAGGGATGACCTTGTGAGGCCACTGCTAGATGGGGCCATTTGCAAGTCAAGGAGAGAGGCTCTGGTAGAAATCAAACTTGCCCACACCTTGTGATCTTGGACATCCAGCCTCCATCCGGAATTGTGAGAAAATGAGTTTTTGTTTAAGCTCCCACGTCAGCTCTAGCAAACAAGTGCCGCTGTGTTTAAGGATGGTGCCTATTGAGCACATTCTTAACTTCTACAGGAAAAGTGCTCCAGCTATATTCCATGTTTCCATTCATCCTCGACTCATTACTCAGTCTGATTTTACCCACACACCAGTCTCTCGCTCCAGTCCTGTGTTTTGTAGGCCGAGCGTGCTGGGGCTCATCCATTTCTCCACAACAAAGGCTGTTGGCTGTGGAAGTCAGCTAGGTGGGTTCCTCAGTTGCAGTGTGGGAGCTCCACTTGAGGAATCATTCTTGTGTTAGGTGCCCCAGAGCGCCCGTTTTCCTTCAGATAGGAAACAGTAAATTATAAGCAGCATTTAAATTGAGTCTATTTTGCATGGAATAGGTTATAGCAAAACACAAACAGAAACGAAATTACACTCTTTCATCAGGGTAGGGGCATTTTGGGAAACGGGCACATCAGTGGACTGGTGGTGGTCGTGTACATGGTCACAACCTTTTTTTGGACACATTATAGCAGTGCCTTTCAATGGCCCTAAAATTGTTCACACTCTGAAGTTCAGTAATCCCTCTCATGGGAATCTGCCCTAAGGAAATAAACAGAAGCAAAAGATCATATACATACATATGCGGAAAATGTTCATTGTAGCATGCTTTGTAAGAGTAAAAAGTTGGAAAGCAACCAAATTCTCAACGATCAGCAAGTTGTTAAGTTAGAACACAAAAGCCAATGAAATATATGCAGCTATTAAAAATGATAATCATGAAGAACATGTAAAAACATGAATAATGTTTATGATTTTTATGCATGTACCTATTGAGGATGCAAAATAGCATCCATTTTATAATTACATCTATGTGAAAAAGTTATAGTCACAAGTTGAGAGATGGTAAGAATGAATACAAAATTTTCTTAGGGTAACAAGGCTGTGAATTTCTTTTTCTTTTGGACATTTTATTTGAAATATTTGTAATTTTAAAAAAAGATTTTTATTTACTTATTTGAGAGAGACAGAGATAGCAACAGAGATAGTGAGAGTAAAAGCAAGGTGGAGAGGGAGAAGCAGGCCCAAGTATTTATAAATTTTACATTAAAGAAGTGATCTGAATATGTTGGACCATACTAAATATAATTTTAAAAAGTTGAAACATGGGGACCCCTGGTGGCTCAGTCGGTGAAGCGTCTGCCTTCCGCTCAGGTCATGACCCCAGGGTCCTGGGATCGAGTTCCGCATCGGGCTCCCAGCTCTGCGGGGAGCCTGCTTCTCCTTCTCCCTCTGCCTACTTGTGTTCTCTCTCTGTCTCTCTGTCAAATAAATAAATAAAATATTTAAAAGAAAAAGTTGAAACATGACTCATACAACTGTAAACATGTGTCAAAGGTTTATTCAACTCAGTGAGGAAACTGACCTACCGTATAGCTGGTTCAAAGCATTCACAAGATGCCTGGGTGGCTCAGTCGGTTAAGTGTACGACTCTTTTTTTTTTTTTTTTTTTAAAGATTTTATTTATTTATTTGACAGAGAGAGACAGAGCGAGAGAGGGAACACGAGCAGGGGGAGTGGCAGAGGGAGAAGCAGGCTTCCCGCCGAGCAGGGAGCCCGATGTGGGGCTCGATCCCAGGACCCTGGGATCATGATCTGAGCTGAAGGCAGACGCTTAACGACTGAGCCACCCAGGCGCCCAAGATATTATTTATTTATTTGACAGAGAGAGACATAGAGAGAGAGGGAACACAAGCAGGGGGAGGGGGAGAGGGAGAAGCAGGCTTCCCGCGGAGCAGGGAGCCCGATGCGGGGCTCGATCCCGGGACCCTGGGATCATGACCTGAGCCGAAGGCAGACGCTTAATCGGCTGAGCCACCCAGGCGCCCCAAGTGTCCGACTCTTGATTTCGGCTCAGGTCGTGATCTCAGGGTCAGGTGATCAAGCCCGGAAGTGGGCTCTGAGCTGAGTCTGCTTGAGATTTTCTCTCTCCCTCTGCCCCTCCCCTGTCAATAAATAAATAAATTAATTAATTAAATCTTAAAAAACAAACCCAAAACAAAGAGCATTTGCAGAATAGAGATTGGTAGAGTCAGGAAGGGCATGATGGAGTAAGTCAACTAAGTTAGAGACAAACTGAGCAATACACCTTTGGGCTAGTCTTTGGTCATTTGTATTTTTACTGGGCAAAATTTATAAGTTACATGTAACTTTAGGCTTTAGGCCCTAATTAATGGTGAAGAGCAAATCAAAGAACGTATAATGCAAACCACATATGTATTTAATATTTCCTATTGACACTATTAAAAGAAATAAAAAGAAACGTGAAATTAATACATTTGTGTGTGTAGCCAAAGGATTATCATTTCAACATGTAGTCAATAACAAAAAATTTATTTTCTTGCTAACTCTTCAAAATCCAGTGTGTATTTAACACTCACAGCTCAGCTCAATTTGTATGCTAAGTTTTCACCAGAAACTGTTGATCTGCATTTAGATTTCATAAAATTTACAATTGAAGAAGTTGTTCCAAACAGAGTTAAAGACATACTTAAAACCTCCCCAGTAACTGAAAACTATCCAGTTTTTATTTAATTTTAATTTTAATTTTTTAAAAGGTTTAATTATTCTTTTTTTTTTTTAAAGATTTTATTTTATTTATTTGAGACAGAGAGAATGAGAGACAGAGAGCATGAGAGGGAGGAGGGTCAGAGGGAGAAGCAGACTCCCCGCTGAGCAGGGAGCCCGATGCAGGACTCGATCCCGGGACTCCAGGATCATGACCTGAGCCGAAGGCAGTCGCTTAACCAACTGAGCCACCCAGGCGCCCTAAAAGGTTTAATTATTCTTAAGTAATCTCTACACCCAACGTGGGGCTCCAGCCTACAACCCTGAGATCAAGAGTCACACACTCCACTGACTGAGCCAGCCAGTCACCCCAACCTTGGTTTTTTTAAAAGCAGCATTACTGGAGATACAATTCACATATCATACAACCCACCCATTTAAAATGTACAATTTAATGGTTTTTAGAATATCCACAGAGTCGTGTAACCATTACTATAGTCAGTTTTAGAACATTTTCAACATCCCCCACAACACCCATAACCACTGCGGTCACACTGTTTCCCCTCCCAACTCCCTCAGGCCTAGGCAACCACTGATCTACTTTCTGTATCTATGGATTTGTCTCTTCTGGACATTTCGTATAAATGTTCATCCTTTTTGTAGCATGTATCAGTACTTAATTCCTTTTAATCGCCAAATAATATTCCATTGTGTGGATTTGCCATGTTTTATTTATTTATCATCAGTTGATGTGAGACAGAGCAGGGACTGGACTTGGGTCCCCTCAACCCTGACCGCAGAATCCAGCATTCTTTGGCTGCCTCCATGAGGAAGAAAAAAAGCTAAAACTCAGTGCCTCTTGAGTAGCATCTTGGGCGAGTGCAAAGGGAAGATGCTTATTGAAAGGAGCATGTGGGCTACAAAGACTGGCAAAGATGTGAGCAGACTCCACTGCTGACCTTTCACCGACTTTCCTCCTCATAATAATAGTGAAAATCATGCTCAGGGGTGGAGATTTAACCTGCTAGTTAGACATGAAGATGCATGAAGAGGCATGACCTTTAAGCACACAGGTGCTAATGAATCCCCACGTCTACATGCTTCCATGTCACCCTTTCCCCCCTTCCTACCTTCCTTCCTTCCTTCCTTTTTCTTTTCTCCCCACAGTATTTGTTCGTTGTTTATTTATCAAGAGAAACTATTCCATAACCCAATATTCACGTTTCATTGTTTAGGAATATAGGTCATTGACAAACTTCAATGGAACTCAACCCAAAGAAGTTCTTTACATTCCAAATCGCTTTGCACTCTGGAAGATACTAGCCTCTTCACCTCCTCAAAATCTTTCATGGAATCATAATTTATATAGAAATCTTCATATGCCCTTCTTTCTTGGTTTGGCCACAGCAAACTTATAGAAGTTTGCAACCCCCAGGGATACAGCGAAGGCTCCAACAATGTGAAATCACGGACCCTTGGCCACATGGCCTTGCATCTGAGGTTTCATCAAAACACTGGAAGTCGTGGTAGTTATTCTCTTCATCGCCAACCTCAAACCCAGCGTCCTTCTTGACACAGAAATGGACGGCATTCCCGCCACCTAAGTTTCTTTAAAAAACTCTGCCTGACCTCTCAGCGAGCGCACTTAAGGATTCTTTGTTCTGCCTCCCTTGTGCTCAAGCAAAAGCCCCAATAAAGCCTTGCCTGGGACTCCATTTAGCCTTTTGTCAATTTCTTTTTTCTGTTTTTTAAGAGAGTTTTTTTTTTTTTAAAGATTTTATTTATTTATTTGACAGAGAGATAGAGAGCACAAGTAGGCAAAGAAGCAGGCAGATGGAGAGGGAGAAGCAGGCTCCCTGCAGAGCAGGGAGCCCGATGCGGGACTCGATTCCAGGACCCTGGGATCATGACCTGAGCTGAAGGCAGCCGCTTAACCAACTGAGCCACCCAGGCGCCCCGAGCTTTTCTTTCTTTCTTTCTTTCTTTCTTTCTTTCTTTCTTTCTTTCTTTCTTTCTTTCTTTCTTTCTTTCTTTCTGAGAGCAGGGGCATGGGGAGTGGGGGCGTGGAGGGGGGTGGCAGAGGGAGAAGGAGAGAATCTCAAGTGGACTCTGTGCTGAGTGCAGAGGCCAACCTGGGGCTCCATCTCATGCACAACCCTGAGATCATGACCTGAGCCGAAATCAGGAGTTAACCAACTGAGCCACCCAGGTGCCCCTGCCTCTTGTCTGTTTCTATTGCTTAGTGAGCTGAAGGGCCAGTTTGGTGACAGATAGACATTTGGGTTATTTCTCTGGGTTCTGTGGGTCGACTGAGCAATGCATATCATTCCCCGTGAGACAGGTGGCTTACGCTGCTGCATTCAGCTGGGAGCTCCGCGGGGGCTCCTTAGTTCTTCTCCACGCTGCTCTCCACGTTGGAGGCTGGGTTCCAAGAGAGCAAAAACAGAAGGGCTTAAGGGCTGCACCTTTGTCATTTCTCCTACATTCTCTTGGTCAGAGGAGGTCACCATGCCAGCCCAGATTTAGGGAGAGGGGAAGTAGGCTGCACTATTGACAAGAGGAGTGACCTCCATGTAGAGGGAGGGGAGGGATTGTGGGTGACATTCTTTTTTTTTCAAATTTTTATTTAAATTCTAGTTAGTTAGCGTATAGTGTAATATTGGTTTCAGGAGTAGAATTTAGTGATTCATCACTTATGTGTAACACCCAGTGCTCATCATAACAAGTGCCCTCCTTAATGCCCATCCCCCATTCAGCCCATCCCGTAGTGGGTGACATTTTTGGATTCTATCCAGCACAGCCACACTTACCAGTCCTCTTGAAAGAAGGTGGGGCGGTTTGACTAATTGTGGACAGTGAGGTATGAGTAGAAGTGATAGGTTTCTCTTCCAGCTGAAGCAAAGAAAAGCCTGCACCATCCCCCAGATGTATCATAACTTCTGCAACAAGACTGCCTCATGGAAGACAGTCACCATGAGTCACCCCACACCAGGCCTGCTGCTGACTTTGCATTAGCAAATAATAAGTCTCTGTTGTGTTAAGCCGCTGGGGTTTGGAGGTTGGTTGTCAGGACAGTGTAACTGAGCCCATCCTTATGAAACTACATGGCTTGTGTCCTTCCCTTGCCCCTAAATCCAATTCTTTTTTTTTTTTTTTTCAAATAGGCTCCAAAAAAGAAAAATAATAAAGGATGCTCCATGCTGGGCGTGGAGCCCAATGCGGGGCTTGAACTCATGACCCTGAGATCAAGACCTGAGCTGAGATCGAGTCAGCCGTGTAACTGACTGAGTGACCCAGGTACTCCGCCTAAATCCCATTCTGACGCTGTTTCTGCAGCTCTGACTTCGGCCTCCCCCCTTCATGCGTTGAACTTGCCCCTTTGTGCGTTGCTTCTGATTCCTCTGGATAAACTTCTGCAATATAGGCCGACCCTGGGACCTTACGCCCCCTAGTGGCTGGTGTACCTGCAGATTGGACTTGGACACCTCCCCCCGCCCATCCGTTGGGTTCACGGAAAACAGGGAGTGAAGGCCAGATGACTGAGATCCTTGTGGTGGGAGTTTAGACTTGACTGAGTAGGCAAAGGGGAGCTGACGACATTTTTTAATGTGGAGAGTGATTTTGGGGGGAAAAGGCGTCTGAAGAATAGTTTGTTGATGAAAGCAGGGTATATGGCTGAAAGGTGAGATTGAAGGGAGTGGTCTGTTAGGGAAACGGTGGTGTAACTCTTAACGTCCAAGGTAATAATTAAATTTGTATAATGTTTTATAGCTTTTACTTATGTCATTCCTTGTTAATCCTCATAATCCTGTAAATTCTTTCTATCGCAGTTGGAAAATCAAGGCTTGGAGAGGCTGGTGATTTGCAGTTATTAAGACGCAAAGCAAGTACTCTGATTTCATTCATTAATTCATTCATGGCATCTTATTTGTTTTTTGTTTTTTAAAGATTTTATTTATTTATTTGACAGAGAGAGGCACAGCGAGAGAGGGAACACAAGCAGGGGGAGTGGGAGAGGGAGAAGCAGGCTTCCCGCGGAGCAGGGAGCCCGATGTGGGGCTCGATCCCAGGACCCCGGGTTGATGACCTGAGCCAAAGGCAGACGCTTAACCGACTGAGCCACCCAGGCGTCCCCATGGCATCTTATTTGATTTAATTCAAAACCCTTTTTTGAATCTTGCTGGATCAGTGTTTCCAAACCTTTGCATCCTGGCCCACGCAGAAAAGGATGATATTAGCGTGGCCTTCCTGGGGGAGGGGCTCCTTGGCATAGCCCACAGACAGCACTCTCTGGTGGTGGGGGTTATGACTAACGTCTAATGCCAAGATAATAATAACTGAATCCAGGGAGTGTACAGAGAGAAACATACACATAAGGATCCAATAGAATTTTGACTGAAGTAACAATTTAAATGGTTGTAGAAACGTGGCTTAGGCTTTTGCATCACTATAAAAGATTTGCAACCATCCACAAAAAGATGGGAGGAAGAGAAAGGACAGTCCAGCTAGTGACCTCGTGCATCTCGGTTCCCCTTGAGGACAACGGCCAGATTCGGCTTCCTGCTGTTCCCCCTGTGGCCACTAGAGGGTAGAGTGCAGGCGTCTCACCAGCCGCAGTGGTGCAGGGGAGGGGGGGAGCTCAGGGTGCCGGGGAGTGGGGGAAGCAGAGCTAGGCTGGATGCTGAAGTCCTGGGCTAGCGGGGCAGTCGTGGAGATGCCCAGAAGCTGCACTTCGCAGCTGACTTGAGATTGGTCTAGATGTTGACTACTGGCTTCTCCTGGGGTCTGGTCTAAAGCAGTCAGGGTGTTAGGTAGCTAAGGCGTGTCCTGGGGCCTCATTCTGTGTGTGGCTGTGAAGGGGCTCAGGGCTGAGATGGTAAGGGTCGTGTGCCCTCCCAGCTATTCCTGCTCCTGAGGCTTTAGCCTTGGGATTTCCAGAGGGAGCTGAGTGGTCACTGCTGTATCCAGGAAGCATCCTTGGATCCTCTGGTCCCCATCTTCCCGATTCCATTTCTCACAGTCGGCATACTGATAGTTTTCATTTTTAGTTAGTTGAGCAGACGAATCCAGGGGTTGAGCCTGTGCTTGAGAGTGGGCAGATAGCCTCAGCAGAGAGAGTGCTGACCTCAGGAGGCCTCATGGCCCAGCGGTGGACTGGTGAGGGGACAGCCGCTGGGAGCTGGTGGCCAGGAGGGATGATATCCGCGGCGGCGCCAGACTGTTGCATAGAGGTATTCTCACATCCTCTAGCAGTGGCCCGTTCTCGTGAGCTGTCCCAGGGGAACAAAGCCTGTGCGTCTTCCCTTTCTTCCCCTAGAAGCTGCAAAGAAGCCCAAGAAAGTTGCCGAAGAGCAGGTAGTGGGTCTTAAACCAAGCCAGCATCCTCTCCCCAGAGCCATCGTCCTGGTGCTCGTCCTGGGGATCGGGGGGAAATGCACCTGCTGCTACGGTCTGTTCCGCCACCAGCTTCTACCTGAGGGGGTTTCTAGCATGATTCTTGAGGCTTTTATGAATGACCCAGCCAGCCTCAGCAGACATGGCCTGAGCCCAGGGAGAAAGCCGTGTTCCTGGGGACACCTACGGTGGTGGCAGGAGCTGTGGTGAGTCTGAGATTTCCCCCTACTTGTGAATTAATGGGTTGGCCTGCCACAGTTTCCTGGACTGGGACAAATGGCTTTGCTATTCACGGCAGCCAGAGTATCCGCATTGCCTTGTGTTGGTTCCGAGTCCCAATTCCAGCAGAGTGACGTGAAGAGGGTCAGGAGATACCTGTATGGCCTGTCCCGCAGCGGGCACGTTGGGCTGATCGAGAAACAACAAGCTTTTAATTTATTTTTTTATAATTATTTTTTAAAATAGAAAATCTGCTTTTTCTTTTTAAAAAATATTTTATTTGTTTTAGAGAGAGAGAGTGCGAGCAGGGGGAGGGCAAAAGGGAAGAGAGAGAGAGAGAGAAGCAGACTCCCTGCTGAGCAGGGATCCCGATGCGGGGCTCAATCCCAGGACCCCGGGGATCATGACCTGAGCCGAAAGCAGATGCTTAACGACTGGGCCACCCAGGCGCCCCTCAGGACAGCTGTCTTGGGACAGCTTCCCTGAAAGTGGGAGGTGGCTGACAAATGGCCTCATAGCAGCCCCCACAAGCTTCCTAGCGCCCCTCCCTATATACACTGACCCCAGATCCCTAACCTCCTGCCCAGAGGTAATCACTGCTATACCTTTTGTTATCATAAAATTTTGAACTACAAGAGCTCTTCGACACATGGAGACACATAGATTAAGTAGCAAAGATCCTCTGAGAGAAGGTGTTGAGTGACAAGCTGGAAAAAAATGTCACTTTCTGACCTGTATCCCTGTCCTCATTCAAGGCACACACTGCTATTTGTAAATCAGGAAAAATGTCTCCATTTGTCTTATGAAATTAAGTTCATATCCAGAAGTTTCTGTGTCCCTAAAACATCTTGGGAATTTGTCGTTATTCAAAACATCACACTGAACTGGTTCAACTCTTTGTTTGTTTTTGTCTTTAATTCAATTTTGGTATTTCTTACAGTTGTTGATCTTAAGCAAGGAAAGAGTTGGAGGTCTTTTGAATTATCTGGTAACATTTAAAATGTTGAGGTCAAAGTGTCTTTTGATGAATACCAGCTCAAGAGGAGCCAGATTATATATAGAATTATAGAGGTAAATGGTCTCTCTTCCAGAATTAGAGCTGCGGCTACAGCCCTTGGGCAGGGAGGCTGTCCAGCTCTCCAAGGTCCAGAGAAGACCTGTATTAGGCAATAGGGCTTTGCTTGTCTCTGTGACCTACCGTCATCCCACCTAAAGTGATTCCATCTTCTGACAAAAGAGGGAAAGTTCTTTTTTTTTTTTTAAAGATTTTATTTATTCATTTGAGAGAGAGCAAGAGAGCACAAGCAGGGGGAGCAGCAGAAGGAGAGGGAGAAGCAGACTCCCCACTGTGTGGGGAGCCCGATGTGGGGCTCGATCCCAGGACCCTGGGATCATGACCTGAGCGGACGGCAGACGCTTAACCATCTGAGCCACCCAGGCGCCCCAAGAGGGAAAGTTCTTATCCTAATCAGGAAGACCTGGCTAAGCCCTGTTTGAGGGGGAGCATTTTCCTTCCGCTTCCCACAGCCCAGCTCCAGTCTCTTGTATTAAACAGTCAGCAATTGAAGAATACCCGGTGTTATTGTTAATAATAGGCAGCCATGCCTCAAAAGGTGCAACATGGTGAAATTGCACTTGTCCTCAGGACCTTGAGAATGGCTTCTACTGGGAGGTATTGAGATGTTGCGTGAAAAGACATCGCACAGGTAATAGACTCATGTCAAACAAAATTGTAATTTTTCCTTAGAAACCTTATGGCCCTTTTAAAGATTTTTATTTATTTATTTGACAGAGAGTAGGGAGAGCCAGAGAGCACAACCGGGTGTGTGTGGGGGGGATGGCAGAGGGAGAGGGCGAGGCAGGCTCCCCGCTGAGCAGGGAGCCTGACGTGGGGGCTGGATCCCAGGGCCCCCTGGGATCATGACTGAGCCGCCTAGGTGCCCCACCTTGTAGCCCTTTTAAGTGAAAGAGGAGAGTAAAATTGTTGAGTCCTACTGGTAGGCATTGTTGAGTTAGAGGCTGAGGTCATCTACATACAACACCAGAATAGAGTATCCAGGAAACATAATACTGTCCAAATCTTTTTTAAGGATTTGCAAAGATGAACATGGACTTTCAGTATCCAAGGGTACAGGAGACCTTGATTTAATGGCAAATAAACACAGATTGTCGGGGTGAATAAGGATAGAAAGGGAGGAGGAAAAACTAACACTGCCGGGGAATGGCAGAAGATGGAATGAGGATTATACAGTGGTTAGATTGAGGAAAATTAGGAAAAAAGTCAGCACCATTGCACTGACTGCTCAGAGATCTTGAACATAATGGCAAGCGCATTTGTTTTGCTATTTAACTGAAAGAATTGGAAACTGTCAAGAGCTTTTAAACGGAATTCTAATTTCTTTCTTTTTCTTTTTTTTTTTTTTAAAGATTTTATTTATTTATTGGAGAGCGAGCGAGAGAGAAACAGCATGAGAGAGGAGAGGGTCAGAGGGAGAAGCAGGCTCCCTGCCGAGCCGGGAGCCCGATGTGGGACTCGATCCCAGGACCCTGGGATCATGACCTGAGCTGAAGGCAGTCGCTTAATCAACTGAGCCACCCAGGCGCCCACGGAATTCTAATTTCTTATGGCAGTTGTAGCAATGACGTTGCCACGTGGATACCTACTTCTGATTTTGGATGCAAGGGAAATTGAGACATCTTATTTATTCATTTACTAATTTAATTTAATTTATTTATTTTAAATAAATCTCTATGCCCAACATGGGGCTCGAACTCACGACCCCAAGATCAAGAGTTGAATGTTCCACTGACTGAGCCAGCCAGGAACCCCTGAGATATTTTATTTTTTAAAATTTATTTTAAGTGTTGGGGCACCTGGGTGGCTCAGTTGGTTAAGCGACTGCCTTTGGCTCAGGTCATGATCCCGGAGTCCTAGGATCGAGTCCCGCATCGGGCTCCCTGCTCAGCGGGGAGTCTGCTTCTCCCTCTGACCCTCTTCCCTTTCATGCTCTCTGTCTCTCATTCTCTCTCTCGCAAATAAATAAAATCTTAAAAAAAAAATTAAAATTTATTTTAAGTGTTATTTTAATTTGGGGCACCTGGGTGGCTCTCAGTTGGTTAAACGTTTGCCTTAAGCTCAGGTCGTGATCCCAGGGTCCTGGGATGGAACCTCATCAGACTCCCTGCTCAGTGGGGAGCCTGCTTCTCCCTCTCCCTTTGCCCCTACCCCCGGCTTGTGCTCTCTCTCTCTCAAATAAATAAATACAATCTTTAAAAAGTTATTTTATTTTTATTATTTATTTATTGAATGATAATTGACATTCAACATAATATTACTTTCAGGTGTACAACATAGTGACTCAATATTTTTATTATGAAGTGATCTCTTGGTAGGTCCAGTTACCACTTGTTATATAATTTATGTTTTATCTTCTTTTCCATATGTGAGTTAGTTTTGTACAGTAAAGTTGTCTTTTTTTTTTTTTAAAGATTGTATTTATTTATTTGAGAGAGAAGGCAGGAGAGAGTGCGAGCAGAGGGGAGGAGCAGAGGGAGAGGGAGAAGCGGGCTCCCTGCTCAGCAGGGAGCCCGACTTGGGGCTCCATCCCAGGACCCCAGGATCATGACCTGAGCTGAAGGCAGACATTTAACCAGACTGAGCACCTCAGATGCCCCTAGAGTTTCCTTTTTAACAATAAAGCATAAACAAAGCACTTGGAGAACCTAGGCTGGATGTGAGGTCGTGGGGAGACCTTTCTTCCCTGCTTTTCTCTCTCAGTGCACACACATAGCAGCAAGTTTTTGGCCTCAAGTACATTTTTTAAAAAAAATTTTATTCTTATGTTAATTCCCATACATTACATCACTAGTTTTAGAAGTAGTGTTCCATGATTCATTGTTTGTGCATAACACCCAGTGCTCCATGCAGAATGTGCCCTCCTCAATACCCACCACCAGGCTAACCCATCCTCCCACTCCCCTCCCCTCTAGAACCCTGTTTGTTTTTCAGAGTCCATCGTCTCTCATGGTTCGTCTACCTCTCCGATTTCCCCCGCTTCATTCTTCCCCTCCCGCTACCTTCTTCTTCTTCCTCTTTTTTTTTTTCTTAACATATATTGCATTATTTGTTTCAGAGGTACAGATCTGAGATTCAACAGTCTTTTTTTTTTTAAAAGATTTTATTTATTTATTTGACAGAGAGAGACACAGCGAGAGAGGGAACACAAGCAGGGGGGTGGGAGAGGGAGAAGCAGGCTTCCCGCTGAGCAGGGAGCCCGATGTGGGGCTTGATCCCAGGACCCTAGGATCATGACCTGAGCCGAAGGCAGTCGCTTAACCAACTGAGCCACCCAGGCGCCCTGAGATTCAACAGTCTTGCACAATTCACAGCGCTTACCAGAGCACACACCCTCCCCAGTGTCCATCACCCAGTCACCCCATCCCTCCCACCCCACCCCCCACTCCAGCAACCCTCAGCTTGTTTCCTACGATTAAGAATTCCTCATATCCGTGAGATCATATGATACATGTCTTTCTCTATTTTATGGCCTCAAGTACATTTTGACTTATTTTGACATGGGCTGGCCATTGGTGATAAATCTAAGCCCACAAGAAGCAATACTCTATCAAAAGCAATCATTTATTCCTCCTTTTACATTCTTACCAACCCTCCCCCACATCCCAACAATTTCCAGCTTGTTAACACCTACAACCCAGCCTAAGACTCCGCAGTGCTGTGGCATTTGGGCTGAAGTGTAGTGGAAAGAGGAGTCGGCAGCAGTTGCTACCCTTTAACCCTTACCTCACTCCCTCAGCTCCTCTTCACTGCCAATGCTGTGACATTCCCTGCTGATTCTCCTGTTGCACTCCTAACTTCTCTCCCTGATTCCCATCTTCCAATGCACACGGAGGTTCAGTGATCAGAGGAGTTGATCTAAAATGCATAAAAGGGGGGGTGCCTGGGTGGCTCAATCTGTTAAGCGTCTGCCTTCAGCTCAGGTCATGATCCCAGGGTCCTGGGATCGAGCCCCGCATTGGGCTCCTTGCTCGGTGGGGAGCTTGCTTCTCCCTCTCCCACTCCCCCTGCTTGTGTTCCCTCTCTCACTGTGTCTCTCGCTTTGTCCCTATGAATTTGCCCATGCCAGGTGCTTCATATAAATGGAATCATACAATATTTATCCTTATGTGTCTGACTTATTTCACTTAGCATGACGTTTTCAAGACTTATCCACATTGTAGTGTCTGTCAGAACTTCATTCCTGTTTATCCATTGTATGTATAAAGTACATTTATCCAGTCATCGCTGAGGGACACTTGCGTTGTTTCCACGTTTTGACCACTGTGAATAATGCTGCAGTGAATACTGGTGTACAGTATCTGAATCTGTTTTCAATGTTTTTTTGAAGATTTTATCTATTTATTTGACACAGAGAGAGAGAGTACAAGCAGGGGAGCAACAGAGGGAGAGGGAGAAGCAGACTCCCCACTGAGCAAGGAGCTCGACATGGGGCTTGATCCCAGGACCCTGGGATCATGACCTGAGCTGAAGGCAGACGCTCAACCAACTGAGCCACCCAGGAGCCCCTGTTTTCAATTCTTTTGGATATATACCTAGGAGTGGAATTGCTGGGTCATATGATAATTTGATGTTTAAATTGTTGAGGAGCATCTTGTGTGCTGGAGTGAGTCACTGGGTGTAACAGAACATGTGAATCCTTGTGGGGATCAAGCAGCACATGTATAAGGTTGTGTGTGTGTGTGTGTGTGTGACCAGATGCGTGTGTGAGGGTGGTATGTATGTGTGGGAATATGACCTTTCCTTACTCTTTGCTGAGTCTCAGGGTCAGAGCTGTGGGACCCTCTGTCCAGGTACTGACATCCTGTACCTTTGAGGACCAAACTGCAAGGGTTGGGGCTTCCAAAACACCATTTTAGCATCATGATGAAATGATATTAGTGGTCTTAGCAGAGATGTATGGATACTAGGGCATTTCTCCCTCCTTGTGTCCCTCCCTCCCTCTCTTTCTTCTGTGATGCCGTGGACACCTATGAACCACTGCACAACCCAAGAACTAGAATGTTATTATTAACCTACACCTATCCACTTGCTTCTCTAGATCACTCTGCCCCCTGCTTGCTTCTCCCTCAGTAGTAGCTGTTGTCTGATTTTGTGTTTATCATTCTATTGTTTAAATTACTCTTTAACAATCATGCATACATGCATCCACATCACACATATGCCTAAGTGATACATTGTTTAATTTCTTTGTTTTCAAACTATATGAAAATACTGTATGTTGTCTTTGGAACATCCTTTTCTCCTATGATATATAACTATGATTATCCTATGCTGTTACACATTCATATATTCATTTTCTTTCTTTTTAAAAAAAGATTTTATTTATTTATTTGAGAGAGAGAGAGCACAGGAGCAGGGGTGAGTGGCAGAGGGAGAGGGAGAAGCAGACTCCCCTCTGAGCAGGGAGCTCAATGGGGGCTCAGTCCCAGGACCCTGGGATCATGACCTGAGCCGAAGGCAGATGCTTAACTGATTGAGCCACCCAGGTGCCCTCTTTCTTTCTTTTTTTAAAGATTTATTTTATTTATTTTAGAGAGAGAGAGAGAGACAGAGAGAGCATGCGAATGGGGGAAGGGACAAAGGGAGAGGAAGAGGGAGAGAAGCAGACTCCCCGCGGAGCCCAACATGGGGCTCTATCTCATGACCCTGAGATCACAACCTGAGCTGAAAATTAAGAGTCAGACGCATAACTGACTGAGCCACCCAGGCGCCCCCTCATACGTTCATTTTCTTTTTTTTTTTTTAAAGATTTTATTTATTTATTCATGAGAGACAGAGAGAAACAGAGGGAGAAGCAGGCTCCCAAGGAGTGGGAAGCCCAATGCGGGACTCGATCCCAGGACCCTGGGATCATGACCTGAGCCGAAGGCAGATGCTTAACTATCTGACCACCCAGGCGCCCCATACGTTCATTTTCAATACTATTTATATATATCATTGTATGAATACAGCACATTTTTTCTGCTACCCTGCTTTTGAGCATTTGTTTTGTTTCCAGATTTTTTTTCCCCAATGAAGAACAACGCTACCGTGTTTTTGAGCATTTGTTTTGTTTCCAGATTTTTTTTTTCCCCAATGAAGAACAGTTGTTGGGTGTGTCTCCAGATCCATATGTGCTCAAGTTTCTTTTGAGTATGTGACTAGAAGTCAAATTCCTGGCTCATCAGAATTTATGAATATTCAACTTTACAAGATAATACCAAATTTTTTCCAAAAAAATTGTACCAATTTATACTTTCATCAGCAATATATAACTACTCAGTTGATCCATATGCTCTTGAATACTTGTTATCATAAGGCTTCTTTATTTTTGTCAATTAAACTCGGACTTTGCATTTCTCCATTCCTAAGGAGGTTGAATATCCTTTCATGTGTTTATTGGCCATATGCATCTCTTTCTCTGTGGCGTGCTCTTTCGTATATTTTGCAAAATTTTCTATTGGATTATCTTTTTCTTTTTTATTGATTAATAGAAATGCTTTATATATTAGTATTAATTGACACTAATCCTTTGTTAGTTATATGTGTTGCAAATATATTCTCTCAATGTATTATCTTTTATTTTTATTTATTGATGGTATTTCTTTTTTTTTTTTAAGGTTTTATTTATTTATTTGAGACAGAGAGAATGAGAGAGAGAGAGCACATGAGAGGGGGGAGGGTCAGAGGCAGAAGCAGGCTCCCTGCTGAGCAGGGAGCCCGATGCGGGACTCGATCCCGGGCCTCCAGGATCATGACCTGAGCCGAAGGCAGTCGCTTAACCAACTGAGCCACCCAGGCGCCCTATTGATGGCATTTCTTGAGGAACAAGAACTCTCAATGTTAAAGATTTTTCTGGTCTTTTATGATAGCATAGGGTTAGGAAATAAGAAAAGTGTGTATTCTGTAGTAGTTGTGTAGATATTTCCTATGCTCAGGACCTTTTGCTGGAAATGGCTGAGCTTTACTATGAAAAATTCTTTTTTTTTTTTAAGATTTTATTTATTTATTTGACAGAGAAAGATACAGCAAGAGAAGGAACACAAGCAGGGGGAGGGGGAGAGGGAGAAGCAGGCTTCCCGCCGAGCAGGGAGCCCGATGTGGGGCTCGATCCCAGGACCCTGGGACCATGACCTGAGCTGAAGGCAGACGCTTAACGACTGAGCCGTCCAGGTGCCCCTACTATGAAAAATTCTTATTGTCAGAACAGTTCACTCAGGATTTTGAAGATTCAGAGAAATGAGGTTGGGTAAAACTGTTGTAATGGATATGCCAAATACATTCATTCATTCATTCATTCATTACTATTACTGTTACTACTACTACTATTATTATTTTTGGATATGCCAAATACATTTAAAGAACGTTTGAAATCTTGGGATCCTAGGGAAGTTGAAAGGAGAGTGAAAGGGTTACTATCTCTCTTGTTCACATTCTCTTGAAATTTTAAGGAAGTGAATAACTGTAGGATCCCACAGCAAATCCCTAAAGAATGGGAAAAACAACTCAGCTATGAAGACTCTGCTTCCATCTCTTGCACGGTTTCTCTGCACTGTTTGTTCTGAGGAGAACCCAATGGCTTTCATCCTAGATACAACTAAGTCTTGGAAAATCAGTAATGGTTGAAATGATAGAAAAACAAGAATTCCATTTGTCTTTCATGAAGCACCGCATATTGAACATGTTATTTCATCAATGTTATCTAGAAGTTTAGGCTGGTGGGATTCCAAGTAGGGTGGAGGGTTTAGTAATCAAACAAATGTTGCTGCTGTGCATGCTGGAGTCACTATATATGTAAGACGCCCACACACACACACACACACACACAGACTGTGTATGTACAAAAAGTATTTAAGATACATGACAAGCTTGACTGGGCTAAAAAGTGTGGATGCAAAGTTGGCAGCCGAGCTGCAGCCAGGAGAAAAAACAAAATTTTAAAGATTTGACAAATGAAGATCCAAAAGAAGAACAGGGCAGGAAGAACCACTGCATTTAGAAAAGACAAGCGTCTAGAAGTGAAAGATAAACTGTTATTTTTACGACTTGAAAAAGGGCTTGGGAGTCACATTGCTAGGGTCCAAGACCCAAAAGTTGGCCTTTGATAGAGATTGAGAAGAATTACTGAAATCAAAGTACAGGACAACAAAAGTGTCTACTGAAGGCTTCTATACCTGAAGTGATGCTTATATACCTGGAATGAAGTTGATCTATTTTTTCTTTTTTTTTTTATTTAAAGATTTTATTTATTTATTTGAGAGAGAGAGAATGAGAGAGAGCACATGAGAGGGGGGAGGGTCAGAGGGAGAAGCAGACTCCCTGCCGAGCAGGGAGCCCGATGCGGGACTCCATCCAGGGACTCCGGGATCATGACCTGAGCCGAAGGCAGTCGCTTAACCAACTGAGCCACCCAGGCGCCCTGAAGTTGATCTATTTTTGACATTTAGTGGTGTGTCTAACTGCCTGAACTTGGGCTGGGTTGTACAGCTGGACTGGAAGACAGGAGAGAAGCATCACGGAAGAGAGTGGAGTGAGGGCAGGTCAAAGCATGTGATCCCAGGTCTCTGTCGTAGCAAGAAGAAAGCACGCAGGTGCGCTAAGGAGAAACATCAGAGACACCTAGAGGGGCAGGCCTGCCAGAGGGACTCTGAGAACTTTGCAAGAATAGTTATGTAGGGAGGTGGGAGAGGGACAGGATTGGGGAAGAAAAAGGGAAACTCTGAGGGGAACAGGAAATTCAGTCTAGGTTCTTCATCTTCTGTGGTGTATTGAGTGGGTCTGTGCGTATGTGCAAACCCACACTGTAGGTGTAACTACACATAAACGGAAACTGCCAACACTGATACAGCTTATACAAGACAGATAATAACATGGGATAGAATAAAGTCCTGCAGGATGAAGGTTTGCCATGTCAAAACGATTTGATTTACGGTCAGTTGTGAATGTTCGTATTGTTAAAATGGTAAGTCGACTCACTTGTAAGTTTTAGATTACAATCCTGAGCTGTGATCACACATACATTTTTGAGAGGCGCCAATGTAACACAACTTAAAAAGTTAGAGGGAACATGGGCTTGAACAAATTACCTTATCCTTAAAGCCTTAAAGCCTTGATTTTGATCTTCTATATTATAATTCACAAAATAGGTATAACTCACAAACAAGGTGGCAGGGCGTCTGGGAGTCATTCTGTTTTTCTTTTTTGCAAACCACTCTGATATATTATTACATCAAACATAAAATCTCAGTATATTATTTGGTACTAATCTGATTCTGATTTATATTATATATTAAAAGATACTAATGAATAAGACACATTTATATTTAATTATTTTTCATTTGTATAAAGCAATTCACTGATGAATTTCTCCTGCGATTTGTGAAAACTTTCATTTTTTATGTAGAAACACCTTTTTCAGGGTGCCTGGGTGGCTCAGATGGTTAGGCGTCTGTCTTCGGCTCAGGTCATGATCCCAGGGTCCTGGGATCAAGGCCCGTGTCGGGCTCCCTGCTCCACAGGAAGCCTGCTTCTCCCTCTCCCTCTGCCTCTCCCCCTGCTCATGCTCTCTCTCTCTGTATCTCTGTGTCTTGAATGAATAAATAAAATCTTAAAAAAAAACCACACACACCTTTTAAAATTTTTTATTTTTTAAAAAAGATTTTTATTTATTTATTTGAGAGAGAGAGAGAGCACGAGCAGGATGAGGGGCAGAGGAAGAAGCAGACTCGCCGCTGAGCAGGGAGCCCTAAGTGGGACTTGATCCTGGGGCCTCCAGGATCATGACCTGAGCCAAAGGCAGACACTTCTTTTTTTTTTTTTTAAAGATTTTATTTATTTATTTGACAGAGAGAGACACAGCAAGAGAGGGAAACGCAAGCAGAGGGAGTGGGCGAGGGAGAAGCAGGCTTCCCGCCGAGCAGGGAGCCCAATGTGGGGTTCAATCCCAGGACCCTGGGATCATGACCTGAGCCGAAAGGCAGACACTTAACTGACTGAGCCACCCAGGTGCCCCAGAAACGCTTTAAAAAAAAAAAAAAAGATTTTATTTTTAAGTGATCTCTATACCCAATGTGGGGTGGAAAATCACAACCCCAAGATCGAGAGTCGCATGCTCCATGGACTGAGGCAGCCAGGTGCTCCTGTGGAAACATCTTGTTCCAGCGCCGAGAAGCAGAGATTGATCCCCGTTTCCTACACCATACTGCTAGTGTTGGGGAGTTAGCTTCCAGTTCTCTGATTGTTAGAGCTATTTCTCCATGCTGAAGCCAGGATAGCAGGTTCCTTATTCCTGAGATGAGCCCTGACATGGATTGCACTCTTTGGATCCTGGGTCTTTGACTCAGATAGGGCTCCAGCAGGTTATTTGCTGTCCTGTGTATTGGTGGGAATATCGCCTTCCTCCAATCTAACCTGAATCTGAAAGTCATCACACCCAACAAACAAACAATACCTGGCAGATTTCTTCTGGTAAGTGAAGGCCCAAAGAAGATAAATACACATAGAAGGAGAAGCAATGTTCTAGCCTTTCTGAGAAAGACCGACAGAAAAAGGCCCAGAATAATGGCTGTACTTGTTAAAAACCCAGTCATGGCTTCAGAAGCACAGTGTTCAGGTGGTTGGAAAATAAAGACAATGAGTTCTTATTCAGTGACCACTGCCTTCTTTTTCTTCTGCAGTTTCAAATGAGAATGTTTTCTGTTTTCCTGGAGTCCTAGAATAGAACTTCTCCTTTCACTGGCTGCTCACTGGTGGTCTTTGAACACCCTTTCCAATCTCTCCTTTATAGTCAGTCTTCTTGACATGCTCCCGGATGGCTCTGCATCCTGGGAAGGAAGTCCGCAGATAGCTCAGACATCTGCTGATCAAAGATAAAAGTTTTTTCATTACTCATTGGTTATGGAGCCTCAGGCGTTGATTTGTGGTCAGTCGGTCACCGCCTAGACCTGGAGCACTTAAGTGTCGACTGGGAGTGTTTACTGCTGTGTGTGTGTGTGTCTCTCTCTCTCTTTTTTTTTTTTTGAGAGTGGGGGAGGGGCAGAGGGAGAGAGAGAATCTCCAGCAGACTCCACGCCCAGCGAAGAGCTCCACGGGCTCGATCTCACAACCATGAGATCATGACCTGAGCGAAAACCAAGAGTCAACTGAGCCACGCAGGTGCCCTCCTGCTGTCTCCTTGATGCCCATAAGATAGTTTCATTTTGCATCTCAGCCTGGCATCTCTTCCAATTTATGGATCTGGGACCTCAGAAAACAAGCCTGGAGCTTCATCCAGCTCAGCCGCTATCACTGGCTCTGGGATTCACTCTCGCATTTCAACAGGTTCCAAGGAGTTTTCTCTAGTTCTGGTGGAGATTCTCAGCAAGGCTGGGAGACGTGACTTCTAGCAGGGGGAATCATTACTCCTGATCATGAACGCCACAGGCCCATTGCATTTAGAAAGCCTTGCCAAAAGCCTGCAAGATAATGAATGGCTCCTTTCAGGCCTCCTGCTCCCATTTTTCCCTTCCTTTCCCCTGCTTCTCTCAGCGTAAGTATATAAAAGTTGTTCTTATTTTCAAGCAGTTCCCTTGATGTCGTCAGTTGTTTACATGATTAATGGTTCAGTGCCCAGGCTTTCAACTCAGTCTGGGGTTCAAATCCCAGCTCTACTTGTAACTTGGTTTTCTTTCTTTCTTTCTTTTTTTTTTTTTTTTAAGATTTTATTTATTTATTTGACAGAGAGAGACACAGTGAGAGAGGGAACACAAGCAGGGGGAGCGGGAGAGGGAGAAGCAGGCTTCCCACTGAGCAGGGAGCCTGATGGAGGGCTCGATCCCAGGACCCTGGGATCATGACCTGAGCCGAAGGCAGATGCTTAACGACTGAGCCACCCAGACGCCCCACATGTCAACATTCTAGTGCATACAACATATGTTCAAAAAGTGGCAGAAAATTGCCTGTAGGAGGAGATCTTAGTATTATAATGAGCTTAGTATTATAATGAGTATTATAATGAGTCCTTATAACTTCAGGACAACTCGGGGGGCTTCTGCAAAGGTCCTCAGCTCCAATCCAGTCACACTGGCTCACATAAGGGGCTATCAGGCAAGACACACATAGCAAGGGGCTATCAGTTGAAAAACCTAGTTAGGCCACTCTTTGGCTAGAACTGTTGGTTCTGCAGAATAAAACACATTCCTTCCTTGCTTTTGTCCCTTCCCCTCCTCCCTTTTGCTGATAGCTTTAAGCTCTCTTATTTGAGTAACTTACCGTTGCATTCTAGCTAACAAGACCACAAGATACAACAACATGTCTGCTCCCAGTTCAGTTTCCAGGGGATGGTATGTATCCATGCAACTGGTGGAGAAAGGATGGAGCTGGTGTTGGGGTCAGGATCAGTGAAGCAGATTAGTAAGTGTTGTTCATTAGTTGCTTTGAACAGTTGGACTTTGTCCTCCATCTTTCACGGCAGGAAATGTACCCCTATGTTGCATCATGTCTTGAGCACTATTCTCAAAGTCAAGGGCATGGCCAGATCGGCTCTGAGGAAGCTCCGTAGGGGTGAGGGGCTGCCCCGTGGCAGAGCTGATAACCATTAAACCCGTGGGAAAAAGCCATGCAAGGCTAAATTAAGGAAAATAAAATGCAAAAAAGAAAAAGAAAAAGAGGGATGCCTAGGTGGCTCAGTTGGTCAAGCATTGGACCCTTGATTTTGGCTCAGGTCATGTTTTCAGGGTCATGACAGCTGGGCTCCCTGATCAGCAGGGAGTCTGTTGGAAAGTCTCTCTCTCCCTCTCCCTCTGCCCCTACCCCACTGGTTCTCTCTCTCTCAATAAATAAACAAATCTTAAAAAAAAGAAAAAGAAAAAGAAAACAGGACTTACCTATGTCCAGACTTCTTTTTTGTGTGTACAGTCAGCTACAGTTATTGATTTGATCCTTAAAACTACCTTGTGAGGAATGTGAGCCAAGGACTGACCCCACAGGCTCAGAAGGTAACTTGGCCAGGATCACACAGGTTGTTAGGTTGCTGAACTGTCCCTCAAGTCTCCAAATCTGTGCTCTGTCCAGAACACCCTGCTTTCTTCACTAGTAGTTGAGGCTCTAATCTGCCTCCCCTGAGCCCAGCTTCAGATGGGGCAATTGGAAATGGATCAAAGGATGGAAAAAGAGAAGAAGGGCTGGTCGGAAGGGAACTGAAAGAATTTGCTGCTAAGGGGAAAGCAGAAGGAAAAACAAGTCATGGAGCCCCAGGGTATGGCCTCAAAGCGAATGCTTTCTGGGGAAGGTGGGGTCCCACCACCTCTCCCCCTCTGCGGGGGCATAAGAAGGATCAAAGCTTCCTGGCCTTTGTGGAGGGCGGAATTGAAGTGTGGGCAGGGGAGGACAGCAAAGATGAGTTTGGTTGCTGTCTGGGTGAGAGAAGGCAAGAGAAGGAAGAGAGAACTACTATGGGAAAGGAGCAAAAGAGGAAAGGATGGGACATAGAAGCACAGATAGGAAATGAGCAAAAGCAAATCTATGTAAAGGCATTTCAGTTTGCATGTGCTTAAACCTGGTTATCAACTTGCAGAGCATCCCTGGGTCTTAGATCTTCCTGGTGTCCCTACTCCTTTCCTTCAACATTTCACCTGCTAATCTAGGGCTCCACTTCTCAGCCCACACACCCCCAACCCCTCCTCCCACGTTCACAGTGCCTGTTGGAATGGGACAGTCTGGGATAATGGCTGTTTGGTCCTCCTGCCTCCTGGCAGCTTTCTCCATATTGCCAGTAGGATGGAGAGAACTGGAACATTTCTTCCTCTCTGTCCCTTGAATGAGGCAGCCTGTCTGGGGCAGAGCGATGGACAGGATTTTGAAGCTGGGTTTGTGAGTCACTGCGAACTGAGAACCCGCCCACTTGAGGCCAAATTTGAAAGTTCAGCTTGTGTGAACTGTAGGACCAGGTCCAGGTACTGGGGCTTTCTCTGTGGCCTTGTTAGCTCTCAGCTGCTGAGAACAGCCTTGAGTTGAGGAAATTGTGGCCGGACAAACAGCGAGGCAGTTCTGCTCTCCCTCCCCCTCCATCTGGCTGGTTGCTGCTGAGCCTGGGAACGAGCAGAGCAGAGCGTCTGGTGGACGAGGAGCCGGCCGACCCCTCTGTCCTCTAGGGATGTTGGGGCAAGCTCTCGTCCTCACACTCCTCCTGCTCCTCAAGGGGAATCAGGGCCAAGGTAAGGAGGCCCAGCCTGACGTGGGGTGGGGGATGGCATGGACTTGGGGCCATGGCCCCCGGGGAGATCAGAACCCAGAACCCCTGGATTCAGCTGTTTACAAGGTCGCCTGGCACCGTGACGATGAGCAGCTCCTGACAGCTCTGGACAGGCTAGGTCAGAAGGAACCGGCTGGCAGCGGGTTGGGAGATCTTTGAGAAGTGCGTCTGGCCATGCCTTCAGCAATCCAGCAATCTCCGTGTTCCTGGGGCAGGGAGACTCCTTTCTACTGGCTTCAATTTATCTTTCTGTGTAGTGGGGAGAAAGCATCCTCTCTGCTGGCCGTAAGGACAAAGGAAATATTCTCTAATGTGGTGTGATTACCAGCAGAGAGAAGTGGCCCCTGGGCTTGGGTTTCTCTAAGGAAGTTGGGTGGTTCTGGAAATCAGAGACTGACAGATTGCTCTCCAGGCAGGGAAGCTGAGCCAGGAGGAGGGAAGCGCGGCCAACAGCCACTCTGCCTGAATGGCCTGGCCCCTCACCCCCCAGCAGCCTCCAGCAGCCCAGAGGCTACACGAACCTGAAAATCATTAGGGAAATGCTGGCTTGGAGCAGGAGGTGGGGAAGGGAGAAGAAGGAGACTGTATCAGGAAGCTCCAGAGCACATGGAGAACTCAGCTTGGGGAAATCTCAGCTTCGTCCCTCTTCGTCCAACCCTGGAGTCGAGGGTGCTCTGACGTGTGCGTCTGCATTCTAGGTCAGTGGCTCTTCCAGGGCCATCAGGGTGAGGGAGTGAGTGGAGGACACACTCTGGGTGCAGAGGGAGGAAAATTGGGCCCAGGGTAGTGTTTGTCTGGGGCCTGTTAGAAGCCCCATATAGACCCATCGCGGGCACTCTTGTGTCCTCCCAGACACAGTCTAGGCTCCAGAGGACTGGGGGAGACCGGCAGTTGAAACACTTGCATTTGTATTTACAAATCTGTAACAAACACAGGGAAAGAAGGGCAGAGAGCGCTGAGGACAGGGAGCAGTCAGGAAGGTCTGGATGCCAGAAGTTGAGGAGGTCTGAGAAGATGAGCCCGAGTGACAGGAGAACGGGCTGTCCCACGTCCACGCCTGGGGCGCGGCTGAGCACACCCACTGCAGGGATACCTGGGGGGAGCTGGCCCCACCAGGGTGTGGGCACAGGCTGACGGGCTTTGGCCTTAGGGAACTTCTCTCTCTCCCGGCTGTGCCCTGTGTTTGTGGGGCTGGCCTGCTGAAAGCTGAATGAAACTGCTGCTCTGTTTATTGGTTTTCAGTTTTCAAAGTTTTATTTTATTTTAAAAATTTTTAAACTTTTATTTTTTTATTTTTTAAGATTTTATTTATTTATTTGACCGAGACAGAGACAGCGAGAGCAGGAACACAAGCAGGGGGAGAGGGAGAGGGAGAAGCAGGCTTCCTGCTGAGCCGGGAGCCCGATGTGGGACTCGATCCCAGAACCCTGGGATCATGACCTGAGCCGAAGGCAGTCGCTTAACCAACTGAGCCACCCAGGCGCCCCAAATTTTTAAACTTTTAAAATAAAAAGTTTAAAATAGTAATTTCAGAGCACCAGAGAAGTTGCAAGTATAGTACAAAGACTTCTTATATTTCCTTCACCCAGACTCACCAGTTGTTACCATTCTATCGCATTTGCTTTATTTCTTTTTGTCCCCATATAGGTATGTGCGTATAAATGTGTAGTTAAGTATGTTAACTAACAAAATTTAAATAAAAAAATAGAAAAAAAAATTTTTGTTGAAGTATTTGAGAGTGATTACAGGCATCATGTCCCTTTACTCTTAAGTTTTGTAGCATGACTCTTCTAAGAACATGGGCATTCCCATATCATATTATATCATGTCAGCACGATTATCAAAGTTTAGTAAATTTAACATCGATACAATCAAATACACAGTCCATATCTAAATATTACCAGTTGTTCCAATAATGGGCTTTATGGCATTCTCCCCTCCCCAGTGCAGAATCCAATCAGGATCATGTATTAGATTCAGTTGTTAGGTCCTTTTTTTGTTATGTCTCTTATTTTTTTATTAAAAAAAGTTTCTTTTAAAGTAGGCTTCCACACCCAGTGTGGGGCTTGAACTCACAACCCCGAGATCAAGAGTTGCATGCTCTACTGACTGAACCAGCCAGGCGCCCTGTTTTGTTTTGTTATGTCTTTTGATATACAACCCTCCCCAGCCTTTCTTTGTCTTTCATGACTTTGACATTTTTGGAGTACAAGCCAGTCGTTTTGTGGAAGGCTCCTGAATCCGGGTTTGTGTGAGGTTTCCTCCTGTGAGCCGGGCTATGCTTTCTGGGCGGGGTTACTATACAAGTGAGGCTGTGTGTATCTCAGAGCATCCCATCAGGACACATGAGGGCAGTGAAACCTTTTCTTTTTTTAAATCTTGGCTTACTGAAGAATTTAATATGCATAATATATATGTAAGAAGCTCCTATCACTCTTGAGGTTTGCCGAGCGTTTTCAGAAGCTTCTGAATGCAGAGTAAAAGCCACACATTTCACGGTGGCCTACGTGATCTGGCCTTCCTGGCCCCCCTCCCCTTCCTTCCTCCTTTCTTGCTCGCCCTGTGTTCAGCATCCCTGACCTGCTGCTCCTGGAGCACATGGCACTCCATGGCTTTGCACTCAGTTTTCTCCACTTGAACACCACTTCCCCGCTGACCACCTGGCCTGCTCCCTCAGCCCCATAGGATTCTGCTCATACCACCTTCCCAGTGATGGCTTCCACTAAAATTGTCAAGCCCGCCATCCTGTAACGCCTTATCTCCCTCTCTGCTTATTTTCTCTGTGGTCCTCGTCTCCATTGGACATGCTCTCCTGTTTACTCCTTTGTTTTCTTTTCTGTCTCCAGGGCTCCTCTTTACCTCACTAGAAGGTAAGCTCCTTGAGGCCAGGGCTTTTGTCTGTTTTGTTCACTGCTGTTTCTTCAGCCTCTAGAACAGTATCTGGCACAGAGTCTCAATAAATCTTGTCCCTTTATTGAGTGAATGGATGGATGAATACTTTAAATAATCTCTAGAATAAAGTGAGAGTTTAATCTGTCTATTGGCAAGTTTCATTGGGAGAAGCTGTTCTGGATTTTAAACCACGTACTCCCTCGGTGGCACTGAAGAAGCTAACTAACCTCTTGTTTCTCAGTTTTGCATTCATAAGGTGAAGTCAACAGTGGAGCCTGCTCTATAGGGATGTGTGAGGGTTAGGTGAGGTATGGTATTATAACATGCTTAGAAAGTTCTTATATCGGGTCCCCCCAGATGATCACTCATGTTACTCAGTTAATTGGAGGCAGGGTCTATGTTTCACTTAGTTTTGTGATCAGAGTCAAGAAGAGAGACTAATTTGTTGGTTAATTATTTAAGACAAAAGCGAGTTAGAAAATCCTGGATGAGGGGCAGCCGCGTGGCTCAGTCGTTAAGCGTCTGCCTTCAGCTCAGGTCATGATCCCAGGGTCCTGGGATCGAGCCCCGACTCGGGCTCCCTGCTTGGTGGGGAGCCTACTTCTTCCTCTCCCCCCACCCCATGCTTTCTCTCTCTCATGAATGAATAGAATCTTAAAAAAGAGAGAGAGAAAATCCTGGATGAGGGGTGCCTGGGTGGCTCAGTTGGTTAAGTGTCTGCCTTTGGCTCAGGTCACGATCCCTGGGTCCTGGGATTGCATCAGGCTCCTTGCTCATTGGGGAGTCTGCCTCTCCCCCTGCACCCAGCTTGTGCTCTTTCTGTTGCTCATGCTCTCTCAAATAAATAAATAAAAATCTTAAAGGAAATCCTGGATGAGATGATGTTTTATTTATTTTTAAAGATTTTATTTTTTTATGAGAGAGAGAGAGAGATAGTGAGAGAGAGCTCGAGCAGGGGGCGGGGAGAAAGAGAAGTAGTCTCCCTGCCTAGCAGGGAGCCAGGACCCTGGGATCATGACTCGAGCCAAAAGCAGACGCTTAACCAACTGAGCCACCCAAGGGCCCAAGATGATAAGTTTTAATGGGTAACTCTTTTCTGAAGGTTTTCTCATTGTCATAACTGGGATCTTTGGGAGAATGCAACATTCTTAACTTAAAAGAACACATATTCAAGACACTTAATCCTATTATGACATTGTACAATGTGACATATGCTAATTGTTTTCACAGGGACATCTCCCTCTCAATTCTCACTCCTTCCCTGATGTGCTTGAACACCTTTGGGCCAGGCCCTGTGCTAAGTATTGAGAATTTGATGGTGAATCAGTACATGGGCCCCTCCTTCACAGAGCTAACATCTATCACAGGACTCAATATATAATTACAGCTGTGATTAGTGCCCTGCAAAGTGCCCACACAATAGGTACTCAAAATGTTAACTGAGTGAATAAATGAATTCTTTTTAGGCATCTTAGAAGCATATTGGGATGATTTTGGGGTCAGGTGTGTTGGGGAGCAGGGACCTTCAAGTAGCTGCCCACAGAAGTGGGTCCAGGCCCTAAATTCAGGTTTGCTCTGTGCATTCTGAGGGAACCCCAAAGGACACACTGGAGACTGTGAACACGCAGGGGCTGCAGACAAAACAAAAGGGCAGGGCAGCATCTCATGGATTAGCTCTAAGGCATGCTTCCTGGCTCTTCTTATAGACTGTGTTGAAATTTTCACTTCTCAGGAAGGAGTTTCTGATTGACTACTCTGTCTGGGACCCAGGCAAGTTCTAAGAAGACTGTCTTTGTTTCTGTTTATCTCTTCCTCACTGCACCTCCCCTGAAACAAAGTGAGTGGTGAAGTTGTTGGGCACGGGGGACAGACGGGGACTTCGAGAACTCAGGGCTGCAGCACTATCCTAGAGGGAATTGGTTCCATAGAAATCACTCCAGGGTTTGCTGGACCATTGTCTTCATAAACAGATATTTAAAAATTTAATTTAATTTAATTTTTGTTATTTTTAGAGAGAGAGAGAGCATGAGCAGGGAGGGGCAGAGGGAGAAGGAGAGAATCTTAAGCAGGCTGCACACTCAGCACATAGCCTGATGTAGGGCTCGATCTTACCCCCCTGAGATCATGACCTGAGCCAAAATCAAGAGTTGGACCCTTCACCCACTGAGCCACCTAGGCGCCGCAACAGACATTTTTATTAAAGCATGACACATGTACAGAAAAGCATACAAAACTAGAAACATACATCTCCGTGTGTTACTGTTAAATGAACACGCTTGTGTATCTACCACACATTCTCTCCATTCATTAGCTCTTCCCGCTTTCACAAATACAACCACTGTTCTCACTTTTGACATCATAGGTTAGTTTGGCCTGTATATAAAGGGAATTATATGGTGTGTGCCTTATGTTTGGTTTCTTTTGCTCAACATCTGATGAAATTTATCTATGTTATCACTTGCACCTGGTCATTTCATGGCTTTTCAGGGTATGACTATACAGAAGTTTATTCATCCATTCTGCTATTGATGAATCTTTGGGTTGTTTTTTCCCCCCTATTATAATAATGGTGCCAGTAGCCTATTGTACACACTTTTCCTATATGCATGTCTGTTGGGTATATCTCTAGGTGTAGAATCACGGGGTATGTATATAGACTTGTAGCGGATGCTGGCCAGCTGTTTGCCAAAGTGGTTGAACCAAGCAGTATATGAGAGGAGTCCCGTGATGCTTCAGGGCTATTGGCTTTTTTTGAGGCCCTGCAAATGGCAAGTGAAGGTGCAGGTGTGTGGAGCCTGGAAGGCAAAGGCTAAAACCAAGGGAGCCACATCTCTGGTATTCTGCACAAAATTCCTACAGTATACTTGTTTCTGGGAGTTAGCTGAGACACATTCTTGAATTTAATTAATTAATTAATTAATTAACTTCATTAAGCATTTACTATGTTCCAAGAACTATGCAAGATTCTGTTGATGAAACAAAGATGAAACATGTTGATTGTATCCTTAAGAATCTTTCAGACGGGGGCACCTGGGTGGCTTGACTGGTTAAGCAAGCGTCTGCCTTTGACTCAGGTCATGATCCTAGGATCCTGGGATAGAGTCCCGCATCGGGCTCCCTGCTCAGTGGACAGCCTGCTTCTCACCCTCCCACTGCTGCTCCCCCTGCCTGTACTCTCTCTCTCTGTCAAATAAATAAATAAAATCTAAAAAAAAAAAGAATCAGACAGAGGAAAATGAGCACGTGCAGCAACAATTGTAAGGGAAGTGTCACCGACAGGCAAGACCCATTTAGAGCACAAAGGGAGCTAAGAAAATGGAGATTCCTTCTGGTGGGGGGTGGGGGAGTGCTGTGGGACGTGGCCTTGAAGGATTCAGAATTGCTCAGGAGATAGGAATAAGGAAGAAAGATAACATGAGTAGAGGGAACAGCTGAATGGAAGTAGGGAAAACACAGGGTTTGGACGGGAAATGAAAAGCAAATGCACCTGTTAGCTTGGAGAAAGATAGCACAAAGGAACTGATTCAGTTAACTGATACAAGGAGTTGGGGGGCATGGGCTGAGAAAGGTCGATAGAGGTCAGGGGGTTGCATTGTCTGAGGAGAGGAGTCAATATGGCCAGTGAAGCCCCCAGTGTGGGGTTAAGTGGAGAAAGAGGGGAAATGAAGTGGGATGTGGGCCCTGGAGGGTGCTTTATCTGCTTTATGATTTTGCCTTGACTGGGGCTGTCCCTGCCCCAGCACTTTTGGGATCTTACTGGGCTCTATCCACTCAGTCCCCAGCGGGTGGCCCCTCTTTTGCCTTCCCCCAAGCCTGATGGCACAACTATGAGCTGAGAAAAACCTCAACATCCTTTTGTTGGCTTGTGTAAGTATACTGCTCTGAGACTTGCCCCCACCCGCCACCCCCCTCCCAGCTCTCAGCCCTCACCCCTCCTCCACCAGCAGTCCAGGGCAGAGTTAGCCGAGCTGACTGTGGACACTGCACAGCTTTGGAGGCTGCAGCCCCTGCACTCGAGCGGGACTCCCTGCGGGCCAGACTGTCTCCTTGACCACCTCCCTGCTGGCTGCCCATTTCTTCCTGAGGAGGCAGTGGAGTCAATCACCTAACTTCTGCTCTCCCTCTGCAGAGTTACTGTTTTACTCCATTTGTTCTTAAGCACCGGAAGAGGGGCCCCAAAGCTGCTGAGTGGTAGCAACAGCGGTGGTGGCAGCCCCAGGGCCTCCCCTGACCACCGGAATCTGCTGTGGCCTCTCCCCTCCGAACAAGCCAGTACTCTTTGTCAGAGCCCCCTCCATCTCTCACTCAGCATAGGCTAACTTGTGTGGAAGTATGTTTTCTTTTCTTTTTTTTTTAAATTATTTGTTTCAGGGGTATAGGTCTGTGATTCATCAGTCTTATATAATACCCTGTGCTCATTACACCCCATACCCCTCCCCCACAACATCCATCACCCAGTTACCCCATCCTCCCACCCCCCTCCCCTCCAGGAACCCTCAGTTTGTTTCCTATGATTAAGAGTCTCTTATGGTTTGTCTCCCTCTCTGGTTTCCTCTTGTTTCATTTTTTCCTCTCTTCCCCTATGATCCTCTGCCTTGTTTCTTAAATTCCACATATTAGTGAGATCATGTGGTAATTGTCTTTCTCTGATTGACTTATTTAGCTCAGCAAAATACCCTCCAGTTCCATCCATTTTGATGTAAATGGTAAGTATTCATCCTTTGTGATGGCTGAGTAATATTCCAGTGTGTGTGTGTGTGTGTGTGTGTGTGTGTGTGTATGCCACATCATCTTTATCTATTCATCTGTCAATGGACATCTGAGCTCTTTCCATAGTTTGGCTATTGTGGACATTGCTGCTATAAACATTCGGGTACAGTTGCCCCTTCAGATCACTACACTTTTATCTTTGCGGTAGATACCTAGTAGTGCAATTGCTGGGCTGTAGGGTAGTTCTATTTTTAACGTCTTGAGGAACCTCCATACTGTTTTCCAGAGTGGCTACACCAGCTTGCATTCCCACCAACAGTGTAGGAGGGTTCCCCTTTTTCCACATCCCCGCCAACATGTCGTTTCCTGACTTGTTAATTTTAGCCATTCTGACTGGTGTGAGGTGATATCTCATTGAGGTTTTGATTGGGATTTCCCTGATGCCAAGCGATGTTGAGCACTTTTTCATGTGTCTGTTGGCCATCTGGACGTCCCCCCTGGAAAAATGTCTGTTCATGTCTTCTGCCCATCCCCCGACTGGATCACTTGTTCTCTGGTTGTTGAGTCTGATAAGTTCTTTATAGATTTTGGATACTAGCCCTTTATCTGATATGTCATTTGCAAATATCTTCTCCCATTCTGTCGGTCGTCCCCTGGTTTCGTTGACTGTTTCTTCCTCTGTGCAAAAGCTTCTTATCTTGATGAAGTCCCAATAGTTCACCTTTGCCCTTGCTTCCCCTGCCTTTGGCGATGTTTCTAGGAAGAAGTTGCTGTGGCTGAGGTTGAAGAGGTTGCTGCCTGTGTTCTCCTTTAGGATTTTGATGGACTCCTGTCTCACATTTAGGTCTTTCAACCATTTTGAGTCTATTTTTGTGTGTGGTGTAAGGAAATGGTCCAGTTTCATTCTTCTGCATGTGGAGGTCCAATTTTCCCAACGCCATTTGTTGAAGAGACTGTCTTTTTTCCATTGGACATTCTTTCCTGCTTTGTCAAAGATGAGTTGACCATAGAGTTGAGGGTCCATTTCTGGGCTCTCTCTTCTTTTTTTTTTTTTTTTTTAAAGATTTTATTTATTTATTTGAGAGAGAGAGACTGAGAGAGAGAGCACATGAGAGGGGGGAGGGTTGGGAGGGTCAGAGGGAGAAGCAGACTCCCTGCCGAGCAGGGAGCTCTGGGCTCTCTCTTCTGTTCCATTGATCTATGTGTCTGTTTTTGTGCCAGTACCATACTGTCTTGATGATGACAGCTTTGTAATAAAGCTTGAAGTCCGGAATTGTGATGTCACAAGCTTTGCTTTTCTTTTTCAACATTCCTCTGGCTATTCGGGGTCCTTTCTGGTTGCATACAAATTTTAGGATTATTTGTTCCATTTCTTTGAAAAAAGTGGATAGTATTTTGATGGGAATTGCATTGAATGTGTAGATTGCTCTAGGTAGCATTGACATCTTCACAATATTTGTTCTTCCAATCCATGAGCGTGGAACGTTTTTCCATTTCTTTGTGTCTTCCTCAATTTGTTTCATGAGTATTTTATAGTTTTCTGAGTATAGATCCTTTGCCTCTTTGGTTAGATTTATGCCTAGGTATCTTATGGTTTTGGGTGCAATTGTAAATGGGATCGACTCCTTAATTTCTCTTTCTTCTGTCTTGTTGTTGGTGTATAGGAATGCCACTGATTTCTGTGCATTGATTTTATATCCTGCCACTTGACTGAATTCCTGTAGGAGTTCTAGCAGTTTTGGGGTGGAGTCTTTTGGGTTTTCCACATAGAGTATCAGAAGTTATGTTTTTATACTGGTGTTTCTTGTCTCTCCATTTGGCGTATAAGCCCTCCAGGACAGGGAATGAGTCACAGCCCCCAGCATATAGTACCTTGCCCACTCACTTTTCCATCATTCCTTCCCCACAACATCCTGCCCCTATCCCCTTCCAGCCCTGCCCCACTCTGACCTTCTGCCTCCTCCCCTTCCTCCAATCTCAACCAGACCCTCAGTGTCCTGACAATTCTTGTTTCTGGCCCTCAGCACCTCCCATCCCCAGAGAGATGATTCCAGACCTTCACCATCTCGTTAAGGGCCAGTCCCATGGTCACAGGCTCCATCAACCTACACACTCCTTCTGCAAGAAAGCAGATGCCAGTGAGGGGTTCCAGCAACCCGCCAACCATTCCTTAATGTCAGAGACACCAGAGAGGGGTTCCCCAATGTCAGCCACCTCGTTTACTCCCTTAAGCAACCTGATTCACCTCTGCTTGGCCCGTCCTTTCCTACTTCATCCACAAGGCTGGCCAGGACCTGCTTGTCCCTGATGACATCTCTGACCTTTCTTCAAACTGCTCCCTTTCTTCTGGCTTTCCACTCCTAGCTCATTTCCTTTGCATTTTATTTATTTTTATTTTTAAAATATTTTATTTATTTATTTGGCAGAGAGTGAGCAAGTGAGCACACAAGCAGGGGGAGCAGCAGAGGGAGAGAGAGAAGCAGGCTCCTCCGCTGAGCAGGGAGCCCAATGTGGGGCTCGATACCAGGACCCTGGGGTCGTGATCTGAGCAGAAGGCAGACGCTTAACCAACTGAGCCACCCAGGTGCCCCTCCTTTGCATTTTAAAAACTGTATTGCAGGATGCCTGGGTGGCTCAGTTGGTTAAGTGACTGCCTTTGGCTCAGGTCATGATCCCGGAGTCCTGGGATCGAGTCGGACTCCCAGCTCAGCGGGGAGCCTGCTTCTCCCTCTGACCCTCTCCCCTCTCATGCTGTTTCTCACTCTCTCTCAAATAAATAAATAAAATCTTTATTTAAAAAAAACTGTATTGCAATGCCACCTAGTTTTTCTCTCTTGTCTTCCTTTCCTATGTGACTCCTTTACTACTCACACTTATTACTTCACTTCTGAAACTTCTGGCCACCAACCGTGTGGGGGTTTTTGCAAGCAGTTCTCTGTGACACTAGCTGGGTGTCCTATAATTCAACTCAATTCTGACACTGTCTGCCCAGAGATAGTGTCAGCTCCTGCAAGTTCAGGACTCAGTCCTACAAGACTGTGTCTCCCCACTTCAGATGACAGTCTCAAGCCCTGGTTTTCAACTGTGCTTCTGACCAACTGTTGTAGATCAAATGACCTACAATCAACTGATTGTAGAGAGAATGGTTCGATTAATTTGCTGGAGCAGCTTGCAGAACTCAGAGAAACACTTATGTTTACCAGCTTATTAAGGGATATGATAAAGTGTACAGATGAAGAGATACATAAGGCAAGGTCTGGGCGGTGGGGGGGTCCCAAGTGCAGGAGCGTCTGTCCCCATGGAGTTGGGGTGTGTCATCCTCCCAGTGGGATGTGTTTACCTTCCTAGAAATTCCCAAAACCTATGCTATTGGGATTTTATGGAGGCTTCCTCACATAGACATGACTGGTTATTAACTCTATCTCCAGCCCCAGTCTCCTCTCTGGAAGATAAGGAGTGGGGCTAGATTGGATGACTACCAACTCTTTCTTCCCCACTTTATGTTGTCACAAATGATGTCTTTATACATTGTGTGCCTATGAACATAGATTTATAATGGTTGTTTTAAGCACTTGTCTTTTTCACATCATAAAAAAACAGTTATAAACCAAAAATGCAATTAATACTGGCTGTGATAGTTACCTATGTAATTCCCTTTAACACTGTTCTTTATTTCTTCACATGGCTTTGAGTTACTGCCCGGTGTCTTCATCTCTTTAGGCATGCCTAAAGATCTGTTAGCAACAACTCCTAGCTTTTGATTATCTGGGAATGTTTTCATTGGTCCTTCATTTTTTTGCAAGATAATTTTGTTGGATATAGAATTCTTAGTTGATAGCCTTAACAAGCTTTCAGCCCTTTACATATGTCATCTCACTGCTTTCTAGCCTCATGGTTTCCGAAGAGAAATTGGTTGTTAATCTTACTGGGGATCCCTTGTGCATGACAAGTTGCTTCTGGCTTGTTGCTTTCAAGATTCTGTCTTTGGCTTTTGACATTTTATTTTATTTTATTTTTAAAGATTTTCATTTATTTATTTGGGAGAGAGAGAATGAGAGAGAGAGAAAGCACATGAGAGGGGGGAGGGTCAGAGGGAGAAGCAGACTCCCTGCTGAGCAGGGAGCCCAATGCGGGACTCGATCCAGGGACTCCAGGATCATGACCTGAGCCAAAGGCAGTCACTTAACCAACTGAGCCACCCAGGCGCCCTGGCTTTTGACATTTTAGAATGTATCTTGATATGAATCTCTTGTGTTTAACTTACTTGGAGTTCACTGAGTTTCTTGGATGTGTATATTCATGTCTTTTATTGAATTTGGGAAGTTCTGGGCCATTATTTCTTCAGATATTCTTTCTGCCCCTTTGTCTGTTTCCTCTCTTTTGGGACTCCCATTATACACATGTTGGTATATTTGCTGGAATCCCACAGGTCTCTTAAGCTCTGTTTATTTTTCTTCATTCTTTTCTCTTTCTGTTCCTCAACCTGAATAATTTCAGTTGACCTAGTTGTGCTGTTGAAACTCTCCAGTGAATCTTTCATTTCAGTTATTATACCTTTCAGCTCCAGAATTTCTTTTTTTTTAAATTTTTTATTGTTATATTAATCACCATACATTACATCATTAGTTTTTGATGCAGTGTTCCATGATTCATTGTTTGTGTATAACACCCAGTGCTCCATGCAGAATGTGCCCTCTTTAATACCCATCACCAGGCTAACCCATCCTCCCACCCCCCTCCCCTCTAGAACCCTCTTTGTTTTTCAGAGTCCATCGTCTCTCATGGTTCGTCTCCCCCTCCGATTTCCCCCCCTTCATCCTTCCCCTCCTGCTATCTTCTTCTTCTTTTTTTTTTTAACATATATTGTATTATTTCTTTCAGAGGTACAGATCTGTGATTCAACAGTCTTGCACAATTCAGAGCACTCACCATAGCACATACCCTCCCCCATGTCTATTACCCGGCCACCCCATCCCTCCCACCCCCCACCACCCCAGCAACCCTCAGTTTGTTTCCTGAGATTAAGAATTCCTCATATCAGTGAGGTCATATGATACATGTCTTTCTCTGATTGACTTATTTCGCTCAGCATAACACCCTCCAGTTCCCTCCATGTCATTGCAAATGGCAAGATCTCATTCCTTTTGATGGCTGCATAATATTCCATTGTATATATATACCACATCTTCTTTATCCATTCATCTTTCGATGGACATCTTGGCTCTTTCCACAGTTTGGCTATTGTGGACATTATTCAGCTCCAGAATTTCTATTTGATTCCCTCTTATAATTTCTGTTTATTGATATTTTCTTTGTTGAGACATCAGTCATCTGGCTTCCTTCAGTTCTTTGTCTATAGTTTCCTTTGGCTCTTTGAGCATATTTCTGACAGTCCATACAAAGTTTTTGACTAGAGGTGCCAGGGTGGCTCTGTCAGTTAAGGGTCTGACTCTTGCTATCAGTTCAGGTCTTGATCTCAGGGTCATGAGTTCGAGTCTCATACAGGGCTCCATGCTGGGCATGGAGACTACTTTAAAAAAAATAGTTTTTGTCTATTAAGTCCAATGTCTATGATTCTTCATGGTTGCTTTCCTTTCCCCCCTTGTAAATAGGCTGCACTTTCTTGTTTCTTTATGTACTTTGATCTATTTCGTTTGCTAGTCTTTTGCTTAGGATTTTTGTACCCATGTTTCTGAGTTCAGAGCCTTTAATTTTCTTCTCTTGTGATATCCTTGCAGATTTTGGGGTCAACCTAATAAATATGTTAACCTCATAAAACAAGTTTGGAAGTATTATCTACTTCTATCTCTGAAAGCATTTGGGTAGGATTGGAGTTAAATTTTTTAAACTATTTTGTAGAGTTAACCAGGGATGCTAACTAGGTCTGGAGTTTACTTTGTGAGAAGGTTTTTCAGTATAGATTCAATTTACTTAATAGAAATTTTCTATTTAATCTCAATTTTAAAATTTATTGATGGAAAGCAGTTTATAATTCTTAAGGTCTTAATATCTGTGGGATCTGTGGCGATATCTTTAAAAAATTCCGATATTGCTTATTGGTACCTTTTCACATTTCTTTTGATCAATCTATCTATGCATTAACCATACTTTGATTTTTTTATAAAATAAAAAAATGGCTTGTTGATCCTCTGTTGTATAATTCTTTTCTTTCTTTTTTTTTTTTTTAAGATTTTATTTATTTATTTGACAGAGAGTTAGCACAAGCAGGGGGAACAGCAGGCCTAGGGAGAAGAAGAAGCAGGCTCCCCACTGAGCAGAAAGCCTCACGTGGGGCTTGATCCCAGGACCCTGGGATCATGACCTGAGCCAAAGGCAGACCCTTAACGACTGAGCCACCCAGGCGCCCCCCTCTCTCTCTTTTTAAAGATTTTATTTATTTATTTGAGAGAAAGAGAGACAGAGAGAGCACAAGCAGGGGGAGGGGTAGTGGGAGAGAGAGAGGGAGCAGCAGACTCTTGGCTGAGCATAGAACCTGAGGTGGGGCTCAATCCCAGGACCCTGAGATCATGACCTGAGCTGAAGTCAGACATTTAACTGACTGAGCCACCCAGGTGCCCCTGGCACAAGGTCATTTTTGCTGCATTGTATTCAGAAGGCCAGCCCAGTTACTGGAGATGGGGAAGTGAGCTCCATCTCTCGAGGATGGGTGGAGCTACAAAGTCACATTGCAAGGGGCATGGCCATTTTTGCCTTTTTTTTTTTTTTAAAGATTTTATTTATTTGATAGAGAGAGACACAGCGAGAGAAAGAACACAAGCAGGGGGAATGGGAGAGGGAGAAGCAGGCTTCCTGCGGAGCAGAGAGCCCAATGTGGGGCTTGATCCCAGGACCCCGGGATCATGACCTGAGCAGAAGGCAGATGCTTAACCTACTGAGCCACCCAGGCGCCCCCATTTTGCATTCTATCACACTGATTTTCTGCTGGAATTCTCAAACTTTAAGTAAAAATTTAATTTAATTTAATTTTAATTTTAATTCCTTGAAACATGATTACAGAGTTATCTAGATGCCCCTTGAGCCTAATTCTATTGGTTATTTTTTCTTTTAGGTTTTGAACATGTTTCCTCTCCTTATGCTTGTTTGTTTTTTTATTTCATTTTGGACATTATGCATGAAAATTTCAGAAATAGTTTAACACTCATGTTGATGTTATTTTTCTCCAAGAATAACTTATAGTTTTATTTAAAAAAATATTGTATTTATTTATTTGACAGAGAGAGAGAACACAAGCAGGAGGCGGGGCAGAGGGAGAGGGAGAAGCAGACTCTCTGCAGAGCAGGGAGCCCAACTCAGGGTTTGATCCCAGGACCCTGGGATCATGATGAGCCCAAGGCAGACGCTTAACCAATTGAATCACCCAGGCACCCCTAAAGATTTTATTTATTTATTAGAGAGAAAGAGGGAGATGGCGGGGAGGGGCCGAGGGAGAGAGAGAATCCCCAAGCAGACTTCACGCTGAGTGCGGAGCCTGATGTAGGCTCCATCTCACAACCCTGAGATCATGACCTGAGCCAAAATCAAGAGTTGGATGCTGAACCAACTAAGGCACCCAGGTGTTCCATTATACCCACTTCTTCTTAACATGAGATCCCTGAACTCTGTGTTCTTTTAGTTCCTTGAGTTTACTGTAAGCCTCCAGGGAATAGGAGTCAAATATGCTGGTCTCACCTCTCTGAGTTTCCTTCTTCCAGATCTTAGCCCCATAATATTTCACTGCTTTATTAGCTCCCTGATGCCTTTAGCAGTAAACTTTTATATTTTGCCCATTTTTTTCCTGGTTATTCTCAGTTGCAGGGTTGGTTAGCATGTCTTAATGTGGTCTTCATGATCAGAATTAGAATTCTTTAGATGATTATTTATCTCACCTATTAAGTGTATACTGTGGAATAAAAGTATGTTCTGCTTTCAGATCACAAATTCTCTGGCATCAGGAACCATGTCTTATACACAAAGAGGCCCCAACTCTTTGGGGCCCTGGTTACACTAGTGGGGATTGTTCTCAGGATTTTTGTGCAATGCTTGATTGCACCTCTTGGCCTGTTCTCATATATAGGACCATGGGAGAAAAGACACAGTCTCTGTTTCTGGTTTGGCAATGGACAGAGCCAGTTCAGATCATAAGAATATGAATAGGGACCCTATGTGTTTTTTGTTTGTTTGTTTTGTTTTTAAAGGTTTTCTCCCTAAGTAATCTCTACACCCAAAGTGGGGCTCAAACTTACAACCCTGAGATCAAGAATCTGGTGCTCTACTGACTGAGCCAGCCAAGTGCCCCAGAACACTACATGTTTTATTCTTTGGACTGTCAATATCAAAGAAACACAATCTATCAACCAAATAGTTTCTTTAATTATTTACTCTGGCTCCTGAGGAAATGCCAGGGTGAAGGTGTGGTTGGGAGTGAGCATGTTTATAATGCATCCGGATATCTAAAAATCCCCCTCTCCATTGTTCTCCTCTCAGTGTCCTCCATTTTAACAGATCTGTTCATATAACAATCCCCATCTCCTATTCTATCCTCCAAATTCTTTCTGACCCTCCCTGGCAGACCTTTTTATTTCCTACATTTATTATGTGGCCATGCCACATAGCTTCCCTGCCAAAAATGGCCACTCAAACTTCCATTTTTCTTTACTGACTGCACTAGGCTTTCCTAGGGGAGGCAAAAACTAGCAGCTCTATGTCATACCCTCATTTTAATTAGCACACATCTTGATCTCTAGAGAGGACAAATGCGGGGATGTATCAAGGTCGTGTAGTTTTATTTTTCTCTAATTATTCTTAAGGGAGCAATGGCTGTGGAGACTTCTTAGTGACTAAAAATTCGGCAATCATTAATGAGAAATGACCCCCGTTTTATGTGTTAAGTGCTTCGAGAGAGGATTATGAATCTAGCTCTATGGGAGGACAGGGGAGGGAGCTATGAAGGGAGCTTGGAGGGTTCATCTTACTGGGTCTGGCCATACAGAATTTCCAGCAGTCACCACTGGCCACTGGTGGTTGCCTCAGCCCTGTGTGGAGGGAGTCACGTCAGATACAGTGTTTATAACATTGTAGTTAAGAACTCATCCTCTACAGCCAAACTGACTGGATTTCCAGCTCATCTTTCTTGCTGTGTAACTTGGGCTAGTTACTTTTCAGTTCTTTCCAGTCAGTTTTTTCACCTGTAAAATAGGGATAAAACTCTCATAAGGTCATTGTTAAGACATATAGTTAAACATGGTTAAAATGTTTTTATATAACTTTATATAAAAGTGTTTTATGAACTTTATATGAAGTGTTTAAAACCTGCTGCCCCACAGAAAGAAGTCAAGAGATTTTAGCTATCATTATTGGTTGGTGGGCTCCTTCAGAGGAGGGGCATGGAGCTTGGGGAGGGGGGAGACCAAAGGGAAGTACACTTTCAGGTTCTCTTAGGCTCTGGTCTCCTCACACATGCCTCCTTCCTCTTAGCTCAAGGGAAGGCACATCCAACTGCCTGCAATGCTCAGGGCTGGCACCCTTCCTGCCGCCTCCAACCTGGGTTCTCTTTTCTGGAATCCCTAGATTCTGCTGAACGTGTGGTTGGACTCTCAGGAAATCAACTCTCGTTACTGCCCCACACGACACAGACAAAGCAAATAAACTCTGCTCAATGGAAGATGCAGAGGCACTCAAGTTCAGGATTTTCCGTGATACTGATTTGGAAGAATGAGTCTGAAATTTGGACTGCGGATCATCTCAAACAGACATTCAATTTTATAAAAAGGAATTTAACTCTTCTCATCAAAACAGCTCAGCAGAATGACAGTGGCCTCTACCTCCTGGAGGTGACTGATGATTGTGGGAGAGTTGAGAATCACCAGTTCCAGGTTTCTGTATTTGGTGAGTCCCTAGGACAGCTCAGCCTGCCTCTCTGACTCCTGCAGGGCTTTTATTTCCAGTGCCTTTCTGATCAGAATCTCTGCTTCCAGATCACGTAGGAACACTTGAAGTAGTGGAGGAGAGGAAGGTCCTGGACAGAGGGAAATGCCAAGTGTCTCTGTCCTGCTCGGTCTCCAGAGGTGGTAATGTGAGCTATGTTTGGTATAGAGGGAGCAAGCTGATCCAGAAACCAAGCAATCTCAGCAAACTGGAGGAACAGATTGATGTCAATGACTTGGACATATATACCTGCAATGTCAGCAACCCGGTCAGCTGGGTAAACCACACCTTCACCCAGAGCTGTCAGAGTGCTGACAGGCGTAAGTGGAGCACTTTGGACTAATAGGGGCTGAAAGTGTTGGACCCCATAATCAGTCTCATGCCAGAGATACTGGGGTATAAGATCCCTTGGCTGCCTCCTCAAGTGCCTTGGTGCCCCTCCCTGGGGTGGTCCTGGTCTCTGGGCACACAGTTCCCATAAGCCCAGGCCTATCTTAGTCTGGGAAGAATTTTATCCCCATCAAGAATCTCCTAGGAGATGCAAGTTTTTCTTTCATGTAGGGAATGTTTAGCTGTTTGGTGGGTCAAAGCCCTGCCACGGCTGCTGATCTTCACTTCCTTCCTCTGAGAGACTGATGGAGACTTGCTTCCTCCTCCCAAGGAAGGATAACTCCCACAAGCCATGTAGTTCCCCAGGAGGTAACTATGGTGTACAACAGTGCCCTAGGTCATGGAAGGATGATCACAGGGGTTCCTGGAAGAGTTTCTTGGTTTATTGCTTATGCTCATCCTAAGAGTTATCTATCTATTTATCTATCTATCTATGTATCTATGTATCTATCTAATCTATCATCTATCTTTATTTATTAATATATAATGTATTATTTGTTTCAGAGGTACAGGTCTGTGATTCATCAGTCTTACACAATTCACAGTGCTCACCATAGCACATACCCTCCCCAGTCATCCTAAGAGTTATCTTGAGTTAAGTTTGCACCAATTTTTATCGGATAAATAAAGACTTAATGTGTCATCAGCATGGGCATCACAGGGAAAAACCTACTTGCTGTCCCTATCCTTAAGGAACTTACGGCCAAATAGCAACAAAACTAGGCAAAAAACCCAGCAAGCTGAAGCAATTTGGAGTGACAAGGACACTGGCTTTTGGGTCATGTCAGCTGTGGTTTCATTATTCACTAGCTCTGTGATCTCAGGCAGATTCCTTACCCTCTCTGAGCCTCAGTTTTTCTCTTGGGTAAAATGGGGATGATAATAGGTAACTCCCAGGATTGCTGGTGGGATTACATGAGGTGATGTTTGTGAAGAGACTCACCAGCTAACATCTGGAACAGGTAATTCCTTTCCCTGCCCCCCTTGTTGGTGGGCTCGCACATCAGGCCACCTGTGTGACACAGACGGTAAATGTAGACGTTCCAATGAGGAAGATCAGTGGTGGCAGGACTGGAAGGGAGGGGGAGGGGAGGGCTGCCTGGCACAGAGTGGGTGCGATATGTTTTGCTGAGTTAACAAAACAATGGGTAGATGTCACATTTGCTGTGCCGGATGCTTTACATGTATTAGATCATATGCTCCACTCCCTTATGTAGATAACATCATTTCCTTTTACATGAGAAAACAGAAGCTCAGAGAGGTTAAGGAAGTTGCCCAAGGGCACAGAGCCAGGCTGGTCAGATATTGGTACCCATGCTCTTAGCCTCAGTTGGGCAAGTCACCCAACTGCAGAGAGACAGCCTTGATGGTGCAATCAGTGGGACGTGAGGGAGGAGTGCGGGTTTGAAACAAGTCCTGCAGCAGACAGGTGGGAAGGGAGGAGAGAGAGGCTGAAAGCTCAGGCCTCGTGCTTTCCATGTCCCTAGAATTCACCTCTGTGAACTTTCTGATGATCATCGTGATTTTTCTAATCACGCTGTCCCTGGGTGCCCTCACCTGCTTCTGTGTGTGGAGGAGGAAGAGGAAGCAGTCAGGTGAGTGAAGGTCCCCAGGAGGTGCTGTTGTCCGACCTGACATCCCCAGCGGCATGCGCCTGGCAGTACAGCACCTGCTTTCCCTCTGGAGCTTGGGACATGTGTGTGTGCCTGTTTGGGGGAGGGAAAGCTGCTGGGCCCTTTCTCCCAGGTCATACCTTCTGGGGGTCCTCGGCATGTTTACAGCCCAATGTGCAGATTTGCCTGCCGGTGGCTGGTTTGTTGGGGGACAGCCCGGCCCGATGGAGTAGCTACGTCGGGTGGTTGCTGCTGCTGTGGTCTGTGGGCATCCTGGGGAGAGCACTAATCTGCCTCCTTCCTAGAACCTTTCTCAAGGTCTTGGCCGTCTGGGGTGGAGGTGGAACTGTGAGAAGCAGAAGCCTGGACAGGATACTCTCTGGAGGTCTCTGCAGCTCTGTCTTTGCTGCTTTTCTCCCTCAGAGACCAGCCGAGGGGAAACTCTGACAGTTTATGAAGACGTCAACACCAGGCAAAACAGAAGTAATCAAGTACGGTACACGAGGGGCTGGGGTCTCTCTCCACTAGCCTGGAAGAAGCTTCTGGGGAGGATAGCCATTGGGAGCAGGGAGACAAAGGGTACCACACAAGCGTCCTCTCAAAGTGATCCTCAGCCCTCCCGTCTGTCTTCCCCACCAGCCTCCTAGCTCCGGCTGTGGAGGAAAAGCAGGACACGAGGGAGAACCTGCTGAGAAGGATGGAGCCCAGCGCACCCACAGTAGTGGGCAGAACGTGGCTCTTCTCTCCGCAGACGGCACCCTAGTGGCCCTGTTTCTGCCCCATCTTCCCAGCAGCACTAAGCCCCAAGAAGAATCCAGCGTTCTTGTCTTTTGTGTCTGGCCACAAAAGACTTTTGTCTCCGGCCCCTGCACGTCCAAGTTTACTTCTGTGGGTCCCTTGATTGTTGCCCTGGCTGCGGAGGATGCCAGCCTGACCAGCCAAAGCATCTGGTGTCGTCGCTAGCTCCGTGGTCTGCGCTCCCAGCTTTCTGCGGGGAGGCCTGAGTCCGGCTGAGGTGCTAGAGAGAGAAACCGGCTTAGCTCAGAATCAAGGAGCCAGAGCGGCTTCCTCCGAGAATCCGCTGACAACCTCTCCTGCCGTCGTCTGCGGGGAGTGGCCGCCTCAGCCTGGCATGCAGGGCTGTAGCCGGGGAGGGCTCTGCAGAGCCGCTGCAGGGCGCCCTCCATGGCTCTGGTCCCCCCCACCCCAGCAGGGCAGGAAGTAGAGACAGGCCTAGGGGAAAGGCAGTGCCTAACTGGGGAGGCCAGGAGGGGTGGGAAGGGCCCTCTTCCCACCGGCATTCCTGGTGCTCCACCTGAGGAGGTGAGGCGGGCAGTCGGCGCGGTGGGCTCTCCCGCTTTATCACACGTGTGAGGCCTTGTAGAACAGGAAAGCCTCTTCCCTCGGGTCTGGGCTCAGTGGGAACCAGGAATCGGGGCAGCTTCCCCGGCCTGTTTCCTTGCCCCATTAGTGGAATATCGGGATGTGAAACAGCTCCTGGGACAAATTCCTGAGAGCAAGTGCATCTACCTACAGCTAGAAGCCCAAATGCTCACGACAAATGGCCTTTCCTCCCACAGAATGAAGATTGCTTTAGGTTAGGTAAATGCAGGAGGATAGTGGAAAATAACTAGTCAGAGTATAAGTGGGGGGGATTCAGGCCTGTTTCTCTGCCTCTGACTCAGGAGCTCCTCCCTCCGTGGCCTCATCCATTGCTGGCTTCTCCCTGCTAGCTCCAGGGTTCCGTCTGAAGGCCTAAATCTCAAGTTCATGTGTTCTTACCCTGGGGCCCAGTTCTGACCTTTCTGGAGACACTTCACTCAGGTCTGGGCAAAAAAGAAAAGCAGGAAACTTCTGTTTCTTACCAGATGCCCGTGACTCTCTAGCCTCCAAAGATAGCATTTTTCTGCTCCTTTGAGCTCCTTCCTTGTCTAATGAACCCTGCTGGCCTCTTCTTGCTCCCCATCAGAGCCCAGCCTGGCAATATGCGCTCAGGGGTAAAACACCTCCAACCCAGTCTGCTGTGGGCAGGAAGGGAACAGGAAGGGTATGGTCTCTCTGCCTCTGGCCTCGGGTCCAAGGCTTCCCCCAGCTCTGTAGCTGCCTGGGGACTGGCTTGAAGCCAAGGGCAAACTGGCCACGAAGTCTCGATCTAGAGAGGGAGCTTTAAAACAGTGAAAGCCTCTGAATTTCAAGGCTCAGATCACAGCCCCACTCAGGGCTCAGCCCATTATTAGTGGTCATGTGGCAAATTTGGCTGAGAAGTCCGCAAAGGCAAGTTTCTAAGTTACCAAAGTAAAGCCAGTGATCGGAGCCCCCTTGGGCAAGGTCACTCGGTGCAATCCCTTCACACGTGGGTGGTCCCTTGCACGGGACACTAAGTCCTCCCGTGTGAGTCGCTCTTTCTACTGCGGCTCCCCATCCTGGGGTGACGAATGACCACCTCCTTCGCCAGCTTCTGGAAGCCCCTCCTGTTTGCTGTGTCTCTCCCCACCCAGTCCCAATCTGGACAGACACAGCCATCTGACCACGTGCCCCTTTACTCTTTCTTGTGCAGGAGCAGAGGCAGAATCCTCCCGGAGAAGGAAGCACCATCTACTCCATGATCCGGTCCCAGGTACCACGCTGGTTTCTCGAATCTGTTCCAGGCCTATCTATGGGGCTTCCTAATGCCTTCCAGAAGCTCATAGTTCTTGAATGGCAGAATAAGGGCTTGGTGCTCCTAGAATCTAAAAGCGTGGCCTCAGCTGCATTAAATTGTTTGAAAAGATCTGTGTGGCTCTGGAGTGTCTTGGCAGAGCTGAACAGAGCTGGAGAGTCTGATGTAGGTCTTCTTTTTCCCTCCATATGCCTGGCAGCAGGTGTGGCGCAGAGAGCCGGTAGGAGGAGGAAACTCGTCAGGGGACTCAGCTTCTGTTTTCTCTCCCTGCTACTTCCAACACTTGGGGCCCTTATAGTTTGTTTGTTTTGTTTTGTTTTAATCTCGGCTCCTTATTATATCTGTTTTCAGGAAAGGATGTATCTGGGTTGTTCTCTTTTATCTTACAATGCCTTAACAATAACAATTTTTTAAAGTTTACTTACTTGATATATATAGAGAGAGAACAAGCAGGGGAGAGGGGCAGAGGGAGAGGGAGAAGCAGACTCTCCACTGAGCAGGGAGCCTGACATGGGGCTGGATCCCAGGACCCCAGGATCATGACCTGAGCTGAAGGCAGATGCTTAACTGACTGAGCCACCCAGGCGCCCAACAATAACGTTTATTAAGTACTTACTATGTCTATTTTCTTAATGAATCTCACAAAACAGCGTCATGAAGTGGGTCTAATACAACCTCCATTTTGCAGATGAGGAGACAGACGCAGGTTAACTAATATGCTCTAGGCCGCAGAGCTGAGCTAAAGGGCTTCTGAGCCTCCACTCCATCTGCCCCCTCCCTGACTTTAACGTTCTGGGATTATAGAAATTTACCATAAACTGGAAAAGCATCCTCTAATTTTGACAGCTAAAATGACATTATCGATAACCCAGGCTGGGGCATCTGTCTCAAGGGAAACACTGCCTCTTGGTGGACAGTGATGAAAAATTTCTGATAAATATGACAATTTTTTTTCTTTTTTTCTTTTTTAAAGACTTAAGTCCTGAAGCAGTAACCTCTTCAATTTGGTGGCTAAGCTGCCGGGCAGAGGAATGGTGATAGGCTTCAGAGAAAGATCAAGAGAAGGAGGAAAAGAGGAGAAAGTGAACGACAGAGGGGAAGGGAGGACAATGAAAGAAGAGAGGAGTTGAGGCAGAAGGGGGAGAGGGAGGGAGGGAGGTGCTCAACCCTCAAAGCCACTCTGGAATTCCCAAGTTGGGGTTGTCTCCTCCTGTTCCTCACAAGATAATATGATTCACTGATAGTGGGTCAAAGTTCAAGAGCCTTAAAGAGAGATGTAGGAGTGACTGTTACCTGCTAGTTTTCTGGCTTTAGCCACATTGGATTCCCACATGAGGAATCTGAATAAATGCAAGAAAGAGCTCATCTCAGACTGAGATGTTGAGTGAAGAGCCTCCTCCTCTGGAGCTTCTTAGAAGAAGGATGGCTACCTGCCTTTGAGAACACTTGGTTCAGGTGCAGAGAAGGCAGTCATGTTGCCAACGGGAGGCACTGAGGTGTTGAGAAAAGACCTCTGGCGAGTCTGGGGTTTAAATTCCGCTTCTACTGTGAATATACTGTCTGACTTGGGCTATTTACCTTTTTGGAACCTCATCTGTAGAATGGGGCAAATGATGATCATTCCTCTCATGTAGGTGTATTATAAGGGTTGCAGAGAATACATGTACAGAATAATGCTATCTTCACTGACAGAGGGGGACGAGCATTCAGGTTGTCTGACCTCCTGAGTCCAGGGTTCCTTTCACTAATGCTTAGGGCTTCTGTCTGGGCAGGGTTGGGGGAGGGGTGGAAGAGATGACCTCCCTCCCTAGGATTCTGTTGGATCTATGCTTCTGACATACCTTTATTTCTTTTCTCATTAGTCTTCTGCTCCTACATCACGAGAAACAAATACATTATATGCATTGGTACAGCCTTCATGGAAGGTGAGTCTCCTCCTCCAGGGGGTGCTGTGGATGCAGATGTGGATTTTGCATGTGCACATGAGTTTGCACAGGGTCTGTGCACTTCCATTGTGTGTATCTGAGCAGCTTGGGTTAAATGGCTGTATTTAAATGTTAAAGTGCCTTTCTGGTTCTGTTTGGAGAAAAAGAACAGCTCTGAGACTAAGAGAACAGTGGATTAAAGGAGCCTCTAGGAGTTTCTATGGGACAAGGACAATCAGAGACAGAAAGGTGGTGCTTTGTAGAGAGACCACGCCCTCTTTAGGAGGCCAGCTGAGGCTATGACGAGAGATACTAGAGGGGTTTCCAAAGTGGGGGAATATAGCCCAGAGCCAGAGGAGTTGCCCAGACCTAGAGAGACACAATGTTGACTTTCAGGAAACCAAATATAGGTTCTGGCCGGTCATCTGCTGGTGGGGGCCTCTGGGCTGAGGCAACCCATCACAGTCCCCTCAAATCCTACTCCAAGCTAAGCTCACAGCTCTTTTGTGGACCTGGTGCCCATGGTCATTTTTTCACCTTGGCTGGGAGAGGTGTTGGAAAAATGGTATTTCCAAGACTGGAGTCACAGTACGAAGACATAAACTTAACGTGGTAGTATGGGAAGTTGGGAATATGCCGAACTGTGGAAGTGTTGAGTACGTGCAGGTCAAGATCAAATGGGGGAGAGGTTACAGATTTTCAGACTTTTTATTCACCCTCCTTCCAATATGTCATTCAATCTCTTAAGATTCCACCATGAGAGATATTTATATTTAAGTTATATGCTGCGATGCATGGCCATATGGATGGTCACAGGCACCATGGTCACATGCTTGTTGTTACTAAGGAGACTCTACCTACCACTGAGAGTGCCTCTGAATTCCAGTGTTTCTAGGGTTTCGCCAGGGTCAGGGGATGTGTGTGCCAGAGTGCTTACACTAGGGGTGTGTGTGTGTGTGTGCTGGGAATGTGTGTATGTGTGGATCTGAGAGGTATGTGGGTGTGGGATACCAACCTCTGACTTGGGTTCAGAAATGTCATGTCATACACAAGTATGTATTGTGCCTTCTCCGGAAACTATAAACCCCATTACTTACCCTTGGGGTAGGAGATTCTATTCACCCCTGGCTGTGGGTTCAGGGATTTTTTTGGGCCCTGAGTCTCTTTGGGGGCCTCTCATATCAGTGAAGAGTGGGACATTTCCTGACTTGAAGTTAAGCACTCTTAACCCTCTGAATTTCCAGTCTGAATCGAAGAAGAAGAACCAGAGTTCTTCCTCCAGTTATACCATCTACGAAGAGGTAAGATTCTGGAGCTCCTTCTGAATGGGTTCAGTGCCCATAGAAAAGCCTTGAAATTGAACACTCGTGAAAAAGCCATGCATAGAGTCTCAGAGTTGTAGAGATTTTAGGGATCTTCTTTTCTTTTTTTGAATATGGTTTTTTTTTTTTATTCTTATGTTAATCCCCATACATTACATCATTAGTTTTAGATGAAGTGTTCCATGATTCATTGTTTGTGCACAACACCCAGTGCTCCATGCAGAATGTGCCCTCCTAAATACCCACCACCAGGCTAACCCATCCTCCCACCCCCCTCCCCTCTAGAACCCTGTTTGTTTTTCAGAGTCCATCGTCTCTCATGGTTCGTCTACCCCTCCGATTTCCCCCGCTTCATTCTTCCCCTCCCGCTACCTTCTTCTTCTTCTTCTTCTTTTTTCTTTTTTTTTTAAAGATTTTATTTAGGGCACCTGGGTGGCTCAGCTGGTTAAGCGACTGCCTTCGGCTCAGGTCATGATCCTGGAGTCCCGGGATCGAGTCCCGCATCGGGCTCCCTGCTCGGCAGGGAGTCTGCTTTGCCCTCTGACCCTATCCCCTCTCATGTGTTCTCTCTCAAATAAATAAATAAAATCTTTAAAAAAATAAAAATAAAAAAAATAAAAGGTTTTATTTGAGAGAGAGAGAGAGCACACAATCAGGGGGAGGGGCAGAGGGAGAAGCAGACCTCCCGCTGAGCAGGGAGCCCAACATCAGGCTCCATCCCAGGATCCTGAGATCATGACCTGAGCCCAAGGCAGACACTTAACCGACTGAGTCACCCAGGTGCCCCCGAGGGATCTTCTTACCCACATTTTCGTTTTAGAGATGAAGAAACTGAGGTTCAAGGAAAGCAAGGGTCTAATTCAAGGTCATAGCATGTGTTAGGGTTGGACTCTTATTGGGGAGCTTGAGTTTTAAACTAGGGTTGTCCTCCAGCTAGTTCCCCAGCTGTGGGCTTTACACTGGACATCTCTCTTTTCCGAGGGTGTGGGGGGTGAGGGCGCAGAGAAGGGAGGATAAATAAATCTAAATGATTTTCTAAAGTTAGCAAGTAATTGGGAACCATTCTGGGGCAATCTTAAGCTGCTGCTGGAATGGACACTGTAAAGTGACCATTGAGCCTGGTGGCTGAATTGAGTCCCATCAGGCCATTTAGGGAATGAAAAATAGGGACTCGAAAGTTATTGGGGGTGTATTATGTATTTGGTAGCCTGCTAGTGGCTTCATGTGAATTATCTCATTTAATCCTCATAGAATGCCATGAGATAGGTATAATTATACTTCCCATTTATACCCAGAGAAATTAAAGCACGGAGGGCACTCCCACCCACTAGCTTCCACCTGTGGTCCAATAAAGACGCTGCCGGTGGTCACAAGGGAGAAGGTGGATGGGTGCCCACTGGGATTCCTGGTGCTTCAGCTGTAGTCCCACATCAAAGCCAACTGGACAGCCCAGGGTTGTAGAGGACACTGTGTGGGCCAAAGCAATCTAGGTCATGTTAAAAAAACACTGGAATTGGAGCCAGAAGAATTGGCTTCAAGCTCCTCCTTTACTTCATACTCGTTGTTGGCCCTGAGTTATTTCACTTCAAGGTTCATTTTCTTAATCTGTAAAATGGGGGTAATAGTTTGTATGTCTCAAGGTTGCTATGAGGATCTCCTAGTGGGAGAGGGTCTGAAGTTCTTCTTTTCTCCCGCAGGTTGGAAAGAGACAACTCAAAGCCCAGAACCCTGCACGACTGAGCCACAGGGAGCTGGAGAACTTCTGCGTATATTCCTAGCTGCTGCAGCTGTTCTCTCTTATATCCCAGCATTGCTTTGGGAATCAGCTCCATAGATGACACCACATGAGTCTACAGAATGGTGCACAGTCTAGAGAGGACATGGGACTTCGTTTATAGTCTATGTCTTATTTTGAAAATGATTGCTAATAAGAGCAAGACTGTTAAATAATATCTCTCAACTTACAGACTGGATGAGAATGGGTAGACAGGTTGGGTAGTTCATAAAAGACTGCAAAGCAAGTTCAGAGCCACACAGCAAATTTATCAAGTGCTATGCAAATGCAGGGTGCTGTTATTATTAGCATCAAGATCCCTTCCCCTGGTTTTCTAATGTGTTACTCATCTTTCCTCCTCTCTAATCTGGAATGACCACATTTCTAGACCCTCCCCTCGCCCAGGCCCATCTTCCAAAGAGGGAGGAAAGATAATGGCGACTCAGAGGAAGAAAAACAGCGTCCCCTCTGTGAGGAAGGACTGAGTAGCTGTAAGCAGCTGGCCTCTCCTCCAAGGGGGATGGGTCTAGGCTTTCCTCGAATACAGAGGAAAACCCCCCCCACCACATATTAAACCTTTACCTCTGGCCACTAGGTCATGAGAGAGAATGGGCAGGAGTGAGAGTAGATGGGGCAAAGAAAGCTGATCTCTGAGTGGAAAAATCACCCTGAGCCCATTGCTGTCCTGATAATTGGACAGTGAGACCAGCTTTATCTACAGTATGATGTATGACTTACAAAAACACATTATTAGAAATCTACTTGAGCTTCTCCACAAATTCTTCACAATTGAAAACCATATTCTATTTAAGTTCTGAGTCCTGATAAGCGCTCCCCACGGCATATGCTGGAGGAAGGTCTCAGCCGGCTGTGCAGCTGGGAGCTGGACACTCTGCTGGGCTCCCCTCAGTCGTCAGGCCAGACTCTTCCATGAGGCTGTGGGGACCAGAGTTGAGACTCCGGCTGAGCCCAGGAAGGGAGTGAGTGTGAACCAGAAGAGGTCCTACTCAGAGACCCCAACAGTGGCTATTGCATGGAGCCTGGTTCTTCAGTTGCCCCATTCTGTATTTAACATATGAATTTAATATAAAACTATGCTGTTATTCAGCGGCATTCTAAGTTTCTTTTCTGAGTTAAATTTATGTGTCCCTTCCATATTCTGTACTTTTCCTCTCTATAGCTGCCAAAGGGCACTTGTGTCCATCAATAAACACCTGTCTGTTTAATTCCTACTGGAGAGGGGTCTGGATTCTTTTTTTTTTTTTTTAAAGATTTTATTTATTTATTTGACAGTGAGAGACACAGTGAGAGAGGGAACACAAGCAGGGGGAGTGGGAGAGGGAGAAGCAGGCTTCCTGCGGAGCAGGGAGCCCAATGCGGGGCTCGATCCCAGGACCCTGTGATCATGATCTGAGCCGAAGGCAGACGCTTAACGACTGAGCCACCCAGGCGCCCCAGGGGTCTGGATTCTTTGCAAGCCATCGGGGTCTCCCAGCCTTGTTCACACCGGAGCAGATGATCCCAGGATCCCCAGATCCCCAGATCCCAGGCCATTCAGTCTCATGGGGGATAGCCACAGCTTGCACTTGCTCATGCCCTGCCTGATCCCTCTCCCGTGGGGGCTGTTTGGCTGGCCGGCTGGTTTCCTCCTGGAGACAAGTGTGGACAGACCACATTTTGGAGCAGGTGTCAAGGGTAAAAACCAGGAAAAGATATACAAAAGGAGTCTGGAGGCTCCAAGGCACGTACTGGCAGGTCAGTGCCAGAGTCAGGAGTTTGGGGAGCAGAGGGAGCAGGAAACGATGGGGGCTGGAACAGTTCAGATGAACACCAGAGACACTGACCATTGACCCGGGCTTTCATGCATCCTGAGTTGTGTAGATCTTGAACTGGTCAGGTATGCTTTTAGGGATGCTGTATTCTAGAGTGTAATCATGTACAGCATTATCATATTACATGTCTTCACTGAGCTTCTGTAATAAAGCCTTATGAGGATGATTATCCATGCAATGACCACCCAGTGAAGAAGCAGTAGTTAAGCTTCTGCCGCGTATGAAGCACTGGTTGGTCCCCGGGAGTACTCCTTACAGGACACAGAAGACATATTGGCTCCATAGGACACGTGCAGGAAAGTATGACAACAGAAGCACAACATTAAAGGACATACATGGGCTTCCAGGCGCATGTGACACAAACGTACACTAGAGTATCATGAATATAAGTCAAAGGTAGTGCAACTTACAGGCAGGGAGATAGGGCTGAGCCACAGCTGTGGGGAGAGGAGAGGTACTATGGTTGTTTCCCATCCAGACCGGACAACGAGGAGAGAAGTTCTTTGGGGTAAATATGGGAAGGTTATATGGTAGAGGCATTTTAAGCACTTAAAAATATATCAAAAGAATGATACACATATATGGTTAGAAACAGAAATCTGCAGTACAAAAAAGTATGCAGCAAAAACAACAACCCAGTTTACTCCCTGGAGGCAGCCACTGATAAGTAGTTCATATTTTCTTTTGGAACTTTTGTATAACTATATAAGCATATAGATATACATTTCTTCTTTATCTAACTGGTAGCATGTGATACACACTGTCCTGGGCTTTGTTCTTTCCGTTCTTAGCGCTTATTCCATATTAGCACATACTAGTCTTTTTCTTTCTTTTTTTTTTTTTAAAGATTTATTTATTTATTTGAGAGAGCGAGAATGAGAGAGAGAGAGAGTACATGAGAGGGGGGAGGGTTAGAGGGAGAAGCAGGCTCCTCGCCGAGCAGGGAGACCGATGCGGGACTTGATCCAGGGACTCCAGGATCATGACCTGAGCCAAAGGCAGTCGCTTAACCGACTGAGCCACCCAGGCGCCCCTAGTCTTTTTCTTTCTTTCTTTCTTTCTTTTCTTTCTTTCTTTCTTTCTTTCTTTCTTTCTTTCTTTCTTTCTTTCTTTCTTTCTTTCTTTCTTCTTTCTTTCTTTCTTTCTTTTTCTTTCTCTCTCTCTCTCTCTCTCTCTTTCTTTCCTCCCCCCTCCCTCCCTCCGCCCCCTTCCTCCCTTCCTTCCATAAGATTTAATTTGTTTATTTGACAGAGAGAGAGAGTGCAAGCAGGGGGAATGGCAGAGGGAGAGGAAGAAGTAGGCCCCTGGGATCACCACCCAAGCCAAAGGGAGACGCTTGACCACTGAGCCACTCAGGCGCCCCTAGTCTTTCCTTTCTTTACAGAAGTGGCAGGGCTTGTTGTCACATGGGTACACTATCACACATTTAACCACATTCCTACTAAATGGACATTTAGGTTATTTCTGTCCTTTTATTTAAAAGATACTACAGTGGACACGATTTACATAGGTCTTTGCGTCCATGTGTGAGAATATCCATTGGATTCATTTTAGCCCCTCTTTAGAAGATGGTGTGAAGGTCCAGAGTCCTTTCAACAACACTGGACCAGTCTTGGCTGAGCTCTGAGGTGGTGCATCTGAGCTGAGAGGGGAAACTGTATGAGCACACAAGGAGACGGACAGAGCAGGGACAGCTTGAAGGCTGGGGACTCCAAGAAGGAGCCTGTGTCTGATCTATTAATGGGCTTGGGTAGTCACAGGGGTGGAAGGAAGCGGGAGGGGGAAACCCATGCATCTTTGAGACACTGAAGACAATTCTGAAGTGCTTCTGTCTGTAAAAGCGCAGGCCCTACACCGTCCAGCAGACTCTCCAACTACAGGGAGAGAGGCAGCAGCTGCTTTTCTCTGCAGCTGAAATTTTCATAGGTAGGGCTTTCAGGAGACTCAAGATCATCCTGTTGTGGTGGTGGCATCACCTGTGAGCCAAAAGACACACAAGCATATGGTTAATAAAGTCTGGGAGGCCCTGGTTTCCTTGGCCCTGTGCTGGTGAGAGAGGGAGGTCAGGCCAGGCTAAGACTGGTCCATGCTGTAGGTAGTCAGGTCATATGGACTGGCCTAGGGATGGAACAATCCATCAAGCTGATGGCAGGCATTTATGCAGAACCTCCTGCTGGAAAGTTGGCTAGGCTCTCTGTAAGGGAGATAGAGGGTGATTTAGTGCAGCAGGTTGAGGGAATACAAAAATGGCAATAAAAGGCCTTGCTCTCAAGAAGCTACTGTCTAATGAGCTCAGTCTCTGTCCTGGCTGGAGAAGCAAGACAAATATCTGTAGAAAGATATTCCAGGTGGTAGAGATTATGCATCAAAGTAATGGTCCAGACTTGTAGGCCTTCATGTTCCCAGGGCTCTGAGGACTCCTTGTTCACAGAAGGCCCTGAGGAGCAGGTGAGATGTGAGCTGATGCAGAGAGGAGGGGAGGCAGGGTGTCAGGAATAGCTCGGGAACAGCATAAACCTTTGAGATATCATGCAGAGACACATGTCAGAAAATAAAGGCTGAAGTAGGTTTGAGAATTTCCTGACCAAGTGGGCAATGATAGCCTCAGGGGACCCAGAATCAAGATTCGTGGTCCTAAAAATTCTGAAGGCAAGGGATAAATTCTGTCAAGACCTTGGCTGAAGAAATGCATTCATTTCCAATTCATTTCCACTTAGACTGTGAATGAGGGTGGTTGCAGGGATCTGGAGTCCTTGGGGTGGTGTGGGAGCCATGCAGGACTGACCAGACCAGAGGTGACTCAAAGTCATTCTGAAACTCAGAGTAGGGACTGATGTCCATGACTTTAAGATTGACCAGTATTGGCCCAAACACAAAGGGCCAGGTCGGAGTAGAAAGCAGCTTTGGGAATATAGTGAAAAGTACAGATGAGGTCTCAAGGCCACAGGTGAATTATCTTATTGGCTCAGCATAGGCAACATTTCACAAGACAGGACATGAGGTAGATGACGGTTGATGGCTGCATATCTGCACAAAAGCTTACTGAGCAAATTCTATCCATCTTTTAAGGTGCAATCCAAATTATTTTTTTCATGAAGCCTTTCCTGTCTACCTCTGTGCGGTGGTATCTCCCACTTCCAATATCTGGAAAACCCTTGGGAACTGCACACCTAACAAGTAGTATGTAGAGCGTTTTCATTTCCCTTCTAGGTGATTGAATTGGCTCCACTCCTCCTCCACTGAAAGCCAGGTAAGACCACAGTCTTCAAGATTAAGGATAATGCCTTAGATATATCTAAAACCCCACAGCATTCAGCCTAGTTCTGGGCAAACAAAAGATGTTCAATAAGTATCTATTGATTGATTCATCAGTCACAGATAAGTAGTATAACTGAAAAACTTTGAGAGTTTTTCTTTTTTTAAAATCTTGTTTGGGGGTGCCTGGGTGGCTCAGTCGGTTAAGCATCTGACTCTTGATTTCGGCTCCGGTCATGATCTCAGGGTGGTGAAACGGAGCTCTGCGTCTGGCTCGGCGCACAGCAGGGAGTCTGCTTAAGATTCTCTCTCTCCCTCTGCCCCTCCCTCTCTAAAATAAGTAAATAAATCTTTGAAAATATTTTGTTTGAGCATGTTAAAACAAGGAGGAAAAACAGGGAGGGAATTCTGGGAGAGATTTGAAAACAAAAGTATATATGGACCCAATGTTTTCAGGGAAGTGAAAGCAGAGCCGGCAGCTAGAATCAGGTCAAGGTTAATTGGTTAAGATTATTCAGGATTATTTTAAAACTCTTTGTGGTTCTTATTTTTTATATATATATATATATATATATATATACACACACACACACACACACACACATATATATTTAAAGATTTTATTTATTTGAGAGAGAGAGAGCATGAACTGGGTCAGGAGGGGCAGAGGGAGAAGGGGAGGGAGAAGAAGATTCCCCACTGAGCAGGGATCCCGACAGGGGGGCTCAATCCCAGGACTCTGAGATCATGATCTGAGCCAAAGGCAGATGCTTAACCAACTGAGCCACCCAGGCGCCCCGTATTTTTATATTTTTAAAAGATTTTATTTATTTATTTGACAGGGAGAGAGAGAGAGAACACAAGTAGAGGGAGGGACAGAGAGAGAGGGAGAAGCAGGCTCCCAGCTGAGCAGGGAGCCTGATGCGGGGCTGGATCCCAGGATCCTGGGATCATGACCTGAGCCAAAGGCAGACGCTTAACCGACTGAGCCACCCAGGCACCCCTCTTTCTGGTTTTTAATCCTGAAAGTCCAACTACTGTCTGTGTTAGGCAAAATTAGCTTCTGTGAAATCTCAGCTTCTTTTGCTAGAAAATGTGGATGACAATACATTTGTAGAGGTGTTCTAGGGATCACATGAGAATATGTTTGTCAATGTTTTATGAACTTGATGTGAAAGTTAGTCATTATTATTATTATTTAATGGTAAATTCTACCTTTAAGGGATCTTTTAACATCACAATAAAACCAGTATGTTGTAGTTAATAGCACATTTTCCAAAAAATCTTGACATTGGACTATTGGCTAATTTCCAATTGTTTTTGGAAATTGCCATTGAGGTGGATTAAGATTAGGGTTAGAAATAGATTTAGAAATATATATAGATCATACAGTATTTGTGTTTACAGCTTCTCATTCTGGTCAGTGTTAATAATCAGTATAAAACATTATTAAATCAATTAGAAATGTTCAGCCTTTGGCCAAACAGATGTGAATCAGAAATATTTGTTTAAGCATCTCTGTTGACCATGGAGTGTGTCCGGGGGATGCATAGTGGAGAGAACCTAAGCTCCTTTGCCATGGGGATCTAAGACGTTCAGTTAAAATGGTCTGTGTAATAGTTCTTTGCTTTAGGAGCCTTGGGATACAGAGAAAATTGTTCTCACCTTCTGAGATGTCTGTACACAGCTGTAGATTGTGGCTGAACTTTCTTTCTGCTCAGGAACTGGGGTCTTTCCCTGTAACAGACCAACATCAGACTATCCATAATCACCAGATGAGAGCTTTCCAGAGTTTCACCTTCAGCCCATAGGGAGAGGGGACACCCCACCGGGTTTAGGTTTCACACAGAGGGTGGTGGCTACCTTAGTGCAGTGGGGACCTTGCTTCTGGTTGCTCACATCTCCCTCATCAATGGCCCAAGCTTGGGAGCTGAGGATTAGCTCTTTCATTCCAAGGGACCCCAAGGTTTGGTAAACATGGATAGAGCTACAATTATCTGCCCATGTGCTGCTGGTTCTGGCCCCAGTTTGGAAGGACTAGTCATCCAGGATATTGGATGGTCCTAGAAGTAGAGGAGGAGGGAAGGTGTACTGATCCAAAGAGTTCACCTGCAAGTTGAGGAACACTTGCGTATACACCGTGTTGTCCACAGACGCAGGCACCTTGCTTTCCGGAGTGACGAGATCATATTCTGCTTGCCCTTCAGATGATGAGTCAGATCCAGTGCTTTCCTGAGTGAGCAAGTCATGCTCCTGGTGTCTTCTAGCCTTGGCTCTGCCAGTCCTCTCCTGGTTCTTCTCCGTTGTTTCACTGCTCTCGGAGGTGGGGCTATGCTCTTGCTTGGCAGTCTTAGGGAAAGTGTCCAGCTTCTGATACCCTTGGGAGAGCATATTGCATAGTGGGTGGTCAGCAGTGAGTTTTGAACACATCGTGCGGGCTTGGTAAAAAGTGTGCCAACCCCCACCTCCTTCTTGTTTTGTGCAAGGATCCAACCTGCTCTGACTTCTACTCCAGGTGAGGCCCAAAGAACTGGAGGAGAGGTTGTTTTCCTGTCTCCCCACAGGGACTCCATTCCACTCTCCCTTCCTCCTTCCTTTCAAGCATTCACTCATTTCCACTTGGTAAACATTCATGGAGTGTGACATGAGATGGACTTAGCAACGCTCAGTGAGCCAAACTGGCTCTGTTGGCTAAGCCATCCTAAGTGCCATGGTGTATACTCTGGGAAAACACAAAGGTCATTAGACCTGCTCTTGAAGGAGGACACTGTCTAGTGGGGGGTCAGATCCATACAGAAATCAATGAATGCAAGCCCAGCTCTGCTGAGGGTGACATGAAAAGCGTGAGGAAAATGTGAGGACATGGTCTCTGGTTAAGAAGCAGAGGAGAGCTCATGAAAGTGGTGGGATTGAGGTGGACCTTGATGGAGGGGTGGGATTTTGATGAGTGACAGGCTATTCTTGGTTGAAGAAGCAGCATGATTAAGGGCAGGTGTGAAACCCTTTCTTTTGGGAAAAGATGGCATTCAAAATATTTAACAGATGCAATGGACTGGGTGTAGGACAATCAGAATGGGTGTCTGTATTGAACAATTGGTTGGCACACTAGGTACATGTCTAGGTGCCTTTGGGGACACAGCAAGCAGCCCATTCTGTGTGTAGAATAATAATGGCTCACACTTACCAAGTGCCTAGTATGTATCAGACAGCAGTCTAAACACTTTTCACTAATAAACTTATTCAATCTGCATGAAACCACATAAAACAAAAACTATATATATATATATATTTTGCAGATGAGGAAACTGGAGCACATAAGGGTAAATATTTGCCTGAGTAAGTGGTAGGGTCGGGATTTGAATGTTGGAAACCTAGTCCCTGATGTTCTTTTTTTTTTTTCCTGTTGTTCTTAACTAATACTCAAAACTGCTCCCTATGGGATTTGCATAGGAAAAAAGTAGGTAAAGCATGGTCTGGTTAAATACTGAATGAGAATATAACAGTAATTACCACCTATTGAGTTCACACTGTTGGCACTGACCCACTCAGTACTCACAGCAACTCTAAGAATTGGGCGCACATATTTTACAAGGTAAGGAAACTGATGCATAGAGATTGAATTGCCCAAGATCACTAATGAGCAGAATTGAGATTCAAATACAGGACTATCTGACCTCAGAACACATACACTTGGGCCCTAGGTTTTATTGCCTTTTGAGTAACAGACAAAGGCCATGAGGAGCCATTGATGGCTTTAGAGCAGTCAGTGTTGACTTGGCAAAGTGATGAGCAGAAGGGATAGAAGAGAGAAACCCTGGGGAAGGAATGGCCAGTTAGGAAACTGGTATACTATTTTAGAGAAGAATTAACAAGGAATGGGAATGTCTGTTAATGAGGACTAGTTAAATAAATTAAGGCACATCTGTAGGATGGAATAAATGGGAGTCAGTCTTACATATGTTAATATTACTAGGATATTCTCTTAAGTTAAAAAAGCAAGGTTCAAGAAAATGCTATAGTTTGCTCCCATATGTGTAATTAAAGGAAAGGTACCTACACACACACACACACACACAAACACACACACATGCTCAAATATATTTAGTGCCCATAAATGCATTAAAGACCCCTAAAGGATTTTGAAATGCATCTTAATTATGAAGGCCTTTTGGGGGTACCAGGAGATTGGGATTGGGAAGGAGATTAAACTGTATACTATGTGAATATATGACTTTTCAATATAAAAACCCTATTCAATAAACAAAAGAATTGTGACATGACGAACCTTGGCAGTGACAGAAGATCTAGAGAAGAGGAGACATTGGAGAGATGCTGGGGAGGTTAAAGAAGCAGACCTTGGGAGCTGAGGAAAGGTGCTGGGGAAGGAGGAAGAGCAGAGGTGACAGTGGTGTCCCTACTTCCTTACTCCTGTGCCCAGAGCACCAAGGAACAAGGGCACAGGCTGGGGGAGACCAGGGTCTGCCCCCCAGCTGTGAGGAGGGAGCTGATGGGAAGCTCCACACTTAGCCTCATTCCCACTTCTTGGTCCTTTTCTCTTGATTACATTTTCCCATCCGAAAAGTCTGCACTGTTGGATTACTTGAGCCGCTGGCATCCCACCCATCCCACCCATCACTCCTTCTGTTCCATCTCTTTGAGGGATCTCCTCCATGAGAGGTTACCTGGGTTTTTTTATAGCAGGGTTGTCCCAGTGGGTGGAGTTTGGGAATTCCTTAGAACTCCAGAGCTTAGAGTTCAGGGTGGTAATTGAGGACGGAGCGATGGGAAAGGGGGGTGGTAAGATGCAGGCATCTCAGCTCACAGCTCCAATACCCATCAGGACAGTTCCACTTTTGCACACTTTGCGCTATTGGGGTGTTGCACAGTATTTTGTTTGAAGAAAGCATTCCTTAGCTTTTTTTTTTTTTATTCCTTAGCTTTTTTAAAAGTTGGAAAACTACTGCCTCAGTGATGTTCTTGGGTAATAGGTGTCCTAGACAGTCTCATGGGTTTTAATTTTAATTAGGTTTTAGTTTTGCTCCTACCACAGTTTCTATCATTCTATCTGGCCTTTGTTCCTCCATTCTTGGAGTGAGGAAAATAACTCCATCCTCACCGGAGGCCACATTTAAGTGATGATAATGCCCGAGGAACCTTAGAGACCCCAGAGGACAGGCTGCCTCCCCTAGCTCTGATTACCATCTTTCCTGAGTCCTTCCTGGTTGTGGTTTCTGTTCCCCAGACCACCTTCCTTCTCCAAACCACAGTACTTCTTCAACTTTAACAAGCTTATGATTCACCTTAAGATGCAGGCTAGAGCTCAGTATCTGGGGTGGTGCCCAAGATTTGCATTTCTAACAAGCTCCTGGGTGGTGCTCATGTTGCCGGTTGGCAGATCACACCAAATAAACAGCCAGGCTTTGGAGCTTCCATCTGACCCAGGGACCCCACAGCCTGTATCATGGGTGATATTACCTGGTGCGTCTGTTGGGGTTTCAGCGTGGCTGGAGCTGGAGGCTGGGTCTGAACCTGACAAACCAAGGTACAGAAGGTTCATCAATAGGTCTGTGAGGACAGCGGCGTCTGATTCTGAGTGTCAAAGGAGACAGGGAGAGATTTCCAGGGACAAAGACAAGAAAAAGGCTCTAGGGAGGAGGTGAACCCTGATGTGACTAGGGACCCATGGGACAGGGTGACCAGAATCCTAAGGTCATCTTCAAATGAGGAGAGGGCCCTGGAGCCTCCTGCCATCCCTCTGTCCCCTCTCTGGTAGCCAATCATCAGATTTGTTTGCTGTCTTGCAGGAATTGTTCTAGGGATCCTATGTGTTCTAACCAATATGCTCTTTCTGGGAACTATTCCATTTCCCCTGCAATAGGAAATTCTGAGGGAGCTGCCAATCATAATAGCTAATCCCATTGGCCACAGAGATTGGGCCAAGCAATGGCCACATGACCCAAGGCTGCGCCAATCAGAGATATTTCGAGTTGGAGGGAAACATCTTTTTTCTCTTCCTGGTGGCATATCTTAGTAGGTGTGAGTCTGGAGCTACCAATTGCTGGGTTGTGGCACACCCCACCCCCACCCTGCCCCTCAGCTCAAAGAGAAAAGTAAAGGTGAGAGATGGAGGGCTCTGGTGATTTTTGAGACTCTGGTAACATTTGTCCCTAAGGTCAGCTCCTTCCCTGTCTTTCCCACAGATTGATTATGTGAGTCTCAAAATAATAAATCACACCTCCTGCACCCTCCCCCCCTTTTAAAGGTAGTTTGAGTCAGGTTTCAAGGATTTGTAACTAAATTTAGAGTCCCAACTAACAGCCCTTCCCCCCATCACTCTGAGAAGAAATGAACTTTTGGGAGAGTGGGGGTAAGAGGGGATCATGAGAGGGCATGGTCTAGTGCTGGCAGGTACCAATGATCTCAGAAACCCACACGGTCTTTTTCGCTTCCAAATGCACCAGATGAAGATCCCAAAGCACAGGATGGAGGCCATCAAGGAGAGCCCAATGTAAAGCTCTGTGTTTCTCTCAGGCGCTATGAAGAGGAAATGAATGATATTAATATAAATAATGACAAGGAGATTGGAACAAACAATGGACAAAGCATAATGGCCATCCTACCTGCCTCTTAAAATCTCATGTTATTGCAGAAAATATGCCTTTTCATTCATTCATTCTACAACTATTTATTGAGCAGGCATTGTTCTGGGCTAGAAGGTATAGCAGTACTTAAGGCAGACACTGTCCTGAGGTAGAGAAATTTATGCCTTGCTCAGTGTCCAGAGTCTTAAATACCTGAACAGGATTTGAATGCAGGCTGCCTGATCCTAGGATACCCTTATCCATCACACTACACTGCTCCTCTCTGTAAATAGTGTAAGGGCAGTTCTAGGCTCGAGACAGAGTCAAGACTCCACTTAATAGGGCTCTAAGTCCGTCTGCCAGCCTGACCTAGCATTGTCACCCTAGGTAAACCTTCCTTTTTTCTACTTCCTTCTAGAGCAGAACAGAGCACAGAACTCAGGGTTCCAGTCATGCTTTTGCTGTGTGACCTTGGGCAAGTCCCTTATCCTTTTTGAGTCTCAGTGTCTTTATGTAATGGAGAATAGTAAGAGTATTTGCTGTGTAAGATTATTGTGAAGTTAATTGTGTTAAAATGCACAAGGATATAATAGTGCCTGGCATCTAGTAAGAGCCACTAGGGCTTTCTTTCTAGCTTCCACTCACAGTCTGTGTTCCTTTGTGGTCTGCATTCCTTCACCTATCAATTTCTTCTTCTTCTTTTTTTTTTTTAAAGATTTTATTTATTTATTTGAGAGAGAGAGTGAGAGAGAGAAAGAGCACAAGAGGGGGGAGCGGGAGAGGAAGAAACAGACTCCCCGCTGAGCAGGGAGCCCGATGTGGGACTCGATCCCGGGACTCCAGGATCATGACCTGAGCCGAAGGCAGTCGCTTAACCAACTGAGCCACCCAGGCGCCCCTCTTCTTTTTTTTTTTGGTACGATTTTTTAAATTTATTTATTTATTTAAAAGATTTTATTTATTTATTTGAGACAGAGAGAATGAGAGACAGAGAGCATGAGAGGGAGGAGGGTCAGAGGGAGAAGCAGACTCCCAGCCGAGCAGGGAGCCCGATGCGGGACTCGATCCCGGGACTCCAGGATCATGACCTGAGCCGAAGGCAGTCGCTTAACCAACTGAGCCACCCAGGCGCCCCTTTTAAATTTATTTTTTGACAGAGAGAGACAGTGAGAGAGGGAACACAAGCAGGGGGAGTGGGAGAGGGAGAAGCAGGCTTCCCATGGAGCAGGGAGCCCGAAGTGGGGCTCCATCCCAGGACCCTGGGATCATGACCTGAGCCAAAGGCAGACGCTTAAGGACTGAGCCACCCAGGCGCCCCTCCTTAACCTATCAATTTCTATCAACTCATCTCCACTAACTCCTGACACTGTGCTGTCCAAGTATGGTAGCCATAAGCCATGGTATGAGCCCTTGGAATGTGGCCAGTATGACTGAAGAACTAAATTGCTTATTTTATTTGATTTTTAAAAAATTAAAATTGAAATTGAAATATGGCGATTCAATTCCTTATTGAAAAGCTGATAAGTAGGTTTGGAAAAACTTGGATATGTAAATCTATTTTTTTCAACTGTAACTTTTATGAAATCTGAATACAGATCAAGTACCTCCCATGGAAATTTGGCATCTGAATTGAGACGGGCTGTTAGTGTAAAATACATACTGGATTCAAAAACTTAGTACAACATGAAATGTAAATTATCTTAAGGATATTGTATTGAATACAATCCAAAATGGTGATATTTTGGATTTAGGGGGTTAAATAAAACATATTATTAAAGTTAGTTTTACTTGTTTCTTTTGGCTTTATCTAATGTGGCTATTAGAAAGTGTAAATTAGGGGCACCTGGGTGGCTCAGTCATTAAGCGTCTGCCTTCAGCTCAGGTCATGATCCCAGGGTCCTGGGATTGAGCCCCACGTCGGGCTCCCTGCTCCGTGGGAAGCCTGCTTCTCCCTCTCCCACTCCCCCAGCTTGTGTTCCCTCTCTCACTGTGTCTCTCTGTCAAATAAATAATAATAAAATCTTTAAAAAAAATAGAAAGTGTAAATTACATGTGTGATTCCCATTATATTTCTATTGGAATATGCTACTCTAAAGCACTCTTGCCCACACTCCCTCACTGCACTTCATAAAGAACCACTCAGAATGCAAACACTTGGACCCAAGCATCCAAGGCCCTGAGGTCTGACTGAGCAGAGATAAAGGGTAACCTGGACAGATGTTGCCGGAAAGAAACTGCTGGGAGCTGTTGCTGACAGGGTTGCTGGTGATGCATGTGAAGTTGGGATGAATTTCACCACTTGTCCAAGAGACATTGAGGTGAGGTCCCCCTTGGGACTCGAAGGTTCCTTTCGGTATAGGGGTCCATCTATATGTCACATTGTGTCCACTGTCCTCCACTGAGCATGTCAGGCTGACCCTGCAGATGCCATCCTCAGCAAGCCCAGGATGCCAGGTAATTTTTGGCTTCTTCAATCTCCCTGTGTGAGGAGAAAGACAGACCTAATGCAGAGTGAGGTCTGCCTGCTGGGCAGTCACCACGTCTTCACTCAACCAGAATACACTCATGAAGTTGTGTGTTGACACTGCATTAGGGCTGAGAAAGTGCCTCCAGAAGTCACAGACATTTTGGAGTGCACCTGGCCTTTCTCTTGGTAGTCATGAAATCTCAGACATATCACTTCACCTCTTTGGGCGTTTGATGCTCAGATGTTAAATAGAGGAGTTAATGAAAACTGGAAAAAAAGATACCACATTACTCTATACAGTACCTTGTGAAGAACTAGCAAACCCATCGACACAGGTAAGTACAATGTCCCATGTGCTTTGAAGACTCTTGAAGACTTACATGTTGAGGTTCCATCATCTAAGTTTTTTATCCAGGAGATAAAGTGTAAAGAGGTGAGTGCAGTGCTGACATAGAGTTAGTGCTCAATAAATATTAGCAATTTTAAAAGAAATATAACATTGGCTCCAATTGTTCCCAGTTTATTATTATTTTTACTTAATCTTCTTGCCTTTTTTTAAATATTTGAGTCACAGTATGCTATAGATGTGGACTAGCTGACTTCCAGCATATTTTAATGGGACCACGCACAGTGATTCTTCACAGATACTTAGACACCAGCAAACCCAGACAGGGGATGTGATGACCATGTCTGGATGGTACAGGTGAAGGAGCTGGCAAGTGTAAGCCCAACTGCCAAGACAAGCTCCTGCGAGGCCAAAGCCTGAGGAGAAGACTGCAAGTTCTGTCCCTCACACTCGGGAGAGCCAAGCAACCGTCCCTCGTGGAGGTCATAGGGTCTTTGGACACTAAAGCCTTTCTCCTCAGTCTTCTCTGAGTCCACTCCAGCCAGCTGTGCCCTTATATTCTATAAAAATGCGGGTTGAAGAGTTCTGAGACCCACCTGACAAGCAATGCAGGAGGACAGGAGCAAGTACTGAAGGTTGGGTGGTGGAGATTAACTGGAAACTTAGTAAAAGGGGGACCTTGGCAGGTAGATTTTGCCCAGCTGCTGGCTGGAGATTTTTCTTCCTGTGAGTTGACTGGTCTGGACTCAATAGGTGTCCTAGTGATCTGAGGCATTTTGGTAGGAAGAGAGGCTCGAGGGAGGAGGGAGGCAGGGAAAGCAGCAAAGAAGAGAAACATCTCAGGGAAAGAATCTAATGATGAGTGCTCTGCTCAGAAACTCACCGTAGACGAGCAGGGTGATGTGTTTTGTGCTGATGACTCTGGAGGCCTTTGAGCACACATAGGCATAGTAGTGGCCAGCATTCTCCATCTTTAGCTGGCCAATCATCAGGGAGTAGTCTTGGCTAGAGTTCTTGTTGGGATCCCTGAACTTAATGAATGGATCAGCTGTTGCTGCTTCTTTCTGCTCTTTGCTGATAATAGATGTGTTAAACATCCAGATGACGTTCTCTCCGGAGTGACTGGCCGAGAGTGTTAGGGGCAGGGTGACTGACTCCCCCAGGATCCCCACCACCATCTCCCCCATTGACTCTCCTCTGGAGGCTCCTGGATCTGCAGTCAGAGATGAAACATTGCGGCTTCAGTCACTGGCTCTCTTCTCTTAACCCTCAGCCTGCCTGAAGGAGATGGAAGCCCCATAGGCCCTCTTGCCCACACCTCCTTTCCCTTCCTCTGATGAGGCATCCCATGAACACGTGTCATATGCACCTGGCTCTGCCTTTTGCATACTCAGGCCTCTCTTGCCCTCCCTGTCCTTCTGAGGAGACCTCAAACAAACAAAGAACAAACTAGATCTCTTCATCCATATTCTCTTCCCTTCCCTTGCTCTACCCTTAGAGTTTCACAGTTCCCTGGGAGTTCCCAAGTGCCCTGCCAGTCTCTTTCAGGCCCCGGAGGGTAGAGAACAAGAGTTCTTCAAGCCTGTCTTCTTCCCCACTCCACCTGTGTCCTGCCAGAACCCTGGCGGTTTAAACTTCACAGCTGCTCAGACCATTTCTGGAATCCCCTGGAGGACCTAAGTGGAGCCCATACCTGTACAGAACTGCCGGGCATGGACGGGGCTGGAGGTGTTCTGGCTGACTGGGTTCCTGGCTGTGCAGGTATATGGCAGGTCTGGGTCACACAGCCTCCAGTGGATGATGAAAGTGGAGCCCTCATGGGATTCAGACGCTTGGGTGTCCCTCAGGGTCCAGCTGTACAGAACACTTGTCCCTGCCCTCTCCACAAAGCAAATCAAGGTAATGTTACAGGAGCCACTATCAGACATGTTCACAGACTTCATGATGACTTGAGGCTCCGGCACCTGCTCTGTAGGGACAACAGCAATGAGGAGATTACTCAGATCCTTGCTGCAGCAGGAAAGGGCTGGGAGAAGGTGGTGATGATAGAAGACCTAGGGATAGAAGGAAGAAGCCAGAATACCTGTTCCAGGGGAAGTTTTCTCTTAGCTTCCCACTGCAGCCTAGACCGAGTGCCTCTCTTCTACACTTCCATAAATCCTGTATAGGTGTTATCTCCGTGACTCAACATGACACTAGTGTGATTACTCCTCTCTCCCCACATCAGTATATGAACTACTTAAGGACAGGGCCAATGCCTGTGCCTGAATATCTAACACCTGAATGGCCCATAAAAGTCTCTCTTGAGTGTTTGGTGAATAAATAGATAAATGAGGCAGCCCCAAACACTGTGGAACAGGGAGCTCTGCCTCTAGAATTTGAGTTGCTTTTGCCTTTTAGTCTGAATTTATGACCGTTGTGCTTCCAGACCTTCTTCCTGATCCTTTCCTTTCCCTTTGTTCCATTTCCTCTAACCACAGTGTGTGTGTGTGTGTGTGTGTGTTTAAGTTGGCTTTTTTGGAGGAATTGGAAATATATAAATTGAAAAGATACAAAAAAGTGTACATAATTAAAAAAGCAAGCTTTCTTGTCTCCAGCTACCTATTTCCTCTCCCTAGGAATTACTGTTACGAATTTCTTATTGATCTTTCTAGAAATATTCTAGGTATAGATACATACATGATAGTATACTATATTTATACTGTCCTGAACCCTCTAAAATTTAATAATACATTGGATTTCTGGCGAAGATGGCAGAGTAGAAGAACCTTAAGCTCACTTGTCCCATGGATACAACTAGATAACACCCACATCAATGTAAATAACCCAGAAAATGACCTGAAGACTGCCAGAACAAATGCTCCACAGCTAAACATATAGAAGAGGTCACATCAAAGAGGGTAGGAAAGGCAGAGATGCAGCTGGGAGCTAAATGGACCCATAGGACTGTCCATGTGAGGGAGGGATGGTGTGGGTGCAGAGGAGGGACAGAAACAGACTCTCACGCAGGGAAGATGAATCCCCATAACATTTGGTTTTGAAAAACCAGAGGGGCCTAATTTCATGAGTTCTTATAATCAGCGGGACTTAACACCTGGAACTTTAAAATTCAGCTGGCTGGGCTCTGGGAGGGGGAGAGGAAACTGAATCCCTGCCCTTAAAGAGGCAGCACAACAAACAGCATAGAAGCAACAGTTTGAAAAACACCTTGAATATATGGGAAGGAGATTTGTTTACTAATCTCAGAGCATGTGCTAGAGGGGCAGAGATCATTGGGAGACTTCTCCAGGAACAAAGGAGTTGAAGGACATCATTTCCCTCCCCTGCCCCCCCTCCCCAGCCTAGACACATGGATACCTGTGGGAACTAGTGCAGTGCCAACCATACCTAACTTGCTAATAGCACCCTCGACCCCCACATTTTCCTGTAGACATGCCCCTTACAGTCATGCCTCCATTCCAGGTCCCCTCCCACAGCAGACCTGCACACACCTTGCTAACACCAGATACCCTGCCCTCCACCCAACCCCCCACTTCTGCAGATCTGCCCCCTCCAACCCAGCTTGCCTGGGTCCCATTTGCTATAGGTCCTCTCCTGCAGCCCACTGGCGCAAACCTTGATAACACTGCCCAGCTTGCCCCTGAGTTCTCCTGTGGTCCTGCCCCCTCCAGTGCGCCCTGGCCAAAGCCCACCCAAAGTGGTGCCACAAACCTGGCAGTGTGCAAGGAGTGCCAGCAGGGGCCAGCACCACTCCAAAGTGATTCCTATCCCAGGGAGAAGGGAAGATAATCACACACACACACACACACACACACACACGAGTCCAACCGTTGCCCTAGCAATGGGCTAAGGGCAGACATCTGGTCTGAATGCAGGCCTTGCCCACCAATGAAAGCTTCTCAGGGAACAAAACAAGGAAAGCACCCTGTATTCAGTGCTATTGCATCTCTGGCAAATGCCTGGTCTGACTCAACTCAAGCCCAGGCAGCCCTAGACTGGCCCACTAATAACACAAGGACCAAACCCTGCCCACAACAAACAAGGATGTCATTGCAGATGACTCGACTGAAGGCAAAATTGTCTCAGCCACACCATTAGGGCATACACAACACATATAAGAGACACCCCTAGAGCTCCAATTTCTGGTGAATGGGAACATTGCACTTCAGGGCACTCCAGGACCTCTTCTTTATAAGGCCACTACTTTCAAGAGCATGAGACACAACTGACTTTCCTACCACATATAAACAGACACAGATGGGAGGGATGGGGTGGCTGGTGATGGACATTGGGGAGGGTATGTGCTATGTGAACACTGTGAATTATGTAAAACTGATGAATTACAGACCTTACCCCTGAAACAAATAGTACATTATATGTTAATAAAAAAAAATAAACAGACACAGAGAATTAGACAAAATGAGGAGAAAGAGGAATATGTCCCAGATGAAAGAACAGGACAGACTCATGGCAACAGAGATAAAAGAAACTGAGATAAGTAATATGCCGGATGGAGAATTTCAAGTAATGGTCATAAAGATACTCACTGGACTTGAGAGGAGTGGAGGACCTCAGTGAGACCTTTAAAAAAGAAATAGAAAACATAAAAAAGAACCAAGCAGAGAAGAAGAACTCAATAACTGAAATTAAAAATACTTGGATGGCACAGTCAGTTAAACATCCGACTCTTGCTTTCAGCTCAGGTTGTGATCTCAGGGTCGTGAGAGTGAGCCTCACTTTGGGCTCCATGCTCAGCATGGAGTCTGCTTGAGATTCTTCTTCCTCTGCCCCTCCCACTCATGATCTCTCTCTCTCTCTCTCTCTCTCTAAAATAAATAAATAAATCTTAAAAAAAAATACACAGATGGAATAAAAAGTAGACTAGAAGAAGCAGGTGAATGAATCAGTGATCTACAGGACAGAGTAATGGAAAGCAATCAAGCTGAATGGGAGAGAGGAAAAAAAAATAAAAACTGAAAATAGACTTAGGGAATTCAGCAACACCATCAAGTGTAATAACATACTCAATGTAGTGATTCCAGAAGGGGAAGAGAGAGAAAGGGGAGCAGAAAATTCATTTGAAGAAATAATAGTTGAAAACTTACTGAATCTGAGGAAGGAGACAGAAATCCAGATCTAGGAGGCACAGAGAGTCCCCAAAGTCAACCCAAGAAGGTTCGCACCAAAACACATAGTAATTAAAATGGCAAAAAGTAGTGATAAAGAATTTTAAAAGCAGCAAGAGAAAACAGTTACATACAAGGAAGATCCCATAATGCTATGAGCTAATTTTTTAGCAGAAACTTTGTAGGCCAGAAGGGTGTGTCATGATATATTCAAAATGCTGAAAGGAAAAAACCTGCAACCAAGAATATTCTATCCAGCAAGAGCTACCATTTAGAATAGAAGGAGAGACAAAGAGTTTCCCAGACAAAAGTTAAAGGAATTCATGACTACTAAACCAGCCCTATAAGAAATGTTAAAGGGGCCTCTCTGAGTGGAAAGGAAAGATCAGAAGTGGGAGTAAGAAAAGTAGTAAAAATAAGTTTATCTATAGAAATCAATCAAAGGATTCACTAAAAGGATATAAAGTATGACACCATATACTTAAACTGTGGGAGGGAGAGGAGTAAAAAGTGTGTTCAAATTTAAGTGACCATCAACTTAATATAGACTGCTATATGGAGAAGATGTTATATAGAAACCTATAATGGCAAGCACAAATCAAAACTAGTAATAGATATGCAAAAAAATAAATGGAACATAATCTAAGCATATCACTAAAGAAAGCCAACAAACCATAATACAAGAGAGCAAGAAAAGAAACAGAGGATAACTACAAAAATAACCATAAACAAGTAACAAAATGGCAATAAGTACATACCTATCAATAATTATTTTGAATGTAAATGGACTGAAAGCTCCAATCAAAAGACATAGGATGACAGAATGGATAAAAAAGCAAGACCTATCTATGTGCTGCCTCCAAGAGCCTCATTTCAGACCTAAAGACACATGCAGATTGAAAGTGAAGGGATGGAAAAGAATTTATTATGCTAGTGGAAATGAAAAGAAAGCTGGGGATGCAATACTTGTATTGGACAAAATAGACTTTAAAACAAAGACTGTAACAAGAGACAAAAAAGGACACTATATAATCATAAAGGGTACAATCCAACAAGAAGATATAACAATTGTAAATATTTATGCACCCAACATAGGAGTACCCAAATACACAAAACAGCTAATGACAAATAAAAAGGAAGTAATTGATAGTAATACAATAGTAGATAACCCACCATACGACAGTACAATACCCCACTTGCATCAATGGATAGATAATCCAAACAGAAAAGCAACAAGGAAACAAATGACTTTGGATGACACATTGGACCAGATGAATCTAACAGATATATTCAGAACATTTCATCCTAAAACAGTACAATACACATTCTTTTAAAGTGCACATGGAACATTCTTCAGAGTAGGTCACATACTAGGCCACTAAACAAGTCTCAACGAGTTCAAAAAGAACAAAGTCGTACCATGCATCGTTTCTGACAACAACACTATGAAACTAGAAATCAATCACAAGAAAAAATTTGGGAAGAACACAAATACATGGAAGTTAAATAACATGCTACTAAACAATGAGTGGGTCAACCAAGAAGTCAAAGAAGAAATAAAAAAAATACATGGAGACAAATGAAAATGAAAACACAGTGGTCCAAAATCTTTGGGATGCAGCAAAATCTGGTCTAAGAAGGAAGTTTAGAGCAATATAGGCCTACCTCAAGAAGCAAAAAAAAATCTCAAATACACAACCTAACTTTATGCCTAAAGGAGCTATTAAAAGAAGAACAAACAAAACCCGAAACCAGTAGAAGGAAGGAAATAATCTATATTAGAGCAGAAATAAATGAAATAGAAGCTAAAAAAACAACAGAACAGATCAATGAAACCAGGAACCAGTTCTTTGAAAAGATCAACAGGGGTGCCTGGTGGCTCAGTCAGTTAAGTGTCTGCCCCCGATCCTGGGGTCGAGCCCCACATCAGGCTCCCTGCTCAGCAGGGGGCTTACTTCTCCCTCTCCCTCTGCTGCTCCCCCTGCTTGTGCTCTCTCGCTCTCAAATAACTAAGTAAAATCTTTTTTTTAAAAAAAGAAAAGATCAACAACATTGATAAACCTTTAGCCAGTATCGGGGGTGGGGTGGGGGGGGCCGGGAGGGGGAGAGAAAGAGATATATAGATAGAGAGACTCAAATAAATAAAATCAGAAACAAAAGAGGAGAAATAACAACTCACACCACAGAAATACAAAGGATTATAAGAGAATATTATGAAAAATTATATGCAAACAAATTGGATAATCTAGAAGAGATGGATGAATTCCTAGAAACATATAACCTCCCAAAACTGAATCATAAAGAAATAGAAAACAGGAACAGACTGATTACCAGCAATGAAATAGAATCAATAATAAAAAAAACTCTCCCAAAATAAAAGTCCAGCACCAGACAGCTTCATAGTTGAATTCTACCAGTTAAAGAAGAATTAATGCCTATTATTCTCAAACTATTCCAAAAAATAAAAGAGAAAAGAAAGCTTGCAAATTCATTCTATGAGGCCAGCATTACTCTGATTCCAAAACCAGATAAAGACACTACAAAAAAAAAAAAAAAAAGAAAGAAAGAAAAGAAAAAGAAAAAAGAAAACTACAGGCCAATATTTCTGATGAACATAGATGCAAAATCCTCAACAAAATATTAGCAAACTGAGTCCAACAATACATTTAACAAATCATTCACCACGATCGATTGGGATTTATTCCTGGGATGCAAAGGTGGTTCACAAATCAATCAACATGGTACACTACATCAACAAGAGGAATGATAAAAACCATTTGATCATTTAAATAGCTACAGAAAAAGCATTTGGCAAACTACAACATCCATTCATTATAAAAATCCTCAACAAAGTAGGTTTAGAGGGAACATACCTCAACATAGTAAAGGCCATATATAAAAAACCCACAGCTAACATTTTACTCAGTGGTGAATAACTGAGAGCTTCCCGCCTAAGGTCAGGAACAAGACAAGGATGTCCACTCTCACCACGTTTATTCAACATAGTACTGGGTGTCCTAGCCATAGCAATCAGACAACAAAAAGAGATAAAAGACATCCAAATTGGTAACAAAGAAGTAAAATTTTCACTATTTGCAGATGACATGATACTATGTATAGAAAACCCTAAAGATTCTACCAAAAAACTACTAGAACTGATAAATGAATTCAGTAAGGTTGCAGGATTCAAAATCAATATATAGAAATCCATTGTATTTCTATACACTAATAATGAAGAAGCAGAAAGAGAAATTAAGAAAACAATCTCATTTACAATTGCACCAAAAATAATGAAATACTCAGAAATAAATTTTTTTTTTAAGATTTTATTTATTTATTTGAGACAGAGAGAATGAGAGACAGAGAGCATGAGAGGGAGGAGGGTCAGAGGGAGAAGCAGACTCCCTGCCGAGCAGGGAGCCCGATGCGGGACTCGATCCAGGGACTCCAGGATCATGACCTGAGCCGAAGGCAGTCGCTTAACCAACTGAGCCACCCAGGCACCCTACTCAGAAATAAATTTAACCAAGGAGGTGAAAGACCTGTACTCTGAAAACTGTAAAACACTGATGAAGGAAATTGAAGATGACCTAAATAAATGGAAAGATATTCCACGCTCATGGATTGGAAGAACAAATATTATTAAAATGTCCACGTAACCCAAAGCAATCTACAGATTTAATGCAATCCCTATCAAAATACCAAAAACATTTTTCACAGAACTAGAACAAACAATCCTAAAATTTGTAGGGAACCACACAAGAACCTGAATAGCCAAAGCAATCTTGAAAAAGAAGAACAAAACCGGAGTTATCCTGATACCAGATTTCAAGATATGCTACAAAACGGAAGTAATCAAAGAATATGGTTTGGCACCAAAATGGACACATAGATAAATGGAACAGAATAGAGAGCCCAAAAATAAACCCATGATTACATGGTCAATTAATATTTGACAAAGGAAGCAAGAATATGCAATGGGAAAAAGAGTCAACAGATGGTGTTAAGAAAACTGGAAAGCTACATGCAAAAGAAAGAAATTGAACCACTTTCTTACACCATATACAAAAATAAACTCAAAATGGACTAAGGACCTAAATGTGAGACTTGAAACCACAAAAATCCTAGAAGAAAGCACAGGCAATAATTTCTCTAACTTAGCTATAGCAACATTTTTATAGATATGTCTCCTGAGGCAAGGGCAACAAAAGCAAAAATAAACGGTTGGGACTACATCAAAATAAAAAGCTTCTGCACATCAAAAGAAACAATCAACAAAACTAAAAGACAACCTACTGAATGGGAGAAGATATTTGTAAATGACATATTTGATAAAGGGTTAGTATCCAAAATATATAAAGAACTTATACAATTCAACACCCCCAAAATAAATAATCCAATTAAAAATGGGCAGAAAACATGAACATTTTCCCAAAGAAGACATCCAGATGGCCAACAGACGCATGAAAAGATGCTCATAATCACTAATCATCAAGGAAATGCAAATCAAAACCACAGTGAGGGGCGCCTGGGTGGCTCAGTTGGTTAAGCGATTGCCTTCGGCTCAGGTCATGATCCTGGAGTCCCTGGATCGAGTCCCGCATCGGGCTCGCTGCTCGGCGGGGAGCCTGCTTCTCCCTCTCCCACTCCCCCTGCTTCTGTTCCCTCTCTCGCTGTGTCTTTCTCTGTCAAATAAATAAATAAATAAAATCTTTAAAAAAAAAAAAAAACCACAGTGAGATATCATCTCATACCTGTCAGAATGGCTAAAATAAAAAACACAAGAAACAGCAAGTGTTAGCAAGGACGTGGAGAAAAAGGAACTCTCGTGCACTGTTGGTGGGAATGCAAATTAGTGCAGCCACTGTGGAAACAGTATGGAGGTTCCTCAAAAAGTTAAAAATAGAACTAACATATGATCCAGTAATTCCAGTACGGGGTATTTACCCAAAGAATATGAAAACACTAATTTGAAAAGATACATGCACCCTTGTGTTTATAACAGCATTATTTACAATAGCTAAATTACAGAAGCAGCCCAAGTGTCTATTGATAGATGAATGGATAAAGAAGATATGGTGTAGATATATGAATATTAGTCAGCCATAAGAAGGAATGAAATCTTATAATTTGTAACAACATGGATGGTTCTAGAGAATATTTTGCTAAGTGAAATAAGTTAGTCAGAGAAAGACAAAAGCCATATGATTTCATTCATATGTGGGATTTAAGAAACAAAATGAACAAAGGAAAAAAAGACAAACCAAAAAACAGATTCTTAACTACAGAGAACACACTGATGGTTGCCAGAGGGTGGGTAGGGGATGGGTGAACTAAGTGAAGGGGATTAAGAGTACACTTCTCATGATGAGCACCAGGTGATGTATGGAAGGGTTGAATCACCATATTGTACACCTGAAACTAATATAACACTGTATGTTAACTATGCTGGAATTTTTAAAAAGTTAACAATATATGTTGGAAATTGTTGTATGTCGGTACATATTGAGCTCATTCATTCTATTTCTATTCGCTGCATATAATTCCATTTCTTTAACATATGCAGAGCACTCAACAAATCAATAAAAAAGGTCAAATTATCTGAAAGAAATGTGCTGCCAATGGCTGAATTGTGTCTTTCCAAAGTTCATATGTTGAAGCCCTAATTCCCAGTACCTCAGAACATGATTTTATTTGGATATAGGACTACATTTGGAGATAGAGGTCATTAAGTTAAATGAGGTCATTAGAATGGTCTAATCCAAAATGACTGGTGTCCTTATAAGAAGAGGAGATTAGGAGACAGATGATAAAAACAGAAGGACGACCATATGAGGGCATATCAAAAAGATGACTATCTGCAAGCCTAATAGCAAGGTCTCAGAAGAAACTCAACCTGCTGACAGCTTGATCTTGGACTTCCACCCTCCAGAACTGTGAAAATAAGTTTCCATGGTTTAAACCACCCAGTCTGTGGTATTTTGTTATGGCAACCCTAGCAAGCTAGTACAGATGGGTAAAGGATATTAAAAGAGTTGCAGAAAAGAAATACAAATGGCTCGGGGCGCCTGGGTGGCTCAGTCGTTGGGCGTCTGCCTTCAGCTCAGGTCATGATCCCAGGGTCCTGGGATCGAGCCCCGCATCGGGCTCTTTGCTCAGCGGGGAGCCTGCTTCTCCCTCTCCCACTCCCCCTGCTTGTGTTCCCTCTCTCGCTGTGCCTCTCTCTGTCAAATAAATAAATAAAATCTTTTAAAAAAAAAAAAGAAATACAAATGGCTCTTAAAAATATTTTGGCTGTGTTTTCACTCTGACATCTGTATTTATGGAACTGGGGGAAAAGGACCAACATGGTAGTCCTATTTGTCTTAGAGAGATAAACACCTAGGGAGAAAAAAAATCTGCTTTTAAAAATAAAAGATCAGGGGCACCTGGGTGGCTCAGTCGGTTAAGCGACTGCCTTCGGCTCGGGTCATGATCCTGGAGTCCTGCATCGGGCTCCCGGCTCGGCGGGGAACCTGCTTCTCCCTCTGACCCTCCCCCCTCTCATGAGCTCTCTCTCTCTCTCATTCTGTCTCAAATAAATAAATAAATAAATCTTTTAAAAATATATTTTAAAAATAAAAGATCAGGGGCACCTGGGTGGCTCAGTCAGTTAAGCCTCTGCCTCTGCCTCAGGTCATGATCTCAGGGTCCTGGGATTGAACCCCACTTCCAGCTTCATGCTCAGTAGGGAGTCTGCTTGTCCCTCTCCCTCTGTCCCTCTCCCCTGCCCATGCTCTCTCTCTCTCTCACATTCCCAAACAAACAAACAAACAAATCTTAAAAAACAAATAAAAGATCAGGTGTTCCTGGGTGGCTTAGTCGGTTGAGCACCCAGCTCTTGATTTCAGCTCAGGTCATGATCTGGGGCCATAAGATTGAGCCCGGTGGAGTCTGTTTCAGATTCTCTCTCTCCCTTTGCCTGCCTCCTCTCAAAATAAATACATAAAATCTTAAATAAATAAATAAATAAATAAATAAATAAATAAATAAATAATAAAAACCCACAGAAGCTCTCTGGAACTCACCATAGACATGCAACATAAATTCCTTGTCAGTGGTGAATGTAGAAGTCTTACGGTTTATCTGGGCTTTGTAGGATCCTGCATCTTCCAAAGTCAGGTTGCTGAGAGACAAGGAGAAACTGTTCCAGCTGATGGTTAGTCGGTCCTGGTAGCTTTTGACCATAAAGAAAATCTTTCCTTCTGCAGTTGCTAAAGCAAGAGCACCTCGGGGACCATTCCAGGTGACGTGCTCAAACTCTGTGTCTACTGAAATGTTCAGGGGGAAAGTTACCGAACGCCCTAGAATCCCAGGCACCACTGTTGGGGTTGAGTCCTTTCCAGAGGCTCCTAGCCCTGTAGAGACAGAAGAGGGACTTGGAGGAGCAGCTGGACTCCTCACCCTTCATTCACTCACTCATTCATTCATTCATTCATTCATTCATTCATTCAATAAAAACATATTGGAAATAAATGTCAGAGGTTGAGAAATGAAATGGAATTCCTGCCCTCCTCCCTCTAGGCTTGTTGCCCAGCAGAATCATTCATTCATTCCCTCACTTACAAAACACTCTATCCCATAAGCGCATCTACAATAATCAGTAAAACAGACTTTCTGGGTTTCTGTCCCAATGAGGAAATTAGCCTGGTGACTTTGGGTGAATTTTTGAATTTCCCTGAGAATCAGTTTACTCATCTATAAAACAGAAATGTTCATACCTATACTATCTTCCTTTAGGGATATGGTAGAGATTGAATAAAAATAGATTGCTGTAAATCATAAAGAAAAGAAGTAAAAAAGGAGCACCTTGTAAAAAATGAGATGGGTTGATGGATGGCTAGTAGGGTGGATAGATGGACAGGTGTGTGAGAAGGGAAGTGAAGTGAAAGTAATGGTAGAGCCAGGGTGGGAAGCACATGCGTGTTAGTGCAAAATTCTTTCAAGTTTTCTCTGTGTTCAAAAATTTTCATAATAAAATGTCAGCCACAAAAGGAGCATTTCTCATCTCTATCTCAGTCTTCCTTTTCCTCATTGTCCAGGGGATCTCAGACTGGCTTTGCCTTGGCCAAGGAAATCTGGTCTGTCCTTAGGAACAAGGTTTGGGGTTGGGAATAGTGAAGTAGCATGGATTCCGCTCCTGATTTCCTCATCTCAGGAAAGACCAAGATCCCTGATAAACATTGTTACCATGGCTTCCACAGGCCCAGGATCACTCGAGGCAGCTCATTTGCTTGCAGGGGCCCTGTGAGTGTCTGCTGGGTGACCCCAGCCTGGATTCCCAGATTCAAGGACTTCTGAGGCTCTGGAGAGTCCTCTGAAAATTCCAAATCAAATCAGATGGGTTCAGGACCCAGATTACTCCAGGAATCTGGGTGGAAAAGTAAGTAGAAAATGTTAGAGAAGGGCGCCTGGGTGGCTCAGTCTGTGAAGCGTCTGCCATCAGCTCAGGTCATGATCCCAGGGTCCTGGGATTGAGCCCCACATCGGGCTCCCTGCTCCACGGGAAGCCTGCTTCTCCCTCTCCCAGTCCCCCTGTTTGTGTTCCCTCTCTCACTGTGTCTCTCTCTCTGTCAAATAAATAAATAAAATCTTTACAAAAAAAATGAAAATGTTAGAAAGAGAGGAAAAGCTGAAGCACAGCCTGGAGGGATGGAAAGAGGCTGAGGTGTGCTCTGAAGGCCCAGAGGGTACAGAGTTATGCAGACACATAGAAGAGACACCTAGATTGGTGCAGATTGGTGCAGGGCCAGGGACTGGGGGATGATTCTCTAGCCATATCGGTCAAGAACTTGGACCTTGTAGAGAGGCAGCTAGGAGGACGCAGGGCTAGGGACCTTGGACAAGCTAGGCTAGGTCAGTTCAGGGGGATGCTGGGGGCAGTCAGAAAGCAGAAACTGGGTTGGTGCGATGCTGGTTTGAAGCTACCTGAAAGAGAGATCTTCCCATCTGGAAGATACTGTTTGTGATTGCTATGACATATTAGTACTTTGTAGAAATTACCTCATCCAATCCTCAAAGTTACCTGAAAATTAGCTCCTGTTTACAGACGAGGAGCTAAAATTTTGAGAGTTTTAGCCACTTGCTGAGATGACGGGGTTGGTCAGCTGCAGAGCCCAGATTCCATGTACATGATGCCCCAGAATGTGGAGGCCAAGAGCGTTGACACCCTCCATCCTAGGACCCCAGAAGGTCCTGAGTCTTGGCTGAGCACTTACAACTGCACCCATCTCTCCTCACATCAAAGATAAGCAAAAGCACACAGACTGTCAGCAAAGGGGGTGGTATGTGGTTCATATGGGTCAAATCCTGTTATTGTTGCAGTAAACAATGCTACATGACTCCCAGTATAGTGACAGGAGTCCCAGGTATCAGCCATCTTATTTTGAACTACGCCATTTGGCAAAAAATAAGAGTGTTCAATGATTGTGATAACTGAATTTGGCTTCCCCGCCTTTAGTAGTTTCCAAATAATGCACTTAGTGATTATTTTAACAATCAGCTTCCACCAACTATGTGCCAAGCGCTTGCTTACATATACCGTTTTTAATCTACAAGAGAGTCTTGCATGATACATCTTACCAGTCACATTCTACATTTAAGAAACAGAGGCTCACATAGCTAGGAAATAATGGAGCAAAGATTTAATTTCAAATGTTTCTGGTACTTGTAGGGGCAAAGGACAGGCTGCTCCAACGTGGGCCACTTGGGCATGAAGATTATTCTGAGCTGAAGGCAATCGAGACCCTGTGGGCTCAAGGGAAGCTTTTGCCCCTCCCTTAACTACATAGAAGAATCTAAATTGGGCGTCTTTCCCAGAATAAGGGTTACTAGCAGAGGTGAATTTTATCTGAGTGGTCCATCTGCATGGCAGGGGAAACACCTAATTACCAAACATCTGCTCTTCTCTGCATTGCCCTGTGAACTACATTCCTTCCCTCTGAAGTCCCAGACCCCTTGCCCCCTTCTCCTTAGTTTGGATGACATAAATACCTCATTTTGCCTGATAGTCTTTGAAATTTCCACATCTGTGTGGATTCCCCATATATATGCTATTAAATTTGACTTTTTCCTGTTAATCTGTCTTATGTCAATTTGATTCTTAGTCCAGCTAAAAGGACCTTGAAGGGGACAGGAATTCTTGCTCCCCAAAACGGGGACAGGACATTCTTGGCTCCTTGACATACTGAAGTGGAAGGACTTTTCACCCTACTGCCTCCTAAGTTCCTGAAACCACTCCTTGGAGACACAAAAGCATCAAAGAAACTCCCTGCTAGTGGCGCCTGGGTGGCTCAGTCAGTTAAGCGGCAGCCTTCAGCTCATGATTCCAGAGTCCTGGGATCAAGCCCCGCATTAGGCTCCCTTCTCAGTGGGGAGTTTGCTTCTCCCTCTGACCCCGCCCCACTCTTGTGCTCTCTCTCTCTCTCTCTTTCTCAAATAAATAAATAAAATCTTAAAAAAAAAAAAAAATCCCTGCTAGACAAAAACAGTGAAGTTTGAGGTCATCCCCAATTGGTGGAGTTAGACAGAGGGAGATGCCTCTTTGCCTTGAAATTTACTTATTGGTCATCTGAAGCTTGGGTGACATTAGATTGGTGAACTTCAGGTTGATCCAACACAACCAGGAAGCACCCCAAGAGTTGGGTATGGATATAAGGAGCCATGATGCTTGTAATGTTTCTATGGTGAGCAAAGATGAGATGCTCATCACTTGGTGTTTCTTAGCAGGAAAATGTCAGAGTGAGAGGAACATAGTCTGAGCCCAGAGTTACTTGAGACGGGGGCTAGAATGTCACCTACTCATGGTGAGTGACTGTGCATATGCGCACACACACAGAGGACTACGGTGGAGCCCGCAGAAGAATTACCACAAGGAGAGGAGTCTCCTGATTTTACCAATAAGAACCCCAGCAAACAAAGTGACCAGCCCCAGAGGGACACCACTAGCAAGCGGTGGTGGCCATAACGGGGACTTACCCATGAGCAGGAAGAGGAGACGGGTCCAGAGAAAGGAAGAGGGTATGTGTGGCTTGGTCTTCTGCGGTTTACTGGAGAAGGGCCGTAGAGCCCAGTCATCTGGGTGTCGCGCTGGGCCTGCCATGATGAGGAAGCACTTACCACAGACTCTCGGCTTGTGCGCCTGTGCGTCTCAGGGAGCCTTGTTTGTATCCGGCACCACAGACTCCTCCCACTTGTTCGGGCTGGGGAAGGGGTCCCGAGATCAAGAGTCACTTGCTCTACCGACTGAGCCAGCCAGGTGCCCCTGTAGTCGCCTCTTCTCCGTGTGGGGTGGGTATCCTGGCTTGCTGATGCTGAGTAGAATGTGCTGCTTGCTGCTTCTGAGATTAGGTGACAAAAGTTTGTGTCTTCCATCTCCGTGTCTCTCTCTCCCCCTCCCCCAGCTCCTTTTGCCAGGAGCCGGGTATTGTGTTGGGAGCTAAAGGCTCCGAGACAAGGAGCCAGGGAGACTGCCAGCCCAAACCCAGCAAGGAGCTGATGTCTCCGTCAACGGTTGATGAGGACTTGAGGCTGCCGAGAGCCCCCGGTGAGACTGGCAGTGCCTGCCCGGGGAGGTTGGCAACCCTGCCCACGCCTTGACGGGCACTTTGTGAGAGACCCGGACCCAGAGGCACCAGCTACGCTGTGCCTGGACTGCTCATCCGCAGAGACAGTGAGATAATAAACGCTTATTTTAAGCTGCTAATTTCTGTAATTTGTTACCTAGCAATGCATTACAAGTAGCATGGTCCGATGCATTCACTGTTGTGCTTAAGCCAGTTTGCACTGGCTTCATGTCACATAGAACCAAGAGGCTTTTAACTGGGAGGAAGGAAGCACTGTCAAAGCTGCCTTGAGGATGGATGGTGCCGGGGCAGCTGTGCAGTTGGCCGGTTGGGGGACAGCATCATTCCCTTTATCTTGTTGTGGGAAACTGACTTTTTTTTTGAATAGGCTTCATGCCCAATGTGGAGCCCAATGTGGGGCTCTAACTCACAACGCTGAGATCAAGACCTGAACTGAGATCAAGTGTCGTACACTTAACCAACTGAGCCACCCAGGTGCCCTGGGAACTGACTTTTTTTTTTTTAAGATTTTATTTTATTTATTTGACAGAGAGAGAGAGAGAGCAGGAGCACAAGCAGGGGGAGTGGGAGAGGGAGAAGCAGGCTTCCCGCCGAGCAGGGAGCCTGATGTGGGACTCGATCCCAGGACTCTGGGATCATGACCTGAGCCGAAGGCAGACGCTTAACAACTGAGCCACCCAGGCGCCCTGGAAACTGATTTTTTTAATAGTTGATGTAGAGAGGCTGGTTAAACTGTAACTTGGTGTCTTGAGATTCAGATTATATGTTTAGGTTGTAGCAGGAGAGGACTTGGAAAGAAAACTTCAGGAAAGCGGAGTGGGTGGTTTTGGGTGATATTCAGTGAGTGTGTGTCAGGTGCTAGGCCCTCCCCTAACACCTGATACGCACGGACGCATTTAGTCCACACAACAGCTTTATGAGATAGGTATTTTTATCACCCCCATTTTATAGATGAGGAAGCCAAGGTACAGAGAGGCTAAGTGGCTTATTTTGAGTTTTATAAATAAGAATTTGAGCCCAGGGTGCCTGGGTGGCTCAGTCGTTAAGCGTCTGCCTTTGGCTCAGGTCATGATTCCGGGGTCCTGGGATCCAGCCCCGCATCGGGCTCACTGCTCGGCGGGAAGCCTGCTTCTCCCTCTCCCACTCCCCCTGCTTGTGTTCCCTCTCTCGCTGTGTGTGTGTGTCTCTCTCTGTCAAATAAATAAAATCTTAAAAAAAAAAAAAGAATTTGAGCCCAGGACCTCTGGGAGGAAGGAGGGAGAGAGGGGACAATGAGGATGGCAGGCATCTCCCATCAGAGGTCATCTTCAGAGTCTGGTCACAACCTGGCACCCATGCAAGCCTGAGAGTGAGGACCTCCTTAAATTTCGTGTGGCAGGCGCCTCTCTTGTGTCCCGCTAGTCCTGGCCCTGGGGCTAGAGCATGGCTGTCTAGAGCGAATTGCGGGACACGTGGCCGGGAGCAGTTTCCACAGCCCAGATAAAGGGTTTTATAACCCAGGTGCCATGGACTCAAAGTTTGTGTGTCTCCCGCACCGCCCCCGCACCACCCAAATTCATATGTTGAAGTCTTATCTCCAAGGGGATAGTGTGAGGAGGTGGGGCCTTTGGGAGGTGATTGGGTCATGAGCGTAGATCAGGAACAGAATTAGGGTCTTTATGAAAGCGACGCCAGAGTGCTCCTCCGCCCCTCTTGCCATGTGAGGTGACAATGCCAAGACACGGGCTATGAAGCAGGAGGTGGGGCCTCACCCCCAGATTCAGACACTGAATCTGCTGGTGCCTCGACCCCGTGACTTCCATGCGGCTGTCAGAACCGTCAGAAGTCAAGTTCTGCTATTTATAAGCTGCCCAGTCTCTGGTATTGCTGTTGGGGCAGCGTGAACTCACCAAGACTTCAGACTAGAGGCAAAGAGCATCTAGCGGGTGTTTGTTTTTTTTTAATTTAAATTCAGTTAGCCAACATATAGTACAGCATTAGTGTAGTGTTCAATAATTTATCAGTTGCATATAACACACAGAGCTCATCACATCACATGTGTCCCCTTAATGCCCATCTCCCATCTAGCAGGTATTTTTAAGCAGGGGTGCAGTGTTATTCAAGGACCCGTTTGGAAGCTTATTCCAGCAGCAGAGGGGAGGGCATGGAAGCGATGGGACTGTGATAAGAGGACAGGTAGGAGGGTGTTAAGGAGCCCAGGTAAGAGCACGAGAGCAGTCACACTCTGGTGGGAGGAGAGGACAAAGGTGGGAGATGGTTCGAAGATACCGATGATAATAAAAATCATTGCTAACATTTATTGAGTAATGACTATGAGTGACGCTTTGCGCTTTACATATGTTTTATTTTAATCCTTAAGCCAACCTTATTTGGTTGGTACTCTTATTGCCCTCATTTTAGAGATGAAGAAACTGAAGGTAAACGTCACTGGAATAACCTTGGTAGTCGTGAACACAGGTGGACAGTCTTGTGATACATAGAATCCAATTGAAGTATTAGCATTTACGTACAGAAAAAACCGAAAAGAATATGAATTTTGATATAATGCAGTTGGCAAATGGGTCCTGGACTCACCCAGTCTTTGTCTTCACACAGTGAAGGCTAATATTGTCATTGAGCCGTGGATGAAAAGGCATCTCGTGCTGGGAATCAGGGAGGAGGCAAATTGAGTTTGGCATTTCCACTTTCCCCGTGTCCTTGGTCCAGGTCAGCAAATGTGAGCAAATGACTGGAAAATTTCTGGAATTCCTTCTGCTGTCCCGGGAGCCCAGCCAGGCACCGGCACATTCACCAGAATCTCCCATCTACTGGGCATTGCCCCCAGGTAGCATCAGATCCCAGCCTGGGCTTTGATTTGGATCCTACAGCTACTGTCCCAAGTTCCGCTGCATAAATTCACCACCAGCCCCTAACCAGCCCTTCATTAACTTTGCAATTAAGATGACTCTGCATTTTCCACAAGTGTATTTTTTTGACTTCTCTTTTAATATTATGTGGGGGTTTTAACGTGTTTATACTCCTGCAGATTGGAAGAATATGACAAGAATACAGAATTTTGACAAGCTTAAAGCTTTTTACACCTAAGTGGAAAGATAGTTAAGTATCTTAAGAGCTAAAAGAAACACAGCATCAAATCAAGGGCTATAGTTATAGTAAAGCGAAGAAAGAATTTGGTGATATCGCAGTGTGGCAGGTTGAATTGAGGGACACGGGCTATGAGACCAGCCTTTTTTTTTTAAAGATTTATTTGTTTATTAGAGAGAGCGAGAGCGCTTGCACACACACGCACACACTCGAGCAAGTGGGGGGAGGAGCAGAGGGAGAGAATCTTCAAGCAGACTCCCTACTGAGCGCAGAGACCAAAGGAGCTCCATCCCACAACCATGAGATCATGACCTGAGCTGAAACCAAGAGTTGGATGCTTAACGGACTGAGCCACCCAGGCACCTGAGACCAGCCTTTTAGAGGACATCAACAGAGCAGGTAAAGGGACCTGGGTAGGTACCAACAGTTGATGTCTCAGTGATGTTTCATTAAGCAACCTTAAGCAGTCGTTAAGCAACCTTAGTTGATGGGGCAGGTGCCCCAGAAAATAGCGGAGTAGAGATGACATAAATGTGTCCTTTATGAATCTTTCGGTCGTGGAAAGATAAGGAATTCAGAGTAGGCATGTTCAAGGTATCAGTTAGTACTTTTTGTTTACATATATGTGTTATTTGAGACATCTAGCTTATTAAAGTAATCGTTTGTGGTTCTGATTTGAACTATGTATTTGAATAATTGATTTGCATTTGTGATTTTATTTTATTTTAATTAATAAATTTTTACTGAAGTACAGTTGGCACACAATGTTACATGAGTTTTGGGCGTACAACATCATGATTGGACACGTCTATACATTATGTTCACCGTGCATGCGGCCACCTGTCACCACACAGCACTATTACAGTTGAATCTAAGTCTATATGAAGTATTTGAAGACAACTTAAGAATTACCCTACATATAAGCTTAGTGTACTAGATTTACAAGCCTTCCTTAAATATATGGGGAATCTTATTTATTTATTTATTTATTTATTTATTTTTATTTATTATTTTTTTTAAGATTTTTATTTATTTATTGAGAGAGATAGTGATAGAGAGCATGAGAGGGGGAGAGTCAGAGGGAGAGGCAGACTCCCCACTGAGCAGGGAGCCCGATGCGGGACTCGATCCCGGGACTCCAGGATCATGACCTGAGCCGAAGGCAGTCGCTTAACCAACTGAGCCACCCAGGTGCCCCTGGGGAATCTTATTTATTGATTCAAGTACTTTATCCAAGGTGAGTGGGGGGGTGGGGGAAACAGGTGATGGGGTTGAAGCTGTGCACCTGTTGTGATGAGCACAGGGTGATGCATGAAGTGCTGAATGACAATACTGTGCACCCTAAACTAACATAATCCTGTATGTTAACTCTCCTGGAGTAAAAATAATAGTACTAAAAATATATTTATATCTTAAAAAAAGAAAAACAAGCAGAAGAGCTATATCATAAAATCTGTTTTCAACTCTGAAAAAAAAGAAATTAAAAGGAACCTAAATATATTACATTCAATAGTGAGATTTAAAGGCCTTAAAGAAATCAATTCATAAATTTGTAAAGTGAGTCAAATATTACCAATAGCCACCCAAAAGGAGGTTAAGGGCTGCCAGATTTATAAATGGAATATGATTTATAAGCTGAACTGCCCTTAAGGCTGGCCAAGGTTTTTAATTTGTTGGGGTTTTTATGTAAATTGAATATGAATTCTTTTTTTAATAAAGATCTTATTTATTTATTTATTTGACAGAGAAAGACACAGTGAGAGAGGGAACACTAGCAGGGGGAGTGGAAGAGGGGGAAGCAGGCTTCCCGCGGAGCAGGGAGCCGGATGCGGGGCTCGATCCCAGGACCCTGGGATCATGACCTGAGCCAAAGGCAGACACTTAAGGACTGAGCCACCCAGCACCCGAATATGAATTCTTAAAGGCAATATAGTCTAGGGATAATTTTTTAATGCACAAAAACCATCTTCAAGGAAATAAATAGTAATGGGGAAGTCTTATGGCCTGGGAAGTAGTTTGCTGAGATCATAAGTAAGCAGCAGAGGCATGATACAAGTCAAAAAGCTTCATAGCCACCCCACTGTACCCAACCCTGAGGCTAAACCATCCTGCATTACTTTGCTTTTCCATCAACATGGTTTTCTTTCCTACTAGCCTGTGAGCAACATGGTTGCAGAGACTTCCTTTCATCTCTGCACGCCCAGGCCCCGGGCTTGTATGTATGGCGAATAGATGAGCGAGGAGAACTCAGTGAGAGTAGTATCCAGAAGTCCAGGAGAGCGTTGGTGGTATAGTGGTGAGCAAAGCTGCCTTCCAAAAGTCCAGGAGAGGAGAGAATTTCAAACAGGGAGGGTCTCAGTGTCAAATTTAACTGGTGGTCCTATAAGATAAAGACCAAAGGGTCTATAGGCTGTGACCAAAGGGAGGTGATTGGTAACCTTCTTAAAAGCAAGTGTATTCTCTTCAATCTTTTTGGGGCACCTGACCTCCATGCACCGAATGCCAGGGAGATGCTTGTCAAAGTCTGAGAAGTAAGGGGCCTGACAGGAGACACTAGTCACAATGACATCCTCATGGAGATGTCAACAGTCTGCATGGCCTAGCAAAGCCATGGGGACTATTTGGTGTAGAAAAGTGGGGAAGGGGGCGCCACCCCTGTGCTTCCCGTTTCTCTCCCTCTACCCTTAGATGAGGACTTTCATGCAACTCCTTCAATCATACCACCAAAAGTGCAAAATAGCAAAATATCTGACCTAGTCGGGGTGCCTGGGTGGCTCAGTCGTTAAGCGTCTGCCTTCGGCTCAGGTCATGATCTCAGGGTCCTGGGATCGAGCCCCGCATGGGGCTGCCTGCTCAGCGGGGAGCCTGCTTCTCCCTCTCCCACCCCCTGCTTGTGTTCCCTCTCTTGCTGTGTCTCTATCTGTCAAATAAATAAATAAAATCTAAAAAAAAATATCTGACCTAGTCATTCGTGGTTGGAGGTAGAGGTGGTTCCTAAGGTCTTGTCCCCTGGATTCTTCCAGCCTGTGTCTGTGCTAAAGAAGCTACCACCAGGAGCCTGGGCCTTTCTGTCCTTGAGCCACGCTGGGCTCACTCTTCTCTGCCTGCTGACTCAGTGTCTGCCCACGCACTCAGCAAGCATGGAGGTGCCAAGCCCCTACTGTGTGCTGACCCTGAGCAAGTCACTGGGAATTGAAGGGTGAGAAAGGAAGGCTAGGGTGAGGTAGGTGAGGCCTGTGGCAGAGACTGGGGCAATCCGGGAAGCAGATTTGCAGGGGCCAATTTACAGGGCTGAGAAATCCTAGGGGGGTTTTTGGGGAGACTCTAGAAACAGTCTGCGGTGACTGGGGTCCAAGATGGGAGACGTGGTGACACGGCACGAGGCCAAGGTTGGCAAGAAGCAAGAGAACAGGAAAAGCCTCGTCCCCCAGGACTGCGGGCCTGACTTTACCTTGTAGGGGATGGGGGACCTCCGAAGGGTTTAAAGCATGGCTGTGAAATTGTCAGGTTTGGCTTTGAAATAGTTCCCCTGGCCTTTCTCATATGTCCCCTCATTTCTACATCTTTTGACTCTAAAGCGACATGTGATTTTTTTTTTTAAAGATTTTATTTATTTATTTATTTGACAGAGAGAGACACAGCGACATGTGATTATTGTGGTGAACTCTGAAAAGAGGAAATGTTTGTGGGCTGACATTTACACATTTCCCGTGGGCCTGAGGCAGGTCGGTCTGCGGGTGACAATTACGGCTCTTTCTCTACCGGCGTCCTTGCTCGTGCTTGGTCTTTTCACGGGTAAGTCTATCCCTGCTGCTACCTCCCAGGCACCTCTACCTGCCTGCACATTTCTGGGAGCCAGGCCTGTGCATGTGTGTGCGTGTGTGCGTTGCATGTGCTACCATCTCAGACCATGCAGGGCCATACTGTGTCCTTGTCACGCTCACATTTCTTCTGCTAATGAGTCACAGGGAGCCCTGGGCATCCCCACACAGGCTGATGGTGGAGGCATGAGATCGAGGACCTGCCCCATCTGCATCTTGCCATTTCAATCATGATCCTCTAAGGTCTCTTTGCCGCTCCTCCCTCTCCCGCCAGCCCCCAGGAGTGATCTTTCATCCTGAATTGGGCTTTCTGTGTCCCATAAATGACCTCAGTAGGCGATGGCACTTAGCAGCTGTTTCTGTCCCTCTAGATTCTTACTGCTTGCTCCTGTCCCCGACGACCTGAGCGGTGGCAAGAGACAGGCTTGGGAACCGGAGTCAGGGGAACGAAGGGTTTGAGAAATCTGCGTGAGGGGCCGGGCTCTGATCTTGCTCTCCAGAGTTTCAAGCTTTCGCTTTCATTCTCCTTCAGGGGAAAGCCGGCGTGTGTGATTACGAAGATCACCTGCCTCAGAACTGTCCTCTTGGGGGTCCCCTAAGCCTGCTGATGAATCCCTTGGTACATTTAAAACTTGGCAGTGAAGGGAAGGAAAAATTCTTCTCCACCCTCAAGGTCTCCTACCTGAACTAAGAACTAAATTTATATGACACAGATGAACAGGAGAAAAAAACCCCAAAGTTTTACAGCGTGTGCATGGAAGCCCAATAATGAAATTGAGACCTAAAAAAATGACCTAGGAAGCAGTTTTTGTACTTTTTAAACAAAGAGACAATAAACCTGTGAGGAATTGACAGGACAAAGAAAACTTAATTTTGGGGGCTTCAATTAGTAGGGAGTTCTAAACAGACTTTGGGCTGGGGGAGTGAATTAGTTAAAAAAAAAGGTAACAAGGGTTGTTTGTAAGTGTTCTCGGCTCTAAATTTCCCACCTCTGGTGAACAGGATACTCTTTACCTCCTGGTCCAGCCAGGCTGCCTTTCACACGGGAGATTTGTTTCCTGCTTTCAGGGGACAGAGGAGGGTCTGAGTGTCCTTGTGCTCACTGGCTCTTAAGTAACTTATTTAAATAACCAATATGCCCAAGTGGCCCATCTTGGGGTGGCCTGCCCTTGGCCCCTATCACAGTTTATAAAGAACCTTTACTTAAGTTAAAAAAAAAAAACAAAAAACCTCTGATCCCTGCATCAGACTTGTGATATAGATAAGGCAGACAGGATTACACACATTTTATGGATGATGGACGGAGGCTCAGGGAGATTAGGGACATCTTCTGGTGCATGGCTGGTAATCCGCCTGGCCAGCTGTGGGAACGCAGCGGCACCATGGAAACTCAGAGAACAGTGTCCTCGGCCAAGGTGGCAGAACTGGTGTGGAGATTCCGGCAGGGTCCCCCTCACCCCCACTTTCCTTTCCCGCACAGAGCAAGCTCATCTGCGAACTTGTCTCTCTCCATGGCGTCCAGGCCAGGCCCTCGGTGGTCCCTGCCCACAGGGGCATCTCCCGGGCATATGGCCAAATAAAGGGTAAGACAGGTCCTGCCTTAAAAATGTTCACAGTTCTTCAGTTCAGTTCTGGAAACATCTACTGGGGCTCTTGTGTGCCAGGTCATGTGCTGGGTGTGTGGTGGGAAGGGGGGTCAGCAGGTCCCGGGGAGGAATTAAATCCGATGAAAGCCCGTTGCCTGCCGCACAGCGTCGCTAACAGAGGACCAGCTTTGGGGTCCGGTGAACTTGGATCTTCACGTGGACTCTGCTGCTTCCAAGCTGGTGACTTTGGGCAAGTTTCTTAAGCTCTTTGTGTCTCATGATCTTTATCTTTTAAGTGGGAAGAAGAACACCCACCTTACAAGTTTGCTGGGAAGTTAGACAGGATGATGTGTTTACCCTACTTGGCGTGGTGTCTGGCATTTGGGATTCGTGTCCTGACCAGATCCCTCTGTGTCTCCCCTCACTTGAATCCAGAATCAGGATTCGGACCACGAAGTTCCACACACGTCCACGGCAGCTAACCCTGAGGCTAATGCACCGGCCTGCCCTCCTCACTCAGATATTAATTCCCTTCCATCTTCTCCCCTTTGTGAGCTTGTGAGCCATGCGGAAAGACAGGCACACAGCATCTGTACGAATCGGGGTGAAGTAAATGCTTGAAACCAAATAAGCACAAGCTGGAGGAAACCGGGGTCGGGGGGGGCTTGGCTGGACCAGGAGCAGGGAGCCCAGCGCGGGAGCAGCGCTTGATTTAGCCTGATGAGCTACTGCGTTGGAGGGTGCAGGGAGCGGCCACGTGGTTCAGTTGCGGTGGGGTCCTCCAGCTGGATTTCAGGCCCTGGGCCCAGTGTGGGGTGAGGAGGGTGCAGCTGAGGTCAACACCTTCCTTCGGCACGCACGATCCTCCGGGTGGAGCCAAGGTAGCTCCACAGAGGAAGTGGACGCCAGGCTCTCGAGTGCATTCTGCGGTGGGTGCACAGGACGCCGACCTGCCCCCAGCTTGGGGTGCCTGCTCCCACAGGACAGCGACCCCTCTCCCACCCCTCGTCCCCACAGCTACTGTCACAGGACTTCTTGGGTCAACTTTTGACAAAGAGACTCACCACCTGGCCTGCAAACTGATGCGGCTGGCGCTTCTGCATCCCGCTCTGAATCAGGACGCAGATCCTTCCCTGAGCCAGGCAGCCTTTTCTTTCTAAACCGCCGTGCGGCAACCTGGGTCGGTTTCAGACTTTCTGTTTCCTGGGACGGCGTGTCAGTGTTGCTAATATACTCCAACGGTCACGCTCTTGAGCCCTGGTCTTTCTGCATTTCTCGACCAGGGTGCTGGCTAGTTTTGGTGAGGATGCAAACAAGGTGCAGTCACCAAGTTGTCCCGGCGCCATCAAGAATCTTTAATAACACCAACAGTGAGGCACTTACTTGCATTATCTCATTTAACCCTCACAAAATCCTGGAAGATGGCACTCCCTGCTTCACAGGTGAGGAAAGCCAGGACTCAGAGAGCATAAGTCACCTCCCAAGGTCACACAGCTGGTACCTAGCAAGGGTTTGAACTCGGGCAGTGTGACTGGTGCCCTGGTGCTTATGCTCTTCTCCCAAGTAGCCTGGTACTGAATGACTGTCCCCTGACTACCCTTCAACTTGCTTGGCCAGCCCAGCACTAGCCTTCCTTCTAGAAAGATGTTCCCAGAACCCAGGCGGAGCCTCAGAGCTGGCTTCTGTTCAGCCGTGTCTGAACAAGCAATTATGGGGGATGCTACAAGGTGGTTTCTGCTGCGGTGGGGCTGGGCTAAGTGAGTTCTGATCCTATTGCCTGGATCAGCAAGAGGGTGGCTCAGAGTAACAGCAGAGATTGTCCCCCCAGGCACCTCCCGAGAATTTTCCTTTCTCCCCATTCCACTCAGCATCTGCAACCCTAGCACAGCATCTGTTAATTATTGTATTGTATGTGAATTAGTTAATGTAAATGCTGAAGAAGACACTTTGGCATAAAGGGAAGGGGCTGACTTGTGTTCCTGTTCTACCACCAACTAGCTATGTGGTCTGGAGCAAGCCACCTAATTTCTTTGGGTCTCTGTTTTCTCATCTATAAAATGGGAATAATAATTACTTACCTGAACTCTCTCAGGCCTGTTGTGAGCCTCTGGCTTAGTCTGGCTGCCCCTGAGTCTTCCGATCTGTGTCTCTGCAGGGACAGGTGTTTCCGGAGAGGACCCAGACCCTGTGATGGTAACTGGGACCCTAGGGGGGTCTGTCACTCTGCCCCTGCAGCTACAGGCTGGAAAGCCGGTGGAGAGCATCTCTTGGATATCCCGTTCCGTCTCCATGCCCATAGCCATTGTAACCTTGGCAGAAGCAGGAGGGCCTGACACCTTTTATGAGGCGGAGACCAGGTACCGGGGTCATGTGAGTGTGGTGGGCCCAGGCCACTCCCTGCAGATCAGCAACCTGAGCTGGAAGGATGCGGGGCCTTACCGAGCCCACACGAACCTGAGGAGCTCCCGCATCACCCGCACCCGGGAGTACCAGCTGCAAGTCTATGGTGAGTGTCCTGCGGGTGGGCAGCAATGGGTGTGGGGCGGTGCCCATCTTTCAGGCTTTCTCACAGCCTTTCCCACATCTCGTTTAGTAACACTTACACTTTTTCTGATTACAAGGCTAATATGTGCTCACTATAAAAAAAAACCACAACAAACCATGTAAAGCAGAGTTGCCTGGGAAAGTCTCCTGAACAACGACAAGGCCCAGGACGTGCCCCAGGCCAATGGCAGCAGAACCCCCGGGGGTGTAGTGGGCAGAGAATGGGGACTTCAGCCCCAAGAACTCAGTCGTGCCACTTGAGTGCTCTTGAGCTTCCTCGATGCTAAAATAGGAACACTCCCATCTGGTGAGAATAAACTCCTGAGAAAGAGCGTTGGGACACTCTGGACAGAGGTACAGGAATATTGCTTAAAGATACTTAAAAATTGTTTCAGGAGGGAAAACTGCAAGGGAGACATAGAGGCTGTGGCAGCTACCCCAGCAGCAAGGAGGGCGGGCTGATTCCGCCAGGAGAGATACAATAAGCCGATTGTAGATTCAGACCGCTTATTACTCATATAGAGTGTGAAAGAGTAACCCAGGTCCCTCACACCAGAAAGAATGACAAAAGGGGCCAGTTGACCACAATGCAGGTGCTGGAAAGCCTGTAGCCAGAGAAGCAGTTCTAGACTGCTGGGAGGGGGCAGGGTCTGCAGCTCTGCTCTGAGCAGGGGGAGCAGGAAGCTCCTTCCTCATGAGACACTGACTCACCAGTGCCTCCCAGGGGAGAAAGTGAGGTCAGCGGAGATGGTTTCAGGGTCTCACGGGCCACCATCCTCTGGGGTTCTGGGAGGATCACAGGGCACTTTGCCAAGACTCAGATCAGCTTTGCCTGAGGGACCTGAGGGACCTGGCCGAGGTGCTCCCCCACACTGGGAAGCAAAAAGGTACAGTTATGCATGAGGATGAACACGGGGAAGCGAACTGATGGAGGGAAAGCAGAGAAGCTTTTCAGGCTTGAGTCATGCTATAGGAAATATTCCTATTTGATGAGGCTTTTTTTTTTTTTTTTTTAGTGTGGGGAGATGGACTTGCTTCCTGGGGAGAGAGCGTCTACGCCTTACATCACGCCTGGCCTGACCATGGCCTGTTCGCAGACAGCTAGCTTGAGGGCCCACCGAGGCTTCTGGGACCTCGGTGGGACTGTTCCCTAGGGTGGTCCAGGGCTGCGGGGAGAGCCCCTCTCACTCTGCTCCAGTGGAGCGGCTACAGCGAAGTAACAGGCCAGCCTTTTGTCCTTCTCAGGGAGTTCCCCAAGTCACTGGAGCCTCAGGACAGCCCTGCAGCAGGCAGCAGAGGGGTTTTTCTTGCTGGACTGCCGAAACTAGTCTCAGGGAGAAGTAACACAGAGGTAGAAAGTGGCAGAGCTGGGAATAGAACTCAGGCACCTCGATGCCACATCCTGTGTGTCTGGTTTGTCACTGCATTTACGGGCTTGAGCTAGAGAGGATGCTGAGGGGAAAAGGGCCTGCAGAAGGTGTCATGGGGGAGGGTTTGGGTTCCAGAAGACCACACCGGGGGAGGCAGCAGAAAGTTACCCAGCCTGCCTTCCCCCCGGGGGACATTCTGGGCCGTGGGGTCCTATTTTTGCCCAGTTGAGCTGCCGCTGGGGCTGCCGTCAGGTGGGCCCCAGGGCTGAGGCCGAATAACAGAGGTCTTCTCTCACACCCTGTGGCTTTGTTGAGCCTGTCCTGACTATCCACTCCCTTAGCTTCTCTTCCTGCCACTCCCCAACCCCCTGGCTCTGGCCTGGGGAGACAGGAGGGCAAATAATGGCAACGTGGAAACCTTAAGGAAGCATCTGAGCTCCTGGTCCTGGGGGAAGTGGGGGTGGGGTGCAGGTTGAAGGGGGTACACGGGAGTGGAAGAACCCTCAAAGACCAAGGGCCAAATCTTCTGGGAGCCTTGTCCAGCATCCGGACGCTCGGACATCCGGAAGCTCGATGTGTACGGCAGAGACCCCTCCTGGAGAGAGATGTAATTACAACACAGTTCTGGGCGGGTGCGCATACACGGCCTTCACGTGGTCAGTGCTGGGGTGGGAACCCAGGCTTTGGGGTCAGATCCACTGGATTTGGGTCTTACATGGAATCATCATGTAATAGCCGAGATTCTGGGCAAGTTATTTGAAGCTCTCCGAGCCTGTTAAACAGAGTAGGTGCAAAACCTCTGCCACCTACTTCATAGGGTGGTTCTGGGAATCAAATGATGCTATGCGGCAGGGCCTCGTAAAGCCCGAAGCTCTCGAATAGCTGTGGGCAGATTCTGCCTCTGTTTCTCCTTGTGTGTACTCAGGATGATTCAGGGTCTTGGCACCAATGCCTTGTGCCTTCTGCCCTGTGAAGGGAGGGCCCAGGGCAGTTCTGCAGTCCTCGGTTGGTTCATTTTGTGCCCACAGAGCAGCTGGCCCGGCCCCGTGTCACACTGAGCTCCAGGATCGGTGAGAGTGGACACTGTATCTTCATCCTGACATGTGAGGCCGAAAGCAGAGGAGGCTCTGTGACCTACAGCTGCCTACCTCTGGGACCCCGGACTGTTGTGTCCCGTGGAGGGTCTGTCCTCAGTGTCTCCTCAAGGCTCAGGGACAGGGCTCTGACCTTCACCTGCGTGGTCAAGAACCCAGTCAGTAACAGCAGCTCCCTCCCCCTCTCAGTGCCGTCCTCGTGTCCACGTACCCGGAACCTGAGCACGCACCATGCACTGCGGCTCTGAGGTGGGCAGAGGTGGAGGGCAGGGTCCCCTTCACGCCCCGGGGAGAACACCCTTGAGAGAGTGGCGTGGGTGGCTGGGGGCAGTGCAATCAGGGGAGGGGGGAGGCCCACTGGAGCCAGTGTGGAGGCTGGAGGGGTTTGGGCAGGAGGAGCTCGATGGGGCCTGCGTGGCCCTGAGTGTGTAGGGGAGACCCTGGCGCTGAAGCTGTTGTTTTCTGTCTGTCTGTAGGGCCAGGAATCCTGGGAGGGGACACGGTGGGGGAGACAGTGACCGGTCTCCTCGGGGACTTGGCCATTCTGCCCCTGGAGGTCCCGGCTGGGCAGGAAGTGGAAAAGGTCACCTGGAGCTCTGGAGAGCTTGTTGCCATTATGCAAGTGGGGCCAGGAGGCCAACGGGTCCTGGCTGCCGGACTCAGGCACCATACAGCAGACGGTGGAGTGCGCTCCACCGCGGCTACTCTCTTCAGATCAGGCCCCTGAGGCTGCAGGACTCTGGCCTCTACAGAGCCTGGATCACCCTGCCTGCATAGTCCCCGGATCAACATCACCAAGGATTTCACCCTGCGCGTTTACGGTGAGGGAGGGGGTGGAAGGCTCATGTTTGAACTTTGACCTTTCCTCTCTCCCCTGCTTGGTCAGACCAGAGTCTTCTCAGAGCTCAAACTTTCCTTTCTTGCACAGAGAAGCTGCAGGAGCCCAATATCACTGTCAGCTCCCAGATCACGAAGGATGGGGCCTGTTACATCACCCTGATCTGCTCCCTGCGACAGGCCGGAGAGGATGTTCAGTACAGATGGGCACCCCTTGGCCAGGGGGCAGTTATGTCCCATGGGGGAACCACTCTCCGTGTCTCCTGGAGACTCGGGGTCAGCGACAGCTATCGCTGCACGGCCAGCAACCCGGTCAGCCAGAGCTCCAGCTCCATCCCCACCAGGCCCCTCTGCTCAGGTGACCCCTTCCTTGTGTGGGCCCCCGCCCTGGCAGCCTTGGTCCAGGAGCTCAGCATCCCCATCTGCCGCCCTCCTTGTTCTGGGGTGGTGGAAGAAAAAGAGGGTAGGATCGTCTGCAGCAGGGGGTGTCTCTGGGGGGCAGGAAATGAGGGCTCTGGGGCCATCCTCCCAGGGCGGCGCTGTCCAGCTTCCGACGGTCAGCCCCAGACTTGGTGCCTGGGCGCTCGGCTTACTCTTGGGACTCCCCGAGGGAAAGTGCGTCCCTCAGCCCACTCAGTCCTGCAGAGCCCACTGAGGAGGCATCCCAGACGTCCTTGGCCATGTCCTCAGCGAAGCCTGGAGCTGCCGTGAGACAGAAATCCCAGGCTGTGCCCCTCCAGCGTCACGGGCGGCCTCTCCCGGGTTCCATAGGCCTTGGCAGGACACCGCCTCAGTCCAGACTCACTGTGTCCCTTTCTTCTTCTCTGCCAACTTCTGAACATCTCTCCTCTCCCAACCAACCAAGGTAAGGTTGGTTCCTTACCAACCACTTGCTCTTCGACCCTGTGTGGTTGCTCTGCCCCCAGCAGCCGCATCCTCATTGCTAAGTCCAGGGGCTACTCCTCACTTGAGTTGTCCTCAGCCTGCTCTCCTTGGGGTCCTGGGCTGCTGGGTCCCGGGGCGTCTTCTTTTGTATCACAGTCCTTAGGGGTCCTGCCCAGGCCTTCTGTTGCCCGGGGCAGAAAGCTGGGCGTCATTCAGAGCCCTCGTTTTCCACTGCTACCTGCCCAGGTGCTCACACCTCCCGGTTATCCCACTCTCTCCCCTCCAGATCATCCTGCTGATCACGCTGCTAGGGGGTGAGTTCTGAAAGAAAGAAATGCTCGGGTTACTTTTCTGCTTAAAATCTTGTGGTGTCTGCCCGCTATCAAGCATATAAATATGTGATCCCCTCTTCATTCATTTAAGCAATTCCTGTTTACAGAGCATTTATTATTATTATTGTTATTTTAATTGAAATATACTTAACATATAATATTAGTTCCAGGTGTATAACATAGTGATTCAACATTTATATACATCACGAAATGCTCACCATGATACGTGCAGTCACCATCTGTCTCATGCATAGTTATTACAATATCATTGACTGTATTTCCTATGCTGTACTTTTCATCCCCATGGCTTATTTATTTCATTCCTTAAAAGAGCACTTTATAACCTTACAGAGAGAGCGCATGCCTGTGTGCAAGTGGGGGGTGGGAGGAGCAGAGAGAGACGGAGAGAAAATCTTAAGCAGGCTCCACGATCAGTGTGGAGCCCAGTGTGGGGCTTGATCCCCTGACCCTGAGATCATGACCTGAGCCAAAATCAAGAGTCAGATGCTTAACTGACTGAACCACCCAGGCACCCCTTACAGAGCATTTTTTTTTAAAGATTTTATTTATTTGTCAGAGAGAGAGAGAGAGAGCGCACAGGTGGGGGAAAGGGGGAGAGGAAGAAGCAGACTCCCCATTGAGCAGGGAGCCCGATGTGGGGCTTGATCCTGGGATCATGACCTGAGCTCAAGGCAGACGCTTAACTGACTGAGCCACCCAGGTGCCCCCAGAGCATTTTTAAAAGAAGATTTTATTTGTAAGTCATCTCTATGCCCAACGTGGCACTTGAACCCACAACCCTGAGATCAAGAGTTGCATGTTCCACCAACTGAGGCAGCCAGGTGCCCCCAGAGCATTTTTAAGGTGCCTTGTGTTGTTCTAGGCATTGAGGATAGAGTGAAGAAGAGGTCTGGATAAATTGCCACCCCTCAGGGAGCTCAGTCACGATTGTCACAATCTGCAGCTAAGCCTACTAAATGATTAGAGGGGGTACTGCGCATGTTGTATTAGGGCCTTCATCTGTGTCTGTCTTACCCATGGAACGAGACCAAAGCCCATTTTCGTCTTCTCGGCATCTCCACTACACAGCATGGAATAGGCATGAAAATTGGGAATCTGACAGTTATTCCAGGAACAGCCTGTGCTGGGGGTAACAGGGCACAAGGAAACATGGTAACTGGCTGCGCACACTAATGTTCTCCCTGCCCCTCCATGGGATCCAGAGGGCAGTTCACCTCTACCTCCAGATTCAGTTTCCTTAAGGGGCCTCTAGCCCACTCACTCTTCTGAATTCTCTTCTTGGAAATCCCTTTCCCTGCCTGCCTGTCTTCCCTTTCTTCTCTTCCCCGCCTTTTACCCCAGTTCCTAACCTGTGGTCATTGTTTCATTCAGCCTCCTTCCTACCCTGCTCCTTGAAGAAAGAATTTCTTATTTTTTCGATCCTGGGAGCTTTGCAGATTGAACAGATTGACTTTGACAAGTGGAGAAGCCAAGAGGAGGAATGTGAGAGGGGTCACCTTGTGGGACACAGAGATGAAGAATTCTGTACCTGGGCACCACCTGCCAACATCTCCTGGTGAGAAAGGGACATCAATCCCTATTAAGGCATAAAACCTATTTTGGCGTGAGCCAAGCTACTCATGCTGTTTGACAAAGTCCAAGTATGGGGGACGATCCTGAAAACAGGAGACTCCACAGCTGGCTCCTGCTATTCTCTTTCATTTTGTTTATGGCAATCTTTATAATTGTGGGAATATTTCTGGGGTTTCATGATAAAGTGACTACTCATCTTAGTTACGCCTATCTAAGCAATCATAATGAAACTAATTCCATGAAGAATTAGTTTCTATAGAACAAAATAACAAGACGGTCGCGCTCTGTCTATCACCTTTCTCTTTGCGTACTGTTTTTTAGCTTTAGCGAAAGCCAATAAGCGGAAATCGATAAAGGTCATGTTAATCATTACAAAGGAAAAATGAAAGAAGGCTATGTCTGTGATCCAAAAAATGATCTAAGATCATCTCAATCAATTGTAAAAAAACCATAATCGCATGTTACGAAAGTATGGAGAAACAAAAATATCCTAACATATAAATAAAGTTCCTCTGAGGCTGTCAGGAGGAGATGCTTGCAACCTGATCCTGTGTCTGTGTCTCCTCATTCGCCAATGCCGTCCTTTCCTATGAGAGACCCACCCCGGCTGGAGCTGATCTCCGGCACTATTTCATTTGCAAACAGTTCAAAATCACCAAGAAACTGCTACATACCTTCTGTTTAAAATAACCTGTTTATGTTTTATTTAATAATGTTTTAAAGTGTTCAGAAAGAAAAGAGGGCTTATTCATATAAGAAAAGTTGCACATTTGTGGGGCGCCTGGGTGGCTCAGTTGGTTAAGTGTCTACCTTCAGCTCAGGTCATGATCCCAGAGCCCTGCTCTGCGGGGAGCTTGCTTCTCCCTCTCCCTCTGCCTGCCACTCCCCCTGCTTATGCTCTCTCTCTCCGTTAAATGAATAAAATCTTAAAAAAAAAAAAAAAAGAAAAGTGGCACGTTTGAAACATAAGAAGGTTTGTGAGGTAATTAAGTGTTATGAACATACGTATTCATCTTCTGTTAACATTGAAGTACATGGGATAAGAGGGCCCAGACTGAACTTAAATTTCTTCTCCTTGGAACAGCCTTTTGACCACCTTATTTATGCAAATCTTTCCTCTTATTCATAATCATTTTACCCAAGTCAATTTTGTCAAATTATCACAATTTGTAAATATATATTTATTTGTTGGTTTTTTTTTTTTTTTTTGCTTACCTTCTGTCTCCCCCACAAGATATTTAGCTCCATGGGGACAAGAGCTCTATCTGTTTAGTTTACAACGTAAATTCAGATGGCGATAGAGTGCTTGGCTTATAGTAGATATTTCAATATTTTTTGAATGCATGAATAACTAATGGATGGGAGTTGAGAACATTTTTTCTTAAAGATCCAAGAACTATCAGATTTCATAATAATTTGGGATCTATACCGTTGTGTGTGTGTGTGTGGGGTGGGTGGTTTCTTTCTGCTTTTGATAGAGGAGGAAGGAAATGGAATTCTTATCTTGAAATTTCTGTTGTCAGGCCATCCCTCAGGCAGCCACTTTGGCATTCCGATTATGCTGAGCTCAAAACAGTCAAGGCCCAAAAGACTCAGGGAGGAAGAAGCTTTGACAAGCCCCAGCCCCAAGAATTTAGACAGAGGACCAGCTCCAGGAAGACAAGCATAGATAACTATACTATAATATGAACTAGAGGTGGCAGACAGGGAGGAACTTAGCAAATTCTGTTAAAATTCCTCTCTATGTCCCATTTTTCTGTATGGCCCAGCAAACACTTATTTTTACCATTTACTCTTTTTCATCTTCCTGGGAATTGACTTCCTTCCCTTTGAAGTCCTAGGCCCCTATCCCCTTCTCCTTATTTCAAGATGACATATATACCCCATTTTGCCAGACTGTCTTTGGAATTTCCATGAATGTGGATTTAATTTGTACAAAATTAAATCTGATTTTCTCCTGTTAATCTGTCTTATGTCAATTTGATTCTTAGTCCAGCTAGAAGGATCTTGAAGAGCAGAGGAAATTCTTCTTCCCAACATCTTCTAAGTAGTTTGCTTGCATCTAAGTAGTTTGCTTGACCCTCTGTAATGGGTTTCTCCTGCTGCAGTCACTGAAATTCTAAAAGCACAACTCCTCTGGTCCAGACAACTGACTTTCTTCCTTTCAGGTCTCACCATGTCCAGAGTCTTTGCACAGGCTCTGCCCTCTGATTAAGCTCTCCTTTCCTGTGAGGAGCTCCTACTCACCTGTAGATCTCTGCTCAATCATCACTGTGTGGGAGAAGCCTTCCCTAATACTGGCAACAGCCCCCATTGTAGGTTACCCTTGCACCATGCGTCTTTTTTTTTTTTTTTTTTAAAACAAGTCATCGCTGCTGCCGTGGTATTTGGAGAATAATTTGATTGTTGGCCTCTAAAAAGGAAACTCTTTTCTCTCTCTACTGCACCAACTAAAGGAAGACTTCTCTGTTCTTTTCTACTCAAAGTGAACTTATCTGACACAAAATGTGTGGTTTTCCACCCCCCACACCAACCAATTCTCCAACACCAGCTAGGTGTCCTACAATTCAATGAAAACTTGATCCTATTTACTTAGAGTTAGTGCCAGATCTCACAAGTGAAGGGCTCAGTTCCAAAAGACCGCTCCCACCTCAGAGGCCTATTGTAAGTCTGGGCCTGCCATACTTCTGACCAACCCAGTATAGTCTAAGGACTCCACAACTGTCTCCTGGGGGTCAATAATTTGCTAAAATGCCTCACAGAGCTACGGAAAAACAGTTCACCTACTACATTACTGGTTTATTATAAAAGGAAACATCTCAGGAATAGTCAAATGGAAGAAACGGACAGGGGAAAGTATATAGGAAGGGGTGTGGAACTTCTTTTTTTTTCTTCACATTTTAAACTTTTTATTTCTATATTTAAAAATTGTGCATTCCAGTAATTAAAATCATACAAAGAAAAAAATGGCACTCTGATTAAACTGCATTGTACAGCCTGCCAGATACCTTGGACCAACTTAGTTTTTACTGGTCGTCCCACCCAGCTTCTTCCTTCACCAGCATACAAGTTATTTTCCTTCCCTGCCAGCCAGACAGGCAGATGGAAAGGAGGCTTGGCGTTCCTGGTCAGTAGTTCAGATTCTTTGATGTGAAAAGGGGCAGCACAGTCATTTAAACTTGATCCAACCTCTTTGCATCTTATGAAGTTAAACAGCTAAAAGAAGTAAAAGAAGGAAATGCTTGTGGAATGTACAGAGCATATTGGCGGCGCGCGCCTCATTAGGATTCGCCTGCTTGCTTCTCCTGTTCAATCGTTTCTTTTGAAGGCAGTGGATTTTTCTCTTGTGTTTCTGTCTTCTTCAATTTCGACTTATCGAATTTCTCAATCTCAGCCATATTGGGTTTGCCAGACATGGTTGCAGAGGAAGCGGAGCGAGGTGCGCGTGCAAGTGAAGTCCCCTCTGCTCAGTGGCCGCTGCCGAATCGGGTGTGGAACTTCTGTGCCCTCTCTATGTGTACCACCCTCCTAGCACCTTCATGTGCTCACCAGTCTGGAAGCTCTCTGACCCCTCTGGTTGGGGTCTTTTTATGGAGGTATCATTATGTGGGCATGACTGGTTCATCATTAGACATTGGTGACAGAACTTTATCTCTAGCCTCTCTCCCGCCCTTGGATGTTGGGGGTAAGAGGTAGGGAATTTGGGGAAAATAGGGCTGAAGTTCCAACCCTCTAATCATTTTGTTGGTTCTCCTGGCAACCAGCTCACCTGTCACCTCATTAGCATACAAAAAGATACTTATCTCTTTGAAGATGCCAGGGATTTTAGGAGATGTGTGGAAGGAAAATTGGAGGAAAACCAAATCTATATTTCTTATTATCTCTCAATATCACAGCCTCTGTCATTAGAATTAAACACCCCAAGGACAGAGACTTCTGGTCACTGCTCTGTTTTCTGTGTTCAGCACAGTGTCTGGTACTTAGTGGTGCTCAATAAATCTTGCTGAATGCGTAAGTAATGAATGCGTGCATGGTTGAGTGAATACCTGCCTGACATGGTACAGACACCTTCTTTTCTCCCTCACCAAGGATTCTGTATTTATGAGCTGTATTAGCAGCTCATAAACCCCAAACCACACAGCTTTGGGTGCTGCATTTGATGGATTTTGACGTGAAATGTGGTTTCCTGCCCTAACAAGCTAGTGGTTTCCTTTACCTGCTGGTTGAGCTCATGAGGTGAAGCCTTTTTCTGCACATGGATTTGGGAAAGTTCTTCCTGAGAGTCCAGACTCCAGATCTTTTGGGGTACTCCTGGGCTTGATTTTGTCACTGGTTTAAAGAGGGAAGGGGAGCTAATTCTAATTATTTCACCATTTGGACTGGCTTAAAGGAGAGGGGGTGGGGCACAGATTCATTCTAAACCCTGGCAGTCGTTAGTATCCCCTCCCAATCTTTGTCTGCTCTGAAGCTCCCCCAACCTCAAACCACCCACTCTGAGGCAGACTAATCTTTTCCTCTGATCATCACATTCTAGGGGCTTCTCTCTTCTTCTCACCTCATTCTCACTTGGAAGAGGCACTTTCCGTCCTCCCCCACTGCACACCTCCCACCCCCAAGATGGGGGGTCTCAGAATTTTCCCTGAACTCCTCACAGTGGGTCACACCTCTTTATACTCACCGAACACTTATTTAAAATTTCTTCCACTCCATTGTGTAATACATCCTTTCTCACTAAAGAACTTTTGGAAAATTAAGACAAGCAGAAGAAAACCAAGCCACTTAAGATATCACCTGCCCCACAAAAACCAGCATTAATATTTTGATATTTTTTCTTCTAAGTTTTTCCTTGCATTGGTGTTTTTAAAACGTAGTTGTAATCATACAGCACATTAGATTTCACTTTCTACTTTGCTTCACTTGTGATATTGTAGAGGAGGGAAAATAATCTTCCCTATACCTTTCTAGATTCTGTGGCTGAGACCCTCCACCTCCTGTAACAAAAGATGAACAAGAGAAAAAAAAAAAAAAACCCAGAAGTTTAATAACATGTATACCTCCTGTATACATGGGAGATACCCTGAAAACTGAGTAAAACTCCCCCAAATGGCCCAAGCCACCGTCTTAAATACCATCTTCAGCTAAAGGCAAAAGAAAGATGTTTTGAGGGGGAAGCTTTTTATGGGAAGTTATCAGGAAAAGTACAGCAAAGGTGTAGTTGTCATGTAGATTTAAGTTGGTGCCTCCTCCACTGATGAGATTCTTTTGTAATTCAGAGTCATCCTTCTCTGCCTGGTATAGGAGGGAGACACCTGTACATATGGAGATTTCCTTTGTAAATGTAATTGTCCCTTAAGAAAGGGACAAAGGATCTTCTTCTGCATCTGTTGTTTCTTTAAAATAATCAACTGAACAATCTTTATGCTTAAGAGGCATATTTTGGGGTGGCACAGTCAACTACCCTTCAAAGTCATTACATTTTCTAGCTTTATAACCCATAATTTCTCATGTCTGTGTTCACTTCACCTTTCCCTGTGGTTAGAGTCTTAGGTAGTTTCCAGAATATCACTCTAACAAATGGCAAAGTAATGCATATTTTTGTATGTAAATCTAATGGTATCTTTTTTTTTTAAAGATTTTATTTATGGGCGCCTGGGTGGCTCAGTTGGTTGAGCGACTGCCTTCGGCTCAGGTCATGATCCTGGAGTCCCGGGATCGAGTCCCGCGTCGGGCTCCCTGCTCGGCGGGGAGTCTGCTTCTCCCTCTGACCCTCCTCCCTCTCAGGCTCTCTGTCTCTCATTCTCTCTCTCTCAAATAAATAAATAAAATCTTAAAAAAAAAAAAAGACAATATGATTCTTAATCCCATTCTTGCCCAGGAAGCATTGTTTTTAAGTTCTTTCAACATGGAGGAAAATAAATTCCCATTTCTCCCACTCTTCCTGCCCCCTTTGCTATGAATCAGTGTTGAGATAAATTTCTAGGTCCAAGATGGACCACTTCTGTCCAAGGTGCCACGTAAGCAAACCGAAACTTGGATGACTTTTGTGTCCCTGCAAATGCTCTGTTTGATCAGAAACCCAGTGGTATTTCCAGTCAACTAATCTCCAAATGCCAAGCCAACTTGGGACCTTTTCACTCCAAATGAATCTGATTTTGTGGCTCTAGTCATTCAGATATTTTCTATTTTTCTCTTCCTCATTCTTTATTCTTTATATTATAAAGTCTTCCAGCCTTCTTCCCCATTTTGCACATCTCCAAATGGAGACTGCTCACTTCACTAAGTGTTTAATAAAATTTGTTTGTATTACCTACTTTTTGTTAATTGTTTTTTAACACCATTGAAGGGCAGCAGAATATACCACCCCAAAATACATCACCCACACTTTGGCATGTGGATTATTTTGAACTGAAGTCAATCAAGACCCAGCAGACTCAGAAGTTTTTTGCTTCTCCATTAATTACCTGATAAAATTTAGAAAGGAGGCCTGTACCAGAAAGAGAGCCACTACCAGAGGTAATGTTTTCATCTGAGAGATTATCTGCATGGCAGGGCAAACACTGTATACAAAACATTTGCTCTTCTCATCCTCCTGTGAATCGCCTTCCTCCCCTTTGAAACCTCAGACCCCTACCCCTACCCCTTTCCTTAGCTCAGAATGGTATAAAGGCCTCAGTTGCTTGACTGGTTTTTCTCTCTTTTTTTTAAAGATTTTATTTATTTGACAGAGAGAGACACAGCAAGAGAGGGAACACAAGCAGGGAGAGTGGGAGAGGGAGAAGCAGGCTTCCTATGAAGCAGGGAGCCCGATGCGGGGCTCGATCCCAGGACCCTGGGATCATTACCTGAGCCGAAGGCAGATGCTTAACAACTGAGCCACCCAGGCACCCTGTCAATCTAATTATTATACCAGCTAAAGAACCTAGAAAGAAAGAAGGGACAATTTCTCCTCCCCTACACCAGCCACCTCTCTTTTAAGGGCTGATTCTTCATTTTTTATGTAATGAAAAACTTTACTTTGCATGAAAGCAACCAGCTCCTTGCAAGAGGTTGTGAGATGTGGATAGCGGTGGGAGAAGGGTGTCTTAGAAAACTCACCCGTTTTTGGGACGTTCACCTTACTCAGGAAATCTCCACCCTCCTAACCAATTGTGCCCTGTTTCCATGTTGCCCCTTCTAATGCTTTGTAAAACTTGGTCTTGCCCGAAACCCTTTGAGAAGACTACGCCACTTCTGAGTCACTGAGCTCCCCCAATCCATGGGTTACTTTCTTTTGAATAAAGGACTTCAAACAAAACTGTTTTAGCTTTGTCATTTGACAGTTTACACCCCTCAGATCTGGGGCATCAGATCCCTTCCCAATATCTTCACTCAAGATGTGTCCAGAAACATATCAAAAGCAACCATCCTCCGGCCCATGTTTTTCATTTCATTAAAAAGGTAAACTCTAAAAAGGGAGGCAGGCATTATGTCTATTTTATTTGCCAGACTGACCTGGCAGATATCCTCAATAAATATGAGTTGAATGAATCATGCAACTTTAAATATTTACACATGATCACCCTAATTCCAAGTCTTTTATAATAGCTTCTAAATGTGTCTTCAGGTTTAGTTCTCCATTGAAATGGGCTTCTGAACAGGCCCTATGGCCCTGGCTTCTCACCTGCAGCACAGAGTGTAAATGAAGCTGAGGCCATGGTTCTTGTCTTCAGGTCAGGCACACTTTGGAGTATCCATCCAGCCAAACCCAGTCTTCTGCCTGGCTTCTCTGTCCTTATGCCCTTTGGCTCCCAAGTCCTATGGCTCCACACCTGACTCTGGTTATTGGGAATTCGTGGTCAGATCTGCTGCTAATGCTCACAGAAGTCATTCATGAGGAACCAATTTCATGAGAGCAGAGAGCACACCTGAGCAAAATCAATGTAAGTTCAGCACAGTGCCAGGCACATAGGTAATGAGTTGGTTAATGAATCCATTTCTGGCTGCTACATCTGCTTTTTCTGGAAATATCTGCCGTTCCTATGTTCTCACTCTTTTGGCCACCAGACTCTCCGTCTAGTCTTGATCTCCAAGCTCTGGAATGGGAGTTGTCATTCATATGATGGACAGTACATGTACATTTCAATAGAGATACTTCTAAGCCTCTTGCTTGGGGCTGGCTGATAAATTCACAATAATATTTCCAGGAAGGGATAGTTACACATTTGGGGTTTGAGGAGATTTCTCAGGAGAAGATGGAATTAGGCACTCAAATCTGAAGGAGCATAGAAGATAGTTATTCTGGAAGGAAGTCAGTGTTCTTTATTCTTCCTCAATATTTCTGGTCAATTCAGTGATTTTTTTTTAATTTTCTTTGAGGCGAGGCAGAAGGGATGCACTGCTGTTTAGATGACATTCTCATAGGCAAATAACCTTGGTGTGTCTGATGTTGTGGGTGGCGAGTGGGGTTTCTCCATCTGTTAGGCAGATACAAAGATGCAGATTGTTGGAGGTGGGAAGGTGCAGGATCCCACCAGAAGACCCCACCATCCCGGACACCCTTCCTTGCCAAGGTCACCCAACCCAAACCTCTCGCTATAGAGAAACCATTACTAAAGGTTAAACCACATATACTTTGCTGAATGCTTAATGAACTGAACTTTACTTCCAATAATCCTATTACTTTCCTACTACTATGCAAACTGTTTTGCTCATTCTCATCTTTTCTGACCTGGCTGAGAGGGGAGATAAGAAGGTCTCACTGCTTCTGCCAGGTGTGAAACATGAAGGAATAAGCTTTAAAGCTTAGCATGTTAGTAGTTTGACTGGGGAGAGGGTGCAAACCATATGTAACATAGCTAGACCAAAGAAAAGTAACAGAAATCTCTCCTGCCTCCAGCTTACTGGTGGCTCAGAAGCAAGCTGGAGTTGTCTCCCCAGCAATCCCTCCCCTCTGAGGCACAGCCCAAGCCATGGACTTTTCTCCATCCAAATCCTCAGGATCCTACTGATTTTCTTGATCATCCCTACCTAGAACCTCTCTCCCTCTCTATTTGTTCCATATTACTCCATTCAACTCCTAAAACATAATTCTCATTTATTCCATATATTCTTGTGTAACCCTAAGCAAAGGGAATGGGGATGGACTGGGAAAACTTTTAATATCAGAGAATACAAGAACACTGGGGCCCAAGACATTTTCAGCTAAGCTTGAACCAGGAAAAATAATGAGACAAGTAGGGCGCCTGGGTGGCTCAGTTGGTTAAGCGACTGCCTTCGGCTCAGGTCATGATCCTGGAGTCCCGGGATTGAGTCCCGCATCGGGCTCCCTGCTCAGCGGGGAGTCTGCTTCTCCCTCCGACCCTCCCCCCTCTCATGTGCTCTCTCTCTCTCTCATTCTCTCTGTCTCAAATAAATAAATAAAATCTTTAAAAAAAAAAAAAAGAATGAGACAAGTAAGGTGAATCTCAGCTCTAAAGCTTCTTACCTTTTGAGGTATTTGCACAGAGGAATAAAGTGTATTTACTGGATTTTCTTCTGGAATAGTATTCTATTAAAAAGAGAAAAAAAATCATAGGGTCACCTAGACAAGCCCAAAGAGACACCCAGAATCCAGAAGGGAAAGCAGAGGTAGGAGGAAGGGCAAGAAGGAAGAGAGGTTCTGGACCAGGAATGGGGAAGAGGGAGGAGCTCTTGTTGGTGAGTGCAAGAAGCAATTGCCTGATTTTTAAACCTTGTTGTGTTTAAATAAATTTAAAAATGTATAAGATATAGAAGTCCCATGAGCTAGGAGCAGCCTAAGGTGATTGAAGGATAATTTGAAGTAATGTTGCTAATGTTGCAAGTAAACTTTTCTATTAGCTTAAAGGGCCATTGGAGCAAATATATGAGGATGACCGATGGGTCAAAACAATAAAACTACAATGACAGCAATAGCAAAAACAACTTCCAGGCTGGAGAAAAGTGTCCTGGGTCAGTGAAGTTTCTTCCTGAACACCCAGGACAGTCCTTTGGTCTCCTGGGAGTGTGTCTTGAGCAGAGAAGAAGGAGGATGGTGATAAAGCAATCGATTTTGACATAAGCCAGGCTGTGTGGAGCCCAGAGCAGTCTCTCCTGTGAAGCAGAAAGGAGCTCTCAGGACACTAACAGCTTCAAAAGAAAGTGTAACATCTCCTCTCAGGAAAGTTGTAGGTAAACACAGGAAGATGCAACCTGAAACACCAAGGGCTGCACTGAAGCTGGCATTCTGAGGCCCCAAAGTGCTTTTATTTCTTCACTAAATGGGCCAATGGGGAAAAGTGCTCTATGGCCTCTAAGGAACTAGCCCAGGTGGGACTACAGTGATTCCTGGCGGCCTTTCAAAGTTGTCTATCTAGGTCATGTCTCCAAATTGTCTTATTATTTGAGTTTCTTTAAACTTTATTCTTATCATCTTCTTTTCAAAGAGTTTCCTTTGAATTGACAATGTGTTTGTTTACCTCAGCCTGGTGACCCACGCCTAGAAAGCCTTGAGTGTGGGCCTAGAGCCTTCTGAAATTGTGGGCCCCTGAGCCTTCTGATGGAAAAGGCATCTCTATAGCCAGTGTTCTGACACCGTAACTCAAACATCAGGCCAAAGTCACACTTCCCTACCTGCTGTGCTTTGCAAAAGGAATTTGGCCTGTTGAGTGGCCCTTGTGAGCTGTGAAGGGAAGCGAGGATTCCACAGGTCACAGAGTGAGCGTTACTGGCCGGGTCAGAACCAGGGGCTCAGAACAAGAGGTCACTGACTCCTGCATGAGAAAGTATTCATAAGGACTTAAGGAGACACAGGTGTGTTGAGTTTCAAGGGCTATACATCCTCATATTCCATGTTGCCCAAGTCCACAGAGAAATCTCAGCTAAAGTAAGGAGGGCCTTAGAGAGGAAGATCAGGTCCCAGGAAAGATGGGAAAGGACTCACATTAACGCAGGTGATTGTGTCATACACTGGAGTCTCTCCAGAAGAGGGGTAGTAGTTAAGAACTTCCTGATGAGTATCTATTCCCTTCTTCTCTTCAATGGACTCTGAAACCAGGTGGGAGAGAATCAGAGCTGACCCTCCTTTGATTCACCACCCCCACCAGCCTACCCCCTGGAAGACCCACTTAGGGTGACCATGCTGGTTTCCCTACAACTGATCACCATGCTGGTTTCTGGGACATGGGACTTTCCGTGCTACACCCAGGGAAATCCCATAATGAACTGTTTACCCTGGTTTCTTCACTTCCCAATTTGTGGACCAAGGCAGCCAAAGGGGAAGCAGAGAAAGTCAGAGACACTTTCAGAGTGCTTTCAAGAGGGAGGAAAGATCTTAACACCTACAATTTATACACAACTGATGCTTAGGTCCCTCCCCAACACTCCACATGGACAGTATCGGGGAACTGAGAAGAAAAAATCAGTAGGAGGGTTTAGGGATGCAGAGCATGGGGTTTGGCATGGAGAGACAGAGGTAGCCTTCTCCAGGAAGAGTGTGTCTAGACTGAGGTGGGGAGGAAAGAGAGGTCTCTGGAGTTGATCCAATGAGGAGGACTGGGTATGGTTTGGGGTCTCTAACCAGGGATAGGGATTGGAAGGGCTGACTGGAGTGTGTTGGTGTATGGGACCTCAGAGTTGGAAGCCATCACCTCCCAGGTCTGAGGAACAGAGTCAGCAGTGTAAGGCTTGTGTCAGTAGGAGGATCACACCAGTAAGTTGCTCTTGGGGGAAAGAGAGGGGTGAGCACTGGAGAGGGAACTAGGAGGACTTTGGACTTAGAAGATAAGTTATGGACTCAAGCACTCTCTTACTCCAGAATTAAGGAGTGCAAGATGATTGTGTTCTCCTTGAGTACACAGAATATGGCCTCTTCATTTCTGTATCCTTAGTGCCTAGTACCAATTCCAGCACACAGTTCAACATATGTTTGTTGAAGAAATGAGGGAGCAAATGCATGAATGAGGCTGAAGGCAAAAATAGTGCATGCTCTACCTTTTCTTCTTTCTCTTCGCATAATTAGAATAACTGGCACCAGGGCAAAGGCACTGAACAGGAAGAGCACCCCCAGGACATACAGGACCATGGAGGATTCTGAGTCATCAGCAGCACCTTTAATGAGAGAATGGGTAGAGGCACAGGGAAGGGAGAAGAGTCAGCTAGGGAAAATGACCCAACTTGTGGAGCAATTGCCGCCTTCCTCCCAGTCTGGTGACTTCCCAGGGGCCTCCAGTCTTCATGGGCTGTTCCCATGGGGACCAGGAGCTGAAGAAGGTATAGGTCCTGAGACAGAGGCTCCTGGAGAGAGAGGAGAGACCGTTACCTTCACAGAGCTTCCAGGCAAAGATGGGGTTTGAAGAATTGCTGCTGATGGGGTTCCTGGCCACACAGATGAAGGTCATGCCCTTTTCTCCCAGCCTCCAGGATATAGAGAGGATGGGGCCATTATGGGACTCATTGGCTGCCTGCCCCACGGACTCCCAACTGTAGGTCACATCCTCTCCTCCCTGGTCCATGAAGCATGTCAAATTAGTCACACAGGTGCCATTCTCATTGTTCTGCAGACCCATGGTAACTTTGGGCTTTGACAGGTGCTCTGCAAAAGAGAAATGGACAACCAAGAGTGGAAACTATGCCTTTTCTGAATTATTCTTGTAAAGCTTGGACCTGATTCTCTGGGGTTGCTGCAGAGTGGAGAGGAAGAAGCAATTCATAGCAGAATTCTCATTCTTATCTGGGAAAGAGAACTGTCTAGGTCGGCTTTCCTAGTTATATAAAAACAACAGTAACAACAGAAATAATAATAATAATTCAACAAGAATGCAGCTGCCATTTTCGAAGCAAAGCTATATGGCCAGCCTTGTGCTAGATGCATTTTAGATGTGAGCTAATTTTATCTTTTTTAGAGGCTCCCTATTCCTCTGTCTTCAGGCTTCCTTGAAGAGACTTTCACTTTACTCTCCAGGAGAGAATAGTATGGGAATACTATTTCTGGCCCTCCTCTCTTTCTCGTGCTCATTGTTCTCCCTGAGAGGATGAGCAATTGGTTCATTGATGAGATGGAAAGAGTCTGACATCCAACATCACTTCTTTATTACCTCTCTCTATTTTGAGCTGTTAAGATTGCTGTCTAAATGTGGTTTGCCCTTCTTTCCCACCCCCAGCTAGTTTGACTGCATACCCTCTGTTCCTTTCAACTATGTCTATATGGAGGACACACCTGGATCAAGGTACATGGCCTAACTCTTAAGGGCAAACCTGGAGGCCCATCTCTGGTTGTCCCTGATCCTACAGCTCAGTGAGTAAGGCAGCTATTGTAATTGGCTGAGTAATTGTTTTGTAAGTTCATCTTCCCTGAATGGGCTCCAAGGTCTACACTTTGGGGGAAAATATTTCTTCTATCTAGCTTCACCAGAAAAAATAAAGCTGATATTTTTATCTTCCTTTTGATTCTTGTGTGGATTTTTCAATTGGTTGGAATCTGTAGGGAAAGAGGTATAATTGATGTTTATACACAATAATCTTTCTAAGATAGGTATCACCTTCCTCCCCATTAAAGGTATGGAAATGAAATTTCACGGAGCTTAAGTAACCTGGCTAAGGCCATGCAGTTAGTAGGTAGAGAAGCCAGCATTTGACTTGTGTGATCACTGCTTCCCCTATCACCCATCCTCTACACTACACTGCCTCTTGCAGAATCTTTGAGTAGGAAGGGGCCTGAGGGGTGAGCTACATTTACTTCATCCATGCAGGAGTTCCCTCTTCCACATTCTTGCCAAATGTTTATCCAACCTTTGCTTGAACATCTCCAATATCAGAGAGTTTACCACTTTATGAAGGCAGTCATCCACCTTTGGAACTAATTCTGCTCACCATAGACACGCAGCCCATACCGCTGGATGAAGGGGTCTTTGAGGGAAGAACTGTATATCACCACGCGGTAATCACCCGAGTCACTCTTATCCAGTTTGCTGAGCTTCAGGGAATAGTTTCCATGTAGGAAGTCCAGCCTTTCCTTGTTATGACTCTGGGTCACTATGACATTGGCTTGTTTGTCTGTTTTTGGCTCTATGGTGATGAGAGGGGTTGTGTTGAAGATCCAGACAAGGCTATCAATCTGAATTCCTGGGAACTTCAGAGGGAAAGTCACAGACCCACCAAGGTCACCAACCAGTTCTTTCAGAGCTCCAGAGGTTGCTGGCCCTGCAGACACAGAGAACCATAAAATAAACCTAAGTCCCTGCCCTTGCCACCAATTACTCACCTGTTTTGGGTCCTGGGAAGGTCCCAAGAAACCCTCTGGGGCCAACCCAACCAGCCCCTGGGAAGCCCTTTGAAACCTCACTCACACAAAGGCATTGAGGTCAGAATGCTTTGCCTGAAAGGAGGGACTGCAGGTGAACCCACCCCTTTCCAGAGACCTCAGGCTGGAAAGACCATTCTCTGAGGTAGGTCATGAGGCCCAGCTCCATCTTGGACAAGTTCCTGTTAGGGGACAAGTGGGGAGGTTACTGTCCAATCCTCCCTTTGGACTCCCAGATTGCTCCTGGAGAGCTGACTTTGATGCAGATGCAGAAGCAGCAGCTTGCCTGGCATAGGGGCAGTGGTTCTCAAGCAGAGATCGGGACACTGGGAAGGGAGCTCTAAGTTCTTAATGATAACAATAGCTGGGAAGCTTGCGGGTGTTTCATCTTCTGTTTTATGATAGATTAGAGTGCGAAATCATCCCCAAGTGAGGTTCTCATTCACTTTAATTTCAGTGTCCTTGAGTGGAAAGGCCAAAGAGCACTGGACGCTCTACAGTATGCCTAGACTGACTCATGATGCTCACTCCCAACTACTAGGAGTTGTAGTAGGGGTTCACTTCCCCAAGAAGTTTTTGTGTCACCACAATCTTAGTTCACCTCAAAAAGTATGACTTATAAACAACCACCACTGGTTATGTGGTTCCAGGTGGAAAACAGTTAAGAACGGCTGTGGAAAAAGCTTCCAGAAGTGGCCCACGGGGCATTTCCAGTGAACAAGTGTGGGGAATGAGTCTTCTACCTGTTAAGATCTGAGGGACAGACTTGGGATAGCACAGAGCAGAAAGGAAATTTAGAAGTACACAGTCAGTAAGAGGCAGAGACCACATCAGTACCCACAGGATCAAGGCCCCATCCATCATCGCTTACAAATGAGAAAAACAAACAACAGAGATTGAGAGAAAGTATTCAAGGGATCACAAATAGTGGCAAAACTAAAACCAGAACCCAAGTCTTCTTAAAGCTGTTCTCCATACAAGTACAAAACCCAGTTATTTTCCCTTCTACCTCTTAACATAATGCATCATGCTGAAATGTCTAAGAGAAATTTTATTAATTCCATCATGGAAAGCACAAAAAAGAAGAAACAAGGAAAATCTTTTTAAGTCATTTCTACACCCAATGTAGGGCTCAAACTCACAACCCTGAGATCAAGAATCACACACTCCCCCAACAGAGCCAGCCAGGTGCCCCAGGAAAATCTTTTTAAAATCTAACAAAGCAACAAGCTATAGGCTCCTGACAGTTGTATTATAATGAGGCAGCTGCTGGGCTGCACTATGACTTTTGTAGGCTGTATTCACTTTTGCCTTAGTTGGTCCTTCATCCATAAAAAAATATTAAAAATTATGTTTTATGACTGCATTGGTATAAAAATGAATGTAATGCCAGCTGCATTCATTATTACATATTAATTATTATTATTATATTTATTTTTCTTCTGATTCTGAAAGAAATTCAAACTATTGTGGGCCCTGGACATTGTGTCTAATTGGCTCTGTGCGATTGACCAAGCATCCAGGTTCTACTTCATGTCAAAGCTTGATCTGTTACCATATTTTTTTTAATTGAAATATAGTTGACATACAATAATTATATTAGTTTTAGGCGTACAACATAGTAATTCAACCTATACATTATGCAGTGTTCACCATGATAAGTGTAGCTACCATACTGTTATTACAACATTATTGACTCTATTCCCTGTGCTGTACTTTTCATCTCTGTGACTTATTTATCTTATAGCTGGAGGTTTGTACCTCTTCATCTTCTTCACCTATTTCACTCATCCCTTCACCCCTTCTTCCGTCTGGCAACCACCAGTTTGTTTTCTGTATTTATGAGTCTGTTTCTGTTTTTGTTTCTTTGTTTTAGACTCCACATATGAGTAAAATCATATGGTATTTATCTTTCTCTGCCTGACTTATTTCACATAGCATGATACCCCCTGGGTCCATCCATGTTGTTGGAAATGACAAGATTTCATTCCTTGTGGTAGCTGAGTAATATTCCATTGTGTATATATACCACATCTTCTTTATCCCTTCACCTATTGAGAGACACGTGGGCTGCTTCCATATATTGGCTATTATACATGATGCTGTAATAAACACAGGGGTGCATATATCTTTTTGAATTACTGTCTTTGTTTCCTTTGGGTAAATACCCAGTGGCAGAAATACTGGATCATAGGGTATTTCTATTTTTAACTTTTTGAGAAAACTGCGTACTGTTTTCTACAGTGGCTACACCAATTTACATTCCCACCAACAGCGTGCTAGGATTGCCTTTTCTCCGTACTCTTGCCAACACTTGTTATAGTCTTTTTGATACTAACCATTCTGTCTGGTATGAGCTGGTATCTCATTGTGGTTGATTTGCATTTCCCTGATAATGAGTGATGTTGAGCATCTTTTCATGTGTTTGTTGGTCATCTGTATGTCTTCTTCGGAAAAGTGTCTATTCTGGTTCTCTGTCCATTTTTAATTGGATTATTTGGGTTTTTTGGTGTTGAGTCTTATAATCATATTTTCTACCACCCTGGCACTGATGCAACTCATTCCCCTTCTAGCAAGAGACAAATTCCTGTATTGTCCTATCCAGATATCTAAAATTGCTTCACTAGAGATTTATTTCTATAGTCCCTGTTAAAACTCAACTACTCCGGGGCACCTGGGTGGCTCAGTTGTTGGGCGTCTGCCTTTGGCTCAGGTCATGATCCCAGAGTCCTGGGATTGAGCCCTTCATTGGGCTCCCTGCTCCACAGGAAGCCTGCTTCTCCTTCTCCCACTCCCCCTGCTTGTGTTCCCTCTCTTGCTGAGTCTCTCTCTGTCAAATAAGTAAAGAAAATCTTTAAAAAAAACCCCAAAACTCAACTACTCCAGAAATAGTTCCCAATATAGTTACTATGCATCAGGGTTGATTCTGTGCCAACATTTATTGTAGAGATTACGCCTAATACCTAAAGCAATCCTGGAAACTAGGAATTTTGATCCTTTTACACAGGGATCAGCAACCTATACAGTCCATGGGCCAAATGTGGCCTGCTGTGTATTTTGGTAAATCAAATTTTATTTGGACACAGCCAGCCATGTTCTTTTTTTTTTTTAATTTTATTTATTTATTTATTTATTTTAGAAAGAGCGAGAGAGCTGGGATAGGGAGGAACAGAGGGGGAGGGAGAGGGACAAGCAGACTCTGTGCTGAGTGCAGAGCCTGTTGAGGGGCTCTATCCCATAACCCTGAGATCATGACCCGAGCTGAAACCAAGAATAGGATGCCCAACTAACTGAGCCAGCCAGGTGCCCCAGGACACAGCCATGTTCTTTCATTTACATATTATCTATTGCTGCTTTTTCACTACAAAGGCTGAGTTGAGTAGTTGCAACAGAGATTATATTGCCTGCAAAGACTAAAACATTTACTATTTGACCCTTTACAGCGAGTTTGTTAACTCCTGATTGATGAGAAAACTGAGATTCAAAAAAACCTAAGTAACTTGTCCAAAGGCACAAAGCTAGTAAGTGATGATTTGAGGATTTAACTCAATGTCACTCTCTCTCCGGAGGCTGGGGTGTTTCCACTATGGCTCAGTTTGAAGGCCCTGGAGCCTTGTGCCCGCTCCAGCCCTCTCCCTCCCTCCCTTTCAGCAGTGAGGGCTCAGGTGTCAATTCTGAAGCCCTTGTGTCTCACAGAATCCAATTTCCCCTTCATGTCCTTTGGTGACCTTTCTTTCTTTCTCTCTCTTTCTTCCTTCCTTTCTTTCTTTTTTAAAGATTTTATTTATTTATTTGATATATAGAGAGAAAGCACAAGTAGGCAGAGAGGCAGACATAGGGGCAGGCAGAAGCAGAGGAAGAAGCAGGCTCCCCGCTGAGCAGCGAGCCTGACGTGGGCCTCGATCCTAGGACCCTGGGATCATAACCTGAGCCCAAGGCAGATGCTTCACCGACTGAGCCACCCAGGAACCCGGAGGTGACCTTCTTTTAAGCACAAGTGCTCTACCAGTGCTCCAGAGAAAGGGAATCCTGATGTTATAAAATGTTGACCTAGTCCCTTGATTACAGTTTTGGGATTTTTTTTTTAATTTAAAGATTTTTATCTATTTATTTGAAAGAGAGAGTGCACATGCATGAGCAGGGGAAGGGGCAGAGGGAGAAGCAATCTCCTGGCTGAGCAGGGAGCCAGATGCAGGGCTCAATCCCAGGACTCCGCAATCAAAACCCAAGCCAAAGGTAGCCGCTTAATTGAGCCACCTGGGCGCCCCTACAGTTTTGGGATCTTAACTAACTTTTTTTTTTGCTAAATTTGTCTCCAAAAGTACTGGCTTCTCCCCCTGGGTAAATGCCTTTTTGAGGGGCTGATTCCTGTTTTCGAACATTTCTGCCTCCTCACCCCCATCAGTCAGTGCATATATACTATGGATCTCTCAAGTCTTTATTAAATCATTCTGTTAAGTAATCTGATTTTTCAAAAAGCTGCTCCCCTGCATCCCTAAATACTAAAGCAGGATGGTTTCCAGTTGCTCTGTCTTTGATAATTTCAACGGTGTCAAAATAGTCGCAGTACATGCTACAAAGTCAGTGTCAGTTTGAATTTTTGACTGATCATCTAATGTTTGCATCCTTTTACTTCAACAATAAGGTGAATATTTTGCAGTCAAATAAAGATTGGTTATCACTTGGCTCCACATAGGTGTGACCCTGGATTTTCACACAAGGTTTGGGGGAGATGTTTAAACTGGGGAGGTGGCCAACTGCAAGGATGTTACTTTAGTACTATAGCATGTGTGCACACATTTAGACATGGGTAATCATTCTTTTCACTTCTTCAGACATGTGGTGCAATATTCTCTGTGTGAATGCCAAGACAGGTGAATTTTGTGTGAGGATATTAAAAAATGTCTCCAAATTCATTGCTTCTTGTTAGGATGAAATTGGAAGATGACACAGTACAAATTGTCAACACAAGCCTAGAGGGAGTATATTGTTTCTATCTTAATTATATCTATAGGATGAATAGAGGGGTCATGAAAGAGGAAAGTAGCTCCATGCCATTCCCCAAGTGTGAGTTCAGACGATAAGGGGAGGGGTTAATGAGTGCTAGCCAGTTTTGTTTCCTCTTCTGTGGAAAGAGTTTCCCATAGTTGACTGTGAAAAGGGATCCAGAAACAAGAGACTTCTCTCAGCTATCCAAAACTGACCTGAAGTTCCGCATTCTGTGATGGCTTTTCCACCTGCAGCAGTCTCACCAAGTTTTACCTTGCCTATGTAGGTCATGTTTTCTTTCTTTTTTTTTTAAAGATTTTATTTATTTGAGAGAGAGAATGAGAGACAGCACAAGAGGGAAGAGGGTCAGAGGGAGAAGCAGACCCCCCGCTGAGCAGGGAGCCCGATGCGGGACTCGATCCCGGGACTCCAGGATCATGACCTGAGCTGAAGGCAGTCGCTTAACCAACTGAGCCACCCAGGCGCCCATAGGTCATGTTTTCTTAATTCAGTCATTCTTTCCTCTAGCAAGAATTTATTTAGTTCCATATTTGTGCCACGCACTGTCTAGGAGCTGAGGATATAACTAGGGAGGGATACAATCCTGACCCTTGTACTCATGGAGTGAGGAGATAGCCATTAAATAAGTGGCTGTATGGGTTATGAAAGGGGATGTAGTAGGCACTTGGGGAACCTACAATACAGAGATTGAACGTCATCTGTAAAATTGAAAGACTCTAGAGAATGAGTGGCTACTAACACCCACCTACAAAGCCTAGGAGGATTGGACCTCATGAAACTCATCTACCCTCCCACCTAGATCAGTGTAGTGAATGTCCTAACTTGCCTTTTCTGCATCCACTTCATCCTTTCCTCATTTTATAGCAGCCAAGTGTGTCAGGTAAGACTGACAGGAACCCAGTTCAAGTGGTAGCCTTCCTCTGGCATGGTAATTAGTTCAGCAGTATCACATGACCTGGGCTGACTTATCTGAGAAACCCCGGGGTTTTGCTCCAAGGGCAAGATGACCATATGATGCTGTGGGAAGATATGAAGCTGGGGACCACTTGCTATCACCAGACAAGCAGCCAGGTCTCCTCCCTCACCTGACCCCCAGTGTCCTTTGTACCTCACATTTTTGTTTGTGCTTTATCCTTCTCTCTGCCCATCCAAATCATATTCAAGACCTATAAAACCTAGTTCAAAGCCCTTCCCTGAACAAGTCTCCACCTCTTTCACCACACCTACCCCCCGAAATTCCACCACAAATGTCACTTCTTTTTCCATTTTAAATTCCCCAGAAGGAGTTATTCTCCTGGGTGATGATTGGACATACCATTTGTAGACCAATAATTGGTCTACAGGCATTAGGTTCCAGATTACCTGGTGGTAGGCTCTGGGATTGCACCCAAGGAGGGGCGGGGATGGCCTCTCCTGCCAGGCAGCATGGAACAGTGTAAAGAGGTGGTGCTCTGGCCTAACTGGGAGTCAGAAGACCTGGGTTCATTCTGGTTCCTCTGTAATAAGCAACAAACACTTGGTGTCACTCCTTAGCTCATAAACTGGTTTAAAGGGCATCACGTTTTTATCCTCAAAGTAACTCCATTAGATAGAGGTTAATTAAGCTCCATTTTATGGATGAGGACACTGGGGCTCCAAGATGCTGAATGATTTCCCCAAAGTCCCAAATTGGGAAGTGGTGGATGTGGGAGGAGAAGCTGGTTGGTTCTTTTGTGTCGGAGGATTGCATTCTTTCTACTACTGCCTTGTTATTTACCACTTTGAGTTATAATGTTGAGTTGAGTGAGAGTCTCAACTCTCAAAGAGAAAAATAACCTTTATTTGCCAGGACTTGGGGTGGATGAAAGGTGAATATGGATTTGAAAGCATTTTGAGAAGTACAGAGCCTTCCACCACACAGTAGGAGGTGGGAGGGAAGGGCGAGGAGCAGTGTTATGAAACAGGCCTTGAGAAGGCTTCTCATTTTTAATTCTCATTTCCTCAAGGATGGCTAGAAGTGAGAAATAGATTTCCCAAAACTTCTCTGGATGGCTTCTCAGCAGGATGAGCTTTTCAGAAGGTGGTCTGGAACCTAATGCCTATAGACCATTCACCGGCTAATTCACAGCAAAACACTATGTCCGGTCACCATGCATGGTGAGATCTCCTGCAGCAAGCATTCCCTGCCAACCTGCCTTTGGAGGTGGAGGGAGCTGGAGCAGGAGACCTTCTGTCTTCTGTCCTGGCCGAGACTCAGATATTTTGGAATCAAAAGAGTCAACCCTAAGATGCCCTTCATAACAGGAAAGTAAACAGCTCCTCCCCTTTGTCACCTCCTTTTCCTCTGGGTTATCACCTCCTCCCTTTCACCTGCTCCCCCACAAGACTCAAGAGTTGAGTGGAGGAAAGGAGCTAGATTAAGAGGAAGGGACATCATCAGTACAGCCAGAATTAAGGGATGGTACCAAGGAGGAAGACTTCAAGGTAGGGGAGGATGTAAAGGTCACCTCCTGCTTGCTGGCGTGGTCCCCAAGCATCTGTCCCAGGATGCAGTGCCTCCATTAGAATGTACCAGCATATCGTAGCAACCTCTTCATGGAAACCAGAGCATCTTAGAGCTGGGAGAGGTCTTAGGGACTACTTAGTCCCATCCTACTTCACAATGAGGAGACTGATGCTCCAAGGGTCATGGTGATATGCTCTAAGTCAGTGGAGCCAGGACTCCTAAGGCAGGGCTTCCCAAGCTATGCCCCCAACACCCCTGAGATCTGTAGCACTGCCTCAGTGTGTTTCTGAAGAGCTTAAGAGGGAGTAGGGGGAGATGAGTGAGGGGCAGAGCAGTAGGGAACTTGAATGTGAATGTGGCGGTTTAGGGCTGGAGTATTGGCAAAGGCATGTGGCATATTGGGAGGTTTGCAAACCTTTGTTCCATGTGTATCAGTCTTGACACTGATTTAAAATTCTCTTTCTGTGGTACATTAATTAAGGGGAAGTTGGGTAAGGAGCAGTAGTTTCCAAAATTGGTTTTTTCTTTCTTAAGCAGGAGTTTGCTTTTATGAAACGAAATCTTATGCAGAATCGGACATGTAAATTGCTGTATAGAGTCAAAGCCTCCCTGATGGAAGAGGAGTCCCTAAGCCTCCGCCCCATCACCCCTTCCCATCTCTCACCCCCTATACTTTCTTTTTTTTTTTAAGATTTCATTTATTTATTTGACAGAGAGAGAATGAGAGAGAGAGCACATGAGAAGGGGGAGGGTCAGAGGGAGAAGCAGACTCCCTGCCGAGCAGGGAGCCCGATGCAGGACTCGACCCCGGGACTCCAGGATCATGACCTGAGCCAAAGGCAGTTGCTTAACCAACTGAACCACCCTGGCGCTGCCCCCCCCCCCCACTTTCTTTAAGCTCTTCAGAAACACAATAGAGACACAATAAAGAAAAGATAAAGGACAATTTTGGACTCCTTTCAGGCATGGGCAATGTACCACACAGGCTGTCCACAGCCTCCTGGAGCAGGGCACACACATGTACCCTGCTGCCCACAGTTCAGGTTTCAGATGGACACCTGGGGTTTTGAAAAGCTCTGCGGTGTGCTCCCCCAATTCACCTTCAAGTTCCACTTCTGATCACTATTTCTATTCAGGGAGTGGTTTTTAAAGTGAAAACCTATTCTAGGACCACCTGCTTAGAACCAGGTGCTTCCTAAATATGCAACATTCTAGTGAACTTTAGGAGAGCAACAGTCTGCTGAAACTTAGTGAGGCCAGGTGGTGGGGAGGAAAGGATTGGGAGCACTGACTGACTGTGGGGTCTTGGGCAGGTCACTTCAGGCAGGCTGGGGCACATATAAACATACCAGCCAAGTCCTCAGAGGGAGACTTCATGGTGGTACCCCATGAGTTTGATGACCAGAGAGATATTTCTAACTTATGGGGCTCCAGGTCCTTTCTGAGAGCCCTGAGGATAGTAAAATCTTCAAAGACCAGAATCCTTGTGACAGGAACAGAAAAGTCCTCAGTCCTTCATGGTATTAGACATAAAGTACCTACAGTGTGAGCTGGTTTTCTAAGTAGAGACTGATTGAATTGCTCAGTTAAGAGAGAAAATTCAAATGTTTCCTTCTACTAATATTGTTGTCATGCATAATCATTTAAAATATTTTTCTAAATATTTTCTAATACACTTCTAAATATATACTTATAAATATGTTTAAGTAGAAATATTTAAAATGTATATTTATAAATAAATAAATATACACCTGTATGATCTCATTTTGATTTTAAAGTTGCCCTCAAGGGGAAGGAGGGCTAAGTCCTGGGGAAGATAACATTCTTTATTTAATTCATGACAGAATCTGGATTAGAACACAGGTCATTCTACTACCCAACACCCCTTCTTTCAGCCCTTCCTTCCCTGGGACAGTCAGAGGGGGAGGCTGTCCCCAGATTCATTCTTTCTCCTCTCCTTCTAGTTTCTTCCTGTCCTCTGATTTAGAAACCACAGATTTCAAAAATATATTAAATGAAGTGGCAGAGCTCCCTGAGTTGGGCCAGAGTCCCAGAGTGGACCCAGAAGCCTAGAGGTATACCTCAGGATGGAGAAGGCAGTCAGGAGAACAGGAGAATATGGACTCACCTATGAGCTGGCAGAGGAGAAGGATGAGGATGAAGCATGCTGGGGGACCAAGCATGTTGTTCTCTGGATGTCAGTCACTAAAATGAACTACTTCCTCTTGTGGTGCTCACATCTCTTCCCCAGCTAGCATTTGTAAAAGTAGGAGGGGTCATGAAATGAAAAGTGAGAATGAACTGTCTATAATTTTTTCCAATGTTTATCTCACTTGTTAATTGTAGGTAGTCAAAAAAGGATGGAAAAAATGAATTGAATCCCAAAAGTGATGAAGCCCCCCATTTTACAGATAAGGAAACATTGGCTCAGAGATGCTAGGGATTGATCAAGGCCATATGGTCAGTCTTTTCTGCTACATTATATGACCTCTCAGATACTCAGAACACAGGAAATGGAAGGAAATCAAAGATTAGAAGGAGGAAAAAAGGGTGGCACTAGGGATAATAATAATATTTACTGAGTTTTGCTAAGTGGCAGGAGTACATTCATTCTTTTATTTGTTCCTCTTAACAACCCTGTGAAATACTACGATAATTCGTATTTTCCAGATAAGAAAATGAAGGCTTAGAGTATATTACAGCAAAATTAAGAAGTTATTTTAATAAAAAAAAACAGTATGAGAGGCAAAAAGTCAAGCCAATTAGTGGGAAATGATATTTATAATACATTTATTCCACAAGAGTCTTATATCCATAATACATAAAGAAGTCTTACATATCAATAAGAATTAGGCAGACAACACAATGGACAAGAGACCGAAATAGGTACTTCATAAAAAAAGATATCCAAATGGCAAATAAAGAGAAATCACTAAGAAAATGATGTCAATAGGAATAGCTAAAAGGTCAATAGAGGCACTAAAATGAATTCTAAAAAAATTTCTAAAAATAACTTTTTTTAAAAAAGATTATTTATTTATTTATCTGAGAGAGAGAATGGGAGACAGAGAGCATGAGAGGGGGAGGATCAGAGGGAGAAGCAGACTCCCTGCTGAGCAGGGAGCCCAATGAGGGACTCGATCCCGGGACTCCAGGATCATGACCTGAGCCGAAGGCAGTCGCTTGACCAATGAGCCACCCAGGCGCCCCTAAAAATAACTTTTAAGAAGAAAAGAAAGGAGAAACAGTGACACCGAAAAAAAAAAAAAAGAGTAAGCAGAAAACATAATAAAATGGCATATCTAAATTCAACTATATCAGTAATTACACTAAGCATAAATAGACTAAACACTCCAATTAAAAAACAAAGATTTTTAAATGAATAAGAAGACGAAACCAAATTAATGCTGTCTACAAGAGGTGAGCTTACAAATAAAGACACAGTTGGGCTGAAAGTAAATGGATGGATACAGACATATCATTCAGCCACTAGGCATAAGAAAGCTGGACTAACTATTGATATCAGATAAAGTAGACTTTAGGACAAAGTGATAAAGATGGACATTTCATAATGACAAAGGATCAATTTATTAGGAAGGCATAACAATCATAAATGTGTATCACTAGTAATCACAGATCTTCAAAATACAAAAAGCAAAAAATTTCTCTGGGATAAATGTCCAGGAATATGATTGCTGTGTCATATGGTAAATGTATGTTTAATTTCTTAAGAAACTGCCAAAATATTTTTTAGAGTTGTAACATTTTACATTCCCACACTAGTACTTTGTAGCAGATTCAATTCTTCTATATCCTCATCAGCATTTGGTTTTGTTATTATATTTTATTTTCATAGTTTTAATAGATGTGTAGGAATATCTTATCATGGTTTTAGTTTGCATTTCCTAAAAGCTAATGATTATGAACACTTTTTCACGTGCTTATCTGCATTCATATATCCTCACGAAACATCTATTCATATCTTTTGTCTGTTACATAATCAGATTCTTTTTTTTTTTTTTACTGTTGAGTTTTGAGAGTTCTTTATATATTCTAGATACAGTCCTTTGTTAGATAAGTTGTTTGCAAATATTTTCTCCTTGTCTGTAACGTCTTTTTTTGTCTTCTTTTTTTCTTTTTTAAAGGTTTTATTTATTTATTTGACAGAGAGATAGAGAGCACAAGTAGGCAGAGTGGCAGGCAGAGGGAGAGGGAGAAGCAGACTCCTCGCTGAGCAGGGAGCCCAACACGGGACTCGATCCCAGGACCATGGGATCATGACCTGAACCGAAGGCAGATGCCCAACCGACTGAGCCTCCCAGGGGTCCCCTTTTTTCATCTTAATAGGGTCTTTTGCAGAGCAAAATTTTAAATTTTGGTCAAGTTCAATTATCAATTTGTTTTCTTTTATAGATTGTGCTTTTGGTGTCATATCTAAACACATTTAACTAGTCCTAGGTTTCACAGGTTTTATCCTACATTTTTTTTCTAAAAATTTTATGGTTTTATATTTTATGTTGAAATCTCTGATCCATTTTGAGTTAATTTTTGTGTGATGTGTGAAGTTTAGGTTGAGGTTCATTTTTTTGCCTGCAGATGTCCAAATGTTCCAGCACTATATGTTGAAAAGATTATCCTTCCTATATTTAACTGATTTTGCAATTTACTCAAAAATCATTTGGCCATACTTGCATGGGTATATCCTGGGGTTATCTATTCATTTACATGGTGTAATTATTGATATATTAGGGCTTAAGTCTGCCATTTTATTATTTCTTTGTTTCTTCTTTGCTATTGTTGTTCTTCTTCTGTTTTACTTTCCTAACCATTCTGTGGGTTACTTGAATATTTTTTTATAATTCCATTTTGATTTATCTATAATGTATCTTGAGTGTATCTGTTTGAACAGTTTTTGTTTTGTTTTGTTTTGTTTAGAGAAAGAGAGAGCGAGCAGGGGAGGGGCAGAAGGAGAGGGAGAGAGAATCCCAAGCAGGCTCCATTCCCAGTGTGGAGCCCAATGGGGCTTGATCCCATAACCCTTAGATCATGACCTGAACTGAAATCAAGAGTCGGATGCTTAACCAACTGAGCTACCCAGATGCCCCTCTTTGAACAGATTTTTAAATGGCTGCTCTATGCATTATATTATACATATATAAATTATGGTCTACTGGTGTTGACATTTTACCAGTTCAGCTGAAGGGGAAAACCTTACCTGTACTAGATTCCTTTACTATAGTTTCTTAATAACTTATCTTAAATATATCTTCTATATACATTGAGACCCATGTAAGGTAATGTTATAATTTTTGCTTCAGTTGTCAAATATAATTTAGAAAACTCAAGAGGAGAAGGATAGTCCATTATATTTATCCATATTTTTACTCTTTCCATTGCTCTTTCTTCATTCTTAATGTTCCAAGTTTCCTTCTTTCATCATCTCTTTCTATTACAAGATACTTCTTTGACCATTCTTTTAGGACAGGTCTGCTAGTGATAAATTCTGTTAGTTCTCCTTCACCCGAGAATGTCTTGATTTCACCTTCCTTTCCTGGTTGAATTCTAGGTTGGCACTTCTTTCCTTTAACATTTGAAAAATGTTATACCTCTCTTCCTGACCTCAATGGTTTCTGATGAGAAATTTGCAGTAATTCAAATTGTTTACCCCTGTAGCTAATGTATTGTTTTTCTCTAGCTGTTTTCAAGATTTTTTTTTTCTTTGTTTGTTTTAAGCTGATTGATTACAATGTGTCTTGGTATGTATTGCTTTGAATTTCTCTTGTTTGCAGTTCATTCAGTTTCTTGAATGTGTAGGTTTATGCCTTTTGCCGAGTTTGGGGAAATTTCAATACTTCTCTAAATACTGTTTTTTGGTCCCACATTCTTATTTTTTCTCCTCTCCTTCTGGGACTCTGATGACATAAGTGTTAGATTTTTTGTTATTGCCCCATAGAGCTCTGAATCTTTGTTAAAATTTTTTTTCAGTCTATTTTCTCTCTGTTTCATATTGGGCATTTTCTATTTTCAAGTACACTGATTGTTTCTTTTATCATCTCTTTTTTGCCCATCAAGTGAGTTTTATATTTCAGTTATTGCATTATTCATTTCTAAAATTTCCCTTTGGCTCTTTATATCTTCTATTCTTTTGCTAAGACTTTCTTGTGCTTTCATTTTTTGTGTTTCCAGTGTGTTCAGTTACTTGTTGAAGCATTTTCATAATGGTTTCTTTAAAAATTTTTGTCATATAATTCGGACATCTATCATATTGATTTTGGTGCCTATTGATTGCTTTTTTTTTTTTTTTTTCATTCACGCTGATATTTTTCTGGCTCTTGGTATGATGAGTGATTTTTGACACTGTGGTTGTGGGGAGGGTGAACTTGTTGCCACTGAGTACTTGTGAAAATCCACTAGTCCTGCCTCAACACCACCCCAAGCAAGGAGTAGTACCTCATCATTTCATGGTGGAGGTGGAAATTCAGTCTCCCCACTCAGCCTCTTCCGATGTGACTCCAGTGGGGAGGGTGAGGGATTCTCCCTTACTGATGAGGGAGAGTGGAGGTGTAAATTTACCACTTGGCCTTTGTTGATAGAAAGGGGTCCTACATTTTTCCAGTGTTATTTGGCTGGAAGAGTGTGGTTATTTTCTAAATGCTTCTGTCTTGCTAGGTGGCATATTTTCAAGTTCTTTGCAAAGAGAAAGTAGATTTTTCTTGGGATTGGCATTTCTGGGTTACTGTCTTGTCAAACACACAACCCAGGATATATAGGTGACAAAAAGAAAACCCAAGGAACTAACTGCTATGTCATTCCTTGGATCTAGAAGTCCCCAGTTGGGCTTTTTCCTCTTCAGCTTTTAGAATTATCTTGTGGTTGTGTTTTATATATAATGTCCAGTATTTTTAACTATACTTAGTGGGAAAAATAAAGAGAAATGTGTCTACTTCATCTTTTCTGGAATGAGGAGTGTGATCATGTGTTTTTATATCTTTTCTCTCTTCTGACTCCATTGAAATAATGGTGAAATCCTTAAAAGGGATTTTTTGTTAATTGGTGAAATGAATCCAACATAGATAACTTTTTTTATCTAACTTGAAAAACACAGTAATGATAGATGAGACATTTTCAAATGTATTAAAGTCATAGCCTTGATGAAAATTAAGATAACAATTTCTGTGAATGCAAAACTGTGCAGAAACCCACAATACATGAGGAGAAGGGAGTGTATATGTATCTAAAAGGAACCTTGATACCAAAATCATACAAAAACAGGAAAAGAAAATTATAGACCAGTATCACTTATGAACATAGTTGCAAAGATCCTAAATGAAACATGAACAAATCAAATCCAGTGGTGTGTTAAAAATACATCATGATCAAATATCATTTATCCCAGGAATGTGAGAATGGGCCAATATTATAAACATTTATCAGTAATCCATCACATTGACTAAAGGCAACATAACATATGATCATTTCAGATGATATAATAAAAGATTTGGTAAAATTTAATATTTACTCATAATTTTAAAAATTTGTAAAAAAAAAAACAAACTATAGCAACATCACATGAAAATGCTGAGCCTTGAGAAGCAATATTATCAAAGTAAGGAATAAGATAAGAATTGCTCCAGTTACTGCTACTATTCATTGGTTAACTGGTGTTTTGGCCAAAGTAATGAGACAAGAAAAATAAATAAGATGCATGTGGATTAGAAAAGGAAAGACAAATTGTCATTATTTTCTGATCATATCACTGCTGACATAGGAAATCCAAAAGAATCTGCAGACAAATTATGAGAATTAATAAGAGTAAACAAGGACTCCAGCAGACAACTATATTTTTCTAACTTGGCTTACAGGTTGACCCTTGTTTACTAATCTTGACCTAGTTTGATTAAGAGATAGAGAGATATTTTCCCCAATGTTTTATTAGCAGAGTCAGGATAGAACACAAATATTGTGACTTCAAGCCAGTGATTTTTCCATTATGAGCTATCACCCATTTGTAAACCATGCTACTACAAATGTGGCAATGGTAGAAACAGTAGCTTTGAAATGTTGTGATTTTGATTGCTGACATTCTTGGCAAAAAGAATGAGGTTGGAGAGGAGGTGTTTTGTTGAAACCTACCCAGCCATGGTTTTGAAGCAGATGCTTCAGTCTCATTTAATTTCACTTTAGTGATTCCTGTCATGGTTTTCTTTGCCCTAGAGATGACAAAGCCAAGGTTTCTGGGAAGATGGGGAAAATAAACTGTTTTGATATGGGAAGGGGCTAAATTGGGCAGAATGACATCAGTGAAAAATCCTGGGGCACCCCATCAAGACACATGTGGAGAGATACTGAAAAAGAAAGCATATGTTGAAACAGAAAGTAATTGCCTCTGTAACATAAAACATAGCAACATTTTTTAATCATTTTCTCTTTTTAAAGACATTTTGGCCCATGAGGCTCCACTCTCTCTTGGTTCTTTCTTTCTTTCCTTTTTAAAAATTTTTTTATTTAAATTCAATTAACATAATGTATTATTGGTTTCAGAGATAGAGGTCAGTGATTCATCAGTCTCTTGGTTCTTTCTTACCCAAGGTTTCTCAATGCCCAATGATGCAAATTTCTTCCATCTATAAATATCAACAAGTTTCTGGGTTTAGTCCTTACACTTACTCATTTCTTTTTTTTTTTTTTAAAGATTTTATTTATTTATTTATTTGACAGAGAGAAACACAGCAAGAGAAGGAACACAAGCAGGGGGAGTGGGAGAGGGAGAAGCAGGCTTCCTGCTGAGCAGGGAGCCTGATGCGGGGCTCGATCCCAGGACCCTGGGATCATGACCTGAGCCGAAGGCAGACGCTTAACGACTGAGCCACCCAGGCGCCCCTACACTTACTCATTTCTTTATTTATCCCAATTCCTTAGTCAATCTCATCCAGTCTCTTGGTTTGAAATACCCAATTTTTTTTTCAGCTCTGACCTCTTTCCTGAATTCCAGGTTTGTATATCCAGTCACCTACACAGCATCTCCATTTGAATGTATAACAGGCATCCCAAACTCCACATGTGCCTAATCAAACTCTTGCTTCCCTACCTTTTACCTCCTCCTCCACTTGTCTTCATTTCAGTAAATTGTAGCTCTAGTCATTAAGTTTCTCATGTCAGAAAATTATAATTATCCTTGATTTACTTTCTCATATCTCATATATCTCATATCTCATATATCAGCAAATTCTATTGTTTTTACTTTGGAATATGCCCAGAACCTGACCCCTTCTTATCACACTTATCAGCCTTCACCACTACCATCTCTTGCTGGCACTATTGCAATGGTTATTTAACTAATATCTTTTTTTTTTTAAAGATTTTATTTATTTGACAGAGAGAGCACAAGCAGAGGGAGAGAGAGGGAGAAGCAGGTTCCCTGCTGAGCAAGGAGCCCGATGTGGGACTCGATCCCAGGACCCTGGGATCATGACCTGGGCCGAAGGCAGCCACTTAACCGACTGAGCCACCCAGGCATCCCTTAACTAATATCTTTGTTTCTACCTCAGTCCCCTATAACCTATTCTTCACAGGCCACTAGAGAGATACATTTTTTTTAAAGATTTTATTTATTTGACAGAGAGAGACACACACACACAGCGAGAGAGGGAACACAAGCAGGGGGAGTGGGAGAGGGAGAAGCAGGCTTCCCGTGGAGCAGGGAGCCCGATGTGGGGCTCGATCCCAGAACCGTGGGATCATGACCTGAGCCGAAGGCAGACGCTTAATGACTGAGCCACCCAGGCACCCCAGAGATACTTTTTTTTTTTTAAGATTTTATTTATTTATTTGACACGGAGAGAGAGAGCACAAGCAGGGGGAGTGCAGGCAGAAAGAGAGGGAGAAGCAGGCTCCCCACTGAGCAAGGAGCCCAATGCAGGGCTCAATCCCAGGATCCTGGGATCATGACCTGAGCCAAAGGCAGACACCTAATGACTGAGCCACCCAGGTGCCCCACTAGAGAGATAATTTTAACACATAAACCAAATCATGTTATTCTTCAGCTTGCCAGTTGTTTCCCATATCACTTAGGATAAAATGTAAAGTACTTTTCAGGGCCTCCAACCCTACATAATGGCTCTTAGCTACCTTTGTGATGTCATCTCCTAGCTCTTTCCCCCTATCTTTTTCCACACCTGTTATACTAGCCCCTCACTGTTCATGAATACCCCAAGCACACCTCAAGGTCTTTGCACTACAAGAAAGCTTTTCCCTCAGATATCCACATGGCTATTTCTTCCTTAAGATTTACTCAATGTCATTTATTAGAGGGGGCTTTCTTGTCCCCTTGTTAAAATATCACTCCCTGATCTTCTACTTTCTATTCCCTAGAATAGAATAAAGTTGTTATTATTATTTTCCATAGTATCTACCACACTAAAATCCAAGAACCATAAGAAGAAAGACTTTGTTTTGTTCACTACTCTATTCTCAGCAACTAGAATAGTGCCTGGTACATAGCACATCCTCAACACATGTGTTAAATGAATGAGTGATTGTCCTGAGTAATAAATTTGAGTAATTATGAATGATACCCATCATTCCTTTTTTTTTCTATTTGGAGAGGAAAATTGGGAGTAGAAAAGGGATGGGATTTCTCAGGGACTCAGGACTCCATTTTCTGTGAGACTGGTATGGTGGCAGAGCAGAATATGGGGGAAGATTCAGAAACTCTAGGGGATGAAAGAAAATTTGTAAAGAAAATAATGCTCGTATATTTCCAGGGTGAAATCTGTGTCATCTCAAAGTGAGAAACGGTTATTCGTCTAAACCATGACAGTTACAACTCATCTAATTTAAAAATATCTTTTTCAATAGTTATTTCTTTTTCAAAACACCTACAATTAGATTATATGCAAAATGGCTGTAGAGCAAGCATAGCAGTCACTTTTCTTATGATGTGATTTTGCACTCAATTATCATTTAAATTTTTTTCTTTGTAAAATAACTAAGCATGAAATTAAAATGTGAAATAGAGAACTTTAAATTTCAAGGTAAAAAATCTACAGGAACTTTTTGATATTTTTCTCACTAATATGCTTTCATCACAATTTGACCAAATTTTTGTACATCTTCAATAGAATGCTTTTTCCAACTCACTCTGAAATATTTAAATTAATGTTAAAACATCCCCAGGAGTGCATATAACTAATAATTTAATCCCTTGAGACTTCATAGAAACCAGCTGCGGTCCGATGAGAATATTACTTTCTCATTGGCTGGTGGCTTCCCTGCAACACAGCCATAGAGTCTACACGCCTGTTGGCAGAGCTACACACCAAAATTCTCAAGCCCAGTGTGGGAAGCTGGGAGCACTTGCCCTTCCCCTCTGGGCCCTGGTTACTGCTCTGCAGTTGGTTGGACTCTGCTGATTGTCATGTCCTGTTAGATCAGTGAGCTTTGAATCTGTGACTATGCTTTCCTGACCTGCCCCCAGTGTCTAAGAGTCACTTCTAAGTGGTCAGAGGTGAAAGAATTATTATCACGTCTCACATGTCTAGTGCACATTCCAGTTTCTACATCTCTTAACCTACATTCTGTCTCTGGGTTTCATCAATCATGTGACATGTCCTTTGAGGAAGGAGGCTCTGGAAAGGGAGGCTAGCCCTTTCTTGTGCCCAGGACAGTGCTTGGTGTGACTAGACTCCCACACACTGACCCCAAACACCCAATAATCTATCCATCAAGTACAATGTATGGCAGAGAGCCCTAGACCACATCCCTGGTTGGCGCTCCTCACTTGTCATTAACATAACTTTTATCACCCACTGTACTGTGTGTTGAAAATACACAGAAAGAGAATTGTCTGCCTTCAAATAAGCCATGCTCTGTTGGGAGAAATATATACATAAGACAATAATTATGATGCAGAGGCCCAGGACTGTGATGGGTAGAGTCTAAGCACAGAGTAGTTTTTAATGTAGGGTCTACCACTACATGTCATCTCACTCTTATGACTCATCATTTCTTCACCCATTAAGTTAAAATAAAACTGCCTTCTCTTACCTACCTCATGGGTTGTTGTGGGTGCAAAACTGTGGAGTGGATGTGAAAGCACTTTGTAACTCTAAAGGGCAATACTACCATGACTACAAGACATGTGAGGTGGCAGTGGGAGGGGACGGTCTCATGATAGCTGTCCTGTGCTGGGCTCCTGGAAGTTTCACTGAGTGTGGGAATTTATCCAGATGTCTAGAGCTCAGAGCCAGTGCTTGCTCAGTTCACAACTTCTGAAATGTGAAAAGTAGGACAGAAGAAAGGAGAGCAGAGGAGCCTTGGCTACCCCTGGTCTTGTGCCTGCACAAGTGGAAACTCCCTCAATCCTGAAGGACTGGAAAGTAATCTCTTTAGGCAAGGCCAGTCCCAGCCCCTCTCTCTGCTGGTCTTCTACTTCAGTATCTCAGAACATGGTTCTTCTCTGGGTCTAACCTCCATTTCTCCTGCTTTAACATATGATCGTTTCCATTTGGTTGGAGGAGAAAACAACTAGAAGCTTTCTCTGACATCTCTTCATTCAACCTTTTTGAGAAGATGGGACATGGGGGAGGAGGTGATGTAAGAAATGTCTAACATGCTCACAGTCCACCCATTGACCCATAAATTGTCCATATTCCTTGTCATTCACAGCAGAGCTGCCCTGCTCACCTCTGTCAGCATGACTCATCCCTCCCCCTCTCTCAGTCTGGCAGTGTTGTCCAGTGAGTGGGCAAGCACACAGATGTTCCAGCCACATGGCCTACACATGAGTCCTAGTTCTGTCCTCCCTCTTTGGTCTTGAACAAGGTGACTGATGCTTTATGCCTCCATTTCCTCACCTGGGAAATGGAGATAACCATAGTTCTTAGTCCACAAGATTTTAAGTATTAAATGAGATCATCCATATTAAGATGGCATAAAAACTGGGGTGCCTGGGTGGCTCAGTCATTAAGCATCTGCCTTCAGCTCAGGTCATGATCCCAGGGTCCTGGGATCGAGCCCTGCATCAGGCTCCCTGCTTAGCAGGAAGCCTGCTTCTCCCTCTCCCACTCCCCCTGCTTGTGTTCCCTCTCTCACTCTCTCACTCTGTCAATTAAATAAATAAAATCTTAAAAAAAATGGCATAAAGACTACCCTGTAGTAAGTCCTCAATAAACATTAGCTATTATTTTAATTAACTCACTTAAAACAGCTTCTAATCACTTATAAAGAGGTAGGCATAAATAAATGAAGTCTTAGTTCTAGACTTCAAGAGAGGAATGCTGATGAGCCATATACCTGGACTGTCTCTCCTCATGCCCTCTGCCCTGGCAGGCTCCTGGGAACCCAGGTTCCTAGCAGGGCCCAGCACCAGGCTGACTACTGCAGCCCCAGGTCCCCAGCCCATCCTAGTCCCAGGCCAACCCCTGCAGACCCAGACTTTAGACTGGCTCCTGTGGACCCAGGCTCTTGGCTTGCTCTAGACTGGTTCCCTCAGATGAACCTTCAGACCAGCTCCCAAGGCCCCAGGTTCCAGGCTAACCCCCATGGCCCTAGGCTCCAGGCTTACACTAGCTCCATGTCATTCTGCATCGCCCCAGACTCCAGGCTGGTTCCCAAAAAATCTGGCCCATCTCAGCACCTGCCTGGTCCCTGTGGATCCATCCAGATGCCAGGCCCATCAAAGTTGTCTCCAATGCCTGGTTGGCTCCTGTGGTCCCAATACAGTGAACCCAAGCTTTAGGCCTGATCCATGGACTCAGGCACCAGTGTACCCAAGCACCAGGCTTGCCCACCTGCTGACCCAGGCACCAGACTTCTCAGTCCAAGGACTTCAGCAGCAAACCCACCCAGGATCTCTTGTGGTGAAGGGCTCTGCCTGCCGAAGTCAGTCTTTAAACTGGAAGAGGTGCCTACTTCCTCAAATGTGCAGGCACCAATGCAAAGCCACAAGGATCATGGATAGTCAAGGGAACATGACACCAACAAAGGAAACTAATAAATCATCAATGGCTGACCCTGAAGAAATGGAGATTTATGAACTGTCTGACAAATAATTAGAATAATCTTCTCAAAGAAATTTGGTAAGCTATGAGAAAACAGATAGATAATTAAATGAAATTTGGAACACAATGCATGAATAAATGAGAAATTAAACAACAACAAAAAATAGAAACCATAAGAAGACCCCTCAAAACATAAATCCTAGAGTTGGATAATACAATAACTGAACTTCAGGATTCAAAAGAGAGCTCCAACATCAAGCTCAACCAGACAGAAGAATTAGTGAACTAGAAGGCAGGTTATTTGAATCATTCCAGCAGAGGAGAACAAAGAAAAAAGAATGAAAATTGTGAAAGAAATCTACATGGATTATGGGATACCATTAAAAGAAACAATCAATGCGTTACTGGGGAGACCCAGAAGGAGAAGAGATGGAGAAAGGAGCAGAGAGCTTTTTAAAAGAAATAATGGCTGAGAACTCCCCAAATCTGGGGAGAAATTTTGATGTCCAAGTTCATGAAGCTAATAGGTCATATACCTGTTGGCCATCCTTATGTCTTCTTTGGAAAAATGTTCATGTCCTCTATCTATTTTTAAACTGGATTATTTGTGGGTTTGCTTGTTTGTTTGTTATTGAGTTGTATGAGATCCTTATATGTTTTGGATAATAACCTTTTATCAGAAAGATGGTTTGCAAATACTTTCTCTCATTCTGGAGAGTGTCTTTTCAATTAGTTGATTGTTTCATCTGTTATGCAGTCCCTTTCTGTTTGATGTAACCCCACTTGTTTATTTTTGCTTTTTTGCTTGTGGTTTTGGTGTTATATCCAAGAAAATCATTTCCAAAACCTGTGTCAAAGAGCTTTTTCTTTATGTTTTCTTCAAGAAGTTTTACAGTTTCAGGTTTTATATTTAAGTCTTTAATCCATTTTGAGTTCATTTTTGTAAGTGGTGTAAGATAAAGAGTCCAATTTTATTCTTTTGCGTGTAAATAACCAGTTTTCCCAGCACCATTTATTTATTTATTTATTTTAGATTTATTTTTTTATTTATTTGACAGAGAGAGACACAGCGAGAGAGGGAACACAAGCAGGGGGAGGGGCAGTGGGAGAGGGAGAAGCAGGCTTCCCGCAGAGCAGGGAGCCCGATGCAGGACTCAATCCCAGGACCCTGGGATCATGACCTGAGCCGAAGGCAGACGCTTAACGACTGAGCCATTCAGGCGCCCCTCAGCACCATTTATTGAAGACTATATTTTCCCTATTGAGTATTTTTGGCTCCCTCGTCAAATATTAGTTGATCATATATCTGTGGGTTTATTTCTGGGCTCTCAATTCTGTTCTGTTGGTCTGGTTTTTTTTATTTTTAAATATTTATTTACTTATTTGTGAGAAAGAGAGAAAGTGGTAGAGGGGCAAATGGAGGCAGAAAGGGTGAGAGAATCTCTAGCAGACTCCCGCTGAGTGCAGAGCCTGACGCAGGGCTTGATCTCATGACCCTGAGACCATGACCTGAGCTAAAAGCAAGATTCAGATGCTTAACTGACTGAGCCACCCAGGCGCCCCCTCTATGTGTCTGTTTTAATGTCAGTACCATACTATTTTGATTACTATAGCTTTGTAATAAAGTTTGAAATCAGGATGTGCGATGCCTCCAACTTTGTTCTCCTTTCTCAAGATTGCTACAGCTATTTGTGGGTTGATATGAATTTTTCTATTTCTGTAAAAATGCCACTGAAATCTGGATAGGGGTTGCATTGAATCTACAGATGGCTTTGGGTTGGATGGACATTTTATCAATATGAATTTTTGTAAGCCATGAATACAGGATATCTTTCCATTTATGTGTATCTTCTTCAATTTCTGTCATCAATGTCTTGTAATTTTCAGTATACAGATCTTTCCCCTCCTTGGTTAAATTTATTCCTAAATATTTTGTTCTTTTTGATGCTATTGTAAATGGGATTGTTTTCTTTATTTTTTTCAGATAGTTTGTTGTCAGTGCCTAGAAATGCAATTGATTTTTGTGGGTTGATTTTGTTTCTTGCAAATTTAATAAATTTCTTTATTAGTTCTAACAGATTTTTGGTAGAGTCTTTAGAACAATTTAGCAATTTTACTTCTTCCTTTCAAATTGGATGATTTTATTTCTTCTTCTTGCCTAATGGTTCTGGCTAGGACTTCCAGCACTATATTGGATACTAGTGGTGAGAGTGGGTACACTTGTCTTGTTCCTGATGTTAGTGGGAAGTTTTCAATCTTTCACCATTGAGTATAGTGATTTTGCCATATATGGCCTTTATTATACCTCATTTGTTGAAAGCTTTTATCATGAAAAGATGTTGAATTTTTTTTAAAGATTTTATTTATTTATTTGACAGAGAGAGAGGGGGAGAGAGCACAAGCAGGGGGAGCTGCTGGCAGAGGGAGAGGGAGAAACAGGCTTCCAGCTGAGCAGGGACCCTGATGTGGGGCTTGATCCCAGAACCCTGGGATCATGACTTGAGTCGAAGGCAGACATTTAACTGACTGAGCTACCCAGGTGCCCCCGAAAAGATGTTGAATTTTGTCAAAGGTTTTTTGCATCTACTGAGATGATTATATGATTTTTATCTTTCATTCTATTAATGTGATTTATCACATTTATTTGCATATGCAGAATATTCCCAGGGATAAATTCTGCTTGATCATGGTGTATGGTTCTTTTAATGTGTTGTTGAATTTGGTGTGCTAGTATTTTGTTGAGAATCTTTGCATCTATATTCATCAGGGATATTGGCCTGTAGTTTTCTTTTCTTGTAGTGTCCTTATCTGGCTTTGGTATTATTATAATGTTAGCCTCATAAAACAAGTTTAGGAATGTTCCTTTCTCTTCAATATTTTGGAAGAGTTTGATAAGGATTGGCATTAATTCTTTAAATGTTTGGTAGAATTCACCAGTGAAACTATCTGTTCCTGGTCTTTTCCTTGTTGAGAGGTTTTTGATTACTGATTTAATCTCCTTTCTCATTATGTGTCTGTTCAAATTTCCTATCTCTTCATGATTCAGTCTTCATAGGCTGCATGTTTTTAGGAATTTATCCATTTCTCCTAAGTTATCCAGTTTGTTGACATATAATTATTCATAGTAGTCTTTTATGATGCTTTGTATTTCTGTGGTGTCAGTTGTAATGTCTCCTCTTTCATTTCTGTTTTTATTTGAGTCTTCTTTCTTTTTATCTTGGTCTAGGTGGTTTGCCAATTTTGTTTATCTTAAAAGAAGATGCCACGTTTACTGTAACAGGAAAGAAATCTGAGACTAGAACATCATGGTCAGAGTTATAAACACTTCTACTCAAATAATGGGAGCAGTGGAGGGTAACTAGGAGAATAATGTGATAACTGTGAATGCAATTTAATCCCCTCTAGTACATTCACAGAAAAGTAGAGAATCATTGTTTTAACCCCTTTGTTATAAGTCCCCACCTCTGATGATTGAGCATGCCTATAATTCTGGAAGGTCCCAAAGAGAAGGTGTTGGAACCTCTATCTACCCTCCCTCAACCTCCAGAAAGGAACCGTGAATGTTGACCACCTGTAAAGTTAGGGCCAGTCCCTAGGAACTCCCTCATTTCTGACAAGTTTCTAATTGCAAGTTCAGGGGCTTCCCAAAACCACATTCAATTTTGATAATTCACTAGGAGTCACAGAATTTACTAAAAGCTATTATACTCATGGTTATGGTTTATTACAGGGAAAAGATACAAATTAAAATCAGTCAAAGGAAGAGATGCACAGGGCAGAGTTCAGAAGGGTTTCAAATGCAGAACTTGAGTTGTTCTCTGTCCATTGAGTCATAGTCAACATTAATTCATCCCGACAATGATGTGTGACAATACACATGGAGTATTGTCAGTCGGGGAATCTTACCCAAGTGTTGGTGTCCAGAGTCAGTACTGGGGCTTCATCATTTAGGCACCCATATAGCTGATTTCAATATTCAGCCCTTCAGGAAGTTGAGCTTATACATATGACCCAAAGCCCCCACTCTGAATCACATTGTCACTATCTGATTGGTGCAAGGTGCCCTAGCAAATAAAGACAATTCTATTGGGCTTGCTGTTCCAAGGGTTTAGAGATTACCTCCCAGACTTGGAAAGGAAATGATCCTTGGACTGGCTTTCTTCTTAAAGAGATAAAGCCATGTAGATCAGACAGGAGTGAGGGTAGAGTGAGGGCTGTCTTGAGACTCATTCTCTTGTGAGGGAGCAATATGTTCAGCAGGTAAATGGTGGTGATTCCCACAGTTAGACAACTGAAAGATAAGGACAACAATGTCTATCTCCTAAAGTCCCTTCAAGGAATAAATGAGATAACATGTGTTAAGCCCCTTGTCTAAAGTCTGACTCAGGAGCTAGTTAAATAGTAGTTCTTTCCCTCAACATTGTCATATCCTGTAATTTTTCCACAGTTTTCCTTATCCTCTACCTTTTTGGAATAACTAATGATATTCTTTGCAGTTTGATTGTTTGGCATTCAGAACACATTGTCTTGTAGAATGTGACCATATCAGGCTGTATCATTTACTTTCCCATTCTTACAAGGACATTAGGTGTGCTAAATGAGCATGCATGTACTCAACACTAACATATTGTCCCATTTTAGACTTGGGGACATGCAATGGGCTGGAACTTGTGAACAAATTAATTCTGAATGGTTTTTAGGTTTGTCAAGTTTGAGGAAATGTACTCAAAGAGTACTCTCATAGAGCCAATTACCAGATAGTCACAGTCTACCATCCATGCCAAGGAAAAAGATATTATCACATCTGGCCACATCCATGGGCTGATTATTTTCCAAATGTTATCTGAGTTTTTGCTATGTTCCAAGGGTATACATCAGGCATGATAAGACATAAAACTATATTTGTTCTTTCAGTTACAATAAAAAGTGACCATATAAATTGAATAAATTACCACTGGATGTATGTAAATACACAAATGGTGATCAGATTGCCAGAAAAGATTGGATCCCTTATCTAGTCAGAATAGAAAGAAGGTAGAGAGAGAGCCAAGAAGAGAAAGATGGCCAAGATATTTTGGGGAAGGGCATCTTCTAAGCAAGAGTATTAAGGTCCAAATTGCAGGGCGCCTGGGTTGCTCAGTTGGTCGAGCGACTGCTTTTGGCTTGAGTCATGATCCCGGACTCCTGGGATCGAGTCCCGCATCGGGCTCCTGGCTCAGCAGGACTGCCTCCTTCTCCCTCTGACTCTCTCCCTTCTCATGCTGTTTCTCTCTCTCTTTCTCTCTCAAATAAATAAAATCTTAAAAAAAAACAAAACAGTTCCAAATTGCACCCACACCACATAGAAGGAAAAGATAAATGGGCTGTGAGTGGGAAGAACCCACTCTTCCTCCCATGTCTTCCCTTTACATTTACAGTGTTACCACACTCAACTCTTCTGATAGCAGGTATGTGGGCATTTCCCCCACACCGGCCAATTCTCTGTGGTACCAGCCGTGTGTCCTACAATTAAATTCCACTCTGACACTAATTGGAGTTAGTCCAGGCCCCACAGGTTAAAAGGCTCAGCTCCATGAGAATTCTCCCTACTTCAGATGCCAATTCTAAGTAGTAGGTCCTTAGGTTATCCACAAGCTCTGTCCAGCTTGTTTACAAACTGGAGGTTCTGATGACCTTTCCCCATGGATTCGGTTATTTGCTAGAACAACTCCCAGAATTCAGGGAAGCACTTACTTACATGTTTACCAGTTTATTGTATAATAAAGGATATGATAAAGGATACAGATGAGTAGCCAGGTGAAGAGATATATTGAGCAAGGTCTGGGAAGGTCTTGACCCCTTGGAGTTGGGGTGTGTCACTAACCTAGAAGCGCCTGGAACCCCATAATAGTGGGATTTTTATGGAGGTTTTATCATGTGGGCATAATCAATTATTAATTCCATTTCCAGCCTCTTTCCCCTCTCTGGAGAATGGGGGATGGGGCTGAAAATTCCAAACATCCAATCTTGGCTCAGTCTAAAACAAAAGCTCCAGATTTCTCAGTTTCCACAATCTAAAAAGGGAACCACAGCTTGAGTGATGTCTTTTTGATATTGTGGAAGGTCTAGATTACCTCGTTCAGATGTTTAATACATTTGAATTGGGAGGGATCTTTGGATTTAAGGGAGAAGAGAACAGTACAAAAATTAGTTTCCCTACATAACAATATATTTGTGCCAAGTGGCTGACATGTGTTAATATTAGGGAATCTCTCTTCTTGGGAACCAAGAGCTCTTTCAACTAGGGAACTAGAAGGGAAAGCTTTTTCCCCTCATTCCAATCTGCTTCTTCGACCTTCTACTAGTGACATTTTCACCTCATCCTGACCCCAAAATAATGAATCATGTTAACAACACAGCTTTAAAAGAACTTAAAACAAAACTGTCTTTTTGTGAAACTTAATGAAAAACCGAATTTTGAACAGTTCAGTCACAGAAGTCTCCACATATCAAAACCACACATACCTCATGTAAAATCTTCAGCCCTTCAGCCTCCTGTGCCTGGTCTGTTTGGCATCTCCTTGGCAGGTACTTCTATGATTTCAGCATCAGCTTTGGGGATCTCCTCTCCTTTCTTTGGAGATCTCCTCTCAAGCCTTTCTGGCTTGGTTTCTGGCTTTGTAGGATGGGGTTTAGCAGGCACACTGTGGTCCTTCTCTGTAGTCTATCTTGGTTTTCTCACCAAGAACCTTGCTTTTGGGTGTGGTGGGGATAATTGTAGGACACCAATGTGGGGTGGGGTTGGAGGGAGGGAGGCAGGAGATGGGCTAGATGGGTAATGGGAATTAAGGAGGGTACCTGTTAGGATGAACACTGGGTGTTGTATGTAAGTGATGAATCACTAAATTCTACTCCTGAAACCAATATTTCACTATATGTTAACTAACTAGAATTTAGATAAAAATTTGGGGAAAAAAAATCCACATAAAAATCTAGAAGAAAATAAAAAAAATAAAAATAAAAAACAATGTTTAGATTTCACATACCCACTTCTTCACGTCTCATTTATTTCTCTACTCAATGAAAACAGATTTTTCTCTCATGATTCATTTGAAAGTGATGATTTATTAAATCCAATGGAGACCTTATTCCTTTTGAATATATGGTAACAGATGAGAATTGGAACACAGAATATGAATGTTTATTGTAAAAAATCAAATAATAAAGGGTAAAAGCTTTACTCAAATTTCCCACCCCATCCCTGAGTTAGACACTAGTTTCCAGTTTTATGTAAATTATTTCAAATTTTTTTGTATTCATATAAACTATATAACACACAACTCTCTCCACATTCACAGATTTTAACAAAAACAGGAGTCTATCATAGGTATATGCCTATAATTTTTTTCCTCAGCAATATATCATAGACATTCCTTTTAGATCAATACATTCTGTTCTGTCTCATTCTGTATTATGGCTCCATATTTTCCCAAGAATGTGTTTATACCATAATGTTATTTCCAACTTCTCTCATTATAAATTATGTTGTAATGAACATCATTTTATGTTTCATTTATCCTTGTGCCATTGTGCCAGGATGTTTGTATATAGATTATTACAAGTAGAACGAAGTACCAAGGGTATTAGATAGTTAAAATTTTGACAGGAAACACCAAATTTCCCTCCAAAAAGATTGCACAATTTATATTCCCATAAACAGTGTGTCTGGTTTCCTCTAATTTTTTCATCACTGGAATCTAACAAATTATTTTTTCCAATTTAATAGGTAATATTATCATTATTTGTTTAATTTCCATTTCCCTGATTCCTAGAATGAATGTGCATTTTTCTTGTGTATTGGGCATTTCCTTATTCTCATTCTGTAATTTACCCGTTTGTATACTTTGCAATAGACAAATCTCCGTAACTGTATTCCGTTTCATTTCTGCAGCATTTGATGTTGTGAATATCTCAGTTCTTTGAATTTTCTCATTTCCTATTAACTTCCTTTAAAATGCTCTAAATTTCTTCCCAGTTTTCTAGCGAATCTTTGTAAATGCCTCTTCCTTTACCATTCCATAAATATTAGTATTACCAGGGTGCTATTGAATGAAAGTTTGTGTCTGGGGTCCTACCCCCCCCCATTCACATGTTGAAACTTAATCTCCAATGTGATGGTATTGGGAGGTGGGGCTTTTAGGAGATGGTTGGGTCATGAGGGTGGAGTCCTCATGAATGGGATTACTGTCCTTTAAAAGAGGCCCCAGAGAGCTCTGTCGTTCCTTCCACCACACAAACGCACAGACCACCTATGAACTAGTGAGTGGGCTCTCACCAGATACTCAATCCCTGGTGCCTTGATCTTGGATTTCCTAGTCTCCTGAATGTGAGAAATAAATGTTTGTTGTTCAAGCCTCCCAGTCTTTGGTATTTTTGTTAGAATAGCCTGAATGGGCTAAGACATGGGGGGATTTCCTACTCAATCCCCTTTTCACTTTACATATTCTTCCCAAGAGAGATCCTTCCTGTACATGTATGACTTCAACCACAATTTGTGTGCTGACTATTCATATATGGTACATATATGGTACACAGCTCAGGTCTCTTTCTTGAGCCCCAGATCCACATATTCAAGTCTGTTTCAGACATTTTAATCTTAACATATCCCATACTGAGATTACCCTCATGTCCCCATCCACTGATTTGGTCACCCAAGCCAGTGAGCAGGCTCTTCCTTTTCCCATTTTCACCTCCCCCATACAAAACCAAGTATCAACGTCTGCTGATTCTGACTTATTCCTGTCACTTCTCCACTGCTGCTGCTGCTGAACCTTCATTATTGTGTAGCTGGATTCTTGTAACGTCTTGCTTCTAGTCTCATGCTCCTCTTCGTCAGCTTTCTCTCTAACCTGTGGAATGAAGCATATCACCCATCTGCTCAAAATCCTTTACATACCTCCCCTTGAAAGGGGTCGGGCTGAAATCCAAACTCCTAACTGCACACACCAAACCTTAGGGCTGGACTTGGTTTCCTTTCCTTTCCTTTTATTTCAGTCACACAAAATATCCTCAGTTTCCTGAACTAGCCAAGTTCTCCGGCTTCTCAGATGTTATCATGTTCATCTTCCTTATGTAACACACTTCCCTTACTCTTCAAAGGAGTCATACCTATTCATTGTCTTCCAGCAGCCTCCCATGACCACACAGTTTGTGTTGGGTGGTCCTTCCATGTGGCCCCATAATTCCCCATCTCACAACCGCATTTTAACACAAGACTATGAGCTGCGTAAGAGCAGGCAAGAGTGTAGCTTTCATTTCTACATCTTCAGATATGATGTAGAGCTTATGAAATACCTAATACATATAGGGGAGGAGGAGAAAGGAGAAGGGGAGAGGAGACTCTGGCCTCTGCTTCCACGAGAATGGCTCTTACCAAGATTAAGGTCACTAGTGACCACACAGTTATGCAACGGATAGCTTTTCCCCTAAGCGGCCTGAGGTGATCTCTGAAAATGTTTGTTATTCACTTGACCCAGAAAACCCTACAAAATCATGCAAATCAAGAGGCTCAAATCTTCATGTTCACTTGAAGAACACACATGAAATTGCCCAGGCTGTCAAGGGCATGCAGATCCGAAAAGCCACCAAGTATCTGAAGGATGTCACTTTGCAAAAGCAATGTCGCTGCAATGGTGGAGTTAGGAGGTGTGCCCAGGCCAAACAGTGGGGCTGGACACAGGGTCGGTGGCCCAAAAAGAGTGCTGAATTTTACTGCACACGCTTAAAAACACAGTGAATAATGCTGAACTTAAGGGTTTAGATGTAGATTCTCTGGTCATTGAGCACATCCAGGTGAACAAAGCCCCCAAGGTGTGGCACAGAACTTACAGGGCTCATGGTCGGATTCACCCCTACATGAGCTCTCCCCGCCACACTGAGATGATCCTTCCTGAAAAAGAGCAGATTGCTCCTAAACCAGAAGAGGAGGTTTCACAGAAGAAAAAGATATCCCAGAAGAAACTGAAGAAACAAAAACTTACGGCCCGGGAGTAAGTTCTGCATAAAATAGATGCAAATAAAAAGAAAAACAGGAAAAAAAAAAAAAAGAAAAAATGCAATGGATACACTTTCTGCTAATCTGGATACAGGTTTTGTTTTGTTTTTTTAAGGTTTTTATTTATTTATTTGACAGAGAGAGGTAGCGAGAGCAGGAACACAAGCAGGGGGAGTGGGAGAGGGAGAAGCAGGCTTCCTGCCGAGCAGGGAGCCCGATGTGGGACTTGATCCCAGGACCCTGGGATCATGACCAAGATACAGTTTTTTCAAACATCAGTTCCTCCTAGACTATCTGATGGATCCTTCTCATTTTCTTCTTTAGCATTCTTTTGTTCTGCTCGCCTCTTAAATGTTAAGCCTGCCCCCAGGATATTGTCTTTCAGTCTCCCTGGGGTGTGTCCAAGCTGGAGCCTACTCCCACACTGCAGTGTTGCGCTGCCTCCTACTGGAGCCATCGAGAGGCCAGCCAGCAAGAGTAGTGCCCCTACTCTGGTTGGAAATAGGTGTTGTTACTCCCTGCTGGCTAGCCTCAAATGCTTCACTGGGTGGCAACCTTTTTGAAACCCTTTTGAAAACTCCCTGGAGGAGCAGGGTCTGGGTAAAGCCCACCCACAGTTCACTTCCTTCCTTTTCTCTTTCTCTGCCCTTGTGACTGCCTCTTCCTCCTCCTCAGCTTCTTTAAAATCTTCCCTAGATAACTCCATTTTCTTTAAAATGTTCTTTAAAATAATTTTTATAATTTTCTTTAAAATCTTCCCTAGCTAACTTTTCTTATTTGTCTTTAAAATCATCCCTAGCTAACTCCATTTCAACTTAGCTCATTCTACTCCTGTCTTATGTTCTCTTCTAGTGCAAAGATTTACGGTAGCCCTCACGGGGGGAGGAGTTGAAGATTGGGGTGGATTGGAGCTGAACGTTGGTCTGACTCAGATTTAGTTATAAAGTGCAGGCAATAATGCCTGCCCTTCTCGCCTCACAGGGCTTCCGTGTGTTCAAGTGAATGGGGTGTCATGTGCAATTTAAGGCATTGGGCTGACTCAGTTTCCCCATGCTGCTCCTTTGGGGAAGGGTAACTACTTCTATCATAGGAGTTCACAGATTGAGGAGAGCAGTGTTTTTACTGGGCTCCTCTATGTTGAATCAGGAGTGTCTCCAATTCAGAAATAGCTACAAATATGCTGTATTAGGGACTGTGGCTTGCCTTATGGGTCCCCAAAGTGCCCTAGGTGGGCAAATAATTCATTTATATTCAGGAGGGATGGGTCTGAAATTTCTTAGACCACAAGGCTGGGAAATCCATTCATTTGGGCCAAGTAATCTTGCTTTTTCTACTAATGTTCAGTAGATAGGCCAATGTAAGGGTACAAGCAGTAACTTTATCATAAAGGAGGAGGAGCCTGAGGGTGGGGCTTAGGACATGGGAGATCTGATTTCCTACATTTTCTGCTCTGAATGACACATATCACCTATTCCTCTCATGACTTAGGGTTGGCTCAGGCCAGAAATCCCCTGCAGTATTGGTGAGTACCTACTAATTTTAACTTCTGGATTAATCAGGGTGACTCATGCCTGGGAAACCAAAGCCAGATATTCTCTATCAGGAGACTTTAGTCTTTTCTTTTTTTTTGGATTTTAATCTTTTCTGAGCACTGACCCCTCTGAGAATCCAACAGAAGCTATGGATCCTCTCTCCAGAAAACAGAACCAACTGCACGTTCAAACAGAACAGTTAATTTCATTTTGCTTCCGGGGTGCTCTCAGATATGGGGGCTTCCTGTTTTTGGTCTCTAGGCTCCACCCATGAGTTGCCGAGTGTCTAAAAGGTCAGCAAGTGTTTCTCTAACCTTCGGCCATGATTTCAAGGGCTCTGGAGCCCTTAGTCCCTTTCTAGCCTGGTTCTGGCCTGTCTCTAGCGTTCCTGGGAAGTAACATGTGCTCCCAAAGGTGGGAGTGGTGTCTGGCTCTGGAACTTCTAATGCTGCCTCATTTGTTCCTGGCAACCAGCATTCAAGGTACTTTACACAAGTTGTGTGCATGTGATTGTGCATTGAAGGCCTGGGTGAGATGGGAAAGGGGATACGGGGTGGGGCTTGGTCCTGAAAGTGGAGTGTGATCTCCAGGCAAAAGATACTTCTATGCTGGTAGGAGGGCTGTGGCAAGTTGGGGAAACTTTCTGAGCCTTGGAGAATCATCCCCTCTCTTTTCCCAAGGGATCATGGCAAAAACAGGACCTCAGGGAGACGGGGAAGGAGGCCCCTCAGATTTTGTTCCATGCTTTGTTGTCTGGGAAGATGTTGTGTTTTGTCTTGTTTTGCATTTTGAGTAAGAGGAAGCTGCCCATTGATTGCTGCCACATTTTCTGCTCTGTACACTATGCTCCCTGAGTCATTCTCGAAGCCTCTGTCTATGCAAGGGTTTGTGTCCTGAACAAAGGTAAATGATGTTGTCATGGTCCCAAAGAGAGATCTAAATTGAAGGAAAGGAAACTCAGAGAGGATTGCTCTCTCTAGGGTCTCTGAATGAGGGTCTGAGCAGAGGCCTGAGGTGCTTCAGTATCAAAGGAGCCCCCAGTGTCTAGTTGTTAAGAGTTAAGGGTCATTCCTCTGCCATGGGCTGTTCTTGTCCCCCTGATGTACCCAGGGACTGAGTTAACGCTCCTTTCTGTTACAGCTCTTCACTTTCCAGTACCTTTCTTTTCGGGTCAGCTGAGAAGTGGGAGTTAAGCTGTTGCCTTTCTCACTATTCCCCCTAAGAGATACTCAGGTTTTTTCCATGTCAAAGGCTTTAGCGCTCATACTATGGAAAAAAAAAAGAGTAAAAATGAAGAAGCACAGGGAACCAACACAGCATCATAAAATTACGGTGTAGCTTTTAGCGAGAGGAGACAATCATGCTCAGTCATGCCCTGCTGACCACTCCTGCAGGACCTCTCAGGATGGCAGTACTTTGGATTTGGTTGATGACTGTATACATTTAGACACACGATGTCTTCAGGGCATTCATAGCTGTGTGGGCTCTGTGGGGCTGACTCAACTCAGAACACTGATATGGCTTTGCGAGTGGGGGCTGATACGAAATATTAATTCAACTTTGGGAAAGATAGTGCTGCTAAGAGAACTGGAATATTTCAGGACTTTCTCTAGACACAAGGGCAATGTGTCTAAATCTCTTCCTGCATAGATTATGCCCACAGATGGTCCTCTTATTCCCAGTTTATGACTTCTCCCCTATTAATCATATCCATTTACATTTAACTTTGCTGTTTGCCTTGAAGGAGGTGCTTTCTCTGTTATGGCTAGGTTTTCTGCCCAGGATTCACTGCACTGTCCTCTCCCTCTGCCCCTCCTGTAGGCTGCCATTTTTATGTAACTTCCTCCTGTAAGCCTCCCGATTATGATTGGTGAATTGCTTGTTTGGTTGTTTGTCTCCTTGAGAGGACATGAGGACAGAGACCATGTACTGTGCTAAACCCCAGCAGAGTGCCTGGAACATAGCCGGGGCTCAATAAATAATTGTTAAATATATGAATGAATGACTTCAAAGAACTTTCTTTTGGGCTCTATGTCTAGATCTTCCTGGGGACATAGTAGTTCTCTCCTCCCTGGTAAGGGATACTTTGGTGGAAGAATTTGAGAAGCATTTTTAAATCTCCTCTTTCATCCCTCCTCAGGCTTGAGTCTCTCAGCTCTCTGATTTCAGGTACCCTTCACTACTGGGCATCTTCCTCATCTGCTCATAGCACTTAGCAGAGTGCAATGGAAGCAGCATGTGCTGGGAATCAGAAGACCTTTGTTATATCTGAGTTCCAGGCCTCAGGGTTTTCTATAAATCATAAAAGCTTTCTCAACTCATAATGGGTATAATAATATGCTTCCCATTTTTTCAAAGAGTTATTATTAAGATCAAATCAAATAAAGAATGTGGAATTGCTTTGCAAATGTGACACACACAATCTGAGACAGATAAGAGCCTGGGAAGGACATAAGTAAACTTCAGAGCCCAAAGCTCTCTCTTTACCCACAGATCTGAATTTTTAACTGCTTTTTAAACATCTCCAGATTCTCCAAACATATGCCCCAAATCTAATTCATCATCTTTGTTCTGGCTATCTATTGCTGTGTAATAAGGCACCACAACTCTGCAGCTTAAAATAATAATCACATATTTTGTGCACGAATGAGGGGGTGGACTGTGCTCAGCCCCCTGGGATAGCTCATGTGTGTGTACCCAGATCATGTTGGGGCTTGGGGTCATCTTTGAGGCTTCTTCACTCATGTGGCTGGTGCCTAGGCTGAGTAATACTACAATAGCTATGTGTCTGATCTTCTCACATGGCGGCCAAACCTCCCCGGTTGAGTATCCTGAGAAAAGTAGGCAAACGCCACATGGTCTTTTCTAACCTCACTTTGTGAGTCATACTTCTGCGGTCTCCTACTCATTGAGGCCATCAACAAGGGGAGGGGACGTAGATAACCACCTCTTGATGGAAGGAGTGTCAAAAATTTGCGGATTTAAAAAACATTTTTATAATCTGCTGTTCCTCTGCTGTTTGATTTCTCAATAAATGACATGTCTATGTCCAATTACTGAAGCCAGAATTCTGGAAGCCATCTTCACCTCGATTCTTTTCCTTGCCTGTCATATCCAATGAGTAAGTCCTATTAATTATACCTTCAAAAAGTCTCTCAAATATATCTAATTCCATCCACCTCTGCTGGCAGATAAACCACTTATTCTAAATCAAGACATCATTTTCTTGCATCCAATTACTACAATAATAATTGTAGTAATCCTGCTTAAAAGCTCCTTTTTTTAAAAAAATTAAATTCTTCTCTCTGTCTAGTATTTACCATACTGCCATTGGTATAAATTTTCTAAAATGATTATCTTTTTATTTTACTCTTCTTTTAAAAACTCATCAGTGGGAACACCTGGGTGCCTCAGTCAGTTGGGTGTCTGCCTTCGGCTCAGGTTACAATCCCCGAGTCCTGGGATCAAGTCCCGCATCGGACTCCTTGCTTGGCAGGGAGCCTGCTTCTCCCTCTCCCTCTGCCTGCCACTCCCCCTTCTTGTGCTCTCTGACAAATCAATAAAATCTTAAAAAAAACCCACACAACTCATCAGTGGTCACCATAGTGAAAGAGAGTTACAACAGACACTGAGCATAAGCTTGCACTAGATAATATGGCCATTTCCTACCTTCCTCCAGGTGTTGTTCTAATCAACTGCACTACATCCACTTCCTTAAATGGATCTTGTTTTTGTGGGTCTCTGAGCACTTGATACTTTTCTTCTCCTCTAGCTGGAACATTGATTACTCCTAGTCCTCATCTTTCCCTGGCTAATTTCTACTTAAACTCATTCCTACTCACACTTTCTATGGAAGCCACTCCTGACCCCTAAATTCAAGTGATGTGCTCCCTTAGTATTCCATATTTTCCTTATGCTAACACTTATCACCAATAGTGGAATCATCTGATTAATTGTCTGTATCCACTAGAATGGAAGCTCCCTAAGGTAAGGAGCTATGTCTCTTTCATTCTATGCATGGTGCCTACCACAGAGCCTAGTCCATAGTAAGTGTCTATTCTACATTTTTTAGAAGAGTGAATAAATGAATAAATTGATGTACATATGTATGTGTTTATGGATGGATCGATAGATGGAGGGAAGGAAAAAGGGAGGGAGGGAGGAAGTTGTGAATCATTGTTTCAGTCAAGCTGGGATCTCAGCAAAGAATTTGCCTCTTATTTCACTGAAAAAATGGGGACTGGAGATCATTAGGCAGAAAACCTCTCAACTTGTTGCCTACCACCTCTAAACTACAAACTTCTCTACATCCTCAACAGTCTTGTCCTCCTTCTCTTTTCCCTCAAAGCATGAAATATCTCCCCTTTCAGGCAAGACCTGGGCCATTAACTCTGCTCTAAACCCCCTCTAGCCCAATGCCATTGGTTACCTTCTTTCTCTTCCATGTCTCCTTCTCCACTGGCTCCTTCCCTTGACCTATCATAACTTGTTTTTTTCCTTCTTAAATAAAACTAAAAAATAAAACCAAAAACCTCTTTTTACCTTCCATGTCCCTCTACACAATGCCCTATCAGTTTCCTTCCCATTCACGCTGAAATGTCTTGGAATAGTTTACTTTTGTTGTCTCTTCTCCCTTGCCTTCCATTGAGTTCTTGACCCATTGCAATCTGGCCTAGTAAACTCATTAGTCTTCCCATCTGAGGAAATAATACTCTTGCCACCCATGACAAAATCTGGGGTCCTGGTATCCATTGTCAAATTATTTCCTTAAGATATGAGGCAGTTTAAGATGGTAGCATAGTAAGATCTTGAACTCATCTCCTTCCATGGACGCAAATCCAAGACTACACACAGTACAATTCTCTCTGAAAAGAACCTGAGAACTAGCTGAACAGCTACTCTACAACAAAGGATAAAAGGGCCACATCAAGATGGTTAGGAGAGGCAGAGAAGCAGTATCACCAAAATCCCATCCTTGGCATGGCAACCCACCATTGGGAAGGGTTCCCACAAATACAGAACTCCTCTTTGAGAAACAAGGGTTTTTTGCCCTATATCAGGCACCCCAACCTTTGGGACCTGCACTGGAGGTACAAGCTCTCCCCCAAATATCTAGCTTTGAAAACCAATGGAGCTTATAGCCAGGAGAACCGTAGGACTGTAGGGAATGGAGAGTCCACTCTTGAAAGGCTCACATGCAGATTCACTCATTTTATGACTCAGCACAAAAACACAGTTTGAAAAGATATGGCATATCATATGTGAAGGAGATTAATTTGCTGATTGTAAAGGGTCTTCCCCAAGGACAAAAGCTTGTTGGGATTCTATCCAGGAATGGAGGTCCTGGTGGGTGTCATTTTTATGTTCTGTCTCTAGCTTGCTAGTGCTGTTGGGTGCCATTTTTGCACTCACTGTAACCTGCTAGCACCTGCTCTGTTGTGATGCTAATGCAGCTCTCCCCTCTCATGCAACTTCCTCAGTGGTCTAGTGTCCTGCTCCCTTCCCACCTTCCATAATCCCTCCAAGCCAGCAGGCACACACAGCTCACATAAGGGACACCCCTTGACACCCTGTTTGACAGTTCAGGGGGATTGTGTTTCTGGACCCATGGGTTTGAAGTAATCAGAGACAGTGCAAGAGACAACCAAGAACTAGGGCAGGGTTAAATAGTAAGATTCATCACCTACAGAGGCCACCACTTCAATACTGAGAGAGGTAGTTGTTTTGCCTGACACATAGAAACAAACACAGAAAGTAAAGCAAAATGAGGAAACAGAGGAATATATTCCAAATGAAAGAACAAGACAAAATCCCAGAAAAGAACCTTAATAAAAGAGAGATAAATAACCTGATAAAGAGTTCAAAGAATGGCCATAAAGATGCTCACTGAACTCAGGAAAAGAATGGATGAACACAGTGAGAACTTCAACAAAGAGAAAATATGAGGAAGTACCCAACACAGAAGTCACAGAACTGAAGAATGTGACAACTGAACTGAAAAAATGCACTAGAGGGGTTCAATAGCAGGCTAGATGATGCAGAAGAAATAATCGGTGAGCTGGAAAACAAGACAGTGGAACTCACATAAGCAGAGCAGCAAAAAGAAAAAAGAATTTTAAAAAGTGAAGATAGCTTAAGGGACCCATGGAACAACATCAAATGGAATAATATTTGCATCATAGGGCTTCTAGTAGGAGAAGAGAGAGAGAAAGGGGCAGAACACTTATTTGAAGAAATAATGACTGAAAACTTTTCCAACCTGGGGAAGGAAACAGACATCAGATGCAGGAATTCCAGAGATTTCCAAATAAGATAAACATAGAAAGACCCACAACAAGACATTAAAATGTCAAAAGTTAAAGGTAAAGAGAAAATCCTAAACACAGGAAGAAAAAAAAACTAGTTACATACAAGGGAACACCCATAAGGCTATCAGCAGATTTCTCAGTGGAAACTTTGCATGCCAGGAGGGAGTGTCATAATATAATCAAAGTGCTGAAAGAAAGAAACCTCCAACTGAGAATACTCTACCTGGCAAGATTACCATTCAGAATTGAAGGAGAGATAAAGAGTTTTCCAATAAGCAAAAGCTAAAGGAATACACCTCTACTAAAGCAGCCCTAAAAGAAATGTTAAAGGGACTTTTTTAAGCCTAAGAAAACATATGAAAGTAAAAGTCTCACTGGTAAAGGTAAATATATAGTAAAGGTAGTGGAATAATCACTTACAAAGTTAATATGAAGGTTAAAAGAGAAAAGTAGTAAAAAATAACTGTAACTGCAATAATTAGTTAAGGATGCACAAAATAAAAAGATGTAGAATGTGACAGCAACAACATAAAATGTGGTAAAGGGGAGTAAAAATGCAGGGTCTTAGAATGCATTCAAACTTAACTTGCTAGCCACTTAGAGTAGACTGTTATATATATATATATATATATATATATATAACATATGACATATGTGAGCCTCATGGTTAACCACAAAGCAAAAATCTATAATAGATCCACAAAAGATAGTGAGAAGGGAATCTAAGCACAACACTACAGAAAGTCATCAAACTAGATTTATGGTGGTGACCATTTTACAATGTATAGAAATGTTGAATTATTATGGTGTACACCTGAAACTAATATAATGCTGTATGTCAATTATACTTCAGTTTTTTTATTTATTTATTTTTAAAGATTTTATTTATTTATTTGAGAGAGAGAGAATGAGAGAGAGCAAGCACATGAGAGGGGGGAGGGTCAGAGGGAGAAGCAGACTCCCTGACGAGCAGGGAGCCCGATGCAGGACTCGATCCAGGGACTCCAGGATCATGACCTGAGCCAAAGGCAGTCGCTTAACCAGCTGAGCCACCCAGGCACCCTATACTTCAGTTTTAAATATTACTTCCTTAAAAGGTTATACAAGTTAGTTAAATGGTTGATCTCATCAGAGAACTCTTGGTAACTCCATAGTAGTATCTTTAAAACTCACATCATTTCTTCCTTAATAGTTTTACTAGAAGCCATGTGACTTGATTTTAGAGTGATGAGAACTTCTTCTTTAGGACCTCTTTCACTTTCCTGGGTAGACTCTTTGGTATGAAATGATCACTTTCTTTGATCTTGTTCCCTCCTTCCCCATTTTAGGTTTTCTTTTCTACAGACAGGAAACATGGCTAGGCACAGGAAAAAGCTGCTTCATTTTTTATTGTAAACTGCACGTAAACACAGTTACTTTATCCTATGCATCCAGACACATAACCGAATACTTCTTCCTACGATGCTTCCTAACTTTCTTTACAGTTACTTCCCCTGCCTTTGAACATATGCAATTGTTGGAAGCCAAATCAAGATTTTGTCAATTTAAAATTAAAGAAAACCCCCACATAAATATATTATAGATAAGAAAGATATTAATTTATCTGAATTTAGTAGACGATTAGCAGATTAAACCACCATCTTGATACCCCAAATTGTATTACTCCATTTCTGCATTAATTTTGCAATCTGTATTTGTAAAGTTAATCCATATTTCTTCTTTAACTTGTGAAAGAATTATAGAATTCTTTCAGAAGACTAGAATATCTTATATCCCTTTTTAAATGGTCAGTCAAGCATTCTTTGACTGCTTGTATCTTCAGGTTCATGTTGCTTTTCCAGGCCACCCTTTCATTAGATATTTCAAAACAAAATTCACTGTTCCATTTTCTGTTTTCAAGCGTAATCTCAGCCCTTCTGAGGCTGCTGGATCGATATTTCAAGGTTTCTTTTAGCTGCTTTGCATTGACTTTAGATATCTGAAAACTTGAATGCCATATTCAACACATTTTTATGTTGTTGGGTTTTTTTTTTTTTTGAGAATTCCTGGGCACCTCTTCCACTGCTCCTCTGCTTTCTTTGTCATAATAATCATCTTGGGTGGGAGGATGGGTTAGCCTGGTGATGGGTATTAAAGAGGGCACATTCTGCATGGAGCACTGGGTGTTATATGCAAACAATGAATCATGGAACACTACACTAAAAACTAATGATGTAATGTATGGTAATTAACATAACATAATAAAAAATTTTAAAAAAATAGTCATCTTTTATTCATTTATTATTGATTTTATTCATTTATTATTATCAGGATCCAGCCATAAGACAGGGCTCCACTGGCCCAGTTTGGGCATATTTTCATATTTAAGAAACACAGTTCATTGGTCATAAGTAACTAAATAGTAACTCAAATTTCTACTTACAGTCTCTCAAAAGATGTTAAAGGAAATCCAATTTATAAACTACAGTAACATTTCCTACACCCACCTTTCCTGTCCTCTTCAATCTTCTCAAACCATCCCATCCATCTGCTGCCCAGACAGTCTTATTCTTCTGAGCCCCAATGCACTAGCACCCCTATTTCCTAAACTGGCTTGAGTGGCCTTGGTATTTGCTTATCTCTTCCTTCCCTCCCTGCTCATCAGTCCAAACTGGTCTTAGGAAGTAAACAAGAGGGAGAAGCTGAATGGAAAGTAAAAATACGAAAAATATTTTTGACTAGCAGGAGGTCATGAAAGAAGAAGACTGGGAGCACTTATGTATACATTTTATCACTGTCATCCATTTATTCATTGTCTACTAGATACTAAATATCAACCGAGTATTGTGGAGATTCAAAATTGAGCAAGATATTGTCTTTATCTTTGAGAAGCTTACAAAATTAGTGACTCTGTGTCTGCTATGGTTTCTCCCTATGCCTCACACTAAATTTTGAAGTTCTTTTGAGCATTTTGGGAATACCTTTGCCAAACATGATCTCTTTGTCCTTATAAAGCAGATTCCATTCTCACAAGGAGAAAGGATGCAAGGTATAACTGGGCCTGGATCTTAACTTGAGTCTATGTGCTGTGTATTCTTCATTCTTTCTCATTGGATGCATGCTTCTTTCTCCCCCCCCAAGGAAGCTTTAGGGAACTTGTCTGTTCTGATAGAAGTCCCAGCACATGTCCTAGGCCAGTGACCTGGTTTTGTGTTACCTCTTGTGCATGCTGACACCTTTTATTTTTAGACCATTAGGATACAAGTGAAAGCTGATTGAGGAGCTGATACAATATTTTTGGATTTTAGGCCCCTTCTTTCACATTCTTCAATCTTTCAGATTCACATATGAACATCCATTTCTAAAAAATGTATCATTAGTCTAGTCCTTATTTTACCACTGTTTTGGTATAATAAAATAAGTTCAACAGGCAGTTGTTAAACATCTTAATAACTTAGGCATAGTACTAGGTGTTATGGATACAAAAAATAATGTAGGTAATAATAATAAAACAATACATGACCTTTATTGAATGCTTACTAATCTTCCAGGTATTGTTCTAAGTACTTTATTTGTATTAATTGATTATTTGTATTAAGTTGTATTCTAAACATTTTATTAATGTAACTCTGTATTAGTCAGAGTTCTTCAGAGAAACAGAGCAAATAGTCTATATATAAATATATAGAAAGAGATTTATTATGAAGGATTGTCTCATGTAATTATGGAAGCATAACCCATAATTGTGTACTTCTCTATATGGAGAAGTCCCACAACCTGACATCTACAAGCTGGTCCCACAGGAAAGCCAGTGGTGGAGTTCCAGTCCAAATCCACAGGCCCAAGAACCAGGAGACCCAATAGTGTAAGTCCCTGTCCAAGTCCAAGGCCCAAGAACCAGGAACACTAATGTCCAAGAGTAGGAGAAGATGGATGTCCCAGCTCAAGCAAAGAGTAAATCTGCCCTTCCTCTGCTTTTTTGTTCTTTTTGGGTTATGGTGCCTACCGCATTGGTAAGGTGATCATCTTTACTCTGTTTACCAATTCAAATGCTAATCTCTTCCAGAAACACCCTCACAGACACATCCAGAAATAATGTTGTACCAGCTATCTGGGTATCCCTTAGCCCAGTCAAGTTGACACATAAACTTAACCATTACAAACTTTATGAGGTAATAACCAAAACAAAGACAGAGAGGTTTGATAACATGCTCAAGGTTACATAGCTAGCAAGTGGTAGAGCCAGGATTTGAACCAAGGCAGTCTGATTTCATCACACTATAATGGAAAATGAATTAGACTCATAAGACTCATTTGTTGTCTTTAGGAATCTTATAGTCTGGTGATAGAAGCAGGTAGTAGACATTAAACAGATCATTTCAATATAATATGATTGCTAAGATATAGACGTGCACAGGACGTTGTATCTTTCCTTCCTCTCTTCTTCACTACCGACGTGTATGATTCTTAAAAGGTCATTCTGGTGGTTGGCCATCACTTTTTACTGAGAAATAAAAGGGGGTTAACTCTAAGTTGTGCTGTCTTCCTGAGCATATGTCTGACACTTACTGGAGAGTCTGCCAAGGATGACTTAGGCCAGTAGTTCTCACCCAGAATGGGGGTGGGACATTTGCGATATCTGGAGACATTTTGATTGTCACATCTGGAGAAGTGCTACTGGTCTCTAGTGGGCAGAAGCCAGGAATGCTGCTGAACATCCTGTAATGCACGAGGACAGCTCCCACAACAGACTTACCTGGCCTAAAATGTCAATAGTACCAAGGTTGGAAAACACTGATCTAGGCTGTCTATTGTCACTACTTCTATTAATTCACATGGAAACAAGTAACAGAATGAGAACACATCTAGAATATATGTCCGGTGGTTTTAAAACCCCGAAGAGAATGTCCTGCTGGGCTGCATGCTCTACGAGGCTAGAGCTTCCATCTGTACTTCTGATGCTAGCGCCTCATGCAGTGCCAGGCACATGGGGCTGTTCAAATACTGTTACTGACCCTGAATTGGTTACGTCACAGAGATGACAATGTGTGGAGTGGACCAATCAGAAGCACTGTGACAATGAATGCCCAAGTATGTCTGCATATGACTAGGCGCAGGATAAGTGCTCAATAAAGTGTTGAAGGCAGAGATGGATGGTGGGAAGGATTAATAAATAGAAACTTGAAAGCCCTGGGGACAGAGGCATTTTCAATCTTTTTTTTTCAAAGATTTTATTTATTTATTTGACAGAGACACAGCGAGAGAGGGAACACAAGCAGGGGGAGTGGGGGAGGGAGAAGCAGGCTCCCCGCAGAGCAGGGAGCCCAATGCGGGACTCGATCCCAGGACCCCAGGATCATGACCTGAGCTGAAGGCAGTCGCTTAACCAACTGAGCCACCCAGGTGCCCCCAATCTTTTTTTTTATTCATTTCAATCTCTAGTTGAAGAGAATACTTTTGGAAATGATAGATTTGTGGAAAGTGAACAGCTGGATGTATATATGATATTGAACAATATTACTGAGATTTTGTGTGACAGTAGATGAGGCCAGAATAATACAGGTCGTATTTCCTTTTTCCTCTACAGGTAGCTTCTTTCTACTGTTCTTTCTTAGCCTATATATAGATACCTAACTATATCCTCCTCCTTTGTTCTTCTCCCTCCACAAAGGGTCAACACACCTCCCTTCATCTTGCATCTTCCTTGCTGTCATCTTTTCTTTGCCTTAACCAGACAAGGTTTGGGCACCCTCATGAAAAAAGAACAGAACAGCAAACACAAATAGGAACAAAAGTGAATTTAGTTAGAATGAGAAAAGAAACCCCAATGTATCACAAGTTTTAAAAGCTGAGAAATACTACAAAAATTATGAATGCCAGAAAAATAGCATACTATTTTTATTAATGAAATGCCTTCATGCTTCTATAATACTTTGCTACTGAATAACTCTGGCTTCCATTCACTTCAAACTTTGTTTCTTCTCTACTTCCTGCCTACTGCTAGAGAAGTAAATCGAAGCAATAAGGAACACAAGCCCAGAAAGGGGATGTGACTTGTCATCATTTTATTTGAAAATCTACTGGCATGAGAGCAAGGGAGACTGTCGGGGCCAGCGTCATCCTTTGTCTTTATCTTCTGGGGCAGAACTAGAAGGATTATCAGCAACATGCCCTACCCTTACCCACCCTCAAGCTCCAGCTTTTACTGAATTCCTGATCAGAGGCCAGACCCTCTGGTGAAGACCATACTTACTGTTTCCAAGCAGAAACCTCTTCTCTCTTCCCTGTCCCACCAGGTCAGGTGAAAGCTTTGGTTGCTGGGCCCCTCTGCCCTCCCTAAGATGACTCTCACTCTCATGACAGGTCATTCGGAACATCTAGTGACCGCCATCTCAGGCAGCAATGTGAGTCTGCAAATCTCCAGTTTGCCTGCTAACTACACTCAACTCACCTGGCTTTACACCGCTGATCAGAAGATTCTAGAATGGGAGTCCAAAAGGACTAGCTTCTTCAATTCTAAGTTTAAGGAGAGGGTCCGACTTAATCAAAACCATGCACTGTGCATCTATAATGTCCAGAAAGAGGACAGCAGCACCTACATCTTCAGGGTGTTGGAGGAGTATGGGAGAGAGAAGGAGTGGTATATCTCACTGGAGGTACATGGTGAGTTTGGGGAGTCCCAATCTAGGGCCCTGGATGGACCACTGGGGAGGTTTCCTAGGGCACATGGGGGCCCTCTCCGGGAGGAGGATAGAGAAACCTCAGGACAGGCTTCATTCATTTCTCCTGGAGCCAGTTCCTCTGGGGAGTGAGGCTGGGCCAGCAGAACCCAAACTGATAGCCTTGGGACATTTAAAAGTTCTTCTGATGTTAGTGTCTGAAATGTGAAGAAAGGGAAAACCATAGAAATGATTTCCTCTCTAGTCTCTTCATGCTCTCCTGTGATCAACCCAAATCAGTTCTGAGCTCATCTTAATAATATACCTGAACACAGACTTTATCAGACTTAAGGAAAAAGTTATAAGAGACACAGGATGGGGCAGGAGCTGTTAAAGGAGGGTTTTTTATTTTTCAAAATGGAGGGGACAAAAACTTCCACTCATAGCTCCAGCCTAACCGGTATGTGTGGAATAAGGACTAGGATATTATACTTGGAATCAGACAGACCTGGGTTTAAAACCTCGGTTGCTAGCTCACTTCCTAGCTGTGTGACCTTGGAGAAAGATCTTAACGTCTCTGTGCCCATATTTGGTAAGTTTGTTTTGATGGCAAGTAACAGAAGCCAATTTGATGTAAATTTAGCAAAAGAAAAAAAAAGAGTCTATTAAAGAAACTAGAGCTTTTTAAAGCAATTCAAGGAACTGAGAAGAGTTAGGAAGGGCTGAACAAGAGGAAGAATGAGAACCAAGGCCAGCCCAGAGTTCGCAGCCTCAGGAATCTGTGGACTGTGCCTCTTTTGATCCCTGCCGTGTACATGACTTACCTCTCAAAGCCTAGACTTTTGTAACTCTTGGTTTAAATTCTCAGAATTTAAAGAGAAATTTAAAGAGAGAAACTGATTGGGCGCCTGGGTGGCTCAGTTGGTTAAGCGACTGCCTTCGGCTCAGGTCATGATCCTGGAGTCCCAGGATCGAGTCCCGCATCGGGCTACCTGCTCGGCAGGGAGTCTGCTTCTCCCTCTGACCCTCCCCCCTCATGCTCTCTCTCTATCTCATTCTCTCAAATAAATAAAATCTTTAAAAAAAAAAAAAAGAGATAGAAACTGATTAAGCCAACTTGGTTCAGGTATGCGTACCTGATCAAAATATTTATGGCCCAGAGTGTCAGCTTTTAAGGCAGAAACATGATTCCTGGGGAGGCCTCCGTGGTGTTGAGGTAGGCAAAAATTAGAGAAGAGGGGCGGGGCAAACATCCAAGACAGGGGCTACCCGAGAGCCTCAGGGCCCTCATATTGTGAAGATAATTATATCTTCCTTTTAGGATATTATGAGAATCAAAGTAGAAAATGGGAGTGAAACATCAAAAATGAAGGGGTTTTTCCCAAACCAAATCATTTTATCATGCAGTTTCCTTCTACCAGATGATTACCAAAAATACAAATACAAGATCTCTAGAAAATATTCAGAAAATATCTGTAATCTTTCTTCCCCAAAACAGTGTAAATGAAGAGTGTCTTCTACAACCCACCAGCTCAATGGTCCCTGTTCTAGGAGGCTGGAGGCTTCTTCTCACGTACTTCCTCTAAATCACACGGCCTGAAAATTCGGGAAGTCCCGGAAAAAGGAAAAGATTCAAAGTCTCTTACAGTGGTGTCAGGAAAAGCCCAACTTTGTATTATTTACTAATTTCTGTGGTAAATACTCCCACCACAGCCAACTCCAAGTTACAAATGGTTTCACAATCAGCTTGCAACATTCCTGAATATTTTAAATTCCACAAGCTGGTGTGACGTAAGCACACCTGCCTGGACATAAAACCCTCAGGATGGGATTAGCTGCAAGCTCGTTCTTCAGTACAGCCCCTGAATTTCTGATAGCTCCAGTGAGGCATCTTAGAGCCAGACTACCCTGGCTGGCTCAACGAGCCCCACCCACAAAGCACCCAGTGCGTGCTGCTCGCCCTGTGAAATGTGGAAGATGTAAGACAAGAGGTTAGACCACAGGAAATGGCGAAAAATAGTATGAAAATTGCTCAGCTCAAGCATGCAGGGGAAGTCCGGCAATCTCAGGGGGTTTCACATAGGAGACGGGTTTGGAGTTCAGGAGGCCAGGCAGGGGAAACTGCTATTGCCCACCACACGCTTTCAGCCAGAGGCGAGCTCTGATCTGGTCAATTCTTGGCACGTTTAATCCTTTGACACCAGAGCAGCACTGATTCTGTAGGTGTTTTACCCATGGCCAGAATGAAAAGGCCCAGAGGGTTTCAGAAAAAGTGGCCCTGACAAAGGAAAGAGCAGATGCTGGGATTACCTTTCATCCCATCTGGTGGCAGGACAACATCGGTGATGATGAGGTGACCTCCGACATGCACAGAACACTTGCGCCCTGCAAGAAGTACTTCCTAACGGACAATGCCATTTTGTCTCACTAACATCATGCTATGAGGTAGAGTCAGTTTACCCATGAGAAGAAAATTTAAGGGGTTAATTATTTTGATACTGGCACTCCATGAGAGCCAAGTCCAAGACCCAGGCTGGTCTTACTCCAAAGCTACTGTTTGTCCTTTGTATCTCTGCTCCATCCATCCATCCATCCATCCATCCATCCATCCATCCATCCATCCATCTATCCATCCATCCATCCATCCATCCATCCATCCATCCATCCATCCATCCACTCATCCATCCATCCATCCATCCATCCATCCATCCATCCATCCATCCATCCACTCATCCATCCATCCATCCATCCATCCATCCATCCATCCATCCATCCACTCACCCATCCATCCATCCATCCATTCATCCATCCATCCATCCATCCACTCATCCATCCATCCATCCATCCATCCATCCATCCATCCATCCATCCATCCACTCACCCATTCATCCCTCCATCCATCCATCCATCCATCCATCCATCCATCCATCCACTCACCCATCCATCCCTCCATCCATCCATCCATCCATCCATCCATCCATCCATCCATCCATCCATCCTTGCATCAGATACTTACAGATTTCTATCTGGTAAGCACTGTGCTAAACCCTGAGATACCAAAGTTAACAGACACAATGCTATTCATCACGCTAATGTGTGCTGGGGGTTACATGAGGTTCTTCTCTGTAGCTCTTCCAGAATCAGGGAGAGGGCTTTGCCTTGTACAGGGTAGCATCTCCTACCCCAGGACTCTTGCTGAATCTGAGTCTAAGAGCTCTTGATGGACAGGTGGGCCACGGTGCCAACTGTGGGCTGGTGCTGGAGAAGGAGCCTCACCTAGCTCAGACAGTTGGGATACTAAATCTGACCCCAGGAGATTTTTGCTGCTCTTTCTGGCCCACAGATAGTCATAACCCCATTTTGTTTCTGGGTGCATGGCTCCCCCTCCTGGATCCATTTTAGCTTCACCCTCAAGGAGTAGCCCTTCCAGTCTGAACCTCCAGAGGTCAAAGCTGCTCACTGGCTCCCCCTGTAGGGCCCTCTTCTCCATGACACCACTTTCTGCGGCACTCAGCACCCCTCCCTAGCTCCCTTTGTATTTTATTGGTTAAACTCTCAAAGCATAATTGCCTCATAAATGCATAAACCCATTGTCTCATCTTACAACATCCTCCTCATCTTCAGATCCTGTACCTAAACCTGACATAAAAATCTGGAAGACACAGGAAGTGAACAATGCCTGTCATCTGCAGCTGTCATGTATGATCCCAAACCAGTCCATAAACTATGCCTGGTATGGGGACTCAGGGCTCTTTTCAACAGGGCTCCAGAATTTTGTGCTTGAAATCACCGTTGAGCCACAAAACTACTCCAAGTTTTACACCTGCCAAGCCAGCAATCCTGTGAGCAGTAAGAATGACACTGTCTATTTCACCTTACCTTGTAAACTAGGTAAGAAATACTCCCCAGGGAGCTGGGGTGGGGGGGAGCTAGGGTAACTAGTTTTCTTTTGCATGACATGAAGAAAGGTGTGGGGATCCTATTCAGCCTCCTGCTCAGATGGAGGATCCCATAGGCATCTGTGAGACCTGAGAGACTTGGGTTCTACCCTGGGCTCTGCCACTAGCTCTCAGCAAGCTTATCTGGCTTTTGTGGAGCTCACTGTCCTCACCTGCAAGGGCTGGCTGGCACTCCTACCCTGCTCTAACAATGCATGGTCCTAGAATTTGAGGCCTGGGTAATTGTAGGACAATCTGAGCTGTCAGGGTTGAGCAGGAGAAAAGCCCAAGTGGGACAGCAGACCAGACACAGTTGAACAGGTGCATGAAGGGGTTTCTGGCAGACAGCCTAAATCAGCAAAAGAAAGAAGGGCCAAGTAGATGAGCACAAGCAAGAACAAGTAGTGAACAAGAGTGAGGGCCTTATCCTAAGGCAGAGACTCTGCTTTTTAGAAAGACAGACTCTGGGTTTCATGTTTCAGATTTCTCTGTCTCTTGGGAGGACCCACTCACTTGAGCATCATTGCTGGCTCTCTATCAAGCTTACACAGGTCCTGTAGTAGGATAGCCAGGATTGGGCAGTAAGCTCATAGGTTTTGGAGTTAGGTACTTGGGGTTAATCCTGGGATTGTCACTTAATAGCTAAGCAAGTGACTTAGCTTCTCTAAGTCATGTTCTTCTCCAAGTTGTATCCTTCTTAAATAACAGACAAAATGGTAATCCTTACCTCATGCTGTTATGAGGACTAAATGAGACAGTATAGATACCCTATCTAGAGCAGTGCCCAACAGGTCTTCAGAATGGTACTTAAATTAGAACCAGTTCCTTCCATTCTGGAGACACTAGGGGTTTAGGGGACCCCTCAATAAATTTAGATTACTATCCCCAGCATTCTGGGTCTTGTACTTTCTACACCCCTGAAACCATATCCCCGAGTATACATATCCATACCGTTCCAGAATAACTCATATCTGTGGTGCCAACATTTACCTGAGTTCCCTGTCATGGCAGTCATCAGGGACCATGGCCCCCAGAGACACTGATCTTTCCCGGTCTTCTGGGACCTAATGTACCCTCCCTCCTGTGCTGATTTCTTCACCTCTGTTCCCGCACAAGGATTATGGAACGTGTACACTCTTCTTTATTCTTCCCACTTGACTGGCCATGCCTCTTCCAGTCTCTCCTGCTACCACAGACCCTATGCGACAGTTCGGTGTCTGACCATGAGACCACCTTCATATCAACACCATATCCTGAGATCCAGAAAAGAGACACAGTCCCTATCCTTTATAAAATGAGGGTGACTGTTCATCTACAATGAGGATGAAAACAATAATAAGGCCCTTTTTTGGAAGGGCCAAGCCAATCTTGTCACTTTTCAGCCATCCAAATTATCCTAGAAAAGCACCCCTAATTTCCCTTTCCTACTGTATCACTCATTCCCTTTTCTTTTTATTTTCTGCTTCCTCTCCTGTCCTCTCCTCCATCCCCTCTGTTCTTACTCCTTCTCTCCCTTTCCCTTCCTGTCAGTCTTCCCCTTCCTTCTCTTTTTCCCTCTTGGTATAGATGGGATGTGGGGTGGAGAAACAGAGAGGGGAAGTAGTCCTGCCTTCCCTAAAGTCAAGACACCTAAGCATTTGGAGTTTTCTTGCTCTTTCAGCCAGATCCTCTGGAGTAGCTTGGATTGCAACATGGCTAATGGTCATGGTACCCATTGTTCCTGGCCTCCTATGGACCTGAGACAAGCTCTTCTAACTCAAGAGTGAAACTTCAAGACAGCTGGACCTTGCCTTCATCAGCAACCATGCTGTTAACCAAGACAGGAGCTCAGGCTACATGGGATGGTAGAAAGTGTGCTATTGAAGCATCTACAAGGATTTTCAAATTAACTTTTTAAAAACTACAGTTAATATTTTATTTTATATCTCCTAGTTATTTTCCAACATACATACATAGATAACATATATTCTTCCCACCAAAAGATATGATCACACTATGCAATGTTTCCTTGTTTAAATAAACGATGTGACCATCAACATCAAACTGTCAGACAATGTCTGTTCCACTGGCCCAGACAAACGGGATACAAAGGGGAAGAGCCTGGGGCTGTAGGCTCCTACAGGTTGTTGTGTCTGAGGAGTTAATTTGTGCTATCTCTGACTCTTGCTCCCACATCCATGCCAAATCTCCTGGGGTTCCTTCCAGCTTTGCCTCCCCCCCACACCCCGCCCCACCCAAGTTCTGGCCTCCTCTCTGAGGAGCATGCTCTTTAGGTTTCCTGGGAATATGGGGTCAGGCTTACCCCTCAGGAGTGAGCATGCAGCTTTGCCACATAAAAAGGGTCCCTCCCAAGCCTTTCCTGGGGAGCCGAGCACCACCACTCCCTTTGTGGGCAACTCTTCAAGTCCTATCTGTGTCACGGGATCTAATAAAACCATCAAAAGAACAAAACGTTCTCACTAGGGTCTTCCATTACAGGAAGGTAGGAGCCCCCAGGCCCAGCACTGATAGAACACCTGGGATTTCTGTTGTGTGTTTCCCTCCTCCAGGCTTTCATGGGCCTGGAGCTGGGAGGGCCACTCAAGGATGTGTTCCCCCTTCAGGGAAGTGTCCCACCACAGATCACTTTTCGTCTACATCAAACCAGCCTTCCCCGCCATCCAGCCCTCCTCTGTGTCAGAACATGCTGTGTGCTCACCAAACTCTCACGTTTTCCTCCTGGGCTGTCCTGGTTAATTTTACGTGTCAACTTGACTGGGCCCCAGAGGTGACCATATGTTGGGCCCAACATTATTCTGTGTGTGTCTGTGAGGGTTTTCTGGATAAGATTAACATTTGAATCAGTAGCCTGAGTAAAGCAGATTATCCTCCCTAATGTGTGTGGGTCTCACCCAATCAGGTGAAGGTGTGAATAGGCTCTCCTTCCCACAAGTATGGAAGAATTCCTTCTGCCTGACTGCTTTTGACCTGGGACATTTGGATTTTTTTCCTGCCTTCAGATGCCATCACCAATCCTGAGTCTCCAGTCTGATGACTCAGACCTTGGGACTTGTCAGCCTCCATAATTGCGTGAGCCAATTCCTTATAATAAATCTTTGTGCGTGTGTGTGTGTGTGCGGCTCTTATTGGTCTGTTTCTCTGGGGAACCCTGACTAATACATGGGCCAATAGAAAAGCTACCTTTCTCAACTCCCTTTCCATTTAGTTGCGGCCATGTGGCTGGTTTTAGCCAATAGAAAATGGATGGAATTGATGTGCCAGGAAGTGAGGGACTCTGAGAAGTGGAGCCACATAATGCAAAGGGCCTGGGTCCAAGCCATCACATGGCAGGCGGCTGCCTGGTCTACACTGAACATGCATAGGAAAGTTTGGCTTTTGTTTGTTACCACAACATAGCCTGGACTCCCTAAGTCTCCCACCATCCCCTTCTGTCCAGCCTGTGGTTCCATCTCCATCTCACCTCTGATCGGCTGGCACCTTCCCATGGGACTGTCTAGGTCTCTTTTCTACATGCAGCATCCTTCCCTTTGCCCTCACTTTTTCGTGGCAGAAGAGGTTTTTTTGAAGGGACATGCACATACACACACACACACACACACAAATGGAATCAAAGAGTATTTCTGGGGGAAAGCAGTAAGAGGAAAGAAATGTCACTTTATTTCAAAAATAAGCAGTCCTTACCTGCTAAGGAACAGGCACACCTCTCCAGGCATCATGTTTTGATTGGATCCAGTTACTTGAAGACCAGAGGCAAATACTGCCTTTGACAGCCCAGGTCACTGGCACCAACTATTCCCTGCCTCTTTCCCTCAAGCCAGTGCCAGATACATAGTTTGTTGGACTTACTGCAGAATGAAAATGTGGGGCTCCTTGTTCAAAAAGCAGGGAAAAAGTCCCATTAAATGTACTAAAATATAAAGGTTTTTCCTTTATTCCGCAGCCTTTCTGTACTTGGGATGATATTTTAAATTGCTATTTAATGTTCTAAGTAAAGGAAATTTAAAATTTAAATTATTATTATGAATTTTATTGTTATATTGTACAATGTTAGTTTTGAATGAAACATGAGAATATTTAATTTGTATGTGAAATAATTGAAATTACTCAATTCATATTTGGCAGCTTATACATGCATATGCATTTTGTTTTTGCTAGAACAGTAGAAATCATGCAAAAAACTAACTTAACTTTTTTTATTTTACTTCTTTTTTTTTTAAAGACATTTATTCAGCATCATGATCAGACTATTACATTTAGCAATCAATGGGTAAAAAAAAAAAAACTACATTAAAACCCTTTGTTGGAATGCTTTACACTTTCCACAGAACAGAAACTAAAATAACCTGTTACACAATTAGTCACAAATACAGTCCTCGAGTTTTTTGCCCATACACATGAGTATTGTCTAAAACACGTCTTCTTTGTAGCAACTAGGCTCGGCCACCACTGTGCTTGACTGAGTTCACAAATCTGTTATAACCTGTAGCTTCCCTGTCTCTTCTTTGGCTCTCCTCTCCTGCTAAGCTTTGTTTCCTGGAAGTAATGAAAACCTTCTGCCACTGCCGTAGCTACTGCTGCTGCTGGAACCATCACAGCCACCTTGGTTTCGTGGTTTGGCAAGGTATTGGCCTCCACCACCATAGGGGCCAGAGCTTCTGCCTCCAAAATTTCCTCCTTTCATGGGTCCAAAATTTGAGGATTGATCGTTGTAATTGCCAAAATCATTATAGCTTCCACCACCTCCAAAGTTGCTTCCATCATTACCAAATCTGTTATAGCCATCCCCACTGCACCAGATCCACCACCATTTCCACTGCCACCAAAGCCATGTCTACCACTGAAGTTCCCTCCATGACCAAAGTCATTCCCACCAAAACCACCTCCATGACCATCACCAAAGTTTCCAGAACTACTTCCACCTCTTTGGCTGGATGAAGCACTAGTCATCTCTTGCTTAGATAGGGCTTTCCTTACTTCACATTTGTGGCCATTCACAGCATGGGACTTTTGAATGACATTCTTGTCTACAGAGTCATGGTCATCAAATGTTATAGAAGCAAAACCTCATTTTCCGGGTAAGATGGTTGCAGTGCATGTGCTGAGGACCTGGAGCCAGAATGCTGGGCGGCTGATTTGTGTTCGTTACTTTCAAACATCTAAAACATAGGATAGGATAATGTATTCCATGCTCCATATCCTGAGAAGGAATGTGAATAAGAGGAGAGAGGAGTCTAATGGGTAATTATGGACATTAAAACAATAAATATTATACAGAAATGAAGGTATCATAATGATCATTTTGTAAGAGGCCCACTTTAATCATAAATAGCATCAAGGTGAGTTTATAGCAGCAATGTCCACAATAGCCAAACTGTGGAAAGAGCCAAGATGTCCTTCGACAGATGAATGGATAAAGAAGATGTGGTATATATATACAATGGAATATTATGCAGCCATCAAAAGGGATGAGATCTTGCCATTTGCAACGATGTGGGTGGAACTGGAGGGTATTATGCTGAGCGAAATAAGTCAAACAGAGAAAGACATGTATCATATGACCTCACTGATATGAGGAATTCTTAATCTCAGGAAACAAACTGAGGGTTGCTGGAGTGGGGGGTGGGGTGGGAGGGATGGGGTGACTGGGTGATAGACACTGGGGAGGGTATGTGCTCTGGTAAGCGCTGTGAATTGTGCAAGACTGTTGAATCTCAGATCTGTACCTCTGAAACAAATAATGCAATATATGTTAAGAAAAAAAAAGAAGAAGAAGATAGCAGGAGGAGAAGAATGAAGGGGGGGATATCGGAGGGGTAGACGAACCATGAGAGATGATGGACTCTGAAAAACAAACTGAGGGTTCTAGAGGGGAGGGGGGTGGAGGATGGGTTAGCCTGGTGATGGGTATTGAGGAGGGCACGTTCTGCATGGAGCACTGGGTGTTATGCACAAACAATGAATCATGGAACACTACATCAAAAACTAATGATGTAATGTATGGGGATTAATATAACAATAAAAAAATTTAAAAAAAATAGCATCAAGGTGAATATAATCCAACGTTTTGATTTGCATTCAGAAATCCAGGTTGCTTCTAATGTTGTCTAACTGACTACTGTATGTCCAAGTGAAATTTTATAACAAAAAAGAAATTGTTTTAAATATACTTGATTTTTTCAAAATGAGAATCATGTAAATTAGAAAATAATGAATCAAATGAATGTTATTTTTAAAATTTAGCCAGTAAAAAGAATTACAAAGAAAATAAAATCATCCATAATCATATCGCTGCTAACATTTAGATCAAGGTATCTGTATACACAGCTATTCTTTTTATAAAAATGAGATCATGCTATATCTACTATTTTGTAATTTGATTTTTTAATTTAACATTATGAGTAACTTTACATGTCAATAAATAATTCTACATTAAAAAAAAAAAAGAAGGGAAGCAAAACCTCTCTTTTTGCCACTGCCCCAGTCAGTCATGATCTCAATCACTTCAATTTTCCCATACTGTTCAAAATAATCTCTTAGATGGGGTGCCTGGGTGGCTCAGTCATTAAGCATCTGCCTTCGGCCCAGGTCTTGATCCCAGGGTCCTGGGATCGAGCCCCCCATCGGGCTCCCTGCTCCGCGGGAAGCCTGCTTCTCCCTCTCCCACTCCCCCTCCCCCTGCTTGTGTTCCCTCTCTCGCTGTGTCTCTCTCTGTCAAATAAATAAATAAATAAAATCTTTAAAAAAAAACAACAACAAAACCCAAAATAATCTCTTAGATGATCTCCTTCAGTGCCTTCTTTAATGCCACCAACAAAAATCTTTTTCACAGTTAAGTGGGCACCAGGTCTTTGAGAATCTTCTCTTGAGACAGCCCTCTTTGGTTCTACAACTCTTCCATCCACCTTGTGTGGACTTGCATTCATGGCTGCATCCATCTCCTCCACAGTGGCATACGTGACAAACCCAAAGCCTCTGGAGTGCTTGGTGTTTGGATCTCTCATTACCACACAGTCCGTAAGCATTCCCCATTGCTAAAATGGCTCCTCAGACTCTCAACGGTTGTTCCAAAGCTCAAACCACCAATGATGAGCTTCTGCAGCTGTTCAGGCTTTTTGGGAGACTCTGACTTAGACATGACGGTGGGAAGGGAGACTTTAACAATGCCTACTCGGCGGTGTCCACGGGCAGAAAGGAGTAACCTAACGAACATATCTTTTTATTTTACTTCTTGAGGCACATACATTTTTCCAACACTCTGTGGAAGCCAGTGGCTTTCATGACACAATTCCTTTGAAGTCATTTTGAGTCTCTGTGAACTCCTACATGCCTTTGATCCACTGGATTCTGTACTCGTGGGGCACCACGAATGTGTACATTTGGATGAGGCAGCCAGAACAGGATGGACATGCATACTGCATGGATTTCCTCTGTTCATGTGCATGCTCCATTGTCCCAAAGGAATTCACTTAAAAAACACAAGTTGAAAGATGAAATGATTAAGAATTTCAAGATGGTGACAGCAGAGCACCAAACCAAGTGAAGAACCCTCTGATCATAGGGTCCTGTTTGACTTAATTGGTTGCATGCCCATGCAGCTGGGTTTGCCTCAAGGATACCTGATACCTTACACCAAGACAATACCTTCTCTGGGAGTTCCAGTACAAGGACCTAGCCTTATTCTCATGGATTCCCCAGCCCCTCATATGTTTATATACATCAAAACTTAGTGGGGAGATTTTTAGTGAACTCACATGTTAAAAAAAAAAAAAGACGGGGCCCCTGGGTGGCTCAGTAGGTTAAGTATCTGCCTTCAGTTCAGGTCACGATCCCAGGGTCCTGGGATCGAGGCCCTGAGAGTCGGGATCCCTACTCAGTGGGGAGTCTGCTTCCCCTCTGCCTCTGCCCCTCCCCCAGCTCGTGCTCGCACATGTTCTCTCTCTCTCAAATAAATAAAATCTTTTAAAAAAAAGACAACAGGCTCCCAAATGGAGTCACTTGTGCTAAGCCCATGTTGCCAAACCAAGACTTAATACCTAACTTAATTGCAGTTTCAATCTCTTCTAGGTTGAACCAATCAATCTGGAATTACCAGATTACCTCATTGCCCCTAAAAGAAGGTGACCTTGCCTGAAAGAATCCACTCTTTGCTAGTAACTTTTGTCCTGCTCTCTTCTGCCTATGAAAGTCTTTCATTTCATACAGCTCTTCAGAGCTCCTTTCTATCTGCAAATAGGAAGCCGCCTGACTCATGAGTAAGACCAATAAGATCTTTAAAATGCACTCAGTTGAAATTTTTAAAAAGATTTTATTTATTTATTTAGAGCCCGCAGGAGCAGGGGGAAGGGCAGAGGGAGAGAAAGAATCTCCAGCTGACTCCTCACTGAGCACAGGGCCCAACACTGGGCTCAATCCCATGACCCTGAGATCATGACCTGAGCCAAAACAAGAGTTGGATGCCCAACCGACTGAGTCACCCACGTGCATTAATGAGCCATTTGTCTTTGTGCAAAGAAGATATTCAAGCACTTGCCCAAAGTTCTTAACTGTGAACAGCCTCCAGTAAGTCCCATCCTTCATCCTTACTTAGGATGACATCTTTGTGGTCCTCCTTCAGGCCACTCTGGTGAGTTCTGCAGCACTGCCCTCTGCTGGCACCACTGCAGCCAGTTTAAGTAAAAGGTAAAGCTGGGGATGAGGTCAATGCTACAAAAACTTTCACTTCAACTGCAGCAAACCTGGGCATCTTGTTAAAATACAGATCGAGTCAGGTCTGAGGTGAGGGCTGAGATTCTGCATTTTAAACAAGATTCTAGGAGATACTGATGTCTTTGTCCACAGACCATTTTTTTCCTCTGTAATTTTTAAAAAAATTTTTTATTGTTATGTTAATCACCATACATTACATCATTAGTTTTTGATGTAGTGTTCCACGATTCATTGTTTGTGTATAACACCCAGTGCTCCATGCAGAATGTGCCCTCTTTAATACCCATTACCAGGCTAACCCATCCTCCCCTCTAGAACCCTCAGTTTGTTTTTCAGAGTTCATCGTCTCTCATAATTCGTCTCCCCCTCCGATTCCCCCCCCTTCATTCTTCCCCTCCTGCTATCTTCTTTTTTTCTTAACATATATTGTATTATTTGTTTCAGAGGTACAGATCTGTGATTCAACAGTCTTGCACAATTCACAGCGCTCACCATAGCACATGCCCTCCCCAATGTCCATCACCCAGCCACCCCATTCCTCCCACCCCCCACCACTCTAGCAACCATATGATCCAGCAATTACACTACTGGGTATTTACCCCCAAAATTCAAATGTAGGGATCCGAAGGGGTACGTGCACCCTGATGTTTATAGCAGCAATGTTCACAATAGCCAAACTGTGGAAAGAGCCAAGATGTCCATTGACAGATGAATGGATAAAGAAGATGTGGTCCATATATACAATGGAATATTATGCAGCCATCAAAAGGAATGAGATCTTGTCATTTGCAATGACACGGATGGAACTGGAGGGTGTTATGCTGAGGGAAATAAGTCCACAGACCATTTTTTGAGCAGTAAGGCACAAGATGGCCCTGAGCTCCCTGGTTCTAGGCTTGTCCAAGAGACTTGGTTTTCTCCCACTTCCTGCCCTGCTCTGCTCCTGGACAACACACTCCTTCCCTTCTCAAGTTAAAATGTCCAGTGGTTCTTCCCGGGTTCCCACGATCCCCAGGTGTACCACTATGTCACCAGGGACCAGCTCGTCCCAGAAGGCAACACAAGGTGACACACAGAAGGTTTGCAAGACCAAGAGCTCCTGAGAAGTGAGAGAATGCAGCCTTCATATCTGGCCCTGGTGGTGGGACCTGGACCACTAAATTAAACCTAGACCCTTTGACCAATGAGCTTATTCATTCCCCACCCATATTTCCTGAGCACTGGGCCATACTGGGTACTGGGAGCTGCTTAATGAGAGCTAACATTGACTGATGTCATCAATGTGCCTGGCTCTGTGCTGAGCAATTTACCTGAATGCACTCTTTTAAGGAATGGGGATGGGTATTGGAAGAAAAAATCTTTCTAAACTGTTCATTAGGGATTTTGATTTAAGATTTTATTTATTTGAGGGGGGGGGGGCGCGTGTGCACAGCGGTGGGGAAGGGCAGAGGGAAAGGGAGAAGCAGACTTCCCTCTGAGCAGGGAGCGGGACTGGGGGCTCTGGCTTTATCCCAGGACCCTGAGATCATTACCTGAGCCCAAGGCAGATGCTTAACAACTGAACCACCCAGGCGCCCCAGGGATTTGGATTTGAATGGCTTCCTTGGCCCTGTTAATTCTACACAATTCTTGCTGAGACCAAAGCTATCTTAGAAAAGTCCCATCCTTCATCCTTACTTCTTATCGAGGAGTAACAGGATCAACCTCCTCCAGTGCTTTGGGGCTATGTTTAAGTGCACTTGTTAAAGTGGCACCCAGAGAGGTGTGCTCTCCCCTCTCCCTACCTGTTGCTCCCTCAGAAGACTGCATGGTGGGGGAGAGGACAGATTTAGCCCAGAGCCACCTGCATCAGCTGCAAAGTGGTAACCACAGGCCCTCATTCTCATTCACCAGCTGCAGGGCCTCTCCCGCTGTGCTCCTGCTGGGCCAACTGAGGCCCAATCTCTTTCTTTGTGCAGTCTCCTCCCTGACCCCAGCCTCTAGTCTCTCCTCTCCTCCACCATCTTCTCCCTTTCCAAAATTCTGTCACCTCATTTTCTATTCCCATCATCTTCCCATCTCTTATTTTTTTGTTCTTCTGGTCCACATCATCCTGTGGATCATTTCTTTCATTAGTTCTGCTCTTCACTCAACCATTTCTGCCTCTGATGTCCCATCTGCCCACAAGGGTCTGCACAGCCCCTGAGAGATGATGCTTTGGTTGGTTTCTTTCCTCCCTTTGTGAAATAGGAAGTGTGGTCCCCTCAGTAAATGTCTTCTAGCGCTGTGACTTCTGTGCCTGGGGGTCCAGCTCAAGCAGAGCTCCCTTTGGAGCTTTAACTGGATTCCAATGGGACTTTTCCTGGTGCCTCAAATTTAGAGCTAGGACAAAGAGACTTCACTTTTTAAAGAGAGCTACAAATAAGTTGGAGATAGTACCATCTCCAGGGGTGACTGAACTGATTTTGCTACTCAGGCAATCACCCAGCACTTCTTCTTCTTCTTCTTTTTTTAAATTTTATTTTATTATGTTATGTTAATCACCATACATTACATCATTAGTTTTTGATGTAGTGATCTATGATTCATTTTTTGCATATAACACCCAGTGCTCCATGCAGAATGTGCCCTCTTTAATACCTATCACCAGGCTAACCCATCCCCCCACCCCCTCCCCTTGACCCTGACTATGGACTCAGTTTGTTTCTCAGAGTCCATAGTCTTTCAAGGTTCATCTCCCCCTCTGATTTCCCCCCCTTCATTTTTCCCCTCCTGCTATCTTCTTCTTCTTCTTCTTTTTAAAACATATAATGTATTATTTGTTTCAGAGGTACAGATCTGTGATTCAACAGTCTTGCACAATTCACAGAGCTCACCATAGCACATACCCTCCCCAGTGTCTATCACCCAGTCATCCCATCCCTCCCACCCCCCACCACTCCAGCAACCCTCAGTTTTTTTCCTGAGATTAAGAATTCCTCATATCAGTGAGGTCATATGATACATGTCTTTCTCTGATTGACTTATTTCACTCAGCATAGCACTCTCCAGTTCCATCCACGTCGTTGCAAATAGCAAGATCTCATTCCTTTTGATGGCTGCATAATATTCCATTGTATATATACACCACATCTTCTTTATCCATTCATCTGTCGGTGGACATCTTGGCTCTTTCCATAGTTTGGTTATTGTGGACATTGTTGCTATAAACATTGGGGTGCATGTACCCCTTCTTATCACTACATTTGTATCTTTGTCACCCAGTACTTCTCATCACCACTCCATCTAAACAGAAGACTGGGGAGGGAATAGAAAAAAGGGAACCATCAGGATCAAAGTTGTTACAGTTGGGAAAGACCTGTGGCTTTTCCTTCTCCTCCTCATGAATGAGGTGCCCTTCTCATTATGCCCATTGAAAGGGGCCTCTGCAAGCCCCTCTTGAGAGATTCAAGGTATGGAAAGGAAGTGGATACTAATGTCTCACTTCCTGGTCAAGCAGTGATCTATTGATCTTCCCTAAGGTAGAAGTGTGACATTGGGGGCGCCTGGGTGGCTCAGTCATTAGGCATCTGCCTTTGGCTCGGGTCATGATCCCAGGGTCCTGGGATCGAGCCCCTCATGGGGCTCCCTGCTCCGCGGGAAGCCTGCTTCTCCCTCTCCCGCTCCCCCTGCTTGTGTTCCTTCTCTCGCTGTGTCTCTCTCTGTCAAATAAATAAATAAAATCTTAAAAAAAAAAAAAAAAAAGATGTGTGGCATTGGATGGGAGCCGGCCTGCACACACACTGCTTGGAATGGCAGGGGTGTAGTGTCCCCAGAGGATGCCGCAGACAGTAACCAGGCTTCACAAGGTGGGCGGATCCCAGTGGCAAGAGGTTGCTGCACCATCAGTGGGAGCTGAGTGGGAGGAGAGAGGGCCAGAAGAGGCCAAGTCAGAGAACCTCTCCCACACAGCACAGTCTTCAGTGAAGAGCTCCCCACCCCCACAAACCTTGCTGAGGCCCCTAAAGCATTTGCATGGTGCTTCCCAAAAAAGCCAATATTCAAGTGTCTGTTATAGAGGCATCTGCAGGGGATGAGTAGCAGCCAGAGAAAGAGATGATCAACAACAGCAGGACAACTAAGAAACAGTTTGGCTCTCTCCTCCTTGCCCTGAGCCATTTGAGAAGCTGGAACTGGATGAGGTAAAATGGGAGGGTGGGGAGTTTAGATCATACTTCCCTCCCCATTATAGAGTTTCTGGACCATGAGATAAGCCTGTGCTGGAGTGACAGGAAGAGGTTAAAAGGGAATTTTACATCGAACTGTACTATTAAATTACTAGAAGTGATGAAAATGAAACTGAGGGATTTTCCCAAAACATCCTTAAGTGACAGAAGGCAGATTTGACATAGACTTGATGTGAAGGAGGGAAAGATCATTCTTTGACGTTAGCTCCCAACCAGCTGAGTTCAGAATATTTTTAAAAAATATGGTTATATGTGTTTATAAAACAGCTGCTATGAATCAAACACAATCCTAGATTTAGCACTCAGAAAGACAGACTTCGTTCTTGCCTTCATGCAGATGATATTCTAGTCTGGAAGACAGCCCTAAGGAAAATTAGTAGTTTAATTTCAGTTAAGACAGTGCTACAGATACTAGATACGACAACTTCTAGACAGAAGAGTAGTGAGGACTGAGCTAAATCAGGAAGATGGGATCTAGTTTTGAGGGTCAGAGAGAAATTCCTTTTGGAATCAGAGACTGAGAAAATGAGCAGGCGTTAGATTGGTCAGGGGAGTGTGTGTGGAAGAAGAGCCCTTGAGATGGAAGAAAGGAGCATGAGACAGGGATGCTCCGGAAGAAAAAAACAACCTGGTTGCTGGAGAGATTTGAGTAAAAAAGTATCTAAAGCAAGCTGCAGGCATATTTCTAGATGGCAAATAGAGAGCCATCTTGGGTGGTGGTCCTTGAAAAATAAACCAGTTCTCAAAGAATTGGATGTTCCTTAGCATAATAATTCTGGGGCTTTAATTTCATAAGAGTCAGAGTCATATAAAAGAAAAATTTCATTTTCCTGATGGGACTGAGCCTGTTTATTTCCTAGGAAAACTAGTGAGAAAATTAGCTGCAAAATTTCACTGGCATGGAGACTTGATTAGAATGGAGAGGACCCATTTTCTTTCTCATCCTTTAGACTACAGTTTACCTTTCCCCACTCCAAAACCAACTTTGATTGAGCAAAGGAGAATTTCAATCACATCAGGCCAAAGCCAGGGCATTTGTACTTGCAAAAGGCAAGAGAGGGTTGCAAAGGCAGGAACTGTGCCTTCTGTATCAGCTAGTTGTATGCAAGATACCCAAACAAAGGAGAATTTTACTGAAGGGTTTGGGAGTAACTAGGAGAATCAAGGGGAAAGCTAACCCCTGGTGTCTAGGTAGCAAGATTTAGTGGGCAAATTTTTAGGGTTCCCCATCAAGATGAATCAGTTCTAATTATTTTCCAGACTTGTGACACTGCTTTGTGTGCAAATTCCTGTAACTAACCACTGTTTCTTCTGAAGTTCCCTGGGCTTTTGAGGTCCACTGGGCAATTCAGTAAAGAACTTTATTTGCATCCATGGTAGAGTGGGTATTATTTTTCTGAGAAAAACAGGAAATATAAGAGTTATTCTGGAAAGGGCCAGTAATCACTTTCCAATCTCTTGTGAGGGGACTGGGAGAGGTAAGTTTGGAGGAGAATCGGCCACACCTTCTTGTGATTCTCCAAGTAGTCAACAAAGATAGTTATTGATAGCATCGAGCAGATCCATAAGCCAGGACCTACAGAGACACTGCCCTAATTCCCACTTCCTACCTCTCCTGCTTTGCACCAGCAGATACAAAACTGAATTCAGGAAACCCTAACTCAGGAAAAGGAGGGAAGCTTTGCCACTCCTGAGATACAGGCTGAGATCAGTGGGTCTGGGAAGGCTGGAGAAAGCATGGCAGGAGATGAGACTGCTGGGGCAGCAGGGCCCATTTCATACAGGGTCTTGGGAATTTTATCTTAAGAACATTGGCAGGTGAATAGTGGGCTTTCAGCAGGGAGATGCATGGCCAGATTTGTGTTTTGAAGATTGCTTTCACTGATGTATGGAAACTTTCCAAAATGTTACAGATTCTATTGATTCTGTAACTAATTCTAAGTGATTCTATATGAACTTTCTGTAGAATGAAGAGGCAAATTTTTTGAAATATTTCATTGAAAAATTCCAGATATCAGTTTGGTTTTATGTATTTATTTATAAGATTTATTTATTTATATTCATGGAGAGGGGCAGAGAAAGAGGGAGAGAGAGAGAATATTAAGCAGGTTCCACATTAAGTGTGGAGCCCGACATGGGGCTTGATCTCACAACCCTGAGATCATGACCTGAGCCAAAACCAAGAGTCAGATGCTCAACCAATTGAGCCACTCAGATAGCCCTCAATTTGGTTTTAGTTTATGAAAACTTTTTCTACTAGATATGGGATGATTAATATAATGCAATACGGAAGCTTTAGAGGTAGATCCATGGGCCTCAGAAATGACTGTGGTAAATATATATACTTCTATAAGTATTATCACATATTTACATATGATAATAAATAAATATAAATCTATTTACATATTAAATAATTGTATATTCCTACATAAAGGAGAGACAAAATAGGTTCAAAATGTTTTGGCTACATGGACAAAACTGGGGAAGGACTTGAAATAAAACCTTGAAAACAAGTATTTTCTCAGAGCCAGGTGCCCCAAGATGTCCCCCTCTTACATGGTCAAACCATTCTCTGGGTGGCAGAGACTCCCAATTGCTTACTAAATAAATATTTAGGGGCGCCTGGGTGGCTCAGTCAGTTAAGCGTCTGCCTTCAGCTCAGGTCATGATCCTGGAGTCCTGAGGGAGTCCTGGGATCTAGACGCATCTGGCTTCCTGCTTCGTGGGGAGCCTGCTTCTCTCTCTCCCTCTGCAGCTCCCCCTTGCTTGTGCTCTCTCACGCACGCTCTCTCTCTCAAATAAATAAATAAAATCTTTAAAAAAATATTTGTCTTCTCTTTTTTCTCAAATCAACAAACCTGATATTTAGTTGCACACGTTGCCATTCCTGTAAAGGTTGCATTTCTCAATTCCTTTACATGTAGATAAATTTTAGCTATTGCTATATAAGCAGAAATTGTGTGGGATTTCTGGGAATGGATAGGAAGGTATTTTCCATTTCTTCTTTCATCCTGCTTTCTAGGACAAAAATGCATGGATGGAGTTTCAATAGTCATTTTGAACCATGAGGATAAAGGCCATGATAGAACCACCATATCCCAGAGATATCCCAGATATCCTAGAAATATACGAAAATCAGTATACCTAACTCAACTGCCTACCTCTTTTTTTTAGTGAGAATAATAAAGATGTATCTTGTTTAAGGCACTCTTTTTCATTTCTCTTTAACTCATCTAATCTTAATCCTAACTGATTTTCATGTGTAGCTTCGAATACATTTACCTACTCCCCAAAAGGAAACAACTAAAAGTTATAGCTAACTCTTTTTTTTATTTAAAAAAAATTTATTTATTTGACAGAAAAAGACACAGCGAGAGAGAGAACACAAGCAGAGGGAGTGGGAGAGGGCGAAGCAGGCTTCCTGCCTAGCAGCGACCCCGATGTAGGGCTTGATCCCAGGACCCTGGGATCATGACCTGACCCGAAAGCAGACACTTAAAGACTGAGCCACCCAGGCACCCCAAATTATAGCTAACTCTTGTACCTAGAAGTCATGCCATGGATACAGTCTTCTCTGAGTTCAGTCAACTAAATGATGGCTATTTTCCCTTTAGTTCTCTTTATTACAGGCCAATCTTACTTGTGAATAGAAATTCTGAATAAAATATTACTAAATTGAATTCATCAACATAATAAGATATGCTATAGGACTTATCCCAGGAAAGCTAAGATATCTTAACTTTCAAAAAATCTGTTATTAATTAATTAACTACATTGGCTAATTAAAGGGGGAAAGCATAAATCACTTCAATAAATGAGGAAAAAAGGTAAAATTTTTATGACAATTTAAAAATCAACATAGTAGCTGAGAATTCTCTTAACCTGATAGAATTTCATACATGCACACATAGACACATGGCACACACACACGGTACGTTAGCAAAATGGCAGAATAAGGGCCTCCAAAAGCTCTCTCATCAATAAAGTCAATGAGAATATAGGGAAAAAATAATCAGAATCATCTTTTTCAGAATTCTAGAAATGAACCAAAGGCTTACAGCAATTCAGAGAGCATTTATTCAAGAAGAATGGCTGAATCCCAGTAAGAATAGTGAGTTCTGTGGTATTTTAACTTGCCCTACACACATCCTACTCTGTCTAGCCTCTCTCTTGCCTTTAAAACCAACAGCCCACAATCGTGGTGAAAGCCAACAGTGTGACAGCCACTGGTGGGGCAGATAGGGGTTGGAACTCCTTTGAAACTTCACTCTCAGAGAATTGTCGTTATTTGATCTATCTGGTGGTTCCTTGAAAGACCCCACTTGCAAGGTTGTCTTTATTGGACCTGACTGGGAAATCACAGTGTGAAAGCCTTTATCCTGGGGGTGTTTGTCAAACACAATTAGAGGCAACTGATGAACTTTGCAGCTCTCTGAGGTGTTGGCTAACAGTTCTCTTATTCTTATTTTTCTGTTGAATCCAAAAGAAGAGAAGAAAGCTTCCATGAATAACATAGGTAGGGGTTATAGGTTGGTTGTAGTTCAGCAGGGCTCTGCCCCACAATGTCTTTCCATTTCAGTTCCCAGGCACAGGAGCAGCTTCTTTCTCTGTTAGGCTATTCTCTGGGAGAGGGTGTGAATACAGAGTAGAAGGGTCTTTTTTTTTTTTTTTAAGATTTTATTTATTTATTTGACACAGAGAGAGAGATCACAAGTAGGCAGAGAGGCAGGCAGAGAGAGAGGGGGAAGCAGGCTCCCTGCTGAGCAGAGAGCCCGATTCAGGGCTTGATCCCAGGACCCTGGGATCATGACCTGAGCCGAAGGCAGATGCTTAACTGACTGAGTCACCCAGGCGCCCCTAGAAGGGTTTTTTTTTTAAACACAGGTTTGACTGTGACATTTCCATGCTTAAAATCTTCAAGGATAGGTGCTTTAGAGGGCCTGAAGGTGACTACTAATCCCTACATGACTTGGCTTCTGTGAATTTCTTCTGTCTAATTTCTAGCCTGGCCCCTCCCTAGCATCAATGCTGCAAGCTTCCTGAACTACTTGTAGTTCCCCAAATTCACCCAGCCTTTGCTCAAGCTTTTGTATTTCCTGGAATCTCCCCTCCCCCTCTCCTCCTTGCTTGCCCAAAAACTCCTACTCATTTTTCAAGACTCAAACCAACTGTTGCTTCTCCAAAGCCCCAAAACACTTCTTAGGGATGAGACTCTTTCCTCTCCCATACATTACTTCTTTATATCCCCTGTGAGATGGAGAAGATTATTGCAGAGAAGACTCAGAAATCATCAGTAGGGAGGCCCAACAAATTTGTATTTCCCCATATTTTCTTCAATCTTGGAAGACCAAGAGAGGGAAGTGGCGTGCCCGAGGCCATGTAACAAGTTACCAGCAGAGTTGAAGCTGGAAGTCAAAGATGTTTTCACTTTCCTTTGGAGTTTGCTGATGCCCACTTGGGCACTCTTTGGGATTTGACCTATTTTCTCTCCTATGTTCATAAAGGTCTCCTGGATTCTCTCAAACCCCAGACCACTGAATTTTGCAAGGCTTGCTATGATGGCAACGTTGGTAGACTTGTTGGTACCTCAAGAAAGCCCTGGAATGAGTTCCACTTCTAGGCTTATACCTAACATCTAGAACCACAGTGGAAGCCTCTGGAAGGCTGCATGATGTAAGGGAAAGAACATAAACTCTGGAGCCAGACATCTTAGGTTTGAATTCCAACACCCACCAATTACCAGTTTTAGAACCCCAGGAAAAGTAAACTTTCTAGTCTCAATTTCCTCATGTGAAAAATTGGATGCTCTTTTTTTTTTTTTTAAAGATTTTATTTATTTGACAGAGAGAGATACAGCGAGAGAGGGAACGCAAGCAGGGGGAGTGGGAGAGGGAGAAGCAGGCTTCCCCCCGAACAGGGAGCCCGATGAGGGGCTGGATCCCAGGACCCTGGGATCATGACCCGAGCCGAAGGCAGACGCTTAACGACTGAGCCACCCAGGCGCCCCTGGATGCTCTTTTCATCAGGATTAAATGAGTTAACCTTAGTAGATCATTCAGCACAAGGTCTGGCATACAGTAAGTACTCAATAAGTATTAGTTGCCTTCTTTTGTCTCATATTGCTCCCTCCTCTTTCCCAGGCACAGGAGTTTAATTTGACTGAATCAAGACAAGATCTCTTGGCCTAACTTTTTCCAGGTGTAAGATAAGAAGGAATTGATTATGTGGTCTCTGTACCCCAAATAATACCTTCTTTCTATTCTTCTTGCTTTTAGCAATCTTCCCTTCAGGTCTGTGGACAGAGCACAAAACCTGCCGAAGGGTATGACTTGCACAACAGAGTTTTTGCTCTCAGAGGAAGTAGAGGGGAGTTGGGAGGTACCTGGGGAAATGCAAATTTGTGGCTAAGTAGGACTTCCCTGGGTCTGATGATTTCCAAGATGCTGCTGAGATATAATTCCAGTGACGATGTGGAGAGGAGAGGCCAGTCCTACCTCAAAGAATGGTTGTAATTAGCATGTCTATTCCACAAATATTTTTAACACCTACTGTATGTCAGGTATTGTTAGATTGGGGAAATATGAATATAAATAGAGCAAAATGAAACTCAATGAGGGGGTGAGTAGATTGACCTAAACTGAAGAGACCTGGTTTCTGGTCATTGCTTTATAAAAACTGGCCATGTTGCCTCTGGCAAGTCCCTTAGTAGTAAGTGTTAACCTCTAAATCTCTGCTTTCTGATAGTGAGATGAGGGACATGGGAGAATAGCTTCTAAGGTTTTTTTTTGTGTGTGTGTGTGTGTGTGTCCCCAGATTTATATCTTATCTGAAACTGAGTTCTGTGTATTCAAGTATTCTCTGGAAATTTCTATCTGGATGAACCATAAACACTTCAACTGAACATATCCCAAGTGAACAAACTAATCTTATACTCTTGCTCCCAATTTTGACCCAAAGTTATCTTTACCTCCTATACTTCCTATCTCAGACACTGGCATTGTTATACACTTGAAGACTACACCATAAATCTAAAGGCCATTGTATACAGGTTCTTCTCTGTCACACCCCACATCCAATCAGTCGCCAAACTTTACCAAATCCACCTATGAAATGAGTCTCCAATGGACCTCCTTCTCTCCTACCTCATTGCCACTTCTTTAGTGGAGATTATTAGTTCTTCTAATCACCTCCCTGTCTGTGGTTTTACCTAAATCTCTCCCATACTGTGCCTGAAGTAACCTTTCTGAAGCAGAAATATGGTTACTCACCTGCTTAAAACTTTTGGTGGCTCCCATCAAGAGGATGAACAACTTTCTAAGAGCGTGTTTAATTATTTATGTGTGAAAAAGAGTTTTGATCAGGTGGAAGGAGGGACATTATCTCTTGTTGGAAGGCCTCAGTTCCCTTGGTAGAGTATCCTTAGGAATGAGTGAAAGACAAAACAATGAGGAAGAGAAGGGAACTAGCAAACATTGAGTGTCCATGCTATATCAAATACAGTACTTTATAGACACTATGTTGTTTTACCTCTTGGAAGATATATGAGATATTTAAGGTCAGGTTCCCCCCAAAGTAGACTCTGAGATGGAGATTGGTGAGCAGGAAATGTACCGAGGAGTGCTTGTGAAATCAACACCTGTGGGAAGTGAAAGACAGAGGACTGAGCAGAGGGAGAAGTGGAATCCGGAAGCAGTTGGAACAAAGGCTGCAGCTGACCATCCGAGGACCTGGGGCGCTGGGATGCCCCCTAAGGGCTGCTCCAAACTGAGGCGAGGGGGCTAGACTTTTATACCCTTTCAGTGGCCAGCTGACCACTTGTTAGATGTAGGTGGTGCTCATGGGAGGAACTGCCTGAGGGTGGCTCCCAAGGAGAGACTTGACTGCAAGCTGTCAAGCACCAGTGCTTCTGGCAACTGGGGGATGGTTGCTTTGGTTCTCAGACCCGAGCAGCACATCAGAGCACCCATTACACGAGTAAACCTGTAGTGCACTATTTTATAGATGAGAAAACTGAGTGTCACCAACAGTGTGATTTATCCCAGGTCATACACGTAGTGAATGAAATCCCTGTGGTTACAATTCATATTTTTCGGACTCCATGCTCCTTTGACTACAAATACTTCTGCAATTAGAAAAACTTTCATTGGCGTCAGGTCAAACCTGAACCCTCAGGGACTTTGGGTGGCAGCATAAGCTATCACACATGTTAATCATTAGAGGAAGAATTAGAGCCAACCCATAGTGGGGCCAAGTATTTAAGGTCTTAGAGATTTCCAAGAACGGACAGTGTAAGTTTCAAGATCTGTGGGGCCTCCGGGTGAAAGCCAAGACAAGCAGAGCGGGACCATGCTTATGGCAGGCCCAACGTGGGTCTCTGTAGAGGACTGGTAGCTGGAAAAGCCAGCAAGGCAATAATCACAGACCTGGCAGCCAGTGGCCAGAAGTGGCCGGCAAGTTAGAGAGCTCAAAGGGCTGATGGTAGAGGGACCAAAGGGAGGGGGAAAGAGAGGGCCTTAAGGTCAAACGGAGGCAGTTTCTTTCTTTTTTTTTTTAAAGATTTTGTTTATTTATTTGACAGAGAGAGACACAGTGAGAGAGGGAACGCAAGCGGGGGGAGTGGGAGAGGGAGAAGCAGGCTTCCCGCCGAGCAGGGAGCCCGATGCAGGGCTTGATCCCAGGACCCTGGGATCATGACCTGAGCCGAAGGCAGATGCTTGACGACTGAGCAATCCAGGCGCCCCAAACGGAGGCAGTTTCTAAGAAGAGGACAGGAAATACCAAAGAAGTCAAGGGTCATAGGTACTTAATGATAAATACATTAGGATATGCTGTGCAGAACTCAGAAAGAATGATGAAGGCTTTGCTAAGCAGCATGTCTCCTAGGCCAGTGTGGCAGGAGGTAGTGGAGCTCATGTTCAAGTGCTGGCCCTGTTCCTTATTTACTATGTGACCTCAGACAAGTTATTAGCTCTCTAAGACTCCATTTCCTCATCTGTGAAGTGGTAGTAATAGTAAGGTCTAGATCCGGTGCAGGGGTCGTGGGAAAGAGAAGCTGTTTCTGTTGTGGGATTCTCATATTCTTCCATGCCCATGACCTAGCATACCTCTGTCAACATGCCAAATTTAGAACCCAGGATCTTAAAGCAAATTCTTGTATTTTGAGAAGTTCAGTAAGCAACATAGGAAGCACCCTGATTGCCCCTCTTGCTCCCAGCTTTCTATCTCAGTGTGGAATGGTGGACACTCTGGGATGTGGGTACACGTCTACAGAAGGAAGCCCCCATGGGAGATGCTAGCTGAAAGGAAAGCTGAGAAGGACAGCTAGGTCTTGGGGTGCCATCTGAGCACATAGTTTAATATCCTGGCCACTTGGGGTCCAGACAAGACCAGGGTTTAGTATTTTAATGGTCTTTACCCTGGTTCTATCATCAGGGAGCCACCTTCTTGAAGACTGTACAACAGAAATAGAAGCCTGCTCTTAACTGACTTACTCACTCCTGGAAAAATATCTCAGGATGGAACCCAGGGTTTGTCGTTTTAACTCTGTTATCTTGCTTAACAAAGCAAACAGTTAAACTAAGGAAGGAAGCCTCTGTGTCCAGGTATGGTCTATACTTTCACCCCATGGAATGCCATCTGTAGTTTAACATTTTAAACAATTTCATGATCTTCTTTTGCTCTCTTTTCAAGGCAAGATAATTATTAATACAACATTCTTTAATAAATCCCTGTTCAGGGGCGCCGGGGTGGCTCAGCTGGTTAAGCGACTGCCTTCAGCTCAGGTCATGATCCTGGAGTCCTGGGATCGAGTCCCGCATCGGGCTCCCTGCTCACCAGGGAGTCTGCTTCTCCCTCTGACCCTCCCCCCTCTCATGCTCTCTCTCTCTCAAATAAATAAATTAATTAATTAAAAAAAAAGAGAAATCCCTACTCATTAAACTAGGCAGCAGCATATAATCATACATTTTAATGTATTATGTTAAATAAAAAAGAACACAAAAGTGTGTGCAGAGCCGTCATTTTAGTTACAAATGTGCTCATGGAAGGGGTGACCCTACTGAGGCAAGAGGAAACTTCACTTAAGCTACTGCCCAGGAAGGAGTGTAGCTTCCATGCTGGGCTCCAGCGTCTTGACTACAATTGTTATTTAGAACTAGCCCAACTCTCAGGTGTTTACTTGGGATGACACCCAGAGGCATTTTTTACTTGAAACTTCGTAATACAGCAAAAGAATAAATTGAGGTGACCAGACCCATCTTAGAGAGAACTCTGTAAGTATTTTTACAGTCACAGTTAAATTAAAAAATAACTCATTACTATGCTGTGTGATTTTGATCTTGACTTCAAATCCCTCTACATGTAGATTTTGCGAAACCGAATCAGGCTTGGCTAACGGCTCAGTTCACATTTTCATTCTGTTTCACATTTTCTGTTCTGATTTATATGTAATTGTATGGTTCCTGTTATGTTTTCTATGCTGATATTTTTATTTATGAAGTGTGATCTTCTATACTGAGGTGTTCAATTCCTTTATAATAGAGCTTTTAAATACTTATTGCAGAAAATTCACCTGTCTTTTTTTTTTTTAAGATTATTTGTTTATTTATTTGACACAGAGAGAACGAGAGAGAGAGAGAGACAGAGAGCAAGCACAAGCAGGGGGAACGGCAGGCAGGGGAGAAGCAGGCTCCCCGCTGAGCAAGGAGCCCAATGTGGGGCTCGATCCCAGGACCCTGGGATCATGACCTGAGCAGATGCTTAACCGACTGAGCAACCCAGGCACCCCACTCACCTCTCTGTCTTAAATTGCTGAGAGTTCTTAATGGCCTTGAACGTGCTTCATCTCTAACTTGTGCTGCAAAGTTACTGTTGCCTCTCATGGGGAAGCCCAGGAATGACATTCATTGCCAGGGTTCCTATAGCATTCTGGTCCAGTCTCTGAGGATTGTCCCTGATCTTGACCACAAGGTAGTACTTCCTGTGCATCACCTGCTGCAGCTACATGTGGTTCATCATCTAACCACTCATGCCCACTTTCAGGAAACGATGAAACCGAGAGATACCAAGTACAAAATGGCTACCACATGCTGGGCTTTGTGCTGAGTGCCTTACTTGCATTGATGTTATTTAGTTTCCTGCAACCCTGTGAGATGTTTCCTTATCTTTATGTTACTGATGAGGAAAGAAAAGTTCAGAGAGATTATGTAACTTGCCCAAGATCACACGACTTATAAATAACAGACTGGGGACTTGAACCCAAGTCTCTCTGACCCCAGAGCCAGAGTTCTGAGCCAGCCTAATCTAGGGCCTCCTAAACAAAGAGTTGGAGATCTGCAAACTTGAAAGCAGTTGTGACAAGGCTAGAAGACTATGGAAGATTTTCTTTTCTTTCTTTCTTCTTCTATTTCTTTAAAAAGATTTATTTATTGGGGTGCCTGGATGGCTCAGTTGGTTAAGTGGCTGCCTTCGGCTCAGGTCATGATCCCAGGGTCCTGGCATCGAGCCCCATGTTGGGCTCCCTGCTTGGTGGGAAGCCTGCTTCTCCCTCTCCCACCCCCTCTGCTTATGTTCCCTTTCTTGCTGTCTCTCTCTCTGTCAAACAAATAAATAAAATCTTAAAAAAGAAAAAAAAGATTTATTTATTTATTCTAGAGAGAGAGAGTGGGGGGAGGGGCAGAGGGAGAGGGAGAGAGAGAATCTCCCGCAGACTCCCCGATGAGCGCAGAGCCTGACCAAGGGCTCCATCCTAGGACCCTGAGATGATGACCTGTGTGGAAATCAAGAGTCAGACGCTTAACTGACTGAGCCACCCAGGTGCCCTTCTTTCTTCCTTTAAAATGTTCTTCAATACTGTATTACATTTGCAATTTTAAAAAGAGAAGACAGAACCCTAATATTTAAAAATCCCATTTCCTACAATCCTTCTCTTAACTAGAAATGTTATTTGATAAAGTCATTCAAGTGGTTGATAATTAAATGTGTAAGTCCTTGTATGATTCCATCATTAAGGGATGTTGAGAGTCATTATATTTAAATCTGATAGAATGTTTTCCTCATGGTTAGCATGGGGTCAGGCGAGTGCATGGAGAAGAGGAAGCTATTGGACTTCCTTGCTGTGCATCATCCGAGGGTATCCCCACACTGTATCCCTCTCTCTAGTGATCCCAGCTAGAGTTCTTCACTCGAGTCCCCCAGTCTACAGCTCCATTTTCCAAGCTGCTCAAGTGTCCTAGCTTTTCCTTCTTCCCTGGACTCACTTCAGGTCAGCCTACATCATTGGCATGTCATGCAGAAATCCCATTACATACGTGGCCTGTGAGCATCTCAGAAGGTCATTCAATGACCTCATGGAGCATGCAATCCCTCCTCCCCAGCTGTCTTCATCTCTCAGAAAAGTGATCACTGGTTAGGGACTGGGACTATTCAGAAAGGAATGAATTCTGTTCTTTGCCAGGCCTTGCAAGAAGAGTGCTCAGTGGACTTGCCAAAGAGGCTTCTAGAACTGCTAAAGAGGAGCCCTTAGTTTGAGCTTTGTGTGAAGGGAAGAAGAAGGCTGACCACGGTCATCCAGGGTTTGTAGCATACTTTGCGAATTATTGTTATATTTATAACTCTATCTAAGAAGGTAGATCAGAGCTATGGGAGGCAAATTTTGGTGCGCAGAAAAAGTCTGAGGTTGGTGAGTCAGCAGCACTGTTCCTGGTTCCTAAACTCAGTTCCTTCCTAGAAGGAGTGGAATGGCGTGGGCATTTCCCTCTCTCTAGCAGCTTATGCCGGTAGAAAGCAGGCCAGCAAACTACATGGCTGCCACGTAGGGTAATTTGGGGGATACTAGGAAGCACCCCCAACCCTACCAAGAATACTTCTCAAAGAGCTGTGGAGACCTCAGGGACAAGAGAAATTTAGAGTCAGTCCAAGGAAGCCCCAGAAGGGAGAGATCCCCACATATTGGCTCTGGGGTCTGGAAGGAGGGCAGGAGCATCAGTGGAAGTGACTAGAGTTTGGGGAGGTAACCCTCAGATTACGGATGCGCATGGATATCTCTCCTCAACCTCTAGACTCCAGTGTTCTGACCTGGATCTGAACATTGGAGGAGGCGCTGATGTGGGAAACCTGCGGAAGGCCTTGGAGTGAGTAATTTCAGCCTCACAGGCTCGGTAAAGGCCAGAAGGCCCTGCAGGTGGCATCTTCACGAGCCACTCTGGGCCATGTCTCCAGCTTCTCTTCCTGAGCCTGGGTCACTCAGCACATCCATTTGCTCAGGAGGATGGCTACTGGCATGACCACAGAGGATAAAGATATTGGGCAAAACCTGGGCCTTGGTCTGTGATAGAGCCACCTCAGAGCCTGGTTTCTGCCCCCCTCCACCCCCCCATGCCCCTCAGCCCCCACAGCCCCAACCCACTGGAGGGCTATCTGCTCCACTGGTCTGCTCAGTCTCTGTATCAGACACCTGTCCCGTGGGCTTCCTCATCTCACCCAACAGGGCTGAGCCAGGGTGTTTTTTCCAGTGATTTCCCCGGGCTGATTTTAGACTTTGCAATCAGGTCTCCTAGGAGATGTTTCAGAATTTGGGGGAATTTTGTATTTTCATTTTGTTTTTGTGGGTTTTTTTTTATTGTTGTTGTTTTAATTTTTCTTATTCCAATGGATGTGCTTATCATGGGCTCCAAGCAGCCAGGTAGTCTGGTCTGCCCCTCCGTGATCCCTCCCTCTGGTGGTGGCTCATGTTATAGGGACCTCTCTGGTCAGAGGCCATGATGAGCACAGTCTTAAGCTGGGAAGCAAGGATGCTCAGGGGCAGGCCAGCTCCAGGCAAATTCAGGCAGGTCACTTTGCCACCCTAGCCATAAAGTGTCAGGAGAGAGAGTAGCAAATCTTAGGGGGATGTTACACCCTCCTGTTTAGGAGATAACCTCATTGTGCAGCCCACCTGAGATTGGGGACAGCTCTTTTCCATAGACATATGGTCCCCCTCAATCTCAGAGTGGGGTTCCATATAGCCAAAGGGAAGGAAATGCTGCTTTGTCGTAAGGGCAGGAAACGCTGCTCACTCAGGATTCTCCTGTTGCCCATACCTTCAGGTGATTGACCAACATGAGCCTTAGGATTGGTTAAAGTTCTTGCCAAGTGTAATGGAAGTGGTATGGTGAGGGGAGAAAACATAGACTCTGGAGTTAGGTAATGCAGGATTTGAATCCAATTCTTCCATTTTGGGCACTCTGAGCCATTAGACAAGTTATTTAGCAGCTCTGTACCTCAAGCTGTAAAATAGTGATAATTATACCTGCTTTTTCCTATTACAGAAATTAATGAAATAACGTATGTGGAAGCCCCAGGCATCCAGGGAGTTCAATTAGTAGGATTTCCTTCATCCTTATCTTCTTGAGTATTCATGGGGATAATGAGTACACTCCAGGGAAAGAGAAAGAGGTTTTGACCTGGAGTCAGGGTTCCCAAGTTTGGTCCAGTTCCTGCCTTCCATCACCACCAGCTCTGCTTCCTTCATAGGGCTGTTGTAAAGATCAAATAAGGTAGTGAATATGAAGGCTTTTGAAAATGGACTTATAAATATGAGGCTTTATCACTTGTATATCTTTGGTTGTGGGTCTGTCCAAATCTGCTCTTTACAGCTGATGGAAACAGCTTGGTGTACTAGATAACAGTAACTACAAACCTCGTGGTGGTCACCTTGCCCCTCAGGTGCTATCTTGGTTTCCTGTGGCTGCCATAACAAATACCACAAACTTGATGTGGCTTTACTGTAAGTCTTTGTAAATACTCTTTATCAGGTGGAGGAAGTCTTTCTCTATTTCTGGTTGGCCAAAAGCTCTTATTATCAATTTTGTTAATTTTTTTTCACACCTGTTAATATGATCTTGTGATTCTCCTTCTTTATCCTGTTGATAGGATAGATTGATTTTTGAATGTTGAACCAGCCTTGCATGCCTGGGACAAATTCCACTTGGTTGAAAACATCCCACTTTTTATACATTGTTGGATTTGATTGGGTAATATTTTGTTGAGGATTTGTGTACTTACGTTCATGAGAGATACTGGCCTGTGGCCTTTTTTTTCTTGTGATGTTTTTGTCTGATTTTGATATTAGAATGAGTTAGAATATTGAATAGAATGAGTTAGGAAGACAGTATAGAATGAGTGAGTTAGTATGCTTTCTGATTTGGAAGGTTATTTAATTGCTGATTCAATTTGTTAATAGAAATAAACCTATTTAGATTGTCTATTTCAACTGTGAGTTCTGGCAAATTATGTCTTTCAAGGATTGGTTCATTTCATCGATGTTATCAAATTCGTAGGCATGAAGTTGTTCATAATATTCCTTTATTGTCCTTTTTATGTCCATGGATTTGGTAGTGATGTCCCCTCTTACATTTCTGATATTAGTAATCTGTGTCCTCTTTTTTTTTTTTTAAATTTATTTAGCTTGGCTAGAGGTTTACCAGTTTTGTTGATCTTTGCAAAGAACCAGCTTTTGCTTTCATTGATTTTCTCTATTAATTTCCTGTTTTCAATTTCATTGCTTTCTACTCTAGTTTTTATTATTTCTTTTCTTCTGCTTACTCTGGACTTAATTTGCTCTTCTTTTTCTAGTTTCCTAAAGTGAATGCTTATGTTACTGATTTTAGGTCTTTTTTCTTTTCTATTATGTGCATTCATTGCTATCAATTTTCCTCTAAGCACCACTTTTTTTTTTTTTTGTGGCTGAATCCCACAAATTTTGATAAGTTGTGTTTTCATTTTCATTTTGTTCAAAATATTTAAAATTTTCTCTTGAGATTTCTTCTTTGACCCATGTATTATTTAGAAGTGTATTATTTAATCTCCACATATTTTGGGATTTTCCAGTTGTTTTTTTGTTACAGATTTCTAGTTTAATCTCTCTGTGATCTGAGAGCAGACAATGTATGATTTCTATTCTTCTAAATTTGTTAAGGTGTGTTTTATGGCCCAGAAGGTGGACTATTTTGGTGAATGTTCCATGTGAGCTTGAGAAAAATGTATATTCTGCTGTTATTAGGTGAAGTAGTCTATAGGTGTCAGTTGATTGGTGGTGGTGTTGAATTCAATGGTGTACTTACTGATTTTCTGCCTATTGGATCTGTCCATTTCTGATAGAGGGGTGTTGAAGTCTCCAGTGATGATAGCAGATTCATCTATTTCTCATTGCAGTTCTATCAGTCTTTGCCTTATGTATTTGAAGCTCTGTTGTTAGGCACATATACGTTAAGGATTGTTATGTCTTCTTGGAGAATTGACCACTTTGTCATTATATAATACCCTTCTATTTCTGGTAACAACATTCCTTTCTTTGAGGTCTATTCTGTCTGAAATTAATATAGCAACTTATGCTTTCTTTTGATTAGTGTTAGCATGTTTTCTCTTTCTCTACCCATTTACTTTTCATCTTTATATGTCTTTATACTTAAAGTGGGTTTTGTTTTTGTTTTGCTTTGTTTTTTTTTGAACCGTACTTCAATTTATTGGCATTGTCAGGCTGTGAACAAGACAGGTATTTTTTTTCCCATGAAGGGAGATCTTTTTCAATCTGCCCTAACATGTGCCCACACATCGTCATCTGGAAAATGCAGCGTTTCAAGCTTCAGTCAGAGTAGATTATTCCTTTTTCACTTTCACAATTTTTTTGCTGCTGCCGGAAGTCTTCTTGGCATTTGTTTCGAATTCTATCGTCAGTGCATCTCTCACTGCTTTTGCACAGATCTGGGAGTATCAGATGTAGCTGAGTCCAATCTGTCACCAGTACACCACCATGATGTCTCAAGAGTGAGTGCCTCTGGCCAACTCGCAAGGACATGTCAATGCTGGCTTAGTGGGCAGCCCAGCTACAGGAAGATCAGGCCTGAGAAGCAGAACGGGCAGGACTCTGGACCTGCCAAACCTGCCACCTCTTGCCCTGATCCACCTCCCTAATGGTCCCTGTTGTCCACCAGGAGCCAATAGGGTCTCGTTTTTTTTTATCCATTCTGACAATCTCTGTCTTTTAATTGGTTCATTTAGATCACTGGCATTCAAAATGTTTCTTGATATCATTAGAACATTATTTACCATATTTGTTACTGTTTTCTATTTGTTGTCCTTGTTCTTTGTTGTTATTATTGCCTTACACTCTTTTTCTGCCTTTTGTGGTTTAATTGAGCATTTTATTTTCTCTCTTTTCTTAGTATGTATGGTATACTATTTTTTTAAACTTTTTTTTTGTGGTTGCTCAAGATTTTGCAATATACATTTACAACTAATCCAAGCACATTTTCAAATAACACTATACTGCTTCATGTGTAGTGTGAGTACCTTATATAACAAAATAATCCTAATTCCTCTCTCCTATCCTTTGTATCATTGTCCTTCATTTCACTCATATGTAAGCATTCAGAAGCATATATATACATAAGAAATATACATAAGCACACATAAGTGAATACTTTGTTGTTATTATTATTTTGAACAATGTGTTATCTATTAAATCAATTAAGAGTAAAAAAATAAGTTTTTATTTTACCTTCACTTATTCCTTGTCTGATGCTCTTCCTTTCCTTATGTAGATCTGAGTTTCTGACCTATATTATTTTCTTTCTCCCTAAAGAACTTTTGTGAATATTTCTTGCAAGGCAGAACTACTGGCAACACATTCCCTCAACTTGTGTTTGTCCAAGAAAGTCTTTGTTTCTCCTTCACTTTTGAAGGATAATTTATCAGGACTCAGAATTTTAGGTTGGTGTATTAGATTCTCTCAACTCTTTAAATATCTCACTCTATTCTCTTCTTGCTTCCAGTCACTTTTTTTTTTTAGGTTAAAGAAATGAGCAACATCAAAGATATATATTGCAACTTCATTTGCTGGTCAGTGACATTAGTGATCTTTTGCTGAATAAGATGGTAGTTATTAAATACTGGAATAGTACTTCCTCAAATTTGGCATGCTATTTACAACATCAAGGCTACAGTCATGATATACTTTTAAGTGTAATCTGAATCTTTACCTCTTCTTTATCACTTTCTTACATCTATAAAATCAACAAAATATTAAAACCAAAGCTCTGGTTCTGTCACTTGCCAATAGGCTCCCACCCTGGCTGATTTCAAGCTACCAACATGGTGTCATTGAAGGTAGTACAGCAGCCCATATGATATCTGGTATTTTATTTCCACCATAGAGATACAATAGTGGTAAATGTCCTCAAGAGCATAGATAATAGTAAAATGTTGTGAACTAATTAGGAAGTAATGAGTTTTGAGTTTTTATTCCCTTAGTTTTAATATAACTTATTTAATTGTAAATTCATACAATTTGAATTCTTAATAATGATAATATTTATCAATCACCCAGCTCGCAAGATTCCTGAAAATTTAACATTCGGCTCTCACTAGTTGGTACATGCTGGCTCCCACACACCACCAGGTAGTATTGTGGGGAGGATGCTTGGGTGTCACATGAGAGAGGGAGAAAAGCAGTGAAGATAAAGAGTAAGTTTACATATATCACCAGCTCTTGTTACCCTAATTTCCTCAGGAAGTCCCATTGGAGAGTGCCTCTGATCTGTTAAAATGTTGTCGTTGTTTTTTTTTAATTTTTAATTTATTCATTTGAGAGAGGGAGAGACAGAGAGCCCATGCAGGGGGAGAGGGAGAGGGAGAAGCAGACTCCCTGCTGAGCCAGGAGCCTGACATGGGACTTGATCCCATGACCTGGGATCATGACCTGAGCTGAAGGCAGATGCTCAACCATCTGAGCCACCTAGGCATCCCTAAAATGGACTTTAAAAATAAGAGTCTAGCCTCTCAAAGTAAAAGATGGTAAAAGCATCTTTCCAGTGTTTTCATTTTTATGGCTTAGCTCATGGAAAAGTATGTCTTTCTTCTGCCAGTTTTAGTCCCTTCTCCTCCACAAAAAGTGAGACACAAGCTCTGAAATAAAGGTATACAACCAGAGCTCATTAAATTCTACCACACTGCACCTAGCTGGGAAACTGGGTTTCTGCCAGCTGATCTGTCCTTGTCTTCCCCATGTCTCTGTGGCTTTGGCATCAGTACTGCATGTGGAGGTGTGGAACAAATCAGACGTGAGATGTAAGAACTCTTTAACGTTTAGTCATCCAAGTTCAGCCTTGAACTAACTGACCCAGATTTCGGGGCCGTCTGACAAGACTCCATCTCTTCTTTGCACTCTAAGAAGAGTTACCAGACGGAACTACCAGGGAAGGCAGGGGTGGGGAGGAGGGGGGTAAATTTCTGCTCAAGGCTGGGTTTGCTGAACTACTTTCCCGTCTTTAGCAGTCTGAGCATTTGACACGGACTTCTTGGGAACAGCAAAGTGATTTAAAGCCTGAAAGGAGATGAGCAATCCTCGAGACTCAGGCAGAAAAAGTCCCAGTGATACAGGAAGCCATCTGGTTCCTGATGCATAACTAGGCGGCAGAGGCACCTCTGCCTGACGCGGACCTCACTCACTCTGTCGTGGCATCTGCAAGCAGCTGCTGGGCTCCTCAAGGGGCTCCCTTCCCTCTCTTCACCGGCTGATGGATCCTAAGGGGCTCCTCTCCTTGAACTTCCTGCTGTTTCTTTCCCTGGCTTTTGAGCTGAGCTGTGGAACAGGTGAGTGTTCATCTGTTTGAGGATGTGAGTCCCGCCATTACCTGCCGGGAGTTAGCCAGCCCATGGATGGAGAGAAGTCTCAGGGACGGGGGCTGTGGTTTGTCTGCCTCTCTCTCAGGGTTTGGCTCTGAGTTCCTTCTGACTCTTTGAAAGAGGAAGGAATGTTGTGGGTTGGCTCAGCCCCACCAGTCCTAGTTTCCAAGGAAAGCAGGAGCCCTCAGCCAAAGGCACTGGTCACATTCCAGACCAGGCTCTCAGGGTGGGAGGTTCTAGTCAAGGTTCTGGTTGAGTGGTTGTTTTCGCATCTGGCAAAGACCCAGACTAAGGGGCTGAGAAGGACGGATGGAGCTTGGGGAGAAGACGACTCCTAAATCCCTGCCCTTGAAGGGGAATCCTCACACGTGTGAGCGAACCAGAGCTATGGTCCAACAACAAGGAAGGGCTGTAGGGGGAAGAGAGGGTAGAAGTGAAGTGAAAACCTCAGGCATCAGCTGAGAACAGACAGTGGCCACAGTGTGGTCATACTGGTGGCTACTTTCCTGGAAGAGAACCTCCCAAGGCAGTGAGACAGGGAGAGGCCAGGCTTTCTGGAAATGGGAACTGGGAACTCTCAAGGGTCAGGGCAGCCTCAGCAGTAGGGCCAGACCCACAACACAGGGTTTGGGGCTGGGCTCTGCTCTTGTCTTCCTGGCTTGTGTTCCTCCCAGAGGCGAGATGGGGTTCTCTGTTAGTAGTATCAGGGCTATGAGAAACAGTATTTGAGAAAGAAAAAGCCATACAAGGAGTGGACTTTGGGCTCGGTGAGGAGTGTTGAAGTGCTTGGAGGCCGGTTGCACTAGGGGAGGCAGCCTGGAGTGGAAGCAGCATTAGGGAAGGGGGGAAATCCTGAGGCTCTGGGTGTTTTGCACTTGGGGTTTTCAAGACCGCAAATCCATTAAGGACTTTTCCAGGAAAAGTCCAGAGATACGCTAGGGATGTCGGAGAGGCTGTGCATGGGATCTATCTTTTGCTAGACTCCCAGATAAAGAGGACATTTATTGACCCCCTGTTTCCCTCAGAATCAGGCAGACCCATAGCAATTGCTTTCTGAGGTCTAGGGAAGGGATGATCGAGCTCAGGGTTCAGAAAGCCAAACTGAACCACTTTAAGCCACCAAAGAGAGAGCCAAGACTTCCCAGTGCACCTCATTTGTGACTCTACCATTTGGGGATATTTTTCAGTGACTATCAGGAGTGATGGGGTTGAACAGTGAGCTGGACTTTTTAAATCTCTGTGCTTGCTTGCCTGCTGGCCAGCCTGGCCTATGGTGTCCCCATGGCACCAGGTGCTGACAGCGCTCCACTGGAGGTTTGGAGGTCCCTTGTTAGTGAGAAGCAATACAGCCCCATGGGGCGTGATTACCCAACCTGTAACGTCTGTCTTCCTTGCATTCGTTTTCTCTGAAATATGCACATTTTTAGTGTTTTTATTTTTAAAGACACACCCTTTTGTGAAACCCCAATTAAACACAGATGGAAAAGCTTTGAAAGTGGGACAGGTCAACCACGACAGTTACTCAACCAAGAAGTGCGATTCTTGTAAAATCAGGACCCACTCTCCTTCCCATCCCTACTCAGCTTGCCTCCCAATTCCCTGTCAGAATTGTAAAATCAGAAGTCCACATGTCCCTTCCCCCAATAAAGCGAATTTTCCATTCCCTCAATGGTATATTTTGAAAAGAGACTTTATTTTTGGAGAAATTTTGGGTTCACAGCAAAAGTGAGCAGAAGGTACCAAGATTTCCCCCTACTCCCACACATACATGGCCTCCCTATTATAAGCATCCCCCACCAGAGGGTTGCATCTCTTACAACTGATGAATTGCCCCAGGGGGATTTTGTATTCCTCCATGTGGGTCTGCCCCATCTCCTTCACACACATGAAGGACAAGTGTGTGGGTTCCAGACTTGGCCCATCTTTGTTCACTGGGCCATTCTATCCCAAGATGTAGATCTAAGCACTTCTCAAAAGATTTAATACTGGGATACTTTTTTCTCAGGAGATTTAATACTGGGATACAATGCCATCACCTTCACATCTCCAGTACCAGACTGGAAATCAGAACATCAGGGCTGATTGGTTTTATCCATAGACTGACTTTGGACAATCCCACTGAGTAACTATCTGTTAAGGACACGCGATGTGGCAGGCATTGTGCGAGGCGTGCGGGAAGCAAAATGAACATCCACAGCCTTTGCCCAGCACCTGACATATCAGGGCATATCAGAGCCCTGCCACAAATGATTGTTGAATGAATAATAATACTATGTACAGCCTGCTTGCAGTATACCAGGCACTGTCCTAAGTGCTATGTGTATTATTCACTTAATTCTCACACCAACTCTATGAGATATGTTATTATTGTTACAATGACAATTTTATAGAAGAAGGAATGAGAGGCACAGAGAAGTTTAGCCCTTTCTCTGTAGTCACACAGCTTGACTTCAGAGACCTCAATAAATGAACCTGGATAAACTTATGTTCGGTGGGAGTGGGAGGCATGTTAAAATTTGTATCCAGGTCCATGGTAAAAATTAGAATATGCTATCTATAATTGGAACATATAAGTTGATTTTAATTGAATTGAAATGAAGTGTAGGAATATTCAAAAGGTGAGAGAAGTTGATAAAATTATAGAAGGAAGTAGAGGGCATATGGAAGTATTTGATCTGGCATTGCGGAAGTGGATAGGAGCTTCTTTCATCATGTAAGTTTTCATTTAATTTTTTTATTAACTAGTTTGTTTATTGGAAGAGTATCACACATATGTCTATTTAAAACTTCAGAAGTACAAAAGGGTATATACAATGGAGACAAATTCCCCTACTATCCCCCCTGCTGGAGGCAACTGCTATCACCAGTTCCTTGTGTATCTTCCCAAATATATACACTGGATTTTTGTAAAACTTGAAGAGAGTATTCCAGATGAAGGCACCAATGCAGAGGTGAGGTGTTGCGAGTGTTCAGGGGGATGGCAAGTGGTCTGCTGAGCTTGAAGCCTAGGGTCCATAGCCAAGGCTTTTCCATCTGTTCAGCTGGCAAGCAGGGAGAAGGGTTCCCATCATTTCCCCCCACACTGTACTTCTTAGGGATGTTTTACAGATGAAACAGAGTACATTCTGATTTCAGAGAAGGGGGGAACTTAGACTCTGTTGCCATTTGCTCACTCATTCAGTTTTTCATTCTCTTGAGCAACAAGGATTTACTGAGTTTCCTCTATGTCCCAGGTGGGTGTTAGGACTATAAGTGGACAAAACAGACACAGTCACTACTCTCAGAAGCTTCTTCCTGAGTAAGGATGACAGGCGTAGAATCAGAGTTAAAAGCATGATGAGTGATGTGAAGGGGACATAAAAAGGCACTGGAGGGAGGCCTAGATGAGGCTAGGGGTCAGAGGCAGAGACGGGAAGCACGGAAGGAGTTAGTCAGGAAAAAAGAGGGCAGTAACTGGTGTTCAGGCTGGGGCATGGAAATGCCAGTACTCTGAGTCAGAAAGACCCAGCAGCATCAAGGAACGGGGGGCGGGGTGGTGGTGGTGGTGAAGAGGATGGCTCTTGGGACTGGAGGTTAAAGAGCAGCTTCTCTTCCGGGGCCTAGATTTGCTGTAAGAAGTGTGAGGCCTGGAGAGATCCCCGCCTCCTCTCCCTGCAAGCTATGGCGAGAGGCTGTGAGCCCACATGAATGTGTTATGACCCGGCAAGACAAAGCGAGTGGTTATCGTTAGGTAGAATCCCATCTTGTGAAGGGTTGGCCAAATGGGGCTCGTTTCAGGAAAATATCCACGCGTCCATGTGAATCACTCTACTTTCTAAGGAGAATTACCCTTGAAGAAAGTGAGTTGGTGTTAATGGCTATAAATGTTTCCTCCAGACTCTTGAGTAAACAGGGCTGACTGAATCACAGCCTGGCTGGAAAACAGGCATCAGGCAGTAGGATGTTTCGGGAGCGGGGACTCCACTTGAAGGGTTCTGTGAACCACTTTAAAGTCCCCACTTGTTTTTCCACTTGTGCTTGGGTGGTGCTGGTTTCTGGTACCCCTTCCAGACCCAGCCACTCACACACACTCGGTTGTGAGATCACCGTTCTTCATGTGGGCTGCAGGGTGTGAGGGTTTCTTCCTGACCGATTTTTGATCTCACTCCCCGTGCGTGAGTGTGCAGATGCTGCCGAGACTGCCCTCCCATCTGCTCCTTCTTTTCTTTTTCTCTTTCCCTTCCTATTTTCTTTCATTGATTTCTTTGGTGGTGGTGGCTCCTCCCTATTCCATCTTATATCCTCCCCTCCCCTCACTTTTCCTTAATCGTTACTAGTCTCCACCAATCTCACCCGAATTTCAGCCCAGGTGGACTGCCTATTGTTCTCTCCCAATCTCTGGATCTCTAGCCTGATACTAGCTGGGCCCTTTATGGGCCCGTGTTGGGATTTCAGGGCATTTTGGTATCAAGAACATCTGGACCAGTTTGTCCAATTCTCCAACAGCCCATGTGAGCCACAAGTCAATGATGTCCTTTCTAGGTGGCTGCACTCCTTAAGCAGGCGGTTTTGTTTTACTTCTCTGGCTTCCTTATCAACTGAAGCAATCTATGCTCTCTGAGTCATGGGCTCATTCTTTTATGAGAATTAGCTTATGGTTAAGTTCAGTTATTAAGTTCAGTTACATAATGGAGAAAGCTAAATAAAAGAGATTTCAGTCAGGTAACGTAGCTTTCAGCACTCATATTTTGAACAGGTATTTATTAAATGCCTACCATATACATGTTTTGTGGGTTAACTACTGTTGTAGGTCTTAGACACAAAACAATGAACAGAGGGGTGCCTGGGTGGCTCAGTCATTAAATGTCTGCCTTTGGCTCAGGTCATGATCCCAGGGTCCTGGGATTGAGCCTCGCATCGGGCTCCCTGCTAGGCAGGAGGCCTGCTTCTCCCTCTCCCACTCCCCCCTGCTTGTGTTCCCTCTCTCGCTGTGTCTCTCTCTGTCAAATAAATAAATAAAATCTTAAAAAAAAAAAAGCCAATGAACAGAATGAAATTCTATCTCTTGAAGAGTTTGCATCCTAACCAGGGACACAAAAATAAAATAAAATAATGTACGATATATCATCAGAAAGGGGTAAGTGTGCAGTCAGAAGGGGTGCTTATTTTATATAGGATGGTCAGAGCAGGTTTCTCAGAGGAGATAATTTTTTTATGTTATATTAATCACCATACATTACATCATTAGTTTTTGATGTAGTGTTCCATGATTCATTGTTTGCGTATAACACCCAGTGCTCCATGCAGAACGTGCCCTCCTCAATACCCATCACCAGGCTAACCCATCCTCCCACCCCCCTCCCCTCTAGAACCCTCAGTTTGTTTTTCAGAATCCATCGTCTCTCATGGTTCGTCTCCCCCTCCAATTCCCCCCCTTTCATTCTTCCCCTAGAGGGGATAATTTTTTGAGCAGAAACCTAAAATAAAGTGAGGGAGTGAGCTATCCTGATATATAAAGAAAAAAGATATCTAGAAAACAGCAGAAGCAAAAGCTCTGAGGAGGGAATGTTCTTGATGAGGTGTTTGAGCCAGTATGACCATAGTGCAGTGAGTGGAGAGAGAGGGAAGGAGAGGGGTCAGGGACGGGGTTACCCAGAGTCTTCGAAGCCATAACAAAGCCTGTGGATATTTTTTCTATGGGTTTCAGAAATCCCTGGAAGTTTTAAAGCAGGGGAGAGACAAAATCTGGCACAGGTTTAAAAAGATGACTCTGTCTACCGCACAGATGCCAGGAGATTAGTTGGAAGCCAATGGCCATGTCAGGCTGTGACTCCGGTGGCAGAAATGAGGGAAGTTTGAGGTGCTTGGATTGCAGGCATGTTCTGAAGTTAGAGCCAACAGGAGTTGCTGATAGACTCCATAAGGAGTATGAGAGAAGGAAATGAATCAAGCATGATTCCGAATGTTTTGGTCTCAGAATCTGGGGGAGTTGCGATGTTGTCGGTGGGAGGGGCTTTGGAGCCAAGAGTTTGTTTGCTAAGTTTGCAATGCCCTTTTGACCTCCAAATACTGATCCATGTAGGCAGTTTGGGTGGGAGATCTATCTATGCAAGTGTTCCAGAAGTATGTCAACCCATGCAACTGGATGAGTGTGGCTGGGAGGGACGAGATCAGAGTACTAAGTCCTGGGATGATCCAATATTTAGAGGTCTTTAAGAGCAGCAGGTTCCAGGCAAGGAGACTGAGGAGGAGAAGCCAGTGAAATAGGAAGGAAACCGGGAGAGTGGGGTTCCAGGGGTTGAATGAAGGCAGTGTTTCAAAGAGGGACTGATGAACCATGTCAAGTGCTCCTGAGGAAGCAAGATGAGGATGGAGAATGGACTCAGCACCATGGCACATACAGTGACCTTGATAAGAGTGGTTCCAGTGAGTAGTAGGGAAGAGCACCTGCTAAGAGTAGGTACAGGAAAAATGAGTCAGGAAACAGAAACAGAAAATACAAACACACATTAAAGGACTTTGCAATAAAGGAAAAGAGAGAAATGAGGCAGCAGCCAGGGATGAACCTGGGGTCAGGGTAGGGGTTTGTAAGATGAGGGAAGTTACAGGTTGGAATGTTGTGTGTTGATGGAAATAACCCACAACGTTCTATACCAGTAATAAAGCTGATGGTGCAAGGGGTGGGGGCTATTGCAAGAGCAAAGGCTTGAGGTGGGTGAGTGTTCACGATGGAAGAGGCTAACCTTAATGGGAGCATAGACCATCCATCTGGGTAGGTAGGTTTCTCGGTGATAGTTTCAAATGGAAGTTCTCTTCTCATTTCTTCTACATTTTCAGTGCAATGAGAAGCAGAGTCATCAGCGGAGGCCATTGGTTTGAGGAGAGGGGAGGTGTTAAATAGTCAGCAGTAGGATCTCTTACAGTGACTTGAAAGGGTGTGGTTTTTTGTTGTTGTTTTTTTGGGGGTGTTTTTTTTTTTGGTGGTTGTTGTTGGCTCAGCTCTTTTGAAAAAGAGAAATAAAATAATTTCTTACCCTTGATATTAGAAACTATCTTATGGTCTTTTTGAGAGCAGGAATTCCACAGTTTGAACACTGGGCTTACCACTCTCCTAGCTCCACATCCCTCAGACTTTTCTCTTTCTTCATTATCTAAAATGATGCTCTGTAGCCTTGGTCTCCTGGGCTCACGAGCTCAAAATCAGCTTCAGTTGCTCTCTGCCCTTCATACTATGTACCCAGTGGTGGTGAGAAGTCTGGTCAAGGAATTAGCAGACCTGGCTTCTAGACCAGTTGCTGGTTGTGTGACTTTAGGGGTGTCATTTAACTTCTCTGTGCCTTAACTATAAATCTGAGTTGACAGAATTATCTCCCAGCTCAAAGAAACCCAGTGTCCTAGTTAGTCTGTACATCTCCTTTGTAAGTAATTGTAAGATTTACATTGGGATTTTTGAAATATTGAGAATATAGTGGGACTGTCATGACCATTTTTATAGGCTATTAAGGACCTGGCAATCCCAGGGATAGTGCAAGAGGAAGAGGGAGGACCTTCCATCTGTCATTCCTGATCCACAGACAGGATGTGATTCTCCAAAGCCCCTACAAAAAGGGACTTTCTTATTCTTCCTCACACAGGTGAGAGCTTGATGAATTGCCCAGAGATCCCTGAGCAGTTGGGAAGCAGTTTACTGCTGTCCCTGGCATCTGAAGGGATAAGTAAGAGCATGAACAAGAGTATCCACATCCTCGTCACCAGAGCAGAATCACCGGGAAACAGTGTCAAGAAGAAGATAGTGTCTCTGGATCTTCCAGAAGGCGGTTCTCCACGCTATCTGGAAAATGGCTATACATTTCATCTAGAAAACCTGAGCCTGGGGATCCTGGAAAGCAGAAAGGAAAATGAAGGCTGGTACTTCATGACCCTGGAGGAGAACTTTTCAGTTCGACACTTTTGTCTGCAGCTGAAGCTCTATGGTAATGATGGGGCTTCCCCAGTCTGCACGGGTCAGGGTGGGGGGCACCCGAGATCATCCTTTACCTGAGGATTTAGGCGTCTCTCAGAAGCAAGAGTATCCGGGATTGGGAGCAACTTGAAAGGTCACCTAGTCTAGGGTGTTTAAACTGTGCTTTAGGAAGAGGTTTTAGAGATTCACAAATCTTTTTTTGTCCAAATTGCTCATTGATGGTAGTTGATTAGCACTAGTTAGCCCTACCCCCATTTCCCAAAGAAAAGGAACCCAGCTGCCTATGGACTACAGGGCCGTGGCCCCAAGAGTCTCAATTAGCAAATAAGACTTGGTTTGAAAAAAAGGTTTTTCCCTCGATTTTTAAAATGTTTGAATACCATAGATCGAGCCCAACCTCTTTTCCGTCAATGAGGACATTGAAATCCAGGGAGAAGTGGCTGGCTTGTGCTTATACAAGTCCTCGTGGGTGGTTCCCTGAATCAGCCCATGCACCACTCACATGCCCTGTGCTCTGGCACAGTACCGCATCTACCTGGTGGAAAAGCACTTTTTCTCATTGAAACAGAGGCTCTGGTTATAAAGCCGCTCAGCTGCAGAACTTGAACTAGAACATAGGTCCATCTGAATCCAAGGCCAGTGCTTTTTTGAGCCTCTTTAACTGCCAGCCCCTCTTGAATGCACCCGGAGTTTGTGTCTCTTTGGCCCAGAGGCTCTTTGAATTTCCAGAAATCCTGACAACAGCCATGCGTGTTGTCCTGCTTTCTCATAGAGAGACTTCCTTATCTCTGAGACGGGACAGAGAGCCCCACCTACCCAGCATCCCCCTTCCTCCACATAGTGTATGCAGGCTCCCCTCAGCCCTCTGCCAGGTACCGGAGAGCTCTGACTACTCCAATAGTGGCCTAGGGATGACACATCATGCATTTTCTAGAACAGTTCACTGCCTTTGTCACATCATGTCACATAAATTCTTACCTTGGAAGATAACAGTCTCTGCAACCATGAAAGAAAGAGGCTGGGTTTCAGAGTCAGACAGCTTTAGGTTCTGATCTCAGCTTGAGTGATATTATGTGAGACACTCCACCTCTTTGGGACTCAGTTTCCTCATCTGTAAAATGGGAATACTTGTAACTAAGGTTATAATTGTTGAGAAAGTTGTCGAGAAGATTAAAGACTATGATAGATGTAAAATTCCAGAATCGTGCCCATCCTACAGTAGTTGCTAAATAAATACAACCTGCCCCCTTGCCTTGGCCATTTCACAGCATTAGAGTGAGATCCCCCCCGCCGTCCCCCCCAGACACACACAGACACAGACACATAGACACACACTCACAGACCCCCACGCACACACTCCAGGTAAGACCCCACCTCTATGTCATTCTTTCATGTCTAGAGGTAATACTCTAGCCAGTGACAATTAAACCATGCAGGATTAGTTGGCAGAAAACACCACAGGTGGAAAACAGAAGAACAACTCAGATTGGGAGCATCAGCAAGAGCAAGCAGATTCCTAACAGTAGTGGTAGGAGGGAACTAAAAGAAATGATTTTTCCCTATTTTGTCCTGAGGTCGTACCGGAAAGGAGTATAGTGGAGAGAGAGGGATTTGGGGGAACCAGCAGATCCCCACTAGAAATAAATCACGCTGCAGACCCACAGGGAGGGAAAACTACCATTAGGCTGCATTTTCTTCTAACAAGAAGGTCACTTTAGAATCCCAGGGGGTTCAGTGATGGCTTCCCTCCTCCCCCTCCTGACAGAGCAGGTCTCCACTCCGGAAATTAAGGTGTTGAACTGGACCCAGGAGAATGGGAACTGCAGCTTGACGCTGGCCTGCGAAGTGGAGAAAGGGGACTATGTGGTTTACAGCTGGAGTGAGGAAATGGCTACCGACCCACTGATCCCAGCCAACGGTTCTTACCTCCTGCACCTCAGCCTCGGCCCTCAGAATGTCAACAATGTCTACTTCTGCACCGCGAGCAACCCCATCAGCAGCCGCTCACAGATCTTCACCCCGCAGTCCAAGTGCAGGCCAGAATCTTTAGGTGAGTGCCCTGGTGGGGGCGGGCGTGGCACATTGATGATATGGGCTCAGTCCTCACCTGGACTAAATGCTCTGCTCCCATAGCCGTGGCCTCCACCTTGGTAATAACACTTTCCATTTTCTCTATAGTTGAGAAAAGCCTCCTCATGTGCATTCAGTGAATGCCCTCTGCTCATAATCACCAGGTTGGCATTATGCTCGGTTCATACTTGAGGACAACAATAAGAAATGATGGGGCCAGACCTAGCGTGCAGGCCTCCCAGTTGCGATTCTTCCTCTCCCCTCCTGTCTTGGCTCCGAGCTGCAAGGGCAGCTGGGTGAGAGAATGAAGGTGGCAGGTCCCGACTCCCCAGTCCATACTCCACTAATGGTGGGACAGGTCTGTACCATCAATAAGTACTGTTGACCACCTATGCACAGCAAATTGGGCATGGATATGATACATGATCTCTGCACTCCAGCAACCTGTTGTAAAGATTAGACATGTCTAGAGGTAATACTTTACCTCTAGTTCAATAATGAAAAGGAGGATATAATGAAGGGCCACATTTTATGGAATGGACTGTGAATCTCATAGCAAGTCAAAGGCCAGGGGAGTCAGCTCTCAGACTGAGACCTGGACTGTGAAGTTTGGGAATAATAATAAATCATGTAGTACTTTGTTATTGGCAGAGCACTTTCAATGGTATGATCTCTTTTGATCCTCACAATAACCTTACCAGATACGTGGTATCATCGTCTTCATTGTACAGATGAGGAACTTGAAGGTCGTAGCATTTAAGTGCCCTGCTCAAGTTTCTTCAAATTATAAACAGTAGAATCAGCACCTGCACTCAGACCTTCTGACTGCTCAGTCTCCAGGAAGAAGAGCCTCGTTATTCTGCTGTCAGAGGAAGGGAGGGCTGATTAAGTAGTTGTTTGAGGTTGGAAGCAGGAAAGATAGACCACTGAGCCTTTTCAATAACAGATCCTGTGTCCATGCCTCAGGTGTGTACAGGGACAGAAGGACCTGGGTTTTGGCCTTCAAAGAATTACCTATGTCGTGACTTCTCCTTCCTGCATCCACCACAGGGAACAGGAGTCATTCCAAGGAGACTTCAGCCCACAATAGACTTGTTGTCTGTGCAGGAGGCTTTGTAGAGTTTACAGAAGGTGGCCCCAGGGACCCTCGACCCAATGCTGTTCTGTTTACTTACAAGGATAAGGTCACTTCACCTAAGACTTAGATTCTTTATCTAAAATAATAACAACTGACAAATCTTAATTGTTTATTGTGTGCCACTTAGGTGGAATCTCATTTAATCCTCACAGCCACCAAATAATATTAGTATTCCCACTTTATAGATGAGGAAAGAAAGATATCAAAAGGTCACACACAGAGCAAGTAACAGCTGAGCTGTCTGATCCTGGAATCCTTATAGGTACTAGTGGAAGAGAGAGTGCACAAAAATCGCAGGGTTTTTTCTTGGGGGCACAAGCTTCTGTGGTTATAGCAACCCTCTTAGAGCAAAGACAGGACATCAAGTGCTTTACCCTGGTCCACCTCAAAAAAGGAAGAACTCTCTTCATGCTTCTCAGTGTGGCTTAAGAAGAATTTAATTAGTGCATCTCAAAGTCTTGATAGTTCATGAAGCTTAGCTAGGGGCACTTGGCTCAGGACATTCTAAAGAAACATGTGAAGATGCTCTTACTTACCTAGGTTACATTAAGGACCAAGTACACACAATATGACCAGCTTTACTGAGTATGGAACAGGCTCTAGTGAGGGGTGAAGGAACATGAACAATAGAAACGTGGCATCGTGAGAAAGCCCCGTGAGGATCTCAGCTCAGCCGTTAGGAGAACCACCTGACGTGAGGCAGTCTTTTCACTGTCTTGGACCCCTGTTCCATCATCTGTAAAATGAAATGGGTGACCTAGTGAAGTTCTGTCCAGAGTCCATATTCTATGATTCAGTTTGCACGTACATTCATAAGAAGTGCTAACAAAAGATTACAACAAGTATTAGTCTGCTGGGGCTGCTGTAACAAAGTACCACGAATGGGGTGGCTGAAACAACCCAAACTTACTGTCTCACAGCTCTGGAGGCTAGAAGTCCAAAATCAAGGTGTTGGCAGGGCTGGTTCCTTCTGAAGCTGCGATGGAGGGGTCTGTGGAGGTTCCTCTCTGTGGCTGGCAGGCGGCTGTCTTCTTCTGTCTGTTCACACTGTCTCCCCTTGAAATATCTCTCTGCTCAAATTCCCCCTTCTTTTTTTTTTTCTTTAAGATTTTATTTATTTATTTGAGAGAGAGAATGAGAGAGAGAGCACATGAGAGGGGGGAGGGTCAGAAGGAGAAGCAGACTCCCTGCCGAGCAGGGAGCCCGATGCGGGACTCGATCCCGGGACTCCAGGATCATGACCTGAGCCAAAGGCAGTCGCTTAACCAACTGAGCCACCCAGGCGCCCAAATTCCCCCTTCTTATAAGGACACCGATCATATTGGATTAAGGCCCCCCTGTAACTAGGGCTGCCGTAACAAAATACCACACACTGGGTGCTTGAATAACAGAAATTTATTTTCTCACAATTCTAGAGGTTGGAAATCCAAGATCAAGTGTTGGCAGGGCTGGTGTTTCTTTCTGAGGCCTCTCTCCTTGGCTTGCAGGAGGCTGCCTTCTTGCTGTGTCTCTGTAGGGTCTTTCCTCTGTGAATGCACATCCTGGTGCCTCTTTTTGTGTCCAGATTTCCTCTTCTTATAGGGACACTAGTAAGATTGATTAGGGCCTACTCTAATGGCTTGATTTTAACTTAATCACGTATTTTAAGATCCTATCTTCAAATATATTCACATTCTGAGGTACTAAGGGTTAGGGCTTCAACTTAAGAATTTGGGAGGGAGGGCACCTGGGTGGCTCAGTCGTTAAGCGTCTGCCTTCGGCTCAGGTCATGATCCCAGGGTCCTGGGATCAAGCCCCGCATCGGGCTCCCTGCTCCGCGGGAAGCCTGCTTCTCCCTCTCCCACTCCCCCTGCTTGTGTTCCCTCTCTCGCTGTCTGTCAAATAAATAAATAAAATCTTTAAAAAAAAAAAAAAGAATTTGGGAGGGATACAATGCCGTTCATAGTGCCACCCTGATGACCTCATTTTAACTTGATTACCTCTATAAAGACCCTGTTTCCAAATAAGGTCATGTTCTAAGGACTTCAACATATGAATTTTGGGGGGAAACACAATTCAATCATAACACAAATAGAGATCCCTCCAGTGCCTAAGTGGCTCAGTCGGTTAAGCGACTGCCTTCAGCTCAGGTCACCATCCCGGAGTCCCGGGGTTCGGGTCCTGCGTTGGGCTCCCTGCTCAGCGGGGAGTCTGCTTCTCCCTCTCATGTTCTCTCACTCTCTCTCTCTCTCTCAAAAAAATAAATAAAATCTTTAAAAACAACAACAACAACAAAAAAAAAACAAATAGAGATCCCTCCTCCCTTCCTCTAAGGATGAGGGACAACAACACATCAGAGATTACGTAGCTGGTCTGTGGCGTGCCATTCTTAGTAAACCAGGCTGCCTAAAGACAGAAAGCAGAGTTTTATTAGTTTATTGATTTGTGTTTGTAAATGAATATGATTAATTCTTAAAATACTGTGCTTAGTTTGACAAAACTTTCATTGAGCTTCTACTATGTTCCAACATTGTGCTCGTGCTGAGTACACAAAGACGAAAAAAGATATGATTTTTGCCCTTAAGGAAGAAGATAGTTTCTGTAAATACTGATCCTAGATTGTGTGGTGTGATGGGCAGAACGGAGGTAAAAAGAGGAAGCAATGATGGACACCATCTGGAGGAATCAGAGAGAGCATCATAGAGGATGTGACATAAACTGGATTTTGAAGAATAAACAGAAATTATCCAAGCAGATAAAAACATTCCAGGCAGAGGGAAAAGCAGAGGCAGCTGGGTCTTGTCCTGTATTATCCTATAGACAATGGGAAGTAATAAAGCGTTTTAGGTAGAGGAGTGACATGATCACCTTTGCATTTCAGAGAGAAAATTCAGTGGTGTGGAGAAGAGGTGGGGGCAGGACAGAGGCAGCAGAAAGAGCAACTAGTTGTGGGGAAGAACTACCATTGCAGTGATCCATCAAGAGACGACAAGGCCTGGACCAAAGCAGTGACCATTAGTTTAATGAACACTTCATACAAGGGACTTTCCAGTCTTGGGATGAAGTGGTGGGGTCTGAGAGTTTATTAAAGGTCTCTTCACCATGCCAGTTTTCTAATGACATTTGTCCAGCCTCTCAGTCATATATATTCATCTTTCTTCCAATTGCCACATCATTACTTTACAGGAAGAGACATCTTAATGTCTCGTGCTATGAAGCATCTTTATTGCAAAGTCCAAGTCTTAGTTTGCTACAGAGCACTCTCGGAGAGTCATGCAAAGCATGTTCATGTGGGTCAATCGTGTGTGACCTGCTGTGTTCTTCATGACCATCTTCTGAAATAGTTGTATCTATGCTAGAATGAATAATACAAAACCTTAAGTAATTCAGCTAAAAGGGAATGCCCCTGGAAGCTCATCTTGAAAACAGGACCCTTTTCAGTAGATTAGCAGAAAGTTGGCTCAGCAAGTCTGGGTTAGCTCAGAGGAAGAGACAAATGACACCTACCAGCGAGCCCCAGGGGCTCCCCCTTTCTGACAAGGACTTTCTAATAATGGGAGCACCCACTGCTACAGAGTCATCTAGATGTTCCATGCGCAGAGGCAGGTCCCTCTTCATGGTACTCCCAGTCAAGTAAGCATGACAACAGTGGTAGAAGGATGGAACCTGGTACCTCTCATGGGCCTTGTTTCATGGCCACCACTGCTGCAAGGGAAGCTGAGATGGGTAGGCCTAAGCTGGACGGCCATGTGACTGGACAAGGTTTGTGCTGCCACAGGAGCGTGGGGGCCAACGGTGGGCACAGTTGCCAGCCTCTGACACACAGTGCTGGGTGGGACAGGCAGGTGTAAGGGGTTTCTCTGGAAACTGTGAACTCTGTAAAAATGTGTACTTGGATGGTCCCAGATCTCAAATTAGTGCATGGTTTGTGTGAGCATCCTCCCCCCACCCTCAATTCTGAGTGGAAGCCACCATCAACAAGAAGGTGTTTTTTTGTTTTGTTTTGTTTTGTTTTTTAAGATGGCTGGCTGGCTTCTTCAAGTAGTTGCGTGCCTTGCAGACTGCTTGCTGACAGAACCACATGAAAGGCAGGAAAGAGATCTAGCATTCTCAGACCGTTATGATAGCATCTCGGATCTCCTGGGGGCAAACTATATTTGTTTCTCAGAGTTTTTTTTTTTTTTTAAGATTTTTATTTATTTATTTGACAGAGAGAGACACAGCGAGAGAGGGAACACAAGCAGGGGAGTGGGAGAGGGAGAAGCAGGCCTCCCGCTGAGCAGGGAGCCCGATGCGGGGCTCGATCCCAGGACCCTGGGATCATGACCTGAGCCGAAGGCAGACACTTAACGACTGAGCCACCCAGGCGCCCCTCTCAGAGTCTTTTTTGTTTACTTCTTTATCTACTTAAAGAATAAGTTTTGGGGACTTGAAGGGGGCGAGAAACTTTTGTGTTTCTGTGGCAGCAGACTTTTAAAGATAAAAAAGGTCCTCCAGCATTTTCCTTGGAGGCATGCCTACTTGCCAAGTTGTCACGGTTTAAACCACAGCCAGTAGGGTAGAAGAGTGGTGCTGGAGTTCTCAACCAGCCTCCTTGGCTGCTTCTAGGAGGCTCCAGGGGGGAAAGGGCCCCAACCTCCTGTACGGGAATATTCAGACTTGGTTTCTTTGTGAATGAACGAACAACATTGCTCTGATTGCCGAGCAGCACCGATCTGAGAGTCCGCACTGAGGAAGAAGATGGAGAGCTGGAGTCTTCCGTCACAGGAAACGGTGGTTTGAAAATGGGAACACAGGTGCTGCTGAGGGCACAGGCACACCCTCTTTTTCTGGTTCCATTTCATTATTGTGAAGCATATGCTAAGTAGGTCATCTCTCATTCCCATCGATTCCTGCTTTGAGCCATTCAAAAGTAACCCTGCACTCCTTCTGAGACCTTCTGATATTCAGCGCTGTGATCATTCGTAACCAAAGGACACAGGACAGTCCTCCCCCCAGCTTTGTTCTATGGCTTCTGATTTAATTTACCTTCCTTTATCATGTGCTTATTAGGTGCCCCCAACCCTATGTTGTATCAGGTGGGGGGCAGTGCAAGTAAAGCATAAGGAACAGGGTCTACCTTCAAGAATTTACAATCCAGGTGGGACCTTATTAGGTAGAAAAATATTATCATCTTAAGAAACCTCTCCTAGAATTCTTCTCGTAAAGAACAGGGTACCTTCATATAAATGTTAGAGGGCAGAAGGTAAGACCCACCCCAAGGAATCCAGCTGTGGGTTAGATGATTCTGTATGAGAAAGGGAACAGATATGGCTTGTGCAGATATGGGAAGAGAAAAAGAGGGTCTGAGCCTGTCAGATGGTGGAAAGTTGCCCAGTTTACAATGGACTCTGCTCCCTGTGACCTTTCAAATCCTCAGTAGAGGATTCACATCCACAAAATTCTTGGTGTAGGTTTTGGGCGTTTTTTGTGTGGAAACTGATGAAGGCACAGAGCCTTGCACGCAGGATAACCCAGACTGCAGCAAGCAGAGTCACGCGAGCAAAGACTTGGAGGACTACCAGGAAGTAATTACCAGAAATTGCAGGAATTCTCTGTAGCCTGACCCCAACAAGCCATAAAAGTAGCATTTTGTCCATGTTTATCCAAATTGCTAAGGGCATAGAGTTTCTGACATTCAGTTTCCATATAAACATTCATATCACTAGATAATAGTACCAAGTAGATGAGCACCAAGTACAAGACCACTTACCTGCTAGATAGGGAAACCAAGTCATAAGCAAACAATAGGATAGGGCTGGAGTGTCTCTGAACACCAGTGAAGGGACTTCTCTGGATGTGAGATCAAACCTATCTTCTGTCTTTCCAACCAATCAATAGGACCCACTGTGTGTCAAGTCCTAAGACAGCCACAAAAGAGGTAAAGAGGTGGCCTCTGGCCTCTGAGAGGCTAGCAGCTAGGTGGGGGATTGAGGCTAGTGGAAGGAGCTGACATTTCTGCACCACATTTATGCTCCAGGCATTGCTCTGGGCCCTTCCCTTAATTATTTCCTTGGCTTGTTAGAAAGACTCTGTGAACTAAATATTGTTGTACTCATTTTGCAATCAAGGAGACTGAGGCCCCAGAGGTTATGAGCAATCTATCTGAGGTCGCAGAGCTATCAAGTGGTAGGTCCAGAATCTGAATCCACCTGTCTGGTTCCAAATGACCTCGCTGAAAATGGTCTGCACCACAATGGTAGCGTCACAACTCAGGTTTTAAGACACACGACGAAGACCAAGGTGCTGCAGAGTCCCAGGGAGAAGGAAGAATGGGAGCTGGAATGGTCAGGGAAGCCGACACAGAGAGGGTAGGATTGGCCTGGGGGCCAGCACTGGGCAGGCCTGGTGGGCAGCTGAAGGTTGAGGAAGGTGAGGGGGCACAGCACAGCACAGGGGACAAGAATGGGCAGGTGTTGGAGGGAGGATGTTGACCGTATGGGCACCTCCCAGGGCTTTCCCGGGGGGGGGGGTGCCCATCGCCATAGGGGAAAACACAAAATATCGAGTCCACAGTTCTCATCCTGCCCAGCTCTGCCATCGGCTTCTCTGTGACTCTGGGGACACCTCTGAATCTCATGGTCCTCAACGTAAAATTAGTGAGTTGGGTAAGATAACGCAATAGCTCCTTTAACAATTAAAAGCCTCTTGGACCTATCACTTAAGTCCTTGAACAGATTCATATTACTTTGTATACAAAGACTAGGAGAAAAATTAGGGCTTACGAAATATCTCTCAGGATAAAGGCCTCTCAGATCTGGCGGAAGACAGGCAGAAGCTGAACGTTTATGTTATAGGACAAGGAGAGCAGATGGCTTTCATCCTCCTGACTCCCTGGAAAAGCCAGAGAAGGCTGGGGCGCAGTCCTTTTTAGTCCATGTGAGAAGGTGAGCCACAGCGCGTCAGCAGCAGGTACCGGGCGACAGGAGAAAGGCTCGCTTGGCAGGTGTTCCCAGTGCAATTTTGTCATCTGCTACGTTGTGGTTCAGAGGCACCTCCTTGTTGGTTGGTTTTACTTTATTTGTATCTCAAAAGAAATTTGAGGGAAATATTACCTTTTAAAAGGATTGAAATGGTTGGAGTCTTTGTTCTTAAATGAACTGTTGTTTTAGAAGGTCCCAACCTAGGTGAGGGAAGAAGGAAGAGGAAAGAGTCTCAAAATAGTCAGAGCAACTGTAACCATTTGCTGGGTCAGTTCCATGGGCTGATGGAACACGATGGGGCTTGGCTGCTGCCGTGCAAGGGTCAGTTGTATTTAGACCCTTAATTTAGACCCTTTACTTAGAATCCTGGTGTTTCAGGTTGACCCCAGCGTTCATTACCTTGGGGTAACTCACCCCAAGCCCGTAAGTCTCTCTGACTCTCCAAGAAGTCTGTCTTCAGCATTCAGCCACGTTTCTACCCCTCGACGAAGCTCTAGTATATGAAGGTCTCCATGCCTGCTTCCTTATGCACAAAATGGGAGTAATGAGAGTAACTACCTCGTAGGATTGTTGTGAGGATTAAATCCATTAGTACACACAATGCACTAAAAATAAAGCCTGGCCCACTGACAATGCTCCATAGTTGTCTGTTATTATCTGAGTAAGCTGGATGTCTTGTTTGCTGGGGCATTAGTTCTCATTCACTGTTTTCCAAGGTACTGCTCCAGGCTTGGAAGGATTTGGCGAAGTGTGTACAGGAGAGAAAGAAAAAAAAGAAAAAAGAAAAAAGTAGCTCTAGGACCTCGAGCCTGGCTGACTGCTACTCTAGGACTTGTATTAAGCACTGGAATCCCTGAGAGGAAGACATACATGCTTTTCTTTCAGTTCAGGTTCAGTGGGTTCAATACAGTTATTTGCATGGGAGGACAATAATAGTACTATTATGTTTATTTTTAAAGAACAAAAGTCGGTCGTTCTTCCTCCCAGCATCACATGAGCGTGGTGTGGGAGTGTGGGGACAGCAGGTGGAACCGGCATGTTCTTTTTACCAAAACGGATGCAGGACTCCTCAGAGATTTAAAACCAGGGAAATGGGCAAGCGATGTTGACTTGGGACAGACAAAGATGTGTCTGATTTTGGATACGTGGTCACGCAGGTACAAATCAAGCATTTGAATAGAAAAACCCTTACAGGAGTTAGGACATTTCCATAGGAAATTAAGAAAGTCAAGCATGGTGAGGAGAGGAATTAGGATAAGAGAAGAGGTAGGAAATCGTTAGTGGTCTGCAGTTGCTGTCTGAAGCCATTAGAATGGATGTGTCCCCTGAGAGAGAATATAGATAGAGAGCACGGGGCTTGGTCTCCCCACTTCCGTGAAGGATGTTTTTAAACTTACAGTACTGTTGAGATTGCCCTTTGACTTTTTTTTTTTTTCCCAGAATCAACACAATGGGGACTGTATGCCGGGCTGCTCTTAGGGGGCATCGTTGGTGTCATCTTGATTCTCGAAGTGGTAATACTGCTGTTGAGAAGAAGAGGTAGGTGTCTGCCAATAAAGAGATTGATATCAGACCCTGTGGTAAGCAGGGAACCTCTCCGCACAGGCAGATCTGCTTGCACCACTCTGGCTTTCTGCCTGAAGCACCTTTGCAATAATACTAAATACACACATCCTGGGACCTTGCTCAATTCAGTCTAATTCAATATGTCTTGATCCCTAATTAGGCCACGGGGATGGAAAGAGGGATGAGCCACAGAAGGTTGAATGTGGGAGACATGACAGAGATCGTTCCTGTTCAATATGACTAGCACTACAGGGGAGGAAGGTACCGGATGCTGAAGGGGTCCAGACAAGAGACTTGACAACGTTCACTAGACACAGAATCCAGGGGACTCTTGGATCTCGTTCAAGAAAAGTTATAATTACGGACCAAAAAAAAAGGGGGGCATTATAATAAGATGTTTTCATCCAAGGGTTGAAACTTTTCTACAATCTCTTTTTATTCTTGCAATTTCCCTCTGAGAATTGTAAGTTAGTTGTCTCTACGTGACTTAGCAGTGGGGTAACAGAGGCACAGAGAAGCCGTGTGACTCATGCAAGTTCACCCAGCCAGCTAATGAGAGAACCAGAACTGCATGTCTCCCAACAACCAGGCCATGTGCCACTGGAAAGGCCCATGTGCCACTGGGAAGACCCACAGCAGAGGGAACACTTTTTGCTAAGATTTTTACACAAATTCTGACTCATCTTGGGAAACATCTTCATTTTACAGTTATGGTAAGAGGCCATCAAGTGCCCCAGAAACAGAGGGGTGAGAAAGCTGAGTGAAGCAATGTACGACAAACGGGAGAGTACAAAAGAGTAATGAGCCCTGTCCTCGGAGAACTTAGAATCTTATTAGGAGACTTGATATGCACATTAAACAATAGAGATTAAAATAATTGAATGGCATTCCAATTGCATGTAACACATACTGGGAATTTGTGAGGTTGCTTAAGGCCTGACTAAACAATATGGAAGATCACCCAGGGTAGCTACTAAGGCCCAGTTATTCCCTTGCAGTTTAAGCACCTAGGGGAAATGTCTCCCGGCCTCCCCTCCAAAGGGTCCCCTGGTTCCACATCACAGGGAAACGTGCTCGGCAACACTTTCATCACCCACCCACACCAAAGTCAGAAGGTCCTGCCCCCAGATCAGGATAGGTCCCTGGGCTGGCTTTCCCACGGTGAGGACAGGACTTGATCCTCACACCACCAAGTCGATGGCTGATCTTATTCTCAAGTGGATCAGCGTTCTCACGTGTAACCTTCTCAAAAAAGCCCTTACTGCAGCACTCTTGCTGGGTTTGCTTGTATAAGAAAGTCTAGATAGATCACAGCACATCCACCTACTTTTATCTCATTTCCTCCAACTAAGAGTTAGATGGGGAGGGGTGAGGTTAGGGTGATTCAGATAGAAACCGTGTTGAGAGCCTAAGGCGATGGGGCAGGGCACCCACATTTCGTTGGATAGGAAGGAAACATTGAGATACCAGGATTGAGAAAACGGAGATTAACGCAGCCATGCTAACCTAGCCGGAGTGGGTGCCAGGATCCTAACTCACATTCTTTCCTCTGCTCATCGCATGTTTGTGCTCTGAAGGGAATAATGCCTCCCCATCTCCCCACAAGTCCCTGTCACCCTCCTCAGCATACATATCCATCCTTGTCTCCAGCCACCCTGTATTCCTTGTAAGCCAGGAACATGAAATCCTTGCCTCAAACCTACGGGAAAACCTACATTAATTGCTGTACCCTTTGCAAGATTTTGTTTTGATTCTGTTAGCACTTTCTAATGCTGTCACCTCCAAAATGGCCTGGCTCTGAAGGTGTTCAAATGGTTTCTCTGGCAATTTCATATCCAGAATACAGTGGTTAAAAACATAGGGTTTGGCATCAGACAAACTTACATTCAAATGCAGACTTTGCCACTGACAAGCTATGTGACTAAATAAATGAACTCTCTTCTGCAAAATGGGGATGATATTATGTACCCACAGGGTACTGTTGTGGGTATCCATGAGTCCAAACACAGAAAGGAGCAAATACAGTGGCGTCCATGGTTAGACGATGGATCATGGACAGGTGCATGATGGCTGGCTGGCTGGCTGGCTGGCTGGCTGGCTGGATACGTACACACATAGACAAATCTTTTAATGGAGTTGAATTAACACATCAATGTTTAAGTCCTATGGCCAGCAGGGGGCGGCACAAGGAGCATCTGTGAATAGTCCTTAGAACCAATTTAAGTACATGAAGTCCTGCTAACAAAGGACAATTTTGTGCTTCAGGACACAGTAGGAAAGGACATTACACAGTCTACATCTTCATTTTACAGTTATGGTAAGAGGCCATCAAGTGCCCCAGAAACAGAGGGGTGAGAAAGCTGAGTGAAGCAATGTACGACAAACGGGAGAGTACAAAAGAGTAATGAGCCCTGTCCTCGGAGAACTTAGAATCTTATTAGGAGACTAGATATGCACATTAAACAATAGAGATTAAAATAATTGAATGGCATTCCAATTGCATGTAACACATACTGGGAATTTACTACATGCCAGGCACTGTTCTAAACACTTTACAAATAATATCTCCTGTGATCATCACAACAACACTGTGGGTGCAGATACTTCAGTCCCATTGCACAGATAGAGAAATAGAATTAGAGAGATGGAGTAACTAATCTAAGGTCATGTGACACATGTGTTGGGACTTGGTGTTTGTGCCTTTGGGACTCCTGGGGCAGGTGGGGAGGTGGCGGGGGGTAAAGACCAGACAGGTCTGAGCAGAGTTTGTGGGCATGCCAGACAGAGATAACCACTGTGGTTTCTTTTCCCCAGGTAAAGCAAATCATTACCAGCCAACAATGGAAGCAAAAAGCCTTACTATTTATGCCCAAGTCCAGAAATCAGGTGTAAGTTCTCTATTTTCTTTGTCTGGAGTGGGCCTGTTTCCCCGTGGGATTCCTGGCCAGTCCATCTTGCAAAAGGCATTAAACTCCAGTGTCAGATGGGACTATTTGTTATTTGAAATAATGGAAAACACTGGGTACTCTTCTGGTCATCCATGTCTTCATAAGGGAAAGATGAGGAAGCAAGAAACACATGACACACGACTCCTCCAGCCCTGGGGTTCCGAGTGTCTGTAGTTCCCTGTTACCAAACTCTTCCCTCTCTAGGGACAAGGGCACAGGCTTGAGGACAGAAGGAAGGTGCAGTAAGGCTGTTGTATGCTGTGCTGGTCTGATCCAAGTGTAGGAGTTTGCAAAGCACCATGGAGACAGGGAAGGAGGATCTTGAGGATTTTGGCTGGGTAGATGGAAGGTGATATGTAGGCTGGAGATGAAAGACCTGATGGAAGGCGGTTGGACTGAAGGAGAGCCACAATGAAGTTGAGGAGCAGGTATGTTAGGCGTAAGAGGGAGGCTAAAGGAATATGGTTAGATGGGTATATACTCTAGTTCTTCAGACATGAAGGCAATTCTAGGTGATGTACAGACCAGAATGTGGCCATTCAGAGGACTCTAGGACAAAGCTCTTATTTCTGCCGCCCCCTAGTGGCTTGGAGGGTTTAATACATAGGCCATCACTATGTATTAACCAGCCTGAGAACCAGGCTCCATTTAAATATAGGAGAGTCCCAAGAGCAAACTCCGCCCTTGCATTTACACATTTGGCAACCAGTTTCAGCTTTAGCATGGTGCCTTCCCTATCTACTGTGTCTGATGCTGTTCTTTTTACTGTAAACCACGACATATATACCAGAAGTGCACAAAGTATAAATGTCAGCTCGATGAATTACCCTATCGTGTTATCTAGTAAAGCAAATCTTCCCACCTTGTTTTTCTCCAACAGTTTTCAACTAGTCTTGTCCCTTCGTACTTTTGTATATATTTCAGAATCAGCTTCTCAAGTATCAGAAAAGGGGAAAAAAATCCTATTAGGATTGCATTGAATCTACAGATCTATTTGAGGAGAAATTACATCTTTCAGTATTGAGTCCTCTAATACCATAGAGCTACCAGCCTGATCAAGGAACAGAACATTGCCAGCAACCCCCACAAGACCTCCTGTACCCACCCCTTCATCTCTATTCTCTCTCTCCTCACCAAAGATATCACTGTCCTGACTTCTAAAAATATATTTTAGCGTGCTCGCTCTCTCTTTCTTTAACTTTATAAAAATGGGATTCTACAGTATTTTTCCTCTTGGGTCTGGTTTTTTTCCCTTCAGTATTACTTTCATGAGATTCGTATGTCTTTGTGCTTGGATATAATGCATTTATTTTCATTGCTTTATAGAACATCACTGCATGAATATACAAGAGTTCATTTATCTAGTTGACTATTGATGGACACTTGGGTTATTTCCAGTTTGAGACTATCATAAAAATTCCAACTATGAACATTCACATGTGTATCTCTTGGTAGATATGTGCACCTATTTTTGTTGGGTATGTACCTAGAAGTAGAATTGCTGAATCATACAGTATGCACATCCTCAACTTGGCTAGATAAGGCCAAACTGCTTTTCAAAGTGCATGCACCAATTTACTTTTAGGCCAGCTACACATTCTAATCAAAACTAGGTGTTATCAGCCTTTTAAATTTTAGTCATTCTGTTGGGACGTGTCTTTTTATAGTTTTATTTTGCATTCCCCTAATTATTAAGGAAATTGGACAATGCTTCTTATATTTATTGGTCATATTAATATCTTCTCTCTTAAAGTGCCTGTTAAATCTCTTGTCTGTTTTCCTTAGAATTTCAGGCTTTTTTTTAAATGATTAGCATAAGTTCTTTAAATATTTTTAGCTTTTTGGCAGTTACATTTTATTTTATTTTTTAATTAAAAAAGGGGGTTTTTTGCCAGTTACATTTTAGCAAATACCTTCACCCATTCTGTGTTTTGCCTTTGCAATTTCTCATGACACCTGATAAAGAAAGGTTCTTAACTGCAGTATAGAGCAATTCAGTAATCTCTTCCTTTGGAGATAACGATTTTTGTGTCCTGTCTGAGAAATCTTTCTCTACTCCTGGGTAATTAAGATATTCTATCATTTTCTAAAAGCTGTGTGGTTTATCTTTCACATTTACATCTGTTATGTACCTGAAAATGGCTTTTGGAGTAGGGTGTAAGATGGGTCAGGTTTCATTTTTCTCCAAATGGATGTCCTATCGACCACATATTGAAAAGATGGCCCTTGCTCCTGCTAGTGCCATCTTAATCACAAACCAAGAGTCCGTATATGTGAGGACCCATTGTTTTGGTTCTCTATCCTGCTCGCTTTCCTGCTTGTTTACGCTTGCGTCAGTACCATACAATCTTGACAAATTCATTATAGATTACAGATTGATTACAAGTCTGGTATCTGGTAAAGTGTCTTCTTATTTGTTTTTGTTCTTCTTCAAGAGTTCTTGGCCATTTTCTGTCATTTGTATTTTCATATATATTTTTAGATTCAGTTTGTCAAGTTCCACCTAAAAATCCTGCCGGAATTTTAATCAGAACTGCACTGATCACTTTGAGGAGACCATACACACTTATAGTATTGAGTCTTTCCATTCACAAAATAATACATCCTTTCCTTCATGTAGGTCTTCTTTAATTTCTCTAAACAATGTTTTATAGTGTTTTGCATAAGAGACTTGTCCACCATAATTTATTACTCGGCATTTGAGCGTTTGAGATTTTGGAATACTATCATCAACATTATCTTTTAAAAAATTTTTAGTTTCTATATATTATAGATACATAGAAATACAATTAATTTTTGTATTTTAAACTTATATTTGCAACATTGCTAAACTCACTTATAAATTCTAGTCATTTTTCTATAGGTGACTTGGATATTCTCTGCACAAAATTGTATCATCTGTAAAAAAAATTACACTATATTTCTTCATTTTCAAACCACATAACTTCTCTTCCTGTTTTACTGGCTGAGATTTCTTATCCAGTGTTGAATGGAAGTGTTAAAAGAGGCGTCCTTGGATGCTTCCAAACTCAAAAGGGAAACTTTCAACATCTGGCCATTAAATATGGTTTTTGCTGAAGGTTTTTATAGCTGCCTTTTCATCTGATTGAGAACATTCTCTTCTGTTCCTCGTTTGCTAAGGAATCGGCGTTGAATTTTATCAACACTCTCTCTGCATCTATTGATATGGATTTTTTATATTATCTTTTTTATTTATCTGCTGAACCACTCTGATCTGCAAAGACTACACTGCATTTGCATTCCTGGAATAGAGGCGATGTAGTCTGGTCCTTTTTAAATATCGCTGGGTTTTATTTTATTAATATTTTGTTCAGAGGATGCTGTTGCTGTCCTGTTTAGGCTTCCAAGTGGAATTGGCCTACAATTCTCCTCTCTTGTAATGCCCCGGTGAGGTTTTGATACCAAGATTTTTTTTTTTTAAAGATTTTATTTATTTGACAGAGAGGCACAGCGAGAGAGAGGGAACACAGCGGGGGAGTGGGAGAGGGAGAAGCAGGCTTCCCGTGGAGCAGGGAGCCCGATGTGGGGCTCGATCCCAGGACCCTGGGATCATGACCTGAGCCGAAGGCAGACGCTTAACGACTGAGCCACCCAGGCGCCCCTGATACCAAGATTATGCTAACCTCACAAAATGAGTAAGAGTGCATGTTCATTTCCTAGTGCTACTGTAACAAATGTTTGCAGACATAGAGATTTAAAGCTACGAAGTCATCCTCTAACAGCTGTGGAGGCCAGAAGTTCAAGATGGAGGTGTGGGCAGGGCCATGCTCCTTCTGAAAATGTTGCTTTACCTCTTCCAGCTTCCGGTGGCTCCGGGCACTCTTTGACATTAGTTGGCTTGTAGCTACAGAACTCCAATTTCTGCCTCCACCTCCGCATACATTTCTTCTCTCTCTGTCTCTGGGTCTTCTCCTTTCCTTTTAAGAGTAAAAGGACACTTATCACTGGATTTAATCCAGCTTGACCTGAGTTTGAAATCCTTACCTTAAGTACATCTGCAAAGATCCTCTTCCAAATAAGGTCACATTTAGAGATTCTGGATGGATCCATCTTTTGGGGGTCACAGTTCAACCCACTATAGGTTGTATTTCCTCTGGGCAAGATTGATGTTATTTTTCCCTTAAATATTTGGTAGGATTAATGGGTAAAGCTATCTGAGTCAGGGGTTCCTCTGAGGGAGGAATCTTTTAAATTAATATTTTTTTTGAAGCTGTTATATATTTATTTATTTATTTATATTATGTTATGTTAATCACCATACATTACATCATTAGTTTTTGATATAGTGTTCCGTGATTCATTGTTTGCGTATAACACCCAGTGCTCCATGCAGAATGTGCCCTCCTCCATACCTATCACCAGGCTAACCCATCCTCCCACCCCCCTCCCCTCTAGAACCCTCAGTTTGTTTCTCAGAGCCCATAGTCTCTTATGGTTTGTCTCCCCCTCCAATTTCCCCCCCTTCATTCTTTCCTTCCTGCTATCTTCTTCTTCTTCTTCTTTTTAACATATAATGTATTATTTGTTTCAGAGGTACAGATCTGTGATTCATCAGTCTTACACAATTCACAGAGCTCACCATAGCACATACCCTCCCCAGTGTCTATCATCCAGCCACCCCAACCCTCCCACCCCCCACCACTCCAGCAACCCTCAGTTTTTTTCCTGAGATTAAGAATTCCTCATATCAGTGAGGTCATATGATACATGTCTTTCTCTGATTGACTTATTTCACTCAGCATAATACCCTCCAGTTCCATCTACATCGTTCCAAATGGCAAGATTTCATTCCCTTTGATGGCTGCATAATATTCCATTGTAGATATAAACCACATCTTCTTTATCCATTCATCTGTCGATGGACATCTTGGCTCTTTCCATAGTTTGGTTATTGTGGACATTGCTACTATAAACACTGGGGTGCACATACCTCTTCGGATCCCTACATTTGTATCTTTGTGGTAAATACCCAGTAGTGCAATTGCTGGATCGTATGGTAGCTCTATTTTCAAATTTTTGAGGAACCTCCATACTGTTTTCCAGAGTGGCTGCACCAGCTTGCATTCCCACCAACAGTGTAGGAGGGTTTTAAATTATAATTTATTATACCATTCTCCTCCCTTTTAATAATTAAGCACCTTTTTTCCTGTTTTTTAGTTGATAACCTCGAAATTATAAAATGCATCCTTGACTCACCAAAGTCTAACATTTATTCTCTTCCTGGACAAAACTTCATCTTCCCTTTAACTTCACCTTCTGATTTATGTGCCCTTTTTTGGCCATTATTTTAATTTCATGTATGTTTTAAACATAGGAGACATAATTGTTACTGTTTTATACATCAATATGCATTTACACTTACCTATGTTTTTACAATTTTCTTTGCTCATAGTTGCAATGCTATATGATATCATATAAAGACTAATAACGTAGACAATGATTAAATGTTAATATTTCCTTTGTTCTTATTCATAATGGTGATATGATACCATTATAAAGACTAGGGTAACAGGGAAAATTATGTAACACACATTTGCTGTCTGCTAGGGAACTCTCGTAGGTCTTCTCAGGACTGCAATGTTGTACAACTCTGGGAAACAGTGCTCATGAAAAATACGTGAGAATAACACCCCTGGAGTTTCTGTAAATCACGCTCCCTGGACTCATGCCCTAACTGAAGACACAGGGATCCAAAAATGTACTAAGTTATTACAACTATGTTTAAGAGAATTTCCTAAATCCAGGTTAAAATCCTGAAGGGAAAAATAACAATGTGCTAACCATGTTGTGTTGAAGTAGTAAGTATAGGTGGTTTCCTTTATACTTTTTTCCTCCTTTCCAAAACTTCTTCACTAAACATGAAAAGCATAAGTTACTAACTTCTCCCCTGTGCCTCTAAGTCAGGTCATACCAAAGTCCTCACAGACAGGAAGACAGGCAGGGGTGGATAAAGGTCTCTTAAATTGTTTCACATTCTCTTCATCTATCTCCTTATTGCAAATAATTCTTCCTTAAATTCATTTTTTCTCTGAAATCTAGTATCTATGAGTTGTATGGGATCTTGAAAGTCATCTATTTGAATCACCCAATTACTGCTTGAGTTATCTTCTCATTATTACTTCCAAAGTGTTGGCTAGCTCCTTTTTACTAAAATACAGTCTGTGAAGAGGCAACATCAGCATCACCTGGGGCATTTTTAGAAATGCAGAACCTCAGGGCTTACCCCAAGTCTTCTGAAATAGAACCAGCTTTCTAACAAGACACCCATGTAATGCATATGCACATTCAAGTATGAGAAGCCCTGGTGTATCCCACGCACTTTCAATAATGGCGAATTCCCTGCCTCCCAAGGCAATCCATTTCCACATTTGAGCATCTCTCAGTATTAGAAAGATCTTCACTATACTGAACCTCCAAATTCCAATCTTGGTTTAAATGCGAAGGACTCTACAGGACAAATTTAGTTCTTTTTCTACATGACAATCCATCAAATATATAAAGAGAAAGTTCATGTCCCACCTTGAATCTTCTTTCCTCCAGTAAACGTTTTCAATTCCTTACCTTTTCCATCAGAGGACGAGATTCTGAGCTTTCTCATGTTAAAACCCATGTTTAGTTTCTAGTCTTGCTCTACATCCAGGAGAAGTGGGGAGTAGCAATATCCTACACTGGTGTCCCTGAAGTGTGTTGAAAGGATGACTTCCCTGCCATAAGTCTTGTTACCTCTATTTAATGGGGATGTGGTCTCAATTTACCCCTACATTGACTTCGTCTTGGTATTATGGATTGTAAGTCATTTAAAGTAACATCAACTGGGCGCCTGGGTGGCTCAGTTGGTTAAGCGACTGCCTTCAGCTCAGGTCATGATCCCAGGGTCCTGGGATCGAGTCCCGCATCGGGCTCCCTGCTCTGCGGGGAGCCTGCTTCTCCCTCTCCCACTCCCCCTGCTTGTGTTCCCTCTCTCGCTGTGTCTCTCTCTGTCAAATAAATAAATAAAATCTTTAAAAATAAAAAAAAATAATAAAGTAACATCAACTGATTTTTTAAAAATGTGCCCAGTACTATTTTTGTGGGGAATGTGAAGAAATACAGGAATAATTAGTCTGTTTGAAAAAAACAACATGTAAATATATCAGAGTGCTTTAAATATCGCACAGTTAAGTGCCATCATGTATGAATTAGACTTTAAATATCTGGGGTATTTAGGTCATTATAAGTTGGGGTAAGCAAAGAAGAGTAGCATGCTGGGAAGAGCATGCACTTTAAGCTGCGAGGCCTCGTGAGACCCTTAGCTTTGATATATCATATAAAGACTAATAATGTGGACAATGATTAAATGCACATAGGAAAATATTAAGTCTTTCCGAGCCTTAGCTTCTCCATCTGTGAAATGTAACAACGGGATTTAACATGCAGAGTCGATGTGAGACAAATGGGCACTTGTGGAAAACATTGTATGTATGCTTATTATTATGCTTATTATATTATTAAGTTCAGTACTTGGGCAGGAAAGAGAAGTCACAGGAAACCCTGTCAGAGTCAGGAATAGCAGGAACAGCAGTGTGGGATGGGATGAACTCGGTGACAGGAGTGAGACAAATGTTATGAAGATCCCGTTCCCTTCAACTGCGCTGGTGACAGCCCCACCAGTCCTGGTTCACCATCAGGAAGACTTACAACATCTGGGAAGGGCTGATGGTGCAGTGGGCTGCCTCTCGAGGCTGTGAGCTCCACGATGCCACTGGGGGAGTCCAAGCAAAACTCTGAGAATTGAATTCTGGGGAATTTGCAGGACCATTTCCACCTGGGAAGGAGGCTGGACCAGTTGACTCTGAGGGGCTCTCTAGCTCAAAGCTTCTGGATCTTGTGCTTCTCCGTGGGGAGAATCAGATGGAAACAACTCTGCTCAGCTGATTTCCTCTTTCTTTCCTTCTCTTGTAGTCTGCTCAGAAGAAACCTGATCCCCTGCCAGCTCAGGACCCCTGCACCACCATTTACGTTGCTGCCACAGAACCTGTCCCAGAGCCTGTCCAGGTGAGGCATCTCTCTGAGCTTCTTCTCTGCAGGGAGGGAAGAGGTGGTGGAGGGGATGGTGGGACCTGGGTAGAGCCGAAATAAAACAGTCCTGAAGTGGAGAAGGCAAGCCCTAGAAAGTGGGTCTCAAGGATCCTCCATGGTCTTGGCTGCAGGACTTCCAGGAGACCCCTCCTGGCTGCTCACACGGGAATACAGCTCTTTCTCTGTTCACTAGTGTTTCTCTGAGAGCTGTCCAAAGACCACATCAGAATCCGCTGGCATATTTGCTAAAAATAAAGATTCCTGGAGCTTTCTCTTAGGATTCTGTTCAGTCAGAATGTCCATGGTGAGCAACCAGACATGTATCCATTAAAAAAACAGCCTCCCCAAGTGGTCCCAGAGCATGTTTACATTTGGGATTTGCATCTTGAGTCCAAGAGCTCCTGAGTCCAGCTGCATAATAGAATCGCAGGACAACTTTGTAAAAAGGCTCATGCGGGGGCTCCATCCAGCCCTGTTTCATCAGAATGTCTAGGACTGGAGCTGTGCCCGGCATGAGCCCAGAAGAGAATATGGTGTGCAGCCCAGACTAAGCCTTGCTATCTACCCCCACTGCAAGATCAGCATGGATCAAGTTTACTTGATAGGAATTATTTCTTTTCCTAAATGGACAGAAATAAATTCTGGGCTGAAATCTTGGCTTCAGTGGGGTTCTATTAAATAAAGCATTTTATGAGATAATTGAGGATCAAAAGGCCACAGAAATGCCTACATTGACTCCTCTGCCTCAAAGCTCTTACTGGACTCACACCCGGAGATGCCTGGGACGATGCCCTGTCTGCATCTGGAGGTCTATTCTCAGAACACTGTCCTACTCAATGGGGAAGTAAATACATGAATCTGATTTTAAAAAGCTTTAAGAAATAATGTAGATTTTTAGTGACGTTTTCTTCATCAAAAACAGTCTGTTGTATTTCACATTTTACAGCAAAACTTCCTGAATTCCTCCATTCCTGTCTTTCTCTGACTCTTGAATCTACTCTACCTAGCAGACGTCTTTGCCTGCAGTCCTGTCTTTCCTCCCTCATCTCTGCTCCAATTCTTCCTTCTCTCTTTGGGTCTCACTATCCCTTTCTAAAGCTCCGTCAATTAGAATTCTCTTGGCTTCCCCAACTCTGCCCCATGCCCAACAGCAAAGCAAATGGTTTTCCTTCTAAGGCAAGGTCAGGGCAGAGAGCGAAGAGAGACATCTCCTGGGTCTCCCCAGTGGTGATGGGGTGCACACACCTGGAAGGGAGCTGGAGCCCTGAGGTGCCGCTCCCAGCAAGTCACTGCGCCACCTGATATCTGAGACTCTTTCCTTTTACTAAGCAGCGCGCTTTCCATTTGTAGCCTGTGAAGCTGGTGCCTCTACTCACAGACTTCTGTTTTGTCCCCAGGAACCAAATTCCATCACAGTCTACGCCAGTGTGACACTTCCAGAGAGCTGACACCACAGACTCAGTGAAGGGACTTTCTGAGGGAATATAGAGGGGCTACAGTAAACACTGAACTTGGCTCCATGTCCCAAGCTCCCATGACACTCTGCACATCTGTACTCTGCTCAGATCAACTCCTCGGTGATGCTTCTTCCACAGCCACCTGTGGGATGGACAAGGGACTGAGGCTTTCCGAGCACTCAGCCTGCTCCTCAGAGCCCAGGCCTGGAAGAGAGAACTATAGGTACAGCTTTTCAGCTTTGTGGTATAGCAGACGGAATGAGTCATGTGGGTCCAGTGAGCCCAGACCTCCAGCTGTCTTGCTCCGTGCTGGGACTGGACAAGAAGAGCTGAAGGCAGGAAGCTGCGACACCTAGTACCTCTCTCAGACAGCTGACGTCTGCAACGTCTTACGTCTTGGCTGCCTGTGCTTGGTCCTGGGAGCTGACCCTGCTCCACACAGACCTGATCGAGGCTCTGCGCCTCACTTTCTCTCTCTGGACGGGCAGTGAAGGGTGAACTCATTATATGTAGAACACTCTGAGATTATTCTCTGAAAGAAGCTAATAGAGTCAATATTTTATTTGCAAAACCCAGAAGCTGAAGGGTCAATAAACTGACAACATAACTGTGAAGTCTCTGAGCTTTGACTAATGGAAGGAAAATCACCTGAGATTCTCAAAAAATTATAGAATATTTAAGTTCAATATTATATATCATATATATACTTACATATGTAATGTTTAAGTATAAGAATACTTAAAAGTATTCCATGCAGATGGCATTAGGTTTAAAGAAACATGGCAAGCGTCTGGTGGCGCCATCACAGAGGAAGTCGGCATAATCAGAACTTGTCCCAGGCTGATCTTTCACTTCTCAAAAAGATCTTTAAATCCCTACTTCTCTCTTTACTCCATTGAGCAACGCCTGTGGATCCTCAGCTAAGATGTTCTCGCTGTGTCCTGAACCCGTTTACATCCATGGCCTCACGACATCTGGGTCTTTACCAGGCACCTGCACTCCCCTTCTCACACTAAATGTATCCTGATGTAGAAAATTAACAATATTGTAACCCAACAGCTTCAAATAATTGCATGCTGAATAACTTAAATTGCAGGCTGCAGACAGAAAGAGCCTCTTCTAGCAAAGTCCTATTTTCTTCCTATTCTCTGCTCTCAGGCAGGCCTGCTTCAATTTAAGCTCTTAGTTCAGTTGGTTAAATAGGTTCTTGGAAGACCTTGGTGAACACTGGTTCAGAAATCACCAGGCATCTCCCAACCGTATAACGAGGGTACTGACTTTCCAGTGCAAGGATGCTGGGCACCTGCTGCGCTGCTCTTGTCCTCCTGGAACTAGACCCCGACTCTTCCTCCCCCGCCCTGCCTCCGCTGGACTTGGAAACTCAACGTCGCTGGCCTGCTGTCTGCACCAAAGGGATCTCTCCAGCGTCCCTTCATCTCTTCCGTTCTAGTTTCTAATTCAGAGTCTGGGACTGAGGGGCCAGTGTTAGGTCATGCAACCATGTTCCGCCTCCAAGGGAGGCTGGGAATTGAACATCTGACATGTTCCACTTTCACAGTGGTTGGTGAGTTCTGCCTCTTACAAGTTAGGGAATTCCGCAAACACAAGCAAGTGAGATTCAATGCTGAGCAGGCAAAAAAGAAAAAACAAAACAAAACCAAAGTCCACTACACCGCCCTCGTATAAACGTAGGCTCATTAGCTGTCTGTTCTCAAAAACTGAGGAAGCTTCTAGCAAGGATTTGTAAACCCTGGGGTTATGAGCACTCAGTCCCTTACTACAACTCAGAGTGTTCTAGCAGGTCAGTTCTCAACACTTGGGTTTTTTCTGTGGCCGAATTCTACCCGATGGAAGGAAGGAAAGAAAGGGGGAAAGAAGAAGCTCTCTCCTCAAAATTCCCTGACCGAGGCTCAAGGCCTCACTGAGGAGGATGGCTGTGTCTTGTGGACTTTCAGGCTGTCCTTCAAATGACATTTAGATGTCAGGTTCTGCACCATCAGGCTCCAGGTTCAAGTGGGAAAGCGCACACGCCTCAGCTCACACCCTTCCCCCGGGGCACTGCTGGTGGGGCTGGAGCTTTCCTTTTCCTCAGCAGTGGTAGGTTGAATTCATCTGTAATTAACCTAACCCTTCAATCAAACTGCTACTTTAGAGTCTAATTTCCCTGTGTTTCTTTTCTGATGTTTTCTTTTGACTGAGCATATCTGAATTCTAGAGAACTCAAGAGGAACAGACCATTCTCGGTTTTAAGGGTCTGGGCTCCGAAATGCAACTGGGTGTAGTCCCAAGCCTCTTGAGGACACTTAACTCTGCTCCTACAAACCGATGTGATTGGTGAACGGTGCACAGGCAGGCTGAAGAACCACTGATGACCGTAAGTTACGTCTCTTCCTGGGTTTTTGTTTCTACCTCCTGGAAATGAATAAAATTCGGACAGTCCATCCAGGAATTTGCCCTTTTGTCTTGTGCTACCTGGAAGACTCAAAACATAGCAATACAGCAAGACACGTTCCACAGCCTTGTGTTTCTGCAGCTATGAAACGCTGAGGTTGGGGTGCCTGGGTGGCTCAGTCGTTAAGCGTCTGCCTTCGGCTCAGGTCATGATCCCAGGATCCTGGGATCGAGTCCCACATCGGGCTCCCTGCTTGGCAGGAAGCCTGCTTCTCCCTCTCCCACTCCCCTTGCTTGTGTTCCCTCTCTCGCTGTCTCTCTCTCTGTCAAATAAATAAATAAAATCTTAAAAAAAAAAAAAAGAAAAGAAACACTGAGGGTGGCTGATTGGGTTGGATGAGCTGTGAAGCTGTCCCTTTCCTGGGATGCGGGCAAGGGTTAGCTCTGTGCCCCCCAGTCACCAGAGTCAGGAGCCACCGTGCCCCAGAGAAGACAGCTATATGGGCCCACGCCTGCCAATATTCCCAAGGTGATATCAACAGTAGAGTTGCCTGGGTAACTTTAAAAAAACACTGATGCCCAAACCCTGTCTCAAACCCAGACGAAATCTGGGTGGACGTCTTCGGAGCCACCACCTAAAGGCTGCCTTGAAAGCCGGAAGGGATTTGTGACGCGTTGCATGCAGCGGCCACAGGAGGGAGACGTCGCAGCACCGTCCCCTCCACACCAGCACGGCCAAAACCCTTCCAGGTCTGAGGGAGGAGGACTTAGTGGCGGGCTCACTGAAGCGGTGGCTGGATTCCCATCAGTTCACAGCACTGACAGGCTGGCGGGGAGCGCTGACCCCTCCCCTGGAGACAAGGAAGCCCGGGTGGACTAATGGCCGACTCTAGTCAAGGTTTGCTGCAGTATGTCTCTGTCACAGAAGACTCCTACTCAGCGCTTCACCCATTCAACAAAGTTATTAAGTTCCTACTAAGTGTCAGAGCTCGTCATCTAGTGGGAGATGCAAAGAGCACAGACGATGATCGCAGCCTTATGCTAGGTAGACAGCCGTGTGATCTACTGGGACTCACGTGAAAAGAAGGAGATGCTGTTAGTAATGACAGTGGGGCGGTGGCTGGGCAAACCAGAATGGGGAGTCTCCTTAGCAGAGGACGAAAGGGATGCTCAATTAGCACAGAGGAGGTGCACCAAACTCAGACTTCAGGAGTAGGAGAGTAGGCTTATTTTACCTAAGAAGTTTGAAGTAACAATGGAAAAGAAGTAGAACATTTCCAGCCGAAGATAAGACACAGCAGCTCAGAATTTAAAAACAAAACAAACCAAAATGAACCAAGATTTCAGATTTACTTTTACGGCAGTCACACTTCCGACCTGAGAATAGGAAGAGGAGAAAAAAAAAGCATAATTTATGCAAATATCTATGCAGATATTTTACTCTCTAAATGTATGCGATTGTTCTGCAAAATTTATACTCCTGCTGACAGTACGTTAGAGCTCCTCCTGTCCCCGTTCCTCAATAGCACTTGATATTAGCTGATTTTCTTGGCCAATCAAGTATGTGATCTAGTAGTTATTTTAATTTTCATTAAAATTATGTCTAATTTTTAGACATAAGTTTATGTCTATTTGTAGACATAGTTTTTTGAAAATATTTTTATGAAACTACTTTTCCAGTTCACCATTATAATAAAAATCAATTTGTCATCCAATATATTAATATTTCAGAAATCAAATAGTATTAATTAGCTAAGTGCCCTTTTAAATCTCAAACATCGTTTGGTTCGGATGACAAATTATGTGATTATTCTAGAAAGGAGAGAACAAGGAATTGACCCATGGAGTTCACAATGTGGACATCATTCCAGCTTACTGAGAGAAATAAATGCTAAGTCATTTTGTTAGGAGGTAGGGATATCAATACTAATTATTACTGATAGAAAAATATAGATTTGTATATGTTTCTTAAAATGTAATATGTAATCACTAATAGAACCGATTGGTTTCCAGATGTAGGACAGTCTATTAAGGCATTATGACATATTGGCGAGAGAAAGAACGAGGCAGTAGAAAATGTGGCTTCTGGCTGACCTGTTTGTGGATGTAATGCTCCACCAAGAAGAAATTAGGAGGACACACTACAGCGAGCTGGCCCAGGGGCACCATCATGAAAATGTCAAGTGGCCAGGTCAATTTGAATAAAAAGAAACATGGCCATCCTTCTGACAAATTCTAATTGTATTTCAAGCAATTTTTGTTTCATGAATGTAAATGCTATGCTGTTAGGTGCCTGAAAGTTTTACGGTCACTACATCTTTTAAGCAGACTGCGTCTACCTTTTATCATCATGCATGCTCTCACTCAAACCACATACTACAATGTGCTTATTGCACAGAGCTCACATAAAAAGGAAATTTAGGAATTATGTTGGAGGCTTGATGACATCAGGTGTATCGACTACTTGACAGAAGTTCAAGGACTAGGAATCACTAGAGAATACACCATCCACCATTTTCCAAGGAAAGGTGACACCAAATATATAAAATGTCTAACAGTAATACTGAGAGTCTGACATTTGGGGATATTCAGTCAATCTGCATACTTGCAACAAAAATTGAACACAGTGTAAATTGAGTTTCAGGTTCCCAAAGTGCTCTCTACTCAAGAAAACTTGTGTAGGAGACTCCAAAATATGCTTAAAATATATGTATATATTTTACATATGTATACACTGCAAAACAATTACTATACGTAGAATAATGAACACTCCAAAAGTTATTTTGTACCTTTTGTGATCCTACCCACCTGTCCCACCCATCCCCCAACCAGGTAACTATTGATGTGCTTTCTTTCTTTTTTTTTTTTGGTCCCTATAGATAAGTTCGCATTTTCTAAAATTTTTCTGTAGCTGGAACTTAGAGTATACTTTGTATCTGGCTTCTTTCACTTGGCATGATTATATTTCACTTAGCGATTCACCCATGTTGGCATGTGCATTAATGTTTTACTGCTGAGTAGTATTCTCTTGTATCAATATAACACAGTTTGTTTATCCATTCACCTGTTGATTGGCATTTGGGATGTTTCCAGTTTTTGGCTATTACAGATAAAGTTGCAACAAACATTCGTGTACAAGTCTTTGTATGGACATATCCTGTCATTTCTTTTTAGTAAATGCCTAGAGGTAGAAGAGCTGAATTATGTGGTAGGTGAAGTTAAACTTGTTAAGAAATTGCCACTGGTTTCTAAAGTGCTTGTAATATTGTCTTAGTCCATTCAGGCTGCTATGACAAAAGACTGTAAACCAGCTGGCTTATGAACAACAGAAATTTATCTCTCATGGTTCTGGAGGTTAGAAGGTGCAAGGTCATCATGCCAGCAGATTCGGTGCCAGGAGGTCCCAGTTCCTGGTTTGTAGATGGCTGTCTTTGTGCCGTGTCTTCACGTGGTGGAAGGAGGAGGATGCTCTCTGCACCCTTTTTTATAAGGGCATTAATCCCACTCAGGAATGCTCCATTCTCATGATCAAATCACTTTCCAAAGCCTCCACCACCTGATACCCACATGGAGGGTTAGGTTTCAATGTATGAATTTTAGGGGGAGACAAACATTCAATCTACAGCAACCATTTTAGGTACATATATACCAGCAATGCATAAGAGTTCCGGTTCCTCCGCATCCTTACCAGCATTTGGTACGGGGAGTCAGGTTTCTCCGGAGAAACAGAACCAATTGGATATCTACATGGGTAGCTAGAATGAGGTTTCTTATAAGGAACTGGCTCATGATGATGACGGAGGCTGTAAAGTCCTACAGTGTGCTGTCTGCAAGCTGGAGAACCCAGAGGGCTAGTGGTGTGACTTCCAGTCAGAGTCCGAAGGTCTGAGAACCAGGAGCATGGATGGTGCGAGCCCCAGGCGAAGGGCAAAGATTGATGTCTCAGCCCGGGCAGTCAGGCACAGAGAGCCAATTCAGCCTTCCTCTGCTTTACTCAGTGCACCAATTCAAATGCTAACCTCTTCTAGAAACACCCTCACAACACACTCAGAAATAATGTTTTACCAACTATCTGGGTATCCGATAGCTCGATCAAGTTGACACATAAAATTAACCAACCCAGTGAGTCTTTTTAATTTTACCCATTTTAAAGTACGTGTAGAAGTACCTCATTGTGATTCTAATTTGATTTCCCTAAAGGCTAATGATGTTGAACATCTTTTCATGTACCTGTTGGCCATCTGTATGTCTTCTTTAGAAAAATATCCATTCAGATCTTCTGTCCATTTTTTAATGGATTTTTTTTTTTTTTGCAATGGAGTTGTATGAGTTCTTTTATATTTTGGATATTAGCACTTTATCAGATATATAATCTGCAAATATTTTCTCCATTCAGTAGTTGCTTTTACATTTTTCTGATGGCTTCCTTTGTTGCACGGAAGCTTTTTAGTTTAATGTAGTCCCATTTGTTTTTGCTTTTGTTGCTTTTGATTTTGGTGCCAGAATAAAAAAATCATCACCAAGACTTATGTCAAGAAGCTCACTGCCTATGTTTTCTTCTGAGGGTCTTGTGGTATTCAAGTCTTTCATCTATTTTGAGTTAGTCTGTCTATGGTGTAAGATAGTGGTCTGTTTCACTTTTTGCATGTGGATATTCAGTTTTCCCAGCACCATTTAGTGAAGAGACTGTCCTTTCCCCATTGTAGATTCTTGGCTCCTTTGTTATAAATTATGTGACCATATATGTGTAGGTTTATTTCTGATTTTATTTATTTGACCCCTCTCTCTTTTTTATTGGTGAGAGCCTTTTCAGTTCTGTTTATCTTTTCGAAGACCAGCTCTTCTTTTCATTGATCTTCCCCCCTATTTTCTTTTTCACCCCTATTTCATTTATTTCTGCTCTAGCCTTTATTACTTCCTTCCTTCCACTAACTTTGGGCATCACTTGTGCTTCCTTTTCTAGTTCTTTGAGGTGGAAAGTTATTTATTTGCTTTTTTTTTTTTTTTTTTGGAGGTAGGTATTTACTGCTATGAACTTCCCTCTTAGAACTGCTTTTTGCTGCAACCCACAAATTTTGGTATGTCATATTTCCATTTTAATTTATTGCAAGGTATCTTAAAATTTTTTATTGCTTCTTTGATCCATTAATTATTCAGTAGCATGTTGTTTAATCTCCACATATTTGAGAATTTTCCAGTTTTCTTTGCATAATTTCTAGTTTCATACCTTTGTGGTCAGAAAAGATATTGATATGAATTCAATTCTCTTTAATTCATTAAGACTTGCTTTGTGGCCTAACCTATGACCTATTCTGGAAAATGTTCCATGTGTACCTAGGAAGAATGTATGTTCTCTTGTTTTTGGATGGAATGTTCTGTGTATATATCTGTTAAGTCCATTTGGTCTAGTGGGTCATTTAAGGCTGATGTCTCCTTATCATTTTCTGTCTGGATGATCTATGTGTTGATGTAAATGGGGTATTAGAGATCCCTACTATTATTGCCTTGCTGTCAGTTTCTCCCTTTAGGTCTATTCATATTTGCTTTATATATTTACGTGCTCCTATGTTAGATGCATAAATACTTACAAATTTATATCCTCTTGTCAGGTTGACCCCTTTATCATTATGTAATTGGATGTACATAACTTTAGATGTAAGGACATACACAGACTGAAGGGGAAGGGATGGAAAAAGATATTCCATACAAATGGAAACCAAAAGAAAGCTGAAGTAGCTATACTTATATGAGACAAAATAGAATTTGAAACAAAGGATAATATGTATTCAAGTATAATATATTTTATTCTGCTTTGCTTTATTTATTTTCTTGGGAATGTAACCCCTTCCCTCTGCATGGCTGTTTGAGGGAGAAGCTGATCATTAATATTTCCCTTAGAATGAAATTGAGCTGGAATAGGTCAACAGTGTTAGGTTGAATTCATCTGTAATTAACCTAACCCTTCACCTCCTTAACCACCAGTGCCTTTTAGAGCTTGCTAATATTTGAGGTGGGACAGGGTTGGGCTGTAGTTTCAGTATTTTTTTGTCTACTTTTATATTAAAACTCTAGAATCCAACTATTATGAAATATGGGGTATCTTACAGTGTGTCTCTGATTTCCAGTCCCTCCTCAGTGCCACTTTCTCAGCAAAATTCTGGAGGGGATGGGAATTGTTGGGCAAAACTATTTGGTTTTGCATTGGAGGCTTCTAAATTCCATCCTGTCTTGCCAGTTTCATCTAAACTTGTCCTTCTTCTCAAAGTCTGTGTCTTCTGGTCTGAACCCCAGACCAGTTTCCTGCCCCAAGTCTTGAGCTATTTAGTTCTCTGCTCAACTACAAAGGGCACATGTTTCACTGGAATTCAGTCCATCAAGGGTTTTTTGCAAACACCATTCAATGCATGTCCCATAGAAGAGTATGATTCTTATTTTGTTTTTTTGTTTTTTTTTTAAGATTTTATTTATTTATTTGACAGAGAGAGACATAGTGAGAGCAGGAACACAAGCAGGGGTAGTAGCAGAGGGAGAAGCAGGCTTCCCGTGGAGCAGGGAGCCCGATATGGGACTCGATCCCAGGACCCTGGGATCATGACCTGAGCCGAAGGCAGACGCTTAACGACTGAGCCACCCAGGCGCCCCTCTTATTTTGTTTTTGTTGTTGTTATTATGGAATGGGAGGACTTTTGTATCTTTCTGCATCATATCAAGAGAAGAAGTCTCAAAAGTTAGTATCTTCTTTTTTTTTTTTTAAGATTTATTTATTTATTTGAGAGAGCGAGAATGAGAGAGAGAGAGAGTACATGAGATGGGGGAGGGTTAGAGGGAGAAGCAGGCTCCTCGCCGAGCAGGGAGCCCGATGCGGTACTCGATACAGGGACTCCAGGATCATGACCTGAGCCGAAGGCAGTCGCTCAACCAACTGAGCCACCCAGGCGCCCAAAAGTTAGTATCTTCTTGATAAAAATATACTAGTTATCTGGTGATCTAAGGCTGAAAGACAGAGAAAAGACACTGGCCCAGGTTCAACAGGAGATACGTCCTTGAGTAAGATACCAATCTAGAATTCCTAAAGACATAGACATGAGACCAAGCAACAGCTGTAAATGGCCAGAGAGGATTGAACATTCCTATAGAGAAGGAAAAAGGAAGAAAGAGAACACAAAGTTGGGTTTTCAGCAGCTCTTGGCAACTTCATATTCTTTCTTCTTTCTTCCTTCTCTGTGCAATGAATAGATGATAGATGTGTGATTTTGCACCTGTAGCAATTACATATTTTAGGAAGTAATATGGTTCAACCTTATGAAATGAATAAATTAATTTGGGAAACTTCATTTTTATTTTCAATGTTTTTTGGTCCCAAACAGCTGCCTGGTTCACCACATACTACCTTTACGTAGATAAAGGTATTCAACTACTCAATTTTGAGCAAGTATATAAGGAGAATGATGAGCAGGATAGTTCCGTGAATGATTTTGGAGGCCCAGGAGTTGGCCAAGGACACTTCTCAGTGGGAAAACCTTTACACAATCTTACTGCCCTTAGGTCTCAGAGGCCATGTCCTCAGCTTCCCCCAACACTCCCTGAAACAACTGGGTTCAAATTTAAACCGCTTGGCTCCTGGGCCCAAATATTTATTCCCATCACCTCTCCCTGACACCCCACACATATATAAGGCCCCTATTATTCTTCTAACAGGGAGTGGAGGCCTCGACTAAAGAACAATCCTTTATTACATGTAGTTCGATCATAATATAATTATACTCATTATGTTATATAGTCTACAATACACATAATAATTTATATAATCAATATAATTATATAATACAACTATATATAGTAGAATTATATGTAATATAGTTATATAGCTGTAATTCTATAATGTGAGTTGCTACCATTTATCAGGTTCCTGTTGTGTCAGTACATTCTTCCTATTCCCTATCCCCCTACCACATTTCACCTAATAATGCTAACTTGCTCTTCAAGTCTGCCTCAGCCAGGCTGTCAGTTCCTTTAGAAAGCCTTTCTCACACTCTCCTTGCCTGGGTTAGAGTCCCCTACTGCTCTCCCAGTTCCCTGTATTTCCTCTCTTGCAACACTTATCATACGATATAGGAATTGCCTATTTAATTGTTGATCTCCCCAACAAGAACATGAGCTCCATGAAAAGAGAGGGATCCGTTGCTTTGTTGTTCTGTATAGTGCCAGTTTGCAGAAGAGTGCCTGGCACGCAGTAAGCATTCAATACATATTTGCTGAATAAATAATTAATTAATGCTAGGCATTTTGTATTATATAATAGGAAAATATTATCATCATAATATATAGACCAACGTTTCTCCAATCCGCTCGCTCATACTTCCTTTCTTAGCGGTGGCTATAAACTGAGCAGGGAAACTTACTTGCAACTGGCTTTTTGTTGGAGGAACGCCTTCTTGTTCACACAAGATTACAGCCTAGAAGGACATGGCTCAGCGCTGCCTGTGGATCTGGCTCCTTTTCCTGCAAACCTGTGAGTTCTGACTCTTGTTGATGCCCTCCTAGTTTTCTATTAAGTTTTAGAAATTGCCCGTAAGGAAGACATTGAAATGCCTTCCCCATCTATTTTAACAAGTACACCCTGGGTTTCAGAAGGTATCCAACTGTCTGGGGAGAGACTTAAGATCCAAACCTAACTGTTTTTCAGCTTTTGAGGTTATGTTTCTGAATTTTATTTGTGCCCACTCTGCAAACCCTTTTGCTCAGGAGAGTCAGCACTTGGTAGGCCCACTGAGAAAGCACAGCAAAAGAATATATCATCTAAAACCTTGAATAACTTAAAAGCATTTCTTTTTGGCTTTAGATTCTGGTGTATAGTTTTTGAGAGAGATAGGCCTTTCCAAATTATATTTCATTACTGTATCAGGTTAGAGTAATGCATACCTATAATTATCATTGTAAGATCTTCATCTCTATAAGCCCCCTTTATTTTCAAAGCACATTCAGAATTATTATTCTGCTTCTATCCTTCAAAAACTCTCCAAAGTAAATGAGGAAGAGATTGTTATCTCCATTTTACAATAAGTTAGGTCTCAAAAAAGAAATGGAGAACTTGAAACTACTTTTCTTACTTACAGCTGAACAGTAAACTATAAGGACACATGGATACTGGTTGTTGTTAGTACAGAGAAAACTATGTAACATCAACACAGCTCTGGGGTGTTTTGTCTTCACAGTCTCTCATTAAATCCAAACAATTACCTTCTGTATATAAAAATTGACTATGCTAGGCATTTCTTTTTTTTAAAGATTTTATTTATTTACTTGTTTTTTTTTAAGCTTTTATTTATTCATTTGACAGAGAGAGAGAGAGAGCACAAGCAGGGGGAGCAGGAGGGAGAGGGAGAGGGAGAAGCAGACTCCCCACTGAGCAGGGAGCCCAATGTGGGGCTTGATCCCAGGGCCCTAAGATCATGACCTGAGCCAAAAGCAGACACTTAACTGACTGAGCCACCCAGGCACCCCTATGCTTGGCATTTCTAAATCTACTTATAGTCTCTCCTACCCACTCTGAAAAACTCACTAGCAAATTTCTGCTATGTGTTAGAACACAGAGAATCTAGTGGGTTGAGATTTCCTAAAAAGGTAGAATCAATACACCTTGGTCTCTCTGGTTCCCTTGATCACTTAAAGATGTGGCTCCTTTAATTTGAACTTCATGGAGATTGCAACGACTAGGCAGGACAACTTTTGGGATCCTGTGCTAACCCCCCCTGACATGGTAGACAGAAAATGAAAGTAGATGGGGAAGAGAGTTGGATAGAAGCTAAGTGAAAATCTAAGGATGTCCCCAATCTTCCAGAGAAGGGCTGGAGGGTGACATTTGATGTCACTTAATTTGCAAAGCATTCTGCGATTTTTATGCCTATATTCGTATGGGATTCACACTAAAGCCATTGAAGTAAGCAAAAATAGATACTATTAATCCCATTACACACAGAAAAAGTATAAACTAAGACTCAAGTTAAACAATTCACCCGAAATTTCACAACCTGATATTTGTAAGGTTGCAAAGCGATGCTGGTTCCTCTAATCCCAAGGATGGAGCTCTTTCTGCTCTACTCTTCTTGGCTTCCTCTCATTGGGTTTTCAGTTTCTTGAGGCTCTTTAAAGTGTTAGTGCATGCAGATTTAATGTGATCCTTATTAAAATACCAACAGCATTTTTTCACAGAACTAAAACAAACAACCGTAAAATTTATATGGAACCACAAAAGACCCTGAATAGCCAAAGCAATCCTGAAAAAAATAAAATAAAATAGAACTGGAGGCATCACAATCCCAGATGTCAAGATATACTACAAAGCTGTAGTCATCAAAACAGTATGACACTGGCACAAAAATAGACACATAGATCAATGGAACAGAATAGAGAGCCCAGAAATAAACCCATGATTATATGGTCAATTAATCTTCAACAAAGGAGGCAAGAATATGCAATGGGAAAAAGACAGTCTCTTCAACAAATGATGTTGGGAAAACTGGACAGCTACATGCAAAACAATGAAACAGAACCATTTTCTTACACCATACACAAAAATAAACTCAAAATGGATTAAAGACCTAAATATGAGACTTGTAACCATAAAAATCCTGGAAGAGAGCACAGCCAGTTAATTTCTCTATAACACTGATCCTAGCAACCTTTTTCTAGATATGTCTCCTGAGGCATAGGCAACAAAAACAAAAATAAACTATTGGGACTACATCAGAATAAAAGGCTTCTGCACAGTGAAGGAAACAATCATAAAATTAAATGACAACCTACTGAATGGGAGAAGTTGGTGATAAAAAAGTTGGGGCGCCTGGGGGCCTGAGTCGGTTAAATGGCCAAATGACATGTCCAATAGAATGCCTTTGAAATCACTGAAATAAGAGAAGTCTGAGTACACAAACTCATGACTCGTCCACGTTGGAAAAGTTTTCTCAAAGAACCAAGACTCACAGTCATATGCTCCAAATTCCGCTTTCTCATCCTAACTTGTGACTATGATTCTGACTACTTCTGCAAGGGTCTAGCCATGCACCCTCTAGGGTGGAAGACAGAAGAATCCACCACTTTTGCTTCATGCCCATTGTCTTCTATATGTTCTTTCTCACACTCTTTTAATTCTTCTTTTTCTGTACACTTTTCTTGCTTTAGTTTCTTCAACCATTCACCTGGCTCCCATTTCCTATCCCCCAGCAATAATAGTAATAACTAACCATTTATGGAGCAATCATGACATGTTTGGCATTTCTCTAAGTAGTAATATTTATTATTCACCTTAATCCTCACAATATTGTATGAGATGAGCACTTTCAATACCCCAGTTTTACATATGAAACACAGGAAACTAGAGGTCGTTTAGCCGAAAAGTGGAGGAAATAGGATTTGAACTCCAATGTCGTTAAACTTAACCACTGAAAAAGGCTGCCTTTGCCTTTGATGCCCTTGATGCTGAAATGGAATCATTCAGGCAGAGAATGGGGCTGGTGGGCAGGTCTTTGCCAACCATAGAAGTTTAAGCAGGGCACTGAAGCAGAATATCCAAGGAAATGAGCATATCCAGACATGGTTCAAGTATCAGTCATATCAATATGATGTGAGTGGATTTGAATTAGTTTTTTTTTTTCAAAATAAACAAAGGTCCAGTATCAACAAGGTCTTGATGTCCTGTTGAATGTATAGCACAGTAGAAGGATTCCAGAAGTCAATACTGAGAAGTCCAAGAGGTGAGTGGGCCCACCTGGATATCTGTCCACAGATACGTAGGTCCTGACCATCGTCCTGGGGGTTAGACACAGGATTTCATGGCTGCAGGGGTCCTGGTGAGATCCAATTTGCTACCAGTCCAAAGTCCTTGTAGAGAGGGGCCTTTGAGATAAAGATAAAGCCTCTGTTCTAGAAAGAGGTTTGAGCAGACTATTACTGCAGACATTCAGAAAGGTCTAAAAAGCAGAAGCCCACTTATAGAAATGGAAAAATATGTTATGTATGGGGGAAACTGGATATCAAGACATCAGCTCAAAAATCCTGTTTCCAAATAGAGGCTGGGAAAGAGCATCAGTGTGCTAACACAAGACTTGTAGGAGGCAGTAGAGACCCACCTCAGCAGCCTGATGCGCTGAAGCAGGCCTGGAGATCAGCATGGTGACTGACCAAGCAGCCAGCATGCCTTCACAAGAGCTCCAAGTCTCAGTGGTAGACATAGGCTAGTCAAGTGTTTCCTGAATCAAATCTTTCTTGTCTTGAACCTTAGAGAAGAATGAACCTGCAAGTTTGGGATTACTAGGCTCACCTGTGTGGAAGCTGGAAAAGAAAGAGGTATGAGCAATCAGTTGGGAGACTGATGTTGGTGGCGCTATGTACCCATATTTTCTTTGTTATACTCAATTCTTGATTATACACCAATAGAGGGAAGTAGAGGCTGGCCAGGATCCCATCTCGGTTTTGAGAATTTGTGTGTGCATTTGTTTTTGTTTTGAAGAAACGGATTCAAGTCAACCCAGATCTCAAAAAAGGTGATAAGAAAGTTGGGGCTTCTGGGTGGTTGAGTCTGTTAAATGACCAACTGCTGATTTCAGCTCAGGTCATGATCTCAGGGTCCTGGGATCGAGCCCCACATTGTGCTCTGCACTCGTCGGGGAATCTGCTTCAGGATTCTCTTTCTCCCTCTGCCCCTCCCCCCCATAAATAAATAAATCTTTAGGGAAAAAAGAAAGTAAAAAAATCTAATAGACATTAGTATACATACTATTGTGTGGGGGTGGTAGGTTCCTTTACTTAAACCCTTGTGACCAAGGACTTTCCACCCTCATGGAGAATGACACAAAACTGGCTACTCAACCCTTTGCTTCCTCTTTGTCCTTTACTCGCCTTCACTCAGTGTAACGCACTGTAACCCATTCTCTCCTGACGGGTGCAGGGTGTAGTCATCTCCAGCCACCCTTCTGTGCCTGCTGTATTTAGGGAGGTCATTCCCCCCACTTATTGATCTAGGAGACAGTGGGTGGAAGGAGAGGAGGGGAAGGTTAGCTAGTGCCCTCAAAGCACAAGAAACGCTTACTTGAAGGATCCTAAAGAAGCTGGGAGAGGGGGCGGGTTCAGGTGGCTGTTAGCAGCAACATGCTCTTCCTCATCTCTGCTCTCGGTTTCGGCTCCCTGCTCAGGACTCCAGTGCTCCTACTTTCCTTTTTCCCTTCAGAGCTCACTGGGGTATTATTTTCATCTCTCTAACCACGGGTCTTTGTTTTATATAGCACACACATACAAGTGCCTAGTATATGCCAGACACCGTTCTAAGAAATTTACAAATATTAACTCCTTTAACTCTCATAACACGTCTATGAGGTAAGCGCCACTATTAGCTTCATTTTAAAACTGATAAAACGGAGCACAGAGAGGTTGCTAACTTTCCCAAGGTCTCAAGCTCACGCAGTCAGGTTCTTCTTCACTAAGTGAACACCCAAGTCCACACCCTAGGGTTCCAGCCTTTTCTTGCCTTTGCTTCTCCTCTAGTGTTGTCTTTCTCACCCCTCCCTTCTGTGGTCTGGTATATGGAAGTCAGGAAATCACAGTCACTGAGAGATGTTGTAAGAGTGGGTCACTTCGGGGCACCTGGGTGGCTCAGTCGTTAAGCATCTGCCTTCAGCTCAGGTCATGATCCCAGGGTCCTGGGATCGAGCCCCGCATTGGGCTCCCTGCTCAGTGGGAAGCCTGCTTCTCCCTCTCCCACTCCCCCTGCTTGGGTTCCCTCTCTCGCTGTGTCTCTCTCTGTCAAATAAATAAATAAAATCTTTTAAAAAAAAAGAGTGGGTCACCTCTTCCTCACTGGCCTCCCAAGGTTGCTCAGCAACCCTTTCATCCCCTTAATCAATGTCTTGTTGGCCTCTAGAATGTTCCTTATAGTAGCATTTCCTCAAAATTTTTATATTTATCAAAATAATAACAGCAACTACCATTTATATGTGCCAGGCACTGCACTAACTGCACAGCCTCATAATTGTATTTAATAATTATCCACATTTGAGAGGTGAAGAACCTGAGGATCAGAGAATTTCAGTAATTTCCTCAAAATAGCATAGCTAGGTTCAAATATACCTGGATTCAACACCTGTGCTCCTCATCTTTACACTTCCTACCTAGACCCACCCTCACCTCTTCACTCTTAGCAGAAAGCATCACCTTCTACATTACTAAAGAGATGCAGGTCATCAAGCGTGACTATCTTCTATTTAATCCTCTCTACTCCAAAATGTCCACTGTGTATTAAGCACCTCTAGGTGCCCTCAAACAATTCTATGGGATGGGTATTATTACATCCCATCTTGTAGTAAAGTAAGATAAGGACCTCAGTAAATATCAGGGGTTGAACTTGAGCACAGGCCACCTGACTCAAACCTGTGTTCCCTCACCTAACCAAGCAGCCTTTCTTCTATCCCCATCCCCAACAATACCTCAAAATACTCTGTCCTTTCACTCATCATCTCCTTTTCCCCTTCCACTTCAGACGAGGTATGACCCTCTTCTGATTGAAAATCTCTGCCTTCCACTTCCTGCCTCCATCCTTTGTTCCATGACAAACATTAGTGGTCTGTGTCCCTGTACTGTCCTGGGTCTGGGGATTTTAAGTTACGGTCCCTGGACTCAAGTCATTCACAGTGCTCAGAAACAGACACATGGGTTCATGACTACCACATAACATAGCAAGTACCATGAAGGAAAAACAGAGCTCCAGAGAGCCCATGAGTAGGAGCACCTAACCTAGAGCAGGGCTGATCAGGGAAATTTCTACATGGTCTTCTTACCTACCACCTACCCCAACTAACCTCTTTTCTCTCTCTCTCTCTCAGTAAAATTGGTATATAACAGTATGTAAGTTTCAGGTGTACAACACTATAATTTGACATCTGTATACTCTACAAAATGATCACCACCAAAAGTCTAGTTACTGTCAATCACCATATGGTTGACCTTCACCCATTTTGCCCACCCACCCTCCAACCCGTCCTGGTAACCATCAATCTGTTCTCTGTACCTGTGAGTTTGTTTCTGTAGTTTTTTTTTTTTTTTTTTTGGATTCTGCATTTGAGTGAAATCATATGGTATTTGTCTTTCTCTGACTTATTTCGCTCAGCATAATACCCTCAAGGTCCATCTGTTGCAAATGGCAAGATTTAATTCTTTTTTTTTTTTTAAAGATTTTATTTATTTATTCATGAGAGACAGGGAGAGAGAGAGGCAGAGGCAGAGGGAGAAGCAGGCTCCCTGCTGAGCAGGGAGCCCGATGCGGGACTTGATCCCAGGACCCTGGGATCATGACCTGAGCCGAAAGCAGACGCTTAACCATCTGAGCCACCCAGGCGCCCAAGATTTAATTCTTCTTTATGGATGAGTAGTATTCCATTATATATATATATATATTCCATTATATGTAATATATTATATACATTATTTATATATATTCCATTGTGTGTGTATGTGTGTGTGTGTGTGTGTATACCACATCCACCTTATCCATTCATCTATTGATGAACAATTAGATTATTTTCCTATCTTGGCTATTGTAAATAATGCTGCAATGAACATAGGGGTGTATATATCTTTTTGAATTAGTGTTTTCATATTCTTCAGCTAAGTACCCACAAGTGGAATAGCTGGATCATAGGGTAGTTGTATTCTTAATTTTTTGAGGAATCTCCATACTGTTTTCCATAGTGACTGCACCAATTTACATTCCCACCAGCAGTGTATGAGGGTTCCCTTTTCTCCATTTCTTCTTCAACACATGTTATTTTTTGTCTTTTTGATAATAGTCGTTCTAACAGGTATAAGATGATATCTTATTGTGGTTTTGATGTGCTTTCTCCTGATGATTAGTGATGTTGAACATCTTTTCATGTGCTTGTGGCCATCTATATGTCTTCTTTGGAGAAGTGTCTATTCAGATCCTCTGACCATTTTTTAGTCAGGTCATTAGTTTTTTCATTGTTGAGTTGTATGAGTTCTTTGTATATACTGGATATTAACTCTTATCGGATATATGATTTGTAAATATCTTCTCCTGTTCAGTGAGTTCCCTTTTTGTTTTGATGACGGTTTCCTTCACTGTGCAGAAGCTTTTTAATTTGATGTTGTCCCAGTTGTTTATTTTTCCTTTTGTTTCCTTTGTTTTTAGTGCTAGATCTACAAATGCATCACTCAGATTGATGGAACTTGCCACCTACGATTTCTTCTAGGAGTTTTATGGTTTTAGGTCTTACATTCAAGTCTTCATCCAATTTTGAGTTTATCTTTGTTTACAGTATAAAATAGCAGTCTAGTTTTATTCTTTTGCATGTGGCTGTCCAGTTTTCCCAGCACCATTTATTGAAGAGACTGTCCTTTCCCCCTTAGATGTCCTTGGTCTCTCTCATAAATATGCAGGAAATCTCTTCTGTTTTAAGACAAAATCAAGTAAATTAGTTTTACTGGCCTCTCTAGCTACCATTCTATTTCATCCCCTTTCTTTCACTCTGGCCTCATTCAAATCATCTTACTTGCACCACATTCTCAAGGGCCATCAATAACCTCCTAATGGACAAACCTAGAGTCCATTTTCAGTTTTTATTCCACTTGAACACTCTGAATCACTAAACATCCATGACAACCCCCTTCTTGAGACCCTTTCTTCTCTTGGATTCCATGATATTGTCCATTACTGGTGCCTCTCTTGCCACTTGTTCTATTTAGTTTCTTTTGATAGTGCCTCCCTGTGACTGTTCACAAAGCAGCCTTGGACTTTAGCCTTGCTTTTCCTGAATAACTCACCTCTCCCTCCATCACCTCCTCTCTGCAGATGATTCCTAACCTACTTAGATTTCAGTTCAATGGCAAGTGACAGTTTTCAAAAATAAGAGTGGCCTAAAGAAGAAAGAAGTTTATTTCTTGCTCATGTGAAAAAGTCTGGAGTCAGCAGTTCCATTGGTTGAATAGTTGACAAGGTAGTGAGGGATACATACTTTTTCAGTCTTCCTGCTCCACCATTTTCAGTACTTAGCTTCCTCTTCTTGATCCAGAATGTGTGTCTGAGATGCAGCAGTCATAGCATTCCAGCCTGCAAGAAGCAAGGAAGAGATGAAGAAAGCAAAATGCCCTCTTCTTAAAGACACAACAGTCATATACAACTCTTGCACTTTCATCCCATTGACCTGAACTTAGTCATATAACCAAAGTTAGTAGCAGAGAGCTGGACAATGTAGTCTTTATCCTGGGTGACCATATCCCCTGCTAAAAATTAGGCATTCTCTTACTAAGAATAAAGGAGAGAACAAACATTGGAAAATAACTGGCAGATTCTGCCACAACCCCCAAGCAATACTTTCTGCCCATTCTCTTTCCTTATCTTTCATCTTTCCAACTACTTACCAAGATTGTCCACCATCATCTTTTTTTTTTTTTTTAAGATTTTATTTATTTATTTGAGAGAGAGACAATGAGATACAGAGAGCATGAGAGGGAGGAGGGTCAGAGGGAGAAGCAGACTCCCTGCTGAGGGAGGCTATGGAAAGGCTTTGTGGCTTTATGAAAGTTGGCCAGCTCTTAAGCAGAAGTGCTAGCACCTACATCACTAGGCTCCTTGTCTTTCCACCACCTGACTCAGACCACAGTCAGAGTGCCTGGAGGCGACCGAGTCTGCATCTTGAGCATTGGTGAGCCCTAGGCCTTTCCTCAGCAGCCCAGGATTCTCACCAACAACACAAGCTGCAAGAAGAGCAGCAGGACTTTCTCCAGTTTGACCTGACCTCCACTGCTCCTGTCTCCTCGCCCTTTGATGCACCAGCATCACTTCCTGAATGACTTGCTATGGGGGAGAAGTCAAAAACAACATGACACACGCTGTGCGTTTTGGCCGCCGAACCGCCATGAACCCTAGGAAGTTCTGTTTTCACAAATCGTCTACACACTTCCTGGAGCTTGAGGAGAGAACCCACATCCTCTTCGCATTTTTAACTTGAATCCACAGAGCAGAATGACAGTTAGGTGCCAGGGTCTGACTTTTAAAAAGCCCCACAAGACATGGACTATCTAGCACCAGGATCAGCTGTCTAATTGACAGAAGCCAGTACAACATGAACAAGGTGTGGGGGGGTGTCCTTGTTCAAACAATAGTAAGACTTTCAAGGCCGCCTCGCTGCATTACAGCACGTTCAGAGTCCTTCTGAGCTCAAGGCTCCATGCACCTGCACACTCAGGCTGGCACACACCAAGTGCCCCTCTACCACACCCCACTGGCCCAATGGAACAGTTCATCTGGAGAGAATTAATGCTCAAGAAGCTGGATTTCGGTAAATTAAGACTCTTGCCACTGAAGGCAGCCTTAGTCTCTCCTTCTGTTCACCCAAGAGTTTGTTTCTTTTGCTCCTACCATTTGGCACTCATCAGATTGTGCTATTTTTTACTTACATACACATCGGTCTTATTCTCTAGGCTGTGAGCTCCTCAGCACTGCAACCACATCCTATTCTTCCCTGAGTCCCTAACCCAGCATCTGGCACAATGTTAGCACTTAACAAATGTCTGTAGATGAGGGTTCTTAGTTTCCCCCTCCCCCATGACCCTGTTACGTCTTCTTCTGTGCTTAACCCACCCCAACTAAGTCATCATGGCTCTCCTGGGATGGTCCTCCTAAGGCAAAGTCTTGGTTGGTCTGAAAGGAAAGAGGTTTGCATTAGCAATCCGTGGGCTCATTCAGGGGTTACTGGGCTGGAGGGCAAGGGTGGCCATTTTATAATTATATTGCCTTTCATTTTACAAACCAGGTATTAAATCAGTTTACCTTCATAAGGTGAAAGAGGAGAAGAGAGAAAAAAAATAAACCTCTCATTTCCCCCCACATTAGATTTTAAAAGCATTCATCCTTCAGGTTTTACTAGAAAGTGTTTCTGGATTTCCCAGAACAGGTCAAGTCCCCTTGCTATTCTTTCTCAAAGCACCGTTAATACTTATACAGTCGACCTTGAATAATGCAGGGGTTGAGGCTGCTGACCCCTCATGCACTTGAAAATCCATGTATAATTTTTGGCTCCCCCAAAACTTTACGAATAGCCTACTGTTGACCAGAGGTCTTACAGATAACAAATAGTCAATTAACACGTATTTTGTATGTTTCATTGTGTTACATACCTTATTCTTACAATAAAGTAAACTAGAGAAAAGAAAATGTTATTAAGAAAATTGTAAAGAAGAGAAAATACATTGGCAGTACTGTACCGTATTTATGGAGAAAATTCATGTATAAGTGGACCCACAGGGTTCAAATCTGTGTTGCTCAAGAGTCACCTATATATTTTGTATCTGTGCGTCTGTGGTTATCCAATCAACATGGATCTCTTCCTTCAACTCTTAAGTTCCTGAGAACAGGAACTTTATATCAATTTTTACTCACCACTGTATCCCCCAACTCCTTACATCGCACTTAAAAGAGTAGATGCTCAGCAAACGTTTGTATTAGAAATTTGATTAATAATTACCTGCCGTAGTATCTGGGACAAAGCTGACCTTGAATAAATCCATGCACTCATTCATAAATGTATGAATGAATAAATGAATTTTGCTTACTTCTGAAGTGTTCCAAGAGATTCTAGGCAACACATAAGTGAATTCCATTTATTATTCATTCCACAAATATTTACTAAGCACCCAGTACATGTCATGTACTCATCTAGAGGCTGGAGATAGAGTAGTAAACAAAAAAGACCTCTATAAAAAAAAATCACCAGCTTGGGAAATATTTACTCCAGAACTTCCAAAGCACTCTCTGCCTGTATCTTCTGGGATTAAAGGCATAAATGTGGCTTTCTTCTTGGAAAGACTATAGCAGCCAGGCACTTGTCCCAGCTCTTCCATCACTTGGCAATATGATCTTGGGAAAGAAAGACACTTAATTCTCAAAACTTCTGGAGGTGTATGGTCTTCGTCCCTCTAATCCCTTAGACCTTTCAGTCTGTAAGTCTAGATGAATGTTTTTCATGAAATAGATCCCTTGAAATTCACTGGAAACTCCGTTTTTGAATGAAAATCCCTTAGAAAATTTAGCCATCATAACATATTATATGTAGAGTAGAATACCAAAAACAAAAACAAAAACAAAACACAAAAAAACAAAACAAAAAACCCCTCCAGAGGTTGGATGAGCTGCATCTGGGCAGCTCTTCAGGGAGGCTCAAGCCTGGGGAGACAGGAGACTTTAAAAGGTGCAACAGTGAAATGGCTATATGGTTTTCTATTTATGTCCCCAGGTCTGGAAGCAGAAGGAAGTGACACAGACGTCTTCACGGTGATTGGGATTCTGGGGGAGTCAGTCACTTTCCCCTTAAATATCGAAAAATCACAGCAAGTTGTCAACATTGTTTGGAACTCTGAAACATCTGTTGCTTTTGTAACGCCAGGAGACTCAGGAACAGCACCCAAAGTTACTGTGACCCACCAAAATTATAATGACCGAATAAATGTCTCACGTAAGAACTACAACCTGGAGATCAGTAATCTGAGGATGGAAGATTCAGGCATCTACAAAGCCGACATAAATACAAAGACCCTCGAAGGGATGATCACCACCACCAGGCACTACAGGCTTCAGGTCTTCCGTAAGTTGTGGGAGGATAAAGGGCTTGTTTTGTTTTGCAAATTTGCTGTCTATAGAACTCCTTTATTTCTTTATTGGTTTCCCTAAATCTTTCTGTACTTATAAATCCTTATGTAAATACACCAATACTAAAAAAGAAGATGTGATTTTGTTTGTTTTTAGCTATGTAATCTTCAATCAACAAGTTGTCCCATGGACCTGGTTTTTCTTTTCTATAAAATGTGAATAATTAATCATATTATTCACTTCCCTTGGTCACTGAGAGGATCAAGTGAGATAGTGTATGGAAAGCACTTCTTTAAAAAAAAAAAACACACAACACCTCTTTATTTTAAAATAAGTGTAGCTGCATAGAGAGGTGTAAAGAACCAAGCAGAGAGGGGCGCCTGCGTGGCTCAGTTGGTTACGCGTTTGCCTTCGGCTCAGGTCACCATCCTGGAGTCACGGGATGGAGTCCGGCATCCCGCATCGGGCTCCTTGCTTAGCGGGAAATCTGCTTCTCCCTCTCCCTCTGCCCATCATCCTGCTTATGCTTTCTCTCTCTCTCTCACTCTCTCCTTCAAATACATAAATAAAATTTAAAAAAAAGAACCGTGCAGGGAGGTTCTTTGTGCATGTCGCCCAGTCCCCCTTGTACACAAGTTACATCTTGTGTAACTATAGGAAAGCAGGAATAAGGAGCTTATTCGGATGTCACAGTTGTCTGGGCTCTCATTTATGTGTGAGCATATGTGTATGTAGCTTGCATAGTTAATTCACATGTGCGCCGTGATAGGATCACTACCGCGATCAAGATCCTCAAGTGTACCATTGCAGCAAGACTCCCTCAGCCGCTCAGAGTCCCGCGTTCCCCCCCCACCCCCGGGCCCCAATTCCCGGAAGACCTTAATCCGTTCTTCATACCTATCATTATGTTATTTCACAAATGCCACATACATGGACTCATGCAGTAGGCATGCTTTTGAGATTGGCTTTTTTCACGCAGCATAATTTATTTGAGAGTCATCTTAATTATTGCCAGTATCAGTAGTTTATATCTATCTTTTTATGGCTGAATAGTATTCCATGGTATAGATGGACTAGTCTGTTCAAGCATTCACCCATCAAAGGATATTTTAGTTCTTTCCAGTTTGGGGTTATGACAAATGAAGCTGCTGTGCACATTCATGTACAAGTTTCTGCATGAAATGACTTTTTGCTTCTCCGGGATAAATGCCCAAGAATGAAAACATAGGGTAAATCCATTTTTCTTTAAAAGATTTTTTTTATTGTGATAAAACATACATAACGCAACATTTAACACTTTAACCATTTTTTATTTTTTATTTTTTTAAAGATTTTATTTATTTATTTGAGACAGAGAGAATGAGAGACAGAGAGCATGAGAGGGAGGAGGGTCAGAGGGAGAAGCAGACTCCCTGCCGAGCAGAGAGCCCGATGCGGGACTCGATCCCGGGACTCCAGGATCATGACCTGAGCCGAAGGCAGTCGCTTAACCAACTGAGCCACCCAGGCGCCCAACACTTTAACCATTTTTTAAAAGATTTATTTATTTATCTTAGAGAGAGAGAATGCAAGCAGGGGGAGGGGTAGAAGGAGAGAGAGTGAGAGAAGCAGACTCCCCGCTGAGCATGGAGCCCCAACAAGGGACTCGATCCCAGGACCCCGAGATCATGACCGAGGCCAAAATCAAGAGTCAGATGCTTCACCGACTGAGCCGCCCAGGCGCCCCTGTTTTCATCTCTTCATACGTTCGGTGTTACCCCCTCAACCTCTGGGAGGTGTTATACTATCTGCAGGTAGGGCGGACCACGGGAAAGTCTCATTTTTCGCTCTGTACATCTGTACAGATCACTGTTATAGCTCACCGAGGTCACTCCAGACTTCTCTGGGAGTTTTTCACAAGCCATCACTAGATCTGGTCTGGAATAGATCCCTTGAAGAGACTCACAAGACCAGGGCTTCTGGTGCGGTTGGAATGAAAAATATTTACAGCTTCTTCTTTACCATATTCTACTTCCTCACAGGCACAGACAAGTTTTAAAAAGCCGGGTTGCCCACCTAACAAAATCTATACCTTTTGGGGAGTTAGTGGAGAAGGTAGTGATACAGGAACTGACATTTACTGAACTCTATGTGTCTGGCATTCTACCACCTAATTTTTAAAAAATATATAGAGATCACACATATTTAGGTGGTACATGCACAGAGTAAAAGCAATATGCAGTGCATTGCAACACTCAACAGTGGTCACTGTTGCTGGCTTGTTTTGTCTTTCCCACAGATAATTAATGTGGCTAGATAGATGATAGATGATAGAAAGACAGATGGACGGATGGGTATTAGAGAGTTCTTTAAGCACAATAACCCATTTAGTCCTCACAACAAACAACCCTAGCAGGAGAAAATTATCCTCAGTGAAGCTGTGTGCGTCCCCGTTCTAGAGAGCAGCAGAGCCTGGTCGGACCCAGGTCTCCAGTGGCTTCTCCACTCTCAGCCACAGCCCCGACCTTCTCTGCCCAGCAGCCTGATGCAGGTAACGTCTCAGTTCCTGCTGAGAAAAATGCGATAGGATCCTATTCCTTACCACTATCCCCCACCTCAACACCCAGCAAAAAAGAGTTTCTCTAAGAATAAGTGAATATCAAGCAGAGAGTTGGACATTCTTGTAAATCCAGTTTCTAAAGAAATGCACACACACACACGTACACACTTTCGCTCATTTTTTGCTCTATACATCTGTATAGATCACTGTTATAGCTCACCGAGGTCACTCCAGACTTCTCTGGGAGTTTTTCACAAGTCATAACTAAATCTGGTCTGGAATAGATCCCTTGAAGAGACTCTCAAGACCAGGGTTTCTGGTGTGGTTGGAATGAAAAATATTTACAGCTTCTTCCTTACCATATTCTACTTCCTCACAGGCACAGACAAGTTTAAAAATACCACAGGAACTAGAAAGCCACATGCTGGTTCCTTCTGAATCCTTCCCACATGGCTGGGGGAGAAGGAACAAAGCCTAGCACAGCAGCCTGGCCAAGAATGAACTAAATTTACCAACTCAGAATGTGGGCATTTTCTTATCTGCTGGTAAAGGGAAGATCTTCCCTTTCCTTCTGCCGGCCCCAGATAGCTCTTAACTTCAACCTAAATATAATTGTTCTTCCGTAACCCTTTACTAGCCTACAACTTGGACAGTTTACCTTTCGATTGCTTTAGTAAAAATATTTTTTTAAATGAACTTTTAAAGAGATTTTAACTTTTCACCAAGGGCACTTTAGAACAACATAAAACAACTCAATGAAAACACACCAGAAAAGAGCCAAAAAAAAAATTTTTTTAAAGACTGTTTCGTGCAACGGTGTGCCGGTCCTTGATGGCGTGTGTCATACAAAGGACGTGCGGCACACGATTTCACAAAAGGTAATAAAACATACCCTGGTCTCTATCGTGCCCCCCATAGAGCTAGGTGCACGCACAGAATGCTCTCGTTGAGTTGTGCTGAACGTTCGTACCTCCCAGGCTACAGGGGTCATCGACGAAGAAGCCAACGAGAATGCTGGCTGATAGTCTCATGAAGTGAGCTAAGAAGGAAAAAGTAACTCAACAAACATACATTTCAGAGCTTCGCTTGCACATTAACAAGAGAGACCTCTTTGCTGAGTTGGATAACGGTTTTCAAATGCTGGAAGAATATTTCCTAGTTTTTTTTGGTGCTATTCACCAAAAAACTTTTAAGTTTAATCAACCTTAGCTATCTTTCTTCCATTGTTTTCTTCTGTCTAGAGTGAAACTCCGCAGAGCAGTCAACCCAGCCCAAGTTGGAGTATTTGCCAATTTCTTTTTTGGGGGGAAGGGGGTAAAGGGAGAGAGGGGGAGAGGGAGGGAATCCTAAGCAGGCTCCGTGCCCAGCGTGGAGCCTCACGTGATGCTTGATCTCATGACCCTGAGAACATGACCTGAGCCGAAATCAAAGAGTTGGAGGCTTAACCGACGGAGCCACCCAGGCGCCCCATTATTTGTCAATTTCTGTGGTGTCAATACTCCCTCTGGGTTTTAAAACTTGCAGAATTGGGAAGACTTTGTATATCATTACAAAAGACAGATACTGTAGATGTAAATAACTTTTAGAGTGCAGATAAGAGTAAATTGGCACCCCCCCAAAAATAGAAAGTGGTGAATGTTGAGTATGCATTAGCTTTTAAAAATATAATTAATGTTATTTATTTTTTTATTTTATTGTAAGTTTTTATAATTTCATTTTTCACGAATCCTTTCTGAAAATTTAACAGTTGGCTGTCCTGGTACAGGCTAGCTCCAGCTTACCACTGACACACGTCTTCCCCTCTTAGGTCGGCTTGGGAAGCCAAAAATTACGCAGAGTTTAATGACATCTGTGAACAGCACATGTAATGTCACCTTGACATGCTCTGTGGAGGAAGAAGAAGAGAATGTCACATATAGTTGGAGTCCCCCGGGGGAAGCGGGGAATGTAGTTCGAATCTTCTGGACCCCCGACAACCAAGAGCTGACCTACACGTGCACAGCCTGGAACCCCGTGAGCAACAGCTCAGACTCCATCTCTGCCCAGCAGCTCTGTGCAGGTAATCAGCTCCATCCAGCTCTCCTGCAGTCTCCAGGACTCACTCAGAAGAGAGGCCTGGGTGGGCCTTGCTCCCCACGGGGGTGGGGAGGCCAGGCCTCGCCCCCAGGGGCATCTCCTCCCAGGAGGGCCTGGAAAAAAGGCCAGAGCTTTCTGAGATAGGCCAGGCATCTGGGGTGTTCTGAGGCAGGCCCTACTTGGCCCTCTGATTCTGTTTCTAATGCTGACTTTGAATAGCAGAAAGTCCAGTTTCCCTTGGAGATTTGGCACTCCCCTGGAGGGCACCCCATTTTGATAATGCCCCTGAGTGTGGCCAAGTCCCACTGTCTCTTCTGTTTCCAGACACTGCAACAGGCCTCCATTCTCGCCACACTGGGCTGCTGAGCGGGCTGGCGGTGCTCTTTCTCTTTATACTCATTGTGCCTTCGGTACTTTTGTTCCTTTTGTGCAAAAGAGGACAAGGTAGGATTTTTCCAGAAGGTAAAATGTGGAAATGTACCTTCCTTCTTCCTGGGACTGAAGTCATTTATCCAAGGTGGGGTAGAGCGGTCCTTTGTTCCGGGGAATCCGTCTTCTTCCAATCCCCCCTCCTCCACCTCACCATCTCCAGAGTGCAGACCCCTGGATGACAGTGCCCTGAGTGGGCTTCATAATCTGTGCCTGGTGTCATCGGTATCTGGTGGGCCCAGAACCTGGGTGTGAGTTCAGTACCGCCATTGAGAAGCTGTGCTTCACTGGACATGTGTCTTTCCCTCTCTGGCTCAGTGCTCTCACGTGTGAAATGGGATTTGAACTAGAGGGTCTCCTGGGCCACTTCCAATTCCATCATATTTTGACTATGTCCTTTGGAGAGTCACAGAGGGACAGGTACTAACTTTGCATTCCATGGGCGTCACTAGATCCCTCTGGATCCCTCTGGATCCTTCTGTAGTTGTGCCATCTGCAATGCAGACAACCTAATCTTAGGCCCCCAGAGGAGCACTGTGCCCTCCTATACCTCCTAACCCCATGATCTCCCCAAATCTTCCTTTCCCACCAATCACAGTAACAAGCCTGGGTATAGAGGGGCTAAACCTCTGTTTCCATGTTCCTGACTCTCCTTTGGGTCTGATTCCTCAGGTTCCTTCTTGAAGTCCTTCAGTAAGAACTCTGGTAAGTTCTCAGCCACCAGTTTCCCCGGATGACAACTGGGAGAGATGAGTTCACGGCAGACTGGTTAAGACTCAGCTTGTGCCTTGCAGGCGGTCTGGGCCGAAGGTCCCAGCTCGGCCGTTTATCAGTTACAAGTGATCTGCCACCGTAAGCATGTTTTGTCAGTGGTAAACCAGACATACAGGACGTGCTGCACATACTTATTAAGGGGATTAAACGGAATTACCCACATAAAGTACTTGGCCTGGAGCCTGGTACGGAGTAAGGACTCAGTAAACGTCAGCACTGTGCTTACGACTGACGGCCCAGGCTTGGCACGGGAGGAGTTAAATTCTCTTCCCTGGAGAATTTAACTCAAATGGCTGTGTGATGGGGAGAAGTCCTGACTCAGGCCATAGGGGATCTTCAGGGTTCCTCCAAGAGACATCTGTCTTCAGTCCCTCACAGTCTCTTGGGAAGGAAGAAGTGCTACTTTTTCCATCTATCAACGAGATGACAGAGAGCACTCGGTCTGGCTTGCCTGCCGGGCCTCAGGCAGGGTGTGGGTCCGTCTGGCTCTCCTGCCTGGTCTGGCACAGGGTCTGGGACAGGACTTAACTCTGGGTACCGCTCAGCTCACTGTGATTTGTGGATGTCTTGGTGCCCTGAAACATGAAGGCCCCAAATTCTAGCCATCTCTTTTCGACTTCACCCTAAAATGTTCCACGTTAGGAGCAAAGAGAGGAACACACTGGGATGGATGCCTTTACCAGCCCAGGAATTCTTAAGAGCAGGGACTTGTCTCTCCGGGCTTTGCCTCTCCGGGGCTCCCACAGCACATGAAATCCCGACAAGAAGGAGAGGCGGTCCCAGGACCCGAGCATCCGTCTCAAGACGATGATAGCCATTTGACCTTTTAGGGCTTCGTTTCTTTACCTTAAAAAGAGAACCTTAGAAGAGGTCATCTCTAAAATCTCTCCGCCTCTCACGCACCGTGCTTCTATGTTTCTTTGTGACAGATGCCATCTCAAAGAAAACAATATACACCTACGTCATGGTTACGAGAGATGCCCCGCCAGCAGAGGGCAGAATCTATGATGAAATCCCCCAATCCAAGGTGAGCTGATGCCACTCATGGGTCCTCACCACCACCCCCGGGGAAAGGGAGTCGGGGCAGCAGGCCGGGGATCTGGAGGGTCCAACCAAGCATCATCATGTCAGGGAAATGAGGCCGTGAGCCCCCCGACGAGGACAGGAACATGGCCAATGGTCACCCTGTGGCAGCCTCTAGGGGTGGAGGCCGCCAGCTTCCACATGGGGGTCTGGCTCTGGGTGAGGTGAGAGGCCTGACTAGGAGTGGACTGCCCTCCACGAGGGACAAACAACAAGGGAGCCCCTGGTGTAAGGGGAGGGCTGCTAGGTGGCCACCGACATGGGAACAAGGGCACAGAACCGAGAGAGGTCCCCCCTTCTTAAAAGATTTTATTTCTTTATTTGAGTGAAAGAGAGAGCACGAGCAAGGGGAGAGGGAGAGGGAGAAGCAGACTCCCAGCTGAGCAGGGAAACCCCGTATGGGACTCGATCCCAGGACCCTGGGATCATGACCTGAGCCGAAGGCAGATGCTTCACTGACTGAGCCACCCCAGGAGAGGTCCCCTTGAACTTCCTGGTGTGGCGGCGGCAACCCCCTCCTCCCACCTGCCTTTCACCTGCCTGCCCCGCCCTCACCGCCACCCTGAGCCAGGCTTCTACAAGCACAGCTTCCCTCTGTGTCCCGTGCCCGCCTGCTCCCCCCGAGGTCGACAAGAGTGCTGGGCAACAGAGGTCTGCCTGGTCTGTCTAGCACTGTGCTTGGACTGATGGGCGGTGAGGTGCACAGAGCCAAAATCTTCAGGGAGCAAGACCCAGTCTGAACCGTGCAAACCCCTCCTCTTGGCTCCTGAGGGTTTTACCCAGCGGCTACCCACCCCTCCCGCCCCACACCTGACCCTCTCCGAGGCTGGATGGAACCAGAGCTGAGGCCAGGAGAGGAGGCTACCTGGTGGGAGTGGGAGCAGGGGGGCAGCAGGCTGGGCAGAGGCGGGAAGGGGGCCTGGCGAGGTTTTGCCTGGGCCCCTCACTGAGGGGAAGATGGGTGTTTTACAGGAGCTCCCTGACAAGGAGGAGCCAGTGAACAAGGTTTATTCCACATTGCAGACTGGTAAGGTAAATCCTTTTTGACTTCTTATCCCTGTTGCCTGTCTGTTCCAGCCATTCTGCTGTACCCTGTCCATCCAAGCAGGGGCCAGCTGGTTCCCTCGGTGCTCCTCTCTGTCCCTCTCAGGACCAACTGCTGAGGGCCGTGGCCCACAGGTGTTTCACACCTGCACGGAGCCCGGCTCCCAGGTCCGTGGCCATCCAAAAGCTGGCCAGCTTGGGATGCTGGGCCTGCCTCTAAATGCAGGAGCCCCCAGGCCTCCGAAGTGCGGTGTGGAAACTCCAGCCTCTGGAGCAGCTGGGGCCATGCCGGCTCACAGAATAAAACTAGACAACAGGTGCCCCCCTCTGGACAGACACAGGCCCACACCGGGTGCCCAGACCAACAAGTGGAACACAGGCCGAATTTCAGGTCCCGCTTCCCCCGCCAGCCGACTTGCACAGGGTGCAGCCCGCACAACAATTTGCAACGGAGCTGCGACACTCACAGTACCCTGTGCCTCAGTGTCCTGCTCTGGAATATGCGTGGACGGAAGGTAGGACTTTCAGTCTGGGGCATCTGTCACTGTCCATGAGGATCCTCATTTCTGCTACAGTCAGAAAGCCAGCTTTGGGGTCTCTTGGCAAACCAAATGTTTTGCCAGTGTTCCTGTTTAATAGTTGGGCAAAATCATCATGAAAGACACATAGGAACCCAAGGAGTCTAGGGGGAAGGGAAAGTCATGAGAACAAATAACGAGTGGGAGGAAACATTAGGAAATTGGCTGCAAATGGATGGAAACTGAGAAGTAAAAGCTGATTCGGTAGAGGGCATCTGTGAGCTGCAGATGCAGGAGACTTGCAGGCGAACTCAGTGCACAGGTCGTTGGGGTGTGAAGCTAAGCCAGTGTCCTGGAGCCCGAGACGGAAGGGCCTTCACTCCCTCAGTGCTCAGGAGAGGGAAGGAAGGAGAAGAAGACTAAGGGGCACCGGAGGGACGAAGGACGAGGGGAAGGGGAAGGAAGAAGTGAGGGGCAGGGGGCCGCATGTGTGAGCCGAGATCTGAAGGACAGGGGAGGACACGGGAGGTGACACTGGCAAGGACTGGATCAGAGGGATTAATCAGGGCGTCCGGGTTGAGGCATCTCAAAGCGTGTCCTCTAGACAAGGCTGATGGCGATTATTGATTGGTCATTATATAATTTAAGAAGAATTGTTTTGTTATTCTGTTTTTTTAAATTTTTTATTGTTATGTTAATCCCCATACATTACATCATTAGTTTTAGATGAAGTGTTCCATGATTCATTGTTTGTGCATAACACCCAGTGCTCCACGCAGAACGTGCCTTCTTTAATACCCATCACCAGGCTAGCCCATCCCCCCACGCCCCTGCCCTCTAGAACCCTCAGTTTGTTTTTCAGAGTCCATCGTCTCTCAATTGTTTTTCCTATTATCCTTTTGGGTCCACTTTATTTGGGAGCAGGGTGTGGGGAGGGCTTTGGGTCTGTCCACATAACTAGAGCACAGGACGCTGACTCGCCAGTATGTGAAGTGCAGTTATGGAGGTTCAGAAGGAGCTGAGGCTCAGCTAGGAACAAGGAAGGCAGGTAGCTTGAGCCTGGATGTTGCTCAAGCCTGTAATCAAAATCAATGCAAATACCCCCTTTCCTTCCTGCTGCTTTTTTCTGGGCTCCGCAGTTGATGACCCAAGGGTTTGCAAGCGGGTGACCAGAGCAGAGGCAAGGGACCCAGCAAAGGGCAAGGCCCTGCTGCCCCAGATTCCGCCAGCACCAGGGAGGCCTGAGGCATCTCCCTGTGCCGTCTGTCTGTCCCGGGCACCACCCAGGGCTGGGCTTCCCCAGCAGCATCTCTCAGTTAACCTGCAGTTCCAACTCCCTCTTGTGCACAGATGGGGAAAACCAGCTCTCAGGACGGCAAACCTCCTGGAACCTATGAAAATGTGATCTAAGCTCATGGCCAGCATTCTCCCTGTGGACACTGAGCTTCAACAACCATCGATACCCCGGCAGATGCCCCGGACCCAGACTTTCTCTGCGCACGTCTTACCTGGAGATTGCAAACCATCACGCCCCAATCTGTGACTTTTTTGTGACTGGAGGTGCTGAGCCTTCCCAGCAACCCCCTATGTAGACAGGATTGGTATTTTGCATGCCTGTACCCAGCCATGGCATGCCACCTAGGAGGCTCTGATCATACTCAATGTCGTGGGGAGCCCCGGTGCACGACCTCCACAGTCCACACAGCACGTGAGACAAATGAGACAAAAGCACCCTTCCCCCGAGGCACATGCGGCCCCTCCCAAGCACGTGGCTTGATGAGTAGAGTGTGGGCTGCACTTCAGTCTCTACGTGCCCCTTTGCCCAGGAACCTTTGTGCAGGGGCGGCTGGCTGGCCATGCTGTCGCATGGGAAGCCATGGGAGCTATGGCTCTTGGCTGTGCGGACACACTATCCAAACGGAGGGTTGGAGAATGCTCCTTCTGTAGGGACTGGACAGCTGCGGCATTTTTCTTCAGGCTCTACTTCGGAAGCCTCATAAGATTTTCTTTCTGGCCAAGCTTTCAACTTGACTGGGCCATTTATGGGGTGACCAGACATTGGTTAAACACGATTCTGGGGGGATCTATGAGGGCATTTCTGGATGAGATTAACATTCGGATTGGTAGATTGAGTAAAGCAGATTAATCCCTGCTCCCATACGGGTGCATATCACCAGATCCATCAAGAGCCTGAAGAAGAAGAGGACAGAGTAGGGGAGAATTAATTCTCTCTGCCTGGCCATCTTAGAGCTGGGATATCAGTCCTCCTGCTTTAGGACTTGGACTTGGACTGGAACTTGCACCATCAGCTCTCCTGGTTCTCAGGCCTTTGGACTTATGCTGGAGAACTACACCATCAGCAGTCCAGCTGCAGACCCTGGGATTTCTCAATCTTCATAAGCACACAAGCCAGCTCCTTGTTATATCTGTTTCCTGTTGGTTCCATTTCTCTGAAGAACCAGACTAATACCTATTCCAAGCAGCCTCGGCAAGAAGAAGAGACCGTCCCCAGTACCCCATTCACCAAAAGGACTTGACCAGCTATACTTATGACACTTTAGGGGAGCTGAGTACAACCCAACCATCGAAACAAGAGACCTTAAAAGAAGTGGGTCATTCTTCAGAGGGAACTTGGCAGATGATGGTGTAGATGATGAAACTGGCTTCGCCTCACCTCTGTTACTAAGGTTCAGTCCAGAGAGTCACTGCTTCACGCTTTGGTTCGATGCCCCTGCGCCCCTGCTACCAGCGCTGAGGAGGAATCACCCATGGCTGAGCAGAACATTCAAGTGATCATATGAAGAACTGTTTCCCTTATGTGTGAGCACCCATAGCCAGTTAAATCCTAAGTCCGCGTGAACAATCCCAGGCTGGGCAGCAGAAGTGAGCTGCATTTAGGCAGAAGGAAGGTGTTAGTTTCAGTGAATGGTTCCATCGAGCCATCTAGCCCTGACCACCATTAGCACTGTGTCGGGGGATGCAAGACCCTCAAAGTATCAGATGAGCATAATGTCTGCCCTGGTCTAGCTGCCCTGTGCAAGGCAAGCACGGACACTACAGTTAAATGCTGAATTACACGTTTTGGGGAGTGGCAGCAGCTAGTACGGTCAGGGAAGGCTTCACGAAGGAGGTGGAGCTGAAGCTGCGCTCTGGAGGAAGGGTAGGATCTGGCTGAGAATGGAGAAGACAGAAGGCATCCAACCGAGGAAAGCACAAGAAAGAAGCAGAGGCCGAATCGGCGTGATGTGTTTTGGGCACCACCCCAGATGCACGGAGCACGTTCACAGTCCCTTGCCTACGATGGCAGAGTGCCTCTGCTTTGGTGTGCCCCCCAACCCCCAGCCCTTTCCACACACATCAACGCTCAGCTCAAATGTCACCTCCTCTGTGAAGCTCTCCCTGGCATCACTGGTCAAATTAATTATGGCTTTTTTTGCCCTCCTTTCCCCCCCTTGGTCCTTATATCACTGCAACTCATTTCTTTCTGCCTCACGGTATAGATCATTATTTGTTTCCTTCACACTGTACATACTGAAGGGCAAGATCCATGACTTCATGACCATGGAGAGTGATCATGTGCGATGAGAGTTTTAGTCCCCTGTGCATCCACCACCAGCCAACGTTGTGCCTTGTACCCTGCCTGTGAGCAATAAATGCTATTGAATAGAATTGAAAATGACCAGCCAGCTCAAATAGAAGGTACACGTTGCAAGTATTGATAGACAGAAGCCAAGAAGCATAGTGGAATCCAATTATGGCAAGCGTTAAATGTCAGAATGCAGGGGCGCCTGGGTGGCTCAGTTGGTTAAGCGACTGCCTTCGGCTCAGGTCATGATCCTGGAGTCCCGGGATCGAGTCCTGCATCGGGCTCCCTGCTCGGCGGGGAGTCTGCTTCTCCCTCTGACCCTCCTCCCTCTCATGCTCTCTGTCTCTCATTCTCTCTCTCGCAAATAAATAAAAATCTTAAAAAAAAAAAAAAGATTTAAATGTCAGAATGCAGACGTCAGTGTAAGTACTAGTTCTTGGAGGGAATTTTGGAGGGAAAAGACTCTCAGAGTTAGACCAGCGAAGACATCACCTGAAGCCATGAACCAGGTGTGAGTGAAAGGCAGTCACTCCAGGGAGGGACATGAAGGAAGAAATAAGGAGACCTGTCATAAGGATGGAGAAGTTCCAAAGGGACACCGAACAGGCTGGGCTTCCCCTAAAATAAAAGCATGCCTCACCTTTGTGTGAGCTGAGGGACCGCTCCTGAACATGGTCCTTCTCTGAACTGTCCTTGCTTCTCCCTGGTGCGCTCACCCAGTGAAACTGCTGGTGTCTTACAGCCCCACTGGCAAGTAGGGGAGAGGAATAGAACCAGAGGCAAGAGTTCCTTGGGTTTTCCAGGAGAACAAGCCTGGGAAGGAACTAGTACCCAGGAATTCTTCATGTGGCCTTTGGGATTTGGGACCACTGAGCTCCTGTCTCTCACTTTCTTTTCTCTGACTCTTCTGATCTATGAAGATATAAGCTACTCACCCCATCTCTAGGGGCTTGGTTCTCAGATTCTCCTTCTGTGAAATGGGTGTGATCTCATGCATCACACTAAGATGGGCCAGTTTTTACGAAAGTGCATTGAAATTGGAATCTTAGGGGTAGGGCCCTCTAGTGGCAAGTGCCGGTAAGGCAGCACAAGCCAGGCACCTGTGGGTCCACATGGGCTTTCAGCAGAGAACAGGGAACAGGAGAAACAGTGCAGCGAATGCCTCTCAGAAAAAGAAAGTGAAGCCGATTTAAAATGTGATGCTTTTAAAAAAGCTATAGAATGCTCTAAACTGCACAGCCCACAAGAGAGGAGCTTGGCTGGGCCACTTTGGAAACCCAGCAAAGAAAGGAAGGAGCCTGATTGGCCTGGTGATTCTTTTTTCCTTTTTCCTTTTTTTTTCTTTTTTAAAAGATTTTATTTATTTGAGAGAGTGAGAAAAAGAGCGCGCGCGCACAAGCGGGGGGGAGGGGCAGAGAGAGAGGGACAAGCTCCGCCGCGGACTGAGCCCCACGCGGGGCTCAATCCCAGGACCCCGCGATCATGACCTGAGTGCAAGGGAGAAGCTTAACCCACTGAGCCACCCAGGCGCCCCTGGCCTGGTGTTTCGTAGGTTCAGCCTGGAGAAAAGAAATGGCTCGGCCGTATTTTCTTCCAGATCCATTACTTTTCTTCTACTTGACCTTTCCCTGAATTTTCCTGGGTTGAGTAATTTTCTCAAGAACCCTTAGAGACAGGGCGCCTGGGTGGCTTAGTTGGTTAAGCGACTGCCTTCAGCTCAGGTCATGATCCTGGAGTCCCAGGATCGAGTCCCGCATCGGGCTCCCTGCTCGGCAGGGAGTCTGCTTCTCCCTCTGACCCTCCTCCCTCTCATGCTCTCTGTGTCTCATTCTCTCTCTCTCAAATAAATAAATAAAATCTTAAAAAAAAAAAAAAAAAGAACCCTTAGAGACAGTCTCTACTGGCTGTAAAATGAAGTTTGGAGGAGAAGGCACAAGGCGGAAGGGTACTGAGTGGTCCCAAACGCAGGCTCCGATGCTGGAGTGCCTGGGTCTGAATCCTGATTTCTTCGTTCTGTGACCTCAGGCAAGTTAGGTTCACCTTTCTGTGCCTCAGTGTTCCCACCTGCAAAATGGGGACAGTAATAGCTCCTGCTGTGTAGAGTTAATATGAGGCAGCACTATAAGAATATGCCTACAAGCTGATCTTACAGGCTTGAACCTTCATCAGGTCCTGAGCCTGTATCAGGTTCTAGCAGCACAAAGGTAGCAGATATTGTGCCAATTAGGGTTGTGTGCTGAGCTTAACTCCCAGTCCTCCTGCACCAATGCTTGTTCCTCCTGTCATTTCACTTACCATGCTACCCTCCCCTGCATTGGCTCCCCAGCCAGACAGAGAGAACAAGGGCTGGTCTGAATAATAACAATGCAAACAGAGAGCTCCTGAGGGCAGGGAGACTGCAAGAGTTAATTAAAGGCTTCTTTGTATACCAACTGCTATACTAGATGCTTTATACAACTCACAACAACAACAATTCTTCCAGCTTATGTTAAGACTGAGGGAATAAATACCTGGCAAAATCAGGCAGCTGGGGAACACAGGACTTGAACTCAAGACTTCTTGTCACCAAGAGCCACACACTTGCACTTGACCACATACTTGAGCCTTCCTGTACCTGGCTCTGGACTCCCAGCACCTGGCACTTTTCCTGACATTTCATAGGTGGACCACAAATATTTGTTGAATGAATATGTACGTATAATAATATTTTAAAGACACCAAGAGCAGCTCCAAGTAAATGTATTCATATATTAATTCCATTGTTGTCTGGATAACCACTCAACTCTTCTATTGGAAACACCCATTAAGAATCTTGAGTAGAGGGCACCTGGGTGGCTCAGACGGTTAAGCGTCTGCCTTCGGCTCAGGTCATAATCCCAGGGTCCTGGGATCGAGTCCCGCATCGGGCTCCCTGCTCCTTGGGAGCCTGCTTCTCCCTCTGCTTCTCTCTCTCTGTCTCTCATGAATAAATAAATAAAATCTTAAAAAAAAAAAAAAGAATCTTGAGTAGAGCTCACTGTCTGCATTTTGGGCAGAGCTGGTTTCACAGCCAACAAGGGATCCAGGTCATAAACACTGCTGATGAGTTGTTATAAGATGAGAGAAAAATAGTGCAAATTTCCACTATTAATATCAGAAGAATAACAGAAACAGAAGAAGAGGTAAGAATTTATGAGTTGTGCAACACTATTTAAAAGTTTAAAAACAGCTGTGTGCCTTTAAGTTTTGATGACCCACCATACTCCTAACAGCTAACATTTATTGGAGCCTATTATGCGCCATTCCCCACCCGAAGGTTTTATATGTACTAACTCATCTAAAGCCCACAAGAAACATTAAAAATCATCTAATCCCTGAAGATGCAATCCTCCTTCACTTTACAAATTAAGAAACTGAGTCACGGAAAGGCTCAGCAACTAGTCCGAGTTACTATGGAAACCAGGACTCCACTGCTGGCCTCCCAGGTCCAGGGGCTGGGCGCTGAGCCACTGTTCTCAGTGCCTGCCCTACCCATGGCTTCCCAAGGCAGGAAACTTGTATTCTTGACTCCAGACGCCCTACATCTAAGCAGTCACTAGGTCTTGTCAAGTCTAACTCAACCATGTCCCCTCAATCTGCCTAGCCTCCTTCCCGGTGTCCACTCTCCCAGGTCATTCCTTTATCACATGTGACCTGGGCTGTTATCACATAAAGAGCAATCTTTCCAAAATGCTGACCTTATCACTTTATTTTTCTACTGAGAAATTTTTCCTGTGGGACCAGACTCCTGAGCAATTTGACCCATCAGACTGTCCGGGCCTTTCTTCTGCTTCCTCCCTAAGCTCCAGTCACACAGAAGTACGTGGGTCCACGAACCCATCCAATCCTTTCCTGCTCTACATCTTTGCCCACGCTGTGTCCTGTGCCTGGAAAACCTTCTCTCCTTTCCATCTCTAGCTATTTTATACTCAAGGACCAAACCGAGGATCCCTCTTTGTGTAGAACTCTGAAACCCCCGCCAACTCAAAGCTAAATATATAGCTCGCTTGTAAATTTCCATTAATAAAGTATTTATTGCCCATAAATTTTACTTCCTAAGTGCCTAAGAAATGAGACTACAGGCTCCATTTCAGCAGGTAAACACAAACTATGCACCTATTTTTTTTGTGTCTTACTTTGTTTTGTTTTTCAAGAAAAGAGACCAAGCAAGTAGCAAAGAAACAGCAAAGACTCTCCAACGTGACAAAGGGCCTGTGCTGTCGGAAGCCTCAGGCCCTGAGTAGCCACAAAGGGACTGTGGGGTTGAGAACAGTAAGACAGAAATTGAGGACGAGGAAGTCTACCGTGAGAGAGGTGACCAGGACCCCGAGAGAGGATGGAAAGCTAGCCACTGGGAGGGCCAACCAGAAACAATAAACCAGAGCATAGCAGAGGCACGTGGCTGGAGGAAGGGAAGGCAGCTCTGCCTCCATCATCCCAAAGATAGGAAACTGGGCACTTAAGTCACACCTCCCTCCAGGACAAGAGCTTTGCTTTATTCCTCTTGTCATTCACTGCACCCATGATAGAAGCTAGTGTCTAGGAGAGCTTCATAAACATATGAATAAATATTTGTTGAACTGAACTCAGATTGGGACCCAGACACTGGGATTCTCCATTTCTGGGTCTAGGGAATGGAGAGCAGAGGTTGTGTGGGTCGCTCAAGGTGCCTCTTGGAGAAAGCACTGGGCTTTTCAGTGAGAAGGATGGGCTGTGGTTCCCTCACAACGGTGGGTACAGGACCTCAGGATGTTTTGTAAAACCCTGAAGGAGAATGGACTTGCTAAGAGGTGGTGTGTGAGATTTCAAATGGAAGCTTCTAGATCTGAAAACACCTCCATAACTCCCCGCTTATCAGAGAAGCCCCAGATCCTCTGCTCGAAGCAGCTCTTTGCAGATGTGCTTGGGCTCCCAGCTCCCCCAGCTACATCTCCACATCCCTTTCTTGTTGGTCTGAAATTAAGCTGCTACCCTGAAGAACTTCAGAGTCCCTTTGTAGAAACTCTGTAAGCAGATACAGAACTACTTGAGAAGATTTAAAAAAAAAAAATTGGTGGTGTTCTTCCAGTGCCCTGAGGTTCTGGCACATTTCATTTATTTTATCCTTATGCGTTAACCCTAGGACTCTTTCTCTACCTCTCCTCCTTCCCCTCACCACCTCCAATACCAACGCCCCCTACCACTCATCCCACAAGGCTCAGTGCAAACGCCCCTTCCTGGGAGCAACTTTCCCTGCTCCTGCAGACCATGTTTGATGCCCACACTTTGTTCTCATTGTACTACATGTCTTTCCTTCACAGAAGATTTCAAATTTTGTCTTTAAATATTTCTCCTTGTGATTATTTAGTTAATGTCTCTCTTTCCTCACTAGACTGTGAGCTCCATCAGGGCACAGACCATGGCTGGTTTTGCTCACCATTTGTACCCACAGTACCTGACCCTGTGCAAGTTGGAGAGGAAGTCTTCAACGTTATCATATTTTGATTAACCTAATGAAGATGCAGCAGTTTGTGCGGACTTCACCTGCCTCACCTGGAACGTGAGAATCCTTTGGCACATGTCTCAATGACAAAGCTATTTACTCCTAAACACTAAGACCCTTAATAAGTCTCTAACCTTGGGGTAGAAATGCAGTAGAAAAATATCGAATGTACTTCCTGTGCAGGAAACATAGTTAGGGGTCAGAAAACATAGAAAAGAACTAACATTATAGGGCTAAGACTGTTATCCTCGGAAAGGCGTGCTCACAGGGTTGTCCTGGGCTGGTGTCTGGGAAGTTGGATTTGGGGAGTTCGACTGCACCCTGATAAGAGTGGTTCACTGAGCTTAAACTATTTGTACAATTTGGTTTGTGCTGAACATCTGATTTCCTTCTAGGGCTCTGAAATTTTGGTATGTGCTAGGCAGACAGTGCCTCCATTTCTGACAGTTGAAAAAAAACCCTGGAATTCTGGGCTGAGTCAGGCTTCCAGGTGGACCACATTTCACACATGTTGGCACAATGTGTTGCTAGAAGAATTAAGAATGGTCCTGTGTGACTCCACTGGGATAAGACTCTTGGAAGCTTCACCTGGTTTCTTCTGGACACAACTCCACGTACCATTCCCTTTGCTGATCTTGCTTTGATCTATTCCCTGTAATAAATCGTAGCCACGAGTAGGACTATATGCCAAATCCTGTAAGTCCTCCTAGTGAATCACTGAACATGGAAGTAGCCTTGAAAACACTTAACACACCTCCTAAATGTTTTTGCAGTCTATCTCACTTCTCTTCTTTCATCTGCCAATAGCTGCTGCAGTCGTGGCCCCCACCACCTCTTCCTGGACAACAGCAGCTTCCCTCCCACATCCACACTCATCCTAGTCCAATCCATTCTCTACACCGCAGCCAGAGTGGTCTTTCCAAACACAAATGTGATCCTGGTGGCAGGAGGAACCAATGGACTGCTGGTGTACCTTTATTTCTGTAGTGGTTCACAAGCCGAGAGTTTATAAGTAGAAGAACTTCTTTAACCAGAGAAAAATTGGAAATAATACTCAGTAATCTAATTTCCATAAATGTGCCAAGGCTAGGTGGTCTCATGAACTAGTTCTATCATCTTCAGTGAAAGGATAATTCCCATGTAATTTTAACTGTTCCAAAGCATAGAAACTTCAAAGTTCATTGAGCACTATTAATATAATACTGATTCCAAACTAGATGAGGATGATTCTCCAACAAGAAAAATATAGACCAGGGATCAGCAAACAACAGCCTGTGTACAAATCCAGCCTGCCAAGTGTTTTTATATTACCTGTGGGCTAAGAATAGTCTTTACAATTTCCGAAGGTTGAAAAAAACTTGGAAGAATAATATTGGTAACGTGAAAATTATATGGAATTCAAATTTCAGTGTTCATAAATAAAGTTTTATTGGAACACACACAACAGTCATCTGTTTATGTATTGACAATGGCTGCTTTCATTCTACAACAGCCAAGTTGAATAGTTGCAGTGAAGAATGTATAGTTGCACAGTGTAAAATATTCACTACCTTGACTTTTACAGGAAAAAAGTTGTCAACTCCTGATAATCTCACTTATACATATAAATACTAAGATCTTAATTTAAAAAATAAGAAGAAAAAATCTTAATTTAAATTTTAGTAAATGAACCAAGCAATGCATGAAAAGAAAAAAAAATACAATCAAGTAGGGTTTATCCCCAGAATGCAAAGATGATTTATCTTTAAGAAATCTTCTATTGCAATTTATTGTTTAAACACATTAAAGAGGAGGGAAAAGAACCATAATCATCTTGACTGATGCCAAAAAATGTATTTGATAAAATTCAACAACCACAACTGATTAGGAAAAAAATTAGCAAATAGAATAAAAATAGAAGACGTTTCAGTCAATACCCAATCAGAAAAATTGAAACCATGTTAAATATCCAAACCCCACAAATTGAACATAAGAATTGAAAACAAAAGTGATGGAAGGGTTTGAGGAGTGAAACAGGGAAGATGAGGTTACTGACCAAGTCCAGGAAGGTGTTACCACTCTTGGAGGACATTGCCTTTGGAACTAGTGCTGTCCCATCACAGGATGCCAGGAGTCCGTACTCCAACCAAAGCCACAAGAATCTGGGAGCCTAAGTTGCCCCACCACTGTGGCTGCCATCATTGGAGCCAGAGCCCACAAATACCACACTGCCAAGACTTCTGGAATGACTGCTGGAACTGCATTGCTAGACCAAGAACCCTGGAACTGCATTCATTTCCCATTATTGCTGCCACTGCTGGGGACATTATCAGAAGCCAAGATGAAAAAAACATTTCTCCCTTCTTCCCACTTTCCAGTGTTTCACCAGTACCACCCATTGATAAAAGTATAGAATAATATCCCTCATGAATGTTGATGCAAAAATCCTCAACAAAATACCAACAAACCAGCAGCACATTAAAATGATTATATATCGTGACCAAGTTGGATTTATTCCTGGAGGGCAAGGAAGGTTCAACATAAAAAAAAACAATGAATGCAATAGAACAATTAATAGAGTGAAAGGGGGGAAAACCACATGATCATCTCAGTTGATGCAGAAAAAACATTTGACAACATTCAACACCTTTTTCATGATTAAAAACAGTTAACAAATTAGGAATACAAGGAAATTACTTCCACACAATAAAAACCATGTATTAGTTTGCCAAAGACTGCCATAACAAAGTACCGCAGGCTGGATGGTTTAAACAACAGAAGTGTATTTTCTTACAGTCCCAGAGGCTAGAAGTCTGCAATTAAGATGTCAGCAAGATCAGTTTATTGTGAGGCCTCTCTCTCTGGCTTATAGATGGTTTTCTTCTCCCTGTGTCTTCACATATCTTCTCTCTGTGCATGTCTATGTTCTAATCTCTTCTTTTTATAAAGACATCAACCTTATTGAATTAAGGTCCACCCATACGACCTTATTTTAACTTAATTACCTCTTTGAACATCTTATCTCCAAATACAGTCACATTCTGAGGTAGTGGGTGTTAGGACTTCAACATGTGCATTTTGGCAGGACACAGTTCAACCTATAACATTCTGCCTTCTGCATCCCCCAAATATGTCCTTTTAACAAGTAAAATGTGTTCACTCCATCCCAACAGCCCCAAAGTCTTAACCCATTCAGTATCAACTCTCAGTCCAAAATCTCATCTAAATATCATCTAAATCAGGTATGTGGGAATCTCAAGGTATGACTTATCCTGAGGGAAAATTCAACTCCAGTTGTGAATCTGTAAAACCAGACAAGTCATATGCTTCCCCAATATAATGGTGAGACAAAGGATAGACATGCCCACTCCGAAGGGAGAAATAGAAAAAAGGAAAGGAGTCACATTTGTTTGTTTTGTTTTTTTAGAGTCCATATACAAGTGAAATTGTGGAATTTGTCTTTCTCTGTCTAACTTATTTCAGTTAGCATAATGCCCTCAAGGACCAACCATGTTGCTATGATTTCCCTTACATGTGGAATCTAAAACAAAAGAAAACACACAATCAAATTATGACAATAACAACCCAAAAAACCCCAAGCTCATGGATAGAGATAACAAATTAGTGGTTGTCAGAGGGAAGGGGGGCATGAGGAGAGGGTGAAGTGGGTGAAGAGTTTCAAAAGATAAAAACTTCCCATTATAAAATAAATAAGTCATGGGGATGTAATGTATGTTATGAAAACTATAGTTAATAATATGTATTGCATATTTGAAAGTTGCTAAGAATAAATCTTAAAAGTTCTCAACACAAAAAAAATGTATAACCATGTATAGTGACCAATGATAACTAGACTTATTGTGGTGATTATTTCCCATTGTATACAAATAGAGAATCATCATGTTGCACACCTGAAACTAATATAATTATATGTCAATTATACCTCAATAAAAAAAAGGAAAGGAGTCACAGTTCCCAAGCAAGTCCAAAACCTAGCTGGGCAGATTCTATTAGAGTTTAAGACATGGTAGTAATCCTCTTTGGCTCCACTCTCTGTTTGGTGGATCCACCTGGGTGGCTCTGCCTGCTGGGACCACCAGGTTCATCGTCTCCACCTTCGGCAGTGGCCCCACCCCTCTGTAACCAAAAGCAACCCTGACCCCTGAGCTGTGCCTTAGAGCCCATGGTGGCAGGATCAGCCCTGGCTTTTTTCTCATTTCTGCAGTGATATTACATGTTTGCAGCTGGATAACTTTATTGGTCTATCCTGTAGAATTCCAGAAATCCCACGGCCTTCCTTAATCTAGTCTTGTCTCTGTCTCCTTCAGTCCAAGTTGACAGCATTTCTGCTGGTATAAAATTCCCAAAAGCCTTGTTGGTCTCCTGTGCAATTCACAGAGGCCCGCACCATCAGACAACAAGGTCCTTCCCAGATTGTTCCTGGATAACCCCATCTCTATCCCTGGCTTCCCCTGAAATGATTAATTGTATCCATAAGTCACACACCTGTAATTCAGCCCCATAATAGGCCATATATGAAAAACTCACAGCTAATATCATACTCAAAGGTGAAAGACTAAAAGCTTTCCTCCTAAGATAAAGAAGAAAACAAGGATGCTGATTTTTACCATTTCTAATCAACATAGTATTTGGAGTTCTAGCCAGAGCAATTAGGCAAGAAAAAGAAATAAAAGGCATCCAAATTGGAAAAGAGGAAGTAAAATGATCTCTGTTCATAGATGACATGATCTTATATATAGAAAACCCTAAAGATTCCACACACACAAAAAAACCTATTAGAACTAATAAATGAGTTAAGCAAAGTAGCAATATGCAAAATGAACCCACAAAACACAGTTGTTTTCATACACCAATAATGAACCACACAAATAGGAAATTGTGAAAACAATTGCATTTACAATAGCATTAAAAAGTATAAAATACTTAGGAATAAAATTAACCAAGAAGGCAAAAGTCTTAAATGTAGAAAATTATAAAACATTAATGAATGAAATTAAAGAAGACAAAAATAAATGGAAAACATTCTGTGTCCATGAATTGAAAGATTTAATATTATAAGGTGACAATACCATCCAAAATGATCTACAGAGTCAATGCAACCCTGATCAAATCCCAACAATGTTTTTTGCAGAAATGGAAAAACACATCCTAAATTTCATAAGAATGTCAAGGGACCCTGAATGGACAAACAATCCTGAAAAGGAAGAACAAAGTTGTTTGACTCACACTTCCTGATTTCAAAACTTATGGGAAAGCTAGAGTAATCAAAAATAGTGCCGCACAGGCATAAGACAGACCAATGGAATAAAATAGAGCACCTAGATACAAACCCTTGAATAAATGTTCAAATGATTTTTGCCAAGGATATTGAGAACATTCAATAGGGAAAGGACAGTCTTTTCAACAAATTATGTTGGGAAAACTGGATCTCTACATGCAAAAGAATGAAGTTGGACCCTTATCTTATTCCATACACAAAAATTAATTCAAATGGATCAAAGACCTAGATATAAGAGCTAAGACTAAAAAACTCTTAGGCGAAAACATAGGGGAAAATCTTTATAATATTGAATTTGGCAATTATTTTTTTAATATAACACCAAAAGCATAAACAACAGAAGAAAAAAAACAGGTAAACTGGCCTTCATCGAAATTTAAAACTTTTGTGCCTCAAAAGACACTATCAAGTGACACAATCCCAGAATGGAAGAAAATATTTGCAAATCATGTATCTTATAGGAGATTAATATCTAGAATATATAGAGAACTCCTACGACTCAATAACAATAAAACCCAAACAACTTTAAAAGGGGCAAATAACTTGAATAGGTGCTTCTCCAAAGAAGATATACAAATGACCAATAAGCACATGAAAAGATGCTCAACATCACTAATCATTAAAGAAATGCAAATCAAAGCCACAATGAGATACTACTTAACATCCATGAGGATGATTATTATCAAAAAACAAAACGACAAATGTTGGCAAAGATGTAGAGAAACTGGAACTTCTATGCATTGCCGGTGCAAATGTAAAATGGTGCAGCCATAATGGAGAACAGTTTAGTGGGTCCTCAAAAAGCTAACCATAGAATTATCATATGACCCAGCAATTCCAATCCTAGGTGTATATCCAAGAGAATAGAAAGCAGGGCCTCAAACAGATACATATACTCCAATGTTCGTCGCAAAATTATTCACAATGTGCAAAAGGTGGAAACACTCCAGTGTCCACATATAGATGAATGAATAAAGAAAATGTGTTATATTCAAAAAATGGAATATTATTTAGCCATAAAAAATAGAGTGAAATTCTGATACATCCTATAGTATGCATATACCTTGAAGACATTATGCTATGTGAAATAAGCCAGACACTAAAAGGCAAATATAATTCCACTTATATGAGGTATCTAGAATTGGCAAAGTCAGAGAGAGAGAAAGTAGATTAGGTTACTAGGGGCTGAAGGAAAGGAGTAATAGAGATTCATTGCTTAATGGTTATAGAGATTCTGTTTGGGATAATAAAAGGTTTTGCACCCAATCCCATTGTGTGTTTTGGTGGGGGGTGGGTGTCCAAACAAACAAGGAATTTCCCAACACCAGCTGGGTGTCCTATAATTCAATTCAATTCTGACACCATCTACCTGGAGATAGCATAAGTTTCCACAGGTTCAGTGTTTAGTCCCACAAGTCTGCCCCACCACCCCCATTTCAGATGGCAGTCACAAATGCAGGGCTCCTGACCCACAGGCTATAGATTGAAGGTTCCGACAACCCCCTCCTTAGGTTCAACTAATTTGCTAGAGCAGCCCACAGAATTCAAGGAAACTCTTCATTTACTAGATTCCCAGTTTATTATGAAAGGATGTAACTCAGGAACAGCCAAATGGAAGAGACGCACAGGGCAAGGTGTGGAGAAAGGGCAAGGAGCTTCCAGGTCCTCTCTGAGGTCACCATTCTCCCAAATCTCCACATCTTCACCAACCCAGAAGCTCTCTGAACCCCCTCCTTTTGGGTTTTCATGGAGATTTTGTTATGTAGGCATGATCGATTAATTCACTGACCATTGGTAACTGATTCAACCTCCAGGCCCCTCCCCTCCCAGGAGGTCAGGAAGTAGGACTAAAGTTTCCAGCCCTCTAATCACATGGCTGGTTCCCCTGGCAACCAACCTTCATCTTAAGGTGAAGTCCAAAAGCCACTTGTTAACATAAATCCAGTTGTGGTGGAAAAGGTTTGTTATGAACAAAACACCCATTTCTCTCTTAAAGCTCTGAAGAGATTTTAGGAACTGAGGACAAGAGACCAAATATTATAACAAAAGATATTCCCATTACTCTAATCACTGAGGAAATTCCAAGGGTCTTGGGAGCTGTGAGACAGGAACCATGGGCAAAGATTAAATATATATAAGAAATGAGTGACCAAATACATATTTCTCATAAATCACATTATCACAGATAATAAAAACATTTTGGAAATAGATACAGGCATATCTCAGAGATATTGCAGGTTCAGCTCCAGAGCATTGCAATGAAGTGAATATCACAATAAAGTAAGTCAAGTGAATTTTTTGGTTTCCCAGTGCATATAAAAGTTATGTTTATACTGTGGCACCTCAGTGGCTCAGTCAGTTAAGCATCGGACTCTTGATTTCGGCTCAGGTCATGATTTCAGGGTTGTGGGATCAAGCCCTGCATTGGGCTCCCTGCTCAGCGGGGAGTCTCCTGGAGATTCTTCTCTTTCTCCTTCTCCCTCTGCCCCTCCCCCTGTTCACACACATACACACACACACACACACACTCTCTCTCTCTCTCCTCTCTCTTTCTCTCAGATAAATAAAGAAGTCTTTTTTTAAAAGTTACGTTTTTTTTTTGTTTTTTTTGTTTTTTTGTTTTTTTAAGATTTTTTATTTATTTATATGAGAGAGAGAATGAGAGACAGAGAGCAGGAGAGGGAGGAGGGTCAGAGGGAGAAGAAGACTCCCTGCCGAGCAGGGAGCCCAATGCGGGACTCGATCCCAGGACTCCAGGATCATGACCTGAGCCCAAGGCAGTCGCTTAACCAACTGAGCCACCCAGGTGCCCCTAAAAAGTTATGTTTATACCAAATTGTAATCTATTGAATATGCAATGGGAGTATGTCTAAAAAAAAGTACACACCTTCATTTAAAAATACTTTATATTAAAATAAAGAGCTCATACAACTTGATACAAAAAAAAAAAAACCCAATCAATCCAATTTAAAAAACGAGCAGAGAATATATAAAGTAAAATTTACCATTTTAGCCATTTTTAAGCGTACAGTTCTGTAGCATTAAGTACATTTACATTGTTGTGCAACTGTCACCACCATCCATTGCCAGAACTGTCTTCTTTCCTAACCGAAACTGTCCCCATCAACCCTATGAAATCATGGGAGGAGAACACTGAGCACAGAACCAGACATTGAAGAGACACGTGATAAGTGCGTGTTCCTCTCTGCCCTTGGAGTTGCTCACCTGCAGCTCTTCCGTGAGTTAAACTTTATAGGTGTTCGTGATTAACCAGAGACCACTTAGGAAAATTTTCATTTCCCTTTCCTACTTCCCTTCCCCCATTTTACGTGCCAACAACTTGTCTCTTAATTTTATTTTGAACATTTGAATATATGTTGAAGATGAACACTTTTCTGAATATTTTGACATAATCAAACCTTTAAGACAGCGCATTTCATTAGCCAGTAGGCGAGTGTATGTTCTCTTAGGTGCACAGCTTTAACATTATTTGAGTAAGTGCATGTTCGCAATTCATAGTAATGCCAGTAAGTCTTCAGTTCCCAGATGACATGTACAACCCTTATGGCGGAAATGCAGTGGTGGAGTAAGTGACTGTCCAATCATTTGACACATCTCTCATCAGGAAGACAAGGACTATTCTTGAGGCAAAACAAGCGGTGAGTACGGTTTTAGACCCTGCTTTAAAACTGTAAAATTAAAAAAACCACTAAATCCTCGATCACCTGTGGGCGACATGGACGAGCGGTCGGTCAATCTGGGAAACAATTTCAGTGAAAACCTAGATTGCTTATTCATGTAGGCATGTGTGTTTTGCCAGTGATGCTCAGTCTGCTTGTAATCAGATGATACAAGAATTTGAGTTAGAGTAAGTTTGTCAAAGCCAGTAAGATCATTCAAACACTGGTCTTACAAGCAGACATCAGAAGTTAAGGTGAGGGAGTAGGATGTAGGATTCAGCACCTGGAGTCTGCTTTTCCTGGAGGTACGTTGTCTGTGTGGCCCAGTCCCTCATTTTCCAGGATCTGCTGTTTATACTCCTGAGAATTTGATTTACAGGTTTTTGGCCTGGATCTTGCTTTGATTTTAAGCATTTAGAGGGTCCTAGGCAAGGGTGCCCACCGTAGTGAAGCATGTGCGTGTCTGCAGCACTGAACGTCCTGTGGTCAAGAACCTTATTTATAGTTGCTACACAGTCATTTATAGACACTCCCCTTTGGACTCATTTATTGATCTCAGTGTGGGACAAAGGTGTAATGCCTGCTCAAGATAATCTAGACGTGACTGGTTTGAGATGGTTTCATTCTAATGGGGGTGGGAGGACCTGTATTTAAGACCACATGGCAGGCTAGACAATCCCCCAAATTTTCCCACTACAGAGCGTCTAGAAATACTGATAAAATATAAACAGCTTTTGAGTGCATAGTTTAGCTTTCAAGACAGACATTCTTTTTTTAAAAAAATTTTTTATTGGGGCACCTGGGTGGCTCAGTTGGTTAAGCGGCTGCTTTCAGCTCAGGTCATGATCCTGGAGTCCTGGGATCAAGTCCCGCGTCGGGCTCCCTGCTCAGCAGGGAGTCTGCTTCTCCCTCTGACCCTCCTCCCTCTCATGCTCTCTGTCTCTCATTCTCTCTCTCTCAAATAAATAAATAAATAAAAATCTTTAAAAAAAATTATTGTTATGTTAATCCCCATGCATTACATCATTACTTTTAGATGTAGTGTTCCATGATTCATTGTTTGTGCATAACACCCAGTGCTCCATGCAGAACGTGCCCTCCTCAATACCCATCACCAGGCTAACCCATCCTCCCACCCCCCTCCCCTCTAGAACCCTCAGTTTGTTTTTCAGAGTCCATCGTCTCTCATGGTTCATCTACCCCTCCGATTTCCCCCCCTTCATTCTTCCCCTCCTGCTACCTTCTTCTTTTTTTTTTTCTTAACATATATTGCATTATTTGTTTCAGAGGTACAGATCTGAGATTCAGCAGTCAAGACAGACATTCTTAAGGAGCAAGTAAAGAGGAACTCGAAGTGAATTAACATTTTACATATGTAATCTGAAAATTACAGTGTCATATTTGTTCATTCTAATAGACTAAAGCACTGGGAGATGGGAGGCTGGTGCCCCGCAACCTTGGGAATGTTCTGCCTCTCAGCTCTGTGTGGATGGTCTCCCCAGCCCCCAGGCAACGAGGCGTTCAGCTTGAGGGTCTTTGTAGGGTGATGAGAATGTTCTACAGCTAGACTGTGCAGCTCTGGGAATATACTAAGGTGCAGGGGGTTGTGTGCAGGGAAAAAGAACCCGCGTACCCCCCAAAAGAAAGAGGTCTTCAAGGGGGAAATCCTTTCGCATTTGCCTCCTAAGCTCCCTGCATGTGGGAATGCCCACCCTCTCCCCCACTGAAATCCCTCTTTCTCCAGTCTGAGGGAGAGAGTCAGAGTTGAAGGAAACATTCGAGTACCTACAACATGCCAGGTGCCGGGGCTACATCATCTTCTGTGTCCTTTTAGGACAAACCTGATTCTGTCACTCACTTCCTGCTTGAAACCTGTCCACGGCTTCTCCTTGCCCATAGGCTCAAGGCCAGGTTGCCCGTAGCTTCCCCCCTGGCCCCCCGTCTCTGGTTGTTTTCCTCCTTGCTTTGTTCTCCAGCCAGAATGAATGAAGTTGCCCAAACAGCGCCTTTGCCTGGGCCTGGAATAGACTCCACCTCCACCAAGGCCTGGCAGGATGAAGATGGGGTTGAATGAACTGTTTTCCTCTTTAAAATTAAAATTTTAAGTGGAGCACACATAAGTATATAACGTGGGGAAGGGAACACAATACTTGTTCCCCTGAGCCCCCGGTCTTATCCCTGTGCCCTCCCCATCCACGGGGAATTGCTGTCCCGATTCGTTAGTCATGCCCTTGATTTCTTTATAGCTTGACCACAGAATGGACTCATCCTTAAACACTGTTGTTTGGTTTTGCCTGCACTGGAATTGTATATGAATGGAATCCTACTCTTGTCTTTTTCTGTGTTGTTTGCTGCCCAGTCTTGTTTCAGAGGCACACAGGTGTGGATGTGCCACATTTTCCGTGCTGTTAACGCAGGTCGCTGTGCGTGGCTCTGGGTACACACACACAAGGTTTCCCTAGGGCATGGACTCGCTGGGTCACAGGATACACACACTTGGACCACACTGGAGTCGCCACATTTATACTTCCAATGACCGTGCGCTTCCACTTTCCGGGAAGGTTCCCTTTCGTGGCTCCTCTGAGTAGAAGCATGTCTTAATGCCACCTCCCTGGGTGGCACGTGGAGCCCTGAGAGTTTTACAGTGGTCACAGTCCAATGGTGAGCGAAGGACGAGGCTGTGGTCTCACCCTTGCTAGAGAAACAGACACGCACCTACACACGAGAGCATCCATGCTCTGCACACTTTATGGCTATCCTGCTCCTGAATAGACATTTTTTTAAAGATTTTATTTATTTATCTGACAGAGAGAGAGAGCACAAGCAGGGGGAGCGGCAGGCAGAGAGAGAGGGAGAAGCAGGCTCCCCATGGATCAGGGAGCCCCATGAGGGGCTCAATTCCAGGATCCTGGGATCATGACCTGAGCCAAAGGCAGATGCTTAACCAACTGAGCCACCCAGGCGCCCCATGAATAGACATTTTTCTTTTTTTTCTTTTTCTTCTTTATCCTTTCTCCAACTGAGGCATTTTATTGTTGCCTCTTATACACACACACAAACACACACAATGTGTAAACAATTTAAATAACATGTGGAGAACAACCAAATTCAAGACTGTGGTTGCCTCTGGGAATGGGGGAACATAAAGGGATGCTCTATTAATTCACGATATTTTGTTACTTTCAAAAATGTTTTTATTTTAATTCCTGTATAGTTAACATACCGTGTTATATTAGTTTCAGATGTCCAATACAGTGACTCAACAATTCCGCACATTACTCAATGCTCATCATGGTAAGTGTACTCAAACCCCTTCACCTATTTCACACATGCCCAGCCCAACACCCCGAGTAGACATTTTTCTAAAGAAGACATACAGATAGCCACTGGACACGTGAAAAGATGCTCAACATCACTAATCAGCAGGGAAAAACAAATCAAAACCACAATGAGATGTTGCCTCACACCAGTCAGAGTGACTAGTAACAGAAGACAAGAACTAACAAGTATTGTTGAGGATGTGGAAGAAAGGGAACCCTCATGACTGTTGGTGGGAATGTAGACTGGTGTAGCCACCATGGAAAACAGTTTGGAGGTTCCTCAAAAAAATTAAGAATAGAAATACCATATGGTCCAGCTATTCCATTTCTGGATATTTATCCAAAGGAAACAAAAACACTAGTTTAAAACACTTCTACATTTATTGCAGAATTATTTACAATAACCAAGATATAGAAGTGAACATCCACTGATAGATGAATGGATAAAAAATGTGACATATATAATTGGATATTACTCAGTCATAAAAATGAATGAAATCTTGCCATTTGCAAGAACATGGATGGACCAAAAGGGTATTAGGCTCAGTGAAATAAGTCAGACAGGGAGGGATAAATACCATATGATTTCACTTATACATGTAATCTAAAAAAACAAAACAAACAAACAAAAACAGGCTGATAAATACAGAGAACAAACTGGTGGTTGCCAGAGGGAAGGGGGTAGGGACATGAGTGAAATAGGTGAATGGGATCAAGACATACGAACCTCCAGTTCTAAGTCACGGGAATGAAAAGTACAGCATAAGAAATATAGTCAATAGGGGCCCCTGGGTGGCTCAGTCGGTTGAGCGTCCAACTCTTGATCTCAGCTCAGGTCATGATCTCAGGGTCATGGGATTGAGCCCTGCTTTAGGCTCTGCACTCAGCGGGAAGTCTGCTTCTCTCCTCCCTCTCCCTCTGCTCCTCCCCTGCTTGCGTGCTCGCTCTCTCTCTCAAATAAATAAATAAATCTTTAAAAAGAAGAAACATAGCCAATAAATTGTGCTAACCTTGTGCGACGACAGGCAGTAACTATACTTACAGTGGTGAGCATCTCATAATGCCTATAAATGTGGAATCACTATGTCGTACACCTGACACTAATAATACCAGTTTTATTTTATTTTTTTAAGATTATTTATGCATTTGAGAGAGAGAGCACGGGGAGAGGGGCAGAGGGAAAGAATCTCAAGTAGACTCCACGCTGAGCAAGGAGCCGGCCGGATGCGGGGCTGAATCTCACAACCCTGAGATCATGACCTGAGCTGAAATCAAGAGTTGGGCGCTTAACCGACTGAGCCACCCCGGCGCCCTTAATAATACTGGTTTTATAGTCAATTATAGTCAATATAGTCAACAACGCTTCAATTAAAAAAAAAGAAAAAAGAACATATTGTTGTAGCCCTTACATAGGAATACATTGCATTGCATTTACTCATTAACTTCATATTTACTGAGTGTCTGTTATAGTCCTAGGTACTGTGTTAGGCTGTGGGTAAGAATGGTAATCAACCCATTTCGTGTCCTCAATTAAATTATAAAGAAATAAAGAAGAGGGGCACCTGGGTGGCTCAGTCGTTAAGTGTCTGCCTTCGGCTCAGGTCATGATCCCGGGGTCCTGGGATCAAGCCCCGCATCGGGCTTCCTGCTCTGCGGGAAGCCTGCTTCTCCCTCTCCCGCTCCTCCTGCTTGTGTTCCCTCTCTCGCTGTGTCTCTCTGTGTCAAATAAATAAATAATATCTTGGGCGCCTGGGTGGCTCAGTCGTTAAGCGTCTGCCCTGGGCTCAGGTCATGATCCCAGGGTCCTGGGATCGAGTCCCACATCGGGCTCCCTGCTCTGCGGGAAGCCTGCTTCTCCCTGTCCCGCTCCCCCTGTTTGTGTTCCTGCTCTCGCTATATCTCTCTCTGTCAAAAAAATAAATAAAATCTAAAAAAAAAAAAAAAAAAAAAGAATGGTAATCAACCCATTTCGTGTCCTCAATTAAATTATAAAGAAATAAAGAAGAGAGGCCAAGGAAACATTCTGAACCATGTGAGAAATGCTATGATTTGAATAAGAAGAGCAAATCACTTCACCCGGTTTTCAGGAGGTTTGGGAAAGTTTTCCAAGGAGATGATATCTTGTATGTGAAATTGTACTATGTACCGTGACAGACTTGCAGATACAACCAAACGATCCCTAGTTTCAAGGTGAGCATGGTTTTGAACAGAAGATAAAAGGCAGGTAAAGAGGGCGCCTGGGTGGCTCAGTTGGTTAAGCGACTGCCTTCGGCTCAGGTCATGATCCTGGAGTCCCGGGATCGAGTCCCGCATCGGGCTCCCTGCTCGGCAGGGAGTCTGCTTCTCCCTCTGACCCTCCCACATCTCATGTGCTCTCTCTCCTCTCATCCTCTCTCTCAAATAAATAAATAAAATCTTAAAAAAAAAAAAAAAAGGCAGGTAAAGAAGGTCCAGACCACGCAGACTTTCTCCACATCAGCAACAGACCAGTTAGCTTTCTCATCGTCCTGTGCGTTCACTGGAATAGCACTTTTAATTTCCTCCAACAAGTTTTCCTTTGCATTCACAACTTGGCTCACTGGTGCAAGAGGCCTAGGCTTTCAGTCTGTCTCAGCTTTGGACATGCTTTCCTCACTACGCTTAATCCCTGCCAGGTTTCGATTTAAAGCAATGGATGTGTGATTCTTCCTTTTACCTGAACACTTAGGGGCCGTTCGTCGTAGGATTATTAACTGGCCTAATTTCAATACTGTTGTGTCGCAGGGAATAGGGAGGCCCGAGGAGAGGGAGAGAGACGGAGGAATGGCCGTCGGTGGGAAAATCAGCACACACATATCTATCGATTAAGTTCACCATCTTATACGGGAGTGGCTCACAGAGCCCCCAGACAATTACAGTAGTAACATCAGGGGCGCCTGGGTGGCTCAGGAGGTTAAGCGTCCACCTTCAGCTCAGGTCATGATCCCAGAGTTCTGGGATCGAGCCTCGCATCGGGCTCCCGGCCGGATTCTGGTTCTCCCTCTGCCTCTCCCCTCTCTCATGCTCTCTTTCTCTCTCACAAGTAAATACATAAAAATCTTTAAAAAAAAATAGTAACATCAAAGATCAGTGATCACAGATCACCGTAAAAATATAATAATAATGAAAAACTTTGAAATATTGTGAGCATTGCCCAGATGTGGCACAAAGCAAGTAAGTGTTGGAAAAATGGTGCCAAGAGACTTGCTCGACCCAGGGTTCCCCCACAACTTCGGTTTGTAAAAAGCACAATGTCTGCAATGCTCAATAAAGTGCAGCGCAATAAAACAAGGTATGCCTGTAATGTTGGTTCACTGAATTGAACAGTTAAAACAGTAATTTTAAAAAATATATTTTATTTATTCATTTGAGAGAGAGAGAACGAGCATGGCAGGGAGTGGGGAGACAGGCAGACTCCCGACGTGGGGCTCGATCCTAGGACCCGGAGATCACGACCTGAGAGCCAAAGACAGACGCTTAACCATCTGAGCCGCCCAGGCGCCCCTAAAACAGTAACTTTCAGCTTACAACACCACGACATGTCATTTAGGCCATTTCACCACACACAAAAAAAAACAAAAAATGAGAAAAGAATCTAGATGGAAAACGAAAATGCCAATTCACAGTGCACACTTAAGTTCTTTGTGCTTCGCTCAGAAAAAAAAGTAAAGGGAGTAGTAATAAAATCAGGCCTGCAGCATGTGGTCAGAGGGCTTACCACACCTCTGAGAGGAAGGGGAAGTCTCTGTGAGAACCAACCTCATCTATGACAGAGCAGAGAAGAGCAGACGCCAGGCACCGGGAGGCCACCAGCACCAGCCTCTGCCGCTGACAGCATGCTCTGGTTGCTTCTGCCCCTCACGCTTGTCTTCTCCTTCAGCCCAGGTAAATGCTGCAGCAGATTCAGGTAGCCACTCACTGACGCCCTGGTTTTGTGCTGCTTGCTCGATCTAAGTCACTTGCGCATATTGTCTGTCTGTCTCTGCCATCGGACGGGGGGGGGGGGGACACTCTCGGTTGTGCCTGAGAAACTGCCACCTCCTCTCAATTTAGCACATGAGGTGCCCTCGCTCCTTCACACTTAAAAAATTTTAAGATTTATATGTATTTAAGACACGGTTTCACCTGTGTCTGCCTTTGAGGGAAGTCTCTGCGGGGCATGGGAGGTGAACTTCTTCTAAGACCAGACTACTTGGGCTTTACAACCAGCATGCTGTGGTATGAAGAGTCCTGAGATTAGGAGAGTGAGTTCTCTTCCCAAATTAGCTACTATCTTGCTCTGGAACCTCAGGTAGGTTACTGATTCTGCCTGAACCTCACTATCCTTATTGAAAAGATTGAAGATCTATGGCTCAGCGTACCCACAATTTCTGGGCACAGAGACGACACTAGAATAGTCCTCTTAGTTTTTGCTTACTGTAAAAAGAGACATCTCCCATCCTCTCATGCAAACCAGGGTCTGGGCAGTCCAACAGGACTTTAGGTGCCACAGAGAAAGGAACGGTTCCCCCTGTCCATTATACATGGAAAACATGAAGGTATTCTGTTCTGGGCCCTGGGCGAAGTGCTGCACATGCATTATATACGTAAGCCTCAGGACTGGCCTGGGAGTTTGTACTATATTGACCCCATTTTAAAATGAGGAGCCAAGATGATTTAAAGAACTTGCCCAAATTTCATTAGCTAGCAGGTGGAAAGCTCTTGTAACAGTTGCAACATTTCTGAGACCAAGCACAGCCCTAGCACAAGAGAAAAGACAGAAGTGAGAGAGTCACCACAGATGTAGAATTAACTAGATTGACTGGCAGCAGGAGTGAGGGGAAAGGCTGGTTGGTTTTCTACTTTCTGGGGAGTATTGTGATCAAAGCAGGCAAAAACCCCCATCCTTACCGAGTTCATTTGAGCAGGGGAAACAAGATGAATAAGTGAAATGGCATATTGCACAGAAATCGATGATAACTAAGGCAAGCAGGGAAGGAGGGTATGAAGTACGGTGGAAGGGGCAGGGAAATTTCAGACAGAGTAGCCAAAGGTGGTGAAATTGGGTGAAAAAGGGGAGGGGAGGAGGGAGCAGCCATGGAGAAGGTGAGTTCAGTTTGGGACCTACTGATTTTAAGACATCAGTGTGATATCCATGAGAAGATTTCCAGAGAGCAGCTGGGAATTGAGGTCTAGGGGCTGGAGGCTTGGGAGTCATGGCACGGAACTAATAAACAAAGCTAAGGAGAAAGTGCAAGGAGGACAGAACCCTGGGCAATATGGGTAAGGTGCAGAAAGAGGGAGAATTTGTTCATATATTCGAGAGCCACTCCCTGGCTTGGTGGCAAAGCCCTGCATCTTTGCCTCACTTTTACCTCTGACAAAACCGAACCCACCCTAAAATGAAATATTCTGAATGTGCTCAGGTTAAAATTCCCCTGTTCCTCCCCATTTCCATCGATCCCTCTCGTAAATACCCTATGAAATAGACACTGTCCTTATTCCCACTTCAGGGAGGAGGAAAGAAGGCACATGACACTTAAGTAACGTGCTTCGTGTCACACAATTATGGGTTGGGGTGGGACCGTAAAAAGAAACACATGGGAATGCATTTGCAGGTGTTCTGAAGCCCAGGAGAGGAGCAATGATTGCCAAGGTTGGACATCAGGGAGCCTGGCTCCAGAGTCCGTGCTCATAATCACCTGGCTATGCTACTTAGTTTACACATAGCTACATTCATATAATTGAATGTATATATAATTACAAAACGTGACACCAGGAAGAAAATCAGCAGGGTACCATGAAACAGAAAAACAAGGGGATCTGCTTTGCTTGGGGTCAGAAGTTTGAGGGAGGGAAAGGAATCTGCTGAGGCAAGGATCTGGCACAAATCAAGTCAATTTTGAAAACAAGCATGAAGGAAGATGACTCATGCCATCCAAACTTCTTTCCAGTGGGTCAGACACTGTAACTTGCTATTTTTTAAAAAAAGTTAGCTGAAAAGATAAACCATATTGAGAAATAATTCCCGTAGGTATAACCCGAATCGGGCATCATCATGCCCTGGAGAAAATAAATTTCATTAGTTTCTCCGTTTTATTCTTCCTAGATGGAAACTTATCAAGCATTGACATGCATACAAATTACTAGGGAGTCTTATAATACTGCTTCTGAATGCGGACAAATATTCTGCATTCATAATAAGCTCCCTGGTAACCCCAGTGTTGCTCCGTGGACCACACACTGAGTAGCAAGGATCTAGATTTCACGGGATTCTAGTCATATTGGGGTTGAAGGGAGGGAGAAATAGGGACTAACTCTCTGCGTATATTTGCCAGAAGCAGATATGGGTATTCTAATGTTGAGGAGAGAAGTGCCTGCAAGCATAGGCCGAGCCAATCCATGTGAGTTAGCCATATGATTCTGAGGTCCTGAGTCAAAACTTTTCTGCTAAGAGATTGTATCCAACGGCTCCCTTCCTCGGGGGCAGTGTTAGCTACTTCTCTTACCCACCATCCACACCTTCCAATGTTTATTGTTCCTCTTTATTGTTGCTCACCACGGGCAAGGAGTTGTTTTGCATTTTGACATTATCCTCAAGGACAACTGTACTTTTCCACTTCTCAGAGTCGTGGTCTGTCCCATGTGACCTCCAGCCTCCCGTGCCCCTCAGCTTCCAGCCTCCCAATGCCCATCTAGCCTCAGCTGGGTCTCCACCTACAGGCAGATTTTCTTTCTTTCTTCCATTAAGGTAAAATTCACAAAACATAAAATAATAATTGTAAAGTATGTAATTCAGTAGCATTTAGTACATTCACAGTGTTGTGCAACCACCACTTTTATCATTCCAAAACATTTTATCACCCCAAAACAAGACTCTATGTCCATTAAGCAGTAATTTCCCATTTGCCCCTCCCCCCAAGCCCCGCTCACCCCTTGCAAATACCAACTAGCTTTTTGTCTCTGTGGGTTTACCTATTCTGGACATTTCATACCAGTGAAATGGTATGATGTGTGACCTTTGTGTCTGACTTCTTTCACTTAGCATAATGTTTTTGAGGTTCCATCATATGGTATCATGTATCAGCGCTTTATTTCTTCTTATTGTTCAATAATACTCCGTGTGTGTGTGTGTACCACATTTTATTTATCCACTCATCTATATAGATGAACACTTGGCTTGTTTCCACCTTTTGGCTCTTGTAAATGGTGCTGTGATGAAGATTTGCATGCAAGTATTTGCTTGAGTACCTGTTTTCAATTCTGATCCAATTCTGGATCATATGATAATTCTAGGATTAATCTTCTGAGGAGTCACAAATAGTTTTCTACAGTGGCTGATCCAGTTTACATTCTGACCAGCAATGTATGAAGGTTTTAATTTCTCCAGCACTTCTTTTCTTTTTTTTTATTTTTTAATTTATTTTTATTTTTTTATTCTTATGTTAATCCCCATACATTACATCATTAGTTTTAGATGTAGTGTTCCATGATTCATTGTTTGTGCATAACACCCAGTGCTCCATGCAGAACGTGCCCTCCTCAATACCCATCACCAGGCTAACCCATCCTCCCACCCCCCTCCCCTCTAGAACCCTGTTTGTTTTTCAGAGTCCATCGTCTCTCATGGTTCGTCTACCCCTCCGATTCCCCCCCTTCATTCTTCCCCTCCTGCTACCTTCTTCTTCTTCTTTTTTTTCCTTAACATATATTGCATTATTTGTTTCAGAGGTACAGATCTGAGATTCAACAGTCTTGCACAATTCACAGCGCTTACCAGAGCACATACCCTCCCCAGTGTCTATCACCCAGTCACTCCATCCCTCCCACCCCACCCCCCACTCCAGCAACCCTCAGTTTTTTTCCTGCGATTAAGAATTCCTCATATCAGTGAGGTCATATGATACATGTCTTTCTCTGTTTGACTTATTTCGCTCAACATAATACCCTCCAGTTCCATCCACGTCGTTGCAAATGGCAAGATCTCATTCCTTTTGATGGCTGCATAATATTCCATTGTATATATATACCACCTCTTCTTTATCCATCATCTGTCGATGGACATCTTGGCTCTTTCCACAGTTTGGCTCCAGCACTTATTTTCTTAATAATTATTTATCTTATTAATTCTTACCAGCACTTACTTTCTGATGATGATGATGATGATCACTCTCCTGGAGTTGGTGTTCAAAAGGTTTCTTTTCCTGTTCCAGCAATTCATTAGTTAGTTTCTAAAAGATAAAATTCATAGGCAGAAGCTTCTGCCTATGGAGAAGGAGTTTCCTGAGTCTAGGACATCTCATTGGTGACAAAATCCCTTCTCGAGTTTTATTCTGCTTCTCATTCTTGAGGGGGCATGGGACAATGGATCATCTTCTGTAGTTACTTCCTGCTGGATGTGGGCATCATCGTGGGAATCAGCAGAGGTGCAGAACCTCTTTCTAACTAGTCTGAGATATGTGAGTCACCAGGCTCAGCTCTGAGCTGTTCATATCCTTGCGTTACCACCATCTGTAATTGTATGGCCTCTGTATGCTTGGTCACAAACTGTACCAAACAGGTAAGTATGCAGGTCCAAAAAGTAATGAGTCGCGGGATTATTAGTGGCCGCAGGAAAGAGAGGAGATTTGTGATACTGGGTCGTGCCATTTGATAGTCGGCCAGACTTAATCGGAAGATCCTCCTCTGGTCGAAGGTACGCAGTCAAGCCCCCTGATCAAAGAGTTTTTTAATATCCACTTCTACTTCATCTGAGGTATTATTACCCCAGGTACAACATGAAGTATTAGTTATTACACAGATTCCCCCCTCCTTCTGCTAACAAGTAGTCCAGAGCTGGTCTATTATCTCACACTACATTAGCTAAGGAGTCAAGGACAATTTTTAATTTCTTGAGGGCACTGCCTGTTTTCCTAGCCCATGTTTCTATTGTGCCAATTCCTGAAGGGTGGCTTCATGATATAAAACCTCCCCAAGGGGCGGTTGATGTGATGGCCAATCCAAAGCTGGCCAGAATCAGTCCCAGGGCTCTCTTTCCCCGATGGGAAGATTGAGTAGGATTATGTAAGGTCATCCTCACAGGACCCATGAAGCATACAGTACATTGCCCAGTGAGCTGGACATCGTCAATGGACACGTGAGCAACAACAAGAAGCAGGGAGATAAAAATCCCAGCTGGAGATGAGTCCCTTGGGTGCCTATGGTGGGATGATCCACAAATAAAAACATATCCTGGGGTGTGCAGGCTCAGTGAGTCTGCACTGAGTTAAACCAGTTAAGCAATTTGGGACCCCAGCTCGGGGATGCCATTGCCTTCAGGAGACAAAGGTCCGCTCCACAAGGCTGTGTAATTGATTGGACCCATGGCTGCCTTTCCAGGGGCCTGTTTATATAAATAGGTATGTCTCCAGCACCCCTTAGGTTTGGTCAGTCTTGTCCTTGCCTTACACTGACTTTCCCACGTCCCTCTAGTGTTGTCGCATCCCTTCACTGGACACCAATGAGCTTCACTTGGAAAGCAATCCTCAGTGACGTTGAGGGGCTGTGGATGTCTCAGGGGTACACCCACAGCAGGGCCGGGCGCTGACGTACAATTTGGGTATAGCACCCCTCTCCTCCCAGTATCATTAACAACAGGGGTAAGATTTACACACAGAATTTCTCTATGGGAATGACCCAGCTGTATAGCTATGGAAGGAGAATTTTTATTTTACTTTATTCTTAAAATTTATTTATTTATTTATTTGAGAGAGAGAGAGAACATGAATGGGAGGGGCAGAGGGAGAGGAAGAGAAAATCTCAAGCAGACTCCCCACTGAACACAGAGCCTGACTCTGGGCTTAATCCTACAACCCTGAGCCGAAACCAAGAGTCGGACACTTAACCGACTGAACCACCCAGGCACCCCTGGAATGAGAATTTTTAAAGGAATTCGGGAGCCCATAAAAAAACTTACATTAGTTCTTGCTTCGGCATCACATACACTAAAATCGGAATGATACAGGGAAGATGATCATGGCCTCTGAGCAAGGATGACACGCACATCCGTGAAGCATTCCCTATCTTTATGTATTAATCGAAATCAAATTTTGCATTGTAATTATGTGTTATTTCCTAAGCCCAAAATGTATGTATTAAGCATAAAACCTGTTATAACTTAAAAAAAGATTCGCCACTGCTGCATTAGAATAGAGTGGATTTCACATCCAACATTTTTTTTAAGACCAGAAATTTTTTTTTTCTGATTTTTATCCTTTAGAACGTATCACTTAGCAAACAGGACATCTTCAGAAAGGATTCAGTAGCATTTTATTAAAGGATCTGTGTGCCAAGTACTATGCGTATTTATATGTTGGCCGGTCATCTCTAACAACTTAATGTTAAAAATTGTGTGTTTGTCATACAGCCCTAAGTGGAGGTAGCCGGACCTCACTGATATGCCTTTCAGTCTCATTGAAAACTTACACCACAGCTCATATCGCTTGTTCTCTGAAATGTCTAAAGGACATGAGCGCTCAGCCATGAAGAACTTTGGCTTCTCGGAAACAGCTTGTTGCCAAGGTCAGGCTAAGAGGAGACCTGCTTACCCTTGTGGTTGCCCAGCTCATGTGAGCCGTCCCCACTTTCCCACTTAGCTAGCTCGCCTCTGCGTATGAGCTATTGACCTGAAGGTACTTAACTAGTAGTCTGTTACTAGTTAGGTACCTACACAACATATCTCCGTTGACAAGTCATTTTAACATTAATTAAGTGAAAAGAAAACTGATTATTCTTTCAGTAGTTTGGAGCCTTTGTGGTCTCAGATGTCCTGATTTCAATTCTCTTTTTTTTCAATTGTGTGCTTGGAAACAGCATATATATATATGATATATAGTTATATCATATATATATCATTATATCATTATATCATATATATATATATTTTACTGTGGTTTTCAGGATTTTTTTTTTAACACAATGAAGCCTTAAAAAAAAAAAAGATGTTCACACATTCTCAATGTATGGTAAAACAGATAGAAGTAGCTTCTCTGGGTCCAGAGCAGGGTCCAGAGTCCTACTCACTGGGCTAACTCTCCTAAACCAGCTCCTGATGGCACCTGAATCATCTGCACGGGGCTCTTGGAAACCACTGGTCAGGAGCATTCCTGTTCTCATTAGCCAAATAACAGTACTTCCGTCACCACTGTCAGATTGATTTGGTCTTCATAATTTTGTATTCTGGTTTCAGTCAGAATCATCCCAATTTGTATTTTATTTTCATTCCAATTTTTAAATTAATTTTTTTATTCATTCTTAATCAGGTTCATCAGTAGATGCTGTTATTCGGAAGAACTGTGATTCCAGCAAATGAGGATAACTGATGCCTTTTTTGCAGTTTTGAACAAAAGCATTTACAACTTCTAAATTATTATTTTGTAAAATTCTTACAGCCTCCCCATTTCACCTCAGCACATGCTGATTTAATATTGTTTTATGTAAAAATAGTCCTTTTCCCATTGTGTCGTTAGTTCTTAAAATGCATTAAAAAATAACCAAGTTGACTTTCTCACCTTATATAACCAACTGTATTACAAACACATATTGGGGTGACAGTGTCCTGGACAGACATAGTATTTCTCACATATGACTTTACTGAGGAAATAATATACCAGTTAGCATGGTCATGTCACCTTGTGCTTTAAATTGAAATTTTTAGGATCATGAAATTACAAAGTCAGATCAGGGATTTATAGGTATTTTTTTGGTAATGCCTTAGGCAGCCTTTCCAGAGTAAATTCTGGGCCCCGTTGCTGTCTATGTTTTATTGGATATATTTTGCCTTTTTCATTTTATTAACTTCCTGGAAAACCATCTTCAATAAATGTTTCCTAGTCTCTTTAGGTGTATGGTTGGTAGTCAGGGGAGTGACACATAAGCGAGGCCAGAAGTTGGGTTGAGAGTGCAAGAGACTATATTGTGCTTTAATATGTCATACTTGATAATAAGTGTATAAGTTGCCAATATATGAATTGATGTTAAATATATCTCCCACGTAGGGGTGCCTAGATGGCTCAGTCTGTTAAACATCTGCCTTCAGCTCAGGTCATGTTCTCAGGGTCCTGGGGTGGAGCCCCATGTCAGGCTCCCTGCTCAGTGGAGAACCTGCTTCTCCCCCTCCTTCTGCCGCTCCCCCTGCTTGTGCTCTCTCTCTCTGTCAGTCAAATAAATAAATAAAATCTTCAAAAATATATATATCTCCCATTTGAATTCCCATTGGATAAAGTTATTTCTTGATGTGAAAAAAAAAAAACTTACATTAGGGTCCCTCTGGATTGGGTGGTGTATAAGCCATCCGATTTCAGTCTGCGGGTGTTGGTGACACGTCCAACAGCCTTTTAGTTTATTTCCCTCTGCTATGAGTTTACTTAGATTACCCAGGGAGTTCAGTTCCCAAGGGTGCTCTGGTGTGTCTGTACCTTGAGATATTCCTAGAACCTCTATGACAATAATTAATATCAGGATAGTGTTCACACTAAGATCTTAAGGGCTGGAACACGGTACCTGGCCTCTGGAAGCTGGTGAGCAAGGCAAAGAGGACTTGAAAACTATCCATTTTAACCATGTATTAGCAATGAGCGGTGGCATTTCTCACTGAACGGTTACAGGGAAAGTGGCTTAATCTCGTCAAGGCAGCGAGACAGAACAGCAGACTAGCGCTGTGTGGACTGAAATCACGGTAGTTGAGATCTGACTGTCCCGTCCACTGGGGTTTTACTTAACTGCGTGTCCCTGGAACACAAGTTTCAGGTCAGAGAGTGACTCACGGGTGTGTTTGCTGTCGTCTGTTGCTTGTAGCACCTCATCTGCCGAGTTGCTGGTGCAGGTGACTTTCCCACTCCAGAGTCGGGGATCCAAGGCACCACCCCTTCTACTTTTTGTTTTTTTTAAAGATTTTTTTTTTTTTTTAATTCATGAGAGACAGAGCGAGAGAGAAAGGCAGAGGGAGAAGCAGGCTCCCAAGGATCAGGGAGCCCGATGCGGGACTCGATCCCAGGACCCTGAGATCATGACCTGAGCCGAAGGCAGACGCTTAACCATCTGAGCCACCCAGGCGCCCACCACCCCTGGTGCAGGTGACTTTCCCACTCCAGAGTCGGGGATCCAAGGCACCACCCCTTCTAGTTTTTGTGTTTTTTTTTTTTAAAGATTTTTTTTTTTTTAATTCATGAGAGACAGAGCGAGAGAGAAAGGCAGAGGGAGAAGCAGGCTCCCAAGGAGCAGGGAGCCCGATGCGGGACTCGATCCCAGGACCCTGGGATCATGACCTGAGCCGAAGGCAGACGCTTAACCATCTGAGCCACCCAGGCGCCCACCACCCCTTCTAGTTTTAAAGAAGAATGCATGGCCAACAGTCCTAGGTGGGGCCCTGTGCATATTGGGTGTGGTTGATCCTGGGGTGACCCACTTTTCCATGGGAGGTGCACCCAAAGGCCAGGTTTGTTGGGTGAAGCCTGATTTCAGTAGGTAGGGGGAGGCAAAAGTGGCAAAAGGACACTTGCTGAGCGCGTTGGAGATGAATTACACGCTCAATGGCCAGAGAAAACTCCGGGTCTGGTGGTGAGGAGGAGTGAGGGCCTTCAGGAAAGAGCCTCCTGTAAGTCGTTCTGAATGGGCTAGATTTTGGTTTACTCTTTGGGGCGGCTCTTACCCTGGTGGGAGCTATTGGTAATAATTTTCAACAGTTTTGCTGTTTCTGGACACAACTTCACCAGGGTCTTTTCCAGAAGATTCTTTTAGCTCCTCCCGGTTTTCTAGAGGACTGAGGTCTCCAGGCACAGAGTGTAGCCTCCATTTGATGTCCAAAGCTTTGGCTACCACAGAAATGACCTTTGATATGAAAGCCGACCCATTATCACTTTGTAGTGACCTTGGTAACCCAAATCAGGGAAATCCCTCTTTTTCTTTCTTTTTAATTTTTTTGAGAAAGAGAGAAATGCGAGCGGGGGGGGCGGTGAGAGGGGTGAGGGGGTGAGGGGGGTGGGCAGGGACCGAGGGAGAAGGAGAGAGAGAATCCCAAGCAGGCTCCACGCTCAGTGTGGAGCCCGATGTGGGGCTCGATCTCACGACCCTGAGATCATGCCCTGAGCCGAAATCAAGAGTCGGATGCTTAACCAACAGAGCCACCCAGGCGTCCCAGGAGATATCTCTTTTGATAAGGCCTTTGGTACTTAATTTGCCCTTTCTGTCCTACAGGGAGAGGCCTCCATCCATCCAGTGAATGTATCTACAAATACCAAGAGGTATTTGAAACCCAGGTGCTGCTGGCATAACAGTAAAATCCACTTGCCAGTCCTCCCTGGGTGCTGCCCCCCAGTCCGAGTTGCCGTGGCTAAAGGGGGTACCAGAGGCCTGGCTTGTATATTATTTGACTGACAGTAGACACACCGGTTTGCTCGTCTTTTAATAATCTCTCTCATCCCTGGAATATTTATAAGCTTTGTTAACCACAGGCATAAAGCTTCTTGGCCATAATGCGTTGCATCATGTGCACTCTTAGAAACCCCCCAGACAGTTTGTTGGGTGCCTGGACTTTCTCACTGCTCTTTGTCATCCAGTCTCCGATTATCAGGGACCACGGGGAGCCCATCTTTGCTGCCTCCTCTGTTTCATCTCGGGAGTAGGTGGGGGTGGACTGATAAAGGGGCAAAGAAGGGATTAATGGCCTCTGCAAACTCTCCCCTGATCTAGCAGAACTTTCCGTGCCTGCGTCAGCCAAACGACCTCCCGGTATTATTTCCGGAATTTCCTTTCTGGTGGCATTTACAGCAAATGCCCCCTGCCACCTGTGGGGGCTTCTGCCCTGCTTCCAGCAGCCTATGGATTTCTTTGCCATATCTGATTTCTTTATTTCCAGCATTTGAGAACCCTCTTCCTTTCCATATGGTTCCATGAGAGTGGATTACAGGGAAGGTGTATTTAGAATCAGGGTGAATAGGTACCAGTTGATCTTGACCCGACCCTAAAGCTCTGCTTAGCACAATTATGTCTGCTTTTTGGGTGAGGAGCCTGGGGCCAGCCTCTTAGCCTCCACAAGAGTGTTTAGGGACACACACACAACCTGCCCGTCTTGCCCATTTCCTGTGAAATCGCTGCCGCCTACAAACCAGCCTTCCTCTGCATTGGACAGGGCTCCACTTTGGACATCTCTGGGACTAGAGTACACTTGATCCGTTACTTCTGGGCAACTGTGGGTAGTAGGTGGATCAAGATCAGGAAGTGGGGTGGCTGGGTTGAAAGTGTGGCATGGGGTCTAGCTGCATGGCCAGACATCGCAGTAGTCTGTGCCGGGATAACCACAGAGGTCCTTCGGTTTCCAACAGACCAGAGACCAGGTGTGGGGTCCAGACTGTTGTGGGCTGACCTGTAGTTTTTCTCTGCCTTTTTGATCGAAAGGCATGTGGCTCAGGCAGGGAGTCCAACCGTTTAGAGAAATAAGCTACCGTTCTCTTCAAGGGCCCAGCATTTGGGTTAACACCCCCCATAGCCACTTCTTGTCTTTCATGTACATATAAATCAAATGGCTTTTCAAAGCCTGGTAATGCTAAGGATGGGGCTTCCGAAAGGAGGGCTTTAAGTCTATTGAAATCTTGATCACATGCTTCATCCCACTCAAACAGGTAGGTCTCAGGTCCCCGAAGCTTATCATAAAGGGATTTCACGATTAGCCCAAAGTTAGGAACACGGATGTGGCAAAACCCAGACATTCCCCAAATCCCCCGCAATTGCTTGTGGGTCCTTGGTGGGTCTGGCTGACATATTGCTCTTTCTTTCTTGAGGAAGACCTTGTTGCCCCCTTAGAAATAATAAGCCCCAAGCATTTTACAGTTTCCTTAGAGATTTGAGCCTTTTCTTTTGATACCTTATATCCCTTGCTAACTAGAACATTTAACATGAATACAATATTTTTGTCAGAATATCTTGAGTGAGGCTGGCTATTGGAATACCATCCGCACGTTGCATGAGAGTACTCTCTTCTAGAGTTAACTCTTACAGCTTGTTCTGGGATTTCTCCAGAGAGAGTGGGGGAATTTTTTAAATCCCTGAGGTAAACCAGTCCAGCAGTATTGTTTTCTTGGGGGGCTGACGCCTTCCCACTCAAAGGCAAATAATTCTTGGGATTCAGAATCTAGTGGGGAGCAGAAAAAGATCTTTAAATCTAACACAGTGTAATATTTACTATTACTTGGCAAATAGACTAACAGGGTATACAGATTGAATACTATAGGATGTACATTAATGAGTAGCCTCATTAACAGCTTGGAGGCTTTGAGCAAATCTGTTCCTTGCTCCCTGGCTTTTTAACGGGTAAGCTGGGGTATTGCATGGGGATCTGCACGGCCTGGTCAACCCTTGCTCCAAGAATCTATTTATTACCCAGAAGATCCCTTTTATAGCTTCCAGTTTTTTGTTTTTTTTTTTAATATTTTATTTACTTGACAGAGAGAGACACAGCGAGAGAGGGAACACAAGCAGGGGGAGTGGCAGAGGGAGAAGCAGGCTTCCCGCGGAGCAGGGAGCCCGATGTGGGGCTCGATCCCAGGACCCCGGGATCATGACCTGAGCCAAAGGCAGCCGCTTAACTGACTGAGCCACCCAGGCGCCCCGATTATAGCTTCCAGTTTTAAGGGGTGTTGCCTTACCCCAGGCCAATGATCAATCTGTTTTGGTTTTTTTTTTTAAGATTTTATTTATTTGTCAGAGAGGGAGAGAGAGCACAAGCAGGGGGAGTGGCAGAGGGAGAAGCAGGCTCCCTGCCGAGCCGGGAGCCCGATGTGGGACTCGATCCCAGGACCCTGGGACCATGACCTGAGCTGAAGGCAGACGCTTAACCGACTGAGCCACCCAGGTGTACGATCGATCTGTTTTAATTCCACCATCACGGGTGTGGCACTGCGGGCACATCCCAGTTGTCCTGGTGCTCAGACGTCCAGGTTAAGCTGGCTTCAGACACTGGCAGACTATGGAGTAGAGCCGTGAGTTTAGCTCCCCAGGACCTGGACACTTGGGTCTCTATCCTGTCCTGCTCCCAACTGATTACGGCTCCCAGTTTGGATAAAATGTCTCCTCCTGGAAGAGGAACAGGACATTCTGGTGCCTAAAGAAAAGAGTGCTTTCGTCATGTTGACCCGATGCCACAGGTCAGAGTCTCCAGAAATCTTTTGGTTTCTCCTCTTCCCGAGACTCCTTTTATACTACATTTTGGGTTAGAAAGGCTACCCTTTTTTTGGGTGCTCAACACAGAGAAAGCGGCTCCAGTATTGAGCAAAAATTCAACCAACTCTCCTCCCCACTGCGAGGGTCACCAGGGCTCCTCGTGGGAAGTGAGGATCTGGTCATCTGAAGCTGGCCTGGGGGCCCCACGGCCCCGTCACATCCCATCTTCGCTGAGGGGCAGCTGGGATGATTCAGTTTTGCCCATCCTCCTTTTGGGGACTGTGTGAGCAATTCTGTTTCCATTGCCCTTCCTGTTTACAGTAAGCACCCTGAGTGTAACCCAACTCTGTCAGCGACCTCTTGATCCCACGGGTGGGGGAGCGGGGGGGGGGCACGGGCGGGGTGGGAACTCTCACCCACGATGTCTTCCTTCCTGACCCTGGGTTACCTCCAGGCTGATAGTCTTTCAGCCCCTTCTCTGGCTTTTGCCACCACCACAGACTTTTCTTCTGCCTTTAGGAGGATGGTTAGTAAAGCTTGGATGTCCACCCAGACTGGACTGTGTATAGAAAATATACAGTAAATTTATAAATTCAACTGGATCAGCTCATAGTCCCCTGGTGTGCCTGCCAGTTGCACAGGTCTGATGTTGAAAAGAGGACACGCACATTAATGAGACGTCTGTGACCGTGAGGGACCTGTCTAAATGGGAATATTCCAACCCCAGGCTGGAAGCGGGTCCCTAATCTAGTAGTGCTATCTGGTAAGGGAGGAGACATCGGGGACTGCTTGGGGAGGTGTTAATGGGAAATCAGGGGTTAGCACTGATGGGGCTGGAGGAATTGGGGTCTGGGTGTCACTAAGGATCTGGATACCAAGGAAATAAGGCAGAGGTTTATTATGACTTAATGGCTGACTTGGAACTGTAGAAGGGATTTGAGGCAAGTGGTTCTAGCTTTATGTCTTCTGACTTAAAGGAATAGTTCTTCATCAGATTTAATATGGGAAGTAGTTTTGAAGTTTTAGGTTCCACCTTTATCTTACAAATTTTACATTTCCTTTGTAAATCTTCATTTCGATATAGTTGCATAAAGCATTGAACATATGGGATCTCTTCCCATTTTCTTACTTTTCTACAAAATAGTTTTAATTGCAATGTGACATTGAATTTTAAAGTTCTGTTTCCTGGCCACTTTTCTCCATCCCCTACAGTATATTGTTGCCAGGCTATGTTGCAAAAGGAGATCACTTGCTTTTGAGTCCAGGGGGAGTATCCAAAAGCCTTCCAGTTCTGGAGGCTACAGCCCGCGGGCTTTCCCTCGGAATAGACCTTGTCCCGTGTTCTGGGAATTTTCCTTAGAGTCTTCTAACCTGCAAAGATAGCTTACAGTGAGTAGCAATGATACAAATGTCACACCATCTCGCTCACAGAATATTTAGGACTCCAGTGGCTTGTCCTTAAGAAAAAAAGCTAGAGAAAGAAAGTGCCCCAGTGTCTTCTTAAAAGACGTTTGGAGACTGCCAAAGACTCTGGGGTGTCTTTCTTATCAGTTAGTAAAAGGGAAGGTAAACCAGAGAACCGGGGATCCCTACTTACAGATTGCCAGGAAAGAAAAGAAAGGAAGGACAAGGTACATTAGGCCAAGCAGCCAGGGTGGTGATCCAAACAGTCAGCAACAGTCTATTGTGTATAAACATTTGACACAGATATTAGATCAGCGAGGACGGAGATGTCTGGCAATCTCCCAGACTCTAAGCACTGGATACCAGAACAACAGTGTCCAGAGTCCCTGACAGAGGGACCAGCCAAATTTACCCTCTGACTAGTCTTTAAAGGAATGCTCCCATTTCACCAGGAGCATCCAAGCCTCCTGAAGACCCAGGTTATGCCATCTTCCTGTTTTTCCCGATTTACTCAGACTTTGGGAGACAACTCTAATTTACCTCTAAAAGCTGTGCTGTCGACCCAGCTTATGCCAGCAGAGATCATTTTGAGTAAACATACTCAGTGTGGCCGCTGGATTTCAGGGGAGGTCTCAATGCTGGTGGTGGTAATAGGCACCAAAGAGGGAGAGCCCCACGAGGAATCCGCACCTGGCGCATCCCCAGGAGCTTGAATGGGTTAGCCCAGGACCAGCTGCCACTGCCCTCCGCTCTGCCTGTTGGAAACCAGGGAACTGGAGGGCAGAACCTCAGAAGGGCAAGACTCCCATCTGAGTCACCAGAATTTGTTACTGGACCAATGTAGGTCGGGTCTGGGGTGAGTTATAGAGAGAGACTACACCAGCTGAAGTTGCCTTATGAAGTCTTCTTTATTTGCAGCAAATAAAGAGAACATGGAGAATAATTTCCAAAGCTGTGACTCCCCAAACAGGAGTAAGCAGGCTCCTTTTTTTTCTCTTTTTTAAGTCAATTTTTTAAAATTCAAGTATAATTAACATACAGTGTTACATTAGTTTTAGGTGTGTAATCTAGTGATTCAACAATTATATGCATTACTCAGTGTTCGTCATGATGAGTGTATTCTTAATCCCCTTCACTTATTTTACCCCACCCCCACCCCCACCCACCTCCCTCCTGGCAACCAGCTGTTTGTTCTCTATAGTTAAGAGTCGGCTTTTTGGTTTCTCTCTTTTTTCTTTGTTTGTTTTGTTCCTTAAATTCCACATAGGAGTGAGACCATATGGCATTTGTCTTTCTCTGCCTGACTTATTTCACTTAGCATTATACCCTCTAGATCATCCATGTTGTTGCAAATGGCAAGATTTCATTCTTTTTTTATGGCTGAATAATATTCCATTGTGTGCGTACCACATCTTCTTAATCCATTCATCTATGGATGGACACTTAGGTTGCTTCTGTATCATGGCTATGGTAAATAATGCTGCAATAAAAGATATAGGGGTGCCTATATCTTTTAAAATTAGTGTTCTTATTTTCTTTAGGTAAATACCCAGTGGTGAAATTACTGGATCATATAATTTTATTTTTAATTTTTTGAGGAACCTCCATACTGTTTCCCACAGCAGCTACACCAATTTGCATTACCACCAACAGCGCAGGAGGGCTCCTTTTTCTCCACAACCTTACCAACACTTGTTATTTCTTGTGCTTTTGATTTTAACCCTTCTGACAGATGTGAGGTGATATCTCATTGTGGTTTTGATTTGCATTTCCCTGATGGCAAGTGATGTTGAGCACTTTTTCCATCTTCCTGTTGGCCATTTGGATGTCTTCTTTGGAGAAACATCTGTTCATGTCTTCTGTTCATTTTTTAATTGGATTATTTGTTTTGGGGCTGTTGGGTTATATAAGTTCTTTATATATTTTGGATGCTAACCCTTTATCGGATATATCATTTGCAAATATCTTCTCCCATTTGGTAGGTTGTCTTTTTGTTTTGTTGATGGTTTCCTTCACTGTGCAAAAGCTTTTTATTTTGGTATAGTCCCAGTCATTTAATTTTACTTTTGTTTGCCTTGCCAAAGGAGACATATTTAGAAAAATGTTTCTATGGCTGATGTCAAAGAGATTACTGCTTGTGTTTTCTTCTAGGAATTTTATGGTTTCATGTCTCACATTTAGGTCTTTAATTCATTTTGAGTTTATTTTTGTGTATGCTGTAAGGAAGTGGTCCAGTGTCATTATTTTGCATGTAGCTGTCCAGTTTTCCCAACACCATTTGTTGAAGAGACTGTCTTTTCCCCATTGTATATTCTTGCTTCCTTTGTTGAAGATTAATTGACCATATAACTGGCTTTATTTCTGGGCTCTCTATTCTGTTCCATTGATCTATGTGTCTTTTTTATGCCATTGTCATACTGTTTTGATTGCTACAGCTTTGTAGTATATCTTGAAATCTGAAATTGTGATTCCTCCAACTTTGTTCTTCTTTTTCAGGATTGCTTTGGTATTCCGGGTTTTTTGTGGTTCCATACAAATTCTAGGATTTTTTTGTCCTAGTTCTATGAAAAATGCTGTTAGTACTTTTGCATAGAGATTGCATTAAATTTGAAGATAAGCAGGCTCCTCTCATTGGAGTCTGGGATGAATATGCAGAGGGGAGTTCCTCCTCATTGCATGTAATGGGCAGGCATAGAGTTGCTCATGCACACTCAGAAAACATGCCTATACATACATTGTATGTTATGCTAATGAGGCTTATGCTTTCCAAGGGCAGGGATTTTAACATTATGATGAAGCTGAGGTAACCATTGGGCACTTTATGAATCATCTCCCCAGGCATGTCCTGGGATCGGGGGGGGGGGGCGGGGGGATCCTACTCAAAATATTTCTTTTCCTGTTCCAGCAATTCTTTAGCTTGTTTCTAAAAGATAAAATTGATAGCTAGGCAAAAGCTTTGAGGAATTTCTTGAGTTGTGGGGTTCTTCTCACTGGTGACAAAATCACATCACCTGGGCTCTGAAGCAGCTCTCCTTGTGTCCAATGTCTCACAGAAGGGCTTTGGAACATTTTCTGTAACCTCTGTCCTTCACCTTCCCAAGCTAAGTGCCTCCAGCCTTTTTCTTTTTTCCTAGACATTCAGGGGACTCTACCTTACACTTCTCCACCTTCTTCCACTTTGTCTCTTTTTCTGTCACAGACTCCTTTCTCGTCCCCCTGTACCCAAGCAAACTCCCCACAAATAAAAGCAGAGGCAAACAGGTATTTGAGCTCATCCTTGAAGGATAACTAGGAGCTTACCAGGTGGAAAAGGCAAGGAAGGGCATTTCAGGCAAAAGGAACAACAGAGCAGAGAAAGACCAGGGCATTTTTGGAAGAATCACAAATAATTGAGCTCTGGGAACCTCTTGTTTTTATTCAGAACTCTGCTACAATGTTATCTCCCCTGTGAAGTGTTCCCTGACAACCCCCATCTCTGCTGGCCCCTGATGCTCACTTCTTTGTCCCACAGAGCACACACCTCTATTGATTCAACATTTATTGAGCTAGAAAGTGTGCTAGGTCCTAGGGATATAGAGTAATAAGCACAATCCCTATCTTCAAGATTCTGGAAAAGAGAGGAAAACAATCTCATAATTACAACAAAAAGAAAGAAGGACTTAGTATTGAGTGCACTAGGTACAAGGCAATGCAGAGGTGAGCCCCATCCTAGTTCAAGGGCTAGTTCCCTGCCCCAAAACTACTCCCTTACCTGCTGGGCTCCTCTTCCACATGGTGGGCCCAGAGGACCAGCATTTCCTATTCCCGTTTCCAATCTTCAGCCTGGAAGTTGGTTCATAAAAGGGATCTAAGACATATGGTCTGAATGCTATGATTTCTAAGGCTTCATTCACTGAATTAACATAGAACTAAGCAAATAGTAGAAAGAATTACTTGTTAAATGCATAATTGCAATCTATAAAAACAAAGGAGACTTCAAGGAATGTGCTAGGCAGGGAGGCAACAGTTCCTGGGAAGTCCTTGGGCCCCAGGGTATGCCAAGACTCCTTACAAAAGAGAAACTGTTCCTTAATATCCTGAACAGAGAACCTCAAAGAGAAAAAATGAAGTGTCCTCATCAAATACTCATTGGATGAATAGTACGTGCCTACAATGTGCCAAGCATTGTTTGAGAGTGATCACAACAATGAAAAAGACACAAATTTCTTTGCTCTCATGGAGCTTACATTCTAGTGGAAGGGAGAGAGAATTAAAAAAAAAATTCAAACTATAAAGTATGCTAGATGGTAAGCATCATGGAGAAAAATAAATTCAAAGGCAGCTGAATGTACAAGGGTCGGAATGCAAGCTGGTGCAGCCACTCTGGAAAACAGTATGGAGGTTCCTCAAAAAGTTAAAAATAGAGCTACCCTATGACCCAGCAATTGCACTACTGCCTATTTACCCCAAAGATACAAATGTGGTGATCAGAAGGAGCACATGCACCCAATGTTTATAGCAGCAATGTCCACAATAGCCAAACTGTGGAAAGAGCCCAGATGTCCATCGACAGATGAGTGGATAAAGAAGATATGGTGTGTGTGTGTGTGTGTGTGTGTAACATTATATATAGTAAGATATGGTATATATATGGAATATTATATATATATAAAAAATATATACATGGACTATTATAACTCAGCCATCAAAAACAATGAAATCTTGCCATTTGCAATGATGTGGATGAAACTAGAGGGTATTATGCTAAGGGAAATAAGTCAGTCAGAGAAAGACAAATATCATACGATTTCATTCATATGTGGAATTTAAGAAACAAAACAGATGATCATGGGGGAAGGGAGGGAAAAATAAAATAAGACAAAATCAGCGAGGGAGACAAACCGTAAGAGACTCATAACTCTAGGAAACAAACTGAAAGTTGCTGGAGGGGCGGTGGGTGGGGGATGGGTTAACTGGGTGACAGACATTAAGGAGGGCACTTGATGTAATGAGCACTGGGTGTTATATGCAACTGATAAATCACTAAATTCTACCCCTGAAACTAATAATACAGTATATGGGAACTAAACTGAATTTAAATTTCAAAAAAGGGCAGCTGAATGTATAAGGATGAGTGTTGGTGATGAGGGAAGAGTGATCCTCTCTGAGAGGGAATCTGTGCATTAAATATTTTTGGAGATGAAAAAATGAGCCACATGCACACCTGGGAGAAATGCTTCCAGACAGAGGGAACTGCAAGTATACAAGCCCCAGTCTATTCAAGAAATAGCCAGGCCAGCATAGTTCGAGCAAAGCAAACCAGTCTGGAGAGAGTAAGGGGAAATTAGGTCAGAGAGATAAAAATGAGCAAATCATTTTGGTCCTTATAAGCCATTGTAACTGTTTTGGTTTGGCTTGGTTTTTGTTGTTGCTCTAACATTTTTAACTGAAATATAACACACAGTGACTCTTTCCATATTTTGGGTATTGTGGACATTGCTGCTATAAACATTAGGATGCAGGTGCCCCTTTGAATCACTATGTTGGTATCCTTTGGATAAATACCTAGGAGTACGATTTGTATCTTTTGGATAAATACCTAGGAGTACGAATACCTAGGATAAATACCCTGGGTCATAGGGTAGTTCTATTTTTAACTTTTTGAGGAACCTCCATATTGTTTTCCAGAGTGGCTGCACGAGCTTGCATTCCCACCAACAGTGTAGGAGGGTTCCCCTTTCTCTGCATCCTTGCCAACATCTGTCATGTCCTGACTTGTTCATTTTAACCATTCTGACTGGTGTGAGGTGGTATCTCATTGTGATTTTGATTTGTATATCCCTGATGGCGAATGATGTTGAGCATCTTTTCATGGGTCTGTTGGCCCATTTGGATGTCTTCTTTGGGGAAATGTCTGTTCATGTCTTCTGCCCATTTTTTGACTAGATTATTTGTTTTTTGGGTGTTGAGTTTGATAAGTTCTTTACAGATTTTGGATACTAGCCCTTTATCTGATAAGACACTTGCAAATATCTTCTCCCATTCTGTGGGTTGTCTTTTGGTTTTGTCAACTGTTTCCTTTGCTGTGCAAAAGCTTTTTATCTTGATGAAGTCCCAATATGTCATTTTTGCTTTTGTTACCCTTGCCTTTGAAGACATGTCTAGCAAGAAATTGCTGTAGCTGAGGTTGAAGAGGTTGCTGCCTGTATTCTCCTCTAGGATTTTGATGGATTCTTGTCTCACATTTAGGTCTTTTATCCATTTTGAGTTTATTTTTGTGTATAGTGTAAGAAAATGGTCCAATTTCATTCTTCTGCAAGGTGTCCATTGACAGATGAATGGATAAAGAAGATGTGGTATATATACACGATGGAAAATTACTCAGCCATCAAAAAATGAAATCTTACCATTTGCAATGACGTGGGTGGAGCTAGAGGGTTTTGTGATAAGGGAAATAAGTCACTCAGAGAAAAACAATTATCAAATGATTTCATTCATATGTGGAATTTAAGAAACAAAACAGATGATCATAAGGGAAGGGGGGGAAAGTAAAATAAGACAAAGTCAGAGAAGGAGACAAACTATAAGACTCTTAACTCTAGGAAACAAACTGAGCGTTTCTGGAGGGGAGGTGGGTGGGGAATGGGCTAACTGGATGATGGGCATTAAGGAGGGCACTTGATGTAATGAGCACTGGGTGTTATATGCAACTGATGAATCACTAAACTCTACCTCTGAAACTAATAATACACTATATGTCAATTAATTGAATTTAAATTTTAAAAAAGAAAGGAAATATAACACACAGCGAGAAAACTGTACAAATCCTAAGTGTGAACTCAATGAATTATCATAAAATGACTAAATCTGTGTATCCAGACACAGGTCAAGACATTAGCAGCACCCCAGAATTCCCCATTTATGCTCCCTCCTACCTGCTCTCTCCCTCCTTCTCAAAGGTGACCACTGTAGTGACTTCTAGCAGCAGATTTGTTTTGCCTGTTTTTAAACTTTCAATAAATGGAATCAGTTATAAAAATAAAAGCAAAATAAATCTCTGCTCAAGATTTTGCTTATGATATTCACCCATGTGGTTCCTAGAGGGTAGAAGGATTAAGACGACAAATAAGGGCACATTAAACTCCTGATGGGAAAGATGTGGCACAGAGGGCTATTGCTTGCGGTGTGTCTGTGCCCAGCTTCCACAGTCCAGGAAGGAGAGAGCAAACATGAGCTCACCCAGGAGCTAGCTGAGTGTCAGGATCTCAAGAGATATTTCCTCCCTGCTCAGATCCTCTCCTGAGAAGTAAGAGATCTGGACAGGGCTGGGGTCATGGCTGCAATTACTTCTTCACTGATTCACTCAAACATTTCCAGATCCTACTTCATGTCGGGCACAATGCTGAGATACAAAGATAATTAAGACATGGTCAGTTAGACAAACGAGTTAATAGGACTACAAAATGGTATGGTAAGTGCTAAGTATTTGCAAAGGATGCTAAGGAAGCATCTTTTTAAAGAATCATTGTGACAATTTCACCTCTTTTGCTCAAACATTAATGGCCCTGAGATAAGCTCATGAGAATATCGCCATTATCTGTCCCTTTGAAATTATATTTATTACTTTTTTTAAAAAGCCTTATTTATTTATTTTAGATATATAGAGAGAGTGTGTGTGAGCAGGGCAAGGAGCAGAGGCAGAGGCAGAGGGAGAGAATCCTCAAGCAGACTGCCTGCTGAGCACAGAGCCTGATGTGGGGTTCGATCCCATGACTCTGAGATCATGACCTGAGCCAAAATCAACAGTCAGACGCTTAACCAACTGAACCACCCAGGCGCTCTTTATATTTATTACTTTTATATTTATCAGTTTTATCTCCTCAACTAGACTATAATCTTTTTGAGAATAGAAAAGATATCTTCTGCTATCATAAGAAGAGCACAAAGTAGCTGAAGTCAGAAGAGTTGGGTTTGAATCCTGACTCGTATTCTTTAGCTGGACAACCCTGGGAAAATGAATTAAACTTCTATGCCTCAGTTCTTTTATCTATAAATGGAGATAGTAATATTCATCCTAGCTGCCTCCTAGAATTATAACAACATCAAAGGAAATAATGAATAAGAAGAGCTGTAAATTCTTATTCTCAGTTCTCTAAACCCCACAAAACTACTATGTTGAGCGTAGTAGGTAATCAGTAAGTGTTGAGCTTTCACTAAACTTCATCAGCGAAGACTTGTGGTTTTTGGAGCCTAAGCCAGGGAGTGGATGCAGTTCCCTGTTCCCCTCTACCTTATGCCCAGAGAACTCAGAAGCTGGAGTCAGGTATTGTGGCCATGACCCAGGAGTGACCGGCAAGTGTGGGAGGGTGGACTGGGCCAGAACCATCTGGGCCAATGACCCATTACCCAAGAACGCCACACATTTTGTTGGGTTGGAACCTCTGTGATTGTCCATCTCAACACTTCTCCTAACCCCTGTCTCTCTTCCTCCTATCTCTGGGCTTCAGTATCAGAAGGCTCTAACAGACGGGCAGAGTTAGGGGAAAGGGTGTGGGAAGCAGGGAGTGGGCAGAGGGGGATGGTTATAGCTGTTTCCCTTCTGTGCTTACAGGGAACACAGCTTCACAAGACGGCTCAAACCCACTGACAGTGAATGGGGTTCTGGGGGAGTCGGTAACTCTTTCCCTGAAGCTTCCTGTACATCAGGATATTGAGTCCATCACCTGGCTTCACAATGGAAAATCTATCCACTTCATATTGCCAAAAGCTGCTCCGGATTCGCGGATCTTGGTGACTGATCCAAAACGGAAAGATCGACTGCAACTGATGGAGAACTACTCCTTACAACTCAGCAACTTGGCAACGGCAGATGCAGGACTTTACTGTGCCCAGATAACCACACAGACCTCCACAGAGTTTTCCTACTACACTCTGCAGGTCTTCAGTGAGTCAAAGCGTGGGGTTTAATTGTGTATGGACTGAAAGGTGTTACAGATGTCAAATCCTATGTGACAGCAAGTGTAGCCTAGTGGTTAAGAACATGGCATTCGCGGTCAGACTGAGGTCTGGCAGAAAAGCAAGTCGATGGCTCGGCCAGTTAGTGGCAGAGCAGAGAATAGAACATAAGTCTTGCGACTCCTGGCCTCAAATCACATCACACTCGCTCACACACTAAAATATTCCCTCTTGACCTGAAATGTACTGGAAGGAACAGAGGTGAAGTCGCTATGACTCTGTTTCCTTGTGCATTCCCTGTATCTGTAGTATATTCTTCACAAGAGCTCCATGAGGCAGGTACCACCCTTACTCCCAAGGCCTCGGGTCAGTCCCAGCAACCTGCCTACGGTCATGGAGACAGTAAGTGGGAGAGTGACATGTACCTGACATGAGACCTCCCTTTACACAAAGGCCAGTCTGACCCCATGGAGTGATCAGTGTACAGGACAGAACTCTACCTAGAAAGTGCTCTGTAAGGATGAGCTGATAATAAGAAAGATCTTTTCTATCAAGGTTATTTAACTTCTTTTTTATAAAGATTTTATTTATTTGTCAGAGAGAGAAAGAGCACAAGCATGGGTGAGAGGCAGAGGGAGAGGGAGAAGCTCCCTGCTCAGCAGGGAGCCCGTTGTGGGACTCGATCTCAGGACCCTCGGATCATGACCTGAGCAGAAGGCAGATGCTTAACCAACTGAGCCACTCAACATTATTTAATTTCTAACACTACTTTTTCCAGATGGCTCATGTCCTCAACATAAAATTATGGAAACCATGAGACAGCTTCTGAGTCAGTATTAGAAAAAAAAAAAAAATCCTTCTAGCAATCAGTGATGTTCAGAGATGCCATGAATGGCTTTAAGATAATTCCTTGGTGGGAATGTTGTACAGGAGATTCAAGCATTAAATTGGCAACTTTAAAGGCCACCAAGATTCTATAATTCTTATCTACTCCAGAATCCATGGTATCTAAAATTCACCCAGAGTCCTTTGAGTTAACACTTGGAATCCAAAAAAAGCACTTAAGTTAAAATAAAATGTCACCACAAATAGGTTACGTGTGAACCTCTAGAATCCCCTGAATATTTGGTGGATTTACCATGTTAGATTGGTCAGAGTCATGTCCCTAAAAGAATAGGACACAGAACAGGTAAATATGAAGGGAAAGAAAGATTGTTTAGAAAAGTCTGCAACAGGAATTCCGAGCAAAGGGGCAGAATCGCCCTGGGGCAGTTCATTAGTGTCTGGAGGCCTCCAAAACAAAACACCACAAATTTGATGGCTTAAAACAACAGAAATTTTATTCTCTCACAATTCCAGAGGCCAAATGTCCAAAAGCAAGGTGTGGGCAGGGCTGCATTCCCTCTGGAGGCCCTAGAGGGCAATCTTCCAGCTTCTGGGTGCTGTTGGCATTCCTTGGTGTTTGTTGGTCTATGATAGCATCACGCCAGTCTCTGCCTCCTCCTTTCCCTGTGTGATCTCCTCTTCTGTCTCAAATATCTGCTTTCTTCTTACAAGGACACTTGTCATTGGATTTGGGGCCCACCCAGATAATCCAGAATCATCTCCTCATCTCACTTAATTACATCGGCAAAGACCCTTTTCCAAATAAGATTCTGGGAATTAGGACATGGGGATATCTTTTGGCCGAGGGGTGGGGGGTGTCATCATTCAACCCACTACAGGCAGGATCACTCAGTGTACCAGGATCATCAAGGCACAGCGAGGACACTGGAGAGAAGAGAGACATCCAGTCAAAAGTCTGAGAATAGACCCCATATCAGGCTCCATCATACTTGTTGAGACAATGTTCTTCTGCCATTCTTCAGAAGACCAAGCATGACTTCTTCTGCAATAATCATACTCCCCAGGTTCAATGCCAATCCCTTCTCAGGGCCTTTTGGTATCAAGAGTGCCAGGGAACAGGGGTGAGTTCTAAATGGGGTGGTCATAATAGGCCTCACTGAGTAAATAACATTTGGGAGCCAAGACCTCTTGGAGGTGAGGGAGTGAGCCACGCAGATATTTGAAAGAAGAGCCATCCAGCATAGGCATTCCCTGTGCCCAGCATGCTCAAAGAGCACCAAGGAGGTCCAACACCAAGGAGCAGAGTGAGGGGAGAGTAATAGGAAACAAGGTCAGTAAAGAAATAGGGGCCACATCTGGTAAGGCTCTGAGAGCCATCACAGGGACTTTGCGTTCTACTCTGTGAGACTGAGAACCATCAGAGGGTTTTGTAGAGCAGTAATATGATTTGACTGACTTGCTTAACGCATCCCTTTGACTGCTCTGTTAAGAATAGGCTCCAGGGGACAGTAGTCGAAGTCAATTACCGATTAGGCCACTGTGACAATCCAAGCAAGAGATGCTGCTGCTTTGCCCAAGGGTGGTAGCAGTAGAGGTAAGGAGAAGGGGTTGGACCCTGGATATATTTTGGAGGTAAAGTCACCAGGATATCCTGATATGGTATAAGATGAAGAGGTAAGTCAGTCAGCTCCAGGGCTTTTGGCCTGAGTGTCTGGAAAGGCGATTATCAACGAGGGTGTTGAAGGCTATGCACTGAGCAGGCTTGAGAGAGAAAAACAGGAATCCTTTTGAACATGTTGAGTTTGAGATACACATTATATCCAAGTGGAAATGTCACGTAGGCAGTTTTATACTCACTAAGTGGAAAAAGGCAACAAGATAGATTTTTGAGGTCAGCCATGGACACAGGTTGACGGAATGTGGCATTCATGCCAAATATTTGCCATTGCTGCACTAGGCATTGTCTCAGTTAATCCTCATAATTCCCTAAGAGGTTGGTATTATTGCCCAGGTTTACAGATAAGGAAACTGAGGCTTGCAGAGATTAAAAACGTACCCGTGGTCATGTAACCAGTGACAAAGCCATGAGTCTAACCCAGGTCTTCCTAACTCCAAATCCAACACTTGCCATTACACGAAATCTCCTTTCTGTCAACATATGTCCCACGTGCTAGTCTATTAACAAAGCTTAGAGCATCCCTCAATCTCTTCCCACCAACAGTGGGAGTCATTCAGTTCTCCATTGGCCACTGTTACCCTCAGGCCAAGTCCAGGTCAGCGGCCTTTTCTGTACCACTCCCATGTCCCCGTTGATTCAAAGCTACTGACATCTTAATAGCCAGTATTTTCTGGTCTCTGCTCTCAGGAATTTCTACAGCAGATGTTCTCTTACATGCCTGAATGTATTGTACTTCTTTGCTTGCTCCTTCAGTTTCACTCCTTTCCCTGGTTTTTCAGTTCTCAACATTTCCCTTTCTGACTTGCTGGCATTCCATATCAGAGTCTCTTTTTCATCATGGGAACCAGCATCTGATACAATGAGGCCCAGGATTCCTGCAGATTTGTGAGAAATACAGTTCCTCAAGGACGTTAAGCTTTTATCTTCTATTCCAGCTAGGGGATTCTGATGGTTGAGAAAACAAGGTTCTTGAGTCTGATCTACTGGTTTCTGCCCTGGCTAAGGTAGAGTTGACCCTCAGCTGAGTTCCCAAACGTCTTTACACGAGGCCAGTGTACAAGGCTAGAAAGGACACCAGGAACAAACTGGGGTCCAGAAAGTAAATCGAGCAGCCCAGAATCATCTAACTAGGTGGTGGCTACCCTGGTGTGTCCCTACCACTTCTCCCTCTGGCTACTCTGTCTTATGCTGATGCCCTTCATCATTTGGCCACCCCAGACCTTGGTGCCATCAATTAGGCAATAGGGGCCGACTTAGTTACAGACGACACATACCATAACACACAGTAGAGTGTTGGGTGGAATACAGAAACATTCTGTGGCGGGAATGATATTTTTCAGAGTGCTGAGCCAAGGCGTTTGTTCTTAGTTCAGGTCTTCTCTCTGCATGCAGGACGACTGAGGAACTTACAAATTGCCAATCACACGTGGCTGTCTGAGATTGGGACCTGTGAGATCCACCTGACCTGCTCTGTAGAGAATTCAAATGACACCTTCTTAAGGTGGCAGGTTGTAGGAAACACGTTTATAAATGAAGCAAACCTCACTATTTCCTGGGACCCCAGGAATTCCAGTGAACAGAAGTTCACCTGCGTAGCTGAGAATACTGTCAGCAATATATCCTTCTCTGTCTCCACCCAGAGTCTCTGCGAAGGTAACAGTCTGTCTCAGGTCCCTCTGAGAGCCTTGAGCAGCTGTGGGGTGTGGTGTGTCCCTCCTGCCCAAAGTGATTCCCCAGAACAGTGGCCCAGTGGGAGGCAGCCAAACCCTTCTGGGAGAGGACAGACACTCCTGCAGCTCTGTGCCTCTCACTACCTCCAGAGGCCTCTCCTCCCTCTCCCTCTCTCTCCCTCCCTCCCCCAACCCTTCCTCCAGCCCACTCAGAGCCCAGGAGCAAAGTCCTTGGGGAGTCAGAACTGCTCCCCATTCTGGCTCTACCATGCTCCTGTCCTGTCTGCCACATGGACTCCCACTCTCAGAAAATCTACCCAGAGCCAGGGCCCAGCCAGCCCCCAAAGGTGGCCTAGAAGAGGCTCAGTGGAGGCTCTAAGGAAAGCACTACCTGCTTCAAGTGCAACTTCTTTTTTCTTTTTTCAGGTGTTTTGAATATGAAAAATCACCCTGATACCAAATGGATTATAATTGTGGTTGTGGTTACTTTGATATGTATAGTCATCACTGTGGGGTTACTTGTTTGGAGGAAAAAAGATTGTTTGTGGAAGACAGGTAAAGGGAGGGAGGATGGTCCACTGGGACAACCCCTGGGATGTGACCACACACCTGCTAATTTCCCAAGGAGGGTGGGTCCTACTGGAAAATGCATGACCAAGCCTCAAGGCCTGACTGCCCTTCCCCTTCAGCACCGCCCCCCATATCCTCTAGAGAGACACCTGTGGGTGTGGGGTAGGGTGTGGGAGCCACTTTCACTACACTCACAAATCTCAATTTCCCCGATTTTATTTTTCAGGCATCTTTCATTTTTCTACTCCACAAACCCAGAGTCCTGGTGAGCTTGCAGACTCTTAGCTCCCAATCATAAAACAGAAGGGGAGAACCTAATGGAGGAGGAAAAGGGCTGGAGAGGGCTGGATAATGAGAGAGGAGGGGGTCTGAATGTCATTACTCAGATGGACCAGATGGTGCAAAAGGAGACGACCTGTAACTATGCATGTCTGTCCCCTCTGGGACCTAACGGGTCCCTTACAAGCATGCAAACCAGTCACTCACCCAGTTTCTTGGAGTGAGATCAGGGTCATTTCCCACCCTGCTGATGAGAAACTGGGAGCCAGCAAAAGGTTCATGGCCTGTTCATTATCAACCAACAACTCCAGGGCAGGGACAGGTTTAGAGCATCAAAGGTCCAAAGACAAACTTCCTGACCCCATCACTCTTTCAGCCAAGACCTGAACATTGAGTAGACCCAGTCCAAAAAGAAAGTATGATTTAGAGACAGGAACACAGGCTCTGGCTTCAGACTGGTTGTGAGTCTCACTTCATGGGTGAGAAATAAACGACATGGTGTGTAGAAGATGAACATGAGGTTCAGAGTCAGAAGGCAGGCATCCAAGTTCCTGTTCCATCACTTCCTGTTTGACTTTGTGCCAAGTTAATTGAAATTTCTGAGCCTCCAGTTTCTCATCTATAATATAATATAATATAATATAATATAATATAATATAATATAACATAATATAAATCTAGAGTATAATCATCCATAGTATAACCATCTATAGTATAATCATTTATAATATAATATGAGAAGTTTAATAATATTATATATGTGACATAATTTGGCTCCATTACGCTTGCCAACAAGGTTCTCTAGCCCTTGTGCAGGCAGTGCTATTTGGTCTCGGGAGCTCCCTGGCCCAATGTAAATCCAGAGGGAGACTCTGAAGCTTTAGGATACCTCTAGACCACACACCCCCGAGTGATGAGGTCAGAAATAGAGTACATGGCTGAGAAGGTTCTGGTTCAACCCAGAACTTCAAAGACTGTCAAAAATGAATGAACCCTAGGGAAGGGGATTGCCTTGAACAACTGCCTCTTTGGAGCCAAAAAGTGCCCTGGTGTAGGCCAAGGTCCCAGGAGACCAGGACACTGACCGTGCCTTCCTGTGTTAACAGCAGAGACCATAAGGAACTTAGATTATGTCTCCGTCTCTCCAGGGAACACCGTGTATGCTTGTGTCACTCATCCAAACAGGGTGAGTCCTTTCAGCTTTATACTCCATCATTGGTATGATTTTTATAGTCTTTATTCACAAACTTGTCACCACAATCATCTGACTAATCCAGTGACACACACCTTTGAGGAGAGGAGGGGCAGTGGCAGAAGCTAGGATGTTGTATGTGGGACATAGCTAGCCCCCAGGGCTCAAGCCCCGTGGTGTGTTTGCTCATACCCTTCTTTACATGGTCCTCTAACTGCGTGATGCATCAGTAAGTCTTGTCCCTTTTCAGCTTAATTACAAGCTACCTGAAGTGAAAATTACGTCTTCTTCCCTCTTCCCTGAGCACAATGTGCAGTAAATACTTGCTGAATGGAACAGACTCTCATGTAAGTCTGAGAGTTTCCAGAGCAGACAATTCTGTAGCAGGGGATTTCTCACCCTGGATGTAGTGGAAATGGGGGAACTCAGAAGCAGTCTCTCAAGAGGGGAAGTGGGGCAAGGATTTGCAAGAGTAGAAGACAGTAAAGGCATGAACAGCCTTCAACCCTCCCTTCCCCCCCGCAACATAACAGATGGCCTTGGTCAGCCACCAGGAACTCCTCTGCCACACATCAGCAATTTCCCACCACCCCCAAAGTAAAGCACCTGCAGGTGAACATTTCTAGATAATACCATACATCTTCTGAAAAGTAAGTCAAGATAACTCAGCATTTACCAACTCATGGAAGCAACGATCCAGCTAGAAATCTTAGATTCCCCAAGTGAATGTCCCTTCACACAGCCCCTCGCAGTTACTTACAAGGTAGGCTCCATGAAGAGAGGTAACAGGAAGGGGTATTCTTAGTTGTTCAAATGTTTCTATTGCCTTTCCAGTTCCCTTTTGAAGACTAGATGAATCACCCTCAACAAACAAATAAATTAGTCTCCAGCAAATTTGCTAACTTCTTCTTTAGCAAAAATTATACTTTGGAGAGTTCCAGAGGTTTTGATAAATAACCTAAATATTCCTTAATTAGTTTTAAATGTCAAACTTATGAACACGGGGGACTTCTGCTGTTGTTGCTGTACTTTGTATTCCAAGTAGAACCATTCTTGAGACTGGGTGTTCCTCCTACTTATCAGTTCCCCAGGTATGAGGAGAACGCGATGGCATGAGAACGAGGCAATTCGAGTCAAGGGACAAACTTGAAGCAGGCAATATCTCCAGTCATAGCTAGTAAAGATCTAAGACAAAAGATCCAATACTTCTGTACACTTCTAGTATAGAAGTCAGTTCTTAAAATGGAGGAAGGAGAGTAGAGTCGGATGCAGGAAACAATGCTTCCTTTTCTTCACACCACCTGCCAACAAGGTCGCCCCTCTGTCCCTGTCTGGGTCTTGAGCCACTGGTTTGCTGGGGTGTTGTGCTTCCGTGTGGGCCTCAGGAAATGTCACTAAACTTCTCAGGTTGGAGAGCTAGTGGTGTTTGTCTCCAGCTCCTCTGGCTACACAGTCTCTAGCCTTTTCCTCCTGAAGAACTTTGACATCATCCTTCTATATCGCATTGTCTTCCCCCAGAATATATCTACGCATGAATATCTCTTCGTCCGTGTGAGCCAAATGTATGATTATTTTTTACAGCAAACAAATATCCTAACACCTGTGAAAAGCAGTGATTTCTCCACCATTTATTCCACAGTTCATCAGTACAAAGAGGTAAGCCCGTGATTGTCCCCTGTTCTCACATCTTACCTCTCTCCCCAGACTTGTAACTTTACAAATAAAGTACAAGTAAAGGGGCCATTCTATAGATGCACAAATACCAGCAGGATATAGAAAGCCTCAGGACATCACCAAAACATATCCAAGAAGTTATCTTGTATTTTAGGATCACCACCCATAACTAAGTTTTCAACGTACTTGAATTTAATGAGATTTTTTTAATTCAATTTTTAATTTAACTTTGCCTTAGCTATCAATATCCTTATCTGCCAGTTAGTGCTCTCCAGACCTTCTCTATAGCCATGAGAGGTAGCCTGAGGCTCTGGTCCCTACTAACCTACTTCATTTTCCTCTTTTTTCCATTAGCGTATACCTATTTCTTCCAGGACAGCTGCCCTTGACAACGTCATCTAAATTGCTGAGAGGTCTCAAAAGGAACTCAGGAATGACACAGCTTCTCCTGATCTCATGGGAGAGAACACAGCTTGGTTTCTGCCTAGCAACAGAATTCGAATATTTAGGATTATCACTTCCAGTTCTTTGGACTAGAACCTGCTCAAGTACGTCAGACATCTAAGGAACAACATCATTTCCAGCATGTGATCCAAATAACATTTTCTAATCTGCTCCAGGCCAAAACATGCTTCCATGAACAAGCCTGGGCATTGACTTTCTCTTTGGCAGCTGATGGGGTTGTGCTTGACAGAGAGTTATAATTCAGAAGACAGCCACTCCTCTCCTTTTAGAAAGGAGCAGGATTGTGATTCACTGGGAGAGAGTACAGTGTATTTGTTATGTATGTTGTCTCTGGAATTGGATGGGCCTTGTCCCAAATCCTCACACATCACTTACTAGACCTACCTCCTGGGACATGTTCTGGAACCTCTGATGTCTGGTCTCCTAGACTGAAAAATGGGGATCAGCCTGTTACTCAAGCCAGGAATCGGAGTTAGCCTTGACTTCAGCTGTTCCATCACCAGGCCCTTTGGACTCTACCTCCAAATACGTATCTTAGACTGACCCACTTCTCTCCAAAACTTTAACCTCCACCCTATATTAACCCGTCATCATGTCCAACCTGGAATACGACAGTAAGCTCCAAACAGATTTTCCCAATTTTTGTTCTTATCTCCCTCCAATCCATTCTCTAAAAGACAGCCGGAGTAATATTTTTAATATAAACCAGATCCTTCACTTGTCTGCTTAAAACTGACCCTGCAAGACATCCCAGGCACTCCAGAAAGAAACTGAGTCTCTGTGGTTCTGGATGGCCTGGCCCATCTGCAGCCTCAGCCACCATGTCTCCCTCCCACCCCTCTCTGATTTGGCTTCTCTGATTCTTTTTCAGCCCCTCCATCAGAGGAGAGAGTTTGCTCACATCTGCCTCAAGACCCTTCTCTGCCTGCCTGGTTCCTCCCTACTCTACAGGTCCCAATGCACATATGTCATTCTCCAAGAAAGACCTTCAGACCACTGTAACTGAAGTGGATCCCCCTGTTATTCTGTCACACCTTCCATGTCATTTACATTGTGCCGTTAAATATTTATTGGTATTTAATGTCTGTTTCTCCTATTCTACTGTACACTCTCCAGGAACAGGGACCATGACGATTTTATCTCTGTATCCGGAGCATCTAGCACATAGAAAATGTTCAACAAATACTTTTTAATAAATAAATGAACATGTAGTGGAGTTTTGTGAGAATTAAAGACGCTGTGCCTGCAGCCCTTTGCGTGGGGCATAGCACATGAGAGAGCTCGGTAAGTGTGAGCATCACTGTGGCATTATGACGTTGCATTCCTCCCAAACCAACAGAATCTTCTCACAAACCCTCAGCACAAGAAAGGAGGAAGGATGCATCCTCTGTCACCTGGTTCCACATCACTTCCTACCTTTTATCTCTGCTCAGATTTCAAAATTTCATTCTTTTATCCCCAGGGAAGAGTTCTCTGATTTTTTTGTGTGAGTTTGAGATCTTTAAACAAATTGTTTTTCAACACTTTATTGAGGTATGATCGACATACAAAAAGCTGCCTGTACTTAATGCACACAACTTAATGAGTTTGGAGATAAGTATACATTTGTGAAACCATGACCACAATCAGTACTATAAACATACCTGGCACCACAAGATGTTTCCTCTAACCCCTCTCTTTTTTTTAATTTTTAGTTTTTTGTGTGATAGGAACACTTAAGACCTATCCTATCGGCAGATTTTTAGGTATACAATACAATATTGTTAATGATAGGCACTATGATGCACTGTGCATCTCTGGGACTTATTCCTCATGCATGACTGAAATTGCATGCCCTTTCTCCCTACTCTGCAGAGCCAGGCTAAGTGCTGAGTCACCAGTCCAACTTCCCCAGAGCAGTACGCAGACATGCCAGGATAATGGCTGTAAGCTTCATTATTCTCCTTCCCTGCCGAAGGAGCAGTCCGGGGTTATGTGCCTTCTCCCAATCCTGCAGAGCCAAGCCAGCTTCTGGGTTCCTGTGCTGTTTGTAGGGCATGCATGAACGCGGGGCAATGGGGCGCCATCTGCAGGGGCGGACCCAGGCCAGCTGCTGGGGTCCACCAGTGGGCCAGCTGATTGGCAGGGTCCATGGGATGGTTTTGGAGATCCACGTGTCAGTTGCTGTGAGCCCCAGCCCCTTTTCTTTGTCCTTAGCTGCCCCTCAGTGAGGCAGAAAGGCAAACACCCTAAGCATTCTGGGGAACAGGAGCAAGTCTCTCAGGCCCGTTTGTAAAGGCTGGGGAAGCAGGACACTCATTTCACTTTCTGTGTCTCCTGTGGGAGGAACAACAGACTGAGGGAGTCTCTCTAAGCCTTGAGCTGTGCCAGCCTGGGGAGTAGGTGATGTAAGTAAAGTCAAACTGTTCTCACCCTTAGCAATGTGGCTGTTCTCAGATTTTGTGCTCCTCTGGGGTGCTAAGACCTCTCAACTAGACCCTGGAACTCTCGTAAAAGTATATTTGTCCACGAATGGCTGTTAAATCCATCTTCCTGTGGGAGGGCAAGGGCTGGGCCCTCTTATTCCACCATCTAGCTGATATGACTCTAATACATCTTTTTTCAATGTGTCTTTTCTGATCACAAAAATAAATACATGCTCATTATGTGGAATTCAAACATTCCACAAACAAAAATCCCCTATAATCCCCAAGATAACTACCACAAATGGTTCCCTATTAAAAAACAACTTTTTTACCAGAATGAAATATTTTTTAGAATTTTTTTTTTTTTTTTTTTTTTTTTTTTGCTTAAGAATATCTCTTAAGGGGCCTGTGGCTGGCTCAGTCGGTGAAACCTTCAACTCTTGATCTCAGAGTTGTGGGTTCCAGCCCCACACTGAGTGTGGAGATTACTTAAAATTTTTCTTAAAACTTTTTTTTTTAAGATTTTATTTATTTTAGAGAGAGAGTGTGTTGTGTGAGCAGGGGAAGAGCAGAGGGAGAAGGAGAGGGAGACCATTTCCAGCAGACTCCCTGCTGAGCACAGAGCCTGACACAAGGCTCAATTCCTAGACTCCGAGAGATCATGACTTGAGTCAGTCACTTAACCGACTGAGCCACCCAGGCACCGCAAAATTTTAAAAAATCTTTTAAAAAAGAATATATCTTAAGCAACTCTCCAGTGTTAGAACATATAGTTGTGCTACATTTTTTTTTGCTTTTGATTAATTTATCAGTTTTATCTACAAATAGTTCAAAGTCAAATAGTGCTTTAAAGTGCATATAACAAGGGAGCTCCTGGGTGACTCAGTCAGTTAAGCGTCTGCCTTCAGCTTGGGTCATGATCCCAGAGTCCTGGGATGAGCCCTGCATGGGGCTCCCTGCTCAGTGGGGAGTCTGCTTCTCTCTCCCCCTCTGCCCCTCCTCCTTTGCCCCCCTGCTCGTGGACGTTCTCTCTCTCAAATAAATAAATAAAATCTTTTTAAAAAGATAAAATGTATATAACAGCTAACTAGTCTCTTGTTTTATATTCGCCTCTCACATACTCCCCCTTCTACACACACACACACACACACACACACGTTATCTATTGACTTCTTACCTGTTTAGATTCATTCTTTCCCTATTCCATCCTCCTAATATGGAGACATCTCAGTTTTGGCTGAATACATATTCAAATGCTTTCATCATTACGCCCCTGTAAAATGCTGTTGGTTACTGAGCCAAGAAGGGACTATAATTACATTTCCCCTCTTGTACAATTTTTAGTTTTTCTTGGAGTTAATTGCCTTATTTTCCTCTTTGCTTTATTTTCATTAAACATCTATATTCCCATGTCCTCCATTAGCTCTGTAAAAGCGATTTTCAATATAATTTTCCACCTAGTTAAATCTGTTAAATAATTTATCAGCTTTATGTTCTTCTAGAGGCAGCCCTACTGGAGCATCTGACCTCCTACTCCATCCTGAGCTGGTTATTTTCTATGCCTGATGCACAGCCATTGTCTTGGGAGCCCCTTTGCTATCACCTTTGACAAACTTTTTTACCTGTCTCCTCCGTGAGATACTCCAACTTTTGTATCCCACTATTTCCTTTATATATTTCCGAATTATTTAAATAGCTACAGTAATAGCGTATTGTTTTGTGATTTTAAACCAATAAAATTCTTCTTAAATCTTAAATCTATTTTTAAAGTTAAATGCAAAATTTTAAACAGGCCAGGACTGTTGGGGGGAGCCCATGTGCTGGAAACTATGTGATAGAGACCAGCTCTTAAAACCTCAAGATTCAGTGTGAAGGGGTGGGCGAGCTTGAATAGGGAATAGACGAAATAGTAGCTGCAAACAATAGATGAGCTACACAAAATTCATCAAAGTTAAATTAATCTCACATACTGGCTATCAATTATATTATCAGTCAGTGGAATAGGACAGGACTGAGAAAATTTGATCAGGAAGAAGGAAGGACTTCTAGGAACAGAGTCGTGGAGGCATCAAGGAAAGAGAAGAAGGTTACTGCCATTCCATGCAAGATGGCATCAAGCTCAGAGGAAATCTCTTTGGGTAGGTAAAAGAATGCTTTCCAAACCAAGGGGATCAAGTAACAAAAAGAAGACTTCCTTCAAAAAGGGAGAAGGAAAAATCTGTGAGAAGGAAAAATCTGTGAAATCAGGGCACGTAGAGAAATGTTTTCAACATCTAGGATGCCAAAAACCAGCCAGAAAATTAAAGATCATGTCATGGAAGGGATGATAATCTATCTAGAGCAGTCCGTCTACAAGAATCCACCCTGAGACTGGACAGCACTGGAGAGGATCACTACTAAAATGGGAACTAGACATGTGTCCATGAATATCTAAGAAGTGAGTGAGAAAAAAAGCTTATAAGAAAAACTAAGCTGACACTTCACTATAGGTCAGGTAATAAAATATAGAGTTCTTGATTTTTATATTTCCTTAAACCTTTTAAACAACCTCCATATTTATTCTCAGTGTCACACTCTCTTCTGTTGGCTTCTGTGATGCCACATCCTCCCGCATTTTCCTCCTTCTTTACCAGCTGCTTCTCAGTTTCCTTCTGAACCTCTTTCTCCTCTGCAGGACCCATAAAGACTGGAGCTAAGCTTCAAACCTGGGCCCCTTTCACTTCTCCATCTACATGTTCTTACATGATGTCAACCATTTCCATTGTCTTAATATGATTTATATGCTAATGGTTCCCAAATTTATATCTTTAGCTCTGGCCTGCTGGCTTACATCACTAACTGCCTACTTGGCATCTCCACTTAGATGTCTAACACACATATCAAATTTAGGATGTCAAAAAAGAAAAAAAAAAACCAAACCTTTGGATTTCTTTCTCCAAGGCTCTTCTTCTACTACTCTTTCCCATATCAGTAAATGGCACCATTGTTAATGGGAAACCTCCTTTACAGGCCTGAAGACCACCCAACGCTCACTATATAATTAATCTTTTTTTTTTCCTTTCTGGTGGGAAACAAAAGGAATTAGCCAACTGTAAGTAATCTATTGTTATGAAGGTAAACACATTAAGACCTGGATGCCCCATTCCCAAGAGAGAAAATGCATTTTGCAGCCAGGGAAGAAAACATTCAATGCCTACAAAATTCCTACAAAGCAAAAACAAGAACCTTTCTTTGTCCAGAAAGTAAGCTTGTTCTCCAATGTTTTCATTGTAGAATGGAGGAAACTGCATCACTGTTAAACTACTTTGATTGAGGGAAGAAGACTGTGATTGGCTGTCCTGGGAATATGAAAGAGAAGTCCTCTCCCCTTTTAAGCAGCCCCTAGTCACACCCACTGGCAGTCCCAAACCTTTGGCATGACCTGCTAGACACCTACTTACATCTCCACTCCTTCCACAGCATCCCAGCCTCGTTTTCATTTCCCTCCTAGAAGAATGCAAACTCTGCCTCTGTGCCTTTGCATATTCAATTCCCTCTGTGATACGTTCTACACACACGCACGTGCACAAACACACCCACACAAGCTAGCCAGTTCCTAGTCATCCTTCGGGACTCAGCTTCTGTATCATTTCTCCAGAGAAGCCTTCTCTGCCATATTCACCCTCACTATTCCCTCTAGTTCTCCAACCACTTATACAAATTGTAATTTAATAAGCATTTATGTAATTTTATGTTTGATATATCTAATATATCTCATTGCATTCTGAGTTCCAAGAGAATAGTGTCTGTTCCCCAGGACCTCACATGGTACCTAGTCTATTGAAGTAGACATTCAATAAATACTTGTCGAATAAATGAGCAAACAATAGGTCAGAAGTAATTTGGTAGATGGGGGTGGAGGAGGGAATTTAAAAACTAGAGGAAGGACCGGGGTACAGAATGAATGACATTAAGATTGTTAGAATACAACCAGTGTAGGTGAATGCTGGGAACACCAGAGGGGGTTCCTTGTATAAGGAGGGACAGCTCTACAGTGGAATCACACCAGGATGGCAAACTCCAAACTGTCTCATCACAATGGCCTCTGAAATCTGACATTCGAAATTACCCCTCTTCTTTACATTCCCCCTATGCTCACTGGGGTTTCCTCCCTCCTTCACTCATTTTAAGTCACCCAGACCCTTAGTCCCTATCTGAATAGCTTTCATTCCCTGTCCACAGATCAATGAAGTCATTATTAACACTCTCTGTGCTCTTTTCCTTAACTTTCCATATTGCCGAGCCAACATCCAATCCAAAGGATTGCCTATGCCCCATCCTGCAACATCCATGGGAAAAAGCCAATGAACCATGCAGCACACGACAAACCCACGCAATTTCTCTTTGGACCTTTGCTCCCTTCACTGATGCTTTTACACCCCCCAGCTAATCCAAACTCTCTCACCCTTCACATAGTCATATTTTCAGTAATTACCTATCCAGTGGTTCTCAACTCCTGACTGCTCGTTTGAACCACATGAGGAGCATGTAAACCCACCAATGTAGGACCCCACGTCCAGAGATACTGATCTAATTATTCTAGGCTGGGACTCAGGCAGCAATCTTTCTAAACTCCCTGGGTGACTCCAGTCTACTTACTGGAGGGAACGTTCTTTTGTGCATGTAGACTACATGGGGTAGTCTTTGAGAGGAGACTGATCTTCTTGGTGAGGTAATGTGTTGATCTTCAGGGACTTCAAGAGAACACTGATGGCATGTTTATAGACTTGAGAGACTAAACGGAAGGTGAAGCTTCCCCACTCTTCCCCATTCCCATCCATAGGCCCCTGCCCACCTGCTGCCTCCCTCAGAGCCAGCACAATCACAGTCAGTGAATGGCTGAGAAAAGGGGTTTGGGAACCATGATGGACGTGCTGTGGGGGTGAGGAGTCAGTAATGAAGTGAGGAATGAAGAAAGTATTCCGTTGGCATACTTTCTCAAGTCCTAAACCAGAAGTCACAAACTGGCAGCTGGAGACCAGGATCCTATCTACAGATATTTGGTCCCCCCCAATGCTTTAATTTTGTTGTTATTATTACCCTATGCTCACCACAAGTGTAGCTATCCTAGACAACGCTATTACAATACCGTCGACTATATTCCTATGCTGTGCCTTTCATCCCCATGACTTATTCATTCCGTAACTGGAGGCCTGTATCTCCCACTCCCCTTCACCTTAATTTTTTATATAGTAACACGAAAAATTGAGACCATTTACCTCGAGACCCTGACTTCTCGCTTTTCTTTAAAAATGTTTTCCAGGGGCGCCTGGGTGGCTCAGTAGTTAAGCGTCTGCCTTCGGCTCAGGTCTTGATCCCAGGGTCCTGGGATGAGTCCTGCATCGGGCTCCCTGCTCAGCAGGAAGCCTGCTTGTCCTTCTTCCGCTCCCCCTGCTTGTGTTCCCTCTCTCGCTGTGTCTCTCTCTGTCAAACAGATAAATAAAATCTTAAAAAAAAATGTTTTCCAGATCCCTGACCATACTGGGAGCACATTTCTACAGGGCAACAATATCTGGTGCTGAGGGACATTTGTCCTATTCTAAATGGGGCTCACACTCTACACTTCATCCCTGGCCTGACCTGCCCACCTCACCAGCTTATTTGATCTGCCTGATATCTATAAATGTTTAAGCTTCCAACCTCTAGTTTAAGCCATGAAGCTTTGCCCCACTCCATATTGGTCCAAGAAGCAAATTAGCAAGTCAGGCAAAGTAACAATGCCTGACCTCCCTTCCTTACTCCCATCTACCCTCAAACCAATAGTTGGACCCTGTGTGGCTTTAGAATGTTTCTCTAAAGATTTTAGTAAAGAACCACTGAGCCTCCATCAGGTTCCAATGTATATGTTGATAGGAGGAAGATTGCCACAGATGGATGCAGAACAGAGAGAAAGTAACCCTGCTCCAGAGTCTCGAGGCATACATTTCATGCTAAATTTCATAGTGATGAGAATGAGCTGAGAAGTGACTTCTCAACTAGAGACAGAGGAAATCTGAACTCCTGATTTTCCTCTTCCCAGAGGTTACCTAAAGACACTTTCTGTGGGAAAGAAGGAAGGGGACATTGTCATTGACCTCTGACTGCCAGACCACTAAAATGAACGGCTTATGTCCCCAGCTTTCACCTCTTCATACCTAGTCACACCATTCTTCTGAAGTTTCCCTCTTAAAAACATCAATATTCTCTGGGACATTTGACATTAGAGTCTTCTCCACCCTGAAAGTTTCCCTCTTTTTAGCTGTCAGTACATTGTGCCGTCCTAGCCCTCTCCCCTGTCTTTCTGGCTCCTTCTTACCTCTCCTTGGCTTCGCTTCTCTTAGGATTCTTGTCTCATAAATAGATTTGTTTTCCATGATTCTGCTGACTGGACACTTCCTGGATGTCCCACAGTCACCTTAAATTCTGCTTTTCTCTCTCCCTTTATTCATTTCCATAGACTACATATCATTAATACTCCTAGTAACTCAAAGAACGGAGAAGCTCCTACCAAAGCCCCTCTCGAGATCTGATAACAATCCAAATCATAGGGTGCGTTCACAGCAATATAAGACAAAGGGGAAAGTAACTTAAGTTTTTAACTTCTTACAATAGAGGTTTTCAAGAGAGGAAGCGTGTAGGACAGGAGCCTGCTTATGACAGAGGGCAGAACATGCAATTTGAAAAGACATAGTCAGAGTTACAGGTTTATATTTAGAAAACGAAATGCACCTCTTCAACAGCTAATCCTACAAATAATTGCATTTATTAAGCAGTTGTTATTTAGTTATTCATTAATTCGGTAAACATTTAACTGCTCCCTGAGTGCTAGGTACTAGGCGTTAACTTTTAACAAGATAGACAGAGCCTCGGTCCTCGGGAATCATGGGGATAACAGACACTAAACAAATATACGATAGATCTGGATGGGTAAACACAAATAAATACATGATTACCTCTGTGGTAAGTGCTATGAATGAGTCCTTCGGAGGTACTGGCAATGTCGTAGAAGCCACCGGGCTCTAGGACCTCACGGCCTTTATACTTGCTATTGTCTGTGCACACCTCTATCCCCAGGTCCTTGTGTGGCCAGCTTCTTCTCACCATTCATATCAAAGAGGCTTTCTCTGATTTTCCTGCCTAAAATTGCTCTCAGCCTCCCCACCCCCACTCATTCTGTCCTGTTACCCTTTGTTTTCACATAGCACAGATCACTATTAGAAAATACATTATTTATTTCTATACAGGATTCTTGCCTGGCTCCCCCACTAGAGTCTAAGTTCAGTGATGGTATGGATTTTGTCCTTTTTCTTCACTGTATTCTTAGCACTCAGAATAGTGTGTGAGACAAGATAGATACTCTAAATTTTTGGTAAACTGATGAAGGAAAAATTATAGAATAACAAGGAGAAGCCTACCCAGATAGGGTGATCAAGGAAGGCTTCTCTGAGGTAGTGACTTTTTTGTTTTAATTTACAAATAATAACCTGCAACCAAAACTTCTTATCTGGTGTGGACACACACACACACGCACACACACAGATCAGTTCTCAACCTAGAACATGCCCTGTCCTGAATCTCAGGATGACTTGTCAGGGTAGTGGGTTGGCATTCAACATCCATCCCATCTTCCTTCTATGTGCCTTTCTGTGCTATAGAAACAGAGCATCTAATAAACTATATGTCCTAGACTTCTATGAAGTTGGACAGTGCCTTTCTGTTTTTCTTCACCAACTTTTTGTTGCACAGATATAGGTTTGAAGGAGGCAAATTGTCAGACTTAATCAGTGTTGACAATTCAGATATAGAACTCAGAGCTCAGAAATAGAATTCACAGGAATCAGTGACTTGACTATATATGGGAGATGAGGAAGAGACATATGACTATGATGAGTCAAATATATCAGTGATTGAAATTCAAAAATGAAGAGAAGGAAGTTTGGAGAATAATAATAATATAATATAATAATAATAATTAATGCAGCCTTGAATGAATTTAAGCTGCCTGAAGGACATCCAAATTCTATTCATTGAACAGTCAGAAATAGAAGACTAGAGCAGGAGAGCCCATTTGGGGCTGGAGCTACGATCTGGAAACCACAAGCATTTGGGCGGCTGCTGAAGCCATGAGATTGGTGGGATCATCCAGGGAGTACCTGCACAGTGAGAAGAGAAAAGGACATGTAGGGAGCCCTGAGTAACTGAGAAGTCATCCCTGAGAAGGAAAAATCCAAGAGATAACAACAAAAGGAATTGACAGAGAGGTAAGAGAACCAGCAGATCTCAGAATCACAACAGTTCAAGATAAAAAAGGTTCACACAAAAGAGGTTCAAGAAAGTGGGAGTGATGACAAATTCTGCAGAAAACTTAAGTAAAAAGTTTGCTAAGCAGGAGATCATGCATGACCACACACTGAGAAATTTTAGCTTTGAATCTCATGTTATAAGACTGTAACACCACCACACTTCCTATTAGAGTCACATGCTATCCTCGGGTCACTGTCCCCCAACTCCTTGAGTTAGCTCCTGGCTGACTTGTACACTCTTCAACACTACTCCTTTTGAACTTCTATCCATGCACATGGTCTTTCCATTAGCCTTGCTTTTCAGATCCCTGACCTCCTCTCCTCCAATGACCTTGTCTTCCACTCCTTTCACTCGATTAGCCTTTCACTTGCTCCATCCTGGTTTTCTCCTCTATCTTTCTAGCTCCTCATTACTGCTCCTTGGCTTGGCTCCTCTTGTGATTCCTGTCCCATAACTTAATTTGTTTCTCTCGGTTCTGCTGATTAGACATCTCCTGTAGTCATACCCTAGTACCAAAACCTACAATCTTTCTGTAATCTTAGTTTCAAGCATCCTACTCTCTTTAATCCCACCTTCCATCTTTCCATTTCACTCCTTCTTTTGCCCTAACTCCAACAATCCCTTCACCTCCATGCCCCAACCAATAGTCCATTGATCCAACTACCTTTCACCATCCCTCCTGACCCTCGTGGCATCACTTTCCTCCTTACTCAATTTAATGTCCATAGTAAGGCATTTTCACCACTCCCTCCCACATACCCTCAACTCCGTTGTTCCATTTTGAGTCATATTACCCGGCCCAAAACAACAACAACAAAAAAGTCAATACTGCTAACTCCAACTTGGGCTCGTTCATGCCTGAATTTGTACAACTAGCTGGAAAAAAAGGATACAACTATGCTATGATTAGTCTCACTTAAATTTATGATCCCTAACTTCAGTGCTACCAAGCAATTATACTTTATTTCCCTTGTTCATTCTCTTACTCTCCTAAACAATTAGGAGGTGAGGGCAGAGAAATCATAGGGGGCACCACCTTCCAATACTTCTTCAACTGTCTTCACTTTCATATTCCTTACTGAAAAAACAGAAGCTACCTGAAGAGTATTTCCACATGCTTCCATTATAACATCTAGCCACCCACCTTCGTTTGTATCCTACTCTGTCTTCTCTTCCTCTCTGTATCTTTCTTCATCTTCCTGTTACTATGGATGAATTTATTTAACTGTGTCAAGCGAGGGACAGTTCCTCTACTTAGGCACTAGAACCTATCTCCTCTCGCCTGCTCAAGGACATTGCTCCAGCACTTCTCCCCTTTTAAATCTGCTTTAACAAATTCCCTCTCTACTAGATCTTTCCCATCAGATTATAATCAGATTGCAGACATAATATTTCTCCCATCTAATAAACAAAACAAAACTCTCTTGATCCTACTTTCCCTGGCTACTGCTCTATTTCTCCTTCTGTTCACAGAAAAATTCCTACTTTTCTCTTCCCACCCTCTTGACCCATTGAAATACTCAGTCCTCAAATTACATGAGCTATCAATATTATTTGATTTGGTCAATCCTTTCTTCCTTCTTGAAACATTTCTTCAGTCATCTACCAGGACGCCACACTCTCCTGATTTTCTTCCCATCTCCTGGCCACTCCTCTGTCTCCCTCACTGGTTCATGCTCATCTTCTCTGCCTATTAACATTAGATTACTCCAAGGCTCAGCTCTTAGAACTCTTCTCTTTTCTGTGTACTCTCATTCTGTTGATGATCTCATCTATCCTCATAAGTTTAAATTCTACCCACAGGATAATGACTGCCAAAGGCATATCTCCAGTCCCTTTGACAACTAAACTCCATCTTTTATCCAGATGCTTCAAGACTTCTACATTTGAATGTCTTTTAATCACTATCTCATGTTTAATTGGTACAAACCCGATCTCCTAATCTTTCCCCCAGCCTGCTTTTCCCACAGTCCTCCCCAGCTCAGTAAACTGCAACTCCATCCTTCCGGTTTCTCAGGACAAAAATCTCTTGAGTCCTTATTTCTCAGACCCCACATCCCATCTGTCATCATATGTTATTGGTTCTCTCTTTAAAATAGATCCATAACAGCTACTTCACTGCAACTTCCCTGATCCAGATCACCATCATCTATCATCTAAATTACTGCAACAGCCTCCCCAACTAGACAGGCCTGCTTCCTGTCTTGCTCTTTTCAATCTACTCTCAACACAGAGTTACCCTTTTAAAACTTCAGTCAGAATGTATCACTCCTCTGCTCAAACCTCTCCAACAGCTTTTCAGTTCACTCACAGTACAAGTTAGGGTCATTAAGATGGCCCAAAAGGCCTGACATGACTTGATCCTCCTCTCCTCCATTACTTCTCTGACCTCAATTCCTACTAAATTTTCCCCTCACTCTCAGTTCCAGCCACATTGGCTTTCTGACCGTTCTTGAAACATGCCAAACATTCCTACCCCAGGCCTTGACACTTGGCTATTTTCACTCTCTGGAATTATTTTCTTCCAGATATTTACATGGCTCACTTTCTCACCTCCTTCTGGTTTTGCTCAGATGTCATTTTCTGGAGAAAAAGATTTGGGAATCATTTGCATCTGGGTGACAGCTGAAGCCATGGTATTGATAAGGGCACCCAAGGAGTGTGTCTATAGTAAAAAGAGAAGATGGTCACCTACAGAGTCCTGAATAATACCATGGTGGAAGAGAATCCCAACAGAAGAACAAAAAAAAAAAAAAAATCAACAGAGAGTTAGAAAAAAACAGAAAATCCTAGTGTCACAAAATTCAAGGAAAGGGAGTGACACAGGAAATAGGAAGCACATAAAAAAATTCTGCAGAAAACTTAAGTAATATGTAAGTGTGGTGAGTAGGAAGTCATCAGAAACCTCAGAAAGGACATTTTCCTTGACATGATGGGTTGAAGCTACTGAGCAAGGGGTTGAGAAATATCTGGAAAATATTTCAGAGACTGAAATTGGAGAGATTATTATTTTGAGAAGCTTGGTTCAGTAGAGAAAGCAATTAGATGTTAGCTAGGGGGTAAATGGAGGTACATGAGAAGGAAGGTTTTGTTCCTTTGGGGGAAAAAAGCTTGAGTTTGTTTATAGACTAAAAGGAGGTAAAAGGGAGAAGTGAAAGATCCAGTAGAGGATCACTGATACAGCAAAGTCCTGCAAAGAGGATTCAATAGCATCCAACAAATATTTATGGTGGACCCACTACCAAATGATGCCAAGTGTTGAGATACAATGAATGAAATAAACATATTGTAGCATAATGGATGTGGGCAAGGTTAAAAACACAATCACAGATTCTGATTTTAAAGCCAAAAGGAATAAAAGAAGGAGGAAAGGATTGGTTACAGGACATTGAAGGACTTCATATTTTTATGGCCTCTATTTTCTCAGCAAGCAAGGGACTGCAATTTGTTGACAGTGAAGGGAATATGAGAATGGGGCATAAAGAAGGTATTTCAGGTTAAAGATTTGCAATAATAATTAAAGGGAATAGGAGAGAAAGCTAATAAAACTAAAATGAAAAATAACTATCAAATGGCTCTGGGATACCTGGGTGGCTCAGTCGGTTGGGCGTCTGCCTTCGGCTCAGGTCATGATCCCAGGATTGAGCCCCGCATTGGTCTCCCTGCTCAAAGGGGAACCTGCTTCTCCCTCTGCCTCTCCCCCTCCCCCTTCTTTTGTGCTCTCTCTCTCAAAATAAATAAATAAAATCTTTAAAAAACAAAACAGCTCTGAATGCCTACAGGATATTAAATGCCATTAATTTGTAGAGGCTCCATTCTCTGCAATTTTGTGATTTTTATCCACTAACCTTCAACACTCAGGTACAGAATGGTTTGTAGAACTCGCAGATGGTTGGTGGCTTACAGAGCAGGGAAAGAGGTCACGTGTAGTGGTAGGATCCTGAAAACAATTAGCTTGGGTTTGTCTACTTCCAGCCTGTCTTTCCTTTACTTGCCTCTAATAGAGAGACAGTAAAAGCTAAACACTTAATTCCCCAGCTCTCCTGTAGCTAGGGGAAGCCACGCATCCATGAGACATAAGCATAAGTCTACAAATGATGCCCTTCTGTTTCTCCTTTCTAGTGTCTACAGCACAGGAGTGAGGCCTGGCGAAGCAGCAGCCACTTGGTGACCTTGAGGCCACAAGTAGGTGGATCAAGTCAGCACAGTAAGGACATCAGAGCAGAAAGGGAGAAAGAAAGGGAGAAAGTCATGAATGTGTTCATGCATTCCTGACTGTGTTCAGTGCTGTTGTTATCAGCTCTGGACTGCCTTGCCTCAGGCTTCTTATTATGTGGAATAAATAAACCCTTACTTATGCAGGACATGGTTTTTGTGTTTTCTGGTGGTTTGCAACCAAATGTGTTCATATCTGAAACAGAGGTCCAGGTTATGTAAATATGTTAGTCAAGATGCTTTTGGTTGTAAAAACAAAAATATTAGGTAAATGTAGAAGCTTCTTTTGTATCCCAGGGGTGGGATACAAAACAGACCCAGCTACATTGCAGTTTTGATTTGACAGAGCCTCTGCTTCAATGATATCTGTCTCAGAATGTCTCCAAATCATTTCTGTACTGCAAAATAAAGCCAAACTTGGGGCGGCGGGGGGGGGGGGTATTATAAAGTAATTTAAAGGAAAATAAGTGGGAGAGGATTTATTGACTCATATGGCTGGAACAGCCAAGAGATAAAATTGGCTTCAGGTCCAGCAGGATCCATAGTTCAAATAATATCATAAGAAAAATTATCTCTCTTTATCTCTCAGCTCTGCTTGCCTTTGCTTGGCTTTATTCATTCCCAAATCTCTCCAAGTATCCAGCAGCTCCGTTTTTACATATTCTTTAGAGCTCATGACCCCATAGGCTGACCCTGGCCCTTTCTCTTACAGTGTACATAACCCCCAACAAGGATTGCTTGGATGGCCTGGGTCAGGGGCCCACATCTATGGTGGAGATGGTTAGACCACGAGAACAACAGCCCCACCAATACCACGTGGAATGCAAGAAGAGTTCCCAAACAAAACTGATGTTCAGCATACAGAGAAGCAATAGTCCAATGATGGTGGGAAAACAAAGTGAGGCTAGGAAGGAGACAAATAAACTGGGGGGAAATGAGTGGGTTATTGGACTGGAGATATTGATGAGGCTTATGATTTGTATTGAGAAATGATGCAAGATATGGAAGGATAAAAATTTGTGGTCAAACAGTAGGTTAGAGAAGTTCAATACTTCGGACAGGTGGAACAGTTCCAGATAATTGGCAAGGTCTAGTTTGTGCATATAGAAGATGGTAAAAATAAAGATCTGAGTTGAGAAGATTAAGGTACTAGATCAAGATTATCAAGGATAGATTTATATCTTAAAGGCCTTAAACTAGTAAGATATTTATGATACCTGTGTAAATATTTATGGCTATGTAACAAGTTACCCCTGGAAACCACCATTCTACTTTCTTTTTCCTTGATTTCAATGATTTCAGATACTTCTTGTAAGTGGAATCATACAATATTTATTCTTTTGTGACTGGCTTACTTTACTCAGCAAAATATCCTCAAAGCTCATCCATGTTGTAGCATGTGACAGAATTTCCTTCCTTTTTAAGGCTGAATATCTATTGAGTTTTTAATTTCAGCAATTATATGCCTCATTTCTGGAAATTAAATTTTATAAAATCTTGTTTTTTGTTTTACTTTGTTTTCAATCATTTTAAGCATAAATATTTTACTTTCTAGAATATGATGCCAACCTATTATTTTAAGTGCTTGAGGGCTCAAATTTTCCTTTTTTAAATATGCTGACTTTTAAATTAACAAGTCAGGAAACGACAGACGTTGGCGGGGATGCGGAGAAAGGGGAACCCTCCTACACTGTTGGTGGGAATGCAAGCTGGTGCAGCCACTCTGGAAAACTGTATGGAGGTTCCTCAAAAAGTTGAAAATAGAGCTACCATATGATCCAGCAATTGCACTACTGGGTATTTACCCCAAAGATACAAAAGTAGGGATCCGAAAGGGTACGTGCACCCTGATGTTTATAGCAGCAATGTCCACAATAGCCAAACTGTGGAAAGAGCCAAGATGTCCATCAACAGATGAATGGATAAAGAAGATGTGGTATATATATATACAATGGAATATTATGCAGCCATCAAAAGGAATGAGATCTTGCCATTTGCAACGACGTGGATGGAACTGGAGGGTATTATGTTGAGCGAAATAAGTCAAACAGAGAAAGACATGTATCATATGATCTCACTGATATGAGGAATTCTTAATTGCAGGAAACAAACTGAGGGTTGCTGGAGTGGGGGGTGGGGTGGGAGGGATGGGGTGACTGGGTGATAGACACTGGGGAGGGTATGTGCTCTGGTAAGCACTGTGAATTGTGCAAGACTGTTGAATCTCAGATCTGTACCTCTGAAATAATGCAATATATGTTAAGAAAAAAAAAGAAGAAGAAGAAGAAGGAAGCGGGAGGGGAAGAATGAAGCGGGGGAAATCAGAGGGGTAGATGAACCATTGGAGACGATGGCTCTGAAAAAAAACAAACTGAGGGTTCTAGAGGGGAGGTGGGTGGGAGGATGGGTTAGCCTGGTGATGGGTATTGAGGAGGGCACGTTCTGCGTGGAGCACTGGGTGTTATGCACAAACAATGAATCATGGAACACTTCATCTAAAACTAATGATGTAATGTATGGGGGTTAACATAAGAATAAAAAAAAAAGAAGAAAAATAGAACTACCATACAAAAAATAAAAATAAAAAATAAATAAATATGCTGACTTTTTAAATCCTAACGAGTTGTTCCCTTGTGTGCTTTGAATTTCCCATCAAGGGAAAAATGGGAGGTTGTTCCAATTTTGCAAGATGAAAAAGTTCTCAAGATCTGTATACAGCAATGTGGATACAGTTAACGCCACTGAACTGTATACTTAAAAATGGTGAAGGGGGTACATTTTATATTGTGTTTTTACCATAATTAAAAATTTTTAAATTTAAAAAAACTCAATAAACACATCCACCAAGATAATTTTGGTATATTTTTCTATTCTTCCCACTGAGGACGATGTAAAACCCTAGACATATATATAAAACAAACATAAGAAGATGCTGAAGGTGGACAGAAGAAGGCAGAGAGGCTAGGGAAGTCAAGACCCAAGGAAATACTCAGTGCTGAGTTTTTTGGGTTCTGTTTTTGCTTCATATATCCCAAACTTGGAGCTGAAGAAGTCAGCAGTCTAAAAATGCCAACGGGTGTAGACAACTTATACCTGGAGATCACCAACACATGGGTAATATTTAAAGGCATGAGACCAAATGTGGTCCCATGGAGAGTTAATAGAGATTGAACAGAGGAAAGGTAAAGCAGACTGTTGCCTCTGGAAGAGGAAGTCATAATAAAGGAGTCTGACAAGGAGTAGTCAGAGAGGGGGAGGGGGAAGCCACTTATGCACCAGGCATCAGGCTCATATTGTATACAAATTATCTCATTTAATCCTCACAACTGCTCTATGGTTTAGGCACTATTATTATTTCCACTTTACAGATGAAGAAAGTGAGGCTCCTGGCTACTTTGTCACCAGTGTGACCCCTGACCCTCAAAGTACCACCGAACAAGTCTGTGTGTCTCTCACTCCTCCACTTGTTGAAATAACTTTCTAGGCCCAAGATGGGCCACCCTGCTCACAGTACCCCTGCAGCAAGCTGAAACAGACAACACTCATATCCCCGTAAATGCTCTGCTTGACCAGAAACACAGTATGTCCAGTCAGCCAAGCCCCATCACCCAAGCCAGCCCTGGGCTCTGTGTCTGCTTTCTTGTTCTTCATTCTTCATCCTATAAAAGGGTCCTACCTCCCGCCCCATTTTACAGTGCTCTGAGTGGAGACAGTCTGCTTCATGAAGTGTTAGATAAAGTTTGTATTACCTACAGGGTCTTCTTTAATCATTTTTAAAAACACTTAAGGGACACCTCGGTGGCTCAGTCGGTTAAGCATCTGCCTTCAGCTCAGGTCACAATCTCAGGGTCCTGGGATTGAGTCCAGCATGGGGATCCCTGCTCAGTGGGGAGCCTGCTTCTCCCTCTGCCTCTCCCCCTGCTTGTGTGCTCGTGCTCTCCCTCTCCCTCCCTCTCTCTCTCTCTCTCTCTCTCTGTTAAATAAATAAATAAATAAATAAATAAATAAAACCTTAAAAAAAAAAAAAAGATCTGAGGGAAAGGGCCAGAGTGCATGGCACAGAATAAGAAACAAATTAAAATGGAGTCCTTCAAATCACTGTCTTCGGAGTCCCTGGGCCAACCACGTACAGAGACATTCTCACTGGTGACATCCTCCTTAGGTTCCAGCGTGTGCCTCTCCTGGGAGCTCGCTCATCCTCTCTCTTCTCCTCTCAAAATCCCAGGGCCCACAAGCCAGAAGCTGCTCATACAGGTTCACATAAGTCAACTTCAAAATTTCAAAAATTTTGCAAACCTGTTGTTAAGCACAGCCATTATTAAAAACTGATTTATGGGGGCGCCTGGGTGGCTCAGTCGTTATGCGTCTGCCTTCGGCTCAGGTCATGATCCCAGGGTCCTGGGATCGAGCCCCACATCGGGCTCCTGGCTCCGCGGGAAGCCTGCTTCTCCCTCTCCCACTCCCCTTGCTTGTGTTCCCTCTCTCACTGTGTCTCTCTCTGCCAAAAAATGAATAAAATCTTTAAAAAAAAAAAACTGATTTATGTAAGTTTACATTTAAATACATTAATATTTAAAAAGGTAGTAAGTACTCAAAACACATCACTTCCTAATTATTTTACTACATGTTACATTCTATGCCCCTGAGATGATTTACATCTATTGCTCTCATATGGTGGAAATACGTTATAATAGTGCACATCTCTATGCAAACGCCACCACAGATGCGGGCAAGTGCTGCAAATCAGGGTTTTGGGGGCGTGTTTGTTTGTTGTTGTTGTTATTGGAGAGGTAGTTGTTAAACCTACTGGCACTCCCCTCCCCTCCCCCCACGAGAAAACTGAAACCCACCTGTTACTCTACCTGCGGACCAATTTAAACTCGGCGTGTCCCGAGTTCCCTTTTCTGAGCATGCTCTGGGGCCAAGAGCTGAACAAAAGAGACCTACTGAGGAGCTCTTTGAAGCGGAGAGCTGGAGAGCCTTCCATTTCCTCAGATGAGTTTTACCATCCATAAAATTTGCACCTGCTGCTGGGTTTTTCTAAACAGTGCATTTACAAATCTTTGACTAATCCTGTTTCTTCAGTAGCAGGTACAGAACACAAGTATTCAGTATTAAGATGGCTTATGAGAAATTAGTGAGAGAATACAGCAGGGAAGTGGCTTTGGAAAAGCTGAATCTCCCTCCCAGGAAGGAGTCAGGAGAGACTGTGTTGTTGTTGAGAGAAAAATCCTAAAAACAAAGCAAATGGAAACACGTCTTTCTGTGAGGGGGATAATAAAAGGGAGGGGAGCGCCCCTTCTATGGTTTATGAGTCATTTCCTGTTTTAATTCTTCCTGTTTGTCCTTGGTTTTTCCACAAGTAACCGGTGGAAAGGCTCGACCTTCCACTCTCACCACCCTTCCGGGGTCATGATTACCGCAGTCCTGGTGTTGGGTGAATGGCGGGGATTCTGGGGCCCTTTGGTGTTCAAAGCTGTTAGGGTCCAGAAATGACATCTAAATTTGCAAACTTTCCGGTGGCTGTGAGCCTTTCTGATTGAATATGTACATAAGAGCTCTGAGGGAGCCTCTGCCTTCTATCTCTCCCTGTCTCCTCTCCTCTTCCTTTCTTTCTTTCTCTCTTTCTTTCTTTCTCTCTTTCTTTCTTTCTCTCTCTCTCTTTCTTTCTTTCTTTCTTTCTTCTTTCTTTTTTTTCTTCCTTTCTTTCTTCCTTCCTTCCTTCTTTTCTTTTCTTTCTTTCTTTCATCCTGCCTTTTCTCTGTCTTCCTCTCTCTTTCTGATCTATCCCCTCCCCCATCCCCACTCCCCCCCTCCACCACCCCCTTTCTTTTTTCTTGGGTGTTACTCTCAGTACTTCAAATGCATCTTGATTGGGGGGGTGCTATCATGAGGAGAGGAAATAGGAGGCTGAGCATATGATTTTGAGGCTCATAACTGAACTACTTTTGGTCCACAAGAGGCATGAGAAAGAGACAGATAGACAAGGCAAAGGAGACAAACAGTGTTCATTTGAAAGAGGAACTGTAAAAACGAAACTTATGGGCCTTGTTTACCTTTTTCTAAATAACATCAGAGTACTTACATCTGAGAATAATAATAGTTCTACCCTGTGTAGCTACTTTCTCGTGAAGTATTCACTGCAGTAGCTGGAAAGAGCATGAACTTTGTTGTGGGGCTGCTCTGGGAGCAGGCCCGGCCCCCTCGCTGGCTGTGTGACCTGTGTGGGCTGCTAAGCCCGTGTCCTCAAGGCCCACACTTGGGCCGGCCTCATGGGCACAGCCTACTGACTGTTAACCACCAGCGTCCTGGTTGGTGGCTGACTGTGCTTACCCTTTGCTGAATGTTTTTAGTCAATCCTAATTGAACAGTGTGCATGAAGAACCTATCACAGAGTGACTGGAACATAGTAGTGGATGTTCAATAAATTTTAGTTCTGTCAGTTCTTTTCCTACCCACCTACCCCCAAATATTTTCACCAACACAGTTCTATAAGGAAGCAGTAAAAAAATACATATATTTATATGTTACTATTATGTTCCACAGCTTCTGTAACAGAAAGCATAGACACAGAGGTGAGTGGGTTAAGAGCACGATGATCAGAGGCACCAACCCTTGATCAAGGCTCCTCACGCCCCATTCAGAGCACTAATGGCAAGACTCAAGGTCTCTCTGATAATCAGTTAACAGTTTTAAAGTGGAAAAAGCGTAAAGTTTGGAGTCAGAAAAATCTGGGTTCAGACTCTATCCTTGTCACTTACTATCTGTATGATCTTGAAAAAGTCACATAACCTCACTAAACCTGTCTCCTCATCTGTAAAATGGGACCAGTATACCTAAATGTTTCAGTGGGATAATGTATGTGTAAAAGGAACTTAAAATGAGATTCTCTCTTTTTTAATTTTGGCTAAGCCTCCAAAAACCATAAATAAAACAATAGATGCTAAGTTCTCCCCACATTACAGAGCTGGCCCACTTTTTCAGGAATCTACAAAGATGATGAGAAAAAGCTTTGTGGCCCTTAACACTTCACTTCTAACAGAAGTTGAGGTTGAAGAGAAAGGAAGGACAGAATTTCTCTGCAAAGAGTTGTGGGAATGTTGTGTTCTACACAGCACAGGGCAGGGGATGTCCCCTCCCCTCAAGCCAGTTGGACGGACTCCAATAGAATCATAAGTGGCAGATCATTCAGAGTGACATGTGTCCTCTGGAGTAAGGGCTATGAAGAGAGGTTGTGGATAGATGGGCCTAAGGCCACAGAGCAGAGGACTGGTGACCATCTGCAGATGACGGGACAGATGCAGGAGTGTTTCCCCAGACCAAACATAGGCTGTCGGAGGTGGAGTTGATCTGGAGCCAGTTTGAAAGCTCATCACTCCATAGATGTCCCCCATGACCAACTTTGGGAAGCTCAGTACTGAGAATTGAAGTTAAAACCAGCCAATCAGATAAGAAGCATCACCTACATCGCAGGAATTACAGTTAAAGATTCCCAGTAGAGGAATCTTTGAAGAACTTACAAAACAGCCAGTAATGTCAATCTGCCCCAATCCAGATCACACGGATAAAAATGAGCTCAAACCTCCATTCTGCATCCTTTGTCAATGCAATCCCCTCTTTTACTGCATTGTTCTCATAGTCACCTTTGACTCCAAATTCCTGCTTCTGCTAAATTAGTTCAGTTTATGGATCATTTGACCACCCATGTGCATTTCCCTATTCTTTACTACCTTAAACCCAGAGAAGAGTCAGATCATTCCCCAAATTTCTGCCTAAGTAGCCCCATTTACACAAAGCTGTTGCATGGATACAACATTACGATTGTAAGAAAGGTTTTGGGGGCACCTGGCTGGCTCAGTCATCAAGCGTGTGATTCTTGATCTTGGAGTTGTGAGTTTGAGCCCCACATTGGGTATAGACATTACTTAAAAAATGAAATCTTTAAAAAAGAAAGGTTCTGGGAAGAAAGGCTGGTTTACACCAGAACAACACAGAGTCAGCTATTATTTTTATATTCTCAGAAAGCATTTCTATCCCCATTCTTCTGGTAATAGACCCTTCCCCTACCCCAGGCAAAAATGTAGTCACATGACCTGTGTTGGTTGATTGTAGTGCCCTATTTCACTGACGCTGATGACTGGTGCAAGGGATGGACATGGAATCCAAGCAAGGCTAATTAGAACCTGTCTCTGGAATTGTTGCACCACACTGGTACCGCTTTCCCCCATCCCCCAACAAGCTCTCTCTTTATGGTTGCTGAGCTGGGTCGGATAGCAACCATGTTTCTTACCACATGACCAAGTCCTGTCTGCTGCAGGAAAGAATGAAGTCAAAGAGAAACAGAGTCAAACAGAGATGAGCAAGGCCGGAAAAGGAGGGAAGGAGAGAGAGAGAAATCTAGCATCATTATCCAAGTTTCCACTTTTCGTCCCTGTAGCATTGGTTTCTGCAATTCTTCCTTAGTTGTTACAAATTCACCTAACATCTTTCCAAACTTTGTGACCCACTAAGATCCCTGTTTTATTTAAGGTTCTTTGAGTTAAATTTGTGTCACTTTCAAACATAAGAAGCCTGATTAATACAGCAAAAACCTCCCAATTAAATGTTGGGTATCTCTGGCCTTAAAAGCCCTTTCCCTACTCTGCCCCTAGAAATGTTCACCCACCCATTCCTGTCTCTAGTTTTATACTCTTTTGATGACTCCACTCTCTTTCCTTGCTCTTCCCCTTCTGCCTTCTCTTTTCTGTTGCTTCCTAGAATCAAAAGTAAATTCCTTCCCTTCTGTATGTCAAACAGTTCAGCCACTTTTTTCACTATATCGGTCCTGAAATCCATGTCCTCAGATCACATCCTTTACCATAAGTGACTTATCAAGGTATTTTCCTAAATACAGGTCAATACACACACACACACACACACACACAAAGTTTTGGGCCATTTGTTGTCTATTAGGGAAAAAATCCAATCTAGATATTCCCTAACAACTTTTTGGATAATTGGTCAGGTAAATTATGTCAGTTTTCTCATCTACAAAATTAGATTTTAGAGTTAAAGAGGTTATATAGGTAAACTATCCTAACCCCTTTAATAAGCTTAGAGAGTTAAGTAGCTTGTCCAAGACCAAAAAGGAGTTAGCAGTATTATCGGGGCTCCTGATTCTTTGTCCAGAGCAAAAGAACAAGCCTTTATTAATGCTAAAAAAGAACAAGCATTGATTAATGCTATAATATAGGTTGGTTTAGGTTTGCAAACTCAATGTTCAGAAGAACCTCTGAGCTTCAGTCCCTCAATTATAAATGATGTAAAACAGACCATAGTTCTCAAACACTTTTAAAACCAGAACCTTTTATTTAAATGAAATCTTATACTGACTGCGAATAAGAACAAAATATATAGTGATAATAATAAATATATTAATTCGATGCTTCAAGAAACAAGATGACAAAGATTTACTGGAGGAAATGCCTATGAAAGAAAAAAGAGAGGAAAGGAAGAAGGACTGGATGAGTAGGGTCTCAGACTGCTGTGCAGTTCTAAGAAAGTTCCATCTGGGTTGATGAGTCCTCAAGCCAAAGTCACTCAACAGAGGAATCTGTACCTTGCAGGAAAAGACCTACATTAGTATTCATACCACATCCAATCAATGACTAGGGGCAGCCCATGAAAGGGGGGTTTTTGTGCAGATACAATGGTGGATTCAGAGCATGCTGCCAGAGTCATCAATCAATTAGGCTTCCTGCAACAAAGGTGTAAGTGGTGTACTTTCGATGCAACCTCAAAAAAAAAAAAAAATTTTAAACAGAAGTTGCATTTGGGTTATTTTCTATATCTTCCACTTCTCTCCTTATTGTATTTATGTGTAAATAAATGGAAGATAAAGAAAAGAACCAGATGGAAGCTATAGAGTTGAAAAACACAATACCTGCTATGACAGTTCACTAGCTGGGCTTAACAGATGCAAAAGAAATGATCAGCAAACTGGATGACATAGTAATAGAAACCATCCCAACAGAAGTAGGAGGAAAAAACTCTTTAAAAAAAGAAAGAGAGAGAGAGAACAAAGCGCATCAGTGAAGTGTGGCACTATTAAGCAGTATAATGCAATTGTTATCAGATACCCAGAGAAGGGTGCGGCTGAGAAATATTTCAAGGAAAATGACCAAAAATATTGCAAATTTGATACAACGATAAACTTACATACCCAGGAAGCTCACTGAACCACAAGCAAGATAAACATAAAAACTACCAAAGTAATATCATAACCAAATTTTTGGAAACCAGTGATAAAAAAAATACTAAGTGATGCAAGATGGCAGCCACCATGGGCTCAGACAATTTATGAAAACCAAATATACAGCCTTAAAATAGAATGTGGACTTAAATACCCAGAAGCACCCCCTTTGTAAGATTTGCAACAAAAATTAATATGAATGGAGTTAATAGTTCTAATGGAGTGGTGGACCCAAGAGCTATATCAGTGCTAGCAAAATGGCATTCACATAGCATCAAAGTTGTCCTGCAAGAGCTCCGGCACCTAATGATGTCTAAAGAAAACATGAAATTCCCTCAGCTGCCTGAAGGACAGTGTTACAGCAATTAATCAAAAAGAGAAACCACAGGCCCTCCCCCCTCCCCCCATTCGATTTAAGCAGTCATTTCCACAGTAGTACATTTTCTAAATATGTCTTGTAGACCTCAAAGTACTGGAAAGGAAGCTCCCATTCAAAGGCAATTTATCTTAAGATATTGTAAATGATACTAATTTTTTGTCCATTTGAAATATATAAGTTGTGCTATAACAAAAAAAAGAGAGAATACTAAAAGTAGGCAGAGGAAGAGGAACATTACATACATGAAAAGAAAGGTAAGAATTATGGCAGTCTTCCAGTAAAAATAAATAATGCAAGCCAGCAGATAAACATCTTTAAAGTGTTAAAAGAAAAAAAAGAAAAAACACTAGATCTAGAATTCTATCGAGAAAATATCTTTCAGAAAGGAAGGCAAAATAAAGACTTTTTAAGAAGAACAAAAGGTTAGAAGAACTCATGACCAGAACTAAATATTAAAAGAAGTTCTTAAGGTTAAAATACAAAGATTCCAGATGGAAACCTGGATACATACAAAGGAATAAAGAGGAATGGCTCTAGTCTCATTTAACAAAACTTGAAAGCATGCCTCAAAATATCTGGCAGTTCCCAAGTAAATTAACTGCACAGACAACTCAAAATTATTTAAAAGAATTCAAAGAATCCCTATAACCTAAAATTCACAATATCTGGAATCCCATAAAAAATTACCAGGCAATGCAAAGAGGCAAGAAAATATGACCCATAATGAGGACAAAAGGAAATTAAATATAAACCGAAGCAGAAAATGATACAGATGGCAGAAATTGTAGAAAAAGACATTTAAACCATAATTATAAACACATTCTATATGTCCAAGAAGCTAGAAGAAAACATGAGCATATTAAGAAGTGTGGAAGATATAAAACAGCCCAAACTGAACTTCTAGAGTTCAAAAAAAAATACAATGTCTGGTATCAAAAAATACACTAGGTAGAATTAAGAACTGATTAAACACTGCATAAAAAAAGACGTGAACTGGACGACACAGCAATTGAAACTATCTAAAATGACACATAAAGAAAAACTGAAAACAAAATAACCTGGAAGTGTTATTTGCAACAAAATTAATATGAATGGAGTTAATAGTTCTGTTCTGTTAATAGTCACCCACTGTTTGGGTGACTTCACATGGACCAATGTACATGTAACTGGAGTCCAGGAAAAGGGATGGGAGAGGCAAAAAGTTTGAAAAAATAGGGGTCAAATTTCCCAAGTTTGATGAAATTATCAAAGATAGAGCCAAGAAACTCAATAAATCCCAGCCACAAGAAACTTAAGGAAACTATGCCAAGGTCCATCATAATCAAGTTGCTTAAAACAAGTGATAAAGAGGAGAGCTTAAAAGCAGCCAGAGATAAAGGCACATTAAGTACAGAGGAAAGGGGCACCTGGGTGGCTCAGTCGTTAAGTGTCTGCCTTCAGCTCAGGTCATGATCTCAGGGTCCTGGGATCAAGCCCCGCATCGGGCTCCTTGCTCAGTGGGGAGACTGTTTCTCCCTCTCCCTCTGTCTCTCTCCCGTGCTTGTGCTCTCTCTCTCGGTCAAATAAATAAATAGTTTTTGGTTTTGTTTTTTTAAGTACAGAGGAATAAAGATAAAATGTCAGCAGGCTTCTCGGGGGAAAAAGTGCCAGCCAGAAGGCAGTGCAGCAACATCTTGAGAGTGAGGGACAAAAACTGTCAACCTAGAATTCTATATCCAGTGAAAATAGCCTTCAAAAACAAAGCCGAAGTAAAGACTTTCTCAGACATACAAAAGCTGAAAGAAATCACTACCAGCAGATCAGCACTATAAGAAATGTTAAAAAAAAAAAAAAAGCCCTTCAAAAAGAATGATAATGATTGCAAGTGGTTTAATCAGAGGAGGGAGCACAGCCACTGCTGAGCCCCTCCCCTCACTCCTTCACTGAGACGCTCCCAGTGGGAACTCTGTGGAGATGCCTGAGGGTGCCTCAGAACCACCTTAAATGATTTGGAGGAGCCCTTCCAGTTCTCACCTTTTAAAAAAGACCTGATTCTGGATTATATGTTCTCTTGGGCACTTTGCCTAATAGCAGAATGAACAACCATCACATAAATATTAGTGAGTGGGTTACAGTTCCATGATGCAAAGAGTCAGGAATTAACTTAATGAGATAGTTATCCAAAACCATCCTTTCTTCTGCTATTAGTGATACATCCCAGTATTAGTTGGATTGCCAGCAGTCAGGGATGCGGCAAAGAGGCAGAATCTGGGCTGGACCTGACAGTCAGACGAAGCCAACAGTCACAAGCATGGCCCTGTAGCGGCTGGAAGCCTACTGAGCTGACTCCCAATACGCCGAGCACTAGGCCCACGGTGCAAGTAGGGACACAAGCTTGAGACTCAGTTTCTTCATATTTATAATTAAGATTTTGGTTAAGTGACCCTGAAGTTCCTTCTGGTTCTAACTGCCTGTGCGCCTGTGAGTGTGACTGAATTCAGATCAGTCTCATCCTGTCACTGTCTCGCCCTTCTTGATCTGACTAATTATCAGCAGGGAAATTCCTGCTGCCCCAAAATAACCATTATTTTTTGACTCTCACAACATGAACGGACCTGAGCTTATTATGCTAAGTAAAATAAGTCAGTCGGAGAGAGACAAATCTAAACAACCGCCTCCAAAAAAACCAAAACAAAATAAATAAGCTTATGGATACAGAGAACAGATAGGTGGTAGCCAGAGACAAGGGTGGGAAAAATGGGTGAAGGTGGTCCAAAGGTACAAACTCTGCTATAAAATAAACAAGTGTGGGTGCCTGGGTGGCTCAGTTGGTTAAGCGACTGCCTTCGGCTCAGGTCATGATCCTGGAGTCCTGGGATCGAGTCCCGCATCGGGCTCCCTGCTCGGCAGGGAGTCTGCTTCTCCCTCTGACCCTCCTCCCTCTCATGCTCTCTGTCTCTCATTCTCTCTCGCAAATAAATAAATAAAATCTTTAAAAAATAATAATAATAAATAAATAAATAAAATAAAATAAAATAAAATAAACAAGTGTTTGGGATATAATGTACAGCATTGTGTCAACATATTTAATTGTATATTTGAAAGTTGCTAAGAGAGTAGATCTTAAAAGTTCTCATCACAAGAAAAAAATGTATGGGGCACCTGGGTGGCTCAGTCGTTAAGCATCTGCCTTCGGCTCCAGGTCATGGTCCCAGTGTCCTAGGATTGAGCCCCGCATCAGGCTCCCTGCTCAGCAGGAAGCCTGCTTCTCCCTCTCCCACTCCCCTGCTTGTGTTCCCTCTCTCACTGTGTCTCTCTCTGTCAAATAAATAAATAAAATCTTAAAAAAAAAAAAAGAAAGAAACAAATGTATAACTGTGTGTGGTGATGGATGTTAACTAGACTTCTTGTGGTGATGATTTCATGGTATATACAAATACTAAAACATTATGTTGCACACCTGAAATGAACATAATGCTATCTGTCAATTATACCTCAGTTTTAAAAAGTAAAATGGATAATGGTAGGTTTGAAAATCTTTCCAAAATTTATATATCATATAATGTCCTATGACATTGTCCTCATGACAGAGAACAAGTCAGTGGTCACCAGGGTTTGTGGGTGGGGAGAGGGGTTGACTATAATTGGGTGGCACAGGGGAAATTTGTGAGTGATAAAACTGTTTCATATCTGGATTGTGGTGGTGCTTATATGACTGTATTCATTTGTGAAAACCCATATAATGGTACACCCCAAAATGAATTTTACCCTATGTAAATTTAAAACTAAGTAGTTTCTAAAAGAATAAGCTAATAGCTTCAGAGTTGATTCATGGTGTTTAAAGTTTACATCATTTTAATATATCCTAGATAATTTTCCAGGCATTAATTTAACTTCTTTTTTTTTTTTTTTTTTTTTTTTTTTTTTTTTTAAAGATTTTATTTATTTATTTGACAGAGAGAGACACAGCGAGAGAGGGAACACAAGCAGGGGGAGTGGGAGAGGGAGAAGCAGGCTTCCCGCCGAGCAGGGAGCCCGATGTGGGACTCGATCCCGGGACTCCGGGATCATGACCTGAGCCGAAGGCAGTTGCTCAACCAACTGAGCCACCCAGGCGCCCTAATTTAACTTCTTATTTGAATCCTAAAATCTCTTAAAGTCTCATAAAAATATCTCGATTCTTAGCATATACTTTAAACCACTTAATGTATAATGTTAAATAAATACATTGTTTTGTTTTAATTTTTTAAATTTTTAAAATTTAAATTCAATCAATTAACATATAATGTATTATTAGTTTCAGAGGTAGAGGTCAGTGACTCACCAGTCTTATTATAATACCCAGTGCTCATTACAACATGTGCCCTCCTTAATGCCCATCACCCAGTTACCCCATCCCCGCAACCCCCCCTCCCCTCCAGCAACCCTCAGTTTGTTTCCTATGATTAAGTCTCTTATGGTTCACTTCCCCAACTCTTCGCCTGGTGACTTGAATGATCCCTTTGTTCCCCCCAAAGTATCAAAACTTTGAGAGTCAGCTATCAACAGCCGCAACCACGCGGTGGCCCTGAGCAAGGCAGCAGCTGGGGCCACGGGGTCCCAGGGAACTTAGAAGGCATGAATGTGGCAGTCTGCCTAGAACGGACCCAAGGAATACTCGATACTGATGATACTTCAGTATTTTCATAATACCACATCTGTAAAATAACCACGTGGAAACAGTCAGTGGGAAGAGCAAAGAACAGGTATACAAAGTTATTAATTCCATTGCTCTCAAATTTGCACAGGGAGCACTGATTACCTGTAGGAGAAAGAGCAATGAAAAACGGATATATAAAAGAAGTGGTGGTGTGTATCAGTGGGAAAAGGATGGGTTTTTAAAATGAATCACACTGGAGCAACCACACCCCGCTACCTGAAACCAAACACAAAACTCAATTCCAGGATTATTAAAGACTTGGACATAAGCAACAAAAATATAAAGATCTTAAAGGACAATAGAGTAGAATAGCTTCATGATCTTAGTGCAGGAAAGGATTCCTTGAACAAGACACAAAAAGTATTACTAGTACTCACATGTTAAAATTTTTTTTAATCTGTTCACCTAAAGACATTATAAAGAAAGTGAAAAGCCAAGGCACAAACTGGGGGCAAATATTTGTAACATATGTAACTGACAAAAGACTGACATCCAGAAACATTTAATGAATTCCTGTGAACACATATGCACATAAAGAGAGAGAAAATAAAATAAAATAAAATAAAATAGTGACAAAGACATGAACAGGCATTTCCCAAAGGGCAAAGGGGAAATCCAAATGGTCAATAAAGACATGAGATATTGCTCAGCCTCTTTAATAACTAGAGAAATGCAAATTAAAACTGCAAAAAAGTACCATTACACACCCTCAGATAACAAAAATTAAATTCTGATCATACCACATGGAAGAGAGAACACAGAGCAATGGAAACTCAGTGTAAGTTATACCTGCTGAGTGCAGAATAATTTGGTATAAATCGTTTAGTTTTTTCTTGCACTTGGTAATTCCACCCGTAAGTGTACATCCTACACTGGAACGGATTCCTGCCAAGTGCACCAGGCGCTGTACGCAAGAATGTGCACAGAAGCTCTGCGCTTATTAGCTCAAACCCAGGAATAGCCCAGATGCTTTTCAACAGTCGAATGGATAAATAAAGTGATTTATTCATATAATGTAATATTATACAACAACCCCCCAAAACTGTAATTGCATGAGCAATCTAGCTCAATTGCACTAACATAGTAACAAATGAGGAAAGCAAGTCTCAAAAGAACATGTGTGGTCTGATCTATTTACATAAAAACATAACAAGCAAAAATAAGCTACATTCTTTAGGGATGCCAACATGAGGAAAAGAAATGCTTACCGGCAAAACTCAGGGTGGCGTCACCCAGAGGGACAGAAGGCACGTGTCATGGGGAGGGGCATGTGGAGGCAATCAATGCTCTCTTCTTTGAACTGGAAGGGGTTTATACTCCTGTTTGCCTGAACTTTACTAGTTCATTAAATAGCACATGAAATCATGAAATTGCCATTTTTATGTGTCAAATCTAAGCAAATATTGACAATTTCAAATGGTTCGATATAAAATATATGTGTGTTTATACAACATGATCTGTGTATGATATATTGCACAATAAAAAAAATGAAAAGAAGGGGGGGCGCCTGGGTGGCTCAGTTGGCTGAGCATCCAACTCTTGATTTTGGCTCAGGTCATGATCTCAGGGTCATGAGATGTAGCCCCATATCGGGCTCTGTGCTCAGCGGGGAGTCTGATTGAGATTCTCTCCCCCTCCCTTTGCCCCTGCCCACCCCCGCATGCACACACACTCTCTCTCTCTCTAAAATAAATAAATACATCTTTTTAAAAAATGAGAAGAAGAAAGAAAGAAGTATTGAATAGGAGTCAGGAAACCTAGATTCTAAGATGACTAATCGGGTTCCAAACTGTGTTCTAAGACCACACAGAGCTCTTTACCCCAGTTTCTATAGAGAAGCAGTGTAGACCGGTTGTTTTGTGTCAGGGCCCCGAAGACAGGCAGGCTCTGGGTCTGAACCCCAACCTTGCCACTTAGGAGCTGCATCTCAGCGACCTGATTCATTAATTTATTGACGCAGTGATCTCCCATCTGTAAAGTAGCCGTGGTAGGAGGGCGTGCATTATAGAGTTGTTGTCAAGTGCATATGTAAATTTAAATGAAGCGGTAGTAACTATATAAATAGCTTAGAACAATGCCTGGAGCACTTTGTAAATAACGGATCCATGTTAGTCACGTTATTTGATCTCATTCTCTTCCCTCACATTTCTTCACAGTTTCAGAAAGGCACAAAAGAAAAATTATTTGAGTATGTTCTGAAAAGGCACACGATTCTAAGCAAGCCCCTGTGGCTGTTTTTATCCTCTTCCGTGTCCACGGCAGTCTGTCCTCATTCATCACAGAAGCCACTCTATCACCATGACAACATGGGAGCCAGGCAGCCACCAGGAATCAGGACAGAATCTGCACTGCCTTTCATACATGTCAGGCGTGAACACAGCCCTGGAGTTTCTCAGCAAGGAATTAAACCATGCTCTTCCTAGCCCCAACCTCCTAGTGTGACGCTGAGACACTTGAGCTCAAGCTTACAATTCAGGGACACAAGAATGAAGTTAGAAGCAAGATTTTCTTTTATTTTTTTTAAAGATTTTATTTATTTATTTGACAGAGAGAGACACAGCGAGAGAGGGAACACAAGCAGGGGGAGTGGGAGAGGGAGAAGAAGGCTTCCCCCCCGAGCAGGGAGCCCGACACAGGACTCGATCCAGGGACTCCAGGATCATGACCTGAGCCAAAGGCAGTCGCTTAACCAACTGAGCCACCCAGGCGCCCGCAAGACTTTCCTTTAAACAAATGGGCAGGGTGAGAGCTGTCCTGCTGGAGATTTCTTAACACCAGCTGTTGCAGGATGGTACTTACTTGGAGCGAGTCTGGAAAGTGTTTGGATTTTTTTGCTAGGATTAGAGTAGGTCTCCCAGCTGTCCTTGGGTCTCAGGATACCCTTCCAGCTTCCTGTAAGTTCCCCATGGGTCTGAACCTCAGTGAAAAGGTGGATTGGTTGTTAGTCTCAGCATCTAGGGAAAAACAGAAATGAGTAACAAGCAGTTGCTTAGGTGGGTAGGGACGATATTGCCTTATGCATGGATTAAAACAGAGGCCGTATTAAAGCTTGACTTGATTAGACTCCCTCCCTCCCTGCAAAGCTCAAGCAATGTCTTCTGGGAATGCAACTTGATTTGAACACACTGACTCAGGGCTTCCTGAACCTATGAATGAATTGCCCTTAGCAGCTTATAATAATTTACCATCATCCATCCCCTGGATGTTTCACAGTGCCTGGCCATTAGAGACCAGACAGGTCATGGGCCTACCCATCCATATTTCGTGTGGAAAGAGTCTGAGCCTTCTATTTGCTCTAACACTCATGTTCATTAAAATGATGAGCAGAACATGTGGCCTCTATAGTTTGGATAAATAAACTGGCACAACTCTTTGCCAGCTCATTTTTTTTCAAATTCTGTGTTAATGTTTTATTGCCTTCCTTTAAGAAATGGGCAGGGAGGATCGCCTGGGTGGCTCAGTCAGTTAAGCATCTGCCTTAGGCTCAGGTCCTGATCCTGGGGTCCTGGGGTCGAGCCCTGGCATCAGGCTCCTCGCTCAGCAGGGAGCCTGCTTCTCCCTCTCCCTCTGCTGCTCCCCATGCTCGTGCTCACTCTCTCTCAAATAAATAAATAAAATCTTTAAAAAATAAAATAAACAAAACAAAACACCATAGTCATCTCCAGGAATTCTGAATGTGGCATCTGATTTCGGAGGAGAGCAATATTTGGTAGACTTGGCAGGGGCATAGAGTGAACTGTTAAGATAAGTATGAAAATAACTGTGAAGAGAAATGTCCACAGCCCCAGAGGTGTTATTAACCAAACTAACCATTTTACAACAACCTAAACAGAAAGTCAGAAAGGAACCCAAGCAATGTTCGTTCGTCCAGAAGTGAGACACTCCTGTTTTCACAATTCACAAGGCGCCCCAAACAGTAGCCAGAGTCTGTCTCAAGATCGCTGGCACCGGTGAGTCCGCGTTTTGCCATCTGGGCAGAATACAGGGACACAAACAAACAGAAAGACTCTTCTCAACCACCTCCCAGCGAGCGAGGGCCACACACCAGAGGTGAATTTTCACTTCTTCAGCTGCTAGTCCTCCCATCTGAATTTTACACGTCAAAAAAAAAAAAAAAAAATTCAATGTACTTTGTAAAGGAAAAACCCACTCCTTCCGAGTTATCTGTTACTCACATGACCTCCACATTCACAATCCTTCACTTCTGACACCAGTCGTGGGGTTTTCCGCCCGTGGCGCAATCCTCCCAGACTCCAGCTGCGTAAACTAAGCCACTAGTCCAGGTCTGGCACTATCTACCTGAGAGCAGCACTAGATCCCACAAGTTAGGGGCTGAGTTCACAAGCCCCCACAAGCCCCAGGATTTCACCCCTGCTTCTGACCCACCCGCTATAAATCAGGGTTCCCATGACTCCTTCTTTGGGTTCAATAATTTGCTAGAATGGCACATAGGACTCAGAGAAACACTTGCTATGTTTACCCGTTTATTAGGGAATATGGGTTATCATAAAGGATACAGATGAACAGCCAGATGAAGAGATACATGGGAGCGAGGCGTGGGAGGGTTTCTGTCTGCGTGGAGTTTGGGAGCACCATCCTCCCGATACATGAATGTGTTCACCGACCCAGAAACTCTGTGAACCCTGTACCTTTGGGATTTTTACAGAAGCTTCATCACATAGGCATGATGGACCATTAACTCCATATCCAGCTTCTCTCCTCTCTCTGGAGAATGGGGGTGGGGCTGAAAATTCCCACATCTAATCAGAGCTCTGTCTTTCTGGTGACCAGCCCCCATCCAGGAGCCCACCCAGGGACACCTCATTAGAAGAAAAGACACTCCTGTCACCCAGGAAATTCTAAGGGATTTAGGAGCTCTGTGTCAGGAACCAGGGGCAGAGACCCGTGTAAATATACAGAATTTTCTCTATTATTTCACAACCTTTGTATGACAGTCACATTGTTTGGTAGTCAAAACAATATATTTTTTAAAGCTTTTACTTATTTATTTGAGAGTGAGAGTCAGAGCATGAGCAGGGGGCAGGCAGAGGGAAAAGCAGGCTCCCCACTGAGCAGGAGGGGGACATGGGGCTCCATTCCAGGACCCTGGGATCATGACCTGAGCCGAAGGCAGACATTTAATGACTGAGCCACCCAGGCGCCCCCAAAACAAAAAATATTTTTAATGACTATTTATTTAAACCTTTCAAACTCTCACTTATAAAACATAATTTTATCAAGTATTTCATAAGAAAATACATTGACTGATACTATTATCTTAATGTGAATGTTTTGTAGAAGAAAATGCTTTTAGTAGACAAGAATGTAGAGATTAAAAACACACACAAGCATGGGGTGGTGACTAGACACTATTTTTTTTATCTCTCTCAATTTTAATTTCTTTAAAAGTTGCCAAAGATTTATTACTAATAAATTCAATATGCTAGCACAAAGTCAATTAAGAAGCTTAGAAAATATAATTAATATATTCAGATGCAATACAATAACTAAATATTAAGAAATTACCAGGAATACAATAACTTCTTAAAACTTTATACAGATAATAAAATCGGGTGAACTCTGTAGGTCCACATAACGTGCAACGTTGCCTAAGGTTTATATAAAAGAACCAATATATACAGACACCACTTATTTAGGGGCTCTTGGGTGGCACAGTCGCTTGAGCATCTGACTCTTGGTTTTACCCTGGGTCGTGGTCTCAGGGTCCTGGGATCAAGCCCCAAGTCAGGCTCCACACTCAGCTCAGAGTCTGCTTGGGATTCTCTCTCCCTCTCCCTCTGCCCCTCCCACTCGTGCTCTCTCTCTCAAATAAATAAATAAATCTTTAAAAAAAAAAAGATACCACTTATTTAAATTATAATGCAATGTAGTTGCATATCACTATGTTTATATTTACATCCTTTCAAATAATAGAACAGGTACTTGACCTTTAGGACAAGTATAAGAAATTTAGATTGTTCTGTACAATCTAGCTTTTTGTTAGAAAAGAAATACAAAGTTGTGACTTAATTAACATGCCGTGTTTGTACTTTTGTTTCATCCTGTGGCAAACACAAGGAAAAAAAGGAGCCGTAACTTAACCTCACATTCACAAAGTAGTTGTATTTATTGTAAGGTCCACTTTAATTAGAAGTATAAGTACAACTGAATTTAAATTTCTCTCTCTTGTTTTTGTTTTAACAAGTTATGTTAAAACTAGAGTTTCAAGGCACTTGGGTGGTCTCAACCTAGGCCATGATCCCAGGATCCCGGGCGGTCTGCTCGTCCGCTTCTCCTTCTCCCTCTGCCCTTCCCCCTCTCCCGTGCGCTCGCTCTCTCTCTCTCAAAATAAATAAATAAAATCTTAAAAAACACACACATCTTTGTAGAGTTTGGTCCCAAAAAATTTCTTCCAACATTTCAAATGACAAATCTTTTTGTCATTTTTACCAAATAAAAAGTTGGGCCTGAAGTCTCTTGATTTATTTGCAATCAAATTTAGGTTGATTTTTCCCCCCTTAAGAGTCTGAATTCCCTAGAGATTTGCTGTAAGCTGTTGGCCTCTTGTGCTGACATAATTTCTCCATTTGAAAAGCCTTTGCACGCTTGCTTCTGGGAGCTGGCGGAGGAGACTGGATGTCTGCCCTGGGACCTTGAAGTGTCCCACGACACCAACTGCCCCTCACGAACGGGGTGTTACCTGAACCACCAAGAATATACCTGAATGCGCCTCACATCAATCCATTATAAAATAGAAGTGGAAGGTGCCAGACGGGGCCTGAACAGGTGCAGAGTGAACGAGCAAGCGGCAGAAACAGGGCTTAGTAACTGCCCCACAGGCTTCTCCATCTCTACCCTTCGCCCCACACCAACAGACTCCTGGTAAGCTCCCTCTGAACCATTAATGGAGGAAGAAAATGTGCCGGGTTGGATCTATACTCCAAGCCAGCTCTAAGGGGAGAGAAGTGGCCTCTCCACTCCAACCCACTCAGTGGCAGCTTCGAAGTCAGGCATGAGAGAACATCTCTCCGCCAGGAAGCACCGCAAGCAGTGCACTGAATAGCCCCCTTCGTTTGGAAGGAGACATCCTGAGGTACATATCTGCCCAAGTCACGAGCAACATCCCACAGGTTGGCCGCCTGGTCGGGGACGTCAAAGAAAAAATCTGAAGATTGGTAAAAAGAAAGTCTAGGAAACTATGTGAAATAGTTGGAGTATGAAGATATTTGTGCCTCATATAAAGGTTCTTTAAAACGCTGGGGTTCCTCAGGGCGCCTGGGTGGCTCAGTTGGTTAAGCGACTGCCTTCGGCTCAGGTCATGATCCTGGAGTCCCTGGATCGAGTCCCGCATCGGGCTCCCTGCTCGGCAGGGAGTCTGCTTCTCCCTCTGACCCTCCCCCCTCTCATGTGCTCTCTCTCTCTCATTCTCTCTCTGTCTCTCAAATAAATAAATAAAATCTTAAAGAAAAAAAAACGCTGGGGTTCCTCAGCTGTGACATGCAACTACTACGTGCAAAGCACTCACCAGGGCTTCTCAGCATCAGCCCGTGGGAGCTGGAGGCAAGGAAGTCAACGCAAACATGAATTCTTGCCACCTGCCAGGCCATGAGTGATCAAGTCTTTTGTCTCTGACCCAGGACTCTTCTGTCTGCTGTCAGCCTCCATGATACGGTGGCAGGCAAACTTGTTAGCTTGCCAGCAGGGGGAGAAAATCTCAGATCCTTGACAGTTGTTAACAGTTTTGGCAATGAGGACGAGATGCTGACAGAAACACGGCTTTCTGGAGAAGGATGTCCAAGGGCCCATTGTGGGCTGGGTCGGGAAATAGGAGAGACTCCCTGGGATCTGGTAGCAAATGCTCTCATCCAAGTGATGGGCAAGAGGTGGGGAGCATGGGTCCCCCCTATTCTATCTGTCAGTGGGGCTGAGGGGTGAGTGTTAAGATTGGAGCAAACTGTCCAACGGTGTTTGGCCGCTGTTCCTCTTCCTCTGAGTGGCAGGAGGAAGGGGTGTGATGGTGGCCGTGCCCCGTCACTTAGTCAAGATACCCCCAGAGCTAAAAGTCATGGTATCAGGAACAGAGAAATTGAGCTCTGGGTAGACAAAACCAGAAGTCTGGCTACTTGAGCCTGGGCCGCCAGCAGTTTTCACCTAAAACTAAAAATAAGTGCAAAGCCTTGCTTCCTGACACAGAACCATCCTCAAGAGTCTGGTTGAGTCGTTGCAGTCTGCCCCTGAGAGAAACATTATCTTTATCTTTCAGCTCTGACAGTTGTTTATAGGAAGCCTCTCCATGAGGTGACATTAAGCTGACAGCTGAATGACAAGAGCCTGGTAAGTGGAGATCAAGTGGTAAGCATTCCAGGCAGAGAAAGCCTAATGCAAAGGCCCTTCACTGAAAGTGAGCATGGCATGTTCTGTGTTCAGGGATAAAGACTGAATGTGGGGAAAGAAGACCGGACAGGAATCAAGGATCATTCCTCTGTTTTTAGTTCGAGTGAGGAGGTGGCCAGATGTGTGTTTAATGAAACAGGATCACCAGGGAAGTAGTAGATGTAAGCAAGGAACCAGTCTGTTTAGCCATACTGAGTTTGAAATGACTCTCCAATGGCTTTGTGAATAAATCAAATAGGCACTTAGATGTATGGATCCAGGTTCTGGGGAGAAATCAGGACAAGACATAGAGATTTGGGAGGACTTGGCATACACTGAACATCTGTTGGGTGCTTACAATGTGCCAGACACTCTCTAAGCAGTTTATGAGTATTTCCTTCGCTATACTCCCCAAATCCCCATGTAGTTGGCACTGTACTGTTGCCTTCATTTTAATGACGAGGAAACAGAAAATTTCCCCATGGTTGTTCAACCCGTAGGGGTAAAACCAGAAGAAAACCCCAAGCAGGCTGACCCCAGAGCCCAAGGTCTTTACCACCTGGCTATGCTACCTGGCGTAGGATGGCATTTAAAGCTACAGGACCAGATGAGGTTCACCAGGGACAGTATGTAGATAAGGGGAAAAGGACATGAAGTAGAGCAGCATCCGGTTATGTCTCTTCAGAACTCCCAGTTCCCTCGGTTTGCTTCTGTACTTAACAGACAAGGTGCTAATTTATTCATTTAATCTGTCTCATCAAGAATGCACCTGTCAACAAAACTAAAAGGCAACCTACAGAATGGGAGAAGATATTTGCAAATGTCTTATCAGATAAAGGGCTAGTATCCAAAAATCTATAAAGAACTTCTCAAACTCAACACCCAAAGAACAAATAATCCAATCAAGAAATGGGCAGAAGGGCCTCCTGGGTGGCTCAGTTGGTTAAGCAGCTGCCTTCGGCTCAGGTCATGATCCTGGGGTCCTGGGATCGAGCCCCACGTCCAGCTCCCTGCTCAGCGGAGAACCTGCTTCTCCCTCTCCCTCTGCCTGCCACTCTGCCGACTTGTGCTCTCTCTCTATCTGTCGAATAAATAAATAAAATCTTAAAAAAAAAAAAAAGAAATGGGCAGAAGACATGAACAGACACTTCTCCAAAGAAGACATCCAAATGACCAACAGACACATAAAAAAATGCTCAACGTCACTCGCCATCAGGGAAATACAAATCAAAACCACAATGAGATACCACCTCACACCAGTCAGAATGGCTAAAATTAACAAGTCAGGACATGACAGATGTTGGTGAAGATTCGGAGAAAGGGGAACCCTCTTACACTATTGGTAGGAATGCAAGCTGGTGCAGCCACTCTGGAAAACAGTATGGAGGCTCCTCAAAAAGTTAAAAATAGAGCTACCATATGACCTAGCAATCGTACTCCTAGGTATTTATCCAAAGGATACAAACATAGTGATTCAAAGGGGCACCTGCACCCCAATGTTTATAGCAGCAATGCCCACAATAGCCAAACTATGGAAAGATGTCCATTGGCAGATGAATGGATAAAGATGATGTGTGTGTGTGTGTGTGTATACATATATATATATATATATGAATATTACTCAGCTATCAAAAAGAATGTAACCTTGGGGCGGCTGGGTGGCTCAGTTAGGTAACTGACCGACTCTTGATTTCAGCTCAGATCATGATCTCAGGGTTGTGAGATCGAGGCCCACATTAGGTTCTGTGCTGAGTGTAGAGTCTGCTTGGGATTCTCTCTCTCCCTCTGCTCCTCCCCCTGCTTTCTCTCTCTCTCTCTCTCTCTCTCAATAAATAAATAAAATCTAAAAAAAAAATGAAATCTTGGGGCGCCTGGGTGGCTCAGTTGGTTAGAAGGCGGCTGCCTTCGGCTCAGGTCATGATCCTGGAGTCCTGGGATCGAGTCCCACATTGGGCTCCCTGCTTAGCAGGGAGTCTGCTTCTCCCTCTGACCCTCCCCCCTCTCATGCTCTCCCTCTCTCATTCTCTCTCTCAAATAAATAAATAAAATCTTTAAAAAAAAATGAAATCTTGCCATTTGCAATGATGTGGATGGAACTAGAGGGTATTATGCTAAGGGAAATAAGTCAGTCAGAGAAAGACAAATACCATATGATTTCCCTCATATGTGGAATTTAAGAAACAAAACAGATGAACATAGGGGAAGGGAAGGAAAAATAAAACAAGATAAAAACAGAGAGGGAGAAAACCATAAGAGACTCTTAAGTCTAGGAAACAAACTGAGGGTTGCTGGAGGGGAGGTGGGTGGGGGATGGGGTAATTGGGTGATGGGCATTAAGGAGGGCACTTGATGTAATGAGCACTGGGTGTTATATGCAACTAATGAATCATGAAATTCTACCCCTAATAATAACTAATAATACAGTATATGTTAACTAAATTGAATTTAAATAAAGAATTAAAAAAAAAAAAGGAATGTGCCTATACAGATGACCAACCCCAGCTCCCAAACCAGATCTACTGGCCGCTATAAATGAATAGAGTCCCATTCTCATCTGTAATTGCTTTCCTGTGGCTGGTTTGATTCTATCCCCAAAACATTGTTTCCCTTTGATTCACTGATAAAAGTAGAATGTCTGAACCAGCAATGATCTTCCGGGCTGCTAACACTCTGTGGGTGTCCTACCAGCAGCACCCAGCAGGCTTTCCTGGGCATCTCCTTAGCCACAATATGTGGCATGCCAGTAATTCTGGGAAGTAGGGTTTCCGTGTGGCTTGCTGAAAAATTCAAGGTGAAATAAAATTCTGAACTGAAAATGGGTAACTCAGAATTTTCCTCAAATAGTATATATTGTTTTGGCAACTATGCATAAGATTTGTCAAGGCAAAGACCATGCCCTTCGGAAGAACCACGGCCACTGAGCAGCAGTAAGTACAGGGATGGACGCCACGGTCTAACCATGAGGGATTGCTACAAAGTTCCTCCTTTCTTGAGTATTGAATAATCGGTGTATATATCAGCAGGGCACATTAGATGCTCCAACTCTTCCTCTCTCTCTTTTTATTTTAATCTTAGAACAAAAGATTCACTTATAACTTTTATGTCAGTTGCCATCTGTTTGTGAACAAAGACCACATCTGTATTTTTCATTGCCATATCACTAACACCTAGCATAGCTCTGAGCACATAGAAGCACTCAACGAGTATTTGTCGAATGACTCAGTGAGTGGAAAACACTGGACACAGATGAAGCAGCTTCCAGGAACATCAACTGTGATCAATGATCTTAAAGATTGCGTCGCAATCACAACTTGGACAAAGAAACTTGAGAAGGTGTTTCCAAACTATTGATATAGGATGATCGTTTCACCATGTAGCCATTGCAATTAATATAAATACTGAAGCACATTAAGGAATCTTATCTGAAACTCTCCACACTTGCTAAAACTGAATTTCCTCTGTTCTTTTGATCATGTTGGCAAGAAATCTGTGGTCAAAGATAATTTATATTGGAAGCTGCTCCTTTAATTTCTATGGCCTTTAATGATAAGATCTCACCAGATTGGCCCTTTTGGTGTCATTATGAACGTCTCATTGAATCAGTAAGAGGTCCATGGAACTGCTTTTGCGTAAACGCTACACAGAAGGCCATCTCACAACATCTGAGAATCTCACAAATGACAATTTGAGACAGAGAGTGCAAACTCACACTGGAGCAACAATGACTTTGCCAAATTACGCACTACATTCATGACATTTGGATCGCTTAACAATTTTGATCTCTTGGATCAAGTATCTCAGTGTTGAGTAAGGCAAGTTTGGGCCCCTCCAAATGTCACAGGAATACAGTTTCTCTGAGGGCCTTGCTGCTCAGAGTAAGTTCTGCAGAACATCACCAGCAGCATCTGGCTCTAGGACTGAATCGTGTCCTCCCCCAAACTCCTATGTTGAAGCATCTGTCATGGTTTTGGAGCTGGGGCCTTGAGGAGGTCATCAGGTTTAGATGAGGTCATGAGGGTAGTGAGATTAGTGTCCTTCTAAGAAAAAGGAAGAGACCATAGCTTTCTGTCACCGCCAAGTGAGCACAGAGAGAGAGGGCAGCCGTCCGCAAGCCAGGAAGAGACTCCTCACCAGTACCTGACCATGCTGGCACCCTCCTCTCATCTTAAGAACTCTGAGAAAATACGTTTCTGTTGTTTAAGGCACCCAGTCCATGGTCTTCTTCTTCTTCTTCTTTTTTTTTTTCCCAGTAACCTACATGTCTAAGACACCTGGGAACTTGTTAGGAATGCTGAATCTCAGACCTTATCCCAAGCTTGTTGAATCAGAATCTGCATCAGAACCTACTTCAAGACAGAATAAAAACCACCTGAACATTTCCATCCCAGCAAACAGGTTCACTGGTGTCAAATTCTTCAAGATGCTCCCAAGCAGATGGGCCCAACTGCTGACCAGTCCTTGAAAAGGACATCTTCAGGGACAGCTTCCTTTTTAACTGGCTCTCATCTTTGGAGTCTGAGGTTCCATGTTAGGATGCAAGTCAATAGTCCTTTGATCTGAACTCTAGGGAACAAGCTGAGGGTTGCTGGAGGCCAGGGGGGTGAGGAGATGGGGAAACTGGGTGATGGGCATTAAGGAGGGCACTTGATGTGATGAGCACTGGGTGTTCTATGCAACTGATGAATCCCTGAATTCTACCTCTGAAAATAATAACACACTATATGTTAATTAAATTGATTTTAAATTAAAAAAAGAATAAAAAAAGATTATAAAAAAATAGTCCTTTGGCAGCAGGGTTGTTTTCCACTTTATCGAAGTATCATTGCAAACAAAATTTTAAGTATTTTAGTGGACGGTGTGATGATTTGACACGTGTATACTTTGTGAAACGATTATCGCAATCAGATGACACATCGGTCACCACGCATAGTTACCTCGAGTGTGTGTGTGTGTGTGTGCACACGTGTGCGTGTGCATGTGTGCTGAGAACACGTAGGTCTACTCTCTTAGCAAATTTCAGGCACACATAGGGGGGTGGGAGGATGGGTTAGCCTGGTGGTGGGTATTGAGGAGGGCACATTCTGCATGGAGTACTGGGTGTTATGCACAAACAATGAATCATGGAGTACTTCATCTAAAACTAATGATGTAATGTATGGGGATTAACATAAGAATAAAAAAAATTTAAAAATAAATAAATAAAATAAAATATGGAGCTAATGCATCCAGCTTCTTAATGATATTCAGAGTCTTTTATTCTTAACCATAAAGACAAGTTTTTAAAAAAAATTCTTGTGATAAAGAAATATTTAAGCCCAGCAATGCTTTCCCATTAATTTCAGATTTTTCATTTATTAAAGCATGTGTAATATATTAATTAAAAATAGCATGTAATTGTCTCTCTCTTACCCTTTTATTTGTGCAGATGTGTAATTACCTAGTTGGGATGATGTTTATCATATGTTAATGGTTTCTTTTCTGAATGTAAAAATTTTGGGGGTGATATGTGTTTTTAACTTGAATAAAGACATTATAGCAAAATAATACACAATTAAACACTTAAATGTAAAATGATAATGATAATAATGATGATAATAAAATGATTATACAAACTTGCAAAAAAAAATTTCAGGCACACATCATCATGTCATCAACTATAGTCACCGTGCTGTACAGCAGACCCCCAGGGTTTATTCATCTTTTAACAGAAAGCTTGTGCCTTCAGCAGCAACTCCTTATGGCAGTAAAAACTATCCCAGGCAACCTCACCCTAAAATCACACATCCTGTGTCAAATAGAACAAACACTAACTGGAACTTGAAAGGAGCGAAAACTACCCGTAAGTGAAACCACCTGTCTCTTGACACATTCAAGCCCATTCATGCAAATTTCCAGCTGTCAAGGCGTGGATGGGCCACCAGACCCTCCTTTTCCAGGGGCTTTAGCAGAGTTCCAAGCTCCACGGCAGGCTTTCAGGGATCCAGGGGAAACAGCAGACACTTCCACTTTTTTTTTTTCCCGAATGACAAGTGCCTACACTATTACTTTGATTACTAGGTCTGTATCTGGGACTAAGTAAGGTTATGTTTGGTTTGGGTTTGTTTTTTAAATAGATTTTATTTCTTTTTCTTTCAGTTTCACTGGCACTATGTAAGTTTAACATGTAGGGCATAACTACTTGACTACAATATATTGTGAAATGATGATCACAATGAGTTTCGTCCACATCCGTCATCATCTCATATAGATACAAGAAAAAAGAAAAGAGGGAAAAAAAGGAAAAACTGATTTTTCCTTGTGATGAAAACTTTTAGGATCTATTCCCTTAGCAACTTTCAAATACATCATACAGCAGTGTTAACTGTAGTCCTCAGGCTATAATTATATATATCCCCAGTACTTACTTATCTTACAACTGGACGTTTTACCTTTTGACCAGACTTTATATTCCAGAGCAGTCTAAGGTTCACAATGTGAAAATTAATAAAAAAGACACCTCACTGAAGTGGACTCTGGGTGCTAGAAGGAGGGTCTGGGTGGGGAGCCCTACTATTCAATGTCAATTACAGGAAGAACTGTCAATCACAGACCCTAACAGAAGAATCTCACTGGAGGGGCGCCTGGGGGCTCAGTCGGTGAAGTGTCTGACCTTGGCTCAGGTCATGATCTCAGGGTCCTGGGATCAAGCCCCACAGCAGGCTCCCTGCTCAGCGGGGAGTCAGCTTCTCCCTCTCCCTTTGCCTGCCGCTTCCCCTGCTCATGCTCTCTCTCTAATTAATAAATAAAACCTCAAAAAAATCTCACTGGAAAGAATCATCAATGACAGGCCCCAATGGGAAAAGTGCCTTGCATCTCCTACAAGAAACCGACCACCCCCATGACTCAGCCCATGAGAAGCCGTCATTATCCTAAACTCTTGCTTCTCTCCAATGGACTTTTTTTTTTTTTTTTTGAAGATTTTTTTATTTGACAGAGAGAGACACAGTGAGAGAGGGAACACAAGCAGGGAGAGTGGGAGAGGGAGAAGCAGGCTTCCCACTGAGCAGGGAGCCCGACGCAGGGCTCAATCCCAGGACCCTGGGATCATGACCTGAGCCGAAGGCAGACGCTTAATGACTGAGCCACCCAGGCACCCCTCCAATGGACTTTTGTTCAAAACAACCCTTCCCAACTTCTTCCTTCTTCCCCATAAAATAATGCTCCTCCCCTTTGTTTGTTAGACTTGCCTGTGACTTTTACCACAGCTTGCTAGTTCCGGATTGCAATTCTCTGCTATTCTCGAAGAGACTCATCTTTTGCTAGAACATAACTGGGAACTGAAGGTACAGAGAGTTCCCAAAGGCACCCTGCCCCCCACACAGGGAGAGGCGCCCCCCATGTCCACACACCCCACCAGAGCCCCACATTTGTTACAACTGATGAACCTACAGTGACACATTATTATCCAAAGTCCCACAGCTTCCATTAGATTTTCCTCCTGGTGTTGGACCTTCTGTGGATCTGGACACATTTATACTGACATGTATCCACAACTATAGTCTCATGCAGAGTAATTTCACTGCCCTGTAATTCCTAAAAACCCACTTTCACTTTCAACCACATAGTGTCCTGGGTGAGGCAGCAGAATGGGCTAACTGTGCCCATAAAGCAAGCAGAAAGGACAGGACACAACTGAAGATCTCAGAGTCCTCTAGCATTTCTCAGCCCAAGTGGTCCCCATTACAGGACCCAGAGAGTAGAAACGGCTCTTTTTCAGTGGTGACATCCAACAGCTTACCTACCAGGCTCCACGCTCTCCCCAAGCATTGGCTTCAGTGCGTCCCACCTGAGGTAAAGTTGACTTCCTTGCGTTGCTGAGAACAGGTGACAAAATAATAAAATTTCTGCAGTTTTACTAGCCAAAGTCCCATGAACTAGAAGAGGGGACAATGTTTTATTTATCTTTGTATCTCATTGCATAGCATACAATGTCTCCCCAAAACTTGCTCAGATGGGAATGAGAGAAGCCAATGCCTTGCCCAGGTTTCCCAACACGGCCAGTACCTTCCCCCGCTTTTCCACATGTACTTAAGTTTGGCATTGTTGTTATGGGTTCTTAGGATATCACATCTGCCCTGCGGTTCGAAATGAGGGAAACAGACCCCATTCTCAGCCCACAGAGAAACCAGAGAGCTAGTACAGGGATAACTGTTCCCCAAGATCTTTCTCCTGTGCGGATGGTCCTCTACTCTCTAACATCTTCCATGACCACTTGTGCACTAAGCTGTGATGGTTTTCCAAAGGCTGACTTCTTCCCACCCCAGCCTTCCCAGCAACTGGGGGAGTATTTCCATCAATGCTTAAACTAACATATAAAAAGTCAGGGCCTCCGTTATGCTGTTTTTCAGTTCTGTAGAAGCCGTTTCAATGGACCCAAACAAAAAAGTGTGTAAGATTTGCTAAGAACTTGGTCTAAAAATTCTCATGGCTCTCCTCCCAGAGCCCCAGCGCCGGGTTTTCCCTTTGGCCTCATTTCAGAGACAAAGGCTGGAAAATCACATCTGGGCAGGAATGTCCAGGAGAAGTCTGGCGTTATCCCGACAGCACACGAGCTGAGACCCGGGCTTCAGTGATTTGGGAAATACTTCCATGGAAAAAGCGCGTCCTCTCGGCAGTTACAAATGCCCTTTGAGCCGTGACAAGTGGTCGGGGCTATCACTTCTGCTTTCAGCAAACCCCAAGAGAAAATATGATCCCACAGATCAAGTACTGAGACCTGGCCTTAAATCTATTAACTCCTGGGGCCAGTGTTAGTGGAGGAGGAGGTCTGGGAGGTTAAAGACAGACTCCTCAGACAGACCCACAACGTTGGGTCAGTGGAGGCAGGAACACATCCGCAGCCTTTGCCAAACAAACTGCTTTCACACCAGGCTGGGGGCATCACGGGCACTGAATAAAGACTCACTAGACCAAGGTATTTGTTGTGCTTGGCTACGAAGAACAAGAATAATTTCAGAAGCATGGTAGGGTAGAAATTTTGTCACAGTTAAAAGTTGGCTTCGAGGTGAATTGGAAACAGTAAGTGAAACTGTAAGTCTCGTTCCCAGAAGGACAATCATGAGGATAGGGGATGACGTTTCAAGGCTTGTGTTTTTATTCATTTTCACATGAGAAAGATGAGCGCAATTTTAAAGGGAGAAGGATATGGCCCCTTTCATGTGCCCCCATCATATTGTTAGCTTTTTGAATTCACTACTCATTCAGTAATTTTCTTTTTATTGAGCACCAACTGTATGTGAGGAATGGCATAGATGCCAGGAATACTTAGGTGAACCAAACAGATAAAGCCCCTCCGCTCAAAGAGATTGTGTTACCCGAACTTGATTCTTAAACAAACTCCTTAAATTTCTTGGAGAAAACCTCCCTAAGCTCCTGGGAGTCCGGCCAGGGCCCATGTGCGCTGTGGCCGTGAATGCAGCCGCGGGGACTTGGCCTGGTGCCTTAGATGTCCGGCCCGGGCCTCCTATACACGTGGCTCTTCCTGCGGGACAAGGACCGAGTCTCTTGTCTGTGCATCCTCAGCCTGGCAAAGTGTGGGCTGGGGAGAGAAGACCAAATCTAGGAAATGGGTCAACTCCACACAAGAGCGTTTACATTTGCTTGCTTGTCTGTCTTTAACCCCAGAAGGCCGCTCATGGGTGAAGCCTGGTGCCCAAAGTCCCAGAGAAGCGTGGGTCTGGGCAGAGCTGAGAGAAGGACCCTGATTTGATGACGACTCTGGTACTTGATTACAAGCACACTGCCAACTGAACGTCTTCATTTTAAATACATGACTATTGCTAGAAGATTCTTTTTGTGCCATGCCTGAAAGATCAGAGAGATGATGGTAGGAATAAGAAGATACTTAGAAGAGGGGCTCCTGGGTGGTTCAGTCGGTGAAGGGTCTGCCTTCAGCTCAGGTCATGATCCCAGCGTCCTGGGATCGAGCCCCACATCAGGCTTCCTGCTCAGCGGGGAGTGCTTCTGGCCCTCCTCCCTTTTGTGCTCTCTCAAATAAATAAATAAAAATCATTTTAAAAAAAAAAAGAGAGAGAGAGAGAAGAGACTTAGAAGAGAGGTACTTCAGGAATTTTTCTCAATGAAATGTGATAAGCTATCACAGTTGACTGAAATCACCAACTGCCTGAAAATCCTCTGGATCCACCCGGAAAGTAATCTTTCCTTCCTCCTTATCCTGACAACCACCCCAAGGAACAACCGAGTCTTCACTTCTTGGAATCTGGGTTCAGAATAGGTAGTTTCCAGTCAAACGGGACCTGAGGGCGAGCGGAGGAATGCTGAGCTCACACTGCCCCCTGCTGGCCGCTCTCCCCCTAACAAGGAGCACATCCGACTTCTTTTGCTCCCACTCCAGTAGAAAAAGAAAAACAACAGAATGCCCCCACAAAAGTCAAATGTTTTTATTTCATATAAAAAAAATTTGTACAGTTTTAGTTCCTATGTTTAAGAAAAAAAAATCCCTAAAATTGCCATTATGTTTAGATCCACTGCAAACTGTAAAAACAAGCTTTTTATATATTAAAAAAAAATTTACATTTTACAATTTTCTACATGCATGCACAAGGTCTCTGTAACCCAAAAAAAAAAAGAAGAAAGAAAAGAAAAAGAAAGAAAGAAATGAAAAAGAAAGAGAGAAAAGAAAAAAAAATCTAGATTCAACAGTGGCAAATTCTACATTTACAATCTCACTTGGAAGGGACCCAAAACAAGCCCCCTTCCTTTCGCGCACAGAACAAATCACAACAATCACACACCAGGACCGAATCCATCAGCAGATGCTGCCCTGGGGGAAGGGCAGGGGAAAGAGCAGACAGACAAGACGGACAGACGGACAGATAGCAGGGAGGGGCGAGGGAGCTCCTTGGGCCCCACAGAGGAGAGAAGCACAGACTCTGGGAAGGGGTGTTTCGGGGGGTCCCAATGCCTCTTCACAGGTACCGTGGCGGGGTTTGCAACAGGAACGCGGAGCAAGAAATGAAAGGCTCAGATGGGACAGGCATGGGGAGAGACGACGAAGGATCAAAAAGAAATAAGCGAGAGTCAACGGAGCGTGAAGGGTCGTGTCAGAGAAAGGGGACCGGTGGGGACGCGGCAGTGTGGCGAGGTGGGTGAAGGCCTGAGGTGCAGCATCCCCAGGGTGCCCCAAGGTGATGACAGGAAGGCCTGGGGGGTGGGGTGGGGAGGAGCTAGGATGCTGTGGTGTCACAGAGACCCAGCCACACGTCCGGTGTCCTGGGGGAGTGGGGGGGGCCGCAGGTAGGTGCGCCCCCACAGGAGAAGAGTAAGAAAACCCAGCGCGTGGCGGGACTGGCAGAGCAGGGGGGACAGTGCGCCAAGGGCCTGGGCCCGTGGCGCGCCCCACAGCAGTTCACAGCATGAAGACAACTCCCCGTGTGGGAGAAGCAAAGACACACGCAGCCAAACACTTGACAACTCATCCTGACACTTTACAAAATAATAATAATTATAATAATCGTCAAAGAAAACAAAGATACCACAGTTGTGACGCAAAGGACCAAAACACTACCGTTCTCAGTCACAGCCCTTAGTGCTTAGAGAGTTGGGGGAAAGTTTGCTTTTTGTTTTAGGAAAAAGGAATGAAAAAATCACAGTGATTAAAAACATGGCAGGTTCTGAAAATAAACACTCCCCCGCCCCTAACGTAGGGCCGCAACGAAGATCCCAAATACGTTCCGTCTGCCCGCCCCAACCCGGTCCTTCCGTCACCCCACACCCCGCTCCTGCCCACCATCCAGGCCCCATTTTCCAGGATAGTGAGGTATTTAGAAATGTGACCCAGGAGGGACTCCTCTGAAACCAGGTCCTTGAAGAGAAGAAAAGATACCTTCCCACAACCCCCAGGATAGGATGCATTTCCCTCGGGCACTGCCTAAGTCAGCCCCCAAACCACACCTGTAGGGATCGGGCTCAACGCAAACTGAAGAGCCCTTCTGCAGAAGTGGTGGGTGGACAGATGTGCTTTTTCAAAGAGAACAAGGGGGGAAAGGCCATCACGAGGCTCCATCACGCCCAGGCTATCCCTACACAGACAGGAAGCCTCCCTGGTCAGAGACCAGTGGGGATCAGAGCTCATGGGGCACTCCGCGTGGCAAGAACCAGTGAGTCTGCCAGAAGATGGGCCTGAGAGGGGGCACGGCGAGTTACTCAGAGGCCTGGCCCCAGGGCACACTCCAGCCCAGCCGCGAATGGCCCTCCCCGTGGACCCCAGCTGGAGGTTCTAGTTCCCTCAGCTAAAACTACGTAATTGAAACACGTCTGAGTGAAAGGCTCAGACGTACACTGAAAATATGTCTTAGAAGGCCAGTGGATTTTGCTCAAAACGAGACCTGAACTCTGGAAAATTCGGATTGGGTGTAGAGACTACAGAAGCCCAACAGGGTGAGGGACGTGTACCCATGAAGGCGGCAATCCTGGCCCCTCACCCCAGCACTGAAGGAGACGAGCGCCCAGAGAACCAGGCAGGGAGACAGGAGGGCACCCTGGCCAGCCAAGGAAAAGAGACCCCTGAGGCAAAGAAGTGGGCTTAAGGCAGGGGACGAGGGGGCTACTGGCTCCCCCCAAAACGAGATGAGGCAACAAGTCCCTGGCACTGAGAGAAGACACACGGGGGGGCGGGGAATGTTGGTCTCAGACCTTGGGGGGTCGGGTCATGGTCTGCAAGCCACTAAATCTGGGCTGGCGTCTGTCTACTTGCCGTCCTTCAGCAGGAAGGGGAAACCTGCCCCAGCAAGGCGGGAACGAAAATACAGGTAGATTCGGAGGGCAGGGATCTGTGATGTTCCCCGAGTCGCTCCTGTCCTTCGCTCAGAGGCTGCCCAGGGTGGACCCAGTGAGGGAAGGCACTGTCCCCCATGGCCCAGGAAACGTGGTCACAGAGGGCTTCTGCCTCAGTTTGCCTGTGGTCACAGACCATACAACTCAGAAACAGAAGGTAGAGACTTTGGAGTGAAGGGTAGGATCTTCCCTCGCTCTGAATGTGTGTGGATGTGCAGGGGAGGCTCTGACAGCCGAAGCCAATGACCGTGGCGGGGAGACCCCTGACTCGGGCCGTGTGGGGGGCTCAGGGGGTCCCCGCCCCCTCTCAGAAGAGACCGCCATCCATCCGGGAGGGAGAGGGAGGGCAAGAGGCACGGCTTCCTGCAGGATGACACCAAGTGAGGGCTGGGGAGAGAGAGCAAGCTTCCCAGGCTCTGCTGACGCAGGTGGCCTCTTGAGGCTCATGTGGGGCAACTAAGGAGGAGGGGAGCAGATGGGTGGGGGATCAATTCAAGTAAAAGTAAACAGGGGCAGGAGGCCGAAGGGCGGCGGGAGACGAGAGCCGAGCCCTCCCCCGCCCGCAGGAGCCCCGCGCACCCCCTGCCGCCGCGCTCGGTCACACCGAGGTCTCAGACTGCAGCCTCATGACAAACTTGTGCGACTTGGGATCCACAAACTCCTCGGAGAGTTTGAAGAAGGGGACCTTCTTGGTGCTCACCACCAGGCTGAAGTCCTGGCGTTTTAGGAGGAAAACGATGCCGTCCTTGAGCCCGTTGGTCACCGGCTCCTCGCTCACCAGCGTCCACTGTTTGGCCAGCCAGCGTTCCTTGTGGTACTGGATGGTGGGTCCGGCCGCCAGGTACCGCTCCAGGAAGGCCTGGGGAGAGGCCAGGGGCTGCGTGGGCATCTCTCCCACCCACCTGCCACCCTCGCCCCCTGGGGGCACAGCTTCCAGAGACAACCAAGATGTCCCCCAGCTCACGCTCTGCTTCCACGCCATCTAGAACATTAGAGCAGAAAGGGGCTGGGCTCCTCTGCTTCAGACCCTTGTTGTAAACATGGGGAAGCGGAGCCCACAGAGGGCGGGGGGGCGCCCAGGGTCAGGACCTGCGCCCCGCACTTTCCCCGCCGCAGGCCAGGACCGCGAGCCCTCCCTCATTCTTGCTTCCCCTGCATCGGCTCTCACGGAGCCTGTCACCCTGCTCACCAAGTGTGGTTGGGGACGCAATTCTAGGAGGCTGACAATAAAGTTGAGTGAGGGGAGGGTAACAGCTCGAAATGAGCACAAAGAACACTCGGTGGCAGCTAAGGGGGACGGGGGGACTCGGTGTGGCAATAGCAGAGCCCTTAGAGAGATGGGAGTCAGGTCTCGGCCATTCCCGGAGGAGTCTGGAAGCTGCCCCTGCCCCTCACCGCCTGGGAACTTGACTCCGAGCAGAGGCGCGGGGTGGGGCAGGGATGGGAGAAGAGACCACAAGGCGGAGCGGGAGCAGAGGAGGGCAGGGCTGCAGGGCTGGGTGCAGCGAACCCCGTGGCAAGGAAGGCCGGAGCGGGGAGAGGCAGGGTGCTGGCAGCAGAATGAGCCTACCTTGGGCGTCATGTCGTGAGTGATGCAGAACTCGAGGTGCTGCAGGATGCTCTCCATGGTGTGGTAGGGCTGCTGCTTGGTGGTCCGCAGGTACTTCTGCATGGCACGGGCCATGGAAGCGAAGATGGCCTGGGCTGCCTCCCGGGGGTCCATCACCTCCCTCGGGTTCTTCTGCTCCTCTTCCTGCAGCCGCTTAATGTGAGTGAAGGCCTCCTCCACCGCCACCACAAGCCTGGGGGACAGGAGGGGCCTGGACCACACGCCCACCTCCCGTCCTTCCCTCAGCTCCAGCCCTCCCGCAGCCTGAGCGAGGCCAGGCCTCGGGCACCCCCCGCCCCCCGCCAAAACAGCACAAACCCACCTGGAGCCAAGGGCTGGGCTCTGGGGGCTGTGTGCGTGTGGGGGTGCACATGCACAGTGCGATGGGGGGGGCAAGGCAGGAGACAGCTGTAGAGCTCCGGGGGCCGAGCACAGGGACTCCAGGGTCAAAGCCAGAGACAGCCAGGGCCTGTAGCAGACGCCGTCCTACCTGAGACCCCCGAATCACGCCTCGCTGGCTGACAAACTACCAGACAAGCACAGGGCATGGGCAACGTTAGCATCTGTCTGGGGGGTGGGGTTGCAAGGAACTGACTACAAACCAGGAAGAAAAAGGCGAGAACACTAGAGCAAAATGGCAGAGGTGAGACCTGCTTGGCTGCAGACACGCAAGCCCTCAGCGGCCGGCCGTCAGACAGAGAATGAGAACGTTCATGCAGCGCTACTCATCAAGACAGGCAAAGAGGAAGAGCACTAGAATCCAAATGCTGCCGAGGGGGTGCGACACACCCGTGAACCACCTCGCCGCGACAAGATGCCACACACCGGGTCAAGGGCAGCAGGGGTGAGTCTCAAAAACGGTGTTAAGGTGGAAGCAGGAAAAAGAAGTCAATTTACATTAAACGCATACAGACACATGGCGGCGTCTGGAGACCCAGGAACCTGGAACCTGGGGTAGCTGAGGGTGGGATTCTGGGCTCAGAAAACTGTGGCTCGTATGCGGCTACAGTTCTGTTTATTCTTGTGCTTCTGTGTCTCGGTGCAGCTCCTTCTGAAAAAACCCTTTTATCTCGGGTGAACCAAGGGAAAAGCTTTCTCCTGGTGACAACCAAGGTAATAGGGGAAGGAAATGTCCGCTACGGGCCAAGAATGGTGTTAGCAGGACAGGAGATCCAAAAACCCTGCTTGGGGCAGAAGGTGAAGGGCGTGTGTGGCATCGCTGGGTTCCTTCCCACCAGGGCCATTTCTGAGACAACGGGAGACATGCTGGAATGTCAAAGAAATGGCACTGCTGGGGGCGCCTGGGTGGCTCAGTCAGTGAAGCGACTGCCTTCAGCTCAGGTCATGATCCCAGAGGCCTGGGATCGAGTCCCGCATCGGGCTCCCTGCTCAGCGGGGAGCCTGCTTCTCCCTGTCCTTCTGCTCCTCTGCTCATGCTCTCTCTCAAATAATTAAATAAAATCTTAAAAAAAGAAATAGCATTGCTGGGACACCAGCCTCATGTCAGGACAGGGGAAGGGATAACTTCCTCCCTCAAAGCCTAGAGACCGGGTGAGGAGGGGCAGAGGGCAAGGCGGATGGTCAAATGCCGGGGCCCTCTCCTGTCGGAGGCCCCGTGGAAATCCCAACACACCACGGTGGGACATGGCAGTGGCAGGCACCAAGACAGACTCTTCAGGCATGACTTAAGCGTACATAATAACGTGAACAGGAAAAAGGGAGGAGTGAGGACAGTACTTAGGAATGTACCAAGATATGAGTGCCAGGACCTCATTTTTTGCAGGTAAAAAGGTACCATCAGCTAAGCAGGCCTCCAAGAGCTACTGGTAGGAGGCCCAGTCCAGCCTCAGTCCCCGCTGCTGCAGGCAAGGCTCACATGGTTTGCCAGGTCCCTGCTCCACGGTGGGAGGCAGAATTCCAAGATGCCCCGTTCACCTCCAGCAGGTTCCCGGCTCCTGGCTATTTGGTTCACTCCGTACGTTTTGCACACATAATTCAAGTGCCGAGTCAGTTGACTTGGACATTATAAAACAAGGAGATGACCCTGACCAGCCTGATCTTATCACATGAGCTCTTTAAAAGCAGGGTTTTCTCCAGAGAGAAAGAACAGGTCAAAGGAAAATTCGAACTACCGTATCCTGACCCGTGAGGTCAGGTGACAAGGAACTGATTCCAGTGACCAGTGAGCTTGGAAGAGGACCCAGGCTCAGGTGGGCGTGGTCTTGATTTCGGCCTTGACACCAACTGAGGGCCTGACCGGCAGGACTATGAGCTGAGAAGCGTGCACTGGTTTACGCGCCCAGCTTACGGCATTTGTCCTGGCAGCCACAGGACGCGGATGCTCACAGCGCACCCCATCCTGACGGGTGCACAGGCCTGCTGGTCTTCCTCTCCTGGCCAGCCCACACCCAGCGGGCCGGGCCCCCAGGCTCCCCTGCCCGTCCTCACCCGGCGGGCCCCCAGGCTCCCCCGCCCGTCCTCACCCAGCGGGGACCCACCTGGCCCTGCGCTTGCGCACCCTCCGCTCATGCTCGGCCTCCTCATAGTAGTACTCGTTGTGGCTGTTGTCCCGCCGCCGAGCCGCCGCGGCGATCACAGCCCGGGACTGGCCTGTGGAGTTGTTGGTGCTGTTTTCTGCGCGGGAGCAGGAGAGACGGGCACAAGTCACTTCAGGGCATGCTCGCTTCCCATCCCAGCAAGTCTGGAGACAGCAACCTGACGCATCCGGAGGAAGCTGGGCCCACCCCCGGGCGGTACCGCCACTCCCAACCCTCCTGGCCACAGCTGGGAGAGGCCCACAGGTCGGCCACCGGGAGCGCCCGGAGAGCAGGAGTCCTGCACATGCTCCTCCTGGTGCAGGAGGACCTGGAGCTCAGAGAGCTGAGGGCTTAGGACCAGAGCTGGTGAGCAGACGCAGAGAAGTCAGAACGGGGCGGGGGGTGGTGGGGGACACGCCGCAGCGTAAAGGGACAGCGAGGAGAATCAGCAGCTAACACCAGCCACCTGGAATCCAGGGAAATGACAGAAGAGACGGGGCTGGGGAAAGCAAGGGAAGAGGCTGACAAAAACAGCAAGCAGGGTGAGCAGAGCGAGCAGGTACAGAGCCCTGCTCCGGGAGGGGACGGACGGGAGGGCAGGGGAGCAGGGCCGCTCACCCTCTCCGAGGGAATACACCTTGAAGCCAGACACCTTCTTGGCCAGGACGGACTTGGGCAGGTTGAGGAGGGCAGGGTTGTAGACGGGGAAGTCATGGTAATACTTCTCCAGGATCCACACTGCCACGCGCTGGATGCTGTGGGGCAGACGGCAGGAGGGGGAGGGAGAAGGGACAGACAAGGGGTGCCGGGGGAGGGAGACATCAGGGCAGATGAGCAGGGCCGGAAAGGACAAGGACAGGGACAAGCTGCTTCCAAGAAGCCTGGCTCAGGGCCGGAAGTCGACTTCCCAGGCTCCCAAGCCTTCCCCAGGGCTGGGCCTGCTAGTCCTTCCCTGCTGTGCTGAAGCCCAGGGGAGAAAGGGCATTGGGCCTGGGTCCCCCAAAAGGGTCACCTCACCCCCTCCAAGACTTCCCCAAGATTCCCTCCGGGACCAGGAGGTGCTCCTGATACTCCGTATGGCCCGGCGGGGGTGCAGAGGAACTCCCCCGTTTTCTTTTCCTCTGGGGGTCCCTCCTCCGGCCAGCTCATCTCAGTGACCACTCACCTGAGGGCTCACCAAGGCTGTGCCTCCAAGAAGGCCAGGAAAGGGGTTCCCAAAAGCCCCCGTTCGTGCCCCTTTGGCCCAGCCCTCTTTAAGGTCCCCACTGGTTCACTGCTCTCTCCCCACTGCTAACTCCCAGTCCAAGCTGCCCCGGGACCCTGCGCTGCTGAAAACCTCCTGGGTGCGAAGTACTGCACTGCGGCCCACGGCCCTGCGGCTCCTCCCCGCCGCCCACCCGCCTCTCACGGCCCTGCAGGCCCTGCAGGCCCCTCGGCCTGCTCGCGGGCCCGCGCCCACACCTGAGATGGCCCACGTTGTAGAAGCGGCTGGCGCCGTCGGTGGAGCGCACGACCTTGAGCGTGAACTGCGGCTGCAGCTGGCGCAGCTCCAGCAGGACCACGGCCAGGTAGTGCACGAAGAGCAGGGCGTCCACCAGCGACACGGCGAACTGGACCACGCCCTGGTAGCTGCGCTCGCGGGCGTCCAGGATGCGCACGCCGTAGAAGAGCCAGTAGGAGACGACGAGCAGGAGGACGAGCACCATGAGCAGCGCGCGCAGCGCGAACACGCGGGGCAGCGAGGCCTTGGGGCGGCGGAGGAACAGCGCCCAGCTGCCCAGCAGCAGGATGAGCAGCTTGAAGGCCACGGAGATGAAGAGGCCCTCGCAGGCCGTCCCGCAGGGCTCCAGCTCCTCGCGCCACAGCAGCGGGGGCAGCAGCAGGAAGGCCAGCGGCGAGAGGAACGAGAGCAGCGCCAGCGTGGCCCCGGCCGCCGCGCCCAGGTGGCGGGAGCAGTCCAGCGGGACACCGTCCTCCATGTCCTTGGCGATGCGCGTGAGGTCATCGTGGGAGATGCTGTGCTCGGAGGTGCCCGTTACGACTGTGGTAGTCTCCCCCCAGTTGTCATCCTACAGCCAGAGGGGCCGCAGCCCGGGGGAGGGGAGGGAGGGGGAGGGGAGGGAGGGGGAGGGGAAAAGGAGAAGAGGGAGGGAGGGAGGGGGAGGGGAAAAGGAGAAGAGGGAGGGGAGACGGGAGCGGAAGGGGAGACGAAAGGAAAGGGAGGAGGGGGAGGGGAGGGAGGAGGAGGGGAGGGAGGGGGAGGGGAAAAGGAGAAGAGGGAGGGGAGGGAGGGGGAGGGGAAAAGGAGAAGAGGGAGGGGAGACGGGAGCGGAAGGGGAGACGAAAGGAAAGGGAGGAGGGGGAGGGGAGGGGAGGGAGGAGGAGGGGAGGGAGGGGGAGGGGAAAAGGAGAAGAGGGAGGGGAGGGAGGGGGAGGGGAAAAGGAGAAGAGGGAGGGGAGACGGGAGCGGAAGGGGAGACGAAAGGAAAGGGAGGAGGGGGAGGGGAGGGGAGGGAGGAGGAGGGGAGGGAGGGGGAGGGGAAAAGGAGAAGAGGGAGGGAGAGAGGGGGAGGGGAAAAGGAGAAGAGGGAGGGGAGACGGGAGCGGAAGGGGAGACGAAAGGAAAGGGAGGAGGGGGAGGGGAGGGAGGAGGAGGGGAAAAGGAGAAGAGGGAGGGGAGGGAGGGGGAGGGGAAAAGGAGAAGAGGGAGGGGAGACGAAAGGAAAGGGAGGAGGGGGAGGGGAGGGGAAACGGAGGGCAGAGGCAGGGCAAAAGAGAGCAGAGAGGGCCATCAGCCCATATGCAACCACCAAAATATTTACTGAGCTCCACTCTGTGTCCAAGCTTGGTCTCTGCAGGGCTGGCGCCTCTGAGACCTGGACCCTCACGGCACACAGTAGCCAGCTGGGGAAAGAACACCAAGGCCCAGATCCCCAACCACCTTTTTTTTAAAGAACCAGATGAGGGGCGCCTGGCTGGCTCAGTCGTTGGGCGTCTGCCTTCGGCTCGGGTCATGATCCCAGCGTCCTGGGATCGAGCCCCGCATCGGGCTCCCTACTCGGCGGGAAGCCTGCTTCTCCCTCTCCCACCCCCCTGCTTGTGTTCACTCTTTGGCGGTCTCTCCCTGTCAAATAAACAAATAAAGTCTTTAAAAAAATAAATAAAAATTAAAAACCAGATGATTTGGGGGCACCTGGGTGGCTCAGTCTGTTAAGCATCTGACTTCAGCTCAGGTCATGACCCCCAGGTCCTGGAATCCAGCCCTCCCCACAGTGGAGAGTCGGCTTCTCCCTCTCCCTCTCCCCATCCCCCTGGTCATGTGCTCACTTGCACGCTCTCTCTCTCAAATAAATAAAATCTTTAAAAAAGTAATAAATAAATAAAAACCAGATGATTTTACTGTTCATCCAAAACTGAGAATCACTGAATTCACATAACAATCCCTAAGGCCTGTGTACTCATAACATGATCTGCGGACCAGCAGTGTGGATGGACATCTCCTGGGAGCTTGCTGGAAACGCGGCTTCTCAGGCCCCACCCCACACTGGCACACCAGAAGCTGAATGTTAACAAGACCCCCATGAATCACTCAAACATTCAGAGGCTGGCAGGGTGCGCTGAGGCACCCAGAGGACGAGCAGGGTGCGCACGCCAGGAGCAGAGCCGGGCATGGCCAGCTGGAGCCTGAGCAGGCTACCTGCAAACTAGGCTAAGCCAGAAGCACCTGTTCTCCAGACCTCAAGCCACTCAAGGTTTCTGACTAAGAGAGTGACCTGAAAAAAAGCAGTGTGGCAAAGGGAAGAGGACCCCGGAGGGCAAAGAGGGAGAAGGCAAATGATCAGTGTAGGGCATAGGAGATGACACACTGGGGCCACCCTGGGTCTCTGGTCTGCCCGCAGCACAGAGCCTGCCTGTTCCTGGAGGCAAGGGGGTAGACAGGCTGAGGTCCCCAGTGTCCTTCTGAGTATGGTTCACTCGAGCAATTTCTGCAGAGGCCAGACACCATCCCACAGAGGAGCGCCAAGACCACCAGTAGCCATCGGTGCCTGTACCCTCCATGGGAAGAGAGAGACTCTCAGGACTAAGGCACCGACTGGGGAGTGTAGGAGATGCCTGGCAGGGTCAGTGATCAGGGGCTTCCCAAGGACAGGAGCGGAGTCTGATCTGATGAAAGAAAGTGGGTGCACTGACCACTTTCAGCTCGAGAAACTGGATCAACTCCTCACTCTAGGCTGATGCCCCCAACACACACACGCTGCCGACCCTCTCCAAGCATCAAGGGTTTGTGGCCTCCTCCCCCACAGCAGGTGAGCTGACCATGTCTCGGGGTCCTTCAAGAACTCAGGAGGCCAGGTCTCAGGGAGAGGACAGGACTGGGAAAGAGGGAGAAAGAATATTTCCCTTAGGTACTCATCTGCTCCCAAGACCCAGAAGTCCCAATGTCAGTCACAGAGATTTCCTGTGAAAGAAAAGGAGCTGGGAGTCTCCAGCCTGAGATGCCCCCAAGAAGGAAGAGCGGGAGGCACAAGACGCAGGCAACCTCAGTCACTTCAAATCCTGCCTCTGCCCTAATCCAGCACTGCGTTCTGCCTACTGACCTCCCTGCTGGTGAGCACGGTGGGCCACAGAGGTTGGAGCAGGAGCAACCTGCTCACCGCCGCCCCCCTCCAGTGACAGGGTCCTTCGGGGCGCCCCCTGCTCCCCCTTTCTCCACCGACTCGCCCACACCTGCTTCCCTCCAGACCCAGGCGATGCGATTCTGCAGGCCGACACCAGAGGGCGTGGCAGTGCCCACGCCTCGGGGCTCAAGGAAAACTCAGCGCTGCCCTCCCTCCCAGACCCCACCCACTGCGCCCTCCTGCCCCGGTTCCCAGCCCACCGGACTGGCGGGCCTCCATGCAGAGGAGCCAGGCAAACGCCCATGACACAGCCCTGGCCAGCTTACCTCTCTAAGGAGGAAGAAGCTACGGCTTCCAAAGGGATCTCTACTGAAATTCCCTGGATTCCACTGAAGCGGGGTCCTACCTTGGGACACCAAGCGGAACCAGTGTGACACAAGATGCCCTCCCTGATAGGGCCTCTGTCCGAAGAGACCAGGTCTCCAGGCCCCTCCCCATCGGATGGACCTCCAGCTTCACGGAGCAGCCTGAAATCACCTGGCCCGGACCCCGTGCCCGCGGATGCTCACCCGCTCATCCCCTCGCGTGGACTCGTTGTCCAGCAGGGGCTCCCCTGGAGCCTGGATCGTCACCGACTTGTCCCCGCGGCTCCCATCTCGGCTCTTAGAGCGGTGCCGGTCCCGGCGGTCCCTGCAGCAGGAGGCCAGGGGAACAGGCACAGAAGGTCAAAGGGGGGACCTGGGTCTTCTCAGCAGCCCCTGTGCGCGCCCACCTCTCAAGCACCCCCAACACACCCTCCAGCACCCACAACACCCCCATGCCTGCCCACCTGTGCTTGCGGGAGCTGCGGGAGTGGCCCGACTTGTAGGAATAGCCTGAGTACTGGGACTCGGTGTCCATGGCGTCTGAACGCCGCGCCTTATAGCGCTCCAGGGCCACAGGCTGGGGCCTTTTGGGGGGCCCCACAGCCACCTCCTTCAGCACCGGCTTCTTCAGGCCAAGGGGCACCTTCAGGAAGTCAACCGTCACCCTGAGGGACTCTATTTTGCTGGACGAGTGGGCTTTTCTCAGAGAAAATGAAGCGGCGCTCCTGAGAAAAGGAAGCAGCTGGTTAGAAGTAGCTGGAGCTCCCCGTGAGGTCAGGGCAGAGAGGAGGACAGTCCCCAAAGGGCAGCTGCAGGAAGCCTAGCCACAACCTCAGAATATTCCATCCAGGTTCCCGCTCTGCCCAGCGGGCCCAGTTGCTCCAGCCCTGCCTCCAGGGGGAGCACCCCTCGGCTGTGCCAACGGGGTGCAGGGAAGACGGCCAGCAAAGGCCACTAGGAACGACCCGACCCTGGACGCCCCGGGGCAGAGAACCAGGGTAACGCCTTCCTTATTCTCAGCCAGGAAAACCATGGCTCAGAGAGGGCAGGTTCTGGCCAGGCTGACAGGTTGGACCAATAGAGACCTCACGCAGCAGAAACCCGCTGGCTTCTGTAGAGGCCTCTCCTTCTCCCTGACTCACAACTTCTGAGGATGCCCACAGGAGGAGGGCTCTTGTCACCATCTTGCCAACACGTCCATCAAACAGACCTGTAGCCACGGGCCAGGTCAGCCTGGCTGTTCCCCATGAGGCTCAGAGAGTGTGTGTGTATGTGTGTGTGCGCGTGCGCGTGCGCACGACTAAGGGACAAGGTCAGGAATGGAAACCATGGATAATGTTGGGGTGAGTGGGGAGGAGAAGGCAGCAGAAACCATTCAAAAGCCTAAAGCCCTGAAATGGCAAGGTCAAGAGTCTTCTTGGGTGAGTGTGCTCGGGGCGGCATCTTTATTCTACACGTTCACCTTTGAGCTCTGCAGAGAAGAATGAGCTCTCCTCCTCGCTTCCCCAACCCTCACCCGCATCCTGCTGGGCCCCAGAGCCCAGCCCTCCACGACTAGCAGCCACCGCGCATCCTCCCCTCTGCCCCACCTCTGTCACGCACGCACGACTCAGCCACGCACACGCGTATTTCCCAGCCTCACTCACCGGCCCATCGACTCACTCTCAGGCACCTCTGTGCACCACGCTCCCTACGAGGCCCTGGGGGTATGGCGGGGACCTGACCCTGCATTCCCAGGCTGGTGGGGCAGATGCATGCAGAACGAGGACACTGGAGTATGAATAACTAACTGCAGGAGTGACGACAGGAAAACCAGGAGAGACGGCTCTGGGGGCCGCGACCAGAAACTGAGTGCTTCTGGAAAGTCTCTCGGAGAAAATGACACCTGAGCCTGAAGGAAGAGCAGCAATGACCCAGGCAGAGTGCAGGAGAAAGGCAGGGAGGCGCGCTCAGGAAGACCAAGGGCAGCGGAGCTCGGTGTATTTCAAGAACTAGCATCGGCCCGTGGGGCTGGAGCTGAGGAAGAGGACGGTGGACAGGTAGCCGGGGCCAAGCTATCGCAAGATCCCTGGGCCAGGTGAGGAGCTCGCGTTTTAGTCCAAGCCCAAGGGGAAGCCTGTGAAGGATTTTAGCTATGCAGGCAGGGGCTGGGGGAGGGGAGCGCAGCCGTGGGAACGTGGGAACACAAGGAAGGAGGCTGCTCCAGGCGTGCACGCCTGGAGGAGGTGACAACAGCCGGGCGTGAGACATGCTGGTAGGATCAGCAGGGCCCACCAAGGTCTGGCTGAGGGGAGGGGAGTGCCCAGGATCTCTGGCCTGAGCAAGAGAGTAGGTGGTAGTGACATCACGGGGCGGGGGCGGGGGGGGGACCTCGGGAGGAAGGCAGTGAGCTCCATTTCCAGCGGACTAAGTTCAAGGCCATGAGACAGGCGGTCAGGGAGGCAGTGGGGTTTCTGAGGAGCCAGACTCAGGAGAGTCTGAGCTGGAGGTGCTGCCGGGGTATAAGGTGGGAGTGTGTGGGATCCCCTCGGAAGAGGAATGAGTTAAGGGGTTTCTGGGAATCCTGGTGTGCAAGAGCAGGCAAAGGAGCCAACGAGGTGAGGCCAGAGGACGGGGGAGGCCAGAAGAGTGGGCTCCCGCAGCATCTGAGAACAGGAGAGCGTTTGGAGGCGGGAATAAAACCGACCAGGTCGCATGCTGCCAAAAAGTCAATGTTGTTCAGAACTGAAACAGGTTTCAGTGTGGTTAACTCTTCTCCCACTAAACTAAGCGGTCAGCAACTAGAGAACAGGAAGGATGACTGAGACGTATCTGTGTCCACCACCCTCCCGGGGGAAGGGGCAAGAAACTGACGATGACCTGGGGAATGCACTCGCCCTCTGACTCTCGGGGAACCCGCCACCACCGTGGGGAGATGAAATCTATCCCTCCATTCCTTGATCCCCCTACCAGCTATCTGGAGGCACCCCCGTGGCCTCTCGATGGTTGTCAATAGCCCCACGTCAAGGCAAGCGTGTGACAGACACACGCTTAGGGGACACAGACATGAAGCCTCAACCCCAGCCGAACCCTTTCTAAATACCATTGCCGTGAACAGGGCCTTATGCAGCACCCCATCCACAAATTACACATCGGGCTCCTCCACCCCGGCTCCTGAGAACCCTTTCTACTGGCTAAGATCTCAGTACAGTTCCCACACCTTGTCTGCATCTGTCTGGCCTGTTGCAGCCTATTCTCGTCCCCAGGCCCGATTCCCACCAGGAGGTTCAAGAGAAGGAGCGGGCTCCAGAGAGGGGGTGGAGAAGTAAGGGGGAACAGACCTGCCCTCGCCCGGGTCTAGACAGAGGAGGATCCAGGACTCCCCACCATCTCAGCCTCACCCTTAACACTCACATCTCCAGAGACAACAGCACAGAGAGCCTGGGATTTGCATCCAAGGCTCTGCATTCGAAACCTGACTCTCCCACCCACCAGCTACATGACCACAGGCAAGTTACTTAACTTCTCTGCACTTTGTAGCCTGGTAGGCTCATCGGGAAAATCGGAAAATAATGATACATCCTTGATGGGGCTGCTGTGAGGACCCTGGGGGTGAGAGAAATGCTTCTATACACTGCTCAGCTAGTAATTAGTTAAGGAATTAATATGCTCTGGCTCAGGGTTGCCCATGTTCCGATCCCCACACTTCCTCTGAGACTTTGGAAAGAGGTGGTATAAATAAATCCTGCTGTTTGTACTACTAAATAAAGAAGTCACACACACACACACACACACACACACACACACACACACAGCCCTGACCAGAACCACTTCAAATACACCCAGGAGGGAAGCCAGGACCATTGTGTTTCCCCTACAGATAAATTTCGAACCAGTCAAGAGTGCCAGCCCCTCCCAACCCTTTGTTCCGAGCGACTCCGCCTGGAGCCCCTACCTTCCTCCCAGCCACGTATTAAAGACCCAGCATACACCCTGCTCCCCTGGCCCGCTTCACCCCCCCAACCCAACTCAAGGTGCCCCAAAAAGCATCTAAATGTGCTCCTCCTTCCCCTACCAAACAGAGGGGCCAGAATGAGCACCCAATTTCTCAGACCCTCGCCTGCTGTCCCCTCAAGTACCCGGGGAACTAACCCGAATCTGGAGAGGCTGGGGGAGAGACGGGAGGTGAGTGCAGACAAGGGGAGAGGTTGCCCTTGTTTCATCAGCTCAGGAATCAGGGGTCTGGAGGGTCTCCTGGGTGGGCGGATTCCCAGGGAAGAGGGTGGGGGAGGGGAACACTGGATGAGACCAACAAGTGGAAATGTCAGAGGTGGACCTCGAGGGCAGCAAGACCCGGTGTGGACTGGGGGGGGGGGGGGTGATGGGGGGAGGGCCCTGGTTTGCAGGTGGGAGGCTGGGAAAAGCAATGTGTCCCCTTGCGTTCACCTTGCCCCCACCTCCAAGACACACAAACACACTCACTCAGTCCCCTGCTCAAACCAACCATGGATTATCTGGGGTTAAAAGGAGGCCAGAGAGGAGAGAGAGAAGGAAGGGAGCCTGTCACAAAAACAAGACCCTTCTCCCCCCAAAGGCCTTTCAGAAATAAAATTAATGGAATGTGTCTCAGTACCATCCCAAGGGGACTGGGGGGAGGGGTGGGGGGGAATGTGGGGGCTTTTGTCCCCGGCTGCCCAGCTTCTCCCACATTGATCACCATGGCAACCAAAGCCCCCTGTTGCCTAGGTGATGGCAGCCGGGTCCTGGAACCCATACCCAGCATCCAAAGCGAGGGAGGTTGTGAAGGTGGGGGGGGGGTTAGGGACAGAGCGGGAGAGAATGGGGTTTCTCCTCTGGCAGCCCCAGCTTTTGTCTGAGCCCTGGGATCAGGTTTCTTCAGGAAACAATCAGCGGCCTCTGGAAAAAATACACTCAGAACCTGGCAACAGGCAGAGGGAACAAGGCCTTGGGGGGTGGGGGGGGTTACAGAGGGGAAGGCTGGTGTTGGCCAAAATGCAGACTGAGACAGGACCCTTCCTCGTAGCCCCCCTCAGAGGCGCGGCTCAGGTGGACGAGGCGTTGGACACAGACATGGGCACCCCAATGTGGGGCAGGTGCTGGGGACTGAAGGCCAGCCGGCAAGTGGCTAGGATCACGACCTCCTTTGCCCGCTCTCTGGACCAGGACCACCCCACCACCCAGTCCCAGCTCCTTCAGGCCCAGGATGGGGGCAGGAGGCGGGGCAGAGGTGAGGGTGGGGCTGGGGGAGTGACTCAGCCAGGAAAGCAAAGCTGCGGAGGAGACCGGACACAAACATGTACCTAAAAAGGGCACCTGTTATTCCTCATCTCTATGGAAGATGGGGCTGGGGGCAGCAGACCAACTGCGCAGCGGAAGGCACTTGGGTTGGATCTTCCGGCTGCGGGGGGAGGACAAGACACCAAGAGCTTTCCTGACTCTGACGGGGCAGAGCTCTTGATAGGCCCACTCTTGAAACAAATGGCCCCCCTCTTCTCAGTCCGAGATGGGGAAGGCTGGTGCTGCCGGACACAAGGGAAGGGGCACCGCGGACCCCTCCTGCAGAGCTCTCTGTGGACACCTGCCATTAAAGCTCCGTGACTCCTACGCAAGAGCCCAGGTCCACCTGCCGCTGCCTCCAGGTCCCCACTCCTGCCCACAGAGTGGCGTGGGCATGTGAGCGCCCCCGGCCCAAGGCCCCTCAGCTTCACCCACCACAGTCCCGACGTCCAAGGACATCGATGTGAGTCCACGCACCGTGCTGGCTGGCCACCCTCCTGGGTGCCAGCGGGGGTCCAACCTCCCCGCCCAGTGTCCAAAGAACTAGAAATCTGCCCAGAAAGACAGAGCGCCCTACCACGTCATCAGGCTGGTGGGAGGAGGGCAGAGACTCAAAGTCACAGCTATCCTTCTTCAGACCCGTGGTTTTTCCTCTTTGCCATGTGCTCAGTCCAGGCCCTTACAGCCACCACTGGTGGCGAGAGGTGTCCAGTGTGGCAGCAAATGCAGACACCTAACCGGCTGCCCGCCGAGGCCAGGAAGGTGCCAGAACCTCTACCTGTGCCCACGTATTCCCCGAGCTCCCCCTTCTCTCCCCTCCTCCCGGGAGGAAACTGCATGGACCCACCCAGTTCTCGGCAGGTCCCAGCACTCCCCTGGAAGAGGCCTTCGAGGTGCAACCCTATGTTTTCCAGATAAAAACATGCACCCCAGAAAGAGACGTCACGGTCGCATCTCAGGCACGCCTTCCTGGCCTCCACTGTTGGACCTGACCGACGCTCTGGCTTTGGGGTGTGCTCCTCTCAAGAGCGAGACCAGGTTCCTCCATGAGACTCCCGGGCCTCGTGACAAGGGACACCCTAGACAGGCCCGAGCTCAGACATTCGAGACCCGAGCCCTTCCCCTCCAAGGGATGGTTTCTGCCCCACCCTCCCCCACCCAGCTGAGGCTCTCCATGCTTCCTGATCGTCCCCATCCAGCCTCAGTGGTGGACAAGCCATCCCTCCCAGGAGGCCATGCTGGGTTTCCCCATCACAAAAAGAATTAAGGTGAGAAAAGCCGGGGACAGCCCCAGGCCCTAGACCAAAAATGGGCAGGAGATTTGCTCCCACCCTCACTCCTGCACCCTGAAAAAGGTCCCAGTATCCTTGGATGAGACCAGAGCTAGCAGCTGGATCTCAGGGCGCTGAGGAGGAGAAAAGGCCGGCCTGGGGAGCCCAGGAGCCCCCGCCCTGCTAACCAGGCACACTCCCAGGACAGCCCCAGACATGAGCTCACCATCCTTCGAGCCCCAGGGCAGGGGCAAGATCCTTCTCCTCCCTGGGCCGAGAAGCAGGGGACGGCTGGGCTTGGGTCACCTTGGTGACTGAGCTTCCAGAGCAGCTGCTCATGGCCAGACCCTGGTGCAGGGAGCACCGCTGGGGGGAGAGCCCACACACTGGGCTGCCGGCCAGGATACCTGAGCCTGCGTTCTCACGGAAAACGAGCTGGGGGAGCCAGAGCCAAGCCTTGCTCCTCTACTTCCTCAACTTCCCTCCATCTAAAGCAGGGGTGATGTGGGTACCCTCCACAATCCACACACACACCGAAGCGCAGACACACACCTACACCCACCCTCCGATCCCCCTCTGAAACCTGGAATGGCTCCCGCCCGCCCCACCCAGCTCCACCTACCCTGGCCGGGCAGGTTCTGTAGAGACCTGCTCTGCTTTCTCTCTGGCACCCCCACCCCCACACCAGCTCGCAAAAAGCCTCTGTCCCCCAACACACCATACACCCGCGTGCACGCACGCACCCACACCACGGCGCCTCATTCCCTAGCCTCCCCCAGACCCATTCCCAGCCAGTGGAGAAGGGAACCCTGGGCAGGGGGAGGGTAGACAGCAGAAAGGGTGAGTAATCTCTTTGGCAGCTGTCCCAGGTGGGGGCCAGAGGGGAGACAGGGTGCGAGGCCGGTGAGAAGGTAACCAGGGCTTCTAAATGCCTGGATGCCCTGTTTAATTTCCACCAACGGGCCGGCCCCACAATTCCCACCCACCAGGCTCTGCACTTCCTCCCTCAGCTGGGGCAAAGGACTGGCCCCTACCTGCCCATCAGGTGAGCTGTGGAAGAGCCAAGAAGGAAAACAGGTACCTCGAGTTGTCCTCAGGGACAGGAGAAGGTGGACCATGGGAGGTGTGCAGGCTGCTCACAGATCAATTCCGGTGCACTCCACACTCCCAGCCTTGAGGAACACAAAAATGCCTCTCTCTTCGTAGCCTACTGTCTCAGGGAGGCGCCAAGTGACCCTGACTCCAGGAGGCCCTCCCAGCCTGCTCGCCCAGCCTCTGCCATGGAGTAGGAGGTGGCAAGTGGCTACTTGGGGAGGGGGACTCAGCCACCCTTGGGCTCACATGTGGTGGGGGAGCTGGGAGCTGGGGACACGGGGCACGAAAGCTGGTTTATACAGGAAAAGTAGCAGGCTGGGCCTAAGGATGTGACGCAGCGTGACTGAGGGTGCAGGTGGCACGCCTGGCTCTCCCTACTCTGGAAACCTTCCCCTCACGCTTCAGCCCGGGGCCCCAGATCTGGCAAGTGACCCAGCTCCTATACAGGAAAACTGGGCCAGCTGAAAGGCCCACGTACCAACTGACCTCCACCACCTTGACTAAGTCACCAACCGAGGTTTCACTCTTCCAAAGAAGTCCCAACGTCCTCCAGCCCTTATATCTGCCACCTCCAGTCCTGGAGTATGAAGCATGTGACAAAACAAGTGTCTCTGTTCACACTTGGTTGTTTTTTAAGTTACCGCATTCACACCTTCCTTGGGTTCAGCACCTATTCCCGTCCAATCCCCACTTACCCTAAAAAGCCAGAGGCCCCTCCCCAGACTCACACACAAACACACACTCTCTTCTGGCTGGGGTCGGGGAGCCAGGAGCCCCCTGGTGAAAGTGGGGGTCCGAGGGATATTTTGGGGGTTGCTGGAAAACACTACAATGAGGGCCAGGCCCCTCCCAATCACAAACAAGACCCCATGGGCTGCAGTGGCCAGAGCCCCCCACGTGTGAAGGGGCCCACAGAGAGGAAGAGGCCGGCCCCTGGAGAGGTTCTGCCCAGGGCACAGCCCTGCCCCAGGCTTGTGACCAGGGGGTGCTCCTCTTGGGAGACCTCCTTCTTCCAGAAGACTCCCCCTGGCCCCGCCCTCAGAGGTAGACGTCTCTACTCAGGCTGACAAGGAAACTCATGTCCACCTTTCAGGAGACCGGGCAGTGATTCAAGTTCAAGATTAAAGGCAATAATGAGCAAATCAGATTCAACCAGAAGAAGGCAGGGGCAGGCGGAAGGAGCATTATGGAAAATGGAAGAGCAAGGCAGTCATGAGATCTCAGGTGAGCTGCTTACCTTCTCTAAACCTCAGTTTTCAGGCCTGTAAAATGGAGTAATAGTGCCTACTTCAGGAATTTAAGAGTTTCCAACAAAATAACGCATATGGAATATCATGGAGTGTGGCCCATAAGAGATGGACAATAAAACGTTAGTTCCCACCTATTTGTCCTTTAGAGAGTGCGCCTCCGATCCTCCCACTTCCAGTTCTCATCCTCTCCTTGTGAGAAGACCCCACCCAGAATAAGATGGAATCACCTCTGGCTACAGTGCTGGCCGCAGCCCCCCAGACGACCACCCCGCCCTAACTTCCACCACAGCCGAGCCCTGCCTGAGAGAGCAGCCAGAACCCCCCCTTCCCATTCTCTGCCTCTTTCCTGGGTTGAGGGTGGGGGGCTGGCCCCAGGTCCCCCAACCCTCTCTTCCCCTCCCTCCTCCCACACTTACAGAGGCAGGGCCTGGGTGCCAATCACCCCCACTCTCCCACAGGTACTAAGCCCAGCTGTGTGTGCAGTGGCTGGGGAAGGGGACCCCAAGTCTGCCGTCCCACCCCTGCCCCCAGCTTTTCCCTCTGCCCTCACCGCCCCACCCTGACTACCAGGAGGTCCTTGGCTCTGCTGATTCCAAGCCTGCTTCTCCCAAACCCGTTCCCAGCTGTCATGTAATTACCAGCCTTGCCAGGGGCACCAGACAAGCACAGCAACACCTCATTTCCAAAGGGCCCCACCAGACAAGGCCTCTGCCTCCTTCTCCGTACCAAGCAGTGTGGAGGAAGGGATGGAAAGATTCTCCCTGACCCACCTCATTTCTCTCCAGATCACAGGACAGCTGCCCAGGTCAGATCACCAGGAGGCAGCCTAGAGAAGGGAAGGCTGCGGGGGGGCTGGGCGGGGGGAGGGAGGGAGGAGGTTTGAGTAGGATTCACGCCCAGGCTTTTCCCTCACCTCTGCTACTAAAACCTCCCCTTGAACAAGGCTACCAACCTGGAGAGAGTGAGAGAAGAAATGTCACGTCAATTCAGAGACAGGGGATATTGAAAGACAGGTACCAGCAGGGACGGGGGTAGACAAATACAAGAGAGAACCACCCGAGAAAGACGAGGAAAGGGCAAGTTAAAGTCCCATCCTCCACCCAGACCCTGAGAAGAGGCAATAGGACCCCAGCGTCTCCCTATTACCCACCAACCTCATGGGACTTCCTTTTACTGGCAGGGAAACTGAGGCCAGATCCCCCACCTTATCCTGAGATCCAACAGTACCACGCTGCACGCAGCTCACCAACACCCTCGATCCTTCTGGCATGCTCGGCCTGTACCTGCAAACCTTCTGCAGGCCCCTCCCTGTCTGCCTAGCTCATCCTTTACATCCCACTAAGGTCCAGCCACACAGTGGAATACGATTCAGCCCTGAAAAGGAATGCGGTTCTGATGCCTGCTCCCATGGGAAGGAACCTTGAAGAGATGGTGCTCTGGGAAGGCAGACAGACAGGAGAGGTCACGCGTTGTATAATTTCATTTCTATGAAACACCCAGATCCACAGAGACAGAATGAAGACCGGTGGTCGCCAGAGGAAGGGGCAGGGGATGGGGAGCGCTGCTTTGTAGGTACGGGTTTCCTTTCGGGGTCGGGAAAAGGCTTTCAGAGGCCATGGCTGCACAACGCTGCCAACTACTAAATGCCAACTCACACTTTAAAGTGGTTAATTCCAGGGGCACCTGGGGGGCTCAGTCGGTGAAGCATCTGCCTTCGGCTCAGGTCATGATCCCGGGGTCCTGGGACCGAGCCCCGCATCCGGCTCCCTGCTCAGCGGGGAGCTGCTTCTCCCTCTCCCTCTGCTTCTCCCCCTGCTTGTGCGCTCTCGCTTTCTCTAGCAAATAAGTAAAAGCTTTTTTTTAAATGGTTAATTTTATATTATGTGAATTTCACCTCTGTTTAAGAAAACTCAGCCAGCGAAGGGCACATCTCCTCCCTGTGCCTTCCCTGACACCCCCCCCAGGGCCAAGCACTCCGGCTCCGGGCTCGGGTGGCCTCCTGAACACACCTCCATACAGCACTCACTGGGCTACAGTGAAATCGACGTGTTTCTGCACGTCTCCCTGTGAAAGCCCGTCTCACCCGCCCCTCTCGCCCCGGTGCTTCACACGGCCCCGGGCAGACAGCAGGCAGTGCCCAGCGTGGTCCACCAGGAGAGCAGAACCAACACCAAGCTCCGCTCCCCAACCCAGAGCTGCCTCCCATCACGGCACCGGGGAGAAGCCGAAGCACTCGGCTCACGGGGACCAAGCGCTGCCCGCGTGCCAGGCGCCGGGTGAAGGGCTCACGCTCTGTTCCTGCACTTAACCCTCATAAACCGAAGCGGTAGGGCGAACTATTAACTCCGTTTTACAGGTGAGACTTCAAAAAGTTCTCTCTTCTGTCTCAGGTCTCGGAACTAGGAAGTGGCAAAAAGAGAAGGTAGGAGCAAGCCGAAACCCAGGCAAGGAGGCCACTGGGGGGACCTGGCGTTCCTGGAGGAACGCCCCATCGGGGTTGGAGGATGGTGTCGTAAGACATCCAAGAGGCTAAAGAACGGGGTTTAAGAACTTGCCCCACGTCACGCCACTGCGAAGTACTAATTCCAGCCAATGCTGTCAGGGTGTGGGGAGCTGTCAAGGGCAGAATGTGCAAAAGAGCAGACAGGAGTCCCTAAAACTCAGAGGTGAGGAGAAGAGTCCCAGAGCTCATCCCTCTTCCCCCCCAAAGTTTCTGTTAGCCAAGTACACGCCCCCCTCAACCGGAAGGGCCTCTTGGAAACCAGACAAACAGATAAAGTCTGTCCTGCTCTAGGGCCAGGAAAGGGGGCCCTTCCTCAAACTCTGAAGGAGCAGAAGGAGCCGAGAGCCACACCGGAGAGGCCCGTCTTGGAGGAATCAGAGGAATGACCAGGCAGAAGCAAGACAATGGAGCAGGAGGAGCCAATGTGTCCACTGGTTCCAGACTAGAAGTACTTCCAGAGATGGCACCTCCCATCCTCTGAGCACAACACATCCTCCTTGGAAGAACACCCCCACCAGCACGGTGTAGCAGGCCTGCACGAGAGCCAGAGCACCCCATCCTCGATTCAAGAGCCTCGCTCGCCACAGGAGCCCTACCCATCAGACAGTGTCTGGCTTGGGGGAATCATGCATCTGGTCCTTCCTGCTCTGCCCCCAGCCCTAGTCCCAACATGTTCTAACTCCCACTACCCTTATCCCCCAGTCTTAGGAAAGCCAGGAAGCCCTGGAGACTGAAGAGGGAACATTCCAATTGCACATGCTCTTTAGGGACTCAGACATTCCAATTCCAGTTCCTCAGCGACCCTGATAAACTTGTGCGGTCACAATCTCAGCCCCTAAACCTGGGCAGCTCACCCTAACCCCTGGCGGCAACAGGAAAGCATCTGAGAGGGCGACGGAGAATAAAGTGTGCATCCTAAACAAGAAGGTCAGCCCCTTCCCTTCACCCCAGAAGAGAAAGGACAAGAGAGAGGAGAGGCAAAGGGGGTAACCACCACTTCTGTGGGGAGAGATACACCCACTTCCCCGACAGTGGTGACCTCCCGCCACATTATCAGGATGGTGAGAACGGCCTTCAAGGGGTGCCCACGCTCCCCCCAACACATGGACACTCATTTGCCCCCTCACTGGCTCAGCTCCTGTTCCTCACCCTCAGACCCGCCCCAGACCACAGCTCCGCCCCAGCCATGCTCCTCACCAGGGAAAAGGGAAACTAAGGAACCCGCACAGACACACCTGCAGAAACTCTTGAGGAACCCCCCACACCCCACCCCACCAACCTCCCCAGAGCTCCCATGCCACCTTCTCAACCCCATGGACAGACCCCGTTCGTTGCACCACACCCCATTGTTCATCCCTCCAGCAGGCTGCCTCCTCTGGCCTCCACCCCATACCAAAATCCCAACTCCTCAGGAACTGTAGGGTCCTGGAGGAAGGGCAGGGTTCGTGGGCTTTTCAGTCAAAGACTCCAAGGCGCTTTCCAAGACAACTGTGGCCTGAGGGGGCTGAGCCTGGGCCGGAAAGCCAAGAATGTGGCCTCTCCATGCACTGGAACCCAACCTATGATGGTGGGGGAGGGCCCTCTTCTTTCTCTCCCTGACTCCTCCAGGGCCTCCGATTCCTCTAGGACTACAGCCAGAACCCCTGTTCTCTATTGCCCAAAGCACACACCCTTTTCTAGAAAAACCCACCTCCCAAACAGGCATCTCTTAAGATGGCCCACTCACTGCCACTTGTAGGTCTCAGATACTTAAAGCACTCCCCTTGCGCCCTGAGAGAGCACATCCAAGAAGCTGCAGGATCATCCAGACAGCTGTCCTTCAGGCTTTCTACCAGGAAAATCTGCCTGTAGGTACAAGAAATAGTACCCCCAACACACACTCAGAAACACACACACCACCTAACGCAGTGCACCCACTGGGACGTACCCATCAACGCTGGTTGCACACAAGAGAACAGATTTGCTCACCCCCTTTCCACCACACAGGTGCACGCACACCTATCCAGGTATGCCCCATTCTGTTCTTGCACACCCGCCTTCCTCAGTACCTACACCCTTCTTTCCCAGAAACCCCTCCGCAGTTCACACACACAGACACACACCCCTTCCCCCGGGTATACACGTAAATGCACATCCAAGCACACAGCAGATACACGGTCAGCTGCTCCCGGGGTGCACACACCTCCACAGAAAAACCCCTACACCTCCAAACCCAGGGGCCCACCTGCAGGAACACGCAGCACATCACGGCGCGCGCGCGCGCACACACATACACACACACACACAAAAACAAAGAATCACACACACTGAGCCTCCACCGATGCTTTAGAACTCACTAATGCAGAGCCCCCAGCCCCCCAGATGGGTAAATGTGAGTGGGGAGAGGGATGCCGGCGCCTGTCCCTGGGCCCCCATACACAGTGCCCGGGTCCCCGGCCCGCCAGCCCCGTCCTCGAGCAGCACACACACCCCCTCTACTCTCCTCGATCGGTCCCCAGACTCCCCACTACACCCGGAATGCATACCTGCCCCGTCCCTCCCCACACTCCTGAAGGTGTGTCTGCACCCCTAAACACCTCCCCGCTTCCAATACCTCCAGACTCCGATCCTTGCACTGCCTCTCCACCCCCCCCAACACACACTCCCGGTCTCCGGCTTCAACCGGCTCCCCCGGGATCATTAAGGCCCCCGCCGGGGCCCCGGGCCCAGGAAAGTCCCTGGCTCTCAAGGCCCGGGCTCCGCCCCCTCCCCAGGAGCCCCCCGGCCCTCCGCAAAGTTGGGGGGCACTCCGCCGTGCAGTGGGAAAACGGACCGGAAGGGGGGTGCCCCGAGCCCCCCTTCCCCCAGCAGCCATCCCGGGCACCCCCTGGCCCCCGCACGATTGTCCTCCTTTCCTGTTTCTCGTCCTCCTTTCTTTTTCGGGCAAACTTTGCCCGCGCCCCCGCGGCCCGGCACTCACCGCCGCCCCGAAGTGCCGGTGGGCTCGGCCCGGCGCCTTTGTATCCGCAGCGCTCCGGGTCGCGGCGCACTCGGCGCTGGCGGACGGTCAGCGCGGGCGAGGGCGGCGCGGAGGGGGCTCCGGGGCCGGCCACCCCCTCTGCGTCCCAGACCGCTGCCTGTCCCCCCCTCGGGGCCCCGGGGGCAGGGGCCGGGGGATGGGGGCGCTCAGGCTCCCATGGCGGGGCCCAGGAGCACGGAACCGGGGCCCGGGAATCGCACCGGAGCCGGCGGCGGAGCGGGCAGGGGACGGACAGGGGAGCGGGCGAGGGGCGGGGGGCCGGGGGGGGGCGGGGGGCGCGCGCTCGCGGGCGCCGCCTCCCGGCTGTTCCCGCCGCCGCGCCCCTCCCGCCGCCGCGCCCATTGTCTGCGGCCCGGCTCTTCCCGGAGCCGCCGCTCCCCGGCCGGCGGACCTCCCCAGACGCGCGGGGCCCTCCCGAGCCTGGGAGAAGGCCGCGGCCCGGCGACCCCCGCCCCGAGCGGTGACCGGGGAGGCCTCGATCCCCGGCCAGGGCCCAGCCCGCAGCCCCTCCCTCCTGGGGCGCCTTTTCCCGAGCCGCCGGTGAGAGACGGAGCCCCCGGACCCCGGGGATGGAGGTGTGCGTTCTCGCGGGCCACACAGCCGGCTACACAGAGTCCAATCTGGGACGTGGAAAGATTGATTTCCTCCCCCACCCCCCAGGGCTGCGAGAAGGGAGAGTCGTTTCTGATTTTAATTAGTGGCAGGAGACGCTCCCCGCTTCCCGTGCATACGGGGATTTCCCTGACACCCGCACCACCGCATCCCCCTCCCCCTGCTTCCAAAAATAATTTAATTACTCGGTGTTCTAGCTGCGAGCGGTGACCGCCCAGTCAGTATGGGACGCTCCCTCATTAACACTTTTTTCCTCCCCTCTGGTTTCAGCGTTGGGATTAATTACAAAGGGAGCCCTGCCCTGGGGGAGCGAGAGAGGGGGAGGCGCAGGGGCAGGGAACTTGGATGTAGGGGAGAGGGGCGCTTCTCCCAGGAAACCTCCAAAGGCCTATCAGGTCCTTAACCCCAATCACGCAGGCTCTTGGCGCCAGGGGCTTCAGATACCTTGGAGTTGGGGGTACTAGACAGGGGATGTAGGTATCCCAAAACATCCCACACAATTGGGGCATTTCTGCCTTGGAGCATTCCAAGGAACCAGCTGGGCTTCCTGAAGTGGGGCAATAGCTCTGAGCCCCCCAAGAGTCTCCCCCATCATAAAAGCCTGGGTTGTGGGAAGTCCCTATGCCCTTTGGAGTGAGCAAAAGCTTAAAGTATTATATTATCTTATTATTGCTGCTCAACCCTGCACTTACCTTGGAATAGTAATACTTCAAAAGCACCTTCGCATACTTATCCCTTGCAGGTCCTCTCACCATCTCAACATCTTTGGGCTTTCAGTCCTGATACCTTCTAACCCAACCCTGTGATTAAGAAGTCCCAAGGGAAAGGGGTTCTCAGCTTGTTTGGGATTTCTGCTCCTCCCTAATGAAATTTTTTCTCTGAGACTGAAGCTTATCCTTCACAGTTGTCCGTTCTAACCTAACCAACCACGAGGACAGAGCCACCTTCTTCTGCATGGTTAGCACTCAAAGATGGAAAACCTTAGGAAACACTTCCCTTCTCCTTAGCCCTTGCCTCTCCTCACCACCCCCCGCCCCCATCACACACCACGAGTGAGCAAGTGACTCACTACCAAGACTGCATGCGATATGCAGAATCATTATTTCCAGGACCGAAGTCCCTGCGTACTGAGTCCAGGTGCTTGGTGCCTGTGACGTGCCCGGCACCAGGCTGCACCCGTGATCCTGGCGGTATATGAAGGACACGTGGCAGAAGAGCTGGGAAAGGGAAAGGGAGGCAGAGCAGGCTTAGGTGTTCCCAGCCCTGCCCCGAGCACACCCCACCCTGTGCCAGGCAGCGAGGGTCTAATTTGACCCACTGTTGGGGCACCAGCTTCAGCATGAAGTATGTTCACATGATGCTAGCCTGTTTCACAAGACTCAGAAAGGCCGAAAGAATGAGAATTATAGATATCTGGAATAGCAGTTCTGTAGACTGGCCCCACCTAAAGCCAAAACCTAAGTCAGGATGTCAACAGATAAAGCTTCAGGATTAACAGATACCGGGCATCGAGCTGGAATAAACTCAAGCTCTCCTTTCTCCTCTCCGAGGGTGGGATAGGAGGCTTTCAATTCTACCTCTGCAACAAAAGCACTGGATTACAGAGGCGAGGTCCAACATTCATTCTAACTGGTGTGATGTGTCCCATGCAGCAATTCTCTGGGCTACCTTCCACGCTCACCGCTAGAATGGAAACCCATCTGGATTCACAGAGTGAAGAAATGGAGATCCAAAGAGGAGGTCCGTGTATCCTAGGGCCCAAGGGACCTAGGCTAACTCTAGGAGGGAAGAGGACACTGAGGTGACATCCAACTGGGATTTTCCCAAGGGCCTCAACCCACAGTGACAGAGGGAGTCAGGACCCTGAAGGACAATAGAGTGGAACAGATTATTATATTTATTATTATTTATTAATTTCGAAAACACAGCTCCTAGCTTTGAGGACATGGGCAAGTTTCTTCATTTCTTCCGGGCTCAATTCCTGTTTATATAAAATGGGACTAATAAGGTAACCGAAGGAACCCTTTCCATATACACATCATGCCCCAGTCAATTCTCAATCAAACTTGCCCTCTTTGTTAGGTACCTTACAAGATTCCTAGTGCTTTCTAGAACCTCACAGGCCTCAGGCAGTAGGGATAGAACAGGCTGACCAGAGGCCTCTCAGGAGCCGTGGAGGTTTCACCTCCAGGGAGGATGCAAAAGGCTCGTGAAGTGGCGATGGACACTCTCTAAAGGAAAATCCCAGCTGAGAGGAGGGCCTGCTTCCGGTGCAGATGAGGCTGTTCCCAGAAGTCAGGCCCAGACCACAGTGGCAAATGTTAGGTCTTCCACTCTGGTGAAAAGTAGAGCCCTTTCCCAGCACTGCTGTTTAGAAAGGGGTATCCTTAGGACTTTGCTTAACCACGGAAGCTAGCAAGATGGCCATCAGAGTCTTTCAATGTTGAGTGATCAGCAATTTCAGCCAACTCCCAGGTACAGGTGACCCCAGCCACGCGCACATCCCGGCCACAACCACCATCTTCCTAGAGCCCTGCTGATAAAACTGGGCACAGTTCTTTTTTTTTTTTTTTTAAGATTTTATTTATTTGACAGAGAGAGACACAGCGAGAGAGGGAACACAAGCAAGGGGAGAGGGAGAAGCAGGCTTCCCGTGGAGCAGGGAGCCCGACACGGGGCTCGATCCCAGGACCCCAGGATCATGACCTGAGCCGAAGGCAGACGCTTAATGACTGAGCCACCCGGGCGCCCCAAAACTGGGCACAGTTCTATCTCCCAGGATAATTAGAGCTCTTTCACTAGTACCCACTTTCCTAGAAAGGCACCTCTCGATGCTTACAAAAATATTTCCGGATCCAGTCTACACTGTGAAACAGCTGGATTTTTTTTTTCTTTCATTTTTAGTGAGAAAAGAAACAAAATAGCAAAACAGCTTAACTGGTTAAGAACGCTGTGTATCATAGGGTTGTTGCGAGGTGTCTCTCTCTTCACTAAGCTCCTGGTCTCTTTGAGAACAAGGACAGAGCCTCATTCATTCCTACATCAATGGCACATAAGTCACTAAATTGGTGTCAGCTCCCTTCTAACTTCCTTCTCTTTTTGTAGTCCTCACCTGTCCCCAAACTTTACCATCCCCTGTCATCCAACCTTTATCAAGTGCGAGGTTCCTCAAACCCCATCCTGTTATCACCAGTCTAAAGAGTTACCTACAATGAAACCAGGGGTTCTCAAACCTTGACTGCAGATTTTAATCACCTGCGAAGCTCTGACAACATACCAATGCCCAGGACCCATCCCAGAGTCATTAAACCAGAAATTTCCAAGGTGCACCCAACTATTGGTGCTTTTTAAAAGTTATCTCAGTGATTCTAATGTGAGAACCACTAAAGCAAACTCTTCCTGATTTCCTTCCTCCCTCCTCAGCAGAACAAATGCCCCACGTCCCTTGCCAAGGATACGTCCTCCGGGTTTGCCTTAGATACCGTCCTTTCCTGCGCCCATCTGTTTCCCCCAGTCTCTCCTGTGTCTAACTTGGGCCTCCTGGCTCATCTTTGCCCAGCTGGCAGAACAACATAAAATAGGCCCCTCCACTCTGCAGGCTCCCTTTGCTGCAGTGCTCCCTCTCCCCTCCTTCTCATCCAACCCTCCTAAAAGAGTAGATTCCTCATCACCATCCTCCTTCCTCCCTTCACCCCTTGGCTTCCTGCATCTCACCCATCCTCTCAATCTCTTCTCCTGACTTCAAACACTGGTATTTCCCAGGACTCAGCGTTCGGCCCCTTTATGCCTCACCTTACAGGCTCTCCCAAAGTATTGTCATTCTCTCTCGTGCCTTCCATCAGCACTTACTTATTCATGCTCCTAAATCCAGATCGCTCTTCTGAGCATCAGAATCATATTTCCAGCATCCTGCTGGACATTTTAACTTGGCTCTTCTTTGGGTGTAACAGGTTTAAAGGGGACACATTACCTTCCCTCCACCCCCCACTCCCTTGGCTTATTCAGACCTTTCTCACTTCCAAACTTGCATCGTACCCTTCCAATGTATCTTCCCCTCCACGGCCAGTGTGCTTTTTCTGAGAAAGAGAAATCAGATGGTCACTCCCTTGCCTAAAACAAGCCAATGGTTCCCCACTGTCAAGGGGTGAAGTCAAGACTTCTTGGCACTCTGTGTGAGGGCCTTGAGTACCTGACTCACTCTCCCCTACAGCCCTCTCTCCTGTTACTTCCTGTGCATTCAAAACCCAAGTCTTCAACATGCATACATTCAAAGTATCCTCAGGTATGGGCTGTTCTGCCAAGTTGGGACTCTGTTACTGCCTCCCTCTACCTTCACATGGTGTTTCCTTTGCCTGAAATGTCATCCCCCTCCTTCTCTGCTCAGAAAGTTCTGTTCATCCCTCCAGACTCAGCTGTGTTCTCCTCTTTGAGGCCTCCCCAACTTGCCCAAGCAAAGTTAGATGCCCCTCCCCCAGAGGGCCTCCTTTGTGCTTCCAGAGCTCTGCATTTTATGACATTGTATGGTAATTTCTCATTTACATATCTGTCTGCACAGCTGGTCTGTGAGTTTATGAAGTGGGAGAAGCAGTGCTTTCTTTGTTTTCTAAATGCAGAGCTTCGCTCAGTGACCACCACACAACAGTAAATGTTTGTCTAGTGGAACAGAACAGAGGAGAAGAGCCTGAGAAGAAATAAACTGTGGAATATTTGATGTTAAAGGAATCTACTTGTAAGTAATAAAATAACATTTTGAGACTGGAAGAAATCGTTCTCTATTTTACAGATGAGGAAAAGGTGCAGAGCAGGTAACATCACCCCCAATCATCAGCAAGTTAGTGGCAGCACCAGAGCTAGAACCTAGGTCTCCTGATATTTTTTTTAAAGAGAGGGATGGGGAGGGGCAGAGGGAGAGGGACAGAGAGAATCTTAAGCAGGCTCCACACCCAGCGTGGAGCCTGATGCAGGACTTGAGCTCAAGACCCGGAGATTATGACCTGAGCCAGAATCAAGAGTTGGACCCTTAACCGACTGAGCCACCAGGCGCCCTAGGTCTCCTGACTTCTTGTTCAGTAGTCTGTCAACTGCACTACATTAACTGAACATCAAAGACACAAGGCAGTCACTCTTAGCTTTTTGTGGACTGTCGCTGTCTTTGAGACTTTAATGAAAGCTACAGGTTTCCCCAAGAAAGAACACACATAGAATTTCACATCCATTTTCAGGGGGTACAGGGAGTTAGTCCCTGTGTGAAAGATGGTGTGAAGGAAGACGAATCTAGAAATGGAGAGACCAGTGAGAAGGCTAATGCAGTAGTTGAGGGGAGAGAGAGAGAGAGAGAGAAAGAGAGAGAGCACAAGAATGAGAGCAAGCAAGTGCTCGCTCCAAGACCAGGGGGATAGAAAGGAAAGTTCAAATTGGAGAGGTGACCTGGGGGTGGGATGGATAGAGGTGAAGAACAAAGAGGCATTTAAGATGACTCAGAGCCTTCTGGAATAGATATTAAGGAAAATGGTGATGCCACACATCAAATTATGGGCTTCTGAGAGAGAGTAGGTTTGAAGGCAGATAAGGGGTTTGAGTTGACAGGAGGCTTAGGTATCTGCAGGCCGTCAGGGTGGGGGCGTCCATAGGAAGCTGGCAATAGTATACGTACCCTCACATCTTCTCCTGCCACTCTTCCTCTGACCATCTGCATAATCCATTTTCTCCTGAACCAAACACATACTTTCCTGTCTCCATCCCCTTTGCTCATCCTATTCCCTCAAGATGGCGTGCCTCCCATCCACCATCACTCTGATCCAAAATATTTCAAGGTCCAGATCAAATGACATTCTATTTTTTTAAAAGAGAAGGTGGTCAATTTAATAACATAGAACAAAACAAAACAGAAAAAAACAATCACCCTGAAGCCCCTCTTACTGATCAAGGTATTAATTCCCACCCCAACTTCTTGCCCGATCATCTGGCTCTTTTACACATACACAGTCTTACACTTTTCCAACGAGTATTTATTATTAGTTAAGCCATGATTCAAGATCCCAGGGTGGGGATCACCTTGTGCACAGGTCCCCCTTTGCCACCCTGGGAGAAGGATGGAGGATACAGGAGAGGTGGGTGGAGCCAGTTCAGATCTTCCCAGGAAATGTGCTTTCAGCCCAGCAATCGTCCCAGGCTGACACCCAGGATATGGGGTAGAGGGACTTGTACACAGGCCGGTACCATTCACACACAGAGACATCACCCCTTTAACAATCGCTGCCTTCTCACAGTGCTGGAAGTCCAGGTAGGTCTGCCAGCAGTTCCTAGTCTGGTTCTGGTTGGGGAAGTGGCTGTCAAAACGGGCAGTCTGGTAGTTCCTGATTTTGGTCTTGATGTCTTCTGCCATGGTGCGGACTCTAAAGCCATCCTTGCACTCACAGCTCAATGTGACCCTCAGCAAAGATGCCGGAGTTGGACCACAAGCAGAATTACGACCTGATATTTTCTCTATTAAGCCATTCCTGTCACCACCAGTTTAATCTGTAAAATCCCAAGTCTTTCTCCATATTTTCTATTTTGAATTTCAGTTATTTACATTATTGAGAAAAAGGCAGAGAAGAAGGAAAAAAACAAAAACAAAGGACAGATGGTACAAATAGATGACAAATAGCAAGATGGAAAATTTAAACCCAACTATGTCAATAATCACATTAAATGTAAATGATCTAAACATACCAATTAGGAGCACCTGGGTGGCTCAGTTGGTTAAGTGTCTGCCTTTGGCTCAGGTCATGATCCCAGGGTCCTGGGATCGAGCCCCACATCGGGCTCCCTGCTCAGCAGGGAGCCTGCTTCTCCCTCTGCCTCTCCCCCTGGCTTGTGCTCACTCTCTCACTCACTCACTCTCTCAAATAAATAAATAAAATCTTAAAAAAGTAAACACCAATTAAAAGACAGAGCTTGTCAAATTGGATTGTAAAAGTAATACCTAACTATATACTGCCTACAAGAAATCCCTTTCACTATATAAAGACATGAATAAGTTACAGGTAAAAGGATGGCAAAATATATAACACGCTAACACTAATCAAAATAAACTTGGAATGGCTATATTAAAACTAGATAGAGTAGATTTAAGGGCAAAGAGTATTACTAGGAATAAAGAGGGTCATTTCATAATGATAAACTGGTCAATTCATCAAGAAGACATAACAATTTGAGGAGCACCTAGCTGGCTGAGTTGGTAGAACATGGGACTCTTGATCTTGAGGTTGTGAGTTCAAGCCCCACATTGGATGTAGAGATTGCTTTAAAATAAAATCTTAAAAAAAAAAAGAAGACGTAACAAATTTTAGGTATTTATGTACCTAATAACAGAGATGCAAAGTACACAAAGCAAAAATTGATAGAACTATAAGGAGAAATGGATGAATCTGTGATTATAACTAGAAATGACAATACTTATATCTCAGTAATTGATAGGACAAGTGAACAAAAAATCAGTAAAGATATTTAAGGACTTGACCAACACTATCAATTAACTTGACCAAAATTGACATTTATGGAACATTCCACTCAATAACGGCAGGATACACATTCTTTTCAAGTGTGCATGGAACATTTACCAAGATAGACCATATCTTAGGCCATAAAAGAAGTCTTGGTAAATTTAAAAGGGATGCGATCTGGGGTGCCTGGCTGGCTCAGTTGGTAGAGCGTGTAATTCTTGATGTCAGAGTTGTGAATTTGAACCCCATGTTGGATGTAGAGATTATTTAAAAATAAAATCTTTGGGGCGCCTGGGTGGCTCAGTTGGTTAAGCGACTGCCTTCGGCTCAGGTCATGATCCTGGAGTCCCTGGATCGAGTCCCGCATCAGGCTCCCTGCTCGGCAGGGAGTCTGCTTCTCCCTCTGACCCTCCCCCCTCTCATGTGCTCTCTCTCTCATTCTCTCTCTCTCAAATAAATAAATAAAATCTTTAAAAAAAATAAAAATAAAAAAATAAAAAAATAAAAATAAAATCTTTAAAAATAAATAATAAGTAAATAAATAAATGGAATAAAATCATACAAAATATATTCTCTGACCACAGTGGTATTAAATTGTATGTCAATAATAGAAAGGAATCTGGAAAATCCCCCAAATATTTGGAAATTAAACACCACCATTCTAAATAATTCATGGGGAAAAGAAGAAATCAAAGAGAAAATTTAAATTTTTGAACTGAATGAAAACTAAGAACCAAAAGCTGGTTCTGTGAGAAGATAGGAAAAATAGATAAATCTAGTCAGACTTATCAAACAAACAAGAAAAAACCACAAATGATTAATATCAGGAATAAGAGAGACTACATCACTACAGATTCTAAAGATACTAAAAGAATAATAGGAGAATTTATGCAAAACATTTGACAGCTTAGTTGAAAATAATAAAAGAGGGGTGCCTGGGTAGCTCAGATGGTTAAGCGTCTGCCTTCGGCTCAGGTCATGATCCCAGAGTCCTGGGATCGAGCCCCACATCGGGCTCCCTGCTCAGCGGGCAGTCTGCTTCTCCCTCTCCCTCTGCTTCTCCCCCTGCTCATGCTCTCTCTCTCTCTCTCTCTCTCTCTCTCTGTATCTCTGTGTCTCAAATGAATAAATAAAATCTTTAAAAGAAAGAAAATAATAAAATATCAAACTCACTCAAGAAGAAATAGATCACCTATATTACCCTATAGCTATTAAGCAGATTGAATTGTAGCTAAAAATCTTCCCACAAAGGGGTGCCTGGATGGCTCAGTTGGCCTTTGGCTCAGGTCATGATCTCAGGGTCCTGGGATCAAGCCTTGTATCGGGCTTCCCTGCTCAGCAGGGAATCTGCTTCTCCCTCTCCCTCTGCCTCTCCACTCCCCCCACTTGTGTTCTCGCTGGTGCTTTCTCAAATAAATAAATAAAATCTTAAAAAACAAAATGAAACAAACACACACTTTCCCACAAAGGAAACACCAGACCTAAATAGCTTTACTGGTGAATTCTACCAAACATTTAAGAAAAAAAGATATAATACCAATTTCACACAAACTCTTTCAGAAAATTGAAGCATAGGGAATACGTCCCAACTCATTATACATAGCTGACGTTACTCTAACAGCAGAATGAGACAAAGACATTACAAGAAAACTATAGACCAATGCTGCATATGAATACAGATGCAAAAACCTTTAATAACATTTTAGTAAATCAAATCCAACATTATATAAAAAGGATAGTACATATCATGACCAAAAATGCAAAGTGGAGTAAACATCTGAAACACTGAAAACATTTCTAACAATTAAAAAAGAAAAAACAGGGCGCCTGGGTGGCTCAGTCGGTTGAGCGACTGCCTTCGGCTCAGGTCATGATCCCGGAGTCCCGGGATCGAGTCCCGCATCGGGCTCCCTGCTCGGCGGGGAGTCTGCTTCTCCGTCTGACCCTCCCCCCTCTCATGTGCTCTCTCTCTCTCATTCTCTCTGTCAAATAATAAATAAAATCTTTAAAAAAATAAAAAATAAATAATAAATAAATAAATAAATAAAAAACAAAAAACAAAAAGAAAAGACAAGAAAACATATGATCATCTTAACATCTATCAAAAACACATTTGACAAAAATCTAATATAAATTTCTGATCAAAAAAAGTCTCAAGAAATTTGGAATAGAAGGAAACTTCTTCAACCACATAAAGCATCTACACACACATACACACACACACACGATAACATCATGTAAAAACATCATAGTAAAAGATTGAATGCTTTCCTCCTAAAATCAGGAACAAGGCAAGGATATCTGGTCTCACCACTGTTCTTCAGCATTATACTGGAGGCTTTAGCCAGTGCAATAAGGCAAGAAAGATAAATAATGGCATCCAGATTGGAAAGGAAGAAGTAAAATTGTTTTTTTACTTTATTTTTTTTTAAAGATTTTTATTTATTTATTTGACAGAGAGGAGAGAGAGCGGGAAAGAGCACAAGCAGGAGGAGCAACAGAGGGAGAGGGAGAGGAAGAAGCAGGCTCCCACCCAGGTGCCCTGAAGTAAAATCTTTTTTATTCAGAAATGACATAATTATCTATACAGAAAATTCAATGAAATCTACAAAAAAGTTACTAGATCTAACAACTGAGGTTAGCATGCTTTCAGGACATAAGATCAATATGCAGAAATCAATTGTGTTCCTACCTACTAGTTGCATTAGTTTCCCTTAGCTGCCATAACAGTCTCACAGACTGGGATGGCTTAAAACAGCAGAAATTTATTCTTTCACGTTCTGGACGCTGGAAGTCAGATACCAAAGTATTGGTAGGGCCATGCTCTCACTGAAGGATCTAGGGGAGAATCCCTCCTTGCCTCTTTTAGCTTCCAGTGTCTTCTGGCAATCCAAGTGTTCCTTGGCTTGTAAATGCATCACTCCAATTTCTACCTCCATTGTCTTTTCCTTGTGGGTTTTTTTTTTAAGATTTTATTTATTTGACAGAGAGAGACACAGCGAGAGAGTTAACATAAGCAGGGAGAGTGGGAGAAGCAGGCTTCCCGCGGAGCAGGGAGTCTGATGCGGGGCTTGATCCCAGGACCTTGGAATCATGACCTGAGCTGAAGGCAGATGCTTAACCGACTGAGCCACCCAGGGACCCCCTCCCTGTGGGTTTCTATATCATTTTCCCTCTCTGCATGTCTGTGTCCAAGTTTCTTTCTTATAAGGACACCAATCTTATTGGATTGAGGGCCTACCCTACTCCAGTATGACCTCATCTTAACTTAGATTATATTTGCAAAGACCCTACTTCCAAATAAGATTACATTCATGGGTACCACAGATTAGGACTTCAATATATATCTTGGGGTCACACAATTTAATCCAGAACACTAGCAATGAACACTCAAAAGTTAAATTTAAAAATATTATTGATTATAGCACCAAAAAACCCATAAAATACTTAGGAATAAATCTGACAAAAGATGTGCACTGAAAACTCTAAAACATTGCTCATATAAGTAAAAAAAGACCTAAATAGGGGAGCCTGGGTGCTCAGTCAGTTGAGCATCGGACTTTTGATTTCGACTCAGGTCATGATAACAGGGTCATGAGATTGAGCCCTGCCTCTGGCTCTGTTATGAGCAGGGAGTCGGTTGGGGTTCTCTCTCTGCCTCTCCTTCTCCCTCTGCCCCTCCCCATGCCTGCTTGTGCTCTTTCAAAAAAAAAAAAAGAAAGAAAAAGAAAAAGACCTAAATAAATAGCAAGATATATATTACCCATGGATCGGAAGACTCAATATTATTAAGACTTCAATTCCCCCAAATTGATCTAAACATTTAATGTAGTTCCAAACAAAATCACAGCAATGTTGATTGAAATTGGTGATCTGATTCTAAGTGTCATATGGAAATGCAAAGGGCCTAGAGCAGCCAAAACAACTTTGAAAAAGAAGAATACAGCTGAAAGACTTGTATAAATTCAAGATTTATTTCAAAGCTACTGTAATTAAGATAGTATAGTATAGGCATAAAAAAAGACAAATAGATCTGTGGAGCAGAATAGAGAGTTCATAAGTACATCCACGTACATATGGTCAATTGATTTTTGACAAACGTGCAAAGGCAATGCAGTAGAGAAGGGACAGTCTTTTCAATATAGGACAGTTGGGTAACTACATGCCAAAAAAAGAAAAGAAAAGGAGGAGGAGGAGGAGAAGGAGGAGGAGGGCATCAATCCATACCTGGCATCACACACAAAAATTAACTCAAAATTGATCACAAAATTAAATGTAAGACATAACTTCCAGAGGAAAACAGGAGAAAATCTTTGCAACTTTCAGCTAAGCAAAGATTTCTCAAATATGACACTAAAAGCATGATCCACAAAAGATGGTTAATCTTAAAAATAAAAGTCAGTTATACCACCAGCCAAAAAAAATGGGTTTATTCAATAACAGAGAATTGAAATTCAGGACATGCAAACTATGGCAAAATCATAGGCAAACCCAACAAAGAGGAAAGTCATTTTATGGAGAAGAAGGAGGTTCAGGGGTGCCTGGGTGACTCAGATGGTTGAGTGTCTACTCAGGTCATGATCTCAGGGTCCTGGGATTGAGCTCCGTGTCCAGCATTGGGCTCCCAGCTCAGCGGGGAGCCTGCTTCTCCCTCTCCCTCTGCCCCTCCCCCCCCGCCCCCCCCCGCCCCCCGCTTCGTGAATGCTCTTTCTCTGCTTCAAATGAATAAATAAAATCTTTTTTAAAAGAGAGAGAGAGAAGAAGGAAGTTGGGAGAGGTTGTTTTGAATCAAAGTCTATGGAAGGAAAAAAAGAGTTGAGGGTGATGAGGGTCACACATTGGCTGAGTTGCAGGGGTGGCTGATTTCTTGTAGAAGATTCAATGTACATCTTTTCCTGTTGAGACCTGTCGTTGATCATTCTTTCCCATTGAGGATTCTTCTGCTGGGATCTGTAGTTGTCAATTCTTCCAGCATTTGACATTGAGTAATATGGCTCCCCCTTCTAGCCTCTGGATTCCACTTTAATAAAGTTTCCCTTTATTAATTTTCACAAAATATAAAATGATAAATTTGACTTTACCCAAATCGAGAACTTCTGTTTTCAAAAGACACTTTTAAGAAGTGAAAAGACAAGTCACAGACTGGGGGAAATATTTGCATATTGCATATTGGATAAAGAACTTGTATTAGATTATATAAAGAACTCTCAAAACTAAAAAAAAGAAAAGAAAAAGAAGTAATATATAACTATATTGCAAATGAAAGAAAATTGTTCTTTCAATAAAGAAAAGACAGACTGTTCAATAAATGGTATTGGATAACTGGGTAACTCTTGGAAAAAGTAAACTTGGATTCTTACCTCATTTAAGGTAAACAACATTACCACCAAAGCAATAATAATACTGTAAGTATTAGAAGAGAGTGTGAAAGAAGAATCCTAAGTGAAGTAAGCATTGCTAAGAGTCATTCAAAATAGGGTAAGGAAGATACTGAGAAAGCAGGGCCTGTGGCTGAGAATTGGAGCATCATAAACTCTCGGTTTTGGTCAATTGCAACTTGCCATTTGCACCTGGGCCACCTCCTGGAGCATATCCCTCTCCTTCGGGCAGAGATGGAGATAATGTAACACCTGTTGGCTGAACAGCCATTCATGCATTAGGCAGTTTCATCTCTGCAGCGCCAGTCCTAATTGTTACAAGATAAGTTTTGTGGCTTTTGTCTTTATAAGCCTGCACTCCCCTCTCAAAACTGGGAGCACGATTACAATTTCGGTCAACTCCAAGCTTTGCGCCTTGGGAATTACAATCCCTAAGACCCCAAATGCATGCTTTTGGTTGCTTTACAGACTCTCCACTTGGTTGACAAAAGCAATGGAGTTTTGTTTTTTGTTTTTGTTTTTTTTCCCTTTTTCTTTTATGATCTTGAAGCAGGGAAGTCCAAGGCCCAAAATACAGAAGCCATAGAAGAAAAGATTGTAAATTTGACCAAATAAAAATGTCTGCATGGCAAAAGACTTACTTTCCATAATCCTACAGATCTTACAATCCTGTAATGCTAGAGATCATACAATCAATTGGAAAATTCCCCCAAAATCAGACCAAACAGGAAACAAATACCTATTGCTACAACTACATCCGCAGCAAAATTTAGAAGTTGGTGAGTATCAAGTGCTCATGAGGTGGTGGGAAACAGGAGAATCCTGAGCTGCTGCTGTAGTCTAAACTAATAGTTGCTGTAGCACAACTTAGAAGTGTCTAATAAACTGAATATGTGTATAGTCTATAATCTGGTTCTATTCCTAGGATAACGTTATAAAAATAACCCTACAAAGAATATATAAAATGACATATTCAAGGAAATTCATTGCAGCAAAAAAAATTGGGAAACAACCTTGCATATTAAATACATGGTAGAGGGGCGCCTGGGTGGCTCAGTCGTTAAGCGTCTGCCTTCGGCTCAGGTCATGATCTCGGGGTCCTGGGATCGAGCCCCACATCGGGCTCCCTGCTCCGCGGGAAGCCTGCTTCTCCCTCTCCCACTCCCCCTGCTTGTGTTCCCTCTCTCGCTGTATCTCTCTCTGTCAAATAAATAAAATCTTTAAAAAAAAAAAAAATCTTAAAAAAAAAAAATACATGGTAGAGTGCACAAGGTATATGTAGATAAAAAGAATGACCTAGGGGCACCTGGGTGGCTCAGCCCATTAAGTGTCTGCCTTCAGCTCAGGTCATGATCCCAGGGTCCTGGGATCGAGCCCCATATGGGGCTCCTTGCTCAGCGGAGAGTCTGTTTCTCCCTCTGCTGCTCCCCCTGTTTGTACTCTCTCTCTCTGTCAAATAAATAAATAACATCTTTTTAAAAAAAGAATGAACTAGTTCACCATATGTTGTTTTTAAATTCCATCTCATATATTAAAGCAGAATAGAAGTTTTGTATGTCTGTTTTTTAAAGAATTTTTAAAATTTTGATACAGTTCAAATTGAGTAGGGGACAGGTGAGGTTGGGTAGGGAGAGAGAGGTAGGGGACACCAAGACTAGGGTCACTCAGGGGGCTTGGTAACCAGGCTCACAGAAATCCCAGATGTAGAGAAATAGACATGATATTTACAAGAACACCTTGTTTGTGCTCATGATAGGTTACAAGTCCACCAGGTTTGTTCTAAATATAGACATGATATTCACAAATCTGCCATGATATTGACAAGAAATTTACCAAGTTCCCTGGTCAGTTGCCTATAAAAGACCGACCATAAACGCCCTCTGTGGCAACCCATTTTGGACCCCTGTCATTTCAGAGAGTTCTTTTCTTTCCTTTCTGTTCCCACCTTCAGTTAGTAAAACTTTAACTTCACTTCACTCTTTTGTCCCTCAGATTCATTCTTGGGCTCCATGAGACAAGAACCCTGAAACCCCGCAGCACACTTGGTGTGTCATGTTCGTTTCAGCTCCTTCACTGCCAAACGTGGGGGCAGGGACTGCTTTATTTTCCTCTGCCTTCTTTGTGTCTGTGATTACCAAGGTATGAAGTGATCTGCTGCATCGAACTTTAAACGTCACATTATCCTTAGTTTTCTTGGTATTGATAGATTTGGCATCCTTTCGCTGGCCCTAAGCAGAAAGTCCTTGATGAATTTTGCAAGGCATGGATACGAGGGGCGCAGGGGAGCCCTCAGCTGGCACAGCAAGCGGCAAGAAGTGGGGACAGAAAGCCAGAAGAGAAGTTTTTGACATTTCAGTCTTATTTACTTAATGTTTATTGAAGTATGGTTGATGCACAATGTTACATTAGTTTCAGGTGTGCAACATAGTCTAGACATTACATTGTGCTCACCCCAAGTGGAGCTACCCTCTGTCACCTTACAGCCCTGTTACAGCACCATCGACTCTGTTCCCTATGCTGTGCCTTTCATCCCATGATTTATTCATTCCATAGCAAAAGCATAAAACACAATGTTTAGTAAGAAGAAAAAAGGAAAGTAAAAGAAACAGAATGAGATGTTATTCCATACGATTGTCCTGAAATGTAAAACACACAAAATAATGTAACGTATTGATCAGGGATACATGTATGTGTCAATATGGGGGTGAAAGGAGAGTCAAATGACTAAATAAATGAGAGCATGCCTGTGGCTGGGGTGGCAAGGAAAGTGGGAACAGGGATGGAAAAAAGAGGAGGCAGCAAAAAGGGAGGTGTGGACCAATTATTTAGTGTGCCACAAACTGAGGGATTTAATAGATGATACCAGCTAAATGGAAGAACAACAAAAGCACTGTTTTACTTAAAATACATTGTATTTTTTAAAGAAAAAAAATGTAGCATAAAATGAAGAAAAATGAATTAGCTTTTTTCAAGAGGCCAAAGATATGAACAGAAGAAATACAACCTCTAATGACCATATAAAACTAGTATCAATCTCAAAATGAAGAAAATATTAAGAAAAACTCCATATTCCCTTTTGCCTATTGAATTGGAAAAAAATTAAAAGAATGCTAATATTCATTGCTATGAAGGGTGTGAAGAAATGTAGATTCTCGTGTGTGGTTGGAAGTATTATACCAATAAGGACTTTTTGGAGGGCAGTTCGGAAGTATCTATCAAAATTTTAAAGGTAGGGATGCCTGGGTGGCTCAGTCAGTTAAGCATCTGCCTTTGGCTCAGGTCATGATCCCAGGGTCCTGGGATCCAGTCCCATGTCCCTCCATACCTCCATCGAGGCTCCTTGCTCAGTGGGGAGCCTGCTTCTCCCTCTCTCTGCTGCTCCCCCTGCTTGTGCTCGGTCTCTGTCGAATAAATAAAATCTTTTAAAAAAAATTCAAAGGTATATTCTCTTTAATACAGCAGTTCCATTTCTAAGAATCCACCCTCCAAAAATGCTCACATAAGTGCACAAATATATATGCATAGAATGATGTGGTACGCTGCAGCATTATTCGTAACAAATATTGGAATTAGCTTAAATGTCCATCAGCAGGAGGATGGCTATATGAATTATAATACATATGTCCTAGCGAGAAGTTTAAAAAGTGAAGTTCGTCTCTATGTACAGATATAAAAAGATATTTATAATGTTAAAGAAAAAGTAAGTAGCAGTACATATTAAGTTAAAGTCTAATGGTCAATGTACAACATAATTGGCTCCGGGACTCCAGTCCTTGCATTTGCTTTTCACTCTCTGGGGGTTGGTGTGTTTACACGTCTGTCTCCCCACACCTCCTCCCTGTCGGACTGCCTGGTATTTCAGAACCTAGAACAGTGTCTGGCCCACACTGGCTATTCAGTAAATGTATAGTGCATTGAATAAAAGAGGACTGACTAATGAAGGAGGTCAGCCAGAAGGTAATAAAAGGAGAAGGCTGGAGGTTCCATGCCAGTAAGGACGAGAGGGAGGTAGGTGGCTCTGCGCTCAGGGCCCTCCCAGTCTCTTCCACTTGGGCGTCAAGCCCGAGGCCCCACTTAGCAGGCTCAAGAATCCCAGGTAAAGCCAGAGCGAGGCTCTGAGCTTGGTCCAAAGGAGGCAAGAGCCACCAAAAGACTGTCACCTGCAGGTGGCCATGTGGCTGGTGGAAGGCAGAGGTCTACGGCGGAGGGAAGGAGAGGAAATGAAGCCACTTCTAGCGCTCCCCCATAAAGCCAACACTCAGACTCCCACATAAAAAAGGACATAGAAACAAGCACACATATGTTCTCCGGGACAGCGGCACAGAAGCAGGCGAGCACCCCAGAGACAGAACACACACACACACACACACACACACACACGGACACACAGCAAATGAAATGGACACAGGCAGGAAAACAATCCATCTGGAAATGATACAGCATTAACATACGTAAATGAAACACCCACGAATTCTAGACCCTAGTCATCCCCAGTCAGCAACCACCCCGCCATGCACCTTCCAGAAACTCTGACAAGAACAGAATTCTGGATTGCAGCTCCCACCACATCTCCCTCACCTTTTGTGCCCCTCTGGACGGACCCCTCCCAGTTTGGTGGCGGCTCCCGCCCGAGAGGGAAGTGAGACGGCGCCGCCGGCCGCCGGCAGGGGGCAGTGTTCAACAAGTGATCATCAGAGCGGCTCCGGGAACCTTGCTTAAGTGCGGACCCGGGAGGAAGACCAAGAGCCCGAGGTCCTTCCACCCACACCGCGTTCTCATCTCTACCCACCGACCCCCGCAGGCTCTCCCTCCTCTCCTGCTTCTAAGCGCCCCCCTTCTCAGCTGCAGCGTCTCCTTGATGGGTGTAGCAGAATTCATAGTTCAGCTTTTCTCCACTTTACAGGGAAGACGGAGCTAAGGGACCTCCCCTTCGGGGCTCCCCATAGCCTCTCGGTCCCCTCCCACTCTGTCTTGGTTCCCAAGGTTGTCGGGACTCTGAGTTTTCGGTTGGACCCCTGTAAGTTCATGTCCGGGAACCCACACGAGGGGTCGGCTCCAGGGCCCCCTGTCGGGGGATGCTGCACCCTCACTGGCACCACCGGCATGACCGGTGGCTCTGGTTAGATGTCAGGCCCCTTCACTGCCTTGGCCTGGCACCTTGTACAGTGCACAGACTGTACAACAGTGCAGGTTGGCCCTGCTCCTACCTGCCCCTTACTGTGCCATTTAGTGGGCATTCATGCTGAGCCCTGCCGGGATGATCTCATTTCATGCTCAGAACACCCTTGTGAGGCAGGTCTTACTCCTGAGACCCAGGGAGCGCATGTGGTTTGCTTGTTACGGCGCCGCGAGTGAAGGTGAATATGGAGCTTGGACTCAGGTCTTCTGGCTGCCAGCCGCGGGCTCTCTGTCCCCTCCATCCCAACACTGCCTCGCTTCTCCCCCACTCCCGCTCCGCTTGCTTCCTTCTTCTCTCCCCAAACCAGCCTTCAAGGACTGTGGCCTTCTGTCCACTTCTTTCTTCTCTACACAGGCTTCGCCCAGACCTCGGGGGCTCAGGAAAGGACGCAAGCAAGTGAGCAAACAAGATGCAGAAAGATGGAGGGAGGGGAGGTCCAGCTAGAGGCAGAAGAGGAGGCATAGGCAGGCCCTGTGTGGGGGATGGAGAAGGAAGGGAGGTGAGGAAGAGGAGGGAGAGGAAGCCCCATGCCCAGCCTGGAAAGGGGCATGGCAGGGCCTCCATTGTGCGGCACAAAGGGGCCATACGCCTGGCAGCCTACACAGAGTGTGTGTGTGTACGTGAGTGTGTGTGTGTGTGAAGGCGGGAGGAGTGGCTAAGAGCCTCCCCTCCCCTCTCAAGCCTCTGGGGCCTGCTGGGGGCTCTGCCACCGGGGGTGGGCTTTGCTGAGAAAGGGGCAGAGCGCTGGCGGGTCAGGGCCTGCGTAACTAGGAGGGCATGGACAGCTGGAAGGGGCTGGCAGGGGTGAGAAGGGGCTGGAGGAGGAAAGGGGGGGTGAGGTACTCAAGTCCCACTCGTGCCGGGTGCCCCCTCCCGGTTGCCCAGCCCACTGGCCCACCTGATGGGTTTTGGAGGACGTAGAACGAGGGTCCCAGATGCCTCCTCTCCTGACATTCTGTCCCTCCCTCCCTGGGTGTTAGCCCAGAGCTCCCACTCTCCCTCAGTCCCCAGCCTGGGGACTTGGGTCTCCCAGACAGTCCCCTCTCCCAGCGCCCAGCCCCCTGCCCCCTCCCCCTCCTCCTCCCCACCTCCAGCTTCTCCAGTCCTGGTCCTGCGGAGCAGAGCAGCAGCCGAGGCCAATTGATTATCTGAAGAAATTTGGAGCTAGCAGAACAGCTGCGGCTGCCCCCCCACCCCCAGGCCCTGAGGGATCCCTGAGCAGAGGGGCCCAGCAACCCCTTCTGCTCTCCAGCGGGTCAAAGTGACAAGGGGGGAGGCAGGGAGCTCCGAGGGCCGGGGCTACCGTGCAGGGGAAGGCACCGAGCTCCAGAGCCAGGAATGGAGGACACGGTTCTAACCCCAGTCCACCAACATGGGTGAGTCACATGGCCTTTGTGGACAGTGGCTTACCTGCCTTCAAAACAAAGGTGTTGGATCCGGTGCCGGCCATGCTCCCTTCCAGCTCCAGCCCTATAGTCCTCAGGTTCTCCCTGGTCTCTGTGCAGCCCTCCCTCTTGCCAGGCTCTGGGCAGAGCACATTTCCTCTAATGCAAATGGGGAAGGGAAGATGTGTGGGGGTTTCTCCCTCAGTCTAACTTAAACCGCTCTTGCCGCTGAGGTCAGGGATGAAAACAGCACCTTCGGAGTCCGGACATGTCTCAGCATTTCCCTCCCATTGCTTGCCTTCAGACTTCCCAGAGGGCCTCCAGTTTGGAAAGGATCTTTGAGTTTACCTAGCCAGTGTTCCAGGGAGGCAGGAATGGACTCGCTGGTTTCCGTCTGTGGTCCTCGCTCCAGCCCATCTATTCGGATTCCTCCTCCTCGGGGCAGGCACTTCCGTTGCTGGACAGCTCCAGGTGTTGAAAGGTTTTTCTTCCAGTTAAAATCTGTTTCCTATAACTTCCCCCTACTGGTCCTGGTTCTGCTTCCCTGGGGCCTCCCAGCATGTCTTGTTTTTGTTTCTTCTCTCAATATTTGAAGCTAAGGACCATATTGCCCCCTGAGTCTGCTCTTGTGAAGACACATAGCCTCAGTTTTTCAGCTATTCCTTCTGCAAAGTTGTCTCCGGACCTTTTGCCTTCTTGGCCACAAAACTGAATACTCTGGTTTATTGGGGTTCTTGTTAAAATATGAGGCCCACAGAGTCTCACCTGGCAGGCTGGGTCATTTCAGGGAAGTGGGGTGTTGGCAGTACAGGATGTAAAGGACCTAGGTTTGAACTTTACTTCTGCCCCAACTAGCTGTGTGACCTTGGGCAAGGCCCCCCTCCTCTCTGGGCTTTAGTGTCCTCATCTATAAATTGACTGTAGGGTCTCTTCCAGGAGTCCTTTGATATTCTTTCAGAGCTCCTTTTTATCCCTTTCCCTTCCCTCTCTGAGTCCCAGGTTGTCCATTATGTTCTCCCCCATATCTTCAGGTTGCGGAACATAAAGTGGGCCAAGAACAAATTGCAGTGAATACTGACCCAGCTCAGAGACAACAATGAGGAGAGACAGATTTTATGTCATGGCTTTTCCCAGCAGCATGGACCTACAGACACATGTGTTACTTGGGTTCCCCTGGGAACTCAAGCTCATCCTCAGGCCCAGAGAGAGCAGAGCAGAAGCACAATACCAGAGGGGTCAGAAAGTGTCGCTCAATGAATACCAAGATGGAGGTACATGGGACTCTCGGTGGGCAGGTCTGGGACCTGTGTGTTACACCCTTCCCTGCACCTCTTTACCCTGTGGCCCCTCCCTCTCTCTGTGTACCCACCACACTGAGCTCTCAAAGCCCCATCAGAAGAGCCTTCAAAGCCTAGGACCCTCCATGCCTAGGCCAGCTGCTAAGCCCAACCGAATGATCCACAGCCATACCTGGTGCTAGAACGAGGTCACTTTAATTTTTCTTTTCGTATGAAATTGGAACTGCAATGGGAGGGGATCACACACAGGACACAGGACACAGACCCCGGGGGGGGTGCTGCTGTTGGGGCTATCAGGAAGAAGTGAGAGGTCATGGGAGAGGGCTAGAGAGAGAAAAGAGGCAGGCAGGACTGGGGTGCGACTGTCTGGGGGTGGAGAGAGCTACGGAAGGGTCCAGGAGCCCTGGAGCTGGGGGAAGGGCACCATCCCAGAGGACTGGGTGTCCGGACAGATGGATCTGAGGAAGGGATATGGGTGTGGTGAGCAGAGAGGATCTCCCCACACACCTGGAGCTTGCAGAAGGAGTAAGAAAGGGAAAAGAGTAACCGGGGAGGAAGCAAGAGAGACCCAGCTAGGACTGCCAGGAGCCCCCTCGCTCTACCCCAAAGTGCACAACTCGGCAATAAATAGTAATATTTATAAATAAATAAGTAAATAAATAGATGAATAAATAAATAAATACGTAAATAAATAATATCCTTGTAGAGTGCGGAGTCTGGTGTCGGGGAGGAGGGAGCATGGGAAGGACCGTGAGCTCACTTCTTCTGCACCTGCCCTCTGGCCCTTCATTCCACTGCTGACCCTGGGCTGCCGTGAGCAGAGGGGGCTAAGCAACATATGGGGGGGAAGTGCAGAGAGCCTGGGAGTGGGGAGTGGGGTTGGGGGGTGTCTTCCCTTGCTGAAGCCAAGCTTAAGGAAGGAGAAAAAAATCTATCTATAATGAACTGGCCCTAGGTCCCAAAGAGCTGAGCATTCCCAGAGGGCAGGAATAGAGCCTCCCCCCCCCCCCCCCCCCCCCCCCCCGCATCTGAGGGAGGAAGGCGGGTGGGTTTTGCACATTTTCCCAGTGGGCCGGGATGGAGGAAGCAGATGTGCGATCTGGCTCACCCATTGCCTGGGCCCTCTGCTGATTCTCTGGGCTGGGTCTGGGGCCATCATCCCCTCCTCCAGGATCTAGATCGATTACCCTTTCAACAGCTGTACACAGGGAGGGAGAAAATTGGGATGCTGGGTGGGAGGAGGCAGGGAGCTTAGAGAGGGCAAGGCACTCACTACCAAGTAAGATCGAGGTCTGTCTGTGCTGAGCCTCAGGAACGAGAGAAAACAGCGTTTTTCTGCGATTCCCGCTGCTACGACTGCCCTGGCAGGAGCTGCCTCAGGAGCCCCCTGCCTGGCCGTGCCTGGCCCTCGGGCCACCAGTGCTGGGCTGAGATGTCTGAGAAGAAGCCCCCCTTGCACTCGGAGCCCAGGCTTCCCCCTTCCCCTGCCGATGCCGCCTCCCTCCCGGGCAGGAGAAGCTGGAAAGAGGATGGGAGACAGACACAGAATCTGGGGTCTCCGAAAATTTGGTCGTGGGGTAGAAGAGGCAGCAGCCCTTGAGAGAGCTAGGGGGGCCGCTTAGGAACCCCCGCAAGAACTGTACACCGACCACCCAGGCAAACGTTTCTGACCAGCTGGGCCCCAACCACAAACGGTGGGAGGTACATGAGATTCGCCCTTGGGGGGGCCCCGGGGTCGGTAAGAGGAGGTCTGGCTCCCGCTAGCCGCCAGCCAGCAGGCACCTGCGGGGGGCACCCTGCCTGCGCCCCGGGGCCTGCGGGACTCCGTGCCGGGGTGCAGGGGCGGGGGCGGGGGGCCTGCGGACCCCCGCGAGGCCGGAGGCAGGCCCCGTCAGACGTCCAGCACGTGGTTCAGGTAGGAGATGTAGCAGATGGCCAGGCGCAGGATCTCGATCTTGGACAGCTTCTTGTCGGGGGGCAGCGTGGGCAGCAGCTTGCGCAGCTCGGCGAAGGCCAGGTTGAAGGCTTCCACGCGGATTCGCTCCCGCGTGGCGTGGGCCGTGCGGTATTTGGCCGTGGCCCGGCGCCGCCGCCGCCGCTCCTCCCGGCTCAGGTGCTGCAGGTCTTTCCGGCCGGGCTCTCCGGGCTCCAGGCCCCGGGCCTGGCCCCCTCCGGGACCCCCAGGCCCAGCCCCATCGGGGCCCGCCCCGCCCCCGCAGTCGCTGAAGCCTGACTCGGTCTCGGAGTGGGTGGGAGGCAGGTCCAGCTCCACCGTGTCTGAGTTGAGCATCATGATGGAGGCCCCCTGCCCTGCGAGATCAGGATCTCCTCCCCACCCCTCCCTCTGGGAGCCTGCAAGCTGTTTGTGGGAGGGGCAGGAAGGGCCTGGGGGAGTGGGGTCTGCCACTGAGCTGAGGAGGTCAGAGCCACTTCAAGGTCCCATGGTCAGGGTTCCAGTGCCGAGCCTGGAGGAGAGAAGAAGAAATTGATTGGGACGGAGGGCGGAATTAGGGGACAGCTCGGAGATGGGGAGGGCAAGAGGAAGGTCGGAGATGCGTTGGGAGCAGGGAGGTACTTGGGGGGGGAGAACAGCAGAAACATGGGGAGGGGTGGCGGTCTGGGAGAGACAGGCAGGTGGACAGGCATACAGGAGTAGGAGGAAAGATGGTAAGAAGAGAATCCGGAAGGGAGCATCAGGAAAGGAGGAGAGGTGAGACGGAGTGGGGGCGGGTGGGGGGGCAGGACATAACCCAGCAGGAGGATTAAAGACCTAAAACTAGACAGCTCCTAGAAGAAAACACAGGGGAAATCTTCATGACATTGGACTTGGCAGTCAGTGATTTCTTGGATATGATGCCAAAAGGAAGGCAACAAAGCAAAAAAGGACAAATGGGACTGTTGAACTTGAAAACTTTTTAAGTCAAAGGCCACAATCAGAAGAGTGAAAAGGCAAGCCGCGGGAGAAAATACATGCAAATCATATACCTGATGAGGGGTGAATATCCAGAATATTATACAGAACCCCGACAACAACAAAACATCAGATCCCTCAATTAAAAAATGGGCCAGAACTTGAACAGACATTTCTCCAAAGATGATACACAGATGGCCAGCAGGCATGAAGAGATGCCCCACATCACTCATCATCAGAGAAAAGCAAGTCAAAACCACAATGAGCTAAAACCTCACCCCCGTGAGGATGGCTACTGTCAAAACAAAAACAACATCAAATAACAGGTGTTGGTGAGGATGTGGAGAAAGTGAGTCCCTTGTGCCATGTTGGTGTGTTGGTGGAATTGCAAAATGGTGCAGTCACTATGGAAAACCTAATGGAGGTCCCCCCCAATTTAAAAATAGAACGACCAGCTGATCTAGCAATCCCACTTCTGGATGGTATCCCCCCAAAATGGAAATCAGGATCTCAAAGAGATATCTGCACTTCCATGTTCACTGTAGCCCTAGTCAGAATAAAGAAGATATGGACAGAAGCCAGACGTCCATCGACAGATGGCTGGATAAAGATGTGGCATATACAGTCAGTGGAATATTATTCAGCCTTAAAAAGGAAGGAAATCTTACCATGTGCTACAGCATGGATGAAACTTGAGGACATTACACTACATGAAATAAGCCTGTCACAAAAAGACTGATGCTGTATGATCCCACTTATGTGAGGGATCTAAGCAGTCAACTTTAGAGAAACAGAAAGTACAATGGCAGTTGGGGGAAGTGGGGGGAAGGGGGAAGTGTTGTTGTTCAAAGGGTGTAGAGTTTCAGATTTGAAAGATGAAAAAGTTCTGCAGATCTGTTGCACCACCGTGTGAACATACTTAACACTACTGAACCATGTGCTTAAAATGGTAAATTTTATGTTCGTGGTTTTTTAACCATAATAAAAATATCCTGTAGTAATAGAAAGAAAAAGAAAACTGAGCAAGACTGCAGTCACAGTTTCAAGAGAGGTTGGCCGTGCCTCGAAACCTTCCCCAGTTGTGATGGGAGAGCTATAAGCCTTGGCCTTGCCCTTTCCTCCCTCTCAGGGCCTCTCTCCAGCCTTGCTGCCTCTCTGGGGGTGGGGGTGGGGTGGGGGGAGGGGATACACACGCAGCTTGCCCATTGTAGAGTGGACTGGGACATATGGAGCTCAGCACAGCTGCCCCGGCTCAGTCCCTGCCGGCCCCCCACCCCCCAACATGACCACCGCAGACACCTGATCCTACCACCCTGTCCACTAGGGTCAGGGGACGGTATCTCTTCTGGCCATGATGACCCTCCTCAGGACAAGCGCCTTCCTCTAACTCTGTCCCCAACACCCTCAGCCATGGGGCGCCATTCCCTGGTGCTTTTGGTGGCTCCACAAAGAAGAAGAGGGACAGAGATCATCATCAGCTTCCCACTCGGGGCACTCCCCCAACCCCCCATCCGCTCAGATATGGCCTGCAGGGAAAGGGACATGGACAGCTTCTTGGGGACACCATTATGGGACTTGGGTAAGGTTGGTTTGTCCCTGGGACCAGAGGAGGTCAGGGTGAGGCAGCAGGGAGAGGTCTGGGAAGGCTTTGCTTCGGAGGAGTGTTAGGGGGAAGAGGGCACCACTCACTGGGAGCTCAGCGGGACCGAGCCGCGGGAAACAGAAACGCCGAGGCTCCTTCCCTTCCTCACCAGCCTGGTTCTCCTGCCTGAGGGCCCTCCTCCCAGGGGTCACGACCCCCCACCTTGCCCCACCCCACTGCAGAGAAGCCAGGCTCAGGAGTAGTTGACAAATAGTTACTAATTGCTGGCGGTTGGCGGGTGCAAGGGTCTCCACATCTAACAGACACACACGCACAACCATCACACAAAGCAGAAGGTGGTCAGTGCTGAAATTCAAAACACGCTCCACATTCCAGGCTCCAAAGGGACAAGAGGGGTGTCAACAGGGTGGGAGGCCCCGAAGTCTGCACCTTCCAGGACCTGGTTACTGCCCCTGGCCTTCAAGAGTTCAGCTGCGCGTTCCTCCGAGCACATCTATCAGCCCGTTCTCCTCTGCCCCGTGCCCGTGTTCCTTCACCCTTGACCGCTCTGCCATGCCCTCCCCACCCCTCCCCTCCATGTGCTCCCAATCTGACCCCTGTCCCACCTCCACCGGGCCCCGCCGTCCACCGCAGCTCCGGTCCTGGCAGCAGCTCCTATTTACCCATGCAGTCCTCACCCCCAATCCACTTCTGGTCCCAAAGTTCCAGGCTCCAAGGATGAGGGAGAACAGCAATCCCAAGCATCGCGGGTAGGACCTCCAGCCCCACTTCTGCCATGCTCAACCCGATGGAGGACAGTCAGGCACAAAGAGTCCAAGGGGAGGAGTGGGGAAGAGGGAAGTGCAGGGACACAGGAGAGAGGATCTAGAGGGAGGCTCAGGGAGGGGACCTGAGCCAGAGTGCAAGGGACACACCCACCCCTCCCCAGCCCACAGTTCTCCCTTTACCTAGGAAGACCCTGTGAGGGGATCCACGCTGGCAGGACAGGGGGCCGCGTTGACAGCCCCAGTCTCCTCTGGCTGCTCAGAGCTCATCCGTCTGCAAAGTTAGGGACCAGCTTTCTAGAGCTCTCGGGGACAGCAGTGTGGCGTGGCTGCCCCGGCTCCAGGGCTGATGAGAGGGGTACACATGGTGAGGGTATAGGGCCCAGGTGGAGGGGGTGGGCTTGGCCAGGTACGGGGGCCAGCGGCACGCACGCACATACATATACACACACCCCCACCGACGCATACACACCTGAGCGGGCCCAGCCCTGTGTATATATGGAGATACACACACACCCCCAGCTCTCCATTGGCTGGCCCAGGCCCCCCCCTCATCAATATTAAACAGCCAGGCCAGGCAGCCATTGGCAGAGGGAACTGGGAACACCCCCCCACCCCACCTCCCGGGAGCTGGGGGTGGGGGCTGGCCCTGGGGGGGCAGGGAGTAGGGGAGCAGGGACATCTGTTCTCCATGCATATTTCATAAGCAAGAAATGGAGAGCCGCGGGAAGGGGTGGGGCTGGGGCGAGAGCCAGGGCAGGATCACAGATGAACCCCTCAGTCTTCCACACCAGGGGCGGCAGGGACAGGGGCCCCCAGCATGCCAGGTTTAAGTGCCATGGTCCTATTCCGAGTCCCGGTGTGACTTTGACGGCCCCTTCCCCTGTGTCTTTTCTCCCGGGAAGAAAGCTCTCCCAGGTACTAACAGGGAAATCTAGAAAAGTGCAAGTGGACAGCGCTAAAACGCGGAAGAGGACCCCAGAGTCCTTGCCGTCCGCAAGCTCTCATCCTTCATGAAGCTGCAGCCGAGCGGACCCCTTGGCAGGCTGTCTGTGGCTCTTGTTCAGGCCCCTGCCCCTCGTCACCCTGGGACTCAGTCACCCCACAGCTTCTATCCCAGCCCTCGTCCTCCCACCTACCCCGTCACCAGGAGGAGTGGGGTCAGATTCCTGACACAGAGCCCACGAGGAATTTCTCTAGGCTGACCCACTGGGAATTAGGGGGCCTTGGGAGGAAAGGAAGGGCTAAAGGCAGAGGAAGGACGCGGGAGAAGGCAGGGCAGCCTGGGCAGCTGGGAGTGTGCCGGGGCAGCAAATGAGCAGTGAGAAAACCAGATACAGAACTACATGCAAACAGGCATTGATTAAGTTCACAGGGGCAGCTCAGCTGCCTCCAGCCCGAGGGTGCGTGTGCATGTGCACGCGTGTGTGTGTGTGTGCGTGCAGGGTGGCAGGGGCCGGGACCAAGGGAAGCACAGAGAGGATGTGGGCTGGGTTTGTGTGTCTAGTCCTCTCGTCCAGCCAGCTGTTGGGTATCTTCATGGAGCCTTTGCGAGTATCCGGAATGAACCGTGGCCGGGAGCCCTGCAGAGACAGGGTGCTGCGGTGAAGAAAGCCCTGGCGGCTGTGTGACCTCGGACAAGTCACTTAACCTCTTGAGCCTCCACTGTCCTTTTCTGTAAAATGGGGTTCATTATAACTGCTTCTTAGGTTGCCATGGAGATTGAGCTATTGCATAAAGGGCCCAGACCTTAGAAGGAGCACACCCCACCTGCAGGTTGTTGGAGGCATTTGCCGTTTCCCTGGTGCCGGATCGACCTTTTTCTGGGCTTTCTCCAAGGTGAGGCATTCCCTAAGGGGAGTCCTATAATCCCTCCCCAAGCTCCCCACCACTCGTCACCCCCAGGTCTGGGAGGTGCCAACTCCCACCTGGGCAGGCCCAGACAGGTGCCCGGGCGCCAGCAGATGGGCTGAGCTGGAGGGGAAAGGAGGCTTGAGGAGGGGGGCTGGGGGCAGGGGATCAGGTGGCATCTTAGTTCTTGCATCATCATTGCCATGGTGCTGATTAAAAACCAATCTCCACCTAATGAGCCCCCAGCAACAGCAATGCTACCTCCCCCACCCTCCTGCCCTCCACCCTGTCCAAGAAACTGGGAGACAGAGAGACCCAGGAGAGAGTGCCGTGGGGAGAGGAGAGATGCCCACCAACGGGGGCTGAAGAGGAAGGGGAGCCAGGGGGAGATGTGGGGACAGCGAGCACACTGTCGGTGGGTAACAGACATGGGGCAGGCACGGGGAGACGGACGTGCGGGGGACACAGAGAGATGAGAGACACCAGAGAGGAACTGCCAGGATGGGGAGGCTCTGCGGAGACTCAGAGATGCAAGGTCGGGGGCGGGGGGGAGACACACAGGCCGGAGATACACGGGAATTCTGCGATGATACTGCGTGGTACTGGAGAGCCCTGGGGGAGGCCCCAAGACAGGGTGGAGACACAGACGTGGAGGAGGCAGGGAGCCAGGGACGGGGAGACCAGATTCATAGAACTCTAGGGATGAGGGACTCTGACTGAAGCCGGGAGGCCCGGATCCCACAGGGGGAGATGTCGAGGGAAACAGAAGCAGAACCTAGAGAGACCCCAGAAGCAGAGGCACCGCATGCTGGGGGTGGGGTGGGAAGGCAGGGAGGAATGGGGTCCCTGTCCTCAGCTTCTCTCCTTGTAGGCTGTTTGGCTCTGAGAATTCAGGGCTCTGATGCCATCCTTGGTGTACCCAGCCCCAGCGGTCCCCACAAACTGGGGTTTGATGGTGAGGGGGCTGAGAGGCTGCCCTAGGACCTCCTTCTCCTCTGCATCTTTCACCTGGGACCCTGGACTCTGGGGCCCCCGGCCCCAATCTTCACTCAGGGATTCAATTTTTGTTCTTCAGGGGAGTAGCCAAGAACACAAGCCTGTGATAAAGAGGAGCCAAAAGCATGGCGTATCAGAAAGAATGAGTAATTCCACTGAACCGGGAGCCCGTGGACCAAGTCCCAGTGACCTCGGCCAGGTCATTAACCTTGACTGAGGCTATTTTGTCCTCTGTGAAATGGGGATCCTGCTGCCTTCCTCACAGGGCACTTGTCACACAATGCGTGGGGGAGCGCGAGGCCGAGTGCTCGCCCCGTGCCTTGAATTTGTGCACGTGATTTGAAGGTGGCAAGACCTTCATGCATGCTTGTATTTGAAGCATTATGGTTGAGGGAGCAGGGAGAGCTCTGGGGTCAGCCCAGGCTGCCCGCAGCCCCGGCCTGAGGGGGCAGGAGACCCCCCCCCCCCAGCTGGGTGAAGGTCTCTGCCACAGGGAGGGCAGGAAGGGCAGGAAGGGGGATGAGCATGGCCCTCTGGCTTGTTGTCATTAGTTTGTGTGTTATAGGTGTTCACTTTCTCAGATTGTCACCGTGTTTTCATGTCTATACGGCCTTCCAGGTGGATTGCTGGGGTGGAAGTTGGAGTGTGGGGAGGACACAGGGGCCGGGGCCCAGTCCTTGAGGGTGGGGGGAGGCCTGGAGGAGCTGGGAGGCAGTGGGTTTGGCAGGAGAGGGGGTGACATATGTGGGGAGCCCTGGGGACCCAACCAGGCGAGCGGCTGGCAGGGAGAGCAGACGGCGTTAACCCTCGCGGTGCCACGCTGCCTGACCCTTTCCCGGGAGTGGCCCCGGCTGGGCTGTTATGCGGGGAGAGACTGGTTCGAGTCCTGGCTCACGGGAGCAAGGCCCGCAGGAGGAGCCTGGGCCGGGGCCTCGGTGTGGCTGGGAAGCCTTGGCCCTCCTCCACCTCCTTGTCTGCTCCCACGCTGGCTCTGTCAGTCGGTCTTTCTCCATCTCCCCTCTCGGTGCCTCTAGAAGGTGACAGCGGGTCTCCACTCTGGTGAACCACGCAATCTGTCACCCCCTTCGCTGCCAGCCCGGCTGGAAGCCCCCCTCTCCAGCGGCCGGCCGGGCCCTCTCCCGCCCCGGGCCCCGGGCCTCGCTGCCTTTGTCCTCCCCGGCGGCCTCGGCTTTCTTCTCTCCTCTCCGCTCACCTCTCCGCAGCCCCAGCCCAGCCCCAATCTCATTAAGGCCTCCAACCACTGCCCCTCTAGCCTCCCCTCCTCCCTCCCCCATCCATCTGTCTTCCCCGCAGCTCTGCTCTTTGTGTCCACCCATCTGTCACCAGCAGCTCCGGGCCCACTCCCCTCCCAGCCACGCCCGCCGGCCTCCCCCCCCACCCGGCCCCCTCCCCTCCACGGCTGCCGGGCTCCTCGCTACCCCCCCTTCCCCCTTCGGCCCCCAGGCTTCCCTACTTCCTGTTTCCCTGTACTAGTTTATTCGTTTCAGGATGCCCGCTTTCCTCTCTGTTTCCCCTTCTCTCCAAGACCCCGCTTGAGGTGTGGGCGGAAGGGGACCCCAGGGTCCCAGCCCCAGCCCGCGCGGCCACCTGCAGGAGCCGGAACCTGGAGGCTTACTCGCAGTTGCATCATCCTAGGCCTCCTGAGGTGGCCCCTGCGCTCCCGCCCGTGTTTTCCCCGACTCGGGGACCCCTGTCTCCACCGCAGGACGGTGGGGGCCCCTGTAGCTTCTGCGTGTGGATTCAGGAAGGAATACAAATCAGACCTGAGGCTCGTTTGAACCCCCACCTTGAAGGGGCTCTACTTCCCAAGCTCAACTTCGGGGAGGCCTGCCAGGCTCTGTCTCAGGACGGGAGGCTGAGTCTCCGAGTGGCTTTCCAATGACTTTATGCTGCAATCCCACCCCCCACCCCCAGACTCCTAGGGTCCTGGGGTTACAGGACAATAAGTGCCTCCCAGGCCTCCCTCTCTGGGAGGAAAACTTCCTAACGACCTTAGAAAGTTCAAGAATTGATCAACTTTTTTTTTTTTTTTAAGTTTACTTATTTATTTATTTGAGAGAGAGAGAAAGACAGCATGGGGACGGAGAAGGACAAGCACACTTCATGCTGAGCTTGGAGCCAGACCGACAGGGGGCTCCATCTCACGACCCTGACATCGTGACCTGAGCCCAAACCAAGAGTCTGCTGCTTAACCAACTGAGCTGCCCCCGGTGCCCCAAGAACTGATCAATCTTTTAATCCTCCCTGCCCTGAGGAGTTTAATATGGACGGGAGGCCACATGGAGGGCGGCTGTGAGAGCCAGCAGGGCCCCCGGAGAGCAGCCCCTCGCCTGACTCCGCCTCGGGCAGGCAAAACGGGGCCCAGGGCTGGGATGCCCTTTCCAGAGCCACACAGACCATTCATGGCACACCAGACAATCTGGTCCTGAGCTCTTTCCACGACAACGGCCTCGCCCAACGCCAACCTTCTGTCCTCTGAGCACAGGTAGAACCTGTTCCTAGCACTGATTCATATGCTGCCCTGCCTGGGTATTTATCTTGTGTTCTGTGCCATCCTGCCGTCTAGACTCTGGATCCTAAGTCTCTAAGGGAAGGCGCCGTATCTCACCACAGCCTTTTATGATGCCAGGCCAGAGCGCCTTGCCCACAGCCATGCTCAATAACTGTTTATTACTGCCATGGCTGCCAGGGCAGATACAAGACGTGTTCTAATCTCAGCTCAGCTCGAATTTGCCGTGACCTCGGGAGAGCCACTCACTCCTCTGGGCGACTCATGTATTGAGTGAGTTAGACCCTACATACAATTTTTAAGGTCTTATTATGTGGTTCCATGAAGAAACAGAGTCCTACTGAATAAGGTGGGATCTTGGTACAGAACACCAGACTCTGGATGAAAACGCCTCCTCCCAGGATGGCCTTTGGGAGCAGTCCCCACTCTCTCTGTGTGGGAAACACAAGAGTAGACCCTTCACTCAGAGAAGCGGGGGAAGGAATAGCAGCCGTCAGGAAAGCCCTCAGTGCTGAGACACAAGGGGGCTGCAGGACGCAGAGCCGGGCTGGGTCCTGGGCCAGAGTGGTCGGCTCTCCAAGCCCCGCCTGGGTAGCAGTAGGGAGGGGAAGCGACGCATCCCGGGGGGCACAGGGCTGAGCAGGGCCCGAAGCAAGGGTGGGGGAGGCAGGCTAAGGAGCTGAGGTCCATGGTCCCTAACCGGCTGCCAGCCAGTCCCGTGAGGCCTCAGGGTACAGCGGGTGCCTGGGGAGGAGCCAGACCAAGGTCTCAGAGAAGGGGTCCTGGAAGGGGTCGGCCGGGGGTCTGCGCCCCTTCTACGGAGCTTAGCCTCCCCAAGAGCCATGGAAAGAGCCCGTTTGTTGCTTTTGTATTTGGGGGTGGGAGGGTTGTGGGGTCGGGGTGGCATGGGAGGCAGAACACAAGCTGGTGTGGGGTTGTCGTCCCCAGGCTGAGGAGACTGGGCCCCTACATCTCGCACCGGTGCCTACCCCCCCGCTCAGCCCCCTCGCTGGTACCCAGCCACTTCCCGGCTTCCCGAAGCTGCCAGCAGGCCGCGGGAGCTTACTGCCCTGTCCGCCGGGAGACCCTGTTGGCCGAGGGAGGCGCAGAGTCGGCCCAGCGACGCGGCAGCTGCGCCCGCCTCCCGCCAGCACAGCGTGCGGGCCAGGAGGGGTGCGGGGGTGGGGGTGGGGAGCAGGGCTCAGTTCCACATCCCAGAACCCCAAACGTGTCCCCTTCTCTCAGGCAGAGAGAAGCCTGAAGGAAAATCAGCCCCTGGGCAGGAGACGCAGGACGCGAGGCGAAGAGCCCAGCCCCGGGGACTGCGAGCAGGTCCTTCCCCAGCTCAGGGCCACAGTGAGGGGAGAAGGCTGGCCTCAGGCGCCGCTCCTGGGGAGTCGTCCCGCCATCATTTAGCAGTGCGGCCATACTCTGCAATTTTGCTCCCAGGAAGACCCAGGGAATTAGAGTATTTCCAAAGAGCCAAGGTTCTCTTTCTAGGAGAGTCCAAAGCCACTCTTGTTTCGGTCTACAAAATGCCCACGAGCAGCAGAAGGCCCGATGCCTCAGCATGCCACCCCAGGCCCCGTGGGACCTGGCCCCAGCCTTGTCGCCTCCTCAGCTGCGCCGAGTAACTTGCCCTTCCCAGCATGACCCGTGCCTTCACGGCTCCGTGCTTCCACGGCGGAACTCCAGACCAAAACTCAGATGCCTGCTCTGCTGGGCAGCCTTTCCAGGTGCCACCCCCGGCGCCCCGAATCCTTCCACGTGCTATCAGAACGCTCCAGATACACGGCACGCGACCGCACTGGCTCGCCCCCGTTCCTCCCCTCACCCCAGCTGTGAGCCACTCAGGGTCGGGGCCGGTTCCCTTCGTTTCTGCACCCTAGCCGGTGTCTCAGGGCAGACAAAGACGCGCCTGAGGGAAGCCGGAGCTTCGGGGTTCCACAGGAGCCCTGCTTGGGGGACTTTTCACCGTTTCTGGCAGAGCCTTACTCCTCGGGCTCCCGGAGACCCAGAGACAGCATGTGAGGTCACAATTTTGTGACTTCCAGTCGGGGGTCACCAAACGCGAGGGTGCGGAAGAATATGAACAGGTCATGTGGGACCGTCTATTTTAATGAAACTTGCTATTTATATATTTACACACACACACACAAAGGAAAAAAGAAAACAAAAATAGATATTACAGCTTAATAAAATTACAACTGAGCACTGTGAGCTGGAGGCGGGACACCCAGCCAGCAGCCCACCCCCCCTGCTGTGCAGCTAAGGGTCTGGGGCCAGGACAGCAGCCGGGAGACAGTGGGCATGGCCCCCAGAGGGCCCGGCCTGCTCCTCTGGGCTTCCTCGTAGTTTGTCCCTGGCATTCGGCCTTCCTGTCCTTCTTCCTGGTCAGGAAAACAGGAAATGGTTGGGTACAGGGTGGGGTGGGGTGGGGAGGGCGGTCCTGGGCAGGATGAAGAGAAGGGGGATGCTGAAGAAGGTAAGTGAGGGGGCGCAGCTAGGAGTCGAACAGGAGTAAGAAGCTTCTGTTTCCCATCCCAGAATCTGGCAGGGGTGAGGACGAACCATGGAAGGGGAGATGGGCAGGGGGAGCTGGAGAGGACAGGTGACTTCTCCCTGTCTCTTTTGGGCGGTTCCACTTCTTTACATTAATTCCAGTCTGAGCAGGCCCAGAGAGGTTGCAGTGACAAATTAGTGGTTCATGTCCCTGTGGGACACGTGGTCTAGGACATGAACGGTAGAGCTGGTGGGGAAAGCTGGGCTCCCCCTTCAGTAAGACACAGCTCCCGGCTCCCGGGGGGCAATGAAGAGGACGTCGGCCTTGGCGTTGATGCAGTAGGTGACGACGAGAGAGAAGATGAGGGTGCCGAAGCCCACCGTCAGGGTGATGAACTGCAGGAGGGTGGGCAGGGAAGGACAAAGGTGCTCTCAGAACTCAGCCCGGTTTCATCCCAATTCTGGAGCTGGCTCCGAGCGCTGAGTCCTGAGCAATCAATCGGAGGCAACATCTTCCCACTTGGGAGACCGAGTCTCTCCATTTGGAAAGAGGAGTAAAGGATCTCTGTTCTTCCTTCCACCTTGTCTTACTTAAGACTTTTAGCACCTTGAAGTTAGGATCCATGACTTTTGACTCTGGTGGCAATTACATCACTGACTTACTTGTGACAGGTACTCAATAAACGGTGGATCCCACACACATCCCAGGAGCAGCAGGGGGGGACTGCTGGCTGGGAGTGGAGGGGGGTGGTCCCCAGGCAGAGGAGCACCTCCTTGGGTCTCCATGGGAGCCTCTCTCCAGCGTGCACATAGACTCAAACTCTCAGTGCAGATAGACGTCCTAACGGGGCATGCCAGCTGACAAGGGACAGAGCTGCAGAAGCTTTCTGTGGCACATCTGGGGCCAAGGGGAGCTGGGAGGGGTGTGAGGGCAGGGGCAGCAGAGCGAGGGCAAGGTCATCTCTGGCCCATCCCTCCCGGCTCACCTCCAGCTCTCTGCTGGCTATCAGAAATATGCGGGCTCGGATGTCTTTCCAGCGGCTCTCAGTCCACGTGGAGTACTCAGTAGAGCCCCACTGCCTCAGTTCAAAGGCGGGGGACAGGGCCCGGGCCAGTCGCGCCGTGGAACGCACACAGCGCGGCAGCCGGTCCGTCTCGCTGGAATTCAGAGGGCCCTGGACCCACACGTACTCATACAGCTGCACGGGAAGACGGGCCACGGTGCGGGGCTGAGGCGGTCCTCTCTCACCCCGGACACGGTCTGCTTTCACCCGGACTTCTGCCTCTCCAACACTCCAGTCCAAGGGGCCGCATCCCTCCGCCTCTCCATCCCAACCCCTTGGGTCCAACTGGGCCTAGGATATTCTCCAACTTCCCCAGGGGAAAGGGGCCCTCGGGGCACCTCCCACACCCACTACCACTCACATCCTTGTTTTCAGTGGGGACTTTACTTGGATCCTGGCACTGCTCTCGGGTAAGGTCGACTAGCTGGCCGGTCAGATTTGCCAAGGCGTACTGTACCACGTAAGTGGTGTTGGTGGGGCTGGAAACAGCGATGTAATGCTGAAGGGGCCCGTCACCTGAGTGGAGGGGAGGATTTGCAGGGTGGAAGGTGGGTGCGGGTGGGAGACAAAGAAGAGCCCGAGGTTGGCAGGAGCCAGAGAAAAGAAGGTTAAGAGAATGAATCCCATACATACCAGGAGAAAGAACGGAAAACAGGGGAGAAAAAAAGGAGAGGAGAAAGAAAAAAAAAAAAAAAGTAAGGATTAAGCCGAGATGGTCTTTCTCTGTCCCTCGCCTAAGCCAAGGGTGCCACGCCCACAGCGGGTGCTTACCCAAGTAGGACCTTAGGTCCTGCCTGAGGATAGACTGGAACCAGGAGTTGTTGGCTCTGACCAGGAACCCATAGAGCAGGCGGGTTACCTAGGATCAGGGCAGTGAGAAGCAACACCTTGTGACCTGGAGCTCAGGGAGAGTTCTCCGTGGCAACCCTGTTGTGGGCCAGGAGCCGGGCAGACAGAGGCGGGCTCACGAGGACGCAGGTGAGGCCCACCCGGGAGTGCCCTGGGGCATCGGGTATCCTCGCTGGCACGCCGGGCTCCCAGGTTCGGGAGAAGAGACAAGTGACAGAGAGGAGGGGCAGGCTGCCGTGGGAACAGAGCTGGCGAGGAGGCAGGGGCCGCCTGTTCTTACCGTGTGGGCATCAGCCTGGATGGTGTCGCTGAAGTTGGTTCCTCCCGCGAGCTGGTACAGTGCACGTCCCAGCACTGTGGCCACAGCTGCCAGGGCCTGCGGCAGGTGAGGAGGGGGGCTTAATGGCCCCCCTCTTCCAACCTCCAAGCAGCTTCACCGCGCTCCCCGCGCTCCCCCCCAGCCCAGGGGAGTGCTACCTTGGCAGTGTCGGTCACGAAGTTCAGGTCCTCCTCAGGGCTCTGCCACTCAGGGTAGCTGACGTTAATGTTCTCCGCAGTGTCGTACACGCTCTGGTAATAGCTGCCGGGAGAGCTGGCGTGAGCCTCGGCCTCCCTCACAGGCCCTTCCTGCAGGAGACTCTAACTCTTTTCCTCCTCCTGGGTGGGGGGGAGGAAGAGACCACGAGGGTCCCATACTGAAGATGGTGTGGGGACCGAGAGATGGGAGAGGAGTGGTTAAATACAAGGACCTTCCTGACAGACAAGGGAGAAAAGGCAAATGAGATCAGAATGCGGGAGTCTCCCTTCCGGGGAGAACTTCAAACGGAAGAGACGCTCTCCCCACTGTCTGGGCTGGAGACACACAGGACGGCTGGGAGGACTTTCAGGGAGCACGCCCGCGATCACCAGAGCTCTTGTGTGGTGGTTCCAACAAACATTAGCACTGAGGGTGGCTGGGGGCAGAGGGAGATGAGCGGGTCTGCTCCCAGACACACAACACCGCACTGGGTCCAACCACCCTCTGCTCCCCGGGGAGCCCTGCGGAGGCACATCCGAGAAGCCCAGAGGAGCGCTCCTAGCCTTCAGCACTGATATACGCTGGCCCCACACAGAAGCAAGGCCGAATGTGTGCAAATGATGACCATCCCTCACCCCAAAGTGGAGCAGAAGTCAGACATGGAGGAGAGGGCTGACCTGAGGCACTGGAAGTGTCCCTGCCCGAAATAAATAAGAAGGTGCTCCTTGGCTGGGGTCAGAGAACTGGAACTTAAGTATTTTTACTCAGAAACCCATTTGGCCTCATGGCAGAGGGAAGGGAAGCGGGGGGCCTAGCAATCCAGCCCGAGTGAGAGGTTCCCTGTTAGCCTAGGGCTTCAGTTTGGGGCAGTCTGCGGTGCCCAGAACCAGGAGAGAGGTGACTAACAGGGCCTCACCCCTTCTCTCTGGAGTCCCTTCATCTGTAGGGGACACTTTTACCCCAACGGCAGGAACAGGTTACATTTCAGAGCACGAGTACCGTCTGCATGCAGCACAGCACCCCTGGGCGGCCCCCCACCGGCCAGCTCGCCGTCCTCCAGCCGTGGGCGCTCCTGTTGGAGATGCTGCCCTCTGCTGGCAGCTCTGGGGACCCAGGCCTCGGGGGAGCTGGGTGAGGCGGGCCAAGAAAGGATGCTCTGTGCCAGGGAAGGCTGAGCGGGGCCTGTTCTCTAAGGTGACACCAACTCAGATGAGGCGACCGGCTTGGATGTGAGCAGGCTACTGAGCAAAGAGCACAGATTGACCTGAGATCTGGAGAGGGTGCTGTGGGGTCAGGGGAGAGTGGTGATCTTTCTTGACACAGAAGACGCTCCCCTCCGTGGACCCCAGACTGCAGAACAGATTCCCTCCCAGAACGAGGATGCAGTCTACGTGAGTCTTACTGGTTATGGAAGACAGTGGAGTGGTCCGCGAGAACAACGCCGGAGATGTTCCGAGCCCGAAGAAAGCGCTGCAGGGAAGACGGCGGGAGGGGCTGGGACTGGTTCAGCCTCCGGAGGGCCACAGCAGGGACGCCGGCGCCGCTCCTCTCCAGCGTGCTCAGCAGGGCCTCCACCTGCGGGACTGGGTCAGCTCAGGGCGGCTGGGCACAGGGCGGCCAGGGGTCTCTCCCAGGCCCTCTCCCTCAAGTCCCCAGCTTGGGAGCTGCCCCCAGCCCTCCCGCAGCCCAATTCCTCAAGCCTTTGGGGGCTGAGGCTGAGTGTCCTCAGCACACTACCTCATCCTCACTGGATGCTCAACTTCCTACTTGCGCAGGATCAGAGGAGGAAGTTGCCCCCACAAAACTGCACTGGACGCCCCACAGGAGCCCAGAGCAGGGGGAGCGGTTAAAATGGGATGGGAGGAAGACCGCCTCACAAGGAAAACGGGCCTAAAGCTGGGCCCCGAGAGGAGGGATGGTCTTGAACAAGCGGTGAGGAACGTGGAAGAGAGCTTGCGTAGAGAGTCTGACGCAGCCAGCAATTGGGCAGGGCAGCCCGGACAACTGGGTCAGTGTGGCAGCGCAGAGAAAGGGAGCTAGTCATTTCCCTGTCTTCTGCTAGGCTCCGAGTCAGCGAGCTACCCATCCCAGGAAACCAGACAACATGGCGCCTGGGTGGCTCAGTCGGTTAAGCGACTGCCTTCGGCTCAGGTCATGATCCTGGAGTCCCGGGATCGAGTCCCGCATCGGGCTCCCTGCTCGGCGGGGAGTCTGCTTCTCCCTCTGACCCTCCTCCCTCTCGTGCTCTCTGTCTCTCATTCTCTCTCACAAATGAATAAATAAAAAATCTTTAAAAAAAAAAAAAGAAACCAGACAACCGAGCTCCGCTCGCGGTTCTTCCCGGGGAGCTGAAACGGCCATGCTGTTCGTCCTTTAGCTGGCACCTGACCCGAGGTCCTGTCTCACAGGCCCCGGGGGCCAGTGGGGGGTTAAGGCCTGGGCAAGGGGGGCCCATATTCTGAGGGTTGAAACAGGAAGTGAGGAGGAAAGATGCTCAGATTACCTGATGCTGTACGGATGCATTTTTCTGAGACATGGGGTCTGTGTGCATCCAAAGCTCTAGTGAATTTCTTAAGGCCACCTGCGGGGGGATGAAGATGCAACATGTATCAACGGTGTCCACTGTGGCCCACAGCCGGGAGAAAGGCGTAAGGTCAGAGAAAAGTCGAGGGAGAGGTGGTGGCACCAGCAGTGAGGACAACAGGACAGAGGAGGCGGCATGAAGTAGGAGGGAGGGGTGGGACACGCTGCACACCTGTCCCAGTTCCACGAACGACTCAATGTTCTCTAACTGCACAGGGAACCTGCCCGTCTCCATGTCGTAGACCATCCTTGAGCTGCCGATGTAGTCAAAAGTTTCCTGAGGGTGAAGGGGGGTGGGCAAGGGAACAGAGATTCCCAAGGGTCAGGGCAGGCTCCGTCCCGGAGGCCAGATCGCCGCGGCTCAAGGCACGAAGGCTATAGGCTTGTGTTGTCGCAACTGCCGCCGGCTCAGGAAGTCCTGTGACTCCACCCTCCGCTCCCCCCCACCTCCCAGCTGTGACTAGCCCTCACACGTGTGTACCACAGGACTTCTCGAGCCCAGAAATGGGGAGAGCAGCCTCGGCAAAGGCCCGAGGCGAACATCAGCTGCTACGTGCCCGCTCCTTGCCTCTCCCTCCCCACTGCCGACTCAGCCACGGCTGCTATTCCCTGATTCCAGGGCCAGGCTGTGGTGCCAGTGGGGGAGGCAGGAGCCTCAGGGCCCTGGGGTGGGAGTGGCAGTAAAAGGCTCCAGAGAATAAAGTAAAAGGATGCCTCCAAAAGATCGCATCAGTGGCGAGCAAGGGGATTGGCAGCACAGCGATTCCAGGTCAGGGTGCAAAGGCTTCTGAAAACGTGGGACTCCACAGGGGAGACACATGGAGGCACATCCAGAAGCTCTCTGCCGAATAACAACTTAGGTCCTAAGTGCCCAGATCTTCCCCAAATGATAGCCACGCCCACATTGATCCTGCCCGCCGGCCCCCCCCATTCCACCCCAGCCAAAGAGCCCGTACCCCTTGGAAGAAGACGAACATGACATTGCGGGGAAGGGTGGCCACATCAGGGGCCTTCTGCAAAGCTTCAGCAGCAGCCAGCTGGGTGACGAAGGAGGCCACGGCACTTTCAGCCCCTGGGGCCACATTCCAGAAAAAGGAACGACTATCCAGCTGGGCACAGCAGAAAAAGCAGGGGAGGTAGGCTTTGAAAACAGCAATTAGGACCAGGCCCCAGGTCCCTAAATCCATTCCAGCCAAGAGAATGTTCATATCCTGGCATAATGGCTAAGCCGGGGAGCCCCAGAGCCCAGACTCCTCTCCACAGAGGCTCCCCACCATAGCAACTTGGAAATCTGATATACCCGCGCGAGGCCTGCCAGCCTGTTCTATGCCAGCCCCGTCCACCCTGATCAGGGGCCAACACTCACCCGGGTCGCAGCAACCACAACCTTGTCGTCAGGCTCTAATGTCCCAGATATATTTATAGGCTTAAGCATGCTCCATACGTTGTAGTCGGACAGGGGGTCACAGACGATTTCTGAGCAGGACACAGGGAGAGAGCAACAGAAGTAAGGGAGAGCACAGCCCCAGACAATGCCTGGAAGACTCCTCTGCCCACTGCCCCGTGGACCCTGTAATCATTTCCTGTCTCCACCGCTCTACGTTGGTTTTTCTGCCCCGTCCATTTCAGGGACAAGCAGCTTCAATTGTTCAGAATCCTTTCCGCTGCTCCCACCGCACGCTCCCTGCCTGTAGCTGTCCCTCCAACACTCCCTGGTGCCCCGTACACCGGGCAAGCCTTGGACCTGTCCTACCTGGGTTGATGCTGAAGGTGCTCTGGATGGAGCTGCGCCGCATGCAGGTGACCGTGCTGATGACGGCATGCATGTGGGAGAAGAGCTGCATGGCGCACAGCGGGAAGGCAGGCGCTGAGCCGTTTGGACTTAGGTTGTGATCGCGGTAGCACTAGGGAGGGAGAGGGAAGCACTGAGACAGTCCGTGTGGAGTCCCGCCCAGACTTCCCAGAAGGAGGGCCCAGCCACATTGGGAAGCTGCTCTCGCATCTGTCTCTGAGCTAGAGTTATCCTGGTACAGACCCAGGGTGTCCAAGGTCCGAGAGAAAACCTCACCAAGGGGTGCAAAGGGCCACAGGCTCAATGACTTAGTTGGGGTGGACAACACGACCCCATCGCAAACGGCCTGGCCCAAGTTTTTAATGTGATCTGATGTACAGAGCAGTGAACCAAGGATCAAAAATCAAATTCAAGACCACTTAGACATCAACTCACCATGTAACCATGGAACAAATCTCTTAATCGCTCTGCATGTCAACACAAAGAAGCTAGACCACAATTAGCATTTACTGCAACTAAAAAAGAATGTCAGAGGTCTCAACACTGAATCTCTCAATTCCTAGTCTGACGTTCCTAACCAGGGCTCTACACTTTATTTCACATCAAAGAACGTTTATATTTTCTTCCAGCCTGAAAGCTGTCAACGCTGTAAGAGCTGGCAGGACAGAAATGGGAAGGGAAACATGAGAAAAATAAGGGAAACGTGAGAAAAATAAAGGCGTTGGCTCTTCTTGGAGCAACTGTCTTTCAGAGGGCGCGCTGGTAGATGAGGTCCCTGCAGACAGGTGGAGTGCCTACAAAACTTCTCTTTGCAACTGGAATTGCTAGGAGCTGGCTGTCATTACCTGCTTGATGACCTTGGTTTCATTTTCATCTTCAAGAAGGAAGATGGGGAAACTGAAGTCTTCATAAGCCAAGCCATCACCCAGGGGGTTCCACTGGATTTCTCTGCAGTGAGCAAATTCTGGCCCGTAGGAGTTGGAGTAGATGCCTGAAGGGGTAGATGTGGGACAGACTGTTGGGACACTAAGCATTTAGGGACCAAGCGAGGGAGGAAGGCTAGGATAGGATAGTGTTGGGACCAAGAGTTCCAAAGGGAAGGGTGACTCAGAGAAGCAAGCATCAACCTGTCACCACCTACAGTAAAACAGACAGGCGTAGCAGGGAGCCTGAGGCTGGCTGATTAGGGATCCGAGCGTGACGGGAAGCGGAAGAAGGGGAAGCAGCAGACGGAAGGGATGAACGGCACAAAGACACAAAAAACACTATCTGCTACTTGGGAGTCGGCTGCTCCCCCTACACACAAACAGATACACAGACTGACGCATACCCCTGACCCCTCCAAAGACACGAGGTCGAAGCAACAGTGAGCTCTGGGTGACAGGAGGTCCCCCGATCCTCTGGGGCTCTTACCAAACCCATCATTGGGACACTGCACGCTAGGAGAGAAGCCTGATGTGGGGCTGGGCTTGGCCAAAGACACGGCCAGGCCAGCAATGCGGCTGGTTCTCCCCTTCAGCTTCTCCATCAGATTCCTGGAGTAGGGAGGGCAGGCCAGGAAGGAAGACAGGAAGGTTATTAGTGGCCCAATATCCTGCCAAGGATGGAAACAAATGGGGAACTCATGGAACCCGACCTGTTGACTCCTTGCTATGCCCCTGAAACTAATGTAACGTTGTGTGTCAACTATACACTTATAAAAATTAGAACAAACCGCCCCCGCCGCCGACTGTTGACTCATTTCTTGCTTCTCCATCTCTAACTCCTAAGTGAGGACAATGACCCAGCCTGAGCTCAGGGCTTAATCTCATCTACCCTGTCCCTGAGGGACCCCAAGGCCCCTCCTTCCTCCCTAGAGCTCTAGTTATGAGGTCACCATGATGATTCCACTGATGGTGCATGTTTTCTTCTAAGACTCCCTCCCACGCCTCCACCCTGATTAGACCAGGACAGCCAAGGGAATTTTTTATTCACAGGTGTGAGGATGGTCCCCCAAGCCTTCCCTTCTCTGGCTGTGGTTTCCCAGCAGACACACACAGCCCTCACCTGGTGAAGAGCGCGCCCTCCAGCAGAACCACATAAGGGGGGTTGGGGCCATCAGTCAACACCCACTGCAGGTCCTCTTCCTTCTCCACTACGTGGATGACCCCTGTGTCCCCACTGACGGAAGCTGCCGGGACAGAGTGGGTCACATTAAAGCTCCCACAGTTGGGGCGCCTGGGTGGCTCAGTCGGTTAAGCGGCTGCCTTCGGCTCAGGTCATGATCCTGGGATCCTGGGATTGAGCCCCACGTCCGGCTCCCTGCTCAGCAGAGAGCCTGCTTCTCCCTCTCCCTCTGCCTGCCTGTATGCCTACTTGTGCTCTCTATCTCTCTGTCAAATAAATAAAATCTTAAAAAAAAAAAAAAAACTCCCACAGTTGACAATTCTGACTTTGCCTCACTGATTCTGCAGATCATTTATCCCCCAAACACGGCACAGGACATTGGGTGAATGCCGCCAGCTCCAGGCTTACACTTGAACTGAAGGCTGAGTCGCCCAGCTCCATCTGAAGGCCACCAGCTGGTGGGCCTGACTGGAGAACAAGAGTGCCCAACAAGTCTCCTCACCAGAGGCTTTAGTCACTAAATATTCAGAAAGGCTTACGGGCATTTTCTTGCCCTCTTCCCTCAACCTCATTTAGCCATACATACAAATTTCCAGAACAGCAGACACCGGAGTTTTCAAACCCGTATTTTCTCCAGGAAATGGCAGGTTCTAGATCTCTAGCTCAGAGTTCTAGCACCGAATCTTCCTTTGTGAGAACACATGTGCAGACTCCCTTGGGTTTAGGAGAATTCCTGGGTCTCCACTCCTATGCCCTATTTGGGAATGACTTTACTTGCTTTTAGCCAGTTTTAGGTAAGGTTAATCAAGAACCTTGGGGTCTCTAGAAGACAGCTTCCCAACTGATGGGCCTTGCTGGATTAACGATGAGCTGACATTGACCCCCCCCTCATTTCTGGGGACCTAGGGTTTCCAAAGACCCTAGGCTGGTCACTCCCAGCTACGAGCAAACTCATCCATTACCCCAGGATGCCCTGCAAATATCATCCATTTCAGTATATGCCAGGATGCCACACAAGTAACATTTTCTATGTGTCTCATGAATGACAAAGATTAGGAAGCACTGCAGTAGAGGATCGATAGTTCATCGTCCTGAATGCCTGTCAAGTCCCTAGTGAATCATGTAGAGACATCCTATGGTCTCCCCGTGAGCCTTCTCCCCAGGGAAAATTGGATGTGTTATTCGTATATTGTTTTAGGGCAGTAGTTCTTGACTCTGGTTGTGCATCACTTTGGAGTTTTAAAAAATACAGATACTTGGGCCTTATTTCAGATCTACTAAATTAAAGTCTCTAAAGGTGAGGCCCAGGTATGTGTACTTTCCAAACTTGCCATATATGGTTCTTTTTTTTTTTTTTTTTTTTAAGATTTATTTATTTAGAGAGACAGAAAGAGAGAGAGTGCACCTGCATGAGCGGGAGGGGCAGAGGGAGAGACCCTCAAGCAGACTCCATGCTGGGCTCAGACTCTGACATGGGGCTTGATCTCATGACCCTGAGATCACAACCTGAGGCGAAATCAAGAGTCAGATGCTTAACCAACTGTGCCATCCACGTGCTCCCCTCATATCGTTCTTTATTATACATAGCCAGTCATGAGAATTATGGTTCTAGGTCAAGCCAGTGAAATATTTCTAACTTGTGCAAAACCTTAAGCACATTCTGACTGCCAGCCAAGTAGAAAGTTTGTTCCATGGGATTTGGTAAAATCTGGACATGGAAGCAAGTCCCCAACCCTCAGCTCTATCTTATACTAAGTAAGAAGTTCATGGTGATGGTGATAATAATAAACTTTAGAGGAATATCAGAATCTGGAATAACTTTAATAAAGATCTAGCTACCAGGGGCAGTTCTCAGTCCAATGAAAGGCAATAGTCCTTGCCACACAAAACACAGAAAAGGGAAAAGCTTTTCTGGGGAACAGAGCATGTTTCACTGCAGCTCCAAGGAGCACAGGGAGAAGATGAGCCAGGACACTGGAATAAAACACCCGGATTCTAATCTGGATTCCAACTGGTGACTGTGTAGTCTGGAGTAGCTTGCTCACTTCCTCTGGGTCTTCAATGAGGAGAAACATTTTCACCCTTATTCATCTCATACTTTGGAGACAGATTAAAAAAGGAAAGGAAGGAAGGAAAGGAAAGAAACCTACACATAGCCCCCTTGGAGCATTTTAAAAGGGGCCAATAGGGCTCAGTTGTTAGAGTGTGCGACTCTTGATCTCTTGCTTGAAAATAAAATCTTAAAAAAAAAAACAACTAAAAGGGGCCAATAGAAGCAGAGACTCAAACCTACATCTTTTTCTCCTTAAGTTTATCATGCTAGCAATCCTAATCAAAGAGGGGGTAGCTTGCTCAAGATGGACAAATATGAAGTAAGAGATAAGTTGAAAAGGAGCCAAGCTCTTCACGAGGAAGTGGCCAGAGTCCAACCCCTCCCTTCTCGTTTCTCTGCCCTGGCACTTGGCTTATTTCTACAGGCTATTGCTTTGCTTCCCACAGAGCTGCTCTAAGAACATGAAGCAGAAGGACTCATTCCGAAAGAGGGTATCTGAGAGCACACACTTCCAGGAGGATGGGGGCCTTGGCCTTTTGGCACTAGAGTGGAGTCCCAGCAACGCCAGCAGCCTGAGCTCAGCCCACACTGGACCTGGCTCTCTTCTACCCACAAACCCAGTTTAAGAACTAAGTCTGGGTATTTTATTTGGAACTGTTTGGAGCCAGTTAACCTTCCTCCAGAACATCCTGCAGCAGGGACATGGCACAATTAACACAGAGTATAGCTCAGGGAAGGATGGGTGGAAAAGGAGGACCTACCACCTTAAGCAAGCCCTTCACTTCCTGGGGTGTGTGTCCTCCTGCCAATCTGGAAGGTTTCAAGCAATCCCACAGTACTCCTGAGACCATGCTGCTCACTCAGCATCATCAATAAGCGTCTATAGAAGGTAGCTTGACTCTCAGCTTTGTGCACCTATATTCTAGCCATTTTTAGAGGGGTAAACTGAAATTCAGACATGACCAATTTGATGGTGAAGAAACAAAGTTTTGGAGCACCTGGGGGGCTCAGTCAGTTAACCATCTGTGTTCGGCTGAGGTCATGGTCTCAGGGTCCTGGGATCAAGCCCTGCACCGGGCTCCCTGCTCAGTGGGGAGTCTGCCACCCCTCTTGCTCAGCCCCTCCCTCCCTCTCCCTCCTCCCTGCCCCCCCACTCATGTGCACACTCTCTCTCTCTCTCTTTAAATAAAATTAAAAAAAAGAAAAAGAAGAAGAAGAAGAAGAAGAAGCCAAGATCTGCCTCTAAGTTTCCTGCTTACTGCCCAACTGCATTCTGACAGAACAACTATTCACAGAAGAACGAAATCTGAAGACAACAGGTGAAGCAGCAGAGGAACAGGGGTTCAGTCTTCACCTTGCTTTCTCCCCTTGCATGGTTTTATAACCATACTGTCCTGGTACGCTGTTCTGGAACACATTTACAAAGCATAAAGACAAATCCAAATGCTTTACTAATTCCTCCTGCAGCTGTTTGGCTTTCTCATATGTCTTCTCTTCAAACAGTTCACTGCCTTAACGAAGCCCATTTCGGTTCCAAGAAGATTGTTCAGAGTGCAAGTGATGGTGGGCTCCATAGAATACGAGGCTTCCTTCTCCTTAGAAAACAGTTGTTTCCTACTTAAACTAGTGGATGGTTAAGAGTCCAGGCTTACGGGGTGCTTGGGTGGCTCAGTCGTTAAACATCTGCCTTTGGCTCAGGTCATGGTCCCAGGGTCCTGGGATTGAGGCCCACATCACGCTACTTGCTCCACAAGAAGCCTGCTTCTCCCTCTCCCACTCCCTCTGCTTGTGTTCCCTCCCTCGCTGTGTCTCTTTCTCTGCCAAATAAATGAATACAATCTAAAAAAAAAAAAAGTCCCAGGCTTAGAACTTGGACCATGGGGCTCGATTCCTAGCTTCATCACTTAATAGCATGATGATCTTGGAAAAGTTACTCAACTTCTCTCAGTCTCAGTTTTGTCATTTGTAAAACAGAGATAATAAGAGAATCTACTCCATGGGGCTGTTGTGGTGGTTAAAGAAGATGCATTAGAAGAAGCTTAAGAATGCAGCATTTAGGGGCGCCTGAGTGGCTCAGTCGTTAAGCATCTGCCTTCGGCTTAGGTCATGATCCCAGGGTCCTGGGATTGAGGCCCACATCACGCTACTTGCTCCACAAGAAGCCTGCTTCTCCCTCTCCCACTCCCCCTGCTTGTGTTCCCTCTCTCGCTGTGTCTCTCTCTGTCAAATAGATAAATAAAATCTTAAAAAAAAAAAAGAATGCAGCATTTATAATTATCTTGCTTGGTTTGACAAATGGTTCTCTGTCACCTCCGACCCACACAGCCTAATTTGTGTGCTGAGACTCCCAAGCAGAACCTGGATCTTTATATTGAGGGCACAGACTGAAATATCAATGGCCACAAACACAAATCCCAACCTCAACTCACACTGGCAGCCAATCTGATGAGTGGCATTGAGCAGACGGACACAAGGAGCTGTTTTATTTAAGGAGATGTAGATCTTCCTCTCCACTGAATTTCCCCTGCAGAAACCTGATCAGAAGATAAAAAGCGTTAGAAAAAATTGAGAGACATTGGCACTCTCAAGTCATTTGCTCGCCGCATGGCTTGGGTATATCATACTTTCTAAAATGGGACTAATGGCCATTCTTCTCACTTCCTGGACACATTACTGGACTGGATGAATGCACCCAGCTAGGTGCTGCAGAGAGTTACTACAGATTTCACTTAGAGGAACTTACATCAACACAGAAAGAAGGAAAACTTCACTTCCTAAAGGAAGAGCACGTAACCTCGGATGTACCTGTTCCTGGTTGCATGGGTGAGTGCACTTCTGCTTCCTACCTTTTATGTATATACCTCCCTACTTAACAAAAGGGTGCTAGTCGAAGAATAGAGGTTACAGTAAAAAGTCTTTGAGACATTCGTACAGGAATCTGAACAGAACTGGGAGAAACCTTCTGCCACAGATCTGTCAGTTACTCTAACATCCGTAGGTCATTTGTGTGTGACCACAGTGTGGGGCGACTCTAGTTTCTCTGTTGGGAATCTTTAAAGACAACATGAGGGGCGCCTGGGTGGCTCAGTCGTTAAGCGTCTGCCTTTGGCTCGGGTCATGGTCCCAGGGTCCTGGGATCGAGCCCCGCATCGGGCTCCCTGCTCGGCGGGAGGCCTGCTTCTCCCTCTCCCACTCCCCCTGCTTGTGTTCCCTCTCTCACTGTGTCTCTCTCTGTCAAATAAATAAATAAAATCTTAAAAAAAACAAAAACAAAAACAGGGAGCCTGGGTGGCTCAGCCATTAAGCGTCTGCCTTTGGCTCGGGTCATGATCCCGGGGTCCTGGGATCGAGCCCCGCATCGGGCTCCCTGCTCGGCGGGAGGCCTGCTTCTCCCTCTCCCACTCCCCCTGCTTGTGTTCCCTCTCTCACTGTGTCTCTCTCTGTCAAATAAATAAATAAAATCTTAAAAAAAACAAAAACAAAAACAGGGAGCCTGGGTGGCTCAGCCATTAAGCGTCTGCCTTTGGCTCGGGTCATGATCCCGGGGTCCTGGGATCGAGCCCCGCATCGGGCTCCCTGCTCGGCGGGAGGCCTGCTTCTCCCTCTCCCACTCCCCCTGCTTGTGTTCCCTCTCTCGCTGTGCCTCTCTCTGTCAAATAAATAAATAAAATCTTTAAAAAAAAAAAAAAAAGACAACATGAATCTGGGGAAAGGATTGGTCAGAGTTATACCCAGGCACATTTGCATTTTAGGGCTTGACCACCTAGGAAGACCTACACCAGGACATAAATGCGTGTAAGCAAACACTTCTGTGCACTGTCAATGCCTCGAGTTCCTTGAATCATTACCCCACGGCCCAAACAGTTAGGAGTACCCAGGGCCCCGCTTTGTCTCACTCCACTGGTAAGACAAACTGAGGCAAAGCACAGGGACGCGCGGGTCCGTGGGGGAATCAACAGAGGAAGGAACGAGGAATGAACTGTCTGAAGCGCCGCACTGCACCCACACAACGAGGCCGCTTTCACCTCCAACAGTCTACACGCACGGCCAGTGGAACTGACACCTGTCTTTTCCGACGCGCGGGTGGGGCGGCGGGGGCCGTGGGGAAAACGAGGCAGCCGGGCAGAGTGGGCGGGCCAGGCTGGAAGTCCGGGAAGAGGCCGGAGGAGGAGATGGGGGACACGACGTGGCGCGGGGGAGAAGGGACCCTCAAGCCAAGTCCAGGCAAAAGGGGGAACTTCTGTCGCGGGAACGAAAGAGAAAGCGGATTTGCAGGGTGCGGGGACCCAGGGCGGAGGGGACCAGAAGAGGGGCGGCGGCGCCCGCGGCCCGGCCGGTTCTCCTGACACGCCGGAGCGCACGGGCGGGGAAAGCCTCACCTGCCAGCAGGACGCAGAAAGACACGAGGCGAAGAAGTCTCCGAGTCCCCGGATCGGCCGCAGGGCTGCCGCCAGCCGCGGCCATCTTGCCTCCCGGCTGAGCGGAAGCTACCCCTCCCCTCCGGTCCGGCAGTGGCTTCTCTAGGCCAACACTGGTGCCGTCTCTGTGGTCCGGGGCTCCCGGGGCCGGAAGTTCGTGTCCGGGGAGCTTCCGGGAGGCGCAGCGCAGCGGCGCTGACGTGGAGGGAGCCGAAGGGCCGCAGGGAGTGGCGGGGCTCGGGTCGGTGCCTCGGAGCCCCAGGCCTGAAGGATGCTAACCAAATTCGAGACCAAGAGCGCGCGGGTCAAAGGTAATGGAGAAAACCAGGGGGAGCTCGGGCTCTGGGTGTCGGCGCGGCGCCGTCGCGGGGGCGAGAGAGGCCGAGTGGGGCCCGCCGAGCGAGCCCGGGGAGGAGGGGAGGGCGGGTGGGCTGGCGGCGGGTCTGCAGCGCTCTCCTCTGCGGAGCGCCCTCGGGGTGTGGTTGACGTGTGGCGGCTCCCGCAGCGCAGGAGGCCCGGTAGGCCTGCTCCCAGCGCCTTCCGTTCCCTCCTCTCCTGGGGCCACTGCCCCCGACTTTGCTCCCGTCCCGGGGCCCTGTGACCCGTTGGCTTTTTGATGACCGTGTTGTAGGGAGTGGCCCTGGGGATCGAGTCCCGACCTGTGCCATTCACATCGAAGTCTAGCATTTTCGGAAGTGAGCACCGGCTACCTCTCTCAAGGGGGCGTTGGCTGCACCTTCGCGACGTCCAGTGCCTCCGTTGGGCGGTATTTCCTGCCTGCAAGCAGGACACTGAGGCCCGCAACCCCGTGAAGTCTGAACTTGGTGAGCTTGCCAGGTAAAATACAGGACGCCTGGTTAAATTTGAATTTCAGAGGGGCGCCTGGGTGGCTCAGTTGGTTGAGCGACTGCCTTCGGCTCAGGTCATGATCCTGGAGTCCCGGGATCGAGTCCCGCATCGGGCTCCCTGCTCGGCGGGGGGTCTGCTTCTCCCTCTGACCCTCCCCCCTCTCATGTGCTCTCTCTCATTCTCTCTCTCTCAAATAAATAAATAAAATCTTTAAAAAGAAAAAAAAGGGGCGCCTGGGTGGCTCAGTTGGTTAAGCGACTGCCTTCGGCTCAGGTCATGATCCTGGAGTCCCGGGATCGAGTCCCGCATCGGGCTCCCTGCTCGGCGGGGAGTCTGCTTCTCCCTCTGACCCTCCCCCCTCTCATGCTCTCTCTCTCTCTCTCTCATTCTCTCTCAAATAAATAAATAAAATCTTTAAAAAAATTTGAATTTCAGAGAAACAACGAAGTAATTTTCAAGTATTGTTCGCTTTTTATGTGGAGTTCAGATTTAACGGGGCATCTTCATTCTTATTTCCTGAACACGGCAACTCCAAAGCTGGAGTATGAGTGGATGGAGGTGGAGGGCAAATGATCGAAAGAGCAGTAGTCGTCTCTTAGAATGTTAGAATGGGAAGGGCAGAGAAGCACGACCTGGCGAGACTCTGAAAAATATATGTACGTAAATCTTGAATATTTAGTAAGATGCATTAGAACAAGGTGTTTGGGAACTTGGTGTTTGGAGTCAAAAGGGCTTTGCTTTGGAATCCTGAAACATCCCCTAACAAGGTGTATGATCTTGAGCAACTTACTTAAGGTTTCTAAATCTCTACTTTCTCATCCCTAAAATGCAAATAATTAACATTTTTCCTTAGAATTAGAGTGAGATAGTGTATGAGAATGCTTATTACAGTGCCTGGTGTAGACTCAGTAGCTCAAAAACTGGAGGCCGTTGTTCACGTGGGAATAGATTCTGAGCAGTTTCTAAGTCTTGTGGGAGTCTTGATGGAATTTACGGATGGCTGAAATGGGTCTTCATGATCCTTGAACTTTCCCTTCTCCTGATTTCTCACTGGGCAGTAGAGAAGGAAAGTGGGTGAAAAGATGTTAGAATATATGTGAGTTACTGTCTGTTAATGAGTATTACTACATATCATGAAGGAAAAAAATAACTTTTAATGGGTAAGTAGAAAACTTAGAAGAAGAAATGTAAGTGTTCAGTAAATAAATGAAAATATTCTCCAACTCACTAATAATGAAAGAAATGTTAAAAAAAAAAAAAAAAGGGACTCCTGGGTGGCTCAGTTGGTTAAGCGTCTGCCTTCAGCTTGGACCAGGATCCCAGGGTCCTGGGATGGAATCCTACTTCGGGCTCCTTGCTCAGCAGGGAGCCTGCTTCTCCCTCTGTGCGCGCTTTCTCTCTCTCTCTCTGACAGATAAATTAAAAAAAAAAATCTTTTAAAAAAACTTAAATATCCTTTTTAAAAAATTTTAGATTAGTAAAACAAAACAAATAGCCAATAACATCCATGTTGGGCACTGTGTGCAAAACTGCTATCTTCAGAAACCTGATGAGACTGTATATCCCTAGTTTTTTTGCAATCAGATAGTATCTATGAAAATGTTAAATGCACATACCCTATTCCTGAGCAATTCTACTTCCAGGTCTTTAGCCTAAAGCAGTAATAATGTAAATAGGCTAGATCATGTGTAGAAGTATTTTCTTTTTTTAAAGATTTTATTTATTTATTTGAGAGAGAAAGAGAGACAGAGCACAAGCAGGGGCAGAGGCAGGGGGGAGAAGCAGGCTCCCTGCTGAGCAAGGAGCCCGATGTGGGACTCGATCCCAGGACCCTGGGGTCATGACCTGAGCTGAAGGCGGACGCTTAACTGACTGAGCCACCCAGGCGCCCTAAAAGTATTTTCTTTAAGCTCTATTTTCTGATAGATGAACGTCAGGGAAAAAAACTTAAATGCCCATCACTAAAATAATTTTAAAATATGGTACATTTGTATTTTGCTGTTGTTAAAAAGAGAGATCCATGGTATATAGCTAAGCGAGGAAAGAAGTTTGCATAACGTATTTCCATTTTCATAAAATGATATGGTCTGCATGACAAATCTGAAAGGATACACTCCAGACTGGTTGGCAGTTGTTACTTCTGTGGACTTCCATTTCCAGTCATGATGGAGTAACAGAGACCAGAGTTACCTTTCCACCTTAAAACAGCTGCACAACTGAACAAAATGTGTGAAACAAAAATTTTCAGGCACTGGATGACAGGCAGTGCAGGAGAGTGATTCAGGGAAATAAATAAGGTGAGTCCTATGATTGTTTCAGCTTACTACCTGGAGAGTTTCCAGGCTGCGGTATAGGGAAGGGGAAAGAGCCCTGTGGTCTCACTGAAGACAGAGTTTGCTGGACAAAATACCAAAGAGAGAGCTGCACAGGGAATGCTGGAGTTCTCCAGGGGATGCTGTCAGGCCTTTGTCTGAGTCCTAATCTGCATATGCATGTGAGGAAATGACCTAGAACCTGGGAAAGAACTCTAGAGAGAAGGCAGAATAATCCCTGGAGTTCACTTAGAGCTGGGAATAGTTTTGTGTTCCTATTAGCCAGAATCGAAGGCCTCCTAATACTGCAGGGCATCATCTAGAGACCTCAGGTGGTATTGCCTTAATAGTGGTGCCAAATTAGATCTAGACTAAAGGCTGTTGTGGACCCACACTAACAAAAGTAAAAGCAAACTTCAAAACAAGTAACCTCACAACATCCTAAAACAAAGTCTAGCAATGTAACAAAATCCAGCACCTAACAGCATAAAATTCATGATGTCTGGCATTCAGTGAATGAGTGTATGTACCTAGGGTTAACTTAGCTCTTCGCTTTTCCTGTCTAAATTGACAGGATGCCATCGTGGGCCATGCTTAGCTCATTGGATCATTCCCTGTTTGTTTGTTTCTTCTCCCTAGGGCTCAGTTTTCACCCCAAAAGACCCTGGATCCTGACCAGTTTACACAATGGGGTCATCCAGTTATGGGACTATCGGATGTGTACCCTTATTGACAAGTTTGATGAACATGATGGTAAGATAACAATTTCTAGGAGGAAATTAAAGAGATATAAATATTTATTGTCTTCTGGAGTAGTTTAAGCTTTCTTTAGGTTTAGAGAATATGGATGGGCTGGATCCTGAATAAGAATCACCTTAGAGATTAGGAAGTACAGTTCTCTTTAACATACATTGCCTGCTTTTTTCCCCAGGTCCAGTACGAGGCATTGACTTCCATAAGCAGCAGCCATTGTTTGTCTCTGGAGGAGATGACTATAAGATTAAGGTATAAAGGGTCTGTTATGATTAGGAGTAAAGGATAGGATTTGGGGTTTGGCCGTTGTGGAAAGGACTAAAAACAGGACATCGCATTCATACAGAGCTCAGGCTTCTGATGTTATCAGGGACACTTATCCAGCAAACATTTATTGAATACTTACTGTGATAACATCAGACACTGTTTTATTTTTTTGGGAATTCAAAAATAAATAAGAAATGATCTCTGTTCTCAAGGAGCTTTTATTTTAATGGAGGAGATACATATACACCCTAAATAGTAGCATGACAGTTTGCTGAGTGATACAATAGATAACCAAAGTGAAAGCAGCAAGGACAGTCCAAGTCAAAGACAGAAAGGCATGGCACAGCTGGATACATCTGAGAAATGTAATTAGTTTTGCGTGAATAAACTCTGGAGAGAAGGTGAGAGAAGAGCCAGAAGATGAGAGGGGCCGGATCCTGGAGGACTTATCTGCAGTGCTCAGAAATGTGGATGTCATCATACAGATAACAAGGAACCATTACAGAGGTTTAAGTAGAGGAGTGACATCAGGTTCACTTTTTTTAAAGATTACTTGGGTGGTAGTCTAGAGAAAGGATTGGATAAAGCGGACAAGCCTGGATGCAGAGATGCCAGTTAGGTGACTGTTGCATAAGCCTGGGTGGTAGTGGGCAGAGCCTGACCTCAGGCGGTAGAATTTCAGAATGGAGACAGAGATGGAATTGAGAGCTTAAGGAAGGGCATCAATGAGTCTGCTGGAGGGACGGTAAGGGGAAACAAATGAGATGACATTTATTGCAGGCTTCTAGCCTACGTCACTGGGTACCATTCACGGGGAGAGGAAAAACGAGGAGGTGCAGTTTTCCGGAGTGCTGGGGGAGGATGGTGTCTTGGTCTGTTGGGGCTACTATAACAAAATATCACAGCCTGGGTGGCTTATAAACAACAGAAGCTGACTTCTCACAGTTTTGGAGGCTGCAAGTCCAAGATTAGGGTGCCAGCACAGTCCGCTTCTGGTGAGGTTCCTCTTCTAGGCTGTAGACGGCTGCCTTCTCTCTGTGTGTCTTCAAATGGTGGAGGGGGTGAGGGATTTCTGCAGAGTCTTTCTTATAAGGACACTAATCCCATTCAGGAGGGCTCTACCCTCATGACCTAAGTACCCCTCAAAGGCCTTGCTTCCTGATGCCTTCACATTGGGCAATAGGATTTCAACTTATAAACTGGGGGGAGAACACAGACATTCAGTCCACAGCAGACGGGTAATGAATACCGTCTTGATACTGATGAGTTTGAGGTACCTAAGGGGCAGTTTGTGGAGATGTGTCTGCACTAGAGTCATATTTGGGAGTTGTCCTCATGAAGGAGGGAGCCAAAGCAGAGGTGGTAGAAGGTGTCCCTCTGGGATCATGTTGAATGAGAAGAGAAGCTGTCATTTAAGAGCTAGGGTAAGTAGAGTTAGTATAGGAAAGAATGATTTTAGAGGTTGGAGATGAACCAAGGGGAAGAAGCAGAAGCCTATTGGATGCCAAGGAAGGAGAGGATTTGGGGAAGGAGAAACTGGTTGGAATACATAAGGACCAAGTAACCTTTGGATTGCTTAATTAGGAAGATGTTAGTGATCCTAGCACCTTAATGTAAAAGTGAGGCAGTAGAATATAGGCAGCTCTTTGAAGAAGCTTGGCTGATAAAAGCAAAACTGGAGCCAGAGGCTTTGAACCTATAAAATAAAAAATCAAAAATTTCTCTTTACTTCCACAGGTTTTCATTAAGCATGTGTATCCAATCAAACCAGTGAAATTTACTTCATAAAAAAGATACTTTTTTCAGAAGCTAGCTCAGAAAGTTATGTTTTAGATTACACAGCATAACTTAGGTGACAGGCGTGACAAGTGATGGCTGCCGACAGAGAAAAGAGGCCTTAGAATTATAGGAAGGACAGTTCTTTCTGTTTTTTAGATTTTCGTACTGCATCCTAGGGGCGGCTTGTGGAAGCTCAAACCACGTGATAGACCTCAAAAGCTCCTAGGGATATCACTTTATATAATATTTTTAGTAAGGTATTTGTCATTTATATTGACCATCGACTATCAAGAATGGTTAACTTGGGTTCCTTATAATCTATTTAAGAAAGACTAGGTGACATTTGAGAAAAAAGATTTATTCCCCAAATCATTAATACTTTTTAAAAAAGACTATTTTCCATTTATATGAAATGTCCAGATAGGCAGATCAGTAAAGGCAGACAGTAGATGAGTGGTTGTCTGAGGTTGGAGGGGTTGGAAGGAAATGGGGAGTCACAGCTATTGGGTATAGTTTTGGGGGGGTGATACAGTGTTCTAAAATTGGTGGTGGTGATGGTTGCACAGCTCTGAAAGTACTAAAAACATGAATTCTTTGTTTTTTAGTGGATAAATTTTTTGGGGATTTGAATTGTATTTCAATAAAGCCATTAAATAAAGGAATTAGCTAGCTGGCTCGGTGTGCAGTGTTACCACAGGGAGCCACAGATGGCCAGAGTCTAGAAACCCTGCAGGTCTTTGTCTTTAAGAATTCACAGTTCTGGAGTTTGGTGGAGGACTATAAAGCTGGAAATGTGGAAGTTTAAAACACTGAACTCTGTAAGGGGGAAGAAGTTTTAAGAGTGGTATTTATGGTATGATCTAATTTTTGTGTGACACTCAGACTCCATTGTGTACATGTATTTTATTTATAGATAATTCAACAGATGACAGTGAAAGTATTGGGATACTTTCACATTTCACTTTCATGTTTCATGTCGTTTACCTTTTCTCATTTCTGCACATACCTGTTGAGCACCTCCTAAGTGTTAGCGGCTGTTTTAGATGCTAAGGGTATAGTGTTGAGCATGGTGGACAAGGACCCCCCCTTGAGGGAGCTTGCATTCTTGTTTGGACAATCATACTTCCCGGTTGTTTGAATTTGTTACAGGAGATGGTGTTACCTTTTGTAATTTACAAAAGAAAATTAAAATTTTTTAAGTAAAAAAGGAATAGTAACTAGTTGGCTTGGGGGTAGATTATAAAAAAAAATTTTAAATGTTAAAGTGTTTTAAAAAGGCCAAGTGACCTCAATTTTGCACTTTCTGAGAGGTTTTTCTGGATGGGAGTGTATGCTTACATTTCTGGTCCTGGTTTAGTGTCTTTCTTAGTTATGTTCATTGATACCTGGTACTTTGGTAGTTAGCTCAACTTTATATCTGAATATGATGTTTTTCTGCTTAGCTCACCCTAATGGTGAGCAATGTAGTATTTTCCATAGTGATGAATTAAAGTCTGTCTGCTGAGTACAGACTGTGAATGTTTGGGCATCGTTTGCCACCAAGTTAGCAGTCTAAGAGATGACACCATATGTTATATTACTGTTTCCTTTAGAGTCATGGTATCTGTCCTGCTTTTTTTATCTTGAGTTAAGGTAGTAGGTAACACACTGGGGGGTCAGTGTTCAAGCTAAGAACCCAATTATGCAGTAGAAAGAAGAGTTAAGCCCCGGATAAACCTCTTGTCTCCTGTTACTAAATTGAGATAGTTTCTCCCCAAAGAAAGGAAAAACTTTTCCGTAATTGTCCCTAGCCTTGCCTTTTTTCCCCTCTCCATATGTTTGGTTGACCTACATTTTCATCTTTGATCTTTCTATCTCCAACCTTAAGCAGGTCTTAAACAAGACTTCCTATCAAGGTTCCTACTTATTTAGAAATGCCAAAATATAAACCAGATGTATTTATTGAGAATCCTGAACCTCTTTGAGGCTCAGGACCCTTATGTCCTATTGCTTAGTTGGATTTCTCTTTGCAGGTGTGGAATTACAAGCTTCGGCGCTGTCTCTTCACGTTGCTTGGGCACTTAGACTACATTCGCACCACATTCTTCCATCACGTAAGTAACCATTGTGGCTCTAGTTGTAGAGCATTCTTGAGGTTCTCTGGGAATCTTCTTGCTTCTCGAGAACCCATGCTTTGATAACAGAATTATTGGAGTTCTTGGAGTGGCTCTTCTAGAGTCTGTGTGGTGTTGACCTTTCTGCTTTGTTTCCTTCTGCAAAAGGAAGCACTCAGGGTTATATTGAATTTAATTTAATTGGATTCAGTGGGCTGTATAAGGAAGGCATTGATTCTCTATAGGGAAAAGTAGAGATTTGATTTCAGGTTGGCTGAGCTCGTGAACAAAAGTGTGCAGACTAATCCCATGTGGGGTGTTTTTAAAGTGTGTCTGGAGGGAGGGCAAGGTTAGATGCCATTTTGATGAGCTAGTAAATGTTTTGAAGCATTAACATAATCAAGCACTTCTATCCTAGGATTTTCGGGTACAGTAGAGGTTGTTCCTTTAGCCAGGCTTTCTACCTTTGATCTGTCAGGTATCCTAGAAGACAGACTAAATGTGGATTAGAGACTCCCAGCCTCTTAACCAGTCTCAACCTGGCTGGATCTTTCTATAATTCTGTGCTATTAGATTTAATTTGTACTGTTTCTTGATTAAGTCTCTTGAATTAAGTTAGAATATAATGAAATAAGAGTTTCCTGGCTAAGTATAGTTTTATTTCTTTCTGTAAAATTTAAAAAAATTTAGAATGATTGCAAAAATTATAGCAAAAACATTTGAGAATGATTAACCAAAGAAGTGAAAGACATGTACTCTGAACACTATAAAACACTGATGAAAGAAATTGGAGATGAGACAAAGAAATGGAAAGACATTCCATGCTCATGGTTTGGAAGAACAAATATTGTTAAAGTGTCTATACCCCCCAAAGCAATCTACAGATTTAATGCAACCCCTATCAAAATACCAACATCATTTTTCACAGAATTAGAACGAACAATCCTAAAATTTATGGAACCACAAAAGACTCCCAAATAGCCCAAGCAGTCTTGAAAAGGAAAAACAAAACTGGAGGTATCACAGTTTCAGACTTTTAAGTTATATTACAAAGCAGTAGTAATTAAAACAGTATGGTACTGGCATAAAAATAGACACATAGATCATTGGAACAGAATAGAGAGCCCAGAAGTAAACCCACAATTATATGGTCAATTAATCTTGGACAAAGGAGGAATGAATATACAATGGGACAGATTCTTCAACAAATGGTGTTGGAAAAACCGGACAGATACATGCAAAAGAATGAAACTGGACCACTTTCTTTCACCATACACAAAAATAAACTCAAAATGGTTTAAAGACCTAAATATGACACCTGGAAGCATAAAAATCCTAGAGGAGTGTTTGGGTGGCTCAGTCGGTTAAGCAGCGGACTCTTGATCTCAGCTCAGGTTTTGATCTCACGCTGGGCATGGAGCTTACTTAAAAAAAAAAAAAAAAATCCTTGAAGAGAGCACAGGCAGTAATTTCTTTGACATGACCGTAGCAACATTTTTCAAGATAATGTCTCCTGAGGCGAGGGAAATTAAAGCAAAAATAAACTGTTGGGATTGCACCAAAATGAAAGGCTTCTGTATAGCAAAAGAAACAGTCAACAAAACTAAAAGGCAACCTGTGGAATGGCAGAAGATAGTTGTAAATGACATATCTGATAAAGGTTTAGTATCAAAAATATATATAAAGAACTTAAAAAACTTAATACCCAGGGGTGCCTGGTGGCTCAGTCAGTTAAGCATCTGACACTTGATCTCAACTCAGGTCTTGATCTCAGGGTTCTGAGTTCAAGCCCCGTGTTGGGCTCCATGCTGGGTTTGGAGCCTGCTTGAAAACAACAACAACAACAACAAACTGAACACCCAAAACCAAATAATCCAATTAAAAAATGGGCAGAAGACATGAACAGACATTTCTCCAAAGATATGCAGGTGGCCAGCAGACACCTGAAAAGAAGCTCAACATCACTCAGCATCAAGGAGATAGAAATCAAAGCTACAGTGAGATATCATGTCACACCTGTCAGAATGGCTAAAAACATCACCAGAAATGACAAGTGTTGGTGAGGATGAAGAAAGGGGAACTCTCATGCACTGTTGGTGGGAATGCAAAATGGTACAGCCACTCTGGAAAATAATATGGAAATTCCTCAAAAAAATAAAAATAGAGCTACCCTATGATCCAGTAGTCACACTACTGGATATTTACCCCCAAAATACAAAAACACTATTTCAGACAGATACATGCACCCCTATGTTTATTGCCACATTATTTACAATAGCCAAATTTGGAAGTAGCCTAAGTGTCCATTGATAGATGAATGGATGAAGAAGTGTGTGGAATATTCAGTGTTAAACAAGAATAAAATCTTGACATTTACAGTGACATGGATGGAGCTAGAGAGTATAATGCTAAGCAGAATAAGAGAAAGAGAAATGCCATATGATCTCACTCATGTGGAATTTAAGAAATACAACAAATGAGCGAAGGAAAAAAAAGACAAATCAAGAAACAGACTCTTAACTATAGAGAACAAGCTGATGGTTACCAAAAGGGAGGTGGGTGGGGGGATAGGTGAAATAGAGCATGGGGATCAAAGAGTACACTTATCATGATGAAAAAGAAAATTCTTAGACGGTGCACGCTTTGCTGTGAGCTCGCGGCTGGTGTTGACAAGGCCATCCTGCTGGTACTTAGTCCTGGAGGACCTGTTTCACTTTATGAGAAATGAAGCCAAGTGTGCTCTCTGTTTGATGCCTGAAACTTCTCTTAATGCACAAAACAAAATGGAGGAAGTACATTTTATTAAGGCCGTTCTCCAGGTCCTTTCATCCTAAATTTTTACCTCCAGCACTACTGGGACTTTGAAGAAATCATGTGCAGTGTAAGACCCTGTGGTGTTTGCTTTTATTTTAAGTCTAGAATGATTGGAGGAGGAGGTGGCCAATGTGAATGGAATGCTTGCCGAATTGCCAGAATGGTTTTAGGTACCTCTTCCATGGTTCTCAACCATGGGGGATTTTGCCCCCCAGAGGATGTGGTAGTGTCCAGACACATTTTTGTTGTACGGCTTAGGGAATGAAGGCTGCTGACATCTGGTGCATGGGATCCAGGTATGCTGCTAAACTTCCTTCCATGTACAGGATGATTCAAAGAATCATTCGACTCAGAAATGTCTATAATAACCCCATTTTATGGATGGAAAAAACTGGGTTTCAGTGATGTTAAGTAATTAATAGAAATATATGTGATTAATTAAAAAAAAGAAAACCATTTGAGAATGATAACCGTTCAATAAGATGCCCTGTGAAGCAGGAATTTTTTGTCGTTGGCATAAGGGACGTGCTGAAGACCTGCCTAGCAAGTTGCTATCCAGTTGGAAAGTTAGAAAAACTTTGTTATTTTTTTGGTTCAATAAGTATACGTGTGCCTTGTACTTACTAAGTTCTTTGCTAAGCACTGAAGATACAAGTGTGAATAAGAAATACCTTCTTTTCTCAATGAGCTTATGGACTCAAAAAGAGCTATGTTGTTTCTCCATGTTATTTTTTGCTTTGGTTCCTGGGATGGGAATTTTTTGAGACTGGATGGCCTGACGAGTCAGACCATAAAACAGTGTTCTAATCCTAGAGTGAAAGAGAGAAGACCCTTTCATAGGATCTTAATTTACAGGACTAGCTGTGTGTAAATAGAAATACACATATGCACACATGTACACAGAAAAGTAAGTATGATATATATTCTTTGCCTCTAAGAATCCTTTATGCCTTTTTCTGGCTTCTGTTCTGAAATCTCCAGGTGGAAGTGCCGGTGTGGAAAAGCTGGCAGAACGGTGGGGAGGAGACAGCGAGGCTGCAGATCAGAAGCTGTGATCCCTTTGCTAGTATAGCTGAGATGTCTGGCAGTGGGGGGTTTCCTCCAAAGAGAGGAATGGTTACAGAGCCCGAAAGAACACATTTGTTTAGTGTCGAAACCCTTTGGATTGTCTTTCAGGAATATCCCTGGATTCTGAGTGCCTCAGATGACCAGACCATCCGGGTGTGGAACTGGCAGTCTAGAACCTGTGTCTGGTAAAGCAGGAGATGTGGCTGAGAGAGAGGCTTCATTCTGCCTAGTGTTTGCATTATGAGCTTCCCTTCAGAGCAATCCTTTCCCTTCCCTAGTGGGCCCTGCCCGCTGATTCATTACTGATTGTATTTGTAAGATGCTTTCACATGCAAAATGATAAATATAGAGGCAATCTTGTCAGTAATGTATCGATCTGGATTTTCTGATCATTTCTTGCCAGGGAAGGGAGGTCCTATCACTAGGTTTTAGAACAAAACTTTTAGCTGGTTTTCAGTTCTGTTCTCGTGAAACATGAGTCAAGGTCTAGACCTCCATTCTGTTTTGTGTTTGGGTCTTGAACTTCTCATGAAGATGTAAGGACCATTGAAAAATGAGGCCATTTAAGAGGGATTATCCCACCAAAATCTAACTGGTAGTTTCCAGTATAAATTACTAGGACTCCATTTATTTTGATATATGAACGTTTTTAACATGAGAGGAGAGCTGTCTCCTGCAATTAGTAATATTTAAATGCTGAAGCATCAGAGCAAAGAAGGGGACTATTGTTAAAGCAGCCGACTTTGCTTATTGTTACTAGTTCAGAATTGTTAGGTTGACTTGCCTTTGCCTCCAAAAAGAATACTTGGGTCTGTTATCTGTTAAAAATGGAGAGTAGTATTTAGTGTGTAGGAGTCTGTTGAGTCTTGCCTCTAATTTGGTATTGTCTTTCTCTTTTCTTCTTGCAGCGTGTTAACAGGACACAACCATTATGTAATGTGTGCTCAGTTTCACCCCTCAGAAGACCTGGTTGTGTCAGCCAGCCTGGACCAGACTGTGCGTGTTTGGGATATTTCTGGTGAGCTGCCCAAGTTCAGGGGACAACCTCATCATGTCTGGCGCAAAACTGCAATTGCTTAAAATAGTGAGGGTAGTTGGCTTAGACCAGGAAAAGTTAGAATATTCTGTTCTCATGTAATGGCATCTCTGCTTATGAGGGTATTAAATCCGCTTTTGAGGGTACTTTGAGTTAGCGGTATTCTTGAGAGAAGTGGCTGCTCTGGAAAGCGTATTTAACTTGAAGGAAATTTCACTTTGTAGGTAGAAGAGTATCTATCTAGTTAAAATCTAGATACTGGTATATAGTATCTTATATAGAATCTATATATTTGGGAGTATTTGATTAAGAATCATGCCTTCCAGGGGCGCCTGGGTGGCTCAGCTGTTAAACATCTGCCTTCGGCTCAGGTCATGATCCCAGAGTCCTGGGATTCAGTCCCACATCGGACTGCCTGCTCCACGGGAAGCCTGCTTCTCCCTGTCCCCTGCTCCTCTGCTTGTGTTCCCTTTCTTGCTGTGTCTTTCTCTGTCAAATAAATAAATAGAATCTTAAAAAAACAAACAAACATGCCTTCCAGTAAAGTAAAACAAGAAATAACATCTTCCACCAAAACGAATTTTGGGAATAGATTAATGCGGGGCAGCAGGACTCTGGGATCCTGTGGCCTCATTTAGAAATAAGAAAATCCCTCCATTTCTTCTAATGTAGGGAGCACAGGAGAAGTGGGATTTTTATGTCCAGAACTCCTTTCAATGGGCAGACTTCTAGAAATTACAATGACCAGAAATTAAAACAGATTTGTAGATTTTGGATAGTTGGAATAATCCCTCCTTTCACAGTTTATGTGTCTTGATTTGGGGATAAGGATTTAAATGGTTGGCGCTATGTAGAGGAAACATGAAAAGTTCCTAAGCCGAGAGGGTAAATGTGGGGAAAGGACAGCCCCTGTGAGGTGGGCAGGCCGGTAGGCCAGCAGGCTGGCTGGCTGGAAGGGCTTTGTGGACAGGTAGAATATGGAAAAGGAACTCCAAATGCTATGGTGCCCTGCCCAGTAAAATTTACTTATGGGGCGCCTGGGTGGCTCAGATGGTTGAGCGTCTGCCTTCGGCTCAGGTCAAGATCCCAGCGTCCTGGGATCGAGTCCCGCATCGGGCTCCCTGCTCCTTGGGAGCCTGCTTCTCCCTCTGCCTCTCTCTCTGTCTCTCATGAATAAATAAAATCTTAAAAAAAAAAAAAAATTTACTTATCACTTGCTGAATAGTCTCTCTTTGTTTGTTGCCTTCGGAATTCTTAGAGATTGGGGTTCTGTGGAAGGTCAGTGGCTAGACTGCAAAACACTTGTTGCGTTCTATAAAAGGAAGGCCCCTCAGAGGTCCTTGGCCTGGTTCTTTTTGGTGGTAAAGGCGTCATCCATCTGAATCGTGTGGCCGAGGTGGTAGCTTTTCTCAGCTCCCTTGTGACATGGTGGGCTAGAGCAGTGTGGTACTTGCTCTTCGTACAAACCACTAATGAATAGCAAGCCAGGAATTTGGATTTCTGGGTGCAGCACTTGGAATATTGTAGTAGCAGTTGGTTAGGATTCATGCAGCATAGAAGGCAACCAGGGGGGGATGAGGACAGTAGGAGAGCAGAACCTTTGGGTTCTTTTTTTTTTTTTAACTTTTTGACTTTCTAATGTATACGTATTTTGGTGTGGCAGAGATGTGAAGAGCTAAAAACTGATTTAGGTGACAAGATGCTCTTACCTATCTCTCCAGCCCCTTTCCCTTCCCAACCAGGAGAAGAGTTCTTGATGGAAACTCAGCGTATGTTATGTATGGTCTTTAACCTCAGGGATGACAGTCTGAGTCCTGTGTCATGGTGAACTGTTGTGATGACTCTCATCTTAGAACTTCTAGAATCTTCTGCAGTTTTCAGAGAGTCGGGATTAGAAGGGAATGGCATCAACAAGACTGTTGGAGATAGGCAAGTTGTACTCCTTTTCACTAGGGCTTCTGCCATTGCAGTTTTTCGTCAGACTGATGAGGCTTTTTGAAGTACACCCAGATGTGACCAGCTTTGCCGACAGGAGTTGAGCACAAGCACCATGAGCCTGTGCTCCCTCCTCACCGCTAGTGCCAGGGAGTTCCTTATTTACTTTCTCAGTAACCTAGCTATGGCTTTCCATGGTTTTTCACTGTGCACACATTCAAAGCCCCCTCTCTGTCTCTGGATATAGGAGCCTGATGGGCTTGGGTCCGGCTCATGCTGTTCCTGCTGATCAGCAGCCATTATTTAGAATCGTGTTTCTCAGCCAGAGCTCTGTGACAGGATTGAGCACTACTCAAATACTTTGAGTGACTATTTTCTCACTTCTTATGAGAATGGCATATAGCTAATGACATTGTAGATCATAAAGAAGTTAATTTATTACATGCATAAAGGGATGCTTTGGCCATTAGGGCTTAATTCTGAGAAGAGCCTCTTACTGCCCTGCTCTGAGAGTGCTGGTCACGCCCCCTGATGCTCGCGCAACAGGTGCCTGTGGCCTAGCCATAGTGATTGGGGCAGTTAGGTGGATGGATTCTCACTGATAACCTGAAATGCCCAAGGCAAGAAATCCTTTTCTTCACTTCTGTAGGTTGAAGATCACTTTTTGCATCAGAATTAAGGACCTTAAATCCAAGAAGAGAGGGCGAGAGGGTGACCCCAGTTGGGGTTTCTACTTGCTCTTGAATGTGTGCAGTGCATGGGTCACTAATTATATTGCAGTCACTATACTTACTTAGCATATGTGATACTGAGAATTTTGTGCTGACTTGCTCTACTGATGTGAATGCTCTCTTTACTGTTTCTGTGTTTTCTCTACTTACAACTCTCTTGACTTCCAGTAACCCCTTAACCAGAGTGAAAGGAGATGCTTTGGTCTTTAACCAAATGGAGCTTTGAGTTAGACTTTCACATTTAGTCTTTCCTTTTCTGGAAGTCAGCACACTCTTTTTAGCAGAATTATTTTTGCCTGGGTTCAAATAAGTCTGAACACAGGAAGAGTAATTAGCTTTCAGGTCTGTTAGGGACCAGAGGTAGTAATTCTGAGAGAGGAAAAGTTAGTTCTGAGTCAGAGAATGAATACCCTCACATTTAAAGGACTGCTGAAAATTCTAATTGTTTGGAATGTCTACCTCTCTGAGCTCAGTATACAGTAAGAAAACGGAGATCTTTAAAGGAAAACCTGTCTTGTTATCTGTCCCATGAGAATTGAGCCCCATGGGGCTTACTTAACCTGAATCTCTTCTGTTAGCCTGGTAAAATATGTTTAAAAGAGAATATATTTACAATCTAGATATAGAAGATAGGTTATTTTTATAGCTTGATCTTCCAAGTAAACTGACAGTTAAATTATCTTAATGTGCTTACACCTTTGCATGTCAAGCCCATGTAATTCAGGCTTAATCTTTGAAATGACAACTAAAAAAGTATTAATTTGCTGCCAGTTCCTGTCCTTATTCCTCTCTTTTTACTACTTCCCCTGGCCCCCATTGGGAAGCGTGCGTCAAACTGGTCCAGTCTGAGAGTGAACTCCCTTCCCTCTGGATTTGAGTAGCTGCTGTAGAAATTTTCCATCTGTCGTTCAGTTGTAGTGAGTGGCTTGTCAAACGCTCAAATACTTCTCTTAAGTATCTTTTCACTGCCTGTCCCTATTCATCTCTCTGTCTTTGCTCTTCCCCCTTTCCTGGGTCATGACAGCAAGTGCAGCAAAGGCTCGCATTCTGTCATACGGCTTTCCTTTTAATGGGTTTGTTGAAGCTTATTGGAGGTGAAGTTCCTCACAGCTGTCTGTCTCTGTGTCTTCCTCTGAATCTGTTCCATACACCAGACTCATTAGAAGTTGACAGATCCCATTAAAGAGACAAGCGAAGTAAGTGAGAAGAGACATCCCTTTGATAATGTATTTATGAAGCCTTGGAGAGTGCATTTTTGTTAAAGCATCGGCTTTATTTCTCTCACCTATTGACTAAATGCTCATCTTGGACAGGGGACAAGATGATTGACACCGTCAGGCCCTCTTAAGCACTTGCCTCCCCAGTGCTGATGTCTACGTGCCACTGGAAGAGAAGAGATTACATTAATATTGTAGTTTTAGAACAACAAAGAGAAATACAGTCATTAAAGTTAAATGTTTATATTTTCCGACAGGCCAACATTTAGGCTTAAAGTGACTTAGGTTTTATTTTCAGTAATGGCTTTTATTTTCCCCCTAATTATGGATACTTGTTTTTTATTTTACAAGTGCCAGTAGTTTGAATTTCCTCTTTCCCCCACAAACACTTCAAAAGATAGAATTTTAGTCCCAATTCTGTTTTCTTATTTATATATAATTATACCTGCTTGCCTGTCTCAAAGGTTATCAGGATCAAATTACAGAACATATGTTAGAGAGTGCTTTGAAAATCACAAAGTGCTGTTCAAATGTAAAGTAGTTGTTAGCATAGCTTTGGTTGTGACTGTACCACAGTTTATAAAGATAGGTGTAGTTGAGCCATGAGTTTGGGTCTTATACACGGGAGACTCTTCTTATCCTGGTGTCTTTTTTCTGTTGTTTTCAAATTGTGGGCAATTCCTCCCAGTGAAACTAGCCTCCAGAAGTTTTATGTTATTTTATTTCATTATGTTAATCACCATACATTACATCATTAGTTTTTGATGTAGTGTTCCATGATTCATTGTTTGTGTATAACACCCAGTGCTCCATTCAGTGCATGCCCTCTTTAATACCCATCACCAGGCTAACCCATTCCCCCTACCCCCCCAGCCTCCAGAAGTTTCAATGGCAAAATACATGTATTTAGGTCTATAACCAGCCTTTTTAAGTAAGAGCTTAAAAGGACATGACAGTTTTATTTTTATTTATTTATTTATTTTGACCCTAACTAGATTTTATTCGTCATGATCTAAAGGAAAGAAATTACATTGATCTGGCAATCTTTTTGTTGAGAATACATTTATAAAGTTCTGTTGTGCATAAGGACATGACAGTTTAAATTATTTTGTTCACTGCCCAAGAGTCACATAGAGGAGTACACTTTCCGCATAGTTGTACTTTTTTTACTCTCTTCCACCAAATAACTGTTCGGTATTTAATGGGCCTTGTTTCCTTAGCTGCTCTGGAACTGCCCCATGAGTTGCCCAGCAGCTTCCCGTTTGAGAAGCACACAGCTGTGGCTTCCCCAAATGGCTTTTCTTTGAAAAGTTTTTGAGATGGTGGAAGAAAAGTTGCTGTAGTTGTCACAAAGTTGAAAGTGGAAATGGGAGGTTTACCATTTTAGGCCTCATTTCAAGAACAGTCAAGACTAGAAATGACCTCAGGTAGACAGCTCTTGAGGCGAGGCTCGCTGAAGAAGGTAGCCGTGTCAGAAGTTTGGATCTCCTCCTTGGGGAGGAGATCCCAGTAGCGGGGCTGTTAAGTGTTCAGGGAGGAAAAGAGGCTGGTCAAAGTGCCTCAATATCTTGAACATTTTTAGAAAGAGATCGATAGGAGCTTTTGACTTCTTTCTTCAGTCTCTCTAGATTTCTTTTTCCCTTCTTTGTCTTTAACATTAGTTTCTCCCTGTACCTTCCTGTGCCTCTGTTACTGGGCTCTTTTTGGTAACATTATTTTGTGTCTTCCATTCCACTCCTCATCCCTTCGAAGGTCTAAGGAAAAAAAACTTGTCCCCTGGTGCCGTGGAGTCCGATGTGCGAGGAATAACTGGGGTTGATCTGTTTGGAACGACAGATGCGGTGGTGAAGCACGTGCTGGAGGTACTTATCTTCACAGCCAGCGGCTCATCTGGGCTCTTGTCCGGGAGGTGGGGACAGGACGCCGCTCGTTTGTTCATTCCTGCAACAAAGATTTGTGCAGTGCTTATTAAATGCCGGGCATTGTTTGGAGACACTGGAAACAGAATAGTTCATGAGCCAGGACAAATGAGGCTTCTGTGCCACCTAGGGGAGAGTCACATTACCTCCTAAACCCAGTTGGGAGAGAGGGAGAAGGCTGGTATAAGCTCTTTCACGATCCCAAAGCAGAGTCCCGTTCGCACACCTCTTGTGAGAGTTGGGATGGGGGGGGTTGTGATTTAATCGGAGTTATTAAGGACCAGCCATATGTGAGTAATTTGTGTGCGTGGTGAGAAAATAGAAAAGCATTAGAGAAAGAAACTAGATTTTTAAGAATATCTAATTTAATCCTTACAGCTATCCTCTGAGGTAGATATTAGTAACCTGATTTTACAGATGAAAAAAATTGAGACTTAGAGAAATTGAGCAGTTTATCAAAATCCACATGTATCTTGTAATCGAAAGAACTAGGATTTGAACTTGGATCGGACTCCAAAACCCAAGGGATTTTCGCCACACATGAAGTCTCTCTATAGTGGTACTGAGTACAACTGTATAAATAAAGTACAAGATATCTTAAAATTAGCAGTTCTTAAACTTTGTGTTCTGAGAACCTCTTTATACCCTTAAGACTTACTGAGGACCCCAAAGAGTTCTTGTTTATGTGGTTTATATCTTTCAGTTTTTACCGTATCTGAAATTAAAACTACAGACTTTTTAAAACATAAAATATATAAGCACACATTCTGTTAGCCATCAGAGCAATGACATCATGTCACGTAGCTGCTGGAAAACTTTATCCTCAGGAGAGAATGAAAGTGAAAAAGGCAAATAATGCCTTAACATTATTAGGAAAATAGTTTTGACCTCACAGATTTCCTAAGGGAGTATTGGGACTCATCCGAGAGTTTCCCAACATTTCCTCATTAAGTTGTAAAATTGGTTTTTATTCTTGTGATGTTAATAATTAGTTGGGGAAATAATATATAAGTAGACAATAAAACAAGGCAGTGTATCCCAAATGCAAATGACGCTGAATTTGGGAGTAAGATTTGGGAATTGGCATGAGAACTTGGGTGTAATATTGGGTGGGTTGACATGGTAACTCTCATGTTCATATCTTAGAATAGCATAATCCCTTGACTCTTGTCACAGGAAGAGTAAAAATCAGAGACATTTTTAATAACCACCAGCGTGGCTCTTTAGTTTGCTTTCAGTAATAGTTATAAAGCCATTTTAGAAGAACCACTTCTTTTTTTCCACAGGGTCATGATCGTGGAGTAAACTGGGCTGCCTTCCACCCCACTATGCCCCTTATTGTATCTGGGGCAGATGACCGTCAAGTGAAGATCTGGCGCATGAATGGTGAGTAATGACGGTATCACTGTGTCTAAAAAACGGACTGCTGGCCAGCCAGGTGAAGCAGCCAGGTCTTCTGGACTTAGTGACCCATTTTCCTACCTTAGGTTCTTACGCTAATCCTAGGAGCATAAAAATTGCCCCGTTCTCTTTTTTCCTGTTTTTGAGGCATCCTGATTTTGAGAATTCTGAACACAGTTAAGAATAAACATTCATTTAAAAACATTTACTGGGTACCTGCTTTGTACTAATCATTGTTCAAGGCTCTGGAGATAAGATGGTGACTAAAACATATGGAGCTTACATTTATTCTATCATGACACCTAGTGACAAAACAGGGTAAGAGGATAAAGAATGATGGAGAAGAGGTGCTGCCATTGATAGGTGGGTCCGAGTGAAAGAACAAAGAAACATATAGAGATTCAGAGGCTTAAATGAAAAAATTGCCCTGTTAGAAGTTGCTTATGTAGGGGCGCCTGGGTGGCTCAGTTGTTGAGTGTCTGCCTTCGGCTCAGGTCATGATCCTGGGGTCCTGGGATCGAGCCCTGTATCGGGCTCCCTGCTCAGCCGGGAGCCTGCTTCTCCCTCTTCTGCTTCCCCTGCTTGTGTTCCCTCTCTAGCTGTCTCTCTCTCTGTCAAATAAATAAAATCTTGGGCGCCTGGGTGGCTCAGTTGGTTAAGCGACTGCCTTCGGCTCAGGTCATGATCCTGGAGTCCCTGGATCGAGTCCCGCATCGGGCTCCCTGCTCAGCAAGGAGCCTGCTTCTCTCTCTGGCCCTCCCCCCTCTCATGTGCTCTCTCTCTCTCATTCTCTCTGTCTCAAATAAATAAATAAAATCTTTAAAAAATAAAACAATAAAAAAAATAAATAAAATCTTAAAAAAAAAGTTGCTTCTGTAGCATTTTGGTGTAGCACCTAGCATTTGGTTGGAGATGCCGTAATTTTAAATCCTGAACTTGTAGTAGTAGTAGAGAATTGTGATCTAATTCTTTTTGGTCCTTCAGAGTCAAAGGCATGGGAGGTTGACACCTGCCGTGGTCATTACAACAACGTGTCTTGTGCTGTCTTCCACCCTCGCCAAGAGCTGATCCTTAGCAATTCTGAGGACAAGAGTATCCGAGTCTGGGATATGTCCAAGCGGTAAGAGGGTTATGGTGGTGTGTGACCCAAGCCAGGGGAAAGCCCCTCCTCTCTCATTCTCTCCTAAAAGTTAGATTAGACTGCTTCTGTGTGTTTCTCCATCTTCAGCATATGGAGAAGTCAGATCTGATGTTATGAAAACCTCAAGGGGCCTAGAGATCACCCAGCATTTATAGATCTCCCATCAATGCAACTTCCATGTGCATTTTTTTCTCCCCCAAATTTAAGCATGTTCTTCGGTAGTTAGGAAAATAAGAAATATGGAATGAAGGTAGTATAACAGGAAATCATGATGAATAAGGGGAGATTGAAATACCCAAATATTAGGGTCAGAGTATATGCAATTTGCTGTCCCTGATTTAATCTTTCATCAGTGTGCTGGCTTACACTCAGTGTTCAGTGCTGTTGTATGTGATAGACTGAGGATTACTCTGAAATTAATGTTTTCCTTTGTGTACCTTTTGCTTTCCTAGGACTGGGGTTCAGACCTTCCGCAGGGACCACGATCGTTTCTGGGTCCTAGCTGCCCACCCCAATCTGAACCTCTTTGCAGCAGGTAAGGGCCATTTCTTCTCTTTTTTCTCTTGTTTAAGTTCAAAGTTTGTAAGGTATGAGAGTGATTCTCCATTAGCTTTCTCTCCAGTTGATGCATAGCAGGGTGGTGGGGAGAAATAGGGTTCTTAGAGCCGGGCGGTTGAAGCTTCTCTCCTTTGCTCTCCCTCACCTTCCTGGAGAACCAGTCGTTCAGTGTTTGTTCTCCACCCAGATCCATTTGACAAGAAAACCCCTTCCCTTTGATTCGTTAGGAAGCTAATAGTGGGCACTCAGGGTTCTCAGACAGAGGAACTGAGGAGCTCGAGGCTGAGTTTCTGTCATCCATTTAGCAGATACATGCTGCGCCTCAGGCCCTAGTCTGGGTGCTGCTGTGAGAGCAGCGCCTCAAGCAGTGTCCCCGACCCTGTGGAACTCTTATGTGTAGTGAGTGGGGGAGACCGTAAAACAATAAGTATGTAAAATAACATCTGGAAGATGCATTGAAGAAAAGGAGCGTGGGGAGGGACACGTGGGCACTGCTGCTTCATGGTGGGTCTTGAGGACAGTGAGGGATGATACACACAATGCTGGCAGTGCTCTGAGAGGTGCTGGGCACGTGTGAGCGGCATCGGAGGCCAGGAGGGGCACAGCGAGTAGGGGTGGAGTCGTGGGAGGGAAGAGCAGGCCCGGCTGTGCTCCACCTTGCAGGCCAGGGTTAGAGTCCAGATTTTACTCTGAATGGGTGGAGAGCCATTGGAAAGTGCTGGGTAGGCAAGTGAATGATCGGGTTTATGTGTGGAGAGCTGACCAGGAGGACAAAGGTTGGAGGTTTCTCTGAGAGATGGTTGATGCTAGTAGGGAAGAAGCAAAACATTTTTTAAAACAACTGGAAAGGCTTTTTAAACTAGCATCCCTGTTTAGCAAAACCTCTTATGTTCTTGCTCTATGCTGGGGACGGGGGAAGGACAGAAATGATTGTAATTTCTGTCTTCAGGGAGCTCGTGGTATAGCGCAGCTGGTGGCCTTAAACAGTTACAGTGCAGGCCGTTAAGTGCTGTACTGGAGGGTTTAGCAGAGTGGACATACTGTATCCTGTTAGTTTCAGGTGAACATCATAGTGATTCGATCTTTTTGTATATTACAAGATAATCCCCATGATTAAGTCTAGTTACCATCTGTCACCACATAAAGTTATTATAACATCATTGACTATATTTCTTATGCTGTACATTACAGCCCCATGACTTATTTGTTCTGTAACTGGGTATTTATACCTCTTAATCTCCTTTACCTATTTTTTTTTTTAAAGATTTTATTTATTTATTTGAGAGAGAGAGAATGAGAGAGAGCACATGAGAGGGGAGAGGGTCAGAGGGAGAAGCAGACTCCCTGCTGAGCAGGGAGCCCGATGCGGGACTCGATCCCGGGACTCCAGGATCATGACCTGAGCCGAAGGCAGTCGCTTAACCGACTGAGCCACCCAGGCGCCCTTCTTTTTTTTTTTTTTTAAAGATTTTATTTATTTATTTGAGAGAGAGAGAATGAGAGAGAGCACATGAGAGGGGAGAGGGTCAGAGGGAGAAGCAGACTCCCCGCCGAGCAGGGAGCCCGATGCGGGACTCGATCCCGGGACTCCAGGATCATGACCTGAGCCGAAGGCAGTCGCTTAACCAACTGAGCCACCCAGGCGCCCCTCCTTTACCTCTTTTGATCACTCTCCACCACCTCCAACCTCTGCTAACTACCAATTTGTTCTCTATATCTGTGGTCTGTTTCCACTGTGGTGGTGGTCATTTTTGTTTCTTTTGTTTTTTAGATTCCACATATAAGTGAACTCTTACAGTATTTGTCATTCTGTCTGACTTACTTCATTTAGTGTAATTCTTCTAAGTCCATTTATGTTGTAAATGGCAAGAGTCCATTCTTTTTTATGGCTGAGTACTATGCCACTGTGTGTGTGTGTGTGTGTGTATGTGTGTGTGAGTGACACATCTTCTTTATCCATTTATCAGTGGACATTTACGTAGCTTCCGTATCTTGGCTACTAGAGATAATGTTGCAGTGAACGTGGAAGTGCATATATCTCTTCAAATTGGTGTTTTCATTTTCTTCAGATAGATATCCAGTAGCGGAATTGCTGGATCATATGGTATTTCTATTTTTAAGTTTTTGAGAAATCTCCATACTGTTTTATATAGTGGCTACAACCAATTTACATTCCCACTGTCAGTGCACGAGGGTTCTCTTTTCTGCATATCCTCTTCAACACTTGTTATTTCTTGTCTTTTTGATACTAGCCACTCTGACATGTGTGAGCTGATACCTCGTTGTGGTTTTGATTTTGCATTTCCCTGCTGATCAGTGACGTTGAGCATCTTTTCATGTGTCTGTTGGCCATCTGAATGTCTTCTAGAAATGTCTATTCACGTCTTCTGCCCATTTTTTAATTGGGTTGTTTGTGTGTGGTTTTCTTTTTTTATACTGAGTTGTGTTTATATATTTTGGCTATTAACCCCTTATTGGATATGTGATTTACAAATATTTTCTCCCATTCAGTAGGTTGCCCTTTCATCCCTTTCATCTTGTTGATGATTTCCTTTGCTGTGCTGAAGCCTTTCAGTTTGATGCAATTCCATTTGTTTATTTTAGGTATAATGGAACTTTGTACAAAGTGTTAGGAGAACACAGAGGAGGGTGTGTCTAAACGTGATGGTGTGATATAGAGGATTAGGCAAGGATTTACAGAAATTTATTTGAATAAAGATTCTAAGAACTGTGAGAATTTAGACAAATAAAGGATACATTTAGGTATCTTGGTTTTTAGCACGCATATGCAGTGCTCGTCCTTGTGTATCTCCTGTTTCCAGCTTTCTTTCTTGCCTGCAGTTGACTCTTTCCTCCTCTCCCTTTGCCCCAGGCCATGATGGTGGCATGATTGTGTTTAAACTGGAACGGGAACGGCCAGCCTATGCTGTTCATGGCAATATGCTCCATTATGTCAAGGACAGATTCTTACGTCAGTTGGATTTCAACAGCTCCAAAGATGTAGCTGTGATGCAGTTGCGGAGGTAAGTCAGACCTGTTCCCTCCCTCCAGACCCTCTCGTCTGTCGCCAGAGCTGATACCCACAAACCGGACTCTGTTCTTCCAATGACATTTTGGATCTCATCTCCTCTCACAGATTGAATCCCTATCGGGGAGGCTGCTCAGTTTAAACCCCAAGAGCATGGTGGGCAAGGAGGATGCCATGAGGAGAATGGGAGTTTCCCTAAGGAGAATGCTAGTGACCCTGTGCAGAGGAGACCATAACTGCCACAGTCTGCCGGGTCTCTTGCAAACCAGAGTCTCCTGGTAGAGAGCAGCCCAACTTGGTGACAGGCCCTTTTCCCTCTGTTTGGCATTTCTGTAACTCTTCTTTGCTTTCCAGCAAAATGCACACATCTCTAAACTAGAATATATGTCTCTGGAAGCTCTTAACTCTGAAGATACGATAACCTCTGGGATGTCTGGCAAAAAGAACTGTCCTCTTGGAAAGCCAGCTGCATCAGCATGCTGAAACATTCATGGTGGCAAACTTTGGCATGAGGGTTTGATAACCACCCTCCAGCATTACTACAATAAAAAGATGGGTTTATGTGAACACTCCAAGGGACAGGAGAAATTAGCCAGAGACAGAGCATGTCATGTTACTCTGGTGTCCCCTGCAATTATGTGTAGGAATTTGTACCCAAGAAGAACCAGTCCCACTCACTACAGTGAGTGCTAACCCTACCTTCCGTTGAATAATTGGGCTTGTACTAGGGTTTGTCTTTTTAAAACTGTTTGTCAAAGCTGAGTTAGGGATGTCCCCAAGCCTTAAAGGAAGGAAGAGAGTAGATACAATATTTATTTTTATTCCTGATTACAAAAGTGATGAGTATATGTGTAAAGACTGGATAAGTAGGAGGTGTGGGAGTAATTCCGTTCTTCCATCCTTATTCCTCTTCCGTATTTTCTCTTTTTTTCCATGTATAACTCCAGTGGTTCCAAGTTTCCGGTGTTCAATATGTCATACAATCCAGCAGAAAATGCAGTCCTACTGTGTACGGTACGTAACCCATGGAATCCTCCTAGGATCTTCCCATTTCCCATAGGTCTCTTTCTCATGCCCTTAGAGAACCTCTAGCGGCTCCTTAGAAGCCATTTAATGGTCATTTTGAGAGAGCTAACCCAGTAATCAGGCTCAAATCAGGTCCACTCCAGTGATGATAAACATGTTAGGGTTTGTGCACTTCTCTTGTATAAGGCTGACGATCTCTAAACTTAACGGAGCATCAAGATGAATGCCCCAAATCACTACACATATATATATCCTATGCAAAGAGGATGTTTATCTTGATTCCTCCATGTCGGTAAAATTGTAGAGCTGACTTGGAGGAGGGTTCCTGTCAGTGGAGTTGCTTTCAGGGTCAGCAAGTAGCTCCCACATTTCTTGCCATATAATTTGGGGGAAAAAGAAATGACATTCTAGTTTTAGTGCCCTGTTTGCCAATTAAAAAGAATGAAAACCTGTCTTTCCCCATATGACTTTGAGTGTCTAATCCAGTCCTTGTTCAGTATCTAAGAACATTTTTCTCCTGACAGTTGTCTTTGCTATCTTTCCTTTGATTTTTTTTTTTTTCTCCCCTTTGAACAGACTTTAAAGGTGATGAGTTGTGTGCAGGTAGAGCAACCAGAATATTGGGGATTTGGTTTGTTAATTTTTGGAGCCAAGAGCAATCCTTTGCTTCCTTTCAAATATGATCTGCATCTTTGGAGGATACAAAAAATAAAGTGCTGTGAATTCTGAGCCCTTGGGCAATGAGCCTGAGAATTTTTAGCTGTAGAAACATTCGCTTGCCCTCTAGGTGAAGAGTGAGGAAGGGATACCTTCGAATTGTTGTATGATGGCACAGTTTTCTGTCAGAATAAACTGCCGCCTTAGGTTCCTCTCACGATTTGACCTCTCTCTGTCGTCCACAGAGAGCCAGCAATTTAGAGAACAGTACCTATGACCTGTACACCATCCCCAAGGATGCAGACTCCCAGAATCCTGACGGTAGGTGCTCCCTGTGTCTGCCGGGCTTTGCGCACAGCTCTTCTCTCCTGTGCAGTCGCGCCTCTTCAGGGTTTTCACGTTCCGTCCCCAGGCTGCGGCCACATCACTCATGTCTGTTGGCAGGGGCCGCTGACAGTTGCATCACAGGCGACCATGGTGTGAAATATTCATGTTCCTCCTTCATTTTATTACTCCAGCTAGATATATATATTTTATAATTTGGTTATTAGAAACTCTCCATTTTCTCTTTCAGCACAGCATGTTATCCTAGTTTATTGTCAGCTGATACGACTTTCACCCCGGTAGTTTCATTTATTTAAGAATGTGGTTCCAATCTTGTAGTGTCTCATCCTGGGACTAGGGATTTATGCTCTCCCATCCACTCCAGATCCGAATAGGCTTCCTTTTGCATGTCAAAGAGATGAGGCTGCTCGCAGCCCACACCCCACCAGGGATCCCAGGATCCAGCTGAGACCCCCGTCTACCTCTTCCATCACCACCACCCCTTGTTGAGTCCTTCTCAGAAGCTCCTTGCAGTCCACTTCCTCCCGTTGCTTTACAGAGTGTGTTCCTTGGGTCCCCACCTTACTAGCACGCTTTCAGGACACTTTAGACTCCATCAGCAGAATGTGAGAAGTCATTTTGCTAGCCCTGGCCCTGTTGTGGGTGCTACTGTGTCGTTAGCGTTGCCGAAACGATTCACTCTTTAAAAAAAAAAAAAAAAAGCGTGGTCCTGGTGAGAAGAGAGGAAACCTGTATGTCTTTGGCATCCATAAATCAGTCTTCCCTATAAATTAAACAGTGAAGCCATTTCTGACCAAATTTTATGATTGTGTCCCTCCCTACCCACCCCCTTACTCTTTTTCCCCCTCTGTTTTTCAGTTAATAGCATTTAAAATACCTTAGTTTTGTTTTAGTACCACTTTTGTTTTCTCCATCTTTCGAGGGAGAGAATAATTAGTAAAGGAATACAGTGCAGCCCAGTGACAGGCCACAGAGAGGAAGAGGAAGAGAAAGAGCAAAAGCTTGACGAGTGTGGCTCCCCAGCCCCCACAGCGTGGGGGTGTCGGCTGTGATAAGAATTGCCTGTCAGGCACAGGTGCTGGAGAAGTGCAGAGCAAGGCTGGCCCGCACGTTCTGTCCACTTTGCTGCCGATGCTAATAGATAAAAGTACTTTGGGGCAGCCTTCTGTGTATGACCCTTGAGGTGTCCCTGAGAGTGGAGAGCCCATTCAGAATTCTAATCAGCCAGTGAAATGCTGGGGAACCGAGGAACATTTATAACTTTCTTCAGGGTAATAAGAATGATGGACATTTATGGAGCAACAGCTTGGTACTAAACACTGCCCCACACAGAGCTCATCTGCCTGTCAAGATTTAGTTGGGAGCGCTCTGCCCCACCCTGCTCTACCCCGAGGTCTGCATTTGCATGTTAAAAGCAGCAGAGCAGCTGCGTCCTGGGGAGGGGGCTCTCCCTCTACTCCAGCTTGTGGAGCTAGGAGGTCCTAGACGCTGACAGGCTGCATGCAGCGCTCGGCAGCTTGGCCAGCCAGGCCCTGCTCGTTAGCTTGATGGAGTGTGCAGTCTCCCAAGATGGGCGGTCCTTCTGCCAGTACATGGTGTTGGCTGAAATGCATCCACTTGGCCTAGAGAAAAGAGGCTTGGCAGGGGTGGAGGTTGGAGTTTGGAGGGGACTGGTGGGGAAAAGTCACTGACAATAGCCTCAGGTTACAGCTGAATTAGTTAGGAAGCAGCTGAACTGGCAAAGCCAACATGGCAGCCGGCAAGACTGGCAGCTCCATGGCACCTGACTCCGTCACCTGCCAGTGGCTCATCACACGCTCCCGCCCTTTGCTTTTGTTCTCAGCTCCTGAAGGGAAACGATCCTCGGGCCTGACAGCCGTTTGGGTTGCTAGAAATCGGTTTGCTGTCCTAGATCGGATGCATTCGGTGAGTTAAGCCTAAAAGGGGAAACTGATTTTGGCGTCGTGGTGGCAGTGGTCTAAGTATCGCACAAAGAAAGAGCAGGTTTTCTCTCTGCTCACTGCCTGGGGAGTTGTGATCATCATGCAGATAACCCCAGTCGCCCCATCAAGCAAAGAAACCTGAAAATTGACTTGATTGGGTTGATGATCACTGTGGGTCTGAGCTTGAGAACCAAGCTAACGTCACTCTTGACAACACAGAAGCCAGAAAACATCAACTCTGAAATAGGTGGGCTGGATGAGGAGTAAATCCTCCTCCTTATGCTAACTACCGCCACTGGTACTTAAAAATGTAAGCAGTCCTAAACAAGACAGACAAAGCTCTCTCAAGAAAATATGTAACAAAAATTTAAGCCCAGAAGTCTTGTCCTCTCTCTGGTTGAAGGAGGAATTCGGACTTCAGTTGGATTTCTCAGGATGTTTCAGTTGGGGGGAAAAGCAAAAGCTCTCAAGGCCCCTGGAGAGGGTTTGGGTGGGAGTGGGCTGCCTGGAGTGGTGACTGGCCTGGACAGGAACAACCCAAACTTGATTTCTTGAAGCTCAGGAACCCTTGCTGAGGCACGTCAACTGTCATCATCTGACGAACACACATTTCTGATAACCCCAGCTTTGGTCATTATTTCAGCTCCTGATCAAGAATCTGAAGAATGAGATCACCAAAAAGGTGCAAGTGCCCAACTGTGATGAGATCTTTTATGCTGGCACGGGCAGCCTCCTGCTTCGAGATGCAGAATCCATCACGCTCTTTGATGTTCAGCAGAAGCGGTAACATGTCAGGTGCCCCCAAGCAGACAGGCGTATAGTGGGTGAGGGTGGGCCTCTGTAGTGGGAGCTTTTCTCCCAGTGAGTTTGCCTCAGGCTTGGCCGCTTTTGTGCTGTAACTCTAAGACCTGCTTGCCACTTTTCCCTCTGGGGTCACTTTCCATCCTCTCCATACTAGCATCGCAAGGAGGGGCTTATCTATCAGTTTTTGGAGCACCTGAACGAAGAATGCTTTGGGGACTTAGAACTATGGGCACGTAGGGATGAATAGCATGGTTCTTGTACTTAGAGGAACTTCCAGTCCACTGATGAGATCAGACATACACAGATTCCCTAATAATACATGTGAATGAGGGACAGGGAGTGAGGGAAGGGAAAGTGCACGGTGTGAGCCAAGATGTTTCCGTCACTCAGCTACCATGCAGAGAGTGTTTATTTGGTATTATTTTAAGAAACTGGGGCTTACATTAATTTGGAGATGAAAAGCATGTAGGTCTTAACCTGGGACGAGGGAGTCAGGTCCACTTAGGTTCACCTTTCTCTGTCCCAGGACTCTGGCCTCTGTGAAGATCTCTAAGGTGAAGTATGTTATCTGGTCAGCAGACATGTCCCACGTCGCACTACTGGCCAAACATGGTAAGTCTTCATCATATCCGCCCTGATTTAGAGACCGGCCCTTCCCTCCCCACCCCTGCCAGTCTGCTTCACTCATCCTGTCCAGCAGAGCACTCATGCCCTTTGCCTCTTACAGCCATTGTGATCTGTAACCGCAAACTGGAGGCCCTGTGTAACATTCATGAGAACATTCGCGTCAAGAGTGGGGCCTGGGATGAGAGTGGGGTATTTATATATACCACAAGCAACCACATCAAATATGCCGTCACCACTGGGTAAGTGAATCATCTGATAACACAGAGTGGGAGCATGCAGCTCTTGAAATCACTGTCCTGGCTCAAGGGATGTAACTGAGTCCTCCTTGAACCTTCTTCGTGGGAAATCTTTGTCGGGCACATGTGTGCTACGCACAGCTGAACATTCTTTTTCAACTCTTTAAAAAATTGTGACATATGACCCAAATGCAGACAAATGCACGGAGTCCATACAAAGAGAATAGCAGATTGTCACATAGTGGATGTCCGTGTCCCTGCCACCCAGGTCAGGAGCTACAGCAGAGCTGGCAGCCAGAAGCCCTCAGCCTTGGGCACAACCACCTCTACTTCCCACCCAAAGATCACATTATTCTGACTTCTGTGGAAATTTCGTCCTAGCTATTCTTTGTAATTTTACTGCCCAATATGTGTCTTAAAATAGTATGCTTTAATTTTGCCTGGTTTTGAACTTCATGTAAATCATACTGAATATATTGTTTCATATTTTACTTATTTTGCTCAATATTTTGTTTGTAAGATGCATCCATGTTGTAGCTGTAATTTATTTTCATTGTGTAATATTCTGTTATATGAATATACCGCAGTTTTATCAGTTCTACTCTAGAGGGATGTTTGAGTGATTTCTAGGATTTGGCTACTGTGATGAACAATGTTCTTTTAAACATTCTTTTACATGTGTTCTGGTGCAAATGCACATAATGTTTCTCTAGAGTGTCCACCCAGAGCCGAATTGCTGGATCATAGAGTATGCGTATCTTCGCGTTTACTAGGTAACATGAAACTGCTCTCCAGAGGGGCTGTACCGATTTTCACGTCCACCAGCATGGTAGAAAATCTTCCTTGCTTACCATCCTTTCCAGCCCTTGGCTTTGCCAGACTTATTTTTGTCTGTCTGGTGGGTGTGTAATGGCATCTCATTGTCATTTTACTTTTCTACGCTGATTCCTAATGAGATTGAGCAACTTTTCAGTTGACCATCAGGATTTCCTCTTTTGTGAATTCTGTTCAGGCCTTTTATCTCTTTTTTTAATGAGTTATCCTTTTTAATTTTAGGAGTTCTTCATATATTTGAGTGTGCATCCTTTGTCAGGGCTACGTGTTACAAATCTTAATGTTTCTTCCCATTCTCTAGCTTGTCTTCTGATTCTCTTTATGATGCCCTTTGACGACCGGATGTTCTTACTTTAATATAGTTGAATTTATGAATCTTACCTTTTATGGGTATTGGGTTTTGTATCTTCTTGAATAAATCTTTATCGACTCCAAGATTATAAAGGCATTCTTTTATATTCTCTTGTAGAAACTTTATAGTTTTGTTTTTCATATCTAGGACTGTGATCTGCTGAAGTTCATTTTTGTGTATGGTGTGAGGTGCAGGGGGCTCAGTTTCACAGTTTTCCTTACGGACACTCAGCTGTCCCAGAGTCATTTACTGAAATCAGACCAATCTTTACCCCCTCATTCTACAGTGCCTTCTTTGTCACGTATGAATCATGTTTCCAAAAATGCAAGGACCTGTTTTCTGTGGGCTGTGTGTTGATCTCTGATCTCATTCTGTCTTAAAGTATTACAGCTTTAGGATTTTTCGCATCTGCTAAAGCACATCCTCGGATCTTTCCCACTTTTATTTTTTAAAGTTATTAAGCTATTTTCTAATTACTTTTGCCCTGAAAAGGCAAATTTTCAATTTTTTTTTGCCTTAAAAAAGTATGTTAGAATCAGCTTGTGAAATTCCATGCAAAATAAAACCAACAAAGAAAACACACTCTTGTGATTTTAGTGGGATTGCATTGGATCTGTTTGTCATTTTGGGCCTAATTGACATCTTTACAATATTAAATTTCCTGATCTGTGAACATGATGTAGTAACTCTTCATTTATTTAGGTGTTCCTAAATAAATGTTTACTCTTTCAGTAAGGTTTATAATTTTCTCCATAGAGATCTTGCATTTCTTTAGATTATTCTTAGGCCCTTGGTAGTTTTCAATGTGATTTGTAAGTGGATAGTATCCATTTAAAAATTTAATTTTCTAACTTTTTATGATACTTAGAAATACAATTACGTTTTTAAATTGATTCTATTTCAGAGACCTTGCTAGACTTTTATTATTTCTAGTAATTTATCTTTTTTTCACAAATAATCATAGCATCTTTGGGTAGTGATGGTTTGTTCTTCTTTTCCAGTACTTAACTTTCATGTGTTTGTCTTGCACTGACCAGAATCTCCAGCATAGTGTTGAATAAACATGGTGATGGCAAGCTTTTTTGTCTTGTTCCAATTTAAAGAGTGAGCTTTGGGGAGCCAGGGTGGCTCAGTTGGTTAAGCGTCCGACTCATGGTTTCAGCTTGGATTGTGATCTTGGGGTTGTGAGATTGAGCCCCACGTTGGGCTCTGCACTCAGCGTGGAGTCTGCTTGAGATTCTGCCTAAGATTCCCTCTGCCCCTTCCCCTGCTTGCACTCTCTCTCTCTTAAATAAAATCTTCAAGAAAAGAAAAAGAGTGAGCTTTCAGTGTATTGGCATTATGTAAGTTTGTTGTAGACTTCTTTAGAGATAGCTTTTATTTATTAAGGAATTTCCTTGCTATAGCTCAGATAAATATTGAATTTTATTAGATACTTTTTCTGCATATACTGAGGTAATCATAGGATTTTTCTCTTTTTATTGATTAGTAGTGAATTAAATTGATTTTTAAAAAATGTTAGACCAGTGGGGTACCTAGTGGCTCAGTTGGTTGAGCATCTGCCTTTGGCTCAGGTCATGATCCCAGGGTCCTGGGATCCAGCCTTGCATTGGGCTCCCTGCTCGGTAGGGGGCCTGCTTCTCCCTCTCCCACACCCCTGCTTGTGCACGTGCTCGCTCTCTCTCTTTCTGTCAAATAAATAAATAAAATCTTAAAAAAAAAAATGTTAGACCAACATTGTATTCCTGATACAGATCTAACTTGGTCATGATGTTTTACCCGTTTCTGATATTGCTAAATAAAATAAATTTTATTTATTTATTTTTAAAGATTTTATTTATTTATTTGACAGAGAGAGAGACAGCAGAGCAGGAACACAAGCAGGGGGAGTGGGAGAAGGAGAAGCAGGCTCCCCACTGAGCAGGGAACCCGATGCGGGGCTCGATCCCAGGATGCTGGGATCATGACCTGAGCCGAAGGTAGATGCTTAACGACTAAACCACCCAGGCGCCCCTTGATATTGCTAGTTTTAGTTTGCTAGTATTTTGCTCAGGATTTTTACATCCATGTATGTACATATATGAGATTGACCCGTGACTTCCCTTTTTCTTTCTGTCCTTGTCAGGTTTTGGTGTTGAGGTTGTGCTAATTTCATAAAATAAGGAAGTAATACACCTTCCTCTGTTCTCTCAGTGAGTTTGTAATAAGATTCGGTTTAATTCTTCCTGAAATGTTGGGTAGAATTTGCCAGTGAAGTCATCCAGGCCTGGATTTTTTTATGATTCAGTTTATCTTGTGTAACAGTTATGGGACTGTAGGGGTTTTTTATCTCTTTTTAGGCAGTTTTGGTAAATTTTTACTTTTCTTGGAATTTGATCATTTAAAAAAAGTTTACGCCCATCCTCATCCTGCAGGAGCTAGAGTAATATCCCCTTTTCCATTCCTAATATTGCAGTTCTATCTTTTTGTTTTAATTAGCCTCATGAGAGGTTTATCAGTTTTATTTAGCTTTTGCCTTTATTGATTGAACTTCTGTGTTGTATTTTTGTTTTCTATTTCTTAATTTTATGATTGGCTTCATTATTTTTCCTAAGTATATTCTTTGGTTTAACTTTTAAAAGAACAAAATTTTTGAGTTGGGTGCTTATTAATTTTTATTACATTTTTATTTTTTATATTATATTTATTAATTTTCTAATATATGTACATAGAACTCATTAGTTTTTGGTGTTTCTTCTAATACAGTGTGTGCACTTAGCATCCTGGATTATCAATCAAATTTTGTGTTAGCGATGCCCATAAATTTTATAAACTTTTAGTTTTTGTTCAGTTTAAAATATTTTTTGCTTTTTATCATTTGTATGTCAGAACTTCGCATCTCCTGCTCTTCTCCTTTTACCTGTAACTGCAGGGAAGGATTTAACTGGCCCAGTGATTGTATACCAGAACTTTAAATTTAACTTTCAGGACTGATTCCTTAGCCATGTCTCTTGGCTCTCAGAGTTGTAACTTATGGAGAAAGATCATACCATGTGCCCCGTGTTTTCCTGCTTCATACAAAAGAAAAAGTACATGTGGCATTTAGTTCTGCTCTCTTTTGAATTGCTTCCCATCTGTCCCATTGTGCAAGTGGCACTTGGCCAAAGAGCAGTGAGAAGATAAAAAGTTGTGTCCTAAGCTTGTTCCAGGTCCTCACAGGCTGGGTTTTGCCCCTCATTTGCTGAAAGTTGTGCCCTCTAACTCCTATTTGCAGGGACTATGGGATCATCCGGACTCTGGATTTACCCATCTATGTCACGCGCGTGAAGGGCAACAATGTGTATTGCCTGGACAGGGAGTGTCGTCCGCGGGTGCTCACCATTGATCCCACTGAGTTCAAGTTCAAGCTGGCCCTGATCAACAGAAAATATGATGAGGTATGAAACGAGACTGCGCACTAGGGGTGTGAGAGGGCCAGCACTCCTTTTTCCCTCTGAGTGATCTCTCCTTCCTGCCCCACCCCACCCCAAATGTCTAGGTACTGCACATGGTGAGGAATGCCAAGCTAGTAGGACAGTCCATCATTGCTTACCTCCAGAAGAAGGGCTACCCAGAAGTGGCACTGCATTTCGTCAAGGATGAAAAAACTCGATTTAGTCTGGCACTCGAGTGTGGAAATATTGAGGTGAGGGAGACGTGGTCATGAGCCCCATTTCATTGCAGAGGAGGTGATAGGGTTAGGGTCGCACTGCAAGGATGTTATTCTGGGCTTGCTGCTTCAGGAGGTATGATGGAATTTGAGATTTTTCTAGTTGTTAGGTAGAGCTGTCTTCCTGTTGCTGTTGGCCCATCTCTGCCACTTCCTGTCTCTGCATCTGCCATAGCGTTGTTACTGTTGTCATTATCGGTCATTCTGAATTCATTAACTTCTAGAATCGGAGCAACATAGTGTGGAATCTGAAAAATCTCATTATTTCCTTCACCTCTTACTTGCTGATTGGCTGCTTAGATGAAGAAGTACTTGTGAAATGTTGGGACCTAGAGGGGTGCCTGGCAGCTCAGTCGGCATCTGATTCTTGATCTCAGCTCAGGTCTGGATCTCAGGGTTGTGATTTCAAGCCCTGTGTTGGGCTCCACACTGGGTGTGGAGCCTACTTAAAAATCAAATAAAATAAAATCTTTAAAAAAAATGTTGGGACCTAGAGTGTACAGGCGTTTTTTTAAATGGGAAGAGGGCTTAGGTGAATTGACTTTCTAGTTGTGAACTTCCTTCTTTTATTATTTCTTCTTTCCTAAAGCCCCTGTGGATCTTCAAACTTAGCAAGTAGAAAAAAAGGTAGCTAAGTAGGAATTGGCCCTACGGAATCAGCAAATGGTAGGAGATGATTTTGTTGTAAAAGTAAATTTCGGAGGAGAAGGATAATGTAATGTGATTCTTTCCATGGAGCCAAAGGGACTCTGTTTGGTGATAGGATTTTCAGTAGAATTAGACTGAACGCTAAGAGTAATTGCAAGTATAGAGAGCCTGTGGGAGATTTATGTAGAGGCAGATACTTTGACTGTAGTCCCTAGTTTTGAGTCACAGTATCTGCCAACCTGTTAACTCTGACCCTGGGGACTCTTTAGATTGCTCTGGAAGCAGCCAAAGCACTGGATGACAAGAACTGCTGGGAAAAGCTGGGAGAAGTGGCCTTGCTACAAGGGAACCACCAGATTGTGGAAATGTGTTATCAACGCACCAAAAACTTTGACAAACTTTCTTTCTTGTACCTTATCACTGGCAACCTAGAGAAACTTCGCAAGATGATGAAGATTGGTGAGTCCCCAGAAACTAAGGATGGGAAGAGCGGTCCTTGGGGGAAGGAGGAAGGCAAATAGAGGAGAATGAGAACTTAAGAGAAAAGCCCTAACTTGGTATCTCTTACTGACTTGCTGCAGCTGAGATCCGAAAGGACATGAGTGGCCATTATCAGAATGCCCTCTACCTGGGTGACGTGTCCGAGCGGGTGCGGATCCTGAAGAACTGTGGGCAGAGTAAGTAGGCACGTGGGACTCACCATCTCTCTTGGGGCTTAGATAGTATTTTCTCTTCGTGGTGAATTACCCACGTATAGCGGTGAGATGTTTCCCTTTGTTGTGCATTTTTCCAGAAGAGACAGCATGCTCCTATCAAGCTCAGGAGACATTCTTCAGAGCCAGGTGGAGGTACAGCCAGAATATTCAGTCTGGTCAAGCACTCTTAGGAAAACAGTTAATAGTCATGGAGGAGCTAGGGGGTTTTAAAATGTCCTGAAGCAGAGACCCTAGTAAATACACTTGACTGGTTGCCATTAGAATTTTATTCTTTTACCTCAAGCCTGGAGGTTTTACTCTTTTACTTATTTATTCGTTTATGTATTCAAGGGATATTTTCTTTTCCTTTTTTTTTTCTAAAGATTTTATTTATTTGACAGAGAGCGACACAGCGAGAGAGGGAACACAAGCAGGGGGAGTGGGAGAGGGAGAAGCAGGCTCCTCACTGAGCAGGGAGCCCGATGCGGGGCTTGATCCCAGGATGCTGGGATCATGACCTGAGCCGAAGGCAGATGCTTAACAACTGAGTCACCCAGACGCTCCTCAAAGGATATTTTCTGAGAGCCCAGTATGTACCAAGCACAATACTAGCATTTGAGATACACTAGGAAACAAGAAAGGTGAGAGATGTGGTTTGAACGAAGGTGCTAAGCAGTAAAGGGGTCAGACTTGCCATATGTTGTAAAGGTGGAAACAACGTGATTTATTGAAGGGCTGGATGTGTGACGTGAGGAGAGGAGCCAGGGATGACTCCAAGATTCTTGTCAGCACTGATGAGAGAGTTTAAGGATAAGTGACTGTATTAGTTACTTACTGCTGTGGAGCAAATTACCCCAAAGTGAGTAGTTTAAAACAACAAATGCTGATTACCTCAGCATGGCTTAGCTGGATGCCTCTGGCTCAGTGTCTCTCAGGAGTCTGTGATCAGGGCGTTGGCCAAGACTGCAGATATCTCAAGGCTTGAGTGGGGAAGGATCTCCTCCCACACTCTCTACAGGGCTGCAGGCAGTCCTCAGGTCCTTGTGGGCTGCTGACTGGGAAATGTCAATTTTCTGCCATGTAGGCGTCTCCTTAGGGCACTTTACAGCATGGCAGCTGGTTTCCCTCAGAGCAGGCGATGGCATCCAGGTGGAGGCCACAGTCGTATCCTAATCTCAGAAGTGACATCCCATCACTTCTGCCATGTCTTGTTCATTAGAAGTGAGTCAGCAAGTCCCTTCCACACTGAAGGTGTGGGTGTGGGGGGGATTTTGCACAGACTTGAAGACCAGGAGGCAGGGATTGCTGGGGGACATCCGGAATGCTGTCTACCACAACGTCTGTTTTCTCTGCAGAGTCACTGGCCTATCTCACGGCTGCTACTCATGGCTTAGATGAAGAAGCTGAGAGCTTGAAGGAGACATTTGACCCAGAGAAGGAGACTGTGAGTCTTTGTTTACATGGGTGTCGGATTACAGGATGAACTCAGATCTGGGGACAGTTTAAATCTACAGACGTTAGTCTCCCACCTGGTTACCAGGAGAGGCAGAGAAGCAAAGGAGATCAAAGGAGGCTCTGTAGCCTTCCCTGCATGATTCCTGAGAGCTGTTTGCTTTTAACCTTCTTCCACCTCTTAGATCCCAGACATTGATCCTAATGCCAAGCTGCTCCAGCCACCTGCACCTATCATGCCATTGGATACCAACTGGCCCTTACTGACTGTGTCTAAAGGCTTCTTTGAAGGCTCCATTGCCAGCAAGGGTAAGTGCCCACCCCTCTGTAGTGTTTTTGTTATTGTTTGTTTTGTGAAGAGCTGTCCTACAGAGTACCCTCAGCTCCTTTGTCCTTTCTTCTGTGTGAGATCATGGAGCACAGAGACACCAATCTGAGCTATGGTACATGCTTTTAAAAATTAAATAAAAGCATTATGAGATTATTAGAATTTGGAAAATAGGGGGAGAAAAGAAAGTTGTGTCTTAGTCCAGGCTTCCGACAACCGCTCTGCACATGTGGGTGCATTTCCTTAGGCTTTTCCATATGTGTGGTTGGTCACTCAGTCCCGTTTAGTATTTTATCGTTCACGATGTACGGTCTTAAGGCACCAGGGCAGCGACCTCAGACTCTGGCATGCGGGCGTATGCAGACCTGAGCTACCTCCCACCGCTACTCCCACCCTTGCCCGCTCTGGTTTTCTTGGCTGAAAGCTTAGATAGACCCCTGGGCATCTTGTGCCCAGGCCTGCTCATCCCTCCACCTCTCACCTACCCTGTGTCCCCATGCCGCGTACACACTGTAGAGGTGGTAGCTCAGCAGAGCTCTCAGCGGGAAACTCTAAGAGTTGCTAAGTAAAAAATGGTTTAAGAGGGGCACCTGAGTAGCTCAGTTGGTTGAGTGTCTGCCTTTGGCTCAGGTCATGATGCTGGAGTCCTGGGATTGAGCCCCGTATCGGGCTCCCTGCTCAGCAGGGAGTCTGCTTCTCCCGCTCCCCCTGCTTCTTCCCCTCACTTGTTCGAGGGTGCGCACGCTCTCTCTCTCTTTCAAATAAATAAACAAAACCTTTAAAAAAAAAATGGTTTAAGAGGCAGGTTTTAGTAGCAGGAAGGCCTTTCCGTCTCTCTTCTATTCCCTCTCCCTTTGAAAACTACTGCAAGTTAGCGTAGCATATATACTACAAAAATAAATAATAAACAAGAACATTGAGTGGACAGGGCCTTGGCAGCTGCTTTTGTAAGGATGCAGCTTGCCTGCAGAAGAGGCCAGATCTCAGACTTGCCTGGCCATAACCAGTTCCTTTCTGTTCCTTCTCTCTGTAGGCAAGGGAGGAGCACTGGCTGCTGACATTGACATTGACACTGTTGGCACCGAGGGCTGGGGAGAGGATGCGGAGCTGCAGCTGGACGAAGGTAAGAGTGTACTTCTTGGACTCCTGGAAGGATGGTGGCCTGGGTGGGGGCTGGGTTGTGGGGCACTCCTGCAGGGTTCCAAACCATGGGACCCATAAAGATCCTAGCATTGTGCTTTCTTTGGGCTAAAGATTATACCACTCTGCAAATCCACTTTGAGCCTGGATTTTCCTTACAGACGGCTTTGTGGAGGCTACAGAAGGTCTGGGGGACGACGCTCTTGGCAAGGGACAGGAAGAAGGAGGCGGCTGGGATGTCGAAGAGGACCTGGAGCTCCCTCCTGAGCTGGTGCATGGGGTTCTTACCCTTAGAAGGCTCCCTCTGCTTCTCCCTATGCAAGCCATTGTCCTTACTGCTCCCGACCTGTCCTGAGGCTCCTTGAAAGGGAGGGGGTCTAGACCGTCCTGGTCTGATGCTTGTCTCCATTTGAAAGAAGGAAAGGAGATAATCAGGTTGTGCCAACAGCAGCTTATGAAAAGGCAGCAGGCTTTGTTGTCTGAATTAGAGCTTTTGGTGTATCATTTTGTTACTCGTGAAGCTGCTCGTATTTGAAGGTCTTCTCCCACAACCATCCCCCTTCCTCCCCAGTCGAGTCTGGGGACAAGGTAAAGGGCTGTGTTTAGATTGATCAGCACAGAGTGCTTGAATGGCTTACAAAATGACTGACCTGTTTTTCTCCTAGGATATACCCCCTGGGGCAGCTGGGGGTGCTGAGGATGGGTTCTTTGTGCCCCCCACCAAGGGAACCAGCCCAACTCAGGTAAGTAGACAAACACAGCCCTGTGGGCATGACTTCTGGTTCTGAGCTGGCTACGCTGGCTTAATATGTAATGAGTGGCTAATACTTTTCTGCTCTAGATACAGAGTAGGATAGTTTGGGAGGAGAAAGGGCAAAGTTTAACTTGGCTTGGGTTTTCTGTTTCTTGTTAGATCTGGTGCAGTAACTCTCAGCTTCCAGTGGATCACATCCTGGCAGGCTCTTTTGAAACAGCCATGCGGGTAAGTCTGAGAGTAGCGTTGGCTCTTGCTGAGTGTTCCTCGTTCAGGGTCCCCAGGGAGAAGGGTGACTCATCTTAACCGAATGGAAATTAACCTATCCACAAGGGCAGAGGTGTGTCTTTATCGTGGAAACCCTGGTCTTGCCTGAGGAAACTTGCCTCATAAGGCCTTCCTCTTAGTGCTTTCCATTTGGCTTAGTAATCTCTTCAGGTGGATCCTACCAGCCCCCCCCCCCCATGTATAGTCTGCTTTGTGGCTCAAAGTCAGCGCCCCTTCACGAACAGGTGTGTGTTTTGAACGCTAAACCATGTATTATGATGGCAGTAACAGTAACTACAAATGCAACAACCACGAACATTTCCTCAGTGTTGACTGTGTATCCCGCACTATCCTAAATGCTTTATAGGTATTATTAAATGCGGTAGGTCCTATAATTAAGTGTGATTTACTGATGAGGAAACAAGTACAGAGAAGTACCTTGCCCAAGGTCAGCTGGTTTTTCAGTGGCAGGGTCACAGTTTTTGTGTTTCTTTCCTCCTGTATTCCAGCTCCTTCACGACCAAGTGGGGGTGACCCAGTTTGGCCCCTATAAGCAACTGTTCCTACAGACCTATGCCCGCGGCCGTACCACCTATCAGGCCCTGCCCTGCCTGCCCTCCATGTACGGCTATCCTAATCGCAATTGGTAAGGCCCCTTGCTCGTGACTTGTGTCTCTTCCAGCATGGGGTAGGTATTTCAGATGGTAGCCTGGGGGACAGTTAACCCTTGTCCCAGAGCTGAGGTTTCCTAGTAGGAAGAGAACTTCGGCTTGACACTGCATGAGGCTTGGTTTATACATCTGCACCCACTTCCCCCTCCTGTTTCCCCCGTTGAGTCTGGTGGAGTCCCGATTCTCCTTTCTTCTTCCTACTTTTCCAAACGTCCAGGAAGGATGCAGGGCTGAAGAACGGTGTACCAGCGGTGGGCCTGAAGCTTAATGACCTCATTCAGCGGCTGCAGCTCTGCTACCAGCTCACCACCGTTGGCAAGTTTGAGGAGGCTGTGGAAAAATTCCGCTCCATCTTGCTCAGTGTGCCTCTTCTCGTTGTGGACAATAAACAGGAGATTGCAGAGGTAGGAGGGGCAGCTGCTTGTTGTAGTCCTGGGCACCCCCACATCCTTGCCTCTGCACCGTGATCTTGCTTCGCCCCTCTCTGCAGGCCCAGCAGCTCATCACCATCTGCCGTGAGTACATTGTGGGTTTGTCCATGGAGATAGAAAGGAAGAAGCTGCCCAAAGAGACTCTGGATCAGCAGAAGCGCATCTGCGAGGTACTGTCTCTGGGCCTCTGCGCAGCACAGAGGTGTCCTCCCCCTCCCCCACCAGCAGATCTGAATTCTGGACTTCTCAACCCAGATTGCAGTCTGGGGAGTAAGAGATATTTGGGCCCACTTCTGTGAGGAGAGGGTGTATTTTTCTGCCCTTCTTCATTCCGTCAGTCCTCCATCCCCAGGGGGCAGAAGATCCCTCTGCCGTATAATCAGTCCTGTTTTTGTTTGCTTTGTGTGGTGATTAATGCCCCTGCAGCCGCCTATAAATGATCTGTGTTGGCTGTAGCATCAGCGGGGCATGTGTCCCTCCTTCTGTCCACCAGATGGCAGCCTATTTCACCCACTCAAACCTGCAGCCTGTGCACATGATCCTGGTGCTGCGGACGGCCCTCAACCTCTTCTTCAAGCTCAAGAACTTTAAGACAGCTGCCACCTTTGCTCGGCGCCTGCTGGAACTTGGGCCCAAGCCGGAGGTGGCTCAACAGGTAGATGGGAACTCCTGTAAGCGTAAAGGAATCACATCGCCTACATGGAGGGAGTAGACGACCAAGGCCCTTGCCTCTGAAACAAAGCACTGAAGAACAACATTCAACAAAAGGACCCAACAGAACGCCATCCTCTTTACTTAGTGGCGTGGGTGCCTCCTTTTGTTCCGGGAAAGGGAACTTCTAACTCATTCAGCCGTGGTGCAGGTGTAAGAGGGACCTACTCCCTAGAATAGCTCTAGTCTTCCTGTGCCTAAGCTCTGCTACCCATTACCACCACTGCTAACCTGCACACACACGAGTTGCTACTTGTATTCTCTAGAAGCATTCCTCTTGGGCAGTCGAAGCCAGTCTTAACCCTTTGAGTCCTGACCCTGATAATTCCCAGACTTGGCGGAGGAATATGGGTCTAGATCCATGGAACCACTTTGCTATCGAGAAGGGGAGATCCTGATACAGCAGGAACGGTAATTGTGACCCCTTCACATATGTCCTGTACGGAGGACATATTCTGATTTCACTCAGTACAATTGCATCTTGAATCAAAGAAACTAAAAACAGTGGTGCTGGGATCATTTGAGTTCTGGTTTGCAGTTTTTGGTCCTCTTAAATAAAATATTCCTTCCCTCCCTCAGACCCGCAAAATTCTGTCTGCTTGTGAGAAGAACCCCAACCCCACAGATGCCTACCAGCTCAATTACGACATGCACAACCCTTTTGACATCTGTGCTGCCTCCTATCGGCCCATCTACCGTGGAAAGCCTGTAGAGAAATGTCCGCTCAGTGGGGCCTGCTATTCCCCTGAGTTCAAGGGTCAAATCTGCAAGGTCACTACAGTAAGTACTATTCTCTAGAAATGCATCCAGGATATTGAGGGAAGAGGAAAGAGAAGGAAGCATGTTCGTCCTTTTTTCTCCTCTATTTGCCTGTAGCTCCTTGAGGCAGTGATACTGTAAACAATCAATAAACAGATCAGTGACAGACATTAACAACATGAACAACGTACACTTCTGTCCTCCCTGAAGAGTGGAGGGAGTAAGCTCTCTGGGCTTTTCACCCTCACAAATCCCTAATTTTTTCCTCTGTTTCCTTTTCCACAGGTGACAGAGATTGGCAAAGACGTCATTGGTTTAAGGATCAGTCCTCTGCAGTTCCGCTAAGGCCCCCTCTGGTGTGTGCAGGTCAATCACCATAGTTCCTCCGGAGAATCAGTCTCTTTGTCCTTCTAGCTCCTTTTTCCTCAATTACCCTTCAAATTATTGACATTTAGCTTTCCTGCCCTAAGACGTCGTGTCACTTTCTCTTCTTCTGTGGCGAATCAGAACATCTACATTTGACTATTTCTCATCTCAAGGGTGACTACACTTGTGGTCGCAGTTGGCCTTGTCGTCCCAGCTTAGATCGTTCAAGGAACAAATGAAAACTCAGGATGCGCATGTGCTTACTGAATTCCTTTAATATTCATCCTTTCCCTCCCCACCCTCTTTGTATCTTCTTTTGGACAGAAGCAGGGTGTAATAAATAAGAGCCCATCTTTTACTCAGCCACAGCAAACTCTTAGCCATCCCCCATTTTCCTTGGACATTTAAACTCCCAGGCAGGTACCCTCTGTGTGTGCCCAGAAACTTAAAGTCTGAGAAGAAACTGGTTTTCCAAAAATGCACATCACCTTTTATTGATTTGTTCTTTATAGCCATTGTTCTTGTGTTTTGTTTCTCACCCTTAATAAAGTAAATTTCTATGAGTTTTGTGACCCCATTTGTTTCCCGGACACCCTCCTGTTCCTACTCCATGTAGCTGCCTCACCAAAGCAGATAGCTTTTTTTTAAATCTTGTAATTAAAATTACTTACTTAGAATTACTTACTTTTGTAAGTAAGAAATGCCCATTGTCTTAAAAAAAAAAAAAGCATATACTGTTCATCTATTAAACTGTGAGAATGTAGAAAGCAAGTTTAGCTCCCCTGTTCCATTACTGACGACGGCAACCTTACCCCCTTTTCCTAGTTACAGCCAGTACTTACTGAGCACCTACCATGTACCTGTCTCTGTTCTAGATATTTTACAGGTAATCCACATGTATAAAATTAATTAGTACGTTATATATGTTACAGTGATTCTATTGGCAACACAGTTTGCTTGTCATGTGCTAAGACTACGTTGGATAGAGTGACATTCTTTGCCTGTGATTACAGTTTGTACTTTTTTTCATTTTAAACTCATGTTTTCAATAAACAATACATTCATATAGTTCAAAACTCAGTAAAGGTAAAAAGCTATTCTGTGACATCTTCCTTCCACTCTTTTCCTCAGCTACCCAGTTCCTGTCACCTTCCCTCAAATAAGTAGCCACTCTTGGCGTCCTTGTGTGCATCAGCGGTTTGTGTGTACACAAGCAGATTCCCCTGCTACACAGACATGAAGCATGCTGCTAAATGAGTTTGCACCTTGTTTTATCATGTGTACCGCATTTAAGATATTTTTCTATATCGTATGTTAGCTTCCCTTTTTTTACTTCTCTGCATAGTGTACCATTGAATGATTTAGTTTATGTAAGTTACCTTCTTTCCTGATGGGTATTTAGATTGTTCTCAATCTTTGTTATAAAAAATGCTGCAATGAATAACTTGAACACACATTGTACAGTTTGGGGAAGTGTGTCTGTAGGACAGACTCCTCGAGATGGAATTCCTGCATCAGAGAGCACAGGCCTTGATATTTTTTTAGCTTTAAGAGCTGCTCGCTTAAACTTAATATCTACAGACAAAGCCTGCCTTCTCAAAAACTTGCATACTACTTTGATGATACTCTCTCAAGTTGTCAACATTCTTTCTGTAAACATAGGCAAGTTGGTGATAAATTTTGGCAAAAAAAATTATTTTTGTAAGTTTACTAACTTTGCATTTAAACATAAACTTTATTCTGAACTGGGGGATATATAAAAAAAAAGGACAATCCGTGCTTCCTGAAGCTCATGTTATTAGGGAAACAAAATGGATATATATAAAATAATTGCGAATATCAGGCAAGAATTTGAAGTTGGTCAATAAACAGTGGAGAGCCATTAAGTCCTTAAGCAAGAGAGATATACAGAAAACGCTGTAGGAGCACTTGGGTGGCTCAGTCAGTTAAACGTCGACTCCATCTCAGCTCAGGTCTCGATCTCAGGATCATGAGTTCAAGTGCAGTGTTGGGCTCTAAGCGTGGAGCCCACTTTAAAAAAATGCTGTAAAATATTTTGCAACAGTGTGAACTATACATTAGAAAGGCAGGAGGTGAATAAATGTGAAGATGCAGTTTCAGGAATATCACTAGTAAGAAGAAAAAAGCAGAAGCAAGTTTAGAGGAAGGATCATGCTTGTTTTCAACTCCATGTTCTCTCAGTTACCTCCTTATTTTCCTTATTAACATGCTTGTTACCACATTAATATAAAGCCAATAGAAATACCTGTAATGTGCTTGATAGAACGATAGAATAGAGATAGGCATGTAAGTGGTTTGGAGTTGAATGAGGAAGCCTGGAATAGATTCTGTTACAGGTGTTGGGGAGAAAGGGGTTAATCAGAGGGCGTTTCCATTATAGAAGTTTAGAATTGAAGGAACTATAATGTTACATAGTTGCAGTCTGAGGCCTTGAGTGGTGAAGGGTTTTGAACAAAAGTAATTAGTTAGAGAACTGGGACTGGGACTTCAGTCAGCTGACTTTCAGTTCAGAATGTTTTCTCCTGAGTCACACCACTTGTGCCTGGAACAATACGGTAGGTTTTGCACAGGTGATGATTTTAAGAATCTGAAGGAAAGAGTAAGGTACCTAAGCTGGTGCTTGACCCAGAACTCGTGTGTGTTCAGGAAGCCGAGGATGAAAGCTGTGAAGTGACTTCATTTAGATGTGATTTCTCCCTTTAAGCTCCATCGCACTCTATCCTCCTTTTAGGAGCTTTACCTTGTACCATACTTACTGCGTGTCTGTCCGATCCTACCTCCGGCCTAATCCCCAGGCAGCAGGGGCTGGTCCTGACTTGGCCCTCTTCCTCTCTTGTGCCCAGCGCAGGATCCTAAACAGTGGATGCCCTCTAAGTGCTTAAGTCGGCTTGCGTCTGAGGCGGTCCTGGCCCATGTGAAGAGGAGGGAAGGGATGTGTAGAGTCGTCTCTATCCGTGCCTCCTCCCCCAGCTTCTCTGGATTGGAGTTGGGTTCCGTCTGGAGAAAAGGAGGTCGTTCAGGGAAGGCAGGTCTGTCACTACTACATGTGAACTGTCCCCTGGCTCGGTCCACGGCCCCAGACTGGCTTTTTCTGCCTGAATTGCTCCAGCTGACGCTGGGTTCTAAGTTCCTAGGCCTGTGTCCTTCAGTCCTGGCAGTCCTGATGGGGGACAGGAGGTGAGAGAGCCGCTAGACCCCACCGGGAAGTGTGCCTTGTCGGGGTCTGGGCGGGCAAAGAGCCGCCAGCGAGCGCCTACCCACCGCAGGCCCAGCCCGGGAGCTGAGAACCCAGCAGTGAAGGCAAATCTTTGCCGGCGTGGTGTTTAAATTCTAGGCGGCGGCGGGGAGACAGGAAACCAGGGAAGTAAAACATCGCATGCCAGAGAGTGTGAAGTGTTGGGGAAAACGAGAGACGGTTACTTCTCTGGATAATGCGAGAAGGTGAAGTAAAGGAAGCTAGGCTACTAAGTAACCTGGCAGAAGTTAACAGTAAGACAGTAAGTTCCACTCCGTTAGTTCACCGGTTCCTGGCCAGAAGGGAGAAAAGAGAGAGAGGGGGAAAAAAAAAGCACCCCCCCCAAACCCAAAACAAGACCAAAAAACTCCGTTTCCTGTCCCTTTAAAAATGGCGGCTCCGCACCGACCAGCACTGCTATTGGTTGCACGAGGGGAAGGGGCGGGGCGGGGCGGGGCGCAGGCGCCGCGGAGGCCCGCCCCCTACGGCAAGCCGGAGAGAGCAAGATGGCCGCCGCTGAGGAGGACTGTGGGGCTGGGGCCGACGCTGACCGGGAATTGGAAGAGCTCCTGGAAAGTAAGAGCTGGTAAAGGGAGAGACCCGACGGGGGCGGTTGTAAGGGCTCATTCGACGGCGAACTGAGCCTGAGCTATTGGGGGCGGAGCGGGAGAGGCTTTCCAAGGTTGGCCGGGGGCGGAGGATCTGCCTGCGACTCCGAAGAAAATCCCTGGGTCACCCTCTCCTTCCTCCGCGGCGGGGGCTGAGGAGCCCGTCTGGGGCCCCTGAGCGTGTGAGACCGTTGATTTCGGGGCCGGAGGGGAAGCGGTGACCCCCCGGACGGCGATTCCCGATCCGACGCCGACCTCCCGTTGCTCTGCGTGAGCGGGTCCTCGGACCCGACTTCCTTCCCGCCAGCAGCCGCATTCGGTGCTCGGTGGCCAGGGACCGCGACGCTCACGGACTGCTTGCTCTAGGTGTCGACAGGTCCGTGGCGCGCCGTCTGTGCGCTGTGCTCTCCTCGCGCGTCTTTCGCCGGGCCTTTCACCTTTTCCTCAGCGGGCCCTGTTCCAGTTCTTTCCCCGTGTCAGAGCTCGAGCCAGCTCCCTTCTGCGGTTCTGGGCGGAGACGGTTCACCCTCCGAAAGAGGCTGAGTGTTCCTTCCTCCTTCGCCCTGCCCTCCGCTCCTCTGTTGGTCGCTTGCCCGCAGTGGGCCATGCCCTCCCCCAGGCCTGGCAGGCGGGATGGTGGGGAGGACTCGGGTTTTTCAGGGCAGCGGTGAATATGTTTCGTCTCTTGCCCAGTCACAGAGAGAGGAGCAGAAACGGCGAGGGATGCCAGGTGACTCTGTGCGGATGGGCACATCAGTAGCTGCAGAGACGAGGAGGCCGGAGGGAGCTCTAGGAGCTTTGCCACGGGAGGGCTGCATCTGAGGAGAGGAGAAGAGCGTTCGGTGCTCCCCAGGGAGTGCAGCGTGCTCTCCCTCAGTCTGTGCTAGTGCCGGGACCCGTGGGAAGCTGGGTGGAACAGCGCGTGGCTTCTGCTTGCTTGCCAAAAATTATTCCCTTGAGGGCTCCAGAGTGAGCTCAGGGGCTTAAGGACATCTGTGCTCTCTGCTCCTGTTGGATATTTGTGTGGGATTTCTGGGGACCCATTAGATGTGGCAAGGAAGGCACTGTGTAGACGGAGCTGTCTTTGCAGAACTTTCAGCTCTCTCCTCCCAGCTCTGAGAGCGATGCCTCTTCCATCTTAAGGGATTTCTTCTCCTTTTTTTAAAAAGATTTTATTTATTTATTTGAGAGAGAGAATGAGAGACAGAGAGCATGAGAGGGAGCAGGGTCAGAGGGAGAAGCAGACCCCCCGCCGAGCAGGGAGCCCGATGCGGGACTCGATCCCGGGACTCCAGGATCATGACCTGAGCTGAAGGCAGTCGCTTAACCAACTGAGCCACCCAGGCGCCCCGGGATTTCTTCTCCTTTGATCACATAAATTGGGTGATGAGGAGAGAAGTGGGAAGCTTACTGAAGGGTGGGCCAGGAGAGGGAGACTCAAAAAAAAATTTAGAAAGGTTGGCACTTTGAAAGATTGTTCTCTTAATGCTTTGCCCAGAACTACCCTCCCCTGACCCCAGCCTTGCATCCTCATCCACCCCCCAACACACACACTATGTCTCTTGTCTCTGAAGGTGCTCTTGATGATTTCGATAAGGCCAAACCCTCCCCAGCACCCCCTCCTACCACCACGGCCCCTGATGCTTCGGGGCCCCAGAAGAGATCGCCAGGAGACACTGCCAAAGTATAAATTCCACCCTCTTAGGGGAGGGGGAGGGGACGGGCATGCGTCTCTGAGCAGAGGTGGGGCAAGCCCCTGCGGGTTGGAGTGGACTGGGGGGAGGAGGCCTTGGCCTTACACTGCTGAGTGCTCTTTCAGGCCTCAGTCCTGGTAAACAGGGACTTTTGACGATGGAGTGGTGGGATCTCGAGGAAGTTCTTTGAAAGAAGAGCAGGTTTAAATGGTTGGTTTGGGAATGCCACGCCATTCCCTTTCCGCAGTGGTCAGATGCCTTTCTTACTGTTCTTCTTAAGAGAGGAGTTAGAATGGCCAGTGGAGATGGGCAGGAGGGAAGCACTGCATTTCGCAGAGCCACTGCCTGTGGCTTTTGTCAGAGTTGCCAAGTAAGAGATGCATTTTGGTCACCTATTCCCTGCAGGATGCCCTCTTTGCCTCCCAAGAGAAGTTTTTCCAGGAACTGTTCGACAGCGAGCTGGCTTCCCAAGCCACTGCGGAGTTCGAGAAGGCGATGAAGGAGTTGGCTGAGGAAGAGCCCCACCTGGTGGAGCAGTTCCAGAAGCTCTCAGAAGCTGCCGGGAGAGTGGGTGAGGAGGAGGCCCCGAGGGCTGGAACTATCTGAACAAACTTCTGTCATCTTTGTTGCCTGAGAACACTAGAACTCTTGGTAAAGCTGATAGCGCTCATTATATCACTGCCATGGGGCGGGGCCAGGAGATGGGAAGAGGATAGGAACATGGCTTAATGAAAGGGATGAGGCTGAAAAATCATTGAAAAGATTATTAAAAACTGACCTTTTAAAGGTCACAGTGTTGTGGGTGTCATCATGGAGAACAAACTGACACACAGTTCCTGTAGATTCGTGAAAATGGCTATGAAGATAACCACAGAGGATTCAGAGATTTGGAGTGCTAGTGATCCACTAGTAAATGTTCCATATCCAAGCGGATAACCAGGTCAGTCTGGGTAAGCAGACAGATAAAACCTAAAGACCTTGGCTTTCTTGATCTTCCTTAGGCAGTGACGCAACCTCCCAACAAGAATTTACGTCTTGCCTGAAGGAGACACTAAGTGGACTCGCCAAAAATGCCACTGATCTTCAGGTGAGGGAAAGGGGTAGGGGCCATGAGGGACCTCTCAGGCACATCAGCAGCAGAGTCTCAAAAAACAGACTATTTGGTAGCATGTGAAGTCTGTTCCTGCCACACTATTTTGCTGCAGGCAAGTTTAAATAGTTCTTTCCCACCTGAAAGGGTGATAAGCATTCCAAGAAGGCAATATACAGATCTTCCTCAACTTACGATGGGGTTACACCTTGATAAACCCATCATAAGTTGGAACTGTCATAAGTTGAAAATGCATTTAATATACCTACCCTACTTACCATCACAGCTTAGCCTCGCCTACCTTAAACACATTTAGGACACTTATGTGAGCCTACAGTTGGGCAAATTCATCCACCACAAAGCCTGTTTTCTAATAAGGTGTTGAGTATCTCATGTAATTTATTGAATGCTGTGCTGAAAGTGAAAAACAGTGGTTATAAGGGGATGGAATGGTTGTCAGTGCATCAGTTGTTGACCCTGGTGATCACGTGGCTGCCTGGGAGCCATGGCCACTGCCTAGCATTACAAGAGAGTATCATCTGCATATCACTAGCCTGGGAAAAGATCCAAATTCAAGATTTGAAGTACGGTTTCTACCGAATGTGCATCCCTTTCACACCATCATAAAGTTGAAAAGTGGTCCTAAGTCAGGGACCATCTGTATTTGCTTACCTCCTTTCTGTCCTTTCTAGAACTCAGGCATGTCAGAGGAGGAACTGACCAAGGCCATGGAAGGGCTGGGCATGGATGAAGGGGATGGGGAAGGGAACATTCTCCCCATTATGCAGAGCATCATGCAGAACCTCCTGTCCAAGGATGTGCTGTACCCATCACTGAAGGAGATTACCGAAAAGGTTTGTGAACTTACATTTCTGCTTTTCCTCCTTGTTTTCTGTTGTGTCAACCCCTGTGGGCTACTTTGCTTAGAGCCTACAGAGCTAGAGAGTAACTCGAGTGCACAAGCCATCCAGTCTTTTCTCCTTTGTGTATTTGGAGCAGGAGGGCTGGGGAGGAGCTGTGTCTCTGGGAATAAAGGTACCACACTGAAGATGTTGAAGGTAGAAGGGGAAATCCTTCAGCTCTGGTTTCTGTAAACTGGTTTGGGGCTGCTGTCTGACCAGCCCTTTCTTTTCCTTGTTTTATGCTATGAACAGTTTAAGAGTAGTGTAAAAGATGGTTCCTGCTGTCAGAGAGCCTACAGAATACAGGAATAGAAGCGTTTCAGTGACACAGTCCAACATGTGGTCAAGTGTGAAGTGAGTAGTTAGACCAGGAGTCAGCAGGCCAAGGTCTGGGTGGACCAGAGCCAACTCCGCCTTTAAGAATTGTTGAAGGTTGTAAAGTCAAAACAGAAGAAAGAAAGGCTGTGTGACAGGTCACATATGGCCCGCAAGGGCTAAAATATTACCATGTAGCCCTTCACAGAAGAAGTGCGCCACCCTCTGGTGACCATCCGTGCTAGCATAGCCAGGTGACGGGGTTGGAGTCAGTGCCACTTCCTACGCTGAACTCACTTCTTCAGTTTTTCTTTCCTCCATGTCCTCCCCTTTCCCTTCATATTTTATTGTTTTTCATGTTTAATTTCCTTTCCTATCCATTGTTCATTAATTTTTCCCCACCCATTCTGTCTTTTCTTAGTATCCGGAATGGTTGCAGAGTCACCGGGAGTCTCTTCCTCCAGAGCAGTTTGAAAAATATCAGGAACAACATAGTGTCATGGGCAAGATATGTGAGCAGTTTGAGGCAGAGAGCCCCACAGACAGTGAGGCCACTCAGAAGGCTCGTTTTGAGTTAGTGCTGGATCTTATGCAGCAGGTAAGGCCTCCTCTTGCTGTCTGCCCCCTGGTGCTGTCTCTTTGGGTGTTCGGTGGAGGAGGTATCTGGGAAGAATGCCACACTGCCAAACCCAGGCAGAGGAGGAAGCACAAGAGAGGTCCCATAGCCTGGTCCCCAGAAGACAGGAGAGAGACCATGGCTCAGATTCTTCTTGGGCTGCTATATTGTTTTCTAGGATTTTCTCTTTCTCAAGTTCCTCTTATTTTCCAGCTACAGGATTTGGGCCATCCTCCAAAAGAACTGGCTGGGGAGATGGTGAGTATATCTTCTAGATTTGAATGTGAGTCCCAGGTTTCTGGAATTCTGTAATCTTTAATGATTGCACATGAAGCGATCACTGTGGCTACAGGGGAAGCACCTTCAAAAGCTCTCACTTGAGGTAAGAGCAGTAATCTCCATCCCTCCATCTCTTCTCCAGCCTCCTGGCCTCAACTTTGACCTGGATGCCCTCAATCTGTCGGGCCCACCAGGTGCCAATGGCGAACAGTGTCTGATCATGTGAAACACAACACGTGTCTGTCCCTGATTCCCAGCCATGGGGAGCATCTGGAGTCAGCAGAACCACTGGGAACTGAGGCAGGAGTGTCGTCTGCACGAGCAGTCTGCCCACTGCCCTCTGTCGTTCCAGCTGAGATTGTGCCATACCAGCTGAGGCTTTGACTCTTATCTTTCTAGAAACATGGCCTATTGTGCAGGCCGGTTCTGTGAGCCCTATCCATGTGGTTTCTGCTACTAGCAAAGGCCCAGCTACCTTCCAGGTGAAGGAAGGCATCCCTTGTGGGGCATGCACTTTCTTCCCTGCCAAATAATGTTATATATGGCCACACTGATGTTCACTTTTGCATCCAGGGTCTTTGTGCCTTGTCTCTACTCCCTCTTGGACCTGGGGAGCAGAGACAGAGTCCTGGGACTCTGTATTTCTCTAGTTCTTTTGGGCAGGGCCTTTGGGAATGAATGGGGAGAAACAGCCCAGGCTGGTTCTCTAGGTCTGTCACCATGTCCTCCTGCCTTTAGACAGACCGTTGTGAATTCTGTGAAGGAAAAGGAAGTGGGGCCTTTTGCATCTAATGACAGTAGAGTTGAAAGAGAAGCCCTGGGATTCTCCTCTCTCGAGGTGCTGAGCTTTCAACTCTATTCCAGCCTGAGAACTAAAGTTGTTACCTTGGTTCTTTGAACAATGCTGTGTGATGTGGGTGAAACCAGCCCTTGACCTTCCTGCACCCCCTGCCCCTCTTCATCTCTCTTTTTAAATACCTGTTAATTCCAACCCTTCTCTGAACCCAAGCTGTGACAAAAGAAGGGCCATCCTATTTCCCCTCATCTGGGCCATCCACCACTCTGATTGGCCCCTCTCCCTGGAAAACACATATAATTACAGTGTCAGGCCTAGGAAATGAATGACTGTTCTTCCCCAGATACGTTCTGGCTTATTTGAGACCTCCGATTTCTTTGAATCCTGTCCCTTGATTAAGCAGGTGTCTTGGGAATGGGAGTGGGGTGCAGCCTGGGTCCTTTTTCTTGACTAATAAATATTCTGATTGAGGAGTGTGGCCTGTTTTTCATTCAGGTCTTTCTCTGATCTTCCTCACCTTCTGTAAGATGCAGTGTGAGGAATGTTTGCATACTAGTTCTGCATAACATTGCAGTGTTGGATTCTACCACCACCCCCTTTCCCCAGCTCGGTCTGCACCTCACTTGGCAAAGGAGACTGGCCATCTTGCCTCATTCTCTCTGGGTGTTTCAATCTGGGAAACCCTTCAATTGGTACTGTACCCTAACATTTGATATTCTTATTATTGTTAGTAATGTTAACGTGTTTTTTTTTTTAAGATTTTATTTATGTATTTGACAGAGAGAGAGAGAGCGAGAGAGGGAACACAAGCAGGGGGAGTGGGAGAGGGAGAAGCAGGCCTCCCGCCGAGCAGGGAGCCTGATGCGGGGCTCGATCCCAGGACCCTGGGACCATTACCTGAGCCGAGGGCAGCCGCTAACGACTGAGCCACCCAGGCGCCCCAACATTTTTTTTTTAATAACTGTTTTTTTTCGAGTTGACCTTGCACCTCTCTTTGGGAACCAATGCATCCATGGACCTTGGCTGCCATGTGTTGGTGGGTACTCTGGTCAGGCCAGCTGGCTGTCCCGTTTCTGCACTCAGAAGATGGGGCACAGAGCAAGGGTACATTCAGCATCTGAGTCACTTTGCGTTCCTGACATGCCACTTCCCTTGGGTTAAGCTTTTCACCCCTTAAAATGATCCTACATGTTCTGTGGTGTTGACAAGGAAGGAAGTGCTCTGAGGGCCTCAGGCTGTTTGGGAACATCCAGCTACTGTACCTTATCAGAGTATGGGCAGAGCCCCAGTCTGAATCCGAGACTCCTCTACTGTAGAGCTGCAGGAGGTGGGAACAGTGCAGGCGGACTTGTGATGATGGTCACAGGGCCTGAAGGGCCAAAATTCTCTCATCTAGCTCCAGCCAAAAGCTGGACGAGGATAGAGAGGAGAAGGGAAGAACAAAAAGGCCCTGCCCCTTGAACCAAGTGCCTACTATACAGGCAGCTTTCTTTTACAAATTCTCACTCCCGCCGGCCTAGTCAGGGCTTACTCCAGGAATCTAAACAGATGTCCTAGTCCAATTTAGTTTTGCTCCGAAGTCATTTGTTTTCATTTTGATTGAACATAAACAAATTGACCTCCAGTTACTCTCTGTTCCAGAAGCACTATTTGAGTGATTCTGTGACTTTCGGAAGGATAGAGCAGTCCTTCTCAAACTGTCTGTGGTAAAGGACCAGGCTTTTTGCTTTACAAATATCCAGTCCTTTGCACACTAAGAAGTGTTCCTGTTGCCCATGACAAGTGTGCAGTTCACACAGGATGCTGCCCGCTACACAAGCTTCACCACACCTGAACTGACCAGACCCCTTTCAGCAGGATAAGTCCATGGATCATGCACTTGGGTATCACGGCAATGTCAAAATGCTAAAAGGTGTCTAAACACTTTCAGTTTCTAACTCATCATGTTGTAGACTAGTAAAAAAAACTGTTCACGGACCAGTACAAGTCCTTGAACCACCTTGAGAAGCACTGCTGGGGCCCTCCCCGGGCTCCATGGCTCCATCGGCCACGCTGTTACATTTCTATACCTGTTCTCTCTCACATGAGGATTGCGTCCAGTGAACTTTTTTCTTTAGCAAGATAGGTCACTGTAGGGATATTTATAGTATTTTTCTAGCCTTTTCTCTTGCTTAAAAATAACCTTCACAGAATTCAGGTATAAGCTGTACGTGGAGTTTTTACGCTGCTCTCAAAAGGAGGTGCCCCTTTGTTCCAAAATTCTGTGTGTTAGATAATAAACTTGTAGTTGTTTGGATGGTTTCATGAATTAAGACTCAAATTCATACAGAATCTGTGATAATGAGGACATTTTCCTGTAGCTCTGGACCATCCTGGCAAGGGCACGAAGAGATGCTTACGATATGCTATAGAGATGGCTTTGGGGAACTTGGAAAAAACTGATGGCCCACAGTAAATGAAGTTGAGATGATAGACCATATGAGAAATGATCAAAAGACTTAGAGGAAGTGGGCATGCAAGAATGAATGTTTATTACACTGGAAAACCCACCGGCTGACAATGTTCTCAGGAAGGCCTGGGGACAACTTTTTTTTATAAAGGAAAGGCACTAATGAATGGGTCACCGGTGTCTTTGAGAAGTTCAGAAGTGGCTGTCTCTGTGGGTGGAGGCTGATGGAAGGGGATGTTTAAGAACTGGTTTCCCCTGTAGCAGTGAGGATGATAGGATCCTGGCATAGCAGAGGCCAAGCGGCAACTTTGCACTTAACTCTCAGAAGCAGGGTGGGTGGACTTCCAGAAGGGCAGCATGTTCAAAGTGGAGATGGCTAATGGAATGTGGGTGGGCCTAGGGACCAGATAAATGGACAGCCAAGAAAGGTGTTGATTTATATTTAATTAAGAGAGATCAAGAATGATTGAACAGAAGAAAGAGGTCAGTAACTTCAACAAAAAGTCAAAATTCCTTGCCAATTTCCTAGGCCTGAGACAGTTCTCAGACTCAACCTATCAATTAAAAGATCCATTTACTTAGTTAACTGTATATTGGGGGAAGATGACCTAAATTTTTTAAGTTGGAAAACAGGGATACTGGGTCTGAATTGACTCTGATATCCAGGGACCTAAAGCACCACTACAGCGCTTCCCTCCCTACATCCCATCCACATTGCAATAAGGAAATGTGGGCTCAGAATGGAGTGCTTGCCCAAGTCTGTCTCACAGTGGGTCCAGAAATCCACTTTATGGTCATTTTTTCAGGTTTCCAAATGTATAATCTGAATGGACATATTTGGCAGTTGGCAGAAAGCCCCAATAGAAGCCCCTGAAACTGTACCTCCACTTCTGCCAAGATAGAATATAAAAAATAACATCGTATTCTGGGGAAAATGGCAGTGATTAGTTAAATGCTTAAAAAGGTAGAAGGATGCAGGGGTGTGGGTTTCCATCATTTCCTCCTTTAGTTTCACCTGTCTGGTTCTTGCAAAAACTGGATTGCTGTGGACTACAGTAAACTGAAGTAGGTTGTTGCGGTACTGTGTTGGGTGTTGTTTTCTCTACTAGAGAAAGTACCACAGCTTCTGTCATAGGTGTATGGTTATTAATATGTACTGTCTGATCTTTTACAGAAAGTTTGCTGACCCCATGATCTAGTGAATATGTTTTTCAATACCCATCAAAAAGGAGTATCAGAAGCAGTTTGCATTCACAAGTGATACACCAGTGTATATTCACAATCTTGATCTAGAGCTCTGTTAATTTTCCCCCATTTTCACAGTGTAGTCCAAAGGGAGCTGGACATTCTACAGAATATCGTATTCATATGCTTTATTAAGCTTATGCTACTCAGGAAGTAGGAATATGCTAATCAGACCTGATGAACAAGCAGTGTCAAGTATTTTGGATTCCTTGGTGAGGGTGGAAGATAAATCCTGCAAAGCTACAGGGTCCTACCACATTGGTTAAGTTTTTAGGAGTCCAGTGATCTGGAGTAATCTGGGACATTCTCTGTAAAGTAAAGGATAAGTTACTGCATCTTGTATCCTTTACTGCAAGAAAGCACAGTGCCTTGGTAGCCCTCTTCCAGTTTTGGAGGCACTATATTCTGTACTTGGGAATGCAGGATAGGCCTTTGCAGCAGATCCAGGCTATGATACAAGCAGCGCTGCTGCATGAGTCATATGGCCTGGAAAATTCTATGGCACTAGAGGTATCTGTGGTAGGGAAAGATGATGTGTGGATTCTATGGCAATCCACAGTAGAGAGTTCCAGCATAGATCTCTGGTTCTGGAGTAACGTTATGCCATCTGCAGGAAAGAAAGTTTCATCATTTGAAAAGCATCTCCTAGCATACGATTAGGCCCTGATAGGGACTCAGTGCCTGACCACAAAATGTCAAGTGACTATGTGACCAGTTGCCCATATAGCCAGCTGGTTATTGTGGGACCTGCCAAGTCATAAGGTTGGGTGGATACAATAGCAATCCATCTTACAGTGGAAGTGGTACATTTGGGAAGAAGCCCAAACACACTTAGTGGGTACAAGTAAGTTAGAGCAAACAAGGGTCCCCAGACCTCTGTCTTACCTATATCTGTTGCACTGATAGCCTTGTCGGAGCTCATGCCTGTGGCAATGTAAGAATTCCTGCAACCATTTGACAGAGGAGGAAGAAATCCAGGCCTGGTTTGTGGATGAGTTGGTTTGATATGTTAAGGCAAGACGAATAATGGACTACTGCTTCTCAACAGCCCCATCTAGAGTAGCTCTGAAAGTCAACGATGAGGAGAAATTCTCAACCAGTAGGTCTTCAGGCAATGGAGCTGATCATCCACTTGGTCTGGAAGGAGAGAAGTGGCCTGAGGCAAGAGTATACATTAACTCACAGTCCGCGGGCTGGTTGGTCAGGGGCCCAGAAAGTGCAAGATAGGAAAATGCGGGAGAAGGTCTGGTGAAGAGCATTTCAGTGGGTCTGTGAGAGTGGGACTTGTTAAAGTATTCACCAGAAAAGTGTTAACTAATAACCAAATGGACAGGACAATTTGGTCAGGAGCCTCACCTAGCCCCGTTCTTCACAGTGTGCTCATGAGGAGAATCACCTTGTTGGCAGAGATGGAGCTATTTATCCACCTGTTAGCACTGGACTCTTCTCTTACCCAAGGCTGACCTAGCTCTTTTAAATGTCTTAACTGTCAGCTACAAAGAGCAATGCTGATGCCCTAGTTCAGTACCACTGCTCAAGAACAACCCGCCACCTGGTGGCAACAGTTCCATGCTGGAAAAGTCACGCTGACAGCTTACTCTGATCACGTGTTTTTTAACTTTGCTTATCCTACCTAAAGTGCCTTAGCTACTAGTACTACCATCCAAAGACTCAGAGACGTTTGATCTACTGGTATGGGATCCTACATAATAATGCCTTGGAACAAGGGACCCATTTAATGACAAAGCAGGTGCGGCAATGGGGGCATGACAGTAGGGTATACTGTTCCTACCAAATACCTTTCCATCCAGAAGCTTCTGACTTACTAGAGCATTGGGATGGCCTTTGGAAGGTACATTGGTGGTGCCAGCAAGAATGGGGTGCTGTCCTTTACAGTACAGTATATACCTATATGACCATAATAGGGTGCTTTATCCTCAGTCCAAGGGCTCTGGGACCAAGGGGTGGAAATAGAAGTCACCCTGTTCAGCATCACTCCCAGTGATCTATTTGAGGAGTTTTATGTACCATCCCTGCAACTTTAAATTCTGTGGCTCTGGAGGTCCTGGTTTTGGCGGTGGGGTGGGGTGGAGTGGGAGATCCTTCTACCAGGCACAACATAAGAATCTCAGACTTAAATATGTGCTGTCTTCTGGTCACTTTGAGCTCCTAATGCCTGCAGACTATCAAGCAAAGAAGTTACCACACTGCCTGGGAGGTAGGACTGCTGCTAACAGGGACACGGAGAGGAAAGTGTGTGATGCACATAGGATCCTTGAGATACCTCTTGGTCCTCCTGTACTCAGTTTAACTATAAATGAGGAAGTCAACAATTACATCCTGATAAGGGCATGATCTCTAGGGGCTCAGAAACCTCAGGGATGAGGGTCTGGATTACTACTGGGTAAGCCATATAGACTAACAGAAGTGCTAGCCAATGGGGAGATGAATCCAGAATGGGTGCTAGGGACCCCTCTTGTAAGTGTCCCCAGAAATTGTGATTAACCAGAATGCTGGAGAAACTGCCTTGATAGAATGAACTTGTATACAAAGCATGTGGATCTGAGCAGTGCTAGAAGTGGACTGTAGTAAGCATTACTGGTACACTGTCTAGAACCTCTTTACTAGGAAGTGTAAAGTCTTGGCTGCTAATAGCTCACAGCTGCATCCTTCTGAGAATTGCCCTCTGTGCCGATGGAGCCACTGCTGGAAATTCCTGGAAGGTTATTCCCTCCCAGGGACAGCATCACAGACAATGGTATGATGCCAATTTCTGCAAAGAAGGCAGCTGGGATTCTGATAGAGATTGCATTATCAGTGATGACATGTAATCGGTAATTGTGTTATCAGCAAGTGATCCTTCCCCCTTTCCTCAAGGTGGGGCAAACGTGCCATGTATTTGCCAAGAGTTCCTGGTGGAGGGTAAACTTAGGAATCCATATCTTTACCTAACTTTTCCCCCTATCCTATCTTGCTTCCCTCACTCTGTTACAGGTTTTACTTAGGAGCACTCCCTCAACAAACCATTTGCACAGAATCCCTTTTTTGATCTCTGTTTCTAGGGAATCCAGCCTAAGACAGAACAGTGGTGTCAACTAAGAGATAAGAAATAGGAGAAGTTTGAGTTTGACAAAGGTAAAGCAAAGGTGAGTTCACTTTGGGAATGTTAAAGTACCAATGGCTGGAAGAGAAGGGAACATCCTCAACCTGATAAAGTGCATCTATGAAAAACCTACAGCTAACAGTATACTTAATGGTGAAAGTCTGGGTACTTTTCCCCGAAGATCAGGAACAACACAAGGATATCAGCTCTCACTACTTCTAGTCAACATTGTGTTGGAGGTTCTGGCCAGGAAAGTTAGGCAAGAAAAAGAAATAAAAGGCACTGAGATTGGAAAGGAAGAAATAAAAGCCATATTTGCAGATGGCATGATCTTTGTATAGGAAATTCTAAGGACATAAGATGAATTTACAAAAATCCATTGTATTTCTATACATTTGGAATGAATGATCCAAAAATGAAGTTAAGAAAACAATCCTGTTCACAATAACATAAAAAAAATACTTGGGGGAAAAAGAGTACTTAGGAGCAAATTTAACAGAAGTACAAAACTATACTGTGAAAACTATAAAACACTGTTGAAAGAAGGAAGATCTAAATAAATGGAAAAGCATCTCATGTTCATGGAGCAGAATACTTAACATCATTAAGATGGCAGTACTCCCAAATGATCTCAAGACTCAGTGCTGTCCCTATCAGAATCCCAGCCGACTTCTGTGTGGAAATTGACTAGGTAATTCTAAAAATCACATGAAATTGCGGTGGACTCATAATAAGAAAACAGTCCTGAAAAAGAAAGGAGGACTCAAACTTCCCGATTTCAAAACTTACTACAAAGCAATGGTAATCAACACAGTGTGCTGTTGGCACAAGGATAGACACATACCAATGGAGTAGAACAGAGAGTCCAGAAATAAACTCACACATCTGTGGTCAACTGATTTTTGACAAGGGTGCCAAAACCAGCGGGGAAAGAATAGTCTTTTCAACGGTGGTACTGGGACAACTGGATAGCCAAAAGAATGAGCTCAATCTTTACTTCACATTATATTAAAAAATCAAAATAGGTCAGAGACCTAAAAGTAGGCGCCTGGGTGGCTCAGTCGTTGGGCGTCTGCCTTTGGCTTAGGTCATGATCCCGGGGTCCTGGGATTTAGCCCCGCATCGAGCTCCCTGCTCGGCGGGAAGCCTGCTTCTCCCTCTCCCACTCTCCCTGCTTGTTTTCCTGCTCTCGCTATCTCTCTCCCTGTCAAATAAATAAATATTAAAAAAAAAAAAAAGACCTAAAAGTAGTAACTGAAACCGTAAAGCTCTTAGAAGAAAACGGGTAAAACTGTCATAGCTTTGGGCTTAGCTAGGGATTCTTAGGTATGGCACCAAAAAGCATGAACAACAAAAGGAAAAAAAGATAAATTGGACTTAATCAAAACTAGAAAGCTTTGCGTTTCAAAGGACACCATCAAAAATGAAAACCCACAGGATGGGAGAAAATATTTGTAAATCATATACCTGATAAGGGACTTGTATCTAGAATATATATTCTTAAAACTCGGTAATAGGCAATTTAAAAATGGGCAAAGGATCTGAATAGACATTTCTCCAAAGAAGACAAAAATGTCCAATAAACATGTGAAAAGTGCTTGACATTGTTAGTCATTAGGGAAGTGCAAACCAAAATCATAGTGAGATACAACTTCCCATCCACTAGGATGACTGGAAATAAAAAGTTAGATAATCAAATATTGGCCAGGATGGGGAGAAATTGGAACCCTCATACACTGCTGGTGTGAATGTGAAATGGTGCAGCTGCTTTGAAAAACTGTCAGTTTCTGAAATGATTAAGCAGAGTTAACCACTTGACCCAGAAATTCCACTCCTAGGTATATATCCAAGAGAAATGGAGCATGTGTCCACACAGAAACTTGTACATGAATTTTTATAGCAGCATTATTCATAATAGTCTTAAGAAACAACCAAACTTGTCCCATCAGCAGATGAAGGGATACACAAGATGTGGGGTATATTCATACAATGGAACAATATTTGGTTATAAAAAGGAATGGAATACTGATACGTGGATGAACTTTGAAGACATGCTAAGTGAAAGAAACCAGTCACACACAAAAATACGATTTCATTCATATGGAAGTCCAGAATAGGGAAATCCATAGATACAAAGTAGTTAATGGTTTCTTGGGGCTGGAAGGGTATGGGGAGATAGGGGGTAATAGCACTGGGTACCGGGTTTCTTTTTGAGATGATGAAAATGGTTGGAAATTGACTGTGGTGATGGTTGCACGTATCTGTGAATGTACTAAAAGCCATTCAGTTGCACACTTTGGGTGAATTGTATGTGAATTTCATTTGAATAAAGCAGTTTTAAAAAAAATGCCATTGGCTATCAGGTATGTGAGTCTAAAGCTTGAAGGAGAAGCCTGGATTGGCAATAAAGGCTTTGGGATAGGGATGGTAGTTTAAACTGTGAGAATGAATAAGATCACTTTGGAATAACATGTAGAATGAAGAGGAAGAGCAGTTCGTGAAATAAATCATCAAGAGATATAAATAGAACTATGAAGGACATGTCACAGAAAGCTGTGAGAATGAATATTTAGAAGGGGTAATGATCATCACAACCTCAAACGCAATAGGAAAGCCCAAAATAAGAAAGAAGATTTGGTGGTTAAGAGCAATGGTGTCCATCGAAGCATAGTAACCAGAGTAAGCATAGAAACCGGATCACACAGTGGGAGGTTTTTATTTCCATAGCTCCACTAAAATCACTCTTGTTGAGGTCTTAACCTCCATGTTTCCAAACCCAGTGGTCAAGTTTCAGTCATCTTAACCTCAAACTCTTAAGAATGACAGTTGATAGTGCCCTTCTTGAAACATTTAAAACATTTGTTTTATAAGACCCCTTACTCTCCGGTTTTAAATTATTTCCTGGGGGCGCCTGGGTGGCTCAGTCATTAAGCGTCTGCCTTCGGCTCAGGTCATGATCCCAGGGTCCTGGGATTGAGCCCCACATCGGGCTCCCTGTTTGGCGGGAAGCCTGCTTCTCCCTCTCCCACTCCCCCTGCTTGTGTTCCCTCTCTTGCTGTCTCTCTCTCTCTGTCAAATAAATAAAAATAAAATAAATTCTATTTCCCAGTTGCTCCTTCTAAATAAATTTTGCTGGATTTTTTTTACATCCTGACCTTTACTAGTTGGAGCACCGTGGGATTAGAGGGTCCAGCCTATATATATAAACTGTTTCTCTTTTCTTCCACATGAAGTAAGTGCTCCCCACTCCGTGATTATATACACCGTTTATACCTTAATGACTCCCCAGTTTATACCACCAATTGTCTTCTATGAGCCTCAGATTCATATTTCAATTGTTTACTCAGTAGCTCCATTTGGAAATCTAATAGGCACCTCCAATTTAACATGTCTAAAATAGAACTGGACATTTTTCCAAAAAAACCCTCTCCTCCTGCTCCCCGCTCCTGCCTGGAGTTCTATCTCAGTAAATGGCATTACTATTTATCCTGTCGCTCAAATAAAAAAACCTGAGATAGCTTGACTATCTTGCACTCCATACTCAAATCTATGAGCAAATCACCTCTGCCACCTTCAAAGTATGTCCTGAATCCAACCACTTCCTATCACGTTCACTGCAACACTAGTCTTGCAGATCTTTTGCAATAGCTTCCTGTCTTTCAGCTTCTATTTTGCCTCCCTGCAGGCAGTTTTCAAAGGAGCAGCCAGAGTAAATCTCTTCACTTATAAATCAGATCCTGTCACTTTTTTACTCAGAACCCTCCATGGCTTTCTAGCACTCTTTGGAGATAAAATCCAAAGTCCTCTCCTTGGTCTATAAATCTGGGAGTGATCTGGCTCCCATCGTGTATCTCCAAACTAATTTCCTATCTGCTCTTTTGCCACACTGGCTTCCCTGCTAATCTTTGGATACAGCAAGCACACTCAAGCTTCAGGTCTTTTTTACGTTATTGTTCCCTCTGCCTGGAAGGTTCTTTCCCCTGTGTATATGGTTCACTCTCTCACTTCAAATCTTTATTCAAATGTCACCTCAGCAGAGGGCCTTTCCTGAACCCCCTCAGTAAAAGAGCACACCTACTCAGGTAAACCCTGCTTTATTCTCCACTGGTCTTCATAACTTTAATATTATTGTCTGTGTGATCCTGTCTTCCCCTTTCACCCCAACCTCTGCCCTGGGAAATAAGTTCTGTGAATGCAGGAATTTTGGTTTGTTTTTTTTACTGCTTCAGCCCCAGTACCTAGAACAGGGCCTTACATGCTATGGGAATTCAACAGATGTTGACAGAGTGAATGAAAGAACGGATAGAACGGTACGGCATCAGACAGCTACTTTGTGCTCTGGTCCTCTTCTAGAGGTTTGGGGTTACAAAGGTGAGAAAGATACAGTCCCTGCCATTACAGAGTTCATATTCTAGTAGTATACTTAGATTACAGATACATAATTATAGGTTAAATGTTCACAGGTAAAAAATGTTAGGAAAAAAAACAATGCAGAGTAAGAGGACAGAGGATGGTGGTGTAGAATATCATTTTAGTTGGAACAGTCTAGAGCTGCCTCTCAGAATAAGTAGGATTTCAGTAGAGATCTGAGTGGAGAGAGCAAGTCTAGTAAAGATCTGGTACATGAGTATCCCAAGAATAGGGAACAAATGCAGAAGCCTTAAGGGTGGATCATGCTTTGGCTGGAGTTAAGAGTGGAGAACGCCAATAAGGATAGAGCAGAGTTAGGTAGTAAGGGAGGAGATGAAATCGGAGAAACGTGCCACAACACGTAAGGCCCTCGATGGAAGCCACTGTGATCACTTTGTGTGTGTGTGTGCGTGTGTGATGGGGAAGACTTGGGGTAATAATATGGGTTGTGGGGTAATAATATGACCTGACTTAAATTTTAAAGGGTCACACTGGCTGCCTTCTGTTTAACTGGCAGGTCAATAGTGAAAGTAGACAAACCAGCGAGGTGTCCGTTGCAACAGTCTAAGTAATACGTAATGACCTAATAGTAGATGATAGCGATAGAGGAGGTGAAAGGGGTCAGATGATTGCGCCCTGGCCTGGTCAAAAATCCCCGCGCCTGGCGGCCACCTTTCCAGACTTCTGCAAGCTTCCTTTAGGTGTCAGAACGGAGCAGAGCGCACAGCACCAAGCCCATTCTGGGGAACCCACAGCACACCACCCCCTTCGGAGAAACAGCCTCTGGAATAGCCCGGCTGCACCTTAAGCTTCCGAATCCCTTCTTTTCATTGGAAAATGGGGGCATGGACGCTCTCGGGGGGAAGCGGGTCTCGAAGGTGTAAAAACCACTGAAGAAAACCAGGTCCTCAAAGGAAATGGGGTTTTCAGAGGAAACCCGGCGACGACTGCTTGTTTCCAGTATTCAAAAGCAGGGCAAAAATGGAGGCCGCCCAGGAAGCTGCCCGCCAGCCCGCCAGCCACGAAGTTCATTCCCGTCCCACCACCGCGAGTCCGGGAGGTCCCTCACTCGCATCTGTTTCGATTGCGCGAGGAAAGCGAGCCCCTCGGACCACGCGGCCAAAACAACTTCGCCTCCCGGGAGTGCGCACGCGCCCCTTGCTCTTTCCGTTGCCCCTAAGCCCCGCCCCTTCTGCGTCCTCCGAGGAGGGCTGGGAGCGGAGAGCTCGCGCGACCACTCTTCCCTCAGTCTCCTCCAGCGCCTCGTCGCAAACGGGGCCGGAAAGCGTGGCGGCGCAGGCGCAGGCGCCGAGAGCGGAGGCGGTGGTGGTGGCGGCCGCTGGCCAGTGTAAGATGGCGGCGGCGGCGGTGGCGGCAGTGGACGGGGCGGCTGGGCCTGGAACGGTCGGAGCAGCCGCTGGCAGAAGGATGACCCAAGACGGGAGGCGGGCTGCTGAGCCTCGCCGGCTCCCGTGCTTGTAACTGCCCCAGCCGGACACCCCCCCCTTGACCTACCCGGTCCGTGTCTCGTTCCGGCTTGGCCTGACCCCCTCGCCCCTGGCCCGCTCCCCGTCAGGATAGGTTGGATTCCCTTCCCAAGCTCCCGGGGCTCAGGTCTTTTCCTGGCCCTGAGCCGAGTCCCGCCGGGAGGACCGGCTGCCCCTGCCTCAGGGCAGCCCCGGGGTTGCCCCCAAGAGCCTGCCCCGCAGTCCACGGGGACGTCTTTGCCCCTGGGGTGACCCGTGTGTGTGCGCGTTTTCACCCCTTCGGCGGGGGGAAGCGGTCGCCCTGCGTCTCGCCGTCGCGCGGGGCCGCCGCGCAGGGTGCCCCCTCCCCCATCCCGAGTCCTCGGGCCCAGCACCTCGTACGGAAGGCCGAGGTCCGAGTCAGTTGTTGCCGTGTGCGCTTGTGCCCCTTGTAATCCAGTTCTCGCAGCTTCCTTCCCCTCACCCCCAGATCTTCAGGGCGCCGCAGAACCGTACCCTTTGCGCCCTGTTGGCTGGAAAGCATCTGGTGGCTTGAATTTCTGACTCCTAGGATTGTTGCTGAAGTCTCTGTAAACAAACCGGCACTAGCGCTGGCCCGTTCTCTCCGGGACTTCCCCCTGCTGTGTGGCTTCTTGTTGAGAGGTTTGGCCATGGGTTAGCGTTGGAGAGAGTCCGGTTTTCCTTTTAAATGACTTCTGCGTTTTAGGGGAGCCGGGAGACGACTTGCCTGGTTCGTTTTATTTCTGTAGCTGCGGGTTGTTTGTTCAGTAGTTCAGCGTTACTCTGGTTTTAGATCATACCGAGGCGGTCTGAAGAGATTCTGAAATGTATTCATAAATATTTTTATTATGTTTGGTAGAGATACCTTTGCCATTTAAACTTTAACTTTTCTCAGCCCTTCAGGGAATCAACAGACCTATTTTCTCAGGAGCTCAGCCTGGCCCTACTTCAGTGATAAAGAAGGAAAGGTGAGTAGGAGTTGAAGGCGTTTAAATTCCTGAGGCCAAGACAGACCCTACCCTGATGCTCAAGCGCTGACCACTGAAGTCATAAAATTCCTACCCCAGTGTCCCAGACTTGGGGTATTGTTCTTGGCTGTGTTCCACTCTGGTTAAATTACTTTGACAAGTTTTATTGTCTGTGGGCGTCTTGACTTTCTGTCCTGAACTACTGCTGTGTATCTTCGAATAACTCCATTTAAGCCTAGACGTGAGTGTGTCTCCCTCTTCCTTTATTCATTTGCCTTGCGTGTTGCCTTTGTGTGGACCATGTTTCTTACAGTGTTAAAAGCTGGGAATTCGTTTGCCTGAGTTCTGTTCAGCCTCTTGTCAAATCAAGTCTCTTCCCTTCTCAGGGCTTTGGACTGTTGTTTCTGTTTAGAGGAGAATCCAGCTGCTTGTCACTAAAAGCTGGTAAGTGATGCTGCTGTCAGTTGGTGTCTGAGTTCAGTCTACCTCAGAATTCCAACTTTTCAGGACATAGTAGTAAATTCGGGGTTAAAAAAAAGCTGGCTGCTCTTTTATAGCTGCTCTGAAGAGTTTTTGGTGAGCAGAGGAATCATCCTGTGCATTTAGCAGCATGGGCCAGGGCCAAAGAGGGAGTACTGATTCCCTGCAAGTACTGAACATACTTGTAAATGTAATCTTTGTAAGACTCTTAGGTTTCTGGTAGCAGAGAATAGTGCTGTGGTTGACGTCCGTGGGATGTGACAGAAGAGCTGAGTGGCTCTGGAAGGTAGGCCTGGCTGATTCTTAATACCTTTATGATATGTAGTAGGTAAAGGTTGAGTGTGACACTGGTAAGTTTTGTTCCTCATGGTGTCCTGATTAGAAAATGAACTGGAGGGCGCCTGGGTGGCTTAGATGGTTAGGCGTCTGCCTTCAGCTCAGGTCATGATCCCAGGGTCCTGGGATCGAGTCCCGCATTGGGCTTCCCGCTCCTTGGGAGCCTGCTTCTCCCTCTGTTTCTCTCTGTCTCTCATGAATAAATAAATAAAATCTTTAAAAAAAAAAAAAAAGAAAATGAACTGGAATAAGATTATTATTGGTGGCATGTATGTGTATCAGTAAGATGTAAAGAGAGAATACAGCCTTGAGAGCTGGACAGACCTGGGTTTAAATACTAAGATTTATTGGCCATGTGACCTTGGGCGAGCTACTTAAACTTCTCTGACTCTTAATTTCCACATCTCTAAAAGTGGGATAATGCCGCTTACCTCTTGGGGTCATTGTTAGTATTGTATGAGGGAACCTACATAAAGCTGTTAAATGCCTGACATATGATAGACATTAAAAAAAAAATGTTTTCTTTACACATCGTTGCTATGGCCTTGAGTAAGGTATGCATTAGTCTACACTTCTTTTTTTCTCTTTAAATCATTTTTAATTGGTCAGCTTAGATGTATGCTTTGTGGGTACACACCTAGAGTTATTTTCTGAACATGACTGAGGTACGTGTTTTGGGGGTTCAAGGTCAGAGGACAGCGGAAATATTAGTTGTCAGTCTGTGTATATCTCTAAATGCATTCTTAGACTAAACATCAGTACCTCTCCATAGTTCATTGCTTCCTTCCTCCTGGTCTCTGTTAGCACATCTGATCAGCGTTGACACAAGGATTGTAATTCCTTCCCTTGCTGCTTCAGTGTTGTTCACCACCTCTGCTCCAGCTACCCGTTATGCTTTTTCCTTTTTGCCTTGAAGAGAATACATTTTTTCCAAGCTATTGGGCTCTGCAGTGATCCTCATCAATAGATCATCAGAGAACTAGACCATGAAAAGGTCTCCTTGTTCTTGGAAGTGAGTCTGGGCTAGGGAGCAGGGAGTGCAGAACATTTTAGTTCATCTCCCTAGCTGGACCATCTTAACAATATGATGGCAAAGATGCAGGTTTTTAACCTTCTCTTATTGGTTTTTCTTCTGCATCTTTTTGGGGGAGGTAAGGGCACATGAAAATTAAAAGTGTTGATAATATTGCAGTGAAATCAACTGTATTCATTCAGGCCAGTGATCAAATTAGAGTTGATCAGCTTTCATTACCACCATCCAGGGTCTAAATTCTCCTATTGAAAAGTAGACTTTTGGATTGAGGGTTTTGAGGTGGGCTGAGAGTGCATTTTTATTATTGTGTTTTTATGAGATCTGGAGATCTGTGTTGGGTGAGGGGTGGGGTTGGGAGGAGAAAAGCACATATGTTGAAAGAGGCATAACTTTCTTCCTCTCTGTGTGCTGGGTAAGAATCCCTCCTCCCCCAGGGGTTTCACATTCTGAGCTCCAGGTGACATCTTTGTATACAGTGAACCAGTATTCTTAGTCTCTGGACCACAACTGTAAAATTCTTAACCTTTCTGAAGATATTTTATGTTTTAGGGCGTTGAATAAGAATTGTCACATCTTATTAGGAAGTATTTCCTAGTATGGCTGAAGTGGGAGGCTAGGTTTGCTTGTGACCTTAATTCCCACCGCCAACCTGACAGGGCATTTTATACAGCGGTCTGTGGAATGTATAGAAACCAGTACCAGTGCTGTGATCCTTAGTGTTGACTAGGATCAACCTAAGACAGAAGCTTGTCTTCAGAGAGAGCTAAAAGAAAGCAGCCTTTTTGTTGCCAGTTTAAAACAATACTGACATTTCAAGAGCAAAAGGACTCTAGGAGAAGACGTTCTGCAGAAGTGCGCTCTGTTGTGGGAGACAGACCTTCAGATTTTCATGCTCTTGGTCCTGTGTTCTAGCAGGTGAGTTACAGGCTTTTAACATCATGAAGCGACTAATTAAATTTGTTTTCAGGAGATTGGTTTGTTTCTGGATTGTTTCTACTGTAGAAAAGTTATTCTAAACCTGTCTGGGAATGGTGCAGATTATAAAAGACAGAGTTATCCAAACAGAGCTTTTTATTGCATGACATTGGTGTTTAAGTTAGTTTTTAAGATTGAATTAGCTTTTTCTTTTTTAAAAAAGCAAATTATCAGTAAGCCAAGGTAATCTACTTACTGTCACCCAATCTGGAACCCAGGCAACTGACTGAAAGAATTGAATCAGCAACAGACGTGGAGGTGGTGACATGTGTGTGTTAATATCAGAGACAGATGCCAGTGATTTTAGCTTAGCATTGCAGTAATATTGAAAACTTTTCGTCTTAATGTTTTTGTGAATAAAATAGAGAAACTTTGTCACTGTTAAGATTGGTCAGAAGTTCTTGATTCAGTTATTTTCTTGGAGAAGAAAGTCCTTGAAAGGTCTTTGAAAGTTAGTGTGTAATGAATTTTGTGAATTGGTCACACTTCTTTACAGCAGGCTTTTATCTCTGTCTCCATAGGACATAGTTTCTGGGCCAGAAGCCCACTTTCTCAAGTACTTGCCTTAACCTCTGGAATGTGTATGCTAAAGATAAATTAATGAACTGAGCCTGCTCTGAGTTTGCAGATAGGGCATGGGGAGTGATTAATATGACAAAGATGGCATCTTATTACTGAAATGTATGTCTAATGGATTGTGTTGTTGCAAACATTTTTAGTATCGCATCTGAGAGGTTAGGTATTTGCTCTTGCCCTCTGATGATACTATTTAAGGAGGTCTGTTGAAGTTCTAATGCGAAGCATCCATGCTTGCCTCTCATGTCCTTCTGTTGTTGTTCTTGGTTTTTCTTAGCCATCTGGAGATCTGTAGGCTTCACCTCTGGTGGTAGCCAGGAGGCTATATTCCTCTAGTGTACTTTAAGCCTTGCCACATTATCAGACATGTTTCTAACCTTATCTAGGACCCAGCGTTAGACTCTGTCCTCTCACCTAGTGCAGGTAGGAGGGCACTTTTGATGTCTTTAGCCTTTCTGTTTTTATTGTTTTATTGTCAGTTGTATCTTTGGAGTGCCACACTTCCGTGTCCTTTCCAGTGATTAAAGAAAAATGTGAAATGTGAGTGGTAAAAACTGGTAATGGGGTCTGGATTCTGATGTAAACGTGAATCATTTCATTGTGGAAACAGAGTGGAGTTTCCTTAGAAATGACTTTTCCTTAGAATCATTTAAATTGAGGTAAATGGGCTTAAATATGGCCATAAAAAGTTCCTTAGCTGTATTGCTGCTGACAGCACTTAAGAATTAGCATGCATTCCTAACATATTCTGAAATACCGTTATTAGGATTAAAGCCAATAAACTATAAACAGAGGGCATTTGGTATTACCAACAGGGAGAGAAGGCATTCATCCAAAGGAGGAATGAAGTTCCTTGTTCGTAGTATAGTTGCTGCAGGAATTCCTTGTTTTCTTCATCATCTGTGAGGATTGCTTTGAAGTTCTCGGCTATCCAGTGAACCTTCAAGAGGGAGAAGAACTGAAAGAGTGGGAGGCTTATATTTTGGGCACCTGGGTATATTGCTTTACCGTAGTTCATAGAGCATGAATGTGCTCAAGAGATACTGACAGAGCTCTCTGATTCTTTCAGAGGCCAGTGAGAGCAGGGAAGCAGATTTTATAGACTTGGAACTGTGTCCTCGGTTGTGTACAGTGTTTGAAGGATTGTTGCTGAGTGGTGAAGCCCAGGCTTCTCTAGGAAATGCAGTCTGGAAGCAGAAATGAGAAGCTAGATTTTGTACATGTTTGCAAAAATGTTGTCTCTAATTCTCTAAACCAGCTCCTGCAGGGTAATGGTATTGTCTCATTTTATGGAAGGAGAAACAGACTTAAGTGGTAGAATCAGAATTCAAACCCAGGTCTGACTGACACCGGAAACCCTTTTTTATTATACCTTGCGCTGTCTTTAGATACCTGGGCGCTTCAGTGCCAACTGATGAAACAAATGAGTTGAAAGGAAGAGTTCAGTATGTCTTATAAAAGCATATGTAAAGTATAAAAGGTCTGTCCACATGACAGTATGAATAAAAACATTTCTGAATTGTTTAAGCATGGGTCTCAGTTTGTGATTAATTGGTAGGCTAATGAGTTTTTTAAGGAAAGAACTTTAATGGATGTAACTACACTGAAGGAGATAACTGGATCCTTTTTTGATCCTTGAAGAGGGAGAAAATGGCGTTCTCCCTCCACACCGGAGGTAACTCCACAGAACACTGTTCTGACTCTCAGAGCCTTTCCTCAATCTGCCTCTTTCTGTACTTCTCTGAAGCATTTGAAACGTGGATGGTCCCCACCTTCTTGAAACCTTTTTATCTCTTGACTTCCGAGATGTTTGACACTCATTATTCCTTCCACTCTCCCGCGTGTTTTTCAGTCTCCCTTTTATTTCTTTTCCTAAAGGTTGGTGTTCCGAAGGATTTTTTCCTTGGACTCTTTCACCTTTCTTGGGTACTTAAATTTTTGGTCTTTTAGTGAGGTATAACTTACAAGTGGTTGATTTTGAAGCTTCTCTGTACAGTAATTCCCAAGTCCGTATCTCTGACCCTAATTTCTCAAATTTCAGACCTACCTTTGTTTTCCACTACCTTCCTGACATGTCAACTTGGATTTTAAACATAATCAAAATCAGATTCATCTCTTCTCCCACACATGGCAGCTTCTCATTTATGACATTGATTTCCCCTGGGCACCCCGACTCAGACTTGTCTTCTTGATTTGGGGGGGCGCTTCGTAATTACCGTTGAACCAGGTACGGTCTGCTCTGCTTCGTCAGGGTCCTCATATCCGTTCCCTTCTTCTCATTTCCTCAGCCAGCAGCCTCAGACAGGCGCTCAGTGCTTTTTACCTCAACAACTGGAAGGTTTTAAACTTGTTTCTTCTTCCTTTTCTGTCCATTTCAGTCCTGTCCTTGACAGAATCATTTTCCTGAGCACCCCCCATGCACCTTTTTAACTGATCAGCATGTGCACCCCATGACCCAGCCCAAACAGACTTGGACATACCAGGGTTTTCATCTTCCCTGTATTTTCTCATCCTTGTCCTGGTCTTTCTCAGCTTTACCCACTGAAATCCTATCCCCCCTTCAAAGCTGAGTTTATCTTTTTTTATGACACTAATGCTTGTGTCACTTCTGTCATCGTTGTATATACTCATTTTCCCTAATTGATGACTGGCTTCAGAGGGGATTAGGACTGCCTTGGATGTGTTTGTACCTCCTGGGTTGCCTCGTAGGTTGTTGCAGGACCAGCTTGTCTGTGTATAGATGGGCCACTGGGGGGTGCCAGAGGCCTAGAGTTGGATAAACAAGGGCAGCTGGAGGGCTGTACGGTTAGGTTGCCCCGTGCTGTCAGATCTTCTGCACAACATGAATAGAGATTAATTTTCCTGATCCAGAAACATTTATAGTTTCTTTCTGCTCCTCTCTCCAGTCAGTGTACCAGAGGAGACATTGTAGGATATTCACCTTCTCTTAATACTCAGTAGAGAGTGGCCTAGAACTAAAGGCCTATCCCCCTGTAAACATGTTGTATATAGTATGAGTTTCAGTTTCCTTGGGGTTATCCTTTGAATTTCAGTGCCCGCGGTTCTCTGATTGATAAACACCATACAGTGGGAGTGTGGCTCGTGGCAGGAGTCAGGAAAGTTGGCTAGAGGAGCTGTTTATTGTGAAGTAGAGAAATAAAGTGAGGAGAATGAATTTAAAATGAGCCATTTCAGCTTGAAAACCACAGTTGGGGATGGGGAAAGTAGGACTGGTCGATTCCAGATGGACCACAGAGCCCAGGGCAGAAAGGCAAGTTTGTCCTGTGGATGGAGATGGGCCCTGAACAGCTGTCCTGTTATGGGTGTGTTGGGACGTCTGTCCTCCCAAGAGGAGCCAGACACTGCGTGACTCTCAGATATCTGTTCTAATAATAGAAGTATTTTCTACCACCATTTTTCAGTTTCAGAGGAGATTCTAAAGCTTTGTCCACTTTAACTTATGGGGGTTGATGTAGGAAAGCTGGGCACTTGAGTTGCAGAGGTGCGCCAAGCCAGACTGCTGGGCTTATGTAAGTCATGGGGACTCACGGGGTGGGTGAGCTCGGGTCTTAGTAAAAGGGATCAGGGACTGTAATGTTTGTAGTTGTTGATGCTCCCATCAGACCTGAACTGAGGAAGAATTATCACACCCATTTTCCTAGACCCCAAGGGAGTTAAAATGAAAATTTGAGAGAAATTTAAAAAATAAAATTAAGAAGCATTAAGTATACAAATTAGTACAACCACAGAACTGTTTTGAACTACTTTAAGCTCCCAATACTTTTAGTTGTCACCAAGATGGTGGGATTGGAGTCTTTTTATAAGTTTAGGATTCATCCTGCCTTTCATGGCATTGCTGGTAAATCACAGGTGGCTTTGGTTGCAGCCAAACTCCTCCTGTACTTTCTTTTTCAAACAAGAACTGATGTTTTGCTCTCATTTACTGTGGCATATTGACCACTTGAGCTAACTTCTGTTAATAGTCACAGTGTTAAGAATTTAGTATTTTTAATTTTACTCTAATTATTATTATTTTTTTAAGTAGGCTCCATGCCTAGCATTTGAGCCCAGCACAGGGCTTGAACTTGCGACCCTGAAATCAAGACCTGAGTAGAGATGAAGAGTCGGATGCTTAACCAGCTGAGCCACCCGGGTGCCCCAGCCCTGAGAATTTAGTTGTTTTTTTTTTTTTTAAGATTTTATTTATTTATTTATTTGACAGAGAGAGACACAGCGAGAGAGGGAGCACAAGCAGGGGGAGTGGGAGAGGGAGAAGCAGGCTTCCCGCTGAGCAGGGAGCCCGATGCAGGGCTCGATCCCAGGACCCTGGGATCATGACCTGAGCCAAAGGCAGACGCCTAATGACTGAGCCACCCAGGCACCCCGAGAATTTAGTATTTTTAATTTTAATTGTTGGGCTTTGGCCATCATTTAACGCTTTGCCTGACTTCTTGAGGTATCATTTATATACATGTAAAATTTACACCTTTTCTCAGTGACTCATTCTGTGGATTCTTACAAACATGTAGTCACATGACACCACCAAGGTCATAGTCATAGAACATTTCCATCACTTCCAGAAGTTTTCTTACGCCTGTTTGCAGTCAGTTCTCTTCCCCGACCAACCATGTTCTGCTGTCTGTCCCTATAGTTTATTTTTTTTTAGCACGTCCCATGAATGGAATCATTACGTAGCTGTCAGAGTCTTGCTTCTTTGACTCAGCATGACATATTTGCCACTCATCCGCATTGCTTTGTGTATCAATAATTTGTTCCTTTTTATTGCTCAGTAGTATTCCACTGTGTGGCTAGACCACAACTTACGTATTATCCATGACCTGGCAGAAGAACATTTGATTGTTCCCAGTTTTTGGTGAATCTAAATAAAGCCACTAAAGAAAACATTCACCTATAGGTTTCTGGGTGAACATATATTTTCATTTTTCTTGAGTACATACCTGAGTGGGATTCCTGGGTTATATGGTAAGTTTGTGTTTGACCTTATAAAAAACTGCCAGACTGTTTTCCACAGTGACTGCCATTTTGCATTTCTACCAGCAGCGTGTGGGACTTTAGTTGCTCCCTTCCTTGTTAGGACTTGATAAAGGAAACTTTCATTGTTATTATTTTAATAAGTTTTAGCCATTCTAATAGGCGTATAGAGGTTTATTGTAGTTTTAATTTGCATTTCCCTAATGGCTGAAAACGTTGAGCATCTTTTCAGGTGATTGTTATTTAGCTGTGAGAAGTAGACTTGGGCTGCTGCCCTCTATGAAATCCGTCTTTTGCAGATATTTTCTTCCAGTCCATAGCTTGTCTTTTCATTTTCTTAGTAGTGTCTCTTGAAGAATAAATTTTTATTTTGATATGTCCCGTTATTTAATTTTTTCTTTCACGGTTTGTGTGGTTTATTTATTTATTTATTTATTTATTTTGAGTCCTTAAATATTTGCCTAACCTGTATCACAAGCATTATCTTCTTTGTTTTCTTCTGGAAGTTATATTGTTTGAGCTTTTACATTTAGATCTATGATTCATTTTGAGTTAGTTTTTGTATATTGTACAAGTTACAAGTCAAGGTTTCTTGTGTTCTTTTTTCCTTGCCGTTTTTTCCTTTTTCTTTTCTTGTCTTTTTTTTTTTGGCATTTGGATGTCCTGTTGCTCTGGTGTATGTGGTCTCTTACACAAATCTTTAATCAATATTAGGAAAAGAAAGCAGCCCCAGTAGTTTTAAACAAGACATGTTTGGTACCTCTTCCACAAAGTACTTTTATACTTTGTATTACCTGCCCCTTTGCTTGGTTTTTAGTTAATAATTTGTCATATATTTGGTTAAAAATTTAAAGCCTTTTTATTGACACAAGAGAAATCTAGGTCACTGGAATTTCTAGGGTAGAAATTAAAATGGCACTTGAATCTTTTTTCCCCCATCCCCCAATAGTTTACTCTTTAACCTTCAGTTTGGCAGGGGTTATGGTTATTTTTAGAGTGTAGGCAGTAGAGCTAATCTAATTAAACTCCCCCAGCTACCTGGGACAGTGAGCTCATCAGCTCTTCCAGGCTCAGATTGGTTTGCTCTGGACTGGATTTTACATGGAAATTGATCAAGGTAAAAGCAGTGGATTTGTTGGGAATGTAGTGCATTAAAGAATGAAGAAGCTAATTTATGTTTGGGTCAAGTATGGTCCCTAACTTCTGATTGTAAAATAAGGTTATATTCTTTGGTGATGAAAGAGATTCTAGAATGGTTCCTATACTTGAGACCAAGGGCACCGTCACAGCATCTTGCCTATTTTAATTTGGATACTTTAACTCCTGCCCCAGAGTTGAGATGGTTTTAAATTTCTTCATTCTGATAGAAATGTATACGATAAGAATAACAGGTCATTTCCAAAGTGATTGTATTTTATTGTCATCATTTCTTGGCTTTTTGAAAAAGTGGTCCTCCAAAGGGGGAAGGTGTGCACCCCAAGGGGCATTGAAGATGGTCCAGTAATGTATAGAAAAAGAATGTTGGAATTTATTTTTTTCTAGAAAAATTAAACTTAGTATTTAATGTGACTTGATTAGATCTACATATTGAAGATTCATGGTAAAACTTTTCACTGATCCGGGTTTATAATCCGTTTTGAGACCACTGCTCCAGAGCATCCTGCTGCAGAGCTTCTAACATATAATTCTACTTACCTGTACCATCTTGGAATTACTAATACTAGCTTACAAAAAAAAGAAAAGGAAGTCTAGAGAAGGTTAAGTAGCTCATTCATGGTCAGAAAGGATACTAATGGTTTAGCTGATATTACAACCCTGGACTGATTTTCAGTCTAGAACTAATTTTGCTAAACTCTCTGGCCCCTAAAATGTGACCTTTAGAAGCTATCTGCCTACCAACTCTGTGATTAAACAGGGTTGGCATGAGCATTCACAGGGTTGTCCCTGTTTCTGAATTTAGCAATACATTCTGTCAATTTTTCTTCCTCAAAAAGAAGATCTCTTTTTGTAAGAACCTTAAACCACTTTCCCCAGAAGAGAAGCTCTGCAACCTCTCAGTATGGGTTGACCCGTATGGCTCTGCTTTTCCCGCCTCTCAGGGCTGGGAGCTCTGGCTCCTCCTGGTCATGGAGGCTGGGAGAGCAAATGGATTCTCTAGCGCCTTATGTGTCTGTGGCTCAGGCAGTCTGGGCTTCTGTAGGAATTGATGCAGTTCAGTTTTGAGGAAGGGTCTCTGGAGCCACTTTTTTCTTTGGAAAGTGATAATGGTGGGGTGGACAGTATGGTATGGTTGAGAGTTTTGCTTCTGGAGGTGAGGAAACATCAGATCTCTCTCAGTTGACCGGAACGTGTGCTTATGACCTGAGTCTTTAATCTTAACAAAGTAGTGCGCTTGTTTTCCCCATCTCACAGGACTTTTGCAGTTAATGTAATTAAGTTAAACCCTCGGTGGGGAAGAAGATATTGCCGAGATGCTCAAGAATATAAATAGGGACTACCAACAGGAAAAAACCAGTGCTGTGTGAAGAATGCTGTGCAAAAATACCTCCTTGGAGTAGGAGGAGGAAAACAGCCTGCTCTGCAAACCGCTCTTCGCTGGTGTTTTTGACGTGGCTGCACAAATCTGTGCTTTGTTGGCGTTGCATCCCAGCACCCTTCCAGGTCCTTCCTCAGACTCGGCCTCCGTCCTGCCCGTGTGTTTTTGCTACTCCCCCGCCCTGGCCTGCGGAGCAAGCTTTGGGCAGCTGTCTCTTGGCAGGGGACACTTTTTGAAGCAACTTGGATTTCTGTAGAGGAGAGTAGGGGGTCAGGATAAGGATGGGGCTGCTTCTGGGATAATTGTTATGGGAATGAAAGGGCTGTTGAAAGATTAGAAGCCAGTGTGCCTGGGTACGAGGACTGGAGTCATAATCATACTTTGTCTTTGACCAGTGCCTTTTGTCCAGGCACTGAAAGGGCTTAACAAAATTCTGGTCTGAATAATATTATTCTTTGCTCTTTGGAATTCGCTCGAGGTGGGAGTGAGGCCCTGTCAAAATAATGAATGTGTTACAGTGGTATGAAAGGAAAAAAGCTAGGTACCCCGATTCCCAGATAAGGCTTTGCCAAACAGACAAATCTGGTGAAAGTTGGTGGAATTAGGTGAAATGATGTTTGCCACTTTTGAAATGGACTGAGATGGTTTAATGGAAATGTGGCCCTTTTCTTCCCCAGCTTACAACTTTCTTCCCCAGTTGTAAGAGGAAGAAAGAAACCTTTTAGGTTCTTTCTTGGGGGGAGGGTCCTCCTGAATTCTAATTTGGCTCTACTTCTTATAATCCGTAGTTAATACCTGTGCCTGTTAAGTTTGAAGCTTGGCTCCTGAGTGAATATACGGCCCAAGCTCTCACCCCAATAGCTCGGTCTCTTCTGTCTCTCTTGATTTGTGCGTAAGGTGATATTCAGAGTCTGACCCGCCTCTTCATGTTACGAAGACATGTCTTTCATAGAACTTATGGATGAAATATATGACTAAATTTACAACAGAAGATTCTTGCCTAGAGGGCAAGGCTGAAGCCAGCTCTTTGTGTTAGAGCTCTCTGCTTGTAGTACCTGTCACTGGGTATATGCCTGCTGGTGCAGGTTTGATCTCGGTTCCTTCTTTCCCATTTCAGAAATCACTGCCAGCTACTCAGGTAAAGAGATGGCAGTTGACCTCCCAAAGATATGTCCCTTTATGGAATTTAGACATAGGGGAGGGGGATCCAGTCTCATTTTCAGCAGCTGACAAGCCCTGTTGAGCACACACTCAAAACTTTTTTTTTTAAGTAGTCTCTACACCCAATGTGGGGCTCGAACTTAGTGCATTAGAGCACTAGAACAATAGTCGTGTGCTCTACTGACTGAGCCAGCCAAGCATCCCTCAAAAAATCATTTTTATGAAAATGACAAAGGCTGTGCATGGTTAAATGTACGGTCCCTTTTATCTTCTCTCCCAGATTATTTCCTAATTGTTTCATTTTCTTCCTTTCCTAAATGCAGGCTGGCCACAATAAACATCATTCAAGATGTCCAGCAAAGGGAGCAGCGCAGATGGCAAAACAGACTTAGCCAATGGTAAGGGGCCACCTGAGGTTCTTCTTCTCCCCCAAAGAAAGTGGAGACCTGGATTTTAGTGGAGGGAAGAAAATCTTTCCTAAGAGTGGACCCTTTCTGTGTTGTTTTGTGTGTAGAAAGCTACACAGGAGATACCCTGAACTATCTGGTACTTTTGTTCCTTCAACTTCTATCTGTTTCCAGAAAATCAATAATAGAGGTGTGCCATTAGGAGGAGTTCAAGTAGTTTGGAATTCTGAAAGGTTGTAAGAGTGGCTGAAACCTAGAAGGAAAAGATCAGTTGGTGGTGGAAACAAAGGAGCTGTGGGAAGGTAAGGTTCCCTAGTTGTGATGAGAGGTCTCTTTCTACGGCAGGTCCTAGTTCGGTAGAGATAGTAGACGAGAGATGAAGTTACAGCCTAAACTGACTGGAGTAGGGCTGGCCTGCGTTCTTTGTAGGGTCTAGCTAGGTGTGAATTCACTGGGTCTAAGGCACGTTTGAAGGTAGAATATCAAGATTTTGATAACAGATTATTCGATTAATGCTTGAACCCTGAGCCAACTTCTAAACTAGAGAAATGTCCTTCAAATGGATATGATTGGGCAGCACAGTGTTCAGCATTCTTTAGCACGTTGCAGATCAGGATTATAGGCTCAATTCCAGTTGATGAGATTGGTAGAGCAGTGAAGTTAAGTAAGGGAAAGTGAGATTTTTCAACATGCTGTTTATTGACCCTGTGTTCTCTTACCAGTGCTGTTCATTCATCTGTAAAAGAAAGTGGTTCAGATTTTTCACTGGGCTTCGTTGAGAGACTCAGGGTTCTAGGTGGTTTGAGGTATATAACTGATTTGGAATTTGGCCATCAGCTAGATCAGGGATTGGCAGACTATGGCCTGAGGGCCAGATCCAGCCTGCATGTGGCCTGTGAAGGCCCTTGATAGAAAAAATTTGTTGACCTCTGGATCTTGGTCACTGACCGTTAGGGTCCCCCTGCTGAGCTTGTGATTGACTCTGGCCCTTGTGTTAATATGGGAGAGCTCCCAAGTCGTCTTGATTGGTTAATCATAATTTTAACAAGAAATGCTAGGAGATTTGGTGTTTTAGTTTTCCTTCTCCACAGAAGTGAAATGTGTGGTGTTTTATCCTTTCTCACTACTCCCAGTTTCAAAGCCAATTGTATTTGAGAAACCAAAACTACTAATCTTTCTCAGCATACACAGTGGTCTCAGCAAGTGTAGTTCCTAGGAACAAATTGCTGCACTTACCCCCTTTTTCTTCCAGTTCCTACACCCATTGTTTTCATGCTGGGATCTTAGTTGAGGTACTTTCTGAAAAGAGCTGTTTACAAGTCTCCCAACCTTCTGTGGCCATTTGAACCAACGTGCTTGTATTGTTCATCTGTTTTCCGTGGTGGGTTTTGCCTGAGAGTTTGTCGTGCAGGGGTTCCGTTGCTGCAAAGATCTTTGGAAATTACTGCTCTAGTCCAGGTGACTAGGCTGTCAGGCGCTACTTGGAATCCTTTCGACGTCCTTGTGGGGTTGGATAGATCCTACCAGCGTTGCACATGCCTGGTCTGCTGTTCCTAACAGCCTTTACTTCTGGCGACGTCAAGTTTGTAATCATCAGAAAAGGAGGCCGTGAATAGTGTTTAAAGTCCTCATTCCCGCCTTCCTTCCTTCATACCTTGGCTTCAGTGTGGAAGTTGTCGTCATATGGCTCTAGCACATTGTAGGAGTGCTCACTGAAATATGATTTGGCTGCTCTTAGATAGGAGAATGCAGTATCTAATTGTCGGGGATTAGATTGCTCAAAGTGACCCAGTTCTTTTATAACCACCAGCATGGCAGACCTAGGATATGGTGAACTTTCCTTCTCAGATATTTGTGTATGCTTCCTGATAAAACTCTACCTCAATAAAGAGTCCTTTAACTAATAGTAGCATTAACATCATCACATTAATGGAAGTGGATATATTTATTAGTGAAAAGTGAGCAAGAACCCATTCTAATGATCACAATCCCCACTTGTCCCTTCTACTTCCTTTGGATTGTTAATGGATTATAGGACCTCAAGGGAAGAAATTAGGATTTAGGAAGGGTGGGGGAGTGGTGCTTTCTTGACGTAAGAAATAGTTCAACTCCACACCCATTGTCTGAATGATTTTAATCTCTTATTTTCTGCCTTTCTCTGAGAAGATGTCTATACCAACTCTTGCTGGGATGGCTATTCTTTTTTCTTATATTCGGTTTAATTATGTGCTGTGGCTAATGGATGTGCGTCCCAGCAGAACAGAGCTTAAGGTGGTTGTATTGGATGTATTTGGACACAGCTGGTCCGTGCTTTGCAGGAGACTCTTAGGCTGTCCTGCAGTTCTTCACTTGTGTTGAAGTACCTTTATTTGCATGTGGCTTTGGTCTTAATATTTTCAGTTTCTTGTCCTTTTCAAGATTCCCTTTCAGAAGGTAGTCTTTGTAAGCATTTGAACAAAAACACTGTAACCAAAGTTGGTGTCTGGATCTTTTGATGTGATGATTTCTTGGACTAAGGCGGGGACATCCTTCTGATCACTCTCCCATTTCCTTATTTCCCCCTCACCCACCCATTCCTCACTAACATGCAGGAAGCCTGTCCAGCAGTCCAGAGGAGATGTCTGGTGCTGAGGAGGGGAGGGAGACATCCTCAGGCATTGAAGTGGAGGCCTCAGACCTGAGCTTGAGTTTGACTGGGGATGATGGTGGCCCCAACCGCACCAGCCCAGGAAGTCGGGGTACAGATACAGAGAGCTCAGGTGAAGATAAGGACTCTGACAGCATGGAGGACACTGGCCATTACTCCATCAACGATGAAAACCAGGTCCATGACCGCTCGGAGGAGGAAGAGGAAGAAGAAGAGGAGGAGGAAGAGCATCCTCGGCGCCGTGTCCAGCGGAAGCGGGCCAGCCGTGACCAGGACTCGTCAGATGATGAGCGAGCCCTGGAGGACTGGGTGTCTTCTGAGACATCCGCCCTGCCCCGCCCTCGCTGGCAGGCCCTTCCTGCTCTTCGGGAGCGGGAGCTGGGTTCCAGTGCCCGCTTTGTGTATGAGGCTTGTGGAGCAAGAGTCTTTGTGCAGCGTTTCCGCCTGCAGCATGGGCTTGAGGGCCATACTGGTTGTGTCAACACCCTGCACTTTAACCAGCGCGGCACCTGGCTGGCCAGTGGCAGCGATGACCTGAAAGTGGTGGTTTGGGACTGGGTGCGGCGGCAGCCAGTACTGGACTTTGAGAGCGGCCACAAAAGCAATGTCTTCCAGGTGAGACAAGGGAGCGGAACAGCAATTGAGAAAGGCAGGCAGCAGTTAGACAAGCCTGAGATGCCTGGAGTGGGAGCTGACAGTGAGTTGTGGTAGAATTAGGCATCAGGACTCAGCCTGCCATGGCTCCCGTGATGACTTAGAGGAGTTAAATGCCCTGAAAGACCCGTTGACAGCCTTTTGTTTTTCCTAAGCACAGAGGCATTTGGAAGCCTTATGATAGGTGGGCTGCTTGGAAGTCCTCAGGAAGGTACTCAGTGTGCCCGGGGGGAGGCGTACAGTGTCAGAGCGGAGGCTCTTGAGCCATACTGGGTTCAGTTCCTGGCACTACCCCTCATTAGCTTTGTGATCTTGGGCAAATTCTTTAATCTCTGTCTTTAATCTGTAGTGTAGAACTAATAACCCAGAGGACCACGAGAGTTACACAACAATAGAAGTTAAGCAGTTTAGAACCATTCGTGGTGCTTAATAAACATTTGATGAGTATTTGTTAGCCTTGTCATTCTCTGTTTACTCACCAGCCCCATCCATCATTTTGGTACTGGCACTGATTCCTGGGCATGATCACTTCCCCAACAGCCCCTCTGGTTTCCTTTGTAGCAAATTTCTGTTTGCTTCCTGAATCAAGATAGGTTTTCCTCCTCTTTTCCTTACATTTCTCCCCTAGTAGGCGTAGTCCTAGTTCACCTGAGCACTTACCCTGTACCAGTTCAGCCTTGCAGAGTCAACAGAAATGCTCTCTTACATCAGGTTTTCCTCCCTCTTCTTTAACTCTTGGAAGAAATTGGAGTTGAGCCAACGGTATAAGGCTAGGAAAGCTAAGTTTCCAGCTGTTGTGCGACCAAAGGGATGGGTTAGGGTTGTTATTACAGTTTTCCCCTCTCAAATTCACCTCCTCAGTTTCTTTTGTATGTCCCTTTTCTCATTAATATCCCAGGCCAAGTTCCTTCCTAACAGTGGTGATTCCACTCTGGCCATGTGTGCCCGTGATGGGCAGGTGCGGGTAGCAGAGCTGTCTGCCACACAGTGTTGCAAGAATACGAAGCGTGTGGCCCAGCACAAGGGAGCATCCCACAAGGTAAGTAAGCTCTTGCCCTCATGGTTGTGTGGTCTAGCTCCTCAACCAAGGATCTCAGCCAGGGCCTTCCCAGATCTCTGCCCATTGTGTCACCTGCCTCATTTCTTTTGTCCTAAAATTTGTAGATAAAAAAGGAGAAAAAGCAGCCACCTTAAACTTCTTGCAAGTGCAGTATTTGAAAGCTTTCTAGATCTTGTACATTCAGCATTCAGTTGATTATACCTAACCCCTAAGCTGACCAGTGGTTGGTTTGGAAATCCTTGAGGTCTCCTGTGTCTTCCAAACCTCTTAAATTTATTTTGGTTGTATCTAGAACACCTTAAGAGCTCCAAGGTCCTAGTGGTCGCTCCTCACGCGTGAGAGCTCCAACTTTTCTCTCAGGTCTCAGGGCACAGACAGTACTATTTATGGAAGCCCTATTTAGGACTGGGAATATAGAACAGACAGTTGTGGGGCAGCCAGTGAGGAGCTGGGAGCTGCCTAATGTCAGAGTGGTCATGCTGTAGGAGGGTGGACCTCTTTTACAAACCCTAAGCTGATAGGTAGGTGGACCTGGAATGTCCTTTTCTAGCCCAGATGGCACAGAAAATACGAAAGTTACCTATTTCTTTGATTTTTAAGCCTACCTTCAACCCATTAGTTAACTAATTTTTACAACTAAAGTGTAAGCAGTGAAACTTGGGCACCATTTCTCTACCCATCTGAGAGTTTAATTGATTTTGTTTGAGAATGAACCAAAATGGTTGATGTTTTTCTTTGGTATCCTTATTCAGATAGATCCCTTGGGGACTTAGTTGAAATAGCAAAACTCCTGTCCTTTTTATTTGAATGGAATAAACAAGCTGTAACAAATTCACATAGAACAAGAGCAAATGGGTTTATTAGTTCCTTTCCTGGGGTTTTACAACAAAAAAGCTGGACATGTCTCTTGCTGAGATATTTAAAAATGCAGTCCTTCCTAAAGATAAAGGAGTGAACTAGATGGCTTCTAATTCTAATCTATAGAAACCTTTGTTTTTTTGTCCCTCAGTTGGCCCTGGAACCGGACTCTCCCTGTACGTTCCTATCTGCAGGTGAAGATGCAGTTGTCTTCACCATTGACCTCAGACAAGACCGGCCAGCTTCGTAAGTGTAGCAGTAATGTTTTTACAGAACTGGACTTCTTGGCCTTGAAAATACCTCACCTGTCCTAGGTAATACCCACCTCTCTGGTCAATCCAGAGTCTCTCTGTGCCTGGGCTAAGAAGCAGATTGAGGTTGAGGGCGCTTCCTCCCTTCTTTGTTGTTGTCTGTCTGCTGCTCAGCAGTACGGTGCTGTTCAGTCTGCCTTCATTTCTAAAACAAGGCTCGGTTATCTTCCATGTGGGCTGTAATCACTTGTTTCTCTCTCCATCCACTTGGGTGCCACTCAGCTCACCCACAGGAAGCACATTACAGAGCAGCTAGTTTTCAGTTCAATTATGTATAGAAACATGTAAACAAAGGATAAATCTTGCACAAAAATATTAGTAGCTCTAATAGAGTTCTGTCATATCACAGTTCCTTTTTATGTGAATTTGAGGCTCATGGTTAAATCACATTCCTCATTAGCTGTGTGATGTCATAGAAAGATCAGAGCATCTTATTTGGATCTGGACAGACATGGGTCAGATTGCGACTCAGGCACCACCATCTAACCTTTCTGAACGTCCGTTTCTCAGCCTTCCTTTGGGCCTAACCAGTCAATATTTATCTCTCTCATCTCTGTGAGTGTTATGATAAATGTCCTTGATGCCCCAGCATAGTGCCTGGCACCATGTTTGGAATTGATTATATTGTAGCTACTAATTAATTTATTTTTAAAAATTTCAGTTGTTATAATAAGCAAATACATCTTGTTTTAAAAATTCAAATAATAAAGTATATGGACGGGGCGCCTGGGTGGCTCAGTCGTTAAGCATCTGCCTTCAGCTCAGGTCATGATCCCGGGATCCTGGGATCGAGCCTCGCATCGGGCTCCCTGCTCAGTAGGAGGTCTGCCTCTCCCTCTCCCACTCCCCCTGCTTGTGTTCCCTCTCTCGCTGTGCCTCTGTCAAATAAATGAAATCTTTAAAAAAAAAAATTGCTATCTTGTTTATCTAGATTTATCTAGATAACTAGACTTGTTTATCTAGAATTATCTGGATTATTTACGGTTCTTGTTAAGTCTTAAAGATGTTAACAAATCTTATATGTCGTTAGCTTAAAATATTAAGTAAGGGATGTCTTGATTCACGTAGCATACAAGTAGAATATAAGCTAATTTAGGGCATATAATCTCAAAGCTGGTTATTACTAGACTTTTATTTTTCTTTATTTTTTAAGATTTTATTTATTTATCAGAGAGAGAGAGAGAGCGCGTGCACAAGCAGGGGGAGCAGCAGGCAGAGGGAGAAGGAGAAGCAGACTCCCTGCTCAGCGGGGAGCCCGATGGATCATGACCTGAGGGGAAGGGGATGCTTAACCTAACCAACTGAGCCACCCAGGTGCCCCTTGTTATTTTCATTCTAAAGTTCCAGAGGGGAGGGGAAGTACAAAGATGCAACAAATGGGCTGTTTGTTTGGTCTGCTCTGGTAGAGAGTTGGGAAGCAGGGTGGGAGCTTATTCTGTCTGCCAGGTCATAGGAAAACCACCATTAGACCACAAGGAGTTGGGGACCATATGATGGGCAAAACAGATGACTTTGGCAGATTATTGAATTTGGAATGAAATGACATAAGCAATGGCTCTGGATGCAAGCACTGATAGATGGGATAGAAATTCAAAGAGGGAACATAGGAGAAACTTGAAGTAGGAGGAGGCCCAGATCCTGGATTTGGGGAATAAGAGACTGAATTTTCAAAAAGTTTTTGCTTTAGGGGTTGAAGAAGTAGTAGAAAGCTGAGGTGGGGGACTGAATGTAAGGTCCTGGCTGGAAAATACAAGCTATCCTTACGTGTTAAGCTGGTGTGTGAACATTCACTTACATCAGAGGCATTTTTGTGTGAAACTGGCATAATGGGAACTTTTCTTTTGTGTATTTATGATAGCTAAGTCTCTGGAAGCTGGTAAGATTGGCTGACATTTTAGGAAAAGAGTTGGATTTGGAGCTGTGGGTGGGATATTCCTTTAGCCAGTGGAAGCCAATTTGAAATATTCTTCAGAGGACTTCTTTGGTCTGATCTGTAGTTCTTTTTCCCTTTTTGTTGGAACATACCTGCTACTAAAAAACCCTGCAAATTTAAAGGCAAAATTTGGTAAGTTTGTTTCTTATGTTTTCATGTGCTCCCTCCTTCTGATGTGAAAAAAAAATTTTTTTCCCTTACTGCCATGATTGATTATTTTTATAGCACCTCTGCAAGTTCCCCAGAGAGCCCGAGGTACTCTGCATTTATCCATTGGGAGAGAGAATTTTTCATTTCAGAGGAATAAATTGAGGCATTAGAAAGATTGAGCTGATTGTCAGGATTACAGGATGGTGGAGCCCTATTTCATAATCTATCCCTTCAGTTTTTTCCTTTTGCTTCCACATGGTGGTCAGCTTTTGTTTGTCCGACTCTCTCCTTCTGAAAATCCACATTGCTGAGAAAATGAGATGATCTTGTGAAAAGCAGAAGCATCTGCTTTTCCCCCATCTAAAACCTGATTAGAGCTGCCTCTTCTCCACTGCTAGTTTTGTTCCTTAAACTCATTTTGGATGTATTTTCTACCTTGTGTTTTTGAGGGTTGTGTATGTGTGTGTTTTCCCTAATGACATTCATTTTTAATGATCTTCATGCACTGTTTCTTTTTTAAAGATTTTATTATTTATTTAAGAGAGAGAGAGAGCGCTCAAGCACACAAGTGGGGCAGGAGGGGCAGAGGGAGAGGGAGAGGCAGGCTCCCCGCTGAGCAGGGAGCCCTATGCAGGCTCGGTCCCAGGACCCTGGGATCATGACCTGAGCTAAAGGCAGATGCTTAACTGACTGAGCCATGCAGGCATCCCCATATACTGTTTCAGTGGAAAGCTACAGAGATTTTAAAATCAAGTAAAATCTCTCCATTTGCTTAGAGCAGTTCTAGGCTGGAGGGACTTTGACCGTGCAGAGAGGATGAAATGATTTTACATTTCTTTACAAAGAAACTCGTTGTCATGGTTATATTTCTTTCAGTTTCCATGACAACAGAATGAGCAAAACCTTAGAATTAAAAACAAAAGCTAGAACCTAGCCCTTTCCTTCCCTGTTTTTCATTTCCTGTAAATTTACTAATCTCTGTGATACCATTTGACTGGCTGGACACTTAGATTTGGGAAGAGTATTCATAGTGCCACCCTTAAGATGGGATAGATACGGCTTTTAGCCAGAATCTTCTGGCTAAAACTCTAAAATTTTATAGGGTTTTCCTCAGGACCCCAATGCCCTCTTAAGGATCGCCCTTTTTTGTGGTACAACCAGAGGAGTAATTTAGAGGTGACTTTCCAGCTTTAGAGACAGCTGTCTTCATAAGAATCTCCTCTCCTAACTTGCTTCAGATAAAGGAAGAATGCTGCTTTCCTTTGGACTGTCCCTGTGCTAGAGATGTGGCTTGTCATTCTTAAGTGTGCATTTTTAGAGCTGGGTTGTGACACTTTTGTGGAATCTGAGAGGTAGATTCTTTTTTTTTTTTAAGATTTTATTTATTTGAGGGGTGCCTGGGTGGCTCAGTCAGTTAAGTGTCTGCCTTCGGCACGGGTCATGATCCCAGGGACCTGGGATCGAGCTCTGAGTTGGGCTCCCTGCTCAGTGGGGAGACTGCTTCTCCCATCTCCCTGTGCCCCTCTCCCCTGCTTTTGCCTTCTCTCTCTCTCTCAAATAAAGATCTTTTTTTTTTTTTTAAGATTTTATTTATTTATTTGACAGAGACAGACACAGCGAGAGAGGGAACACAAGCAGGGGGAGTGGGAGAGGGAGAGGCAGGCGCCCCTGGGAGGTAGATTCTAACCTTAAGGGCTTTTCTGGCCACTGTTTTTATGACTCATCCTCCTCTTTCTCCCTGCTCCCAGATGATTGGGAGAATGTATTTATATAATATGGGAAGATGTGGGTGGTATCGTCTGTTTAATGATAGGTTATCATCATGTTGGACTCCAACTAAACTGACACTACCCGAGGAGCAATATTTTTACATACTTTAATTTACACGTCTTGAGGAATACCATAAAATGACTTCATTACACGTTTGTTTTTCCCTCCCCAAGGTAGCATTTATTAAATATACGTGGAGGTGATTTTTGTCTTTTTCTTGTTCCAGTGTTCAAAACAAACAAAACCACTTTTTTCTTTCTTTCTCATTGAGAATCTGGTCTTACTAGCTGTGTCTGCATTACTCTCTGTGCTCTCTCTTGCCATGACCATCTGGGTCTTTTAGAGAATATAACTTTTACACTTTTCTACTCTTAAAGGAAACTGGTGGTGACAAAAGAGAAGGAGAAGAAAGTGGGACTGTATACGATCTATGTGAATCCTGCCAATACCCACCAGTTTGCAGTGGGTGGACGAGATCAGTTTGTAAGGTGAGTCTGGCTCTTTTGTGTCTTTGAGAGTTTGAAACTGATGCATTGGGTACCAGCAGCTATCCTTTGTGGAACAGTGTGAATGGCCTCGGAATCCATTAACCACCATCTTGAATTTTTTACCATCTTCCAAAGAGTTTAAGCTTCTTCTGAGCATTCTGTTCCCTGATGTAACAGTAACAATCCCTGAGGGATAGCTTAACTTATTATAGAGAGTGTCAAGTTGGGTTTTTTTTTGTTTTTTTTTTTAAGATTTTATTTGTTTGAGAGAGAGAACGAGAGAGAGCATGGGGCAGGGGAGGGGGCAGAGGGAGAAGCAGACTTCCTACTGAGCAAGGAGCCTAACGCCGGGCTCGATCCCAGGACCCTGGGATCATGACCTGAGCCAAAGGCAGATGCTTAACTGAGCTACCCAGGCACCTGAGATTGTCACGTTTTAAAGAAGTTTGATGAATTGTGACCAAGGTCCCCATATAGCAGCTAAGACATAAATCCAGGTTTATTAGCAATTGATGTATTAGTAAATATTTCCCACCGTTTTTTGTATATAAATTAACGTGTACTAGAAATTTTGAATGCTGGTTTCAGATACAGAAATGATTTGAGTGGGAGTACTCAGTGTGAACTCTGAGTTTTTGACTCCCACTGTCATGAACCAGTTTTCTTTCTCGGTAGTGATATCTTTGTTACTGGGAACGTTTATTGTAACACTGGCTATTGAGGCATGTCCTAAGGAAAACAAGAGTTCAGAGGTTCAATCCCCATGTGTATCACTTAGTTTCCTTCTGGCTCTTAGTCACAAACTGTATCCCCTCCCTACCCAGGTGGCTTATTTGAGCTCTGTTTCTGTGATTATACCATCCCCCTTTGCTGAGGGATCATCAGTTTGAAAAGGAGGAGGGAGAGCATCACTATAAAAATGAATGACTTTTTGCTTTCCTGATTGAGGGGTGAAAAGCATTATCTTCCTTTTAAAATAAGAGCACATTTTTATAATTGTATTCTGAAATTAATTTCACTGGTAAGTATCATGGGGATAGAGTAAGTTTTTAGAAATACATGAGAGATGACCTTCCCTTGTTCAAGAATCCTGCCACAAGAGAATTAGACAACTTTGTGCCTGTCTATTTTCCTGTTTCCCTTGCTTTCCAGATTCCTGTCCTTTATTCACCCAGTGGCAAATGTGTAGTAGTTTTTTTGTTTTTTTGTTTTAATAAGAAGCTGTTGATCAAAAAGGGTTGTAGCTGTCAGGTGCTGCCTCCTCCAAATGGAGCATTTACTGAAATTCCTAGTTTGGATTTCCTCCTTAGAGCTCTGGATGGCTTGAAAAGTCTGTATCTGTAGATAATTCAGCCACTAGGTCCTTGATGTTTGGAGGGGACTGGAACAGTTGGCTTTGTCATGAACTGCAGGTGATAATGCCTTAATCCAAAGCTGATACGTTGGCCAGGGTTAGACTAAGGCTGGAAGTCAGTTTTAACATGTTAGCACGTGGACGAATACTTAGATATTCTGCCTCTTACCAGCTCAGTGTCCTCTGTCCCTTCGTACATGGCAGATTTTCGGCGGATGTAAGCTGTGCACTTGGCGTGTGTAGACTTTGAGGCACACTGACCCTGCGCGAGCAGACGGCCCTTTGGGCACCCTAGATCGCCTCTGACCTTAGGCTCATTCAGTTTCTCTGGCACCTCTTCAGTTCAGCCAGTCGAGTGTTTCGGGATTTCCCCTTTCTGATTATTTCTTTGAAAGAACCTAAAGAGCTCGCCTTCCGGTACAAATTTGAAAATATTTTTGGTGAATATTTTATATCCTAGTACCATTAGCTTTCATTTCTAGCCTGAAGGAATTCCTTCAAGGGAATGTAGAGAAATCGCTTACTCATCCTTAAGGCCTTTGCATCATGAATACTGAATTTTGGTTTAGTATTGTGAAGAAGCATTTAAAGGAAGCCTAGAGAGACTTGCTTTTTGGCCTATAACCGAAAAAAAGGGTGGGGGGAAGAAAGGAGAAAGTAGACAAGTAGAGGTGGTGGAGGTGTGGGTGCCTACTACTAAATCCTATTTGGGTTGGTTTACGAATTGACAAGAGTGAAGAAAAGGAGAATGTATCAGATCAATGAATCCTGTGGTGGTTGGTTGACATGTAAATTTATCGGTAAAGGATTTGGTATAGGCCCTGGCTCATAAATAATAAATAGTCCCTTTGCTTTTCTGTCTTAGGCTGATATCAGCAACACTGAGAGAACACTAGATGAAGGGCAGGTGGGGTGGTGAGGGGAGAGGAGGTGAGGAAGGAAGAGAGAGGCTTAAGGTAACAAGGTAGTACGGTACCTGGAGGCCTGTGGAGATGCCATAAGGGTGTTGAGACAGTGCTAAAACCACTCTTTATTTGATTTAAAATGTGTGAAGGGCATAGGAAGAATCAGTATTGTGAAGATGTCAACTTCTTCCCAACTTGACCTGTTGATTCAGTGCAATTCCAGTAAAAATCCCAGCAAGTTATTTTATGGATATTGATAAACTGATTTTAAAGTTTATATAGAGAGGCAAGAGATCCATAAAAGCCAACACAGTATTAAAGGGAAGAACAGAGTTGGCGGACTGATGCTACCCAACTTCAAGACTTCCGTAAAGCTACAGTCATGGAGATGGTGTAGTATTGGCAGAAGAATAGACAACTAGATGAGTGGAATAGACTAGAGAGCCCTAAACAGACACACGTAAATATAGTCAACTTACCTTTGACAGAGGTATAAAGGCAATACAGGGGAGCAGAGATAATATCTTCAACAAATGGTGCTGGAACAGCTGGGCATCCACATGTGAAAGGAATCTAGACAGACCTTATACCCTTTACTAAAACTAACTCAGATGGTCACAGACCTAAAAGTAAAACCCCAAACAATAAAACCTCTAGAAGATCACATAGGAGAAAACCTGGATGACCTTGGGTATGGTGATGCCTTTTTATTTTTGATTTAATAAATTTTTGTTTTCCAAAATGTACAGTTGGTGGGCTGTGTTCATGCAGCTTCACTAGCAGCTAGGGCATCTCTACCCTTGGTGTTTCTGGTGTAAGTTACTTGAGCTCTGTGCTTTGAAACCGGTTTAATAAGTACTTCACTAAGGAGCTCCTGAAGGGCTGCCCTGGCCAGAGGACCTCAAATCTTCAGTCTCTCAGAGACAACAGCTAGAGTTAAAAGCTTATAGTTGGGAACTTCCTTATAGAGTTAGTCTTATGTCGCTTTGTCAAACAAGACCAGGTTACTGAGCTTGTCCCAAACTTTGCCTTTGGACCACTTCTTTTTGGCCTTGCCCCCAGATTTGTTCACTGGGTCTTTGTCTTTTTTAGCCGACTTTCCGGCATCTTTCTTGTCCTTGGGAGGCATTGTGAAGCTTGGAGAGCAGCGGCCACACCTGCAGCCTTGCTCAGATGTTGAATAAAAAGTGGTGATGCCTTCTTAGATACAGTAACAAAGACATGATTTGTGAAATAGTTGATAAGGTACACTTCGTTAAAATGAAAAACTTGTGCTCTCTGAAAGACACTGTCTGAGAGAATTAGAAGACAAACCACAGGTTGGGATTAAATATTTGCAAAAGACATATCTGATACAAGACTGTTATCTAAAATATATGAAGAACTCTTAAAACTCAACAAGAAAACAGCCCAATAAAAAATGGGTCAGAGACTTAACAGACACCTCACTGAAGAGGGTATATAGATCGCAAATAAATATATAAAAAGATGTTCCACGGCAGTGGAGACAGTGAGACAGTGGAGACAGAAAGGGAACACAAGCAGGGGGAGTGGGAGAGGGAGAAGCAGGCTTTCTGCCGAGCAGGGAGCCAGATGCGGGGCTCGGTCCCAGGACCCTGAGATCATGACCTGAGCTGAAGGCAGACGCTTAACGACTGAGCCACCCAGACGCACCCCCCCCCCCAAAAAAAATTTTTTTTAAATGTCAAGGTCCTGTCCTATGCTCAGAAAATAGGGGAAAAAATTGTATTCATCTTTGTATCAGCACTGTCCAGCCCAGCCAGGAGCTGGCCAGCTGTACTGCCTGTTTTATTTGTTTTGTTTTTAAGATTTTATTTATTTGAGAGAGAAAGAGCAGGAGCTGGGGCAGGGGTAAGGGGAGAGGACTCGCAGACTCCCAGCTGAGCGGGAAGCCTGATGCTGGGCTCCATCCCAGAACCCTGGGATCATGATCTGAGCCAAAGTCAGATGCTTAACTGATCCACGCGGATGCTCCTGCACTGCCCGTTTTTTTATAAATAAAGTTTTATTGAAACACAGCCACGGTCTTTCATTTACATATTATCCAAGGCTGCTTTCATGCTACTATGGCAGGGACCACATGGCCTGCCAGCTTAAGATATTTACTGTCTTGCCATTTAAGATCAAGCTTGCCAACCCCTGGTCTAGCGTCCTATCTAGGATATAGTAGGTTCTTCTTAAATCATTATGGGAGAAAGGGGAAAGAAGTTAAGGATTTGCTCATAAAGAGGAAGGGCAGAGAGCCTTAGATACTGACGAACACTGAATGGTCCATACACCAAAAATATTGAATACTTAAATATGTTTTACTAACTTGCTGACTTACAAAGTTTATGATGGCTTAGTGACATTTAAGAGCTGTTGATTTAGATTTTGTTCAGAGGAAAAACATCAGATTATCAGATGCTGTGTTTGCTGAGGAGGAGTAATTGGCAGTACAGCAGTCTCCTGTTTGTCTTTTCATTTTGGGGCATTCATTTAGTAAAGATTTCCAGATAATTCTCTTAATGCAGGATATTAAGCAAGAAGTTGTGGAGAATACAAACATGTATTGATTCATTCATCTATTCATCCAGCGTTTACTGAGCATCTTCTATGTGCTAGACACACACTTGACTAGATAGACTTTGCCTTTAAGGAGCGTTTTGGAGAAACGCGTATATTAAGGATTGAAAATATTAAGAAAACGCCCAGGATTACTCAGCTACTCAGTAGCAGACTACTAAGTAGCAGAGTTAGTATTTGAACTCCGATCAGACTCCTTAAACATGGGAGAAACCATTTCTCCCATGCTGTTCTTTCTCACAGAGGAAATACTCAAAATGGGAAATGAGTTTTTCATTTCAGGTAGAGGGGCCGGTGCGTGTAGAGGTAGAAACCCCAGCTGTGACACGGTGTGTTCAAGGAAGCCTTGCTTTTTTGTTTTGTTTGTTCTTGTATCACATATAGGATCTTTGAGAAGAGATGGAGAGTCCTACTAAGGAGTTTGGACTTTATTTAGTAGAAAATACAGAATCACTGAAGAGATTTTAAGCAGGGAATTTACATAAAATGTTGCATTTTAGAATAATTCTGGGGACAGCATGAGCAAGGAAGTCAGTTAGAAGGATACTACAAATAATCTAGGCAAAACCTCCGTGTAGGTCATAGTTTGCCTACGTACAGTCAGAGGAGAACTTCAGACCAAACCTCCAGGGAATATTAGCATTTAAGAGCTTAAAGACAGACAAGCTCATGAACACCATGAAGGGGTGGTTGACCATCAAGGAAGGCAGCGGTTTTAGGGAAGGCGTAGTGAACGATGTCAAGAGGAGAGAGAGAGGCCTGAAGAGTAGACTGTGGGTGGAGGCTGTCAGGCCACTGGTGACTTGAGCCAGGGAAGTCTCACTGGTGGGTTGAGGGCCAAAGCTAGATTGGAATGGATTGAGAAGGGAACAGGAAATGAAGTGAAAACACTGAATGCAGATTGCTCTTTTCAGTAATTTGACTACGAGAGGGAAGGACAGAAAAAGCAGTAGTGGGAAGTCAGCAGAGGAGGGTTTAGGAAATGGGCAGATAGGCACGAGGAAGAGGTTGAGGACTCACGGAAAGAGGTCCTCGGAGGAGTGGAAAGAGCAGCTATGGGGAGGAAGCACACAGGCGGTGGGTTGTTGCTCCTGTGTGTCCAGCACCTGGCAGGATACCTGGCTCATGACATCTGTCCTAGGTGTCGGAAGGAATGGTCCGAGTTTGGATCGCAGAGATGAGGAAAGGGGACACTGGTTGGATGGGAATAAAGGCAGGAGAGAAGAAGTCTTGAGATCCTGGGGGGGGGTTTGTAATCACTGTGAGGAGCGAGAGGGAGACCGGGCCAAGTCAGAGGCCAAGACAGGCTTGAAGACCCACGGACTTCTAGGAGCGGGGCCTCTGTAGCAATAAAGGCTGCAATAAAGGACTTATTTCAGTAGAAATAAGTAGTAAGCGATTCAAAGCTGAGAGGAGAGAGAAGGCCCTTCAGGTTAATGTGATTTAGGATTACCGCTTGAACTGGGGAGTGTCTGGATAAGAGTCAGGATTCAGAAAGGGCTGGGAGAAGGAGGGCCTTCAGGGAAGAGCGGGAGCCAGAATCTTAGTGGGGTGATGTCCTTTATCTGTCCTGACATCCAGCTGACTGCTGTTCTTGCCACTACTTTGCAGTTCAAGGGGTCACTTTGTAAGTTGTTGTTTTGGTTTGTTTTAAGATTTTATTTATTTATTTGACAGAGAGAGAGAGAACACAAGTAGGAAGAGTGGGAGAGGGACAAGCAGGCTCCCCGCTGAGCAGGGAGCCCGATGTGGGACCCAGTCCCAGGACCCCGGGATCATGACCTGAGCTGGAGGCAGATGCTTAACCACTGAGCCACCTAGACGCCCCATTTGTAAGTTTTAACATTCTGTTGTTTCTTCCATTATAGGATTTACGACCAGAGGAAAATTGATGAGAACGAGAACAATGGAGTGCTCAAGAAATTCTGTCCTCATCACCTGGTAAGATTCATGAGGGGCCAGTGGTTCCCAGCTTTCCTGACTCAACTCCAAGGCTGCCCCCAAAAGTGTTGGCCTGGTGGGAGGAGCTTGGACTTTCGAGTCCGTTCCCTGGATTTGAATCCCGGCTCCACCACTTACCAGCTTTGTGCTCTTGGGCAGTCACTTCACCTCCGTTGGCCTAGGTTTTCTTATTGACACAGTGTAGAGAGGTAAAGATCATTGCCTTGCCCCGTGATGGTGAGGCCCAAGGAGATGAGAGTGTGTGTCACGTGGCTAGCACGCGGAAAAGCACCAGCAGAAAGCCCTCTCCCCTGAGCTGGCCACATCGCACTGGTTGTATTCCTGTCTCTGTCTCTGTCTCTCTCACCCTCTGGGAGAAGATAGTGGGGAGTGTGAAGGAGAACCTGTTTCCTGAAGGTGGTGTAACAGGTGGGGGGGTGGGGCATCAGTCGGTATCTGCTCCTTATTGCAGGTGAACAGTGAGTCCAAAGCAAACATCACCTGTCTCGTGTACAGCCACGACGGCACAGGTACGTGCGCAGGGCCCAGCTGCTAGGCTGGCACGCCCCCTCCGTCTGGGGAGCTGCTGAGCCCGCGAGGCACGCGCCTCCAGTGCTCACCGCTGTGCTCCAGCTCCAAGCGGAGCGGCTGGGGAGTAGCTGCTGACGGTGAGCACAGAGCGGGAGGACGCAGCAGAGGACCCTTGGAGATGCCAGGCGCCACTTGCAGAATGCTGCCGATGAGATTTGGCAGGGCCTGCCCTGAAGCCCAGGCTCCGTGCCTGAGCAGGTGCTTATGCGTCTGGCTCGCTCTTGAGTTAATGGGTGTGATCTTCCTGAGCATTCTGCTACCCCTGGGTTGGCAGTGTGTTCTTAGTCTACCCTGGACGCCCGATCTGCCTGCAGCTCCAGCTGAGTGAGATGGGTGCTCTACCTGGGTATTCGGAGGGGGCACCACTGGCAAGAAGCTGCACCCCAGCCCCCAGCTCCTGGTCCCGGCTCTTTTTCAGCCTTTGCCTTCACTGCTGTGTGCTTGTTCTTGGCAGAGCTCCTGGCCAGCTACAATGACGAAGACATTTACCTCTTCAACTCCTCTCACAGCGATGGGGCCCAGTATGTGAAGCGATATAAGGGCCACAGGAATAATGCCACAGGTGAGCCGCTCTTTCTCGTTGCTGTCTGTTGGCCTGGGGAACAGCAGCATTTCGTTCAGGCTGTACAGATCAGAACGACCTAAAGGACAGGGCAGCCTGTCGGAGCAGTGAGAGGATGTCCCTCCTTGGGCTGGAGCTTTCACAGGCCTGCTGTGCTCGAGCGCAGGGCGCCTGGAGCCTCTCTCACCACAGCGATGTGACCTCATTTGGGCATAAGGAGACTTGAGTGACTGTGTTTTTCTTGAGATTTCGGGTAACTTCAGGCTTAGCGGGCTTGTTAGGGAATCTGGGAAAGCCCTCCTCAGTCTGGGGTACTGAATTGCCTGAAATCGGGGCGGGGGGGCGGGAAGTGAGCTGCTAGCTCTAGGGCAGAGGAGGTAAGTTCTTTTGAATGAGGCAGAGGAGGAGGCGTGGTGTGAGCGCCTCCTGCCCAGTCTGCGGCGAAGACTGGCCATGTGTGTTCTGGGTGTGGTTCCTGCGCTTGGCTGCACCGCGGAGTCACCTGCCGATCTTTTTTTTTTAAAGATTTTATTTATTCATGAGAGACAGAGACAGAGAGAGAGGCAGAGGGAGAAGCAGGCTCCCAAGGAGCAGGAAGCCCGATGCGGGACTCGATCCCAGGACCCTGAGATCATGACCTGAGCCGAAGGCAGACGCTCAACCATCTGAGCCACCCAGGCGCCCTCACCTGCCGATCTTTAAAGCCTGGCTTCTACCCCCAGACATTCTGATTTAATTGGGATGGGGTACAGCTTGATAGAGGTCTTTTAAAAGCTCCCTGTGTGACTCTAATGTACAGAAAAGTTGGGGTGGCCACTGCTCTTTGTTGTCGACACCGCTCCTAACAGGTATCTGTCATAATTTTGACTTGGAGAGAGCAGTGACTTGTCCTTTCTCTTCTGAGCTGGGGAGGTGAGCAGGAGAACCGGTGCTTGGAACTTAGTCCACAGGCGGACAGAAACGGAGTGCAGTCCCATGACGGCCATGGAACTGCACAGAGTCTCTGGGACACCCAGCTTCTCTTAGTAATTCCAGGGAGCGGAGCCGTGTCGTTCAGTCTTGGTAGCAAGCACGGTTCAGATGCTTCTGACAGGCAGTTGTGGCCTAGACCTCCCTCATTCTCAGGCCAGCTGACGGATGGCCCAGGAAGCAGACAAGGTGGTACTAAGGGCGTTTACCTAGGGTGATCCTCAGGCGTAGGAGAGGGCTGCCTAGGAGTGGGCAGGGCTGGGGTGGTTCAGGCTGGGACTAGTAAGGCATCACTGAGGCCGGAAGTGCTCCACAGTTCTCGGTGCTCCTTAGGGCGGAGACCAGTGAGACTGAGGCTGCTGCTGAGGGACTACAGCCCCTCGGCCCCATGGAGCTCTTTGGGGGCCTAGAAACAGTCTCTGGGACTGACATGACTCTTGGTCTGTCTGTTATATACACACAGTCCCTTGATTTGTTTTGTGGAAATGAAAGGAATTCTTTGGCTCTTAGCTGACTTAGAGTTTGTGAATAACTAAAGTCCCTATGAGGTAAATATATACAGGCCTGATGCCAACTCTCATGTGGTCTCTTCCCTCATTTATCATTTCAGTAAAAGGCGTCAATTTCTATGGCCCCAAGAGTGAGTTTGTGGTGAGCGGCAGTGACTGCGGGCACATCTTCCTCTGGGAGAAGGCATCCTGCCAGATCGTTCAGTTCATGGAGGGGGACAAGGGAGGCGTGGTGAGTATGCTGCGCTCAGCTGGCCGACTCGCTGCTCTCTCGCTGGTAAGGTAGGTGCGAGCAGGGCCACACAGTTCTCGCACCAGGGCAGCATGGTGCCGCATCTCTGGGGTCTAGCCAGGACAGTAACGGCGGTAGAGTCTGGGGCTGCTGAGGTTTGGGTGGAATCCTGGCTTCCTTTTTCTGTCTTCTCCCTCTCTAAGGCATGGTTTAGTGAGGAGAGAAAGGGATCTTAGGGAAAAACCTCTGGCCTGAATGAGGGATTTCTAGGCAGGCACCTTTTCTAAAAGAAAAGCATTGGAGTTGAGGGCGCTCCATCCTGCAGTGTGCCAGAGAGGCCTCCACTCCGTGCCTTGCGCCTCATCCCGTAGGGTAGCCAAGTAGTGATCTTGTAGAGATCCTGGGTCAGCGGATACAAGCTAGAAGGAGCTAATAGGGACAGAGCAAACGTGGCAAAATATTTTAATTTTTAAAAATTTTTATTTATTTTTTTAAAATAATGACTGAGCAGCCTGCTATGCAGGCTGTGATCCTATCACAGACCGCCTGTCCTTTGAATTCTAGACCGCCTGCACAGAGGCAGGGCCAAAAAGAAGCCTGAGGATCCTGAGTTGGGGAGTGAAGCATGGTCAGCTTCTACAGTGCATCTAGCTAACCATATATTTTTTTCTTTTTTGAGACCCAGAGTTAGGAAGGGAGTTGAGTGGCTTCCTACTGTAAGGTTTTTGGACCACAGAAGATCTGAAAGAGGCAGTGTGGGAGACTGCCTTGTACCGATTTCCTTAGGTAGTCTGGTGAAGGGCCCCTAGGGAGTGGCTGAGACAGCTTGGTTTCTCTTCAGTTCCATTCCTTCTAAGCTTTGGGGGGTGCAGAGAGTCCAGCCATCTCTTCATGAGGCTCATCCTGAAAGTGGTGGTGGAATTTAAAATGGTTCCCTGCAATCAGGCTCCCTTTCCTTGTGTTTCTTGTCCTAGTGTGAAGTTACTTCAGACTGTTTTCTGTCTGGTTTTGTCTAAATTTTTGGGACTTGGGGCCAGTACAGATCCGAGGCTTCTGCGGCCTGAACGAGAGGGGTCCCGAGCCTGAAGGTGTATCTCCCTGTTGCCTGCTTCGTGTCCTACTCTCCCGTAGGTCCTCTTCTGTCATCTGCAGGGAACAAACTAAAACACTGGAGTCTCCATGAGAATTCTGCAGTAGGCGTATAGTCAAAAGGAAGTCAGAAGGGGCCAGTGAATCCTTTCTAGATCATAAACTGTCTTGCGTTCTGTTCCAGAGAGACGCAGGGCTGAATGCCCTCCCCCAGGCCAGCACTTGTCCATTCTCCCAGACCACTCTGCAGGCCAGTTTGCTTTCACCTCGGCCAGAATCAGAGTCTGGTGATGCATCTAGGTGCTCAGGTGGGGAGGGCACCTGCTTGCGATGGGTGGGCCCCAAGCCTGGATTGAGTGGTCACAAGAGTGAGAGACTAGAACAAGAGATAGAGAGACTGTACCCTGAAACAAGGTTCCCGGCTTGTGCTTGCCCCTGTGTGAGCTTGATGATCTGTGTGTCCCCACTTGATCCCTCTGTTGTTTGGTCCTAACTTCCCTGCAGTGGGTCAAACAGGCACCAGCCGCAAGAGCAGATTCAGAGCAGCTCATCATAAAGTAGAATATATTAGAACCAGAAAGCATCTTAGAAATTCTCATCTGCCTTGCCTAGGTCTCTCAACTCTGGTTTTGGCTCAGACTCTAGTCCTTTCTTTGTTCCCATTCAGGGACAGGGGTGGGGGATGACATCAGAGGACAGTCCTTAGTCTCCCAGAGCACTTCGCTGCCCCTTCCTATCCCTGCGTCCCCCAGGCCGGTCCTCTTAAGGCTGGAGCTCTTGGCTCTGCTCACGCTTGTTACTGGCAGGGTAAGTCCTGGCGTTCAGACCTGGCCCAGAAGCTCTCTGTCGGCTCCCCCGGCGGGCTCCAACCCAGGTGCTGTGTGCTATGACTCTTAACTCCTCTTTCCCTTGGCTTTGCCCTTAGTCTTAAGTCCCAAGGAATTTCTCCTCTGTGCTTCCTGATTTTACTGACATGCTCCAGCAGAGCTAGGTCAGAATAGAGGGGTTAGCAAAGGCTTACCAGGAGGTGGATGAATGAGTTCAGGTTTGTATGTGTAAGTTGTCACGTATCTTTTGATCATATTCTCAGGCAGTGGAGTCCCTGTCTAGTGCCCACTCCTGCTGCAGATGCCGGAAACTTCCACACTGCCTAAGAGAGCCCCAGTGTAAACTTTGCGATGAGCTGACATGGGGAGTGAGAAGAGGAGAAGAGAAATGGGGTTTCTCCTTTATTCTTAGGCTCAGGCTTTAGCTTCAGTCTTTTCTGGAGCATTTTCATTTACTTATAAAATGGAAGAACAAAGAAGATTGGAAGTCTGTGGGTCAGTTTTATTTTCCATGCTGCCCCCAGTTTCCCCTCAGCTGCTCCCTCTGCGCGTGCAGGCCAGGCAGAAGAGCCTGGTGCAGAGAGAAGTAAAAGATAAAAGAGGCTTTTTGCCAGGGGTTGTTTTTTTGGCCTACAGGGCAGCTGCAAGGCGGGATGGGATGGGATGGGGGGGCAGGTGAGGAGCGGCTAGGACCACACCCTCTTCCTTCCGGGGGCTTTTCCTATCTAGTCCTCATCTGACTGAAAGCCCGAAAATGCTTTATTAGCAGCTAGATCTGGGACCAGCTCTTCCAGTGGCCATGGGAGCTGCCTGCCCTGCCCCTGCCCTGCCCCTGCCCTGCCCCTGCCCTACCCTGCCCTGCCCTACCATTTGGAAGGCTGATGTTTCCAAGTCAGACAGCAGGGGGCATGGGTGCCTCCAGACAGAAGGAAGCTGCCTAAGCCAGAAGGCCTGCCTGTCTGCGGGAGAACCTTTCTCCTGCTCAGTGACTATACCCAGAGGTGGCTGATACGGACACCGTGGGTGCCCGCGGAAGCTATCACCCTACACTGTGCCACCCTTTAGCTGAGCCTGTTGGGCTTTCGGGGCAGACAGCAGGGTGCTGTACCCTGGGGCGCGCAGGGTTCACAAGCATACCTGAGCCTCCACTACCTGCTCACTCCCCAGCTCCGCCTCTTCCCAGCCTGTGCCTCCCTCCAGTTTGACTCCACAGCGCCAGGGGAATGTAATTGTCCCTGGACTCTTTTCTGGGGGTTCTGCGGCAGCTGTTGCTTTCTTCAATTTTAAAAATTTATTTGCCATTTGCTGAAAGCCACGGAGAGGTTTTTGTTTTGTTTTGTTTTGTTTTTTTTCCCCAGCCTTGGGCAAGTTGGAGCTGTGGAATCCGGAGTGGATGAGGTCATCTGGACCTCACTGCCTTTTTGTGAAGCCAGCAGTAAGCTTGGCCAGTCACCCGCCCACCCCTAGGGCTGTGTCTAGGGTGAGGCCACCCCTACCTATACTTAGGAAATGAGAGATGGGCCTGGTCTTATACCCAGTCTGTGTCCAGTGTTTCTTCCACCCCCAGGGCCCTTGGCCCACGCTCATGATGGTTGGGCCTGCCTTCCAGCAGCTGCCTCAGCTCTGATTGAGGACTGTGTTTGCCTCAAGGTGAGTAGTGGTTTTTTAAGCCCTCTTCCCATACACCCCTGAGCTTGTGCTTTCCTTTCTTCCTGACCAGGTAAACTGTCTCGAGCCCCACCCTCACCTGCCTGTACTGGCAACCAGTGGCCTCGACCATGATGTCAAGATCTGGGCACCCACAGCTGAAACTTCCACCGAGCTGACAGGGCTGAAGGATGTGAGTAGCTGACTGCAGATGTCCACGTTACATTTTGAGGCTTCGTTGTCATGGGAAGGAAGAGCTGCCTGCCCAGTTCTTTAAAGGCACTGCTCTAACACCGCCCCCACCTCCCCCTCCGCCATTGCTGTGACTGCTGCTCGGGGGAGTAGTCCCAACGCAGGGGTTCAGGGGCAGCTGCGGAGTGCCTCTAGTTCACGGTGGAGTGGGGGTGCGGTGTCTTGAGGAAGAATCATTCTATTTTAGAGCTTCCCAGGCTTCTCAGTGGATAAACCTGGCTCATACTTTCCTGATGTAATTTAGCTCCCCTTCAGGTTAACAGTTCCTAAAAGAAGTTTTCACTGGGATAGAAAGCCAGTCTTTTCTGATCAGGTCCAGGGTTCCTGTTCATTACCCACCCCCAACCCCCAACCCTACAACCCTGTTTGGTTCCAGGTGATAAAGAAGAACAAACGGGAGCGGGATGAAGATAGCTTGCACCACACCGACCTGTTCGATAGTCACATGCTCTGGTTCCTCATGCATCACCTGAGACAGAGACGCCACCACCGGGTAAGCTGACGTAGGAGGTGAGCTCCCAAGGGCAGTGACGCTCTCGAGGGTGAAACATTCCAGTGCACGCTTCCTCGCTACTTTAAAAAGAGATCAGGTGGTTTTGGTGGGGTGTCCGATCCATTCTCTTCCATCCCCATCAGAGCCCTGATGTAGCCTTAGAAGAACCATCGGGCAAAATGGGCGGTGTCTGCTTTCTGTTCCCCATCGCCACGCACAAGAGTGCTGTCTTCATAAGTGAAGGCAGAGCATGAGGGTGGGGAAGGAGTTGAGAATAGGGTGACCTGCCTATGGCCCTAGCAGCGTGATGGCAGCGCATCTCGTCTGGTCTCGGAAGCTAAGCAGGGTCGGGCCCGGTCAGGACTTGGATGAGAATAGGGTGACCTTTTTTTCCTTGTGCCAGAAGAGGCCTAGGGCAGGGGTTAGCAAACTCTGGCAGTTGGCATGCTGCCTGCTTTTTGCAAATAAAGTTTTATTGGAATACAACCATACCCATTCATTTATGTTGTCTGTGGCTGCTTTCATTCTGCAGCAGCAGAGTTGAATAATCGCAACAGGGTTATGGCCCATGACTCTAAAATAGTTATTATCTGGCCCTTTAAGAAAAATTCTGCTGCCCCTGGCCTAGAGCATCTGAATTAGAGTTAAGACCTAACAGGCTTGTCCTCGTTCCAGGGAAATTACTAACAAGCCTTTCCCATTCTACAGCGCTGGCGAGAACCTGGGGTTGGGGCCACAGACGCAGACTCCGATGAGTCTCCCAGCTCCTCAGACACATCGGACGAGGAGGAGGGCCCCGACCGGGTGCAGTGCATGCCGTCCTGAGGCCTCGTACCCAGGAGGGGCGGGCTGGGGCTGCCAACCCGATCCTGCCTGGACAGCCCTTTCCTGTCCCAGGCCCTTACATTCAGCAGACACGCACTTTGGACTTTTTGCTTTAGATAAAAAAGAAAGACATCCCAGGAGACAGACCAGAGGGGGAGTGAACCTGCGGAGTAGCTAAGAATGGGAGCCAAGCCCCGGGATGAGCTCCATGGAGAGGTGCACAGGGCTCAGCAGAAATGGCCTCTCCCCAAAGCCTTGTTTTTTGGGAGGGGGGAGCCTATTTTGTTAACTGGTTTGGGGTAGGAAATTGGGTTTCCTTTTCTTTAATCTCCCTTGTTTCTTGGGTGGGGGGGTGGGGATAACTGGCTGTTCAGTACCAATGGGCCAGAGTGGGGGTGGTGGAAGTGCCACTCTCTCTTTGGTTTAGGTTTTTGGCCTTTTTCTTCTTTATTTTTTAAAAGTCTGTGACAGTTGCATTGGTTTTTTTTTTCCCCCCTGAACAACCCCAACCCAGGATCTTGTTTTTTTCTGGGAAGTCCTTAGAGCCCGTAACCATGCCACACTCTTGACTTTCTTTCCCACCCATTCATCCTTTGTACTTCCCACAGTGTTTCACACTTGATGATGTGTCCTTCACGTTCTTCTCTTAATCCCATCACCCCTAACTAGGTCTGGTGAGGGAGGCTGGGGGGGTGGGAGGAGGGGCAGAAGTGGAGGAAGAATAGGAAGGATGTGTTACCTCTTCTGTTACTTTTAAAAAAAGTTGTTTGGTGGCAGCAATCTCCTTGCCCTGTCACTGTTAGAGGCCTAATTTTATATCTATAAATATATTAAAAAGCAAGTCAAACTTGGATGTATCACGATAAAATTGTCAGTTTTAAATACCTATATATTCTCTATGACTACAATAAAGGGACTGAAAGGAGAGCGCGGAAGTAATAATGTTGTGGTCACACTGGGTTCAGCCCACCCTGTGTGTGTGGCCATTGGAGATCGGGGCAAACTCCTTCAGTTTTTGGAGACTCAAGAACAGAAGGATCCTCAGTTCTGCCCTTCCCTGCCTCCTGCCGCGGTTTTGGGGTTGGGAAAACAGGAAGATTCCTTTCAGTTCTTTGCCTCAGATCTCCTACCTCTCCTGTCTTGTGGGGGTTCCCAGGATGGCTCTCCTAACCAGAGGCTGGCCCATCTTTAAAACTTGACTGAACTCGGACTTCAGGAAGGGTTCTGCCACTGCAGACTCTCTCTCCTCATACTGTATGTGACAGAGGACACGTTCACTCTTAGCATTAGCTGCTTGATTGTTTAAGCCACCCACCTCACCCCAGCCGCTCCATTCTTAGTCCAAGAGTGTAGTAGAGAAAGCCCTCCTGGCTTGGCCATTACAGCTTGTCCGCCTCTTGATACCTTGCGATTGAGGGACACATCGTTTAAGGATAAAGATGGCTGGGGCTTGGACACCCGTCTACCATCACTGGTCACGGATATGAAAGGCCTAGTTGAATTCTTGCCCTATTGCTTGTGCTGCTATTTCTTTGCGCCCCCAACCAGGAATTCTGCACCCTGGGGCAGTCTGATTCTACTAGAACAGGTCAGGAAGGAAGGGAACAGAGAAAGGATGGAATTCCCAGACACTCCTTCCTGCTGGCCTTTTTCTTAGCGACTGTCAGACCAGATGTGAGCTGCTGCACGTCCCCCCTGAGGTAGGGGACGTGTGGTGACTGAGTGGTCTGCGTTCCCACGACTGGTGGGGTGACAGAGTGGCCAGAAACCCGTGCACTCTGGAATTTGTTGTGTATTTTCTCTCAGTAAAGCTTTTTTTTTTTTTTTTTCTTTCTGACTGCTGTTGTGTGTGTGATGTGTGGCCCGTTTGTTCCTCCTGGGCCAGTTCTGTTCGTGCCAGCGTAGGTGCCTGGCCCTGTCCTTAACTGCAGTTTGGGCGGTCTGGTCTGGGATAGCTGTGTGTGCAGGCGCAGGCGCCAGCTGGAGACTCATGTGCGTAGGGTCAGCCCCATAGCTCAGGGCCACTTAGGGGACTGGGGAGGGAAGGGCACCACGAGGGCTAAACGTTTCCCTGGCCTCTGTTCCAGGCTGCAGTGAGGGATGTGGGGGTATTCACCCTCCCTTCCCAGTCAAAGGCTCCCAAATCCTTCACAGAAATTCTAGAATCAGATACATTACAGTCAGTCACCTTTATTCCAGGGTTAGAACAAGGCCGTGCACACTGCAGACAGAGGAGCATTAGGATAGGGACAATCTCACAGCCGTACGGGGGTGGGAGGGCAGGTTAGTCTTTTTAGATGATTTTGGCCTTACAGAGATACAACTAGACTCTGCTGAAAATGACCCTGTCTCCCTCCTCCCAACTCACCCTCTCTCTTCAGAGAAGGCTCCTATTCCTTCCCTCTCTCTCTCACACACACTCTCACATCACATAAATCCTGACTGGAAGGACAGTTCGTGCTCAGTTCCCCCCCTCCCAATTCGACAAGTATCTCTCTGTCCTTGAGGGAGAAGCCAGACAGGGCTGGGTGAACGGGGGGAGGTCCTTTAAGGCAGAACTGTGGAGTACTCCAGGTGGACGTGTTAAGGCAGGTGTCCGCAGCAGTGGCCAGAGGGGACGGCGGGGCCGGGCCGGGCGGGGAGGGACAAGCTGCTCTCCGGCCAGTCTGGCTTCTTCCCTCTTCCAACAGCCAGCCCTCTCCTCCCACTTACGTTTTGCTCCCACATCTTACAAGCTCTGAACTTCAACTTTCTCTAGTCTCTTGAGATGGCGTGTGAATTTAAAGTTTAATTTTCATTTTGACTGTGTAGCAACTTGACTGGCACTCCCTTGGCCGTGGCGTTCCCCTCCACCCCCGCCCTGGCCTAGACAATAAGTTAATGCTAGACACCACAGGAAAGGGCAGACATGGCAGTGCGGGTTTAATATACATATATGTAGATCTATATGTACACACAGTTAGCACGGTCAGGGTGGGGAGAGCATCTGGGCACAGGAAGGAGGCTGGGGTCTAGTGATGTGGCTAGGAGGCATTCACGAGCCCAACACGCCGGGATATCAAGGGAGACGGGCTAGCAAAGTCCCCTCCTGGACTGAACTGGGTTGGGGGGGGGGCGGTCAGTGCAAAGGAAAAGGCTCTAATTAGCTTCTTCCTTTCTTTCCTGCTCGGGGTACTCTAGACCCCAGAGAGGGAAGGTCACCTGTAGTAACCACACTGGGACCCTGTGGGTGGGGCAGGGTTGGAGCTAAGACCTAAGGAGCTCACTCCTCAGCCTCCCTAGGTTTGGAGTCCGTGTGTGCAACAATCTGAATAGGAATAAAGGGAGTGGCAAAGAGGACACCACTCTGTCTACATCCCCATGTCTGGTGCAGTGTGGCCTGCTCCCAGCATGGGCTCTTGGGGGTGAGGGGACTCTAGTATCTAGCTGGGTGCTCATGAAGTTTGTACTTTGGGACCAGGGAAGGATCCTGTGGTCCTCTCTCATTAGATCCCTGGCTCATACCCATCCTAGGCCCATGGGAGGGGAGCAAAAAGGGACCTGCTGGGGCCCAGGCCCTCCAACCCGAGGAACATCTAGAAAGGATCCCTCCGCCGATCCAGCACGGGGTACAGACGTGGAACTCTGGCTTTTCTTTGCCCCTTCCAGGTGGGGGTTGGGTGACCACCTTCCCTCCCACTGCTTTTCACTAGATGCACCCACCTCGCCCCATGCTTTCCCTCTAGCTTGGCTCCTCAGTGTAGGAAAATACAGGTCCTTTCTGCTCCCACACTTTAGCCATAGAGGAAAGGGCAGTAGGAGGAATGTGCCCATTTCTATTTGCATAGAAATAGCCCCCACCTCCCCCTAAAGTGGGGAAACGAAGCCCCCCCCCCCAGCCTGACCCCCATCCCCTCACGAGGAGGAGGAACTAGATGAGCTAGACATATAGACAGACAGCCAGAGCGTGCGCACACGCACACACACGCGCACAGTAAGGGGGTTAGGACCAGGTTAGTAAGTGGGTAGACTGGGGGGGTTGCCCTTGCCCCTCCCCTGGAGGCTGGGGGAAGGGAGTGGTCCACTGAAGGTCCAACCTTCCTCCTCTCCTCCCCCTCGCTCAGGCTTTCTTCGGTGGCGGAGCCAATTTGATGATCTCTTCCTCAGAGGGCTGCCGGATAATGTCTGGGGGGCAAAAAGGGAGGTGTTCAGGGACGGAAGGCATGGGAGACAGGCCCACCACGTCCGCTTCCATTTGCCCCAAACCCACGCACTCCAAGGATCACCCACGGGAGGGGGCAGAGGTGCGTGTTAGAGACACGGGCTCCTACCTTTGTACTTCTTGGCACTGGGGATACGGGTTAGCTTGGTGTCTAGCTCATCCTCCTCCGAGATCTTCAGAACACGGGTTCTGTAGTCCACCACCATGGTGAGTAGGTCAGGGCGGCGGGAGATCTCAAAGATGTGCTCAATGTAGGAGAGGTTGTCTGGAGGAAGGCAGGAAACAGGGTCAGCCAGGCTGTAGAGGCTGGCTTCCCCTGCCCTACCAGACCGGGCTTCTGGAACCTGGTTATCGGAGGGGGCAGCACAGGAAGAGAAGGAGCTCCTGAGCAGGACCAGAAAGCTAAGACACCAACAATACAGAGGGCTGTTCCCAGGAAGAGCAGGTGGTTGGTCAGTGAAGTTCCCAACTTCGGGAGTGAGGAGGAGGGATTCAGGCTAAATAGAAGGTCCCATGTTGTGGGCAGGGGAGAAAAGAAAAATGAATTGGCCTTCCTGATACCCTACACCCACCCTGTGCCCCTTCCACTCTTTCTCCAAGTCAGCGTCAGAATTTCCTGCTAGCACGTGCGGGACTGGAGGGGTGCAGTCTCTAGACAAGGCACGCGTGTGGCCAGAAGGACGCGCTCCGCAGCTGGGCCAGTTCTAGGAGACCGTGGACGCCCTCAGTCCTTCCTCCGCGGCTCCTCCCCTCGGACTACTGCAGGTGCCTCCTAATGGGACCGTGTCCACCTCAGCCTCCCTCCCTGCTCACCCCCCAGGGCCCTCTGGCGGCTCACCCTGCCTGCTCACACCCCGGCCCTCAAGACCCTCCATGGCACAGCCTTTACGTACCTTTCCAGCCACTTCTAAACTTACTCGGCCCCCAGGCAAGCTAAGCGGGCTCCCTGGCTCTGCCGGACACACCGGACGCTCCTGCCTGTGTGACTCTGGTCCTTTGCCAAGCGTGCCCTCCTTTGGACCCTGCCTTTGAAATCCACTTGCCTTTCAGGGCCATCTTAATAGACCAACTCCCCGCCCCAAGCCTGTCCCAGCGCAGCGTTCTCTGGCCGTGGATGGGAGAATGTTAGAACGTGTGGTTTTACTTCGATCACTTTTAACTCGTATTTTAGTGTCCTGTGACAGACCGATGCTCTCGCGTCTCACAGTAACACAGTGGTGCCGTGTTGGCTGTGAGGACCGCTGCTCTCAGCGTGCTTCCCTTTGCTGAACGGACTGGGCCCGAGAGGCTGGGGACCCGCCCGCCCCCCACCTTTGTCCAGCTTGTTGTGGCTCTCCAGGAAGCTGAACCAGGCACTGCCAGTAGTGATCTCCTCACTCTTCTCACTGGGGATGTCCTCCTTGCAGGCCGACTTGAGCTGCTCCAGATCTTCAAGGGTGATGTTGTTGGTCAGGTCCTGGAGGAGGGTCCCGTACTCGGCCATGACTGGGGTTGGGAGGAACAAAGGGAGAGGCTGCTGAGCTGGAGGTGCCGGTAGCGTTTACTCACTGGCACCTCCCACCAGCACCTCCACTCTGCCGGGCGGGAGTGGGGGGGGGGCGGTGAGGCAGGGCGGAGGCCAGCAGGGAGGCTGGGGAGGGCCGGGCTGGAGGGGGGGAAAGGAAGGCCTCAGGGCGGTGGGAGGAGAAAGGAAGAAACGCAGAAGCTAGGGGCCAGGCTACAGCCTAGAGTGACAAGTCACACCTCCTTACCCCCATCTTTTTCTCCTCACCCCCCTCCCCAACAGTAACCCTGGCAACAGCTCCCCTGACTGAGGAGGCGGTTACCATAGCAACCTGCTCCAGACTCTCTCACCCGCTGCCTCCAAGGCCCCCCAGAATCGCCCCACCCACCTGCAACCCCTCCCCCTGTCAGAAAAAAAGAAAGAAAGAAAGGAAGAAAGAAAGAAAGAAAGACTCCAAAACAAGCATCAGGCAGAGGCTGCCTGGCTGTGACAGTGAGCGGCTCAGAAGGGGCCGGAGGGGGTTGGAAGGTTGGAGCTCGTGTGTTCTAGCTTCCATTCTAACCCAGAAGCAACGGGGACCCTCACTCCCAACTCCCCACCACCTCACTAATGACTCATTTTGGAAAAATGCCGGGTGCTTGGTCTAATGGTCCCCTGGCCCCTCCGTGCCCCCTGTATTCAGTCCTTAGGGCTCCGGTGGGCGGGGAGGGGAAGCAGTGAGCCCCCCCCACCTCTGCGGAGCCTGGTTTCTCCCTTGATTGCCGCCGGGCCTCCACGCAGCCCCCTCTCCTAGCCTTTGTGCTGCGCCCACAGCCCCCGCGCCCAAGAATACCAAGCGGCCGGCTCTGGCCCCCTGCCCAGTTCCCAGGCTGGCTGGGTGGCAGGGGAAGGGGTTTAGATGCAGCTCTGGGAGGGGGGCAGGAGAGGGGCTGCCGCTCCTGCTTGCGTCACCGTCACCGTCTGGCTGGCACTACCTTCAGGACGGCCTCCACAGGGGGCTGGGTGAGGCTGGGCCTCACGGGCCTTCAGCCCGTCCCTCTCTCGTGGAGGTCTTCGGGTGGGAAGGGAGAGAACATTCAAGGCCCTCCTTGCACTCACCAGGTAGAAAGTGTGTCTAAGGAAGAAGGAAGGTCAAACCTTAGGATGAACTTTCTGCATGAGATAAAATGTAAAGCTCTAGTAGTAACTTTAAAAGGGGCTCCCCCCCACACAATGAAGAAATATTTTTTTATAATTAGAAAAGTAAAGCATTTAAAAAAGTATATTATATCGTAAGCTGTGTGGCTAGACCAAGGGCCGGGGCAAAGGGCTAGATGACCTTGTACTTGGCTGAGACTGCCCACAAATCACCCCAACAGTGGGCTGGGAATGCAGCAGAGAGCAGGGGGCATCTGGTCTAGATGCAGAGAAACTGAGGCAGAGAGGCATGGCATCGTAAGGGAGGCATGGACCCAGAAGTCCCCATTCCCAGCCCCCTATTTGGGCCAGAACAAACAAGCCTCCCTTGGTGGCAGGCACCGTGACACACACAATGGGCCAGGCAGCAGGGCCAGCAGGACCCCCACAAGCAGGCACTCCCAGGCACGCTCACTTGCACACCCAGGTGCAAGCAGACAGAAGGGCCCAGCAGTGGCCCTGCCAGCCTCGGCCAGGAACAATGCTCTCGGACTGTCAGCACCAGGAACCGTCAATGCCTTGAAATCTAGGTCACGGCAGCAGGCTCTAGAGCCCAGCCCCCACCCCACTGATAATCCCGGGACAGGAAAGGGGGAGTGATGGGGAGGGGGTCCAGGCAGGAGGAATTAATGGGGGCGGTGGGGAGAGCTTAAAAGGAAGGGGTAGCAGGCTGCCCCCAAGAAGACCCTGCCCCTGGGAGGAGACCTGGGACCAAGCCCTCAGCTGGAAAATGGGACAGCATTTAGAGTCATCCTGTCCTGTTTTCACGTGGAAGAAGAGATTGTAACTAGATCCTGGGGAAGGAAAGTATGTGTGTGTGTATCTCCTGGAAGGAGTTAAGGTTTAGGGCTCTGAATCTAAAACACAGACTTGGGGGGTGGGGGGGATTAATCTGTGTGAGTGAGCCACCCACAAAGGCTGGGGGGCGGTGGGTAGGAGCTTTCTGAGAGCATGAGGCCCACGCAAGGAGGCCCCCAAGAGGACCGGGGGTGGGAATGTCGCCAGCGCTGTGCGCGTGGATGCTGCGTCCTGGGTGTGGGCACAGGTACGGGGAAGAGGCAGTGGTGGGCATCTGTGCGGGCGTGTGCACGTTCTGGGCATGGATGTGTACGTGCCAGCACTGGACGTGTGGTGGCGTGAGTACGTGCTCCGTGTGTGTGTGTGTGTGTGTGTGTGTGTGTGTGTGAAGCAGTGAAAGCATGTGGAAGGTCTGTAATCACAGGCTCACATCCAGAGAAAAGGGGAAGGGTGAGGAGACCCTGCAGAACGAGGGAGGGCTGGGGCTGGGAAAGGGAAGGAGGCTGCAAATGAGATCCTGGGGGGAGGGCCCCGGACTCTGCGGTTACCATGGCAACCTCAGTTCTGGGTGCCACCCCCCCACGGGTCAGGACAATGACACCACTGGATGGGAGGGGTGTGGGGAGCCAGTGAGTAAGAAAGGACAGAAGCGGTGGAGTAGGGCCCCCTGAGGAAGCGGGGGCAAGGCAGCCTGGCTGCTCCCTCCCTGGAGGGATCCCGCCCCCCAGGCCTGGGTGTGGCTGCAGGGGCAAGGCCAGTTCCTTGGGGCATTTTGGGGTACAAGGAAGTGGAATCTCCTTACGCGGCAGCTCTTGAGTCTCACCGATCAATCATCGTCCCTGGGGTGGTGTGGTTGTGGTGGAGCTTGGCTCCTTCACCCTCCCTGTCCCTTTCCTCCCGGAGATTCAGAATTCCTTCGGGCCCATGAAGAAGTCTCCTCCCCTCGCAGCCCAGAAAAGTCTTCCTGCTCTCTGGAGCGGTGCGAGGCTGCCCAGGGAACACACCAGGCAGCCTGGGCGGAGGCCATTCTTGGGACAGGATACCAGGGCAGGAACCGGGACCGGAGCTGAGGCTGCCAGGAAGTCAGTCCCCTTCCCTCCCGGATCATTCTGTGCTCTGCTCACTGCTTCCTCACACCTTCCTTCCTTCCTTCCTTCCTTCCTTCCTAGCTGGCCCCAGGTGGGGCCCTGACAAAGGTGGAACCAGCTGAGGATGCTGGGGAAGAGGGGCAGGTCAGGATCTCACAGGCTGGTCTTTGGGGGTAGGCGCTGGGAGCAAGACAGGTGGGTGGTCCACGGGCACTGGGGGACGAAGGAGCAGGCCCCGGGGCCCTCCAAGAGGCCTAGCCCGAACGGGACAACCACCTGTGCGGGAGGAGGGAGCACCACAGACCTGCTGTGCATCCTGACCATCCCCTCTCCCCTGAGGATTAGGAGCCACTGCCCCTCCACGCACCCCTCCCCTCTGCTTGCGGCGACCTGCGGCTGAGGGGAGGCCCAGCCCACGGCAGGTGCGCGCACCTGGAAGCCCCAGCACGGGCAGGAGGGGCCATGCTGCCTGGGTTCCGGGGTGGGGCGGTGATCAAGGAGAGGCAGAGGAGTGGGTGGGGAGAACACAGGGTGCCCATTTTAAATTCTACCTGGGCCCCAAGTTCAAGCAGTCCTCTAGTTTGTCCCTAATTATTCCCTTAATATCACACTCAGCTGACTTCTTCTCTTAGCTTCCATTCAGCTTTGGGTGGGGGGCAGCGAGTGTCTTTATTCTGTAACAAAGGAAGGAGGCTCTAAGACTCAGCCAGCCTGGTAATGAGGAGGCAGGATACCTGGGCCTCAAAATGTTCAGCTCAGTCCAAGAAGCAGGATGGGTTGGCCCTGGGCACAGAGACGGTGCTGAGCCTTCAGCGCTTAGTCTAAGAGGAGAAAGATGGACCCAAGGTGGGGGCGTCGGGAGATCCTGGCACTGGGTCAGGCAGGGCAGAGAGGGAGGGCTGCCTGCTGGCGAGTGGGCTCACCACTCGGCTGGTGGGGCCTCTCCTCCTCCTGTTTGTTTCCTTCCCATCTCTCCCCCTCATCCACCCCCTCCCTCCAGTCTCTCTCTTCCTCCTTTTCCGTCGGTGGGCTTTCATCCTATCTCACTTGGTGGCAGCCCTGAATGCCAACGGCTTCTGGGGCCTGTGATTCAGTGTCCCCATGTGAACACCGAGGGCCACTGTGCGATTAGGAAGGAGTGAGCTTCCCTGCTGTAAAGGGATCATCACTTTGGTGGGGAGGGGCCTGACTTGGTTGGTGGGCGCGAGGGTCTGTGTGAAGGTATGGCCTGGCAGGACGGGACTCCGTGGCCCTCTTCATGCATGACGCTATGTGCACACAGGACGGGCACAGGTGTCAGGAAAGTGAGGAAGTAGGCAACCGGGGCATCAGGCAGCCTAGGGCATCTCTGGCAATTTCCCCAATGGAGTGCTTAGCCACAAAGGGAAGAGCAATTAAAGCTAATCGCTCTGACAGCCCGGGGGCCAGACTCATCGAGAAACAAAACCCACGGATTCAGCATGTTTCCCGAACTCCCCACGGTCTCACCCCATCGTGCTTTCACCCCCGCCGGCCGCTCTCTGAGCCAGTGCAGCCCAGCCCCCAGCCCTCTTCCCACTCCTCTGACCATCTCCGTGTCGCTTCCTCCCCTCCCGTTCCCGACTCTGTCCCTGTCCCTCGCACACATTCCCCTCATTCTCTCTCTCTCCGACTGGGGCTCCATCCTTGGCTGACTCATACTCATTCTTTTTCTCCCTCTCCTTTTCTACCACCCCCTCCTCCGTCCCTTGGCCACTCTGGGCCGCAGAAACCAGCCACTCCCAGCACCCGAGGCTCTCAGTGGACCCAGCGAGAGAGGCCCCCAGCAGCGCTGACCTCCCCACTCCGCCAGCTTCAGAGCAGCGGGCGGGCTCCGTCACTCCGGGTCCTGTCTCCCCGTCCTGGAGTGAGAGCAGGATTTCCTCCCGGCCCTCCTGTTGGAGAGACGGGCAGCCAGAAGTCCGGGGCTGGGAGAATCTGCCCAGACAGTCAGGGTGGCGGCGGGGACAGGGCCGCCACTCAGCTGTCCTGCGGACAGATGTGCCTCCAGGAGGCACATGGAGGCAGTGGGGGGAGGGGGATGTGTAGTGCGGGGACGGTTGTGATTTGCTGTGTGCGAAGCGATGTGTGTAAGAGTCACATGGGTGTGTGTCACCGTGTGTGCTGGCGTGTCTCTTGTAGGTGTGTGTGTCCCTGTCAGTTCCGACATGGAGTGTATGCAATCAATCGGGGCTTTTACGTCGGCTCCTTCTCTGCACGCCCAGCTCCCGGCCCCCCCCGCCCCGGCCCCGGCCCCGGCCCCGGCCCGCGCCCGCCGATCCCCGCCCCGGCCCGCGGGCCGCGGCGGGGCGGGGGAGGGAGGGGAGCCTGGCCGAGCCGGCCGCGCGGGAAGCGGGCTCCCGCCGAGACCCCGGGCCGGGCCACACGCACCCCGGCCGGCGGGCGCGCCCTCCGGCCCCGGCTCGCCGCCCGACGCGGCCCGGCCCCGAGCCCGCCCGCCCCCACCCCCGGCCCGCCTCTCACCTCCTCGGGCTGAGCGCTCAGGGTGCGGCTCTCCGGCGTCCCGGTTCCTGGGCAGCGTCGGAGCCTCCTCCTCGGCTCCCGCCGCTCCTGCCGCCGCCGCCGCCGCTTCCGCCCGCCGAGCCCGAGCCCGAGCCCCGCGCGCGCCCCGCCCGGCCGGCCGGTGACGTCACGCCGGGGGCGGGGCGGGCGGGGGGCGGGGGTTCTGGAAGGCTCGCGGGTGGGCTGCCGAGGGCCGCTGCCGGACGCTCCCCCGCCACCCCCGGGCTGCGGGACCGCGCTCCTGTCCTGGCCGCCTTTCGGTGGCCGCCGCAGCTGGGACCCTGGGGAGCCCAGGGGAGTGAGGGGTTAGGCCTCTGGAGGGCCTTGGGCCTCTGATCCCCTTGGCTGGCTGACTTGCGTTGGGAAAAACCTCTTTCCTCCCCTTCTGGGTCAGGGGACCGGTGGCGAAGGGCCGGAGGACCGCCCGGACTCATCCACACTGGAGGGCGGGGTGGACGTAGGGATGCCGGCGGGAAGCCACGTGGGGCCTCCTTGCCGTGACCTGGGGCCCGGGTCCGCTCGCCTCTCTCTCCTCGGCCTCGGGGTGATGGCCCGTTGGGTTCCTCTCACCTTTCCCAAATATACCGCCCTCCTGCCTTCCCCCCACCATGACGTAATTTTATTTTCTGGGGAGGAAGAGAGCAGAAGTGAGCTCAGCATGCAAATATAGACGTCTTGCAAAGCCACACTTAGCTGTCTCCTCGCTCTGCCTCTCTGCCCAGGCCTGGCATGGCAGCTCTCACTTCCTCTCCACCCCAGGGACTTTCCTCCCCCAGATTCTCAGCCAGACTGAAAGAGGGAAGGAAGAAGTGGGGAAGCGTCTGTCTGCACCCCGGCTCCCGCCTGAGGGCCCTTGCCTCCCCTGTGGCAGAGTCGGGCCCTGGGAAGAGGTCCGAGCCGCATCCGGTGGCACGCCAGGAAGGCCCTGGCCTCCCCTCAGTGCTGGCCGGGCAGACACCCCATCACGGAGCCTCAGGTGAGCCCCTCCTTTCTCGGTCTACACTGCGCCCAAAGAGGCTCAGACTCCTGCCACTTCCCCGTCTCTTCAGCAACCTCTCCTGTGACCCCCTCTGAGAGCAAAACCACCTCATCCTCTGCCGTGTGTCTGTCTCGTTTGCTCTGTGTCGTGGGACCAAAAGCCATGTCACCGGCCCATCTGCAAGACTCAGAGAAACGGAATGACTTCTGTACGGTGACAGGCGCCCGTCTTCCCGCCGCAGGTGCAGGGGCTTCACGCTGGCTCCGCCCCTTTCTCGGGCAGGTCAAAGCCTCTGACTCTCAGGGGCCCTGCGGCTGAGATGGGGATGCAGCTGCCCACCCAACAGGGCTCTCCGGAGACTTGGAAATCCTAAGTGTCTAAGGACTGGCTTGGGTGGGCGCTGGAAACGTAGGGGCGACTGTTCAGTCTGGGGCCTTCCGCGGACCCATGCTAGACTGTCAGCCCCCCCCCACCCCCCGTTAGCACTGTGTGAGCCCAGGGCCCACCCACGTATCAGACCAAGTCCCGAATGGTCACACGTTGGTTTCTGCTCTACGCTCTTCTGCCTCCTCCAGGAGCACTTCCTTGGTTTGTCTCTGGGGGGTGACGTATGTCACCTCAGGCCTCCTTCTGCAGCTAGCAGTCCCCTTCTCTCTCAGCAGCACCTTCATACCTGACCCATGACAACCGTCCCTTCTGAGTTGCGGGTGCGGTCAGTTCCTTGGCTTCCCCACACGACGACGTCCGACACCCTGGCCCGAACACCGGCCTGGGCTGTGCTGGGGAGAGTGCAGGCCCTTCCTGCCAGGAACCTGGGCAGCCCAGGTCCGGGCTCAGGGTGGGGGGCGCTGGTATACAAAACTCTGTGTCTTCTCTCCATCCCAAGGCCACCGCTCAGGCTGTCCCAACTTCTGATGGGCTCTGACAGTGAGAGTCGCCCCTCGCCCCCCCCATACACCTGCTGTCTCCATCCTCCCCGCCCTCTGCCCATCCCGCTCATCACTGCCCTTCCTCCCAGCCCCAGGATTAAATTCAAACTCCTCTACACCCCGTGATGCCCCTCCATCCTCATGGCCGCCACCTGAGGGTCTCTTCTTGTCCCTCTCCTCTCTTCAGCACCCCCAGTATGACACCCACATTCCACCTGTGCTTTTGATGCTCTCCACTGACTGAAACATCCCGTCCCTGTCCCCGTTGGCCCGTCACACCCCGTTCTTCACTGAAGGCCTAGAAAGTGCTCGCTTCTTAAAGCCACCAGAGCGCATGTGGCCTCTCTCTCCTGACCCTTTCTGTTCGTTTGTTCCTTCTGTTAACAGGCACTTGTTAGGGGCCACCTTTTGTGCACCAGGCCCTGGGGGCACAGAGGAGAAGCCTGGGCTCCTGCCTTCAAGGGGCCTGCAGTCCCTTGGGGAAGATGGCCGTGTAGCCACAGGTGGAGGGCAGCCGAGAAGTACTGGATTGGAGGCGGAGCGGGTGCAGCGTGACCCCAGAGGAGGGAACCGCGTGGGCCACCTCTGGGAAGGCCTCACCAAGAAAGTGATATTTGGGTTCAGTCCCCGTGGTTCAAAGAACAGCTGCAGGGAGGGTGCTGTCAGGCAGCACATAATCACTTAATTGCGTATTGCCTTGTGTTCGGCTTCAGTTGTTTAGCTGCTTGTCTTGACTTCCCAGTGAGGCTAACAGGACCCCCGGTTCTCCCAGAACCTACCGGGGGGCCGGACAAACACCGCGTGTGCGGGGAGAGCTTATGGACCGACAGCAGATAAATAGTCCACTCTTCTCTGGGGTAACTGCCTGGAGGGAGCCCCCCCATCACAGCGCCCTAACAAGGCCCCCCCAGCCCCCATCCTCGGGCTGCCTCCCCCGCTGCCGTGGGGGGTGAGACCTCGGCAGCAGACACTTGCTTATGCTGCCCCAGATCCTTTATTGAGGCCTCTCGATATTTGACCCAAATACATTAACAAGAGATTGCAGAGAGAGAGAGCGCGTGCCCCAGACGCAGGGCCCACCCTTCCTCCTGGCCAGGGATCGGGGCCGCCAGAAGGATGTAGGATTTGAGAGTGTGGGGAACTGTGTGTGCAGGTGGAGGGAACAGAGGAGAAAAGAACCACGGGCAGTGGAGGAAACAAATCGTAGGAACAGGGCTGCCGAGGGACAGGACACAGCCGGCTGAGGCGGCTGGGCTGGCGTGTGGGGACGAGTGGGTCTCAGCACTCAGCATATGGCCTCCCTATGGTGGAGGATGACCCAGTGTTCCCGGAGGAGCCCAGGGAGGGACGGGGGACGGGAGGGAGCACGTGGAGAGCGGGCGGGCTGGGAGGCGGCGGCCACAGTGACTAGTCATCGTCCTCGTCCTCTTCCTCATCATCGTCCTCCGTGTTGATCTCGCCCTCCAGCACATCCTCCAGCCAGTCCTCCAGCTCCTCTGCGGAAGGCAGGTCCTCCTCGTCGTCCATCTCCATCCACACGCTGTCCGCCTGGGGTGAAGCACACGCGGGGACCGGAGCTTAGCCCGACTCAGGTCTTCAGACCTGTCCTCCCACTCGCGGGGCTCCCTCTGTCCTTCCCTCTGTCCTCCTTCCCTTCCCTTCACCTGTCATGGGCCAGGGACGCTGTCCAGGGGAGGGTCTAGGTGGGAGCCGTGACGGGGGAACAGGGATGGCTGGGTTGGCCTTTGATGGGAAACCGCCGGTGGCCAGAGAGTCAAGCCAGCCACCCTTCAGCTTCTCATAACCTGCTTTTCCAGCACCGACCGCAGAAGCCTCTAGTCTCGCAAGCATAAAAAACGACTTGCCTTTTCCAGAACCTGATACTCATTTTCCTACTTTTGACCTTCCGCACTAACTTTTCCAGCGGCCTGGAAACGGCTCGTCATCAACTGCGCGCGTCCGGACCGCTCCCGGCCGTGCGGTCCCCACTTTCAGTGCCACTCCTTTGAAACCCTTCTCTCTGATTTTCTTCAGCAGAAGTTGCTTTGATTTCTGTGGCTTCCTAGCATTTTATGGGTCTCTTTATGATCGAGTTTATAAGATCTGGCAGTGTCGTTAACAGAATATCTGCGTCCCCAGCCGCACTGAGAACAGTATGAACGCAAAGACTATGGCTTAATCCCTTCACCGGCACAGACGTGGCCGAAGCACCTGCGTGTGTGAGTGCGATTTCTGCCCTCAAAGAGCTGAGTCTGCCAGAGAGGCAAGCACGACGCAGAGCTAGCCGAGCTAGCCGAGCTGAAGTCCCGTTCGCAACGCCAAACGGGCTCTGGGGGCGCCGAGGAGGGGGCCCGACTCCACATGGGAGATCTGGAGAGGATGCGGACCGGGCCTTGAGGGATGAGGAGCCAGCTGCGGTGTGTGTGCTCTGGGCCGAGCCTCTCCCTCTGCCCAGCCCTGAGACTGGGCGCGTCTGACCCTGGGGTGGGGGGCGGGGGGGCGGGCAGCCGAGCAGGGAGAGCTGGTGGGGCTGGGAAGCAGAGCTGGGGCCAGCGGGGCGTGCGGGAAGGAAACTCACATCGGTAACGTTGACCACTCCTATTTGCGGGGCTCTCAGGTCAATGTCAAACGTCTTCTCCCAGTATGGCACCAGCTGCAGAGAGACCACGCACGGTAACGTAACAGCGTCTCGGAACGCGTGTGTCCAGGAGGGGGAGTGTAGAGGGTCAGCCCAGGGGCAGAGGAAGGTCACTGTGAACCCACGATGGGGGCCCGAAGGGAAGGGGTAGAGGTAAGCAGTTGCAGGTAAAAATCCCAAAATGAAAGTATTGGGATGGTCAGCTGAAGACACTGGCCCTTCTTTCCCCAGGAAAACACGGGTAGGAACCCGTGTTCTGATCCTAGCTCTGCTACTGCGTGACCTGTGACTTTGGGCAGGTCACTTCTCAGTGACCCTCAGCTTCTGCACCTGTAAACTAAGGTCGTCGTCCCTGGTCATTGTCAGTGTTCCTCACGTATCTCCTCATTCTGTTGCTCTTTCAACAACGAGCGTGAGGTGTTGGGGATCCAGCTGGGAACGAAACTGTCCCCTGAGGCATGGCCTCTCCGTGCTCTCAGTCTATGATTGCGTAGACCCACCTGCCCTCCCCCCCACTCTGTTTTTTTGTAGACGGAGTCAGCCCTGGGAACATGAACTCCCTGCCGCGTCTCTGCTCTGGGCATTGTGTGTGTTGTGTTCCATGCGATTTACTTCCCATTCTGTGCCCCCTTCTCAGGGTGCCCTCTGTGCCCACGGGGCCCTTGAACACCAGACGTAACCTCCCAAGGTCCTCGGGCCGGGAGTTGGGGCAGGAACTCTGAAAGAAGCTCCTCTCAGAAAGGGCCACCGCGTCAGGCCCTGCCTTTGGAGAGCCCTGCCTCTCACCAGGGGGAAGTCGTCAGGGTCGATCCAGATGATGCTGAGATCAGGGTTTTCTGTGTTGTCTTGGGCCACGGCCTTGAGTGTCTCCAAGAACTCATAGCCATCTTGGAGGGAACACGAGTAAGAAGTGTTAGGTGGGACAGGGAAGAAAGGGACGCAGCCACAGCAGGAGTCCTGGGCGCTCCCCACCTCCCACCGTCGCTGGTGTCTCACCCCTGGGTCACTGCACTCCCAGGAACGCCTCCCACTGAAGCCTGCACAAGCACCCCTGGCTCCCCGTCACCGGCACCCCCCCCCAAACCTGCATCCCTCCCTCACCAGGATCAGCTTCCTCCGCGAAGGCCACGATGTGAATTCCATCCATGTCGTCCTCCTGTTGGGGGCAGCGGGGCTTAGCTATGCTTCCTGAAGTTAGGGAGCCACACACACCCTACATCTTCCCGGAATTTCGTGGAACTCCAGCTTCCGGATCAGGTACGTTCTTGTGGCGGCAGCCCTTTCCCAGGTGACACGGATGGCTCGGTTTCCCCTCCAGGGACCCCGCACCTCCTCTAGCAAACTCTTTAGCCCCAGATCTCCCTCCCTGTCATCTTTGTCAGTGTCTGTGTGTCTCCTAATTCCTGTAGTTCTTCAGAGCTACAGCCTCCAAACTTTGCTGGTGCATGGTCTTTCCTACGGGCCAGGCACGGAGCGCAGCAGGGCGGGAAGTTTCCAGGACTTGCGTCTTTAGCCACCCACGCCCCGCCCCGGGGACCCGGCCCTGTCCGGGGGTGGGGGGACACTCACCCACGTCTCATACATACTCTCAGGCTTCAGCTTCCTCAGGGTGGACCTAGAAGAGACAGTCAGGACTCAGCGGGCGAGAAGGATGCACCTCCAGAGAGCTCTGGGTCAAGCCTGGGGCACAGACAGCTTGTAGGCCAGAGAAAAGCCATCTGGCAAAGTCTAAGCTCTGGGCTCCAGGCCCAGGTCACCGCCTGGTTAAAGCAGGTGGGAGGGCAGCGGGTGGGCCCGTGGCCTGGAAGAGAGTCTTTGGGAGAAAGGTAAGAACGCGGTATCTGGGCATCCCCTCATTCATTCAGTACAGCTGAGTCTGAGAAGTTCTAGGCACTGGGCGAGGCGCCGTGTGGGGGCATTGTTGAGCGAAGCTGACTGGCCCTCCCCGGCAAAGGGGGCCATGATCTAGCGGGAGAGGGCGAGGTTGGTGGCGTCTCCACGGACACCAGGGGACGCTCCCAGCTGTGGAGTGCCACGGAGGAGGAGAATCGTGTGTGAGTGCAGGCAGGGTCTCTCCACCTCTGGCTGGAGAATTCTCGGTTGTGGGGGGCCATCCTGTGTGCCCTGTAGGAGGTTAGCAGCATCCCTGCTTCTCCGCCCACCGCCCCTCCCGCCAAACACTGGTAGCTCTCTCCTCAACCAAAAATGCCGGTCAGGATCCCGTTCTGACACTTCCTACTGGTGGGACCTCAGTACTTGAGCTTGTTGAAAGGATTAAAAACAGTAATAGAGATGGAAGCACCTGGCAGAACCTGGTCTGTGTGCGAGTGAGCAGTCATACCCAGAAGGGCCTTCACCTGCCAGCCAGACCAGCTTCCTGGCGGGCTGGGATCCCCCGGCCCCTCTTGAGCATGGGGCGCATGGGCGTTCTGGCCCGAGGAGGCACCCCCCGGCTCAGGCTGGCCCCCGCTGCCCACCTCCTGTGCTCCTCCACGAAGCTGACAATCTCCTCTTCACTGTTGGGCTTGTCTGGGATGGTCACAGGCTCTTCCGTGAAGGCCTCATAGAAATCGATCTCATTCAGCTTCAGGGTCAGCTTCTTTGCCACCTTTGGGGGAGGGGGCAGGGGGAGGGGAGCGGGGGATGCGGGTCATGGGGAGAGGCCGTATCACCACGAGCAGGTCTTAGGAAGGAAGCCAGACAGCCTGGGCCCTTGTCACTGCCCCTGTGACAGTGGACAAGTGCCTTGACGTCTCTGGGCTTTGGTTGAACCTGAGAGGGGTGGGTTAAAGGATCTAAAATCTTTGGGGCAAGAGAGAGAGGCCTGAGGTGGGGTGGGGGGTGTCGTGTGAGGCAAGGGACCAGGTCCCCCATCAATTCTGGGAGAGAGGTCTGGAGGGCAGCTGCAGGGAGCTAGGGGGACCCCATATGGCCACAGGGAGGAGAACCTTGCTGTCGAAGGTGGCGAAGAAGGGGATGTAGGGGTGAAACTCCTCTGCCGCATCCTCGAAGGCCTTGTAATCTGAGGGAGTAATGTGGAGTCAGTCTCTGGGAGAGCCAGGGTCTGCCGGGGAGCCATGGCCTCTCTGTCTCTCCCCGAGTCTCCTTTGGCCAGAGGGGTTCCTTCTGAGACCCACCCCCTAGTCCTCTGAGAGCAGCAAAACTTTAGTGGAGGAAGTTAGGGTGCTGGGGGTCCCTGTCTGGGAGCCCCAAGTGCAGGGAGGTCAGAGTAGCGAGAGTTGACCATGCCAGGGGGTCGGTTGTAGAGATACGGAGACAGTGGGTGGAGTGGGGGTTAGGGAGACGGGTAAAACGGGGGTCCAAGGAGGGACAGGGGCATCTGGGGGTTACCCACGCTCTGAATCTTTGCTCTTGAAGTAGCCAATGAGTTTGATCTCATCCTCGATGTTCTCAAATGCCTGCAGTTCGCGTTCGCCTTCAATCAATTCCACAGGGTCCTCTAGGACCTGGAGGAGAGTGTGTTCTCGCCTCACTCGAAGGAGCAGGGGGAGGGATGAGGGCGGCAGGGCTGGGAGGAGGGGCGGGAGGGGCTGTCTGTTGCCTGTGTGCACGTGTGTGTGCGTGCGCGCGTGCAAGGCTGGACTTGGTTGGGGATGGGTGTGAGGTCTTAAAGCAAGGCCATTAGGTCCAGGAGAATCCTCACATCCAGTAGAAACTCCACCAGGGTGTCCGCAGAAAGCTCGCCGTCATACTCAATGACTTCATCTCCCTTGAACACGTAGATGCTGTCCTCTTCCGTGAGGCCTAGGGAGCGAGCCGGAGGTGAGCCCGGAGGCCAGGCCGCCCACAGGTCCAGGGCCTGTCCCAGTGCCCCTGGACCCCACGCCCTCACCTCTCCTTCACCCCTACCCCACCCACCTCCCTTCAGGCCCCTACAGCCCTGGGCACTGCGCCTGTGGGTCTAGCCCAGGCAGCCCGCCGGGCCCCGGGGCTCTCCAGGAGAAGGCGGGCTCAGCGGGGGTGTCGGGGGGACATAGGGAGACATAGACTCTAGCAAGATGTCTCCCTTTCTCTGCTCGCCATAACGAGAGACAGATCCTCCTTTCCCTGCTCCGAGGACTCCAGCCGCTCACTCCCGGTCCAGCCCTGTAACCTGCTGCTATTACTGACCAGATGACTTCATTAGTGACCGCCCTCCCCAGCCACATCCGGAGTCCGGTTCAGGCCTGTGGTGCTCCCTGGTGGCTGGTGCCGTAACCCTGGCCCCCCCAGCTCCCCCAGGCTCTGGCCGGAGAGGCCTCTCCTGCCCTGCCAGTGTTCCCTGACTGCCCCATTCCTCCAGCGCCTAGCCCTGGTCTGTACGTAAGTATGAAGAGGGCCACCCCCACCTCTTTCTAGGATTGGAGCCTGGGTCTCTCTGAGGAGTGAAGGAGATGCCGGAACCCCTGCCATACCCGTCCCCAGGTCAGTCTTTTCTCCCCGCTGCCACATTAGGCCTGGTGGGGCCCCTGCCCTGTACAAGGGCTACCCTCCAAATCCTGGCCTGGGCCTCCCCCATCCCAGAAGCCCCCACACCTGGGCCTCCCCGGGCCCACACTACTACGTGCCCCTTCCCCACTCCTCCCTTACCTAGTTTCTTGGCTACAGCTGCGTCCTTCTCAGAGTCCACCATCCCGAAGCCAACACCCTTGTCTTCGAGGACTTGGGCCGCTAACTGGAGGGAGCATAAGGTTAAAATCAGCTCTGGGATTTTTAGTCACTCCGTGCCCATCTCACGCTTCCCAGGAGGGTCATTTGGGATGTGGGGAAGATAAGAGTTGCCCTGGGCACCGCGCAAGGCTCCAGGTAGCTCCATTTCCCTGCAAGCCCACCCTTTTGGGCTGTAGTTTGGTTTCAGCCCCTGGACACGTATTACTCGTGCACAGCGTGCTTCTGATGTTGCTCCGAAGGCCGGCACGGGATACTTCCCGGTTCCCGAGGGGTGCTGGGGAGTCTGGCTTCAGAGTGACTGAGGCCCTTTCTGCTTCGGGGCTGAGCCCTGCTTGCCATCGTCATTAAAGGCCATGCTCAGTGTGGGGTGGCATTAGAAGTCCCTGTGGTTCTTCTGAGTGACCCCCACTGGGGAGCATTTTGGAGGGCAGGAGGGTGTGTGTGGGGGGGGCCTGGTTATGTCACCAAGGAGTGGCAGAAGCCAGAGAGCTGAGGGTAGAGGTCACTGGGGCCACCACTTGTCACCTTCAGAGACAGAGACTCCAGCAGGCACGAGAGGAGACCCAGGCGGGGCTCTCCTCACCGAGGCCAGACTTCCCCTGTGTCCCCCAGCCCTTCCTTTCTCAGGCTGTGGACAGTCACTCCTGCGGGTCCCTGCCCCCTTCAGCCTCCCGGCCGGACTCCGCCCTGGTGCCCTCTGCCGCGGGCTCGCAGCCTCACCCTGCCTAACACACACAGGCGCCCGGGTTCTCAGGAGAACGGGGAGGCTGCTGGCAGGTGGATGGGCCGAGATGCTGAGCACTCAGGATAAAAATACTCAGTGCATTAATAGATGGCCGGTTCCGGCAGCCACAGGGGCCCACAGAAACGGGAGCCTCTGGTCCTTCCTGTAGGCAGGCTGGGGCCTCGCTGTCCTGCCGGGCTGGAGAACGGGCTGCACAAGCTTGGGCCGGAACACGAACGCGTCCGGCTAGAGAGCGCGTGGGACCGCATCTCCCAGTCACCCCCAAACACAGGGCCTTTCTCTTGTTGTAAGTCGGCTTGGAGGCGAGGAGAACCTTCCCACAGAGAGAAGCTGGGGAAGACATTCTGAGGCCTCCTCCAATTGCAAGAATTTTCCAATCAGGGCATCTGGCCTGACCCAATAGGGGCAGATGGAGAATTAGGGAGAGAGGGACTGAGGCTGGAGGGCGCCACGGTGGTCTCTGTTAAACTTTCGGTGGGAGAAACATACCATGCGAATAAGATGTCGGTAGCCTTTAAAATGCATACCCTTTGGTTCAACTTGGGGTGCAGGCCTGCTGTGTGTGGAGAGAGGGGGCATGTTCTGGCCAGGAGAGTAGATGGGGGGCGTCGTGCAGGTCCAGCCCCCTCCTCTGACCGAAGTACAGCCCTTCTCCTTTTTGTGCTCCTCTTCCAAGGACACCTCAGTCCTGGCCATGGAGGAGGGGTCTCCCTGCAGCCCCTCCCTCCTAAACGTGCCTCCCCGTGGTGGGACTTTGGGGTCCCAAGTCACCTTCCTGTGGGCCTGAGGCCGCATGCCGCGAGGCCCCGAGTCCCCCTCCAAGTCTGCATGCGGCTGTGGGCTAGGGGTGGCCGGGACAGGCCACTGTGCCCTGTGGGCCGGTGGACCCCAGACTCACCTCCAGGATCAGCTCTTCCATCTCAAACTGTCTTTGTGAGGCCTTGTCATCCTCGGGGGGCTCGTGGTAGAGCAGTGCCAGCACCTCATACTTCTTGAACACATGCTTGTAGTTCTTGGCGTTGACATTGACCACACGGTCCACACCGTCATACTGAGGGAATTCCAGCCCGTCCTCCCCCTGTACCCCCAACCTGGGTGTCCCTAGCACCAGCAGGAAGAACAGTGCCGGCCGCAGCCCGGGCCCCGCGCTGGCCCCCATCCTGTCGGCGGCGCGTGCGGTGCAGGGAACGGGGTCAGGCTCGGCTCTCAGGTCCCTGAGGGTAGCTGGGGTCGGGCGGGGCCCTGGGTCCTGAACCCTGAGTGAGGGGCTCACAGGGGGGTGGGGTGGGGAATGGCCCAGAGCAGTGGACAGAGGACACTGCTGGGTCCCGGACAAACTGCCGACAGAGCCAAGAGTGAAAGGGTCAGGAGGAGGGATAGGAGCAGGGGGTGGGGAGGGAACCGGAGCTGTCCCTGAAATTGGCACCGCGGGGCCCCCACCTGGCTCCACCTAAATATGTGTCTGGGGTTGGCAGGAGAGAGGATAACCTTCTGAGGCCAGGACAGCTCCAGAGGGCCGAGACCCTCCCTCCTCCTCCCCCTCGCCCCCTGGCTCCGGGAGCCCCTCCCCCGCTGCCTTCCCCTACGACGGCCAGGGTTCCTCAGCACAGTCCCCACGCTGGCCCGGAAAGCTCATCGCCATATTAAGAAAGGAAAAAGCCTGAGCTAAAAATAAGACCAGATGAGTCGGAGGTAAATGAGCTGGGCTGGGGGAGGGGAGGCATGGGGTCGTTAGGGAGAGTCCAGGGAGGGCAAGGGTACTCAGACCCAGGGAAATGGTGGTGGAGAGGAGGCATTCTGGGTCAGAGATTCAATTCCTACGACAGGACAGAGGGGGCATAAATGCCTAAAACCTGGGACTGTCCTCTGGATGTGGCCTGTTTCCTCCATCCAGCGGAGGAGAAGGTGGTAAAAAGCACCCGGGCTGCAGGAAGAGACCCCCTGCACTTCCCTTTCACGAACAAGGACCAAGGATGATGTCATTCTCAGAATAAAAGATGGAGCCTCAGCCAGGACGGGCGACCTGGCTCAGCCCCAGCCACTTTCCTGTGCTTCACTCAACACCCTAAGTCGGGAGCAGGGGAAGGACGGGGCGTGGGGCAAGAAGCGCTGGCCCACATCCACGCTGCAGAAATGTGATTTGGGGTTTCTCTCCACGGGAAGGGGAAAGTCCTGCAGCTTCTGCCTCCTGCTTGTGCTCGGTACTCGGATCAGAGGGGACTCGGTTCTCTAGGGCACAGTGGGGAGGGAGGGTCCCCCAGGCTGGATGACTGTAAGGAAGGAGAGTTGCCGCAGTGCATTCTGACCAAGAGGATCAGGTATAAAGGCCAGGGGAGAAGTTAACTCAGGGAAAACCTGAAGAGGTGGGCCCTGCACCAGAGCTGAGGATGTTGATTGGTTCTGCGCACTTGAGAGCCCAGGTGGGGGGTGGGGAGGGGCTCTAACTTCCTGCGCCCCATCCTGGGGTGAGGGCTGTGGATGAGTTCAGCTCTGGGTACCTAGGAAGGGAGGACCCTCCTCATGGCCCTCCAGCGTTCTTACCAGGCACAGGTAAACTGAGGCACAGGGGAGCCCATGGGAGAGGTTAGATCAAAGCGCTCCATCTGCACTCTGAGCTGTCTCTGATTTTGGAGAGACAGGGTTTATTTTGCACCGAGGCAGGGGCATGAAATTGTGTTAGAGGGATAAATTTTCCCCCTCCTGTGGGGTGGGCCTTGCACCGCCAAGCAAGGAAGGCCACGGAAAATCTCAAAAACGTGGCAGGAGGGGGTCCAAGAGAGACAGCTGTCCCTGGAGCAAGAGAGGCCAGAGCTAACCTGAGCAGGGCCGGTTGGAGCTAAAGGGGCCTCGGAACACATCTCCCGGGCTCCCAGGAGAGTGACTGAGCGGCCCACAGCCCCACGGCCAGACGGAAGGCCCGCAGGAGGGAGGGCGTGGATTTCCAACTTCTGCTGCACTCCGGGGGAGGGGGAAACTCCGGAACATTGGACCTGCCCCTCGGCACCCCCAAGGGTGTGAGATGGGGCTAAATGGTGACCTGGGCCCCCCAGTCCCACCCAGTCCATCCCAGCAGCTGCACCCTCCTGCTCCCCACCCCACTCTCCCTGCTGCTTTGCTCCCTAATTTCTATTCTGTCCCTTCCCTCTGGACCCCTGCCTTCGGGCCCTTGGACTTAATAGGCCTCAGCAGCCGGTATCAAATGACTCTGAGTTGGGGCCTCTGTATTTTTAACCCACCAGACACCCGAAGCTCCTGCTACTGAAACCCGAGGAGCTGGCCCCTCGGCGCTTCCCGTCCCCACTCAGTCCCCACGCCCTGGCCCCTCCATCTTCCAGGCCTGGTTCAGCTGTGTCAGCAGCAGGGGAAGGACCCCAGACCGATATAGCCCTGTCCCTAGGGGACCTGCTGTTGGAGGAGGGAGGGCAACGGGGGGAAGGGACCTTAGGAGGAGCCTGATGCAGGGCCGAGTGGCTGGCTACACCTTACAGAACCCACTGCCTCTCATCCTCCAGAGCCATCCACGGACCTCCCCCTGCTCACGACCCTATTGTTCCGGTTTCGGTTTTGTAGTTTTGTAGTTGGGTGTTTTCGGTGCAGCCCTCATTGCGGGACTGGGCCGTAAGTGGTTAAGGGCGTAAGTGTCGGAGTCAGACAGACCTTGGCGTCCTCATCGGCGGAACAGGCTGGGTGCTTAGAGGCTACTTGTGTGAGTTGCTGGATGGTGTGCACAGGGCGCTCATCCCACCGCGGGGCACGCTGTGCGGTCCCTTAACACACACGCTTTGGTTTTGATGACCGTCTGTGGTTTCCAACAGGCTTCCTCAGCATTTCTCTCTGCTCTGCATGCTTTGGGCTCAGACCCCAAAAGGGCGTGACCATGCCCTGCCCTCCAGGGCAAAGTGGACCAGCTCACAGAGCAACAGCCAGCGCAGGGCCAAAGGGGAAGGAGGAGCCACATGTGACGGTGGCCGGGAGGGGCGAGGGCCCAGGGCACCTCTGAGTCCTCCACCTGAGACACAGCAGGGAGCCCGGGCCCAGCTTCTCAGGCTCCGGACCCCGGACCTTGGGGAATGTCTGTCATCTTGGGCAGAGCCTGGGTGCAAAAGGGCAGGGTGCTTCACCTAAAGTCAAGGCTACGGGATCCCGGATCCCGAATGATGGGACGGGGTCAAGATGCCCGAGGGCAGGGTGTGGAGGCAAGGACCAGCTTCCGGTCCCCAGAGGAAGGCGGTGGCCGGCCCTGTGTTTGCCACTCACCCTGGGACGCTTTCCAGGTCCTGTCTGGACCTCGGGTTCTTTGTGGATGAACTAAGGTCTTTTCTAGCACTGAAGTTCCATGATGAGTCCATGTGCCAGTCTGGACAGGGGTGCTGTGGCCCCCTCTACCGCCTCTCCCTCATCTCTCCTGTGCCTCTGATCCTGCTCCACCTGTCCTGTCCTTGCTTTCCCTCGGGTCTTCGGACTTTAAGTCGGGGGTTAGCCCTCAAGGGGCAGGGATGCTTGATTTTGACCCCCTCCCAGCTTCGACTCGGTCCCTGAAAGACCACCCTGCCCGGCTCCCGTGGAGACACCATTACAGTAATCCCCTCTTTTCAGAAACCAGACGGACACATCCAGCCAGGTGAGGGCTATTGCAAACATTTATTCTCTAGACTGGCTACTGATTCAACAGGACAGCGCCTCTCCCACTGGGCCCCAGCCAGACATAGCCTGTGCTTGCCGTCCACCCACCCCGCCGTGCCCTCAGTCCAGCCCCAGGATTGCCTGTCTCTCTCATCCCGGGTAATTCATCCCAGCATCTCTGCCCCCACTCATTTTCTTTCAGATGCGCCAAGCTCATAACCCCAACTCCCCCCGCCCCCGCCCCCAGCCCTGGGATGCCCCCGGCAGGGGAAACTCTTCTTCTGCTGAGTTCAGTAGTAGGTCTCTCTCTCCAGCCAGCCTGTGGATGAGAGGAAACCTGAGTGAACTGGGGAAGGTGGAGGGGAGTGAGGACAAGGTAGGAGGCCTGCGGTAGAACTCAGGGCCCCGAGGACGGGAAGGAGCAGGATGGTGGAGGCCAGGAGTCAGGACCTTTCCGGCAGCACATGCAGGCTGTGGGGTGGGGAGAGACACACCCGGCCCCCCGGAACAGGCAGGAGGGGAGAGCCAGTTAGGAGGCTGGGGACCCCTCAGAGCAGGGCGTGGGGAGCCTCACCGCCAGGATGACGTCGGATGATGAGTTTTCGGACTTCATCATAGATGAAGATAAGAACGCTGTAGGGAGTGGCGCAGAACCACCAGGATAGCCTGTGGGGAGCAAGCGCTGGTCAGCGGGGCGGGGCCAGAGGGGCCAGAGGGCAGGTGCAGAGAACAGCGCGCAGAACGAGCGTCTCATCGTCGCGTGCAGGGTTGAGCCCGAGCTCTGGGGAGGTCAGAGCCGAGTGAGGGAGGGAGGAGACAGAAACAGAAGAAGCCGGTGATAACAGAACGTGATAAATGCCGCGTTAGAGGTACACGCGGTGTTCCTGCTTCTGCAGGCGCTCAGGGAGACCCCTGTTGCCTTTCAGGTCTTCTGGGCCTTGCCAAAGGGGAGGTGCTCTGAGCAGGATGGGTCTACCTGAGATCCCCACCTGTGGGGATATTTCACCGAGGAATGGATATACTTGTCCATGTTGCAAACATGGGGAACGTTTCTCTTCCGGAACCTCTTCTGTCATTAGAGGCCAGGGAGAGAGACTCTGGGGAGGAGTCAAATCACAAGCATGTTTGTTCCCTTGGGTGAGAGGGAGGTGGCCTAGACCAGTGCCGTCCCAGAACAACACACTGAGAGCCACTCGTGAGGCCTACTGTTTTCCAGGAGCTGCCTTAAAAGAAGTGAAAAGAAACGGGGGCAGTTAATTCTAATAATAGGTTTTTATTTAACCCCATATATCCAAAGTATCATCATTTCAACACGGAACCAATGTAAACATTATTAAGGAGCTATTTTACATTCTTCTTTTTACCTTAAGTCTTTGAGATCCAGGGAGTACTTCCCGCTGAAGGCACATCACACATCAGACACTTAATTTTCAAAGGGTCAAGAAAATGTAGTCCAACCCAAACAGGAAAGTTGTATTTAGCAGAATAATATCTGACACTGCTTGAGTTTGTAACTCTGCATTAACTAGATAAAATGTCAAATTCAGTTTCTCAGTCTCACTAGCCATATTTCAAGAGCTCAATAGCCGAAAGAGGGTGATGTGGGAAACGAAGGCAAAAGAAAAATTAAATTTCCATACTGCCTTCAGCCCATTGACAAGTCCTTGAAACAGGCAGAGTGACCTTCCTCTAGGAACTCAGCTGCCTCGATGTTACTTTGCTAAGGGCAAAAGACGGTCTTAGCCCGACTCCCAGGACCCTGCAAGTCTACTTTAACATATAGAAATTCCTTTGGAAACTTCCTTTATCTCTACCCCTCAAGATCCATGTTGGCACCTTTATCTCTACCCCTCAAGCTCCATGTTGGCAGTCATCCTCCAAGGATATGACCCACCGATACACATCTGAAGGGTCTCATGACTAAGGTTTTATTAGACGGTAATAAATGACCTTTTCCTAACAATAGCTAGCCCCCTCAGGGTCCTGGGAACCTTGCTTCCAAAATTCCTTAGAGACTGATGATGCCTCCCTAACCCCCTCCCAACTTGAAAGTATATAATCAGGGGCACCTGGGTGGCTCAGTCAGTTAAGCGTCTGCCTTCGGCTCAGGTCATGATCCCAGGGTCCTGGGATCCAGCCCAGAGTTGGGCTCTCTGCTCAGTGGGGAGCCTGCTTCTCCCTCTCCCCTTGCTCCACCCCCTGCTCATGCTCTCTCTCTCTCTCTGTCAAATAAATAAATATAATATTAAGAAAGCGGGGGGCATCAGGGTGGCTCAGTCTGTTAAGTGTCTGCCTTCGGCTCAGGTCATGATCCCAGGGTCCTGGGATCGAGCCCCACGTCGGGCTCCCTGCTCAGCGGGCAGTCTGCTTCTCCCTCTCCCCTTGCTCCACCCCCTGCTCATGCTCTCTGTCTCTCTCTCTCTGTCAAATAGATAAATACAATATTAAGAAAGGGGGGGGGCATCAGGGTGGCTCAGTCTGTTAAGTGTCTGCATTCAGCTCAGGTCATGATCCCAGGGTCCTGGGATCGAGCCCCACGTCGGGCTCCTTGCTCAGCAGGAGCCTGCTTCTCCCTCTCCCTCTGCCTCTCACCCCTGCTTGTGCTCTTTCTCTCTCTCTCACCATCTCTCTCTCTGTGTGTCAAATAAATAAATAAAATCTTAAAAAAACAAAGGGAAGTATATAATCAGCCCCAGTGCAGTTCTTTCTGCCCATGGGTCCTGTCCCTGTGCTTTAATAAAACTACCTTTCGGCACCAAAGACATCTCAAGAATTCCTTCTTGGCTGCCAGCTTTGAACCCTAACGTCCTTGCTACGTCAGACGGCGGCTGCCACATCGGCCAGCGTGGGCCTCGGCCGTGGTTCCTCCCACGCGCACACACCCAGCGCCATCCACGCACACAGCACAGACTCACGCACGGCCACCACCGTGTGTCACTCTGTGTCCGTGTGGGTCGTGAGGGACTAAAACTGATGACATGATGGCCTTTGATCTTGAGGAGCTCAGGTGGCCCGGGAGACGAAGGGAGAAAAACAACGGAAGTACAGTGTTAGGTGATGTGTGTTATGGTTGGGGTAGGACACACAGAACGTTTGGGAGAGCGGCTAATGGTCCAGCGCGTCGACTGGGACTTGTATGCTGACATCCACAGCAACGGGATCAAGCTACTGTGGCCAAAGCTCCCGCCGTGACCCCCGCAACCGTGCTGGGTGCACTGCACACAGCTCTGCAGGTACTTCTCACACCGGTCGGCCTGGTGTGTGTGAGGGAGACCGCAGGTCCCGCTCACACGCTGCCCAGAATAGTACACGGCAGAGTTGAAAGGCGAACCTGGGCCTGGTATCTTTAGGGCACTGCCAGTGTCTGTCATTAAACATTAATTGGGCACCTCCAGTATACAAAGCATTGTGTAAAACACTGCGAGGGACAGAAAGGTGAGTGAGGTGTTGTGAATTCAGAGCGGATGAGCTGGAAGCGCACATGCTGGGTCGTTAATAGACGGCCTCTGCAGGTGGCGCGATGAGGGGGGTGGCCTGGTGGTTTTGCTTAACTCCCTGTAAAATTTTCTTTTTTTTTTTTTTTTTTTAAGATTTATTTATTTATTTGAGAGAGAGCACTTGTCCTTATGCAAACGGGTTGGGGGACGGGTAGAGGGAAAAGAGAGGGGAAGCAGACTGGCCGCCGAGCACGGAGCCCCAAGGGACTTGATCTCAAGACCCTGAGATCATGAGCTGAGCTGAAACCAAGAGTCAGACGTTCACCAGAGTGAGCCACTCGGGAGCCCCTCCTTGTAAATTTTTTCACAACAAGGATATACTAATGTAAAAAACAATACAAACCAAAAAACAAAAACATGGGCCTGTTTTGAACAAAACAAGATACCAGACAGTAAGGATTCCTGCACACCCACTCACATATGCTCCTTGAACATGTTTGCCTAAGTACAACAGAATTAGCCATGCGTACATTAGGCTATTTTTATGTTTTCTTCTGCTCCAAGCAGTTTGTATCTTTGAACAGCTACGCTGCACAACACCATAAAAAAGATGCCCCTGGGGCACCTGGGTGGCTCAGTCGTTAAGCGTCTGCCTTCAGCTCAGGTCACGATCCCAGGGTCCTGGGATCGAGCCCCGCATTGGGCTCCCTGCTCCGCGGGAAGCCTGCTTCTCCCTCTCCCGCTCCCCCTGCTTGTGTTCCCTCTCTCGCTGTGCCTCTCTCTGTCAAATAAATAAATAAAATTAAAAAAAAAAAAGGTGCCCCTGTGTTGAGTGCGGTTAAGTCTGCTAAATTTGCATGTCTCGCGGGGTGCCATCATTTGGCACAAGCCCCAGTCCCTCCCTAAATACGATGTGTTTGTGGGAGCGCAGATGGTTCTCCTTGTATCACCGAGGGTAGCTCTGTCCATCCAGGCAGCCCCCAGCTCGTGGCTTCCCTGTTCAGACACGCTGCTTCCCCTCCCAGGCTCTCTCCGTGCTGGAGACCCCCCAGCCTGCGTCCCTTCCCTTACTCACTTGAGTGGGTACATCTGCAGGGCCGTGTCCATGCCTGGAGTGTAGGACAGAAAAGCAGCCAGGAAGGTCTCCTCCATGATCCCAAATATTAGGATCTTGTTTCTGGGAAGAAATGTTGAAGGGTGTGCTGGAGAAAGGGAGGGAGAGGTAGGGGAGCCTGCACCCCGTGTGGAGGTGTGAGGTGGGGCGGGGCGGAGGGGACGCTCACTTCATGCCCTGCTGGAAGACTGAGTTGCGCCGGGTCTTGCAGATGATGAGGTCGGCCCACTGCACGACCACAATGCTGACAAAGAAGGCCGTGTGGCAGGTGAACTCCAGCACCTTCCGCTGCTCGTAGGTCTGCGGGGGCGGGCAGAGTGGAGACGGACCGTGTCAGAAGGGATTTGGATCTACCTCATAGGCTTCTTCCTTCTCCCGCCTTCCTGGACCCCAAGGCCGAGTTAGGTCTTAGGCCCCCACACTTCCCACCATCTCGTCTCAGCACTTCCCGTGTTGGGTTGTGAGTGGTTGACATGCTTTCCTGACCCACCGAGAGCAACTCAAGGGTAAGCGCCTGTCTCATTGACCTTGGTGCCGCCCTCCCATGCTTAGTTCAGGGGGTGGCCGGTGTACAGCTTCGAAGTATTCAGCAGGTGAACAAGAAGGGTGGTGTGAGGGGGAAGGCAGACTCGGAGAACAGAGGCAGAGGAAAGCGCTCCGAAGGGGAGGGTGGGCCGGAGGGCATCCACCGTGAAGAGAAGGCCTGAGGGGGCGGCACAGGAGAGGAGCGCTCATGCACCCACTGGGTCTTCCTTGCATCCATAGTTTCCACATAAGGAACCTAAGTCTAGTGGGGAAGATAAGTAGGCTGGCCAGCCAGCGTCATAAGAGGTCCCGAGAGAGGTCAGAGAGGACTTTGGGAATAGAGAAGAGATGCATCTCCCTTAGACGGGAGAAAAAAGGCCATGTTTCAATGATGAAAACATCATGGTTCTAACTGGTAGATTGAATAAAGAATTTGAGAATGTGGAGGACTGACGACAAGACGTATCGAGCCTCATGGGCTGTGGCACTTGGAGGGAAAATAACGCCTTAAGTGATTGGAACACAAAGGCTGGAAGTTGATGGGCCCCGTGCTGCGTGGGGAGTGAGTCCCACGGGCCCGTTTGTGATGTTAGGTCGCTCCCGGCCACCCAAGTGCTCTGTGGTCGCTGGCAGATTTTAGCTCTGATGCCCTGACTAGCCCTGCTCCTGTCCTGGATTCTGGGGATTCAAACATCCATGTGGATGATCCTTCCACCACCATGGTCTCAGCGTCCCTCAGTCTCCCTCTCCAGCGGTGTGGCCCTCCACTCCCCACCTGGCTTGCTGGCGCCCATGTCACACCCCGGATCTGTCCTTGCCAATAGCTAGTTTCTCTGTGATTTCCATTTCAAGCATCTCTTCCCCTCTGACCACCACTTGATCTCTCCATCCCGCCCACTCTGGTGTCTCAATTCCAACACTTCCTGGACTCTACTCGGACTTAAGTTCCATTGACCCTGTAGGTTACATATTTGGTTGTTATCTGTCTCCCCTCCCACCCCCTGCCCCTCACTAGAATATAAAGTCCACAAGAGCAATAACTTGACCATATTTGTTCAATACCAGACCCCAGGGCCAGAAGAGTATCTGGTACCTAGAAGATGCTGCATGAATGAATGAGTGGTGATCAGTGGAATTAATGGCGAGATGTATTTAGAAGGTAGAGAGCTCTCCCTGCTTCTAGCAGTCTGTGGGGGTGGGGGGTGGCTCTGTATGCGATTACCTGAAGATGACGGCAATGGAAGAGACATAAACCCTGCCTTTATGAACTTTATTCCTCAGGGCGATTGTTCTCAACCCATTCTGCAATACCTCCAGATGTCTTTGATGTAATTTGGTGTTACTTCAAATTAATTTTAATTACCTTTAATTTATTACAAATAAATATATGTTAAGCTGTGTCCTGGCAGCAGGGAGATGGTGTCAAGATATAAAACTAATAAAGGCTGGAGTTGAGGATCGAGGAGATGCTGACAATGTAATGACTTTGGGCATCATTGGACCCTGGAGCAATGTTGGTGGCTGGGAAGATTGACCCCTGATGGCTTCATGGGGCTCGGCTAGGGGAAGCCAAGTGTGTACAAGGGGCACCTTCCCAACAACCAGGATTCTAACACACTTTTGAGAAACCTACAGTTAGCTTGGTTTGGAGGCATCATGGTGAAGGAGGGAGTGTTGGGCAGGAACCAGTACAGAGCTCCTGTGAAGCCCTTCTAGGGATGCCCTGTGGGACTTGGAACAAGCCGCAAAATCTTTCTAGACTCGGTTTCCTTGTTTACAGAGTGATGATATCAGACCACGTGTCTTCTATAGACTTTGCATCCTCTGTGGTCCTACGATTCTAGCAATAATTGGTGTCACATCACCCACTGTTTTAGAAATTAGGACAGGCATGTTCACAGGTAGGAAAAAGCATACTTGAATTCTTGAATTCAATCTTGTTGAATTCTTGAATACATCCTGTTGGTTAGAGGGCTTCAGTTTGAACCTCATTCATCTTGGGTTTTACAAAAGACTACTACAGAGAGGCATCCTCTAGGTTTAACAAGTTTAGAAAGGTGAGAAAGGGAGATACAAAGCACATAGATTTTCAGACTTGAAGTCGTATTATTTGAACTCCCATGGAGGGAGGGAGCGAAACAGAGAGAAGAGTATTTGGTACCTAGGAGATGCTTCATGAATGAATGAGTGGTGATCAGTGGAATTAATGGCGAGAGGTATTTAGAAGGTAGAGAGAAGAGAGAGAGAGAAGACCCAGCACTCACTTTTGGGGCGATGATGCCTAGAACCTGGCAACACAGAAATCAGCCCCCAAAAGTTGACATGATGAGGAAGACCTCCAGGTCCAAGGAAGCTGAAAGATCCAGCAAGGAGGTAAGGACAGGTGACAGACAGCAGGAATGAACAGAAATGAAGTCATCATTTGAAAAGTCTTCATTTGAAGAGTATTTGCCGACGTGATGGGAGATTGAGGTCACATAGGACTGGAGATGAGGTATCATCTCTTCTCCAGTATTCTCCACTCTTCCCTGTCCCTTCTTCACCCTTACTGGTCACTGTCTCAGGCATTACCTCTTCAACTCACCCACTGTTGTCCGTAGCTGTCCTCCAGGTCATTGAAGAACCGGTCCTCCCAGTTGAGGCGGATGCCTAGCAGGTCAATAGGCTTGAAACCGTTCTCGGCCAGGATCACAAAGTAGGTGAAGAATCCAGCCAGAGCCTGAATCATCCCTGTGAATGACAGTCACAGGACAGAGGAATGTGGTTCAGAGAAGGACCTCAAAAGGCAGACCATGGAAGGGGTTGTGGCCAGGTTCTAGCTGGGTGGGTGTGTGTCTGAGCTTTTAGTGCTGAAGATGCTTGCCATCAGCGACCTGATCCCTTCATCTGTAGGATTTATCTCCAAGGCCTGACATTTCTTTTGGAGCTCTAACCCAGAGTCATCTTTGAGTCACATAGTCAAAACTGAAAGGACCCTGGAGAGGATTTATTCTCTTTCCCTGAGCGAGCACTGGACTCTTCTGGGTCCACTTCCTCTTACATGTGGACCCTCATCAGGTCCTGTCCTCTCCTCGCACCTCCCCCACTGCCCCTTGCCTGTCCCTTAGTCTGCACCTCTGCCTCCAAGCCTGGCCATGCGGTGGCGGACACCAGTGTTCGCCTACCAACTGTTGAGCTGTGCACCAAGTCGATTCTCACAGCAATTGTAAGCTACTATTTACCTTCCAGAGGTGGGAAAACAAGCACAAAAAAGATTCAGTCCTCATTCAAGGTCATACAGGTAGTAAGTGGTGAAACTGGGATTCAAACATAGGTCTGGCTCCTAAATCTATGCTTTTTCTATGTGTTTCCTCCTCTAGATATTGGGGTGATCTCCCCTGTCCATCCCTCACCTGCTCCCTGAAACATTGCACCGGCAATTCAAGAGCAAAGACTTCTAACGGCTCTCCAGTGTCTTTCGAGGCTGGCCCAGGGTAAATGCTACCTGTATCCACAGCCTCATCCTCTCCTGCTCCTTTCTCAGGAGCAAGGGCCCCCCCCAAACTGGTTATTGGCTCTTCTGCAAGCAGGCACGTGAGTTCCCCTCCTCTGGCTGACCGTACATCTGCGATCTTCCAGTACCAGGCGCAAGTCCTGTTCCCTCCACACGGCCTCCCTGACTGTCCTCCTGGCTCCTGAGCCCCCTGCTCTGTTCTCCTCTCGCACATCCTGTACACACTCATTTCTTGGCACTGGGAAAGATGCTATCATTTTATGTATGTCTGTTCCTTCTCGGCTGGACTCGTAAGTCAAGGGCAGATCACACATCAGTGGCTGTTTGTGTTCCGGGGGCCCAGCACAGAGTTTGTCGTGATGAAAATATCTCCCTGACTCCAATGGCCTGGCAGGTGCAGCCTCTCCCCACACCCCAGCCCCCCATATCTCTGGCCGCACCAGTCTGTCCATAGGCCATGCTGATGAGGCGGTGGTTCACCAGATTATCGCTCTTTGGATTCCGTGGGGCCCTCTTCATGATGTCACTTTCAGCTGACTCGTAAGCCAAGGAGATGGCCGGGACCTGGAGGATGGAGGGTGGGGGTGACAAGGGACACAAAGTTCAGAAGGAAACACAGAAGTAACTCGGTTGAGCTCTGTCCCTCCCCCTGGAGGAGGGACTGGGACTGCTCCCCAGTCCTCTTGTGGCAGCTCTGAGAGCAGGGTCCCAGTTTGGGGCTCACCATGTCAGTGCCCAGGTCGATACAGAGGATGGTTATGGTGCCCAGAGGCAGGGGGATACTGAGGATGATGAAGAGCAGGAAGGGGGTGATCTCGGGGATGTTGCTGGTCAGGGTGTACGCGATGGATTTCTTAAGGTTGTCGAAGATGAGGCGGCCTGGGGGAGGAAGGCCACTCTTCTGTGACAAGCGCAGAGAGCACACCACCCACACACCGGCTCCTGGACAGAGAATGCTACAAAGCAGAGTCACAGCCCATGGAAAGGTCTGGAGGTCCGAGACCTCGACCCAGTCCTTGCTCCCAGCTTTGTCCCGAATCGCATGGCTCTTCATTAGCGCCGTGCTCTATGAGCACGCCATGTCTGAGTGCTCCTTGTTCTTGGATTCCGTGGGGCTAATAGCACCTGATCCCTGAGAATGAAACAGGGCTGGGCCGGGCTGCTACTTAGAGATGTCTGAGAACGCCAACATAAAAGCCATTAGAGGTTGAAGGCTGAAGTGGAGAGAGTCCGGACTTGGGTTCCAATCCCATTCTCTGCCGCAAGAGCTGGTAACGTTGGGCACCTCCCCAAGCCTCATTCCTCCTGCCTTGCAAGATGGCTTGAGTCCTTCCCTGATGACCCTTTCAAAAACTGTAACCCCAGCCCCATTGCACTGATCTCGTAATATACTATGCAATTTATTTTACTGTCTGTCTTGCTCCACTAGAAATTAAGGAGCATGAGGGCAGGGATTTGTGTCTTTTTATTTCCCATTGTTACATCCCAGGATCTAGAATAGAACCTGGTACATGGTTGGTGCTCAAAAAATGAATTGAATTGAATGGATACCAAATACTGAGCAAAGTGTCGGGATCATACTAGGTTTCAGTAAAACGGTATAACTATTATTCTTATGTGGCTTGTCATAGGGTTCAGCAAGATGACTGCAGGCAGAAAGCAGGGAGCCCAGGAAGCAGGAATCTGGGGCTCTCCTGCTCACCAGTGGGTGTGGTCTTCAGAACTCTCTGGGAGAGTGGGTGCTTGATTCGGCTCATGCAGTCAGTTCCTAGATCAGCCTCCAGCTGATCTCATTGTATCAACATCATTCAGGCAACAGGTTCCTGGGGACCCCGGAGATTGTGGCGGATGGAGTCGTCCCAGGGAAGGGCTACATCCTAGAACCTGCTGCAGACCCACTGGAATGTGTGTGAGGGACCAGAGTCCCCGTCTCCTTCACAAATCTGCACTTGCCTCCACCTCATACAAAAGGGCTCCTGGCAGTGATGTTCCAACTACGGCCAAGTCTAATTTACAGAATTTCGTCTTACACTGATTATTCCCAGTCTGTACAGGGTCACGGACGTGGAATGATGGGCAAAGGGAATGACAGAACGCACACCAGCTCCCGCCTGTCACCTGAGTTGACGGGCACCCTGCCCCCTCACCCTCCTCCACGCCCGTGACGATGGAGGCGAAGTTGTCGTCCAGCAGGATCATGTCGGCGGCCTGCTTCGACACGTCGGAGCCCGAGATGCCCATGGCGATGCCAATGTCAGCCTTCTTCAGCGCGGGGGAGTCGTTCACGCCGTCCCCGGTCACCGCCACAATGGCCCCCTGGACGAAGCACAGCCAGAGCAGGGGAGGAAGCCCGTCGAGGCCCCGCCCGGCCCACCCCGCCGGCCGGCCCTGCTTCGCTCACCTGCCTCTGACAGCCCTCCACGATGATGAGCTTCTGCTGCGGGGACGTCCGCGCAAACACGATCTCCGTGTGGTTCTTGAGGATCTCGTCCAGCTGCTCCGCCGTCATGTCCTTCAGGTCGGAGCCGTGCACCACGCACGCCTTGGCTTCCCTGAGGGAAGGAGGTCAAGCCACTGCAGAGCGCTCAGAGTTCCCCAGAGGTCCTGGTGCCTCTGTCCAGCCTCCGCCATACCCTCCTGTTTCTGCCTTCAGCCCGGCTCCTCGTTTGTCCCCGGCCACCCACTTTCCCCAGATGGACATGCTGCACCCCTCCCTGCCTCCAACCCTCTCCTCCTTTTGCTCTGCGTCCTTCCACCCACTTCCTCTGAAAACCCACTGACATAGTCACTGGGTCATTTTCCTAATACATTTTACTTTGCAATAAGTAAACCCTACACATCCTACCTACTACAGGAGCCTCCAGGAACTGTAGCGAGGGGGGTCGGGGTGGGGTGGTTGAGGATGGAGGGGAAGCACTGCAGATCTGAGTTCTTTAGGGGCCCCACCTGGTGTTGATCTGGCTGATAGGGACCTGGAGCTGCGCAGCCATGTCCTCTGCTGTCTCGTTGCCTTCTGATATAATGCCCACACCTTTGGCGATGGCCTTGGCTGTGATGGGGTGGTCCCCGGTCACCATGATAACCTGGGTTGGGAAGGGAAGGAAGGGGAGCAGAATCATCTTCAGGGGGTCCTGGACGCTTTGTCTTTCTCTCCAGGACCTAACGGATCACTACCTTCATTCAGAGGGCTATTCGTAGTAGTCCCCAAGGACTTCCGCTATGGTGGCTTCATCCCCCGGGACTGGGTCAGGACCACCAGACCATAACACATAGAACAGTTTGGGTTCTAGATTTCCCGGGCATAAATTGGGGATTTGGGTGTATTGCTATATTCCGATTTTCACCGAATTGTTCCAGAAGCTGTTCTGTTTCTGTAAGCTCAAAAGACAAACACCTACACATAGACCAAATGGTAATAAAGGGACATCTGGAATAATCCATCTGCCTAGCAAAATATCTTCTAGGCCCGGGTGCGTTCTGACCCTCACTCTTCCTCTCCTTCCCCCCGTGGCCTCCCCTGGGTTCCAGCCCTTTTGCTGATGCCCTGTCCCCTGGCTCCCCAAAGGTCAGGTCCTGGCTCCGGGCTGTCCTAGCATTCTGTTCCTTCTGTGTGTCAGCACTCGTCCTGCTCCAGATGGGGAGGGCTTGTCTCTGTCTGCTGGCCCGAGCGCTCTGCAAGAATGGGCCGAGTCCAGGCTCCTCGTGAAGCTCTGCTCTTGCGCAAAGCCTAGCCCATAGCCGCCGTTCCACAAACAGCCATCAGATGCAGGAATGAAAGAATGACGGCTTCTTGAGAGTCACGGCCCCAGGCTCCCGAGTGCCCTCCAGGCGCACGACTTTCCCTGGCTCCGATGGAGGGAAAGGCAGCTGCGAGGCTGTGACTGAACTGTCCTGGGAAGGTCCTGGAAAGGTCCATCTATTTGCTTTCAGAGCATGGAAACAAGGCTGTAGGGAGTGTTTCCCAGAGCCCGCCTCGTTGTGCGCTGGCCTGAGAGCAGCGTGAGTCCAAGCCCGGCTTCCTGGAGGGAGGTGGTGACGCAGAAGTCCGTGTGGCCACCAGAGACCAGCACGGCCACTGTACCCACAGCACGGACGGCGAGTGTCCCCATCTCACCAACGCGGCCCCACGGGGTACCCGGGGAGGGTCTGGGAGGGGGCTGCATGCGAGCTTACAATGTTCCCGATGTGACGCAGGCCGAGCCCTCCGTGCTGCCCTTCAGGCTCCCTGCGCCCGGACAGCCCCGCAGCGGCTCATCCGTGGTGACCGGGGGGCCCAGAGGGCAGGTACGCCGTCATCCTGATGCCCCCCCCGCCCACCCCGAGCACCCTGGCTCAAAGGGGCCGTTCCGTAGTAGTTTCCGGCAGTCCCACCTCCAGGCCAGGCTGGAGAAAGAAAAACACAAAGTACCCCCTTCCCCACCCCCCCCCCGCCCCTACTGAGTCCCCAGGACGCAATTTCGCAGCGCACAACAGACGTGCGGTCCTGCAGAGTGGCTCCCTCTGAGGTAAAGGACGTCTCCTGGTTTCTGGGATTCGTCAGGGACTGAAGGACTCTCATTTCCAACTTGTGGGTGCTGGCCGTACCTCCGCTGTTCCCACGTAGTCTCGCGAGCTGCCCTCTTGTTCCCTCGTCCCTTCTCTTCCCGTGTGGGGCCCATCGGAGCGACGGAGTCCGGTGTTGGTGACACGGCCGTAGGTCTCACGGCCAGACTGCGGTTCTTGGAGGAGCCGGGTTCCGGGCGAGGCCCAAACACCTTCACGGCCCCCACAGCCTCAGTGAGTGGCAAATATAACGGATACTTGTATTCATTTTTTTAATTACATTTATTCCAAAGGCCCGAGCACGTGGTTCTACCTGGGAAGTACCAGCCCTGCGATCACCTCCTTGTAAGAACTTTGCTGCCCTGTGACCCCAGGGCTCTCCGATCAGCTCTGCATCAAGGCCACTTTGGTGTTGGCCCTGGAAGGGTCTACCCTACGCGACAACCCGCCTATGTCTATCACATTTGTCTTCCTCGAAGGATGACATCGTGTGTGTGTTTTACACTCCCCTATAGGGAAAGGGGGCTGATTCAGAATTTCTCACCGAGTCTGCCAAACTTCTGCCAGCTTCGGGTCCAGAAGAAGTGAGAAATGATAATGCGAACTGTAAGCCTATGCCCAGAACACGGACTGGCCCAGAAAGCCCCCGGGCCTCCTGCTTCAGCAGCCAGCCTTGGACTCGCCTGCCTCGGGCGGTCACGACACGCAGGCTAACTCAGCCCTTCGGCCCCGTTCGGGCCTCCCCACCTTGGGGGCAATTGTAAGTCTCTTCTTCTTGCTGTAAGGGACCCACAAATCCCCAGATGAGATGCATTTCACATCCCCCGTATAATTCCCCATTCCAACAGCCACCTCAATGCTCAGGAAACTCAAATGGGCCCTTCTCCAGCTAGCTCCCATGATGTGGTGTGGGGGCTTCGAGAGCCGGGGGAGGTCGAGACGTTGGCCATCCTATGCAGATGCAGACGTGCTGCTTCTGCAGAGAACCAACCGCCCAAACAGCGTGTGGTGATTAAGGAACTCACTCTGAATAGTTCCTCCATCCGTCCCTCGGTTCTCACTCCAGCCACAATCATTGAACTTGGCATGGCCCAGCTGCTCCCAGACAAACTGCCGACAGTCAAAGTTCTAAGATAAAGCCAGCTCCAACAGATAGCATCTCGTTCTCCTTAGCTACCTCCAGCGCCCCCCACCCTCCAACCTGCTGTCCCCCAGGCCTGGGATCCAGAATATCAGTCATGAGCCGGAAAGGTGTCAGTCTCTGACCTGTGAGGATGAGTGAGTCTCAGAATCTGACCTGGAAGTGGGGTACAGAACGTCTCAGAACTAGAAGAATCCCATGCAGTCTGAGCCCCCCGGCCGAGGAGGAGTTCCCGCCTCTGGGACTGTGCTCTGCAACTGTGTTTCACTCTTTTTGGTTTCTAGCTTTGACGCCTGGACGAGCGCCTGTTGGTGTAGCTGTTCGCCCCGAGTCAGGTGCAACCAGGGTTCAGCTCTCCATGGCTCAGCCTCTCTGTCATCCACTCCAGCCCCCAGCCCCTTCCCAGGAGCACCTTTCCCTGACATCGTCTAGCCCTTTGCTACTCCTGCTGTGGTCTGCAGACCGGCGGCAAGGGCATCGCCTGGGAGCTTGTTACAAATGCAGAATCTCAGGGTCTTAGACCTGCAGAATCAAGATTTTGCATTCCGACAAAACCCCTAGAGGAGTCACATGCACAACCCTAGGACACTGGTTCTCAAACTTACCTGCCTAGTGAAATCTCTAAAAAAGTTTTTTTATTTTATTTTATTTTTTTTAATTTTTTTTAAAGATTTTATTTATTTGACAGAGAGAGACACAGCGAGAGAGGGAACACAAGCAGGGGGAGTGGGAGAGAGAGAGGCAGGCTTCCCACAGAGCGGGGAGCCCGATGTGGGGCTCGATCCCAGGACCTTGGGATCATGACCTGAGCCGAAGGCAGACGCTTAACGACTGAGCCACCCAGGCGCCCCTCTAAAAAAGTTTTAAGAAAGGGGGCGCCTGGTGGCTCAGTCGGTTAAGCGTCTGCCTTCGGCTCAGGTAATGATCTCCGGGTCCTGGGATCGAGCCCCGCATCCGGCTCCTGGGATCGAGCCCCGCATCCGGCTCCTGGGATCGAGCCCCGCATCCGGCTCCCTGCTCAGCGGGGAGTCTGCTTCTCCCTCTCCCAATGCCCCTCCCCCCTGCTTGTGTGCTCTCTCTCTCTCTCTCTCTCAAATGAATAATCAATAAATAAAAATCTTAAAAAAAGAAAGTTTGAAGAGTACAAATGTCTGCATCCTGCCCTGAGAGTTTCCAATTTAATGGGTCTGGGGTGTGGCCTAAGCGTCAGATTTTGTTTTAAGTTTATTTATTTATTTAAGTAATCTTTATACCCAATGTGGGCTTGAACTCACAACCCCAAGATCAAGAGTCGCATGCTTTACCGACTGAGCCTGCTGGGGGGTGCCCGGGGGGGCCCTAGGCATCAGACTTTTAAAGGTCCCCTGGTGATTGTAATGTTCAATGCAAGACAGGATTCTAACTACAGAAGAAACTTACTATTTCCTATTAGGTAGTCTCTTAAGACTAAAAATCGTAAGCTCAAGGAAACAGACATCCATTAAACCAAGATTATGAAGAACCTACTCTAGGCAAGGCTTTCTACTGTTGTTCCAAGTTGTGACGGGTCGGGGGGCTTCCGGGATATGGTCAGGAGTTTACCTTAATCCCTGCACTACGACACTTGCCCACAGCATCAGGCACTGCAGCTCGGGGAGGGTCAATCATGGATATGAGTCCCACAAAACAAAGGTTATCCATGGGAAAATTGATTTCATCTGTATTAAACTTGAATCCTTTGGAGAAAGTGCTAGGCAGATTCAAGAAGCAGAACCCTGGGGAGAGACAGAGGGACCAGTAGTCATTCAGCGGCCTACGTCCCTGTCTCGCTCACCCCAACATCTTCGAAATTTCACCCCACAAATAACCATGTGGGTGTCATTCTTTCTGGGTTTCTTCCGAAGCCTCTCACCTAGCACGCGTTCCCCCAGGCCTCCCAGTTCCATGTAGGCTTTCTGGAAGTCTTTCCTCATCTCATCGTCCATGGGGTACTCCACCCCCTTCAGAAGGTAAGAAGAGCAAAACTCTAAGATCCTCTCCGGAGCCCCCTTCATCATCAGTACGTGGGTCTGGGAGCTGTCGTCCTGCAGGTGGATGGACATCTAGGGAGGAGAGAGGAAGAATCCTTGTGGCAGGAGGAGGGAGCAAGGGTTGGGGCAGAAAAGCAGGGGAAAGGTTTTTGAGGGTAAAACAACAGGTAACCCGTTTCATATCCCCCTCCCCATTTCCTTTGTCCCCTAACCCCAGTGCAGCCCCCTCCCTCCAGGCAAATCTGACTCAGGGTCAAGCCCACCTGTCCTCCTGTCCCGGGATCCCAGCCCTGTGTTATTTGCACAGGAGTCCCTACTATCTCTGCAGGAGCTGAGAGCACAAGCAGGACTCTCACTTTCTCTGCTTCCTCTCTGCCTGGAAAGCAGAAGTGTGGGCCAGGCAGAGGCAGCTGGGTAGACGGGAAGAGAAGGTAGGGGCCACGGTCCTGTGTCCCCCCAGCAGGAAGGCTTTGTGACCTCAGGGCAATCCACTGAACCTCTCAAAACCTTAGTTCCTTTGATACGATGCAAAAGATCCTGTGTTTCCGACTTCATTGGGTTTTTATGGGACACAATACAGTCAAAAATCCACATATATCTTTTGACTCCCCCAAAACCTAACTACTAATACAGTTTGCTGGTGACCCAAAACCTTACCAATGACATCAAGAGTCAATTAACACATATTCTGTATGTTCTGTGTATTATAGGCTGTGTTTTTATAGTAAAGTGAGGTCAAGAAAAGAAAATGTTAAGAAAAATCACAAGAAAGAGAAAATCCACTGACTGTACTGTGTTTATCGAAAAACATCGGTGTTTAACTGGGCCTACGCGGTTCACACCGTGCTGTTTGAGGGTCAGATTAGTTGTTAAAAAGTACTTTGAAAACTATGAAGCACAGTCCAGATTATGTCATCGTAATCCCTTTGCCACTCTCCCGACAGTCTGAGAAGTGCCAGGGGCTAGTGGTGGGGTTGGGGTTGCGGTCGGGGTCAGGGCCGGCCTGGTGGGCTGGGGGCAGGGAAGGCCAGATTCACAGTGAATCTCAGGAGACCAGAGGCCAGGAGGAGAGAGGAATGAGATGCATTTCGGTTTTGCGTTTTCCCTGGATCCTTGATCTGTGAGCAGGAACTGTGATAGGGTTCCTCTTCGAGCCAGGAACTTCCCGTTACGAAGCCTGTTTGGTCACCAAACCAGCACCTCGAAAGGAGCAGGTGCAGAGGGGGCTGGACCACACTGCCCAGAGGGTAACCAAGGTGGGAAGCCTGTGTGCAAAGTGCTGTTAAAACCGTCCCATGAGAAACCTTCAAATATATCCTATAGCTCTCAGTTATATTCAAAATACGCCTAAGCAGCTAAGAGGAAAAATCTTAACTTGTTGAAGCAGAAAGCTGTAAGAGGTTTAAAAAGCTTGATTTCCTGCGTGCTTAATACGTATTTGTTCCCTATTTACTGAGATTATCGGAGGTGGCAGCAAGATCTACTTATAAGTCAGTAACTTGGTCGCGAAAAAATCACATCTTGATAGAAAATTACAGATAAAAAGGTGGGAGGGGGCGCCTGCGTGGCTCAGTCATTAAGCGACTGCCTTCGGCTCAGGTCTTGGTCCCAGGGTCCTGGGATCGAGCCCCGCATCGGGCTCCCTGCTCAGCGGGGAGCCTGCTTCTCCCTCTCCCTCTCCCTGCCGCTCCCCCTGCTTGTGCTTTCTCCCTCTCCTTGTCAAATGAATAAATAAAATCTTAAAAAAAAAAAGTGGAGAAATCTGGGACTATCAGGACAGAGACCCTTCCTTTCATTTCAGTCTGAGAGCAAGGAAGAGATGAAGGCTGCAGGTAACCGAGGGCTGGGACAGCCTCGCAGAGCCGGGGGCTCCAGCCGCACCCAGAGCCCACCCCTGAGGGCAACGCCCGGCTGGCCGAGCTCACCTGGTGGGGGCATCACGGAGGAGGATCGTGCCCTTTGCACGTGACACTCAGAAAGCACACTAATCTAGTCGTTTTGGGGAAAGTCGCTCTTTTGTTGGCCATCCCAACAAATGTCATGGATATGTTTTGCTTTTATTTTAAATCACATGAAGGAAGAAGTATCTACTTCTTTGCAGGCACAGGCTTTAATCCGGTCCTGCCAAGCACAGAATTCTTGTCTGGGTTGTGAGGCCACTGAACGCCAGAAAAAAAAGTAGAAATAAGTTTGCAGTGTGGGCTTAGGAGACCTATCTTATTACACGGACTGGAAGTCAGCTGAGACAAAAAAACTCGGGATCTATTTCTTTAACTCTTACTTGTTCAGTGTTCAATATGAAAAGGCAATTGGGTTTTAAAAACTCAAAACTCTATATAGCTTTTGTCATTTTATTATTGTTTTTTTAGTTATGATTTTTTTTCCCTTGTGAGGAAAATTTGGGGGATCTACTCCTCTCTTAGCAACTTCCAAATACAACACTTGATGAGTTCGCCTGCGCACAGGCCTTGCTAACCTCCTGTGTCTTGTTCTGATGTTAGTACCGTGCTGCTAAAGCGAGCACTCTTCTGCGGTTTCTAAGACAGGAAAACAAAACTGACTTTTGGGGAGTCTCGTTTCTTCTCTGTTACCCACACCTGAACCTCTGACCTTCATGGTAGCGCATGAACTTGGAGGATTCCCCTCCCCTGAGCAAACCGTGACTGTCCTGCGGGGCCCAAACCTGACTGGTGGCACTCCAGTCGTGGGGGCGCCACCCCCCACAGCCCCCTCTTCAAGGTGTGCAGGACCTCCCGTGGGAGAGTCCCACTGGCTTTGCTGGCTGTCCCCTGCACTCGGGGTTAGTGCCCACCACTGCCCCTCAGCCCGCGTATCTCCATCCCTTGTCACGCCTCTCTGGGTAGCGGGTAAAATGCCCCTGAGAGACGAAAACCTTCGCAAACGTGCTGGAGCGCTCGCCCCGCCGCCTACCTGATGGCAGGTGCTAGAATCCAGGCGCGGAATGCAATCATTCCACACTGCCCAGAGGGTAACCTTGCAAACCCAGCCTTATCCTGCAGGGGCAAACCTTGCAGGAGCCACAGAGATGCCTCCGAGGGCTGCCCCAGGCTCTACCGTGAGTGTCACCAACCAGCCTGTCCTACCCACAGGACACTTCCCACGTGCTCTCTCCACAAGAGACGGAGCCTCGCTCTCTGCTTGGGGTCGAATGCCTCTTCCTTTACCACCTGCTCCTCCCTTTCCCTGCTGGTCACTTTCCCTTGAGGTGAGCCTTCCTCTTAATGGGGATGCTGGGTATCCACCGTCTCCATTCTGTTGTTCAGAGGGGAGGCTGAAGGCGAAGGCAAAGCTCCCATTTCCCCAAACGACGAGCCCACCCCCGACCACCATTCTACCCTTGTGGGTTCTGTACCTGGTACTTGTTGGTGGAATTAAAGGGGATCTCTGCCACCTTGGGGTTTTTCTCTCTCATTTCCTTCACAGAGCTGTATGACTGCTCGATGAACTTGAGGAGGGCTGACTCGGAAGCATCCCCTGCTGTTGCCCGCTGCCGGGACGGGATTTGTAGGGTGAGCCCGAGGGATACGGCACAGGGCGAGGGGTGCAATGGGGAGGACCCTAAGCGCCAGGATAGAGATTTCCAGGGAGAGGGCGGGGCATGCCCTTGACCGAGGCATCGTCTCCCCCGCCAGGCCTGATACCTTAGCAATGGGAAGGGTCTCCTGGTGAGCCTTAAAGTCAGCTCGGTTGCAGAGGCCGGCGATTCGGGCCAGGATGAACCAGGTCGCAGAGCCCTTGGCAAACGTTTTCCCTAGGGAGAAGGAGAGGCTGTGAGCAGGATGGGGGTGGGGAGTTTAAAGCAGGGACTTACTCGCATCCTGCTCTGTCCCCCAGCACTTGACAGAGAAAACCCTCGTCTGCACTCAGGGCCCAGCCGTCTCCCGTGTCCGCACACCCGCCCCCGGCCCCTCCACGCATGGCTCACCCATACCACTCGAATCACCAGTCTGCTCTTCGCTGGTGTCAGCCTTGTATATGGTCTTGTCGAACCACATGTGGGCGACGGTCATGCGGTTCTGGGTGAGGGTGCCCGTCTTGTCGGAGCAGATGGTAGAGGTGGAGCCCAGCGTCTCCACTGCCTCCAGATTCTTCACCAGGCAGTTCTTCTGCGCCATGCGCTTGGCGGTCAGGGTCAGAGACACCTAAGGCCATGAAGAGGGCTGAGAATTAATGGCGACGAAGTGCTCGGCTGCTCGCACCACTTTGTGTTTGGGAAATCGGATTGTTCGTATTGCTATTGTAATTTTGGAACTTCTTTCCCTTTTGTGTCCACCTAGTCTTTAGCGATTCCACGTCCGGCCACAGGAAGGAGATCAGGAGAGTGATGGTGTTCGTGCTTCACAGCATAGCTCGGAAAAAAGCGCATCTTCCTTCACCAGGGGAACATAGCGTGTGACCTTGTCCCTGGAATACTCTGCTCCCCCAGGATCCTTTCGTCTTTTCTGTTCAGCAGCCCCTTTCCGGTCAAGTTCAGGGACCATGTCGATAGCTAACCTTTCATTGTGGGGTAAGGGGGCTGGTACCAATAGTTAGAAAAAAAGAAGAAAACAGGGGAGAATCATGAAGTCGAGAAGGAATATTGCACCACTGGAAAGGACTTGAGAAATTATTTAAACTGGGACATTTTTGTTGACATTAATTATGCGGACCATACGTTCAGTGAACGTCAGGTGTGTGGCAGGGTTGTTTTAAAAACTAATCAGTTCTGGGGCGCCTGGGTGGCTCAGTTGGTTAAGCGACTGCCTTTGGCTCAGGTCATGATCCTGGAGTCCCGGGATCGAGTCCCGCATCGGGCTCCCTGCTCGGCAGGGAGTCTGCTGCTCCCTCTGACCCTCCCCCCTCTTGTGCTCTTTCTCGCTCTCAAATAAATAAATAAAATCTTTAAAAATAAATAAATAAATAAAATAAAATAAAAATAAAAAAAATAAAAAATAATCAGTTCTTAGGCTATGGTTATATTAATACAGAATTCTAATCGTGGGGTTATGATTTATTTACATATTATCACTAGTCCTGAGGTTTTTGTGCTAACCAACCACACCCTGAGTATTATTCTCATTTCTATTTTAAGAAGGATATTGATAATCTAGAGCATAGCTCCAACAGGTGATCAGTAAGCCAAGGGGTCAGAAGACTGTGTCCTGTGAAGAACAACTAGAGGAAAGGGGACAATTTCACCTCCCACCAGGGAGTTTGAGGAGGCAGGATGGCTCCCGTCAATCAAAAGCGTAGTTTGTAAAAGAGAGAGAAATGACTTGTTTTGTGTTTCTTCAGGTGGGAAAACTGGGACCAAACAGGAAGTCGTATTTCTGCTCAACACAATGAAATCCAGCTAGAGCAACCCAGCGGTGAAATGAGCGGAGACCGAAAGGGGCGGGCTTCCCAGGACTAGAAATAATCGTCATCTCCCATGGATTGTGCACAAGATATTCAGCATTGGTGGAAAGGTTGGATTTCTCTGGGCTTTGAAGTCCTTTCCAATAAGATTCTGTAGTTCTGAATTCATCTTCCTCTAGAAACCGATGATTAATTAAATTGACGCCTGGAGATGTTCCGTGATTTGGCCAAGTTCACTGGCCGGTACAGGCTAGACTAACTCACTGCTGGTGACAGAATCTAAGTGCTTCCTGCACTGCAACTCATGGAGAAGAAAGAGAAGGCACCAGAAAATGTGGATGGAGGAAGTCAAGGTCCTGTGGGAGCTAAGTGGTTGACACTTGAGAGATTCACTAGCAAAAGAGATACAAACGATTTCACCCCCTGGGGCGGTGTGTCTGCCCAGAGGCCACCCTCCACCTTGGCTACTCACGGTGACAGTGGCCAGCAGCCCCTCGGGCACATTGGCCACGATGATGCCGATGAGAAAAATGACAGCCTCCAGCCAGCCATAGCCCAAGATCAGCGAGAATCCGAAGAAAGAGACACCAAGGAAGATGGCCACCGCTGTGATCAGGTGGATGAAGTGCTCGATCTCTGCAGCAATGGGGGTCTTGCTGACCCCCAGGCCTGATGTCAGAGAGGCGATGCGGCCCATCACTGTGGAGTCTCCCGTAGCGATCACAATGCCCCGAGCTGTTCCTGCGGAGCAATGGGGAGGTCTGAGGTGGGGGCGCTGCTGGCTTTCGTTCCTACAAGGAGAACGCTGTCAGTGGTCAAAAGCAAGGTGGACACTCAACACCGTCCGAGAGGCTCTTGTAGTCTATGCTCCTCATATTTAGTTTATACAAGTAAGGTTCTCCTCGCCCAAAAAATCTCTGAGATTTCACAGTTCTCCACTTTCATGGACTCATTGCCTTCCCCGTCAAGAAGGTCTTCATTACACTTAATCTAAATGTCTTCTATTGCCTGTATGTTTCTTATTTTGCCCTCAGCGGCTGAATAGTTTCTAGACCCCCAGGAGTCGGGGTCGCCCTTCTGCTAGAGTCCTCCCTCCCAACATCTGGTTATTCACTACCCCAGTGGTTCTCCGTGGGTGGCCGTTTGCCCACCCAGGAGACATTGGGCAGTGGCTGGAGGCATCTTGGTTGTCCCAGCTGGGGTGGGAGGGGCTGCTCCTGGCATCTGGCGGGTAGAGGGCAGGGGTGCAGCTACACATCCTGCAAATGACCGGAGCGCCGCCACCCCCCCAAAGGAAGAATTATGCTGCCCTAATGGTGATAGTATGGAGGCTGGGGAACCGAGCCCCTCCCTGTTCCGCCTGCTGGAGCCAGCCTGACCCCTGCCGGGGAGCAAAGCCGTAGCAGCTCTAGGCCTCTCGCTCCCGGCGCCGCCCCCGGAGTCAGAAGGGGGACTTGGACGTCCTGTTGGGCTTTACACGCGTGGGATGCCGGCCACTCACCTACGTGGCTTGAAATGAGGGGCCTGACAAGGTTCTTGGCTCAGAACAATTTTCCGGCTTTATACACACAGTGGCTGAAATTCCTTCCCTTCCAAGTCACGGTCAGAATCACCCAGAAAAGCCACGTACTCTAGAAATATCACTTGTTTTAGGATCAGAAGGACTCCGGCTGGGAGTTCAGCTTTCCAGCGGGGCAGCTGTTGGCCCGGGGCCAGCTCCGTACCCGCTGGCCCTCGGGCTGCCTCAGCTCTAAGAGGGGATGGAAGCGTCCACGAAGCTGTGAGGAGTAAAGGTTATTCCAGGAGCCTAGGACAGGACTGGGCGCAGTGGAGGCACGCAAATGTTGGTTTCTTTCTTCGTCTAGATGGATTTGGGGTCTTGAGAAGGACTGATACAGAATGATGCGTGGGACTGAGTAGGGGTGATTCTACTCCAGCAACTCCCACAAACACCCTGCACAGAGCGGCCGCTGCATGTCCAGGGTGGCCTCTGCTGAGGGAGCCTGAGAGTGGGGTCCCGCCCAGATGGCCACAAGCGGGGTGCTCGTGGTGTTCGGGGGAAGAGGGGCTCCGGTACGAGGCCTCTGCAGATGGGCTCCACAGCGGCCGCCCGCCAGAGGGCTGCCTGCTGGACGTGTTCACAGAGCCTTGTCGAAGACACTACAGGAACTGAGAGGTGCTGAGAGGGTTTGGGGTTGGGGGCGGGGGTGGAGTATGGCACTACGTGTATATCTATTTTGTGCCAGGGTTTGGTCTAGTTCTTCCTTTTTACTCCTTCATGGGTTTCCCCATGCACAGAGAGGCAGGATCTAGTAATGAATCCCCTGTGTCTGGAGACAGGATGGGTTGATGTCAGCCTGGGGAAGGTCAAGCCCATGGGCAAGCCTCCCGTACCCAAGGCCAGACGGACGCCCCGTACTCCGCACATCGCCAGGGAGACAGCTCAGGCCCCATGGGGATGCATGAGAGCCCAAAGACAGAGACGTCTGTACCTGCAGCCCCGTCGGGACCACGGCCATGAAATTAGGGAGGTGAGGGCCTGGGATAAAGGTTAAAGGTGTGCTCCTCGTTTGCAAAGTGCACAGATATTCCTCAGTTCAAGAGTCAAGAGCTCCTTCAAACTAGCTCCACCCCCTTGGCCCCGTCTCGCATCCCTCTGGTCTCCGACTAAAGCCTCCTCCATCTGGGCCAGACCCTTGTTTCTCGGAGGGGGTGCCACCACCCACCTTCCTCCCCTTATCTGAAGCATATACTTTGCTGACCAAAAACCTACTTGGGGAGGACAAATGTAAGCAAAACTTTTTCCTAAAATGTAATAATATAAATCCAGTGTTTTTGAAGGAAGCTTGCTGACCTGCATCTTTCTGCCCAATCAAAATTAAAAAATCAAAAGATTAAAAAATTAATTAATTAAAAAAATTAAATGGTGATTCGAGGCGGAGAGAAGATTCAGATTAAAAAAATGTTAAATTAAAAATTAAAAAAATTAAGATTAAAAAAATTTTAAAAATTAAAAAAAATGTTTCAATATGTATTTTATTTTCTGGTTGGATTCTTCTTCAGCTTTATTGTTACTCTCATTTTTAAAAATATTTTTCAAGTGAATAGCTTCATGACCAGAGAGGTCATTGGCAAGCTTTATCCCAGATAAGGGTCTGTGGAAGGAGCACAGGCTTTGGGAGACGGACTCGCACTAGATCCTCGAGTCTCCGCTTTCCTACGGGCTTGTGCTCTTGGACACCGCATTTCATTTCTTTGAGCTCTTCATATGCAAAATAGAGTGCAGGTTTGTTGTGTAGTGTCCTGAGAGTCAGACCCATCTGTAACACTTGGCACATGCCAGGCGTTCAATTAAAAAAAATAGCTGTTTCTTAGTTACCCAAACATTTATTCTTAAGTACGAGTAATGGCTTTCACGTGTGTTCCAGAGAGTCTTGCAGGCCTCCTTAAGGGGGAAGGTTGACATGAGACTGAGTCCGTTGTTACCACCTTGGCCAGAACTGCCTCCCAGTTCAAGGGTGTCTTACGTTCTAGGAGCAAAGCCAAAGTGTGAGTGGCATCTCTGGTAACTCCAGTTTCCAATGCCAGTGCCTCCCTGGAATAGTGAGAAGTTGCGGCTCCTCTCAGAAGAAGACTGACCTAGCAGGGCTGAGTAACTTTCTGCTCTCATGTGCTATTTTCAACTTCTAGAGCATAGTCCATTCACCAGCCAGAATAATACGGAGCTGACGATTGCAGGGCACTTCCCACATGGTAGGTTTTGTGCTAAGCATTGTATATGCATGATCTCCTTGGGTCCACATGAAAATCTACAGGATAGCGACTCTTAGTATCATCAGGGTGCAAATGTGGAAATGGTGGCTTTGAACTTTCACCAAAGGTCATACAGCTCATGAGTGATGGAAGACCTAGACTGTTCACCAGCTCTTGCCTACCCAATGACCTTTCGAAGATAGAGCATTCCTAAAATCTTTATTTGAATCTCTGCTTTTGAAACTAGGCTATTTATGATGTGATGCTCACCTTCCACACAGTTGGTGGAGAAGAAGCAGATGTTGTGGGTCTCCAGAGGGTTCTCATGGGTGAACTCGGGGGAGCGGGTCTGAGGCTCTGACTCTCCCGTCAAGGATGAGTTGTCCACCTGGGATGGGCAGGAGGATGGGACGTAAAGTGAACATGGGAAGAAAAGTTCCTTTGTAAAGATAACACATCTTTATCTTCCACCAACACCATCATTACTGGTGTGCAGACACCAGCCCCTGTTGGCTCCGACCTCAAATTTGCACCTGTAACTTCTTGAGGTTCTGAATAATAAGATCATGCTTTCTTTCACTGAGTCCAGATCACTACAGTGCTTGGCCCCCTCCCGTAGCTTCCCGCATCCTCTCACCTTACATCCTTGTGAGGAGATGAGCCGGAGGTCAGCTGGGATTCGGTCTCCGCCCTTCACTTCTACCAGATCTCCTACCACCACATCCTCCACGTTGATCTGAATCTTCTCTCCGCCTCGAATCACCAGAGCTTGCTGTGAGAAGAGAGTGCAGGGTTATTTCCAAAGCTTTCTGCTTCCCCCATACCCGCTCCTGGCCTATAAGCTCCTGTTCCTGGTCTTCTTCCTTCCGACTCCCTTCCTCACGCTGTCACTCACCACACCACCCTTGAAGGTCTCTTTGGCAGATTGCAAATTCTTACCATCCCTGTCCTTCGCAGCATGACTCTGATGACCCTCTCTCTAAGAGATGGGGGTGTCTGTCTCTCCGTCCTTACACTTAGGCTTGGCTACACGGCTTGCTTCGGCTCATAAGACGTTACAAGCATAATGCAAGCAGGGGCTTAAAAAGTGGGGGCTTGCCCTGTCGTCCCTGGGAACCCCTCTTCCACCGTATCGAGCAAGCCTGTGCTGGCCTCCTGGAGGAAGAGAGGTCATAAGGAGAAAGGCTCCAGCGGTCACAGCCATCTCAGCCATCCCCGGACATGGGGATGAGGTCACCTGCGACCGTCCAGCACCCCTCAGCCCAGCCCAGATCAGAATAGCCCTGCCACAGAAGTGTGGGAACGGCTATTTTTGTTGTTCTGAGCCACTAAGTTTGGGATGGCTTGTTAGGCAGCAAAAGCTAATGAATGGTCCCCCAACTCCTACTTCATTTTACCAAAGCATCATCCCCTGCCTGAACTCTCACCCAAGGGAGGAATTAATTTATGTTGACACCAAAGGGAAGAGATTCTGGGCTATAACACTAGAACATGACTGTGCTGTCGGTAAATTCTGGAGCCTTTTCTTTCCAAGTTTCCAGCTCTGTGCCTAGAAACCTCTTTTTGCTATCATATTATTTCCAGATGCTTAAACATATTAGAAAATAATCTAAACTTTCAGAAAAGTGGCAAGCATAAAAATTGTACCAAGAATACTTGTAATGACCTTTACCCAGATTCACCTGTTGACATTGTACCCCATTTGCTTTGTCCTTTGGTCACTGTCTGCACACATGTATGTATGTGAACACTTCTTTGCCTGCACCCTCTGAGGTAAGTCACATACATGACGATCTTCTATCCTGCGTACTTCAGTGCACGCGTCCCAAGAACTAGTGTGTTAATACCCACAACGTGGTTGTCGATTTCACTAGATTTCACTTTGACACCGTACTGTCCTCTACTGTTTGCATTCCAGCTTTGTCAGGACCCCATATGTCCTTTGCCACATTACTTCCTCCTTAGGCATAGGATTCAGTCTCAGTCAGGTATTGCATTTAGTTGTCATGCCCCTTTAGCCCCCTGTAATCTGGAACATTCTCACAGCTGTTGTTTGTCTTTTTTTTTTTTTTTTTTTTTGAGAGAGAGAGAGAGAGAGAGCTTGCATGAGGTGGGGCGGGGGGTTGCAGAGGGAGAGGGAGAAAGAGAATCCCAAGCAGACTCCACTCCCAGTGCGGAGCCCAAGGCAGGGCTCGATCTCATGATCCTGAGATCACGACCTGAGCCGAAATCAGGAGTCGGATGCTTAACTGACTGAGCCGCCCCTGTTCTTTGTCTTCAAAGCCACTGACATTTGGAGAATCCAGCCTCTCCAACCTCCTTTGTACCTCCCCCACTTTTACTAGAATGTTCTCATTTGGGGCTTCAGATTATGCTCGTCACATTCAGATTATGCATTCCAGGCCAGACTACTTCATAGGTGTTCCTGTGTCTTTCTCAGGGTACTTCTAGGCATGATAGAGTAAATCTGAAGGACCCTCATCCTCATCACCACCCTCACTCAGTTCACACAGTGTAGGGTATAATTTTCTGGGGACTCAAAAACTGTGTGTTTGGCCACATTCTGCACCTCTCTCACTAGATCCTCCACACCAATCCTACCTGAGGCACCATGTTTCTGAAAGACTCCATGATCTTGGAGCTCTTGGCCTCCTGGTAGTAGGAGAAGCAGCCAGTGATGATGACCACGACAACCAGCATGATGCCCAGGTACAGCTGCGGGCGGGGAAACAAAGGGTTCATCAGGAGGTCTTTTCCTTCCTCTTCACCCTCAGAAAATCAGCTTGCAAGGGTAACAGCTAAGGAAGAGTCCGAGGCAGGGTGCCTCACTCAGAGCCCTGAGTTTGGGTGAGGGCCAGCAGGATGCAGCAAACACCCAGGAAGGCTGTTCATGGGCTTGGGGGAGGGGGGGGAGAGCCAGGGTGGGAGCTCAAAGAAATGAAAATTCTGGCAAAGAGAAAGGGGCTGCAGAGCACTTTGATGACCAGTCAGGAAGATAATCAAAGGAGAGCAAGTTTCTGGGCGAAACCATGGCTCTCAGGGAGCTGAATCAGTAGCTTGCTAGGTAAAAGGCTAGGGAAACCAGGAGGGACCAAGGCCTCCCTTGGCAAATCCTGGGAGTACTAGGGATCTGGGCCAGAGGCCTTCGGGAGTGCAAGGCTGCTGAGCAGAAGAGTGTCAGGGCTAAGCAGAGACTGGGCTGGGCACGAGCAGCTGAACAGACTCACGTTATCTTTGGTAAGCTCCTCCTTGTAGTGTAACTGGATGCCATAGGCCACGAAGCAGAGAATGGCACCAATCCAGAGTGGGATCGAGAAGCCACCGAACAGCTGTTTACAGAACTTGACCCATTTTGAAGTGGTGGGGGGCGCGGTAAGTGTATTGGGTCCATCTTGTCTTAAGATTTCCTGTGCCCTTCTGGGGCTCAGGCCCTGTGTGGAGAGGAAATAGGAAAGGACAGAGAGCCATGAGCAGAGAAGCAGCTACAGGGAAGCTCAGAGGTGCCATTTATAACCCCAGGTGTGTCTACAGACCAATGGAGCTCTCTGAAGGTCACCCTGGAAGCTCTTCCTAGAGTTTGCAGTACAGAAGAGATCTCCCTTGTTTAGCACAGTTACATAGGAAGGATTTGTAGTTGGTGGACTGATTCACAAACCTTTTGAACTCCTATCTTGGGCGGGTACTGTGGTAGGACAGCAGAATGAGTGGGAACGGTCCCCCCCTTACGGAGCGCCACCCTAGTGGGAGGTAACGGTCAACAGTTCACGGTATAATGAGCGAGGCTAATGCAATGATGGGGTACAATACCTTATGTCAATAACATGAGGACATTTACACTTTGACTCTTAGACATGGGGGAAAAAACGCCAACCAAACACACGCAGGTACAGATTCCCACTGGAGCCTTGTGTGCTTTTCCTTCTGAGAGTAATAGCAGAACCCACCAGAGGATTAGGAAACAAGCTCTCCTTCATCCCCACTGGACACCCCAGCTTCCCCTGAAAAACGTACGACTTGAATGAAAGCAGGACAAGCCTCATTCGTGCCTCCCTGGTTACCAGACAAAGTCCCTTCGGTGAAGAAATTCTAGAACTAAAAACTTACGTTTTGCGGGCCTTTAAGTTTTTATTTGTGGTCCTCGTATTAGTGGTAGCAATACTAAGGGTAATAGAATATGTGGTTTTACTGTTGAAGTGTGGTCTGGGGGGCCCATGGGGTCCCGCGATCAGATGATTTTCACAATAGTGCTAAATCATGGTTCGCCTTTTTCCATTCTTGCTCTTGAGCGTATGGTCACATATCACAACAGACTTAATACTGAAAATATATGGGAATCCAGCTGCCTTTTCTTAAAAAACTAGACATTTAAAAAAAAAGCTAGACATTAAAGAGGTTTGCAGAAATGTCAAACGCCACTAAGTTTTTGTTTGGGAAAATAGTTGTCATACAAATATTATTTATACTAATATATAATGGATTTACTCTTGTTTTTAAATGAATTAGGAAGTATTTTTTAATTTTCTCAATTTTAATGTTGAAGATGATAGCTATGGATAGATGTAACTCACAAAAACAAAAGCTCTTTAGGGTCTTGAGAATTTATGAGAGCGGAGAGGGGGCCCCGGGGACAAGGGTTGGAGAAGTGTATTCTCCTTTCTCTCATCTGACCCTGAACTCTGGGGCATTACCGTGCTGGGCTTTCCTCAGTGTGTGTGCCGGGGAATTTGGCTGGGAGGAGGGAAGGGTAACAACATTGACCTGGAAGTTAGGGCCCCGAGAGCTGGAAGTTAGGGCCCCGACTTGCAGCTCCACTGCTGCCCCCCCGGGGATGGGGTGGGGGCTCCGCATCGGAAGGAGACCCTCGGCCTCCAGCAGGGGCTTCCTTTGCTCACCATCGTTAGGTCCACGGAGTACTTGGAGCTCAGCTCTTCCAAGGTTAATTTGTGATCCTCCTGAGGGGACAGTGGAGTTGTTGGGGGATGGGTGGTGACCCGGGTCATTTCCAGGGGAGGGGGAGAAGCCCCTGGGGCGGAGGGCCCGGCCTGGGGGTGCCGTCAGGGCGGGAGGGGCCGGGCTGCAGGGCTGAGGAGAGCAGCTGGGGGGTTCTCACCAGGACCACTTCCTTCTTCAGCTCCTCCAATGCAGTCTTTTTTTTCCTCTTCATTTTTCTTCTCTTCCCCATTTTAGACCCCCTTTTAGGTCTTGGGCTTGGGTTCTGCTCGTGAGGGGTCACGGTCCCCTTCTTCCCCCCGCGCCCCATTGTCCTCCCTAGATATGGCTGACCCAGCTCAGCTGGTGGGGAGGAAGCCAAGGGCGAGGTGAAGAAGTGGGGAGGCACAGGGAGAAGCGGCGGGGTGGGGGGGACAGAGGACGGGGAGGGCCAGGGAGTGAGGAGGAGAGGGCAGGGGGAACACCGCCCGGGGAGAGCAGAGGCCGGAGGTGGGCTCCAGGGAAGGGGAGGCCAAGCAGGAGGCAGGCAGCAGGCGGCAGGCCAGGGCTGGGGACACTATGGGGGCAGCCTCGGCGAGGAGGTGCAGATGCTGAGGGCGCCAAGCAGGTGGGTCAGGGGGAGGTGGCCCCTGGCCCAGGCCCTGTGGGTGCCGTGGCAACCCCCAGGTCTGTGGTCACAAAGGCCTCAGGACAGTTCTGGCCCAGAGTCCAGGAGTCCCGTCTCCGGGCTGGAGGGCGACAGGAGCAGGACCCGCCTCAGCGAGAACGTCAGCGTGAGCGCCAGACTGGACCCAGGTCCCAGCTGGGTCTTGCCGGCTTCCGGGGCTCACCCGGACCCTTGGCAGCTGACAAAAAAAAAATAAAGCAGGCCCTGTGTGTGAGCATGTTCTTACTGAGGCCTGCTTCTCCGCCCTCCTTGACCTCGAGCTTTTAGTTTTAGGAGATTACAGCAGAATAGGTCAGATCTTGGGCATTTGAATCAGTCCTGGGTTTGAATCCTGACTCCTCTGCTCACCAGCTGTGTGGCTTTGAGCAAGTTACCTAACCTCTTTGTGTCTCTCTTTCCTCGTCTGTAAGGGGGATACTGTCTACCTAAGGTGGCAAGAGTCAGGATTAAATTGAGGTGCTCTGTGTAAAGCATAATGTCTCATATACGTAGTATGTGCTCAAGAAATAGCTTGAATTAACTGTTTTTAGTTTCACTTGTGGCTTAATGTGCAGCTCTTCTTTTTTTTTTTTTTTTAAGATTTTATTTATTTATTTGACAGAGAGAGACACAGCGAGAGCAGGAACACAAGCAGGGTGAGTGGGAGAGGGAGAAGCAGGCTTCCTGCAGAGCAGGGAACCCAATGTGGGGCTCGATCCCAGGACCCTGGGATCATGACCTGAGCCGAAGGCAGACGCTTAACGACTGAGCCACCCAGACGTCCCAATGTGCAGCTCTTCTTAGTGTGAATAGAACTATTCTTTTCTGCATGACAGCCTTGTATTTCCTCATTTTAATAGGACATATTTTTCTTTTCTGTTCTCCTTCTTTGACATCTCGGTAAGTACTTCGATAAAGTTAATTTTATTTATGTTTTATGTCTAAATACCTCCTCCTAAAAAGGATCTCTGAAGCAGCTGTATATTTCTATCATTTATAGATTTTCTCCGTTATGCATGCTGCAGACATTTTCCCTTTCTGATCTTGTCTGATATTTGTTTTACTGCATTTGAGTATGGCATGCTTTTTAAAAATATGACTGCACCAAAAAAAAAAAAATACGGCTACATCAGAAAACATCATCTTGGTGCTGACGCAATGCTCCTTCTCTATTCAGAAATAGAGATTCTCCCTCCCTGCTGGGACAATGATGATCTGTTTCTTCCCTAGATCAGATTGGGTTTTTCTTCTCTCTATTAAAAATGTACAAAATAAAAACTGCAAATCTCACTTCCCCACTGTTACTGCTCTTGACAGTGTGTGTACATCCTTCCAGTCTTTTCTCTGTGTATACACATAGAATCTCGAAGAAAATACCTTCTTAATCTGTATAGAATCGTCCACGTCCCCTTTGGTTGTCAGTCTGTTGTGTTTGAGCGGCTCTGTGTGTAACATCTGCGATGTGTTCCAGATTCTGCCGTGACCGTGAGCTGTTCAGTCATTCCCCTCTTGATGGATTTATAGGATAATTTCCTTTTCTTTTGAATCATTAGAAACATCGCTGCAGTAGCAACTTCCTACAGAGTTCCCTTTAGGTCCCTGAGCTTCAGTTTCCGTGGAATCGATTTCTGTTGCTGAATCATAGGTTCCTCTCATCTAAAGTTTTAGAAATTCTGCCAGATTGCTCTTGGAAAGGGCTCTTCCTATATGAGTCCCAGCGACGAGAGGCAAGTGTGTGATCGCATCGGATGACTTTGATCTTTCTTATTTCCACCGTTATAATTGTTGAAATTTTTTATCTTATAGTTTTAATTTGCATTTCTTTACTGTCTAGGTGAGCATTTTTTCCCTTATAGCTAATGGGCTTTCTGGAGTTCATTTTTCTTTCTGTGAATTGTTCTTATACTTTTTCCAGTTTCCCACTGTTCTCTTATTCTTAGGGATTTCCCTCCAGTCTTCGTGTGTAATCATGAAGCCCTTGAGAGCAAGGATCGAATTAAAGTTAAAATCACCAAGCTCACATCTATGTGAGCACAGCCCTCAGCCCAGCCTTGCACATGGGAGGTCCCCCCCACCCCATCAAGCAACTTGACTGACATAGAATCAATTGAAATTATTTTTGGAAACCCCATTCTGTTCCACAGATCTTAGCTCAAAAATCTCCCTCTTTAGAGAGGCCTTCTGATTGCCAAACCCAATATAGCTGCCCTCCCAACTCCACCCCCATCCCCACCCCTCACCCCCCACCCTCCACCCCCAATTCCCACCCCTCATGCCCCCCACCCTCCACACCCCCACCCCTCACTGCCCCCACACCCCAACATGCAGCCCTCAATCCATCCCTGTGACCTTCACTGTACTCCCCACCTTCTTAAATCATCCGTCCACTTATCTGTTGACTTGTTAATTGTTTCTCCGTGACTGTGATTGTGGGGACTTTTCCTGGCTTATTCACGGCTGTATACCCAGTTCCCAGAATAGCTCAGAGTGGCTGGTCCACAAATAGTCCCTAAGAATATGTTGAATGAATGATGAACTTGCAGGTTTTATCTTAATGTTCAAGGTTTTGTTGATTGCCACTTTGGTCTGCCATGGTTTAAAATCTGTTAAGGTCCCTATGGTAGCCCCACAGTTGTCTGCTCTTGGGTTTCATAATTACTTATAACGAACTCTGATGTTCTTGCCTGACCCCTCTTGCAGCCAAATGTCACAACCAACATGTCATGTTCTGTAAAAACACTGAGGATTTTGATATTGGATTGAGTCTTGAGAGGAACTTCTGTTTCTCTTTCCTACGTTCTGTCTCCCAGACAGCAGTCGGGATTAGCAATCCCCGTGTTCCTGTTTGTCTTTGTTACCCTCGTTGCGCTTTTAAAGTTTCTTTAGTAAGTGCCATATGTCACGCACACGAAATCTTGAGTGCAATCGGCTTTGGTTCTGTTGTAAATGGAAGCTGTTTGTACTGTATTTTCTGTCTCACTGATTTTAGGGATACGTGTGATGTTTGAAAGAACTGTTATCTCCTACCCTGTGGCTTTGAACTCATTGCTTCTAGGCTTTGTTGTTGTTGTTGTTCTTGCTGTTGCTTTGTTTTGGAGGACTTCCTTGGATTTTTTAGGTATTTAACATCTCCTTTGTCCCTTTATTTAGACCATTTATTTATTTATTTATTTATTTATTTATTATTTATTTATTATTTATTTATTTTATTTTTTTTAAAGATTTTTTTTATTTATTTGACAGAGCACAAGCAGAGGGAGAGAGAGGGAGAAGCAGGTTCCCTACTGAGCAAGGAGCCCGATATGGGACTCGATCCCAGGACCCTGGGATCATGACCTGGGCCGAAGGCAGCCACTTAACCGACTGAGCCACCCAGGCGTCCCTATTTAGACCATTTAAATATAAAGTCCTAATTCAGGATTTGAAATGTTGCTGGTGCTTTTCTTGTGGTTGTTATGATAGTTCTCCTGATGTACTGCATCTCCTCCTCTCTTCTCTGAGCACGACGGCTCTTCCTATATGCTTTTTCTTCCCACATTTTAATCCAGAATAGATGTTGAATTTTACTGATTACTTTCTCAACATTTTTTTGAAATGACTAATCATTTTTTCTAGTAAACGTTAGTTGTTAGTTTTCCATATAATATATTGTACTTGCATTCCGTGAGGTACTGGTCATCATTATAGATATATTTCATTAAATTTTATCAAAACTGTATTTGTCTCATAAAATAGGCTGGGCGATACAGTTTTTTTTTTTCTGTATTCTAGTACAGTTGAAATAACATAAGGATGTCTTTGAGGAATTTGGAAAAAAAATCCTCCACTGAATTCAATGGAGCTGAGGATGTTTTTGAAAGACTCATTAAAAAAAAAAAAAAGACTCATTAAAAAAAAAATCAATTAGTGGGGGTGCCTGAGTGGCTCGTTGTTAAGTGTCTGCCTTCAGCTCAGGTCATGATCCCAGGGTCCTGGGACCGAGCCCCACATCATGCTCCCTGCTCTGAGGGGAGTCTGCTTTTCCCTCTGCCTCTGCCCCTGCTTGTGTTTCTGGTCTCACTCTCTCTCTCGCTCTCGTCAAATAAATAAAATCTCTAAAAATATATCGTTTAGTTAACATATAGTGTGTTATTAGTTTCAGAGGTAGAGGTCAGTGATTCATCAGTTGCATATAACACGCAGTGCTCATGACATCACGTGCCCTCCTTAATGCCCGTCACCCCCCTCCCCTCCAACAGCCCTCACTTTGTTTCCTATAATTAGGAGTCTCTTATGGTCTGTCTCCCTCTCTGATTTCATTTTGTATCAGATGTCTTCTCTTGATAGTGATCTACTCATTTTTTCCTATTTTTTGCTACATTCTTAGCGTTATGAATATTTAGCTTGTCATCTGTCTCTGATGAGTCATCACGTTTCCTATTCCGTAGATAAAAACGAAAGGCCATGGAAAGCATTTCTGCCTGGATCAAAGGTTGGCCTTAACCTCTGGCACTCCCTCCACCTTGGGCTAAATCCTCTAGCAGACTGATGAATCTCTTTGTCTTTTTTCTTACTCCGCTGCAGCATCTTTAAGCTGCAATCCTCTCCCTTTGCCTGGCTCTAATCACCTGGGTCTGCCCAGCCCCTCCGGCTCCACCGTTCATTTCCCACAGATTCCTGGCTCCCTCCCCAAAACCGCCCCCCAGTTCACTAAACCACTGGGCTGACCAGGTTCCCCCTGGGCCCACAGGCTGGCTGTCCCTGGGGCTGCAGTGAGCGTGAGTGTGGCTAAGAGGCTGGCCCTGGAGCCACGGGGATGGAGAGTCAGAGCCTGATTCTGATGCACATCCTGGAAACTTTGACGACGTGATTTAACCCTTCCAAGCAGGGGGCACCTGGGTGGCTCAGTCAGTTGAGGTCCGGTTCTTGGGCTCTTGATCTCGGGGTTGTGAGTTCAAGCCCCGTGTTGGGCTCCATGCTAGACCTGGAGCCTTCTTAAAAATAAGTAAATGACCCTTCCAAGCTGAAGTTTTCTCCTCTGTAAATTAAAGACAACAGTAGTGTCCATCTTCCCGGATCCCGAGGATACTTTCAGTCATCCGGCCCATCTTTATTAATAGCCCAGTATGTATCTGGCATTGTTTTAGATAGTTAAAGATTAAGGTGGTGAATAAAAGAAAAAAAAATCCCTTTGTGCATGGAACTTATGTTGCAGAAGGAGTCAGGCAAACAAACAAAAAAAGTACAAACAACTCTATGTATACTTGAATTGTATATATATTTTCTCTCTAAACTTGAGGTAGTAAGCATTTACGAATAAAAACAAAGAGAATGGTGGACAAGCTGCTGTAAGTGCAATTTTATTTTATTTTTTAAGATTTTATTTATTTGCGAGAGAGTGTGAGCAAGAGAGCAGAAGCAGGGGGAGCAGCAGAGGGACAGGGAGAAGCAGGCTCCCCGATGAGCAGGGAGCCTGATGCGGGGCTCGATCCCAGGACCCTGGGATCACGACCGAGCCGAACTGACTGAGCCACCCAGGTGCGCCGGAAGTGCGATTTTATTGGGGTGTCTGTGCGGGCCTTTCTGAGGAGGGACTGTTGGAGGAGCCCTCTGAACGGGGTGAGGGAGCTGGGCATGTGTGTCTGGCAGTGACATGATCAGGAAGAAAGGGCCTGAAGTAGGATTAAATGAGATTATACAGACAAGGGTCCGACAGTTGGGGTTAATGCTTGCACAGTTCCTGCCATGGTCACCGTCACCATGCCCTCAGAGCTGAAGTAAAAGTGCCAGGCACGGACTTCTTCTTTTTTTTTTTTTTTTTTAAAGATTTTATTTATTTATTTGAGAGAGAATGAGAGACAGAGAGCACGAGAGGGAAGAGGGCAGAGGGAGAAGCAGACCCCCCGCTGAGCAGGGAGCCCAATGCGGGACTAGATCCCGGGACTCCAGGATCATGACCTGAGCAGAAGGCAGTCGCTTAACCAACTGAGCCACCCAGGCGCCCCAGGCACGGACTTCTGACTGCTATTCCCAGATCCCATTCCCCGGGACCCCGGGGGGAATGCACAGCACCCAGCCAGCCCTGCATCTGCAGCACACGCCTGCCCATTGCACCCCACCCGCCCGTGAAGGCTTCCAGAGTCTTCTAATTAGGGGAATTTCAAGGATTGCAGCTACTTTTCCCTCCGTCCCCTACCAGCACCCAGAACAGCGCTCTGTCTACAGTGTAGACTCCTAGTTGGTGTTGACCTTGGGGCGGGAGCGGGGCTCAGCCCGCCATCTCCTTTCCCCACCCCTCAGATTGAGAGTGGCCTGATTTTGGTCTGGAACAGAAAAAGCAGAAGTGGCCTTGAGGATTTGGGCTCAAATAGGCTCATCGGTCCTTCTCTGTTCTGAACAGACCTTTGTGGCTCTCGGGGGTAGGCTCCCCCTTGAGGAAGGAGGCCTCTACTCTATCTTCTTCCAGATCATTTTGCAGACTCACTTCTTCCCCTCTGGGTTTCTCCCCCCGACATCGTCTGCCCCCAGATTGTTCCCAACCTCTCCCCATCTCCTTGCCGTTCTTTGCTGCTTGCTCCACGAGCCGAGTCTTGCCATAGCATACTCTCAATACCACAGTTGGGAGGGAGGTAAGTATTCAGTCTAGAAATCTGAATTATGGAAGGGCTTTCTTTTTCATAAAGAAAGGCAACTTTATTATTTTCAAGTACATACGTAGTACCTCAAACTAATGTCTTACAAAAGGTCACCAGGTAAAGGTCTTGCAAATGTTTCTTTAACAAACACATGAGAACTGACGATGATGAGCCCATGCATACGCTACTTCTACATAGATATTCCTGAAGTGCTTCAGAAGTATTGTTTTAGGTAGACTACATATGCCATCCCTAGCAATGTGGTTTATGCTTTTAATTTGCTAAATGAATGCTGTTTTTTCATTGATTGGGCAAAGAGGCTTTGTCCACAGTCAACAAGTCTCAAATTAATCAGGCCCAAATTAATATGGTTTTCCATTTAGGTTTCCGAGCCCAAAGCAACGACTCACTTATTTTTAAGGTACTTCTGATAAAGTAAAGTTCCAGTGTAGGGAAGTGAGAGCCCGCGGGAGCTCGTTCACGGGCCTCCTTCTTTTCTGCCTTAGGTCTTCGGGTTTCCCTAGGTAGGGCTCTCACTTGGCCCATCTGGGTGTCTCTACAGGAACTTCCCAGTTGCCTTCTAGGCCAGGCTTACAGAAGGAGCAGAGCTGCCTGCAGAGCAAAACTGTTAGGTGGGAGCACGTAAAGGAAGGCAAAGCATCTCCCCTAGGAACCTGAAACCAACTCTCAGTCTTGGAAAGCGGGAAGGCGGGGGGATGATCACTAACGTGAAAGGCGTTTGCCTGGGAGGAACAGCCCTCCTAACGTCTGCTCTCTCATTGTCCAGAGGGTGTGGCCAGTCTCCTGACCTAAGCTGATTCTGCATGCATGGGCGACAGAAAGGTTCCGGGGACTTCCTCCACCTTGGTTCCAGTGGATGGCCAGGCAATTCCTGGAATGACGCCGGTTCATCAGGATGGGCACAAAGGAGAAAGGGGTGGCAGGGCCAGGGAATGAACTGGGACCCATCCCTCTGGGAACAAGTTGAGACTTCGAGGACTTAGCTTTCTGGAGGGCCGGGTGTTACCAGGCGCAAGGGACCAAGAGCGCTGGAGCCTCTGTGACACCTGGGCCTCGTGGCCCAGAGGACACAAAGCAGGGTCGTGGGGACTGCCTGCTGCAGGGGTGTGGGGTCCCCGTGGAGCTCCTGGGTCACTCTGGCCTGCCTTTGTCGCTACTCTGATGACATCTGGATTTGGTCTGCTGGCAGGAAGCTCTAAAAGGGCAGGACCCAGGGCTGGAGACCACACATCAGCTGTCCTGTCCTTGGCACACTCCTCCCCGGCTCCCGTTACCGTGTCCATCCTCGGCCTCCCACCCCCCTGCCCTCTCTCCTCTAGAGGTTCTTAACCAGCCTTGCCTGGGGATGCGTGGCTTCTGCAACCAGCTTCCCTTTCTGGCCCGACGCCTGGCACTCACCAGGAGGAACTGTGTCTCATCCTGAGGGGGAGCGGGGTCAGAGTCGGGCAGGAAGCAAAGGAGGGGTGGGATGGACAGTGGGGTAAGGCTGGAGAGATGGACATGGGTGAGATCTGAGACGGTCCCTTCCTCCCGGTAGAGACAGGTCCCTGCCTTTGGGTGTTGATCTGTTCTAGTGGGAGGTGGGTGTGCATGGGCAGACAGTGGGGGGGGGAGGCTGGGGTAACCCTCAATTCTTCAGAAAAAGTGGACAACAGGACGGAGCAGGTGGAGCAGGACCTGGGAAGGACCCTAGCATGTGGTGTGTAATCTGATTGTTCATAGTTGGGTCTGCAAGGCAATCACTCTGGGCTTATTTACCGACTCGCCCCCAAGTTAGCCTGCTGAGTGGCCTCACTGTCGCTCCCCGAACCCTCCCGCAGCACCCCCAGTCTTCTCCGCATCACCATCCCCGCACCACCTGAGGCGCCCCAGCCCCGAGCCTGGTCCTTCCTCGGACAGCTCAGTAATACGTCTCCTTCTCCACCCAGCCTGTGGGAGAGATGGGGGGGAGGGCATGTCGTGAGCTCACGGTGGGGGGAGGGGGGCAGAGATCCGACCCCTTGGGCTGGGCCATGTGTGCAGCCCAGGCCTGGTGCAGGGGCCCAGGGAAGTCCCGAGGAGGGCGAAATCAGGGTGAGAGGGAGGGGAGGAAGCCAGGGAGCTGGGACCACAGGTTAGGGGTGGGCACAGGGTGGGCTGGGTGGGGAGAGGCAGGGGCTAGGCAGGTAACAGATGACTCTGTAAAGGGGCAAACTGCCGTGGTGGCCGTGCCGAGACGTGCGTGGGGTTGACAGCTCATGATTTTTCAGAAGTCAGAAATACGGATTTTATGTGAAAGCCCCTAAGCTGTAGCTATTGGGCCAGTTACAAAACACAGCCACACAAAGGGCGGACCAAACCAAACAGTATCCACGGGCCGAATTTGGCTTGTAGGCCATTCGTTTTCAACGTCCAGTAAGGGGTCAAAAATACTTGTTGGAAAAAAAAAAAGCCAAACTTGGTCATTGCCCGGGAATCAGGAAGCCTGGGTTCTAGAGGCAGCTCTGCTCTTCCTTGCTTTATGACCCCAAGCAAATAAATTCACCTCTGCACTTCTCCGTTTCTATAAAATGTGGCAGGGTGACTAGGTGACCTGGGCCCTCCTAATTCTGTGTCCTGTGATCCAGGTGGGAGGAGGGGCCTGAGCACCACCTGTGTGTTGGGGGTCCCAGGTCTGTGGGGAAGAGGCAGGGTCAGGGCTCTGAGGACCTGGGGGCATGAGGAGAAGGAGCAAGGAGCCACAGTAGGAATGGTTTGGGTGGGGAGCCCTGGGGGGTGGCCAGGCATGGGGTGCACTGGTGGGGCACCGGGGGGCAGGGGTGCTTACCGCCGGGGTACCGTCGCAGGATGAGCTTCCGGACCTCGTCATAGAGGAAGATGAGGAGGCTGTAGGGGAAGGCGCAGAACCACCAGGTGACCCTGCACCAAACAGAAACAGGGAGAGTGTCGGGGGCACCCCAGGGTGGTCACATAAAGTGGGATCAGAAGACCAGAACCCGGGCCCTGCCACACTCACTTGAGCGGGTACATGCGGAGGGCCACCCCCATGCCGGGGCAGTAGGACAGGAAGGCCGCCAGGGCCGTCTCCTCCAGCAGCCCAAAAATCAGAATCTTGTTCCTGGAAAGGCAAAGAAAGGAGGGTAGGTGGTGTTGAATGGGGTGGGGGGTGGGGGTGGGGGTGGGGGAGATCCAGGGAGAGCCCTGGTGGCGGAAGATACCCCGGGACGGTCATAGACACCGCCCTCCGCCCTCCGTCGTCAAACACCCTCTTCTCCTGCTACGCATAACCAAAGTAGATTTCTTTACTTTTTCTGCTTACTGATCTCACCTCCGATCGCTGCCTATAACACACGTATTCCTCTATTACGTCAATGTTTCTAACGTGTTGCTGATGTGCTCTGAGGTCAACACGGGCTGCCTTCCCGAGTCGTGGGGCTGCCCTCACGCAGTGCATGCTCTTGCTACGGCTCCAGGCACGCGGTCTGTGTCAGTCCGCGTCATCTGCCCAGCAAGGCGCTCGGAGAGCCCGTGCGTGTCCTACACATTCTCAGTGTCTCCCTGGCTCTGGTCATTGGTGGTCGTAGATATTGAATAAAGGGGAGAACGTTTGTAAAGCACTTAGCAAAGAGGGAGCTGTCCACTCCCTGGAAGGTAAATGCCGGGTGTGTGTCCGTGACCTCAGAACCGAAAAGCAGGACCGAGTACGGTTCTGAGAGCAGTTGCTGGAGTCAGACAGGCAGAGTCTAGTTGGAGCTGTGCCACTTACTAGCTTTTGGTGGTAGGCACGGTTTCTGCACCTCTCTGAGCCTCGTGGTCCTTCCCTGTGAGGTGGGGTTACTACTGTATGTCATGGGGTTGCTGGGAATAGAACGGGAGATAAAGCGTGGAAAGTTCTGGAATGTGCAAAGGGCTCGGTGGGATTATTTCTCCCCCTGTTACAGCCTCACACAGTGCGTGGCTTTATGGTTTGTGCCAGCATCTCCCAAACGTGCCGCTCACTAAAGGATCCCTCCTATTCTTCTTCGATAAAGACCCCATTTTAATTGATGGTGCTCTATTTGTTGATAAGTAATGACTATCACTTCCCCATTTAAAATTGGAAATAAATACCTTCCAGCCAGAGCTGCGCGTTAGCGTGCGATCACAGCCCTTCACACTACGCTTCTGCCTCAGAGTGACACGTTAGTAAGCCTAGTGGCCCTCTGGTATGGGGCTGATTTCCATAAAGCTTTGGAACCTTGCAAACAGCATCTCTGAGCGCCCCGCCCCGGGCCCCAGGTGGGGCTGCCGCCGTTGGGGTCCTCAGGGCACCTTTCCTTTTCCACTGGCTTTGCAGAGGCCTGGGGTTAGCAGCGCTGGCGATTGTTCTAGCACTAACAGTTGTCCGCATTGCTGAGCACCGACGGGGCCCACACCCTGACCGGCCAGCCGCCCCGTGCGGTCACCGAGAGCTTGGGCGCTAGAAGCAGGCCTGGGTGAACCCTTGCAGCTGGGTGACCTCAGGCACCTCATACAACCTTTTTGGGGTCTCTGGCCCATAAAAGGAAAGTAGCACCTACCTCATGGAGCTATTGTGAGGTTCAAAGGTGTGTTTGAATCACAGCACGATGACTGGCCCGTGGTGACTCACACTCTAAGAAGGCACGAGCCTGCCCCTGAGCAGCTCCCAGCCCCCATGAGGGTAACACACCTCCACAGGGCGGGGGACAGTGCTGTCAAACTAGAGCTACCTGCACATGGTGGGGGGCACGAGGCACCTGCACTTAGGGCTCGGCAGAGGGTGGGGTGGATGTTGCTGGAGTGTGAGATGGAGGAGGGAAGGGAGGATGGGCGCAAAGAGGGAAAAAATGGGAGAGGTGTGGAAACATGAAAAGGAAGGGACAGGGAAGGAAACCTTAAAGCAGTAGATTAGGAGCAAAATTAAAACTCATCAGAAATGGTGATATGACCCCTTCCTCTCCAGACACCTATTTCAGACGGCCGGGCAGGTGCAATCTGATGCTCTCTCCTCCCAGCTGTGGGCCAGGGCGAGGGGGCCCGTGGGGGGGTGCAGGCTCCCAGAGCGCTCTCTGCCAGGGGTGGGGGGGCGGGGGGGCACTCACTTCATGCCCTGCTGGAAGACTGAGTTGCGCCGGGTCTTGCAGATGATGAGGTCGGCCCACTGCACGACCACAATGCTGGCAAAGAAGGCTGTGTGGCAGGTGAACTCCACCACCTTCCGCTGCTCGTAGGTCTGCGGGGGCCGGGGAGGGGGGCAGGGAGGGCAGCATGAGAGGTGAGGGGAGGGGCGGGGGCAGCGCGCTGGGGGAACTCGTCAAACCCCGGGCACGGGGTGCCCTTAGTCCCCCGCCCCAGCTGGCCCCCCGGCCACTCCCACAGGCACCCAACCCACCCCCTCGGGCCCGGGCATCCCCCCTCGAGGCCCCACGCACCCACTCTTGCCCGTAGCTGTCCTCCAGATCGTTCATGGACCGGTCATCCCAGTCCAGGCGGATTCCCAGCAGCCTCGACGGCAGGAAACCATTCTCCGCCAGGATGACGAAGTAGGTGAAGAAGCCCCCCAGCGCCTGGATCATCCCTGGGGGGGGGGGGGGCAAAAGGCCGGCCTGGGTCAGAGGAGGCAGCAGGGTGGGACCAGCCACTCGGCCGGAGATGGATGTCCTGGCCCCTCGGGGGGCCACTGGGGCTCATCCCTCCATCAGCTGGGCAGGGACTTCTCATGGGGTCCCCCCGAGCCCCAGGGCCCCGCCGCACCGATCTGTCCGTAGGCCATGCTGATGAGCCTCTCATTCACCAGCTTGTCCGTCTGGGGGTTCCTCGGCTGTCGCTTCATGATGTCGCTCTCTGCTGCCTCGTAGGCCAAGGAGATGGCGGGGACCTGTGTGCGGGGTGAGTGGGGGGAGGAGGGCAGGGGAAGGGAGCCGACAGGTGCAGAGAACGGTCAGTGGGAAGGAATCTGTGATGGAATCCAGCACTCATTACCAAGACCCTATTATGGCCCAGGTCTCGGGCTTCTGTTCCCTCAACTGTCGCAGGCTAGCCAGCTGCCCTGGGGCTCCTCTCCTTGCCTCGGCCGCCCGCCTCCACCCCCTGCACTGCTCCAACCCCTGGCCTCACCATGTCAGTGCCCAGGTCAATGCAGAGGATGGTCACGGTGCCCAGAGGCAGGGGGATGTTGGCGATGATGAAGAGCAGGAAGGGGGTGATCTCGGGGATGTTGCTGGTCAGGGTGTACGCGATGGATTTCTTCAGGTTGTCGAAGATGAGGCGGCCTGGGGGGAGGTCCGGGGACATCAGGGACATGGGAGGCCCCCCACCCCAGCCCAAGCCCCTGGAGCGTGGCTGCCCGTGTTCCCCAGAGAGGGAGACTCTGTGTTTGAAGGAAGCCAGAGCGGGCTGCAGGTGCCTGGGATCCCGAGGTGGCCCTGCCTTGGGGCAAAGGCCCGGGAAGCGGAATGCCACTCCGGCCCGCGTGGCCCCTCACCCTCCTCCACGCCCGTGACGATGGAGGCGAAGTTGTCGTCCAGCAGGATCATGTCGGCGGCCTGCTTCGACACGTCGGAGCCCGAGATGCCCATGGCGATGCCAATGTCAGCCTTCTTCAGCGCGGGGGAGTCGTTCACGCCGTCCCCGGTCACCGCCACAATGGCCCCCTGGACGAAGCACAGCCAGAGCAGGGGAGGAAGCCCGTCGAGGCCCCGCCCGGCCCACCCCGCCGGCCGGCCCTGCTTCGCTCACCTGCCTCTGACAGCCCTCCACGATGATGAGCTTCTGCTGCGGGGACGTCCGCGCAAACACGATCTCCGTGTGGTTCTTGAGGATCTCGTCCAGCTGCTCCGCCGTCATGTCCTTCAGGTCGGAGCCGTGCACCACGCACGCCTTGGCTTCTCTGGACGGTGGGGGCAGAGGGGCTGACTCCCCGCCGCCCGCCCGCTGGCCCGCAGGGTCCCCGGGGCTGTGGTCCTCCTCGCCCTCCCTCCGTGGGCTGTGTGTCCCATCTCTCTCTTTGAGGAAGTGAGGCGACATCTTCACCCAGCACGGTCGTTGCTAGGCAACGTGCTAGTTTTCTTACACACACCTCACCCCCGTAGCCACCCTGCAGTGTAGATGCTTCCCTAAATTTGTAGTGGAGAGAACGGTGGCTCAGGACAGTAATGGGACATCTCTGAGTTTGCACAGTGAGTTGGGGGCACGGCCTGGACACACTCAGGGCTGAGGAGCCGGCCGCTGAGGTGTCACGGGTAAGGCCTGCGAAGGTCCCAGAGGAGCGATCCAAAACACCCCCCGGGGCCCTGGAGCATTCTGGGGGACAGGACGGGTTGATCGGAGACGGGGCTGTCCCATGGACGCCTCACCTGGGGTTGACCTGGCTGACGGGAATGTTGAGCCGGGCTGCAATGTCCTCCACGGTCTCGTTGCCTTCTGATATAATGCCCACACCCTTGGCGATGGCCTTGGCTGTGATGGGGTGGTCCCCGGTCACCATGATCACCTGGTAGCAAGGAGATGAGAGAAAAGAAAAGCAGTATTAACACCCCCTCCCAATCCATTCCTTTCCCAGAGTCAGAGATCCCAGCCAAAATGGTGGAACCGTGTGTGTGTGTGTGTGTGTGTGTGTATTTGAGGGGATGACAAGTTGTCCTTAGGGAGTCAGAGATACTTTGCTTCCATGGAGGAAAGCCTCCATGATGAGTAACAAACTAACAGGGGCCTCTTGAAAGAGGATCCTCAGAGATTGGATTTCATGGGCTATGGGGCTTCTCAGCTGGAAAGACCCCTCACTTACCAATGAGGGACGAAGGCTTAGAAAGGGCCCATAACTCCCTCAAGGTTACGGAGCCAGGAGTAGGACACGTTTTCTTAGTGTCCACGTGGTTGCTGCGGGCCATCCAGCCGGTCAGAGTAGGGAGGAAGGGGACATGGCCCCCCGCCCCCCAGCCTTCCACCTCCTGTTTCGCTGCCTCTGACATCCCTTCTCCATGTGGGAAGAAGGTGATTCTTGCAGAATGGATGGAGTTTGGGGGGGTGGGGGGGTGGCTGGCATCTGAGAGGTGGGTTACAAGGCTGTCTGTCATGAGCGGGGGTGGATTGGAGGCAGAGGAAGAAGCATTTGCACGTGTGGGTCTGTGGGCAAATCTCACGGATACTGAGGAGCAAGCCCCTTCAAGGCCCACTGCCTTCTCTTCCAGCCCCACCATGCCACTGAACCTGCCCCCCGAAGGCCACTTGGCCCCCCAATTGAAGACAAAAGCATCTTTGCAGTCCTCATCCTGCTTGACCCGTCTGAGTACTTGGCACTGTCCACCAGCCCCTCCTTGAAACCTGGCCCCACTTGGTCTGCAGGGACTCCATTATTCCCGGTTCCCGGCTCATTCCTTCTCGTTCCTGCCTCCTCCAGGTGGCCGCCAGGTGGAAGGGGCGGCTGAGGAGTCGGATGGTGGACCTAAGCTTGAACACCGGCCCTCCCCAGCTGTAGCACCTCAGACAAGTCTTTTCACCGAGTCTCGGCCCCAGGAGGGGACAAGCCCCACCTTCCAAGGTTGTCGTGAGGAGTGAATGGCACTAGGGGGACACTCAGTAAACGTGACCCCCCATTCCCGGGCTCTTCTCTCTCTACTTGCCCCAAGACTGGTGGCCCCGGCTTCATCCTGGCCCCCCTCCCTGATCCAGGTTCACTAGCGGGTCTTGAACGGCACTCGTGTGCTGATGAGCCTCGCTCTCTCCGGTCCTGGCCCTCTGTCCTGGGCTCTGTGCTTAGGCCAGCTGGGCTGTCTCTCCCTGGGTGTCCAGCAGGTGCTTCCAACTGAAGGTCAAAGCTGAGCTTGTCATGCGCTCCCATCACCCCACCAAGCCTGCCCTCTGCCCCCAGCTTGACACTGTCCTCTGTGCCTTCCGTCCCTTTGTCTCTGCATCTCCCTCGCTGACCATGTCCAGCTTGGTCACCATGTTCTCAAAGTGTTTCTGAGACGCGACTCCTCGCCTCCATCCCTCTGTCGCCGCCCTGGTTCAGGTCCTTGCCTGGACGAGTGCCCCACGGACTCTCTCCCTGCCTCCTCGCCTCCAGGCCTTCTCCAGATCCAGGCCCTCCTCCACCCGGGTGGCCTCCTGAAAACTGGCTCCCAGAGAGCCACAGGATGAAGCCCAAGTCAGGCATTTAGGCAAAGCCCTTCCAGCTGGCCCTGGCCCAACGTCCCAGTCTCCATCCCCAGTGTTGCTGAGCCACCCGCCCCCCACGCACCTGCACCCTACGTGCCACCTCACCACGTCAGGACACGCACTGTCCCTGACCTTGACAGTCTTCCTCGCCCTGCCTTACAAAACACTCCGGCCTTCGAGGCCCAGGTCAAATATCATGTGCTCGGTAAAACATTGTCCAGTTCTCTGAGGCAGCATTAACTGCTCCCTGCTCTGAAATCCCTGGGGTACTGTCCGCCGGCCTCCACAAGGACTCTGATCGTGGCAAGATCGTGGTCAGCCTGCCGGGCAGGAGCAAGGCTTTCCACACAGCGGGCCAGGCTTCACATACCTGACCCACCCCTTACTGGCAGGTCTATTTTGGGATAGCGACTTACCCATGCTGAGTCTCAGCTGGTTTTATTTTTAAATGGGGTTGATGACGCCTACCTCAGCGACAGGGTGATTGGGATTGAGAAATCCCTTACGTCCACACGTCTCCACACACGTGCTTTAGTGTGATAGTTAGGAAACGGCAGGCTGCCTTCGTTCAAATCCCGGCTCTACCACTTACGAGCCTGTTAACCTTTGTGCCTCAGTTTCCCTCTTCTGTTAAAAGGGACGATACCGGTGCTTACTCATCAGGCTGTTGTGGAGATTACCGGAGCTCATACAGGTTAAGTGTGAGCATAGTGCCTGATTCCTCCGACTGGCTGTTTGTATTATGACAGCGTCTGGCCCGCAGCAGGTGCTCACGACCCTAGCTATCAGATGGTTCTGTGATTGAGCGTAGAGAGCCCGTGAGCTCCAGAGGCCAGGCACCACGTCTCCTTCGTCTGAGTGTCCCCTGGCCCTCAGTGGGCGGGCAGCTCGAGCTGATGTGGTATCAGCTGAGATGCTGGGAAAAGAAGAGCCAGCCACGGCACCGTGCCTGGCCATGAGATGGGGCAAGGGGCTGGTGCAGAGGGCGTCTTGGAAACAGGAAAGTAGGCTCCAGGATGGATAGGGTTTACGTCTGTTTGTGAACTCGGGCACCTTGAACAGTGTCTGGTCCACAGGCCGTAAACAATAGGTACTTGCAGAGTGAAGGACAAGTGTGGCAGGAGCTGTCCCCGAGGAGCAACTGCACGTGGACACGAGGACCTCGGAGAGGTGTGCTTGGGGGGTGGGGTGAGGACCGGAGCCCGTTGACGGGGGGTGTGGGGAGCGAGTGGGCGCGGACAGGAGGCTGCTCATCCCACCCCCAGGGGTAGAGAGGGTGGGCACTGGTCGGGAAGGTAGGGCAACCAGCTCTCCAAGCCCCAAGCGCCAGGTGGGCTCGAGATCAGAATAGAATGAGTCGGGGAGAGGATGTGCCTGGCCGCCGACCGAAAGGGACCAGGCGAGAGCCCCAGGCAGGGCCGAACTTTCCTGCAGACGGAGGCGGCCACAAGGGGCCTGGGCATCTGCAGCGCAACAGCCCCCGCTGGCCCTCAGCCATGGGACACCCCCACAGCTGGAAGAGATGGGGGCTGAGGGGCGCTGGGGAGGGGAGGGGGAGGCCAGGCCCATACCTTGATGCCGGCGCTGCGGCACTTGCCCACGGCGTCCGGCACGGCAGCCCGGGGAGGGTCGATCATGGACATGAGCCCCACGAAGCAGAGCTTCTCCGTGGGGAAGTTCAGCTCGTCCGTGTCGAACTTGAAGCCCCGAGGAAACTTCCCAGAGGGCAGATTCAGTTGACAAAACCCTGACGCGGGCAGGAGGGAAGAGTGAGCCCAGCGTGGGGACTGCCTGGGTGCCCCCGACGCCCCTGTCCTGGGGCAGCCGCTGAGGCCCAGAGCCCCTGCTCAGCCCCACTCCCTGCCTCTCACCCAGCACACGCTCCCCCAGCCCGCCCAGCTCCATGTAGGCGTTCTGAAAGGCGTCTTGCATCTCCTTGTCCAGAGGGATCTCCTTGCCCTGCACCAGGATGGTGGAGCAGCGGTCCAGGATGCGCTCTGGGGCCCCCTTCATCACCAGCACGTGGCTCTGGGGGCTGTCTTCTCGCTCATGGATGGACAGCTGGAGAGAAGACAGGCTGTTAGGGAGGGGGCCTGCCAAGGAGACGTCCCCTGATGCACTAAGCCCCGGTCCATCAGCTACTGCCGACAGAGGGAGAGACCGTGTGTGTGTGTGTGTGTGTGTGTGTGTGTGTGTGTGAAGGGGAGTGGGGGCCTCGAAGGCCCAGCCCTGTAACCTGAGAGTCACCTGCCCATAGGACATTCATCCACCTCACCAATATTTACCAAGGTCAGTTAAGACAGGCACTGTGCTAGGGGCTGGCTGGCTCTCTCACCAGTGCCCCACCACCGTGCTGGCCTCCGCGTGTTTACACAGGACGCGGCTGAGACTGCATTCCGGGCATTGAACAGACGCCTGCAGCCTGGGGGATACCCTAAGGAAATTTCAGAGGTGGGGTTCACCCCCACAGCTGGAAGGGATGGGAGGCTGAAGCCAGAGTCTGAAAGGTGATGGGGTATAGCGAGGAGTAGAGGTCTGGAAGTTGGGGGGGTCCTTGCAACCAGACATGTAGTCACCCCGGTTTTCCTGGGGGATGAGGCAGGGCGAGGAGCGTGGCCCTCAGATGCCCCCACTCTTCCTAGGTTTTGTGCACCCCCCTCATTTCGGCCCCTTCCCCTGCTCCTGTCCCAGCACCCCAACCAGACCTGGTACTTGTTGGTGGAATTGAAAGGAATCTCCGCCACCTTGGGGTTTCTGTCCCTCATCTTCCTCACGGAGCCGCAGGATAGCTCGATGCACTTGAGCAGAGCTGACTCAGAGGCGTCGCCGGCCGTGTCCCGCTGCCAGAGGAGAATTCAGTGTCACGAGGGCCGGCGGGGGGGGGGGGGGGTGGAGGACGGAGGGAGGGGGGCCCCGAAGCCCCCGAGGCTGCGAGAGGTGGAGCTGGGCCCCGGCAAGGTGGGCAGGCCATGGAGGCGCCGCTGACCGCCTACCTTAGACACAGAGATGTTCTCCTGCCCGGCCTTGAAGACAGCACGGTTGCAGAGACCGGCGATCCGAGACAGGGCCGTCCACGTGGGAGACCGTTTGTCAAAAGTGGCCCCTGGGAGGCAGTGGGGGAGAACCAGGAGCGCGGCTCCCCGTTAGAGCCCCCGTCCACTCCCACCCTCCCCGTCCCGCCGGGGCCCCCTTGGAGTGCCCAGTCACCAGACTGATCTTCCGTGGTGTCAGCTTCGTGGATCTGGTTGTCGAACCACATGTGGGCGACGGTCATGCGGTTCTGGGTGAGGGTGCCCGTCTTGTCGGAGCAGATGGTAGAGGTGGAGCCCAGCGTCTCCACCGCCTCCAGATTCTTCACCAGGCAGTTCTTCCGCGCCATGCGCTTGGCGGTCAGGGTCAGACACACCTGGGAGAGAGAGGGGAGGAAGAAGGGCTAAGCCTGGAGCCGGAGGTGCCGTGACCTCACCCCGGACCAGGGCTCTGCCCCGCCTTCCTCAATCCCAGTCCACAAACACCGAGTAGGACCTATGTGTGGGCAGTGAATGTGTTCGATTTCAGACAAGCTGAACTGAGATCATGGGTGTGTATTCAGGTGACAAGTCCAACAGGGACTTGAAGATACATGGCCAGAGCTCCAGAGCGGGCCAGCATAGAGCTGGGCGGAGGGCTGTGCCAGTCTCTCTCCTAGACCGGGCATGAGACTGGGGGGAGATGGGCTCACTCCAGGGGGTGGCGGGGGGAGCAGAGCGCGAGGCCTGTGAATCGGGGTCGGGGGAGGAGGAGGAGACCCTGCAGGGGACAGGAGCAGAGGAGAACCAGAATAGTGACATGTCACAGTAATTGACAGAGGAGAGAATTCTAGCAGGGTGGACAGCTGTATCCGTTTCTGCAGCAGAGTTACGGAGGGGAGCTGAGAAAAGGTCACTGGGTTTGCCAGTTAGTCATCGGTGACCTTTGAGGGAGGCTTTGCAGCAAGGTTGGCCGGGACGAGCTGCAGACCGCAGTGGACCGTGTGTGGGGGGTGAGAAGGGTGGCCGGGACGAGCTCGGGCAGAGAAACCCCGTGCCGAAGCGTGGCCCTACCTGAGACTTCCAGGCTCAAACTCAGAGCCGTATAGTAAACGAGAATGTGACAGGAGATTGTAGGGGCTTGAAGGGAACAAACTGCTGAGATACAATAAGGCTCGACTGCCTTTGAGGAAAGGGTAGCAAGACCTCCCCCGGTGGCCCCTCGGCCTGAGCCACTCACGGTGACGGTGGCCAGCAGCCCCTCGGGCACATTGGCCACGATGATACCGATGAGGAAGATGACAGCCTCCAGCCAGCTGTAGCCCAGGATGAGGGAGAGCACGAAGAAAGAGACCCCCAGGAACACGGCCACGCCTGTGATCAGCTGGATGAAGTGCTCGATCTCCATGGCGATGGGCGTCCGCCCCACCTCCAGGCCCGAGGCCAGGGTGGCAATGCGGCCCATCACCGTCCGGTCACCTGTGGCGATCACGATGCCCCTGGCCGTGCCTGCAACACAGAGGGGAGCCCGGCTGCTCGGAAGAGGAAAACCACCGCGGGGTAGATGAGCCTCAGACCGGGGTCCTGCGGGCCACCCACCCGAGACTGGACCTGCCACGGAGGGCTCCCCCTGGACAGACCTCCAGGCCCGGACTTGGGCAACCACAACTCGTCCCCCCTCACACTTGGGCCCGAGGAGAGACCTTGCAAATAAACTCGGAATTCAAATCGAGGAGATGCAGGCAGTGAAATCCAAGTACTGCCTGAGGAGCTCAGTAAACTCCGTCTGCTGCTTGTTAGGATCCAAAGCATCTGATGTTACGGATTTTCCGTGTGGTCTTAAGATTTTCTCTCTCAGCGTTGGGCCTGGAGACTCCTCAGAAGAAGCCAGGCAATTGCCGAGCCTTATGTAGACACTCGGGGCGGTGGGGGCGGGGTGTGGGATGGGGGAAGGAGCACGGGTCGGGGAGCCAGGCAAACCTGGGTTTGTACCCTTGTTTGGATTCCCGCCTGGCACGGCTTTCATCGGGAAACGAGGGAGGGCTGTGGCACATTGGCTCCTGGCGCGTATTAACTGCCCAACAAATGTCCGTTCTATTCACTGCTTCTCCTTTCTCCAAAGCCAATTTCAGAGAACGCAATGTGAATATTTTACTAGGCGTTTTTACCAATTGTGGGAAATGTAGAGCAAATTTCAGAATCTCAGTACATTACGAATTTAAGATATCTAATGTGTGGTGATTTTCATTGTAACTCCAACTTGCTAGAGGAGAGGGGACACCTGGGTGAGGGGTGCCTGGGTGGCTCAGTCGGTTGAGCGTCTGACTCTTGATTTCCACTCAGGTCATGATCTTTGGGTCGTGGGATCGAGCCCCGTGGCCGGCTCCACGCTCAGTGTGGAGTCTACTTGAGATTCTCTCTCTCCCTCTCTCCCTCTGGCCCTTCCCTCCCCACATGCGCTTTCTCTCTAAAATAAATAAATAAACCTTTAAAAAAAAAATGCTCACAGAGACATAATACGCCGAGGAGAAATGGGAATCGGGAAGGGAAAGTCGTGGAGGTGGGGCACGTGGCCTCCTCTGGCCCCGGTCCCAGGCCCGAGGTTTAGCCAGACCTCTCTCCCCACCAGCTCTCTCTGTCGGCCCCTCCCGAGGAGGCCTGGCCACAGAGGGCACGGATTTCGGGTGGGCTTGGTATCCTGTGCTTACATGGTGGCAGCTCGGGGAGCTCTTGATGGCCCTCGCTCATCTCCAGAACCCAGAACAGAGATGGAGTGCACTGGGCAGCCTGAAGGGGGGGCCCCCGTGTTCACCTGGCCTGAGCCTCCCCAGCCTGGTCACTGGTCAAAGCAAGGGTGGGACAGGGAAGCAGCTAGTCCCAGAATCAGAAGACATGGGAGGAGCCAGTCAAACCAGGGACTTCTAGGAGTCAAAACGCATGTATGTGTTGTCTGGTGTGTGTGTTCGTGTCTGTGTGCCTATGTGTTGTGTGTTTTGTGCTTTGTGTTTGTGCGTGTGTATGTATGGAGGTCTTGGCCCAGGGTCCGAAGGCGTTGGGATCTGCTCAGTCTCGGCATAGACAGAAAATAGATCTCCCTGTGGGGAGGTAACTTCCGCAGAGTCAGGCCACCCCAGCCAGTAGTATTCAGGGCCCCCTGGTCCCTCAGTCCCCTCCCAAGTTAGCACAACCACAGCCCCCAGGCCTGTCTGGGGGTTCAGGATTTAGACTCTTGCTTCAGTCGGGGCTGGGGTGGGGAGCTCCCAACTGGCCAACTTCTCACCTTCCACACAGTTGGTAGAGAAGAAGCAGATGTTGCGGGTCTCCAGGGGGTTCTCATGGGTGAACTCGGGGGAGCGGGTCTGGGGCTCTGACTCGCCCGTTAGGGATGAGTTATCCACCTGAGGAGGAAGCAGGTGTGTGGTCACCAGATGGGCAGTCACATGGGTGCACACACAGTTGTCCCCCGGCTCCGACCACACTCCCCCTCCATGACATAAGGGACAAAATTACACTTGTGCTCATCACGCATTTATAGCATTACGCAGCTATTGTCCCTGTCCTAGTTTGGCATCCTGGCTCTCACCGACTTCTTATGTGACCTTGGGCTGGTTACTTAACCAACGCAACCACCATTTGCTCATCTGTAAAACGGGGAATGTAAGGGGCATCTCAGCATTATACAGCCCTGGGGGTGGGGGGATGCCTCTAACCCGAGAGCCCAAGAAAACGGTGCCGTCTCGGGTTGCGCATGGTGCCATCGGTGACCACGTATGACAGCACCGCACAATGACACTGTTCTTGCCGAGTGACATCAGACAGCTATGTGGATGCGTGACGAGCATCCGACACACGGTGACACCCACTACCGATTGCCGTGAAGCGGCTATCAGAGACGTCCCGGGCCACAGGGCACGCCCAGCACACAGACACGAGGGGGCGATCCATAAACACTACATGGGAGACGAGGTTGGGCGGGGCGGTGTGGGGGCAGGCATTGATATTGGACCTGGGCCTCCCAAACGTCCCCCCTCTCACTGGGCCCCTCCCAGCTCTGTAGGGCCGGCCGGCTGCTCTGGCATGGCCCACTCGCCTTGCAGCCATGAGAAGAGATGATCCGGAGGTCTGCCGGCACGCGGTCCCCTCCCTTCACCTCCACCAGATCTCCCACCACCACCTCCTCTGCGTTGATCTGCATCTTCTCTCCTTCCCGCACCACAAGGGCTTGCTGGGGGGTGGGAGGGGGGCGGGCATTTCGTGAAGGACTCGTCCTTTTGCCACCTTCCTCCGCGGCTGGCCTCCCACCTCTCCCAACGCTCCAGGGGGACCCCGTGCACCCCAGGCAATACAACTAGGTCCCGGCGTGGAGAGCGGGAGGGTCGTTTCTGCCCACACCTCCATCTCAGAGCACAAGGAGCTCAGGAGAAGGAGCTGGGCTTCCCCAGAAACCTTGTGCCCCGGCCTGGAGCCCCACCCGGCTGTCTACCTGAGGCACCATGTTCTTGAAGGAATCCATGATCTTGGAGCTCTTGGCCTCCTGATAGTAGGAGAAGCAGCCGGTGACGATGACCACAGCTGCCAGCACCACGCCCAGATAGAGCTGGGAAGGAGAAAGGGTTGAGGCCCCTGCTCTTCTCCCAACCTTGGAGGGGCGGCTGCCCCTCAGACGGCATTCGGGGGCTTTGTCTGGGACTGGGGGTGACAGTGGCAGAGGAGAGCCCTTCTCCCCAACCTCCCCCTCAGTCTCCTGAGAAAGGGAAGGGGCAGGGGAAATCGCAGGGAGTTCCCAGGACTGGGACTTCTTTAGGGCATGAAGCCCCACAGATCCAGACAAGCCCACTTAGGTGTGAAGGGACAGGGAGGGTCTGTCTCATTCGGGAGTGTGTGTGTGTGTGTGTGTGTGTGCATGTGCGTGTTGGGAGGTGTTTATAGATATACAGAGGAGCCTCGTCCCTTCACAGCCTAAAGAGCAGAGGGGCCTGTGGGGCTGTGACGGGAGGCTCCTGCCTCCTGCCCCCACTGTACTGGGATCCGGGGTTGGAGGACAGAGTGGCGGGCCGGTGCAGGGCTCAGGCACGCCTGCTCACGTTGTCGTTGGATGGTTCATCCTCCATGGCAGCCTGGATGCCGTAGGCCAGGAAGCAGAGGATGGCCCCGATCCACAGCAGGATGGAGAAGCCCCCGAAAAGCTGGCGACAGAACTTGACCCACTCAGGGGTTGTCGGGGGCGGGGTGAGGGCATTGGGCCCATCCCGAGCCAGAATGTCCTGGGCCCGCTGGTTGGTGAGGCCCTGAGAGAGGCAGGGAGAGGAGCGTGAGCGCGTCTCCGGAGCCGTCCGCTCCTCACTGCTTCCCACCAGCTCCTTGGCAGGGGAACAATGTCCATGTGGAGAGAAAAACCCCACCTGGTAGGAAGGGGTAGGGGGACCATCGGGAGAGACCACACAGAGGAGGTGGCATTTGCCACGGGTGTTGGGGGCCTTGAAGGCTGAGGAAGATGCAGAGTGTGACCCCACCTGTGGTCGTCCTTGGGTTGAGACCCCTGTGGGTTAGGACCCCAGGATCTCCCCCAGTGGCAGCCTGGATAAGGCTCCCTGGAAAGACATTCCTCTTTTCAGCAAGAATTCAAGAAGAGGCCACCACGATGGACCTTCAGTGTCTCACAGCTTTGGTAACCGTCTGTCACCTTCCCCAGAGAGCCTGGCCTGGGCGTGGTTCAGATGTCCCCGCGGAGCCCACACCTGGTGGTAGAGCTACAGTCCGCGTGGCGCATGGGGATGCTGGACCACGTTCTTTTCTAGACTTGGAGCTCCTCGAGGGCAGAGGTCACTTAATTATCTTTCTGTCTGTGCACTCATTTATTTAATAAATGTGTATCGAATGCCTATTACATGCTGGGCTCTGTTGCCAGCTCTAGGGATCCAGAGGAGGACAAGACCCACGAAGTCCGCGCCTCCTGGAGCTTATGACCCGGTGATGTGACACACGATACGTAGATGTCACTGCCAGATCACTAAGAAAAGTAGAGTACGGTGAAGGAATGGGGGGCAGAGAAATTTCAAAAGGGAAGTCAGGGAGGGCCTGCAGGAGGAGGCGTGCACCCACTACGGTTTTGCTTGGTACTGCTTTATTTTTCGAAACGATGGGCTTGGTAACCTGACTGTGCCACTTCCTATTTATTTCTGTGACATTGGGAAGCTCGCCCGCCTCGCCGAGGCTCCCTGCTGTGACGGACAGGTGTAAGACAGCCACGTCGCAGGTCTCGTGAGGGTCAGGAAGCGCACGTAAAGCACCCATCACTGCATAGCACGCACAGTGGGGCTACCGTGAGAGCGGGGGGGTTACCTCACCGTTTTGCAGGTGTCACTTCCCTGGGATGTGTATCACTGGAGCTGCCTGGGGCAGGGGAAAAGCTCTGCCTGGAGGCCCCCCAGGCCTGGCGTCCAGGTACACAGGAAGAGTTATTATCTAGGAAGCAGGGGATCTGGGTTCTAGGCCTGGCTCTGCCCCAGCTAGTCGCGCGTCTGGGGGCCTCAGTTTCCTCACGGGTACAGAGGGCGGGATTGCCCACCCAGGCGCTGCGTGGGCTCTCTCAGGTCTTAGGCACCCTCCCTGACGGCCTCTCCACTCACCTTGGATAGGTCCACTTGGTATTTGCGGCCCAGCTCATCCAAGGACAGCTTGTGGTCGTCCTGGGGAGGGAAGTCGAGTTACTCTGGGGTGGAGGCTGGGCGCTGCCTCTAGAACGCGTGTGAGGGCCGAGGGGCATGGGCTGAGGCAAGGGGCACGGGAGCGGCGGCCTGGCTTCTCCGAGTGTGCTGGGCTGTGGGGACCCCGTTTCCATGAGCCGCTGGGCAGGCAGTACCCTCACCATGGCCACCTCCTTCTTCAGCTCATCCAGTTCCTTCTCCTTCTGCTTCTTCTTGCCGCCCCCATTCTCTGCAGTGGTGGCTGCAGGTGAGTATTCACGGCCGGCCTGCGAGGGTGGGAAGGGAGAAGCCCGAGAGTCAGGGAGGCTGGAGACTGGAGCCTCTATTCCCACGGACAGGCCAGGAAGGCAGGCACTGCGCTGGGGGTGGTGGATGCAAAGGCAGTGACGGTCCCAGGGGAGGAGAGGGTGGAGGGCGGAGGGGACTCCACGCCCTCAGTTTGCAAACTAGTCGCAGGGCCACGGGCTCTACGTTGGAATGTCAGGGAAGGCCAAGGGGCTCAGGATTCAGGACCCCACTCTTGGCTATTTATGGCTGGGCTTCTGCTAAGATTTTGCTTGTTGAGAAAACCCTGCCGCTAAATACTAAACAGAACAAAACCTTCAAAAACCACCATCCTACACTATTTAGAATTCTGAAGGGCGGTGGGGCCAGGGTTGGGGGCCGGCTTGAAGTAGAAGCACCTGTAGGAATGGCTTTGTCCCCAAACCGTGGCCACTTAGAGAGGAGTAGAGACAGCTGGGAATCTGGGGGAGGAAGGGTCTCTGGGGAGTCAGGGGTCAGGGCAGGGCAGGGTGCCCTTCTTGTTGGCCAGCCTGCCTGCTCCCGGGCAAGGGGCAATTTGCACAACTTGAGGCCCCAAGGCACAACTGGGTAAGAAGGCAACGGGGCCCCATTTGTCTAAAGCATAAGGACATGTCTCTGAGAATACTAAGATGTGTGTCTTCTCAGGTCCTGGCATTCCTGGGGCCTCTGGTGAAATCAGGTGAACATCTTCCCTGGAGCCTCGTGAGGCCCTGCAATTCCCTTCCTCGCCTCAGCCTGTGGTCTCCTCACCACCGCCAGGCTGCCAGGGGCCACAGGGGACCTCTGGGGAGCAGGGTGGGAAATTCCTCCTTCCACGGGGTGGGGGTGCCGCTGGCTGGGGTGCTGCGGGAGGAGCGGTTGGAGAGGGCCTGGGGGGCCACGACAGAGCCTTCTCACTCCCTCTCCCGCCCCCCACCCCCTCAGGGCGTCGCGTCCTTGTCAGCGATGGGCTGGATTTCTGTCCCTAAGGCCGTGTGCGGCTTTCAGGAGCCAGCTTCTCCACACTGTGGTGTGATTCAGTTTTTCATGAAGACTGGACACCTAGGGGCGCCCGGGGGGGTGCAGTCGGTTAAGTGTCGGACTCTTGGTTTCGGCTCAGGTCATGATCTCAGGGTCGTGAGATTGAGCCCCACGTGGGGCTCCACACTTAGCATGGAGTCTACTTAAGACTCTCTCTCCCTCTGCCGCTCCCCCCTAAAATCAATCAATAAACCTTAAAAAAAAAAAAGACTGGACACCTGGATGGGATCTACAGCCAATGTGTTTGTCCTTTTTTACAGGATAGTGTGCATTTTTTAAAAGTAGACTTTTCTTTTAAAGACGGTTTTAGGCTCACAGCAAAATTGAGCAGAAAGTACAGAGTTCTCATACCGCCCCCCCCCCGCCCTCATATGTCAATCCCACTGTCAACATCCCCTCCAGAGTGGTGCATTGGTTGCAATCACGAACCGACACTGATGCATCATTATCACCCGAAGTCCATAGTTGCCATAAGGGCTCCCTCGTGGTGGTGTCCACTCCACGGATTTGGACAAACACACGCATACTGGCTCGTACCTATTATGACACCATCCAAAGTGCTTTCACTGCCAGAGAAATCTGTGCTCTGGGATAATGCATTTTTTTCCCATCAAAGAGTCAGGCGCAATCCCAGGAATGTGGCAGTTGCCCTCATCTTACGAGATCATGAGTCCAGCACCTGGAGAGGTCTGACCAGTGAGATCAGGAACAGGGCGGGGGACTCAGTGAGGGTTGGACACCGTTGTCTCCTAGACACTAAACCTTGCATTTGTTCCCTAGGGAGCACCCACGAATCAAGTATATCTTTGGCTTCCTGAAGGCTGATCATCTTGGGGAGACTGAAGTAGCCCAACTGAAGGAATGGAGGAGGGCTCACGGGAAGGTCTCCATCTCCCCCCAGCCAGGAGACCTAAGAAGGCTCCTTTAATCGGATAGATTGAAATGCTTTGGGTTCACCAAGTCTCTCGTTGGTGGAACAGAACTGCGGAACGGATGAAAAGCCCCAAAGGGACCAGAGGCAAGAAATCAGGCCAGATCGGCTCCAAGGTGACCCTCCAGAGCTTCAGGGGCAGGAACGGGGCCTGGGCATACCAAGGCAGGGGGCGGCTGGGGCTGGGGCAGAGGAGCAGAGCCCAGAGAATTTCTGTACATTCGACATGAACTAAAGTTTGTGAAAATTAGAACCAAATCGCCAGCCCGTGTGCTTGGGGGAGGTTGCACCGTGGCCGACTGAGCAGCTCCACACGGCATCCCTTCCCCTGAGCACCCACCCTGTTCTCCCCAAGGCGGGCGCAGAGCTCGGGACACACTGCCCCTTCCCCCTCTTGTCCTGGCAAGGATCTCAGGCTCTGCAGCCAGGAGCCTGCGGAGATTTGGGGCGAGCGGGCTGCCCAGGCAAGAAAGAAAGAGAGGAAGCAAGGACCCCCCCCTCCACGGCCCCCCCCCAACCACGAGTCCCCCTCTCCGGGTCTTGAATGCTGAAGGAGAACAGAGAGTTCTTTCTGAGAGAGCCAGAGGCTGGGAACGGGGCGGGGGGGGGCAGCTGGAAATCAGCCACGCTCCCCCCACCACAGCCTCGTGGTGGCAGCTGGAGCGGGTTGGGCTCCCTCCCACCAGAGCCGTCCCTTCCCCCAGCTCTCACGCTGCCCTTCGCGGCCACAGGGTGCAGGGTGACAGTTGGGCCGAGCTTTGTAGTGCAGATGTAGGGGAAAGAGACAGAGATGGAATGAACCCTCGCAGGGGTGCAGCGGGGGGTGCTTTCCCTTTCCAGGGCTCTCCTGGTAGGTCGAACTCCAAGCTCCGACCCTAAGACCCCTAATTTTCCCCAGCCTCTCCATCCAAGCAGAACCAGATCCGCTCCCTAACCTGCTGTTGCTTGCACACAGCCACTGGGGTGGGGGTCAGGGGGCTTCGGGGCTGCTGGGGGGAGAAGAGGAGACCCAGGCAGTTGGGGTCCCTCAAAGAAGTAAAGGTCAAATTGCTTCCCAAGCAGGACCTCGTGAGCTGGGCCTCCCCGGTTCTGAGGTGGAGCAGGACCCCTGGTTCTCGGCACTCGGGGTGGGGGCTGGTGGAGGGCAGCCTGGCCTCTCCTCCGAGTCCCGCACAGCAGAACAAGAGATGCCAGCGTTCGGCTGAGGGCCCTAAGATGGCCTGTCTTCCCAGGGGTGGGACTTCTTCCTTCGTGAAGCCCACACGCAGACCTCACTCACCCACACGCAGGGACATCTGTCTCCCCCATGCTGGAGGGCCTGGATGCTCCCAGATGTGCCTGCCCAGGCACACCCAGGTGCTCACCCAGGAGCATCTGTATCGGCCCCGGCCTGTGGAGAACACGTGTGTTGCAGGCACATGAGCGCGCGTGCACACAAACACACACACACACCGGTCCTATTTATAGCTTCTGCCACAGCGCAGAACCCTGGTGTCCAAGCTCGGAGTTTTCCCAGCTGCTAAACACAGTGCAATAACACGTCCCTGCCTGACCCCTTCCTGGGCCCAGAAGCTCCCCCACAGCTCCCCACAGGCACCCCTTTGCTCAGCACCCTCCCGGCGCTCCCCAGACCCTTTGCCTCAGCCAGCATTCCACAAAAGGAAAGCAATCAGGCGCAGTGTGTAAGGGCTTGGGTGACTTTTCTCCATATGGACATTTCATTTCCAAGAATTCAGAGCCTGTCCCTGCCCTCCCCTCCCCACCCCCCCCAATCCACGGTTGTTAATCTTCCCCTTGGCATTCCCAGGGCTGCAGAATGCCCGGGCAGGGGCGGCCTGAGGGGGTGCAGACAGCTCTCGCCAGCCTCTGGGAAAGTGCTCACAGCCCAGGGCCACGGAGGATGGCAGTGCGGCCAGGGCGTCGGGAGAGGCGCTGGGCTGGGGCTGGGGGGGCACATTGCTCTTCTGCCCCACAGCCCTCCCGGCTGCCGGCACTCAGGGACCCGAAAGCTGGTGTCAGAACTGCTTGGCGACTTGGGAGCCATGCCCCGTGGCCTCTCCAACCTTAAACTGGACCCCCATCTTCTCGGGCTGGGACTGCCACAGGAATGGATTTTTCGGGGGGTGGCACAGGCGGGGAGCATTAACAGTGCCAAGCCCCCTTCAGCTGGCACGCTCAGAGGTGCCGTGAGAGAGGGTCTGTCTAGGATGTGGGAGACACAGGGATAGAGATGCAGGGTAGGGTGGAGGGCTGTGGGGCTCGTCCTGGGGAGTGGGGAAGCAGAGTGCCTGTGGGCACCTGAGTGCCGTGCACCTGTGGACCGAGCAAGCATTTGTAGCTGGGAGACTATCAGTCCAAGTTCACGCTGCCCCATAGCCTGGCTTCTGTCTGCCCCTCCCTCCCCACCCCATCCTTCTCTCCCACAGCCTCCCTCACCCTCCAAAGAGCCCTCCTCCTCCCTACAGAGTGACCCCTCTCTTTGGGATACTCACCCCACGGCCCATCTTGGGGCAGGGTGGCTGAGGGGACCTGGACTGGACAGGTCACCGGGAGGATCCCCAGCCCACACCTCTGGTCTGGGATGGCCAGAGACCCCAGCAAACAGACAGAGCCGGCAGCAAGCAACAGGGTAGCTTTAAATAGGTCCCTCTCCCCCTCTCCCCCGCCTTCCCCTCCTCTCCCCTCGGGAAAGAAACGTTTGTTGAAACAGGATCCCTGAGGACTCCTCCCCTCCCGCCCGTTAAGCAACAGGCGGGTGGACCATGGACAGTCCATTTGTCCTGCTGTGTGTTCCCCTCGGCTCCCCCCATCCTCCCCTGGCCCCTGGCGGCCACGACTAAGAGAGGCAAGCAGCAAGGCTGGGGCTGGAACTGTGCCCCTTGGGGACAGGCTGAGGGGGAACAGTCCCCACAGCATCCTGGGATGCCAGGGGCCATGTGGTCCCACTCTTTCTCTTGTTTTCCTGTTGGAGAAACTGAGGCCCAGAGAGACAAACCACTTGAATGGAAAAAACAGAACCAGAATTCAGGGCTCCTGACTCCCAACCTCCCTGAGAAAGAAGTAGAGACTGTTCCCTCTATGTAGAGATTGTGGGGACACAGAAATCGGGGAAAGTAGTCAGCCTTGGAACCCAGGGCCTCCCTTGTATAAGACGCACCCCAGAAGGGGGCTCAGGAGACAGCACGAAGTCTGGAGACGGAGGGGGAAAGGGTCTCCGCAAGCCCTCCAGCTGAAGAAGCCTTTCCTGAGTTTGAGAACATGACTCCGGGGGTGGGGCAGGGAGGTGGCTGGGGGAGGGACAGGCAAGCAGGGAGACAGCCCTGGAGCCAGCCCAGCCGACGTCCATGCTGATATGGCTCTGGTCGTGTTCACCCCTTGTTACCGAGTGGACACGCAACTCCCGTACTCTCTGTTGAGGGGCCCCAGGCTGGCTCCATGCCTGTGGTTGGCAGGTGGCTGGGGAGAAGCCAAAGAGAGGAAGCTGCAGTTCTCAGAGGTATATGGAGGTCAACGTTATAGCAAGTGCCAGGCCCGGGAACCAGAAAGGAGGTGGTTGCCTCCTTCTTCCAGTGGTGAGGGGAAGGCTAGCCAATCTGCAGCATGCAGGCCCGAGGTTAGACCGTAGATGCAGGTCCGAGGTTAGACCGAAGAGAGGTCTCTCTGCAGTGAAGCCCCAGAGAAGCTGGAAGAAGTCCCTGGGAGTGGGGAGGGGGCCTCAGGGCTGGAAGCGGCATCTGTAACCATCTACCAGCTGGAAACAGGGGTAGAGAAGAGCTGGAACAGGACCATTTAATAAAAGGGCCAAAGCATGAGGGGCAAAGAGGGGAAGGGGAGACCAGCAGGGGCAGAGAGAGAAGAAAACTCCTGCCCCCGCCATCTGGGAGCAGTAGGAGGACAGGATTCTCCTGGAGTGTCCCCATTTCTCTGGGCACAGAGATGGAGTGGAGGGAAGCCAGTGCAGTGGGGATAGGTCTGAGATCCCTGAGCCCCAAGAAGCTAGGAGGAAAGGAAGGGGGAGATGAGGCCTGAGGTGCCCGCTTACTGGGCCGGTCCTCTTGGGCCCCGGAGGGAACTCCCTACAGAGGGATTATCGACCTCTCCAGCAAATCCACTCTCAGGGCACAGGGCTCAGGCCTGAATTCCCCAAATAACTGGCCCCCTCCTGCGCTTGGGATTTTCCATTCCAGGGATCCGGAAGGTCACATCCCGCTTCCGCCCTCCTTCTCCTCTTGGGTTACAGCTGGAGGGATGGGCAGGATGGGGCAGACACCTTGTGTCCCTGGGCCCTTGACATTGAATTTGAGCCTGGGGGAGGCCAGGCAGTGTGGGGGAGCAATAAGGGAAAAGCAGATCCCAGTCCAAGCCCTGGTGTGGACAGGAGAGAGAGAGAAGCCGACGAAGACATGGCACGAAGGCCTGTGGTTGGACATTAGGAGAGACGGCCCAGGGAAGAAGTCCCTGCAGGAATAGCCCGCAGGTGGCTGGGTCGCACAGCAGCAGGGTGGACCCAAGGGCAGCCTTGCCCTGGGCTGGGAGGGGGGGGCGGTGAGAGTGCCACCCGGGGCGTAGGGGGCTCCTGTTCCTTAGTTCCGGGCTTGGAATCTCTTCCCTGTGCCCCACAATCTCCAGGGTGCGAGGTGAGATGGGGAGAGAAAGCCAGCCCAGAGCCCGCGGGCATGTGGGTCTCAGGCACCCGGCCCTCAGTTCTCGCTCCCCCACTCTCACCCCCGCCGGCACCGCCCAGTGCTGCCCAGTCCGTCCAAGGCCCTGGCTCTGGTCCCGTGGCCAGGCCCATACCGGAAAGGACTGTGCCCTCGCTCTGCGCATCCAGCCTGGTGGCGGCTCTGGCCATACCTGGCACTGGGACTGGAGTGCGGTCCCAAGGGCGATGCTGTGCACACATTTGGGGCTCAGACAAAAGAAAGGCTGGACAGGACACCCCGGGGCCCATTCCTTGCCCAAACGTCCCTGACCATCCTCCCCGCCTGGGCGAGAGGCCCTGGGCGTCTACCTCCTTCTGCTCCAGCGTGGACCTCAGATCCAGGACATCAGTGGGGTGTGCACTCCTGGTCCCTTGATCTGGGGCCTGGGCTGGGCCAGTGCCTGTGAAGAGAGCCAGCGGCCAGTTTGGATCAAGGGCCTGGGAGTAAGAGGGACAGAGCAGAGAGCAGGGAAGACTTGAAAGCCGGAGGTGGAGGGCCAGGCCTGGCTGGAGAGTGGGTTTGGGAGAAGGGCAGAGGTCGGTGAGGATGGGTGGTCCTGAGTCAGGTGTTTGGTTGGCACGGGGAGACGTGGGAAGCAGGGGCGCGTGTGCGCGTGTGTGCATTATGACTGAGGGGCACGACTGTGGGGGCACCCCTGTGTGGGGAAGGGGTGGTGGGAGCGTACCACGTGGAAATTCAGAAGGAGGAGCTCTGCGCACCAGGGAGGCCAACACTGGTTTGGACGTGCGGTCCATCCAGTAAAGACGGAGCGTCTGGGTCCCGGCATGTCGGGTCGTGTGAGCGTGCGTGCGCGGGCAGGGCCAGCGCGGTGTACGTGAGCGTCCCTGGGAGAAAGTGTGTGCACGAGGGGGTGGGGAGGCCGCTGGGCTGCAGATGGGCCGTCAAGGTCGCCCAGAAACAGTTTTGTTTCCTAAGTGACTAGCCTCCTGGGGCCTTCAGCCCAGACTTGAAGGTTGTTTCAAGATCATGAAAGGGAGTGGGGAAGGGAGGGGAGATGGAGGGACGCTCGGGAGGCCCTGTCCCCCCCCACTGTCCCTCCTCCGCCCCTCACTCCACTTCTCCGCCCCAGTCCCCATTTTAGGCCCAGCTCAGCAGTCCTCCTCCTGAGGCCAGCCCTCTCCAGGGACCTCCCCTTCTCTCCCTCTTCCATCCCCTGAAAGATTCTTCCTCCCTTTTTCAGGGCCTGGGCTCTTGTCCCCGCCCCCCCACCAGGCTTCCGGGTCCTTCTTGGGAACGGAAGGAATTTTCTCCTTCTAAGGGGAGACAGGCCTGGGGGGTTGCAGCATGGATGGGAAACCTGGAAAGGCCTGGGGTGGCCATGACAAGCGTCCAAAAAAGTCCCTTTCACTTCCCTTCCTGTCCGGGCCTCTCCTCCCACTTCCGGCAGGTGGCAGCGACCTTGTGCTAGAATGGGTGGGCTCAGAGCCACAGAGTGCCTGTCTGAGGCCTGCTGCTGCCTCAGTTTCCCCACTGGACCACAAAGCCAGTGTTGGATTTTCTCTCCGTCCCTCCCTTATTGCCTGCTCCTCTGCGTTCTTTCTGGTCTTCCTTTCCAATCAACTCGAAATAGATTCTAAGACCCTCTTTCTCGGGCTCTCCTTGCTTCCGTCGTCTTTAATCTTTCCCCCAGATGATTTTTATTATCCTTTCTATTGTTAACACCGTATTATAAAGAAAGAAAATTGAGGTAAGAACACCCAGAATTTTCCTCCATCTCTCTGCCTTGGCTCCCGTCCCACCTTTTTTTGCCCTCTGCCCTACTGTCTGGGTTTGGATAGCTCGGGGTGCCCGAGCCAGCCCTCCTCCCTGAGCACAGGGGCCCAGGCACACTCTGTCCTCCCACATGTCCTGCCTGCGGTCCCTGAAGCTGGTCCTGCTGGGCCCAAGCTGCGGAGTGACCTGAGATCAGAGGCGCCCCTACTCTAGCCTTGCTCCTTCCTCTGAAGAACAAGGAGCAGGACTGGAAAACCTGACAGCCCCCCAATTGCAGGTTACCTTCTCTTCAGCTCGCGGCTGAGCTCAGGTGAGCGGGAGAAATTACTGTAGTTCTATCTGTGCCATAACTCACCGTCTGGAGACCGGGGCTCAGAGGGGGAGCTGAGGGGACAGGTACCCCTATTTTGTTGATCAGCGTGACCCACAGAAATGAGTGTGATCAGTTTGACTCTTGGCACAGAAGCAGGGAGGGGCTCAGGGTTGGGCACGGATTACCTGGTTTCTTACCAAGAGCCCCTGTGCGAGGTGGGACAGGGAGGAGGGCAGGGCTGGGGGTGAGGCTGCAGAAACCTGACATTTCTTGGCTGGCATTTGATCAGCAAATACCAGATTAGTCTGTTTCCAGAGATTCTTTGGGCTGGAAAAATATGTTCGGGGTGATGGGGTGCATGGGGTTAATGGACCTTGCTGAGTTTGGGGGTCAGGGGTCACAGCTGGGCCCTCTAGGGTTCCTGTTTCCTTTGATTCCATCCGGGCAGGGAGGGAGAGGCCCTCCAGCCCCCCTGAGGCAGGTTTGCTTTGGCCGGAGATCTGACCCAGCCACTGGCCCAGAGCACCCCGCCTCCCTGTTCCCCCTCTCGAGAGGCAGCCTGGCGCCCAGCCTCCCCCTTCCTAGCTCCTGCTTCCCCTACCAGGCCCCCTCCACTTGGCCCAGGATGCGGCTCTGTGGGTCTGCCTGTCCCCGCTGGTGTTCCGGACGCCCGGCCAGGATAGGATGCCCTGCAAACATCTGGCACAGGGGGCCCAGCCTTGTTCCCACATAAGGAGCCCTCCTAGGGGCTTCAGGGAGTTTGGCCTCCTCTGTGCCTTGGTTTCTCTGCAGGTCCCGGACGCTTTCACTCTTGTGCTCCTGCCTGGGTGCTCTCAGCGCTGCCTCCGGGGGAATGTGAGTGCTGCCCATGACTCAGTCGGTAGCCCTTGCTTGTTTTGGGGGTGCTGTGTCATTCCGACGTTCTTCCCGTGTTTGCTGAGGGAAGCCAGACCGCTGGCTGCCCGATTCCGTGCAGAGTGCTGCAGAGACTATTCCAGGCAAGGCAAACAAGGCTCCCACCCTCACGGTCCTTCTGTCCAAGTCCCATGCCACTTAGTCACCCTGGTTTTCTCCCGCTACCCTGCCCCTTGACCGGGTCTCCCCAAGGCCAGGCCCAGCTCCCTCACTTCCTCACCTCCGTGTCTGCCAAGCTGGATTGGGTGGGCCTGGGCTCTGTCTCCCACCTGGGCGTTCCCCCACCCCGAAAAAGCAGGAGCCAAGGTGGGCCATGGGCTGAACTGCGGCGAGGGCAGGGGCTGGCCATGGGGACTAACTCTGCCATTAACTGCTGTGAACCTGAGTAGTCCTCGGACTCCCATCAATAAAGTGAGGGGCTGGCTGGGTGACTGGGTAGGGGCTCTCACCCCTGCCTGTGTCTTACGGTCTCACGCCTGAGCCTCACCCCCCACGGCCACACTGTAACTGGTCAGAGGTGGGGCCCAGGCATCAGTGTCCCCAAAAGCTCCCCAGAGGATTCCATGTGCACGCAGGGATGAGAGCCACAGAGCCAGACTGCCCCCAGGATCTCTAGCTCATCAGAGTGACAGTAACTGAAGCGCCAGGTTAGCGCTTAGGCCATTTCCACGCATTACTTAACTGGGTCCTCATAACAAGTCTCTTTTCTAGATAGAGAAACTGAGGCACAATGATCCTGAGCTTACCCAACCAGGGGAGCTGGGACTCAAGCCCAGGCAGGCTGGTTCCAGAAACTGCACATGGAACTTCTGTGCTGTTAGAGCACGTGCCAGGTAGAGGGAACCGTGTGGGCTCAGGCACAGAGGCGTGGGGCACCCAGTGGGCAAAGAAGAAACACGAGAGCCCACACTGGAAATGGGTGTGTGAGCCATTTCACGGGGGCCATTCTAAATACCAGTGATTCCTACAGGGCTCCGGTGGTAACACTCACCTGGGGAGCTCGTTAACAATACAGAAGAGGAGGCGCATCTCCTGGAAATTCTGATATCCGGGGGCAGTGGTGGGGCGTGGGAATCTGTATTTTTACCACCAGAAAGATTGAGAAATATTGCTCTTAGCAGTATGGAGCCATTTCCACGTTTTGAGCAGGGGCGGAATGCTCTAGGAAGGCTCACTTGATTGCAGGTGTGTGTGCATGGGCGGTGGCCGGGGGGGTGTCACACTGAAAGGAAGAGACAGGTAGGCGGCTCTGGCAGTAATTTAGCCAAGAGGTGGTGAGGCCTGCAACAAGACAGTGGCCATACAATGAGGAGAAAGGGCAGATGAGAAAGATCTTTGGGAGGTAGACTTTCAGGATTTGGCATCTGATCGTATGTCATGGTGAGGGAGAAAGGATTGGAAAGGGGAGGATGGACGTGGGTGCAAAGTTAACTAAACTCAGGTTCCGGAAGGAAGGCAATTGTTTGGGAGAGAAGTCACACGTTCGCTCTGGGACATCTGGTTCGGGAGGTTCAGCCTCCTCAGCACCAACGCCCTGTGCCTGAGTGTCCACCTGGAGCGAGCTGTCACCCCGTCACCCCGTCCTGCCATCTGGCTGGACCTGCGCCCTTGTTGCTCCCCCAGACACCAACTCCTTTGCGGAAGGATGGTCTGTCCTGGGCAGAGGAGCATGGCAGTATGGTCTAGAATGCCTGGATCTGCCGCTCACTAGACAAGAGTTTTCGCTTCTCTGAGCTTGTTTCCTTAACAGCCCTGACTCCCAGGGGGGTGTTGAGGATGCACATGCTCAGTGCTGGTGCCCTTGCTTTTCAAGGGTAAGACAAACTCCAGAGGCAGGAACAGCGCCCTTGCCCTCCCTGGAGGTGATCCGGCCACCCAAGAGGAAGCACCTGGCTTCCCTCCCTCTCACTCACCACTTGCTCACTCATTTGCTCAATCACTTGGCCAATGTCCATGGAGCTTCCCCTCCTTGTGAGGCACTGTGCTGGGCGTGGGGGCAGAGCCAAGAAGAGCCAGCAGTGGTCTTGATGGAGAGACAGATATAAACAAAGCCTGGAATGGCGAGGCAGAGTGGGAAACGCCACCCAAGAGCTGAGGACAGGGTGCTGGGAGCCAGGGGAGGGTCACGTCAGCATCAGGACTCTGGGTCCCGCTCTCCCATGGCCCACGCCTTTGCCCCTGCTGGCCCATCTGCTGCTTTGTTTTTGTAGTTTTTATTTCAGGGTTTGTTTTCCCAATAAAGAGCCTTTGGAAAAATTCCACCCTTGTTTCAGTTGGACTAGGGAAAAGGGGGAATTGTCCGTTCTTGGGCCAGGGTGGCCAAGGGGTGCCAGGCTCCTGGAGAGTCCAGGTGTGCACAGCGCAGGAGCCGGGGGCTGTCAGGAGGGGGCCCGGGGAGAGCATGGGACGAGCGGGAGCTGAGAGGGCTCACGTGGCTCAGTGGCTGTGTGTCCCCATATGCTCTTCCCAGACCTCTCCTCGTGTCCCCCATCCTCTGACGAGACAGAAAAGTGAAGACCCCTTTCCACCTCAGGGAATCCCACGAACCCTGGTTCCATTCTCTTTCCCCACCCAGGGTGCTTTAACGGGCTGGGACCCAGAGTCAGAAGGGAGCCTTCAATACCATTCCAGCTCTAGAGGGCTGTGTGTGTGTGTGAAAACCCCTGGGCCACCACACGCACACACACACACACACACACACACACACACCCCCTCTTGCTGAGTCCCCTCTACCTGGGCCTCCAGCATCACACCCATTCATTCAACAAATATTTATGGAGCATCCACGGTGTGCTAGGAGCTGGAGATTATACTGGTGGAAAAGTTCTTTCAAAAGGTTGTATAAAAAGTTGAAAATAGAGCTACCCTATGATCCAGCAATTGCACTACTGGGTATTTACCCCAAAGATACAAAAGTAGGGATCCGAAGGGGTACGGGCACCCCGATGTTTATAGCAGCAATGTCCACAATAGCCAAACTGTGGAAAGAGCCAAGATGTCCATCGACAGATGAATGGATAAAGAAGAGGTGGTATATATATACAATGGAATATTATGCAGCCATCAAAAGGAATGAGATCTTGCCATTTGCAACGATGTGGATGGAACTGGAGGGTATTATGTTGAGTGAAATAAGTCAAACAGAGAAAGACATGTATCATATGACCTCATGGATATGAGGAATTCTTTTTTTTTTTTAAGATTTTATTTATTTATTTGAGAGAGAGAGAGAGAATGAGAGACAGAGAGCACGAGAGGGAAGAGGGCAGAGGGGGAAGCAGACCCCCCGCTGAGCAGGGAGCCCGATGTGGGACTCGATCCCGGGACTCCAGGATCATGACCTGAGCCGAAGGCAGTCGCTTAACCAACTGAGCCACCCAGGCGCCCCGATATGAGGAATTCTTAATCACAGGAAACAAACTGAGGGTTGCTGGAGTGGGGGGTGGGGTGGGAGGGATGGGGTGACTGGGTGATAGACACTGGGGAGGGTATGTGCTCTGGTAAGCGCTGTGAATTGTGCAAGACTGTTGAATCTCAGATCTGTACCTCTGAAACAAATAATGCAATATATGTTAAGAAAAAAAAAAAGAAGAAGGTAGCGGGAGGGGAAGAATGAAGCGGGGGAAATCGGAGGGGTAGACGAACCATGAGAGACGATGGACTCTGAAAAACAAACTGAGGGTTCTAGAGGGGAGGGGGGTGGGAGGATGGGTTAGCCTGGTGGTGGGTATTGAGGAGGGCACATTCTGCATGGAGCACTGGGTGTTATGCACAAACAATGAATCATGGAACACTTCATCTAAAACTAATGATGTAATGTATGGGGATTAACACAAGAATAAAAAAGAAAAAAGGTTGTATAGGCACCCAGTGTGTGTGTGTGTGTGCGCGCGCGCGCACATACACTCATGCATGTGTGTATATGAATAAGTGCGTGCAGGCTAGGGAAGCAGGAGGAAGAAGAATGTTCCAGAGTCAAGCAGTTTGCATTTGAATCTCAGTGCCGCCATTTAGCCAGGTGACCTTGGGTAACTTACATAACCTCTCTGGGCCCCCCTCTCCCATCTGCAAAACAGGCCACAAGAGCACTCGCCCCGTGGGGCGCTGGGGAACTGAGTGAGCGCAGGGTGCTTAGTGTGGAGCCCAACAAAAAGCAGGTGCACGGGAAGTATTTGCAACAACTGGTGCCTCCCCTCATCTCGCTCAGAGCTGGGTGTGCACAAACTCATAAATGACCCCTTCTCCCCATCTGGCCCTGGCTCAACCTCAGTGACTCAGAGGCAGCCACCTGGCGCTAACCACCTCCTGTCCCCTGGGGCTCATCTATAAGACGCAGCCCACAAACACCGCTGCCCTCTTCTGCCCTGGATCACTCCCCCAACCCCACCCCCACCCCAGGCTGCTGGTTTGGGGAAGAAGAGATACACACAGCGGGGGCTGCCTCAGCTCAAGGCTACCCTCCACACAGGTGTCTGCACCATCAGCTGGCGGGGAGAGGAGGAGCCGGCTGGGGGAGCCTCTGGGGTGGAGCCCAGGCACCCAACACTCTGGGACTGGGGAACCAGGGACTTGTCAGGGAGGAAGGGTGAAGGGGATTCCAGCTCAGAGGGATCCATCCTTGGCATTCGGGAGTGGGTGGCGGCTGGCGCTAATCCTGGGTAGAGAAATGGCGGGGCCTCCCTGGGAGTTCCGGCCAGGTCGTGTGGAGGCCAGCAGTGGTATTGGGGCTCCTCTGTTCTTGAACAGCTCTCTGCGTGGGGTTTGAGACGTGGGGAAGGAGTGTGGGCTCAGCCAGACAAGAGGAGGGTTCAGGGAGTAGACACACACACACACACACACACACACGCAAGCTACCTGGGGGGTGCATCATGAGGGCGCAGTGCCTGGCTGGGGAGGAAGGAGGGAGAGAGTCCAGTGTGTCTGTGTGTGGGTGCGGGAGACGGCTCTGTGGTTCTCGAGTGTGCGCCTGGGTCCTCGGGTGGATGGCTCTGTTTCCACGTGAGCTGAGGTGAAGCTGGGTTTTTGGCTCTACCTCTGCCTTATCTCTTGGCCCGAGCCTCTCAGCAGATCGGCAGAGAATTTTCCCTTTCGGGACGGTGGGAAAATATGGCTCATCAGACGGTATGGGTCAGGGCCTTACAAACACACGCAGATCACAGGAGGTTCTTCTGTGTGACCCTTAGCTGCACTGAGCTGGGATTTATACACGTTTAAGAGAGAGAGTGCTGAGTACCCTGCGTGTGCATCTGGTGTTTCCGCGTGTCTGATGTCTGGTGCGTACGTGTGTCTGTGTCTTCGACGTGTGTGTCACCGTCTTCAAAGCACCGCCTGTGTCCACAGCTGGGTCCATACCTGTCTCCAAGAAGCCATGTACCAGGGGCAGGAGCACGGACGGGCCCCTCCACACCGAGACGATCCGACGCTCAAATCCAAGTTTGGACAGGAGCCGGTCCATTCACCTTGGACGTGCTCCGAAGCTCCCACACACCTGTTTCTTCACGGGGACAAGAACAGCACCAACCACAGCAGGTTCTGGCCAGGGTTTAAGTGAGATGAAAACACGCACCCGACACAGGTCAGAATACATTAACGGTCCTGCCTTTGAATGTGCCTCTCAGAGAACCGTGTCTTCATGGTTGTGGCCGTAACGTGTGACGCCGCCGTCAGAGTAGGAGCTGCCTTAAGGCAGAGGTCGTAACGATCTTCAGCGACACTCAGGACACCTCACGGCCCCCTCGGTGTCTTGCGCATCCGTCCTCTTGAAGGGGAATTGCGTAAGCCCGTGACACAGAGGCCTGATGTCTGATGTATGCCTACCCCTGGGGGTACCTAGCGGGTGTCTGGGCAGCCGGTGATGGCACAGTGATGACAGCCCCCCATGGCCACGGCGGGACCCCACACCGGTGTCTCTCCGCCATCCCAGGTCCCTCCCTCCTGTCTCAGGCCGCTTCCTCCTTTCTCAGCTCACCCCTCCACGAGCATCAGCCACGGTGCCGGGCACGCCTGTGTGGCTTTTTATGGGTCAGCTGCGGAGGGGACAGGAGCACCGTCCAGCCTGCAGGCTACGGCCCTCCTCTGTGGAGTGCGTGTGTGTGTGCGCGCGCGTCTCTCTGTCGGGACGTGTGAGTGGCGTCTCTCTGTACGGGGTTGCTCTGTGTTATGGTGGGTACATGCGTCTGTCCGTTGCGTGACGCGCCTGGTGCCTGGGCTTTGATCTCCTCCCCGCAGCGGTCCCAGTTACGTAAGCGGCTGAGCTGGACTCAGGCCCGGGCTGCGGGCTCCCCCTGCTGGCAGCCTCCAGAGCCCCCAGTCTGGGGAGGGGCGTGTGGAAGAATCTGGTTCTCCCGGGGCCTCGGCCCCACCCGAAACACCAGCCCAGCCCTCAACACCTACCTGCCCCAGCTCCTGCCCAGCCCCAAGCCATAGGGTGTTCTCAGCGACCTGAGTGTCCCCTCTCATGACGCCCATACTGGGAGGTTGGTTATTACTTGCTCATGGTATGGCCCCCCAGGGAACAACCGTGTGTTCCCTGAAGGCAGGGGACCATGCCGGCCATGCTTACCACAGCATCTCCAGTGCCCGGTACCAGGCCTGGCCTAATCAGTGTTTGTTGAATGACCAAGTGTATAGGGTGAAGAAGCTTGGGAAGAGAGACAGTGGGATGTGGGAAGATTTGGGGCTCTGGGGACAGACAGGCCTGAGCTCATCAGACATTGGCCACTTAAAAGCTGTGTGGCCTTGGAGAAAATGCTTAACGTCTCTGAACCTTCAGTTTCTCATCTGTTGAATGACACCATCTGGTAAAATGTGCTGTAAAGACTAGAAATAATATCCAAAAGGGCCTTACTATGTAGGCATCTATTGGGATGATGATGAATGGCAACATCTCCCATCTCTCAAGCATCAGAAAGCAGTAAGTCCACTCCACTCCCAAATAAAGGAAGAGTAGTTTTCCTCCAAAGCTGCCCTATGCCTTTCCGCTTTCACATAGCTCAGTCTGACCTGTGGATAGATTTAGGTGAAATGGATTCGGAGAAATCAGGCTGTGAATATGTCCAAGTGGGAGGAAGACATCTTGCTGCCCTGTTCCTGGGCCAGTCCTGGAAGTACTGGGAGGGCTGTCCTTTGCCGAAACCAGCATTCAGCTTCAGCGTTTCTCTGCTCTCTGAATGTGGCTTCATATGAGCACCTCCTGTGAGCCAGGCACTGGCTGCATCCAAGGAAGATCTGGTCTGGCCTCTGCCACTTTTCCTCTTGGAGCCTTAGTTTCCTCCTCTGCAAAAGGGGGCCGGGAGGGAGTGAGAGGGGGAGAGTAGGAGCCCAGGGCGGGTAGGGGGTTGGAGGGTGAAGGTGCTAGATGGGCTCTGGGGTCGCTTCCCAGGGACGCCCCATTGGCAGACAGCTTTGCAGACCTGGCTGTCCCTTCTCTTATCTGGGCCCACCCTTCCTGCGCCTCCCCACTCCCCACCTTCTCGGCCGAGGGGAGAGAGAGCTCTCCCATCCCCCCACCTCCAGGGCAGGCCCCACTCTGCCCAGTGCCAGGGATGTTTGTCTCTCCTCATGGGAAACAGACCTCTTCACGTAATCGCTTCACTGCTCCTAAGGCTAAACAGAACGTCTCAGGAAGCAGTTCAAAGAATCATTCAAAAGCACAAACAAAACCCCGTAATTCCCTATCTCCTATTCCGTGTTATCCCGTGCCAAGAACCTCACGTACATTATCTCAATTAATAGTCACAAAAGCCCTTCGGGGTGGATGTCATCCCACCTCAAGGTGCCAAGAAAGCAGGTTGAAGGGAGTTAGCCAACTGGACGGGATCCCCAACCAAGAAGTGACTGCGGCGCCCTCCCTAACCCGCTCCCTCTGGTTCTGCCGGAGGGGGTGGCAAGCCAGTCTACCGGGACCTGGCGAGGCCCAGCGGCGCCCTTCAGCCCAGGCCCTCCGCATTCCGGAACTCCTGGGTCCCCCGCCAATCCCCACTCGAGCGGGGCTTGCGGCGAGGCCTAGCGGCCCGGGGCAAACGACTGGATCCTAAGTGCGTGGCCGGTCACCTGACCGACCCCGAGGCCCCTGCACCCAACTCTCAGAGAGAAAGGCCGCAGGTGCAGGGTGGGGGTGGGGGGCTGGGTAGGGGTTTGGCGGAGCCCAGGTGCCGCCCCTTTGCGTCGGCCGGGGTGGGGGCGGAGCCGGGACCGAGGTTGGGGCGGGTCGTGGCCGGGGCCCGGGGTTGGGGCGGGGCTGAAGCCGGAGTTGGGGCGGAGCCCGGACCGAGGTGGGCGGAGCAGGGCCGGGGTCGGAGCGGGTCGGGGCCCGGGGCCGGAGTCAGATCGGATCCGGGATCCGGGGCCCGGGGCCCGGGGTCTGAGCGGCGGAGCCCGGACCGAGGTGGGCGGAGCAGGGCCGGGGTCTGGAGTCGGGGCAGGGCCGGGGTCGGCGCGGGTCGGGGCCCGGGGCCGGAGTCAGATCGGATCCGGGATCCGGGGCCCGGGGCCCGGGGCCCGGGGTCTGAGCGGGTCCGGGGTCGGGGAGCGGGGCGGAGACAGAACAGAGGTCGCTGTGGGTCCGGCGTCCGGGGGTTGGGGGGTTGGGGCGGGGCGGGGACCGAGATCGGGGCGGGGCGGGGCGGAGCCGGGGCGCCGGGGGCGAGGCCAGGGTCAGGCGGGGCCGGGGCGGGGCTTGGGGCGGGGCGAGAACGGTCTCCGAGTCGCCGCGGAAAGAGGGAGAGCGGTAGGAAGAGAAGGGGGAAGGGGGGACTTGGAAGCTCCCGCGCCGCTCGCCTCGGCTCCGTGCACCCACGCCTCGCTGCTCCGCTCCGTGCCCCCTTCCCGGGCATGCGCCCTCGCAGTGCTCGTCCACCCAGAGCCCGCGCCGACCCCCGGAGCCTCCCCCAAGCCGGCCGCGCAGGATGGGCCCCCTCGGCCCCTTGCCGCGGCTGCCGCCGCCGCTGCTGCTGCTAATGCTGGGTAAGCCGGCCCCCGCCACGGCCCCCCAGCCCGCCGGCAGGTGCCTGCCACCTGGCGCCCAGCCCGGCCCCCTCCCCAGCGCTTCGGAGCCCCTAGCACCCGCTACTCCGTCAGGGGCGCCTCGAGCCTCCCTCCCCGGGCTCAGCGCCCAGCGGCCTGAGTGGCTGCCCCGGCTGGGGCCCAGTGAGGACCCACCGAGGTGCCACCTCCAGGCCGCCGGGCCAGCCCCACTTCTCCGCCGGCATACTCAGGGCCTGGGGTCGCTGCGCCCAAACGCTGCGACTCCCTTTGCCTCACACTGAGCTTGAGGCCCAGCGCTGGCTGCCCGCCCTGCGTGGGCAGCGCTGGCCCGTCTTCATAATTGCCCGGAGTTGGCTGGAGGCCCAGGGGCCGGTTCTGCCGTGATCTTTGAAGTTCAGCCTCCCCAGATGGTTCCCCTCCCCCCAGACCTCATCATCTGAGGTTTGGGGCAGTTCCCCCTGTCACCCCCATCTCCACCCTGGGCCGGGTCTCCCTTTGCCCACTTTCCCTCTCTCAGGTCGCACTGGGCTCTGTGGCCTCTTAGTGCTCGTCACACCCCCTTGTTCCCCGCTCCCTGCCTCAGGAGAAACCAAGCGCCATGGAGACTGATGCTGGGATCTCCAAGCCCCTTGGGTCTGTGGGGGTGGGTGTTCCTGGTGAGGTGTTCTGACCACCGCTGCATGGATGCGTGAGAGAGCACCTGGCAGCGCAGCTGCTTCTGGTCTGAACTGGAGGGTTCCTTCGGGACTGGTCCGGGGAGGAGTGTGGCTTCGAGACAGCAGGCTGCCTGTACAGATGTTTGGGAGACTGAAGCCCTCGCAATGAGAGTGCAGAGCGGGGGTGGCCTTGCCACCCGGATTCGGAGCTGCCATCGTCAAGGCACAGGCTGACGTCGCCCCAGCGGCCTGTTTCTAGACCAGAGCTCCAGCGCAGGGCCAAGCAGAGCCTCCCCCCGGCTCCATAGGTCCCTGGGCCCTGGGGAACTAGAACGAGGCCTCTCCTCGGGGCCCTGGGTGGGAGGCAGGAGGAAGTTGCTGTGGGGCCCGGTTGCCTAGCAGGTAGCCGGTTGTCCCCAGTGGGCAGCGTGGAGTGGAAGAGCCCAGGGGAGGTGGGAGAGTGTGGTGCGCAGACATGGAAGAGCCTGCGGAGATCTGAGTGCCCACTGCGTGCAGGCGCTTAGGTTCATTCTGAAGAGGAGGAAGGTGAGGTGATTTGCTCCAGAGCGCCCATCTCGTGAGCGTTGGGGCTTGGATTTGAACCCAGATCCGTCTGACTCCAAAGCAGGTCTCTGCCCCACCTCCCCTCTCTGGCTGGGGAGAGAGCTGCCTGGCAGCTGGTTTCCTGGGGCGGCCTGGCTGGCCGACTTTCCCATGGGGATCCCCAAGCATCAGCAGCTCTGGAGCCAGGAAGGTGGGAGGGGGGCCCTTCTGGGCAGAGTCTGCTCGGAGGCCGAAAGGTGTCAGCTCATCTGTCTCCACCATCGCCTAGATTATGAAATGCCCTGGGGCAGGGCCCTCCTGAGTCACACACTCACTTGCTGTCAGAGCGGAGACTGTCTTGGGAGAGGAAGAGATGTGTCAGTGCAGCTGGGCATGAGGATGTGGCTGGGACCCAACCTCCTGAGGCCCAGCATGTGCTTTAACCAAGCGACCACAGGTGCCTCCCTCCTCCCTGGACTCAGCTACAGGAAGAAGGGGCTGAGAGCCCAGCTCAGGTGGGAAGGTCAAGGGAAGCATGTCTGGAGGGGCTGGAGGACAGAGTTTGACCACAGACTTCGTGTTTTCCTCCAGCCTCTGCAGAAAGGCCCTGGGTATGCCCCTGGGAGTGACAGACATTCTGGTTGGTGAGGTCAGTCCCCTCCGGCCTCCCCTGGGAGTTTCCCATCTTCCTCCCTGGCTTTGTCCCTCCGCGGGGGCCTGCGGAAGCCATCTAAGGATAGTAGGATCTTGGTCAAGACATTATACTTCTCTTGCCTTACACCTCTTATCTGTAAAATGGAGGCAGGGGGCTGACCCAGCCCTCCTTCCTATGGCCTGGAGTTCTGGGATCTTATCCAGTGGGGCTATGGAAGGGTGGAAGGAGAGAAGGAAGAAGCAGGGCCCTCCGAGGGACTCAGGAGTATCTGCTGGGGCAGGATGAAGAAGAGAATTTTGGCTTCTCTGAGGAGAGAAAGATGGGAAGGGACAGCTGGGGTTTGCACCTCTTAACAGAGAGGAAACCTTATGTAAGTGAACGCACACCATATGCAAATGAAGGCTTTTGTTAGGTAGTTGGGACGGAAGCACTGTGCATCATCAGCTGGGCCAGCCAGGAAGATTGGCAGGCCCTGGGGGGAGGGGTGGGGACCTTCTGCCCCCAGAGGCCAGGGCAGAGGCTGGTTCTTGCCCCATAAGGCTCAGCTGCCTCTGCAGCCCCGTGGGGTGGGAGCAGCAGTGAGCTCATGGCACAGCTGGAGAGGGGAGGGCATTGTGTGGTGAGAACTGGCTGGGTCTGTGCCCTGTCCTGCTCAGGCCACTGGCTCTATTGTCTGGAGTCCCCTGGTCCAGGTGACACAGCTGAGCCGACCAGCCCTTCTGTGCAAGAGTTTGCCAACTCCCCTCAAACAAAGGAGAGGGCCATGTGGCCTCAGAATCCCTTAGCTGGAAGGCCCCACTGACCAGGCCCAGAACGGCTGGGAGGGGGGAGATGTGGGAGGCAATCAAGGTACAGCTGAAATCAAGGAGGCAGAGCAGATGGGCCTCTTTCTGCCAGTAGGTGCCTTACTTCTGGCCTCCCAGAAATGGGATGTTTCTGGGTTCTGAGGCAAAGCCGGGTCTATAACCCACTCGGGATCCAGGTGTCTTACCTCCCAGCAGCATCCTTTCCCTGTCCCCAGGGCAGGGCCCCGGCTGGGTCCCCACCTTCCCCAGGTTTGCTCTCCTTTATCGGGCAGGCAGCCAGAATGGTGCTGGGAGTGGGGGATACAGTGGGGACCCAGGCAACTCCAACTTCTCCTGTCCTCCCCTACAGGAGTCCAGTGCTTTGCCCGGGAGGTGCTGGTCCCCCAGGGGCCCCTGTACCGCGTGGCTGGCACGGCCATCTCCATCTCCTGCAATGTGAGCAGCTACGAGGGCCCTGCCCAGCAGAACTTCGAGTGGTTCTTCTACAGGCCTGAGGCCCCCGAGGCTGCGCTGGGCATTGTCAGTACCAGGGATACCGGGTTCTCTTATGCCGTCTTCGGGCCCCGCGTGGCAGCTGGCGAGGTGCAGGTGCAGCGTCTGCAGGGGGATGCCGTGGTGCTCAAGATTGCCCGCCTGCAGGCCCAGGATGCGGGCATTTATGAGTGCTATACGCCCTCCACTGATGCCCGTTACCTGGGCAGCTACAGCGGCAAGGTGGAGCTCAGAGGTACTGGCCCTGGGGTGGGCGCAGGCCCGTGCGCCCAAAAGGCCCAAAGTCAGGGCCTGGAGGGACCTGCCTAACCGCCCCTCAGGTTTTGTGGCTGAGGAAGCTGAGGCCCAGAGAGGTTGTGTGGCTCGCACGAAATCACCCAACAAGTTAGGGGCCCGTCCGGGACTCTAACCAAGATCTCTCCATTCCAGCCCATCGGGCTTCCTCTTCTGTGGGGCTACCTCCTGGGAAAGGGGGAGCCGGTCCCCTGCATTCGCTGCTGGGGGGAGCCCTCTAGGGTGAAGGGCCTCCATTCCTAGAGACTCCGGGATGCAGAACTGGGGGTGGCGGGGGACGAAGCAGAGGTAGGGTAGGAGGAGTGAGACCATGTGACATTCTTGCTCTTTTGTTTCTTTGTCTTCTGAGAAGGCAGACAGAGCCACTTTTCTGTGGTCCTGACAGGGGTTAGTTAGTTCCAAACATACGGGTGAGTAGGCGAAGGGCTGGGCTGTGAACTTCTGCAAGCATTTATTGAGCGCCTGGTGTGTGCCCGGCACCACTGGGTCACAGAAGAGATAACACAAGATGAACTCTGCCCGGTAGGAACTAACCGCGGTCCATTTAGGGAAACAGCCTGTGCACAGGGAGGGGTGACGAGGGCCACCAGCTCGCGGCCCTCCCTCACTGCAGCTGTTCTGTGCAGTTCTTCCAGATGCGCTGCAGGTGTCTGCTACCCCCCCGGGGCCCCGAGGCCGCCAGGCCCCGACGTCGCCCCCCCGGCTGACAGTGCACGAGGGACAGGAGCTGGCCCTGGGCTGCGTGGCGCGGACCAGCACGCAGGAACACACACACCTGGCGGTGTCCTTCGGGAGAGCGGTGCCCGAGGCGCCAGTGGGGCGAGCCACTCTGCAGGAAGTGGTGGGGCTCCGGCCGGACTTGGCCGTGGAGGCCGGGGCTCCCTATGCCGAGCGGCTGGCTGCAGGGGAGCTGCGGCTGAGCAAGGAGGGGGCTGAGCGGTACCGCATGGTGGTGGGGGGAGCCCAGGCGGAGGACGCGGGCACCTACCACTGCACGGCGGCTGAGTGGATTCAGGATCCCGATGGCAGCTGGGCCCAGATCGCGGAGAAGAGAGCGGTCCTGGCCCACGTGGACGTGCAGACACTGTGTGAGTGCCACACCCCACGGTGGGAGCTGGGAGCCCTGGTATTTCGGGGGCGGGGGCTGTGGCCGAGGGGGGCACCGATGGCCACTGCCTGACTTCAGGGGGCCCATCTTCCCGAGGGAGCCGGTCCTGTTAGCGTCCCTTCCCTCCCCTGGCGGGTTCTCTCTGCTCAGAAGTTGGGTGTGGAGAGCGGAGGGCCATGGCTGAGAGATGAGAGGCCCTGGGTGGTGGGGATGGTCGTACCCCGTGAGGGGCAGAGGGCTGCCTTGCGGTGCTGCTGGGGGTGGGGGGAGGAACTACAGCGCGGCAGTCATGCTCTGTGCCCCCTCCCGCCTCCATGACACCCCTTCCCTGTCCTGTGTTTCAGCCAGCCAGCTGGCAGTGGCAGTGGGGCCTGGGGAGCGTCGGATCGGCCCAGGGGAACCCTTGGAACTGCTGTGCAACGTGTCAGGGGCCCTGCCCCCGCCAGGCCGCCACGCCGCCTACTCCGTGGGCTGGGAGATGGCCCCCGCGGGGGCGCCGGGGCCTGGCCGCCTGGTAGCCCAGCTGGACACAGAGGGTGTGGGCAGCCTGGGCCCTGGCTACGAGGGCCGGCACATTGCCATGGAGAAGGTGGCGTCCAGAACCTACCGCCTCCGGCTGGGGGCTGCCAGGCCCGGTGATGCGGGCACCTACCGCTGCCTTGCCAAGGCCTACGTCCGAGGGTCTGGGGCTCGGCTTCGAGAAGCAGCCAGTGCCCGCTCCCGGCCGCTCCCCGTGCACGTGCGGGAGGAAGGTGAGGGGGGCGGTGGCTGGGGCCTCTCCCGGGGTCGGGGCTTGCGGAACCTTTTCCTTCTGTTTCTGGGCTTCTCTCCCTCTGCGTCCGCTGCCACCACGCCCTTCTCTCCCGCTCCTCTTCTTCGGGATTCTGGGAGCCCCTTGAGCTCCCTGGGGTGCTGCTTGGCCAGCGGTCCTAACCCCGTGCCCCCCTGGCCCCACGTCCTTGTTCCACAGGCGTGGTGCTGGAGGCCGTGGCGTGGCTGGCGGGAGGCACCGTGTACCGTGGGGAGACGGCCTCCCTGCTCTGCAACATCTCAGTGCGGGGCGGCCCCCCAGGGCTGCGGCTGGCCGCCAGCTGGTGGGTGGAGCGGCCCAAGGACGGGGAGCTGAGCTCTGGCCCTGCCCAGCTGGTGGGCGGCGTGGGCCAGGACGGTGTGGCGGAGCTGGGGGTCCGGCCTGGAGGAGGCCCTGTCAGTGTGGAGCTGGTGGGGCCCCAAAGCCATCGGCTGCGGCTGCACGACTTGGGGCCCGAGGACGAAGGCGTGTACCACTGCGCCCCCAGCGCCTGGGTGCAGCACGCCGACTACAGCTGGTACCAGGCGGGCAGTGCCCGCTCGGGGCCCGTCACGGTGTACCCCTACACGCACGGTGAGTGACCCCTCCACACCCCCCCCCGTTCAGCCCGGTCCCTTCTTCTGCCCTTCCCACGTGCTTCTCCTGCTCCTGTCCCCCCTTCTCCTCCACATCACTCCATACCAAGAGTCTCGGACACCCGCTTTCAGCCCTTTCGGGCCCCAGCATCCCTGCTGACCGGAGTCAGGGCCGAGGGGCAGGGGAGGGCTGTCTGTGAATGGACGTGGGGCCCACGACCCAACAGAGACGGCGCGGGGAACAGGTGTGGCAGGAGGTGCAGGGCGGAGGCCCCCAGGCTGAACCGAGCCGTCCACTCTCGCCCAGCCCTGGACACCCTGTTTGTGCCCCTGCTGGTGGGTGCTGGGGTCGCCCTGGTCACCGGCGCCACCGTCCTTGGTACCATCACCTGTTGCTTCATGAAGAGGCTGCGAAAACGGTGATCCCTCGCTGCGCAGGTGAGAGAGAAGAACCCCAACCTCGTCTTCTCCCCCCCACCCCCGCCGGGCGTCCTGAGGTGAGCTGCCCCTCCCCACCCCAGCCGGGGAAGGAGCAGACGTCGGGGCTCTGTCCTCAGCACACCCACACTGTCTCTCCAGGTCTTGCAGGTGTCGACTGTCTGCCAGCCCAGCTCCAAGACTGCCTCTGGTTGCCTGGCTACCCGCTCCCTCTGCTCCCCTTCCTTTAATTTATTTGACCTCCCCCACCCAGGGTGGGGGACATGGCCCCCACCCCGCGCTCCTTCCTTCCTGACTCCTCCCTCTGGCCTTCTGTTCTTGGTCTCATGCCCAGCCCATAGGGAGGCCATTCCCTGTCCTAGAATTAGTTTTTCTAAAATGTGAATAAACTTGTTTTATAAAATCCAGGGCCAGCCGTGTCTTCCCTGCCCTGGGGCTGAGGTGTGTGGCAGGGCAACTCTTGGGGGCTTGACGACCTATTCTGCGTGACCCAGGCCTCCCTTCCCACCACAAACACCATCTGGCCTCTGTGGGCCGTGCCACCCACCCAGGAGGGGACACCTGGGCCCCATCTGCTGCCCGAGCTGTCGGTGCCTTGCCAATCCCTGTTGGGACTTCTACTTGGGGAGGGGAGCACAGAGAGGGGGTGAGGTCACTGAGCCCGGCCCCCTCTCCCAGCCAGGGCAGGGGCCTCTGGGTGAGGCCTTTTCTAGTTGCCCACACCACTCTGCCTTCTCATTCTCGGTCCTCCTCCTCTTGGACCTGACGCCTCCCAGGCCCTGGGGCCTCAGCCTTTTTCCTCCTGATCTTCATTATTCTGTCTGACAGCCGGGGAAAAGAAGCCCCAGAGCACGGCCCCCGGGGTGGCGGCGAGGACAGCAGTCGGGGAGGGCCTGTGTGTCCACAGAACCCCTGCCTAGGTGTCCCCACCCCCGCAGCCGGCATGCGCCCCCCAGGTCTCGGCTCCCCTCCCCTCCAGTGCCCCAGGGGTCCCCTGAATTTGTCTTTGCTTCAAGATTCTCTGATCTGAGAATTCTTAGTTGCTCTGCACCTTAAGGGGCACCCAGTTGGCCTCTTTTAATTCAGTTATTTAAACATTTATTGAGCATTACTAGTGTGCTAAGTGTTCTTTTTACAGAAGGGGAAACTGAGGCCCAGAGCAGAGGTGTACCTCGCCCAGAGTCATAGAGCTAATTAGTGACAGTGTCAGAAGCACACTCCGGGGCTCCCGACTCCTTGCACTGTACCCAGTGGTGCCCTGAGCGGTAACTGAGTGGCATGGATACAAACAGCCACCCCTCCTGTCCAGACTCACCTGTTTCACTGAATTAAGCCTAATGACCCTGCCCCACACTATTTGTTCTTGAGGGAACAGCCGATGCCGGGGTTCAGTGACCTCATCTTTGACTGATGGTGACCCAGGTAGCCCTGTGACATGAGGCAAAGATGTTTCTCTGGGGGGGCCCATGCTGGCAGCTCCCTCTGACCCCCTTTCCTGCTTTCAGGAGGCCCAGGGACCCACAGGACCATGGCTTCCCAGCCCGGAATGGAGCAGACAGGGCTGCTTCCCCCCGAGGGGCTCAGTCTTTTCTTAAAGGACAGGAGCAGGCTGTGGCCAGGACCAAGAAGTGGAGGTCACTGCTGGGCCAGTGCTGTGGGAATACGCGCTTGCCTGGACAGACACTTTCCTCCCAGGAGGCCTGAGGCTGGCCTCAGTCCTATCCCAACCTGTCATTGCTCTCCCCTCACCATCCTGGGCGGCTGCCCCTGGTGATTCCGATGACCAGGAAGGGGGCGGAGGTAGGACGGGAATAGTGTCTGCAGGGCCTGCTGGCCCGGCTGGGCAGACAACAGGCCACAGACGCAGCCAGATGTTTGGCCTCCTTGCTTCTCCCTCGCGTGTCACCCATATTCAATCCTGCCTCTTAAGTCCCACAAGGGATTCAATCTTGGGCCGCTGATGCCCTTCCTGCTCCAGCCCCCAACCCCTGCCCAGGAGCCCCCTCGAGGACTCCTGACTGCTTCGGTTTCCCTATCTTGCCTATTCATCTTCCCCAAACACCACCTCCAGCTTATCACTGCGCTATTTCCCCTGATGGGTAAGTTCTCGGGCCCAGAGTTAAACTCGTCAGCCTGGGTTTCAGGGTCCCCTTTCCCACTCATGATAGTCCACCCTTTATTGTTCAGTCTCCTCCCCCAACAATCCTCTGCTTCTCCTCAGCTCCCCCACCCCCTGCTGTTCCTCAGCTTTCCGCTCAGCTACTCCTCAGTTCCTCCTCAGTTTCTCAGTTCCCCCTTAGCTCCTCCTCCTTCCCCCTCAGCTACTCCTCAGCTTCTCAGCTGCTCCTCAGCTTTTCCTCCGTTCCCCCTCAGCTACTTCTGATACGACTCCAAGTCTTTGTGTAGAGCAGTGGTTCTTAAAGTGTGGCCCCCATTCCAGCAGCATCAGCATGACCTGAGAACTTGCTAGAAATGCAAATTTTTGATCTCTACCCCAGACCTACTGAGTCAGAAACTCTGAGAGTGGGGCCCAGCAGTCTGCTTTCGCAAGCCATCCAGGTGACTCTGACGCACACACCAGTTTGATAACTGCTGGCTTACTCATTCTCTGTGCCTTACTCCCTAGATTTCTGATCGCCAAACCCTCCTGCCCTCTGCTCCGAGAGATGGCTCAGGTTCAGTCTGAACCATATCTTGTTCAGTTGCCACAGGGGCTTATTTCTCTGTTTTCCTAGGTGCACTGCATTCTGAAGATAGGGACGGGGGCCTCTGAATGCCCACCCCACCTATGTGGGGTCAGTGTTCTGTACTGGGTGTGCAGCCAGTGAATGCTGGGAAGGCCCTCTCACCGTGCCCCAGGACAAATTCTGCTTTCCGGAGGGCCCCTGTCTCCCAGCTCTAGTGAACTCACTTTCTGGGTCTCTCCCCTGGCCCGTCTTCCTCCTCAGAATGTCCCTCTCCCCCTCCTGCCTCTGCAGTGCTCTTTACGAGGTCTCATTCCACTCTCAAAAAATAGCCATCCCTGGTTCTCCTTTCCCAGGCCCCGCTCTGGGGCCCCACCGCCTGTTTTCCTGCACTCAGGGGGGCAAGGTCATTCACACCCTGCTGGGCCACCCCTGCAGGCTTCCATCCTCCTGCTCTCCCGTCACCGTGGTAGGGGTGGAGCAGGGAGGGCACCCTCGTCTCGGCCCACCTATCCATCCAGCCTTCTCTCCTCTGGGTCAGCTCGGGCCACTGTGTCCACTGAGACAGGTATGCCATACACGGGGAGGCTGGCTGAGGAGATGAGTGGGGACCAAAGTCCAGCCCACACCCTGCTCCCCAAGCCGTGCACTCTGGTTTGGGGTGGCATCAGCCTGGAGGTAAAGGGTGCCTTTTTAGAATTTGCACAAAGATGCTGTATGGGTTAGCAGCAGTCCCGAGTGCACCACCTCTGTCTGTCCGTTTACCTAGCCCCCAGCGTCCCTCTGTCTGCTACCACCTCCCCATCCGGCCCACAGCAGTCCATCCTTCTGTCCATCCATCCACCCCTGAACAGATGTGAAGGTCAAACACAGGCTGGTATGTTCACCTGTCCCCACGCTCCCCGAAATCGGACCCCTCCCTTCCACTGGATTCTAGGCTTGAGAATCTGAGGGGGTGCTCCAGCTTCAGCACATTCCCAGGGCTCTTGCCTGCCTCCTTCTCCACCTCTGACATGCAGCTCCCAGGTACCGGTGTCTGGCCCTGCCACAGGGGTCTGGAGGAAACGGGTCACACCTTGGACTCGCTCTCTGGGGGCGGCAGGCAGCCATTCTGCTCCTTGTCAGCACCAGCCTCTCCCCCTGCCCCCTCCCCGGCCCCCTCCTCCTCCACCTTCTCATCCAGCCGGCTGGGGATGGACCAGTAAAGATGGGCGTCAAGGCGGGCAGCGGCTTCGGCCAGCTCCCGGGCGCTGCACGAGGGTGTGGGCACCTCAAAGGTCTGGTGAAAGCTGGCATAGTCCACCTCATAGAAGCCATCCTCCAGGGTGAGCACTGATGTGAAGCGGTGGCCCCACAGCACCTCATCCACCAGGTAGGAGCTCCGAGCTTGGCATGTCATTCCTGGGGGGAGGGGCACGGGTCAGGGGGGGATCCCAGCCCCAGGCTTCCCTCTCCTGGCTCTCATTCCACAACCCTATTCCCACACCCCTCCCTCTCTCCCTCCCCAAGGGTCCCCCACCCCCCCTTGATCCAGCCCGTCTTCTCCCCCTTCTCAACTCCTTCCTATACCTGCCCAGCTCCCTCTCTTCTGCATTCGTCCCAACTCTGTCAACCTCCAGCCCATCTCTCCCCTCCTCTGCCCATCAGAGAAGCTTAACCTTGGAACTGACCTTAGGGATCATCTAGTCCAACTTCCCTTTCCACACAGGGCTTCCCATTGGAGCATCCCACTAATGGGCATTGTGCTGGTACTTATCACCACCCAGGATGGAGAGCTCACCACCTCACAAGTGTGACACCTCTAATCGGTTGTTCTTAAATAAGAGCTAAAATCTGGGGACACCTGGCTGGCTCAGTCGGTTAAGCATCTGCCTTCGGCTCAGGTCATGATCCCAGGGTCCTGGGATTGAGTCCCCCATCGGGCTCCCTGCTCGGCAAGGAGCCTGCTTCTTCTTCTTCTTCTTTTTTTTTTTTTTTAAAGATTTTATTTATTTATTTGACAGAGAGAGGCACAGCGAGAGAGGGAACACAAGCAGGGGGGGTGGGAGAGGGAGAAGCAGGCTTCCCGCGGAGCAGGGAGCCTGAGGCGGGGCTCCATCCCAGGACCCTGGGATCATGACCTGAGCCAAAGGCAGACACTTAATGACTGAGCCACCCAGGTGCCCCAAGGAGCCTGCTTCTTCCTCTCCCTGCCTCTCTCCCTGCTTATGTGCTCTCTCTCTCTCTATGACAAATAAATAAAATCTTAAAAAAAAAAAAAGAGCGAAAATCTGCCTCCCCAGGATTTCCACCCCTTGCTTTTGCTCCTCCTCAGTGCCATTTGACACCCATTCAGGAACCTCAGGGCCCGTCACGTCTTCTCTTCTTCAGGCTGAACATCCCTGGCTCCCTCTACCATTCCTTATGTGACCTGGCTTCCAGAAATTTTACTTTCTCGATTGCAAACCTGAATGGCCAAGGAGGACCTTTTCAGCACTTTCAGTATGATTAAAATATATATATATGATAAATAAAATGATAAATGTCCAGCTGTGGCCTGATCCATGCACAGGAGAGGGCTCACCACCTCCTCTTCTGGCCACGAGGCTTTAGCTAATAGGGCCCAAGATTACGTTACGTAAACATTTTTGGAAGCTGTATCACAGCGCGGCAACATCAAGCCTGTGGCCAACTAAAACCCTCAGTTCTTTTTTTCACCAGAGCCTTTCAATGCGGTGCTTACATAAGTGATTTTTTTAAGGCCTAAATGTAGAATTTTATATTTATTCCTTTTAAATGTCATCTCGTTGGGTTTTGGCTCATTATCCTTGGTTTTCAAAAGCATTTTGAATCCTGACTCTCTCACCCAAAATATTGCCATCCTTTCCAACTTTGTCCCTCTAGAAAAGTCAGATGAGCTCCCATCCCTATCTCCTCCACACCACCCTCCCCAGTCGTCTGCACCCTGGGGCTGTGTCCTGTCTTCCCTGTTGGGTGGGCACACCCACCAGGGCAAGCGATCCTCCTTCTACCCCCGGTCTCTCCCCCAGCCCATGTCCACCTCAGAACAAGGGAGAATGAAGACTGAACATTAGCTAACCAGAGACTGGCTCTCGGCATTGCAAGCCCTGCCCTGACACATCTTGGGGACATGGGTGTTGTTGTTCCTCTGGTGAAGGCTGGAATAGGAAGTGTCCAGTGGGGGAAGGGCAGAAGAGGAGGAAGGGACACTGGGGAGGGAGGTCTGTGAGGAACAGAGGGAGGTGCTGGGGGTATCAGGAGAAGCGGGCTGGGCAGGGACCTCTCCGCAAGGACAGCAGCTGCCTTGGGGCCCGGCAGGAGAGTGACAACTGGCTAGACAGCAAGGAAAGGGCCCAGGTGACCAGGTGACTAGGGGAAGAGCAGAAACTAGAAGGAGCCGGCGGGGGGGGGGGGGGTGGTAAAGAAGCAATGGGGAGCACTGGGGCAGAGGGTGGTGAAAGAGAGGCTCGGCAGGAAGGGCCAGGAAAGGCATTTGAGGGCACTGGCCTGGGAAGCCAGCAGAGGCCACAGTGCAGGCCACTCCTCATGGCCCTGTGATCACCCACTGCGGTTTTCTTATCCTCCTCCTCCCGCTTCCAGATCTCAAGTGTCAGAGCACCGCATCTGTGCCCTTGCCTTGGCCTCTTCCCACCTGCTCCCAGACCCTTCACTGTGTAGGCCTGAGTTACTGACATCGCAGGGGTGTTGACAGCTCCTTCTGGAAACGGGGCCCGAAATGCTAAGACCATCCATTTCCTTTGTCAGTGGAAGTTGAGAGTCTTTTGATGGGTGGGGAAACTGCGGCGGAAGGAAGACCGGCTGTCAACCTGTTCCCAAGGTCCAGGCTAGGAAAAATTTGAGCCATGGAAGACCCTCACCACCAAGTTCAGGGGCCTGGACCTCTCAGCACTGGAAAACCCGCGAACCTACCCCTTCTTCCAGCCCCGCAGCGCCAAACCCCGCAGCCGGACTGCCCCTGCCTTATCCACCTATTTCGCCCGCGACCACGGACAGCTGTCTTAACCTGTCCTCGGGGCAGTCTCCTGTCTGAAAAGGAGCACGATCACAAGGAGTGACCTTCGCCAGGACCGGATGAACTCGGAGGCACCACGCTTCGGGTCCGTGTGGGCCACGCAGCGAGCTCTGGCTGCGTGTGAGCTCCCGGGGACCCCGACTTCGCGGCCCCCGGGGGGACGCCGCCCCTCCCCCCGCCCCCGCCTCCCCGCCCCCGCCCCCCCCCTCCGCACCCGTGGCTTCCACCATGCCCTCGAGGATGACGACGATCTCGAAGTCGTCCCTCTCCAGGGCGCGGCGCGACGCCTCCCAGAAGGGGCTGGCGGCGTCGATCTCGTGGCTGATGACGAGCGGCGACACGAGGAAGAGGCGGTCGTCGCCCGTGTCGAAGCCCACGCTGAGGTCGGTCTGGTGCAGCGGGATGAACTCGCCCTCGAGCGTCTGGCGCGAGCGGATGAGCTTGGCGCGGATGGAAGCCTCCACGATGTGCGAGGAGCGCAGGTCGCCCACGCGGAACATGAGGCACAGGCGGCCGTCGCGCAGCGACACCACGGCGTGCGACGAGAAGACGAGCGTGGCGGCGCGCTTGTTGGGCTGCGAGATCTTGACGAACATGCAGCCCACCATGAAGGCGTTCACCATGGAGCCCAGGATGGCCTGCAGCAGCAGCAGCGCGATGCCCTCGGGGCACTGGTCGGTGATGACGCGGTGCCCGTAGCCGATGGTGGTCTCCGTCTCGATGGAGAACAGGAAGGCGGCCACGAAGCCGTTGAGGTTGTTGACGCACGGCGTCCACGCCGCGTCGCCCAGGTGCTCCAGGTCGCCGCGGCCGTAGGCCACCAGCCACCAGATGGCGCCGAAGAAGAGCCAGGTGAGCGCGTAGGCGAGCACGAAGAAGAGCAGGCTGAGGCGCCACTGCAGGTCGGCCAGCGTGGTGAACAGGTCGGTCAGGTAGCGGCCCGGCTCGCGCACGTTGCCCTGCTGCACGTTGCACCGGCCGTCCTTCTCCACGTAGCGCTGGCGGCCGCGGCGGCGCGGCGGCTCGGGGCCCGGCGAGCGGGGGGCGCCGGCCCGCGCCATGGCGGCGGCCGCAGGGGGCCTGCGGGACCGGAGCGCGGCGCGTCAGCCCCGGCCCGCCCCCGCCCGCAGGGGGCGCCCCGTGCGGCCGCCGCCCCCGCCCCCAGCCCCACCCCGGGGCGCGGCGGCGGGGGGGGGGCTTCCCTCACGCCCCGAGCCGGGGGCGCCGCGGAGGCCGCCCGCTGCCCTCCCCCCCTCCCGTCCCGTCCCCTCCCGTCCACTCCCCTCCCCTCCCCTCCTGTCCACTCCCCTGCCCTCCTGTCCCCTCCCGTCCACCCCCCTCTTGTCCACTCCCCTCCCGTCCACTCCCCTCCTGTCCACTCCCCTCCCCTCCCCTCCTGTCCACTCCCCTGCCCTCCCGTCCCCTCCCGTCCCCTCCCCTCCCGTCCACTCCCCTCCCCTCCCGTCCCCTCCCGTCCACTCCCCTCCCGTCCCCTCCCGTCCACTCCCCTCCTGTCCACTCCCCTCCCCTCCTGTCCACTCCCCTGCCCTCCTGTCCACTCCCGTCCACTCCCCTCCTGTCCACTCCCCTCCCCTCCCCTCCTGTCCACTCCCCTGCCCTCCTGTCCACTCCCCTCCCCTCCCGTCCCCTCCCGTCCCCTCCCCTCCCGTCCACTCCCCTCCCCTCCCGTCCCCTCCCGTCCACTCCCCTCCCGTCCCCTCCCGTCCACTCCCCTCCTGTCCACTCCCCTCCCCTCCCCTCCTGTCCACTCCCCTGCCCTCCTGTCCACTCCCGTCCCCTCCCGTCCACTCCCCTCCTGTCCACTCCCCTCCCCTCCCGTCCCCTCCCGTCCACTCCCCTCCCCTCCTGTCCACTCCCCTCCCCTCCCCTCCCGTCCATTCCCCTCCCCTCCCGTCCACTCCCCTCCCGTCCCGTCCCCTCCCGTCCACTCCCCTCCCGTCCACTCCCCTCCTGTCCACTCCCGTCCCCTCCCGTCCCCTCCCGTCCACTCCCCTCCTGTCCACTCCCCTCCCGTCTCGTCCCCTCCCGTCCAATCCCCTCCCGTCCACTCCCCTCCCCTCCCCTCCTGTCCACTCCCCTCCCCTCCCCTCCCGTCCACTCCCCTCCCGTCTCGTCCCCTCCCGTCCCCTCCCGTCTCCTCCCGTCCCCTCCTGTCCCCTCCCCTCCCCTCCTGTCCCCTCGCCTCCCCTCCCCCGCCCCGGGACACAGACTCCCCTCACCCCCGCCCCCGCCCGAGGGCCCCCGCGCGCACCCCGGGCGGCCTGCGCCGTCCCCGGACCCGCTCCCCCCTACCCGAACTTCACCGCGACACCCGCACGCAGTCTTCTTCCTCGCTCCCCGCGCCCCCCGCTCGCTCGGCCCCCTCCCACAGCTGTCCGCTCTCCACCAGCTGACGGAGAAGACATGCAGGGGGCGGAAGGGCAGCGCGACGTCCCCAGTGGGCAAGGGCTGAACATTCCCACCCCAGGACGTGCCCACTCCAAGTCCTCCCGGAGCACTAGGACCCCCCCGATCGCTGTTGGGTGTCTGCCCCCTGTCCCCTGGGTTCTTTCCACCGTAGAAGCAGTCTGAAAGGGGGCAGGAGGGCTGCAAGATAGGAGATCAACACGGACAGCCCAGGTAGAGGAAGCACAAAGTTCACCAGGAGTCAGGCTTGTAGACCCGTCTAGTCTGTTCCTCACGAGCCCTCCTCCATCAGAGCAAGTGAAGCACTGAGCACCCACATTTATCTCCCCACTCCCTCCCGTTCTTTGCCCGCAGCCTCCCACTTCCCTCTGACTACTCTAAGCACAGCACCCCCACCACCACCATATGCCCCAGAGCTCACATTCCAAGGGAAGCCCACCTGATTTTGCTTCAAATTCTTCCCCCAGAGGAGCGACCTGAGCTACAATGTGCCCTGAGAAAGAGGTCCAGAGCCCCTCCCTAGGCCCCAGACCCCTACAAGGAAAGGTTCAGAGGAAGGACTTGGTTCTCTTCAGCCTTCCGCTCTTCCTGGGAATTGTTCTGTCCTCCCATTCCAGGGAAACCTGGGTTGGCTGGGGTGGGGGAGGGCTGAATGGATGGGAGGAATGTGACAAGGATCACAGATGGCCTGGATGTTTGACCAGGTCCTGGGGAGAGACCGCCTGGATATGCAACTCCAAACCCAGGTCTCCAGAATTTAAGTTCTGGAATGAGGTGCTCCGCAGCCAGACCTTGGGAGGATCTGTGTGTGTGTGTGTGTGTGTGTATACTGGGGGAGAGGGCAGGAGGAAAACCCAAAAAAGATAGCTTGGAGCTTAGGGACGCCCCCCACATTTATTTTCCAAGAGGAGTGGGGGGACACAGGGTCCAATGCAGATTAGGGTCTTCCCCTCCCGCAACAGTGGGCTTCCCTTTCCCTCCCTGCAGCCAGGGATGTCCTCTAGAAGTTCTAAGCACGGACTGCTCAGACACCCCAAGTCATGCAGAAGAGTACCTGGGTCCCACTTATCCTAGCGTCAGCCCCAGGTGGGCTTCCAGATGTTTGCCCAGGGTCTTAGGTAATCTGACTCCCAATCTGCCTGCTTAGACAGATCTCTCTGCCCAGGGGCGGGAAGGAACCCCACAGTCTGATCACCGCCAGATCTCTCTTGCTCTCCATTGCCCCGGGGATCTAGGTGAGCCTTACTTTGATTGTGTCCCCTCTCCTGTCTTCCTGAGTGGAGGCTGCATATTTCTCAACGGGGAAGTAAAGGTGTGAAATAGACTTGATTTCTGCACCTTCCCTCCAAAGATCCCTGTTCCTCCAGCCTACTCCTTCGTTCTTGTGCATGCTGTGACCCCTCTCCAGAAGACCCCAGTGCCACATTTTCCTGGATCGCCCTTTCTCCCCCTAGGGAGTGCTGGCCAGCAAGAGGGTTTATTTTTTGGAAGGGGACCTGGTGAAAACTCCCTCAGGAACGAGCCGTTCCCAAGCCCCCACTTGCCTTGGATTTAGGGGCCCAAACCCAAGTCCCCCGCAACTCAACTCACAGCGTGTGGAGAGGAGAGGAGCCGGCAGCAGAGACCCCTGGGGGGTAGCGTCCATGCCCCTGACACCACCCCTTCCCCGGCCCCCTTGGAGGGTGGGAGCCACAGACACCGCCGTTTCTCCTAAATGTAGCGGCAGCTCTGACCAGGACTTGCTATCTGTGTCATCCGCACTTCCCAGGCTCCCCTGCTCCTCTGCTGTTTCCACAGCAACCAGTCTGGCGACAGCTCTAGAGCATCCCCTCCCCTCCCCAGTCCTGGGTACCACTAGAGGCTGAGCCACACGCCATAGCTATTTTTAGCCCAAGTCCCTCCTCCTGGACAACTCAGAGCTCGCCTCCTTACCCCCTCAGGAAAAAAAATAAAAAGAAAAGACAAGAAAAGCCAGCACGCTCTTCCCTAAGAAGCTTCTTGCTCTGAGAAAATACGGGCCCTGATGTGTTTGGGAATAAGGCCTTCGGTCTCCTGGGGATTCAGAGGGCCACCTGGGAGCGGGCAGCTCATGACCTCCAGCAGGCGCCTCTGGGTGCAGTACTGCTCGCAGGCAGACACCAGCATGTCTCCCATTTTTGAAGAGGGCGCCCTGATCCAGAAGGACGTAGCTAGAGAGAGAAGAGATTCACCCAAGGAAAGGAGGTGGGGTCGGGGGTTCTAATCTTTGTCACTGGTTTGTAACGTGACCCAAAGGATTTGTTTCGTTTCCTTGAGCCACAGTTGTTCTGTTTTACACAGGGCATGGACACGTGCAAATATCCCCTTTCAGCCTGCTTCACGGGGTGTGCAGATCAAATGAGGCAATATAAATAGAAGCGCTTTAAAGTGTATTTTGTTAACAGCGAAAAGTCTAGAAACAGCCCAAATGTCCTACAGAGAGAAAAGCCTGGATTAGGGCTTAAAACCGTTCATGCAACGAACTTCGGTGGAGCCCAAGTGCCGGGCAATGTGCTGGGTGGGGGTGGTTACAGAAATGACTTGGTCTCTGCCCATGTGGAGCTCATGGTCTAGTGGGGGAGAAAGACACGCAAACACAGAATGCTAATATTAGCGCTGATAATTCCTCGAGCAGCAGCTATGAACTAGAGGACTCATCTAACAGCCCAGGGAGGGGCCCCATGAGATGGGTATGATCTTCTCCATTTATAGATGAGAAACTAAAACAGAGAAAGACGATTTGCCAAATGTCACAGAGGCAGAGGTCGTAGTCAGACTCACCCGTGGGTGTCCCTGCCTCACTGCATGCTCTTCACAAAGCCACCGGGCCTCAGTAATGGAATAGCTGTGACATAGGAACATAATGGGTTACTACGTTCATATATGTAAATGGGCGTGGAGGCACACTCTTGCCTGAAAAAGCAGCACGTAGAAATATTCTTATAAGTTGATCATAACTATGGAAATAGGTGTAGGAACACGGATAAAAATCAGAACGAAATTTGGAGAAATACAAATATTTCAAAGCTCATTTTCCCCAGGGAAATAATTAAAAGCAGAGAGTGGTATGCAAATGGCAGGTGTAATTATTAGTGCCATTATACCCAAGATATTGATCTGTTCTTCTCCAGATTCCTTTAAGCTGGAATAAGAAGATATGAACCAGAGGAGCAGGGAGATGTAGAAATCGACACCGGAGGGTTAGAAGTTGCTGGAATGACCTGGTAAGGTGGAAAAGGTAGTACTGAGTAATATAATCTCAGGAGGCAGTGATCTGGGTTCAAGTCTCAACTCTGTCTGATGTGGGAAAGACCTTATTAGGGTTCGAAGCCGACGGCCAAGAAAGAATTCTTGAGACGTCTTTGGTGCAAAAAGGTGATTTTATTAAAGCACGGGGACAGGACCCCTGGGCAGAAAGGACTGCAATGGGGTCATGAGGAGTGGCCCATTTCAAGTTGGGAAGGGGTTAGGGATAGTGTAAGTCTCTAAGGAATTTTGGAAGCAAGGTTTCCAGGACCTTGAGAGGGCTAGCTATTGTTGGGAAAAGCTCATTTGTTACCATCTAATAAAACCTGAGGCATGAGACCCTTCAGATGTATATTGGTGGGCCGTATGCTTGGGGGATGATTGCCAACACATATCTTGGAGGGTTTAGAGATAAAGGAAGTTTCCAAAGGAATTCTTACACATTAAAGTAGACTTACAGGATTGGGGGCGGGGCTCAGACTAGAATCGCCTTTTGCCCTTAGCAAAGTATTAACATCGAGGCAGTTGAGTCCCTAGAGGAAGGTCACTGTGTCTGTTTCAAGGACTTGTCAGTGGGCTCTAGGTAGTAAAGAAATTTAATAATTTTTCTTCTGCCTTTGTTTCCCACATCATGTCCACTGTTAGCTGGGTGACTTTGAGCAGGTTGCTTAACCTCTCTGAACAGTTTCTTCAACCAAGAAATGAGAATAACTGTATTGTCCCTCTCTTGCGGGTTGTCATGAGGCTTACATGAGGCAATCCCTGGCACACTGCAAGTACTCGGTAAATGCTAGCTAGATCTTCTTTCTCCTCCTTGTCATCCTCCTCCCAGGCGACTCCTGAGATCCCCACCCACCCGGAGCTGCGTTCTTCTGTTCTGGCGCCGCCCAGTGAGACCTGCAGGGGGCACTCCTGGTACAGTGCCCTGCTGTCCCCAGCCCTCTTGCCCATGTTTCTTGTTCCAAGTGGAAATACCGAGTTTTCAGCCCGAGATTGGCATCAGGAGGGCTGTTAAAGCCCCAGTAACCATCCCCGTCTCCTGGGCCTGGCCCTGTCACCTGAGCCTTGGGACTGTTAGCCTGCCCTTCTCTGTCCTGCCAAGCGGCTGCTCACGTTGGTTCTGCTGTGCCAGGAGCTCGGAGAGACGAAACCGGACCCCTGGGCAAGAGCGCATTTGCATAGAGCTGGCCCCATTTCTTGAGGGGGGTGATGGGGCTGGCAGGGCCATCGAGAGGGTGCCAGCCAGCCCCCTGCCTCAGTCTGGCTGACCACCACCCCGCCCCTGATTTACCCACCCCTGCAGGTCCTGGACTTCACCCAGTCTCTAACTTCAGGTCCTTGTTTATCATTGAGCTTGAAGAGAGGGAGGGGGAAAAAAGTTTTCTTAGGTTCCAGGGTACAGAAAAATAGGCAAGATCCCAGCTTTCAGGTATTGTGATAGAGAAAGCAACTTTACAAGGAATTAGTAAAACATGTCAGTACAGTGGTCATGGTGGGAGATTGGGTTTGGAACTTGAGAATGTTGAGGGCAGGAGGGGCATGGCTGGAGCCACGTCGGTGGTCCATAAAGAACTTTGTTACCAAGTAGAAAAAGGAGCCGGCTCTGGGCAGGTGCATTCCTTATGGCATGTAGCTTGGAGAGCAAGTGGTACTTTGGGGCAGAAATAAAAAGGGGAATCCCTCTAGTAGGCACAACTCTGAGCCAGGGTGCAAGGATTGGCAAGCTGAATGCAGTTCAGTTCTCAACTTGCCCCCTCAGTGAGTGCCTTTGTGCAGTCCACAAACGATGCAGCTGTACGTGGGAGCCCCGGGACCAACCAATCTGGGAAGGTTTCTTTGAGCAGGATCATGAGACTTCTTGGGTAAAATCTTGGAGGTGGGAGAGGAAGTATGATGGGAAAACAGGAGATGGTTGAGGATATGAGTTTAATGGAGCAGGCGAGGCCAATCTGGCAGAAATGGTAACAATTTTCACAAATTCAAGGGAGTTGGGGCCCTAGAAGACTCAGAGCAGAGAGAGGATATGGTTGAAGCAGTGGATGCAGCCAGAGGTTAGAGCGACATGGGGAGAGGCTGAGCCTAGCACCAGGACAGGTGGGACCTCACTGGGCACCTGAGTCTGAGGCACTTGCTGGCCTTCTGGCTCTTTCCAGCACAGCTGGAGGATCAGAGCCTTCTTCTTCTTCTTATCAGAGCCGCCTTCTCCTCCTCCTCCTTCTTTTTTTTTTTTTTTTTTTTTAAGATTTTACTTATTTATTTGACAGAGAGAGAGCACAAGCAGGGGAAGTGGGAGGCAGAGGAAGAGGGAGAAGCAGCCCCCCTGCAGAGCAGGGAACACTGTTGTGGGACTTGATCCCAGGACCCTGGGATCATGACCTGAGCCAAAGGCAGACGCCTGACCAACTGAGCCACCCAGGCGCCCCGATCAGAGTCTTCTCATAAACCAGTCTATCTTGCTTGATAGGACTGGGTGCAGGTTGACCAGGATTTAAAAGTCATGGCATTTAGAGGTGGTCCAGAATTAGTGCTCACTTTCCAAGTCAGGGATGGGTCCTAAGAGAACAGACAGGACTAAGACCCAGGCATCACAGCTCCTGGTCTCTGGTTGTTTCTTTATTCCCTGTTGCCTTCCCGCTGCCACAGTGTATTGGGTATTAATGGAATTTTTATCCATTGGACCCAGTTGGAAAGATACTAGAGGAACCACTTTGTTAAAGAACTTCTAGAAAGGATCCTTTAGTAATGTGATTGAGCATCCCCCAACTTATGTCTTGTAAAGGTGAGTTTGTGAATATTGCATTTACTGAAGGCAGAGGGTATGTATACCTAAGTCACAGTCCTTTCGTGACTGGGGCACTGTAGCTCAGTCCCTCTCTTGCAGCTCTCATCTGTGGTCTGAATCATCCCGCTACGAGGTACCCACTACTCATGGAAATTGCTCAGCTAAAATGTTGCTGGGAATCTTGTAGTGAACACGGGATAGAGTCACCTCTACCCTTTCCAGAACAAGGTCAAAGAAGACATGAGGCCAAAGTTGGAAGGAGTGAGTCCAAAAGGAGCAACTGAGAATAAGAAAGACACAGTTTGCTAAGCTGACAGAAGAGGGAGGTCTTCAAAGAGAGATGGTTCTCCCAGCTACCATTCAGAGGTGGTCCAGAACGGGTCCTCACTGCACGGCTGCGGCATGGTCCCAGGAGATGATCTTATGTGGTGGGCACGGACTTCACAACCCTGGCCAATTTTTCATACTAACCTGTGTGCACGTTGACGATTAAGATTCTATTTAACCCACGTAGATTCACTCTAGTGTTACCCCGAGACAAGCTTTGGAGTCAAACACATGTGGATTCAAGTTCCAAAACTAACACCTTCCAGCTATGTTACCACAGGCAAGCCACTCAGCCTCTCAGAAGCTTGCTTTCCCATCTCAGGTAATACAACTATCTCGCATCATAAACACTCACAAATACTAATGTCCCATGCCCTTTGTCACTGGTTCCCTATTGGGCTCCTAGTGACTATTTTAGAACTTCTTTTTGGGCGCCTGGGTGGCTCAGTTGGTTGGGCGACTGCCTTCAGCTCAGGTCATGATCCTGGGGTCCTGGGATCGAGTCCCGCATCGGGCTCCCTGCTGAGCGGGGAGTCTGCTTCTCCCTCTCCCGCTCCCCCCTCTCGTGCTCACTCTCTCTCTCTCAAATAAATAAATAAAGTCTTTTAAAAAAAAAAAAAAAAGAACTTCTTTTTAATTTTCTTTTTTATACATATAAGCTCTATGCCCAATGTGGGGCTTGAACTCACGACCTGACCCCAAGATCAAGAGTCGCATGCTCTACCAACTGAGCCAGCCAGGTGCCCTTAGGACTTTTTTTTTTTTTTGTAAAAAGGTTTAAAAATTAAAAACAGTCATTTGACAATGTGTACAAAGGAATATACATGGTGGATATATGTATATATGTTATAGAACATAACTTAAGAACAAAACTCCATTTAAATCACTCTTTTTTTAGGGGTGCCTGGGTGGCTCAGTTGTTAAGCATCTGCCTTTGGCTCGGGTCATGATCCCAGGGTCCTGGGATCGAGCCCCGCATCGAGGCCCGCATCGAGCCCCGCATCGGGCTCCCTGCTCAGCCGGGGAGTCTGCTTCTCCCTCTCCCACTCCCCCTGCTTGTGTTCCCTCTCTTGCTGTGTCTCTGTCAAATAAATAAATAAAATCTTTTAAAATAAATAAATAAATCACTCTTTTTTAAAAAAGATTATTTATTTGAGAAAGAGAGAGTGTGGGGGGAGGGGCAGAGGGAGAGCATCTCCAAGCAGACTCCCCTGAGCGCGGGGCTCCATCCCAACACCCCGAGATCATGACCTGAGCTGAAATCAAAAGTCAGACGCTTAACCGACTGAGCCACCCAGGTGCCCCTAAATCACTCTTTTTAAGTTAGAAACCTACAGTTCCATTCCAGCTTTCTGTATTTTCCACAGTCTTGCACCCCGCCTGTTGTAGAAATTCTAACCTCTTTTCAATTGCCCAGTCCCACCCGCACCCTGATTTTTAGCAAATGGCTCTTCTGCTACACAGGAAAGGCAAAGACCATTTGGAAGGAACTTCTCCAGAGACTTCTCCCTTACCACAAGGTTTCTCTTCTGCTCTTACCCTTGGATTCTTTCCTCCCGGTCCTCTCAGAGGAGTGCCCTAAGTGTCAAGGAGCTTGGACTGTGCCTAGTAAGCAAGGGGCACCCTGTTTGGGGTTTGATAGAAGAACACAGGGACCGACATGATGAAGACAAGCTGCCTCTTTCTTTGAGAATGGAGGAGAGGGTGAAGGGTGGGTCCAGGTCCTGGGCTGTTAGTGACCTTCCTGATTCTGGTAGTGGCCTTGAAATAGAAAGGGACATCCAGGAGAAATACAGCAAAGGGAGACCTGGCAGGATTTGGTGGCTTATTTGACATGGCAAGGGATGGAGCAGAGGGAAGGGTGAAGAGGAGAGATCACTTCATTTTAAAATCTGTTTGACCAGGAGAAACACAGAAATAAAGAAGTCACGAGGATTGCCAGGCTTGGGGAGGATGATGATGAGTTCAGTTTGGGGCCTGTCCAGCAGACGTGGAAATCCCCTGCCAGCAGCTGGGACTGTGAGGCTCTAGAGAAAGCCTCAGGCTGAAGATAGAGGCTTGGTGTAACTCGGAGATGGTAGCCGGGGCGATGTCAGTGATCAAGGCTGCGCATCAGACACAGGAAGAACAAGGGCACAAGGAGAACAGAAGACTGAACCTTCCGTATTGGAGGAGGGAGCAGCTGTAGGTTCGGGCGTGCAGGGCCAGTGGTACAGGATGAGGCTGGAATGGCCCCAGGACCAGATCATGGAAGGCCTTCTGTTCCATGGAGAGGAATTTGGATTTTCCTTCTAGACAGTGGGCAGTCACTGAAGGCTTTTACATGGGGAAGTGGCACGGTCAGATTTGTGTTTCAGAGAGATGTACGTTATTGGTGTTTACTCCTAAACATAGGACTTAATGATCTGCAGGATTATTTGAGTGGAAGAAACTGGAGGTTGGAAGACTAGTTTGAAGGCAACTGTTGGGAATCCTGGTGAGAGGTGCCCAGTGTCCTGGACCACAGCCCAGTGATACGGCAGAGAGGAAGGGGGGCAGGCCCGAGGGGCTTTACAATGTTGATGCACTGATTAGATAAGATGAGGTGAGGGAGGATGAAGATTCTGGGATTGCTGTCTGGTTTCCCCTTCATTCAAACCCTCTGGCTCACCTCCAGATTTATCTTCCTGAAATTCTGCTATGACTTTGTCCTCTGCTCAAGAGCCTCTGTGGCCCTCCTTCGCCTCCAGGAACTCAGAGCTGACCCTGAACTGGCATATTTCTCTCTTTACTCCAGGTCTTTCCCCAACACAAACACTCTGCCTGTGGTCCCCCCCACCATGGCCTGCTACCCTCCCCCAGGGGGGTCTATGTGCAAGGTACATTTACCCATCCTATGGCTTTTAGAGGCAGAACTACACTAACAATGTCAGGTTTCTTTGTTTTCTTGCAAGATATATATCTACTCAATATGGTAATACTGGTTACTGATTGGTAGTTAAATATCTAAATATCGATGGTGAACAAAAATGGGGAAATAATTCTTTCCTTAATAAATGCCAAGGGTGGGAGACTGTGGATAAGAACCTCTCAAAATGCGCATTCAGATACTGAAAGAAGTCCTTGGGGATGAAAAGGTTGAGAACCACCACCTGAGCTCTGTCTAGTCCAGGGGGCCAGTGTGGGCCTGTTTCCCACGCAGACTTGTACTTCTGAGTCTCCCCACGCCACCCCACCCCACCCCAGGACGTTGTGACTGCCGGTCCCTCTGCCTCAAACGCCCTCCCCACCGTCTCCCAGGACCTGAATCCTCAGCACTCTTTAGGGCCCTTATCAGAGGCCCCACATCTGCCAGGACCCCCTAAGTAGAGCGGCCTCGCCCTCTCTGCGGCCTCCAGCGCCTCCGCACCTGCGCTGCGCGCCCCGCCCCGTCGGCCCTCCGGTACCGGGACCGAGCCGGCTGCAGACGGGGGAGGCTGTTCCGCGCACTTGGCCCCGGGACCGCGCGCAGTGCTTAGGGGCGGTGACCGGCCAGGCAGTGGTGCTGAGGGACAGAGCGCCGGAGCCGCGGAGCCCAGGCGGCCCGCCCCTTCGCGCGGCGCACAGGGCCACCCGGCCGTCCCGAGGTCGGCTCCAGCTCGTTAACTCGGCCCGCCCCGCCGCGCCGCGCCCGCTCCCCGAAGCTGACACGGCCACCGCCGCCGCCTCCTCTCCCCTGTCATCGTGCCAGCGTGCCCCTATCGCTTCGCCCATCGTCTCGCGTCCCGCTTCCTCCCGGCGTCTAGCTGGGTCCCGCTCTTCGGGCGCGGCCCTCTGCCCTGCGCCTCCATCCGTCTGGGGCCCCGCGTCCTCGCCCCCTGCGCCCCGCCCGCCCGGCCCGGCCCCTCCAATCCCGGCAGCTCGGGCCTGGCGCTCCACGTCCCCATTGGCCCTGCCGCAGCCCCCCGCCCCCGCGCGCCGGCCCCCTCCGGGCCCCTCCATTCACACAAAGTTTGGCTCCGGCGCGGCGGAGGGAGGGGGCGGCCCGGCCCGGCCCCGCTCTGCCCCCGGCCGGCCCGACCCCGGCCCCGGCCCCCGGACCAGCCCTTATCTGATCCCAGCTCCGGGTTTAAGAGCCCCGGCTCTGCCCGTCGCTCAGCTCGGTTCCTCGCTCGTGCCCGCCCCGTCGGTCTGTCTGGCCGGCCGTCCCACCGCGCATCCGAGGGGCCGCTCCACCCCGGACCCAAGGTAAGCCCCCTGGCCGTGATGGAGGAGTGCTCCCCGCCCCCGGCCGGCCCCTGTCCACCTCACTCCCGGAGATATCGGGCCCCCTAGCCCTCCGGTCCTTACCGTGTCTGGCCTCATTGGTACAAGCCTGTTCCCCAGCCTCCCACCTCTGGCGACCCCAAACGGACCCTCCTGGGAAGCACTCCCCGAGGGGGAACCTTTACCCAAGCTGGTCACCTCGCGCGCATTATTAGGCTGAGGAAGGGGCTTTCCTGGAGGCAGGCCTGGCATCTCATCACAGCCCTCTCAAGGAATACAGTGACCACCGCATCCCCCACACGGGCACCCCAGACAGCGCCCCCTCTTCCCAGGATCATCAGGTTACTCCCACTCCCAGGCCAGCCCCGTCCCCCCTCCCCACACAGTGACACTCCCATAGTGACACCCATTGATCACAAGTTCACACAAGGGAAGAAAGACACATACAGCTTGGATTAGGAAGCCCTGAGAGCCTGGTGTGCCTGGGACCCCTGCCCACCCCGCCCCTTCCCTCCACTCCCACTTGCCTGGCTCTTTGAGCTCCCCCTCCCCACTTCTCGCCCCTGTCCTCCCAGCCGTGTCAGGAAGATCCCTAGGAAGAGCACAGCAGGGCAGCTCCTACTGGAGTACAAGGCCAGGTGGAGAGGACTTCCCCATCCCGCTCCTTCTTCCCGCCAGCAACTGACCAAGGGCAGCAGCCTTAGGGGAGAGACGAGTGTTGGAGCTTCCTGATTTGGGGGCAGAGAGCTGAGTCCTGGGATGGGTAGAATGGGTAGAAGGACAAAACTGGGACAAGGTGGGAGTCGGGCCTCTGGTCACTTGAGATTTCATTCCTATTACCAAAGCACCCCAGAGTGAGGCAGATGGGAAGTGGGGGTGGCGGAGAAGCCAGGGTACAAATCTGGACCCAAAAGGAGGCCAAAGCTCAAAGCCTGATTATGTTGCTTATCAACACAAATTCTAGCTAAAAATTTTTTGGCCAGTCTTTCTTGGCTGTGGTGTTTGACCTTTTTCCCCCACGGGGACTGCTTTAGGGAGTTCCAGGCAGCAGGAAGAAGGAGACGGAGGGCCATTTGTTTAGGGGTGCTCAGCAGGGCCTGGAGGGTCAAGAAATCAGCCTGAGGAGGGGCAGCGGCGGCTACTGAGTTCCACTGGGTTCCATCTCCAAACCTCTCCCTGATCTCTAGGACTTTCTGAACATGTTCTCACAATGGTGGGCACCATCCTGGGCCGAGGGGTAGGGTCTGCCTCCTCCGGGTGTAGGCTGGGTATGGGGGGCTCCGTGTAGAAGGAAGCAGGTGTCCTGGCTCCTAGCTAGTTCCTCAGGGAGCAGGAAGTGAGGGAGGGGGAGGGACGGCATCATGCCAGGGAGAGGGGCCAGGGCTGCTCTGCGGAGGAATAGGCATGGCCCAGGCAGTGCCAACTCCCTTTTCCCCGCCCCTCTGTCCTTTGGTGGTGGTGGCGAGGGAGGGAGAGAGGGGGTGTTGGGGGGTGATCTGGGCCAGTCCAGCCTCCCCAAGCCCTTGCCAGCCTGGGTCCTGAAAGGAGCTGCTGTTTTCTGAGCTGTCCCCCACCCCCCACCCCCCCCCACCCCCCCAGCCGGAGCCAGAGCAGCCAACTTGTCTCAGTGGGTATCAAATGGCAATGACTCCACGGAACGGAGGGGTGGGGGTGGGCAGGGTTATGGGCCCATTCCTTCTGTGGTTCTAATGCAGAATCCCACTGCTGCCCCCTACCCCGAGAAGAAAAAAAAACCCTATCTTCCCAACATCTGGGCTACGGTCACTCATGTCTGCATGGGAGGGTTAGTTGGCTGCCCACTGGCATCCCCCACCTCTTCCCTGTGCCCCACGGAATGGTGCGTGTTGCCCCTCCCTGCACCTCCACTCACGAGCTCGTTTATAGCTCCAGCTTGTCTGGCTTGGGCTAGAAGGGAAGGGCCTGGCAGAAGACCCAGGGGCCTCCTTCCCTTGTCCTCCCTAGGGACTGAAGAGGCTGGGACACTGGGATCTGGGTGGGCTCAGACGACGTCCTCTGGGGTCATCCTGGGACTGGTGGGATGAGAGGTTTAGGGCCCTGGGGTGAGTCATACAGAAAGACCCACTTCCTCAGAGGAGAAAAGGCCTCTTGGGCCTCCTGGCAGGATGCTTGGTTTCTGCACACGAGGTGGGAGATAGGCTGAGCCCCCTGGCATTGGTGGGGAGAGAAAGAGGCATTGGGCAATGGAGCCCCCAACTTTCCTGCCAAGGGTTATGTAGGACGAAGGAAAAAACTTCCACTCTCCCTCCCCTTTCCGGCCTAGATTCTTCTCTTGCCTGACTGGTCAGTGCCACTGTCCAGGCTGAGGCCAAGCTGCCCAGGGTCATGGTGAGGCCCTGGAAGGGGCAGAGAGGCCACTGAGATGGAACCGCAGAAGGATGGAGAGCAGGCAGATTTGGACTCCAAGTGTTTAGTGCCCAGTGAAGGGTAGTCGGGGGCGGGGCGGCTCCCGGACTCTGAGCTTCGTGAGTGAGTTTGCCCCGTCCCCCCGTCTCTCCCACAGGCTGAGTTCAGTGCTTTTCTTCCTTCATCCCGGTTTCACATGCGTGTTGCTGCCGTGTGTGTGACCACAGTGCATCCCCTCTTCACCTCCTCCCCCACCAGAACCTTGAAAGGGCAAAGAGAAAGGGATTGTGGGAAAAACTCTCCCGTGGGTGTCTGCCAGCTTCTGGATTTGAGGCGGTGGGGAGAAAGGAGGGGCTGGCTCTGGAATGTGAGGAGAAGTAGGAACCGACCGGTGTGGCCGGGAGAAGCAGGGGCTGAGAGCGGGGCAGGAGCATTTCTGGCCTCAAGACCTCATGTCAAAGCGTAAGGCCATTCTGTTCTGCTTCCAGGGGCAGAAGGCCCGGGACAGGGGTGGCGCTGCAGCTGGAAGGACTTAGGTTAGACTTCAGGAAGCACATCCCGTTAAAGGAAAGAAATCCAAAATGGAGATTGGGAAAGAACAGGATACCACCTCTGGAGCAAAAAAACCAAACCCCTAAGCCCCCAAGCCCATCATTAAGGCTTCTGAGGGGAGCTGGGAAGCTCCGATCAGCAATCGGCACAGGGATGACCCGGCAGCTGTCGGGGGCAGGGGGGGCTCCTGGAAGGCCGGCCACTCGAACGTCCCAGGGCTCCTTCCTGCTCGGGCCCTGCCTGGGAGGCCGCGGTGGAGCCGTGAAGAGCACCGCCTTGCAGTCAGACTTGCTGGCCTTCAGTCCTGCGTCCGCCACTTTGCAGCACCCCCGGGCTCCTCGTCCTTACCATGGGGCCGATCATAGTTGGGGATTAAGAGTCAGACTTCATGAAGGGCCTGGGTTGCTTGGCACCTAAAAAGCTTGCTGCTGTGGTGCCCCCCTCTCTGAGCCGACTCTGTGGGCTCTCCTGGCTCCTGGGCCTTGCCCACTCCCTGGTTCTTCTGAGGTCCGGCCATCAAGTCCGGGCTTCGGTATCTCCACCCTTCCAGAGTTTGGGAAGGCGGGAGGGTTCCTGTCTTCATTCCCACAGATGGGCCATCGTGTGGGCTGGGTCTCCTCACCCGTGGCTCCTTTCCCTGTTTGCACCCGGCGGATGTGTTCCGTCTTTAACTGAGGTCCAAGAAGTGTGAACTGAGCTGTTGCGCTTCCCTAAAACAGTCTGTGTGCCCGTCGGGAGCAACTTCTCCCTTCCAGCCCGAACCCAGCTTCTCTGCCCCCACCCCACATCTCCCCCATCCCGCGTGACCCTGCCTGTCCCTCCTGCACCCACGTTCCCTTCCTCTCAGGCTTATGTGCCCGCCCCTTCCTCTGTCCCCCGGGCAGCCTGGGTGCCCACAGCAGCCTCCCTAATGGCCTCCCTGACTCCAGCCCCTCTCTGTCCTTGGCTCCCTCCCTTTACTCTTCCCTAGAACTATCACCACGAAGCACCCATTCCATCTTGTCCCTTTCCTACCCAGACATCCCTGTTCATGGAAACTCCCAATCACGGTCTTCAAGATACTTTATAGAAGCCTTTCCTCACCCCCCCTCCAGCAACCCACCTACCCTCTTCAGACCTTGTTCTGGGGGGCGGGTGAGTCCACCAGCAGTCCCTGAGCTACACCTCTTCTTTCCCTTTGGGCCCTCACAGGGGCCTTCCCATTCCAGGGTCCACCCCTCCCACACATCCCCGTCCCCATTTCCCCAGCTGCCCTGTCATCTTGTACCCCTTGTTCCTCAGCATTCTGCTTGTCCTTTGTCCCTGTGTCTGTTACTTTGCCCAGACACTCAACACAATGGTAATGTTGGGAGGGGACGTCCTGTCTCCTTCATTACACGGGGGCTCCTCTGGGATGGGGCTGCGTCCCGGCACCCCTGCACATTTCCAACGCCCTGAAGCAAAGGCATCTCTTCCCTCCCTGGACCCCTCAGCTCCTAGGAACAGAGTGCCCTCCGACCAGCTTGACTCTAGGTAGGAAACCTTCCTGGATGCTAATTCTGGGGGGAGGACCCTGACGTTAGAGGCTTATGAGTGTCTGGGAGTGGGATGTATGTATGTAAGACCCTATTATTCAACTCTCTAGGGAACTTCAAGAAAAGCCCCCCTCTGCCAATGGGCCCATCCTGTGGAGACGGCTTAACCCTAAGATTTTAAGCAGCAGACCCCAGACCCCCCATTTCCAGTCCTTTGAGCACATTTGGCCCAAACACAAAAACTCATGTGGGGGATCCACTGAGACTTCCTCTTCTCGTCTCACCAGGGAGGTCTGCCCCCGCCTGATGCTGGGCTTGTTGGCAGGCCTCCAGGGTGGAGAAAGGGTGAAGGTCAGAGCCCAGCCTGGTGCAGCCCTGTTGTCTTGAGCACACCTCTGGGCAGGGGCTTGTAGGCTGGCAGACCTGTGGGGACACCTCCTGGAGGGGGGCACAGGCCTGACCTCTTAGCGTTGCATTCTCCCTGGGACTGTCCCCGAGCTCCATCCTCCACCCTCGTCCCAAACGGGAGACCCAGGCACATACCTTCTCCCCACGTCTTACCCTCCCCGGTTGGCCCTCCGATAAACAAGGAACAGGCAACTGGCAAGAGGAGAGTGTGTCTGATGGAGTCTAGGGCACTGCTTCCCAAGCCTCTTCATCTCAGGACCCCTTTTCACTCTTAAAAATTATTGCAGGCTTCAGAGAGCTTTGGTTTCTTGGGGTACATCTATTGGTGTGTTAGAAATGAAGACTGAGGAGGCTTAAAATATTTATTAGTTCCTTTAAAAGCAACCCCAAACCCATCGCATGTCCACATAAATGATGTCTTTTTAATGAAAAATAGAAAAACAAAGAAACAAAAAGTTTTGTGAGAAGAGTGGCGGTGTCTCACATTTTCACAGATCTTTTGAACGTGTGTCTGCACGGCAGACAGATGATGCCTCGTATCTGCTTCTGCATTCAATTTGTTGCCATATCATGTGTCACCTAGCTTCTGGAAAACTCCACTGAACACTCATGAGACAATGAGAGCGAAGGAAGCAAATAACGTTTAGCATTGTTATGAAGACAATTTTGACCTCACAGAGCCTCTGAGAGAGTCTCAGGAACCCCCGGGTCCCTGGACCGCACTTTGAGAATGGCTAGTCTAGAGGAACTTGAGAAAACAGTTTCAAAAAACCCCCGGGCAAGCAGTGTCCTGGCTGATCTCCGTCTCGGCTGCCCAGGCTCCGCTAAGCGTGCTCACTCAGGGGGTGGGCGGGGTGGGGGGGGCAGGATGGGGTGGTTTAGCCTGTGGGGCCCAGTTCTATGCTCCCTAGCTATGTGACCTTGGGCAAATCATCCACATCTCTGTTTTCTCACCTATAAAATGGGGCTTTAAGAAAGTGCCTACTTTTTTTAGAGTTGTTGAAAATTACCTGACATAATTCTAGAAAAGGGCTTAGAGTGGTGCTACATAATGTGAGCCCTACGTCCCCCCGACCGGACTCTTTTGGGAGCGGGGGTGGGGTGCAGAACCAAAGTCCTGACAGGGAGAAGGAAGCAAGGGAGCCATCCAGGGCCCAGGGCGGTACAGCAGGAAGCCTTGAGGGCAGATTGCAGGGAGGACCTCCTGCCATCAAACAACTGAGGAGTGGAGGAAGGGAGCCCGAGAAGAGGTGCCTAAGCCCAGAAGATCCCTCTGTCCTGCCTCGTGGGGGGCAGTTCTGTAAAGTGGCCTCAGCCCTCGCTTCTGAGGGTTTCTGGCACAGGGCAGAGAAAGTCTTGATTGGGCAACACTGCTTCTCACGGGGCGCCTCTTCCCTGCTCGCTGCCCGCAGCCCCTTCCTGGGTCCCGGCCTCCTCAGCCCCTGCCCTGGCCACCCCACCCTGCCCGCTGAGCCGTGGTGCCCTGGGGCAGTACCTGGCGCCCAGCGAGTGGTGGGTGGTGGGGGGTGCTGGGGTCCACTGGGCAGGAGGAGAGAAGCCTCTTCCCCACACCCTGCAGGCGAGCTAGTCCTGGCTCTTTGGCCCTTCAGCCACAGGCCTGTGAGCCGGGCTGGAGGCACCACCTTCGTCAGAAGCCCAGATACCCCAGATGCCCCAAACCCTGAGCACACTCTAATTTTGCATCCCGTGGTGGTTCAGATCCCACCTGCAACCCCCAAGAGACCTGGCGAGCTTAGGTTTGAGACCTAGCTGTCCGTTGTTCCGTTCTCCTCCCCTGCCCACACAATTCCCTGCAATGGATGGTTAAGCTGAGGCAAAAAGTGGGTGGGCTCAGACTGTCCACCTGCTTCTTTCCAGGCCCCGGCCTGGTCCCCACAGCCTGCCTTCCCCCATCGTTACCAGTCCCTGTGGCTTTTTCCACTTGCCAGGGTCTTTGTGGCCAGGGGCTGGTCTGGGGGCCCTAGGCTAGTCTCCCTCTGCTGTCTCCCTAGGGGAGCCCCTATGGGCTAAGATCTCTCCAGTCTCAGCCCTGCCCCACCCCCCTGCCTCCACAGGCAGGGCCGCAGGGCCGGCAGCGCCCGGCTCCCTCCTCTGGGCTGTGGGACAGGGAGAGGGCTGAGGGGCTGGCTCTGCATACTAATGGCCTGCCCATTGTCAAAGCCCCTTTGTGCCAGAGAGCTCCATTGAGGCGGCTCTGGGGCGGGCACAATGGGGGCTCTGTCCCTGAGTTCCCCCAAACAGTCACCTGCTTTCAAAGCCTCCCCCCGCCCCCACCCCGACCCGCCCCAGTGTCCGGAGGGCCAAGAGAGTGTGGGGGAGTGGGCCCGGGGCCAGGAGGTGACCCCCCCCACTCCCGGGGCAGGCTGGGGAGATGGGCACTGGTGGGGAGAGGCCCCAGCTCACAGGGGGTGGGGATGGGGGTGCCGTCTGTGGATGGAGCTGGAATGCAGGTTCGGCGAGGCCAGCGCAGGGGAAGGGGCGCTCACAGCGCCCACTCCTCCGGTCCACATGCCCGGCCTGGGCCCGTGGCTGCCACTTCTGCTCCCCCTCCACGGGCTCATATATGCAGACACACAGACCCCACCCGCACGCTGCGGCGGGTTGTGCTCAGACACGGCAGGCCAAGCCGCAGCCGGGACCGCAGTCCTCCCGCCGTCCGCGAGCATATGCACCTGCACGGCCGGGCCGGCCCCACCCCGCGCCTCCCCTTGGCACCCCTCGCTGCCCCCTGCTGCCCCGACACAGGTTATAACAAGTCTGCACTTGTTGTGACCTCAAGAATGTAGCCCTGGGGCGGGTAATGTCCCGCTGCCCCAGACCGGACCGCTTACACGTTAACCATGGGCACGGCCTCCCCGCTGAGCTCTCGAGCCCGCTCCCCACCTCACCCCACCTCGGGGTTTCAGTGGCCAGCACCTCCCCGGCCCACAGCTGAGCCAGGCACGCGGCGGGGGGGGGCGGGGTGCTCTGCAGGATGATGGAACCCAGCCTGCCCAGCACAGGCCCAGCGTGGCTGCCCTTGTCCCTTGCATTTGCCCAGTGCACCCTGTGTCATAGCCTGTCACGGCCTGTTTTGGGGTTTTTTTAAGAAATTTTTTTTTTTTAAGATTTTATTTATTCATTTAAGACACACAGAGAGAGAACATGAGCAGGGAGAGAGGCAGAGGGAGAAGCAGGCTCCCCGCTGAGCCAGGAGCCCGATATGGGGCTTGATCCCAGGACCCTGGGATCATGACCTGGGCCGAAGGCAGACGCTTAACCATCTGAGCCACCCAGGCGCCCCGTGTCACGGCCTGTTTTACAGAAAGGCCCTGAGAGGTGACAAAAGACTAGGACTGGAAGGGAGGTGTGTGGCCTCTAGGTGTATGTTTTCTCCTGGGGTGGGTGGGGGGGTTACCATCTGTCTCTCGGCTTCACTAGGTGACCTGCCCCCACGTGGAGTTTTAACAGAGCCGTCTGGTACCCACGCTCCCTGGGAAGGAGCTGGGGGAGTGGTAGGGCAGGGAGTAGGCAGGACAGCCGGCCCAGGGACCTTCCAAGGGACTCTGGGTCTAGAAAGAACCTCCGAAAGTCACCTTGACCCTTCCACTGTTTCCAGGCAGGGTGAGCCTACCTCCTTTCATTCCCTGCCCTCACGCTGGCCCCACTCCTGCCACGGATTCTGCATGGCCAGAGAGAGAAACCCCGGGACCTCCGTAGCTAGGCTTTGGAGTTTGAGATCTCTGTTGATTCCAAGCCTTTGGTGATGCCTGGCTCTGACCTTGCCTGCTAATACCCTCTGTCTGAGGAAGGATCTGCAGGGATGTCCAAGCCGCCCCTGCTGTTCTGGTCCTAGGCATCTTTTGGAAGCCTGGAGCAGGCAGTCCAAGAAGGGAAGAGATGGAGGGCCCCCCAGGACCCCAAGACCTGGGGCGGTGGACAGAGTCACGGCAGCAGCAAGTCCCTTAGATGGACGGTGGTGCTGATACTGGTTGGCTCTTCTGCAAGAGTCCTTGAACACTGATCGCCACGATGTTTCCCTTCCATCAGAATTGCACAGGACCCTTCTCCTCAACCCCCCCACTCCCTCGAATGCTGCCCCTCTGGCAGCCAGATTCTGCTTAAGCCGCCTCATGCATCCGTCTTCTTCATGCAGGAGCACCCCCCCCCAGCCCTTATGCTCTGGTGTGTCCTTCGGCCTCCAGATGTCCCTTCACATGTCCCCTGTTGGAGAGCGAGGGCTGCCGGAAGCACATCATCAGCACCCCCCGCCCCGCCCCACTACACTCAGGCTGTCAGCCATTGCAAGAGGGAGGATGGGGGGCAGCCACTTCTGAGTCTAGTTCTAAATACATCTAGAACCTGCACGTGTCTAGGTTGTGTATTCATGCCACCCCTGCCCCATTCTTGTCTTCAAATGGGGGAGGTGGATAGGAATAAGTGGAATGATGGGGGGTGGACAAGGAGACTCCCTCCCAGGTGATGGTGGGCCCCCTTAGACTCCCCTGTGTGAGGGTCAGGGGTGGCTCTCTGTACACGGAACCAGGAGCCATGAGGACGAAAGGAGATTGAGACCTATCTGGAAAGGTGGCTCAGTTCCCTAAATCTGCATCATAAGAACAGGGTACCCTAGGTCTCCGTCTCCACCAAGGATAAAGATAAGAATAGATTGCTTAGACAGCAGTAAGTACATTTAGATGTAACAGGAAGCATTTCCTGGGTATAAGGTATGACCAGGCCAAGGGGAAGGATGAAAGAAGTGGAGTGCTCACTCTCCCTGAGGAGAGGGAGGGGTCCACCTTTGGTCTCTCGTTGAACAGAGGCTGGGTGGCCTGGGAGGTAGTTCCCATGACACTCAGAGCTCCTGGGGGCCGTGGGATTTCCAGCTTTCTGGAATATTTCTCAGGCCCCAGCAGAGAGCACCACTGAATCCGTCCCCTCCCTACAGGCCCGCACTTCGCAGTTTCTTCTAGCTCTCCTTGTTGGCTTAATTCCGGGCCAGCAGCTGCGAGGCCGAGGCGATTCTGGAGACCTGAGGATGGGAGGGGCTATGGCCATGACTGGACAGGGAAGAGCTCAGTGGGTGATGTTCCAAGGTTGGCTCCATGCCAGCTGGCCCTTCAGGACCCCAGGGTCAAGAAAGGATCTTGTAGGAGGGGAAGTTGGGACGAGGAAGAAGTCAGGGTTCTTGCTCTGATTCTGATCAAAACTCACACGTGCTACTGGCCAGTTACTGGCCTTTCCCAGGCCATGGCTTCCTCTTTGGTGAAACCAGGGAATCGATTGCGATGACCCAAGGGCCTCCCCACATGCGCATTCTGTGACCCTACGGAGGCAAGATGGAAAGCATGTACTTCACCGAAAACAGACCGGGGTTCAGCCTTAGTGGTCCTCCTGAGCCAGTTGGCTAACCTTCTGAGTCTGGTCTGCAAACCATTCACGGGCAGTGACATTACCAACCTCTTGGGAGGACAGGATGATGTGCTGTGGGCAAGGCCTGGCTCATTGCAAGGAGGGGGCAACCCATACGGGGTTGGGGGGCACGTCTGCAGAGGCTTCCGGGACAAAGTGGCATGTGAGCTGAGGCCTGGGAGAAGGGTAGTGGGGAGGGGGACAGAGCTTCCCGGAGGAGGCCGCATTGTTTGCCAAGAGCTGTTGGTGAGAGGAGGCATGGCCCGTCCAAGACCTGAGAGGAGCTTGATGTGACTGGACAGAGGACACTGTGAGGGCGGAGACAGGCCAGAGGACGCTGATGCTGGGGAGGTCAGCAGGGACGGGTTATCCCAGACTCTCCCAGCTGTAATTCTGGGACTTCAGAGGTGGGTCATCTGCTTCCACTCCCCCACATCCTCCCTTTCCGGCTTGTCCTCCCATTCTCCCAAGCTCAGCCCTCTTGTCCTTGGTCACACGGGCACAAGAAGCGCTGGGCTCACCAGGGGGACTTGGTCGGTCCAGGGAGAAGCTCAAGTCCAGAGTTGTCTGACTGGGAACCGTGGAAGAAGGATCTACCTCCCACAGGAGATTCTGGATTTCTGGCATGGACGCTCTCCTGCTGAGCATTGTGCCCCCACTGTTGGCCTCAGTTTCCCCATCTGGTCCCTCACTAGAGAGCATCTAGGGAGTGTGATGGAGGAGAGCTGAGGGAAGCTACGGAAAAGGCAGCTCTTCACCTAGAGTAAAGGCTGATGGGGAGACAGGGTCAGTGCCCCCAGTTGTTACAACATCAAAACTTTGATGGGAAGCTCGGAGGAAGGACTTCCAGGGATGAAGCATGTCACACACAGGGAAGGGACCTCAGGGAGGAAAAGGTCACGTGGAATAGCAATCCTATGGGTTCTTTTAAGAAGTACTTAGCCAAGGGGCGCCTGGGTGGCTCAGTTGTTGGGTGTCTGCCTTTGGCTCAGGTCATGATCCCGGGGTCCTGGGATCGAGACCCACATAGGGCTCCCTGCTTGGCGGAGGGCCTGCTTCTCCCTCTCCCACTCCCCCTGCTTGTGTTCCCTCTCTCGCTGTGTCTCTCTCTGTCAAATAAATAAATAAAATCTTAAAAAAAGAAAGAAAGAAAGAAAGAAAGAAAGAAAGAAAGAAAGAAAGAAAGAAAGAAATCCTTACAAGCTCTATTCTAGGCACTGCGGAGGACGCAAAGATGAACAGAATACAGGTCAGGAATCAATTCAGAAAAAAGTCTCCTGTTTGGGAAGGTGGGCATGGTCCTTCCTGGAAGGAGTGGGGCAGATACCATGACCCTTATAGGAGCTGCTCCTGAGCGTGCCTCCACTCGGGGGAGTTTCTCTTCTGCCTCCCCGCCCCCTTCCCTCTTGGACCCCCCACCACCCAGGGCCCAGCCTCCCTCCTCACCACAGCCGGTGCAACTTCTAAGACCCCAGACTAGAAAGTGGGGCCCTTGGATGGGGTCTAGTCAGCTCCGCCCGACCCCCATCATCTTTCAGGTCGGGAGCCCCACTGGTCCCCGGGACCCTAAGGAGCAGGTCCCACCAGCTTGGCCCCTGACTAGTTTCTCAGACTGCTGTGGATCTGGTGACACTCAGTGGCCCCCTGGCCTCTGCACCCAAACCCTTATCTCCTGGGGCCCGGCCATCCTGGGCTTTGAGAAGCTTGCCAGTTGCCTGGAGCCACCAAGACTGGGGACAAGGAGGGAGTCACTGAGGAACGTGGCTCTTCAGCATCCTTCCCTGCACACCTTCCTCCCTCCTGGCAGGTTGGAAGGGTTTTGGAGGGAGCCTCATCTTGGGAATGACAAAGGGGGGACGAAGAAGAGTGGGTTGGAAGCATCTTCCAATTCTGGGGCTATAGTCAGTCGTACCCCACAAGTCACTGTCAGCCTGGAAGAGGAGAATGAAGGGCAGGGCTGAGCTTGCGTGTCATCAAGCTCACCGGCATATGGAGAGTGAAGGGCCACGGGGCTGAGAGACAGAGGTTCAGGCTTGGCCGTTAAACGTCCTAGGATAGTTTGCCTCACTGAGCCCTGCTTTGTCTAATTCAGGAGATACTTCCCTTCACCTGCAAAGCAGGGTAGTAGTAATATCTTCTATTTGCATAAGGGCCTTAGAGATTTCACCCGACCATACAATGGAAGGGTTTATTGCCTCCTTCGGTGAGGAAGCTGAGCCCTATGGGGTTAAGAGATTGACTGAAGCTCCCACAGCTGGTGAGCGACACAGGCCAGGATGGCCCTAGTGCGGAAGAACAGAGAGGGACTTTGGCCGTGACCCAGACATGCCACGATAACAAACAGGCTTCATCGGTTAGGCTAACTCCGTTTGTTTGAAAATGGCTCTCTGTTGTCACCATGTTGAGAAACATTCCGAGGCTCAGTGAGAAAAGGCGATGAACAACGTGTTAGGGGTGAGGGACGGGGAGCGCGATGGCCTGCAGGCTGCGTGGGTGACAGCCCAGCCCCGAGTCAGACCCTGGTCTCTGTCATCTCCGCTCTAGGTCCTTCCTCTCTGCCAGTCCGTGAGGTGAAATGCGGGGCGGGCAGCTTGACAGAGAACTAAGGCGGTCCTGCCTTCCAGGCACTCGCGGGGGGCCGGAGGTGCTTCACTGAGGATGTGGCAGAGGAACAACAGGAGCCCCCCGTGGGCACCAGCGGCCGGGACGCCGGCCACGGTCAAGGGTGAATGGTGGCGCTCTACCCCCAGAAGGGGGAGCTCAGGGACAAGCGCCAGAAGCTGCGGCCGTGACCATCAGGGTAGAATGGGGGCGGAAAGGGGGGGCTTGAAGGTTGTCAGAAAGTTAGCAAAGCTGTGGAACCCCCTCAGGGATTTCAGGCTGAGCGGTGGGACGCAGCGGTTGTAGAAGGCCCCCGGGGCAGCTGAGGGGCACAGGGGAGGCAGGGGAGCGGCGATGGGGTGGAGGGTGGGCAGGGAGACCAGGTCACCGCAGTGCTTCACGGAGGTGAAGGAGAATCCGAGGCTGGACTAAGGCACCCTTGAGGGAGACTGAGAGACGCCCACAAAGGCAGAACCGATGAGGCCCAGCACCCACCCGGACGTGGGGCTGGAGGGAAGCCAGGGGCGACTCTGTGAAGGGGGGACCCCCAGAGGAGACTCCCTCTGGAGGCCAGAGGACAGGAATCTGAGCACGCAGATGCTGGAATGCTCCAGACCGAGGGCAGAGGTGAGGAGGGAGGGCTGGAGCCCCAGAGGAAGGGAGGCAGGGCCGTGAGAGGGGGTCACGAAGGGCCGCAGGTGCTGCAGGCGGCTGGGGTCGATGCTGAGGAACGGCCTTGGCTGTGAGGACGGGAAGGTCAGCTGTGCCCTTGAGAGCGCCCCCTGCAGCGCTAACTGCCCCCTCACGGCCCTGCGACCACGTGCAGTGGCTTCCCTGTGCTTTGTAGTCTGCGCAGACTGATCTTATTTTTATTGCTATTAAATATTTGATTGAACCATTTGATATTGTTGACATGGGACCTGTTTTTTTTCTTTTGATAGGCAATTTTTTTTTTAGAGAGAAAGAGCGGGGGGGAGGGGCAGAGGGGGACTCTCAAGCGGACCCCCCACTGAGCTGGGAGCCCAACGCAGCTCAGTCTCAGGTCCCTGAGATCCTGACTTGAGCCGAGACCAAGAGTCGGATACTCAGCCCACTGAGCCACCCAGGCGCCCTTGGGTTCAACCTAGTAGTTAAAAGGAGTGGGCTGGGAAGGGGCATTGGCGGGGGGGGGGGGGGGGGTGCGCGGGGTGCGCGGGAAGGAGAGCGCCCAGGGCTGGGGAGCCCTGCCCCCTGGCGGCAGGGAGGTCATCTCCTGTTCCTGGCTGAGGGGCGGATCCCGAGACCCCCTCTTCTCCTTCCCTCCCCTCTAGCTGTCTGCTCTCTGGACGCCCCTCTGCCCCTCTGCCCCTCTGCCTGTAGCGTAGCATGGGGTCTGTCTGGAAGAACACAATCTCTCAACTAGGATGATGCCCTCAACCAGTATCTTGGGGGATCAGCTGGGTGTAGATTCCCGTGAGGAGACGCTCAGGAGCCCCGGCCAGGTGAGGGCTGGCTGGGGACTCAGGGCCGGCTGCCACATGAAGCAGACATCTCGAGTGGACATCTTGGTCCTCGCCCTGTTTCTACACCACCCGCCCAGACCCTCAGAGATGTCCCCCAGTGTCCTTGGGAGCCTCTTCAGTATCTCATGTCTTACTGATAACAATAGATAACAAACAGAATACATTATTCATATTAATGCCATTGCTTCTGACTTTTTTTGGCACGTCAGTTGAGGCGAGGAGGGGTGGGCTGACATCTGGGGGCAGTTGTTCTTCGGAGGTGAGGACCCGGATGGGGCCAGGCCAGGAGGCTCTGGGGATGGCCGGAGCTGGGGCTGAGGGGGCAGCGGTGCATCCTTTGTCCTCAGCTGAACTCTGCACAGAGCCGGGTTCCTCAGCCAGATTCAGGATGCGCAGCCTTGCTGCCCCAGACGCTGGGTGGGAGCAGACCCTGGCGGGGGGGTGACGGGGGGAGGGAGTGTGCTCTGATTGGGGCGAAGGGTGGGGAGGCAGGTGCATCAAAGAGTCGGTGCCCATCTGTGGCACGCATCGGGAAGTCATCCTCGCTCTAGCTGGGGAGAGAGGGGACCCCCAAGATCCCACCCCCTGGGCAGTTCTCTGCAGGAATATGGTTTCCTTCTTGTAGGGGAACAGGAGACGCTGCCTGGGGGTCGGGGCAGAGGAAAGGGCAGTGCTCCTGATCAGCCCACTCTGACACGCAGGGGTGCTGCCTAGACCGAGGAGAGCAGCTGACATGGCCCCATCTCTGTGTCCCTCCCTCTCTTGACCGGAAAACACACAGAGGGGTCAGAAGGGCCAGACAGGGGTCACAGGCTCCCAGGAAATGCTTTGAAGGCTTTTATCCTTTCTTTTGATCAGACTATGAGAACTTTCCAAACGTTGACACAAGGGAAGAAAAGCCTATTCTTCCCTGGGCCAGGGCCTTGGTGTCAGGCCGAGGCCAGAGGATGGGAGGGATGGGGAAGGAGCCCGAGGGGTGGCAGACAGAGGCAACAGTGACTCAGCTGGAAAAGCAGGCCCCCGGACACACACACACTGCCCTCCTTTCCCCACCTCAAGATTTGTGTGCATCTGGCTCTCTTTCTATTTGTTTATTTTCTCTGGGGCAGGACGGGAGGGAGATTAATGAATAAAGGCATCCTGTCTGAAAGAACCCCAAACCCAACTCCATTCTTCTTCCAGCCTCGGAGGGCTTACATAACCCAGGACACTTTTCTTACTGGCCTCCCTCTCCTACCCGGCCCCCTTGTCCTCTCCCCCTGTCTCCTTAAGAACACCCAGAAGCCCAGAAAAGTTTCTTTTCAGGCCCCAAAGCAGCAGATCTCCTTGGAAGCCTCCAGGGTCACTATTCAAGTTGGAGTTAGTGTCCAAAGAAGAGATGATATGTTTGGGGACAGGAGGCTGAGTGGCCATTTCCTCTCTCCCCCAAGGGAGGGGGAGGGCTCAGGCTGCACATGGGGTCTTAAAGTGGGAAGGGACCTTGATAATCCTCCAACACAGGGCCCCCTAAACCCACCCCACAACTGGTCCTGAAAGGCAGAGGGGAGGGAGAGCTACCCAAGAAGATACAGCGATGAGCCGTAATGGGTCACACAGCAGACATCCTTGAAATCTGTTTTGTTTTCATTCTACTCTATCATATGTTGCTTTTTCACATGAAGATAAGATCTTCCCTCAAAGTCTTTGAGGAAAATTGATATCGCAGGAAAAATACATTACCCTGAATCCTGTGGCTTGGAGTCCCTCCTGGCACACTCGTTTGAGAAGTGGACCGAATACAACGCCCTTAGGCCACAATTAAGGAAATAGCGGCCTGATGGGCTGAGACGTTGCTCGAGATCACTGCTGGTCAGTGGCCCAGCTGAGTCTCACACCTAAGTCTCCTGCTTCCCCGTCCGGTCCCCTTCCCAGCAGGTAACACTGCCTCTTAGTTCCTGGCAGGGTCTTAAAAGGTCCCGGTGGCCGATTCGCGCACGCTGTCTCCAACACGCCGTCTCCAGAATGCTGCTCTCTGATGGGCCTGGCCTTGGGTTCCGGGGCTGATAATGCTCAAAAGCCCTCCTTTTGTGTACGGGGCTTCCCCGACACATAGCACCGGGGTGCGGTGGGCAGTCACTGGCACAGAGCCAGCTGGCCCCACGACTGCCTGTTTCTGTCCATCTAGTCATTTACGCACACGCCGCAGTGGTTGGTTGAGGACCACCTCCAAGCCTCACCCGAGTGGACTGGTTCACAGGGAGAGTGGGAGCCCCTCCAGTCCGGGAGGAAACTGATCCCATTTCCAAACCCCTAAATCAAAAGGCTCTTTTCCGGAGGGAAGAAGGGGGCGAACAGGAGGCTGGGGGGCTTAGGGTACCTCCACCGATGCAGACCCCTGGGCCTGGGGGTGTAGACGGAGGACAGGAGGGCAGAGTGTGAGAGGGAGTTCAAAGGTCTGCGCTGTGATTAGTGGGACAGCACGCTCTGCCTGCGTATCACCATCTTCACAAAGCGGGATCCGGGAGGCTGAAGGACAATCCATTCAGACGTGGGGGAGTGAGCAGGCCAGGAGGAAGGGGACAAGGCCGGAGGGGGTAACGTGCGTTAGTGTCGGCCAGCACCAAGTACGAGGGGGGCGAGCAGGCAGCGCAGACGGAAGAAGAGGTGGGAAGACAGCTGGGGACAGGGTCCGAGAAGGAAATGGGGACAGGAGGGACATGCCACGCAAACCTAGGAGAGGGGACAAGGGGATAAAGCAAACACACAACAAGAGCATCACTGCCAGTCATGAGATGCTCTCTGGGCATCAGTGCTGGTGACATGTCCAGCCCGGCCGGCCCCGGCTAACCTCCCAGCAGGTCAAGGTGTCACCTTCTCTGGTGGCTGAGTGTGGAATTTGCTCAGTGAAGGCAAATTCACTGTAGTATTAGCCTGAAGCTCGAGGAGAAAGGACTTCGGAATCCAGCCAAAGGGTACTGATCTGGGCTCTGCTGCTGGTCAGTTGTGTGGCCCAGGCTCCCCGAACCCCGGGTTCATCGGGAATTGTGAAGGCAGAAACTCTTCTATAGACTCATCCCGACGATGAAATGTGAAGTGCTGGGGGGGAGGGGGGGAGAGGCCCGCCCCCTCTGTCTCCTCCCCTTTCCCTGAACCGAAGGTTAGGAAGAGGAAACAGTCTACAGCCAAAAAAGGAAAATCACCAGCTAGGGCCCCATGGGGGGAGGCAAGGCCCCGCCCCGCATCCCTGCAGGAGCCTAGGATGCCCCGCCCACACCCTACACCGTGACTGCTGCCCAGTCCCCCTCATCTGGGGACCCAACCTTTAAACACAGGAGGCTGGCCACAAAGCAGAGGTGTTGGGGGATGGGAGCATGTCACTGTTGTCCCAATTTGTCCTATGCTCCCAACACTTTAGCCAAAATGGACGGTTCCTGCTCCCTGGCTGGCTCTGGATTTTCTTCAGGCTTATAGCTTCTGCTCATACTGCTCCCTTCCCTTCCCTGGAAGCGCCTTCTCTCTGACCCCCCAGGTCCCCGTCTCCATGTGTCTCAATCTTGCCTAACCTTCAGGCCCAGTCTCAATGCCCCCTTTCTCTGTAAAGTCTTTCTCTTGAGTCAGACAGCCAGGTATGCAGCAACCCCTGGTTGTTCGTTACTTAACTTGTTTCCTGCTCTAAATGGGGATAATACCATTCTTATGGGGTTGCTCCCTGGAGCTAAACGTCACCTTTCCCTTTGCAGATTCCCCTAGGACCTCCAGGATACCTCCTCTAGGGTACTTGCCACTTCCTGCCTCTGTTATGGTTGCCTCCCTTACTGGCTTGGAAGGTCCTCCAGGCCAGAATCTACATCTAACTCAACGCCCCAACTCTAGGGTCTTATTTAGAATCTGGCACCCGGGGCGCCTGGGTGGCTCAGTTGGTTGGGCGACTGCCTTCGGCTCAGGTCATGATCCTGGAGTCCCTGGATCGAGTCCCGCATCGGGCTCCCTGCTCGGCGGGGAGTCTGCTTCGTCCTCTGACCCTATCCCCTCTCATGTGTTCTGTCTCTCTCATTCTCTCTCTCTCGAATAAATAAATAAAATCTTAAACAAAAAAAAAAATAGAATCTGGCACCCAGGAGATGCTAAAGAAAGTGTCATGTAAATGCGTGATCCCACAGCTGAAACTGCACAGATCTTCCTACGGTGGCAACATCACCACAGACCAGGACATCTCTGCTGGTTTGCACGTCTGTTAGTGTTGATAACTAGTTTGGGGGGTTTCCATGTGTTCAGGAAAAAGAGAAAACATGTAAAAAATCGAGAGAAGACACAGACAAGAAGGATGGATGTGAAGGCCTCAGAGGAGAGGCTCTGGACCAGAGTGAAGTTCTGTCCGTGCAGGATGAGAGCCCCCACCCTGCGGGAGGTGCAGTCTGTTCCCAGTTCTCTCCCTTCTGCTCATTCATTCATTCCTGAAATACTTCTGGAGCACCTACTATGTGTCATACATTCTGCTAATCACATGTCAGGCCATGAAAATGTATTATGCCTGAATCCTTAGTTCAGTAAGCGTATTTGTAGTAGAAGAGAGGTCACGTGCAAGATCAATGTCCCATAAAACATACAGATGGTGATGTGTGTGTGTGTGTGTGTGTAGACTCAGAAGAGGGAGGTGCTACTTAAGGCTGTGGGGATCAGAGGCTTCACGGAAGAGGGGTCATTTGAACCGGGCTCTGGAGGATATCTTGGGTATGTAGGGACAAGGAGAGAGGGGAGCCCAGGGAGGGAGAGGAGCACGAACGCATGGGTGCGTTCCGCAGGGAGCAGGGAGCAGTTGGTTTGCCAGAAGTTCACCATAGGAGAGAAGAGGTGGGAAATGAGGCTGGAAGAGGTTTTGGAAGCAGATCAGGGAAGGCCATTTATGCCCGATCCTTGATCGATGGTGCAGCGACATTAGCATGTTTTGAGCAGGGGAAGGTGCCAAGATGGTGACAGTGTAATGAAAAGTGGAGGGTTGGCAGATGGAGGACCTGAGAGGGACACTTCACGGAGTCCCATCACCTCCCCCCAGCCTCGGCTTCCTCAGTCAGGAAATAAGGATTCTCCTCTGAATACCTCGTAGGCGTTGAAACTGGATAAAGCCTCGTGGGGTCGTGACATGAGAAGAGTGGCGGTCGCAGTGTCGCAAGGATTTGAGGCGGGAAAGATCGGGCAGGAGCTGCGTGGAGGCTGGTGCGGTGATTCAGCCAAAAGGAGGAAAGGACCCGACGTCAGGCCAGGAGACTAAGGGAAGAGGCACAGCTCCCCGCATCAGATGGATGTTGACACGAGGAAGGAGAGTCTGGTGGCCCCGGGAGTGTGAGTGTGGTAACCCAGAGGCTGGTGGCGCCGTTAACTATTTAGGAAACCAGAGGGGCAGCGGGGAGGAGGGAGGATTCGTTCACGTTCGAGAATGAAGGCAGTGAGAATCAGGACCCAGAGCTCCTTTCAGGCAAGTTGCTCTTTGCTCAGGGTGTCTTCCCTGCCCCTCCAGCCTGACAGCTTGGAGGAGAAGATGCCTCCGCAGGCTCCTGGGAGGGGGTCGAGGCATCCTTTCCAGCCCCTTACCTGGCATGGTCCACCCCAATGCCCACAACCATTTACGAGCTCATTTTCTCTCTCTCCATCCTGCCGCTGACCCAGAGGAGAGCCGGGCTGATGCCCCAGGGACTTGCTTTCTCCCGCCTTCGAAGGAAGTGTTGTAACCGGCGGCCGCGGTAGTGGGGCCGCCTGGAGCCTGGCTCCCTCCCACGGCGCCGTGGCTCCCCCTGGAGGTCCCCAGAAGCGCGGCATCGCCGTCTCCCGAGCCTCGGTCCGGATGGGCCTGCGGGCGTCATTCCTGCACACTCAGGCTTTAGTAACTAACTGTCCCCGATACTGGGGAAACAGTGGAAGTCCCAGGCCGGGGCCTTAAGTGAAGGGCTCACAGGCGACACACAATGGTGAACACGCCATTGCAAAGCACTCTGATGTTCTAAAATAGGAACGTGTACAAGACCGGGCTTCATAAAGCCACGCTGGGGTGAGGCCAGGGAGACACAGGACACCTGCTATTTCTTGGATGGTCCGGGAAGGCTTCAAAGGGGGCGACTAACACTTGAGTTGCGTTCTGAAAGCTGAGCAGGAGGTCGGCGGGTAGGCACGGAGCAGTGTGAGAGCAGGTCCAAAGGCAGGGAGGATGAAACAGCAGGCTCTGCAGAGCTGGGGTCCAGGGGGCGTGTAGAAAAGCGGCAGGAACAAAGCCAGTGAGGAGGCAGAGACCAAACCATGAAGGGCCTTGAAGGCTGTGCTCAGAGGCTTGCAGCTTCTCCTAAAAGCAGTGGGGAGCCATGGATCAATTTAGTCACGAGAGTCCCAAGAGCAGCGTGTCCTTGCTCCAGCGCAGAGCTGTACGCCAGAAGGGCTCTGAAGACCCGTTGGACCTGGAGAATAAATGACTCGTGGGCCCTCGGGGGAAGCTAGGCCCGTCTACAGCCACGAAGCAGGAGGTGAGAGTGCTGTTTGTAGAGGACGCAGGCCGGGCGCCCCTGTGGGCATGACCGGCCTTTGTCTCCGAGAAATAGTCATCCGTCCAATTCTTAGAGCATGAAGCGGATGGTCTCTGTTTCTGTCTTTTCGCCGCGCGGGGGCTGGCTGTGTCTTCAGGCACTGTCCCTGGTGTGGGGCTGGGGCGGTTTCGGGGGAAATGGCGCCCTCCAGAGGGAGGCGTGTGTGTGTTCCAGGTGGGGCAGCGCGGCCGGTGTCCGGGGCTGGGGCCGCTCCCTTCCCGGGAGCCCGGCCGGCTTAGGGGCCGGGCGCAGGGGGTGGTGGATGGCCGGTCCGACTCGGCCACCGCGGAGAGCAAAGCTGCCTGGCTCTGGGAGGTGGCACACCAGCAGGTGCACAGCTGGAGGTGGCAATCACAACAAAGAGTTCTAGCCGGGAGCCCAAATCTCCAGGGCCACGAATCTGCAGCCCCGATGCGGGGCTCTGGAAGCTCCAGGCTCTGTCTTCTGTGGCTCGGCTGTGATCCTCCCTACAGGGCACCACAAGGCACTTCCTGAGACCATGAGACCCATGGGGAGGAACCTGGGGGACCCAGAAGCAGTTGCTGTAATTGGAAAGTTCTGGGGGCGCCTGGCTGGCTCAGTCAGTGGAGCGTGCGATCCTTGATCTCAGGGTTGTGAATTCAGGCCCCACGCTGGGTGTGGAGCCTACTTAAAAAGAAAAGAAAAGAAAAGAAAAGGTTCTGGACCAGGAGCTGGAAGACCAGGTTCTGGTCCAACTCTACCACTAATCTGCTTGGGGCAAATCTCCGAACCTGATTCTAATGATGACTTTCGTACTTAGTTCATGGTGTGAGGGTCAAATTACATATTTTAAGAACTGCCATGTGATATGTAATCATAGACTATCGTTTTGGGAATGATAAGCAAGCCTTCCCTTGGGCCCCAAGAGCTTCCATTCCTCAAGATATGTGGAATCTTTCCTCTGCACGAACAAAGCTGGGACTTTGATGATGGATCCCCGAATGTCACCACAGGAAGTGTGGAGTGGAGATGGCGCGGAGGGGGCGGGCATCCTGATCCTCCATGAGTGCGGGTGAAAGCTTACAGACAGTCCTTAACCTCCGTCCCAAGCTTTAGTTCCCTCTACAGAATCTTGGCGAAGTGCTTGTCCATCCTGCCCGTGAACCCCTCCAGGGACAGAGCACACTCTACCTTTGGAGAAGCTCTTGCCACATTTGGATGTCCCGATTGTTACATTGTTCTTTGTCATATCAATATGGAATCTTTCTTCCTGTGGTGTGAGCTCATTGGTCCTGGCGGTTCCTCTTAGATCTCAAAGAACAAGTCCAAACCCTTGTTCACATGACAGCCCTTCAAACCAAATATTTGCATGCAGCCACTCATATCCCTCAGAGCGTCTCTTCTCCCAACTAACTTCCCCATTTCCTTTAGTCGTTTCTTACATGATCTGGTTCTGAATCCTCTCATATCCTGATTGTCCTTTGAGACTCAAAACTGCAGGTACAGGATAAGCAGATCAGAGCAGAATCAACAACCTCCTTATTCTACATACTTTAATTTGCCTAAAGTAGCTTAAAATAGCATTGCTTTTTTGGCAACCAAAATGCATCACACCTTTCTGATCCAGAATTGCTCAGGTAATATTTGGACCCCAATACATACACACATACACAATAACTATCTTTTTTGTTAGAATTGGCTCACCCCTCTGACTCCTTTTGGATCCTAATTCTGCCCAGACCTTGTATTTGCAATCCATCCCTGCTTTGTGTCATCCACATAACTGATGGCCATGTGTCCTATAGTTCTGAATAAAATTAATGTTACGAACATTGAATAGGGTAAGGCCAAAGATAAAGCTCTCTGGTACATCACTAGAAAATAGATTCCAGGCTATCATGATCCACTCACGAATACCACTGATTTTTGTATGTTTTAGTCCCCCAAATCAGAGTAGCATTCTGTACATTTTTCTCAGTCTTATCCCCAAGGACATAATGAGAGATCTTGTCAAAAACCTTACATAGATACACTTTATCTATTGCATTTCTCTGACTTGTTTATCTAGTAACCTTGCCCTGGAAGGAAGTTAGTTTAGTTGATGTGACTTGTTCTTGGTAACCCCCACGCTGGGTCCTACCGATAACTGCCCTTCCCCCAACCTGCCCAAGTACTCACATACTCACAATCTTTTTTTCTTTTTTTTAAAGATTTATTTATTAGAGGGACGCCTGGGTGGCTCAGTCGTTAAGCGTCTGCCTTCAGCTCAGGGCATGATCCCAGGGTCCTGGGATCGAGCCCCACATCGGGCTCCCTGCTCAGGGGGGAGCCTACTTCTCCTTCTCCCACTCCCCCTGCTTGTGTTCCCTTTCTCGCTGTGTCTCTCTCTGTCAAATAAATAAATAAAATCTTAAAAAAAAGAGATTTATTTATTTGAGAGAGAAAGAGAGACAGAGAGACAGAGAGAGAGGGGCAGAGGGGGAGGGAGAGAGAGAGAAGCTCAAGCGGACTCCCAGCTGAGCATGGAGTCCGATCTCATGACCTTGAGATCATGACTGACCTGAGCTGAAATCAAGTGTCAGACGTTTAAACGACTGAGCCACCACGTACTCACAGTCTTAATGCTCTATTCTAGAATCTTCCTTGGGTCAATATCTACCTGTTTGTAGTTTGTGAAATGTATCTTGTTTTTCTTTTTGAAAATTAAAATTATGTTCACCCATCCACAACTTTGCAGCATTTTCTCTGTCCACTAATAGTTCCTCAGAATCTCTTAGAGGTTTCACATCTTTTCCAGTTTGAGGATCAAATGAGAAGGCATGCTAATCTGTAAACTTTAAAATGGTAAAGAGATGCAGGTGGTGTGCATGTTGTTGTTGTTTTTAATATTACTGCTACTACAGAGTACTGAATGGGGCTTTACTTGGGCTCTAAATAATAATTCTTCAAACTTCAGAATTATAGAGCTTCTCCTTTGCTCCCAAGCAGCTAAGGGTTTTGGGAAGTGGATGGCATCCAGGTCTGGCTGAGTGGTCTCACTCAGACAAAAGTTCCAAGTGGGTGGAGGCTGGCAAAACGGGCTCCTGATTGCTTCTGAACATTCCGGGATTCTCATCCATTGGTGATCACCAGTCTAGTGCCTACTTGGGTGGGTGTTTGAATGGGCCCAAAGAGTTTCGTGTTCCAGGTGTCAGATCGTGGGGAAGATGGGGTAAGGGAGCAGTGTGAAGAATGATAAAATGCAGTGGTTCCAATTTTTTTGGAACAGAGAATGTGATGAGCCTCTTTGTTCTACAAGGACCAACCACCCGCCCCCTGCCCCCCGAGATCACCCTCCTTCTTCCCAGAAGGTCTGGCCACCAGATCCAGAGTCCAAGGGCTCCAGTGACTGAAATCCTTTCTCTGCTGGAAAAGTACAAGTTACTCCTTGGGCAGGAGTGATGGCACCTTGTAGGAAGCGAGCTGTCTCCTATTTCAGAGACTCGTCCCTCTTTCTTCTATCAGGACAAACAGCAATCCTGAATTTGAGCAAGTGCAGACGTAAGTGCTAACTAATATACACGAACTCTCCTACTTCACTCGGTCAAGGTGACTTTGCCACGGCGACCTGGCATTTCCCCCAGTCCTTGGGGAAACGTTCCCGCACCTCCAGGAGGCCTCGGCGTGATGGTTCTCCTTCACCATGGCTCAGCTGTTTTTGCTCGGGTCCTGTCTGTGCTCTTCCCACCCTCACCCCACCACCAGCCCAGACTGAGTTTCCCCCACGTGATGCAAATAGATGATGATAGTGATGGTGATGATAAAGGAATAATAGTAATCATAGTAAGACATAGTGAAATGGTCTGGGGGCTCAGAGGGCATCTTGAAAGGTAGAAGGATGGGTGGTTTCTGCTGTGTCCTGAGCCAGATGAGTATCTTGGCATCACTAGTGAGTACTGACTTGGGGCTGGGGGAAAGGTGGTGAAATTAAGGGTTTGTGGGTTTTTTTTTTTAAGATTTTATTTATTTATTTGAGACAGAGAGAATGAGAGACAGAGAGCATGAGAGGGAGGAGGGTCAGAGGGAGAAGCAGACTCCCTGCCGAGCAGGGAGCCCGATGCGGGACTCGATCCCGGGACTCCAGGATCATGACCTGAGCCGAAGGCAGTCGCTTAACCAACTGAGCCACCCAGGCGCCCGGGTTTGTGTGTTTTAAGCGGGGTTGGCCTGGAAAGATTTCAACAGGATAGTCTTTCTTGCTCTGCCATTCATGAGGGAGGGGAGGGATCCTATTTCAGAACGAGTGATCTTCCCAGAACTGGTTTTGCGGGGAATAGAGACCAGTAGAGCCCTCTCTTCTTGCCCCACCTTCAAAGAACTGTGAGCTTATGACTCTTTCTTTTCTGTGTCTCCCAAGAATTGCAAGTGTCAGACTGCATTGTGGTTATTTGCTCACTGAATGTGTCTCGCTCACTAGGCTGTGAGTCCTTGGGGTGCAAGGATGATGTCATTTTTCTTGTTGACTCACCAGTGTCTTGCACCGCGCCTGGCATAGAGCAAGCGCTCATAAACATTGGCTAATGCTAAGAACAAGTCAGCAGCACCAAACGGGTGTGACTTCCTCCTTCGCATCGGGGGGTGGCTAGGCGTTGGCCGGATTTCTGCAATAACCTCCATTATGCTGTCTTGCTCCCTGCAGATGACGTCAGTCGCCAAGGTGTACTACAGTCAGACCACCCAGACGGAGAGCCGGCCCCTCGTGGGCCCGGTGGTCCGACGCCGCCGAGTGCTGACCAAGGACGGCCGCAGCAACGTGCGAATGGAGCACATCGCTGACAAGCGCTTCCTCTACCTCAAGGACCTGTGGACCACCTTCATCGACATGCAGTGGCGTTATAAGCTACTGCTCTTCTCGGCAACCTTTGCAGGCACCTGGTTCCTCTTTGGTGTGGTGTGGTATCTGGTCGCGGTGGCCCACGGGGACCTGCTGGAGCTGGGCCCCCCCGCCAATCACACCCCCTGTGTGGTCCAGGTGCACACGCTCACCGGGGCCTTCCTCTTCTCCCTCGAATCGCAGACCACCATTGGCTATGGCTTCCGCTACATCAGTGAGGAGTGCCCACTGGCCATCGTGCTCCTGATCGCCCAGCTGGTGCTCACCACCATCCTGGAGATCTTCATCACGGGCACCTTCCTGGCCAAGATCGCCCGGCCCAAGAAGCGGGCGGAGACCATCCGCTTCAGCCAGCACGCGGTTGTTGCTGCGCACGACGGGAAGCCCTGCCTCATGATCCGAGTTGCCAACATGCGTAAGAGCCTCCTCATTGGCTGCCAGGTGACAGGCAAACTGCTTCAGACCCACCAGACCAAAGAGGGCGAGAACATCCGGCTCAACCAGGTCAATGTGACTTTCCAAGTCGACACGGCCTCTGACAGCCCCTTCCTCATTCTACCCCTCACGTTCTACCATGTGGTGGATGAGACCAGTCCCCTGAAAGACCTCCCCCTCCGCAGTGGCGAGGGTGACTTTGAGCTGGTGCTGATCCTCAGCGGGACGGTGGAATCCACCAGTGCCACCTGCCAGGTGCGCACTTCCTACCTGCCGGAGGAGATCCTCTGGGGCTATGAGTTCACACCTGCCATCTCGCTGTCAGCCAGTGGCAAATACATAGCTGACTTCAGCCTTTTTGACCAAGTTGTGAAAGTGGCCCTTCCTAGTGGCCTCCGTGACAGCACTGTTCGCTACGGAGACCCCGAGAAGCTCAAGTTGGAGGAGTCCTTACGGGAGCAAGCTGAGAAGGAGGGCGCTGCCCTTAGCGTGCGCATCAGCAACGTCTGATGGCCTGGTGTCCCACCTCCCCATCCCTCTGGTCTCTCCTCTCTGGCATCCTGGGTGAGGGCTGTTACCCAGGCTTACTGGGGAGTCCCAGAAGCACCCATCCTCCACTCCCTCTGCTTCACCCTGGTGGCCTGTGGCTAGGCGAGGCCAACTGGAGTCCGAGCTTTCCTTCCATTGTCCCCTTCACCTCACCCCACTTCCACCTGATGCACAACTCCCTTACGCCAGGATGGGGGAAGGAGAGGGAAGATTAGGCTGAAGTGACTTAGAATGCCTCAGCCATGCTTGGAGACTCACATTAGGAGGACCACTGCAGTTGGTTGGATAGACTCCCCCCACCTCCCGCCACTACCACCACCACCAAGTTCGGTGACTTGAGGCTGGGGCCCCCACCCGCCTCTAATTTCCCACACAGCTAGTTCCCTAAGGCAAGACTCTGACAGTCCTTTTGGGGTCTGTGCCCTTAGAAATACGGGAATCTGGAATTCATTTATCCTGGGTTCTCTACCAACCCCTGTTGAAAGAAGTCCGAGTTTTTCATAGCGTGGTTCATTTCTGCTGGCAAATTCGGACTATAACCTAGAATCCTGGTCACCAGTTTTCCTCTTTCTATTTTCTCAAGTGGACCCTCTCTTCAGATACCCAGTTCTCTCATCGCTGCCTCTGCTCCCAGAGAATTGAGGCTGACCCAGGAAATCTGAAACAGTCACAACCACCACACCTGCACCCATTCTGGAATCCGAACTCCTCAGCGTGGAGTGACCAATGCAGAGCTTTTGTCCAAAACCTGACCCTATTCTGCACACAGCCCTGGGAGGATTTGTTTCCTGGTGACCTGTGGATGGGATGAGCCTTGCCAGTATGTTCCCAGGCCCCACAGAAAGGTCTGGAAATGATGTTCCAGATACTTACAGGGCCCAGAATCCCTAGGAAAGTGACATCAACCCTACCATGCAGGATGAGCAAATCCTCAGATTTCCAGACTGCCGTGTGGAGCCTCTGGAATTGGGGGTGCTTTATTAGGGTTTGGGCCAGGGCAGAACTCTGTGGCTGGCAGACACAGGCTGTCACCCCTACCTGTGCCCCTCTGACGGTACAGGCTATTTCATTAGTCAGTGCTGGGAGGGAAGGGGACCACGCCTCCTGGCCAAATAACCTGGGTCTTCCTTAGCCATTCCTGACACTTGGGATAAAGTGGGTGCCAGCCCCATCTCCACTCTCCTCTGCCACGAAGCCACCTTCAGGTGCGTTAAAGGGCACACTTTGGGAGATCAACTTCAGGCTGTTCCTTGTTCCCTGGTGGGGGCTGTGGGAGGGGCCAAGAAAGGCAAACGGGCACCAGAACTTTCTCTAAAGCCCCAAATCCCAAGAGTGCCTCCTGGTCTCATTTAGGTACCAAGGAACTGTCCCCCCGCCCCCACAGTGGCTCGGTGTAGAGTCCGTGCATGAATCAAGTGGCGGGTTGTTCAGGTGGACTCGGTCGCTTGTTACAAGCTACACACTTACCCAGAATGGGTACGTGCGTCTGCGTGTGGAGCTTTACAGAGAAACTCTCATGGTTCTGAGGATGGACCCATGGTCACCACAAGATCCACATAAGATCCTCTTATGTGCCTCTTTCCTTGAACTTGGCTAACTACGACTTCAAAAGGAAGACCCTTCATTCTTCACTGACTGCAAACCCCACCAACACTCCCTAGCTCTCAAGAAAACAAGAACCAGAAAAACTTGAAAATCCGACACAGAACAGAAGCCAGTTTCTGGGCTCTCAACTTTATTCAACATGAGACTTACCTGATTTTTTCCCATGTGTAAAGGCCCAAAGTACTGGAGTGAGAGTGTGTGTGTGTGTGTGTGTGTGCGTACCTTCTTATCCATTAGCAGGCCATCCTCCACTAGCTTCTTCTGCGCACAGCTGCGTCCCTCCCGAGGGAAATCCTTTCTCCCTAGTCCCCTGCTGTCAACTCTAGGCCCCCAGACTCTGCTCAGATTCTCGCATAACAGAATGAGGACATTTTCCGACTTAACCTTTTTGATTCTCCTCCATGACCCCAGACTTTGCTCTAAGCTGCACTTTAAGTCATTCTGTCCTTTTAATACAGCCTGGCTGACCCTCCCTTAATCCTCCCCAGAGAACAGTGGCACCCTCCCCCCCCCCAACCGGCTCTTTACACTATGGCCTCTTCCTCAGAGCTGAAATCCTTCTTCGGGCTTTCAGACAAGCTTGAAAATCAGCCAGGTCTGGTGAGAAATGGGCCCTGCAGACTTGGACTGTCAGGAGGGCGCTAGGCACCGATGTTAACGGGGAGATGCCAGACGGGCAAAACAACCGATGGGGGAGGGTACTCAGGGTGTGACGATGACAAAGGGTGCTGCTGAGGGACCCAGTGAAATCGATGAAACCCGAGTCTCCCTTGGACCAGCGGATGAGACGTAGGTGGAGGCTCGGGAAGTAGGACATGGTACATATGGAAGGCTGACCTAAGGAGAAAGAGACAGAGATAATATATATGTAGAGAGATGTATATAGATGTATATAGGACCAAATATACTGAATGTACAGAAAGGAGATGTTAGCGTGGGGGCAGGTATCTTGCTCTGGTTTTGGGGCAGGACTCCCCGGATTTCCAGACTTTTGACCAATGATCCTGGTTTCAAGGTGGAAGCGAGATAGCTGAGGCGGCTTTTGGGTTTGATGACGGGAGAGGGAGGCGTGGAAGCTGCTCTTCCTAAGTGAGGAGACGCCCACTGAGGCTTCCGTTAATGCGGGCTGAGGCCCAGGAGGAGGGAGACAGGAGGAACGCAGGGGGCGGCCGCTGGGGCCACGGGCATCTAGAACCCACTTCCGCTGCGTGTTCCACCCCCGCGGTGTCCTGTCACTGTGGCACTTTTTTTGTTTGTTTTTTTGGTTTTTAAAATAAAAGCACCTTCTGTGTCCTTTTCTTGAAGTACACTGTATGTCTCCTTCCTCCACAGGGCTGGGGGCCATGGCAGCTCCAGCTCGCTGGGGGAAGGCTGTCCAACCGGGAGCTGAGTGCTTCGGTGTGTGGGGGGCACTGATGGGACGCCCCGACCCTAGCTTCCAAACGCCAGGACTGTAGAGGTGTGGGGCTCATGATGGGCCCAAGGCCGAGGCCCGGCCCTCTACATGGCTGCAAGCAGCCCAAATGCTCTCTGTGCCAGAAGAGTCCCAGTCCTGGCACTGGGTTTGTGGGGGGGGGGGGGGTGGGCATGGCAAACAGGAGGTGGGGGGTTATCAGCTGCCCCGGGGGAGGGTGCGGTTCCATGAGAGGCTTCGGAAATCCTGACTCCGCTCCGCCTCATTATCCACCACCCATCTCTGCCAGCTAATAAGACCATCCAAGAATTTCCCCATGAAGCCTGAGCAAAGAAGCCAGCTATAATGTTGATACAAGTCGGGGATACTGCCCCCTCCCCAAGGCTGCTACCCTGGCCCTTTCCCCTGCTGGTTAACCCAGTTTCTTTGTAACAGGTAACACGCCACCCTTGCTGTAGATAAACAGCTCGGTCATGGCTAGCTCGACCGAAGCACAAGTGCCCGGGGACAGCTTTTCCAGTCACCACATTAAAGACTAAACCAGGTCAAATTTACCTAGTAAAAAAAGACGTGAGCTTGTTTGGTTTATTTTACTTAATTTTAGTCTCTTCAGAATAAGCTGCTGAATAAAATAGACAAATCTCTGTTCTTTACTGCAGCATCTTTTAGAAATAGAAGCCAATCCTAGTATTGGGGCCTGAACCCACAGGCCTACCTAAGAATGGAGCGTCGAGTGAGGCTGAGCTGGGAGGACTGAGCACATGGCCAGGCCCTCCCCGTTCACTGCCATCATCCACTCCCTCCCTCATTCCCGTAGCTCCATCATCAACCTTAGGATCCTTTAGCAAATACCTTTTCACACTGTTTTTAAAGGATTTAAAAAAAAAAAAAGTTAAAACTCAGAAATCTGAGTATTGGTTCAGCTCAATCCCGCAAAGTCAAGTTGCTCTGAATCCTGGGCTTCGTCCCTTTCAGCCAGGGATTCACATGCCCAATTTCCCTTCCACGCTACTGTGTAGACATTCCTTATATATCTTCGAGCCTCTATGAGCCTATTTGTTTCATTGTTGGGCACTTTGCCCCAACATTCAAAGAAATGGATTTTTCTTCTACTCTTATCCATCGCTTACCTGAAAAAGATCTGTTGTCAATATCCAGTCCTGAACCCTCTCTGACAAGAGGTAACACATCCCAGAGTCACTGACTCCTGTTCCCCAGAAATGGAAGGACAGAGGGAGGAGGGGGGAGAAAACGGGGTCTCTTATCATCATCAACAGATACTTATCTAACATGTTTAGGAAACACTAGTTTAGGGATGGGTCATAAGACATACGAGATACAGGATATATGAAATATACAGTCCCTTATACTTTGAAGACACTTGCAAACTTGTGAGGAAAACAAGGTATATTACAAGTCGCACACACTAAGGGCCAGATATACCATCAACGACACGTTCTAAGAGTGAGACGCCCGTGGAAATTCCTCACGGGGACAGGCACTAGGCAAGGGAAGGTATCGATCTATGAGATCTAGTTAGAACACATTTGACCTAAGATTCAAGAAAAATTCAGCAAATACTGAGTTCCTATTATGTGGAAGGTACCACTCAACTAAGAAAGGAGGAGGATACGATGCACACCATAAGGGCTTTGCACCTGCTATTCTTCTGTGGAACTCCTTACCGCTTGCCGACCCCAGCCTTGCTCACTCTTACTACGCTCATCTCAGACCAAAACGCTGTTAAAAGCTATGGTTGCACCACATACCCATCATTCATAGCACTTACCAGAGCAGCAACTGTACTTGTGAATTTACTGGAAAACAGAGGGTAATGTCTGTCTCACTCGCTAGACCTCAAGTGCCACGTGAATGGGACTCATGTCAGCATTCGGTCACCAGCAGAGCCTGGCACTTCGCCCGGGACCTGCACGTATGTTGCTCAATAAATGTAGCAGAAGCAAGGGAAGAGGGAGGGAAGAAATAGGTCTCAAGTTCACACAGTTAGTACACAGTGCAGCTCGTATATTTGTTAAATACCCATAAAAGATTTAGGTATCATATTTCATAAGGCATGACATAATTGTCAAAAAAAAGAGAACAGACAAAAAGCTCCACTGTTTTGCAAGGGGAGAGATAATTTCCACCCGTTAAGGTCTAGGGAGAGTTTCGAGGAGTTGAGGTTAGAGTCCAGCATCAAAGGACAAATAGTATTTAGATAAGTGAAGAGAAACAGGATTCTCTGTAGGTGGTACGAGGAAAAGTACTGTAGGAAGAAAGCACAGGCATATTATGTAAAGGATGGGTTATAAACCTAGAAGAGAGGGCTTTATAAAGGTGAACAGACTGAAAAGGCAGTGTCATGGAGGGACTGAATATCGGGCTATATGGTCTATTATTTTTTTTCAATAGGCAGTGGGAGCCATTGAAGATATTTGAGGAAGGAAAGAATCTAATTAAAGTACTGTTTATGAGTATCAACCTAGCAGAATTGAGAGACAGGAGACACTAAACCAGTTATGAGACTTTCAAAAGCTTGGGGGAAAGGTAATTGCCAGAGATCCTAGTGTAGTGGAGGTGGTCGGTACATATTATTAAATGGAGCTGTTGAAGGTCTGGACTAAGGTACAGGACACTGAGCATGAAAAGAATTAGGAATATGGGCGCCTGGGTGGCTCAGTTGGTTAAGCGACTGCCTTCGGCTCAGGTCATGATCCTGGAGTCCCTGGATCGAGTCCCGCGTCGGGCTCCCTGCTCGGCAGGGAGTCTGCTTCTCCCTCTGACCCTCCCCCCTCTCATGTGCTCTGTCTCATTCTCTCTCTCTCAAATAAATAAATAAAATCTTTAAAAAAAAAAAAAAAGAAAAAAGAATTAGGAATAGATTCCAAAGAAATTACAAAGCAGGAAATATAAGCAAGATCTACAAAAAACAAAACAAGGACAGTGATTGAATCAGCCGGTACTCCAGCAGAAAACAGAGGGTATACTCAAAGAGCTAATATGGATAGGATTTAATGGAGGGATTATTTACAAAGGTGTAGGCAGGGCTAATAAGCCAACAAGGGATGGTGAAGCACCCAGGGCCTCCCCATAGCAGGAAAGCCTTTACCAGTCTTAAACCTGGCGGGATGGTGACTGGAAACTGGTGAGAATTGTAGCCAAGGGAGGGGGCTGTGGCTCCAGTGGCCTTAGGCAGCAAGACTCAGCCACTGCCAAAGATCTGCTAGCGTCTCCCACTGGCTTATTCTCATGGGGAGCCAGACGGCAGGGAAGACGGGGTGATGCTGCCCAGAACAGGGCAAAAAAAATGGAGAATAGATCTGGAAAGCTAAAGAGAGCAAAACAGTACAGTGACCAAGCTCAAGGCCCTGGCTAAGGATGCTGGGGACAAGCTACGCACGTGTGTAGCTGGACGTACCAGGGCAGAAGCCTGGAGGCAGCCAGTGAAAGGGGTAATCGGAAGGACTGGACGGAATAGCTCAAGAGGTAATGAACCGCTGAGCATCTGAAAAAACTGGAGCTCTTTTGGAAAGAGGTAAGAAATAGAATCCCTGAGCCCAGTGCACAAGGCTCAGTACGGGCTCCTTAAAGCCTGGAATACTTCTGTCCCACCTAGAAACTGGAAGGGAAGTCGGACCTCCCTGTCCAAGTTATTTTCCTGGACCCCAGTCCCTTCTTCAGTCCCACAACTACTATCTGTATCTCATGCCTTTGACTTCAGTGACCCCAGTGGAGTTTTGTTTCATTAACTGTTTCTTGTTTCCTTACCTGCCCAAGTTGGTGCCTCCCACCTATTTAATGGGTAAGCTCTATAGGGTCCAATGGGTTGAGGCTGTTCTGCCACACTACCTAAACCAACGCCGCCCGAGGAGCCGTTACTTAGTTAATCCTCAGACACGGACCTTCCATATCCTCTACTCTCTGGGACTAAGCCTCACTTAGCTATCACTGGCAGAGAGAATGATCAGAGCTAGAGTCACAGTGAGAGCAAATATCTGAAAGATTGAGACGAGACCAAAGGAGAGGAGGCAGAGAAGGAAATAATTCATCATCAACATTTTATTTACAGGTTAGCCACATAGTAGTTAGAAAGAGAACTGCTTTTGTGTTCTAGCTCTGCCATTAGTTGATGATGTGATTGAGGAAAATTATGTCACCTCCGGAAGTCTTGATTTCTTCATCTGTGAAGGTAGCGTATCCACCTTGCCTGGTAAGGTTTTAGCACAATGCCTGACACACTGCAAATAGGTTTCCAACAGAGCTAGCTGTTGGGAATCACCACCATCAGCATGGTGACGTGCTACCACTCTACGTGTAGCTGGTATGCTGCAAAATAAACACAGTTAAAAGTAACTACCGGGCCGCCTGGGTGGCTCAGGTGGTTAGGCATCTGACTTCGGCTCACGTCGTGATCCCAGGGTCCTGGGATCGAGCGCCACATCGGGCTCCCTGCTCAGTGGGGAGTTTGCTTCTCCCTCTCCTCCTGCCCCTCCCCCTACTCATCCTCTCTCTTTCTCTCTCTCAAATAAATAAATAAAATCTTAAAAAAAAGAATCTTCGGGGCGCCTGGGTGGCTCAGTCGTGAAGCGTCTGCCTTCGGCTCAGGTCATGATGCCAGGGTCCTGGGATCGAGCCCCGCATCGGGCTCCCGGCTCAGCGGGGAGCCTGCTTCTCCCTCTGCCTCTCTCTCTCTGTCTCTAATGAATGAATAAATAAAATCTTTAAAAAAAAAAAGGAGTTAACATCCGAGCTGAGGCCTGGAAGGTCAGTGCTGGCTGGGGACGGGAAGGCAGCCGGGCCACAAGGAGGAGCGAAGTCCGCAGCCGCGAGGCCCCGGGGCGCCCTTCCCGGCCTCGCCCCGCACCCCTCCGCCGGGGCTGCCGAACAAGACACCGGCCCCCAGCTCACTTCGCGCGCGGACACAGGCACAGTTTCAAAACAAGGATACGTCCGGGCACGCACGCGACACGCATGCTCGGCGCGGCCCACGAGCCCCGGTTACCGGCGAGCTGGCGGTGGGGCGCCCGGCAAGCGATCTCACTGTCGGGTCTCCGGCTCGGGGCCGCTCCGTCCGTCTCTGGCTCCGTCTCCGCGGAACGGAGCTGCGGCGCGGGAAGGGCGTCACGCGAGGAGAACCACCGCCCCGCCCCGCGACGAGAGCCGCGGGCCTCCGGACCACGCCTCCCGCAAGGACCGGAAGTCCCGCCCCGCCGGAGGAAGGAGCGGCAGCGACGCAGCCAATCCGGAGGAAGGCAACCTCGGCCGGGCCACTGAGAGCGCGGCGCCTCCCGCCGGAAGCGGGACGGGGGCGGGGCGTCTGCCGGAAGCTACCGACCCGCGGTCGTTCCGGTTGGCGGCGGGCGGGCGGGAGGTGCGCCGGCCGCCCGAGGCGCGGGCGCCGAGCGAGGGCCGGGGCTCCGAGGGCGGCTCCGGGCCGCGGCCGAGCGGCTGACGCGCCGTGCGGCCATGGGCCCGAGCGGGCCCTGGGGAGAATGGCTCCTGGGCCTGCGGGTGCCGCCGGCCGGGGTCTTCGGCGTGGCCTTCCTCGCCCGGGTGGCCCTGGTTTTCTACGGGGTCTTCCAGGACCGGACGCTGCTCGTGCGCTACACGGACGTGGACTACCAGGTGTTCACGGACGCCGCGCGCTTCATCACGCAAGGGCGCTCCCCGTACCTGCGGGCCACCTACCGCTACACGCCGCTGCTGGGCTGGCTGCTCACGCCCAGCGTCTGCCTGGGGGAGCTCTTCGGGAAGTTTCTGTTCATCAGCTGCGACCTCCTCACCGCCTTCCTGCTCTACCGCCTGCTGCTCCTCCGGGGGCTGGGCCGGCGCCGCGCCTGCGGCTACTGCCTCTTCTGGCTGCTCAACCCCCTCCCCATGGCGGTGTCCAGCCGGGGCAGCGCGGACTCGCTGGTGGCGGCGCTCGTGCTGGCGGCGCTGCACCTGCTGGCGAGGAGGCAGGTGGCGTGCGCCGCAGTGGCCTACGGCCTCGCCGTGCACATGAGGATGTACCCGGTGACCTACCTCCTTCCCATCGCCCTGCACCTGCTCCCGGAGCGCGGCGGCGGCGGCCCCCCGGGCGCCCGCCGGCCCCGCTGCCCCTTCCAGGCGCGTCTGTGCGAACTCCTCAGGAGGCTTTGCAGTCGGGCCGTGCTGCTCTTCGTGGCGGTGGCCGGGCTCACGTTCTGCGCCCTCTGCTTCGGCTTTTACAGTAAATACGGCGGGGAGTTTCTGGAGCAAGCCTACCTGTATCACCTGACGAGGCGGGACCTCCGGCACAACTTCTCTCCGTACTTCTACCTGCTGTACTTGACCGCGGAGAGCCCGTGGAGCCCCTCCCTGGGCGTCGCCGCCTTCCTGCCGCAGGTCGTGCTGCTCTTGGCCGTGTCCTTCGCCTATTACAGGGACCTCGTCTTCTGTTGTTTCCTGCACACGGCCATCTTTGTGACTTTTAACAAAGTCTGCACCTCCCAGTACTTTCTCTGGTACCTCTGCCTGCTGCCCCCTGTGATGCCGCTCGTGAGAATACCCTGGAGACGGGCTGTGCTCCTCCTAACGCTGTGGTTTATAGGGCAGGCCTTATGGCTGGCTCCTGCCTATGTTCTCGAGTTTCAGGGAAAGAACACCTTTCTGTTTATCTGGTTAGCTGGTTTGTTCTTCCTTCTTATCAACTGTTCCATCCTGATTCAAATAATTTCCCATTACAAGGAGGAACCCCCCGTGGAGAGAATCAAATATGACTAATAGGACTCCAGTCCTTCTGCCACTTCGATTACATGCTGATTGTCCTGAATGGACCAGAAGAGAGCTTTGGGAAACTTTTTTTTTTTTTGAGACAGAGAGAACGAGAGAGAGAGAGCACATGAGAGGGGGGAGGGTCAGAGGGAGAAGCAGACTCCCCACCGAGCAGGGAGCCCGATGCGGGGACTCGATCCCGGGACTCCAGGATCATGACCTGAGCCGAAGGCAGTCGCTCAACCAACTGAGCCACCCAGGCGCCCCTTGGGAAACATTTTTGAACATCCTGTGCGCTCTAGTGAAAATTCAGTTTGGAGCATAAAACCCTGTTCCAACGGAAATTAAGACAAATGGTTGCCTTATTTAGAAAGGGGACTCAGTGACTGAGGTCCACGTCTAGGAAATCTTAAGACTCTCAGTTATCTGGGACATGATGGGAAGTAAAGGTTACCTGTTGAAAATGGAAAATCTGATGAAACGGAAGTAAAGGTTACCTGTTGAAAATGGAAAATCTGATGAAACTATCAGATGATAAAAGGTTTTTGTAGAAAAATAGAGGAATGTCGTTAGAGACATAAAGTCTTAAGTCGGTATTCGTATCAGTTATACTATGCTACAGTCCGAAAATGTCTTTTTAAGCCCCACTTTTTCTTTTTAAAGCTTTCCCAATAGCTGTGAAAACTCACGGAACATTCCTAAAGTACAGCTTTTAGATGTCAAGTGTTAAGTAATACCACTGTGCTTAGGTTGGGAGAGTTCATTCTGTGTTAAAAGTGGGGGCTTAGAAAAAGAGCCCAAAGAATTTAAATTGTAATCATGTTTCACGTATTTGTTTTATTACTTAGTTTTTCAGCACTTAGTCTCAGTGGTATTAGACTACCATTTGGTTTTATACAGGATTAAATTAAAATTCACCCATCTTTAAACTTGAGTCATTACATATTTCAAAATAGCCTCTTGCTTTTGATGTTTGAAGTCCACAAACCATTAGGGACATTTTAGTGTTCTCTTATACCTCTTTGTTTTTAATTTTCTGATTGCCTTAAAATATTTTTCATACAGAATTTAAGGCAATCAAGTGTAATCTGTGTTGTAAAAATGAAAACTAGTAGATTTTAAGTGATAGAAAACTAAATTGTTAGTAAGACATTTCCCAGCTTAAAAATACCCCACTTAAAAAAATTCCATGGTGGAAATGGAGACCTGTCTGGGAGGCTCTGGAAAGCCTAGAAGCATCCTAAGTAGCCATAAATCTAGACCAAGAAATTGAGGGAGAGAATGTGGAAATGAGGCTTTGATGAGCAGATCCATTTCCCTTATTACTATGATGAATATTTCTAGGGAAGAAATGCTTTCTGAGATTTAAATGAGCAACCTAAAAAAAATTTTTTTTAACATAGCCCATCTAGGCTGGGGACTCCCTAACACTCTAAAAAAATGCAGTAGTAATATAGGAGTTTGACTTTATGATTGTGGTTTTAAAAGATGAGTAGTTTATCAACATTGTTCTTTCACAGTAAAAAACAAAAACAACTTCCGAGAAGTAGACTATTTCTTACCGGTGCAGGTCAAAAAAGACTTTGAGAATAAGATGTGTATAAGCTGGTTGTAAATAAGAATGCTCTTATGGGCAGCACTTCTTTGATGGATACCTTCTGGAACCTGCCATTAGAAGGGAAGAATGGGTGGTTTTCAGGGGTTGTTGTTAGGTGCAAATAGCAGAGACCATTAATTGTTGAGGACAGTGACCTTTCTTATAGCACCTAGTCTCATGTCCCACATTAGTCTTATCTTGAGGGCTCTTTGTATGTGATTGTTCACTAGTGACCTTCTAACCATGACATTCTTATCAGTCTTGGCTTTTTTTTTTCATTCTTTTGTAATAAAGAAAGTGCCCAGGCCCAGGAGATGTAGATTACTACAAAGTGAGTGGAGCTCAGCACTCTCGTTAAGGCTTGCTAGCGTGTCCCTCTTCATCTTGTATTTGTTTGAGGGGCAGTCTTGCACTTGTGCAGGAGTTCCTGTTACTCCCAAACTTTTCTTTTCAATAATTCCTCACCTTTAATAATCCCCTCCCACATCCAAATCCTCTCACCAAATTGCATCATTTCTTGGTGACTCGACCTAGCCTAGTCTAAGTGGATTTGCTGAAGCACGTTAGCCCAGCTGTGGTAGATCAAACTATGGAAACCATGTGACCATGATTTCCAAAAGGTAAATGGTCATTGTTGGATTCCTCTTGGATTCCAGTGTATGGTGTGCAGTGTGCATTCATCCATTTGCAGTTCATGACTGCGTGTGGCACATGAGAACACAGACCGCTTAGGTTCAAATTCCAGTGCGCCACCTTGGGCGAGCTGCTTTTATCTAGACAGACTAGCTTTCTGTCTGTGAAATGGGGATGATACTGTAATCCTCAGAGAATGGTTTGTGAGGATTAAGTGAGTTAATATACGATGCTGGCACAGAACAAGCCATTCCCCATCGCCTCCCCAGCTTTACTGTCTGTTCACAAGCTTTTGAAGAAGGAGCTACTTTTGGAGTCTAGGGCTAAGCCTTTTCCCTCAGTCTTTTTTTTTTTAGATTTTATTTGTTTATTTGAGATAGAGTGAGAGCGAGAGAGAGTGAGAGAGTACTGGGGGGGAGGGGGCAGAGGAAGAGGGAGAAGCAGGCTCTCCACTGAGCAGGGAGCCCGACATCATGACCTGAGCCGAAGGCAGACGCTTAACCGACTGAGTCACCCGGGCACCCCCTTTTCCCCAATCTAATGGATATACGAAAAGAACCTGGGTTTATACTAAATAATTGTTTAAACTACCAGCTACTATAACTTTGTTCCTCCTAATCTTGATCTGGTTCTTTGAAAAGAGAGTAGTTACCTGTGAAAGTGTGCAGAATTTTCAGATGTCTGATTCCAGCTGGACAGCCAACTAAGCAGTGGAGGTTTGGCTCGTACCCCTGAGTTAGCACTTCATTCTCCATTGTGTTAAGGACTCATTCAAGGGTTGGCGCTCTGTCGGTGGGAGCACATGTCTTCTGCCTGTGTCAGAAGCATCAGAAGAGCATAAGCATTTTTTCAGCGCTGATTCAGGAGAACCATTCATTTAGTAAAAACAAGCATTTGTATTCTTTATCCTGAACAAAACCCAGACTAACAGAATCTTCCTATCTGCTCAGACGCATTAATTGTTTTGTCTGCTGTATGAAATGAAATGACACAGTGACTATAAAAATCATCTGGAGCATGAATATCTGAAGCCCAGTTCATTTCTCAAAGGAGAGTTTCAACCTTTGTTCTCTATTTTTAGGCAATTATGTAGAGATCCAGGTCCGTGCCAAGTCCTGTAATAGACGAGTAAGACCAGGTCCCTGCTCTTGAAGAGTGAACAGTAAAGACAGAAACGCACCCTATTAAATGCTATGTGAGACCCCGTTAAGTTCCACAGCAGTCCCGAGATTTGTGATGCGGGCAAGTGGAGGGTATCCCTACTCCTGTTTTACGGATAAGAACACTGAGGCTCAGAAACAATGACTTTCCGGGCAATGGCAAGACTAGATCTCCTCTAATCCTGCTATTTTCTATCCTATTTTATTTTGCAAGTCCTTTTTCATTCCACCTGATGACAGGTGACAGTGAAAAACTTCATTTCTTTGCCCAGTGTCGTTCATTTTAGCAGACTACCTAGCACAAGGCCCCGAGTATCTTCCATGTGCCGAGCACCGTTCTGGGTATTGTGGATGCAGCTCTAAGGGAAGCACTCTCTTCGTGGGGCTTACATTTTCACGGGAGGCCAAGAAGAAGCAAAAACATGGCTGTGATGATTGCCGTCAAGGGAAGGAAGACAGGCTAAGGAAGGTGGGAGCCGCTTTCCACGGAGTGCTTAGGGAAGGCCCCGTGAGGCGGCTTCCGGGCGGAGGCCTGGAGGAAGTGCAGACATGACCTTCTTGTGTTATCAGGGGACGAGCGAACAGCGGGGCGGAGGCCTGAGGTGGGAGCCTGCTCGGCGTGTTTAAGGTACACCAAGAAGGTGAGCGTAACTGATTGGAGCAAGCGAGGAACAACCAGAGTCTTAATGTGCAGTTTCCAGTAGGACAACATGAATGCCAGTGGAAAAATACAATTAACAGTATTTTTACTGGCCTGTAATACAATAACTTCAAGCTCAACATATTTTTTCTGACTTTTAAGCACAGGTGTATTTGTTAAGAAGAGGATAATGCATAATATATACAGCTTACGTTTGAGCAGTGTTATGAAGTATTTTCACACATTATTTTGAGATTCCCAGGATTTTTTTAAAATCCCATCTTCACAGATGAGAACCCTAGATTCTCAGATCAGGACGTATGTACTTTGCCCAAGGTCCACGTTAGCATGAGACAGTAGCAGAACCCAGATCTTCTGGAGCCAAATTCACTCCTTGTGCTGCCCTTGTCGTTTAGATATGGCAAGATGACCCAACCGGACCGTAGAAGGCAGGACGTTCAGGAAAGGTTGTCAGACAGATCATTCATTCGTCCACACTTACGAGGCCGATTGTGCCCGGCCCTCAGCTGGGCTGGGGGTCCCTCAGCTGGGCTGGGGGTACAGGGACGACCAGAGTCCTGGCCTTAAGGAGGCCGTTAGACTGAAGTGGGTCCGATACCCCAGCAGCCTACGGAAGCACACCCAGCCCTAAGCCTGCCAGTGCCTCAAGGTGAAGAAATCAAAACTTAAGACCAGCCGGTCACAAACAGCCACGTGGGCTTTCCCAAATAATGCAACAGCTTAAGCGACAGCCAACCAAACACCGTCCTTGCTGTGTGTCCGCCTCTCGGCAGGCCCCGCGCTGGAGCGAGCCTCACCACTTCCAGTCTGACGCTGCCCGGCTGGAGTTATTTTTTACTCAAGCCCCGAAAGTGTTTCACATGCCTCAGTTTATCTTTTAGCACCAAGCACTGAGATGTTTGGTGTCTTACCTGCTCTCCAATACTGGGCAGGCGCTGGGGGCTTTCTCGGAAACTTCCCCGCGTCCCATCACTCGATGATTCTACCTTTGATAATCCTTAGCTCCCCAGACCTGTTCCCATCTGGCTCTTGCCTGCACGTCCAGCCTCTCTTCACCTCACCCCACCCCACAGCCATGCCAAATTATGCCACCCCTTCACGCCTTTGCAGGCGCCGTTACTCCGGCTAGAACACTCTTCTCGTCCCCTCGCCTCTCTCCCCAGTTCGTGCTCCATTGCCGATGCCCCTCATGGAACCTTCTCTGCCGCAGCCCGTCCACACGCAGCACGGGGCGCGCTGTGCTGTACTCGGCCTTTGTGTGTCCATGCCGTCTGGATTGTGAGCTCCCCACCAACAGTGACGATTGTCCATTGATACGCTTTCCCTGGGCCTGCCCAGAACCAAGCAAAGACGGACAGGGCTAACCCGGCCTTGGGCTGCTGGGCGGGGCCGGCCACACACGCTCCCGGGTTTGCCAAACTGAGTTGTGCACCAATCTGTCAGGTGGGAGCCGGGGACTGGCCCCTCTGCACGGTGTCAGTGGTAGCAGCCGTGAAAGAGAAAAGGAGCAGTTCCTGGGTGCCTGTCATTTCTAAATGCCATCGGGATCCACCTAATTTTCTAGGCTGGAATCTTATAATCACCTCTGTTCCTTCTTCACTTGCTACCCGTCTCCTCATCTAATCAGTCACTAGCTCCTGTCAGTTCTACATCCTGATGTCCCCGAGCCTCCTGGCATCTCGCCGCCTCGTTGCGGATTCTACAGCTCAGGCCCTCATTAGTGCTCGTCTGGAATCAATGGCTCCTGACTGGTCTTGCTCCCCAGCTCTTCCGCCCTGCATTCCTTCTCTCCTTTGTCGTCCCACTGCTGCCAGGGTTGGCTTGCCAGAGCAGGTCTGATCCTGTCCCCATCCTGAGAGCAGCACCCTGGGGGACCCCGCCTGACCTGCCAGAGAGAGTCCAAGCCTCTTCGCTTCCTCCACCTTGCACCAGCTTCTCCCACTCGCCCTCCCTCTCGCCCACAGGATAACACGGTTTCCCAGATTCCCGCGCCATTGGCCTTGGCCCTGCTGTTTCCAAGCCTGTGTGGTTCTCCCATTTTTCAAGACCCAACTCAGGGGCCCCTTCCTCTATTAGGAAGCAGGTACAGCGAGTTCATGGAGAGAGGTTAACTATAAGGAAAAAAAAAGAAAAAGAGGGCCAGAGTTACAAGATTTGTAAGTATTCTCTGCTAATGCACGTGGTCTCTTCCAGTGGCTGCTGCTCTGTGAGTCTCTTTGCTCCTGGAGGACAAGAATTGTGTGTTGTGTTTATATCCTAAGTACTCAGTAAATATTTGTGAAGTAAATGAGGCTGCAGTTGGGAGGGAACGAATGTTTGTTGAGACCCTGTTGTGAACCTATGTGCTTTTCACATATTTCATCCCCAAAACAACTTTCTGAGAGAAATATTCTTTGCTGACAAGAAAACAGGCTCAAATCAATAGTGGGTGTTCTCAAGGTCAGAGGCGTGCAAGGGATGGAGTGAGAGTTGGAACCTAAGTCTCTCCGGCTAAAACTTTCCTCAATTGACCGGTTCTTAGCCAGGGGCGGTCTTGTCCCCAACTTGGGGCACATGTTTAGTTGTTACTGGTGGGAGGGCTCACTGACGTCCAGTGGGCAGAGGCCAGGGGCGCTGCGGAACAGCCCCCCCGCCCAGGACGGCCCCCATGACAAAGACGCATCTGACCCCAAACGTCAGCGGTGCCCAGATGGAGAAAGCCCGCCCCAGACTTTCTTGACTCCATTGGAAAGCAAGTAGCCAACCAAAACAAGGACATCAGGACACTGACTGGGCTGAAGAGAAGCCTTGGGGCTCGGGGGCGATCCTGAGCCTCGGGCCCCGGTGGGCATGAGGGCTCCCTGCCCAGCCCTGACTGGCCCCTGATGCTGCTTTCTCTATTGCCTCCACACCGTCTTTCTTCTTTCCATCTTCTCTTCACTTTTTCTTTCCCTCGGCACCTCCAGTTAACTTGGAGAAGGCGCCCACACCCCTCCTGCGCTTTCGGAACCCTTTCCTAACCAGAAGGTAGAGTCAGTATATAAGAAGCTGCAGGTTTCGAACTGACAATATCCCTCGAACCTGGGAACAAGGCCAGAAATGTCAGCTTCTGAAACTGACAACAAAAAGCGGGTGAGATTAATCACTGTGATAATCTTCCCAGGAAAGAACCCACCTAAGAAATTCTGGCCAAGTCTGCTGCTGATAAGGCTTGGCAGTTTCCTAATCTCCGTCAGGGTCCAAGAATGCCTCCCCTCGAAGGGAAGCACTTAAAACCCACTTATGTGAGATCCACTGTAATCTAGGAAATTTTGAAATGTTTGTCCCGGGGAAGTGGCCTAACGGGGAAGCTTTTGATGACACGTAAGGGTGACTGCCTGTAATTGTTAAGGATGTGTGCATACGTGTGTGTGTGTGTGTGTGTGTGTGTATAAGCTCTAGGAGGAAGGAACCAGCTTTACTTCCTCGGTAGCTCTGGAAGCGAAGCCAGAGAGCGTGGGAATTAATGGTGGCGCATGTGCATAGCGGCAGAGGGTGGGCAGAGGGTGTGCATAGGGGCAGAGGGTAGTCCTGTTCCTAGCGAAGTGATCCTTCACCAGGAAGCCGAGAACTGCTGTTGCATGCAAAATTGTGTGTGTGTGCATGCCCATTTTTTGGTGGAAAATGTCTGTAGCCTTCATCAAAGGGGCCCCTGAGCTCCAAAGAGTGGCCCTGGTGATGTGGGCCGAAGTGTGGGCCCTGGCCCACAGCTCCTGGGCCAATGAGATAGGAAGAAGAGAACGCAGGGAAGACAAGGGAGGTGAGTTCCTGCCCGGAGAGAGAGGCTTCTCTTCAGCGTTCAGATTTACTGATGTGCACGCATGAGGCCCCTTCGTGTGTGTGTGTACAAGCTTACAGTGGGGAGACAAGCTGTAAGCAAACATCAGGCAGGACAGAGTCCAGCCTCAAGGAAGCTGGAGAAAAGTTACACAGGGTCATGGGAGTGCCGGGAGAGAAAGAGGGAGAGAGGCAGAGAGAGAGAGTGTAAATCGCTCTGTGCCAACATGGATGCTGACTTTAGGTCCCCAGGGGCCTGGGGAGTAAGAGAAGGGTCCTGCAAGGCTTTCTAGGAAGCAGACGAGGCAGGTAGATGGAGTCCTTTGGTTGTTTTCCTAGAAGATCCTTTCAGCTATCAGTTACAGAAACCGACTTTAGCTAGGAGGCTTATTCCGACAAATACTGGGACATTCATAAACTCCAAGGAAGAAGCTGAGTGAGGAAGTCTGCAGGGCAAGTAACGGGGCAGCTGGGGGACTTCCCGAGTGACCTCCAGTTCCTGGATCTTTGTGTCTGGGTTTTAGAGCTCCAGGAAGGAAGGTGACTGTGGGGACGGGTCCCAGAGAAGAGGAGACCATCATGGTTGGCTGCAGCCATGACCGCTGTTGGCTCGGAGCAGGTGTCCTCTCTTGAAAAGAGTGGGAGACCCGTAGCCAAGTCTTCCAACAGCTGGTCACGCAGTGCATGCCTTCGATGCATATTCTTAATTCCTTACTGTTTGAAAATCTAATTAATAGGAATGGGGTGAAAGTGGGGCGGGAGAAGTTTCACCCAAAGGAAACAAAAGTGCAGGATGAACTTGGAGTCCCCGAAATAGAAAGAAGGCCCATGCGGCTGAGAAGAATTTGCAGGACTGGGGAGTGGAGGAAGGGCCTCCATAGACCTCATGGACCACGGTGAGAAGTTAAGGGGTTTCCCATGTGCCATAGAAAACCGTTGGAGGGATTCTGGCACATAATTTACGTTAAATAAAATCCCTCTGCCAACCCCGTGGAGAACGTGTTCTAGAAAGATCCATCTGGAGGTTACTGCAGTCTTGCAGATGAGAGGCGATGGTGGCCAGGGTCAGGGAGTCGGCCGCCAGACTCCAGATGTGGGCTCGCCTGGGAGGGTGCCTCCCACCTGCGGGAGTCTGGCTGGACAGCAACGGGCAGAGGGGAGAGGAAGCGGTCAGTCAGGTCAGAGAAATGCCATTTTGTTTTTAAAGCGTGGGCTCTTCATTTGTAGCTTCGACATGTACCACTTAGTTTATTTTGGACCCTTGCATTTTTATTTATGAATCCACCCTCAGATTCATCTAGGAACTATCACCCTTCCCAGCTCCACACTTTTCCTTGCCTAAATCATTGGCAGAACCTCTCTAGCTTCTCCGTGTATTTGAGGGTCTGGCAGGAATTCCCTGTTAACTGGGCCTGGAAGGAAGACCAAATCTGCCAATAAATCTCTCCCTGGGCCTGTAAATATTTGTATAAGGTCCATTAACTGTATTAAGTTGCCATGGATAAACCAGGCACTGACAGGCAATTCTCATAAGCCACATGCAGAAAACCCACTTTGTGGATTATTTGCAATAAAATTTTAATTTTTCAGAGTGTTTTATTAAAGCCTGCCTAAGCTGTCTTCCGGCACTTTGCATATTTCTGGAGCGGCTCTCTTTACCCGTGTTTAGCATATGACTTGACTTTAAAAGCCGCCCAAGCAAAACATAAGTAGACAGGTAAGCCTGCTGATTATATAGAGTATGTATATTTATACACACACAGCAAACTAAACCATACGAACAATGTCTAGCTCCTCTTAACACGACTAAGTATAATAATCAATGAGCCTACCTGAGGACCCCAACCTTTTTTCTTTTAATTTAAAATAAAGTATTCCTCTTTTTTTAAAAAATCAAAACAGTATGTCCCTTATAGACAAACAGAATGTTAAAAAGGAAATTTGGAACACAATAATTCTAAGTGCACCGTTCAGAGGTAACCACTTAGGGAGTATCCTTTCTTATGTCTCTATAGACTGTGTAGTTTCAAATGGCACTAATTTAAAGTTAAACTTAACTTTATTTGTTTTAATTTAAAATAAATTTAATTAAAAATAAGCTTTAGGGGGCACCTGGGTGGCTCAGTCAGTTAAGCGTCCCACTCTTGATCTCAGCTCAGGTCTTGATCTCAGGGTCATGAGTTCAAGCCCCTTATTAGGCTCCATGCTGGGTGTGGAGCCTACTTTAAAAATAAATAAATAAACTTAAAAAAAAAAAAACCCTTAGCAACGTATTGTATCTTTCAATAATAAATACTTTTCGGGGCGCCTCACTGGTTGGGTTGGTGGAGAGTCCAACTCTTGATCTCGGGGTCGTGGGTTCGAGCCCTAGGTTGGGTGTAGAGATTACTTAAAAAAATAAAATCTTTAAAAAAATAAATATTTTTCAAGACTTTTTCAGACTAAAAATGCCAGGAGTTTTGCAGTGTGAATGTAGGTGCTTGTTACTGATTTGTAAGACCAGTCTCTCTATCTAAGGGATATCGATCCTATGTGTTTTAAATATTTTTCCTAGTCTGCCAATGACCTTTTATTTTTTGACCCAAAATGGTTAAAAAGTATATATAATCAAGGTCAGTCTTCTCCTTTTCTGATTTCTGTATTTGTTGTTATTTGTAGAAAGGCTTCCCCACCCCAAGATCATATAAATATTTAACTATCTATTTTTTCCAGTGCTTGTTTAGTTTCATTTTTTACATTTAAATCTTTCTTCTGTGGACTTTATTTGGTGTCATGTAAGAGAAAGTAGTTTAATTCAATTTATTTCAAATGATTAGCGACTCAAAAATTAATCAGTTTTTTTCTCCAAAATGTATTTTATTTTTTTAATTTAAACTCAATTAACATATAATGTATAATTAGTTTCAGAGGTAGAGTTTAGTGATTCATCAGTCTTATGATGTGCTCATGACATCACGTGCCCTCCTTAATGCCCATCATCCAGTTACCCGCATCCCCCCACCCCTCCCCTCCAGCAACCCTCAGTTTGTTTCCTATGATTTAGAGTCTCTTGTGGTTTGTCTCCCTCTCTGATTTCGTCTTGTTTTATTTTTCCCTCCCTTCCCCTATGATCCTCTGTTTTGTTTTTTAAATTCCACATATGGGTGAGATCATATGATAACTGTCTTTCTCTGATTGAAAAATTAATCAATTTTTGTCCTGTTTTACATTTGCTTCCATTGTATTTTCAGCTGGGTTATACAGGAAAGTGCTGATCAGAAGTTGCCCACTGGACACATTTAGTCCGTGGTCATATCTAGCCTATGGACACATTTAGTCCAGACAATTTTTGAATTACTTATGCGCATATAGAAATTAGGAATTTTGGGGCGCCTGGGTGGCTCAGATGGTTAAGCGTCTGCCTTCGGCTCAGGTCATGATCCCAGGGTCCTGGGATCGAGTCCCACATCGGGCTCCCGGCTCAGCGGGGAGCCTGCTTCTCCCTCTGACCCTCTCCCCTCTCATGCTGTTTCTCTAAAAAAAAAAAAAAGAAAGAAAGAAAAAAAAAAGAAATTAGGAATTTTGATACAGAAAGCTGGTTTTACAAGTTCTCTTGAACAATCAGAATAACAAATCTGGGCTCACTTTCCCCCTTGCATGAAATGTGTATCTACTGCCTCGGATCGTCACGGAAGCTCCGTTCACTTTGTCCGCTGGAAGGCGTTTGAGGGCATGATCACTACCATGTATGTTTATTTTGCAACTGAACATACTCAACTGAACATACTACAAGAGCTCTTTAGTACCAATCATGTTTCAGTTAATTTTCTTGATTTTTTAGGGTAATTATGCAAAAAATTATAATTTTGCCTTCTCTTCCAATATGTATATTTCCTAATTATTTATTTCTTACCTTATTACACTTGTTTAAAACTTCTTAATAATTTCAAATAATGGTCATGATAGCAGATGTCTTTATATTGCACCAGATTTTAATAGGAATGCCCCTAGCGTTTGATGTTTAAGTTTGAATTAAATGGTGTTCATTCTGTCCAGGATGTATACTTTCGTGGGTCACTGATGTTCTCATTCCTTATTAAAATTAATAAAATATGTTCAATTTGATCAAATGAATTGCCAGTGTGTGCTGAGACTTTTCTCCAAATTTAATACATTATAATAAGAGATTTTCTAATGCTGAAGCGTGTGTGCTTTTTTATTACAAACGCTCACAGTGACTGACACGATGAGCCCTAATATACACCTCTCACTCTAATTGTCTATTTAAAAAACACACAAGAACTTTGCATCTATTTTCATGAACGAGATTCGTCTATTGTAGTCTTCCTCTCTTTCTCTTTGGCACTCTGTCAGGTTGTTTCTTGAAATCCGCTGCGGGTGGTATTCCTTCTGCTGCCCAGGCTTCGTCAGCTTTTATGTCAGCTGATACGTTCTTTAAACCTGCGAGAAGTTAATTTTTCATTTATATGTTTCCTTTGTTTACTGCTTGTGATGTCTAATTTTTTTAAAATTTTTTATTTTTTTAAGATTTTATTTGTTTATTTGAGAGAGAGAGGGAGTGAGTGAACAGGAGCAGGTGAGGGGCAGAGGGAGAAGCCGACTCTCTGCCGAGCAGGGAGCCCGATGCGGGGCTTGGTCCTGGGACTCTGGGATCATGACCTGAGTCGAAGGCAGACGCTTAACCAACTGAGCCCCCAGGAGCCCTGCAAGTTCCTTCCAATGGCATCCCCGCTACCCCTCCCCCAGATGGACCCACTCTCCCGAATTTCGAGTTAGTGTGTCCTCGCTTTTTGCCTCCAGTCTCCCCTCTTAGCTACGCATCCTGAAACACGGTGGTGTCCTGCCTTGAGGTGTCTGACCCCGCGTGTGTGGAATCACACTGCAGTTTCGGGGCACCCCTTGTGCCCCGCGTGGTGTGTGTGCGGCTCACCCCCGCTCGTGATCTCTGCCCTGTCATTTTCCAGTCCACAAACTTACTATCTGCTCTGCTATTGAATGACATTTTTGCATTTGAGGTGGCAAAGGAGAAACCTGCTCCTTCTCAGGATCAATAGTCTGTTCGTTTTGTTTTCTACCTGGATGGCTACAGGACTTCTTTTTCTTTATCTTTGACATTCAATCTTTGCTAGAATCTCTCCGGATTAAACTTATTTTATGGAATTTGCCTGGCACTTCTCATCTCGGCCCCTTTACTTCTATATCTGGTGATTTTTTCTGCAGGTTCTAATCCTTGCTGGGGAAGATCTGTTTGTCCAGCCAGAGGATGACGGATGTTCTGTTAGAGATGATGTGTTCCATTGAATCTTTTAGTCTCGGCAAAGGAAACAAGTTTCTGTTTTCCTGACTTCCACGGCCTTACAAACGTCATGGTCTGTGAGGGCAAGAGGGGGTGGCCACGGGCAGGCAGTCCCGCCCCTGGCCGCAGGGCTCCCGTGTGGCAGCGCCCTCCACGCCCTAGAGGCTTCGAGGCTCACTCGGGCCTGGTTGGGGTCACACTGAGGCCTGGAGGGCCTTCTTGTCTGTGTCACGGGTCATTTCATCTTGCGAAGGGAGAGTGTTAAACGCACCCACTCGGATGGTCGTGTTGGACAGGAAACACGGCCCATGTCCCCCGCGCTGACTTCTACAGTGACTCGTGGACCTTCGGGGTGTTTGTGAGGCCTCTCAGAGCCGGTGTGGAGGGCAGGGGTGGGCAGGCAGCTTTGTTTTCCGACCCACACGCTGAGAAAGTCAGAGCCTATTCAGCGGGTTAGGGGGAGCCCGTCTGAAGGTGGCCTGGGGTTTGCAGACACCCGGGAGGGAAGCGTTTGTTCCCAAGTTGAATTAGACGTCTTTCCTCTTGGTTCCTGGACAACACACGGGAGGACAACACACGTCTGCCAAGGATATTGCGGGCGGGGGGTCGGACGGTGTCCTTCATATCCTTCCCGTCCAGAAATGCTGTTGCTGGTGTTTTGTTTGGCTGCTAAGGGGAGTCCATCTCTCCAATCCTGGAGTCCTGATGTTCAGTGCCGGCTCGTTCCATGTCACCGATGGTTTTGTCATTGGGCTTTGAAGGATAGGGCGGTCTTGTGATCACAGAGATATTTTTATTGTCTTAGGGCCTAACAGATCAGAGATGCCTTCCCTTCGGGGGCCCTCCAGTCACAGCCCCCTTTATGGGCCTGAAGTCCCCCTAACACCCGTTGTGCTGTGATGACTTCCCCTTCGTCCTGGGAAACGCACGGGGGGAGGGGGGAGCACACCGTGGCTTTGTTCATTGTTCCTAAGTACAGTGCCTTAAAATTTATATGCACCTTTCCAAGAGAAGATAAATCATACATATTACAACAAGGGGTGAAAGCACAGTGATCACAACGTTTCTGAGGGAAGGGTTCTTTGTTTCCCGCTCACTGCATAAAGTGTCTAGCAGAACAGGCCTGTCTGTTCAGCTCGTCTCAGATGTTGAGTTATGATCCGGAGTCTCCAGCTCGCAGCTCCCGCTACCGCGAAGATGATTCAAGGGTGAGAACCCTTCCCCGTTGTGTCTGTGGGGCTTGGCAGGAAGGGCAGGGCATCTCCAGCCAAGATCTGGAAACCACACATATGGCCATCAATTCTTGGATGGAAAAAAAGGGGAGAGTAAAATAATTCTTTGATTCTTTCATGCCTGTCGGAGTCTCGAGACGCTCTTGTCTTTGACTTTAGTACCAGGCAGGTGGGCCCAACCTGAGAAGGATTAGATAAGCCTCCTTTCTCTCATCTAAAAGAGGATTAGATTAGATAAATCTAATCTTACCAAATTTAGATGGGCACAGGATGCCAAGACACAGAGACCGGCCAAAAGGACTTGAACTGTCTCTTTTTAAATGTTTTTTTCTTACTGGACACAGTGCTAAGCAATATTCAGGCACTGCCCATACCACCTCCAGCTCTGTGTAGAAGGTGGGATTCTTCAACTGTCCAATAGTCCTGGAGCCCAGAGCTGGGTGCCCGTTGCCCACAGCAGAGCCTCGGAGAGTAAGCGGTGGGCCATGGGTGCAGACGGGGCTGGTCTGACCCCCCTGTATGCTTTCCCAGGGGCAGAAATTCTGGACCAGCCCCGTCAGCCAATGGTAACTTCCTTTGTTATTTAATGACTCCATGCCTCAGTTTCCTCCTCTGTAAAATGGAGATAAAAATAGACTGTCCTTTCCAGGGATGTTGTGAGAATTAAATGAGTTAATAATGGAACAGTTTCTGGGCCAGAGTAAGTACTTAATCAATACTAATTATTCATGGTATTATTATTAGCTTATTTGGATCACTGAAGAGTAAATTTCTCCCTATACTTTTTTTTTTTTTAGAGAATGTGAGTGCAAGGGGGAAGGGGCTGGGAGGGGCAGAGGGAGAGGGAGAGAGAGAATCCCAGAGCAGGCTCCATTCCCAGCGCGGAGCCCAATGTGGGGCTTGATCTTACAACCTTGAGATCATGACCTGAGCCAAAATCAAGTGTCTGATGCTTAACTGACTGAGCCACCCAGGCACCCCTCTCCCTATACTTTAATAGAAATGTTTAAATATTAAACAACTTGAATTCTGAATGAAGATGAATGGGAAATTCATCGAATGGGAAATTCAAAGATATCTTAGGTGTCTTCCCTTGTTGTAGATATATAGTCTATTTTCTGGATTGGGACGCCTAGAGCCTTATATACTTTGCTTAAGAACGATAGATAATGCTCACAAAGTCTCTTAATCCCATGGGCTTCCCATGAGAAGGACACAGGTACATAGTGACAGTGAATCTCAGCTCCATGACGGGTTCTTCCCAAGAGACTCCTGAAACACTCATTTTGTAGTGGGGATGACTTCCAGCAAGACTGACTATAAAAAGGATTTCATTTCCCATTGACTTGTATTATAAAATCAGAGATACGATCACATCGAAAAAAATACCCCAACTGCTTTGGCAAAAATGCTTTACTAAGGAAGGAGTAGCTGATGTGCTTGTTTTATTCCACAATGAAACTGTAAGCTCTTTAAGAGAAGGGACTCCTATTTGTAGCTCATAGAGAATTAGTACAGGACCTTCGAATGTGGTAGGCACAGGAAATGTTGTTGACGTGAATTGGCCAGGTTTTTATAGCAGAAAGAGAATTTTTGGAAACTTAAAAAGAGCTGTGAAATTCTTTTTGAAATCAGAATATTATTTTAAAAATTAGTATATAAAGAGACAAAAGAGAAGTACCTAGATCAGAGGGAAGGAGAGGAGCCTGTCTTGGCCATGCCTCTTTGACACGGCCCTGGGGTGTCTTTAGGGGTACAAGGATATAGCCTCTGAGATGCTGTGATCCCCATCCCCTGTGATTCAAGATGAGGCTCCTTTGGCTAGGACACCAAGTGACCCAACTCAGCTTATGCTGGCAAAGGGAGGACCAGAACTTGGGCTTGTAACTGTTCTGGAAGACTCCAAGATCTCCCCTTTGCTTTCTCTGTATGACAGGAATTTCTCCTATTTTGATTTACTCGGGAGACTTGTAGGATCACCCTTAACTGGCTCATTTCCTAGAAAAGGAAATTGACTGCAATACCAACATTGACCAGTAGATGTCACTATGTGCTACGTTATTGTGCAGCCGGTGTTCCACCTGCCTCTACTTGAATTTTAGAACTGTGGGTCTGCAGACTCCTGGGAGTCCCTGGATCTCTTGTGGGTGGGGCTGGGGGGTGGAGAGCGCGGGAGAGCTATGAGAATTTTCAAAATTGTGTTTTAATCATGATGAGAAATTTTAAGGAGTTATTTAACCAGGTGTAATGGCAAAACTCTTGGTTTTAATTCATTTTCATCGAAGAAAACAGGTGTCTCTTAAACTGAACTAACTCCTGGGATGAGAAGTGGAGTTAGTGGGGCTCAGGGTGGTCCCCACATTCTCTGCCATCAGCAGAGTCCCCCTTCTTTGCTTCACAGAGAAGGCTTTACATGATACAGAGTGTGGGACAGAACCGGGTTTGAACTCAGGCTCTGTGGCTGGCCGGGTGGTCTGGGGGACTTCGCGCTCAGGTAGCTTTGGATTCTTCAACTGCAACGCAAGGACACTGACTCCACGGTGCTGTGAGGGCGAGGTGAGCCAACACGTGAAGTGAAAACACAAAGACCGACTGTCATTAAATTAGCTAGGATTATTTCACTCGCTGCAGGCGTTTTGACATTTGGTCCTAGCCAAAAGGCCGAGAAGCGACAGGTGTTTTTAGAGCTAAGATCGTTTGAAAACTACTGAAGAGTCCAAGCTTTCATTCCAAAATGTGGCCACTGGGGCGTGAGAGGTCTGGTTGGGTTCTCTGATTAAGTGTCACAGTTCCATAACAATACAATGATTTATGCAAAACAAGACATGTTCCTGCTAATCTTTTACAGGTGTGGCCCTCCCCGTGGGGGGAGACGGGATATGTCACCATCTGAATTTGTAAAACTAATGAAACACAAAACAATCCTTCACCTGTTGACTTACCTGCCCAACTGTTCAGTTTGTTTTTAAATTTTATCTTTATTCGTTCTGTTTTCACAAGTAATCCACAACAAGTTTGCAAAATTTCAACAAGCCGTGGTCCGGTTGAGGCCGTGAGAACCTCTCCCCTGCCTCCCACCCCACTCCCACGGGCGGAGGGGGGACCAAGGAGAGGCCAGAGGGTGAGTGCAGCCCTGTGCCCTCAGCGAACCAAAACCATTGCCTAATCCTAGGCCCCTGATGTGATGGCGTTGCCCCCAGGAAGGAGTGGGCCCACCCCCACCGTGCATCCTCACATGATTCCTTCAGTTCATAGACAGCCTACCTACCCACCCCTGTTTCCCCTCCACAGCCAAGGTCACTGGGCCCCAGGCTCGCTGTGGATGGGTTTCTGCCTCCCCACCTGCTGCTCCTGTCTCTGGGGTAAGCTGAGAGCCAAGCCCGAAATCCCTGTGGGCAGAGGCTCCCTAACCCACCAGGAACCCCTCAAGTTCCCAGGGATGGAAGTTGCCTCCCTTGGCAACTGCCCAGTGCCGTTGCTGCTCAGAATCTCCGCGGCATCCCCTGCCCGGGGAGCCCCCCAGAGTTATCTCCAGGTCCACCTTCTCTCCCTTCCTGGAAGGAAGCCCTGGAAGACCCCGGGCCATGATCTGCATCTTAGAACCATAAAGACCGGGGTCGAGGGTCACTACAGCCCTGATTCCCAGCCGGGCTGCTGCAGCCTCCAACCCCATAGTGAGCGGGCCCCAGAGGCCTGGCTGTTCCAGATCCTTCTCATGCCCCCTGTGGCTCTGGGGCACCTTGCAGACCCAGTCCACACAGGGCTAGCTCCCCGCGAGGGTCTCTCTCCAGCAGTTTCCCGGGCTTCTCCTGACCCCCTGGATTGAGGCTATAAAGAAATCCTGGAGACCTCATCGGTTTATCAGGGACAAGAGGATACGAGGGGTCGTTGTAGATGGTCAGTCAATACCCATTAGCTGCTCAGAGACTGCCCAAGCACCTCTCAAACTGTAGTGTGGGTTAGATTGGCTGGGGGTGCTTTACCCCCAAAGCTCTGCCCCCAAAGACTCTGACTCAGCAGGGCGAGGACTGTGCATTTTCAGCAAGTACCCCAGGAGGCTCTGACTCTGTGGCTCTGGGATGCCCCATGCCAGAGCTGCTCTGAGAGGCTGGGGAGCCCCTGCTGTTTGGGAAGGTGGGTGGGTGGCTCCCAGGCCCGGGGCTGGGGGGTGGTGGGCATGGGGTCTGGGAGGAGCTAGCCTTCCCGGGCAGCCTCTTGGGCTCCCCTCCAGCGTCACTGCCTTCTCAGCCCGGGGCCAAGTGGAAGATTCTTGGCTTAATAGAGAGAAGCTCAGGCTCTCCAACTGAGAGGCAGAGAGTCATTTATATTAAATTACATTAAATTCATCACTTCCCGGCTGCCTTGAACTGAGGCCCTTTCCTTCCTCTTATATTGTACCTCTTCAGAGCAGTGAAAGCCTCCTGTATTAGTCGAGGTTCTCCAAAGAAACAGGACAATCGGAGATACACAGATATATGCAGAGATTTATTATAAGATTTGGCTCGTGTGATCATGGAGGCCAAGAAGTCCCCCAGTCTGCTGTCTGCATGCTGGAGAGCCGGGAGGGTGTCGTTCAATCCCTGTCTGAAGGCCGGGAGCGCTATCCAGAGCCGCGCACCCCGGCCGCCTGGTCCTTCTGCCTCCGGGGAAGGGAGCAAGGTTTCCATCATCATCGTTTATGAATTGAATACTTCCATGCAGAATGTATTGAATATAAAAATAGCACCTGACCCTGAGTTTTTCACAATCTTTTCTCAGCCAGGCAGTGCAGGCGCTGAGGCTGATGGGTCAGATTCACGCGCCCTTGGATTAGTTTCCAGTTGGCACTCACCCCGCTAATGATGCTCTACTGCACCCAGAAGCGGGCACCTCTTCCCCCAGCAGCGGCATGCTCTCCACACTCCTGCTCTTTCTTCTCTGTGGTGGGAGTCTGAGGTCACCCATCAATCCCGATCCCCAAGGCCTCAGCTCTCTCGCCCGGAGGCCGGGGCTGCCCAGCGAGTGCTCTTACACCCCTGTGCTCTCCTCCTCGAGGGCGTCCGGTAGTGTGGGGGCTCCCTGGCTCCCAGACCTGGGCTTGAGTGCTATTTACTCCACCTCAACGGGACTCACGTCAATTCAACCGAGTCTTAGTATAGTCTCTCCTGCTAATTAACCACACTTTCATCTCGCATGTATTCTCTTCTAAGTTCACAATACATTAACGACATCTGCAAAGACCCTATTTCTGAATAAGGATGCATTCTGAGGTTCTGGGTTGACATAGGTTTTGGGGGACGCTATTCCATGCACCGTGCCCTCCCACCACAGTCTGTACGTCATCCACATACATACCTGATCTCAGCCTGTCTATTGTCCCTTATATACTTTATCAAGACAAATGGCTGATATAAATATTTTTTGAAAACTAAACATCAAGATTGATAGATTTTATCAAATTTTATCTTAAAATTCATGGGCCATGAATCTGGCCAAATGTCTACAAGTTTGATTGAACACTGCTGGAAGACAACCCGCAGTATAAATCCAAAAAGTAGGTGGCATAAATCCAGGAGAGTCTTCGTCCACATTTTGAGCCTAAGAATCAATGTTGCACATTAGTTAATAGTTCCTTTTTATTCATCTTTGCCTGTGCACATCTTTGAAATGCATACTTTATACTATTTAGGTGTTTATAAACTGTTCTTCCTTAAGTGTATTGCTGAGTGTCGGGGGTGGGGGGCCGGGTGGTGTAAAGGAACCTAAGAATAAGTGAAAGGTATTTACATTTGAGAGGTAAAACTGTAACAAAAGAATTTTTTGTTGGTACATTTGATTACTTGAAAATACAAGGTTCATACACAGAAAATTAATATATACTCGTTGCAAAAGACTTGGAAAACCATATCAACAGGAAGAGAAAAGAAAATGCTCTTGTACTCCCAACCATCAGGAGTAACCACTGTTAATACTTGGGGTATGCAAGTGTAAAGGAAAGAGATCCATGTTGACACACATGCATTCACAGGATGGCAGCTTCTTCTGCCTTTACGAGGACAATAGAATTCATCTCAAGGAAGATCTATTTTAATTTAGAGACATTCCTAACGTGTGTATACGGTGTGAATGGTGGGCACCTCCCACCTCTCCTCCCTTCCAGGGAGTGGAAAGAAGAGGCGATGCTGAAAGAGTAATGAATGGCAAGTTTGAGCTGGCAGCTGAAGAGATGGGGACGCCCGAGGGCCTGGGGTGCAGAGTGACAGGGAACAGGGGGCCTGCGGGGGAAAGCTCTGCCAGCATAGAAAACGGTAGAACCTCCAGAGGAGCACGGCCTCTCCATCGCGGGCAATGTTTGTTGTTCAACGGGAAGTGGTTTCCTGCCCTGGGCCGTAATGTCTGCCATGACTCAATATTTCAGTAAAAGTGTGCTATTAACAACACCCTTGGGTTGTGTTGCTTTGGTTGAAACGAAGCATGGAATAAAGTAGAGAGGCAAGAGAGCAAAGGAGCAGGGGCACAGAGGCCAGGCGAGGACACTGTGGGTAACCAGAATATACTGGGCATGTAGAATTTTGTGTCATTTTTGTGTTTAGCAAAAAATGTATCAACAGCATAGCCTCACATCACTGATAGTCTTCCACATCCCCATGGTCCCCAGCCTGATAGTCACAGCACTTTTCAAATACTAGCATTTCTGGTGGGACAGTTGAAGGGATGACAAGACTCAGGACAATATTAAACGAGTTAGCAATAATTACAGTCCAGGTGCAAATGTGGTGGAAGAGTGTATGGTTTCTCTCCCCCGGAGTCTAGATAGAGACCCTGTGGCTAGATACACATGTGACGCTGTAATGAGCATCTCTGTACCTGCTGGTTGCCCACATCCCTAATTATTTCCTTTAAAACCCCAGACGTGGAGTTATAAGGGTCCGAGGAGCATTTCAGAATGTGGACTAGCATTATCAATTGTCTTTCCCAAAAGTGGTATCAATGTTACTTCAACCATCCAATTATCCTTCCCAAGACTGGGTGATATCCTTAGTTCATTTTTCCCCATAGTGTATAGTTTAAAAATAGCCTTATTTATATTTTTGTTTTTTGGTCACTACTTATGAGTTTGGATGCTATTTTGCCCATCAACATTTTACTTCTATGAATTGTCTGTTTCCATCCTTTGCCTATTTTTCCTATTAGGGTGAGCATCTTTTTCTTAATGACTTTTGTCATCTCATAAAATAAGAATGTACCTTGGGGCACCTGGGTGGCTCAGTCGGTCAAGTGTCCAACTTTTGGTTTCAGCTCGGCATGATCTCAGGGTGTGAGATCGAGCCCCATGTCAGGCTCTGTGCTGAGCGTGGAGCCTGCTTGGGATTCTCTCTCTCCCTCTCCCTTTGCCCCTCCCCACCCTGCTTGCACTCTCTCTCTCAAAATAATAATAATAATAAAAGAATGTACCTCTACTGGTTAATTATTGCATGCACTTTGTCTTGATTTAGTATCTGCCTTTAATTTTAGTTATGGTATTTTGGGACTGAGAGATGTTTTAAATTTTCCTGCAGTCAAAATTGTCTATCTTTTCCTTTATGGATTTGGTGTTATAGTTTAAGAGTCTTCCAAACCCAAGATTACAAGTCTTTGTCTAGCTCCTTTATGATTTCATTTTTTAAATGTTCAACTCTTTAATCCAGTGGGAATTTATTTTGATAAAAAATATGAAGTGGCTCTTTAGCTTAACTACTCTAAGGGCTGGCTGATGCTCTCAGCACCCATTATTAGATAACCAGCTGTCTCCACTGACTGTAAATGCCACCTCTACGTTATGCTGGATTACACTAAATGCTCAAGTGTATGTTGGTCTGTACCAGAGGCATCCCAATACCCCTTCTCCTCTTCATCTTTAGTAATGGAACTTCCTAATTTAGCTGGGCACGTGGTTCCCCCAATTCAAAACTATAGTCCCCAGCCTCCTTTGCTGGTAAGTATGGTCATGTAGCTTCAGGACTTGTCCTTAATGAGAAGGACCATGCTCTTCTTGATGTCTTTTCCTCCTTTCTGACAAATGTACTGCAATGAAGAGAATTCTGGCAGCCTTCTTAGACCATGAGTACAAGTTTCTTGTTGAACATTATTGCAAAATAGAAGTCTTGGTGCCAAAGGAGTTCTTGATGACTTCCTATCAGCTGTGGATTGTTTACCTTGTTTGGTTTTGTTGTTATCTTACATTGTTAATTGCTTTTTCTGGTAAATGAGAGAAAAATAAACTTCCATACTGTCTAAACCATTGTTAGGCTGTTTTATTGGTCATTGCAGATGAACTAAATTCTAATTGATGGGGCTTCTTTTTAAGTTCCCTTAGTATCTGCATATTCATGTAACAACATTATGCCATTTGATTTCAACATTGTAACACACTTGAGTAGGTGACAATGCAGATACCTGTCTTTCTTCTTTTTGAATATTTTCTTGGTGATTCTCATTTGTTATTCTTCATTTTACACTTTATGATAATTATGTTGATTTGTAAACAAATTCCCTTGGGGTTTTGATTGAAATTGCATTAAATTTTTTTTAAAAGATTTTATTTATTTATTTGAGAGAGAGAGAATGAGAGACAGAGAGCATGAGAGGGAGGAGGGTCAGAGGGAGAAGCAGACTCCCTGATGAGCAGGGAGCCCGATGCGGGACTCGATCCCAGGACTCCAGGATCATGACCTGAGCCGAAGGCAGTCGTTTAACCGACTGAACCACCCAGGCGCCCTGAAATTGCATTAAATTTATGAGTTTATATAAGAGCACTGACATTTTTACAATATTGAATTTTATCACCCAGGAATATGATATGTCTCTCTAAAATCTTTTTTATATTCCTCAATATAGGTTTATAGTATTTCCTTATATCAGTTCTATATACTTTTTATATTTATTATCGAGCATCTTTTTTATTGTTTATATTGTTAACAGAATTTATCCCCATAAATTCTTACACTAAAACATAGTTGATTTTTGTAAATTCATATTGTGTAAGAGAGCAGACAAAAGTAGATTTAAAGAAAGAACTGCTACTTCTGCCTTCTAGCCCAATGTCGTAATTCATCTTCGGAGTTCATGAATCTGTGTATTTTTTTTTTTAAGATTTTATTTATTTATTTGAGAGAGAGAGAGAGAGCACAAGCAGGGGGAGCAGCAGGCAGAGGGAAAAGCAGGCTCCCCGCTGAGCAGGGAGCCTGCCATGGGGCTTGATCCAAGGACCCTAGGATCATGACCCAAGCCAAAAGCAGATGCTCAACAGACTGAGCCACCCAGGTGCCCCCATGGATCTGTGTCTTAAGCATATGCCTAAATGGGCATTTTTGCTTGAGGAAGTCACAGCCTCATATTTGGTTAGGCAAAACTCAAAGAGGCCTGAATGACATTATTATAAAGTGAGAAGAATTTTAGTATATGTGCTGCCGAAGCAAGCACTAAGTGAGAAGAATTTTAAGTGTCAGCAAGCAGGCTGGGAGATGGGGTGAGGGGCCAAGAGCGGGAGGGTGAGAGGAGAATGAGGGACGTCTGGAGAGGGAGGAGGAGGAGGACTGGAGAGAAAGAGGATGAGATGCTCATGTAGACTGGCACCCAAAGTCAAGTTGCTAGTGTAGACTAGTGCCCAAGGTTGATACGCTAGTGTAGACTGGCACCCAAAGATTATGGTCAGTGAGAAAGTCCCCATGTTGAGGAATAAAAGATGCATTTTTAAGACAATGATGCTTATATTCAATGTTGTCACCCACACTGTTCTGCAATAAAGAAGTCTCTTTCTTAGTTGCTTTGGCTAACAGTCTGCTATATACAACAGGTTTGGATTAAGTGCTTTGGTGAATGAAGGAATAGGCAGTGACCAGGGTGGAGCTAAGGGATGATGGAAGAATAAAATTGTCATGAGAGGCAAAGACTAAGAATCCAGTGAAATGTAGGAGTCACAGCAAGAGATAGATAACTGGGAAAATATAAATTCCTCTAAGAATCTCATTTAATTGGATGCTGAGTTTTCCACATGGGATGTAGGATCAAGCTGTTTTGTTTGAATTAATGAGAAAGGTAATTCAAGAAGCCTGAACTACTCAGATACTCTGGTGGCAGAAATCTAGGCTACAACTGTACTGCATTACCTTATTATGTTATTGGTTTTCATTTCTTTTTTGGCTGACATTAAAAGATTAAATATACAAATGAACAACAGTCCCATCATATATGACTGTAGCACTCTGACCCACAGCCTTTGCAGCAACCAACCAGGGATGTCAAACCAAAACCTCTGTAACAATCAGCTCAGGAATTGAGGACTTGCTCAATGACAGCCATCCCCCCCAGTTTCTGCCCCTGATTCCAACTCAAGACCAACCAGAGAAAACCAAATAGGCTCCCCAAACCAAACCTATAGGATGCACCTCATTAGCCTGCCCCCAGCCTCCTCATGCCAACAGCCTCCTATCTGAGCACACTTGAACCCTTCCCTGTTTCTGATTTAAAGCCTCCCTGTCCCTGACCTGCCTTTGAGTTTCCGCCAAAGCAAGGGAAGGTGGTTAATTCCCATGGGATAGCAAGCTCTGAGCAAAATAGCCTCTGTTTTCATTTGGGTGGTCTTCATTTATTTCCGCAACATTCTTGGATTTTACAGATAGGCAATTGTGTGAACGGCAATTAAGACTTCCTCCTTCCCGATAGCTATACATTTATGTCTTTTCCTGTCTTATTACGTGGGGCTGAAACCACCACCACAGTGTCACCTGATGGGGGCAGTAGCAACTGCGATTTCTTACTCTTTACTGTATTGGGAATGTTTCTAAAGTTTTGCCTTTATTTTTTATTTTTATATTTTTTAAAGATTTATTTATTTATTTGAGAGAGAGTGTGCATGCACACGGGGGGAGGGGCAGAGGGAGAGGGAGAGAGAATCTCAAGCAGACTCTCTGATGAGCGCAGAGCCCAACAAGGGGCTCGATCCCATGACCCATGAGATCATGACCTGAGCGGAAATCATGAGTCGGACACTCAACCAACTGAGCCATTGAGGCCCCCCTAAAGTTTTGCTTTATATCCAACATTGCCTATTGGTTTGAAATGGATGTTCCTTTTCCTATTAAATAAGTATATTTTCAAAGTCAAACAGAGAAAGACATGTATCATATGATCTCACTGATATGAGGAATTCTTAATCGCAGGAAACAAACTGAGTGTTGTTGGAGTGGGGGGTGGGGTGGGAGGGATGGGGTGACTGGGTGATAGACACTGGGGACGGTATGTGCTCTGGTAAGCACTGTGAATTGTGCAAGACTGTTGAATCTCAGATCTGTACCTCTGAAACAAATAATGCAATATATTTTAAGAAAAAAAAAGAAGAAGAAGAAGGTAGCGGGAGGGGAAGAATGAAGCGGGGGAAATCAGAGGGGTAGACGAACCATGAGAGACGATGGACTCTGAAAAACAAACTGAGGGTTCTAGAGGGGAGGGGGGTGGGAGGATGGGTTAGCCTGGTGGTGGGTATTGAGGAGGGCACATTCTGCATGGAGCACTGGGTGTTGTGCACAAACAATGAATCATGGAACACTTCATCTAAAACTAATGATGTAATGTGTGGGGATTAACATAAGAATTAAAAAAAAAAAGGAAAAAAATAAGTATATTTTCAGCTCTAGTTTACATAAGTTTTTCTTTTTTAATATCAGAAAGCAATGTTTATAGTGTCTATTGAGTTAATCTTTTAATGTTTCTCTTTATGGGCAATAACATATTAATAGATATTCTAATTTTGGTCCTTACTGTATTTTCTAAAAATAAACTTACACGATCACAGTGTGTTATTCTCTTAACACACTGCTGCACTTAATTGGCTAATATTTTATTCAGAATTTTTGTATCTATATTCATAAGTCAGGTTGGTCTGTAATTTTCTCTTTTTGGTGCTATTTTAGTCAGACTTTTGACTTGAAATCTAGCTCATCCACTATTAATATTGTAGAGTCTACTTACTTTTTCTGCTAGCATTAACAACTGGGTGTTCGTTTGAGCTATATATTTTTCATCATGTTAGGGGACTCTGTCTAGACCTACCATATTTGGAAGATGTAGTTCTTTGGCAATGATTTACAATTTCTCCCATGCTTCTTAGTTTTCTCAGACTTACATTCTTTGGGGTTAATTTTGATAATTGTATTTCCCCATAAATTTGCCATTTTGTTAAGATTTTCAAATAAGCTGGCATAAAGTTTTACAAAGAATTTTAAAAAATTTACTCCGTATATGTGTGGTTATAACCTTTAGTTTAAATCTGTGGCTATTATCCCTAATTTGGTACATTTTGGTTTTCTTTCTTTTTTTCCTCCCTCTATAGGTGCAGACTTTCGTTTATTTGTTTGTTTTGGATATTTATTTGGTGTACAGTTAGGGTTTCCTCAAGACAAGATTTGAGTTCAAGCAGGTTTTCTTTTTCTTTTTTTTTTTTTTTTAAGTAAACTCTATGCCCAACATGGGGCTTGAACTCCCGACCCTGAGAACAAGGATCACGTGTTCCACTGACTGAGCCTGCCGGGCGCCCCTGAGTTCCAGTAGTTTATGTGGTTGGTGCAGGGAAATACCGGAGGGGAACAGGGAGGTGACCCTGGGGAAGGAAAGCAGCCAAAAAAGATGAATTGTTCAGCCAGCCCCCACCATGGGGGCTGGACCGTGATCCCGGGGACTCTGGGGAGGAGAGCCTATCTCAGAGGCATCCCACCGGAGGGATGGTGGAGTGGAGTGATTTACACACAACTCTGACAGTTATTGGTTGAGGGCTACTGTGCGTGGAGGTGGGGTGTGTTGGGGGGGCTTAGGCATGTGTGGAAAGGCCTCCCACAGTCTCAGAAAAAGCTGTCGTGTCCTGCAAGAGGATGCAGATCCTGACGCTGGGATTTCTCCAGAAGACGCCAAAGGGATTGTGCCCTGGGTATATGGGAAGTCGCTGCTACACACCCTCTGGGGCTTATTTATCAATTCCGCCCTTTCATGGGATTAAATAAATAAATAAATAAAAGATTAATTCCATCTTTTAGCTTTGTTAATTTATGTCTTTTTTTTTTTTTGAGCTTTAATGTTCCTCTCTTTAACCTCTTTGATTACATGCTTGATTCATATTTTTTTACTCTCCTATTTGATAGTAAAAGCATTGCAGGTAGGTCATGAGAAATAATTGAGAAACTACTTAGCACAGTGCCTGTCACATAGTAAGTGTTCAACAAATGTTAATTATTATTTTTATTGAGCACTTCGAACTTGCTTCTAATTACAGATTTGGCGATCTCCTCTTGATGTTGACACATGGTATTTTCATTGCCATTATTTTCCAAGGCTTCTGAAAATTACAGTCTTGGTTTCCTCTTTGATCCATGGCTTATTTTGAAGAGTGTTTTCCTACCAAGTAGTTGGACGTTTTTTATTTACATATTTTTCCAATTTCTGGTTTTACTGTATTGTGGTATAGGATGTAGCCAGGTGTAATTTCTGGGTTTAGAATTTAAAGTTTTGGTTGCCTTGATATGTAATCAATTTTTATTTATTTATGTATTTTTAATTTAAAAAAATATTTTATGTATTTATTTGACAGAGAGAGAGAGAGAAAGCACAAGCAAGGGGACCAGGAGAGGGAGAAGCAGGCTCCTCGCTGAGCAGGGAGCCCGATGCGGGGCTCGAACCCAGGACCCTGGGATCATGACCTGAGCTGAAGGCAGATGCTTAACCAACTGAGCCACCCAGGGGCCCTATAATCAATTTTTAAAACAATCCCATGGACATTGAAAAAGAGTGTGTTCTTTTTTACTCAGTTCCCATTTGCTGCCCGTATTCCAGCAATGACTTCTGTCAGAGGCTCTACACCTCTGTGTTTCCTTTTTCCATCAGTGGGAACCGACAAAGTCACCCCAGCAGTTGTGTTTCGACCACTTTCCCCGTTATTCAGAAACTAAAGTTTCATGACAAACACGTCTTTGTTGCAGATCTTGGTTCTCATTAATTCTTCTTTATTTTGCCTCAAGTCTGGATCTTTAACTCTCCTTTGCTTAATATATCTTATCCCATCTTTTTATTGTTGAACATGGGGTTATTTGTTTGGGAAGTGTCTTTGTGGGCAATATCTGGTGGGATTCAGCATGAGATTCTTTGTCACTTCACAGGGCGGTATAACCTTTAGACATATTGTCACAACTATTGTGTTTGACTTTCTGATGAATTTGTCTGGGTCCCTTGGTGTGGCATAATAAGAAAAAAATATCTGATCTTTGTCCCTGATTCTTGGCATAAAGCTCCTAAAACCTCTGGATCTCTGCAACTATGGGGTGACGGGGACATCTTTTGTTACTCATAAGGAGCCCCTTTCTTTTTTTTTTTTTTTAAAGATTTTATTTATTTGACAGAGAGAGGCACAGCGAGAGAGGGAACGCAAGCAGGGGGAGTGGGAGAGGGAGAAGCAGGCTTCACGCGGAGCAGGAAGCCCGATGCGGGGGCTCGATCCCAGGACCCTGGGATCATGACCTGAGCCGAAGGCAGACGCTTAACGACTGAGCCACCCAGGTGCCCCGTAAGGAGCCCCTTTCAACCATGTGTGTTTACAGTAATGAGATGACCCTAGAAAGCTTCAGGATAGGGGACTGGTCACCAGAAGCCTGGAGCCTTCAGCACCTCTGGGCCCACCACCCTGCCCCCAACCTACAGGGAGTTGGGGGGGCGGTGGTCGGAGATTGAGTCAATCACCGATGGCCAATGACTGACCAATCATGCCGTTGTAACAAAACCCCGTAAAGCCCTTAAATTATGGGATTTGGGAAGCTTCTGAGTTGGCAAAAACATCCGTATGCTGGGCAAGTGGCTTCGGGCCATCCCACGGGGACACAGGTTCCCAGACGGCAGTACTCCTCAGGACCTTGCCCTCTGACCGTCTTCATCTGGCTGTTCACTTGTGAGCTTTATGGTAAAAGAGAATCTGAAGCATATTAAAACTTTGAAGAGTTTATTTGCACAAACATGGAAGCGGTAAGAAGCGCTCTGCTGAAGACATACAGAGAAGGTGCAGAAGCAAGAAAGGAAAGTATTGATCAGCTATAGCTTCAAGCTCATTGGCTGTTTGTGTTTGTCCTTAGGCTTTGGTTTCCTAACCTGGAGGCATTTATGAACTTAGGTTTGGGTTTGCTCTCTAGGCTGCCAGAGGAGTTAGAGCTACCTCAGTCTAACTGCCTTTTTGTCTAATTAACCAAACCGTAATAAATTGTAATTGCAAATATAGAATTTTCCAGATTCTGGGAGTTTTCCAGCAAATTATGGGACCTGGTTGGGGGCGGGCTTGTGGGAATTCCTGAGTTTTAGCCACGTTGGACGGCAGGGTGAGTGAGCCGAGAACTGACTGAAGGGAGGAGAGAGGAACGGGGCTGAGCCCCGCCCGCGTGGGTCTGGTGCGGGCTCGCGCACTGAGTCTACGCACCCAGTGTCAGAATCGAGGGGAAGCGTGCGGCGTGGCGGGGGAGGGCACCCCCCTGGTGCCAGAGAAGCAGAGAATCAGTGGGCGTGAGGACTAAAACCTCATACTTGGCAAAGATGGAAATCTACTTGTATGCGTTTGCTTACATTTAGGAAATACTTGCCATTTAGGCTGTAGACCCGTCCGTGCCCAGCCTCATTGCTGGTGGTGCCCCATAGAACCCAGACGTGATTCATGTTGCTTCTTTGCTGCTGCTGCTTTTTATTTACTGTAGCTGCTCCTGCTGGGCCTCCTGCGTGGCTCCTGGGGAAGCGGTCTCCCTGGACTCCAGCTGCACCCTTCCTAGCCCTCCCCGGGGGCCTGCCCTTGTGTCGGCCCTTGCCTGCGCAAGAGCAGGGGAAGTTGCAGAGCTGGGGGAGGAGGGACGGTTGTGCTTCCTCGGGGAGGAGAGGTGAAAACCACCCTGTCGTCTTTCTCCAGGCTCTCAGTCCCACCGGAGCTTGTCTCATGTAGATGCACCGAAGTTGCCGGCGTGTGTTTGGCAGTCTTCTTTGGACATTGGTTAAAGTATAGTTTTTCAAACAGATAAAAGCCCTATTCTCATGCAAATATAAAATAAGCCATGTCAAAAATTTTATTCGGCCAGGGCGCCTGGGTGGCTCAGTCGTTAAGCATCTGCCTTCGGCTCAGGTCATGATCCCAGGGTCCTGGGATCGAGTCCCACATCGGGCTCCCTGCTCGGCGGGAGGCCTGCTTCTCCCTCTCCCACTCCCCCTGCTTGTGTTCCCTCTCTCGCTGTATCTCTCTCTCTGTCAAATAAATAAATAAAAAAAAATCTTAAAAAAAAATTTTATTCGGCCAACTCGTGAATTAATATGGGAACCAGTAAGGTGTTCAAATGGGTTCAAAGAGCGTGCGAGAAGTAGATATAGATACATAGATACAGATATGCGGTTTAATAAGAAAGTATTAAGTTGAGATGCTGGATTAGGTTCAGAACGGGTTCAAGCGTTTCAGGGCAATAAGCTGCAACCTTCAGGGTTGTGTGCTCCACCTGAAAATAGATTATTTATTGGATGAAGAACTTCAAGTTAGCTTCTTAAGTATTGTGAAATGACCCAGTCGATAGGCATCAAGCCCAGCGCCGCACTGGGAGACTCTTAGAAATCTCTTAGGCCTGAGTTACAGATCGTTTTTGTGACATGCTCTTTTTCACTTTTCACTAATTATTTCTGGCCTGGGTGGAGATGGAGGACCTGCCCTAGTCCTTAAATATTCGTGCTCTGCTGGGGCCATCTCCTGGGAGACTGTTCTCGTTTCTTTTACTAATGGATTATTGGCAGGCTCCATATCGTCTTGGCTAAATGAGGTGTCTTAAATTATAAAAGAAGCTTCTCCAAAATTTATTACAAATGTCTTATTCATTTAAAAACGCGAACACCAAAGCTCAAATACAGGAGAATTACACGACATACTTGTTTAATGAATAAATGTGAGAGTATAGTGAGCCAGAGAGCACTTTGCATAGGAGGGGAGGTTGCACTTGCTGTCCCATTCAGTGTCTACCGCCGGGAAGGGGATGAGAGGAGACACAGATCTGCTTGCGTCATTAATCTCAGCTTTCTTGTGTGAGTCGCGGTATGCTGAGTGTGATTGTGGTGTTGAAAAACACATATATTTTTGAACCACATGGTCCCTAAATGAAAGCCACCTACTTCAACTGGTACCATAAGTTCCAATCTAGAAGGGAAAAACCTAGCTCTCATGTCGGCTTTCTTAAGGGATTTTCTTGCGTAATTTTAACACTGCATTTCCTCTGCCTCATGCAATGTCTGCAGACGTTGTATTAATGGTTTTCTTGCTGTGTAACAAATTGTCACATATTTAGCAGCATGAAAAACACATGTTCATTAACTCACAGTTCCTGAGGGTCAGGAGCCTGGGCATGGTTTAACAGAGTCTTCCGCCACGGTCTCCCCAGACAGCAATTGAGGTTTTAGCTGGGCTGTGCTTTCGTCTGGGGGCTCGGCTGAGGGCACCTCTGCTTCTGAGCTCATTCAGGTTGTTGGCAGAATCAATTCCCTTGGGGTCATAGTCTCCATGTCAGCTGGAGGCTATGCTCGGTTCTTTGCCGTGTGGACTTCCTCCGAACGGCTCTTACTTCGTCAGGTCAGCAAGGAGATCCCTCTGACCTTAGGAAGGACCTCGTCCTTCTCTTAAGGACTTTCACCTGATTAAGTCAGGCCCACCCAAGACCACCTCTCTTTTTAGTAACTCAAAGTCAAATGCTCTGGGACCTTAATTACATCTGCAGAATTCCTTCACCTTTGCCGTGTTCTCTGGTTGGAAGCAGGTCAAAGGTCCTGCTCATGCACAAAGGGACATCATACGGAGCCTGCACACCATGGGGCAGGAGTCACAGGGGTCACTCTAAGGGTCTATCTGCCACAGACCTTAACCCCTCCCATTGCAGTCAGGGTCCGGCTACCAAAACCCCCACCCTGCTAGGTATTCTGGCAGAAAATATTTAATGTAAGAAATGGGTTAAATAGTTATTGGAGGACTAAAAACGCAGACCAACGGTGGGTAGCGAGGTAACAAGGGCAACGGGTGCACGCACAGGAGGGCTGAGGTCAGGCTTACCAGGTGGTGAGCTTAAAGGGCCACTGCTGCCATTGCTGGGCCTACCTGCCAGGAGGAGCAAGCCTGGGGAAGAACTGTGCTCCCTCCTTCTGCCTTCCCGCCCCTGTCCAGCGTCCTCGTGGGCAGAACCCAACAGTCTCAAGCGGGCAGAGGGGAAACCTAATTTGCAGAGCCGTGCACCCAGCACCACAAAGCAAGCAGGAAAGGGCACGCTTGGAACCTGGAGACAATACCTTCCTAGCCAGCGTGCACCTTCCTTAGGTAAGCCTGCCCAAGCCTCGGCTGGCAGGAAACTCTGCAAGTGGCCTTCTGGTCCAATATGGGCAGCGCTGGGATTTTAGGTGGTCATTGGAAAATACCTCTCTGCCGTGGGCTTGACTTCCGAGCCAGCCATGGGAACATCCGTGGTTAGAAGAAGGAGAGATGGATCTCGGCTTTATCACGACCAGGCTCTGCTGTCAGCTGTGAGGCCCACGGTGTTGCCAGCCTCTCAGGAGCCGGGTTTACCCCCTGCGCCCCCTGCCCCCCGTGCGGGCCCCGCTGTGCGGTCGCACGTGCACTCCTGAGGCCCAAGGGCAGGCCAAGAAGCGTGTGAGGGAAGCCCAGCAGGAGGAGTGCCTGGAGCGGCCGAGAGAGGCCCGGGGGTCCCCCATGGGGGCTCCCCTACTCCAGAAAGGGAGGGGCGCACGAGGAGTTTTCCAGACTGGTAGATTGAGAGGTCTGTTTGGTCACAACCTGGCTCTGGTTAGAGATCTAGAAACTCAGATTTTTCTTTTTCTAAGTTGGAGGCACTTTTTGTTTTAAATTGTGGCAAAATATCCATAACATAAAGTTTACCATTTTAACCATTTTTAGAAGCGTCCAGCTCAGTGGCATGAGGTACGTTCACACTGATGCGTGACCCCCTCCACCAGGACCCTCCAGCACTTCCTCATCATCCCAAACTAAAGCTCTGCACCATTAAACAGGAAGTGCCCCCCCAACCTCGAATCTGCTTTCTGTCCTAGGCGTTGGACTCCTCTTCGGACCTCATCTAGTGGGTCCTACAGTAGCCGTCATTTTGCGTCTGGCTTATTTCATGGAGCACAATGTCCTCGGGGCTCATCCGTGTTGCAGCAGGTGTCCGAACGTCCTCCCTTTTTAAGGCTGGAGACTGTTCCACCACGTGGATGGACCCCATTCTGTTCACCTGCCCATGGACACGCAGGTAGCTCCCAGTGAATAACGCTGCTGTACGTATACTCGGAAGGTGGGCGCACTCATATCTGCTTGGAGTCGCTGCTTTCGGTTCTTTGGGGTCTAGACCCAGAAGGAGAATTGCTGGATCTGTGCTAATTCTCTGTTTCTTAGAAACACAGACTTTCATGGGGATTGTGAGGGGTGTTCTGCGGTAGGAGCAGGGGGTGAAGTGTGCATCCCCCAGACCAGAAGCCGCCTTCGGGCCCGGGGTGGTGAGCCCCCGCCAGCAGTCTGGGCAGTGGCGGCCACCCACCTCAGTGCCGCAGCTGGGACTGGTCGCCAAGAGCCGAGGGGGGCCCATTTGCCCGGCTCTGTCCTCCGTGGGCAGCGCCCTGTCGTGAGTGGAAGTGAGGCCGCAGGTGCAGGGCTGCGCGCGTGTCTTCAGGGACAGAGTGGACACAGGGGCTGGGAGCTTCTGGCCTCAGGCCGCTCTGGGGGCCGGAGAAGCCAGGAAAGTGAGCGGAGGCCGCGGGTTCCGGAGACTTACAGGTCGTAGGACCCATGCTCCGCACCCAGACGGGGTTCAACGTCCTCTTCACAAGCATCGCCCAAACGGTGCACTTTCAGCTCTGGGGCAGGCTGGGGGGTAAACATTTTGGAGCAGACGGCCGGGATTAAAAGAACAGTCCGGCGCGGGGGGTCCAGGCGCCAGCTGAACCCCACGTGAGGCTGGTGCTCCCCGCTCACTGGGTGTCTCAAAGACACGGTGACGGTTACCCATTGCCACTGCCCCGGGGGCCGATCCCACACTGGGTCTGAGGCCACCTGGACTTGCTCTCCTGGTCTCGCTGTACTTGGCAGTCACGTGCTCCCAGAACGTCCGGTGGTCAGCATCATGGACTTACCGAAAAGAAGGAGCAGGTGAGCCCTGGGGGGAGTCACTTTCCCTGAATGCGCCCGGCTTGCCTCTGTACTGTGGCCAGCAGGGGCCCGAGACTCCGAGGACACTGCCTAGTGGAAACACAGTGGGAGCCATGGACAGAAACCTACATGTTCTAACGGCTACTTTGCCATAAGAGTAATGCCAAGGTGACAGGAAACAGGTGAAATTAGTGTTAATAATTTTTTTACTTATCCAATACATCCAAAATATGATCATTTCGATGTGTACTCAATATAAGAATTATTGAGCCATTTTACGTTCTGTTTTTCTTGGTACTGAGCATTTGACATTTGGGTATATTTTACTTGCGGCCTCCCTCAGTTCAGACGAGCCAGGTTTCAAGTGCTCATTGGGTCCGTGTGGCTTGTGGCCCCATTGTCGTGGGTGGTGCAGCTCTAGCAGACCCACGGATAATTATAACAATGAGCATTTATTGAACGGCTACCACGACGGGCATTAATCACTTAGTCCTCATTGACTCGGGGTAGCGATGCTTCGAGGCGGTTGCCGTCTACTAAGGAGTGCAGGTGTAGCTTCGGTTTGCAGACCCTTCTTCTGTCTTTAAAGAGACCATGGCATAGTATCTTCTGATGCTGGCCTCCTTTGATGGCGACCTCTCTGGAGTCCCTTTTCTCAGGACCCTGTGGTGACATCAGGCCTTTCCAGATCATCCAGGATCATCTCCGCTTTGCAAGATCCTTATTTTAATCACATCTGCAAAGTCTCTTTTTGTCATATCCTGCAGCAGTGATAGGTTCTGGGATTAGGGTGTGGACACCTTGAGGGGACATTATGCAGCCTGCCCGGAGGGATGGAGGGACAGGGCCTCTGTTTTCATAATCACAGCAGGGGGATTTTGTTCCACCAGATCTGAAGCACCGGCTGCTGCTGGGGGAACTATGGCCACTCCGGTCCCTCCCGTGGCCCTGGTGGCTTGCTGCTATGAGTGACTCTGTCGGGGTTTACATGCGTCCCTCCTCCAAGGGAACTGGAGATTTGTGAGGAGTCCTTATTCCTGCTTTTTGCTCCTCATTTTGGGGGTACAAGAGGGAGGAGACTGGTCAGCATCATGGACCAGAAGAGGCACCTCTGTGCTCCTAGAAGGGACCTCAAACGTCATCCAACCTGCCCCCCAGCCCTGCCCTGCCACCACCCTGTCTGCTGTGTTCTCGCCAACACTGACTTGCAACCGAAGCTTGACCTCTCGAGCAGGTCGTTTCCTTTCTAACAAAGATCTTTCAAATGAATTCATTAAAGTCCTTTAGTAGCAAGTAATAGAAACGGACTTGATTTAACTCATGCAAAAAAAAAAGAAAAAGGTGGCCAGGAAACGTCTCCTTGGGGGGATCTGATCTCTTGCTTTTCTTGGGGTAACTCGGGGACTCCTTCTCTAGAAAGGGAAACCTCCCTGTCCACCTCTGACCCCCAGCACACACTCACACCTACGATGCTTCAGACTGTGGTTCCTCAAATACCCACCTGCCATATGTGCCGGACTCCACGCAGGGGACGAAGAATCACAGACCTGTGAGTGCCCCGAGGCGGGTGCTGAGCGGCAGGATGCGTCACTAAGAGGAGCCTGGCCGGGGTGCCTGGTGCCTGAGCAAGATGGTAGTATGGGAGCCGCACCGTCAGTGTTCTTCTGTGTGTGTGTCTTGTTTGGGACGGGTGCTGGGGAACGGAGAGCAATGTCCCAGGAAGAAGGGATTACATGGCCCTTCCTGCGAGTGCGCCTGGAATCCCCCTTCTTGCAGGCAGTTAGGGAGGAGTTCTCAGCAGAAGAAACAGGAAGGAACGGCAGACATGCTGCTGATTGGCCCCAAGCCCCTTGACTTTGGTCTTGCTCTGAGGGTCCCAGTCTTTGCCCCCAGCCTTACACTCCCCTAACTCCCCGCTCCTGCCCCATGCTCCATCCGGACCCGACCATCTGATGTTTCCTGAAGCGTCCTGTGACTTCCCATCTCTGTGCCCTGTTCCTGCTGGTGCCTTACCACACAGTGTATCCCACTTCGGGCTGTCTCCAAATCCCTTCCGGACGCTGGCTGAGCCCTCCGACTGGGTGGGCTGCCTCCCTGCTTTCAGCTCTCCCGCTCCTGCTCCTCCAGCCCTCGGCTTTGTGTGTCTGTGTGTTTGGTCTTGCGTGGCCAGACTGCCTGGGAATGGGGCCGCCGTATGCCATTTTGTCCCCATTTCCAGCCAGCACAGTGCCTTACTTGTGGTAGCATTAAAGAGATCTTTGTTGAGTTGAACTGAAGTAGAAGAAGATGTTATTTTCTCTGGGTCATTCATGGCAAAGAGGCCCACGAGGGGCTCTTCCAGTCAAGAAGGTATCTTTTTGGCGACCGTCCTTTGACTCTTAACTCCTGCCCTTTGAAGCTTAGATTGATTTAAAGCCCTTTGCTTTAAATGCGTAAGCACATTTGCCTAAATGAGCTCATGGCTTCATCTAAGCCTGCTCGCTCAGGGAGATTTACATTTTTCTGCACATTTACAAACATATGAGAACAGAGATATGTTATGGTTTCCTCTTATCTTCCTAGCACTGTTTGCATGTTAAAAGAAGAACTTGGGGAAAGTAGTGACCAGAAGGAGATCAGTGGAATTTCGTGTGTGTTTGGGGGGGGTGCGGTGGTGGACCGCAGAGACATGTGATTGGAGGAGTTTCTCCGAAACAACTGGGAGGACCCCAGCCTGCAACCTCTACTCTCCCTGCTCTGTAACCCCTGAGACCCCCCCACCCCACTTCTGCAAGGTTTCCTTCTGGCAGCCGTGCCCAGCGAGGCACGGACAAGGAGAACTGAACACAGCCAGCCACAAGTTCAAGGGACAGAAAGCTGCACTTCAGGGGACCCGTGTATTTACATCTGGGACTCAGGGGGCGCCTCGTGGTAAATAAGCACAAATGAATCCCCTACACCTCAAAACCCAAAGCCGCCTGTATTTTCACAGTCAAATGAAGTATTTTCTGGGAGCAGTTTGGGGAGAAGATGGAGTGGGTGAAGCCCTCTTCCTGCAAGAGGAGAGGGCCAGTTACCGCTCAGTCTGTGTTTTTGCAAGGAAGCGTTGCCTTCTTAGATAGTAACAGAATTCAGGACTCAGCCAAGTTGGGCCTGGAACCCGACTGGTGGGGTTCGGGGAGGCAGCTGGACCCCAGAGACCCCACATTCTCTCCGTCCCTGAGGCTCGCCTTCTCTCGGAGGCTCTCCGTGGTTCACCGCCGATGTCTCCCGTGCTGGGCTCTGGGGGACCGTGCTTCCCCTCCAACACATGGCTGACCCCTTCGGACAAGCATCTACTAAAGACTGGGGTAAGCAAAAGAGAAACTTGAGGAAAAAATAAGAGTACCAGGAAGCTGTCTTATGAGACATGATTTAGGCATCTTTAGCTGCCTCCCTTCTGAGCTCCTGGTCCGTCTGAGTGCCATCCTAGCGTCTGTCAGCCCCGTGACTCCAGGTTGGAGCTGGGCTCCCGAGGGATTTGGAGGGATGTCCCCCCGCCGAGACCCACCTCATCAGACCTGGTGTGCTGCGTGGAGCTGCTCTTCCTGCAAAGCTGAAGGAGAGTCAGCTCTCCTTTGCTAAGTGCCCACCCTGGCCCTGGGGCTTGTCCTGCTTGGGCTTCTTAGGGGACAAGGTGGCTGTCATCGGCTTCCTTTCCGTGTGCCTCCTGAGGTCGGGCGCACAGACTGTGGGGAGGGGTTGGCCCTGGGGCTGCTCCGCCGAGCCCCTGAAGCCAGTGTGGCCAGACGCCGTGCGGGAAGCTTCCTGGGACGCTTATCGGGAACTACGACCAGGAGTGGGGGGCACTGTCCGGATCTGCGCGGGAAGATGAAGTCAGGGGCTCACTTATCCTCCTGTGCCCACTGTTCCCACATGTAACCACTCTGTCTGCCGTGATGGAAAGCTGCGTGCATCCTGAATTTCACATTCCCGCTGTTCCTATGTGTTTGCCAGTGTTCGCATCCATGCTGACCACCCTGGCTGTTTGGAATTTCTGTCTGAGGGGCCACTGTCTGGCTGAGGTCTGCATAGCCCTTGACTCTAGATTGGTCAGAGGGCTGGCTCCACCCTACAGGGCTCAGGCTTTGTGCCCATCGGTGCCATGGAATGTCCCAGATCTGGAGGCAGGAGAGGTGGCCTGGGACTGGGAAGGTGACCTTCATCCTGGACCTGGGCGCACAAAGGTCAGAGATGACCACGGTTCAAGTCCAAGGTGAGTCAGCAGTTTCGGGGGGTTGGGGGGTGGTGGGGATTAAGGTGCTGCTCAGGGATCTGGTCTCTAGAGGTCAGCAGCCCTCCCTCTCGCTGCCCCTGATGCCGGGCCGACCACAGAGCCCTGAGATGTCCACCATGCTGTCCAAATGCCCTGCCCCCACGGGGTACATCCGGAGCCCGGGGAAGGAGGGGGATGCCCTGGGCCGCAGAAGCACCCTGAACCAGCCCGGCCACTCAGTCCCAGAGACCCTGGGCCAGACCCTTCCCTTCTGGGGACCAGATGCCCTATAAGGCCCTCTGGCTCTGGCTCAGGATTCCAGAGGGGCTAGGGTGTAGTCATGGGATGAGAGGTGGGTCCTGGGGGACAATGACGGTGTCTGTCATGGGGCACAGGGCTGTGGCCTGGGATGTGCCCTAGCTTAGACCCCCGCCTCTGGGATCTCAGGGTTCAGGAGTCGCCCCTGAGCCTGGGCCTGCTTCTCCCCAGAGCTGTTCCCGCCTCCAGTGCTGAGCTCTGTCCCTTCTCCCGAGCTCCATGAGGGGAGCCCGCTGACCCTGAGATGCCAGACGGAGCTACACCCCCAGAGGTCGGCTTTGGGGCTCCTCTTCTCCTTCCACAAAGATGGCCGCACCTTGCAGAACTGGGGCCCCCACCCAGAGCTCTGCCTCCCAGAAGCCGGGTGGGAGCCTCTGGGCTTTACTGGCGCCAGGCCACCCCTGAGGGTAGCAGGGTCCAGAAACAGAGCCCCCAGCTGAAGGTGAGGGTGCAGGGTGAGTGGCAGAGGCCCCTCTGCAGAGAGGTCCACTCCAGCAACAGGGGAGAGGCAATGCGGCCGGCTCCAGGGAGAGGGCGCCTGCAGGCCCGGAGGGGAATGGAGCCAGGTGGCAGATCTTCCTGCGGGTCTCTGGGTCCCCGGAGCCCCCACTTCGCACACAAGACTCCAGCTCCCGCGTCACCCTGCTCACATCTTTCCAGTGCGTGCCTCCCCACCTTTCTGTGTCACGACTGTCTTCCTCGGCTCAGCTGCCATCCCCAAACACCACAGACCGGGTGGCGGGGGGGTGTTCAACAATGAAAATCCGTGTTCTCACGGTCCTGGAGGCTGGAAGTCTGCTATCCAGATGCTAGCGCTCTCTGTCTCATTCAGGGCACTCTTCTGTAGGCCTGGGGACGGGAGGAGGGATGGACAGAGGGGGGAAACTCTCCGGTACTTCTTCTTATCAGGGTGCTAGTCCCACCGTGGGGGCCCTACCCTCATGAGCTCCTCTAACCTTGCCTACCCCCCAGAGGCCGCATCTCCAAGTACCATCTCACTGGGGGGCTAGGCTTCAACAGACAAGTTTGGGGGACACAAACTTTCGGCACATGGCATGCCCATGGCCTAAGTGCAGGAGAGAAGTCGCCACCGGGACGCTCATGAGAGCAACTCTGAGGCTCTGGACCCTAGGTACCAGCTGTGACCTTGACCCGGCGTCCTTTCCAACAGCTCTGCAAAGCTGCCAGGACTCCCTTTGTACCGCAGCATGCCCACGGCCCCGACTCTGCCTGGGAATCCCTTGGCTGGCATAGACGAGATGGGGCGAGGCCTCTTCTGCCTCGTCTGCCTCTGTCCACGTCAGCACGTCTGAGCCTCCCTTGCTCTCCGAGGGCACCGAGAGATGACCCCCTTCCCCCCACTCAGGGCCGAGCGCAGACAGCTCGCCGAGGGGCTCAGAGGCTGTGGGCCCAGTGTCCCTGCTGGAGCCCCTGTCCCTCGTCGCTCCCCAGGGCTGTTATCGTCAGGAGTCGGTCGCGCCTGGAAGGAGGCGATGTGACAGATTGGCTCATCTTGTCTTTCCTTCTCCTCACTTTGCTTGAAAAACGAATGTAACACATTGTGTAGTGAAGGATTCACTTTCCCCGAAGAGAGGTCTGGCCTTTGCCGGGGGCTACTGGGTTGATCTTTCGATATGTCATGTTGGATGGGGGTGTCTCTCTTTGCGTGGGGACCTTGGCCACCAGACAGTCTAACAGTGTGATTTATGATGAGGGTTCTGGGCCATGTGGTATCAAGTCTACCCACAGAGGGTCTGGACACTAAAGGTCTGAGCCCAGCCTTCGGAGAGACCAGACGCTGACAGTCGGCCACGTGGGCTGCACATCCTCGAGCTCCAACAGCGATGGGCGCCAAGGCTGGCATGAGCTTTTCCGTGCATGTTGTCACGTGGACGCCAGGCGTGTAACCCAGGGAGACGACAGGTTCGTCTCTTTTCGTGGGCCTACGCACTTCTCCCCTGGGCGGAGTTCAGTCTGTCGCCTTTCCCTGTAATAAACCACAGCTGTGAAAGTAAAAGCTTCCAGTGTGTTCTAGGAGTCCTTCTAGCTGATTACTGAAACCACGGTGGTTCTGGGAACCCCTGGACCTTGCACTTGGTGGTCTTGGGTGGACTGTGTTCTCTAACTGTACGTGGGGCTAACCTCTTGCATGTGGTCTGCAAAATGCACGCGGGATAAGACACCAATCAGCCAGGAAGATGAGATTCAAAGCAAGCAGGGTGGGATGAGGAACTGGAGCCAGGAGCGAGGTCAGGATCCAAACAGCATGCGTTAGTGCTCTGTCCTGGCTGTGGCCGGGCGGCAGGTGTGGCTGTCCCCTGACGGCAGGACTCTGGGAGGGCAGCGAGGTCTATGCAATCACAGGACTGCTCAGGGCAACGGCCCTGGCTGGCGGCAGCGAACAGTACCTTGAGCTCATCTTTTCCATAGCCCCGCCGACTGTTCCTACTTCTTGGGCGCCTCCACACAGGCTCTGGGCTTTGCAGCAAAGCACTTGGGAGAAGGGCAAGTGGGTAGGGTCCTTGTGTGACGTGGTTTGGCTCTCAGCTTTCGGGGCTCGGCCCTTTGCCCCTCCTGCGCGCCCTTCCAGCACACAGTCAGCCTACCTGGACGTCTCTGGAGCCGGGAGCTGTCCATCCTGGGACCATTCTCTCCACCGCTTCTCCCCCTCCCACAGAGCGGCCTGGTGGTTGCCCCCAATCCTTCACTTCTCCTTATGACCTTCCATTTCCTCTTCTAGGAGACGGGGGGATCCCTGAGCCTTCCCCATTCCTCAGCCATTTCCATAGATGGAGAGAAAATGTCTCATTGTTGGTGTTCCGTTACCAAGCTGCTGTCCTCTTGGAGAAGGGAAATCTCTCTGTTCCAGGAGACCACCTAGCCTCCAAGCCACCTTCGGCGTTCTGGGTCAGGACTCCAGACAGCCCCTCTCTTGCTGAGGAAGGAAGATTTGACCCAGAGAGCAGACTGACCCCATAGGGTGTCATGAAACCTCTCGAGGGGATCAGCTCTTTGGACAGGGAAAAGGGAACTCTCCCTGGTGATAGTGTTTTGTATCTGAGATGAGGAACTGAAACCTTTCTCAAGAAAAGTATTTAGAGTGTGTTGGGGGGCGGTGGGGGGGCAGGGGGAGGACCAGGTAGCCCTGGAGAAGGGGAAAATGAGGTTGTCTTCTGAGTCCCAAATTAGTAAATTGATACTTAGTGGATCAGAGATGAGATTTGCAAATTATCCCCAAAGAAACAAATGATCAAATCGAAGTATCTACCTTATTAGAAAAAGGAGATGGGGTGCTTGTGGACTCATTGCGAGGAGAGTCACAGAGGTGAGCCTTGACCGTGGCTTCTGGCTTCTGTCTGGGGCTCTGGCGGCCCAGACAGAGCCAGGCAGAAGGAGCGCCATGGAGATGGACACAGTAGGTCGTCAGCAAATTGTTGAACCCCAGACCATCTCCTTGCCCCAGACCCCATGCTCCTGGCAGCCTTCTGTTGATAACTCCTCATACTGACTGTTCGTGTGGGAGACGTCGGGGCAGGGGAGCTGCAGCTGGTGATGGGATCCGAGTGCCCTCAACCACGTGGACTTCTTGCCCCCATCCCTGGTCATTCCTTTGTCCAGCTCAGTTCTTCTCACTTTATTACTTGATGTTATATGTTTGTTTGCTTGCTGTCTATTGCTGATCTCCCCCAACCCCACTCAGTGATGTGGCCTCCATGTTTTCCTGCTCACTGCTGCGGTCCCCGTCGAGGGCAGTGCCTGGCGCTCACCGGGAGCTTCATAAATACTTGCAGGATGAGGGGATAATTGTATACGTCAGTTCATGACAGCTCTGGTAAAATGAGGCTGCCTCCCAGATTCTGATCACCCCTGGGACACGGGAGAGCTGGAGTTTTGAGCCTGCACTGTGAAAGCCGGGGTCTGATCCGTAAGAAAAATACCGTCAGGTACAGACCTGAGTGGGCTCCCCGCCACGGCTTTCTTTTCTTTCTTTCTTTTTTTAAAATTTATTTAAATTCAATTAGCCAACTTAAAGTACATCATTAGTTTCAGATGTAGTGTTCAGTAATTTATCAGTTTCATATACTGCCCAGTGCTCATCCCATCACGTGCCCTCCTTAACGCCCGTCACCCAGTTACCCCATCCCCCATCCCCCCACCAAGGCCCCCGCTTTTCTCTGCGCCCTCCCCTTTAAGCGCCTCCAGTCTCGAATACAATGAGCAGTAACAAATGAATACAAATACAAACTAACAATTCCTTCAACAATGATGACATTTACTGAGGATTTTCTGTGCGCCGGGACATCACCAGATACAGGTCTGTTACCTCCCGAATCAGTCCAGTCCAGTCCAGTCCCGCCAGCAAGACACCAGGTGACCTGGATTTGGGCTCAGCTTTGCTTAGGCCTCTGATTCTGGGCCCTCTGGTTTTTGTTTTTGCTTTTCGTGGTTTTAATTTGTAAAATAAGGGGCTGGACAAGACCAGTAGATTCTAAACTTTTCTTCTTTTGGCAACAGTGCCCTAGTCCCCAGCAAGTTCTGCTTTGGCACCCCCGATGTCGACAGGTAAAGCACACATGTCAGGTGCAAGCTCCCAGGCCTCACCCCTGCTTCCTGCCGCAGTCCGGGAGATGTGCTCCCAAGTTCCCCGGGGACCCCCCAGGAGGACAGACGGAAAGCCCCAGAGCCCCTCTCATGTTCTAGGAAGCCCAGCCCAAGAAGGTGGCAGTCTCACTGCCCTACTCACGGGGAAAGAAACCTTTTGTGACACAAGACAAAGGCCAACATTGGGGAACTTCCTCTCTGTTTCAGTGAAACACAAGAGCAGACAGAGGGTGGTTTTCTCAAACTTTAGCGCACAGTGGAACCCCCGGGGGACCTGGAGCAGCAGGTGGATTTGCAGCCCCTCCCTCCACAACCCCCACCCGATTCCCTGGGTCTGGAGTGGGGCCAAGGGAACCAGCACTGTGACCAGCCCTCCCCGGGACTGCGTGTGATTTCCCACCTGTACACGCTCCAAACCCCGCATTCTGAGAATGAGAGCACTTGGGAAAGGAGTCATGGGAAAGGGGGGTGTGGGAACCCACTCTGGGATCCGGGATGAGACAAGGAATGAGTTGCCAGGCTGACCTGGCGCAGGGTCGGGGCATGCCGACTCCCAGCTGGGCTGAGCATCCCGCAGCAAAGCCCACTGCCTCCCAGACTGGGGCTGATTGGTGCTGCCAGAGAACGTTCTTGAATAAACCCATTCATGTGTCCTGTATCATAGACTTCCTGGGTATTCTCCTCAGTAGTCAGAGACCCTGGCCAGTGATGCGGGGGCTCCGGGTCCTCCTGGTACCAAAGCCCTCGATCTTTCCACTTCACCAGCCGTCAGTGATAGGCACAGCTCACAGGTGCCGACCCTCGCGGTGTGCCAGGCTCGGGCCCCGTGCTTTGCAGGCTCATTTCCTTTGTCATCTCCTTTCGTTGCCCAGCTGCCCCACGGAGCATGTGTGGTGAGTACCTCGCTCCGCAGATGGAGGAACCCAAGCAGCGTGGCTGCAGGTCATTCTCTTACCCCTGCCCCCTTCCGCCCTCCAGATCTGTGGGGCAATTCGTTGTCCAGAAAAGCTAAGGGTGGCCCCGGACTCTCAAAGCTTAGCTAGCTCACCAAGTAACATTTTGCTCCTGTTCTAGAGTAAGCACATAATGTATCCTACAAACAAGGCACTTTCTAAGAGTGATTATTGATAATCAGGCTGGACAAGAGGCTTAAACTGGAACAGTCCCCAGAAACCTGGACACAGAGTCACCTCATCTGTTTCAAAGCCTGTCCTTTCTCCCAAAATGCCTGCCTTTGACACACACTCCAACCTCAGTTTCAGCCGATAATGTGAACTCTACTTTGCAGAGAAAATGGAAACCACTAGACAGGACTCCCCTTAACTTCTTGCCTCAGACAAATCTCCCTTCATATCTGACCAGCTTATTATAATAAAAGACCATCTTGCAACCTAAAGCTGGGTCTTTCTGCTGGGCTCTGAATCTGAGTCCCTCACCTCTTCTGGGGGCAGTGGGGGCCTCGTTCTGTCCACCAGCTCCTTTATGTCTTGCTTCTCCATCCCCACTCCCTGCTCAGCATTTAAGTTTGTTCAGATCTCTCCCATCTTAAAAAAAAACAACAGCAGGGTGCCTAGGTGGCTCAGTTGGTTAAGCGACTGCCTTCGGCTCAGGTCATGATCCTGGAGTCACAGGATCGAGTCCTGCATCGGGCTCCCTGCTCGGCAGGGAGTCTGCTTCTCCCTCTGACCCTCCTCCCTCTCATGCTGTCTCTCATTCTCTCTCTCTCAAATAAATAAATAAAATCTTAAAAAAAAAACCAAACCAACAGCAATACAACTTTCCCTCTACCCCACGCTCTCCCTTCCCCTCCTGTGCTGTGTTTCTCCTGCCTCTGAAAGGTGAATGCTGGAGAGAGGGGCCTTATCAACCCAAGCGGCCCGTGAGGCCCAGGGAGCTGACTTCTGCCCCCTCTGCGCCCGCTCAGCTCCTCCACCCCAGTGTCTCGGCCCCACCAGGCGGAATCTGTGCGCTTTCATGGGTGGGTGCTGTTCTCTCCCACCTCAGGGACCCCGCAAGGGCTGGTCCCTCCTCTGCAGGGAGGACTGCCGTCACCTCTGTCCCTAGTGGCCCCTCTGGGTGCACCTCGACTGTCAGCACGCTGTTTCAGAGCTCTCCTGCTGCCTTCCTGGTGCGGCTGAAAAACCAGCCTGTTAACCCTGACATTTAAAAACAGAAGGCAAACCCTGCGGGTAGAATAGAATAGAAGACATGCACATCTCCCCTCGCTTTGCTTTGGGAGGGAAGTGACTTATTTGGGACTTACCTGCTGATAGCTCCTCCAGGATCATGGCTTTTCTGTGTGGGTCCCCGTCTTTCCAGACCCAAAGAGAAGCCAAGGAGACAGTCTGATGAAAGGTTTGACCCTATATCGCTGCCCCTCCCCTCTGTCAGAGCAGGACGGGCTTCTCCCTGGTTCCTCTTTCCCAAGGTTGTTATGGCAGGAGAACTGGGGTGGGGGGCTTATTTCTCATTAACGTATTTGCCCCTAAAAATCCAGGCAGAAGATCTAAATTTTACTGGCTCAACTACTTTATCATGTACAATAGTATCATAATCTAGGTTCCTCCCAGAGCAGGGCCTTGGACATGGACTTGGGTGGAGGACGTCTTTAAGGGAGGTGATCCAGGAAGCCAGCTGGGAAGAATGAGGAACACAAGCCTGGAACGGGACGAAAGCCAATAAAGGGTGTATCGGTGGCTGGGGTCGCTCAGGGGTCTGCACACTCCCCACACATCCCGCAGCACTGCACCGGGGCTGAGTGGCCTTCCGCTGCTTCCCAGAAAGGCCCAGAAGGGAAAAGCAGAGGTGCAAACAGGGCGGAGGGGAACCCTCATGGAGCTGTCTAACAGCAGAGCAGAAATCAGTGGGGCCCAGGGCTGCGGGAGGGGAACCCCAAGTGTCTGCTGCATGCAGGATGTTAGCTGGAAGCCTCCCCGCGTGGTCCCTCCAAGGTGTCTAGGAGACAGGTGTCCGCAGGTCAACGGGAACAAAGGGGAACCTGTTCACTGCTCTGGAACCCCTCACCCCGGTGGGGAGTTCACAGTGGGAGACTGGAAAGAGATGTCTTTGGAAACAGCTGTTACTTTATTGTGAGTCGGCACCACTTCCAATGGAGGGATGCGAGCCAAGTGAGAGGGTGTCAAAGAGAGGACTTGTGGAGGTTTGACACGTGGGCCTCACGGGGGTGGGTCCAAGGGGACAGGGACCTACACCAGGCCTGAGAGAGTGGAAACCATCGTACACTGAGATCAGAGTCCTTGCAGGCAGGCAGAATGCGGTGTATGCTGTAGATTTTGGTGTCAAGCAAGGAATATGGCGGGCCACCGAGCACCAGCCATGAGACACAGCCTTGTTGCTGGGTCTGGTGCCACACAGTGGGGACAGTTGGCCAGATGTCCAGGGGCTGTGGGAGGACCTTCAAAGGACCAACCCAGAATAGAGATGTATCCACCCTGGGTCAAGGGTAGGAGGGATGGAACCGGTGGAAACTCTTAAGAACCCATAAAACTGCTCCTCTAAAGAAGAGACCATCGTAACCATCTGCCAGACCCACAGAGAGCAAAGCCACTCAGCCAGGTGAGTACGATTCCATCACCTCTCCTTCATGCCCGCCCTCCTGGAGATGGGGGGGTGGGGCGGGAAGGAAGTGAGTTGGGGGAAGGAAGTTCAGGGCAGCAGAGGTGCAGGGGTAAGCTGGGAGTGAGGAGAGAGAATCTATCTTTCCCATTCCCCAGTGTAGGCTTCCAACCTGAGACAGACCCAAGCAGGGGGAAGGGGAGAGTGATTTGAATTTAAGTTTGGAATTTTGTATATTACAAGAGACAGGAAGTTCTCATTTCTGAACTGAGACAGAAATTAAGACCAGAGTTCTCATTTGGGGCAGGAGAAGACCACCCTACTGAATAAAAGTGAAGGGGTGGGGGCTGCTGGCTGGCTCAGTTGGCAGAGTATGCGGGACTCTTGATCTCAGGGTTGTGAGTTTGAGCCTTACATTCGGTGTAGAGATTGCTTAAAAATAAAATCTTTGGGATGCCTGGGTGTCTCAGTTGGTGAAGCCTACCACTTCCATTCAGGTTATGATCTCAGGGTCTTCGGATGGAGGTCCAGGTCAGGCTCCTTGCTCAGCGGGGAGCCTGCTTCTCCCTCTCCCTCTGCCCCTCCCCCTGCTCGTGCTCTCGCTCTTTCGCTCTCTCTCAAATAAATAAAAAAACTTTAAAAAATATTTTAAAAAAATAAAAATCTTTTTTAAAAAGTGAAGGGGTGGTTAGAGACAGAAATGGAGTTGAGTTTGGATCACAATCCATGAGCCAGAATGAAAATCAGATTTTCAGAGTGTTTGAAAATCATCTTCTGAGAAGTCTCTTCTCCACATTGGACTGGGAGGGGGTGTGTGTGTGTGTGTGTGTGTGTGTGAAAATTATCTCCTACTCAATAAGCATGATGTGCTGTTTGTTCTTGTTGATGGAGACAGGTCTAATCAATCCGAACACAGCTCCTTTTGGTGGATCCCCGTGGAACAGCCGTGAGGTGCCCCTGGATCCCCTTTCCAGAAAGCTTGTCTTCCGCTGCAGGGGTGTAGTTGACGGATGGCCTCCAATGCAGCCTCCAGCATTCCCGCTCCTCTTGGGCAGGCCCAGCCGGGATAGCACAGTGAGGGGGTGGGATCTTTGCCCCAGAGCCCCCACCAACTTAGCAACTTGACTTAGCGGAGACTGAGATGATCTGCTTTGCATGGAGGGGCTCCCCCTGCCCGACTCTGTTTCCTTCCTTTTTATCTTCTACAGGGCGTTCCCCTCCACGAAGAGGAAACCTAGCCCCGGCACCTGCTTCTGAGAGACCACAACTGATAGACTCACACTTTAGACTCTGGATATTATGCAGATATTATGTTTTCTTTTCTCCTTTTTTTTTTTTTGCTTTAATTTTTTTTAAATAGGAAGACTACATAAGAAAGTTTTCATCTACACTTAAAAAAACCCCACAATCTCTGAGGTTTGACGCTCCCAAATTGAATTTTCAGAACTGCCCACCTCATTTTCTTCTTCACTTAGCAGATCCTAGTACCCTTGAGGTCATTTCTCCTGGAAGGCTTTCTCCGACCTCCTGACTTCAAATTTGCTAAATCCCCTTGTCCTCGGCTCCCCAGATGAGTCCTTGGGTGAAACTCATCAAACTCGCAGTTAGTTGTCCATAGTCAGATCTTAGCCCCTGATCTCCTCGAAGTCATGATCTAAAGCTCTTGGTCACTGCTAATCCCTCAGAATTTAGGACAGTGCCTGGGCCACGGATGCTGCTCAGTAAGTATCTGACGGGTGCTGAATCTGATACCCTGAAGATATGAGGTGCTGCCACAGGACCGGGGCTGATAGATCTGCCTCTGTGGTATCATCTATCTTGAAGGCTTCACTCTTGCTTCCCGATCACAGCACAGACCTGTAGGATTGAGTATTCGAAAAAACGTAAAGGTTCTCCTGTCTGAGTACCCATCCGATGCCAGAGATGCTGTAGACATCCACCGATCCAAGACTGGCCTGTGTTAGCGTGAACACCAGCGATGGAGACTGGTGCCTCCCAAGGCCACCACGGTGTCCTGGGCAGCACTCATTGTTGGATCTCCTCCAGCTTTGGTCCACGTCATAGTCTCACAGAACAAGTTAGTCTTTCCATAATATTAACAACCTCGATGGGTTCTCAGGCCCAAAGTGTGCTTTTTTTAAGGGGGTTATTAAAATTTTTCTTCCTCTGAATAGTCTCTCAAGTGGGAACCTAGCAAGCTTAACATAGGACTACTTCATTTATTCATCTATTCCAGAAATACCAATTGGGTGCTACATGCGTCTAGCATGGGACATACAGAGATGTCCCAAAAGACGGAGTCCATCTGGGGAGACCAAAATGCTTGTAAGGTCAAAGGATCATAGCAAAATAGGAAGTGCCAAGAGAGAGCTGACCCAGAGTATGCTGAGGGCCAAGAGCTCCAGGTGGGGCAGCGGCGGGGTGTGTGGGAACACAGGGGGCAGGGCGTCTAGGAAGGTTTCTTGTAGGAAGTAGGATCTGAGCGGTGTTTGATGGACAGGAAGCATGAGTCAGTGGGTGAACGAGCTGGGCAATCAGGCTCGGAGAGAGAACTTCCCAAGATGGACAGGGAGGGGCTTAGTGGGGATGAAGGAAGTTGGAGGCTGCTGGGGGCTGAGAAGCATTTCCCCTCCTAGAGACTGCCAATCAGTCACTGTCTCCAGGAGCTTCCTGACAGCTTGTCTTCTTCATTGGCTTGGGGGCCGAGCAGGTCAACCTACTGGGGCACGGGGCTGACATGGGGGCCCTTCTGTGGTTGCTCCTGCTTTTGTGGCTCCAGGCAGGTGAGAGAGAGAGAGAGAGAGAGAGGGCAGTCCTGGGATGGGAGCGTCTCCGTCCCTCTGCTCTCCTGTCCCGCCGCGGTTTGGGCTAGCAAGGCTTGGGGCTGGATGCTTTGGCTCTTGTGCAGTAGAGAGAATAGGGTGTGGCTTCGGTGCAGGGCCAAGAGGTGAGGAAGCCTGGAATATAGAAGGGGGACCAGCCCACCGCAGCCAATGGCGAAGGAAAAATGTGGAGGGTGAGGGCCCAGCCAGAAGCCAAGCCCTGGTAGGTGCTCAGGTCAGGTGCAGCGGAGAGCCAGAGAGGCAGCTGGGCGCGGGATGGAGCACAGGATGGAGCACGGGGCCACGGAAGCCGCGCGGTGGAGCCCGGTGCGCCCACATCAGTGTCCCGCCGCCAGGCTCAGCAGCCCGAAGACATGAGCTGGGCTGTTTCCATCTGTTCTTCCTTTTTCTGCAGCCAAAGGGTATTCTGGAGATGATGTGGATACAGAAGAAGTAGTTGCAGTCCTTCAGGAGTCCATCAGCCTCCGCCTGGAAATACCAGCCGATGAAGAGGTTGAGAACATCATCTGGTTCTCTTACGTAAGACTTGCCACCGTGGTTCCGGGGAAAGAGACACAGCCAGCTACCGTCATGGTGACCAACCCTCGATACGAGGGCCGAGTGAGCTTCCTGGACCCCAGCTACTCCCTGCACATCAACAATCTGAGCTGGGAGGACTCAGGGCTGTACCAGGCTCAGGTCAACCTGAGGACATCGCAGATCTCCACCATGCAGCGTTACAATCTACGTGTCTACCGTGAGTCTAGGCTGGGAACTCTAGCGCTGCTTGTTTCTGGCTCTCCTGAGCTTTGCACACAAAGGAGCGGTGGTCTCGGGACTGAATTATGGTTTGAGGGGCGGGGACTGGAAGGCCAACGGTCTCCAGCGTGCCCAAGCCCAGTGTCTGAGCTGCGGCCACAGGCGGAGTGACCCACATCAGTGAGGCCCTGGGCACGCAGGCTGCTCCCCTGGACCTTCCTGATGGAGTGGAAGGGGTCCAGAGCTTCGTGTGCAGACCTCCAGGGCCCCTTCTCCCCCACTGAGATTCTGCATCCTGGGGATGGATGCCATCTTTATTCCCGAGCCTTTTATCCTCCTATGCCATGGGAGGGCTACTAATCAATATCTCCTCTCTGCCTGAGCCAGATTTCTCAGTGCCTGTGACACTGACTGATATTCTAACTTGAATCTTGCAGAGACACTGATTAAACTATAAATGCCCCCAGGAGGTGTGATAATATTTTCTGGGATCAAGGAGGCAGAATGGGGTTTGGAGGAAGGTGGGGTGCACAGGTGAGGGAGAGAAAGCAAGGACATGGGGGGGCACGTAGAAAATGCCGTAGGCAGCTCTCTCTGCCTTAGCAGCTGCTGGGAGCCCCTGGCACCAGATTTTATGGCGGCTGGGTTATGTTAGTTTCTGTTTATGTGAAGAGACCTTCAGAAGGCACACCCGTCACGCCAGGATTGAGGACCTTAAGAGAACAGACCCGACCCCTGATTACTTGGAGGGTCTTCATGTCCTTCCTTCATCTAGGACGGCTGTCGGAGCCTCGTGTCACCGTGAACTTTGAGATTGCTCAGGAAGATGGCTGCAATATATCTCTGACCTGCTCTGTGGAGAAGGCAGGCCTGGATGTGACCTACAGCTGGATCTCCTGGGAGGATGGCATGGACACAGTCCATGAGAGCTCTGCCCTCAGCACATCCTGGCGGCCTGGGGACGATGCCCTTTCCTACATCTGCAGGGCCAGCAACCCCGTCAGCAGCATCGCCTCCCGCCTCATCCCTGCCGGGCCCTTCTGTGCAGGTACCAGGCCCCCGGGGACACCCTCCGAGCGACCGCAGGCCTCCGGGCTACCACTACCCTCCCCCCGTTCTTCCCAGGTGTGTACCTGGAACCCAGACCCGCACTCTTCCCCATGGGGCCTTGTCCCCTGGACTGGGGCGGGGGCTGGTGCTCCCACCTTCCAAAGGTTCTCGAGTCTCTCGCTCAGCTTGAGATTGCTCCTCGCATCTCAGCTCCTGAGCTTCTGTGAGCAGAACACATAGGTCCAGAGACACTGGCAAAGGAATATCAACTGACTGTGAACTTGAGACCCCTCTGTGGGATCTGGGCTGGGTGTCTGCCTCCAAATCCGGACTTCCCCTCCCCCTGGCGAGGGGACCCCCCCCCCCTCCCTTCTTCTGTCCCAGATCCCGGCTTTCCTTCGGAGAAGGCGACTTACTTCTGCCTCTTGGCCAAGGGACTGCTTCTTCTCTTGCTCGTCGTAATTCTGGCCGTGGGGCTCTGGCTCATCCGAGCCCAGAAACGATGCCAAACGCCAAGGATGAGGAAGCTCAAGAGAAACAGACTCAGACTGAAGAAGAAGGAGAAGCCCCGCCCCAGACTGGCCTGAGCGCCCCTGGGGACCCCTGTCCTGAGCACTGTTTCTCCCCAACCCCTGGGGAGTCCTCCCCCGCCCCACCTGGGGGCTTCTCCTCCCAGGGGGCAGCGGGCTGGGTATCCAAAGGGCCATACTCCTCAGGTCAGGGGGCATGATTCTCTGGCAATAAAGTCCTATCAGGTGACAGCCACTCTGGAGCAGCTGCGTTTGGTCCTTCGCCGGGTGACTCACAAACCTGCTTCCCCGACCTCCCTTCCATTCTAGGTGTCCTCCCCCCAGTCCCTGTGCTTTCCACACTGCCTCTGCTAAGGAGAGTGAGTCCAAAGCCCCCTTCACAACAGTATTTATTCTTCAACGCCTAGCCCATTCCCACCCACACACGTAACACGTACACTTCCAACAACAAAGTGAGCGATCCCTGTGACCCAAACTGAGTCTGTGACCCCTAAGCAGGAGAGTTCCCAGCACTGAGCAGCCACGGAGGGCGGGGGGTCTTCCCGCTGAGACTCCTCTGCTCTCAGACTCGGCTTCCGCCCTGGCTCGGTGCAGACTGTGAGGCACAGGGACGTGTCCAGCGTCCTGGGCTGTCCTTCGTCCTCCCCAGGGGCTGAGTCAAGCCCGATGACCCTCAGTCATCTTCGTGTCTGCCTGACGCTAGCCGCGCTGGGCCTCTGGGGCCGGCCGCAGACGGACGACAACTTGGCTGGACCGGTAGCTGACGTCCGGACCCCTGACCGCCGTTCGTGGTTAGTATCACTGTCCTGGCCTCTTAAGATTTCCATGTCCCAAACCTTCTCTCTGGACTCTTGTCCTGAGTGCATGCCCACCCCCTCCCCACATACCCATCCCGGGCCAAGGCCCTTACGCTGATCCCCGCCAGCAGTCTGAATCCCTCACCTGGGCCTGCTGAGCCCTGTCTTGGTCATCCTCCCCGGACACTGTCTTGTGGGTGTTATGCAGGCCGGGCAGGTGGGGAAGCGTGAGGGGAGGGCACTGGAGGCCACCAGGTGACAGGACACATAGGTAGTCAGTGAGCTGCAGGAGGTGGTGTAGGACATGGGTAGAGCCCTGGGTGGGATCACAGGAGCTCCGGGCCCCTCTCTGCCACTGGCCTGGGACACTTTGTTCAGCAAACACCCATTCAGGCTCCGGTCCCTTTCTACAAGGAGCGCTCTGAAGGAGAGGCGGGCGTAGGTGGCCCTGAGTGGGCTCTTACAGCAAGGTGGCTATGGAGGCGCAGGAGGGCTGGCTGGTTCCCCCTGGGAATCTCCGTGGAGGCTGAGGGACTAGGGGAGGGCCAGTGGCAGAATGCCTGACATTCCTACTGCTTGTCTTCCCCTCTTTCAGTGAGAAGGATGCTGATCTCCAAAGTGACTTCCAAGAAAAGGATTATCGGACTGTGCAGGGGCAGTGGGATGCATAGGGGAATTGTGGGGACCCAGGACACTGTTTTTGGGAAGACAGGACAAGTGGGCCAGGCACTAGGACACCCGGGAGGAGGGTTCTTTCCGGGTTCCAGACGGGAAAGGAAGCAGGGCCAGGAGGCAAGCAGGGATTTCCTCCATTTCTATGCAGGAGATGGAGCCCCTTGGGGCCTGGGAAGGAGTTGGTGAGGTTGGGAAACCAGTCCCCAAAGAGCTCCTCAGGTGGGCAACAGATCAACTCTACTACCCCCTGAGGGCCTGAGCCCTTGTCCCCCTGGAAGACAGTCCCTGCTGCCCCGAGGCCAGCCGATTCTCTGCACCTCTGCCCCACCTCCCAAGAAGGCCCACCTTCAAAAAGGCCTGAGGTTCAGGGCCAAGCCTGCAGCCCCAATTCCCCTAGCTCCTGTAATCCATTTCTGGAGGCTGACTGGGAAGACATGCGGGGCCGCTGGTTTTTCCTGTATCTCAGGGTCAGGCCCATGGAAAGTGAGTAAAGAGATGGACGTTCCCTGTGCAGCTGATCCAGGGCTCTCCCTGGGAGCTGGCCAAATCTTTCTCCCACCATCTCTGAACAGAGAAGGGCTGAGGCCCCAGACCGTCCAGGGGGAACCTGGAAGACGAAGGCAGAGCCCCTCAGAAGGTGGAATTGCAGCTCAGGGAGGCCCGGGGCCTCTCCCTCTGCAGGAAGCCAGGATAATGATCATCTGGTAGCACTTTGCAACGTTTGCCTGTCCTTTGAAATAGGTGGAAGCAAAGGGGGGTGGGAGTGGAGTGGGGGGGAGGGTACTATTTAGGGATCCATTAAGAGTCAGGCATTGGCTAGTACTGCAGGGGCAGGAAGGACACTGCCTGCCCTCAAGGAAGTTTTCCTGCGGTGTGTGAAGATGTAATTACAACGAGGTGTGACATGGGTGTGATATGCGCCGTGGGTGAAGGTGAGGGCCCGGTGGGAGGAGCGGGACCGTGCCCCGGAGGAAGAAGAGGTGAACACAATTCTGACCCCAGATTAGCAGGGAGTCCCGGGAAGGGACATTCTCACCTGACAGAAGATGAATGGGAGGACACTGGTTTGTGGGAGAGCACAGTGACTTCTAGGGCCGGCGAGGCCACGCCCGGTGTGGGGACAAAGGCGGAGGTAAGAAGCGTGTCTGGAGAGGCCGGGCCCCTTGGACGGACTCAGGGCTGTGGGGGCATTCAAGCACGAACGAGTCAAGCGCCACACCCTCCTGGACCTACAGCCTCACGGGGACAGAAGACAGGCACGCCCGCGGCGAGGGGACAGTCTGTGAGAGACCACACCGGGTGATAGGGCGAGTGCTCCCAGGGGTCAGCAGTGTCCCTGGAACTGACCACATTGTCTGACCTTCTTGTCAGCAAGTTGAAAATACGTGGGCCAGTTGATACTTGGGTTACATGAAATCCTAGTTTGTTGGTTGAACACACTTTCCCAGAGAGTTACAATCACAGATCGAGGACGAATCAGAAGAAAATCTTAATTTTGAGCCTCAGGGACTATGTTTATCAAGTTTCACTTCTGACACACGTAACAAGTTTCAGGGCTAGGTTCCTGTTCTTTCCCAAAAGCCCATAAGATACTTCAGAATCAGACCAAAATGACAATAATAATACAATTCACAAAATAAGCATTCGGTGTGGGGGGGGGGGGGATGACCATATCATAAACTTTTAAAAATGGAAAGTTATTCTAAATCCCAAGTTTACAAAAAGTTATTTTAACAACCAAACGAAATTAGCTCTTCCTCAAAAAACACTGGAAAGAGCAGAAGTGAACCTTCGGATCAGAGGTGTGCAGATCCCACCTGGGGGGGAGGGAGATCTTCCCTGCTGGCTAGTGAGGGGCCACGGGGTAAAGCCTGGCCTGGCTTTCGCATGGTGTCCCCTAACCTGTGCCCCGAACGGTCTCATCACTGCCAGGTAAGTCTGTTACCTGGTCAAGTAATGCGGGAAGCTGCCACTTTGGGAGACTTTGCTGGAGGGATGGTGGGAGAGACCACACCACGGCTCCTGCCTCCCCTCCTTCTCACCCTTTCCCGTCACATTTTCATCTCAGGCTGTGGCAAGAAGCCCCCAGCTGTTCACACCTGGAAGAACTTTCCAGCAGTCTGTCTCTAAGGATGGAATGGATTACTAGGGGGGATGGTGAGCTTCCTGGTCCAGGATGTGGGCCGATGGGGCCAGGGGCCGCCTGGAAGGAGGATGTGGCTGGGATCCTGGAGTGGTTCAGTGCATCCTGCAGGGTCTCTCTTGGAAGAAGTTGAGGCCATGATTCCATGAATCAGATGCCTGGGAGGCTCCTTTGGAGTCACAGGAGTCCAGACTGGGGTGAGGGCAGTGAACGGGGAGGACCTGGACAGATACGGCTGCTTAAGCCTGCTGAGGAAGGCATGATGACCCTATATCCCTAAGGGGGCCCCCAGCTGACCAAGGAGAACGCTCTGAGGGGCAGAAGTGCCAGATATCTTCTGGCCTTAAGTCTCACAGGAAGTGGGTTTCATGAAGTCCAGGTCGGTGTGCGTTCAGCTCTGCGCAGTCCGAGATGGAAAGGCTGGGGCAAATCCCCCTTTTCTCATTAGTAAGGCAGAGCCGTGCCTACTTGCCAGGGTCTCCGCCCAGGGGACCTAAGAGCTACAAAGCCTGTAGTCCGGGGGATGGCACCCTGCAGAGTTCAGGAGGCGATCTTTCCAGGCCCCGCGTCAGGAGGCCTCTCGTCCTGGCCCCCTGGGCCTGTCTCGCTGGGTCGCTGGCGCTGGGAGCTGCAGCGGGGCGACCTGGCAGCCTCGGCCCGGGCGCGCGGCCCCCTCGGCACCCTGTGGGAGGCGCCGGGGCAGGACCTGGGAGCTCGCCAGCGCGGACAGGTATTTCCAGTCGGGCTGCGGCAGAAGCGGGTGGGGGCGGCGGGGCAGGCGAGCCCGGGGCCCTGGAGCTGCGCGGATCCCCGGGGGGTCCTGTTGCCGGCCGGGCGCTCCGGCCCCGGCTCGGCGGTGGGCCCCGCGGCTCTCCGCGGCGGAGCGCGGGCGGCTGGCCCGGGACGGGGGCCCGGGTCCTGCGCGGCCGCAGCCCCGGCTGCGCCCGACGCACGGAGCTCCGCCAGGGGGCGACCCGAGCCCGCGGCCAAGCGTCCCGCCCTCCCGAAACTACAACTCCCAGGCCGCTCGGGGGTCGCGGCCGCCCCGCCCGCTGGCCGGCCCCCTCGGCGCGGGCGGGGCGCGGCGGTCTCCAGGGCGACGCGGGCGCTGGGGCGCCGGGCGGGAGGCGGGCCCGCCCCCTATTGTGTGGCTGCGGGAGCCGGGCCGCGCGGCGCCGGGCAGGTGAGGGCGGGGGCGCTCCGGGGGCAGGGCCGGCGGCGGCGGGGCTCGGAGTCCCGGGGGCGCGGAGCCGGCGGGGGCTGGGGCACCGTGGGATTCTTTGGGGAGCGGAACTCGAGTTCTGGGGAGTGAAGTGGGATTTTTGGTGGGCGGGTGGTGGGGGGTTCCCCGAGACCCGGCGGCGTCTGGAGGTAACGCGTGCGCGTGCATGCGCGCGCGTGTGTGTGGGTGTGGGTGTGTGTCCGCGCGCGCGCGCGTCTGTGCAGGGGGTGGGTCCTGGGGGGTTCCGGGAGGGAGAGTTCAGGGGTCCGGAGCAGGGAATTGGGGTGGGGCATCAGAGGGGTACTGTGGGCTGAGGCCGGAGAATTTTGGGAGGGAGATTCCGGGGAAGGGGATGGGAGAAGGGGGAGGATGGGGATTCTGGAGGAGACAGGAAGGGAGTTCCTTGAAGCGCGGAGGACCTGGTGCAGTTGGAGATCAGGGGTGGAAACTGGGAATTTGGGGGGGACTGTGAGAAGTAGGGGTAGCTGGAATCGGAGCCCTTGCTGGGGAGACCCGACAGGTGAGGACATGGTGGGGGGTGTGGGCAGAGGAGTAGGAAGATGTAGGAAAAGCAGAGGAATTCGGGGGAAACCCGGGAGGGAGCTGGGGTTCCTATCCACTTGGAAAATGATGTCAGGGAAGAATGGGAGAGCTGGCTGGGGGCAGAGGGAAGCAAGGGGGAATGTTTGCTGGTGAGTTGTCAGCTCCATACCCGGGGCCCCCAAGTAGAAGCCGGGGTCAGGCTGAGGGACTTGGAGGATGGTTTATGGCCGATCCAGAACTGGGAGATCTGGAGTGGGGTGGAGACCACAGAGCAAAGTCCAGTTGGGTTTGCGGGGCCCACCCAAGGCAGCCGCACCCCTGCCCCCAGCCCACTGTGATTACCCTAGATGCTCTGGGGCTGGAGCAGCCAGGGTTCCTACCATCCGTGCCCCAGGGCTTACTCTGTACACCCTAGGGACTCGCAGGCTTTTTGGCTTCTGAGTCTTGCCTCTAGGGTTGGGGAAGGGAAAGTCTGGCAAACCCTGGGCCCCCAGGTCACTGGAGGACAGTGAATGGGAAGCCCTGGGGTGAGGCACCTGGGTCATGGTGGAGGGCTGCCTGGCAGCATCATGAAGGAAAAGTAGTACCAGCCGCCTGCCCATGGACCTGCCCAGACCTGGAGGATGCTGGGGGTGGGGGTTGCTTTCCAGCGGGTTGGGGAGGCCGCCCCTCTCCTCCCAGTGCCTGACTCACTTACTGCCCGAGCAGTATTGAGAGCCTGAGTGGAGAAAGAGAGGCAAGGTTTCCAGCTTCCAGGGTTCACAGTGGCTGGGGAAATGGGCAAGGAATTGTGCGTGTGGGTTCCCTGGGGGCCGCTTTGTGGGGGTTCTGATCCAGGCTTTGCCCTTCACTGGCTCGGTGCCCCTGAGCAAGCCTGTCTGGGATCCTTGGGGTCCTTATTTGTCACTGTGGGGTGGAGGCGCTGGTACCCATTCTACCTTGCAATCTTGTTATTAGCAGCAGGACTAAGGAAGGAGCACAGAGGCTGAGCCACGGGGCCTCTTCATCTCCCATTTTCCTGACACATCTTTTTCCAAGTGGATAGGAACCCCAGTTCCATCCCAGCTCAGCTTTCTGAGCACTTAAGTAACCCCGAGTTTCCCTGGAGTTCCTCTGCCTTTCTTAAGATCTTCCTCCTCCTCTGCCCCACCCTCCCCATGTCCTCACCTGTCAGGTCTCCCCACCCAGTGCTCCCGGGCTCTTCCAGCGCTCCCACCCCGGCCCTGGGGGGCCCTTATTCCCTAGGCTGGCAGGATCTCTAGTCTCTGTGCACCTCCCCTACTTATCTGCTCTTCTCTCTCTTCCTTTGCTCTTCTCCTGGCCTTTCTGTAACTGTGGGGTGTCTTCTGGTCCCAAGTATTGGCCAACTCTGTACGTTGCCTTGCATTTTGCATTTAGATCTGGTGGTGCTCCAGGGAGCGGCTTCATCAGGTGTTATGTGAGCCAAGTCCTAATCGTCCAGAAGAGTGAGAGCTGAAACCTGCCACCGATCAGAAGGCTTTGTGGGGCTTGCTGGGCTGTGGACACCCCCGGGCCCCTCCATCTGGGCCCCCGTGGATAGGAGGGGCCGGGCGAGCAGGCAGCTGGGCTATGGTTTGGTGCCTCAGTGTGGTCATCCTCAGCCTGATCATCAGCCAGGGGGCTGACGGTGAGCCGGACTCCCTGGGCTCAGGAGCTCCCCGCTGGCCTTGGAATGGGGGACATTCCCCAGGAGGGGTAGAGGGGGAATAGGGCTGGTTCTGGAGAAGTGGAGGATTCTCTCAGTCGCTTCACAAAGTCCTGGGGAGCCCTCAGAGCCAGCGAGGAGCGTCCTCTCCCAGCCCTGACTGGGGTCCCTGCTGTCGGCCCCACCCTGCAGGTCGAGGGAAGCCTGAGGCCGTGTCAGTGGTGGGCCAGGCTGGCGAGAGTGCGGTGCTGGGCTGTGACCTGCTGCCCCCGGCTGGCCGGCCCCCCCTGCATGTCATCGAGTGGCTGCGCTTTGGATTCCTGCTTCCGATCTTCATCCAGTTCGGCCTCTACTCTCCCCGCATCGACCCTGATTACGTGGGTAAGACTTGTCCTCAGGTGGGAGGTTGGGAGGTGCTACCAATGCACCAAAGAAGGTGGGCTGGGGGTGGAGGGCAAGACCTCTTCTTTACTGCTCTGCTTCCCCCCCCCCCCCCCCACACTGTCTCAAATGCCAGTTGGGAGGTTCTAGGCCTCTCGGGAGTGGGCTGATGGGCAGCAGGGTGGGTGGGTCTGTGACCCATCTGCTTCTCCAGTGGGGGCTCAGTCTGGTCTGAGTACAGAAGAGCATGTGCGTGGGGAGGCGGGGGTTGTGAGGGCCAGTTTCCCTGAAGATCAGGGAATGGATGGGGCCAGGCTGGGTTCCTGCTTCAGGTGGCTCCTGTCCGGATTTAAACTAGTGTATAGGCCTCCGAGGGGCCGCCTTCTATGCCTTCTGCGCCCCCGCTGGCTGGCTCCCTCAGAGGGCTTGGTTTCCTCCTAATCCCAGATGGATCCTTAATCTAAGCAGGTTTTCTGCAGGCCTCAGAGGGCAGTGTGTGGGAGGGCCCAAGGTGGGGGCTGGGGCTCCTGCGCAAGACAGTCTTTGTGCCTTCTTCTTCTGAGAGACACCCGGGAAAGGCCACCTGGGTAACGTTGGTGGGGGAGGAGACCCCCACCTTTTCCCTCTTGAGTTTGAATCCTGAGAGCAGCCCTAGGATTGGCTGAGCTCTTCCTGAGAGGCAGGCTGAGCTCAGGCAGGTGCTGCCAAAGGAAGAGTTTATTTTCAAACTGGGGGCAGTTGTTGGCAAACAGCCTGGTGGGAGCGTATGTGTCTACACAGGCCCTGTGAGAGCTGATGAAAGCAGGCCCCAATTAGGACAGTGGGGGAAAAACAGCTGTGCCCACCAGCCCTCCCTCCCTGCCTCTGCAGGCTGGCCCGGAGGAGTTTGGGTCCTGGGGCGGAGGCTGGGCCACTACAGAATGTTCCCTGCCTGAGGACGGAGCAGGTGCAGGTGGGGCGGTGGAGGGAGAGGGCTTTTCCTGGGGTATGTGAAACTGTCTCTCTACCCTCCGTCCTGGCTTGGGATTCCTCCCACCGACAAGCCACTGGGTGGCTGGGAACTTTGTGACCGGAGGGTTTCCCTTCTCTCTCTTGCTCCTTGGAGCTGCAAGGGCTGTGAGCAGTCACCCCTGGGGCTCTTCCTACCCTGCCCTTTGGGTCCACCCCTGCCCCCAGTCTGGAGCTCCTGGTCTGGCCAGCGCTAGTCTGGGGAGTCAGGGCCCCGGGGGGAGGCCCCCCCGCCCCCCGCCCGCGCCCATTAACTCTCTTGCTGCCTCCCAGTGTGGAAGGGGCCTCTCAGCCTTTGTGTAGGGGACGGGAACTGCGGTTGCTAGGCAACAGGAGGTGGAGGTTGCTAAGGACAATGCTGTCCTGTCATAAGCCCTCTGGGCAAGCGAAGGAGAGATGGTCCCGGACCCGACCTGTGTGTGAGGCCTGTGGCCTAGAATGTGGGAGGGACCGCGCCTGTGACCAAAGCTTCCCATCTTTGAGGACTCCAGAATCCATCTGGTGGAGGAGCCGGGATTTACAGACTAGCACAGAGTGGGAAAGAGCGGTATGGACAGGCTGAGAGAGCATCCGGGAGGAAGGCTGCGACCGTCTATCAGTCCCCCGGCACAGAGCCCACACGGGGTGCCTCCGTGGCCCCAGAGCCCAGAGGGATGGCGGTCTTGACTTACTTACACCACCTCCCCGGGTGGGACCTGCTCTTCTAATCCAGGCGCCGGCTTTGGTCTTTGGTCTTTGGTCTTTGACTTTCATGCTGTCTTTCTCGGGAGTTTGAAGGTAGCCCGCGTGGCAGAAAGTCATGGGTTTCCTCTCTGCCCTGAGTTGTGTGGTTCAAAGCACACAACTTTCTGTTCTGTTCAGAACCCCTGCTCTCTCCAGTCATCTCCCCTTGCTACCCTCCCGTGGTCCCTGGAAGCCCTCAGTATTCCTCTCGCTCGGCGGTCCTTGGAATATCTGGACACGGCAAGCACCGTTTCCTGAACTGTGTGTATGTGAACTGTACATGTATGTGAGTGTGGGTTCTCTGCCTTCCGAGAGCTTGAGAGCAGAGTCTGGGTCTCCTGCTCTCTTTACACACCCCTGCTGCGGGAGGTCTGGAGCCCACCAGGCTCTGGCCCTGCGGGTCCTTTCCTCTAAATGAAATCTTGGGAGGATTAAATATGGTGCTGGTACTTAATGCCCGTGGTCCAGGTTCAGTGCTCAGTCTCCCTTCTCTCTCCTTCCTTCCCTGTAGAATGTGAGGGTCGCCATCGTGAAAAGTTGCTATCTTATGGCACTTTGGAGAGGTCATATGCTGGGCTCTGCAGGGCTCTGTGGCCAGGCCGATTAGGGTGACTGAGGAATCCCGAAGCGGGGCAGAGGAGTGTGATTATGTTAAATATTTACCTGCAAAGTCTAGGCTTATCTCCTGGGTGGGGATTTCAACACCTAGCCCTTGAGGTACCTAGTCCACACCCATTCTGGAGAATCTACACCCCTGGACCTCATCCTTGGAAGAAGAAAGTCCCTTGCCTAAGGTCACCAGGCCAGCCTGAATGGGATCATTCTCCTCCTCCTCCCTGACAGCACTAGGAGCACTGCAGGCTTCGATTATATTTTGGACACACAGCGTCAGAATTTCTAGTATTAGGAAGGGCCGATTAGGGCCTCTGTCTGGACGGTTGGTATGGGCACGTGGAAGGGACTTGGCTTAGAGCTGCAGTGGTTTTGTGTAACCCCAAAGATTTAGAAAATCTCATCCGTCCGCATCAAAGGTCAAGGTGTGGTGGACTGATGCTTGTAACAGAAGTAACAGAAGGTAGGCTCAAGGCAGGGAGACAACCTAGCGAGCTGTGGAGTAACTCAGGGGAGAGGTGCTATAGGACCACACTAAGGTGAGGATGCTGGAGAAGAAACAGATATTGAGGAGGCAGAATTTTGAAGATTTACTGAACACATAGGTGTGGGAGGTAACGGGTAGGAGTCTAGGCGGTCCCAGGTTTCTGGTAGGGCAGCTTGGTGCCTCATGGAGCTGGCCACTGCTGGGGGCAAAGGAGAGGATGTGTTACCAGGCAAGGGGCAGGGTCAAGCTCGAGTCCAGCTTCTGATTTCAAATGTTGTGCTCATGTGTTTGCTCAACAATATGTGAGCACCTGCTGAGGCCCGTGTTCCCTGAGCTCCAGCCCGTCCAGATTTGCCTTCCCTCTCTTACAGATGAAAGTGAAGCTGGCTAACTTGTCCAAGGGAGTCTCTCTGGCTCCCGAGTGCGGGCCTCTGTCACTAGGCCGCCCTGCCAGGGACACCCGAAGTGGTGTGGGGAGTGTGCTGAGGGATTTGTGGGGGCGGCCTCCGTCTGAGCCTGGTGGTGTGCCGGATGCTGACTGAGGGTGGACATGTGTGTCTGCCTGTGCTGGGCTGTGTGTCTTTGTGAAGCTCCACGTGGCCAGCCAGCCGGGGCCTGGGTGCCCTGGGGCGTGAGGGGATGGGGTGAGGAGGCTGCTGACCTTGCTGCCTGGCTGGGCTGGACTCTGGCCACCCTAAGGCGCTTAGGCCGTTGATAATAGCCCCGACGGATTAGGGGCTTTAGGAGGCGAGGTCTGGGTCCCTGCTCAGGGCCCCAAACACTGCTGAGGTTTCCAGGGACCGTCCTCTGGCAGGAGGAGTACTCTGGGCTCCAGACCTTGCCCCTATAAAGAGTCGTGGGGTGGGGCAGGTCCTGTAAGAATCACGGGGAGACTAAGTATGGCTCTTAAACCCCCCTACCCCAAGCCCTTGACGCCCCCTGCGGTTCAGTGGAGTGTCTCGCCCACCTGCTGCCACTCTGGGTTTTTCTTTGCCTAAACTGGGTCCCAGCTGCTGAAAGGCAGAGGTGACCTGGGCTGAATGGAGGGATCTGCCCTCAGTGACCCCAACCCCACTGTGTCTCTCCGGGCCAGGCCCCACTTGATCAGGGTAACTGGAGGAGACTGGGCCTGTTCTTGAGCTCTGAGAATAACCAGCGTGACCAGGGCCTTGGGGCTCCTCTCCCAGGGCGAATCCGGCTGCAGAAGGGGGCATCTCTCCAGATCGAGGGGCTCCGAGCGGAAGACCAGGGCTGGTATGAGTGCCGAGTGCTCTTCCTGGACCAGCACAGCCCTGAGGACGACTCGGCTAACGGCTCCTGGGTGCACCTCACAGTGAATTGTATGAAGCTGGGAGCAGGTGGTGGAGAAGGGAGGAGAGCAGCATGATGGGGACCTGTGCCTGGGGGTGGGGTGTGGTTCCCATGCCCCACTCTTGCTGACACCCCTTGTTTGCTGGCTTGCTGTCTGCATCTTACCCCTCCCACCCCCACGCCGGCCCTTCCAGTGCTTCAGTCTAAGTCCCAGCTGCCTGCTAGGCTCTGTTCCCGTCTTCCCTGTTCCTGCCTCTCTGGCCAGGAGAGGGGAATGGGACGGGGGCTGTTGGGCCTGGACTGAGACATAGCTCACTGATATACACAGCATGTTGTTTTTTCAAAACACCTTTTAACCCAGTACCTCATGAATTCTCTCTCAGCCCTAAGAAGGAAGGGGTGTCCTGATCATTCCCATTTCCTTGTGGAGACTGGATCATGCCACGGATCGGGGCAAAGCAGAGTCTCCCAGAGCGGTGCCAGAGGCCACTAGCTGCCCCCGCCCAGCCCCCGGCCCGTGTGCAGCTCCCGTTGCCAACTCTACAGGCCTGTGCAGAGATGGGCTGGCGCGTTCCTCGCTTGGCCCCGAGTGCAGCAGGGTGGCCCTGGGCTGACGGGCTGACCTGCCGCCTTGGCCCTCGGACCCTGCTCTTTGGACTGATATCTGGCACCCCCTGATGCCTCTCTCTCTGCAGCACCCCCTCAATTCCTGGAGACGCCTCCCCAGGTGCTGGAAGTTCGGGAACTGGAGGCTGTGACCCTGCGTTGTGTGGCCCACGGCAGCCCACAGCCGCGTGTGACTTGGAAGCTCCGAGGACAGGACCTTGGCCAAGGCCAGGGTCAGGTGCAGGTGAGTCCTGGGCTAGGCAGGGGAGTAGTTAGAGTGTGAGGGGCAGGTGGAGGCCTGGGGGCGGGGATGGGGGTGGTGGCTAGAGGACAGGGGCAAAGGCCATGCTGGGAGACTGGCTTTGCACTGGCTTCCTGGGCCTGGCGTGCTGCCTCCCTCTGCCGGTCAGCCTCGGGAGTGCAGGGTCTGAGGCGGCCCGAGGGAAGGGGCGGGAGGGGAGGGGAGGCCCGTGGGACCTTCCTCATCCCCTCCTACCCTAGGTGCAGAATGGGACGCTGTGGATCCGACGGGTGGAGCGAGGCAGCTCCGGAGTCTACACCTGCCAAGCCTCCAGCACCGAGGGCAGCGCCTCCCACGCCACCCAGCTGCTGGTGCTAGGTGCTGTCCGGTGGGGAGGGCTGGGAACCGGGCCTGTGACCTGTGTGACCTGTGGCTGGGGGGGTGCACACAGCAGGAGTGGGGACGGGTGTGTGGAGACAGAGGGGGCTCCCAATGCAGGCTGGCGCTCCAAACCCAGCATCTTAATTTTTTTTTTTTGGTTATTTTATTTATGTTTTTTAATTCTTATGTTAATCCCCACACATTACATCATTAGTTTTAGATGAAGTGTTCCATGATTCATTGTTTGTGCACAACACCCAGTGCTCCATGCAGAATGTGCCCTCCTCAATACCCACCACCAGGCTAACCCATCCTCCCACCCCCCTCCCCTCTAGAACCCTCAGTTTGTTTTTCAGAGTCCATCGTCTCCAATGGTTCGTCTACCCCTCCGATTTCCCCCGCTTCATTCTTCCCCTCCCGCTACCTTCTTCTTCTTCTTTTTTTTTCCTTAACATATATTGCATTATTTGTTTCAGAGGTACAGATCTGAGATTCAACAGTCTTGCACAATTCACAGCGCTCACCATAGCACATACCCTCCCCAATGTCCATCACCCAGTCACCCCATCCCTCCCACCCCACTCCCCACTCCAACAACACTCAGTTTGTTTCCTGCGATTAAGAATTCCTCATATCAGTGAGATCATATGATATGTGTCTTTCTCTGTTTGACTTATTTCACTCAACATGATACCCTCCAGTTCCATCCACGTCGTTGCAAATGGCAAGATCTCATTCTTTTTGATGGCTGCATAATATTCCATTGTATATATATACCACATCTTCTTTATCCATTCATCTGTCGAAGGACATCTTGGCTCTTTCCACAGTTTGGCTATTGTGGACATTGCTGCTATAAACATCGGGGTGCCCGTACCCCTTCGGATCCCTACTTTTGTATCTTTGGGGTAAATACAGCATCTTAATTTTAAAAGGATCAGTGAATGGACAAGTAGATATTTAGCGCCCAGCAGTGTGGTGTGTGACCCCCCCCGACCCCAGTTTCCTCGTCTATATATAAGGAGGTTCAGATCTGCATTTTAGGACTATTACAAGAATTTAACCGAGCACAGTGATCAGCACTTAGTAATCCCTGCCCAAGTCCTTCTGAGGAAAGCTGAGCCCCAGGGCCTGGACTCTGCTGCGGGGAGGACCAATCCAAGTGTCGCTCTCCTTGGTACTGGGGGTGGGCGAAGTCGGCTGGCGGCCCCAAGGCCCCAACGAGCCTTGCCTACCCTGCTGACCTTGGGCAGCGCTCCAAACTTCTTGGCCTCTGAGACTTCATTTCTTCATCTGTGAAGGAGAGACAGTAATTCCTCCCACAGAAGGCGCCGGTGAGGATTAAAAGAGATGGTGCGGCAACGTGCTTACGCCAGCTCGAATTGTTACCTCTTAGGACTGATGCTGGCGCAGCGGGGCCCGGGAAGGGGTGAGGGCAGTGGAGCAGCAGATGGGAGAGACTGTGTGGCCTGGCCAGACTCTGTGGGAAGAGCATTCTGGACGGGGTTCGGAGAGCAGAGGCAGGGCAGTGAGAATGAGGCTGGCACGGGACAGAGCCCGCTGCCCATACTGACCTGAAAGAGTCTCTAATGGTTGGCCAGGCCGGGAGCAGTTGTGAGTTCTTGAGCAGGAGCGTTCCGTGGCCAAAGGGGGCATTTCTGCACGAATGGCCACTGGAGTGGCAGAGTTGGGGGAGCCGGGGTCAGGGCTTGCTGCAGTATCTTGGGGTAAGGTATTGGGTATCTGTAGTAGGGTAGGACGCACAGAGGTGACTTCAGATGTGACAGATGAGGGATGTAAAGGGTAAGTGAGCAGAGAATAAAACCGATTCCCCCCCCAACACACACACACAAGCACATGCACACACACTGCATGCATGGTGCACGAACACACAGCTTCTAGGCAGGCGAATCTGTCCTCCCCCGCCCCCCCCCCCCCCCCCCCCCCCGCACACACACTGCATGCATGGTGCACGAACACACAGCTTCTAGGCAGGGGAACCTGGGTGAATGGTGGTGTTCCTGGAGGGAAGGGGAGCTGGTCTGGGGGAGAGAAGGAACTTTTCTCACCTACAGGGTTAGGGCCCGTTGCAGCTCCCCGACGCCCTGTAACAGCCCCTTCTGTATTCCAAGGGCAGATCCGGGAGGAACTGCAGAAGTGACCTCAGGGTTCTGGGAGGGCTGTGTGCTGAGGCCCCTCTCTCCTCTTATGCTCCCCCCACAGGTCCCCCAGTCATCGTGGTGCCCCCCAAGAACAGCACGGTCAATGCCTCCCAGGATGTTTCCTTGGCCTGCCGGGCTGAGGCGTACCCCACTAACCTCACCTATAGCTGGTTCCAGGACAGCATCAATGTATTCCACATTAGGTGGGGCTCTGGGGTGGGTGGGGGACTGGTAGGCAGCCTTTGAGGAGCCCCCGAGCTGAGCAAGCCTGGAGCCCGGCCCACATGTGCCATTTTGCAGCCGTCTGCAGCCCCGAGTGCGGATCCTGGTGGACGGCAGCCTGCGGCTGCAGGCCACCCAGCCCGATGACTCGGGCCGCTACACCTGTGTGCCCAGCAACGGCCTCCTGCGCCCACCCTCGGCCTCCGCCTACCTCACGGTGCTCTGTAAGCCTGACCCAGCTCCCTCCCCAGCCTGCTCCCTCTCCCCTGGGCCAGGCTGAGCTCCTGCCCTCCAATCTGCCACTGCTTCCCCCGCCCCCCCAGACCCAGCCCAGGTGACAGCAATGCCTCCTGAGACACCCCTGCCCATAGGCATGCGGGGGGTGATCCGGTGCCCAGTCCGTGCCAACCCCCCACTGCTCTTTGTCAGCTGGACCAAGGACGGGCAGGCCCTACAACTGGATAAGGTAGGGGCCTCGGGCCGGGGGAAGGAAGGGCATAGATTGCTGTTCTGGTCAGGACAGCTGGGCTGGGGTTAGTTCCGTGGAATTCAGGTCGGCCACTAGGGACACGCTTCTTCCCTGGGGCTGTGTGGGCTGTTCGGAGAGCAGGAGCACCACATCCGTCCTTAAGGAGGGCACAGCCTGGAGGGGTAGGACAGCGCACACGCTCTGTCGAGTTGGGGGGGGGTCACAGTGCCTGTGGGGACATGAGGCTACCGAGAAAGCTCACGGGGCAGGTTGGGGCCAAAAGGGAGCACTGTGGATGCCAAGTGACTATTCCCTCGTTCCCAGGCAATCTTTGTTTGTCTTCAAAGAGTACACATTCTGCGTGGGCTACCACCGCGTCCTTGAATCCCAGTGCCCCCCAGGGCTTCCGCAATAGGACTCAGTACATTTTTGTTGAACGTTAGAAAAAAAAAGTGTGCAGGCAGTTGTCTGAGCAGAGGTGTGATAGTTTTGGAGCTTGGAGCAGGAGTTGAGTCTGTCAGTGAGTGGAGGACAGAGTGGACGCAGGGAGAGGGGTTCAGAGGCTGTTGAGAAGGTCTAGGGGAGAGGTGAGGAGGTCATGGGGGTGGACGGGCTTGACGCCTAGACAAACGCCTTCCCAGAGGACAGAGCTGGTGAGCATTTGGATGGGGGAGTGGGGAGTTAGGAGTCTGTGGTTAGTAGGGACAGTGAGGCCCTTAACACAGAAATAGGGAAAGGAAGGGCTTTGGCGTGGAAGATGCTGACTTTCATCATGGAGCGCTGGAAAGACAGGTGGGGGACACCCCAGCAGGCAAGGAGCTCCCTACCAGGGCTCAGCTCCAGGGGGCGCCCCCGGAAAGAGAAGTGAAGGACTGGAGTTCAGAGAGGGGTCAGGCCTGGGGGAGGAGTCCTCTGCAGGGAGGCGCCTTTCTTCTCCCTCTCCCGCCCCTGCCCAGTTGCTTTGACTAGTGGCCATCTCCTCTCCTCTTCCCTCCAGCTCCCTGGCTGGTCCCAGGGCCCGGAGGGCTCACTGATCATTGCCTTGGGGAATGAGGATGCTCTGGGAGAATACTCCTGCACACCCTACAACAGTCTCGGCACCGCAGGGCCCTCCCCGGTGACCCGCGTGCTGCTCAAGGTGAGGCTGTGGCCGGGCCAGCAGCACTGGGCCAGGTGGCTGGGGATGCGCCCTGGCTGACGCCGGCCGACCAGGGGGTGGGACAGTCAGCGTGGGGAGGGGCTTCCGAGTCTGTTTCCCACGGTGGGCACAGTCGTAGCTACCAGACGCCGTCCCAGAGGTTTCTGCAGAGATGGTGCTGGGAGGTGGGATGGGAGGCACACACATCCCCAAAGTAAGATACCCCGCCGGTCCAGCTCACTAACCTTGGCCTCTCTGGAGGGGCAGGGGTGAGTAGCAGAGGGGAGGGTGGAAGTTCTGTGGAGGTTTATACATCCCCAGAGAGGCCTCCCAGCCCCCAAGTCCTTGTGCAGCCCCCCATTTCCCTTCAGCCCTGCCAGGGAGCAGAGACTACAGGTAGGGAGATGGGGCCTGAGACGGGGTGTGACCGGAGCCCCCCCGAAAGAGGAGTGTGGTCCTTAGATAGCAGGGTGAGAGGCCCCTCCCGATGCCAGATCTGGCTTGCAGGCTCCCCCAGCTTTTCTAGAACGGCCCAAGGAAGAATATTTCCAAGAAGTAGGGCGAGAGCTACTCATCCCCTGCTCAGCCCAAGGAGACCCCCCTCCTGCTATCTCTTGGGCCAAGGTAAGGCTCCCGATCCTGCTCTGCCTGCGTTCACGCCCACTACGCCCCTGCTTCTCCCTGCCCCTGGTCATTCTGTGGGAAGGAGGGGGCGGTCGGGGGCAGGGTGGGGAGGACACTGGAGCTGCCCTTGGTGAGGGGTGGCTGCGTGTGTCCTCAGGGCTGACCAGTGGTTCTGTAGGTGGGCCGGGGGCTGCAGGGCCAGGCCCAGGTAGACAGCAACAGTAGCCTCATCCTGCGGCCACTGACCAAGGAGGCCCATGGGCGCTGGGAGTGCACCGCCAGCAACGCTGTGGCCCGAGTGGCCACCTCCACACATGTCTACGTGCTGGGTTAGTGGCTGGAGGGCCGGCGGGGGGCTAGAGGAAACCGTGTGGGACAGGAGATGGGGGGATGATTTTTGGAGGTCCTCGTGGGCATAGTGGTTGAGGGAAGCTGGGATGATAGGTAGAGGTCAGAGGCCCCGGGACTCCCCTTAGCTCTTCACTTTCCCTCAGGGCCCTGACCATCATCCCTCCCTCAATTCCCCCTTCCCAGGCACCAGCCCCCATGTTGTCACCAATGTGTCCGTGGTGCCTTTGCCCAAGGGTGCCAATGTCTCCTGGGAGCCTGGCTTTGATGGTGGCTATCTGCAGAGATTCAGTGTCTGGTATACCCCACTGTGAGTGACCTGCCCCTGCCATTCCTGTCCTCCCCCATTCCATCTGACCCTCTGCCCTTTCCCCCACCCCTCCAGCCCAACCTTGCCCTAACTCTGCCCTATTTCCAGGGGATCTGAGGTGTTCAGGGCCCAGGTCCTCAGACCCCAGAAGGCTGAGGGGGGAGGGGACAGGTCAGATCTCTGGGCTCCAAACCTTCCTGGCCCTTCTAGTTCATGAGATGCCCCCATTTCCTCATGTCCTCCAGGGCCAAGCGTCCTGACAGAACCCACCATGACTGGGTGTCCCTGGCAGTGCCTGTGGGGGCTGCTTACCTCCTCGTGCCAGGGCTGCAGCCCCATACCCAGTACCAGTTCAGTGTCCTAGCTCAGAATAAGCTGGGGAGTGGGCCCTTCAGCGAGATCGTCTTGTCTGCCCCTGAAGGTGAGAGACCTCTGCCCTGAGAGCAGCTGACAGGGTGGGAAAGGACTGGTAGGGAAAACCCAGATGTGGGATGACCTGGGTGGGAGGGGTCAGAGGTGCCGGGCCCCTTGGGGTCCACAGGAGTTTGTGGAACAAGATCCAGATTCGTCTTTAGGGGCTCTGGGAGAATGGTTGGGTACAGAGGTGGGGGCAGGGGTGGTGGTGAGAGAGGGGTTGGAGGGCTGGCATGTGGTGGAATGGTCAGGGGACAGGGGAAGGGCACTGGGAGCCCTATCTCCATCATGCCTATCTGTCCTGTTCAGGGCTTCCCACCACACCAGCTGCCCCCAGGCTTCCGCCGACTGAGATGCCACCTCCCCTGTCACCTCCCCGAGGCCTGGTGGCAGTGAGGACACCCCGGGGGGTGCTCCTGCATTGGGATCCCCCGGAACTGGTCCCTGAGATGCTGGATGGCTATGTCCTGGAGGGACGGCAAGACTCCCAGGGCTGGGAGGTGCTAGACCAGGCCGTGGCAGGCACGGAAATGCAGCTGCTGGTGCCCGGACTCATCAAGGTGTGTGGGGGAGGCGGGCACAGGGAGCTTCCTCCTCTCAGCTGTCCAGGCCCCAGCTCCGGCCCCCAAACCTCAGCTTCCCACCCTAACCTCCCAAGTGCAGTCTTTCTGCATGGGGCTGGGGTGGGCGGCGCTGGCCCCTGACCCCCTTCCTGGACCCCCACCCCCAGGACGTTCTGTACGAGTTCCGCCTTGTGGCCCTCGCGGGTAGCTATGTCAGCGATCCCAGCAATACGGCCAACGTCTCCACTTCCGGTGAGAACCGGGCGGGAGGGCAGAGCGCTGGGCACGGGGGGCTCCAAGCCCACCGTCGCGGGCACCGACCCCCTCCCCCCCTCGTGGCCCCTCGCCCAGGCCTGGAGGTCTACCCCTCGCGCACACAGCTGCCGGGCCTCCTGCCCCAGCCGGTCCTGGCCGGCGTGGTGGGCGGGGTCTGCTTCCTGGGCGTGGCTGTCCTCGTGAGCATCCTGGCCGCCTGCCTGACCAACCGGCGCAGGGCAGCCCGCCGCCGCCGCAAGCGCCTCCGCCAAGGTAGGCCCCTGAGGCCGCGCCCCGCCCTCCCGAGGCCCCGCCTCCCCAGGCCCCGCCCACCGGGGGTGGAAGGCCCCACCCCCAGGCCCCTCTGCGCGCGGCCAGGTGCATCCTGTCCTGCACAGTCCCCGGGGCGGGAGGGCTTGCCAGCGGGCGATGGCTGAGCCTCAGCGCCTGGGGCCCTGGAGGGCCTGAGTTTTGCCGGTGTCCTCTCTGGTTCTCCTGCCCGAACAGATGCGCCCCTTATCTTCTCTCCGCCTGGGAAGTCAGCTCCACAGTAAGTCTCTCCACCTCCTCGGCCTCCTTCTGCCTGCCCTCTGCGCCCACTATCTCGGCTTCCGTGGTGGTGCCTTGGGGTGGGCTGGGAGGGGCGGAACAGAATGAGAACGAGGTGAGGGTGGGAGTGCAGAGACCCCAGCTTGGGGCCTGTCCACTGTTGCCTCTGCCTCTTCTCCACCTCTCCACCGTGTGGGTCCTTGTCTCGGGTACTCTCCCTGGCTCTGCTCTGTTGTGCAGCAAACTTCTCAAGGCCTGATGCTGGTTCCTGGGAGGGGGACTGGCCCCCTGCCACAGAGCCTGATCTCCTGTCCTTCCCCAGCTCTGCTCCGGGCTCGGGCAGCCCCGATAGTGTGGCGAAGCTGAAGCTCCAGGGTTCCCCAGTCCCCAGCCTGCGCCAGAGTCTGCTCTGGGGGGAGCCTGCTGGCCCCCCCAGCCCCACTCCAGATCCTCTGCCTAGTCGGGGGCCCTTACCCCTGGAGCCCATTTGCCGGGGACCAGATGGCCGCTTTGTGATGGGACCCAATGTGGGGAGCCCCCAAGAAAGGTCAGGCTCTGAGCGAGCTGAACCTCGGACCCCCGCCCAGCACCAGGCCAGGTCCTATGACTGCAGCAGCAGCCCCAGTGGGATGCCCCAGCCCCTCTGCATTGCAGACATCAGCCCTGTGGGGCCCCCTCCCGCAGCCCCACCTAGCCCTCTGCCTGGTCCAGGACCCTTGCTCCAGTACCTGAGCCTGCCCTTCTTCCGGGAGATGAATGTGGATGGGGACTGGCCCCCTTTCGAGGAGCCCGCTCCTGCTCCACCCCCAGATTACATGGACACCCGGCCCTGCCCCACCTCCTCTCTCCTTCACCCCCTGGACTCCGACACGGTGTCCCCCAGGGCAGCGCTTCCTGGGGCTGTGACGGGGGCCGGGGCCACCCCAGAGCCCCTGTACACAGCACTGGCTGACTGGACGCTGAGGGACCGGCTGCTGCCAAGCCTTCTCCCTGCTGCCCCTCGGGGCAGCCTCACCAGCCAGAGCAGCGGGCGGGGCAGCGCCTCGTTCCTTCGGCCCCCCTCTACGGCCCCCTCTGCAGGAGGCAGCTATCTCAGCCCTGCTCCGGGAGACACCAGCAGCTGGGCCAGTGGCCCTGAGAGGTGGCCCCGGAGGGAGCATGTGGTGACAGTCAGCAAGAGGTGAGGACAGTCCCTGCTCATCCCTGCCCAGGCTCCAGTTCCTGCCCAGACTTCCCCTAATGCCCTGTGCCTTCCGGGCTCCACCCCCACCCTGGGACCAGGAGAACTTGTCTCCTGTTAGAAGCTTTTGCTGAGGTCCAGGGATCTTCAAGGGACGCATGGTCCCACCTGAGCTTGGGGACTCTGGGCTGGGGCTTTTTTGGTCACCTTCAGTTCCTCCACCCAATACGGGACATTTGTCCCTTTTAACAGGAGGAACACGTCTGTGGATGAGAACTACGAGTGGGACTCAGAGTTCCCCGGGGACATGGAATTGCTGGAGACTCTGCACCTGGGCTTGGCTGGCCCTCGCCCCCGACCTGAAGCTGAGCCAGAGCTAGGTGTGAGAGCCCTCCAGAGAGGCCGTGTGGCCTTGCTGTTCCACGTCTTGCCCGTCTGGTTCCCATCTGGTCCCAGTCGGGCCCCATGCCCTAGGCTTGCTCCCACTCCTGTGCCTCATCTGCACCGGCTGGGCCTGGGCGGCTTCGTGGTGCCAACGACCCTCAGACCTCTCCCTGTCCTTGTCCTGCCCTCCCCTTGCAGATGTGAAGACTCTGGAGGAGGGCGGCCTTCCGAGCGTGGCCCATGCCCCAGGCCCTGAAGCCCGCTGCGCTGCCCTCCGGGAGGAGTTCTTGGCTTTCCGGCGCCGCCGAGATGCCACTAGGGCCCGGTTACTGGTCTACAGACAGCCAGTCCCCCATCCTGAACAGGCCACTCTGCTGTGAAGGCTGGGTGAAGGCACACAGGCCCTGCGCGCGAGGGCCCCACAAGACCCAGCTCTGTTTCTGCCCCCCTTTGGTGTCCAGGCACAGCCCCTGATGGTGGGCAGGGGTGGGCTTGGTATGAGATGTCTGCTGGGCCCCTAGAGCCCAGGACTGAAACAGAGATCTTAGGTCTGCCCGTGTGTGTGTGTGTGTGTTGATGGTGAGGTGTTTGTGGTGTGGGTGAGGTTTTTTACAGGTGAATAAAGAAAGTCTGAAAAATGTTTCTATGTGTCTTCTGCCTTTGAATCTGAGAGGGAGGGAGGAAAATCCCTGAACCCTTAAAAAGGAGGGGACTCTTCCTGAATGAACAGAGGTTCATTCAACATCCTTGTAGAAAGCATTTATTGAGTGCCTACTGAGGTCAGCTACTAAGACCAGCCATTGAGTTAGATGCTGAGAAAACAAAGTTCACTAAGTCAAGCCTTTGCCCTTGGCAAGTTCCTTCTAGTCAGTGAAGCAGGCAAAGGGACAGTTACAGTGTGATGTGATAAGTTCTGTGATAAAGCTTTGTGTTGCACATTGTGGTCGCACAAAGGAAGGCGTCAACAATGAGTGCTTACAGCATGTGCTGGGACAGTGCTACCTATGGGGAGGTCCTCATGGAGTGGGAGTAACAGCAATAGCGAGCAGCTGAGCCCCCACTTTCTTGGCGGCGCTGGAAAGCCAAGAACTCCCGGAGGGCAGCGCAGCGGGCTTCAGGGCCCGGAGCATGGGCCACGCTGGGAATGTGCTCATGGGACGACTTTAAGCTCCTTACACGCTATTTTCCACCACTCTGAGGTAGGTAGAATGCCGGGCTCCATTTTCTAGACTGGGGAACTAAAGCATAGAGGTTTTAGGAATTTGTTCAGAGGTCACACAGCGGGTACGGAGTAGGGTAGGTCAGAAGTTGGTTAAAAGAGGGAAAGCACCCCAGGCAGAAGGCACAGAGGAGTGAAAACACTTGGTCTCCCAGGGACTCACTTGGCACTGGATTATAAGATTGGGGAAGAAGGGATGGCGAGGTGGAGGGAGGACACTGGTGGTTGATGTCCTTGGAAACCAAGCTAAACGGGTAGCTTCTACCAGACAGGAAGAACCCCACTATCTGATGAAGGTAGGGACTCCACCCGAGGGGCACAGCTCAGGAGAAACCTGAAGAGGGGCGCTCCTTCAACCGCTAAACTATGCTCCCCTCCACCCTCAGACACAGAACTGCCCACCTCCTTCTCTCCTGAGGCCTCCTCTTCTGATCCCTCCAGGATTAAGAGACGCCAGGTCAGGGAGGAGGAGACTAAGGGGAGAGAAGTCAGATCTGAACCCTGGGTCCCAAGGCTGATCACACCTCTTGAGCCCTGGGCAAAGAGTGACCTCACTGTGAGTTCCTGCCCAGGCCTGAAGAAGGCGAGAGCAGGAGCACGTGGGGTACACCCTAGTCACTTGGGGGGCGGGGAGGGTCTTCCTGCGCTTCCCTTTACCTAACCACCCTTTTTACATCAAGAGGTCTCTTCCCACATAAACACGACCATAGTCTTGAGCTAACCTTCCAGGCAAAACGCTTCCCACCAAGGCGTAAGTTTAAGAGCTCTGGGCTGGAGGCCGCGGTCCTCACGGGTGGAGACCACTACTGTGGCCCGCGTAGGCCCGGACTCCCCAGATCCTTTCGCCCAGGCTCCCGCGCACCGCCCCCCTCCCCAAAGCTCTGCCCTCCGCTCCCGCGCTGTGGCGCCTTTAAAGCCTCTGGGCGCTCGCCCCGCCCCGGGTCCGCCCCGTCCGAGGCGGGAGCCCGCTGAAAACCCCCCGGCCCGGGCCGGGCGCGCCACTCGGCCCGCAGCCCCTGCCAGGAGTGTGCCGCGCCGGCCCGCCCACGGTGAGCAGGGGGAGGGCGGGGGGCGCGCCCCCAGGAAGCGGGAGGCCAGCGCTGGCGACTTGCTCCCCGGATGCGGCGAGGGTCCGGCGACAGCTCTGCTCGCCCCGTGCTGTCGGGTCCTGTCCCCAAGCCCCGACCCGGCGTTGCTGGGCGATGAGGTCAGCCGAGGTTGCGGGTGCACGGACGGGGCGTCCGTCCCGAGCAGCGGGGGGACTCGGCCTTCGGGGGAGAGGAGCGGCGGGCGTCGGGGCTTGGCTGGCGTGCCCGGAAGGCGGGCGCGCCCTCGGAGCTTCCCCGCGACCCTCACTTCCCGGTCCCAGGAGCACGTGCGGGAGCTGCCCGCGCTCCGCGGCCCCAAGGCCGCCCTGTCCGTTCCTCTTCCCGCCGCCGACCCGCTGGCGAGTCGGGGTCACGGGCCGGGGAGGACAGCCCCCGACCTCGGGCTCCGGGGGCTGCCGCCCGCGCCGGCGGGCGGGGTGGGGAGGGGGCTGCTTGCGGGCGATCCTGCCCCCGCGCCCGCGAGGGCCCCCACCCCGCGCCCCCTGCTGCTGGGAAAGCCGGCGGGGGCTGCGGGCGGGCGGGCTGCCCAGACCACTGCGTCACCCCAGCGGCGGGCGGTGGGTGACTCATCCGCCTGTAACGGCCCAGGGTGTGGCGAGGCGCGGCGGCGGGGCCGGACCCGCAGGACCGGAAGTGGACGGCCGCCCTCCCGGCCCTGCAGGCCCCGTGGAGCCTCCTGGAGCCCGTGCCCGGGGAGTTCCGGGGCAGCCTGGCATCTGGGAGCAGCCAGCGTGGCGGGAGTGGGGGGTGGGGTGGGGGGCGGCGGAGGTCCCGGGGACGGGGAGCCCGGTGCCTTGGCTGGGCCCTCCCGAGTTCTGACTCCAGAGCACCGGACGGAGGGACAGCTCCCCCCCTCCAGCGCCCCTCCCGATTTCCCCTTCCTCGTCCCGCGCGCGGGGAGACCTACAACTGCAGGGGAGGCCCGGGGAGCGTGGGGCTGCGGGGCCCGGCCCTGCGGGGGGCAACCGGTAGCCTTTGTCGGACTGCAGCGCGCCTCCAGCGCCCCAGCCCTCCTCTGCGCCCTGGATTGGCCTCGAATCCTTCCTGCGCCCCAGCCCTTCTCCCTCCAGGATTTTCGGGGAGCGGGCTCTCTGACTCCGAGCACACCGTCCGTTCAAAGAGCATGTCTTCTCTACCCCCCAACTTGTAACCTCCCACGCCTCCAAACGCCCTCTAAGCTTAGCCTCCGCCGCTGCCCCGGGAGGGACCCCTCGCACCTGCCTGCACCCGGGAACTGCCGGGGGGGGGGCGGGCTTTTTCCCCGGAGGCCGCCTCCGGCCCGGGCGCACGCAGCCTCCTCACCGTGCGTGTGTGTTGAGTGCGCGTTTCTGCCCGGTGCCCCCACCCTGCCGGGTTCCTGTGTTTGGTACACAGAAGCCATGGCAACGGCCCCACCTCACCCCTCCTCCCGCAAGCCTGCGGCTTCCTGTTTGTGCCGCTTCAGCTTTCTCTTCTGCTCGCTGACGTGATGGTGAGGGGCTCGGTCTCAGGTGTCCACCACCCTTGCCCTGCCTGCCCCCTCTGCGCTTCCCTTTGGGGGCAGGGGCCCCCGCTGGCCCCTTCAGAATAGCCCTAAGCCCGATTTCGACTTGGGAAGTTCCCCTGCGACCTGTGTGCCCAATGAATGGAGAGTCTCTTTGTCTTCCCCTGTGAGACGCCCCGGGCCCCCAGCCTCCCCAGCGGGGACCCTTGCCCTTGACATCTGCGTGGGGTGGGGCGAGGTGAGCGTCCTGCCCAGGGTCTGGGGGGCCCCTCCCCCTCCCCCTTCCCGGACCATTGTAATCTTGTGGGTGGGGTGAGGGCTGTTCCCACAGCTGCAGGCAGCTCTGGCTTGGGTAAGTCACCCCCGCCCCCCCAAGTGGTTCGGCTGTTGTCTTCTCTTCGGATCCCCAGCCCTGGGCATCTCCTACACAGCTCCCCACCCCAGCAGGCACCTGGCCCTCTTCCCTTCCTTTGAGGGAGGGCTGCGGAAGGTCCCCTGGGTGTCACTAGGGCGGGCCACCCCAGCTCCAGCACACCAGCCTCGGCTGCCCAAGGGGGCGGGGAGGAGAAACCCCTGCAGGCAGGCTGGCCGGGCCGCCCCTTCCCGGAGCTCAGCCCCACAGCTCTGGCACCTCCGGTCCCCAGGGCAGTGGCCCCCAAGTGGAGCCGAGATGCTGCAGCTGGAGGCTGTGACACGGCCATTGGTGTCCAGGCTCCAGAGTGGGGCGGGGCCCCCAGCATCCTCCCGGAGCCCAGAGGTGGGGCTGGGAGGCCAAGTCTGTTCTGCCCCTGGGGCGGGGGTGGCGCTTCAGGCCTGCTCTCCCCTACTGACCCTGGTGTCGGGGTTAATGATTCTTCTGCCCTTTCTCTCCCTGGGCCATCGTGATCCCTTGGCCCTAGGCCACTTGGCTCCAAGGAGACACAGCCCCGAGGCCCAGGGGACCCTAGTGAAGCTGCTTCCAGGAGAGAGGTCTGGACATTGGGTTGGGAAAAGGGGGCTTACTGGTGGCTTCCGCCCCGTCCTCCCCCTTTCCCCCCAGGTCTCCCAGCCATGCCTCTGTGTGTCACGGGCCCCCGGGCTGAGATAGAGCGAGTGGTGGCTGAGCTGCTGGGGCTGGGCTGGCAGGAGAGAATCTTGTCCCCCTTGCTCTGCAGGCCTCGGCTGCTCTCTGCTTGCCCTCCCCCGGCCGAGAGTGTGTGTGCCTGGTGGTGTGGGTCAAGGCCCAGACTGACATTTATCTGGGCCAGCCTTCAGGCTGGGGGGGAGTGAGGGTGGGCTGGTCTTAATGAGGTATAAAAATAACTGATTTAGGGGGAGGATCGCTGCCGGAAATGTGCTGCTGGATAAGCTGGCGGAGAAAGGAGCAGCGCTGTTGGAGTGTGGGGGAGGGGACCGGCCTGAGACCAAAGGCTGAGAGCAGGAGGGGTTTGAGGCGGCTCTGCCCCATGCCTGGCTCCTCTGCTGAGCCCCGAGGCCCATGGAGGGGGTGGCAGGATTGTGGAACCTGGGGTGTGTGGGAGAGAGTGAGACAGAGTGACTTCATCCCTACCGTCTGACCTGTCCTGGAGCCAGGTGTGGGGAGCAGGAGTCTCCCCTCCCTGTCCTTGCACATAGGTGCCTGTTCTGGGGGATCCCCCTGTCTGAGCGGCAGACAGCTAGCTGGATCTCACAGTGGAAAGGGAAGCTCATCTGCAGAGGGGATAGGGACAGGGAGTGAGGTCCTGTTCCTTCTGTGCTCCTGGCTCCTCCCTGGCATGGGTAGCATTTTTGGGACTTGCTCAACAGGGTCCCGGGAGTGGGACGTAGGCAATGAGGTAGGAAGTGGGGACAGACTGCCCCTGGGCCGGCGGTCTGGAAACCGCCCACTTCTTCCCAACACAGGTTCTCAAACGAAGTTAAATCCTCCCATGTGTTTCCCCAACTCTCCCTCCCCTCCAGAGTTTCCCTAAAAATATCACCCACACTCCTGGGTTAGTTCCCTATTCCTGCTGTAACGAATTAGTACAAATTTAGTGACTTAAAGCCACACACATTTCACATGGTGCAGTTTAGAGACCTCAACAGAGGTTAAAATCCTCAGCAGGGCTGTCTTCCTTCTTGTGGGGTGTAGGGGAGAACCCCTTTGCTTGCCTTTTCCAGCCTCTGGAGGCACCTGCATGGCTCTCCCCTGACTCTGCTTTCTTCTTGCTTCTCCCGCTCTGACTTGCCTGCCTCCCTCCCTCGCTTATAAAGCCCCTTGCTGTGAGGACACTGGGCCCTCTTGGATGATCCAGCATACTCTCCCTGTGTCAAGACCCTTCATTCAGTCCCATCTGCAAAGGCGTTTTTTGCTACGTAACATTCACAGGTTCTGGGGTTTAGGATGTAGACACCTTTGGGCGGCACCATTATTCTGCCCACCATAGCTTCTAGAAGGGGAAGTAGGATTGGTTTTGATTGCTTGGTTCCTCATGGGAAGTTCCTTTTGTCTGCTGAAATCTTTTAAGGGCCTACTCAGACCTCCTCTTCCAGGAAGCCTTCCAGGGTGCTTCTGCCCACACTCTTCTCTGCGTTTCTATGACCAAGGGTCTGACTGCAGATTTGTACAGTGTTCACCATGGACAAGACCTACCTTTTCCTGGGTGCTCTCTTTGTCTCTCTGTTGGCATTCTAGGACCAAGAACTTCCTTCTCTTCCACAGTCCCCAGCACAGAGAGTAGGTGCTCAGTTAAACCCAGAGGCTAACTGAGGGTGGGTGTGTCTAGTTCTCTAGCTCCCGGAAGAAGTTTCCCTAGCCATGTTTTCTTCCTGTCCCCCAGTCCTCCTCCTTCCCAGGGCTGGGGTTAGAATGACCAGTTTGCCTTTGCTAAAGCTAACCACCCCAAATGAGGGGCTGGACCCCCAGACTTGGCCTCATTTACCCCATATTCTATTCCAGTGGGTTTTCTATTTCATTCTAGTAATGGGGCCATTCAAATGAAGTCCAGTGGCAGGACTCAGTAACAGTCTGCCTGTTGTGGGGGTGGGGGAAGCCAGAGATGGCCTGCATGGGCCCTTAACCCCAGAGCTCTGAGCAGTGTTATTTCAGCCCATGCTCCGGAGTCAGGGTGAGAGTCCCCTCATTTGACAGTGGTTCCCACCTCTGGGTCCCGCCCTGGGGATATGGAGTGTGTCCCTGCAAGCTGCAGGGTACTGACTGCAGGCCTGGCCACGTCCTCTCCCCAGAGTCCCACAGCCAGCACTGCCCTTGGGAATGGCCAACAGGGGACCTGCCTACGGCCTGAGCCGAGAGGTGCAGCAGAAGATTGAGAAACAGTATGATGCAGACCTGGAGCAGATCCTGATCCAGTGGATCACCACCCAGTGCCGCAAGGATGTGGGCCGGCCCCAGCCTGGGCGCGAGAACTTCCAGAACTGGCTTAAGGATGGCACGGTGAGAGCTGAGCACTTCTGACTGGAAGTGCAGGGAGCAGTGGGAGGCCTGGGGGGCCTGGGGGGGGGGGCCGGGGGGGCCTGGACTTGTTCTACTTCTTCCTTCTGAGCCTGGGTATCTATCACGCAGAGAACTCACAGAGTGAAAGGGGAGGCCCTGGGGGACACAAGGAAGAATAGCTCCAAGGAAAGAAGCTCGGGAGGGTGTGTTCTAGGCAGTGATGCTGGACCAGCAAACACTCTGGGCTCGGGCAGGAAGGAGCCTGGGGCTCACTCCAGGTGGAGTAGGAGTTGCCTTCAGGTAGGACAGGAACCGCGGGGGCTCACTGTCTCCGGGGCCAGCATGGCCTCACCTCTGCACACCTGCTGTCCTCACCCAGGTGCTGTGCGAGCTCATCAACGGGCTGTACCCCGAGGGACAGCCCCCAGTGAAGAAGATCCAGGCCTCCACTATGGCCTTCAAGCAGATGGAGCAGATCTCTCAGTTCCTGCAGGCGGCTGAGCGCTATGGCATTAACACCACTGACATCTTCCAGACTGTGGACCTCTGGGAAGGTGGGTCAGGGCCAGGGCACTCTCACCCAGAACACCAGAGACCGGGCCGGGCCATCTTGCCCAGGAGGAGGGGGCAGGTTTATGGCACCCTGAGGACAAAGAGCGGTTGTGTGTGTGTATTTCCTGGAGGAATGGGCCATGTTGGGGGGTGGGGTGGAGGAGGGTATGGGGACAAAGGGAATTGCTGACCTAAGCGGTAGAGGTGGGACCCTGGCTCCCAGGACCCCAGCGCCGCCGAGGCCAACACACCCCCTCCCCCTTTCCAGGAAAGAACATGGCCTGTGTGCAGAGGACGCTGATGAACCTGGGTGGACTGGCGGTAGCCCGGGACGATGGACATTTCTCTGGGGATCCCAACTGGTTTCCTAAGTGAGTATGGCAGGGCGGCCCAGGCCTGTCCCTGTCCCAAGCAAATGGTCCCGCACAAAGCACTTTCCCATCCCTCATCTCCCGGAGTCCTCGCAACTCTCCTGGGATGGCAAGGGACTGTCCCTTTTGAGACACGAAGAGGTGGCTTGAGAGCGCTCAAGCCCTCTCAAGGGCAGAGTGGACACTGGCACCCGAGTCCCCAGCGAAGCCTTGCCCCGTCCAGGGAAGACACGTACTGGGGCAGCCTCCAGCCTCTTCCTCACCAGCGCTCCCTTTCCACCCAGGAAGTCTAAGGAGAACCCTCGGAACTTCTCGGACAACCAGCTGCAAGAGGGCAAGAACGTCATTGGGCTGCAGATGGGCACCAACCGTGGGGCATCCCAGGCCGGCATGACCGGCTACGGGATGCCCCGCCAGATCCTCTGATCCCACCCCAGCCCTGTTCCTGCCTTCCCACGAATGGTTAATATATATATATATTTTTTAGCAGTGACATTCCCTGAGATCCCCTGGGGCTCTCAGACGCCCCTTGGCCAGGGTGGGGGCCTGGCCTGGCCGGCCTCTGGGGGTGTCCGATGGCAGGCTCTCCCCCGTGCTTACTAATACATTCCCTTCTTTAAACCCACCAAAACTGGACCAATGGGCCTCTTCCCTCCTGGGACCAAGATTTGGGGGCCTGGCCACCCCCCACCCTCATACCTCTTCTCTTTCCCTTCGGCTTCTTTTCCCCCTGAGCTCTGTCCTCAGTCCATTCCCTGGCTGGGGGTTAGGGACCCTGCCTCCTGGCCTCGCTTCCACAAGTAGGCCTCGGCCCTAGCTGTGGCCACAGGACTTAATTTATAGGGAGAGGCCTGTGGCGACTGCCTCTGTGTTCACCACACATCAAGGCAGCCTGCCCCTGGCAGGGGCTCTCTCAGCTTCCCATTTTCCATTTCCCTTGCTGTGGCTAAGGGGTGGGGGTGAGGGGACAGGGAGGGACGGCTGCCCACCATGGGCTGGGGCTCAAAAAACCTGAGTTTGCTGATTTCAATAAATCTCTCTGTCTTTTTTGGATGGTCTCTGGCTGTGTCTGGGGCCGTGAGCCCTCCACTGGGAAGGGAGGAATGTGGGGGGCAGTACCGTGACTGGTGTGGGAGAGAGGGCTTTGAGATGAAAGGCTGCAGTCCTCACACCCATCTTCCGAGTTCCTTCCCTGTCCTCTTCCTCCCCGGCTTTAAGGGAGGGGAGGTTGGGTTGAGGATAGTTGCCGTTGGGCCAGGGGCCGTAATGCAGGAGAGATGTGGGCAGTGTCCACATACCAGCCTAGGAATTGGGCATCCCACCTGGTGCTCCTGGTTGGGCCCCTCGCCCAGCCAGAACAGCTTCTTTGCCTCGGCAGGAGGGTGGGCCTGGCTGCTGGCCCTGGCCTGAGTCCTGGCCAGTCTCGGCGGGAGGCCCCTCAGGCAGGCAGGCCTGGGGCAAGGTGGCCCCTGTTGGAGTTGGCCACACCAGCTTGGGGGCCAGGGGCCAGGGGGGCAGTGGTGGGGAGGAATTGCCAGGCTGCGAGGGAGCAGGGGGGAGTTGGTGGTGGTGGCTGGAGGGAGGAGGCCCTGTTGAGGGATCCCACGCACTTGGGAGTGCAGAGGAGAGAACTTGCCTTCTGGGCAGGTGGCCTTGTAACCAAGAGAATCAATTTTGGGGTCAGGTTGCCCGGAGCTCACCCTGACCGAGGCATGAATGTTGCCTCCCTCGTTTCCAACTCCTAGGTGTCACCTTGACTCCATGGCCTCCCCATCAGGCCCTGGGAGGACTGGACAGACCCTGGGCCAGCCCCCCACACCAAGTTCCCCCCTACCCTCTTTCTACTTCAGCGCCTGTTTCCTTAGGAGGGCAGAGCCCCAGCATTGTGCCTGAGGGGGACAGATTAGGACCGGGTTGCTAACCAGAGAGCTTTAATTCTCTCTTCTCCCACTGCCTCACTGTGGCTCCCTCTGCCAGGGAGCACCTACTGTGTGCTAGGCCCCGTGCTGGGCTGTCTGTGGAAGGTCAGCTGGAAGGCTCAGCGGGGATCCTGGGGGATCCTGACCTGACCCCGCGGGAGGGATGGAATTTGCTGCCCTCCCTCTGGCTGAGGCACAGATAAGATAGGCTGGTGCCTCTATGCAAATTCCCACGGATTAGCTGTCATTCTGCCCCGTTATCTCTGGCTCGCGGGAGGCCAGAGAGGGAGAGTGATGTCATTGCAGAGAAAACCTTGAATTCACTAATTGTTATACTAGAACACTGAACCATTTGCCCCCTTCCCAGATTTAACCATTTATAGCTACAGATTGCGGGCCATGCGCCTCACAACTTTCTGAGACACTCAACTTGTTCCAGAGCCTAGACTGAGACCCCCTGGCCTCCCCCAGTGGATTCCCGCAGTAGTCCACGAGGTGCATATCACTGTGTTCTTTCCCCCATTTTGGCCCCACATGAGCACACCGGGTCTCAGGGCATCCCACGGCCACGTCAGGAGTAGAGGGAGGGACGTGGATTTGAGGCCGGGTCAACCTGGCTGTGATCCTGGGCAGTTGGAGGCTCAGCAAGAAGTGGGGCCGTGGAGGAACGGGGGGGACAAAAGGGAAGTGGGAGTGGTGGGTGCCCCTCATCTGAAAGCTAGAGGTACTGGCTCCTTCTTCCTGGTGCTGTGAGGATCGTGCCAGCCCTGTGCGGAAAGCACGGGCCCTCGCCTGCAAGGGCTCCAGGGACGGACGTGTGGGGTGCAGCACGGTTTGCGTGGACGCCTCGCAGGGAGAGAGGTGGTGCTCGGAGACGCTTCAGGCAGCAGCCGGACCCCCCGCCCCGGGAGGAACTGGCTCTTCAAGGCAAACAGCGCCGGGATAGGAGAAGTGCTTGGTTAGGGGGCCGCCTTGCTTCTGGCTGGACCGCCACCCTCCACAGCCTCTGTGAGCCATCTCCACGGCTCCCCGCAATCCACCTGGCCGCAGCTCTAGCAGATTCCTTCTGGAAATGGCCTGCACCGACACCTCAAAATCTGCTTAGTGTTTTGTCCCATCGGAGGCTATAGTTTTGCACCGAATCTGGCCTCTTTCACCTCTCCTGGCCTCACCCCCTTCGGAGTCCTAGCGGGGGGGTTGGAGGGGCCAGGCGCTCCTCTGTGTGGCACCTCGCTCTCCATGGCTCCCTGCACTGGTGTCTCCTGACGCCCTACCTGCAGGACTGTCCCTGCTGCCAGGACCCCTGTCCCCTCTAGATCTCACCACGGTTTGTCCTTCAAGTCTTTGTTCAAAGGTTACCTTCCGAGTAAGGCCTTCCCTGGCCAGCCTACTTAACATTGCACATTCCACCCTCGGCCTGCTCCCCATCCTCCTCCCCTGCTTTCTCGTATCACCACCTGACCTGCAGTGTATTTTACTTATTTATCTTCTGTCTCCACCCACAGAGTGTACACTCTTTAAGGGCAGGTTTGTGTTGGTTTTGTTGATGTGGAGAGGTGCCCGGCATGTAGTAGGTGCTGGATAAATATTTGTCGAACAAATGAATGAATATCACCCCACTCCCATGTTCCTGAATCCCCTGGCCCAGTGACACGGTGCCCAGCCAGGCCAGGAGCTCAGCAAGCCAGCCTGTCACTGGGTCTGAGATGGAACCAGCTCATCCGTCAGCTTCCTTCCAATACTCCCCCATTGTTCATTTCCAGCAGGTGAAAACCTGAGACGCCAGGGCTCCGGACGGCCAGAAGTGAGGTCGGGGAGGGGCAGAGAGCCGTGTGTGCGCCGGGCAAATGGAAGGCACACTGAGGATTTGGGGGAAGACAGGGGAGTAGGGCAGGAAGGGGTAGGAGACAACTTTGGTTCATTTACTCCTTGCCTTCAGCCTTGAAGTGCAAAATCACTGCGGAGGTGGAGAGAAAGTAGGTTCAGCTCCTTGTGGCCCAATGGAAAGAATTGGAGTAGGAAGGCAGGGAGAGGTAGGGGGAGGCAGAGGGGAGGGGAGGAAGAGGAAGAGGGCTCCTGGTGCTCAGCCTAGCTAGGCTCACCATTGGGGAAAAAGCATAGGTCTGTGTGGTCCCTTCCCGTGGGTGTGTGTCCAGATGTGTGAGAATTCTCAGGGCTAGGGCTCAGCAGGTGGGAGCAGAGGAATCTGTGACCGAGTGTGGAGGCCGCCTATGAGCATGTTTGCCAAGGAGCAGGGATTATGGGCACAGCGAGGTGTGCGTCCTGTGTGCGTAGGCAGGATGTAAGCATCTGTGAGTTTGCACATGGCTCCGTGGAGAACAATATGTCCCATTCCTGCCTTTACAGCCGGGGGCAGCCTTGGAGAGCTTGGCAAAAGGCCCAAGGAGCAGCAGAACAGGGAAAAGCCAGGGCAATAGGGCCCTAGGGAGGGAACTATAAAGGGTTTGGGATTAAATTTGTTGAAGAGAAGCCTAAAGAGTAAGTTAGTAACTGTCTCCATGCAAAGAAATGAGTTTTAGTCCCAGTGGCCAAGAGGTGGATTAAAAGAAAATGCACTGAAGTTGCATCTAGAGAAATTTAGGTTACACAAGGAAAAACGATCCTCTTGACTCTGAAGGTTATTAGCCTCTGGCATCTCTTAAGGATCAAGAGGAATGTTTTCAATAATAGGACAGATCCCATCTTCTTAAGGTAGAAAATGGGCAATTCTGCTTGGGAATGCATATACATACACCCATTTTTTTTTAAATTCAGGTGTTGGTTCGTTCAACACTTATGGGGGTTCTCTATGTCAGGCCTTATGGGGGAGATGAAGATTATTATTATTATTATTATTTTTAAAGATTTTATTTATTTATTTGAGAGAGAGAGAATGAGAGAGAGCACGAGAGGGAAGAGGGCAGAGGGAGAAGCAGACCCCCTGCTGAGCAGGGAGCCCGATGCGGGACTCGATACCGGGACTCCAGGATCATGACCTGAGCCGAAGGCAGTCGCCCAACCAACTGAGCCACCCAGGCGCCCGGAGATGAAGATTATTAATACATGATCTCTCTGCTCAAAGAACACATAGTCCTGCAGGGGCGATAAAACAGATATGAGCCGAGTCTCAATCATTCAGGAAGCCAGCGCTCTGTGCCTTCAGAAAAATGCACACAGGGCTCTTTGGGAGGATCACTCGCCAACCTCCAGCAGCCCTGGGTCATTTCTGCAGTGGAGGCTGGTGGTGATGTTGTGGGGAGCTGAGGCTGCATATCTCAGGAATCCGCTCAGGCAAGTGGGGCTGCTGGTTGGGGGCTGGGGGGCTCCTCCAGGACCAGCTCTTCCAAGGAGCTTCAAAGTCAAATGAAAGATTTTGGACATTTCACTAAGGGCTGGGGGCACCACTGAGGAATTTTAAGCAGGGAGCTGAAGAGATGAGAGTTGTGTCTTACTTAGAAAACTTTCCCAGGCTGTAGGGCAGAGAAAGGCCTGGGGTTGGGAAGACTCCGGGGGCAGGCCGACCTTGGGAGGCTACTGCATTGGTCCAGGCTGGAGTGAGAACAGCCTGGGCCAAGGGGGCTCAGCAGGCATGAGAAGGAGAGGATGGATTTCCAGACTGGCTCATGCATTGTGGAGACTGAAGAGGGTTTCGGCAACTACGTGAGTGGTGCTGTGGTCTCCGGGATGGGAAATCCAGGAACAGGGGCCTGATACTACCACAGATTCTTCCCTGCTTCTCTCCCATTTTCCAGGTCAGGAAACCAAGGCAAAGGGCAAAAGTAACTTCAGAGCCCAGCTGGTGGCTGAACTGGGATTTGAGCGGATGACCAAAGCAGTCTAAGCTCATCACGTACCCCTTTCTGGGCTCTCCTGTGAGCTGGCTGACCCGGGAAAGGGTTCGGCGGGTAGCCAGCGTGAACTGCAGTGTTTCTGTGGGTGGAGGCCAGGGCCGCAGTGAGGAAGTGGGAGGTCAGGCCTCAGAAGTGGGGCAGGAAGTTCAGCTCCAAGGCAGCCACCCCTCCAAGGCTACTGCAGATCTGGCAGCTTCAGAAAGAGGCTAGTGGAGAAACCCTGAGGCCCAGCCCCTGGATCTTGCAACTCGGGGTTGCTGTCCTCAAGGCTCTCTGGCTTTCTGGAGCTTTCTGACTGCCCAACTTCTACCTCTAGCAACAAAAGCTTTCGCAACAACCAGGACATACAGAGAAGCACTCCCGTATCTATTAATTCTGGAGGGGCTTGTCACCTCTTGGAAAGGCTTTAATATTTGTATACCCTTTGGAGAAAAGAGAAAAACATACCTAACCACTGTTAAGTGGTGTGCTCAACCCAGCGTCCTTGAACCCCTTATGTATCTGCCTATGGCTCCTGGTGCTCAGCAAGGTAGTACCTGGCCCAGAAGCTAGCTCAGTGGGAGTTCATAGTTTTGCACTGGTTCTGCATGTTCTAGAATCCAGATCTCTGGACTCCTGGTCACTCCCTGGACATTGAAAATACCCAAAGTGAGGCATCCCTGGGGCTGGGGCTCACTGCAGGCTCCAGCAGACACTGGATGGTTGGGCTACCCTAGGCCCCCTCCTGTATCCCCCTAATCCCACCACAAGGAGTCCCAACTTGCTCAGACTTATTCTGTTCTCTGAGTGACATCTGTCCTCACATTGCCAATACTGCCATCACCCCGGGTGCTGGTTAGAAATGAAGATTCCAGTTTGTCCTCTTAGACCCCTGAGACTCAGAATCCGTGGGGGAGTTCATGGGGGTGTTCTCTTGAATTCGCGTTTTAAACTGGCTTCCCCCATAATTCTTAGGCGGTCCTGTCCTCAGAGATGCAGAGCGAAGTTTCTCCAACAGAAAGCTGAGGTCTGGGACGGCCCTGGCCCAAGGCCTTGGATGGGAGTTGTCCCTACCCCCCCCCCCCCCCCCCCCCCCGCACTGTTTGGAGACTGTGGTGGGTTGCCAGGGGAAACAGGCTGTGTAACTTCCGGGCTTTGGCTGCTTTCCCTCCTTGGCCTTATCTTAACATCCGCCATGCAGTCCAGGGGCCGTGCTGGTCACGTAGGAGGGGAAGCTGGTGCCAGGCATGCGGAGGCGTGTCCAGGGCACCCGGGACCTGGGAGAACCTGGGATGGGCGGGAGGGTGGAGATGTGGTTTTGAAGAGGGGTGGAGGCTGTAGATTCCTTAATGTCTTTCTCCTTGGCCTGGGGGCTCTCTGCCCAGGGGTGCTGGGGCCAGGTAGGGGGTGGGCTGTGTGGCCAGCGTGGTTCTGTCAGCGCTCTGGAGGTTCAGCGCCCCACTCCCCACCGTCACCACCTCCAGGCCCGAGGGTGGGACGGTGATGGTGCCTCCTTGGCCAATGCCCTCTCCCCTCCTTCTCTCTGGACCCAGGGCCTCCAGTCACCTCCCACACCCTCCTCCCCCTCTCTCCTCCCCATCCCCCCACCCCTTTCCCTGGGGCTCACCATCTTTCTCCATGGCTCTCCAACTCTCTCCCCACTCCCTGCCCCATGCCTCGTCTCCCAGTTTTTTTTTTTTAAAGATCTTATTTATTTTTTTAGAGAGCGAGCGAGAGAGAAACAGCATGAGAGGGGAGAGGGTCAGAGGGAGAAGCAGGCTCCCCGCTGAGCCGGGAGCCCGATGTGGGGACTCGATCCCAGGACCCTGGGATCATGACCTGAGCCGAAGGCAGACGCTTAACCATCTGAGCCACCCAGGCGCCCCCTCGTCTCCCAGTTTTTAAGGATGGGAAAGAGAGATCTGGAGAAAGAGGGAAGGCAGCAAATTCTTTGAGTAAAACAATTCATGCATTTAAGTGTTTATTTATGTGTTCAGCTCTACTTTGCTTTGGGAAGAACTGAAGGCCCTTCTGAGAGTTCAAGTGCTCCAGGAAGAAGGGGGTAGTGAGATAGGCTTTCAGGCATCCTTGCAACTTAGAGGATTTACAGTCTGATTCCTGACCGTGTTTACACTACACGGAGGACAAAGAGGTCCCCCACCCCACATAGCCCCCTGCTCTGGGGGGCGGAAAAGGAAGGAAAACCACCGGGCACTGTGCAAATTGGTTTTCGAGCCTGGTCGGCACAGTGCCTCTTGGGGCTATTGCCCCGTGTCGCAGATGAGTTCACAAGGCCCAGGTGGTTGGGCAGGTGGCCCAAGGGCTCTCGGCTGTGAGCGGCTAGGTCAGGGCTGTAACCCTGCTAGTCTGGCTCCAACATCAGTCACCACTTTCCTTCTTCACTGTGCTGCCGGGGGAGCACAGATCATGGGAGAGCCTCTTCCGGGCTGTTCTAGATGGACTTCTTGGCTATGAACCAGCCTGGAAACAATACGCTTTCCTGAGAACTGAGCATCCCACAGTTCCCTTTATGGACAGCGGGTCACCCTGACGATGGGAGCAGAATCTGGTAGGGTGATGGAGGCAGGTCCGGAGGAAGGAGCTGGGGACCCTATGTTGGAGAACTCCCAAGACACGTGTATCAAAGGCGTTCAGAGACTACACGAGCTAGCAAAGAACTACATGCGCTCGACACAAACTCTCCAACAGGAAATGTGGGAAGCCTCATCCCTGCTGGCCATTCTTTCCTATGGCCCTGCTACCCCCAAGGCCCGCCTTAGAGCCTCAGCATCGCCTATCCCCGGCCTACGAAGTGTGGGTTCTAAATGCATTTCAAGCGCAGAGAGACAGAGAGAGAGGAAGAGAGAGGGAAGCGGGGAATCAGTCTCTCCTCTCGTTGCTCTTAGACGGGAGACACGCTCCAGGGAGCGGCCAGACCTGTCATTTTAACCATCGGCTCCTCCGCTCTTATCTCCCAGGCTCCTCCCATCTAAAATGTGCTTATTAATCAGAGTCAAAATTCTCGCCCCTCCGGCCCTACCAGCGCGGGGAGCACCTCGGGACGCCTGCAGGGTGGGGCCGGCCCAGTGGGGCGAGGAGGAGCTGCGGGGGCCCAGCGCCCCCCGGGGAGGCTCCTCCGAGGGACGACGCGGTGGGAAGGGTCAGGGAGCGGGGGTGGGATTCGGGCAGGGCAGGGAGTCGGGACCGCCCTCTTCCTCCGGCTCCCCAGCGCCCCCAGCCCCGGACTGCTCTCCCGCCCGCCTGGTGCAGTGGGGACGCTGCGAAGGGGCGGAGCGGAGGACCAGAGGGAACCGAGAGTCTGGGGAAGGGCCCGCAGGAAGCGGACGCGCAAGATGCACAGCAAGGAGGAAGGCCGCGACGAAAGGGAGGGCAGGGCGCAGGGGAGAAGGTGGGAGAGGGCCCGGGAGGAGTGGGCAGAGCCGGCTGAGGCTGCGAGGGGAGAGCAAGGGCACGCCAGGCCGGCCCCACCGGATACGGCTGCACTTGGGAGCCAAGTTTTGCTGAGAAGGGGAAGGTTGCCTCCCTGCTTATCAGGGGTGGAACCAGGCTTTGTGAGGCCCGAAGCTCGTGCAGTCTGGGAAGCCCCATTGAAGAGGAACGAGGCAAAATTATTATTATTTTTAAAGATTTTATTTTTATTTATTTGACAGAGAGAGACACAGCGAGAGAGGGAACACAAGCAGGGGGAGTGGGAGAGGGAGAAGCAGGCTTCCCGCGGAGCAGGGAGCCCGATGTGGGGCTCGATCCCAGGACCCCGGGTTGATGACCTGAGCCAAAGGCAGACGCTTAACGACTGAGCCACCCAGGTGCCCCTATACTTCAATTTTTTTTTTAAAGATTTTATTTATTTGACAGAGAGAGACACAGCGAGAGAGGGAACACAAGCAGGGGGAGTGGGAGAGGGAGAAGCAGGCTCCCCATGGAGCAGGGAGCCCGAAGTGGGGCTCGATCCCAGGACCCTGGGATCGACCTGAGCCGAAGGCAGACGCTTAATGACTGAGCCACCCAGGTGCCCCTATACTTCAATTTTTTTTTTAAAGATTTTACTTATTTATTTGACAGAGAGAGACACAGCGAGAGAGGGAACACAAGCAGGGGGAGTGGGAGAGGGAGAAGCAGGCTTCCCGCGGAGCAGGGAGCCCGACGTGGGGCTCAATCCCAGGACCCTGGGATCGACCTGAGCCGAAGGCAGACGCTTAACGACTGAGCCACCCAGGTGCCCCGAGGCAAAATTATTAATACACAATTAATTGCAAGAGTGAACCTTTATTTGGTATAATAAATCATGACAAATTAGAAATGTTTCAAAATCTGGCAAATACTGTAAAAATCATAACATCTGGAAGAGTAACAGAAGATTTAAGTGAATTCACTGCCTGAGACAACTCTAAAATAGCTTTCCTCCTTCCGTTTTTTGGCCGTTTATTCTTTGTGTCCGAACGACAGTGATTTTATATTATTTTGTATAGGCAGGATGGAGTGATAATTCATTCCTTCTTCTGATATGGATTGATCGACACTTTTATTATTATTAATAGATTAGGATGTTTCTTTCATTTCAGTTTGCCATTGGCAAAATCGTATCAATTTTCGTAATTGTCAAATTTGGAAAAATCGGTGCTAAATTTCTTACATGAGCTATAAATTTCAGGACATTGTTCAGTAATTAAATGTTCTTTGAATTGAGGGCACTCATTAATCAACTTGTCAAAGGTTCTGATTTTAGGGTACCGATATGAGTTTTATGCAAGCTCTGTCAATGTCAATATTTTATGTCAAATCAACAGGAAATCTAATATATTCCCAATGTGTTCATAGGATTTTTTTCTCCTTGTTAATTGGATTATTAAACAATCCAAGGGCCTATTTATTCAAAATTCGTCTATTTCTCTTACTGAATTACGTTGTTGATAGAGTCTGAACATTTTTGTTACCATTTACTTTTCAATTTCCTAATAATATGTACTGATTTCATGGTTCATTTTTATCACTTTTTTTTCATAAACCTATTAAGTTCTTTTATTGAGATATAATGACACATAACAGTATATTAGTTTCAGATGTACAACATAATGATGCAGTGTTTGTATACACTGAGAAATGATCACCTCGAGAACTCGAGTTAGCATCTGTCACCACACACAGTTTACACATTGTTTTCTTACGATGAGAGATGTTAAGATCTACTCTCTTAGCATCTTCCAAATGTACAATACAGTATTATTATTTATTTTTTAAAAATATTTTATTTATTTATTTGACAGAGAGAGACACAGCGAGAGAGGGAACACGAGCAGGGGGAGTGGGAGAGGGAGAAGCAGGCTTCCCGCGGAGCAGGGAGCCCGACGCAGGGCTTGACCCCAGGACCCTGGGATCATGACCTGAGCCGAAGGCAGACGCTTAACGACTGAGCCACCCAGGCGCCCCACAACACAGTATTATTAACCACAGTCATCCTGTTGCACATTAATCCCCATGACTTACTTATTTTATAACTGGGAGTTTGTACCTTTTGACCATCTTTGCCCAACTGCCCCACCCCTGACTCCCCACCTCTGGCAACCACAAATCTCCTCTCTGGATCTATGAGTTTGGTTTTGTTTCCTTGCCACTGTTTTAGATTCCACACCTAAGTGAGTGTTGCTTTGCAACCCTCTCAGGAGCTTCCTGGATATAATCTCAAACCGGCCCCATATGTGGAGGGCAGAGAGAGGCCAGAGAGAGAGATGACCACTCCAGGTTCGAAGGTGGCAGATTTAAGAGGCTTGTCTTGGGTGGGAGCCAGATAAGTAGATCCTGCACCTGCCCCCCCAAATCTGAAAAGTTTCTATAGAGGCCTTAGCTGGGTTCAGTCACATGTACTGGCCAAATGTTCTCAGTGCCACATCATCATCCAAGGCTGTGTCCTTGGAACAGCCTCTGGGAGTGGCAAAGCCAAGTGGAACCCGCATTCCAAGGACAGAGTGGGACTGGGGAGCCTCTGATGGCCTGGGTCCAGGTCACGGGTCAACCAGTGGTCAGGTCTTTGATGACCTCCCCCAACAGCTAGATCATACCATTTGTCTTTCCCTGTCTGACTTACTTCACCTAGCAAAATACCCTCAGGATGCATCCACCTTATCACAAATAGCAAGATTTCATTCTTTTTTTAATGGCTGACTAGTATTCCATATGTATATATATATCGCATTTTCTGTATTCATTCATTCATCAGTGGACACTTAGGTTGTTTTCATGTCTTGGCTATTGTAAATAATGCCTCAAGTATCATAGAAGAGTGTATATTTTTTTGATTTAAGTGTTTTTGTTTTCTCTGGATAAATACCCACAAGTTGTTCGCTGGATCATATGGCAGTTCTCTTTTTAGTTTTTTGAGGAACCTCCATACTGTTTTGCGCAGTAGCTGCACCAATTTACATTCCACCAACAGTGCAGGAGGATTTCCTTTTTTCTACACCCTTTTTTCTACACACTTGTTACTTCTTGTCTTTCTGATACTAGCCATTCTAACAGGTGTGAGGTGATATCTCATTGTGGTTTTGATTTGCATTTCCCTGATGATCAGTGATGTTGAGCCAGTTGTATATCTTCTTTTTTTCTTTTTTTAGATCTTTTTATTTATTTATTTGAGAGACGGAGACAGAGCATGAGCAAGGGTGAGGGGCAGAGGGAGAAGGAGAAGCAGATTCCCCGCTGAGCAGGGAGCCCAATGCGGGGCTCAATCCCAGGACCCTGAGATCATGACCTGAGCCAAAGGCAGACGTCTAACTGACTGAGCCACCCAGGCGCCCCCATTTGTATGTCTTCTTTGGAAGAATATCTACTCAGATCCTCTGCCTATTTTTAAAGTGGATTTCTTTTTCTTTCTTTCTTCTTTCTTTCTTTCTTTCTTTCTTTCTTTCTTTCTTTCTTTCTTTCTTTCTTCTTTCTTTTCTTCCTTCCTTCCTTCCTTCCTTCCTTCTTTCTTTCTTTCTTTCTTTCTTTCTTTCTTTCTTTTTCTTTCTTTCTTTCTTTCTTTCTTCTTGCTTGCTTGCTGTGGAGTTGTAAGAGTTCTTTATATATTCTAGCTATTAACCCCTTATCAGATACATGATTGGTAAATATTTTCTCTCGTTCAGTAGGTTGCCTTTTCATTTTGTTGATTGTTTCCTTTCTTGTACAAAATAAATTCATTAATTTTAAAGTAAATTTTCTGTTCTTTAACACATACATTTAAAGTTGATGGAAGAAGAGAATGTACTCTTTTTAAAAAATTAAAAAAAAATTTTAAGTAAACTCCATGCCCATCGTGGGGCTCAAACTCACGACCCTGAGATCAAGAGTTGTATGCTCTACCTACCAACTGAGTCAGCCAGGTGCCCCAAAGAGGATGTACTCTTGATATATGTCCAAATCTGTTCACTCTCATTTGTATTATTTGAATCTTCAAAGAAATTTTCCAAGATCAGTTTAGAAAGGCATGTTCAAGTTGTATCAACTTTTTGAATAAATATTTTTGCATTTTGTTTTTTGTGTTTCTCTCCCAAGCCTTTGAAAATACGTTACAGATCCTTAAAAGGATTGTACCTAGCAAGGTGTGGTAGGCAGAATAATGCACCACCTCTCCTCCAAATATCTACCTCTTAATTCCCCAAACCTCTAAATATCTACCTTACATGGTAAAACGACTTTGCAGTTATGAATAAGGTAAGGATCCTGAGATGGGGAGATTCTCTTGGATTATCCTGGTGGGCTCAACCTAATCACACGAGTCCCTAAAATCAGAGAAACGTCCCCATAGAAGGAAATGTGACTTGTGTAGAGTGCTCAGCGGTGTAATGTTACTGGCTTTAAATATGGAAGAAGGGGGGCGTGAGCCAAGGAATATGGTGGCCTTCAGAAACTGGACAAAGGATTCAACCTAGAGCCTTTGTAAGGAATGTGATCCTGCTGAGAACTTAGTTTTAGTCTGGTAAGAACTCCAGGACCATGAGATCATAAATTTGTGCTGTTTTGAGCAACTAAATTTGTGGTAATTTGTTACAGCAGCAGTAGAAAACTAACACACAAGGCTTGGACAGTTTTTAAATGGAAAGACTGTCTCATTATACTCAGAAGAGTTCAAGTGGGCATGTGGGTTTGAAATTATCTATGAGAAGAATGCAAAAAGGAAAAACCGTATCACTGTTAGAAAAACAGAACCGTCAACAAGTTTAGGTCCTCTGGAGACAGATTTTTCTCTGGTGAGATGTATAATGTGTTTATAATTATATATGTTGCATTACTAGGTCTCTTCTTGGCCAGAGAGAACTTCCGTTTTGGCCAGGCAGTGATAAGAACAGAATCTGCACTTACAATTTTATACAATGGGAGGGTTAGAATTTATTCATGGACTGGCTGCTGGCTTTTTCTTCTTCTTCTTCTTCTTCTTCTTCTTTTTTTTTTTTTTTTTTTAAGATTTTACTTATTTATCTGACAGAGAGAGAGACAGCGAGAGAGGGAACACAAGCAGGGGCAGTGGGAGAGGGAGAAGCAGGCTTCCCACCGAGCAGGGAGCCCGATGCGGGGCTCGATCCCAGGACCCTGGGATCATGACCTGAGCTGAAGGCAGACGCTTAACGACTGAGCCACCCAGGCGCCCCTGGCCGCTGGCTTCTTAAAAAAATGTCAAACCTTGTTTTTCTTCCACTTTGCAAAGCCTTCTGGGGTCAGGCACCACAGCACATGTTCCCACAGAGAATGTGGCCAGCCTTTTCCCGTCCGGACCTCAGCTGAGGTGGCCGGGTGGGCGGCCGGAGGGAGCGTCCCAGGCGGCCTTGCTGACAGCTGCACAGAAGGCAGTAACACAATGAGACAGGTGATGGGGAACCACACAAACACGTTTCATGGAATCCAGAATAAATGGATCCCTAACTCAACTTACTTTTGCAAATCTACAAACCACATAGCCAAGCAGACACGCAGCTAAGAGGCCTGGTGATTGACCCTTGTAAGGGGCTCAAGCACTCCACTCCGAAGGCCCGAACCTTAAGGATTGGGAGCTTTGAGGTCAATTCAAACAAAGCCTGGCAGGGGGCTCCCTTACCTGGCACTCTGTCCCCCACTCCTTCCTGCCTCGACTTTAAGACCTTGCCTTCAGAGAGGCAGCCTGGGTTGAGGAAAGAACACCAACTTTTGAGTTTGGACGGTGACCCCTCTTGGCCTCAGTCTCCTCTCTGGTGATGGGGATGATTTCACGGAGATGCGGCTGAGGATTCGGAGGAACACTTAGGGGAGCATCCCAGCCACAGCAGGCTGCTCACCTCGTTGTCCCTCCTTCCCTCGCCTCACTCCCAAGCCCAGAGGATTGTGCTCCCCCTTCAGGCCCACGGGGCGTGGTAGCTGCTCTCACCTCCCCCTCGGATGCCACCTCCCACACGGTGGCCTCCCCACCACCCCTGTCCCGCCCCTGTGTTCTTTTGCGGATCCCAAAGGAGATAAGGCTGGGAAATCCAGAGAAGGAATGTGAGGTCTGCTGGAGTTAAGTCCTTTTAAGAACAACTGGAGGTGAGCCCGGCTCCCTTCCTCCATCCCCTGGGGCTGTGGACAGCCCTCGGTGCCCCTAGCTCTGCATATAGTCCGGCCCTGAGTGTGTCTCAGATGCCGTCAGTGGCTTTGAAGTACAGAAGCCAAGCTGCAGTGAGCTTCCGAGGGCGGGCTGTGAGGGACTGGGGAGAGGTCCGCGAGTGGGAGAGCAGGATCAGTCATCACTGCCTTCTGGCCCGAGTTCAGCTCATCAGGGCTGGAGGGGAGAGCGTCCTTGGTGCATGCAGAGGCTTGGTGAGGCGTGGGGCACACAGGCTGGGGGGGTCAGCTCAGTTTCGTCCCTGCAGGTTGCGAGGTATGCGGGCCAAACCAAATTGGGAAAATCATAAAACTCCTAAGAACTCTTCCAGAACAGTCCACGCAAACTGGGAAGCGTTCAAGGGCAGATTTCCTAAGGTCAGTTCCGTAGATTTCCATTCAGATAGTCTATAGGGCCTGCCTTTTATTTTTATTTTATTTTATTTTTTAAAAAGATTTTATTTATTCGACAGAGAGAGCACAAGCAGAGGGAGAGAGAGGGAGAAGCAGGCTCCCCGCTGAGCAAGGAGCCCGATGTGGGACTCGATCCCAGGACCCTGGGATCATGACCCAGGTCGAAGGCAGCCGCTTAACCGACTGAGCCACCCAGGCGTCCCAGGCCTGCCTTTTATTTTTAATAAACTCCCAGGTGACTGAGCTGGAGGTCTGAGGAACTGCTCCTGAAACTACACACACGTCCTCAAGGCGGGAAGGACTTTCTGCGGTCTAACCAGACTTTCCTGTTGTGAAACTTGTCTCCTCTGATCCAGGGTTGGCGGGCACCTCCTGGGCAGCACTGGCAACAGGAACCATGGTAACCAGGGGGTGTCCCCGGGCCTGGCTTTCGCAGGAGTGCCCACAGATGCGTCCTGGGCCCGTGCCAGGCCCTTGAGGGTTCGGGTTCCGACCCTACGGTCCAGCCAGAGCCAGAGTGAAGAGCCGGGCTCGCCGGCGGGGCTCAGTCTTTCGGGGGCGCGGTTCCCAGTCAAGGGAGGGGCTCGGGTCCCCCAAATCGCGGGACGCCGCGTGCTTCCGCGGGAGCTGAGGGGCGGGGCCGGGGCGGGCCCGGGGGCGGGGCCGCGGCGTGCGCGCGCTCTCGTTGCTATGGTAACGCATCAACATCCAGCGCCCGGGCTGCGCGGTGGGTAGCAGAGGCGGCGCAGGCGCAGAGCCAGGGCGTTCGGCTGAGATGGTGAGGTCCCGGGAGCACCAAGGAGGGGGGGTCTCCTGTGTCCTGACCTGGGTTGGGGTGCTGAGCGGGAAGAGCGAGGCGTTGGGGAGGGCAGAAAATGAGTCAGGGTCTGAGGTCAGGAAGGCCCAGGGGCAAAGAAGACATGCCTAGAAGCAGCAAGGGAAGTCCCGAGGAGGGTCCACGGGAGGAATTAGGGGTGGGGTCGATAGGGATTGAAAGCGCGGAGGGGTGCTGGCCCGGGAGTTGCGGAGAAAGGGACGTTCTCTTCCCTCTCCTTCAGGCTGGAGCCTCCACGGGCTGGGGATGATGGGTGGTGATGTGGGTCAACCGCAGGTGAGGAGGCCACATGCCGGGTTATAGGACCTGCTCGGCCACTGAGAGCAGAGTGACAAAGTCACCTAACGCCCCTGAGCCTCAGGTTTCTCTTCTGTTGGTGGGGCCTTGGTTCACTCAGTAGGGCTCAACAAGTATTTGATTGAATGAATGGGTGGGTAGGTACCAGGTTTGAAAGGCCCTGGGGAGGGATCAGGTGTGCTTTGGCAGGCCTGGGGTTCCCTGGGGTGGGAAGGATCCCGCAGTGGTGAGGGTTGACAAGGACACCAGGCCTGGGAGGAGCTATGAAGGGGTGTCTGGGTTCCAGTAAGGAGGGTGTTGGTCCCTGAGGGATAAGGCAGCGGGACAGAGGATAGTCATTGGAGCCTCAGGGTGTTGGAAATAACCTTAGAATTTCTGGGGCACACCAGGGGGCAGAGATGGTGCCCTGGGTATTCAGTGGACACATTTCGTGCCCATAGGTCACACTGCTTTTCTAGGGCTCAGTGGTTCCAATTCAGGGTCCCCAGGTAGGGATTTCAGAAGAGCTTTGTTAATTATATGCAAACAAGTCTCCAACAAAGAACGGTCCCCAATTTCTGGGGACTCCCTGTGGTGTTGCGGTGGGGGTCCCCTTTCACGGATCCGTTTTATCAGGCATAGTCATTCCGGGCTCTCCTCAGTGCTTCATAAGCGCAAGTTGTGTGTCTGTCTGTCTGTGATGGCCTAGCATTGCGTCAGGCCTCCCGGCAGGCAACCAAGAGCACATAGCAGCTCTTACTTCCTTTCTCTCCGGTTAAAACTATTCATATTTTCCAGTGCAAATTAATCAGTGCATTGCACTTAGGCTAGACTTGTGGGCTTTAGTGTACTCAGATCGGGATTCCCTGCCTACGGGCCACTCAGGGCAGGGGTCGGCCTGCTGACGGAGGCCTTCTGAGATCCCCCGGACAGGACTGGGCCTGCAGGCACCTTTCAGAAGCAGTGGGTCGAGTTAGTGATCTCCACTCTTCTGGCAGGCTGTGTGTGTGTGTGTGTGCGTGTGTGTGCGCCGCTCGCTAGCTTTTGAGAGTGTTTGGAGGAGTGGGGAGAGGTGCTGGCGGAGGCGGGGAGGCTGGGGCTCACAATGAGGCAGATTTCCAGGACTCTTCCAAAAACAATGAATAACACCATCCTCCAGAAAGAGGCTTGGGACCTCAGTCCTGACTAGGATGCCACCTTCAGATGGCATTCCGCTGATGGCCAACCTTGTCTCCCATTTGAGGAAAGAGGTGGCTCGGGTGCATCACTCTGTAAAAGGCAGATGCCTGGTGCAGGCGCATCCTCACCTTCTTGGTAACCAAAGCCCACAGAAAGGGAAATAGAATCGGGCCGAGCGCTGGGAGCTTGACTTTGCCAGCCCGTGAGGAACCTACATGCAAAAGGAAAACTGGACGGCAGGGTGAGGAGGATGTCCAGGAAAGGACGCAAAAGGTCTTCGTTCCGTTGACGGGTGTTAAGGTTACGTCAAGGAAACCCACAGCTGTCCGCGCCACCCCCGTACCAGCTCCTTCTCACCGGATTTGGGCTGAACGTACTGGATCGGGGACGTCCAATGCTGCAGTTTTTAAGGGCTACACTTCTGTGTTCAGAGTTAGGCACCAGCCCCCCGGCTAAGTTTGGTTTTCAAATAAATACAGTGTGTTACCTATAAAAAGAGTTACCTCCTCAATTGCAGAAAATCATTCACTGCGAGAACCATCTGAAGATAATGTTCATCCAAAATTTCTGTTCAACATTTTTTTGTGAACATTCTTTCAATACGCACTCGGGGTGCACACCCTTCAAACAGACATTTTCGCAGGAATACTTACATGTGCCTTCCAATCTGGTTTCTTCAAAACCTAATACATTATAGAGACTGTCCTGTATCAATGACAGAGTGAAAATCATCCGATTGACCAGCTAATCTTTTGGCATCGGAGTCTCTCCCCAAATTCCTAGTGGCGGCCAAATTCCTGTGGTCCTGGGGTGGGAGGGTATTTGAAGAGAGGGAGTCAGCTGGGTCAGCAAGAATGGAAACATCAAAGTGGGACTGGCATCTTTATCTGTCCGCCCTCCTCATCTCCGCCCGTGCAACTAGGCACTAGACAGGCTTGTCTCTGGGCGCTGCTCACCCTCTTGGGGATATTTATTTGGTCATGCAAGAAGTCAAACCAGCCCTTCACTTCCTAAAAGAGCCTTTTGGCTACTGTCTTGACCTAGAGGGCTCTAACTTTCCGTTTCTGCTTGGTTCTTCATTTTTTCGAGTGCTATTACACAGTGACCTCCCCAATCCTTCTTGTTGTTCTTGGCTACAGGGGCTGGGGCTTATGGCTTAAAAGTCAGCATTTCTCCAGTGAGGTTTCTCAGCCACCCAACCCTAGAGAGCTCAGAGCTTCCCTCTGCCCTGCCCAGTGGCCACTTCCCTGCGGTCATCTCTTTTCCTTCCTCTGTTCTGACTTCTAGGCTCTGACAGTGGAGCATCTCCTGCGCGGCTTGCTCTTGACCTGGGTGCCAAGGGCACAGGAAAGAGGCGACGGGGTCTCAGCCCTGGAGGAACCTGTCGCCCGGTGGACACCTGAGGGTAAACGGCAAACCTGCAGGAGCCCTTGAAAAGAAACAGGAGAACACATGCAAAAACAATAATAATACTTTTCATCTGTCTTCCAAAGCCCCGTCACTACGTTATTTTCCACAGTGATTTGGAAGATGTGGAGTCGGGGAGTGGCGCAGAGTCAGGCGTGTTCTGGGGAGGCTTCCAGTCAAGCTGGCCTGCGGCCCGCGAGAGGCCGCCTTGCTTGCTTTCATTCACCCGGGCTTCATCTAATGCGTGTCGCACTCCTCTGATGGGCCAGGCACCACACCTTCTTCCTTACTTAGAGGCAGAACTCACACCATCCCTGCTGGTCCGGTACCTTCCACCTTTCCCCTCCCAATGCTTGCCCTCAGTCCCACCTACTGCAGGTTCTTTTCATTTCCTCTGCTTCTATTTTTGGTGGAAAGGGGAGCAGTTGCTCACCACTAACCATACAATAACCCTTCCGAGTCTGTTATTAGGCATCCTCGGGGCTGCTATATTTACCTTCTAATAAACCCAAGCTTTCCTGCTCTGCTGTCCCAGGGCTGCCTGAAGCTGTAAAGGGAGGCCCCCACCGTAAGCCTCCTGCCGGCTGGGCCAGGCAGTGAGGAAGAAGGGAGGGCACGCACAGCCGGGCGCAGCTGGAGAATAATCGCCTGATTTAGCGGGAAAACCCGAGGCAGGTGAAACAGGTGCTGCCGAATCTGGTTGGTCAGGGCGGATCGGAGAGAGCTTTCAAAACACATTGTCCAGGGCTTAGTGACCTGCAACGACAGGGTCCTTCTCCCTGTCTGCGCTGTCCTCTTGACGGCTGCTGATTCCCAGGCTTGGGAGACCCCCAGTGGGTAGCTCATGCCGCCGAGACACCCCAGCTTAGAGGACTGGGGGACAGGTTGGCTCCTCCAAAGGGAGATTTGGGTCAGCTTTAGAGTAAGGTTGGAGTCGCCCCCAGTCCTCGCAGAAGTCACCTCCCGGAGACAGACTCCTCTCGGGGCTGAGCTGGGCTTTGGGAGGGGAGGAAGTACTAGTATTGCTAGCTGGAGGCAACAGGGCCAGAACTCTGACTTAAGTGCGAGGGCATAGAGGGGGGTGGATTTTGGGGAGCTCCCCGGCTGGGAAACTGTGCTTGGGAAACGGGGACAAAGGGAGGCACTGCAGCTGGAACCCGAGCCAAAATCACCACCCAGAGCGGGTCTGGCAAGGCCCCTGGCTGCACCGTGGCACGCCCAGCCCCGGCAGCTTTGTGGGGTGCTGCCGCGGGTCCTTACCACGCTGCCTCGGCCAGAGCTCCCCCGGGCTCTCCTGGCACCACCCGCTCCCCTCCATTCTCCGGCTCAGGGGATCCGATTGGTGAAGCCGAGGCCCTTTGCCCAGGCTCAGAAGGAGCGTATCTGGTGTTTTTAGCGTCTACAGTCGGAGATAGGCCTTATCTCAACTCATTAGATGAGGAATTCTCCCCAAATAGGAAGACACTGGCTGGTTAAAAGTGCATGCTTTTGGGGTCCCAGGAGTGAAAGCCGTGAAGCAATCACTCAGCCTTCATCCACTGAACTTTATTGGGCACGAACTGTGAGCCAAGCAGCAGGAAGGTGCTTTTCCATCCTCAGTGTCCTCTGGTCCCCACCATAACCTTGGGAGCTTGTGGGGACACGGAGGATGTCAGATAGCAGTGTTAGTCGTGAAAGGGGCTCAGAGCTCAGGCCAAGAGGCTTGGAGGTGGGAGAGGATGCTACCTTTCCGGAGAGGCAGCCCACGTGGCCTCTCAAGACAGTGTCCTTGGGGGAAATTGGGACCAGGATGACGATGACGTCCTCTTGCCATCCCCACTTCCCTCCTCCTCCCTTCTGTATCACACGATGACCTGGCCATCTTCAGTGTGGGGACGAGGAAATGCGAGGTGTTTCCCTTGCCCAGGGTCCAGCCGACCCCTCGGTACTGACGACCCGGCCTTTCTGCCTCTCCCTGCAGCCGCTAAGCACCACTGGCGTCCTGAGTTCGTCCTCCACCACTTCCAACAGGTCGAGGAATAGGGCTCGCTACCGGACCAAAGCCGTGAGCTCCGAGGTGGATGAGAGCCTCTTCGGAGGGGTCAAGGTAACTGTCACCCAGCCCCTCCAGGTAGCTGGCCCTGGGAGGCAGTGACCAGGACTGGTGTTGCTCGGGATGAAGCCAGTCACCCAGATGACTCTCAGAGGGAGACCCGAGCAGCCGGACGCTGGCATCTAGTGGGGCCCTGTGATCAGGGGTACCTGGCCCCTCCACCCCTGCAATCTTCACATCTGCCCTGCATTTAAAATCTGTTGTGATGTTGAGGGGGGCTCTGCTGCAGAGAGCAGGTCGTTGCTCAGTGAGTGCCTCAGGATGAAGACGTGTGAGGGCCACGGACCGAGCTCACAGACCTGGAGCAACATATTGCCCCTCCGTCCAAGAACAGCATCAGAGAAAACCACAGATCCTCCTCTCCCAGTTGCTCAACTAACAGGGTTCATTAGCTTTGGGAAATCCCGAGCAGGTCTTCATGTTCAGGTGTTGTCCCCACTAAGAGGCCGACAGCTTCTTCTGTGTAGAGAAGGAGAGCTAGCGAGAGCATGACTTGGAATATTCTTGGTACACGGGAAGTGCAGCAGGTGAGAAGGAAGGACAGAAGGAGAATGGGACATGGAGAGAGGGCAGTGAGAGACGGAGGGACAGAGTAAAGGACAGGAAAGATGCCAGGAGTGGTGTGAATGCTGGTGGGAACACCTGTGCATCCGGCAGGTGGTGGGAGCCCAGCGGATGTCCGTGCTCCTCGCTGTCCTCATTGTGAACCAAAAAGGACTCTCCAGGGGCATCTGGGTGGCTCAGTCGGCTGAGCATCTGAGTCCTGGTTTTGGCTCTGGTCTGATCTCAGGGGTGTGAGATCAAGCCCACCGCCCCACCTCCAGCTCCATGATCTGTGACCGGTAATCCGTGATCTGCGATCCTCGGGGAGTGTGATCCGTGACCCCGGGGAGTCTGCTTGGGGATTCTTTCTCCTGCTGCCTCTGCACCCCCTCCACTTGCGCATGTGAGCGCTCTCTCTCTCAAGGAAATAAATAAATCTTTAAACAAACAAACAGGACCTTCCAGAGGGTTCGAGAAGGCACCTTTCTCCATTTATTTTTTTCTGATTTACTTATTTTTAAGATTTTATTTATTTATTTACTTGAGAGAGACAGTGAGGGAACACACACAGAGGGAGAAGCAGGCTCCCCGTTGAGCAGAGAGCCCGATGCTGGACTCGATCCCAGGACCCCCGGGATCACGACCTGAGCAGAAGGCAGACGCTTCACCAGCTTAACCAGCTGAGCCACCCAGGCGCCCCGCCTTTCTCCATTTAGAAGACGGCCATCTGCATCGGTTTTCCTATCCACAGGGACAGAATCGGAGGAATGCACCCTCACTTACAGACAGGTTTTGTTTTGGGCCCGTGGGGTGATGAAGGGTTTGGAAATGGCCGAGTTCTCCAGGAGTCGTCCAGCTGGGACAGCGGGAGGGGCAGTCAGAGAAATGCCTGTTCCGGGCCCTTTTCTTTGGCCTCCTCGCTGGGGGAGCGGAGGTCTCTGAAGCGGCAGCAGGGGGCAGAAGCGGTCCGTGGCGCGCCTGAGTCGCACCCTCTCGGAAGCAGATGGACTGCAGCTGGTGGTAACACTCTGGGGACGGTCTGTGCAAAGGGCGAAGGGCGCTCAGGACCCAAAGGACCAGCACGACCTCCATGGAGGCAGGATCACGGTCGCTGCCTTCATGACAAATGAAATTCTCTCCTGCGTTCAAAATTTTCCTGAAATAAGTGCTTTCATTTTCTTATTACCTGACTCTTTCATGGTTGGAATATTTTGGAAAAAAAATCATACATTTAATATGTATGCCTTCTAATGCTGATTCCCTGACTTTCTAACCACATTCCATGTAAAAGCAGGTCTCCGCCAGGCCATTTGGCCATTTCTAACCTCCTCCATATGATTTTTTCGGGGGCGGGGGGACCAAAGTAAATTAATCATAAGGAAGGATTAAAAATTCCGAATATAATGGATTGCATGAGTCTGTAACAAATCGTATTATCTCAAACCACGATGTGGGTCCAAGAGAGATCATTATTTCTTCTTTCATAAATCTTAAAGGGAGGAGAACCTAGAGACCCCAGATTTTCGTGCCTGATGGTTTCAGGTTAGGAATGGACACACACTAGCCACTCCCCTCCCCATCCTTCCAGGACTATTTGCACAAGACATGGGAAGGCCTTGTTCTCAGAGGCGCTGGTCAGTAAGAAGGCAGCCATATTCAAGGGCAGAGCAGCGTACTGCTTTCTCAGTGCCCTGGAAACTCTTGGTGGTTCCGCCATCTGGGCCGCAGTCAGCCTTTTCTGCCATTGGATGGGGTGGAAGAAACAGGGGAAGGCTGCCCTTGAAGAAGTTGGGACTGACCCGCAGGATGTGGGCTGACCAGCTTCTAAGCCGGCTTCCTGACCCCACAGCCTCAGGCCCAGAGCGACAGCCCCATTGTGGTCCTCCGAGATAAGCATGCCATTCGGAAAACCCTCACTGCCCTGGGCTTGGAAAACAAGCCGGAGACCATCCAGCTCATCACCCGGGACATGGTCCGGAAGCTCATGTGAGTACCCAGGGCTCAGGGCCCTGCCTCCCCATCCCAGCCTGCACTTCTGCTAAGGACCTGTGCAGGGAGAGGGGCTATCTGATCTCCTCCAGATAGTCGAGCCCCACTTCTGTCCTATTCATCTCCCCTGTTCTCTTCCTAGCTCTCCTTCCTTGGCATCTTGGCCTCTCTTGTTGCTCCCCCTCTTATATCGATTCTTGCCTTTGCCTTCGATCCCCCGCTTCTTCTTTTCCCCTGTCTCCTGGCTGCGGTGGGACTCATGGGACTGCGAGAGGGGCCGTGCTTGGTGGGTCCTCTCTGAGCCCCCCTTAGTGCTCTTGGTAAAGAGAAATGGTCCAGATGAGTCAACTCCTTTTGGCTGTACCAAGAATCTGAAGTAAAGGGAAACTGACCAGATGCTAATTGGCCCCCTGGCTTCTTCCCAGGCTCTGGGGCCAGAAGAGGAAATTCCCCGGGGCTCTTGGGTTCCTTTGGGATTGGCTCTGCGTGGCTTCCTGACTAGAGCTGCCCCCTTGCTCGGTGCCCCTGTGGTTTAGGTCTGTAGCTCAGCAGGGGGAACAGCTGTCGCTGGGGGCGGTGGGGGTTGGTTCCAGCTGCACTCTCTGAAACCGTCCTCCCAGCCCTGGTTCCACCCGCGGAGAACTCGAGCTCCCAGGAAGTGTTGTCTGTGTCATGAGCTGGGGCAGCGCGGCTGGGTCACTGCCCCAGGAGCGCAGTCTGGTCGGCCCTGGTGGCGAACGGCCATGCATGGTCCGCCTCCTGCAGCCGCTGGTGGGGCGAAGGAAGGGTTCCTTTTTGGGGTGGGCCAGATCGGTCCTGGTCATTGCAGGTCCCGGGCCAAGCCCCGGATCCACTCACTCATTCGGCCCTCCTCCTGAACTGCTCCCCACCACACACACACACACACACACACACACACGCATTTTATGAGATGAGGTTTCACTTCCTGCCTCCGATGGTCTGCGTCTCCTTGCCGTGTCCCTGTTAAATGGCCTCACCCAGAAGCAGCTTTATTCCCGGCCCGGGCTGCTCCTGCCGCCTCCACCTTCAGTGTATGTCATTTGTTTGTAATCATTATAATTAGCTATTGGTTTGCTGAATGTGCTGGGCGGATAGGAGGAGAGGTCCGCAGACATGCTTCTGACTGTTGTTGATGAGAGATTTTAATTAATATTTAGGGCTCAAAGCTTCTCTCTGGGCCGGATGGACAGGGATGCTTAGGTTTCTCACAGCATCCATTTCAACCTTGTCTAGCGTCCCCCCTGCCCTTTTTATGTCATCCTTGAAGAATAAGCTATTTTTAAAGTCCAGTTCACCAGCGTGGTTTTGCGCTCTCCCTCTGGGCCCAGCCAGAGGCTAGGCGGCCACCGGGGCCAGCAGAGGCTGCATCCTGGAGGAGTGCGTGGTCCGCGCACAGGCCGTGCCCGGGGGTGGGAGGCACAGCCCAGGCCGTGACAGCAGAGCGCGGTGGCCTCCGAGGAGGTCGGCTCTCGGTCTGGTGGGGGGATTGGCCTATGTGCACATGAGGGGCGGGGGAGGGTCTCTGATGGGTGCACCGAGAAGGTGACATGCACACTAGGCCTTTCAGCAAAAGTCCTTAAAATGTCTCTGCTTGGCCCATGCCTCACCTGGGACCCCTTCTCCCCAGTGGGCCGGTGGTGCAGCGGGCCGTCTCTCCCGCCATGGGGTGGCATCGTGGGACGCCAGCAGTGATGAGGGAGGGGCGGAGGGCCGAGCACCTGTGGTGCGGTGCTGAGAGCTTCCCACTCCTCTCCACTGACTGTTCATCCCCTGGGGCAGCGTTCCCGCCAAGGATCCCTCTGGGGAGTCCCTCATCATGAGCCCTGAGGAGTTTGAACGCGTCAAATGGGCATCCCACCTGCTGACCAGAGAAGAGCTCGAGGCCAGGGAGCAGGCCTTCAAGAAGGAGAAGGAGGCCATCGTGGTAGCTGCCCTCCCCGAGCCCTGATCTCTGCAGATGGGAGGGGGGAGCTCTAGTCTGTGGGTCCTGGAAGGAGGCGTGAATGTGTGCTTCATGGAGACCAGAGACGTGCTAGAGTGGACACCAGGTGTGGGAACAGCTGGGGGGCGGAGGACGGGTGAGGAGGAAGCCAGGCCGAGAGACTTCTGGGTTCTGCTAGCACGATGGGTGAAGCCACCTTGAGGGTCCTCCTGGGTGGCCTGTGGTAGCCGGGCCAGCACCCCGGGCAGTCCCCTACTGATCCAGACTGTCTCCCGTAGGACGCGGTGACCAAGCGCAAGAAGATCATGAAGCAGAAGGAAATGGTGTGGAGAAACAACAAGAAGCTCAGTGACCTAGAGGAGGTGGCCAAGGAGAGGGCCCAGAACCTCCTGCAGAGAGCCAACACCTTGCGCATGCAGCAGGAGGAGGAGCTCAAGGACATGAGCAAGGTGGGGACTTCGTTCCTCCCCTCCTCCCGCCCTCCTCTTAGGCTCTGGATGGCCTCAGCTCCAGATGGACTTGGGGCAAGGAGGGGGTGATGGGTGAGGGGCTGGTGGAGGGGGGAGTTGCTGTGGTCAGAGGGAGGACTGGCCTTGCCACATGCTGTCTGTGTGACCTTCAGCAAGTCACTCATCCGCCCTGGGCCTCATTTTCTTCATGTGTCAAACAAGAGTGGTAAAACTACTTAGCAGGGTGATTCTCGGGGTGAACTGAGCTTTGCCAAGTGAGGACCTGCCTTCCCTTTCTCTCCTGCCGGGAAACGGGCTTCTCCTGAGGAGCCCAAAGGGCTTCCTTTAGCTGAGAGCATGAAGACAAGAGGCTCGGGTGGATTTTTTTTTCTCATTGGCATGTGGTTCACGTCCCAAGCACACGAACACCACTGACTCCCAACCCCGTCATCTACACTTCTCTCCCAGGTTGATCTGTCCTCATGCCTCCTTTTATTTTCCAGAGCTTTCACTTGGTCGTTCTTATGGAAGGCTGTCCCCTGATGTGTCATGTTGGGCTCTTCCAGCTTAAAAAGTCTAGTCGCTTGGCCTCTGCACGAGTGTTTCAGTTTCCCTGAGAAGTAGAACAGAGGGCCTAATGTTGGGGTTCATGGGTCCCTAAGGGGGACCTTGAACCTCTGAAGTTTTATGGAAATTTTATGTGTATGTATGTAAGTGAATCTTAAGGAGGACAGAGCCCATTGCTTTCTTCATATTCTCAAAGAGTGGTCCATGGCCCCCAAAACACGAAGACCCAATGCCCTGAGAGGTGCTAGTGAGGCTTCTCCTTGCATAGGCTAGCACTCTTAGGAGCCAGTGAGTGTTCACACAGAGCTACACTCAGGGAAGGGTGAGCACAGGAATGCTCTTGCTCTCCCGGGCTTGCGCGTGGCTGTGCGCGGGTCCGGCACGCTCAGGAGTGCCCTGCTCCCATTTCTCCCCTCCAGCTTCCACACCCCATGGTGCATCCCTCCCCGTCCTTGTGCCTAGACCTGGTGCCACCGTGTCATTCCCCCTCCGCCCCCCCCTGCAGATCATCCTCAATGCCAAGTGCCATGCCATCCGGGATGCCCAAATCCTGGAGAAGCAGCTGATTCAAAGAGAATTGGATGCAGAGGAAAAGCGGTTGGATCAGATGATGGAGGTGGAACGACAGAGATCCATTCAAAGGCAGGAGGAGCTGGATAGGAAGAGGAGGGAGGAAAGAATCAGGTACAGCGGTGGTTTTGGCATCTCCCTCCCTGTCATTTCCATGGGTCTTTAGGTCCCAGTAGCCTTGCCAAGAGGGAACAGAGGAGAAATGGTCATTACTACCATCTACTATGATCTCAAAACCTTATGATGACATTCATAGAACCGCAGAGCTTCTCAAAGCTGATTCCTCAGATCATAACAGGTGCCTCACAGTCTGGCCCCAACGCAGCCTCGTTTCCTAGCTTTTCCTGCCATCCCTCTGTGGTTCCCCGTCCCCCAGCACGCCTGGACTCCTCAGGGTTTATGCTTTTGTTGTTCCTTCTGCTTTGAATACTCTTCTCTTTCCTTTTCCCTTGGAAAATACTTTCTCTTCCTTTAGTATGTGGCTTTGCTGTCACCTCCCCTGGAAAGCTCTATCCCTTCAGCAGGCAGGCTCCGGGGTCCCTTTCTCTGCGTCCTGCCACACCATGTTTATACTCCAGCACATGGCTTCTCACACTGGGGCTCTCTGGCCCTCACCAGACAGCATTCCTGTCTTGGTTCATTCCTGTAGCTCCTGGACCTAGCAGAGCGTTTGGCCTGTGGCAGGTGCTTAACACACGTTAGGGTGAAAAATTCAGTCCCCTTCCTTTTGCAGAAAAGGACAAGTAAATTTATCGGAGCAGGTTATTTACCAAATTCACCAGAGCGGGTAAAGTTACCAAAAGGACGAGTAGATTTACCAGAACAGGTAAATTATAGGCCCACAGTGTCCCAGGTCTAGAACATCAACCATATAAGGTGAGAGTTACCTTGAACCACACTGACTGGCTCTGCTCTCTCCCCCTCTGAGTCTGTGCTCTTGAACCATTCGCCTCTGTGCTTCACGTAGGCAGCTGCTCGACTGTAGCAGGCTCCCCATAAATGTGGATTTAATGGCTAAGTGGCTCTTCATCTTCTGCATAAACAGCTCCAATTAAAGAAAAATCTCTGCCTCATCAGGCCACTCTAATGATCTGAGTTGGTCCTTATATTGAGCCTCAGCCCGCTTCCATGTAACTCTTTTACTCATTCCTCCTGTGTATTTCATCTGGAGTCATGAAGCCATTCAAGCGCTCCACCTGGATGGGAATCTCATTGTCCTTCCTCTCAGTTCTACCCTAACCTGTGTCTTCTCTCATTCTCCCAGCCTTTACTCATACATCATGGGGTCTGGATGCGTCTAAGTTTACTGTCATCCCAACAACACATAGGGAATCACTGCCACCAGCAGGGATTGTAAACTCTGAGTTCTCTGCTATTTACTGTTGAGCAAGGGCATCGCTGAGTGCAGAGGCTTGTTCAGACCCAGGGGTGGGAGGTCCGTGGCACGTGAGATGGGGCATAAGATAGACAGCTAACGAAGTGGGTGTGGGAGGTGGGTGGGAGACAGGACACACTGGGTGCTAGCCGAGGCACGGGAGGAAGGAGAGGTCCTGGGCTTTCTGACTGCGAAGCTGGCTAGGAACCTAGCATCCCACGGTTGCTCAGGGAGGGCTTGGGAGGCGGTAGGATTTCAGAAGCTCTTGACACACTGAAAGGCAGACTGTGCATTGCAGAGGTGCGGTGCACTCCTGGGCAAACAAATGAAGAAGGGGGGCCTCAAGAAGGGGGGCTTGGAAGAGGAGAGGACAGCACCCTCATGACACCGGACACTCGAGAAGGACTTTGGTCTGGGCTCATGAAGAGTAGCGATGTGTAGGGGGTGCTTGTCCAATTGTCCCTGGGACACCTCCCATCTTGGGGGTTATTTGGGTGGAGGCTGGAGCAGAGGAACGTGGACGTGGGTTTCTAAGCCCCTGCGGTACTTCTCACTCCTAGAGGAAGACAGCATATTGTGGAACAGATGGAAAAGAACCAGGAGGAGCGGTCGCTGCTTGCCGAGCAGCGGGAGCAGGAGAGGGACCAGATGCTGGAGTACATGGAACAGCTCCAGGACGAGGATCTAAGGGTAACACGCTGGACAGATGATGCCAAATTCCACCAGCAACAGCAACAAAGCTCTCCGAGATTTGGGGGTGTCAGGGTGTGGACTGATTTTCTGTCAGGCACATGCTCATTTCGCAACACCATCGCCATCAGTTTTTATGGCCTTGTTGAATGTTCATTTGGCTGTGGCGCTATACTGGGGGATGAACAGGGACTTGGACAGATTCTGTCCCTGCCTCCCGGGGACTTGGGGTCCGAGACCAACACATCCGTGGGCATGGACACAGAAAGGAAATATACAGCCATGTGCATTGCACACATAAACACAGGGATGTTTATTTATTTTTTTTGGTTTATTTTTTTTATTCTTATGTTAATCCCCATACATTACATCATTAGTTTTAGATGAAGTGTTCCATGATTCATTGTTTGTGCACAACACCCAGTGCTCCATGCAGAATGTGCCCTCCTCAATACCCACCACCAGGCTAACCCATCCTCCCACCCCCCTCCCCTCTAGAACCCTCAGTTTGTTTTTCAGAGTCCATCGTCTCTCATGGTTCGTCTCCCCCTCCGATTTCCCCCCCTTCATCCTTCCCCTCCCGCTACGTTCTTCTTCTTCTTTTTTTCCTTAACATATATTGCATTATTTGTTTCAGAGGTACAGATCTGAGATTCAACAGTCTTGCACAATTCACAGTGCTCACCAGAGCACATACCCTCCCCAGTGTCTATCACCCAGTCACCCCATCCCTCCCACCCCACCCCCCACTCCAAAAACACTCAGTTTGTTTCCAACACAGGGATGTTTAATAGTCTTCCCGCACCTATTTAGGGATGTGATACACTTTGTAGATGTCTTAGCTCTGTCTTAGGCTCAGGCTCCCTGCTGTTCCCTCACTCCAAGTACACAGCATCCGAACGTGGTTAATTGTGTGGAGGAGCCAAACCTTTTTTCTCCGTTCGTCTAGGTAAAATCAATAGGCATATCCACTGCAAAAGAAATGATGACATACCTGCCCAAAACCAGTGAACTTAAAGAAACCCTCTTCTGTTTGCCCGCTTCGGTCTGTTGCAATACATAAAGGCCGCTCGCACAGTGCGGGGGCAAGGGGAGCCTTTGGGGTGTTTATTCTTTCTGCCCCCCCTCAGTTTTTTACCTTTGAGAATTTTTGTTCGCACAGACAAGTTGAAAGAATTATATATATCACATCCATCGATGTTCCACCTGGATTTCATAATTGTGAATCTGCCATAGTTGTTTGTCTCTTTTGGGGGCTTATACGTATTCTGTTACTGTTAAACTCTTTCACAGCAGATATCTTGAGACTTTGCTACTAAATGGTTCAGCCCTTATTTCGGAAGAACAAAGATGCTCTCTTACCAGTCATCAGTACTGGTATCTCATCCCCTCGTGAAAAATTGGAATCCAGTGATTCTGTCATATCATTTAATACTTAATCCACATTCAGATTTCCCCAAGTGTTCCAAAAATGTATTTTCAGTTTTCTTTTTTTCAACCAAGATCCAATCAAGGTCCCTGCCTTGCATTCACTTAAGCCTCTTTCATGTGCTTTGACCTAGAAGAGTTCTCGTTCGTTCCTTCCTTGATTTTTTTGGCACTGGTTTTGTGAGGGACCCAGGCAAGTCAACTTGAAGCGTTTCCCCCATTCTGATCTGTCAGATTATTTCCTCATGGTGTCATTTAACTAGTGGGATCTGTATTCCTGATTTTTTTCTCTTCTTTCCCCACGTTAATGGACGATTGGGTTGTCATCCCCCAGTGATTTGATGATGGTTGGAACCAACAAAAACAACAACCTGAAAAGTAAATAAATAGGCAAAGAAGTAGGTCAATGCATGATGGTATATCTGTCCTAGATCAGTGTTCAGCAGGTTTTCTCCTTGTGCTGGTCAATGGGATTAAATAATGGGTACTGATGGCAGGCCTAAATCTGGTGGGAAGCAGGTAGAAAGGAAAGGAAGAAAGGGAGAAGGGGAAAGGAGTGGAGAGTCACTGGGCCAGGTGGGGAAAAGTGGGGTGAGTGAAGAGGTAGGCGCGGGGAGAGTGAGGTAATGCTGGCCGCTGTGACTCACGCACCACAGCCGGGTGGGAGGCAGTGGGTGCTGTGCCGATCTGGTGCAGAAGGCGTTCCGGGAGGCCTGGACGTGGCTGTGAGTCCAGCTCGGGGAGAGCCAGCAGAGTTGTCTTGGATGAGTCAGGGCAGAAGCTGGGCTGAGAAGCAGCTGGAAGTCTAGGGTGGGGCATAGCCTTTGAGGGATGGAGGGAGCTGGAAACGGTGCGTGGGGGGAGTTGTTGGGTGGAAGAATTTGAAGGAAAGAGGTGGAGATTGATGGGAGGATATAGGTAGGCCAGCTGCATAAGATTCTACGTTGGGACCCGAGAATGTGCTCGCTCTGATCTTCAGGCTTTGAAAGGCTCAGGCTCCTTCCTTAGAAGGGATCTTGTCACTCAGGGTCACACTGGCACCCTGTCCTCCATCATTCATTGTCTTTCTCTGTGTCTACCATTTTTTTTTCCCTTTTTCTCCCATGCCACTCACTTTGGTTCCCCCTTGCCCTGTTTTAGTTGATTATTTGCTGTTTTCCTCTCATTGGGCTACACATATTGCCAGGGAAGACAGGAAGTGTGACATGGTCCCCGTCCTCTGGCAGGGACAGGATGAACACACAGGAATGAATGGGGACCTACAAGGCAGGGCCTAACCAAATCCCAGGAGGCGTGGCACCGTCTTACGTGCAGAGGGGATTCAGAAATCAAGAGAGAACTGGAAGTTGGGGCAATCTTCCCGAGAAGATTGGAACTTTAATTTAGAAAGACCAGGTTTTGGGGCGCCTGGGTGGCTCAGTCATTAGGCGTCTGCCTTCGGCTCAGGTCATGATCCCAGGGTCCTGGGATCGAACCCCGCATTGGGCTCCCTGCTCTGCGGGAGGCCTGCTTCTCCCTCTCCCACTCCCCCTGCTTGTGTTCCTTCTCTTGCTGTGTCTCTCTCTGTCAAATAAATAAATAAATAATAAAATCTAGAAAGACCAGGTTTCAAAATTCTGGCACTGGATTTTGTTAGCTGGATGGCCCTGGACAAATAAATTTGGGGCCTCAGTGTCTTCACCTGCATGAGAGAGAACAAATTCTACCTTTCAGAGTTTGGGGATGTATTTGGGTTTCAGAGATAGGCTATATAAAGGGCCCAGTGAATAGAAAATACTCAGTTAGCAATACTTTATTATTTCAATCATCACTATGGAATAGAGACCAGAAGCTAGGGTTTGACGAAGAGAGGGAAATTGAAGGCAGGAGAAAAGACCAGCAACAATGGGTAGGACTTCTCATGACATGTGGGAGACACCGGGGAGAATTTTAAGAGCCTCCACTTCCCCGAGAGTGTATAGAAATCATCCGAGTCGGGCTGCCACCAGCCACGTGAGTGCAGACTGCAAAGAGGCCATTTGGCTGCGAGGGGTCATTGGTGAGGCTTGACCAGAGGCTAGCGGCGGCAGCTGGCCTGCAGATGGGGCATGTGCCCCTGCCTCTGTGTCTCTGTCCTTATGGGCCAGTGTCTCTGGGTCTTGTCCCCTCCTACTTGGAGGCTCTTTTCCTTCTGATGGCAGGACATGGAACGGAGGCACCAGCAAAAACTAAAGATGCAAGCTGAGATTAAGCGCATTAATGATGAAAACCAGAAACAGAAGGCAGAGCTGCTGGCTCAGGAGAAACTGGCAGACCAGATGGTGATGGAGTTCACCAAGAAGAAGATGGTAGGTTTCTGATGCCCGGGACTTCTGGCCACGGGGAGCGTCAGGCCTGAGATCTAGGGGACTCATGACAGGAAGCCATGTGTCCATTCCAGAATTCATGTTCTTCGTTCAAGGGACTGGCTCCTTCTTCTCTTCATCTTGGCCACTGGTTCATTAATAGAGAGTAGGCTGGAAGGGACACCCAAATTAGGATGTTATACCCTTGTTAACATCTTTGATTAGAAGTTGGATGAAGGTCAGGTACAAACTGGGAAGAAAATGAAAACTACTGAGGAAAGGAAAGTTTTTGTGGATTCCTCATGGAATGCATAATTACATCCCCAGTGATCACGGGTCACCTGCCCCATAAATTTCTTGTGAAAATTCCTGTACTGGGCATCCTGTACTGGGGGCTAGACTCTGAGAGTAGAGCTTCTCCCACCACTGCTGTGGAAGCTGTCAGCATAAATGCATCGCGGGGCAGAGAGTGACCCTGCTCATGGTGAATGGGGAGATGCTGCTCATGCTGCGCGGACTCACTCAGGAGCCAGGCTGAGGAACGGAGTGATTGGGGGCAGTGCGGAATGGGGGTGAAAAAGCTTCTAAGCCCAGTTTAGATGGAGTGGTGGTCTCTGTTCTTGCAGCTGGGGCTGCCCCGTTAGAGCTAAGGGCAGAGATTGGTTGTGGATACCTCTGGAGTTCCCTACCCTGCCATCCGGTGCGAGGTGGAACAGAGACCAGCTTTGACACACAGCCCCTGTGCATAGCTCACAAGTAGGCAACTCACTGGGCTGCCCAGGAGTCTGGGCGGGTAGAATGATGGCTATGGAATATTCTTTATGGGAACGGAGATCACATTTCCACCCAGCTCAAGCCATTAGTCTTATGACTACCCAAGAATGGTAGTTGGGAGGCTGGGTTTGGGAAGATTTTAGGGCTATGTCTGTTCTTCCAGTGAAGTGGCAAAGGGAGCTAACTTTGATGGTTCACTCCTTGCGTATCTGCTAACCACAGTGGAACTGCCCAAAGCATGGTTGGCCATTTGCCCAGGGACTAATGAGGTAACTTCCACCTGCTGCACTTTACAAGACAGGCAGGGTGCCACAGTTGTTACTTGCAGAAACGTGGCCCAGTGGCCTTGCAACTTAGACATTGTCTGCAATACAGTGGAAGGAGCATGAAGGCTGGGCTTGGGATACCTGCATTCAAATCCTCTTTGGTTGTTGACTAGCTCTGCGATATTGGGCAGGACCCTTGATCTGAATGAATGTCAGTTTCCTCGTCTATAATACCTGTCCCGTAAAATGTAGTAGGGGCCCTCTGGGATCATATAGGAGGAAGCATTTGGTAAACAGTGAAGGATTTTGCAATGCTAATTGACTTTATTCATGCATTGCTAGTTATTTTGCCCTACCTTAAAAAGAGTCAGGGAGTGATATGGGAGATACTGGACAGACTGTGGCAGGAACTTCGTTTCTCTGCAAGGCTGGGGCAACGGGAGCTGCTCTACAAGACCTTTTCTTCCTGGCAGGCTCGAGAGGCAGAGTTTGAGGCTGAGCAGGAGAGAATACGGAGGGAGAAAGAGAAGGAGATCGCCCGTCTGAGGGCCATGCAGGAGAAGGCCCAGGATTACCAGGCAGAGCAGGTACCTTCTTGGTCTCGGCTTCCTTGGGGCTCCCCAGCTCCCTTAACTATTCCCTTGACAGCCTGCAAAACCGACCTGACGGACAGAGTTGCAGAAGGGGTGGGGCGTGCTGGTTACCTAGACTTGAGTCGTCTGAGGGCTAAGGGGTGAGCTGCCCCCAGTGCTTGCGGCAGTGAGGACTGCTCAGGGCATTATGTGCTGAAGGTTCAAGAGAAAGCTTTTGGCTGCCACGTGAAGAACTTTCAACTGTAACTATCACTGAACTGTGTCACCAGGGGAACTGTGGCATCTCCATCATTAGCAGTTTTTAAAATGAGAGGCAACTGTAGGGCCCCTGGAGGTGTTGGAGGTGTAGGGAAAGAATTGGGATCAGCGGTGGGGGAGGACAAGCCAAGACCCCCCAGGGTATCTTCTGACCAGAAAGTTCTACAAGATTCCACGTACGCTTTCCCGCAATAGTCTTGCTGCCAGAGAAATGCACGGCACTCCTCAAAGAGGGCTGTGTCAGAGTCTGCAGTCGGGGTCTTCCTAAGGTACCCGGTCAGTTCCGAGGTCGGTTTGCACCCTCGCGGGTCTCCCCACCTTCTCCTTTCCCAGGATGCCTTGCGGGCCAAGCGCAACCAGGAGGTTGCAGACAGGGAGTGGCGCAGAAAGGAAAAGGAAAATGCGCAGAAGAAGGTGGAGACAGAAGCCAAACTGCGTAAAAGCCGGTTGGAGCAGGTGGCTTTCAAGGAGCACGCTCTGGCCGTTCAGGTGCAACGGGACCGGGATGAGTTCGAGAGGATTCTTCGGTAGGTGGGGCTGGGAACCTCGGCTTCCTTTCCGTGTACTGTGGCAGGGATGGCCCCTACTGGGCGGAGAGGACTTGCTGGCATGTCCACAGACAGATGTGCATTCATCTTGCCTGGGATGGCGGAGTCATTCCAGCTAGATGCAGAGCTGAAATGCGCAAAGACAAGAACTGAGAGCCAAGAATTTTCTGATTAGGGATTTGGAAGACTGCACCTTGACATAGCTAAGGAATTGGGTATTATCGGGATTATTTGTCCCGGAGGATTAAAGGTGTAAGTAAAAGTATGTCTGGTCCCTCTGCCCTCCCCTGCCGCCATGTCCCCCTGTAAGTTAGGGATGAAGCTGCAGCCGGGAGGTCGAGGAGAGACAGAAAGAACTTCAAACACCAAGGCCGTGGGTCACTGGGGAAGAGCCTGGGTTGGGGGCTGGGGTCTTTGCCATTCATTTGATAAATATGTTTTAAGCGTATAAATTCAAGACTGTGCTGGATGCTTCAGGAGACATTAGAGGTGAACAAAATGCTGTCCTTGCCAGTTCATGTGGGAGGATGTGGGAGACTCATGTTTGGATGGACCTCACCTATATTTATCCATCTTGCCTGCCTTGCCAACCCTTCATCCTTTTATTTTTGTTCCCTTTTGGCTCAGTGAAAATTCCCACCCGTAAGTGGAAGTGAAGTGTTCACATCTGTCACTTTCCCCGCCCCGCGTCCACCCCCAGAGCTGCCGGCAGCCAGAGCTGCTTTGGCGTCTCTCAGTCTGATCTGCCACCACCAGACCCGGCCCTGGGGGTGTCCCCCTGGCACTGTTCTGGACAAACTGGGAATGACTCCTTTCTTGCTCTGGTTCAGACTCTGTAAGATCAGAAGCTTTCAAAGGAAACAAACAAAACAAAATTGGAATGGGGGGTGTAGATACAAAATAACAGAAATTACGCTCAGGTAAGTGGAGAGGCAGTGGTGCAGCCCGGCTTTCTGGTCTACCTGCTCTCAGTCCTTGGCATGGCCCCAGGTACTTGCATGCCAGACCAGACCTGGGCCCCCACCCAAGACCCACCAGCCAGAGGCAGAGCAGACCTGTAGGAACCTCTGCCCTTGTCAGAGCCAGGCTCCTGGTCTTTTATTGGACCGTGGGCCCCCAGCCTGTCCCCACCAGCTGCGGTGCCCTTTGGCTCCGTAGCTTTGCCTGCCCACAAGGGTCGTGCCATGGTCCCTGGAAACCTTCTGAAGGAAGTGGCTTCCTTAACAGCCCCACAGATTCCGCCCCTGGGCTCCAGACTACCTCTCAGATGTCTGCCCTCACCAGCCTGTGTGCCCTTGGACACCTGTGTTGCCTTTAGCAGGCACTAATAAATATTAATGGGAAGAAATTAAGGGTCCTACTTCTGCCACTGACCCATTTGTCCCTTCTTTGCTTTGTTTGCCCAAAGCATGTGCACTAGCCAGTTATTAAAGTGAGACCAGCCCTTTGGACACGTTCAGCTTCACCCGATGTCCTAGGTTAGCATTTAGACCTGCTGTCTCCAGGGCCATGTGACCACCAGGGCGGGTTTCTTTTAGCTCTAGGAGCGTCTCTGCTGTAGCCAGCAATCCAACTTTTCCTCCTTCAAAAGCATGACCTCGTAGATGGCCTCTGTATGTGCTTCCTGCTTCTGGAGAGAGGGATGCCTTTGCCTGGGAGCCCACTGACTAAGCAGAGATAGCTGACCTACCCTACCCGGTGGCTCTCAGAAACACCCGGGAGCTCACATAAAGTCCTGTGGCCCGGGCTCCACCCCCACAGATTCTGATGTAACTGGTCTGGGGTGAGGCCCTGGGCAGCAGCAGGTTTTGGAAGCTCCCGGGTGACTGTAGTGCAGTCAGGCTCCAAGGTCACGGCTATAACCCTGTGAAGTGACCAGGCTCGCCCCATTCAGATTTCCAGCTGCCCAGGGGTTCCCTAGTGACACATGCAGGCTCCCGTTTCCAGCCTGTTTTGCTTGAGATGAAACAACAGAACCCCATTCTCTGTATAGGAAAATACAAGGGCAAGCGAGGAGGTGTGGTTTCTTGCTATCACGGGGGCGTCTGAGTGGTTGGGGTTGGAGTATAAATGGAGAGGGGTGAGGAAGTCGGCAGGTGTCTCCGGGCAGACTGGGGGGCCCTGTGGCAGGTGCAGGTGACCGCAGGTGTGCGGGAGTTACCGAGAGTTGAGACGACACTGGTGTTTCTCGGGGCCGGGGAGATGGCTGGCCAGAGGGAAGTGGATAAGTGACATGGTGCTTTTCGGAGCTTTGTGGGGTACCAGTGCCCTCAGGGCAGGGAGCAGGTGAGAAATCCCTGCCCAAGATGATTTTACATGTTGTTCTCGTTTTTGGTTATGTCGAGAAAGAACTAAGATGACTGCTCAGGGTGGCCGAGCTCAGCGCTTCCCCTGAGATGTGAATACATTTCATTTGAGGTTTTTTGGAGTCTGTCTGGCCCACGTTGGCTGCTTTCTCCAGGATATTAGGGCCCGTGAAAATCCCCTTGCAAAGAGCCTCCTATGAGGAATCTGGAGAGCTGGAGAGCTGGAGCACTAAGAGGCCCCAGGGACAACTCCTTCTTTCTTCCAGCAAGTAGGAGAGCTAGCTTTACCAACACCAGCACTTGTCACTTCTGAGCATCCCCTTTGCAGTTTTGTTAATGTCATTAGGATTGTTCGTGGGAAGGCAGAAAGGGAGAGAGAGAAAGAAGGATATCTTAGAACCAGCTAGAGAGGAGCTGTGCATCGTTGCAAAAGAGAAGGCTGGAATAAAATAGCTTCCAGTGGGTGAAGCCCTGAGTACAGGCCAGCTACATAATTTGCAGGGCCTGGGGGATCCCTTGTTCAAAAAATATTGAGAATTTCAAAACGGTGACGGAACAGAATGGAAGCAAGCACGGGGCCCGTCTAAGCATGCCCCTGACATGGAGTGCCCACGGCGCCGGGCCTGGCTGAGGAGAGGGGCGGCATGCACGGAGGCGGCCTGGAGGCTGGTCTCTGAGCCTCAGAAGAGGGTGGGAGTGTGCAGGCCTGTGGTCTCTGAAGCATGTTCCCTGGAGAAGCCCTTCCAGAAGGCTTCCTCAGTGCCTCTCCTCGCTGGGCCAGCTCGGCCTAGTCCATTCGGCAACCGGTGTCCCCGCTCCAGGGCTCAGAGAGAGCAGATTGAGAAGGAGCGGCTGGAGGAGGAGAAAAAGGCCACCGAGCGCTTACGGCATGCCAACGAGCTCAGGCGCCAGGTACGTGAGAACCAGCAGAAGCAGGTGCAGGACCGCATTGCCACCTTCGAGGAGGGCCAGCGCCTCAAAGAGGAGGCCCAGAAGCGGCGTGAGCACATTGATGACATCAAGAAGAGAAAGATTGAAGAGCTGAGGTGCGCTGCAATCCGTGCGGCCCACCTCCCCTCCCCTTCCCCGAGGGCGGGGCGTGTGGGAGTCAGGGGACCGGAGGGAGGTGGCAGGCGCTCTGGGAAGGCCCCTTCTCCTGACTGAAGGCTCACACAGGTTGTTGCCCCCTGAAGGGGGCTCCCTCTGAAGGCTCTGGGACTGGGGCTGCCTGGCTCTGTGGGAGCTCCGAGGCAGGGGGCTAGAGCCTTGAGGGGAATGTGTTTGGGGGACGGACTGTGGGAGCAGGGGTGGGGGTGCGGGCCCCCCGGTTCCGGGGCCCGCTTCCTGCTGCCTCCTCTCTGGTCCCATGCCCCCCTCACACCCGCCCTGTGTCCCCCCTGCAGAGCCACCGGCCTTCCTGAGAAGTACTGCATTGAAGCGGAGCGCAAAGCTAACATCCAGCCAGCTGCCTCTGTGAAATGAGGGGAGTCTCCGTGTCCCCAGGGGTGCCTGCAGGGGACAGGCTCTGCCCAGTCTCTGGGCATCCATAACTGCCGCTAACCTAGACATTTTATAGTTACAGATTAAATTTATTCCACTTCATTAAGCAACAGCCCAGCTTTCTTGGGGGGCGGGGGGCTGTGGCTGCTGAGGACATATGAGCTGCGAGCCCAGTGGGCTATGGGAGCCGGGGCCGTGGGCGATGTGATGCTCTGGGGGGGATGGAAGGGTGCTCCCTGCTGGTGGTCCCTCCTAGCTTCACGGGCCCTTGCCCTGCATCCCCTGGCTTTTTGGGGGCCCTGGGGGTGTTGCCTTCCTGTCCACCTTCAGCACGGCCTTGCTCTGGCCCTGTTCCAAGTCCAGTTCCAAGGCATTTCAGGGCGTGGGGCTGGAGCCGCTCTCTCAGGGAGGGGCTGGGGCAGGAGGGACCAGAGCTGCAGACGCACGCTCCTACCGGGCACCTGTGACTCAGACCACACCTGTGGGGGGGTGGCATTTGCACCCGGCTTACCCTCTGGCTCTGCCCTCCCCTGCCAGAGCCCTTTCCGCTCCAGGTGTTGCCACAGCACAGACACGTCCCCCCTCCAGCCGCCAGGCACACCCAGGGCCCTGCTCCTCACCCGACCTGGCTGCCCCTCACTCAAGCGGCCGGGCTCTCCTCACTCCACCTCACCCTGACGGGGGGGGGGGCTCCCCGCGGCCATTGTTGCCTGTGTTAGCGTGCCTCCGGTCTCCCCAAAACACTCTTGGTCATTCATTCCCTCATTCAAATGCTGCTTGAGTGCCTCCTTCGCTGGGTGCACGCTGGGCGCTCAGTGCAGCAGACCTGGGTCCACCCTCGTGGACGCTTCTCCTCTGGGCCAATCTGCTCCTGTTCCTCCCTCAGCTGCTCCGCCACGTCTTGCGCCTTTACGATAGTCTCAGCGTTTTTGGAAGCAGCCAGATTACCAGGCTCCTTGTGGGCTGAAGAGCTGTGGTTCAGGGATGGAGGCTTTTTCCCGTTTTGTATGCCTGGGGGGTGGGGAAGGGCTTGCCTCCCAGCTCCCAGCCCCACAGCATCACCCTGCCCCCTCCATACTCCCCTCCAATCCAGAGCCCAGTCTTGCCTCCCTCGATGGGTCCTGCCCTGGAGGAGGCAGGGAGCCGCTGCTGAGTGCGTCCTGGGTGTTTACAATGCCAGGTTATAGGGGCCTTGGGCAAGAGTCCTCTTTTCATAAGGCCCAGGGAGAGTGGGCAGGAAAGCTGCTCCCTCTGCTTCCTTCCTCTTCCTCAGAGAAGCCTCCCCAGGTTCCTTCTCCACCTGCCCCGCCCTGACCAGGCTAGCTGCTGGGGAGGGGGGCTCTCACCCTCCTGCTCAGTGCTCCTGAGGACGCCCCTCCTACCTAGGGAAGCTGCTCCCTTCCTCCCAGAGGTCTTGGAAAGATGTGGTGCTCGCCCAGGATGGGAGGGCTCCCTTGATCTCATGGCAGCACCACTGAGGTTTCTGGCACCTTCTGTGGCTGGCTCACTTGCTCAAGCTCCCTGGGTGAAGCCTCTTGCAGTTCCTACCTGCAGAGACCAAGCCTTGAGCCCTTCCTTGTTCCGGGGGACCCTCCTGCCAGGAAAGCCAGAAAGGGCCTTGGGTGCCTGGAGTTTGCCCAGACCCCGACCTGAGTCACCCATCTCACGACCAGGAGGAATGGGTTTCATCGGAGTGAGGGTGGAGAACAAAGGACGTTCCAGGCCCATTGCTAACTTGTGAGGCCACGTGGAGAAAAACGGGTGACATTCACAGGCTTAAAGCAAGGCTTGCATTTCGGCAGAACTGCTGCCTGAGAAACCGCAGGTCTGTGGGGTCTGGCAGAACCCACAGCCTAAAACTGAGACCATCCTGACCTGGCCTGGACACGGTAGGGGCGGGCAGCTATAGGTCAGAATAAAAGCCTGGCTTCAGAGTTGGTGGGGACAGAGCCTCCTCTGAGCAGGGGAAGACAGTTTGGGGAAGAATCTCCCAGTTCTGCCATCAGAGTTGCTCCCTCTGGGAATTCTTGGAATTGGCCCGTGACGTGGAAGAGAGGTTTGGTTGCTCCTCTTGGGATTCCTCAACAGCCCTGCACTGGCCTCCTCCGGCTTCGGGACTGGCCTGAATCATCCGCAGGAACCCAGTTCCTAGAACTGGGACATTCCTCAGTGCCCGGCAGGCCGCTGGCTTCGGAGGCAAGCAGGGAGCATCTGGGCTGCGTCTTTTATAAACCCTCCGCCCCCTCGCTGAGAACGGCAGGGGAGATAGTGACAGGGAAGAGGTCCACGGCATTAGTGGGGGCTCAGGGGTCGGGCTGCAGGAGCTTGGTGGCAGAGCCCGGCTTACAGACTGGGGGTGGGCCACTCTGGGGCAAAGCAGAGAGACAAATGGAATTCCTTGAGGACTTAGTGGGCCCAGAGCTCAGGAACAACCAGCCTCAGTCTTGTTGCTAGAGATTGGGCCTTTGGGCGGGCGGTGCTTTCCCCTAGGGAAGGCTTTGGTTTTCCCTCCTCTGCTCTGAGGTGGAAGTGAGCTCTGAACCCCTCAAGCCACTGAAGCAGCCCAGGGGTGTCTGGGAAGCTGCAAAGGGGAGAGCCGTGCTGGGCGAATCAGGGAGTGTTTGGTGCATTGTCTTTGTTGATGTAAAGGTGTTAGAAGCTTGTGGAAAAAAAAAAGAAGCATGCCCAAGCTACCGACTTAGTTGTATGGGTACCCAAGGGACTCCCCAGCTGCCTGTCCCCTGCTCCTTGGGTCTTCTGGTCCTGGCAATGTCAGACTGGGCTGGTGGGTGTAGCCTGGCAAATCCAGAGGTTGGGCTCCACCTCGGAGCCCTGGGTCAGGTGTGCAGGCGGCTGCCTCCCGGGCATGTGACCCCGGCTCCTGGCTCCTCCCGTGTCCCTTCCTGCCCGTGTGCCAGTTGCCTGCTCCCTATGCTTGGAGTCCCGTCATGCTCCACTGTGGCTTGGAGGCGGTCTCAAACCTTTGCACCTGCCCAAGAAGCAGCTCCAGTGGAGTGTAACTCAGCAGCCTTCCCTCGTGGCCAAGCCAGGCTGTCCCTGACTCAGTGGGGTGCTGGGATGTCCTCAGCAACCCCGAGCACCTCAGCATCCCCATCTGTGACTCGGGTCACAGCCGGGCATTAACTGGTCTCAGTAAAAGCACTTTGATTAGGCTCGGATGAAAGAGGCTCAGAGAGTTCAAAGCGACACAGGGCTTTTGGGATGAGAAAAAGGAGAGTAGAGCGGAGACGCGGGAGTCTCAGACAAGCGGTCTGGCTGTGGAGGCCATGGAGCTCCTCACTGCTCTCCCTTTTCATCTATGCCGACAGTTCCTTCTGCAGAGCGGGAGCCTGGAGACAGCTGTGCGGGAGGATGGCTCGCTCCAGACCAGGGTCTCCCCCGGATCCGAGGCTGCTGCCAAGGTTACCGGCCTCCCTCCCTCCCCCTCCCACACTCTGGGAGGTATCCCAGCAGAGCACCCAAGGTTACCTGAAAGAAGCTCATTTCCAACATCACAGAAATCCAGAGTCCCAGAAAAGACTAAGTTGCTCTTCATCTGCCTGGCTTTAAGTAGTTAGACCTTCCCTCTCTCTCAGCTTTCCTAGCTCAAGCTCTGCATCGCTCCTTGCATCCTGCATGTCCTCTTGGGAGACACGTGGCCATCACCTCAGTGCCCATTGATGGCTTTGAGGCTGGGACAGGCATAGGGTTGAGCTTTTGGGTGGCTTTTTCAGGAGACTCCTGGAAAGAGGAGTCGGGGGTGGGGGGGTGAGAATGGAGAGCAAGAGAAAGTGCCCAGAGCTAATGAGCTTTTCTGTATGGCCCCTGGGGAGAGACCATCCCCAGGCCTAGTGGGGTGAGCACCAATCAGAGAATTTCAAGTCTGGAAGGGACCTGCAAAGACCCTCTGGTGCTTGAATGTCCTTTGTAACCTCTAATCAAACGACTGGGCAGTTTGAGCTTGCACACCCCTGGAGACAGGATGCTTATGACCTCATAAGGCAACCCAAGCTATCCCAGACCAGCCCTGATGGTCAGAACGTCTTCCTGTGCATCCCCCTGCCGGCTGGGACCGCACTAAACAGGTCCAGGCCCCTTTTACACACCACACCCCTTCAGGTACCTCATACCCCGGTTCCTGTGTAGTCTGGCTCCGTGTGGGCATGTGTTCAAATTCTGGAAACACAGGACTCTTCTGGGCATTTTGTGGGCTGGGGGCGGTTGTTGGAGGGAGGAATCGGGGGTGGGGGCAAACAGGGAATCTTTATCCCTTGGGCTGGGCATTAAGCCATCCTGACAGCTAACACCTCCACTGTCCTAGCCAGCCCTGGCCCAGCTGTGCTGCCCCTGAGCCCCACCCCCTGCACCGCCTCCCCCCACCCCTCCCAGTGTCCGGGCAACGGGAAACAAATGAACACAAGGAGAGCAGAGTGAGGGTTGGCCGGGCGGGCTTAGTGGAGAAGGCTGAAGCAGACACACTCCCGGCTGTCTCCTGCCCCTGCCGGCTTCCACTGTCAGGGGCCGCCCCGGGCGCCGAGGAGGACCACCGGGCCCCTCTGCAGTATGTGTTGGGGGGGGAATCCACATGGCACAATCAAAAGCAAATTTTATTTCTATAAATTCAAAGCAATGTGCCCCTGGACGTGTGGAGTAACCCAACCCAAGGTCTCTCCATACGCAGACGTGCAGGCGTCTGGGACGACCAGTCTGGGTTGTCTGGTCCATCCTGAAGGCCTGGCTCCAATCCCACTGACTGCCCTGCTGGAGTGGGGAGCAGCTCCCCAGAGGTCCGGGTCTCCAGGATCTTCCCCTCAGTGCGAAAGGCACCATCGGCCGACTCTCCCCGCTTCACCCTCTTCTCTGGCGTGTCCGGCACCTCCCTGGTTTATGTCCCGAGGACCGACACACGCTCCCGGGCGCATCATGAGTGGTCCTCCAGAGCTACTGGAACTCCAGTCCCACCAGGTCAGGGGGCTGGCCGCCCATCGCCGTAGCTCACGAGCCTGTGAGCGAGGGGGCACCCCTTCCCTCGCTGCTCTCCCCCCCAGGCCGGGCGCTCCAGAAGGACAGAGCAAGTTATGCTAATGGCTGCCGCTTGTGGAATGGATGAGGACCCCGCAGGATATGGATGAACTCCGTGAGGTGAACACAGCTCGGATCTTCAGAGTCTCTCCACTCTTCACCAGGAACCCACATACTCTTTCTAAGCCGTTCCCGTGACAGTAGCTCAGTTGGTAATGTTGAGCCCGCCCAGCCCCTCTGCTGTCCTGGCCTGGGAGCCGGCAGGCCCCGCTCTGGGATGGGGACCCTTCGTGCAGCTTGCCCTTGTCAGTCCGGGGCATCACTTGATGGGAGGGACTGGGGCACATCCCAGCCCCCTCCCAGGGGCCTCCCTTCTTCTGCGGGGGCAGCAGGAATCGAGGAGGCTTGGAGGGCCTGACAGGGGCTGGGGAGCCGCAGGGCTCAGAAGCTCTTGCCCACCAGCCCTGACCCGGCCTCAGCCCCTCAGCCCCTCAGCCCCAACCCAGTTCCTGAAACTGAGCCCACACGTGGATCTCGGCCTTCTGTCAGTCACCAACCAACACTTCGTCGTCTGAACTCCGCAGTCTCCCACCACAACCCCTGTGCCCCCGTGCCCCCACTCTTCTCGTCCCCCTATGGCCTCACCTGGCTGCCCGCCCACGACCAGCCCTTGCTGAGACCTGCTGGAAAGCATCAGCTGCAGGGGTCTTCTGCTTCTCTGCGACCCTGCGCCTCAGACGCCTGTCTGCTCTCCTGACTTGGTATACTGGTGTCCCTCCCATGGCTGTTCAGACGTCTGCTCCCAGACCCTCTCCTCTGGGGCCACTCCTGGGGTCTGCTGCCTGCGTCTACACGGGGACCTGAGTGAGGGGCTAAGGAGCCTGCTGACTGTGTGAGTGTGTGTGTGTGGAGTTTAGTAGGGGGCAGGTTGCAGACCCAGGGCCCCGGAGCGGGGACGGGAGTTTGAGCTTGAGCCTGGGGCCCCAGGGAGCGGGGCTGGAGAGCAGGGCCTACAGGGCTGTGTGGAACTGTTGTGCAGGGCTTTGGAGGAAGACGAGGCTGGCCAAGGCCTCTGCCTGTCCTTCCCCAAGACATCGTGGGGCTGGGCTGCACCTTGGCTCAGAAGTAGCCTTTGGGCTCCTCTGGGTCCTGGGCCTGCCTCTTCCCTTCTTCTCGGTGTCTCCATTCACTCCTTTCCACGCCTCTGTCCTGAGATTCTGCTTCTGTCTTAGGATAGAAGCAAATACAACCCACACTGGGGGGCCTGAGAGAGGATTTCTTAGGGACAAGCAAGAGGCCCTTTGGAAATGTGGGGCACTGGATCACAGATGACAGCCTGGGTCCTCTCCCTCTTCTGTCTCTCAGAGCCTCTGATGAGCCAGCGGGGTGTCACATGCATTTCTCTGCCCCTTCCCTGAGCACCTGCTCTCCTGATCACCCTCTCTCTCCCTGGGGCACAGACAGACCACAATAGTCCCCTGGAGCTGTCCAGACCTTTCTGAGACCTGCAAAGAAAGTGGGTGGGGACGTGGGATATTTGGAGGTAGAGACTGGGTGGGGGAAAGGGAGACGGAGGAGTCGGGGTAGGGGGCTCCCAGTGTTGAGGATGAGCCCAGAGTGACACATGGGCTGGGGGCCGGGCCTATGCTGTGAAAACCAGGTTGATACCCCAGGGCACTCCCTCTGCCACCTCCCCCCCCAAAACCCTGCAGGGCTCAGGGCACAAGGCTGGAAGGCTGGCAGCTTCATTTATGGGCCCCAAACTATAAGGAGGTGGCAATTAGCCCTCAGTGGGTCAAAGGAGAACAACAATGTGCTTTGCCTTTTGAGGCTTTGAGGGCCCCCAGTGTGGAGCCCTCAAAAGTGACTGTTCTAGGAGTGTCTAGGCCCTCAGCCTCTCCCAACACGCATCCCCTAGACTCCAAAACCAGGACCCTCCTCTGAGCCAGTAAGACTGCCTCTGGTGGGTCCTGTCTTCTGGTTCAATATGGTGCCCGAGCCCCACTCCCTGCTGATAGTTCCTGCATCCCACCCCCCCATGTCACTTGGGGAGCTGGACTGGTGGCGGGCTTGGGTTGTGGAGCAGGACTCCTGAGGTTACATTTATTAGGGGCTGAGGTTGCTTCAGGTGGGCTCGTGCATACTTGGAACTCTCTCCCCAAACTTGGGACCTCAATTCACACACTGGTATATGCTGATATGACACTGATGTTCTCCCAGAGCAAAGGGACGAATGTTCTAGGCAATCTGGCATTTAGCAGTTGGAGACTGAAGTCTTTCTGTCTCATAAATAAAACCTCACTTTTGATCCCCACGAATCACCCTGCCCATATAACTGCCACTCATGTCCTAAACATAACCATAGCCCGTCCTAAGTCAAATCCCAAACTCAAATTGAACAAATCCCAAACTTAGCTAGCAGGAGCCCCAGCCCAAGTCAGTTTCAGCCTGGCCTTCAGCTTCCCGAGCCAGGCTGTGAGTGAAAGTAAACCCCTGTTCATGCCTTATCCTAACACGGACCCAGGCCACAAACTCCAGCCTCAGCTCACGCTGTTAATCGAGCTTAATCTAGCCTTCGTTCCCATCTGGGCCTCAAGTTGAACCTCGAGCTCCTTGGTAATCCCAACTAACTGATCCAATCTTCACCCCAACTCTGGCATGAACTATCCAGGACCTAATCCACCAACCGTATACTCGAGTGTGTTCAATCCCCTTCTTCCTGGCCTACCGTTCTCCCCCTGTCTATCCCTGACCTTCTGCACTTTCCCCCTGCGGGTGGGTCTATGAACCCACAGGGCCACCCAGCCCTTTCCTTGGGCCACTCTGGATTGAGAGTCAGGATGCCTGGGTGTCCCCCACTCTGTCAGGCCCACAGCAGCACCTGGGCTGCATCCCCTTTCTGTAAAGTGGGGAATAATAATGATCCCTGCTCTCCCAAGCGTGCAGGGCAATCCCATAAACTTCAAAATAAACAAGGAAATAAGGATGTTCATTGGTACATCAGTGGGCCCCAGAGCACCCTGTCATTGCTGAGAGTGCAGGTGGAGAGGTTTGGAGCGCAAAGACGCGTGGAAGCCTTGTGCTTCCTTGTTTTGGGCTGCCCCTGAGCCCAGAACTCTCCCCAAGACTCTTCCCCCAACCCCTGCCCTCCCTGTGCCCCCTGCCAGGGAAGGGGAGGACCCTGGATTCCTCTGAGGGAGCTGAGCTGCTGCAGCAGGGCCACTCAGGACCTGACCCCCACCACCGTGTGCGGGACAGCCCTGAGACCCCTCCAGAGCACTAGCCAGGGCTGGTGCTCTGCCTTCTCCCTTTGCCTGCCAGGACCTCCCCACCCAGCTCCAACCTGCCCAGAACTGTGCTGGCCTTGTCCCCCCCAGCGAGCTGCTGAGGTCATAAGGGTCCTGGTCTGCTTTCCTGGGCAGAGAAGCATGGGCAGACACAAAATGATCCCTAAAATAAGTATACACAGCAGAGACATAACTCACGTCGGGTGAGCAGGTGCACATGGGCTAGCCCCCTTCCCTGGCCCTCCTGGTGCTTCCCCCCCTCCCCCCCGCTGCCCCATGCATGCCCTTCACCCCCTCCAGACACCTGGCTCCTCTCCTCCCAAGCCCCGCTGGAATGGGGTTGGTTCTGCGGGGAGATGGGGGTTTGATCTCTCCAGCAGCTCCGCTCCCAGGGATCCCCTGCCCTCAGGCCTGACCTCACCTCAGGTATGGGTGGGGGACACAGCTCCAGAGGGGCAGCCAGGGAAGACCCCCATTCCCAGATGCCCCCCCCCGGCAGCTCAGGAGGCTTGACTACCTTTGAAGGGCCAGAGGCCTCAGGGGGAAGGTGGGCTGGACATTCCCGGGTCCCTTTCACCTGCCTGGGCCTTCCCTCCAGCCTGTGTCCCTTTCCTTGTAGCCCCTTTCCACAGACTTCAACTTGGGGGAGGTCCCTGAGGGTCTGTCGGTGGGTCTGGATGCTGGGGGGGGGCCTGAAACCCTGGGGCCTTCAGGGGAGGTGAAGTCAGACCCCTGGACTCAGTATTAACCCTTCAGGGCCTGGTCACCCTTCCTCCCCAAGCCTGACTCTCCTTCCGCTTCCCCGTTTCCCCCAGGGAAGGAGGCAACAAATGAGTGGTGATGAGAGGAGCCCTGTGGACGCTGTGAAGTGGGGCGACTGTTGTTATCCCGAGGATGGGGCCAGGAGGAAGTGGAAGTTTAACAGGTGCCTAATTACAAGTCCCATTGGCCGCCCTGCGCCACTCTCAGGATCGGGGAGAGCTTGGGTGAGGGCCGGGTAATGCCTGGGTAGGCCACTCTGTCACCCTGATAATTAGGGTTCCTTGGGCTCCTCCCCAAGGCGGGGACCAGGCCCCCTCCCTCCTATAGAAATAACTCCGGTTGCGGCTGGGCACTCATTGCACCTTCCTGCCACCCCGGGCAGTGTCTAGGCCCTCAGTCCTCCCTCCCTCCACCTGTCCCCACACGCCCACCACCACCGGCCCCCAGGATACCCAGCCCAGGCGGAGGAGAAGCCAAGCCTAGAGACATGGGAGTTCGAGGAGCATTCCACCTTCTACTCGTGTGCCTGAGCCCAGGTATGGGGCCGGGCATCCAGCAGGGATGCCCACACGATGCCGGACGGGCAGGGAAGGGGCAGCAAGGGGCCCGCAGACGAGCCTCGGAGGTGGTCGGAGGTGCCCGCTGCGACCCCACTTTGGATATCGCCAAGGGGCCTCTCCCCAGGAGATCCTGTGCCTGAAGGTTTGGGGCACGTGTCTACGGGGCAGGAGTCCCTGATGGATCTTTGCTGTGTCTGTGAGCCGTGTGGGCTCAAACATGCATGCACAAGGTGTGCATGGGAGTCCAGGCCTGCCTGAGAACTGGGGGGGCCTGGGGGCGGGCCGGGGTGTCAGGTGAGCAGCAAAGCTGGAGGCGCTGAGGAGGAGCCAGGAAAGACCCCTTCTCCTCAGTGTGTACTATTCCTGGAGGAGGGGCCCACCCCGGCCCCCAGGCTCGAGCCAAGGGCAGGGAGGGCTTGCCGCGAGAAGGCAGAGCCTCGGCGTAGTCTGCGTGGGTGAAGCAGGGACGTCTGCTCCGGGCCCCTGAGCTCTGAGAGCTCCTGGGTAGAGCCACACCCCCAGGATGAGGCGGCGGGGGGAGGGACGGCGCCTCCCAGGGCCCCCTCGCCCCACCGGGGCGCACCCTGAGAGCAGGGCTCAGGAGCAGATGCCGTGGCTGCCTGCCAGGCTGGGGCAAGTCCCGGCAAGGGCCATTCTGTGTGGGCCTCGCTGGAAAAGGCTCTGAGACCCTCGTGGGGTCTGGATTCGGCACGAGGGGGTTTGTGGGAGGAACTCGGGGAGGGGGGAGCGTTTTCAGCCTTTGTTCATGCACATGCGCGCACGTGTGCGTGCGTGTGTGTGTGGTGTGTGGTGTGGGGTGTGGAGTGGGTGTGGGAGGGCAGACCCGGCCCCCCGTGTATCCAGGCTCCAATGCCCTCATAAGGGCTGCTTTTCTCTCCTCCCTCACATCCAGGCAGAGGGTTAGGCGCTGGGGAAGCAGCTTGACAATTCACGAAGGATTTACAAGCTGAGAGTAGATACCCCCAGAGGGAGTGCAGCCCTGGGGCTTTCGTGAGGGGCCATGTATCGCCCCTGCCCCTGTCCTCCCTCCCTCTCTCCAGGGCGTCCTGACCAGCTCGCTCTCCCACCCTGGCTTTCTTCCCTCTCTCCAGCCTCTCTCTTCTCTCCCATTCCCTGGAATACTTCCTTAGTGCCACAGCAAGAGGGACCAAGGTGAGACAGCAGGAACAACATCCTCAGGGGAGCGTGAAGGGGTGTGGAAAGGCTGGAGCCCTGGGGGGAGGTTGAGAGGCTAGGTGAGGCCCCCTGGCCTGGGACCACGGAGGACATAGCCTCATGCAGTGTGGTTCAGCCTGTCCCTCTTTCCCAGTCCCCTTCTCTGCATCCTTGCCCTCCTGCCCACTAGCCCCCTGGGCATGGGGACAGGCCTCAGGGTTGTGGGTTGCTCCCAGCAGTCCTTCCTTGGGGGGAGCCTCTGCTCTCCACTGGGTTCTGGCTCCTACCTGGCGTGCCTCCAGCTGCCCCGGGATCTGGCAGTCAGCATCAGGATCCTTATCTCAGGAGAGCTGGCGTTCTCTTGGCCTGCGGCTGGAGGAGGCGGCCCCGGATCCCGTTAGTGCCCCAGTGGCCAGCCTACCTGCTCTGGGTCCCCCTGCAGCCCAGGGGGTTAGGGCTGCTCCCTACCAGGGGTCCGAGGGGCAATTTCAGGGATCCCTGAGGGGTTGGGGGTGTTGAAAGGGCCCCTCTGGCTCTTTAGAACCAAACTAAGCTTCTGCAGGTGTGTCGCGTCTTGAACGAATGCAGTCGGGGGACTCTAGGAGTGTGCGGTGGGCGTGTCTTCTGGATTAATATGTACTGGTGTTTGTGTGCAGATGTGGGTCCGTCTGGACCTGCCAGTGTCTGGGTGGGTAGGACGGTGGGACTGCATAGGCCTACGTCTGCATTTTGAAGGTCTGCAAAAGTGTGTCAATGTGTGAGCACACGTCACTGCATGTGTGACACTCTCTCTAACAAGAACGGGGGCCCCAGAGAGATCGAGAGGCGGGCGGAGCAGAATGAGTGGCTGAGACCTGGGCTGGGACTCCAAAGGATTTGCTGGCTGTCATGAATGCAGGAGGAGATGAGCCAGGCTGGGCCAGGGCCCAGGGCTGCAGGAGTCTGGGAGCTGGAGCCTGCCTGCCCTGCTTGCTAAGGTTGGGGCCCCCGGCACACCACCAACACCCCCCCCCCCCCCCGCTTCGTCTTCCTCTCTGGGTCCAACCGGTTGGGGCTAGTGCTTGCCTGGGGCCTCAGGGTAGGGAGGGCAAGGAGCTCAGGCCTGAGCTTCCGGATCCTGGCTCCTCACCGGGCTGACTCAGTAGAGCGAGGGCTGTTAGGAGCGGGAGGGGCCCCAAGTGGAGCAAGCATGAGGGGGCAGCTACCCTGGAGCCACACAACTGTGCGGGGAAGGACGCAAGCCACAATGCCATGGCGTCACGCGAGGCTCAGACTGCTACAGACGCAGGCGGCCGTATTCCCAGGCACACAGCACCGCTCACCGCCGGACAAACGCAGCCAGGCTCCTGGTCACAGCTGCCCCCTGCCACCACAGGCTCAGATGGCCACCCAGAGCACTTACACAGCCAGGCACACGCGGTCACACCCATGCACTGTCATACCAGACGCACAGGCACGTCCAGCCTCTTGCTCCTTGGGCCGGAAAGGGACCCTGGAGGCCGTGGTGTCCGCCCTCCTGTCTCCAGACAGAGGCGCCTTTGAACGAGCCAGGCTTCTCCATCAGAGCACTTAACAACTCTGGCGGCTTCACGTGCTTACACACACACACACACACACACACACACGTCATGTAAGTACGTACGATACCCTACCTGGTTCTAGGCATGAATATCCCTACATACGCCGACGCAGCCGCAAGTCCTCATAAGCACCCTACGTGCACCTGTGTGCGTGCACAGTCTTGCACAACCACGCACACACACACGCACACGTAACAGCCGTATACACACAAACAGTACTCCGAAGCAATCCCACAGTTACAGGATACGGACCCGCGTACACGCGCGTGCACAGACCTCACAGACCAATCCCCGCATTCTCACACGCGCGCACACGCGCTGAAGGCAGCCACCGCTTCCTAGGGAACTCCACCGAGAAGTGGAGAGAGGGGCTGAAGCCAACCCCCCCCCCCCGGTCTTCTCCCCCACCCCACCTGCCCTGCCCCTCCCCTAGCGCTGCTGTCTGCTGTGCGGATCAACGGGGATGGCCAGGAGGTCCTGTACCTGGCAGAAGGTGACAGTGTGAGACTGGGCTGCCCCTACATCCTGGACCCCGAGGACTATGGTCCCAATGGGCTGGACATCGAGTGGATGCAGCTCAATTCAGACCCCTCACACCGGGAGAATGTGGTGAGTGTCGGGCTTAGGGTTCCCCTTACCGAACGCTTCACAGTGTCTACCTGCAGGGCAGCCAACACCCTGAGGGGAAAACGAGGGCAGATAAGCAAATGAAGACCTGGAACTTACCCCATGGGCTCTCTGGGGATGGGGGCAACAGGGATGAGGGCTCTGCAATCACAGATCACAGTCCGCCTTCTCCCACCTGCTCCAGAGGGCACGGGAGGCCTCAGGGCAGTCCCAGCCTGAGCGTACACTTTCCAAAGCGCCTCATCTCATCAGCTCTCACACACTCACTCCCAGGTTAATGGGTCTGGTGGCATCATGACCAGCAGTAGAGTCTCCGAGAAGTTCAGTGAGGTGCCCGAGGCAGCCGCGCCATGGGGGGCTCCTTGGCTCTGCCTGTTTCACCATCTCCATGTTCTCTTCTTCACAGTTCCTTAGTTACCAGGACAAGAGGATCAACCATGGCAACCTCCCCCATCTGCAGCAGAGGGTCCGCTTTGCAGCCTCGGACCCCAGCCAGTATGATGCCTCCATCAACCTCATGAACCTGCAGGTATCGGACACAGCCACTTACGAGTGTCGGGTGAAGAAGACCACCATGGCCAGCCGGAAGGTCATTGTCACCGTCCAAGGTACAGCTGGACGCCTCCGGGTGCCCCTTCCCCAGACTTCGGAGCCTCTTGGCTGGGCCCTGGCTCACACCTGCCCCATTCTCTGCAGCACGGCCCGCGGTGCCCATGTGCTGGTCTGAGGGCCACATGACCCACGGCAATGACGTGGTGCTGAAGTGCTTTGCCAACGGGGGCACCCCGCCGCTCTCCTACAAGTGGGCCAAGATCAGCGGGCACACCCACCCCTACCGCGCCGGCTCCTACCACTCACAGCACAGCTTCCACTCCGAGCTCTCTTACCAGGAGTCCTTCCACAGCTCCATGAACCAAGGTGGGACTGGGCGAGCAGCGGGCCCCGGGGTGCAGAGAGCAGGGTCTGGGACAGATAGGTAAGAGCTAGGCTCAGGTCCTGGCTGCATCACTGGCTGGCTGCAAGGCTCGGGCAAGCGGCTGCACGTCGCTCTGCCTTGGCTTCATCTCACATGGAGAAGGAATAATGACGTCTACCTTCCAGGGCCATGTGAGGAGGAAATGGGGGGGAGACAGGGAGAAGCTGTGCAGGACTCACAACCAGACAGTATCAGGGCTGGAGGGGCCTTTAGAATTCCTCTGGTCTAACCTTGTCCTCACTGTTCAAAGAAGGACACCAAGGCCCAGAGAGGGGACACGTTTCCCTGAGATCACAGGGTGAATGAATGGTGTCTCTGTTCTGTTGCTGGGAGAGGGGCCTGCCTTGCCTCTGAGTGCTGGGAAAGCGACTTACCTGGAGCGTGGGGTGGGCCTGTGTGTGTGTGTGTGTGTGTGTGCACCTTCCCTCCTTCAGACCCTCCAGCAGTGGCCTGGGCTGGGGAGGTGCTCTCACACACCAGGCCCCTGGCCTTCGCTCCAGCCCCCGGCGTTCCTTCAGTTTCAGGTCTGAACAATGGTGACCTGCTGCTGAAGGGCATCTCCCGCCAGGATGATGGGCTCTATCAGTGCACAGTGGCCAACCACGTGGGCTACAGTGTGTGTGTGGTGGAGGTGAAGGTCTCAGGTGGGTGCAGTGACGGTGGCCCTGGGGGCCCTGGGACCGGGAGGGCGGGGCTGGCGGCAGCTGGGCTGTGTTTGGAGACCCCCCTCCCCGCTGCCATCAGTGTGTAAGGCTCTGCTGGGGGCGGCTGGGAACCCCTGGGAGAAATACGCACTTTGAGGGGTAACTGGCATCTCCCCATCCTTCCTCACTGGGTGTCCCAGGGCCCTGAGATCCCCCGGGGGATCCTTGCTCTTTCCCAGAGGACGCGCCCTGGCACCTCCTGGTGAGCCAGGCACCTGACTGTCTTTACTTCTCTCCACAGACTCCCGGCGCATAGGCATGATCATAGGCGCAGTGCTGGGCTCTCTGCTCATGCTGGGCTGTCTGATGGTGGGCATCTGGGGGCTCATCTGCTGCTGCTGCGGGGGCTCCGGGGCCGGCGGCGCCCACGGTGCCTTCAGCTACAGCAACCGCGGCGGGGTCGGCGGAGGGGCCTGCTGCGACTTGGCTAGTGAGATCAGGTAAAACCTGATGCATGCTGCATGCTGCCGAGCGGCAGGGGACCGGCGCCCTGCCCCTCCTCACCCCTGCCTGCCACCGGCCGGCCGGGATCCCCACCCCCACCCTGCCTGCCATCGCCAGGAGTGCTGGGACCGCAGCATGTCGACCTGCCACTCGTCGTGGCTCCTCTCTCCCCCTCCCGCGCCGGTCTTCACCTCTACCCCCCTGCCCTCCGTTTCCCTCCTGTCTGTGCACCTCTCTGTCCATCTTGTCTAGACTGTAAGCTCCTGGAGGGCAGGGTCTGCATTTTTGCACGTTCCCCCTATTTCGCGCCGGTGACAATTCTGGACATGCTTATTTAAGAAGAGTCAATAGTAAGAATAGTGCCAATAACTTCTATTAGAAACCAACTAGCAATAAAAGTAGAACGAGACTAGTCGTGCTAATGGCTGCAGTACCCTGGGGATGGACGAAGAGACGGAGCAGGACGTTGAGGGGCAGAGGCGCGGAGAAGAGAAAGCGAGAGGGCCAGGCTGGTGTTAGCTAAGGAGAGAGGGACAGGTAAGGCAGCTCCTCTGGGTCCCCGCGAAGGCGGGCGGCCGTGCGCACGTCGGACGGGCACGGAGGGCTCCTGAGCGGGGGCCGCGGCGGGGCCGCCGGCCAGGAGGAGGCCGAGGGAGAGGCGAGGCGGGGCGGGGCGCAGGCGGAGGGAGGCGCGGGGCCGAGAGGCCGCCGCCTTCCCCGCCCCCGCCGGGCCGTGCCCACGCCGCGCCCGGAGGAGCCCGCTCACCCGCCCGCCTGTTGTTTCCACAGAGAGGACAGCGAGGCGCCCGCGGGCAAGGCCGGCGGGCGCGGCCGCAGCGTCGCCCACCTGCTGGGGTACCCGACGCAGACCGCCAGCCGCTCCCTGCGCCGCAAGCCCGCGCCCCCGCCCTGCGGCGGCCCCGAGGACGTGGCCCTGGCGCCCTGCGCCGCCGCCGCCGCCGCCTGCGAAGCGGGCCCCTCCCCGGTCTACGTCAAGGTCAAGAGCGCCGAGCCCGCCGACTGCGCCGCGGGCCCGCGGCAGCGCACCGACGGCCTCCTGGTGTGAGCGCGCCGAGGGGTCGCCCGCCCGCCGCGCCCGCCGCGCGCGCCCCGCGCCGCCCGGCCCCCGGAGCCCCCGGCGGCGCCCCTGCCTCGGCGGGCGGGGCGCGGGGCCGGGAGCGGGAGGGAGGGGCGGGCGCGCCGAGCGCCGTCGAGGCCGGAGGCGGAGGGCCCCGGGCCCGGACCGGCCGGTGGCGCGGGAGATCTGAGCTCCCAGGCGCAGTGTTAGCACAATAAAGCACCTGTAAGACCTCAGACTGCTGGCTGTGGTTCCGCCGAGGGGCGGCGCGGGGCCGGGCAGGCGGGCCTCCCCGCCGGCCGCTGCCTTCCGCCGGTTCCTCCCTCCCACCTGGGCCGGGCGGCGGGCGGGCTGGAAGGGGTAGCTGGGGCGACTGCACCGTACGTCCCGCTTTGCCCTCCCATTCCGGAAGGCAGAGGAGGGGAACCGCGGGACTGACCCGGATGACCTCCCCCAAGGTTCCCAGCCATCCTCGGCACTCTTCTTCCTCCTCCTCCTTCCTCATCTCTCCCGGGCGTATGCCTTCCTTCTCAACTGCCAGGAGGGGTTTCAGAGCCACACTCTGCGGTAGAAGACCTTCGAGGGCATCCAGTGTAACCTCCCCCAGCGGGCCCCCCCTTTAATGGAAAGGGGATGGACATTTATTGGGAACCCATTAAGTGCCAGGTGCTTTCCAATATTTTTGTCTTCTTTAATCCTTGCTCTAGTCGTAGGATGTCGTGCAATGTCCCATTGTGCAGATGAAGAAACCGAGGCTTGAGGGATAGATATCTTGGCCAAGGCCACAAAGGTAATAATGCAGGTGTTGATCCAGGCATGTTTGACTCTAGGAGATCAGGCTGTTTCTCTGATAGCTGAATTCCTCCTACAGCATTCCTGACAAAGGATCCTCCAACCTCTTGGGTACCTCCACTGGCATCTGACTATCTCCCAAAGCAGTCCATTCGGCCTCTGACTGTCAGAGAGAGATTTCTTCTATTGAACCCCGTTTTTATTCCCTAGAGCTTTTATCCCCTGGTCCAAGTTCTACTCTCAGGGAGCCCTAAGCGTCACATTTCCAAGTCAGCTGCCTCTGGGGGACCAAGTGGTTGGACTCTGCACGGGATGGCTGCAACAGGCAACAGCTGGGAGTGTGTCCGGTCTAGGGGCTGAGGGTCTTCTGAAGAACACAGTTCTACCTGCCTCTGCCCAGCCACCTGCCTGTGGAGAGCCCAGGCGTTTCCTTCTCTTTGCCTCTTCCCTGGGAGGCTTCCTAATGCTCCCTGCTCCCACCCTGGGACTGCATGAAGTGTGGGGTGTGGATGGACCCCAACTTACCTGGGTTCCATGTTTCTAAACTGAGAAAGCCCTGAAACCCTGCTTGGTTATATGCAACTACAAAGCCCTTCTGGTTGGCTTGGGTATTGGCCAGAGGGTGCGGGCATGGCTGGCTCTGTCTTGCTCGAGCTTGGGAGGAGAAAGGAGAGACAGTGGTGGGACTGAGGGAGCCAGGGACAAAAGCCTTGGGGGTGGGGGTGGGTTCTTGGGGATGGGTGGGGTACAGGGGGTAAGGGGATCGAGTGGTGAGGGGAGCAGAGGACTGCAGGAATCATGCATCCCCTCATTGCGTTTGGACACATCAATGAGCATCTATAGGATGACTTGCTTGCAGATAGTTACACCTTTGGCGGGCACAGGGCCTGGCACACTTCTTCCCTAAGGCAGGAGCCTGCACAGGATGACTTGGTGGGGGGGCCCTCCCAGTCTGAGGAGCCTCCAGCTCAGCCTCCTGGGAGGCGGTGAGGGATGGACTGACAGCTAGCTGGCTGTAGAGGTTCTGTTGAATGACATCATCTTCCCCGTTCCGGGAACCAGGGAGCCATGCTCAGGCAGCCTTCGTTGAGGGCTGAGAACAGCGAGGTCTGGCAAGAAAACCTCATTATGAAGCAGTAAGAGAGATTTTAGAGAGGCTCTGGAGACGACTTCCAGTAGGGTGACCCAGCGTACCCGGGGAAGTTCCTAAACCCCAGGCGGGCTCTCAGTCAGTCCCACAGCGCTCGCTCACCTCCGCGGCGGGTGGGAGAGGTGGTTCTGCTCCTGCCATTTTGCTCTAGGGGCACCTTAGTCTCTTCTTTGTCCTTCATGAACCCCTTGTCAGTGTTGGGGGAGAACACCTGTGGTGGTGAATGTGTGACGGTGGCTGGGGCAGGGGGGCCGGAAGCCCTGATTTGTAGCATTTGCCCTTTCTGAGATGCACGCACTCCCAGCGGGGCTGGTTTCCAGCTAGGACATGACGCCCCGGCGCGGACTGGGAGCAGCGTGCCACAGGATGCCACCGTGGACTAGTTCCACGAAACAGGTTCCACGGAAGTAAATGACCTCCAGCACCGAGGCAATAGTGAACCTTAGTAAGGGCACCTGGGTGGCTTGGTCAGGCAAGCATCCGACTCTTGATTTCAGCTCAGGTCATGATCTCAGGGCTGTGGGATCGAGCCCCACGTCAGGCTCCGTGCTGAGTGTGAAGTCTGCTTAAGATTCTCTCTCCCTCTCTCTCAGTCCCCCCCTTCCCGCCCACCGCGCACATGCGCTCTCTCTCTCTCTCTCAAAAAAAGGGAACCTTAGTAAAATAATTAGGAAGTGATGAGATTTGAGTACTTATCTCTTTTGTTTTAATGTAATTTAACTGTAAATTTATAGAAATTAATTTTTAGTAATGGCTGCATTTAACAACGGGCTGGTAAATTTTGGGTGGGCCATGTCACCGGGCAAGCACACGGCTATGCACACAGATGCTGCCTCAGGAGAGGGAATCCCAAGTACAGTCCTGATTCTTCGCTGTTTTTCCGTGGAGATATTAGCAGCACAAAATCTCTTGTCTCCCTTCTGCTTCCCAGGGCTGTTTTCTGTGTGTCTCTCCAGCCTTGCCAGAGTGGAATTCTAGCTCCTCTGCTCACTGGAAAAGTAGATCATTTATGTGTCCCTGGTCACCATCAGGGTGACCACAGAATTCCCGTGAATTCGTCTCCCAGGATACCCTGGGAAATCTATTTGGGAGACACCGAGTCCCTCCTGACTCAGTTCCTCCTGAGTCTCTCCGGGTTTTAGGAAGTGATGCTCTAGTCATCCTCTTTTAAGCCCCCAATTCTTAAGACCTGAGAAGCATGGAATCCCAGTGAATTTTCTTTGCTGGGTTTCCATTAGAGTAAGTTTCAGCATCATGCTGCCCAATTACATTGTGATTGCTCTGGGCCCGCAGACTCTGGTGGTGACTCTGGGAGGGGGTGGTGGTTTTTCCTGCCTCCCTGAAAACCAGGGGTTTTTGAGAATTACACAATCACTGTCTGGAGGTGGGGACTGGTCTGAACTTTAGCCTTGTCTCCTGTGCTTCCCTAGAATGTCCTGGGAAAGCCCTGCTTGCAGTTCACCCTCGGCACCCAGCCCCTCTGCAGCGATCTCTCGTTTATTCCTGGGGTGTGGACCAAAACCCATTCCGGTCAGTTCCTTGCAGTTAGATCAGGAGAGACATGCAGAAGGCACAGAGCCTAGAGGGAAGTGGGACCATGCAGGCGAGGTGGGACGGTGTCGCTCTGGGTAAAGCTGGGGGCGCTCGGGCGCGGTCGCTGTGCGGGCTAGTGAGGCGTGGACAAGACAGCCTGGTGCCGCCCCGCAGTGGCCTTCCTGCATGCGTTTTAGGAGGACAGGTTGGGACACTGCGTGCCTGGGAGGGGACTGAAGCCCTTGATCAAGTCAGGAAACAGAGTGGAGGGGGATGGGGAGACTCTAGGGGCTGAGGGGCTGAGTCCACGGTGATGATGGACCCATGGTGGGTGTCTCGGGGAAGAAAGAAGGAAAGGTGAGGGGAAAAAAACTTGTAATAAATATGTGTGGATTAGTCACGTTCACACATGCAAGGGAAGATACCTTAGTTCTGGAGACAGACAGACCTGAGTTCATAGTTACGTAATAAGCCCCAAAGCCTCAGCTTTTTCCTCTGTAAAATGAAATAGTAACAGGGCTATTTTGTGTGAATGCTTATTACAGAGCCCAGTACATCGCTGGGGCTCTGCAAATGGTTGCCCCCCAGGCCCCCAGCCCTCAGTATGGCATTTCATACGGCAAGAGGGCAGGCTTGCAGGCGGACATCTAACTGCACAGAGGTGGGGGCTGGGGCAGTGGCAGGCCCGCAGGGAGGGAGATGGAATGAGTGAAGCCTCGGGATTGAATTTGGAGGTGACTTCCCATCTGGGGGAAGAGGTGAGGCGCCAGCAAGCAGCAAATAGGGAAGTAGGAGGAGAACCAGGAATCCACGTGCATGTATTAATATTGACGACAATCCTCATTAGTAATAGCGATGCTAATAATAACAGGAAGCACCAGAAACACAAGTTCAGCGGGGACCCAGAGTCAGGCCTGGGAACAGGCTGCCCAGAGCCTCAGGGCTACCTCCCCCGACCAGGGCGTGCCCTCCCTGAAAGAGACAAGACTCTTTCTTGTCTACCCACTTGCTCTCAGCTGCCAGTCCTCAGGCCCGATTTGGCGCCTGGAGCACTGACCTCCCCAGCATCTCCCAGGTGCGCGGTCTCTGCTGAGGGGTCTCCACTCCTTGCCCAAAGCCGAGGAGGGACCCTCCCAGCAGGGGCCACAGAGATTTTCTTAAACATTTTTGGGGAGAATCAGTTCCGTCTTAGAACCGAGCTCCTTCAGCTCAGGACAGGTCCCACTTCCTGCCTGTCTCCACCTGTTGGTCCCCATGGGCATCCCCTGGTCTTGTGTTCCTCCTCCTCTCCTGCTGGGAGGCCACCCCGAAGCCTGTGGCCCCAACTTGTCATGACTGGCCTCAGTACGCTCCTTGACTCTGCAGACTCCCAGCCCGCCGCCTCCACCCCCAGCCCCGACCTGGCCTCAGTGCTCCCCCTGCTTCTTCCTCTTTCCCAGTCCCCTCCCCTCCTTTCCCTTTCTCCTTCCTTCCCCCATTCTCTCCCCATCTCCCCCAATCGCTCTCTCCCTGCTCTCTCTCCTTCTCTCTCTCTCCCCCCTGTTTCTCCTCTCTCTCTCGCACCGTCTCTCTCTCTCTTTCTCTCTCATCCTTTTTCTCAGCCTGCATAGGTCTTTTGAGACAGACTGACCATATCTTGTTCTACTATCCCAGGCTCTATTGTGCTCCCAGAGAAGGGGAAATGGTGTTGACTTTGTTATCCTTGAACTGTCCTGGAGTGTCCTGCAACCCTCCCATCTCCATCAGACTAAGCTTCCACTAAGGGCAGAGCCGGGCCACCTCCTTTCTCAGTATCTACTCCCTTCGAGAGCTCAGAATCTCTCCCCGAGCTGACCTTCCTTAAAATTAGTGTGATGGATGAAGACTGTATTAGATACTTCTCCCCCAACTTGGGATGCCACCAGCAACCAACAGCTGTGATCGCCTCAGAGGCATGTGATGGAAAAAGTCACGCAAATACGCAAATCCCCCCACATCTTCCTCAAAGTGAAAATTACCCACCAGTTAACCAGCAAGTCAGGTAGGACCTGGGGAGCACCAATGGGTGCTCCAGGCTTCCGGGGCTAGGGCGCCGGGCCCAGCTCTCCCGGACCAGTCACTGTGCTCCCTGACTTTGGCCAACGAGCTCCCCAACGCTGCCCTGACCTTCCTCCATCTGCTCCCGCACCGCCTTGCCCCTGCACATGAGGGCAGCGCTGTCCCTCCCGCTCTGCTCCCCCCCCACATCCCACCTGTCAGAAGTCCAGCTGGCTCTACCTTCAGAGTACCAGAGTCCGACCCTCCTCACCTCCTTCAGGCTCCCAGCCTGGGTGGCGGCGACAGTGTCCCAGCCGGGCCCCCCACTTCCTCCCTCACCCACCTACACCCCATCTTCAGCAAAGAAGCCAAAGTCACACTTAGACCATTCTTCTGCTCAGAATGCTGAAACGGCTTCCCATTTTACTCAGAGCCGAGGCCGACGTCCTTCCACTGGTCCTCCCGACCTTGCACGGTGCCGCAGGGACCAAGCCTACGGCCCTTCTCCCCTTGGCCCTCTCCCCTGGATCCACACTGGCTCTAGCTTCTGGAACACTGGCATTGGCAGGGGGTCAGCCCACATGGTCTCTTTGCCCAGAATGGCTTTCCTCCAGATTTCCCAATGGCTAACTCCTCACCTCTTTCAAGTCTGTTCCACTGTCTCATGGAGTCTTAGTTAAGGTTGGAGGGCCCTGCTGCCCACACTTCTGATGGCCCTACACTTCTATTGTTCTTTAACTCAGAAGATGCATCCCCTGCTACCATGCCGTCATGGTTTTACTAACTGACACCCCCACCCGTCAGCTCCACGGGCGTGGGGATCTATGTTTTACTCACTCATGTACCCAAGATGCAAACAATGCCAGGCAGTTAGGAGGCACGCCATACATTTTGTTTCAAAGATTTCAAGAGGCTGGGGGGAGACAGGCAAGCTGCAGCAAGGGGAGGTAAAGCCCTGCCCAGGGCTCCTGAGGGGGTGGGAAGTGATGTAGAGCAGCCTGTCTCCTCCTGAGTGGCTGCGAGCTCCCTCTGGGGCCCAGAAGGTGGTCTGAGGCCAGCCACGGATGATGCCGCCTCAAGGGGGCCATCCAGATAGAAGACCTCCCACCCTGAGACTCCCGGCTTCCTCGGCGGAGGGGATGTCTGAAGAACAGCCCCTACTGTCCACCCGCATGCGCCGCCCCCTCCCCCCCCCGCCGCATTAACCACTTTGTTCACAAGTGTATTTTGGCCACACACTTCCCGTGTGTTGTTGGTGGGAGGGGGTATTCAATCTGACCCTTCCAGGAGCTCCCAGGCTCCCCAGGGACACCATTAACCCCATTGGGAAAAATTAAAGAATAACGCTCATGACAGTTGATTCAGCTTCTTGCAAGGCTGGGACAGTGGGTGCTCTGAGGTCACTTGAGGGAAAGGTCCTGGGGCTGGCTTCAGAGCTTGGACTGGAGAACAAGATGGATACAGGGCTATATTCTCCCTGGGAGGTATGGGAAGAGCCTGGAAAAAGAGGCGGAGAGCATGACTGTGTCAGGTTCAGGGGACAGCCTCCTACCCGGGATGGAAGGTGTGGGTCGGGTTGCCGAGCCATTTCCATCATAAGGCCCTCGCAGGGGAGAGGGGAGGCGAGGTACACGTGTCAGCTGGGATGCTGGCCAGAGAGGGGTAGGGGTGCCTGTGAGGGGGGTGTTCCCTCCTCCATCCTGCAGGCTGAGGAACCTCATTTCTTTTGCTGAAAACTGTCCAGTGGGGCCTCATCCCTCCAGGACTCCAGCTTCCTCTCCGCCTTCCCCTGCCTCCCGACCCGGGCAGGACAGGAGCATTCCTCTTCTCGGGGGTGTGGGGGCCAGGAAGGAGGCGCTGATCTCACGGCATTATCGAGGCTATGCTGGTCCCTGAGGCAGAGACAACTTGGTGGTGGGATGTTTGCGTGTCCTTCAAACCGGGTGGTTGGACAACCTCACAGGAGGCTGTGTGTGCGGGGTTAGGATGTCCACCAGGGTCAGTGGTGGCCAGATGGCCACGGCTCCAAGGGAGGGACCACAGCAGACCGCCAGTACCCTCCTCTGCCTACGAGCAACCCCCCAAGGCCCTGACTCATGTACCCCTGACCCTCTGCCGGCCCCCCCTCCCTTAGGCAACTCACTGGCCCCTCAAGAGGAAACGGGACATTTCTGGCCCGGAGTCGCTGTGTAGCCAGATATTCCCGGCTTCACCCCGACTCCAGCTTGTGGCTGTCCCCTCCCTACCATGGCCAAGGCACGCCAGGCTCTCCTTCCACCAGCCAGCCTGACCCTGAGGCAAGTCCTCTTGATGTCCTCAGCACCCCATGGCCTTGACCTGGCTGGTGCGACTTAGCCCGTGCCGGACGGTTGCGGTGTCTGAGCATGACGCTGTCCCTTCGCGTGGAAAGGCTCTCCAGAGCAGCGCCGGGGGCTCCACCTGGGCGATCCAGGCAGGACTCAGGATGCCGCAGCCGTGGGGCGGGTGTCCTCCCTGACCCTCCCCATAGCCGAGCTATCCGGGTCTCTGTCTCCATGTCCCTGGGGCCACTGCCCAAGCTCAGCTTTCTGCTGTCCTGCTCCAGACGTTCTCCGTGAGGCTGCCCGAGTGAGCTTTCAAACATGCAAGTCTGGTCCTGTCGTTTCCCTTCTTCCAACTCTGCAGTGGCCTCCTTTTACGTTCGAATTAAATTTTCAGTCTTACCGAGTCCTACCAGACCCCACATGGGCTGACCTCTGCCCTTGCCTCCTCCCAGCGAGCTCCTTCTGGTCACCCTCCGGCCGCGGGGGACCTTCCTGCAGACCCTCCTCTAAGCCAGGAGCTTTCCAGAGGGGCTCTCAGGCGGCCCGGTCCGCAGCGCGCCAGGCCTCCCCACTCTGCTCGGCGACTCCTGTCCCCGCGGGCCTCCGCCCAGGCCCTTGCTCAGAGACACCCCGTGTGTTGCCCTGCACCAGCACCACTTTTCCCCCTCGTCAGTCTTGCTTGCAGTTTTCCCTTCTTCTCCTCCGTAGAGCTTAACACAGTTTTAATTAAACGTTGTGTGTATTTGGCTTTTTTAAAGGTTTTATTTATTGGGGCGCCTGGGAAGCTCAGTCGGTTGAGCGGTTGAGCGTCTGCCATCGGCTCAGGTCACGATCCCGGGGTCCAGGTCGAGCCTCTCTGCTCAGCGGGGGGAGTCTGCTTCTCCCTCTGCCCCTCCCCACTACTCGTGTCCTCTCTCACACGCTCTGTTCTCTCTCTGTGAGACACAGAGAGAGGAGAGAGCATGAGCTCCATGTCTGAGCTCCGCACTGACCGCCAAAGCCCCCCTCTTAGCTACCCTCAGACGTATGGGTGCACATACAGGCACTTTGGTCCATCTTTGGGAGGACGAATGCGGCAAAGGGGCTTGTACAAGTCCCACATTCCCGTTTGGACAGGGGATTCCAGGATTCTGGATTCCTGGAGCGTGTTCTAGAAGGGCAAGAGTGAGCTCCAGGTGGCCACAGCCTTGGCCCATTGCCTGTGGAGGAGAGTCCCAGCAGGCCCTGCGGTACAGACCCAGGGCAGCAGCCGTCTTGCCTTGGTGGAGGGGGGATACTCTCTGTGCTCACGGCCTCTGGGAATAACTGGACAGGGAATGGACCGACAGACATCCTGCTCTATCTGTCCTCATCACACACAACCCCCAGAAGACTCTCCAGTGACTGCTCCCGGAGTTGGCTGAGGCTCTAGCTGGCAACTCTGGCCTTCGGTGTTCGACTCCCTCCTGCGTGAGTCATAGGTGAGCGCTCTATGTCTCCTCCCGACTGCCGTCCCTTTTCTGTTCCACCTGGAGGGGAGCCTAAGGACAACCTGCCAGCCTGGGAACACAGTGACCCCAAACCCTGATGCTGCTCTGGGACACCTGTCCCAAGAATCTACCGGCCATACCTTCTTCCATCCCTGCCCACTGAAGCTTTGCTTCCAGCCAGAGTCTCTGCCCCTTTCTCCGCTTCCTTTGGGGAGCTGACTGGCCCTCCTTGGGGACACAGTTCTCACAGGCCAGAAGAAGCCTTTGAGACACACTGGGGGCCGTATTATGGTTGTTGACACATTGCTTCCCCACTAGGCTGTGAACTCTTTGAGGGCAGGGGTGGGGATGCCACGATTCAGACTTCCCTGCATCCCAGTCGGGCCTGGTGCACTGGGGGATCAGCAGGTGAGCAGTCAGTGCTTCCTGAATGAACAAATAAATGCATTTCCTTCCTTACCGATTCCTGTTCAAACTGCTTTTTTATCCTTTATTTTGTTAAACCAATACTCCTTCTGACAAGATGTAACTCTTCTCCATCCCCTAGAGGGAGGATCCTTGACCCCAGCTAGGCTGATCAAGCTCTATCTGTTTGTTGGGAATTTTAATCTTCAGGGAGCCACATGGGAACAGAAACAGAACAGATTTATTCCATGGTGGCCCTGAGGAGGTTGTCCCAAGACCTGCATCCCCAGGGCCTCCTGGCTTTGTCCCTTCTGAGGCTCAGTTCATCAGTGTTTTCTTTGGTTCTCAGAGTGCTATAGACTGAATGTTTTTGTCCCCTCCCCCCCCAATTAATAGACTGAAACCTAATTCCCAAAGTGAGGGCATTTGGAGGTGGAGCCTTTGAGGAGATGAGGTCCTGAGGGTGGAGCCTCGTGAGTGGGAGGAGTGCCCTTAGAGAAGAGACCCCAGAGAGCTCGCTCACCCTCCCGCCGCCCCTTGAGGACACAGGGGGAAGCTGGCCGTCCATCCATGAACCAAGAAGCCGGCTCTCACCAGACTCCAAATCTGCTGGCGCCTTGCTCTGGGACTTCCCAGCCTCCAGAACCACGAAAAATCAACTTCTGTTGTTTAGAAGCCACCCGGACTACAGTATTTTTTTACACCTGCCTGACCTGATGAAGACGCTGAGCTACCTACAACTTCCTAAACATTTCCTTCTTTTGCTTTAGTTAAAACCAGAGCTGGTTTCTGTTCTTTGCATCCAAAGAACTCTGATTCCAGGGTTTTCACATTATTCTTAGATATTCTGAAGAACAGGACTGTTTAAACGGCCAAATGTATGATATTGACTTATTTGGCTCAAGTCCTGTTGCTTTGTGCTTCCCTGGCAGTGGTATTACTCTTTTCTGCCGATCTCTCCTTCTTTTCAGCTCTGATGCATCCCTGAGCTGCACACTGAGGAAAGGGCAGAGGAAAGGAGCCTGAAGAAGTCTCGTTTGCAGGAAGCTGGCGTGTTTCTGACACATGAGTCGACTCCTTTCATTGGCCTCTTTTATTCCACGGTCCACTCATTCTTTCCGTCCTTACTTTATAATTCGTTTGTGATGTGGGGAGGATCTTACGGGTCGTCTAGGGCAGGAATGGCTAATAGGTTTTGTCTTGGCTCCCAACCTCAATTAATCGGCCCGAGTCACTTAAGCGTCATGCTGCCTGCGGACTCAGTGTGTCATCATTATTTCTCCGTGCCCGACACGGTCCCGGAGGGCGGAAGTCTGTGTACATGTACTGCATATTTGTCATTCCTGATCTAATGCAACTTCCCACCTAATAGGAAAAGTCTCTAGTCTGTAATACCGCTCTGAGATGGTTTCAGCTTAAGCACATTCACTGAAACAGCTCACCTCATGTCGGGCCTCCTCTGTTTGTCAGAAAGTTCTCCCTGGTGGAATGGTGCAGGGGACGGGACTGGACGGATGAGATAAACCTCCAGCTAATTCTGCCTCTGCCATGGACCAGTTATGTAATTCTAAGGAGTAACAATCTCTTTGGGCCTCGGCTTTCCACCTGAGAAATGAAAAACTTGAACTGAGAAACCACAAGATTTCCTTCCAGCTTTAAGATCCTATTACTCATGTGAGTCATTGTCTGCCTCTCAGGGCCATACTCCAGTGGCCTCAGTTACACAATCTGGCTACGTGACAGCCCTTCAAACAACGGGGGACCTTCCGAGTCTTTTGTTCTAGGCTCAATATGACCAGTTTCTTTAATCATTTTTCATATGATAAGGTCTCTAGACTTTTCGCCGTGTGGGTTATTCTCTTCTTGACACTTGAGTTTTCGTGCTGCATGCAGAAAAGATGTGGGGAGCCATGGAGTCAAATCTGGAAGGAGATGGTGCTTGCCCTGAAGACCAGCAACTAACCAAGTGCTGAATAACCAAACACATGTCACTTCTTAACAAAAATGGAAGATTTCCCAGAGATGTCATTTGCAGAAAAATTTTTTTAAAAAGATTATTTATTTGAGAGAGAGAGAGAGAGAACGCGTGCATGAGCGCAAGCAGAGGGCAGGGGCAGAGGGAGAAGCAGACTCCCCGCTGAGCAGGGAACCCGATGCGGGGCTCGATCCCAGGACCCTGGGATCATGACCTGGGCTGAAGGCAGATGCTTAATCAACTGAGCCACCCAGGTGCCCTGCAAAAAATTTTTTTTTTTTTTTAAACAAGGCACTGGGTATTCCTATCCCTACTGATGAAAATAAATATGTCTGTCTCAGCCTTGCCTTTTGCTATGCCCCCTCTCCATTCTCTCTGACATCATGTCCCCTGACCCCGACGTCCTATCAGCTCTTGCTTTGCCCAGAGGACAGGTACAAAGGCTCAAGGAAAATTCAATGAAAACAGAGAAAAGCGAAAACAGAGGGACAGCGTTCTGGTCTATGTGCCAACTGGAAATAATGGTGTAAAGGTAGTCATGGGAAGAATCTGACTCCCAAACATACAGGGGTGCTCCTGGCTACCCTAACCCCAGGCACATGTGTTCTGAAGACCACAAGATCCCACGTGTTGTGGCCCAAGGCCACCACTCGGATCCTCCCCATTCCATTCTCCCCCACCACACTCCCTCTGTTTTGACCCAGCCAGCCATGAACTCAGATGACCTGACAGTCCTTCACGCTGGAAAGAGAATCCCCTGTCCCCCATCTCTCACCTTCATCTATTTCTAGATCTTTTCTTATGATAATGCCTCGGACATCAGGAAACATCAGGGTCTCAAACTACAGGGGCTGGGCTAGGGCCAGAGCTGGAAGTGGGCGATTCAGAGTTTCTCTGTTAGTTCAAATGTCTAATGTCTTTTACATTCTGGGACCCAGACTGGAGGCAATCCTTTGGTCAGTTAGTTGATATTTGCATTGGTCTGCTAGGGCTGCCATAACAAGACACCAGAGAATGAGTGGCTTAAACAAGAGAAATTTATTTTCTCATAGTCTTGGATGCTAAAAGCACAAGACCGAGGTGTCAGCAGGTTTAGTTTCTTCTGAGGCCTCTCTCCTTGGCTTGTAGATGTCTTCTTTCTCTCTGTGTCCTTCCATGACCTTTTCTCTGTGGGTGAATCCCTGGTATCTCTCCCTCTTTTATAAGGACACAAGTCATATGGGATTAGGGCCCATCCCAATGACCTCATGTAATTTTAATTTTCTCTTTGAAGTCCTTTTTCCAAATACAGTCATATTCTGAGATATTGGGGGTTAGGACTTCAACCAATGGACTTGGAGGAGACAGATTCTGTCTACAACAATACTTCATGAGCAGTGGTGGGGGTGGTGGGGTTGGTGAATGCCCTGGACCATCAAAGTCCCTGTGGGTCCTGGAGAACTTCCAGCATCTTTGAGGGGATGGTCTGTTATCTTGCCCCAAGCAGAGCCAGGAGCGGGGGAGGGGGGATGTGGAAGACTGTGCTAGTGTTTTCTGTCTGGCGGCTCCCAGCACAACAGCTGTCTAGGCTGCTCCTGGAGGTGGGACAGGAGTCTCATGGGAAGTACGGGGGCCGTGGTGGCTTCCAGACACCAACTATGTTCCAGAGCATCATGTGCTTGGGCAGTGGGCTTCCTGATGGTCCAGACAGCAGTTTATATCCTCCTCCATGGCAGACCCTACACAAGGGGGTTCTCTGTCTCTGGAGTCACTCTGTCAATACAGATGTCCTTCTGCTTTTTCCCTGGCAAAGAGATCAGAAAGGTTACTCCTCTGATGTTTGGAATCTTAGCATCCTTGGCTAGACCTGAAGCCATCCCAGAAAGCCTGGGGTGGACATCCCCACAAAGCCCAGGTCTGTGGGGTGTTTCTATCAGGGGCAGGGCATCCTGGCGTCGAGGCAGGGGCTGAGCTAGAGGGATGGCCCAGAATCCAGCCACACCTCTGAGTTTCTCCTGCTCTCTCCTCCTTGAGAAGGAGGCCTTATCAGCCCCTAGCGAGAAAGGTGCTTCCCTCAGAGAGCATTTCCTAGGAATGCTAGGCAAGAAGGGGTTGGGATTCATCTAGACTTCCACTCAGCAAACCTTTATCCATACCAGTGCTGTTCCAGGAACCCTTGCTAGATGCCCGGTGGTGAGGCAGTCTTTGCTTTTAAGGGGCCGAGAATTTAGTGGGAGAGTAGGTGCAGTGAGCGCCGTGACTAGGATAAGCAATGGAGATTAAAGGAAGTACACCCACCCCACCCAGGCCAGGGCAGGAGATCAGCAAGGCTTCCTGGAGCAGGTGCACCTGGGAGATTGTGGAGGAGATAGTCACATGAAGAAGGGGGACTGGGTGGGAAACCGAGGGAAGTGTGGTCCAGATAGGGAGATGGTCCACGTGCAAAGGCCTGAAGAGTTATGTAAGACAAGAGTTCGTTTGAAGAACTGCAAATGAAGCTTCACGTGGTTCAGTCTGATTGGAGACCAGAGTATGAGTCAGGAGATGAGGTGGCAGAGGTAAGGAGGGCAGACCATCGAGGCCTAAAAGAGAGGAGGTCCAACCCTGCTCTCCTCCGCAGGAGATCCCCCTCCTCCACACACCTCTGACACCTGCAGGACTCCTACCTGAGCAGTAATAGTGCCAGGCAGAGAGGAGAGCAGCCAGGGTCAGGAGCAGGGAGATGGGGACCATCACCAGCAGCACATCTTTGTAGGAGGACTTTCCTGGGGCTGGACATGCAGGCGGCAGAGTCAGAGGGGGGTTTGATGCTTAACAATCCCTCAACCACTGACCCCTGGCCCTTGGCATACCTGCCTTGCGATGGCAGCTCTCCCAAGGGGTGACGGTGGCCAAGTCCCAGCTGACGGGATTAGAGACAATGCAGGAATACGCCACACTCTTGTCTCCTGGTCCCAGTGAAACCCTCAGCACCTGTCCATCCATGAACAGGCCACTTGGTTCAATACCAAAGTCAATGGTCCCCTCCCGTCGCCAGCTATAGGTTATGTCACTGATGTTGGGGGCCCGACAGGACAGGAACACCTGGCAGGTCTTGGGTGGCTGAGCGTCCCCTGATACAGCGATGAATACTTGTACCACGGGTCTGGGCACTGCATCTAGGCAAGAACAGTAGAGCGGGCATGGGTTATAGTGATGCTGGGCAGGGCATACCGTGCCAGCCCTGGGATCCATGCAGGGTTAGAGGTCACCTCTGACCAGCCCACTCTTGCTCCAGAACCTAGTCTGGTTTCCCATTGCCCACAGGACAGAAGCTGAATTCCTTAGTCTGGTATTCAAAATCCTTCATGAAATAGTTGGTGTCAACCTCTGTAGTTGTAACCACCTGCTGGTCTTACTCACCTACCCTCATTAATTTCCGGTTCTCCCAAGCATGTCATGCTTTTCCACATCCTGCATGCTTTCATATGGCCCAGCTGTGCATGTATGCCTTTCTCTTCTCTTCCTCCTGGGGAACTCCTACCAACCCTTCAAGACCCAGTTTGAGCACATTGCTTACTGTTCTGATTATGAAGCCTTCCCTGATAATGTAGGCTCTGAAGACTCCTCCTGTCTGTCCTTTGTCATAGCACTGTCCTCATGACATATCAGTCAGACAGGGGATAGGCACCTATTAAATCAGGCAAGAAAACCAACACATTCTGGACTATTAGAGTTTATAGTTTGGTGAAGACAAGTACTGACAAGTGACTGAATAATTAAAGACATAATTACAAGGGTCCAAGCTCCCGTGGAGACCAGGGGGTGGGGGTTCTGTTTTGTTATCTTCATAACCTAGCTCTCTAGGTGCTCAGCCACTTGGACCGGTGAACACAGTGGAGTCCCGGTATCCCAGGCCGTGGCTCTCCTCTCTTGTATAGGTGGATGAGTCCATCCCGAGTCTCTGTGGCAATGGGGACCAGCAGGAGAGCATTCTGGTGACAACGGGAGGGCTCTGTCTCTGACAGCGTTCCAGAGTCAAGCAGACTAAAAGCTCATTAATGCCAGCTCAGTCTGGTGGGATTTGTGGTATGGAAAAGGAAAGATTTGCTGGTCACACTAATAGTATAAACAAAGACTACGTGTGTGGATGTGGGGCGGATATTTACGCTACTTAAGAGGGCAAGCTGCTTTCAAACACTATCAGGCACAGTAGAAACACCCATTGACATTTCTAGTAACTGATCTGCTAATTCAAATCATTCTCATCTATTGTCAAAGCAGAGCTCCCAAGGACGGCTGCTTGGCAGCGTTGTGCAATTAGTTCTAATCATGCTATGTATTTGGAAGCAATAAAACAGCAATTTCCTTAAAATCTGTAATTCAGATGCTGAGAACAAGGCATTTTAGAGCTTAGTGGTGTGGGTGCTGCGTGCATTATCACTTTCAATGTCCTCATTTCACATGTGCAGCAGCTGAGACTCAGAATAGGAAGAGGCTCCAGGGCTGCCTGTATGGTTGTGTAGGTTATTCACTGTGCAAGGGCCCTGGGCTAAGGGGACAACCAGTGAGGGTAGGGCTGCTGAAATCCAGCCAGCACTCTGCCTGCCAAGCTGTGCAACTCGGTTCAGGGCTGCGTGCATCCAGGACACACGTCTAATGGTGCACTGGAACCCCGAATGGCTCACAGACTGGCTGTCCCTGGGTTGGTGGTGGTGGTGGGAGGTCCCCTCTCCTTCCCAATTTATTGCCTTTCTCTCCCTCACTGTCTTCCTCTTCCCAGCTGTCACTCCTACTTTTCATTCTTAACATTGGACCTTTTTCTCCCCACTGCCCTATCAAATTTCTGAGGTTTTACTGAAATAGTGATTTGAGGTACCACACATGCCTTTTCCAAGACATTAGGCAGATGAACGAGAGCTAAAAGGCTATTTTTTTTCCTAGATCAGCAGAAATATGGTGGAGGGGGAGGCAGTAGAGGTGGAGATAGAGGTGATGATGGTGGTAGAGGTGATTGTAGAGGCAACAATGGTTGAGGAGGTGATGGTGGAGGAGGTGGAGGTGGTGGTGGAGGTGATGGTGGACAAGGTGGAGCTGATGGTGGAGGAGGTAGAGGTGGTGGTGGTGGAGGTCATGGTGGAGGAGGTAGAGGTGGTGGAGGTGATGGTGGAGGTGGTGACTGTCAAGAAGGTGGAGGTAGTGGAGGAGGTGGAGGTGATGGTGGAGAAGGTAAAGGTGATGGTGGAGGAGGTGGTGGTGGTGGAGGTGAAGGTAGTGGTAGTGATTGTGGAGGAGGTGGAAGTGGCAGTGGAGAAGGTGGAGGTGATGGTGGAGGAAGTGGAGGTGATGGTGGAGGTGGAGGTGGTGGTGGATGTGATGGTGGAGGTGGTGATTGTGGAGGAGGTGATGGTGGAGGTGGTGGTGGAAGTGATGGTGGAGGAGGTGAAGGTGATGGTGGAGGTGGAGGTAGTGGTGGAGGTGATGATGGAGGTGGTGATTGTGGAGGTGGTGATGGCAGAGGTGGTGGTGGTGGTCGTGGAGGTGATGGTGGAGGTGGTGGTGGAGGTGAAGGTGGAAGAGGTGACTGGAGGGGGTGGAGGTGAAGTTACTGGAAAGAAGGGCCAGTGCCCAGTGAAGCCAGCCGCCCCAGCTGAGGTGCCGAGTGGGGCTGTGTGAATGATCCTGCCAAACCACGGGGAGCAGAAGACCTGCCCAGCTGAGCCCCACCACCCCGCAGGTGGTGAGAATTAAAATGGCTGTTTTCGGGCAGTAAGTTTTGGGGTGGTTTGTTTTGCAACAATGAATAATTGAGAGAACCCATGAATGTCATATAGTTAAAAATCTCTAAATACGTCTAAAAGAACTCTTTAAAACAATATGAAATCCACATTCCATACTTCAATTATACTTCAATTTTTAAGATTTTTTTTTTTTATTTGACAGAGAGAGACACAGCGAGAGAGGGAACACAAACAGGGGGAGTGGGAGAGGGAGAAGCAGGCCTCCCGCCGAGCAGGGAGCCCGATGCGGGGCTCGATCCCAGGACCCTGAGATCATGAACCGAGCTGAAGGCAGATGCTTAACGACTGAGCCACCCAGGTGCCCCTATACTTCAATTTTTAATAAAAAAATTGTGTCCTACTTTGGTTGGCAATATTTTTTTCCTTGTTAATGTTTTGTCAGATAATGGCACATCTTATAATCTTAGAATTTTGGAGTGTAGGCCAGACCTCTGTCTCTGATGCTTTCCCAAACGCAGTGTATCTTGCCTCTGTGGGCAGCTACGTGTAATATTACTGACGATGCCCATTTTATAAATGAGAAAGGTGAGTGCTAGGGAGGCTTCGCATTGTGTCCAAGGCCACCGAGCCCAGAAAAGACCCCGCTGGAGTTCAGGCAAGGACTGTGGGGCGGCAAAGCCGGGCTGCCTCACACAGGAGCGCACCTGCCCGGGAGCACCTGGGGAGCTTTCTCAGATGTGTCCCGAATCAGCTGCGCGGTCAGAGGCCAGAGGTCTCTGGAACCCTGTCCTCCCCAGCTCCTGGGACACAGGACCCCTTTCCAGCGCTTTGTGGGCAGCCGGAGAGCCGGTGTGGGGCGCACTCACCAAACACCTTGAGCTGCAGGAGCTGGGTCCGGGCCCGGCCGCCCGTGTCCACCAGCAGCACAGAGAAGTTGCCGCTGTCTCCAGACTCCAGAGGCTGGAGCTGCAGGCTGAGGTTGCTGTGCAGCTGGGCTCGGCCCAGGAAGCGCGAGCGGTACAGAGTCTCTGTGGAGCCCCGGAAAAACGTGGCCAGGAGCTCCTCCGAAGGCCAGAGGGATCTCCAGATGGCCTCTCGGACTTGGAAGCCGGCAGGGCGCTCTGCCGCCAGCAACACAGAGCCCCCGACCTGGCCGTGCACTTGGGCGCTGGAGGCTCTGGGGGGAAGCAGTGCTGCAAGAAGAGAACCCCATCACTGCCGGCCCCAAGCTCCTCACCGGTCTCCCGCCACCGCTTACGCATCCAGCTAAGCTGCTGCGAAGCGCACTGGGGCCCCTCTCCCCACACTCCCTCCACCCACGCTGAGCAAGGTGCACTGTGCGGGGGGCTGAGAATAAAAGCCTAAGGAGAGAATCCTGTCTCTGCGCTTGGGAGCTCACAGAGGAAGTCCGACTCTAAGCAAGTGATTAAAGCATATTAAGTGAAGTGCCACGATGGTGAAAAAGATACCCTGGGAGAACACAGGTAGGGTGATGGCCTTGGGAGGATCCGGGCAGAAATGGTTAAGCTGAGAGCAGAAGGAGAGTGGGGATCGGCCAGGCCGGGTGGAGGAGGGCTGTGTGGAGCAGGGCTGGGGAAGTGGCAGGGGCGAGGGAACATGGCATTCGCGTTCGGACGCCTGGGAGGCGGGCGAGAGCGCGTGGTTCTCGTGGTTCTTGGAACTGAAAGTCGCTCTCTGCAGGAGAGTAAGAAACTGTACTGTGGAGCTGGTGGGAGCCCGGTCCTGCCGCCTGAAAGCACGCGTGGGCTTTACCCTTAGAGCTCTGGGAGGCCTCGCACAGGGTTCAGTAAGAGAGTAAGAGGATGAGATGCTGGTTAGAAAGACGTGCCAGCAGGGGTGTGGGGGATGCACTGGAGTGGGCAGGGCCCAGGCCTGCAGAGTGAGGGGGGGAAGAAGGAGGAGTTGAGAGCGACTCCGGTGTGTAATCAGTGGGGTCGGGTCCGAGGTGCAATCTAGGGAGCGAAGGCGGAGGGCGTCGAGGGTACCAGGGACCCACAGAGTGCCATTCTCCGTGATCCCGAGGAGCCGGGGGAGAAGCAGGCTGGGAGGTGGGGAGATGCTGAGTTTGAGGGCTGTGGGCGGTACCTTAGCGGGAGGGAGCCCTGACTCCTTTGCTGGCTAATTGCTGCTCATCCTTGGAGACCCACTGCCTCCCCTGACCTCCCCCTCTGTCGGGGGGCGGGCGGTGTCCGCACTGTTTCTCCGTGTGGCCCAGCAGCCTGGGGTGCTTTGTTCCTCGGCCGGGATGGCCCGGGGATGAGTCAGGGGCTGCCACGCGAGACCACAAGTTCCTCTTGTGTTCTTCGTACCCCCACGCCCATGCTATATTTAGGAGGAGCATGGAGGAGAGGCTCAGCGCATTGTACTGAGTGAAAGGAGGCCCCGAGGACTCCCCTGGCACGTGGCACTGTGGGGCTCAGGGACACAGAGCAGCATAGCCCGTGTGGGACATGCCCGAGCGCCGGGAGCGGGCTTGACGAGCCCTGTTCTGGGAGGGGGGGTCACTCAGCCAGCCCCCTGCCCATCTCACTGCCTTCTGCAGCCCTAATCATCAGGCCTTGCTGCAGAGGCTACTGCGGGTGGAGGCCCAGCCTACACAGAGGATGGCGCTGGATGCCAGTCAAGGCCCCTCGGGTCTCTCCTGCCCCAGCTCGGCCGCAAAGCCATGCTGTGACTTCAGCACAGCACCCTGGTCCCGTCCGTGGTCTTACCCCCAAAACAAGAGGGTGCACCCAATCGGTGGTACTCATCTGGTTTACCATTAAGGGGCCTTCAGAAAAATTCCTTTTTGCCTTCCACGTCTAGGGACTTGAAAGATTTGGGCACCACACAGATTCCTTTTCCTTTGGGAGGGATTTCCGGCCAGTGTTTAGACAGGTTAGAATCCTCAAGGCCTTTGTAGCCCTCGAGGCCAGGAGCCCAGGAGGGGCACACTGGATAAAGTCATCTCCAAGTCCCTCTGAGTTCCTGGTGGGAACCTAGGTGGCTTCGTCCTTGCCAGGCCCCGACTCCTGCCCCCTGGCCTTGCAGGGCTGACCCCTGGCATGTGGGCTGCCTGCTTACCACGGAGGGAAGTGTCGCCCTTCCCACAGCACACCCTTCCCACATGCCAAGCCCATGTGCTCTGTTTGGCCTGCTCCCCGCTCTCCACCCTCCCCAACATCCCCCTCCCTTACACACACCTGCAGGGAGCAGCCTCGGCTTCCCCCAGGCTGATGGAAAGGCCTCCTTCCTTGTACGAGCCTGCTCGCCCTGCCCTCCTTCTCCCCAGATTGTACTAGAATTCCCTCACCCTTCTCACAACCCTGTTTTTCCAAACCATGGGTACCACCAGCCTTTGAAACTGCCCGGGGCCATGGAACAGCTCGTGTGTCATAGACAGGGACGCTGCTACGGCTACCACCTCCTTCCTCCCAAGGACCCCGCAGAGCTTGCTCTGTCCTGCTTCCAAGGTTGCCTGAGAACTTGCTTCAGTCTTCCCTGTCCCTCCTCAGCCCCTGGGTTCTCCCTTGGGATGCGGGCCCCTGCCCAGGCGGCTGGCGAGCGAGGGGCCCTGCAGAGGGACCTCCAGCTCTCTGAGGACGGGCCACACACCGGCCCCCCTTACCTTCCCAGAGAAGCAGACTCCACAGGGACCACATGCCCATCGTTCTCCAGAGAGGCCAGCAGACTCCTTCAACAACCCAAATCCAGAACATCTGGGGGCAAGTTGATACACGGGAGGAGGCTGTGGTACTTCTGGAAAGTCCCATGTTCAGAAGGAGGAATCTTGACTCAGAACAAGATGCCTGAAAGTGAAAATATCCAGAGTAAAGTGGAAGTTGGCTCCCAGCCTGGCTGGGCTTTGTCAGGAGTGGATTCTTGTAAGTCAGCCTCTTTCATGTGCCCCTGGTGGGCCAATGCCATCCGCCAGAGGCACGTGCTCCAGCACAAGCCCACATCCTCCGGTTGGACCGGCCAGCCTTCCCCGTATCCCACCGCCCCACGGCTGGCTGCCCTTCCTGCTGTAACCACGGAGAACCCTCTAGACTGCAATTCCCTTTGTTACTTCTCTAAAATTCTTCCGCACCTCCTGCTGCCCTCGAAAAAGAGACAAAACGCTCAGCCTGGTGTACAAGGCACTCCTAAGTTCGACTCCAGTCTGCTGGTCCGAGCTGGCCTCCCCAGTCCGCTCTCTGGCCATGCCAAGCAGGACTGCCCCTCCAGGGAGCACCCCCTGCACCCCCACGCGCTGTGCGGCAGGCACGCTGCTCCTATCGGCCCTCTGGACTGGGCGCGCTGCGGCCGGCCGGCTCCCCCTCAAGCCGTCCCGAGCCCAGTGCCGGCGGGCCCTCTGCCCTCAGCACACTGTCTTGCCACGGTTTTCTCGTCTCCACGGACTGGTTGCCGGCAAGGTCTTCACCTACTCGTTTCTGTGCTCCCCTTGGTGCTCGGCACAGCGTGGGTGTCTCCTAAACATTTGTAAATGAGTACATGAGTTCTAGACGTGCTCACAGCTCTTCTCCGCGAGGGTCTTATTGATTTGAACCCAGAGCAAGGTTAGCACCTTGCAGAGGTCACGAGTGAGAGCTGGGACTGGAGCCTCGCCCCGGGGAGCCTGGGCCACTTTGCCAGTGCTGCCCCTCCTCATCCCGAGTCTCTTCTCACTTCCAGTTACTCGGGTTCTTGAGTCAGGGGAGGCCCTGCAGGAAGATGAAGTGAACCCCCGAGAGCCACGCCGGGCTCATGGTGTCTCATCCCGCAGAACTCCTGACCTCAGCTTGGGACTCGGCCAAGAGTGGGGCAGGCATGGCGGCGGGAGAGCAGGAGGGTTCTGGGACAGGGTTCCTGCCCTCCAGTGGCTTGCAGCCGAAGTGTAGAAACAGGAAATGCCCAGAACGAAGGTCCACTACAGACAGGCAGAGCTCTGTGCAGTGGGCAGCGGGGCCTTCTTGCTGTGGAGAGTGTGAGGATCCACATCTGTGGATGTGGGTGGGGGACACTTCCCTAAAAGTGGGCTTTGAGCTGCACCTTGATGGTAGGCATGATTTGGATAGGCAGAGAAAAGGGGAAAGCCAGAGGCTGGGGGCAGGCTCTGAGCATGAAGTAGAGCCAAATGGGTAGAGCCAGATGGGGTGGGGGGGGGTCCCAGGTCGGCTCCAGGGATGATGAAGGAGCAAGGGGAGGAGCCTGTTAGGGCTGCAGTGGTAGGAATGGAAAGGGAGTTTGAGGGTCAGATCACAGAGGCCTTGAACACTGGCTTAGGGATTAGGCTTTTGTTCTGGGGGGCAGCAGTTCTTGGCCTTGCTGGACTCAAAGCCTTGGAAACTCTGGTTCAGTGGGGCTGGGACAGGACCCGGGAATCTAGTTTGACCAGCACTCTGCTCCAGGTGATCTGCAGCTGGTGGGCCGAGGGAAGGCTCTGAGAAGGTCTGCTCGGAGGGAGGGGATGTGGCCCGTCCTAAGCCCAGGGTAGCTGGCTGGTGGAAGGACAGCGTGTGGGGCAGGTTGGCAGAGAAAGAAGAGGCAGGAAAGCCTGGGTAGCAGCTGTTGGGATGGTCCTGACTGGAATAGGAAGGAAATATCTAGAGTAGAGAGGAAGGGACAGAGCAGAGTCAGGGGACAGAACTTGGGAGCCAGCTGGCCTTACGGCAGAGAGGCCAAGGGAGGGGACTCATTTATGACTCCGCTGTGAGTTCCGTCCTTCTCGCATCAGGGGTCTATTGAGCATCTACTTACGTGCCAGGGGCTGGGAACACAGAGATGAAAGGCTTGGCCCTGCCCTCAAGGAGGCTGCAGTTTGGGTGAGGAGACGGGATGTGTAACCCAATAATTAGTCAGTGAGGCAAGAGCGGTGCGTGTAAGGGTTTATTTAGGGTGGGGTCTGGCGCCTAGTCAGCATTCAAAAAAAATCTTAACCGTTGCTACTAAGGGGCCAGAGAGGGAAGAGAGGAGAGCAGGTCAACGCAGAGCAAGGGGGTCGGGTGTGAACAGCCCCCTCCATCTGTCCCAGACTGGCCCCTCCACGTCTGCACCCTGCCTATAGCCAAGGACAGGCTTCCCAAGCGGGGGAGCCCTCCAAGCCCGCCTAGAGGTGGACAGTGTGGGACCGGGAGGGTGTGGGATGCAGGAGCTGGGCCCTTGCGGGAACGTGGGGGATAGAGACTCGGAATTCCCACAGAGCAGACCGTGGGCAGTCACACTCCCTCTTAGCAGACTGGACCTACGTAGGGGTCCATCCAAGCGGGAACCGGGTTGCCCTCTTCCCAGGCTCCCCACCCCGCCCCCCATGCCCTTTTGCTAGAGGGGAATTTCAGGGAAGCTGAGGAAGGGGGAGGAGGAGGTTGGTGAGGGTCAGCAGACGTCCCACCTCCCCAGAGGGAGGAACTCCAGGCTGTGTGGCAACTGGAGAGAGACAAACGGGGGCAGCTCCGGATGGGTTAAGTCAGTAGAGGCAGGCTCCCCCCGACTGCTGACCACTGGTTCAGACCAGGCTAATTAGCCCGCACGGGACAGTGTGCTGGAGTCACTGGGCTGGGAGTTCAAAGGCACCACGCCCACATTCCTTAATTAAGAGAGCAGAGGGGCTGTAGGAACTTCCTGGGAGCCAGGGAGTGGCTGTGGCTCAGGGCTGGCTGTAGCTCCATCTGCACGTCTCCCCCTCTCCCCTAGCCCACCTCCCCTGCGGGCAGGTGTGGGGGGACGGGTGTCCCCGGTGGCCACGCAGGCTGCCCCAGACTCATTCGGGGCCAGTGGAATCTGGGTGTCCTGCCCACTCACACTTGTCCTCGATTCTTGGACTGGCCTGGGGACAGAATAGGGCCACACCAGAAGAGAGGAGAGACGGAGGAGAGAAAAAAGTGGGAAGGTGTTTGGGGGAGAGAAGGAAAGTGGGGGGAGCTCCAGACAGGAAGGAGCTCCAGATAGGAAGGAGGGGCGTTCAGCGGACTTTCTGGGAGGGAAGGGGGCAACTCTGAAGGGTGGTGTGGGATGCGGGCTGAGAGGCCAGGTACAACCCCATCTAAGCCCCATCTTTTTTTTTTTTTTTTAAAGATTTTATTTATTTATTTGACAGAGAGAGACACAGCGAGAGAGGGAACACAAGCAGGGGGAGTGGGAGAGGGAGAAGCAGGCTTCCCACTGATCAGGGAGCCCGATGCGGGGCTCAATCCCAGGACTCCGGGATCGTGACCCGAGCCGAAGGCAGATGCTTAATGACTGAGCCACCCAGGCGCCCTCTAAGCCCCATCTTTATGTCTACCTTCACCTCCTCGGTTTGTGTAGAGTGGACCACCTACCTCCATGATCTGTCTGCTGACACCATGCCACCAGGCACGGGCTGGGCCCAGAGGCTGCCCTGGGTGGGGCAGTCCATGCACAAACCCCGCCCCTCCCTCCCCCCATCAGTCAGCTCGGGCAGCAGAGGCAGTGCCTGCGTGTGTGAAAGTGGGGTACCTGACCTCCCCTGAGATGACACTCTCACGCCTGCACCCACGGCCCCGAGCATGAGGGCCTCTTTAATATTTGTGCCTGCAGCACCTGCCGTGCCCCGCCCTCGTTCTGGCTTTGCTGGGGACGTGGAGACCGAGTGGAATCTTTGATCTTTGATGCGCGAGAGCAAGGTGCACGCAGCAGGAGAGGGGAAGCAGGAGAGAAGAAAGAGCCCTGTAGAAACTGGGTGGGACGGTCGGAGCCTTCTTCTTTTTAGGGTCTGCTTTTGAGGCAAAGACATGGTTTCCCAGGGAGCTGAAGGCAGGCTGCATAAAAAAGAGACAAAGCCATGACCATGCAGAGGTAGCCAGGGAGGAACTGGAATCTCACTCACTCACTCAGCCAGCATTTGCTGGATCCCCATCCTGTGCACCTTCCCGCGGTGAGCAGGTGTAGTGAGCACTCAGCATGGGAAGCCCGCGAGCGCAGGGCTCGTGCTGGTGCCCATGATGCCGATCTGTACCCCAGGCAGAAAGAATTCCCAGACAAGTAGGACGACGTAGGCTGATCTTTCAAAGGGCCTGACAGACGGACCCCTCTGAGGACGGTGCAGCGGGACGCGCGCTGAGGACGCAGGCACGCAGACCGCCCTAGGCCCTGCCGGCCGCAGCTCCTTTCGGCAGCGCGGGCCAGGACGGGAACCTGTGTTTGGGGCACGAAGCATCCCGGTATTGGATGAAAAGGCCTGGGTCTTCCCTGACCTGTGCGCCCCATCTGTCGTTCCTGTCATCGCGGTCCCGTACAAACACGAAGGACGCAGAGCTACTTAGCAGATGCTGGTTTAGGTAAAAATGTCAAAGACCTTATTTTATAGCCAAATCTAAAATAAACCTGGAATTGAAAGCAATCCCAGTTTCTGTAAGCTGCCTGGCTCAGGGAAGGGTCACGCTCCATTTTTAGTGTTTGTCTCTAAAATGTTGAGCCACATATAAAGCAAGGATGGGCGTCCAGTGGCACCTTCGGATGCGGCTGTCCTACGGATGGTCAGACCCAAGGGGGTCAGCAGAGGGCAGCCGCGAGGCCCCGTTCCCACTCCCTCTCCCCGGAGGGACAGCCGCACGTGGCCTCAGCTCTCAACCGCGCACGGAGCCCTTTCCTCCCTGCTTTTACCCAGGAGGTGATGTGACCCCACAGAGCCCTGGTCCCTATGTCCCCGGGCCCCGGGCCGGACCCCATCCTAAGGAGTGTCTGCATTGAGCTCTGACTTGGAGAGAAAACTAACGGTGCAGAGCCTTGCGGGCCGTTCTGCAGACTTCCTTGGCGTCTGCAGGGTCTGTCCCTGGCAGCCCGGGAGAGTCCCATTCTCCTCGCCACCAGCGTCCTCCAGGACCAGCAGTGGGTTCCTGCTCTGAGCACTGGCCGGGAGCCTGGGGGCCACCTGTGCTGCTGTTAGTCCAGCCAGGGAGAGTCTGGGGTCTCCTCTGAAGCCTCTGCTTTCTCTATGTGCTTTTCGGGGATTTTCTTTTTCTTCAATTTTCTTAGCAATTGTTCATTTTTAAAAATCCCAGCTCATTCTTCTCTAAACTAATGGGGAGGGATATTTTCGGCTGTGCAAATAGAAGTGGGGGTGGGGAGGGATTCTGGGGAAGGAGCAAAGTGCAGGAGAGAAGAGCCGCAGGTGTGCGTGTGTGTGTGAGTGCGAGTGTGAGTCTGTGTGTGTAGGATAGGGCTTCTCACCTGTGTCAAAGGAAATGTTTCTCTTTATTTTGAATCCATTGTGGACTTATACTTCCGTAGAATACGATAAAAGCAATTTACTAAAAAAAGAAATAAAAGAGACATCCAAAATATAAGCCCTATTTTTTATGATTGTATTACTCTGTCAGATTGCTATAAAAGTTTCTAAGTTCTTGCTTTTCACCGTTCCACTTATCCTGCCCTGCACTGGTAAACACCATCCACAGACAGGCTCCAGTGTCACCGGTGTGGGGCAGGGGGCGGGTGGTGTGAATGCTCAGGGAGGAGCTGGTCCATGGGGACGACTGGCAGTGCCAGCTCCTTCCCACTCCCCATCATCAGTGTCTCCTTCATGAGCTGTCCTGTCTTTGACTTGACTCTTTATAAGGGGCCAGACTGTTTATAGAGGGCGTGGCAAGGCTTGGCTCCTGCAGGTCCTTCCTGATTGACCAGCAAGGACCCTGGGCTTCTAGATGACCTGGCATGTGCTTCCCAGCCTGGCAGATGAAGAAGTGAAGGGCAGGGGCCCTGATGTCTTCTGGACACGGACTGGACCAGTGATGAGAGAGATGGGGAGGAAGCCGAAGAGGCTGGGGAAGAGGAAGGTCAGGTGGGGGATGGCCCTGAGGAGAGAAGGCCCCGGGGAAGCTGGGAAATGCTAGCAAGGGTTGTCTTAGCAGTTCTCTGGGCCCTCTGTCCTATCCAGTGATGTTCCCAAAGGCGAGTGGACGGAGGTACTCCCATGAAGTGTCTTTTGGAGGCAGACCAGGCTTTTTAAACTTTACGTGCATACCAACAGCTTACAGATCTTACTTAAATGCAGATCAGGATTCAGCAGTCTGGGTCTGAGTCTGAGTGGATGCATTTCTATTAAGTTCAAGGATGAATGCTGGCTGTGGGCAGCTCAGGGGCACCTGAGCGGGAGCTCTGGGTGGGCAGGACGTGGGCCTATTCCCAGGACAGGTGGGTGGGGTTGGTGACGTCCAGCAGCGTGACGGGGACCTCACTCTGTGATTCAGGAGCAGGGGCCTGCAGGGAACCAGGGCTGGGAGGCAGAGCAGGGAGAACTAATCCTCGTAGTTACTAGGACTAAACCCTCAGCATCAAGGAGTATGGACTCAACAAGCCAAACCAAACCAACCTTGAGGCACTATGAGTGATCAGCATTGGTGAATAGTATGAAACAAACTGATACGCTTCTATGAACAAATAGATTCTACAAGCGTGTATCTTGGTAAACACATGATGGGTAACCGAGTCTTCTGATATACTCTACAAATGGGGTTTTGGGGCAAGCCTCAGTTCCAGCAACTTTGGTAACCTGGTCGCCGGAAGGGGTCTGAGCAGAAATGGGTTGCATAGAAGGCCGGGCTCTCAGTGCCTGGGAGGGGGGCTCTGGCTTTGGGGTTGAGAATTCTGTGCTATTATCTGGGCCAGGCCTTTCCCCCCAATTCTTGGTCTGCCCGAGCCCCTGAGAGGTCCTTAGCCCTGTGGTCACTCAGCGGCCTCAGCGGCAGCTTGGAAACTGGAAATGCTCTACCGAGCTGCCCAGGGGCTAGCTCTCTCCTTCAGGGAGAGGCCAAGCCCATGCACAGGGACTGAGGGCCATCTTAGAAAGTCCTTACAAATGTTGGAGAGAAGGCACTTCAACCCTTCCACTCATGTGCAAGAAAACATCTGTGGCTTCTGTGTCTGGCCCACTGCTTGGAACTCATGTGTGAACGGGGATGCCCTTGCCCACGTGTTCCTGTTCTTCCACTCAGAGGGCAGCCCAGAGATCATTTAGGTGTTCCTCGAGTCTCCTCGGAACCCTGGCCGGGACGCCGGGCTCCCTCACTGCTGGGCTCAGGGATTGGGGACCTGCAGAAGGGACTGGGGTCTCTGCTGGCCTCCTGGGGAGCACTGGAGGCCTCGGGTGGGTGGTGTTGGGGGGATGCCCCAACACCTCCTCGAAGTTACCAAGGGGACTCTGTGGGTCCTGCTTCTTGTATTCGATCCCCTGGCTGGAACCTCACCAAGTTTCGAGTGTTTCACCTCGGTGTAGATGACAGAAGTGTCCTGTGGGAGAGTTAGGTCAGGATGAGGAGGCAGATGCAACACAGAGGGGGAGGGAAGAGCAGGGGTCCAACTCACCCAGGCCCCCTAGGCTGACTCAGCAGGCCCGGCTGTGGGGGAAAGAGAAACACTCGGGTCAGGCTGTCTGGCTCACCCGTGCACCTGCTGTCCCACCCCCCCCCCAGCCCAGGGAGCACTGTTCCCCTCTTCACTTCTCAGGACGCTCACCTGCCATCTGAACACAGGTGGGCCCAGGAACCAGGAGGCCTGGGTCTGCGCAGCTCAACCACAGCCCAGCTGCAGGCCAGCCTTTTAGCCCTGGGACCTCAGCTTCCCCAGCCAGGGAGAAAGGAGGTGGTGGTAATGGTGACTGCCTCACAGGGATGACGGTGAGAAGCAAGAGAAACGAACGTGTCCAAGACATCAGACAGCTCTACCATGCACCGGGCAGTCCTTCAGGTGTGAGGATTGTATTTATTATATTAGTCTCACACCAGTCCTGCCAAGTAGAGACGACTAATTCCTTCTCAAATTGGGATGAGAAAACGGAGGCTCAGAGCGGCTAATACTCCCGAGGGTCATATCCATAAGAAGGGCAACTGTAGGCAAATATCAAATCTTTGCAAACGTGAAGCATTCTCCCAAGGATAACAGATCCAGCATCCCCTTCCTGTGCATCTTGGAACACAATGGCCTCTCCTGCCTTTGGGTTTCAGACCCCCTCGCCCTCCCCTCAGCGAAAGCCTGCATCTTGCAAGCAGGAGCTGGGAGCAGGCTGCCTCGCCCCGAATCATGCCTTTGCCTTGTTGCCGTGGTAGGATTAAAACAGCCACATTTCCTTATTTTGTCCAGGAAAACCACATATTTAGAGTTGGCTTCTTTTTTTCTTTCTGGTGTTTAAGTTCTCATTGTAACTTTCCTCTGGAAGGAACTGTGCCTGGATGTGTTTTCCTACCTGCCCACCAATGCTTGGGTCCTGGGGAAAGTGGCCCTGAGCTCAGGAGACTCGCTGTTTGTCCATTTCCCATACTGCCCTTCATGGCAGAAACCCCAGGCTGGTTCAAACCCATCTTACAGACCAGGAATAGAAATCTCAGCAAAACAAAAACAAAAAGCTTCCTGTTTGTGAACACCTATGACACACCAGACAATCTTTAAGGTGTCTAGAACCTATGTTCTTATCCTTAGTGACTTATGATAGTCTTGCAAAGTAGGCATTATCTCCACTTTATAGATTAGGCTCAGAGAGCTTAAATAACTTGCCCAGTCGCTCAGTGGGTATATACAGTCAGGTTTTCTTTTCTTTTTTTTTTTTTTTATTAAGATTTTTTATTTATTTATTTGACAGAGACAGAGATAGCGAGAGCAGGAACACAAGCAGCGGGAGGGGGAGAGGGAGAAACAGGCTTCCCCCCGAGGAGGGAGCCCGATGTGGGACTCGATCCCAGGACCCTGGGATCATGACCTGAGCTGAAGGCAGACGCTTAACGACTGAGCCACCCAGGTGCCCTACAGTCAGGTTTTCAACTCAGGTCTGACTGACTCAGAAACTCATACTCTTCCCACGTCACCAGGTTGACCCGTCTCCGTGGGAGAGAGGACTAGCCTTTCCCCATCCCTGCCATCTGATTCTGGTATCTGTGGTTGGAGCTCATGGTCTTCTTGGCTCCTCTCAGAGCTGGGACTGTCCTGCTGAGACTTATACTGTGGGACAAAGACAAACTGCATCATTCCTTTCTCTCTTTTCTTTGTTCCTCCACAGCGCTCAGAAGAAGGCAAAAAAACTCTCTAGGTAGGGTGGCAGCAGTGGTGGTGTGGTGGAGATGATGTTGAAGATAGTCATTATGGTGGAGATAGTGGTATTGGTGTTGTTGTTGGTGGTGGAGGTGGTGGTGTTGGTGGTGTTGGTATTGGTGGTATTGGTGTTGTTGATGTTGTTGTTGTTGTTGGTGTTGGTGGTGTTGGTATTGGTGGTATTGGTGTTGTTGATGTTGTTGTCGTTGGTGGTGTTGGTGTTGGTGTTGTTGGTATTGGTGGTATTGGTGTTGATGTTGTTGTTGTTGTTGTTGGTGGTGGTGTTGGTGGTGTTGGTGGTAGAGGTGGTGGTGGTCAGAGAGATGATAACAATAGTTGTTGTGGTAAAATGGTAATGTTAATGGTAGTCAACTACCTCAAGCCAGGCCCAAAACTTCCCTTTTACATTAGCAAACATGTCAAGTTTAGTTCGAGATCACTCACCTTCACTCTCCTTTGGGACTATATTCACTGAAGAGTAAATATCATCTTCCTCATTGTCATTCGGCCAAGTGACTGAAAAAAGGAATGAGGCTTGAATAGGACCCACCTGCTCTCCCACCTCAAGACATCAGTGTCCTGAAGACACCTCTGGAGGGAAGCCAATCAGGGGCTCTGTCATGGTGGTAACTGGGAGTGGGAGGCAGTCATTACTGTGGGATATCCATCTTGGTGGAAGCTGCCTGCCCCCATAGCAGATTCTAGCAGCTTCACCAGCCCTGACTTTGTTTAAACTAGGGGTTGGCAAACTTCTTCTATAAAAAAAGAGTCAATATTTTAGGCTTTGCTGGCCATACGGTCTCAGCTCTGTAGCGCGAAAACAGCCATACACAATACATATATAATGTTCTTTACAAAAGTACTTGGTGGACTAGATTTGGCCCATGGGCCAGAGTTTGCCAACCGTTGGTCTAAACCCTCCTTACCCTCCCTCTGGAGGCCGGCCTTCCCTCCTACTTCCCTGTCCCTCCACCAGCTTCAGAATACTGGCCCCTCATACTCTCCCCGGAAGCCATCTACTTCCTTTCCCAATGACTGGTTCCCAAGACTTGGGGCTCACAGGGCTTCCTTCTCTTCGTTCCCCCTCAGACTCCTTTCTCGGTCTTCAGTGACAGGCCACGCATGGTCCTGCTGCAAGTCCTTACCATTGCCATACAGTGGGTGCTGCTCTCCACCTGGGGCTGGGGGCGGATTCTGGGTTGGGAGGGGCCCTAGGAAATACAAAGGCATCCTTCAGAGAGCAGGCTGGGCAGTGGGGGTAAAGAGTCTGAGAGAAAGAAAGTCAGTGGAGGCTGCTGGAGGTCTGAGGCTGGTTTGTTTATGAGAGCTAATTCACAAGTCTAGACACGGTTAATTTTTACAGGATGTTTCCTTTGAAAAATACCCTAGAGGGTAGAATGGCCCCATGGGAATCACAAACTAGGAGAAGCAGGGTCCGAAAGGAGGGGTCACACTCCTGCATGGAGAGGGCCCAGACTCACCAGTCAGACTGCATTTCAGAAAAAGGAAAAGCTAATAACTTTGGCCACACACTATGCCAGGGAATTCAAATACAATGTCTACTTCACAGCTCAGGGCCTAACCCAGCGACCAGCACATAGCTGGATGGCAAAAAAAGCCTCCCTTCCTAACTCTTTGGTGTCTGATATTCTTTGCGATCATCTTGCAAAGGTTGATACTATGACACCATAATATCATATGTAGATGAGGTGTCTGAGGCTGGGAGAGGGGACTTCTCCAAGGTCACACAAGGTAAGTGGTAGGGACAGACTTTTAATCCAGTTTATGTGCTTTTTCTCCACTAGCATGATGCCTCTGTGAAAGCAGGTGCTCCCAGAACTTTAAAATTTATCTCCTAGGATAGGGATTGGGTCACATGGATTTTAGAACACTTGGTTCATGCCTGGTGCCCAAGAAATGTTTATTATCTCTGATAGCAAGGAGGCACCAGAATCACTGGCAGGATTGGTGGAAATGGTGCTTCCTATAAAACCAAGAATGCATTTATGGAGACTCCAAGAAGCTCCCAGTTATTAAATATCCCCTAGTGCTCATTCGTCAGGGCTGTGTTTTTGAGTCTCCATTCACTGAAGAGCCCCAGGAATTTGACGGACCTCTGTTTTATGTGGGGTGTGAACACTATTAAGCAAACTGCAGCGGGCACACCTAGGCAAGTGCTACTTTGGAAGCGGGCCCCTTGCATGACTAACATAGTGCCAGTGACCCCGCTGGCCAAAATGGTTTGCAAATTGCCTTCAGAGATACAGCTGTCGAATACCTTTGGTGGTGGCACGTTTTTTGTTTGTTGAGGGAGTGGACGTGCTATCCGGAGATGGTTAAGAGTCTTCCAGAGCTGGGTGTGAGGAACGAAGCTGTTGATCTACTGTTTTTCTTGTGAAGTTTTGGAATTAGGCCTGTGTGACATTCTCAAGGTTTTGCACCTCTGAGTTTCTGAGATAAGAGGACCAAGACTGCCACCAGGAGCCCTATTTTCCCGAGAGACAGGTTCCTTAATACAATGGAGCCCAGCTGTTCCCAGGTTGGCAGTGGTGGTTGGGTGGGGGGCGTGTGGGCTGCTCAGCGGCAGGGCCTCCACGTGAAGAGGGGTGTTCTTTCGTTCCCCGTGAGAGGCTTCTTGCTCTTGAGGATCCTTCACCAGCGGCTGCTCCTCCGCCATCTTGTCGGGGGCTGGGAGGGAGACAGCTGTGCTTGTTGCTTTGTCTTGAATGCTCTGACCCAGAAGTGAGGGCCCATGTTACTGAGGCCAGGTAAATGGCTGGGCCGTTAGAAGGAAGCTTTACTGTAGATGCAGGGATGCTAGGAGTCACACATCTTCAGTTCCCGGTCTGCTACTCCAGCTGCCTCCCCATCTAGCTCTGGACCGGCCTCCATCTTTCTCCTACCGTACAGGTTACTTAAAGCAAGGTAGCCTGCATGGAACCTCGACTCGAGACTAGAGGGAAGATTTGTTGGACAAAGACTGCTAAAAAGGGAGAGGAAGTTGGAGGCTGGCCCAAGCCCTAGCTGGGGTGCTGGTAAGGCAGGGGAGTGGGTCCAGGGCTGGGGAGAGGCCCTTTCAGGTATCCTGGCTGGCGCTCAGGGAGGAACACTCTGATTGCATGACTGGGTGGGCTTTCTCACAGAGTAGTCTGGCTCAGCTCCCGAAAAACTCACCACAAATTCTTTAACAGACGGAGGTGCCAACTTGAATTAGAAAACCTAGCTTTGGTGGTCTGTGAGAGCAATCAATTTTTCCCTTGGCAAGTGGAAAATAAGAATAATATTCTTATTTATAATGATATCTTATTCTTATTCCTCTCCCCCCTGGGGTGGGGGGAGGAGGTGGGGCTGATTTGAGTCTCTGTAGGTGGGTTTGAAGGACTAGGAATAAACTGGTACCAAAAAGCTTTGGCATGGGAAGCCCTTCCCTTAAATGTGGCTTGAGGTGAAGAAGGGTTAGAATAGGAGTAAGTGTGGAGCCACCCAAGGTGATTGCAGTGAGAGCCCCCATTCCTGCTTCATTGTCATGACCGGACGGGAGAGGAGGAGGGTCTGGAATCCGCATAGACTAGAGGGAGAATGTACCGAGACCCCAGCAGATGCCAGCCCAACACGTTAGGTATCAGGTAGATGTCATCTCCTTAGCTGAAACCCTCACAATAACCCCAAGTGGGAGATACTTGATGACTCCTAGAGTGAATGGGCCCAAGGTCACAGAATTAGGAGACAGTGTTGGGAGCAGGCCATTGCTTGGTCATCTCCGCCATGTTTCCTTTCTGATGAGTGAACCTCCACTGAGCACTCCCTCAGGCCCAGCACTGGACAAGATGGGTGTGTGCTCATGAGCACGCAGATGCTCACTGGGGTTCCCATTCCTTCTTTCTCCTCTGCTTAGCAGAGCTCTGGTCTGACAGAGTGTTGGCGGCCTGGGGTTTTCTTGGCATATTCATCAGCCAGATTGTCTTTCAAACACGAAGGACTCTGGTGTGCATTGAGTTTGGCTGGTAAGAATTCCTCTGTTTATGCCTCTTTTTAGGCCCAAGTGTGTGGTTGTGTGTTTGTGCACATCTCTGGGCGACTATGGGCATATGAGACAGTGTGTGTGTGTGTGTGTGTGTGTGTGTTTTGGAAGCTGGAAGTATCCCTCCATGGGCTCCTTTGTGTGACGTGTAAAGAGAAGTCCCTCCTCCCACACAGACCCTGAAGAGGAGCAGCTGGTCCCCTCAGATGCTGGCTCTCCAAAGGCTGGGCAGTGCCTGGCATAGGGATTCGGCCACTAAGAAAGTCAAAAAGTGCACTGACCAGTTTTTCTCCAGGGTCTGAAGTAAGCCCTCAAGTGCAGTGGCGATGACCAGCACACCAAGCAGGCTCGCAGATAGACAAGGAACCAGCCAGGGGCTGCTGGTGAGGGTAGGCAAGCCCCGAGGACCTAGGGGGTGAAGTAGGGGTGACCATGAGCGTTGAGGATGAAATTCAGAAATGTACCCCAGACGGGCACAGAGGAGGCAGAATGGCTGGCATCAGGGGGAACCATGTGGTTCCCTAAAGGAGCCTTGTAGATGGAATCAGAGATGGTCCAGAGGATACCAGCATGGATGGGCAACACCACTGATGACCATGTACAGTACCCCCGCCCCCTATGGATCTCATGCTTTCCCTCCAGGTTCAGTGGGCAGATAGTCCAAGCAGGGTCCATCTCACTCATGCAGTGCAAGGTGTGGGTGGGGGGTACACAGAGGGGTGAGACCTGACCCCTGCCATCTTGCTGGGGCTCAGAGCCCATGTGGGGGACAAGACGTACCAGCCAGGGACAGTGTCTTGGGCTCACTTGTCTCTTTGGAGACATTGTTCTCAGCCTGGCAGGAGTAGCTACCAGCATCCTGTTCTGACGTCACAGTGAAGGGGAAGGAGGCGGCTCTTCCATGGGGAGCACAGTGGTTCCCCAGGATCTTCTCATCAGGTAGAATGAGTACAGGATTGGAGGGGAGCCATTCTGGGTCTCACAGAGGAGCTCCACCCCATCCCCCACAGCAAGGCCAGTGGACCTGGGTCTCAGGGTGAGCAGAGGCTGGGACACAGGACCTGGGGCAGCACGTGGGGCGGGAGGCTCACCTACACCACCCAGGCTCCTGGCCCCTCCTCCCCTGGGGACCCCTCCCCACAGGCCCAGGGGTCCCATTACCTGAAGCCCATATCCCTGGGGAGTGTCTCCCCTTCTTCCCCACTTACCTTGCACCTCACCTTCAGCTGGGGGCTCTGTTTCTGGACCCTGCTACCCTCGGGGGTGGCCTGGCGCCAGTAAAGCCCAGAGGCTCCCACCCGGCTTCTGGGAGGCAGAGCTCTGGGTGGGGGCCCCAGTTCTGCAAGGTGCGGCCATCTTTGTGGAAGGAGAAGAGGAGCCCCAAGGCCGACCTCTGGGGGTGTAGCTCCGTCTGGCATCTCAGGGTCAGCGGGCTCCCCTCATGGAGCTCGGGAGAAGGGACAGAGCTCAGCACTGGAGGTGAGAACAGCTCTGGGGAGAAGCAGGCCCAGGCTCAGGGGCGACTCCTGAACCCTGAGATCCCAGAGGCGGGGGTCTAAGCTAGGGCACATCCCAGGCCACAGCCCTGTGCCCCATGACAGACACCGTCATTGTCCCCCAGGACCCACCTCTCATCCCATGACTACACCCTAGCCCCTCTGGAATCCTGAGCCAGAGCCAGAGGGCCTTATAGGGCATCTGGTCCCCAGAAGGGAAGGGTCTGGCCCAGGGTCTCTGGGACTGAGTGGCCGGGCTGGTTCAGGGTACTTCCGTGGCCCAGGGCATCCCCCTCCTTCCCCGGGCTCCGGATGTACCCCGTGGGGGCAGGGCACTTGGACAGCATGGTGGACATCTCAGGGCTCTGTGGTCCACCCAGCATCAGGGGCAGCGAGAGGGAGGGCTGCTGACCTCTAGAGACCAGATCCCTGAGCAGCACCCTAGTCCCCACCACCCCCCGGCCCCCCGAAGCTGGTGACTCACCTTGAACTTGAACCGTGGTCATCTCTGACCTTTGTGCGCCCAGGTCCGGGATGAAGGTCACCTTCCCAGTGCAGATGTACTGGCCACTGCTTTCCAGTGTTGCTGTCCCCATGGGCAGAAACCATTTGGCCTTCGGGTCGTGGAGTAATTTCCTGTCTTTGTAGAACTGGACCTGGGACAGGGCTGTGTTCTTCCATCCTTGGCACTGCAGAGTCAGGATGTCGCCCTCAAACATGGGGTCTGGCAAGGTTCGGAGGTACAACCAGCCTGTGAGACATAGGACCGGGGTCACCCTGGAGCTGCACGTCCCATCAGCCCATTTTCTCCCTCCGTCCCCCAGCCTCGGGCCTCCCCTGGGGATGGAGGCTCCTGGGCAGCACCTGCGTGGCCGCCCCGTCCCCCAGGCCTTCGTGCCAGACCAGGGCTGGTCTCCTGCTTTCTTTTGCCCTCCTTCCTCTTCCCTGCCTCTTCTCTCTAGTCCGCTCCCCTCCCCTCCCCTGCTCTCCTCACGCCTTCTCTCTGGTCTTCTTCTCTTGTACCTCCTCCTCAGCTCCTTTCCAGCTGCCCTTCCAACATCGCCAAGCTTGGGTTGAGTTGAATTCCTTCCATCGTTGTTCTACCTCCTTCCCCTTGACCCAATTCTCACTCCCCAGATGGGCTACTTACCCCCTGCTCCCCCAGGGCAACTCTGTGCAGCTTCCACCTCCGAGGACAACTGCACACGGCCTACCAGCCAGAAGCTGGGGGGAGGGTATGGGGAGTGTCCCCCCCTCCCCCGGGCTCGCTCCTTCTGCTTTCCTTGTCAACCTTCTCCCGGCCCAGCCCCCATTCCCACCCCCCTACAGGGAGTTTCATTCCCACCACCGTCCTGGGGAGGGATCTGTTCTGTCTGTCCTCATTCCTAAAATGCATTCTGCGGCCTGACGTGGACAAGAGACGAGCTCCTGGGGGCCCAGCACCATCTGCAGGGCAGTCCCAGGCTGGGCCTGTCCCCAGAGCATACTTCTTTGACAAGCCAGACACCAGTGGTCCCAGACAGCCTCAGGAGCCAGGCCTGATAGCTGAGAGCAATGAGGAGGAATGGGTGGGGAGCCCCAGCATAGCCTGCCTTTGCCTGGGTCGCTCTGGATCCTTAGGACCCGCCCCCTCCCCTGGAGGCTCACACAGAACTGAATGTTGAGCCTTGCTTTTACTGCTGCTCTTTCTAAGAGCATGAAGCGTGGGTTTGAATTCTGCCCAGCACCCCCTCATCCCACCCTGGCACCACAGAACATGTCCTTGGCGGTCAAGATGTTCATAGGCCAGCATTTTTCCTACTGGATGGAAAGCCCCATGAAGGTCAGGATGGATTGGAAGGTAGAGGTAGTGGAGGGACAAAGCTGCCTTCTCTGAACATACAGGGGACGGGAGGGAGTCCAGGGCCTTGGTCAGTGGGGAATATAGGAGCTTCAGAGACACTCTGAGAGGAGGAGACAGAGGCCAGTGCCAGCTATAAGGGAATAAGATGAGGCCCAGAGCCATTTGCTGGGACTTGAATCACCTAGAAATAGCCTCAGCCTGAGCCCAGTGGGGTCCCAGGTCTCATTTCTGCCTGGGCATCAGCCAGAACTCCTGAGGAATGGGCCTAGTCTGTGGCTCTGAAGATGTTTCCAGGGGACCCAACAGCCCATCAATCAATCTTTGGCCCAGAGACATATTTGGAATTGGAAAAGACATAGAAAAGATTCACCAGTTTGCCCAACACAGGGAACTGTAAGAGAACAGAGTGATAGAATTAGGGTAAGTAGCAGAAAGAACTTTTTCACAAGGAGGCCTGTCATCTCAGGAATGTGTGCTCATACCCATTCAATAAACCAACCACCCAACCCCCTGGGCACCTACTCATCCAGGCCCCAGCCACTCAGCCACCCAACCACCCAGCCACATAACCACCCAACTACCCAACCACCCAGCCACCCAGCCACTGAGCTACTCAGCCAGCTACCTAGCCACCCAGCTCCCCAGCCACCAAGCTACTCAGCCACTCAACCATCCAGCCACCAACCACCCAGCCACCCAGCCACCGAGCTACTCAGCCAGCTACCTAGCCACCCAGCTCCCCAGCCACCAAGCTACTCAGCCACTCAACCATCCAGCCACCAACCACCCAGCCACCCAGCCACTCAGCTACTCAGCCAGCTACCTAGCCACCCAGCTCCCCAGCCACCAAGCTACTCAGCCACTCAACCATCCAGCCACCAACCACCCAGCCCCCAGCCTCAGCCCCCCAGCCCCCTAGCCACTCAGCCCCTCAGCTCCCCAACTGCCAGCTCCCAGCCCCCCAGCCCCCCAGCCAGTCAGCCACCTAGCCACCCAACCACCAAGCCACCAAGCTACTCAGCCACTCAACCATCCAGCTACCCAAATGCCCAACCCCCCAGCCACTCAGCCCCCAGCCACTCAGCCCCCCAGGCCCCCAGCCACTTAGTCTCCCAGCCCCCCAGCCCCCCAGCCCCTCATCTCCCCAGCCACCCAGCCACTCAGCCCCCCAGCCACTCAGCCCCCCAGCCACTCAGCTCTCCAGCCCCCCAGTCGCCCCAGGCCCTCAGCACCCCCAGCCACTCAGCTTTTATGTTGGACCCACTGCCTAGAATACTCTGCCCTATCTCAGTTCAAATGTCACACCCTTAGGTCTTCCTGGGACCCCCAGTTGAAATAATTCTCCTCAGTCACTATTACAACACCCCACTGTATTATCATCAGAACACTTGTCTCTATTTGAAGTTATCTTATTCTTTAAACTGCCTCCTTGTTATCACCTGTCTCCCTCTGTGTAGAATGTAAGCTCTGCGAGAGCGGGGACTCTGCTTGTCTTGTTCACGGTCACGTCACCTACGCCTAGGATCTGTGCCAGGAACAGTCTGTGTTCAACAAGCTCTGTTGAGTAAACACTTGCAGGCTTTCCTTTGTGCCCAGCCATGTGGGGCAGGGCACATGAAGTAGGAGAGAGAAGAGTGGACCCTTGCATGGGTGGGTCCGAGCTCCTGTCTGCACCTGCAGAACTCAGAGAGCAAAGGGAGACCATGCAGTCCGGCGGCCCGATCTGTCTATAGAGCTCTGGAGGGTCCAGCATGGAAGTGACTGATGAAGGAGGTGAAGAATCACTAAAGGTTGAGGGACCTGGCCTGCCATTTTGATCAGTGAGGGGATGACAAACAGGCCAGTGCATCACACTGGTCTGTTTGCAGTACCTTTATATGCGGCCCTGATGCTCCTATCTATTATCTATCTATCTATCTATCTATCTATCTATCTATCTATCATCTATGTATCTATTATCTATCTATCATCTATCTATCTATCCATCATCTATCTATCATCTATCTATCTATCTATCTATCTATCTATCTATCTATCTATCTATCTATTATCTATCTATCTATCTATCATCTATCATCTATCTGTCTATCTATCATCTATCTACCTATCATCATTTTATTATTATTTTTTAAGATTTTATTTTTAAGTAATCTCTATACCTAATGTGGGGCTTGAACTCACAACCCTGAGATCAAGAGTCACATGCTCTACTGACCGAGCCAGCCAGGTGCCCCAAAATATTTTTATGTAATTGACCTAATCATGCTTTTTGCTTTATTGCTTTTTTCTTTTTATTTAGGTAAGCTCTACACCTAAAACGGGGTTTGAACTCATGACCCTGAGATCAAGAGTCTGCATGCTCTACTGACTGAGCCATGTTGGCTCAGAGCAGAATATTTATTTTTATTTAATTAAAAATAAAATTTTTAAGTAGACTTCATGCCCAGTGTGGGACCTGAACTCATGACTGTGAGATTGAGAGTCACATGCTCCCCTGACTAAGCCAGCCAGGTGCTCTTAATGCTTTTTTTTTTTTAAATTTTTTAATTTTTTAAAAGATTTTATTTATTTATTTGAGAGAGAGAGAGAATGAGAGAGAGAGAGCACATGAGACGGGGGAGGGTCAGAGGGAGAAGCAGACTCCCCGCTGAGCAGGGAGCCTGATGCGGGGCTTAATCCCAGGACCCCGGGATCATGACCTGAGCCAAAGGTAGTTGCTTAAACAACTGAGCCACCCAGCTGCCTGCCCCTAATGCTTTTAAATGAATGAATGTTAGAGGAGCAAAAGTGGCCTGGGAAGAGAGGCCAAGCCACAATATGATGATAGATGAGGTTAGACAGGTATTAGTAGCCCAAGGGATGGAGGGGCACAGCCACACACGAAGTGGTGGAGAGTGTTCTAGACTTTGGGACAAGGGGTGAAGCAATGAGTGTCATAGGGCCAAACACAGCTGGGCCAGCTGTCCTCAGGCCCTACTGTGTCCTTCACACTGACCGGTCCTAGGTGCTGTGCAGACATGGAGAAATGTGGGAGTGGCCTTGGGAGGGGTGGGTGAACACCCTCTTACCAGGGGCTTGAGATGCGGCTGTTTGACATGTTGATTCACATGCTGTCACCCTCGTTGTCCACACGGCCTGGGACCCAGATGGAGGCTTTCAGCTTCACTTCTCTGCTCAGCTTGGCTAGCTCAACCACAGGCTCTCAGTGTGTGCAGAATGATGAGTCTTTCTTATTTATTTATTTGACAGAGAGAGACACAGCGAGAGAGGGAACACAAGCAGGGTGAGTGGGAGAGGGAGAAGCAGGCTCCCCGCAGAGCAGGGAGCCCGATGCGGGACTCGATCCCAGGATCCCGGGATCATGACCTGAGCCGAAGGCAGTCGCTTAACCGACTGAGCCACCCAGGCGCCCATGATGAGTCTTTCTTGCCATCCCTCCATCTCCCCCTGCCCCATCTAAACACATCTTCTCCTCTGAGCTTGGTGTAGTGGGAAGCATGCAGGGTTTGGAATCACATGACCTGAACTTGACTCATGAATCCGTCTCTTTCTGTGTGAACTTGGATACACTGTTTGAATCCCATAGCCTTCAGTTCCTGATTCTGCCTATACAATAAGAAGCATGACAGTCATTTCTTCCTTACAGAGGGGTTGCGTATAGCGACCCACTCCCTGGAAATGTGGTTACTGCATTCACTGAAAGGAGAAAGAAGGCCTGACCTCAGGGTGACTAAAACCTTGCAACGTAGTGATGCCCCCCTTCCTTTCCCCTGTTTACCGGAAAAACACCTCTGCAGCTTCAAAGTGGTGAGTCTGCAGGGCTGAGGGCACAGAAGCCTACAAGAGAGAAGGCATCCAGAGAGCAGGGGGCACTTCAGATGAGCTCGTGTCCCCAGGCCCCGATGACCTGCTGTCCAGTGCTGTGACCCCTGGGAGCTGTGCCTGCAGAACCAGTGTCTGTGATGAAGCCGGCTGGCCGTGGGGGGCGCAGCGGGGCGGGGGCTGCATTACAGCCCTTCCTACAAAGGGGACCGTGGACCCCAGTTTGCTACAGGCTGAAGATGAGCTGGTGACACAGCCATTGCATAAGCCACACAACAGAGTCCCGGGCAATGGAGGCGGCAGCCCGGTCGACCTTGGTGCTGGTCAGGCCGTGGTGGGGGGGAGGGGAAGGCCCAGCTTCTGGCCCACTGACCAGGTGCATCGAGACCAAGTAGACCAGGATGATGAACAGGGCCGAGAAACCATTCCCCACCCGAGGGGTCGGGGGATACTTATCTGAGAAAGACACAGCAGAGTAGGGACCCGGTGGTCTTCAAATATTCAGTGGGTGGAGCTTAAAAGAGGGGGAGAGACTTCAGGCAGAAGTGGGACTATTTCATGGGAATGAGAGAGACCAGGGAGGCAGGTTTCAGCAAAGCATGAAGGACTAGCTCATAACTGAGCTCTAGCACATTGGAGCATGCTGCTTTGCCAAGCTGTGCCTTCCATGGTGCTAGGGAGTGGTGGTGTTGTGGGAGCTCTGAGATACTTGTCATAGGCGGTGTGTATGTCTACAGAAGTTGGGTTCCAGTCCTGGCACAGAAGAAAATTAGGGTTCATCTCCTAAACTTCAAATACACCTTTAGTGTATAGCTGTGTACCAGCATGTTCAGCGTCAGGGCCCCTGGCCTCTTGAATCTCTGAGAGTCAATAATAGTAATAGGCACCATTTGTTGTGTGAACATACCCCACCAGGAACTTGAAATGAATTTTATTTTCCAGTCTTACTTGATTAGAACCCAACCACAGCCCTGCTGGAGGTGTCGCGGTGGGATGGAGAAAGCACCAACGGATTTGGGTTTGCATCTCCGTTTTGCTCTTGCTAGCAGGGTAATTCTATGCAAGTTTCATAACCTTTTGAACCTCAGTATCCTCAATTGTTTAATAGGGATAGAAAAATACCTACCCTATGATTCTAAAGGTTAGATGAGATACATTACGCACTACAAAGCAGGCCTCCAGTGCTTTCTTCTTTGTCTCTGCCCACATCTAAGAGGAAATACCCTAACTCTGCACTTAGGGTAACTGTTCCTCCACATCTAGCCTCCACATCTGGTTTTCTGGGGTCCCCAAGCATCAAGTGTGACTCCACCCAGACTTGTTCCTTCTAAGTGTAAAAGGTAATAGTGGCTGAGACTGAGTTGAGTCTGGGGCGTCTAGTGACCCTCTCCCCACTCCCATAATTCTCTACTATTGGAGGAGCAGGCTTTCCATCGCTGGCATGGGTGACTGGCCCCTGGGGAGGTGGGTCAAGAAGAGAGATATAGATCAGGGAGAATGGATTTGATCCTTCAGACCTTCCCCAAGGACCAGTCAGACCCAAAACAGACCCTCCTCCTCATTCCTGACAGAAAGGACGTAGGCAGAAGGGGGATGGCCAGTTTGTAAAGGGCTTTGGACACTCAGAGCAAAGCCTCTTGACCAGATGAGAAGCCTGGTCATGGTTGACTGCTTCTAAGAAAACACTGAGGCTTCATGACAATATATCTTTTTGTAAAAGCCCATTTCCTATTGCTGAGCAAAATGCACAGAACTGCCTTTTTCCATTTCCCTGATCCCTCCAGCCCACCCCCTACCCAAAGCCTTCTTTCCTTCTATAACTTCATTTTCCTTTTGAGACAGCCTGATGAGTAATTTAATCTTATTTGACAGGATAAACATGTCATTGGGCCTCACAATGTGATTTTTCTGCCTCCCTAATTTAGCTCTGATACATTGAAAGCCTGCCCTTCCAAGGACCAAGGAAAATGGGATGGGGAACATCAGGGAGGCCCCCCACCACACCACATCTCTGTCAAGCACACCCATGTGCACACACTCATTTCAAGCTCTAGCCATAAAACCCACTTGAATCCAGAAAGGTGAAATTAGAAGTCCCATAAATGACTTACAGTCTTTGGTACCCAAGAGGGAAAGCTCATGCTCAGTGACTTACCAACGAACAGCACAATCCTGCAGAGCAGCATGGGGCCTGGTCTGGCACAGAGGAGGGACATAGGTCCAGATAAAGGCAGATGCAAAGTCAGGGTGGAGGGAAGAGCATCTAAGCCACAGGCCCAGGTGTGGGTGAGTGACCCCTATGACGTAGGTGGTGTTACTGCTTCATACACTAAATAGAGGAAGTAGGGAAGAAACTTTAAAAGTTCAAATAATATTTCCTCTTTGGTGGAAGGGGTATTACATAAGTGAACTTTCTTCACCATGATGCCCGAAGGAGTCAGGTAATTTACTAATAAGCACTTTTGAACATTCTCCGTGGTTTTGAAAAGCTCATGCTAATGAACCAAGATGGGACAAGGCTATGGAAAGATACAGAGGCTGCCAGAATTTGTGTGATTTCAGCATCATTTAGCTTGGAAGGCAGCACAGTTCTGCAAACACTAAGATCATCCATCCCTCACCCTGAGTGACCTCCAGTTCTCCAAATTTGCCTCCTATCCAAGGAGAAATGTGTCTGTACACTACAATGAGGTGGAAAAGTGGAATCCTGAGAATGGTCCATAGGACCATCAGTTTAGGAGGCACTCAGGGATTGATGAGGTTGGAGTAGAATGGGCTGGAAGTTCTGAATCTGAGGTTTTAAGACTGTCAGGTTATTATTTTGAGAACTGTTCCTTAAAACACCCAGTAAGAGAGTAAACAGGTAAGCCACAGGGTGACAAGATAGTTTCCATACACATGGCTGAGAAAGGACCCATATCCAGAATATAAGACTTTCTAGAAGTCCGTAAGAAAAAGACAGACAACCCATTGGAAAAATGGGCAAAATAATTGAATAGGTAATTTACAAAAGCAGATATCCAAGTGCCAAATGAACATATAAAAAGAAGCTTGACTTCATAAATCCCTGTGGAAATGCAAATTTAAACTAAATGAAACTCCACTACCTCCCCCAAGAGAATGACTAAAACTATCAAGGTAGACAGGCAAGTGCTGGCGAGGATGTAAAGCAGCTAGAACTCTTGTACACCTCCAGTGGGAGTGTAAATTAGTACAACCACTTTGGAAAACTGCATGACAAAATCTAAATGAATCATAAAGATACCCAATGACCCAGCATTTTCACTCCTAGGTACACACCAAGCAGAAATACATTTATATTGACACCAAAAGACATATACAAGAATGTTCATAGCAGCATCACTTTTAACAGATAGAATCTGGAAACTACTTAATGAGCCCTCAACAGAGAAGGAGGCCACACACCTTCACCTTCTTTGAGGACAGAACATGGGAGTTTAAACTGAAGCATGGAGCGTTCAGTAAAATACCAGGATACACTTTCTGACAGTAAGGTTTTTCCTGGAAGACTTTAAGTGAGAAGTTCCACACAGTCTGGGAAGAATTCAATGTGCTTATTGCCAAAGACAGGAATGGAGAGTGTGAACTTTCTAACTTTTTGTGCTCTAGATTCTCTGATTCACTGGAAGTGGGAAAACAATCTGACACTGGCAGGCACTTCTAATGTGACTCTGTTGATTGGGAGAGGTGGACATGGTGAGGAAGTAAAATAGGAAATGGATATTTTATCCACTCACCTTAAGATGTTAACATTTGTACATTTTCTCTTATTGTTTTCTTTCCAACAGATCTCTTGACTTGAGTTGTCTATGCCTTTGCTCAGCTGCAAGTCCAGAATGTGGGGGCAGCAGCTCTGCAGGGCTGCAGCTAAGGTAGAGACAGGGCAACCACAAATGGTCTAGGTTGCAAGCACTTATTGTGCTTTGCACGCAGAACAGTTGAAGCCTCTACCCTAGCTGCTTCTACTTTCACCAGGTTCTAGCTGCTTGGGTGTGTGAACTCTTCCTGACTTCTCACTCTACCCCTGAGCTGTGAGATGTTGCTGCATTTTGAAAGCGTTAGTGGAATTGGCTCTCTGAGCTGAGATGGCTGCATACCATTCCCTTGGGGAGGAAGGTGACCTTAGGGGCTGCTGCTAGGTTAGGAATCTTCCAGGACCCAGGCTGATCTTGAACTGAGATGGAGATGGGTTGGGAAAGGAATCAAACCCATAATACTAAAACTCAAAGGAAAATTCAGGGCTAAAAGGAGGTGGGGAGGATAATGGAGGGAGAATTCTCATCCAGATGGGGTTTGTAGACTTTATAGATACATATAGAGCATTCCATCCCCAAATAGCAGAATACATATTCTTTTCAAGTACACATGAAACATTTTCCAGGATAGATCACATGTTAGGCCACAAAATGAGTCTCAACAAATTTAAGAAGATCAAAATCATATCAAGAATCTTTTTTGATACTAGAAATCAATTCCAAGAAGAAAACTAGAAAAAAACACAAACATGGAGGCTAAACAACATGCTACTAAACAATCAATGGGTCAATGAAGAAATCAAAGAGAAAATCAAAAAATACCTTGAGACAAATGAAAATGAAAGCACATCCCCAAATATATAGGATGCAGCAAAAGCAGTCCTAAGAGGGAAGTTCATAGCCATACAGGGCTACCTCAAGAAACAAGAAAAATCTCAAATAAACAATCTAAACTTAACCCAAAGGAACTAGAAAATAAAGTTAGTAGAAGGATGGAAAGGAACCCAAAGGAACTAGAAAATAAAGTTAGTAGAAGGATGGAAATAATAAAGATCAGAGTCAAAATAAATGAAATAGAGACAGAAAAATAGAAAAGATCAATGAAACTAAGAGCTCGTTCTTTGAAAAGAAAACAAAGTAGATAAATCTTTGGCTAGACTCATTAAGAAAAAAATAAAATAAAATCAGAAATCAAAGAGAAGTTACAACTGACACCACAGAAGTACAAAGGATTGTAAGAAACTACTACGAAAAATTATATGCCAACAAATGGGACAACCTAGAAGAGATGGATAAATTCCTAGAAAAATATAATCTTCTAAGACCAAATCATGAAGAAATAGAAAATCTGAACAGACTGATTACTAGTAAGGAGATTGAGTCAGTAATCAAAAAACTTCCAACAAATAGAAGTCCAGAGCAAGATGGCTTCACAGGTGAATTCTACTGAACATTTAAAGAAAAATTAATACCTATTTTTCTCAAACTATTCCAAAAAGTTGAAGAGGAAGGAAGACTTCCAAACTCATTTTATGAGGTCAGCATTACCTTGATACCAAAATCAGAGGAAGACACCACACGCACACACACAAATTACAGACCAATATCCCCAATGAACACTGATACAAAAATCCTCAACAAAATATTAGCAAACCAAATTTGACAATACAGTAAAAGGATTACACACCATGATCAAGTGGGACTTATTCCAGGGATGCAAGGATGTTTCAATATACACAAATCAATCAACATGATATACCACATTAATAAAATGAAAGATAAAAGTCATTATCATCTCAATAGATGCAGAAAAAGCATTTGATACAATTCAACATCCTTTTATGATAAAAAAATCTCAACAAGGGGGGCATAGAGGGAAAATACCTCAAAATAATAAAAGCCATTTATAATAACTAACCCACAGCTAACATTATACTCAATAGTAAAAAGCTGAAAGTTTTTCCTCTAAGATCAGGAACAAGACAAGGATGCCCATTCTCACCATTTTTTCCCCTAAGACTTATTTATTTATTTATTTATTTATTTATTTATTTATTTATTTATTTATTTGAGAGAGTGGTGATGGGGGAGACAGGGAGAGGGAGAGAAAGTTTTAAGTAGACTCTGCACTGAGTGTGGAGCTTGATGTAGGGCTTGATCTCATGACCCTGAGATCATGACTTGAGCCGAAACCAAGTGTCAGATGCTTAACTGACTGCATGACCCAGACACTACCATTCTCACCATTTTTATTCAACATATTATTGGAAGTCCTAACAACAGCTATCAGACAAGATAAAGAGATAAAAGGCATCCAAGTCAGAAAAGAAGTAAAACTGTCACTATTTGCAGACATGATACTATATAGAAAACCCTAAAGACTCCACCAAAAAAAAACTATTAGAACTAATGAGGGAATTCAGTAAAGTTGCAGAATACAGAAAGAATATACACAAATCTGTTGCATTTCTATACACTAATCATAAACTATCAGAAAGAGAAATTAAGAAAATAATCCCATTTACAATTGAATTAAAAAGAATAAAATACATAGGAATAAATTTAACCAAGGAGAACTTTACACTGCAGACTATAAGACATTGATGAAGGAAACTGAAAAAGGCACAAATAAATGGAAAGGTATATCATGCTCATGGATTAGAAGGATTAATATTGTTAAAATGTCTATACCCCCTAAAGCAATCTACAGATTCAATGCAATCTCTATCAAAATACCAATGGCATTTTTCCTAGAACTAGAAAAAATAATCCTAAAAATTGTATAGAGCCACAAAAGTCCCTGAGTAGCCAAAGCAATCTTGAGGAAGAACAAAGTGGGAGACATTATGCTCACTGACTTCAAATGATACTACAAAGCTATAGTAATCAAAACAGTATAGTGCTGGCAGAAAAATAGACTTGGGGGCGCCTGGGTGGCTCAGATGGTTAAGCGTCTGCCTTCGGCTCAGGTCATGATCCCAGGGTCCTGGGATCAAGTCCCACATCGGGCTCCCGGCTCAGCGGGGATCCTGCTTCTCCCTCTGACCCTCTCCCCTCTCATGCTGTTTCTCTCTTGCTCGCTCTCTAAAAAATAAATAAAATCTTAAAAAAAGAAAAAAAAGAAAAATAGACTTGGATCAGTGCAACAGAATAGACAACCCAGAAATAAGCCCACACTTACATGGTCAATTAATCTTTGACAAAGGAGGCAAGAACATACAATGGGGAAAAGACAGTCTCATCAATAAATGGCGTTGGGAAAACCTGATAGCTACATGAGAAAGAATGAAACTGTACCACTTTCTTACACCATACACAAAAATAAACTCAAAATGGATTAAAGACTTAAATGTAAGACCAGAAACCATGAAACTCCTAGAGGAAAACATAGGTAGTATGGGACATTGGTCTTAGCAATATATTTTTTTAAGATTTATTTATTTATTTATTTGAGAGAGAGAGAGAGAGAGAGGAGAGGGGCAGAGGATGAGGAACAAGGACAGATGCAGATTCTCTGCTGAGCAGGGACCCCAATGCAGGGCTCGATCCCAGGACCCTGAGATCATGACCTGTGGTGAAACGAAGGGTTGGACACTTAACTGACTGAGCCACCCAGGTGCCCCTTATCCATATATTTTTGGATGTGTCTCCTCAGGTCAGGGAAACAAAAACAAAACAAATGGGACATCAAACTAAAAAGCTTCTGCACAGCAAAGGAAACCATCAGCAAAACGAAAAGGCAACCTACTGGGAGATGATACTTGCAAATGATATAACTGATAAGTGGTTAATATGCAACATATATAAAGAACTCATACAACTCAATATATAAAAGATACGAACAATCTAATTAAAAAATGGACAGAGGTTCTGAACAGATGTTTCTTCAAAGAAGACATACAGGTGGCTAACAGACACAGGAAAAGATGCTCAACATCACTAATTATCAGGGAAATGTAAATCAGAACCATAATGAGATATCACCTCACATCTGGCTGGAAGGGCCTTATTCAAAGGACACATGTTGGCAAGGATGTGGAGAAAAGGGAACCTTCGTGCACTGTTGGTGAGAACGCAAAGTGGTGCATATGGAAAACAGTATGGAAGTTCCTCAAAAAATTAAAAATAGAGGGCGCCTGGGTGGCTCAGTTGGTTAAGCGACTGCCTTCGGCTCAGGTCATGATCCTGGAGTCCCGGGGTCGAGTCCCGCATCGGGCTCCCTGCTCGGCAGGGGGTCTGCTTCTCCCTCTGCCCTCTTCCCTCTCATGCTCTCTGTCTCCCATTCTCTCTCTCAGATAAATAAATAAAAAATCTTTAAAAAAAAAAAAAAAAAAAAAAAAAAAAAAAAATTAAAAATAGAAATATCATACAATCTAGCAATTCCACTGCTGGGTATTTATCTGAAGAATATGAACACATTAATTTGAGAAGATATATGTTACCCCTATGTTCAGTGCAGCATTATTTACAATAGCCAAACTATGGAAGCAACCTAAGTGTCCATTGATAGATAAATGGATAAAGAAGATGTGGTATATATACACAATGGAATATTATTCAGCCATAAAAATAATGAAATCTTGCCATTTTTGACAACATGGATGGACCCAGAGGGTATCATGCTAAGTGAAATAAGTCAGAGAGAGAAAAAGACAAATACAGCATGATTTCACTTATATGTGAAATCCAAAAACCAAAACAAATGAACAACAACAAATTCAAAAACAGAAAAAACTCATAAATACAGAGATCAATCTGGTGGTTGCCAGAGGAAGACGGTGGGGGGAAGGGCAAGATAGGGGAAGGAGATTAAAAGGTACAAACTTGCAGTTGTGAATAAATATGAAGGGGGACAATGTGCAGCATAGGGAATGTAGTTAATAATACATAACTACTTGGTACGGTGACCGCAGATGGTAGCTGCATTTATCCTGGTGATCGCTTCATAATGTACGGAGCTGGTGACTCCCTCTGTTGTACAGCCGAAACTAATATAATACTGCATGACAACTACACTTTAATTTAAAAAAAGGGGGGGGTGCTTAAATCCCAGGTGTTCCCATCAGGGTCAGCCCTGAGGGACAGTGGCTGTTGAGCACCGGGAAGTCAGTCCCACTCACACGAGAGGGAGGGGAGAGCACAGCAGTTGGGATTAGGGGCAGCTCCGGGCATAGGGACAGCGCGCTGCAGCCTGGAGCTGTCCCTCTGAGCTTCAGTCCTCGCTCCAGACCCGAACCTGCTGAGACCTTAGGGTGCTCGTGTCTAAGGTGGATAAATGATTACCTTTGCGTCATCGGGTTGTTGTGAAGGGTCAGTGAGATCAAATGTGAGTGGCGCTACCAGAGCTTCCTGCCGGCAGGTGGAGATGTTCTCTGACCACCCGGTCAGCGTCTGCCAGCCCCACGGAGCCACCTGACACTTGAGATGGCCAGTGAGGGGCGCCTGGGTGGCTCAGTGGTTAAGCATCTGCCTTCGGCTCAGGTCATGATCCCGGGGTCCTGGGATCGAGCCCCGCATCGGGCTCCCTGCTCCATGGGAGCCTGCTTCTCCCTCTCCCACTCCCCCTGCTTGTGTTCCCTCTCTTACTGTCTCTGTCAAGTGAATAAATAAAATCTTAAAAAAAAAAAAAAAAAAGAAATGAAACGGCCATTGAGGGGGAGGAACTGAAATTCAGATGTTCTTAATTTTACTTAATTTAAATGTAAGCATTGGAGTAGGAAGTGCTTGACGGGGGTCGGCTGCGGAGAGCGAGCCCGCCCGGAAGCCTGGAGCCCGCGGAGCCTGCCCCCCACCCCGGCTTTTACTAGCCTCCCCCTTAGGACACATGCCGAAGAGGGGCTTCGGTGGGGTTGGAGCCAGACTGGGGACGGGGGTCTGGGCCGGCCTGCAGGGGGAGGGCTCACTGGGAGGCATCTGCTCACCACACTCTCACTCCCGCCTTCCCCACCTTCCTTCTAGAAGCATCTGGAGGGAGCCTGAAGGGCCAGTGGGGGTGGGGGGGTGGGGGGGGGGAGAGAGAGAGAGAGAGAGAGAGTGTGTGTGTGTGTGTGTGTGTGTGTGTGTGTGTGTCAGGTCTGCAGCGACCCCTTGTGGCCACGTGGACAGCCACCGCGCTAGGGAGCCCATTAATACCGGAAGGTCATTCTCTACCCGCCCACCTCCCAGCTTTCTTTTTTTAGCTCCTGCTTATACTCAGTACAATCTTTGTGACTCTTAAAGTATTTTTTAAATGCCTCCATTATTCTATTTTGCCACATCGCGATTATTTTATTGTCTTTCTCGATTTCCAGTCCGTGACCTCCCAAACGCAAGGGCCAAGTCTAATTCCTGTCTGTGTCTCCAGGCTTCGCGCACTCTGAGCTTCGAGATACACCAGAGCATAACTGTTAGGAGTTCCGGAGTGCGTTCTAATCCAGATTCTGGGGCTTACTAAGTGGAGGACCTGGGGCAGTGGCTTAATCTCACTGAACTCAGGTGGACAACCTGTGACCAGGTAATGATGACCTCTGATTTCTAGCATCATGTAGACGATTACACTGTTGCACACAGCATCCTGTACACCCAGCTCTCCTCCTCAAAGTGAATCCTAGCCTCCATCTTCTTAGGAGCCGCGTACTCCCAGGGTCATACTAACTTTTCTGTCTGCACATCCGGCAGACAGCTGTTTGTTCTCGCTCTGTTTGTTTGCCCCCATCGTTCCTGCGGACCACCCCGTCCTTCCTTAAACACCAGGCACCAGGGCCCCGGGACGCCGCTCCTGGTTTCGTCCCCGCTCTCTGGCCACTGCTTCCCGCTCTCTCAGCCTCCCTCCTCTGGTAGCTTTGAATGAGTTCTGCGGACCCTGGCCGCAGGCCCTTTCTGTTTGTACTCTACACTCTCTCACGAACTATTCTCATCTGTGGCCGTGGTCTAAGTGGTGGCCTCCAAGGCGAGTCCCAAGCGCGTCTTTCTAACACAGGCTGTAACCCCGTGTTTGGAGTGTGAAACGACTTACCTGGGGGGTAAAATGTAATGGGCGTGCATGACGTGAAAAGTAAGGACATGGTGATGGGGGTGGGCTCGGGACTCAAAGGAGCAGCACGGATGAAGTGGCAGCCCCCCCCCCCCGAAACTGACCACCTCCCCCTGCCACAAAGGAAGGAATAAAGGTGCTGAGTTATTTGGATGCTTGGCTAACTCAGAGTCAACCAAGCGCCTTCATGTTGGGGAATCTGACCTAAAATCCACTGATTTAGGAATACCCACCATGCTTCCCAATCTGTTTGGCTTTGGGGCACATAGAGAAAGTTCTATTTAAACAGAACACTGGGCAATGGGATAAAATGCATGGGGTCTCAGAGGCTCCTTGAACTCAGCATGTCAAGACTGGACCCAGCCTCTGCCTCCAACCTGGTCCTTTTCTGATGTTGCCTGTGTTGGTCGGCAGCACCAGTCACCACCCTGCTGTGCAGGTCTGAAACGTGGTGTCATGACTCTGATCTGCCCCAAAGTGCACACGAGTTCAGCAAAAATGTTCTGAATATGACCCTTTCGGATGACAGCCATTGTGCATGTGTGTGCGCGCGTACGCACAATCTGTATTTCTGTTGTGTGTAATTTCCCCGCTGTCCGCCCCCATTGCCAGTCTGGCGAAAGCCGGATCATGCCCCAGATTTCAGTTTATGTAACATTCCTGACCACTGTGCTCCCCCCCGCCAGGCTGGGTCAGGTGCCACACATCCTGTCCCCACAAGTAGCATGTCCATCCGTCCACCCATCCATCTGTCCATCGGCATTGATCGCCTCTCTTATGAAACCCCTCGGGACTGCCGGCTTGCTGAGGGCACCGATCACGCTTGTCTTGTTCTTTGCTGTACCTTTGGTGCCTGGCACAGAGGGTGGGTGTGGGGTGGAGACTGACGGAAAGCGGATCCTACGTCGGCCTTGCTCCTGTGTGGGAGCAGTGGGAGGTCTGCTGAACTGAGGTCTCATGTGCCCTCCTTCAGCCCTCCCACCCTCTCATTCTCTTCTTCCTAAATCGGTGGATTTTAGGTGGTATTTCCTGACCTAAAGGTACTGAGTTACTTGGATGCTAGGCTAGCTTCATCTGTGCTGCTCCTTTGAATCACGAGTCCACCCCCATCACCATGTCCTTACTTTTCACATCCACACGCCCATTACTTTCCTCCCTGCGTGCACCATCCCGAGCAGCGTACTACACATTTCTCAGCTCCAGATAGGGCAGCCTTGGCCAGAAGCCTGCAGTCCCCGGAGGCAGGCTTAGGAAGTAGGGAACAGCTCTGCAGAAGGGGCTGGAAGTGGATGCAGGCACATTCTTCCCTGGAGATCGAGGAAGAAAAGCATATATAATTAAAGTGATAAATTGGATTTTTTTGGGTTCTCTGTTTACCACTGTCAAACATAATCTATTTCATGCATTTGTACAGAATGCATATAATAGGTCAGATTTCATTTTCTGCAGTTTGCTCATTTTCTCCTCCAGCTCCCTGGGTAGACATGGAGCCCGAATGGAAGCAGAAAGGCTGTGAGACATGTATTTAGGGGAGGTGGCCATAAAGGGTTTCGCATGCTGGGCCCCGGGAGCCAAATGCCCGGGAGCAAGAACAAACTAAGAAGAGGCAGTGAGATGTTTGGGCAAGAGCGTGGCACTTGCAGTCAGACAGGAACCCTGGCTCAGCTGCATCTGTCCTGGGGCTTGGGTTTTGCTCTGCCTCCCTCCTCCCAAAGCGCTCTTCCCTGCCTTCCTTACCCTCTCGTCCCCCCACCAGTCCTACTCTGTGCTCCTGTCCTCATATGCACAGGGATGCGCAGATGTCATCCCCAACGAGACAGACCTCTCCCTCGGCCTTGCTCGCCCCCTTCCGGCTCCCACCCCACCGTTCTCCTCCCTTTGCTGCCCCGCCTCTCAGGGGTCGCCGGCCTCGTGGATGGCCTGGCTTTGACCGCCACACCCCTGAACCGCCTGGGTCAGCATCACAATGGCTCAGTTGTGGTGGCTTGGAGTGGCAGAGCTCCGCCCTCTGATGACCCGGCTGCGCGGCAGCATTTTCAACGTTGAACCCTGCTTCCCTCGCCAATGGCTTTTCTTCCCTGGTGTCCATCCTACCTGCTCCTGACTTTCTCCCACCTCCAGCTCCTTCTCAGTCTGTTAGCCAGATCCTCCTCTTCTTGACACTGCATGGTGGGGGGACGGGTCCTCCGAGTTCAGTCCTGGGCGCCCTCCCCACCCCTCCCCTTCCCTTCGGTCCACTGCCCATTGTGCCCTAGTCCGGTGGCTTTAACCCCCAAATTCCTATGTCCTGACATGACCAACCTCTCCTGTGGACTTCAGACTGGAATATACAGGTAGGCTCTCCTCCAGCCCTTGGGTAGCAGCATTTCCCAAATAAAACCCTGCAGTCTCCTCCTCACTGGGGGTGAACAAATACACAGACGGCCCATTCCAGCGCCCTCTTCTGCCCCGCTGCCCTCCTCCTCTGCCAGCCGCGAGTCCAACAGAAACTCCAGAGTCACTCTCCCCAGGATCTCTCCCCCAGCTCTATAGGCTCCTCTCCAAAGTGTGCCTCAGATCCCCCTCACTCTCCCCATCTTCACCGCCACCGCCTCTGGGGAGCCCTCACAGCTTTCGCCAGTGCTGCCGGGAGAGCCTCTTTCCTTCTTTTCCCAGCCCCTGGTCCTGCTCCCATACATTTCCCAACGGAAGAAAGAAGTGACCCACTCAGAATATAAACAGACCCAACGCAAATACCCCTCTGCTTAAAACTCCCACCGTCTCTCCATCACCAGAGAGTAAAACACGTCCCTTTGTATCCTGCGGGGCAGGCTGGGCCCTGTCTCCCTCTCCAGCCTTATGCGAGGCCACGGCCTTCTCCCTCTGTGCCAGGAGGCCCCTTGGGTTCTGCTAGCAACCGCAGCTCCTCCCTCCTCTGGGCCCTCACTGGCTCTTCCCTCCGCCTCTGGGCTCTGCCCATGTGTGTGCAATGGTGTTCAACATTCTGGAAATCAAAGCGGACAACACAAACACCTGGGTACCCACCCCCCAGCTCTGTTTAATTCCAAAATGTCACATTTGCTTTAGATTTTTGTTGTCTTGAATAAAGTGGTATGGAATCAGCTGAAGTCCCGCCCCCCTCCTGCCTCCCTTCCAGAAGTAACCCCTGAACTTGGTATACGTCATTGCCATGTCTGTTTCTACACTTGCACTACACGTGTGTGTCCGTCAACAACAGATAGTTTTGGGGGCTTGTTTAAAGTTTACGTAAATGGTATTTTATTGTGGGAGGTTGGGGCGTGGCTTGGGCGATGGGTCCGGGCTGACACACGGGGCTCTAGCTGTCGCTCCCACCGCCACCAGCCTTTCATGGGATGCATGCCTCTGACTATCGATTCTCCTCATGATGGATAGTGGTGCCGATTTCGATTTTTGGCCATTCTAAACGCCGCTGCAAAAAACATTTGCACACGTCTCCTTTGGCACGTATTTGTTTCTCCAGGGTAGACCCTTAAGAGCAGCATTTCGGAAGCAGAGCGTTCGCCCCTCTCCAGCCTTGCGAGCGGGCGCCAAGGGCTCTCCCGGGTGCACCTGCCCCCTGCGGGGGACTGCGGGCCGTCGGGGCTGCCGCGCTCGGCCTCGCCTGCACGCGCGGGGTGCCCTGGAGGGCCGGACCCCAGAGACGCGGTGCGGAGGCGCTCCAGCCCTGGGTCGCTGGGGGATGTGGCCTCAATCCTTCTCTCAACCAACTCTTTTCTAATTAGCGAAAGCAATAGAAAACAACAACTTGCCCGCCTTGCGCTCAAACTGAAAAGGACCCAGGATGCGAAAGCAAACACCGATGTGCGTAACGTGCAGGAAGCACAATGCTAGCATTTTAGCGTGTGTATTTGCTTCAGGCTTTTCTTTTGAGGAAATGAGACATTCCAGAGTTTGCTTGAAGTTCTCCTCCCTATTCCTTCACTAACGCTTCCCCACCCCCAACCCTCCAGCAGGCCCCTGAGTCTGGGTTTCGTGGGTAGCCGAAGCATTAATTTTATAAACCATGTAAGCATCTGTAAGCAATTTACAGTAGTGTTTGTTTTTATTCACACAAATGGCTCTGTAGTACGTACCCTGCGAGTTTCTTTCTTAAGTGCCCAACACTGTTTCCGAGATATATCCTATATACCCAGTTCAGCGTTCATCCATTCTCCTAGCAGCATATTTTAAAATTGTTTGCAGGTTTTGGCCATTTAAACAGCGCTGTATATACCCTTCATGAGGGCAGAGGTTTTTACATTTTGTTCATGCTCAGTTTTGAGCTCCTAGAAGTGTGCCTGGCATACCAGTAGGTGTTCAATACATTATATTGAGTTTAATGAATAAATGAACAGCCTCCTCATACGTGGTTCTAGGCTGTTCACACGCAGAATTTCTCCAGAATATACGTATAGACGTGGAGTGACTGGAATTTTCCGGTGAGCTGGCCACATCGCTCTCCAGAGCTATTGCATCTATTTATATATCCTCCGGCAACGTGAGAGTTCCCTTTCCTCCAGCCTTGCCAACTTTGGTGTTTTGAGACTTGGTATGTGTGTGTCCAACCGGATGTATATAAAATCATATCTTACTGCTATTTTAATTTGCATTTCCCTAATTCCTTTCTGACCACCCCCCATGATTTCCTTTGCGGCTTCTGGGTTATCAGATGAGCAGAAGTGGATTGGGGCGGGTTGAAGGTCACCCTTAAGCTCTCAAGGGTGCAGCCTGATACCTGCATGGGCCTAGAGCTCTCCATGCATTCCCAGCCTCCTTCCCTTCCTGGAGGGTTTTGAGCACACATGCCAGGCCAGATCCAGGATCCAAAGGACTGAGGAGCAAAGTGTGGAGGCTGCCCACCGTCACCGTCCCTGCCTAGCTCCATCTTGAGCTCTTCAGGCTCCCGAGAGGGGCAGGAGAGGGCTCCCTGGGTCTCAGGCTGGCCTGTTATTCTCCAGGTCTCCAGCTGGGGGCGGGCAGCCGAGGGTGCTCTGGGGCTTGGGGTGCTTTGGCGTTCACAGCTGCCTTGATTCCTCTGAGGACCTGCGTGTTCTCGTGGTGGGAGCAGCCTTTGGAGTCCCTGGCACCGCTCCTCCTTGGCACACACCATACCCGGCACCTGCTGGAGAACATACCATCCGGTCCGCTTGGCTCCTCTGTACTTGACAAACTGACCACAACCGGGCCAAAAGAAGACAAGTTTGCAGGTCAGGGGACAGACATAATGGGAGGGTGGGGTGGGGGCAAGGGGTACAACTGAGGTAGAAAGTTTGAGCTCACAAGGCGCCCTTGGCCTTGGGACAATAGGAACAAATACCAGGGCACTGGACTGAATGCAGCATCGGGGCCACCACCCCTTTCGACCTCTGAATCGGGTCAGCTGGGATACGGCAACAGCCCAAGCCTTGAGATGTGACGCCAGCGAATGAGGCAGGGTGGTGGGTGTTCGGGAGCCGTGCCGGCTGCCACCGGAAAGATACATTTCCAGCATGTAGGGAGGACACTCGCTTGAGATCCTTTCCCATTTGAAAAGCATTAAAAAATCATAACCTGCAAGCCCAGAGGGCGAGCACTCTGACTTAACAACCCCTTTACCTTCTTTGGCAAAGCTTTAAAGTCATTAACTTTCAGCAAGCAGGGAAAGCAGGTCCTTACTTAACTCGCATCTTCTGAAAAGTCTTAAAAATTAGCAGCGGTGAGACCTTGTCTCTCTTTGGCAGTGTTAAATCATAAAGCACCATCCTGCCGCTCATAACGGGGCCATTCGGTCAGGGTGGAACTTAGGACAAATGGAGCCTAGTGAGGTGTCCTCTGCTCATGGCACCTCCACGCTGGTGATCAGATACAACCCTGACCCTTGGGCACGAGCTTCCGCGGCCCCCCCCACCGTCTGAGTCCAACCCTGTGTCTTCTGTTGCTCCCTGGGAGAGGACTTTAGCTCTTCCATGCCAACGGACTCCCAGCACCCCCGTCACCCCGCCCCGCGTGGCCACCCACTGACCTTGGCCACCTCTCCAAGCCTCCCTGTACGGACTCTGCACCTGACACAGACCACCAGTGGCTTCGGTAACACCCACCGTTGGTACATTTCCCTGAGGCTCTCCGACTCTGCTGTCCGCCTCCCACCGAAGGAGCAACTTCCTGAATCTGGCCAGACACACTCCTCTTATCTCTTTAATCACGCCAGCAGTGCTTAAGTACTTACGCACAGCATCTTCGCGACACACTGAGGTGTGTGCACATGTCACGTATCCCCCACTAGGTGATGCGCCCCCCCGATTTATCCTGCCCAGTTCTTTGTCTCTGGGCAGATGGTCGGCCCATTGTCACGTGTTTACCGAGCGCCCATGTGCCAGGCATCGTGCTGGGTGCTAGCAGCCTGGCCGGGGTCTTTAGACTCTGGTAGGAGAGAAAGACATTAAACGATGAGATGAATCATAGGTGAGCCAGGGCCCGTGAGGTAGAATGACAGATGCTTTGGGACTATGTGTGAGTATATGTGGGGGCCGTTGGAAACCTTTCCCGGGGAAATGGTGTTAAACTGAGACCAGTGGGGAGTGGGAGTTGGGAGCTGGGCAGAGTTGGGGACAAATGCCTCCCAGGCAGTCTGCCCTGACTGTCGTGTGGAGAGAGCGCAGAATGCCTAGCCATGTGCGGGACCAGGTCCGCTCGGCAGGCTGGCTGGCCCAAACCTTACACATGCCCAAGGTTGTCAGGCCTTCCCCTCAACCGGCTCCTGCGAGGTGATCGCTGAACTCTTGGGACATCCTGCCTGATAAGAAGGTCTCTGTGGACCTTAGATCTTGGGTCAGGCAGATGGTCTGTCCTCACTGTGTGGTTGTGTATGTGCCAGGCTGTTTGGGGCCAGGCAGTGTCAAGGCTGACCTCTGGGGCTGCAGCCTGAGTGGCCAAGGTCAGTCTTGCAGGGGCTGCGTGCCCATGGGACCTGCCCCCAACAACAACCCGGGCACCCAGGCTCGGGGGAACTGCATCATCGGGCAATATTTATATGTTTCCACAATCGCTGGGAGAGCTGTATGTCCATGTGATGCCCCTGGAAGCCCATGCCTGCTTGCTTGGGCTCTGCCCCGTCTGCCCTTCCCCTTTGCTGATTATCTCACCGAAACGAGCCATCATTGAGAGTATGACAGCTTTTCCGTGAGTCCTTCTAGTGAGGGTGGTCTTGGGGACCCCAAAACAGGTAGAGCAGGGAGAACAAGGGCTATAGGGGAGGGAGGAAGGAGATGGAAGAAGGGACTGGATTCCTTGGGGCCTCACAGGTCATGGTCAAAAATGGCATAGTTCTCTCTGCTGGCTTGATCCCAGTGTGGTTACTTTATTTAATTGTATTTCATGGCCCGAGGCTGCACCCAGCCCCAACTCAGCCTCACAAAGGTGCCTACAGAAAACATGCAAATTGGTGAATTTGCTTGGAGTAGGCTTAGGGAGCCAAAGGGCACGTAGAACCCACTGCAGGAGGTGAAGAGTGCCACCCACCTGTGGGACAGCCACACCGAGTACTGTCCGTACGTCCCACCTTGGTTTTAGAGCAGAGTCCCTACTCCATATATATTAGTAAGGAAGAGACAGTGGCATCTTTAGTATAAAAGGTAGGGGGAGAATCCCAGAACCGTTTGCCATACTGAATCCCACATATTGAAAGCTCTGAGGTGACATCACCAATCTGTTTCATGATCACATAACCATGGTGACAGAATAAGTCAAGGGAAAAATAGGGTGAGAGAGTGGTTGAAGCAATTTAAGGAATTTATTGGCACAAAGGATTCGGTTATCAAGGTTGCAAATAAGTCATCAACTTCAGGTGTGGACGTGCACCAAGTGTTTCTCAAATTTCTGCTTGCTTGGACAAGCATGCTGCCTTCTCAGGAGTATGCCTTGAATCCATAATAGCTGGGGAAAAATTTAAAAGTAATGGAAGAAGTGCTCATATAACTCATTTCTCAGTCGATAGGGGACTATAGTTTTGATGGTGCGGGAGGCTTGAAGCGGAAGGCTGTTGGGGTGGTGGCCGGCCTGGCAGGTCAGCACTCAGCACTCCCAGGTCAGAGCGGCACTGCCCCAGTCTGGTGTGGGGTGGTGATCCCAGATCCCACTGATGGCCTGAGTCCTGGTGCCTCGCTTCTGGGGGACACAGATGCTGCTGCGTGCTTTCTGACAGCGAAGGCTCCTCTCCACTCCCAAGAGACAAGACATTTTGTACTTAGATAAACCCAGGTTTGAATCCTGCTCTAGCTATGTGACTGGGCGTGCTGCTCAAACCCTCCGGACGTCAGTTTACTCACATGTGCCCTGGGCATTATAATAAGGCCTGTCCGTAGGGTTGTTTTGAGGATTAAGTGAGATAATGAATGTCTATAGAGCACTTGGCATGGAGCCTGGAGCGCATTAAGGGCTCAAATAACAACAAAACCAGAGAGGATATTGGAGTTTTTAATAAATCATCAGACACAAAAACACATTTGCAAGGGCTTAGTGCCGTTCACGTGTACCTCAAGATTGTTGTGCTGGGTGAGGACAATGCCTGTTCTGAGTTAGGTAGTGGTGGACGTGACAGAGTCACCTGATGCATCAGCCTCACTATTCAGGATGTAAATGCTTGGGCTGCATCTTAAAGCACCGCCCAGAGCTCAGATGTGTTGGCCTCAGTCAGATGTTTATTCTCTGGCCTCCTAGGAGGATGGAGAGAGGGGACATCGGAGGCTGAGTTGATAAGATGGCCCTCGACGCCAAGCTCTGACTGTGAAGACAGACTGCCCCGTGTCGCTGGGGCTGGGGGTTGGTCCTGGCAGATGGGACGTCTGGATTTGACCCCAGGTCCTTCACTGCAGTTGTGAGGTACTGGGCAACTCAGCCAGCTCGATGAACCTCAGTTTATCTATAAAAAGGGAAAAATACCTGATTTGCAGAGCGGTTGTAAGGATAAAATGATATAATGCGATGCACGTAAGAACACCTGCTATATGGTAGGCGCTTCATAAATATGACGATTGTAACCATGTAACTAAACAAAGTAGTCACGACCAAGTGTGAAAGGCATTAGCGGTCACTGGCATTGTTTCGTGACAAAATGATCCTGTGAGACCAAATTAGTGTCCTTCTTGGAAAGAATGGCAACACTGTCGGCAGAAGTTTTGACTGGAGGCTTGGCAAACGAGTGCAGTTCGTTCTGGGAAATAGTTCATGATTTGGATCAAATCCCGGCCCCGGTGACATGCTCATCAGTTCCCTGGGAAGATCTGGAGGGGTCTTGGGGGGCAAGTGGGGGCGCCGTGCATGAGGAGTGGGCTTCCTTCCCCTGGGGAGGACAGGTGATGAGCCGCCCCGTGGGACAGGTCCCTATGTGTTAGGGATGGCAGTAGGGGTGCTGAGGAATGCGAGCTCCAAGGGAGATTTGGGGAGTGGGCAGGATGCAGGCTGATCTCCGCAGCAGGGGGCTGTGTGCTGGGACACAGGCCTGGGAGGTGGCCACGGAACCCAGGACCCGCTGAGCAGAACCCGCGTGTGTGTGGGCTTGCTGGGGGTGAAGTGGAGGCGGGAGGACCAGGCCAGGGAGGAAGGGTCTCAGAGTGGCTGGTGCCCCTCCTGTCCTGATGCCAGTTATTTGTGCATCAGAACAATCCTCTGGGAGAGGAACCAAGGAGGTGCTGGCTGCAGAACTCGAATGACATGGAGGGATGTCTTCCCCATCTAACAGCCTCCATTCGGCAGGGAACTCAAGCCACAGTGCAGAGAATAAACGTGAATGGAACTTTAAAGACATGGGGGCGCGAGTCCATATCACCGCAGCTGTGCCCCCCCGCCGCTCATGGAGAATAAAACCCTCCTGAATGTCGAAAGTTAATGCTGTCACCATCTTGAAAACCCGCCCTGGTTAGAGCGGACGGGCTGGGGCTGGGTACCGGGCACGGCTCGAGAAGGTGAGAGCGTTTGATGGTGTTTGGTCCTTTCTCCCCTCTCAAGACGTGTGCATCCACGGGAGAAATTCCCAAGCACTTTCCCAGAGGAAACGAAAGCTTTACCGTTGCAGCTGGTGCTTTGTTGCTTTGATGCAGTGGTTCTCGACTGGGACCAACTTTGTCCTCCTGGAGGACATCTGGCCATGTCTGGGAACATTCTTGCTGTCACATTTTTTGGGGGGCCATGCTACTGGCGTCTAGTGAGCAGAGGCGAGATGTTGCTAAACACCACACGGCGCACAGGACGGCCCCACAACAAAGAGGTCTCCGGCCCCAAATGTCAGCGGTGTGAGGCTGACAGGCTCCGGTGTGAGGCGGCGCGAAGGTTCTGTGTCGGCGGAGGCGGCTCGTTCCTCACACCCACCCCTCGGGGAAGTAGCCTGGGGAAGGGTCACGGCTAGCCTGTAACCCGTCGTTGGTGGCCACACACAGAAGAGGGGGTGGTGAGCAGGCGAAACATCTGGGGGTGGGGATGAGCCGAGAAGGAGCCTCAGGCTAACCTCCCAAGGTAGAAGAAGGGTAAGGGCAGAGTTTTTCATTTCAAGTCAACTCTTACTTATTTAAAAACCGATTTCCTTAAGCACATAATTATATGTTTATTTCCCGGAGGAACTCCTGAGGCAGCGGAGATCTGCTTAAATTATGGGGACGGAGGCTGCACACAGGGCTCTAACGGGGTTAGAAAAATGTTCTGTCTCCTTTGAAGGAGCCTTGGGAGGAAGCGAAGGGCAGGTTCCTGTCCTGCAGTGCAGGAGATGTGGGGAGGAGGGAGCGCGGGAGGAGGGGAGGGCAGCGAGGGTGAGGACTGGTTGTCCCACCCGCTGGGGCGGTATCAGGGCGGACGTGCACCCCGGGGAGCAGCTTCAAGCCTCCCTGGTAGACGGAGGGAAGGGATTCAGGAAGCGCACCACCCGCACGCTTCCTGCCTTCGCGCGCGCGCACACACACTCACACACACTCCCCTTTGGACGGGGCTCTGGTCTGCACCAACAAACAGCCTGGGATGCTGCCGGGAGCAGCAGGTGGGGTGCGGGGGCCTCCGTGCCTGGAGTTGGGGGTTCCTCACACACCCCGCCTGGCTTGGTGGTGGGGACCAAGGGGATAGGATGGAGTATGGAGTCCTCGGCTCTGACACACCTCAGAGGAAAGGGGGAGACGTCTTGCGGCCTGTCTCCCCCTCCCGGAGACAAACGGTGAGACTCTGGCTGGTGGAATAGCGTGTGAGAGAGTGTTGGATGGGGGCTGAGTTGGGTGGGCGGCTGTGGAAAGGAGAAAGATGTGTCAGGAGCAGGTGCCTTAGGCCTGCCTTTGGCCTAGGCTACGCAGGATGGGGGCCTCAGGGGGACCCTGGCCTCCTCCCTCCGTCTCCACTGCATCTGGAATGCGTGTCACAGGGGAGCTGAGCAGCCCAAGGTGTCCAGCCCTTGGGAGCTGGAGATGGTGGCTATCTGTGAGGACAACATGCAGGCCTTCTCTGTCTCGAGACGATGACACACGAGGGGCAGGGGGGCCTGGACTGGGGGGTTGTGTCCACAGGGGCTCTCCTGGCCTGTTAGCATCAGTCACCCGGGGCTGCTGGGGATTTGGGCCCTCTTCATTGACCAGCTCCCCCGGGGACACATCAAAGGTCAGCAGAGAACACGAGAGTCTCAGCATCTTAGGGAGGCTGAAGGCCTGGCCCACCCTTCCACTTCCTACAAGTGTCGCCTTGGGCCTGAGCCTCAGCTACCTCACCCAAAGAGCAGGGTGGTCTTGCTGCCATCCCAGGTCACAGGGCTCTGGTGAGGCTCACATTTGTTGACGTGTGGGCATGCTTGGTAAACTGCAAGGTGCTATGCACTATGGGCTGGTTCTTAGAAGTTATTTATTCAGGGAAGCAGCAGAGGGACGCCCCCAGCCCCCAGTGCGGCTGCACCCAGCTGCTCAGTCGGCACCGGCCTGCGGGGAACAGCTACTCAGTCTCCCGAGCCAGCAGGAGCCGGGGGGCTTAGCTTTCAGTGCACGTCCGTGTCTCTGGCCCCACTGAACACATGGGTCAGGGCCCGGGACGCAGACAGGAGCTGAGGCCCCTTACTTAGTCCGCTGGTAGAACTGGAAGACGGCTTTCTCCTGATCGTACGTCTCGATGGAGCCGGGTCGAAGGCGCCGGATTTCAGCGACGGCATCTGCGGCAGCCAGGCCCCGCTCCTTCACCAGGTAGCAGGCCAGCATGGTGCCCGTGCGGCCGAAGCCCAGGGCGCAGTGCACCCCCACGGCCTGGGAAGAGGGAGCTTGATGGGGTGGAGCCTGATGCCCTCCCCAGCCCTTGGGCCCCTCTGTCTTCCTACAGGCCCAGGCCTTGCAGGGTCCTCAGGCTCTCGGGGGCGAGAAGTGACATCAGGAGAGCGCTCAGGGGCGAGAAGTGACATCAGGAGAGCGCTCAGGGGCGAGAAGTGACATCAGGAGAGCGCCCAACGGCCTCTGCTTTCCCCCGTCTCCCTCCAGCTCACACCCCTCGCCGCTTCCCCGCGGCCTCCCCCTCCCGCCCCCGGCTTCACGCCCCGTCCCCGCAGGTCCCTTCCGGGCCCGGCCCGCCTCCCCCCGCCCTGTCCCCCGCTGACCGCGGCAGGCCCCGCCCGCTGACCTCCCCGCGCGCGTTGGCCTCGTCCACTATCCGCACGAAGCGGTCGATCTGCTCGGGGGCCGGCGGGCAGAAGTCCGGGACGCGCAGCCGGTGCCGCGTGAGGCCGGGGCAGCTGTCGCTGTGCGGGGGCCCGCGCTCCGTCAGGGACACCAGGTGCCGCACGCCCTGGTCCCACAGGAACTGGTAGTGCGCGGGGAGCCGCGGCAGCGCCAGCCCCGCCAGCCGGCCCGGGAGCACCCACGAGAAGTTGGGGGGCTGCACGCCCATGGCGGCGGCAGGACACGCCCCGCCCGCCCCCTCGTGCCCCGCGCCACCCACCGGCGCCCGCGCCCTGCGACCACGTGGGCTCCGCGCCCCGTCCGGCGCCGCCCCGCTCCGCCGCGGGGATTGGTTGAGCCGCCCCGGGGGCGGGGCTGAAGCGCCGGCCCCGGGGCTCTGAGTGACGGGACGGGCGCCGCGATCCGGCCCCGGTCCGGAGCAGCGCCCTCGTTGATTGGTTCGGTTTCAGCACTGGGCGGGACTACCGCAGCGGAGCGCACGGGGATTGGTGGAGCTACCCAAACGGCCGGGAGGCAAACCCAGAGGGAACGATGAATCGCCTGGTGCGGACGAGGCAACCCGGGGTCGGGCTCTGCTGCTCCCTGACGGCTGGTGGCCGTTATTACACCAGTGTCCACGGCCCCTGCTGTGCCAGGGCCTGGCCTCCTGGGGTCTGACTTTCTTCACCGGGGACGCCCAAGGGTTCCTCCTCGGGGGAGGAACCTCCTCTGCGGTGACGGACTGGCCCTTATCAGTGACTTGCTGAACCTGTCCAGTGAGGGCGATCGCCGCTGTGCGGAGGACTCTTCTCATTTTCCATTGCTGGGATTATTAAAAAATACTGGGCTGTCATCTGCCGCCCTGAAGTTCTATCCGCGATAGTAATTATAGACCAGTGATAATAACCCACGACATAAGAATGAACGTTTATTGAGCATTCGCCATATGCCAGACACCATTCTTAGCACTTTACCTGTGTTAACTCACTTAATTGCCACAGTAATCTCATGAGGCAGGTAATCTAATTAACCCTACTTTACAGATGAGGAAACTGAGGCTCCAGAGAGGTTCAGGAACTTGAGCGAGGTGACTAATGGTCTGGGTATTTGAAACCGGACAGCCTGGCTCCGGCATTTTTAACGCCCAGTGTTATTTCCTAAAGTTAAATGGAAGGATGCTGCCTCTTCACATGGCCATCCTCACACTCCCAAATATCATCTGTGTAAACAACTGCAGGATTTCTCTTAATATTTTATGACTTCCAGGCTCTCTGAGTCACCCTCTCATGGGGAGACCAGAGTTCACTGGTATTGTTTGTAGAGGTAGAGACCTAGCTCTGAACGCAGCGTCTTGGCTGTGATCTGACCCGTCGGTATCCTCATTTGAACAATATGCTCCTAGTGATGCAGACTAATTATAATTATGAAAATAGTTAACCCTTGTTGAATTTGCTTATGTACCAGGCCCTGCGCCAAAGGCTTTCTGGAAGAACAACACGTGGACCATATTTTTGTGTCTTTTTTGTACACATGTAATCTGAGGCTTAGACAAGTTGGTTAACTTGGCCAAGGACACGCAACTGGTTTGTGGCTGGGCTGGCAAGCCAAGGCCTCTCTGAATCCAAGCCCAGGGCACTTAGCCATAAAGATGTACTTCCCTTCCCCTGTCCCCACCTGCCACTGACACGCATTTGACCATTTAAAGCTCTGGTTCCAGTAAAATGGAAAGGAATTTTTCTTCCGCCAAGTTCGGAGGCTCCCCTGACCCTGTGGAAAATCCGCTTACCAGTTAACGAGACAAGGCTGAAGCGCTGCCTCCACCTACCCTCGCCAGGTGCCAGGAGCTGCGCGATCCCCTCTTGCCTCCCCTTCCCTGCGATCTGAGCCTTGAGGAGGCCCTTCCTGTTGCCAGTCCCATTTCCCACCAACTCCTGATCAATCTTCTTGCCCATCCGCATCCGTTCCTTACCCTCCTTGCCTGCTGTGGCTCCCCAGGGTTTCTGGCTGCCCTGACTTTGGAGACAAGACTCCGGCATGTGCTTCTTCCAAGCTGAACCTTTCTTGGTCCCTTTGTCTTGCTCTCCTTTCTTTGCTGCCTTCACTCATTAGAGAAAAACTTCCCACATCACTCCCCACACCCCATGCACTTCCTTGCCTCCTTACCTCAAGGCCTATCTTTTTCAGAGGGAAGACATTTCTGGGGCTGGAGACAGAGATTCTCTTCTCTCCTGAGCCCCTGACTGTGACTTTCCACTTGTGCAGGTCTCTGCATGGGCAGGAGAGCATCCTTCCACCTGCCTGGACCTCCTTTAGAGAAAGGTTAGCTGGCTCATTCTGTAGGAGTTTCCTTCTTCTCTACAGCTGTGCCCCTCCCTTCCAACAGAGCCTGGGTGAAAAGGGCCCAGTGTCCTTGCCTTGGGCTGTGTCCCATGGTCAAGGGTGCTATTTAATTTTTTGTCTTGGGCCTGGGAGTCTTGAACTGAAAGGAAAACCACTCTGTGATGGTTTTTTGGCTCAGACCTCTGTAACTTAAGCGTGTCAGCGCACAGCACACCGCCCCCAGCCAATTCAACACTGATCATCCTTTCCTTTCTCCTCTATAAAGTGTTACCTGACCCTCAAGAAGATTTTGCCTTGTTCTGTGCTCACTTCTCACCTTGTATAAATATGTAGTCCCAGTTACTTTATTGGATTGGGGTTACCTCTTAGTGTAGGAGTGATACACAGTGCTCAAAAATGTTAAAAGAGCCAATGAAGGAAAAAAAAAAGGAATGCATAGGCGAAACTGTGAATGCACATTTCTGGGGGTGTATGTGAGTCTCCAGGACTATGGGACGATGCACGATGTGTCTCTTCTTCAGTGCATGAGTTTGTGGACCATAAAGGGTATCATGTAGCACCTTCTCAAGGTGCACTCTTTACGTGTCTGTGCTTTTAAGGAAATAATGACTGCATCAGTATGATCCTGGCTAAGTCTAATTACTATTTTTGTAATAAGGGATAAATAAGCCTTGCTCTTTGTCGAGCTCCTCTTCTGTCGTCTGTGTGTGTGGGATTGTGGGTGTACGTGAATGCCCGTATGTGAGTATGTTGAGGGGAACACATTCCTGGAGAACAGTCTGTTGACACTGATGGTGAGCTGAGTAATAAGCTTAATTTCCCTGACTTGAAGGAATTTACAACATACTTGAGAGGATTTAGACTCCAATGTAATTGTTCTCATAACATATAATAAAGCACTAAATTACTCATCAAAGACAATCAGATAATATATATTAAAAAGTTAATTGTGCAATAAAAATAATAAGCACTAAAGAAGTCGGTGGGGGAAAGATAAGCTTGGGTAAGAACCACCAGAAAAGTCGTATGAAGACAGGAGTCTTCCTGTCTTCTGTTTTGTTCTCTCCATCGTGATACAGTAGAAGTAACTTTCCTTGACAAGCTCAACAGAACAGTTTTGGGACATCCTAGCTCCCCCTTCCCCAGTCCATAAAAATGTTTGGACCTATTTCTGTTTCCAGTTCCCAGACTGGCTTGATGCCAGTGGCAGTTAGAGGTGAAGCCAGAGTCAGAGAATTCCTTGCTCCAAGCCGGCCTCTGTATCCCATCAAGGCAAAGGATTGCTTGCGGTTGGTTTCCTGGGGCCCTTGGACTGCAGTCAGAATTCTCAGTGTCTTAAGTAGGCTGATCTTCCTTTGTGTAAACACATTTCACACTTGGAACCTGATGATTTGGAAATTGGATATAGGAAGGGGGGTGGTGTGATGTCCCACCTCCAAGATGGTCCCAGTGAACCACCTCCTACCTTGTCTGGTCCTTTCCCACACTGATAGAAGTGTAACTGGTAGGATATGGTGGAAGTGATGGCATGTGACTTCTTAAGTCATAAAAGACCTTGTGGTTTTTGCCTTGGAGGAGCCAGCCGCCATGTTGTGAGGACACTCAAGGAGCCTTGTGGAGAGATTTATGTGGTGGGGAACTGAGCCTTCATGCCAATGTCACATGAGGGAGCTAGCTATTTTGGAAGTGGATCCTCCAGCCCCATCGAGACTTTAGATGGCCAGCATCTTGACAGTAACCTCATGGATTCCCTGAGCCAGAACCACCCAGCTAAGCTGCTCTTGAATTCCTAACCCACAGAAACTATGAGATAATAATTATTTATTATTTTAAGCCATCAAATTTGGGATAATTTTTATGCAACAACAGGTAACTAATATGAAGGTAATATTCAGATAGAATAAAGGAGGAGAAATAATTTCTAATCAACTCAAGAAGTGAAATAAAATCAACTTTGTTTTTGCAAGAGAAAGTTATACCATAAGCACCTGTGGTCCACATATGTTTACATTTGTTGGGGATGAGGTGCTGGGATAGGTCAATGTAAAGTTCCCACATTTGGAGAGTCATGTTGTATAGAGGATTGAGGCAGACAGCTTGACTGTGGGTTTTGTGTGTGTGTGTGTGTGTGTGTGTGTGTGTGTGGTGTTGGAGCTATGGGGGTTTCTGTGGTATTCGTATAGTGAGGGATGCTATACAAATTATTTAATAACTGCCATAGCACAAGAAGTAGGCAATCAGAATGGACCATCCACCAATCAGCTCCATTGCTGTAAACGAAGAGTGGAGCCATCCTGCCGTCCCTTGGCTGCACATCATCAGCATTGAGTGGAGATTTCGACATGATCTGGGTGTGGCCAGATTACCTTGGACATTTTAATATAGGTCTTTCCACAAGATGGCACTGATAGCTTTTCCTTATTTCTCTTTGTCGTCTTGTTGAAAAATATGTGATTTGTACCCTGTTACGGAACATTCCATGACTGAAATCTCACAATTTACCCGTTGATGTCTTGTATTTCCGACAATTCTATCACCTTCATGGCGCTTTGATTTTTCCCTTTAAAGCATTCCAGGAGCACACGGAGACTCCATGTTGGGATGTTGGGGGGTGGCACCTTAGAGCAGAAGCTGTTATTAGGGGAGCTGGAGATGGGGAAGGACACGTGGCTGGGCTTTGGTTTGTGCAAAGCTATCAGCCCCGGGCAGGGGAGAGCAGAGTCAGAGAAGAGGGAGCACTCAGGTAGCTAAGAGCCACCTGTGTGATGGAAACCCTTCGGGTGAGCTCTCTCATGTCCACTGTTCATGCTGCTACAGCCTTGGCTTTGCCTGGAATCCAAAAGGAAGAAATTACCGAACATCTCAACATGCAGTTTTCATGGAGTAGTTGTCAAAATTGGAAGGAACCTCGGAGATCTCCCGGCTTCACCTCTCTGTTTCTAGGTGAGGAAATTAATGGTCACTCAGGTGGTCCAGACTGGGACCCAATCCATTCTATAAAAAGTCACTGGGTCACTAAACTGTGTCGCTAGACCAAGTTACTTAGAAGTTCTAGGTCTCGGGCGCCTGGGTGGCTCAGTTGGTTAAGCGACTGCCTTCGGCTCAGGTCGTGATCCTGGAGGCCCCGGGATCGAGTCCAGTGTCAGGCTCCCTGCTCAGCGGGGAGTCTGCTTCTCCCTCTGACCCTCTTCCCTCTTGTGCTGTCTCTCATTCTCTCTCTAAAATAAATAAATAAAATCTTTAAAAAAAAAAAAAAGAAGTTCTAGGTCTCCTAGAACAAATATAGATGTCTACAATAATATAGATCATTAAGGGCTGAGAGGGCTGAATATGCTAGAAATGTGTCAAGTCCCTAGAGAAGTGCTGGCACATCAGTGGTGCTCACAACATGGAGGCTCCTTCCACCACCATTGTCACAGGACGATTTGGAGCCTGATGAGAACAAATGAAGGGATTACACTTATGCTGAAATATCTCCAGGGTGAGATGGGCACTCATAGGTTGCTGTGGTTGGCAGAATTCTAAGACGACTCCAAAGGCCAACACCCTTTCGTGCAAGGATATGGCTCTCATGATTATGTCATGTTACTTGGCCAAAGGGGACCGCATGGTGAGGTGGCCTCCAGGAGCTGAAGTGGTCCCCAGCTGACAGTTACCAAGAAAGCCGGGACTTGAGTCCTACAACTGCAAGGAAGTGAATTCTGTGTCTGAATGAGCTTGGAAAAGGACCTGGAGCCTCCAGTGATAGTTGTAGCCAACCGGTCTGGTGTCTTGATTTCAGCCTGATGAGACCCTGAGCAGAGGATCTAGCTAAACTGTAGTCGGACTTCTGACCTACAGAACTCTGAGATAATAAATGGATATTTCTTTACTAAGTTTGTGGCAATTTGTGATGTAGCAATAGACAAGGAATGCAGAGGCCCTCTTGTCTTTCTTTTCTTATCCTTAACATGCTGGTTGCAATACTAGATCTTTGAGGTTTCTCAATTGCTGTCTTATTTCTTGTGTCTTTCCCCCTTGTTTTAAGTCTTCCAGTGCCCAAAACTGTAGACTGCACAGGTCCATTTTCCAGTGCAGAGGCAGCAAATACAGTGAATCAAGGGAGCTCAGGAATGGTCAACATCTTATTCCCTCTGGTCACCTAACCAATCGCCTGGCTGTTCTTCTGACTGCTTTTGGACCTGTCTTTCTCAAACTATAGCCCACAGTTGAGCAGCCTTGGCATCACCTGGGGGCTTTGAGAAATGCAGGATCTCAGGCCCGCCCCAGACCGGTGGAATCCCCAGGTGGTTCATTTGCACACCTACGCCTGAGAAGCCCTGGTGTAAGACCCCTTTGTCCTGCAGCTCTGTTCCCCCTTCTGCTTGACAGCCCTTGGCAGCACCTCCAACATGACCACAAGAGGCCGTGTCTAGGTGTCTCCTCTCTGGAGCCGAGGAGCTTTGGCTGAGCAGGGCGGTGGTCAGAGGAACCGCCCAGCACAGGCAGAGGCCTAACTGGCCTGGGTGGAAGCTCGAGGTCATTTAGAAACACCCAACAGTCCCTGATTGAGACAGTTTATTGCTTTATCTACACGTTAGGAAGATGTCCAAGAAAAATACGCTTAGATGTACATTGTGACTTTCCTGTTTTTGTTCCAAGGAAGGGCTTGGTTCTCAGATTTCCTTTCTGGAGGAATTCTTAAAACATCGTTTTCCACTCTCTCCACCTATGAAGCACATTCCGGGCGTGCCAGAAGTTGCCTGATGTCTCATCCTTCAATTTAAGTGCCCCCAGCCTCCCTGCAGTTTGGGGGAAAGGGGAAGGAGCCATGGACCACCCCCTGTCCCACCCCCAGCCCCGCAGCAGAACTTCTTCCCACCCCATCTCTGCGGCATCTTCTTAGGGCCCGTCACCTCCATGGCTGTCTGGACCGGCCCCCACGATCCTAGCCCCTACACATTTCCCCTCTGGACTGGCCTCCACCATCCCAGCCTCTGCACATTCCCCCTCACAGAACACAGATCCCACTTCCAGTTCCCCAGGAATTCCTTACTGCCTTCAAGACAAAACATTCCAACATTTGTAGACTGGCATAGAAAGCTCTCCCGGATGAGGCCTCTTGCTAATATATATATACACAAAAAAGGAAAAATGATTACCTGTCACCTAATTATATTAGTTGGTATTCAAAGAGAAGCCACTCTATGTTTTCCAAATATAAAGAGAAGCAATATAAGGGCATTAGAGGTTTGCATACCTGTGGGATGGTCCATGGTAGCAAAGGTCCCAGATGACTGATCTTAGCTCATGACATCTAAGTGAGAGGCTCTCAAACACCTTGCCTGCAAGCCACTCTACTCTAAAGCTCAAGAACATCTGGAAAATTCCCACCAGTTGTCTCGGTCCGCAGCACTAATGTGGGGAGTGTCAAGAGATTTACCGGGATGCTGTGTGGAACCTCTCTACGCATTTGTCCAACTCTGGAAAATAATGGCCTCTTCCCGCTTTTGGAAATGTCGTTCCCAGAATCTCCTCTGTGGTGCGGAGGCTTTAATAATGAGGGGGCATTGGTGCTAAATTTACAACAGACAGTTCGTCTAAAGATAACCACATTTTGGTGCCCCACCTTTCATAGGTATTTGTGTGTGTATGTGTATATAAGTGAGTAATAGACATATAAAACTCCCTCTTTACTGTGCTCGATCTGTATATCTATATACATTTCTCCCCTCTGGTTCCTTGAAGGTTTAATGAGCTTGCTTCTCTACTTTTTAGAGCAAGGATTCCCAGCACTGGTTTGATGACACCCTGGAGTGTCTTCATTTATCTCAGGGGGTGCCTTGAAATTCACAAAACAAGATTAATTTAAATTCATTTTCATTTAAAAAAGTAAACAGACATTATATAGTAATTACAAGTACAAGTGTGTGTGTTGAAATCAAACTAATAAATGCTTGCCTTAGAGAGAAATCAGCAGGATGGGGGTGGGGTTGGAAGGGACCATAAAGGTGGTTTAGTTTGAATCTTTTAAAAACATCCCCTCTCATTACTTCCATGTTGGTATTTCCCCAAATTAATCATGTTTCTCCAATTGGGCGTCAGGGCTGTTGGGGGCTGAAAGCTGCCAGGATGCAGGTCTATCTCCTGTGCTTGCTCTGGGGCCTGGCATATAGTAGGTCCTCAGGAAACACATTGGGATTGACTGGTTGGGGGGGCACAGTGGTGGCGGCTGAGGAGGGTGGATGGCACGAGGGTCCCAGCTCTGGGTAGCAGCTCCATCCAAGTTCCAGGAGAATGTAGATGTCCAGACAGTCCAAGAGAACAGGACATAGCCTGAGGTTCACTGCCTAATGGGACCGGCCAGAGCTTCTGTAATTGCCTTTCTGTTAACCATTTGTGCGAATCCTCAGAAAGTTAGGCCTGCTAACATCCCATGTGTACAAATGTCAGTGACTTGCTGCTGAAGGTACAGTCCCCAAGGTCATAGATGCAGGAAGGAATTTTGAATTCTTCACAAGACTAGTATCTTTGAAGGAACAGAGCTGGTGGTGGGTTCAGATCCTAGCTCTGCCTTTTAGAGCTAAACAAACAAATTGCTTTACCCCTCATGCCATCCTCTATCAAGTGGAGATAATCATAGCACCTACCTCACAGGATGGTGAGGATTAAATGCGTTAATCCATGTGAAGTGCTTTGAACAGTGCTCGGCACAGCGAGAGATCAATAAATGCTGGCTCTGGTTATCATCATCGTCAAAGGAGGCTCCAGGTACTTATCGGGACTAATTGGTAGTAGGCATCTCAATGAGAGAGCAACTGTGATGTCCATTACCCCTGCCCTCGGCTTGCAGTGTGTTAGTGACCCCATCTGGTCCCAAAGAATAGGTTCGGGAACTCTTCCTGTTGTTCCCCGCCCCCCCCGTTGGGGGTCGGAACATCATTAGCCATTTGAAGGCTGGAAATTGAGGCAGAAAGTTAATTGTATAACAAGGAAGCAAACAAACAGAACAGAAAACCACCGCATGCGAGTCCAGCTCTCAGTGAATCCCCTTGTCGCCCTTGGAAGGGATGTTCTGCTTCGTGGGGGAAAAACGGGGCAAACATACCTGGATCCTTAGAATCACAACCGGTAGCAAGGGAAGAACGTGTCTTTTAGCAGAGAGTTTTATGGCCTATCAATCGTTGAAGGCAAGACATCATTAATTAAGAGACAGTTTCAAAATGTGTTCATCATTACCCACTGCTGTTGATGAAAAACCCCAACCTCTTCTGGAGAAAATGATTGATAGAAAGAGAGTCTTTGAGGCCATTAAAACACATTCATGATTCTATTTAGTTTAGTGAAAAACTAAGCATACCTTTTCCGTCAATGAGAAAGACAAATCAAGTCTCGTGTCTTATCTTAGCAAAATTCAAATACTGACTTTGAAATGCCAGTAATTCTATTCAATTCCTTTTCTCTTGTGCAAATACTGAGGGATAGACATTATGTGATTGTTCAGATGTTCAAACAGCTATTTAGGATCAGGGGTTTCTCAAATTCACATAGAATTTATTTCTAGAATTGCCTCTGACCATAGCAGAAACAATTGATGTGTTAGAGCTATTTATTTGAAATTCGTGATACCCTAAAGACCTTCAACCAGAAAAGATATCTGGTTCACAAGAACTTTGGAAAGTTGGTGGGGAAAAAGTTTTTGTAATGGTTACCTTTGTTTTATAGTGTTTGGGATCTCCAAGGCTATAGTAGTTTTCAGCCTTTTTGGTCCTTGCATTTCCAAAATCCTGTGCCTCTTCAGTTCAGTTACACAGATGTGTACACCGAAGATGCCCAAGTGCACAAGATATTGGGCTGTATACTTGAATGAAGATACAGGGCAAAACCCACAAAACTTACATTTTGGTGCTGCAGGAGTTTGTTACAGCCACAGCCCCAGCAAATTGCACCTCCCAGTAGCCACACCCTTACAGAGTCCTCTTCCATGATGATGCTGGGCTCAGCTGCATGACCTGTTTGGCCCATGAGGCACCCACAGATGTGATGGAGGTGGAGGCTTAAAAAACACTTGCACCCTCAGTAAGCCTTGTCCTCCAGGAACCCTGAGATCACTGGGCTATGAGGAAGCCCAGAAGTCAATACCATGCAGCAGGAAAGGGCTGTTGAGTCTGTCCCCAAGGGTCCCTCAGGTGAATGCAGCTGCACAAGTGATCCAAGACATGACCTGCCAAAGAGGGACCCAGCTAACTCACAGAATCGTGACAAGTAATAAATGGTTAGGCCACTAAGTTTTGGGGAAGTTTATTACACAGAGATACCCAGAAGTGACATGTTGCTGTAATAAAATCCTATACTATGTGGCAGTGGCTCTGGGACTGAGAGGCTGGCAGAGGCTGTGGGGACAGCAAGCAGACTTCTGGTGGAGCCCGGAGACCTGAGAGGAGGCTGAGACTGGAGGGATCCTGGGAAACCCATGTCACTTAGCAGAGCCCCACCCGGCAGCACTGCCCCCTCCAGGGACCTGGAAGATAGAAAAGGCACCTAATGAAGCTGGGGGCTTGGCTTAAGGTTTCCATCTGCGATGCTGGAGGGGTCAATTACCTTAAAAAGTTGTATTTAATAGGGTATGAGGAGAGAGGGATGCATTCCAGAAACAATTGCTCTGTTCGGAAGCAGAATTTAAGTTGATATGCAGGGTCCAGGGTATGCTGGGCTGGGAAAGAAAACCACTTCACATTTTCAGTCTCTCCAACTGGCAAAAGATTCTCAAAATAAGAAATGACTGCAGGATCCAGATCGAATCAAGAGTGGCTGTAAGACTTTGTGAGGACCACAGAAAGATCTCAAATGGTGTCTACTGGATTCTCTTAGCTAGACAAAAGGGCTTCTAAGAATTTTAAGGGCATTTTTTTTTTTTTATAGCACCTTGACATGCTGACCAAAGTAGAGGCATGTCTCAAAAATAATTGTTGGTATAGCTTATGTGTAATGAAATGGACCATAGCCTGGTATGTAGAAAGCCCACAAGGTTTATAAGAGAATCTGACCAGTTTAGACTAAATGGCGCAGGAAGCAAGCAGAGAAAAATCACTTAGTGGCAAACATAGGCTATTTGTTTTTGCAAAGGAAGACCATTTCAGAGGGGCAGGGCCAGGCACCTCCAGGGAGTAAAGCCAGCTCTATGCAAGAACCATTTCCTGCACTCAGAGTTGGAGGCCCTGCAACTTTGGTCCAGCTGGATTTCAAAATTGCTATGGACCAATGACAGCTATGTGGCTCCCTGTTCCTCCCCCTTTAAAGTGGGAGTATCTATTGGGTATGCCCTCTCAAAATTGTGTGCTCAGTATGTCTGGAGCAGATAACATTTTTTTTTTAGTCCATGGGTCTGGAATGATGAAAAGCCACACCTGAGAAGCTGCATGACGAAATTCACCTCAGCAGCCTCAGCCCACATCTGGACCTGAGACAGATCAGGATGTCCTGGACTGGAAGTTTGGCACCATGACTGGCTGAGATCTTTGGTGGTTTGGGAGGGGTAGTGCATTTTTCAAATGGAAGAAATGTGAATCACTGGGCCACAAGGGGAGACTATGGTACATTGTTAAAGTAATAACCCTCAATGAGTTACACCTTGTGGTATCAATGCCTTGAGTAGCCTCCTCCCACGATGACTTCTGGCCATGGCTACAAGATTTGCTTTGGTCAATGGGACGTCGGCGCCTGTGGTACAAGCAGAGGCTTGAAAACTGCTTTCACTCTGGCTTTGTCCTCTTGGAAGCTGCCCTGAGACAACCATGCTGTGAGGAAGTCTGCTGATACCACATGGGGAGAGAGGCCCTGTCACCCCAAACAGTCCCAGTGTAGCCCTGTACCTGGCTAACACTTCAGCTAAATATGGCTTTTCGGGGGGCGGGTGCTTCAGGCAAGACCAATGGAGAATGGCCCAAATGACTCACAGCCACATGAGATATAATATATCGTTGTTTTAAGCCTCTAACTTTGGGATGGTTTACCATGCAGCAATAGATGAATGATACAGGTGTCCCTTATTAAGCACCCAGTTACATCAGGTAAATTGTAGAGTAGGAGGAGGCTGTATACTTGGGATATACGACTTTCTGAAAGTCATTGGCAGCATTGCGTACAGAATGAAGGACTGATGATGGAGCGAGGATAGGTGTTAAAAGTCTCAGCTGCAGGGAAAGATGCTGAATAATGGGGTGGAGTCCTGATGAACATGGAGCAGAAGGGAAAGAGAATGGGCTAGGAAACTGGGGAGGCCCAGTGCCATGGTAGTTCTGCAAGTTAACTTTGGGAAGGTTACTGAACTTCTGAGTCTTTGCTTCTGTGCTTGTGAAATAGGAATTACATTGTCTATTTATGAGATTACTATCAGGATTAACTATGATAACATTTATAGAAATGTGCTGTGTAATGCCTTGCACATGGCAGGTGTGCACTGCATGTTGATCTCTTCTTGAGTTTGCTTTGCTCACCAAACAGCATTTCATTGAAGAGTCCACTGGGACCTTGTCCTTGAGGATCATGGAATGACAAACCCAGGAGGAGGAAAGCTGGGGCAACTGGGCCATGATTGCAGAATTGGGGATCTGTTAGCTAACTCCAGGGATAGAGGAGAATTTCTGAATTAGCGTTAGGATTCTCTCATATGTGATTTCCTTGGTCTTCTCAACATAGCGCATTGGTTCAGTCCCTGGAACACTCTTCCTCTCACTTGTCAAAATACTCTGTCCTCAGTCCCACTTCCTTAGGGTCCTGCTGAAGTACCTCCTTGTCTTATAAATTGCTGTCAAAATATGAATTCCATCTAGAAGTAGAGTCAGTAATGTGTCTCTGACATAACCCATGACATACAAAGGAGGGTAATCCTTCTGTGAGAAAATGATGGTCTTACTTCTGGGATGTGGCCAACCCAGACAAAGGCAATGTTTCACCACTCAGATGAAATGGTCCCAAAAAACGAAGTAGAGGATGCAGGTGGGCACATATTCAGGACCTTTCTGGAATAAGGTGCCAGGGGAACTCCTGGCCAACTGGAAGGGCACCATGGTTGCCAATAGTTGTCTAGTTCAGTCTAATTCCCCTTTCACCTCTGCTGGCCTCCAGGATAGTTTGTGACAGCAAGAAATGACCACCATAGTGCAGTGGGGAAAGAGTATCAATTAACCTCAAAACACAAGATGGTGGAAGAAGAAAAATGTTGAAGCTCTTCCAGGGCAGATTATGAGAAAATTCCCTTAGGTGACTATTCCTTATGGTCTCTTTGGGAAGGGAATCCATCTATTACGAAGGTCCTCAAGATGTACATGACCAATGGTAGACCAGGGATACTTCATCAGCCTATTCCTTCCCATCTTTTTTTCCTGATCGTGCTGAGTTTCAGACTGGTGTTGGGTATAACTCTTTGGTTTCCTTTTTGGATTTCCATTTGTTGAACAGACTTTAATGTATTAAAGATTGTACTTGGTATTTTACATGCATTTTTCTATTTAATTCTCATGCCTACGCTACATTGAAGATATCACTTTCTCTACTTTATAGGAGATTTTGATTTGGAGAAATGGGAAAGCAGATCTGCCTGACTTTCATTCCCCGCCCCACGGTGGTGGAGGGTAGGGCAACTGCAATGCCCTTTTTTAAAAGTCTTTTATTTTAATTCCAGTATAGTTAACATAAATGTTATATTAGTTTCAGGTGCACTGTCTTTAACTCAAGGATGACTGCACTTCTCTTTGGGGGAACGAATCTCTTCCATGATTAGATTCTGGTTTTGCTTCCTCATGTAAGTCCTGTTGATTACAAAGTGCCTTCTGAAGACTTCTCATAACCAGAACTGCTCAAGTTCTGCTCCAATTGAGAGCTGATTTGTTTACTCTTATTAATTTTATCTGGTTGAAGTCTTCCTTGCCCTGCTTTTTTTAAAAGGACAGTATTGTTCTATCAAATCATAGAACCATTATTTTGGTGGCCTCTTCCCTTAAATGTTGTGTTGGTTTTGTGTTTCATAAATTACAGTTCTGGATTTCTTAGATTTTTTCTGACTGGTATTTTCTATGAGGAACAGGTTGGACTTAGGTATGATATTTCATCATTAACCATGTTACACTATTATGTGTTGGAAAATTTTGTCAGGAGTAGCTTTAAGATTTCTTATAAATGAATCGATCTTGCTTTGGTCTCTGTACATAAAGCTAGTAATGGGCTAGCATATCAGGGCTTGTCAGAAACAGCCCACACAAACTGAAAAACTGAAAAGAGGTTAATAAAGGGAATTATACACAAAGGTAAAAACGAGGTTGAGAAAAGCCTACAAGCGTTCATATAGGACCTTGGGAGCCATTGCAGCTCCCAGGGCTGAAGAATCCTGGCATTGGAGAGGGCAACTCTATGGAGACAAGAACTGTAACCTTTGCTTGGGAAATAGAGCCAACCCATGGTGGCCTGGCAGGGAGGGAGCTGGGGGCACAAAGAGCCTAGCCTTTCTATCTTCCCATCCTCTAACCTCCTGTTAATGCCATCTATTGGAGGAGTTTCAGAAACAAAGGGGCAAGGGAGCCTACTTATGCAGTCCACAGGGCCAGTCTCCTGGGGCACAGGGCAGGGGGCGGAGGTGGCCACAGGAGATGGGGAGGCCAGACAGAAGACATTCAGCACAGCTGGGATTCAGGATCCAGTAACTAATGCTTCCATTCAACCTGAGCTTTAGACCATGGAAAGCCTTCATGAGAATGGTCTCCTAACAGATCAGATAGTAATTCCAGTCTTTAAAAAATGGGACAGTGTTCTGCTTCTGCTTCCTCCAGTGCTTCTTTTTAATTTGTTTCTTAATGATTTGCAACAATTTATGCATGATCTAGCTGCACATGCCCCTATTATGAAAAGTATAAAAATAACTATTCTCTCTGCTGGTGAAATAATTTTGTTGTCACTAACCAGAAATGGCCTCTCTGTCTTACTGGAAAACAGAGTGGCTTGACTTGGACTTTTCTAAATCCCAAATCATCATTTTTGGCAGATAGTATTTTCAATTTAATTGGCTTGTAGCTGATGATTATGTATAGCTGGACAATCTTTCAGCTACTAAGGGGTATATTTTGCAACCATTTTTCTCTGGTGGCTTCACGAGAAAATTATGCCATTTTAAAGTAGATATTTCTTGGGTGCATTATTGACATTTGTTTGTTTGTTTGTGGGGCCTAGGAGATTAGTAAAATCTATTTTGGAAATGTTCTCAAGTGTACATCCAGGCCTGCTCAGTAAACACTGGTTGAATGAAGGAGTGAGGAGATTTACTTTGTAGCTTAGATTTTATCTTTCTTCCTTAACTGTTTGTAGGAGACAGTTTCTGGAAACCCCCACATGGAGGTGGGGTGGCCAGCAATCCGGGTCTTGGTTAGGGACTTCATTTACTTTAAGGGAAGTGAAGCTATCTTTCATCCTATTGATTTTCAAGCTCTATGGGCCTCTCCTTCATTAACAATACAGATTTCATGCAGTTCATACTCTTGTCAAATGTTGAAATTCAGACATTTCTGCTGCCCAGTGCCTACCAGCGCTTTAATAAGAAGCATGAGCATGACAGCTAAAGGATATACAGTCGTCTCATTATTCCAGATCAGTAATGGCCAATAGAACTTGCTACAATAATGGGAATGCTCTATAAATGTGCTATAAAGTATGATAGCCCTAGCCACCGGTGGTTACTGAATATTCGAAATGTGGCTATTAAGACTGAAGAATAGCATTCATACTTTTTTGTTTTATCTTAAATAATTTAAAATAGCCGTGCATGCCAGTGCCTACCTGCCACATTGGGCAGCACAGCCCTAGATGTGGTAGATTTTAACCCCTCGGTTAAGTCAGACTATCTCTTCTGAGGCTTTCAAAAGAAGAGCATTTATTGGGCCGCAGATTTCTATTGTGTAATTTACGATGGCTTTAAAACATGTTCTCATACTCTTGGACAGTCTTCCATCGAACTATGGAGGCTCATCTCCCTGCCCTTGAGTGTGGGTTGGCCCTAGTGACTTGTGTCTGGTAAACAGATTGAGGAAGAAGTGATGCCATGTGAGTTTCGAGACGGCTCCCGAGAGGTGGGAAAGCCTGCCTGGCCCTCTCCCTTTCCACCCGAGCTTCCACGTAAGAACTCTGGCTGCTCTAAGACTCCCATGCTGAAGTTTCGTGGAGAGAGCACCTACAGGTATCCGAAGGGGCCCGGCTGTTCTAGCCTTCAGCTACTTCTAGACTCCAGATGATTCCAGACCCAGCCACTGCCTGATTGCAGTCTCTAAGAGTACTTGAGCCAGAACTGCTTGGCTGAACCCAGGCAGTCCCCAGTGAGATAATACTAAAGGATTGCTATCATCTGGAACCACGATTTTGGGGTCGTGGTAGAGCGCTAGATCACTGGAACACTCTTGTATGCAAGGATGAAGCAGGAAACCGTTCTATGAAACTCTCTGGTGTATTCATTGCTGGGCAATGCCTACTACATCACTTTCTCTGAGATCTTAATATCAGGAAGGGTTGCCCTTTCTTGGACAACTAATGTACTTTTACTTCCAAATCTTTTTGCTTTGGTTGCTGAGAAGCTCAAAGGTGAATTCTTGCCCCACCTTTATAACTCAATAGGACTATAGAGAATTTATTTCTGTGTGTTTACTCTTCCTTTGGCCTCATTTTATTATTCTCTTTACCTTTTTTTCTATTATTTATTTATTTATTTATTTATTTATTTATTTATTCGAGAGAGAGAGAATGAGAGACAGAGAGCGTGAGAGGGAGGAGGGTCAGAGGGAGAAGCAGACTCCCTGCCGAGCAGGGAGCCCGATGCGGGACTCGATCCTGGGACTCCAGGATCATGACCTGAGCCAAAGGCAGTCGCTTAACCGACTGAGCCACCCAGGCGCCCAATGAAACTTTATTTATTTTTTTTATAAAGATTTTATTTATTATTTGACAGAGAGAGAATGAGAGAGAGAGAGCACATGAGAGGGAGGAGGGTCAGAGGGAGAAGCAGACTCCCTGCCGAGCAGGGAGTCCGATGCGGGACTCGATCCAGGGACTCCAGGATCATGACCTGAGCCGAAGGCAGTTGCTTAACCAACTGAGCCACCCAGGCGCCCACCTTTTTTTCTTTTTAAAAACTTCACTGCAGTGTGGACATTGTCAAGCCACTTCCAACAATGGATGCGGGTCATGTTGAGCATTTGCTGAACCGATGTGTGCTGTAAACTCAGCCAGTGGGTTAGTGATGATGGCTGGGAGAACTCTGGCATTTTAGAACTCTCAGGTGGCCTTAGTTCATAGGAAGGAAACGAAACTTTGAGAAGCAGAGTGACAGTTGAGGGGTATGTGGAGCTGGTGGACAACAAAACCTCAGCCCAGGTGAAGCTGGCTTACCACCCACTCACCACATGGCGTCCACGGGTCAGATACTGGTTCCAAACAAGGGGCCCGCTCTGGGGATGGGACAGTGGTACCAAGATAAATAAGACCTCCATGAGGGATTGACCCTCAAGATTGTGCCTAGTGGGAAACAGCACACGTGTAAACATGAAGTCATATGTATCATAAACGATGCATGAATTCAGAATAGTGAGGGATCACTTGCAAATGGAGGATCATGGGATGCTTCACGGAAGAGTGCTACTGAGCCAGGCCTGGATGGGGGGCTGTGATTCATATGTGTAGACACCCGGGGAGAGGATGAGGTGAAGGGCAGGTAGGAGTAGCTGCAGTGGGTTTCATGCTGGGAATTCTAGGCACTGTGGCATTTGGCCGGGAAGATATTTTGGGCAGCAGAGATTGTGACACGTCTCAAGTTATACTATACGAGTACTTGCTTACTCTTCTGTTTATGAAACCAGCTCTGTCCAAGGGCATGCGACCTGCACATGTGGACGGGATGGACTCAGAGAGAGAGACAGATGCTAATTAAGGCTTCCACAGAGCTGACTGCTCAGAAAACCCAACACATGGGGCTATGTTCTGAGGTAACTGCGTAAAACCTTTTATCAACAAATAGCACTTCGGCTTCCATGTGGAGAGAATGCTGAAAGAAATTCTACAGCCTTGAGCAGCCCTGCAAACAGAGGACATCTCAGGACATGTCTGAGGAGCCCAAAAGTGTGCTCACCTGCTTCTGAGTGCCTTCTCTTTCTTGTAGCCTCCTTGTGACCATGGGAGCCTGGTGTTCCCTGGACAGGATGCCCAGCAGAGCTGAAGAGTGGGGCTTTGTGGGGACAGCTCTGCAGTTCCTTCCTGTGCTTGATTAATTGGTTACAACTTGTAATAGGTGGTTTTCCTGAAAGTCCACAATTGCCTCTTGAAATAGGAAAACCCCAGGTCAGTTGGGTAGGATATTGCTAATGGTGTGAAAACCTTTCCGGGCCATTAAAACAAGATCCTTCCCCTTGCCTACAAGTGAAAGTTTAAACAAACTTCCTTTCTTGGTTAGGAAGACAAAAAAACAATGTCTGATTACAGCAAAATCCAATGCCATTCTGCCAGATTCTTCTGGGCACACATAACCCCCAAAGGGCAGGAGCTCGCCAGTGTCCAGACTCAGAATCCATCCTCTTGGGGTCCTTCCCACAGAGTGCTTCCAATGGTGTTAAACCACCCATAACTGCAGCTGCTATATTCGCTTTGCACTGTGCCATCCAGCCTATAAATCATTTCCCTATTTGGTGTCTCATCTAATCCTAATCACAGGTCAATGAGGTGAAGATTACTCTGCTACTTTTGCAGAGGAGAAAACTGAGGACCGGATAATTTAAGCATATTATCCTAAATCTCAGGGCAGTATCAGTGGAGGGGTTTCCATCTGGTCTTGGGGGTCAAAGACCATTTGTGGTCTTGAGCAGGGTCTGAAGAGGCGGGGCAGGGCTGGGAACCACAGGTGGAAGGGTGAATGCAGAGGTACATTGGGCACATCGGATCTCTGATCAACCATCTAAAAGGGGCAGCCTTTTACCAGCCTTCCTTCTGCCTGGGAAGGTCATGAATTGGTGTCAGAGATCCCTGGATCCAGAAGTGACCAAAGTTATCGTGTAGTTCAAATCCTTCATTTTTCAGATGAGCAATCAGAGGCCCAGAGGACACAAATGTCTTGCGGAGACTCATACAGCCAGCTGGTGCAAGCTGAGACTGTTCCCCAGTTTTCTGGATCTTATGCAGGAATTTCTCCTGCCACGCTCTCTCCTTGGATGAGGTAGAAATGCATTTACGAGAGGCAGTTGGGCGTCCCTTAGGTAAGCACGCTCATTCAACAATGGCTGGTATCCATCAGTGTGCCGGGTCTGTGCTGGAGACTTCACATACCTGATTTGTAATCTTCAGAAGGACTCTGCAAGTGTTGTCTCTGTGAGGAGCTGAGCCAGTGATAAGGAGGGGCTTGGAGGGAAAATACGAGGACTTCGTGCTCTCCCCGCTGCGCCGTGTGGCCTCTGTGATAATTTATCTCTTGTCCTAGAAAACAGAATGTCTGCTTTTTTTTTTTTTTAATATGGCCAAGTATCATTTTTGGGAAACCATTAAAATTCAAGTTGTCTGTGTTTCTTTCTAGAACTATATTTGATTAAAAGGGAGATAAGGGAGACGAATCAGTTATCCCTTTCAGACAGCGTCCTTAGAAGCCTTGATTTTTTTTTTTTTTATTGTGAAGGAAACCAACAACTTTTTAAAAAGATGTAAGTCAAGTCATATGCTTAAGTAATTCTTTTTTAGAAGAGAGACTTTTTTTTTTAACCCCTATTCATCTAGAGCGCTGGGGGACAGAGCTCTAGAGGCTCTTTTGTATTAATTAGTTCTTCCCTTCAAGTACTAATACCTTCAGGAGCACAAAGCATACTCATCATTTATACCTCCTTTAGACTTTCTCTGGTGCACCTGCTTTCCTCTTAGCATCTGTGACATGCCTTCTAAATTAAAAAAAAAAAAAAAGCACTTTTTTTTTTTTAACTTGGACAACTTTGAGGAATGGAGAGATGTGAGTGCCATGCCTCCGAAGAAGAATGTGGACCACAGATGGGCAGCCTGGGATTGCTTGGCACTGGGGAACCAGCAAGGAAGTGTGCCAGAAGGTGGAGATGTGGAACTGACAGAGAGGGAGCTGGGAAAGTGTCAAAGTAAAATTTCTCCATTTCCATTTTTTCCCCTGACCCCTCATGGCTATTCCTGGCCAGTGTGCCCCCCAGTCCTGACACGACATAAGTGTCTAAATACCGGCTGGCGGTTCTGACCGTCCCCAAGCACCGCACTGAATGTCGTGTTGTGTCTTTCAGTGTAATTCCACACATGTGCCTCTCTCATTCAACTCCATCCCTTCTCACGCGGACCCTCTGTTTCTACCTGAACCACACAGAAGGGTCACATCCTAGATTGCCCCCACAGAACTGGAGGAAGAGCCTCTTCCCCTGAGAGCAGGTACGTCAGTGTCAAACCCATTGTGATGATGACTCCAAATCTGATGTTGCCAGGCTCTGGTGCCTGTGGGTTTCCTGGTTCCTAACTGCTGGCTGGGTCTTTAACATCCTGAGAGGTTAGTCTTGACTCCTGAGAGGCATCTGATTCCTGACTGTTCATTTGGGCTTCTGAGCCCTGTTGGCTTTCCCCATTTCCAGCCCCTACCTGTAATTCCCAGATTTGTTCTATTTTTCTGCCTGGCTTCCCACCCTGGCTCAGGACCCTTCATTAGCAGCAGTCCCGACCCAATACGGAGATTCCATCTCATTGAGCAGCCAAGTAAACAAGAGGACTGTGGAAGGCTCAACAACCTCATGTTACCATCTAGCAACTGGCAAATTCTCATGGCCTCTTTGATGATGGAGCTGTTTTATATGGAATGAGAGTTCAAAGAATGCTTGAACAAAAGAAATATTTTGTAACCAAGGAGCAATAATTATTATTCTTGCCAGTTGTTGAGTTAGCTAGGCTTCTATAAATTATAACATAGTGTTGGAAATTTATACTGAGTTCCTGTGGTGGCCTGAAATTGGGGTCAGCCCACCTCTCCAAAGAAGATCAGACATGTTCCTGTGATGTGGGTTCATGAATGATAATTTTGATTGCTTCTTACTCATTCTACAAGTGAACAAAAGTCAGTTTCCCTACAGAGTCTAGATTTTTGATGTAACTTTACCTGTGTGAAATCCCAACTTATCTCAAGGGGTATTATCAAAGGAAGGGGAATTTCCCATCCAAGATAACTAACCCAAATCAAAACAAAACTCAATATCTGATTCCCAGCAGAGCTCTGGCACTTTGTCTCACAGGTTTGTTGAGAATATATAACCATGGGTAATTTCTTGGGCAAAGGAGACTGGATCAATTATTAACCATTTTCCGGGAATACATTAAGGCATATGCAAATTAAGATAGGGTGGGTCCTTGGGGTGCCTGGGTGGCTCGGTCAGTTAATTGTCTGCCTTCTGCTCAGGTCACAATCCCGGGGTCCTGGAATCATCGGGCTCCCTGCCCAGTGGGGAGTCCTCTTCTCTCTGCCCCTCTCCCAGCTCGTGCTCTCACTTTTTCTCTCTCTCTCTCAAATAAATAAATAAAATCTTAAAAAAAAGATAGGGTGGGTCCTCAAATATCCATTCTTTCAGACCACTGTTCTTAAGAACTCACATTGAGCTTATTTCTAAACGTATGACTTTATGGCAGGTAAGTCAATGAGTCAGTGCCAACTCTTAGAGTTTATGATGATTTTAAGGGCATGTCATCAACCACGTTCCTAACCCAAATCAAGCAATTTCAGGTGTGACTCTCAAAGTTGTTGATCTCTACAATGTCATACTTGACTATAGGCGTAGCAGTGTTTGAGCTGCAGGGTCTGAGGGGGCTGGGAATGCTGGCCTTGGGAGGGATTTGGGATGGTGCTTTGCAGTCCTGTGACACACCAGTGTGCCTTCCCATCATCAACTTGGCATTGGCTGGATCAACAACAGAGCACTATTCCCGGTTTATGTTGAAATTCTCTGCTGTCCTTTGAGATCCTAAGTAAAGATTTCCTCCCATTGTGTAAATCAAGAAGTCTGACGAAGTGTTATGTTTGGCATTCTGCTTCTGGAAATCTGTCTTACAGAGGGTGCAAGCCACATCTCCAGGGCAATAAAACCCATCCTCGAGGAACAGAGGCGGAGACAAGCGGGGGCAAATCTAAGAGGGATGCAGCAACAACTCAGAGATCTATCACTCAGACAACCAAGGTTGTAGAGAGCAGAATGGGAACACCAAGAAAGCAGTCCCTGATAAACCAGTGCAGTAATTGGAAGTGTTTCTGAGGGTGTGAAGGAGGACTGGGGAGGCCTCCAGGGTGAGATAAGGCAAGCAATCAACATGTCAAGGTAATTTGCTAGCAATTCTGGCTTTGGGTCGAGGTGTATAAACCTGCCCGCTGTGATGTATGAAGCCTGCTAACCTGAGGAAGCTGGGCCACAGAAGGACCATAGCAAAGTGGAGGCTGCTTGGGACTGACAGGAGGGACCACCTGTCCCTGCAAATGTGACATCTGTCCTGATGAAGGCAGACCCTCGTTACAAAGTGTGTACACAGCCAGTGGGGTGGGCATGGCCTCCACTGAGGACAGCAGGGGGTTTCTCACTTCCCTTAATTGTGCGAGTGGTTCTTATGGACAAAAGCTGCAAAATGGGTCTAACGGCTTTCATGAAGGTTCATCCGGACTGGCCAAAGGGACGCTAACTAACTCTGAACCCGCACCGACTTTGCATACCCCTCGCTGTCTCGCTGAGCCCACCCAGATTACGTCCCACTCTTCACTTTGTTAATCTCCCACCTGACTCTGCATGCTTCCCGCTGTCCTACTAAGCTCACCCCTACAGTACATACCTCTCACCATCTCGACGATTTCATGTCCACTGTGTGCTGAGCTGAGCTGAGATCCCACAACCCAGCTCACTGACTTTATACAGATTGTGGATTGCTGTGAAAGCATTTGCTTTTTGCCCCCTCAATATCTATTTTTCCATTCTGCCTCGAAGTAAACCCTCGTTCATCACCCTTACGTTTGGTCACAAGCCAAGTCTGGCCAATGGTATTTAAGCAAAAGTCGTGGGTGTCTGGGTGGCTCAGTCGGTTAAGCGTCTGCCTTCCGCTCAGGTCATGATCCCGGGGTCCTGGGATGGAACCCTGTGTTGGGCTCCCTGCTCAGCAGGGAATCTGCTTCTCCCTCTCCCTCTCCCGCTCCCCCTGCTTGCACTCTTCCTGTCAAATAAAAAAATAAAAATCTTAAAAAAAATAAAAGTTGTTAGGTGGGACTTCTGGGAAGTTTCCTTGAAAGGGGACAGAATGCCAGGGCATAATCTTTTGCCCTTAGTCTTTTTATCTTTTCTGCTAGTTTTGAAAACAGATACAATGGCTTAGATCTCATCAGTCATCTTGTAACTTTGAGAACGGGAGTCGCCGAATAAGAATGGTTGGTTCATAAGTTCCAGGCAACTTGGGTTGTTGATAACTTTGTGAAACTACATCACCACCCTTTGTGCCTTGTATCTTTTGATTTCTTGTATGTGACAAAATGAACCCTTTGTTTTGCTTAGGCTGCTGTATTTGGGTCTCCATTACTACAGCTGAATGAGATTTCTCCGGACACAACCCTCACCATGCTTCTGAGCCCACCCTGACTGTGCATCTGCTCCCCAGCCCCTCGGCCAGTGTGCGTCCTCTGCATATTATCATCCGACCATGATGGTGCATAAGTGGGACAACTGTCTTTTTGTTTTTAATGCCAAGATGAGTGTGTGCATTTTCCTTTCGGCTTATCCAGTTGTATAAGGTGCAATGGATCAGACTCTCTGAGGTTCATAAATCACATTCTATAAATGTTAATGGAGCAAGTGAAACCAGCACAGCAGAGTTCACATGGAAAGCAGCAGTTAGTGGTACAGAGAGGTTTGGGAATCAGTGATTCTTCCTTCTCTGGGTAAGCACCGAATCACGTCGTACTGGTACTTCTGCACCGCAGAGGGTGACGTGGGATGAGGTTAGCGCTGGCAAACTTTATGACTTCCTAGTGTAAAGCTGAGTCACACCCACTACACTTCCCAAAGGGCTATATTTGATGAAAAAAATGCACACGAATTTCTTTACCTTGTCTTGAACCTTTCCCACTAAAAATCCAGGAGAAGTAAAACTCCGGATAGGGAGACTACAGCTGGAAGGCAGGCAGTGGGCAGATGGGCTGCCCAACAACGGGGCCATGATAGGAATGTCCCCCTGGGGGGGTGAACGGCAGGGGCTGCCTCGTCCCACCTGCGTGGGCTCGGCTGCTGGCAGAGCCCTTGGGCCAGCACTACGCTGGAACTCTTGCTCTGCTTCCTGTTCCTCCTTTTTCTTTTGGGGAAAGCCCCTCCTCCAGGCTTCAGCAGAGTTGGGGGGCGGTCCTCTGGGAAGACAAGTACTGAGGTGAATGGCTCCTCCATCAAGGGCTCTTCAGGTGGTAAAGAGCAAGGTGGAAAAGGGTGTGATTGGACTCTTTAGGAAGGAAGTGGCTCTGTAGGCACAAACCAGCTCGTGCTATCCCATCAGAGCTAGGAGGCATGGCTTCAGACCTGCAAGCAGTAGATTTGGGACAACACCGAAAAGAGGATTCTAACCGAGGTGCTTTGGGCGTCTGGACGCCGCACTTCTAGGCCTCTGCTCTTCTCACCCCGTCGAAGTGCCTAGAAGCGGTGAGGATGGGTCTGCACAAGACACTTCGCGAGACACTTCACTACCAGCTGTGACTGGCAGGTGGGGCCTGTAACGCTTCGGTGGCCTCAGGTTATTTGTCAGACGTGGGGTTTGGGGGAGTCACATGTGTGAGTCATGCTCACCCCCTCCTTTTGCTCCTTATTGATTCCACAGGCATTGACATTTACACAGTCATTTCTCTGAAAAAATAACAAGGAGAAAACAATAAAAATGATTTTTCAGTGATGGATTTCCTGTCTTCTGCACCTCAGGAGTCCTGCGTCCTACCCACCCTGCCCAACTCAGCCTTTGGGTATCATTTCTTTTCCTTTCTTTCTTTCTTTCTTTCTTTCTTTCTTTCTTTCTTTCTTTCTTTCTTTCTTTCTTTCTTTCTTTCTCTCTCTCTCTTTCTTTCTTTCTTCCTTCCTTCCTTTCTTTTTCTTTCTTTCTCTTTCTTTCTTTCTTTCTTTCTTTCTCTCTCTCTCTCTCTTTCTTTCTTCCTTCCTTCCTTTTTCTTTCTTTCTTTCTTTCTTTCTCTCTCTTTCTTTCTTCCTTCCTTCCTTCCTTTCTTTTCCTTTCTTTCTTTCTTTCTTTCTTTCTTTCTCTCTTTCTTTCTTCCTTCCTTCCTTCCTTCCTTTCTTTTTCTTTCTTTCTTTCTTTCTTTCTTTCTTTCTTTCTTTCTTTCTTTCTTTCTTTCTTTCTCTCTCTCTCTCTCTCTTCCTTCCTTCCTTCCTTTTTCTTTCTTTCTTTCTTTCTTTCTTTCTTTCTTTCTTTCTTTCTTTCTTTCTTTCTTTCTTTCTTTCTTTCAGATTTTATTTATTTATTTGAGAGAAAGAGAGAGCACAAGCAAGGGGAGCTGCAGAGGAAGAGGGAGAAGCAGGCTCCCCGCTGAGCAGGGAGCCCAACGCGGGGCTCGATCCCAGGACCCTGGGATCACGACCTGAGCCGAAGGCAGATGCTTCACGTACTGAGCCCCCCAGGTGCCCCCGAATATCATTTCTACGTGGACAAGAGACCCCGTAACAAAGAAGCTGTTGCTTCAAGTGCTCACTCTTTCTAGTCTGTGCCGTTGATATTGCTGGTTGGTCGGGACAAGTCACTTATCCTGCTTGGGCCTCAGCTTCCTGGTTTGTAAAATGAAGGCAAAACTTGCCCTGAGGACAAGTCACTCCCTTAAGCCACCAGCAAGCAGGTGGCAGAGACTAGGTCTCCCGATCCCCTTGCTTCTTTCCTCATGACCCCAGTAACTCACAGCTTGCTGTGAAAGTCAGGTGAGGTGAGGAGCTGAAAGGCATTTTATGTTTTGAGAAGTGACGTGAAGATCAGTGTGATTATTGGTGGGGATTTATGCTCCTTAACAACAGGAGCGGCAGACTGAGGTCTCTGCTTGTGGAGAAAATCACTTCCCCTCGCTGCTTTGTTTCTCCTACAAGCCTCAGGGGAATGGCTTGTAGGCTTTCTGAAGAGTCGACTAATACCAGGCTTAAACTACAGTTAATGAGGCTTCTGTTGGCCTTTTCCCGTGTGTGAGTCTCCTCTGATCTCACTGTAAACTAGAGCTAGCTGTCCTCTGCCGCCAGGTGACATCACCCCTTAGGGAAAGCGTGTGTGCACCATATTCCTGGGTATGTGTGTGGGCGTGTCTATGCATGTCTCTCTGCATGTGTGTGTGTGGGTGTGGGCATGTCCGTGTGCGTGCATGCGTGTGCACATGTGTGCATGTGGGCGGTGTGTGCGCGGTTGTGCGCGTGTGGGGGGCTCTCAAGAATCACGAGGATCCCATGTTCCCGTGTTCTATCTCCCTGGCTCACAGCCGCTCCGGTGCCGGTGAAGTCTGTCCCCAGGGAAGCCCTCCGGAGAGGAAGACTCTAAGACAGGACGTTGCGAGGAGTCCTGGAGCCAGAGCAGGCTGCCTTCGGTGGGACCTCATCAAGGGCCAGTCTTTGGAGGGAGGTGATGGGGAGGCAGCCTCTGAGGTGGTTGGTCCCAGGAGCAGCTAAGCCGGTGCACGGGGCCTGCCTGTGTCCCTTGCCTGGCCTGGGGGGCTGGAGCCGGCTGGGCTGTCCCCAATCCCGCTGCAGCTTGGGGGGCGCTGACTCCTCCCACAGGGGGGCTCAGGCTGTGCAGTGGGGGGGTCCGCACCGGGGTCAGCTCCTCCCTCTCCAGCCCACTGGGAACCCGGGGAGGGTGGGGGGGCAGATACGTTCCTGAGAGGAATGAGCTTCCTTAAGAGGGTTTGCTCACCAACAATAATAGCACTGTAGGATTCTTGAAACTGAAGAGAGTCTCAAACCTTACGGGGCAAAGTTCCTGTTTCACAGATGAGGACGCTGAGGTCCGAGAGCTTCAGTGATTTGTCCCAGTGTCTGCCACCCAGCAGGACCTGGAAGGGTGATAGTGCTCCCTGATTTCTCATTAAAGGATCTTTTCTACTGAATCTTTTTTGTAATCAGGAAGAAGACAGTCTTTTGATGAATAACTACAGGAGGGTTAGGGCAGATGCAAGAATTACCTGATTCATTATCTGGCAGCAGTAGTCTCTCTAAGAGAAATGGCTCTGAGTTAGTTTTAAGAAACAATCAGGGTCACAAAAATGCACAAATAAATTGTAATGTCCCATTCACATTTCCCAGGCTCTTCATTTCTCTTTCTGTCTGTGGTTCCAACTTCCAGTGTCCTCTATCTTAATAAACTAAAAAAAGTACCCATAGGAGCCTCTAGAGCATGTCTACCTTTCTCCTTCCTCCCCCTCCTACACCCCCTCCTCTTTCTTGTCCACAAACACTGGTTCTTCTGAAAGCCCCAAAAAGAAGAGAATAGGAAAGGCTCAGTTCCTTCATCTTGATCCCTACTGACTGATGTCTTTTGGGGCTGGGGAAGGGGGAGCTGGGCTTAATTCCAAGGCTATGTGCAGCCAAGAACTGGAAATGGAACACTTAGTTTTCTTCTTCTATTTAAAAAAAAATTATTTTAAGTTTATTCTCCAAAGGTAGACCCTGAGACATGGGCTTGGGTGCAGATAGTTTGTCAGGCAGGTGAATGAGAATGCCCAGGTGAGACAGTGAGCAAAGTGGGACAGGGGAGTTTGGTTGTTTAAATCAGGACCCAAATACGGTCCTCACATTTCATTGGTTTATATGTCTCTTAAACCTCTGCATAGGCTCCCTGTTTGTCATCTTTCCCCTTGTAATTTATTGAAGAAACTGGGTCGGGGAGCCTGGGTGGCTCAGTCGGTTAAGCCATCCGACTCTTGGTTTTGGCTCAGGTCATGATCTCAGGGTCCTGGGATGGAGCCTCCCCTTGGCTCCACGCTCAGTGGGGAGTCTGAGTGAGATTCTCTCGCTCTCCCCCGTCCCTCCCCACCTCAAATAAATAAATATGGTCTTTTTACTGATTGGATCCCCATGGTAAAACTTAATATGTTCCGCCATATGCTGTATTTCGTATACATTATTATTAGATATAAAGGTAGAAATTTGTCCCAGTTTAATAAAGATGATAAAATAATGATAGATATTCTGATTGTTAAGCTCCATTCATTTTTATTATCACTATTTTTTATAATAGACTTTATATTTTAGAACAGTTTTAGATTTACAGAAAAATTGGGAAGATAGTAGAAAGGGTTCCCCATATACTCCCTACCCCTGACAATTTCCCCTACTATGAACCTTGTACTTTAATAGGTACATTCGTTGCAGTTAATGAACCAATATTGATGCATCATTATTACCCAAAGCCCCTGGTTTATTCGGATTTTCTTAGTTTTTACTGAATGTCCTTTTTCTTTTTTTTTTTTTTTTTAAAGATTTTATTTATTTGACAGAGAGAGGCACAGCGAGAGAGGGAACACAAGCAGGGGGAGTGGGAGAGGGAGAAGCAGGCTTCCCGCCGAGCAGGGAGCCCGATGCGGGGCTCGATCCCAGGACACTGGGACCATGACCTGAGCCGAAGGCAGACGCTTAATGACTGAGCCACCCAGGCGCCCCTGAATGTCCTTTTTCTATTGGACGATTGCATCCAAGGTGACATGACATTTATTGTCGAATCTCCTCAGCCTCCCCTGGGCGGTGACAGTTCCTCAGACCTTCCTGGTTTTTGATGGCCCTGACAGTGTTAGAGTGCTGGTCAGTATATTGTAGTGCGCTCCGTGATGGGCATTCGTGGGGCATTCCTCTCATGATTGGACTGTGGTTGCCGGGTTGGGGCGGCTGAAATCAGAGGGGAAGTACCACTTTCATCACATTACAGCCGGGGCACAAAACTGTGACATGATCTGTGACTGTCAGTGTTGACTTAGCCCCCTGGCAGAGGTGGTGTTTGTGGGTGTCTCCCCACCCCGCCTCCCCGCCTCCCTGCTCATTGGAAGGGGGACACAGGGCAGGGCCCACACATCTGGAGGGGGGTCACCCCCCCAACCTCTCCTAACTGTCTCCTCCTCGAGGGGGGAGTGTGTATGTAAAGTCATTTGGAATTCCTCTGCGTGAGATGTCTGTCTCTTCTCCCACATATTTATTTACTGAATCCTCGATTTATATCACTATGAACTCATAGATATTTATTTTACATCTTAGGCTGTAATCCAATGCTGCTTTATTTTGTTGCTGCAATTATTCGAACTCTTTCATGAAGTTGGGTCTCGTGTCACTCTGACACCCCCCTTCTCATTGTGGGTTATTACTTACCACTTTTCAGCACTTCCTTAGCTTCTGGGCTCCGTTGGCTTTAAGGAAGAGAAACTCCATTTGCCTCAAGTCTTGAGTGAGGGGATTACATTTTATGGTAGGAAGTACACAAAGATTACTCTCCTCGTCTAAGGAAATGTGATGGCTAGTTTTGCTTGACTTCCTAAACCCCCGGGGTCAACAGCCCACGCCGCATCCCGATCCATGCTTAATCCTTTGAGCTCCTTCCAAGTTATATGGCCCAAGTCACAAATTCTCTGTCAGGAAACTTACGTATGAGGTTCTAGCCCCTGATTCGATTCTCCTTAACTTTGTTGAACAAGACATTTAAAAACCGCCTGACTTGCAAATGGATTTATTTCCCTAATTTCCAATTTCTCTGATTTATACTGAAAAGACTTTATCAAGACTTATCGAGTGACCCTTAATTTTATCCATTGCCCTTTAGAAATCTCTGTTTAACCCGACATACATAGAAAGGTTTAGAAAATTTTGGAATATTAATTTTAACACACTGGTGTTAATATAATATTTTGATAACATACATTTATTATATACTTTCTAGGGGGAGCAGTAAAAAAATCTTCGCCTTGGAGATTTAACTCTGTGTGAAAGTTATCCTCCATATAACCTAATGATGGTGGGCCGTCAGTTATCATGCTAGGACAACATGCATAAACGATTCCCCTGGGCACAAACGAGGCCTATGTTTACTCTTTCTAATGAGCAAAACCACTCTTCATTGTCAAACAAATCAGCCAAATCAACTTCTCTTCTGTCAGAAAAAGTCTGACTTCATATTTAACCCAAATAAACATGCTATTATGCATTTCCATGACAACCAGCTCACTTCTGAACACAGTGACTAGCTGGGATGAGAGGATCCCATTTCCTCTCACATCAATTTAAAAAGATGACAAGTTTAACTCCCTTGATTTTATAATATTTACAATTTAAATGGCAACATCCGTTACTCCCTATAAGTCAGAACTTTGCCTTTTTTTTTTTGTAAACAAGCCTTGTTTATCAATAAAATCTTGTTCCCAAGCTAAAGCAATGTTTAAAGTATGGATGAAAGGAATGAAACTTAATTCCTGCATAGTCATTGTAACAATCGGGATGGGTTACATCGTTTGCAGGGCTCAGTGCAAAGTGAAAATCTGGGGCCTCTTGTTCAAAAGTTAAGTATTTCAAGATGGCAACGATGAAGACTTAAGGCTGGCATATGGACTCTTCTAGGCAGGGACCCTCGAAGAGCAGGGCCCTGTGTGACCCCCACGAAGCTGGCCTGGACAATAGTTCTGTCCGTGGAGACCCTAGTCCCATTCTTAGTGTAGGCCAGATCCCGTGTGGTTAAGAGTTTCCAAATTATAACAATAACATCACCAGGACACTCTTTGCATACATTTTGTTCTCTGTAAATGTGGACACAATGTATTGACTGGAAGCATCTGTGGGTTTTCCTATCTGTAAGTCATGGGACATTAATCTACCACAATCTTTTCCATACTCTGGTGCACAATTTTCTTCGTGCCTCAGTGTCCTCATCTGGTAAAATGGGGATAATGCACGTACCCTGAATTGTAAGGACTAACCAGGTTAATATGGCAACGCGCTTAGAACGGTGTCTGTAAGGCTTCTTGGTATAATTATCATTATTGTCACCGTAATTATTCTGTCATTTCATTCACAATACAGACTACAATTTTATCAGAACATGGACTTGATTTAATGGCAGTGACAGAGTTGGCATATAAAATCTTTTCCCCATTAACAGTATTCCAGGAGCATAACCCTTTCCATATTTATGCAAGATTTTCTACTTTTCACTGGAAAAATAGTTACACTAGTGAGCGAGCTGACTCAAACCAGCCCTGAAAACTCGATTTAAATGGGAACTGACTGGGTCCTCTCTGCCCCCAGCTGCCACACGTGAACGTGGGGCTGCCGCTGGCGACTGGCCCAAGCACCCGTGTGGGTCACTGAAGACAGCACTGGAGGTGCCATCTGCAGGGACATGGCAGTCATCATTAAATGAGCCAGAAGGATATTGTTTTGATTGCTACGGATTCTAAATCTTCACGCCAGCATTAGAATCGAACCTCTTCCAAATCCTGGGACATCGAAGACCAGCGAGAAGCAATAGCCGCACAAATTAATATGTGCTCCTCTCGCTCTAAGGGGATCTTCAAACCGGTATCTCATTGAAGAGTCAAAGTGTTAATCCCCCCACATTCCTGACAACGAGGACGCACACTCACTGAAGGCTGATGGTGAGGGAGCGGAGGGTTTAGCTTTAATACCTGTGAAGAATGGCACCCATAAAAAGCAGAAAACCGTCCAGTCTCAGGAAGGATTAATGCAAATCCGGCTGGAGAAGCCACCAGGTGAGCCAAGGGTTCCCTGTGCAAGAACCCACGGAAAGTACTCTGAAGTGAACACGGAAGGTCTAAACACCTCCCTCGTTGCAAGTACTCGTGTGAAATTCAAGATAAAGGTTTAGTCTCATCTTTGAAAACCAGTGTTTCCCCCCCTTTAAAGGGAATGAGGAGTCCCCCTTCTCCCCCACGAAGAAAAGGAGCCACATTAATATGTGTCTATTCCCATGACTCTTATATGAATGCGATCTCCAAAGCCTAGGGATTTTCCACAAGAGAGCAGGCCCTTCTGGTTAGGGTTTTTTTTTTTAAGCTTATTTATTTATTTATTGAGAGAGAGAGAGCAGAGGGAGTGAGAACATGAGTAGGGAGGTGGGAGGGGCAGAGGGAAAGGGAGAAGCAGGCTCCCCGCTGAGCAGGGAGCCCGATGCGGGGCTCGATTCCGGGACCCTGGGACCATGACCTGAGCCGAAGGCAGACGCTTAACGACCGAGCCACCCAGGTGCCCCTGGTTACGTTTCTTATTAGAGGGGTCGTCTGCCGCACAGAGCCAGATGAGTGTCAGAGAGCAGGTGCACCAGGCATGCAAATGAGCACAAACGGTGTTACATAAAGCATTTGAGAAGTTAGCTCCATGAGGACGGTGGACTCCACAAGACGACTCGACTGGTCTGACGCAGACACATGAAAGCATAGCTTTGATTCAAAGCTGGAAACCTTCCACAGGAGCCTCACACCGCTGGAAGCTGTACGGAGGCGGGCTAAGGTCAATCTGGGGCGGGGGGTGGACAGGGGGGTCAACGCGGCTGTCCTCATCCTCGGTCCTAATGCTCAGTGAGAGCGAAGGCCTTCTGGTAGGTCTCTTGGTTTTCACGGCTCTGTAAGAACTCAATTTTATTCACACCTAGAATGAAGTGCGTATGTGTGTGTGTGTGTGTGTATAAAAATGTGAAGCTTACTGGTAATTTTACCAGTAGCTTTCCTCACAAAGAATTAATTCATTTAATTTTACAGTCTGAATGTTCTATAAATAAATTACTGTACATCACATTAGATGTTTTCATTCTGTTGTTTGGCAGTGTTTTATGATGAGGATCACAAAGCAGAATTGTCGTTATGAGAAATACATGTTATAGGTGAGAGTCATTATGTGTAAGTATTGGTGTTTTGCTTTCAATTCTACTTTGATTGTCCTTGTTGAAAAACTTCCATTATATTTTTATTAGAGCTTGCGTCTCCCATAAAAACCCCAAACTGTTGCTTTTCTGTGTCCGACGGAATCCTCATGTCTGCTTTCTTCAAGATTCTGATTCCTAAGGAGGAATCTTAGCCACAGCCTGGCGAATTTCAACAGTTTTAAACAATATACAACATCAACGCCTTTTACTAGAAAGTGACAGTGGGGTTCAAACCTGAAATCAAATACTTCTGTATTCGTATCCTAGGACTGCTGTCACAAGGCACCGGGAGCTGGGTGCCTGAAAACAGAAATGGATATCGCCCAGTTCTGGAGGCTGGAGGTCTGAAACTGAGGCAACAGCTGGGCTGGGGCCCTGGAAATCCCATGGGGAGCATTCCTTGCTGCCTCCTGGCCTTTGGTGGTTTGCTGTTGGTCTTTGGTGGTCCTTAGCTGGATCTTCTTATAAGGACACCAGTCGTATTGGATGGATCAGCAACCCCCCCCCACCCCGCTTCAGGATGACCTCGTCTTCTTTTTTTAATATTATTTTATTATGTTGTTAGTCACCATACATTACATCATTAGTTTTTGATGTAGTGATCCACGATTCATTGTTTGCGTATAACACCCAGTGCTCCATGCAGAACGTGCCCTCCTTAATACCCATCACCAGGCTAACCCATCCCTCCACCCCCCTCCCCTCTAGAACCCTCAGTTTGTTTCTCAGAGTCCATAGTCTCTCATGGTTCGTCTCCCCCTCAGATTTCCCGCCTTTCATTCTTCCCCTCCTGCTATCTTCTTCTTCTTCTTCTTCTTTTTTTAAACATATAATGTATTATTTGTTTCAGGGGTACAGGTCTGTGATTCAAAGTCTTGCACAATTCACAGCACTCGCCATAGCACATACCCTCCCCAATGTCTATCACGCAGCCACCCCATCCCTCCCACCCCCACCACTCCAGCAACCCTCAGTTTGTTTCCTGAGATTAAGAATTCCTCATATCAGTGAGGTCATATGATACTTGTCTTTCTCTGATTGACTTATTTTGCTCAGCATAATACCCTCTAGTTCCATTCACGTTGTTGCAAATGGCAAGATTTCGGGTTTTTTTGACGGCTGCATAATATTCCATTGTATATATATACCACCTCTTCTTTATCCATTCATCTATTGATGAACATCTTGGCTCTTTCCATAGTTTGGCTATTGTGGACATTGCTGCTATAAACATTGGGGTGCATGTACCTCTTCGGATCACTACGTTTGTATCTTTGGGGTAAATACCCAGTAGTGCAATTGCTGGGTCATATGGTAGCTCTATTTTCAACTTTTTGAGGAACCTTCATACTGTTTTCCAAAGTGGCTGCACCAGCTTGCATTCCCACCAACAGTGTAGGAGGGTTCCCCTTTCTCCTGCAGGATGACCTCATCTTAACATAACTAATAATATCTGCAACAACCCTATTTCCAAATAAGTTCCCAGTCTGAGATGTTGGGGGTTCAGACCTCAATATGTATGTTTTTTTTGGGAGGGTTACAATTCAACCTTTCACAACATCCTATTACAAATTTTTTTTTTTTATATCCAAAGGTGAAATTTTACTGGAGTTTTAATGATATTATTCAGATATTGGAAAAATTTGCATCACAAGATTTTTTTTATCATAACTAATATACAACTAAATTTTAATTTTATATATGCCAATAACAATGTATGTTTGGTTTATGAATGATTAATTTTCAAATAATATATTTTACTGCTTAGATTTGTATTTCCAAAGGCTATTGTACAAACCATTAAGAAATAACTTATGGAAAGAATCTTGTGATATAGATTACTACAATCAGTAAAGTCCAGATTAAAATGATGTCGATCGAATGTGATTATTAACTTTTATAATAAATTATAAAAATCAGATAACATGTCAACTGTGCTCTTTCTTATTGCTGAGTTTGTAATAATCCAATGTGGTGTGAGACGAAAATTTTATGAAACGATATCATAAAAGGCATAATATTTCTTCTGCAAATGTGTGAGAACTGGGGTTTGGCTTTTGGAGGCAGGTAAGTCAGAATCATGGGTTAATATCAGAAGTCATCCCATTAACTTCATTAGACATCATGATTAAACTTCTCCGTACATTGGAGGAAAGAGAAGGGTATATAGTTCAAAGCTCATCAGTCTGGAAGCTAAGGGGTGGCAGATGCTCCTCATTTGTTATGGTGAAACAGGAGGTAGGAGAGGACAGCCTCGGAGCTGCCTTGAGAACAAATGTGCTCAGATGGCTCAGCTCAAGGACTGACTCACACGGAAGCGGAAGCTCTGCAGACCGATTCACTTGCAAGGGCTTTGTGCACCCAGCTGTCTTGTAAGAGTTACTGGTTGGCTAAACTTAATGTCACACGTGCAAACTCGGCGGCAAAAGATCTGGGCAATGTACCCTTTTGCTTCCCAGGTATGGCAGATCAGGAAGGGGAGCTAGGATGTGGAGGTGTGGGTCTTGAGTGAACCAAACAAGTTTACAGAATTTACCCTGCCTTCCGTGGAAATTACCAACAGATGATGAAGTGACCCTATCAGGGAGTACAGTGCAAAATCATAAAACTACACAGAATGATGTCTGCAAAGAGAGAGTCTCGAGAGAATCTGGGCAACTCTTTCTGTGCGTGCTTTATCAGGGTTCACGCACTTCTCATGTCAGTAATTTGTATTTCCGATGTCTGTTTCATTGTTTATTGTAGCAAACAAAAACAAAAACCTCAAGTGAAGTCTGTGCATTTTCTTGGAGAGGGAAGGGCAAACAGCCAGAGTGGAGCTCAGGAGACACAGGTTCTGTAGCCTGTCGAGTGAGAAGCTGAGAGACCGAGAGGGGTCTTTGAAGAAGAGGGTGGAACAGGCTGAATCCAGAGTCCTCGAGGGGAGGGTGGGGCCGGGGGGTCCTCGGGTCAGCACTGGGCAAGATGGCCGCACAGCAGGCGTACCTCAGACCTGCTCTCTGTTAGCCAGTGTTCTCCAGCAGACCCTGCTCATCACTGTTCCTGGCTCCTGGCCTGCAAAGTGGCCAGAGTCCTTGCACTTTGTGGGTCCTCCCAGGAGGCCATCGTAAGGGCGAGGGCACTGGACCAGGCAGGCCCGCCAGGCTGTGTGGTTTCGGTCCGGTCACCTGATGTCTCTGAGGTGTTGGAGCTGGGTGACCTCTAATGCCTGTCCCGTTCCGATGCTCAAATGTGTTTGCCCCTGAAGCGTGGGTGCTCTGTTCACGTTGTTTCCAGAGCCCTAGCACGGGAGCAATGGAGAGGGGGAGGGGGAGTCATGCCCATTCCTCTGTCCTGCCCATCGTCCTTGACTTTGGATCTGCACCCCCCCACCCCGAGCCAAGCCCTGCAGTAACACGGATGTCCAATGGGTAACCCACACTGTCGGGGAACCACTCTGCTTCCTCTCCTGGTAAAGCTTTGAATCTTGGCTTCCTGCTGTGGTTGTGAAACATCGTTGGCCTGACTGATTGCTCCCTCCACTCCTCTGGAGGGTCCGAGTCTAGGCTGTACCTGTCAAAGCCCCCGGGTGGAGGGCAGCTACGTTCATTCCATAAAATGGAGGTGAAGACCTTCTTCCTTCTGGCTCGGTGGTTTACCTCCTGGCTTTCCAAGAATGGCCACCCAAGGTAGCGGGACCTGGGAAACACAACCGGCCGCCCCTTGTTTCCAGGCTGGCAAACATTTTCTCACAGAGCTGGAACACCGGCAGGCTCAAGAGCCTTTTGTAGCCTCATGGCTTCCCCTCTTCTGGAATGATCCTGCTGCCTTGACTCTGGAGCCCAGACTCCTGGCCTGAGGGGCTGAGTCTGGGAAACCATCCACATTCACATACCAGCTGGGATGTCCCCATTGCTGTGGGTATAAATGCAGAAAGGGGGAGGTCTTGAGACAGTCACATCCTGGCCACCAAGGCCCTGGGGCGGTGGCTTCCCACACCCTCTCCATGGACATGTCTGGGCGGCTCAACTGCAAGCACAGCAGTGAGTAGACACGAGAAGCTGTTGCTGTTTCCCGGTGCTCACCACCCGCCATGGTTTTGCCCAGGAAGCGAGAGGTTGCCCGGGGCGGTGCCTGAGTTCTGGTCTGAGGGAATAGAGGCTGCTCAGAGCACAGGCAGGGAACCCACAGCCTGGGGGAGCGCTAAGGGGCAGAGTGGGACGTGTGGTTACCTCATTTGTACAGAGAAGTGAGAGAAGAGGTCTTTGTGTTTGTTCCAAGCCATGCAACTTCTTTCCTCTACTTTGCTCTCCCACAGACATGGGCAGGAAAGCCTTTGTTCCGCATCAAGCCGGATGATGTCTCTGTCCCACTTGAGGGGCAGCTAGAGAAGCCACAAAGTCCTTCACAGCTGTGGGCAGATTCTGTCCTGCTGTCACCCATGGGGCAGTCTCTAGGCATAGAACATCCTGGAGCAAGAACATGCATCCTCCTCTCTGAAGAGAAGGGTCCGTGGGTGGTTCTGATATGTATTTCAAGATCCTACGGAGCGCCGCCCCTGGTCCAAAGCACATGTGTTGGGGCTGGGAACCTGGCCCAGGGATTGCAGAGCTCCAGGTGGGTAGGACAGCCAGGGCGGGGAGGAGTCTGGAGAAGGGATACCCTGTGGGACAGGGACACGCGTTGTTCTGGGGCAGGAGCAGATGGTTTTTGTGGGGACGGTCTTGGATAAGAACCAGTCTTTGGTGGGACACACTGGAGGTGTAAACGTGTGTGACTTCGTGCCGTCACCAGGTGAGATCGGCCGTGTCTCTGCTGGTAGCACCTTCGGTCCTCGTGTTCTGGCCGGGAGGGCACCATCGTGGGAGGTGTCTGTCTGGTGGTGCGCTCACCAAGTCCTGGACGTGGCCCTGAGGTCCTTTCCGCTCCTCTCGGAGCAGAGTCCTGAAGGGCCAACTCTCCGAGATCAAACCTCCCTCCTGCCCCCGTGTGTGTCAGGCTCTTCGGTGTTGGTGTCAGCCACACGGGGGGTCCCACTTATCAGAACCCGGCCTCAGCTCTGCTGGGACTGCTTTCCTTCCTTCTCCAAAGCACCATCGTCTGAAGGGAGTGTTTAAGGGGTAACGAGCAGCCTACCGAAGTGGTAATCGTGGGGGATCAGAACGGAGGATTTTTTTTTTTTTTTTTTTTAGCTTAAAGGGACCTTAGAGACCATATAAAACAATGTGGGTTTTTTTTGTTTGTTTTTTGTTTTTGTTTTTTTTTTTGAAGACATGATACCAAGTAAGACCTTATGGAACACAGCACAGAAAAAATAATGCACGGGTTCCTCAAGCTGTTTGTCTTCATCATCTTGTGGGAAGTGTTAGCTGCTCTGCAATCCCTAACTCGTGCTCAGAGCCCCTGTTTTCCCAGCAGCACAATAGGAAACGTGACCCTTTAGGCCAAAGACCGAGAGAGCAAAGGCACTGTCCCGAGGGGAGTAGTCCAGCCCCGGGGGGGAAGGAGATGCAGGTCTTCTGAGGCCTTGTGGGGGCCGATGTGTTCTGGCTTCTTCCCAGCTCCTTTCTTCTGATAACTGAGCCCCACCCCACATGGAGGATGGTTCCTGGAGACAGTGTTTTTATTATGTGCTCTTAAATCACCGACAACAGTTGATTTGGACCAATGGTGATCTGACCTAGTCTGGACTAGGTGTGTTATTCCTCTATTTATACTTTTGAATCAAGACCAAGAGCTTATCCTTCAGTTGGAGCAGAGTTGAAGGATGCAGAGAAAGGGACAATTGCTTGGGTTCCTGGTTCTGGTTCCTAAAGAAGCAAAATCCTTTCCACTTATGCTACCTGCTGCTGGAAAAGTCTTTCCCGAAGACCCTACACAATATTTCTTCTGCCGTAGTTTCTACCAGTAAGAGACTTAAATTAGCAGCTGTCAGTGAATACTTGTTGCCGATTTTTGGGAGTCCAACCATTTGCTTTCTGTACAGAGTGTCTACACCATCAGTATTTGGCTTAAGTGTTCAGCCCAATCTTAAAGATAGGAAACTCTGTATAAATAATTTCATAAGATTTTCAATCTCTCTGTGAATATTTCTCAGCTGGCATTTCTGGTGTAATACAATATATTATGAGGAAACTTTCTGTTCTTTAAAATTATATCCTAAAAGGTAATAGGGATTATGGGGGAAATATGGCTTGGGGCGTGCCACGCAGAACTTCTCCAACAATGTAATGGGCTCAATGTCCCAAACAGTAACTATTCCAATAAAACTAATTTCGTGAATAAATTAAGATAAAATACACCACATTTTGGACTTTACCTTAAAAAATAAAAATAAGTAAGTCTCACTTAGTTGGAAGGTTGTATCAGTAAAACTGAATAACAGAGGCAGAGGCAAATACAACAAGATGGTCCTTCTAGGACAGAGACAGATGGGCTGCAAGGGAGAGCATGTGACTCTGGATTTCCCCGGCGGCTGTTTTCTGTGGTGGTGTCCTCCGTGGTAGTTGCCGTTCCTTGGTGGTGCAAGAAGCAGCTGGCTGAGAAAAATGGTGACATCACATCTGGGTTTCCCCGATTCTCCCTCACTTCTCAATCACGCCTGAGTTGGTTCAGGTTGCAGAAGCTTTGGACAGAATGTACAAATGACCAGTGGCGGTGTTGCTAGGAGTTATCTTTTTTTTTTTTTTTTTTGAGATGAATTATCACTTTTTTTTTTTATTCTTATGTTAATCCCCATACATTACATCATTAGTTTTAGATGAAGTGTACCATGATTCATTGTTGGTGCATACACCCAGTGCTCCATGCAGAATGTGCCCTCCTCAATACCCACCACCAGGCTAACCCATCCTCCCACCCCCCTCCCCTCTAGAACCTTGTTTGTTTTTCAGAGTCCATCGTCTCTCATGGTTCGTCTACACCTCCGATTTCCCCCCCTTCATCCTTCCCCTCCTGCTACCTTCTTCTTCTTCTTTTTTTTTCTTAACATATATTGCATTATTTGTTTCAGAGGTACAGATCTGAGATTCAACAGTCTTGCACAATTCACAGCACTTACCAGAGCACACACCCTCCCCAGTGTCCATCACCCAGTCACCCCATCCCTCCCACCCCACCCCCCACTCCAACAACACTCAGTTTGTTTCCTGCGATTAAGAATTCCTCATATCCGTGAGGTCATATGATACATGTCTTTCTCTGTTTGACTTATTTCGCTCAGCATAATACCCTCCAGTTCCATCCACGTCATTGCAAATGGCAAGATCTCATTCCTTTTGATGGCTGCATAATATTCCATTGTGTATATATACCACATCTTCTTTATCCATTCATCTGTCGAAGGACATCTTGGCTCTTTCCACAGTTTGGCTATTGTGGACATTGCTGCTATAAACATCGGGGTGCCCGTACCCCTTCGGATCCCTACTTTTGTATCTTTGGGGTAAATACCCAGTAGTGCAATTGCTGGATCATAGGGTAGCTCTATTTTCAACTTTTTGAGGAACCTCCATACTCTTTTCCAGAGTGGCTGCACGAGCTTGCATTCCCACCAACAGTGTAAGAGGGTTCCCCTTTCACTAGGAGTTATCTTGAAGCTACATTTCCATAGCAAGTATATTTTATTATTATTATTATTTTTTTACTTGACTTGAGTCATCCCTTCCAAAGCTGGCTCTGGCTTTGTTCGCTACATCAGAAAATGCCGAGACAGAAAGGACACCGCTCAGGGATGGCCCGGAGCATTCAAAAGCTGGTCAAGGGATTTCTTAAGGGGGGTGTTTGGCCCCATGGGCCAAACTTCAGAAGCATCAACAGCAACTTTAGTTCAGAAATCTGCTTGGGGTGATGATAAAGTTGAAATAGTAGTAAGCACCCAGGAAGGACCTTCCCCAATTGTTCCCACCTGAACCAATTCTTTTTTTTTTAAAGATTTTATTTATTTATTTGACAGAGAGAGAGACAGCAAGAGAGGGAACACAAGCAGGGGGCGTGGGAGAGAGAGAAGCAGGCTTCCCGTGGAGCAGGGAGCCCGATGCGGGGCTCGATCCCAGGACCCTAGGATCATGACCTGAGCTGAAGGCAGACGCTTAACCAACTGAGCCACCCAGGTGCCCCCAACCTGAACCAATTCTTTAGGAGGAGACGTTCCTGCCCAGAATGTGTCACTCACCGAGAGCCCGCAGCAGGTGTCAGAAACGGGACGTCAAAACCAAAAGGCTCAAAGGGATGGGTAGGAATCAAAAGGGCTTGAAGCAAGATACATCAAATGAGACATGGTGACAGGCTTTACCAATATTGTTGATTCCCAAACGGTTCAGGCAATGGCCCCAGTCCTGCTCTCAGAGCGTGTGGGACTGGGTTTCTATCCCAGTTGGGGCAAATCCCTGGATTTCAGGTTAGTCTTTCAAGAGATTCTTCTCAATGAGTTTCTAGCTTATAGACTCGGAACAATGACCATTAATTCACTGGCATCTTGTGAAGCCCAAACCAAGATGTTCTTCATCCTCATTCTCTCAGACATTATGGAATTTCTAATATTGCCTTTGGCAACACTGAGTCCTGGGTTTGGGGAAAATTATTATTATTATTATTAATTATTATTATTTTTGTCAGGGGTATCTGATTTAGTAGCTGTGATTTTAGCTTGTTTTCTACATTTTCCGGGGGGAAGCCCATGCTGTGTTAATCTTTGTGTCCCATTCAACTCTTTGAACTCTTTAAAGGAAGGGCTCTTCCCACTTTGCAGGACTTGAAGGAGCCACACTCCTGTCCTGGAAGAGGCCCAGGCTGCAGACAGCGAAGGAATGTGACTCTACACGGAGCTGTGCAGCATGCCAGGCTGATATCAGCATGGTAAGAAATTGGGGGGATTTCTGTGGGTTTTTAACTCACAAGGGTGAGACACTTTGACTTTGGACTTTAATTAATTTGGACTTTACTTACAAGGGAATTTAATTTTTAGACTTTAATCTCTCCCTGGAAATTTAAAAAATTTTTTTATTGTTATGCTAATCCCCATACATTACATCATTAGTTTTAGATGAAGTGTTCCATGATTCATTGTTTGTGCACAACACCCAGTGCTCCATGCAGAACGTGCCCTCTTTAATACCCATCACCAGGCTAACCCATCCTCCCACCCCCCTCCCCTCTAGAACCCTGTTTGTTTTTCAGAGTCCATCGTCTCTCATGGTTCATCTCCCCCTCCGATTTCCCCCCTTCATTCTTCCCCTCCTGCTATATTCTTTTTTTTTTCCTTAACATATATTGCATTGGGGCATCTGGGTGGCTTAGTCGTTAAGCGTCTGCCTTCGGCTCAGGTCATGATCCCAGGGTCCTGGGATCGAGCCCCGCATCAGGCTCCCTGCTCAGTGGGGAGTCTGCTTCTCCCTCTCTGCCCTTCCCCCCTGCTCCTGCTTGCTCTCTCTTGTGCTGTCTCTCTCAAATAAATAAAATCTTTAAAAAACAAACAAACAAACAAAAAACATATATTGCATTATTTGTTTCAGAGGTACAGACCTGTGATTCAACAGTCTTGCACAATTCATAGCACTCACCATAGCACATACCCTCCCCAGTGTCTATCACCCAGTCACCCCATCCCTCCCACCCCACCCCCCACTCCAGCAACCCTCAGCTTGTTTCCTGCGATTAAGAATTCCTCATATCAGTGAGGTCATATGATACATGTCTTTCTCTGTTTGACTTATTTTGCTCAGCATAATACCCTCCAGTTCCATCCACGTCGTTGCAAATGGCAAGATCTCATTCATTTTGATGGCTGCATAATATTCCATTGTATATATATACCACATCTTCTTTATCCATTCATCTGTCGATGGACATCTTGGCTCTTTCCACAGTTTGGCTATTGTGGACATTGCTGCTATAAACATCGTCTCCCTGGAAATTTAATAATGAAGAGATTTTAAAATTTTGATTGGTGCATCTATATGCTGTTGACATTTAATCCTGAAATACCTTAATATTGTCCTTTAATTTCATTGCAAAATTTTTGATGGAGCTATACTTGGACCATATGACTAGAAATCATTTGGATTGGGAAGAGTAGGGAGATAACTTTAGGCTTGGTTGTAGCATGGCCTTGTAGTTATTTAATTAATCTATTGTTTAGACCCATTTCAGTTTCTAAAGCAAAGTCTACATTGACTACCAACTGTTGTAGCAGAATCTGTAAAGAAGTGCTGGGACAGCCACATCTCTGGCTGGTCACAGGTGTATTGGTTGAGCCCTGTGGATGAAAAGAACAAAAAATAGAGGTATTTGGGGATGAAATATTTACTTCTCATTCCTCATAGGAGATGGAACCAACATCAGAGAAAAGTTCCTGGCCTCACTCCCCTTCCACTCAGTTCCCTCCAGGGGAGAAGTAGTTGTGTTCTTCAGCTGGCTGGGGCAGGCTCTGCAGCCCCCTTCCAGATGTCACAGTGGTAGCTTGAAGTCAGCCCTAGTGGGACTATTGATGGCATGGAAACCAGCAAACACTACGAGTCGGGAGTTTTCGTTCCACAGAACTGGCAGCAGGGTCCTCTGTCGTCCATCTGGAAGGAATGACTTATCCATTGATGACTTTGGGATGGGGAACTGAGCATATGGGTGGCCATCCCTTTCTGTCCCCTGCTTTGTGTATGGCTGGGTGTGTGTATTTGGGGATCTGCCTGTCTGCAGATAGCACCTGTTTGGGTCTGTTCTTGGCTTTGTGGTGACTCTGACAATAGGTACTCTGCACCCAGGAGGGGAAATCTGTCTGCTCCAGCACCACCTGCAGTGGGGTGAGTGAGGCTGTCTATATCTGGCGGTCAGTATGAAGCCCTCTTCACCAGCCCAGCCCTGTGGTCTTAAAGTCAATGTTTTGACCTCGGTCTGTCTGACTTCTTAATTTCTCTCAGTTGGTTCAGAACTCAGATGGAAAGGAGAGCAGTGCAATTTATCAGCTTCCTTACACCCCGACACTTACATTTTCTCTCTTGTTTGGAAGTTGTATGTATATATACTCTTCTAATGGTTACTTGTAACTTTAAAATATTCCTTTTTAAAAAAATTATATTTTTTGTTTGGAGAAATGATTCCACCAAGGATGGAAATTGCATCAGATTAAAAAAAAAACAACAAACTCGAATCATCGAAAGACAGCTTTGTCCTCTGTCTCAGATGCAAGCATAGCAATGAGGTTACGTTATATCTTTCTTACGTATTTTTTTAATGAACTTCTAAAAATAAACTTTTACTTTGCAATAGTTTTAGATTTATAGATAAGTTACAAAAATAATACAGAGTTCCTATAAGCCCTTCATCCAATTTCCCCTCATTTTAGCATTTTGCTTTACCGTGGTCCATTTGTCAAAACTAAAAAAACCAGTGTTGGCATATTACTCATAACTGGACTCCAGTCTTCACTCAGATTTCTCTAGTTTTTCCACTAATGTACTTTTTATGTTCAAGGATTCAGTCCAGGAGACCGCATCCCACTCGCCATCATGTCTCCTTGGCCTCCTCTGGTCTGTGACAGTTTCTCCGCCTTTCCCTGCATCTCATGATCTTGGCAGGTTCGAGGAGTACTGGTCAGGTATTTTGTGGAAAGCCCCTCAATTTAAATGTGTCTGAGGTTTCTCTCCTTGTGAGCCTGGAGTTGTGGGTTTTTAGATGAATTATTCATTAAAAATACTTTATAGACCCAGTAGATATATAGATACTGATGTGTATTATATCCTATTGTTTTGAATTTTAAAAGCTGAGTAAGAGATAACACTTACATAGCTTTTATAACTTGCCTTTTTTATTCAACATTGTTCTAAAATCCATCCTTTTTGAAATAACAGGCATTTTTTCCCACTATGATGTGATATACGCATTCCTGAAAATCTTCCTGTTCTGCATAATTGTGCCCTAAAAATAGCAGGGCTTGTGGGATGATTAGACCCGTACATGGTTAGGGGCGGACCGCTCGAAACCTGCGCGCCAGCTCACCGACGCGGTCCCCTGACTCAAGTAACTGGGAGAGGCTCAGAGCCCCGCGGCCCCACTCCTGCAGCTGCAGCTCGGGGCTCCCATGACCTTTGAGGGGCTATCACCTCCAAGACACGGTTTGGTCAAAATTTAAAATCTGGTCCCGCGTGTCACTTTAATTCTCAGAAAATGTTATCAACCCAGGAGAACTATCTTGGCAGCTTTCTCCTGAGCACTTACGGTATTATGGGGTGGTTTCATGCTGGGGACGCACAGCAGGTTTTGAAGCCTATAGATCATGGCCGCATGCTCTCCTGGCCCTTAGGGAGGCTGCTCAGTGTTTTCATGAGGATCTTCCTGTATTACTAAGAATTTTGCTTTAATTGTGCAGAGGGTGGTCTTTATTAGGAAGCCAGGCCAAGGACTTGCCATCAGCTCTGTATTACCTATCCACGTGGGTAAATGCCTCTCTTCTTGAGGTTCCCGAGCTTGCCAATAGGTGACCTTCCTTACGTGCCTGGTGAAGCTGCTGAGAACCTTGTCAGCAAGGTACCAGGCTGTTTTTCCAAGGGGTTTTATTGATTTCATAAAGTCAACCTTCGTTCTGAAAGCTGTCTGGTCACGTCTGATGCGATGCAGATTATTCTCAAGTATGACCTTTCAGTCAAAGCCTTGGTACACCCAACGTTTCCAATTGTATGCTGTCACAAGGACAGCAGATTCTTATTGACCTCACATAAATACCTATATTGCCATGAAAATAAGAATATGCACTAAGAGTTTCCAAATTCTTGAGGGAACAGGTAGGGAGAAAAAGACAAATGTTTTGTCTTTATTCACATTGGTATATGTTAGCAAATTGCTGATAGTTTAAGAGAGAAAGGTTTTCTTAAATCTGGAAAAACAAACGTAAAACAACCAACAATGTTCCAAAATTTAAAATCATAGAGATTATGATCATACTTATCAGCTCATTTATTTAGTTCCATGTAATTAATTCCAGCAGATTTTGATTTTTTTGTTAGAAGTTGTACCAAGCCCTCGGTTTCTCTGTTAGAGTTCTATAAATTCTTACCCACTTCAGTGGTGTGATCTAAAAGTTATCAGATACCCCTTTTTGTGAATGTCGTTTTCATGAATTTCTCTGAAGATGACTTTTGCAAAAACATCAGAATAAAACAATAACTTCTGTAAATGATAAAAAGACTTAAAAAAATGACCATGGTTAAAAATCTGTTGAAAATCCATTATTGTTTCAGCGACACACAATATTTTAAGATAATAACTGGAATTATGACTGATAATGTTGTACCAGAGTATATTAGGATCTCAGAAATTTTATATAAATTCGGGAGCCACTTATATTAATAACGTATATCCACACGAATATAAACTAAGAAGGTTTTGCATCACTTATGTGACCGTGCTTGCCATGTAATTTAACATCAAATAAGCCTAACTTAGTTTAATGTCTTTTCTTTTATAAGGAGAGAGAACAAATCTTTTGAGATGTTTCAGGGACTTTCTGGAAATCACTTCCAGGTCAAAAAACTTCACTTAGAATTTGATTTGGAGAAGTTTGTTAAAAATATCAAAAGGTTTGGACACTTGACTGAATAGAATCACAGATAATTATGAAATGATATTTAACCAAAGAAACTATTTTAAAGGCAAATATAGAAGGTTACACAGTGTTAAGTAAAACTCAGCTCTTGATATTAAGACTCAGTTAAGTCATCAAACACTTGATAAAGACAACATGAAGCACAGGGAATGATTTTAGTAAAACAAAATATTTGTTTTCTAGGCAGATGACTTAAAAGGTAAAAAACCCCTTTCATCACATCCGAGCAGGGAGCCCGATGCGGGACTCGATCCAGGGACTCCAGGATCATGACCTGAGCTGAAGGCAGTCGCTTAACCAACTGAGCCACCCAGGTGCCCCTCATCACGTCTTTCTAAGCACAGACAAATAGTCCAAAAACACTTTGTCCTTCTAGCAGATAAAACATTACATAAACAACCTGTCCATACTAATACTTATTTTAAAAACCCTTTTAACCCATTTTTAGCCAGCTTGACTCCATGAGGTAAAATTCTTTCTCTCTCTCCAAATATACTGTTAGTTTGTCCTCCATTATTTTCCTTCTCATTCTGAAATAACCAATTTTACTTCAAGACAAATTTACTTTTTTGTCCCCCTTAACAAAAAATGCATCTCTGTACCTCAGACCTTTCTGTACCTAAAAACACATCCCACTTTCCTTGCATACAGAGTTGCTTTCCTTATTATTTCTAACAGTTTTAACTACACGTGTTAATTAGAATTCTTTAACCCTAGTGGTGCCTGGGTGGCTCAGTTGTTTGAGCGGTGGACTCTTGGTCTCAGCTCAGGTCATGATCGCAGGGTCATGAGACTGAGCCCTGCATTGGGTTCCACGCTCAGTGGGGAGTCTGCTTGAGATTCTCTCTTCCTCTGCCCCTACCTCTGCTCTCTCTCTCTCTCTCAAATAGATATATCATAAAAAAAAAAAAAGAATTCTTTAACTCTTAGGACCCTTAATGTCTAGTAAAAACTAAGAAGTAAGCATTTGTGAACTGTTACATCAGCATTCTCTAGATTGGCAAATTCATGAATACATTTCATAATTTCTAGAAACATGTGCTCTTTCATAGAACAACCTCTCAATATGACACATTTGGACATGATTACTAACAGACCCAAATACCTTTAATTTCTATGTAATAGAAGGCCAAAAGTAGATAAACCTATGTCTGGTAATTAATGTTTCAATATTTTATCAGATTTGGAAATGACCTAGATATTTAATAAATATCCACCATTTAACTTATCTTAGTAAAACTCTAAGGTTTTAAGTTACTCAAAAGACTTGGGAAACACAATTATTGCTGATAAGTTCATCTATAAACTTTTATCCTACTTACATATATCGGTATTATTTGCATGGAACAATTATGTTTAGACTCTGAACGCACACTTCACGAGACACTCAGCCGTGATTCCAAGCTCTTTTCCTGGCTGACAAATTTTCTAAGAGATACCATGAATGTATTTGACTAGTAAACGCAGGTGGAATAAATGTTGTATGTCTGCATTAGATTTAATGTTGATAACTCTTTTTTTGGATAACTCTGAAGACGTGTATATTTTAATTTAACCAACAAACATAAACTAGCTTTTTAGTTAGATGATCCCAGATCACATGAACTTGAAGAACATGCATGTTAGTGTCTATATTTCTGAGTTTTGGGAACTCTTAATTCATAAGGACTTATTTTTAAGCCAATTAAATAGAGCTCTTTTACAAATTAATTTTGACAATACCTTCTGGGGGTAGAAGAAAATACCATCTCGGTTCATGGACATACACAGACATACATAAACATACAAATAAACACAGAGAACTTCTAGCCTTGTTTTGAAAATTCTAGCCACGAAGAAGATACAGTAATATAAAAGTCACTAATTTATAAATAACAGTTGAATTCAAACTGTATTTGTCAGACAGAACAAGTTGAGATTACCTGCTCAAATGGCTAAAGTTTTTACAGTGCTTCTGGAGAAGACATTTAAGGTTTGTATTTGTCCTTGACAGGTGATCTTATGGGGGGCTGTGGGCTAGCGTTTGGGCAGGGGAATCTCTAAAATCTTGTGTTTTAAAAAGCTCCCTGCCTCCCTTCAGTCTCAAGTGGTCATGGGCTATGTTTTAGTTGTCTCCTGGGGTGTTTACATTTTAGAGACATGGCAAGGTTTACATTTGGAAGGGACAGAGAAAGAATGTGAATTTTCACCTAGGCGTTTTGAAGGATATTTGTCTATTATCAGAAGTCTAGGGTAATTACTATTTAAATTTTTTCTTCCTTTTCTAAAATGCAGAACAACTGACTTCCAGTATTTGGATTTTTTTTTTTTTTTGGTGAGATCTGCAAATGTCTGAAGGCAAATAGGAAAAGGTCTGAGTGGACTCCGAGTAGCTCTCAGAGTCACACTTTTGCCTCTCCAGAGATTCAAGTGACAGATCAAGAATTATTGGTTTTAACTCCCTTTCTGTCTTGCTTTCCTACAAGCTATCTTCAGAGAATTGGATCACAGCTTCCACGATAATGCTTAGAGGTGGACTCGTCCATGCAACCACATTATTTTGAATATGTCTTTTTATGTCAGGGAGATGTCCTACTAAGGTGGAAATTAAAAGATTTCTATATTCTGGAGCTTCAGGATATAGTATAGTATGCCTTTGAAAGTTCTGTATAAAGGATTCAACAAAGGCCTTTGGATGTTCTTCTTTCTGAGAGCACAATTCAACCTTACACAAATTTGCCATACGGGGGAAAGACTCTACTATTGCTTCTATCAGCCCCTGGACATTGGCCTCCAGTTAATCCATTTCTTGATCATTTGTAGGAGGGCCTGGGAGAAATGCTGGCCATCTCTTTCCCTTGTGAGAGGCGTTTGTCCCCAGGGGGCCCTTGGCTTGTCTGTTAACCACACTACAATTATGGTGGGAGAATATCTTAGCAGCCAATCAAGGTCCTCATGAGTGGTGTGGTGAATGGACACTAATCTTTTTAATTCCTCCCTAAATTTGTCAGGGTCTTCTGAAAGTGGAAGTTAAAGGGCATTGTAACTTAGAAGATCTGTTGCTATCCAGAGGACATGAATTCTTTGTGGTGGTGGTGGGTTGCGGGGGGTGGGTCCAGGATGTATCCACAAAGAATGTTGCACAGAAAGGCCTGAAGCTGAAAGAGCAGACGATGGAGCCCAGCAAAGCGAGCCTTACTCTCTGTCCCAGGTGCGTCTGTGAAATTCACTTTCTGGGTTTCAGCACTTACATGAGTAACCTGTATACCCTGAGCCTAGAGAACAGGCCAGAGTGCTGTCTGTAAATCTTGTAGGGAAATGGAAGCTAAAACAGGTGGCAGGTATTTAGGGGATTTTCTGGGGAAAGTGGAGGAGTTTGGGGGAGTTAAAGAAATTTGCTGAGGAGATGCAGCTGGATTTTAGGAAGGGGAATTGATGTCAGATGTGGGCTTTAATTTTTGTTCTAAGTCTAATTTCTGTTCTTTCATCTTCTTACAGGAGTTCCTAAAACTAGCGGTTATTCTTGTTTGTATCTACTTTTTAATTTGGTCTTTCCATAAGTAGCAATAAGACTGTTTGTTTAGGATTAGAACGCTCTGATTTTTTTTTTCAAATATAGAAGTTTTCCAATTCAAAGGATCCTTTGGCAATTGATGAGTAGGATCATGTATATGTTTATATATATATTTAAAGCTTTTATTTATTTATTGAGAGAAAGAGAGAGTGAAAGAGAGCATAAGAGCAGTGTGAGGGGCAGAGGGAGAAGCAGACTCTCCACTGAGCAGGGAGACTGATCTGGGGCTCGATGTGGGGCTCCATCCCAGGACTCCAGGATCATGACCTGAGCTGTGAAGGCAGACGCTTAACCAACTGAGCCACCCAGGCTTGCCGAGTAGGATCTTATATTAATCTCAATAGTGGCTCAAACCAATTAGCCTTAATGGCTTAACCAAGGATGCAAAAGAGATGCATACACACACACACAAAATCCACCAAATGAGGGTGCAAAAGATACAACCCTTACAAGATCCAGAAAATTTATTCCCAGACTTAGCCTAAGAAAACAAAACCCTTGGGGCACTTGGGTGGCTCAGTTGGTTAAGCATCTGCTTTGGCTCAGGTCGTGATCTCGAGCCCTGAGTAGGGTTCCCTGCTCAGGGGGAGTCTGTTTCTCCCTCTCCCTCTGCTCCCTCTGCCCCTGCCCCCACCCCCGCTTGTTCATGCTCTCTCTCTCATAAATAAATAAAATCTTAAAAAAAACCCCCCAAACCCTTCATGGTCATATGTTGTAGGAATTGTGTAATGAAAATGGTGTCTCCAGTTTCCCAAAAACATGACCTGCCTGCAGTCCTGGACTTGCTGATCTGCGACACCAGGCAGGTGCTACTGAAATGGGATCTCTCCAGCACTAACAAGACAATGAAGGTTGAGATGACAAAGGCCCCTTATGGATTGGAGCCCTTGTGACAAATGCCCCTGCAAGCTAACATGGGAGGACATAGAGAGTGCTGCTAGACACACGCACGCTGGAAGGGATACCTTCCAGCTGGTGGAAACCAGAGAGAATATTATCCCTGGTCACAAAGCCAACCTCTGAGGACATAGAACAAGATGAACCTCGTGTGGTTTTCACACAGGGGACCCACAGCAAAATTTGTCTAAACAGATGCCAGTCTGGTGAGAACCATGAACTCACCAGTCTGTGAGGCTGGCTTGAGCAGCAGGCTCATAGGGCCTCTGTCTGTGTTCTACCCCATGGTTTCCCTCCTCATCACAAATGACACAGAAGACATAGAAAAAGGAAAACAGTGACCATCTCTGGGAGGAAAGGGGTCAAGAGCAAACAGGAGTACTCATAACAAATCTTTACCATAATGGCTATACCCAAGAAATTAGTTTACACAAAAATTTTCTCCTGCTAATCTAAATTTAGAAAAGAAAAAGACTCTCTCTACTCTTGCTCCCAGCAGACCCTGCAGGCAGAGACCCAGGAGACTGACGTGGTTAAGAATTCTTACTTTCTGCTGGCTCCTGTCAGAGTCCCTAGGATCCCCCAGCTGCATGGCCCCGGAGCAAGAGTGTCAGCCAGTGGAGATGGGCACGATGGGCCACGATGGGCATCAAAACTGTAGGGAAGGAAAACTTTTTCCTTCTTCTATTCTAGGTTCTTTGGCTGGCCTAATAATTAAAGTGACATAAGACGGATTAACAAGAGGAAAACAAGTTTAGTTTCATACAATGGGTTCCTATAAAAATATGAGACTCAAAGAAGGAAACAAAAAATTTTGTTAGCCAAGGAAACAAAAAATTCATGAAGAATTGATGAGAAAAGGCATCTGGACTTTGGATAGCAAATTAGTGAGGAAGTAACAGGCTTGTTTATACAGTCTTCTTAGCCCTAAATTTTCTACCTCTGGTAATAAGGATGCCTTCTACTTTCCTGGTGCAGGGAGGGTACCTTTCACAAGGAAGACTTATTTCCTGCTTTCAGAGGGACAGAGGAGGTTCGGAGTGTCCTTCTTGCATTGGCTCTTTCTTAAGTAACTTTAATTCAAAATAATCGCTATGCCAAAGTGGCATATTTTGGGGTGGCTTATTCGGCTCCCCTTCAAAAGTTAGTAGCTCCAAGGGTTGTCATAAGAATCAACAAGATCACGCATAGAGAGCACTTCATGTAGTGCTTGGCATGGAGAAAGCTCTCCAAACAGTTTCTGCTGTTATTATCATTAGGCTGTTTTGCTGTATATCCCTGAACATAGGTTCATTATATACCATCAAAATATAGTGTGGTGGAATTAGTCTGAGGTGACAGCAATCAAAGGTTTTGCTAAAGATTAGGTTCAGGATATTAGGAGGATGAACAGCAAATCTTTCAGGTAATTATTTATGAATACTGAGTCCCCTAATTGACTTTTGATAACTATTTGGAAGCATACAAGTTAAGGATATATTCTTGGGCAAAAATGTGAGTGCAAATATTCTCTGTTGTCCAATTAGGGCAGATCCATATACCCTGACATTCAGCTAAGCAGAAGAGAGGGTTGACACTTTTTTCTAGTTAAAGAATCCAGTCAGGAGATATGTCTTAATTATAGAAGACCATCCCAACTCTCCAGGGACGGGGGCTGAGCTAATATTTTCCTCAGAATTCAATTACTGTTACTTTACTACACATAGTTTAGTGGACAGCCTCTGGCCCTAATAATTTTAGCTAGGAAAATTTTTACAGCTGATAGTTGCATTTAGTGAACATTAAAAATTCTCAATAAAGCTTTCCTGGAATGTTTAAATTTAAACAATTTAGCTCACTGGTAGATACATCCATGTAATTTTGGTAGAAAATATATCCCAAGGTGACTGACACATTTGTACACATTTATCTCAGATGAAGCTCTTCAGAAATCAAAGCAATACTTCTGGAATTCTATGGATCAGAAATCTATACTGGAGACGCTGTATGGAGTTGTCAGACATAATCCAATTAAATGTTGGGTGACATCTGCCAAAAGGGTGATTTTAGTTTGGGTGAGTTGGTTCTAAACAATTCTTCACAGTAAATGGAAAGTAAGATTAATTGTCCACTGAGGCCACTTCTCGTTGATGTTAATAAAGCCACGTCATCAGCACTGGTTTTCCTTTATAGTAGGAATCATGCATCCAGTTTGTCCAGTCGTGGAATCAGGCATTAAGGCTGAAGTTAAAAGGACAGAGGGCCAAATGATACCTAAATCCTGCAATAAAACTATCATAGAGGGCCTTCTATGAGAAAAAGGAAGTAAACTATACAAAGGGCCCGTGCATAGTAAACAATAAACATTTTTCTTTCAAAAGGGTGGGATAAGGAGAATAGATTTATATAATTCTATCCATGGGAAGGAGCTTAGGTCCCACAGAAGCAGTAGTCCAGCCCCTGAAGAGATATTGCAGCACCTTTCCAGGCCAAAGAAGAGGGGGTAGCTCAATCACATATGTCAGAGATTATAAATGTAAAATCATAAGGAGATGCTGGAGGCTGCTACCTGATAGGACACTTTGGGGACTGAAAGTAGCCATGTTGACAAGAGACAGGGCCAGGCCTGATCCCAGTGTGAGCACCCATGGACATGCAGATCAGGTACCAAAAATCTCCCCGTGTCCAGCAGAAATAGTAGGCCATTGGTCATGGTGACAAGCCTTGCATGGCCTTCAGCCAGATGAGTGGATGAGGACCCATCTCCGAGGTCTATCCAGGGCCTGGAGGAGGGACTGCAGGCTGCCTCAGAAATGGGGCTGGGGCCTGAGAAATGGATTTGGAGTCCCAGGTGACAAAGCAATTTGGATGCTAAGTATGTGATTTCCCCCCCCATGCTTTTAACTCTTCCTGGTTTGATGTGCAAGGGTTGACAAAAATAGCAACTGACTCCAGATCCTTAAAACACCAACAATAACAGTGGCAACAACAATACAAATACCCAAATCAAGCGTCTCCAGTATAGATTTCTGATCCATAGAATTCCAGAAGTATTGCTTTGATTTCTGAAGAGCTTTATCTGAGATAAGCAACTTCTAGTCTCGGAGGTGGGATTTCTTTCCTGCAGTTCCCCGCCTCTGTCGCATCCATGCACCTTGTCATTTCTCCTGCACCAGGAGGTGGCCTATGTGTGCTTGTGAGCCTTCTCCTTCAGTAAATATAGACTCCTAGCTCAAGTTTCCTGGATGGCCTGGCTAGGTTGTGGCCTGTGGACTACAGGCATCATCACCACCTGGGGTATTCATTATGCGTGTAGATTCATTGACGCCAACTTACTGGATTAGATGCTCCAGAGTTAGATCCCAGGAATCTACAATTCGCAAGCTCAGTTGCCCAATATGTTTTTGGAACCCTCACTTTAGTGTCTTCCTGGTGGCTCAGATGTCTTATTTGGGGAACATGACTGGCTCCCAGTAAGCTTAAAGGCAGGTGGTCATCTTTAAAGAAGGATCTAGCACATCTTGACTCAGGTTATCCCTTAGCCTACCTCTGGTGCATTCTCTGAGGACCCATTCAGTGAGACCTCCTCTACCCCACATCCTTTCATACACTCAGATGAGTGATCTCATAAACTCCCACTCCCGGGATGATAATTGCTTAATCATTCAGGGCAGAATCTTAAAAATGTCTTTTGAGGACTGCTTACCACGTTCTGGGCGCCGTTTGAAGTCCTTTACGTATATTTATTTGTTCCATGACAGTGCTATGAGGTAATACTATTTTATAGTCCTCATTTAACAGATAAGAAACTGCGGTCCGAAGAAGTTAATTAACTTGCCCAGAGCTGGGATGGAACCTAGGCGGTCTGCTGCGGGGGCCGTGCTTCTAAACTGCTCCTGGCAGCATAGGCTTATCCTCCACTCTCACGCGGCTGGTGGAGGAAAGAGGGTAAGGATGTGGGCATGCTTCCTCGTGGGGAAGTCTCTCCATGCATCCAGGCTGTTGGCTACCATTTCTGGGGTCCTGGCAATCTCCCTGGCTTTCATTTTGTTGTTGCACGTGTAGGAGAATGGCTTGCGCATAAAGATTCTGCTCTGCCTCAGAATCAACACAGACATTAGGCAGAGCAAGCCCATGGCACCTTGTCAAAGTTCTGTGACTTGGAAACCCCCACCTTCTCTGCCATGTATGCTGGTGGACATAATCTCATATCCTGGGAAGCCTTTACCCAGGGCATGGAAGCATATGAAAAATCCTCGAGGCCAGTGATTCTCAACTTGAGATGCTTGTATTGTAATGTCCTGGGAGATTTTAACAATCCAGTTGCCTGGGCCACACCATAGTTGGCTACAGCAGAAGTCTAGTGGTGAGACCCAGAATTTTTAAAGCTCCTTCAGGGACTGCAACGTGCAGCCGGTCTCTACCAGTCGGGGCTGGGGAACCCCGGTTCTAGGCTGAGCGATAGCTTCGGGAAGACAGCTGTTGTCTCTGATTGTGTGGCTCTTCTGCCTGTTGTGCCCCTTGCTTCCTCTTTCCCTCACATTACAGTGGCTTCTGTTTGAACTGGGAGAGCACACCAAATACGTTATTCAGGCCCTGGAGTCTAGCATCTAGCTGCTCCAGGATTAAATAAAATGATAGCCCTATGTTTACCATCCAACAAATTTTTATTTATTCAATAGACTTGCATTGTGATAACCAACATTCTGTTTGTCTTAGAATGTTCTTCTTTTCCCACAATTGATACTTTGGATCGCTGCAGTTTGAGGTGTTTGTCTCATCCACTGGAGCTTGAAATCAGGGAGAAACCGAGGTGCCAAGGTGTGGGGAAAGGCTGAGATCCTTCAGGATTTTTATTGGAGCGCTGTGAACTGTAGGAGAAAGGGAGCAGAGAGCTTCCAAGCAAACACATCTGAGGCTGGAGTAAGGGTCGCGCGGTACGCAGACTTACCGAACCTCTCCCCTGATGAGGTTCATGGCCGCGGTCAGACCCGGTGAGCGGTCACCATGCTCTCCAGCAGGTTACTGGAACCAGGAGCTGATTGTGAAACACTCACTGCAGAGGGCTTAGAGTCCCTCTTCCTTGTTCTTTCTCTTCTCTTTCATTGCGTTAGCCCACCCTCTCCCTATCTCCATGTCTCTCTATCTCACTGTCTTTCATTGTTAAGCCTTGTTCAGAATATCCATTTTGGAGATCTTTCTGACAATGTGCTGGGCTCCTTGAAATCCATATATTTCCATAACATCCACCCATCCTACTGGTACTTGCATTCTCTGGACTCACCCAGGGAGCCCAATGCTAACAAGAAGGCAGTTTGAGCACAGGGAAAACACTTCTTCCTTCTGGGTCCCAATCTCTTACCTATTATATGTATTTTTCTGTTCAAATTATGCATCTATCTTTCATTGGGCAAATGGTTAAAATAAGAAAATCTTTTGAAGCCAATCTTATATTTTAAAAATAAGATGCAAAAATTTTGGGAGAGGGTCATTTGAAAGCAAATTTAACTGCATATTATTTTTTAAAAAATTATTTATTTGTTTGAGAGAGAGAGAATGAGAGCGAGTGCACTAGCAGGGGGAGTAGCAAGGGGAGAATGAGAGGGAGAAGAAGACTCCCCTCTGAGCAGGGAGCCCGACGCGGGGCTCGATCCCAGGACCCTGGGACCATGACCTGAGCCAAAGGCAGACACTCAACCTACTGAGCCACCCAGGTGCCCCTTAACTACAGATCATTAAAAAATAAAAACAAAAACAAAGTTTTCCAGAAATGTACTAACCATTTGTAACAGTCCCATTACTTTGTATGTTTGGACTAAGCTACCCACATGATAGTTGGTTCTTCCAGTCGATTGAAAAATAACCCTTATTACCAATTTTTCATTGAATATCCACGGGAAAAGTCATGATGAGACCATGACGAATAAGCTCAAGAGTCTTTTCACATGAAACTATAATGTTTTATATAGAAATGTATGTACTGCAAAATACAAAATCAGGATGTCAAACTGATCTTGTTCTCCGTTCTAGGTTTTTTGCGAGTAAAGCTAAATAGCCACAGTCAGACTGGGTATCCTGTTGATAAAATGAAAGAGTAGTTTCGGAGCTTCAAGAGCTACTGATCTCCAGTCTCCCTTTCCTTGCTTCTTCATTAAATGCACACACACACACACTTCGTTTTAGAAGTCATGTAACCACCTTACAGAAATGTTGTTAGTGAGGGAAAAAGCCCCTCATAATTTCATTACTATGTTAAGAACACTCATCGTTGGGGGGTATTCCTTACAGATTTTTTTTTTCAAGCAAGTTACTCTTTAAAAAAAATAGTGTATGAACAAATGTATGTTATTTGTTCTCTTTATAGTCTCATAAGCATTTTTACAAGTTGTAACATAAAAGTCACAGCCCGCATTGTAAGTGGCTATCCGCTCTATGGAGTGGATGTAGATACATATGGTTTCCTTCACCATGCCCCAATTTTCTAATTTCTCTCTCCTAAGTAATGTCGTGGTTGTCTTTGTGAGTAGAGCGTCCTCTGCCCCCCCGGCCACTACTGATATTTTAGAGCACTTCCCGAGACTGGATTTCCAGACTGTGACTGGTGTATTTGCCAAGCACCGCCACACAGGTTGTTGGAACACCAGCAGGCACTGCGGAGTCTTTAATAAATAACCCACATTGATCTCTCATTTTGTGATTTCTCTTGGTTTATTTGCTCTTCGAGCTTTGATTCATGGCTTCACAGGGAGATTTTGGAAAATCATTTACCCATCAGCTGAGTCGTGCTGACTGTAGCCCATAAAAGGTCAAGGGGGAACAGACCCAAGATGGGGATCTCAGCCGCTGATCTTCTTTCCAGGACGATAACCAGATTCTGCATACATTGACCACAGGGAGGAAACATGGATAAGTTGTTGCTGTGTTTCCTGGTCATCGTTAACCTCAGTGGTGCTTTTTTCCAAGGAGGTAGGCGCTTGCTTCAGATGGTCACTGAGTTCTTGTCTCTGGGCTAGATTGTGCAAAGCCACAGGGAAAATGCCCAGCATAGGGGAGAGGTGGTGGTCTGGGGATGAGGGCGATCTGGTTTCTAAATCTGTTCTATCCATACATACAGAGAGAATACATCTTCGTGGCCTGACAAACTGTTAAAAAAGAGACCACTGGCCCCAGTGGAATCACCTGGGTTAAGCCCCACATCAGCAAACCAAGACTTAACACCTAACCTGACTGCAGGGCCAGCCTCCCCTTGGAGTGTAACCTTTATCCAGTCAATCTGGAATCACCTACTCAGCGCTAGTGAGGTCGTCCTCCTGAGAGCAATCCTCCCTTCCCCCATAGGAAGGTGACTGCCTGAAATAATCTCCTCTTTGCTAGAGACGTTTTCTTCCCGAACCTTCTGTGACACGGCTCCTCAGAGCTCCTTTCTATCGGCTAGATGCGGTGCCTCCTGATTCATGAATCAGTGACTAAAGCCAACTAGATCTTTAAATGTACTCATCTGAATTTTTTTTTTTTTAACATAACTCAGCTGCTGACACTTTCTCTCTCTGTTTTCTATCTGACAGGCACGTACAGAAAGGCCTTTGTGTTCCCCAGAGAATCAGATACATCCTTTGTGACCCTGTTTCCTCCGGTGCAGAAGCCGCTGAGTGCTTTCACCGTGTGCCTACGAGCCTACACCGCCTTGTCCCGCCCTTATAGCCTCTTCTCTTATGCCACCAGGGCTCAGCACAATGAGATCCTTCTCTTCAGGGAAAAGATTGGCTTATACAGCGTATCCGTGGGTGGATCTGACATCTACTTCAAGGTTCCTGAGACCTTTTACACACCAAGGCACTTCTGTGTTACCTGGGAGTCCAGCACAGGGATTACAGAGCTCTGGGTGGATGGGAAACCCATGGTGAGGATGAGTCTGAAGAAGGGGTACTCTGTGGGGGCAGGGGCAAGCATCATCCTAGGGCAGGAGCAGGATTCATTCGGTGGGGGCTTTGATACCAACCAGTCCTTGGTGGGAGACATCGGAGACGTGAACATGTGGGACTACGTGTTGTCACCACATGATATCAGCACCGTCCACATTGGTGGGGTCTTCAGCCCTAACTTCCTGAACTGGCAGAACTTGAAGTATTCAACACGAGGTGAAGTGTTCCTCAAGAACCAGCTGTGGTCCTGAGCCCCTTTTGTCTGTGCTGAAGTTGCCTCCTTGGCGGGGTGGGGAGGGGGGGGTCACACCTTACATTGCCCTGTCCCTGGCTCTGAGGCGTCGCTTTCCTACACATATGGCTCTGGGGCGTTGGGGGACCGTATTTCCCCCTGCCTTCTCTTCCCTGTTTCCCTCCGCACAAGGGACAGTGCAGGGAAGAGGGGCTTTTCATAGAATTACCAGGCCACACCCAAGGCCAATTAAATCTGATTTTTGGGAGTGGGACCCAAGCATCAAAGGGATTCCAGTATTTGGTCAAGGTAGAGAGCCATGCATTTTCAGTATGTTTAGGAGCAACTGAGCCAACTTTTTTTTTTTTTTTCTCCTGGAAGACTGCCTGTGTTTACCTGCAGCCCTGCTAACATTTGCATTTCCCTTTAAAGGGAAACCCACCCCTTTTGATTGTGCTTTAAAGAATTATCTGCATAATCCAGGGGAGAGTTTTTCCAGCATTCTGACCCACCATCCATTAGGATGTAGTCATTATAAGTTAGAATGATCTTTAATTCTTTAATCCTTTCAATTTGAAGATTTAAAAATCTAAAAAGAAATGTTTTGTTGTTGTTTCTGTTTCATTTGTTCTATTTTTTCTTCAGGACCACCAGTTCTCATTGTGTGATATTTCCATTACTTCTCCTCCTTGTTTACCATCACGCAGAGCACTCTTACCTGTGTGCCTTGTCCTTATAATGTGAGCTTTCACTTTTTTAAGGCTTTCCTCCGCATCACTGATTCGTTTTTCTGTTTGGCATACTGGGATCCTTCCTATTTCTAATGTCACTGAAAATCCCACAGCACGTTTTGAGCCTGTCTGGAATTCCTTCTTGGATTTAGTATGTTCTTTCAACGCTCACGTTTCACCAAGTCCCTATTTCCTTCAGTTTGCTTGAGAGCATCATGCTGCATCAGATTTTCTAAATGTTCCTGTCATTAATCTTTTTGAAATAAATCTTTTGCATGCCTGAAATACTGTTCTTTCATGTCTTAGTACTTTTCCGTCGTCCTGCTGCTCAAGGCTAGCGTGAAGGGTGAGTTCTCGAGCCCCTGCCTGCTGACCTGGCCACAGTTAGACCCTGACAACCTCAGCCGGCCACCTGGGGACTCCTTTTCATGGGAGGAGGTCCCGGTCATGCAGCACCCGCCCCGATAGCCTGCAGCTCCCCGTCCAAGTGCCCACCACCTCCCCCAGTTTCCACCAATTGTCCCAGACTCTCATAGGTGCACTTATTCAGTCATCTGTGTCTTCATTTCTCTATCAGTGGAGTAAGGAATGCTGGAGAGGACATAATAGCAGCTGGATCCAGCAAGACCAGGTCATGGATTCTTTTGGAGAGGGTCCTAGGCAGGGGAAGCTTCCATCTGCTTCTGACAGGCTCCTCCTTTTGGGAAGAGGTGGGGCTTGTGCTGATAGCTCTCCCAAGTCTGACATCCACTGGTCCACAGTTCAAGGTCAAGTGTCATATGCCCATGACAGCTTTCCCTGGGGCTCTGGGACCCTTCCCTCTCCACCATCCTAGGCAGGGGAAGCTTCCATCTGCTTCTGACAGGCTCCTCCTTTTGGGAAGAGGTGGGGCTTGTGCTGATAGCTCTCCCAAGTCTGACATCCACTGGTCCACAGTTCAAGGTCAAGTGTCATATGCCCATGACAGCTTTCCCTGGGGCTCTGGGACCCTTCCCTCTCCACCAGGTGAGAAGTAAATAGAGGCTCTTCTTGCTGAGCTGTCTCGGAGCTTAGATCTGGGGGAGAGGGGTTTCAGGAAGGCCTTTCTTACTTTGGATCCCAGCTGCATTCTTGGCCCACCTCAAGACAAGGCTGGTGCTGTGATCCTTATTTGAGTCCTATCTCTATTTCTCATTTCCTTTAGAACGTGCAGGAGAGGAAATGGGTTGTCCCCTCAGAGCTCTAAACGCCACAAGGAGAGAAAGACGCTCCTTCATTGAGAGGTCTGGACTTTCTCCACCTAAAGTGGCAGGAAGGGGGCTGGCAGGACTCCAGGCCTGTTAGAGCAGTAACAGAATGGTGGGCAGCCTGTCACAGGGGTTGGGGCCTACAGATGGAGCCAGTGCAGGCTCACCCAAGAGTTCCAACTCTGGAAATTGAGATGTTCCTCAGGGGCTGGGCCAGGTTCGTCTCAAAAAAAAACGGAGTCCTGGTGCCTGGAATCTTTGGGCTTTGTACTGTGGGCACTAAGCACTGATAGGCAGAACTTGGTACTGTTCCTCTCAATATGTTTTACTTATGTTCAGGGTCAAAGATGGACTATTGAAGGTCTACTCTATACATTTGTATGGCCCACTGCAGTTTCTTGAAGGCCCCACCCCTCTCACCCAGGGTCTAAGACAACAGACCCCCTGAGCTCAGATCCTGGTTCCATCTTTTAGTGGCATGTGACCTTGGGTAAGTTATTTAAAATGGTGTATTCTCCAGATTTCTTCATCTTTAAAATGGGAATGATGAGCCTGGGTGGCTCAGGTGGTTAAGCATCCGACTCTTGATTTCAGCTCAGGTTATGATCTCAAGGTGGTGAGATTGAGCCCTGTGTTGGGCTCTGTGGTCAGCAGGGAGTCTGTTTGCAATCTCTCCCTCTCCCTCGGCCCTTCCCCCCTAAAATAAATAAATAAATAAATAGATAAATAAATAAATAAAATCTTAACAAAAAATAAAATGGGGATACCGTAGGGACTCATTTACTGGCCCATAGCTAGTGCTCAAGGCACGTTATCTATGATTTGCTAATAGTATTGTTAGTTTGATCACAATTGTGGATTTCAAAGACCCAGACTTTGGATCAGAGACCCAGTAGGTTGAAGGGATCCGGCCATGAATAGATCCAGAAGAAGGGAGTCTCTAGCTCCGAGGGTGATATGTCAGCTTGCCATGGAGCCTGTCACTTTGGGTCTGGACACTCTAATCTGAGGACAGGTGGTGGTCGGGGGGGTGCTGGGCTGGAGGGCATGGGGGGGTCACCGCTGGACCCTAGAGCAAAGGCACTGCCTACAGCATCACCGACCCTTTGCTGGGAGGTCAGGCTCAAACAGGAAGCATCTCTACACAGGCTTCCCTTTTGCCATTAAGCAGAGAGAAGGACCGTCCCAAACATAAAGGAGAGCCACCCCCTCCTACCGAACAGCCTGCGCAGGGTTCCTGAGCCCCTAGAATCCACCGGAATGTGCTCCCTGGCCCTCAGGGCTCTGTGTTTTCTGACTTGTGCCCCCTCGGTCCTGTCTCCCTCCTGCCATTTTGCCTGTTCATTTCCTCCACAAACAGGGGCCAAATACCTGTGGTGTGGTGGGCACTCGCTTCAGATGCATGGGATAAGCAGGAAAGCCACAGAAACAAGAGTGACAGAACCACACACACAGACGCGGTCTCGGTCACCTGGGACTTCAATTACAGCAAATTTACACACGTGTGATATGTTTCCACAAGGAGCTGGCATGTGCTCTTTCTCCAGATCCTCACATGGTAGGTTCCATATCATTTGTTTTCTTGATCTGTTCTTAGTTTCTAAGCAGATATCACTACTTGAAAAAAATTAGAGGTGCGGGTTTCAATATTGTTTCCTCTCCCACTAGACTGCAAATTCCACGAGAGCAGGGACATTATTGCCTATTGTATTCCCAGTTTCTACGATGACTCATAGTATGTTCTCAATAAATATTTGATGAATTAATTAATTCTAGAGAAGGCAGCAGCAGGGAAGAAATGGTTCAGGTGCAGCTGAGGATGGAGAGATGCATAAAGAGTGGGATGTTGTGAGCCCATAATTTTGCTCATGGGATGGTCTGCTGTGCGTGACTGTAAACTTGCTCCTTACAGAAGGGAGGGAGTGGCTGGAGTCCGCAATGGATTCTGCATGATGCTTCTGGGAATAAGGCAGGTAGGGAAATGGAAGTTTAAAAAAATATTAAGAAGGGATGCCTGGGTGTCTTAGTTGGTTCAGTGTCAGCCTTTGGCTCAGGTCATGATCCCAGGGTCCTGGGCTGGAGTCCCACATTGAGGTCCTTGCTCAGCAGGGAGTCTGCTTCTCCTTCTACCCCTCCCCCTGCTTGTGCTCTTTCTCTCTCTGACAAATAAATAAATAAAATCTTAAAAAAATATTAAGAATAAATGTTGGAGTAGGCAGTTAGTTAGGTTCTAACAGGAGACCTGCAGGTCTGCAACAAGGAAGTCCTGGCCAGCTATTGGGAAGGTCAGAGGCCTGTCCTGGCAGCCCTCCACAAGAAGCCGGATCAAACCAGACAGGCCCAAGATGGCAGATGCCATGTCAGGAAACCCCTGACCAAATAAGGAAGAAAAAACTTGAAATCTTGCTTCCCGCCCCAAGTAATAAATATTCTGCCTCCTAGTTAACAACTATCAATAAAAGATAGAAACCCAACCCCCAGGGCATACAGCACTCTCTCTCTCTTTCTCTCAAGCTTGGCCGCTCTCCTATCTCGAGAGTATACTTTTACCTTTAATAAACTTTCCTGCTTAGGTAACTTGTCCACTGTGCTGTGTGTCTGTTCTTGAATTCATTCTCCTGATAAGACAAAGAATTTCTGAGACTCCTTGGGGTCTGGCTGGGTCAAGGTCCCAGGGCCTGGGGTTACCCTGGTTTACCTGGCAACATGAGTAGGGCAGATAAAGGGGATGAAGAGCATGCTTATCTTGATGTGCACTGAATAATGCATGGAATTGTTGAATCATTATATCGTACACCTGAAACTAATAACACTCTATGTTAATGGTACTTCAATAAAAATAAAGAAAAAAATTATAAGAGTAAGTGGGGTAGACTGTAGGGGGATCAGGTAGCTTCAGGAGAAATCTGCCTATTGCAGATTTGCCAATTGCACACCATTACAAATCTCTCAATTTTTCAGAGACAGAAGTATTTCAAATGCTCATTACCACAATAAAAGGCAGGACACAGATTGGTGAATTTCCCCCACGGACATTGCAGCACAATGAACTTCTTGACAGGAGGGTGATTTCTCCCAAATGTGTGTGTGTGTATGTGTGTGTGTGTGTGTGTGTAAGGCTTGTGCTTACTCTTTAATGTTGAAATTTGGCTAGAGTCTCTTTTGTTTTTAGATCAAACTATAATGAAGGAGAACAGAATATGCCACCTCAAAGCACACCTCTTTGGCATATTGACTCTTTTGAGCTGGTTATTTCTAAGAAAACAGCAAACATAGGAGATACTTCGAAAATGGAGTAGAAGTGACCCTATTGTAAGAGACATTTGCATTTATGAGGGGAATCTCCATTCATAAGGGTGTCTCCCTCTCTGTACGAGGAAGATGGGGATGACTCAATCTCTAGACCCTCTGATCAGTGGAGAAGGTCAGGATGATGTGCTGAACAACCTCACTCTTATTCACTGTGTTTTCCTGGTGACTCCCCACCCCCAAGGCCTTCCTTTGTCTTTAGCTGGCCTAGGTATTTAAATTGATGGCTTGGGCCATTTTGGAGAGTTTCTCAGTTTTCCTGTCTGTCTTCCACATAGACAGGAAGAACACATATTATTAAGTTTCTATTTGTTTTTTCTCCCATTAATCTGTCTTTTATTACAGGGGGTCTCAGCCAAGAACCTAGAAGCATAGAGGGAAAATTATTTTGCCTCCCCTACAATAACATACATATAAAAAAAGGCACAGATCACAAGTGTATAGCTTGATAAAATTTCCCAAGGTGGAAAATTCCCACACCAGGATGGACTTGTAGGTTATTTTTGGTTCCATTCTACTGTATAGCACCTTCACCTGAATGAGAATGGTCATTGTCAGCATCCATTTCTTGTTCCCAAGCTCAAAGGGAATGTTTTCAATAATTTGTGGTGAAGCATGATGTTTGCTCCATGTTTTGTTTTGTCTTTTAAGTACCCTTGTATCTTTTTATGGCAAAAGAAAGTTCAGCCTTGCAAATAGGCCTTTGTAAGGATTACAGTCTTTGGCCTGTTCTGCTAACATTTTTCTGGGCAAGCTTCACGATCCTTTGGACCGTCAAATACTTTGACAGGCAATACGTAATTTGATGGAAGCCTTTGCCCTGGCTTATTCTTCTGTTGGCGAGTTTGAGAGTGGGAATGGGGTCGAACCCACAGTAAAGAGCTTCTAGTATTTGTAAGATGGTCTCATTTTCTGTTCATTCCACCCACCAGGTGACCCTGTCCTTTAGCTCCCCCTGCCCACCTACTCTACGTATTTCTTCTTTCCAGAGGCCCTCTCTTACGGCTGCTTCTTCCCCAGGTGAGACTAGGGGAGGAGGGTGTGGAAGGGAAAGCTCGGTAATTGGCCTGACTGCATGCACTTCCTGTCATCAGCTCTTTGTCTCCTGTGTAAGCTGGTACCTGGAGGGCCAGTCACCCTCTCCGGCAATGTGGGGAAGAGAATAGAAGGCCCAAGTGGATGACTGCTTCCTGACACTCCCCCAGCTGTGCAGCCTGGCTCCCTTTCGCTGGAACCTTCTTTCCCTTCCCACTGGGCCTCAGTCACCTTGTCTTCCCAAGCACTTCTCCCACTTGTTGTCCTGGAATCCAGTGGCCTCCCTCTCATTCTGGTGGCTTCTCCAGACTTTGGTTCAAGGGAGGGAGCCGTGAGTCCATGCTAGTTTGTCATATTCTACAGAGCTGTCAATCTCTCGAGGAAGAAACTTAATAGGAGAGTCACAAGATCCATATGAAGGAAAGAGGAGTGTTCTTGAAGGACAGGGCATGAATAAATTGAAGAGATGTGTCGTACTTTCTGGATGGGGAGATTTCATATGATAAAAATCTCCATCATTCCAAGATGTCAATCATTCCTAAAGTAATATATAAATTTAATTTAATTTGAATAAAATTTCCAGCTTATTTTAATCAAAGAAAATAAATCTGAAATTGACCTTGAAGAATAAATGTGTGATAAATGGCAAGAAATTTTTGAAAAAGAAAAAAATTAGTAAGGGGAACTTGTTTTTTTATTTTTTAATAGACAGCAGAGCTTACTATCTCTAAAGCCACTAGAATCGAATCAATATGGCATTTGGATAGGAATTGACAAGAGACCAATGGAACACAAATAAGAACTCAGAGAGAGATCGAGGTATATATGCATTTTAGTGGAGGAAAGGTAGTTTAGACAATAATTAGTGTTGGAGCTGCTGTCTATCCATTTTTTTAAGGTTTTATTAATTTATTTGACAGAGAGAGAGAGGGCACACAAGCAGGGAGAGCAGCAGAGGGAGAGGGAGAAGCAGGCTCTCTGAGGAGCAGGGAGCCCGATGTGGGGCTCAATCCCAGGACCTGAGCCGAAGACAGACCCTTTTTTTTCCATTTTTTTTAAAGATTATTTATTTATTTATTTGAGAGAGAGAGAATGAGATAGAGAGAGAGAGCATGTGGGGGGTAGGGTTAGAGGGAAAAGCAGACCCCCCGCTGAGCAGGGAGCCCGATGCAGGACTCGATCCAGGGACTCCAGGATCATGACCTGAGCCGAAGGCAGTCGCTTAACCAACTGAGCCACCCAGGCGCCCTTGAAGACAGACTCTTAACCAACAGAGCCACCCAGGCGCCCCTGCAGTCTATCCGTTTGAACTAAAATAAAGTTAAATCTTAACTTTGTATAATATACAAAACTAAAAATTTGAAGGGCTAAATCTTTATATATAGAACAACAAAACACCAAAACATATGAAAAATTTTAGGAAAATATGTGTAAAATCTCGAGGTCGTGGTGACTTTCTGAGCAATGCAGGAAATCCATGGCTACTAAAAGCCCTACTGAGGCCAAAGTCAATATAAACAGCAACAAATACTAAACGGCAAACTGGGAGAATATTCCCTCTCCTCTCTTCTTCTCTGTGTGTGTGTGTGTGTACCTCCTTTGGGATATTTTAATATACTAATTGTATATTTTAATATACTAAAATGGCTTACTAATAGATAAGGAAATAAATGTTCAGCCGGTTACATGTGACAGGACAGTCACAGGACATATATTGCAGATGGCCAGGAAAGATCTGAAATGACACTCAATCTCACTTGTAATCCAAGACATGCAATTTAAAGACAACAAATTATTGAACACTACATCTGCAACTAATGATGTACTATATGTTGGCTAATTGAATTTAAATTAAAAAATAAAAATAAAACAACAACAACAAAAATAAAGACAACAATGGTATACTACTTTTTAAATGTTATTAGATTGGCAAAAAAAAAAGTTGTTGATATCCAGTTATCACTGAGTTATGCGGAAATAGGCAGTTTTGTGCAGTTTTGCTGGGAGTGTAAAAATGAAGCTTTTTGGAATTTAATTTAACAGTGCCTATTACAATTTTGAGATGCTCATATTCTTGGATCCAGTAATTCTGTTCATAGAAATCTATCTTGCATCAGTAAGATCAAAGTTTATGAAGAGGTATGTAAAAAGGTACTCATTAGAGAGCACTCACAACAAACATTTGGAAAAACACAGGTGTTCATCAACAGGGATTGTTGACAATGGTTGAATAAATTATGCTGCAGTCATATTACAGAATATCGTGCGGCTCCTAGGAAACAATGAGACAGATGTACTGCTCAGGAAAAACGTTCAGGGAAAAAAGACGGTTGCAGACCAGCTTTGCAGCATAATTCCATTTTGCGACACAAAACCATGTTTATGTCTGTGGGCACATAGATAGTAGGCAGGTAGATGGATAGATGGATAGATAGATAGATAGATAGATAGATAGATAAATAGATAGATAAAAGGTCAATCTGTAAAAAGGCAAGATAAGTGGGGCAGACTTCATGCTACAATAAATAGGCAGAAGTGGGAATTCTATTACTTTGATATAAAATTTTTGAAGTGATAAGATTGTGTCAGTCAGGATTCCATGTAGGAAAGAGAAACCATTCTAAATATCTCAAGTGGGGAGGGATTTAATACAGGGAACTAAGTGTTCACAGAGTCTGTGGAAGAATTGAAGGAGTAGGCTCTTGGATAACCTCTGGGAATGGGAATGATTCCTAGGATGACTGAGAAGCCATGCACGGGGGTCTCCATTGAGGCCCCTGCTGGAACTCCAAGCTCAAGAACGCAATCCCTCCTCACACCTTTTGGAGTGGCTATCATAAAAAAGATAAGAGATAACCAATGTTGGCCATGATGTGGAGAAAAGGCAACCCTCACACTCTGTTGGTGAGAGTGTAAATTGGTGCAGCTACTATGGAAAACAGTAAGGAGGTTCCTCAAAAAACCAGAAACAGAGCCATCATATGATCCAGCAATCCCACTTCTGGGCATATATCCAAAGGAAGTGAAATCACTATCTTGGAGAGATATCTGCACCCCCATATTTAAGGCAGCCTGGGGGTGACTATTTACAATCGTCAAGACATGGATAAAACCTAAGTGTCCATTGATAGATGAATGGAAAATGTGGGATACGTACATAATGGGATATTATTCAGCAGTAAGAAAGAAGGAAATGTTGCTGTTTGCGACAACATGGGTGGAGCTTGAGGGCATTATGCTAAGTGACATAAATCAGAGAAAGATAGACATTGTATGATCTCACTTATATGTGGAATCTAAAGGTGGTTGTCAGAGGCAAGAAGTTGGGGGAAATGGGTGAAAGTGGTCAAAGGGTATAAACTTTCAGTGATAAGATAATTAAGTTCTAGGCTTGTCATGTACAGCATGGTAACTATAGTTAAGAATACTGTATTGTATTTTTAAAAATTGGTAAGAGAGTAGATCTTCAAAATTCTGATCACAAGAACAAAACTTGTAACTCTGTGAGTTGATGAACATTAACTAAAATTTTGTGGAATTGTTTCTCAGTATATACATATATCAAATCATTTGGTTGTATACCTTAAACTAATGTAAAGTCATATGTCAATTATATCTCCATAAAGTTGGAAAGCAAACAAACAAAAAACAAACAAATAAACAAAACCAACTAAAACCCCCACAATCCCATAGTTACTATCCTAGGTCAGAGAGTTAAAAAAACAAAAAACCAAAAAAACAGTGGCAGCCTTTTCTTGCTCTCCCAGCACCCAGAGGACTGCAGAAGGGGCACTGGGGACACAGCCCCTAAGAAATCTCTTATCTCCATGATTTTGTTAGCCAGCAAAATCTATCTGAAAAAGGGAGGAGAGAGGCCTCCACCTCAGTTCCACTTTCCAAACTTCATGTAAGTTCACTGAGTTGGCAGAACATGATTCATATCCAGAATCTAAGCTCAGGGGAGCCAGGGACTTGTGGAGTGTAGCAACAGAGAATGTGGATGGAGATGGAGTGGAACAATCCACAGGATCCACCACGGGGATTATGCACCAAGTTTACTTTGTTGTATCTTCAAATGTTTTGATATGGGCGTATGCTCATAATGCATCTTCACTAAAAAGAATAGACATCAATATCCACTTATCCCTTTTTTTTTTTTAAGATTTATTTATTTGAGAGAGAGAGAGATTGGGAGAGATTGGGGCAGAGGAAGAGGGAGACAAGCAGACTCCCTGCTAAGCGGGGAGCCCGATGCGGGGCTCGATGCTAGGACCCTGAGTTCATGACCTGAGCTGAAATCAAGAGTCTGATGTTTAACTGACTGAGCCACCCAGGCACCCCTGCCATTTTTTTAATAAGGAAAACACGCACATAACACAGATACATGTGCATGGGCTTAGAAAAATATAAAAGGGATTCAAACAAAAGACAATAAAAGTGGGTTTTTTTTTTTTTTTTTGAGGCGACGGGATTAGAGGCAGTTTAAAAAAAGCATTGGCATTTTCTGGGCGCCTGGATGGCTCAGTTGGTTGGGCATCTGACACTTGGTTTCGGCTCAGGTCATGATCTAAGGGTTGTGGGATAGAGCCCGCATCTGGCCCCATGCTCAGTGGGGAGTCTACTTGAGATTCTCTCCCTCTGCTCCTCCCCTCAACGCTCTCTCTCTCTCATAAATAAATAAATTTTTGAAAAAAAAATCATTGGCATTTTCCATAATAAATACATCTTGATTTTAAAAATCAATAAACTTCATTTTTTTTAGAGCAGTTGTAGGTTCACAGCAAAATTGAACAGAAAGTGCAAAGAGTTTCCAAATATCTCCAGCCCCCCATACATGTGCAATACCTCTTCTATCATGGTCCCTCACCAGAGTGGCACATTTGTTATAAGTGCTGAACCTACATGGACACATCATTATCACCCAGAGTCTATAGTTTTATATCTAAGAGTTCACTCTTGCACATTCTGTGGCTTTGGATAAATGTATAAGGATGTGTATCCATCATTATAGTATCATATAGAGTAGTCTCACTGCCTGGAAAGTCCTCTGTGTCTGCCTGTTCATCCCCCTCTCCCCTTACCCTCAGTCCTGGCAACCATGGATCTTTTCCCTATCTCCATAGCTTTAGTCTTTTCCTGAATGTCATAGAGCTGGAATCCTACAGAATGTAGCCTTGCACACTGACTTCTTTCACTTAGTAGTATGCATTTCCATTTTATCTGGCTTTTTAAAAAGTGGAATAAATGTTAAACATTGTTAAAAGACACAGTTTAGAGGATGAATTCCCAGATCATGTAGCCTTTGAGTTAGTGTTATATTCTGACCTATTTCATGAGCTTCTGAAAGCACTCCCATGAAGACAAACTGCAGCCTCGTTGCTTCCAGACTGATGCCCTGAATGGTTGAAATGAGGGGGTGGGCGGGACGCCCCTGATACTGCTTTGTCTTTCTCAAGGAGAGCAGCTGGATTTAATATCCCCTGGATCCTGTTCGGCCCAGTGGGTCAGTAGAAATAACTCAAGGAGGGCAATGTGGAAACATTGAAGGTGACTTCACCTTATTTCCTGTCCCCTCCTCTTCAAGAAAGAGAGATTCTAATTCATTGGTTATATTTGAAGATTCTGATGGTTCCTTGTTTGCTGAGTTAAAAAAATGCAATCTCTCCTATCTTCTCTCATGATGTCCGGGTGTAGGTGAGCCAGAACCTCGTCCTGTCTCTGCCTTTCTCAGTGGAGTTCTGTCTGCCTGCTCTCTTGAACCTTCTGCTGTTCTTCTTGTCATGCTCCAGGACAGTGTCACCAAACTCTCTGTGCCCGTGACTTCGTGGGGGTGTGACCTGTATAGTCGCTCATAGAAGGGAACCATGCTTAGTTTAATGCTTTGCTGTAACAATCTTGGAATTCTTAAATATTTGGAACAAGGGGCCCTGCATTTTCATTTTGCTCGAGGTCCTACAAATTACGTAGCTGGTCTTGCCTGAATACATCACTGGGTTGTGGTCACTCCTTTTGTAGATCCCTGATCCCAAGTCTCTTAACATGCACTTCAAGGTCTGTTATGAATTTGCACCTATTCATTTCTCTTGTCTTTCCTTTTCCTCTTTATACGTTAACCCCTCCCCCCAAAATGAACCATTTGCTCTTCCTCTGACTTTGCACAGAGTATTTCTTATACTTGAATGCTTGTCCCTGCCTTGTATATCTGGACAACTACACATCTTAAAAACCAGCTCGAATGTAACCTCAGTGGGATTACTTGCCAGATCCGTTAGTGCTTTGAGAGCGGAGAGCCCAGTGTCTGATGAGATGAACCCGTAGGTGTTGTTATCTCTTTCCAAATGTAAAACCCAGTGCCCTATATTACAGTCTGTGTTCCTCAAGTGTTTTTTGAATTAAATAGATACAAAGGGTACTAGGCAGAGCTCTTTTGTTGCAAGGGAGGGAACCTAACTTAAACCGTCATAAGCCAAATCAGGAATCTACTTGTCATGGAACCAAATTGCCAAAAGAAGGAGGCATGGCTGGGCCCCGAGGATCGCTGGACCCTGGCTGGAATGTTGCCAAGGCTTTCCCTCACCTATGTTTCTCTCTGCGTGCTCTGCCCCCTCACACCTGGTTCTTCCCCGGGGCTGGAAATGTGTCACTAGGTTCACACCTCACAACTTTGTTCTGGAAAGTTGAAGTGATCCAGGAAATGGCCCACATGAGTTCAGGTTGGGCCAGGAGCCCATCCCTGGACCCCCACCACTGATCCCAGTTCTCAACCTTCTTGGGTTGTGCGTGTGTGAGGAGGGAGTGGGACAGAGCAGGTGGAATGTCACAGATTCTGGACTAGCTAACTCTGGGACAGTTTTTCCCCCCAGCATTACTGAGATAGAACTGACACAGAACATTGTGAGCAAGTTTAAGGTGTACACGGTGTTGATTTGATACACCTACCTATTGCAGGAATGATGACCACCCCAGTGCCAGGGCAGCTCCTTTTCTTTTTCTCTGTACTTTTCCCTTCCACACGCACAATTTCCACAATTTGCTTCAAATTCCTGCCATGGTTCCATTCAGTCAAATATGTATCTTTAGCTGTGTTTAATTTGCCTACTTTCAATAACACAAAACTGCATTTCTTAGTTTTCCCATTTTATGGTCATTATTCATTTCCCTCCTTAAATTATGGACATTTAAGAATTGTGTTTTGAGGCGAGAACGTGGATCCATCGTTTAGGAAAGACAGGTTGCAATGTGAGCTCGAAATCACTGCAAGCAAGTCGGATCATCAGGGAAATTCAGACAAGCCCTTGTCAGGGAGGGCTTGGAGGACATGACATTGTTTTTCATGAACTGAGCAGAGAAGACAACAAAACTATCCTTTGTCATAATGAATGAATCAGCAGCAAATCGCAGCATTCAAATGATAAAAGGCTTAGGTCAGGTCAGGTTCCAGGAGTGCTATACTAACACTCAAAAGTCTGGAAGCCCACTGGGCACTGCTGAGATGCCCACTGTTCAAGCCCTCTGGGGCCCTTAAAGTCTGCACCTCGGCTGCTTCTGCCAGGTGGACCCCAGGTGTCTTGGTCTAGGTTGGGAGGTCTGGGGATCTCGCAGCCATCCTGGCAGAGACTCTGCTCCCTCCCCATAGGGCTGGTACCCTGACCCCCACCGGACCTGCCAGCCTCTGATCCTCTCCCAGCCAGGGGTGTTCTCGTCATTTTCCCTGCTTGCCTCCGTGTGTCTGTCTCCCTCAACTTCCCGCACGATCTCAGCGGGAGCTCGGGGTTTTGGCGAACACATGCTCAATAGGAGATGATCTCCAGCAGCTTTGTTTGCTGTTGCAAACCTTCCCTTGACACAAGGCAGCTCAGTGCTGTTGCGTGGAATGAGACAATTCCAATATATTGGCCAATAACAACAGCAGATTACAGCCGCGGGGGGACCCCTGTCTTGTTTATTCAGCAGGCAGTGATCCACTCCTCGCTACGTGGCAGACTCTGGACCAGGACCTGAGAACGTAACAGCGAGCACAGCAGTGCCTCATGGACATCGCAGTAGGAAACAGTACGTGCAAGTCAATGGCCAACCATAGTGCAGTGGCTGGATCTGGGAGAGTCATCTAATCTACAGCTGAGAAGTGCAGAAATCATGTGCGGAGGGTGCTTCTTGTAAGGGAGAAGGGCCAGAGGTAGCTGGTCAAGGGAGGGTGTGTGTCAGAACGAATGTGTGCAAATGTTTGGGGGACGAGAGGGGCCCGCATGTTTTGAGAACCGGAAGAGCAGCAGGCCCGGGGTGCCGAGCTTCCAGGAGTGGTGGCAAGACATGAAGCTAGAGGACTGCACCAGGCTCCATCAGTGAGGAGCTTGTAATGCAGGCCAGTCCCTAGAGCAGAAGGCCTTGGCCCACTTGACGCCCGTCCCAATCCCATTTTTCTTGTCTTACTTTTCTTTTTTTTTAAAGATTTTATTTATTTATTTGAGAGAGAGAATGAGATAGAGAGAGAGCATGAGAGGGGGGAGGGTCAGAGGGAGAAGCAGACTCCCTGCCGAGCAGGGAGCCCGATGCGGGACTCGATCCAGGGACTCCAGGATCATGACCTGAGCCGGAGGCAGTCGCTTAACCAACTGAGCCACTCAGGCACCTTGATAGCCTGATTTCTAATCTTTATTATCTTTTTATTTTGTTTTATTTTTTAAAGATTTTATTTATTTGAGAGAGAATGAGAGCGAGCACATGAGAGGGGGGAGGGTCAGAGGCAGAAGCAGGCTCCCCGCCGAGCAGGGAGCCCGACGCGGGACTCGATCCCGGGACTCCAGGATCATGACCTGAGCCGAAGGCAGTCGCTTAACCGACTGAGCCACCCAGGTGCCCACAGATTTTTTTTTTTTTAAGATTTTATTTGAGAGAGAGAAGGAGAGTGCACACAAGCAGGGGGAGGGGGAGAGGGAGAAGCAGACTCCCAGCCGAGCAGGGAGCCCGATGTGGAGCTCAATCCCAGGACCCCGGGATCATGACCTGAGCCGAAGGCAGACGCTTAACCGACTGAGCCACCCAGGCGCCCCGTCTTACTTTTCTATAGTGACTGGCAAGTGAAAATACTCAGCTTCCTAACCTCCTTGGAGTTTTGGCCAATTGGTCCCGAGTACATGACTGTGCTGCCTCTTCATTTCCTTCCTCTTCCTGCCTGGAAGGGCGGCCGTGGCTGGAGGCCCTGTTGGGGGGGGTAGCCCCCCAACTGGGGCCGATGGCACTGGGGAGCCACGGCCACTCCCTCCTCCAGGATGGCTTGTGAGCGAGCCGGATAAACCGGCACTTGGTTAGGCCACCGTGGTGGAGTCCCATGTGGATGGATGCGAATCCTAATACAGAGAACCCAGGGTGTGTTTGAAGTGCGAGAGCTGATGGTTCTTTAGTAGAGTGGCTGCTCTAGCTCCTTTGGGTAACGTGGTTCGGGGGGCAGGCCAGCTGTGGGGCACCAAGGAGAAGGTTGCTGGATGTCCAGCCCGGCAGCATCCGGGCTCAGCCTGAGGCGGTGGTGCCGGAGGGATAGGGGCAGGCCCGAGAAGTGCTCACAGGGCAGTCGCCTGCGGCTTAGGAAGACAAAGCAGTCGAGGGCTTTCTGGCTTGAATCAGTGCGCAGAATGAGTAGCCTAATTGTTCGCTTCTCTGAAGAATGCTGGGGGGGGGAGCTTTTACATATTTTAATAATTTTCTTAAAATGGTGGATGCGATGAATTTTCCTCGTGCTTTCAATCATGACTATAGATATTTGGCACACCAATAATGCCTGAAATCTCTAATAAGTAAGTCTTGTCAATTTCTCAGCTTGGGAATGATCCTGCCACCTTTGCCCCCCAAACGAAATCTTAAGAGGCAATTTGGAAAATGATTCACAGGCTGCCTGATGTCCGGAGTCAAGGTGTCTAAGACATTCAGGTCCTGAACCTCAGCCACCAGCATCCTTCTGTAGGGGACAAGAGCAGGCAGAGAGAGGCTGGCAGAGCTCCCCTGTGTCCTGGTCCCCCCAGCCTGCCTGGGACCTGCCCAGCAGTCTGCTGTCGGCCCAGGCCACGCCTGACGTCTGGGGCCCGGGGTGCGACGCTGCAAAGCCCGCTGTGGGCTGGGGGGCAAGGTGGATGCAGCTGATGACATGCACAGCTGTGGGGCTCAGAGGTGGAGCGAATCTCTAGTTTCCAATATTGTCCTTTATAAATATAATAGATCATTAAATTTCTTATTTCTGCCCTTTCCCCCACTTCCACACACATAAGCACAAAAAACTTTTGTGTTCTCCAAAGAGGGAGAGAGAAAGAATTCCTACATAGCGGAATGAGCACAACTGAAGAAGCCTGTGGCCATCTCCGGTCAGTCCAGGCTGGCGCCGACTGTCTGAGGGGTAGGGACTGCCCCTGTGGTAACGCCTGAGCCCAAGCACCGACTCTCTCCTGCGGGGACAGACAGCATAGATGGTTCTCACTGAGTGGGCTGGCGGCCCTTTCCCAGGGCTCTGGGCTACTCTCGCTTTGCTGCGTGTGGGAGCTGGGAGTCCCTCCAGGGATCGCGAGGCTCTGGGTGGATGGGATGCCCATGGTGAGGAGTCTGGAGGGGGGATACTCTGTGGGTACAGAGGTGACCATTGGTCTGGGGCAGGAGCAGATTCCTTTTGGGGGGTGGTCTTGGATAAGAACCAGTCCTTATATCTACAAGAGGGGAACGATGGAAGCAGCCCAAGTGTCCATCCACTGATGAATGGATAAAGAAGTTGTGGTATATATAGATGACGGAATGTTATTCACCTATAAAAAAGAATGAAATCTTGCCATTTGCGGCAACATGGATGGAGCCAGAGAGTATAATGCTAAGCGAAATAAGTTGCTCGGAGAAAGACAAATATCATATGATTTCACTCATATGTGACATTTAAGAAACAAAACAAATGAGCAAAGGGGGAAAAAAAAGAGAGAGAGAGAGACAAACCAAGAAACAGACTCTTAACTCTAGAAAACAAACTGGTGGTTACCAGAGGGGAGGGGATAGGGGGACGGGGGAAACAGGTGATGGGGATTAAGGAGGGCTCTTGTAATGAGCAGCAGGTGATATATAGAATTGTTGAATCATCATATTGTACACCTGAGACAAACCACTATGTTAACTATACTGGAATTAAAATTAAAGTAAAATAAAATTATCAAATCAATCAAATACTCTCCCTTGGTGGGAGACACAGGAGGAGTGACTGTGTGGGATTTTGCGTTGTCAGCCGTTGAAAATGGCAGTACCTATCCTGGCGGGACCTTCAGTCCTAACGCCCTGGATGTATGGGGGGCCCGGTGGCGTGCTCCCCGAGCCCCAGCCGCAGCCCTGGGCTGTGATCCTCTCACAGAGCCGTGGTCCTGAGGCGGGGCTCCTGGAGGGGACTCCAGCTCCAGTTCTCCAACTCTCAAGCCCTTTTCCCTTCACATGCTCGACTGCTGTGCCGTGGACCCGGGACACTGATCTTCGTTAACATCCGAGAATGTATGTTGTTACTTTTTTTTCAATTAAAATTGACTTGCTCTTAGAATTAAAAAAAGGGAGTGGAAGCATGATAGACAGATACAAACAGAGTGAGCGAAGAAGGCTGAAAACAAAAGCAATCATGTTATCTGTCTCTTCTCAAGTGAAAGGTAATCCATATGATGTGCTTTTGGGGGCAGGATTCGAAACTGTGGGATTCATTTGTTCTGTTGAAAGTGATTTTAGACATTTTCCAACATCCTTATTTATTGGTTTTCTATTGCTGCTATAACGAATTATCACACATTTAGTAGTTTCAAACAACACCAACACAAGTGTATCACCATACAGTTTTGGAGATCAGAAGTCCCAAAACTAGGGTTTGGGGTGGCTCAGTCGGTTAAGCACTGACTCTTGGTTCTGGCTCAGGTCATGATCCCGGGGTCCTGGGATGGAGCCCTGCCTCCAGCTCCACGCTCAGCATGGAGTCTGCTTAAGTCTTTCTCTCCCTCTCCCTCTGTCCCCCTCGTCCTCGCTCTCTCTCTCTAAAATAAATGAATAAATCTAAAAAAAAAAGTCCCAACGGATTGGTCCAGCGGCTTCCCTCGCAGCTGCGGGCTGCCTGTACTCCTTGGCTCAGAGCTCCTTCCTCCGCCTCGAGGGGCAGTGGCACAGCATTGTCTCTTCTCTCTGACCTCCTGCCTCCTTCTCGGAAGGAGCCTTGTCATTATATCGAGCCCACCTGCATGCCAGGATAACCCCTCTATCTCAAGTCTCCTCCTTAATTTAATGACGCCTGCAAAGTCCCTTTTGCCGCATGAGGTGCCATATTCACGGGTCTCAGGGATTAGGACATAGACAAGCTTCAAGCCTATCATACTCATTTTATAGAAGATATAACTGAGACCTTAAAGAAGAGGACTTTTTTTTAGAAGTCTGGGCTGCTGCTAGCTGCGTGATGCTTTTGTGCGAATGGGTGGATTAAGTCAGGGGTGGGTGCGTGGGGTCATGAGTGCATGGATCAGTGGGCACACCAGTCGGTGAGCTCGTGGGGAGGTGGCAGACCCCACTCGCCCCCTCAGTTGCACACCCTCGTGCAGTGCGCATCCTGAGCACCACTCACAGGGGCTGTGCTGGTGAGTTTCTACGCTGGAAGGAGTACCGCAGTCTCAGGACTTCTTGCTCTGATTCCCCCCGCTTCACCCCTGCTCCCCCCGTGTCATGGCTGTGACTCTCAGAGGCCAGGGATCATCTCAAAAAGCCAGCTCAGGAGATTCAGGACAAGTATCAACCATTCTCCTCAAGTGATCAGGCCGTGCCACCTTTCAACCCGCTTCTGAGTAGCTTCCGGTCAGCTCTTTTGTTCTTTTGTCAGGAATATTTCAATAATCCTCTTCCTGTTTCATCTCATCAGTGTCCATGAACACCTACCTCCCAGCCAGCGATCCTGTCTTTTACATGAGACCTGCCTGCATCTTGCTCAGCGGCATTGAGTTTCAGCCACACTAAGAAGGGCAAGATGTTCTGGCTCTGAGTTTTAGAAATCCTCTGTGGCAATGTTGCCTTTCTATATGATGATTTACAGAGGCTTTTCATCGGCCCTGCCTGGAATGGGGATTCCTCTAGACCACCGTGTCCAGTAGATCTTTCCGGGAAATGGTGTCAACTGTGGTCCGATGTGGTAGCCACGAGCCCTAGGTGGCTACTGGGCACTTGAAATGTGGCACGCATGATTAAGAACTTGCATTTTAAATTTAATTTTAATTAGCAGCTACTGTATTAGGCACCACAGATCTACATTCTTTCCCTGAGATAAAGGAAAATATGTGTAGGATGTAGGAGGTAGCATTCTCAATCATACACACTTATAATTAGGAGAAAAAGGAAGGTTTTTTCCCTGTCAAAGTTTAAAATTACATTTTGATTAGACTGAAGAATGTTCATGAGTTCTAAGTAAGTACACTTGCTTTAAGCTTATACATTTTTAACCAGAGGCAAGGCACGGTACATTTTTTGTTGTGCATGGTTAATGTACAAAATATCCCCACTTCCCCTGAGAAACAGTATTAGGTCTGAAACACACTTTGATGAACGCTGAATATTAAAACAGCATATGGCGCTCTATAAATAGATTAAATAGAAGTGAACACAAATACTATTCTCCAATTTTTCAATATATATTGTAAGAATATATCACAGCATTGATAATATAAGTAAAAATATTTGGATTCATTTTTAGATTCAAAATTTTTCCGGCTGTTCTCCACTGAGGGAGCTTAGAGGTGACAAGGTAATGAGGTCGCCACCAGAGGAAATGTGTCTGGCGTGCTCTCTGCCCGAGTGAACGGGTTCCTGTGGTGTAGGTGGATCGAGAAAGCAACATAGAGGCTCCACTGGAACAAGAAGGGAAAACCTGGGAAGGTTTAAGAATTGTCTCCCTTCCAGCTGAGGAACTCTGGTTTTTCTCTCTCTCTCTCTCTCTTTTTAATTTTAATTTTTAAAAAGATTTTATTTATTTATTTGACAGAGAGAGACCAGCGAGAGAGGGAACACAAGCAGGGGGAGGGGGAGAGGGAGAAGCAGGCTCCCCACCAATCATGCAGCCCGACGTGGGGCTCGATCCCAGGACCCCGTGATCATGCCCTGAGCCGAAGGCAGATGCTTAACTGACTGAGCCCCCCAGGCGCCCTAATTTTCTCTTGTTCATACCTGAGGCTAATAAGTTGTCATCAGGTTGTTTAAGGTATTCTGGGGGAAATCTTTAGAAGTATGCACTTTATGTTTTTATCTCTTCTTTTGAGTTTGGGATTTTTCTCTGGACTCGTTTACTCCTCAATTTTCTTCTTTCTCTTTTTTTTTTTTTTTTAAGATTTTATTTATTTATTTGACAGAGACAGAGACAGCGAGAGCAGGAACACAAGCAGGGGGAGAGGGAGAGGGAGAAGCAGGCTTCCTGCTGAGCAGGGAGCCCGATGCGGGGCTCGATCCCAGGACCCTGGGATCATGACCTGAGCCGAAGGCAGTCACTCAACCAACTGAGCCACCCAGGCGCCCTCTTCTTTCTCTTGAATAGAGGTGAGTTTATCCATACTTGCCATTTAGTTTAAAAAAAAGGGAGGGAGAGGTATGCCCAGAGCACCTTCGACGGCTCCGGTGTCCCCGTCGTGTTCTGTCTCCTGGGACCGTGGTGACCTGTGTATCGAAGTGTTTCCAGAAGCACTGTGTCTGTTGCGGCGCTGTGTGCTGTCAGCTCAAAGCTGCGCCCAGGAGGGGTCTTGTTTTAAGGAACTGAGATGGTGTAGAGGCCTTATGCCCGAAGAAAGAGGAAATACAGCCTGTGGAGAACATTTGAGAGTAGGATGTTGGTCCGGGGTGTTTATCGACAAGAAGACTATAGTTTCTCTGACAACAAGTGAAATGCGGCTCTTGCTGAAGGGTCGAGTGCGCTGTGGCCAAAATAAGATGGCTCTCTTGGGAGGAGGGGAAGGTGGATCTGTGGAGGAGGTCCCAGGACTGAGAAAGGGGCCCTGGGATGTGTCAGCCAAAGGGAGGCTTGCAGGAGATGGGGGAACAATGGGAGTTTCTGCAGTAGGGAGTGTACGATTATACCTACTTGGGGTCAGCAAGGCAGGATGACCTTCAGCCTGTAGCACCAGGAGGAGCTGAACTAGGGTTGGGCTGTAGGAGGCAATAGAAGGGGTGAAGCGGGAACAGAGAGTAGCAATAAGGAACAGGAAAGGCAAAATGGTGACTCTAAATATGTGTGTGGAGGGGGCCTCGTGCCCTTTCTGTCCCATCTGTCATGGAAACCACTGGGGCACTCAGCAGAGGCTTGCTCGATGTATTAGTACCAGAGGTGAGGGGGGCTGACAATGGGGGCTTTCTCTGACATTTGTCGTACGGCCGAGATAAGCAGCTGCTACAAGAGATTACCGTGGTAGGGATCCCTATTGTAAAGGTGTCCTGAGATGTATCTGGAGTCCTGCATACCCAATACAGAAAAGACTGTAAGCTACAGATAAGCAAAAGGATAGGATGTGTCTATGAGGAAGTGTTAAAAAAGAGAGCAATGAAAGCTAGAATACTTTTGTGAATTTTTCTGGAACTATTTTATTTTTGCATTCAATCACCTGCTGATCTAATACATACTAATGAGAGCCGTCTACTGAGCCAGATCCTGTGGACCAAGAGACGAACAAGGCAGCCTTGCTCCTCGGTCGCTCTCTGTCCAGCAGGAGGGGACCTGCAGGAGCGTTCAGTTGTGCTCCCATGATATGTGTGTGAGTAAAGAAAGGTGGCGTGATTTATTCTTTCTAGAAAATAGAAAGGACAAGCAAAAGAAGAGCAGCCACGGGGTGGTAAGACTTTAGCAACATCTGAAAGTCAAATAGAACTTTGCAGGTCTTGGAGGAGACAACTGTAGGTAGAAGACATAGAATGAATGGGGACTGAGATCTGATGGGTATGTTTGCCACTCGATAGCAGATGTTTAGTGACGTGTTCGCGGCGGCCGCATGGAGGCTGTGGGAGATTCCACTCGGTACAACAGCTGCTGAGGAGGATCCATCAGGTACCCGGGATGTCTACACCCATGGCATCTGAGTTCTACCCAAGGATGGGTAGGAGAGAGAAAGCAGCCGCTAATCTGGACTATCTGGGTTCTTCCTGGAGGCTCAGATGACTGAGAGAATCCGGGCATCTCCAAATCCATTTTGGTTTGTGTCAGCAGTTCCAAAGCAGGTGGGTCGGAAGGTAAGAAACCAGCAAGATGAGAATTTGTGAGCTGTTACAATATACCATTAGAGGGCATTTAGAGTCTTCCAGGTGGGCAGACAGTCTCAATCATGCCAAAACTTAGATTCAATTTTCGAGACTGAATCTGTATGTGAGGAACTGGTAGGAGGCTCTGGGGAAAATTAAGTGGGCAAGGATTTTTGCCTGAGTTGCGATGGAGGTTTGCTTGGCCACCGGGTTGGGGAGAAGGGCGCGGCATCTCAGGAACTGGTTCCCTCGTCAGGGGCGTAGGGCTCTAGGCAGAGACTAAAGGGCTCATGAGGCTGTAAGCAGAAGTGGAAGCAAGTTTTTTTCACTAGAGAGATGAAGAAACGACATAAAAGCCATACAACTTTGGTGCCCAGTTGACAAAAGCATGATACAGATGCGCAAGTGGGATACCTCCCCCGTCTAGAGAATGAGGCACAGCTTCTCTGGGCTAGCCAGAACTGTGCACCAGGCACAGAGCACTCAGGGGCCCCCGGCACCTGGCAGGCAGCTGGGGATCCCTGTGGCCTGGGCATCGGTGTTCTCCCAGAGGGCCCTGGCCCCTGACCCAGCAGCAAGACGTTCCCCTTGGGTAGCTTTGCGGGTAGAGAGCATTTCAACGTGTGTGTTTATCATGGGAAAATATATATAACGTAAAATGTATCATCCTAACCACTTTAAAGTGGACAATTCAGTGACATTACGTGCATTCATCACGTTGTGCAACCACCAGACTGGCCATTTCCACAACTTTTTAATTGCACCAAACAGAAACTCTGTCCCCAGCCCCGGTTACCCCTCTTCCACTGTCTGTCTCCATGACCCTGCTGACTCTAAGTCCTTTGTATCGCGGAGCCACACAGTCTTTGTCCTTTTGTGTCTGTGATGTCACTCAGCATGTTTCCAAGGCTCACCTGTATGACAGCAGGTGTCAGAATCTCCCTCCCTGTTAAGGCTGAATAATGTCTGCTCTATGTACAAACCACATTTAGTCTACCCATTTATCCTTTGATGGCCTTTTGGACTATTTCCAGGTTAGTGAGAGTTTAATGATTACTAGAGGTTGGTGATATTTAGGAAAATTTGTTTTTGCATCAATGTCAATTGATAAAGAGAGTGAACAATTATATAAACAAAGAGGCGGCAAGGCAGAAAGAGGCTGCCAGTAGTCCACCATGCTGTGTGGGGTAGGACCTGAAACCGAAGGAGATCTAGGTTGAACCAGATGTAAAATATTTCATAGACTGCAGGGGCCGGAGGCTATCATTAATTAGTTTGTAAGAGGAAATTGGAGAATGTTATCAGGGTCTGTACTAGAAATAGGTATGCAGTCCTTCTAGGTACGCAGTCCTTAGAATAGATGTGGGTTTTATCCTTCTCTGGGGTTCCTATTTGGTCTTTTTTTTTTTTTTTTTAAAGATTTTATTTATTTATTTGAGACAGAGAGAATGAGAGAGAGAGAGCACATGAGAGGGGGGAGGGTCAGAGGGAGAAGCAGACTCCCCGCCGAGCAGGGAGCCCGATGCGGGACTCGATCCAGGGACTCCAGGATCATGACCTGAGCCGAAAGCAGTCGCTTAACAACTGAGCCACCCACGCACCCCCTATTTGGTCTTTTATAAAATACTTCAAAAAGGGACTTCTAGGCACACCGCACAAACATGCGCACACGCACACGCACACGCACACGCACACGCACACACGTGAACATGTTCTGAGGCCTGTAGAACATTAAGTTAATTGGAGTGAAAATTTTGATCCTTTAAGTGGGTGACACCAGATACAATGTACTACTCAGAGAATTTCTTCTTCATGATGTTTGTTCCTTTGAATATGTCATTGTTTAATGCTTTTGTAATACCTCAATAAACACATTCTACATGTCGTGGTAATAGGATTAACTAAACTACCCCCTCATTCACAACTGCGCATTACACACCTGTTATGCAACACGATCAGAACGCAGACGCTTAACGACTGAGTCTTGTGCGTGCATACGAAACAGAGTTCAAAGTGGTGTGGAAGAGAGGGGTGCCCCGGAAGAGATGAGGCCACTGACCCAGATCTCAGACGTCAGGACAAGTCTCCTAAACTGAGGCTTAGAAATGCATCAAAGTTGGCCAAGTTTAGGAGAGAGTGTGCGAGAGTGTGCATGCGTGTGTGTATGGGTATGAGGGTGTGTGCGTGACTGAGGGTGTGTGGATGTGAGTGTGAGCATGTAAGTGTGAGGGTGTGTGAATGTGTGAGTGTATAAATGTGTATGAGAGTGTGTTGGTGTGTGTTTGTGAGTGTGAATGTATGAGTGTGTGTGTGTGTGTGTCAGGGTGGGGTAGTGAGGTGAGTAGTATTCCGGGCAGAAGAAACAGTATATGTAAAGGCCCAGAGGTAAGGGGTCCGGGGACCCTGGGCACAGGAGAGTTCAGTGTGGCTGGAACAGAGGCTACATGACGAATGAGGCTGGAGAGTTCCAGAGGGCAGCTCCCCAAGGGCCTTGCGCGCGTGGTAAGGAGTTCACACTCTACCCTGAGGTCAGTGAGAAGCCATGAGAGTATTTTAGGCACTAGAGAGGTGTGAGCCTGGTCCCAGCAGGGAAAACCAGTGTCTGGAGGGCTGAGAATGGGTTGGAAGGACCAGGTGCAGGCAGGACGAACCAGTCGGGAGCTTGTTGCAACAACTAATACAACCTACCAATCACCTAAATTAAGCATGCCAATAGAATGCTTATTCCATACAATGGAAAAGCGATGAAAGTAATTTGTGATAAAACACTGTGTTTGCGTATGAACAGCTTAGGCAGGACAAAGGTAGAAGATACAATGACGAGGTCTGGCGCTCCCATCCACAGTAGAACCGCCTTGTGCGAAACCACCACGAATACAGTCTGATGCGTGAAGATTTGCCCACTCAGAGATCACAACAATCTTGAGATTTTCTGAGCTGGTGAGCAGTTCTTGCAAAATTCTGCAGCAAACCTTGTAACATCTTCCGTTGATGAACATGGCAGCTGCATTCCTGGAAAATCCAACTTCGGTCAAAATCTCGTAAAATCTATTTTATGTATATTTCTGTGACACGTAAAAGTCACAAAGGGCAATTTTGTTGTGCATGGCTTCCCCAAGGATTTCAGGACCTAGAGAACCTGCTCCTGCCCTCTATAGCCCGTGGGTCCCCTCATCATTCTAACACTTGAATTTTGCCCCCCAAAATGCCCACAACGGTCTTTTGAGAGTGGTATCACCTCCTTGAGATCCACTGATCTAGAGAGACCTTCTCGCTTTGCAGAGGATCTTACCAAGGTTTAGGAAGGACAATTGCTTTTCTAAGTCATGTGGTGAGAGCCACACACATGTGGGGCTTAAATCCAGTGTTGAGTGTTACTCAGTGTTTTTTCCCTACCCTAACTCACTAACACTTTGGGAATTGAAGGAACAGCTTTGTTTGTGAGTTGCTCAGAAATTTAATATAGTTTTCCAACTGTCCATTCTTCTTACTGTGAACCTTGAAGGAAATGGTTGTTTGAAAGATTATTAGTTCAGTTTAAATAGTCTCATATTTATTGGCCCTGTTCACACTTCCCACATCCATTCGAAACTTCGATGTCTAACACCTCACAAAGTATATGAAGTCACACTTTCTTTAAAATTTAATAGATATATTTACATTTTATCTGACTAATACATGCTTGTAATTAAAAGGTGAAATTGTACAGAAGTGTTTTAAAGTCTCACCATTTTATCCCCAGTCCTACTCTACTTTGAGGTTTAAATTTACTTCTGCTTTTTTGGAGGTGACCTCCCTCTCTCTAAAAAAGTCTCCCATGGCTGTTTCTTATTTTGTCCATTTTAAACATGATCTATAGAATTTCTCTTCTGATGGATGAGTCTGCTGGTCTTCACCGCGTCCCCCAAATGAAGGTGTGTTACCACCTGAATTCATTTATTGGCTACATTGTCACATTTCCTTAAATTCTAGTCTGTAGAGACACTCTGTACAGTTTCTCTTTATTCCTCACTTTACATTTTACAGGATAAAAAAAATTAATGTCCCTGTACTTTCTTTTACTTCTTTCTTTCTGTTCTCACTTCCCTCTTTCTGTCTTCTGTGGTTTTAGATCGCCAAATGTGGCAGAACTTACAATCTATTAACGCAATAAAGAATTATGAGCTCTGTCCACAGATTGATTCTAAAAGCTGAAACTCAGGAGTGGTTACATGATTATGATTTTGTGAATGTTGTTCACTGCAGAGCCAAGTTATATGCTATCGTTAGGCTTCCTTCTAGCTGTTTTTGTTGTGGTGGCCCTTCTTTGGAATTTCTAATTTCCCTTTTTTCTGGTATTGTCTGTCTTGGCAGTAGAGAAGGTACCACCTGACCAGAGGCATCTCTTAATCCCCCCAAACCCCTCCGCCCCAACCTGCTGACACCTCTCTGTTGGAGTCAACTATCCTTTCTCTCTCATCTGGGCTGATTATTCCTTAGGTTGGCTGAAGAGATGTTGTTTGGAATCTTCCTATTCTCCTTGATCTCCTAGGCTGGCATTCCACTTTTTTTCTTTTGATTTTATATTATGTATATATTTTGCTGGAGTATGTCTTAAGGCAATTTCCACAGAAAGAGTGGGGTATGAGGGAGGTGAAGCTCTGGTTCTTCAAATGTCTGAAAATGTCTTTATTCTGCTCTCATAGTGAATTCATTAGCTATCAAATTCCAAATTGAAAATAGTTTTTGCTGTATTACTTTGGAGGGTGTTACTGGTTAAAATTCATGTTTATTTGCCAGGTCTGATGTCAATCTGCTTCTCATTACTGAATGAACTGCTTTTTCCTCCCAGGAAAGTTTTAGGATTTTCTCTTTATCCTCTGTATTCTGAAATTTCAAGAATTTGGGACTCACTGTGGGTATTTTTCTCTTCATTCACTGTATTGCACACTTAGCGGACCATCGTAGTCTGGAAAATTGTTTACCTAATTCTGGCGATTTTTTTCTTCTTCTTTTTAAAGATTTTATTTATTTATTTGACAGAGGGAGAGATAGCGAGAGCAGGAACACAAGCAAGGGGAGTGGGAGAGGGAGAAGCAGGCTTCCTGCCAAGCAGGGAGCCCGATGCGGGACTCGATCCCAGGATCCTGGGATCATGACCTGAGCTGAAGGCAGACGCTTAACGACCGAGTCACCCAGGCGCCCTGGTGATTTCTTATATTATTTATTTAATGATTATCCACTCCTCTTTCTCTTTCTAGAATTCATATTGGTTGGATAGTGGAACTTCGGAGTTGATCTTTTTATGGCTTTATTTTCTGTCTCTTTGTGTTTAGGTTCTATTTTCAGAGAGATTTGCTTCATTTAATTTTTGATTCTTTATTAATAATTTTTAATTTGACAGTTATACATTTCTATAAGTGCTTTTCCTTTGGTTCTCTGATTGTTCCTTTTTCTATTTTATACCTAGAGTTTTATATGGGGGTGGGGGGCGTAGAGAAGAAAACGGCCCCTATACCGGGCCCCACTCAGCAGCAGCTTCCTGTTCCACCGGGAGGAGGGAGACTTCGAGGGATAAAAGTTGCCTGGGAGCATCCAGGTGTAGTTGTTGAGCATGCTGTGATGGGTGGAGGGATGGACTGAAGTGTGAAGGCCCCTCACGCCCCCCATCTTGCCACAGACTACGTCTTGGGACCCTGGGATGGAGAAAGTGCCACTTTTGCTCCTGCTTCTTGGGATTTTTGTCACCACCTAGTGACAAGCGGGAGGAGCAAGAGGCCCACATGTTGGCGAAGCCAGCGAGCTTCCCTGCTTTCTGTGTACTTCCGGATCACCTGCGCTCGGCCCCCGATTGCTGCTTTTTCCTAACCCCTGTTGGAGGAGGTCATAGAGAGGACGTGATCTCTGGTTGCCCTGCGAGCTGTCCCCCCACCCCAAAGGATCAGAGACTCCTTGCTCTCTCCCCTGTCCTTGGAATGTACTTTCTGCCCACCATTCCCATAGCCAAGGAGGTTTAAAGAACTCAGCCTTGAGTGAGTACGGTGTCCTTGAGGCTATCTTGACTCAACCCGTAACTAAACCCTATTAAGCCCTCTGGCGAACCTTTTAAAATTCTGGCTGGAGGGTACAGAGAGCTGCTCGACTAGCAGCCACCCAAGAAGTGAGACCTGTTGTTGCCCTTGCTTAGTAAACCTGCTGCCTACCAGCCCCGAGCGTCCGCCTCTTTCGTGGGTCTTTCCTGGCCCACTGCGTGCGGGGCTCAGTTTCAGTTGGCGGGGCGACTCCGGAAGGTGCCCACCTCCACCCCTCTTCTCATTGTATCAGGTTGTAGTGTCTGAAAATATGAGCTTTTCCTAAGTTCTTTTCTGCTCCCTCAGTAATCTATGCTCCTCCAGAGTTACTTTTCTCCTTTCTTAATCTTTTGCTTAATGCTGCATTCTTTTGCAAATATATGAAATTTGAAATATGCTTCACATTTATTTATTTATTTTAAGACTTTATTTATTTGACAGAGACAGAGAGAGAGCCCAAGTAGACAGAGCGGCAGGCAGAGGGAGAGGGAGAAGCAGGCTCCCCGCTGAGCAGGGAGCCCAACACGGGGCTCTATCCCAGGACCCTGGGATCATGACCTGAGCCGAAGGCAGACGCTTAACCGACTGAGCGACCCAGGCGCCCTGAAATACGCATCATATTTAAAAATAAGACTACAGGGGCACCTGGGTGGCTCAGTCAGTTAAGCGTCTGCCTTTTGCAGGGGTCATGATCCTGGAGTCCCGGGATTGAGCCCCGCATTGGGCTCCCTGCTCAGCGGGGAATCTGCTCCCTCTGGCCATCCCCCACTCTCATGCTCTCTGTCTCAAATAAATAAAATCTTAAAAAAAGATAAGATTACAGAAAAAGTCCTGTGCGTGTGTGTGCGTGTGTGTGTCCATTGGTGGGCTTTTGTGTTTGGCTGAACGTGTGCAGAGTCAGCCCTTAGGTTGGAGATCCGTAAGTAACACAATCTAAAGGACCACCCCCCCAGACCTTTGTGCACAGTACCCCTGGCTAGCTCCCTCTTATCTATTTTGGTCAATTTCTTTAGAAAAGCGCCCATTGTTACGTATTTATTTTTGGCCTGAATGTGTAAGATGCGTATCTACCAACATTTTGATCAAAGGATTAGGGGAAGGGTTTGCTGAGGGTGACACTGTGATTTTCAGGGTCCAGTTTCCAGTGCTGGTGGATCCCAGTCTTGGGGGAAGGCTGGTGTCTTTCTAGGCTTTCCTGGGAAAGTTTTCTCCATTAACTGCCGCCCCCTTCTCCCTCATAGGTTGCAGGCCGTAGTTTCCTTTGCCCAGCTTCAGAATTCCTCACTGGCTTGTTCTTCCAGAAATGTTTAGAACTATTTCACTTGCTAATAGCTTCCCTCCTATTCTCTTCCCTGTTGTGGCTTTATATCATTTTTATTCTTTTAACATCTTTTTGATGTGGCCTTGGAAGACAGAGCAGATAAACATTTGTGCACAGTTTGCAATTTGGACTGGAAAATCCTCTCTATGTTTTTTTTCCATCACTTGACATTTTGAAGATTTTTTTGCATTAAACACCTTTTTCTTGTGCAGGTAATACATGTACATATTATAAAATTCAAGAGGCCCAAAACGGTTAGACAGTAAATTTAAGTTTCTCTCGTTCCTGTTTCCTAGGCACCCGATTTCGTGTGTGTCCTTCTGGAAGTCTTCCATGCAAACATATTCTTTTTAATTAAAAAAAATGCAAGCAGAAGCACAGAAACACATTGCTTTACACCTTTCCTTTTGCACTCACCAATGCCTTGGAGTTCACATCTACAGCACAGAGCTTTTTAAAAATTACTTTTAATTTCTGCAAAGTGTTTTACTAATGGATACATTGTAATTTATTTAACATTTCCTTATGGGTTAACTTTTTTTTTTTTTAAGTTGAAGTGTAATTGGCAGATAATACCCTATTAGTTTCAGGTTCTTACAGGTTAACCTATGTTCTCCTTCTGTCTTTTGCTTTCATAAACAAAGCTACAATAAATTTCCTTTTAGGCGCACCATTTCACACACAGGTGAGTCAATCTGTGGTAAATACCTGGATGGGAAATCGCCAACTGCCAGGTTTCTTGGGGGCGGGGGTGGTGGTTTGTCAATTAATGCTCACTCCAATCACGTATGAGACTGCCCGTGTCCCCACACCTTTGGCCACTGTACCAGTTATTTAAGCAGAAAGTTTCATACCGGGAACTGTTGGTTAGGTATAAGGTTGTTGAGAAGAGAATAAGGCAAGAAGGGAATACCAAGGTATAGAGAGGCAGCGATTACAAGAAGGGGAAGTAGTGAAGAGGCTGACACTGTTAATAGTTTGAGCTGTGCTGTGAGCTCGGAGGCATCCTATGGACCAGGACCAGACTTCTGAGGAGGGAGGGCTAATTGGTTCGAGATGGTTCTCTGAGACGGCACAGGTCATGCTGATGCGACAAGCTTCGCAAAACGACTCAGCTGCTGCCTTGGTTCAGCACGCACCAGGCTGCAGGTGAAGAGCTTTGGGGCGAGCGAGCGTGGCCACGAGGAGGGGGCTGAGCCTCCCCCACCACCTTCTATTGGCCCAGCCGAGGCAGGTGCAGCGTGCGCACGAGCTCCGCAAGGTGTAAAGGGCTGCACTGCGGAGCGTCCCGGGCCGGGCCTGCTCTGCTCTGCTCGGCTCGGCTGAGTCCCCCAACTTCTCGCTGTTCGCTAGTCTGACAGGTAAGCGCTCAGAGCTTATGGCTCTGCTTGGAATTTTTTTCTTACTAGGATGGAGACTAGTTCTCAATATTTAGAATTGATTTTCCTTTTTATGAAACATCTTTTGGTTGGTTTTGCTTGTGTTTGTTTTCCTTGCTTGTCGTTTTTGTTCTACTTGAAGTTAGGTGTTTTTTTGGGAGTATGTTGTGAGTTGCAAATACCCCTTTATCTTTTGATATGGGGTGAATTTTCCACGTATGTGTTTCATTTTTAGAGTTTACCAGTATTTTCTTTTATGAGTTCATGGTTTTAGTTCACCTTTAGAGAACTTCCTAGCTTTGAGATATAAAAAAAAGTCTTGCCATTTTTCCCCCTAATGCTTTTATGTTTTAGCTTTAAAACTCAAATATTAGATCAAATCGGAATTTTTCCTATTATGGGAGGTATTAAACAGAAATGTTTTTTTCCTGCTTTACTATCCAGATATCCCAATGCCATTAATTGAATAAACCGTTTTCTCCACTAGTCTGAAGATTCACCTTTATTACAATTCCTGTATGGCTTTTTTTTTTTTTGTCTTTCTAGACTTCCTAACCTGTTTCATTGATGTTTATTCCTGTACTAGCCGTGCACTGTTTTAACTTTGCTTCATAATGTTTAAATATGAGTACTACTTCCTCACTTTCCCTTTTTAGGATCTTGTTCTTGATTTTTTATTTTCCCGTAGGAACATAAGTTGCTTGTTGAATTTTAAAATATTTGTAGTTTTATTGGGATCACGTAAAAACAAAGTGCTGACATTGTTCTAAGGAGTTTTTCTTTTTATGGAACATGGTACCTTTCTGTAGGTTTCTCTTTTGCCTATTAAGTGTATTCCAAGGGGCTTACTCTGCCTCTCCCCTCTACCGCCCCACCTTATTTGCAGCTCTGTGCACCTTGGTGTCTTCCCACCCCAGTTCTCTCTTCAGTGCATGTAGCCCCACTCTACATTGTTCAGTTAGAGATCTTGGGGCTTTATGGAAGATGGGAGTTTGCCTCCTCCTCCCCTCCCCCCACCCCGCCCGCTTTTCCTTGTTGCTTTTGGTGATTCACAATGAAATGGGGAATAGCTCTTTTGTTACTTAAAACTTCGATGCTACTTCACTTGCTCAAACACTCTGGGATCCTGGCAGACTGTGAGAAATCCAGTTTCTATCCCAATGTTCCTGGGGAATGTATGGAATGATCGTGTCTCAGATGGACTCTGGATGCCCTTGACGCCTCAGCGAGGCACGTTCTCTGGTACTTCTCGGCCAGTCTGCAGACAGCGTTTATCTCCAGGCCAGCGTCCTGTAAGGTGTTACTGCTCTCACATCTCCTGCTCTCAAACTGGGGTATTTCCCTGGGGTACAGGAAGGCGCTCCCCTCCCAAGGAAGAACAGGAACCATGATTGCAGAGTCTCCGTTTCTGTGTCTGCTTCCCTAAAATTGTGCCTGAGAATATGCTAGTGGTCTGGAGGTTCTTTTCCTACTTCCTTTCATCCATCAAGGAAAGATGTGTGTAGCGCCCATTCCCATGTTACGTGCATTGGCCTGGGGTGGAAAAGCATCTAGAGGGCCATGCAACGTGCTGGTGATGAGCAGGTGAATGGTTGCGGAGATTGGTAGCAACTCAGGTGGTTCCAATTTGCTTTCATTAAAGCTGAAGGTTTAAAGGGCTTGGTGGTGGACGGATGAATTTATTGACAGATTATATTGTGTATAGCTTGTGAAGGATTAAAGAAAATGTAGGGCATCACTGTTAAGCTCGTATGTATACCTACTTATATGAATAGTCTCAAATGCTTAAAGAATAAATTGGTAAACTTGGTCTCTAGAAATGAGAAAATGTTCATGTATGTGGACTAATTTTTAAAAAAACACCTCCATCTCCTTAAATGCATTTCCTTCAAAAGCATACCTTTAAAAATTCCAAAACCGTGTATAAATAAAAATTAAAAAATTAGAATGATCGACAAGAAACTGTAGTACTTAGATTTTCTTCATTTCCAGTGGCCATAAGAATATCTTCATATTTGTTGCAGTGACTTATAGGGTGATCAATAAAATACTTTCAAGCATAAAATTTATATTATGACCTTTGGGGGAAAATGGAACGGAAATGCGTTCTAGGAGGAAAAGGATGTAAAATTTTGACTGTAAAACTTGTTTATATATTTAAATGAAGTATATAAAATGTCAATATTATGTGGAATGTACTTAACGTAAGTTTTAAAATGTCAATATAACATGCCGGAGTTGTGTAATATTTAAACATGTGATGAGAAACGTTAATTTCCAAGTCCAACGTGAAGGCAGATTTTTTCCCCCAAACTTTTAGAGGATTCTCAAGCAAACCCCCCCCAACCCTAAAATCCAGAAAAACCAAATTGAAGGTTATTGCCCTAAATCTTCACTGCAAGCAAATGCCCATTTTTAACTTCACACCTTGAATATAAGAATGAATTAAGGAACATACATGGAAAACAGACCCCCAGACCCAGTTGGAGTTTTGGGACACCTATGTGTGGGTGTCCTATTTGACCCTTCCTTGCCCTCATCTGGGGTCTTTATAGAGAGGCTCCCGAGCCCATACTAAAGGGGGGGGGGACTCCCTGCCCCCACCTCAGGGAGTCCATTGAGCCTAAACTACTTCAATCTAGGACCCAGCTTCTAGAAGCACAGGGATGTGGAATGGTGTCCCACCTCCGGTGAAGGCCCATTGCACCTGTGAAAACTTGCCTGTCTGCTAGGTTATCAGTGTGACTACCCATTTCCTTAGGGAAGCTGAAATCCACCCCAATTCCTCCCCCTTAGGCTTCCCTAGGTCTCCCCCTTAAGCTTGCCCAAAGCTACAGAACATGGTAGACCTCTATCTTCGACATCCTCTAGATTCTACACTAACAGTGGGGGTGGGGGGGTGGGGTAACAATCTGGCCAAGTGTGTCCTCTTCTCTAGTGATGAAATGTTGTTTGAACACCTTGTCCTCTTCGTGGTTCCTTTTTTTTTTTTTTGGTGTGTAAGGCCTTGGATAATAAAACAGACCTTCCAAGAATCCTCAGCAAGGAACACACAGGGAAGATGAATTTACCTATTAGAATACAATCTACAGATACATTAAATGTCACGTGTAACTTATATCCTTTAACATGACCTCAGCTGAAACCTTTCACATTTGATTTGTCTGTTTTCAAGTTCAATAGGAGGGCTTAAAAAAAAATAGGGCTTAAAATAATCAGTAAATTAAAAGGACCTTCAAATGATCTAGCTTTCCACCCCCTCTAGAACCAAGGGTGGCCTGTCCCAAGAAGTTGGCTGCTTCTGGAAAACTTCTGTAAGGGACTATATTCCAAACTCACCAAAGATGACCTCCTTTCAGTTTTCTGGTTGCTTCCATTTGGACTAGTTTACCAAGCTAGAGAACTCCAGGACTTGCCCATTAGAGTTTCTCATTGGGTCCTTATCCTGAAGTGTAGATTCTTATAAAGAACTCAAGCACACCTGTATGTTTGCTGTGGTGCTGGGTGTATGCCTTTCAAAATATCAGGGTTGTACAAAAGGATACATGGATAGGTTTGAATTGTCAATGAAGTTGAAACCAAAGCATAGCAAAACTCCGTAACCATCTTCACTAATCAATCCCATTTACTGCTCCAGAGGTATCTTATTACTTTCTCATATATATATATATATATATATATCTCCTTCTAGGATCTCTCCTCTCCAATCTCTTTAAACACAGAGTACAGGTATTTTTCAGGAACTTTCTTAAACTCCATATATTTTGGAGATCTTCCCCCCTGTGAATGTAAGCTTGGCTAGCTCTCTTCTTAAAGACTGCCTTACAGCATGAGTAAGATTGCCTTACAGTATTAGTATTCTGTAACCTAAAAGCTTATTTTGAAGTTCTCCTGATAGACCTAGTTCCAATTTCCTCATCACTGTAAAACTTGTACAGTATTTGTATATACAAAGGTTTTTCCTTTTTTCTTTACCTTTATTCTTGATATTAAGGAATATCTTTTAGAGTTCAAACAATTCAGGCAATTCATTGTGATACTTTGCAAATATTTTCTCCTCTGTATTGAAAGTTCTAATAGTGTCTTCAGCCTTAGAGGTTAAAACTCCACCAAATATATTTTTTACCATTTTTGCTTTATTTTGACTTTTATACCCCAAATCCTAAGTCTATTTTCTTTTTTAAATCTTGTTAGGTTTATATACATTATCTTTGAGAATGTTGTGAGGTTGGATACTTTTGTGTTTAAATTGATAGCTGAGGGGTGCCTGGGTGGCTCAGTCAGTTGAGCGGCCTACTCTTGATTTTGGCTCCGGTAAATGATCTGTGTCCTGGGATTAAGCCCCATGTGGGGCTCTGCGGGGATTCTGCTTCAGGATTCTTTCCCTCTGCCTCCCCCCCCCCCCCCCCAAGAACACTCTTTCTACACTAAATGGATATTTTTCCTCTTCCCCTATGTTCATCAGTTTTTTTAAGATTTTGACAGACAGCCAGAGAGGGAACCCAAGCAGGTAGAGTGGGAGAGGGAGAAGCAGGCTTCCCACTGAGCAGGGAGCACGGTGTGGGGTTTGATCCCAGGACTCCGGGATCATGACCTGAGCTGAAGGCAGATGCTTAACAACTGAGCCACCCAGATGCCCCTCTTCAGTTTTGTTTCTTAAATTCTACGTGTGAGTGAAATCATATGGTAGGTCTTTGACAGACTTACTTTGTTTAGCATAAAATAGAGGGAGACCAACCATAAGACTCAATTATAGGAAACCGGGTTGCTGGGGGGAGGTGGATGGGGTGATGGGGTAACTGGGTGGTGGGCTTTAAGGAGGGCACTTGAAGTACTGATACTGGGTGTTGTATGCAACTGATTAATCATTAAATTCTACCTCAAACTACTACAGTGTATGTTAATTAAATCCAATTTAAGTAAAAAATTTAATCCTGAGAAAGATAGCTGATTGTGTCTGTATTGCTTATTGAATACTTTTCCCTACAAATCTTGAATTCAACCTTTATATTTCTGGATCTTTTTCCACTGATCTTGTTCTAGTCCCAGTAATCTATGCTTGATAAGACTAATAAATTTTCTTACTTGGTAAGAGGAGTCCCTATACCTTCATTTTTCATAGTATTTCTTAGCTTTTTGTTAAAGATCTTACTGTTGCCTATAAGGAGTTATGAATAGGATTTTTTTCCTGTGTAGTTGGTCACTCTATTTTGGATTTTTTTTAAACCAGTTTTAGACCTTCCTATTTTTATTGTAGCAGTGCCTATTGCTAAGACCTCTAAATAGTTTGAATAGTAGGAATAAGGCTTCTGTTTTATTTCTGACTTGCAAATACACTTGATATGGAAATATTTTAAGCATCACAAGTTTATGTTAAAAATCTTAAGATGTTCTTGTATATTGCTAACTTGCTAATTATTGAGTTTTATTAAATTGAGTATAACTAATGTTCTTTTGCTCAGTTAATGAGGTGAGTACTCTTCCCCCCCCCCCCCCCCATTAAACCACTCTTACATTCTTGGGATAAATAGATCTTAGTTATCAGGTATATATTTTCATTCAATATACTGACAAATTTGATTTAATTACATAAACTTTTATATTTGTATTAAGGTCCCTGTACAATTTTCCTATACTCTTGTCTGGAATTTGTCTTGTTACATTATAAAATGAGTTAGCCATTTTTTCTATTCTGAGCCTGTTAGTGTATGTTGGAAATGATCTATTCATAATCTAGAACTTGCCTGTAAACCATCTGGAACTAGTGTATTTTATGGGGAATGGATCTTTGTAGACCCAACTTCTATAGTAGTAGTCTTTTAACACTTTAATCCCTATTTTCCTGCTTCTGAAAATTCATATTCCTGGAAATTGTCGGACTCTTCCAGGTTCATTTTGTTGGCATAAACTTACAATGTAGTAGTCTCTGTAGTAGCTTCTCATTCTTATGGTTTGTTTATGCCTTTCTCTGCTTTTATTGGTCTTTTCCAGTAACTCAAACTTTTGCTTTTGATACCTGAATTCACTAGTTTTATTTACATTTTAATTTTATCTTCGATACTAGTTTTATGCCATTCTTGTGCTTTTAATTCAAAAACTTGAATGGCGTTTTTTAAGAATTCTATTTGTCCGAGAACGTGTGTGCCTGCACAGATAGAGGGAGAAACTAGCTTCTTGCTGAGCAGGGAGCCCAGACAGCCCTTGAATGGCTTTTAAATAAATACATTCATAACTATTCTGTGTATATATGCTTCAAGTGTTGTGTGTGACTCTACCCCATTCTAAATTATTTTGATTTTAAAGTGCTGTTTGGGAGGCAATGGAAGGTATATTCGGGTTTCCAGTTCATTTGTATTAGTGAATAGGACACATGATGTCAGCTTTCTGGAATTGGCTGAAATACTTTGTGGCTGGTACAAATAGGTCTGTTCCTATGAACCGTTACATTCTTGGTTGTAGACGAGTATAAACATGTTTATATGCACGCCTGTATGTTAATTGTAGATCTTTCATTTAAATGTTAAAAAAAATACTGTATTCTATACCTCAGATTGCTGAGACTAGATTTTAAATGTTACTGCAAAAATCTGTTGTGATGGAGGTGTTAGCGAAGGTTACTGTAGTAATCACGTTGTAACGTGTGTGTCAAATGAACCTGTTCATCTTAAACATGTCGGTTAGCTCTCAATTTAAAAATTAAGTTCTGGGTGCTTGGGTGGCTCAGTTGGTTTAAGCATCTGCCTTCGGCTCAGGTCCTGATCCCAGGGTCCTGGGATTGAGCCCCGCATCGGGCTCCCTGCTCAGTGGGGAGTCTGCTTCTTCCTCTCCTCCCCCCTGCTTGTGTGTGCATGTGCTCTGTCAAATCTCTTAAAAAACCAAAAAAAGACTATATAACTAGCAACACTTTTAATTTCATGACTATTTCTGAATAAATATAAAATGTCCCTTCTATCATGAGATATCCCCTTTTTTCTTTTAAAAGCTTTTGGTCTTAAACTCGATCTCACACTATTCTGTTTTTTGTCTGGTGTTTCCCTGTTTTACTAGACATTCTGTCTTCAGTTTCTCAAACAGCACGTAGTTTTGTTAACATAATCAGAATCCTTAAATTTTAACAGCTCTACTTGCCTGTAGTGTGATCATGGATCCTGGGTGTGCTATTGAGAATCTGGTGTAATTCCCACCCCCTTCCCTTTACTGGATTGACAAGATTTTTATCTTAGTATTTACCTTTTAAAATTTAGGAGTTTAACATTCTATTTCTCAAATGATAAATGTATAAATATGTAAAATATTAATGCCTTGAATTAAACACCTTTGCTTTTTTCTAACGGCTTCAACCACTTCTGCTATTTGGACTTTCAGTACTAGATTATAGTAAAGTTTTACAGTCAACATAGCTGAAATTGTAGATACTCACTCCATTCTAGGGTGAGGAGGTTAAGAAAATCTCTCCCTACAAAGCAACTGTGGAATTGGACAGAATTGTCCAAAACCATTTGAACACTGAAAATTCGCTAAATGCCTCCAACACACACAGGGCTTTTACTCAGGAAAACTATAGTCTGAGAACAGGAGTCTGTGGTGCTCGTGTCTGGGGATCCCTGTCTCCCCCGCCCCCCGGGTCGCCTGGTAGGCTGAGCACTGAGCCTTGCTGTCCCCCCTGGAGGAGCCGGCTTTGGTCAGCAGCCCAGTCCGGTGCGGTCTCCCTTGGGGATGGGTGGGGTGGGGCAGGGTCTCCACCAGCCTGAAGCTGGGCTCCTGCCTGGAGCAACCAGCAGTCTAGCCAGGAATTTAAACAAGAATCCAGATCGGGAGCCTGCCACAGCGGGTTTGATAAGGTCTCCATAGCCCACAGTCAGCTGGGAGGCTGTGTGAGCATGCAGGGGAGGCAGGGGGAGGCCGGTCTGCCCAGCGGGGCTGCGGGCTGGTGCAGGGGTGCCGGAGAGCCTTGGGAAGTGGAGCTGTCCGCTTGTGTGTGCGCCCAGCCTGCATGGAGACCCCTCTGCAAGGTGCTGTTGTGCAAGGTGTTTGAACATCACCCCCAAGTGCTCTTTGAATAAGCCATTCAGCCACAGGGGTAACCCTCAGGAAGTCAGCCTTAAAAATCAAAACCAGGGGGCAAAACACAAAAGCAAAAACTAGAACCACAAATACTAAAGTTGGGACCGTGCCAGGTAGACTTCAGATTTCGTCCAGATGAGTTAACTAGCAGCCCTCAGGGGCGAGGTCAGATCAGGTGTGAATATATTGTCCGACCATTTACAAATGAGGGAGCCTGCAAAGAAACACAAGTGACTTCTAGAAAAGTGGACAGTAGATGGTATCTGTGTCCCCAGAAGCTGGATTTAACAAAGATGTCAAAGCAGCTTTAATAAACATGGATAAAAACTCCAGCATCTTGATAGAATTGAAGGAAAACCTGATAAGGTGACTCCATGAATAGAGCATCTCAGGTAGAAACTGTTACCTTAATTTCCATGCTGGAGTTGGAGTATGAGAATTGAAAGCAAGAACTGACTACAGGTTCTCTAGATGTGTATTGGTAGAAAAGGAATCTGCAAATGCCAAGGTAGGTAGAAATTAATTTGAATAACGAAGATTGAAGAAACCTGCACCCTTCAGCCCCCTGAGCCTTCAAGCACACTGATGGTACTCGGGGTGAGGGTGAGGGCCTCAGGAGAGGAGAGAAAGGAATGGGGACATGGGTAGAAACCATTAAACATTAGCTTTGAACATCCCAACTTTGAAAACCTATAGACCCAAGAAACACAAACGCCACGTAGGATAAACACAAGAATAGTCCTCTCTAGGACACTATAGTTGAGAGCCAAAGTCAAGAGCCTCTTGAAGTAGCTCATCACCTACAGGGGAACAATATAATTAATAGTGGACTTCTCTCCTTTTGAAAAAGGACAGGTGTGGGGTCTTAAGACCGTCAACCCCAAATTCTACATGCAGTAAATGTGAAGGGGCTAGACCTTCCTAGATAAATACTCACACTTATAGGGGCGCCGGGGTGGCTCAGTCTGTTGAGCGTCTGCCTTCGGCTCAGGTCATGATCCCAGGGTCCTGGGATGGAGCCCCGCATCGGGCTCCCTGCTCAGCAGGGAGCCTGCTGCTCCTTCTGCCTCCCCACCCTCCCACCCCCAACCCCGCCCCCATGCTCACTCTCGTGTGCGTGCTCTCTTCCTTTCTCATGCACTCTCGCTTTCAAAATTTTTGAACACTTAAATTCACCTGTAATGGCATTTATTTCTGGACTTTCTGTTGTGTATTACAGGCCAATAACTGCAGCTTCGCAGGGCATCTGGATGTTTGACAGGCCAATTATTCCAGTTCTCCCCTCCCTCATGTTTTTGGTGTTCTTGTAGATTTAGTTTTTCCAGGTGAATTTTTGAATTAGCATGTTACACTTCTTAAAATCCTGTTGAACATTTGACTGGAATCTTACTGTAGTAGTTTATTTGTAGGAAATAAAATCCACAGCCCTTCCTCAAGCCCCTCTAAAGCCTAAATCTTAATGCAGGAGCTTAGGGAGAGGAAACTGGAGTAACTCAGAAGAGTGAAATAATAAAGGATTTAAGGAAGGTTAGTGGACTTTCTTGTGTTCTTAGCAGCAGAGTCCATGCACCTGTCCCGTGGGTCTTTGCCACTGGTGTGACTCAGAGCGGGGTCTGTGCTGCCCACTCCCAGTTCCAGATTCCTGGGGACAATGGTCTTGTTTCCTTCCCCCCCCCCCCCCGCCGCCTTAGGGTCTCACCTCTCCCTCCTCCTCCTCCCGCCGCCCCCCCCCCCAGGGTCTCGCCTCTTCCTCCTCCTCCCGCTCCCCCCTCCCTTAGGGTCTCATCTCCCCCCTTCATCATCTGTGATCCGATGGCAGAATCTGATTGTATAAGTCTCACCACTGGGCCTGCTTGTTTGAGACCCAAAGTTCTATGCATTTCCTGTCTTGGGGTACTGTCCCCTGCCACGGTTTCCCTGGATCTTGGTGGTGTGCCATTTTCTCATTGGTGTGGGCCTTGTGAGTGGATGTTGGAACTTCCGCACCACCTCTTACCTTTACTACTTCCCAGCTTTTTTTCTTTACCCCCCAGGGACACTTTAAGCATTGATGTTACAGCTCACTATCTAATTTCGTGGTTGTGTCCACTACATTCAGCCTATATACTTGAGGACATTACATTTCAATAAAGTTTAAATTTCCATGATCTGTTAACATTTTTTTATGGGTGTAATAATCTTGCAGCCTCGAAGTTACAAGTTTTAGTTTCAATCCCTGCTCTTACAATTAGCTCTGTTTCCTTGGGTCTAAGTGCTGTCTATTGAGTTTGGTGTTTGTCTCTCATTTGCTTGTCTTCTGCAGATATCTTAAGATTATTGGCTGTTTGCTCATCTTTGAATTGAGATACCTTTTTGGTCTGCTATATTTATTTTGCTCTGTGCTTATGCAAAGTGGTGGCAGGTGCCCCTCTGGAAGGAGAGCGGAAGACTGCTTTTAAATGCTGGGATCCCGTTGATACTCTAGGGGCTGAGCATCCCGGTCTTTCCAGGGTGTTAGACACCTGGGATACTTGCCTAGTCTCTGCTCTAGACCCTCCTTTGGGGGGCTTTCTGCCCTCAGGGAGGGTGTGGGCGTATGTCTGGCTGATCACTCCTGTCCTCCGATGAATGGCCCTCTGGCCTTCAGCACTCTCCCCTCCGTCCGGTCCTGGCACACACTTGTTTTTCCAGTGTTGTGTAACAGTGGTCTTTTGGCCTGTGGTTTGCTTTTACATGCAATTTTCTGCTTTTTGACTGTTCTTAAACAGTGATCTAAAAACATTCTGGAACATCTGAGTGGTTCCTCTTGTGTTACTGCTCTCTAAGGTGAGCGAGGAAGGCTATAAAGTCAACTATCCTGAAAACTGTTTTGGTACTATTTCTAAAAGTCTGAAACCCAAGCAAAATGGTTTAATCACACATTTCTTAATTTAAATTTTAATAGACCTGTTGTAAAATACCCTGGAAAACATAAGTATTTAGAGCAAAAAGTAGTTTTTATCTTTAAATTTTACTGTGCTCCTGAATAGCCTGGGGTGTATTTATTTCTGCATTCAGCAAAGTGTGCATGTGTTTGCATGCACGCACACACGGGAAATCCTAGCCTGTGACGACTTCCATTTAATACATCATTTCTTTCCATGTCACTACAAATAAATCTTTTTCCCCAAAGATTCTATATTCCATAATTAAATTATAACTTTATTTCTCCTGTATTTATAGGCAATTCAGTTCACTTATTTACAGTTCAACAGATGTCCACTGAACTTCCAGCCCCACTATTTCCTGTAATTGTGAACACATTGATCTTTTTTTTTTTTAAAGCATCTGTAGGATAAGGATAATATCTAAACCAGATCTTTAGAGGAATAGAGTTTATATAATGAAGTGCTCTGCAAAGTTGCACATAGTAAATTCTCCAATGCCAAACCATTATAACAGGAACTGCTACTGTTGGGTGGTGGTGAATTAAAATTCCATAGTCCATCTAGTGGGGCGGTATGAGCGAGAACAACAGGACTCCCCCAGTCATATGGCCATATAAGTTGTGGTTAGTCATATGAACACCTACGTTGCAAACTATAAGAGCTGTGAGAACGTAACGTCGCCCAATTTAGGTTGGGATTATGTGGTTGGAGGAAGCTGTCCCTGAGGAAATTGGATCTAAGAGGAGTCCTGTAGGATGACTGAGTTAGCAAGGAAAGTGTATTGGGAAGGGGTCAGGGGTTCCTTCCAGGCAGGTGATCTGGAACTGTGAAGAGGTGGTTATGGGCTGAATTATGTTCCCCTCAAAATTTATATATAGAAGTCCTAACCTTGTTATCTCAGAATGTGACTATTTGGAGATGGGGCCTTGAAAGAAAAATGTAATCCTATGGATGGGCCTAATCCAGTTGGGGTCCCAATAAGAGATGAAGGCTCAGACGCGTGCAGGGAAGACCACATGAAGACACAGGGAGAAGCCAGGCTTCTAGAAGCCAAGGACAGAAGCTTCCGAAGGAACCAACTTGACCGACCCCTTGACCTGGGACTTCTAGCTTCCAGACCTGCACGGAAACCCATTTCTGTGGGTAAGTTGCCTAGCCTGAGGTCCTTGTTATGGCAGCCCTCGCCAACTCCTGCGGAGGTCAGATTCATCATCCAGCTTTTTTCCACATTTGTGTGGTTTTGGGGCAACTCCCATTTCCTTCTCCCTATTCTCAATCTGCCACCTGAAGTAGTCATTTCATTTTCACAGTCTTAACTATTTGAGGAAGGGGAGGTGATGGATCTTCCATCTGAACTTTAAGGTTCTTTGTTTTCTTTTTCTGGTCTATTTTTTTTTTTTCCTACATACTTGATGGTGCCCAGATTACAGCTCCCATAGTCAGCATTGTGCTACCAGGCTCCTGCTAGCTCATATGAACCGTGCTTTCAGGCCTGCCATTTTCCCATAAGCCGCTGCTACCAGCTTCTCTTGCAGACCTGGGGTTCCCTATCCGAGACCTCGCAGGGTCCGTTAGCTGGAATGGACACTGGGACTCCAAGCAGCCCTTTACAACCCTCCCTCTCCTGCCCAACCTCGGAGCCTTGTCAGTCTTGGTATTCGGGTGGCTTTAACTTCATCCAACAGATGTATTCTGTGTCAGTTTGTTTGCTGTTACAATATCAAATATTCTTAAACATCTCTGTTCGTAGATCTTCATCTAGCACATATTTATCACAAACACCTAGAAGTAGAATTGCTAGATTAAGGGCTACAGGACTTAACATTTTACTAGATGTTGCTTAATTGCTATCTATAAAAGCTGTAAAAAGTGGACATTCCCGCCAAATGGGCATATAAGTACTTTTCTCCCATCTCTAGTATTTCCCATCTGATATTTTCAGACTTCAAAAGTTTTGCCAATATGATGGGTAAAATGTCCTATCTAACTGGTATTTTTATTTCATACCTCCCCAATTTCCAACTTAGGTTTACTGGTCACTTGTATTTCTAATAGGGTTACTGTTTTCAAATTCTTTGCCCATTTTCCTTTCATACTTCTCAATTTCTAGCACGCTCTATATACACACATATGTATATATATTTTTTATGTAAGTGTGTGTGTATATGTATTTTTTTCAGGTCTATATTTTTTCCTACATACTTGATGGTGCCCAGATTACTGCATACACACACATACACCTATTTGGGATAGGAGCAGAGGGAGGGGGACAGGCTCCACAGGAAGTCAGAGCCTGAGAAGGGGCCGATCCCAGGACCTTGAGACCATGTCCTGAGCTGAAACCAAGAGTCAGACGCCCATCCGACTGAGCCACCCAGGCATCCCAAGCCTTCTGTATATTCGAGCAATTTTTGTTTTGGTACAAAGTATTTTTCCAAGTATATCAGTTTTTAAGCTGTGGCATTTTTAACTATAGAAAATACAGACTCACCTATGCAATTGATGAATAATGGAACTCTACATCTGAGGCTAATGATGGATGTTGGCTAATTGAATTTAAATATACACTAAGAATCTGAGTTTTTTTAATCTTTAGGTTCTTTGTTTTAGGACTCAGATTATATTTTTACTATTTTTTTAAAAGCTTAACTCCTTTTGGATTCAGTTTTATGTATGTTGTGAAAGGGGATTTAACCTTTTTCCTCTCATGGATATAAAATTGTTTTAATATGTTAAACTTCTACAGTATTGACCTGTAGGTAGATCTGTTTCTGGGACTTCCAGCTATAGGTGAAAACTTACAGCGATAATATAGTTGCTGTGGCCTCATAATTTGTTACTTACCAGGCTAATTCCCAACTTTCTCTTTCCCGCATTTTATTGTGGTTTTTATGCATTTAGTTTTCCAGGTGAATTTTAGAATTAGGATTTTTTTTTTTTTTTTGGAAGTGTAACAAGCTATTGAACATTTGACTGGAATTTATTGACTGTACTAGTTAACTTTATTTGTAGGAGATAAAATCTACAGCTCTTCCTTAAGCCCCTCTAAAGCATAAATAATCTTAACACAGGAACTCCGGGAAAGGAAACTAGAGTAACGCAGGAAAGTAAAGGATTGAAGGGGAGGAAGGTTGTGGCAGGGACTTTCTTGTGTTCTTAGTGGCAGAGTCCATGCACCTGTCCCGTGGGTCTCTGCCACTGACGTGACCCAGAACTGTGTGCTGCCCACTCCCAGTTCCAGATACTGGGGGAGGATGGTCCTGTCCGCCCCTTCATCCTCTGTGATCTGGTGGCGGAACTGGGTTGTATAGGTCTCACCGCTGGGCCTGCTTGTTGGAGACCCAAAGTCCTATGCAGTTCCTGTGTCTTGGGGCATGGTCACCTGCCACGGTTTTCCTGGATTTTGGGGTTGTGCCATTGTTTCTTTGTTGTGATCCTATATCCGTGTTCTGCGATCTGAACAAAACTATGATGTAAACCCTACCATATTCTATATACTATGGTGAATGAATGGAAGTAGGGAAAGCCCTTTTTAGAAAGCAGGAAGGGGATAACTATATTCAAATCATGAGAAAGTAGAAGGAAGCCACAATCATGTTTTTGACCACAGACTTTCTTGAATGTTGACTTCACTTTGGCAGTTCCGTGTTCTCCTGGTCTCAAGGCCTCACCTGTGATTTCTTTCCCCCCTCCTCCTCCCAGATGGATTGACTTCTGTTTCCTGGGGTGTCTGACTCATTGGTGTTCTTTAAGGATTGGGGTTGTCTTCTCCCAACCTTTAACAATGGGTGTAGAACAAGGAATTTTCTGTCAGTACTCGGTGGTGTGGCAGCTTAAGACAAATGTCATTCAGAATGTGTTCTTTGGGGTTGAGTGTTTAATGGAGCCCAGCTTGGTTCCTCAACCTCAGCAGGATAGATTGGGGGAGGTGAAGAGGGGAACGTGGTCACAGGACCTTCAGTCTTCAACTCTCCCTAAAATATTCGGCTCCGATGTCCTACAGAGTTGATCACACCAGTCGTTACCTTCTTTGATTCTTAGTGGCTTGAAGATTCCAAAGTGACCTAGTGGCTATCTCTGTATGGAATCAGGTCAATTGTTTTGCTCTCCAGCTTTACTGAGATAATTGACTTTACTTTTCTAGTATAAGCATTCTTCAGGACTAAAATTTCCAGAATACTCAATTATTTACCCTTATTTTTTTTTTAAAGATTTGAGAGCGAGAATGAGAGCGCATACATGAGAGGGGGGAGGGTCAGAGGGAGAAGCAGGCTCCTCGCTGAGCAGGGAGCCCGATGCAGGACTCGATCCCGGGACTCCAGGATCATGACCTTAGCCGAAGGCAGTTGCTTAACCAACTGAGCCACCTGGGCGCCCCTGTCTTTTACTTTTGAGCTACTAGGGATTCCCCCTCCTGCCCCCACAAGTGGTTTTAAATCCCTTTTTGGAATTAGCCCAGGTAAGTGTACACGAGTAGAAATGCCACTCCCACCTCCATGCCTTGGTTGTCAGATATGATCGTGTGCAGCTGTGAGTGGTCACTTGGTCACTGGTCAGAGCAGCTCAGCCCGTCATAGCTGGTTTGGCAGCTGAGTCTCCCATGATCAAGTACACCAGCATTTCCCACCTGGTGGCTCCCAGATCTATCCAAGGAGGTTTGTGTTAAAGATAGTAATGGGATTTGGTTAAGTATCAAAATACATATCCCTTTCTAGTTTTCCTTTTGGAAATAGAAAAGTTTTGGCACCTTGTGGGTGGGTGGGTGTGTGTGTGTAGAGCGTAATCTGTAGCTAATGGCAATCAGGTCAGTGTGCTCAGAAACCTTGCTTTCATGGTTCTGGCCAATATATAGTTTTAAATAACCTGCAACTATGAATTCATAAACATAATAGGCTATCTAAAAAATACAAGAATTATAATGAAGCTTGATGTTGAAATATAAGCTGATGGTAATTCAAATTCACCTCCATATGATCTTACCAAATCTTTAAGTGGCATTTAGCTCATTAAAACTCTTATGTAGCATATTAAGCATTCTCTGTAATAAAAGAGAAATTTGTCATGATTAAATCCAAGGTGATGTTTATAGAAAGCTACATTTGGGTTCCAAATCAAACCTGATCTATCAAATTGTAAAACTTATAATGAAGTTAGGTAGTCCTGTGTGTACCTAAAGCAAATTAAATAGCATGTCACTTAAATATGAAAAGGTCTTTTCATATTACATATCCAGGATAATATAAAAATGGATCTTAAATGTAATATATTAAAACATCATTTTTGTGTAAAATATCTTAAAAATACCTGCAAGAGCCACAAGAGATTATATATCATTGTGAGAGCCTTTCATAAATCAAAACTTAGATTTGGCTTATTCCTTCCATGGGCATTGGATTATTGCCTCACTTTCATTGTGAAATGTGTCCCTTGGTCAGAGGCCTTAAGTAGGATGCCATAATAGTGCATAAGGGGTATCTACCAAAGATGGTGTGTGCAGTTGTATGATCAGGGAAACCAGTCTAAATTCCTAATGTGTCTGTTTCTTGAAGGCCAATTGCTACCCCATTCATGATAGAGGACGATGACCGTTTCCACTTGAGGGTTGGGTGTTGGGCATTGAGTTACCAAATTAGACTTGGTGAGTGAAGTCCATGCTTTTGAGCCCGTGCCTATCCTGTCTTGGTCACTATGGGCTTATACTTTACTAGTCCCTTCAGCAAGAGCTGAACTGATCAGAGAAGGAGGGTGATGGACAACAGTTCTCTTGACTAAGACTCTCCTTTACAGGGGTGCCTGGGTGGCTCAGTTGGTTAAGCATCTGCCTTTGGCTCAGGTCATGATCCTGGGATCGATACCCACATTGGGCTCCCTGCTCAGTGGGGAGTCTACTTCTCCCTCTGCCCCTCCCCCTGCTCTTTCTCTCTGATAAATTCTAAAAAAAAAAAAAAATCCTCTGCAGGAGGAGCTTCTATGACACACGTGGCACGGATAATTTCCTAGGCTCTTTCTGAATGGTCCCCTCTGAAATGATCCTTTTTGTGAAATTTACCATATTGGCTTTACTAAAATGCAGAAGGTACTTGCTACTTATTTCAGGGATCAATCCTCATGACCTTGCAGATGTAGTGGGCTAGTGAGGTCCTGAGGGATAAGGAGATGCTTAAGTCTCTAGACCAGATGGTATGAGATGGTAGATATTATGAAGGGGAAAGCTCTAGCTTTCATGCACGAACAAATGACAAATTGCTTGTGTTCTCTGGGTATTAAACCTGAAAAAATGCACTGGCCATTTGTAATATCTGGGTATATACATTAGCAGCCACACCTAGTGACTCAAGAAAAATACTCCACCAGCATTCTCCCCCCCACTTTATTTGATATAATTAACAAAATTGAATGTATTTAAAGCCAATAATGTGATTTGATGTACACATTGTAAAATGATTACCACAGTCAGGTCCATTAACATCCCCTCACATGGTTACCTTTATTTGTGAGAATGCTAAGACTCTTAGCAAATTTCAAGTATGCAGTTATTAGCCATAGTAACCATGCTGTACATTATATCCCCAGGACTTATAACTGAAGGTTTATACCCTTTGATCAACATCTTCCCATCTCCTGTAGGCCCTGGTAACTACCATTCTGTGTCTGAGTTTGACCATTTTTTCCCCCTCAAAATTCCACATTTCAGTGAGTCTGTAGTGTTTGTCTTTCTGTCTGGCTTAAATGTAGCCTAAAGTTCTCCAGTTTTATCCATGTAACAAATGGCTGGATTTCCTTGTTTCTCATGGCTGAATGATATTCCATCGTGGGAATACTCCACATCCTCATTCATCTACTGATGGACACTTAGGTTGCATCTGTATCTTAGCTGTTGTGAATAACGCTGCAAAGAAAACGGGAATGCAGATTGGAGATTCTGATCTGTTTCTTTTGGACCCATATCCAGAAGTGGGTTTGCTGGATCATATGACCATTCTATTTTTAACCTCTTGAGGAATGTCTATACTGTCTTGAGTAGCTGTACCAATTTCCGTGCACAAGGATTCCCTTCATATCCTTGCCAACACTTTCTGATAAAAGCCATCCTAGCAGGCGTGAGGTGGTATTTCCTTGCAGTTGACTTGCATTTCACTGATCAGTGATATTGAACATGAACTTGTTGGCTGTGCATCTATCTCCTGTGGAAAAATATTCAAGTTCTTTGCCCACCCCCCCCTTTTTTTTTTTTTTTGATTTTTGAGATCGAGCATGAGTGGAGGGGGAGGGACAAGCAGTCTTCCCACGGATCAGGGAGCCTTATGTGGGGCTGGATCCTAGGACCCTGAGATCATGATCTGAGCCAAAATCAAGAGTCTGATGCTTAACCAACTGAGTCACCTAGGCACCCCACTTTGCTGCCTTTTTATTGATTTTTTTTTTTGCTATTAAGTTCTATTTTAGATGTTAACCCTTTATCAGATATATGGTGTGTACCTATTTTCTCCTATTCCAGATGTTGTCTTTGATTTTATCGATGGTTTCCTTTGTGCAGAAGGTTTAGTTTGATATAGTCCTAGTTTTTGCTTTTGTTGACTGTGTCTTTGTTGTCTTATCCAAAGAAATTCTCACCAAGACCAATGTCAAAGAGCTTTTCCCCTTTACTTCCAGGAGTTTCATGGTTTCAGATCTTGCATTTGTCTTTAATCCATTTCTAGTTAGTTCTGAGAGTTCTACCAGCATTCTTTCAAAGCCATCGGACTTAGTAGTCTTACCAGCAATTTGAGTAGAAATTAATAGGAATCATACGTAGATATTTGAGATTTTAGTGGCGATACTAATATCTTTAACTTTATCTGGAAAGCAGCTTTGCTTTTGACGATTAGAGCAGACCGGGTAGGATCCATTGGCTTTTGGGGGGGGGGCATTCTGTAAAAGCATGGGTCCTTCCTTGTCCCTTTGGGGGACTTCACTTCCTGCCAGGGTCTCAGGAGCTGTGGCTCTCCATGTCCTGACACTCCCATGTACTGCTTAGGGTCTGTCTTGTCCTAGAGTTCAGTCTTTTCTAGATTATGCAAAAAAAAAAAAGTCTCATAGACGGACTTCTGAGAACTTAATGGAGGAGAAAAAGTAAACACTATAAGGATTTTGGAAGAACCCTGCGTCTGCCCAATCCCATGCCCATGTGTACTCCAAGTGGTTATATGCTGCAAGGGATCTTAAAGCCTCTGAACATACATTTTATGCCTGCCAAGAAACTACCTGTTTTTTGTCCCCTTGTGCATCTAAGCAGGTTTTAAAACCTCCCTTTACTTCTGCTTCATTTTTTAACTACTGTAAGTTCTGCATTTATCTTAAATTTCTACTTCTCAATGGAATCCTTTGTTGAATTAATAGTTCACGGCTACATTATATAAACCTGCCTGGGGGTTTCCTGGCTTTCTTTTATAATCACTATTCTACTTTCTAAAGCTCTTAAATTATGAACTATAGCATACATTCAGAAAGATGCATAAAACCTGAATTATGGTTTAATCAAGTGAAAACCAGTACCCAGGTCAACGAATAGGCAGATTTTTTGGGGTGGTAGAAATACTGTGTCCTCTATCACACTGCTATTCCTTCCCTGTAAGGAAGAGAAACTCCTGATTTGTAGGGTAATTGCTTTCCTGTAGTCTTACTATCTCTGTGCGCATCACAAACAATAGTTAATTTAGTTTTGCCTGTTTTTGAAGTTTTATGAAAAACATGTATTCTGTACCTGGCCTATTCTGTTCAACATCCTGTCTTCAATATTCATCCTTTTCATGTGTGGTAGATAGCTTTAACTCCTACACATTCCACAGCTTATCAGACTGTTGATGAGTCACTTCTGGGTTGGGGACCCTCTAAACCGTGCTGTGAACACTTACCCCGATTTCCTAGTACACGGTCACGTTCTGATGCCAGTTCTCTGAATCCAACTAGAGGTCCTATAGTTAAACTTCATCTTGACAATATGGAGCACTAGTGCGGACCCCACAGTGAAAGGCAGGTCCTTCATAAGACCCCCCCCCCCCCCACTTCCGGTGCCTGCTACTCATCTTTGGGACGACTCTCCCTTTTGCCCAGCTGGCTACAGCTGTCAGATGTTTTGTTTCTATGGTGACTAAAGCAGTCGGCAGTTTAGCTCTGATGCTGACCCCCTGGAGTTAGCCTCTGATCCCACAAGGGGCTCGGTCCTTCACAAAACTGGCCCCACTCCAAATGCCAGTTGTAAGTCGTGGGGCTGCTTGCATTTCTGACTGGCTGTAAATCTGGGAGTTTCCACAACCCTCTGATTTGATCACATGCTAGAAGGACTCTCAGAACCTCCCTAAAAACACCATACTTATCAGTTGTAGTATAAAGAATACAGATACGAAACAGCCTGGAGACCTGTATGGGGGTGCAGCATGCAGAACTTCCAAGCCTTGTGGGATCGGGGTCACCCTTCCAGCCCATCAGTGTGTTCACTAACCAGAAAGCTCCACTGTGCCTCCATCTACAGGGTTTTTCTTGGGGTTTCACTACCGAGGTATGATTAAATCATCCAGCTCCATCTCCAGCTCACCTCTACCCTAGAGGTCAAGAGGCTGAAAATTCCAACTTTCTACTGTCTTTCTGGTGACCATCTAGAAGCTACCTAGGGCCCCACTAGGAGTCCACTCATTAGCCTAACAGAGATCCTCTTAATACTCAGGAAATTCAAGGATTTTTTTGAGACTTTGTGCCTAGAAGTAAGGACAGAGACAAGATTTCTTATACAGCAGGCAAAGTTGTGGTGGCAAATACCTGCATGGGACTGCTGGGTTGTAATGAGTGCATATCTTCAAACTTGCTAGTAAATGACCTTACAGGGTGGTGGCGATTTGTACTGGTAAATGGTAAAAGGTTTCCGAGCCCTCAAGTTCCACATCAGTGCTCACCACTTGGCATCATCAGAGTTAGGCAGATGGATGGTGGCACTTCATTTTCCTTTTTACTAACTTTTACCCTCCTTTTTGAGCGTTTTCACTGATTGTAGAACTTTAGGTTGGCAGGGGCGCCTGGGTGGCTCAGTTGGTTAAGCATCTGCCTTTGGCTCAGGTCAGCCTCAAGTCAGGCTCCCTGCTCAACTGGGAGTCTGCTGCTCCCTCTGCCCCTCCCTCCTGCTTGTGTGTGCATGCATATGCTCTTTCTCTATCGAAACAAAGCAAACTTTAGGTTGGCAGTTATTAAACCATCCCTCAATTCCATTGTTCTTTTAAACGCTTCCTTTAAAAGTATTGGAAAGGTGGTTTTTGTTGTTTTTTTTGTGGGCAAGGGGTCTGTTCCTAAGATTCCCCCCCCTTGTCATGTTTTCTATAGTTACACAACAGCGTATCTAAGTGTGGGTTTCTTCTAGAGGGATTTCGTCTTGATTGGGGTCTTTCTGGTTCTAGAAAGTTCTTGGGGGTGTCTGGCTGGTTCAGTTGGTAGAGCATGTGACTCCTGATCTGAGTTGTAAGTTTGAGCCTCATGTTCAGTATAGAGATTACTTAAAAAAAAAAAAAAAATCCTAAGTCCTTAGCCATTGTCCTTCCATATATTGTCTGTACTCTATTGCCTCTCTCCATATCTGATTAAATGTAGGTTACATAGCCTCACTGTATTTCTCATGTTTTCTGTTTTTAATCACTCTTGCATTCTGGTTACTTTGGTTTATAGATTTGTCTGTTTCTTAGACATCCATTATATTTTAATTTCAGTTCTAGAATTTCCAGTTCTTTCAAATATTTGAAATTTCAGAGATGTGAATTTCAATTTCCTGTTCTCAGAGCATTTATTTTCAAGTTTTATTTCTTATCAGCAAGCATAGTAATTGTATAATCTATCTGTGTCAGTATGAGGCTGTGGAGGTAACTTTCTGATTTCTTGTTCTTACGGACTCCATTTCTCCATGTGCCTTATTGGACTATGTTCTTGCCATAAATAAAAGTCCTAGGAATGAGTTCATATGTAGAATGAATATCTTCCTCCAGAGAAGATTTGTGTGTTTGCCAGGTGCTGGTGGGGGATTAGACTGCTGATTTTAGGGTCCTCTTAATCCAAGTTCAGGGCTTGAGAGTCCCTGGGTTCTAGTGAAACAAACCTGCAGGGCAAGACTGAGTGTTGGTCTATTTCTGGCTCACTCTTACCCTAGGGGTGTAAGCCATTAGGGTCTTCATTGTGGAGAGAGGCTTCTGTTCCATCCTCCATCCTGTGCAGGCCCTTGGTGTTGATTCTGTTTCTCTTGCCCTTGGAGACCACTAAAAAAATTCAAATTAGCTAGAATTGCCAAACACCCTTGGGGCCAAAGCAGATTCCATGCTCCCATATCTCCTTGGTTTTTCATTTTACTTTCAGTTTGGCTTTGTATTTATCTTGCTGCTGCTTCCATTTTTCTTTAGATCAAAATCTTTTTATCTAGCATTTTAGTCTTCTGAATTTTCCTTGCCATTAGTAGAAACTGGAAATACATTTCTTGAATCCCTTTGTTTTGCTGAAAAATCTAGAATAAGGTTGGTTTTAAGTACCTGAGCAGTAAATGTTCTATGTGTTTGCACACTCAAAAGTCTTATATCTGATCGTTTCAAACCTGGAATACTCTATGCCAAACTACTTCTCCTTACCATCTGTGGGGGCTGGCAGGACTTTCTGCCTTGAATTCCCTCTAAAGTGTCTTTCCCTAAGGTGCTCCCCCCAAATGGGCGGTCTTAACTATGGTCAGGGGGAAGGGGGGGTGGCTATGTGGGCAGGGAGAAGACACATGGCGATGCACACTACTGACCAAAATAAGGACATCTTTACACTGCTGTAGAAAATCTTTCACTCCTGGGTATAGCTGGTTGTGCACTTTAGGCAACTTTTTAATAGTGGAGATCCACAGTTATACCATTCTACTTAATCCAAAGACCTGAGCTAGAAGCCTTCTCTGTGCTGATCTTTCACTTAGTTGGAGGGCAGATTTCAGGGTTTCATCCTTGTGGGGGTGAATGCTGAAGCACTTACCAGCTGTGCATGGTTAGGGGAGATCATTACCGTTGAGCCGCTCTATGGGAGGTTCTTTGGTTGGTTAATCTGCTGCCTTTGATTTAATTGTACTATGTAGGATCAGAAATCCTTGCCTGGTTCTTGACCTTTAAGGTAGTGAAAGCTTAGGTAGGGTTTTAACATCTATGTAGGAAAATACTTTGGGAAGTGAAAAGTTAGGATTGAAGGTTTATGTATAAAGCTAGGACCCTCGGTAGACTTATTACCAAAACAAGAAAATAACAAGGAGAATACTCCATGTGGGGAAGAATGCACCCCTGAAAAGACACCCTAGGTCTGCACACTAGTAATCTGCCTGAATGTACACAATCCATATGATCTTATAGCTCCCAAACAGATATTAACACTAAAGATTTTCTTCCTAGGGCACTTTGGTGTCTTGGAAGCATGTGTGTGTGTTTCCCCTGAAATTGGGTGCTGAACCAGTGCATTTGAAATCATTAAAAAGATTTTCAGTTTGAAATTGGTAGTGGAATGTTGACTTTTCTCTTGGAAATGCTGTAAAAGCAAAGAAGGAAAGGAGAATCAAAATATAAATTATATTTGGAAAGTTAGGAAATATTAAAAACATCAGATCACAAAGTAAGTGGAATGGTTTCTAAAAGCAAGCAAATCAAGCAGGGCATACACAGAGGGAAGCGGGCGGGGCGGGGGGGGGGAACTTGTCAGAGGACACCTCATAAAGTAAAGCGTGCACATCGAGGTAAAATTCTTCCTTTTCAATAGAGGTAAATAGAGCCTACAGACTGGTAGGATGAGCTTTTGTTCTAAAGCTTTTGTTTTACTCAGCCCAGTTTGTTTCCAGACCTGGAAACCAGTACCATCATCCCATTAATAACAGTAAAATTTAAAGGAGAGCAGAGAGGATAGAGTTCTGGTGAAGACTTAGAAAGGGGTACCAAATATAGAAATAAGGAAAATTAATAGGGAGAGCAAGAAGGATATTTTCTAATTGTTTTATATGGAATTCAAAAGGCGATCCAAAATCCATGTAAGTGGGATCTCCAAAGAAAAAGTCCTAGATCTTGGAATACATGCAAAGATAAATTGCTTATGACAAATGAGGCCAACAATCCAATTATTCTACTGAGCCACATACAGTAAGAGCAGAGTAGTGTCTTCCAAGCTTAAAATCTGATCCAAAAAATTGCCTCCATACAAACTATTACAAAGACAATATTTTTGTCTTGTGCTTTTTGAGTCCTTACAGGTTAAACATGTTTTCTCGAATCCTTCAAAAATCTGGTGGGTGAACTTGAACCAACTAAGATGACAAAATATATAGCAAAGAGAAGGGCAAGAATAATTTAACTGTACACTTAGAATTTAACTGACAAGGGACTGGGAGATTGTTATGTGATCTAACAATAGAAAAGTGATAGGACTAAAGATACATAAGCTACACTAGGGAGGACAAGGAATGTGGGAGGTAGTCTGGTTATACTGATTTCATTTTTTTGTAGCTGGAGACTAAAAGATGTAATATAAAATATCCAATAAGATAGGTATAAGTATATTCAAGAAAATAAATGCAATAAGCTAAAATCGGGTAGTGGAAGAGAGGGAAATTCAAGGGGTGAAGAAGATTGTATATCGTTTTTCATAACTTTTCTTAGATTATCTAATAGTTAAGGGTACTATATAAAGGAACAGTTATAAAAGGAACCACTAGAACAAAAAATGCCAGCATTTAAAATGCTAAGAAATACATCCAAAACCAAACCCGATTACATGTAGAGGAAAACCCACGGACTTTAATATAGAATGCTTTCTTCACCTATTGATCTATAATGCAGAATAAAAACTCAAATTATGTCAAATATTAATAGGTCAAACTCAAAAGAAAAGTGTCCGATTAAATCACAAGACAAGACTCCATTCTAAAAGCGACTCAACTGAGAAAGCTTGAAAATGCAAGTAAGGACAGTTATATTAAGCAAATTCAAACAGAATATCCAATATGGTTGAACCCAAAGCCAAAAGCATTGAACAAGAACAAAAGCACCCTTCTTAATACTCAGGATGTGGATCATAATGGTCATTCATAGATGAGAAATCATAGAAAACATACTACTGGACTTCAAATATTTTAATGATCAAGTGGACAAAAGGGAAGTACATACAGGCCTTCAAGATCAAAAGTAAAACACATATACCATACTTTGTAGCCTCAAAACAGAACGCATTTTTCATTCAAGTTTCCATGGGATCGTCAAATCTGACCATACATTAATCCACAATTACATTCCAAAAAATGAACATTTTCTAATGAGTCATTAAAAGATAATGGAAAAAACTAAGAAAATAGGATCCCTCCCCACAAAATTTTTTCTTAAAAGCTACTCCAACTACATTAGACAACTCAGAACAAAATCTAAGTCTAAATTGCAGAATACTTAGAAAATACCAATTTTAGAACTTCAGTATGATTTGTGGAATACCAAGGCAGCTCGGGGAAGTATAAATCCTCATTTATAATAAGAATAGATGTATTAATCTCCAGTTAAAAAAAAAAATTCTATGGGAGCCAAAGTGGAGGAGTTTAAAAATGCAGGAATGATTTGGGAGACAGGAAAATGATAAGACTAAAATTAAAAGGAAGCAGTCCCTTTGGGGGCAGGGGAGCAGAAAAACCAGCCAGGATTCTAGTGGAGAGACCTAGTGGCTTCCATGATTGTGAGGCCTGCCTGGGGAGGTCTAGAGTCCAGGGGCTGGACCCCCTGGGAAGAGTGGGCTGGGACACTGGATGAGCCCAAACTGCAGTGAGCGCATAACTTCTTCCAGGAAGCCTCTTTTCTGCTCCTGAGGCCTTTCAGCTGATTGAATCCTGCTCCCTCAGGTTATGCAGGAAAGTCTTCCTTAAAGTACACGGATGGTGGACGTTATTCACACCTGGGGGATACCTTCAGGGTAGTGTTTGATTGAATAATGGGGGACTATTGTTGACCATCCCCTAATCTGCCCAGACTAGAAGGTGTCTTGTCCTCAGGAGAGGTGATAGGTAGAATTCTCTTAATCTTAAGTTATTTCCTCAAACTTTTCCATACCTCATTGAACTACATAGCTTTCTAGGAATCTATAAATGATCACAACTAATTCGAGAAAAAGTAGAAAATCTGAACACCTGTTCCCCAAAACCTTTCTTCAGGAATTACTCCTTGAAAGCCTATCACAAGAGAACAAATGATTTGATTGCCTGTTCAGTTTTTCTGGAGCCCTGCCGTCCATGAGCGCTTTCTGTGATGGAAACAGTCTGATGGCGCTGCCCAGTGTGGCCACAGCACTGAGTGCAGCTGGTTCTTGGGACTGGATTTTAATTCTATTCAATTAAGTAGCCACATGTTGCTGTTGGCTACTGGGTTGGACAGTGTAATGCTAGGGCATACAAAAGAAGGAAAACTTCCAAAATTCTTTTATGACCTAATCATAGAATTGATAAGTATAATAGACTGAGCATAATAAAACCTATAGATCAATTTCATTTACAAAAACTGGTGCAGACACCCTAAATTAGCCAACAGATTAGTAGCATTTTAAAATCCCAATCTAAGAAGACCATGTGGGGTTTATTCCAGGCATTTACAAGTGGTTCAGAAAGCACAAACTTGATTTATATTAAGATATTAGTAGAAAAGGAATGCCTAGAGAATATCTACCATCATGAACTATTGAACATAATTCTAGTCAAATCATGTGTGAGAGAATATGAACTGTTCCTTTGGAAAATCCCAAAGAATTATTCAAATAAGAGAACTAAGAAACATGGCTGCCTATAATAAAACCTGTAAAGAGCACAATAGCTTTCATATATATAGACCATAACCAGATAGGATATGATGGCAGAGAATCTAGCATAGCAACAATGGGTAAGCTTGTAAGAATCTAAAGAAATTGCAAGATCTAGTTGAAGTAAACCATCTCCTGAAGGATGGAGGGAGACTTGAGCAAGTGGGGGAGGATGTAATGTTCTCTTGGATAGGGTTCTACAAGTTGTGAATTTAGTGTCCATTTAAGTCCCCAACAGGACTTTTTTCTTATAAGGCAAGCTGATCCCAAAGTTCATATAGAATGATTAAAACAAGAATAGCTAAGAAAACTTCTACTCCTGAACACATAATTATACAAGTTAAAGTAGTTTTATACTAGCACATAAATAGGCCATTGATTAGAAGGTCTAAATATGGACCCAGACGCATATGGGGATGTAAGCTCTCGTAAAGGTCTTTCAGAACCACGAAAGGAAGAGTATCTGTACATATTCAGTCCACGGTATTGAGCCATCCCAGAAGAAATCATATTGTGCATACCTAACATACTAGATCAAATGGATTAAAGTTTTCAGTGCAAAAGGCCATAAATGACTAGAAAGATGAAGGAAGTCTTTAAAAATTCTGGTTAGGAGAAGGCCTAGCTAAGCTTGCCACAAATATAGCAGTTATAAAAATTCAACTATTAAAGGTTCTTTGACAAACGCAAAGTCAAAAGACCTATTACATAGAAGTATGTAGTACTGAACTCAGTCCTTTGTGATAGGACACTAAGTGGCCCTTTCAGATTGTTTGGGAACAGACCAATAACCCTCTAGAAAACCCAGCAAAGGCACAGATAAATAGCTCTAAGGAAAGGACCTACAAGCCGCTCCTAAGCTCATGAAAAGATGAGTGCCCTCCTTTATAATTAGAAAAATGCAAATTAAAACTTCACGGAGATGCTAATTTTCATCAGTCAGATGGACAAAGATGAAAAGGTTTGGAAACGCTGTGTGTTGGCAAGCGTGTGGGGAGGAGGTGCTCTTTTATTGCTGTAGGAGAGCTAATTGCGATGCTCTGTATGGCTGTTGGGTTTGTGTTTAGCCAGATTTTGTGACTGCAATTTCAGGGCAATGGTCGGAGAGGAGACCAGATTTCAGGACATAAAGGGTATCGTGTTCTGCCACTCTCCCCAGTAGCTTAGTCTTCATCCTTCTTCACTGGTGGTGTGTGGTGATTGTCCTGTTTGGTGGGGTGTAGAGTTCACACCCCACAACTGTAGTCTGATGTTGCCTGCGAGGACACGTACCCTGGGCTTTCAGTTCTTTACTTCCCATGAAAGCCCTAATTCACGTGATAAATACTTTGCTAAATCTTAGGGGCTCTTCCCCCCTGCACCTGTGCTCCTCATTCTTGCTTTGGGCGTAACTAGTCTTGACCTATGTGAGGTAGACGCAGGCTTGCTCTCGCCCTCCAGTGTTGACTTGGCTGTTTTACCTCTGGTCTGGTGAACCGGGGCGCTGGGATAGCACCCTTTTTCTGAGGGTGAGCTAGAGATGCAGCACTGAATGAGGGAGAACTTTGCTGTTTGGAATGGGGGAGGGGTGAGGATATTAAACTGGGGACCGTGGAGCCTGCTGTTTGGCAGGAGACTTTCATTTAGGGCCGAAAGGGACAGACCAGTGAGAGTTGCGACTCAAGTATGCCTCCAAGGAAGGAATGTGTGGGGTGAAGTGAAGCAAATGTACCAGCTGGCCTGTAAAGTCTCCCCACATCAGGGAGGAAGTGTAATCAGGGAGGCGAACCTGGGTTCCTTGCCCAAGAAGAAGCTGGAAGGGGATGCCATCTATGGATGGTGGACCAGCTGCAAGGGAAGAGCTCTGAAACAGGAAGTTCTCCCTGAGTTCTGCAGGCTGACTGCCCAGAGACCGGTCGGATCAGGCAAGGGTGTGATTTCAGGAATTCCAAAATTAGGTAGAGCTAGGAGGGGCAAAGCTTAATGCACAGCAGGTTAGAGTGTGTGGAAATCCTATTTGTCAAAAAAAAGGCCTGTTCGTGGGAGCAGGACTCCTTTTACCGTTTATAATTAAACGGGTCTTAATTATGCATAGGGTGGTGAATGTTAATTGATGTGGGGGGGGAAAAAAGAGGTCTACTTGTTAAGGGTATGTGTGTCCCAGAGGACTTCGTATTAACCATCCAAGGCACGATTTCCCCTCTACGTCCGATGAGGAAGTGACAGAAGGGCCACTGTAGCCTCGGGGACACAGGCCATGGGAATGGGTTCTTCCCATGCTGTTCCAAATGGCATGCTTTCTAGAACAGACTTTACCCTGGATCCCTCCCACTACACGTTTTCTCTACTCCAGCTTTGGCTCCAGGGTATTAATAAGGGAATTAACAGATGCTCTGAAATATTACAGATGCCTATTGTCCAGCTCCATCATTTTATTCATTATGGCTGATATTAAGTCCCTAACATGCGTCCATCACTATATCTAGTACTTTACGTACATTAAGGTCTTAAAATGGAAGCATTATGTACATATTATATACATAGCTGATAAGTACAGGCATTATCTTTTTTTTTTTTTTAAAGATTTTATTTATTTGACAGAGAGAGGCATAGCGAGAGAGGGAACACAAGCAGGGGGAGTGGGAGAGGGAGAAGCAGGCTCCCCGCCGAGCAGGGAGCCCGATGCGGGGCTCGATCCCAGGACCCTGGGACCATGACCTGAGCCGAAGGCAGACGCTTAATGACTGAGCCACCCAGGCGCCCCTACATGCGTTATCCTAAACACACTTGTGTAATTGCCACTTAGATCAAGAACAAATCTTCCTTAGGACCTCAGGAGCATTCCCTGTGCATCCCCCTAGTGACTACACTCTTCTCTCAAAGTCCTCACCGTCCTGATTTCTAACACCAGAGGTTGGGTATGCGTGTTTCTGAACTTTATGTGAAATGGAATCAAGCAGTTTGCATTGTGTCTAGCTCCTTTTCCTCAAACTTGTTTGTGGGATTCCTCCTCATTGTTCCATATACTAGTAGTGTGTGTATTCTTGTTGCAGCATTTAAACGTGTGAGTGCAGCACCGTTTACCCTGGTACCACTAATGGACTCGTGGAGAGTTTCTACTACTTGGCTATTATGAGTATTGTTTTCTTGAACGTATCTTTTGGTGAAAACATGTATGTATTTTGGGCATATGCCAAAAATAAAATTGCTAGGTCCTAGGGCATATATTTAGTGTTGGTGGTTATCTACCATCTTACCATTTTTTTGGCAGTGCATGAGTATTCTAGGTGTTCTACCTTACCAACATTGGGCATCATCTGCTTTTTAAAATTAACTTCTTGGCAAGTGTCTAGTGATATTGTGTGCCATAGATTGAATTTCTGTGTACCCCCAAAATTCATGTGTTAAGAACTTAACCTCTAAGGTGATGGTAGGGAAGTGGGGTCTTGGGGAGGTGCTTAGGTTATGGGGGCAGAGCCCTCATGAGTGGGATTACTGTTCTTATAAAAGAGACCCTAGAGAGCTCCTCAGCCCCTTCCACCATGTGAGTCTGTGATCTGGAAGGGGACCCTTGCCTGACCATGCTGGCACCTCAGTCTTGGACGTCCAGTCTCTAGAACTGTGAGAAATCCTAGAAGCCACCCAGTCTGTGGTATTTTGTTATAAGCAGCCCAGAAAATGATGTTGTGGTTTTCAGTCTGATTTCCCTGATCACTAATAAGATTGAAACATTTTCACTTGTTTATTTGCAATTTGGATAGTCTGTTTTTGTGAAGTGTCCACTCAAGCCTCCTGCCCATTTTTCTTTTGGATTCTTTGACTTTTTTTTAAAATTTGAGAGAGCATGGGGGGCGGAGGGGGAAGGGAAGAGTGAGAAGGAGAATCAGGCTCCCCACTGAGCAGGGAACCTGATGCGGGGCTCCATCCTAGGAGCCTGGGATCTGACCTGAGCCAAAGGCAGATGCCCAACCAAGTGAGTTACTTAGGTGCCCCTCTTTGGCATTTTCTTAAATGAGTTCTTTTTTTTTTTATTAAAGATTTTATTTATTTATTTGAGAGAGCGAGAATGAGAGCATGAGAGGGGGGAGGGTCAGAGGGAGAAGCAGACTCCCCGCCGAGCAGGGAGCCCGATGCAAGACTCGATCCTGGGACTCCAGGATCACGACCCGAGCCGAAGGCAGTCGCTTAACCAACTGAGCCACCCAGGTGCCCCTCTTAAATGAGTTCTTTACATATTTTGGATATAAATCTTTTATCACCTCTTCCCAAATTAAAAGGTCCAGTGAAATACCAATAAATTTTCCCATAGTTTATTTTGTGTCAATTAAAAACTCTAAAATTTATGCAAATGCAAAAAACCAGGAATAGCTAAGAACATTTTAAAGAAGAAAGTTGGAGGGTTACTTGATTTCAAAATACTTTGTGAAAGTGGTTAAGACCTTGTGGTATTGGCCCACAGACTGATGAAATGGTAGGTCAGAAACAGACTCACACTTGGACACTTGATTTATGACTATATGGCATTTGAAAAAGTGGAAAAGATTTATTTTCCCCTAATAATCCTAGATTAACTGAATATCCAAATGGAAAAAATTAAAACCTGATCCTGGCCTCACACCTTACTCCAAGATAAAATGGAGGCAGATTATAGGTGTAAACATGTAAGATAAGATGATTAAAGCTTCTAAAAGCTAGTGTAAGAACATCTTTATGACCTTGGGAAGGTAAGGGTTCCTTAGGCAGGATACCTGAAGCACTAACCATTAAGGGGAAGCCTGATCAATCAGACTACATTAACATAATGTCTTTATATCAAAAGATACTGTTGGAGTGAGAAGGCAGCCCTTGCAGAGGGGGAGAACCTATTTGGTGGTGGGGGGGGGGGGTGCTGGACTATGTCGGTGGCTTTGGCCAATGGGAGGTTGGAGGGCAGAAGGAAGGGAGAGAAGTAAGGATAGCGCTCTCCTTCCTCTCCCCCCCCCCCCCCCAACCCCAACCCCAACCCCAGTTGTGAGTAACTTCTCCAGCAGCCGCTGCATCACCTCCATGGGTCCCCACTCTAATTCCGTCTTTTACTGGTTGGTGCCAACGCCTGGGTTCTGAGAGCTCTTGCAGTATTAGGCCCCACTGGTGCCCTAACTGCCATCCTTTGAGTCCCACCAGCACAGCCGGGCTGGACAGCTCTGGATAGCTTCAACTCCCCTCAAGCACTACTACATCTTTCACCTTCTGTCCTGGGGTTTCTATCACACTTGTAGAGATTTCAAAAAGCTTGCTTGGCAAGCAAGCATGTACAGCTAGGAAATGTAGGAAGATGACCCTAGCTGGGTAAATGAGATGGCAACTGATGAACAAATACTTCTCCCAGTCAATCCGTAGGTGGAAAAATCTGCATGTCCTACATGCTTCTCAGAAGATCCTGGGGTGGGATTGGGCTTTCATTGCCCACAGCAGTGACCTCAACAGTGCACCTTATGCTGCCCCCCCCCCTTATTCTAACACCTCTAGCTTCTTGGAATCGCATCCTAAATTATAGTGAACACTTGAACAATGTGGGTTTCAAATGCATGGGTCCATTTATACATGAATTTTTAAAAATACTGTAAATGGAGCTTTCTCACGAACATTCTCTTTAGCTAGCTCTATTGGAAGCACAGTATATAACACACAGAACATACAAAGTATGTGTTAAGCAACTTATTGGTAAGGCTTTTGGTCAACAGTAGGCTATTAGTAATTAAAGTTTTAGGGTTCTGGAAGTTATACTTGGATTTTTGACTGCATGGGGTGGGTGTCGTGCCCCTAAACCTTTCATTGTTTGAATCTGCTGTATTTGCCCATAAGCTCTAGTCTCAGGCTCTGAGTTTCTGTGGGAGGCAGTGAATCCAAGCGAAGACACTGCTTTCTCTCAGTCATTCCAGTGTAGGGGTATGCCAGATTTCTGATGTTATTAATCCCTGGTTTGTTGCATTGTATCCTGTTGGAATTCCTGCATTTTCATTCCTTAGATCTTCCCTATGTAGAGTGGACTCTGCTTTCCTAGTTAGTCTGACTGGTAAACCATTCTGGTCTCTACCCTTCTGCTATCTCCCTTTGTAGCTTCTCCAATTTCTGGCCCTATTCCCACCTCATAGTCATGAGTCTGCATGGGCTCCTGACCATTTTTCTTCATTCTCACTGTAAAGCCATCTGATCTTAGACATCTGTCATTTGTTATAAGAACGGGAAAGCCGAGCATTGCATGGTAGGTAGTTTGTTGAACTTTGGAGACCACCTGCCAGGCTTCAAGTCCTGACTGTTGAGTGATGGTGGCACTATCTTATCCTCTCCCTGATTCAGGTTCCTCACGTGTGAGGTGAGAACAAGGCAAACATTTGTTAGGTTTAAATGAGTTAATTCATTTAGGACAATCCTGATAAGTAAAAAGTATTACATAAATATTTTCATTGCAACTTCAGAATCTATACTTGTTTTCTATACTGATTCATCAAAGGTATTTCCCTTAACACTTTGATAGTTTTATTCATTCACCTAAGAATACTTGCTGAGTGTCTATTCTGTATTAGCATCTGTGGACCTCCTTGTCTCTTGCAGCTTAGTATTTCAGAAAAAAAATTCTCTTTCTACCAACGACTCTCCTGTCCCCCAAGAGAAGCTTTTTTTTTTTCTAACATTTTCTTGAGAGTATCATTTCACTTTTCTTAGTCATAACTGCAGTAATTATTCTGACTTGTATGGTGCCTTACAGCTGTGAAAATACTTTTAAAAACATAATGCTAAGCTACAGATACCCTGAGGACAGGCTTAGTGTCTTGACTGCAGATCCCCAGCAGCTAACCCATTATTTAATTCCTAGTCAATGACCAGGAAACGTTTGTTGGAGTTACTTCATCTTAACTCTGAACTATAGGCAAGATTTGTTACCAAGTTTCCATAGAGAAAACCCCCAAAGAGATGGGTCACTGATTCTGTGTTCAACATCTTGACCCAGAAATTTGCACCATGTTTAAGTAGCTGTGACAGAAGTTCCCTGAGTTTGGAAAATGTGTAGTTCCTTTTTACCCTTATCATTCATTATCCTTGCTTGGGATTGTTCCTTTGCATTGTATCTATTCTGATTCAGATACACCGTCTTTACCCTGGACTCTCCATCCCTGCTGGGGCCTCCCTGGCTGCTTTCAGTTCTTTCGCCTGCTGCTAAGGAGCCTGGTCAGCCGGAGGACAGGCTGGTCTGAGCATCAGGAGCCCGGATGGAGCCTGATACTAACAGCAAGCTTCTGGACTCTGACCTTTCTGGGCCAGTCTCCTTCTATAGAGAATAAAATGAGGATCGGGTTGCTGCATCTGAAAGATCCTTTGAAGTGGTGACCTTCTGGGGACACCCCTCTGCTCCTGTCACTCTTCTTCATGCGTCTCCTAGCTCAGCTCTGCCTGTGAGGCTGCTTCGTATTGTCCTAGCTCCCTGTCTGCCAGGTGTGTGGGCGAGGGAGGCTCCTTCCCTCTGGGTCTAACTAAGGCGCTCGAAGGGGGGGGGGGGGGGGGACATGGGCCGCGTGGGGTGACCAGGGTGCTTCTCTCAACCGTTGGAACTGGTCTTCAGCTTCATCCTTTGCTGTCTTCCATGCGTCCCCTTGTTTCCTGGGGCAAGGTGCTATGTGCACGTGTTTCTAATCCATGAGCACTCCCATCACGGAGCACCCTCCAAAATGGGGCCCAGCCTTCAGAAGAAAAATAGCCAATCCTATCAAAGTCTCACATGTTGTGGGGGAGGGTTAAAAAGCTGCTCTCATCATCATCCCTGTAGTCTGGGGTGGGGAGAGCTGGGAGGAGACTTTGTTTAGGGTTCTCAGGCTTATGGCCTCAGTTAACCCAGTCCTGTCGTCCTCCTAACCTGCGCCGTTGTCGGGAGCCACACTCTGAACGTTGGACTCTTCTTTCTCTGAGGTCTAGAGGTAATTCTGTGCAAGGGTGCCATCAGGGAACTTTCTACATGTGAGAGCCTCAGAAATCAAAAACAGTGTGGCAGTACAAACTTAAAATACCACAAAGCAGAAAACTCAATAGGAATGAAAGACCATGGAAATATTTGTCAGAATTAGGACAGCAAGTGTTGTGTGCATGATGAGCACGTTTACAGAACAGGGTGGGGGGAGGTGGGGAGCTGACGATCGGAGATATTTATACACAAGCTCAGTGCCTGGAGGGCATCTTGTATTGTAAAGAAACAAATTCGAATAGGTGACCTAAGATAATCCTCTGTAAATAAGGTTTTTGTGTAAATGACTGCAGTAGAACTAAACTGTGGCTATTTCTCCTGAGGTCTTTGGAAACAAGTAAATTCTAGGGTGCCAGTAATGGATTAAGTAATCTCTTAAGTAATTTATGATAATTGGACATAAACAAAAAGGTGCGCAATTGGAAAGCTAAGTCCCCCAGCTTGCCTGCACAGCACCCAGAGTTTTCAGGGGAAGGATAGGCAAGAGTGTGTTTTATGTGGTGAGGGACGTCTGTGCTGTTCCAGGTACCGGACCTTCGGCTTCTGATACAGCCTGGGGTTGAGCGTATGGCCCAGCTTGGCCTGCCCAGGGGAGGGGGGTGGGGGGCATGCTCCTGGGGGGATGTCCGTCTCCGGGTTAGTGCTCAGCCCTCCCTCCTTGTTAAGATTCATTGCACGATTCAAGTCTTACTGTTTTCCACCTAGAGTGTTGGCCTGAGGGATGTGTTCCCAGGAAACCGGAGACCTCTAGGTGAGAAGCTAAGCAGGATTTGTTTGCCTGTCTTCCTCCTCATTCAACTTCCACCAGGCTCGCTGCCTGTATGAGACCCCTAATTTGGTAAGGTTTTTCATGGAGCCTGTGATTTGATGACGGGGTTTTTGTCCTCCTTACCCCACCTGAAACACCATCCACTGTCCTGAGCTTTCCCTTTGCTCCACTAATACAGCACCCTCTTTCACGCTGTATTGTACGCCCTCCCCCCCCACTCCCTCCCCTCTGTCTTCTTCCTTTAGGAGACCCTGTCTTCTCTCCCCACCCTATCTTCCTGTTAGGTAGGCTTTTACTCCATTCCTTTGATCTCCTAGACGGGACTCTATTGGAACATTTCCTAATACCCGTGCACTTGTTTGAGGGACCCACTGGATTGTGAGCTCCTTGGAGCGGGGCTTTGTATCCAGAAATCTCTGGAAATGATTGATCTGTTCACTAACAAATTCCTTTTCTCTGACCACCCCCTTTCTGTTCCAGTGACCTGATTTGTCTGTTCCAGGCATTTAAACTAGGGCCCCGTCTTGCCCTTGCCAACTAGTATCCCTTTTTACACCAAAGCTTGTGTACTAAACTTCGGTCAAGGTCGCCTGCCTGTGGAATTACGCATGTTCTTGTCTCTTAGGATATAATCTGGTTCCTTCATCTCATGTCAGTAATGAATTAAGATAAAAAAGTGCTCTACAGCTAATGTTAGCCCCTCCCCCTCAAGTCAGCTAAACTCGGTTTCGTCATCGGCAGGTGCCCTCACTGCTAACCTGGTCCTTATGGGTGGGTCATGGGCAGTTTCCTAAGTATAGCTTCTCATCAAGGACACCTGAGCTTCTTACAAGTGAGCATTCCCAGGTTCATGTTCAGAGTTCAGTAACAGAACATAAACATACGTGCAGGGCTGGCTTCATGGGCGTGTGCCCTGGGCAGTTACACGGGCCTGGGTGTGGAAGCTCCCTGAGCTTGGTTTAAAGGGGTTCTGGTGTTGCCTTGGAATTCTGGTAGCTTTTGAACAAGGGACCCTGCATTTTCATTTTGTACCAGTCTTGATTATATGGCTGAGCTGGTCGTATGTGTTTGAGGGTAATGTCTACATATGCATTTTGAAGAAACAAGCACTCCCTGACTTGCTTCAAAAACCTACCGTGAGGATGTTTTAAAAAGTTAATTGCTAATATTAGTGAGGATATGGGGAAAAGAGCAGTCTCATTTGTTACTGTGGTAATGTAATTTTCCTAGAGGGAAATATAATTTTATGTACATTTAAACCTTTAAAAAGTTCCCTTCATCTTGAAATTCAAAATCTTAATACATTATCTTCCATATCTTTACCCTTAAGGCGCTTTTTCTGGTTTTGACTTTAATTTTCAAATTTTATTCTTAAGGTACTACAGGCCCATAGTTTAAAAATCAAGCAGTACTAAAAAGCTTATAATGAAGTTTCCTGCCTTCCTCCTAAGTCCTAATTCCCAGAAGCAATTCATTTAGTAATGTCTTCTGGTATTTACTTTTCTATCTCTATACTGTTTGATTTATCAAATTTAAGAAATCTATTAACTTCCTGTTATAGTGGAGATAATTTAAATCTTATACCTTCCCACAATCATGCTAATGTCTTTAATGTAGATCTTTTTGCATGTACTCTTAGACCTTTTGTTGGCTCTCTATACATAATTTTCGGGTTTATGGAATTATTAAATAGCTTTCCACCAAGCTGTATGTTTAGATTTATCCATGTTGCTCTTTCCTGACACAAGTATGGGGCTAGCACATTGTTTATTCACTACAGCACTGTTAGTAATAAAGATTAACGCCAAACTAAATGTCCATTACCAGGGGACAGACTGAATGACTATAGAATACTCTGCCACAGTTAAAAACCATGGCTTTTGTCCCTGGTCAGCAGGTGCAGGTGCATCGAAGTTTATGTGAATGAAGACTGGAAGATCACTTGACACGAACTGTGTGTGGACCATGTGCTCTTTTCATTCTTGTGGTGGCGAGACAGGTGACTCTTGGGTGTCTGGGGGCAGCTTGGTGCTCCAGCAGTGCCCCGCCCCCTCTGTGCTCCTTCTCTAGGCCAGCATGGCCATCTCTTCCTGCAAAGTGGCTCTGCCTTGAGTCCCTCTTATTCTGGATCCCAGTCTTTGGACTGTTCCACGTTTCCCCGTTCTTTTCCCGCCTCCCCCCCTTCCAGCTTTTTATTCCATTGGGAAGAACTCTGATAGCCTGTTAGAATAGAGCCCAAGTCATTAAAAAAAGAAATGTTTTCATTCTTTATAGGTCAGTCCTATTACAGAACATAAAGGATTAATGTTCAAATGTGTGTATACAGTCAAATTTCATACTGTCGTATTTGTTCATCTTGTTTTTTTCCTTCTCCATACTTTTTCTCTTCCCTGTGGGAAGAAGGTTTGGGACGGTAGGATTCTAGACCCAGGATCAAGGGGGGTAAACCTGCCCATCAACCAGTGACAGCACAGCTCTCCGGATGAAGGCTTGTCACTAGGGCGTTTGGAATGAGTGGAAGTCCATACTGTCCCTGGTCTGAGGCCTCCTGTCCAAAACTTACTGCTTCAGACTGTCCTGTGATGCCTACAGATTAAATTGAGAAGTCAAGTTTGTTTCCTGTTACAAATGTTAATTAACCATATGGGAGGCTCTCAAACTACACGCTTGTTAAGTCTTTAGAGAGCCCGTGAGGGAGCAGCCTGAGGGCAGGAAGTCGTGTGCCCGGGAGGGGCTGGGGGAAACAGACTTTGACTTGGGGTGGGCAGGTCTGGTGATGACATCTGGCCTACCTCAGTGGAGGCTTCGTTCTTCACCCCTTGGCCCTTGGCCCTTGGCCCTTGGCTCTTGGCTCTTGGCTCTGAGCTTGCAAATGTTTCTTGCAGATAAAGATGGGTTGGAGAGAATGTTCTCAGGTGTTTCAAGGTGTCTTGAGGGAGATAGTATTAGGTTGGGGGTGGGGGAGAGGTGCTGTGAAGGGAATGGAAAGCCTGGTTTCAGTGGTTCGTACTCCTGATCACACAGGTGCCTGAGCAGGACCACCTCTAAAGAATCAGAAATTTAGTATCTCTTCTCTGCCTCCTTTTCCTTACAAACCTAGTCACGGATGTCTCTCCTTGCCTGAGTGAGAGGGAGGAATTCTCCCCTCTGGGGGCAAAGCTTTGTCTGCAGCTAGTTGAGAGCCTGGCCTCATTCAGAGCTTGCCCCTGTTCTTTGCGGCCAAGGCCAACCTCATCCACACATTTGTTCTCGTTCAACAAAGGCTTGTTAAGGCTCCTGTAAAATGGCAGGCACAGTCCCCTGCATACCTGAATAATACAATTTTGAAAATATGTCCAAAGTTCTCACTTCTGACGGTTGAACAAAATCCTGTTACTAGGTGGATTCCATTGAGAGCCAAACAATTCTGCAAAATCCTATTTATGTGTAATCAGTTTATTGATCACTTTGAACACAGTGGGATGGGGATAAACAGTTTTTTTTTTTTCCCCTCCAACTTCTATTTCCAACCAGGTTCTGTAGAATTCCTATTTCCTGTCTTTTCATGCTATTTTGGACAGAGTCTATAATGTTTCCTCCTCTTTCAATTATGAGAAGTTGAGTTGCCCTCCTAACTCTGCCGGCCCTGTCTGTGGGCGGACTTGTGGTTTGGAAGATCCAAGGATCAACAGGGTCTGTAGTTGGTTCTTCTGATTGGCTTCTTCCTCCAGCTGTTTGTGTTGGGGACAGAGCGCTAGAAAGGTAGGGTGTGTTTCACGATCTTTCTCCTCCACTCCAGCAGCCTTGGAAATTATGGTTGGAGGAGTTGCCAGTCTGGCTCTGGAATTTCTCCACTACTTCAAGGCTTTGCTCTTCAAGGCACTGAGGTGGGGAAGGGGAGAAAGACCAGTGGCTATCAACTCGACTGACAGCCTTGTTGGGAGTCCCCCCGTGAATGTTCTTATGGCTTCTTGAGCTGCTACTGATGGATTTTGGGGTGTAGTAGACCTCTAAATGTCAGCTCTAACATATGCATGAGTTCTTTGGAAGGCCCCATAAAACCACCTAAACATGGGGATGCAGAGTCCCCTCCCTCTGAGACCCTCTTCCAGAAGACAGGGGCACTCCTGCTATGGGAGCCCCTTGGCAGGCTGCCCTCAGGTGGGGACCTACAAGTTACCCCCAGCCTAGCCCACTCAGTGGGGTTCATTTGATCATAAGAATCTCCTAGGTTTTTTGTTTTTGTCCTGCCATCTGCTCTGTGTCTGATCACCTATTTACCCTGTTGGTGAAAGTGGGATCCCCCACTAGAGATGGCATGAAGTGGCCAAACCCAGGACACCTGACATTAGTGGAGACTGGCAGTGGTTGACCAGCCCCACCCAGCCCGGGGGGAGGATGCCACCGGCCATGCAGGGACTAGAGAAGAGGGTGAATCAGAAGGGCTATAGCAGGCAGGCTCACTTTGCAGTGACCCGGTGAAGTGATCCTTGGTTTCCATGGGAAAATAATTGGCTTGTTTGAAAAATTTTGCAAGTTGGCAGGTAGGTTGAGGACCAGAGGGGATATAGCTGGTCCAGCTAATAGAGAAACTAGCTGGGCAAGGAGCCTTTCTCATGAGATGGTAGGAATTCATGGCTAGGCTTTATGGGTTCTGAAAGGCTCCAAGACGTGTGGGGCAGCATGTGGAATTTCAGGCCTTAGAATGTACCCTGCCATCTGATTCCCTTTATGCTCACCTTCTGGGTTGGACAGATCATTGACTTTCCTGTGTAAGAGGACCTCCAACGAGGGAGCGAGAGGTCAGGAAGCCCTTCATGAAGCATTTACGTGTGGGGTTCTGTGACTCAGAATGAAAGGATGGGGGGGATCCCCACAGCCCCTGGTGTGGTTTTTTGTTAGACTCGGGGAGAGGACTGGAGGAGAAGATAAGGCTGTGGTTCTGATTGGTGGGGGGAGCAAGGCTGCATCTGGGGTCCTTGGATGAGCCCCAGATATTGGTGACCGTCTTTAAAATGTGTTTTCCCTTCAGATAGGGTTTTAAGTCTGGGATAGCAAGACACTCTCGTACACCTGTTCCTTGAAGGGTTGGCGGCCGTCTGGTAAGACTCCTCCAAAGGCAGCTGGGCCCAGGTTGGGGAGAGGCTTCCCGTGTCACCTTGAGGGTTAGGGGAGTATTACCCCTTCTTTTGTACTCTTCATACTCTGTGTCTCCCCGGGGGTGGGATAGTTTAGAAGCTCTGCTTGTTTCTGTACTGAGACACCCAGGATGGCAGTACCGGCCTGTGACAGTGGCCGCAGAAGCATAGAAAGAATGGCGTCAGCTGCCTGCCCGAGTCTTGCTTCCTGGATGCAGCTTCACCTGGAGCCCCCGCTGTTGTTCCCTCCCTTTCAGGTCCACCCCCGACTTCGGAGGGAGCATGCTCTGAGAATGGCAGTGGGTGGGGGAGCGAGGACTCCCATCTCTGCACTGAGCTATCGGTCTGTGCGGTGGGTAGAGGCCCCAGTCATCCTCCGGACTTCTGTGTGGCGTGAAGGAAGGAGAGAGATGGTCGGAGGAAGGAGGGAACGTTTTCCTCTTCTGCACAACAGCTGCTGGATCCCAGGGCTGACTTCAGTGAAATCTGAGGCTCCCGACTACCCCCTGCTCCCTCTCCTCCCATGAGGGACATTAGAGCTTCTCTGTCGCCTGGAGCAGAGAATCCCTCTCCTCCCCACTGGTTGCTTTCCTGATGGCTCCCTCTTACTGTCACTACCACCCTCCCACCCCCCACCGGTCACCCAACTCCTCTGCTCCTTGTCTCTCAACCCTAGCCCGGTGTTCTCCCTGGGTGAGCCCGTTCTTTCCCTGTGAAAGTTCCCATCGATATGCTTAGGATCCTCCAGCTAGATCTGACTCCACACACTCCTAAGCCCCAGATCCATGGATCCAGCTGCTTCCTGGGTTTTTCCACTTGAATACCTCACAGACACCTCAACCTTAAAAACCTAAAATTGAACTCTGCTTCCCCTCCAACTTCTCTCCCAGGGCTCCCTGTATTGATCGAGGGCACCACAGTCTGCCCAGCTGCCTAAGCCAGGACTCCCTGTGTCCTTTCTGACTCGATCACCCCCAAATTTAACCTAGAACCAGGAAGTGTCAGTCCTGCTTCCCATGATCGCAGGTCTGTCCATCTTTCTCCTTCGACACTGCTGCCCCGCCGGCTCAGGCTACTGTCCCCTCTGTCGTAGCCCCACAGGGGCTTTTCGTCCACGTTCTGCCAGTCTTGGCCTTTAATCTGTTTCTCCTTCTGCCAGCAGTGAACTTCCTGCATTACAGATAACTCCCATCCTTGCTTTAAAGACCTCTAAGTGTCCTCCATTGTCTCTAGGACGCATCCTCCTTAGTTCTGCTGATAAGGTCCTGTGACTGCCTCTACTATTGACTTCGATCGCCTGTCATGCTCTGTGAATGTACACCCTAGCTCTATAAAACTTAGCATTTCTCAAATTTTCTCTTTCATACCTTTGCAAATGCAGCTTCCTTTGCCTGGAACGTACCTCTGGTCTTCCTTTTCCAGACTCTTCCCTGACCTTTCATCCTGCTGACTCTTACCAGGCTTAAACTCCCTTGGTAGCTTTTCTCAGACCCCTGCATTTGGTTAGAACCCCCCACTATGTTCCTAATATCCCATATTTCTCCCATCAGAAGATTTCTCCTACTTCTTGTAGCTGCTTAATTTTTGGACCCCCTGCTTTTGTCTTAACATTATGAAGGCGAGGGGCCTGATGCCTTAATCACCACTATTGCAGAGTGTCTGGCATGCAGGAGATCTTTGATAAAGTTGACTTAACCTTGCTAAAATCCAGCTGGAAATATGGGAATAATAGCTCTTCCTCTAGAATACAGTCCATCCTCCATTTTACAAACCCGGGAAGAGATGCAGGTTAGAACATCCAGCAAGTGGCAGAGGTAAAATTAGAACCCAGTCTGACCCCAGATCCTTGTTCTCCACCCCGATGCAATGTGCGCTCTCAAAGATGCTCTTTGCAGGTGATTCTATGGTTCCACCTGCTCTTTCTAATCCACCCCAGTTTGGAAACCGTGCATGAGAAAGGATTGCTGCCATTGTCTAGCACACTGATGGCTCAGAAATGTGACCCCTCACATCCCAAACAGATCACAAAAGGGGGACACATTTCTGAACCAGGGAGAATAGAACAGAGGCAAAATGGCCATCCTGAGAACCTGGACACTTCATAGTGCAGGAGAGCAGTGGATGCCCATGGTCTGTACATTTAGCCAATAGACACCGTTTCAAATGTGTTCATTATACATTCCAATTTTGGATCTGATAGAGTTGAGATATTTGTGCCAAGAACCGTGCTAGGCAGTGTGGATCCTGAAGCAGTTCTTCTGTCTAGAAGTTGCTGTGTGGTGGGGGAGGCAGACTAGGAGATGGGCTGTTTCAGTACATGGCCAATGAAGAGACCGCATAGAGTGGTGTTGGGAGGTCACGGGGGAACATCTCACAAAGCTGTTTTGGGGAGACGTCCCGGTGGAAGTGATGTCCAGGATGAGACCAGAGGGACTTAAAGAATAGAATCTCTTTCAGAAAGGAGAATATAAGGTCTTTCAGAAAGAGTCAAGATAAGCAAGAGTGGTGGTAGAGTGAAAAGGACATAGTCTGACCTTAGCTAGCTGATCTTGGTATCTGTTCTAGCTCTGTCCATGACCCGGCTGTGTGACTCGAAGCCAGTGAACGTTCCTACCACTCCCCTAAAACGTGAACACAAAACATCAGAAGGTTATTGTCAGAATCAAAGAAGGTCTTTGAAGACTGTTAGGAGATGCAGAGTGGTATGAAGATTTGAAGGACGGTCTTTGATGAAATAGTGAGGACCAGCACTTTGCACAGCAGCGGCTGTGTAGTAAATCCTCCACAAACGGTAGCTGCCTTCTGCTTTAGACACCTTGCCTTACTGTTCTGGAATTCTCCTTCCCCTCAGAGAGGAGTCTCTAAAAAGATAGACCCTCAGGGCACACACCACTTAGCCCTTACTGCCCTCTGCTCTTAGTTTCCCGAGCTAGTTGCTTCCCACAACCAAGCCTTGGGTTGCTGATGGCTGGTGTTTCCAAGTTAGCTTTCTTCCCAGTTAATACCTTTTAAGGCAGGAGAAATAGGGGCTGGGAGATTAGGTGGTGAGAAATCTGAGGACTCTGGTCCCAGTAACAAAGGGGCCTGAGCTTTTGTTCCAGTGTGATTAAAAATCTAAAATTCTAGAGGGACTTTTTTTTTTTTTTTTTTTTTTTTTGCCTGTGATGGATTTGCCAAAAGTATTGGGATATGTCATGATTATTTTTGCCCAGTTGCGTTGATAGGATTGACATATAACATGTAAGTTTAAGGTATATGGCATACTCTGATATATGTATATATCATGAAATCACAATAAGTTAACATCCGTCACCACACGTAGTTACAAATTCTTTTCCTTGTGATGAAAACTTTTAGGATCTAGTCTCTCAGCAACTTTCAAATAATACAGTGTAGTATTGTTACTTAAAGTCATCCTGTTGTACTTCTCCAGAACCTAGTTCTCTTCTCACTGAAGGTTTGTACCTTTTGACCCTCTTCACGCAGTTCCCTGACCCCTAACTCCTCACCTCTGCCAACCATAAGTCTGATCTGAGTTTGTTTTTTTAGATCCCACATGTAGGTGAGATCATACAGTATTTATCTGACTTTTTTTCTCACTTAGGCCATTATGCTAAGTGTCCTAACCTTTAATTTTATATGGCCCATCACTTGGTTCAAAACTTAAGTTTTTAAAGATCCTATCCTGGTATGGGTAGGGATTTTTTTTTAATGAAAAAGTCAACTGCTTCTGGTTCTGTGACGCTAAGGGATTAATTAGTGCAGTGACTAAATTAGGGGTCCTGAAGCATTGGGAGGTTGGCTTGCAGGAAATCCGGGGAAGGAGGGGAGTAGGGACCCATGTGACCCTGCCACTGTGGGCCAGCTTATTACCGTTTTTCAGGTGAGCGCCAACTGCAAAGGTCACAGACAGCTGAGCATGTGTCCACCTGCTGAAAACATGCCAGGAAGTCCAGGTATAGCACTGTGTGTGTAGTGGGTGCTCAAGTACTGAGGATTTATCGAACACTCATCCTGCAGAGCGCTGTTGCAGGATGGTTCCTAACACGAGAAGAATCCTTCCTGGTCCCAACGTGCTTGTTCATGACCCAGCAAGAGAAACCCAGCCATGGTCAGACAGTGAGAACACAATGAGAAAAATGCTACATTAACAGAATTTCACACACACAACTGTAGGGACACATAAGAAAGAACAGTTGTCGGGCGCCTAGGTGGCTCAGTTGGTTAAGCGACTGCCTTCGGCTCAGGTCATGATCCTGGAGTCCCTGGATCGAGTCCCGCATGGGGCTCCCTGCTCGGCAGGGAGTCTGCTTTGCCCTCTGACCCTATCCCCTCTCGTGTGTTCTCTCTCATATTCTCTCTCTCTCTCTCTCTCTAACTCTTTAAAAAACAACAACAACAAAAAAAAGTTGTCTGGGTTGGATAAGACTGCACAGAATAAATAGGTAAGGGGATTAAAAAAACCTCTTTCCCCAGGAGAGGCCAACCAAGAAATACTCTTACCTATAGACTGATGGTTACCAGTGGGGAGGGGGGAAACAGGTGATGGGGATGGAGTGCACTTGTGATGAGCACTGGGTGATGTATGGAAGTGTAGAATCACTATACTGTACACCTGAAGCTAATTTTACACTGTACGTTAACAAAATCATAAAAATTTTTCATGGCCAGCGAGGTAGAATTAAACATTCTATTCACAAAGGGTGCTGTTGGCTACAGAGCAAGGACCTGAATCCAGGCTTCTGATTTCAGGTCTTTCTCCTTTCCACCCTATGATGCCACAGCTTCTCTAAAAAGTTAGGAACTCCTCAAGTTAAAAACCCGGACACCTAGTTGAATGACTGGAGGCAACAGGTCTGGGGGAGGGGTTTCTCCGTTAGGGGTTTAGGACGATTCTGGAAGCTCTTCTTGGGCCCAGCTCTGATTAACTTCTGAGTGCACAGGTGGATTGTGGTGTGTCTGCTGTTGGGGGCATCTGGATGGAGAGAGAATCCTGGGGAAAACTTCTGCTTTGATCCTTGGACTGAAGAAGAGTGGCTGTGGGGAGAAGTGGAAAGGGAGCAGGGGCTGGGGGAGGTGATGCTGCCGCTGGGCCGGGTTAGAGCAGGTTTGGTCCCCACCGTGCTTTCCTGCTCAGAACAGCCCTCCCTGTCCCACCGCCTCCCTTCTACACACAAAAGGACAGATCTGAGGACAGGAATAATTGCTGGTCCCATAGGAATAGAAGAGGATGGATAAGAGTTGGCACTATGGGTGGTCTTGGTGGCGGGGGCAGGGGTCCTGTCATGTAGTCGGAGAGACCCTTTCCTTCTGGAGGAAGGCATGCCCCTCCCTCCCCACAGGAGATGTCATCTTTGGATGTGGGAGAGGGATTCATGGGGGGCTGAACACGAGAGCACTGTCAGGTAAGACTTTCTAGCAGATCTAGGACTTTTGGACCTGGCTTTGGACCTCTCAAAAGCTTCTGAGGGAAGGCTTGCCTCCTGGATGCCGAAATCTCAGACACAGGACAAACTACAAAGAGATGACCAGACCTTGAGAGAACTAGGGTTTTCCCACCTAGAATCTCAGATGTCTGTACAGCCAGACTTTACACTGGATGAGCTCCTTGAATGTCACCATTCCTTTCTCAGGTGAAGGAAAAGGAAATCACTCCCTTAAAGAGACAAATAGCATTAAGGAATGGGCACATTACTGAGGAGAAAGTGCCATGAGACTGAGGTGTCCAACCCTCCTTACCATCACCTGAGGTAGTAAGAGGTATGTGCAGGCAGGAAACCAGAGTAACTCCCAGAAGCTCTGGGGGAAAGGACAATTTCTTTAGGAGACCTAGTAGGAAATGGAGACCTTTTTTTTTTTTTTTTTTTTTTTAAGCACCCCCCCCCTCCCTTTTTTCTTGGGTCGGGGGTGAATTGAGCAACTACTCCTGAATGCTGGTGTTGTTTTTTTCCCCCTATTTTTTTGGTATTACCCAAGAAGTGCCATGGGGTGTGCAAATGAAGAAGACTTTCATGGTACTCACTCCAAACAGAGCACAGCTCTTTTTGACCAACTTATTTTTCTTCATAATGATGACCGAGAAGCTGGCTCCATGGAGAGAACCAGCAGCTGGAGAGATTCTGATGAGCACGGTCAGATTGGACGCAAGGGCTGTGTCACGTACAGCCGTGACCAGCACTCTGGGGACCATACTGAATGGAAGCAAAGGCTTTAGTATAAATCAAATAATACAAGCTAAACTTCCAAGGACTAAACCAGTATCTTCCAAATTTCTGAACTTTTTTCTTTAAATACACATCTCATCTTTCCCAAAGTTTCTGGTATAATTTTGCTATTGACTGTTCTTACCTTGCTGGGAAGATTTTGTGTCTAGTTTAATTTTCTGCAGGTTATATTATGAAAGTTACATTTTTATTTTCAAACCTAAAACCACATTTAATGTGCTTTTGAGAAGTTCCCTCCCCCACTCTAGAAATGCAGATATATTTCCTTAAAAATCATGCCATCCTCCCTGACCTTTCAGATACCCAGATGAAAATGCCTGGACAAAACTTTGGAATATATGGAAACAAACATTAAGATTTTATGGTAGGGGTGTTGAAGCAAGATGGGTACATCCCATCGCAGAAGGGACTGCTCAGGACACGCTGGTAAGGTTGGAGGCAGTGAAGATGCATGTTGCTCAGGGATAGATGTCTCGTACAGACAGGGTCAGTGTATTAAATGTTTCTGCCCACAGCTCTGTGTAGGGCATCCTTGACCTCCTTGTTCCTCAGACTAGACAACAGGGTCCAGCAAGGGAGGGATGATGGTATATGTCACTCACTGAGAGGAGAAGGTCTTGTTCTGCAGAATCCTCAGACTTGGGCTTGAGGTAGGCAATGGAGGCACAGCCATAATGGATGATAACCACCGTGAGGTGGGAGGCGCAGGTGGCGAAGGCCTTCTTCCGGCCTTGGGCAGAGGGGATCTTGAGGATGGTGGAGATGATGAGGACGTAGGAGATGAAGACTAGGATCACACATGAACTGACGACAAAGTTGATGATCTCATTGATAGCGGTATCAATACAGGAGAGTTTTAGGACAGGGAGGATGTCACGGAAGAAATGTCCAAGCACTCTGACAGAAGGGTAAGGTAAATACGGATGTCACCTGGACGACTGCCATGGTCAGGCCAATGCCAGAGGCGCCACACATCAGCTGGACACACACCCTCTTGCTCATGAGGTCTGTGTACCACGTAGCAGTCCTAGCCCATTGCTGTGAGCAGGAAGCAGTTGTTGCTGGCTAAGGCAACAAAGAACATCAGGGCGGTACAGCCTGCTGCGGAGATGGGCTGATTCTGGGCCAGGAGACCAGACAGCATCCGTGGAGTGGTGACGAGCGTGTACACGGTCTCTGAACTAGCCAGCATGCTCAGGAAGAAGCACGTGGGTGTGTGCAGGTGACGGTCAATGCAGATGATGATTGTGATGATAGCATTGCCCGCCAGGGTTAATGTGTACAGGGCGAGAAGAACCACAAACAGGGTGATCTGATAGTCACGAAACCTGGAGAAGCCCAGGAAAACAAACTCCCTCACCTCTGTGAGGTTCTTTCTCTGCATTCTTCAATTTCCGTGTCTGAAAACAATGCAGGGAGTCAGCATGGAGTAGTTTGCATCTTGATATGGGCTCGAGCAGGAGTAGAGAAAGGGATACAGAGAACACGCACACATGCACACAGTCTGTTCTGCTCTATAGTCAGGGTGCTCATGTAGGTCTAATGGCTAGCTTATCCTCTCTCCCCTTTTCCAGTTCTTGCTCTCTGCTTGATCCTTTCTTAAGCCCCTGGCCCAGGAGTCCCCATCAGATGAGACCACCACATGTACCTTTTCAAAGTCTCCTCACGAATGCTGTTTTTGTAGGGTGTGGATGGGAGGCTTTTGCCTTTAAGAACAGCCCACAGGGGCCTGAGTCCCTGCTGCTCCAGCTTTGCTTGTCTCTACCGGGGAAAGTAGGAGCAGCCGGAACAAGGGAATGGGGGGCAGGGAGTCAGGCTTTTACCAGAGATAGTTGCTTGTGGGTAGCTGTCACTTAGGAAAAACATGGAACAGTGTACAGTTGGTAGAATTAATCTCAGGGACAGAATCTTAAGGAACGTTTTAATGGGTGTGTGGATGAGGTATCCTGGGCTCAGCCGAGATGTTTTGTCAAACCGTTGGCAAATTGCTTTGTTGTAATCATGCTAAGAGGGACTTGAGGGTTTAGGGGCAAGTAAGGGGGTGGGGGGGGGAAGTGATGGGAGAAGAGGACCAGTAACAGGATAAAAGAAGTAACTGAATAAAAGAAATAACTTTTTTTTTTTTTGGCAGAGGGAGTTTTAAGAATAAGGAAGTTTAACAACTCAAAATCAAATATTCTATGTTATGTAAAGTCCCTCCCAATGTGCGGTCTTGTGTTCATGGTATCGGGAGTAGAGAGCACTGGGTGATGGCACCGTGCTGACAGGGAGCCTGCAGGAGGCAAGACAATGACGGGAAGAAATCCTAGGGCCTCTCTGGTCCTACCTCTCCCCTTTCGAGCACACGCCATCTTTCCTAGAAGTTTGGTGAGGGACTCTGGGAGATAGACGCCATCTATCAGATGGTGGTTTGAGCCATCTTAAAGAACAAGGTGACAGCAGGCTGCAGAGCTGTGGACATCAAGGAAACCTCCACTAGGAATCTAGGAAACACCATCTAGAAAGTGTTGCAGATTTTCTGGAAAGTACTCCAGCCTGGAAAATAAGGAGGCAGATGTTTAAGGTAGAAATGGGTGGGCCACGAAGTAATTTAAAAGACCAACCAACTGGAAAGGTAAAGATTCCAGAGTGACCGTGCGACTCTAGGCAGCTTTGTAGGAAGGATGAGGTAGAGTGGTAATTTGAGGATAAAAGTAAACATTCGATTCCTCAGTCTCCCTGGCTGCGTTTCAGGGCCAAAAAGTGACATGTGACTAGAGGCAACTAGGTTGGGCAGCTGACCTCAAACCTTCCTCCCTTGGTGAAGGGGCTGTTGAATGGTGCTGCCGTGTCACCATGGATGGATGTGTGGAATACATTAGACAAGACCATATAAGGAATGGTAAGATTAAAATGTGTGTGTGCATATGTGTGAATGCACATACATTATATATGCAAGAAAAAGTCAAAGATCTACCTGACATTCTGATGTGTTCACTGTTACGTGGGAACGGAGGGAGTGAGGTTATAGGAAACTTGACCGACTTTTTTACGTGTACTTACAGTGAGGATTGAACTGAACTAGCCAGCATGCTGCTGCAGAGCATAAAAGTATGGCTCCTAAAGAGTTAAGAGAAGTCAAGGAGAACTGAGAAGAGACATTTGATTGAGCAAGGAGGTGGTTGATGACTGGTCCGTTTCAGTAGCATCTGGGGCTGGAAGCCTGGTTACAGGGGGTGAACAAAGAACTTCGGTAACCCATGGATGAGAATCACAGATCGCATCTGCCTTTTTGGTTTCTCAATGAGCCTGTTGCAATGAGTGACGGGAAGTGGTGAAGGAGATACTGAGTCAGGGAAGCAGCATGCATTTTGTTGTAGGGACGAGAAGGTACTCAACTGAATTGTCAGGAGGAGGAAGAAAAAAATCCCTGGTATCCTTAAATTATGGTCTGAAAAGTAGTGTTGCTTTCACCCCAAACTGGCCAGATTTGTTAAGTATGCCTCAGGTAAATATGAATTTACTTTCTTTGAGGAGATTATAAAGGTAGAGACAGGATGGCTGACTCCTGGGGAAAAGTAACTTTATTGCCTATGGTGCACACCTGGATTGAACTGAACAGACCATGAAAGTCCATCCTAAGACCTTCCTAAAACTTGGAAATGAATGCACATGTTCCCATGCAGATGAAGACCTGTGGGAGCGCGGAACAATGAAGTGCTCAAAGCAGTGTTCTTTCCATGTTAGTATCTGCTTAAGGGAAAGGTGTGCAGGCTGTGGGGGGGAGGGGTGAAGCACTGCCACTAGGAGGAGCTACCGCCTCTGCTCCAGTTGCTTGGTGGGTGGCGGGGGGCGCTGTGCTCAGTGGGATTCGCCCTCCACACATCCTGTCCTCCCCACTGGCCAGCTATACTTCCAGCAGTAGGTGTCCTCTCACCCTGACTTTTCCTAGCCTTCTTTCCAAACACCTCCCATTTTACAAGTTCTATTTCAGTGCATCTTATGTTTCCAGTGATGTTTGAGCATTGTATGCAGATTAAGGGCAATCACCTACTTAGCTCCTTTCTCCACCTCTCTTTGAAGTGCAGAAGGATTCCTGAGAGGACCACATGGCTCAGATGACAAATTGCAGGGCTGTTGCTATCTCTGGAGGTGAGGGTGGCCCCAGAGGACAAGATGGGAAGTTGGGGATATGGAAGTAAATCACACTCTTCATCCTCCTCAGTCGGCCACTGCAGATTGCCTGGGATGAATGCTCAACAGTTACAACGTGGGTCTGTGAACTTCAGGAGGATTTTGACATGGGCGGGGGGTTGACTTTTTGAGCCTACCCGGCCAGAAGTGACAGCAGCTGGGCATGTAGAAGCAGCCCTTTCCCCACCCAAATCTGAGCCCTCCTGTGGCCACACCCTAAGGGTGTTTCTGTGTGAGGGACACACCGGTAGATAATCTTGAAAGCAGGGTGTAGCACAGAGAGCTTTCAAGATTTGTACATTCCAGAAGGATAGAAACCATGTGGGGGAAAGAAAAATACGGAAATGTGCTCATGCGTCAAAATTTTAGTCACGAAGCCAATATTTCTACTAGAAGAAAAAGACAAATAGAGGGGAAAACACGGAGGGTGTAAAGAAAACACCATTTGCAAAGGGAAGAAATTATGACAAAAGCCATAGGTATTTATAAATGCCTAAATCTTTATAACCAAAATATGTGCCTAGAAACAGAACCTGTTTTTAAAAAAAAAAAAAAAAAAAAACCTAAAAAATGCCAGGTAGGCTGAGCCCCTGTAATGACATTTTGTGTGTGAAGGAATTGAGTTAAAAAAAAAAAAACATGTTTTGTGTGTGTGTGTGTTGGTTTTCTTGTCTCTCCCCCAACCCCCTCGAATTTTTGCCCTGTCCTTTACTTTTCCTTTCATTTTAAACCAAATAGATCTAGGGAGCCAGCAAGGGAGGAGTTAAGAAACTGAGGATTACATGGAACTATTTGAATTAAATAAGACTGGTGACTTTTCTTTGGGAGGGAAGTCTTCTCCTGAGAGTCCACCCAACTTGAGTTTGTGGGATCTGCTTGTGTTCACGGTTCGGAGCATACCAGGCAATCATGATTTATTTGCAGAAGATCACTGCAATGCCAAGTAAACAAATTGCTGGGTTTTTTTTTTTTGCTAAAGCAAGTAACAGTCTTGGTGTCTTTCAGAGTTCAGCCTTAGTAGGTTCTAGATCAGCGCTAGAGAAATTTTTTCATCCTCACCCCAACTCAAGTCTGCATAAAGGCATATCCCAAACTCAAGGAGACCTGTTTGCTTTAACCTCTGACCCCTCCAGAGTTTCCCCCTATAAAACAAAACTGCAAGCCCTCTTATCAAGGAAAAATCCTTTATAGACTTCTCTGGTAAAAGCCAGTCCTGGAGCCATGAGGCTAAGTGCTCTGACCTGGTTTTTTCTGTAGCTTCACAAATAAGAACTAGATTCATCCTTGTACAAGATAAAGGCTCAAAAATTGCTTTTCTCATGAGCGCGGTCTGCAGGGTTCACTCCTTGCACACCTGTGCACTGCTCCGTCCCACGATCTCCCAGCCTTCGTGGTCAGTGTGGGGAAAAGGGCCACTACCACGGTTTTTGACATGGAATCACTCTCCAGTCAAGTTCCTGGGTCACCCTGCCTTGCAGGTCCTTCCATCTCCCTTCTGGAGTCTCAAGGACTGAAGTGGTTTTCTGTGAGTTCTGCTATTTTCCTTGTTGTGACAACCATTATACCTGAGAAAAATGCCTAAAGCAAGGAGCTAGAAATCCTGTCTCTATTTTAAATAAGGTTAAAATGGAACTCTTCTTTAGTTTGGAAGGAGCCATCGATGTGATAGGTATTAGTTAATAAAAAACATGACACAGATCCACTTATAGCAGTTTTCAGAGGAAATGGTGGACAAGTTCAAGGACTCTCATCCTTTGGCCAGAACTAGGGGTGCAGAGGGGGTGAATGGGGGGATAGGGAGGAACTGCTCTGGGGAGACTTGCGGCTCTAGCGCTATTGCTTTGAGAGAGTTGCGGGTCCTGTTCCTGGTGCCTCGACAGGGTGGTTGCTGAGTGGAAAGCTAAATCCGTCGTAGAAGCAGAAAAGCGTCCTCCACGTTACATTCAGCCTGGGCCCCTAGAGTTTATGGGGACAAGGGACGCAGGAGTGTTTCTTTTGGATGAAGTGTGGGTCCCCTAGAAGGAAGGACTGGCATATAGTTATACTGTGTTCTGTCTATAAGAGCCATCTCAGGAGGTAGAGGGTCCCTAAAGGCAAGAAACCAGACAGATATTAGATTCTAAGACACATGGAGGAAGTGGCAAATGATCACTGAGGGTAAATAATCCATCTAACTGAGTTGAGGCAGGGAGTAGAATATCACCCTGAGATCGAGGAAAGCCTAAAGATGGTGAGGTGTGGGTTCTAACGCAGGCCGAGTAGAATATAAACTCCAAAACCAGTACCATGATCCCCTCAGTGCTGTATTTTCATCTGGTATAGTGTCTGGCACAGAGTAGGTGTTCAGTAAAAAAAAAAAAAAGATGATGCTATTTGAGTATACATTGGCTGCATTTCTTAAAACTTGTTTTAGGTTCCTTGACCGAGGGGGCTGTTCAGCTAAAGCAGTGAACCTCAGTTGAGCCCCAGCACAGGGTCCGGGCAAACATGTCTACGTGCTCCTGGGCAAAACCTGTTCTCCATGGGAAGAGCTGGTCTTTCCTGGCACGCACAGTACAAGTACGGTGCTCAGAGTACAGAAAAGGTGGTTGATGTTAAACTATAAAGCAAGCCACTTTGAGTCCTGAGCTGGTGAATGGAAACGAATTTTCTGCATTTTTAAAGTCCCTGGCTAGCCAACTTGATGATCTGAATGGTTTGCGCCTCACCAGAGAGATGGAAATGTTCTTAGGAAGTCCTTGTGAATCCATTTAAGCACGCTGGCAAATCTCGGATTCTCCCTGCTCCTCCCTGCCTGACCCTGTTGCTCTGGTAATGGAGTTCCGGGGTTCTAGCCTACTTCCTTGTAGCTGGTGTCTGCCTCTTGGTCGATCCCTGGTGAATGAATGCGGGAGTTTGAAGTAATCCCTTCTGTTATCATTTCGAAGCTCTCCTGGATGTGGTCTTTCTGATTTCCCTTGGCTTCACGCCCCATTATCTGGGCAAAGCCTGCTTTATTTTCCATATGCTGCCAAATTCTCTTTGGGGGGTCCTTCTCTAAGAAGGCACTCTCTTTCTGTTGGGGATGGGCGAGGAGCTGTGGCTTGTGGCTTTTGTGATGAAAGTAACTACTGATAAAATCAGACAAATATTTTGTAGTACTATAATGAGGATACTGGGTGCGAAGAGTTCTACCTGAAGGAGGTAAGTGGGGGTCAGGTTATGGAGGACAGTGTCACATTAAGGGTTTAAATTACATTCTCTGAGATGGGGATCCATAGGATTTTGAACTGGGAGTCATGAGCAGTATTCCTGATGACTTCAGGACAGGATCCTGAAAATCAAGCATCATATGATACCACTGGGAATTTTTAGAAAAAAGGCATGTTTGCCATCTTGCATGAGGACTCCAGACTTCTACACATTTTTAGTTTCCACTCCTGCTGCTAGTTTTCCTCATTACTTGATGTCAGTTTCTACATTATTTTTACTTTTCTCATTATAGTTGTTTCTCTGCTGCTGTAACCTTAGACCTCTTTTTGATTTTTAGCTGGAAAACCAAGTAGGATCCTTTTGAAATTTTGCACACTTTTGGAATTAGTATAAATGATTAGTAGCTTGTCAGTATTGCCACTGCCCTACTCAGGGAGTGCTCTGGCTTTGTGATGTATCTTCCTAGTTATGGGGTCCCCTGCCCTCCCACTTTGCAACCTGATTGTTCTGGAAGATAAAAAACAAACGCTGATTTTTCAAATAAGTGGATCAAAGCAAAAATGCTTAGACCATAACAAGTACTAAACAAATGCAGGTGGCATGATACAACATACTTTTTTACTCGGCAACATGTAGACAGGAAATTCAAAGAAGAAAGCGCTCCGGATATGGGATCTCACATGGCATTGTCTTGAGCAGATTCCTTACTCATTGGTCATTTCATTTTTGAGGGATCCTGTTGATTCAAGACCTCAGGCCCAGACCAGGGGCTTGATGACGACATAGCCTTGCATCTCATAGTCCAGAGCACTCCAGTCCAGGATGTTGGGATCAAGGAGGTAGGAGCCTTGCTGCACAGACACGATCTGTTGTGCAGACAGCACAGAGTCCCACATGTACAAGTCCCCAATCTCCCCTACAAAGGACTGGTTCTTGTCAAACCCCCCTCCATAGGAATCCTGCTCCTGCCCCAGGATGATCTTGGGCTGGGTTGCCACTGAGTAGCCCTTCTTCAGGCCCTTCTTCACCAGTGGCTTCCCATTGATCCAAAACTCGGCAATGCCGGTAGAAGACTCCCAGGTGACACAGATGTGCGTGGGGCTGGGCAACTCCTCGGCAACTTTGGAGGTGACTTTGGTTCCTCCAATGTACAGCGAGTACTCCCCAACTCTTTGCTTATAGACCAGGATCTCATTGTCCTTGCCCTGGGCATTGTAGGAGAAGAGGCTGTGGGCACGCGTCAGGTCGCTGTAGGCTCGGAAGCACAAGGTAAAGCTCTGTAGAGGCTTCTCCAGCTTTGGAGTCAAGGTCACGTGGTCAGTAGAAGATTCTTGAGGGAACACAAACACCTTCCCGCTGAGGTCTGTGGGGTAGAGAAATAAGACCTCTCACTCACTCATGCAGGGAGAAAAATAACTTACCCAACCCCTTTTCTCATCTCATGCTCCCTGACCATCCCGTGACCACCCTACCTGTCTGAGCAAAGGCTTCTGGGAGAGTGGCAAGGGCGAAGACCCAAAGCAGCAGCTTGTCCATGCTCTTAGCCTGGGGCTGTGCTAGCAGCGGAGTGACCAGGGTGAGGGTACAGAGAGTACTGTGCTTGTCCCCCAGCTTCTGAGACTCACACTCTTAGACCTCAGGCTCCCCGGGGTTTATATGCAGCTGTGGGAGAGGATGGGGGATGGAGAGCACCAGGGATGTGCCAAGGGTCAGAGCTGCTGATGGAAGGAGGGTGGTGCCTGGCCGGGAAACCACTGGGGGTTATTTATTAGCTACAAGGGACTGCTAGGGTGTCATCCCTGTGACCTGGTTCTGGGCTGGGAGAGTGGAGGTGGAGCTGGTGGGGAGGGGTCTGGTTGGCCTGTGGAGGTGGGGCCCTCACCCTCTTGACGTAGGGGCTTCTGTGGGTTGTGCGTGCAAGGCCTCCCCCGCTCCATGGACCAGACTTCTGTGTGTAGGACATCCTGGGATTCTGCTTTCTGCAGATCCTGGACAATCTCTTTACCTTTGATTAATACAGTATTGAGCAGTAGGTCTATGCCATTGGTAAGGGACAAGAGAATTAGGGTGCACTTTGTCTCCCTGAAGCTTATATTTGCAGCTATTACACAGCTCTTCTGAGTATTGTGGGGTTTCCTTATGCTGGATTTTCCCATTTCTCATTAGGACTTATTTTCCTGGTAACCTATCTACCGTCTGCAGATATGTTCACCTAGCACTCTGTTTTCTTCGAGTTCCTAGCATTGAGAGTATATTTATGTTAATTTTTGGTGCTAGCCTGATTCATACATGACTTGCATTCATTCATTAATTTCCAAGCATGACCCTGGGTGCTGGGGATTCATTGGTGACCTACCCTGGCACCACCACAGTGACCTCTGTTTCTGTTCCCTCTATTACTAAAAATGCAGGGGCGCCTGGGTGGCTCAGTATGTTCAGGATCTGCCTTTGACTCAGGTCATGATCCCAGGGTCCTGGCATCGAGCCCCACATCAGGATCCCTGCTCAGAGCGAGTCTGCTTCTCCCTCTGCCCCTCTGTCATCTGAATTAGAGGTCCTTCAGCTTGGGAGCCAGTGCCATTGACACTCTGCTGCAACCTTGCAACCAAATCCTACCCTTTACTCCGGTTGCTTCTCTCCTTGCTATTCCTCACACGTGCTTGGCTCTCCTGATTTCATTACTTCTAGTTGTTGTCTCCATTCTGTCTTATCCATTTGTTTCCTACAATTCTTCACAATCTCAAAAGACTGTCCTGATGTCTCAACTAGACCTGATTTTCACCTTTAACTCTCCGTAAGGTTAAGATCAAAGACTTGAGTAGAATACAGTAACGGTTGACTATTGTGAATCACTAAACCTCTGTGAACCTTGGTTTCCTTTTCTGAAAAACCAAGAAACCACTCTCCGGCTCTGTTTTTGTGAGGCTAAATGAGCTGCTATAATGTGCACAAAGTGCACAGCACGGTGTCTGGGGTATTACTTCGAATTCTTTTATGGACATTACCATTGTCTGTCTCCTATTACAGATAACTAGTGTATTTATCTCTTATCCTTTCTTGATTGAAGCTGAGCATTAGAGTTTCTTCATTTTAAGGTGACCCATTTTGTTTAATTGTTCTTACATATGAGAAGAGCGTAGGGTATATTTGTGGAATCAAAGGATTCAAACAGGGTGAGCGCTTTTTACATAAAACAGCAATAAAAAGTAGAATCCAGGAGAGTGATAGGAGCAGGTCATGCCAGAAGTAGGAGTGGGGGGATAACCTCCCCCCAGAAACCCAGGTTCTGTGTGCTTTCCTTTCCCAGATGGTAATTAAAGGGTGCTATGAAAGTTAAGAGAATATAGGGCTCACCAGCTGCTTCTGGTTTCCATCATAAATTATTCTGTTAATCTTCTCTAATGGAAGATGAGGTTGTGTCTGGCCTGCCGGAGGGGAGGCGGTCCTGGAGGTCAGAGGTACAAGTTGATGCTGCTGTTAGGGACACATTCCAGGGTTACAGCTGGACTTGAAAACTGTGTTTAGACACTGAGTGGCAAGACCAGCTGGGAAGTACATCTCATAGTAAATGGGAAAAAGCAGTGGGGGTGGGGGGCTTCTCCTTTTTAGTTTCCTTCTCTGGAATAGGTTTCTTAGCTCTTGGCAGAGAACAGCCTGAGCTTTAGGAGTCCTCAATTTGGAAACCGGATCCTTCCTGTTGCAGAAAGGAAGGCGCTGATGTCAGGAAAATGAATCTGGAGTCTTCAGAACCGGGTGGAGTTCTCCGAGTGAATGATACCTGTGGTGGCTGAGAGGCTCCTGGGTGCCTCCCTGCCAGTGGAAGTTCAAGGGAGAGGTGGTGGTTCCTGTCTGGGTGGTTCTTGAAGGGTTGAGGGTGTGGAGTAGGAGCAGGGCCACCAGTGTGCCTTGAGTAGACCTGTCCCGGTTCCATCAGTTGGCAGGCAATAAAGTTTGCCTTCAGGAAGTATGGGGGGAAGAGGGCAGAGCCAGAAAAGGGTGTAGAATGAACCTCAGAGCTGGAGAAAGTCAGAGGTATGAGGACAGAACATTACCTGAGGGCCTAAAGAATATTTGACCCCTTCCAAGGCCTTGAGTGTTTACAGAACACATAAAGTCACAGTAATCATCGGGAAAGACTGGACAGGGAGAGCCAGAAGGAGAACATGAGCTAGACCAGCATTTTGGTACTAATAAAGGGTTATTTGCCATGTGTTCTGTTAGCTGTGAGGAAACCTAAAAGCACTTATTTGTAAGCAATGGAAAGACCACAGAGACATCAAGAGTAACTGAGCATTGCTCTCATATTTGGTTATGTAAAATCAAAGGCACAAAATCTTTGACTGATGGCAGGGTCTTAAGATTTCATTTTTAAGGAATCTCTACACCCAACATGGGGCTCAAAGTCACAACCGCAAGATCTAGCCATACGCTCCACTGAGCGAGCCAGCCAGGCATCCCAGAGATGAGATTTCTAACAGTATATGGAATATGGAATCAGGGTTTTGTCTAAATTTATGATTGCATATGTTTTGGAAAAATATGGTGCTAGTGGTGCAGTGCTGAGAGGAAGAAGCTCCTTTGGAGGAGGTGGAGGGAAGTCAGGTTACTCAGATGCTGAATTTGAAATGGTAGTATGATTTACACCTAGAAAAGGCCAGTGGAGAATTTGTAATGTGTGCCACTTGGGATTAAAATACAAGTTGCGGAGGAATCAGCATATAAAAAATGGAAACAAATGGATTATCTTCTTCAGTGGAAAAGAGAAGACAAAATGTCAGGGGGCCAAGCACTGACTTGAGGGAGTATCTGCATTCATGGGGTTGGAGGCGAGGAAAGAGGGAGACGGCGATGTTTGGCAGAGGGAAAGGGTAATGCGTACAGTGTCATGGAAACCAAGTTAGCGTGTTTCCAGGAGAGACCGGCAGGCAGTGTCCAGTGGCATTAAGTGTATCAGTGAGATCTCAGTGAAAAGGATGCTGGCTTTAGCAATAAAAACTTCATCGGTGACCCTGGGAAGATCAATTTTCTTAAAGTGAGGATGGCAGGAGCCAAGTTGCAGGGGATGATGGAGGGAGAAACAGGAAGTCGGCTTCCTGATGTTCAGTAATTCTGACAAATAACAGAAGGAAAGAAGCAGGATTTCTGGAGGGACTCCAGATCCAGTATGTTTTTTCCATACAAAGTTTAGATTCTATTCTTGACAGAGGCTATTGTGTCTGTGCCTCTCACCCTGTAACATTTCACCCAACGACAGAGAAAAACCAGGGTCCACCTGAGATTGTGACTGACCTTTCTACCAAATACTTATTTCAGACTCTAAAGACCAGACTCCAGCCTGCTGGCAGTCTCCTAGTCCCCTTTCCAATTCTGGCAGAGTCCCAAGTGGGCCTCTTCTAGGTCCTGTGGACACATAGGAATCTGTCCTTGATCTCACTTCTGTTATTGGTTTTGGGGTTCATTTATAAAAGAAAATCCTTGACAACTTTGTCATCTTTTGGGTTCAGTCCTATATCTGGACCATGCTATCTCCATGAGATCTCACTTCTGAATTCAGAGTTCAATGGAAAGTCCTCTCTAGAATGTCCTAGTAATTACTTACCATGTCCTTGCCCCTCCATCCCTTTGGGAGAACAGCATCTGGGGGAGGAGATGCAAAAGGAAGAGAAAATAGTGGTAGGGATGCGGGGTAATGGTGTTGAGTGTGTTGAGAGAGAAGCCCCCTTTTCTGGACTGGAGTGTGTCCATCTGTGAAGCAGGGGCAGGCTCCTCACTTGTGTGGCTGGAGGAGCCCTTGGCGGGAGCTGCCGTATTTTACTGTCATCATCTTGTCTTCCCCTATGTGGTTTCTGCCCATGACCTAGAGTCCATGGCAGAACAGGAATTTTCTCATTTTGACTTATTTAATTCCTACCCCTAAAACTACAGAATACAGGGAAAAAGCCTCAGGGAAGCTGATGGCTCATCTTGCGGGGTATCTTTCACTTTGTGACTGCCTGTCTCTCTTCTGCAGGAAATGCCATGTTGGCTACCCCCCTGCGTTGGCCATGTGCTGCTTCCTGAGTGTGCTGGCCAGTTCCGAGACTGTAGACACTGGTCGTCATTCCACGGTGCCCTCTGGTCCGGCTTAGAACCAGCCAGTCATCTTGTTCCTTGTCTTCTTGACCCCATACAAGCTGTTAGGTGGTCATTTGCAAATCTCTAGGTACAGCCCCCCCCCCCCCAAAAATGGCAGTTTGCTTTATTCTCTTGATGCTGATGGGGGTCAGAGGTGCACAGCCTGTCTGCCTCCAATCTGAGGCTCTGAGCTGGAGGGGACCCAGGGTCTAAGCCTGGTCCATACTTATAGGGTGGGGTACGGATCATCTTCTCCCCAGTCAGCCCAGGTGGCTAGCATGGTCTCTCTCGAGCCCAGGCCACTCCCTCAGCTCGGCATGGGACCCAGGGACATCCAGTCTCCATGGACAGGGAGGTGCATGCCCAGCTGTTGTGTGCAGCCTTCGGCATTGACCCAGTCACAGCACTGGGCCAGATGTCATCCATGTCCCATTTGTACTTGGGTGACCCTATGGTGGCCCATTTCTTTGGTGCCATCCTTTCTGCCATGAAAAGCTCCTGCATGGACACCACTATCCATGAAGCAACTTTTTATTCCCCACACATATGTTAAGGTATGTATGGGCTTGGTTTGCATTTCCTGCACCAACACGCTCATCATCTCCACCGCATTTGGGATGGTCACCTTTGTAGGCCTTGTCACCTGTGCTTGTCACTTCGTGGGGTCATGGTCTAGTAAGGTATGCCTCTTGCCTACCTCAAGCCCAAGCTGATGAACTCAAAGAAAATGCACCATCTCTCTGAGACCAAACACCATCATCACTCTGCCATGAACCTCAGACTGTAAACAAGTTCATGGAGGTCAAGGGTACCACATGCAGAGCTGTGGACAGAAGCCTTTCTTATCAGATTGACTCATTTCATCAGGAGACCTTTAGTCCCGGCTAGTTGATTTTCCTGCTTACAAATAATTCACATCTTACCAGTAGACAAAATAGAAATCTAGGCTGTGACCTGTTTCAAGCAAAATCCTGCCCTTATGCTCTAGAAAGAAGTCAGGAGATACGATTTCAGCTGAGGACATGTGTTACTGCAGGACGGGCAGCCTTCCAGAACTCTTCGATGGCCTGTTCTCATGCACAAGTGTTTGCATTGACATCCTGTCTCCCACGTCCCTTGGCTATTTGGTGCTTGGCTTTTGATGGAGGATGGAGCAGACCTAGTGATAAGGACAGTGTGATTTCACTTAAAGAATCCCAGGGACCACCTGAGACTTTCCCCACTTCTGTGATTTCAGTTATAGGATCCTTAATATGGGCATTTCAGAAAAGACTTGCCTTACCATTTGTTGATTGAAAATAAATAGTTGCTGCAAAGAGACCCTTCTTTCCATGAATTCATCCCCATTGGCCACTTAGGGTGTACTCAACAGAGTACCCTTTACTTTTATAGGAGAAAACAAAGGTCTTTTTTTTTTAAAGATTTTATTTTATTTTTTTAAGATTTTATTTATTTGAGAGAGAATGAGATAGAGAGCATGAGAGGGGGGAGGGTCAGAGAGAGAGGCAGACTCCCCGCTGAGCAGGGAGCCCGACGCGGGACTTGATCCCGGGACTCCAGGATCATGACCTGAGCTGAAGGTAGTCGCTTAACCAACTGAGCCACCCAGGCGCCCAAGATTTTTTTTGACAGACACACAACGAGAGAGGGAACACAGCAGGGGGAGTGGGGGAGAGAGAAGCAGGCCTCCCGCAGAGCAGGGAGCCCAATGCGGGGCTCAATCCCAGGACCCTGGGATCATGACCCCCTAGCTGAAGGCAGACGCTTAACGACTGAGCCACCCAGGTGCCCCAGAAAACAAAAGTCTTTTTAAAGACTTTGACAGAGAGCACAAGCAGGGGGAGCTGCAGGCAGAGGGAGAGGGAGAAGCAGGCTCCCTGCTGAGCAGGGAGCCCGATTCGGGGCTCGATCCCAGGACCCCGAGATCATGACCTGAGCCGAAGGCAGATGCTTAACTGACTGAGCCACCCAGGTGCCCCCAGCAAAGGTCTTTTTAAACTACAATATTGTTACAGCCCCGGAAACTGAGCACAGGGAGAACAGATGGGTGTCTCTTTGGGAGGAATGGTGCCTTCACGTAGGACTCCTCTTTGGGGAAACGTATCTTGTTTCTCAAAAGCCTTTGAGAATTAATTCCACAGTAGTGGCTAATTCTGGGCAAATGGCTTTGCTTGCTCTTAAAGTGTGAACCGCAGTTTTCCCAGGTGGGTGGGTGGGGGCTGACGGAGTATTTTTCTCCCATGTCTTTTCCCGTCACCATTCTTCTGAAGAGCTCTACTCTGTTTATCTCTTATCCCTCTTTTTCTTGGTTGGATAGTTATGTTTAATGAAGAAATTCTTATGTATCTCCCATTCAAGCTAGCAAATACATCGGGGAAGCCTTGGTATAGTAACACCTACTTTACACACTCCTATATTTCAGAAATACGTGACTCGTTGTTTCAGGGCTGAAGTTATTCTTTCCATTTTCTATCGTATACTCTTGTCATGTTTTTAACCACAAAACTAGGATGGAGGGGCACATCTTAGTCACCTATGATGCTCTCTCCCTTCAGACCACTGAAGGTCAAGGGTCCAGGAATATTGGGTGCCTTCTCCTGGAATCTCTTGTCTCACATAGGAGAGTGTGTGAGTCAGGAGGTGATGCCTGTGTGTCTGGGAGGGTCAGCACCTGCTGGACCATCGGGCAATTCTGAAGCGAGGCCCACGGATCCCAAAGGGGTTCTTGAGTGGGTTTCAGTGGGTTTGCAGACTCTCTGATGTTGGGTGCATAATTTTGTGAGTGTGGGCACGTGTGCATTTTTAAATCAAAGTTTCAAAGATAAAAAAGATAAAAATCTGCCAGAGACAAAAATCTGTTGATCTAGACTAGGATTTTGTAAAACTATTTCGACAGAAACCCACAGTAAGAAGTCAGTTTTCTATTGCCGTACTGTACGCACGCATAGGCAGCACATGCACATATATGTATATTGATCAAAATTACTCTGAAACAATACAAAGGCTTAAGTCCGAAGAAAATCACAGGATGTTTGAGAAAGGACCAAGCCTATGTGGCAGAGAGGAGGGGCGAGAACAGAGAGAGAGGATCTGTTGCAGGGGCTGCTTCCCTCATTGTGGTCCTCCCCCATGGACGGCTGCTCCTGTCTTCTCGTCCTCACCTAGGCAACATTAGTTGCTCCTTTATCTTGGCTTCTACATTTCTCTGAAAATGCTTTTCATATTTTAGTACTAATCATGGCGTATTTCCTTTTTTTTTTTTTAAAGTCTATCTTCTAATAGAAAATTGTCATGCTTTCAAAATCTATGTTCTGAGTATTTATAACGTACTATCACTGTTCTAAGCCAGGCAGAGCCTATATCCTTAAGGAGCTCAGGATCTCGAGAGACTAATGTGGAAAAAAAATAAGCAGGTGCTGGACAGGTGCACACGGAGAGTGGTGCCGGTGGGAGGGGTGGTCAGGGCACTTTGGTCCCAAGGAATGAGCACCCTGTTCTACTTGGGGAGGGGTTCCCGAGAGAGGACGAAGCCAGAATGGAAGAGGAGAGGGTATTCGAGGAGGTGAACTGAATTTGGGCAGGGTGAGAAAGTGGCTGGCTCTGACTTGGGGAGGCCTGGCTGCTAGAAGGTAGACCTGCACGCATTGGTGCTGCTGGTACCTGATGTGGGGCCTGCCCCCCTGCGGTGTCTGCGTGGATGAGGTGGTGAGCACTTCCAGAGAGCAAGGCCTGGGAGAGTCCTTTCTGGGGTTCTATAGCTGATAGAGGCATCTGGCCACCTGTCCTCTGGCCTCTTATGGTCTCTCTCTATCCTAGGGTGAAGAGAAAGAAACTGCTAGAACAACAGACTTCCAGGGGCTTCTTTCTTTTTCATGTCCCTCTGTAGTTTAAACCTCCTCCCCCAACCGCAATGTTCTCCTCCCCAGCAAGCCTGGTGACAAGTTCAATACAGTCTTGGTGAAGGGTATGGAGCCTTTGGAGGAAAAGAGGAGAAGGTGGCTGAAGAGAGGAGTGTCAATGAAAGGCCAGAGGATGAGCCTGGCACACAGACCCGTTCTTAGAAAACCAGATCTAGAAGGTACCCGACACCCACTCAGTTGGTTACTGCCTTTGTGTGCATCTGGTTGGGGGAAGAGAACTAGTATTTCAAGGTCGAGAATGTGACCAACACTAGAGTCGGAAATCCATCATTTAGTTTCTAAAAGTTACATAGTACTTCACAAAACACATGCTCGTTTTGTCCAGTTTGAGCTGTAATACTACCGTGGGCGCTATGTATCCCAGTGAAGTTGCTGCTGTTGCCCCCACTTCTGTTGTCGCTGGTGGTAGAGCTAACTTATCAGCCAGTGTGTTAATCCTCATGGCGACCCACTCAGCATTTCAGGCACAGAGCGCTTGGGTAACTTACCCCGGATCCCACAGCAGGGAGGGAGTCCTGGGACTGGAACTCAGGCGTTCTGACTCTCGAGCCCACTCTCCTGAGAACAGACTGAGGGGCTCCCCTCCACTCGTACAGGATGTGCCAGGACAGGGCTCAGACCCATAGGACTATAGGCCTCACATCCAGACTCCCCCCCCCCCCCCCCCCCCATTTTCTGTCCTTGCAGGGTGAGGAACAATATGTACACATTTTCAGTTAACTGAGCATATCCTTTTGGGCCCAAACATACCTCCACTCAAACATTATTTAGAGATTTCTCGAAGATCTCCTGTTTGCCATTGTTAAAGGATACATGCTTCCTCTAATGTGGACGGTGTCCTGAGCTCAGGAATTTGAGATGCATGGGAGGTGTTGCCTCTGTATTACATTATCAGCAGATTGTGGAACATTTTTGTGATTTTTTAAAGAACTTTGAGATATAATTTCTCATAACATTTATGGTCTAAGTACATCAGTATTGTACTGCCATCCCTGCCCTGAAAACAAAATCTGTGCATAGTAGCAGTCCTTCCTCATTCCCTGCAACCCCAGCCCCGGGCAACCAGTCTTCTGTGGACGTGTGCCTCTGGATTTACCCCTTCTGGATGTTTTTACATTCCAGCAGAATCATCCAGTGGGTGGTCTTTTGTGTGGCTTCTCTCACTTAACATTTTCAAAGCTCATGCGGTGCTGTAGCAGGTATCTACGGTATAGGTAGATACACAGGTATCTTCTATTCCTTTTTTTAAAATTTTAAGAAAAATTTTATTATGTTAATCACCATAATTACATCATTAGTTTTTTTATTATGTTAATCCCCATACGTTACATCATTAGTTTTTGATGTAGTGTTCCATGATTCATTATTTGCATATAACACCCAGTGCTCCATGCAGAACGTGCCCTCTTTAATACCCATCACCAGGCTAACCCATCCTCCCACCCCCCTCCCCTCTAGAACCCTCAGTTTTTCAGTCCATCGTCTCTCATGGTTCATCTCCCCCCCCGATTCCCCCCTTCATTCTTCCCCTCCTGCTATCTTCTTCTTTTTTTTTTTTTTTTAAACATATAACGTATTATTTGTTTCAGAGGTACAGGTCTGTGATTCAACAGTCTTACACAATTCACAGCACTCACCATAGCACATACCCTCCCCAATGTCTATCACCCAGGCACCCCATCCCTCCCACCACTCCAGCAACCCTGTTTGTTTCCTGAGATAAAGAATTCCTCATATCAGTTAGATCATATGATACATGTCTTTCTCTGATTGACTTATTTTGCTCAGCATAATACCCTCCAGTTCCATCCACGTCTTTGCAAATGGCAAGATTTCATTCCTTTTGATGGCTGCATAATATTCCATTGTGTGTATATACATATATATATATGTATATACACCATATCTTTATCCATCTGTCAATGGACATCTTGGCTCTTTCCATAGTTTGGCTATTGTGGACATTGCTGCTATAATAAAAAATGGAGGCTCTAACTCCTAGAATAAGGCGGAAGAGAGAATTAGTGATATAGAAGACCAAATGATGGAAAATAAAGAAGCTGAGAAAAAGAGATAACTACTGGATCATGAAGGCAGAATTCAAGAGATAAGTGATACCATAAGATGAACCAACATTAGAATAATTGGGATCCCAGAAGAAGAAGAGAGGGGCAGAAGGTATATTGGAGCAAATTATAGCAGAGAACTTCCCTAACTTGGGGAAGGAAACAGGCATCAAAATCCAGGAGGCACAGAGAACCCCCTCCTCAAAATCAATAAAAATAGGTCAACACCTTGACATCTAATAGTAAAACTTACGAGTCTCAGAGACAGAAAATCCTGAAAGCAGCTCAGGATAAGAGATCTGTAACCTACAATGGTAGAAACATTAGATTGGCAACAGACCTGGCCACAGAGACCTGGCAGGCCAGAAAGGACTGGCAGGATATATTCAGAGCACTAAACGAGAAAAATATGCAGCCAAGAATACTCTATCCAGCTAGGCTGTCATTGAAAATAGAAGGAGAGATAAAAAGCTTCCAGGACAAACAAAAACTAAAGGAATTTGCAAACACGAAACCAGCCCTACAAGAAATATTGAAAGGGGTCCTCTAAGCAAAGAGAGAGCCTAAAAGTAACACAGACCAGAAAGGAACACAGACAATATACAGTAACAGCTTACAGGTGATACAATGGCACTAAATTCATATCTTTCAATAGTTACCCTGAATGTAAATGAGCTAAATGCCCCAATCAAAAGACACAGGCTATCAGATTGGATTAAAAAACAAGACCCATCAATATGCTGTCTTCAAGAGACTCCTTTTAGACCCAAAGACACCTCCAGATTGAAAGTGAGGGGGTGGAAAACCATTTACCATGCTAATGGACACCAAAAGAAAGCTGGGGTGGCAATCCTTATATCAGACAGATTAGATTTTAAACCAAAGACTGTAATAAGAGATGAGGAAGGACACTATATCCTACTTAAAGGGTCTATCCAACAAGAAGATCTAACAATTGTAAATATCTATGCCCCTAACATGGGAGCAGCCAATTATATAAGCCAATTGATAACAAAAGCAACAAAACACATTGACAACAATACAATAATGGGGGGGGGGGGACTTTAACACCCCCTTCACTGAAATGGACAGATCCATCTAAACAGAAGATCAACAAGGAAATAAAGACTTTAAATGACACACTGGACCAAATGGACTTCACAGATCTATTCAGAACATTCCATCCCAAAGCAACAGAATATACATTCTTTTCTAGTGCCCATGGAACATTCTCCAGAATAGATCACATCATAGGTCACAAATCAGGTCTAAACTGGTACCAGAAGATTGGGATCATTCCTTGCCTATTTTCAGACCACAATGCTTTGAAACTAGAACTCAATCACAAGAGGAAAGTCAGAAAGAACTCAAATACATGGAGGCTAAAGAGCATCCTACTAAAGAATGAATGGGTCAGCCAGGAAATTAAAGAATTAAAAAAATTCATAGAAACAAATGAAAATGAAAATACAACTGTTCAAAATCTTTGGAATGCAGCAAAGGCAGTCCTGAAAGGAAAGTATATGGCAATACAGGCCTTTCTCAAGAAACAAGAAAGGTCTTAAATACACAACCTAACCCTATACCTAAAGGAGCTGGAGAAAGAACAGCAAATAAAGCCTAAACCCAGCAGGAGAAGAGAAATAATAAAGATCAGAGCAGAAATCAATGAAATAGAACAGATCAATGAAACAAGGAGCTGGTTCTTTGGAAAAATTAATAAGATTGATAAACCCTGGCCAGACTTACAAAAAGAAAAATGACCCAAATAAATCATGAATGAAAGAGGAGAGATCACAACCAACACCAAAGAAATACTTCCTTTTAATGGCTGGATAATCTGTTGTGTGAATATACCACAATAATTGATTTTTGGTTAAATCACCCTTTTATTCTTGGGCTAATTCCCACTTGGGTGTAGTGTATAATCCTTTTTATATTGGCTGGAATGCATGTGCTAGTATTTTGTGGGTTTTGCATCTGTGTTCGCGAGAGATTGGTCTGAGGGTGGTTCTTTTTGCTGTGTGTGAGAAAGAGAAGTCTTTGATTTTGTGTCCTGGTAAAGACAGGCACGTGTTGCAGATAGTGCAGGAAGTCTTGTGTACCTTTCATCCAGTTTTCCCCGATGGTTACATCTTCTGTAATTATAGTGTGGTATCAAGATCAGGAACTTGATACAGGTACGGGGTGTGTGTGGTTCTGTCATCTTATCATTTGTAGAGATTCATGTATCTGTAGGGGTGATCTCACTATCCTTCCATTCATAATATATGCCTTAAATTTCTCCTCTGCATACAGGAAGAATCCTATTAGGATTATAATTTTTGCTTCAACTGTCTAACATAATTTGGAAAACTTGAGAAGGGAAGTCTATTACATGCATAATACATATATTGCCAACTGTGGTCTTCCTTCCTTGCTAATGTTATAAAGACTCTTATTTCCTTTCAATTTAGAGGAATTTTTTTTAAAATTTGAGACAGAAAGAGCACAAGCAGTGAGGAAGTTCAGAGAGACAGGGAGAAGCAGACTCTCAGCTGAGCAGGGAGCCTGATGCGGGGGCTCGATCCAGGACCCTGGGATCATGACCTGAGCCCAAGGCAGACACTTAACCGACTGAGCCACCCAGGTGCCCCTAGAAGACTTCTTTAAGCCATTCTTTTTAGGGCGGGTCTGCTGGCGACAAATTCTTAGTTCTCCTTTCTCTGAATATGTCTTGAGGTCTCTTTCCTTCCTGAAGACTCCTTTCACTAGATACAGAAGTCTGGCTTGACAGCTCATTTCTTTCAGCACCTGGAAAATCCCATGCCCCTCCCTCCTGTTCTCTACAGTGTCTGCTGAGAACCCCACTGTCACTCCAGTCGTTTTTGCTGTTTTGCTCTGGCTGCTTTCAAATATTTTTCTTTTCCTTTTGTTTTCAAAAAGTCTGTGATGGGTCTCAGTGCAGATATTTTCTGGTTTATTCTGTTTGGGGTTTGCTCAGATTATTGAGTCTGTAGGTTTAGGTCTTCTGACAAACTTGGGAAACTTTGTTCCTGTGTCTTGCAGTAATCTTTAGTCCTGATCTCTCCTCCTTCCCTGGCACTCTGAGACGAGCAGTAGATCTTCACTGTAGTCTTGTTCCTCAGACTCTACCCATTGTTCTTCAGTTGCTTTTCTCTCAGTTCAGATCAGAGACTTTGTGTTCAAATTCATTGATTCTTCCTCTACGGCTCTTTCCATTCTTCTATTGAGCTTATCCTTTGAGTTTCTTTCAGGTATTGAATCCTAAATTTGTTTGGGTCTTTTTTTTTCTTTTCCTTTCCCTGAGACTTTGTTTTTGAGACTTGTTTAAAATCTCTGTCTGATAATTCTAATGTGTCAGTCATGTTGGGTTAGCATCTTTTGATTTTTTTTTTTTTCCATTCAGCTTCAAGTCTTCCTGTGTCTTTGTATGATGAATTTTTGACTGAAACTTGGGTATTTTGAGTATTACATTGAAAGACACTGGATCTTATTGAAAACACATTTCAGTGGGTCTCCTCTGAGACTTCTCTGAAGGAAGGGAGTCTGTACCTGTTCACTGACGGGCAGGGGTGGGAGTCCAGGTCCTCTGTGCAGCCACTGTTGACTGTGGGGGTGATGGGGTTCTTGTTAGTGCTGGAGGTGAGTGAGATCTCAGTCTCTAGAGTAGACCTGAACTGCTATCACTTTGTGGGGAGAGGTAGGGACACCTCTTTACTGCTCTCTGCAGGGGGGGCCTCCACTGATCCCGTAGGGGGTGGCCTTGTTCCTGCTGCTGAGTGTGGTAGAAATGTGGACCTTCTGTTCGGCATCCTTGGATACCACCCCTGTAGGGAGGGATGAAACACCTTATCAGCATCACATGAGGTAGAAGAGCCAGCTCCATACCTGGTCGCCCCTGAGGCCACTGGCAGGGGAGTTATTACTGCCTAGCAGACATGATGGAGTGCAGAAGCAGGAATGTCATCTTTGACACCATTCCAGTGGGTGTTGGGTGTCTCATTACTGGTGAGAGTGAAAACCCATGCTCTCTGCTTGGTCTTGGCCAGCAGGGGTGCATCTGAGGAGGCAGTTTTTTCCTGTGGTATTTTGTAGGAATAGAGTAGTTGTTATCCCAGAGTGTTCTGTCTTGTTAGGATCCCCCTTTCCTGGTCTCCTGTCTAGAGGGAACAAACTTCTCATGGGGACTTCTTGTCTGCACCCATCGACTTTTCCAGTGTCCAGTCTGGGATATAGGAGGCAGAAAGAACACTGAGCGGACTCACGCCCATGCCATTCCTCAGGTCCTGTGGTCTCTGGCTGGTCTTTCATCTTCCCTCTGCCTTTCAGTCTGTTTCATATACAACATCCAGGCTTTTTCACTGTATGTGGAGACTACAGAAGGTACTTGTACTTCATCATCTTGGAAGTGGAAGTCTTCACTTGGTTCTGTGCAATTTCTCTATTAATATAGAGAAGAAAGAGAATATGCAATTATACTGTCTTTTATAGGTCCCTATCTAATTACCTTTAGGGAGCTAGTTAGTCTCATTGGGATTCTCTCATTTTTCTCTTGCTGCTTTCAAGGCTTTGACATTTGGGCAGTGATGTATCTAAGCATATGAATATCCTTGTGTTTATCTGGGAGTCTTCTGAGCTTCTTGACTGCAGATTGTTTTTTTTCCTCAAATTTGGGAAATATTCAGGTGTCTTCCTCTGATACTGTTATGCGTATGTTGGTCCACTTAATGGTGTGTCACATTTCTCAGAGGCCCTTGAAAAAATACCAAAATGAATAGAAATGAAGATTGCGTAATTTCTGTTGCTCTGTATTGTAGTTTACATCCTGTTTTGTTGGCTCGGATCTCTCATTGAACCCCTGCAGTAACGGTCATTTGGTCATCGAACTGTTCAACTCTAGAAACCACAGCTTGTTGCCATTTTTAATCTGCGGAGCCATGGTTACACATTGTAATTCTTGAAACATGGTTTCTTTGGTTCTTGTAGCATATTAACAGCTGCTGTGAAGTCTGTCTGCTAAGTCCAACATCTGGGAACCTTAGTAGTAGTCTCTGCATTTTGTGTGTGTGTGTGTGTGTGTGTCCCACATTTCTTTACATGCCTCACAACTTTCTGTTGAAATATTTTAGAAAACCTATTGTAGCAACTCGGAGTACTGATTCCCTCCTTTCAGAACTTGTTGTTCTTACTTGTTGGCTTATTTGTTTAGTGACTTGGCTGGACTAATACTGTGAAATCACCCCTGTCCCTTCCCTGGAGTGTAGAACCTCTAGTGTGTCTGCTCCGATTTCTTCCATTTTTTTTTTTTTTTAAGGCTGGATTTTTAGTGGTTCCCTTTGGATCAGCATAGCTCAGTGCTGAGGCACTGCTAGGTCTGAATTTGTGCTTTCTTCCTGGCAGAACTTCTGTGGAATGGGGTGGGAGTGGGCCTGGCTGGCTCTTCACTGGCTGACCCACCAGAAGTTCCCACCGAGTGGGTGTTGGGGATGGGGGAGTGGGCGCTGCCCTCCTCCAGAAAGCTCTCTTGAAGGGATGGACTCTGTCGTGTCCTCCAGCTGCCACATGCACCTGCTACAGCTCTTTGGCTGGCCAGGTGGAGATGGTGGAGATACAAACAGCAGTCTCACTGTTTTTACCAAGTTTGTTCCAGTCAAGTTTCCATAGATTCTGGTCAATAAATGCTTCGGTTGGTGTTAAGTCTCTGAAGATTGACCAAAGGGCTTAAAATGATTCTTGGATAATTTTGACCAGTTGAATAGGCACACATTCATGTGCATGGTTTTGCTGAGCTGCTTAGGTTGGCATTCCCTGAGTCTGTGTGCTTACACTTTGAGTTTTGCTTATTTTTATAATTTCACTAAATGCAGATTATTCGCTCTAAGTGTCAGACACTGGTTTTGGCATGAGGGATGCAGATGTAAGTCACCACCAGTCCTTGGGAAGGACCATCTAATTGCTCTCCCTTATGTGATAGTCTAAGAGGGGCAGTGAAGGGTGCGTTACGGGGTACTGCAAGGACAGTGAGTGAAGGGACCTAACGGTCACTGGAAGTGAGCTTTGTATAGGAGGCAGCATTTGAATTGGGTCAGGAAAGATGAATAAAAGTCTGCTTTTTGACCAGGAAAAGAAGGTACTGTAGACAGTTGGAGGGTACAGGAAGTTGGTTACTGTGTTCAGGAACATGCAGATGATGTAGAAATTACAGAATATTTTAAGCCATGGGAAGCACTTGGGATTAAAAATTTAGTGACTACATTTGACCTAGAAGGCCATGTAAATGTAAGGTGTGGGGTGTGTTACTGATAGGCTTATATACTGTGCTGTGACTGCCGATGTAGCAATATTACATGACATAATTACAGTACAGTATAGCTTATATTCAATACGCTGTGCATTTGATCTCTGTGGCTTATTTACTACTCATGGCAAGGTTGTACCCTTCAACACCATGCATCTTCTACCTGCACCTCCCAGCACTTTGGATTTTATTCTTGTTGGTGTAGGAATGTTTTTGATGGGTTTTAGAGGAGGGAAAGGAGAGGTGCATGTCAGAACTGGCTGGTGAAGACCAATCAAGGACACAAACTAGGAGGCTGTGTCACAACTCACGGGCTTCCTTCCTCAACAAACTATCTCCTGCAGTCTTTGCTCAAGTGCTGCTTATTTCTCGAGCATGCCAGGATTCCTCCCCGCTTTTTGCTTTTTACATTCCATTTTCTCTGTAAAAATCTGGGTGAGAGACTAGGAGGGTGGTTTCAGGTTAATGTTTTGGCCAACCAAGTAGCCAATGGGTGGTAAGAAGCAATCTCTCTGAGGCAGTGGCATTTAAATTGAGATGTTTTACTCCTAGAATTCTGTAAGCTAGAGATTTCAGGCAATTTTAGAAGTTTCCTTGGGATCCTACCACCATGACTTTCCCAAATGACAGAGTCTCATGGGAACAGCAGAAGAGCAGCGAGAGATGGGGTGGTGTGATGAAGGGGGGAAGAAGAGCAATGTTTACCAACGTTTACACCATTTTTTCTCAGAGCAGTCCCCTATGTTTGTCATGTGGTTCCGTAGGTGCCCACTGAATGTATCTTTAAATCTAAAAAGTTGCTAAAGAAGCAATAGGTTTCTGAACTCCAGGAAACATTTGTTTAGCCCACTTCTTGATCACCTCCCTTGTGCAAGGAAGACCCTCTGTTCTAGCCATCGTTTGAGTTTTGCTTTTCAAGAATCAAAGAAGATCTAAAAACTTGAATGGGATGCACCAGTATTAAGGATCACACTGTCCCATAACAGGCTTAGCTACAGAATCTCATGGCATACTAAAGTGGAAATTGGTTTTTGGCCCATCTAAAATACAAGTGCATGGTCTTGCTTGGCAAGAGCCTGTCCTTCAAGTCTCAGTTTGAGGACCTTCCATGGTATTGCTCCATCATCCACTGGGTTTTGGAGTCCTGTGCTTCATTGTCTGCCTTCAGGTAACACGGAAGAAAGGCAATGACAAAACCTCACCTGCTTCTTAACTCCGACGGTTTAGAAGTGGTACCTGTCCCTTTCCATTGGCAGGAATCCTTCTCGTGGGCACATGTAGAAGCAAGGAGGCTGGAAAACAGAGTTGTGAGCTGGGCAGCTGCTTCCCAGCAACCATGCCACACTCAGGAAAAGGGGAACCAATCATTGGTGGGCGTCCAGACAGCAGTTTCTGCCATAGGGCCCTATGATCTTTAGAGCGATACTGAGTTTTCTGTACTTTCAAGAATTTATTAGGATTAATGTTTAGGGAAGTTTCATTAAACGTAGCTTCCACCATATGAAGTAAACTTAGCTTACCTAGTTACCTGGTGTGTAATTCTTTTAATGCATTGTTGATTTGTTTTGCTAATATTTTGAGGATTTTTGAATCCATGTTTGATAGTGTTCTGGAGTTTTCCTTTCTTGTAATTTTTTTTTTTTTTTAAGTTTTATGTATTTGACAGCACAAGTAGGCAGAGCAGTAGATAGAGATGAAGAAGCAGGCTCCCTGCTGAGCAGAGAGCCTGATGTGGGGCTCAGTCCCAGGACCCTGGGATCATGACTTGAGACGAAGGCAGAGGCTTAACTGACTGAGCTGCCCAGGCGCCCCTTCTTGTAATATCCTGATATGATTTTGGTATTAGGATAATCCCATCCCCAAAGAAGGAGTTAGGGAGTGTTATTTTTTCTGTTCTCTGGAAGAGCTTGTTAGATAATCAGTATTATTTCTTCCTTAAATGTTTTATATAACTCACTAGTGAAACCTTCCAGGCCTGGTGCTTTCTTTCCTGGAAGGCTGTTAGTTAATAATTTAAAAGGTTTAGGTAGGCCTCCTTTTAACTTTTCAAATCCTCACATTGCACACTTTTTTTGAGTATAGTTGACACAGTGTTTCAGGTGTACAACTAAGTGATGTGACAAGTTCATACAGTATGCTGTGTTCACAAGTATAGCTCCCATGTGTCCCATTACATGGCTGTTACAGCATCATTGACTATATTCCTTCTGCTGTACTTCTTCTTCCTGTGATTTATTCTGTAACCCTGGCCCATGTCTCCCTCTCCTCTTCACCCATTTTGCCCAGCCCTCTGCCCCCTCCCCTCTAGCAACTGTCAGTTCTCTGTATTTATAATTTTGAGTCTGCTTTTTGTTCATTTTTTAGATTCCCTTTATGAGTGGAATCATATGGCATTCATCTTAGTGTGACTTATTTCACTTAGCATAATACCCTCTAAGTCCATCCATGTTGTCTCAGATGGCATGATCTCATCCTTTTTATGGCTGTGTCATATTCCATATTTATGGAATAGATAGAATATATGCCACATTTTCCCTATCCATCCATGTTAATGGACACTTAGGAGTTACTGTTTTTGTTTTCCCTGGGTACATACCCAATAGGGGGATTATTGGATCATATAGTATTTCTATTTTTAATTTTTTGAGGAGCCTCTGTACTGTTTTCCCCAGTGACTGCTCCAATTCACATTCCTACTAACAATGCATGGGAGTTCCCTTTCCTCCACATCTTCCCCAATACTTGCTGTCTCTTATCTTGACAGTAGCCATTCTAACAGGCATGAGGTGATAACTCATTGTGGTTTGGATTTGCATTTCCTGGGTGAGTGATGTTGAACATCTTTTAATGTGTCTGTTGGCCATCCGTAGGTCTTTGGAAAACTATTCAGGTCCTCTGCACACTTTTTTAATCAGATTTTTTGGTGGTGTCGGTTCTTCATATATTTCGGATATTAACCCCTCACTGGGTGTATATCATTTGCAAATCTGTTCTTCTGTTCAGTAGGTTGTCTTTTGTTTTCCTTTGCTGCCAAAAACCTCTTTATTTTGATGTAGTTCCAGTAGTTTATCTTTGCTTTTGTTTCCCTTGCCTTAGGAGACATATCTAGAAAAATGTTGTTATGCCTGATGTCAGAGAAATTACTCCCTGTGTTCTCATCTAGGATTTTTTTTGTGGTTTCCACTCTCACATTTACATCTTTAATCCATCTTTTTTTTTTTTTTTAAGATTTTATTTATTTGAGAGAGAGAATGAGAGAGAGCAAGCACATGAGAGGGGAGAGGGTCAGAGGGAGAAGCAGACTCCCTGCCGAGCAGGGAGCCCGATGTGGGACTCAATCCAGGGACTCCAGGATCATGACCTGAGCCGAAGGCAGTTGCTTAACCAACTGAGCCACCCAGTCGCCCATCTTTAATCCATCTTGAATTTATTTTTGTATATGGTGTTAGAAATAGTTGAGTTTTATTCTTTTATGTGTAATTGTCCAGTTTTCCCAGCATCTTTTTTTTTATTTTACTTTTTTATTAACATAAAATGTATTACTTGTTTCGGGGTACAGGTCTGTGATTCATCAGTCTTACACAATTCGCAGTGCTTACCATAGTATATACCCTCCCCAATGTCCATCACCCAGCCACCCCATCCCTCCCCCCCCACCACTCCAGCAACCTTCAGTAACCTTCAGTTTGTTTCCTGAGATTGAGTCTCTTATGGTTTGTCTCCCTCTCTGGTTTCATCTTGTTTCATTTTTCCCTCCCTTCCCCTATGATCCTCTGTCTTGTTTCTCAAATTCCTCATATCAGTGAGATCATATGATACTTGTCTTTCTCTGATTGACTTATTTCCCTTAGCATAATACCCTCTAGTTCCATCCATGTCATTGCAAATGGCAAGATTTCATTTTTTGATGGCTGCATACACACACACACACACACACACACACCACATCTCTATCCATTCATCTGTTGATGGACATCTAGGCTCTTTCCATAGTTTGGCTATTGTGGACATTGCTGCTATAAACACTGAGGTGCACGTGCCCCTTCAGATCCCTGCATTTGTATCTTTGGGGTAAATACCCAGTAGTGCAATTTCCCAGAATCTTTTTAAAAAAGTTTTTTCTCCACTGTATATTCTTGCTTCCTTTGTCCCAGATTAATTGACCTTATAAATGCATGTTTATTTCTGGGGTCTCGATCCTGTTCAATTGATCTACATGTCTATTTTTGTGTCAGTACCATGCTGTTTCCTGCACCACAGCTTTGTAGTATATCTTGAAATCTGAAATTGTGATACCTCCAGCTTTGTTGTTGTTCAAGAGTTCTTTTGCTATTTGGGGTGTTCTGTGGCTCTATACAAATTCTAGTTTTGCAAAAAATGCTATTGGTGTTTTGATAGGGATTACACTGAATTTCTAGATTGCTTTGGGTAATAGGGACATTTTGACAATATTCTTCCAATCCATGAGCATGGAATATCTTTCCAATTGTGTTATGTTCAGTTTCTTTAATCAGTTTTTTATAGCTCTCAGGATACACGTCTTTTACCTCTTTGTTTAAATTTATTCCTAGGTAGTTTACTCTTTTTGGTGCAAGTGTAAATGTTTAATTTCTTTTTAACTTTGTTTTTAGGTTATAGAAATAGTATTCTGCATGTTAACTTTGTATCCTGCCACTTTACTGAATTCATTTATTCTTGTAATTTTTTTTTGGTGGAAATCATTAGGGTTTTCTATGTGTAGTATTGTATCATCTGCAAATAGTGACAGTTTAATTTTTTTTTTTTTTTTTTTTTTTTTTTAAGCACTATGGATGCCTCTTATTATTTGACTGCTGTGGCTGGAACTTCTAGTACTAGGTTGAATGAAAGGGGTGAGAGTACACATCCTTGTCTTGATCCTGACCTTAGAGGGAAAGCTGTTTTTCACCATTGAGGATGATGATAGCTGTGGGTTTTTCATATACAGCCTTTATGTTGAGGTATGTTTCCTCTAACCCCATTTTGCGAAGAGGTTTGTTTTTTTTTTATGAATGGATGTTGAATCTTGTCAAATGCCTTTTCTGCATCAGTTGATGATTTTTATCTTTTATTGATAGGGTGTATGACAGTGATTTGCAAATATTGAACCATCCTTGCATCACAGGTATAAATCCCACCAGATTGTGGTGAAGGATCTTTTTAATGTATTGTTACATGTGGTTTGCTAATATTTTGTCGAGGCTGCTTAGAATGTATTTGGAACCTTCCTTTTCTATTTTTTTTTTTTTGAATAGTTCAGGAAAATAGGTATTCTTCAAAGGTCTGGTAAAATTAATTTGTGAATACATTGGTTCTGAACTTCTATTTTTTGGTAGTTTGATTACTGATTCAGTTTAATTACTTGTAATTGGTCTATTCAGATTTTCTATTTCTTCCTGGTTCAGTTTTGGAAGATTGTATGTTTCTAGGAGTTTATCCTTCTAGGTTGTCCAGTTTGTTGGCATATAATTTTTCGTAGTATTATAATCCTTTGTATTTCTGTGGTATCGGGTGTTACTTCTCTCATTTCTGATTTATTTGGGTCATTTCTTTTTCTTGATGAGTCTGGCTTGGAGTTTGTTATTTTTCTTTTCAAAGAAGCAGCTCTTGGTTTCATTGGTCCTTTTTTCTCTCCTTTTTTGGGGGGTCTCCATTTCCTTCTCACTTTGGGTGTTCTTTTTCTAGTTCCTTTTAGCTGTAAGGTTAGGTTCTTGTTTGAGTTTGTTTCTTGAAATAGGTCTATATACCTATCTACCTTGCTATATACCTCTTAGAACTGCTTTTATTGTGTACCAGCGATTTTGGACTGTTTTCATTTTCATTTGTCTCTGTATTTTTATTCTTCAATTGCTTCATTGACCTATTGGTTAGTATCCTGTTTAGTCTCCATGTGTTGTTGTTTCCATTTTTTTTCTTGTGATTTATATCTAGCTTCATACTGTTGTAGTCAGAATAGATGCACAGTATGGTTTCAGTCTTAAATTTATTGAGGCTTATTCTATGGTGTAATATGTGATCTATTCTGGAGAATGTTCCATGCACATGTAAAGAATGTGTATTCTGTTTTTGGGTGGGATGTCCTCTATTAGGTCTATCTGGTCAATATGTCATTTAAGGACATTGTTTCCTTAGTGGTTTTCTGTCTGGATGATCAATCCATTGATGTAAGTGGAGTGTTAAAGTGCCCTACTATTACTGCATTGCCATCAATTTCTTTCTTTGCTTTACGTGTTTAGTTGCTCCAGTGTTGGGTGTGTAGATATGTATACTTGTAATATCCTCTTGTTGGATTGATTCCTTTATCATTATGTAATGCCTTCTTTCTCTCTTGTTCCAGTCTGTTTTAAAGTCCATTTTGTTTGATAAAAGCATTGCTACCCTAGCTTTTTTCTACTTCCATTTGCATGGTGAATGTTTTTCTATCCCTTCACTTTCAGTCTATGTACATATTCTTTGGGTCTGAGAGGAGTCTCTTGTAGGCAGCGTATAGATGGGTGTTGTTTTTTCATCCATTCTGCCACTCTGTCTTTTGGGGCATTTCGGCTATTTACATTTAAAGTAATTGATAGGTATGTACTTATTGCCACTTCAAAAATTTGTTTTCTGGTTGTTTTAGTAATTCCTTCTTTTGTTGTCTCTTTGTGATAAGTATCTATAATGTTTTGTTTGGAGTTCTCTTTATCTTTTGTGTATCTTAGGTTTTGGGTTTGTGGTTATCATGAGGTTCATATTTAACATCCTAGGTAAATAGAAGTCCATATTAATCTGATTTGTCATTTAATTTCAAACACATTCTAAAGAAAAAAAATCTTTCCCCTTTTCCCTTTTTTACTCCCTTCTCCACATTTTATATATACATTGTCATATTGTACATTTTTATTTTTATTATTCTTATGTCTAATGGCCATTTCTTTCCACTTAAAGAAGTCCCTTTAATGTTTCTTTTAAGGCTGGTGTAGTGGTGATAAACATCTTTGTTTGGGAAACTCTATCTCTCCTTCAAATCTGAATAATGTTGCTGGGTTGAGTATTCTGGCTGCAGGTTTTTTTTTTTTTTTTTTTTTTTTTCCTTTCAGCACTTTGAATGTATCATGCCACTCACTCTCTTCTGGTCTGCGAAGTTTATTCTGAAAAATCAGCAGATGGTCTTTTGGGTTCTTCCTTGGGGGTAACTTTTTGTTTCTCTTGCCAATTTTAGGATTCTCTTTATCTTAAACCTTTCACATTTTAATTATGTGCCATGGTGTGGACCTCCTTGGGTTTATCTTGTTTAGAACTCTGTTTCTTGGACTTGAATGTGTATTTACCTCCTTAGGGAAGTTTTCAGTTATTTCTTCAAATAAGTTTTCTATACCTTTCTCTTCTTCTGGGACCCCTATAGTGCAAATGTATGTTTGCTTGATGTTGTCCAGGAGATCTCTTAATTGATCAGTTTTAAAAATTCTTTTCTTTTTGCTGTTCAGCTTGTGTTTTCTGTTACCCTGTCTTCCAGATCACTGATACATCCTTCTGCATTCTCTCAGCTACTGTTGGTTCCCTCTCGTGTGTTTTTTGTTATTATTCTTCAGCTCTGATTGGTTCTTTTTAATATTTTCTCTTTATTGAAGCTCTCACGGAGTTCTCCCACTCTTCTCTTTAGCCCAGTGAGTATCTTTATAATCATCACTTTAAATTCTTTATCAGGTATATTTCTGTTTCATTTAATTCTTTCACTGAGGTTTTTTTTCCTTACCCTTTGAAGCCTGTTTCTCTGTCTCCCATTTTGACTTTCTGTGTTTGTTTCTATGGATTAGGGAAAATGGCTACTTCTTAAGTTGAAGGGAGTGGTCTTGTGCATGGTGACCCCTCTGCAGACTGTGTGCTTGGTGGCTTTTGCTGGTGGCTAGAGCGGGGGCTGTATATGCTACTCTTTTATTTTTTTATTTTATTTTTTTAAATATTTTTATTTATTTATTCATGAGAAACCGAGAGAGGCAGAGGGAGAAGCAGGCTCCCAAGGAGCAGAGAGCCCGATGCGGGACTTGATCCCAGGACTCTGGGATCATGACCTGAGCTGAAGGCAGACGCTCAACCATCTGAGCCACCCAGGTGCCCTATATGCTATTCTTTTAAACTTTGACTTTTTACAGAGAGAATAAAGAAAAGGAAAAAAAAAATCTTAAAAAAAACCCCAAAAAACCAAAAACGTAAAAAGTAAAAACCCACAAAACAGTGGCTTATTTTCATGCCTCCAGCACCACAGAGTGGCTGGTGTGGACTTGTGGACCCTGGGCATGCTGAGGTCACAAGCTCATTGTGAAAGTCTGACCCGCTAGTTATGGTGGCCAGATTCTGTTCCAGTCTGGGCTTTTGAGGTGGAGGGGGGAACAGCATGTTCCTATAGTTCCTCACCCCTTTTAAACAGTGGCTTTTCCCCCTGTGTTCTAGTGCATCTAGGCCTAGTGTGGGCCTGTGGATCCTGGGGCCACTGAAGTGCAAACTGGACTCACCCATTAGGTGTCCAGACCCTGCTCTGGTCTGGGTTTCCAAGGTGGAGTGGGAACATAAGCCATGTTGTTCTCCAGTCCCTCAGACCTGGAGAACGTTCCCGCAGCTCCTTCACTGCTTGGCAGAGTTCTAGAGTTGTCTCTCTTATATGCTAGCTGTTCTTTTAAACCATGGCTTTTCCCCTGGGCCCTCTAGTACTGTCCTTCTCACTACCGTTCACATTGTGGGGGTGGAGGTTCACCTTGCTACCATTGTCTTCCTCTCTTGTTCTTCTCTTATCCTTCTGTCTTCAGTAGCTGTTCAGTCAGCCCTCAGATCTTCAGGAGGAGTTGTTTTGTTAATAGGTACAATTTGGTGTATTCTGTGGATTGTGAGTTCAGAGTCCTCCTACCCTGCCATCTTGAACTGGAACCAAAAAAGGTATAGGCCTATTTAGATCTATTTCTTCTTGTGTCAGTTTTGGAAGATGGTGTTTTTCAAGGAATTTGTCTATTTCTTCGAAGTGACTATTGGTAGTACAGAGTTGTTTATGATTTTTCTTTTTATCCTCTTCGTGTTCATGAAATCAGTAGTGACATTACCTCTTTGATTTCTATCAGTAATTTTTGACTTTTTTGTTAGCCTGGATAGAAGTTTATCAATTTAATCTTTTCAAAGAACCAGTTTTGGGTTTCACAGACTTTCTCTATTTCACTGTTTGCAATTTTGATCTCTGCTGTAACTTTTATTCTATTTGCTATAGGTTTATATTGCTCTTCTTATTCTAGTTTCCTAAGGTGGAAGCTTGGATTACAGATTCTGGATCATCTTTTCTAATCTATGCATTCAATGCTACAAATTTCCCTTGAAGTACTGCTTTTACTCTGTCCTACAAATTTGGTAAGTTGAATTTTCATCATTTAAAAAATTCTCTTTTGGGCGCCTGGGTGGCTCAGTCGGTTGAGCGACTGCCTTCGGCTCAGGTCATGATCCCGGAGTCCCGGGATCGAGTCCCGCATCGGGCTCCCTGCTCGGCGGGGAGTCTGCTTCTCCCTCTGACCCTCCCCCCTCTCATGTGCTCTCTCACTCTCATTCTCTCTGTCAAATAATAAAATCTTTAAAAAAAAAAAAATTCTGAGAGGTCTTTGACTTTTTTTTTTTAAAGTGCATATTTGTGGATTTTTCAGCTATCTTACTGATTTCTAGTTTAATTCTGTTGTGGTCTGAGAGCATATTATGTATGACTTGTATTTTAAATTTGCTTTTTATGGCCAACTATGTATTCTGTCTTGGTGGATGTTTCGTGTGAGTTTGAAAAGACTGTATATTCTGCTCTTGGATGAAGTAGTCTATAAATGTCCATTAGATCTAATTGATGGTGCTATTCAGTTCAACTATGTCCTTACTGATTTTTTGCCTGCTTGATCTATGGATTACTAATGGAGGGGGCTTAATACTATATTTGTCTTTTTACCCCTTCAGTTGTAACAGGTTTTGCCTCAGTTATTTTGATGCTCTGTTGTTTAGGCATATACACATTAAGCGTTGTTATATCTTCTTGGAGAATCTGCCCCTTTATCATTATGTAATGCCTGTCTTCATCCTAGTTAATTTTCCTTGCTTTGGAGTCTGCATATCTCAAGTTAATGAAGCTATTCTAGCTTTCTGTTGATTATTGTTAACCTGGTATATCTTTCTCTATCCCTTTACTTTTAACCTATGTATAGTTGGTTTCTGGTAGACAACTTATGGTTGATCTTATTTTTTTAATTCACTCTGAGTGTCTCTTTAGTTGGTATATATAGACTATTCACGTTTAAAATGGTTATTGATCTAGCTGGATTAACGTCTACCATCTGGTAGCCATTTTTTGTTCATTGCATTCTTTTTAAATTTTCCTCTTTTTCTCAAATTTTTTTGTTTGAAGTTTTTATTTAAATTCTAGTTAACATACAGTGTGATATTAGTTTCATGTATACAATTTGGTGATTCAGCACTTCCATACAACACCTGGTGTTCATCATAAGTGTACTCTTAATCTCCTTCACTTAGTTCACCCATCTCTCTACACCTTCTCTCTGGTAACCATCCCTTATTGGTCTTGATTGAGCATTTTATATGATGACATTTCTGTTCTCTTAGCATATTAGTTGTACTTATAAAAAGGTTTTTGTTTTTGTGTGTTCTTCTTTTTAGTGGTTATCCTACAGTGTGTACTATCTGTTTACAAATAATCTAAGTCCACTTCCTTTTTAAGATTTTTATTTGAGAGACAAAGCATGAGCAGGGGGAGGGACAGGGGAAGAGGGAGAAGTAGATTCCCTGCTGAGCAGGGAGCCCAATGTGGGGCTCAATCCCAGGACCAATCCCAGGAGATCATGACCCAAGCCAAAATCAGATGCTTAACCAACTGAGCCACCCAGGCCCTTAAGTCCACTTTCAAATAATGCTATACTACTACATGGACAGTGCAGGTACTTTTATAACTGTATTCTCGGTTCCTTCCTCAAGTCCCTTGTAACATTGCTGCCATTCATTTCTCCCATCCATAAGCTGTGGTCACCCAATGCATGGTTATTATTATATTGAAGAAAGTTATGTTAAAAAGCCAGAAAAATATTTTATTCTACCTTCATTTATTCTTTCTCCTCTATTCATGTAGATAGGAGTTTCTGACCTCTATCATTTTCTTTTCTGAAGAAATTTGACATTTTTTGCAAGATAGGTCTGATGACAAATTCAGTTTTTATCTTCTTGACAAAGTCTTTTCCTCTTCACTTTTGTAGGATAATTTCACTGGGTAAAGAATTCTAGGTTGGTGATGTTCCCCCTGACCCAACACTTTAAATCTATTACTTTAGGCTCTTGCAATGGTTTCTGAAGTCTAGTCTAATGTAAGTCTTATCCTTGTTTCTCTATAGGAAGGGAATTTTTCTCCCCTTTGGCTTCTTTGAAAATTTTCCTATTGGCCCTTGATATTCTGTAGTCTAATATGTTATACCTAGGTGTAGAATTTTTGGTATTTATTCAATGTTCTCCTGCATCTTGTGGGTTGGGTTTGGTATCTGTCATAAATTTTAGAAAACTGTCCTTGTTCAAATATTTCTCCTTTTACTTGTTTCCTTCTGGTATCTCCTTTATATGTGTGTTATGCCGTTTGTAATTATCTTACAGTTCTTGGACATTCTTTTACTTTTTTTAATTTCAGTTTTGGAAGTTTCTGTGATGGCTCTTCAAGCTCACCAATTCATTCCTTGACCATGTCCAGTCTACTGGTGAGTCTATCAAAGGCAGTCTTCATTTCTGTTAAAGTGCTTTCATTTTTAACATTTCCCTTTGGTTTTTTATTCATTTCCATCTCTTGGCATATATTACCTGCCTGTTCTTGCGTGTTGTCCATTTTTTCATTAGGACCAATAGCATATTAGTTATTTCAGATTCCCCACCTGATAATTGCGAAATCTCTGCTATATCAGTCTGGTTCTGAGGTTTACAATGTCTCTTCGGACTTAGTCCCCTTTTATCACACCTTGTACTTTTTTTTTTTCTTGTAAACTGGACATGATGTATTAGGTAATAGAAACTGAAATAAATAGGCCTTCGGTGTGTGGTTCCAGATGTGTTTATCTGGCTAACATTAGGCTGTGTTGACTGTGGTAGCTGTAGCTGCCCATTTCCTCTAGTGTCCTTGTTTTTGTCCCTGTTTTCTTTGGATTTCTCTAGCAACTCCTTCCTAAACAGGCATGGCTTGCAGCTCTCTTACTTGCAATCCATGGCTATGCGGGATCTCTGATGTGGTAACATTTTGGAGAGGACAGTTTTATAATCGTATGATTAAACTTCTGTTCCATTTTGTGGGCTGTGACCTTGAGAAAAATTTGTCTCTCTTCTCTCTGCTTATGTGAGGCAGGATCACTAGAAGGGGTAGAGTTGTGCAGTTGCCTTCCCTTCTCATTTTTGAATGCTTTCTTTCACAAGCTGGGGAGCATTCTACAAGGAGTTGTCATATTTTCGTGTAGGGGAAAGTTGAGGCACGTTTGCAAAGGGAAGAGGAGGGCAAACTCCTTCCAGTCCTCTGAGCATTTCACCCTTGGCCCTAAAATTGCATGCTGAATTTAGGAGACACCTTGTAGCTAACCAGATCTGCCTGCCTTACACGGCAGTTGTTCAAAAATGTCCACAAATTCTTTGTTAAATGCCTCCCTTCAGGGGGTGGGGCTTACTCCCCTTTGAGTGTGGACAAGACTAGCTTCAAATGAATAGGAAAAGCAGAAGTTTGAGGATGTGACTTCAGGGATGGGGGTCATAGAAGCACTGTAGCTTCCTGCTTGTTCTCCCCTGCTCGTGAATCTCTGACGTTGTGAGGACACCGAGGAGCTGCTGAGGAACTGAAGCCTTCTGCCAAGAGCCAGCAAGGAATGTAGGTGCCTGCTAACAGCTGTGTGAGGGAGCCATCTTGGAAGCAGATCCACCCGTGCCAACCAGACCTCCAGGTGCTGCAGTTCTGGGTGACCTCTCGTTGGAAACCTCCATGAGAGACCCTGGACCAGAACCACCCAGCTAAGCTGCTCTTGGATTCTTGACTTCAGAAACTGTGTGAGATAATAAATGTTTGTGTGTGAACCTGGTAACTAACACAGCTATTTAGAGAACATCTATTATTACTTAAGCATATTCCTTGGCAGCCTTGCCCTCCCACACAGCACGCACACACAGGCAGGCGCACGCAGACTCCTCAGCTGACTTCCAGACTATTTCTTCATAGCTGATTTCTTAAGTAGTATAGTTCTGCCCACCTCATCACACGTTAGTGCTCTAGAAGTGCCATTTAGAGCTGGCCTTCTGGAAAATGGCCTAGGTAATCTGTGCGTTGATCTGCCTCTCAGGGTAGGAAAGCAATCCCATGCAGTTCTTAGCAGTGAGGTTCAGGGCTTTGTTCACTGAGGTTAGAGAGGGACTCTGGGAAGCAGTAGATGCAAGAGGCCCCTGTGGGTCCTGGGATAAGCCATACCCTTTGCTTTCTTTACACACTGATAATCTGTATCCAGAGCAAAGCAGGTACACCATGTAAGCGGAGGAAGTGTAGTGTGGAGACACAGTGAGGATGGCAATTCCAGTGACTTTGCCCTGGTGACGGACGTCGGAGGCTGGATGGGGAGTGCCTCCTGAGCTGTCAGGACACATTCAGTAATTCAGCATTCATTGAGTGCCCTGTATTTGCGACTCTGTTCTAGGTGCCAAACAGAGTAGTAAACACAGGCTCTCTTACCTCAGGGAGCTTATGATCTGGCGGCTTTGAGTTCAGGTCGGTCTTTGTGTCCTGGTCTGAGTCAACACACACTTGCAACAAAGAATTTTATGCATCTTTCTCTGCAGTTTCTATTCAAAGTTAACTGAGAGAAGAAATCTGTTAAGTCCCAGTAAATTGTCTTTTATAGAGAAGGAGCTTCCAAAAATTATTATAAATTAGAGGCTGAATACTCTGTGTTGGATCCATGCTTCAGAGTGTTAGTCCTGAAGTCATTTCATAAAAGACAAAAATAGAGCAACCCAAAACCAAAGGATGCGAACAAAGTATCATTTGTCTGGGGGATGAGGGTGGGAAACAACAACCACATGGACACTTAGAAAGACTCACATGTTTGTGATGAAAGCTGGGCCTACAGAATCCATGTGTTCTTGGAGAAGCTTGGGGTAGCTGAGAGGAGTGGGTTCTTATGGGTCCTCTGGCTAGGCTGGGGCCCAGGCTGAGGCCCCACAGAGCTGACATGCCACCTCACTGCCTGTGGCAAGAGTAGTAGGCTCGTGTGTCACTTAGGGCCCTGTTGCAGGAAGCAGAAACCAAAAATCTACTTACAAGAGGTAATTGTTGATGAAGTGGTGGGTACTTCAGGAGCAGGCTCTGGACTGTGCTTCTAGGAACAAGTCCCAGAACAAGATGTTGAACTAGCCTGCCTCTGTCTCGGCAGGAGGAAGGCTGAGGGATCAGGAGGCCACTCTGAGAATGGCGAGGACTTGGAAGCCATGATGCTGCTGGGGCCAAGGCTCTTGAGTGGCAGCGTAGCTAGTGACCAGACATGGGGGCACCGGTTTCTCCCCGCCACGGCTACCACTGCCACCTCTTGAAACCCAGGAAGCTGGTCACTAGAGACCAGAGTGCTGCTTTGGGACACTTGGCGTTGCCACAACTTGGCTCGCCACGAAACACATGCTATTCCAGCATCGTTTTCAAGTAGGTGTCCACCTAGCACAGTTAGGACCCATGAGATGTAGTGGACTTCTGCCTGGCTGGGGTGGTGTGGGGGGCTTCTAGGGAAACTCGTGTTTCTGAAAAATGGGATAGAGCTTTCTGGTGCTGTTTCCCTTTCTCCCTACCTTGAGCGTGAACATGATGGTTAGACCTGCAGAAGCCATTGTTGACCTGTGAAGTTACAGCCAACATGTTTGGGAGGAATCATTAAACCTGCTTCTTGCTGGACCATCTACTCTGAACTTTTTGGTATGAGAGACAGATATAAGGTCTGTTAGCTTAAGCCATTGTTAGTCCAGAAGGAGCTTGGATCCCGGCAGCTAGAAGTGCTCTAAAGTTGTAGGACTTCCTTCTCCTCCCTCCCGTGTTCTTCCCCTCCCTCCTCTTTTCCTCTTTCTTTAGGAATCCCTTCTGTCCAAGCTTTGTGGGATGAGGGAGACAGTACCCAAGAGGTCCTACTGACAGGAGACCTTGCTGCAGTATATCGGAGGGCATTAGTCTAGTGCAGATGTAGCTGAATGGGCCTTTTTGGGGTCTCCTTTTTCATTAAATTTTTTAACATGAAAATTTTGAAGTATATCCTATAACATTGATTTCAGGTATACAACATAATGATTCAATATTTGAGCCTATTAGAAAGTGCTCACTATAATAAATCCAGTTCCCTCTATTCTTATGGAGAGTTAACTTTCAGGATTTAGTCTAAACCATTTTCAGGCATACACTACAGTGTTAGCGTAGTCTGCATGCTATAGATCACATCTGCATGATTTATAACTGGAAGTTTGTATCTCCTGCCCCCCATCACCTGCTTTGTGCCCCTGCAACCACCATTCTATTGACTGCGTCTGTGAGTTTTGTTGGTTTGTTTTTTAATTCCACATGTAAGTGGAACCATAGAGTGGCTTTTCTTTCTTTCTTTCTTTTTTTTTTTTTTTTGGCTGACTTATTTCACTTAGAGTAATTCCCTCAAGGTCTATTCATGTTGTTGCAAATGGCAGGATCTCATTCTTTATGGCTGAGGAATATTCCATGGTGTATACAGGCCACATCTTTATCCATTCATCCATTGATGGACATTTCAGTTGTTGCCATATCTTGGCTATGGTGAATAATGCAGCAAACTTAGGGATGCATATATCGTTTCAGATGAGTGTTTTCATTTTCTTCTGAGATAAACACTTACAATTGCTGCATCCTATGGTGGTAGTTTTTTTTTTAAGTGGTTTTTGTAAATTGTAAATACACATAAGCTTACTATTTTAACCTTTTTTATGTGTACAAGTCAGTGACATTAAGTGCATTTAGTGTTGTGCAACCATGACCACTGTCCCTTTCCAGGACTTTTTCATCATCCCAAACAAACTCTGTCCCCATTAAACATGAGCTCTTTCACTCTACTCTCTTCTCAGCCCCTGGACATCTCCATTGTAATTTCTTTGTGAATATGCCTATTCTAGCTACTTTATATATATGGAATCACAACATTGGGCTTTCACACTTAGCCCCTTTCATTTAGGGTTGTGTTTTCAAGGTTCATCTATGTTGTAGTGTGTATCAGAATTTCATCTTAAAATTTTTAACTGAAGTGTAGTTGACACACAAGTTACATTAGTTTCAAGTGTAAGAATTTCATTTCTTAAGGTTTAATTTCATTCATTTTATGTATATAACACATCTTATTTGTTCACATGGTAGTTCAGTTTTTAATTTGAGGACCCAATGTACTGTTTTCTATGGTGGCTGTACCAACATGTGTGTATGCCTGGCATTGCACGATGGTCTCCTTTTCTTCACATCCTTGACAAAACTTGTTATTTCTTACCTGATAAATCAGTCTGGCAGGTGTAAGGCAATGTCTCATTGTGGTTTTGATTTGCATTTCCCTGATGAGTGATGTGGAGCATCTTTTCATGTACCTGTTGGCAGTTTGTAGGTCGTCTTTGGAGAAATGTCTATCCAACTCCTCCACCCTTTTTTTTTTTTTTTTTTTTTTTTGGCAGATTGTTTCTGTGCTATTGAGTAATGGGAGTTCTTCATATATCTTGAATATTAAATCCTTATTGATTATGTGACTTGCAAGTATTCTCCCTTTTGGAAGGTTGCCTTTTCATGTTTTTGGTGGTTACCTTTGCTGTGCAGGAACTTTTTAGTTTAATGTTAACAGTACCACTTGTTTTTGTTTCTGTTGCTTTTGATTTTGGAGTTGGACCCATGTCATGTGGCTCACCATCTGTTTTCTAGCAGTTTTATGGCTTCAGGTACTCATGTCTTTAATCTATTTTGAGTTAATCTGTGTATGGTGTAAGATAGCGGTCTAGTTGCATTCTTTGGCATGTGGCTGTCCAGTTTTCCCAGCACCATTTGTTGAAGAGACCAATCCTTTCTACTTGTATATTTTTGCCTCCTTTGTCATAAATTGACTATGCTTGGTTTGTTTTGGGGCTTTTTATTCTGTTATGCCAGTACCAAATTGTTTTGATTACTATAGCTTTGTAACAGTTTGAAATCCAGGAGCATGATGACTGCAGATTTGTTCTTTAGATGGCTTTTGCCATTTGGGGTCTTTTGTGTTTCCATACCAATTTTAGGATGTCTGTTCTATTGCCATGAAAAATGCCATTAGAATTTTGATAGGGATTTCACTGAATTTATATATTGATTTGGTAATAGGGATATTCTAACAATATTCTTGTAATCCATGAACATGGACTATCTTTTCATTTGTGTCCTCACTTTGTTTTATTAGTGTCTTAGAGTTTTCAGTGTATAGGTCTTTTAACTCCTTGGTTAAATTTATTAAGTATGTTATTTTTTCTTTTTGATAGTTACAAATGGCATTTCAAAAATTTTCTTAGTTTGTCAATGTATAGAAAAAAGCAATTTTTGTATATTGATTTTATACTCTGCAACTTGATTGGATTTGTTTATTCTAATGGTGTTTTGGCAGAGTCTTTAGGGTTTTCTGTAGATAAAATCATGTCCTTAAAGGCTTTGTTCTTCTTTTCATAGTTTCTCTAGGTATAAAGTTTTTTTTTTTTAATATTTATTTATTTGACAGAGTAAGAGAGCACAGGCAGGGGGAGTGGGAGAAACAGGCCCCCCACCGAGCAGGGAGCCCTACATGGGGCCCTATCCCAGGACCCTGGGATCACGACCCAAGTCGAAGGCAGCTGCCTAACCAACTGAGCCACCCAGGCACCCCAGTATAAAGTTTCTTGAGGTAGGCCTAGATCACTATGAACTTCCCTATTAGAACCACTTTCCTGCATCCCATAGATTTTTGGAATTTTGTATATCCTTTTTTACTTAAGGTTTTTAAATTTCTCTGATTTGTTGACCCAATAGTTGTTCAATAGCATGTTTAATTTCTACATATTTGTGATTTTTACAGTTTTCTTTTAATTGATTGCTGGTTTTATGCCAAAGTGGTTGGAAAAGATGTTTGATAGGATTTCAATCTTAAATTTACTGAGACTTGTTTTGTGGCCTAACAGGCAATCTTTCCCGGAGAATATTTCATGTACACTTGAATGTGTATTCCACTTTTGGATGGAACATTCTATATACATCTATTAAGTCCATCTGGTCTAACATGCTATTTGAGGCTGACGTTTCCCTATTGATTTGATGTCTGGATGATCTATCCATTGATGTAAAGGGGGGTATTAAAATCCCTACTATCACTGTATTGCTGTCAATTTCCCTCTTTAGGTCTGTTAATACTTTATGTATTTTGGTGCTCCTGTTAGATGCATATATATTTACAAATGTTATGTCATCTTGTTTGACCCCTTTACCATTATGTAACGCTGGATGGGCATTTTGTAGCCCACAGGCTTTATGCAATCTCAGTCAATCCTAATGCTACAGTCATATTTTTCCATATATAAATACTGTATCACTCCAGCTGTGACGTTGTTTCTCTGGGCATCTATTAGGTAGAACCACATGAAGTTGTTGATATTTGAACATTTTAATGACTAACAGGAAGTTCATGTGGTGCCACTTAGGATGCACAGCCTTGGAGGTTATTAGAATACTCTGAAGCTCAAATGAAGACAATTTATAACCCAGTGAGCCATTATCTTTACCAAGTTAATGGTTAAAAGTGATCCAGGTCTGTTTTCTCTTTCGAAGACAGCATTGGGTATCCCTTTGGGCCATGTGAAATGTTCAGGCTGACATTCCAAAGGAACTAACAATTAGCACTTCCAGGCCACATCTTTCCCTTTTTTTCATCCCAGTTCAATCTGAAACTAAATTTTACTGTAGGCTGAAGTAAACTACTTCAAGCTCAGGGATTTGTACTGAATATACCTAAGTAAATTGTGGATAGAGTGGTAGGGGGCAGAGTAGTATTGCATGTGTTTTTATCCTGGAAAATTCCTTAGCAGGTTGCACAGGAGGAGATTTTTTCTGGAGCCGAGTTGGCCCTTATATAGGAAGTAGATCCCTCTGCAAATGCAGCAGATGACCCCCTGCCCCCCCCAAAAAACTTTAATGTTAGTGATTGCAGCTCTGCTCACTGGACATTTATCATATGACATGAGTCTATCTGTTGTTCTCTAGGTCTTTACTGGCCCTAGGACAACCAGAAGAGTGAGAAATTATGATCATTAACTCCAGTCATGTTTCTGGGCCTTTGTGCTATCCAGATCCTCCCATCTTTCTGGTGGATTTGTAATGGCACAGTGTTTTCTCCAGTTAGGATTTTCTTCCTTTGCTTCTGCTGTGCCAGTGTATGACAGTTATAAAATGCTCCCAGGGAAGATTACCAGATGTTTCATTTCAGTTAACACCACTAGGTTTGCTAAGAAAAAATATGTTGTCACTTATAGACATTCCCAATGGGAATTAACACTTTTTTTTTTTTTTTTAAGATTTTATTTAGTGAGAGTGCGTGTGAGTAGGGGAGGGGCGCAGAGAGCGAGAGCATCTCAAGTAGGCTCCTTGCCGAGCGTGGAGCCCAATGTGGGGCTGAATCCCATGACCCTGAGATCATGACCTTAGCTGAAATCGAGTCAGATGCTCAGCTGACTGAGCCACCAGAAAAAGGTTAATCTCTTCTCCAGCTAGAGTGCTTGGGAGGAAAGGTACAGCATCAGTTGGAAGTTGGAGAGAAGCCAAAATTCAGATGCCATTTGGTTTGTTGTTTACTTGGATGTATTCGTTCCAGTGACAAAACTGTTGGGGTAGGTATTTCATCCGTGCTGCTCAGTTTCATATCTCCTATGCCTAGCATAGGACCTGCTACATCATAGACAGGAAATAAATCCAAGTTGATTAGATACATGAATGAATGAAATGATGATGTGATAGCAAAATTCTGTGACCAGCCCTGAGAATGTAAAAACAAAACAGCCTTTACTATTATAAAAAATCCTTGTCAACACACATTTCTGTAAGTCCCCAATAGGACGATCTGTGTAGTGGAGCTGAGTTTTTTACTCCTACTGTAACTCTCTGGTATTCTTCATGAGCTATGAATCAGTAGGTAATGAGGACAAAATGTTTGGTTTAGTTTAAAACTTAGTCTGAACTAAGTCATCTCTTTAGAGGATAGTCTTTTGGAACAATGGGTCAATGTCTCCTATTTCCATCCTCTTCCCTGTGCTTCCCAGGGATAATGACCAGCTGTGAAAAAAGGGAATGTTAGTAGTCCTCAGTTCCTCTGGGTGTCCTTATTCCTTTCTCCTTCCTCCTCCAGGTGGGTCCCATAGAAGTTTAGAGATGAGTGCACCTGCCTTCTGAACTCCTCACGGTCCAGGGTGACAAAGATTCTCCTTAACCAAACTTTAGTCCTGTCCCCCACCCTCCCCCAGTAGGCTTTGACTTTGGGCTTCAGTGTCTGTCCTTGTCAGACCTGCATCACCCAATTTTAGCAAGAATCCTACCAAGTCCATCAGAAAAGAATTCCCCACCCTTTATATCTGATCGCCCTGGCATGTCTTCATCAAGTCAGTCTAACCAGAATCTCCCCCTGGTGTTTCCTGAATTTTCCACCCCCCACCCCGCTCTTTGGTTATAAATCCCCCTACTTTGTCCATGCTGTATTAGGAACTGAGCCCTATTCTGTACTGAGATCTCTTTCCCCTATTCCAATAGTTCTGAGTAAGATCTATTTTTACTGCTTTGACAACTGTTGGGCACTGTTTTTTTTTTTTTTTTTTTTTTTTGTTGTTGTTGTTGACCATCATGGTGCTGTGACTTGGATAAGATCGGATTCATCATTGGACCCCAGGACCTCTCATGCACGTCCCTACCTGTGTACCTTTGAAGCCTTGTCTTTATTCCTGTCTGATCAGGGGTCCATTGGCGAGTCAAGCTTCTGAGCCAGTGCTCTGGATGACAGGCCATTGACAGATTGTGATTCTTAAGATTCTGAGTGTAGTTTGGAAGCTGTGTTAAAGGCCCAGTCTTCTTTGTCTGCAGGGTACCTACTGGGATATCTTTCTTACTGACCCTTTGTTTTGAATAGAGATTCACTCCCTGACTCCTGGGCTTTGTTCTTTGTTTTGAATGGGAATTCACTTTCTGACTCCGTGGGCCAGAGAATTCTTCCTGGCTCTTTGTTTTGAGTGGGAACTTACTTTCTGACTTCCTGGGTTAGAACATTCTTCCTGGCTCTTTCTCAAGTGAGAATTTGTTTTGACTCCTACGGACATTTTTTTTTTTTTCCTTGGATCTTTGTGAGCTCTGTTTGCTCTTTTTGGTCCAGCTTCTCCTGTGAGAGCTTCTCAATTGACTGAAGCTCCCTTCTTGAACCTGCTGACTATATGTTCTGCTAACTCTGATTTCTTTCTTGTGGGCATGTTTGCTAAGGATAGTATGGCACTTCAGTGGCTTCTTTGAGAAACTTAAGATCTCCCCAAGCTGGTTCTTTCCCTTCCCATTGCTTCCGTTCCTTTTACCACCTTCATTTCCTTCAGCTCCTTTGAATCCTTTGATCTGTTCCCCTTTAACCCCTACATCCTGCATCCTCTTTCCAACTCTGCTTGGACCTTTCCTCTTGTTACTCAGCTCCTCGGGTACTTGAACTTTGTGCTCCCTGTCCCCATTAGGACTCTCAAGGGACTCAGGGACCCCTAAAAGCAATTGCATGAGGTTGAAAAGAAAAGGCAATTGGAAACAGATTGGATATTTTCTCCACTCAGACTTTGGAGACATCCAGACAGTTGCTTGGGGTACCCTCAGTCTCTTACCTAAAATGTAGTTCAGAGCCTCCTATAAGAGGACTTATCAGGGCAAAAGAAAACTTTAATCTCCTCCACAAATGTGGGCAAAAATATTTAACCCTCACATTGAGTAGGTGGTAACTTATTCCATCTGTCAAACAATTGGGATAAAAATACAGAGCGGAGATAAACCAGTGAGGTTTTTCTATTACTATATTTGTTTACCTGACTCATGGCTAAAATTTTAGAAGGAAAGGTATAAGATGTATATTACCCCTGGATGGTAATACCAATTAGTTTATAAAATCCTATAAAGGAGCTCTATTCAAATTAGCTTAGAGATAAAGGAGTGCTTATATAAATTAAATGAGTGCTTATATAAATTAAATATTCCCCAAACTTCCAGAAATATAGAAGCTAACCCAAATGCTTTTCAGGTTCATATGATTTAAGTTTAATATCATTGATTTGATAAAAACAGCTATGTCTGAATTAGCAGTAAGTATCATATGGGCATATTTTTATTCTACATGTATTTACTAGTCAAGGTGATATTTACTGGATGTACAAGATTACAAAAAATAAAAATCCAACCTAAAACCAAATGTACAGGTAAAGATGCAGTAAAAATGAATTGCTTGATATCCATTACTTTATCAAACACAGCAATAGAACAAGTATTTGGCTTTTCTCAGTGTTTTGTTTTGTTTTGCTTTTGTGATACTTCCCTAACATGCATGAAGTGGAAAAAATAGTTAAGGGGGAGATAACTTGAGATGATGGCTATCTTTGTTTACTGGTATAATAGGTCTTCTAAAAACCATTTCTAAAATCTTTTTGGTAACTTACAACCTTAGAAATACGCTAAGTTAAGTAATACTCACAGGGGTGCCTGGGTGGCTCAGTCATTAAGCATCTCCCTTCGGTTCACGTCATGATCCCAGGGTCCTAGGATCAAGCCCTGCGTCGGGCTCCTTGCTCAGCGGGAAGCCTGCTTCTCCCTCTCCCACTCCCCCTGCTTGTGTTCCCTCTCTCTGTGTCTCTTTGTCAAATAAATAAAATCTTAAAAAAAAAAAAAGTAATACTCATTAAATGTCTGAATCATTTCTAAGATAAACTGATGAAATATTTACTACTGAACACAAATTTAAGTTTATATACTATGGGCTCCTTAATTTTATGTGGCTTAGGGAAATGAAACATGGGAAACAACATTAAGTGTGGTTTTTTGTTTGTTTTTGGTCACATTGAAAAATGAGGAAGCATGTACCTATACAATTGAGGTGGTATAGCCATAAAATGTGCTGTAATGCTGGGGACAATTCATGATTGTCCACTTCCTAGTTTTCTCTGTAAAAAGTTAGTAATGATTAAAGTACTGTAATCAGTATATGAAAATCTACCAAAAATAAGGGAAATTACTTTTTAGGCAAAGTATACAAGAAAAATAGGGTAGGTCCTTAATAAGGGAAATAGGCAAGGTACAAAGGATGTATTTTCATTAAAGGAATGATTTTGTGCCAAGGTAAAGCAACTGGTTCAGAATGAGAAAAAGGAAAAATATAGGAGAGAACTCCTGAATATAGCAAAGTGTAGAAGGTTTTGAGGAAAAGTAATTTTATGTGGAGTTAAGCTGGGGAAGATTGGATGGATTTATCTATAGGGTTATAAAGAGTTCAAAAGTATACCTATCCAAAACTAGAATTTGGTTTTCTCTATGTTAAAATGACAAAGTTTTCTTGCATTATTAGTCTGTTCTTAATAGATTGTAAGAGGTTTTTCTTACTTTTTAAGTAATCCACGTTGGAAACAAAGATTCTGTGTCTTAGAATAACTTCTTGTGCTTTATGTTAGCCTCATGGGGCATGTTCTTGATTATTTAAGAGAACCAAGTCTTATCACTTTTTAAACAGCTGAGGTTTTTTATACTTTTGATAATTTTGCCTGCCCCAAATCAAATCCTAAATGAAATCTTCTTGACTTCAAACTGGCTTTGAGATTTCCCAGAGGTACCTTTGAAAAAAATCTCAAAGGATTTGTTCTCTTACCTTGTAAAAAGAGATGCTAAACTAATTTGGTTTATTTGATGCACTGGATGGCATGGAAAGGCTTTGTCAAATAAAGATACTAGCTTTCCATAGGTTATATTTGTCTGTGTAAATATTAATATAAATAGTTCAGAAATTGTATGAAGTTACTAGAAATTAGTCTGTATTCTCTATCCATGATATGTCCAGTATGTTATCAGCCATAATTCTAGTAATTACCTTAAAATGTCTGTTACAGAAACCAGATATTCTGATTGAGTGAACCTTTATTAGGTCTTAACCATGACTATTTTAAGTCCATGTCATTCACAGATGGCTTTTATTTTACTCTGATTTTTCCCTGGAAGCATTTGCAGTTAGCTGTACGTCAGAATGCTTGGTCTTCTCATACCCATGGAAAGGACTGTGACAGGTGCTCTGGGCTTACAGGCTTCTGATGGCATTGCTTAAATACCCTTGAGACCACACTACTGGACTGAGGATTTCCAGAACTCTAATAGAGAAACTGATGGATTCATAAAACTGGCAGCCCAAGGAAGAGCAGAACAAGAATTATGAGGGACTGAACGGACTAGTGAAGGGATGCTGGTGGGTTTCATTTGGAACCTTGCTAGACTGTTAATGTTCCATTTTCTGGATGTAAGAACCCCTTTTCTCTCTTCTCCAAAGTTACTTGTAACAATTAGATTATGCTTTCGTAAACAAAAATGAAATCTTTATCATTTGTATCTCCCTATTCCTTCCAGAATTTGGAAAACCTTGAGCATTCTTATTTTTGTGGCAATATTATTTGCTTAAATTCAATAAGAATCTGTTTTCCTTGTCACAGGACATAATTAGAGACACTGGTTATATTTAGGCTTGGACTGGAATGTCCTATTTGAAAATGGTACATAGAATCAGATCTGGCCACACAGTGTTAAGAAACCAAGGTTGACTTTATGGAGCTAGTGCTTACAGAGTCTTCTGGGGGAAAATCAGCTTGGTATCTGGCTTATAATAGGGTTTCCAGCCTTACCAGGTGAGTTAAGGAAGGTCACTTCCCAGCAAGCTCAGCAGGCTTAGGATATTTTGAAGAGAGGAATCTATCCATATCTATAGGTACTGAAGGTGAACTTGTGTGGTAAGTTCTCGGCTTGGGTACCAAGACTTGAGCCTTTGAAAGTCTGAGAGTCCTTATGAGAAGTTCCAGCAAAGCAAACTCAAAAAGGCTTATGTAGTCAATGTCCATTCTTGTTCCATTTACGTGAATAATCAGATTGAATCTAATGAAACCGGACTTCCTTTAAAAACAGGAAATCCAAAAGGGAGGTAACTATAGAGAAATCTTTCTGTTTCAATAGAAAACCATAACCTGCTCTTGTGGGTTATTAGATTTTAGCTCTCTTCATGCTCTTTGAGACTTCATCCGTAAAATGGATTGGATCCTGCCATTTTGCCCATTTTCCCAGCCCTCACCAAATTCTCAGTTCTTCTAGTTTTCTCCAATGTCTGCCTCCAATTCTCCAAACTAATGTTTCCATTTTTTTCTTCTTCTCTCCTGGCTTGGCTTCTCTGAGAACCAGAGCCTGACCACTGAAATCCTTCCTGGGGCTATTTAAAGAAGTCCTATGAGCTGAAGCTCGATGCTTCTGTACTCTGCTCTGAGAGAAGACCATGCTTGTGACACTGATGTCTGGGCTGTCACTAAAGATACTCAGACTGCAAACCAGCAAGTCTGTTGGATCATTGCTGCCATCCTCGCCTTGCCCTCGGCCTCGGCCTTGCCGCGCCGCCCCCAATGCAGTCTTCTCCACTGGTTACCTGCACTTATGAACTGGGTTTCTTCTCTTTTCATAAAAACAACCCTCATTTAGGTGTAGCACTTGTATCATTCAGCAGATGTTTTATACCACGTCCCGCAGATGGTCTAGATCGTCCTTCATGAACAAAAGGCAACTGAACAAGAATGGCCTCATGTTGTTCAATGGAAAAGAAATGTCTCTGCTCTTCTTGACAGGAGGGAGGGACTGATCGTCTCCTTGACCAGACTTGTTAGGCTCTTCCAAGCCCTCTTCTCCACTAGGCTTTGACCTTGGGCTTGTGTCCATCATTGTAGAGCCTGAAATTCACCCAGTTTTAGAAAGAATCTTCAACGTCCACCCTTAGTATTTGACCACCTTGGTTTGCCCCCAGCAAGATTCTGGTCAAGTCTGTTGAACCAGAATCTCCCCTATCTCTGAGGTTTATGCATAGTAATTTCCTTTCCCTGACCACTACCCTGCCCCTTGTTCCTGCTGTATTCAGAATTGAGCCCAATTCTAGACTGCGATCTCTTTCCCCTCTTCCAGTAGTTTGGAGTAAGATCTGTTTTCTGCTTTGACAGTCAGGCTCTGGTTTTTCCTTGACAGGGGGAACTTCTGTGTCTTGTCTCACTTTGAAACAAAGATCACAAGGTAAGCTAAATTTCTAGGTCCATCTTCTTAACCAAGCTGAGCCACCAAATTCATTTTGATAGGACAATTCCAGTGATGATGTAGCCATCCCAGAAAGAGTTATATGGACACATACACCCCACGTATTCTGCTTTCTGTTCTTTGTTGTCATACAAGGAATCTCAAGCATTCTACATAATGTAGTACATATTTACTACAAACTGTTGGAACTCTGTTGTCATCACTCGGGGATCCAGGCTGATGGGTTATCTTGTAGGTGCACCAGAATGGATCTTACCCATGTGAATGGGAGAGAACTCCTGGGGATCTCATACCCACTCTGAAATAAGTCAGCAGGGAAGTGTGACACAACACTTCTTATAGTCAGTAAACTAGTAAGAGGGCCCTTAGTTCTGGCAAGAGGGCTTAGAAGTATGTTCTTTGAAGAAGAGTATAAGATATAGGTGAGCATCAGTATTATCCATGATAGTCTTATTAGAGGAAACTTTTTGTCAGCCTACTAAATTCATCTTACTAGAGCATACATGCCCTGGAAAAATCTATCATGTGGCTTAGTCCCACATGGGGGAGGCTGCTGAGGGGAGATACTTTAAAGGAGAAACTAAAATGCATAATGTTTGCAAAAATTATCCCTATTACATTTGTTAAATAGAGAATCATACCTGGGTTTTTTTTAAATATTCAAAATATAAAATTATGGAGATGTATCCTAAATGGAAAATACATAGTTAGGAAATAGCCTTCCTTTCCTATCAACAAAACACCTGCCTGACTGTCTTGCTCCACTTACCCATTCTCTCAGCACTCGGTGGGGAGGCTCATGGGACCTGACTTATGAGCCATGCAGCAGCTCTTCCTTAGCACCCAGGAAATCCTCATAGGCTCCAATGCTTGATCATCTGTTTCTGGAGTCTTTTGTTTTCATTACATTGTTCTGTGCCTTTCATCTGCACTTATAAATGGTCTCTTTGCTTGGTTTCAGCAGTTTCTTATTAAAACCCTGGATTTATCTAGATTTCTTTCTTCACTGGCTCCATTCTATGCAAACTAGGACCAATGTGTCTGTGCTGTACTTATCTGGGACTCCCCCTAAGTCCAGCATCTTTTACTCTTTTCCATTTGGGAAAGGAGTTAACAGATGAAACCCACTCTCACTGGGCACTAACAACATGATAGTGTGTCATGTGCTTTAGGTGAAAACAGAAATTACAATAATACAAGTAACACTAATAACATATAATAGATATGTATTGAGTACATGGTCAGTGGCTGAACATCCTGGACACATAGACTTTGGTCAGGTAGTCACATCCTGCAAGATCCTGTATTCCATGCTGAGATGTTTGGCTTCTATCATAAGGGCCTGGGGATCTTTCAAGGATTTTAAGCAAAGGTACCATGAGTCTTCTGCTTGTGATATTTTTGGATGACATAGGAACACTGGCAGGATCAACAGGTGTTTGAGAATATTCCAGGGGTCTTGGACCATGTGGCCTCAGATAGCTGCACTCCCATACTTTTCAGGCTTGTATCTTACTAGAAGAGATGTGGGGTTGTGCCCAGGAAGGAGCAGTAGTTCTTAGTAGAGCAGCCCCAGACCTGTCAGACCTTTCTGTTTCTGTCAGCTGTGACCTGGAAGTCCAACTTAGCAGTTTTTCAACTAAGTTCCTTAGAAATAAATAGTTGAGTAAGAATAAACTCCTTTGAATGGATAGTAGAAAAGCTGCTCCTAGTAATCACGCCCTTTTTTTTTCCTCCTACAACCAAGTTTTATTTTTGTTACATCCCAGTGGTTCCCTGTTTTTTGAATAATAGAAAAATTTAAAAATGTTACCCTTAAATAGTAGATACTGGGGCCATGAAAGATGCTGGACAAATGCTAGGAGGCATTGTCCTTCTGTTATAAATGAAGCAGTTCAATAGGTAGGAAATTCAAAGAAAACAGGAATAGCCCTAGGGCATGAAGCTTCATTGTCTTCAGAGCTGGTCTTTGCTGTCGGTGACTTTCCTTCCCAGTAACTTTGTCCTGTGGGAGGAGAGCTTCAGCTCCACTTCTGGAGCTCTGTGAGCATGTTCTCCTGCATCTCCTGGCTCAGGGCCGGCCAATCTGGGATACGGACTTTGGTGTAGATACCCCAGTTTACAAACTGGATCTCTTTTGAGGATGGTGCAGAGTCCCCCCCTGTACAAATCCCAGTCTCTCTCACAAAGGAGGTCTTTCCTCCCACCTCCCACTGTGGGAATCCTGCTCCTGCCCCAGGACAGTCTTGGGGGTGAGCTCCCCCAGGGGAACCCTGCCTCAGCCACTTTCTCACCAAGACTTTCGTTGACCCAGAGCTCAGCAGTGCCCGTGGGGGACTCCCACCCAACTGGCACAGGTAGGTGCACACCAGGACGGGGAACTCCTCATCGACCTGGGAGGCCATCTTGTCACCCCCCCCCCCCCCATTGATGACCTTGTACTCTCATCCCAGGCTTAAAAAATGATCCCCTCATTGCTCTTGCCCTGGGTGCTGTAGGAGAAGAGGCTGTGGGCACAGGAGGGGTCAGCAGAAGCAGGGGGGTGTAAGGGGAGTGCTGCAGAGGCTTCTCCACCTGTGTGATCAAGCTCAACGTGAGCATTATCTTAGGACACTCACAGTGAGCTTTAGTATCCATCTGTGGTGATGCTGCCTTAGCATTCATTCAGGCACATGCTCCGTACATGCAGTTTTTGTGGGTGTCTCCCATGCCATGCGGTATGTAGATTTTGCAGATGAGAGGGACTATTTTGATGGGCTGTGTCCAGTGACCTCCCATCTCCTTGAAGTTTAACCTCATGTATTGGAGTTGTGATGACTCCGTCTAGTTATTTTCTTCAGGTTTTAAACAAATTCCTTAAATTTGTCCATGTATTCTACTTCCTTAATCCTATTAAGCTGCTTTCTATCTCACTGTGATCATGGTCCCCCTGACCCATCCCCCTTTTTCATTTTGGCCAGCACTTTACCCCCTTCATCTTCCTTCCCAACCTCCTGGAATGGGTTGTCCAGATTCAGTAACCACTTTCCAGAATCTTGTCTCCTAGTGTAATCCTCAGAGCCGGTCAGGCCCTAAGTGCCACTTCCTGGAAGCAGTTCCCCACACTGTCATTCCTCTGACCACCTGAGTGAGGTTTACGGTGGGAACTTAGTTACTACCGGGCTTAGTTACCTTAGGGTTCTTGAATGAAATACAGACTCATTGTCCTGGGATCTAGAGCCAGCCATGATTCTTTCCCAATCTACTGGTTTTATCTTACTCCCTCCACAAATCCCATTGCACCCTCAGACTCTATCTGTGGGCACATGCCCGAGTCTCTCCTTTGAATCCTAATTCATTTTCTGTAACTGAAGTGGCTTTCAGATTATCTCTGCTTCTCAAACCTCCAGGGGATAAGTCTATCCCTTATGCCATCTGCTTCATGAAGTCTCTCCTGACCTCCTATAAGAGAGGATGTTTCCATCTTCTGAAAGCCACAGTGATGAAGGGCAAAGATTTTGGAATCAGACAAATGCAGTGCTATTTTACTAAATGTGATAACTTAAGCATTCAAGCTTTGAGCATCTATAGTTCCTCATGTGTAAAATGGTAATATAACCACTCACATTCCTGGGGCTTTAGTGGCTAGTAAACGCATACTAAAGTACTTAGCACGGTGCTTTACACAGAGTATTTGAAAAATCATTGTTGTTATGACATTTTATGGTATTACAGTATTCTGTCTCGTTATAGATATTTGTGTATCCAAACACCTGGACAAAATCTTATAAAAGATTCTATTTTTTCTTTCCCTGCATCCCATCCGTTGCTTAATATTTTGCTTCGTGTATACTAGTAACATGGGAGGTGTTTGTTGGATGAAACAAGCACTGATGAAAACTTGTGTAGAGTTTTTAAAAAGTGGAGAGACAAGAGAAAAGAAGGGAAAATACCTTGAGTCCAAGCACATTGCTGTACTTCCTCCCATGGATTAAAGATTCTTACCAGAGAATAACATGAATGCCTAATATTTAGATTTCCTCATCATGAACCAAATTACCATGTAGTTTGTGAAAAACCCCAAAGAAATATGGTTCTTTTCATCTTTTTTCCTTTTCCTTACTGAGAGATTTAGAATTATGGCATTAGATGGGACCAGAGAAGGAAGACACACTTGGGGGGAGGGAATACTTAGGGAAGTGGGGTGACTTAGAGCGATTGAGAGGGCAAAGGTCTGGCAGGGAGTAGGAGCCAGTTCTGGAGCTGGGAGGTGGAGCAGGGGAGGAGGTGGGGGTGCTGGGCAGAAAGGGAAGTTGGTTACCTGCAAGGGAGTTGATATCCATTATCTTTAATATATTTTCTTATTGTATCTGCATTCTCACTGTTAAAAAGGAGAGATTGATATGGAAGTGGAGAATTTCAGAGTTAGCCTGTGGTGTTAGATGAGAATTTGTGGTTTTGCTATGAATTCCTTGCCTACTAGACACTGTATATCACTAAGAGGAACCAGGGATCCTTGGAGAAGTGGCTAATTCCAGGTCTGGGGCAGGGAAAGTAGAAGATGAAACTGGATTACTGTTTTGTGCCAGGAAGGAAGGAAATGATCAAATAATAGAGACCTGTCAGAAGAACACCAGAGCCAGAGTGAAGGGGATCTCACCGACCACATTGGGAGTAATTTGAGAATCAATATAAATAATGGAGGTAATTATAGCCCATTGAATAAAAGAGTAAACAATAAATCTAAAATGATATAGATGAATAAATAAGCTTGAATAGGATATTTATATAGTTTCAAACTACATCTTTGCAAAATACTAATTTAAGAGTGACTTCAAAGTAGAGAACCATGATTTACACCATCTTAAGCCGTCCAACAGAGCATCATTTGAAATGGGATCTTTCAGAATCTGTGCCTTTTGATAGCATGTGGTGAAGGAGCATAGCATACTCCATCTTGCCAGAGACATGAACTGAGTCTAGTTGTGAGAAAAACATTAGACAAAACAAACTTTAAGGATCTTCAACAAAATAACTGGGCTGTAACCTTTGGAAGTGTCCAGGTCCTCAGAGACAAGGAGAGACTAAAGAACTGTTCTAGATAAAAGGAGGTTAACAACCCATGCTAGTGAATGTGAAGCTCAAGTCTGCAGTGGATTGCCTTTTTTTTTTTTTTTTTTTTAAGATTTTATTTATTTATTTGACAGACACAGGGAGAGAAGGAACCACAAGCAGGGGGAGTGGGAGAGGGAGAAGCAGGCCTCCTGCTGAGCAGGGAGCCCAATGTGGGGCTCGATCCCAGGACCCTGGGATCATGACCTGAGCCGAAGGCAGATGCTTAACAACTGAACCACCCAGGTGCCCTTGCAGTGGATTGCTTTAAAAACGTGATCAAACACGTGGGATCTGAGAATTAGATGATGGTGAGTCAGTGTTCATTTCTTGATGTGGGTGCTTCTTTTGTGGTGAGTGCCATTGTTTCTGGGAAGTACTGGAGTATTTGAAGGTGGTGAGCCCTGTATCAATAGGTCGTTGTGCTGCACCTTCAACTTCTCTGTGAATTTGAGGGGGAAAAAAAGTGTGAAGAATTTGGAGAAAGTGGCACTTCATCCTGCCTGGGATGATGATTGAACCATGGTCAAGGGGAAAGAAAGATGAATGAATTGGGTCATGGAAAATGGGGATGACTATTTAGATTTTTTTTTAAAGATTTTATTTTGACAAAGAACAAGAGAGAGAGAAAGTACAAGGAGGGGGAGCGGCAGGCAGAGGGAGAAGCAGGCTCCCCACTGAGCAGGGAGCCCGATGCTGGACTCAATCCCAGGACCCTGGGAACATGACCTGAGCCAAAGGCAGACATTTAACTGACTGAGCCACCCAGGTGCCCAATTTACATATTTTCTAGATAGACCAGCGGGTGTCATCACCATTGGGTGATCATTCACCCTGCAGAGACCATCAGCCTCTTTGGAAAGTAATGTTCTTGATCAGGTGGATAAGGAGAGGTAAGACAAGGGAGGGGTTTTAATTCCCCTACCTTTTTCTAGAATAAATCATTCTTAGGGCCTTGGGGGAAAGCATTTACAAGATCAGGAAGACTTCAAGAAGGGGAATTATTGGAATGGTGGAAAACTGAACTCTGTGTCTTAATTTTTTTCTGCCAGTCTGTGTCTTAATTTTTTTCTGCCAGTCTGTGTTTAGGTGAGACCGCGTGGTTCCTGACTCAATGTCACTGTCATTTTATGGTTATGTAATAGGATTTCCTTTTTAAGGAAATGCTCACTTAAGTATTTAAAGAGGCCGGATGTCTCCAACTTTCAGCTAATTGAGAGTTAGAAATGATGAGGAAAATGGGGCAAAATATAAACAATTGGTGAATCTAGGGAAAGGGTATGCCGGAGTTCCTTGCATTAGATTTACAACTTTTTTTGTGAGCTTGAAAACATGTTAAAAAGGTCAAAGGAACGTTGGGGGACTGGGCATCCATGATTGCATGGCCTTGTCAGGGCTGGAGGAAGGCTGGGATGGGAGAGAGAAGGGAAGATTAAGGGATTTATGGAATGTGCTTCAGGTAACTTCCCAAGTCAGGGTTATGCAAGATAGCAAGGTCATTGTACGGTTGGGGAAAGACTGAATCAAGAAGTTACTGGGTTTGAAACTGGTCAAACAGGATTTTGGGGCTACTAGTTCCTTATTGTGACTTCCACTGAGAAGCTTTGGAGGCTTAAGGACATTTAACTGCAGTAGATGGAACCAGCACTGTAGTTGATAGGACTACCTGATCCTGATGTGATGTGTGTGTGTGTGTATTAAATGCACAATCCTAGGCTGCTGGAATGGTCTTATGGTATAAAGGAGGAGGTAAAAAGTACACTAAAATCTTACCGTTCCATAACTTCTATGCAGGTAAGACAGGAGTAAGCATAGATCAAATGGAAAAACTAAAACTTTTGCAGCAGCCTCAGAAGATTCTTGAGAGAGAGGGGGTGGGGTGGGGGAAGAGGGGCTTGCTTCTGTCGAGATGAGTGGGCACTGGGCAAAGATAGGGAACTCTGGCTGCCAGGAACATGACCTAGCTATCGGAAAGTCTCCCACAAGGAATCCAACTACTATACTCAGGCTACTATTTACTAAGATCATCTATCCTGCTGAAATGGACTCTATTAACAAATGAGCATCATTGGGGAGTACTGAGTTTTACTTAAGCACCCTCTGTCTTAGAAATGCTCCACAGACTAATCCCTTGTCTTCTCAAGATGACAGTTCCTACACCACACATGCCTGTCTGTGACATCCCCTCAATAAAGTCAAGGATAAGGGAAGGAAACCATTTGAGAAGATGCTCCAGAAACTACAAAGCACCAACCACTTGGAAAAATGAAGATGTTGCATTTTTGATAAGATCACTTGATATCTGTCTGGAGTCTAACTGATTCCCTTGAGATACTTAGGAAGTTCTGAGAAGAGATTCAGGAAAGCAGGGCTAGTCAACAAGGCTTTTCCTTGGAGATTCCTCTCTTGATGGCTGAGTTTATAGGCATTCCCTCTCTTATAGACAGCTTCAGAACCAGGGGTCCAGTGTGCAGGTCATGTGCTACCTGTTCTAAGCTACAGTCCTATCTGGAGAGATGTAGGTAATTGTAAGATTGCACATTCTTGAAAAGGTACCAGGTTTTTTGTTTTTTGTTGGAGATGCTATCAGATTAGATTTGAGAGGTGTTGGGGATGCCTGTATGTCCTTCTAGAGCAGGCTCTAGTCCCACTTTGCCTGGGATCTGTTGTTCTGGGATGGGAAACCACAAAGATAGGCCAATTGGGCTCATGTCTTAAAAGCTCAGCCTTGCAGATTCTTTCCTATCATCCTATGATCGAGTGTTTTTCTTCCGCTGCCTTCAGATTTTTAAAGAGGTCACTCTATCCATCCCTGGCATCTTAGAGTATTTGTTTCAGGGTCTCTGGAGAAGAGACCATAGGGTTTTGTTTTCTGCAAGAGTAATTTATATGTAGTACCAGTTTTCAGGATATTGGCCTAAATTGCAGTTCTAAAATTCTTTCCCTTTCCCTAACGGGTTCACTGAGATTTAAATAACAGATAGATGATTTGTTGTAAGTATAAAATTCTATAGTAGTTTCTTTCTTTACAAATGCAGTTCTCTTTGCAACTTTGAACTTTTTTCTCTTTTATATGGAGTATAATCTTCATGACTAAAACATTGGTGACACTAGCTCTTCATTATGTTAGCCTGTTGTGGTGTTTTTATTTTCCCAAGAGGAGGATCTGCAAATACATTTCTGTCTCTCTCGTCTTTCATTGTCTCAGTGTTTTCTTCATTGTGTTGACTTAAAAAACAAAACAAAACAAAACAAAAAAACTATTGGATGGCTGCTGCTTATCACAGAGCTGATACCAAAGATAATTTTAAGTGATTTGTCCAAAACTACATGTTTTGACATTGAAAGATTCCAGATCAGTTCCTGGATGTCCTAAGCCCCAGACAATTCCCGTGTTTCTTACATTCTAATGAGCCCCTGAAGAATTGTGGGTCTAGCAGTGACAGATTTGCAGAGTAAGTCTAATTTGTGGCTGAGAATCTTTTTAAAAATGAACTTTGAGGTATAAAACATTACAATATTACCTAATATGATACAATACCATGCTACACAATATAAATAATGTAATAAAATGCACCGATTTTAAGTATACATTTTGTTGAGTTTTGATGAACTTATATATCTTACAACTACCACCATAATCAACATTTCCTTTATTCCAAAAAGTTCCCTTGTGTTCTTTCACGGTCAATTCCCTAACAATTCTGGCAACCGCTGATCTGTTTTCTTGCTCTATAGATTAAATTAGCATTTTCTAGAGTTTCATATAAATAGGATTGTACTGAATGTATGCTTTTCTGTCTGAGTTCTGTGATTCAGTATGTTAAGATTCAGCCATGTTTTTTGCATTGGTAATCTGTTCCTTTTATTGCTTGAGTATTTCATTATATCAATCTACCCTAAACATTTGAGTTTCCATTCCAAGCTTTTGGCTTCTAGGAATGAAGTTGTTAAGGACATTCCATGAACATGTCTGTACACAGATGTAGACAATTGTGTGTACTCATTTTAATTCTTGTGTAAAATACTTAGGAAAATAATTGAGTCATGAGATTAGTGTATATTTACCTTTCTAAAAACTTGCCAAACCGTTGTACAAATTGGTTATACCATTCTGCATCACCATCCCCAATGCTTAGGGGTTCCAGTTCCTTTACTTCCTTGCCAATATTAGGTGTTAAGCTTTTAATTTTAGCCATGTTGAGTGGGTGTGTAGTGGTATCTCATAGTTTTATTGTTCATTTCTCTGATGGCTGATATGATATTGAACATCTTCCATGTGCTTTTCAACCATTTGTATATCTCTTGTGAAATGTCCAAATATTTTTCCAACTTAAAAAGTCTTAGTATTGAGTTGTAAGAATTCTGTATATAGTCTGAATACAAGCTTAGACATATCTACTGTGAATATTTTCTCCCAGTCTGTGGCTTTCCTCATTTTTCTAACAATATCTTTTGAAGAAAAGAAGCTTTAGTTTTGATGAAGTTAAATTTATGACTTTTCTTATGGTTTATGCTTTTTGTTTTGTATCTAAGAACTCTTGATCCTTCCGGGTTGTGAAGACTTTATCAGTTTTGTCCAGAATTTTTAGTTTCAGCTTTTATATGTAGGTCTTTGATTCATTTTGAATGATTTTCTGTGTATGGCATGAGGTAAGGTTTGGGGATTATTTTTTTTCCCCATACAGATACCCAGTTGCAGCAACATTTGTTGAAAATACTATCATTGAGATATCTTAGAACTTTATAAAAAATCAATTGACTATATATGTGTGGATCATTTTTGGACTGTTTTTGTTCCATTGAGCTATGTCTAATATGAATACCATGCCACCTTGATTACTGTAGTCTCCAAATGAAGTAGTACAAGTCCTTTACTTTGTTCTTTCTTTGAAATTGTTTTGGCATTCTTGGTTCTTTGCATTTCCATATAATTTTGGGTTAAGAATGTTTTATTATCCTGGCTAGAGGATTTTGGCATCCTAATCTTATGTTGAATCATTATGAATCGAGAAATTGGACAGACTTGAAACCTTGTTTAAGGAAGAATTTCACCGAATGTGAATAGCTCTGGACCTAAAATGCTGATCCCAATAGACTGGAATAATGGTGTGGTCATTCCAACAATGAAGTTGGAAAAATAGAGATGGAGAGCTTTTTCTGAATATCAGAAGGGTAGATGTTTCATTTGCTTTTGAAATTACAAAATTATGTTTGCAAGACCCACAAGTAGAAAAGTCCAGGGAAGGTTGTAGACTTGGGGGGGGAAAAAAAGATTTGGGAGCAATCAACATGGAAATAATAGAAGAACATTGTAGGACAGTGTGGAGAGAAAAGCAGGGGCCACGTATTAAGCATAGACTAGCATTTACAATTACGATGTGGATGAAGTGAGCAGATTCATAGAGGATGATAACCACCTGAGCACTGAGAAGAGAGAGAGCTAGCATAGTGTCAAGGTCGCAGAAGGTTTCCAGGAGGCAGAGTGTTTAGAAATGTCAAAAGAGGAAAAAGCAGTCTGACAGTTTTAGCCATGGAGACTCTGGTGACATTTGAGAGAACAGTTTGATGAAAGTGAACATGATAAAGCCAAATTTCGGGGAATTGGGGAGCGTGGGAGAGGAAGTCTGTTTCAGTAAAGTATGAAAATGAAAAGAGGGAGAACAGTGGAATGGTCACTGTAGAGACCCACAGAATCAGCTGCATGCTCTCTGCATAGGATAGGTGTTTCTTTTGATAAAGGGGACTAGTGAAATTTTTCTCAATATTATATCAAATCCCGTGTGCACCCAGATTTTAAAAAACTCCTTCCTCCTCTTGTCTCAACTCTGGTGCCTACATTATCTTATCCATGCCTTGACTTACTCTAACACTTCCTGTTGCAGTGGAGGCAAAGCAATGTCTTCTCATCACAATTCTTTCTTCCTGACTCCACCTCTTAAAAGGATGACTGGAGTTGGCAAAAGAGATCTCTTCAGTGACAGTTGAGTAAACAATGGAGTGATCATGGCAGAAGGTCTGCTTTGAGGGTCTGATCACCTGTTTGGACCATATTAGCTCTCTGAAATGAGGTTTCTAGATTCAGAACTCAACTGAATGAAATACCATATAAAAGGCCTTGGTGACTGTCACCAAATCCAGTGACCACTTCTCAAAGTTGTTCTTTCTAGACTCCTCCATTCTGCCATATCATTCCCACTGAAACACTCCTCTCTGTTGTTTTCTTGACCTGCACTTCACCTTGTTAACAGAGTTTGTTCTAAGTGCTGGATGTCATTACCGGCGGGGACACAGAGCAGGACTTCCTCCTCGTGGTTTGCTTCCCCTTACATCAGTGTGATGCGGGTGGGGTAAGCACTTATTCAGAAGTCTTGTCCATGCACAGAAAATGGTTTGCTCCACGGTGATAATGTACACATGGGTGAGCCCCAAGGAAGAATTGGTAGTTCTCTCTTCACGTGCAAGGACCCCGAGCCTGGGCTCACTGGTCCTAAAGGAAGGACTTGGGCTCACTCTCTCACTTCAGCTGTCATTGTCCCTTCTCATACACTCCAGTTGCTGATGGGCATGTTCTCCTTGATGACTTCCTTTATTGCTTTCAGACACTGATCTAGCAGAATGCAGAGAAAGAACTTCACAGAAGTGACAGAATTCATCTTCCTGGGATTCTCTATCTTGGGAAAGCACCAGATAATGCTCTTTGTGGTTTTCCTTACCATCTACATTTTAATTCTAACTGGTAATGTCATCATGACCATCATCTGTGTTGACCATCATCTCCACACTCCCATGTACTTCTTCCTGGGCATGCTGGCTAGTTCTGAGACTGTGTACACACTGGTCAGTGTCCCACAAATGCTTTCTGGTCTCCTTTTCCATAACCAGCCCATCTCCTTGGCAGGCTGTGCAACTCAGATGTTCTTTTTTGTCATCTTGGCCACTAATAATTGCTTCTTGCTCACAGCAATGGGCTATGACTGCTTTGTGGCCATCTGCAACCCCCTGAGGTACACAGCCCTCATGAGCAAAGGAGTGTGTGCCACGTTGGTATGTGGGTCCTTTGGCACTGGCCTGGTTATGGCAGTTCTCCATGTGGCAGCCATGTTCAGTTTGCCCTTCTGTGGCACAGTGGTGGAGCACTTCTTCTGTGACCTTTACCCAGTCATGAAACTCTCTTGTACTGATATCACTATCAATGAGATGATCAATTATGGTGTCAGTTCATTTGTGATCCTGGTCCCTGTGGGCTTGATCTTCATTGCCTATGTCTTCATCATCTCCACCATTCTCAAGATTGCCTCCATTGAGGGCCGGAAGAAGGCCTTCACCACCTGCACCTCCCACCTCACGGTGGTCATTGTCCACTACAGCTGTGCCTCCATTGCCTACCTCAAGCCCAAGTCTGAGAACTCCATAGAACAAGACCTTCTTCTCTCAGTGACATATGCTATCATCACTCCCTTACTGAACCCTGTTGTCTACAGCCTGAGGAACAAGGAGGTCAAGGATGCCCTATGCAGAGCTGTGGGCAAAAACCATTACTCAACAGATTGAATCACTTTGTCAGGAGACTTTTAGCCCAGTGTAATGTGTGTGTGCTCACAGACATGCCACAATACACAAGTTCATTAAATACAGTGCTTCTTGAGAGTAAGGTCGAAGAGTAGAAACACTTCCCTTTTTCATGCGCTAGGGATAAGGTAGAAAGCAGGTTTATGCTCTAGTGAATATTATTCCTTAGATACGGGAATCCTTCCAAGCCAGATTAGGACTACTTGTTTATTTGCCTCAGGATTTTGGTTTGGGAACCTCTTGCCCCCGCTTCACCTGGCTCCTCTCAGTCAAGTCCTTGACCTAGTCTGGTAAGGAGATGTGAACAGGAGGCTGTTGGAGCAGATGTGGACGGAGTCTTAGGAAAACAAGCAGCAGAGACAGCCCAAGGATGGCTTTCATCCTTAGGAGTTAAATCACTTGTCCTGTATCGATCATTTCAGAAAGCGTTTCCTTAATTCTGGCTGACTGAAAAACGAAAAGCTTCAGCAAACCTCAATCCTCTATTACCCAGCCATGTGAGCTCCTCCAATAGTATTCATTTCTATGTGTATCCCTCCTTCTGTGCAGTCAAGGCAAAAACCCTTGTTCCCTGGAAGCTAGGCAGGGAGAGGATGTACCAGTGGCATTTCCGTCACTGTACTTTTATCCAGATACATTTTTCATAAAGATGGTTTTCCAACCTCTGGAAGTTTTTGGTGTTTAATTGATCTGTAGCAGCTGCAGTGGATTTGAGGTTAGTAGTCAGGTATTGGCTCTACTGATTCTAAAGTCTGAAGCAATGCCATTAAACTCCCTTCTCTCAGTAAACAGTTAAAATGTCATACTTCTCATGTGTTTATATCAAAATAACCTAACCATGCTACATTCTTGTACACCCTTAATGAGGAAGTTGTTGGAATATTTTTATGGACCTTCCCATCAGAATTTCTCTCTACTGAGACTGAGCTGGAAGATACTAAGGCAGACATGGAAACACATGTTTTCATACAGTCCTGCTCCTCATAGTTATTCCATCCCCACGTCAGCTCCTGTCCCTTAGTTTCCACTTGTGTTTTTCTGTTCTGTACCACAGAAATGACACCGAAGCCTCTTCTAGGGGAGTTGTAATTTTCTTCTGCTCTACAGATCCCTCTGTGAGGAGGTCACCAGCTGAAGGCTGAGGGGGTCTTTGCCCAGTGTCTCCTGTAGCAGGCTGTCACAGGTGCTGTAATAGCTGATGTCAGCTGATTACCAGCACCTGCTCTCCCTCTAGAAGTGTTCTAGTCCTGTAAGGAGTGCTTGGATGGACCTCAGAGGGCTTTTGAACTTTCTGAAATTATTACATCATGAGTACAAAGGTGAATGTGCCTTTTCCTTCATATTCTTACGGAAAATTTTCTCTGGCATAACCATTTCTTCCCTGAAATCCTGGCAGAAATGAGACAAGATCCAACTTCCCTCTTTTATAGATTATTTGCTTCCACAATTTCCTTAAACTCTCCCAAAGAAGCACTCTTTGACCCTGTCCATTTTTGCCCATGGTTGGTGCTGCTACTTTTTCATTAACTTGGGGAAATGGAGGGGATCAGAGCTGCTTAGCTGGGAGGCTGAGGGACGAGGGTGGTGGATGGCTATTACAAGGCACATGTGGTTGTCTTTACTGCCTCCCCCATCCCTTCCCCCCAAATCCCTAAGTTTTTAAACATCAGTCCTGCCACTCCCCTCTTACCTCATGGACAGGTGAACAGTCCTCTCCTCCTACTTTGCATGATTTCAGGTTTGGGGGAGGAAGCCTCTCCTACAAGGGATGTGCTGCCAACAGTACAAGGGTGCGTAAGCCTGTGTGGCCATAGGGCCTCCCAGTAGGAGGAATCAAGAATAGCAACTCCTTTTATTGCAGGCTCCTAAAATTGCAACACTTAGCCCCCATGTTAGCCAGCCATCTCTCTTCATCATCTTTATCATCATTCTGCACAATCTCTCTACTCCTTTATCTTGCATGCTGGAAATACCTCTATTCTTTCAGTAGTTTTTTTGTTCATCAGAAAAATACCCGTAACTTATTAAATCTATATTTTTCAAGCACTGTGTCAAGCCATTGACTAGTTCCAGGTTTATGACCATGAGGAATGCAGGGACTGTGTTTCATGTTACTCACAGTTCAGGGGGAAGACAAAATAGCATAAAGTGCAAGAACTTTCAGCACGTGCCCAGGATTCTTGTTTGGGGTCAGGGGTGTTGTACACAAAGAACTGATCAGATCTATTAAGGTCAGGATAGAATTCATAAATGTTTAACTTTTTGTGGCATTGGGTCAGCTGAAGTCTAGGAGGCAGTCAAGGGAAGGGGAGGAGGAGCCTGAGCAGAGAGATCCAGCCTGTGAAAGCCGCAAGTGTCAAGACAGTAGGTATTTTATTCATCTCTGTATGCCCACTGCCAGGTGAGATATTAGCCTGGCAAAATAGTAGGTTCTTCATAATATCTTTGGAGAGATGACTGTGTGAACACCTATTAAATACAGGGTCCTATCTGGGGATTTGCAGGTTTTTTGGATAGGTCTATCATAGTCCCTCTGTCTGCCTTACAGACTACCCTCACCTAAAGTAAACCAACAGAGAAAAGAAGAGCAAAGCTACTTGAAGTTATTTTTCCCCATTGTGGGATTGCCTACAAGCAGTTCTCACTCACTTTTGACATTGATATATTTTGTTAGTCACTTAAAACTGGACTAGAGAAAAATCCTCCTTTTGACGGAAATTGGATTAGCACTAGGTTAGTGTGTTTTAGCTATAACCATGTTAGTGGTTAATGGTTAAAAGTGATAGCTTGACATATAAAACCAGGAGTTAAGGTATTTTAAACTTCTTTTTTTAAATTAACTTTTTTTATTCTTATGTTAATCCCCATACGTTACATCATTAGTTTTAGATGTAGTGTTCCATGATTCATTGTTTGTGCATAACACCCAGTGCTCCATGCAGAATGTGCCCTCCTCAATACCCATCACCAGGCTAACCCATCCTCCCACCCCCCTCCCCTCTAGAACCCTCAGTTTGTTTTTCAGAGTCCATCGTCTCTCATGGTTCGGTATTTTAAACTTTTTAGAAAAAAAATGAAACCAACTATTATGGGTCTTCAAATTTCAGAAATAAAATTTTCAGTGTTGACTTCGTAGCTTCTCTAGAGAAAAACTAGTTTCACCTGAGATCCTTCCAGATTGCCTACTTAAAATGCATGGTGGATTAGAGGAGAAAATAGTTGCAGCTCTCCCAACAATAAGTATAACAAATACTTTCTTAATGAGTACAAATGTCTCAGGGAGGAGAGAGGGGTGGGGGTGGGGGTCAGCAGGAGAGAAAATGAAGCCAAAAGGCGACCAGGGAGTATATGGCACACTTTACTTTAACTTGTACAAAGACATATTTAAAAGGTGCAAGGTTCCAAATCAGTTTTGTAGCCTTGCTGAAGTGTGTCTACGTGTGAGTGTGTATGTGAGATCATGTGTGTATGAGCATGCACATGTGTGTTTTTGCGGGCAGACAGAACATTTGGGAGTTTTAGATGTGATGAGTGCCATGATAAGCAGTAATGCCTTATTTGTATTATGTAATAACTATCCCTAATATTTATGTAGTTCTTTACAGTTCACAAAGGTCTTTCCCATTCATGACCTCATTTGAGTTTCCCAGCACCCCTGTAAGGGACAGAGTACTGCCCCGTTTTTCAGATGAATACAGTGGGGGTAGATGAAGTGAATTTCCCGAAGTCGCATACACCATTAGAGAGAGGACTAACACAGAAGTGAGCCTCACAGATCTGTTAATTCTGAACGCCATGCTCTTGTTCCATGTGCACATACACATCTTATTCTTACCAGGGAATAAGATATGAGGAGTAAACCTTGTGTTTAAATGCTAAAGCTTCATTTCAATCAGTAGCAATGGACCCTTCCTGAAATATCCTATTTCTTTCTTTGCCTTTGTAAACAAAGCCTATTGAAGATCATGAATATATTTCTTTAAATGTTTACTATGAAGCACTTAAATTTATATCCTGGTTCACTGAGGTCTTCACTAGGAACAGAGCTTATAATAGAGTATTTGCTTCTGAATTAGATGACCCACATATTCTAGGATTTTGAGTTTTGTGTTAGCATCATAGGATTTCTGAATTTTTAAATGATTGTTTGTTACATCAACAAATACGCCTGTCCACTCTGAGTATCAGGCACAGAGTTAGGCAATAGGGATACAGAAATAAGACCTGAGCCTTGCTGTTGAGTGGCTAATAATTTACTTGCAACCCATTTCAATAAAGATTAATGCTATCCAAGAATACCATGGAACCACAGAGAAGAAAATGGCATAACCTAGTTGGTGACCTTCATCTGTAATGTCCTTTGTATGGTAGGAACCGGTCACAGTGAATGAATTTGGTGAGTCCAAATACTGCCCTAGGAAGATTCCCAACATTGTGTCTACTCAGATATAGCAAGTGCACCACGATTAATGAATCCAAAATTGTAATGGATCATCCACCATGTCTAATATACAATTACAAAATGCTCAACATGGGAACAAAAAGAAAAATATGACCCATAGTCAACAGAAAAGCAAATGGATCAACAGAAATTCTAGAATATGAAGAAGACAAAAAAAAAGAACAAAATGAGGTTTTAGTGATTCATGCAACAATATAAGAAGTCTAATGCCCATGTAATTGGGGCCTCAAAAAGAGGGTAGAATGTGGCAAATACTTGAAGACCTATTGGCCAACAATTTCCCAAATTAAAGAGAGACTTTTACAGATCCAAGAATCTGCATGAATCCCAAGCAGGATAAATGAAAAGAATATCAAATCTATGTATTTCAGTGTCAAATCTTTGAAACCAAAGATATGATGAGATCGAAACCAAAGATAAAGGAAAATCTTTGAAAGTCATCACTAAAGTAAACCTATTACATATCAGGGAATAACAATAACTTCTAATTAGAAACAATGGAGACCAGTAAACAATTAAATGACATTTTTAGTGTTAAGCCAGAACTCTATATCCAGTAGAAATATCATTCAAAAACAAAGGTGAAGTAGGTATTTTCAGGTAAGTGAACATTGAGCTAATTTACATACTACCAGCGTGCTAAAAGGAGTTCTTCAGGTTGAAGGAAGAGGATATTAGAGGCAAGCTATAGGAATGGATATGACTGGAAATGGCCAATAGTGAATGAATATAACCTATCTTGTTTTTCTTCTCTGAATGATTTTTAAGGAATATATGTAAAGAAAAATATTATGAGGCTCATAATGTATGTACATGTCATACATATAACTGTAGTTCAAAGAAAGGTAAACTTCACTCTTGAGATGCCTTTAACAAGAAGTGGTCAATTTTAACTCTAAGAAAGATTGTGATAGGTTAAGAATGCATGTGTTAAGGGGCACCTGGATGGCTCATTTGATTGTCTGCCTTTGGCTCGGGTCATGATCTTAGGGATGGAGCTCTGCATTGGGCTCCCTGCTCAGTGGGGAGTTGGCTTCTCCCTCTCCCTCTGCCCCCACCACTCGTGCTCGCACATGCACACTCTCAAATAAATGAATAAAATATTTAAAAAATAAAAGCATGTGTTAATAGAACAATGAGGTATAGCTAAGGCAGTAGAGAAAACAACACAGAATAAAGCGAGGGACAGAGGAACAAATAACAAATGGGGCAAATTAAAAACATAGCAGAACAGTAGACTTAAACCCAACAATATTAATAATGATGTTCAACCTAAATATACCAACCATGTCAATGAAAAGGCAGGCATTGTCAGAATGGATAAAAACCAGCAAGACAACTCTATGCTATTAATAAGAGAGCTACTTGAAATACGTAAATTGAAAGAAAGGGGTAAGGATACACAATATGAACTCTAATTGTACTGGAGTGGTTATACCTTCCAGAATTTCTTATAGCATTTTTGATAGTAAAGAAATTATTTCAATTTTATCTAAAAATTTCATTATTTCATTTGTACTTTATAGTTAATATCAGATAAAGTATCAAAAATATTACTATAAAGAGGGAGATTTTATTAAAATAAAGGCCATCCACAAGACCTAACAATCTTAAATGTGCAAGCTCCTAATACTAGAGCTCCAAAATTAAACCTAAGTTAAATAGAGAAGTAAATAAATCTATAGTTCTGGTTGGAGATTTTAATATTTCTCTCTTAGCAATTGAGTAGACAGAAAATAAGCATTAAGAAAGCTGTTCCAGTTTTAATCAAATGAATCTATTGATACTTATAGAACATTCCAACTAATAGCAGAATACCATTTCAAGTGCACATGGAATCGAGCACGTGACATGTTGTAAAACAAGATTCAATAAATTTGTTTTCTGTCCATAATGGAATTAAATTGTAAGTAAAACATCTGGAAAAAATACTTAAACATTTGGATATTAAAACAGCCTGATAAATAATGGCTTAAAGAATAATAGAAATTGGAAAATATTCTGAAATGAATAAGATATTAAAATGTAAGATATTAAAACAAATGAGATCTAGCAGTGCTTAGAAAGTATGATACACTATACTTAGTGTAGAGAAATAGGGTATCAGTTGTGGTCCATTCAAGAGACAGAAATCAGAGTAGTTTGAATATGCAAATTTAATATAACGAATTAATTGTAACAAGATTGCCTGTTGATTCAGGCAACATGGGGCCACAAATGGCCAGGCGATGGCCTCATCTTTTTATTCCCCGGTGGAAATACTTTCCCCATGGGGATGAAGACCAGTGGAGCTCAAGGATGCTGGGATAGGAAGAAAAATTCTGCAAGTGAGTTATTAGCTATAATAGGTGAAAGCAGGAGTGGTTTCTTTCATTCCTTTTAACTTCTAGACCCATGAATTCTGGCTGTAGAATCGTCTGATTCAAAATGTACACTGCTTGCTTTAGAATGGAACTCTGTCATTTCAAAGTATTTCTCAACTGGTGATGTAACCCTGTCATCAGTAGGCTATTCATCCTTCCAATACATCAGCTATTTCTGGATGATGGAGTATATGGTATGACTAGTTTCATGAACATGAGTCTAGTGCTGTACTTCCTTAACTGTGAAATGAGTGTTTTGATCAGCTGTAATGCTGGGGAATGCTGTGATGGTGGTGAAGGCATTTTGAGTGTCCACAGATAGCATGCTGGCAGAAGCATTATGGGCAGGGAAAGAAAATCCATTTTCAGAATATGTGCCTATCCGAGCAAAGACTAATCTCTGCCCCTTCCATGATGGAAGAGGTCCAATGTAATTAACCTGCACTAGGCTGGTGTTTGTGTTTGCTTGCTTGTTTGCTTTTTAACGACGAATGGTGCCACCCTTAGGGCTGTGGATTGGTCTGTGTTCTTGGCAGATCAGATGTTCGACAGTTGTGTTAGGTCAGTCTTGGTAAGGGGGCATCCATACTGTTGAGGCCACCCCTGCCAATATGGCCACTTTGTTCGTGGACCTTTGAACAAATGCTTAGGTAGCTGGGGAAAGAGGCTGGCTGACATCCTTGGAGCATGCCGTTTTGTCCACGTGACCACGATGAGCCCCCATTTTGGTTGGTGAACCATGGGGAGATTTTTGGGTCCCAAGATATTGGTGTCGATTCAGGGTCCACATCAAGTAGTCCTTCAAAGGTCCAGGTATTTTCTATTCCTCAATGAGGTCACTCTAGTATATAGGCACAGTTCCCCTTCGGGGGGGGGGGGGAAGGTTTGGTGGAAGATTTACAGTGTGTGTTTACATTAACGATGCAGGATACTTCCTCAAGGAGACTTGCCCTCCCTTTCAATCAAGAGGCTCTGAGTCTGGATTGATGTAGGTTTGGAAACTGGTGGAGAGTCTGGACTGGTCAACTCTACTGTGGTGACTGAAACTAGGTGACAGATGTACTGTTAGTTCAGGTCTGACCTGCAGTGGGCCATTTGGTTCCAGGTCACCCTGTGAATGAATGAAGGTAGACACCTAGCAATTGGCAGAGTCCCCACAGTGGCTCTCTGATATACCCTTTTAGTAGCAAGTGTTCTTCTTACTGAGATAGTAAATAAGGAGCAATATTGTATTACTATGGAAATTGTAGATTCACGGCACTGTAAAAGATTTGAAAGAAACGGATGGTAATACACATCCTATCTCCACTTAAGTCTTCCTGTTTGGCCTACGAAGAAGTCAGATGTATGTTAGAGAATGAGTGTGGGCTGTTGTAAACCTAATAACCTAATAACCTTGTGACCTCAATTGTAGTTCTTGCCCCCAGGTGTCCTATCTTTGCTGAAATGAATCGACATGTTATTTGGTATGTAATTATTTTTTTTATTTTTATTTTAATTTTTTAAATTTTTTTTTTAAAGATTTTTTATTTATCTGAGAGAGAGAATGGGAGACAGAGAGTATGAGAGGGGGAGGATCAGAGGGAGAAGCAGACGGCCCGCTGAGCAGGGAGTCCGATGCGGGACTCGATCCCGGGCCTCCAGGATCATGACCTGAGCCGAAGGCAGTTGCTTAACCAACTGAGCCACCCAGGCGCCCTTGGTATGTAATTATTGACCTGGATAAAGAATTTATCTACATACCAAGTTTAAAGATAACCGGGAGCAGTTGCTTTTATTTGGGAGGGCCAACGGTATTATTTGCATTGTCTTGCTGTAAAGCCAGGAACATCCTTCTCCCTGTTGTTACATAGACCACAGAAATCTTGCTTGTCATAACATTTCATAAAACCTCACACTTATCGGGGCGCCTGGGTGGCTCAGTCGTTAAGCGTCTGCCTTCGGCTCAGGTCATGGTCCCAGGGTCCTGGGATCGAGCCCAACATCGGGCTCCCTGCTCGGCGGGAAGCCTGCTTCTCCCTCTCCCACTCCCCCTGCTTGTGTTCCCTCTCTGGCTGTGTGTCTCTGTCAAATAAATAAATAAAATCTTTAAAAAAAAAAAAACAAACCTCACACTTATCAACTATACTGATGAGATTGTACAGATTGGATCTGTTGAACAGAAAGTAGCAATTACTATAGGTGTTTAGCAAGACGTGAATGGGAGGGTAAATCCTAATTCTCCATCGGTCAGGGTCTAATTCAAAGACCTGTCACACAGTAATTAGAATAGGGCGTTTAATATAATGAATTATTAACTTCAAGGAACTGGAGCGATGAGATATTGGTAGCGGTTAGTAAAGATCATCCTGAAGAACCTGCAGAGTGGTGTGATAAAAGGAACTGCCACTATCCCCAAGCCTAAGATAGGGTTGTGTGGGAAGACAAATTTTCTCAGGAATTTTAGTGTTCCTGAGCCATGGAAAAGTATATAAGAGTAGAGGGTTTGCTTTTATTTCCCCTCGAAACATTTTATTTTTTCCATACAATGAGGATTAGATGTGCAGCCATTTGTTTCTCTCATGGTGGAGCTAATTGCTTCTATGCAATAAAGCTGCTCTTATCTTCCCCAGAGCCAATGGTGGTTTTTGTTTTTGGTTTTGGTTTTGGTTAGGCACCTGAGTTAGAGTATTAGCTCCCCGCTTGTTTACATTTCAAAAGGGGTGGAGCTTGGAGCTCTGAAGAAATTTTCTAAGTTGCAAAAGCCATAGACACTGAGTTTATCTTCCTCCTGGAGAGATTTATTTACATAACAAAGGATTAAAGATCCTTTGCATCCTGTCTCCAAGGAGACACTCTGAGGAAGAATAGTCTTTCCCTGTTACAAATGGAGGACATTTATATTTCTTCACCTCTTGAATCCAGAGTAAGTGTGCCACTTGTAAGGATATATTTTCCATCTGGCTCTTATCACACCACTCTGCAGGATTGCAAATGTGGGGAGACTAATGCTCCAATGTCCTCTGACTGTTGATTGTTCAGGGAGCATAATAAGAAATCTGTTCTGATTCAGAACCTCATGTGTGCATTCAGGGAAATTTAATAAAGATGGATATTAAAAACTCAGCAAGCACCTGGGGAGAGGCAACCCTTCCTGTATGAGGGTTAAGATCTGGACCTTACTGGCAAGGGCCCGATATTGACTTACTGTGATTCGCTTCGGAATTTGCCAGAAATTTGCCCTCTAGCATGCTGGGGAAAGCTGTTCCAAGGATGGTGTCTCTTTGGAAGCACTTCACTATGCAAAGAGGGATGCTGAGGGAAACTGCTTATTTCTGGGTGCTCTTGATTTGCTATGAACCACAGGAGCTGGATGCTAGAGAAACCACCTGTGTTGTAAGACCTTGGTGCTGGTGAAGCCAGCCCACGCTAAAGAAGCCTGCCAAATGGAACACATGGGGCCCTGGGAGGGAAGTCCCTTCCTCCTGCAATATGTCTGCAGGGCCCTGTCCCAGACAGAGCTTAATGTGCCACTTGTCAGGGGTCCAGTTCAATTTCTTCAGAGTAAGCAATGAAGGGAAATTTGAAATTGAAGGGCAGTAAATTGATAAATGGCACACAAAGGTGTACAATCAATTATATGTCACTGCTTCCAGTCAGGCAGGAGGTAATAACTACTACTAATCAAGTAGTAGTTATTATAAAGTTATAAAGTAGAAAAAAACATGAATCTCTTTTCAGATTTTGGAGAATGGACAGTGAAAGACTGATTCTTGAGGGAAGATAAACACAAATATTAAGCTCCGTGATTACCCTGGCCTTTTGCCTAAAGGTGCTTGGCAAGAGATAGGAAAGTGAAGTCTAAGCAGAAGACAGGGTCTTACTGAGCTGAGGAGATTGAAAATAGAAATTAAGGGCTGACGGCATGGTTGGAAATTGTGGGGCAGTGTGTGGAGGGGGAAGCCACACAAAATATGAGCCCTGGAAAGGTGCATAAGCATCTCTTGGTCTTGAGCTGAATGCCAAGCTACACATATGTGGGACCAGGCTCTGTAAGGCTGGTACAAAACAACTATAGGGGAATGGGAGCTAAATGGATGGTGAAGTTTGCACTTGGCTGTTAGACATTGGTGTCTGACCAAGTAGAGAAGCTTAGCATCCTGGGTCCTCTGCTGAGACTCCAGTAGGACTGTATCTTAGGAATAGGGCTACTCTAACCTTAAACTGAAGGCTAAGGAGACCTGCCTATCAGAACTTAATAGGGTCCACAAATAACCTATTAATATAACAGAAAAAAGTTCAAAGCTCTTTAAAGGTAAAGTAGGAAGGGACAAATGAAGGGGGGGATGTCAGAGGGGGAGATGAACCATGAGAGACCATGGACTCTGAGAAATAAACTGAGGGTTCTAGAGGGGAGGGGGTGGGGGGATGGGTTAGCCTGGTGATGGGTATTAAAGAGGGCACGTATTGAATGGAGTACTGGGTGTTATATGCAAATAAGGAATCACGGAACACTACAGCAAAAACTAATGATGATTAACAATAAAATATAAAATTAAAAGGTAAACCAGAAAAACTGTAGCATTCCACACCTAAAATTCAAAATCTTTAGCATTAGCATAAAATGCTACTAGAAGATACACGAAGTGGAAAAATGTCACAGTCAGAAAAAAATCAGAAGAAATGAAAAATAGAATGGAATGAGCAGACAAGGATGTTAAAGCTATCACAAATACTGTGGGTACATCCAAGGATTAAAATAAAACACAGATGTAATGAGAAGAAGGGAAGATCAAAAAGAAGCAGATGTACCTTCTAAATGTAAAAGGAAATACATGATCTGCAATGAATTTCACTGGATAAGGTTAATAAATGGGAAACTGTAGAAGAGAAGATCACTGAACGTGAAGAAAGAGCAGTAGAAATCAGCTAAAAGAGAGCTATAAATAAGAGATTGGAAACTAGTAACCTGTGGAAAAAGTCTAGCACCCCTCATGTAAAGGCAGTAGAATCCCAGAAGGAAAGACTAGAGAGTGAAGAGGACAGTAAAAGTATCTGGATACATAACAGCAATGCCATTTTAAAATTGGATAAAAAATTAAACCCATACAACAAGGAATTATAAGTAAGGGATACACATACACCCCACCCACCCCAGGGCACATCCAAATCCCATTGCTGAGACTGGTGATGAAGGAAACATTAAAAGTTGCAATTGCTGGATCATAGGGTAGTTATATTTGTAGTACTAGGTATTTACCCAAAAGACACAAAAATACAGATTCAAAGGTGCACACGTACACCGGTTTATAACAGCATTATCAACACTAGCCAAACTATGGAGAGCGCCCAAATGTCCATCGACTGATGAATGGATAAAGAAGATGTGGTATATATATATTGCAATGGAATTAGTCTTAAAAAATGAAATCTTGCCACTTGCAACAATGTGGATGAAGCTAGAGTGTATTATGCTAAACCAAATAAGTCAGAGAAAGACAAATACCATATGATTTCACTCGTGGAATTTAAGAAAACAGATGAACATATGGAAAGGAAAAAAGGGAAACCATAAGAGACTTTTAATGATAGAGAATGAACTGAGTGTTGATGGAGGGAGGTGGAAGGGGGATGGGTACTAAGGGCAGACACTCATGGTGAGACTGGGTGTTACATGTAAGTGATGAGTCACTAAATTCTACTCCTGAAACCAATATTACACTATGCTTACTAACTAGAATTTAAATAAAAATTTGAAAAAGGAAAGACAAATTATGTACATGGGAATACAGAAAAAAATTCGGATTTCTGGTCAAAAATAATGAAAGTCAGAAGACAATGGAACAATATGCTTAAAGTGTTAAATGACAAAGTCTGTTAGCTTCATTTTGTATTCAGAGAAAACAGGACTAAAAAATGAGGCTAAATAATTTTTCAGACAAACCAAAGAATTTATTACCAACAGACCTGCGCCACAAGAAACATTGAATTCTTTGGACAGAAGGAAAATCATCCCTAATGGAAATGTGGATGTATACAAAAAATACACACACATATATGTCAGAAGTAGTAAATTTGTGTGAATAGGATACACACCTTATTTTAAAATTTCTTTAAAAAAAAAATGTGAAGTTTAAGACCTGCAGAACTATAGAAAGGACAGGAGAGGGAAGGACACTTGAGATCTTATGTTCTGTGTGATGTGGTATTATGTTTATGTAGGTGTTCTGGCAAGGGTGCATAGTATAAAGTCTGAGCAACCCCTAAAATGTGAGACAAAGTAGTATAGTTAAGCCAATATTGCCTTGCACTACTAGGTATTTACCCCAAAGATACAAATGTAGGGATCCGAAGGGGTACGTGCACCCCGATGTTTATAGCAGCAATGTCCACAATAGCCAAGCTGTGGAAAGAGCCAAGATGTCTGTCGACAGATGAATGGATAAAGAAGATGTGGTCCATATATACAATGGAATATTATGCAGCCATCAAAAGGAATGAGATCTTGCCATTTGCAATGACATGGATGGAACTGGAGGGTGTTATGCTGAGCGAAATAAGTCAGAGAAAGACATGTATCATATGACCTCACGAATATGAGGAATTCTTAATCTCAGGAAACAAACTGAGGGTTGCTGGAGTGGGGGGTGGGATGGGAGGGATGGGGTGACTGGGCGATAGACATTGGGGAAGGGTATGTGCTATGGTGAGTGCTGTGAATTGTGCAAGACTATTGAATCACAGATCTGTACCTCTGAAATAATGCAATCTATGTTAAGAAAGAAGATAGGAGGGGAAGAATGAAGGGGGGGAATCGGAGGGGGAGACAAACCATGAGAGACTATGGACTTTGAGAAACAAACTGAGGGTTCTAGAGGGGAGGGGGGTGGGAGGATGGGTTAGCCTGGTGATGGGTATTAAAGAGGGCATGTTCTGCATGGAGTACTGGGTGTTGTACACAAACAATGAATCATGGAACACTACATCTAAAACTAACGATGTAATGTATGGTGATTAACATAACAATAAAAAATTAAAATTATAATGGAAAAAAAAAGCCAATATTGCCAATAAGATGGAATCCTAAAACATACTTGATTAATTCAAATAAGTCAGAATAAGGGGGAAAAATGGAACAAAGAGGAGATGGGCTACCATTTTGTTTGTTCTATTTAACCCAACTGTATTGATAATTACATTAAACCTAATTGCTATGAACACTCCAGTTAAAATGGAGAGTTTGTGAGGAAAAAGACTTAACTGTGCTTTCTATAGCACTGGGCGTTATACAAACAATGAATCGTGGAGCACTACATCAAAAAACTAACTTTGTAGTATGGTGACTAACATAAAAAACAAAAATATACTTCAGATAAAATATTAAAATGAAAAATAATGTACTGTGCAAAAACTATAGTATAGTAATCGTATTTATGAGATTATCAGACACAGATATTTCACAATAGCGAGGCAAGCCATCAGGAAGATGTAACAGTCTTACGCACACATGTAATAGCAGAGCTTCAAAACCCATGATAGAAAAACAGACTAAAAGTAGAATAGAGCCACAATTATGAGATTTCAACAATTCTTTCAATTAATGGAATTATATTAGAAATAAGTACCGGAAATGCATGTGAAAATACATATGAAGTGTATATTACAAAATCCACAAAGTAAACAACATGTTTTTGGCTATTTCAGAGGTCAGAGAAGAAATCACAGGGATAATTGGGACGTATTTTGAACTGAATGAAAATGAAAAATGCAAGATATAAAAGCTTGTGTGATGGAGCTAAAGCAGTTCTTGGAATTTTATAGCTTTGAATGCTTAAAGATGGTAATGCGTAAATGGTAAAGAAAAGTCCAAATTCAATGATCTAAGCCTCCACTTTAAGAAGCTAAAAAGGAAATTAGAGCCAAATTGAATAAAAGAAAATAAGATGAAAGATGAAATGGATGGAATAGGAAATCAAATCAACGAGACCAAAAGCTTTAAAAAAAAAAAAAAAAAAAAAAACTGTTGGCAAACTTGTAGTCTGACTAACCAGGAAAGGATAAAGCAGGAACATCACTACAGACTGCATAAATAGGATTAAGGAAGGAGCGTTATGAGAAACTGTGTCAACCAATTTAACCACTTACATGAAGTTGATAAAAACCTTTGGAAGTCAGATGATCAAATCTGGCCCAAGAAAAACTGTAAAATCCGAATAGCCCTGTATCAAAAAATTTTCCCTACAAAGAATACTGCAGGGCTCTCAATGGCATCACTGGTAAATCCTATCAAATGGTTAATGAATCACTTGTATAAATTCCTCATAAGCTTCTAGATGAGAGAGGAAATGAGTATTTTCCACTTTGAGGTCAGCTTTATTCAAATCCAAAATCAGACAGTCTTTCTACATAACACACAATAAAATGAAAGAAAAATATCCCTCCAGTTTAGCTATTGCGGACATTGCTGCTATGAACATTGGGGTACATGTGACCCTTCTTTTCACTACATATGTGTCTTTGGGGGTAATTATCCAGTAGTGCAATTGCTGGGTCATAGGGTAGCTATATTTTTAATTTTTTGAGGCACCTCCACACTTTTCCAAAGTGGCTGGACCAACTTGCATTCCCACCAACAGTGTAAGAGGGTTCCCCTTTCTCCACAATCTCTCCAACATTTGTTGTTTCTTGCCTTGTCAGTTTTTGCCATTCTAACTGGTGTAAGGCTATCTCAATGTGGTTTTGATTTGAATTTCCCTGATGGCTAATGATGAACATTTTTTCATGTGTCTGTTAGCCATTTGTATGTCTTCTTTGGAGATGTGTCCATGTCTTCTGCCTATTTTTTGACTTGATTGTTTTTTTGGGTGTTGAATTTGAGAAGTTCTTTATAGATCTTGGATACCAGCCCTTTATCTGTAGTGTCATTTGCAAATATCTTCTCCCATTCATGGGTTGCCTCTTTGTTTTGTTGACTGTTTCCTTTGCCGTGAAGAAGCTTTTTATCTTGATTAAGTCCCAAAAGTTCATTTTTGCTTTTGTTTCACTAGCCTTTGGAGATGAATCTTGAAAGAAGTTGCTGTGGCCAATGTCAAAGAGGTTACTGCCTATGTTCTCCTCTAGGATTATGATGGATTCCTGTCTCACATTGAGGTCTTTCATCCATTTTGAGTTTATCATTGTGTATGGTGTCAGAGAATGGTCGAGTTTCATTCTTCTGCATGTGGCTGTCTAATTTTCCCAGCACCATTTATTGAAGAGACTGTCTTTTTTCCATTGCATATTTTTTCCTGCTTTGTCAAAGATTATTTGACCATAGAGTTGAGGGTCCATAACTGGGCTGTCTATTCTCTGCCATTGGTCTATATGTCTGTTTTTGTGCCAGTACCATGCTGTCTTGGTAATCACTGCTTTGTAATATAGCTTGAAATCGGGTAACGTGATGCCCCCAGTTTTTTCTTTTTTAACATTTCCTTGGTGATTTGGGGTCTTTTCTGATCCCATACAAATTTTAGGATTGTTTGTTCCAGCACTTTTAAAAATGTCATTGGAATTTTGATAAGGATGACATTGAAGATATAAATTGCTCTGGGTAGCATAGACATTTTTTTTTAAATTAATTTTTTTTTGATGTAGTGATCCATGATTTATTGTTTGCATATAACACCCAGTGCTCCATTCATACGTGCCCTCTTTAATACCCATCACCAGGCTAACCCATCCCCCCACCCATTTTAACAATGTTTATTCTTCCGATCCATGAGCATGGGATGTTTTTCCATCTTTTTGTGTCGTCTTCAATTTCTTTCATGAGTGTTCTGTAGTTCCTAGAGTATAGGTCCTTTACCTCTTTGTTAGGTTTATTCTGAGGTATCTTACGGTTTTTGGTGCTATTGTCAATGGAATCGTTTCTCTAATTTCTCTTTCTACAGTTGCATTGTTATTGTATAATAAAGTCCACAATAGCCAAACTGTGGAAAGAGCTGAGATGCCCTTCAACAGATGAATGGATAAAGAAGATGTGGTCCATATATACAATGGAATATTATTCAGCCATCAGAAGGGATGAATACCCAACTTTTACATCAACATAGATGGGACTGGAGGAGATCATGCTAAGTGAAATAAGTCAAGCAGAGAAAGTCAATTATCCTATGGTTTCACTTATTTGTGGAACATAAGGAATAGCATGGAGGACACTAAGAGAAGGGAAAAATGAAGGAGAAATTGGAGAGGGAGACAAACCATGAGAAACTATGGACTCTGAGAAACTGAGGGTGTTAGAGGGGAGGGGGTGGGGGGATGGGTTAGCCTGGTGATGAGTATTAAGGAGGGTACGTACTGCATGGAGCACTGGGTTTATACGAAAACAAGCGTGGATCACTACATTAAAAACTAATGATGTATTGTCTGGTGACTAATATAACAAAATAATAAAAAAATCCCTCCAAAACATACATGCAGAACTCATTAAAAATGCTAGGAATTAAAATACACAAAATGGGGGTGCCTAGGTGGCTTAGTCAGTTAAACATTTCACTCTTAGTTTCAGCTTAGGTCTTGATCTCAGTTGTGAGTTCAAGCCCTGCGTTGGGTTCTGTGCTGGGTGAGGAGCCTACTGAAAAGAACTTATGTATGTATATGTAAAATATACATATAAATTTTTCTGTGTATGTATGTATGTATACATAAAGGGCATAAAAATGAGGATGCTATCATCACCCTAACGGGCTTGTTTGAGATCTAAGGAGTTCTGGAGGATGTAGGGTCAGGAAACTTTAAAAATACATATATACACAAAATGTATCCTATACAACAAAGTCTTTTTCAAGTAATAAAAGGTTTATCCTTTGAAAAACAATGAAATTCACCATATATGCCATATATGTAAAAAAGAAAAGTCCTATGATTAACTCAATTAAGAAAAAGGACAAATTTTAGCCCTGATTTATGAAAAAAAACTGGCAACCTAGCATAGAAGAATTGTTTCAACTGACAGGCATAACCATAATTAATGGTGAAATACTGAATGCTTTGTCTGTCAGAATGAGGGTAAGGCAAAAGTACCTTCTTTTGTCACTTACAGTCAGCGTTGTCTGCCGTTTCCAACCAGTGCAACAAGGAAAAAAAATAAGGGCATTAAGATGGTAAAGGAATAAACATAACTTGCCTTTGTTCAGATATGATCTGCTTGTGTATGGAGAAAAGTCTGAGAAATCAATAGAAAATGTGCTAGAATTAAAAGTAAATTTAGCATGTTTTCAGAATGCAAACTTATTGTATTTAAATATTAGCAAACCATTAGAAATGGAAACAATGTATAATTTTTACCAAAATATTTCTAAAAGTAGGTGAAGACCTCTGCACAGAAAACTATAAAATATTGCTGAAAGGAATTAAAGGCATGAATACATGAGGTTATGTGTGATGCACACGGATTGGAGAGTAATTGTTGTCAGTTCTCCCTAAGTTAGTGCATAAATTTAAATCTCAACCAAAATTCCAGAAGGCTTTTAAAAATAGAAATTGACAAGTCAATTTAAAATTTATATGTAAATGCAAAAGACTTAGAACTAACAAAACCATATTTAAAAAGGAGACTATCAAGGTTTACCATAAATCTACATTAATCTAGATACCATAGTTACAGGATAACATATTACGTGTAAATCATTGTAACAGAAGAGAGAATACAGCAATAGGTCCCATGCACATAGAGGAAATTAACAATAAGGCTAATGTTTAGTATAAAAATACTTTCAAACTTTTTTTAAAATTTTATTTTATTAGTCACCATACATCATTAGTTTTTTGATGTGGTGATCCCTGATTCATTGTTTTCGTAAACACCCAGTGCTCCATGCAGTACGTGCCCTCCTTAATACCCATCACTGGCCTAACCCATCCTCCCACCCTCTTCCCCTCTAAAACGCTCAGTTTGTTTCTCAGACTCCATAGTCTCTCAAGGTTCATCTCTCCCTCTGATTTCCCCCCCTTCATTTTTCCCTTCCTTCTCCTAATGTCCTCCATGCTATTCCTTATGTTCCACAAATAAGGGAAACCATAGGATAATTGACTTTCTCTGCTTGACTTATTTCACTTAGCATAATCTCCTCCAGTCCCATCCATGTTGATGTGAAAGTTCGGTATTCATCTTTTCTGATGGCTGAATAATATTCCATTGTATATATGGACCACATCTTATTTTTAATTGTCTTTATTGTTGAGTTTCAAGAGTTCTTTATATATTCTGGCTACTAGACCCTTTTATGATTTGGAAATATTTTTTTTCATCCTGTGGGTTGTAATTTTTTATTAAGACTATTTTTAGAAAAGTTTTAGGTTTGCAGCAAAATTGAAGGGAAGGTACCAAAATTCCCCATATATCCCCTCCCTCCACACATACCTCCCCCATTACCAACATTCCCCAACAGAGTGTACACTTGTTACACTTGATGAACCTACTTTGGCCATCTGGGCCTGGTGCTTTCTGTTCAGAAGGTTATCAATAATTAATTAGATTTCTTTTATAGATACAGGCCTATTCAGATTGTCTATTTCATTTTGTGTGAATTTTAGCAGGTGTGTCTTTCAAGAAATTGGTCCATTTCATCGATGTTATCAAATTTGTGGGCATAGAGTTCATAGTATTCCTTTATTGTCCTTTTGTGTTCGTGGCATCTGATACTGTAATGTGTCCCTTTTTTCTTGGTTAACCTCGTTCTAGAGGTTATTGATTTTTTTTCCCAGAACAGGTTTTTGTTTCATTTATCACCTTTATTAACTTTTTCTTGTCATTGGTTTCTGCTCTAATTAAGTTTTTCCTTCTGCTTACTTTGGATTTCTTGGCTCCTTTTCTAGTTCCCTTAGGTGGAAACTCACATTACTGATTTTAGATCTTTTTAAATTTTCTAATATATGTATTCAATGTTATAATTTCCCCCTTAAGCACTACTTTTGCTGAATTCCACATATTCTGATTGTCATGTTTTCATTTTCATAGTTAAAAATTTTTTGCTTTCTCGATTCTTCTTTGATCCATGTGTTTAGAAGCACGTTGCTTAATCGCCACATGTTTTGGGATTTTCCAGTTACCTTTGTTATTGATTTGTCTAATTCCATTGTGATCTGTGAGCAGACACTGTGGATTTTATCCTTTTCTGGGCCATAAAACAAATATAATATGGTTTCTCTTGGTGAATACCCCATGGGAGCTTGAGAAGGATGTGGAGTCCACTGTTGGATGATATATCCAGTTGTACTAGATCCATTTGATGAAAAGATTACTCTTCCCATCAAGTTGTCTTAGCACCCTTGTTATGAATTGGTATCCCAAAAGGTGTATGGGTTTATTTTTGGATGCTCAATTCTATTCCACTGATCTGTGTGTGTCTTTATTCTAGCAACACACAGTCTTGGTTACTCTAATTTTATAGTAAGTCTTTGAAATTGGGAAATGTGAGTCTTCCAACTTTGCTCTTAAGATTATTTTGGTTATTATTTTTTTTTATAAAACAATAACTGTAATGCTAGAACAAAACTGATGTGTTATGGGGTTTATAATATATGTGGAAATAAAATGAATTCCAAAAAGCACAAAAAAGGAGGAAGGGGCATGTGATGTTATACTAATTTTCCTGTATTATATGTAAAAATGATGTGAATTCAGGTTAGACACTGGCAACTTAAATGTCCATGTTGTGAACTCTAGGGCAACAGTGAAGAATGAGGAGGAATAAGAGGAAATAAAAGACTAATACAGCAGATACAATGGAATTGTAAAAATGTATGATTATTGCAAAGTGAAGTAGGAAAGAAGGAACAAAGGAATGACAAATAGATTAAAAAAAATAGAAAATAGCCACATGGGAGACTTGAACTCTATAAACAACATAAACGGACTAAACATCTCAATTAAAAGATAGTTTATCAACATGGATTAAAAAAACAGGACCTGTTACAGGTTTATATGTAATGAATTTTAAATATAAATACCAGCTTATATTAAAAGTAAACCAATGGAAAATACATGCCATACAAACAGGAGTCATGATAGGCTTTGGAGGATAAATAAATGCTATCCAGGAAAGGAGACTTCAGGGTAAGCAATATTACCAATGATAAACAGGGACTGCTCAAAATGTGATAAAAGGGTCAATTTCTCAAGAAGACTTAAGTCTTAAATGTCTAGGCACCTACTACCAGGGTTCAAAACAGAAGTTTGAACACTTCTTTCTCAATAACTGATGGTAACAGATATAATATCTGTACAAATACAGAAAAGATCTAGAAGAAGTACAAATATAGATGAAAAAGAAAAATATATTGAAGAATAAAGACCTATGGTTTCAGCTAATTTAGCTTAATTGCTGTTTATCGAGTATTCTACAACTAGAATACACCTTCTTTTCAGGTGTTCATAGGATGTTCACCAAGACAGCCCATTTACCCAGATTTAGAACAAGTCTGACTACGTTGTAAAAGGATTAAAATGATGCCAAATATCCTCTAATACCATAATGGACTTAAATTAGAAATAACAAATATATGTGGAAAATACCTGAGTATTTGGAAATTAAACACCAGACTCTTTTTTAAATTTTTAAAAAAATTTTTTATTTTTTAGTATTTTATTTTTTAGTATTTTATTTTTTATTATGTTAGTCACCATACAGTACATCTTAGTTTTTGATGTAGTGTTCCATGATTCATTGTTTGTGTATAACACCCAGTGCTCCATGAAGTACATGCCCTCCTTAATACCAATTACCTGGCTAACCCATCCCCCCACTCCCCTCCCCTCTAAAACCCTCAGTTTGTTTCCCGGAGTCCATAGTCTCATGGTTCGTCTCCCCCTCGGATTCCCACCCCCTTCATTTTTCCCTTCCTTCTCCTAATGTCCTCCATGCTATTCCTTATGTTCCACAAATAAGTGAAACCATATGATAATTAACTTTCTCTGCTTGACTTATTTCACTTAGCATATCTCCTCCAGTTCCATCCATGTTCATGCAAAAGTTGGGTATTCATCCTTTCTGATGGCTGGGTAATATTCCATTGTATATATGGACCACATCTTCTTTATCCATTCATCTGTTGAAGGGCGTCTTGGCTCTTTCCACAGTTTGGCTATTGCAGACATTGCTGCTATGAACATTGGGGTGCATATGACCCTTCTTTTCACTACATCTGTGTCTTTGGGGTAAATACCCAGGGGTGCAATTGCTGGGTCATAGGGTAGCTCTGTTTTTAAACTTTTGAGGCACCTCCACACTGTTTTCCAAAGTGGCTGGACCAACTTGCATTCCCACCAACAGTGTAAGAGGGTTCCCCTTTCTCCACAACCTCTCCAACATTTGTTGTTTCTTGCCTTGTCAGTTTTTGCCATTCTAACTGGTGTAAGGTGCTATCTCAATGTGGTTTTGATTTGAATTTCCTTGATGGCTAATGATGATGAACATTTTTTCATGTGTCTGTTAGCCATTTGTATGTCATCTTTGGAGAAGGGTCTGTTCGTGTCTAGTGCCCATTTTTTGACTTATTTGTTGTTTGGGTGTTGAGTTTGAGAAGTTCTTTATAGATTTTGGATACTAGCCCTTTATCTGATATGTCATTTGCAAATATCTTCTCCCATTCTGTCAGTTGTCTTTTGGTTTTGTTGACTGTTTCCTTTGCTGTGCAGAAGCTTTTTTGTTTCCCTTGCCTTTGGAGATGTGTCTTGAAAGAAGTTGCTGTAAACACTAGACTCTTAAATAATCCATAGGTTGATGGAGAAATCATAAGGAAAATTGGGACATATTTTGAACTGAATGAAAATGAGAACAAAGTACATAACATTGGTGTGTGAAGCAGCTAAAGCTGTCCTTAGGGAGAAATCATAGTATTAAATTTTCATGTAAGATTAGAATAATGGGCTAAATCAGTGACCTATCCATTGTAGATCCAACCAAATTCAATCTATCAGTAGCTCATTCTTTAGTATTGCTAAGTAGTATTCCATGATATGGATGCATTTTTTGGTCTATTTTCAGTTGGATTGTTTTTCTTGCTGTTGAATTTTGAGTTTTAACATTTCCCAGGAATGCATTGCCATTATCTTCCAAATCTTTGCCAAAATTAGGTTATCGTGGCAGTGGTGGGTGGAACTCTAAGAGGAAGAAGTAAGTGTCTAAGAACCATTGTGAATGTAATCCTATGATTATAATCATGATTATTTTTTTAATTTTTGAATGTCAAAATTTTTATTAGAAAAGCAGCATGTGTTGGGAAATGTTTTCCTAAGAAATCTGAGCATCAACCATATGCATATTTGTAGTAGGTGCCAGTAAGTCTTTATTGGTTTTGTAATAGCAAAACTTTAAACTCGAACAGAAATTTATTAAAAGTTTAAGATGATAGGGAATACTACTTGCAGAATTAGCAACTTATTGAGTGCATTTTTCTCTGACATGCTGCTGACTCCACAGCCTCATTTATGAACTCTCAGCAGTTTCCGTGTGTCCTCCTCAGACTATGAAGCAGAAGTTATTTGTAGGGCTGTTTGTTCTTAGCTCTGGGTTTGGGGCAGCAGTAGGGATAGGTTTTCTCCAAAGACTAGGCCAAAGAGGGTTAAAGTATGGGGTTTGGGGTTCAATGTGGAAAGACCCCTTAAATCTTCCCTAAGAAGTCACTTGATACAGTCTGAGCATGAGGGTGCTGAATGAGGTTGGGGGCTTGAGTACAGGAGAGACTGGCAGACCCCCTCCATGGACGATGCAATGGGGCTGCTATGCAAACAAGGAACCAAATGATGACATCCAGCACACTGAGGACAGGGCTGTCCCAGTCTCCCTGGGACCAGTGACCTGGAAACAAGAGACATTAGCCATTTCTACTCTGAGCATCCAGGGTATCCCAAGTCCTCAGCATTGCAGTTTCCATGTGGGTAAATCAATTTACAGCCAGTGCTGCCCAATGAGCCTGGAAAAGAGAAAAAGGGTTCTGAATCTGATGTTTTAGCTCTGAGGAAGAGAGGGAGAGGTTCCTGCAGGTCTGTAAAGACTAATGAAAAGGGACTGAGTGCAGTGGAGGGCATGACAGGAGCTCGAACAGGGAGTTTGTGAACTCAGGGTGGCAGGGGAATTGTAAGCTTCTGGAGGCTAGAGGTTAGGTTTATGTTTCTTTGTTTGTTTCTTTGTATCTACCTCTACATGGCAATGCTGACCCCAGCTGAATGTCAACCTTTTATTGATAACAAAGCAGCAATGTTGGGGGATGTTTCCAAGACACCAAGAGCGGGTCTGTCTGTCTGTCTGTCTCTCTGTGTGTGTGCACGTGCGCGTGTGTGTGTGTGTGTGTGTGTGTAACTAGGGGAGGGATCTGTGAAGCTGGGAGGTCCAACCCTGCAGAGACAGGAAGAGAGACACAGCAGCACTTTGGAGAGGCTGGGCGCTGGAGAAGAGTTCTCACAGGCCCTGTTGAGCTCAGCTCCCAGGAATAGCAGGTGCTTTGGGCTCAGGTGGTGGCTCAGAAAGCACTGGGAAGGAAGGAAGATGGTGGGCATTGTTCTGGAGAACGACTGTTCTGAGCAGGATAGGAGAAGTAAACATGCGTGCCCTGGGAGTCTGGTCTGTAGACTGGAATTCGGGGAGAGCTTCCCATGGCTAAAGAGAACCTGGCAGTGACCATGGGAAGAGCTGTCCTTTGAGCATGAAACAAGGACTTCCACGCTTGGGCTCCTGGGACACTGAGCGGTTAGCTGTATCCATCCTTCCTCTGTTCTGGCAATTCCTGGACTTAAATGCCTTCAAATGATTCTGGGTCTTTTCATTCCTGGAACCTGGGCCACGGAGGTTGGGATGCATGCAGTAACTGGTGTTTTTAATAATTAACTACCATTGATTTCTCAGCCAAGGGTCATTCCTTTCTTCCCTTTCAGAGATTCAGACTCTTGGCACCTGTGTGCAGAAGTGAAAAATCATTCACAGATTGATACTCTGAAGGCCCCTCTCCCTCCCATTCCGTGTATGTAAATAAACCCTGGAAGGTCTGAGCTCTGGGACCGAAGCTCCTACTGGTGAAGAGCTTCACACTTGGTGAGGTTGTTGTGTTGCATGTGTGCAGGGCCTGCTGTTGGCCATAGGTTTTGCTCAGATAGGGAGGAGAGGTAGTGGGGTGGGAGGGAGGGCATGCACTAACAGGAGGAAAGTGATTGTTTAAAAAAAAAAAGTTCCATCTGGGATTTTCCTACCTGATATTTTATTGGGTAAATATTTTTCTGCTCTTTCACGGACAGCCATAAGGAAGGGTTTTTATTCTCCAGAGAATCTACTACTTGCTATGTGAGCTTGGTTATACAGCTGGAGAGGCTTCTGCAGAATGTTGTTGTTTGTCATAGAGCCTTCACAGACTTCTCCCTTAATGGCAGGCCCCTTTTCTCTACTACTCAGAGCAAGGACACTGAAATAGTTCTTGCTAGGCCTGTAATTGGAGAATGCAGTTTGTAGAATGGGGCTACAATATTGCTTCCAAAATCATCAGAGACTTAATCACTCAGTGCTCATCAGTGCTAGTGTTTAGGGTCCTCTAGAGACATCAGTGGGCTCTGGGTCGGTGGGAAGGCCTCAGTAAGGACAGGTCTGTGGTAGAGGTACTTATGGAGGGCTCATCCCAAGCCTGTCCTGGGACAGGAGCAGGGTTCCTATGAGCAATGGGTTCCATAAGGATTGTTCTTTGTGGAAACAATCGGATTTGTCTATCTGAGATTCTGGGTCTTGTGCATATGAGAGATACCTTTCCAGTCCTGATATTCTAGGGTAGTAGAAAAGAGTTTATCTTTGAACTCAGGATCAAATATTTTTTGTCACCAAGCCCTATGCACAAACTGGGAAACAAATAAGACTGGCATCTGAAGGGTGTTGTTACTAGAATCTCTTCCTTGTATTTCTAATACTACTTTTGCGTTATTTAAGTTGCCCATTAAACTGTTAATTTCTTAAACACTTTGTCGAGATTGTGAAATGCTTTGTCTAAACAGAGGGCTTTCATGTACAGTTATTAAGCTCTTCATTAATCAGCTCTTTATTGCCCCGAGCAAAAAAGAATTAAGGAACAAACCAGAATATATTTTGAACAGTCAGAATGCCATCACATAATCTATACAATGTGTTTTCAGTATTCCCTTGTGATGTTAGTTTGCTGGGGTTCATCAAGATTGGACGCTAAATTTTGTGAAAGGCTTTTTCTGTGTCCACTGAGAGGATAGTTTTCCTCCTCCTTTCTGTAATTGTGAAATAAATGGATTATAATGTGTCAACCCCATCTTGTATTCCTGGAATAAATCCAACATAATTTTGAGGTATTATCAGTTTTAAATATTATTGCTGTCCTTTCCAGATTGTCCTATCAGGTCGCAGTTGTATAAAATTCGTTGGGGAGGGTGATGTCAGCAAAATGGCTGAATAAGACCCAACCCAGCGCCATCCAGCCTCACACAGAGTGCCTTTATGGGAGCTCTGGGATCTGGGTGGGGCACTGTGAGACCCCAGTGCAACCTAAGACGAGGGGGAGCTGTTGTGAGAAGGTAGGCTCTTTTTTTTTTTTTTTTAAGATTTTATTTATTTATTTGACAGAGAGTGAAAGCAGGAACACAAGCAGGGGGAGTGCGAGAGGGAGAAGCAGGCCTCCCACCGAGCAGGGAGCCCGATGCGGGGCCCGATCCCAGGACCCCGGGATCCTGACCTGAGCCGAAGGCAGACGCTTAATGACTGAGCCACCCAGGCGCCCCGAGAAGGTAGGCTTTTACAGGGCTAACTCTGACTGTGGTCCCAGGTACACATCTGCAAACAGCTTTGTACCCCTCAGAGCTTGGCTACAGCCCTGTTTGGCTTTCTGTCACCAGCACTATATATCCCATGACCCAGGAGGAGTCAGACCTGACCAATATGCACACGGACCTCAGTCCTGGCTCTGTACCTGGAAGTGGACTATTAACTGGCTCCAGCCCCTTTTGACTGTGATCTGGGAACTCCTGGAGGTGACCTCATCAAAATGGTGACATAGGTCATTCCCAGCTTCAGTCATCCTCACAGGAAGACCACCTAGCAGCTCTCCATAGACAAGACACCATTGCAAAAATCCCCGAGTCTGGGGGTGAGGCTGAAGTCCCCCCGGAACACAGACCCAGAAGGGGGGCTGCATGAGAAGAGTAGTAAGGTGAGAGGTTTCACTGTGACTGCATCGTCCCTCTCCTAGGCTGGTAAAGCACCACACTGAGGGGGCCTCTGGGCCTGCAGTTCCTCCGGTGGGAAAGTGCAAGATGGACCTCTAACTCCCCCAGCTTGAGGATGCCTCCCAAGAGGCCCACTCAGGTCTTGCTTCCTGGGGATCGCTGGGGGAATCCATGGGGCCCAGTTTATGCATCCAGTTTAAGAAGGGTATGGGGGATAATGTGTCATGCCCCAAAAGAAGGTAAGGGGATTTGGAAAACTTTCTCTCAGAAAAGTATTAAGTCTAGTCTAACATTAAAACTTAAACCTTATAGCTTAACCTTATAGCTATACAAACCCTATAATGCATAACCCTAAAACTTCTGTCCGTTTAAGACAGTGGACATTCTCTCTCTGTTTCTGTGGGTCAAGACGCTGGGAGTGGCTTCACTGGGTGGTTCTGGCTCCATCTCTCATGAGGTCAAGGTGTTGGCCTGGGTACACTGAAGACTTGACCAGTCCTGGAGAATCTGTTCCATGTTGGCTGACTCACATGGCTGGTGGGTCACAGCTGGTGCTTGGAGAAAGGCCTCAGTTTCTCCCATGTGTGCTTCTATGTAGGGCTGGTTAGGGTCCTCAGGACGTGGCAGCTGGTTTTGCCCAGAGCTGGGGATCCAAGAAGAGGGGCAAGGAGAAGGTCATGGCGACTTTTATGACCGTGTCTGAGAATTGTTGTGCCATCACTCTTGTACATTCTACTCCATTAGAAGCAAGTCACTAAGTACAAGCCATCATCCAGAGGAGAGGAATCAGCCCCAACCCTGACCTCTGGGGAGGGGAGGAGGACTGGAGGTTGAATTACCAATGGCCTCCACCTTTTTAAGGGAGGAGTATCAAGTATCACTGGTGCACTATTTCCTAGTTTCAGAAATTTCTAGAAATTTCAGGTCCACTAAAGGCGTTCTTTTTCTCCAGAGGTTTATGGATTTTTTTTTCTTAGCGTCTCTTTAATTTTATAGGGTTTTGGTGATCCAGTGTCCTGCATTCCCTTTTACGTACTTGGTTCCTGTTTATACAAGGCCACAACTTCATATATCTTTGTATAAAGATCCCAATTCCTATCTTTTCTCCCCAAATCATAGATTCGCCGGTACAATTCTCCTAAAAGTCTGTCAGGACTAATATCATCATGATCTACATCCTTGTTCCCATTAGTCACCATACTGTAAATAATAGCTGACATTTACACAGAAATTACTATATACTAGGCACTGTTTGAAGGGCTCCATGCATGTCAGAACACGCCAAGTTCACCAGATCCACACTCATGTCTCCATTCACAACCTAATTTGCTCTCCCACCCCCTCGATGCCTAAGCTTTCCCATGGGGGAACCCTGACCCATCTCTGGCAACATCCCCCAAATCTTTAATGTCTTCTCTTGAATGTTTCCTTTACCTTTTTGCTCACACTGAAACCTGACTCCTGGACAGGTGCAGCTTCTGTGGCCTTACCCTGTGGCAGGTGTTTCCTCTCCTGCTTCCTTGGTATGATTGGGTCCAGGGATGGGCTAGTTCTTTGCTCCTCACTGCTGCTTCCAGTCCATACCCCTCTTCCGTCCTTAAAGTACTTACAGCTTTGAAGCTCCTGATATCAGACTCCACTGTCTGGACCCCTCTTTGTTGTAGTACTTCAGAGATATCCCTGGTTGTTGTTTTCCATTCCTTGAATATTTTTATCTCCTAGACTATTATCTCTACTGCTGTAATTCATGGTGATTTTGATAACCGTACATAGACTAGCTTTCCAAAACTCTGGCTCCTTACTTTTTGTCTTAGCCCCCAAAGATTTTTTCTGCTATACCTTGATCACCTACTTGTGTGGTCATATACTAGATCTTTCTGTTACAAGAACTACATCTCCTGTGTAATCACTAAAACCAGAACTGCCTCCCTTTCTGCTTCTCCCTCTGGCACTGAAGGGAACAAATCTTCAGCCCAAATAGGACTTGGATTCTGTGATATGGTGGTTATAAGAAATATGTATTTATGGGGCGAATGAGTGGCTCAGTCAGTTGTGCATCTGACTCTTGATTTTGGCTCAGGTCATGATCTCCGGGTAATGAGATTGCACCCTGCGTCAGAATCTGTGCTGGGTGTGGAACCTGCTTAAGATTCTTTCTCCCTCTCCCTCTGCCACTCCCCACCCCCCTCTCTAAAGAAAAAAAAAATGTATTTGGTCTTTGTCCTGTTCCTGGCACAGAGCTCCCATAACCCTTGGAATTTCCTGTAACGAGAACCATAAAGATGTCTTTTGTTAACGAGATGACTTTTGGAAAACACCTAAAGATGGGGCTTGGCTGCTAGCAGGGCCAATCATGTGATTATAGGGTTGGAATTTTCAGTCCCAACCCTGACCTCTGGGGAGGGGAGGAGGACTGGAGGTTGAGTTTCCAGTGGCTGGCAATTTATTCAGTCATGCCTGTGTAATGAAGCTTCCATAAAAACCCAAAAGGACAGGATTCTGAGAGCTTCCAGGTTGGTGAACACATGGAGGTTTGGGGAGAGTGGCGTGTCTGGAGGGGGACCTGGAAGCTCAGTGCCCTTCCCCCACACCTGTCCTGTGTATCTCTTCCATCTGGCTATTCCCTAGTAAGTAAGCTGTCTCCTTGAGTTCTGTGATCCACTCTAGCAAATTAGTCAAACCTGAGTTTGACGGGTGGTGGGATCTCCTATTTTAGCCAGTCTGGTCAGAGGCACAGGTGACAACCTGGACTTGCCACTGGCATCTGAAGAGTGGTGGGTGGCAGTTGTGTGGGACTGAGCCCCTCATCTGTGGGTAGATAGTGTCAGCGTTGAGTTGTAGGATACCCAGCTGTGTCAGAAACTTGCTTGGTGGTGTGAGGAAAAACCCACACTTTGTCATTGGGAGCAGGGCTAGAGGTTCATTGATCACAACCCTCTTCCTTCCTTTCTGGTCCCAACTTCTTACCTTGCTGGGATTCCTTGGTTCCTCACTATAATCACTCTTTTGCATAGTCTCAACTCTTGTTTCTTCATTGCACTCACCTGGTAAGCCTCCAAACCTAGTTAAATCCACTTTCCAGCTATTTGCATCTACTACAGGCAGCAGAACTGGTTGGAGAAAAACACCACCACTCTGACTAATCTGTTTCTGACTCCATGTATGTGGGCTGAGGGACTGCGAGGCCACCTCACTGCATTTTCATAGTGAAAACCTCCCTGCACATGAGAATCTCTTGCACCAGTGTTAAAAATATCCTGATGTCAGGCCATGCCCCCAGACCAATTAAGGCCCAGTCCCAGGGGGTGGACCCAGGCATCAGCTTGCTTGTTTCTAAACTGCCCAGGTTGCTTCCAAGGTGTGGCCATGTCCAAGAACCATTGCTCCAGTCCATTCGCTCCAGCACTCCTTGAAGTAACGACATTTCGTCCACTTTGCCGCTCCTCCAACACACCCAGTTCTGCCACAAGATCTCTGAAAGGATTCTCTTCCTTCTGGAATTCTTTCCCCAGAAAGTTGCCTCTTGGCTTCCTTACTCCAAGTTTCTGCTGTAAATATCTATTCGTAATACCTTTCAGAGCTATCCCTTATAAAATAGAACCCTCCACCCACCTTAGCACCCTTAGCCCCCTTGACTGATTTTTCCCTTAGTATTTACCATCTCATGGATTATATATTTATTTCCAATCATTTACCACCTACTAGAAGAAAAAAAACAGCAGGGACTTTGTGCATTTTGTTCATTGCCCATAACAAAATATGCACAGTAAATTTATTTTACTAACAGATCAATAGGAGCTCAATAAATATTTCTTTAAAGACTAGGCAGCAGAAACTTCTCAGGATTTTGTTACGTTAAAGGCAATGTCATTTTATATAATAAATGCTTTTCTAAGCCTGACCAAAGTGGTTGAGCTGGGACTTGGGTTGGGGGGGACCCTGAATCCCTTCAGAGCCTGTTCCTAGTGTTAAGAGTGAGGCTCACTGCGGTGGTGGGGAGAGCAGCAACAAACATGAATAGGAAACAGCACCATGTGGAGTCTGCAGGGGTGTGTTTTCCGCAAGCTGGAGAGAATCAGCAGGAGAACTTTTACTTAAGTGCAAGGCCCAGAGGGACTTAGCTGGTGATCAGAGAGTGACCAGTTCTGCCCCCTCAACACAAATGACAAGCTGCTCCGGTCATATGGTCATATTGGAGAGGGGGAGTGTGTAGAAGTTACAAGGGTGAAGACTCCGCCTCTTAGAATTGGTTTGAGTCTCAGTGGGGCAGCTTTTCTAAGTTTGGTGACTGGGAAAAGCCGGATTCCACCTATGCTCTTAGACCCAAGATACTAAAAGAAAAGAGAACTTAGAGACTGATAGTAGATCACATTTTCTTAAGCTATGACAGATCATGTGAAGCTTAATTTTTTTCTTCTAATAAGTATACTCATTACAAGAGATGAAAGATAAGTCTTTAGTCAACATTGTTCAACTTTGCTCCAGTGATCCTATTTGAGTAACAAACACATGAGTATCTTAAGTATAGATTCTCCATATGCGAAGTGGTAGATTTGAATCAATTCACAAATCTTTAGGGACAATACATGTCACATTTCTTTTCTAAATCAAATAAAGTTTGTCGGAAATTCCCATCCATCAGATCCCATGAGAAGTTGCACTGGTGAATCCCTTCCTTCTACTGGACTGGACTGGACTGGGGCTCCATTTCTGAGGCAGTTCAGAGACATGTGGACAGTGAGGAAAAGCTTTTATGCCTACATCTGGGAGTCCGTCGGAAGCTCCTCTCCTTCTGTGCCAGCTTGGCCATGGGGACCCCTATTAGTTAGGATTGTAGGTAGAGATTCTAATCTTAAAATCTTCCATTTAGCCATGATCAAAAATTTTTTAATGTGACAGTGAAAAGCCCCAGTAAGGAAGATCCCTGTTGTGTCTGGTGGTTTGTATTTTCGACATACAGAGCTTGTCCTTTCTTAAGGTCAATGAGAAGAGGTTGCAGAACTTTCATAGTCCAGCAACCTTGTGAGCACAGAACACTGAAAGAGGGAATTTACATGTATAGGGATTCTGTGTCTGGTTCTGTTAGGCTTCCTGAGGTAGTCACAGGTTCTTTTGGGGCTATTTGTCATAAACTTCTCCTAGAATATTCTTTCATTAAATACCTAACTTGTGTGAGTTATTTAAGTTCCTCTTGAGATGTAACCATCAACTGGGAAGCATATAAGACCTGTCTTCATTTTCTGTATAAAAATACATTATACATTATGTTGCAGAAAATGGAATTTTTCATTAAAATTGTAAGTGAGCTAATCAACCATATGTTAATCTAACACATGACTCTGTAAATGGTATAATTTTTTTTTTTTAAATGAAAGAGAAAGTGGTGAGGGGAAGAAAACACTTCATGTCCCCTGACCTGCTTTTTCTCCTTTTGGCAAGCAACAAATAAAGAATGCCCTTAGATATTCTAATTTCAAAATATGAAACTGGTTCTTTTCATAGAGTTTCGTCTCCATGGGTATTCGTACAACTGTTTTTCCTCTGAGATCTTTCTATTTATGGGGTGCTGTATATGAGGAGCCTGCAGATTTCCATGACATCAAGCCCTCTCCGCCCACCAAATCGCCTCGGATTTTAGGGAATTTAGCCCCCCTGGATCTGTTCTACCCACTCCCCCACTTCAAGCCAGAGCATCCATCATTCTCGTTTGTGGACAAACCATCCTCATCACCCTGGTGGGCTCCATTTTTGAAACACAAAGATTTCTAGTTCTGAGAATGATGCAGAGAGCAGTGTTTACCTCTGTCCTGTATCACAGAGCTTCCAGAGTGCGAAACAATTCGCCGTTTCTGTGTTGGAGTGATGGGGGTGGTGGAGGAGCAGAGAGTATGTAGGTTGGTGTTAATGAGGAAGGAAAAAGATGTCTTCTTTCTTTCCTGATAAAGCCATAGCAGACAAAAGAAGGAAAATACCCCCCTCAATCCTTTATCAAATAAAAAGTTTTAGAAGAGTTGCTCTTGCGTAGCCTGGACCTCAGCAGCGCACCTCCAACACAGGTCCATACGTTGTGAGCACCCCCAGTGTGCATTAAACCCGTGTGGAAGGCTGGGTGCCTGGAACAGAAGCCAGGGACTGTTGACCTCCAGCCTTCTCACAGCGACATAGCAGTTCAAATAGTGCAGGCTATCATAATGTATTCTTAAGTTCTTTCCGCTTTTCATATTTATTTATACTTTTGCTCATTGTATTAGTTTCCTGTGGCTGCCATAACAACCAGAAGCTTGGTGACTTAAATTTATTTTTTCACACTTCTGGAAGCTAGAAGTCGGAAGTCAAGGTACCCCCATGGTTGGCCCATTCCATGCCTGTCCCCTAGCTGCTGGGGGCTTGGTGGCTGCAGGCTGGCAGTCCTCAGTGTCTATTGGCTCATAAATACATCACTATAGGCTCTGTGTTGGTCCTTACCTCAGCTTCTCTGTCCTCTTCCTTGTATCATTGGAATCCAGGCCCACCCTAATCCAGGATGGTCTCATCTCAAGATCCTTAATTATAGCTTCAAAGACTACCCCCCCGCCCCCCCACCCCAAATAAAGTCACAGGTACAGGTTCCCAGCAGAAATATCTTCTTGGGGGACACCATTTAACCTACAATTATCTTGGCTTTTTCATTTTTTGTGCTGTCTGAATTTAATGTATACTCACTATCCCTTGATCTAAGCGGATTTCTTTAGGGTAGAACATCTCTTCATAATTAATTGATTAGAAGTCAGGGGGCTGGACTTCGATTTTGAATTTTTCATCCATTATCCAACCATGTGATCGTGGATAAATTTAATCACCTTGAATCTTGCCTTTTTTTATGGTCGTTGCAAATCTAGAAATCAGTTAGGCCTAGCTTAAGGGAAAGAAAAATTTATTGCAATTTATAGCGACATCCCATAAAGCTCAAGGATAAGAATATAGCCAGACCTTGGGAAGAAGTTAGGTCATGGCCCTGAAGCTTCGGCACAGGGTCTCATTTTGGGGCCCATTTCTTTCTACAAACTCTGTAGCTCTTCTTGCCCAGAGAGCTGTTTCTCTGACCAGAGCGCTCCAACTTAATGTTCTGTCTCCACAGACTGCTGCTTTTCATCTTTCCCCACTGTTTCTTCTCTCTTCTCTCTCCACTTCTGCACATTTCTCTTTCTGTTCGAGTTCCAGATTCCTGATGGAGGGAATAAGACTGATCCCATTGGGATCTCTCCCGATTCAGCCAATTTTTGGCCAGAGATGGGGTCAAATGGTACAAAGATGGGTTCTGAGAATCAGGCCATCCAGACTGGGGTTGAAGGCAGTTTTTCTAAAACAGTTCCTGCTGTTCTCATGTCATAGGTGTTTGAGGATCAGAGCAGACATTGTGCCTAGGAACACACTGCAAAGGGTATTAAAGTTAAGAGTGCTGGATTTGGGTTCTGGACAAGTAGAAGACTTGATTTTTTTTTTTTTTTTTTTTTGAGAAATGATGATTCATCCAGTTGTAAAGTGGATAAAGATTTTCTCTAAGTTCATTGCCATGGCTCCCAAAATCTTCACTGTTTCCACAATGGCAGGAAATCTCAATTTCAGAAATAGGAATGAAGTTGCAGGAGAGGAGAAGAAACTGGAGTGGCAAGGTCTGGGTGATGTCTGTACATGGAGGCAGCTCTTCAGAGTTTTCCAGGCAGCAGTGGTAAGGATGCTAACGAGACTCACATTCTCCTATGTAGAAAACGCTAAGCTCTTTGTGGATTGGTTTCTCAGTGACTTATTATGAGGTTATTTTTTGACAGGTCCTGAAAAGCAGGATGAGCATTCAACAACAGATGTGACTATCAGCCCTAGAAAAAAGCAACAATTCTTCAGTTTCTTGGGAATCTATGCTTTAGCGTGGGTGTTGGTGAGAAGCAGGTTTCTCTCCAACGGGTGGATCAAAGACGTTAGATCTGTTTTGTCAAGAACCTTGTCAGTTGGGGTTACTGATGCTTCTCTTACTGCCAATGGGGAACTTACTTCTTCTGGCTTTGGCACATCCCTGAGCCAGGAAAAGCCACTAGTGCTGGAATGGGGACAAGGGAAGCCTGGAGGAAGCTCCTTGGGTCAGTCGCTGTACTCTGGGCCTTAGGAAGCCAGGTTCCTACTCTTAAGATCTATCTTTCTCTCATTTTACTATTTTGTGAAATCATAGGGTCCAATTCCTGGAGTAGACCTAGTAGAAAAAGCCAAGAGGTCATTTTAAGGTTTTAAGTTTTGACTTTAAGTTAGACTGGCTAAAGGACATGGTGGGCAGCCTAGGTCATCAAAAATAGGGCACTGTGCTTTATTTGGGGGACAAGTATGCATTTTCCTCGAGTGTCATCCATGCAAAATATGCCCTATTAGGAATCTACAAGAATGTGCTCTATTAAGAATTCTTAGAATGCCCTATAAACAATCTATAGCAGAAGACAGCTGGTCGAAGATTGGGGGTGCTGGCTATCTTTTTTATTATTACCGCTAAAACCAGGCCCTTAGCAGGTGTTCACTAACTGATGAATTAATGAACACTTTACTGAACATGTCCTTTTTCAATGTGGCACTGAGATTCATTAGTCTTATTTTATGAAGCATCAGCAGTTTCTGATTCGTTCTCTGAAAATGGCAGTGTTCCCTGGGGGCAGAAATGCATAATTTTTTTCTTGGCATTTGAGAACACCACTACATTGCTTGTCTTCAGTTACAAATGGAGAGATTAGTGTTGGCCATGAGAACACACACTTCCCCAGAGAGAGGGTCATAAGAGAAGAAAGGGAGAATAAAGATAGATTTGGGTTAAAAGATTTGGAGGAATCCATGTCAAAATGTCTTGATATCCTTGGTATAATGATAGGATGATTCTATGGTATAATGATTCTCTAATGATGTAGATTACCAGGTCATAAGGTAAGAATACAGCAGATAGGGCTAAGGTTGTTTGGAAAATGCACTGTGGTGAATGTGGGAGAGAAATGACTCTTTCTTCACATGTTCGTCCCCCATATCTGTACTTTACTCAGGTCTCTACTCACATGTGCTGTCTCGGAGAGACCTTAAAGGCCCACCCTGTTAATAACCTCTCTATTACTCACAGTCCCCTTGCCCTATATTGTTTCATTGGAAATCATGTTTAACATATTTATTAGGTTTCTCCCTACCAAGAAGTAAATCTCATGAAAAAAAAAAAGTAACTCTTTGCTTTAGCTGGGTCCTCCAGGAAAGAGAACCTGAGTTGGAGATAGGTGGGCAAAGGTTTACTGTAGAGAAATACCTGTGGAAAAGGTGGTGGGGGGGAGCAAGGACAGGGAAGGGGGAGGTCATCAGACCAGGGTGTATGTTTGATAAAGTCTCCGCCAGCCCAGTGGAGACCATGGGAGGAATTACCGCTTGTTAAAGAGATCGCTTGGTGGGAATGGCCAGGCCATTGTGCAACAGTCTTGCTAGTTGTTAGCCTGAGGGACTCCCAGGAGTGTGACCTTGACTTAAAAGCCCAAGTGGATCTTACACATGGGTAACGCATCCTTTCTTGAAAGGGGAGTCCAAGCAGTGTGTCTCCATTCCTGCCCCAGTCCTCCCTTTATCCCCGCCCAGACCTGTTCTCTGTGTACATTCAGGAGGGAGCTCATGGAGGCTTCTGTGGAGGCCTTTCCTGAAGGGAAACCTACAGGGTGGAGGATGGTGGGGAAAATGGCAGCCTTCATCATTGCAGTGGGTCTTGGGGCCACAGCCGATACTAAGAATTTCTTCCCTCTGCTTTCACTTCTAAGTTCCCCTCATCCTCCGCTCTCCTCCCTAAAGGTCTCGGTGGTTGACTTGTGGTGTCACCAAAGCTCCACACATGAAGTGTCCCAGAGAGTCCCTGGTGATCACATCCTTCCCAGTTTGGGCCACAGTCAGACAGGGAAGTTCCAAGAGGCATGCAAGTGGATCGTCCTGTTCTGCACACATTCCACCCTGGCCCCACGATGTAAAAATATTCCTACCTCCTCCTCCTGATCAGGGTTCATGATCCCACCAGGATGATGACTCCTCTTCTTGCCTGCTCTTCTCCAGATACGAGGAGTCTGAGCACCCCAGGGAGTAGTTGTAGGTTGTAATTCAGTGGAGTCCTTGCTCTGCAGAATGTGCTCATTCTCTGCAGAATATGCCCTTCTTGAGGACCAGGCCTTCCAATCCTGCGCAGCCCGGAACAAAACAGAGGGCAAGCACGTATTCTCCCAAGGTGTCTCTGGGAATGTTGGTAAGGAGGGTTTCTCCTGCTTTCACTCCTTGCTCTTGGGCATCTGTGTTCTTCTTACCGGGGACGCGGCACCATATAGGTCAGATCCTGTGTCTCTGCTGCGTTCTGGAGGAAAGCACCACAGCCTTGCAGAGTATTTCTGATCTGGCGCTTCAGCTATACCTTTGGCAGGCCATCTCCATGCTCTCTCAGCGAGGCTGCTTCTGAATTGTATGGTATGTGATACAATTAGGGGCGCCGTGGTCGTGAGCCCATTCCTGCACCTGGTTCACTGTGAGGAAGGTCCCATAGTTGGATGTGCAAGAGAGCAGGATTCCAAGCTCGTGGGTCTAGTACTTGTAAAAGCACTGCTTGCTTGCCCCTGGTAGTGGTTCCAGTTGAGGCTCTGCAGGCAGGAAAAGCAAACCCTTTCACCCAGAGTTACCTTCTGTTCTGGTGAGAACAACTGCTGGCTCTTCCCAGAAGGAAGGAGCTTAGTATTAGGAACTAATGTAATTACTAGATAGCTGATTTGTCTCTTTGAGTCTGCCATACTGGGGGCTCATTGTGAGTCTCCATGCCCGGCAGGTGGATAACCTGAGATGACAGTAATTCTAGAAGGCCTGGTAAGTGCCAATGCATGCCGTTGGGCTCATTGTAACCTCTGCATCAGCCTCCATGGCAGGTGTAGCTGTGCCCGTCCAGCCAGGACTTACCATAGCTACTGACAGAATTAGGCCACTGTCACCTGGCTGAGTCGTTTTGTCTGCCTGGTGGTTTAGTTTTTGATGCTTCCCGGTGGGCATAAATGTGTGATGCAGAGATCTTCATGCTTCATGCCCACTCCCATGCATCCATCCGTGTGGCTCAACCCCAGACTTTCCTCTCCAACCTTTTTCTTTCAAGTACCTGACCAGCCAGTCAGGCTATTTGCTATGCTCGTGAAGCCATCTATATTCTAATGCTGGGACCTTTTGCATTTAGCACAGTCAATGACCAGGCACACCATTTAAAGCTCTACTGATTGGGAAAGTTCTCCTTCTTTATGGTCTTTAAGAGCCACCCCTGACTGATGATCTATGATGCAGTCACTACATATTTTTGACTTGCACCCACATATTGAGCCAACCCATCCATAAACCAAGCTTGGGATATTTCTCCGTCTTTTATTTTTTTTGAGAGAGAGAATGAGAGAGAGCAAGCACATGAGAGGGGGGAAGGTCAGAGGGAGAAACAGACTCTCTGCCGAGCAGGGAGCCCGATGCAGGTCTCGATCCCGGGACTCCAGGATCATGACCTGAGCCGAAGGCAGTCGCTTAACCAACTGAGCCACCCAGGCGCCCTATTTCTCCGTCTTTAGTTGGCTGTACAGCCACCCCCCCCCCGCCACCCCCCCCCCCCCCACACACAGAACCACCCTAGTGAGTGGAGGGAGGCAGATGCTGAGGCAGCCAAGGTGACATGCTGAGTAGGCTACATGCTTTTGCAGTTTGCTTGTGCCTTGCGGTCCTGCTTGTGCTCCATCCCAGATGGACTGGATCTTATAATGGACTATTACTGGGCCTACTTGACTTTCTGACTTTGAGGGTCAAACGGGATGAGGGACAACGCATGAAGGATATTTCTAGAGGCATGTTGCTTGGTATCTTATTGTCAAACATTTTTTTCTCTGCTAGGGCTCAGTACCATGCCAGGAGCTGGTTTTCCAAAAATGTATAATTCTGTGCTCTAGATGGTATGACCTTGCTCCGGAACTTGAGATCTATGCTGTGATCTTCTCCCTGGAGTTTGATGTAAACTGTGCACCACATTTTTTCCTGCCACTGACCTGTCCTATACAATGAGATCTGCCAGTGTATGTGGCCTAGGTGACAGGGCTGACATGCCCAACCTGGATCTGCTGCAGAGCTCTGTCCTAGTCTAAGCCCTGCTTGCAGTTGGAAGCTTCTCATGTACTAGGAGGGCCCAGAACATTGTGCTCGGGTAAGGACTGTATTGCCTTCGGAACCCAAAGGGACATATCAGGTGTCAATGCTTCCTACTTTGTGCTAAGGGATTAAAGATACAGCAGTTTTTTGCTTACTTTAGAGGGAATGTCCTAGCGTACCTCTGACCACCAGACCTCTTAACCAAAGTGGCCAATTTGTCAGTGTTCAGGATTTCTCACTCAGAAGTGCACGTGTCTTACCAGGCCCTGCAGTATATGCTAGCCATCTTGAACTCACCCCACCCGATCAGCACAATCCCACCGACATGATGGGTCAGTGTGGTGGTCTGTGGGAATGGCTTTATGGAATCATTGGGAGGAAAGGACAGGATCTAGCATGACGTTAAGGAATAATTCTGCATTCGCGCTGCGGAATGGAGTCCTCAAGGAAGCTCCCATTTCGGTGATAATCAGGACCGAGTGCTCGAGAACCTGTAGCGTTATGGCCATCACTGGGAATCCACACCATCGGAAGTCCACATCCACGCGAGTAGAACGGTGTTGTCACCGTTGCCAGTCTCCAGGCCACATGGCATCTGCTCAGATGGGGCCCAGCAGCACGGTGTCCAGGAACCTGCTCCCCCATGTCCACAGGTAGAGACTGGCCACCGACACCTCTCTCATTCTGCTGAAAAATCTGTCCCTGTGCCAGAAGAAAGGGCGAAACTGGCAGACAGCCTGTCTCATCCTCACGCCTCAGACCTCACACATGTGTATCTGACTGGCTGAATAGAATTCACACTGAGAAATCCTTTCAGTGTCTAGGAAATGCAGTAGCTTTCTATCCTGTCCTTCAGGAAGGCGAAGTGGAAGAAGGGTGAGGAGGCTGTTGGGCACAAGTCTGCCATTTCCATCTCAGTAATGATCCTGAGTTGTTTTCTTGGAGAGGATTCGATACACTCTATGCAAGTACCTGTTTCAGCACCTCTGTGTCCTAATACTCAATAATTGTTGGGTCTGCTTGCTTAAGCCATGTATTCATAATTTTTTTTTATTCTTATGTTAATCCCCATACATTACATCATTAGTTTTAGATGAAGTGTTCCATGATTCATTGTTTGTGCATAACACCCAGTGCTCCATGCAGAATGTGCCCTCCTCAATACCCACCACCAGGCTAACCCATCCTCCCTCCCCCTTCCCCTCTAGAACCCTGTTTGTTTTTCAGAGTCCATCGTCTCTCATGGTTCGTCTACCCCTCCGATTTCCCCTGCTTCATTCTTCCCCTCCCACTACCTTCTTCTTCTTTTTTTTCCTTAACATATATTGCATTATTTGTTTCAGAGGTACAGATCTGAGATTCAACAGTCTTGCACAATTCACAGCGCTTACCAGAGCACATACCCTCCCCAGTGTCTATCACCTAGTCACCCCATTCCTCCCACCCCACCCCCCACTCCAGCAACCCTCAGTTTGTTTCCTGCGATTAAGAATTCCTCATATCAGTGAGATCATATGATACATGTCTTTCTCTGTTTGACTTATTTCACTCAACATAATACCCTCCAGTTCCATCCACGTCGTTGCAAATGGCAAGATCTCATTCCTTTTGATGGCTGCATAATATTCCATTGTATATATATACCACATCTTCTTTATCCAGTCATCTGTCGATGGACATCTTGGCTCTTTCCACAGTTTGGCTATTGTGGACATTGCTGCTATAAACATCGGGGTGCACGTACCCCTTCGGATCCCTACTTTTGTATCTTTGGGGTAAATACCCAGTAGTGCAATTGCTGGATCCTATGGTAGCTCTATTTTCAACTTTTTGAGGAACCTCCATACAGTTTTCCAGAGTGGCTGCACCAGCTTGCATTCCCACCAACAGTGTAGGAGGGTTCCCCTTTCTCCGCATCCCCGCCAACATCTGTCGTTTCCTGACTTGTTAATTTTAGCCATTCTGACTGGTGTGGGGTGGTATCTCATTGAGGTTTTGATTTGGATTTCCCTGATGCCGAGCGATATTGAGCACTTTTTCATGTGTCTGTTGGCCATTTGGATGTCTTCTTTGGAAAAATGTCTGTTCATGTCTTCTGCCCATTTCTTGATTGGATTTTTTGTTCTTTGGGTGTTGAGTTTGATGAGTTCTTTATAGATTTTGGATACTAGCCCTTTATCTGATATGTCATTTGCAAATATCTTCTCCCATTCTGTCGGTTGTCTTTTGGTTTTGTTGACTGTTTCCTTTGCAAAAGCTTTTTATCTTGATGAAGTCCCAATAGTTCATTTTTGCCCTTGCTTCCCTTGCCTTTGGCGATGTTTCTAGGAAGAAGTTGCTGCGGCTGAGGTCAAAGAGGTTGCTGCCTGTGTTCTCCTTTAGGATGTTGATGGACTCCTGTCTCACATTGAGGTCTTTCAACCATTTGGAGTCAATTTTTGTGTGTGGTGTAAGGAAATGGTCCAGTTTCATTCTTCATGTTGCTATCCAATTTTCCCAACACCATTTGTTGAAGAGACCGTCTTTGTTCCATTGGACATTCTTTCCTGCTTTGTCGAAGATTAGTTGACCATAGAGTTGAGGGTCCATTTCTGGGCTCTCTATTCTGTTCCATTGATCTATGTGTTTGTTTTTGTGCCAGTACCATGCTGTCTTGATGATGACAGCTTTGTAATAGAGCTTGAAGTCCGGAATTGTGATGCCGCCGGCTTTGCTTTTCTTTTTCAACATTCCTCTGGCTATTTGGGGTCTTTTCTGGTTCCATACAAATTTTAGGATTATTTGTTCCATTTCTTTGAAAAAAGTGGATGGTATTTTGATAGGGATTGTATTGAATGTGTAGATTGCTCTAGGTAGCATTGACATCTTCACAATATTTATTCTTCCAATCCATGAGCATGGAACGTTTTTCCGTTTCTTTGTGTCTTCCTCAATTTCTTTCATGAGTATTTTATAGTTTTCTGAGTACAGATCCTTTGTCTCTTTGGTTAGATTTATTCCTAGGTATCTTATGGTTTTGGGTGCAATTGTAAATGGGATCGACTCCTTAATTTCTCTTTCTTCTGTCTTGTTGGTGTATAGGAATGCCACTGACTTCTGTGCATTGATTTTATATCCTGCCACTTTACTGAATTCCTGTATGAGTTCTAGCAGTTTTGGCATGTATTCATAATTTAAGAATAAGTTTCCCATAGTCAAGTGCTATACGATTAATATTGTACATGTGGATTAACGGTCAGTCTGTCCATAGATCCTGTTGGGAATTCCCTCTTCTTGTCCAGTTGTAACCATATGGGACTCACCTCTGAAATCCGTGCTGTCTGGACGGTGGTCTCCAGGCACGTGTGGCTGTTGAGCAGCTGAAATAGGGCCGGTCTGGATTGAGCTGTGTTTTGAGTATAAAATACATAGTAGATTTTGAAGACTTAGCATAAAAAATGTAGAGTACCTCATTAATAACTTTTGTGCTGATTACGTGGTGATGTAATATTTTAGGGAGGTTGGGTTAAATAAAAGATCATTAAAATTAAGTCTTTATTTTTAAAACTTTTAATTTGGCTGTTCAAAAGCTAAAATTACATTATGTGGCTCACATATTTCTTTTGGACAGCAGTGCCTCAGATGAAGACCATCTAAAATTCTCCACGGTGTGAGCTGGGCAGGTCCCTGCGGGGGTGTTCTGCTGGGAGGCCTGCAGACAGCAGACTTGCTTCCCGGACTCGGTCTTCTGAGTGTGTGTGTCCCCCACCCTGGGGGAGGGTCTTCCTACCACACTTAAGTTCTGTCTCTCTGGTCTTAATTTTCCATATAACAGTATGGATGAGGTAATCTTTAAAAACTTCATTAAAAATATTATGAGACCTAGGAAAGAAATAGAACTGTGTTTGCCTCGGATGTTAGCTCTTTCTCCCCCATTCCCACTGTGTTCCAAGTTATTCCCTGGAACATTGTGTTCTCCCTGGACTAACTTGAACACAGAACTCAGTGCTGCTTCTGCCCCACAAAACAATGTGCACAAGCACAAGGAACAGCACAGATGGCATGCTTGCAGATCTCTTAGGGAAATCGGAGGGAGGGATTGGAATTGCACACTCACAGCAAATGACCCCCCCCCCCCATTAGACATCTTTAATCTTTTCCTGAGTCCCTTCCCTGCCAGTCAGTAGGGGTTCTGTCTCCCTCCTTCCCACACTGGTACCCACTCCTCACCATCTTTCTGCCTCCTGTCCTTTCTCCCTCCCCAGGACTCTCCCCCATTAGAGTTTCTCATCCTTTTATTAGGCAGAACAATTTAATTGCTGTATTGTGTTACTTGAGCATTTCCTTAGGGTCTCATACGCTAAAGAAAGTAATTTCTTTTGAATAAATACAAAGTCTCCCTAAGAGGAATTTTCGGGAATGTGATTTTATTCATTTCATTACACAGAATAAATTGGGTAAGTTTTAAAAGTAAAGGTTTTCGATGCTAAGAAATTTGGTAAATATAATAAGGAGCTTTACCAAGTCCCAAGTCTCCTTAGTGTAAGATAGCCTTTCTGTAGCCGCATCTGGGCCGGTAAGGCCCACTGCAGCTTGCACCTGCCTGTGGTGAGACCAGGACCGATTGTTACCTCATCAGGAGTCCATCAGTTCAGGGACAAAAGCTGGCTCCTCTTTCTAACTTAAACTCCCCCTGGGGTCCTTAATACTCTTTCTCTGAGAAGCGGCTTCTTGATTTAAGGTCAAAAATAGGCCACTTGTGGGGCTGTGTTCTGTCAGCCCCCGAACTCTGGTCTGTGACCTAGTCCTTGTTGGCTCATGATCAGCCCTCCCCAGTTTTTCCAGTTCCCTGAAATTCTAGTGTGTCTCACCTCCTAAGATAAAAATTTCATAAAAATATAACCAAGGTCTTTCATAAATGTATTGAGGCTAGAGCCTATTAGAAAAATAATAATGAAAATAGTTTCCATTTATTAGCCAAGGACAGCTGCAGGTGTTTTATATGATGTTAGCATGTTCTGATTCTCATAACCACACAAGAGACGGACATTGTTGCCATATTGTCCCAGGCAACTGAGGCTGTGAGAAGTTAAGGGGTTTTCCACAAACCGTACAACACTGTGACTCCCATCGATGTGACCTCCGTGTCCATGCACCATATACTTCTGCACTGCCCCGAAGTCTCTGATGGACATCCTAGAAGCATAGGTCCTTGTAACCTAAGGGACCTGGAGATCATTAATCCTATGCCCTCACTTAACAGATTTGTAAATTGATTGCAGATCTCCCAGTTAGAGCCATTTGGATCCCAAGCAAGAATTGCTTGATAGTATATTACGCATTCAGAGACACCCTGGAGGTAAAGTTAGTAAGTTGGCTTACTGAAGGCTTTGAAACATCTTGTCCTTAATGACTTTCTAAATGAAGACAAAGACAATGGCTTTCTAGGACTCAGGGAGGCGCAACACATGAGCTGACTTACCCCCAGCTCCTTGTTTACCTGATCAGTGTATTACTGTCAACTTTGAGTAGCAGAAGGAAGTCTTGAATGGGCCTCAAAATGAGTAAACTTGAAAAGAATGTCAGGAGCATGGTGGCTGTCTTGCTTGTGGGCTTGGAACTGGGTGTCTTGGATGCACCAGGATTAGTCAGCAGGAGGACAGATTGCATCACTAGAAGGAGGGGATGCTGAAAGGAGAAAAACAAAGTTGCTGAGCTCAAAAGACAAACTGCTTGCTTCAAAGTGTTTCCTAGGACTCTCCCAGAACAAGCTTCTCTCCTCATGGAAACCTTCCAGATGTTTTTGCCTCGTTATTGCAGATAGGTCTGTGGTATGGCACAGCCAATTAAGTTAGAGTGTACTCTGCATTTCGTAGACTTTATGGTTTTCCTGAGGGCGGTGTGATGTCTGTCTCTACTGAGTCTGAAATAGATCTGCAGAATTGAGCAAAATGTGCTTAATTATACATTGTTCTTTCCTATGGCCGGAACATGCTTTTCTTAGAAAATATAAGATAGTGAAAAATATTGAGTTCTGAAATAATAAAAACCAAGGGTTCCATCATGTATTCATTTATTACAGATATTCATCAGGGATTTCTTCGCTGATAACTAGCAAATGTTGCAAGCAACACTTGGAATGTCACAGCTCTGCTGGAATGCATCTTCTAAAGAGAGGAGTTAGGTAAGAAACAAGGAATAAATGAGTAAAAGAAGTGTTATAAGGACAAAATACAGATGATAGGATCTATGGCAAGGAGCTGCCTTCCACTGACTGGGTGGTCAGGAAAGGCCACTCTTTGGAAGTGACATTTGAGATGGAAACCGCTTCTGAGTGACCAGATAGAACCAACCAGGCCTAATATAGGGCAGGAATCTGACACTTTTTTTTTTTTTTTTCTGAAAAAGATCAGATAGTAAATATTTTCGTCTTTGAAACCTGTGTAGTCTCTGTCTTAACTTTTCAACTATGTCATTACAGTGTGAGGGCAGCAGTAGGGAAGAGAAACGGGTGTGGTGTGTACCAATAAAACTTGATAAAAACAGGCAGGGGTAGCGGAGTTGAATTTGGCCCATAGGGCATGATTTGACGTCCTCATATCTAAGGGAAAGAGCATCCCAGGCGGGGGCATAGCAAGATGAAAGACCCAAAGCTGGGTTCACGCTTTGTATTCTTAGAAGGAAGGAGTATGGCTGGAGGGGGGTGAGTGAGAGGGAGAACTAGCAGTTGGAGATGCAGGTAATGTAGGTCTTTGCAGACCTGGAGAAGACACTGGCCCTTTATTCTAACTGCAGAGGGAAGCTGCCAGGATAATTGAATCAGGGGATGGTGGAGGTCTGATCTGCCTTGCATAAAGGCTCTGGTTGCTGACTGCTGACTGTTGGATGGTACAGGAGTGAAGCAAGGAGATGTCTTAGGAAGCTGTTTGAGGAATCCAAGCAAAATATGGTCTTGAAGACAGGGAACACTGTGTAGGGGCAGCAGTTTGAATCTCTCTCCATGATCCCTTAACCGTATATGAACTTTGAGCTTCATTTCCCTCAATAGCTAAGTACAGATAAAATTTCTATTTTATTTGTTAGGACAAAATAAGACTATAAGTCAAATGTCCAACACATGGTTAGCTTTCAATTATACTGGTTCTCTCCCCCATCTTTGTCTATAGATCAAATATTTTCTCCTTTCTCCTGTCCTTCCTTTTCACCTCCTTTCCATATTTCTTTCCATAGATACTTAGTGGTGATCCAGTTTTTGTAAAACATGGTACTTGGTACTTAATCACACCGGGAGACCTAGAGGTATCTTGTTTTTAAACATGTACTGACTCATGTAGTTGTATGCCCAGAAAAGCAAAACTTAGATTTTTCCCTTTTGTTTTTCTGTTTCTTTAGTAAGACAAGCTGACATTTTAAAGTTCCAGATATTTATGTAAATAATGAGAAAAAGTCACCTTGGGGAAGATGTCATTTGTTTTGGGAAGAATCACTTAAAGAATCAGTGATTCTGAAAATATATTAGAAGTTATATCCTGGGGTAAGAGAAAAATATGTATAAATTTTCTACAGCTTGACAAAAATGCCTTAACCTGTAACCCTTGCAAGTATGCAGTACAAGAAGGTTGCTGGGAAGGGCAAGATTATTAACATATTCACTGTGATTGAAGTGGTAAGTCAGGATCAAGATCCCTCCTTCCATCCCATCACCATGGCTGGGGGCAGGGCAGATGAATCATGAGTCAGACTTTGTTCCAACTCTTACTGTCCTATTCATCTTTTGCATTTGCACTTTCAACAGAATTTAAAATTAAAGCCTAAAGTCATCCCACATTTTCCCACTGAGTGATTTACCTTTTCTGGACAGATAAATTTTTAGCTAACTTTCAATTATCCGTCTTTATGATACAGGATAGTATTGGAAAATGTACTAATTTCAAATCAGGCATGGACTGGCTAGCTTCATGTTGTTGGACAAGTCCCTTAAAATTTTCCAGACTCTGTTACCTAATTTATAAAATGAGGTACTAGATCATTTCCATGTCTCTTCTAGCTCAGTGATTCCACAAAAGGGACAAATTGCATATCTGCACTATAACTTCGGAGGTACAAAGGGGTAAGGAATGAGGCAGCAAAAGTAAACTCTAATCAGGTATGAGGAGACACAGGAGAAGTTGTTTCTAGAGAAAACCCTCTATAGCTCTGTTTTGAAACTATGTCCTCATATTACATATTTTAAATTACTTTGGTTGCAAAAATTTTCATAAACTGTCAACAAATTTTTAGTCCTTGATCATAACTATCGGCCACATACCCAAGCCCCATTGTGCACAGTTCCTGAGAATCCAGTCCCAGGAGAAAACAGCAGAAACGCCTTAAGATAGTATCTTGTAGCAACAGGTATATGGATCTGGAGACTTGATTATAAGAAAGATAGATGTTCTTTCTCCTTGTTGGGATACATAACCAAAGCCCAGTGAATGTTAAGGCACAAAATGATTGAAAGTAATTAGAATGATTTTTTTAAGGGAAAGGAAATAGTGTTATTAGAAGAGAGAGTTGGGGTTAATGCACTGAAGGAGGAGGATTAACTTTAGGTTCACATTCATTACCTGGAAAAAAAAAAAATCATTGGACCGTTTGTGTGCACTGTGGGGATTTCACATGCAGAGAGGACCTGCACGTCAGGGCATCCAAGAACACCATGTTTTAGCATTTAACGGAAATTGGTATTCATATTAAATCCGTTTCATAGGAGGATGAGCCAAAATGGATTATTTAAAAAAAAATAGAAGCCACGTTTTCTTAAATTTTTTTTTTGTATTGAAGAAAATGAGGTGGCAATCCAAAATGCTAAAAGCTAATGACTGAAGAAAATAGTGAACATCTATATGATGGTATATTATGACGCTTTTAAATATTATCCTTATGAAGAGTCTGATAGTATAGAGAAAATCTTTTACTATATTAAGTGAAAAAGCAAAGTGTGACTCTTTATATAAAATAATCTTAGTAATGTAAAAAAGCCTAGAAGAAATGTGCTTTACTAGAATGTCCAGTTAAACTTTAAAAATCACTCCTATATTCTTCTTTATGTATTTTATATTGTGTTTTTCCAGAATGGGCATATATTACATTAGAATTGAGCAACTAAAATACTTTGAAAACCTTGTGTTATGATCTGTGGGATCCTTGAATATATGGAATCTGTTGGATTGTTTTAAAAGGAACAGTTGTGTGTAGATGCAAAGAATCACAAAATATCTGGTAGCAATATGCTGAAAGTAGGGATGATCTTTTCCGAAAGGGTAACACTGAAAATGATTATTACAGGATATTCTATTATTGGTGTCCGTGTAGAGTTTGTCTTCTGGCTTTCCCAGGCCACAGATACCAGAAGGTTCATTCGTTCTTCCTGAAGAGGAGAAAGCCGGGCTAAGGGATGTAGTGAGGCTACTGAGCATCAGCTAGCAGAGTAAATACACAAAACAACACTAATAGGAAATGAAAAACTGCCTACATTAAAACTGAAATTAATGTAATGCCTGCAGCAGAGGAAAGCTCTTTGCTTCTTCTCAATGAGCCCTTTTCTAGTTGACATGGACCCCTTTTGCCACCTGGTCTTCAATCAGCCACTTGAATGTTGCTCATTAATTTCAAGTCTCAGTCCTCAGTCTTCCATTTCTCTCTGTGTGACCTCTCCCTCAGAAGAAGCCTTTATTCTCACAGCTTGACTCTTCGCCTTCTATGGATGGCTCCCCATTCCCTATTCTCAGAGGTTCTCACCTACATTTCCAGCCTTCTGCTGAGTGGTTCCACTTAGTCTTCATAAGCAACTCAAATTCATCATGTTTACAACTGAACTCACCCATATTTCATATTTTTTATGAATCACCTCATGCTTTTTCCACTGAGAATGGGAAGAATGATTTTGCATTCTATTCTCCTCTTCAAGCTCCATATTGAATCTGGGAACAGAGCCCAATTTATTCTTTGTAATACTCATGTCATATGTAACATTTTTTTCCTCCATTCATGCTCTCATCATTTTGGTTCAGGTTCCAGTCATCTCATTATTGATGACATTGTGAAAACACGGAAAAATAGTTTGAATGTGGTGTAAGGGTCTCCATTTAAGGCTCAGTCATGTTTCCACTGGGATTCAGACATGTCAGGGTCAGGCCTATAGGAATCCATTTACATAAGGTATTTTGTATGTGATAGAACTTCTGTGAAGGGATTCATATAGGGAGAGAGGAGGGTGAAGGAGGTTGGAGAGGCATTTTTCTGTTTCCTAGTGTGGTGTCTGGAAGAGGGGCTGCAGGACAGGCTGGTTTCATGGGCACCGTTACGCATAAACAAGTCTACCTCTGCTGTCAGGTAATAGGGAGCAGTGCAGGTTGGGGAAGTTTCTCCATTCTGGAGACTGCAAGAACACAGTGCAAGTCAGCACAGGGCCTATTGCCAAAATTCCTAGACATAATTGAACTAAATGACACTAGGAAGCAATACACAGAAATTGGTGGTGGTGTGTGTGCTTTTGTGTATAGCAGGTTAGATCTTGGAGGCGTGCTCTGTTCCTGAACGGGAATGGTCAATAGTACACAAATGATAGAATTGACTTTTGACAAAGGTGCCAAAGCAATTCAGTGCAGAAAGGATAATCTTTTCAAAAGAGGAAATTGTAATAATTGGATATCCATTTGTAAAAAAATGAACCTTGACCTAAACCTTCCATCTTACACAAAAATTAAATGTATCCTAGATGTGTCTGTGTAAAACCTAAAACTATGAAACTTTTAGGAGAAAATCGTCATGAACTGGAGTTAGGCAGCAGGTTTTCAGATACGATACAAAAACATAATCATTAAAGATAAAATCGATAAATTGAACTTCAGAATTTAAAAATCTTTGTGAAATAAGACAAGCAACAGACTGGCATGAAATATTTGCAGATAACTTATCTGACAATAGACTTGTATCCAGAATATATAAAGAATTCTGAACATTTAAGAGCAGGAAGACAAGCCAGTTAAAAATGGCACAATATTTGATCAGACGTATCACCAAAAAGATATAAGGATGATAAACACATGAAATGCTGTTCAACCTTGTTCGCCATTAGATAAATATAAAGTCAAAACACTGTAGTATAACCATATACCTATCAGAATGGCTAAAATAAAAAATGCTGACAATAGCAACAGCTTACAAGGAGGCAGAGCCACAGGGATTTTCATATTGGGAAAGCACATTGGTAGAGCCATTCTGGAAAACAGTTTGACCGTTTCCTAAAAAGTTAAACACACACTTATCCTATGACCTAGTACCCCATTCCTGGTTATTGACCCAAATAAGCAGCCACTAGAAAAGCTATATGAAGGGATCTGCTCAAAATGCTATGGAAAGGGGTACCTGGGTGGCTCAGTTGTTTAGGTGTCTGATTCTTGCTTTTGAAAGGCTCAGGTCATGTGATGGAGCCCCACATTGGGGTCAGAGCTCAGCACGGAGTCTGCTTGAGGTTCTCTCGTTCTCCCTTTACCCCTCCCCCCATATTCATGACTGTGTGCTCTCTCTCTTGCGCTTTCTAAAAATCTTAAAAAAAAAAAAAAAAAATGGAAAAACCAAAACGTAACCCTAAAATATGTTCAAATAACCCACAGGAAAGCATGAAAAAGAAAAATATAGTGTACTTGCATCCTGACATGTCAATAATTACATGAAGTGGTCTAAATAGGTCCCCTTAAAACAGATTGGTAGAGTGTATTTAATAACATGACCCAACTATATACTCTCCATAAGAAACTAACTTTAATATGATATTGGCTGGTAGAAAATAAAAGGATAGAAAATAACCCTCATGTAAACATCAAAACAAAGTAGGACTGACTATATTAATAGCAGGTAAAATAGACTTCAGAGAAAAAAGTACCAGGGATTATAGATTTGGGGAGGAAGACTACAAAGAGAACTTCTCACTGTTGATGTTAATTTTGAGTACCTGGATAAGGTGGTTTTACAGGTTTCTGAAATAAGTTACTCTTTATATCCCACCTCCCCACCTTACCCTTTGGAAGGATGTCACCATGTGCAGTGCAGGTTTCTCTTAATAATTATGCTCTACCTCCTTGAGAGAGGAGTATAAACATTATTTGGAATTCTTGCCAGAAGATTTGTCTTCTCTCCCCCATGTATTTCTATCACATCAGTATGGACTTGTATATATTTTATCTTTTGGTGTATAATCTGGTACTACTTAGTTGCTCACATTGTCCCAGCATTGGCTACTGTGTCCCATTAGCCATCCCTAAACTGTTGAGTTGTTTGACCACATTCTTTCTTTTAGGCCCTATAAAATGCTTCAGGCTCGTCTTGTATATTTCCTGTCCTAGTTCTAGGATAGCCATTTGTCCAAGATTCCTAGATCCTTTTATTGGAGAATGATATTAGTAAAACCAAGATCTACGGTTCTATAATCCATTACCACAGAGATAATTTCTAGTCGTCTCCTCTTGCTTGTCTGTAACATCCCACACGAACCAAGGAAAACCTGGTTTCCACCATCTGCTATCCATTTTCATATGGTTCAGTTCCAGTATACCTTTATAGCACTGGAAGGATTGTTAACCTGGAACCCTGTGGGTAACAACTTTAAAAAACAGAAGATGGTGCTTACATGTAGTTCCTTTTGCTTTTAGTCTTCATAGACTTTGCTCATTTTCAGTGTTCTTGTGGTCATCATCTTTCCCTTTCCCCCTTCAGTGGGCTTGTTTTGTGTGTTTGTGATACAGTTACATTCTTCTGCTTCAGCCTGCATTCTATTCTGGGATCTCAATCTCCTAAAATGATTCTTCTTTCATTTGCATACGTTAAGGTTCACTCTACTGCAGAATTCTGTGGGTTTTGACAAATGCATAGTGTCGTATCCACCATCATAGTATCATGCAGAAGAGTTTCACTGTCCTAAAAAAAATTCCCTGTGCTTCCTCTCTGCAATCTTCCCTCCTTCTCAGACCTCTGGCAACTTGAACTTCTGCTAGAGACACTCTTCCTCTGGGGTGCCTATTGATTGGCTAGGGTGAGGCCCACATGGCGCTTCCAACAGGACACAAATTCTGTTCTCTGAAAAAAGCTCCAGGGACAAGGTCTCATTTTATTTGGGAAATCTGGGGCTCTAGGGAATTCTCTAGCACATCCCTATCTGTACTGTGAATTGCCCTTGGGTGATGTTACACTCTGGGTAAACAGAAAATGTCTGCCAGCTGGTACAAACTCAAGTTCTGTTTTCACCCCTTTTTCAAATTTAGCCTTATTTGTACAGCAGAGAGCCTCATCTCCCTGCCTCCTTCCTAGGGTTGTTCTAAGAACCGAGTGAGAATAATGGTTGGGAAAGTGTCTGATCGCAAGAGACCTTCTTATGGAAGAGGTGTTTGCTATAGCATGATACAGAGAGTGAACAGTGACCAATAATCCCAGAGAACCAGAAGGATTCCTCTTGGGTGGTGAATGCAGCCAAATATTCTGTGAGTGTTGGGACCGTTGAGTAGGTCAGAGAAAGTTCTGTGGCCAGTTCCTCCATGAGGTGAGAAGGGCTGTTGAAACTTCCGACTTCATGTCGTCTCATTGTGAAGCTGTTCCTTTTAGACAAGATTCCTGAAAAACCTGGGTGATCCACGTGCCAGGTGTCCATGGTGATCAGGTGTTCTGAGTGATGCCAGGCCAGAGCTGTGCAGCCCTTGGCCCCCAGAGACAGCCCCACACATTCGCAACAAAAGCCTAGTACCCAGACAACACACATTTATTTCGCTGAACTGCTGCAGTTCAGCTTGCAGGGCTCTTTCCTCTGCCCAAGGAGATAGAACTTTATGTAGATCACAAAATAATATCCCAAGGCTTCAGTGTTTGTCGTTAAATGTTAAGCACATTTTGTTTCTCCGTTACATTGCACTGTGGTGAGTTCCGCATAAATCCATCTGCCCTGCAAGACTGGGAGCTCCCTTCAGGGAAGTGCAGGGCTTCTGTTGATCTGTCCCAGGTCTAGCACAGAATGCGGCATAGAGCAGTGACTCCGTGAGTGGTGGTCGAATGACTGGCAAGCCCTTTGCCTGCATGGCGTTGCTTTTAATCATTCTGTTCTTTCCTTTGGCAGTTAAGGACTTCTCCTAATCACTCGGAACCACTGTAGATTCTAGAGAACCTTACATAGAGTTTGATTTCTGTCATTGCTTCTCTTAATCCTGAGAGAGGCCTGGTAGTTCTGTGTGGTCTGGAGGGCAGACACATGTGCTGTACAGGTTTCTGTATGGTCTTTTGAAGGCTTTTCTGAGTAATGTGCCCACCCTTGAATTCTGGTGGAAGGTGTGTCCTGGGGCCATGGTGCCCCATGTCTGAGGTCTAGCCTAGTCATTGACTCAACAGCAGGCCCTTGTTTTCCTTCCCTGGGTACTCACTGGAGCCTTAAACTCTAAATCTGCATGATACTCCTTGATCAGCCTCTGCTCCGTGCTCTGACTGTCTGATTCAACTTCATCACACGTACATAGTTATTTCTGTGTATTACCTCCAAATACTCTACTCATATCCCACTTCCCCCAATTTTCCTGGCTTAGAGTCTAGAGATCCATAAAAATTCATACACATCTCAGTGGAGCTGTGTAAGGACAAGGATGCCAATGATTCACACAGATGCCTCCTATACTGAATCCTAGTTTTCCTGAATCTTGGGTGATTTCCATTGTTTTTAAAAGTTAAAGCTAAAATTTCTTAGTTTGGTGCACAAAACCCTCACAATCTGACCCCAGCCTACCCTTCTGGTCCTGTGAATAGATTCTTTTTCTCCAACAAATCGCTCATCAGGCACTCTTACAAAGGTTCTAAAGCCAGTTCACGTTGCAGGTCCCCATCTCCGAGACTTCCCTGACATCTCCAACACGTTCTCTCCTTCCCGTCCTCCCATCCTCCTGCCATCTTTTGTATGATACAACCTATTTCAAAAAAGTTGGAACCATACTTTTAAATGTTTGTCTCTGCCATTAGAGTTTGAGCTTCTTGAAGCCAGGCCAGTGGGGTTTTTTCCATCAGTCTTCCCCAGAATGCAGGACACAGCCCCTTCATTGCCATTACCCGTTATGCTGTCTGAATTAACAACAGCTGAACTGACCCAGGAGGATCTTTGAATATGCCCTTAAGACTGACAAGATCTGGAATTGCAAGGATCTCTAATTAAACTGTCTATAGTCAATCACCATCTTTAATAAGCTGTTTTGCTAGAAACTAGGATAAATTAAAGCAGCCAAGGGAGGAAATCTATTTTCCCTTGCTATACCATCCAGAGGCCACTCTCCCTATCCTTACGGTCACTTATTACTTGACATATCATGTATGAACAGATTCTAATAGGGTCCAGTTTGAGAAATCCTCATGTTCTTAAGTAGGAAGGAATTGTAGGGAAAAATGCTTACTGTGGATTCTGCTTTTTCCACTCTGTTGTCTTCATTAGAAACCAAAAAGTCAGTGTGGGCCCAGGATTTTTCACTATCTCCTGACCTGTTCTCCAGGTAATTCCTGTCCTAGTTTGTCTATTTACCCACAAAACCAGGGCTAATGCTTTGTTCAGGGGCTTTAAAGTTTTCAGACTCACAGTTGGATGCTGTTGCTGTTCTTTTGCCTCCTTGTGGGGCAGGTCTTTGGGAGTCAAGGGCACATGGCTCTACTCCTAATCCTGCTGAGAGTAGATGCTAAGAGCCTCAGGAGAATGTTTTCCATCTTGTCAGGAAAGCTTCCTGCCAGTGGCCCGGAGCAGAGCATCCTTGACCTCCTTGTTCCTCAGGGTGTACACCACAGGGTTCAGCAGGGGAGTGATGACGGTATAGGTCACTGAGATCAGCTGATCCTGATCCCTGGTATCTTCGGACTTGGGCTTGAGGTAGGCAATGGAGGCACAGCCATAGTGGACGATGACCACCGTGAGGTGGGAGGCGCAGGTGGCGAAGGCCTTCTTCCGGCCCTGGGCAGAGGGGATCTTGAGGATGGTGGAGATGATGAGGACGTAGGAGATGAAGACCAGCCCCATGGGAACCAGGATCACCAGCACACTGATGGTCACAGTCAGGATCTCATTGACTGTGGTGTCGATGCAGGAGAGCTTCATCACGGGTCGGATGTCACAGAAGAAGTGGGCCACCTTTGTGGCACAGAAAGGTAACCTGAACACAGATGTCACTTGTGTCATAGCTACAATCAGCCCAATGCTGCAGGCACCCCCCACCAGCTGGACACACTTTCTCTTGTTCATAATAACTGAGTATCTCAGGGGGTTGCAGATGGCCACGTAGCGGTCGTAGCCCATGGCCGTGAGCAGGAAGCAGTTAGTGATGCCAAAGGTTACAAAAAAGAACATCTGGGTGGCACAGCCTGCCCGTGAGATGGATCGGTTCATACCCACGAGACTGGAGAGCATCCTTGGGAGAATGACCAGTGTGTACACGGTCTCTGAAGTGGACAGCATGCTCAGGAAGAAGTACCTGGGCGTGTGGAGGTGGCGATCAGTTCGGATAATGGTCACGATGATGACGTTGCCTGCCGGGGTGAAGGCGTCCAGCACCAGGAACATGGCAAAAAGGGTGAGCTGGAGAAACCCTGGAGAAAAGACTCCGCGATAAGAGTACGGTTCTCTCTCTCCATTGGGTGGCTACTAAGCCTGAAATGTGGAAGAACAGAAAGTGCGTAACTTCAGCAAGGCTGTTGAAGCACCTTACTCAAACTGATCGAAATTCCCAGCTGTAAACCCGGGGATACGTTTCCCAGTGCATTAAGGCTTATCTCTGGCTTTCTTTAAAGTACCTTTACTCTGTGGCCATCTATCACAACTCCGTACGCATCCCGGATTCCTTACCTTGTTTTGGTCGTATTCCCACAGCGTAACTACATACATTCCCACTTCACCCTACTCTTCCTCCTCGACATCTGGAATGCCCTTCCTCCTTTTCTCCCCTTATTTAAATCTTTCCCCATCCCTCAAGGATGGAGGCAGCCATCGGTACATCAACGCCTGTTGTGCTGTGATGTTCTCACACGTACGTGGAAGATCGTCTCCCCACCAGGGCTGCCCTGTCCTGGATTAAACGCCCTGCAACTTTACACGTCCCGCATCTGCCCATCTTACCAGCTCGGGATCATGGATAAACTAGAGAATTGAAAACAATTTAAGGATTGACTGGAGACTTTTTTTCCCCTTTCAAGATGATGAGTCATACCTTTGCTGATCCTTCAGGAAGTAGAAGCAAAGCAGACTCAGAAAGGTTCATCATGTTTTCAAGGAGGAAAAAAGGCAGGTTTTAACCGACCACCATCCTCTGCCCACTGATGGAAGGCTGCTGACGGTTTGCAGCACTGGCTCATGTTCCATGGTAAACTCTGCTTCAGCTCCGCCTTCCCTAAACTCAGAGGCAAATTTATAGCTGATACAACTTAGTAGGCATACAGCTTCTCTGCAGAGGTAAACAGTTGTGCCAGGGAAGATGCAGCAAATTCATGCCTCTCATCTAAAGCTAAAGCAGACCCTGAATATGAAGAACAGAGTTAGACTAAAGATGCATCATTGTGTTGAAGGATGGAGCTCAGTCCTGTTGATGTAATATTTCACATTTTTGTCCCGTTAGGCAGTAAGTTCCTGTAGGGTACTTAAATTATATTCCGATTTGCTTATGCATATTCAGAAAGACTATTCACATAAAGTAAACCGCATCAGTGATGAAGGTTAGGCATGGAGACCTCCAGGTTTATAAAAATTTACTTAGAAGATGTTGGCTACCAGCTGTTAATCATTTACACTAAAACACTAAGAGTAAAGCTGCAACGGAAGATACCTCCGAAGAGAGAAAATCATTTGACACCAAAATATGTGGCTGAAGACACTGATCTTCTGTGAGGCCTCTGGGCAGAATCTAGGCAGCGGTCCAGCCATGGGGAGGCATGACTCCTGGGTCACAGCTCCTGAGTGGTCTGATGATGAACACAGGTGCCACCAACCACTAATGACACTTAGTGTCCTGCCATCTATATGACAGTCCCACCTGAGGAAGAATTGTCCTGTTCCAAATACCAAGTAGGGTTTCTCCTGAGGACCCCTGGGCTAGAGTGACCTCTGAGCTGGCTGGTGTCTGTCTGTCATGAGGTAGTAGGATGGCTGCTATGACCTGGCTAGCATCCTCCACCCTCGGGAGCCTGTAATGCTTCCACGGAAGTCAAGGGAAAGAAGAGTGAGCACAACCTTCCTTACGGAGATGGTGATAAGAGCTATTAAAGTACGATAAGTTAAAGCCAGCCCGTGGGCGATAAGCCCCTTTTCATTTTCTCCTCTGAAGAGTACTTACATCTGTCTGCCTGGTGCTGAGTCACACCAGGAGCGCCGGGCTGGAGGCGGCCCCAGTGAGCAGGTGCAGGGACGAGCAGGGTGACAGGGAGGGAGGGCCCGTCACAGGCGGAGGCTGAGCAGCGGCGGATGCACACTCACAGGAATGGGGGTGGCTGGCGTGTTGCAGGTATCCCTGATGGCACTTGTGTGTGAAGCCTTCACAGCCGGAGAAGATGCCCTCCCAGGAGCGGCCAGTGGGGCTCCCGGGGCTCATGCCCTGAAGATATCCCACGAGCACCCCCCGAGGCTGGGAGGATGCAGACAGTAGGCACCTGGGGGCCTCATTATGTGAGGGGCTCATTTATCCAGTCCCAGGAGTAGCAGTTTGGGAACTTGGGGGCGAGTTTTTGCTTCAAGTAAAAAACAGCATCAGACAAAGCGGACTTATTCGGTTGAATTTTACTTGTTAGACTCCGTCGTCAGCACACTGTGGTTTTTCACAGATGTGCCTTGGAAATCCCCGGTTGACAGACACGGGAAATTCAAGCTGGGAGCCCTATCAACTTGTGTGTCAGGAAGCTTAGGTCCCTGCTCAGTTTAAGAATCTGGCTTTCTCCTTTGGAATAAAAGTAGACCACCACGGCTGTGGCTCTGAGGAGGGTCGTCCGTGCTGCCTTTCTGCTCCCCGGTATTTGGAAGTGGAAGTCAGTCTCTTTGGGTCTGAGGACCCTCTCTTGGGGTCAGGAAACAGCTGAGCGCTGAATACTCTTTCTCTTTACCCAGAATGAATCCCTTTCTCCATCTGGCAAACTTCTAGCCTGTTGAGACCCAATGCCAAATTTACTTTCCCCAAAGACTTCCTGTGAGCTAACTTATCCCTTGCTTATTAGCACGTTCTTCCTTTAACGTGTGTCCTTATCTGTGTCTGTTCATTCTTCAAGTGCCAAGCATGGCCCAGCCCCAGGCTGGTTGCTGGGAAGTGGGGAATGGAGGCCATGCTGCTTCAGCCTTTGAGAAGCTCCCGGAGTTTAGGAGACCGACGATGATCGTAAACTGCAGTGAATACCGCATTTAAGGGGGACAGGGAGGTGGTGGTCCTAGATTAGACTCCAATTGATCACAGAGAAGATTCTGTAGCTAAAGACCAGGCTACAGAAGGTCTTAGAGTATTTAGATTTTACCACTTTTAAGGGCCTCTCAAGTGATTTAACTGATTCCTCCTGCTCAGGGGTTTCAAAGCCCCTTAGTAACTGGCCCTTCAGGACTGCTAGCTTTTACCACCAGCTGTTCTGCCCCTTCCTCCTCCTGTCCGCTGACTTTGCTTCCCTGTGGGATCAATGGGACAGCTGTGGGAGGGGGGGTTTGGGGCTGATGAGAAGAGTCCAGCAGATGAGCGAAGGTGCCGATGGCACAGTCAGACCAGAGATCAATTGCGATTGATCTAGAAGGGTGGCAGTGGTCCAGGGAGGACGGACAGACATGAGAGACATTTGCGGTGAATCGGTAGGCCTTATAACTGAGTGTGTGGATCAAGGGAGAGGAGAGGACCAATCATTTCATAAGCTGCAGTCCTCAGGTTCATTCGTGCCAACTCCCTGACATGCAAATAAGCATCACTTCCTATTGGAACAAGAAGTTGACCAAAGTGACCCTTGTGAATTGTCAGCCACTGGGTGTGATTGGTGGCTATGGGATCCCAACAGGGAGGGAGGAAAGTTGAACAAAATAGCTCAATGCTTCATGATGCCTTTGCTTTGGGACAGATTAAGAAGAGTTTGGAAATGGGGCACTTGGGTACATGGTATAAAAATGTGGTGCTTGGTGAAAACAAGAGGTTGAGCTTCAGAATCAACTAATACTTATTGAACATTTTAACACGTTTGCCTCTGTCCTTCAAATGACCTCTGAAGTCTGCAGTATTCCCATTTCACAGATGAGAGGTTATGAGGAATACACTCTGCCGTCGACAGTAAACTCACTGGACTTTGGCACGAGACAGAAATGAGCATGTGGGGTAGCTACAGAGACAAAGCTGGCGGACAGTCAGGAACACCTGCTGTAAACTCCCTCACCTCTGCAGACCACATTGTTTGGGGGCCAGATTCTGGTAGCTCTTACCACGGCTCCTTCATGCCATTCACATTAATTTAGGATTAATTTGGTCTAGACCTACTAATGATGCATTAGAATTGTCACGGGGGTTTCAGAACCTTGAGGGCTCACCACAGATTTAGCTGAGGTCAACATTGTTCGTGAATGTCATGCCTGGGCTGCTTAACAAAATAACCGTAGACTGAGTGGTTAACCACCAGACAGTTATGTCTTACAGTTTTAGAGCCTGAGAATCCCAGATCAAGGTGCCAGAAGGTTCAGTTCCTGGTGAGGGCTTGCTTTCTGGATTGCAGATAGTGGTCTCTGTCTTCATATGGTGGAGAGAGTGAGAACTCTGGTGTCTCTTGTTAAGGGGCCCCAGTCCCATCATGACCCCTCCCCCCCAATGACCTTTTCTAAACCTAATTCCCAAAGGCTCCATCTCCAAATGCCATCTCACTGAGGATGGGACTTCAACATTATGAATTTGGGGGACCTGATTCAGTCCATAGCAGTGAAGTTATGTCTCATCTCACACCCCAACCTTATCCTTCTCATCCAGAGCTGGGGTCTCTAGTTTTGTACATGCGAAAACGCCTTTTTAATTTTAAAGTATTTGTGGATCTCCAGCTTTATAATAGTCAAAAAATATAGTTGTACTGTTTGTATCTATGGATAGTTCTCTTTTTCAGAATTTTTTTCTATGAATTTAGTAATTGGTGCTTTCAAATGGATTATGGTACAAAAGTAGTTGTACATGTTCTTGTTAGTGTGTATTCAGCCTCCATCCAAAGATTGCACCTGGGACTGAATCCTGGGACTCTTGCAGTGACTCAAGGCAACCAGGAGAAAAGTGGGAATGACACCATGAGAGTGGTTGACAGGCCAGCAAGTGGGCAGAGCATAGGGGAAGGGAGTCTGGGGTAGGAACTGAGAGGGAAGGGAAGTGGTTTATTAACACATAGCAGGTATAGCCAGGAAGTGAATCTTGCAAGAACCTGGGAGAATAGGTTTTGTGTGCTGAACTATGGAAGCAGAGACTACTGAGTAGGGGAAGATGAGGGTGGGGGGGAGGGCCCACTGCAAAGTCCCTACCAGGAAGAGGGAGCTCATTCTCTGAGAACTCAGTTGTCAAAGTTGGCTGCATGTCCATATTAGGGTGACCTAGAGAGCAGTGAGTGGTGGGGGTGGGAAGTAGAGGAGGTGCTAACAGCTCAGCTGCTTCCCATGAGGCAGGAAATGTTATGCCCATAAGATTTTCATGTCCTCCCAATAACCTTGGAAGGTTGACCTTGCTGGCCCCAATGCACAGATAGGAAAGGAAGGCCAGCTAGGTTAAGTCACTTTCCTAGAACGCATGCTTATAATGGTGGGCCTAGGATTGGGACATGTACCTCTCTGGCCACAAAGCCTCCATCTATATAGTCTATAGAGGCTCCATCTGTAATATTACTGCATAAGTATCTCCTACCTTGGGTCATGAGGGTGGAGAAGTGGACGGGTACTGGGTTAGTAATCTGATGGGCATGAGCCCTATCACCCCGTCACCCTCCAGTGGTCTTTGGCCCACTTTATACTCTTTGCATCTTTAGGGCTGTGCTGAGTGGAGAAAGGATGCACCAAGGTTTTCAAGGGAGAAGCATATTACATTATGTAATTTCTGAACTTTCAGACTTATTTCCGAGACCCAAGGATGTTCTAGCAGGATTTGAGCTATGTGTAAATCCACAATGTATGGAGCTCTTTCTACAATTATTTTAAAGGAGAAGAGCTGGTTAAAATAATCATCATGAGCCCATAATGCAGCTACAGACTCTGGGGCTGGATTGCCTATTTTTGGGTCCTGATTAGGTTCCACATACTAGATCTGTGACCTTGAGGAATTTACTTTCTTTTCAGGCTTTAGGTTTCTCATCTGTAAAATAAGTTTAATAAAATATGTACCTCCTAGATTAATAGTGAGGATTAAAAAAGTGCTTAAATCAATGCTGGCTGTGTAGGATACAGTCAATGTACCAAAAGGGCTGTCGCAAGTGGGGACAAAGAACCCGAAAGTCATCTAGTAATAAAAGGAAAAGAGGGAGAAGAGAGCTGTCTGCTGTTGCCAGTGGTAGTTTAGTTGCTCATAGCTGTCCTCTTTCTCTCCTTTTCTTCCTTTTTGTCCTAACTACTGAGCAGCTGCTCTGTGCCAAGCACTGTTCTAGGTGCATCAGAAGCAGAGATACCGCCCAAGCAGTGGACCCGGAGTGATTGCCCGATAGATAGGGGCACCCCTGACATGGGTCAGGTGACCTGAAGCAGAACCTGCCCCTGCCCCCGTGCGGGAGACGGAGGGTATACACTCAGAAAAATGGAGTGAGGGAAGCAGGTGGGATGGGGTAGAGCTCAGCCAGGATGTCGTCTCAGTCCCAGTCTCCCTGCAGCCTGATCTGATGGAACACTCTAGAGTTAGTCCCACCTTGAGGCATGGTGGGTGGCTTTTTGTACCTCCCGGGTGGGAGTGGGGTATGGTTCCCCCCTGAGAAAGCCTCCTTTCAGCCTGTGGTGATTGTCCAGAACAGGGCTGGAGGGGCGGCTAGGAGCGGTGGACACTCCTGCATCTGTGTCGGCCAGGGTGGGGGTGCCAGCCCACGGCGGAGACCCGGGCAGAGCAGCTGGAGTTCCTTAAATCACCCAGATGTCCAGGGACGAGGGGAGGATGGGATGTGAAAAATGGGGGCTCTTCTGCAACCCTCAATATGTAGGAAGCGACTTTTACAGTTTTTGCTTTATGCTTCTCAACCAATTTTTCAGCTGGCAATCAGAGCCTGTGTCTGACCTCGCTGTCTAGGGTCCACACAGGTAGGAGTAGGCTCACGGTAAATGAATGGAGTGATTTTTTTTTTTTTTTTTTTTTTTTTTTTTTTTTTTACTGTCATATGAAATATAGCCTAGAAAGTGTTATGTGTAAATAATGGAGAACACTTGTTATTTCAGTGCTCCTGGTTTTCATGCTGAGGCCAGGTTCCGAGTCCACAAATTCCTGTGATAGATACTATATATTTTTCCCATCCTCACTACTAGCTCACTGTCCCTTATGCCAAGGGTAAAAGGAACAAGGTCTAACCTGATAGTACAGCTCCTGAATAGTCTTTCTCTTACTTGGTTTTCACCAAGCCTGGTAAGCCCATCTATTGGTCTTAGGACATCCCTCCATCTCTTATTCTTTTCCTTCCTTGTTTTACCCTATCCCCCTCCTCTCCAGTTGTTGCCTAGACCAGGTACCTGGTGCCTCTTAGCTGACAGGCTCCCTCACTGCACCCCTTCAGCAAACTGTTAGTTTTATGGAGACTGCCAGCACCTAAGAGAGGGGCTTTTTGCCTAAAGCTCTGAGCAAGACATCCTTGACCTCTTTGTTCCTCAGGCTGTATACAACAGGGCTCAGTAGGGGGGTGACGACCATGTAGGTCACGGAGATGAGTCTGTCCTGCAGGGAATTTTGGGATTTGGGTTTGAGGCAGATGAAGGAGGTACAGCCATAGTGGACGATGACCACAATGAGGTGGGAGGCACAGGTAGCAAAAGCCTTTTTCCGGCCCTCAGCAGATGCTATCTTGAGGATGGTGGAGACCGTCGGGACATAGATGAAAATCAGCACCATGGGCAGAACAAGCACGTACAGACTGATGAGCAAAGTAATAAATTCTTTGATGGTGGTGTCAGCACAGGCCAACTTCATTAGGGGCTGGATGTCACAGAAGAAGTGGGAGATGATGTTGGCTTCATAGAAGGGCAGGCTGAACACAGAAGACACCTCAATGATGGCTGTGCTCAGGCCAATGCTCCAGGATCCACCTGCCAACTGTATACAGGTCTTTTTGCCCATGAGACCGAGTACCGTAGGGGGTTGCAGATGGCCACATAGCGGTCGTACCCCATGGCCGTGAGCAGGAAGCAGTTGTTGATGCCGAAGGTGAGCTAGAAGAAGAGCTGAGTGGCACAGTCTGGAACGGAGATGGCTTGTTGGGGGCTCAGGAGACTGGACAATATCTGGGGGATGATGGCCATGGTGTAACAGGTCTCAGAAACGGACAGGACACTCAGGAAGAAGTACATGGGTGTGTGAAGCTGACGGTTGAGGCGGATAACCATCAAGATGATGGCATTGCTCGTGAGGGTCAACAGGTACAAGACCAAAAAGACCACAAAGAGGATGAGTCTGTGCTGCCACCCAAAAATGGAAAAGCCTTCAAAGGTGAACTCTGTCACAGCAGTGAAGTTGGGTCTTGGCGTCAAGGAGAATCTGGGTCTGAAAGAGATGAAGCGGGAAGGTTGAACATCTAGGCTGGAAACAGGAGGCTGGTCCAGGGTCCTCATTGGCCATGTGCAAACACTCAAATCTGGTGTTGCTCCAGGTTTCCAAAGCTCTCAGTCTTCAGACACTGGCCGGGTTCTCCAGGACTTCCCAAGGTTCTGAGGGACCTGGCACTGGGGGCTGATGCAGGGGGTTGGGAAAGAGAGTAAATATGTGCAGGGAGTGGTAGAAGCACCTCACGTGCTTGGCTGGAGTAGATGCAGAGCAGAGAAGGCTCTAGTGCACGGTGTTGGATGTCCACCCCAGCTCACCTGCTTTAGTCCAGCTGCACCTGCCAGAGCCAGTTGTGAAGGGACACCCGTAAGACAAGAATTCAAGCCAGGGACAGATTGCGGTTGGAGGCACGCTTCTGGGAGGGAGGAGATCAGCTCCAGCTCTGCTCACAGCACAGAGCATTGCCTTCCTCATGGTTCAAGTTCAAAATCCAATGTCTAGAAGAGGCAGTGAGGAGACACTGCTTTTCCCCCTGATGAGAGTCTTGTGTGTGGACCCGGGACAGTCTGTGATCCAGAGCCTGCTCCTTGCTTCCTTCCTATGTTCCCCAAATACCACTGGTTTCAATACCCTCGTCCCCTTCTGTGTGGAGGGTCATTTCTGCTTGTTTTCTAGTCTCTAAATGCAGTAAAGCATCTGAAACATCCTAAAGGTTTGAAGTACCAGTAACTATAAGTTTATAGAAGTCTCTGGCTTTAACCCCAGCGTAAGTGGAGGGATGCTTTTCTTTGCTCACTTCATTTGTCTGCATTTACTCATCTATAAAATAGAATAATATATTCTCACAGTGTTACTATGGAGATCATATGAATTACTATGTGTAGAAAGCCAAGCATAGTTCTTGATATATAAGAGACCAACAGTACATGAAATTTCTGCTCCTTCACCCAACCTCCCCTTCCCCACTCCCTACTGGGTTCTCGTATGTCAGACACCCCCTCCCCCAACACATGCACTCTTTCTCATGTTCATGGATGGTTCTTGTCATTGATTTCTTTAATCATTGACTTAGAAACCCAGTCCCCACTTCCCACCTCCTGTCCAGTTCTAGATTCTGAAATTTGGATGGAGCTAGGGCTGGTCTGGAGTCCAGACACCCCCATGAACAAACCCCAGCTCCACCTACTTCACGTGTGACCCTAGAAACATTTGTCCCTTCAGGCTGGAGTGTCTGCCCCTATAAGGTGAAGGCAGGACCGATCTCCACGACAGAGGGCTGATGGAAGAATTACATGACAAGATGGCTGGAAGGCATTTGGCAGAGGGTCCAGTATACAGAAGGCCACCAATAAATGGTCACTATTGGTAAAGATGAGCACAGATGTCAAGATATGAATGTTGTAGGTCATTGTTTTTATCCTCACTTCTCCTCTCCCAAGCCCGGCTCAAGGTTAGAAGGTGGCTGGTCTTTAGCTAGAATGTATACAGCAGTTTGCAGGTTCAGGGTTGCTCTTCTAGATTTTGGAGGCAGCAGGAGGAGGAGGGGGCTGGGCAGGAAACATGCCAGTGGGGGAGCGGGCCCCCAGGACGGGGGAGGGTATGGGCTGGGCTGATGAGCCATCCCCAGTGCAGTGATTCTGCTGGCATACCTACGTCCCGGACCCCCTGCGTGGGCCCCTGCACTCATGAAGCCCTGATGTGTGAGCCTGGCCCCAGGTTGATATCTGGGGCAGGAAATGGTGGGGACTTCTACATTCAGGAAATAGGTTTTTTTCTGGTGTAAAGGGGACGATCAGGTTGACTCCATCAGAGTCCGAGGTTCCGTGGCTCGCCACCAGGCCCGTACACCAGGAGCGTGATAGAGGGTGAGCGCTGGACGGCACGTTCCCAGTTCCCCTGGCTCACCCTGTGTGATGCCCTGAACGCTCTATTTTGGGCTCAATGGACCGATTAAGCCCTCTGAAAGTTCTGCCTGAGATTTTCTTAGGCTAATGTTTGGATAACCCTTTGAGTGATTTTTTTTTTTTTTTATTTATGATGCTTTTTATTCCCAAAGTTTGATAGCATGGCTGTACGTTCATGTTTCCCCTTGACAGAATTCCCAGGACAAAAGAGAGAAAGGGTGGCATCCATGGCAACAGAGCAGCGACGGTGAGGCCCCCACCCAGTGAGACAAGAATCCCTGCTTTACGGAGTCACGGGGGGCGACTTAGCTCTCGCCAGGCCGGCTTCAGAGAGTCAGGCTTGAGAGCCAGACCCACGACAGCTAGTGCTCCCGCTCGGCTGGAGCAGGCGCAGATCCACAGAACCTTCTGAAGGGAGGCCCAGGAGGCGGTCTGAGAACCCACCAGGCCCTGTCGGTTAATTCCTCTCCTGATTGGCCCTATGTAGGAGAAGCAGAGAGCAGCACCAGGCTCTCCAGTGCCTTCCATAGCCCTGCCCCTTAAGTGTGGATTGTAGGCTGTGAGGGAGGACGGTGTTCCTGGACTCGGGGGGGGTCTCTCCCCAAAGCCACAGTGACTATCCCCAAGACAGCTGTAGCAGCAAGATCCAAATCTCCTGATGTCTGGGGATCTCATTAGACAGGGGGCTCATCGGCCCAATCCCACAGAGCGTGTGTGTGCAGGCAGCCTGGGGTTTCCCACAGGAGCGAAGCCTTTGCATCAGGGCGCCGTCCTGCTCTGCTCAGTAGATGGAGAGGAGCCCTTGGCTCAGGACCCAGCGGTGTTTAAGGGTGCGGCTTTATTAGGCAAGCCACTCACACTCGGGTCTCCGCGGCCCCTTCCAATTCGAACGTTCTGGAACTGTGACTCATTCACTCCTAGACGCTTTCAACAAGTACTCGCGGAGCACAGCCCACGAGCCAGGTGCAGGGAACAGAGCAGAAACCGGGGCCGTGGCATCTGTGCTGCGTGCGAGCAGCCCTGCTTTGCACGCCCCCCCTCCAGAGCATCGCCGCGTATGGCCAGGGAAAGCGGAGGACCTCGTCCTGAGGAAGGTGATGCAAAGGGAGGCCTGCCTGGAGTCACTCTGCCTCTCCTACATCTCCCCCCACATTTGTGCCGACAGCAGACCCAGCCTTATTTGCCTTTCCTGCCGTGAGCCCCAGACAGGCCTTCCCACAGGTTGAAGGCAGATCAGACCCCAGATCCACCAGCTTCCCTGGGACTTTGGCTCCTGGGTGTTTCCTAGTTCTGGTGCCTGCTCTGTGCCTTTCTCTTAGACACCTGTCAAAGTAGGAGAGGCTCCCTTTCTAAGAACCAGCAGACTGAGGCATGAGTACTTGAAAGAAGGGCAGTTTATTAATCTCTCATGGCCCCAAAGCATTGACTCGGGAGAACCTGGAACCACTTGGCCTCATAAGCCATTAAGACCAGGGAGCCCCACAGTGGAGAGAGAGAGACGTATGTAGAGTATTTACCACTGCTGGGGGGCCCAGGGTGCAGCCTTGTTGGACCATGGAAGCCGTCTGCAGGGCACCTACAGGAAAGCTTGGCGGGGGGGCAGCAGGTTTTACCAAGACCTAAAGATAATCAGTTAATTGTCCATGTCCCTCCTTTGCAGGTTTTCCAGTAGTTCCATTCAAATATTTATGCAGCTCTTTGGAATTAGAAATACAAGGGATTTGAAACCCATGAGAAAGAAAAGGAAACCCTGATATATTGAAATTATGAACTGGAAAACGAGTACATCTTTAGAAAATGGAGGATTCTTAGTGTATGTTTATCTGACATAAGATGAGTTTAGATGTAAAAAGACTGAAAAATCTGGAGTGGATGGCGTTTTTTTCTGAGAAGGGAGAAAATACATTGATTACATCATCTGTCTATTTTGGCAGTTTTGTCTTTTCCGTTCTGACTTTTTATATCTCGTTGCACCCAGTGATGAGCTATCATATAGTATCGAATGCTAGCCGTTTTAGGGGCATTTTTCCTTTTTTCAAATTTTAACTGAAATGCTTCTCATGGGGCACCAGGGTGGCTCATTTGGTTAAGCATCCCACTCCTGGTTTTGGCTCAGGTTGTGATCCCAGAGTCCTGAGATCGAGCCCCACATGAGGCTCTGCGCTCTGCTGGGACTCTGCTTGAGATTCTCTCTCTGCCTCTGCCCCTCCCTCTCACGCTCCGGCGCTTGCTCACGCGTGCTCTCTCCCTCAAATCTTTAAAGTGCTTCTCATGCTTTAGTCCCCATGAAAGGGGATGCTTGCTGTACATCCCTGACAGATGCCCTCTATCAGACGAAGGAGGTTCCCTTCTATTCCCGGTCTATCTGCAAGTTTATCACGAGAAGGCTACTAAATTTTCAGCTGCTTCCTTTTCTATATCCATGGATACAATTATATGCTTTTTACTCTTTAATTGGTTAGGGTGGTGAATTACATTAAGAGATTTTTCTAATGTTCATGCGTTCATTTTTAAGGAAAACTCTTAGTCAAAGACCAAGACCAATATACCCCATTGAATTCAATTAGCTACTTTTTTCATCTACCCATTATTTGCCAATAATTATCTCTTAAATATTTTTCTCTTCTTTGCCTATTTTTGGTATCAAACGTTTGCAATTAGCAATGTTTTTAAATGGTGGGGGAATTTTACGCCTTCTGTAAGCTCTGAACCTGGTATCTTGTTTGTTTTTTTGAAAGGGTAGATTTTTTTTTTTGCACTGCTTTTCCATTTTTGTAGAGTTATTAGTCTAATAAATTTTTTATTCTTGGTATAATTATGGTAATTTATATCTTCCTATGAGTTTGCCCATTTTATGTACTTTTTCAAATATTTAAAGTTGTTTCAAGTATGTTTTTATAGTTATTTTATGTGTACCTGCCCTTGTGGCCTTTTTCCTGATTTTGCTTTGTCTGTCTGATTTATCTTCATTGTTGAAGGTTGTTTTAAATTGATCTTTCCAAAGATTCCAAGTTTTAAAAAATAACATTTCTGGGGGAACCCTCCTACACTGTTAGTGGGAATGCAAGCTGGTGCAGCCACTCTGGAAAACTGTATGGAGGTTCCTCAAAAAGTTGAAAATAGAGCTACCATAGGATCCAGCAATTGCACTACTGGGTATTTACCCCAAAGATACAAAAGTAGGGATCCGAAGGGGTACATGTACCCCGATGTTTATAGCAGCAATGTCCACAATAGCCAAACTGTGGAAAGAGCCAAGATGTCCATCGACAGATGAATGGATAAAGAAGAGGTGGTATATATATACAATGGAATATTATGCAGCCATCAAAAGGAATGAGATCTTGCCATTTGCAATGACGTGGATGGAACTGGAGGGTGTTATGCTGAGCGAAATAAGTCAAACAGAGAAAGACATGTATCATATGACCTCAGTGATATGAGGAATTCTTAATCTCAGGAAACAAACTGAGGGTTGCTGGAGTGGTGGGGTGGGTGGGAGGGATGGGGCGGCTGGGTGATAGACACTGGGGAGGGTATGTGCTCTGGTAAGCGCTGTGAATTGTGCAAGACTGTTGAATCACAAATCTGTACCTCTGAAACAAATAATGCAATATATGTTAAAAATAGGGAAAAATGAAGGGGGGGAATCGGAGGGGGAGATGAATCATGAGAGACTATAGACTCTGAGAAACAAACTGGGTTTTAGAGGGGAGGGGGTTGGGGGGATGGGTTAGCCTGGTGATGGGTATTAAGGAGGACACACATTGAAAGGAGCACTGGGTGTTATACGCAATGAATCATGGAACACTACATCAAAAACTAATGATGTATGGTGACTAACAACATAAAATAAAATTAAAAAAATATTTCTGTTGTTTCATGTTTACTTTGGTATTTTAAATTCTACTTTGTTATATTTTTCTACTTCCTTTGGGTTTATTTTGTTCTTTTCTAAGCTTTTTGGATTAGAATTTTTTATTTATCTTCCCTCTTACAGTAAATATATAAAGCTATAAATTTCTGAGAACTGCTCTGGATGTTTCTCATTTATTTTGATATGTAGTGCTTCTGTTTTAAGTTGTAGTACTGTGTATTTAAAAAATTTTGTTTCTATGTCTTCTTTAACTCTGTTTACTTAGATGTTTCTGAACAGAATAAGCGTGAGGCAAGAGTCAAGAGCTCAGATCCTGGAGTCACAGAGCTGGGTTTCTTTCTCTCCGTCCCTCTTTGGGGGAGTTGTTCCTTCTCTCCTTGTCTCCATTGCCTCATTTGTAAGATGTGGGGAATGATAGTACTTCCTCAAACAGCTGTTACAAAGATTGAATGAGTAAATATTTGAAGGTGCTTAGAATAATGGCTGGTATGTAAGTGTTTATGAAGTAAATATTCCCATCTAAGGGGAGGGGTAATCAAGGGTTTGACTACTTTTTTGGGAAGGGGCTTGATTTCTTAATGCATTGTGGTCAATGAAAATTATTTATATAATACCAATATTTCACAATTTGTTGCGTCCTGTGGGGTCAGGATAGTGACCATTCTCAGTAAGAAGGTTAGGCTTTTAGATCAGGCTTGTTAATTGTTCTTCTGCCCTTTTTAGCTCCCTTGACCCATTGATTGTTTTATTAGTTTCAGAGAGAACTGTGTGACTATCTCCTGTGTTTGGGTATTAAATTTCTTCCAGTAGTTTTACCAATTTTTGCATAATATAAAGTGAAGCAAGGCTGTTAGGACCTTATAAATTCATGAATGGAATAATATCCTGGCGAATTATTTTGCTTATCAATAGTCTAGGTCCTTTACTGGTTTTCACTTGGTATACGATTCTGTCTGATGTTAGTGATACATCAACTTTTTTTGTCAGCATGTTCCTGGATTCCATTTCAACCTCTTCATTTTCAACCGGTTTCATTTTATTTTAATAGTGTAGTGTCAGATTATTAAAATTCAGTCTGAGAGCCTTTTGTTTCAATTGATTAACTTAATCCCCTCACATCTTTTATAATTAGAGATATTGCTGAGTATTACTGTCATCCTCTATTTTCCATTTACTACGATTTCTTACTCTGTTTGTTTCTTCGCCAGGCTTTTGTTTGACTGATTCATTTTCTGGTTATATGTACACCATTTCTAGTCATCCAAAAGTCAAACTGAATTTTTACAATTGAATTTAGTTTTTATAAATAATACAAATGCAGAATTAAAAATACAAAATGGCACTTCATTATTAAAACAGTTCTCTATCCACCTGTGATTCTTGCCTCTTAGAAGTCAGCTCTTCTGCCTCCTCAGGGTATTCACCTCCATATTTCTGCTGCTTCTATTTTATGTAAAATGCCTATAATTATATTTCTTAATTCCTAGATTTTAGGCATCCTCTCTTGCCTTCCCAGCTTGCTCACACTATTACACATGAACACAGACATACCCACATACTTCTCCTGTCATCCTCCCACTAAAAATTAAATCTGTTTTGAGAACATACGTCATTATAATATGCAAATATTATTCTGAGCCATGTAGCATACTGTAAGTCTGTCTCTTCCAGTGCAACTTTTGTTTTCTCAATTTTAGTAATTGGACCCTCTTGTCAGTTTTGAAGTATCTATAATTCAATTTTTTTTTTTAATCAGAACAGCAAAACATTTTCCCAAAACTAGTTACATATGGTCAAACATATCTAGTCCTTTCTGTCTGGATGTCCATCCATCTCTGTCTAGCTTGCTGGGTAGCTTTTTTTTTTCTTAAAGATTTTATTTATTTGACAGAGACACAGCGAGAGAGGGAACACAAGGAGGGGGAGTGGGAGAGGGAGAAGCAGGCTTCCCACCGAGCAGGGATCCCGATGCGGGGCTCGATCCCAGGACCCTGGGATCATGACCTGAGCCGAAGGCAGACGCTTAACGACTGAGCCACCCAGGCGCCCCTGGGTAGCTTCTTTTTGTCTTAAGACCACTGCTCTGCCGTCCTCTTTCCTCCAGCTCCAGTCTGGCTTGGGGCTTTGTGGGAGTGCTGTAGGGCTCCTTCACCAGCATTCTCTCTCCCACCCCGACCCCTAGCTTTATTAAAATAAAATTAACAAATAGAAACTGTGTATGTCTAAGGTATACAATGTGATGATTTGATCTATACCTTGTCAAAGGATTAGCACAATCAAGCTAGTTAACACATCCACCACTGTGTGTGTGTGTGTGTGTGTGTGTGTGTGTGTGGTGAGAACACTTAAGATCTCTCCTAGCAAATTTCAGGTATATGGTACAGCATTATTTGCTGTAGTCACCATACTGCACAGTCGATCCCTCAAACTTACTTATTTCATAACTGAAAGTTTGTATCTTTTGACCAACGCCTGCCCAGCTCCCCCAGCCCCTGGCAACTACCATTCTACTCTGCTCCTGTCACCTTAGTGTTTTTAAATTCCACATATGAGATCATACGGAGATCATACAGTATTTCTTTCTGTGTTTGGCTTATTTCACTTACTGTAATGTTCTCTGGGTCATTCATGTTGTTGCGAAGGTCAGCATTTCCTCCTCTTTTGTGGCTGGATGATATGAGTGTGTGCACGTGTGTGTGCGTGCACACCTGTAGTCTCCCACATCCTCTTTATCCATTCATCTGTTGATGGACACTCAGGTTGTTTCGAGGTCTTGGCTGTTGTGAGTAATGCAGTGCTGAACACGGGGGTGCAGCGCGCTCTCTACAGATCACCCACTGTGCGTATTCTGGAAGAGCCATATTTAGAGAACTAAGAAAATGGGAATAAAGCCACTATCAAGAGCTATGAAGCGCCTGAGCTTTACCTTAGCTGCAAGTTATCCTGACACCCTGTCATGGAGGCAGGCGGAGGACCCAGGCTGTTGGGTCTGAGACGAAAGACGACATTCCTCTTAGCTATGGTAGTGACATGGGCGGGCACTGGTTCTTTGAGCTCTGGTTCTCACACAGGAACAGAAAGAGGGCCAGGAAACACTTGAACATACGAGGATTTGCATGAGAAAAGTGGAACTCTGAGCTTGGGGAACCCGAGTCTGCTTTAATGCTAGAGATGGAGAGATACAGTGGCATCCAAAAGGGAAGGAGGAAGATGTCTGCGATGACAGGTGGGGGTGAATGTTGGCTTCTGGAATGAAGTGCCGATGCACGGAGTCTTACCTCTGAGGGAAAAGCAGTGTGGCTTTTATAGGGGGGGTGTATTCTTAAGAGGCTGGATGAACTGTTTGCTGTATAAATAAAAACAATAATGTATTTTGGGTTTTAAAATTTGGAAAGGCTCTCTGATATTTGAACCATTAAAGTAACAGAGAATCTTTATTATGTTTAGATTAGAGGCAGGTAATAAAGGTCGAGATAGATGGTTATCTCTCTTAATAGAAATGCATATACTCAAAGACATAAAGGTAAGAAGTCAATGAAAATAAATGGCAGGAATTCCTTTGCAGCGGGCAGGAAGAGGGAATGAGAAAATGTAAAATAATACATTTAAGAGGAGAGCAGAGAGTATGATTAATGCATAAACTCCTCTGAGCTATTAATTTAAAAGAAAGTAGGATTTAAAACCGCTGTGGGCAATTTCTAAGTATATAGGCCTGAAAGATTTAAAAAAATCACACAAAACTGGGTTTCATCAGGGAGCAGTACAAATAAAAGACCCCTCACACACCCTTGGTTCTCTTCCATGCCTGTGGGGGGCCCCCCATCCACGCCACCGGAGAAGAGCTGGGAAATGCCCTTGGGACAGTGGGAAGGGGCTCCTGTGTGCAGGTAGCCTGATAAGGCAGAGATTCTGAGGTCCACAGTGGCAGAAGCCGAGAAGGGATGTGTCATGTCAGTCTATTAGGAATGGTGTGAACAGAGCTAATGCAGGCTCATTCAGCTCTCACAAGAGTAGAAAGTGCATAATGACATACTTGGTTCAAATTCAATCTTTGTATTTTGGAAAATCCCACACACTGAGGCACCGTTCAACCCCAAAGTCTCAGCTGGGTTTCTCTTCCTTACAGGAGGCCCCAGGGTCTCAGCCTCCTTAAAGCTGCTACAAACCCCATGGCCCTAGACTCATTCAGAACCACTCTTCATTTCCTAAACGTGACATGATCATCCCTAACAGTGATGATAACCATGGCCGACATTTTTGGAGATCTTACCATGTCTGTCATTTTGCTTAATGGCTTATACTTTAACCTATTTGAGCCTTACGGTATTCAGAGCTAAGTACTAAAGTTACCCATCATATAGATGAGGACAGTGTGTTATGGAGATGATTGGACCCTGCCCAAGGTGAAATAAGATTCAGTGGTAGTACCTTCTGGCTCTGGAACCTTTCCTTAACCACTGACCTGTAGTGATTCTCTTGCTGCTTCATCTAAATCTTTCTAAATGCTGATTCCTCTAACCAGATGCCCCCCTGTGACCCATGCATTGGTCACCTTTCCCTTACTAGTTTGGATAACCTCTTCTCTAGTGGGTTGTGACCCTTGGTCTGAGTTAGGTGCTCTTGTCTTAGGCTTCTATAGCATCCTGTACTCATCCCCATCATAGTACCCATTATTCTGCCCATCATTCCCATTTATTTTTCTCCCTTAATGGTGTTTCCAGTTCCTTAACATCAGAGACTCTAATTCATTATTCATTCAATAAATGTTTGTTGAGATACGTGGACTAGCCATTAGTCCACTAGTCCATTAGCAACTATGGACTAGCCATTGCATCCGTAGATCCTGTCACGTGTAGGGGATTAGAAAATGTTTGAACAAATAAATGCTCTTTTGGGGGATTCCTCTCCCCTTAAGATTAATTGCGAATTTTATTGCTGATCTCACAGAGAAAGATGGGTTGAAAGCATAGCCACATTGAATAAGTTATAGAATGGATTGTACTCCTGCAAGCTTCCTGTGAATATTGCCTTTTATCTTTAGCTTCCAGTCCCCACTCCAAAATCACTGGCAGTTTTCCTGGTGAAGCACCGGGTATGTAGTGTCAGTTATGGTGGGAAACCTCAAGCTTTATATGTACTTAGTTTACTTAGACAGCGTTTACTAGGTTTTCTAAACACTCTGCATATATTAACTACTTTGATCCTCACAACTCTGAAGATGTTGCTGTCATTAAGCCCACTTCAGAGATAAGCAGACAGAAGTGACTTCCCTGTGGGGACATTGCTAGAAGGAAAGCGGATTCAGTCCCAGGCAGTGTGGCTCCAGATCGAAGCTTTCACTTGCAGAGCCTTCTTGCCTCTCACTACACTCTCTCTCCTCTTTGAGACCTAATGATAGGAAATTGCATCCTGACACCTTCTTTGTGAGACATCACTTGGTAAGAAATTGTACAGAGAGAAATGTGACACTCTATCAAAGTTTAGTATGCTCCTAGCATTTGACTTTGCATTTCACTTTCTTGTGTTCATTTAAGTATGAAATGACATGTTTATAGTTGTCTATTATAGAATTGTTTATATTATATGGCAACAGCTGGAAAAAAAATCTGTCAGCAGTAAGTTGAGTTAATAATGACCTATTTATAAAATGGAAAATTATATCACCATTAAAAAAATTCAGACGAATCTTTAAGTACTCTCTGGAAGGGCACCCAAGATATTTTATTAAATATAGTAGGGAAAGTATGAATGTGTATATGAGCACATGTATGCTTGTGTATTAGCCTGTATTGGAAGGCATATCTGCATAATTACATTCTATGTCTTTCCTGGACATGGGGTGGAAGGGGGAAAGGAGGGTGCATGCTTACTGACTATATTAACATGACTCTGCCTTTTGTTTGTTTTCAGTAGTACAACTTTACTATTCTTCATCAGCATGGCGTTACTATTCCAAACAGTCCTTGCCCAGGAGGACAAAAGTTGTGAACTTTATTGTTCTTATGAACCTTCACAAGAAAAAATTTAGGTCAGTGACCATCAAACTCTTCAGTTTTTTAATAGCATCAAATAACTGTAAACTCTCTAAGGCACTAGAAACCCTTACCTCAAAACTCTTGCTTTATTGAGCCCACAAATCCTAAAGTATTATATCGTAGTACTCACCCAGTCCTAATTAAGCCCCTGAGTTGAAAACCTGATTATATACCTCACCCTAAACCATCAGGAATAGCCTTTTCACTCCCCTCTAGTAGATACTAATACTCTGTCAAGGTCATACTCCTGTATCAAGATAGGAGTAAACTCAGTTTTGTTTGTCAACAGGTTATTTTGGTGATATATTCAGAGTCAGCATTCTAAAAGAGGAAGGAAGTTGAAGGCAGACTAATATTTAACTAGAACCTGTTTTAGTTTTTGTACAGTGTTGTGTATTACCTATTCAAAAACCATTGGAAGGAGGGATGAACGGGAGAACCTAAGGTGCTCAGTAGAAGCACTTCAGGAAAGAATGTAAAACACCCAGATGTAAGTCCTTTGTCATTTCAATTTGTAGGGTCAGAGTAGGAGCCACCGACTGAGAAAGAGCATCTGTGATAAAATGAGTTAAAAAGAAACAAAATTCTTTATACTTCTTAGATAGAAGCAGGGTCATTAGTGGAAGAAGGGTAGAGGAGGGGTACCTTTTATGTTGACATGTGTGATTCAGTTCCATGAATTCTAGAACAGCTGGGAGCAAGACACAAGTACACTTTAATGCCCCTATATTGAGCTCATTGTTCCTAGAAAAACAGTCTGTCTTTGGAAGGGAGGGGAGGCTCCCTTTACAGGGTAAAACCGCCTTGCCACTCTGGCATGCCATTGCCGCCTCAATAAATCCAGTAGTCTGGGCCCCATCTGGAGAGACAGGGCGGTTCAGGAGAGAAGGTGCAGAGGGGAGCTGGAGATGAAGCTGGAAATCCAGCACACATTGCCTTCTCCGAAGACATTTGGTTGTATCTTCCTCCTTCAGTGTCTGCTGTGACCTATCTCCCTCCCAAGTGGTGAGGAGAAACATTATGCATCCAAGAGACTCCCCACCCACCCCCAAAGAAAAGGGAAACACAAAGACAGCCACGTGTAGAAATAGTACAAGCTGTTGACAGATAAAGAAAAATCGTGAAATCAAGAAATATAGGACTCCTCACACACAAGGGAACTGAAATAAAATTAACAGCTGACTTGTGGGACAGTGGAGTCCACAGTCAATGGAATAACACATTTAAATGGCTGGGGGAAAAGAAAACATTATCAATGTTTGTTTTTTGCAAGCTTTTTTTTAAAAATTTATTCTTTTAAATTTTATTATGTCACCATACAATACATCATTAGTTTTTGATGTAGTGATCCATGATCCATTGTTTTCATATAACACCCAGTGCTCCATGCAGTATGTGCCCTCCTTAATACCTATCACTGGGCTAACCAATCCCCCCTCCCCTCTAAAACCCTGTTTGTTTCTCAGAGTCCATAGTCCCTCATGGTTCATCTCTCCCTCTGATTTCCACCCCCTTCATCTTTCCCTTCCTTCTCCTAATGTCCTCCATGCTATTCCTTATGTTCCACAAATAAGGGAAACCATATGATAATTGACTTTCTCTGCTTGACTTATTTCATGTAGCATAATCTCCTCCAGTCCTACCCATGTTGTTGTAAAAGTTGGGTATTTATCCTTTCTGATGGCTGAGTAATATTCCATTGTATATATGGACCACATCTTCTTTATCCATTCATCTATTGAAGGGCATCTGGGCTCTTTCCACAGTTTGGCTATTGCGGACATTGCTGCTATGAACATTGGGGTGCATATGGCCCTTCTTTTCACTACATCTGTGTTTTTGGAGTAAATACCCAATAGTGCAATTGCTGGGTCATAGGGTAGCTCTATTTTTAAATTTTTGAGGAACCTCCACACTGTTTTCCAAAGTGGCTGGACCAACTTGCATTCTCACCAACAGTGTAAGAGGGTTCCCCTTTCTCCACAACCTCTCTAACATTTATTGTTTCTTTCCCTGTCCATTTTGGCCATTCTAACTGGTGTAAGGTGGTATCTCAGTGTGGTTTTGATTTGGATTTCCCTGATGGCTAATGATAATGAACATTTTTTCATGTGTCTGTTAGCCATTTGTATGTCTTCTTCAGAGAAGTGTCTGTTCATGTCTTCTGCCCATTTTTTGACTTGATTATTTGTTTTTTGGGTGTTGAGTTTGAGAAGTTCTTTATAGATCTTGGATACCAGCCCTTTATCTGTTTACACTCATGAAAGAAATTGAAGAAGACACAAAAAGATAGAAAAATATTCCATGCTCATGGATCAGAAGAATAAACATTGTTAAAATGTTTATGCTACCCAGAGCAATCTATACCTTCAATGCCATCCCGATCAAAATTCCAATGACATTTTCCAAAGTGCTGGAACAAACAATCCTAAAATTTGTATGGAATCAGAAAAGACCCCGAATCACCAAGGAAATGTTGAAAAAGAAATGCAAGCTTTGGGGCGCCTGGGTGGCTCAGTCATTAAGCGTCTGCCTTCGGCTCAGGTCATGATCCCAGGGTCCTGGGATCAGTGGGAAGCCTGCTTTTCCCTCTCCCACTCCCCCTGCTTGTGTTCCCTCTCTTGCTGTGTGTCTCTCTCTCTCTGTCAAATAAATAAATAAAAAATCTTAAAAAAAAACAAGCTTTATTTTAAAAGAGATGTTTAAGTACCCAAACAGAAAACATGGCTTGGGGGGCGGGGAAGGGGAAGAGATGTGAATAAATGGGAGCCACAGGTTGTCTATAGGAAGGGGGATCCCAGCTGCCTCTTCAGTATAGCCTGAAGCTTTCAGAGAGGAATGCCCAAGGGCTTGAGATCAAGAATTCTGTATTTGGCAAAACTACCATTCAAAAATGACGGTGAAAGAGACACATTCCCAGGTAATCAAAGCCCTGAGAATAACTGTTGCTGGCAAACATGCCTTACAGGAGTGCGGAAGGAGGTCCTCCAGACTGAAAGGAAGGGAAGCTGGACAGCAACTCTGGGCTGTGCTGAAATGAAGGGCACCAATAATCATAATTACAGAAAATGCTGTACAAATGATGGTTTTATTTAGAAACATTTGATACCAAAAGTGATCATCTATTTCTGCTTTTCCAATGATGGAGCGATTACACACTAACAGATCACAAAAGTAGCATGTGGGCTCTTGAGAATTTTGAGTGTTTTTCCCTCACCACTGGTATCTGGATTATTTAAAGGAAGGGCCTTTTCTAAACTTACTTCGGCTCCTCTTGTCTCTCCACCTTTCCGTTGCCCTCTTCTATCACTAGAAGCTTTTAATTCCGATCTGCGTACTTTTCTGCCTTTGGCCAGTCGTTCAGCATTTTCAACCATGAGCTCTGTCGTTGATCTTGTGCGCGAGAGAGGTGTTTCTTCACCACACGGCCTGAGCTTCACGTGGCTTTTTCTAGCCAGAATGAATCATATGAATCCTATAAATCAGACCAAAGCCTGTGACCCTGTTGACATGGCCAGAGTCTGATGTCTGTCTCATTAAAAATCTTTCCCCAGTTTCTGTCCTGGACATGTGGAGACGGACATGTGAGTAAAGGCAATTTGATTTGAATTGGTAGAAAGTATCCACTGAAGAAAACTTAGAGCTTACCTAAAAGTTGTATCTGAATAATATATTAAAACTGTATTCAGTTTTTTTCAAAGATTTTTTTTTTTAAGAGCTGATTTAGGTTTGCAGCAATAGCCCGCATACCCTTTCTTCCCACATGTGCACACCTGCCTTATTATCCGCATCTGCCTCAAGAGTGGTACGTCTGTTACAACTGATGAACCTGCATTAACATGTCATCACCCACAGTCCACAGTTCACATTCGGGTTCACCCTCGGTACTGTGCATTGTGTAGGTTTGGATGAATGTAAAATGATGCGTATCCATTACAGTGTACAGAGTATTGTCCCTGCCCTGAAAACCCTCTGTGTTCTGCCTGCTCATCCCTCCCTCCTCCTCGGCCCCCGGTCACCACCTATCTTTTTACTGTCTCCGTAGATTTGTCATTTCCAGAATATTATATACTTAGATTCATGCAATACGTAGCCCTTAAAGATTCGCTGCTTCCACTTCATAATATGCATTTATGTTTCTCCTCTTTCTTTTCACGGCTTGATATCTTGTTTTTAGTATTGACCAATATTCCATTATCTGAATATACCATAGTTTCTTTCTCCATTCCCCTAGTGAAGGCATTTTGGCTGTGTCTCCATTTTGGCAATTGTCAATAAAGCTGCTATAAACATCCACACACAGGTTTTTGTGTGAACGTAAGCTTCCAGATTCTTTAGGTAAATACCAGGGAGCACAATTGCTGGATCATATGATAAGAATGTGTTTAGTTTTGTAAGAAACTGCTAAACTGTCTTCCAACACGGCTGCACCATTTTGCATTTCCAGCGGCCGTGAATGAGTGTTCCTGTTGGTCCACATCCTCACCAGCGTTTGGTGTCACCAATGGTCTGGATTTTGGCCATTCTGATAGGTATGTAGTGGTATCTCGTTTTAATTTGCATTTCGTGGAGCATCTTTTTATAGGCTTATTTGCTGCCTGTGTGTCAACTTCGGTGAGGTCTGTTAAGGTCTTAGATCCGTTTTTAAAATCAGATTGTTTTCTCATTGTTGAGTGCTAGACTTGTTTGTATATTTTGGATATAGCAGATGTGTTTTAGGCACATATTTTCTCCCAATCTGTGGCTTGTCTTTTCCTTCTCTTGCCATCTCTCACAGAGCAGAGGTTTTTCTCTTTTATGTGATGTTGCATCTGAACAATCATCACCATACCCAAGGTCGTCAAAGTTTTTTTCTCTGTTGTCTTTTAGAGTTTTAGAGTTTTGCATTTTTCATTTAGTTCTGTGATCCATTTTGAGCTCATTTTTTGAAGGGTGTAAGATCTGTGTCTAGATTCATTTTTTGCATGGGGATATTCAGTTGTTCCAGCACCATTTGTTGAAAAGACGGTCTTTGTTGTATTGGCTTTCTGTTCTTTTCCACCGATCCATGTGTCCATTCTTCTGCCAACACCATCCTGCCTTGATTACTGTAAGTCCTGGAGTTGGGTAATATCACTTCTTTGATTTTGTACTTCTCTTTAGATATCGTGGACCTTTTGCCTCTCCAAATAAATTTAGCATAAGTCTGTTGATACCCACAAAAGAACTTTCTGGGATTTTGTTTGGGATTGCATTGGATATACAAATCCATCTGGGGAGAACTGATGTCATGACAATATTAAGTCTCCCCGTCTCTGAGTGCATAATCTCTCTCCATTTATTTAGCTCTTTATTTTCATTTTCAGAATTCTTGTAGTTTTCCTCACATAGTTCTTGTCTATATTTTGGTAGATTTATACCTAAATATTGCCTTTTTGTGGGGTGCTAACATAAATGATATTCCTTTTAATTTCAAATTGTACTTGCTCATTGCTGGTATATAAGAAAGCAATTGACTTTTGTGTATTAACTTTGTATACTACAGCCTTGCTGTTGCTAGAACTCTTGGTTAGTTGGCGTTGATTCTTTTGGATTTTCAACATGGACAGTTGTGACAAAATTTCAACAGAATCTTGATATAGATAATCATAGACACTCTGAACAAATACTGATTGATTTCTAATCCTCCCCAATCTATATACATTTTATTTCCTTTTATTGTCTTACTGCATTAGTTAGGAATTCCAGTACCATGTTGAAAAGGCATGGTGAGACAGGACATCCTTATCTTGTACCTGTTCTTAGTGGGAAAACTTCTAGATTCTATTATGATGTTACCTATATAGGGTTTTTTGGTTGGTTTTTGTATATTCTTGCTTGAGTTGAGGAATTTTCCCCCTATTCCTAGATGACTGAGAGTTTTTATCATCAATGGGTGTTGACTTTGTCAAATACTTTTTCTGTATCTATTGATATGCTCATGTAATTTTTCTTTTTTAGCCTGTTGATACGATGGATTATATTAATTGATTTTCAAATGTTGAACCCGAATTGCATGCCTGCCATAAATCCCACTTGGTTGTGATGTGCAGTTCTTTTTACACATTATTGGATTCAGTTTGCTAATATTTTGTTGAGGGCTTTTGCATTTATGTTCATGAGACATGTTAGCTTCTAGTGTTTTTCTTTTGTAATGTCTTTGTCTGGTTTGGATATTAGGATAATGGTGGCCTCTTAGAATAAATTAGGAAGTATTTACTTCTATTCTCTAACAGAGATGGACAAAATTGGTATTAGTTCTTTCTTAAATGTTTAGTAGAATTTACCAGTGAACCCCTTTGGGCCTGGTGCTTTCTGACTTAATGTATTTTTTTCCTTCTTTTTAAATAAATTATTTTAACATTTCCTGGAAGACAGGTCTACTGGCAACAAAATTTGTTTTTGTCTGAGAATGTCTTTATTTCTCTTTCACTTTTAAAGAATGATTTTTGCAGGGTACAGAATTCTAGGACGGTCACTGTTATCTGTCAACAGTAAATATTTCACTCCACTCTCTTCTGCTTGTATGATTGCTGAGAAGTCATATGTAATACTTATCTTTGTTACCTTATAGGCAAGATTTTTTTTTTTTAACCTCTGGCCCTGACCTGAACTTAGTGATGGGAGCAATCCTGTGGTATACACTGAGGGTGCCAGCAGGACACAGGTCTTCTAGTTCTTGAGTTAAATGAGTGGGTAGCCCATATCAGGGTATTACCTTGTTACTGCTCTGGGTTGGTGATAGGAAAGCAAAGATGACCCATGCACAGGGAAATGGGCTGATTCTTGCTTCTACAAGACTTTAAAGCCAAAGTGAGATAAAGTCCATGCAGTACCTTTTTGAAGGAAACAGGTCATTAAGAAACACAGGAGGAGCGTGGAAGGGGTGGTCACAGGGATGACATTATTAGCCATTGTTATGAAGTTACAGGTATGGGGGCAGAAAAAAAATCCCCTGTATGTCTTCCTTTTTGCTGAGAAATTTCACATCAGAAAGAGATTTAGAAAAAGTCAGCATCATTTATTAACACTGGGTATTGCTTTTTTCTCTAGAGAGGCTACTGTATAAAGCGAAAAACATGAGAGAACTTAGTTCAAAAGAGCATTGGCCTCCATTTCTGGAAACATGACGAATACTGTAGCTCGAATGGCCCTTCCACCGCCTGACCTTGTACTAGTCATCTTCTGTACATGAAGGAGTCGGGCTAGGAAGAGGAAAGCTCAGGACTCAGAATATTTGGGAAGAACACCTGTTCTGGGACATTGCCAGGGCACTTGGTGCAGGCGGTGCATGTTGGTAGGGATGACTGGATCAGTCCCAGGTGGTACAGAGGGGGCTGAAGTGCTGGAGTCACTCAACACCTGCCATCTCTTTGGCCTGGACCCACCTCTCTGATGATCAAGTATAGTAGTTGTCTTCCTAATTCTGTTCACTGACATTGAAACTTTTCCTCCCTCTCATCCCTGCTGGAAAGGAAGCAAATCATGAGAAACTTCTTGATTTGTTCTCAAGAGTTGTGAGTCCCTAGCCAGTGGAAGAGCTCTGGTGGTTCCCGAGGCTGGGGCATTACTCAAGAGTACAGCTCAGATGGGGCACCTGGGTGGCTCAGTCGTTAAGCATCTGCCTTCAGTTCAGGTCATGATCCCGGGGTCCTGGGATCGAGCCCCGCATCGGGCTCCCTGCTCAGCGGGGAGTTTGCTTCTCCCACTCCCTCTGCTGTTCCGCCTGCTTGTTCATGGTTGCTCTCTTTCGCTCTCAAATAAAATCTTAAAAAGTACAGCTTGGAGCACCGTGTAATCTGTTGGGCTGTGAGAGCCTCACCCTTCCTTCCCTTTGTCCAGCTCATTCAGATCCAGACCTTCCTCAGGGCTGAGGTTGACCTCTTGATGGATGCAACAATACTCCTTGAAGATTTCTCCAGGAGTTTTGGGTGGTAGTATAGGCTTGTCCTTTTTTTTTTTTTCCCTTCTAACTTTGTACCTGCTGACTTTCTGGCATTGTCGTCGTCATGGTGATCTGGACCGTCACCTCCATACTCCTTTGTACTTCTTCCTGAGCATGCTCTCTGTGAACTGCTATGGTGCGGCTGTCATTCCCTGCATTCTGTCTGGCCTCCTGAGTCCTCACCAGCCCACTGCCATTCAAGACTATGCCACCCACACTTGTGTCTCACCTGCGCAACCAGCCATGGTTTTCCGCACTCGTGGCCATTCAGTATGATCACCGTGTGACCATCTGCAACCCCTGTGGTGTTCAGTCCTTGTATGTATCAAGGTTCTCCAGTGGAACAGAACCAATAGGTGTTACTGCTATATGTAAGAGATTTAAGAATTGCTTCATGTGCCTGTGGAGGCCAAGAAGTCCCATGATCTCCCAGCTCCCAGCTGAAGAGCCAGGAAAGCTGATGGTATAAATCCCAGTCTGAGTCTGAAGGTCCAAGACCCAGGAGCCCTGATGTCTGTGGGCAGGAGAAGACGGATGTCTCAGCTCAGCCACAGACAAAGAATTGACCCTTCCTCTGCCATTTGCTCTCAACTGGTTCAGGCTCTCAACAGATTGGATGATCCCTGCCCACACTGGGTGAGAGGGAGCTTGAGGCATGAGTGCACATGCAGTGGGGTTGGAGGCCACGCTAACTCCCCCTACCAGCATCCACGGATGTCTTCTTATGTGGACAGGAGCTGTGATGTTAAACTCCCAGCTCCCAGCCCAGTGCTGCTTGCTCGCTGTCAAGAGAAAACACACTGATGCATTAAATATTTACTGGGTAACAAGCACCATGTTAGAAATTGTGTGCTTGTTGTCCAATTAAAACTGTACTGTATCCTTCAAAACCTAGTATATGGATTCTTTTGTTCCCTCGTGTATCCAAGTAGTGTTTGTTGAGGCTGCATTACCCGGTTGATGCTGTGAAGCTGGCCCTAAGAAGGTGGGGGCCATCCCACACTTGGTGACTAAAGAATCCTTTAAACCCTTTTAAAAAAAAATGAAGACCCAAGAGCTTTTTTGTGTTATTTTACCAATAATAAAAAATTTTAACATCTTTGAAAAACACTTCTTATTCATTTAAAAATGACAATCCACATGATAATGTCAATAGCATTGTTATGAAAAATAACCATACCCCAGACAAAAAGTGTTTAGGGGAGTGACATTTGTTTACATTTTTGCTGTTTTTAGTGTCTGGCTTAATAGAAAAGAAACCTGCACTTTCATGTGTGCTTCTGTATGTGATCTGATGCCGTATCATGTATCATGTAGCCTCCGAAAAACTTGTGTCTCAGGAGAGAATGAGTGAAAAGGGTAAAGAATCTCAGTTTTGTCATGAAAATAGTTCTGACCTAGGAGACCCTCAGAAAGGGATTCCAGAGCACTCTGGGCGCATCTGAGCCATGCACGGGCCCTCATCTGCAGGCATCTGCCGGCCTTACCTGTCTTCTCATGGACATGCTGGTTTTAGAATCAGAGAACGAACCAGAAATGGGCATGGGGAAGCATCACTCCTTGGGGGTGGTGAGCAAAGGAACTGATGAGGAGGTCCCAGCCTCTCTTGGAGCATTTTTTGGTCCATTGGAAGGGGCATCAGAAAGTGTGTTTAAGGGGTGCCTGGGGGCTCAGTCAGTTAAGCATCTGCCTTCAGCTCAGGTCATGATCCCAGGGTCCTGGAATCCAGCCCTGCCTTGGGCTCCCTGCTCAGTGCGGAACCTGCTTCTCCCTCTCCTTCTGCCTGTAGCTCCCCCTGCTTGTGTGCTTTTGCTCTCAGTCTCTCTGTTAGATAAATAAAATCTTAAAAAAAAAAAAAAAAAGCGTGGAGAGGGGAGAAATGAGATGTAGAGCCGAGGTCAGGAGGCTCGTCACCCCTTGGTGCTCAGTATGTGGGTGAAAGGCGGGCTTCCCAAAACTTGTTTTCCTGTTGATTTTCTCTTATTCCTGACCCTGACCAGCAAATTAGAGTCTGTTGTGCTTCATAGCACTAGCTGAAACTCGAGTGCGACCCTTTCTTTGGATTGTTAACATTAAATCAGGAGAGAAACAACTGATGGATTTTTTTTTTCTTTTCTTTTTTTTTTTTTTTAGTGGTTGGCTCTGAGCACATTGGAGTTCAGAGCCAGGAAGTGCAGTTAAAAAAAAAAAAAATCTAATGAGAACTTCATGTTTGCACGTTTCTAAGTGATATCTGTTCCATCATGGTCCTTTCTTGGTCAGGTGCCAAATTGGTCTATGTGTACGCATCTGTTTTGGGATTCTATTCTGTGGATCTGTTTTGGTTATTTTGTGCCAATTTTATGCTGTTTTTTTTTTTTTTTTTAAAGATTTTATTTATTTATTTGAGAGAGAATGAGAGCGAGCACATGAGAGGGGGGAGGGTCAGAGGGAGAAGCAGACTCCCTGCCGAGCAGGGAGCCCGATGCGGGACTCGATCCCGGGACTCCAGGATCATGACCTGAGCCGAAGGCAGTCGCTTAACCAACTGAGCCACCCAGGCGCCCTATGCTGTTTTAATTAATATAGATTTATGATGTGTCTTGGCATCTGCTAGATCAAGTAAAAAAACATTGTAATTTTTTTCTGAAATAGCCTTGTCTATTTTAGCACATTACTTAATATAAGCCCCACGAAAGCAGTGAGGTGGTTTATCATTTTGATTGTTGTACCCCAGCAGCTTTAATAAAAGTGACATAGTGTAAGCACTCAATAAATATTTGTTAAATAAAGGAATGAACTTATACTTCTGAACTAATTTTAGAATTTGTCAGTGTGTATGCAGCATCTTACTGGGCTTTTTACTGGGATTGCATTGAATTTGTAGATTGATTTGGGAGGAATTGACATCTTTGCATCCTTGAATCTTCCCATCAATGAATATGGCCCCATTTATGCAGTGCTTCCTTTGTGTTCTTCAGTAAAGGGACGTAATATTCTCCAGAAGGATCTCATATAAAAATATCCATTTATAGTAATAACACCTTACAAAAACATAACAAAAATATACAATGGCTTCATTGAGATGGCATTCAGAATGTAAAATGCACCCTTTAAAGTATGCAATTCAGTGGTTTTTGCCAAAATCAGAGTTGTACAATTATCACCACTAATTTTAGCACCTTTTCATCACCCCCATCAACCCCCTGTAGTCCTTAGCGGCCACTCTTCCTTTCTCCCCTCCCCCAACCACTCACACACACTGATGGAGTTTCTATCTATGGATTTGCCTCTTCTGCACATTTTCTATAAATGGGATCATACAATATGTGACTTGTGATTAGCTTCTTTGACTTAGCACAATGTAAGGTTCATCCATGTTGTAGCGTGTATCAATGTTTTATTCCTTTTTATGGCAAAATAATATTCTAATATATTGATATACTGTATTTAGTCACCAGTTGATGGAAATTGGGGCTGTTTCCACTTTTTAGCTCTTATGAATATAATGCTATTTTGAACATTAATCTACAATTTTTTGTGTGGACACATTTTCATTTCTTTTGGACATATGCCTCAAAGTGGAATTGTTGCTGGATTTCCATCTTGAGGATTTTTATACCTAATACATCAGGAGTATTGGTCTATAGCTTTTCCTTTTTTTGTGATGTCATTGTTTTGGTATCAAGATAATACTTCACAGAATGAGATGGGAAGCATTTCCTTCTCTTTTATGTTCTAGAAAAGTTTGTGAAGGATTGGTATTCTTTAATGTTTTGTAGACTTCATCAGTGAAGCCACATGGTTCTGGGCTATTCTTTGTGGGACTTCTGTTCATCACTGATGCAAGCTGTGCTTATTGTAGGTCTATTCAGATGTTCTCAAGTCAATTTTGCTAGTTTGTGACTTTCTGGGAATTGGTCCATTTCATCTAGGTCACCTAACTTGTTGGCACACAGCTGTTAATAGTATTCCTTTATGTTTTTTATTTCTATAAGGTCAATGGCAATATCTTCTCTTTAATTCTCAATTTTAGCAACTTGTGTCATCTTTATCTCTTGGTCTGTGTAGCTAAAGGCTTATTGACTTTGTTGATCATGTTAAAGAACCAAATATTGGTTTTGTTGCTTTTCTATTATCTATATTTCATCTCCAGTCTTTTAATTTTTCCCCCTTTCTGTTTGCTTTGGATTTAGTCTGCTCTTTTTCTAAGTTTTATTATTATTATTATGTTAATCACCATACGTTACATCATTAGTTTTTTTAAAAGATTTTATTTATTTATTTGACAGATAGCGAGAGCAGGAACACAAGCAAGGGGAGTGGGAGAGGGAGAAGCAGGCTTCCTGCCGAGCAGGGACCCCGATGCGGGGCTCAGTCCAAGGACCCTGGGATCATGACCTGAGCCAAAGGCAGACGCTTAACAACTGAACCACCCAGGCGCCCTACATCATTAGTTTTTGATGTAGTGTTCCATGATTCATTGTTTGCATATAATACCCCATGCTCCATGCAGTACATGCCCTCTTTAATACCCATCACCAGGCTAACCCTTCCCCCTACCCCCCTCCCCTCTAGAACCCTCAGTTTGTTTCTCAGAGTTCATAGTCTTTCATGGTTCGTCTCCCCCTCCGATTTTCCCCCCTTCATTCATCCCTTTCTGCTATCTTCTTCTTTTTTTTTTTTTTTTTTTTTTAACATAGAATGTATTCTTTGTTTCAGAGGTACAGGTCTGTGATTCAACAGTCTTACACAATTCACAGCACTCACCATAGCACATACCCTCCCCAATGTCTATCACCCAGCCACCCCACCCCCACTCCAGCAACCCTCAGTTTGTTTCCTGAGATTAGGAATTCCTCATATCAGTGAGGTCATATGATACTTGTCTTCCCCTGATTGACTTATTTCGCTCAGCATAATATCCTCCAGTTCCATCCACGTCATTGCAAATGGCAAGATTTCATTCCTTTTGATGGCTGCATAATATTCCATTGTATATATATATATATATACCACTTCTTTATCCATTCATCTGTCGATGGACATCTTGGCTCTTTCCACAGTTTGGCTATTGTGGACATTGCTGCTATAAACATCGGGGTGCACGTACCCCTTCAGATCCCTACATTTGTATCTTAGGGGTAAATACCCAGTAGTGCAATTGCTGGATCCTATGGTAGCTCTATTTTCAACTTTTTGAGGAACCTCCATACTGTTTTCCAGAGTGGCTGCACTAGCTTGCATTCCCACCAACAGCGTAGGAGGGTTCCCCTTTCTCCACATCCCCGCCAACATCTGTCATTTCCTGACTTGTTAATTTTAGCCATTCTGACTGGTGTATCTCATTGAGGTTTTGATTTGTATTTCCCTGATGCCAAGTGATGTTGAACACTTTTTCATGTGTTTGTTGGCCATTTGGATGTCTTTGCAGAAATGTCTGTTCATGACTAATGCCCATTTCTTGATTGGAATATTTGTTCTTTGGGTGTTGTTTGATAAGTTCTTTATAGATTTTGGATACTAGCCCTTTATCTGATATGTCATTTGTAAATATCTTGTCCCATTCTGTCGGTTGTCTTTTGGTTTTATTGACTGTTTCTTCTGCTGTGCAAAAGCTTTTTATCTTGATGAAGTCGTCCCAATAGTTCATTTTTGCCCTTGCTTCCCTTGCCTTTGGCAATGTTTCTAGGAAGAGGTTGCTTCGGCTGAGGTCAAAGAGGTTGCTGCCTGTGTTCTCCTTTAGGATTTTGATGGACTCCTGTCTTACATTGAGGTCTTTCAACCATTTGGAGTCTATTTTTGTGTGTGGTGTAAGGAACTGGTCCAGTTTCATTCTTCTGCATGTGGCTGTCCAATTTTCACACCATTTGTTGAAGAGACCTTTTTTTTTTTTTTTCCATTAGACAGTCTTTCCTGCTTTGTCCAAGATTAGTTGACCATAGAGTTGAGGGTCCATTTCTGGGCTCTCTATTCTGTTCCATTGATCTACGTGTCTGTTTTTGTGCCAGTACCATACTGTCTTGATGATGACAGCTTTGTAATAGAGCTTGAAGTCTGGACTTTTTATGCCGCCAGCTTTGCTTTTCTTTTTCAACATTCCTCTGGCTATACGGGGTCTTTTCTGGTTCCATACAAATTTTAGGATTATTTGTTCCATTTCTTTGAAAAAAGTGGATGGTATTTTGATGGGGATTGATGTGTAGATTGCTCTAGGTAGCATTGACATCTTCACAATATTTGTTCTTCCACTCCATGAGCATGGAACATTTTTCCATTTCTTTGTGTCTTCTTCAGTTTCTTTCATGAGTATTTTATAGTTTTCTGAGTACAGATCCTTTGCCTCTTTGGTTAGATTTATTCCTAGGTATCTTATGGTTTTGGGTGCAATTGTAAATGCGATAGACTCCTTAATTTCTCTTTCTTCTGTCTTGGTGGTGGTGTATAAGAATGCCACTGATTTCTGTGCATTGACTTTATATCCTGCCACTTGACTGAATTCCTGTATGAGTGCTAGCAGTTTTGGGGTGGAGTCTTTTGGGTTTTCCACATAAAGTATCATATCATCTGCAAAGAGTGAGAGTTTGACTTCTTCTTTGCCAATTTGGATGCCTTTGATTTCTTTTTGTTGTCTGATTGCTGTGGCTAGGACTTCTAGTAGTATGTTGAATAGCAGTGGTGATAGTGGACATCCCTGCTGTGTTTCTGACCTTAGGGGGAAACCTCTCAGTTTTTCCCCATTGAGAATGATATTCGCTGTGGGTTTATCATAGATGGCTTTTATGATATTGAGGTAGGTACCCTCTATCCCTATACTCTGAAGAGTTTTGATCAAGAAAGGATGCTGTACTTTGTCAAATGATTTTTCTGCATCTATTGAGAGGATCATATGGTTCTTGTTCTTTTATTAATGTATCACATTGATTGGTTTGTGGATGTTGAACCACCTTGCAGCCCAGGGATAAATCCCACTTGGTCGTGGTGAATAATCATGTTAATGTACTGTTGGATCCTATGGGCTAGTATTTTGGTGAGAATTTTTGCATCCATGTTCATAAAGGAGATTGGTCTGTAATTCTCCTTTTTGATGGGCTCTTTGTCTGGTTTTGGGACCAAGGTAATGGTGGCCTCATAAAATGAGTTTGGAAGTTTTCCTTCCATTTGTATTTTTTTGGAACAGTTTCAGAAGAATAGGTATTAATTCTTCTTGAAATGTTTGGTAGAATTCCCCTGGGAAGCCATCTGGCCCTGGGCTTTTGTTTGTTGGGAGATTTTTGATGACTGCTTCAATCTCCTTAGTGGTTATAGGTCTGTTCAGGTTTTCTATTTCTTCCTGGTTCAGTTTTGGTAGTTGATACATCTCTAGGAATGCATCCATTTCTTCCAGGTTATCGAATTTGCTGGCATAGAGTTGCTCATAATATGTTCTTAAAATTGTTGGTATTTCTTTGGTGTTGGTTGTGATCTCTCCTCTTTCATTCATGATTTTGTTGATTTGGGTCATTTTTCTTTTTGATAAGTCTGGCCAGGGGTTTATCCATCTTGTTAATTCTTTCAAATAACCAGTTCCTAGTTTGTTGATCTGTTCTACTGTTCTTTTGGTTTCTATTTCATTGATTTCTGCTCTGATCTTTATTATTTCTCTTCTCCTGCTGGGTTTAGGCTTTATTTGCTGTTCTTTCTCCAGCTCCTTTAGGTGTAGGGTTAGGTTGTGTACTTGAGACCTTTCTTGTTTCTTGAGAAAGGCTTGTAGTGCTATATGCTTTTCTGTTAGGACTGCCTTTGCTGCATCCCAAAGATTTTGAACAGTTGTATTTTCATTTGTTTCCATGAATTTTTTTTAATTTTTCTTTAATTTCCTGGTTGACCCATTCATTCTTTAGTAGGATGCTCTTTAACCTCCATGTATTTGACTCCTTTCTGACTTTCCTCTTGTGATTGAGTTCTAGTTTCAAAGCATTGTGGTCTGAAAATATGCAGGGAATGATCCCAATCTTTTGGTACCAGTTGAGACTTGATTTGTGACCTAGGATGTGATCGATTCTGGAGAATGTTCCATGGGCACTAGAGAAGAATGTGTATTCTGTTGCTTTGGGATGGAGTGTTCTGAATATACCTGTGAAGTCCATTTGGTCCAGTGTGTCATTTAAAGTCTTTATTTCCTTGTTGATCTTCTGTTTAGATGGATCTGTCCATTTCAGTGAAGGGGGTGTTAAAGTCCCCCCCTATTACTGTATTGTTGTCAATGTGTTTCATTGCTTTTGTTATTAATTGGCTTATATAATTGGCTGCTCCCATGTTAGGGGCATAGATATTTACAATTGTTAGATCTTCTTGTTGGATAGACCCTTTAAGTAGGATATAATGTCCTTCCTCATCTCTTATTACAGTCTTTGGTTTAAAATCTAATCTGTCTAAGGATTGCCACCCCAGCTTTCTTTTGGTGTCCATTAGCATGGTAAATGGTTTTCCACCCCCTCACTTTCAATCTGGAGGTGTCTTTGGGTCTAAAATGAGTCTCTTGCAGACAGCATATTGATGGGTCTTGTTTTTTAATCCAATCTGATAGCCTGTGTCTTTTGATTGGGGCATTTAGCCCATTTACATTCAGGGTAACTGTTGAAAGATATGAATTTAGTGCCATTGTATTGCCTGTAAGGTGACTGTTACTGTATATTGTCTGTGTTCCTTTCTGATCTATGTTGCTTTTAGGCTCTGTCTTTGCTTAGAGGACCCCTTTCAATATTTCTTGTAGGGCTGGTTTCGTGTTTGCAAATTCCTTTCATTTTTGCTTGTCCTGGAAGCTTTTTATCTCTCCTTCTATTTTCAATGACAGCCTAGCTGGATATAGTATTCTTGGTTGCATATTTTTCTCCTTTAGTGCTCTGAAGATATCATGCCAGTCCTTTCTGGCCTGCCAGGTCTCTGTGGATAGGTCTGTTGCCAATCTAATGTTTCTACCATTGTAGTTTACAGATCTCTTCTCCCAAGCTGCTTTCAGGATTTTCTCTTTGCCTCTGAGACTTGTAAGTTTTACTATTAGATGTTGGGGTGTTGACCTATTTTTATTATTTTGAGGGGGTTTCTCTCTGCCTCCTGGATTTTGATGCCTGTTTCCTTCCCCAAATTAGGGAAGTTCTCTGCTATAATTTGCTCCAATATACCTTCTGCCCCTCTCTCTCTTTCTTCTTCTTCTGGGATCCCAATTATTCTAATATTGTTTTGTTTTATGGTATCACTTATCTCTTGAATTCTGCCCTCGTGATCCAGTAGTTGTTTATCTTTTTCTCAGCTTCTTTATTTTCCATCATTTGGTCTTCTGTATCACTAATTCTCTCTTCTGCGTGTCTATCTCTGGCACCCGATCCCGTGTGGAGTCTCCAAACCCAGCAGATCCCTGCGGTGTGCTCCCGTGCGGCTCCTCCCGGGGGAGGAAGGTGAGTCTTCCTGGATCTGCTGCTTGTTGGGTCCCTGCTGGAGGAGCAGTGGCCTGACTGTGCCGTGGATCACGGTTTATGACAACTCCGAGCTGAGAGCCCATGCCTGGGCTCCGCCTCTGCAGCTGGCTTCCCTGCTCCATTACCTGGGAGCTCTGCCACACTCAGGCACCCCCGGTCTTTCTGTGACCCTGAGGGTCCTGAGACCACACTGTCCCGGGGGGTTCCACCCCCCGCTTAGCCACCAGAGTGACGTCCCTCGGCGGAGCAGACTTTTAAAAGTTCCGATTTTGTGCTCCGCGGCTCTCTCACTTGCCAGAAGTGGCGGACAGATGCCCCCTTCCCTGCTGTCTATCCTCCCGAATATCACCTTGGATTCACTTCTCTGCACATCCTACCTTCCAGAAAGTAGTCGCTTTTCTATTCAGAGAGTTGTTGCTATTCTTTTCTTCCATCTCCTGTTGAGTTCGTAGGTGTTCAGCATTTGATCCCTATCCAGCTGAATTCCCGGGACCAGACGAAATTTAGGTGTCCTACTCCTCCTTCATCTTGCTCCTCCCCCCTGCTCTTTTTCTAAGTTTTTAAGGTGATTCTTGGGTTAATGACTTGAGAACTTCTCTTTTAATATAGACATTTACACCTATAAGTCTCTAAGCACTGCTTTTGCTCTATTCCATAAATTTGGGGATATGTTTTCATTTTTATTCATCTTAAAGTACTTTCTATTTATTTAAATTTCTTCTTTGATATGGTAATTATTTAGAAGTGTGTTAATATTCACATATTTGTGAATTTCCAAAATTTCCTTCTGTTAGTGATTTCTAATCAGTGTTGTCAGGGAACATAATTTGTTTGGTTTCAGTACCCCTAAATTTATTGAGGCTTCTTAATGGTCTAACAAATGGTCTATCCTGAAGAATGTTCCTTGTGGACTGGACAGGAATGTATATGTTGACAGTTTGGGTGGAATGTTCTAAGGATATCTGCTCTAACTGCTTCATAGTGTTCTTCATACCTACTTCTGTGTTAATCTTATGCGTCATTGTTTTATCCATTATTGAATACAGAATATTAAAGGCTCCAATCATTATTATTGAATTGTGTATTTGTCCCTTCAAATCTGTCAGTTTTTGCTTCATGTGTTTTGAGGCTCTTCTGTTAGGTATGTGTACAATTGATAATTGTCATTTCTTCCTGATGGACTGAACTTTTATCACTTATAAAATGTCCTACTTTTGTAACAATTTTGGTCTTAAAATTAATTTTGTCTCATATTAATATAGCCATTCCACATACTTTTTGGTTACTGTTTGCCTGGTGTATCTTATTCCATCTTTTTAATTTTACCCTCTTTGTGTCTTTGAATCTATAGTCTGTCTTTGTAGATGCTGTATAGTTGGATTATATTTTCTAATTCATTCTACCAATCTCAGCCTCTTGATTAGATTGTTTAGCTTATTTGTGTTTACTGCAGTTACTGCCCAGCTAGGAGCTACATCTCCCATTTTACTGTTGGTTTTCTATCTGTCATGCATTTCTCTTTCCTCTGGTCTTCCATCATGCTGCCTTTTCTGCTAAACAGATATTTCCTAGTATGCCTAGTGCTTTTTCCTTCCTGGATTTTTTTGAGCCAGTTTCTTAGTGGCTGCCCTGAAGAGGATTACATTTTTTTTTCCCCTTAAAAAAACATTGTTCTTATTAATACCAACTTAATACACATAGAAGCAAGAACTTCACTCCAATGTAGATTATTCCCTTACCTCTCCTTGTGCTATTTTTGTTATATTACATCTTTGTACATTACAAGTCCAGCTACACATTTTTGTAGTGATTGCTTAACGTAGTTGTAGTTTAGGTCAGGAGAAGAAGAGAGTTGCAAACCAAACACATCTATGTTGTCTTCTGTCTTCGCTGATGTGTATATAGTTTCATTTTTTTTCCTGACTTTAGTTGGAATGCTCAAACGTTTCGTCATGAAGTGATGTTTGTAGACTTCTGATAGATGCTCATAAGTAAAGGGAATTGCTTTTTAGTCTTAGCTTGGTAAGAATGTTTATGATCATCTGGGTATTGGATTTATATCATGTCTTATGTTTCTCATCTTTTAAAATCATGATTGTTTTTGTTTCATTTGTTAGTACGATAAATTATTTTGATTCTTTTAATGTTGAATCATCCTAGTGTTCCTTATCTAAACCCCACCTGGACATGCTGTTGTTTTTTTGTTTTTTTAACTATGAATTCTTTTTAAAAAAAATTTTGAGTAATTGCCCCCATGACATTGGTATTTAAGTTTGTATTTTTAACGGCCTGTTTGTGGTTTGACAAAGTTTTTGAGGCTCGTGATCTCATGATTTGAGTTGGGGAGGTACCACTATTTTTATAAAACCTGAAAGAATGTGCATATCTTAAATGTTTGATCTCATGTGTTTATCTTGAATAGGGATGATAACTACATTTTGACTGTCATTTTCATTTTTGCTCTGTTCATTTTCTAATTGTTCTCAGGCCATTATTAGAAATTAATATTTTTATTAAAATAGTACACCTGATCTGTTCAAATTCATCTAAAGTGTTTCATGCTATTATAATTGTAACAGTTTTACTTGTATCCCTAGTTATATCCTTATTGTGTTTGTGATTTTATGTAGGTGGTCCTTCTCCCATCTGTTCTCGATGGTACCTACCAAAACTTTAATATTTTCAAGACCTCATTTATATTGTGATTTTTTACTTTTTAAGTTCTAATTATTTAATTTTTATTCATCTTTGCATTTATATATTACAAATGTTATTTTAAAATTTTTTTGTATTTTCTCTATCTGTATTCTTGAATTAAACACTTCTGTTTTTCTAAGAAGTGGATTTACGGTTAAGAATTTATCCCTAGACTGCCTTTAATACGCTGCTCTGATTTTGCTAGTCTGCATTTTTCTTTTAATTTCAAATAGTTTATAATTTTTAACACTTTTATTTCTTCTTTCACTTACGCTTTTTTTTTTTTCCCAAAGTATATTTTTATATTTACAGATGTAGGAACGATTTCGGGAAGGGGCTAGCAAGGGAGGGTGGCCAACTTTTGTGGCTGCTTTTTAAAATTCACTGCATGGATTGTGAAAGCTGTATACATGTGTTGAAACTCATGGAAATCTCTCTGGGGTAAAGAGTGTGGTCAGATTTTTGTCAAAAATTGTGCGTATGAAAATAATTTGAAATTGAGTTTAAGTGTTTATCTCAAACTTTGTAAATTTTTATATTTTCTCACATCTTGTTTGCTTTACTAGTGTTTTGAAAATTTTTAATGTCTCTTCAGTGTCTTGATAATCCTGGTTTCCCCTTGTGATCTGTCAGTATTTGTTTGATGTATTTTGAAGTTTGGCTGTTAGATCCATACAAGTGATGGCAGTTATGTGTTATTGGTGAATTGTTCTGTTTATCAGAACTACATCTGTCTCATTGTTCCTTTTGATGTCTTTTTTTTCCTCTATGAATTTTAGCCCAACTGATATTTATATAATTATTAGAGGACGCTTATACTTGCTTTCTTATTTTGGGTTTTCCTTTTACCATGTTTCTCCTTATTTGCCCCTTTTCTCAGAACCTAATCAGTTTTTATATGGTATGTTTTCTATGGTCTGTATGGTTTGAAAGTTCTACATTCTCTAGCTATTTACCTAGTGATTACCCTTAACTTTTTAACATTTTTATTATTTAGAAATAGTGCAGGTACAGTTTAAAAATGCAAATGTTTCTAAAATATGTATACATATATGTGTGTGTGTGTGTGTGTGTGTGTGTGTGTGGGGTGTATGATTATATATAAAAAGAAGTGGTTCTCTACTCCATCCCTCCCTACCCTTTTCTTTTGTCTAGAGGCTACCTGTATTGGGGTCTTCAGAGAAATTGAACCAATTGAATGTGTATGTCTGCGTTCTATATAAATATATATAAATAATATATATAAGTTATATACATATATAGTACATATTTATATTTATATGTTACAAATATATAAATACATATATACATAAATATATATGTGTGTGTCTGTGAGAGAGAGGGAGGGAGGGAGAGAAGAGATGAAGGGTTATTTTCACAAGCTGGCTCCCACAATTACGGAGGTTGGCAAATCCCAAGTCTACAAGGTGGCCCAAGAGGCTGGAGGCCCAGGGCACAGCAGGGGCTGTAACCGGCTGCTCAGTTCCTTCCTGCTCATGCTGGGTCAGTCTCTTGTTCTGTGTTCATCTGTTTTGTTTCTTAAATTCCACATGTGAGTGAAATCAAATGATAATTGTCTTTCTCTGACTTATTTTGCTTAGCATAATACCCTCTAGTTCCATCCACATCATTGAAAGTAGCAAGATATCATTCTTTTTGATGACTAATATTCCATTGTGTGTGTGTGTATGTATGTGTATATATATACACACACACCACTTCTTCTTAATCCATTCATCTGTCGATGGACATCTGGGCTCTTTCCATATTTTCAAAGCCCACCGATTTAAATGTCAGTCTCCACTAAAAACACGATCACAGAAACATCCAGATTGATGTTTGACAGAATATCGGGGTTCGATAACTTTACCTGTTCCCATCTTTAGTTCCTAACTCACACACTTCCCTCTTTCCTCTTTCTCAAAATATGTGTATATTCTAACTTTGGTTGTCATTATTTCCTGTTTCAATAATAATGATTACATGAATATTCACAGCTGACCCATGTCATACACTATAAATACATATCTCTTGAACAAGAAGGCTAAGAGGGTTTTTTTTTTTTTTCTCTCTCTGTATGGTCCATAATGTCAGGCATCTGTTAATTTTCCTGCCTTTTTCTTTTCATGGAGCCAGTTGTCTGAGAGCTCTCTGCCTTTCTCTGGTTTTGCTCAGTTGCTCCTTAGCTGATGGGAGGGCTGTGGATGTGACACTTCAGTTCCAACCTGGGGATCCCCTTCCTTCTCTCCTCTTCTGGATCCACTATCTCCTGGATCATTTGTCTTTCTTCATGGTGTATACCCTCATTTTATTTTTTTTCTTCATTTTTTTATTTTTTTTTAATTAACATATAATGTATTATTTGTTTCAGGGGTACAGGTCTGTGATTCATCAGTCTTATACAATTCACAGCGCTCACCATAGCACATACCCTCCCCAATGTCCATCACTCAGCCACCCCACCCCTCCCACCCCTCCATTCCAGCACCCCTCAGTTTGTTTCCTGAGATTAAGAGTCTCTTATGGTTTATCTCCCTCACTGGTTTCATCTTGTTTCATTTTTCCCTCCCTTCCCCTATGATCCTCTGTCTTGTTTCTCAAATTCCTCATATCAGATCATATGATAATTGTCTTTCTCTGACTTATTTCATTTAGCATAATACCCTCTAGTTCCATCCGTGTCATTGCCAATGGCAAGATTTCATTTTTTTGATGGCTACATAATATTCCATTGTATACATATACCACCTCTTTATCCATTCATCTGTTGATGGACATCTAGGCTCTTTCCATAGTTTGGCTATTGTGGACATTGCTGCTATAAACATAGGGGTGCAGGTTCCCCTTCGGATCCCTACATTTGTATCTTTGGGGTAAATACCCAGTAGCGTAATTGCTGGGTCATAGGGTAGCTCTATTTTTTTTAACTTTTTGAAGAACCTCTATACTGTTTTCCAGAGTGGCTGCACCAGCTTGCATTCCCACCAACAGTGTAGGAGGGTTCCCCTTTCTCCGCGTCCTTGCCAACATCTGTTGTTTCCTGACTTGTTAATTTTAGCCATTCTGACTGGTGTGAGGTGGTATCTCATTGAGGTTTTGATTTGGATTTCCCTGATGCCAAGCGATGTTGAGCACTTTTGCATGTGTCTGTTGGCCATTTGGATGTCTTCTTTGGAAAAATGTCTGTTCATGTCTTCTGCCCATTTCTTGATTGGATTCTTTGTTCTTTGGGTGTTGAGTTTGATAAGTTCTTTATAGATTTTGGATACTAGCCCTTTATCTGATATGTCATTTGCAAATATCTTCTCCCATTCTGTCGGTTGTCTTTTGGTTTTGTTGACTGTTTCCTTTGCTGTGCAGAAGCTTTTTATCTTGATGAAGTCCCAATAGTTCATTTTTGCCCTTGCTTCCCTTGCCTTTGGCGATGTTTCTAGGAAGAAGTTGCTGCGGCTGAGGTCAAAGAGGTTGCTGCCTGTGTTCTCCTTTAGGATGTTGATGGATTCCTGTCTCACATTGAGGTCTTTCAACCATTTGGAGTCTATTTTTGTGTGTGGTGTAAGGAAATGGTCCAGTTTCATTCTTCTGCATGTGGCTGTCCAATTTTCACAACACCATTTATTGAAGAGACTGTCTTTTTTCCATTGGACAGTTTTTCCTGCTTTGTCAAAGATTAGTTGACCGTAGAGTTGAGGGTCCATTTCTGGGCTCTCTATTCTGTTCCATTGATCTATGTGCCTGTTTTTGTGCCAGTACCATACTGTCTTGATGATCACAGCTTTGTAATAGAGCTTGAAGTCTGGAATTGTGATGCCACCAGCTTTGCTTTTCTTTTTCAACATTCCTCTGACTATTCAGGGTCTTTTCTGGTTCCATACAAATTTTAGGATTATTTGTTCCATTTCTTTGAAAAAAGTGGATGGTATTTTGATAGAGATTGCATTAAATTACACCCTCATTTTAATGGCTTCCTGAGAAAGAGGATCGGGGCAAAACATTGAGATCTTACATGTTGGAAAATGTTATTTTACTCTCACACTTGATTGGTAATTTACTGAGTTTACAACTCTTGTTTGGGACACCAAAAATGACTAATGGGGAAGCCTCACGAAAATGGATTCGAGATGTTTGGGCAGGGGTGTGGTCAGCCCTACCACTCCTCATTGACTTCAGACCCAGCTGGAAGGAGAGGGACTTGACCTTGAACATGGATAGCACTCTCCTACTCCAGGAGGAGAAGGAGACGCAGCTCATGCCCACAGGCAATGTCTCAGTCAATGAGAAGCCACCACACTCGGAACTCCCAGTTTCCTCCAAAGGACTTGCAGTTCAGAACAGCCCTCCCAACTCCCCCCTTTTCTCCTTAAAAAAAGGTGCCTCTCCTTTGGTCCCAGACTTGCCGATGGTTGTGCTGCAGCTTCTTTGTCCTGGATTGCAGTTCTCTCTTACTCCCAAATAAACCCATCTTTCGCTGGTAAAATAACTGGCAGTTCCTATTTTTAAAGTGAACAGGACTAATTTTCCCTTAAAATTTTTTTAATTTTTTTTAAAGTTTAATTTTTAATTTTTTTTTTATTCATTTGAGACACAGAAATAGAGAGCAGGGGGAGTGGGAGAGGGAGAAGCAGGCTCCCCACTGAGCAGGGAGCCCGACGCGGGGCTCGATCCCAGGACCCCGGGATCATGACCTGAGCTGAAGGCAGATGCCTAACAAGTGAGCCACCCAGGCACCCCTTCCCTTAAAAATTTTAAGCCATTACTTCCTGGTCTTCCAGCTTCTCGTGTAAAGACCAAGGCCATTTTGATTCTCGATCTATTCATGGCTTATTACTACATCTGTTTTTTGTTTTTTTTTTAAATCTTGAAGTTGGTAAGGTCATCTTGTTAACATGGTTTTTTGAAACTTCATGGGATGCATTTGGCATGTGTCGTGACTGCTCTGGTTGTGGGAGACAATTGGTTTGGAAGCTCATGTTCTTCTGCTCTTTGACCTTCTCTTTTACTATTTCTTTGAAAGTTGAACCCTTTCTACTTATTTCTGAAGTCTATCTTGTCAAATATTAGACATCCTCTGTTTTCAGTGTTCGTTTGTCAGCCCCTTAGTTCACTCCTGTTTGTCATTTTGTTCCGCAATTCAAGACATTTCATCACATTTCTCCTGCAAGTCTCCTATTTAATTTTTTATTTCAGGTAATGTATTCTTCATCTGTAAAGCTCTGTCTGCTTCTCAGTACATGCCTTTTATACAGCACCGCTTTATTTCACCACTGCAGTGTCTGGTCATGTCCTTCTGAAAATGTTGAATACGTATCTTTAGGAAGACTTTAATCTACTCCCTGCACTGCATGTGATGCTCCTATGTTCTTTTGCTACCTGTTTATTAGATGGTGTCTGTTTTCATGTTATTCCCAAATGCCTGGGAATTCTTGTCAGCCCATTTGTAATATGACTAATGCACTAACAAGCTCTTTGGAAACTGTGTGCCTGTGTGAGTGTGTGTGAAGGGCTGGGGGTATGTCCAGTGGTGGGCTTTACTTACTAGGGTGAGAAAGCCGAGAGATGTGGGGAAGCTGGCTTTCTTAAAGGAAGCTTACTTTTTCAACGTAGGACATGGAATTTTGCATATCTGTTGGTCTTTGTTCATGGAATGCTAAGTTCCCCAGGGAAGGTCCTTCAGTTTCCTGAGTGAGAGCTATGAGCCTTATGGTCAGTCTCCTATAAGGGTTGCTGATGTTCTTTTACCTCTTCCTCACCTTCCAAAAAATTACTGTAGCACACCCCCCACCCTACCTCCTCTTCATAAGTATCCCCAGAAAGTCGCCCTCCAGCCTTCTGCACAGGTAGGGGAGAGACTCTGGCTGTATAATGTCTCGTAAACGTTTTCAGTGGTGTTTGACTAAACCAGTCATACACTCTTAGGTTCAGAAAGACTTGCCGTCTCCCTTTCCTGAGCGTTGCTGGCATTCTGGGTGAGAACTCGGCATTTCTGGTGTGCGTGCTGCCTTGGACGCCTTGGACGCCTTGGACATCTGCGGTCTCTGTGCTAAGTCGCACAGAAGACAGTAATCATGTATCAGTCTGCTTTTCAGATTCCACAGTTTTGCTGCACACCTGTTGTCATCTCCCTGTTTCTTTTGCTGTAGAGGTGAGCCTGTCCTGAACTGAAATTTAGTAGGGTTTTAGGGAAAAGCCACAAATAACTCAACTGTAAAATCTGTGTTTGATCAACATTCTCTCTACCCTTCAATTATATTTTTTAAGATTATTTTTTTAAAGATTATTTTATAGAGAGAGAGAGAGTAGTGGGGGAGGGGCAGAGAGAGAGGGAGAGTAGCAGACTAACTGTTGAGCGCGGAGCCCAACGCAGGGCTCGATCCCACAACCCTGAGATCATGAGCCAAAACCAAGAGTCCGATGCTCAACCAACTGAGCCACCCAGGCACCTTTCTACCCTTCAATTATATTTAACAGAATTCCTATAACTTCATTTTAAATAGTGACTAGTATTATTAGCCAGTATGTGTAACTTCCCATTGAACAAGAGAAGTGAGTTGAATTTTCTTCTAATTCTTTTATTAAAAAAATTACTACTTTTTAGCTCAAGAGTACTTGTGGTACCTATTCGTTTCATCCTGTATTTCTGTCCTGTTTCCCCTGATCAGTTATGGCCCGACCCCCATGTCGCTGCTGTGTTCCTCCCTCCAGGAATTGCTTCTGTCTGGAAACCACCAATACTCTTCTGCTACCACCTGCCTGGGAGCCAGAAGTGTTGGGGAGGGCTGCCTTTTCTGGGCCACTACACCCTGTTTCCTTCTCCTGGCATTTCCCATTGTTTGGGTTCTCCTCCACCTCTGGTATGAAGTAACTTTCCTGACCAGGCTGCCCTTGTGACTCCCACTGCCTCCGAGGCACCGTACTCGGTTGATCACATTTGTTCTGAGTCTCTAGGTCATCCGTGTAATTTGTAGCCCACTAAAAATTCCATTTCTGTTTTTAAGCACTGGCTATAGGATCCTACTTTAAAAATGTTTCCCTTCTAGCGTTTGATAGGGGTGGGGCTGGGGCGTGTGGGAAGAGAAATGCTCTATGCACTCATCGCACCATAGTGTCCGTCAGAGAAACAGAGGTTCCGTTTTCTTCTTTATAATTTCCTGAAGCTTTTTTCAAAGAGTATTGCTTTAGTAACCAGAAAAATGCCAATTAACATACCACTGTTTCAGAATAAAAGAAGACAAAAATAGGTGGCCTCCTTCACAGATGCTCATTCCGGCTGGCTTGGGGGCGCTCACATGTGGAGCGTCCCCTTATGGTGTCCAGATCTGCCCGGGGTTACCCTAACTTTAGAGGGCCACCCCAGAAGCACATCAGAGTTTGACCTTGCTTTTGGTATTTAGTCAGAATCTGCTATTTCGTTGCTACTTTGGTCTTTAGTCTTTGCAAAGTCGATAGTCGAAAATCTTGTATGCCATTTTTGGGGGCAACTCTGAGCTTTCAGGTGAACAGTGATCACACCATAGCATACGTAGTTACCTCCAATCAGGCTGATAGCATCAGGAATCTGGACAAAGCAAGCCTTTGGCTTTTTAACAAATGTTCAAATATGAATTTTCAAATATAGTTACTCATTCTGTGGCTTTAGTTGGACCGCAATAACTTTATAAGCTTTACATGTTAAAATTCAATCAATTGAGGTATACATTATATTTATTACTGCAAAGGTAAAGTGCAAAAACAATTGATGATTGAGAGCTGTTAATTTGGGGGACAAACTTAAGAGTTTTAATAGGAAAATCATATTTCATATAAACATTGAGTGTTGGTTTATAGTTTTAGAACGTTATATGTTGTAAGGCCAATAAATACTTAAAAAATTTAAATATACAAAGCGGAATAATGGAAATTAGATATCAGAATTCTAATCTTTGTAAAACTGGTGTTCTGTATTCATAATTTTAAATAAAACAATTATGAAGCACTGTATTTTTAGCTTTTTAATTCTTTTTAAGTCCTGAATTTACAGCATGATTTTAATTTTGCCACCACGGTCGAATATGACAGTCTTCAGGATAAATTATTTTTAATCCATATTTAATGAAGAATATAAATAAAGTGTTAGAGAAAAATAAGGTATTTCCCTCAAGATAATTTTGCTTCTCCGCCAGGCTGTTTCTCACGTGAGAAGTGAGCCACCCACCTGGCGTCCTGGACACATGGCCCAGCAGCTACAGTGAAAGGTAAGCATCCCTCTTCTGAGATGTTCTGTGTTTAAATATGAACACCGAATGTTCAATAATAAAATTCCTGTATTCTTAAGATTTTAATTTCACTAATGCAGAAACATAGTCTGATGATATTGGGCTTCAGCGTGAACTTCAGCTGAGTATTTTAACTTTCATCTATTGAGTATTTGGACAAAATATGTTGTATCTGCACCTCTGTTCATTAACCTTATTTGACTAAAATGAATTAGAACAGGACAGACTGGGGGAGGCTGGCTGTCTCAGTCGGTTGAACGTCGGAGTCTTGGTTTCGGCTCAGGTCAAGATCTCGGGGTCCTGGGGTCGAGCCCTGTGTTGGGTGCTCAGCGTGGAGGCTGGTTGGGATTCTTTCCCTCTCCCTCTCCCTCCCCCTCTGCTCCTCCCCCGTGCATGTGCGCATTCTCTCTCCCTCCCTCCCTCTCTCTCTCTGATAAAATTTAAAAAAACAGACTGGAATGAAAAACATCAGAATGCATTGCAAGTAGTAAGGACAAATACTGTTCTGTGAATTGTTTGTTCAGTTTGTAGATGTGTGCTTGCATGCTGGGTTATGTCAGAACATGTATTTCTTATTGAGGGCTGTGGGGCATGGTGAAGAAGTTGAAATCCGCTGAACTAGGAGGAGGGAAGGTGCTTAGTGTAGAGCAGAAGGATAGGCAGTAAGTGCTGAAATTGCTAACAAAAGATAGTGGTGCAAAGTTTGGGGATTTTTTTTTTTTTTTTGCAAGGAACTGCCCATACGTGAACTTAAGCATTAGAATTTAAGCACATGTGGGAGAAAGGTAGTAGTCAGAAATTGGTGAAATAATATAAAATGGCTGGGAGAAATTGGAAAGGTAAGAATATAGGGATCATGATGATAATACGCTATCTTTCTAACACTTTTTGGTGGTTATCATTGCAATTTCTATCTACTGTGTTTATTCTAGTGTAGTTGATTCCTACGACAGCTGAACAGGAAAGACAAACAGGTACTTGTAACCCCATTTTGTAGAGAAGGAAAGATTCAGTTACTTCCTTGGGGATCCACAGCTGGGAGGGAACAAAGGTGTATCTTAAATTCAAACATCTTATGATTTTGTGCTCTTAAAAAAAGAGACCAGTTGAGAAGTGAAGGGTGGCACCCTGGGTCTGGGGAAACCAAGTACAACACTCGCTTTCTGGTGCTTGGTGCTCCCTGAGGCACTGTTTCAGATTCATGAACGCAGTGTGTCTGGAAGGTCATCCTAAAGCGGACGTTACCCTCCTCCTCCTCCTCCAGAGCGTCCGAGGAAAGAGACCCCTGAGCCAGGTGTAGAAATAAAAAGGATAACAAGAAGACAGAAGAGCAGCATCCCCAAAACCTCCGAGGCAGTGGCCGTCTGAGGTGGATGAGGCTGAACTCCGGGTTTGGTAGATACGATTGGAAGTTTATGGGGATGATTTTGCTGTTTTCTTACTCTAATAAAAATAAATATTTGTTTCATCATTTACAAAGGATTTTCACACTTGTCACACGTGTTTGTCATAAACTTTGGGTATGTTTTATAAATGAGGAAACTGAGTCTTAGGGAAGCTAAATAATTCATTCAAATGTAGATCGTGAGTAAGAAGTTCAGCAGGACTCAAATTAGAGTCTTTTTCTCCCAGTGCTTATGTTCCATTCCTTTTGCTCAGCTGACCTGCAGAAACCACTACCTAACATTTGAAGTAGCTAAGTTGTCAGATACAGATTATCTATTGAGAGGGTCAAACAGGGCAGCATTTTTGAAGCTAGTCTAAAATAAAATTTTTATTTACTTAGTAAAGTGACCATTGACAAATGCAGGGTACTTTTGAGTTCTCTTGGATTTCACCATAAATTTTTTTTTTAATTTATGTATTTGAAATAGAATGAGGTGGAGAGAGAGAGAGCACGCATGCACACGAGCAGGGGGTAGGGCAGAGGAAGAGGGAGAGGCAGGCTCCCCGCTGAGCAGGATCCTGGGATCACCCTGGGATCATGACCTGAGCTGAAGGCAGACACTTGCTTCACTGACTGAGCCACCCAGGTGTCTCACCATAAATTTCTTAAAAAAAAAAAAAAACCCAAAAAACTATAGTTGAATCTAAGAATGAACCATAATAAGCTATTTATGGACTATTTGGACACAACCCTACTTTTTAAAATGGACATAAAGAACACCACCTGCGAAGACTGTGTCAGTGGGTACAGTTGGGACGTGATCGAGGGACTGGAGCTAGGCGCTGGCCACCATGTCATTGCCCATTTCACAGGTGCGCCCACGAAGCCACCAGGTGGAAGTTTGCCGTAGTGACGTGTGAATTCACGAGTGTCGTGTGGTGGGGTGTGAGGAAGTAGATGGAGTGACTCCATCAGAAGATTCATGGGAGAGCGACTTTGGTTTGGGGTTTCAAAATGAATGCCCTGCTGAGTGGCAGTGAGAGATTTCCGTCCAGTGCCGGTAAGCGGTAGAATGGCCTGAGGATAGGAAAAGGGTCCCTGGGTGTGGTTGGGGTTTGAAGGCTGTGTGGAGTGGAGGACACGCTGAGGGCAGGGGTCCTGGGAGTGGAGGTGGCCAGTGACCCATGTCCTGTTAATTCAGGGCCTAGTGGGTCTTAAGTGGTGGTAGGACGGATGGACAATGGAGCCTGTCTTGGGTGGTTTCTAAGTTATCAGATGGCTGCGTTGTCCTTACCATGCACATCCTTCCAACCCTCTCCTACTCACCCCTGCTGCAGACTCTTTCCTTTACTTCCCTGCACTTGTTACTTCTTTCCACTCCACGAAAGCCTCTCCCAGGGCAAGCCCATCTCTCTCTCTTTTTTTTTTTTTTTTTAAAGATTTTATTTATTTATTTGACAGAGACAGAGAGAGCAGGAACACAAGCAGGGGGAGTGGGAGAGGGAGAAACAGGCCCCCCGCCGGGCAGGGAGCCCGACGCGGGACTCGATCCCAGGACCCCGGGATCATGATCTGAGCCGAAAGCAGACGCCTAACGACTGAGCCACCCAGGCGCCCAAGCCCATCTCTCTTTAATAGGCGAGTCACTCAGATTGTTTCACCATCAATCTCGTATAGTCTCACAATATAAATGCCAATATGATTTACCTGGTACTACAGCTTTAGCTAGATCATCAAGGGATTTTAATCACTTTCTGAAAATGTTTCTCTGACATGATCATGGAAACAGGTATCTGTTTTCCCCTATGGCCAACCTGGCACTTAAGTGAAAAAGATTCAGAATTGAAGCCTAATGAATTTTACACGTTTCTGATGTCTGCTATCCATTTACTTATGGTGTCTAGGATGCAGGAGCTTGAGCTGTCTGTGAAGGAATTACTTCAGCTAGGACTTAAACCTGTGTAAATGGGCACAGGGAAACTCCGTGTCCAAAAGGAGTGTTGGAGAACATTTTTAAAATGTTAACCCTGTCCCGGAGCTGCCGCCCCCGCTTCATCCTTCCTTCTGTCCTGATGTCGTTCCGCCCACACTGCCCATCCCCTCCCAGCAGTCCCTTCTCCTGTGTTGAAGTCCCACAGCGTCTGTGTTCGCATGTGAGGTGCAAGCTTGCCTGTACTCTGGGGAAATGTGTCCCTTTCTCCAGTGGCTGAATCTTAGTGCTTTTGTTCTCTTCTCACTCACCCACTGCTTAGTAGGCTCCAGAATTTTAGCTCTAGGGACTGTGGGCACTGCTTTGCTTTCCTGCTCTAGAGAATCTTACAGGATCCTCACTGAAGTGGGCCCATCTTGTCAGGAAGAATTTCTGCCAGTGGCCCGGAGCAGAGCATCCTTGACCTCCTTGTTCCTCAGGGTGTACACCACAGGGTTCAGCAGGGGGGTGATGACGGTGTAGGTCACTGAGATCAGCTGATCCTGATCCCTGGTCTCTTCGGACTTGGGCTTGAGGTAGGCAATGGAGGCACAGCCATAGTGGACGATGACCACTGTGAGGTGGGAGGCGCAGGTGGCGAAGGCCTTCTTCCGGCCCTGGGCAGAGGCGATCTTGAGGATGGTGGAGATGATGAGGACGTAGGAGATGAAGACCAGCCCCATGGGAACCAGGATCACCAGCACACTGATGATCACAGTCAGGATCTCATTGACTGTGGTATCAATGCAGGAGAGCTTCATCACAGGTCGGATGTCACAGAAGAAGTGGGCCACCTTTGTGGCACAGAAGGGCAACCTGAACACAGCCAGCACCTGTGTCATGGCTATGATTAGGCCAATGCTGCAGGCCCCCCCCACCAACTGGATGCACACCCTCTTGTTCATGAGGACTGTGTACCTCAAGGGATTGCAGATGGCCACGTAGCGGTCGTACCCCATTGCCGTGAGCAGGAAGCAGTTGTTGATGGCCAAGGTGATGAAGAAGAACATCTGGGTGGCACAGCCAGCCAAGGAGATGGACTGACTCAGGCCCAGGAGGTTACAGAGCATCTTGGGTATGATGACAAGCGTGTACACAGTCTCTGAAGTGGACAGCATGCTCAGGAAGAAGTACATGGGCGTGTGAAGATGACGGTCAACATTAATGATGGTCACAATGATGACGTTGCCGGCCAGGGTTAAGGCGTACAGCGCAAGGAATACGACAAACAGGGTGAGCTGGTGCTCACGGAAGCTGGAGAAACCCTGAAAAGTGAACTCCCTCACCCAAGTGTGATTCTCTCTCTCCATTAAATCATAGGCCGTATCTAAGAAAGAAGAAAAATCCTATAAGGAACCTGGACGGGTGGTTTCTGTCAACTAGGCTGGGGAAGTTCTTGTGGTTAGTCTGCCTTGGGTCTCTGCTCTATATTCACATTCACGTTTGTTCCTTTTGGGAATAGAGAGTAGAGAAATGTTTTCTTACTAAGAGAAAGAACGTGGCTTTTAGAGTCAAATGCTGTAAACTCCTATCGTCATGTGCTGACTTGTCTTGAGTAAGGAATTAACATCTTGTCTTTATATGAATGTACTGATGATGACCTTGTAGAGTTGTTCATAGCACGATACTTAAGCTTCAAATGTTTCTATTCAACAAATTATTGAATACATTCAGGTTCGGTCCTGCTGCGCTCTAGGATCTGCAGCCGCTGGCTCATTCCTGAGCGGCTAGGGTTTGGGTGAAGCACCTGCCATGGGGCTCTACACACCGCATTCGCATTCCAGTTCTCCAGCTCTGTCAGTCCTGTTCCTCTCAACCTCCATCCCTACAGGCCTCTTCCTAGACACCAGTCAGTTCTCAGAGCCACCCAAAACTGGTGATGCCCTATAGCATCCTCCTCTTTCCTCCCTCACCTCCCTCTCCCCCCGCCCCTGACGTCCGCATCCTTGCCCAGGTAGCTAGCACAGAACTGCTTGCTGGCTCTTTTGTATTGACAATACCTTACTGCGTATTACAAAACACATTCCTATCCATTTAGCGTCATTACCGCCCAGTGGAGCAGGGAGAACCAAGATTACTGCTTGTCTTCGGATGCAGAAACTGTTTCAGGAATTGCCTGGGGAAAAAATTGGCTTGAACCCAAGTCTTCTGATCCTGTGCCCATTGTCCCTCTGCCTGCCCAAAACTGCATTGTAGAACCGCCCCCATCCAGGCTAGATTATTTGGTCTTTGAGAACAGGGACCCCAGTGTTTTCACTGCAGAGTAGGGCCCAAGTACCTGCTGGAGAGTCCTTAACGGTCAGCGCTCCACCAAACGAACTGCCTGCTAGGAAGCGGAGTGCTGGGCATCACAGTGAGGTTTTCTTCAAAGAGGAGGAGGAGTGAGTGTTTTTAAACCCCGTGTCCTTCTCCCTGCTGTCTGTGCTTGTGAAAGCAAACACCTACAGAACCGGGCTGACTTTTAACATTGAAACTATAACCCTAGAAGAAAAGCATGACACTGTTAACATCTCATTGGAAAATACACCATAGTGTGGCTCTTCTAACAGACTTTACCGAATTACCAGCCAACATATAATTATGGAACAGCTTAGCTACAAAAAAAAATAAATTCAATAATAGAAACGATGGCATTGCCTAAAAAGTACCTTTTGCTAGAAGTAAAGCAAATCACCCACATTGCAGAATGATTTACTAGTGGGTAAACAGCAAAGGTAAGCTTTCTGAGTGCTTTTAAAATTAATCTGCTTTTCAGAAACACACCACTTTTAATAAAGAGAATCTACAGAAAGGTGTAAGGGAGTGGCATCGTTACGCTTCCACTCTTTAGAGCCTGTTATGAAAGAAAATGCTGTGACGTTGCCAAAAAAAACCCAGAAAACAAAAAACCAACCACTTATGTGTAGTTTCAGGGACCATTTCTTGAGGAGGAAGGTGGTTTGGCGCCGAGGTGTGCACCACGGGATATAACTAACCGTCAGCCTGCTCCATGAAGCTTTGTCAGCAGCGTCTCTGGATTCTGACCTGTTCATAGAACGTGACCCAGGAATTCTAGCTGATAAGTGGCAGAGCCCCATTCTTTATTAGTCAGGATGCTCTTTAATCCTGGGAAGTCGTGATTCCTTAGGGTTAGCAGGGCATCTTTGAAAGTGGCAAATCCAGGGGGAAAACAAAAATTCCTAGATGCCCGGACCCTTTTCAGTTTAACCCTTTAACAACCATAAAAGCCATATATATGTGTTATTCCTCCTATGGCCCTTTGTAAATCATTGAGGTCTTTTTTGAAATCTCACTTACTTTTCTTCCTGCAAATCTGTGGCTCAACAGAGAAATGGAAGTAGAGGTCAGAGATGTGGCCCCTTGGTCGCAAGTTTTCACAAATCATGGTCATGAAGAAAAGGCCCCTGAATGTGGTCCTTCCACCTGCCCTTGGACCAGTCCAGGGACGGAGCCAGAAGGAGAGTCACAGGGGACACGCTGAATACTAGATATTCCCTCCAGCTGGAGAAGGAGCTTTTAACACCCAAGAAAGGCTCTCTGAGGACCGTCTCTCGAGGTTTTTGGGTGCCCTTCCATGACCACCCTTGAGAGTCACCCTGGGGCTGGAAGGAAGCCAACAGCCAGTGCCAGGGGACCTCGTTATGTGTGGGGCGCATTTCCCACGTTGCCTGGGCCTGTGCTTTGGGAATCTTTCAGCGCTTTCACTGCAAGTAGAAACAGCAGTGGCTTATTTGTCAGGTTTTTGTTTTTAAATAAATATTCTATTTTTATACAGTTGGGCCTTGGAAAACCATGGTTACAAAGCCCAAGTGAGCTCTCGCTAAGAGCCCCTGCTTGGATTCCAGGAAACCATGCAGTTTTCCCTGTAGTTGAGAACCCTGCTCAGTATTAGAAGCTGGCTTTTTCCCCCCCTTGGCCTGAAACAGTCAAATCTGGCTCTAGTTTTTGTCTTGTGGGATTCAGAAGTGGGAGAGCAAAACTCAGTAGACCTCTTTAGAAGGCCGGGAGACCCCTGCGAGTGTCCAAACAAACCTGAGCTGGGATCTCCTCCTCAGGGGCCATCAGGCTGGGCTTTCCGGAGCCCGTCGCCATGCTGGCTTCCCTGCCCCAACCCCACACGCTTCTTTTCCTGAGAGTATCTTAGTCTCACTGTTTTTTCTTTTATATTGTTCGAAGATGAACTGAGACATATTAAAAATGTTAAGTTTGAGCAGAAATCAAGTCTCTGAGAAACAAACTGAGGGTTCTAGAGGGGAGGGGGGGGATGGGTTAGCCTGGTGATGGATATTAAGGAGGACACGTTCTGCATGGAGCACTGGGTGTTATACGCAAACAATGAATCATGGAACACTGCATCAAAAACTAATGATGTAATATATGGTGACTAACAGAACATAAAAAAATAAAAAGGAAATCAAGTCCGGTAGCACCAATGGGCAGTGGTTAGGAGTGCTCTTGCAGCAGGAACTAGGGGAGACTTTTCTAGAGAAAAGGTGGAAACAATGTGAGGGAGGATCAATTGCCTATAGCCTAAAACCTTCTTGGCTCCTTGTGATTGGTTGTCCTTAGTATTCTGATTTTGTAACCCTGAGGCATTTATGGGCTTAGATTTGGGTTCCTTTATGTAGGCGGGGATGAGAGCCACCCAGCCTGTGGCCTCTGGGTTTAATTAATCTAACGTATGTACCCTTATCAGTCTCCTCTCCTGCCCGCTCCCTTCCGAGGTAATTTTTCTACAGTCCACAGAAATGAAAAGCCTATATTCATGTCTTGATAAACCTGAAAAACATCCCTGTTCCTTTTTTTTTTTTTCCTATTCCCACTTCTCTACTGAATTTGTGGTCACTTCTAAATTTAGAAAATTATAATATGAAGAGTTTACAACAAATATAAACTGGTGATTAGTATTTGCCCTTCTCCCTATCCATTTCAGAGACCTAAGAGGAAAGACTAGCCAAACTCGAGTTTCGTAGGAGACTCATATTTTTCATTCAACGGTCGTTGATACAGTTAGCATCTCAACCTCTCCCCTTGTTATTTGCCACCACGTGATATCGTCATATGCATTACCGCCTTTGATGCTTTGGGCTCAAAGTGGGATTGGATTGTCCCTCACTGGGGCATCCCCTTTGCTGGTTTTTCCCTCTGCTCTAGTGAGAACAGTCAAATTGTCACCCTAGTTGTCACTGGAGACACGAATCCGATTAGCGGCATAGAGAGCCACCCTCCCCCAAGTGGCGAGCGGATATAAAGCCTCTTGTGCCACAGACCAGTGGGACACCTCTGGCCACACACCATCAGGGCAGGGAGAACTTCCTGCTGTTATGGTCTGAGCGCTGTGGTCCGAATTAGACCATGTTAGAGCAGCGTGACCTAGTGAACTAATTTCCCAGTAGAGAAGGTGTCCTTTTATGCTTCAAGGGGTGAGAAAGGAAATCCAGCCAAATCCTGAGTTTCTGAGTAACCCAAAAAGGAAGGAGGACTGTGGTTAGGGCTCTGCTGAGCAGCTCACGGCAGTAGGTTTCCCAGGGGATGGCCGCGTAAGCACCAGGGAGGCTGGGTCCTGGGAACACGCAAGGTGCCTTTACCGCAGCCTGGCCTCGGGCAGGTGCGCTTGGCCACCTCTGCGGGGGCTTGGGCAGAAACTCGGACATTCTAGTCAGCAGCATCACCGAGTACCGGGGACTTAGCGGGGTAGGGCAGCTAGGATCTGTCTCTCTGGTGGCTGGTCTCCTGTACTTGCGGCCAGGCTGGGGCTTGCTCACATGCCAGTCCAGTGATCCCAGGCTGTCACCTGAAAGGCCTCCATGTGGCCCCTGCAGGTGGCCTGGGCTTCCTCCCAGCCTGGTGCTCTGGATTCCAAGGGCAAGTGCCCCCAAAGCTGTGTGATCCATTGTGACCTAACCTCGGACTCACCACGTGGTGTTGGTCCAGACAAAGGCTTGCCTGGTCTCAAGGGCAGGGGTGCAAACTTTACCTCCTCGTGGGACGTGCCATGCTGTCAGGAGGGCATACGGAATGGGCGCTGCTGTGTCCATTTTTAAGAAACCCAGGCTGCCCTGGCAAGTCAGCAGATGACCTGTATCTCCGGCCCTCAGTGGAGGTGAGTTGTTGAGAGAAGATAAAAATTAGACTAATTTCAGATTTCCCTGCTTAGGTATCTACATAAACCTGATCATTTTGTTTGAAATGCTTAAGTTCTAGGGATTCTTGGAATACAAAGGGGAAACGTGAACCTCTCCCCAAAAGGGAGATTTTCCATCTCCGCCTAATCTAACATTAGCAGCTTGGGATGACGTCGGGGTTAGAAAGTATAAGATACATTGAGATGTCCGGTGATGACCATGAAAGGCAGACAAAAGTTCTAAACTGTTTCACAGTTAAGGACGCTCTGGCTTGGCGCACAAGATTCTGCAGCCTCCAGTTGCGACATGGCCGTAGTATGGGTTTTTGTGACCACGTGGAGACTTGGCACGTTATGATCTTTATTTAAAGATATTTATCATTTTTTTTTAGATTTTATTTATTTGAGAGAGCGAGAAAGAGAGGGAGTGTACATGAGACGGGGGAGGGTCAGAGGGAGAAGCAGGCTCCCCGCCGAGCAGGGAGCCCGATGCGGGACTCGATCCCGGGACTCCAGGATTGTGACCCGAGCCGAAGGCAGTCGCTTAACTGACTGAGCCACCCAGGCACCCGATATTTATCATTTTTAACACACTTTATGCTTAACACTATGTCTAAAATGATGTAAGTTGTGAAGCGTAACAAAATAAACATCTGGGAGCTCCTCACTCCACTCTAACTGGGCTCACACATTTCTCACCCACCCCCCAACACCAGCAGTGACGACTACTATCTGATTTTGTGTTGATTTTTGTCTTATTTCATACCTTTATGACATATGTGTATTTAAGCAGTTATGTTGTTTATATCTGTTTCTGAGCTTTATAAAAAGTATATACTGTATATCGTTTTCTGGGATTTGCTTTTGAAAAACTTCAGTGTTACATTTCCAAGATGCAGAGGGAGCTGCGGTTTCGGACTTTGCCTGCTTTAGCATATTCCACCGTGTGAACATGCCACAGCGTTCCCTATCCCTCCTGGTGAGGGCTACGGTGGTGGTTTCCGGATTTGTATTCTTCTAAATTGCAGTGTTTCAGATATTTCAACACATGTTTCCTTGAGCAAACGTGGAAAAGTTCCTCTGAGATTTATCTTTTAGGAGAATGACTAGCTCAAGGGATATAAAAATGTTCAATTTTACAAGATCGTGCAAAATTGAGTTTTGAAATGGTTGTGCCAATTTACACTGTGACAGGCAAATAGTACAGGGAATTCCAGCTCATCTAGATCCTTGCACACACTTAGCAGACTTCCTAATTTCAGTCACACTTGTGGGGGTGAAACGGTGGTTTTAACTTAGTTTCCTGAGTCCTAAAGAGGTGAACATCTTTTCAAAGTTTATTGGCTGTGAATATTCGTCTTCCACAGAATACATGTTCATGTCACTGCCCCCTTTTCTACCGGGTTGTGTTTTCCTTGTTCAGTTGTAACAGGTTTTTAATACTCGAAGCACCACCCTCTTGTCCTTAATATGTTACAGGAATATTCGCTACCATTTGGTGGCTTATTTTTTTCGTTTTCTTCACGGTGCTTTTTATTGAACAGAATCATTGTAATGTAGGAAACTGTATCATTCTTGTCTTTTATAGTTAGCTCTCTTTGCATCTTCCTGGAGGTTTTACCTCCACGTTGCAATAATCTTATTTTCTTCTAAGCATATTAACATACTGCCTGTATTTAAATCTGTTGACTTTTTTTTAGATTTTATTTATTTGCGAGAGAGAGAATGAGAGACCGAAAGCATGAGAGGGAGGAGGGTCAGAGGGAGAAGCAGACTCCCTGCCGAGCAGGGAGCCCGATGCGGGACTCGATCCCGGGACTCCAGGATCATGACCTGAGCCGAAGGCAGTCGCTTAACCAACTGAGCCACCCAGGCGCCCTAAATCTGTTGACTTTTGTATAGGTGGTAAGATAGATGTCTAAATGCATTTTTCGTTTTTTACATGGATAACCAATTATCCTGGCACTTCTGTTTGAAGAGCCTCCTTTCTCCCCTGGCCTACAATTCTGTCTGCCATATCACAGTTGTACACATACATGGGTTAGTTTAGGGACTCTCTCTCCTCCATTGGTCTATTTGACTCCCTTTGCCAAGATTACACTGTCTTAACAATGATAACTTGATAATAAATCTTCGTTATCAGATCAGAGCAGCCAAACTTATTAAGTAGTTAGACCCTTGCTTTTCCATACAAATTTTAGGTCAGGCTTGGAACTGCATTAAATTCAAACATCATTAGGGGGATGAATTGATTGTATAGTCTATCTCCCCGTATTTTTAAAGGTCTTTAATCTTTTGTGGGAGGTCCTCAACATCACCATCGAGCTAGATGATTCTCTTGGAAGGACCCCCCCAGATGCAGAAGAACTCTGCAGTCACGGTTATGGTTTATTACGGTGGCAAGGTGCTGATTAGAATCAATGAAGGGGAAGGAGCAGTGGCGAAAAGTCCAGGAGAAACTCAACATCAGCTTGCCAAGTGTCCTTTCCCAGTAGAGTCACGGAGACATGTGTGAATTTCCCAGCACCAGTGCATGACAGCAAGTGCAAAGTGTGTCGCCCGGGGAATCTCACCTGAGCCTTGGGGTCGGGGTTTTTTTTAGGGGTCAGTCACATGGTCCTACAACACCACATTACTGACCTCAGGTACTCAGGCTCCAGCCCTCTGGAACAAGAACAGTTTCACCGTAAGTCACGTTGTTAATATAAATTATCTGATCAGACAGGTATCATTTGGCTCAAGGCCTCGACATACAAAACGTTTATCGAACAGAATAATTCGGGGGCTCGGAACTCCTCTCCCAGGAGATGGACACGGGCCAGTCTGAAAGATGAGCCTTTCCTGGGAGTATGCAGGATTTGAGCAATGCAAGCTCTCCTGAGCTAACCCTTTCCTGCATGGATGTCTTTAAAGAGAATAATTATGTCATGCTTTTTAAAACACTTTTTAAAGACACAATTTCAGACTTAGAGAAAACTTGTAAGAATAGTACAAAAATTGCTTTACAAACATCTTTTATCCAGATACCCAATTATTTATATTTTGTCCCACTTGCTTCATCAGGTTTTCCTTCCTCCCTCCTCTTCTGCTTCTCTAATTTTCTTCCAAATCACTTGAGAGTAAGTTGAAGTCATTGTCTCACTATACCTTAAATATTTTAGTCTGTATTCCCTAAGAGGGGTATTCTCTTATATAACCACAGCACAGTTGTTGAGAATCAGCGTGTATACATAGAGAGATCCATACGTAGATTAGTTAGTATCAAACTCGGTAAAACTACTGTCTAACCCGCAACTCATTGTAAGTTACCCCGGTTGTCTCAATAAGGTCCTTTATAGCTAAGCTTCTTTACAGCCCAGGGTCCCATCCAAGATACCCATTGCTTTTTGTCATCCTGTTTTAGTGTATTTTCATCGGAAATGGTACTGTGGTTTTCTTTGTGTTTCTCAACCTTGATACTTTTGAAAATGACAGGCCAAGTGTGTTTGTAAAATGTCTCTTATCTTGGGTTGACCTGAGGAGTGCTAGAAATTCTAGTTTTTCCCTCACATTCATCTCCAGTTTTTTTTCAATTCCTTCTCTTCTGTATTTATCCTTTGGTTTAATCTCCTTCATGATTAAATTCAGATTGAGTTTTTAACAAGAATGTCACAAAAGTGATGCAGTATCATTCTCAGTGTGTCCTACTGGGAGTTGCATGATGTCAGTTTGTTCCAATAATTAGTGATGTGACCTATTGAAGCGGGAGAGCGAGGTTCTTGTCTCACAGAGTCAAAGAATGAATCTCGCAGACAAAGGAGAGTGAGAAAAGCGATGGAGTTTTATTAAACAAGGATACAGGAAAGGCCCTTGGGAGTGAGAGGGTCCCAACAGCCAACGTGGGCCTCCACTGACGGTCTTTTATTTAGAACTAACCAGGGAGCTTGTGGCCTTATCATTCTTGTGATGTCTTGGTTTGAGTAAGGACTGGTGATAACATCCTTAATGGCTTACTACTTCTTTGGGGTCTGGTCGTTTTTTGTTGGTCACAAGGTGACTGCCATAAAAAGACCCCACGTCTGATGCCCAGGGCAGGGTGGTCTGGTTTGTTCCCTTATCTCTGGTTTTCTTATACCTCAGTATTTCTGGGATTTCTGTGAGCCTGATCCCGTAGTCCCCTACCTATCTCTCCCTACCTAGCCCCACCTTCCCTTACTCAATGAGACCCTTTGAATGTGTATCAATGAGACAGGTACTTGGGGGCGATTGCCAACATGTTTCTTGGGGGGGGGGTAGAAAAAAAGTTTCCAAAGGAATTTTTAAAGTAGCTTTACAGGGTCCTGGGGGGGGTCAGGCTAAGATTGCCTTTTGCCCTTAGCAAAGTGTCAACATTGAGGCACTTGAATCCCTAGAGGAAGGTCACTCTGCCTGTTTCAAGGACTTGTCAATGGGTTGTAAGTAGTAAGGAAATTTAATAATTTTTTCTTCTGCCTTTGTTTCCCATATCAGTATCTTCTCTTTTTCAAGGTGGTATCACATGACCATTTTACCCATGTAAAGTTAGTATTTTCTCTTTCTTTAGGGTGATCTACTAAGATTAATACTCTGTTCCTCATCAAACTCTGACCCTGGAGTTTCAGGCTCCGCTGATGAGTTTCTAACTCCATCTTTCCTGCTGTAGATTGGCATTCTACATATAAGGAAGATATCTATTCAGATACAACCAGATTTAGGTAGTATGGGTACTACTAGATAATGGCAGATACTATAACATTATTTTGATGTCCAGATCATCACAGAATAGGTCAGTGGGAACAGCTTTAGTTTGGCTGCTCTGTTCTTTTGACCTGTCTCCATTATGCATTAATAACTCTTTTATACAACAGCCCAATAAGATGTTCCGGTTCGTCTTGTACTTCCCTGGCACTGGCCCTGGAATCAGCCATTCTGGAGGGAGCTCTGGTACCTTTTGGTGGAGGATTATACTTAGAAACCAAGATCTGGGTCCTAGGTACACTTACTGCCATTGCTGTGTGATGACTTTTAGATTCTCGCAGTGAAAAAGCTAGAAAGTGGTATGTCTCTTGGTGTCTGTGTATTAACATCTACATCTTAAAATCCATGATTTCATAATGGTATCTGCAATTCAAACAATCTCACAGATACTCTGGTATTGCCCCTTTCCATATTTATAAGTCCTGTCTACAGCACTAAAAACCTGGTTCATAGTCTCAATATATTTGCACATTTGCTCGTCTAATATACATAGGAAGTTGTTTCTAAATTGCTAACCTCTGCTACATCAAAAACCAAACCTACTAAATAGAATTTAGAAATGTTCTGGGCATATACCTGAGCATATTCTGTGTACTGTTATAAGCTTTTTCATATAACAATACATTTGAGATGTCTTGACAAATCAGTATGTGAAGATTTATGTGTTCATTTGAACAACTGGGTGTTGTAGAATAAGAATACAACATTATTTATTTAACCTGTATCAGTGGATAGTTAAGCTGTGTGCAGTTTTTGACATTTTTTAGGAGTATTCTGGAGAACCACTCTTTGTATAGAATTGTGCACTCCTGGGAGCATATCTATAGGATCCATTCCTGAAAGTAAAATTCCTGGTCAGTGATCTGTACATTTAAGAACTTAACAACTATTGCTAGACTGCAACCAGAATAGGATGTACATATACATTTGGTGCAACTGAGAATGCTTCCTTACCCACACTTCATCAACCATGGGCTTTGACCAATTTTTTCAGTTTGGCAAGCTGGTAGGTAAAGATGGTATATTATTTTTTTCTTTGATTTTTCTTTAATTATGAATGGGGCTGAGTATCTTTTCATATGCTTTTTAGTCATTTGTACTTCCTTTGCTGTGAATGTCTATTTACGTATCTTGCTCATTTTTTGTATTATATTGTCATTTTCTTATAATGAGTTCTATAATGGAGAAATATGCCTCCTATCATACATGTTGCAGTTAGCTTTCTTCCATTTATCACTTTTACTGAGTTTATGGGTTTGAAATTTTATTAGTATTATATTTATGTGTGCATCAGTGCCTTCCTAATTACAAGATTATTTTTTTAAAGTACCCATCTTTTCATTTGTACCTTTTATATTTCAATATGTGATTTAATTGGTTGTAAGAAACAAATTTAGAAATATTTCTTAAATCAGATATACCTTTTATTATTCCCAATAACTAGGCATTGTTTCAACACCACTGAAAGGGAAGCAGAATTTGCTACCCCAAAGTGTGTGTCTCTGGCATGGGGATTAGTTTAAGCTGGTTATTTTTAACAGCACACACAGGTGAAGCTCTGAAAACTGAGTGGAATTGACCCTTTTGTAAGAGACCTTTGAATTTATAAGGGAAATCTCCATTTGTAAGGGTGTCTCCTTCTCTGTATGGGAAGATGGAGATGACTCCCTCTGTGGAAAGTCTTATCAAATCTGCATTACAGCTTTACCCTGGTTTACTGTGCTTTTCCTGATCACCTTCTATGTTTCCCCCCCTATCCACCAACATATTCCTCTGTCTTTCGCTTATATTTAAGGTAATGGCTTTATTTGGGGGAATTACTTAGTTTTTCTGGGTGTCTCCCATGCATACAGGAGGTATATATTCTGTTAAACTTTGGTTTTCTCCTGTTAATCTGTTTTACATCAGTTTTATATCAGTTATTAGACCATCCAAAGAAGCTAGAAGAGGGAAAATGTTTCCACCCCTAGGTCATACATTGAATAATAGAAACACCGTATATTGGTACTATGTGATGCTACCATATGCAAACCCCCCCCCCCCCGCCATTGTTCTTCTTTGGAATTTCTCTAGTTATTCTCACATTTTTAACAATTAATAGTGTTTTTATTGATTTCTTATTTGTATTCATAGAAATTTAAAGAGAATAAACGTCTTCAGTCTTCACAACACTGAGGCTTTCCATCCAAAGCAAGATTTAAAAAGAAATGTTTTTGTTTCATAGGGTTTTAAAATCTTCCCCATGTAGAAAATGCACATTTCCAATTCCCTTGAATTTGCTATGTTTTGTTTCATTTAGGAATGGGCTACTTCCATTATATTTTCTAGAGATCTATTGATTTATGGCTTTCTTTCCAGCTCATTCTCACTGGTACCCTAATCCAAATAATTTCTCAATTTATAGAGTCCCACACTCCATATTTCTGTGTGTTTCTGTCATTCCCAGGCTCTCGGCTACTGCTCTCACTGTTCTCACTTTCATCCCCACACTGTTGAGACTCCATAGACTACCATTGTCAATTATTGCCTTGCCTTTACCTTTAATTTACTTGCTCCTGTCTTACCTGGCATAATACCAGCTTTGGTTAAACCACATATTCCTTGTGCAGAGCCACCCACGCAGCTGAACTTCACTGGTGAAAAAGGTTACTACTGTAACCTAATTAGCATGAGTTTGCTCCTTGTGAGTCACACATAGAAACCACACCTGGTGGACTTGTCACACAAAGGAAACTTTATTCGAAGCAGATAAAGAGATCTTGGGGAATAGCTTCCAAAACCATAACCCCCAACCCCCCAGCAAGGATGAATGGGTTCCTTTTTATTTAGGGTTAGTAGGATTATTTATTTATTTATTTAGATTTTATTTATTTGAGAGACTGAGCACAAGCAGGGGGAGCGGGAGAGGGAGAAGCAGACTCTCTGCTGAGCTGGGAGTCCCTGAGGTGGGGCTCAGTCCCAGGAAACTGGGATCATGACGTAAACAGAAGGCAGACACTTAACCGACTGAGTCACCCAGGCATCCCAGGCTGAATATTTATTTATTTATTTATTAAGATTTTATTTATTTATGTGACAGCACAAGTAGGCAGAAAGGCAGGCAGAGGGAGAGTGAGAAGCAGGCTCCCTGCTGAGCAGGGAGCCCAATGTGGGGTTCGATCCCATGACTCTGGGATCATGACCTGAGCCGAAGGCAGACGCTTAACCGACTGAGCCACCAGGTGCCCCCCCAGGATGAATATTTAGAAAGGGGATCTTTGTCACCCTATGTAGAGGTGGGCATAAGGTCACAAATGCGCCCTAAGGAGATGTGCATATTTGTTAATGGGGCTTGTGCTCCTCGTTGGGTGGAGAGTTTAGCATTATAGTGGGGTAAAGGTAACTGTTGGTCCCTCTGTGGTCCATCTGCACAGATGTGAATAGAGGGTTGAGCTCAAACTGATCTGGGGCCTGCTGGCTCCTCCTCAGAGTAGTTGTTACTGCTTGAGGGGTAGTTTTGGTTTCCACCACAGGATGCTGTGCCCATCAGGTCTTTTGCCTGAGTTAAGAGATAAGCTGGAAAGAAGAGCATAGGAAAATGTGGGACAAATGTTGCTGGGTACACGCAGGTGGGCAGTAAAGGTCAGGTCTTGGGGTCTTGCTGGTGACTCTGATAACGAGTTGTGATATTGTGATTTATAAGAAACACGTGGTCATTCATCTGAAGGAATGGCACGTATAAAGATCGTAAGTGGGAATAAACCTTCCATGTCGATAGATGCTGGAGTAGCAGGGGTTAGCAGTAAGAGATGAGGTCCTTCCTAAAGACATGGGTGGCAAGGATAGGTAGGGCCTTGTAGGCCACCATGAGGAAAGTGGATTTTATTCTGAGTGCAGTGGGAATCCATTGGATAGTTTAATTAGGGGAAGGGTGTCATCTGGTTTTCATTTTTAGAAGATAGCCATTATGTAGAGAATTGATTGGAAAAGAATAAGAATAAACAAGGGGAGTGCATAGAGATTATTTCTGGATAAGAGAACTTTCAGTGGAGATGGAAGGAAATGGATGATAAATTCATGTTGTGCTTTGTAGGTAGAGCTGACAAAGCTTGTCAGGAGATACCAGTCTAGATGGCCCTAAAGGCTCATTTTCTCTCTCCTTTCAGTAGCTTGGCAAAGAGCTGACACAGCAGTTCTAAGAAACTTTGGTGGAAGAAGAGGCTAACACCAGCTGCTGAGTTCTCACTGTGGCCCTTCTTTCTAACACGGCTGTTTCCACCTGGGAGCTCCTATTGCTAGATAATCACTTAGATGATCCCTGTTTCTCCCTTTTTATAAATGTGCCGTTCCCACAGTATAACCAGCCCACTTATGCACAGCCGAAGCTCAACAGGTTAACAAGAGTTTAGGAGATTGTGTGCACTCTTGAAGATTTTCTCCTTATAACCTTGTTTTGCTTAACACCCTGTGGTGCTAGTAGGCTTTTGTCTTTGCCTTCTTTTGCATAGAAATGCGCTGACAGATTCAGTGCTGGGGAGGAGAGAGGAAGAGATAGGATTCAAGACAGGGTCACTGGCTTTTGGATTGAGTAGCTGGGTATAGAAGGTGCCATTTACTAGTTGGGGGGATGTATACTAATTTTTTTTAATGTGTTTTGTTTGGAACAATCCTAGACCTCCAAATGGAAGTGTCAAAAGCAGGCAGCAACTAGCTGGTGGCTGAATCAGGGAAAGACAACAGCTGGAATCATAAATTTGAGAGTTCCCCTTATTCTTCACAGCTATTGGCATAAAGCAACAAGAACCAATCTAAAGCGACCTTTTCTTTAGAAAAAGTCATAGAGGAAGTGGTCAAAACTTTCCCTTCCACAAGAGTCTCAGTTCCAGAGAATTCTAGGCTATAAAATCATATGACGTAAAGTCAGAGGATAATTCTACGAAAACTTTAAGGAATAAAGCACAATGGTCTTTAAAAAGGTGGGAAGCCTAGAAAAAGAGGAAACCCTTCAAATTCTTTGATGAAGTGAACAGCATTGAAAACAAAGCCTGATTTGATTATCACATGTACACAGGATACACATGTGTTGGGGAGGAAGAATTTATTCGACCCTTGAAGGTTCTTTTAGCTGGACTAAGAATCAAATTGACATGATTCAGATTAACAGGACAAAATCAAGTTTAATAGCAAATGTATGTGGAATCCACATAGACATGGAATTCCAAAGACAGTCAGCAACATGATACTTATGTGAGCTCAGGAGAGGGGTAGGGTCTGTGGATACAAAGGGGAGGAAGACCGTTAGCGGGAAGGTGAGAGCAGATGTTTGGAAAGGAAAGGTGCTCTATTATGCAGATAAGTTTCTTAGGTAAAGAGGAATCTCTGTACTCTTCTTGGTGCTGAGATGCTGTTGAGGGGGAGGTAAAGAGCTTTTTCCTGAATCTGTTGGATTTTGATTGCTTTTAACTCAAAATAGTGTTCATGCCAAAGTAGCCCATCTTGGGCTGCCTGCTCTACACATGCAGACACAAAATACGGATTTCACTGAAGTAAATAGAGAACCCAGTGCTAGATTAAAATAATAGTATACTGTGGCAAAGTGTAATGTAATATTGCATGTGATCAATAGGAAAACTCTTGAATCCCAAAGTCTTGGAGTTTAAAAACTTCATTTATGAACTATGTGATTTTATAACAGTATTCATACCTATAAAGTGGGAGTAATAATAGTATCTACAACATAGAATTGTTTTGAGGATGAAATCAGTTGATTAACACACATACTTAGAAAAGTGCCTGAAACATAGTAAGTATTCAATACGTTAGCTATCATACCAATAATACAAGGAGGGTTCTGAATTTTTAAATCTATTAATTTAGTGAATCATATAAACAGAGAAAAAATGTATGCATTTCTCTCTAGGTGCTGAGAAAGATCCATGATAAAATATAACCTCTATTCTTCATTTTAAAAATCCAATTAAATAGGATTAGATGAATAATTCCTTAACATAAAAATGTGTGTATCCCAACTAAAAATCCAGCATCAGGCTTTATAGGGGGAAATGAGAAACACTCCCATTAAATAAAATGAAACAAAATGATCACTATAACCATTATCGTTTAACTCTGTTATACTGAACAACATAATTATTTCAAGAGAATTAAAAGGTATAAAAACTATAAAGGAAGTGGTAGAATTATAATCTTTCCCAGGTGATATAATAGAATACTTGGAAAATAACCCGAGGAGTCACTGAAAAATTATTACATTAAAATTATTCTATAAGGAGTCTGTGTTCAGATTTATCATTATCCTAGCTGCATAGAAATAAAAGTCAATAATGGAAGAAAAGCCATTTTCAATTGCAAAACTATAAGAAATGTCAAAGAATAAACTTAAATGTGTAAAATTTATAGAAAAATGAATTTCTGGTACAGATAAAATGGCATAGATTCATTTCTCCCCTTAAGTAAAACCATAACCCCTGGAAATAACCCAAGAGGCAACCAAAGGAGAACTCTGAGAGATGATGAGAGGAAGCTAAACTTGTGACCTCAGGTCTGGAGGAAAAGCATAGTGACAGGAAATGTTAACCTCTCCCATCTCAGCATAAGGTCACCTTGGCCCCAGTGTTTCCTGACCATCAACCTGGCTCATTCCTATCCTGAATCAAACAGGTGGTGGTGAGCCTGGCACCACTAGCAAGTGGATTGATGAGGGAGCCCCACTAATAGTAGCCGGGGAAAGTGTGTTCTCTCCCTAACCTGAAACACTAAGGCTACTGATCCCACCAACAAAGCCAGTTCTGGAAGCCTCTTTGACCCTGTGAGCCTGATACTTCCCTCCTTCCTCCAACTTCCCTCCATCCTTTAGAGACACAAGTTTAGGGATGGGGTGTACTAGTAGGAGAGGATCTCCATCCCCACCTATGAGGGGCATGTGATCCTAACAAGCACCTGCCTAGAGAAGCCTCTGTCCCCACAGGCTGAGACTCTCCTCCATGTCAGCAGCCCAGCTTGGGGAAACCCCTTCTAGCCCTCAGGCAACACCAGCAGGACCATCTCAACAGCATCAAACAAGATAAACACACCCAAAAAACAAAATGTTCTGAAAATTAAATGTCCCTGGAACCACATGCAACAAAAGTAGGCCAGACCCTGCATACTAACCCTATACTGGGCAACTACCTGCTGAAGTAAAAGATTTAAATAGGATCTAGAGTCTTCTAACGGAATAGGCAAAATGTTCAGGTTACAAACCAAAAGTTAATAACAGGACAATAGGAAAACTTCTAAAAACAAAAATTAAGTATCATACTTCCAACAAATCCACAGGTCAAAGACAAAGTCTCAAGAGAATATGTAGGAAACAATGGAAATGATTGTATGATTTATAATGCAGATACAGCTAAAGCAGTGCTGTGGGGGAAATTTATAGCACTAAATGCTTACATAAGGAAGGAAGGAGCCTTTCAAATTGATGATCTAAAGTTCCTATCTCAAGAAACTAGAGTTGCAAAATCCCAAAGCAAGCAGAAAGAAATGATAACAGAAGTCAATGAAATAAAAAATAGGAAAATAGAAAAAAATCAATGTAACAAAATGGATTCTTCGAAAAATCAGTGAAGTTGATAAATCTCTAGAAAGACTGACAAAAGACACGAGTCACCATTATCAGGAATGGAATGAGGGTATCAGTGCAGATTCTGCAGCTATTAGAAGGATAATATGGAAATACTATGACCAACTTTGTTTATAAATCCAACCACTTGAAATGGGTCAAGTCCTCAAACTACTAAAAACCAGACAATCTGAATAATCCTATAACATTGGATAAAATGAGTAGTCTTATAACTATTTAAAAAATTGAATTCATAATTTAAAAACTTATGAGAAGGAAATCTCCAGTCCTAGTTGGTTTCCCTGGAGAATTTGTCAAACTATAAAAGAAAAATTAGCATCAAGTATGAATAGTCTCTTCTAGAAAACAGAGGAGGGTAGAATACTGATCAACTCACTTTGAGTCCATAATTTATGAGGCCAGTATTATTATCCTGGTACCTAAACCATGTAAAGGCTGTACAAATAAAACTACAGATCAGCATCTCTCATGAACTTATGCAGAAATCCTCAGCAAAATATTAGCAAACCAAATCCAACAATGTATAAAAAGCATTACACATCGTGAACAATTGGATTTACTTCAGGAATGTAAAGCTAGACCAATAGTCACAAATCAGGCAATGGTATCCCCTATATTAACAGACTAAAGAAGAAAGGTCATATAATTATATCAACTGACATAGAGAAACACTTGATGAAATCTAGCACTCATGACAAAAATTCTTTTCAAGTTAACAATAGAGGAAAATTACCTCAATTTGATAAAGAACATATCCAAAAAGCCTATAGAAAGCATCATCCTTAATGATAAAGACTGAATGCTTCCATCCCTTTGCCCCCCCCCCCAAAAAAAATCAGGAACAAGGCAAGAATGTCTGCTCCCACCACTCTTATTTATCATAGTAATGGAAGTTCTAGTCAGTGCAATATGGCAGGAGAAAGAAAAGCATACAGATCAGAAAGAAGAAATAAAACTGATAATTGTCTCACCCCCCCCAAAAGACACCTAGAACTAGTGACTTAAAGTCACAACATATAATATCAACACATGAAAATCATATTTCTGTAAACTAACACTGAACATGTGGAAACCAAAATTAAAAGCACGGTATCATTTACAATTTCTCCAAAGAAAAATGAAATGCTTAGGTATAAAATGTAAGATTTGCATGCTGAAAATTACAAAATGCTGATAAATCAAGATTTAAATAGAGAGACCTATTGTGTTCATGGATTAGAAGACTCCACATCGTAAGGTTGTCAGTTCTCCTTAAATTCATCTATAAATTTGATGCAATTCCTATGAAATACCAGCAAGGTTTTCTGTAGACATAAGCTTATTCTAAAATTGGTATGGAAATACACAGGACTTAGAATAACTAAAACAATCTTGACAAAGAATAAAGTGGAAAGACTCACCTGACTCAATATTGAGGCTTACTGTATAGCTGTGTTAATCAGGATGGTGCAGTATTGGAGAAGTAGACACATAGATCACTGGACCAGAAAGAAACCCAGAAATGGAGCCATAGGAATCTGCTCAATGGACTTTTGACGAATGTGCAAATTCAATTCAATGGAGGATGATCACCTTTAAAGAAGATAGGGCTGGAGTAATTGGCTATCTGAAAGCAAAAATTAAACTTTGACTTAAACTTCACACTTTAAACAAACTAACTCAAAAGAGATCACTTAAATGTAAAACATAAAACTATAGAACTTTTAGAAAACGATTATAGGAAAATGTAAAATTTCCTGATTCAAAAGGAGACTTGAGCCAATGGAAAATAACACTGTTTTTGAATACAGAGATTCAAGATCATTAAGATGTCAATTTTCCATAAATTATAAATGCAGTAGGATTATAGTAAAATAGTACCAGAGTGTGGTTTGCTTATATGGGTTTAACTGTGTTGAGAATGCTGTGTGTTTTCGTTTTTTGGGGTTTTTTTTTGGGGTGGGGGTGGGGGCTGTAAATTGAACAAGCTGCTTCTAAAATTTATGTGAAACATTTAAACAAGCAAAACATTCCAAAAAATTCTAAAGAATAATGGCAGATAACTAGTTCTAGCAAATAAAACATTAAAAAAATCCATAATTAATGTTGACACGTAGAATAAATATATAAATGCAACAGAATAAAAATTCTACATTGTTTTCACATTCTACATTCCTCATTGTTTCACAGGACTTTCATTTGCCCCAGGGCAAACCTAAAAGAACCCAGAAGAAAAGTCAATTGAATTTCAAAAAGATTTTTTAAAACTCATAACTAAAACATTTGTCTTAAAAGCTGAAATGGTTTTTAACTTTAGCAAACTTTTCCAGAGAGGAAAGCCTCTTTTAGCTTACAAATAATTTTGAATATCAAAAGCTTAAGGATTGAAGTACTTTATATGTGAAATGTACGATGCAAATTGTAGAGTTAGGAAGAATTCAGGTTTTTCTGCCAAAACAAAATAAAGGCATCCAGCTTTGTGGAGTCAACATTAGAATTAGCTGGATATGAGGGAAGACCCAGTCTTGCACCTGCCAGCTAAGTCCTGCTGTGGGGTGGAAGGGTGAGGTATCTGATAAAAGCAGAAAGGATATGCTCTCACTTCACAGAGAAGCTTCTTAGAAAAAGCTGGCATCCTGGTGGAGCAGACATGAGTGAGTGATGCATCTGGGTGGGTGGCATGGGGACACCCCCACTGAGTCCTATTCATTACAGGGCCAGGGTGCAGCTGAATGCCTAGATGTCTTCAAGAAGTGGCTGAGGGCGGGCCAGAGGCCCTAGAAAAGTCATAAGGAAGATGAGGTGCAGGGACCACATTGGTTAAAGAACATGATGACACTGGAGTCCTCTTGATAGATGCCACCCAAGATGGCTTCTGGGGGTCATGTATCTTCATAGAAACCGACATGGGGCAGTTGGAACCTTCCATGGACCAAGTAGGTTCCTTCTCCTCTATGCCAAGAAAACTAGAAAACTTTTTTTTTAAGATTTTATTCATCTGTCAGAAAGCGTGTGAGCACAAGCAGGGGAAGCAGCAGGCAGAGGGAGAGGCAGGCTCCCTGCTGAGGAAGGAGCCTGATGTGGGACTCGATCCCAGGGTCCTGGGATCATGACCTGAACCGAAGGCAGATGCTTAACCAACTGTGCCACCTAGGCATCCCTAGAAGACTTGACCAGAACTTGACTGATTCACCCCAAGGAGAATGGGGGAAGAAGGGGGAGGAGCAGGACTTTGAATTTAATTATGGTTACTCATAAAGTGCCTTATTCACTAAATTGCCCCAGTTTGCATAGAAGGACCAGGTGATTTCCTCCATCCATCAGATTGGGAGCTCAGAATGACAACATTAATTAAATTGTAGAACCTTCTAAAAGTTAGGTTTATATGTATCTGCGTACTTAGCCTATAAAATTCATAATCACTTACACATTTTGATATTTCTTCATTTCAAAAATATTCCACATTGAGAATACCATGTACTCACATATTGTGTATCTTTTTACAAACCGTTCAGTGTAGTAACTCTGATTTGCTCAGCAGTTACAACTGCTAATCATCATGTTATTCAACACCAATTTTGTCTCACAAATTGAGTCTAAAATTCACCCTGATTCATTTTTATATTTTTGACGTGAGGAACGGTAAATAGTCTTTTATTATTCCATTTCTAACTCAGTTGCTTTAACCTCATGGAAGTTTTCATGTCAAAAATCCTCTTCTGACTTTTTTTTTTAGCTTTTTAGGAATAATATTACCTAATTCATCAGAAAGGAATTTTGTTGACACTTTTTCATATTCTCACTGAACTCTCTTCCCTTGCCTTTGTGACTTGGTTTAGGAAGGGCAGGAGAAGACCCAGTCCAAAGGATTTTTCCCGAATTCTTGCCCCACCAACTGTCCCCTTGTCCTTCTGCCTTCTACTCTCTTCTGACTGGAAGCTCTTATTTGGATCCACCTCTGATTTTTCTTCTGTTAGTCAGTTTCACAGGATTCTTTTCAGCAGTCTGTTCCCTGAGCCTTCTGTGGGCTTTTCCTCTGAGCCCACTGGTCATCCTGTCCACGGGAGAGCCATTGCTTTCAACCCTACAAAGACACCTTCATGTGGCTTATGTTCAGCTTGAAGAAGCAAAGGATCAGACCAGGTCTGTGCACTCTGCTCACCTGGCCAGGGCTCCATGGCTGTCTTGTGTGGCCAGGAGTCTTCTGTACTTCACTCCCCTTCTCCTCTACCCCAGATCCTTTTCCTTTGGTACCCCACATGTGAGTAACAGGAAATTTGCAGGGGGTTGCTAGAAAATCTTCTCTCTAGAAGGTTTTTAGCTCATCCCAAACCCATTTCCTAAAAGATATCTCTGTCTTTGCTTATCTTTTTAAAACACAAGGCGATTAGTTTTTGGCACAGTATCGTTTCCAGTAACCACTTGTTCAAACATCCAACTTGACGTTAAAAGAAGATTCAGTCATGTATGACTTTAATGTGGTTTGTACTTCAGCAAAGTGGACTGGTCACTTTAAATTTGAGCTTGAGATAAACACTAGATCACCCTCTGACCCTGTAATTATCCCCTGGATTAGGGCCAATAGGTATCTTTTTACAAGTCTTCAGGGTGACTTATGTTTTTATTATGTTAACAAAGAGGTTGAGGAAGTGAGAATCAATTATTAGAAGCTGGTCCCCAGCTTCACTTCACTTCTGCTCTGGCCCTAGCTGTGATGTCGATTTCACCAATCACTTGAAACCCGGGCTCTATAACTTTACCTATGAGCTTCTATCTGGAAAACATGCATGCCTGTTTATAGGGTAGAGATTTCATCTTAGGGAAGGGATTTCCTACCCACCAAATTCCTCAGAGCACGCTGGACTTCTTTGTTTCTCAGAATATACACCACAGGGTTCAGTAAAGGTGTTACCACTGTGTAGGTCACTGAGATCAGCTGATCCTGATCCCTCGTGTCCTCAGACTTGGGCTTGAGGTAGGCAATGGAGGCACAGCCATAATGGATGATAACCACTGTGAGATGGGAAGCACGGGTGGCGAAGGCCTTCTTCCAGCCCTCAGCTGAGGCGATCTTGAGGATGGTGGAGATGATGAGGATTAGGAGATGAAGAGGAAGGTGGGAGGGGCTGTGAGGGCCAACAGGGTGATAATTGAGGTCAGGGTATCATTAATGATTGGAACAGCACAGGCTAGGTCCAACACAGACCGAACATCACAGAAGAAATCCTCAATCAGGGAGTTGCAAAAAGGCAGTCTGAAAATGGCCACAGCCCGAATCAGAGTGAGCAAGAATGCTGAGACACAGACCGAGGATGCCAGGATGGTACAGACCCTCCAATTCATGATGATTGAGTAACGAAGTGGTTTGCAGATGGCCACATAGTGATCAAACCCCATTACTGCTAGCAGGAAGCAGTTGGTGATGGCAAAGCCAAGGAAGAAAAAGAGCTGAGTCCCACAGCCCACCGGGGAGATGGATTGGCTCAGACCTATGAGGCCGGAAAGCATGCGTGGGATAATGACCAGGGAGTAGAAAGTCTCTGATGCGGAAAGAACACTTAGAAGTACATGGGGGTGCGGAGGTGGTGGTCGATACGGATAAAAGTCACAATGATGACATTGCCAACCAGAGTTAGGATGTACACGATCAGAAACACAGCGAAGAGTATGAGTTCATATTCTTGGAAGTTGGAGAAACCTTGGAAAACAAAGTCTGTCACCTCTGTGTGGTTGGCTGTCTTCATTGAGGATCTCAAATCAGAAAGGTAAAGAGAAGGTCAACACCATCCCTTCACACCAGAGACCACCCTGCCCCCTGGTGAGCACACCATCAAGAGCAAAGATTCTGTATCGCAAAGACCTGGTTCAAAACTTGATGAATCGGGCGCCTGGGTGGCTCAGTTGGTTAAGCGACTGCCTTCGGCTCAGGTCATGATCCTGGTGGAGTCCCGGGATCGAGTCCCGCATTTGGCTCCCTGCTCGGCAGGGAGTCTGCTTCTCCCTCTGACCCTCCTCCTTCTCATGCTCTCTGTCTCTCATTCTCTCTCTCTCAAATAAATAAATAAAATCTTTAAAAAAAACAAAAAACAAAAAAACCTTGATGAATCAACTGCCTTTTCCAGGAACGTGGTAGACTCAGTCCTAGAACTGACATAAAGATAGTGAAAATCTGAGCAACATTATTTGAACGTTTGAGGTAAAGCATTCTTTTCAAGGACACCTGACCCTATGTATGGCCCATGACGTTGGTCTCAAAAATTTCTTAAAACTGGATTTTCCTAAAATGTCCACTATGTGATTAAGTTAGAAACTATCACAAAAAACTTGAAAAATTGGAAATGTTTGAAAATCTAACTTATAGTTCAAAGAGGAACTTATAATGGAAATTAGAAAATCTTTAGAACTGAGCAGTAATAGAAGAATCGTAGCACGACATGTATCATGCATTCAAAATATGATTGGAAGGAAGTTTATCATTGGAAATGCTTGTTTGTTTTTTAAAACAGAAAATTAATGAGAATCCATTCTAAGAAGTTATAAAAACAACATAAAGTAGAAGGAAAAAACAATAATGATGAAACAGATGTGAATGATAAAATATAGAAGATCCATAAAGGTAAAAGTTTATAAACTTCAGGTAAACTCATGAAAATCTGACTGAGAAAAACAAGTGAAGACATAAACTCGATTATGAGTTAAGGGACAGAAGCTTCAGACTCTGAAAGATGAGAAGTAACATTATGAACAATTTTACCTCAATAGGTTTTTAAACTTCAATGAAATGGATACATTTCTAGAAAAAAAATTACATCAATATTGAATAAAGAAGTAGAAAACCTGAAAACTATTTTAAGACATAAAGACAGGAGTGAAAAATCTACAAATAAATCTCTAGGCCAAGAAAAATTTATGAATATGTGCTATAAAACATTCAAGGATAAGTCGATTTCAATGTGATACATAATTTCTATTTTAGGTAGTAAGGAGGAAATTCTCACCTCATTTTACGAAGCTGAAATTATCTTGACAAATTAAACAAGCCAGTCTCACTCACAGGTAAAATTCTTGAACAAATGTCATCAAACCACATCCAACAATGTGTAAAATACGTTCATGACCAAGTTGGTTTTATTTCAGGATGTGGAATTTGTTTAACATTAAAACAATCCAATTATATATTTCCTCCAATAAACTGTTCAAAGGGAAAAAGTCATAGGATTATTTCAATAGCTGCCAAAAAAAATTTTTTTTAATTCAGTGTTACTTATAAGAACCCTTGATAAACTAAGAATAAAAGATTTTCTTTAAGCTGGTAAAACGTGTACAACAGTTCTGCAGCCAACATATACTTAGTGGTGAGATACTGAAGGATTCTCTTTAAGATTAGGAACAAGATATGGGTGACTGCTTTCTCCACTTCAACATTGTACTGAATGTTCTGGCCAATCCAGTAAGCCAAGAGAAAGAAATTAAAGATAAAGGGATTGAGAAGGAAGAAATTCTCTACAGATGATGTGATTGTGTACATAGAAAATCCAAAAGAAACTCCTGATAAATTATTGACATTAAGAGTTTAGCAGGCTTTCTGGTATAAAATTTAGGTATAAAAATCTATCAAATTTCTGTACTTCAAACTGATAGCAAATTAAATTTAAAAGGACTATCATTTATAATAGCTTAAAAATAAAAAGTACTTAGGAATACGGATCTTCATGAAAATCACAAAACCTTAAAGAAGACACCAAAGACTGAAGTAATGGAGCAAAAGACCCTGCTTATGAGTTGGAAGATCTGAGATTGTGAAGATTCCAATGATCAAAAATCTATGTCTTAATCTCAGGAAACAAACGGTTGCAGGAGTGGTGGGGGGTGGGAGGGATGGGGTGGCTGGGTGATGGACATTGGGGAGGGTATGTGCTATGGTGAGCACTGTGAATTGTGTAAGACTGATGAATCACAGATCTGTACCTCTGAAATAATACATTATATGTTAAAAAAAAAAGTAGGAAGGGAAAAATGAAGGGGAGGAAATCGGAGGGGGAGACGAACCATAGAGACGATGGACTCTGAGAAACAAACTGAGGGTTTTGGGGGTGGGGGTGGGAGGATGGGTTAGCCCCGTGATGGGTATTAAGAAAGGCATGTATTGAATGGAGCACTGGGTGTTATACGCAAACAATCATGGAACACTACATCAAAAACTAATGATGTAATGTACGGTGACTAACATAACATAATAAAATAAAATTAAAATCCAAAAAAAAAATCTATGAATTCCTAGATCTATGATTTATGAATTCTATGCAGTTCAATCAGAATCTCAAATGGATTGTTTTTGGTTGGTTGGTTGCTAGATTGATAACTGACACTAAAATTTATATGAAAGTACAAAGACCTGAGAGAAACCAGAACACTCTTGAAGAAACACAGGAAGAGATTTGCCTTTCAAACATCATTACTTATTATTAGGCTACAGTAATTAAGAAGGTGCAGTGTTGGCATGGAGCTAGAGTCACGCCAATGGGAGAACACAGAGTTCTGAAATACGGGGACTCTTCCCACCGGAGCTGACACTGTAGGCTGGTGGGAAGCACAGAGTAGTCAATTAATGATGGAATAGTTGGTACCTGTATGGGGAAAAGTGAAATCAGATTGCACCATAAAACCATTTAATTTCAAGTGTATTAAAAACCTAAGAAGGAACAAAACACTTTATGAAATGTTTAGGAAGATAATATATGAGAATATTTATAAAGCTTGGGGTAGTAAAAGATACAGAAAATAATGATATTCTGGTACATAAACATTAACTTCCATTTTTCAAAACAAATTCCAAAAAAAGAAACAAGTAAAGATATATACAACAAAAACAACAGGTAGAGCACTAGTATCTAGGGTATTTAGAGCTTTAAACATAAAAAGAAAAAAAAAGATCAGCTTAATATAATGATAGATTTTAAAAGTGTGTGGGAATTTCGTATTAGGGGAAGCACAGATGTCATGTGAACAGATTTTTAACATCATTAGTAGCCGGGGGAAAACAAGACCACAGGCCACAGTTTCACACCCATCAGACTGCAGAAAATCAAAGCTATCACAGATAAAGAGCCGGGGAAGCTCCTGAGGAGTGTAAATTGATACAATCATTTTGGAAAACAGTTTGACATTACCTGTTCAAGTTGAAAATGAACGGGTCCGATGAGCCACTAGAATTTAATCCAGAACAACTACAGAGACACACAAAGTTAAAACAGCTTTGCTTATAATAGGGGGGAAAAAGTGCTGAAATGAACAAATATTCTTCAAAAGCAGGATAAATTGAAGTAAACCGACAATATATTACAGAGCATCGAATGACTTAATTATAGAGCATGGGTGGGCAAACTACAGTCCATGGACCAGCAGTCTGTTTGTAAAGTTTTATTGGGACACAGTCACACCCACTATATACATGTTGTGTGGATTGCGTTCACACTGCGACAGTGAAGCTGAGTAGTCCAACAGAAATTGTAAGGCCAGCCCACAAGACTAACGTGTTTACCACCTGGTCCTTTACAGGACAGGTCTACAGACTACTGTTAAAGATCGCTAAGGGCACTCATTACATTTTCACACTTCAACTTGCATGAACCTCAAAATCATAATGTTGCATAACAGACGCCAATCACAGATGTGTGTGTGTGTGTATTCCATTTAATGTTCAAAAGAAAACAGGACTAATATATTATTTAGGGATAATTTGTTTATAAATGTGCAAGTGCTTTAACCTGAAACTCACGATCGTGACTATTTGGTGAGGATTTGAAGTATTTGGAAAGAACATCTACAAGACTTCTAGATTTATAGTGATCTTCTGTTTCTTAGCCTGGGCAGAGGGTAGCTAGGTGTTTGTTTTGTTATTTTTCTTAAAATGTACATTTATTTTATAAACTCTTTATACTCTATTTTACAATAAAAAATTAACATTATACATCAAGAGTGTTCATGCTACTATTAAATGGGAGAAATACCACAAAACAGTAAGGATCATATGAACCCAATATAGTAAAGAAAGTAAAGATCTATATTCATGTATTTGTGAACATGTCTGAATACAAAAAAGACTAAGAATTTATAAATGGGGGCACCTGGATGGCTCGGTCAGTTAAGTGTTTGCCTTCAGCTCAGGTCATGATCTCAGGGTCCTGGAATCGAGCCCCATATTGGGCTCCCTGCTCAGCGGGGAGTCTGCTTCTCCTTCTGCCTCTTCCCCCCCTCTCATGCTCGCTCGCTCGCTCTCTCAAATAAATAAAAAAATCTTTTAAAAGATACATAAATAAATATATGTGACATTTGTAAATAGAAACATACAATATTTTAAAACTTGTGTAGCTTTTAAATGATGCATATGAAAATTATGTAATTCAATGGAAAATAAGTTACAAACAGGATGTGATATATACAAAATTACCTCAATTACATGAAAATGTGCATAGAAAAAAGCTGAAGGGAAATCATGTAAATGTTAGTAGTGCATGATTCTGCATGGTAAAATTATGGGTGAATTTTTGCTCTCTCCTGAATTTTCCAAAGTGTCCACAATAAATATATATTATGCAGTGAGATGGAGGATAGCTTCAATTTCTCTTAAGCGTCCCTTGGGGTCATTCTCCTCACCATCTTTCCATCAAGGCATCCCTCCCATCTTGGTTCTCTCAGCCTCTCTCATTCTTACATGATAACACTTGTCACATTCAATTGAAATGATTTATTATCTAACTTTTCAACTAGATTGTACCTTTTTTGATGACAGATCATACTTAGTTGTTTCTGCATCCTCAAAACTTAACTCAATTTTGCTGTATGTCAAGCCTTTGATCACTGTGTCAACAGAACTGATAAGTGAAGGAAAACTCTGGAGGTGCTTCTGGTCTGAAGGAGGAGCCCCACACCTGCGCCAGATTCATCCAGCAGTACTGACATGGACAAGTGGAAACAGAGCAAAGTACTGAAGGATTTCTGAGCTGGAGGGAGTGAGAGGTGGAGGACATGGGCTCTCCCATCAGGGGCCTTTCAGACAAAGGGAGCTTGTGAAGCACTCAAGCGACAGACAGAAATGTGGCGTCCAGGCAGACAAGAAGGGATAGAGTCTGTAGGCTCATTAAGTTGCAGAAGTTGAGAGACTTCCAGAGAAAAAAGACATGAAGGAACAATAGGAAAACATGGATGGATGAGCTAAATATTGGCAAACCATCATCATCAACATAGACCATTAATCTTGGGTTAGTTTTCCAATCCTCAATCAGACTTTTGGTGGATAGCTCTTTTCTTAAAAAAGATTATAGAAATTTATATGTGTTTTCTTTTACATTTTACATTTTTCCTTTATTCTTCAAAGTCATAATACATCTACTCAGAAGTAACAATGTGGTAGAAATGTGGGGAAACTTAATCCCAAAAAGGATAGAGGATGCCTGATACCACACATTTAGTTCATGGCAAAGATAACCTGGGGGCCCAGCTCTCCTTGCCCTGTACTGAGTCCTTTGCTCTTAAGAGATCTTTATCCTGGAGGAGAACCTTTCTGCCCCAGCTGAGCTACTGATACATGTAACACTACACAAGGAAGTGCATGAGCCTTCTTTAGGAAGACATTAAGAAACAGAAGAAATCACTGTATCTTATTCTGAGTTTTTGATGTCTCTGTGAAGGAACATGGACTTGGTACATATTGCTCAATTTCCTTTTAGTTCCTAACATAGCTACAAATGTCTGGAGGGGAGGGCAAGTCTCAGAGGAATTGGTGTTCCCTTTCTCTTTTTCTGCTGTAAGTTCATCATCTCTTTCCCTAGAGTCTCCAGCTCCAGCCCAATTCACATCCACATCTCTCCCTCTCTCACACACACACATATTCTGCCAAGTGTATTTTCTGGAAGTAGTGATCTGGAGGTCCCCATGTTACACTGCTAAATGAGAGCAGGGCAAAGAACCTGAACCGGGATTAAGCATTATAAGTAAAGGGAGTCAAAGTAGCATATAGACCTCAGATAGAATGATAAAGTTGTCTGAGGTCATTAGAAACCAAAATGTAGGAACTAACATTTAAAATATAATACCAGTCTATTTTTTTTAGGGAGAGACCATGTGCATGCAAGAGAGAGAAAAAGAGAAAGGGGGGGTGGAGGGGCAAAGGGAGAGAGAGAGAACCTCAAGCAGACTCCATGCCCAGTGCGGAGCTCCATGCAGGGCTCAATCCCACGACCCTGAGGTCATGATCTGAGCCAAAATCAAGAGCTGGATGCTTAACCGACTGAGCCACCCAGATGCCCCAAAATATATACCAGCCTATTAAGACAGGCTAAATAGTTTAAAGTTTAGTAATTACAAGGAAATAAAATAGTCTCATTTTATGTATGAAGAATGTGAGGCTCAGAAGGGTAAACTATTCATCATACTCAATTATGTAGTAATTGAGAAGACCAGGTGTGAAACACAAGTATGTCTCCAAATCCATACACCTGCATGGAATCCAAACCCTACTGAATGGATGTTCAGGCATGAGGTTCAGGTTTTAGGGAAGGAGGCAAACAGCTGTATGAAACTGCTTGACCCTCAGCCTCATTCACTCAAGACACTAGGGACATCAATGGTAGATGACAACTCTGGGGTTAGGAAGGCTGTCTTATTTTCTCTCCTCCCTCTATGATTTTTAATAGATCCCCCCACTATTTACTTACAGACATGAGAATACTCAATGGCACGTTATAGGCACCAGGACTCAATCAGCCATCAGGGGAGACATGGGGAAAGTGTGAAACTCTAATGTTTAAGAAAATCACCAGAAAGCCAGAACAGGAAAATGAAGAAGCTTAGAAAATTTAAAATCAATTCTCCTCTCCTGTTTTTTCTACTAACAACCACTTCTTGCAAAGGACATGAGAGAAATTCTCTTACTTGCAGATGCATCTGGACTTTTTAAAAAAAAAAAGAACTCAGAATGGGAATCTTCGTGAGGCCTGTGAGGGAGACATTGAACCCCAAGTCTAGACGTGCAGCATTTCCTGGGTGTCTGAAGGAAGCTCAGGGTGTGGTGACCAGCTCAAGGCCCAGAGCACTGATTCCTCAAGCCTCCGCAGATCCTCCTGCAAAGTTGAAGCCTCTTAAAACCCTATTCACAGACTGATTCCTGAATCCATCTGATGCAGGACTTCAGAGACTTGCCCTTGAGAGTCATTCCAGGACACAAGTGGCAGCAGAGAAAGAGCTTGAGGCTCCATCCTAGGGACCTGATTAGGACCTTGGGCAATTAGTAGAACAAAACTCTACCTTTATGTACTGATTCACAAGAGCAGTTTGCATTGTAGAAACAAATACGTTTTGTCAAAAATCTAAGGAACCCAGAAGAAACATGAAAAATAAAATACATGCCTATTATTCTACATCTGAGGATCACACCTCAATTTATTGAAGTAACAAATATTAATGCACATCTACTTATGTTGCAAGCACTATGCTAAGTATTGGCAGTCCAAGTGCACAAAGAACAGTCATGGTATTTGCTTTCATGGAGCTCATCAAGGAGGGAAGCAAATAGAGCCATCGCTTGCTAATCCATTGGGTATCTTTGTGCAGATTAGTAAAAGGAGCCTCTTCTGGGTAGGTGCAGCTGCATGCACACCTCTTGGTGAGGAGACAGTGTATTTTTGCAGCTAGGAAAAAAGCATCCCTTCATGTGGACAGACGGAGCTCTATACCAAGGGTGTATGACTTGTCAAATGGACAGTGGGCTGCTTTTATCCCTCACTTTCCACCTTGATTAGGCATCTTTGTGGAGTATACAGTGTCTACACCAGACAGTTTTCAAACATATAATCTCACCAGTAAATTATTACAAACAAAAATAAATGCTGCAAGGCAAAAAAAAAAAAAAAAAAAAACAGGGTTTCATGAGAGCATATAATAAAGGGGGTGAAGTTTTGCTAGTCTGGGGAGTCTAAATATTTCTCTGGGCAATGATTTTGAGCTGGGGTCTCTAAGGTGAATGAGGGTCAACAAGGTGAAGTTAGGGAAGAGAATTTAGGACCGAGAAAAACATGAGGGAAGGACTTGATAGATTATTGATAGTAATTCATTCCAAGAACTGAAACAAAGCCAAATTGTGCCCAGAAAGCTTGAGGGAGGGATGAATTTAGAAGGCACCAGAGGACATGAGCGTGCGGGCCTTGCCGCACTTCAAGCTTGTAGAGCGATGTGGAGCCAGCAAAGCTTTTAAGGAGGTGAAGAGCACAGTCAGATGTGCATTTCAAAGTGTCTGGTGGAGAAGTAGAAAATGAATCGGAGAAGAGCAAGTTTGGAACCAGGGGAGGATTGTCCCATGCAAACATGACGGGAGCTGGGATCAGGGTGGCAGGCTCAGTGCCACTGGCTCGCGGGACAAGTAAGACCAGTTCACGACAGGCATCGGAGGGTAGGTGGTCAAGTGACCTGCCTTTTCCAGGACTCAGAAGGGATTCAGGAGGCATTTCTCAGAAGAATTCCAATCTAGGGAAAGAACGTATGGGTTTTTTTTTTTTTTTTTTTTTTTTTTTCCAAAAATCTGAGGATCCTGCACTGTGATCTCCTCTGGGGGCCTGACAGAATCCTGACTTAATTCATTATAATAGCGAATCATAGTCTCTTACCCAATCTTAGACTGCAGCCAGTTCACAGAACTCAAGTCAGGGTTATGTTCGTCAGCCCTAGATAATTTTAAAATGTATTGTTACTATTATATATAGATAGATATAATTTATATTATAAATTATAAGATATATTGTTACTATTATATAGGTCTGTATTTATTATATAGATTACTATTATATAGTTTCCCTTCTGTTTCGGTCTTAGGAACACCATAATCAGTTAGATACACCAAGGAGCTCCATAAGCAAGCAATTCCTGTTACTACGTTACCTCTTTCCATAACCACACATAGTCTTTACCTCTGACAGCTTTGTGATGCCGCTTGACCTTTGACTCATTGGGCCCTCATTCTCCCTATTGAAATCAGGGAGACATTCACTGGTAATATCTCACGACTTCAACCACAGGCTGCAGGGACCAGACACTATTAGGTTCTCCACTCTCGAGTCCATATTTTAGTTCAGCAACTGAGCAAACTGTAAGAGCTACTCCTATCTCCTTGAGCAGATAGATGAAGTACAAAATCTCTACTTAAGGGCACACATCGATACGTGTTGCCTGTCTGAACATTATGTTTCTTTCTCCTCTAACAAACTTAGAATAAATCCCTGCACACATTTCCCTGGTTCTCAATGTTATGAATCTGGAATCTGTCACTAGTTATGGATCAGGAGGCAGTGAGAGAAAGTGAGGCAGACAGAACTTGTAGTAATGGTGGCAAGTGAGGCCAACAGCTCTGTTCTGGAAAAAAAAAAAAAAGGCAAGTAGAAAATGGAATGATATAAGCAATGATTTAAGGGCACTGGAAATTGACCAAAGGCAGATAACACATTAAGAAACATTAATGCTCCCAAAATTGCTAGAGCTTCAGGTAAAAATGGCAAGAGTATGTGCTCTTTTCATTTGGGGATGTTCCCATCACTGTCTGCCCCCAGCCCCGCCTCCCCTCTCAGTGCAGAGGGTAGAAACTGTAGTTTTATCTGCTTGAGGTTGGCAGGAAAACCCAGCAGCTTGAGTGTCAGAAAGCTCAGTCTATAATTTGCACTGGAGGTTGGGCAAAAACCTGCAGCTTTGCTGGCTTAACGCAGACTCATTTGGGGAGAAACCCATAGCTCCGCTACTCTGATATTGTGGTCTTGGTTCTGAGTGAGGAAAAAATAAGCTATAAATTTAACTGAGAGATCCTGAAAATGTGAGAGTCATAGAAAGGCTGAAATAAGTTCTACATCTCTAGCTTCAGGGAAACTATGAATGCCCAAGGGAGACTTGAGAACTGGCTGGAATTTTGAATGCATCCAACAGCCTGCGCATGGATTAATCAGCAGAGGTGATGGGTTCTAGGTGTTTGGGTATGGGTTCTAGGTGTTTACATACAATCTCTGCCAAAATCATTGGATAACCGTTAAGCTATGTATTCACAGGGAAACCCCTGGGAAGCCAGGCTGCAAAGATAAACATAATTGAGAAACTGAGCAGACATCAGCATCCATACATGGCAGTCTCTGCATTTAAGTTGAAAAGAATAACTGAAAATGGAAAAGAACAATGATTGACATTTAAAAATATAAATTTTCTAGAGTTGCTATGATATATTCAGTTACCAACCAAATATTACAAGTTGTGTAAAGAAACAGAAAAGTGTGACCCAAATTCAGGGGAAAATGTAGTCAATAGAAGTTAGTTCTGAATGGGCCCATTTACAGCAGAGTTGTGATGAGCAGATTTTATAAATATAGTCAAAGAATTAAAGGAAACTCTGTTCAAAAAAATTATATATATAGAATGGCAGCAATCACACAAATAGGGAGCCTCAAGTAGAGGCCATAGAAAAGAAGGGAATGCAAATTCTAGAGTTGAAAACTATAACTGAAATGCTATCAACAGTGGAAGTAAGACGGCAGAAGAAAGAACCAGGGAGCCCAAAAATTGACAGTAGAAACCATCCAGTCTTGAGGGGCAGCCTGGGTGGCTCAGTCAGTTAAGCATCTGACTCATGGTTTCAGCTCAGGTCATAATCTCAGGGTCGTGAGATCGAGCCCCGCGTTGTGTTCCACACTGGGTGTGGAGACTACTTAAACAAAAAATTATATTAAAAAAAGAAAGAATCCAGTCTGAAGAACAGAAACAAAAGAATGAAAACAAAGTGACTCTCACAGATCCGTAGGACGAAGTAAACACTCCAACATAGGTGTAATGGGATTCCCAGAAAACAAGGCAGAACGAAATAATAAATAATGGTTGTAAACTTCCCAAATTTGATGAAAAACATTAATGGCTTCAAGAAACTCAACAAATCCTGAGTTGGGTAAATGCAGAGAGAACCATATGTAAGACATCAAGCTGCGGAAAGTCAAAGAGACAAAAATCTTGAAAACCAAAGAAAAGTGACTCACCATGTACAGAGAAAAAACTATGATTAATAGCTGACTTCTTAACAGGAAACACAATCGAGACCACAGGATAGTGAAATGGCATTCAAATTGCCAAAAGAAAAGACCTTAACAACAACAGAAACATCTGTATCTAGCAAAAACATCCTTGAAAAGTGAGGGAAAAATTAAAGTGTATCCAGATAAACAAAGACTGAGAGAATTTGTTGCTAGCAGACCTACCATCCAAGAAATACTAGAAGTTCTTTAGGGTGAAAGGAAATGACAGTTGACAATAGCTTGTTTCCATAGGAAAGAACGAAGAAAACCAGAAATGCTGCCTCTGTAACATATATAAGTCATCATAGAGGAGTGTGTATGTGTGTGTTTATGTCTACCTTTTAATTTTCTTCCCGTAGTAATTTCTTTTTAAAAAAATACCATTATTTAGAAACAGTTATATTGTTATAATACCATATGGATTTATAAATTGGATTTATAAAAATTAAAGATGCTATATGACAGTAATAGTGCAAAGGAGTAAGAGGGGGGAAATGGAGCCATATTTCCATATTGCTGTATTTCGTTGAAATCAACTCTGTGTTAACCTGAACTACATTGTGATAATTTAATTATGCATCAGACAAACACTAAAAAAAAAATCTAGTTTAAGATCAACAGAAGAATCAATATGGTACAATAAAAAAGTTTTTAACAGAAAAGAAGGCAGTAAAAGTGGAACAAGAGAAATGAAAGGACATGAAATTCGGGAAACAACTAGCGAAAGGAAAAGCATTAATCCATTCACAGCCTTAACTACATTAAAAGTGAGTACATCGAATCCTCAGAACAAAAGGGGAAAGAAAGATTGTCAGATTGGATTTTAAACAGCACGATATAGTTGATAAGCTGTTTATGGGACGTGCATTTATAATCTGAGACACAGATACTTTGAAAGTAAAGGTTGTAAATAGATACACCATGCATACAGTAACCATAGGAGAGCAGAAATGGCTATGTTAATATCAGACAAAATAGACTTTCAGACAAGGAATATTACAAGAGACATATATATTTCTTTCTTTTTTTTTTTTTAAAGATGTTATTTATTTATTAGAGAGAGAATGAGATACAGAGAGCATGAGAGGGAAGAGGGTCAGAGGGAGAAGCAGACTCCCTGCCGAGCAGGGAGCCCGATGCGGGACTCGATCCAGGGACTCCAGGATCATGACCTGAGCTGAAGGCAGTCGCTCAACCAACTGAGGCACCCAGGCACCCGAGACATATATATTTCTTATAAAAGAGTCAGTATGTTAGGGAGATACAAAAATTATAAATGTATATGCACCTAAGAACAGAGCCCCAAAATCTGTGAAGCAAAAAGGACAGAATTGAAAGGAGAAATAGTGCAACAGGCACAGTTGGAGAGTTCAATAATTCGATTTTAGTAATTTATAGAACAGCCAGCCCTGTCAGCCAACTTGATCTGACGTTTATGGAAAACTACACATAGAAGGAGCAGAATACTTACTCTTCTAGAGTACATGTGGCATGTTTTCCAGGCTCCAGATATCAGGTCATAAAATCAGCCTCAAATTTTTAAAACATGAAGTCTTCTTTTCTGATATTTACATAAAACAATAATTTTCTTTCGATTAGTGTTTACATGATATTTTCCCCATTAATTGGATTATTATTTTACATTTAATGAAATTTAAATTTTATATATAATGAAATTTATAATTTCTAATTTTACATGTAATGAAATTTACATTTCATTTTATAATGAAATTACTGATATCTTCGGGTTTAAATATACCAAGTTAGGATTTGTTTTCTACTTTTCCCATTTTTTATGTATTTTTCCTCTCTTTTTATCTTACTTTGGAATAACCAGGTGTTTTTATTATTCCTTTTATTTGTCATTTATACATCATATTAATGGTTTTTTTTTATAGATTGCATTTCAAGGACCAAGGAAAGATTTTGTGAAATCTAAATTTGATTTATCCCCATTTTAATGTTATTGTTGTATATTTTAATTCCACAAATATTTAGATATCCACAAGACATTAATTTATTGGATAATATTAAGCATAATATTAATTGATACTTGCCCATACACTTATTTTTTCTGTTATTTAAAATTTATTTTGGTTATTTTCATTTGGTTGGATTTTCCTTCTTTTTTTTTTTTTTTAGATTTTTTTTTTTTTTAAGATTTTATTTATTTATTTGACAGAGAGAGAGACAGTGAGAGCAGGAACACAAGCAGGGGGAGTGGGAGAGGGAGAAGCAGGCTTCCCGCCAAGCAGGGAGCCCGATGCGGGGCTCGATCCCAGGACCCTGGGATCATGACCCGAGCCGAAGGCAGTCGCTTAACGACTGAGCCACCCAGGCGCCCCTGGATTTTCCTTCTATCTGAAGAAGTCTATATTTCTTTAATGAAAGTCTGCTGATGAGGAATTCTCTAATTTTTTCCATTTCAGAAGCTGTTTTCGTTTTGCCTTTTTTTCTTTGTGAAGGATATTTTCTGGAGTGCGGACTTCTCATTTGGCAGCCATTCCCTTTCAGCACTTTGAAGATGGCATTCCATTGATTTCTGTTTCTCATTATTGCCATTAAGAAGCCAATTCATAGTCTTACTGGTATTCCTTGAAAATAATGTATCTTTTTTCCTCTAGCTACTTTTAAGACTTTTTCTTTTAATCTTCTTTCTTTTAGCCATTTTACACAATATGTCTACACCCATTTTGTTGGGGTGGGGAGGTGTGTGTAGCTATCTTGCATGTAGTTCAGGGTAACTCTGTATGTTGATGTTTTCCTCAAGTCTGGAAAACTTGTGGCCATGTTTCTTCATTTCTTGCTTCTGATACATTCTTTCTCTCCTGTCCACCTGTAACTCCAATTACACACATGCTGGACCTTTTGCTGGGTTCTGTATGGTTCTTTCACTCTTTGGTATATACTGCATGTTCCCCCTCTCTGTGCTCCAGCTTGGATATCTTCTACTGACAGACTTCTAATTCACTGATTTTTATCTCTACTTTTTTTTCTAATGTGCTGTTAAACTATTAAGTTCTTAGTTTCTGTTATTATATTTTTTACTGCTGATGTGTTTACTTTATTAAAAAAATATTTTCCAGTTCTCTGTGTGGTTCCACAATCTGTCACCTATTTTCTTCAACACAATAAGTTCTTTATTGCTTCACAACAAATCACCACAATTTTTTACATGTGACATATTTACATTCACTTTCTCATATTTCTCAAATAAGCACAAATGTAATAGCTTAAACCAACACACATGTATTATGTCATGGTTCCCACAGGTCAGGTGTTCTGGGTATAGTTTGAGTGGGTCCTCTGCTCAGGGCTCCACAAACCTGAAATCACAGTGTCAGCTGGGCTGTATTTCCTTCTGGACCTTGGCGTTATTTTCCAAACTCATGTGGCTGTTGGCACAACTCATTCCTTGTGGTTCTAGGATGGAGGCTGTGTTTTCTCCGTTTGCTCTCAAGGTGCCCATATTCTTTGCCACATGACCTCCTGGGAGTCCACTCAAAACTTGGCAGCTTGCTTCTGTAGAGTCAGCAAGAGAGGGTCTCTTGCTCCTGTCTGCTAAGATGGATTTTTATAGGAGGTAACATGAGCACAGGCATGACATCCCATTACCTGTGCTGTACTCTGTTGGGTAGGGCAAGTCACAGTTTTGCCCACACTCAGGGGGAGAGGATTATCCATGGATGTGACTAATTGTGGGTCACTTTAGGACTCGCTCCTACAATCTGTTTATCTGAGTTGTATCTAATAACTTTAATACAGTGACTTTTTTATGAGTCTATTTCTATTGAGTGCTTTATTTTTTTCCTTCTTAATTCTTAGCCCTTTGGTCTTTTGTCCTGGTATGGTTAGTGCATTCTTATTGCATCCTGGACACTTTATATTAGGAGTTCTCAAACTTTTCCTGAAGGGGGCCAGATAGTAAATAATTTAGGATTTGTGGACCAAAGTCTCTGTCACAGCTATTAAATGCTGCCATTTAATAGTACAACGTAAGTGGCCACAGGTGGTACATAAGCAGGTGAGTGTGACTATGGTTACAAAAAGAAGAAAACACCTTTAATTATGGTGACAGAAATTTGAATTTCATACAATTTTTATGTCACAAAATAGTATTCCTTTTTAAAAAAATTTTTTATTATGTTCAGTTAGCCACTGTATAGTATTCCTTTTTAAACTTTTTTGCAATCATTACAAAATGTAAAGACCATCATAACAGCTTGTAGGCTATATGAAAAGAGATGGCGCGTTCCTGGGTCAGCAGGTAGTGGTTTGCTTATCCCCAGCCTATGTGAAAAAGTTGAAAAGATAAATTGAGTCTCTACAGTTCATGATCTTCCTGTTTTATCTCCTAGCAGGTACTTAGACTAGGGGGGAGAGCATATTAGTAATTAGGGACTAAGTGAGATTGAAGCTGGTTCTAGTTTTTGTTAGGGTTCACTTCCACTTTACCCTCTCACGTAGAGGGTAGCCCTGAAGCCAGATGTTCTCATTTTGTTTTAGTGTTTTGATGAAAGCAACAAATTATAGCTCCTTGAAGAAGCTGAAAACAGTGGGTTTTAGGCTAAAATTTCTATGTCCTTTCTTTATGGAATCTTGGTCCCTCAATCAATTACTGACTTAGAAGATGCACCACCTATTATAGTCATTCTAACATCACTTTAGAGATGGAAGAGAGAGAATTCGGTCCTTTGATTTTCTGTGCATGTGAAGAGTGGGGGTGGGGTGGACTCTGGAAAAGCCCACTTATTCCACTTCTCTTGTTTAACCTTAGTCTCTTCATTTGTAAAATGGGGATAGTAATATTCAATATCCATCTACTGCATCATGTTACTGTGCATTACATGAAGCCACGTGAAGGATGCAGAGTGAGGGCAACATCTGGCGAGGCATCCCTGTCCTCACCATCGTCATATTGTGACATCCTCACTCACAGATGAAGAAGGAGGACCAGATCAGAGACGTGTCCATCCAAACGCCAGCCAGGTTAGTGGCAGATCTGGACACTAAGCGTGGTAAACAGAACTAATCTCCTTTTCCACCATAACCAAGTTGCCTTCCTGGATCACTGTAACCAGCAGTACCACCGTTGAGCACAATTTCAAGTTACATCCCATCCAACCAATAGTTATGGAGAATTATTCTGTGTCCAGACTTGTGCTTGTATTTCTTCTGAAGCTGGATTTCCAGTTTAAGTCCTGGTTTCTCCTTTATCAGCTCCGTGTCCTAGAGAAAGTTCCATAACATATCTGTGCCTGTTTTCTCTTCTGAAGATGCATATGGTAATGCTGCCTCATAGATTTATTGTTAGGATTCAGTTAACGTGTACATTGCATAGTTTAGTACCTAGCGTATAAGAAGCATGTATCAGAAGTGTTAGTAATTACTTTGATTAGTAGCAGCTGTAAATACCCTGAGAGAAGAGATGAATGAGAGTCTCTAAAGGTGCTTACAATTGAATTAGGAATGTAAGATCAATGCAACGAATATGACTAAAGAGTTAAAAAATACGTGACAGCTGCGTGCCAACTTTTACCTAGTTTAAAGCTACATCTGTGTGGGCTGTGGGTGGTAAGATGGATGTGGTATCTGGAAGGTGGCCGGGTAAGGCTGAGGCCTTTGGCCAAACTGAACCAAGAGCTCCAGAATGATGCAGGGTGTGCGGCGAGCAGAGCAGAGATGAGAGAGATGTGTTAAAAGTAGAGTGAGTCACGGAGAGGAGAGGCACCGCATAGAGGACATAGTGATATGGTCACTGTGTTGCGTGCCGACAAATGGTGGCCGCACTCGTGGCCAGCGCAGCATAACACATAGTTACGTTGCACCCCTGAAGCTAATGTGAACGTCAGGTGTGAACTATACTTCAATTTAAAAAAAGGTGTAAAAGTGAGAAAGACAAACACCATATGATTTCACTCATCTGTGGAATTTAACAAAGAAAACAAACAAGCAAACGGGGCAAAAAGAGAGAGAGGCTAACCAAGAAACAGACTCTTAACTGTAGAGAAACTGATGGTGGTTGTGGGGTGGGTGGGTGAAACAGGTGATGGGGGTGAAGGAATGCACTGAGGATGAGCACCGGGTGTTGTAGGGAAGTGTTGAATCACTTTATTGTGCACCTGAAACTAATTTTACACTACGTTAACTAACTGGAATTTAAGTTAAAACTTTAAAAAAAAGTTTCAAGTTCTTGCAACAGAAGTCAGAGACTGGATTGCTGAGGGTACCCTGGGACTTTAAACTGGCTTCAAGCGGGATATCTGAAGGTCAGCCCTCTGTGCACACGGCCGCAGGGGTCCATGCTTAAATCCTACTTGACAATTGTTGCTTCCCTTGCACCACATATGAAGAACCATTTCCATAAGGTCTTAAGTGCCTCTCCTTTGGCACCAGAGAAATGGACAGAAAGTATGACACATACCTTAGCAGGACCATGGCCCAACCTAACAAATTTTGAAATCAGCCTTTTCACCCCAGAGATTTCTCCTAATAGCTAAGCCAATTCTATCTCTCAAAATGTTAATCCCGGGATTAGGAAATGAACTTCCTGAGTAATGAGGTCTCTAGACACCGTGCTGTTTGGATTGTGCCCTCTGCTATTGGTCACTTGGGAGTAGTCAGTGCTGTTTTGGAGAGAGAGACCCAGGAGTCTGGGACAAGCAATCTGCACCTTGTTAAGAAACCTTGAGGGGCGCCTGGGTGGCTCAGATGGTTAAGCGGCTGCCTTCGGCTCAGGTCATGATCCCAGGGTCCTGGGATCGAGCCCCACATTTGGGCTCCTGGCTCAGCGGGGAGCCTGCTTCTGCCTCTCCCTCTGCCTCTGCCTCTCTTCCTGCTCATGCTTTCTCTCTCTCTCTCTGTATTGCTGTGTCTCAAATGAATAAAAATCTTAAAAAAAAAAAAACAAAAAAACAAACAAACCTTGAGCCAGAGTTACTGCTTTGTGACCCAAAGAGGAGCTTCTGTTAGAGGAGGTTGTGGGAATCTAGAGGAACTTAGTGTGACTTGTTCTCTCCCTCACTTGTAGGCTCAGGCATTGGAAGATGGGGCGATGCATTATTTCTTTCCTTTCTAGTTCCCTTTCAGTATCACATTCTGGGTGGTATCTCAAGATTAGCCAGTGAAGGAGGAGTTCTTTTAAACCACAGCTCTGCTTAGTAAGATGTTAGCAACCCTCAGTAAGAAAATTCGTAGACTTTTAGTAGGATAGCAATATTTTTACAGTGATCTAAACTCAAGTCACTGATGGATTTTAAATAATTTCAGGAAGGGCATTGACAAAAATCTGGGAAATGCTTTGTAACTATTAGTTAAAAAACAAAACAAAACATATCTCTTATTGCAGGCAGTCACATTTCCGGAGTGGAGGGCTGTGACTCTCAGCAGAGCAGAGAAGCAGACCGCTGGTGAGTTTCATTTCCGTATCTGTGGGATGGTGCAGCCTGACTATAGTGGAGTTGTCATGGAGCTGGGGACAGTCTGTAGAAGGGGCGGCACGATCTCTCATCGCGAATCTTGAGATTTTTGTCATCTTGGAAGTGTGGATATGTGAACTAATGGAGAGAGGAGGGACATGAGACTTGAGGGACCTCTAATTGGGTCCTGTTCAAAAAGCTGTTCAGAAATCTAAGCTCCGTGAGGGCAAGGACTGTTGCTTGGTTATCTTTGTGTTCCTAATACCAGCACTGCACTCCCACTTCGTGATGTACTCAACACATTGATCCCCTGAAAAAATGGTTTTGCTTGGATTTGAAGCAAAATTTTATTATTCACAGTGGACTTAAAAAAGAAAAAAAGAGAAAGATGAGAAAAAAAGTTCTCCCTGCAGAAAAAATGTTGTAGAATATTCATCCAAGATTGGGTCAGGGACAGGCTTTGTTTCACTTTTTTTTTGATCATTTATTTGAAAGGAAGAAAGGGTAGTAACCTCAAAGCCAAAGATAAGCTGAATTTCGAGGTTGCTGATCATCTGTACCCTCCCTACCTTTTTGTCTCTCTCCTTCTTCACCTCCATTTCTTACACCCTAGATGAGTAATCCTACTCTTGCCAGTGTTTCTTGTTTCCCCATCCCACTCTGTGCCCCTTTCCTGGTTTTTCTGCTGAGTCTACCTGTGTAATGGTGCTGGAATAGAGTTGTTTCAGGTGTTGGTAATTTAGAACTGACTAATGGTCTGGAGGAGGAAAGAAACAGAAATATTCTAGGCTATAGGCATGAGTAAAATATTTTGCCAGGACAGTGAAATTAAGTTATAAGAATAACCTGGATGAATTTCAATGTAAGTGTGCAAGTATAATGAAAACTGTGGTTTTCTAGTGATAGATTCTGAACTATCCATTATAACCTGGGGACGCAATCTGGATGTCACTACAGGTTTTTCTTAGCTATATTAGCTGGATGGGCCACTGTGATCTAAGGGTGAAGGAAAATGTTGGGCATCTTCAAGAGCGGGATTAAAAGCAAAACTAAAAATCTTGTTCTACCAGATCCACACCTGTGTTGGAATAGTACTTATTAGCAGTACATGGATCTGGTCAGTGCACTTCAAGAAATATTTTTAAAGCACATGACAAATCCATATGAGCAATTGGAAGGGAAATGATGAAATTTATAAAATCAAGGCTGGATAATCACAGGCTTGTTTATAAATCCTGGAATGATGGCCTGAAGACCCCTACCCCTATCCAGTGCTGTGTTAAACTCTTCAAATACACTAACCCCTCTAATATGGTGATTCTAAGAGGTATTACTATACTTGATTTACAAATGATTTTAAATATGCTTAAAATTTTGAGTGGCTACTGAAGGAATTTATGCAGGAAATCTCCATTAGCAGATCTTAAAATTTTTTATCTTAATTCCAGTAGAGTTAACATACAGCATTACATTAGTTTATGGTGTGCAATATAGAGGATTCAACACTCCCATACATTACTCAGTGCTCATCACCAGAAGTATACACTTCACCCATTCCACCCCTTCCCCCACCACCTCCCCTCTGGTAACCATCAATTTGTTCTCTATAATAAAGAGTCTGGTTTTTTGGTTTATCTCTTTTTTTCTTTGTTCATTTATTTCTTAAATTCCACATGTAAGTGAAATTGTATGGCATTTGTCTTTCTCTGACTTATTTCACTTAGCATTATACTCTCTAGGTCCATCTATGTTGTTGTAGATGGCAAGATTTCATTCTTTTTTATGGATGAGTAATATTCCATTGTGTATATATACCACATCTTTATCCATTCATCTATTGATGGACACTTGGGCTGCTGGCAAAATAATGCCGCAATAACCATAAGAGTGCATAAATCTTTTTGAGTTAGTGTTTTCATATTCTTTGGATGAATCCCATAAGCAGATTTTTTTTTTTTTAAAGAATGTTATGACAACATTCAGGAGGCAGGCTTGGACTTGGACCAAGGTCATTGCAATGAGGAAGCTTGATTGCATGCGAGACCATTGCAGTCCCTACAGAGAATGATTATTTGTGCTCAGAAGTTGGGTGTTGTTAGAAAGCACAGGGAGGAGGGGACAGAAAGGACAGAATTTCAGGAGGGACTGTTTTCCACATGGAAAAGGATGATTCTTAGCTTTCTGAATGGAGGTAATGGTTAAACATGGTGGGTTCTATCAGGAGTAGATATGGGTTTAAAGACAAGGTTAAACCTGCCACTGTATAGTCTCCAATTCTGAGCTAACATGAGGTGAGGTCATTTCTATCCCTCTCTCAACTTGGAATATGCAAAATTGAAGGAAAAAATAGAACATCTGGTCCTTCTCCAGTCAGATGAATTTTATCTTTGCTCTCACACTAGGAAAACCCATTCCCTACTTGAAGGGATATCCTCGGATTTGTTCCATCCTGTTTTCTGCTAGAATTCAAGAAGATAAGCTGAATACCTGCCATGCCTTATCAAACCATTGTCCATGGCACTAGAGGATACTTGGTGCAGGGTTTTCAGGAGAAACTTTTTGTTGAAATGCTCCCATTTCTAGTCTTTCATGATCACTGGGGAGTTTTATGTTCAGGGCTTAGGAAGTGAAGCCTAGGACCTAGATAGGGTTCTGGAGGAGCAGAAATCATTGCAGGATGGTGCTGGGGCATTTGGCAGTGACAGTGCATTCTGACCAGTGTTGAAAGGATATCAGCCTCAGCTATATTCTGTCTTCCACCTTAGTTACTGTTCCTCACTGGGTCCTTCCCAGCGAATTCAAGAGTGTTTGAGGAGGAACTATAGTGCTGAGCTTCTTCTTGACCTGGACTCACCTCTCCGATGTCTGGGTAATTACTTCTACTCATCTTTCCTTTACTCTGTCTCTACTTTTTCTCTCAGATCTCTCTCTGCCATCAATCTCAGTGTCCTGGGGTAACACTTCTGTAGAGCCAAAGAAGAGAAGTGGGCAAAGGCGATACCGATGACCCTTGAGGTCCAGGGCATTGCTCAGCCAGTGGACACACTTTTTACTGAAGGCCTTGACTTAGCCTACTCTCTTGCACGGTTGGCTCAGCACACCTGTCCTTTGTCCAGACCTAGACCCCACTCAATGCCAATGCCAAATTCCACTGCTGTGACGGAGTTCCTCTTGGAAGGGTTCTCCACCTTTGGGTGGCAGCACAGGCTTGTCTTCTTTGCTGTCTTTTTAACTTTGTACCTGCTGACTCTCTCTGGCAATATTGTCATCGTGACTATTATTCATCTGGACCATCACCTCCACACCCCCATGTACTTCTTCCTGAGCATGCTGTCCCTCTCTGAGACCTGCTACACTGTGGCCATCATTCTCCATATGCTTTCTGGCCTCCTAAGCCCCCAGCAGCCAATTGCTGTCCAAGACTGTGCCACTCAGCTCTTCTTCTATCTCACCTTCGGCATCAACAACTGCTTCCTGCTCACGGCCATGGGGTTCGACCGCTATGTGGCTATCTGCAACCCGCTACGGTACTCGGTCATCATAAGTAAAGAGGCCTGTGTCCAGTTAGCATGCGGATCACTTGGAATTGGTCTGGGCATGGCCATTGTCCAGGTGACATCTGTGTTTGGCCTGCCCTTCTGTGATGCCTTTGTCATTTCTCATTCCTTCTATGATGTGAGGCCCCTGCTAAAGCTGGCTTGTGCTGATAGCACTGTCAACGAGATCATCAACTTTGTTGTCAGTGTCTGTGTCCAAGTTCTACCCATGGGCCTGGTCTTTATCTCCTACATCCTCATCATCTCCACCATTCTCAAGATTGCCTCCATTGAGGGCTCCACAGTCCTTAAGATCACTTCAGCCGAGGGCCGGGAGAAGGCCTTTGCCACCTGTGCCTCCCACCTCACGGTGGTCATCGTCCACTATGGCTGCGCCTCCATCATCTACCTCAAGCTCAAGTCCCAGAGTTCCCTGGGGCAGGACAGACTAATCTCCGTGACCTACACAGTCTTCACCCCCTTGCTGAACCCTGTTGTGTACAGCCTGAGGAACAAGGGTGTCAAAGATGCTCTGCACAGAGCTGTAGGGTGGAAGCTCCTTTCCTCTTAACAAGGAGAGATTATTGAAAGACTTTTATTTGATTTTGTAAATATATATTGGTTTCATGCTGTTTCAGTAATGCTTCTAAGTACGAGATCAAGAAGAATAGACTAAAGTAAAGGGACCCAAACTGTGGGCTTCCATTTGAGTTTGTCATGGTTTCCTATGCCCTCCTTCAGAGAGGATAAAAAGTGGCTTCCCATCAGTCAATCAATACATCAATCAATCAGTGGGGCACCTGGGTGGCTCAGTCAGTTAAGCATCTGCCTTCGTCTCAGGTCATGATTCCAGGGTCCTGGGATTGAGCCTAACATCCAGCTCCATGTTCATCAGGGAGTTGGCCTATCCCTCTCCCTCTGCCCCTCTCCCCTCCCCCTGCTCATTCTCTCTCTCTCTCTCTCTGACAAATAAATAAATCTTTAAAAAAATGGCTTGGCAAATGCTCAAGACTAGAGGGGAAGGATTTACCTGCCTGGGTCACTCCCAGCTGTGTCCTGTCATACATGCGTGCACACAGCTACACAACTCCACTGAGACACAAAACCAGCAGCGTTCTAAAAAGCCCATGAACAAAGTATTTGGAAGCCACCTGAGAAAGACTTTCACTGTTGTTGGTAGGGATGTAGAGTAGTTTGTGCAAACTTTTTAACGAGGAGACACATGCATATTCTCTTCTGTGGACATTGAGGACTTTCACATAATCTGTTTTTGCTAATTGCTAATATCCCAGAACAGCCTGAGGAATCTTCAGGGGGTTGGGTACACACTTTCCAAGTGGTAGAACTGCCCTACCTGGCCATTCCTTGGAATGAAGGGTGCAAATGTGGGAAAGCAAAAAGTCATCAGCTACTGAGAGCACAGAGGTGGGTCGTCCACTGTCTGGAGATGGCTAGGTGAGAAAACACCAGATGTAAAGGGGAACATGATGAAAAGTTCAATACCTTCCATGTTTCCAACCTGGGAGTGAAAAGCACAGAAGCTGGAAGGAGCCAAGCAAAGCATAATTCTTTTGCAGGGTAGACCTAAACTCTTTGATAGGTTGTTAAGAATGTAAGTACTTTAACTACAACTTCTGAAAACACTTATTAATGAGCAGAAGTCTGAAGCTTGACTTAAATAAAAAATTTTCTGGTAAACTCCTAAGCCTGCAGAGGTTAATCTTCAGAAGTTTCTTCTGAGATACTCCCAACTTAAAAACTGACTTAAAAACAGCATTCCTATCTGAGCATCACAGAAGGTGAACATGTGCGCTCTGGTGGGTCCTTTCTCCCTCATCCTTCCGCTCCACTCTGGCCTTCTACACCAAGGAATGAGCATATATAACCTGAGTTCCAGACACAGCTCTTAGGGTCCCCGCAATCAAGCTGACACCATGGAGTGACCCTGCACAGGCAAGATATCACTTGTGAGAGTGTCCTGAGGTCTGCTAGTTGCGGGGGATGGGACAAGGCAGTGGAAATTAACAAAATCTCTGAGTCCAGTTAACATGTCTGACTTTGCAAAGAACTTTAGTGTGTGAAGGTGACCTGGAGACCAAAGATACCTTTGCCTCCATGTCCATATTTCTAGAAATGATAGTACCAGCGCATTGCTGTGAGAATAGTTGAAATTATAAAAAAATTTTGGGCTTAGTGGTTCTGCTTAATCCAGATAAAAAGCTGTTAAGTAGAGGTCTGATGGCCGGGGCTTCACTCTCTTCTAGTGCAGTTATACTCAGTGGGTGCCGTGCTACCCTACTCAGATGGCACACCTTCAGGACCCACACATTCATTCCCCCAAGCTGCTGGGAGGGCACTGGGCCAACAGCGGTCAGTTGAGTGGCTCTTTGGAAATTGTTCTTGCTGAAGAGCTACTTTCTCCAGAGTCACACATCTTCCCAGGGCACCCTGCCTCCAAAGACTTGTCTACTTCAGGGTGTAAAGACCGGTCCCCAGACTTCGATCTAAGGTGATTACAAAGGGCTGTCCCAGCTCCAGGTCTCTTGTCTGTGAAATGGTTTGGCTTTTGCTGTGACTACATTGCATTTCAGCTTCTCCCTCTGCGGGGGTCCGCCGCCTTCACTCTCACACAGGTGTTGGTGCTGAGGGCGCTCACTAAGAACCCGGTCACATTTCAATCTGTTTCAGAATCTGTTTTCTGAGGGTCCTAATCTGTAGTGTTTTAGGATCCCACTTCTAGAACAGCACTTGGCAAGCGGAGAACCCAGATTTTTAGCCTTGACGTATTCTAGTGAGGGCTGAAGGCCAGTGGCTCCTATCTTTCAATTTTTAAGAAAATTCAACCTATTAATTGAAGTATATTTCCTGTGGCTCCATTTAGTTGGTAGTAGTACAGTATTATCCTCTTGGAAACTGGTGAAAAAAAATAAAAAATTGTAACTTTTCTCAGAATCCACAAGAAGTCATTCCTTTATCTTCAGAATTTTTTCGGCGAGCAATTTTCAGTTGCATTGCAGCCCTGGATTTCCATTCAGTTACCTTGCAGTGAGATTGCTGACCACTCTCAGTGATATTTTTAAAATTTCAAACACGGGGAAGGCTAAATTTGAGGGTATGTCATTCCACTTTTCAGGAAGGGAAAGAGTGTGGATGCTACAAGTGATGTGTACAAGCTAACTTGATAGTGACCCTGGGCACAGTTGTGGGTAAAAGGTTTGGGGGTGGGAATGCTATGGAGATTGATGGAGCACCAGATGGGGACTTGAGCTTGGTGAGTAACTGTCCAGAGCTGGGCAGACGACTAAAGGCAGGACGATGGGACGGACCACTCTTCGAGGTTATCTAGGGGCCCAGGCTGGCCGGTGCCTCTGCCATTCTCAATGTAAATCTCCCATCTCTGGGGTCAAGTAGATGATCTTGTTGTCCCACGTCCCATTTCACGAGAAGAGAAAAAGAGCAGAACTTTTCTTCAAGCGCTCAATTCCCCAACATACTGACAAGGTGGATCTTTTGTCTGAGTTTGCATGCTTGAGGTGACCAAAGGAATTTGTCTTTCCCTGGCCACCAGTAGGGAGTTAATTGAGTTGATTTTCAAAAAACCATTCTCTAATGTTGGGAATTCATGATGATTTGTGGCAGCCATTTTGGAACAGCAACTGTGGGAAAGAAAACTTGCTCTGTGAACTGGCCTAGACCAAGGTAGTAAGAGATTGGAGGTAGCAGAAGAGGCCCTAAGAGTGAAACAGGGGTGGATTATCTCCATTTTAATCACTGGTATAATGTACTTACTCCCTCTCTGGCATAGACAAAGTATTTTATGTATATAAAAATAAAAACATATCTTTTTAAATGCAGTATTTCAGAGCACCACAAAATATTTAAGCCCTGATTCTGTTCCACATTCCTTATGAAAGAAGCGATGTATGGGAAGGAAGAAAATGGGAAGAAATGAATGGTAGACGAATTCTCAGACAACTCTGAGATTCAGATCCATGGAAGAGCACAGTGAAGACAATGTGTGGAGGATGAAGGGAGAATTCACCCCAGAACTTCTTGGGGGTGTATTCTGAGCCTCTGAGCCTGTGTAGTCACTGCATGGGAAGTAGGCTTTCAAGTCACCAAGGACAGGATGTCTGGGCTCGAGGAAGCTTAGAGGCTGTCTAGTCCAAACCCCTCTTTTTACAAAGAAATGGAATCTCAGACACCAGCAAGTGACTTTCTCCAGTCACACAGCTAGTTCACAGGGGCCTAAAGATCCAGGTTCATGCTCTCTGCAGAGCCCTTGCAAGCTTGGGTGGGGATAAAGGGGAGGTGGAGGTAAATTGTGATACACCAGAACCTAGAAAACCTCTCAGAAGTTGTATCTCAAGCTGATCAAGTCTGGACTTCCTGTCCATGTTAAATATCTCCTAACTCTTCACTCTGGGTCATTTGGCCTTAGACCCAACAAAGGAGTAAGTCGCTTGCTCTCTGGTCTGATGTGTATGATGCCATGTCTAGGACGCTGTGAAGCAAGATGATGTTAGTGAAGGTGGTGGCAAGACCATGGTCTCAAGGTCTCATGGATCTTCTGTCTTCCCTTAAAGGCAGGGGGAAGTGTCCAGAGCAACACCAAGGAGCCTCCTGCGGGGACTTTTCCTCTCCTGTTATTGCAGGAAAAATCTCTTCTCCACTCACCAGGCCTGTTTACGTGAAGCCAAGTGACAAGGCTATTCACTGGGAATCTGGTCATTTCTTACCTCTCTGAAGTGATTTGGAAACAAAACAAAACAAAACAAAACAAAACAAAACACAACTAGAGAGTGTTAAGGAGATTCATACCAGATATCTATATTAAAGAAGAAAAATAAAGCTCCAATAATTCTCTCTGCTTTGTGGTCCAAAAACATCTTTTGGAGAAAATGGGACTTCTTTTTTTTTTTTTTTAATTTTTTTATCGTTATGTTAATCACCATATATTACATCATTAGTTTTAGATGTAGTGTTCCATGATTCATTGTTTGTGCATAACACCCAGTGCTCCATGCAGAACGTGCCCTCTCTAATACCCATCACCAGGCTAACCCATCCTCCCACCCCCTTCCCCTCTAGAACCCTGTTTGTTTTTCAGAGTCCATCGTCTCTCATGGTTCGTCTCCCCCTCCAGTTCCCCCCCCTTCATTCTTCCCCTCCTGCTATCTTCTTCTTCTTTTTTTTTTTTCTTAACATATATTGCATTATTTGTTTCAGAGGTACAGATCTGAGATTCATCAGTCTTGCACAATTCACAGTGCTTACCAGAGCACATACCCTCCCCAGTGTCCATCACCCAGTCACCCCATCCCTCCCATCCCACCCCCCACTCCAGCAACCCTTAGTTTGTTTCCTGAGATTAAGAATTCCTCATATCTGTGAGGTCATATGATACATTCTTTCTCTGATTGACTTATTTCACTCAGCATAACACCCTCCAGTTCCATTCACGTCGTTGCAAATGGCAAGATCTCATTCCTTTTGATGGCTGCATAATATTCCATTGTATATATATACCACATCTTCTTTATCCATTCATCTGTTGATGGACATCTTGGCTCTTTCCACAGTTTGGCTATTGTGGACATTGCTGCTATGAACATCGGGGTGCACGTACCCCTTCGGATCCCTACATTTGTATCCTTGGGGTAAATACCCAGAAGTGCAATTACTGGATCATACGGTAGCTCTATTTTCAACTTTTTGAGGAACCTCCATGCTGTTTTCCAGAGTGGCTGCACCAGCTTGCATTCCCACCAACAGTGTAGGAGGGTTGCCCTTTCTAGAAAATGGGACTTCTTGGTCTCATGGGTATTTACAAATTTTCCCTTGGATTCACTTCCTCCTTATGTTAGTAATTGTTCTAAAACACAGTGAAGCTATAGATATTCTGGTATCTCATTGACTGTTGTGAACTCATGGTCAGCACGGACAATAGGTTGCCTCTCTTCCCTAATCCTTTCCCCAGGCCCCCGTATAACTGTCTCCATGGCCAAAGGTGGAGTGGGGGTGGGAAAGCAAAGGTTGCTTTGTCTGAGATCCCTGTTTTCAGAGCTGAGAGTTCTGGTGATTATTTGCTGGGATTTCTCCAAGATGCTTAGTTCAGTTGCTGTAAGAAGGTATTCAAGATACAAGTTTGAGAGATGTTAGAAGGAGAAACAATCACAGGGGAATCTTAGACTGAGCCTCACCCCTCAGAGTCCTAGGGCCCAAGATAGCCCCAGATTCAGCAAAAGCTAGAAGCTCATAAATGGTACATTGAAGTGGGCATAAAAATGGTCAATCTCACCAGCATCCCCCCCATGTCTTTGTAGTCCTAGTCCAGACTTAGAGTGGTTAAGAGAAGACATCTCTAGTCTAGAACTTCATGGTACCTGCCTCTAGAAACAAAAAAGAAAGTAGCAAGCCTCAAATACTCAGAAGCATCATGTTACCTGGTTTCATACCTCTTTTATTCAAATTGTACTCCTCTTTGACAGATGAATCTAGTCATTCTTTTATTTATTTAACTGACGTTCATTGAGAACTTACTATTACATGCTACTTAATCAGTTTGAGTTGTTTAATGAAGCAGTTCTCTAAAGCCTTGAGTGCAGACCTCCCTGTGTGCATTGGGAGCTGTGTTTGATGATGGAGAAGGGATTGCAGATGCCGGAAAGAAGTTTGCTATTGCTAATGTTTCTTAAGCAGTGACATCAATTCTTTTTGGGGTCTGGCTTTTTGCTCTTCCTGGTCCTCTTAGTCTCCAAGAGCAGTGTCAACTGCTGCTGGGTCAAGATAAACAGTCCTGTGTCCACAGCAAACAGAATCACCACCAACAATGGGATCAGAAATTGTAGCCAGGAGTATTTGCTTCGGTGACCATTCCAGTTGGACGAATCTAGATGCAACAAGAAACATAAGTCATATGAGGAATTGATGAATGAGGCTCAGGACTTCATCCTCCCTAAGAGAAGGACCTAGCACAGTCCTCTGTCTTCTAGCATGACATGGCATCCAGGACCAGGGAGCAACACCCATGGATTTAGGTTCCTCTGTCTATGCTTCCTGGAGCCCCAGGACTCCTGAGATCTCCCCCATAACCCCTGCCTACAGCTCCTCTAGCCAGTGTGCCCAAGGGGAAAGGTTGGAGGAAAGATGGCCCCTTTCTTGGAGCTCACAGGACCAGTGCCCACATATGATTTGGGGGTGGACAGGAGACAGGGCAGGGGTGGGGGTTACCCCTGCCTCATTTCTGAATCATTCATCATTTACCACCTGCCTATTGGGTGAAACAAAGATACTGGGCTAGAGCTTCTTCAAGCTGCCTTCCAATTCGCCTCTCTTGTGATTCTGTTATTCTGTTTGCAAGGTGCTGATTTTTGTGATGACCCTAGAATTATAGAGCCCCAGACTATTATAGTCAGAAACCCCCTTTCCCAGAGATTATCTAGACTGGCAGCTTTCAGCACCGGCTGCACATGACTGTTACCTGAAAGGGCTTTTAAAAATACTGATGCCCAGTCCTCCAAATCAGTTAAATCAGAACCTCAGGAGATGAGATGCAAACGTCAGTATTTTTAAACTTCCCCAAGTGGCATCTAGACCAAACCCTTTACTTTACAAATAAGGATACTAGAAGGCCAACGACAATTAAATAGCACTTAGGTCTCAGACTAGTTAACAGAAAATTGGCATTAAAGCTTTATTCTGGCTTCTGGTCTCGTGCTTTTTTAGACATTAGTATGAGCCAAATCTGCCAAGCAAAAAAATCTAATTTCCTTCTTGCAAGGCAGATATTCCAAAGGCTCCCTCTCTTCTCTGGAGTTAGGAAGGAGTATCTTTATCTTTGGCCCTGGAGGCAGCCTACCAGCCCAGCTCTCTTCATTAGCCTCTGTCTCCTCCTGACTTGGGCACCCAGCCCGTGGCCCATGGATCTCCTTCCCCAGCTCTCCTCCACCAGCATGGCATCTTCAAGCTCCTAACAGCCTTTGTTCCTTTAACTTTGAAACTCCCTTTCAATTTGATAAATATAAGTGTTCTCCCCAGGAGCAACAGAGGACTTTGAGATCAAACCAAGAATTGTGATCCATCATGCTTGGGTAGCACGTAACAGGCTACACATCCATTTCCCAATATCGCATGTAGTCTTCATAGAAACCCCACAGTGTGAACAGGTATCACCCACAGGCCAGCAGACTCACAAGGCACCACTGCTGTCCACTGCTGTCCCCTGCTGCATGCTGCAGCCACTTCAGGCTGGGGGGTCGCTCTCTCCCTTCCCCTGCCATGGGCACCCCTCTTGCTTTACCAACTCACCTTTTTTCACAATAATGTTGAGGGGGTCAGAGGTGCGATTTAGCCTCTGAATCCACCCTGTGCAGAAATAGCTGCCACTGTCCCTTATTGTGGCATTGGCAATGGGCATGTTGAAGTTATCATAGTTGTACTGGAGGGCTGTGCCATTCCTGTAGTAGGTCACCTTTGTGACCTTCATATTCCTCCAACTATGGCACCTGATGTGGAAGGACGCACCCTCCATCAGCACCTCGGCAGAGGCTTGAAGGAGCAGCCACTCTGAAGAGCATTCGTTAGGTTATGTAACAGCAAATGGATAGATAGACACAGAGAGAGACAAAAATAAAAGTGGTCATGCACAGAGCATGTGTCAAAAACCATGGTTTATCAAGAAGCCATTTCTTGGCTCACAATGTCAGTAAAAAGGAAACACAAAATAATGCTTAGAGTCTGTCCTCTATATTGATAAATCCTCTCTCCTCCTGAAAAGTGAGTCGGGGGCCAGAAAACCACTCTGACATTTCTGCTGAGTCCGTCCATGGATGGCTTGAAAGCCAGTACTCCCTTCAGCTCCGTCGGCACAGTTCTGGTCACTAAAGCGGAATAAAACTATCCTGTCCGGGGAGTCCTCACCTAGGGGCAGGTCTGTTTTGTCTTCTGGCCTCTTAGGGGCTCCCTGCTTCTACCATTAATCATAGTTGGTTCCAAAACTTCCCCAGAACATGAATGCCAATTTTAATTATGTGTGCGTAGTTACTCAATGTCCTCTTCCTCGTTTGCCTCCATACTTCAGGAGGCCAGGGGCCATGTCTGATCTGTACATTATATCCCCAGTGCCCAACACCATTACCTCGGGGGTAGGTACTCAACAAATACGTGTTAACAATGATTCTGTAAAATGTAAGAGTCGAGTTCTCTGTCTAATGTCATTGTAAGAATTGAAACACTCACTGAAGGAAAATTTTGGACAAAATTCTGGCTAGGTTGTGCAGGCACATTTTAGAGCAATCCTGGAGGAGTTTTCTAGAATCTCTTCCAAGGAAATAACGCTACTTTACTTTGTATCTGGAATTTGAGTATGGATGCTGCCACACCTCTTTTCACTCAAGAGGAAAATACAATTAAGGTATAAGCTTATACCTTAAATATATTTACATTAAAAAATATAAAGTAAAATATATCCGTGGCCTAACCATTTAAATGAAATCCTTCCTTTGTTCATCCGGCATTTTCTAACTAACCACATGGGCCTAAGCAAGCTGTGCTAATTGTTGGCAGTGGAAGAGAGTCACAAAGTTGAAGCAAACGTAAGATTTGTTCTTTGGTAAAAGTGAAGGTTGTGAGGGATCTACATGGATGTCTTTCAAAACCAAGAGTGCAACCTAATATCCAGATCGTGGTGCATAGAAATTGTTGAGCAAATTTTTTTTTTTTAATTTTCCCATCGCTTTTATTTGTGATTCATTAAAGAAAGTTATTACACTTGGTATTGTGACTTTAGTAACATGAATACAGTTTTTAACTGGATTGTAGGAAATAGGCAGTTTTGCAATTTCAGTTAATATATCACTTCCATGTATCATAAAACATACTAAGGAGCCAAGATGTGCCTTTTGAATGATATTTTTATAATCCACAATGCTGGGGAGATCTTAAAGGTATCTTAAAGGTAAAGATCTTAAAGATCTTTTATAATCCACAATGCTGGGGAGATCTTAAAGACTTTAAGATCTTAAAGATCTTAAGTTCTTCAAGCCAAAGCAACCCAGAGCTAACTGTAGTATTTGACCCTCAACAAGCTACCTAACACTGATCCAGCAGGTCACATGGATTTACTTGCTACAGGGTTTCTAATCTCTTTGCTGAAACTTCTTTAGGTTAACTAGGCCTTTTTTTTTTTTATGTTATGTTAGTCACCATACAATACATCATTAGTTTTTGATGTAGTGATCCATGATTCATTGTTTTCATATAACACCCAGGGCTCCACGTGGTACATGCCCTCCTTAATACCCATCGCCAGGCTAACCCACCCTCCCCACCCCCCTCCCCTCTAGAACCCTCAGTTTATTTCTCAGAGTCCATAGTCTCTCATGGTTCATCGCTCCCTCCGATTTCCCCCCCTTCATTTTTCCCTTCCTTCTTCTAATGTCCTCCATGGAGGAGATTATGCTAAGTGAAATAAGTCAAGCAGAGAAGGTCAGTTATCATATGGTTTCACTTATTTGTGGAACATAAGGAATAGCATGGAGGACATTTGTTGAGCAAATTTTACAATCAGACCTTTTGATCCTATTTCAGAAGTTCAGCTCTTTGCAACATTCACATATCCAACCTACCATTTGTACATATCATACACATCTGCCCCAAGCAGAAGAGAGATAAGGTGGAGTAGAGGGGGAGGTGGGAGATGGCCAGAACATAGAAAGAAGGCAAGGCTGGGCAGGAGTAAGGGTAGAAGGAGAGCAACGGGCAGGTCTTGACTGAGAGACCAGAGTCCCACCCCGGTGTGCTAACCCTGGAATAACTTGATCTCTCCCTATCTTTGGATGGGCCATTCCTCACATAGGGGGATCTATTTTTCTATAGTCCTGGAACTTACCTGCAAAGACTCTTAGGTACACAGGTTCACTCGGTTCACTCGGGGTGGCTCCGTTCTGACACCTGTATTCCCCACTGTCCTGGATTTGGGCTTTCACAATGTTCAAACGTGAAGATGTCTCTTCCAAGCTGATGTTGTTGTGGGTCCACACAGCGGAGTCGACTTCAAGGGAGTTGTTCTCATAACATATAAGAGTCACATTATCCTCTTTCAATATTCTATTCCATGGTGGGTTCAAGGACACTGTAGGTTTCGAGGTATCTTTGAGGAGATCAAATTGTAGAAAGAGACATAGATGGGGGGAGGGGGCAGAGAAAACTGTCCAGGCTCTAAAGTACAGACATGGCAATAGTCAGTCAATGGTCAGTCTACCCTTGGACTGCCGCTAATAAGAAACTGTCCTGATTCCTAGGATTACAGAAGGAAGAAACAGTACTGTGGCTGTAGGGAGCTCCCAACCTAGGGGGAAAGACAGGACACGAGTGTGGGGTATTAAAAAATAAACAAGCCAGTGAGGACTGTAGCCTCTGGTAAGGCAGAGGCAATGTCCGTCCTGTTCAGCCCTAGCTCAGCACGATGGTTGGTACATAATAACGTGTTCATTAAATATTTACTGAGTGGATGAATGTGTGACTAATGGATGAATAAATGTGTTGGACTAGATGAAACAGTCTTTCCCAGCTCTAAATTTTTATGACTATTTAACTGTGAGTGCATATGGAGTGAAAAATTCATGTCAGTTCTGGAAGGAAGTGAAAAGCGCCGAGAGAATCAGCCTTAATAGGTTTTCAGGAACAAAAGAAATGTGGTACAAATTTGACCAAAGCCTAGGAAGTGGCAGGTGGTGATGAGGAAGGGTGCAGAAACAGAGCTAGACTTGGACCCAAGGGGCTTGTGTTAGAAGCTGGCCCTTGGCTAGCTGTGAGACCTCCAGCAAGGCACTTAATTAGACAAAGGCCTCAACTACAAAATGGTGACAGTGCTAAGGTGGTGATGACATAGGAACCGAAAGAGGTTGTGTGGTGGTGCCTGGGGGACACTTGGATGTTTAGATGTTCCACAGACATGGTTGTTGCAAAAAAAGAGGTGGGGTGTCTCAAGAGAATGAGTTGGTTCTTTTAAAGCTGTTGAATGGGGGAAAGAAGGAAGACAGGCAGGGTGGAAGTGGGGCTCAGGTTGGACAGGGAGCGGCGATGCCTAACCATTAGAAAGCAGAGGAGATGGGGTGAAGGGAAACAGTGAGGGGGGGAGCTGTACCCAGCCATGTTGAGGCTGACAGAGCAAGGACAGAGGACTCACTCACCTGCTGACATGCCATCTAGAGCTGCAAAAGTTCAGAAGAGAAAAGTTAGTGGCTACGCCCAGGCTTCTAGGACTCCTAAGGACAGAGATATGGGTACAGTGATGAGGTCTACATCCATGGAGTTTTAAAGGCCAAGCAACTTCTAAGGAACCTGACCCTTGGAGAGAAGGAACTTCTCTCTTTCCTCTGTCCTCCTTCCCTTGCCCTCTGGGAGATGCCAGAGTGATTGCAAGGACAGGTTTTCAGGCTTGCTCCCCCTTAAGTCTTGCTCAGCGTGATTTGCTCTGCTCTGCTCTCCAGCTTGTGTCCAGAATCCCTGGGAGATGCCCCATGGTTTGCATGTGGCTTAGAAAAAGTCACCATGAAAACTGTCAATATTCCTACCCCAGCTGCTCCCCAGATCCATCTTGGTCCCTCTGGGGTGGGACCTGTGGGGTGTCACTGAACGTCTACTTACAGAAGAGCAGCAATGTCATCCACAGCAGAGCAGGGCCTCCCTTGGGAATAGGCATCTCCTCCGTGGCTCCCAAGTGTCAACTGGACTGGAGACTTGAAGCCTTAAAATGAACTTGAAGCCAAAAAGGAGAAGGAAATGTTTTCTGTATAATTATCTGGTTAACTCATCAGCTGCACCTCGGTTTGCCTTCTCTGGTGATAATAGAGTGGTGCCTAATTGGGCAATTTCACATTTACCTGCTAGTGCCCTCCTGTGCCAGGCCAGCAAGTGCTGAAATTCGGTTGTGGTTCTCCAGAGCTGCCATTCCTCTTGTTACCTAATTTCCTGCTGGTCCACGAGCCCACTGATCCACATGTTTTCATCTTATTCCCTGAGGATCCATTATCTGAGCAGCCAAACTGGGGATATTTTCAGACTCCTTCTCTTCCACTGGGTCTTGATGGAGCTCCCAACACAGGACGACAGGTGTTAGACCATAACTTACAGGGATCTGGGTCTATTCTATAATTTATTTCCTTTCCCAGCTTTTATCTGTTTTTATGTTTCTAATCTTCCGGCATGGCCGCCCTTCCTCCTTTAAACCCACACCTGTTCTGTTCCCCCCAGAACCCCTTTGACTAGTTATTCCGTATTTTAGCTCTAGGCCGGAGCTGGTCACCTGCCCCCCGGATTTGGTACCGAGATGATATCTCCACAAATATCTGTAGTCATTACCATCCACGAGGCTTTTATCACAGGCAGTATTTATTCTATTTGGTCCTTGCCAAAACTCTGAAGTAGGCAGGGCAGTATGAGGTAAGCAAGGCCCCATTCTCTCTCACCATGCTTTTCCTCACAGACTGCGGGAGTAGGTCTGCTAAATCGAACATAAAGTTCCTCCGCAGGAAGACCTAACCAAAACTTCCAGCCTCTGTGGCATTAGAGAACTTGGGGCTACAAAGATTCATAAATAGAGAGTTCCAGATAAGAAAGACTGGTGACTGGTTATAGGCCACTCAATGGTTTAGGGACAGGTCTTTAAAGAGAGCAGCAAGTTATTTTGAAAAAAGCAAGTTGTTTGTATTTAAAGATCTGAATTCAAATACTCCCAGCATTTATATCATTCGGTTTACCTGTAACATAGGGACAATAATGGCATCGAGATCACGACTTTAGCATGAGGTGTAAGAAGTTAATAAACACGTAAAGTGCATTGCACAGCGTCTGGTATGTAGAAGAGGCTCAATGAATATATCTTTCCCTCCTTTATTACCAGTGCTTATTAAAGACTCTTAGGAGATTCATGCATTTCAACTGGGTTAAGGCAGTCAGTCATCTACTTTCCTGTGATAACCAGTATAGTTTACGTAAGCAATCTCACTCATCTCCGTTATCATGATAAGAGAGCCTGATATGGAAGAATTAACATAGAAGTCGTTCGATGGGGGTGGGGAGCAGGAGAAAGAAGTGGGGTAGATGCGGTTTTCAGGGTGCTGTTGGAAGGCAATGGTTGAATAGCAAGATCATGAAAGAGACAGCTGTACTTCACCACTTCGTTGAGACTTTGTCCAGGGCACTTATGGGATATTCCTTTCTCCCAGGACAGTGATTCTACAATGACACTGTCCTTCAGAGACAAACACCTTCCCAGGACTCACATGGTCTCTTTGAAAGCTTCCTCCTAAGACTCCACTGTTGTCCAAACACCTCCTACTTGAATGGGAGGTAGAGTGGGGCCCATTGAGAGGTCCTGTCTCCTAGGGGGTGAGAGTACAGGCTTTGAGGTGAGAGAGACCACTTTCATTTGCTGCACCATCCTAAAGCTGTTGCTTCGGTGTCGCCCTTGAAATGGAGGTAGTGTTTTGGCAGTGGTGAGGGCCAAGATTTTGTGGATTCAACAAAAGCAGTTAATTAAAGCTCAAAAAACAAAACAAACCACCCTGTGCATCCATCCCAAAAACAAAACCAAAAATGACTACAAAACCAGCAGTGCCAACATCAGGAAGAAGAAATCATCCCCACGGGACACAACCACAGGTACCGAGAGGAATGAATCGGCACCCTGGACTAACGGGTTGATGTGCCGGTTGAGTCCCATACATCCTTTATCTTAAACAAAAACCAAGTCCTCTGAATTTTACATGCACTCTCTGGGTGGAGCGTGCTGTTCATTTGGTGTATCCTGCCTGTCCATATCAACAAGTGTCTCCCTGAGGCCAGGAGACTGGATCTTAATCTCACCTCTTCCCACAAGCTTTACAGTTGGGGTATTCCTAAATAGAGCATCTCTATCCCAAATTCTGACCTATTGTTGGTTCTTGGAAACCTTAATTTGTATTTCTGTAGCAGTGGAGAAGGGAAACCCAAATGGCTGTCCTCAAACTACACAGCCTGGGAGCTGTGGTTTGTCTCTGCAGCTGGGTACAGAAGGAAAGGCTTTGGATGGGAGCTTTCATGATTTGGGACATGCTGGCAGAGGAGGGGTCAGCCCATAGGGTCTCGGGGCCTGGGTACCCTTCTCCGAAATTGAAAACAGACAGAAGGGCCAATTTACTGGCTTCTTTCTCTCTGTGTTCTCCAGCACAAGGCAAGGTCCCTATGAAACTGGATGTGAAAAGACGAGAGAGCCAAGTAGCTGTCTGCTTGTGGTGTGGATGCATCTGATGATCACCCCTGAGCACTAGGTACAGGGCTGAGTATGAAACATAACTAATTTGTTTTGGTCCCACCAACTTCATGTGGTTAAAGAACGAGGAAGTTAAAACACAAGGAAGTTGGGTGACTTGTCCAGGCACGCACCTGCTAAGTGGAGGTATTAAAATTTGAAACTATGTGGTCTTGCTAACGAGCCTGTGCTCACAACCACTTCCATGTAATGCCCATCCAGGCCATCTACACAGTGCACCTGGATTCCGAGACCCCACAGAAAGACTGCATGCATTCCTAGGGATCTGTAGCCCACAGATGGAAAATCACCGGTCTAGGTTCACCTCCTCTTCTATCCACAGTTTCTTTTCTTGGGTTCACAAGACGGCATCTCAACCCATAGCCACACAGTGCTGTTGGCACGGTTGCATATTCATTATGTATAGCTCATAGATGTGGCTAAAGAGAAGAGAGAGAGATTCTTGCCTTTTAATCCAGATTCTTAAGGTCCAGGAGGTCATCAGCTCTTTCTGCCACCGGGACGGGAATCTGTCTGCTTAACAGCGGGTGCTGGCTGCCTCCTGGATTTTCACAATCAAGGCAGTGGTTTTACTACTTGTTTTATTCTTGTCTTGACATGAGCAGTTGCCTGCTTTGGGTGGATCCAAAAGAAATAAATGGAAACTCCCAGGGCTCCCAAAGTAGATCCCACTGTCAAGGAGATGGGGACAGGGGTTATGGAAGCAACAACTTTGGGTATGGACAGAGATTCTTCCCCCCGAGAAAAGAAAAATGAGACTTCAGGTTAGAATCCCAAAGATGGTCTTTTCTTTCCATCTTTAGAGACTTACTTCTTTCTAACACGGAAGGGACAATCAGTGGGGTTTTTCACAGAAATGATTTGAATGGAGACCAGACACAAAATATATTTCTAGTACCTGATTTTTAATAAAACATACTATTGCTCAAACTTAAAGGTGACCATAGTATTTGGATTTTATATAGTGGTATAACAAGAGCTAATACCTGTTTATAGGTGAGTCCTACCGGATATCCAATCAAAGTTTGCCAGTGGCCAAAGGGCCTGGGTCAGGCACAGTGTCATAAAAGTGCAGTAGACTGGGGAAAAGATTTCCTAACTAGTCTTACAATTCTTGGATGTCCCCTAAAACTGTAAATTACAGAGAAAGTCCTTGAATAGGTCTCCCCACATCCCTCAGGGCTGGACCACTGACTGAGCGTGATGGGCAACCATGGCCATCTGGGGTATCATGCTGCCTGTCTTTGAGATGCGTAACCCGCCACTCACTTTCCAGATGAGGTGTCTTTGTGGCACCTTGCAGTTAGGGAGCAGTCTGGGCCACGAGGTGTGCTCAAGCAAACTGACGAGGAGCTTTGCTTGTAAATGCTGTGTTCCAGCCCGGAGACCCAGAGGACCTCACACTTGCCTTCCTGCCTTCCAACAGACACAGATCAGTTGAGGTGAGCTGACTTTTCCTTCAGAATGGGGAGAACAGAATTATAAGGAAGAGTCTCAGAGGGAACAGTGATGGTAAAAAAAAAAAACACAAAGTTTTATAAAATGTTAGACTATTGCATTAAATTTTAAAACCTAAAGGATAAAACTAAGTTATTGTCCATGCATATTTCACAGAGATTAAGTGTAACACTGATTACAAGTCCATGCTCTGAACAGGCTGGGGACTGTCATTCTCAGCTCAGATCACTCATGATGTGTGTGGCTCCTGGTAAGTTCCTCGGTGTCTCTGTGCCTCAGCCCCATCTCAGCAAAATGGATCTGGCGATAGTACCTGTTGTTGTTATTAGATAAGTTGATGTAGTGAAAGGTTTAGAGAGGCTGGCAGACAGGAAAGCCGTGTATGTGACTTACTGTGTCATTATTTTGTAAGGAGCCTTTGGACTTGAGAGAAGCAGGGACAGATCCTCCTGCGCGTCCTTGGGAAAAAGTTGGAAAGACCACTGGTGGACCCTGGGGGCACAGCTGGTCGGATGATGCAGCCTGCACACACGGGCCAGGAGGGCCGGGGGAGCAGACAGCCACTCACTCTCAGAGCGGGCTGGGGGGCTCGGGGGAGCTGCTCTCTGGGGGCCCGGGGTGGTTCCCAGGCATGCTTTGAGAAAGAAAAACCCATCTTGTAGTCAGCCCTCCAGCCAAATGTAGTGTAGGCCAGTTTATTTTATGCTTCCTCACAGAATTACACCGTTAAAAAATGGAAACAGCCTTCTCTGAAAGGAATCCCTTTAGGCTGTTAGCAGATAAGGACAAGAGGTCTTAGCTCAGCCAAGGACATTTGCATTTTAATAGGTAACTTCTGAAGCCCTAATCCTTCAGGACCTGGCTAAACAGCCCTGTGACCAATGTGTTTCTGAGGGTGAGGATGGGCATGAGTGGGGGGGTTGAAAAATGAGGACAGAGGGAATCATCTGAACCTCTCAGATCATATTCCCTGAATGTCATCCCTGCCGAAGGCCATCAGGAAATATGAGAGAGCGTGCGCGTGCGTGTGCGTGTGGGGGGGGGGGGGAGGCTGCAGGAGTGGAAGGGGGTTGTGTATTGCTTGTTGCAGCGATGGGCATGCAGCATGCATATTTAGCGTTTAGTGGGCACCGAACACCCTGCAATACTGGGGACAGCCTTACCTCAGAAAGAATTGTCCTGCTTTTGCACAACCTTTGAATGTCCAGCCAGATGTTTTATCATTGTTTGAGTCTTGAATCTGACTGACTAATAAATGCAAAGAATTTTTACATTTCTTCCTATATGCTGGATGTTCTAGGGAAAAAAAACCCGTGTAATGCCCATGTAAAGATTTTTCTTTGCTCTTCCTGGAACAACATCCTTGACTGGCTCACTGTTGGACCAACTCAGAACCCCAGCAGGTGCACACTTCCTCATCTTTGCACTGGTGCCTCGCCCTCCCCTCGGGCTGTGCGCGTAGCCAGCACACGCATCATGGATATGTTTTCTTATCATAAAGCTATTTCCCTTTATTTCTTCTTTATGTTAAGACTTTATGTGTGTAGGAGAGGTGGATCCAGAACTCCCACAGTTTGGGCCCTCTTTAAAAAATTGAATAGAAAATTATGAATATAGGGGCTCCTGGGTGGCTCAGCTGGTTAAGCGTCTGCCTTCAGCTCAGGTCATGATCCCAGGGATTTAGCCCCGCATCAGAGGCTCCCTGCTGAGCAGGGAGTCTGCTTCTCCCTTTGCCTCTGCCTCTGCCCCCTGCTTGTGTTCTCTCTCTCTCTTTCTCACTCGCTCTCTATCAAATAAAGAAAAGAAAATTATGAATACAGTATTAGGTATTAGAATGACTATTTAGAACAAGAAATTATATCCCAATAAGGTATGAAATATATAAAAGCCGAAAAATGACACACACATTATAAAAATCCAGGAAAAATAACAATTCGCTGCTAGGCATTGCACTCTTACACTTTTCTTTTCCTATGTATCTTTACTAAGTACTCTTTGATCCTCTTCATCAGACAGTGATACTGTATTATCATTTTTTAAAAAATTTATTTGACAGAGAGAAAGAGAGCAAGCACAAGCAGGCGGGGAGAGGCAGAGGGAGAAGGAGAAGCAGGCTCCCCGCAGAGCAGGGAGCCCAATGCGGGGCTCGATCCCAGGACCCTGAGATCATGACCCCAGCCGAAGGCAGATGCCCAACTGACTAAGCCACCCAGGTACCCCTCGTATTATCACTTTTAATAGAGAAACTAGAAATACAACTCATTCTTTCCCCTAGCATTGCTGATCAGTATTTTTTTCTATTACTGATACTTGGGGTACATAGAAAATGCAGTTTCTATGAAACATGCTCACTGTTTTTTTCCATGAACAAGAAGACAAAAGCATCATGGTGTGTTTATAATTCTGTATTTCACATTACTGAGAATATTCCTGAAGGGCGAGAACTTCCTTCCATTTTCACTAGACACAGAAATGAACCAAATCCTCTGCTTACAATTTTACACACATCTGACACTCGGGAAATAGTTTTGACAAGATTACCTTCTGACTCCAGATATTTCAACCTCGGTTTTCCTTCGCTGCCCGCAAATTTCCAGCGCCGAGTCCTGGAGGATGCGGTCACGCTGCAGCCTGACCACTGGCCCTCTACCTTTGTGTCCCGAAGCCAAGACAGTTGGCTCTTCGGTGGAGTTTTCCTGGAGGCCATTCCTACCATGATGGCTCGAAGTGCCTCGCCGTGTCTTACCCTACCTGGAAGGAACTGCAAACTCCATGCATCTCTTACACTAAACCAGGACAGAATACCCTCAACCCACATCCTCCTTAGCTGGATCCCAGAACCTTCCTGAAGCTACTCTCATGTGCCAGTAGGAAAGGAAATCTCATCCAAATGTGGCTAAAATATCTGACTTCTGTAAATTTTACAAAAGCATATGACCTCCTTCAGAACCTTGGAGGGGCCCACGCCAGTGAGGGGTCATAAAGGTTAACTTTCTATAGCCCCCCGACTCCACCTCTGCTAGGTGAGTCCATGATCTGTGCATTCTTATCAAGAGAGCAAGGAGAGTGTGACCAAATATATACCGCAAGATGGGGTCTGATCGGATTGAAAAGCACTGGTCTAGGTTTTGAAGAAACGAGGAAGGCCAGACAAAGGTGAGATAGGTGCTTTAAACTGAGCAGTTTCTAGAGAAATTGTCCTTTCCTTCAAAACAGGCAAGATTTTCAGAGGTTCAAGAAAACAGTGGAGGACTTTGGGTCAGACCTCCAGTGTCAGACCCAAAACTAGAATGTCTGGTCTGACAAGGGATGTGAACAGTGGACTGAATATTGGAAAGAGATTCAGTGTCAGAACATTCAGGATGGGGCGCTTGGGTGGCTCAGTCAGTGAAGCGTCTGCCTTCGGCTCATGTCATGATCCCAGGGTCCTCGGATCGAGTCCCGCATCGGGCTCCCTGCTCAGCGGGGAGTCACTTCTCCCTCTCCCTCTGCCACTCCCCCTGCTTGTGCTCTCTCTCTCTCTGTCAAATGAACAAATAAAATCTTAAAAAAAAAAAAAAAAAAGGAAAGAAAGAAAATTCAGGATGTTTTGATGACTGTCCCTACTGGCCAGTGTTTCTCATAGGATTGCTCAAGGATCTGCAAGTTTTTTAAATGAAAAATACATACATTTTCCACTGGTGATAATCTAAACAAATAAAATATGTTATGGATCATTCAGATGACCATTCTGTGACTAAAATTGCCACTTCAGGGGCGCCTGGGTGGCTCAGTCGGTTAAGCGACTGCCTTCGGCTCAGGTCATGATCCTGGAGTCCCGGGATCGAGTCCCGCATCGGGCTCCCTGCTCGGCGGGGAGTCTGCTTCTCCCTCTGACCCTCCCCCCTCTCATGTGCTCTCTCTCATTCTCTCTCTCTCAAATAAATAAATAAAATCTTTAAAAAAAATAAATAAAAATAAAATTGCCACTTCATTTCAGTGCCGACATTTGCATTGCTGTTTACAATTTACAACTGCATCCAGTGACTATCAAATTAAGTCATTTTGCAGCCATGAAAGTGGGTTCAAAAGGAGAAAAGTGGAGCGAAGATTCCTGTGGCACAGGATGTACCACAGAACAGGCTGCCGCAAACACAGCCACCGTCTGTTGGGTTTGGTTTGGTTAAATTGAACTATAATTAACATACAACATCCTATTAGTGTCAGTGTCCGTCAGAGTGATTTGACATTTTTTTTTTTAAATTTTATTCTTATGTTAATCCCCATACATTACATCATTAGTTTTAGATGAAGTGCTCCATGATTCATTGTTTGTGCATAACACCCAGTGCTCCATGCAGAATGCGCCCTCCTCAATACCCACCACCAGGCTAACCCATGATTTGACATTTTTATACATTACAAAATGAGCCCCACAACGAGTCTAGTTTAGTTACCTGTCACCGTGCAAAGTTATTGCAGTCTTATTGACACTATTCCCTGTGCATGTACATTACGTCCCTGTGACTCGTTTATTTTATAGCTGGTGGTTTGTACTTCTTAATCCCCTTCAGCTATGTCACCCCTTTGGTGACCACCAGTTTGTTTCCTGCATCTATGAGTCTGTTTCATTGTTTAAAGATTTTACTTACTTGAGAGAGAGAGCGCATGAGCAGGGAGAGGGGCAGAGGGAGAAGCAGACTCCCCGCGGAGCAGGGAGCCCGATGCGGGGTTCAATCCCAGGACCCCCAGATCGTGACCTGAGCCGAAGGCAGACGCTTCACCGACTGAGCCCCCCAGGCACCCCTATGAGTCTGTTTCTATCACAGCTCATGCCATAGTCATGTTGCATGAAGAAAATCCTCTCCACGTGACCTATGGGGCAACAGTTAATTAGAAGGTAAATATAATCATAAATAAGAAATAAATAATTTTTATATTCTCAATTACTAAATTAGATATACCAATTTACAATATATTTTAATAATGTCAAAATGTTCATCTTTAAGAGAAAAAGAGAACTATGTCTAATTATCAAGGGCTACCTCCTTGAAGTCAGATTTTGAACATAGATTGCTGGCAGAGTTTTGGTTAATCATATGCCCTAATTTTCCAGAGTGAACAAAGTCTTGCACTCTATTAATATCATTTTGCACAACATACTTTTCCAAACAGGCAATCCCTGAATCTGAATTATTATACTCAGATATGGGAATGACTTAAATAGAGATACAGAACTGATACTTGATCATTCTACCATGAAACCCAACACACTCAGAATTTTGTTTTAGCACAAAAACATCATTCATCATATGTATTCATTTCTTTATTTGTTCAATGAACATTCATGTGCTAAGCATTCTGTAATGTGATGGTAATATGAACAAGAACTAGAAGGACCAGATTTCTTCCCTCGCGGAGTGAAACCTCCATTGGAAAAGACAGACATTAAAAAGTAAACAAATAAAATAGGAACAGCTTGTAATTAAGGTTTGTAAAAAGTAAATAACTTTGCTATACAGAATCACAAGGGTAATTTAGCTTAGGATGGTTAAGGAAGGACTTTCAACAAAAATGAGTTAGAGCGGGGCGCCTGGGTGGCTCAGTCGTTAAGCGTCTGCCTTCGGCTCAGGTCATGATCCCAGGGTCCTGGGATCAAGCCCCACATCAGGCTCCCTGCTCCGTGGGAAGCCTGCTTCTCCCTCTCCCACTCCCCCTGCTTGTGTTCCCTCTCTCGCTGTGTCTCTCTCTGTCAAATAAATAAATAAAAATCTTAAAAAAAAAAAATGAGAGCATGAGATAGAATGGACCAAGCTAAAAGCTAGGGCAAGACTATTTCAAGCAATAGGAAGTTCAAAGTCCCCCAAACAAGAAGGAATTTAGAGAATTCCAGGAATTAAGAGAAGACAAGTAGGATGGAAGCATAGTAGTGATTAAGGGGACAGAGGCAAAAAATGAGATTAGATGTGTATCTAGCAGCTGAGCAGCGGTGGGAGCCTGGTGCAACATGGGGAAGCGTCAGGACTTTATTTGAAGGGTAATAAAAACCATCAATCAAACTGAGCAATGGGACACACACACACACAGAGGCATTTGTGTGTATTCACCTTTAAATGGTTTGATGGCTCTTCATCAAATACAGGTATGCACACATCCATATACACACGTATTTGCACACACACATGCATGCACCCATTGCAGCTATGTGTGATAAAGATTTTCTGAGTGGCATTTGGGAAATGGGGAGGAGACAATAAAACACGGTGATAGATTGGCCTGGGGAGGTAGCAGTGCAGGTGAAGACAAGTGGATGGGGTTCAGGCATCTGTTGGGAGTGGTATTAACAGGACTCGCTGACAGATTGGAATGTGAGGGAAGCATAAAATAAGATTCCCAAGTTTCTGACTTTAATCACTAGGTAGGTGATGATGCCATTCATTACATGGTGAAGACTGAGGGAATGCCAGATGTAGGGAGGAAAACCAAGTGTTCCAGTTTGGAGATGCTTTAGTTTGAAGGGTTTTTGTGATATCTGATGTGTTCATGCCAAACAGGCAGTTATAAGAGTCAGGAGACCAGAAGAAATGTCTGGACCAAAGACATAAGGTTGAAAATTATTGGCCTACGTTTAAAGCCAGTGGAGCAAGATGAGATCAGCCAAGGAGAGAGAAAGAGCTGCTGGAGAAAGATATTTGTCCCAGGAAAGAGTCGTGAGAAATTTTGATATTTAGAGAATGGGTAGAAGGGAAAGACCCAGAAAGAGACCAGAGGAAATGACCAGTAAGGTGGGAAGAATCTCAGAGAATGTACCACTAAAGCTGAGGAGAGTGCCATTCTAGAGGAAATGGTTGCTTGTATTGAATTCTGTGGAGGGGTGAAGATAAGAGAATAAAGTTTTTCTTTGGATCTAACGATATGGAAATTTCTGGAACCTTATCAATGGCAATTTTGGGGGACTGGTAGGTATGGAAGCCAGGCTGAAGTGGGTTGGAAAGGGAATAGGATGTGAGGAAGTACAATGAGCATGCCGGTCTGAGTTTTGCTGTGGGATGACGATGAGGGAAGATGCGGGGTCAAGAGAGGGTTTGTATTTTATGGGAGGTGCCAGGTCTTATTTGCTAGCAGATGGGAATAATCCAGTAAGCAGAGACACACAATGAGGGAAGGCAGAGGCAGGTAGTGGAAAGAGTGAAGTCTTTGAGTCACAAAAAGGGAGAAATGGCTTTCATTCAATTCAGTTAAGAGTTCATGAACATAACAAGGGTGCTTCTGCTATAACATCATATGTGTTTATTTTAAAAAGTCCTTGCATTCTGCAAACACACACACTAAAAATAACAAGGATTTTGGGAAAAAAATATTGTGGCAGATCATGCAAAACCAGAGCACTAATACAAACATTAGCATTTCTGCTAAATAAATTAAATGGTTAAAAAAAGTTAAATCTCTAGTAAGTGAATAAAATCAATAGTAGACATAGGACTTGATCGTCTTCAAAGGTAAAGGACGGTGGATGGAAGGAGATGACAAGGTGAAAATGCACAGAAGCCGGAGAAAACCAGGCAGTGAGCACTCTCCAGACAGACATACGGTGACACTAAGCTGTGGAGAACACCTGCTCCTTGTGTGGGTGCTCGGACCCTGGCCGTCACAACTGCACCAGTGAGGTCTGGGTCCAGCCGCCCTTCCCTGGCAGTAAACATTCACATGCTGGGGAAAATCTTGTGGCAACTAGCTTCCACATCATATTGACATTATTCCTGGGTTTACCCATAGTAGGTGGCGCATTTGCATTTCAGAAACGTGCTGCGTCGCAGAAACTCTAGTGCATTTCTCACTGAGCAGCTGCTGTGTGCACAGCAATGGACAGAGGACTGTGTAGGGTACAGAGATGCAAGAAGGGGAGTTTCCCCCAACCATATCTGACTTTGTCAAAATCTTGATTTCCATAGTCAGAAATAATAAAGGGGAGATTGGAATGTGTTCCAAGAGAAATAATAAACATGGAATCACAACAGTGATACACATTTATCAAGCACTTACTCTAAGTCATATTGCTTTATCCCATTGAACACTCACAGGAACCCTATGGAATGGTACTGGTAGCATCCTTGTTTTTCAAAAAATAGGGAGGTCATACAAACAGTGAACAGCAGAGCCAGGATTTGACACTCAGGTCTGAATAGCTAGGTTCTTAAATATGAGGAGAGAAGGCATTCAGCATGCTGTCCCTGTACTTTTCCCACAACATTTGGGATTATTGAGTCATTCCCTCCACCTCCAATAAGTTGAGAACTCACGGCCATCTTTTGCCTTACGCTTTATGAAACACAGTTCTGGAAGAGCTCCTGCAGCTGGTGGAGCTGCAGGAAAAGTCTGGAAAGAAGTGATTGGACCTGACATAGTGGGTGCTGGGAGTTAGCATGCATTGTCACCATTTCATGTGGCAAGACCGAGCCTCTGTCCCACGGAGTAGACAGGCAAAACAGGGGGTGATAGGGGCTTCCACCGTCTTGCCTCTCCCCCCAAAGAGCGACTCTTTAGGTGAGGGGACTCCAGTAACATCAGGCTGTGGAGTGGACTGCTTGCATTGGCAGCCAAGTAGGTGGGGCCTCGGATGGGCAGGCTGGAGCAGGCAGACGGTGGGACCTACATTGCTCTGAAAAGCCCCCCCTAGGCCCCCCTCTGAGAGCGCCTACATTTGGATACCTGACAGAGAGAAAAGAACAGTCAATAATGTTGAAGAAATGGAGACAACTAACAAAAAGAGGACCTTACCACAACCGTACCTCCTCTAATGAGGTGGCAGTCATGTGCAGGCATGGCACTTACACCCAAGCCCGGAGTGACCGCGCCTACGCTGTGGGCGACTCCGTCTCATTCTGCGCCCCCTCTCTCCTCCCCCCCAACAACGAGGGGCTCATGCTGGGAAAGAAAGGGGTGCAGGGGCGTGGTCACCACCCTTCACCTCCCAACACCGATGGAGCCATTGCCGCCACAAACCCTGTTCTGGGCTCGGGGGCAGCTGAAGGAGCAGGGGGTGAGGGAACCCGGAGAGAATTTCACATCGAATATGAAGTTAAAACTTGAAGACTCAGGATTGTGTTTAATAACTCCAGTGAGGTGGTTTTAGTAACACAAAGTGATGAAAAGGTCGCGAAGGTGGTCGAAGACGTCATTAGGGAGCATGCTGCCCAACAAGAATGGAGCCACAGTAATAGTTTCGGGGAAAAGTAGCGATTTCATGTGTATACCTCGCAAGCTGAGACTCCTTTCAACACAGCTGTGTCTCTGAAATGGAAAGGTTGGACCACATAAGCCCTAAGGTCCTCTGCAGGTCTAGCATCCAAACATTTGCCGGCAACTGGGATTGGAGCAGTTCAGGCAGCTCCGTTAGGTGGACGGTGTGGCCCTGTGGTGGTTCCCAAAGAACAGTGGTTCCTGCAGCCTGGCTGATGAGTCCTTGCTTCTCCTCTCCGGTCTGCCAGGTGACAGTTCGGGAGCTGTCATGCCCTCGCCTTCCGTGATCCTGGCTCACATGGGTGGAAGTGAAAAGAGGAAGCGGGAGGTCGCGATAGATTTGAAAGCGGAAGTCAGTGGAGAACGGAGTTGAAAGCAGAATACGGGAAGGATGGTAGGATTGAGGATAACCATGGGGTGTCTGTTAGAAGTGACTTGGGAGACAGATGGGATCTTCAGGTTCCTAATCCGTTTTTATCCTCAGTCCCAAAGTAGGGAAAAACATCATAAAACTTTAAATTAGGTAAAGGACCTTAAAGATGATCAATTTAAACTCCTTGTGTTAGGGAGTGAGAAGCCCGAGCTGCAGAGCATGCTTTGTGCGGGTTTTCTAAACCATTCACTGGTAGCCAACGCAGAACTAAATTATGAGGTTCCATTTGCTTGTTTGTTCGTTTGTTTGAACTGAAGATTCAGGCTGAGCAAAGGCTGAAAGAACCAGTGCTCCTAAGAGGGACTATGCTACTCCAGTGTGGGGAGAAAGATCCTGAAGAAATGAGAAAATAAAAGAGCTAAAACATACCATATTTAATAACAAGATGGAGAATTAAGTCAGAGTGATGTGATAAAGCATGAGTGGGTGTCTCATTCATGTATTTAGGTTCATCACGTACTGAAATGATAACAGGGCAGTTGACTCTCTCAATCCCAAGTTCAGTGAGTCACCACATTCAGTGACACTCACCATCCACTCTGCAGAACGGACTGGCAGGTGCATACCATTGGCTACATGACTGCAGCCGGTAAACTTCTCTTTAGGAGAAACACCAGGAGATTGAAGTGTCACAAATACAGGCTGAAGAACGTTTCAAACCTGAAAGTGACTCACAGCGCTGAATGCATCTGAATTATCAAGTAGGGGAACCAAGAACAGCCCAGTGAATTTGCTCATTCGAAAATCTTGGTGTAGCCCTCATCATCCAGGGTTTGTGTCTTAGCCACGCAAGCCTCGCATCTCAATGGTAAACTCACAGAAGCTGACCAGTCTCTGAGACATCACTCAAACTCACTAGGTAACTCCAAATGCTAATTCATTCATTTTTCATGGTAAATAGACCAGACCAGGCATATCTTTGTGGCTTTTGCTTCCTGGTGGATATAAGCAATTTAGTATATTAAAGTGCATGTCAGAAGATTACTTATTATAACCCTATTACTCTGTTCTTACCCTATCAAAGAATGCATAACAATCTATGAAATTCACATCTTTTTTGTCTGGTTCCTCGTCACATACAATGTGTGTTTGAATCATTGCTCTTTACCTGGTGCTCAGCACAGTGCAGGGCATGTGTAGACCTTCAATAAATATTTATTAGAGGTATAAATGAGCAATTAACTCATTGATTATTTCTATCATGATGTTGCAGCCTAATAAATCCTTCTTTTCCTTAGAGACAATTTTCTAAAAAGAAGAAAAGCTCTTGAAGAGCATTTGAAGCATGCTAGACAACTCTGTCACCAATTGTTGATCTTTCGTGAGAAACATGAATCTCGTTTTTGCATCCATGCTAAGGAAAAACCAGCACCTAAGGCCATACTCTTTAATTCGTTCCTATGGTAATATCATTGAGTGTTTTCTTTTATAACTGATGGCCTGCCAGCCCTACTGAGATATATAGAATGTGGACAAGATATAGCCTCTAATCCTTTCTATTATTTTAAAAACAGGATATTTAATTATACATTTAATTTACTGGAAATACAGTATAATAAAGTCATCAAATGAAAAGGAAGATCAAGTCCCTTGTGGTACCTGGCTCTGGTGTGTAGATGCCCTTCACCCCAGGCACACGTCACCTTGCTGAAGAAGAGTCAGTCTCCTCTGACCTGCCTTTTATGGTGTCCTTGTGGCAGCAAGTCCAGTTCTTTCAGAAACCACAAGCAATTTGATTTTCTAGGGCACATCGCTGGCCAGATACTGACTGCAAGGATTATTTTGAAGTGTGTCACTCAGACTTCGTGGCCAGAATGAGAGGAGAGCAGAGGAACACTGCAGATCCTTTAGTGTGCATCACCCTCTTCTCCTCTGGATGCCATCATTGATCCCTTGTTTCTAGAGCTTTTGTTTCTTCTGCTTACAGGATTGCTTGTGGGTTTGCTAACATTTGCAGACCCCACTCCTACCCCCGTGCTATCCTCCTGCCACCTCACGTCTCTGCTGGTTATAATACATGGGCTTGCTGGAGTACGACGGTGTGTGGTCCTGCATCATCAACATGAAAAGAGTGAATTTCCCCCCACTGGATATATGGGAATACGCGCTCGACTCAGATCAGGCGGACCAAGTTTGATTCCAATTCTACTCAGTCCTACGTCGCTCTCTGGCCCTAAGGGATGAAAAGAAACTTCTATACACAAACAGTTTCACAGAATAAATGTAAGGGAAAGGGCATGATTAGGAAAGCACTGTTGGCAACTTCTAATAAAAAATTGATTTAGACAAAAGTCATCAAAAGATGAAATGATAAAATATTGATGGGATCAATTTGAATAGAGCACCAGGCTGTTGCTACCCGGAATGCTGATCAATTTTGCATTGCTTAGGGTGGGAAAACCAAACAGGGTGCACCTCCTGATTGGGCTTCCAGATAAGATACAGGATGCCTTGCTAAACTTGAATTTCAGATAAACAATAATTTTTAGTACATATGTCTCATGTAATATTTGGGACACACTTATCCTAAAAAATTATTTGCTGTTTGTTTAAAATTCAAATTTAACGAAGTATCCTTTATTTTTATTTGTTAAATCTGATAACTCTACTTGAAGTAATGCAAAGTTGTGTGTGTGTATATATATATGCATATATATAGTTTAATACAGTTTTACATATAATTTATATATATAGCTTAATATAGTATAATGCAGTTTATAGTATATATATTTTAATATAGTTTATATAGTTTAATAAGTTTAACCTGCATCTAATTAAGCCTTTAAAATTGACTTCAAATTTACAAGAAATACAGGGCATAGAAAGAAAAATGGTACAATGCATGAATGGTATCCTGAAGGTGCCTGCCCATGAAATGAAAAAACTGGGTGGAGGATGGTAGAATGCTCTAGACCAAAGATGCTCAAAGGAGGAACATTTTGCCCCCCAGCGGGTATTGACAATACTTAGAGACATTTTTGGTTTCCCCCCATACGCTGCAGGGAGGGGAGAGGATGCTGGGAGCACCTAGTGTGCGGAGGCAGGGAAGCTGCTAACTGTCTTGTAACACACGGGATACTCTTACCCCTCACCACACCACAAAACACATCAGGCCCCTGAGAACAGCAGTGTCACTGTTGAGAGACCCTGACCTGGTCTCAAAGAGCCTTTGAAGACTTAACAACCAATTGCAATGCACATTGCCCACCTGAATCCTGACACCACACTACACATACAAGAGAGAAGGCAAGGCAGCTATTTGAAAAGGATAGGATGGAAAAATGCTTATGTGGGAAAGGCTCACAGTACACGGCTAAGAGAAAAAATGAACTGGATGTAAGGAAGTTTGTATGGCATGACCTCATATTACTGAAAAGGAGAAAGAGCTACGAAAACAAGTCATTCTGTGTTTGCTGTAAACATAAGGGTGTATGTGTGTGTAAACAGACACACACATTAATGCAGAGAAAACCAATTAGAGAATTAGTCACCAAAATATTAATAGTGTTGGTATTTCTAAGTTGGAGATCATAAGTGATTTATGTGATCTTTTTTCCCCTATTTTCTGTGTTTTCTAAAATGAACACATATTACTGTTTTTAACCAAGGGGAAATAGGATGGTTTTAGAAAGAAAGTTCTTAGTCTGGGTGGAAGACCCTTACAGCAATCACCTTTTGCAGAGCAGAGCTGAAATGGCTCCTCAGACATCTCCCTTGTGCCCAGAGAACCTTGATGGAGATGGTGACGCTGAACCAGAAACTAAAGGAACTGGGGCAGAGATCTGCTGTGTCATTCTCTCTCCAGCAAGATCCAAGAATGAACCAAAGGGAGCATGAGGAATGGGCCTGACAGCAGCCTCTGTCTTTCCAAGCGTGGGAGGTGGGTCTCCCTCAATGGGAGCTAGGCAGAGATGTATGTCTGGTGAGCCTTAAGGAAAGTGGCTATGGGCCAACACTGGACAAGAGAAGCCCTGGCCGCCATTCCCCTCTGTGTGCCCTGATCATATTTGGAAAAGTTGCAGGAAGTTTTCTGTTCTCTGATCCTGAAAAACTAGAATATAGGGTCTTCTCTTTTTAAGCTTATCCAGTGTCCCCGTGGTTTTACTTGACTAAACCCAATGCAGTATTGGTTTCTGAACCCCCAACAGTCCCCAACAGTGAGTAAACAAATGAAAGCATCTCCCTTGTCTGCTACCCAAGTTCCTAACGAAGCTCTTGAGACAAGCCCTAGGGTTCTCTCATCCTTAGCTCTTGTTACCCCAGAGGGATTTTCAAAAGGATGGTCTCAGGAGACCTGGCACGAGGGATTTGCTTCCCTTGGGGATAATAAATAGTCAAAGCTCCTAAAATCTGGAGTTTAAGAGACTGCATTTTTTCCAGGACTACTTCTCAAGCCAAAGGAACCAATGCCCTCAACTTCAAGAAATATAGCAATAATTTGAGGTTTTCTCTGATACTAGAGAAAGCTGAATTTTCCTTGCTTTGTAGGTTTTAGCTTCCCTTGTAAATGGCTCTTGAACACAAGGTATTTTTACTGGCTTCCTCTGAATAGATTGAGCCCTTTCAGTGACTTTTAAAAATCACTATCTGGAAAGTGATTCCTTCTTCCTTTCACCAAGGTCAGAAGCAGTGAGTGGCTGTGGGCAGAACTAAGTGAAAATGGAATGCCATGTGTGTTTTCGAAATTCTTATTATTTTCCCTCTAAGTTTTTCATTATTTTTTGGTTGTATTGATTCTCATGCCATTAATATTATATTTCTTCATGCTCATCTTGCTGTGGTAATGGATTCAAAGACATGAAATTTAGCAGAGACATGATAATAATCTTCCACTATCGAGCTGAAAAGGAAATAGAAGGTAGGAAAATGTGGGGAAGTGGCAAGTTGCAGGGAGACAGATGTTGAGTCAATAGAAAGTGATATTTTCTAAGAATCAAGTCTACTCAACAATAGAATAGATGATAGTATATCTATATGGATCTGTATAGTGGGAAAGTGTGCACCATTGGTAATGAAGAGATAGATCCACTCCACTATTATCAAGAGTATTCAAGATATAATAGTAAGTGAAAAAAGCTAGTTGTGAATTGGTATGTGCAGTTTCATTTCATTTGTGTAAAATTGAAATGATACGGAAATATGCACAATTGTACTTAGAAAATTTCTAGACAGAAATTTTAGAAAGACACAGACATGAATCATTTTTACCCCTGGACCAGAGAATGCAAAGCACAGGAAAAGAACTCTAACGTTCCCATTTATATCCTTTTGTACAGATGGCTGTTTTTCCCCGAAAGCATTTTTATAATATAAAAAGCCTGGTTTTATTTTTTAGGTAAACTTGGTATCTTTAAAAAAAAAGAGAGAGAGAGAGAGAGAGGATGCTAACTTGTAAGATAATGAATTTTCAATCATTGGAAACACTGAAGCAGAATTTGGGGGACTATTTGTGAGGAATGCTTGCTTTTAAAATTACCTCCTAGTACTAAGGTCCTGTGATTCCATTATATTAAAGGACTTAACGCCACCAAGCACATGGGTTTTCCCAGCTTGCTTCCCACTGGAAAGACTTGAATAATGAAATAGATAAGATTAACCCCTTGCCCAAGATTGCTTGTCAGGTCGAAGCAGAACATGATTACTCTAGAAGGAAATATTTTGACTTTTTTTTTCAGGGTAGAGGGATATTTCTGGCTAAAGATCCAGAATCCAAGAAAACAGCAAGTGGTGTAAAGTATTGTTCTTCTTGGTGACCTGGATTCCACAGAAGTAGGCTGCCATTTTGTTTCTGCTGTCATGACCTTACTATCATGGTGTTAACACTCACCAGGTTTTTGCCGTCTTGATGAGTCCTCGTTTTCCCGAGGGGGTGATGAGAGAGGAGAGGGAGGCACAAGCTCAATTCGATCTTTTTTCTTCTATATCCTTGCTTATCTTCCCAACTCCCTTAGCGGAGGTAGGATTGGGAGGTCGGATTGATTTTCCAGTTACATAAGATTGGGGTTTTATCTTGTTCAGTAACACATCATGCATCTCAGTTAAACAGCAATGGTTTCAAGACTAGCCTATCACCACATCTCAAAAGAAAATGAACACATAATTTGCTCTCCATTTCCCCCTATAGTTTGAAAATATTTTATATTTTTCTATTCCTCAAAATCTTTAGTAAGGAAATTCCAAAATCTGCCCTCACTTAGCTGCTTGCATCCCACTGTGGTGATAGTCAGAATTTTTATTTTGTCTCTATTTAAAATTTTAATATTTTGTTCATCATAGATTTTTGCATCAGCTTTTTAAAAAAAATACTGCATCAAAATCGTGTTCATCTTGATCACTGAGTGTTTTTGGTGCTCCCCTAAATGTTGCGTTCAAGATGAGTGCCTCACGTGCCATACTTCACTTCCAACACTGTTCAGAAAGGTTTTCTTTTTCCAACTACAATCTTTCTTTAAAAACCAAAGTTAATTTCCTCTGGATCTGGCTGTTGGGTGCTCAAATTTCTATGACATTCCTGTTTGCAGACTAACTTGGTCTTACATGATACTGTCAGCTTTCTCTTCTCCAAGGTAAATTAACCCACTACATTTACCTTTTCTCTTTCCTTTTCTCTTCAATCCTCACTGCAGCCTCATTATGGAGTCTCATTGTAAGAAGAATTTAACAGTTATTTTTCGGTCTGTTTAGAAGAGAAATAATTAAGAAAATCTGTATTATATAGGGAAGATAAAAAGAAAAGCCATTTAAGATTCTCCATTCACTATCCAGAAAAAAATATTTTTAGCATTTTGGTATATTTATTTCCAACCCATTTTTAATGGTGTGTGTACCGTTCCATGTTTCCCTTCATTGTTTATTCCTTCTTCTTTTCTTTTTATTTTTGAAAAATTATGGACTATCTATCTATCTACCTATCATATTTTTCCATGTCAGAACATTAGATGTTTAATAGCTCCATAGTTCCCATCAGATGGATATATTATAATTCATTATTCCTTTACTTATTTACATTGTTTTTGGTATTCATTATTATAAATAATATCATAAAAGCTTCTTACACATATATCCTGATACATCTCTCTGATTATTTCTTTAAGTAATTGGCAGCAGAAGTATTAAGCCAAGGAGAACGGACACTCATGGTCACTAATATGCTAATTTTTCATTTACTTATCAAGGTAAACATACTAAAATTTTTCCGGTTTCCCCAGTGTTTTCCAGTTTTTCCAATTTTTTTTCCCAATGTAATCTCATTCCCAGAGTGAGGAAAATCCTTTAATTCTTTTCAATAAAAGCCACAGGGAAAAAAGTGTCTTCTTTCTCCCCTGTTTTGTAGCCATGATGCTTCTTCAGGCAGTTGTGGTAAAGGCAATTCACACTGGCCTTAAAATGAGAAGATTGGATCTATGACTTACTAATTTTGGGCAAACCAGCGAACCCTAGGTGTCTTAGATTCCCCATCTGCAAGATGAAGATAGTTATTGAACAGATGGGATTGATGTGCTGTTAAATAATACATATAAACACTCTTCATAAACCAAAAAGTGCCATAAGGAACTATCCTGGTTGTTATTATTGTTATTATTATTAAACTTTTTTTTTAAATGAGAACTTGTTGATCTCTAAAACCCCCCAGATAGTGAGAGAGGGTATGCAAACTTGTTTCCCCAGAGGTACAGTTTATTATTCTAAAGAAATTAGAAAAGAGAGCTCAGAGTCTAGTCATGAGTCAGACCACCTGTGAAAATTCATGTCCAAGCACCAGCTGCAAAACACGAAAATACACACAGTGCAGGAGAACCAACACTTAGTAACTGACCTACACGCACAAGGCGTGCATCGACAGGGCCCGGCTGGTCCTGAGAGGTCCCTCCGAGCAAGAGGAGGCTCCGTCAGTACCCAAAAAAGAGGGGGAATGTGTCTGGTTAAAAACTACATTCGGGAGGGCAGTCAGGTTTGAAGCAGTTGAATGATTTGTGAAAAGGGTTCACGAAAAGATGTAGACAGGTGGAACAGGGACAGAACAAACACTCAGGTCCCCTCAGAGCAGAGAGCGTTGTCCCAGTTAGCAACTCGGAAGGTAAGATCTTTAAGAGGATGATCAAAATTGTGACTTCAACAAAGTGGAAGAGGTTGGCCAATTTGTTTTAGGTAAATAAAAATCTGAAACTGTAATTCATGAGAAAATTCTTCTCAAAATTATGCATTTTCTAATTCTTTAGCTCCAGTTGCCTCCAAACACCCATGTTCTGGCTCATGAGGAAACCTCTTCCAAACTAGCCCAGGTATCCTTCCTGCTACCCTATCCCATCCGTTTCTTCTTCTGTACTTTTATACAAAACTCCTTGTACATGCAATTGCTTCGTGATTATGTTTTCTGCCTTTTCCCTCCTGGGGCACAGGAGGACCCATGCACCTGACACATCCCGTGGAGCAGGTCCTTGTTGCCCCTTCTGGTCCTGAGCAGGCGTGGGGCACAGGCATGTTCTGACTCACTGACGGGCCTGAGTCTCCATCGTATTGACCCAACAATTCATCCATGAAGACCAAGAACCACACAGTGGTGAGTGAATTCATTCTCCAGGGGTTTTCCAGCTTCCGAGAACACAAGGTCATCCTCTTTGTGATATTTCTTACGTTGTACCTTTTAACTCTGGCTGGCAATGTCATCATTGTGACCATTATCAGCTTTGCTCGTCATCTCCACACACCCATGTACTTCTTCCTCGGTGTGCTCTCCACCTCCGAGACCATGTACACACTGGTCATTGTACCGCGGATGCTCTGCAGCCTTGCAGGTCTTAGCCAACCCATCTCCTTGGCTGGCTGTGCCACCCAGATGTTCTTCTTCCTCACCTTGGCCATCAACAACTGCTTCCTGCTCACGGCCATGGGGTACGACCGCTACGTGGCCATCTGCAACCCCTTGAGGTACACAGTCCTCATGAACAAGAGGGTGTGTGCCCTGCTTGTTTGGGGGGCTTTGAGCTTTGGGCTGTTTGTGGCCATAATTCAGATTTCCTCTGTGTTCAGGCTGCCCTTTTGTGACAGAGAAGTGGCCCATTATTTCTGTGACATCCGCCCAGTTATGAAACTCTCCTGTGCAGACACCACTCTACATGACATAATTAATTTTATCATCAGCTTGCTTGTTATTGTGATGCCCATGGGGCTGGTCTTCATCTCCTACATCCTCATCATCTCCACCATCCTCAAGATCCCCTCTGCCCAGGGCCGGAAGAAGGCCTTCGCCACCTGCGCCTCCCACCTCACGGTGGTCATCGTCCACTATGGCTGTGCCTCCATTGCCTACCTCAAGCCCAAGTCCGAAGATACCAGGGATCAGGATCAGCTGATCTCAGTGACCTACACCGTCATCACCCCCCTGCTGAACCCTGTGGTGTACACCCTGAGGAAAAAGGAGGTCAAGGATGCTCTTCACCATGCTATTAGCAAAAATCCTCTTGCCCTAGGATCTATGGTAGTTTGACACATAGCGTCACATATGACACATCCCATATCTCCCCAACAAAGGATTGCTACTCTGGGTATTTCATAATCTCGAAAAAAATTTGTTTTTTGATCATGTCATTCATTCTCTACCCAGAAAGAGTTGCAGAATGTGGTGGTAAGGCTGCAGTGAGGAGCCCAGAGTTTCCCTGACTTGAAGTTCATTTTCATCATCATGCTCCATGCCTTCTACTAATCTCAGAGGTTAACACCAGAGGAGGTGTCAGGTGTTGCTCGGAAGGTGGAGAGCTGGTAGGGAGTAACAAGCAAGAGGGTGGCTGATTGTTATCAGTTTTTGGTGGCAGGAACCTAGGCTGTATGACACCTATTTGAAGGGAGGAGTTGAGAGAGCAACCTGAGTGTCAGGTAGATCCTGAGCTCTGAAACGTAAAGAGAGCATGGCTGGTGCACAGGATGTTCCAGAAACACAGTCAGAACTACCTTCCTACTTATCATCACTTTCTCCTTTGGGCAGTGACAAGAGTAATAGACCCTGACATTCCAGAAGAAATATTCTCTGCTTTAACATTCTCACCTGCCTTGGAGACCCATGAAATTTTTTTTCCAATTTTATTGAAGCTCACATTAGAACTGTTTCCTTGGTGAGTCTCATATATTCACATGTTAGCAAGTAACTTGTCACATCTGGCAGCTGCATTTCCCTGCAGTTAGAGATGCTCTCTGTGGGGGTAATGCACGCGCTGTGCTGCGTTCACGAGCGTGGGGATATCTGAAGACCTTTTCTGAAATTAAATTTATTAACCCCACCTCCCACCTAACTCTGGCTGTCTCAGATCTGGATAATTAGCATATGTGGAGTCTGAGCAGAGACGCGTGTCTTGTCTTCACGCTCTTCATTTCTGCATTGCTGAACTCATTTTCTGTCAACAGTTGGGTCCTACTTTAAACTCTAAGTTTGAACACTTGTCTAAACGCAATCCTCTTCCTGCTCAAGGACAGTCCAAGTGTTCCCACTGAAGGTGCATTGAGAGTGCCTGTCGGACAAGCGACTTGGGATCCCTAATGGTAGAGGGGCCAAGAAGAGACACTTTCATGTTTATGCAGCATTACCTGAAAGAATAAAAGTTTTGCCTCCTCACAGCAGCTGCCTCCTTATTGCCCTTATCTGGGTTCCATGAGAGCACCTCAGAATCCTTTCTGAGCCTGGTTCAAGGGAAACACTCTCATAGGCCTACATCTTGGAAAACCCCAATGGAGATCCTCTCTTTGGGGGTCCCGCTCATTGTAGCAGCCCATTCCTGAAAGCCTCTCCCAGCAGTCAACCCATTTTATAGATTGCTGAATTTTTGCACACACAACCCCCATAGGATTTCTCACAGCTGCCCAGGGCTTTATAGGATTGGCGCTCATACTGAAAATAGTGTGTTCCCCTGAGTTCCTATCGTTTGATGCTGCAGAAAATTATGGTGTAATCTTCCCAAAGTAATATTTGCAACAGTAAAGATTGTGTATTAAAGGTCCACCCATTTTTTGTCTTTTTTAAAATATAGTTTATACCATCATAACAGAGCCAGAAAAAAAAATTAAGCCAATGCATTTAATTTCAAAGAGAGTGTGTGACTAATTCTCACTCAACGTAAATCATGTCTGAACAGAGTGATGCTTAAGTGCACACCTTGGGCTTAGTCACTGCATAGCCATGATCTTCCTAAGTCAGGGCCTGCCGGTTGAGGGGTTGCTACTGTGACATGGAGTACACATCTCCTTTTGGGAGAACATGTAATCCCGCAAGGACACATCCCATATCTCCCCAACAAAGCATTGCTACTCTTGTCCCAGAATATTCTTTGCCTCTGTCCCCCACACAGTACCCCTTGCTCACACCCATCCTCTCCGTGGTCTTTCCATCCTCCCAGAGTTCAGGATCCTGGAGCAGACTGCTTGCTGGCACAGATGTGGAATTGGGCATAAGGAGACGGGGGCTTTTGCAAGTGACTGTAGCATTCCCAGTGGACCCCATGTGCTCTCACCTGCTTTGTTGACAGAGAGAAGCTGCTCACTGTCCTTGGACTGGGTGCTGTGGGGGGAAAGGCCATAAGGGCAGGTGAGGCCTGTAGAGTCCTTCAGTGGCCTCTTCGCCCTGGGGATCAGGACTCCCCTTCACTAGGGACCAGAGGCTGCCTCCGAACAGAGTGTGTATATATATATGCATATAACACACTGGAGCTCACAGGGTGCCCGTGAGCACATCATCTCAGTCATTACCTAAGAAATGTTGTGTTAAAGCGCAGGCTTTGGTCCAGTTGTCCTTAGAAGAGGAAGTAAAGACGTCCTACGTCACCCTCCACTTGAACTGTCGCTGCAGATTTCATCTGTGCAGATAGCAAACACCAGCCATGGGGCATGAAACACCGCTGACTCATTCAGTGTGATTGATAACCCATGGAGCGCCCCCACCCCCCCCCACCGCTGATCACGCTCTGAGATGTCTCCCATGGGACCCTAGTGGCTGTGGTTCGAGGGCGTTATCGTGACTCTTCTGGAAGCATGGCTTGTCTGTGCTGGACCATCGCTCAGAGCCAGTGGACGCCTGAGGAGCGGAAGTGTGCCTGCCGTGCCCCCCCCGACCCCCCCTGTGCAGCTCTTGTGTTTAGGGCCACATTCCCACTGCTTACTTCCCCACGGCTGCAACATCCGCATCGTGGCATTACTTATCATCGACTCATTTCCTCTTAAGACCCCTGGGAGAGGCGGGCTTAACCATCATAAAATCAACTGTTTTTCTCTTGCTTAGGGAAGCAGATTTAACAAATATTATGGTCTAGAAGTAAATTAGGGAATAAGGAGTAACTTAATCAAGGGAGACACAGCCTAGAAACACTGTGAAGTCCCGAACTGAGTTAGTTTTGCTTCGTAGTAGGAAATGGGAAAACAGCATGAACTCTTCTTTCCTCAGATACAAGGTTTCTTAAAATGTTCACCCTAGACAAAGATTGAGAGAGAGGGAGAGCACCTGTGTGGGGGGAGGAGGAAGGAGGGAGAGAGCCCATATGCTTCAGTCAGTACCATAGGAATTAGGAGGATGAGGAAGTCTCTCTGATCTTATTATCTCCCTGTGTGTGATTTGTGACCTTGTTAGTGTACAAACCTGGGGCAAAACAGCCTGGTTAGCCCAAGAGTGACATTTTGAACATTCGATTACTGGTAGTGATATGATAGAGAAGGGGGGGGTGTCTCAAACCTGAGAAGATGAGGCTGTGCTTAATGGCAGGAATAGGAAAACAAAAAAACAAAAGGGTGACAGAATATTAATGCTTTGTTTTTGCTACTAATAAAAACTAACTTTCTATAACATTTACACATCACAAAGTGCATTTTCCCTTTAACCGATCTCACCCAATCTTCAAAGCAACTCTTGCAAGATCGATGTCATTTTTATCCCTATTTCATAGATGAAGAAACTAAGGATCAGGGTCCAGTGAACTCACAAACGTAATGCAGTTTGTTTGGGAGAAACCAGCTCTCTGATTAAAGTCCGAGATCCTTGTAAGTTTTCGTATTTCCTCCCCTGCGACCCAGACTGAAGGATTGCAAGGGTCAGAGAGGGGACACCCCAACCCTGCAGGACCTTCTCTTTTTCTAGTGAAGGCTGCCGGCCCCTTCTCGTCCCCCACCCCCACCCCAGGTGGGAGGGAATGGTGTTCCCATGGAGGAAGCAAACCACTCTCCTTTCTCTGTCCTGGGGCTTTCTCAAGCCAAGCATATCCTTACTCACCAGCATCTGCGTCTGTTTTAAAAATATGTCCAAAAAATAACTCTACTCTCCTTGATTGTGGGTCAACTCACTTCTACTGAGTAGAATACAGCCAAACTGAGGTGTGTGGTTTCCAAGATTAGAATGGGGGAAGACAGACTTCTGTGCCAGGTGGGACCTAGGCAGGGGTCAGTGTTGGAGAAGCCTGCCATGCTGGGGGCTGCTCTGTAGGAAGGCCCACATAGCAAGGAACCAGGGGGAGCTCTGCCAGTAGCCAGTGAGGATCCGCGGCCCCCAACCCAACAGCCGGCCCAGAATGGATCCTGACAGTGGCCACGCAGGCCAGCATGGAAGCAGGTCCTGTCCCGGTCAAGGCTGAGATGAGACAACAGTCCTGGTTGATGGACTGCAATTCAGTCGTCCAGCTAAGCTCCTTCTGGTTTCTGACCCCCACAAAGGATGAGATAGTAAGTGTCTGTGTTTGAAGCTGCTAAGGTTTGGGGTGCGTGGCACATAGCAGTGGGTAACTTAGGCGGCGTCCTTCATCCGCGTCTTCCTTAAAACAGCAACAGCGCAGGTGCTGTGCCCCTGCTCTCCCAGGGACACGGAGAAACGTCTTCCCAGGAAGACTTAGCATGCACCCGACGGTGTCACACTGCCCCAGAGGGCTGCCAGAGCTCCAGCCCGCTCTCCGTGGTCTCGGGCAGGGCAAGGCACAGCAGCACCAGCCCAGCGGGAAGATGCTGGCTGGAGGGCTGCCTAGGCCGTGTGGTTAGGGGCGCAGCCTTTGTTCCAGCACAGAGGGCAGCGTTTTTAATGGTTTTAATGACCTGAACCAGGATATGAGTAGAAACAAATTTGTTTACTTCAACATACTGTTTCAGTTGTAGGGTCTTTCCTTTCTCTTTTAACTCTTCTGTTTTCTGCTGTCCTGTTCATGCCTCCAAGGAAAGAGAAGCTATGTCCTCCTAAAGGGACATCCTACTGCCTAACGTGTGTAAGGAAACCGTGGCAGTGGACTGTTGGTCCCGTAAGACGAGCTTACTTGTGGAGCTGCTGGAGGAACCATTTCCTTCCAGGCCTTGGGGCTGGGGTGTTACCCGTGGACCAAGGACATTCACTGGTTCAGGTGGCTGTGGATTTCAGTATAGCGTGAGTTGGAGACTGTGTGGCCCCCAGCAACGTGGAGATCTAGCTCTTGTGGTCTTGACGATGAAGTGGCCCGGTTGTCGATAAGGAGCTCCTGGATATTGGGTTAACGGATGAAGCCCTTCACCTGGAATCAGGACATCAGCTAGGAAATTAGGAGCTCAGAGAAGGTGTCTGTGAAGATGGATAGACTGAGCCCATCTCAAGAGGACGTGAAATAGTGCTTGATACTGAGAACAAGCCAGCTACATTGGCCTAAATCTGTGATTTATAAACTTGACTGTAAGCATTTCATCCTGGTGTTTGTTTCTCTGTCTCCAATAAAAACTGTATCAGTTCCCCGTTTTTTTTTTTAGTTATCATACATTATGAGTGAGACTTTAAAACCCAAGAACGTATGGGTCAGGTATGGTTTCCCCCACAGCGTGATCTCCAGCATCTATCTCTGTGATTAATTCATAGTAAGAGCCATACAAGTACTTAGAGCATGGACTAATCTTGGTGTTTCCAGGTCAGTGAGAAGAATGGAAGGAAGTTGTCTGAGTTAAGGGTCCGGGTTTCAAACAAAAGCCACCATATCGACTCGTGGCTGTCCACCTCTACTTAACTATTCCGTGCAATAAACCGCCCCAAACTCAGTTTGTGAAACAATAAACATTTAGTACATCAATCTGTGGGTAGGTGATTTGGGTTTAGGGATTTTTTTTTTTTTTTAATCTCAACTAGGTGATTAACAGCAAGTCAGCTACTTTGGAGGCAATAATATCATCTGGGCCAGAAATGGGGTGATGGGAATTAACACATTTTTAAATTCTTGTCTTGTTTGTATAATTTTAGGTTGGTCTAAATCAATCTTGATTTCTCACTTTTGATTCTAAAACTCCTTTCATTGTAATATATAACATCAAAAATCCCCTGAGTTTCAAAATAATTTTTCACAGCATATTTTTGCATAATATTAAATAAACAAGTTATTTTCCATAATATATGTTACTTTAGATCAATATGTTACAACTAAAGCTTACACTGTAAGTTCATTTTATCAAAGTCTTTAATATCCATTAATATATATCTAAAAAGAAAAATCTCACTTATCTACATTTAATAAGTGCTCCATATTATTGAATTAACTTTAAAATTATTATGAAAGAAAGAACATAATTTATGGACAGATTCACAATGACATTTTATATACTACATTTCATTCAGGGATAAAAATAGATGCATTAAAATGAAGATTGAAATTTAACTACTTTTTGCTACATCAGAAATACACAAAAAAATCCTTTGAATGTTTGATTTATGTTTCTGAGGTTTAGAGCCTAAGAAAACCCCACACATTGTATGTTAAATAATATTCATGCTTAGTTTCCAAGTACTTACATTCCAAGTGTTTATTTAAGTGCTGAAGACATCTTGATGTCCTATAGAATAATTTATTAGATTGGGATCTCTGGCAATCGATATGGATAAATATCAAAAATAGAATACATATGTATATTTAGGATAAGACCATATATTTATACATATAGACATATGGACTAGTGTGTAAATGTGCAGAGGATTAGCTTTCACTCAACACACTGGTTATCTCTGAGGAAGAAGGGAGGGGAAGGGAGGGAGTGAGCTCCTGATTTTATCCTTAAATGTTTTTACCTTAAAAAAGGAAGATAGGAAACAATTATGACAAATATGGCATAGTGAATACATGGTACTTGATTTGTAATTTTATAACTTTTCTCCACCTTTTTTGTAAATTTTAAACTTTTCACAATTATTGTTTTTATTTTTAAAGAATCTTCGGGTGAATTCTGAGTGATCATTTTTATGTTCTTCATTAACATGTTCTATTTCAACATGAATGTTCCTCATGATCCATAACTTTAGCCAATGATTCATTGTGGATATAAATGAAACAAATGTATGTACAAGGCGGGGAAAAAAGCCACTGTGAAATGGTGTATCGGTCAAAACCACCAGCTCGTCTTGCAGTGATAAACTCTCAGAGTGGTTGAGTTACGAGCAGGCATTTCTGATCTCCACTAACCACCGGACCTGCTCAACTGATTTCCACTGGGAGGCATCCAGCAGGCTCCACTTGAAAGAAACAAGACCAGGAAATGGAGGGCCTCTCCCCTGGCTTCCATCTGGAAGCCCACAGCTGACCTCCGTGGTGAATGATGTCAGTTGTCTGTAAGATACCAGTCTTTCATGTTTCCGTGTTGAACCAAGACCTGGACACACAGATCGTAATGTCAAAGAGGCTGTATCCTCATAAAGTCAGGCAGCCTGTCTCCTTGGGTGACGTGCTCAGGCCTCCTCAGGAGAAAACAGGGAAAGGGGAGTTATAGGAGATGGGGCATTCACACCTGAAAGAAGTGACCAAGGAATAAAAGAGTATTCACCTCCCTCTCTGTGCTTATTTATCATCTGAATTTGACTCCTGTCAGCTAGAAAAAAAGACCCTGTCCTTGAAAGGAGAGGGTCAGAGGCCCAGTGGTGTGCATCTTCCCCTTGCTCAGACCCCTGAAGCCTTTGAGTGTCCCCTCAGTCTTCACAGAGGACGGAGGTGCAGTCAGGTAGGTACTGAGTCCACTTGGGTGGAAGCTCCCAAGCTAGAAAAGCAGGGAGAGACAGAGAGGTTTTTTGTGTTTGCTTGTTGTTTGTCAATGGGGGGAGAGCGGTGGGGCTGGAGCCAGAAGAGGTGGCGGATAAATGGGAGAACTGATTTTTGGAGCACCAGGGATCCTTAGGGCCAGAGAAAGGAGAGTCGGTGTGGCTGCCAGACGGGAACACCGTTACCTTTGGTTCAAGAGAAGGTCTGGGGCCTTGTTGGTTCACAAGCCAGTTTCCTGTACACGGGGCTGGGGAGGTGGGGGGGTTGGGGCACTAAAGACAAAGAGGTAGTCCACTCCAAATCGGTAGGTGGCAATTTTCTTAAGGGAACAAGGGAGCTTATCTAGAGGGCTTGTCTGGGGTGGCAGCAAGATGAGTAGATTTCTGCACCAGCCCACCAGAATCTGAAAAGTTTACACAGATTAACTGCGTTCAGCCTCCTGTACCCTCCAGAGGCTCTCAATGCCACATCTGTCTCAAGGCTGTGTCCTTGGAACAGCTCCCACTGGGCAAGTTACCCCATCCCCCCACCCACCTCCCTTTCTGCAACCCTCAGTTTGTTTCCCGGAGTCAAGAGCCTCATATGGTTTGTCTCCCTCTCTTATTTCTTCCCCTTCAGTTTTCCCTCCCTTCCCTTGTGGTCCTCCATGCTATTCCTTATGTTCCACATATGAGTAAAACCATATGATAATTATCTTTCTCTGCTTGACTTATTTCACTTAGCATAATCACCTTCAGTTCCATCCATGTTGATGCAAATGGTGGGTATTCATCCTTTCTAATGGCTGGGTAATATTCCATTGTATATATGAACCACATCTTCTTTATCCATTCATCTGTTGATGGATATCTGGGCTCTTTCCATAGTTTGGCTATTTGCTGCTATGAACACTGGGGTGTATATGGCCCTTCTTTTCACTACATCTGTATCTTTGGAGTAAATTCCGAGTAGTGCAGTTGTTGGGTTGTAGGGTAGCTCCATTTTTAACATCTTGAGGAAACTCCATACTGTTTTCCAGAGTGGCTGCACCAGCTTGCATTCCCACCAACAGTGTAGGAGGGTTCCCCTTTCTCCGCATCCTTGCCAACATTTGTTGTTTCCTGCCTTGTCAATTTTTGCCATTCTAACTGGTATAAAGTGGTATCTCATTGTGGTTTTGATTTGTATTTCCCTGATGGCAAGTGATGTGGAGCATTTTTTCATGTGTCTGTTAGCCATTTGTATGTCTTCTTTGGAGAAGCGTTTGTTCATGTCTTCTGCCCATTTCTTGACTGGATTATTTGTTTTTTGGGTGCTGAGTTTGAGAAGTTCTTTATAGATCTTGGATACCAGCCCTTTATCTGACATGTCATTTGCAAATATCTTGTACCATTCCATAGGTTACCTTTTTTTAATTTATTTTATTTTATTTTATTATGTTATGCTAATCACCATACATTACATCATTAGTTTTTGATGTAGTGTTCCATGATTCATTGTTTGTGTACAACACCCAGTGCTCCTTTCAGTATGTGCCCTCCTCAGTACCCATCACCAGGCTAACCCATCCCCCTACCCCCCTCCCCTCTAGAACCCTCAGTTTGTTTTTCAGAGCCCATAGTCTCTCATGGTTCGTCTCCCCCTCCGATTCCCCCCCTTCATTTTTCCCTTCCTGCTATCTTCTTCTTCTTTTTTTTTTTGACATATAATGTATTATTTGTTTCAGAGGTACAGGTCTGTGATTCAACAGTCCTACACAATTCACAGCACTCACCATAGCACACACCCTCCCCAACGTCTATCACCCAGCCACCCCATCCCTCCCACCCCCCACCACTCCAGCAACCCTCAGTTTGTTTCCTGAGATTAAGAATTCCTCATTTCATAGGTTACCTTTTAGTTTTGTTGATTGTTTCCTTTGCTGTGCAAAAGCTTTTTATCTTGATGAAGTCCCAATAGTTCATTTTTGCTTTTGTTTCTCTTGCCTTTAGAGATGTGTCTTGCATGACGTTGCTGTATACAAGGTTGAAGAGGTTGCTGCCTGTGTTCTCCTCTAGGATATTGATGGATTCCTGTCTCACATTTAGGTCTTTCATCCATTTTGAGTTTATTTTTGTGTATGGTGTAAAAGAATGGTTCAGTTTCATTCTTCTGCATGTGGCTGTCCAATTTTCCCAGCACCATTTATTGAAGAGACTGTCTTTTTTCCATTGGACATTCTTTCCTGCGTTGTCGAAGACTAGTTGGCCATAGAGTTGAGGGTCCATTTCTGGGCTCTCTATTCTGTTCCATTGATCTATGTGTCTGTTTTTGTGCCAGTACCGTACTGTCTTGATGATTACAGCTTTGTAATAGAGCTTGAAGTCCGGAATTGTGATGCCACCAGCTTTGGTTTTCTTTTTCAACATTCCCCTGGTGATTCAGGGTCTTTTCTGGTTCCATACAAATTTTAGGATTGTTTGTTCCAGCTCTGTGAAAAAGTTGATGGTATTTTGATAGGGATTGCATTGAATGTGTAGATTGTTCTGGGCAGCATAGAGATTTTCACAATGTTTATTCTTCCAATCCATGAGCATGGGACATTTTTCCATCTCTTTGTGTCTTCCTCAGTTTCTTTCATAAGTGTCCTATAGCTTTCTGAGTACAGATCCTTTGCCTCTTTGGTTAGGTTCATTCCTAGGTATCTTATGGTTTTGGGTGCAATTGTAAATGGGATCAACTCCTTAATTTCTCTTTCTTCTGTCTCATTGTTAGTGTATAGAAATGCCACTGATTTCTGTGCATTGATTTTATATCCTGCCACTTTGCTGAATTCCTGTACGAGTTCTGGCAGTTTTGGGGGGGGAGTCTTTTGGGTTTTCCACATAGAGTATCATGTCATCTGCAAAGAGTGAGAGTTTGACTTCTTCTGTGCTGAATTGGCTGCATTTTATTTCTTTTTGTTGTCTGATTGCTGAGTCTAAGACTTCTAGTACTATGTTGAACAATAGTGGTGAGAGTGGGCATCCCTGTTATGTTCCTGATCTTAAGGGAAAAGCTCTCAGTTTCCCCCCCTGATAATGAGAATGATATTCACTATGGGCTTTTCATAGATGGTTTTTATGATATTGAGGTATGTTCCCTCTATCTCTACACTTTGAAGAGTTTTAATCAAGAAAGAATGCTGTATTTTGTCAAATGCTTTTTCTGCATCAATTGGGAGGATCATATGATTCTTTTCTTTTATTAATGTGCTCTGTAATGTTGATTGATTTCCAAATGTTGAACCACCCTTGCATCCCAGGAATAAATCCCACCTGGTTGTGGTGAATAATCCTTTTAATGTACTGTTGGATCTCATTGGCTAGGATCTTGGTGAATATTTTGGCATCCATGTTCATGAGGGATATTGGTCTGTAATTTTCCTTTTTGGTGGGGTCTGTGTCTGGTTTTGGGATCAAGGTAATGCTGGCCTCATAGAACGAGTTTGGAAGTTTTCCTTCCATTTCTATTTTTTGAAACAGCTTCAGTAAATTGGTATTATTTCTTCTTTAAATGTTTGGTAGACTTCCCCTGAGAAGCCATCTGGCCCTGGACTCTTATTTTTTGGGAGGTTTTTGATTACTGCTTCAATTTCCTTGCTGGTTATTAGTCTGTTCAGATTGTCTATTTCCTCCTGTTTCAGTCTTGGTAGTTTATAAGTTTCCAGGAATGCATCCAGTTCTTCCAGATTGCTTAATGTGTTGGCATATAGTTGTTGATAATAATTTCTAACAACTGTTTCTATTTCCTTGGTATTAGTCATGATCTCTCTCCTTTCATTCATGATTTTATTAATTTGGGTCCTTTCTCTTTTCTTTTGGATAAGTCTGGCCAGAGGCTTATCGATCTTATTAATTCTTTCAAAGAACCAGCTTCTAGTTTTCTACTTCTTACTCAAAGAGGAGCTATAATAGAGACTCAGGAAAATCAAGACATTGTCCAAAAGAAAGAGTTAACACTACATTTGTTTATCATCAGCCAAATCCAAATCTACATGGAAAATTCTCTGATTCTGAGGGGGATGTTGAGGCCCAGGGACCAGGTATGAGGAAAGGGGATAAATGGGGTAACACAACCTTTGTTCATTACTCTCAATACACTTACTTATTTCCCCGCCCTGGAATTGAGTTGATGGAACCAAACAAGCGACTTAGGGAACAACTTAACTTAGGAGATCTTTAATTTCTCTATCACATGTAAATAATATAAGCTGTATTTGGAAGTCCTATGTAAATTCCAGCAAGCTCTATGTGGAAATAGAACATGTCCACAGGAAGTTGGTAGGACAATTTTTATTTCATCTCTCATCTTGTTTACATGTCCTGATTCTAGAGAAATCCTCCACACCAACCTCACCTGTGGTTAAAGTCTGTTGTTCTACAGCACCTGAACCAAGGCAATAGGCTCTTCTATATCCACATAAAATTGGGGAGCATAATCTCTCAACTGGACAAAGAGAGGGTATTGTCTGGCTACTCTGAGCCTCTATGGCCTCAGTCCATTTGCACCATCTGGAGTCAGCCTCTGGCACCATGGAACTCCTGAGTAGGAGAGAAACCCCAAGTAAGAAAGAGATACTCAGTTGGATGGAGAGAAAGATCACACTGAAATAGCAGCAGGATTCCTGAGAGGGCAGATTTCATATAGCTAGCCCTTTGATGGGGAGATTTGGGATTAGTCCTATAGGACTGCGTGTTCTTCTCAGAGAAGATATGTAGCACCTATTGTGATGACATCATCCTAAACTGGCAAGTTCTGAGGTTTCCTTTTCATTCTTATGACTTTTTAATTTGACATAATTTTGGACCACAGAAAAGTTGCAGGAATAGTACAAAAAAATTTCCATATACTTAAATTATTGTGGTAAAATATACCTAGTTTAAAATTTACCATTGTGACCATTTTTAGGTATACATCAGAGGTATTAAGTACATTCACAATGTTGTATAATCCTCTCATCACTATGCATTTCCAGTCTTTTCATCATTCCAAACAGAAACTCTGTTCCCATTAAACAATAACTCTCTATCTCCATCTCCTCTCCAGCCCCCGGTAACCTCTATTTGCTTTCTATCTCTATAAATTTACCTATTATAAGTACCTCATATAAGTGTAATCATATAATATGCGTCCTTTTGTGTCTAGCTTACTTCACTTGGCACAACGTTTTAAAGGTTTATCCATGTAGCATGGATCAGAATTTCACTTCTTTTTAAGGATGAGTAATATTCCATTGTATGTATATGCCACCTTTTGTTTATCCACTCGCCTGTTGATGGACATTTGGGTTGTTTCCACCTTTTGGCTACTGACTATGTTATGACCATTGGTGTACAAGTATCTGTGTGGGTTTCTGTTTTCAATCTTTTGGGTATATGCTTAGGAGTGGAATTTCTGGATCATTCAATAATTCTGTGTTTAACTTTGTGAGGAGCCACTGAACTGTCTTCTACAGTTGCTGGAGCATTTTACATTCCCACCAGCAATAAACGAGGGCTCCAATTTCTCCACATCCTCACCAATGCTTGTTATTTTTCATTTTTAAAAAATTATTAATAGTCATCCTAATGGGTGTGAGCTGGTTATCTCACTGGTTTTGATTTGTACCTCCGATGGTTATCTAGGAATGTTGAGCATCTTTTTGTGTACTTATATTGGCCATTTATTTATCTTCTTCAGAGAAATGTCTTCAAATTCTTCACCTAGTTATGAATATGATCTTCCTTTTTTTTTTCTAATTGTAGGAATTTTTTATGTGTTCTGGATATCAATCCCCTATCAGATACATGATTTGCAAATATGTTCTCCCATTCTGTGGGTGTCTTTTCACTTTCTTGATAGTGTCCTTTGATGCTCAAAAGTTTTTAATTTTTAAAAGATTTTATTTATTTATTTGAGAGAGAGAGAGAACAAATGAGTGGTGGGATGGGCAGAAGGAGAGGGATAAGCAGACTCCCCACTGAGCAGGGAGCCCGATGCAGGACTCCATCCCAGGACCCTGAGATCATGACCTGAGCTAAAGTCAGACACTTAACTAACTGAGCCATCCAGGTGCCCCTAAAAGTTTTTAATTTTGACAGAGTTCAATTTATCTATTTTCTCTTTTGTTGCTTGTGCTTTTGATGCATAGCTAAGCACATGATTGTCAAATCCAATATTATAAAGATTTTCCCTATGTCTTCTAAGAGTTTTATAGTTTTAGCTCTTACATTAGGTCTTTAATTCATTTTGAATTAATTTTTGAGTCTGGTGTAGAGTAAGGGTCCATCTTCACTCTTTTGCACATGCATATCCAGTTTTCCCAGCACCATGTGTTGAAAAGACTGTCCTTTCCCCCACTGAATGATCTTGTACCCTTATTGAAAATCAACTGGGCTCTCTAGTCTATTTCAGTGGTCTCTATTTTGGTCTTCATGCCCCATATACTTTTCACTTGGATTTCCCAAATGTTAATATCTTATCATTTTTGCTATATAGCCTTTCTACACACACACATGCACGTGCACATGCATGTGTGTGTGTATATATATGTGTATGTGTGTGTATATATATATGTGTACACATATATATACACACATATTTTTTATCTACTTTTTTGAACTGCTGAGAGTCAGTTGCAGACATGAGGCTCCTTTACCCCTAAATACTTTAGTGTGTTTCCTTTTCTTTAAAAGATATTTTTTAAAGATTTTATTTATTTATTTGAGAGAGAGAGTGAGAGCAGGAGGGGCAGGGGCAGAGGGAGAGGGAGAAACAGGCTCCCCTGCTGAGCAAGGAGCCCACTGCAGAGCTCAATCTCAGGACCCTAGGATCAGGACCTGAGCCGAAGGCAGACACTTAACTGACTGAGCCACCCAGGTACCCCTAGTGTGTGTTTCCTAAAAGCAAGATTATTCTCTTACATTATATATTCTCAGTAGAGGTGACATCACCCTCAAGGGGGCAAAAATTGATTGTATGGGCAAAAAAGTCTGAGATATTATGAATGACCTGTGGCTCTCCAAAGCTCAACCCTATCCAACAAAATCATATTTCTTAGTATTTAATTTATCTTATTTGGGAGAAATTAATTTAAGTATCAATTAATTAATTTAATTTTTCTCCTTTGGGTGTACAATAATGAAAAAAAATCATTGAAAAACATTGTCCTACATACATAACAATTATCAAAATCAGGAAATTAACTAGATACAGTAATCTAATCTATAAATTTTGTGTTGTTTTGTTTTTACATTTCACAGGAACACCACGGAAGTAAGGTTGTGTTCTTCAGGTGCCCTTTTCAGCCTCTCAGCGTAAAATACTTGTCTAGGCACTGAGGATATAGCAGAGAACAAGATAATGTTCATGGAGCTGACATTCTAGAGAAGAGTTTACAAAGGACTGAGAAAGGATTGCCCATGGGAGGAAAGACTTAGGGTTAACACTGGAACAGAGGTAGCCTTGTTCTTTACAGCCCCATTTGATTGGACAAAGTCTGTTGGAAACAGATTTAATCCCAGTGTAAAGAACTCCCTCTCTCTCTCTCTCTCTCTCTCTCTCTCTCTCTCTCTCTCTCACACACACACACACACACACACACACACACACAGTATTAGAGATGAAGTGGATTTCTCTGGGAGAAACTGAGTTTCCTGTTATTCAAAGGACAGTATGTGTAATGGTCAGCATTTGACTTCTGCCATGACAGATCCCTTTGGGTTTTTTTGTTTTTTTGTTTTTTTATTCTTATGTTAATCACCATACATTACATCATTAGTTCTAGATGAAGTGTTCCATGATTCATTGTTTGTGCATAACACCCAGTGCTCCATGCAGAATGTGCCCTCCTCAATACCCACCACCAGGCTAACCCATCCTCCCACCCCCCTTCCCTCTAGAACCCTCAGTTTGTTTTTCAGAGTCCATCGTCTCTCATGGTTCGTCTACCCCTCCGATTTCCCCTGCTTCATCTTCCCCTCCCGCTACCTTCTTCTTCTTCTTTTTTTTTTTTCTTAACATATATTGCATTATTTGTTTCAGAGGTACAGATCTGAGATTCAACAGTCTTGCACAATTCACAGCGCTTACCAGAGCACATACCCTCCCCAGTGTCTATCACCCAGTCACCCCATCTCTCCCACCCCACCCCCCACTCCAGCAACCCTCAGTTTGTTTTCTGCAATTAAGAATTCCTCATCAGATCCCTTTGTTTTAAGTATTGATCTGGTCTCTATGCCCTTGAAAAAAATAAAAATTCTATCAACTTCACTATTCTTATCTGCAAAATGAAGAATAAAAATAGTACATACTGCAAAGGGTTATTTTAAAGATTAAATGTGATAATGCATGAAATAAGCTTTTAGCTCAGTGTCTAGCATTTAAAAAGAGCATAATAATTATTGATTATTATTATATTTTTAAGTAAAAGACTACTTAAGTTATTATTTTTCTAGAAGATTGTTCACTAAAGGCTTTTAAAAGCAAGGTCAGTATGGAGAGGAAGCTTGTACTAATATTATTAAGTAGCATTTCAACTATGTCAGTTTTTAATTTTTATTTTTAATTCATGATTGTCAAGGTTGCATATACAATGGTTTTCTATACGTATAGTAGGGCACCTGGGTGCCTTATGTCAGGCCAGTTTGGAGGAAGTCTGATTTCTATTATGGTTGAGTTTATGTACCTGGTTGAACTCATAGCACTAAGGTTCTGGTTAAGCTCAAGGGTGAATTTACTGAGAAGCTAATAAAACTTAAGCTTCTCCCTCATTTGCACAGAAAATAAACTTTCATTTTCATGTATTCAGAGCCTGAGCCCTCCCCTCGTTCGATGCCTATACAAAGAACCGAGGTCAAGTTCTGGCCACCTGTTTTATTTGATAGGAAAAATCTTGGTGTTAAGATCTCATCTCAGGAAACTTTCCTCAGGATTTCATGGTGTGATATACAACAAATAAAACATAATAGCACTAAAAAACTGCCACTTAAAACAATTTCTTTCTTCAGCCACTTGTCCCTTCTCTCTGGAGCATAGGGTCTTTTCAGTAACAAAATGCCTTTTAGACCATTTGTATCACAATGTTGAGCTCCCATTTTCTCTTCTCTTGGACAGCCCAGGAGATTGCTTGGTGGTGGTGGGGGGGGCGGGGGCGGGTGGCACAGAAGCAAAGAGGTTTAAAGCTGCAGTGCCTAAGAAATGACCTGAATTTTAGTGGCCCTCGGGAAACAGAAGAGAAGGTGCAAGAGAGGGTGGGGAATATGACTTAGATGGTGACCTATAAAGTGGTGTGCGGTGAGAGATTGTAAGGAGTGGGGATTGTTGAGGAATTTAAAGAAGAATGATCAGGTATGAACCCTGACAGTGTGCCCCAAGGTGCTATATACAATGTAATCGTACTCCATCCCTTTCTTCTATTAGTTCTGCTGCAAGAACAGCTATCTGGCTGACTGCTAGTTTGTGGCCAATTAGAGAAATGGGCTGGATTTCTTTTTTCTGTTGGTATAGGATCAAGAAAAGACAATAGCCCATAGGAAGTAAGGGCAAGGCAGAAATGGAATCAAGAAATTAGAACTAAGTGCAAGCATTAAAATAAAAATCCTGGTGAATTTGCCAAAATTATAAGAGGGCTTTGGACTTCTCATCAGACATAGAATGGTAGGTTTGAATCAATTTTAAGCAATTATATATGTATGTCAAAGGGCAGGTTGCTCCTGACATCTGGGATTACTATGTATATGAAAGAATTAGCAAACATTTTGGCAACCATAAAATATTTAGTAAATCTTGAGATTACCTTCCCTGGGGCTTCAGCTTCAGAGGGACCAACGACCATTAGTGGGAGGGGAAGTTTGTAACCCTTAATCCATGTTTGTCTCCAATTGGTTGTCCTGTTGAGAAAGACAGAAATAGACCTAGAGAGTGAAGAAACAGAATGGGCAGTGGAAAGAATACCATGCTTAGGGCTGTGGGTTCATGTGCCAGCTCTATAGTGAGTTTTATGTGACTCTGGGCTAATATGTCACTTTTTAATTTCTTTACACACCAACCATTCAAACCACGCTCTCTTAAATGCTGACTGGTCTTTTAGGACTGAATCCTTCAATTCCTCTTCCTTACAAGATACCCATTTTTTTTTGTTTTATTTTGCTTTGAGCAGGTGGTCTATTCTCTCACTCATCAACAAATACTTTTTTTTCTTCATGTTTCAAGTTTTTATTTAAATTCTAGTTAGTTAACATACAGTGTAATATTGGTTTCAGAAGTAGAATTTAGTGATTCATCACTTACATAAAATACCCAGTGCTCATCACAAGTACCCTCTTTAATAACCATCACCCATCTAGCCCATCCCCCACCCATCTCCCCTCCAGCAAACTTCAGTTTATTCTCTATCTTTAAGAGTCTCTCTTATGGTTTGCCTCCCTCTCTCTCTTTCTCTCTCTCTCTTTTTTCTTTCCTCTATGTTCATCTGTTTTGTTTCATTGTTTCTTTTGATTATAGCTATGACTTATGACTCTACCTAATGCCCTGGTTTCCGCTGTCATTCACAACATCTTGCCTTTTTTTCCTTCCCCTAAAGAATTCTCCTTGATTATCCTCAAAATGACTTTCTCCTCCATCCAGACAGAATAGTCATTCTTCAGGGTCTTCCTAATTCTTCATCCTAATTAAGTCCTAATCAGTCATGCCTGTGGCCACCAACTCCCACTAGCAGAGAGGCATCCCAAACCTTAGAGATAATTACTTCTCTCAATTATCCAGACACCTACCCAGTTTTTTCATTTCAAATGAGTTTATTGGCTTTGGGAGGGAGGGCGGGGTAAGGATCAGGAACTATTCAAAATGAGGCTGGTGTAGGCTGGCAAACACACCACTGATAGCTTCATATCTGTTAGAACAAAATCCATGGGAAATGCTGATTAAATAAACATCCCCCCTCCCCACCCCCTCCAGGTCTGTCGTTAAGATGAAGCAGCTTCAATTGTGTGAGTTGACTGGTTTTATTTTAGTGGGAGTTCCCTTCTCTATGTTTATACTGATAAAAAGAGTTAGATACTAAGTGTGGGTAGTATAATATAGTGTGCTTATCAGAAGAATTACCAGAAGAATATAACATCAATAGCATGCTTATAAGAAGAATGCATTAGTTAATGCTTATCAGAAGAGTATACCATAGATAGCTTGCCTATAAATAGTTAGATGTTAAGTACTGGTTGTATGACACAGAGAGCATGCTTATCAGATTAGATCTTAAGTTTATTACCTTTAGAAAGGGTCCTTTTAGTATATCCTCCTGGACCTGCATATTTTAAAAGGTGTTGGGTTTGTTTGTTTTTGCCAAATGAATTGTGTTTCTTAAATAACTCATGTTCACATTAAAAAAAAAAAAAAGACATCAAAGTCTTCCAAACCAGTGCTACCAAAGTTAGTTGAAGTAATTCGAGCAAAAGCAGTGAAAATTGACATGTGGTTAACCTATACTACCTTACAGAAGATAAAAATATGATTTTTTAAAAGACATTTAAGATAGAGGAAAGAATGTTTTGGTCTTCACCAGGCAAAATCTTTAGATACTAGGTCAGAGCCGGAACTCATAAAGATTACTGTAGGGGGTTGAATGGTGTTCACCCAACAGATATGTCCACCCAGGACTTCAGAATGTGCCTTATTTGGAACAAAGGTTTTTGCAGATATAATTAAGGTAAGGATCTCAGAATGAGATTCATCCTGCATTAAGACAGGCTCTAAATCTAAAGACAAATGTCCTTACAAGAGACAGAAAAGGAAAAGATGTAGGCATAGAAGAAGGCCATATGAAAACAAAAGTGAGACTAGATTTATGCTGCCACAAATCAAGGAATACCCAGAGCCATGAAGCAGAGCTAAAGGAGTCTCCTCCAGAGCCTTCTGTGGGAGTGTGGTATTGAAGGCACCTTGATTTCGGACTCCTAGCCCCCACAACTGTAAGAGGTTCATCTCTGTTGCTTTAAGCCACCAAGATTGTGGTAATTTATTACAACAGATTTAGAAAACTAATATAATTACCTTGCTGGAATATTCTAGCAAGAGCTTTGGAAGGTAGGGAATGGGCAAAGAAAAATGACTAAAGGATCCAGAACTTCATGGATGAGTTGAGGTTGGCTGGGAGTGATTCTAAACATAAAGGATCAGGAGAGGGTTTCTTCTTGGATTGGGATGCATGGGGTGGGGTGCGGGGGAGTTGGGTGAGACCATTCTTTTCTGGTCATGACTCTCCCCATACTTGGCTCAGCACAGCTGAGAGACACCAGCCAAACTTAAAGGGTCCCCTGCAGAGATTTCTGAGAAAATTAGGACCAAAATAGTAACAATCATGAGATTTCAGTAAGATAGGTATTTCCAGAGAGAGTTGTCCAAGATGAGCCTCAAATGGGGCGTGATCTTATCCAAAGGTTTGGCTGCTTAGGCTATTGATGTTCCCACTTCTCAACAAGAATGCCAGGCCCTGAGCCCTGGTGCAACCCAGAAACTTCCCTGTGATAGGCACACCATGAAGTTAATTCTATGGAATTAGTGCTATGGTGAATTTCACCCTAATGAAATCCCAGCCTCAATGCCACTCTGGTTTTTCTGGGGTTTTTTTGTTTGTTTGTTTTGTTTTTTTCTATTTTTTCCCCAGTAACTTAAAATTTGGGGGACAGTTTTATATTTACAAAAAAATTGGAAAGATAGTGCAAAGTGTTTCCATATACCCTGAATCCAGTTTGCCCTATTATTAACATCATACATTGGTATGGTATATTTGTCACAATTGATGGGCCAATATCAATACAGTGTTATTAACGAAGGCCATAGTTCACTCATATTTCCTTGGATTTTACCTACTGTCCTTTTTCTTTTCCAGGATCCCATACAGCACACCTCATGGTATTTAGTTGTCATGCCTGCTTAGGTTCCTCTTGGCTATGACATTTTCTCAGATTCTTCTTTTTGGTGACCTTGACAGTTGTGAGAACCATTGGTCATGAATTTTGCAAACTGTCTCTCAATTTGGCTTTGTCTGATGTTTTTCTCATGTTTAGACTGGGGTTGTGAATTGTAGAGAGGAAGACCTCAGAGGAAAAGTGCCCTTCACATCCCATTATATCAAGGGTAAACACTGTTACTGCTGATGTTGACCTTCACCATGGGGATGAAGTAGTGTTTGTCAGATTGCTCCACTGCAAAGTTCCCCTTCTCCCTGTCATGACATATACCAGTCTTTGGAAGGAAGTCACCATGCATCGCCCATATTTAACAAGTGGGGAATTATGTTCCACCTGTTTTGGTGAAGAGTATGTTCAGATATTTTGTCCATTTTGTAACTGGGTTTTTTTTTTTTTTTTATTGTTGAGTTTTAAGGATTCTTTGTGTATTTTGCATACAATTTCTTTATCAGATATGTGCTTCACAAATATTTTCTCCCAGTCTATGACTTTCCCCCCAGTCTCTTAATAAAGGCTTTCAAAGAACAGTTTTTTTAAAAAAAAATTAATAAAGTCCAATTTATTTTTTTCTTTCAATAATCGTGCTTTTGGTGTTGTATCTATAAACCCATCACCAAACCCAAGGTCATGTCAGTTTTCCCCTGTGTTTTCTTCTAGAATTTTTATAGTTTTGCATTTTACATTGGAGTCATGATCCCCTTTGAATTACTTTTGATGAAAGATGCAACATCTTGGCCTAGGTTCATTTTGTCATTATGGACATCCAAGATTCCCAGCACCATTTGTTGAAAAGACTATCCTCTCTCTTTGATTTACCTTTCCTCCTTGTCAAAAGTCAGTTTGCTACAAAATACCTTGCTGGAACTTTGACTGGGATTGAAATGAATCTGTAGAGTAAGGTGGGAAGAATTAATATCTTATCAATATTGAAAGACAATCTTTGTCTTTTCATTGATGTATTTAGACCATTCACAATTAAAGTGATGAATGATAAAGTTAAGTTCACTACTACCATGTTTGTATCTGTTTTCTACTCACTGCATTTGTTTTGTTTCTATTTTTCCCCCATATTTCTAGCTTCTCTTGTTTAACTGAACATTTTATGTGATTCTATTTTATCTCCTCTCTTAGCATATCAATTATGTTTCTTTTAAAAAATATTAAAAAGAAGGGCAACTGGATGCCTCAGTCAGTTAAGTGTCCAACTCTTGATTTCAGCTCAGTGCTGATCTCAGGGTGGTGAGATCAAACCCCACTTCAGGCTCCCTCTGCCCCTCCCCCCATGTGCACACACACTCTCTCTCTCAAATAAGTAAATAAGTAAATAAAATATAAAAAGAGAGTTTGCCAATAAAGTTTGCATCATACATTTTTACCCAATCGAAGTCCACCAGCAAATAACATTATACCGCTTCACGTGTAGTACAGTACCCCATAACTGAGTGTTCTTAATTTCCCTTTCCCATCTCTTATGATCTTGAGTCATTTATTTCAGTTTTTTATATACTAGAATCACCCAATGCATTGTGACTATTATTACTTTAAACAGCTATTTTTAGATCACTTAATAAAATAAAGGTGTTTGTTTTTTTTTTAAGATTTTATTTATTTATTTGACAGAGAGAGAGACAGCGAAGAGAGGGAACACAAGCAGGGGGAGTGGGAGAGGGAGAAGCAGGCTTCCCGCCAAGCAGGGAGCCCGACCTGGGGCTCGATCTCAGGACCCTGGGATCATGACCTGAGCCGAAGGCAGACGCTCAACGACTGAGCCACCCAGGCGCCCCTAAAATAAAGATTTTATTTTAGCTTTATTTACTCCTTCTCTGATGCTCTTCCTTTCTTTATGTAGATTCCAATTCTGACCTATACCATTTTTCTTATGCCTGAAAAACATCTTTTAAAATTACTTGCAAGGCCAATCTCTTGGCAATGAATTCCTTCAGTTATCATTTGTTTGAAAAAGTAGTTCGTCTTCATCTTTGAAGAGAATTTTCTGACTACAGAATTCTAAGTAGGTAGCTTTTTTTCTTTCAAAGCTTTAAATATTTCACTTTATTCTTGCTTGCATGGTTTCTGATGAGAAGTTCTGATCAGTGTTCCTCTATAGATGAGGTGCTTTTTCTCCCCTCTATATTTTTTTCAAGATTTTGTCTTTGTCTTTGGTTTTCTCCAGTTCAAATGATATGCCTGGTTATAGACTTTTTTGATATTTGTTTTTTTGGTGTTCACTGATCTTAATGAATCTGTCTGTGGTTTGTGGTCTATCATGAAATTTGGAAAATTCTCTCTATTCTAATTTCAAATATTTCTTCTGTCTCTGTCGTCTTCTTCTTCTGGTGTTCCAATTAAACTTTTTGAAATTGTCCCACAGTTCTTGGATGTTCTGTTCTGTTTGTTTCTTCATTCTTTGTCTTTTCAGATTGTACTTTTTTCTTGCCGTATAGTGTATTTTGTAAGTTTTGTTAAAAGTTGGGCATCATGTATTAGAATAAAAACTGAGGCAAATGGGCATTTAAGGTGAGGCTTTATGTTAATCTGGCTAGGAGTTGGGCTGTGTTTAATATTTGCTGTAGCTGCAGCTACCAGAGACTTCAAATTCCTCTTGGGTCCTTGTTTCTGTCTTCTCTATTGACTTGGGGATTCCCTCCTCTTACAAGTCCTCTAACTGTGAATCATGGTTATTATGCTGGAGTCCTATTGATGTGGTGGTAAGGTACGGAGCAGGGGTTCACTCTATAATTTTATGATTAATTCTCAGTCTTTTAATGGGCTGGTGTCCATGGGAAGTGACCTTCATGAGTGTATCTTATCCTCCCTCCCCACTTCTGGGTGAGAGAGCCATGCCAGAATGGTGGGAGTGAGAGAAATATTCTTCCCCAGATGGGATAAAGCTCTTGGTAAATCTTTACCCTGTGAGAAGAGGTCTTTTTATGGAGGATATTCACACTGTACTTCATTACAGCAATTCTTCCCTGCCTCGGCCAGAGCCCTGCTGTTCTTTCTTAGTTCTTCCCCATGAGAGTCCTGCGGGGCATCTGGAGGCAAGACTCATGAAGGTATGGGGGGTCCCTTAAGACAATATCCCCCAGGTATTTCTCACTCTCAGGACACTCCATGCTCAGCCTAAAGCAATTCATCAAAGTCATCTTGTAAGGGCTCCAGTTTATGGCTCCAGCAGCTTCTCTAGGAATAAGCAGATCTCCCTGTGGCTCTCTGGATTCACCTGTGTGTCCAGTTTGGCAGGGACAGTTCGCTCCGCAACTTCAATTTCTGAGGTTGATTTTGTTTGTCTCTTGTTTTGTTGTTATTGTAAGAATGGGAGTGACTTCCACGTTCTTTACATGTTGGAACTGAGAAGCATCTAATCTAATTTTAAAGACCAGATTTTTTTTTTCTTTTTTTTTTTTTTAAGGGAACCCTCTGTAGGTCAGTACAGCCTGGCTTATTCTCAGGCTGAACACCAGGTGGAAATATTAGGTCTACACAAATAATACAATTATTTTGGAGTTTCCTCTTAATATCACCTCTTCCTTGAAGCATTCTGTGAAGCCTTCATCTTGCACTGAACTCACCTTCATCTGAGCTTACATCCCTTTCTTTGTTGTCTTTTTATCTTGATTTGCACTGAATTAAATACTACTTAGTAACACTTAATTTTAGATGATGAACTGCCTCTTCAACTACAAGCTCTCTTATGGGAGGAACAATCTTTCATGCAACTATTATACTCCTCGTTGTGCTGCCAGAAGCATACATTAGGCATATAGGAAATACTGAATTAAGTGTTTAGGGCAGTATAGCTGTTGCTCACTTTTCTTTGATTTTGGTGTTAGTGAGGCTTCCTCAGACTTTCAGAACAGAAATATGCTCAGGTTGCTCCAGCTAATAGCGGCTTATTGTCAGGATAGATGGGAAGGTAAGGAGGAGAGGACAAAACAGCCAAACAACAAGACCCCACAAGTGACTAGCACATCGTTCATTACTAGTTCAAGATACAACAATAAATCCTTTCATTTCAGGGCAGGGGCAATGACCCCAGAGCAGTCATCCGTGTGGGGACAGCTCCTGCACCTCTACTTCCCTGACTGCCTACGTCGTGGGTGACAGCCCTTTCTCTTAACTCTATCCATATGTGTCACTGATTGATTTAAGGAAGACCTGCTGAGCACTCTCTGTGTGCCAGGCACTCTGCAAGGCTTTGGAAATAATAAGGAGAAGAAAGATACAGTTCATGTGCACAGAACCTGCAGCCCAGAAAGAAAGACAAGTAAGCTGGTCATTGTCGCACATGAAGACTATGATGGGGAACCTGGGTGTGTAATGGGAGCACATAGAAGGAGTGTTTCATCCAGGCAAGGGGATCAAGAAGAGCTTCTTGTAGCAAGTGTCACCCAAAGTGAGAAGTGAATGAAGAGGGGGAGTTTATCAGCCAGATGATTGTGATGAGTGTTTATTACAGGCAAAGGGGACAGTGTGTATGAAGGCCTAGGGAAATTGCAATGTGTTTGGGAAACCAAAAGCGGTTTAGCATGACTGCAGTGTAGAGGATGGGATGAGGAGCAGGGGAGGATGTGGTGGAAATATAAAAAGATAGTGTCTTAAAGATAAGCAGAGTCAGATTATTTAGACATTTTAATCATGTCAATAAGGATGAACCTTATCCTTCATGCCCCTGAAGGGAAGACACTGGTGACTTTCATACAAGAAAATGACATAGTCCAACTGGCATTTTGGAAATACCATTCTGTTAACTGTTGGAAAAAGCCAAGCAAGACTTGACACAAAGAGACTAGTTACGGAGCTTTTCCAATAATCTGAGGAAGAGATGATGGGTGTGATGAGAAAGAAGTGAACAGAAGGGAGGGAGAAATATTTAGGAAATAGAAAGGCGAGGCTCAGGACTTTGTACATGAATCCTGAGAGGGGGGCCAGCATTTTGATGCTGTGTTCACTTCAACACACCCACTTCTGGGGTCCTGTCAGCCGTACTCAGGGTGGTAGAGTCGGGGCCCACAACCCAGTGCCATTCTGAGCTCCTGCATGCACTACTGAATAGGCCCTGACTTCAGGTTCGTGAGGGGGGGAAGTAATCAGGATATTTTAGGAACAAAAAGTTTGTAGAAGCTTCTCTGCACCAAGAATAAAGGAAGACTTTAATACGAGGCCAAGTAAGAGTCTTATTGGTGATGGAAGGGGTAGCAGGAAGCCAAAGTATCTAATTCTTGCCTTTTCTAAAGATGGTATGGATGAAGGGGGAAGATCTAATGTTCCCCAAGATGCTCTTGTCCACCAGTAGGCAGGTGTTCCTTCATGGAGAACCCCTTGGTAAATTGGGGCCGTTGGCTTCCCCCGTCCCAAGTCCTAACCTCTAGCAGTTCCCTGGGAGGAAATGAGAGTCACATGGCTCTCTCCAGACCAGGCATCCTGACACATAAGTAAGGGCCCTCGTCCTGGGGCAACCCCTCATTTGGACTGACCCCTGAAAGCTCCACAGTCGCACCTACATTTTGACTTTATTCATTCTTCTGTGCAAGGGGGTTTCGCTCAAAATAAAGTTGTGCTATCCGTCTAATTATTCTGTGATTCTGAATGAATTCAATACCCACCTGCAGCAGCCATGCTGTTGTGTTTATGTCCTGATGGTTTACAGGCATATATTCTTGTGCTATTATGAAACTATTTCTGGTGAACTAAAAAAAATGGGGGGGGGGGAGAAAAGAAAGAAAGGAAAGGAAAAGAAAGAATATTCCTATTTTAAACAACGGGTGCCTTTGGGAGGGTGATAGATTTTGTTAAAAAATAATCTCAGAACTGCTGGTCTTTGTGCCCCTGATGCAGGACATGGTCCCTTTGCCAAGGACCTTCATGGGTTTTGGTACAACAAATGTGAGCCTGGAACTAAGTTTTAGAGTGAAGGTTAGAGAGAGCTTTGTTCTGCATTCTGTAGGAAAATAATTCAGAGTTCCTAGCAGGGGGGATGTGGCTGTGGGAGAAATGGCTGAGGAAAAGATGGGAAGGAAGGTGGGAGGGAGAGAGTCAGTCCTTGGTAAGAAACATGTAGATCCACACTGGAGCACTGTTTGTGGGAGTGTGGCTAATGTAAACTTCAGGGCAGGGATGACCAACGTTCACTTGTAAGTGTGCATTCTGCAGTGACTTCTGTGCCCTAGGGTCTTCCCCATCATCCTGACCTTCATCAGTAAAGCCCGATACACATCACACGTGAGATCTGTAAGCAGAAGTAAAGGGGATTCCACAGGAAGGTGAGCACATGCGTGGGGCAGGATGCTGTAGACACGAAGCCCCCTAGAGACTGAACGAATGCACTGGGGACCAGAGGTAAATGTGAGAATAGAAACCTCTGAGAAGTCAGAGAAATGATGGGGCAGGCATTGTACCTTCCATAAATGATGAAATGGCTGTTGAGAAAACGTTGAAAGCAAGGATCACCCCAGCTCAAAACTTTGTTATCCTGTCCGTGAATGAGTGCCTAATATGGGTGAACTGTGGAAAAGCACAAATGGAGGGAGGCCCACGTAATCTAACTAGGTATTTTATAAATCAAGTAGGAAAAAGGGTAAATAAAACGTTCTAAACTTTTTTCTAGACTGGCATATCTCTATAATATCAAAACTAAAAATATGGATAAAGCTGATAAGAAATAGATACAGAATTCATAAAATATATGTTTCAAGAAACTTATTTTTCTTGCCTTTATTTCAGAAAAGTCAGTAATTATGTTCTTTTATCAGTATTTCCATGTTATAGTTGTCTGGTTTTTAAAGATTTTATTTATTTGACAGAGAGAGAGATAGCAAGAGCAGAAACACAAGCAAGGGGAATGGGAGAGGGAGAAGCAGGCTTCCTGCTGATCAGGGAGCCTGATGCAGGGCTCAATCCAAGGACCCTGGGAGCATGACCTGAGCCAAAGGCAGACAGACACTTAACGCCTGAGCCACCTAGGTGCCCCTATAGTTGTCTTGTTAAAAACAATGCCAAACTAGATAATTTTCCTTGAGTTGTTCATAGATAGTTTTTATTAATTTCCATTTGCAGAAAATTTGCTTTTCTGAGGCAGTAGCAACTGGAACAAACAATAAAAAATGTGTAAAGCAATATTTCACTGGAAATGAACTATACATTTTATGTATTACGCTCAAACGTTGTGATGGGGTCAAATATAATAAATTACTACAGCGTATGTTACCAAATGTTTAGATTTCATCCTTTAAATTACCATCACTTGCATCATTTTTTTTTTTTTTGCTCTTTTAGAGCAATATCTTGAGCCATACAGTATTACTTAGTTCTTTCAAAAATGTCAACGCTAGAGGGGCGCCTGCGTGGCTCAGTCAGTTAAGCATCAGGTCATGATCCTGGGGTCCTGGGATAGAGCCCCACATTGGTCTCCCTGCTCGCTGGGGAGTCTGCTTCTCCCTCTCCCATGCCATCTGTGTGCTTACTGCCTCCCTCTCTCTCTCTCTCACAAATAAATAAATAAATAAATCTTTTTTAAAAAATGGTAATATGTAATGATTTCTCTTTAGTTGAAACTACAGCATTATCACTAACAGACTTAAAGTAGTCTGTATAGAAACTAATACTAGAATTTTTTATATATGCATCTTTTCCTTCAGAGTTATGGAAATGCTTTTATTTTCTTTTTCTGATTTCTTTTGTGTTGTTGGAAGATCACTTTTGGAACCTATTTCACATATGCAGTTTCTTTTGACTTAGAAAACCTTTTTCTCTAAAATGTTAACTATTTCTTTACTCTTTAAAAATCACTTGTTATTACTTTTTATTAAGTAATTAGTCTGTTATTTTTATTTCTTAGTTGATGTTGTTCATAAGCTTCTGGTAACATTATTGACAGCAAGCAATATTTCTTAACAAATAACTGTAGAACAGAAATTAAACTTTTTTGCGGAAGATCAAGATTTACTATTTTTTTAAAAATTCTTTTTTTAATGTTTCATTTTTCTTAAGGTTTTATTTATTAGAGGGAGAGAGAGAGAACACATAAGCAGGAGGAGTGACAGAGGGAGAGGGAGAAGTAGGCTCCCCACTGAGCAGGGAGTCTGACGCAGGGCTTGATCCCAGGACCCCAGCATCATGACTTGAGCCAAAGGCAGCTGCTTAACTGACTGAGCCACCCAGGCACCTCAAAAAATTCTTTATTTAAATTCAATTTAGTTAACATATACTGTATTATTAGTTTCAAGGGTAGAATTTAGTGATTCATCAGTTGCACATAACACCTAGTGCTCATTACATCAAATGCCCTCCTTAATGCCCATCACCCAGTTACCTCATCCCCCACCCACATCCCCTCCAGCAACCCTCAGTTTGTTTCCTAGAGTTCAGCATCTCTTACGGTTTGCCTCCCTCTCTATTTTCAACTTATTTTATTTTTCCTTCCCTTCCCATATGTTCATCTGTTTTGTTTCCTAAATTCCACATATGAGTGAAATCATATGGTATTTGCCTTTCTCTGAATGAGTTATTTTGCTTAGCATAATACCCTCTAGTTCCATCCTCATCATTGCAAATGGCAAGATTTCATTCTTTTTGATGGCTGAGTAATATTCCATTGTATATGTATATACCACATCTTTATCCATTCATCTGTCGATGGACAGCTGGGCTCTTTCCATATTTTGGCTATTGTGGACATTGCTGCTATAAACATTGGGGTGCACGTGCCCCTTCGAATCACTATGTTTGTATCCTTTGGATAAGTCTCTAGTAGTGCAATTGCTGGGTCGTAGGGTAGTTCTACTGTTAACTTTTTGAGGAACCTCCATATTGTTTTCCAGAGTGGCTGCACCAGTTTATATTTCCACCAACAGTGTAGAAGGGTTCCCCTTTCTTTGCATCCTTGCCAACATTTGTTGTTTCCAGAGTTGTTAATTTTAGCCATTCTGACTGGTGTGAGGTGGTATCTCATTGTGGTTTTGATGTACTATTTATTTTAGGATCTTCTGTTGTTTCCCTTAATTCTTCCAGTGCTTTACCTTGTTTAACCTAATGTGATTATTCTAACAGTGATTAGCAACATTCTTATCATGTATCCAACAGCAGTTTTAAGGTCAATTTATTAGGTGTTTCATCAAGATATTTCATCTGATCCAGAAAATATTGTATGTAATCTTTGATTTGTTCCAAAGAATGTCATTTCTTTTGGCACAATTGGGTACGTGTCTTCTAGTGACAATTTAAATTATGCAATTTGTATGTCACCAAAGAAAGCTTCTGAATTTTCACCTAAATTTCTGTCATAGGCACATTAACTTGAATTGGATTCTGTTTTGCTCAAAATATTCATATCATGTCAAAATAATGCAATGGCCATTTTCTAAGATTTTCATCCAATAAAGTGCAAGAGGGTTAGTCTTCCTCAGCTATGAAATTTGCCAATTTCACTAATGTGATTTTCTTCATCTTCAGATGGGCAGGTGAAAATTATATTTGCTGTTCCCAAATTGTTTGAGTAACTCTCTTTTTCATTATCATTGTGTGTATTAGTAATTCAGTTTTCATTTGGTAAGGGATAGAAAGTTGTAGGCATTTCATTTCACCTGTTCAAGTTGCAGATTTGATGAGAATAGTTTTCTTACTCACGTATATTGTTTTTGTAAATAATTAAATCTTTCACTAGAGATTGTAATATCATCATCACAAATCTTATGTTGGTCATGCACATCAGAAAGTATTCACCTTCATTGTTTACAGTTCTAAATAGTTCAGACTCTTTTTTTAGCTTTTCAAAAATTTATTACCTCAAAATTTCCTTTTTTCCTCTAGGTTTATTAAGATATAATTGACATATAACATTGTATAAATTTCAGGTGTACAACATGTTGATTTGATACACTGACATGTCACAAAATGATCACCACCATAACTTTAGCTACCAGCTCCATTATGTCAGGTAATTACCATTTCTTTTTTGTGGTGAGAACACTTAAGATCTACTCTCTAAGCAACTTGCAAATATATAATACAGTATTATTAGCTATAATCTCATGCTGTATATTAGATCCCCAGAATTTATTCACCTTATAACCAGAAGTTTGTACTGTTTGACCAATATTTCCCCATTTCCCCCACCTCTAGCCCCTGGCAACCAATAAACTGTTCTGAGTTTTTATTTTTATTCCATATATAAGTAATATCACACAGTATTTGTCTTTCTCTGTCTGACTTATTTCACTTAGCTTAATTCTCTCAAATTTCATCCATGTTGTTGCAAATAGCTGGATTCCCTTCTTTCTCATGGCTGAATAATATTCCATTATGTGTGTGTATACACAAACATCGCACATCTTTATCCATTCATCCATTGACAGATACTTGCAAATTTCTTAATTTTTATTTCTGTCATATTCTTGACTTATTCTTACTGACCTAAGAATTTTTAAAATGTCTTCCTTTAAACTGTGTAAAATTTGAACATATTTTCATTAAAAATTCAAATTAAAGTGAATGTGAGTTTACAAAATAATGTTTTCAAGAGTTATTTTTCTTCTAAAATATTTGTGTGTTAAAAAGTAAATATGAATTATAATTAAAAAATTAAAAATTATTTCAAGCTGAAAGTTTTAGTCAATATTTGAAACTTTATTAGAATCGTATTGAGTAACAGGGTGCCTGGGAGGTTCAGTTGGTTAAGTGTCTGCCTTCAGCTCAGGTCATGATCCCAGGGTCCTGGGATCAAGTCCCACGTTGGGCTTCCTGCTCAGCAGGGAGTTTCCTTGTCCCTCTCCCTCTGTCCCTCTCCCTGCTAGTGCTCTCTCTCTCTCCCAGATAGATAGATAGATAGATAGATAGATAGATAGATAGATAGATCTATCTTTAGAATTATATTGAATATCTTTATAAAAATAAAGATATTCTGGGGTGCCTGGGTGGCTCAGTCAGATGAGCGTCCAACTCTTGATGTTGGCTCAGGTTGTGATCTCAGGGTCCTGGGATTGAGTCCCGTTGTCTGGCTCGGCACTAAGCACAGAGTCTGACTGAGATTCTCTCTCTCTCCCTCTCCCTCTGCCCCTTCCCCTCCACCTGTATGCATGCTCTCTCTCTCTCAGTGAATAAATAAAATATTCAAAAAAATAAAATAAATAAAAATAATAAAGGTATTCATAATTTTAGAGTTCAATGTCTGTTTACTTGCAAATGTAAAGAATCAGTGCCGGCTTTTTGTATATTGTGTTGGCTATAAAGATCTAAACGTAAGAGGAACGTGAATTGTTTAACATTGCAAAACATTTTTCATCTGCCATGTGTAACCTGTGCTGGTTAGTGAGTCTCTGTGGAAACTTCAAATTGGAATGCAAAGAGAAGCAAGAAAATGGACAATTGGCTCTATGGGGAATGATCATCTTTTATACAAGAACTCACTGCATTCATGTTATCGAGAGCACAAATGTGACAAGTTAATTAATTTGTTTTGTTCTGTCCTAAGAGCTTCTGCCATTCAAACCTCTTTTCATGCTAGACAGTATTCATTTCATAGTGCTGCAACCTACCAACTTAACAGTATTTAGACACAATTGCTTTTTATTTTGAAGACAAAGGACAAGAGATGTGGAGAAGTGCTTCTCTGGGGGAGGTAAAGGTATTAGTTATAAAAGCAGATGTCAGGATTATCTGTCCTTTGGCCATTGCTGGACACTGGATCCCCAGGGCAGAAGCACTATTATGTTTTTTTAATAAATTTACTCTTGACTATGTTTATAATATGAATCCCTCTAGAACGTGGGACCTAGAGCAGGATCCCTTTGCCAGAATCAAAAAGTGTTACTGACACTAGCAGTTGTCTTATATAATTAGTTTAGCTTCTTTACAGGGTACTGGAGGTGAGAAACCATACTCTCCTTTTGGCTTCATGTCCACTTTCAGCTGTAACATCAACAGCCTTATATATCTTGAATTTCAATCTCCTTTACAGTTGTTTACATTGGTTGTAATTTCTTTCCCTTCATCTTTTTATTCTCCTTTGGTAATAAAATTCTGTTTTTCTAGCAACTGCATCTTCTCAACTCTGGGCTGTGTTCAGGGGGATGGAATTTTTCTGATCAGCCAACCTGGGTTATCTGCTCAGGACAGTCTTGGGGGAAGTGGGATCCCACAGTCATGCTGAACGTGTGATCCACATTGGTCCATCAGAGTTGCTTTCCATACCCCAGACATGGTGAGTAGTTCAGAGATGGGCACATGACCCCAGCAGCGACATGGATTTTCAGAAGTTGATATGATTTCTCTGCTTCAAAATTATAAGCATTAATGGCCATGTAAGCCTAGAGATGCCACCAGCTATTTTTGCTACAAACTAGAAAATGCCTACCTGGCGAAAAAAACCAACCTGGAAGAATAAGAGCCAAGAGTTTAAGAGAAAGACACCTGGTGATGTCATTTGAGCCCCTGGATCCTGCCCCACCTACTGGGGATTTTGGGCTATATGATCAATTACATTCTTTTATTCTTGTCCTTTTCCTTATCTAATTCAGGTTAAATTTTTGCATTTATAACCGAAGTGTTCCAAATAATACACAACTGTCCTCCCACCTGGCTTCTGGATTTTTTTTTCTTTTATGTACTTCACTGTAGCATTTTCTGTATGACTTCCCCATTCAAATCTCTGACATCGAATAAAAGAGTGAATGAAGCTAACGAAGACTTACTGTTTTTTCCCATATATGGAAGCACTTTTCAGATCCTACACTGTTTAATTAATTTCTTTGAGATGTGTGTTATTCTCATGGTTATGAAATATCAGCTCACAAAGTTTAAGCCTTTTGCCCAAGATCATATAGCTAGTGGGCAACAGAAGCAAGATTCAAAACCTAGAAACACTGTCTGCAAAACCTAAACTTTCCATCCTCCTCTCAGTCTCCAAACAAACATTAAAACAGAAACAAACAAACAAAAAAACGTTTGTTTGTTTCAGATGCCTTGGATCCAGTGATTTCTCAGTGGCCTTTCTCTTCATGGTTCCAGGACCTGGTTCACCATGTCTCCCCACTTACTTCTCTCAAAGAGATCATTGATCTTTTCCTAGTTGGTTTAATAACGAACAGCTCTTACATTTGCCTTTCATACCTCTTAGTGTTTTTAGATCAAATTAGATAATCCATAGAAAGTGTTAGGTGTAATGACTAGTATACACTAAACACTCAAAAATGCCTCTTGCTGTTGTTATTAATATAGAAGTACTCAGTACGTATTTTTAAATGAATTAGTTATGTGGCCCCAGACCCTCACTAATCCTGTCCCAAACCTCTCCCTACACACCAGGTCCCGGCAATTAACATTGTAGGTGTGATGTGACCAGTGAAATGTTGTGAAGATTGGCCACCTCCCTTTTGCATGGTTATCTCTCTTGTCTAGGCAGGAGTTGACTGATAACCGTGCTTGTCAGACAGCTTAAGCTTTCTCAAACACGTGCCATTTATCAGCATCTCCAGGGAAATCTGGGGGTAGAAATGATGGACTCGCCATGTTGGAATCTAACAGGGTGATGGCTTGGGCTTCAGAATGAGGTGTGGACCTGAGGACAAGAGAGGAGAGACATCACCTCAGTGACCCAGGGAAGCAAAGAAAATAGCTCTGGATTTGGAGCTGTGGGGTGGGAGGGAGAACAAAAGTTAACACTAGGAAGCAGGATGGAGATGACTGTAGAGACCAGCTCTTTGTGTCAGCAAATGCCAAACTGAAGGAACAAAACTGTGTTTAAAAATTATTCACCTAGATACAGTTTGTATCCTGAGAGCTTTGCATATTGTGGTAAAACGTCCTTGTCCTCTGAAACAGCTGTGGGGGAGAGGCGGAGCAGAAGTGAAGGGGAAAGGATGTGGGTTCTGGGGCATGATCTTTGGAGGAGCGATCCCTTTCCCCTCATGTGGTGGCGGCGGAAACTGGCTCAGTGGCAAACGTGGCCACAGAGCCTGCTGTTTGGGGCCTGCTCTGGGCACCTGCTTTATCACATGTTCATGAAAGATCATGTGCTCTCTCCAGCCCAGTTTCTGTGCCAACATCCTGAACTTGTGGGCACTGAGCAGTAGCCAAAGGGTTATGTCCTGACTAAATCGGAGCTGTGGGCCTGAACCCTGCCATTGTACTGACAGCATTTCTCCGTGGCCTCCATTCTACTGTCTGTGTGGAAAGCCACCACCCTCCCCCCCTTGCCCGAGCCCAGACACTCGAGCAAAACCAGTGCTCCCTGATCTGCAGCGTTCCCGGGAGGGAGTCAGGAAGGGTGCAGAAAGGGGCTCCGTCTGTCTCTGAATAAATCCTTCTCAGGGCATGGTATCTTGAAAATGTGCAGTAATTCCTTGTATAAAGAGTTGGTTCTTTCATTAATTAATTAACTAAAACATGGCTTCTAAACTTAACTTCTGGCTTCTGTAAGAGAGATTTAGGACTGTGTTTACCCTGGCCCACCCAAAGATAAAATTCTCCTTTCTCCCAAACTCAAGCTCCTTGAGAAAATAGAATATAATATACAGAAAACTCAGAGCCTTATGTCATTCAGTCCTGTCTCCAGGTTGTATCTAAGGATGCCCTAAAAACAGTAAATGAAGTCAAAAAAAAAAAAAAAAATCATCGGATCTTTAACTGATTCTCTCAAAGTACATTGAAGGAAATCGCATTCAGAATCCACAGATCAAGCACTCCATAAAGAACAGTTTTGCTTATGTTTTTATTACTAGTTTTCATTTATTGTTTTTTTTTTTTTTATTTTACAGCCCCCATCCCACACTCCCACCTCTACTGGGGCACTGTCCTGGGACCCTAAAGTCCTTTTGTGGGACTGTCTGTTGAGGTACACATCAGAATTGCACAGAAAGCAGTTATCAGCCAGGAACACAGCTTAAATTAGTTCCTCAGATTGGCTTCAATCACTTAACAGAAACCTAAGTCAGAGAGCCTTGGAACCCCGTCACGAAAGATGGTTTCCCTCGCCTCCAAAGTGAAGAGCACTCAAAGCAAAAGCTTGGAAGACGCTCCGACTCCCTAATCCAAGACAGAAGACAAATCCCTTGAATGATGGTAACCGGAAAACAGCAATCCACCCACAGTGGATGAAGCTTCTTCTATACTTGGAGGACGTAGCCAACTTTAAATTCTGTCAATGCCAAAGGTCAATTCATAGACTCTCAATGCCATAATCAAGTAATCTAATACAAAGAGAGCAATCAGCCTCTACTTTAAGTTATCTTTTACAAGAAGGATTACACATGAAGAATGTATGCCTTCAGCATTGACTTAGAGAAGCAGTTCAGTAATTCAGTTATTGAGAAATACACCTTGACGAAAGGATGTCAGTTCACCAATCCACAGACACTTGATAGCATTAATTCTGGGAAGCATCTCACTGTTTTATTTCTGAATTCTACAATCACCAAATAGTTTTGTGTTCTCTGTTTTGCCAACTGTGTGGCCTTAGTCAAGTCACTTAAATTCCTGGGTCTAACTTTAAATAATCAATGAAAAGCCTGGGTTAGATCATCCCTGGGTGATTTTCAAGTGTTAAGAGTTTGAATTCATATCATTTGTAATTTTACCTCCTGAGGAAAGCAACCCACCAAAAAGCTAGTATAAGAGGACTTGTTGTAATGCCTAAGATTTACGTAATGTGCATCTTTTCCTATTTAACTATGTTGCTACCTCTATTTACTTTAGTCAGGACTGGTTAGCCTACTGCATTAGGACAGTATGATGGCTCCCATTGATATCATCTACAGCTTGCAAAGTGCCTTTACGCTGGAAGAGAAGTTAATAGGGCATAAGGATCAAACGGTGTGAGCTCAGGAGGCAAATTGCCTGGATTTGATACATTCACCACATCTTAGTTGCATGATCTGGGGACAGTTGGCGTGCCCCTGTGGTGTCACTTACATAAAAGGGAATACCAGAGGACCTCCTTGGTGTGTCACTGTGAGGATTAAATAAATTAATACACTGAAGTGCTCTGGACATCCATACAGCACACGGCAAACATTCAGTGGCCATCAGCTACAATGTTAATTGTGACCATTGTGTCCATCGATCTTCACGAGACTGAAGAGGCATTCCCGGGGACCCTTCAGATGCCGCAACTGGAGGAGAAGACAAGTCGGACTAATTGCCAAACATCACCCAACTCAGAAGTGTCTACTGGTGAGTGTGGACCCCAGGCATGCTAGTTTCCAGTGGTGATCTCTCTACACCCGGGGCTTCCCCTGTGAAACCCACACCTGGACTTCGGCCGTTGACTCTTCTGATGAGCTTCACTCCAGCAGAATCTGCCCCCAGGTGAGCCGGGGCACCCCGGTGTCCCATCAATTATCTTGTTCACCTGTATCACAGCTATCTTGTGAACCTGCCAGCAGGGCTAATAGCTCTATGGCTGTGGGGCAAGGGGAGGGGGGCACAAACCAAGACAGCCGCCTGTATCCCTTTTCACCGGAAGTAATGATTCTCTTACTGTAAATGCCACAGCACTTCATCGGTATTCTTCCACAGGGCATCACGCACTTCCCAGCACACGGTGCGGAACCCCGCACTCCAATCCAGCCTGCCCTGCCACACTGCTCACTCCCTGAATGAACTGTTGCTGTCTTACTCCCTTTGTACCTCGTCATGTACTGTAAGATATTTGTTGATTGGGTGGACGGATGGATGAATGCCATACTTGAAGTGCTGATGTATTTAAGGTCAGAATCAGGCCCCTGCAGAGAGACCTAATTTAGTTCAGCTCAAGTAAATTTGGAGTGGTGGAAATATACCTGGCACTCTGCCAGATATTATAAGGGATCCAAAGCATATGTCATCGTCTCTGAAGATTTTTTTGGACAGGCAAGACTTCTATTCATGAAGAAACTATACCTGAGGGGGAAAAAGGAAATGATATAAGGGAATGCTGGCAGTCTTTGAATTAGAAGCCTCTTCCAAAAATTCATTTTAAGTTAGTTGTTTGAAATTTGGAGAACATTTACCTATGGAAACATTGTCATAAATTATGCTCTGTTCCCAATATTCACCCACGGTATTTTGCCAGAGAAGTCAAAGATGAAAAGGACTTCAGAATTTATCTGGTCAAACCCTCTCATTTTATGGAAGATACGGTGCGACTTTCTCAAGCTCACACAGCGAGTGACCTGAAGCTAGAATCTGAATCTCTCGACTTCCTATGAAGTGTTCACTTTAGTAATAGTACTAATGACAGAAAAGTCAATCATTACGACAGTGAACTGTGTTTACATAAATGTTGATCCAACACCCATCACAAGGCAGATTCTTGTGAAAACGCCTTTTCGTGCAAGCTACAGACCCAGGCATCCTCCTTGACTGGCCCATCTCCTCCACTGCCCCCTGTTCCCATCATGTCCTGCTGGTTTCCCTGCCTAGGTGGTCCTCAGATCTGCTCCTCTTCCCCGCCCCTGCCCATTCAGGCTGTCTCTTCCTCATCTGGCCCATGGAGCAGCTTCCTATACAGCCTCCAAAGTGATTTATCTACAACTTCTAAAAAACAAGCCAGATCATCTCACTTTTCTGCTTAAAATCTTCCCATGAGTCTATCCGGTCACCTCCTGGATAAAATGCATGCTCCCTAACTTATTCTGCAGACCTCCCCAGGGTCTAACTCCTCCCCTCATCCACGTCATTTCCCGCCTGCCCCTCTGTGTTACCAGGGGTGCACCCGCTTCTCACACGGCGCTCAGACTATGATGCCTCACGTCCTCCCCTCTGCCCAGAGCGCCTCCCCTTGCCTGGCTAGTCCGCGTCTGCCCTTCATAACAGAGGTATCCATTTTGCTCTGCCTCCAGCTTGCTTCAGTCCATCCCCTGAGTGCGGGTTCCTGAGCCCCTTACCCCCGGGGTGGTGATAGAAGAAAATTCAAAGCAATCCCTCCATCACCTTATTAGGTGACCAGGAGCATTTGCTGGGTGAGTTGAATTAGGGAATCTGCCATGTTGCTGGATCCATTGCACTGACTGAAAAATTGCGGGTGGTGTCTCTGAGGCAGAGGCCAGATTGCACACGGTGACTCTGAGTCCCCAGATAACAAGAATGGTCAGGGTTGCGGGTGTGGTCTGGCTTGCTGGCCTTTGGGAGGATTGTCCCAAGCAGGCACTGCTGGAATGACCCTCCTACACAGATCCTACTTGCAGGCAGCCTACACTCTTGTTCCTCAGCCCTGGCCTTTCCCAGCCCCGTACCCTGGCTCTGCTTTCCCAGGAACTCAGGGTCCTGACACTCTTCCCTCTCTCTCGTGTCTCCCTTGGGCCCTCGCCTTTCTCCACATCTCCTCCAGCAAGGACTGATTCCATCCTCCTTACACAGTAGGGGTGTTGGCCCCTCAGGGATTCACCTAAAAGCCTATTAAGGAGGTTCTGGTCTGGGCCATCCGCAGCTACTGGGCAATTTCTCCTGTCCAGCCTTTAAACCCAAAGATCGATCATTTTCCCAGTGAGGGGAAGAAGTGGTTAGTTTTGTGCCACAAGGTATCTCTCTAATTAAAAAGGAGTTGATGATACTTATTTACGATAGGGCATTGTGCTGAGCTTGAGGACTCGGTTGGGCATCACCACTGACCAGAAGCCACTCTGACCAGGCCACTCCGGGCCGGGCGCCACTCCTCTGTGCCCTGTAACAAGTGGGGAGACCACTCTGACCCTGCACTCACTGCACTGAACTGCAAGGTCTGTTCATAGGCCTATCTCCAACATGCCTGAGTCTTGGAGAGCAGGGGCTAGGCCTCATTCACCTTTGTGATCTTTATCCCAAGAACAGTGCCCGACACATAGTAGGTGCTCAAGAAATGATGGTTGTGGTTTTGCTGCATTTCACTGACCTCCTTTGATATCTGGAATTCGTGAGAGCGCTGACCCATGCCCTCAAGGATCTTACAACCAATTTAACATTAATTATTACTACTATAAATAATGATCCTTTCCTGATATGAGACACCAAGAATTACTATGCAGATGGGAGACACATAGAAATATATTTAGCTAACCAACAACTAATAGCTCAGATCAGCTGAATGGCCAGCTGTGATGATTCAGCATCAGTCGGGGTTTATAATAAGTCCAGCAGGAGCCCAGGTGATCTCCCTTCTCTCCAGGGTTCTGGATGAGGTCCACACTTTGTGGAGGGGTGGTAAGTACTCTGACCCACAGAGCAGAGTCAGATACCAAAGTGATATCTAACAGATGCTCCTTTCAAATCAGCTCCGCGTCAAGGAAGAATCCTCAAGTCTAGATGAGAATTGATTTAAAAAACAAAATAAATCTAGCAGAGTCTAAGGGATGCACGAAAGTTGGTTAGAAAAGGGAGTCTTTCGGGAACTTTCATTCTTACGGAGGAGATGAGGCAGGCGTATGTGCAACTGGCATATAGATATCGCTCTAATCTCTTTTCTCCGAATTGCAAAAATTGGCAGAGAGGCAAGATCTAGTGGTGATGAGGGACTTCAACTAGCAGGACATCTGCTGGAAGTCTCTTGCAGAACATCTGATGAATTCGTGCTTTGCCCTGCTGACAACTTAATCTCTCTGTAGGTAGAAAAAGCAATGACGGGGAAACTGGTACTCAGGACTTAATTATGACCAGTAAAGAAGACCTGGGTCATGATGTGCCTGTTGTAGGAAAGTGACTGGCATTTCCAAAAACTAATAATAAAGAGTAGGGTGGCCTCTTATAACAAAATATGACAACCACCTCAATTCCTTTTGGGAAACAGGGAATGTATGAATGAATTAATTAAAATATTCAGATCAGTGTATCCCAGACACCAGGAGAGCAGATTTCTAAAAGTTCAGAGCAAGGGATTATGATCTTGTGACCCACGATGCAAAAAGAGTAATGGAACTCCGCTCTTTAATGGGATGGGCACTTCTGAGACATGAAACCCAAATAAAATAATCATGAGTCATCCTGATAAAAAGAGAAGGCAGCTAACAAAACCCACGTGGCTCCATAAAGAGCTCTTTGATGAGCTCAGATTGAATAAAGACCTGCACAAAATATGTAAGGAGGAAAGTGTAACTCAGCAAATCCGCAAGTTCAGACAGTCCTATAAGCACAGGAAGAACGTTAATGCCCAATATTTACTGAGGATTTACTGGGTGCCTGGTACCGTTCTCAGCACTTTACGAATATTAACTCATGGATTCCTCAGAAGAACGTGATGAAGTAGGTGTACATTTTATCTTGTTTTCACAGATGAAGAATCTAAAAAACAAAGTGGTTAAGTCACTGGCCCAAGGTCAAAAACCAACACAGAGCAGAGTGAACCCTAGCAAGCTGGCTCCAGGGCCCACACTCTTGACGGGCACTTCTCAGGACACTCTGAGCAGGTGAAAGAGCAGATGCGTCGGTCTCTGGCAAAATAGTCGCTTCATATGGCAGGGTCGGTACGTTTTTTATTTCTGAGTTCCACGCTTGTAGTCAATGTACCACTTCTATCGCACTCAAAAAAGTCAGCCAGCATTTACTGAATGGGTCGGCCAGTAAGCTCAGGACTTACAGAAGATACCCAACAGATACTTGTTGATGGGGTGATCAGCAAATTTGTGTAGGAGAATGATGCATCTCTGCAATCGGTACAACTGTACCCTTGTTTAATTTGTATGCTGAATCTTGAAACTCACAGGAATCATCAGCAGAGACCGTCTTTTCTCCAACTTCACAACCCGAAGAAGGGAAGTCCTGACGTTTTATTGCTTCTCAGACTCCTCTCGGTGCCAGGGAGAACAGCAAGGACCCAGCCTGCCCTCTCTTTCTTGCATTCTCCAACCACCCAGCCAGGCCTGCCGACTGTTTTACAACCTGGAAGACCAAACGGGCTCCCCTCGGGGTCTTGTCGGGCCTTGGCACCATTAAAAATAGTTGGGAATTGGGGCGCCTGGGTGGCTCAGTTGGTTAAGCGACTGCCTTTGGCTCAGGTCATGATCCTGGAGTCCCGGGATCGAGTCCCGCATCGGGCTCCCTGCTCGGCAGGGAGTCTGCTTCTCCCTCTGACCCTCCTCCCTCTCATGCTCTCTGTCTCTCATTCTCTCTGTCTCAAATAAATAAATAAAATCTTTAAAAAAAAAATAGTTGGGAATTAACGCCGTGTGAGCAAACGGTATGAAAGGTGGTTCTGAGAAGGGTGAGAATGTAAGATTCGGGGGATGGACAGCCTGCTGCCTGACTTCCCAGCTTCTGTGCACACAGTGCGCATCCCGGGCCACTGTCCCACGTGTCGGGGGCGCTGAGGTCCTGCACGGGGGAAGAGAGAGCCACTCGCCCAGGGTCCAAGCAGCAAGGCTGTCCCCTTCATGTGAGCACAGCAGATGTGACCGAGCGGCGTGTTCCGAGGCTCGTGAGCTGCCCTGGCCGCCTCGCCTGCCACTCACCCCTGTGCCCTGCTGCACCCCTTCAGCCCCGTCCTTCCCACCACACCACACGCATCCAGTGCCGGGGCTCGGCGCCTGTGGGCGGCGGGTGAGAAGGAAAGTGAGAAGAGCAAAATCTATCCCCGACAACCTGAAGGTGGCAATAATCACATCTACTTGAAAACTGCCTGAGAGTGAACTGCATGTTCTTGTGTGGGTATGCAAACACATGCAAATGTATGTAAATGTTCGACCCTCTTACTATTTTCTCCATCTGATTGTGGCCCCTTGTGGTGAGGCCAGAAGGAAGGGGTTCCAAGGGATGGGTTCTGTCCAGTCCTCCCCCTGGGCCGTGGGCGTGGTTGGAGAAACAGATCCTCTGTTCTGCAGGCCACCTTTGCCCCCTCCCGGCGGTCTGGGGAGGGGGTGGGGCACCTGGGGAGGCCCCTGTCCAAGAAACATCTCTTGCTTTGATTCAGCCTGATCTGGGCCCGGAGAAGCGGGCCTTCTGGCCTCTGGCCCCTTCCTCATCCCCAGCCCCTCCATCCCGGCCGGCCCAGTCCGTGATGCGCTATGGCCTTGCTGGGAGTGTCACCAGGATGGGGGAAGCCCCCACATCCCTGAGGCTCAGCCACCAGCTGGAGAACAAGAGGGCTGAGCTCGATTCACTTCTAGGTCCCTCCCAGAAGCTCAGATCTGAATGTCTGGGATCTATGATGGAAAATATAGCAACAGGGCTGCGCTGATATGACTCACCACCAGCTGGAGGCAAGAGAGGAAGGAGCACACTTGAAAGTCATCCTGGAACACAGGCCTGGGTTCAGATCTTCGATTTTTCTGGTTCCTAACAATTCATACGTGACAAATTGCATAATTTCTGATTTAAGGGCCCCATTTTTCCCCTTTACTACTTAACCTCTGTCCTGCATACATGCGTCAGTATATACAACAGACTTTTAAAATGTATACTTTGTGTCCAGCCCTGGGCAAGGTTCTAGCAAGGTTGAAAGATAAGGAAACCATAGATTCTGTCCTTCAGACATCTCACCTAGGGGGGCCAACACCCAAGGACAGAGGTAAAATAACACCGGGTGCTAACTATGATCCCAAGATGCTTTGGGAGCACAGAGCAGGTACATCTAACTCCCCATCCCAGTCTGCAGGGACAGAGGATGGCTGCAGGTAAGGGGACACCTGAGGCAGGTCTTGGAGGACAAGTAGTCATTGGCCAGACAAAGGGGGGGTGTGTAGAGAGCTTTCCAGTCCAATGGAACAGCCCCACGCAGAGACACAAAGTACGACAGAAGGCCTTACCTTGGGGAGCAGCTTGTCACACATCATGTCTGGAACTTGGCGTGACTGGCAAGGCCGGGGAGGCAGGTTCCGGGGAAGGTAGGGAGGGCCGCACGTGCCATGCTGAGGCCTGGATTTCTTCTAGGATGACAGGAAGCCAGTGACTGCCAGAGGACTGATTGGTGTGTTTTTAGAATTTTTCTTGCTGCAGGTGGAGTGGTCTCGGGATGAGCCAGGCTGGAGCCTGAGGGGCCCATCAGGAGGCTGGAAAGCCTAGTTCCTCCGCTTGCCCTGGAGAAGGTGGATCTGTGCCAACATCTTGCCCTGTGAACCAGACCTGCTCCTTGGCACGACCGTGAGGCAGGGAAAGATGAGCTTGGGGCCCCCATCTCTGCTCCTTCCTCCCTTTGGTTCCCGATCCACCTCAGCTGCCTGATTGTCTCCTATCAGCAACTTGACCTTTGACCTCCTTGTAGCAACATTTCTAAGTGAACTTGCACTTATGGTCTATTATTTAATTCATGGACCGTCTTAGAGGAATTCTGTGTTGAAAGGGAACCCTGGGGCGCGGGGTGGTGTGTGCCAATGAGAGGCAGAGGTCCAACAGCAGGCCTTTCAGGGATCTGCGAGGACTTCCACCGCCCCCACCCACGCTCCCATCACAGGCTGCCTCCTGCTGCCCGGGGACAGCCTGCTGGGGTCAGGTCTGTGCCACCAAATGCAGACGAAGCTTGGCCTCTGCTTAAGGACATGGTGCCGAGACTCAGGGTCTAGAAGCTGAAGACCGTGTGGGGCTGCCTGCCTGCCCCAGGTCTGTGGTGCGTGGTGTGAGACCCTGGGTCCCACATGATGCTCTGTGGTCCCTTTGCTACCTAGAGGGAGTGATGCTTTTCCTTCCTGCGTCTCACAGCCAGCTCCTTGGCAACGCCTAGATGCTCAGTCATGCCTGATCTTGCACTCACCTCACCGCTGATCTACTGACAGTTTCCCACAATCGCCCTTCCTGGGGACCCCTCGCAGCCTGAGCACGGGAAGGACAGAAAGGCAAGAAGGTTGCATTCTCCATCAACCTGACCTCCGACTGGTGCCCCCTGGGGGAAGATGTGAGGAACCTCTCTACTTTTGGGGCCGAGGGGGCCGGGGAAGGAACTGGAATGTGGTGTTTTGTTTTGTTTTTCTCACTTTATGTAAAGCATGGGAACTAAGCATGTGCAGGGCCTGCCCCCAGTGCATGGTAATGCCTGAATTTTGAAGTCAAGTCTGGAAGGCAAGGAGACCAGAGAAGGGAAAGGTTCCAGGAACCAGGCCTTCACCTGCTAGGGGAGGGGTGCGGGCAGGGGCTCTGGATGAAGACAGCCTGGGTGAATAATCACCGAAGTGTGCGGTGTCCCTCACACTCCAGCTTTCAAATGAATTGCCCGGGATCCTGTTAAACTGCAGATTCTGATTCAGCCCCGGGTCTGGGGCAGGGCCTGAGAGTCCGTATTTCCTCCAAGCTCCCAGGTCATGCCAATACTGTGATCCATAGCCCATATTTTGAATGGCAAGTGTGTAGAGTATGTGCCATTAATCTATGCCAGAGAGCTGGGGGCATCTCAGCATCTGCTGAGCAGACAGGTTCTCCCCACTGCACCACCTCCCACAGCAAGGAGCCTCCGAAGGACCCCATGTGCCAAGGGACAGAAACCACAGGCGACCATGTAGGAAGAGCTGGAATGTGGTCATTTTGGGGTCCCTGGGGCAAGGTTCAGTATCATAAACAGCAGAGGGTAGGGATTGCTGCTTTTTGGCAGTCCAAGAACATTTTATGCTGTGCCCTAAATAATACTGTAATGCAGCCAAAGCCAGCCCAAATGCCAGGAAAATGCCTGCCACAGCCCCATTATCGCCCTCACCGGGCCAGCCTCTCTTTTAAAGGAACGCTTCCTTGGCGCTTCTTGTTAAGCTGTCTCGGGCACATTGTGTTAGCCTTTTGGTCCCTGGGCCAAGTGGAGACACAGGAACGGAGGTAAGCAGGGCACATCCAGCATTCCTGCTCCTTCTGGCGGAGTTTACGTGCAGGTGGAGTGAACGGCCCAGAAGGCAATGGATGCTTCCCCAGTTGCCTGCAAGGCAGACTCTTCTTTGATACTAATTGTGATGTATGTCCTCTTAGCTGTAACTCATTTGACAGCTTCCACATCTGTCAGTTCATTTAATCTTCAGGTCAGATCTGTGAGGGAGGTGGGACTGGCATCATTACCTGCTCTTTCTCAAGTGGGAAAACTGAAGCTGGGAGAGCTAAGTCACAGAGCTCAGAACGCCTCGACCCAGCCGTCCAAACACCCTGCCTTCACACACTGTGTCCTTTCCCAGGGAACAGAGACGATCTTGGAATCCCTGGCTGGTGGCTGCGCATCCTGAAGAGCTGTCTACTCTGATTAGGGGAAGGTATCTAAATTAACATCCTCCAAGGCTTGGCAATGAGGGGCAGGGGGGGTGTAATTGGTAAGCAGGGCCTTAGTTCTACCACCTCTATTTCTTAACGCTGATTCTAGTGAAGAGATTTCTAAAATACATATTTCAGCTTCTCTGCGTTCCCTTCATAGTGCCCCTTCATCCTCTTAGAGCCAATATCCGCTAATAATCTCGGCCAAACCTGGGTCTGGAGAGAAGGGGAGCCGAAGTGACCACTTTTGGCCACTAGAGGGACCCCAGGCACCAGCTACAGTTTTTTTTTTTTTGCAGCAATTGGTGCCTGGTATGGTACCCACCTCTTGGAAAGATTCAGGTCAGGGGCGTATCTGGCTAGGAATCCCTTCATTGTTCCACAGACCAGGTTTGGAAGAGACCAGAGTATCCTGGCTCTGAACCAGAGGACTTTAATTCAAGGATCCAAGCAAAGAGACTAAAATCATCACAAGTGGGACCCGGACACCAGAATCAAGGAATTATGCATTTTGGTCTAGCTCTTTCATTTAACATATCATCACAGGGGTTTCAGAGTCTTCTGGCCCCAAATATTCTCATTCAGAATATCTTGAATGGAGTCAAGGACTATTGAAAGCCTCTCTCCAGGCGATTCTGATGCACTGCCAACTCAGGGAAAAGCTGCTGGACTAGTCCTGGCTCTGTCCCAGTGCATGGGACATCCCTCCACTGTGTCTGATGATTTGCTATGGTTCCGCCTCTGCTTGAGTCCTTTCTGTAACTGTGAGCTCATAACTCAAATCAGATCTGTCCTCTTATTCTCTTGCAAGACACCAGTTCTGTTTTCCTGTAACAGCATTTAAAAAGCACGTGCAATTTATCTGTGTGTTTAGTGTCTAATCTCTGCCTCTCACATTTGTCTCTAAACTCCACAAGAGCGAGGCCATCCTCGGATATGTTCACTGCAGTAAAACAAGAGCACAGAGTAGCGCAGAGCTCGGTGTGTGTGCGTGCACGTGCGGGTGCGTGCCTGTGAGCATGTGTCTATTTTTTATAGTAACAAGAATGCCATAGCCCATCCCTGTCATCTGTAATCCAATTGTGGAAAGACTTTCTTAACATTCAGCCAAAATCAATCTGTTACTTCTCCCCCATCCATGTCCCTAGTTCTAAGGCCACAGCCGACATTTCTCTAATGCTCCCTTCAGAGGACAGCCATTCAGCGAACTGAAGATGGCTGTGTGTTTTCTACATTTTCCTAGAATTGGGGTCCTACTCGCCTCCCCTGCTCCTTCAGCCCCTCTGTCGGGGTTGGGGGACTGTCATTTCGGCCACTCGCCTTTAAAGAGCTCTAATTTGTTAGTGTGGTCCCCAGAGCTGAGCCTTTGGTTCCCAGACTGGCCTGTGCAGGGCGGGAAGGAGCGGTGGAGCGTCCTGCCTTGTCTCTTACTGCAGCTTGAGTCTGCATTCGCTTCTTGGCTGCCACACACACTGCGGAATCATCTGTAGCCTGTGGCCGAGTGAAACCTCTAAGTTGTTTGTTTGTTTGTTTTTTGGTAAGAACTTCTGTCGAGCCAGGTCTCTTCCATCTTGTTTTTGTGCAATTGATTTTTTAAAACACAGGTCTTGCCTTAATTTCTATTAAATTGTATTTAATTTCTGCAATTCTTGCTATCCCATTGGCCTTCCCTCCAACTCTGTGCTCCCAGAGATTTCCATGGGTTGCTCTCTTGTCACCCAAGAACATGGCGGGAGCAGCCCCATCCTGGAGACTGAAGGAGTGGCCATAGAGGAGAGACATGGACATGCTTTTGGAGATTCCAGGTTGCTGGCAGAGACGGTCCACTTCTTCCTCACCTTTTCCTTGGGGGTCACAGACAGACAGGGGCCAACTGATTTGTAAAGCGCTTTCCACCACACCCACCTTGGAAGAGTGTGGAGGGGAAAATGCCCTCCATTCTTCTATCTTCTCTGCATCTGTACATAAAGAACGTTCCTGGCCACCGCGGGGAGGCAGGGCCACCACGGGGAGGCAGGACCACCTGCTGATGAGGGGCTTTGTGATTTGCTAATGGTCTTTGGGTGTGAAATAGAAGCCCGGACTGAAGCATCAAGGTGACCAAGGACCTTGTGGGGTTTCTGTATGTCCTGGGACCCAAACATGTGTAAGGTTATTAAGGAGAAAGCTGGGAAGTCCTGAGAACCTAGGAAGGAAGGGGACAGGAAGGGACGAAGTGGGTCCAGGGAGATGCTGATGTCTAGAATTGTGTCTGAGTCTTTTCTGTGTCTTCTGGGACCTCTCCCAATGTCCTGAACTTAGGAGGCACTCAATACATCCTTTAAGTGAAATGAGTTACACACCCTTAAGTGCCTTCAAGGGTTAACCTGACCAAGTGCCCAGAACTGCGTAAGGAATGGACTGCTGCAGTGGGTGGGGGTGGGCTCCAGAAGGCTAGAAAAGGAGCCAGAGCTCCGAGGTCTCAAAGGGGTGGTGGCAACGGGCAGTGGGGGCGCTGAGCTGAGCTGGGACTGAAGGAAGGAGAAGAAACAAGCAGTAGGGAGGCCAAAACGTCTCTTAGGTCCACAAAGAGTGTGGGCTCCCTCCCCGAGTGTGATCAAATCTGAGGAAGTGGCTGGACTCCAAATTTGATTCTGAGCCAGTGGAAGACCGTCTCCTTGAACTCGGGGGCATCCCCGGGGAATCACTTTTCCTCAAGTAAAGATGAAGGATGGCAGGCCTTCCAGTCTCCCCCGATGCCCGGAGCTGTACCGTCCCGAAGGAAAGCGAGCATCACTCCTCCCACCTGTGACTCGGGGACTGTGGTGAGTCCCCCCGGCAGCAGCTGCCCAAGAGTGGACACAGAAAACAGGTTCCCCGGCCAGAAATCTTTTATTTTTTTTTCTTCTGAGACATTATTTAAATTCAAGTTAGTTAACAAGGAGTGTAGTACTGGTTTCAGGAGTAGAATTCAGTCATTCATCGCTTCCGTACAACACCGAATGCTCATCGCAACAAGTGCCCGTTTAATGCCCATCCCCCAGTTAGCCCATCCCCCCACCTCCCTCCACCCAGGCCAGAAATCTTGTGCTGACAGTCCTCCAGTCTTTTCAGCCCCCAAACGACTGAATAGCTGGGAGAGATGCCCTGGAGGACTTCGGGAGGAGGAGCTCTGGGCCCTGACATTTGTTCTGGGGGAATTCTGTGTTTACTTGTCCCAGGGGCCTGCAAACCCTCCAGGTTGGGACACCACGCTTTATTCATAGGAAATTAATTAATTCACATATTTGGCACCTATTTCCTGAGCTCTATGTTCCAGTCACAACAGAGTAAAAGCTCCTGCATTCTTGACACTTGCTTTGTTGTGGTGGGGGAGGGGCAGATGAGCAGGAAACTGGTCCGCAAACCAATGAAGAAAGGAGACAATTTCAGTTTATGATACACACCACACTGGAAACATCTCAGGTGAATTGGCGGAGAATAACTGGGTGCATGGAGTGGCCAGGGGCTCCATCTCATTTGATGTCAGGAAAGGTGAGTCTTGGAAGAGGCGATATTTGTATTGAGGCCCCGAGGATGAAAAGGAGCCAGGCATGGAAACTGCACAGGGAAGAGTGTTCCAGGCAGAAGAGATGTCAAGTGCAAAGCCCAGAGTACAAACAGGGTTTTCCCATTCAGAGAACAGAAAGTTCTTTAGGTCCCTGGGCCTCAAGCTTCCTGAGCAAGGAGGAGACAAAGCCACCATCGGATCACAGAAATTCCTGCGTTGAGTTTAACTCCAAGGGCGGTGGGGAAGAACTCAATGCCAAATTGTGGGTGTAATATTCTATTTTCCTAAAGAGAGATTTCGTCACTTTCACTGGATTTTCCAAGAGACCTAGGACTCCCCCTTCCCCAAGCATTAGTAATACCCGACTTCGAGGGAGAAGAGCAGGCTCAGGTCCTTCAGAAAGAGGCAGTTTGCAGCTGTAGACAGTGTATTATTCTTTCAGGATAGAGGGAAAGACTCAGGAAAAAAGTTCAAACCATAAGCCTTGAGCAGGACAAGGCTGGGACTTGGAACATTGTCTGGGAATCTTAGGGAGTAGGCAACTTTAAGTGCCCCCAAAACATGGTACAAGGAAAGGCAGAGAGACATAGCAGTGTTGGGGCAGTTGGGGTTCTCATGCTGGAAACCCAGTTCCCAAACACATGGACAGGGAATTAAACACATTTGAAAAATTGCAAAGACTTCTTCCTCTCGTTTATACAACTGCGTCGGAAAGATTTCCTAAATGTAAGTGTGACATAAAGATGGCTGAAATCCCCTACAGCTATGCCCCCCTCCCAGTTCCCCTAAACCAGTTTTTCAAGGGGGTCTCTGGAGATCCTGCAGCAGGTAGTCATGGGAGAGATGAAAGCTGACGCCCACTTTTGCTGAACTCATTTCTCAGCTGGCCCCACCCCCTGCGTGCCCCATATCCCTCCTGCCCAAATCACCCAGAAGATGTGTGGATTCGATTTGGAAGGACTTGGACTTGTTAATTAACCTAAACAGTCACATTCGTCTGCAAGGTGCATTATTGTTAATTAAAGCTGTGATTCTCCTTGTGCCCAGACGGCGGGCTGCTCTTGTCAGAATAATTAGATAGCATACGACGGTTTTCAGGCAAATCCCTGGCAATTAGAGCTGGTGAAGAATTGGGTTTGAAATCCCAGTGACGTTTTCAATCAGAATTCCTCAGAGGGCCACCTCTGGGGGAAGGTGATGATGGGGCTGTGGGGTTCGGACATGGGGGTGGGAAAAAGGGTGTGAGGACAGGTATCTGTTTCCTGCAACCTCTGGGAAGGGACCCCAGCCTGGAATAAATGAACTGTGGGCATCGCTGTGATCATCAGTCTTCCCCGAAGAAATAAGTCTCCCCCTGGAAGCAGTGTGGATGGACCTTCCCCAGGGCAAGGTGAGCTCCCCACGCTTGCTTGCTCCCTGCTCTCATCTTTCAGAGAGGATTGTTCCTCTAGCCGGGAGGCCCACTAACTCAGACACAGCTAATGTCCCTGCCAACCCTAAGATGAAATTCTGAAGGGTTCTAAGGAAACAGGAGCTGGGTTCCTGAGGGGTTGCTGAAAAGATGCCAGGTTCAGATCAGTTTAGGGGAGGCCGGTGGCATGCGGTGGGTGGGTTAGATGGCTTGGGGTGACAACTTGGGGTGGGAGGACCCCAGGAAAGTCTGATGGATGAAGAAACATCCAAAGTCAGGTTGAGGCTCACAGAAGAAGCATCCCTGTGCAGTAGACAGTGCAGGAAAGGGTCGCGGGGAAGGACTGGGGCAAAACAGCAGGGCAGGGGTGGGATGGGCTGGAGATAAGCGTGGAGAGCCCGCCCCAGCCTCCCGGACCTCTTATCAGCCACCAGCTTCTGCCTCGGCCTTGGCTTCGTGAGAGATGTGATAGGGGCTCTCTGGGCTTCTCTCCAGCGAGACCCTGCAGACGCGGTTTGTGTCTAGGGGCTGGGGCCCGGGCTGGGGCGGGGGTGCAGAGCCCCGGGGGCTTGCGTACAGCCTCCCGAGTATCAGGCTGACCCTGGAGGTTTCAGGACGGAGAGCACCCTCCACTGCCCGCTGCCCCGAGAGGGGGTCGGGGGATGTCAGGTAGGATGGAGAGGGGGCGGGGCTGGCGGGTTCCGAGGAGGAGTCTCTGGAAAGAGGATGAGAGAGAAATCCCTGTGCCGCCTTCGCGAACTGTGGTTGGAGGCCTCAGCATAAATTAGGTTTGTAAATTCTCTCTTTTTTCATTTTCCCTTCTCTTCTTTCTGTCTCAGAATGCCTCCCGCGGCTCCATGGGCCCTAAGTCCCGCCTTTCAATTTAGGATGAACCAATCAGCAGCTCCCCCGATGGTTGCTAAGAGACAGGAGGTGGGGGGGGGGATTTGGAGGCTTTGTCACGCACCCACCCAGGAAAATTCCTGAGCCTCTCCGCCGCCTGCCCAGGATGTTCTAGCTCGTGCCTGCTCCTCTCCTGCACTCTCCTAGCTGTCTCCAAGCCCAGAGGCGAGCAGGAACGGTGTAGGGGAAAGCCAGGTTAGATCACGTCTTTACAAAACAGGACAGGCTGTGTCCCGATTCAGACAATGGAAGGTATCCTTCAAGTTTCCCCAGCCTTCAACTGGGTTGGAGGGAGAAACTCATTTTTGGGTGTGTGGCATCTTGGGTCGAGGGTGAATTTGCTGGTGGTGGTAGAAGTTGCGTCCCTTACAGAGAGGGCTTATCCACTGTCCTTCCAACCATTACCCAAACCTGGAGAAAAAGCCTCCAGGACCATGACTATGCAACCAGGGCATCAGGGGGATAGCTGGGTTCAAAGGGGAAATTTGGGGGATTCTAAGCAGAAGATGAGTCAGGTCAGGCCCCTCCCCTTGAAGTGCCTCAACCTTCTCGACTTCTTGATTTTTGGTCCCCTGTATGCATCTCACACAGACACACAGAGAAAACTTGGCATAGATGCCAGGGGAAAGAAAACACATTTGGGTAGGGAGTGAGTCGTTAATCCTGATTCCACATTCTGAAAACAAGGATGGAGAGTGGAGCAAAGTGGAGGGAGGGTCTGAGAGAGCGCAGGGCGGGCACACAGGTGTGTGTGGTCGGACACTGAGGGAGAGGCACCCACACGCGGACCGGTGGTATTACATGCATGCACCCAGCATGGACGTAGGTGCCAACAGATGGAGACAGACAAATGCACGCACACACACACACACACAAGTGTGCACGCTCACACACACACGGGGATTAAGGTCCTGCCGAGAAATGAACCTCGGGGAGATGACTCCTAGGAAGTGGCTTTTCGAATTATCTTGATATGTTCCCTGGACTAAGGGAGCCCCCCGGGATGCTTCTCTCCCTGATCTCTAAGCAAAGCCAACAGGTGTCAGGGACATAGAAGGCAGAGAGGAAGGCTGGACAAGACAGACAGGGTGGGGAGACATGCTCTGAGTCCTTCTCTTTTTTCTGTTTTCTCTCTCCGGTTTCTATTCCTGTTTCATTTGCTTTCCGGAGCAGCTTCTCTTCCTCCTTCGTGTCTTCTAGTTTTTCAAGTGTCCGGCTCCCCTCATACTCTGGCATCTCTTCTCCAACCCCCTTTGAGACGGCAGTAACCCCACACCTCTAGAGAACATCTGTGCGCCCTGAGGAAGTTTGTACATGGTTCACTCTCTCCCCAGGCCGGCTAGAGAAACAGACGCCGCCGGCAGGAAGGTCTGGCATGAAATGCCTCTCTCTCCATGCTCCTTCCTCTCCTCTATGTCCCTGGATAAAATAAGAAACCATCAGCTTCATAAAAGCAGTGCAGACTTTAATTCAGGTGGACAGGTGGGAAAAGAGCTAAGACTTTGCTCCCTCGGTGTCCAGATGAGAAGGCTGTCTGAGCGGGAGGGGCAGGGAGGACCGGGAGGTGCGCGCCGTCTGGTGGTAGGACAGGGCTAGGAGCAGGGGTGTGGCCACGCAGTGCAGAATGGCCATGGCCTCTGCCAGGTGCTGTAGCAAGTCCAGGGCCTGCTGGGCCAGACATGTCGACAGGACCAAGGTCTTGGACCTCACGAGAAAGTCCAGGCCCACAACCACCCCATAGGGCCACCAGAACACAAACCAGGCCCACAGGACGTTGACCCAGGGACACGGCCACCTGCCCAGTATTTTCATCAGCGCCTTGGCTCCCAGCAAACCCAGCGGCAACAAGGTGAAGATGGTGAAACAGGCCATGATGTGTGACAGCTGCAGAAACCAGTGGCTCTTGCTGAATGTCACGGAGCAGAATCCACGGGAAGTGTCAGTGGCCAGGGTGACTGGCAGCCCCAATAAGATAGCCATTCCCCAGAGTCCCACACCGAGCCCCAGGTTGATGTTGGGGACCTGACCTGTGCTCATTTTGGGGCCCAGGCAGGCATGGCAGCCTATCAGCAGAGCCTGGGCAAAGGCTGAGCCATACCAGACCATGTGGGCCAGATGGCACAGCGCTGTGCCCTGGACACCGTTCAGCCCTGGTGCCAGGATGGGCACCGCAGTACTGAAGAGGGTGCTGCCCACGGCCAGCTGTATCAGGAAAGGCCGTTCGGGGCACACCTGCCAGTGGGAGAGAGGTCTGAGGAGCGCGAAGAGGACCGCCCCACCGGCAAGGATGCCCAGGACGCTGGTGAGGATGAAGAAGGGCAACGAGGAGCCGTCCAGCAGGCTGCACGAGCGGCAGGGGGCAGCTGCGTCCACATTGCTGTAGTTATAGTTCAGGTCATAGGAATCATTAAACTCGTCCCAAATATCGTCTCCAAAGGGGAACTTAGTAGAGTCCTCATCCGCCACCTGGAGGACAGCCCCAGAGGGGGCAGACAGTCAGATCATCTGTTTACCCCACTGAAGAGTCCCTGGGAATGAGGGCGCGGGAGGGGGAGATGGGGAGGCTAGCCTGGAGGAGGGGACACAGGGGGACAGTGGGAGAGGATGGAACAGGGAGCCTGGGAACCTGGGCAGAAGAGCAGGGGAGGGCACCGGACAGGAAGCAAGAGCCGGACAAGGTCAGGGCCAGGGCACCAGGGACCCAGATGGATGGGGGACCCAGGAGACCAGAGTAAGAAGGAGAAAAAGGAAACAGAGGGAAGGGTGAGAGAGGAGCGGAGAAGAGAAGAGGTGCAAAGGCCCCCGGGCAGACCGAAAGAGGTGGTGAGGTAAAGAGATGGGGGACTATGGGCTTGGCCCCACACTCACCTGGTACTGCAGACAGTTCCCCATGGCACTGCTGGACTCAGGGCAGGCAGAGAGAAGGGCTGGGAACGTCCTATGGGCAGCTGCAGCTCCAAGATAAGTGCCAGGGGCTAATGAAGGCCATCAGTTCTGGGCAGGGCCATGGGATAGGCGGCGGGGGGGAGCTGGGCATTCAGGAAGACTTCGTCCCACGCCCATGGCCTGCCTAAGCCTCAGGAGCAGAAGGGGCACTAGCCCGGGGCTTCCTGTTTTGAGGTTGGATTCCATCGGTGGGGACCTGCGCTCGGGAAAGGAAAAAGGCGGCCAGCAGATAGTGGGTATTTTCCCGAAGGTGGAAAGCGGAGCTGAGAAGCCAGGGGGTTTTCCAGCAAGGACGGAGTCTTCGAGCACCAGGAAGGAAGAGGGGCCAGGGGTGACTTGTGAGACAGAGATAAGAGACCTGCTGGGAAGGCGGAGGGAAGGGGCAGTTGATGACTCTCACTGAGTCTCCACCCCCTTGAACTGGATCCAGGGAAAGCTGGCTCCAGGGCGACATTTGTGGGAGGGGGTGTGAGTGGTGCCTGGGGTTGATCCGCGGGTGGCTGATGGCCCCAGCGCCCCGCCCGTGTGCACCCCAGTCTGTGTGTGTGGCTGTGTGTTGTATGTTGAATGCACATATCTGAGCGCTAGGTGGTAGGCAGGTGTCTGGGTGTTTCCGTGCGAGGACGGGAGGGGCTGGGGGGCAGCTTTCCAGGCTGCATAATGAAGCTACTTCGGGGAGCGATGGGGCGTTCGTCTAGCCACCTATGGGCGCAATGAATGCGTTTTCCATACCCAGCACAGTACCCGGCCTGATGAGTTAAAGCAGGCTCTGGGGGACAATGGGGCAACATGTTTTAAAATGGGACGGTTGCCTATGGGGTAATCTCTATTCATATTTCTGTTGGGGGACATAAAGTTTCTGGAACGGCTGCACTGGCTGGCATCTCAGCAACATGCACAGTCCCTTACTGGGGTGGGGTCCTCTACTTCTCTCTGGCTGGCGAGCGAAAGCATGGACTCTGCAGACGCAGGCCCCTGAGCCAACACCTCTGCTCTTCTGCAGCAGCTCCCACCCGGCTTCTGCACCATCTCTGACGTTTCCCTGTATTTTACTCTCTCGGGTGGGGAAACAGCCGGGACTTTGGGAGGGGTAAGTCATGGAGTCTCAGGAGCTGGTTAGGTGACACTATTTCACTCCAAGAAAGCATGGCATGTTTCAACTCCAATCTCACCAAGAAGCTCTTTTGCATTTAGGTAGGGGTGCATGGAGCCAGAGTAGGGAAGCCAAGACACAAAAGGTGGGCGCCTTACGCAGATCTTCACCCCCTTTCTTCCCAGGATGCCAACTCCAGTTTCAGGTTCAACGTGAGCGGGTTAGACAGTGGTCCCTGGGGAGGGTCTGACCTGCAGTGGGGCTGGTGGAGCCTCTGCCTTCATTTTAACCTTCTCCAGCACCGCCTGGCGATGCGCCATGGGGAGCAGTCAGGCACCCCTCCCCAAACACTCTGGAAAGCAAGCACCGGCCAGGACCCCCAAGGGGGCTAAACACCCTTCTCTCCCTTGGAGAGTTCTGTGGTCTCCATACAGGGATGCCCTTGGGAGGGGGCATGGCAAGGCACACGGCCACCCCCAGAGGCGCCGGATGCAGGGGACACCAGCAGGACCACCCTCACACGCACACGTCCCAACTGGAGCAAGAAGGAGGCAGCCGGACGACACGGATAATCCAGATATATTGAGGGTGGCCCCTCTGAGATTAGCACAGGAGAGTTAGAAAGATTATAAAGATACACGATCCCCTCCCTGCTCCCCTCCCCCCCACCCACAGACAGACACACACAGCACAACGGCCCCTCCCCCCCGCCCCCCGTACAAATATGGCTTCTGTGTAATATGGACAGAGTGGTTCAGCTCAAAGAGGAAAGGTGCTGGGAGACAGGGAGCCGACAGGCCTGGGGCCCTAGGCTGCCTTGCTGCTGTGGGGGGGGGGCCCTGGCTGAAGTGGGGGGTGCCTGCGGTGCCCAAGGGCCCTAACCAGCGGCTGGAAGATTCACGAGGCTATGACCTGAACTGAGGGGGTGGGCGAGCCTGCCGGACGCGGCAGGGAGGATGTGCCGGAGCGGGTGAGCGGGGCCGAGGGGCACCCTGGCTCAGGGAGTGTGGGCAACCTCATCTCCACGGCAATGAAGGAAGACAGAAAATCAAAAGCAGGGGTGGAAATGGGAAGGAGACCGAGGTCTCAGCCCCAGCCCTCGCCGCGCAGGGGACAGACTGTAGGGGAAAGAAGTGACAGCGGTCCTCCCAGGGTCGGTGCCAGGGAGCGGCCTGAGGGGTGCATAGCAAAGCTGTGGCACTGGCTCCGTGCCTCTGAGAAGGGAAATTGAGGCAGGGTTTGAATGCTCTGTGTTTTAGGGAGAGGCGAGATGGACAACTGAGCGAAACACATCCTGGGACTGTTTTCTCCATGACCGATGGGCACTGAGGGTGGCCTGGGACACATGGGGGCGGAACCACAGCCCAGGTGAGGTCCACAGCCTGATTAGGAGCCCGGCCCGCCCGAAGCCCTCCTGGCGGCGTCCCAGCCCCCCCCCCCCGCCCGGGAGCCCCCCTCCGGCTCTGTCTCACACACATGTGCATGTACACACGGACACCGTAACCACACACTCACAGGGTTCACATTACGCCCCTCGTCTGGGCAGGACACAGCTCAGTGCAGCGAAGCGCCTTTTAGTATTTTTGTTGTTATGTCTGCCTGGCTGCTGTGGGAACGGGAAGGGGCACAGGCGGCACAAGACGGGAGGAGTGGTTGCCGAGCGATGCCGGAGAGAAGTGGTGGCCCAGCGACAGCGGGGCTCGGGGCAGAGCCAGGGGCCGGGAGCAGCGCCTCTCCCACAGCTGCTGGAGCTTCCCCCCCACCACCACCCCGGGGCCTGGCTTCCTTCGCCCCAGGGGCGAGGGGTAACACGGCCCTCTCCGCCATCCTCCCCCCGCAGATCTACCCCCTCCGGGCAGGGACCTGCGTCCTCCCCATGCGGAAGCCCTGGGTCCCTGCGTGGCTGCCTTCCACCTGCGGGTCACACCTCCTCGGGGGCCCCCACTCACCCCTCTCCCGTTGTGCTGGAGGAGGGGTGACCGGGTGGTACCTGCTTCCCTGTCTGTAGCTTGAGGTGCGTGACTAGCAGAGGAAAAGCCCCCTCCAGCTTCTGCTCACCACCTCCCCATTGCCCCCCCCGGAGGCCAGGAAGCTGCTCCATGGTGGAGGACGGAGGGTGGAGGGCCGGGGAGGGCCCCCCACACCAGCCCGGCTTGGCTCCCTGTCCTCACCCCTCCGCCTTCGCTCTCCTCCTAACACTCCAGGGTTGTTCTTTTCCTCACCCAGGGCCCCTGCCCCTCCAGCCTGGAGACGGATTTGATTTGGGATTGTTATAAAAATAATAATAACCCAAACGCAGAGAAGCCACGGAAAGGGCTGAGGGCAACCCTCCCTCCCCCCCGCCCTCCTCCCTCCCCATTCCAAACCGAGTACAAAACCGCACCCAAAGCAGACATTCTGTACAGGGGGGTGGGGAGGGCTGGGGAGCAAGCGGGAGGGGCGGCCCTGGGGTCGCTCTGTACAAGTCCAGGTTGGTGATGGCCCCAGCAGTCCCCGTGGGGCCCCTGGGGGGCGCAGGAGGTGGCTGGGCGCCTCTAGATGAAATACTCCTTCTTGTCGTCCCCGCCCGACTGCCCGCCTTCTGCATTGATGATGGCCGTGTCTGCGTCCGGGGCGTCGTCCGAGCCTTTGGCCTCATGTGTCAGGTAGGTTCCTGCAGAGAGGGAGAAGCTCCTCCTGTCAGTTTCAGGAGCAGTTTCCACACCTCTGAAGCCCACCCCCCACCCCTGTCCTGCCCTGCCCGCCCACCACAGCTGTTCCTGCAATGCTTCTCCTGCTTAGAGCTTTCTACCTCCCCACCTGACCCAATTTGTATCTTGCTGCCAACATCCATCACCTGACTGCACCTCATGAATTAATGAATGAATGCAGTCCTTAATTAGAATCTTATTTATAAAACAAGAAAAAAAGCCCCATGTGTGTGTGTGTATAGATGCATGGGTGTGTATATGTGTGTATACATACACAGGTACGTGTGTATGGGTGTATGCATGGGTATGCATGCCTACACGTGTGTAAGTGTGCGTGCGTGTGAGCACACGCATGTACATGTGTGCTCCTACGGGTGTGTATGTGTCTCTGTGTGTACCTGCATGTATGCATGTGCATGTGTGTCTGCACATGTGTAAGTGTGTGCACGCATGTGAGCACACACATGTACATGTGTGCTCCTCTAGCTGTGTGTGTCTGTGTACCTGTATGTGTGCACGTGTGTCTGCACATGTGTGTGCATGTGAGTACACACATGTACATGTGTGCTCCTACAGGTGTGTATGTGTCTCTGTGTACCTGTATGTGTGCACGTATGCATGTGCATGTGTCTGCACATGTGTGCATAAGCATGTGCGCGCCTCTGTGTATATGCATACATGTGAGTATGTACATGTACCTGTGTGTGTACCTGTGTGTGCAGGTATGCATGTATGTGTGCATCTGCACATGTGTGCATAAGCATGTATGTGCGCCCGTGTGTATATGTGTACGTGTGAATGTGTGCATGTACATGTGCGCACCTCTAGGTGTGTGTGTGTCTACGTGTACACCCGTGGGTATGTGTGCACGTGTGTGCATGTGTGAGTATATGCGTGTACGTGTGTGTATGCATACATGTGTACCTCCATATGTGCATATGTGTGCACCTGTGTGCACATGCATGTGTGTACACGTGAGCAGGTGTGTAGCGAGCATGCATGCCCACCCTAGGTTGGGGACAGGGAAACTGCAGGTCAGCCCCGAGCAGGTAGCTGAGATCTGGGTCAGCCCATGCAGTTGGACTGCTGGCTAAAGTAGGTACAGAGGGAAAGTCTGTGAGGAGTCAGCAGGCTTGGATACAGGAGAGGAGAGGAGAGATGGTGTGGGGACAAGGCGCCGGGGGACCAAAGGACAAAGAGATGAGAAAGGAAGCCAGCGCAGGAAGAGATGGGACGGAGTGGCAGAGTCGGCAGGTCTCTGCCTGAAAGCACGAGACCCTGGGGGCAGAGCAGTGTGGGAGCAGCCGCCGACTGAGTGGGAAGGCTCCATTTTACTTGGGTGATCACCGAGGGATCGGGCTCTACTGCGGGTTGGTGGTGCTCAGTCAACACAGGGCTGGCTGTCTTCTTTCTTCCTCTCACACTCCAAGGGGCCAGCAGAGTCCCCAAAGGCCCATCCTGCAGCCGGCTCCCGGCTGCCTCCCTACCTGCCCTCAGGCTCCCCGCTGCCTCTGACCTTTGTGCCGGATCAAGTAGTGGCCGAGGAAGATGAGCAGGATGAGCAGCAGGAAGACGATGAATGCCACGATCCCACCAATGACGGCGTGGTAAGTGCTGGAGGACGAGGGTACCGGGCTGGGGTCTGCGGGGAGGGATGCACACAGTCAGACCTGGGGAGAGCCCTGGTCTTAGAGCGTCTCTGGTCTGGCCGTGGGCAATCGGACTCAGCACAGAACACGGGCTGACGCCAGCAGAACGGACTGGATCATACGGCAGGGGGGATATGCCTTGTTTTGTACCCTTTTTTCTTACACAGTGTCTGGAACGCAATAATTGTTTAAAACAATTATGTATTCCTGAATAAATGGACAAATCTGCTCACACTCAACCCTTTAAATTGTTTCTGGCACGGAAGCTTTGGTCAAAGTTCACTGCTTTAACGCCTACATGGTCTCTTGTTCTCGCTCTTGCTTTTACTTTTGGGATATCAGACTATATTCCTTCTATCCCCTCCAGGCCCTCTTACCTCCTGTCTGTTTGCCATTCAGAGCTGGCCTCTCTAGTGGGGCCCCCAACCTATTCCCTGTCCCCCGGAGACCAGACAGAGCAGGGGCAGTGAAACACCGACGAAGCTGGGAAAGGGGACTCTGACAGCACCTCCCAGAGTGCCACGGACTACAGCTGCTGTGTAAAGAGCAGTTCTGAGATGCAACGAAATCCCAGTCCTCCAGCACGCCTCCTCCGGGAGGTCTGGGACTCCAGCATCACATTCCACCATCCAGAGGTTTGTGGGGAAGGCAAAGACTTCCTTCATGGATGCAACCCCCCCCCGCCCCCACCCCAAGCTTCCTCCCATGGTGGCTAATGTCTCTGCCCTCCACTGCAGCATCTACGGGGTTGGGGGGGGGGGGGCGTGTAGATCCTCAGAGCACACACTGGGCCAGGCATGCCACGGACAGCACCAGCCTAGTCTGGGCCCCAAATATCCAAGACAGTGCCCAGGCCCAGGACACAGTTCTGATGTGTCCAAAACTACATTAGCCGTAGATACAACTCTCCCACCCATGGGAGTGCTACTGTTTTCCCACAGACTCAGCTTGAGTCTTGATGCCCCACTGACTCCTTGCAGATTTTGTCTTTCCTATGTTACGTCTCCTCAAGCTCGACTGGGCCAGCTTTTTGGTTCCTTGACTGTTGCTATGCCTAATTTGACAAGAAAACATTTATGTTTTGGTTTTTTTATGCTCTGCTTGGGGGTGGGGGGAGGATTGGCCTGGAGGCTCCATGATATGATGAGGTGGGTGTGAGGGTGTTGAGTGGGAAGAAGCAGAGGGACGTCGCCCCTGTCTTTCTCCCAGGCAGCAGGTGACACACAGTCCACGCTAAAAAAAAAAAAAAAAAAAAAAAAAAAATTAATGCTGGATAATTGTTCCGAGGCTATGGAAACGGAAATGCCTTAGAAAAACAGAGCTTTCCATGGCCAAAATGACGTGTGGGGTCATCAGTTACAGATCCCTGTCTCTGCTGGAACTCCTTTATTCCTTCCAGGCTGGTGGGGCCAAGACTGCTCAGGAGACGCCTGGAAGGAGATGCAGAACCTCCTCCTACCGCCGGGTGTCAGCACTGGAAGTGGACGCTGTGAGACAGGACTGGGTGGGGGAGGGCGGGCCCGCAGGAGACCAACCACCAACCACAGGGGCCAAGAACTTTCAGCGCCCTGCCGGTCAGCCTTGGAATTGGCAGGGGGAGATCTGGGGGCTGACACTGGTCCTCGATGCTGGCATCCTATGCTAGCTTTGCTTGTGGTGCTGAGGCAGTTCCCACATACCCAGGCCTGTCCTGGAGTCAGATTCACCCCATCTACACAAACACCACGCTCCCACGGGTCTCAGGTCTCTTATCCATGGGAGGCCCGACGGCCATCACCTCACTGACCGAACGGGCATTTCCAGCAAGGGAGCCTCTGGTGTTCCCCCGACAATGTATTTCCCCTATTTTGAGCTTATAAGGTTTTCTGGCAGGACCCCACTGCCACTGGGATCTTCAAAAATTCTGCCCACTTAATTGTGCAAGACTGTTGAATCTCAGATCTGTACCTCTGAAACAAATAATGCAATATATGTTAGAAAAAAAAAGAAGAAGAAGAAGAATGTAGCAGGAGGGGAGGAATGAAGGGGGGGAAATCGGGGGGGTAGACGAACCATGAGAGACGATGGACTCTGAAAAACAAACTGAGGGTTCTAGAGGGGAGGGGGGTGGGAGGATGGGTTAGCCTGGTGGTGGGTATTGAGGAGGGCACGTTCTGCATGGAGCACTGGGTGTTGTGCACAAACAATGAATCATGGAACACTTCATCTAAAACTAATGATGTAATGTATGGGAATTAACATAAGAATAAAAAAATTAAAAAAAAAATTCTGCCCACTCTCCAATAAGGGGACCTCTGTGCCAGCCTGTCACGGCTCCTGGGTTTTGTGGTCACACCTTTGGGAAGAGCTTCAGAGAAGAAGCATCACTAGTGTCTCTGGGAGATAAGGCATCGGAGAAAATGCCCTGTGTCTCAGCGTCGTACCAGCAGACCTCTGTGTTCTGCCTGGACCCACCCTACCCTGTCCAAGGTCTGCAGCAAGGACATGGTGGTGGTGGCTCCACGCGTCCCCTGTGGGTCACAGGAGTGGCAGCCTTGGGACAGCCCACTGGAAAGGGGAACTCCCACGCTGGCCCCGGTGAGACTCTGGGGCCTCTCCACATAGAACTGTAGTTGTTGCTGCCTGGGGAGCGCAGGCAGGGGAGGACGGTGTCCGGTGGGCCACCAGTGCTAACCAGGCAGTCGAGAGCCTGACATCCTGCTGATTGCTTCCGTGTTACACGTTCCAGAGCGGACCTAGAGCCCAAGTCCCAGGCCCTTCCGCGGTGGGCTCTTGCCCCTCCCTTGCCCCTAGGGCACAGCAAGGGGTGCTCTCAGGAGCCGAGACACAGGGCGTGGCTGGGCAGACAGGGCGAGGGGGATGCGGCGGAGGGCTGGGACGGCTCACCGTTCACATTGAGCGTGTAGTAGGCCTTGTAGCTGCCCATGTTGCTGGTGGCCGTGCAGCCGTATGTCCCACTGTCGCTCTTGTTGAGGAAGGGGAAGATCAGGGCACTCTCCTGGGTCATCTTTAGCGGGGGCACACTGCCCTCCTTCTCCCACAGGTACTGCTGGGGTCTGTGGAGGCAGAGAAATCTCACGTGTTTGGGAGAGAGCAGGCCAGGGGGCTGAAGGGAGACAGAAAAACACCTGGGTGGAGGAAGTCAAGGACGGTTTGACGCAGGCTGAAGGACTTACAGGGGCCACAGGCACGAGGTGCTGAAGGGAGGGGTGACCCCTTGGGGTTTGACCTGAGGATGAGGGTGATTTCCTAACTCGTATCTGACTGTGACTTGGTTGGTCCTACGGGGACCATGGGGGCAGCCAGAGAGTGCCCCCCTTCTGCGGCTTTGCAGGAGAAACAGGTGGGGGATGGACGGCGCAGGGCAGGGACAGGGAAGGCAAGAGGCTGACAGTAGGGGGCGATGGGGAGACTCTAAGGGAAGACCACAGTCTGAGGTGCGGAGGTGCGCTGGGGCGGGAAGCGGATCCTCTTACACGGGATTGCCACGGCCCTCACAGTGGAGTAGCAGTTTCTGGCCCTCGCGGGGGTGTGGGGGGTCTGGCCTAATCTTCGCCGTCGGTGTGTCTGTGGAGAAGGAAAGGGCGTCAGCGCACAATGGCCACACCGTCCAGGAGGGGACCGCCATCCCGCCATCATCCAGTTGCGCATTACGGCTTCCATCCCGAGAAGTCTCAAGCGCTGGCGGGGCCCGGGACAGAGGCCTCCACCCCCCGCCTGCCGCGAGCCCAGTCCACGGTTGCTACTGAACGCGCGTGGGATTCGCACTGCAACCCCGTAGAGGTAGGATTTCTGAAGATCTGTCGTGGTGGGGACCGAAAGGACGTCCTAACAGAGAGCTGAGAAAGGGTCGACTTAATGCACATTTTTGGTAACCAGTGAACGTGAACGGGATCGTTTATTGAGCTCACACTCTCTCCATCCTCTCTGTTCTGCTGGGAGTTTAAACTGAAAGCAACAAGGGAACACAAAATATCATTTTCCACCGTCAGTCCAACAGTGAAGTAAGAGCTTCCCAACAACAAGAGATGGGGGTCATATTTGGGCGGCAGAAAGGCACTGACATGGTATAGATGAGCTCTGTGAAGGCATAATGGCATCTGCCATGGCGCCAAAGGGCTGCTGGGAGGCTAGGTCCAGATGGCCGCACGAACAATACAGCCAGATGCTGGTTTAGAACAACAGATAAAGAGGCCGAGCTTCCCCCAAGGACAGAGCCAACCTTAACAACCAGTTAATGAACGTGTTTCTGTCAGATCAAACAGGACAAAGAGCATCAGGCCAGGTGAGAAGATGGGTGCTCCAGGGCCCCACAGCCATAGAAACCTCTAGCACAGTGCCTGGAGTCTAGCACTTGTTGACTGACTGCTGATCACAGTTGGGCCTAGAGAGTCAGCGCCAGATGGTCTGGTACCTGACAGAGAAGTCTGTGGGGTTCGGACATGGGAGGGCCCTCCTGAGCCCTAGACAGGGACCCGGGCCTGGGGCCCCACACTTCTAACTAATCAGCAGAGAAACACCTTACAGCAATAGACAACTCTGAAGTCTGCACAGTTCTTTCACAGATATTTTCCCCTTGACCCTCACGCTAACTCCGGGAAGTAAGCAGCCCCTGGGAGATGGCAAGTTTGGTGAAAGAGGCACAGCTAGTCGGTAGTGGCCCCGCGGCTGGATTCGGGGCCGTCTGCCGCCAGCTTGAGAGTATGCCAAATGGGAAGTGACACCGCCCCAAACCTGCCTCACATTCAGGTTTCAGCAATGGGTCTAGCAATTTTGAAGAGTGCCAAGTTCAGTCCTGGGTCTTCCATAAGAAAGAAGATGAAGCAGCTGAGTTATTTCAGGAAAATGCCCGCCTCTAGATAAATTAGGATAAGAAATGCATTATTTTATAACTCTCTGTCTTCTGCCTCGGTACTTTCTTTTCTTTTTTCTTGGTTCCCCGACTCAGAAAATTTACAAATTTCCTCAGGTGAGGGTGGAAGTCTCCTGTCCACACCCAAGGCAGATTCCACAGAGAAACAAAGACCCTTGGAAAGGTTCCAAGTAGGGACTATGACAGTGGCCATTGTAAGTCAGAGAGCCAAGAACACTTGCAGAGCTGGGGCAGACGAGGAGGACCACAGGGAAAATCTGGGATCCTGAAATCACAGTATGTTGGTCTAGGAAAAAGCCTTAGTGGTCACCAGGTTCATCTTCTTATAGAGCAAATAAAGAGTCAAGCTCAGTGGGTAAAGCCCTTTCCTTAACCTCAGAGAGCCTGGAGCGGTGGGGGGCGGGGGGAAGACTAGCACCTGCATCTTCTGACTCCTGGTTTGCTACAGTTACCACTAGAGCTTACAATCTAGCTGCATAACCCTGGCCTAGCTCAGGGCTTAGTAAACTTGCTCTGGGGCCAAATCCTCCCAGCTCTGTGTCTTTGTAAATAAAGTTTTATTGGAATGCGGCCACACTAATGTGTTGACATACTGTTTATGGCTATTTTCCTGCAGCAACAGCAGAGTTAAGTAGTTGAGACAGAGACCATGTGACCCCCAAAGCCTCAAATACTTGCTATTGAGCCCTTTACTGAAAAGCTTGCTGACTCTTGGCCTGGTGCTGTCACCCCTCAACTCATCACTTATCTGTGCACAGTGCTTCGCATATATAGTCACGAGCACTTTCTCCCCCCGCCACCATCTCATACCTGATCCTTCTTCACCCAGAAGCCCACCACATACATAGAACTTCGATGCGTTGAGAGGTGGATCTGTCAGCTCCCTTTAGAGATTCATGGTTCACAGAGCATACGATGTCAGCCCCATCATCCTCACGGGAAACCTGGAATGTCACTGAGCTGCTCACGGTGAAGGTTTTACCATTGGGATCTTCCTGAACGCGGGTTGGTTCTCCTGGAGTACAGAACAGACACACACACACGCATACACACAGACAGAGTGAGCCCTAACATACAGATACAGTGTGGGCCCCACGGCAGACATACAGATGGCGAGTCTCAACTTAGACAAACTTAGAAAGTTGTGAAATGGTTATGTACACACAGGGAGAATGTAGGCCCTAGCACACACACACACACACACACGAGTGTGCACATACACAGACATGTGCCCCTCTCTTCCTCACCCACCCCACCACCTCCTTCTGAACCCCAAAGCAGGGGGACGTACCGTGGAGCTCTTGGTCGCCCTTCCGCCAGGTGAGCTGGGCTGCAGGTTTGCTTCCAGAAGACTGACAGTTTAGGGTGGTTGTCTCCTTTTCCCGTAATGAGGACTTGTAGCCAGTAATTATGGGCTTCTGTGGGATTCCTGCCATGGACGGGGGATGGCCAAGATAGGAAGGACAGGCACCATGAGGTGACCTCAGCTGTCCCTGCAGAGATGGCCCCTCAGTGCCGGGGGCCGGGGGGGAGGAGTCAGGATGCATGAGTCCTACTTTGGTTTAGAATGGGTAGAAGACTAGAGAAATCATCTTTCTCTTCAATCTCTTCCGTAAGGACACACAGGGAAGATCTGATACATGACCTGACACCCCACAGCAAAACTGTCTGGCTAAAGAAATGGTGTGAAGCCCAGGGGAGCAAGGAAGAAAACTGAAATGTAGGACCCAGGTAAGAGCATGTAAGCAGCTGGGGTACTTGGACAATAGAATCATACACTACAAGTACTTCTCGTTTTCCTCATATAATCTTGGGAGGTTCGTGGAATAGACGTGAGCATCTTTCTATCATAGGTTAGGAAATTCAGGCTCAGAGAGAATAAGAGATTCCTCCCAGAGCACACAGTAAGTAGAGGAGAAAAGATCAGAACCCAGTGCTATTTGCACTTGGTTCCATTGTGAAGGAAGCACAGACTGAAGTTTTCCTAAATGCTGGGAGACTTGCCTGGCCTCTGGCTGCCTCGGGGGCTCACCTAGGAGCTGTGTTTGCAAGGAAGCCCACTGTGGAGCCCCTGGGGTTGGGGAGCCTCACCGAGCACAGTGACGAGGGACTTGGCGGTCCTCACGGGCATGGTGAAGATGGAGCAGGTGTACTCGCCCTCATCCGCCAGGGCTACGTTGCTGATGCTGATGCTGAGCTCATGGGGTGTGGATCTAACCAGCTGGATCCGATTATCACGAAGGGCTGGGGACATCGGGAGAACGGGAAGCAGGGCTTTCACTGGCACTGTTCATCTTCCAGTCCCAGGCCAGAGTCTTTGGGAGAAGGGGTCTAGCATGGTTTGGGGCAGGGAAAACTGCTTCTGAGTTTGAGCAGTCTTCATGCGGTCAGTCACTTTCCTGAGCCACTGGGCAGGCACAGCAGCCTCAGGGACGCTCAGAGAAGTAGGCTTGAATCTCGTGGGCTGCCGTGTGAAGCACACGGGGCAACATTGACACCAGCTACATCTCAGGGCTGCTTTGGGGTGTCGCCAGGGAGGACCCTGTGGGACCGTGCATGGTTCAGGTCAGAGCTGTGACACTACAGTTTTTCTGGAGCCAGGGGAGGAGCCCCTGGCGTGGCTGCCTCCTCCAACAGCATGTCTTCCCTGTGCCCAGCCTCCGCACCCCAGGCACATATAGCCCCGGGCCCTGCGGACCCCTGCCCCCGCCCACAGTGCCCCCGGAGAGAGGACACCTGGGACAGTACCTCTCTTCTCGCCAAAGTAGAGAGTCTGCTGGGCAGGGTTAGACCACTGCAGAGACGAGTCCTCGTGATCTTTCACGTGGCACTTGAGCACCACAGTGCCTCCAGCCACCACCGTCTCGTCCGATGTCCAGGGCTGGCTATCTGCAGGAGTACAAGAGGGTCAGCTTCCTGAGGAAGCCCCAGCCCCTCCACCCACTTCTGGGCCAAAGCGTGCCTCGTCTAACCCCGGCGGTCCAAGGCCCGGGGGTCTGTGTTCTCGCAAGGCATCGTGGGAGAAGGAAGAGAGGTGGTGGGGAAGGGGAGACAGACCTTATTTCCTCTTGCTTGGAATACACAGAAAAACAGTCACTTGTTGAATGTTTGCTGAGTGAACTGACAGGGCCGCAAACATTTAGGGGAATAAAGGCGCCCACATCTACACAGAGCACCGCACATGCATCTTTCCTGAGAGGCTCTGCCGTTCACTTTGAAAGCACGCACACGCATCTGTCATTCTACACTCTGCCTTCCTGCCTGTGCCTGCCTATTCGAGCAAGGACAGGAAAGGCGCTTGAGACCAATAATCCCAAAACTAAAAGCGAGGAGAAGGCCGAGCCAGCTTTGGGTCCCACATTCGTTTACATAAGAGGTAGCTGATAAAACTGTGGAATAAGCAACCAAAAAGATTAAAAAAAAAGAAAGAAAGAAAAGAAAAGCTGAAACATATTGGCACAGACTTTTGAATTCCTCCCACAATAACTTCCCTTCATCGTCAGCTCACACTCTTTCAGTCCCCGGACAACCGGCCTCTCCACACACCAACCCAAATCACCCCCCTCCTGTTATTTTAGAGTAAAGGATTAAAGTTTTCCCTGCCATGTGATGGAAATACTTTCCCACCCCTCTCTCCTTAGTCAAATTAATTAAAAAAAAAAAAAAAGGACGAATAAGGTATCATATGGATGAGCCATTTGACTCCCAAATGGGCCCTCAAGATGGCCTAGCCAGGAGCCAGCCCTCAGGGCGTGACCCTCGTTTCTGCCTCCACCCAACGTTGTTCCGTGTTCCCCGCGGCTTGGCTTCTGCTCCCCATGCTGACTCCCTCATCTCCAGGACTGACTTTCTGTGACCCCAGAGCAGCGACCTCCACAGGACGAAAATGCACAACACCTTCCAGCTCTGATTCTGAAGCAACCGCACCATCCCTTCGGTGGCATGAAACCAGTTAAGCAGCATTATTCTTCTCTGAATAGGAAGCCAAGGAACTTACTTCCTGCGTTTCCTAATTGAGTAATTTTAAACAATGCCCATCCTCCCCCTGGCACTAACCTTACCCCTGCCCTGTCTGTTATTCCTTTCCTCCTTGGTCACCAGAGCTCCATTTCCAAGAAATACATAATGGATGCTCCTAGCAGAGAAGGGGCCCTGAGGAGAGAAGGTGGCGTGTGCTGGACTTGATAACGAGCACGCGCGCTTCGGGGTGTCCATCTTCACGATGGTGCACAAAGTCTGGCCGCTGGTTTCAGTGTTTAGAATCATAACAGAACTGAGGGGGATCTTAGGGATTACGGAATCCAATTCCCTCATTTTACAGATGTAGACAATGAGGCCATGGAGGTGGAGTGATTGCCTATGATCATTCTACTAACCAGGGACTCCAGTGGGGACTATGATTCTGTTCTTCGACTCTCAATGCAGGGGCCTTTTCATGGGAATGCTCCTCAAGTAACCGTCTAACTTGAACATTTAAACGATGATTTTAAGATTAGTGAGCCAGAGACAGAGCTGGCTGAGTACACTGGGACATGATTTATCCCTTGAGCATCTGAACTAAAGGTTTGGGAAACCTGTCATTTACTGCTCGCCATATACCAAGTTTTGACCAGTAATCCTGTTATCCCTGGGTCCCTTTGAAGAATTCTACTTCGATTGTGTCTTTCAGAACCTCTTTATTCTGAGTAATACCCTCCTCCTGGAATCATTTTATTTTGGGAAAAAGGTGTAGGGGATACAGAGGTCTCTGCACTGGAGTAAGGGAAGAGGCGTGGGTGCAAGAGAAGTTGGTGGTGTGGAACTAAGAACTAAAATGTCGGATGGAGCTGTGTGGTAATGAAGGGGGTGAGAACATAGGGCAGAGGCAACATGAGTGGGAGATGATGTGAGGATGGCGGAAGGAACTGAGGGACATTGAGATGAGGGTCCTGGATTCTCACCTTGACTGGCCAGCATGTCAGAGCTGCTCCAGACTGTGGAGCTGATGGCCTCGCCGAGTGGAGCCAGAGTTCCCAGCTCCAAATCCTGCTCCTGCCAGTAGCCTGGGGAGAGAATCTCCATCAAGGATGAGCCCTACGTATTTGCTGCTACCATTTGGGATACGTTGGTTGTTGAGGGTGGGGAGAGGGCAGGCCCTTAATGAAAAGCGGGTTCTCCAGGATCCCTAAGAGAAGGTGGGTTTCTCACAAAGGGGAGAGATTAACTAGAGTCCTGAAAAGGAAAGTGAGCTCTTCCTCTGAAGGAGAGATAAAAGGAGGATGCTGAGTTTTACCAGTCAGAGCCAGAAGAGACCTTAAAGATCCTCTGGTCTAGTTCTCCCACTTTACAGATAAGGACAATGGAGCCTACAGAGGTTAAAAGTCACTTGGTGAAGGTCATCCCAGAAAGTGAAAGATAAGCGAAGAGTTTTCATTCCTTATCCAGGATTCTTTCTGCTACACCATATTATCTACTAAAATAACAACAGATTTAATAATTACAAAATCCGTTCACTCTTAATCCTTTTAGTAGACCCGTGAAATAAACACGCTGGTTCCTGTTTTGCAGCGTGGAAACAGGATGCAGTGACTTGCCCAAGGTCATACAAACAGAAGAACAAAGATCGGAAACTGAATGCCTGATCCCAAGTCCAGAGCTGTTACTTTCCAGTTGGGGCCCCCACCACTGCGGACAGACGGCGGCGGGCCGGCGACGGCCACCTGCTGGGGGACGCGCAGTCTGGACCCACTGCCCACTTGATTCCCCTGGCTCTGCTCCCTGCCGCCACAACTAACCCCAGGACCTGAGTCACCGCCTGTCTTCGCGGCCGGTGGCTCCTGCACCCGCCGGGGAAGCACTGCGCGGAGCCCCGGGCCTGGGTCCCCAGCTCCACCTGCAGAGGCGGAGGGACAAAGAAAGCCGCCGCGCAAATCTGCCGAGTCTCCCGCCGCACACCCAGAAATAGCCAATCACTGGCGCAGCGCTCCGTGACGTCATCGGCTGCTGAGCAGAGTCCGGAGCGGCCGCGCGTCCCGGGCCGGGAGTCGCGGGAACTTGGCGGGCGGGGCGGGGCGGGCGCGCGGGAGCCTGACCGGCCGGCGCGGCCCCGGCGGTGCTAGGGCGGTCGGGGGTGCGGGTCGGGGGTGCGAGACCAGACTGAGACGGGGGCCTGAAGAAGGGGGACGGGACGAGGGGGGGCATTGCGGAATCTGAAGGAAAGGGGAGAAGGGACAGGTTGCGGGGGGGGAGAGCAGGGAGGAGAGGGGAGGGAGGGGGTGGCCGGGGTGGCGGGGGCGGGCGAGGCGGAGGGAGCGGGCTGGGGCCCCGAGAGAGCGCCTCAGGGGTCACCGGCCTCCACTGGTCCTCGCACACATCCTCCAGGAAATTCGAGAAAACGTTCTTCTCCGGGAGCCTTAGCACCAATGTCCAAATGGGGAGGGAAAGTAGAGACGGCAGAAAACCCGGAGCCCGCGGAGAGAAGTAGGCAGCAAAGGGGACAGGGAAAGTGTTGGTGAAGGGAGGCAAGAAGACTGAGGCCGCCAGGAGAGGTGGCCAGTGCTAACACAGGGGCTCTCAGACCCAGCAGTGCCCGCCCCCCTAGCCCCCACCGGGGGCCAGGCCCTGGCCCTGCTGCCTTCTGCGGACTTCAAGGCTGGAGGCAACCTGACGCTGGTGAGTGTTTCATTTTCTTTTCCAGGTTTTGTATTTGTGGGTGCTTGGACACACGGTGGAAAGCCAGATTGGGGTGGTAGAGGGTCAGAGAGAAGCCAGAGAGGGGTCCATGCTTAACCCCCAGCTCCCAGTCCTGGTTCTAGGTGCCCTCCGTAAGCACCAAATAGGAGCGGAGGGAATAGCGATCTCAGACTTCGGCACAGGACTTCTCAGTTTGCAGGGTGGATCTTCAGCCACCAGTTCATTTAATGACAAAACCATCTTGAGAGATAGGCAGCCAACAGAATCGCTTTTTAGAGATGAGGTTGAGAGAGGTCCAGTGACTTACCTAAAGGCACACAAATACACCTCTCAAGAATCCTCTTTCTCTCTCCCTTGGGGCTCTCAGAGCTTTTTCAACAGCTCTTTTTTCGTGTGGCATTTCTGCTCATTGTATTGCAGTACACTTGTTTACTTATCAGTTTCCCCATCTAAACTTTGAGCTGGTTAAGAACAGGGGCCTGACCTTACTCATTTTGTATCCTCAGCTCTCAGTGCAGAGCAGGTTCTTGGTGCATTAAATTGGCTCTGGTCATTCATTCAGACACACCTGGCGCTCTGCTCTGTTCCCAGTCAGGCAGAGGATGTATCTGCCCAACAGTGTGGATTTCGTCCCACTCTCCTGCGCCTTCTTTCCTCTGTGCTTTTTTGCTGCATTCCCTCAGTTGCTTTTCCCTCCTGTTTCTATTTCTTTCATCTCTCCCCTCCTGCATTTTGCTGGCATTTTCTCCCCCTGTATAGGATGAATATGTGAAATGGTAAGGTAGGGCATTCAAACCACACTGAATTGTTCAGATGAGGGGACAGATAATTAAAATGAATAGCCTCCAATAAATGACATATATTGTGTTTGTAGATTTCCAGGGAACTCACTCTGGTTTGTAGCGTTTTAAGAAGCTGGTGAACAGATAACTGTGTGTGTGTTTCTTTCCCTGCTGCGGTGATATTTCTCCCTCTAGTTCTGAAGAGTACTTATGATCGCATGTCTTCTCTTGAGAACTGTCTGTTAGTATGCCTGAAAGTTTTCTCGCTGTTCTTATAACACTGTGCACCTGTAATGATAAATGCAGAATGGCCATTCCCCCAGCAGCGGATGAGTGATTATAATGCTATTAACAGAAACATGGATAAGTAGCAGAAATTATGACTGGGGCAGCAAAAGCCTTGTGCCTTTGGGTTCAGATTGTGCTCATCATTTATGACATCAGCATAAATTCCTTCTGTGGACTCCAGTTGGAAGAGAAAACTCAGGAGCGCTCTGAAAGGGCGGCATGGACTTTGCAGTGGACACAGTGGATCTTCTGCTCAGGCAGGGACACTGGAGGGAAATGCAGACTTTGGACCACAGAGCCACTTGTTGCGGGGCGGGGGGTGGGGGAGCAGGCTACTCATAGGGAAAAGCAATGAAGAGATTCTATTCAAATGCGCCTTACTGTCTTCCTGCTTGTGAGCCTTCACTGACTTCCCATGGTCTGCAGATAATATCCAGATGTGTTAGGCTGGCCTTCAAGATCCTGGGCAGTCTGACGCCACTGTGCCTTCCAGCTTTGTCTTTCCTTTATCCTACCCATATCCCAGACATGATGCCAGTCTGAGTTTTCTATAAACCCTTGGCTTTCTTGCCTACATTCCCTTTCCTACCATAGCCCTGCTGATAATGCCCTCCACCCATCTTCATACATCTAAGCCCTACCAGTGCTTAAAGCCTACTTTCTGTGGCATTTGCTCTGGTAAGTCTTCCTTAATTGTCTCGGATGGAAATGGCTTCTGGTTTCTCTGAGTTGCAACACTTGATCTACTTTTCTTAAGTTGTGCATCACTCTGTGTTGTACTGAAAGTTTGGCTTCCCTCCTAAATTATAAAGATTCCACAGGTGGGGATATCTGATTCATCTCTGTATCCAGCACGGGCTCTAATGCAGCATACTGCACATGGAAGGGGCTTGATAAACAAATATTTAATAAATGAATCCAAGATGCTGGGCATCTTCTGTTGTGAGAACCAGGCTCAGCATCTGCCAGGGAAGAGGAAAAAGCAAACCAAAGAGGAGGAGGAAGAAACAGGACAAAGGAGAAGGTAGACCATCGCAAGGCTGAAGCTCTAGAACCTACAATATGGTGGGAATCGATATTTATTGATCACCTTGTATGTGTCAAAGTCCAAGTTAGGTGCTCTATAGTCATTATCCAGAACAGCCCTTTTTGATAGGTATTAGTATGCATACGTTAAGGATGAGTTGGCTGCGACTCAGAAAAGTTAAGTAACTCATCTACACGATGGAGCCAGTAAGTGTTGGGACGGGACAGCCGTCAAACTTAGACCCCTCTGACCGCAGAGCCCAGGCTTTGTGCACTTCTCCGCTGCACTGCCTCCCTCTGCAGAAGTATGCATTTTGTGTGTGTGGTGGGGGGGTGGGGGCAGGAGTTCTAGGGGTCAAGGTTCCTTCCTGCATCGCTCACTAAACAACATTCACACTGCTCATCTGTAAGATGATCAAGATAACAGTGTAGCAAGTTGGGAATGGGGGCTTGTGGTGGTAATGGGATGGCTTATACCCACTGAATTTCCTTGTTAATTGGATTTCTTCATGTGGCATCATCTATACCTCTGGGGGATACTTCATTTACCCCCAAGAGCCTTACAATGCGAGACTTTTCAGTTAACCCAGCAGCAGATGTGTCTAGTTAAAACTAACAGAATCCCGTCACGTTTTCACAAGACTCTAGTGTCTGGGCTGAAAACAAAAAGAGTGTCTTGTTTGCCCTCAGTTGCCTTGGGGGTTTCTTAATTCTTGGTTTATTTACCCGTGGGTTCCAATATCTTAAGGACTCCCAGCATTTTAAAGGACAAAGTAGCCCTTTCACCCACCAATGTCCTCCTGATCGATTGTTCACACTGAGAGGAGCAGAAGTGGGAATTGGAGACTTACCGTGTCCCTTGAAAGAGCAGTGGCACCTGGGACTCGTTTTCCACTCATAAGACATGTCCTCACATATAGTACGTGCTCAATAAATATTTATTGAATAAACATATGAGCGACCCAAATGAATGAAAATGTAGGATGTCTGAGTGAGGCTAGGAGGGAAGTCTAAGAGAATGTGCCAGCATAAGCTCCAGTTGCTTGGTTCATGCCTCCCCTGCCCTGTCTGTTCTGGGAATCTACAGGGCATTCCCCCGGGCCTGTGAACATGGTCACCGATGCATAGGTGGGATGGTGGGACAGGGACGGAGAGCTCCCGTGTTACCATTGCTGGCCTTGCCAGCGCCTGGGTCCAGAGCTTTACCTCCCTGACTAGAGAAAACCAGCTCCCTGAGTAGGAGTTGATGATGATGGTGATGGTGATGATGATGATGAGTCAGCATTTCTAACTCCAGAGTTAAAAATATTCTTCATCCCAGCCTACTTGTTATTCCTCACGACTACCATGACAGGTGGGTGGAGGAGTGTTATCTCCAAGGGAAAAACACACTGGGGGCTGTGGCCCAAAATACTGAAGGGACCCACTTTTAGGATCGTTTACCCACACCCTCTGCTAGGCTCCCCGGCCAGGGGATCTCGCTCGGATTCTTCCCTGACCTAAGCTACTAGTGAATTCTTGTGTATGTTTGGATCACACACAGAAGAGAATGGGCCTGGCAAAATCAGATTTAGAACTCAGCCCCTGGAGCTTTGCTGTGTGCCCAGAGCCACACGTTTCTTTATCAGCGAATGTCTGATTCTGCGTCTGGAGGAAGGTAGGCCTTGTAGTCCCATGTAGTCCTGATTTAGATGATAACTCTGAGATCTGGGGAGAGTCACTTTGACCTGAGAGACTTTAGAGCTCAACACCCTGATCAAAAAAGGACTCCTTTCATACTTTTATACTTGCTTGCGTGCTGCCAGGAATTACTCTACTTCTGCTGAGGTCACCGTGTTGCTCCCTCATCTAAGGCATGGAGGGCCTGAGTGTCGAAAAACTCTTACTTCCACCTTCTGTCCCTTTCTAACTCCATCCTCCCCCGGGTTCTCAATCCCTCCTTCTCTCTGTACTAGAGTGCAGTCACACAAAAGCTGGGGCCGTGAGAGGTGGGAGTTGTTCTGACATTTGGGATTGTCTGTCTTTCCAGGTGTATTTCCTGCTTTCTCTGTTGCTCCACAGGGATGGGCCTCTGTCCCCTCACAGGCTGCAGGATCACCTAAAGGATGCCCTGGCTCGGTTCAGATATGTTCCAGCTCACAGTTCCTGCAGGACTTCTGAGCTCAGTCTCGCCCCAGAGGCCTGCCTCCCTCACCCAGGCCTCCCCTCCGCCCTCTCTGTTGCGGGGCCCCTGGGACCTCGCTCTTTGTTCCCTCGCTCCGTTCTTTCTGTTGCTGTCTGGCTTTTCCTCCTGGAGTCTTGTTTATCTCCTTTCCCTCTGGCTCCCAGCAGCCGCTTGGGCCCAGAAGGCACTACTCTCTGAGCTTTGCTGTACTATCCCAGGAGGCACACAGGATATAAGGGAAAATAGACGGTAAATAGGGTGGGAAACAGAACCTTCACTAGAAGAAGTGCCTGTTGTGTTGATTTGTCCCATGGCTTGGTGAAGCGTGGCCAAGAGGTTCAGATTTGCAGAACCAGGGATCCTACACTATTAGATAATCCAAGAGATTTAGGTTTGGAAGGGGCTGATCCAGGCTCCAACAGGTTTATTACTGAACATTGGCAGATGCCTTTTGGTTCCATCCTAAGCAGGTCATTGAAAATGAAAGGCTTTTGTTTCCTGGGCTTGGAATGGTGTGTGGCTAAGCTTTTCCAGGCTGAATGAGGAGGAGGGAATCTTTGGGTTAGTTGGCTAGCTCGCCTGTGGTGGGCGTGAGGGTGGGGTTAAAACAAAAAGCTTATCTGTGTGTTAACCCTCTTTTCACTAAACAACAACAACAACAAAAAACCCCAAACCCCCCAAAACACCAAAAGCAAACCTCGTTATCCCAAATGTTTTGAATTACCCAAATATCAGAAAAAAGTACCAAACTACAATATATCATGAATAAATATATTTTGTATATTTCCTAAAACCCAGCCATCGATTTGCATGTCTGGTCATTTTCTACTGACCCCTAATGGCCAGAGGTGGTTAATCCTAAGATCTTTTTGATTCTACCACACAGAGTATGGAATTGATGTCCTTTCTGACCCCCTCTTACCTAAGTTCAGTAATTCCTCTCTTCCTTCTGTTATGCCTGATCCTCCCCAAAATACTTTCCCCTCTATCATTCTTAGAAGCATAGACTTTGAGACTTGACAAGAATCCGAAGTAGCACCTAGTGCAAATCTCATTTTAAAGAAGAAAAACCAGGGCTCAGAGAGGTTGAGACCCTTGAGCAAGGTCACACAGGCAGTCTGTGGAACCCGTGGTTAGAAGCCCGTCTCCTGTGGTCACTGTCATTTGATAGCAGTCCTGGGGGCCAAGGGATTCAGAGGTTAAGTTGCCAGCTGGTGAGATTTTACTTTCAGTGACATCTACCCTCCCTGCTCCCCATCTCTGTGGATGGTAGTGAGGCCCCCCAGGACCCCGGACCTCAAAGGAGGTAAGGCTCCTAAATGCCAGGCAGGTTAGAGGTGGTGTGAGGTGAGCTGTGAGCTCCTGCAGCCGTGAAGAATGGCGTCTTCACAGACTCAGGGCCTTACTGGCCTCTTCCAGGCCTCCCCAGAGAGGACACCAAGGGGCAGAGGTGCTTCCATGCCCGTAGATGTGAAAAGGCTGACTGAGGACAGGCTGTGGGCGCGCACCCGTGTGCTGGCCTCTGGTGGTGGAGAGCCTTGGGATGCAGGGCTGACCGTGAGGAGGGGGATGGCTACAAGAGCGGAGAGAGCAGAGGAGCATGTCCTCTTCTCGAGCTCCGAAGAGAGAAGAATCTGGAGGCAGTAGTGGGCTTGTGGTAGGCTGAGGGGGCCCCTCAGAGACTTAGTTAAGATTCCGAGGAGCGGAGACTGGGAAGTGGGTGGCGGAGAAGGAGGTGGGGACAGCTGTTGCTTTGATTTGCTATTGAGTCAGTGTTCTCAGTGCATTGGCACTGGGAGGGAGCCCTGGGCTGGCCCCCAACAGAAGCAAGCCCCTCTGTAGCCAATACTGCCTTGTAGCAAGAACTGCAGTTGGGAGACAAAGAGGAAGGGGGTCTGATCCCAAAAGAGCCCCTTCCCAGGCTTAGCTCTTTCCTCGCAGCACTGGGCTGTGTTCTGTGGACAAGCATCTAGTGTTCTGGACTAAGAGGCTGGGAGGGGATGAGGCAGAGCAAAGAGGATGGCTCAGGAGGAGCTGCTGGGAGAGCGGCCCGGGGTCTATGCAGGGGGCTGTCTCATCCGCTGTTGCTCAGGTAAGCCCACAAGGCTGGGCATGACATCACTCCCTTGATGGTAGCTCTGAGCCACCTCCTCATTCCCTTCCCACACACGCTCACACACGCAGAAATCAGGACAGGTGGGACCCGGGGTCTGCATGCTGATGCAGGAGTCAGGAAGCCAGACTTCATCTGAACTCTGAGATGCTCCCCGGAACCAGGTGCAGGCACTTCATACCCCTCCCCTAAATTTTTACCTTGCTGCTTTCACACGTGTGGAATAGAACTGGGGGAAAATCTCCCATCTTAGAAAATACTTGGGAAAGGAAACATAACAGAGGCAGTGTGGAGTAAGTGAACAGAGAATTCCACCTAGCTCATTGGACAGTATGTTTGTGGTAAAGGAGGGACTGGGAATGGGCAAGGCAGCCCAGGGGCATGGAGGAGAAATGAAGAGTGGGTTCCCCAAGGCTGAGAAACCCCAGTCCAGTTTGCACAGCCTGAGTGCCCGCTTGAGTGCACGGATGGCCTCCCTTTCTCAACAGGCTCTGTCTTACTCTCCTTGGCTCTTAAGTCCTACTTTAGATATCTCAGCCCGATGGCTTGGTGTGGGGGGATAACAATGCTGGGAAAAAAGTTTAATTTGTTAGAAGCCAGGCAAGAAAGCATTCATCTCTGCTGGTTCTGATTTCACTGACTTGTTTTTACTGTTTCCCTTCACTGGGTGATGAGAGTCAAGGTGTGGATGGCAGGTTCAGGGCACTGCTGAGGAGCATTACATGAAGACAAATGTGTTCCGCTCTGCACACCTACACTGCTCCAGGCCCCCTCCCTCAGTCGTAACAGTCTCTTCCTTTCACTTTTTTCACTTAAAAATGTATTTTCCAGAGGGTGGCACATTGTTCAGTTAGCCTTACTTTGTGCCTTCCAGGGGGACTTGAGCGCTTTGGTGAAACAGACACATTCTTCCAAGCCTACAGACTTCTTGGTCCTCACAATGGGGACCCACAGATCTCCTGTTCTTTTCTTAAACCTTCATTGAGTACCTTCTCTGAGGAGGGTATATACTCAATTTTTGTTCTCCACGATACATATATATTCCAACCTAGTCACCCTCTTTCTCTCATTTAGCATGTGTCCCTCAACACACATGACACACTACAGTTTTCACTATTCATATCTCTGTTTTTATTCTTTTCTGACACAAACACACAGCTTTTCTTATGACCCAGATACAGAGCCCTTTTCCCCAGCCCATTATTAGTCAGAACCCCTTACTTCCAGAAAACCATATGGCTTAAACTCAGAGATTTTCCCCAAAGCAGAATTTAGGTTCTCTCTTCTGCTCAGACTCCCCAGGAGAGGGACAGAATCCTCTCCCCTCCCAAGGGCTGAGGCTCAGGCCATCTGTCACTGACACTGGACTCCAGGGCTTGGAAACCAGGAGAGAGTTGGCATGAAGTAGCAGTTGAGGATAAATGAGAATATGTGAGGCCCAGGGGCTTAGTGGTGGTAATTTTTATATTTGTTTGAGATGATAGGATAGAGATTAGAGGAGAAAACACATAATACGTGTTTAGAAAGATTTCATCCTTAGTAATTAGAGTAAGAGTTAGTAAGAATGAGTACAATTGTCCTACTGTCATTTTTGCATTTGCTGAGGGACAAATGATTAGGAGCAGATGGCAAAACTGGCCTTTCGTTTCATAATAAGGGAAGAACTTGGCTCTAGGCTCTTCAGAGGTTGACCTAAGCCATGCTAAGTCTCAAGTTACTTGTCATCAATGTATTTATTAGAGTCTTGCTGGGTTTCTAAGAAGTATCAGGTATTTAAGTCAAAGACTCCAGAAACCAGTTCACCCTCCGGAGCTTTTTACCCCAAGGTTTTGGCTGGAATTCTAGAATCAGGATTGGAAGCAAAGAATCGGGGCAACAGAAGAAGACAAGTAAATGTAGGAAGCCAGGATTTGCATAATCACAATGAAATCTGGTATTGGAAGTACTGGTTCCCCACTCTGCCTGGCTAATATCTGGGATTATATGAAGGAAGTGCAGAGCTAAGTAGTGGTTAGGTTAGAGATGAATGGCTGAGATAGCAGCCTTCATTTCTTGTTCTTTTTTTCCCCTAGGGCAAGGTGGTGCATCTGACCTTCCTGACCCTGAACTGGAAGTAAATGAGTCAAAGGTGCTTATAATTAGCAATCAATACACAATTAGTGCAGGTCTATCTGGGGTAAGGAAAAATAAATCCTTAGAGAAGACTACATTTTAGTTCTTTATATTATTTAGCTTTCTTATCATTCTCCTGGAGATTTCTAGGAGACAGAGAGAGAGAGAGGTTTAAGGAATCCCAGAGGGAAGAACTCAACTCAGAATAATGATACAATTTTGAAAAAAAAAAAATGTTGGAAACTCTGCATTAGAATCCTTTCTGAAACATGTCTGCTGTCCGTGAGAACAGGGGGCTCAGGGAGATGAGTAGATAGGAGATACTCCAGCTGTTACTGTAACCTAAATTCTGTCTTCCTGAAGGCTCACTCATGGAGATAAATCACTTCCATTACCTGTCCTTGAGGAATGAAGTTTCTCCTTGTTTCACATGAGGAGATGGAAGAGGGGCCCTGAAAATTCATCCTGGAAGCTCGCCTCCCCAACTAGATTCTGCTGTAGGTCATTCACCAGTGTAAACCATTATAAGAATGATTACTAAGAAATTGATACGAAATCAGCACTTAGGGGAAATCAGGATTTAGGGGAAGATAAGCTTGTGTGGTTTTGATTTGATGGGAGGAACAGGCTGTCTAGTCTCAGACTGGCAGGGGCTGAGCATTCTCGGCTCCTTGCTGCATTTGACGTCATCAGTATTGGCAGATACCCCAAAAGAGTAGCAGAGTCCAGTTTAAAGATGCGCCTCTTGAGATTTGGCCAAGGACTTGGACTCTGGGATAAGATGGTTGTATTTAGTTCTGTACAAGATGGTTGTAAAGATGGGGGACGTGAGTCAGGGTTTTGATATTTGTTTTTGGTGTCTCTCATATATATTAAATTCCTCCCTTACCTATTCGGATAACCCATCTGTATATAGTCTCTTTGTATTTACTTCTAAGGTTGAGGGAAAAGAGAAAATAAGCACCATGACAGGACAGTTTGAGTTGGTTGTCAGGCTCAGAGTGGTGTTAAGAGGGGGGTACTTAGCAAACTGAGGAGGGCACATTTTTGTATTCCACATTTACAGGGCAGATGCGGTACTACTGTATATGAGCAATACTGTCTTAATCGAAAACAGGACCATTTGTAGTTCTGTTTATCGTTTATGACTCCACATATGGCAAAACATCCAGTTCTTCTGAGGCCATCTGAGGTCACTGAGCATTTCAAACAGCTCATCTTCTCAACCTCAGTTTCACCTGCTCGTTCTGTCCCCTTCCTACAGTTGTTTAGATGGTCGTGACGACCTTTTGTATCTATATCTCAAAGTTTGTTCCCCTCTTCCTGGTGGAGCAGGTCAGGGATCATAGCCAAGATCATGCGTGTTTGTGGTGAGGGGAAGGAGATGCACCTTAGGAGAGGTGGAGACTTGGAAGTTTGGAGGGAGAGCAGGACCACGGAGAGCAGCAAAGAGAGCCTGGAGTGGCACGTGGGGGCTAGCACCATGGAGAGCTCAGGGCTTCAGTTCCTTCCTCAAAAAGCAGAGAGGAACAGGGATGATGGGTTAAGGCATCCAGCTCTCCAGAACTCATACTGAAGGCAGACATCAGGACTTCTGTTAAGATCATGCTATACCCATCACTTGCTCTAAAAGGCCTCCTGAAGTCCTTTGTTTGAACCTGCCATATATACACCCAAGATCATATAAAAAGTGAGGACCGTCACCAGACTGAGTTTGTCAACGTGAGCCTTAGTAATTAAGACAATTACCTAGGTATTAGGGGTGGTGGAAGGGGTTTTAATTTGCCACAATCAATTATGAATAAAAGTATCTTCTAATGAGGGAAATAGTGCCTGTGTCCCCTCAGAGACACTAAGGCATGAGAAAGCCAAAGTGTCTTACCATCAGATAGGGTATGAGATGTATCAGAGTCAGGGTGCCCAGAGGCACCCCAAATTGCCATGAACAGTCCAGTCTTCATCATGTATGGGAAAGAGGAATGGATCATGCCTCTTAAGAAGGCATTTGTCTTCAGGACATTAGTTGGGACATTTGGTCGGTCTCTTTACACTTAGAGAAATTTTGGTAAAGGGACAAATCTAGTTCTCTCTCTAGTACTTGTTGCTTCAGTGAAGAATATGTAGCTTTGCTAAGCCTCTATTTTGCAAAAGTCCCAACAACTTCATGTGTTCAAGACTCTTGAAAGCTAGGCTTCTCAGTGTTAGAAGGGATGGATCTCCTTGTTATAACAGGGTTGGATTGGGTTTTTACTTGGGTTATAGGAACCCTGAGCACCAGCTGCTTCTGACCTTGTAAAGAATCATCACTACTGCTGATCCTAGAGGAAGAGGCAGGTCTTTGGCCCCAGAGACTTATTCTTCTCCATTTTATACTTGCATGGAGTGTTTGTTCTTAATTTGACTGAGTTTTTAGGGACCTGAATCTTTATCAGATGGCTTGTTTCTCCGGGCTCTTTTTCTGATGGTTTGTTTCTCTCTATCTCTTATAAGCATTCCCGTGGGGATTGCTGTTCTCAGAGTTTATGGATAGACCTCTAGGACATGACCTCATCCAGGAAACAGAATGTTCCAGTATATGGGCCTATAGCCAATGGTTAAACAGGAAATGTTAAATTTTAACATGAAAAATGAGAGGTGGAGATATAATTACCAAAACTTTCTAATGCCTTGGGGATGTTTCATTCAGTGGTCAGTAAGGAGGTAGTCCAGGCCACCAGTTGCTTTCATGGAAAATCTGGAACCTAGGTTACCAGCCTTAGGTGACATTCTGTCACTGAGAAGCAGATGACAAAGCAGGGATCATAGAGCCAGTGTGCAGTTACTGGAGTAGGAAATGACAAAGACTGTGACGCCTCACAGCCACCCCCCCCCCCCGGGGGGTTATCTCTCTGGTGATAACTGTGAAGATATCAGTCCTAGCATGTGACTTAAGGACAAGCAGCTTTTGATCCCCTTCTGCATATTATGTGGACCTCAAGGGAGTAGTATCAGCGAGGAGTACCGACATCAAATCTCAGGATTCACAGACCAATGGCACAACTCCCCGATCGCCTGTTTCAAAGTGACCAGCGCACCAAAAAAGATGCCATCTGTGGAATTTTATGGCTGCAGAACTGTGAGTCACTCTCCAAGTGAAGAGGGAATGTCTCCAACAAGGCACTCTTGAAATTAGACTTGGGTCTCCAGTCTTCCTCAGTTGGAAGAGGAAGGAAAGAGAGCATCTGAGGGCAGCGGCCTAGCTCCCTTGCTGTCGGGTGAGACCAGAGGACCTCAAGCTGCATGTAGCAGAGGGCCCAGGCGTCAAGATTGTTTGGGGGGGGCGGGAAGAAGGGTGAAAGAGCCACAGGTCTGTCTTCTCTCTTTCAAGCAGGTAATTCTCCTTTGATCTGTTTTACTTATGTGATAAAGGAATTTCACATTTTCAACACTAAAAGTGAGAAAACCACCATCCTGGTCCTGAAAGAAACTCCTTCGCCCAGCAGTGCTGCCTAGCCCCGGGGAGAGCTTGGGGCAGAGGCTGTGGTGGGACTCTGATGGCCAGGGGACGTGCCACAGCTCGGGCCCCTCATCAGACAGACTGGTTCTGCATGGAGTTCACGAAGCTCTGCCATACCAGCGTCGCTCTGAAGGCCTCAAGTCCTCGGTGCCAGGAAACACACGTCTATCCTTCCCAAGGGCTACAGCTGCACTGGGGAGAGCACGGTTACAGGGACAGAACGGTTACAGCTGCAGGGAGGAAGAAACGGGATGGAGGAGGCCTGCCAAGCAGACCCGTGGGCAGCTCTGGAGTGAATGCTTTCTGGACTTCTCCGGCACATTGGGCATGAGCTCTACACTGGGCACCTGGCCAAGGGGCTGAAGAATGGACGACAGTGGACAGAAGGTCATTGGAAAGGGAAAGATATTCATGTGTCGGGCAGTGCGGTACAAGGTTAAATTGCTACAGGCTGAAGCAGAGTCAGGCTGTCCACCCATCCTCTACACTTGGTCAGCTCACAGGGTGCGGGAAACAACTTGAGAAGCAGAAGAAAGAGCCCAAGGAAGGCTGGTCACAGTGTTGAATGCCGAGCTGCTTACCAGAGATTACCAGAGAACACATTAAGTTCATAGGCCTTGTATCTGCCAAACCTGGAGTTGCCAGCTTCCGCCAGGATCAGTGGAGAAATGTGAGAGGGAAGGAGCAGGTGGCAAACTGAATGTGCAGACGGGTCCCGGGCCTCCAGCCACAGCATGAACGGTTGGTTCTCATAGCGTTTCCCGCGCTTCTGCAGCCTCTCAGTCCCTCTTCAGCCTTATGAACCCTCCAAACGTGCTCTACTCTGGGGAGCTCTATGTCCCAGCAGCACATGCTGTTTGTTTCCCTCCCTCTGCCTGGAAGTCTACCACACTCTACCACACACCATAGACCACTCAGGCATCCCTGTGTTAGGGAATGTTGTCCTCACGCTTTCACACCACATCTCCTTGTTTTGGACAAACATCACCAGGTAGGCTCTGCACTGCCTCGCTCCCTGCTGGGGGACCCAGGCCACATCAGGGGCACCAGACCCACCTTCTGCATGATCCTGGTCAGAATGGTCATCAAGACCACCATCCATGAGCCTCAGATCTATGCGACTACCTCCCGCATCAGAGCTGGCCCTCTTAGGTCCAGAAACTAAGAGGTGGAATTAATTTAGAGAAAGACTGTGTGGGGCTGTATGTCTTGTACATCAGTAAGTCCCAGGACATTGCACATCAGACGTATGTCTACTATCTAGACAGATAATACTCTACAAGGAAAATGAGGCTTCATTTGACTCTTCCTTGGGAACAGACCTCCCTCCCCATCCTTGACTTCCTGACCTCTCCTCTGGAAATTCTCCATTCCAAAGTTAGTGCCTTGTACTCTTTCCCCCCAGCACTGCTGGGATGTGTTTATAAATGTGAGGGCAGAGGGTTTCTCTTCCTCTCAACCTGACACCTGAGGAAGGGCTGGGCCCCCAGATTGAGGGCCAAGACAAAATACTGTGTTTGGTGAAGAAAGACTTGGCTAGTATACAGATTTACTCTGTTCTCCAATGTTTATGTCCTAGGGCTGAAGAGCTCCCAGCTTTCTGGGGTGACTTCCTTCTGTGTAGGTCCCAGCCTGGGGCTGTCTGTCCCCACTCCTGAACAGGTGCAGTTTGGGTCACACTGTCTATGCTGAATACAGCTAGTGGGATGAGAAAGCCAGGGGCTGCGGATGAAAGTCAAGGCCTGGTAGAGGGTCATTACTGAGACACATAGAGCCAGCAGTCTCTCCTTGCCACATACCTAGCTGGCCCTCGGGACTCTCCTCACCTCCTCAGTGAGCAGGGTCATGAGTGTAATCCTCTGGGGAAGGGGGATTCCACGGAGGGGAGGGGCCGCTGTCTCTGTGGTGACTTGGGCGGGGACTCCCTTTGGGGTGCTGATGGGTACAGCGTGGAAGGAGTCAGCCAGCCAGCTATAGGGAGGGGATCCCCAGCGTCCTCATACCAACTGAAGCTCCTTTATCATGATGGAAACAGGGCTGGGGGGGAGGAGGTCAGGGGAGATGGAGCAGTGATTCCTCCAGCACCCTGACTCTTCGCCTGTTTTCTTCCAATGAAATTCTTTACATCATCCTCCCCAGTTTCAACCCCTCCCCTCTCCACCCCCGCCCCGCCCTGGCCCTGTGCCCATCCCTGCTGGCCACTGGGTCCATAGCCCAGGAGCCGCCTCCCCTTTCTCCTCCCCTGCGGTTCTTTCTGTTTTTCGTTGGCATCTGTCCGGGCATAGCCACCACCCTCCCTCTCACTCTCCCCACATCCCTTTGCTCCGCAGAGGTCCTGTCCCCTCTCCCCCTAACGCCGCCCAGCCCTCCTCTGACTGGGCGGAGAAGACTGAGGATGCATTCCGTTAGTCCCTCCACTGCCTGCCCTCCCGCCTCAGGGGACCTGAGGCTCTGAGCCGTGGCTCTCTTCCTGGGCTCCCTACAAACTGTCCCCCGCCACCCCATGAACCGTCAGCAGCCTTTAAGAAAACCGAGGGGCCCCCACAGCGCTGACCTACATAGCTGGGTCCAGGGCGGGAGGGGCTCTTCCCCAAGTCCCCTCGCCCTGGCCCCGCCTCCCTGCTCCCCCCCACTCTCTTCCTTGTCTCTTCGCTTACAGACCCAAGAAGGCTTGAGTTCCCACCTGGGGCAAAGGGGACCAGGCGAGCTACCCCACCCCTAACCTGGCAAAATCAGTGCTTAGCCCAAGACAGCTTTGGGTTTTCTGGGCATCCTCCTTCCCAAATATCTTGATCCTTCCTTTTGCCCAACCTTCCCCCACCTCCTCCGCTCCTGTCTGGGCTTCTTTTCCCAGCTGCTGCCACCGCTAGGGATACTGCCATCCTGGGGCCCCCCGCCCTGTGTTGTTGTTTTGCTCCAAGGAGAAGCCCCCCCCTTGCCCACGCCCCCCTCGGCAGCCTCACCCAGGCCCCCTTCCCTGCCCACTCGGAGCTGCGCCGCGGGTGGGGGCGGGCGGGGGGTGGGCAGCGGTGTTTGCATGCAGCAGTTTGGGGGGTTGCACTGGCTATCCAACCCCTCAGACACATACACGAACCCCCGACACACGCCCTTACTGAAGCGGCGACAGATCTCACTCCGCCCCCGACACACACTGACACAGACACACACACAGATCCTGACACAGACGCGCACACCCAGACACGCACCCGGACAGCGGCACGGCCGAGCGAGCCCGGCGCACACGCACACAGCGCGGCGTTCAGCGGGCGCGCCGCCGGCCACCCCGGCCCCGCACCGCCGCGGATGCCCGGGCAGCGCCGCCCGGTGCAGCGGCCGCGGCGACCGAACCCCGCTCCCGGACAACGCCCGCGGGCTGCCCGCCCCGCTGCGGTCGGAGCCCCCGCCCCGGCCCCCACCTCCGGCGCCGCCCCCCCCCCACTCACCGTCCTGGGAGAGGTTGGCCCCGCCGGGCGCCCCGCAGCAGGCCAGGAGCAGCAGCAGGGGCAGGGCGGAGGGGCCCCCCATGGCGCGTCCCGGCCGGCTCCCCGCTGCGCGCCGGCGAGCCTGGGTCCCCGGGGGCGGGGGCTGGGCGGGGGGTGGGCGACGACGCCGACCGACAGGGCGCCCCGAGCCGCTTCGGAGCCCGGGGCCGAGGCGGGAGCGGGAGGGAGCCGGCGCCGCTGCAGTCGCGGGGATTAAATAGGGCGCTCGGAGCAAACCATTCGGTTGGAGGTGGAGGGGGGCGACGGGGGGCTGGGCCGGTCGCGGGGGGCCGAGCTGCCGCATTCCCCACGCCCCCCGCCTCCCACACCCCCTCCGCGCCCTCGTGGCGCCTTCCAGCTTCTCCCCCGGGAGCTCCGCCAGCCGGGCGCGGGTGTGGAGCCGAGGGAGGGAGCTGGCTCAGCAGCGGGGCCCGGCGCGCACCCCTCTTAGGCTTGGGTGGAGGGAGGGGACCCGGGCAGGGCCTTGGGCCAGCTGGCGGGAGCGGCCGCTGCAGGCCTGGGCAAGGGCGTGCCCACTAGCCCGAGGCCCTCCAGCCCCGCCCTCCCTCCTTTGGCAACTGGGGAACCCCATGAGCCCCGGGCCCCCTATCAAGAGTGTTGCCCAGCGACATCTCCCCATGGGTAGCCAGTTACCCTGAGCGGTTCTCCTAAACACACACATCCCTAGCTCCTCTGACCCAAGAGCCCCGGGTTATCTGTCCAGCAACAATGTGTGGCCCCAGGCAACTTCCCTTGAAAGGCTTCTTTCAGCAAACCCCCAGGCCGTGGGAATCAATGTTTTCCTCAATCCCTTGTTTAAGAAATGACTCCCCTTCTAAAACCTGATTCCACTTCAGACTCTTGCCCAACCAAACAGCCTACAAAGCAACTCTGTAGTTTTCCCCCTTAATCCTCCTTATCCTCCCTTTGCTCACAGCCCTTCCCCCCAGTATTTTTTCTTCTTTCTTAATCTTCCAGAGGAACTTGTTCTTTCTTCTCAAGTTCTAGTAAGTAAGACTCTTGGGTGAATGGTCTGATCTGCAGACCCAATGGTCTGATCTGCAGACCCGCGAGAAGATGCCGTCTTTAAGGAGCCATGCCTCTGTGGCTAAAGCAGCGCTTGTCCCTGAGGCCGGATATAAGATGAATGAGAGAAGCAGGGCCTTTGCACTTGCTTTTAGATCAAGAGTCCCAAGTCCCCGGGGTTTGCTGTTCTGTGTGATCTGTGTATTCCTGGAAGACTCTTGGTACATCTCAGAAAGGGAGCCCTTGAAGTCAGTTTTGCTCAACCTTAGCTTTTGGGTATACATTCCTAAATCTTAGGCTCTCTGAATCAAAGAATTTTAGGTATATAAGGATTCTTTACAAACATTTGGTACAACCCCTTATTATACAGGTGGCAGCTGAGGTGATAGGGGCTTAACTGCCCATCTAAGGTTACACTGACAGTTAATAGTAGAAAACGCAAGTGGTGGTTAGGACGTGGGGCAATATGATCTCTGAAGTATCTTCCAGTCCTGTGAGCCCATGCTTTGTCCCTGCATGATGGATTTGGGTGCATGTCTTCTAACCTCTACACCAGTCCCCTTTCTGCAGTGAGACTGTGCCTCACCATGAGAATCCTTCATGTTTGGTTCATCTTTCCCCTTCTCTGACAGGCTTTCTCGGCCCTCTGTGATGGACTTAACTGTCTGCCACCTCGTAGTTCAAGGACAAGGATGTGGGAAGTACTCTGTAATCGGGAAAGCTCTGTATCAGTGTTAGTCACTGATGGAGAGGCCAACGAATATTCTCTGGGAGGTTCCTTCAGGATGGTCAGAATGCTGCCCCACTGTTTTCTCTGTTTCTAGAATCTGTCTGTGGTCTCTGGGGGAAGAGCTCTGCCTGCCTCTTGCGTGTTTTCTGAGCGTCTGGGTAGTTATTTAGAATTACTTGCAGAAGTTTTTGGCCACCTTGGGCTGTCTGACCTGCTTGCTTTCCTATATTTCAGTGACTCCAAAACATTCTCTTCCCTGGGGCTCCCTGATGTCTTAAAATCTCTGAGAGATTAAAATGGAGGGGGGAGTGTGGTTGAAGGCTGTACAGACCAGGATGCAAGAGAGAGAGGCCAGAGAGGAAGATCAGGCTTTCTAACAGTGGTGGGACCAGGTGGTATGAATTTAGTCCTACAGAGAGAAAGAAGGAGTGGGTGTGTTTTCAGAGAGAATGGGGCTTCAGAAGGGAAGGATCAGGCTCTCCTAGCTAAAGGGTCTTGATGGCTAAAGAGTATTACCTTAGGAGGTAGAAGAAGCCTTAGAGATCATCGGAGCAGGCTTAAGAGAGGACAGGTCACTGTTGCAGGAGTGAGAGGAGCTGGGCGGGATGGGACAGCAGGATAGGGGATTAGGTCCCGAGCTCCTCTAACTAATCATCTTTTCTGTCTGCTGCTCTGCCGTGATCCCCTTCTGCCTGTCCTCACGTAATGCTGTAAGGCCTGCTGGTCGCGCCCCACCCTCTACTGTAACCGCACAGGAGGAGGATCAAGGGTGGGAGGAGAGGGAGAGCTGTTTTGGAGAGACTATTAAGAGCTAGCAAATGAGACTCTGGAATGCTCTTTTCCTACTGGCTCCTTTTCCCTTTTCTGCATCATCAGCATCAGTTTGACAGCACTTTAGGCCCTGGGAATAGGAAGCAGACATTGGCTTTTAGAATTATAGAATGAAAGAGTATTAGAGTCGTAAGCAACCTTCAAGATTACCTAATCAATGCCCCTTGTTGAATGGATGAAGAAGATGAGGCTCGGAGAAGTTGACTTCCTACGATCACACAGGTGCACAGTAAAGGGGTTACCCACGCTGGATAGGGAGGCAGATAATCCCCTCGGGAGCAGGAGGAATAAGGAGAATCATTGTCAGTACTTCTGAGCAGTGTACAGATTGAGGAATTGCTCACTCCTGCGTGTCTCTGAGTGAAAGGGTAGCTTCTCCTGCAGATGTGGATGTCTCTATTGGGAATAACTCCTTGCCTGTAATCATTCTAATGCCCTTTGTACATGCATGAACACCCGGCATCTCACTCCTATTCACTACGAGTAGAGTTTTTGCAAAGCAAGACTGACCTACAAGGATTATCCCCATCATTTAAATAGGTAAGATAGAAGTATCCATGTTGGATTGTGATCTCTGTGGTTACTTTCCACTCTAAAATGCTGTGACACACAATACGCCTTTCCAAGAGACTTGCACAAAGTGTGGAGTAGGTTGTCTGTGGGATTAAAGAGCTGGTGGCTACAGTGGAGGCTGGGTGTCGGGGGGAAGCCGAGAAGGAGATTGGAGAGAAGGCGGGTTTTGGCTCCTGGATGCTCCTGTCCACTCAGCAACAGCCTAGGGAGCTGGGGGTGTGGAATGCGGTGCTGGGCTGGATGCAGCTGTGTGGGCCCTGGGCATTCCTTTCCCCGTGCTGGTCCTGCTCCTGCTCAGGATGGGAGGGGGCCTCAGCCGAGCCCGGTGAATACTAGGTATCATTCATCCAGGAGGGGGATGACTGCACCTGTAGGAAACAGCTCGGAAGACTGGGCTCAGTTCTGCTCTGGGCTCTAGTCCTTCTCGTCTCTATGACTTTTCCTTTATCAGTGAATTCTACATGGGTTTCCACATTGCTTTTCTCTTTAATTTTCCAACCCAACTAAACCAGTACTCCTCATACTGCTTCCTTCTTCCATTATCCAGTTTTAATTAACCCCATCCTTAATAATCACCTCTGTGTGCATTTTAATTCTAACCTTAATTGAATTCTAATTTCAATCCTAACCCTAATCTATTACAGACTCTAACTATTAATCCTAATACCAACCCCAATTTAATTGTCAATTTGAGCCAGCATCTTCATTCTAACCTGCTATGAGCTAGCAACTAGGACAGCAACATACATATGATAAATATGATCACAGGTACCATTTGAGAATCCGACGTTTGCCACATTTGGCACTGGGTACTATACGTGCAGAGCATCTCATTGAGGGACTGGAAAGTACTTGAAGGTGGTTGGAATTATTAGCTGCCTTACAAATATGAGGAAACAAAGGCTTAACGACATTATGTCATTTGTCAGTAGTGGGTCTGAATCTACTAGTTAAGGCCCCCTTGAGCTTAAAGCCTGTGCTCATTCCTCTTTCTGCCAACAAATACTTTCTGATCAACACTTTCCTAAAATCCTAACTAAATCTGACTGGAATGACTTCTAAAATACTGAGTTTCCCAAGAGTGTATTATTAGTTTAGGGTTTTTGTTTGTTTACTAAATAGTGGTACAAAATAGAAACCAAACAAATACACCAACAAAAAAGCCCAAATCTCCCCACCCAGAAACCCCACTGACACTTTAAAAACATGAATGTATTTAAAAGTTAAAATAATCAAACTATAGAAAGAAACAAACTGAAAAGCCTCCTCTTCCTTCCCAGACTTACTGAATTCCAACCCCCCCACCTCGGGCAGGGGGGACATTGTTGGCATTAAATTTGCCCAGCAACCATGTCTCCCACAACATATCAGAACAGCAGATAAAGTCAAGGTCAGTACCTGTCCATGAAATCACCCTAGGTATATATATGACTTAGGCATGAAAATCGCTAGACAATTTGAATTTATGATTAACAGTAACTGTTAAAGGCCAACGATATGCTAGATGTTACACAAAGTTCTTTCCAGTTAGTATTCCTTGGGGTGCTCCCAAGCTTTCTGGACAGCGTGCCTTATGCCTGCTGTACAGACAAGTGTGATCGTGTCTGAGCCTCAGGTGGAGATAAAGCCTGGAGACGCCAAATGACTGGCCCAAGAGCACAGAGGTGTGGCAGAGAGATCCAGATTTCAGATACACCAGATCTGTCTTAGCCCAGAGCCTAAGTGTTCAGCGCCTGGGTTGAGCCAGGAGACTTGTTAGATAGAAGAGGTCATTTGAGCTTTGTTCTGCAGGAGGGAAGAGGCATTGCTTGACATTAGAGAGGAGGATGACCTGAGAGACTGTGGGAGGACGCAGATCAATCTGGGAGGAGGCAGTGCAAGGGGAAATGGAGCAGGACAACCCAAGCACAGAGGGGAATGAGCGCAAGGTGCAAGTCATCGGGGATGGAACAAATATGAGCTGAGACTGGGGATAGTCTTTGTGATAAATTCAGGCAAATATAAAATCATGCAATAAGTGTGTGTGCCACTTTGTTTCAGCGACAGGCTGATTGATGTATTTCGGAAAGACAGTAGACACACATAATCACCTGCGAACAAAAATATCCATTTTCGGTTACATGGGTATTTACAGCCTCTCCAACGAATATCCCGGCTTCCTTCTCCTTGCATTCTGTGCTCCACAATATTAAATGGCTTGTAATTCCCCAAACACACTGTGTTGTTTCATGCCTCAGTGTCTTTGCACATACTGTTTCCTATACCTGGATTGCCCATCTCATTAAGCCTGATGAAACTGGCGCTTGTGTTTATCTATCCAAACTTTGATTAGGTGCCGCTGACTCTGTGAAGTTTTCTAGTCAGAGATAATCACTCCTTGCTAGGAGCTACCACTATAGGAAATATAACCTCCCCCTGTTATCCTTCTTTCGTGGTGGCGCAAGGGTTTGTCTGTGTTTCTCTTCGCTAACTGTGAGCTCTTTGAGGGTAGCAGTGATATTTCACGAATCTTGTTATTCCCAGTGCTTAGTGTCGAAACAGAAAATTAGTAGATTCTCAGTTAATTCTACTGCATTTAGCTGAAACAGCATATTTATAAACACAGAGGCTTGACGAACCATTTTTCTTCAGAAGTACATACATGTATATAACCAACCACATTTCACTGGCATATTCCCTGCAGTTATGTATGCGTTCAAGTAGATACAATGTGTCCAAAATAAGTTGAATGATTCTAATACACGTGTACACGTATTTCCAACCACTTATTCAAGATACATTTTTGTCATTCTTGGAATTGACTTGAGAGCTTGCCACATCCTTTTGCATATCTTCAGTTGTGGAAATTTTCATCCTTTGAGGATGGCTTTTAATTTTGAAAATAGCCGATTGCCCTTAGGATCCAAGCCTTATGGATAAGTGGTGGCTCGTGTTGGGTAATACAAAAACAGGATTTGGCTGTGGGGTGATAGTAGATGACTTACAGTTTGACAAATATGGTGGTTCTTAAGGCAGTTCCCGAAGAGGAGTTCTAGAAAATTTCTGAGCAACGGCATTCTGGTCTATTTGTTAATACAAACAAAATTAAGATAGCGTGCTGTCATTTTGTACTCACACCTGGTGGACATACTTGCGTGGATATAAGAACACAAGAGATCGTATGTCCAAGAATAGAACTCTCTGGTCATTCTTTCATTCGTTCATTTGTAGCTATGGAGTTTTTATGTGCCATGCACAATGCTAGTTGAAATTGGGTGTTTTGACCCAGCTGTTTTGTTGCAATCTATAAAAAAAAAAAAAAATCTGTAAACCCCCAGGTTTTATTTTTTTCAATTACAAAATAAAATGATCAGTGGATGTTCTTAACCCCATCTCCAATCTCCAGCCCAGTTTTGAGCCTTATTTTATCTGTAAGGAAATATACAAAAGTCAGGGATAGAATAATATTCAGGGATGTGAAATACTTGGTAATTAAGACTAGCCTGGCAGTAATGGTTTGCTTTTTAGAATCATAAGATAGGAGTGAATGTTAAAAAATGCTACAACAAAATGTCAGTGTCTGGTGCTGGGCTCTTGAGATGAGCAAGTCTGAAACTAACCTTTAAGGAGCTCAGAGTCCAGTAGGGAAAATAGGCATGTAAGCACATAATTGCTACACCATGTGATAAATACTGTGGTGCAATTCCAAATATGGCCTGTAGACTCACGGAAGAGGCAGAGATTACATTTGTGGGAAACGTTAAGGAATAACTGGGAGTCAACCAGGTACAAAAAGGATGAAGGCATTAACAAAAGAGGGGAGAGTGTATGCAAAAGCAGGAAAGCTAGAAGCAGCCCCGCCGGTTGTCACTAGATTGTGAAAGGAATTTATGCCAGAGATAGCTCCTAATTCTGCAGACCAGGAGCCAATGGAGGGTTTTAAACAGGGAAATGTCAGTGCTGGATTTGCATTTTAGAGCGATAACTGTGACAGTAGTGGATGGATGGACTGGCGGACACATGTCATTTGATTCAGAAGGCTGACCCTTCTGGAGACCACAGATCCAGTACCGTGACATTGAGTAGGACCCACTGAGTGTGGGCTTGTCTGATCCCGTGGGCAGAGTAGAGATAACACCCAGAACACAGCTTTAGGACCCAGCCAGCCATCAGTAGCCCCCCCCCTCCCCCCACAGCAGACAGTGCTTCGGAGACAAGAACTTGTGTAGAGGAAGGGGGTAGGTACCATGACCAGCTGTCCTGGCTTTCCAGGGACTGAGGCCCTTTCCAGAACTTTCAGTGCTAAGATTGGGAAAGTCCTGGATACACTGGGATGGTTGGTCAACAGATAGTTGCCTCCTGGCACCTGTTACTCAGAGCATCTCCCTGGCAACCAGCTGGGGGTCATCTCCAGGGCAGACTGGAGGGGAAGGAAAGCGGAGTTATTTTATGGTTTAGGGGGAGGGGAGAGGTGGGAAGGGGTGGGGGGTAGTGTGATTCAGAAGGGCTAGGCCAGATGAACAGAAAAGACAGAAGAAAGGCTAAGTAGGAGACAGTGTGGAGGTTGGTTTCTGCCCAGGACCCCACCTCCGCTCTCTGAGATGCTGGGCTCTCTGCTGGTGGTAGGGAACATTGCAGACTCAAAAGAGCAGGCATTGCCAAGAGTGAACGTGTTTATTTAGCTTTTCCTTCATGCATAGGGTTCATATATTCATGCATACATTTATTCATTCAACATTCATAGAGGGCTTACTGTGCAGATGCTCTATCATTTAGTCTTCGCATATGACTTGTAGGTAGAATTATTCCCATATTTCAGATGAGAAAAATGAGTCTCAGGAAATGTGATAACTTCCTTTGAGTCACACATTACCTGGCAGAGCTGAGATCCTAATTTAGCTGTGTCTCCAAAATGCCCAGTCATTCCAGCAAACCAGCATATCCACCTGTTACAAATAACACAGATACTCAGGAGATTCTGGTTCTGTAAACTCATAATAAAGATTCCCAGCCTCACTGTTAGCAAGTGCCCCCAGATGATGCCCAGACCCCGACAGTCCTGAGAAACAACACGCCGCAGTCCGTGTCTCCTCACAGAGACCCCGCTGACTCGTTAGAGAACCCCATGTGTAAGTAGCTCAGTAGAATACTGTTGGGTTAAGTTTTAAAAGCAAAATACAACCGAATCCTTCAGTAAGTAGTTTTCTTGACTTTTTCTCTGCAATGATTGCTAAATGTTTATTATTTATAAAGCCCTGCGCAGTCTGGCCCTTTCTTAGCTCTGACACCCTGTAACCTGATGGCCACAGGATTCCCCCTTGAGTATCTGTCCCTAACACACCCAAGCCTTCTAGCTAGCTGGCTGGCCCTCCTGAGCCAGAACCTTCCCCCTCTGCTCTGTAGGAAGCTGCTCTTGCATGCACATCTTTGCTTCAGTGTCACCTCTCCTGGGAGGCCTTCCCACTGCCTTGCAAACACCTCTCATTTTCGGCTACAATCTTAATCATGTGTCTTTGGTTTGTGTACTCGTTATCTGTGCCGCTTCTCCTGGTAGACAGAAGCTCCACAAGATAGGGAAGATCTGTCAACCTGGATCAAAGCTATTGCCAGTAGCCTAAGGATATCGTGCATAATAACGTCTGGCACGCAGTAGGTGCTTATTAAATGTTTGCATAAATGCATGAAAGAGAACACTCTCTAGGGGTGCCCAGGTGGCTCAGTCGGTTAAGTGGCTACCTTGGCTCAGGTCATGATCCCAGAGTCCTGGGATCTAGGGGTCCTGGGATGGAGCCTCTTGGCAGGGCCCCCACTCAGCAGGGAGTCTGCTTCTCCCTCCCCCTCTGCCCCTCTCTGCTACTTGTGCTCCCGTGCTCTCTCTCTCTCTCAAATGAATAAATTTTTTTAAAAATCTTAAAAAAAAAATTCTCACTCATTGCACGAGAGAGAGTGCCCACATTCTTTGACTTTACAATCAAGAACTTTTTTCTTGTGCCCCAAGCAATCTCCCTCTGTCATTTAACCTGTTTCCCGCTGGTTCATGAAAGAAAATGTCTCTTTCTCTTCACCAGCCTCGATGTAGTATCTTCTGGAGGCTCTGAGACTGTTAGTAACTTGCCCCTCAACCTCCCAGGTGTCAGGTGAATGTGTCCTAACTCCTAACTTCCTGCCCATTCTTTTCTCAATGGAACCTCTTCTCTGATCCTCTTTACTTAGAGGATCCTCTTTACTTAGGTTCAGAACAGGTGCTGGTAGGTGAGTAAGGCCTTGTCTGATGGTTACGAGATCTCATGCTCCTGCTGGCTCTCTTGTATGTTTTTCTGCTGTTCTTTTTTTTTTTCCAAGAGGCTTGACCATTTTTATTTTATTTTATTATTTTTTTAAGATTTTATTTATTAGAGAGAGCGAGCAGAGCACAAGCAGGGGGGATGGCAGGCAGAGGGAGAGGGAGAAGCAGGCTTCCCGCCGAGCAGGGAGCCCGATACGGGGCTCGATCCCAGGACCCTGGGATCATGACCTGAGCTGAAGGTGGACGCTTCACCGACTGAGCCACCCAGGCGCCCTGTTTTTCTGCTGTTCTTGATTTAAACTGTCTCTTTGGCTAATTCATGGTCACTTCTGGTCCATTTTGGTTCTAATACCTTCGTAAGCCCTAAAATTCCAGAGCTTGCTACCATTAAGAGTAGTATTCCCTCGCCGGTGACACCTGCTGAGATTTGCCACCAGATCGCACCCCAGGGCTTCCTCGTGTTCCTGTGGGTGAGCCAGAAACGGAGGCAGACGCACTTGGGTGTTTTCACCCCACTCATGTGAGCCCTGGCTAGCACTGGGCAGAGTGCCTGTGTGTCCTGCTCTAAGAAGGTTAAGCAAGTTTCAGGAACCATTCCTGACTCACTGAAGACGCAGCGTGTGAGGGAGAAAGTGTGGATTTTGAAGTTGGGCTCCCCTGTGCTTGAAGATGGACCAGCTGGGCCACTGCCTTTGAGATCAGTCTTTTCACTTGTTAGAGGTTAGACGTTACCATGGACTGTCCCCGTTGGCTTGTGGTGAAGAGTGAGGATGTTCATATTCATGTGAAACACCGATCGGATCTAAGAACTCAGCACATGTTAGTTCTCTCTCTCTGTGCCCCCTTCACCTGGAGCAGAGGTGTGGGGGATTGTCTCTGGCTGCCTGGGTGGACCGTAGACTCTTGCTTGGTGCCCATTGTCTGAACAGAAAGTGCTACCTGGGTCTGGAGTTTCGGTTCCAAGGTTCCAACTCCTTGATCACTCCTACCCCGAGCGCCGCGTTCAGCCTGCTCTCTGCTACCCTCGTGCGGCCGCCCCGACCCCGCGCCATTCCCGGTCCTCTGCCTCCTCGGTGTGGTGGCTTTGCTGAAATGCAGCCCCTCGCAGCTTCTTGGCCAAACTGGCTCCTGACTCCTCCGTGTCTCAAACACACACGTAAAACAGAGTTCAGTTTAATTTCAGTCTTGCGTCGTCAGGTGATATTATACAGGTTCTTCTGACCGTTCCTCATCCCCTCTAATATGCATCTCGTCTGTAAGAGACGCTGCAGGAAACAGTGGAGAGTTTGGGCGCCAGTAAGGTCCCTTCGGGTTTCAAATCCCATGATCTGTTGCTTTGTTCGACACAAAGTTCTCTGACATATGAGTGCTGAGACAACAGTATGTTGCCATAGGTTATTTATTTTTTTAAGATTTTATTTATTTATTTGGGAGAGAGAGAGAGAGAGAGAGAGCGCACACAAGCAGGAGGAGTGGCAGGGAGAGGGAGCAGCAGCTCCGCACTGAGCAGGGAGCCCGATGTGGGACTCGATCCCAGGACCCTGGGATCATGACCTGAGCCGAAGGCAGACGCTTAACTGACTGAGCCCCCCGGGTGCCCCGCCATAGGTTACTTAGGCATAGAAATCCTCTCGTTTTGCCCTTAAGTTCAGATCTCTGCTACCACTTCTCCTACTTGCATGGCTGTCTAGCAAGAGTGACAAAGGGTTATTTGGGATTCAGTAAATACACTATTCTGTTTGAAAAACTTTAAGGATGAGAATAAAGGGAAATTCACTTGGTGAGGTGGTTTTAAACTAAATTTGAGAGGGTAGGACTTGAATACCAGACACTGAAGAAGTTTTTGGTTTTTGTTTTTGTTTTTTTAAGAGAGAGAGAGAGAGTGGGGAGGGGCAGAGGGACAAAGGGAGAGGGGAGAGAGAATCTTAAGCAGGTTCCACACCCAGTACGGAGCCTGATGCCGGTCTCAATCTCACAACCCTGAGATCATGTCTTGAGCCAAAATCAGGAGTCGCATGCTTAACTGACTGAGCCACCCAGAGTAGCTCAGCACCTCTGCAGAGTTTTATCTTTAACCCAATGTCAGTGAGAAAAATTTTGTAACAGGATGTTATGTGATTGAATTATTGTTTAAAGATTAACCATCAGATTCACAATGACAAAGGTGTTAATTCTTTCTCCCACTTAATCTGTACATTCAGTGCAATCCCATGCTAAATCCCAATATTTTATTTATTTTTGTTTTTGAAGATTTATTTATTTATTTATTTATTTGAGAGAGAGAGAGAGAGAGAACAAGAGAAAGCACAAGCAGTGGGAGGAGCAGAAGCAGACTCCATGCTGAGTGGAGCCCACTGTGAGATCATGACCAGAGCTGAAGTTAAGAGTCAAATGCCTAACTGACTGCACCACCCAGGTCCCCCCAATATTTTATTTTTATGGAACTTGATCCATTGATCCTAACATTCCCTTAGAAGAGAAAGTCAAGAATAGCCATATATATATATTTATTTTTTATTTTTTATTTATTCTTAACACACAGGGTTGGGGAGGTTGGGGAGATGGTACTCCAGCTATCCTAAGTTACTTTAAAATTATAGCAATGAAAACATTGAAGTGTTGTCCAGGATTACACAAACAGTTCAATGGAATAGGAGAGAGACCATGGTCACAAACCGATGTGGAAATTTAGTGTATGAATTTGGTGTATGAATATAGTGTATGAAGAATCATACACTATATCGTATACTATGTTACTAATCACTGACTGAGGCCTGGACTGTTTAATGCATGGTATTAAAATAATAGATTATCTATTTGCCAGTTGGCATGGGATAGGTTGAGCCCTCCCTCATACCATAGGCAAAAATAAATTTCAGCTGGACTGAAGTACTACATTTTATAAACAAAACAGAACAAAAGAAATTGTTCAACACTATAGAAAAATAATGTTTAATAATATTTACATTTAATATGTAAAAATATGTTTAACCTTCCTAAGCCAGACACAAAACCCAGAATCCATGAAAGAAAGGACTGACAAGTTTTACTGCTTGAATTTTTTTAAATGATATAAATGTAAATACCATAGACAAAATATAAAAGTAAGTTACAGTCTGGGGACAATTTATTTACAACATATATAGCTAAGTATTACATGGGTAACATGCAAAATACCTAATAAATACACATAAAAAGCTAAACAATCCAAAAGAAAAGTAGACAAAGTATATAAGTAGGAATTCTCAGAAGAAACACAGTTATCTATTAAACATCTGAAAACATGGTCAATGGCATTTGGATTTGGAGAAATACAAGTTAAAGCAACAAAGAGACCTGAGATCGTTAAAAAGTATCAAAGACTCGGGGCGCCTGGGTGGCCCAGTTGGTTAAGCATCTGACTCTTTGCTTCAGCTCAGGTCATGATCTCAGGGTCCTGAGATCGAGCCCCGTGCCTGGCTCCGCACTGAGCGTGGAGTCTGCTTGAGATTCTCTCTCCTTCTCCCTCTGCCCCTCCCGCTTGTATGCGTTCACACATATGCGTGCGCTCTCTCTCTCTCAAAATAAATAATTTTTTAAAAATATCAAAGATTGTTAAAATTTTTTAAAATTTTTAAAAAGTATCAGATTGTTAAAAATTAAAATGATGGATCACATCCAGTGTTGGCAAGTGTTTGGGGAAATAGGCACCTTCATTTATTGTTAGTGAAAATGTAAATTGGGGCAGCCGTCTTGCAGATATTTTGGCAGAATGTATCAAAATTAAAAATTGAAACACCAGTGGTGCTATTTCCATAAACCCATGCTATATGTCTAGTCACACATGAGCACCCTAATTTATGTGCATAGATGTGAATCAAGTCATTGTTTCCAGTAGAGAAAAATGGCAAGCAACCTAAATATCCATCAATAGGGAATTTGTTAAATAAATTATACTATATCTGTACTTTGTGATAACATGTAACAATTAAAAAGAATGAGGTAAATTTATATATACCAACTTGGAAAGATAACCAAGATGTATTGTTAAATGAAAATACAAAGAAAGTACACATGCTATTATCCTTTTTGTATAAAATAGGAAAGAAACCTAAAACAATATATGTGCCTAGGTTATGTTTCATCTACATGTAAATGTGTGTTTAAGTATATGAACTGCTACTTACTGGCTGTGTGACTTTGGACAAAGTGCTTAACCTCTCAGTATTTTATTCTCCCTGTGTGGAGAATAAAGATAATAATAATCATACATATCCCCTAGGGTTGTATAACATAAGGAAATAAATCAATCTATTTAAGGTTCTTTGAATAGTGCGTGGCGCATGGTGGACACTTGATGAGTGCTCCTGTTATTCAGATCCATGTTCAGCTTGGAAAATTACGAGTTCCGGGGTGGGAGTGAGAATTAAGTCATAAAGGAGGGGGACTCTAATTGTTTATATAATATACTTAATTTGTTTTTACAGTGATCATGTGCTTCTGTGCTGAGCAATTAAAAAATAATTTTAAAAGCTTATTCTAAGGAGATCTATTAAAAGATAATTATAGAAATGCAGGAATGAAGTCAAGCAGTTCTGAGCTGGGGTGGCGGCATTGGGAACAGAAAGGGGGTGCTCTGGTTGGTGGTGGCTGTGGGAGGTGAAAGGGAGAAAGGGTAGACGTTGCTCTCAGTTTGAGAGATTGATCTGGAAAATGCTGAACCATGGAATCTTTTCGTGAGGTGTAGTATTTTGAGACAGAGGAAGATTAGTTTTGTTTAAACTGGGTTGAGGGTAAGCTTCTGGGACCCTTCTAACAGGACCCATTCAGTAGACAGCACGTAGAGACTGGAGCCCTGGACAAAGCTGACTGTTTCGATACCACTTTGAGGTAGAACAGCAGGAAAAGTCTCAAGTTCTCAGGTCTCATTTTAAGGGTTCCCGTGTAATATTTCCATTATAAAAATAAACAAGTGTGGCATTCTGGAACAGTCCCTAGGCTAGGGAGACAGAGACCTGTTCTAGCCCATTGTTTATCCATTCCCCCCCCAGCAAACATATATTGAGTAACTACCACCTGCCGGGTCCTGTACAGACTGACAAGATACAAGGGGCTCCCGGTGCTTGCGGTCCAGCAGGACACGGACATGCACACAGCGAGGGCAGCGCCGTGTGCTCTGTGCTCTAAAGGGGTGTGTGCAGGCGCAGTCACTGTCTGAGGCTGGTGGGCTCCAGTCTGCGGGGGTTGAGGTGGATGTTGGGGAAGATCTTACAGAAAAGGAGGTGAAGGGCCTAAGTCTTTAAGGAGGAGGAGCAGTTTCCAGGCAGATGTGGGAGCGGGAGAAGGGAAGGGCGTTCCAGAAAGATGGAACAGCGCACACCAAGGCATAACCAGAACAGTTTTTGGGTTTATGTGTGTGTGTGTGTGTGTGTGTTTAGGGAATTATAAGTATTTTGGCATTGTGCAACATAAGGCCGGAAGTGGGTGGAGAATGAGAGTAAATGAAGCTGAAAAGAGGGGAGGAATCACATTGTAGATGGCCTTTAGGCTCTTCTCTGGGCTACGGGTTTTCCTTCCAGAAAAATCACCACTGCTCTGTCGGCCGTGTGGCAGATGGTGGAAGGGAAAGGGCCAGGTGCAGATAGACAAGTGAGGGATTATGAAAATATTCCAATAGGCCTGCCCACGAGCCAGGACTCACACAGCACAGCAGCTGATGGGACACCGAGCACATGCTGAGGGAAGGCATCACGGCGGAATCCAGGCTTCTAGAGCAGGTGACCCGATGGCCAGCCCTGTCTCCCTCGTGCTGTTTTCTATCAAATCAGTCTTGTCCTTTCAATTTACTGTGTGTAGCCAGTTCTATGACTGGGGTGCGGACCTCTGTTAGGACTTCCCTCGGTGAGGGCCTAAAGCCTCCGCACCGCGCCCTCTGGAAATGATCTACCGCGCGGCAGCCGGAACGATCTCTCTGAAATGTACATCAAATCACAGTTCTCCCTTACTTAAAACCCTTCCCTGCCTCGGCATCTCCTGCGGGATTAACATCGAAGGCCTTGGACATGACAGAGGAAGGTCTCCCGGATCTGGTCTTCCAGCCACAGGCTGTCACCCCCCGCCGGGACTCTGGGCGTCAGCGACCCCTCATTTCTCGTAGTTTCTCACACACGCACACGAGGGGTTTGGGTGTAACTTATGCTGGCCTCTCTTAGAGCACTGTTCTCCCCTACTTTCCCCAACACGCATGGGTGCACACACGCACACACGCATGCCCTTGCACGCACACACTCCCTTGCACACACACACATGCCCTTGCATGCACACACGCATGCCCTTGCACGCACACACTCCCTGACCCAACCTCTTCTTTCGCTCTGGTGAGCAACTGTTCCTCCTTTCTACAGCTTATTTCCGTGGCTCTAGCAAACCTCCTCACACCCTCGGAGGGGGTTAGTCTGCCCACATTCTCTATTACTGTACATGCTGCGTGTTTCTCCCCATTTGGGCCACTTTGTTTTGTGACTCTGTTTGGTTTTTGTCTCTGACTGTGACTTTACTGAGGGCAGATACGGTGTCTTCACTATCTCTCTGTTCCCAGTGCCTAGCACATCTCGTGACACGTGGTACCTCTTCATGGATTTGCAGCATAAATAAACTAATAAGTGAGTGGGTGGGTGGTGCTACCATGAAGCAGATTAGTAGATCGTGAAGAGCAGAAGTTTTACAGGGAAATTTAAGTTCAGATTTGTACATCTTATCATTGAAATGCCTGTGAGTCCTGGAGGGGTGGTTATTTCAAGGTTGCTGAATATACCAGGCTGGCTGTCAGGTGCGGATAGGGAGTGTTCAGCTCCTACTCGGTAATCTGTGCTACAGTGTCTTTTCAGATAATTTAGGGAGAAAATAGAAGAGAAGAGAAGCCATGCACACTTGAGGGCAGTGTGTTTGACCACAACCCACAGAGGAAATCAATTTATTTTTTCTTACAACGGAGAACACACATGTCTACACAAATACCTGTACGTTTAACTGGAACAACATTTCAGGAAATGATACAGGGTCTTATTAGAGGCTGATGCCTTCTGGTGTTTTCTGCTTTATTGTGTTCTGCCCCATCCTGTCTTACCCTATGCTACCATTTCTCTTCTCTTCTATTTAATGGTATGAAATGCTGCTGACATTTTGACTGGTGGCCTGATAACCACTGCTTTTTGGGACCCTGATATGTGGGAAGGAGGCCCGGCAAAGGGGGCAGAGAAGGAGGGACGAGAAATAGGAGGAGAGGCCCGTGCGCCATGGAAAGCAGGGGAGTGAACGTTCTAGAGAACGAAGATGGGTTTGGTGTGAAATGCTGCAGAAAGGTGAAGTGAGCCTCTTGAATCTGATGATGAGGAAGCCGTTAGTGACTTGAGCAAGAACCTTCTGTAGAAACAGATGGTTTTCACCTCCTTTGTCTCATTTACTCCTTGTAATGGCCCCACAAGGCAGGTGTTCTTACTTGTGTGAATTCTGAAAGGAACAGGCAATCTGAGCCTCAGAGAGGTTCGTTTAGGTGCTCAGCATCACACAGTAAGTTGCAGAGCTGGGATTCAAACCTTGGTCAATCCTGACTTTAAAGTCTGTATTTTTCCAATCGGACCACAGCAGTTAGTCTATTTTTGTAATATTGGATAAGTAATTTAATTTTTATGGGCATGAGTTTACTAATCTATGTAATTACAGATGAGAGGGTTGACAAAAATTATAGACTACAGAAATATACAAAATAAAGAGCAAACATTCACCCACTTAGCATTATCAATTTAATCTTCAGACTAGTTTTTTTTTAATTTATAAAAGTAATAAGATTATATTGTAAAAATTCTACTAATGCAATAAGATTAAAAATGAAACTTAATTATTTGAAAATCTCTTTCCATTTTGAGCATTCAGTGATTCCAGGACGAAGCTACTTGATCCTTTTGATTTTCTCATTTTCAGTGATGACTGAAGACTAAGCATACCGTCCCCTTCCCCACACTCTGCATGGAGACCCCACTGGGGTGACCCCATAGTCGCATAAAAAGAGCCCTCAAGTGGCAGTCAGAGAGCCCGGGACTGGGCGCAGCTCTGTGAATGACTGGCTGACTGACCCGGAGTGAAGCATCTTATTTATCTGGACATTGGTTTCCTCTGCTTTGACCTTTGGTGACTAAAGGGAGAATGAGCCACTGAGGGGAGACCACGGGGTGGGGGGCTCCCCCACCCTCACCAGGCGCCACTCTCCATCTTCTTAGCCTGCAGCGCTGCCCTCCACCCGTGGCCATTCCACACCCTCCTGTCCTGCCCTTGGGGCACCACCCCTCGATCACAAGGGCAGGGAAGAGACTTGTGGGGAAGGTCTCAGACCAGTGTCACGGGATGCCCTGCTCTCAGTGCACACCATCTGTGGACGCCTGCCCACGGAGGCGGCAGAAGTCAAGCAGCCCGCTGCTTCCCAGCTGATGACTTTGGGCAAGCCGTTGACTGTCCTTGATCAAGGTTTTCCTTTTGTAAAAGGCGGAGGATGATCATCACTCTTTCCACAATCTAGGAGAGTTCTGATGATAAAATGACATAAAGAATTAAAAATATTTTTATCATCATGATGCCTCCTGTTAATGCTGTTTCTTAGACTCTTTGATGGATAGCATGAGGGAGAACTGTGGAAATCCAGCTACTTCCTGTTACTCAAAGTAAAATGCTTCCCCTGGAGCCTGTGTTCAGTGTAGGGACTGAATGCTAGCTAGGATGGCCTTGAGAAGGGCCAGTCCTATGTTGATAAGGACAACGGCGCACACTTCGTCAGACAGAGGCCCCCTGTCCCTGGGATGGAGATGCTCCTGGTCACAATTTCTGTGTAAACTGATGCTTTGTAAAAGATGAAGACTGTTCTTCTCTTGCTGTTACAGAGTCTACCTACGATGTTTACCTCTAGGCTTCTTTCAGGCTGAGTGGGAAGTGGAGCTGAGGTAGTTAAAGGACAAAGAAATCCCCTTTACTCCTAATATTAGGCACAATCGACGTTCTCGAGCCCCTGGACCTGTGACCAGAATCATTGATGCTTGAAGGGTCTGTCTTCTAACTCTTTGGCCTCTGGCCTAGAGTATCTGCTCTTTTATGGACCAGGTTCTCTGTGGTGTCTGTGAAGATTAGGGAGCCTGGTTGCCAGGCCATCCCCATGTCCCTCAGTGCCAGGGGATCAGCAGGGCCCAATTGGGGCCCCCCAGCTTTAAAGTCAGTGGTGCATGCATGGAGCCCCAGGCCTGGAAGTGAAGCAGATATAGGTATGTGGTAGAGCAGGAAGCTCCTCAGATGTCTGGAGGTGAACATGGCAAAGGGAAGGACCAGCAGGTCATTCCGGACAGGAATCTGGCTCTGCATGGATGGGGTGGGAGGAGATTCAGAAGAACAGGTCCTATGGACTGAAGATTTGGGAAGCAGGAGAGATCTGGACTAAAGGGCTGGGGTGGGGGGAAGTAAAGAGATCTGGAGAATGAAATCTAGAGGAAGGGAAGAGAGGGCCTGATGGCGAAGGAGCGAACATACCAAGATTTTGGAGTGAGTGGCAGAGCACAGAAATCACAGGCAAGGGCGGAGGAGCTGGGAGGCCTGGGAGATCAAAGAGCCTTACACCCCACAGTGCTGGGGGCCGAGACAGGTGCAGCGGGCTCAGTGTGCCCGAGACCAGGAACGGCGCGTGTGGATCGTAGTGTTTGGAATAGACAGACCCTAGATGAGAATAGATGGGAGTGTCGCCAAGAAATTGGGCATGTCAGATGATAGATCTTGTGAGGAAGGATTAGGGAATGCCAACGACATGTGGAAAGTGAGGAGATGGACAGGAGTATGGAGAGGTGAGGATGGCGGGGTTGGGGGGGCGTCCAAGTCAGGACGTGACCACAGGTGATGTGCCTGCTCTGTAGGAGAAGGAGAGATTGAGGGGGTGGCGAGAAGACACAGGAAGAAGATGGGACTGGGGAGTTAGTGCTGAACACAAACGAGGATGGTGGCTTGGGGTCAGGACTACAGGCATAGAGACAGAGCCTGGATTCTAAAGAAGAAAAGTGGGGGTTGAGCTGGAGGGGTAGCACCAGGAATTAACTCACTTGTTGGGAAATTGGAGTGAAGCAGAGAGAACATCTCCCTCCAATTTCCCAGAAAGATCTGGTGGGACGTGCTAACCCACTGCCTGTCCTTTCATTAAACATTAAAGCAGTCTTCCTCACACTTCTTGACCAAAGAGAATTTACATCCTTGGAGCATATTCTCTAGAATTCTCTAGATAGTCTCCTAGAGGAGGCCAAGAGAGGAGAAACAGAGAGGCAAACGGGAAGATTCCATCCCCAGATCCTTCACCATTCCTCAGACTCCCTTGGGGGTGGACCTCTGCATGGACTCTGCCCGTTGTGACCTTGGCGAGTGCCTGGAGGTGCAGCCCATTATCAGGACAGATTGAGTCCAGGTCTACCTTTGGGGAGACTTGTGAGTAACCCATGGCGCTGGGCTAGACCTGGGATGGAGGATGTGATGACTCAGGAAGACTTTGCCCTCCTTTGTCCTCCTTTGTCTTGACTCTGAGGCCCAATTACCTGGATCATCTCACTTCTTCCCTCTTAGAGGATAGGAAAAGGGATCAGGAAGGAATAAACAATCTTCAGCCAGGTTCTTCAGCTGAGGAAGGAAGGAAACAAAAGGCTTTAGGAATATTAATGCTTCGTTATGATGGGTTAGAAAAATGCATGAGAAGAAGAGACAAATGAGCACAGGGCAAGACCCCATGAGGACGAAAAGTCTGGAAAAGAACGGAGGGACCTTTGTTTTAGAGGGATGTCCATCCTGCCCTTCTTTAAGGGATGGGAGTTATGAGCTGAACATCTGTTAGGTGTGCAGAGTGGGCCTTTCTCCATAGGCCTGACTTCACAGAGCTCCTTTTCAGCCTCCCTGAGAGGTGCTTAGCAGAGGGGTAAAGGGGTGCCGAAAAAGTGATAGGAAGTTGCTGGTGGTTGGGGACACAGAAAATGGTGTATGGAAATCACTTCTAGAGGATGTGCCCACAGTGGATGTGAATGAATAAGGTTGGGACATGGCAGGCCCTGGAAGATGAGACCATCATGTATTGTCCAAGGCTGTGTTGTCCAAATGTCTAGTTCATGGTCTTACTCCATCTAAATCCCTTAGCATTTACAATATATGTTAAGGAAAAAAAAAAAAAAAGAAGAAGATAGTAGGAGGGGAAGAATGAAGGGGGGAAATCGGAGGGGGAGACGAACCACGAGAGACGATGGACTCTGAAAAACAAACTGAGGGTTTTAGAGGGGAGGGGGTGGGAGGATGGGTTAGCCTGGTGATGGGTATTAAAGAGGGCACGTTCTGCATGGAGCACTGGGTGTTATGCACAAACAATGAATCACGGAACACTACATCAAAAACTAATGATGTAATGTATGGTGATTAACATAACAATAAAAAAGTAAAAAAAAAATCCCTTAGCATTTAAAACACAGGCTGGTAGGGATAGGCCCCCTAGGGAAACTGTGAATAGGGTTTAACTGTATTTGTTCCTGGGCCAACAGGAGATATTTTTTTGGCATTTATCATATGTATTCCAGCAACACTTTATGAATGAAATAATGTATGAGCATCACCAGTTTGTCTGTGGGGTCAAAGAATGGATTCAGTTAGAGGCATGAGTAACGCTTGAGTCACAGATCTTTGGAGAATTAAATCAGTACAAAAAATTTTTGGAAGGGGAATATACTCATCTTAGGGTTTGCATAAACAGAAATAGCATACCTAGTTTCAAAGAAGAAAAAGAGGTGCTGTTTTCAGTCATTTTGAATGGCTTACCCTCACTTTTCCTGCCTCGTTAAAGCTACCACTTTCTTCGATGATTTCCCTCCTTATTTTTAAATTAAAAACCAAGTTTAGAGACATTATTCACACCTATCAAGAAGCTTTAGCTGGTTCATGGATGATAAAGTGAAACAAGATACGTCAGAGACATCGCTTATTTGAAAAAATCCCTTGGGCAGTCCGGAGGATTTTTGTTGATATAGATTATGAGTATAAGGGGTCCCAGAAAGGGTTTTTTTTTTTTTTTTGCTAGAATGGGGAGATTGCTGTGGGGATGAGGGAAAGATAAAGGGAGGTTATTCAAGAGGAAGGAGGTGACTCAGGCAACAGAGTCAAGACTCGTAACTCAAGGGGCAGAGGCAGAAAGGGGATGACTGACTATACCTGCACCACCAAGGCTTGGCTCATCTTTATCCATAGCATTTATTATTGCCCCTAATTTGTAATGGGGAAGTGAAAGGCTGAGAAGTTAATTTTCACAGGGTTTTGAGGCAAGTGAGCTGCAGTTGGCTATTGCAGCTGGATCTTTCTGCTTTGAGAGTTAAGGTCTTTGTGTGCACTTGGAAACTTGACACCTTATTTGGTGTGCAATAAGATTGATTCTGTCTTTTCTCCCATACATCTTTCAGAGTAGTTCCTATGTTGGGATTTGCCTACAGGATCCTGGAGGGTGGGACCGTGTAGTTATTTTCCCTCATCGTTGTATCCCCAGCGCTAAGAGAGAACGTTGTGAGCAGTGAATGAGTCTCTTGGAAGGCACTGGGGAACTGGGACTCTTCCTTCAGGGTGTGGAGAACACGTGATCTCTTCAGATGCAATGAAGCTTTGGGCAAAGCTCAGGACAGATAGATTTCTTGGATATAGGACAACATCTTTAGAGCAGGGGTGTGTGTCTGTGTCTAAGATAACTTTGAGCCTGGTGGGATGTGTCCTGAGAACCTGTTTTGCATCCACATGGATCCTGGCTGGCATGTGGGGTTGAACTTCCCTTTACAGGCACATGGACCTCCTGACTCGTCCCTTGACCAGCATCTTGTTACTAGTCACCCCATGTAATGCAATATCTGGCCAGCACTGGGTTTCGAGTGTCAGGTTCTTGGAGTGGTCCAGGGTAGATGTATTAAGAAAGGCCTGTTCTATGCCCTTTTGCTTTATGTTTAGTGTAGATGCACCATCGGCTTCCCTATTCTGAGCTCCTGGCTCTGGGTCCCAGGGGGAAGACACGCTTGGTTGGCGTGGCTGCTTTTCCCTGGGTGTTAGTCTTCTCCTTGCCCCCTGACCTGATCGAAGCACCTTGGTCCTGTTCTTGCCCAGATCTCATTCTTGGGGCTGTATGAACTGAATGGGCAGGGAAGTGTGAGTCTTAGAGTTCTAAGGGCCCTTCAAGACCTTCCGGTTGTCATGTTGTTCTTCACTTGGCCATCAGCTGGTCTCACGGGTTAGAAGGAACTGTCTTGAATTGTGATCGGAGTCAGTTGGCAGGGGCCAGGGTGGTGGGCCACAGAAGCACATGCTGAGAGGGGAGAGGAGGAAGCGTGCATCAGCTCTCTGCTTTTACTGTAACCTTGTAAGTGGGAGTGGGCTGGCGAACACTGAATCAGTCTTTAAATCAGTGCATTGTCCTTGGGAGCACAGAGGCCAATTTTCCCCTGATGCGTGTGGCAATCAAACAGGAGAGAAAGAGCTGAAGGTGAGGCAGGAAGGACTTGGATTAGACATTCAGGAGAACCAGCACAGGGGAAATTATAACCAACAGAGATTAGGGATTGCATCTTCTCAAGGAGGCTTTTAAAAATAGGAACTGTTTTCTTGGATCTGGGTGGCGGGGTGGGGGGGGTCTGGAGGTCTTTATATATGGTTATGGAGGGCTGGCCGATTTGATTGCCTTGGGATTCCTCTGGCAAGCCCAGCAGCTGAGAAACCCTCATTCTTTAAATTAGGCAGTCCTGGGAAGAAAGAATGGCAGCCTTGGAGCTAGGGAGGGTGGGGGAAGGGGAGCAGGTAGGTTTCCCGGAGGGCTTTGTGAGGACCACCTGTATTTCATTAGGGAGCTTACCCTCCTCCCTGTATGTTCTCCCTCCCTCTCTCCCTCTCTCCCTCTCTCCCTCTCTCCCTCTCTCCCTCTCTCACACACACTCACCACTCTTCCATCTCCTCCCCATCCGTGATTCCAGTGAAGATGCTGAAGGCACATCACATTAGACTCGGTATCGCTTCCCCGGGCTTGACAGATGCAGCTCTTACAGCTGAGAGCTGGACCAGTCTCCCGGAGCCCGGCTTCCCCGCCTGGCTGTGCCGCCACGAGGTTTACACAGCTTCTTTATGGGAACGGCTCCTTTGTCTCAGGGAAGGAGGGCTTTCCTAAATCCCCCAGCTCTGCCCAGCCCCTATCTGAGAGTAGCGGGACTGGGATGAAACCACAGTGAGGGAGAGGGGTGGAGGTAGAGCCTGCTCGGTTTGCTCACTGGGCAGGGTGCGCGCTGCTTAATTAGCATGAGAATAGACAGACTTTCCTGCATCCTCCCTCAGGGATGGAGAGGAAGGCGCCAAGGCTCTAGCTCCATCCTACCCCATCAGAGCTCCTGGGACTGAAAATGACTCTGGCCCCATTCCTCTGATCCCCCAAGGACCCAGGACCCACAGTGTTGAGAAAAGCTTTGATGGAGCCGGCGGGTGGATCTCCACTCCAGATTTTCCAGCTGTCCCTGCCCCCCCACCGCTCGGGAGCAGGATGCCGAGATGGCTGGTGATGCAGAAGGTATGTGCTTTTTCAGTTCTGGTGCTGATGCTGTGTGTGTGGTGAGGTCTCTGTGGCGCAATGGACGAGCGCGCTGGACTTCTAATCCAGAGGTTCCGGGTTCGAGTCCCGGCAGAGATGGTCACCTGGCAGGTGCCTCTTTTATTTTGTGTGCTGTCATGCTAGGTTGATAATTGTATTTATCTGTCCCCGGAGGTTCTGGGGAAGAGAAAGGAAACCCCTTTCCTTGGGAATCCTGGACCTCCTCTCCTTTTCCCTTCCCTCCCCCTTCATTCTTTCTCTGTTCCCCCTTTATGGATTTTCATTGTCTCGGGAAGGCTCAGATGTCAGCTGCCTGTCTCTGCTCAGCCGGACTGACACAGCCTTTGAATCCTTTGCTTCCTAGGGGAATCACTGGCACACAGGGACCGAGGTGCCAGGCCACGGGTTCTGGGACCACGGTGGTTGGTTCCCTCTTTCTCCTCTGAGAACACAAAAAGGCAGACTGACCCACATGCATGCCCATGAGGAAATGTCCAGCTGTCCTCTAAGGTAAGGGCCCCCTTGACCGGGGTGGGTCAGGAGGCGGATGGGGTTGTGCAGAGGACATTTATTCACCGTCTTTGTCATTGCTGGGGCTTTTTGTGCTAGAGCTCTTCACTCGCTTCCTCATCTACACGGTGAGAGGTGCTCATTGCTCTCGGCGGAATAAACTGCACAGAAGTACACAAATTATGGGGCAGATGAACTTGTCCCGGGAAACTCAAAGGTCTCACGCTCCTTTGGAAAGTTGGTAGCCTTTCCTCTTTGCAGGGCAAGCTCAGAGGGCGGTGTGTGTGGGGAGGTTATTTCTATCATTCCCTTTTTCCATCAAGACATCTCCTCACCCCTCTCTCGTGCTGCATTCCCTTCTGCTCTTCTTCCCTGCCTCATCCAGTGGCCACATTCAGCAAGATTGGGACCTTGGGTTTCTATTCTGGGCTGGTCTGGCTCTCTCTCTCCCTCGAATATTGAGGCCTCCAGTCTATTAGCTAGAGGGACGCATGCCAGGAAGTGACCTCCACCCCAGGTGAACCCAGGAAACCTGAGACACACACCTCTCCTCCGGCTGCGGGGGAGTCAGCATCTCTCCCACGGGGGGCTCTGCTCGGACATCCAGCAGACACAGTCCTGCACTCAGGCTCTGGGAAGCTGGTGTGGGGTGAGGGGGCCAATCCATACTGGGTTCCGCCAAACCCTGCCAAGAGGTGGGAACTGACAGGGCAGTTAGGGTGGGAAACTGATGGTGGGAGACGGATGTTTTCTGCCTTTAGGGCACCTGCACATCTGTAGCAAATTGAAACTCCTCAACTTCTTTTGAAGTACTTTGGTGCTTTAAAGGGACTTAAAATTCTTGCAGTTAAGAGCCCACAGATATTAACTCTCCCCCACCAGCCCTGTGGATGTGCCCTTTGGAAGATACCGGGGGGGGGCCAGAAATTCCTAGGCAGACCCTTCTGGAGTCTTTCTTTTATTGTTAGCTCTGCCTGTGCTGGGTATTTTTGCTTTAAGCCCTGGCCTGAGAGGAAAAATTGGTGTCTGTGGGGTGGGGTGGGGAGGGAGTTTGGCCAAGTGGCATGTCATCTTTTTCAACCATGCCCAGAATGCTACTTCATCCTGGTTCTCCTTCATCATTCTATTGGAACAGGGCTGCTCACAGTGAGAAGTAGGAGGTTGTTCACAGTCGGGGCAAGGGTACAAATTCATTATGGCCTGTTCCAAGGTTTGCTCAACTCTAGAAGCTTTCTAGGAATAAAGCCTCCCTGACATTGTGGGGGTGGGAGGTTGGGGGTGAAGCTGGGAGGGATGTGTGCCCACGTGGGCACTGAATTGAGATTTGTGGAAATGTTTGTTGAGGATGCAGTGTAGCCGGCTCCTCGGCTCGCTACCAGCGAGGACTGAAGCCGTGGACAACCCCCAAACCTGATTTCAGCCAATCATGTCCATTGTAGACCTGGGAATTTGAAGACCATGGTTTAAGAAAACCTCTCTGAACTTGAACTGCTTACTTATAGTGACAAGGTTGTTTTGTGTGTCCTCCAGACGGGAAAATGATGAGAGAGTCCGTGATGCGGCTCCATAGGCTGGTCAGCTCTGCGTTCTGTGTCCTCCGTGGGCAGGAGGGGTGCCTGGCTGCCAAGTGGGGAAAGGGAAGGGTGCGGATGGTCAGCCCCTGCCCAGCACACCCAGGGCAGCTGTGGGCCATCAGCTGGGGCTGATACTGACTCGTGCTGCCCCAGGGAAGAGGAGGGGCTGAACTTGCCAGCTGGTGGAATCCTTCAGAGAGCAGATGCTTCCTCTGTGTCTTAGCTGGGAGCCTCGCCTCAGCCAGGTGGGTAGAGGTCCCTGCAAGCTCTACCACTCAAGGGAACTAGAAGCTTCCACGTGCTCACACGTCAGCCAGCCTCCGGCTACCCCAGTCTCGGGGGGGGTGGTGTCCTGGGGACTTGAAGAAGGGTATCACAAGCACTGGGGGCAAGATTTCTCACACTGGTAAAAATTTCTTTATATGAGATAATAGCTTTCTTCTTAATACATGAGAGCTAACTTCTGATTTATGAATATCATAATTTCTGTATTGTAATGATGCTCAGAACGTACAATAGAAATCGGCGCTTTTTTTTTTTTATAAAGTCACTTCACTGGAGGACTCAAATGCTTCAGCGGCGCTAGAGCTGGTCATTAATTACAAGGTATGCGGGCAAGATGTGCCTTATTTATTACTGTATTCTCAGTGCCTGAAATATGGTAGGCACTTGATGGATATATTTAAAGAATTAACGCTGACTTAGATTGGCTATAATTTATGTAGATGGAAGAGGAAGGAATGTGGCTTCTAGAGATCAGGAACACAGGTGGTATCTTCAGGCATTAGTTCGTTTACTTTACAAATATTCATCGGGCTCCCGCTTCCTGCCACCTGCCACGTCCTAGGTCCCAGGATCCACAATAGCGTCGCCTGCGTGTTCCCGCCGCAGAGATAAAAGACAGATGGGCAAATGCCATTATGATAGCATTGTAGGGAGAGGTACCTCCGGGAGGGACTTAACTGAGGAGAAGAGGTAGACTGATGTGAGGCGTGGCGATCACGGGAGACTTTCACAGGAGGAGACATTTGGGCGAAGAATGAGTGAAACCAGAGAGATCAATTAGACCCAGAGGGTGGGCGTTTCAAACAGAGAAAGAGCCAGAGCAGAGACCCTCAGCTGGGCACGAGGTAGATGGCTTTGGAGGACAGCACCGAGGTCAGTGTGGTTGGTGTGGAGGGAGGCGTGGGGAGATGGGTTCAGACATTCATATGGGGCACGTCCCAGAGGGTGACGCTCCCGTCACGCCCAGCTCGGCCTTGGAAAGTCAAGCCAGTGTTTGCTCGCTTCTCCTTTACTTCTCCAGCAATGAAATTCATAGGTCATGTAGGCTTCCTGTGCACAAAATTTAAAAAGTTGTAATATCCTCATTGTAATATAAGACAAAGGAAGTAAGTGTGTAATAATTGATTTGTATGTTACACTAGCACTCTTATACTTGAAGAATCACCTTCAGTTCAGTGCCTGTGGATATGTAAGTGCAGAAAAACGCAGGCTTGCCTCCCGGCCGACTTAAAACTCATGAGGGATGTACTGTGTAAACTGTACCAGCAGGTTGTGACTCCCCAGACTGGTGAACACTGTTGATAAATTTGTAATCCAGACAAATTCGATCTTCTTGCAAAGATTGCAGCATTTTGCATTCACGGATATTTTGGGACGTTTTCAATCATGCAGAAAGCTCTGTATTTATACGTAAAAACAAGTTAGATCCGAGGCCCAGACACCAACAGCTAGCTTTTCAGTAGGTCATTCAAAAGAAGTACGCAACAGGAGGCGAGTCTGCATTGTGTGAGAGGCACCTGCCCCTTGGGGGACAGGGCACGCAAGCCCCAGGTACCCTTTCTCTCTACAACTGGTTGTGGTGCCCAGTCTTTACCAAAACAAGAAATTACACCAGATTTTCAAAACACCTCCTCCCGGCAATTCCAGACCCACCGGCCAGCGCTGACTTAAGGCTTGCAGGTCAGGCTTTCCTTCATGCTAATGAAAATCATCAGTGGGTTTGAGCAGAGGAGGGATGGAATCTCATTTACATGTTACAAGGCTAATTTTGGCTGTGGGTGAGGACTCGTGTGGTTGGGAACAGGGGCATGTTTGCAGGTCTGCCGGACGCAAAGCCTTCTAGAAGCAGCGAGGTGTGGCCCTGTGGTTCCCAAGTGTGGATGCCAGTACCACCAGCCGCGGAGGGTTTTATAACAATATCCACCCAGAAAAGTGATTAAGCATCTGTGGACAGCTGAGCTGGCATGGATCACTTACATTTTGTCTGAGAACTAACTACTTGTATTTATTGCTATTACAATGGTTGTCACCTACTAGCAAAAATGTGCATTTTGTTTGTGTTTAAAAGCCACAGCAAATGGAACTTACTCCCCCAAACGTTATTTTGGTGTTTATGTCCTCAGTAATTTCCACAAATTATAATGGAACAGGATGTCTGTAAACTTCTCTGTGTCCTCCCTCGGAGTTGGATCTTTCTGCTTCGGTGGGGGTGATGTTGTTCCACCGGGAACTCTAAGGAGGGGTCCCTTGACGGAGCGGTGGTGGGACATTGATATGATGCGAGGTGCTGGGAGCAGGAGGTCAGCAGAGGAGGTGACAGCCCGGGGACAGCGGACCTGGGACTTAGTCTGAGGTCTTGCTGTTTGCTGGTTCCCGGGCATGCAATAGGCCTCTCGAGCCCTGATTTCCTCATCTAGAGACGAGCCAAATAATACCTAGAATTAAATAAGGTAAAATGTCCAAGTGTCTGGAGAGTCAGATGCACAGTAGGGGCCCAAACACATACCAGCTTCCTTTGTTTGTGGACAGTGTTCCAGCCATCAGGCTGGTTTCCTGGAGACCATGGTGAGGATGTGGGGGACTTGGCCACGGGCCACATGTCACTGTCCCTTGGAAATGCCTGGGCATCATGGAGTGCCGGGGGGAGTAGAAAGGCACAGAGTTACCCTCCGAGGGCATGTCCTCTCCCTGCAGTCACTGTGGGGGCCCTGCCTTTCTCTCTGGGGCTGAGCACTGAGGTCGTGCAGGGATCCTTTGCAGCCTGGGGAACAAGCCTCCACAGGCCTGTGGAGAGGCCCCTGTAAGCCTCTTAGGCGAGCAGTGCAGGGCTTTAAAGCCAGGGATGAGGCAAGTCCATCCCCACGGTGTGGGGGAGAGGAGCCCAGAGCGAGGCTCCTGACTCCTGGCCAGGGCCCTTCCTGGGAGCATTCCCTGCCGCAGACCCGCCTCCGTCCGGAGTCTGGGAGGAGTGTCACCTGGAAGTCACTAACAGCCCCTCATCATCTTTTCTTTTGCTACATCTATAGGCCACTTTTGAGGAGAGAAATGGCAGCATCCAGAATAGCAGACAATTTAGAACCAATTATATTTATTTTGGAGGAATACAAAACCTTTTTTCTTTTCTAATTATGCACAAACTTTCTAACAGTGTTTTCAAAATTTTTATACTTGAGCATGCTCCTAACAGCAGAGGAGAGTGATTGCCGACCCCCAGGTGTCAGGAGCGAAGGCTAAGTGGCTTTCGCCAAGCACAGCATTTCCTTGAAGTCTTACACTTTTTGCTACACTCTAGTACAAATTTTGGGTTTTAATTCCTTATAGCTACACTTTCTAAATACAAAAGTAACTAGCTGGCCTTAAATCTGATAATAAAGGTGGTGCCTGGCATACCCTAGTTACAAAAGAAAAGAAATAAATTAATATTAAACACGAGCTTGTGACCCCAGAGCATCCACTCAGAGATGAAGGGGGAGATACTCCGGAGACAGGTTAAGGAGCTGGAAACCTGGCAGGGAATGCACATGAATTCATTACTCATTCAACAAACATTTGTTCAGTTCCTACTCTGTGCCAAGCATTGAGCTAGGTCCTGGGACACACTGACCAGCAGAAGACACAGATGATCACACATAAAATCGGGGCTGTGAGTGAAGGGGCGATCCACGGGGCGGGGAAGTCTGAGGTGGGGGAGCTGAGCTCTTCAGAGAGGCCGGGGAAGCTTCCTCCAGGCAGTGGCCCTGGAGTTGAGTCAGAAAGATCAGTGGGAAACGGCAAAGCAGAGAAAGAAGGAAGGAAGGAGCTTCCCAGACTGAGGTGTAGAGGTGGCAGAGAGAACAGAGGAGGAGAGGCGAGGGGGGTGGCCCCACCAGGGAGAGGGAGGCGGAAGGTGGCGGCAAAGCGGAGTCAGAGAGAGACGTGGGGGGCTGACCCCACACAGCTGCATTGGAACTGCAGCGGGTCGTGTCCTTTTCCGAAAAACGAAGGGAAACCCCTGGAGATTTTAAGCCAGAGGCTGCATGATTAGATTTGCATTTTAGGAAGATTGCTCCCACTGCAGCTCAGGGAACAGCATGGAAGGTGCCTGGGTAGCTGCCGAGCTGAAGGAGAGTTCCACCTGTGGGGCGTGGCGCAGCTGGGGGAAGGGGGTGGTGGCCGTGGCTGTGGTGGTGGAGACAGAGTGGAGAAGCTGGGTTGTAGGGATATGCAGGAGCCGAAATGTGCAGGATTTGGTTACAGAATGGAAATGGTAGAAAGAAGAAGGAGTTGCCCAGGACGGCTCCACGATTTCTGGCTCGCATCCCATGGACCAAGGCAAGAAACACTGTAAGAAGAAGAGCAGGTGCAGGGCAGAAAATGGTGAGCCCAGCTTTGGGCTTCTCATTTTGAGGTGCTCTGAGATCTTCAAGAGATGTCGGGTCAGGTGTGTGTGAGGTCGGGAGCTGGGCCCGGGTCTGAACTGGTGATCTGATTTGGGGAGTCCTCTGCATGTTGGGAGCCAGACGTTTGCGTGAGGTCACCTGGCGGAAGGTGCAGAGTGAGAGGGTCCAGGGACAAGCTCAGATGACTCCAACATCGAGGAGAGAAAGAGAAGTTGTACCCGGAGTGTCCACAGAGGGCTGTGGTGTTACTGACATGTCCAGAATGGTCATAACCCAAGTTACCGTTAGATTAAGTGCATGGAAGTCACTGGCGGGAGCTGTCTCGGCGTCTGTGGAGGGTCAGGGCAAGAAACCGGACGGGAGCGGACAGCGTGCGGGAGGGAAGTGAGCAGGTTGAGGCAACTGTCAGGAGTTTGGCTGAGAAGCTGGTGAGCAGGAAGGCAGGGGGCGCCAAGCAAGAAGAAAGACATTTTTTGTTTTCTTGCTTTAAAATGTCCGATTATGGTCACTTTCACACATAAATAAACTAGATGGGGTGGTACTGTGATCCCTCGTGGAGCCATCACTCAGTCTGGACGGTGATCAGCTCATGGCCATCCCGTATCTGCACCTCTACCCACTGAGTTTGTTTTAGCGGCAGAGACTTGAGCCCCTTGAAATCCATGGGGAAGGAAATCATTGCGAAGGGGAGTGTGAATAGTCAAGAGAGAGAGAAGCCAAGCACAGATGATAGCCGGGGTCGGTGCGAAGGTGGGGGGACTAAGATGCCGTGAACCTGAGAAGGATTTTTGGGAAGCCGGTGGGTGCTCCTTCCTCACTGCAGCGCGGACAGCGTGGAGTGCAGGTGCATGCAGGTGCATGCAGGTGTGTGCAGGTATGTGCAGGTGCGTGCAGGTGCATGCTGGTGTGTGCAGGTGTGTGCAGGTGTGTGCAGGTGCGTGCAGGTGTGTGCAGGTGCGTGCAGGTATGTGCAGGTGCGTGCAGGTGCATGCAGGTGTGTGCAGGTGCATGCAGGTGCGTGCAGGTATGTGCAGGTGTGTGCAGGTGCATGCAGGTGTGTAAAGATGCATGCAGGTATGCGCAGATGCGTGCAGGTGTGTGCTGGTGTGTGCAGGTGCGTGCAGGTGCAGGCTTGAACGGCTGACGTCAGGAAGATAAGAGATTTCATCTGATGATGGAGGGAGGTAGCTCCTCCTCATCCTCCAAGGCCTCCTCCTTCTTTTAAATTAAGTAGTCATGTCATGACATCTTCAGAGAAGGGGGAGGGTGGGCATTTGAAGAGAGCGCGGATCGTCGGGTTAGTCATTGTGGAGACAGGCGGAATATTTACTGGACGGGGTTCCAGGCCCATTTGGAGGAGATGGATTGGCCCCGAGAACCAGACTCAGCTCGCACACATCTATGTGCGTATTCGTACACCCGGCTTGTGAATGTTTGCTTTCGTAATATACTGCTGTCGGCACTCTGCTCCCTAGCAAAGGAATGTGCGTCCGAACATGTGTGTGTGTGTTTTACGGGGGACATGGATTCCACAGGCTCCTGAGTGTGTGAGCAGAATGTCTAGATCCCAAGAGGGAGAGGATTTCAGTTCTTCAAATGTAGGTGTGACTTAGGGACCTGGCGCCTGTGTTTTGCATTAGCTGTTGCAGGGCGCCACCTGCTGGAAAGCCCGCGCAACGTCGCCAGCCGGGTTTTCCCAGCGCGCACTCTAAGTAAAACCTTCCTTCTGGGCCAGGTCCGCGTTCTTGCACATGGCACTTCCCCCTGGCCTGTGAGTTCCACTCCTTAGAGGCTCCTTTACTTTCCTTGTGTATTAAAGCAGGAACACGAAAATGCGTTCTCTTCTGACTCGGTTTTGGCCCGAGACCACATCCGCCCTGTCACAGTACATTTCTCGTCTGTAAGGCTCATCCGTGTCCGTGTATCAAAGAAGAAGAAGGAAAGGTTAGACTCACCTGGAACAGCATTAGTAAGAAGTAGATTGTCGGTTAAAGGCATGGGGAGTATAGTTGCTATGGAAACCAACTTTGTCCAGATTATGAGGTGTCTTGTTCAGCAAATCTGCATTTAGTCCCCCAGCACTTCCTGTTCCAAATCCTCCTCCTCCTGGTTCCGTAACTAAAATATGCGTTTCCGGGCGCCTGGGTGGCTCAGTCGTTAGGCGTCTGCCTTCGGCTCAGGTCATGGTCCCAGGGTCCTGGGATCGAGCCCTGCATCGGGCATCGGGCTCCCTGCCTGGTGGGGAGTCTGCTTCTCCCTCTCCCACTCCCCCTGCTTGTGTTCCCGCTCTCGCGCTCCCTCTCTCTGTCAAATACATAAATAAAACATCTTTAAAAAAATAAAAAATAAATAAATAAAATATGCGTTTCTTCATAGTTTCCAAGTTGACCACTCGGGACCCTTCTGGTCTGCCATAAGTGATCTTTTTTATAGTCAAACTGGCCCAGAGCACCATGTCCATTAAAGCTCGTTCTCCATGAGACGCTCAGGTCACACCACGAAACTGCTCTCGGTTTCTAGGTTTTCATTCAGTAATTCCTTTCCTTCAAATTAACTTATGCTATGGGAGAATTCAGGGATAAATCACTCTAATTGCTTCCTCTCCTTTAATTCAGTCAATAAGTCTTAATTATGGTCATTTTACATATACAAATTGTCATGATTCACAGAGAATTCAGAGAAACGCCAGGCTGAAGTACTGAGTCATTCACAAGAAAAGCAGTGTTCGCTCATTTACTTAGGCGGTCTTCAGGAAGCACCTACTCTGTGTCAGAAGTTTTGGAAGCCCGTGGGGATATCGGGGAGCAAGACAGTCATGACTGGTCTCTGCAGAGCTTTCTCTCCAGTGTGGAAAACACTGATGAGGTCATCACAGAAGACTTCTGGTGAGGTCTCTGGTAGGGGAAGTCCAGAGAATGTTGTGGAATACCTGGAAGCTAGAGAGTTATGGAGGGCTTCCTGGAAGAAGGGGTATTAACCCATGATGGAAGGGAAGAACAAAATGATGCCAGGAGGGCTATGGGGCTGAAACCTAATGGTGAGAGCCAGATGATGGAGAGGGTGATAAACCTTTTTAAGGTGTTTAGATTTTTTTTAACAATAAGTCTAGTTGATATCCATCCCCACGCATAGTTATAATTTTTTATTTTCTTGTGATGAGAACTTTTAAGATCCACTCTTTTAGCAACTTCTAAATATATGGTACAATATTATTGACTATACTCACCATACTGTACATTACATCCCCAGGATTTATTTATTTATTTTATAACTGGAAGTTTGTCACCTTTTGACTGCCTCTACCCATTTCGCCCACCCTGGCCCCTACCTCTGGATTTTATTCCAAGATTTTATTTTAGGAGCAAATACCAGCCAGTGAAAGATTTTAAGTATGTATGTGTAAGAGGGTGGTGACCACACTCAGATTTATATGTTAGAAAGGTTATTCTAGCTGAAATTTGGAGCAGGACTGAGGGGGAGCCAGACTGGACATGAGGGCAAAGGTATGTGCGATGTGGCCCTGGCTTCTATTACGGGAGCCGGAGAGAAGTGAATGGATCCGAGAGAGATTATTGCATGGATAGGACTTGTTGGAAATTGGTTGTAGGAGGTAAGGGAAGGAGAAGAGCCTAGCTTTCTGTCTTGAGCAGAGGGGTACTTGGAGGTTTCATTTAGTGAAACAGGGAGTACCGGATGAGAAGTGGATTCTCAGAATGGCCAGGGGAGATGAGTGTTTCCCCTTGGGATGTGCTGAATTTGAGACATCTAATGCGTGGGGCAGATATGTCAGTGAGCGTCTGGAGGTAGGAGCCTGGTGCTCTGAAGACAAATCTGGGCCGGAGATACAAGTTAGGAGTCACCCTCCTGTTGAGGGTAAACTGATGCTTGGGCTATGGTCAACAGCTCCCAGAATGCAGGGTGAGCAAGCAAGAGTGGCCAGGAAGAAGCCCCGAGGCCCCCATCGTTGAAGGAATTGTTAGAGGAGGCAGAAGCCAGCAAGTGAGACCAGTCACAGGGGGAGAGAACCAGGCGGGCTGCTGTAGAGCTGGTTAGGAGAAGCTTCTGGAAAGGCTGCATGCGGCACAGCATGCACGTTCCTGAGAAGGACTGATGTTTTCTTTGGGATTTAGTAATGGGTGGCCTTGTCAGGTGGGGTCCTGGGGGGGTGATCATGGGCTTCAGGGAGTTCGCAGTGAGGAGAGGGGAGGAAGGGGAGACAGTGAGCTTATTAAGTCAATCTGCGCCTTGTGAATTGGAAGCTAAGGGTGAGGCGGGAGATTGGAAGCTAGGGGTGAAGCGGGAGCTGGAGGGGCAGGTGTGATGAGGGAGGGATGTTCTGTTTTTGGAAAGGGGGTGGTTGAGAGTGTTTCAGTACTCCCAGAAGTTATCATGCAAAGAACGGAAGGCCGAGGGGTCAAGAGGGAGCACTCAGTAGGGAGTGAGGTCCCTAAGAAGGCAGCCGGAGTTAATCAGTTATTGTGTCTGTCCTTATGAAGGAACAGTTCTAAGAGCATTGTCTCATTACACAGCCTCTCCGAGAGAGGTTCTGCTGTTAGGATCCCATTTTTTGAGTTGGGGAAACTGAGGCACAGTTGGGCACTGGGAGGAACCAAGGCCACATGGAAAGTGGTGGAGCTGGGACTCGTACCCAGGCGTCTATCTCGAGACTCACAGCGCTAACCCCGAGGCCTCGTCATGGGAGCCACAGTCCAGGGGGAGATGTAAGTAGGAGGTGTTCAGCCTTACCCTGGGACTGAGCAGGGTGGAGACAGACGCAGGTGTCAATGTGAGGGCTGTTATTGGTGTCCTAGAAATGCTGTAACAGGTTACCCCAATCTGGGTGGTTTACAAACCACAGGGATTTATTCTCCTGCCGTTTAGGAGGCTGGAAGTCTAAAATTAATGGGCCATCAAGGTCTGACGTCTTGAGAAAGGGCTCCCTGGTGTGGGGCTGCATGCCTCCACCGTCAGCCTCTGTCCTCATGCAGATGGCTTCTCGGTGTCCCAAACCTCTCCGCCTTTCTCTGAGAGAGACACCTGCCATGGGATCTAAGGCTCACCCTACATCCAGGACGATCTCATCTTGAGATCCTCAATTACACCTGCAAAGATGCTTTTTCCAAATAAGGTCATGACCACGGGTTTGAAGATCTGGGCACGTCTTGTGGGGTCACAACGTGACCTGCTGTGGCTAGAAAATTGAGGGAGTCCTGCCTAATGGATTCCATATCTTCTGTGAAGGAGGAACATGAATAATTTCTGAGAGTGAACTCAGATGTAGAGGGATCAGGTTTCTGAGGAGAGTGAAGAAATCTTGCAGTAATTATTATTGGCATCTGGAGTCAGCTGACTAGGAAACACTGCATGTTTGTGCAGAACGAGTCTGCTCGCATTCACTTAGAGTTGTGTGATCTCCCCTGGCAGCCATGAGCCACCTGGGCAAACAGGCGGAGAGCTGACCATGGACACGACTGAGTCACAGTCTGTGGGGAGGGGGCGTGAATGCCGGGGAAGGGCAGAGACAGAGGAGGCTTAGGATGTTGGCAAGTGGTGGTTTTCTAGAGAAGGCCGTAGACGTGAAGCCAGATGTGCATGGAAGTGCAGTCAGAAGGGGCGAATGGATGAGTCATGGCAGACAGGACCCTGGGAGGAATTCGGTGAACCGGCCGTCTTAATACAAGGTTATTCTCAGAGCATGGGGTATTGGGTTGTATTGTTTCACATGAAGAAAAGAATCTGGTTGCAGCAGAAGTAAAGAGAAGATTGAGAGAGATGGAAAAGTCAAAGAAGAGAGAAGGCAGGAGTCTGGACAGGCCACCCATGCGGACACAGAGCCCACGGGACAGTGGCAGGGCCAGGGTGGAGGAGGCTGCTAAGGGCACGGTGTTGGACCCAGCTCCAGGACCACTGGCGGCTGGAGAAGGTGTTGAGCTGGGTGTGGTGATTGCCTTGGTCTGCCGTTCATCACTATAGATTGTTCAGAGAGACAGAACCAACGGGGTGTGTGTGTGTGTCTGAGAGAGAGAGAGAGAGAGAGAGAGAGGGAGACAAAGATGGAGACAGACAGAGAGAAGAGGGAAGGAAGAGAGGGGAGGGGAGGGAGAGGGAAGAAGAGAGATTTATTATAAGGAATTGGCTCCCACATGATGGAGGCTGAGTTCAGACCAAGGAGAGCTGATTGTGTAATTCTAGTCTGAGTCCGAAGGTCTGAGAATCGGGAATCAGTGATGTAAGTTCCAGTCCAAGTACAAATTCAAAAGGCAGGAGGCTGATGTCTCCGCTCAAAGGCAGTCGGGAGAGAAGAATAATTCTGCCTTCCTCTGCCTATTCTACTTAGACCTTTGACTGATTGGATGAGTCTCACCCACACTGGGGGAGGGCGGTCTGCTTTACTCAGCCCACGCATTCACATGTTAGTCTCATCCACACACACCAGAATAGTATCTGACTAAATATCTGGGCACCCATGACTCAGTCAAGTTGACCCAGGGAGAAATTAACCATCACAAGTGTCTTGATTACATGTAGTGCCTTAATATATTGGTCTTCGTCTCCTCAATATAAAATGAAGGATGAACAAGATTATTTCTAAAGGCCCTTCTAATTATAACTTTTGTGTTTTAAAGCAGAATCCCAAGTGCTTGGTGTGGTGTTTCTTCTTAATGGAGTATAATTCAGAAATGGCACCTATGAATCCACAGATCTTAGAAACTGATGATTATACTCAGGGTCTAGCTGTTACTCTCTCCTTACCTGCCTTTTTTTTCCTAATCATAAAGTTTTGGATAGAACACCTTTAAGAGTACAGCTCTAGGAGCCTCTCATTAACACACAGTTCCAGAAGGTTCCCGGACGGCGGGCCCAGCTCTCGTTGTAGAAGCTCTGCTTTCACTGAACACGAGGGATGCTGGAGCACTAACCTCTCAGGTGAGTTCCTCGTACGGACTTCCTCAGGGAATGCACTCCTCTGTGTGGCCTTCCTTGACTTCCCTCCCCGCCTGCGCCGTCGGGACCAGGGGCCCTGCTGCTGTCCCCTCCCTAGCGCTCCTGCCATGGCGCTCTATACACGGGATTGCTTGTCCTTTATTTCTGTCTCCCCCACACAATGACTAACACAGAAGACACGGTGAATTAATTGAGACTGATGTCATTTTATTGTGGGCTTAAGATGAATCTGTCCTTCTCTTGCTTGTCGCCACATCGAGCAGCTATTTGATACAGGTCACCGTGCTGGCAGCCGGGAGAGTCATGATAAACACGACCCAGGAGGTCCTGACCCTCGGGAGGCATGTGTGCAAGTAGTAGAGACTGACGAGACCAAAGGGAAAGCCGCGGGAAACAAGATGTGGAGTGGCTGCCATTTGTAATTCATTTGTCATGGCGGGAATAAGTAAGAGACTGACAGGTATCCCTACTTTGGTGAAGAGGAACACGACGTCTTTGTCAGTTGGTGACATGGGAGGGAACTGGGGAATTCTCCAGCAGAGGCTTGGGGTGGAGAAACGGGAGGCACGTGGGGTTGTGCAGGGACCTGCGCTGGTCCCCGTCCTGAGCGTGCTGGGGGCGGGGGTGGGGAGGAGATGTAGCAGGAGCATCATGGGTGGAGGGGACCCTACCGTCCGGGGATAACGTAATGGCAGGAAAGACCCCAGGATGTAGGTTTGAGGTGTTCTAAAGATAAACATTGATTTAGATTTGCTGATGTGATCAGATTTGTGGGCGTGGATGATGAAAACAGGAGGCAGGCATGTCTCTGACATAATGGATCGCCGTGCACTGGTTTGGGGAGATCTGGAAGAAGAGAGGCTTCGGTGGGGGGGGGGTATAGGTAGGATGGGGGGCTGAGCACCCAGCGGTTCTACTTTCTCACCAAACGATGAGGTGACATCCTTAACTGAGCGAGCCTCTGTTCTCCTGGTGACATGGAAGCTAACTTGCTGGTGAGAGATAATCGACTCTCTGGTCGGCTTGGATTTCTGCTTTTTGGCATCTGTTCATCTGTGCTTTTTGTTTTCTGAAAGTTGTTGGTTGTGATAATTACTGTTTGGGTTTGTGTTGTTGTTGTTGTTGTTTGATGAGATTTAAAATTCTGTGTCAGGGCGCCTGGGTGGCTCAGTTGGTTAAGCGACTGCCTTCGGCTCAGGTCACGATCCTGGAGTCCCGGGATCGAGTCCCGCATCGGGCTCCCTGCTCGGCAGGGAGTCTGCTTCTCCCTCTGACCCTCCCCCCTCTCATGTGCTCTCTCTCACTCTCTCTCTCAAATAAATAAATCAAATCTTTAAATAAATAAATAAATAAATAAAATAAAATTCTGTGTCAGCACCCGGTCAGCATATCATGCTTTGGGGGCAATGGCCGGCAGGGCGGCGGGCCGTGTGAAGTGGGAGAATTGATCTGATCATCACGTTGACAGAGGGGTTTCTTGAAGGTTCAGAGGAGACAGGTGTTGGAGAAAGAGCACATTAGGCATTGTAGAGAAAAGGAGGGATGGAGGTGCACAGCTTTGCCGTGCCCTGCACAAAAAGTGACACTCATTTCCACCCTACAGACTTTTAGTCCAGTTGCTGCGACTCCCCGGGCCACTCGGGCGCCCTTGCTGGGCTCAGGACAGCGTGCACGAGAGTGGGGGCTGCCCAAGGGGCCCGTGCTCATCTGAGTTACATTAATTCTTTATTGTGAAATAAATTATTCATACCCAACGATGTATATAAATTATATACACAGTTTAAAGCATGTAATTACAATCATAAAATAAACACTCAAGTCTCAGCCAGTCAGCTGAAAATGAGGACACTGCCTGTTCCTTTGACAATTCTTGGGTTTTCGCCCCCAGCACCTATGGGCGACCCTCACCCCCTTAGCTTTCTGTATGCTTAGATCTCAAATGCAGCTATCCTGAAATAATATGTTAGCTAGTTTTGCTTATTTTTAAACTTCTTATAAATGGACATATATTCTTTTTGTTCCCTCATGACTATATTTTCTGAGATTTTTCCATGCTTTTAGAGGCACAACAGTTAACTTACATTCATCAATAGATACTGCTCCATGGTAGGAAGATGCGACAGTTTATTAATATATCCTGCCTTCGATGGACATGTAGTTTATTTCCACCCTATTTCCACGTTTTTCGGATTATATACTTGGGAATGAAATTGCCGAATCTTAGTTGATAGTCCTATCACCAGGGTATGCTTCATTGCTTTCAAAGTGATTCTCCCAATTTTGGATTGCATTTTCATAACCGGTAATCCCAGAGACTTTGCAAATGTGGAAACAGAGCTCCTGCCTGGTCACCCTCGCAGAGACAGCCATGCTGCAGGAATGGGGGGACACTCCAGGCCAGTGAGGCTCTGGCAGCGCATTTTCCTCGTTCCATTTCTTCCTTCACTCACTCCTGTTCTCGGACAGGAGTATCTCTTACCACATGGAGGTGTCTGGGGGGCTTCCCGGAGGCTAAGAATGTCCAAAATCAGGAGATGTGAGGTTAGAGGCAGAAAAGGCAGAGGGCGCTGGGGAGTCTGGAATGCCTGTCAAGCCATGGACGGGAGGAGGTTGACTTGCACACGTTTGGCCATAATTCCTGAACCAGAGTGGAAGGCTTCTGCAGCTGGGAGCTCCCAGAGTCCCCGTGGGACTGCTGTGAGAATCTCTTATCCCGCACGGACACAGAAGTGTGGGATCACCGCCGGACGTTGCGCTGTCCTGACGCTCTGGCCGCCGTCTTCCTGGAACACCGGGCTGGCACCTACACACCCTCCCTTTCCCCAGAGGCTCAGCCCCGAGCCAGTCACATTAGAAAAAGAGCCTCTAATCCTCACAAGGCTCCTGAAGAGCAGGGATTGTGCTAACTTCGGGGATGAGAAAACTGAGGTTCGGGGGGTCACTGGCTTCTAGGTGGCCGAAGCAAGGTGTCCCCGCCGTCTAATTTCACCTGGGCTCTTTCTCCCGGTATCTGCCCCGCTCTTCTGTCTCTGGTCCTTTCTCACCCTGTGACCCTCAACAAGGGCTTTAGATGAAAAAGTCACCGTTCACATAAGCACTCATGTAACAGGGAAAATCACTGTGCGGACCTCATCCATTCTAGGAAGAGCAGCGTTCCAGACCACACAGGGTCTGTCTCCCTTGACGTTATTATTGTCTTTGTGTTTATATCGGTCTCCTAAGTCAAGTCGTGCCGCCTGTGGGTTTAGTCGGCCCCGTAGCTCGCATGTGCCTACAATAGGTAGGTCTTGTCTGTAGATCTTGCTTCGGTGTCTTGTGGGTCCTGCGTGATTTTGCTTGCGTCCTGGCAGAGAGCATATTCCCCCCCAACACTCGGGGCTCTTAGCAGAGGCTTTCCTGGGATGAGCAAACTCAGACACTCGTCCCCTAGCTCTGACGATTGTCTTGGAGAAGCAGTCAGGCTTAGCAGCATACCCAACCTGCCGATGTCCCGATCCCTGGGGACACTGCCGTCACGGCCTCTCAGGCCCTTCCCTTGTCCAAGGACACCTCAGCCTGCTGATAGGGGGTCGGGGCAGAGCGAGGCCATATCACTCAAATGAGGGGAAAATCGGAACATTGGTCTCCCTCCTGGTGAGGCTCGGGACATCCTGTTGCCACCACGTGGGAGGCACCAGGGGGAAAAGTGATTCAGATCACCCCCCTCCCTGCACAACCTTCCTGCCGCCTCCCACACCAGGGCCACCTCCCCTGGTTCTCCGGTGGACCCCGCAGATGTTGGGAATGTCAAGGCCATGATCTGTGGAGTTGTTCTCTAGGGCCAACCCCCAGACAGTAAGTTGAAATGAAAAGAAATCCTAAACTCTTCTCATAATGGTCATGCCACAGGAAGACAAATATGAGGGGCTTTTGTTTCCAGCTCCTATGGGCAACTGGTTGCCCTGGAATCCTGGATCCTCTGCTTTCAAATTAGGGAGAGAATCTCCGAAAATAACAAAGTTTTCTGAGGATAGCAATAGACAAGACACCAGAGGTTTTGTGGGGTCTAGAACAGGGCCTGGCAAACGTTTCCGGCAGAGGGTCAGAGAGTGAATGTTTTAGGTTTTGTGGGCCCTTCTGTCTCTGTGGAACATAAATCTTTGAGTGGATTTACAATCCTTTAGAAAATACAAACACCGTTCTTAGCTTGGGATCCTTACAAAGCTGGACCACAGGCTGGATTTGGCCTGTAGCTTGCTAACCCCAGTCCTACGAGGATGCCTTCAACTTTAGAGCCACGAAATATCAGAGAAAACACTGCTAGAATCTCAATGTGGTAAATTCTGAGAGGAAGCCATGAGCAGAAACAGCAGGAGCAAGCATGACTACTTAGGAAATAGTTTCTGGAGAAGAGCATGAACGAGGGAAGGGAAAGGAAGAACAGAGTGTCCAGAGCACAGGTGAGAATCTGGGGAAGCGGCGTGAATGAGGCAGAGTCTCTCCTGAGCACGTACACGCATGCCCTGTTGTGTGGCCGACCGGATTTGTGTGGGGACTTGAGAAGGAATGTGCTCCCTTCTTGTGGTCCTAGCTGCAGTCCTCTTTCAACCGTGTCCGGTCACAGTCCTTCACTCACCTTCCTGCCGCGTTCCAACACCATTGGTTTAGTGCTCCTTCTATTAGTTATCAGGGTAAAAAACAGAGAGAGAGAGAGAGAAGGAGGGCATCATTGTGGTGGGGCATTGGTTGGCGGGGGTGGGGAGGAAGACAGCAGGAGCTGTGGGAAGCTCTCTGTGGATTGAGAAGTAAATGCAGGAGTACCAGCCTTGTAACTTTAATCAAAATACAAACCATTTTCTCCCCCAGATCATCAGAAAATATTCAAGGCAGAGAAGGAGAAAAATTCAAACATGAGCTGAGAGATAATACGTGTCCAAGAGAAACTGAGGAAGGGAGCTCATGTGCTAGCCCAGGTGGGAACACAGGTGAACAGGCTACTCTTTGCTAGAAGATAATATGAAAGACAGATTTCTAAATACCCTAGAAATAGTGGCCCTTCCAGGAAAGACCCATTTCCCCAGCATTCTGCAAGAGCCCTGAACCAAGAGTTAAAGTATCTTGGCTTTTGTCTCAGCCGACTCCTTCCCAGCTGAGACCTCCAGCTCATCTGAGTCTGTTTCCTCATCAATGAAATGGAGACTATCTGGGTTTTTTTCCTATTTCATTCCATTGTTTGGATTTGTACATGGATACTAAAGGGCTTTATAAAGTATTAAGAACTATGATTATGAAAGAGATATTATTAGTTTCTATATTTAATTCCTATTTATTAGTGTTTCAGTAGTGGGTTGCCTTTACTCATACATGGCTGGCTGTGTACTGGGATTGACCGGTATCCCAGGGACGACCTGCCTCTCAAATTTCTGCTGAATCAGACTGTGACAACATGATTAAATCATTTCAGAGGGATCCAAAGTCTCTACAGTCCTCAGGTTATGAAAATAAGAAACATTAAAACCAAATGTATCAAGGATGGGACCCAATTCACCTGTGGGCATCCTCGTTCCTGATTAGCTGGTCCCCTAGCTGTGTCTTCAGGGAGAACAGCAGGGTTACCTCTGGAGGCATCCGAGAGCTCGGGGTCACCATGAAAGCAGCAAATGCCTGCCAGGAGAACACCGGAGGGGAGCAAGGCATTCAGGAAGAGAGGAAAGGTCTCCTGCACCTGGCTTCACAGTTGTGATGGATGCTGATTTGTTCTGCCCAGACATAGGGTGTTTGAGAGATGGCAGCCTGTGACCTTTCTTCCTTTGCCTTCCTCCCTGGTGCCATGTTTCCCCAAACACGTATTCTTAGAACAGGACCCTGACAAACCCTCTTGAGGCTATGATGATGTAGACTGATAAGTTTCCACCAAAAATTCATGCTCCCCTTCCAAGGGCCACCTTTCCTGATCGCCTTGCATCTGGATGGGGCTGGTGAGTAGATTGATGTGTGTCTCTTACAGGCTGAGGTGGTTAAAAAGCATTTTGTCCGCTTCCTGTTTTCTTGTCTGCTTACTAGATATTGATGTCAGCAGCGATGCTGGAAACCGAGTCTTGAAGATGAAATGGTCACAAAAATGGAAGGAAATGGGGCCTCTGGGTCATCTGTGTCACTGCTTGAAGGAGAGCTGCCCGGTTGGGAACACTTACACGAGACTGGAATGTGAGCAACAAGCCCACGTTCCAGTGGGATTTGGGGTCTTCTGGGGCAGCAGCTATTATGACATGGATTAATATGGCCACTGATCTTCTCAAACCTTGCCAGACTCTTCTGTTCTCTGTAAGTGGGATCGGCTAGACATTTCTGTTGAGCTTGTCCTCTCCCTTCTCTCCTCGGATTCTTTCTACCCTCCCTGCTGTCATGTCCTCGGATGAATAATGACCGCAACAGAGAGCAGAGGGAACAGGGCAACAATGGTTGTTTCATTCATGAATTCCTTTATTCACCCATTCACTTCTTTCCCTCTGCATGACTTGACTACATGGCCATAGCCCAGGAGTTGGATGGGAGCCAGGGATGGACATTGGCGGGCACCTGGTCTAAGCTCTTAGGGTGGCAGTAAAGACCGTAAGTTTCCACGGTGGGACTTCATGTTGAGAGCCGAGGGGAAGAGGGTTTGTCACCACTTTATACCCTGGGAATTTGTTTCTTTTTCATTTCTTACGTTCCATTTGGCAGATACTTTTGAAATGTAGGATTTGTTGGTGGAGTACCCTAAGGTCATTACCTGGTTTATCAAACTGGCCCCGGAAGACCAGAGAGTTGTTCCCACCTAAAGTCCTGCTGTGTGCCTGGAGCCCACGTTTTAAATACTTGGATAGAAGAGAAACCAAGAGCCCAAGCGTTGAAGAGGCTGAAGTCACCCATACATGGCAAATAAATAAAAATCTAGAAAAGAAGACCAAACAAAAATAGCCGCTTACTAAAGCACACCAAACTTGTCCCTGAGATCTCATAATTTCCCCACTTAGGTGGATTGTGCTCACAGGTACACTCACAATATCAAGTTTCTAAGCAAGAAAACCCCTCCACAGTCACGTAGGCGATTAAGTGGCTTAACTTGTAACTTGAATGGTAGAGTTTGGTAAGCCTGGTTTCTAAGCAAGAAAACCCCTCCACAGTCACGTAGGCGATTAAGTGGCTTAACTTGTAACTTGAATGGTAGAGTTTGGTAAGCCTGGTTTCTAAGCAAGAAAACCCCTCCACAGTCACGTAGGCGATTAAGTGGCTTAACTTGTAACTTGAATGGTAGAGTTTGGTAAGCCTGGTTTCTAAGCAAGAAAACCCCTCCACAGTCACGTAGGCGATTAAGTGGCTTAACTTGTAACTTGAGTGGTAGAGTTTGGTACGCCTGGTTTCTAAGCAAGAGAACCCCTCTACGGTCACGTAGCTGATTAAGTGGCTTAACTGGAATGGGAAACGGGACGTGAGGGCTTCCTCAACAGCTCCTATCACTCATTTGTACAGGAAATAGAGAATCCCACCTGTTGAATAAGACTTTAACTTTTCCACCGCCGCCAAACACATGGTTCTTGGGGGAAGAGCTTGAGGTGCTGGATTCTGACAAGACTCTGGTTGGAATCCTGACTCGGCCACTTACTGTCTCTGGGACTTGGGGCAAGTTACTTCAGTTTTCCCATCAGTCATGGGGATAATCATATGACCTACCTCAGAGAGTAGGTACTGGAAACCTGGACCTCCCACTCCCCTCCACCGTTTTGCCCATCACTTCACCCCCTCTCTGGCAACCATCAGCTTGCCCTCTATCTGATTCTGCTTTTTCCTTGTTTATTCATTTTTTTCGTTTTTTAGATTCTACATGTAAATGAAATCATATGGTATTTGTGTTCTCCATCAGACTTATTTCACTTAGCCTAATACCTTCAAGGTCCACCTGTGTTGTTGCAAGTGCTGTGCCCTCAGAGGCTTTAAGGTTCTGGCGCAGAGCATGTGCCCAGCACTGGCTGTCCATAACTAGCCTTTGCCTCCATCAGCCACAGCCAGGTTCCTATCTTTCCTCCTGAGAGGCAGCTCTTTACCTTCACCTTGTCTCCAGGGATTCTGCCAAAAGTTTTATTGTTTCCATTTGGTCCACAGCTTGGGAGAGGGGTGGAATTTGAGAAACAAGACAGAGGATCATAGGGGAAGGGAGGGAAAAATGAAACAAGACGAAACCAGAGAGGGAGACAAACCAAAACAAATATTTTTTCTTGTGATGAAAACTTTTAAGATCTACTCTCTTAGTGCTTTCAAATATACAATCCCGCACTATTAACTGGAGTCCATACATGGTATACATTGTTGTAACTCTTGAGCCAGACCTCCAAGCTTGCACTAGCATGTGGATAATTGCCAGCAGGGTGGGGCCAGGATCCCAGGGAAGATGGAAAGAATGTACATCACAGCACTCACCATAGCACATACCCTCCCCAGTGTCTATCACCCAGCCACCCCATCCCTCCCACCCCAACCCCAATTCCAGCAACCCTCAGTTTGTTTCCTGAGATTAAGAATTCCTCATATCAGTGAGGTCATACGATACATGTCTTTCTCTGATGGTCACCACCATCTTGATGAATTTCACCTCCTCATCTAGGAAGTGGCTCCAGGAAGTCACAGAGGTGGGGTCTGCGTGGGCAGAACCCAGGGCATGCAGCTCCAGAAGGGTCTGGTTCAGGCTCTGCTCCAGAGACAGGGCGGCTTCCATGGTGTCCACGGTTTCACCCCCCTCATCCTAGGATGGTTTGTGCGCAAGCGTGCGAAGAGGGCGTGGCCGCTGCACTGGTTTTGCATCTTTAAGAGATATTCAGCACCCTCACACTTCTCCTCAGCCAACTCACAGAAGTGGCCAAGACCCTCCAGAGCCACACCCTCCTGGTGGAAATAGAAGCCCAGAGAGAGGTAGGTGTAGGATGCTCACAGATGCATGTTGACCAGGTGGTTGATGGCGGCCTCCACCTTGGTGGAATAATTCTGGTGAATCTGGGAGCTCATGGTGGATTGGTAATAAGTTGCTAAGCTCCAAATAGGGTGTTGGCTGGTCCCGAAGGCAGATTGTGGCCAAGGAGATGGCTCTGAAGGTTGGGACTGGAAGAAAGGTTGTGGTTGAAGGCTGGTAGAAAGGGCATCCCTGTGTCTGTTCCATCCATCCATACACTGCTGAAGCGAGAGACAGATCCACAGGACCACCAGGCGCATTGTTCAAGGTTTTCATTATATGAGAAAAGAGAAAATATGGAAACAAAGAAGTTTAATGGGGGGGGGGGGCTATAATATCAAATCTGAGTTACTATCAATACAAGCACAAAGTTAATGTAATACAATCTGCACATAATCCATATAAACTATAGCAGTATTATATACAACCTAATCCATGTGAACTGTTAATCTATATTATGCATCCATACATATGGGGGAGGTGGGGAGAAGGGACAGAGAGAGAAAATGCAGGAGTTTGCTCTGTCCAGTGAAAGGGCTTGGAATCCATTATGTCCAGGAGCAATGAACACACCTGACCTTCAGGTGCTGTCTTCTAAAATACCATTCTCACTAGAAGAATCAGGACTCCTTCGAGGAATGGCGAGTTCTAGGTTTAAGGCAAGGGATATTGAAGGCGAGCTTAAGATCTCTCACAGTATCAGAATGAGAGGAAATGCCAAAGACTGACTGGGTCCTGTCAAAAGAACCCAGATGAAGGGCTCTCACCAGCCAAATTTGGGACAATATGAGCATCAAAAAGAAGAAGGTTTGTGATTGATCGTATGAATAAAAATGTCAGCCTTTAATGATAAAAAAAAAAGTAAGAGAAAAGGAAAAACAAGAGAAAGGGGAAATAAAAGTGTCTTTGCTACCATGGGGATTCTTAGTACACAACTTAGTACACAACTCTTACTCTGAAAATTCGTAGTTAAGAGGAAATAAGTAAGCTTTACCTTGTTTATTATTCGTCTGGATAGGTAGGTTTTATGCTGCAGTAATGAACAACCTTAAAGTCTCTCACCTTCACTATGTATCACTCTTGGGTTTGCAGGTGTTCTGATCCGCATCATCCTCCACAGGGACTCGGTCATTTAGGATGCTGCTGGTCTCTGAGGAAGTGGAAGGAAGGTGCTGGAAAGTACATCAACACGCCTGCTCATATTTCATTGGCCCAAGCAAGTTACACGGCCGTGTCCAAATTCAGGAGAGTGGAAAGTTCAATCCCATGATGGCAGATTCGGTAACTTTTGTAGGAAATAACCTCCTCTCCTCTGCCCCAGGAGCAGAGGGGCTGACTGTGTGACTTGCTGTGGCTGATGAGGGTGGGGGTCAGTGACGGCATGCTGGCCCAAAGCAGAGGCTCTGGGAGGCACGTACCACTTTCCCTTTCTCCTTCGCACTCAGCTCATCCCGCGGAAGGAGAGCAGGCCCCCGGGGGCCATGGCTTCCTCGTTTGGACGCCTGGTGACCCTGACCCATCACCTGGAGCCACACCCAACACAGCTGCAGCTGAGCCAGCACCAAATCACAGCTCTGGGAGCAAGCAGTGTTTGTTGCGATAAGCCACCATGATTTGGGGCTGTTTGTTACGAAGCTGGAGCTGACTGATACACCCATCCAGGACCCAGAGGGAAGAAGAAAATGGCGTGTTGGTGAACAGCTGCCTCTCAACGAAGGAGCCCTCGTGAGTCCCGCGGGAGATGGCACCAGCCAACCCTGTGGGCGGAAGGTGGTTAGGAACAGAGTGCTTGGATGGGGCCTCAGTATCACCCTACGGACTCCTTGCTCTTTGCCAAGGGTTAAGGGTACCTTTGAAACAGAGAGTGCTAATGTCAAGTCGGCCCCACGGCTTGCGCCGCCCGCCCCCTGCTGAGTCAATGTAAGTGTTAGCACTCTCTTTGCAACGGTTTGCCTAAAATGTTCATCGGTGTTTACGCAGGGCTTCAGTCCAGAGCACGTACAGGAGACTCGGGAGTCCCGCGAACACCAGCCCGAGAACCAGCACACGAGGAACGTGATAACTTTATAAGGCGATTGTCCGAGACGCCTCAAAGTGTCAGTCCATGGGGATCAAACAGCCACCTGTGTGGGGGGCTGTTCTGGTTTCAAAGTGACAAAAGGTATAAAACAAACGTTGCGCTTACTCCCTGATACGATTCTAGGTCATATCAGTTGAAAAAAAACTGGGAAAGTGCCGGTTGCTCAGTTTGGGAAATCTGACTCCAATGTGGACATTGGGAGCTAACAGGGTATTTTTGATAATATTCCTAGACATGATAGAGGTATCAAGGCTATTTGGAGGTTTTTTTTCTTATTATAGGAGATGCAGGCTAAAGTGTTTAGTGGCTAAATATCATGAGATCTAACCCAGTTTCAAGTGGTTCAGCAATAAATTTATACAGGTAAACACATATCCATATAATGTTTGCAATTAAGGAATAATGTTAACATTTCTTGAGTCTAAGTGTTGGGTATACAAGTATCTTATTCTGTCAAATTTATATTTGAAATTTTTCATAATAAAAAAAGCTAGAAACAAAACAAAGCAAGATATGGCAGCGGGGAGGGTGTGAAATTCAGATCTGTGCCCAAAATGTTGCCCTCATCCCGAGGTGCACGAGGTAAGTGTGGCCGTGATTTGTTTTCTCGTCCCTGCTTCTGGGCCATTTCATTTCAGGGATTCTGAGCTTGAACGGTTGCTCTTGGCCTTCTGCATCCTGAATCTTTTTCTCTTTACAAAGAACCATCCATTGATTAGGGAGAGAGATCAATAATCACACTTTACTTGACTTATGGCCCCTCTGGAGAAACCATATCTTACTTGATGGCCTGGTGCTTCTTAGTTTTAGAAAGAATAACATTATATATATATTATAGATGCATGTACTTGACTTTGATGTGTTAATATTTTTCCCGTATTCCAACCTATTCTGCCTCATTGGACAAGGCGTTTCTCTTCTTTAAGGTTAATTTCACCTTTGCTCCAGAACATGTCCTTTCCTGATGCCTTCAGGGTCTGATCTGGTCTGTGATCCCCTCTCTTCACGGCCTCTTGACTCTTGGCCTTCAGCTTAACACACACACAATTTGTAGAGCCCATTTGTAGGTCTTATATTTCTGCTGGACATCAGCCTGGTGAGCTACTAGCATGAATTTACTATTTCTAATACGGTCTGTCAGATCATCTCGTACCTTTGGTGTGTTGAGGGGGTGGTTCCAGGAGAATCAAGGCTCTATGTGCCCCTGCCTTAGGGCTGGGAAATCATCTCGATTTCCTAGTGGACCTGCGCATGCCAGCTCGAAGACCTCAGCGTTGTACTAATGTGGTAACTGGTGTTACCAGCCACTTCACTGCCCCGTTTCTCTGGTGGGGCTTCCCAGCTCACTCACCACTCTGCCTGGCTACACGGGTAACCACGACTGCAACCTGGACCTCACTCGAAGCTACAGGGATGCATTGGCTCACACGGCAGACAGACTGGAATGTTCTCAGTGGTGGTTTTCAAACCTTACAAATGGTGACAGCTTGCTGCGGCCAGGAGCTTTGGATTTATTTGGTCTGGGATGTTGCATTTCTGGTAAGTTTCTAGGTGAGGCTGACATTGCTGGTCCAGGGACCACACTTTGAAAACCACGACTCTAAGCATGAACTCCCTTGAAAATGGGGAAAGGAGATGAAGCAAGAGCTCTTTGTTTTCATTTCCCTATACCTAAAATATCTTTGGCTGAGGTCTCAAGTTAATAGGAGAAAAGCTTGAGTGAAAAAGGGAACAGAAGGCTAAGAACTTGATGGGAGGAACCCTAAAGCCCTTCGTTAACCAGAGACCCTTTCTTCTGGGGCTTAGCACTCAGTGACCCTGCAGGAGGGCCAAGTTTGCAAGGGAAGCGAGCAGGTGGTGCCTTGTCCTTGTCTTTCAAAGCCTTCTTTTTATCATGTCCCATTGCTAATAAATGCACAGCTTTACCTAGTATGTTTTTCCACCCTACCAAGACAAATAGTCCTGAAGCTTTGGCTCAAGGACTAGTCTGCCACAGAACAAGATCCAAGTGAGTTAAGGCCTGTGCGCAGTTTTCTGGAAAAAGCTCTGGGAAGCCAGTTGCTGATCAGAAAATTAGTTACAGGTTTGTGTGGTGGGAGGAAGATCTGGTATTGACTATATTCCAGAAAAGGAAAAGCCGTGGGTAGTCTGACTTTAAACCTTCAGTTGACTGGGGGGGATAGATGTCACCTTTTATTTTACCATAACAGAGACCTTAACAAAGGAAATGCATTTGGCTGAGGTGGGAATTAGAATATGCTGTGTAGGGGGTTGACCCAGATGGAGCCTAAAAGGAATTCTGATTTTTCTGGGTGTCTTGGTCTGCAGGTGTCTTATTGACATGAGTTTATATTTAGAGGCTTTTGATTTCTGGCTGAAGGAGGGAGAAGCTTAAGGGCTGGGGAGCAGTTCCTAGGAAAAAGACAACAGTGACGTGACAAAATTATTATAAGGTTAACGTCAGAGCACAAAACTGTATTCCGCATTATTCCCGCAATTAAAAAAATACCTAGCAGATGAACTCTCACTTCACAAACTCAGATAGGCAAGAAGTATGTCTTTTTATTTTTTATTTTATTTTTTAAAAGATTTTATTTATTTATTTGAGAGAGAGAGAGAGAGAGAACGAACAGGGTGGGAAGGGGCACAGGGAGAAGCAGACTCCCTGCCGAGCTGGGAGCCCGAAGAAGTATGACTTTTTAAATGCTTTCTATTACACATTTTCATTTCCATTTTTTGTAGTCTATTCGATGGCAGAAATTTTACTTCAGTCCACTTAAGATTGGACCCCATTTTTTGCCACAGTCACAGCTGAATCCCTAGAGTTTGGGGAACGAATTAGATTCATGTGATAACTTTCCTTTAAAATTTGCTGAGACATCTTTAAAGCCCTATTGAAAATATAATAAATATTTCTGAATGTGCCGTCAGATGAAAGTTGTTAATTGTGTCATTCGACTCTCCTGTATCTTGGCTGAATGCTTGTGGCTGTTTGAAGTATAATTTATGGAAAGCAGTATGCTATATTCTCCCACTTTCACAGTGATTTATCGGTTTATTCCTGCAGGTCCATCACTTTCGGTGTAGATCCAGAGTCTATTTAATAACGTGCATCCGTGTTTAGAATGGTTATATTGCTTTGGTAACTTTAATCATCGCGCAGAAACTCTGTCTTTAATGAAGCTATTTGCCTTAAAGTCTTCTGTGGCTGACATTAACGTGGCCAGACTGGCTGTGTCTGGTTGTTACTGGGCTGATGGATCTCTTCCCATTCTCTGCCTTCCCCACGGTTCAGTGCTTTCATGCATTAGGTGTGTCTTTTTGCAAACAGCCTCAGAGCTGCATTGTGTTGCAATCCACTCTGACATTCTCATTTAGCTGGCAGGTTCAGTGTATATGTATGGGAATAATTGATATATTTGGATTTGGTGTTACTATTTGTTTTCATATTATACTTTCCGGTCTAGGTTTGTGTCCCTCTCTTTAAAAACCCTTTCCTAGGAACAATATTCATATATCTCCCTTGATCCCTGTTTCCCACATCTGCGGGCACATGTCATTTTCTTAAAGTCCAATTAAGTTGCTTCCTGGTGCAGCCTTTTTGTCTGAATATTTAGCAACAAGTTCTTTCTCATTTGTAAATCGAGGTGAAATTCACACGCTATAAAATTAACCATTTTACAGTGAATAATTCTACGGCATGTCGTATACTCTTAACGTCTAGCCGCCACCGCTGGCCCGTTCCAAAACTGGACAAGTTCCCTCTTGCCATGTGCAGGCGGTCCCCAACTTACAGTGGTTTGACTTACAATTCTTTTTTGACGTCATGATGGTGCAGAAGCATTGCACAGGGGAAACTGTGCCTTGAGTCTTGAATTGGGGTCTTTTCCCAGGTTACTGATGTGCCGGAGACCCCCTCTCGTGATGCTGGGCTGTGGGCAGGGGCCGTGGCTCCCAAGCAGCCGTGGGGTCACCAGGGTCAACAACCAACGCGCTGACCACCATCCCGGCCCCGTGCAACCGTTCCGTTTTTCACTTTCAGCACAGCATTCAGTAAGTTACATGAGCTATTCAACACTTTATTATGAAGCAGGCTTTGTGGTGGATGATTCTGCCCCACCGCAGGCTCCTGTAAGCATTCTGAGCGCTTGTCAGGGAGGCACGGCTGAGCTGTGATGTTCGGCAGGTTAGGTGCGGGAAATGCAATTTCAGCTGATGATGCTTTCAATTTCCAGTGGGTTTTTCAGGATGTAACACCACTGTAAGTCAAGGAAGAACTGCATTTTACTAGGCCTCGTGCTGGTGGTTTTAATTTTGTTAAAAAAGGGGGGGCGCCTGGGTGGCTCAGTCGTTAAGCGTCTGCCTTCGGCTCGGGTCATGATCCCAGGGTCCTGGGGTCGAGCCCCGCGTCGGGCTCCCTGCTCGGCGGGAAGCCTGCTTCTCCCTCTCCCTCTACGGTTCCCCCTGCTTGTGCTCTCTCGCTCTCTCTGTCAAATAAATAAATAAAATCTTAAAAAAAAAAAAAAGAGCTCTATAACCCGGGAGGAGGTGTGGCCTGCCCTTGTCCTCACTCCCTCTCCACTCTGCTGTTAGAATAATCATACGTCTGATCTGAGGTCAAAAAGCAGATGGATGTGTCAGTCCTCCATCATCTGGCTGGGGTTGTCGTTGTGACCTAGTGTTCGCTAGGGCGGCTGCTTCTAACTCAGTCTTGTCCTACTGACTTTATTTTTTAATTTTTGAAGCTGAGCTGTGATTGACGTATGACATTGTACTGGTTTCAGATGTCCTGTGTGTCACAGATGCTGAACGCTGGGTCCCAGGAAAATGCCCAGCAAGGGCTGTGGCTGGAGTGCTGACGGGCTCTCCCCATCTGCGTGCGTTAGGGTGAGGGTGTGTAACCCCCACGTGTGGGATGGGACGCTGCTGGGACCCGGCGCCCTCACCCTCACCCCACATTCTCCCGTTGCTTTCCGGACACGGCCATTCCTGAGCGTACGTAGAAAGGAGGAGGATGTGAACAGATGACATCTCGGCCGCTAAAATATCGACCCACACGCCGTGAAGGATTTGATTTCAGTTTTCTCTGTGGTGTAGACCCCACTTCTGGAATCTGAAGGGGCAGGAATTGGGGGAGGGACAAAGTGTCTTCCAGACATTTTGCTTGTAGGTTTGGGTGGGGGACACTAGGGCTTCTGCCTGCTCTCATCGAGGTGTTTCAGTCAGGCTCCCACACTCTGGGCTGACTGGTGGTGTAAGAGTTGTGTGTTTGTGTTTGTTTCTCGCCAAGTTTTACATTTGTCTTTCTCTTCATAAATAATTTACCGGAAAGTGGGGAACGGTTGTGTCAGGAACTCTGCATAGTCGTCGTTGTTTTTTTTTAATGATACTTCGAGGCCCTTAGACCCTGGTACCAAGGGCACAGTGGAAGAGTCTGGATTGTAGTGTTGGGGTCTTTTGTGAATAAATGGTGACCGAACGTTTTTGGCAGCTCAGACTCTTGTTCCCAAAGCCCTCATTGGAGAAGGTGTCATAGGCTGACCCTGAAGGCATCCTTCCTGTGGAGGAAGGGCCACGGTCTTGGTCTCAGCCACCTGCTCAGACATCAGGGAGAGACTGAAGGGAGAACTGCCTTGTCCTGTGACCGCCGAAGCCTCTGTCCTGTGGGCCGGTCACTGCACAGCCGTGTCCCATGACTTAGCAAGGTCACTGCCGTCCTGGGATGACAAACACCGTGGGGTCTGGAAATTCTCTCTTCTTCACAGCTTCTGCGATACAGTTTCCTTCCTTCTTCCCCATGGGGGAATCTCCAGCAGATGTCCATGTATTTGGAGGTCTGTTTGGGGTAGGTGGGCAGAGCCCCGAGAGGAGCGGCGGCTCCAGTGACCTGAGTTTAATTTATAAGTCCAGTCATTTTACTTCACGTCATTTGTTTTTGTCATTGATCTTATCACCCCTTGACACATTTTTTTGTTTGTTTCTCACGTTAAAAGATAAGTTTGCCTTTTCTGAATTGCATCACCATTATAAATTAATAATGAAAAAATAAATTAATAATGAAAAAATTAATATTCCTTGCGTTGAGGTAGCTCTTTGGGTGGATGAATGGGCAGTAGCAGCAGAACTCGCTGAGGGAGCTGTAAGCCGAGACTCCCTGGGTCCACCCGCGGCCAACCTCCCGCTCCTCTTCGAAGGATTGAGGAGCACTCTCTTCTTGGACGTTGGCGGTCCGGTGGGTTCGCCCTCCTGCTCTGCGAGCCATCGCGCCAGGCATGTCGGGCAGAGTCTGCCCAGCCCACGCCACCAGGACCCCGGCACACGGTCTGCACATACCTTCCCGAGGAGCCTCTGACCACCGGGATGGTTTCTGAGCACAGGGAGAAATGGCTCTGCATGGGATTTCCCCTTCGCTTTAAAGTAAAAGCCAGAGGCCGGACTGTAGCTTTTCAGTAGGGCCACCCATCATCCCCGTTTATGGCTGTTGTCCCGGTGGTGTTATTAATGTCCCAGCTTTACTCGTAAGTGGGTCCAGTTTGGACGCTGCACTATGTCCCTTCTTCCCCCACCCCTCCCCCGATGTACTTCTCTGACCTCGTACCGCCCATGCTCGCTCTCCTGTGGCCACCGTCAGCTCCCCACTGTCCCTTGAGCTCATGGGTGTGCTCCTGCCCCCAGAGCCTTCCCGTGAGCGGTTTCTGTTTCTGGAACACTCTTCCATGGGTGATCTGCATAATCAATTCCTTCAAGTCTTTGCTTGAATTTGCCTTCTCAGTGAGACATAGGTTGACCGTAGGCCTTGTTGTTTCTGTTCCCTGCTGTAGCAGAAGAGCCTAGAATGCCTTGCACTATAAGCACCAGTACACATTTGTTGAGTGAAGGCGTGAAAGAATGAATGAAAACTTACGTTATTTTCTATTTACCCCGAAGACTTGCCAGGTGACTGGCTAGCTGTAAAGATCCAAGTTGTTACTAGCTGACGATGACTTACTAGTTTATCCCTAAAGTGGGCATCTTTTTCATTTTTATTTCCAATAAATTGGACCTTTTTACGGCATAGGACTTGACCATTTTGTCACAGACCAGTTTGAGGGAAACTTGGAAGAGAGGCAGGTCTTTAGAATCCCTAGAAATAATCCCACAGAAGCATCTCTCTATTTTATCTAAAAGACAGGCTAACCCAGCAGAAATGGTTCTAAAAGTAAAAGAGTATCAATGTTGGCATCATGCTCTGTGGTTTATGGAGCTCTCTCAATCCCACTATCTTATTTAATCCTTATAATAGCACTTTCTATTATCCCTATTTAGTTTATGAGGAAACATAACCCAGAGAGAATGATGATTTCCTGCAAGATCTATGGCTGGTTGTGTGGCCGAGTGTTTAAGTGGCAAAGTGACTTCCCACGCCTGGGTTAGTGCCACACTATGTCTGATGTCCCTTTCTAGATTATATCAGGACACGCTTTCATTAGTTGTGCCTTCTGGGGTCTCTGGGAGAGTATACAGGAGACAGAGAATGTCATGACCCACAGCACGTGAGAGGATGTTGTCCCAGTCCTATTGTGCAGCTCGATGGACACTAAGGGAGCAAGGCCAGGGACATTTGCCACCCAGGTCCAAATGGACACTTTATGCAAGGCTTTCATAAGAGACAGAGAAAGACTCTTTCTTAGGATATTTCACAGTCCCCTCCCAGTGTCCTCTTACAATCCTGACAACTATACCCATTAGTAATAATAGTTACCCTGTACTAAGCACACTGTATGTCATGAACTATTCTAAGTATGGGTGTTAATTCACTTACATCTCATATCAACTCTTTGTAGCAGGCATTATGATTAACCTATTTCCACAAAAGGTCCTAAAAGCACATTTGAGCCCATCTCACAGCTAGAAATTGGTAGAAAGGCGGTTTGAACTCATATGGCTCAAGAAAGTGCTCCAGAAAAGTGCTGTCCAATAGAAATATAAGCCACATGTGGTTTTAAATCTTCTAGCAGTTACATTAAAAAGTGCAAAGAAACATCCGTGCATACCCAGAGGGTATTACGCTAAGTGAAATAAGTCAGACGGAGAAAGACAAATACCATATGATTTCACTTATATGTAGAGCCTAAAAAACAAAAAACAAAAGTAGAAACAAACCCATTAATACAGAGGGCAAACTGGTGGCTGCCAGAGGAGAGGGGAGTGGGAAGAGGGACAAAATGGGTGAAGGGGAGTGGGAGGTACAGGCTTCTAGTTCTGGAATGACTAGGTCCCGGGGTGGAAGGGCACAGCGTATGGAACACAGCTGGTGATGCTGTAATAGCCCCGTCTGGTGACAGATGGCAGCTACAGTTACGGTGAGCACCACATAAAGTACAGAGATACGCACTCACGCTGTTGTACCCCTGAGACTAATGTAACATTGTGCATCGGCTATACTTCAATAATAAATGTGAAAAGAAACAGATGAAGTCAATTTTTTTTTAATTTTTTTATTCTTATGTTAATCCCCATACATTACATCATTAGTTCTAGATGAAGTGTTCCATGATTCATTGTTTGTGCATAACACCCAGTGCTCCATGCAGAATGTGCCCTCCTCAATACCCACCACCAGGCTAACCCGTCCTCCCACCCCCCTCCCCTCTAGAACCCTCAGTTTGTTTTTCAGAGTCCAAGATGAAGTCAATTTTAATAATGTGTTTGATTTAACCCAATGTATCAAAAACTTAATACTTCAACATGTAACCATATAAAAATTATTAATGTGATAGTTCACAGTTTGGCACTAAGTCTTCTAAGTGTGGTATGCATTTTACTCTTAGAGCACGTCTCAACTTGGAGTCTAAATTTTCATCAGAAATACTTAAACTATATTTAGATTTCATTAAATGTATAATTGAAAAAATAGATTTCCATATTCAAGTTATTTCAGTCATGCCTAAAGTTTTTCAGTAACTGAATCAAGTATGAGTTTTTAAATTAAAATTAAATACAGTGTAAAATTCAGTCCCCCTGTGGTACATTCTGAGTGCCCTAGAGCCCTCTGTGGCCAGTGACCACTGTGCAGGGGGCTCTGATGCCCATGTCCATGCCCGAGACGCCAGACTGCTCTAGTTTCTGGGAGAGGCCCCACTGCCATTTTGGCTCAGCCCCAACTGCCCCATCCCTGCGTGGTTCTTTTGATCTTCTTCTGAGCTTTTCAGATCTTCGGACGTTCAGCCCATAATTCCCATCTTCATCTTCAGCATCAACATCAAATGTCCTGAATTACACAGATCCCACATCATGCTTGGAGAAAGGTGAACGACATCATGAAACTAATAAAAAACTATGCCGGTTTTCCTTACTAGCTCTGCTTAACGTACAAGAGAGTTCAGGATAAGTTAGGACTATCTCTCAGCCATCCGGGATAGAAATAATAGCCAGATTAGATCAGAGCCTTTGCTTAGTGAGGCTACAAAATCGCTCCTTTGATTATGACCCAAAGCCCTGCGCATTCCCCTTGAGTCGCTGTGGGTGAATTTGGGAGAAGGAGAGGGCTGGTAAGAAACTGAAGAGAGGAAGCTCCGCCTAGAATCCCCTTTCGTGTTTCCGACCGGGCGTTCAGGGAGGGAGTCCTTGTCCCCTCTGCAGCCAACAGGGCAGAAGATGGGAGATCTGTCCAGCACTTGAAGTATGGCTGGCGTAAAACCAAGGAAGTCGATTTACTTTTGTTTGATTTTACTCAATTTTAAATTTACCCAGCCACACGTGGTGGGGGCATCCATGCTGGAGAGCACACAGGCTCTGCGAGGCGAGGGACCGTGGCCCCCCTCCTAGCATAGTTCCCAGCACATGTGCCTGGGAGAACTGTAGGTGGTGTGTCTCTTACAGGTTGATCCTTCTGTGCTGAGATGGAGAGGAACTTCGGTTTTACAGGACGTGGGTGTCTGTGCTGAGGAGCTCAAGAGATTGAGGTTTGCACCGTGTGTGCAAAAGGTCTTCAGACATGAGCCAGCAACCCTGTGAGGCTCAAGGGAGGTGAATTCCTGATAGAAAATGCTTCTTCTGCCTCTGCTCTGAACTGTATGAGACACTCTTTAAAATGCACGTTCATGAATTGTCTGAAGGTCTACAAAATAAGAAGAACGAAGGCTATCCCTCCTGGGCATGGAATACTACTTCAGACGGAGTGGGCAATCTTCTGTTTGTCTTTCGTGTCTGGGCGGCAGTGGTGGAAAATGACCTGAGATGGAAAATGTGGCCTGAGATGGAAAATGGATTTGCCGATTTAGGGATGTGAGCAAACTGGGTTTGAGCCCCACAACGAGCATTAATCTAAGTGGTTTATGTGCACTGATTTACATGACCCTCAAGTTCCACCATCTCTCCATTTTACAGATAAGAAAATTAAAACATGGGATAAGTGACTTGCTCGAGGTCACTCAGCTGACTCAGTGAAATGCGGGAACGGGGTTTGAACCCACGCATCGAGGTTCTGCTCTCCCTGTGTTGCCTTGACAATCACTAGCTCACTCTCGCTATACTTACCCTTCCCGTAGCAAGTTTGCTGTGGGCTGTGACATGGTGTGTGCGCATGCAGGGTGAGCTTCCCCAAGATGATGGTTTTGTGCTCAGCCTGGCAGGTGAGGGGCTGGATGAACAAGGCGTGGGGTGACACGCAGTCTGGGGGGAAAGAATTCACCTTGGAATTAGAACCTCTGGTTTCTTACTGATGAAATTTGGGGAAATATTACTTATTTCATGTGGTTATTACAATTACGTAATGTGATGTAGGTGGAAGGGCTCTAGGTATCGAAGAATCTAAAATACTGGCACATTGGCCATTAAGCGATGCCAGATCTCAGAGATTACGCAGTTACAGGACTTAGTGTTTTACCTAAGATTTGGGGGAATTCTGGCTTTTTTCTACCGGCAGTTCAAGGATTCATCTTCCTCGAGCGTGAAAGAGAGGCCTGAGGGCTTCCTTGCAATTTCAGATTTTCTGCATCTTAGAGTCGCCTTAATATCAAAGCAACAAAATATCTAGGAATTAACCCAGATCGCAAGCACGCAAGAGATTAAAGGATGAAGGGATACCTTTGTTCATGTCACTAAAGGCCAGTGCAGCCCCTCAGAGCCCCTTCCAGGAGATGAAAGTCACCTGCAGCCCACGGAAGCATCCCGTGGCGCCCGGCTGCCAATACCCCCAAGGCTCCAAGCCTCGTCGTGGCCGCCTCCAGCTCTGACGTGCGTGAGGAGCCGGGCACCTGTCCCCCTGAGGTACCGCTGGCTGTTCTGGTTATGTCCGCCCCTCAAGGAAGAGCCGGAAGGCCGTGGGCATTATGCAAAGTGTGGAGACACTTCCCTGCAAAGCAATAATTTAAAAACATCTCTTAAAGCTGGGAAAAGAAACTATGGATTAGTAGCTTTAAAATCCATAAAGCACTTGCAGTGAAAATAAATGGTCATTTATTTGTTAAAGCCTAGGTGATTCTTCCCCGGCTGTATATACATGGCCCAGCGAACAACCACTGAGCTATGAGCTAGCCTTGGGTGCCAGGTGATGTTGGCACATCAACCTATTCCTCTTCACAACATTTCTGCAGGGTGGACGTTCTATCTTTCTTTTCCAGATAAGACTCAGAGAGGCTAAGCCGTATGCCCGGAGCCGAGAGCTGGTACCTGGAAGGATGTGAAGATGTGTCGACGCTGCCTGGTCCCTGCTCCTGGCACTGCCCCAGCTCGCCTGCCTTGAGTCTCAAGAGAGACGTCTTGGGTAACCAGCTGAAGGGGGTGTCCCCAGCGTGCGGTAACTCGGTGGGTGGACAGCAGGGAGTGGCACACCAGCTTCAAAAGACAGGGTGTCCCAGGAACCACCACCCTCTCTTTCCATAGTAGAGCCTTCTTACAGCCAAGACCTGCTCCACCAGGATGAGTTACAACCTTGTTTATGGTACCGGGGGAGAGTTTATAAAAATGCACGGGTGTGATGTGATGGCTCAAATTTTACTGAGATTTAATATGTGAAACCCACACTGTCTGCAGTTTCTTCTCTGCTTGGCCCCTCCATCACCGGGATAGCCTCGACTCGAACAGGAGCTTCTGTGATCATCATTATAAAGGACAAATCCAGGCTGGGATGTTTTCTTTTCAATGTTTTTACTTCCTCCTTGGGGAATTCTTGCTAGGATACAAATGTACAATGTTGCCAGTTAAGTTCTTAAAATTTTAAATGCTTCTAGCCACTGCAGATTTCCAGGCATCCATTATGATGTTTCGAGAGTGGGTCTTTCCACCTCAAGGCGAGTGTGGTACTTAGAGAGCTCAAGTTACAGACACTTTGGCTCTCAGACGAACGAGGTTCCTTTCAATACAGGCCATGAACGAGGAAGAAGAACAAGGTGAGGGGATAGAGTCTTCTAGAGCACTTAGCTGGGAAGATAGAGACAGCAGAGGGAGCTCTCGTGTGAACAGAGGGCTGCAGGCTGGGGTGGCACCGCCGGGCATGAGCCCCCTTGCCTGCCTGTCTCTGCCCTGGGCACAGACAGAGCCCGCGGCTCAGCTGCATCCCCACCGAGTGAGTCAGAGCGCAGGCGTCCACACGGCGCAAACTACTCTCCATCCCAGCTCCACCGTGTCCCACCCTGGGGAGAGGATGCAGTCCCTTAGGGTGTGGAGGGAAAAGAGAGAGGGCAATGCAGAGTTGTGTGCACTTCGAATTAGATTGAATTACGTTAGATTATAACACCTGTGTAACAGAACACCACTCTTCCCATAACTACACTGACTCGTAGCCAGTGAGGAAAATGGTCCGAAAGGCTCGTCACAGAAGGGTCAGAGTGCTTGTCTCTCTGGATGGTGGGTTATGAGTGTTGGCTTTTTTCTACATTTGTTTGGCTACATTTTCTGATTTTCAGTCATGATTTTAATTGCTTTTGTAACAACAACAAAAAGAAAAAGGCATGAGCTTAATGAAAGAAATAATAAAATAATTTTTTTATATTCAGGTTGTTTTACTTTTTTTTTCTAGCATAAACAGGCTAGAACAAGAATAACTGGCTGAAAATAAATTGAACATATGAAACAAAAAGGTAGAACAAAATCCTTAATTTTGGAGACATTATTTGTAAAAATGAAAATCTTTAGAAATAGTTGCAGAAGAGTTTTATGGTCTGCCAAGCTGCCAATACTTAAAAAAATCATTGAGAACATTTGATTCTTCAACATTATTAAATACAGCATAGATACACAGAGCACCTGTTTAAGATGCAAACAGTATAACACAGCACAACAAATATCTTCGTGCCTGTCACCTGATTTATAAAATATACTATTGCTGTTATTTTGGAAACTCCCCGGCTGCCCTCCAGTCCCACCCACTTCCTGCCCCCCCAAAATAACTATTATCCTGAATTTTGTGGGTCTTTATCCCTCTGATTTTCTTTCAAGTTTTGTATCAATAACAATATATTATTTAAGTTGTTCATTTTTATATGTTAAATAAATGGAATCATATGTATATTCTGCAACTCACTAAGATTCATTCATGTTATTATTGTGACTATTGTCACAATTCACAGTTGTGTAATATTCCACTACACGAATCTATGAATATACCACAATTTATTTGTCCATTTGACAGTTGGTTACTATTTTTTTTTTTTTGCTTTAATAAACTGCTTCTAAAAATCCTCTAGGACTTGGAGTGCTGTGTCATAGGATAGGTATATCTTTAAAATTAATAAGCAGTATATATTTGTAAACCACACATCTGATAAGGGTTAATATCCAAAATAAATAAGAAGCTCATACAACTCAATAGCAAAAAAGCAAACACTCCAATTTCAAAATGGGCAAAGAACCTGAATTGGTACTTTTCCTAAAAAGATATTCAGATAGCCAACAGGTATATGAAAAGATGCTCAACATCAGTAATTATTAGGAAAATGCAAATTAAAACCATGGTGAGATATCACCTCACACCTGTTAGAATGATCATCATCAAAAAGACAAGAAATAACAGGTGTTGTCAAGGATGTGGAGGAAAGGGAGCCTAAGTGCACTGTTGGTGGGAAGGTAGACTGGCGCGGCCACTCTGGAAAATAGTATGGAGGTTCCTCAAAAAATTAAAAATAGAACCACGTCTGATCCAGCGATTCTACTTCTGGGTATAAATCTGAAGGAAATGAAATCACTGTCCTGAACAGGCGTGTGCACCCTTGTGTTCATTGCAGCATTATTCACAGTAGCTAAGACGTGAGAACAACCCAAGTGTCCGTCAGTAGATGAATGGACAAAGAAGATGTGGTATATCTGCAATGGAATATTATTCAGCCATCAAAAAGAAGGGCATTCTACTCTTTGAGGATGTACCTGGAGAGCATTATGCTAAGTGAATTAAGTTAAAGAAAGACAAATACGATATGACCTCACTTACAAGTAGAATCAGAACAAAGCCAAACCCATAGCAACCGAGGTAAGATCTGTGGTTGCCAGCATGGGGAGTCAGGGCTGGGGGACTCGGGTGAAGGTGGTCAAAAGGTACAAACTTAGAAGATAAAAACATTCTGGGGATGTGATGTCCAGCATGGTGACTACAGTTAACAATACTGTATTATATAGTTGAAAGTTGCTAAGAGAGTAGATCTTAAAAGTTCTCATCACAAGGAAAAGAATTGTAACTACGCATATTGGTGGACGTTAACTAGATTTATTGTGGTGATCCTTTCACAATATATACAAATATCGAATCATTATGTCATACGCATTAGACTTATAAACACGTCAATTGTATCTCAATAAAACTGGAAAAAAAACCCCAGTGTACTAGATAACACCACGTTATGCTCCACACACGGATACCTCCCACACCTCCGCCTGCAGTGGTAAGATGTTCTGTCTGGCCACATGCTCACCAGCGTTGTTCTTCCCTGTGGATGGAGAAATACCGTCGCACTGGGGTCTCCGCATTCCTTCCCTTGATGTCCTGTGATGAGGTTAAGCAGCTTCTTCCGTGTTTGTCCTGCAGCTGTGTTTTCCTCCGTGCTAAGTGTCGCCCACGACCATTGCTCATCTGTCTACTGCGGCACTTTGCCTCCTTCTTGCAGATTTACTGCTCGGTGTGTTCTGCACACGGATCCTTTATCAGTTATGGGCATGCACACGCCTTCTCCCAGGTTCTGGCACGTTCTTTACACTTTCTCTGATACATTTTAATTAACAGACAGTCTCAATTTTAATGTAATATAATTTATCAACTTTTTTTCCCCGTGGTTTTCATTCTGGATCCTTTAGAGCTTCACAGCCATGAAGCTGTTGTTTTATGTTTTCACCTAAAAGTGTTATGATTTTGTCTTTCTCACTTCAGTTTTCAATTGACTTGAAACGGATTTATGTGTATCGTTTCCTTTTTATTTCGTATGGAAATATGCAAAGTGCTATCAACACAGTTCTTCCTGGTCAAATATGCACTGACACATTTCGTGTTTTCTCTGTTCCATAACTTGATGAAAATTAATTCTGCCAATTTTTGGTGCATATTTTTTCCAGTCCTTTTAGGTTATCTGAGATATCTATTGTGCTGACCGACATCTGCAAGCTTCCCCTTCCGTCTCTGGGTTTTCAAGACACCAGCCCAGGGTTCTCTGTGGCTCTGAGTGAATGATCCACAGCTGGATCACGACAGAATCCTGTGACACACCTCCACATATTGTTCTTCCAGGCTGAATTCTATCCACAAATCAAAACTCTAGAGGTGCACGTTTCAAAGCACCTGCAGATTCACTAATCGGTATCATGAATTTATTTTTTTCCTAGGTTATCTGTTGCAAAGATTAAATCCATTTTCCCCCCAGAAATCTAACGTGCCTGACTACATCACTCCACTGACCCGCAGGAAATGCAGATGCCTTTGAATATTCTAGAGCCAGGGAGGAGAGCTGAAGGAACCCTCTGTGCCTTGTGGAATTATGCAAGCTGCCACCGATACATTTTTCCATTTGTAAATGTCATGGAAGGGTGTGAGTGTGTGTATGTGTGTGTGCATCTCTGCAATATTTAATTTATGCAGAAACAGATTGGCATTTGGTTAAGATTTTAGGCTCTGGAGAAAAACTACCTGGGATCAAATTCTGACTCCTCGACTGTGTTTTTGTGACCTTGGGCAGGTAACCTATCCTCTTCGCACCTTTGTTTCTCTAGCTGAACATGGACAGCAGAATTGTTTCCATCCGTAGGGTTGTGGTTGGGCCTGGAGAATCCCCGAAATGGCATGAGGATGCTCCCTCGCCCTCTCAGCTTCCCGACATGGGCTGTCTGTGTCCGTGGCCCCCACGTGCTCCCCTCCCCCGGAAGAGAACGTCGGCCTGTTCCCGTCTGATGCTGTGTGGCTGTCGGAGTCCCTAACCCGTGTGGTGGTGGAGCGTGCTGGTGGAGTTTAACTTCTGCCCAGTTAGGACGGAGGCTGTTCTCTGCTGTCAAACCTTGCAGCAGATACATGCCCGGCACGTAGGTCATCTCGGGTACGGTAGGTAGCAGCGGACTGTTTTCAGATAACGCCACATGGTACATTGGATCCTGTTTCACGTTCCTCTTCAATGACATTTTGGTGGCTGGGCTCTTAGTTCTGCAGGTAATGTTTTCCTTTTTAACTGTTCAACTTGGGTTAGGATGAATAGCCACTTATGTAAGTCTGAGTTCACACGTGTGCTTCCTAAGTTACATACTGAATGTATGTGCATTGCCAGGTTTTGACCATTTTCTCTCCCTTTTTGAGAATCTTTAATTCACTGTAAGAGCCACACTAATGGAAGGATTTCACGTCGATCATTTCCTTCCTTGGTTTGTGAATTAGAAACAGGGCTCTCTTGAGGGCGTGTGTGTCTTTGGACAAAGCTCCTTCTTTGCTTCCTCTGCCCCTGTTACCTTGCAAAACTCCAAGGACACCATTCGCTTTCTGTTCCGTGTCTCAGGCGTCCTCGAAGCCCCCTTCGTGACAGAACATTTTTATAGATGAGATGGGTTTAAATGTCCACCTCTTTAAGACGAACTTTTCAATGGAGAGGGACAAAGCCACTTCTTCTGGTTTGGAAATCACAGGTATTTTGATGAACACACACACACACACACACACACACACCATTTGTGAACACGTCCTTGACATTGCAGCCCTCCTAAATTACTTTCCAAATGAAAAAGGTATCTGGAGAGGAAATCCTTGAGCTGATTGCCTTGATTCAGGCTTTCCTCCAGATTGCTCCCTGGAAAGAGATAATGAGGATGCATGTGATGCTGGTATCTTGTATGTATATCCTTTTCTTCATTGTCCTCAGCGACATGCTGTCTGCCCTCAAGCATAAAGGGTGGTCTTGCGACTGTGAGTCTTCAGGGGTCACGGGAGCTCCTCCTCCCGTCCCCCAGAGGGAACAGTGGGAAGGAGCCCAGCCTATAATATGAGAATGGAAAGACAGGGTCCCCCCAGGCCTGTGTGACAAGTGTGTCACTGGGGGCTGACTCTGCCCCGCTCTGTTCAGGGTCCTGAAGCTACACACAGTAAAAATCCCACTGAAGTCCTGTCCTCCATGCTTGTGAGACCAACAATGGCTGAACGTGGAAAACTTACACATTTTTTCAACTGTATTATTTACATTACTTTTATCTTTTCCTGATTTTTTTTTTCTGCCCTCCTAGGGCAGAGGAGGACCTCATGAGCCGAATTCTATAAAGCTTTGGACTGAGATTTCTCACTCAGCTGATTCATCTTTCCTACTCTCACAGCCTGTGTTTGCACTTGAAGAAGAAACTAGAGGGAAGGAAGGTCATGGGAGGTTACTCCAGAAGAGCTTGAGTCTTTGAGGCTGAGACCCTTCACGCTAACATCGTTAAGCAGAGCATTTCCTAATGAACATTTTCAGCATCCACTGAAGAGACAGCTTTACCCCAAAAGGGGATCAAAACTCACCGACCCAGGGGTTTCCTCGGGGCGCACCATGACTTACCCGTGTCAGATGCTTACACTGGTGGGAAGACCCCAGCCTCGTCATACCTGAGAACACCAGATACTCAGCTCACAGCAAAAACAAAATGAACAAGTAACCTCCACACGACCTTGTAGGAAAGACAATGAGAGTTTTCACTATGAAGATTTAAGGTAAAGTTTTGGACTCGGCCTAGAGTGCTCATAGAGCATCCTTAAGGAAAGCTTTTTATTTGGATATGAAATAACTGGAGGTCAGAGAATTCAAGGGGCACAACGGCCACGACAAAGTACTGAAGTGCGAGGCCACGGCACCCTCCCGGGGGCGCAGGGGAAGGGCTCCTTGCCTGACTTCCAGTTGGTGAGTTCTTTCTACCTTCTGGCAGGTGCTCTTCTGGCAAACACCTTCCCGCGGCGCTCCTGGGCTCCATTTAAAGGGGCAGCATTTGTAAACACGCCTGATGTGGGGGCTAAGTGTTATCTTAGGTTGCCCCCCAAGAAGCAGACGAGGTTGGCCTATGGGGGGGGGCTCGGGAGCCCCTGAAAGGAGATGCGCGCCAGACCCAGCAGAGGGTGAAGGTGGACATGGGAGCGGGGGGCCTCAGCCAATCTCCTGAGGTCCCAGGGGTGGCCTGCAATTGTCCCCAGCCAAGTGAGGGGACTGGGACCGTGAGGCTCTGCTGGACCCCTGGCTGCAGGCTGTCTCCAGGGAAGATGCACCCTTGAGCTGGCAGCCTCCTTCTGCTCTCCAGGCGGCAGCCAGACTGAGGGCTGCAGCTGGGGGCTCTGGCACCCGGCTGGTGCTCTGCAGCCTCCAGCCAGTCGCAGTTGGGATCTTGGGATTTGGGGGATCAGGGAAATGCCTTTGTTTGGGCTGCTACAGAATGTAAAGGACCAAGCTGAGGGGCCCTTTGTTTTGTGTTGCATTTCAGCTGTCCTGACAGCAAAGGGATGAAACTAGGAAATGCCTTCTTAAGGAAGGACCAGATAGACTGAGTAGGGAAGCCAGGCTGTAGGGGGGCTGGACAAACAACCCAAAATAGGAGCCTCGGGAAGCAAGACATGCCTGTGTGTCTCCTACCTCCTCTTAGCGGCCGGCTCTTGTCGGTTAGAGGTGTAGTTCTGCACATTGCCACCGGGCGGCAGCGTTGTGTCACCTTTAGGGGCCGGGCTTGGCTTCGCAGGCTGGAGATCAGACCCTGTTTGCACCACCCTTCGCAGAACACCCCTAAGCCTCTCCTCCCTCATCTGTAAGACGGGGACGGTTCTACTGCTTACTTTATGGCAATCTTTATGGCAAGCGTGCTTGTAAGCACCTGCGTGAGTGGCTCAGAAACAGCGGGTCACCCCAGCTGGGAGCTGGGGCACAGACCTTGGGCGCCTGGAACACGGGACGGTCCTCCGCAGACTTTCTTAACAAGGACACTGTGTTTTCTTTGACTAAAAGACGGAGGAGGAAAGGGAGACAGAGTGGGTCGGATGACGGACTAAGGCCCAGCTCGAGAATGGAGATAGACTTAAGAACAGCTACTTTGAGGGGCTCCTGGGTGGCTCAGCCGTTAAGCGTCTGCCTTCAGCTCAGGTCATGATCCCAGGGTCCTGGGATCCAGCCCCGCATCAGGCTCCCTGCTCGGCGGGAAGCCTGCTTCTCCCTCTCCCACTCCCCCTGCTTGTGTTCCCTCTCTAGCTGTGTCTCTCTCTCTGTCAAATAAATAAATAAAATCTAAAAAAAAAAAAAAAAAAAAAGAACAGCTACTTTGAGCCATCCATACGTAGGGAAATGCGGACAGCACCGTGTCTCGGACGTCGGGGCTTGGTGGAAGAACACCCTCTGCCTCCTCGGGGGCGTGTGCTTTGGGATTTAATTGGGAAAACCAGGCCGAAGCTGTAGGTCATGCCCAGACCCAGGCCCAAGTGACTCACGAGGCTCCTGGAGCCTGCACGCCTCCACCCATGAAGGAAGGTGCTGGCCACGTGCGAGGGCCAGGCGATGACGGGCGATCCAGGCCTCAGAGACACAACTTCTGGGTCTCCCGTACACAGACCCGACGCCATTCAGCCAATGCCATCACCCCCCGTCGGTCGGTCGAAGTGACCCTGGGCTGTTCTGTCCCCTCCCCCTTCCTGCCCGCCTGGTGTCCCCGTGTCCCGCTCTCCCGGCTCATCGCAGGCTGCCCTCCTGCTTTGCACCATTTGTATTTTCCCTCAGCTGCCCTGGGAAATGAGAAATAGGGGAAATTTCTGATGATGCAGAAAATCTGAGGGATCAAAGAGCTGTTCGGCACTGCAGAAATCTCCCTGACGGTGCAACTTGTCACGGTTAAATTCAAAACTGGGCTCTCCAGAAGGAAGGAGAAGCTGGGGTTGCCTTTCATAACACACATGGTGTGACAGATGATCATCATTAAAAATCCATTAACACACGATTAATACAAATGTTGGGATTTAAATACCCAAATTGCCGTTCTGCCCCCCCCCACCCCTGTTCTTATGTCAGGGCCCCTCCCGCAGCTCAGCGCGAGTTTGCTGCCTTCCGGGAGTGGGAGGGGGCCTTCCCAGTGGGGGCATTTAAAGGGTAACTTAGCGTCAGGTATGTTGATCATCTCGATTTTTCATCACAGCGTCGCCTGGCTGCCGTCATCCCTCCCCTCCCCCCATCTCAGTGACGTCGGCCAGCTGTGGGGGCCCAGGAGGTGGGAGGCTGTGGGGCTGGAGGCTTGCTCCCCTTGAGAATGGAGGCTCCACCTGCAGGGTCAGGAGGCGAAGGTACGGAGAGGCTCGGTCATCGCTGATTCAGGATACGCTGAGGTTGGGTTTTTCGTCCCATGTCTGGAGGGAAATGGGCAGCGTGAACATGTGCATGCACACCCTGAGTTTTAGGCTGGCAGGGTGGTGGGAGTCTTGGTCATTTGGGTGAATTCTTTTTTATTCGCAGTACATGAGAAATGAATATTTAACAAATTTGCATTGTAGTCTTACTATATTCCAGCCCCTGTGCTGATTTTTTACTTTTGTTTTTCAACACGATAGATTTAGTTTCTGCCCCTACAGAGTTTACATTTTGGTGGGTAAGGTGGACAAGACATGGGGCCTCGTAAATCCATATGATGGCAGTGATAATGCAGATATTCACAGAAGTGGAGAGCGGTTGTGGAGTGCCTTCTCTCCGTTACTTTGCTCAGTGCTTTAAATGCATCAACTCCTGTAATACCGTGTGGATTCGACGCTCTCGGCCTTGGACGGGTTAAGAGACGGGCCCAAGGTCACACAGTGGGAGGGGCAGGGCTTTGAACCCCCACAGCGTGTGCCAGGGCCCCTGTGCTAAAGAAGCAGAGGATCGTCCTGGGTGTGATGGAATGAACCCGGACTTAGCACACAACCCAGACTGAGGCCGGCAGGATTTGAAAATACTTTTGGAGAAAGTGAACTATGAAGAAGTGATTGGGAATTTGTGCAATGCGGGAGGGTGAAGGGCCAGGGGTGCTGAGTGGCCTGGAGCTTGGTGCACCGGGGCCGAGGGACGCGGGGAAAGGCCTGACCACAGGGCAGTGAGATAAGGTGGAGACCACATACCCCCAGCAAAGGGTCCGGGCTCGTGAGGAAGAGGCACCGAGAACATATGCAAACGTGTATGTGGTCCAGGTGCTGGGAAAGCTTTAGGATCTGCTCGCAGGCCCATCATTGCCTCACCCATGCTGTCCTTGCCTGGCTCTGCGTCAGAACGTCGTGAGGTCCAGTCAACAGAGCCAACCGGACAGAATCATGGCAGGAGGGGTGACATTCGGAGGAAATGAACAATTCTCTAGTGACTCTTTCCTGGAAGGATTTGCTAGGTCTGAACCTCATCCTCTTGAAACTCTGTCTGGCCTTTTTTTTTTTATTATTATGTTATGTTAATCCCCATACATTACATCATTAGTTTTAGATGAAGTGTTCCATGATTCATTGTTTGTGCACAACACCCAGTGTTCCATGCAGAATGTGCCCTCCTCAATACCCACCACCAGGCTAACCCATCCTCCCACCCCCCTCCCCTCTAGAACCCTCAGTTTGTTTTTCAGAGTCCATGGTCTCTTGTGGTTCGTCTCCCCCTCCAATTTCCGCCCTCTTTATTTTTCCCTTCCTGTTATCTTCTTTTTTTTTTTTTTTAACATCTAATGTATTATTTGTTTCAGAGGTACAGATCTGAGATTCAACAGTCTTGCACAATTCACAGCGCTTACCAGAGCACATACCCTCCCCAGTGTCTATCACCCAGCCGCCCCATCCCTCCCACCCCACCCCCCACTCCAGCAACCCTCAGTTTGTTTCCTGCGATTAAGAATTCCTCATACCGTGAGGTCATATGATACATGTCTTTCTCTGTTTGACTTATTTCGCTCAGCATAATACCCTCCAGTTCCATCCACGTCATTGCAAATGGCAAGATCTCATTCCTTTTGATGGCTGCATAATATTCCATTGTATATATATACCACCTCTTCTTTATCCATTCATCTGTCGATGGACATCTTGGCTCTTTTCACAGTTTGGCTATTGTGGACATTGCTGCTATAAACATTGGGGTGCACGTACCCCTTCGGATCCCTACATTTGTATCTTTGGGGTAAATACCCAGTAGTGCAATTGCTGGATCCTATGGTAGCTCTATTTTCAACTTTTTGAGGAACCACCATACTGTTTTCCTTCCAGGACTCCCCCAGCCCCTGCTCCTTTTGCTGTCCGCTCTGGTGTTTCTCCGGAAGTCCCCCTGGCCGATTCTTCTTCTTAGGCCCCACAGCAAACTGTCCCAGGTCCAGTGGCTCCCAGGCCGGCCCTCCCCTCACTCGGTGAGCGCAGTCCTGGTGAGCTCACCTGGCTCTACACCACTGATGACCATCTGTATTCTGACACTGCCCATGTCATCACCTGGAGTTCCGACCTTTCATCTCAGCTCCAGGCTCGTGGATACATTGAAGCATCTCCAATTACACACCTCACAGGGCCCTTAAACCCGAGGCTTCCAGCACTGAAGCCGCTCGCTGCCCCCACCCCCAGGGACTCCTGCACACCCCCTTTCTCTGCAATGACCCCATCATTCACTGGCTTTCCTGAGCCAGAAACCTGAGAGTGATTCTTGACGCCTTATCTCTTTGAATGTGTTTATAGCAGACACGTGTCATGTTTACGGGTGGCCAATGTCTTTTAAATAATTCACATATAGAAGTTCACCTCTGCATTCAGAAGTCAAACTGGCCATTCTTCTGGCAGCCCAGAATCGCATTCACGGGGCACAGGCTTGCCCGTTCCTTCCTCCCCAGTGAGGCTGGACCTGCAAGTTATCGCCAAGACTACCAGGCTCCACATGGGGCTTCCGGCTTGTTGATGCACCTGGCTTCAGATGCGCCTGGCTTTTAGGGGACAGCAGCGATTACAAGGTCAAATCCCTGCTCTGGATGTGGCGTTAGGACTACAAGTTTCAGGTTTAAGGGCAGGCAGTTCTAGACACAAGCACGGAGCTTGTTCATCCAGCTTTGGTGCCTGGTTTGCAGCATCCTTGCGGGTCGGGGGCAGGTGAGATGATGATAGAGGCACAGTGGTAGGTGATGCGGGGAACAAAGGCAGAAGAGAAATTATTAAATTTCCTTACTCCCTACAGCCCATTGACAAGTCCTTGAAACAGGCAGAGTGGCCTTCCTCTAGGGACTCAACTGCCTCCATGTTGACACTTTGCTAAGGGCAAAAAGCAATCCTAGCCCAACCCCCGACACCCCCCCTCCCCAGGATCCTGCAAGCCTACTTTAACATATAAAAATTCTTTTGGAAATTTCCTCTATCTCTACCCCCGGAGATACATGTTGGCAATCAACCCCCAAGCATATGACCCACCGATATACATCTGAAGGGTCTCATGACTGAGTTTCTACTAAACAGTAATAAATGACCTTTCCTAACAATAGGTAGCCCCCTCAGGATCCTGGGAACCTTGTTTCCAAAATACCTGGGTGGCTTACACTATCCCTAACCCCCTTCCGACTTGAAAGTATATACTGGGCCACTCCTCATGACCCCAATGCAGTTCTTTCTGCCCACAAGTCCTGCCCCGGGCTTTAATAAAACCATCTTTTTGTACCATAGATGTCTCAAGAATTCTTTCTTGGCCGTCGGCTTTGAACCCTAACATTCTTTCCTACATCAGTGGGTTTCTCTGAGTTTGGGCTTGACTGTCCTTCAGGCGTCCCCATGATCAGAGAGGTTAATAGTTTCTAATAACGCTGCTTTGTATATGTACGTTAAATGATCACATTGTACACCCTTTAAAAAATCACATTGTGCAAAAAAAATTTTTTTTAATAAAATAAAAATTTGTCAGAGTAGATCCGTGGTTTGCAGCAGAATCTTGCACACTTTGAGACCTTTGCTGCCCCTCTGGTGGAGAGTTGAGCTGAGTGCTAGCCGATGCCCATGTCTGGTGGGCATGGGCTCGAAAGCATGGATTTACTTCCGTTTTACTGTCACTTTACGCAGTGTCTCTGAGCCTGTGTTGTCCCTCGTAAGCTTTAGCCTCCCTGGCAGTTTCCCTACGGCTGATTTGTGACATGGTTCTTTATGCCACAGTTCCCCTGGCGGGGTCCCCACCCTGCCTTATGGGGTAGTGGCCCAGTTTACGTGGCGTAAGCCCCACACAGTGATGTGGTTTTGGAATATAGATGAGGTTTGGTGGGGTGAGGTCCCGAGCCAACGGCCAAGAAAGAATTCTTGAGGCGTCTTTGGTGCAGAATGGAAGTTTTATAAAAGCCCGTGGGGACAGGTCCCGTGGGCAGAAAGAATGGCTGCCCCCCGGGGTTGTGAGGGGTGGCTGATTATATACTTGGGAGTTGGAGGTAAGGAAAAAGGGAGGTTTTCCAAAGATTTTTGTATGCTAAAGAGGACCTACAAGATATTGGAGGCCTTGTCATTGTCAAGTTGATGTTGTTTTTCCCTCTCATAAAGTATTAACATGAAGACAGTTGGGAGTTTCCTTCTGGAAATTAGGTTATTGATAAGAATGCTTTTTTCTTGTAAATCACTAAGACAGTTTGTAACTGAGGGAGACTGGTGTCTTGCTGGACTGTGATCTCTGTAAGTTAACCATTTGTTTTTCCTTCCCTTAGCAGACCTCAGGAGTGCCTGAGGAATGTCACATAGATCCCACCTGGGGGTTGGGGGGGGGGGCAGGTGTCAGCTTGTGCTTTGTCCTCAGCTTGCCTTCTGCTTCCTCATCAATAGCACTTGGGGATCTCTCGATAAAGAATGTCAGTCGGCATGCAGTGCCAGGTCTGGTCTTCCTGACCCCAGGCCCACGGCTGCTCTGGCGTGACTTAAGGGCGCACCATTTCTTTGTCGCTCGTGAGCCACATGCCCTTCCAGCCAGGAAATCCTCTCCATCCCCACCCCGCACACCCACCTCCCCATACTTCGCTTGTCTCCGTCCTTGGGAAAGCATTTTTAATGGATATCCACCCACATTCTCTTTTAAGTTTTGGGTCCAGGTTCCCACCTCCCATTCCAGGTAGATTCCATCCCAGGTAAAACTGCTATTTGCCACAAAATATTGCTGCTATGTACCTACTCCCAGAGCGCTGTGTACTGACAGCTAACCTGGAAGGGCTGTTCTTTGCAAGCCTTGAGGAGAGGCTTTTAATTTACTCACATGGATTCATCTTGTTCTAACAGTGTCCTTCAGGGCGGATTGACAGCATTTTCCCTGTTTTAGAGTTGAGGATATAGACGCTTTTCTTCGGAAGGTTGTGATTTTCCGGATGTGACACATAGATGTAAATGGCAGAACCAGGATTTGGGTCTGTGTCTGTCTGACCATAGAGCTGTCAGCCGTCGGGAGCAGGTTAACAGCCTGAGACCCTCGGGGCTCAGAAATCCCGGCGTGAGGAAGGGGGGCGCTCCTCCTTCAGAGCTGGTGCCACGCGGGAAAGGCCGGGTGGGCCTCCTTCGTTACGCAGGGCGTGTCTCCAACAGAAACCCTTCTAAGAAGGCAGCACTTCCTGAAGCAACTTGCATTTGTTCTTATGTGTCACTGATTTTCTCCCCCTGCCTGGACATCCCCATCAGCGTGAAAACAAGCTGTCATTTCTCCAGGGTTGGAAAAGCCAGCAGACATCAGAAGACCCTGCCGCGCCCGCACCTCCCTCCTGCTCCAGCATGTTCTCTGGCCCATTGCAGCCACAGCCCTGGCTTTGCTTACAGGCTCCCTTGTCTCTCCGTCAAATCTGCCCTTGCTCATGGCACCAGGGAGACCAAGCGGCTAAGGGGGCATTCCTGCCGGCCTCACCTGGCCTGGCCCATCAGAAACGCGTGACCCAGTTGATCCCTTTATGTCCTTAAGAACTATCTTAACACCTTTGTGCTGGATTTCATCCTCCCTCCCCAGCTGCTCTCTTACCGTCCCTGGGGCTGGTCAGCCTTCGCCCCTCACGCTCTGAACGCCGGAGTGGCCCGGGGCTGGGCTTTACCTGCTGCTCCCCGTATGCTGATGACTCCCAAACTGCTCTCTCCAGACCAGCATTCTCTCTGGAACTCTGCCTGCGCACCTGCAATACGGTCCTGAAGCCCTAATAGGCATCTCAAAGTGTACATTTCCAAACCCAAGTTCCTGAACAACCCCCAACACCTGCTCCTCTGACATCCTTCCAACCATCAAGAGTGACTTGATTCTTCTGGGTGCTCGGTCTGAAAATCTGGGTGTTTTTCTTCACTCCTCTTTGACACTCCATATCCAACCTATCAGCAGATCCCACTGGGTACAAATCAAATACATATAAAACCCACCGCTCCTTATATATCCACTGCCCCGCTCCTGGACCGGGCACCTTTGTCTCTCACCTGCATCCCGACAGCCTCCGAACTGGCCGTGCTGCTCCATCCGTCCCTGCTGCCCTTCAGCACATGCTCCATCAGGCAGCCAGACGGAGGTACCGAAAATGCATATCTCATACTCCACTTCTCTGCTCAGAAACATCTAATTTCACTCAGAGAGCAAGTTGCCTATGGGGCCTTACATGATCTGGTCTAACTCTTCCTCTCTGCGTTCGTCTCCATCTGTTCTTCCCCTGTCCCTCCTGTCCACACTGATTTAACAACCCTGGAATGCTCCGGAGACACCCTTGTCCCAGGTCCCTGCACTTTCGGGTCTCTCCTCCAGAGCCCCGTTCCCTGTGAAGCTGTGGGCTTACCCTCCTTTCCCGAGTCCTCTGCTTACTTTTTGCTGTTTCGCTCTCCAGTCCCCACCTTTAACTAGCACTGTAGGTTATCAACTGCACCCCATTTCTGCACCCTCTGCCCACCCCTCCTTCACTTCCCCCCATGGACTTAGCACCATCCAAGGTATTTTTATATACTTGTTCATGTGTTTATTTTCAGTTTCTCTTCCCAGCAAAGAAGCTCATTTGTAAGCAGAGATTCTCTCTTGTCTCTTTTGCTTGTTTATTTATTCATGGTGCCCCCAAAAATATCATATATATGGTATTTGTTAAATATTTGTTGAATTAAAAAATGGAGAAATGAGCCTCTCTTCCAAGCTTGCAGAAACAGGCAAATGATTGCATGTGTGTGAGTGTATGTGTGATTAATAAAAGCCAGACTTAAAGGTTGGAGAGAATGTTATTCAGCTCAGTCACTGAAACTAAAGACTGATGTTCACTTGCAAATTCCAGCCCCTTTGTTATTGTCATTTGCTCCAGGTGCTGAAACCCACTGAATTTCTAAGCCCATCCTGGCTGGTAGCATGAAGAACCCAGCTCGCAAAGGAGTCTAAAATTTGTCTTGCTGCCATAGAACCAGTGAGACTCGTGTAACTGTGGACATTTTCTTCTCCCTCCCTATACCTCCTCTCTCTGAATTGCCTGGGTTTGTACCACAGAGTGCCTGCCTCTGTTTCCATGCTGGACATTTCATCCTCCCGAGAGTGAGATTCTCCGAAGCTTAACTTGTTTGGCAAGTCCTCCACTCAACCCCCCTCACCCCCAGCCTGTATTTAGAGATCCTAACATTTTACACATGATTCCATATGACAAGGTGTTATTGATAAAGATAAATCAGCGTCGATTAACAATTATTTTCTGTCCTCCCAATGGGGAAAAGATATTACAAAAGGGTTACCATACAGCGAGTCAAACTGCCTGCCAACAGGACATGTGGGACTCTTCGAGATGTGTGTGCCTATATTCTCAGACACCTGCTGCTAAGTAAGATCCTTCCATGAAAGGTCAGATGGCTTGAAGCCTGGCCCCGATTTCCACCTGACCCTGAATTCTACATCCTAAATCACCATGACTTCTGCCACATCAGATGGTCTCAGTTACTGATATATCCTGAGCCAAACTCCTTTTCACTCAGGGGAGGTTGAGCTTAGTAGGGGACAAGTGGGCTGAACTCTAAATAGAGTGAGGTGGAAAGCTGATGGTTCAGGCAAAGAAAGAATGGCTAATAATGATCTCGGAGAGTTTAGGACCCTTGAGGGTACAGCAGTATTCTGTTGGCATGACCACTGCAAAGTAGTCAATCAGCCCAATCTCACTAGATTACCAGACCCCAGGAAATGGGGTCTCAAGAAAAAGCCTTTTATTAGGTGTGAGGCGAAAAGAGTAACTGCTCTTTTCAAAGAAGTAACTTCACAAGTCAATCCTTTCTCTGTACTTTGACTCTTTTTTATATTCGTTAAGTGTTTATGAGGATCAAAAACTGTCAGAAAGGATTCACATATTTATTTTTGAATCATATGTGTTTTCTAGAGATACACTGCATATTTGCAAACATAAACATCCTTAAACATACGTTCATGTTTATATAAATACATGTATGCAATCTATCCTTATTTAAAGTATCAGAAATGATTTTATTGGGTCTTATATTTTCAAAGTACATTTTGACAGTATTACCGAATCATGCTCCAATATACATACAATCTTAATTTATATGCTGATCGGTAGTGTATGAGTCCCGTTTCGTCATATCCTAACCCAAACTTGATATTATAAAACTTTTATATACAATCTTTAAAACTGAAAGTGTGACAAGTGATGAACTCATTGTTGTCTTACTTTGTACCTCTCTGAATGAGAATAAACATCTTTGTACCCATCAAAAAAAAAAATAAATGGCTAATATCAGAATTTAAAGAGGGCCAGATATGGAGGGGGGACAGGTTCCTTCCAAATCAAAGCCAATAGCACCAGCTTTTTAATTTCTTTTATACAGGGAATCATTTTGAAGTGGGAGAGCGAGGTGGAAGACTGAATCTTGCGGACAAAGGAGAGTGAGTGAAGTGATAGTTTTATTAAGGATACAGAAAAAAACTCCTGGGAGTGAGAAGGGTCCTGATAGGTTGCCCCTGAGGGCTTTTAGGGTTGGTCTTTTATTGAAGGCTAGCCAGGGAGCTTAAATCCTTTTAACATCTCTATTGATAACACCACTAAGGACTAGTAATAACACCTTTAATGGGTTGCTTCCCTTTTTTAGGCTCGGGTAATGCTTTGTTGGTCACAAGTAACTGTTAGAACAAGATCCCACCTCTGACACCTTAGGGCAGGGTGGTCTGGTTTGTTCCCTTATCTCTGGTTTCCTTAGAAACATTTTGGGGATTTCTGTGAGCCTCATCCCATAGCCCCTACCTATCTCTCCCTACCTAGCCCTGCCTGTCCCTTACTCAATTTGACACTTTTTTGCACAATAAAAAAGTAGTTGGCAATAGAAAAAGCAGAGGGCCTGGATTCAGAAGACTTGGATTTATGTCTTCGTACTTCCCTTTACTGTCTGTGTGGCCTTGGGTCAGTCATTCCATTTCAGATACCAAATTTAATTTGTAGTAACTGGAAGATTGTAATCAATGAAACTGGTGTGTGTCAGGCACACCCTGCTGGGTATTTACAGCCCTGTTTTCCAAGCAAACTCTGAAAGGTAGGAATTAACATCCCCAACTCAGAGGTAAGAAGGTTGCTCTCCTCTCCATCTGCCAGGCACCAGGTGAAAGCGCTCTGGGGATGGGCAGGTGCCGGCCAGTGATGAGTCACACTCGGGGAGCAGGACTAGCGTGTGCACCCCTGAAGTCACGGGGCTTCCAGAGAGATCCGAATGAGTTTTCTTTCATGTTACCATATGACAAATATTTATAAACAAAAGTTTAAGTAAACAGATCTTCTGGAGTCAAATGCAAATTTTACATTTACAAGATAAAAGAAGATCTTCAGAGAAACAGCCAAGCCTTTATTTTCTTATACAGTGTGTAAAATGTATCAAAACACGATTGTTATTATGTAAGGGGCTAGATGGAATTCTTACGAGTGGGGAAACATGCTAACCTGACTGTTTACATATTGTAGAGACTCAGCCAAAGTCAGCTCCCCTTCCTCCTTTCATCCACAGGATGGGGGCACTTGGGTGACTTTATCACTCCAAGTATTTCAGACGGATTTGTTAATTTGAAAATGGTTCTGATAATAGTTTGAGTTTTCACTTACGAACGCTACACATGGAGGTAGTTTTTCCAGTTGTCACCAGGCTGCAGGAAAAACATCAGGAAAAACCACTGTCACTGGAGCCTGTCGACTGACCACTGACGGGGGCACTCGGGCTCCCTGCACACGCCCTGGGTTATTCTCGGCCCATGAACATTCTCTCTTGTTCTTTGGCTTATGTCGTCCGCTCCATAGACTTGGTCTGGCAGCCTCAACTAACTACTAATGAGGCCAGACATCTTCTTTTTAATGTTTATCAGACATGTGAATAAATTGCTTATTCATATCTTTTGCTCACTTTTCAGACAGACTGGTTATCTTTTTCCTTATTAATAGGTGGTTCTTCATATGTTCTGAATTCAAAACTTCTATTAGTTCTACACATTGCAGATATTTTATCCATTTGGGGCTTGTATTTTTACTTTGGTGTGTGTGTTTCTTCCCACAAAAAGATTCAGAACTTTCATGCAGTTATATGTGACCAGATTTTTCTCTCTGGCTTGTCCTTTTGTACCTCATTTGAGAAGCCCTCCCCCACCTCAGTGAGAGACGCTGCTGTGAGTTCCTCGGCAGCATGCTCTTCCTATTTAGGTATTTGATATATGTATTTTGTATGATGTGAGATAAGGCTTCCTTCCATATCATCTGTCCCCACAGATTGCCATTTGTCCCAACACTTAGAGCTGCCTATTCTTTCCTCGTGATGGGTAATGCCACTTCGTTATAGATCATGTTCAAGGACACGTGATCCTGTTCTCACCTTCTCTATTTATTCGTTGATTTTTCTCTGTGCCACTATCAGATTGCTTCAGTTCTCATGCATTCATAGTAAGTGTTGATATCTAGAAGGGATGGTCCTTCTAACAAATCTCTTAAACTTGGAGTATTTTTGTCTTTACTTTTTTATGCAAGTCTTAGGCTCATCCTGAAGAGCACTCCAGAAAGCCCTTTGAGGCTCTGCATGGAGTTTATAGGTTAATTTGACAAGTGGCCATTTTACTGTATTGAATCTTTATTGATTAAAAGTATCATAGATATTCTTTTTTTTTTTTAAAGATTTTATTTATTTATTTGAGACAGAGAGAATGAGAGGGAGGAGGGTCAGAGGGAGAAGCAGACTCCCTGCCGAGCAGGGAGCCCGACGCGGGACTCGATCCCGGCACTCCAGGATCATGACCTGAGCCGAAGGTAGTCGCTTAACCGACTGAGCCACCCAGGCGCCCTATCATAGATATTCTTATTTATTTAGATCTTCTTATAAATCTTTCAATAAAGTTTTAAAATTTTCTCTTTAAAGTACTGATCTTTTGTGAGATGCTCTTAGGTACGTCGTAGTTTATTTGTTACTGGAAATTGTACTTTTTTTTTCAAGATTTTTTTTCTATTGGAGTCTTCCTGAAATTAAAAAAAAACGCAATTTTTGTGTGTTCATCTTAATATCTAAAAACATTGCTGAGTTGTTATTTTTAATATTTTATATTTTGGATATCCCACATAGATAGTAAAATTATTATAAGGGGGTATTGGCAACAGGACGGAAATATCAATGGCACAAAATAAAGACTCCAGAAATGGACCAACTTATACACGGACAACTGATTTTCAGCAAAGGTGCAAAAACGAGTGAGTGGAATCTGTTTTAAAAATACCTGTAGAAAGTGTGCTGTTCTCTGAGAATTGCAGAGGCATTGGGTAACCTCTGGAGAAACCCTTTCTTGGACATGGACACAGGACACCACGAGTTCTTCAAGTACCATTTATGCAGGTATGTAGTGTTCTCAACCTTCGCCCCAGGCCTGAGGTAGCATAACGAGATGATAGCACCGAACACCGCAGCCTGCGATGTAAACCCGTTTCCCCTCCACAGGCCCTGCCCACCCCCTTCCTAGTCCCCAGCCTGCTGTGGTCCGGCCACAGATCTTTCCCTTCTGACTCAGGGGTTCCTTCTTCTATCTCCTCCCACAGATGACAATATCAATTTCCCACAAGAGACTGCTTTTTTCTTTTTTTAAAGATTTTATTTATTTATTTAAGATAGCACAAGAACGAGAGAGCACAAGGAGGGGAGGGACAGAAGGAGCGGGAGAAGCAGACTCCCCGCTGAGCAGGGAGCCTAACTTGGGGTTTGCTCCCAGGACCCCGTGATCATAACCTGAGCCGAAGGCAGACGCTTAACCGACTGAGCCACCCAGGTGCCCCAAGACTGTCTTTTTATATTATTCACAAAATCACAAATGTCTCCGTCTGAAGTACCTTACCTACAGTTGTTTTACGTTCCTGATTTTGTTCCCTGAGAGCAATGGACACATCTGGCTTTATATCTGGATGACGACCAGAGCCAGCAAAGGAGCCTCTCACCCAAGGACCTCTCCCAGTGAGAGTCTCCACATGCAGCAATTCTAGGATTCTACATACAACTTCCATAGCAAAATTTACAACAGCTTTTATATAATATTTGTGTGTGTACAACATGAATAGCCCGGCCTCCACACATGATCCTCCAGTGAGTGAACGGTAAATGTAGGTAATGATGTAAAATGATGTAAGCACACGTGGCTACACAGGTAGATGCTGCGGCACCAGGGACACATGTACGTCCTTTTCCTTGGCCGTTTGAGGTTAGAAGTGTAGCTCTTGAAGTTGGCCCCAAGAGGGCAGTAACTACTCGTAATTGCTCCCAGAAGTGAGAGCGCAGGGCTTTTCTGATTCTGAGCGAGGAATCTAGAAGTTTGGGTGGACATAGATTGACAACATTTAGAAATGTCTTCCAGCTTTTCTCTTAAATCAAGAATTCATTCTTCTCTCTGTCTGGGATAGCACCCAATTTCCCCTCCTGCAGCCTGTCTCAATTTTGCTGTGATAATAATGATCCTAGGATTTTATAACCCCGACTAGGTAAAAGTGATCCAATTTGGGACCACGTGGGAAACAGGAATGACTGGTAGCTCTGTAGCCCATAGAAGAAGTCAGCTAAGTTCCTCTTTTGTAACTCTAAAATTCCTTTCTAGGTCATTCTTAGGCCAACTTTGGATGGGAACGTTTATCCATGCTGCCCTGAACTATTCTGGTAGGAAACCAGGTTTTGTTCTGTTTCCTGTGGGTTTCACTTTTCCTCTGTGGAATGTTCTCTCTGCTTAGAGATGTGATCACGTTCCTTTGTGGAATGTTCTCTCTGCATGTCCACACTCAGAGTGCTGTGTGCTGTTCTGCCCCATGACCTCACCTCATGGAAGGTAGAGGAGACCAGGACAAACCATGAGTGGAGACAGTCAATAATCAGTAGCTGGGACAGACTGCTACAGGCAGAGAGATGAAGAACGTGAGGACGTAGAGCTCACAGGAGATGTGATCAGGGTCTGTGAAAGCTCTGTAAGATTAAAGCAGAAGGTTGAAAATTATAAATGAGATAATACATAGAAATGTGCTCCTGACTACTGGGTATTTACCCCAAAGACATAGATGTAGTGAAAAGAAGGGCCATATGCACCCCAATGTTCATAGCAGCAATGTCCGCAATAGCCAAACCGTGGAAGGAGTAGAGATGCCCTACAACAGACAAATGGATAAAGAAGATGTGGTCCATATATACAATGGAATATTACTCAGCCATCAGAAAGGATGAATACCCAACTTTTACATCAACATGGATGGGACTGGAGGAGATTATGCTAAGTGAAATAAGTCAAGCAGAGAAAGTCAATTATCATATGGTTTCACTTATTTGTGGAACATAAGGAATAACATGGAGGACATTAGGAGAAGGAAGGGAAAAATGGGGGGGGGAATTGGAGGGAGAGATGAACCATGAGAGACTATGGACCTGAGAAACAAACAGGGTTTTAGAGGGGAGGGGGGAGGGGGGATTGGTTAGGCCAGTGATGGGTATTAAGGAGGGCACGTACTGCACGGAGCACTGGGTGTTATACGAAAACAATGGATCGTGGATCACCACATCAAAAGCTAATGATGTATTGTATGGGGACTAACATAACATAATAAAATTAAAAATAAAATAAAATAAAATAAAAATAAAAACAAAAAACAAAAAAGAAATGTGCTCCTGATTGTTAAGGAAAGTGAGATCCTTGGTACCACCAATGCTTCCTTGGTACCACTGTGTGTGAGATACAACGGTTGCCATGCTGGGGGACACGATGTGGTGATGCCCTCCATCTCTCTGGAGTCTGTGTCTCTCCCATGCTATCTCTCTGGAGTCTGTGTCTCTCTGGAGTCTGTGTCTCTCCCATGCTATCAACACGGAAGGGAGACTTGATCTGCATACCTCCTGAGACACCCGTTTCATGGAACTAACTTACCTGTGGAGGGCTAGGTTCTCTTCTTCGGAGGGCAGAGACCTCTCCGCATTCCCCTGATAGAGAGCCGGCCTCTTTCTACAGTGAGAGGTAGTGACAGAGAACCCACTGCCTCTTAAGACAGCTCATTGCTCTTAAACAGCTCTAATGATTAAATCATTCTTCTCTCTAGTAAACTCAAAGTTTAAAGTCATAGCTTGTCTTGTTATTTCTAGCCCAGAACTACTCATTTCTATCAGAAACAACATCCAATAACTTTTTACCCCTTCTTCTGCCCAAGAGTATCTCAAATAATTGACCATGACTGGAATTTGGCTTTTCATGATGAAATATAACTTGGCCATCGGCCCGGGGCACGAAGCCAGATTATACAGCTGCATTATGGTAGTCATGGTGAGGAGCCTGCATGTCATCCACCCATCCATCCATGTGTCCTTTCAGTAAATATGCATTGAGCATCTAATAGGCAACAGGAACTCCTTTAGGTCCTGGTGATAAAATAGGGAGTTGAAAACAAATCCAAGTTTTGGAGAACTTACACTCTAATGAAGGAAGTAGATATAATTCTGATTAATGAAGATTAATGAATTAATAAGCTGAGATACAGGCTCTGAATGAAGGAGATAGTCCTTCGAGAGCAGGTGTCAAGGGAACCTAACAAAAGGCAGGAGTGAGAGGTGGAGGTGTCAGATGAGGCTTCTCGAGGCAGGCGACCCTTGAGCTCAGCTCTGAGAAAGGGATAGGAGTGGACAGTGCCTTCAGTCTCAGGGAACATGGTGTGACAAAGCCTTGTGCAGACATCATTGGCTTACTTAAGGACTTGAGAGAAAACCAGGATGGCTGGAGCACAGAGAATGACGAGATGCCCTTTGAGAGATACCCAAGGTCTGGCTGGGTGGAGCATGATTAGAATTCTCTTTGTTTGAAGAGAAATCAGAAGTGATCAAAAGGATTTAAGCAGGGGAATGATACCAGATTTGCATTTTGAAGCGATCCTTCTGGATATTGTTGGGGGAAAATGTGATGAGCCAGTTTGACTGTGGGAAGAACAACTACAAGTCAGGAAGAGTAAGTAGTAGCTTTGATTAGGTCATAACATGGAAACGGAGGAAAATACACTGAACTGAAAGAGATTTGGTAAGAAGGCTTAGGATTTGTGACAGATTGGGAGTGGAAGGCTAATGAGCAGTACTGTCAGGGAAGATGCTTTGGTTTCATTCAAACAATTCAGTTTGCCAGGGTGAAATGTACCCATTCCACAGTGGCTACAGACAGTCAGTTCTCCTTTGTGAAAGTTTTCATAAGAGCTAAAAGATAAATTCACTCCAAAAAAATAATTATAATATCAAATATTGGCACAGTCATTTCCTGGAAGTGAATGGTGCCTCATTTGTGTTTGATGCAGATCAGTGTCCCAAAGCGCATTATCAGAAACGCTAATGAAACCCCAAAGATCGATGAGCTTCAAACTCAGCCCCTTGGAATAATTGTGAACAGGCTGTTTGCAGTCCTGAAGGTATGTTTCTATATATGATTTTATATTGCTTACTAAGATTAGCTTATTCTCCACTAGGAGCTTGAAGAGGATTTAGAAATTATTCATTTCAAAGTCTCTATACGGAATAGAGCCAAAAGTAATAACCTCTCCCCCAAAAGTAAAGAGCTGCAGAGTGAATACGCTAAAACCAAAATACATTAAAAGTGTTTTATTCTCAAGAAGCTGTCACAATCCTGTTTCAACTTCCTTTCATCCTTGTAGCTTCTGAAAGAGGGATTACTTCATACACGAACAGCGTTTGCCCTCTGGGTGATTTTTGCACTTTATACATAGGAACTGTATTTTAGGTTACTATTTTTGTGAATATACAATCACTGTAGTAGAGTGATAAGCCAGATTAATTGACTGGGAAGACCAATAAGTAGAACAGGCTAAAGAGTGAGGAGGAGGAGGAGAAGGAGAAGAAAGAAGAAGAACGAAGAAGAAGAAGAAGAAGAAGAAGAAGAAGAAGAAGAAGAAGAAGAAGAAGAAGAAGAAGAAGAAGAAGAGAAGAAAAGAAGAAGGAGAAGGAGAAGAAAGAAGGAGAAGAGGAGGAGGAGAAGGAAAAGTGGAGGAGGAGGAAAAGAGTTGGTTTGAGGAGAGGTACTAGAAGTGGGGACTAATCACGTATTTGCCTCGGAGCCTCAGAGGGACTGGCTGTGACTACTTCCCTGGACTGGGGTCAGACCTGAAGGACTACAGGGAGGGACTCCACTTGCTCTGCCTCCAGGAGCCTTAGATGAGCCCTACTGTTTGGGGTTAGTTGCAAAGGAACCGATAGGGCAAATCTGTCCTCCTGGAAAATTCAAGCCAAAAATGACCTTGGATAAGACGTCCATATTCTCCATCCCAGTTCTGAGCCTTTAATATGGCAACCACCCACAAACATGTACTCATTTAGCCCATTAAATTAAACCTAACATACTATCGATCTTTCATGTAACTGATCAATACCCTGCTCCCTTTTGACTTGTACTTGATTGTGGTTATTTCTTGTCATTTGCTGTAAGAGTGGCAAACTTTCCCCTTCTTCCCTTTTAGGTTCTTTGACTGATCTAATAATTAAATTGACATAAGACAGAAATTTAGGAGAAAAACTTAATTTTGTATGAACTGGGGCCCCATAAAAAATATGAGACTCAGAGATTGTCAGGCAGTCAGGCTTATATTGTGTCCCGAGCTAAAGAGAAGGGGGCGGGGGTCTGGGGCTTCAGAGGAGCAAGGCAGTTCACAGGAAAATGAGAAGATCCGATGTTTGGTACACAGATGTTTGCCCTGCCACACCACTAAGTCTGTCTTATATAAACAGTTATCTTGGGTAATAGCTTTTTTCCTGGTATAGGGCCCCCATCTAAATATTTTTTATACAGTTAAAGGAGAGGCAAAAAAACTTTTCCTGAGTCTTGTGGGTCTTAATTGCCTTCAGCTAAAAACAATCTGCATGCCAAATGGCACATTTTAGGGTAAATATTTCTATTTCCCTCATTCCTAACTCTTACTTAGACTCTTTACTAGGTTTTGCATCATTTGCTCATGTCTCTCCTGGATTGGTTGTTTTAAGTGACTGTCCTCCAACTCTGGGATCTTCTTTCCACTGCCTGCTCTGGCTACTGGCCCTGGAAAAACCCCATATTTTCCATCTGCCAGTTATTGGCTCAGGCCATCCTGGCCTCCCAAAGGAGGGGAGCTTTGGACTGGAAAGATGGACACAGGAGGCAATTGTCCTAAGTAAGACAGTTACGTCTACCTGAATTTGCTAACACATATTACTTATGTACCTGCCTCTTTCAAATCTGAATTTGAACTGTTCAACTTACCATTTTTAGACTTTGCAATGGTGCAAAAGTGATATGCATTCAGTAGAAACTGTACCTCGAGTTTTGAATTTGGATCTTTTCCTGGGTTAGTGATGTGTGGACCGTACCCTCTCAGGATGCTGGGCAGCAGCCGTGGCTCCCAGGCAGCCACGTGATCACCAGGGTCAACAATTGACACACAACCATTCTGCCCCATATAACCATTCCATTTTTCACTTTCAGTATGGGATTCAATAAGTTACATGAGATATGCAACACTTTACTATCAAATAGGCTTTATGTTCGATGATTTTGCCCAACTGTAGGTTCATGTATAAGTGTTCTGAGCACGATTAAGGTAAGTGTGGCTAAACTGTGATGTTCAGTAAGTTAGTTGTATTAAATGCCATTTTCAACGTATGATGTTTTCAACTTATGATGGGTTTATCGGGATATAACCCCATCATAAGTGGAGGAAGATCTGTATTTCCTTCTGGAGGCTGTTGCCGGCACTTCTAGTATCTGACTGATTTCTTAATTAGACTATCAAAGGTTGGGTGTTGATTTTTTTGCAGAAAACAGAAGAATCATATATTATTTGACCTAAATGACAACACAGGGAGCATGGAGGCATTGGTGCTTGGAAAAAAGAACAAAGTCAATGTGAGGAAGGGGATATACTTTGACTTACATTCTTCAGGCTGTCGAAAACTGGAGAAAAAGTATAGTTGAAATCTGGGGCTCACAGTTTCATTAAGGTGGGAGTTGCATGGAGGAAAGTCTCTCCTTCAAGGGGATGATATTTTGTATTTACTTTCAGAAAGCTGGACAGGTGCTCTAGAACAGGATATGGTGTGAAATTCCATGATATTCAGTATACCTGCATCTCACAGAACTTAGGAACCTCCCTTTTCTGAAACACATATCCTACCCACACAGTCAAGAGGACATGGGTTTCACAAGGCAGAGACATACATGAAGGTGCCCACACAGTCCCACAGAGTTCATCGGTGACACTGTAAGTCTAATGCAGACAGTTTGCCCAAAGTTGGGCAAATTATTTTGAGAGATGTATATAAAAGTAGGCACAGTCCCCAACATCTTAAGGACACATTTCTCAGAGTCAATCCAGACATCCCTGCACTGATCATACTCCAGGGCAACTGAGTCAGGATGAGCCGCCTCCCTCCTCCTGTCCTTTGTCTGTCCTTCACACTGGTGCATGCTGCTGCCACCAATTGGCCCTCTTCCCCATGCCGCAACATTGTTTCCACTGGCTCCTGTCTTTGTAAGAGTGGGAGTGCAGACAGGGGACAGTGCCATGCTCTTGTTAAGCAGGACTGTATATCTCAGGCCAGACATAACTTAAGGAGAGAGACTCAAGAGTGAAAAAAATGTACTAGAAGGAAGGGAAGGAGATAATTTTATAAGAAGAAAAGAAAGGTATACTTTACGAGGATGGAGTCACTGCAAGCAGAGAAGGGGTAACTGATCAACTACTTCTCAGACTATATGTATTTTTTATCCATGCAGGTTATTAAGCCCAAAAATTGAAATGAAAGGATCAATTCAGATCAACTGGTCTAGCATTTAATTGGAGAATACCTGATATACCCCCTTCAACCAGACTGAGCTGTCCGAGAACAGCAGCGGGCAGGGTTCTCCCCCTCCCAGATTAGCCAGGAGGGGGTCACTGTTGGATGAACAACTCCAAAATCACAACATATTGTGACAGTAAAGGTTTATTTCTCATTCACTCCAGCCCTGTGTCAGGTTTAGTTTGGGGTAAGGATAGGGCTCTGCTCTATGTGGACATTTAGGGAGACTGTCATTGTTCAATAAACACCCATTGAATGAATAAAATTGAAGCAAAATTCTGCCATCTTCAGGACATGGATGAAGACCTATTAAAACAGAGGGAAAAAAAGTTGTTCTACTCCTGCAAAAAGGGTAGAAATAGGTTCTGGGAGCAGAATATAAAGGGTTCTCTTACATCCGAGGGAGGGACAAGATAGGGGTGAAAATCTCACCCATAAGACTTAGGATACAATGCCTTCCAAAGGCCGATGCTGAGTGAGGAACTCCCCCATCACTCCACAACCTGCTGCTGACTGCCAGGCTAAAGAAGCACCAAATAACAAGTCAGTTGCTAAGGGATGATCAAGAGCATGTAAAAGATATATCTTCTTAGGTTTGGGTGTGAAGGGAAGACCTAAAGCTAATGGTGTAGCACTAGAAGAAGTTTAAACATGTGGTGCCCTGAGAGTGAATAACACCAGTAAATCTCAAAGCCAGCTCTGCTCCTGACCAGATTAATTCAGTTACTATGGTAAAGTCATAGCAAAAGATAATCTGTGCTCATTTCCAGGTAGAAATACTGTCTACCTCAATTTCTACCATCATGGATAGCTTTTGATAAAATTTGTGAGGCACACAAAGAAGTAGAAGAAAAAAGATATGTCAAGAGACAAATCAATCTTGGGGTGCCTGGGTGGCTCTGTTGGCTAAGTCTCTGATTTCAGCTGAGGTCATGATCTCAGGGTCTTGGGATTGGGCCCCCCGTGTCAGGCTCCCTGCTCAGTGGGAAATCTGCTTCTCCCTCTCCTCTGCCCTTCCACCTGCTCATGCTCTCTCTCTCTTTGTCCCTCTCTCTTTGTCCCATATAAGTAAATAAAATCTTAAAAAAAAAAAAAAGGATACAAATCAACCAAAACAAAGTCAGATAGGATTCAGATGTTCAAACGATCAGTTAGGGTATTTCAAATAGATGGAAAACATGCATCATTGGATGGACAATTTCAGTAGAAAAATGGAAACTAAGAAAAAGAATGAATTGGAAATACTAGAAATGAAAAACACAGTTATAGGGATGAGGAAAGCCTATGACAGAATCATCAGTAGACTTGACACAGTACAGGAAAGAGTCAAGATCCTAGGGATGGATAAATAATACTCACATGGAAACATTAAAAAGAAAAAAATGAAAAGAATGAAAAGATTAGAGTATCTAAGAAATGTGGGACAATAGCAAGCAGTTTAAAATACCAGCAATTAGAATCCCATAAAGAGAACAGAGATTGAGACATAAGGAATATGTGAAAAGAGATGAAGGTAAAGAATTTTTAAAAACTAATTACAGAAAAATCACCACAGATCCAAGAATCTCAGAGAACACCAGGCAGAATAAATAATAATAATGAAATGTTAGTAATGAACCACACACACTTAGGTATACCATATTCAAACTGCTAAAAGACAAAGCAAAAATCCTGAAGGCAGCATGGGCAAGGGGGAGACGCATAGACACAGACAGAAGAATGACAGCAGATTTCTCGTCAGAAACTATTGAAGTCAGAAGACCATGTACTGACATCTTTAATGTTCTGAAAGATAAAGACAACTGTCAAAGCAGAATTCCAAACTAGTAAAAAATATTCAAACATGGAGGAGAAATAGACATTTTCAGACCCACAAAACTGAGGTAATTTACTCAGTGGGACTGAATTAAAGAAAATGTTAAGAAATGTTAAGCAAAGGAATTTATTTATCATTATTTTAAAGATTTATTTATGAGAGAGAGAAAGAGAGCATGGGTGAGAGAGTGAGAGAGAGCATGAGCAGGGGGGAGGGGTAGAGGGAGAAACAGACTCCCCGCTGAGCCGGGAGTCCGATGTGGGACTCGATCCCAGGACCCTGGGATCATGACCTGAGCTGAAGGCAGACGCTTAACCAACTGAGCCACCCAGGCGCCCCAGGAATTTATTTATTAAAAGATTTATTTCTTTATTTGAGAGAGAGGGATTGTGGGGGGGAGATAGAAGGAGAGGGAGAGTTTCAAGCAGATTCAGTGCTAAGTGTGGAGCCCATCCTGGGGCTCAATCCCACAACCCCGAGATCACGACCTGAGCTGAAACCAAGAGTCGGACACTCAACCAACTGCACCATCCAGGAGCCCCAGGCAAAGGAATTTAAAGCCCTATGGAAATTTAAATCTATACAAAGAAAAGTACACTAAAGGTATTATAAAATTTGTTTTTCTTATTTTTAAGTACTCTAAAAGATAACGGATATTCAAAAGGCGGGGTTGGCAAAATGTTCTGTAAAGGGCCAAACATTTACTCTGAACTATACATTCCCTACAGTCTCTGTTATAGCTGCTGACCTCTGAACTGGCTACAACAGTATTCTTGGAAAATTCATGAATGAATGAGCATGCTTATGTTCCAGTAAAACTGTATTATGGGTGCTGAAATTGGAATTTTTTATAATTTTCATGTGTCATACAATATTCTTTTGATTTTTTCCACCCAAATGTCAAAAACAGGTAAAGACCATTCTTTACTTGTGGGCTGTACAAAAACAGGTAGCATATTGACAAAAACAGTCAATGGGCTGGACGAAGCCTATGGGCCACTGTTTGCCAATTCCTAGTCTGAAGCAAAAATATTAGCAAAGTATTATGTGCTTGTAGAATAAATAAAAGTAAAATATTTGGCTGGGACGCCTGGTGTCTCAGTCGTTAAGCATCTGCCTTCAGCTCAGGTCATGATCCCAGGGTCCTGGGATCGAGCCCTGCATCGGGCTCTCTGTTGGGCGGGAAGCCTGCTTCTCCCTCTCCCACTCCCCCTGCTTTGTTCCCTCTCTTGCTTTGTCTCTCTCTGTCAAATAAATAAATTAAATATTTTAAAAAAGTAAAATATTTGGCATCAATAGCACAAAATAGGAGAGGGAGGAATTAGGAATATGCTACTGGAAGATCCTTACACAACATGCCAAGTAGCATGATGATATTTGAAGATACTTTCTGATTGAAGACATGTGTTGTAAGCTCTAAGGCATAGGCTAAAAAATATTTTTAAAAGAGACATATATAATAAGATAGCTTGTCATATTGGAAAAAGGATTGGCATTCAGACCTAATGGAAGTAACAGTTCAGAAATAGGCCCACACATATACAATCTGTTGATTTTCTACAAAATTACAACCACAATTTGATGGAGAAAGGATCATTTTTGAACAAATAATACCAGAATGGAATATTCATATTTAAAAAAATGAACCTGATCCATACCTTGCTCTCTGCATAAAAATTAACTCAAATGGATCCTTGACTTAAATGCAGAACCTAAAACTATAAAACTAGAAGAAATACAAGAGAAAATCTGTGATGTTGGTTTAGGCAAAGATTTCTTAAATATAACTCCAAAAGCACACAGGACACATTTTTTTGATAATTTAACTTTATCAACATAAAAAAATTCTCTTGGAAAGGTACATTTAAGGCATAGAAAAGTATATCATAATTTGAGACTTAGTATTTGATAGTCACATAGCTGCTAAAGATCCTGTTCCCAGAATTTATAATGAACTCTTAAAACTCCATAAGAACAACTGAATTTTTAAAAAGGAAAAAAAAAAAAAGATACACAGGTGGCAAATGAGCACCTAACAAGCTGCTCAAAATAATTCGTCTTTAGGGGAAATTCACATTAAAGCTGCTATGGGATGCAACTATGCACCAACTCGATGGGCTGAAATTGAAAAAGACTGGCCACGCCAAGTACTGATGGGGTCAGGAAGGAACCAGAACCGTAGGAGCGTCGAATGACACAACCACTTAGCAAAGAGTTCGGCAGGCTTTTTAAAAAGTTAACACCTACGTGCAAGGCTGAGCCCGTGGAGGACACAGAGCCAATGAAATGTTCACACACTGCAGATGGGAATGAGCAATGTTACAGTCACTTTAGAAAGCAGTTTGGAAATGTCTTGTAAATTTAAGCATACGCTTGTATTGAACCAGCATCTTTTTTTTTTTTTTTAAAGATTTTATTTATTTGAGAGCGAGAATGAGAGACAGCACAAGAGGGAAGAGGGTCAGAGGGAGAAGCAGACCCCCCGTGGAGCAGGGAGCCCAATGCGGGACTCGATCCAGGGACTCCAGGATCATGACCTGAGCCGAAGGCAGTTGCTTAACCAACTGAGCCACCCAGGCGCCCTTGAACCGGCATCTTGATCCAAGGTTTTCCATGTGAAATGATAACCTGTGGCCACACAAACATCTGTATGTCAATATTTCTAGAAGTTTGATGTGTAATTAGGCAAAAATGTACACCACTCAATTGTTCCTCACCTGGGGAATGGATAAACAGACTTTGGTAGATCCACACAATTGAATTCCACACAACAAAAAAAGAATAAACTACAGATACACACAACTACATGGATGAATCATAAACGCATCATACAAGTGAAAGAAGCCAGACTCAGAACTCTATACACATTTTTATTTTATTTTATTTTTTTAGAGAGAGCGAGTGCTCCAAGCGAAGGCTGGGGCAGAGAGAGAGAGAGTGAGGGAATCTCAAACAGGCTTCATGACCAGAGGGGAGCCTGTGGCCAGGCTTGATCTCATGATGCTGAGATCATGACCTGAGCCAAAATCAAGAGTTGGACGCTTAACCAACAGTGCCACTCAGGTGCCCCATATATACATTTTTAATTCCACTTTGTGAAATTCTGGAACAGGCAAAAGTATAAAATAAATAAGTCATGGAGATGAAAAGTACAGCATAGGGAATATAGTCGATAATATTGTAATCATGTATGGTGACAGAGGTGGACCACACTTATGGTGGGTATTGAATGATGTACAGAATTGCTGAATCAATATGTTGTACACCTAAAACTAATATAACATTATACATCGATTATACTTTAATAGTAGATTTAACTTAAAAAAAAAAAGAAACTATATCAGTGGTTGTCAGGAGCCTGGAATCGGGGGAAGAGTAAATAATAAAGTAGCATGAAGGAAATTTTGGCTACAGTTGAATTGTTCTAGATCTTGATTTTGTGGTGGTTAAACTGCAGGCACTTGTAAAAACTCAAAGAACTTTGGGTGCCTGGTGGCTCTTGATTTTGGCTCAGGTCATGATCTCAGGGTCATGAGATTAAGCCCGGTGTTGGGCTCCTCACTCAGTGTGGAGTAGGCTTGAGATTCTTTCTCTTTGGGGCACCTGGGTGGCTCAGTCGTTAAGTGTCTGCCTTCAGCTCGGGTCATGATCCCAGGGTCCTGGGATTGAGTACCACATCGGGCTCCCTGCTCAGTGGGAAGCCTGCTTCTACCTCTCCCACTCCCCCTGCTTGTGTTCCCTTTCTTGCTTTCTCTCTGTCAAATAAATAAATAAATAAAATCTTAAAAAAAAACAACAAACATTCTTTCTCTTTCTCCCTGTCCCTTTACCCCTCCCCCTGCTCATGCACACTCTATAAATAAATAAATAAAATCTTTAAAAAGAACCTCAAAGAATTTTGCACTAATAACAGTGAATTTTACTGTATGCATATTATACCTTAATTTAAAAAATGGAAAATATGTAGCACATAGGAAGATAAAATTGTGTATGTTTTTAATACCCTTTTGATTGTGTTTTTGATCTCTCTAGAATAAGTACCCATTGCTTTTATAATAAATAAGATGAAGCTATTTTTTTAAAGACTCACAAAAACTGGATCAAGGATTTTATTATTATTATTATTATTTAATGATCTCTATGCCCAACGTGGGGCTTGAACTCATAGCCCCAAGATCAAGAAGTCACATGACTGAGCCAGCCAGATGCCCTCAGATCAAGGATTTTAAAATCTTATTTGTTAGATTAATAATATGCAGTTTATGAATGTGATAATGATATAATTATTAAGAACAGTGTTCTCAGAAGTATTAATTGGCACATCAATTTGGCAATATTATTAACACATATATTCATATTCCTTGATCCAAAAACCCCACTTATAGGTATTTAACCTAGAAATATGTTGGCTTATGGGCATTACATAAATACTGTTTTAAATAAAGAATAATTCAAAATAATTGAAGTAAACAATGAGTTAAAATAGTCATGATAAATTTGTTATTGAATATGACTACAGTTTATGACTATGTTCTGACACATAAAGATTTATAACACATACCGTTAAATAGGAAATGCAAGTTACAAACAGCAGTGTAATAGCTTTCTTTACTAAATATTACAGGCTAGCTAATTGTTAAGTGCTTTGTAGAGATGCCTTGTTTAATGGCCACCACAGATAATAACTATTATGTTTTCACCATTATTAGCTCTATTTTTACAAATGAAGAAAACGAGGCATTTAGTTTGGATGTACATCTTCTCATCAGAGCCATACGGTGATACTTCGAGATACTTGGAGATATTTCTCTGCCTCCTAAATACCTTAAGACCACTTGGTACAACTATAGCAATGAGGAGTTTGTGATGGTAGATAGCATCTCTGAGCTGTGAATTTCTCTTGGATCCCACACTTCAAATCTAGGGGAACTTCTAGCTTCTCACCTACTTCATGCTGGGGTAGAGGAGAAACTCCAAAGGGGGCAAAGTGCAAAAATAGAAGATAGAGCAGGTCCATGGCATTAGAGGATGAAGCTATTTAGGTGAACACAAAATCAAAGACCCCAATTCTTTTGGGTGGGGGGCCATATCCTGTTTATCTCCTTTAGAGACACAGTATGCTTGGAAGCAGTAAGTTCCAGAGGGAATCATTACATCAGTAAGGAGAGTCAGAACACGATTGGACAGGTCACTGCAAGAGCTCATTCTTTAACTCTTAATCACCGTTATCTGCATCCTATAGAATAGTCAATTACAGAAAGTTTGTATAAAGTAATACAAATCTGAAGCAATAAGAGTAAGAACATAAAGACTATGAGTATGTAGCTCAGGATACAAATCATTTCTGTGTGAAGCCTTCTTAATCCTGAAGGTCCATAAATCAAGTCTGATTTGGAGGAAGTCTTAGCAGTCGGTGACATCTGAGCACCAAATCCATTCCCGAACTAGCTGAGGGACGCTATGATCTTGACGACTTCCCTCAATCTCTCTAAACTTCGCTTTTTTCATTGCAGATGAAGAAGCTGGACTCAGTACTTCTATGTTCCTTCACTGTCTGGTTTCCCAAAATGACCAAAATTACCTTGAATGTATATCTATACTATAAATACTATGTATATACCATGTTTAATATATATCATGTATCTATCTTAATAATATATATTATTAATATATTATTAATATATTAATGCATATTATTATTTCTATATGTTATTAAAATGGTATCACTCAAGGAGATAAAAACAGGTATATATTTTACTCTTGGCATCTAAGCCTCCAGAATACAAGACCCACCATCAGAAAGGAGGCAGTTCAAGCGGGAACAACTCATTCTTTTTCCACGGACCTTGGCCCCAAACCATGAAGGCAGATCTGTAATGCCTCTTTTCCTTAGATTAGTTGCACATAAACAGCCTGGGACCTTCCCAGAGGGAGACATCCCATTCCATCCTTCATAGCTTCCACCTCATCCTCCTTCCCTCCCCCTCACACACCTACCACAAACCAGGACCACAGCCTGATTCTCAACTGAGGACTGGGATTGAATCTGAGTATCATTAGGAGAAAGTGATTTCACCTTCCTGTTCCTTGCTTTTCTCATAGGAGGAGAATAAAGAGGAGAAAACTATCAACCATCTACGGCTAGGCTGGAGACTAAGTGACACAAAGTAATTGCAAAACACCAGGTAGTAAATATGGGATCAAGAAATAGACTGTAAATGTCAGTTTGGGGATACCCACTTTCTGCCATTGTACTCTATAGGAAATTAATGATTCTTCAGTGCTTGCCTCATGCAGATCTTTGCCTGGGGCAACTTCCGGATGGAATCCACCTTTGTGCAGCATGAGAACCAGGAAATATGGTTGCACAGCTACTGAGCTGTTGGCGCCTGATGTCACACAGGGCTAGAATCACGTGAAACAGAGAAGCGCCTTCATGCAAACCACCAGAAGGTGCCTCATTTGACAGACCAATGAGCCATTATGCCCCCTCAGGGACACCAATTCTGAATAGATTGTTCTGAGCTAAAGCAATTCTTCCCTGGGACACAGGGCTTGGCAACTGAAGCACAGAGGGTTTCTGTGCTAACATGTGCCCTCAGCTGGCTTTCTCTGAGCAGGGCACAGCCCATTCAACGTGCCTGTTCTTTTTTTTTTTTTTTTAAAGATTTTATTTATTTATTTGACAGAGAGAGACACAGCGAGAGAGGGAACACAAGCAGGGGGAGTGGGAGAGGGAGAAGCAGGCTCCCCGCTGAGCTGGGAGCCCGATGCGGGGCTCGATCCCAGGACCCTGGGATCGACCTGAGCCGAAGGCAGACGCTTAATGACTGAGCCACCCAGGCGCCCCATCAACGTGCCTGTTCTTGACCCCAGCCTTACCTTGTCAAGATCACACCCAAAGTATAAATGCAAATACTGCTTGGGACCTGGGTGCCCCACCCTGGTCTGCGGGCCACAGACGATTTGCTTTTAAGCAACATGCCAATGAGTTAGACTCCTGTTATAGCACTCCTTTAGAAAAAAAAAGTTTATTATTTTTTCCAAATTATAAAAATTATACATGCAAAATATGGCCATAGGATGGCATAGAAAAGTATAGAAAAGGAAATAAAAAGTACCCATTAGCACTCTATTCCCTAGCAGCAATAGCTGGTATATCTATCACTGAATTTGTCTCATATATATGTATTTTTTTTTTTAAGATTTTATTTATTTATTTGAGAGAGAGAGAATGAGAGAGAGCACATGAGAGGGGGGAGGGTCAGAGGGAGAAGCAGACTCCCCGCTGAGCAGGGAGCCCGATGCGGGACTCGATCCAGGGACTCCAGAATCATGACCTGAGCTGAAGGCAGTCGCTTAACCAACTGAGCCACCCAGGCGCCCTGTATTTTTTTTTCTATAATTAGATTTTACCTCCACAGACATCATTGTTAATGGCATCCAGGTTTTTAGAAGGATGTTATAGTGAGGTTTTCCATATGTGAATCAGGATTAAGTGGTTGTTTCTTGTTTTTCCTGGACTTGATGACCTTGAAGAAGAAAGAGATGAAGACAGAGCAGTTGAGATGCGGCTGATTCTTTCTCCCTGCACTGACTCTTTCTCCCAGCCACTGACTACATCCCCTTCTCTCTTCTCCCTGTAAAGCTCTCACTCTCACCTCTCCCCTTCAGTGAACTCCTGTCCTTTGATTCACCCCCTGACCTTGATTGAGATCCTGAAATGAGATAGTCACTCACACACAGCATGAGTACATGTGGACAGGCAGGAGAGAGGAAAGAGCAGGTGTACTCAATGCAAAGAGCTGAGGGGGAAGGTTCTCACTGGGAAGACAGGTGGGAGGAGAGTGTGAGGCTGTGAGGGAAAGGCTGGAAAGTTTGAGGGCCTCAGAACTGGAGAGACCTAAGAGTGGGGGACTGCTGTGTGTCTGAATGCATCAACCTTTGTATTGATCTGTTTCACTCTGGTATTAGCCTTTGATGGTCTTCCCACAATCCCTCATGGATGTGTGTGACAAAGAACATGGACTTAGTCCTTTAGTACCAACCCCATCTGTCTGTGTAGACCAGTCTGTATATCTCATTAAAGGCAGCTCACTTTGTGTTTTGAGATATTCAGGGGCACTGTTGATCATTTAGGTCTGGTATGAGCTCTCTTTAACATCCTCTGGGATAGATGACATTTCCCCCATATTTTAGATGAAGGACCTGAGGTTCCTGGTATTTAAGTCCACTAGCCAGTTAGGAAATCACAGAGCCAGGATTGAAGCAAATCTGCCTTAATGAAGCCCAAATTTACTAAATAATCTTCCTTCTTTGATACATTCAACCAATTCTACAATACTTAGCTAATTTTATATACTTGGAAGGCCTCTCTAGGGTTTCTCTCTTCAACATGATAAAAATCTCTTTCTTTAAAAAAAGAAAGAATGATGGAAAGGACAGTCAGTCTAGTTTTCTTTAAGTCTTCTATGTTGGAAAAATGATGTTCCCCAGAAGTTCCCACCTTGATGAAACTGTGAATTACAGATCTCAGCTGTCTCGGATCCGCACTTAGTTCAAAGCAGATGAGTTTGAGTTTATCACCTTCCTCACAGTTGACTTTGGTAAGTCGTCCATACACCAAGACCTCCATCTTCCCTGTATTATCTTGTATTTCATACAAAATGATGTGTTCATTCAACACTTTTTTCTGCAAAAGAAAATCAACACCCTTCTCCTGAGAACTGGATCAGGTTTCCACATCTATGAGAAACACAGGGTGTGGGTGTAAACTTTTGTCTTTGACAGGTTAATATGAGCTGGAGGTTCAGAACGAGGGGTGGAAAATAGCTTAAAATATTTTGTTCAGAGAATTCTTATGAGTCTGAGGATTGCCACTAATCATCGTTAAGTAGATTATGTCATTTCTGTAATTCTTCTCCATTGTCTATTTATTCACTCCTCCCATTCTGCCTGAATCCTGAATCTAGATCATCTAGTCCCATTGTTCTAGGTTCCTTCTCACTCACTACTCACTAATTCTGCATATGCACCTGTGTGCACAGCCACTTACACAGAGGGCACAGGAAACAACAGGGGTAGAAGGAAAGAGCCACCCTAGAAGACACCTTTAATGGAATATGGAACAAAACTTCCCATAGAAAAGTAAGGTTGGCTCAGCTTAGTATTTCCATGATGAGTTGGGACAGAAATACCTTCACTAATTCTAAGAATTAACCCAAATTCTGCATTTTATTGACCATATTAATAAATTGAGTATTTTTAAAAAATTTTTTGGGGGGAGGGGTCATTGGAGATGGAGAGAGAGAATCTTAAGCAGACTCCACACCCAGCATGGAGACCAATGTGGGGCTCAATCTCAGAACCCTGAAATCATGACCTGAGCTGAAATCAAGAGTTGGACGCTTAACTGACTGAGCCACCCAGGTACCCCATAAATTGAGTATTAAACAACATGATTTCTCTAGTCTTTTCAATATCTATATTTCCTATTAAATAATGCCAAAGTCAGTTGCCCTACAATATTTTGATGAGTGAATGTGAAGAGAAGAGCACTTTAGGATTCAGATGATCAGAATCTTAGCTAACTGTTGGAAACAGCTGCATTTTAGGGCAGAGTCATCTTTTTATTTTTTACTCTGGTTGTCAAAACTAGCATCCAAGTTTGGGAGGGTAACTATTCACAGTTAACTTAAGCTGTCACTGAAATGGATGAAACAAAACTCAAACAAAATCATAAGGATATGTATACTAATAGAAAGTCTGCACTGTACTGGACCAGAATACCTGTGAGTGGATCATCATATCTGATAAGTGCCAAGGATTCTGGGAAATCTCTTTCTGTAGAATTTGCATGGCATTACCTTGGGAAGCAGAATATGACGAGTTTTTCTATCCCATATCCTGAAGTGGGAAGCTTCTACCCAACTACTCTGGTCACTGGGGCCTTGAGTTCCCGTGATTCAGAAGTTAACCGAACTCTACTTGGCAAGTCAGACCTTCAAATTCTGGGGTTGCAGAAGAAATAGTACAAAACAATGGTGTTGGGCTTACCTTATGCACCTGATATATCCCACTCACAAATGTTCCTGGCTCCTGTGAGTAAAGATTATTGATTTTAGGAGTTGCATTTGCATTTTGGATCAGTCTGCTCGAGATTTCCATCTTTCGGTCAGCATTGACATCAGACACACAAGTGGCATCATACACCTCCAGGAACCCATTGCGACCATAGTAATCTGATATGGCGATGACTTTCTTTGGGATGAACTTCTCCTTCAGGCTGACATGAAAAACCTTCACTTGGAAGAATTGGCTCTCAGTAGCCACAGTGGCATGGAACATCTTTCTCTCTGCTTCCATGAGATCATATGCAAATGGTTCTGTTGCTTTCAGCACCATCACTTCCTTGGGGCCCTTCTGGAAACCCTCTTCCATGGAAGCTTCTCTAGGTACAGCCTTCAATCTTGGTTTCTACTTGGAAGTACACATCAAAAAGAGACACAGTTAAGAAAGGGAATACACAGTCACTTTCTAGTGCGACTCACCTAGGGTCAATGTTGAGCCTCCAGAAATACCTGATTGGATAGGTTTGGAAAAAAATGAGCTGGGCAGAAATGGCTGACCTGGTATAATGTAGCCTGTGAAAGACATGGAGAAGAGTTAAACATAATTTTATTTATTTTCTTCATTATTTTATGAGTTTGGGAGGAATAATATTTTTTCTTTAAATGTGATTAACCCAAGATAAAAAGTATTTCTCCTAGGAGAGCTCTGTCAAGCATAGAGGAAGTGGGCAATAGCCATGTTGTCATGAAGGGATTCCCAGTAGAGATGAAGATGAATATATCATCTTAATTTACCAATCAATTCATTTTAGTGAGCAAAGTAAGATATAAATAGGGAAGGAAATAAATCATCCTAACAGCACTGACAGTGGGAAAGGCTCCAGTCAGAAACCACTGATTTCATCTGGAATCAATCCCAGTAGAAGTCACAAATGAAAGACGGAAATCACTAGCCCTTTTCCAAGAAGTACTGTGCTAAAAAGAGATTAAACAAGCACTGGAGAATCTCATGAACTTCACTAATTTGGAAGTGCCCTGGCTCCAGGCTCTTGAAGAGTAGCAGAATGAGCCATCTGAAAATATGCTTCCTTGGCATAGAATTATTTTGAGCTGATTATTTAAAAAAATAGCAGATATAGGAAAAGCTCTACAAAGAGAATAGAAATTGCCCTTTTGTAAGGAACATGCATTTGTAAGAGTGTCTCTCTCTCCACCAGGAAGAGAAGGACAACTCTAAATCACAAGAAAATCTTATGATGAAAAATGACCTGACTGAAATCTGCATAACAAACACCCTTGTTTATCCACTTTTCCTGGTAATCTTCATAAGTGGCCTCCACACCTTCCTTTCTCTTGTCTTTAGCTGAAGATGATATTTTAGCCAGTGGTTTAGTCCACCTCAGGGAGTTACTAATTTTTCCCTGGTTTCTCCCAGGTATATATGAAGTATATATATTATAACAAACTTCTGCTTGTTTTTCTCTTATTAATCTGTCTCTTATTATAGGGGTCTCAGCCAAGAACTTAGAAGGGTAAAGGAGAAGAATAATTTCCCCCTTTACCACACTTCTCTGTTGGAATAATGGCAGGACCCTGAGGAGAAGCATGTCAGTGGAGAAGCCAAGTGTCAGGGGAATTTCTCTGACATCCTGTCTCCCCAGTGGCCTGAATCACATAAGAGTTTCAGGAGAGCACTTGGAATTGGAGGGAAGTATTGATATGTAAAAGGAAGTAAAGGAAGTATGAAGGCAAGGAGAAAGGTGGGTCCCAGGGTCAAGTATGAGGCCACAAGTTGGCTGTCACGGAGACTAGCAATGCTTCTTGTGATCTGACTTGGAAAACTATTATGGATCTACCCTGAGGCTCATGGAAGCATATCTAATGGACACATGTTCTTCTTTTGCTCATTGCAGGTCTGAGGAATACTGGAAATAACCTAAAGTCAAATAATACAGAATTATTTTTCTAATTTATGGAATAACTGTGTAATTTCCCTTATACATTAAAATAAGAATTTAAATCTACATTGGTTGACTTAAATAGCACTTTAAGGCATATTAAGTGACAAAAAACCCCTCAAACTGGATTATAGAAAAATATATGTCATGTGACAAAATGATATTCTTTGTACATACATAACAAAGGGTAAAATCAGAAAGACTATTTTCAAAATGTCATGTTTGATGTAAGAGAGATCACACAGTAAAATTTTACCTATTTTTGTCTGTGTATCTCCATTTCCTAAATTTCCTAAGATAATATTATTTATATAATAAAAAATGGGAGAGGAAGAATGGGTGATAGTGCTCTGGTTGACTCTGTATTTCTACACCCTCTTCCACATAAGTGGTCTCTGTTGTGCATTGAGGAAAACACAAAAATAAAATCAAACAAATAAATGACCAATTAAATCCCATGTGGAATAAGGATGATTATCTGTCCAGTGGCTCTTAGGTTATTTTAATGCAGAGGGGGATATAATTAGAGCTGGAATTTGAATTTAGGTGGGATATTAAAATATATACTCAGTAAATAAATGAGTGATTTAAATAAAGAAATAATTGTATGCAGTTGGGGATTACTAAGAAGCCCTTCCAGGGTTCTTTTGATCCTTGTCAACAGCTAACAAGGAAGGGAAATACTGGAAACAGGCACTCTGTACCTTGGTTAAGGAACTGCTGGATGGGATTTTTGGCAGCGTCTGCAGAATGCAGGGAGGACTTGCATTTGGGCATGTGCTGGTTGCTGAAAGTTCTAGAAACTGACTCTATTCCTGGAATAGCTGCATCCTTATGGTGTCATCAATTTTGGTGGTTATATCATCTCTTCTCTGTAGAAAAATAGACTTTTGTTCTTAGTTGTGGTTGTTTCCGAAATTAGATGAAATATAATATGCTTTCATTTCATTCTTACTCTGTAAAACAGGACCTTAACTCTACTAATTAGATCCTGTTGCAGGGGGAATAGGAGTGAATATGTAGACATCCTACCCTTACCTTTCTCTCATCTCAACCAGGATTAGACATCTCACTCTGCAAATCTTAAAAGTTCAGATGACTGAAATTTCATTGGTCTGAGATAGAATATGGTGGCTCTACATTTCCTGCAGAACTGGTCCAAATCAACTGATGAGGTATAACTCTCAAAGCTATCTTTCTGTTGTAAGGATAGCATGTCTCACACAAGGTTGGCCACATTTATGGGCACTTATTAACTCAGCCTTTCTCATCAAGTACATCAGTTTCTATCATCCGCTCTTTAGCATTTAGAAGATCCAGCCCTCCACCCAGTAGGAGCTCTAATCCTAACCCTGACGGAGATGTTCTCTCAACATGTGATTTCTCAGCCACGGATTCTGCTATCTTTACAGAGTGGGCCAGACAACCTGAAACTTTCAGCATTCTGAGCTGTATTCGGTATATTCAATATCCCACCCAAACCATGGCCACTGGCTGTACATTTTCTCAGTAAGTTTGGGAAATATTGTGGTAATCATGGGCCTTTACTGCCTTTCATTGCTTAATGAAAGCTATTAAATATTCATCACATTAGTTAATTAGCCACAGTTTTTAGCACTTCTGACATTCAGTAATCTAATTTTTAAAGTGCCAATTGTTGAAAGGCATATTACAGAGCTGCCTCTGTAGAGCAGCTTCTTGATTACACAACCTCTGGCCACCCTGGGCACCTGGCATATGGAAACAACCCCAAACCTAACACTAACTGCTTAAATGTATAAAAATGAATTGTAGACATTTTAACGTCAGCATATCTACTCTAGATTTGGGATATGCTAACTAAATGTTAAACTTTAGATTTCAAAGTCTGGATTTGAATCCAGTACCAAGTAAATGCCCAGTGCACAGAAATGTCTTCATCATTGTTTTCCCATGGATTTTTAGAAGTTTGTACTCTGCTCTGATAAACAGTATTTCATGGTTTATGATGACCCTGTTGACGGCAACTCTGTTATAAGTAACCTTATAAAAGTAGTCTCTCCATTCATATCAGCCACATACACTTAGTCATCTTATTGACAGGACCATCTTGAGCTATTACTTTTTAAAATTCAGTGATCATAAACTGGAATCACAGTAATAGGACTTAGATGATGAAAATATAATCTTCATTTGGATAATAGTTAGAATGCATAAGCAGGTCATTTTCTCTAAGAGTATATCCTCCACCTCCCACCTGGTTCATGAATCATGCCATTCTATGCTGTTTGTTTCAAGGACATATAAAGCAGAAATCAAAGGTGAGAGTGAGCTGTTCATGGCTTTGGATCCAAAAAAGCAAACAAAGCACACATCTTAGAGAAAATCCTTGGGAGACCCTGAGATGAGTCAGAGCAAGGCTTTCCTACTCACGTAATGAAGCACAGACTGAATGGTTAGAAACCCTTTTGGCAGGGGTCCTGCACATGTGGCCAGACCCCAGAGGAGGAATGATACCACAGGACACATAGGTGTAAGAGAGTGAGGGGGCAGAGGAGCCTCCCTGGGGTCCCTGTGCTCCCAGGAAGTTTCAGGGCAGCAGAAGGATTCTTAGTGAGAAGAAATGACCATGTCACATGTATAGGCAGATGGGGATGTAGAAACTGTCACTTCCAAGCCAGTATGCATGGCAAAAGTAGAGTTATCTTGAGATGGGCACTATGTCATTGTCATGGCAAAGAGACAGGAGGACTGAAGTTCCAATGACCAGATAAGGTCGCAGCCATGGCTGCCTGGTCTGGAGGCAAACAGGCAGAGGTTGCTAGCTCCGTCCAATAAGTATGTCCTGGAGAGACTGTGGAGGAATTATCAGTTATGGGGGCTGACATCAGGAAGAAGAAGGAGACAGAACTTGAGGAACTTGTCCATAAGGAGTCTGCCCTCAACTCTATGTGTGTTTTGGGGGCAGGGTCCAGCCTGGGTCAGGGGGCAGCTTAGGGTCAGGTAATAAAGTATACTAGAAGTCAGTGATTAAAATGCTGCCTTGCCCATCCCTCAGGTTGCCTGTGTATTCACCACAGAATGGACATTGTACCCCCGAGTGCTGGCAGCCCCTGGGGCCACATCAGGGCAGTACAAAGGCAGGCTAGGAAAAAGTTGATGCACGTTTGTAGGCACTCACCTGTCTACCCTTGTCCTGTCTTTCCCTATCATCTGAGGTTATTGTCCGGGAAGAAAGGAGAACTTAGTCTCATTATAATGGTTGCAAAAGCTGGGCAGGAAAAATAAAGGGATCCATGAAAGGGAGCAGTGGGAAGATGGGATGCATTGTGGTCTGAGCATCGGGGAGGACTTGTCAGAGGAAATGAGTCAGGCTGGGGTCTGAAGGGGGTGTCTCTGGGCCAGTGAAAAGATAGGAGCAATGAATTCCAAATCAAAGAAACGGAATATGTTCACACAGCTGACGTGGGAGGAAGCACTGAATGCTGGACATGAATCCAGAAATTGGTCAGCAAATCAAGGAGAAATGGATGAATGGAGAACATAGGGGATAAACATCCTCTTATGTTCATCTCTAGTTGTCTGGCCACTCCCCACCCCTACTCCTGGACCAAGCCAGTAATCCTCTTGAGATCAAGAATTATGTCAAAATGCATACCTTGCAGGTAGCAAAGAACATCTAATGCAACAAAATCTCAGTATCTGCATTTGATAAAATAATGGGTGTTTTTTGGTAATTAGAATATTTATACATCGTAGGGAATTACTGAGAAGCTCTCTCAAGGTCATCACAAGTCCTATAGCATGTTGTGGAAGGGTACAATTAATGGGAAGAGGAAGATGGTACCTTGGTTGAGGAACTGCTGCCTGGGGTTGGTGGAGGCATCTGAGGAGTCTGAGGGTTGCTGCACGTTGACTGTGTACTGGTTACAGAAGGTCCTGGAAGCTGTGTCTGTCCCTGGGTTGGCTGGGTCCTCTTGGATTCATCATTTTGTATGGTTTTGATTTTCTTTTTCTGAAAGTAGTTTTCCCCCCTTGGTTACTGGTGTTCAATGTTAGATAAACCAGGACATCTCTATCTCTCTTCCCATGTCTCCCTCCCTCACTTTCCCTCTTTCTCTCTCTCTCTCTCTCTCTGTCTCTCTCTCCCCTTCTTCCCCTAACACACACCAGGATCTTCACTCTGGAATTATGGCATGTATTTAGATACCTCCAACATCTCCCCAGCTCAGATACCAACCAGGATTACAAATGTCGCTCTGCAAATTTTAACAACTCAGATAATTCCAATTTCATTGCTCTGTTGTGGAATCCTCTTCTACTTCTGCTGCAGACTGGCCTATGTCTCTTCTCCAGGAGAACACTGGATTTATGGACTGATAGAAAATCCTACCAGGGTCTAAGAAGAGCAGGTCTCAGAAGAATATCGGCTGGGTTTAAGGATGTTTTATTAACCAGGTCTTTATCTCCTTGCACCTTAAGCAAACAAGCATACTGGTATCCATCCCCTGTTCTTCGGGTCTAGAAAACCCCATCCTCATCCATTTGGATGCTTTGTTTATCATCCCAGAGAGATTCCCTTGGACTCATAATTCTAGAGGCAGGATTCTGGACAAGCAACCAAATCCTTCAGAGATCTCAACAACATACAGGCTCCTGCAGGAATTGCCCCAGGCCATTCCAAGTACCTGGATTTTCATACTTGTTAAGCAAGGGCAGGAAGTGTCAGTAAAATCTATGTTCTTGACTACTATTACTGTTACGAGTGAAAGCCCATTTGTGCCATTCTACATCTAATATAAATTTGCCACAGTTCTACCACTTTGGGGACTCATTTGTCTGATAAATAAAGTGTCACTAGTTGATAAAGCTGTGGATGAGGGAGCTCCTGAAAATAGCTGCTCTGGTGTGCAGCTTCCTGATTAGAGCCACATCGGACCACCCCCTGCCCCTCATTGTCATTAGAAGGTTTTCAGAGCCTGGGCAGTGGAAACAAAGTCCAGACATGACCCTGTCTAGTCATCAATTAAAAAAAATAAATTAATAACTATTGTAACATCCACACCCCTGCCATGTACTCAGTAGTGCCCAGTAAGAGTTCAAGTGTAGAGTTAGTGACTTTCACCGTCTGGCTGACCCTTTTAGAAGACTGTTAACTTCTACGAACCTCACTTTTCTGTTCGGTGATATGGGACTAACAATACCATCTGAGTGATAAATAATAAATGGTCTTATAAGGAAGAACAAGATCACACATAAAAAGCACGTTAAGCACACAGATTTTAGAGTCCAGGTCATTAAATGTTCAATACAAAGATATGTCAAGATTGTCCTTAGTATTTCATGTCTATAGAGGGATCTTGTATTTCCCCTCTGATCCACAGATGCTTCAGACTGTATGTGTGACCCTCTCCATGGCATGGGGACTAAAGACGCTTCTCTATTCACCTCTGCCACATGCAGTAATTTAAAGTCATTGACAAGAACTTTGTGAGGTTCTGTCAAAATCAGTTAAACTGAAAGCATCTACTGAATAACAGGATTTAGATGCTGAAAATACACTTTCTGATTGGATGACGTTTAAATATCTCGCTGATTATTTTCCCAGAGATGATTTCTTCATCTTCCTGCCCCGTTCAGCACACAGGATGGTCTGAGCTGTTTGCTTCAGGAAGGAGACAGCAGCAGGTCTCAAGGATAATATTGTTCTGTGTCCGGTTTGAGGCAACAGAACAAACAGAACCCACACCTTAGAGAAAATCCTTGGGAGCACCCGAGGTGAGTCAGAACAAAGCTTTCCTGCTCACCTCATGAAGCATAGGGTGAACAGTCAGACACATTTTTTTGCAGACCTCCCTCACAGGTGGCCAGACCCCAGAGGAGGAATGAGAGCTTGGGGTATCTACATTTAAGAAGCTGAGGGGTAGAGGAGCCCCCCCGGGTTCCCTGTGCTCCCAGGAAGTTTCAGGGCAGCAGAAGGATTCTTATGTGAGAAGAAATGACCATGTCACATGTACAGGCAGATGGGGATGTAGAAAGTGTGAGTTCCAAGTCAGTATGCACGGCCAAAGTAGAGTTGTCCTGAGATGGGCCCTATGTCATTTGATGGCAGAAAGATGGGGGTTGAAGTTCCAATGACCAGATGAGGTCACAGCCATGGCCACCTGGCCTGAGGCAAACAGGCACAGGTTGGTAGCTCCATCTCATAAGCATATCCTGGAGAGACTGTGGAGGGAGTATGAGTTATGGGGGCTGACAACAGCAAGAATAAGAAGAGAGAATGTGAGAAACCTTGTCCATAGGGAGTCTGCCCTCAACTGCTATGTGTGTGTGTTGAGGGTTGGGTCCAGCCTGGGTCAGGGGTAGCTTGGATGGGGTAACAAACTATACTAGACGTCAGTGATTAAAATGCTGCCTTGCCCAACCCTCAGGTTGCCTGTGTATTCACCACAGAATGGACATTGTACCCCCGAGTGTTGGTAGCCCCTGGGGCTACGTCAGGGCAGTACAAAGGCAGGCTAGGAAAAAGTTGATGCACGTTTGTAGGCACTCACCTGTCTACCCTTGTCCTGTCTTTCCCTATCATCTGAGGTTATTGTCCGGGAAGAAAGGAGAACTTAGACTCATTATAATGGTTGCAAAAGCTGGGCAGGAAAAATAAAGGGATCCATGAAAGGGAGCAGTGGGAAGATGGGATGCATTGTGGTCTGAGCATCAGGAAGGACTTGCCAGAGGAAAGGAGTCACGCTGGTGTCTGAAGGGATGCCTCTGGGCCAGCGAAAAGATAGAAGCAGTGAATTCCAAATCAAAGAAATGGAATATGTTCACACAGCTGACGTGGGAGCAAGCACTGAATGCTGGACATGAATCCAGAAATTGGTCAGCAAATCAAGGAGAAATGGATGAATGGAGAACATAGGGGATAAACATCCTCTTATGTTCATCTCTAGTTGTCTGGCCACTCCCCACCCCTACTCCTGGACCAAGCCAGTAACCCTCTTGAGATCAGGAATTATGTCAAAATGCATACCTTGCAGGTAGCAAAGAACATCTAATGCAACAAAATCTCAGTATCTGCATTTGATAAAATAATGGGTGTTTTTTGGTAATTAGAATATTTATACATCGTAGGGAATTACTGAGAAGCTCTCTCAAGGTCATCACAAGTCCTATAGCATGTTGTGGAAGGGTACAATTAATGGGAAGAGGAAGATGGTACCTTGGTTGAGGAACTGCTGCCTGGGGTTGGTGGAGGCATCTGAGGAGTCTGAGGGTTGCTGCACGTTGACTGTGTACTGGTTACAGAAGGTCCTGGAAGCTGAGTCTGTCCCTGGGTTGGCTGGGTCCTCTTGGATTCATCATTTTGTATGGTTTTGATTTTCTTTTTCTGAAAGTAGTTTTCCCCCCTTGGTTAATGGTGTTCAATGTTAGATAAACCAGGACATCTCTATCTCTCTTCCCGTGTCTCCCTCCCTCACTTTCCCCCCTTCTCTCTGTCTCTCTCTCTCTTCCTTTATATCCTTCCCTCACTTTCCCTTCTTCTCTCTCTGTCTCTCTTTCTCTTGCTTTCTTTTTCTTCCCCTAACACACACCAGGATCTTCACTCTGGAATTACGGCACGTATTTAGATACCTCCAACATCTCCCCAGCTCAGACACCAACGAGGATTACAAATGCCGCTCTGCAAATTTTAACAACTCAGATAATTCCAATTTCATTGCTCTGTTGTGGAATCCTCTTCTACTTCTGCTGCAGACTGGCCTATGTCTCTTCTCCAGGAGAACACTGGATTTATGGACTGATAGAAAATCCTACCAGGGTCTAAGAAGAGCAGGTCTCAGAAGAATATCGGCTGGGTTTAAGGATGTTTTATTAACCAGGTCTTTATCTCCTTGCACCTTAAGCAAACAAGCATACTGGTATCCATCCCCTGTTCTTCGGGTCTAGAAAACCCCATCCTCATCCATTTGTTTATCATCCCAGAGAGATTCCCTCGGACTCATAATTCTAGAGGCAGGATTCTGACCAAGCAACCAAATCCTTCAGAGATCTCAACAACACACAGGCTCCTGCAGGAATTGCCCCAGGCCATTCCAAGTACCTGGATTTTCATACTTGTTAAGCAAGGGCAGGAAGTGTCAGTAAAATCTATGTTCTTGACTACTATTACTGTTACGAGTGAAAGCCCATTTGTGCCATTCTACATCTAATATAAATTTGCCACAGTTCTACCACTTTGGGGACTCATTTGTCTGATAAATAAAGTGTCACTAGTTGATAAAGCTGTGGATGAGGGAGCTCCTGAAAATAGCTGCTCTGGTGTGCAGCTTCCTGATTAGAGCCATATCGGACCACCCCCTGCCCCTCATTGTCATTAGAAGATTTTCAGAGCCTGGGCAGTGGAAACAAAGTCCAGACATGACCCTGTCTAGTCATCAATTAAAAAAAATAAATTAATAACTATTGTAACATCCACACCCCTGCCATGTACTCAGTAGTGCCCAGTAAGAGTTCAAGTGTAGAGTTAGTGACTTTCCACCATCTGGCTGACCCTTTTAGAAGACTGTTAACCTCTACAAACCTCATTTTTCTCATCAGTGAAATGGGACTAACAATACCATCTGAGTGATAAATAATAAATGGTCTTATAAGGAAGGACGAAATCACTCACACAAAGCACATATATATTAGAATCTAGTCACTAAATATTCAATACAGAGAAATGTCAAGAATGTCATTAGTATTTCATGTCGATGCAGGGAGCATGTATTTCCATTCTGATGTGCAGATATTTCATGCTATATGTGTGACCCTCTTGATGGCATGAGAAAGCTTTCCTAAAAGAAATCAAAACCCCAAACAGATAGCACCTCACACCAGTCAGAATGCTTAAAATTAACTTGTCAGGAAACAAATTTTGTCAAGGATGGAGAGAAAGGGGAACCCTCTTACACTGTGGATGATGTAAGGTGGTGCAGCCAGTCTGGAAAACAGTATGGAGATTCCTGAAAAAGTTGAAAATAGAGCTACCCTATGACCCAGCAATTGCACTACTAGGTATTTACCCCAAAGATACAAATGTAATGATCCAAAGGGACACCTGCACCCCAATGTTTATACCAGCAATATCCAAAGTATCCTAACTGGGGAAAGGGCCAAGATGTCCATCGACAGATGAATGGATAAAGAAGATGCGGCATACACACACACACACACACACAGGAATATTACTCAGCCATCAAAAAGGATGGATTCTTGCCATTTACATCGAAATGGGTGGAACTGGAGGGTATTTTGCTGAGCTAAATAAGTCAATCAGAGAAAGACAAGTATCATATAAAGTTTCACTCTTATGTGGAATATAAGAAACAGTGTAGAGGATCATCGGGGAAGGGAGGGAAAATGGAATGGAAAGAAATCAGAGAGGGAAACAAACCATGAGAGACTGTTAATTATAGGAAACAAACTGAGGGTTGCTGGAGTGGAGGTGTGTGGGGGGATGGGGTCACGGGGTGATGGGCATTAACAAGGGCACCAGAGGTGATGAGCACTGGGTGTTATGTGTAACTGATGAATTGTTGAACTGTACATATGAAACTAATGATGTATGGTATGTTGGCTAATTGAATTTAAATAAAAAAAAGAAGCTTCTCTACTTCTGCCACATGTAGTAATTTAAACACATTGACAAGAACATTGTGAGCTTCTCTCAAATTCATTTAAGCTGAAAGCTTCTATCTGAATAACAGGATTCATATGCTGAAAATATACTTTCTGAATGGATAATGTTTAAAAAATAATAACTGATCATTTTCCCAGAGGTTATTTCCCTCATCTCTCTGCCTTCAGCACACAGGATGTTCTGAGCAGTTTTGTTTTTTTTTTAATTTTATTATGTTATGTTAGTCACCATACAATACATTATTAGTTTTTGATGTAGTGATCCACGATCCATTGTTTTCATATAACACCCAGTGCTCCATGCAGTATGTGCCCTCCTTAATACCCATCACTGGGCTAACCAATCCCCCCTCCCCCCTCCCCTCTAAAACCCTGTTTGTTTCTCAGGTCCATAGTCTCTCATAGTTCATCTCTCCCTCCAATTCCCCCCCACCATTTTCCCCTTCCTTCTCCTAATGTCCTCCATGTTATTCCTTATGTTCCACAAATAAGTGAAACCATATGATAATTGACTTTCCCTGCTTGACTTATTTCACTTAGCATAATCTCCTCCAGTCCCATCCATGTTGATGTAAAAGTTGGGTATTCATCTTTTCTGATGGCTGAGTAATATTCCATTGTATATATGGACCACATCTTCTTTATCCATTCATCTGTTGAAGGGCATCTCGGCTCTTTCCACAGTTTGGCTATTGCGGACATTGCTGCTATGAATATTGGGGTGCATATGGCCCTTCTTTTCACTACATCTCTGTCTTTGGGGTAAATACCCAGTAGTGCAATTGCTGGGTCATAGGGTAGCTCTATTTTTAAATTTTTGAGGAACCTCCACACTGTTTTCCAAAGTGGCTGTACCAACTTACATTCCCACCAACAGTGTAAGAGGGTTCCCCTTTCTCCACAACCTCTCCAACATTTGTTGTTTCTTTCCCTGTCCATTTTGGCCATTCTAACTGGTGTAAGGTGGTATCTCAGTGCGGTTTTGATTTGGATTTCCCTGATGGCTAATGATGATGAACATTTTTTCATGTGTCTGTTAGCCATTTGTATGTCTTCTTCAGAAAAGTGTCTTTTCATATCTTCTGCCCACTTTTTGACTTGATTATTTGTTTTTTGGGTGTTGAGTTTGAGAAGTTCTTTATAGATCTTGGATACCAGCCCTTTATCTGTAGTGTCATTTGTAAATATCTTCTCCCATTCTGTGGGTTGCCTCTTTGTTTTGTTGACTGTTTCCTTTGCTGTGCAGAAGCTTTTTATCTTGTCCCAAAAGTTCATTTTTGCTTTTGTTTCACTAGCTTTTGGAGATGTATCTTGATGAGCAGTTTTTTTTTATTAAACAGTTTTTTATTTAACGACTGAGCCACTCAGGTGCCCCGAAACAGTTTTCTATTTAAATCAATTAATTAACATATAATGTATTATTGGTTTTAGAGGTACAGGCCTGTGATTCATCAGTCTTATATAATACCCAGTGCTCTTTACATCACATGCCCTCCTTAATACCCATCACCCAGTTACCCCATTCCCCCCACCCACCTCCCCTCCTGCAACCCTCAGCTTGTTTCCTATGATTAAGAGTCTCTTATGGGGGCACCTGGGTGGCTCAATTGGTTAAGTGGCTGTCCTCGGCTCGGGTCATGATCCCAGGGTCCTGGGATGGAGCCCCACTTTGGGCTCCCTGCTCAATGGAGAATCTGCTTCTCCCTCTCTTTCTGCCTGCTGCCCGCCCCGCCCCCGTTTGTGCTCTCTCTCTCTTTCAAATAAATAAATAAAATCTTAAAAAAAAAGTGTCTCTTATGGTTTGTCTCCCTCTCTGGTTTTGTTTTGTTTTATTTTTCCCTCCCTTCCCCTGTGATCCTCTGTTTTGTTTCTAAATTCCACATATCAGTGAGATCATATGATAATTGTCTTTCTCTGATTGACTTATTTTGCTTAGCATAATACCCTCTAGTTCAACCACGTCGTTGCAAATGGCAGGATTTCATTTTTTTAATGGCTGCATATTATTCCATTGTATATATATATATATATATATATATATATATATATATATATATATATATATATACCACATCTTCCTACCCATTCATCTGTCGATGGACATCTGGGCTCTTTGCATGGTTTGGCTATTGTGGACATTGCTGCTATAAACTTTGGGGTGCAGGTGTCCTTTCAGATCACTACATTTTCATCTTTGTGGTAAATACCCAGTAGTGAAATTGCAGGATCGTAAGGTACCTCTATTTTCAACTTTTTAGGGAACCTCCATACTGTTCTCCAGAGTGGCTGCACCAGCTTGCATTCCCACCAATGGTGTAGGAGGATTCCCCTTTCTCTGCATCCTCACCAACATCTGTCATTTCCTGGCTTGTTAATTTTAGCCATTCTGACTGGTGTGAGATGATATCACCTTGTGGTTTTGATTTGGATTTCCCTGATGCCAAGTGATGTTGAACATTTTTTCATGTGTCTGTTGGCCATTTGGATGTCTTGTTTGGAAAAATGTCTGTTCATGTCTTCTGCCCATTTCTTGATTGGATTCTTTGTTCTTTGGGTGTTCAGTTTGATAAGTTCTTTATAGATCTTGGATACTAGCCCTTTATTTGATATGTCATTTGCAAATATCTTCTCCCATTCTGTTGGTTGTCTTTTGGTTTTGTCAACTGTTTCCTTTGTTGTGCAAAAGCTTTTTATCTTGATGAAGTCCTCATAGTTCATTTTTGCCTTTGTTTCCCTTGCCTTTGGCGACATGTCTTGCAAGAAGTTGCTGCAGCTGAGGTCGAAGAGGTTGTTGCCTGTGTTCTTCTCTAGGATTTTGATGGATTCCTGTCTCACATTTATGTCTTTCAACCATTTTGAGTCTATTTTTGTGTGTGATGTAAAAAAGTGGTCCAGTTTCATTCTTCTGCATGTGGCTGTCCAATTTTCCCAACACCATTTGTTGAAGAGACTGTCTTTTTTCCATTGCACATTCTTTCTGTTTTGTTGAAGATTAATTGACCATAGAGTTGAGAGTCCCTTTTTTGGTTTTCTATTCTGTTCCATTGATCTATGTGTCTGTTTTTGTGCCAGTACCATACTGTCTTGATGATTACAGCTTTGTAATAGAGCTTGAAGTCCAGAATTGTGATGTCACAAGCTTTGTTTTTCTTTTTCAACATTTCTTTGGTTATTCGGGGTCTTTTCTGGTTCCATACAAAGTTTAGGACACTTTGTTCCAGCTCTGTGAAAAAAGTTGATGGTATTTTGATAGGGATTCCATTGAATGTGTAGACTGCTCTAGGTAGCATAGACATTTTAACAATATTTGTTTATTTATTCTTCCAGTCCATGAGCATGGGACATTTTCCCATCTCTTTGTGTCTTTCTCAACTTCTTTCATGAGTGTCCTATAGTTTTCTGAGTACAGATCCTTTGCCTCTTTAGTTAGATTTATTCCTAGGTATCTTATGGTTTTGGGTGCAATTGTGAATGGGATCAACTCCTTAATTTCTCTTTCTTCTGTCTCATTGTTAGTGTATAGAAATGCCACTGATTTCTGTGCATTGATTTTATATCCTGCACTTCAATGAATTCTTGTATGAGTTCTAGCAATTTTGGGGTGGAGTCTTTGGATTTTCCACATGGAGTATCATGTTATCTGCAAAGAGTGAGAGTTTGACTTTTTCTTTGATGAATTGGATGCATTTTATTTCTTTCTGTTGTCTGATTTTTGAGTCTAGGACTTCCAGTACTATGTTGAATAGCAGTGGGGATAGTAGACATCCCTGCCGTGTTCCTGACCTTAGAGGAAAAGCTCTCAGTTCTTCCCCATTGAGAATGATATTCTCTGTGGGCTCTTTATAGATGGCTTTTATGATATGGAGGTATGTACACTCTATCCCTACACTGTGAAGAGTTTCTATCAAGAAAGAATGCTGTACTTTGTCAAATGCTTTTTCTGCATCTATTGAGAGGAATATGGTTCTTGTCCTCTCTTTTATTAATGTAGTGTATTGCATTGATTGATTTGTGGATGTTGAACCACCTTGCAGCCCAGGAATAAATCCCACTTGGTTGTGGTGAATAATCCTTTTAATGTACTGTTGGATCCTATTGGCTAGTATTTTGGTGAGAATTTTTGCATCCATGTTCATCAGGGATATTGGTCTGCAATTCTCCTTTTTGATGGGGTCTTTGTCTGGTTGGGATCAAGGTAATTCTGGTGTCATAAAATGAGTTTGGAAGTTTTCCTTCCATTTCTATTTTTTGAAACAGCTTCAGAAGAATAGGTATTATTTCTTCTTTAAATGTTTGGTAGAACTCCCCTGGGAAGCCATCTGGCCCTGGGCTCTTGTTTGTTGGGAAATTTTTGATTACTGTTTCAATTTCCTTGCTGGTTATGGGTGTGTTCAGGTTTTTTATTTCTTCCTGGTTCAATTTTGGTAGTTTATACATCTCTAGGAATGCTTCCACTTCTTCCAGATTGCCTCATTTGTTGGCATATAGTTCTCATAATATGTTCTTAAAATTATTTGTATTTCTTTGGTGTTGGTTGTGATCTCTCTTCTTTCATTCATGATTTTATTTATTTGGGTCTTTCTCTTTTCTTTTTGTTAAGTCTTGCCAGGGGTTTATCAATCTTATTAATTCTTTCAAAGACCCTGCTCCTAGTTTCGTTGATGTGGTCTACTGTTATTTTAGTTTCTATTTCATTGATTTCTGCTCTAATCTTTATTATTTCTCTTATCTTGCTGGGTTTAGGCTCTATTTGCTGTTTTTTCTCCAGCTCCTTTAGGTGTAAGGTTAGGTTGTGTATTTGAGACCTTTCTTGTTTCTTGAGAAAGGCTTGTATTGCTATATACTTCCCCCTAGGACTGCCTTTGCTGCATCTCAAAGATTTTGAACAGTTGTGTTTTCATTTTTAGTTGTTTTCATGAATTTTTAATTCCTTAATTTCCTGGTTGACCAATTCATTCTTTAGTAGGATGCTCTTTAGCCTCCATGTATTTGAGTTCTTTCCAAATTTCCTCTTGTGATTGAGTCAGTTTCAAAGCATTGTGGTCAAAAAATATGCAGGGACTGATCCCAATCTTTTGGTACCGGTTGAGACCTGATTTGTGACCTAGGATGTGATCTATTTTGGAGAATGTTCCATGTGCATTAGAGAAGAATGTGTATTGTGTTGCTTTGGGATGGCATGTTCTGAATAGATCTGTGAAGTCCATCTGATCCAGTGTGTCATTCAAAGCCCTCATTTCCTTATTGATGTTCTGCTTAGATGATCTGTCCATTGTAGTTAAGGGAGGTGTTAAAGTCCCCTACTATTATTGTATTGCTGTCGATGTGTTTCTTTGATTTTGTTATTAATTGGCTTATATATTTGGCTGCTCCCATGTTAGGGACATAAATATTTACAATTGTTAGATCTTCTTGTTGGATAGACCCTTTAATTATGATATCATGTTCCTCCTCATCTCTTACACTGTAGGTGTACAGTGGGTAGAGGAGCCTCCCTGGAGTCCCTGTGCTCCAAGGACATTTCAGAGCTGCAGAAGGATTTTTGTGTGAGGAGAAATGACCTTGTCACCTGTATAGGTAGACAGGACTTAGAAAGTATCACGTCCAAGCACTATGCATGGCAAAAGTAGAGGTGTCTTGAGATGGGTATCTATGTCATTGTCATAGCAGAAAGATGGGGGACGAAGTTCCAATGACTAGATAAGCTCATGACCATGGCTGCCTGGCCTGGAGGGAAACAGGCACAGGCTGCTAGCTCCATCCAATAAGTATGTCCTGGAGAGACTGTGGAGGAATTATCGGTTATGGGGGCTGACATCAGGAAGAATAAGAACACAGAACTTGAGAGGCACCTGTGTGCCTCAGATGGTTAAGTGCTTGCCTTCAGCTCAGGTCATGATCCCAGGGTGCTGGGAATGAGCTCCCATTGGGTTCCCTATTCAGCAGGGAGCCTCTCTCTCTCTCCCTTTCCCTCTGCTGCTCCCCTGTTTATGCTCTTTCTCTCTCTCTCAAATAAGTAAATAAAATCTTTAAAAAAAATAAGGAAAAGAAGTCAGAAGTTGAGAAACCTTGTCCATAGGGAGTCTGTCCTCAACTGCTATGTCTGTGTGGGGGGAGGAGGGTCCAGCCTGGGTCAGGGGGCAGCCTGGAGTCTGGTAACAAATTATACTAGACCTCAGTGAATAAAATGCTGATTTGCCCATCCCTCAGGTTTCCTGTGTATTTGCCACAGATGGACATTGTACCCCCAAGTGCTGGCAGCTACTGGGGCCACGTCAGGGTGGCACAGAGGCAGGTTAGGAAGGAGTTAATGCACTCACATCTCCACCTGTCTTTCCCTATCATCTCTTATATAACCAATCTGAGGTTTTTGTTCAGGAAGAAAGGAGAATATAGGCTCATTATAGTGGTTGAAAGGGCAGGACAGGAAAAATAAAGGGACCCATGAAGGGAGCAGTGGGAAGATGCGATGTATTGTGGTCTGAGCATCGGGGAGGACTTGTCAGAGGAAATGAGTCAGGCTGGGGTCTGAAGGGGGTGTCTCTGGGCCAGTGAAAAGATAGGAGCAATGATTTCCAAATCATAGAAATAACATAGGTTCACACAGCTGATGTAGGAGCAAGCACTGAATGCTGGACATGAATCCAAAAGAATGGTCAGTAAGCTAGAGGAAAAGGGTAAATGGAGAGGGAAGTGTAGGGGGAAAATCCTCTTATGTTCATTTCTAATTGTCTGTCCTCTTCCCACTCCTACTCCTGGACCAAGCCAGTAACCCTCTTGAGATCAAGAATTATGTCAAAATGCATACCATGCAAAAGCAAAGGCTTTCCAATACACCAAAATCTCAGTATCTGTATTTGATAAACTAATGCGTGGTTTTGGTAATTAGAGTATTTATAAATCATAAGGAATTACTGAGAAGCTCTCTCAAGGTCATCACAAGCCCTATAGCATGTTGTGGAGAGGTACAATTAGTGGGAAGAGGAAGATGGTACCTTGGTTGAGGAACTGCTGCCTGGGGTTGGTGGAGGCATCTGAGGAGTCTGAGGGTTGCTGCACGTTGACTGTGTTCTGATTACAGAAGGTCCTGGAAGCTGACTCTGTTCTTGGGTTGTCTGGGTCCTCTTGGATTCATCATTCTGTATGGTTTTGATTTTCTTTTTCTGAAAGTAGTATTTTCCCCATGGTTAATGGTTTTCAATATCAGATAAAGCAGAACATCTGTCTCTCTCTCTCTTCCTTTATATCCCTCCCTCACTTTCCCTTCTCTCTCTGTCTCTCTTTCTCTTGCTTTCTTTTTCTCCCCCTAACACACACCAGGATCTTCACTCTGGAATTACGGCACATATTTAGATACCTCCAACATCTCCCCAGCTCGGACACCAACCAGGATTACAAATGCCGCTCTGCAAATTTTAACAACTCAGATAATTCTAATTTCATTGCTCTGTTGTGGAATTCTCTTCCACTTCTGCTGCAGACTGGCCTATGTCTCTTCTCCAGGAGAACACTGGATTTATGGACTGATAGAAAATCCTACCAGGCTCTAAGAAGAGCAGGTCTCAGAAGAATATCAGCTGGGTTTAAAATGTTTTTTTAACCACGTCTTCATCTCCTTGCACCTTGCACAAATAGGCATACTGGTGTCCATCACCTATTCTTTGGGTCTAGAAAACCCCATCTACATCCATTTGGATGCTTTATTTATCATCCCAGAGAGATTCCCTCGGACTCATAATTCTAGAGGCAGGATTCTGACCAAGCAACCAAATCCTTCAGAGATCTCAACAACACACAGGCTCCTGCAGGAATTGCCCCAGGCCATTCCAAGTACCTGGATTTTCATAATTGTTAAGCAAGGGCAGGGAGTGTCAGTAAAATCTTTGCTCTTGACTACCATTACTTTTACTAATGAAAGCCCTTTTGTACCATTCTCCATCCAATATAAATTTGCCACAGTTCCACCATTTTTGGGATTTGTTTGTCTAATAGGTAAAGTGTCACTTGTTAAAGCTGTGGATGAGGGAGCTCCTGGAAATAGCTGCCTCTGGTGCGCAGCTTCCTGATTAGAGTGACTTCGAATCCGCCCCCCCTCCCCCCGCCGAACCTCATTCCTCATTAGAAAGTGTGTTCAGAGCCTGGGCTGTCGAAACAAAGTCCAGACATGACCCTGTTTATTCATCAATTTTAAGAAATAAATTAATAAATATTGGAACATCTGCATACCTACCATGGACTCAGAAGTGCCCAGTAAGTGCTCAAATTGTAGAGTTAATGACTTTCACTGTCTGGCTGAGCCTTGTGGAATGCTGTTAACCTCTACAAATCTCACTTTTCTCATCAGTGAAATGGACTAACAATAGCATCCGAATGACTCATAATAAAAGGCCTTATAAGGAAGAATGAGATCACACCCGGAATCACACAGATTTTAGAATCCAGTCAGTAAATGTTCAGTACACAGAAATGTCAAGATTGTCATTAGCATTTCATGTCTATGCAGGGAGCTTGTATTTCCACTGTGATGTTCAGATTCTTCATGCTGTATATGTGACCCACATGATGCCATGAGAAATGGTTTCTTTTTTTTTTAATTTAATTTTATTATGTTATGTTAGTCACCATTCATTCCATCATTAGTTTTTTTCTATATTATGTTATGCTAATCACCATACATTACATCATTAGTTTTTGATGTAGTGTTCCCCATGATTCATTGTTTGTGTATAACACCCAGTGCTCCATTCAATACATGCCCTCCTTAATACCCATCACTGGGCAAACCCATCCCCCCACTCCCCTCCCCTCTAAAACCCTCAGTTTGTTTCTCAGAGTCCATAGTCTCTCACTGTTCGTCTCCCCCTCTGATTTGCCCCCCTTCATTTTTCCCTTCCTACTATGTTCTTTTCTTTTTTTAACATAGAATGTATTATTTGTTTCAGAGGTACAGATCTGTGATTCATCAGTCATACACAATTCACAGCACTCACCATAGCACATACCCTCCCGAATATCTATCACCCAGCTACCCCATCCCTCCCACCCCCCACCACTCCAGCAACCCTCAGTTTGTTTCCTGAGATTAAGAATTCTTCCTATCAGTGAGATCATATGATACTTGTCTTTCTCTGATTGACTAATTTTGCTTAGCATAATACACTCTAGTTCCATCCACGTCATTGCAAGTGGCAAGATATCATTTTTTTGATGGCTGCATAATATTCCATTGTGTGTGTGTATATCACATCTTCTTTATCCATTCATCTGTTGATGGACATCTTGGCTCTTTCCTTAGTTTGGCTATTGTGGACATTGCTGCTATAAACATTGGGGTGCATGTACCCCTTCGGATCACTACATTTGTATCTTTGGGGTAAACACCCAGTAGCGAAAATGCAGGGTCATGAGGTAGCTGTTTTCAACTTTCTGAGGAACCTCCATACTGTTTTCCAGAGTGGCTGTTCCAGCTTGCATTCCCACCAACAGTGTAGGAGGGTTCCCCTTTCTCTGCATCCTCGCCAACATCTGCTGTTTCCTGGCTTCTAATTTTAGCTATTCTGATTGGTGTGAGTGGTATCTCATTGAGGTTTTCATTTTGATTTCCCTGTTGCCAAGTGATGTTGAGCACTTTTTCATGTGTCTGTTGGCCATTTGGATGTCTTCTTTGGAAAAATGTCTGTTCATGTCTTCTGCCCATTTCTTGATTGGATTCTTTGTTCTTTGGGTGTTCAGTTTGATAAGTTCTTTATAGATTTTGGATACTAGCCCTTTATCTGATATGCCATTTGCAAATATCTTCTCCCATTCTGTTGGTTGTCTTTTGGTTTTGTTGACTGTTTCCTTTGCTGTGCAGAAGCTTTTTATCTTGTTGAAGTCCCAATAGCTCATTTTTGCCCTTGCTTCCCTTGCCTTTGGCAATGTTTCTGGGAAGAAGTTGCTGCAACTGAGGTCGAAGAGGTTGTTGCCTGTGTTCTTCTCTAGGATTTTGATGGATTCCTGTCTCACATTTAGGTCCTTCATCCATTTTGAGTCTATTTTTGTGTGTGGTGTAAGGAAGTGGTCTAGTTTCATTCTTCTGCATGAGGCTGTCCAATTTTCCCAACACCATTTGTTGAAGAGACTGTCTTTTTTCCATTGGACGTTCTTTCCTGCTTTGTCAAAGATTAGTTGACCATAGAGTTGAGGGTACATTTCTGGGTTCTCTATTCTGTTCCATTGGTCTATGTGTCTGTTTTTGTGCCAGAACCATACTGTCTTGATGTTTACAGCTTTGTAATAGAGCTGGAAGTCTGGAATTGTGATGCCACCAGCTTTTCTTTTCTTTTTTTTTTTTCAACATTCCTCTGGCTATTTGGAGTCTTTTCTGGTTCCATACAAATTTTAGGATTATTTGTTTCATTTCTTTGAAAAAAGTGAATGGTATTTTGATAGGGATTGCATTAAATGTGTACATTGCTCTAGGTAGCATAGACATTTTCATATTTATTCTTCCAATCCATGAGCATGGAATGTTTTTCCATTTCTTTGTGTCTTCCTCAATTTCTTTCATGAGTATTTTATAGTTTTCTGAGTACAGATTCTTTGCCTCTTTGGTTAGATTTATTCCCAGGTATCTTATGGTTTGGGGTGCAACTGTAAATGGGATCGACTGGTTAATTTCTCTTTCTTCTGTCTTGTTGTTGGTGTATAGAAATGCAACTGCTTTCTGTGCATTGATTCTATATCCTGCCACTTATTGAATTCCTGTATGAGTTCTAGCAGTTTTGGGGTGGAGTCTTCTGGGTTTTCCACATAAAGTATCATATCATCTGCAGAAAGTGAGAGTTTGACTTCTTCTTTGACAATTTAGATGCATTTTATTTCTTTTTGTTGTCTGATTGCTGAGTCTAGGACTTCTAGTACTATGTTGAATAGCAGTGGTGATAGTGGACACCCCTGTCGTGTTCCTGACCTTAGGGGAAAAGGTCTCAGCTTTTCGCCATTGAGAATGATATTTACTGTGGATTTTTCATAGATGGCTTTTATAATATGGAGGTATATACACTGTATCCCTACACTCTGAAGGGGTTTAATCAAGAAAGGATGTTGTACTTTGTCAAACGCTTTTTCTGCATCTATTGAGAGGATCATATGGTTCTTGTTCTTTCTTTTATTATGTATTGTATCACATTGATTGGTTTTCAGATGTTAAACCACCCTTGCAGCCCAGGAATAAATCCCACTTGATTGTGGTGAATAATCCTTTTAATGTACTGTTGGATCCTATTGGCTAGTATTTTGGTGAGAATTTTTGCATCCATGTTCATCAGGGATATTGGTCTGTAATTCTCCTTTTTGATGGGGTCTTTGTCTGGTTTTGGGATCAAGGTAATGCTGGCCTCATAAAACGAGTTTGGAAGTTTTCCTTCCATTTCTATTTTTTGGAACAGCTTCAGAAGAATAGATATTAATTCTTTAAATGTTTGGTAGAATTCCCCTGGGAAGCCATCTGGCCCTGGGCTCTTGTTTGTTGGGAGATTTTTGATGACTGCTTCAATTTCCTTAGTGGTTTATGGTTCTGTTCAGGTTTTCTATTTCTTCCTGGTTCAGTTTTGGTAGTTTATACATCTCTATGAATGCATCCATTTCTTCCAGATTATCTAATTTGCTGGCATATAGTTGCTCATAATATGTTCTTATAATTGTTTGTATTTTTGGTGTTGGTTGTGATCTCTCCTCTTTCACTCATGATTTTATTTATTTGGGTCTTTTCTCTTTTCTTTTTGATAAGTCTGGCCAGGGGTTTATCAATCTTGTTAATTCTTTCAAAGAACCAGCTCTTAGTTTTGTTGATCTGTTCTACTGTTCTTTTGGTTTCTATTTCATTGATTTCTGCTCGATCTTTATTATGTCTTTTCTCATGCTGCATTTAGCTTTATTTGCTATTCTTTCTCCAGCTCCTTCAGGTTTAAGATTAGGTTGTGTATTGGAGACCTTTCTTGTTTCTTGAGAAAGGCTTGTAGTGCTATATACTTTCCTCTTAGGACTGCCTTTGCTGCATCTCAAAGATTTTGAATAGCTGTGTTTTCATTTTCATTTGTTTCCATGAGTTTTTTTAATTCTTCTTTAATTTCCTGGTTGACCCATTCATTCTTTAGTAGGATGCTCTTTAGCCTCCATGTATTTGAGTTCTTTCCAACTTTCCTCTTGTGATTGAGTTCTAGTTTCAAACATTGTGGTCCAAAAATATGAAGGAAATGATCTCAATCTTTTGGTACTGGTTGAGACCTGATTTGTGACCTAAGATGTGATCTATTCTGGAGAATGTTCCATGGGCACTAGAGAAGAATGTGTATTCTGTTGCTTTGGGGTGGAATGTTCTGAATATATCTGTGAAGTCCATTTGGTCCAGTGTGTCATTTAAAGTCTATTTCCTTGTTGATCTTTTGCTTAGATGATCTGTCCATTTCAGTGAGGGGGGGTGTTAAATTCCCTTACTATTATTGTATTGTTGTCGATGTGTTTCTTTGATTTTTTTATTAATTGGCTTATATAATTGGCTGCTCCCATGTTAGGGGCCTAGATATTTATAATTGTTAGATCTTCTTGTTGGATAGACTCTTTAAGTAGGATATAGTGTCCTTCCTCATCTCTTATTACAGTCTTTGGTTTAAAATCTAATTTGTCTGATATAAGGATTACCACCTCAGCTCTCTTTTGATGTCCATTAGCATGGTAGATGGTTTTCCTCCCCCACACTTTCAATCTGGAGGCGTCTTTGGAGCTAAAATGAGTCTCTTGCAGACAGCATATTGATGGGTCTTGTTTTTTAATCTAATCTGATAGCCTGTGTCTTTTGATTTGGGCATTTAGCTCATTTACATTCAGGGTAACTATTGAAAGATATGAATTTAGTGCCATTGTATCGCCTGTAAGGTGACTGTTACTGTATATTGTCTCTATTCCTTTCTGGTCTATGTTACTTTTAGGCTCTCTCTTTGCTTAGAGGACCCCTTTTAATATTTCTTGTAGGGCTGGTTTGGTGTTTGCAAATTCTTTTAGTTTTTGTTTGTCCTGGAAGATTTTTATCTCTCTTTCTATTTTGAATGACAGCCTAGCTGGATATAGTGTTCTTGGCTGCATATTTTTCTCATTTAGTACTCTGAATATATCACACCAGTCCTTTCTGACCTGCCAGGCCTCTGTGGATAGGTCTGTTGCCAATCTAATGTTTCTCCCACTGTAGGTTACATATCTCTTCTCCTGAGCTGCTTTCAGGATTTTCTCTTTATCTCTGAGACTCATAAGTTTTACTATTAGATGTCGGGGTGTTGATCTATTTTTATTGATTTTGATAAGGGTTCTCTGTGCCTCCTGGATTTTGATGCCTGTTTCCTTCCCCAGATTAGGGAAGTTCTCTGCTATAATTTGCTACAATATAACTTCTGCCCTTCTCTCTGTTTCTTCTTCTTCCTGGATCCCAATTACTCTAATATTGTTTTGTCTTACGCTATCACTTATCTCTCAAATTCTGCCCTTGTGATCCATTAGTTGTTTATCTCTCTTTTTCTCAGCTTCTTTATTTTCCATCATTTGGTCTTCTATATCACTAATTCTCTCATTTTGGTCTGTTAGAATAAACTGTATCCCAAAATTTTGAAGAGAGAACAACTTATATATATACAAAAAATAAGGTTTACTACAATGAAGGGATAGAATATGACTTTAAAAATGAAAAATAAAAAAGATTTTAAAAAAGGGATTGATAAGATGTTGATTGAAAAAAGGAAAAAGAAAAATCCAAAAAAATAGAAAAAGAAAAAAAGAAAATTTAAAAAAATTAACTTTGAAAGACTAAAGAATCATGGGGAAAAAGCCATGAATTTTATGTGCAGTATTCCCCTAGTGCTGGCGTTCTGTCGTTCTCATTGATTGGTAAACTTGGTCTTGGCTGGCGGTTCTTGTGGATCTTCTGGGGGATGGGCCTGTTGCCGTGATTCTCAAATGTCTTTGCTGGAGAGAATTGTCCCACCCTCGCCAGTGGCCGGGCTAAGTAATCTGCTCGGGTTTGTTCTCGAGAGCCTTTGTTCCCTGCAAGCTTTTGGTACAGCTTTGGAGGATAAGAGTGACATGGCGGCCTCCCAATCTCCGCCCCAGAGGAGCCAAGAACTCAGGGCCCACTCCTCTGTGTGCCTCCAGAGAAAAGCAGTCAATTACTCCTGTCTCCCCATTCTCTGGCCACACTCTGTGCTCACCTGGCCTGTGACTGAGCATTTCTATCTCTGGCACACAACCCCGTGTGGAGTCTCCAAACCCAGCAGATCCCTGAGGTGAGCTCCTGCGCTGCTCCTCCTGGGGGAGGAAGGGGTGTCTCCCTGGATCTGCCGCTTGTTGGGTCCCTGCTGGAGGAGCAGTGGCTCGATTGTGCCACGGATCATGGTTTATGGCAACCCCGAGCTGAGAGCCTGCGCCTTGGCTCCATCTCTGCAGCCAGCTTCCCCACTCCGATCCCTGGGAGCTCTGCCACACTCAGGCACCCCCGGTCTTTCTGTTACCCCGAGGGTCCTGAGACCACACTGTCCCAGTGAGGGTTCCACCCTCCCTACTCCCCCCGCCCCACTTAGCCCCTGGAGTGACATCCCTCAGTGAAGCGGACTTCTAAAAGTTCAAATTTTTTGCTCCAGTGCTCTATCACTTGACAGTAGCTGGCTCCCTCCCCCTGTGGTCTCTCTTCCCAAATATCACCTCAGATTCACTTCTCTGCACATCCTACCTTCCAGAAAGTGGTCGCTTTTCTATTCAAAGAGTTGCTGCTATTCTTTCCTTCAATCTCCTGTTGAGTTTCTAGGTGTTCAGAATGGTTTCATACCTATCTAGCTGAATTCCTGGGACCAGATGAAATTTACTCCTCCACCACCTTGCTCCTCCTCTTGAGACTCGAGAAATGGTTTCTTAATACAAATAAAACCCCCAAAGAGAGAGCACCTCACACCAGTCAGAATGGCTAAATTTACCATGCCAGGAAACAACAAATTTTGGCAAGGATGCAGAGAAAGTGGAACCCTCCTACACTGTTGATGGGAATGCAAGCTGGTGCATCCACTTTGGAAAACAGTATGGATGTTCCTCAAGACATTAAAAATAGTGCTACCCTACAACCCAGCAATTGCACTACTAGGTATTTACCCCAAAGATACAAATGTAGTGATCCAAAGGGGCACATGCACCCCAATGTTTATAGCAACAATATCCACAATAGCCAAACTATGGAAAGAGCCAAGATGTTCATCAACAGATTAATGGATAGAGAAGATGTGACATATATATGAAATGGAATATTACTCAGCCATCACAAAGGATGAATACTTACCATTTACATCGAAATGGGTGGAACAGGAGGGTATTACTGTAAGTGAAAGAAGTCAATCAGAGGAAGACAAGTATCATATGGTTTCACTCATATGTGGAATATAAGAAACAGTGCAGAGGATCATCAGGGAAGGGAGGGAAAATGGAATGGAAAGAAATCAGAGAGGGAAACAAACCATGAGAGACTGTTAATTATAGGAAACAAACTGAGTGTTGCTGGAGTGGAGGTGTGTGGGGGGAATGGGGTCATGGGGTGATGGACATTAACGAGGGCACCGGAGGTGATGAGCACTGGGTGTTATGTGTAACTGATGAATTGTTGAACTGTACATATGAAACTAATGATGTATGGTATGTTGGCTAATTGAATTTAAATAAAAAACTTTATTCACTTCTGCCACATGTAGTAATTTAAACACATTGACAAGAACATTGTGAGCTTCTCTCAAATTCAGTTAAACTGAAAGCTTCTAATTGAATAACAGGATTCATATGCTGAAAATATACTTTCTGATTGGGAAAATTTAAAAATCATAACAGATTATTTCCCTGGAGATTAATTCCTTCATCTCCCTGCCCCGTTCAGCACACAGGATGGTCTGAGCTGTTTGCTTCAGGGGAGACACAGCAGATCTCAAGGATAATACTGGTCTGTGTCTGGTTTTGAGGCAACAGAACAAACAGAACCCACACATTAGAGAAAATCCTTGGGAGACCCTGAGATGAGTCAGAACAAGGCTTTCCTGCTCACCTAATGAAGCATAGAGTGAACGGTTGGACACACTTTTTGTAGGTCTCTCGTGCAGGTGGCCAGACTCCAGAGGAAGAATGAGAGCATGGGGTGGGTAGGTGTAAGAGGCTGAGGGGGCAGAGGAGCCTCCCTGGGGTCCCTGTGCTCCCAGGAAGTTTCAGGGCAGCAGAAGGATTCTTAAGTGAGAAGAAATGACCATGTCACATGTACAGGCAGATGGGGATGTAGAAACTGTCACTTCCAAGCCAGTATGCATGACAAAAGTAGAGTTATCTTGAGATGGGCACTATGTCATTGTCATGGGAAAGAGACAGGGGGACTGAAGTTCCAATGACCAGATAAGGTCGCAGCCATGGCTGCCTGGTCTGGAGGCAAACAGGCAGAGGTTGCTAGCTCCATCCAATAAGTATGTCCTGGAGAGACTGTGGAGGAATTATCAGTTATGGGGGCTGACATCAGGAAGAAGAAGGAGACAGAACTTGAGGAACCTTGTCCATAAGGAGTCTGCCCTCAACTCTATGTGTGTTTTGGGGGCAGGGTCCAGCCTGGGTCAGGGGGCAGCTTAGGGTCAGGTAATAAAGTATACTAGAAGTCAGTGATTAAAATGCTGCCTTGCCCATCCCTCAGGTTGCCTGTGTATTCACCACAGAATGGACATTGTACTCCCGAGTGCTGGCAGCCCCTGGGGCCACGTCAGGGCAGTACAAAGGCAGGCTAGGAAAAAGTTGATGCACGTTTGTAGGCACTCACCTGTCTACCCTTGTCCTGTCTTTCCCTATCATCTGAGGTTATTGTCCGGGAAGAAAGGAGAACTTAGTCTCATTATAATGGTTGCAAAAGCTGGGCAGGAAAAATAAAGGGATCCATGAAAGGGAGCAGTGGGAAGATGTGATGTACTGTGGTCGGGCATTGAGGAGGACTTGTCAGAGGAAATGAGTCAACCTGGGGTCTGAAGGGGGTGTCTCTGGGCCAGTGAAAAGATAGGAACAATGTATTCCAAATCACAGAATTAGCATATGTTTACACAGCAGATGTGGGAGCAAGCACAGAATGCTGGACATGAATCCAAAAGAATGGTCAGTAAGTCAAGGAGAAATGGATGAATGGAGAACATAGGGGATAAATATCCTCTTACGTTCATCTCTAATTATCTGGCCACTTCCCACCCCTACTCCTGGACCAAGCCGGTAACCCTCTTGAGATCAGGAATTATGTCAAAATGCATAGCTTGCAAATAGCAAAGGCCTTCTAATACCAAAATCTCAGTATCTGCATTTGATAAAATAATGGGTGGTTTTTGGTAATTAGAGTATTTACACATCATAGCGAATTACTAAGAAGCTCTCTCAAGGTCATGACAAGTCCAATAGCATGTTGTGGAAGGGTACAATTAATGGGAAGAGGAAGATGGTACCTTGGTTGAAGAACTGCTGCCTGGGGTTGGTGGAGGCATCTGAGGAGTCTGAGGGTTGCTGCATGTTGACTGTGTACTGGTTACAGAAGATCCTGGAAGCTGACTCTGTCCCTGGGTTGGCTGGGTCCTCTTGGATTCATCATTCTGTATGGTTTTGATTTTCTTTTTCTGAAAGAAATTTTTGCCCCTGGTTAATGGTTTTCAATATTAGATGAAACACATCATTACTAGCGAGCAAATCAACTTTTTATTACTAGTTTCTAATTGTGCTAAAATTTCTGTGCTCACAAATTCCAGGAGGTACATGGACTCCATCCTCTCAGGAGGTGACTGGAAAGCAGGCAACCCACACACATGATTGATGCACACAAGAGCCTGGAAATTCCCTCATCCCTGTGGCAAGAATGCTGTGCTGGAATTTATAAAATCTACATTTGAATTTTGTGTCTTTAAGTAGCCTTTGGCAAGCTGCTCTCCTAGTGTGACTTCCAATTTTGTGCACATCTCAAGAGGGGTTATGACTCCACATCTCCTTTATGTGGAGTTATACGCACATGTTATGTGCATACAGTTCTGAAACATCATGTGTGATTAATAACTAAGAGTTTGCTGACACTGAACCTCATTTTCATTCTGCCCCTGGAATCCCTTTTCTCCATTCTTCTATTTGCAGGTTGAAAAATGAATAAAGCACTCAGTGTACATAAGAAGGTAATAAGTGGTAGAGCATAGAAGAAGCTTCTTCAGCGGAACCTTCAGCATCCTACCTTGGACATGGGTATGTCATGGACTGATACCAAATCTTCATTCATGGTAGATGTGGATTCGTCAGTACTGGAGGCATCCTGCTTTCTTGTCTTCATGGGCACTTTTCCTTTTACTCTGCATTGCCTCATAACTGAAGCAGTTAAAAAGAACACGATAAATCCAAAGGAGCTGGTCTAGGGCAGCTGTAGCATTTCCAGTGCTGTGTCCTCTCAGCTCCTGCTTGGGGGTCTGGGAATGCTGGTGTGCTCCCCTCCTTCATCAGCCCACCAGCCAGGTGACAGGAGCTGACTCACACTGCCAGTTTCCTTGCTCCCCTGGGGACATAAGCACAGCCCTCCATCTGCTGGACTCCCAGGTACCTCAGTCAAACCCTTTTCCAACCCACTTATCCTATATGTTCTTTTCAAGAATCTGCAGTTTTGGGGCACCTCAATGGCTCAGTCTGTTATGTGTCTGCCTTTGGCTCAGGTCATGATCTCAGGGTCTTGGGATTGAGCCCCACATGGAGCTCCCTGCTCAGTGGGGAGTCTGCTTCTCCCTCTGCCCCTCCCCCCCGCTTTTCTCCCTCTCTCTCTCTATCAAATAAATAAATAAAATCTTTAAAAAAAAGGATTTGCAGTTTTCATGATGCAATTGGTGGGTTAACTCCTGTGGAAGGTCTGTTTGAATTACAGAAACCAGAGAAAGAAAATCTGATCTAATTGGTGATGTGACAAATTGGTGATACTGGACTTGATGTTTTAAAAAGTTTTTAGGATCCAAAACAAAACAACAATAACAAAGTTTTTAGGATCCAGTGATTTTAGAAGAGGCAAATTCTTCACATCCCTGAGAGTTGGCTTTTTCTTTAAGCATTGCCTCATATTTGTTGCTAAAGAATATAGTAATGACGGAGTAAATATTGTAAGAGAGCAGCATATGAACTGAATGAAGTATTTTTAAATCTCACAATTTTTCCTAATTTTTTTGTCCTTGATCAACCTTCATAATATGTAGAAGTCTCTGCCTTTCTTGTCAACTCTTTCTGCTTTTTTCTTTACTGGTACCCCCAAAATACACCCTGTAAAATATAGTGGACGTCTTTGTAGGAAAGGAATTGTCTAAGTTGTAAACTTGTTGGTGTTCTGAAGGGCCATCTCATTCTCAGCTACCCAGTTGGAAATTGAGAAACGGATCTCTCAGGTGTGCCAACACCAGGGCTCTGCTGGATGTGGGGGCTCAGACCCTGACAGTTAGGGCTCCTGTCCATTACCTTTTTTCTTCTCATTTTTAAGAGTTTTAACAATGTCTCCAAGTCCTTCCATGTCCTTGAATAGATCTATTAGCTTGTCCACACAGAGAGGCCCCCGGAACTTCTTTTCCATTAGGTCAGCAATCTTGACCTTGTTATATTCTTCTTGCATTTTTGTAGTCAGTCTCAAATCACAGGCCAGTAGGGATTTAACCATGCTAAACTGGTAGTTGTCTATGGGCTGTAATCCTTTCAGCAGAATAATTCTCTTATACTCACTCCCCATCTCTTCAGGTGTGGCTGAGCCTGCAAGAGAAAAATACCATACAGTGTTATACCTTTCTCCAGATGATTTAAAAGTCTGGTTGTGTCTATGTGAGTGAGTGGCCCATGTCATGGTGTTGTCCTTGAGTGTGTGTGACAAAGAGGAACTTAATTTCCAGGTGTGTCACTGTGAGTTGAGAACTGTTGTATTCAGGACTTTTAAGAAATTCTTTCCTTCTAATAATGATAGTTGACTTGGGTTGGGGGTGGGTATGATGGCAGGAGATCTGGAAAGAGGCCTTGCTGCTGCCTTATGTGGAGTGTGGGCTATAGGGCGTCAGAATCCCCACTCGTTCGCTCCCTCCTCCCATCCTGTGTTGGGGCTGCAGTCTCTCCCTGGATGTCTGCTTGCTGGCTCCGGACTCTGCCACCCACTCTGCCTGAAGGAGCCCATATGCAGAGTGGGCTGCAGCTTCTCACCCCTGGTGACTGTCTTCCCCGCTGGGTACCTGCCCAGCACACCTGACCCTTCCCTAGTCAGCCCTTCTTGCATCCTCTCTCCCTGGGGCTTGGACCATGTTCTCCGTGTCCTCTGTGCCCTGCTCCCCTTGCTCTCTTGTGCAGAATCACAGCCCTGATTGGCCAGCACTATTTAGTAGTCCTTTTGCTGGAGTTCTACTTTCTTGCTAAAGCAGGAACCCAGCATTTATTGTCTGGAATTATTTCAATAGTTGCTTGATTTTACTCTTCTAGGCTGAATTCCTCTGATCAGTTCTTTTTGGAGAGCCAGATATCCTTCTATGGAGCCACGTTTCTATCCCACATGACATCCTCCAATAGTTCCTCATTTTGGTTTTGAAAAATGTCTTGCTCCTTAGCCTAGCTTGGAAAGCCTTGAATACTCTGCATCTTTTTTACATCTGTAACTTTTGCATTTTGTATGTCATATGCTCCAGAAATATATAACACACCTTGCTTTTCCATGTTTCATGACTTGGCTAATTCCCTCTCTGCTTCCTAAAGGGCGAGTCTCACTTTTCTTCCCCCAACTACCTCCTTATAGCCTTCAAGACTCCACTGAGGTTTTGTCTTCTGAAAGCCCCCAGAATCTGGGACTGGGTGTCACTCCTCTGGGCCTCTTTAGCACCTTATGTACTTCCTTGATGGCACTCAGTACATGGTAGGAATTCCAATTTTCTGTTCATTTAGGGTCCGTGTGTTTGTGTACTTTTTGTATAATTAGCATGTTCAAATTCCCAGGGCTGTGAATTATTCTTTCTTGAGAAAATGTGAACACTCCCAGATTGATAAGGTCCATAGGGTGAAGGATAAATCCTCAAGATATATTGTAGGGGAATTGAAGATTATTAAAAACAAAGTAAAAACTCTGAAAGCTTCCAGAGATAAAGAGTAGATCACCTGTAAAGATTCAAGGATCAGATTGAAACTGATGTTCAACAGCAAAGCTGCCCACCACAGGAAATAGGGTGATTTTCATACAGTACTTGTCCAAATTCCATACTGATTTGAAAACCAAATAATTTCTAAAATGAAATTTTTGTGTTTTGTGTGTGTGACAACATAATTTATTTGCAAAATAAAACCAGATATAAGGTGACAGGAGGCTATATATAATCTTTATTCATTCCACTCAAATGTGAACATTCATATGTTTTATTGCTAAAATATTAGTGTGTTTGATTTTAAAGTAATGATCCAGATCCCACTACGGTGTCCAGTATTAGAGTATTTAAAGTAGGCATATTAAATAGCCTTTCTAAAATGCCCCAATTCTGAATTTCAAAACATATGTAGCCCCAGGGCTATCAGAAGAGGTACTGTCTCCCTATCTTGAGGGCAAAATGATTTTAAGAGGTGAATTTTAATCTAGCCAAGATGATATTTAAATGTGAGGGCCTCAAAAACTATTCCCTGATATTCAAGGCCTTGGTAGTTTGTAAGACAAAGACCTATATGTAAACATCTATTGGAGGAAATATTCGATACTAAAAATAACATATAGAGCCAAGAAATACTGCAAGCCCAAAGGTAAGTAAGAGCAAGAACTGAGCTTGATGAGGTGTGCCTATGTCTTCCACATAAATACAGCTCTGACTGAAGACGAGAGACAGGAAGCACAACAACATGGTGGAGGGAGGGAGGACAGTGAACAGGGCAGGCAGTTCACTAAAGTATTTGTCTTCAAGGGTAAGATAAAGAAATAAGCAAAAACAGAAGTACAAGAAAGGAGAATATAGAAATGTCATAAATGTAATTGAGGATAGCAGAAACAAAACCATACATGTTAATCATCAACATATACTTAAATGGCCTAACCAGTTAAGTGACAAATTTAGTCAAATTGCATTTACGGAAAAAAAAAAAAACTGCATTTATGAAATCTGCCAATAGAGTTGTTAAGAAAATATTACTTAAAGGTGGGAAAATGAAAGAAAAATATTTTATCATGCAAAGAGTAACTAAAAGAAAACCAGTTATCTGTACTAGTGTAGCTTGAAATAGACCTGAAGAAAAAAAAAAAAGAAAGAAATAGACCTGAAGATAAAAGGTATCACCAGAATGCAACACAATGACAAAGGCTGACCTCCTAGGGAAATAAAACAGTTGTAATTATGTATTTACCTGCTAATAGTAAATATATATTATTGTTACTTTGTATTCCTTTATAATGCTATACTATTACATATTATATTTTATAACATGATTTACATATTATAATATAAAAATTATATTTGTAGTATTATGTAGCATGTTTCTCTTCACACACCCAAACACATTTTATATACATGTGTACATATATACATAATTACATATATAATATATATTATATTATTGTATATATAAATTTGAGAGAACTACAGGACAAAAACCTCACAATTTTATGGTAGGAGATTTTAGCATATCTCTTAATTACTAAATAAACAAGGTAAAAAAATTCAGCAGAGATTTAGGAAATAGGACTAACATTAATAAACATAATTAACAAGGTTTATGTAACATACATAAAACTCTGAAATCAGCATTAAAAATCTCATACTCTAATCAAGCACATACAGAATATTATTATACAGACCATACAGAAAATCGCTCAACAATTCTGAAAGTCTATTTGTAACTGATTCTCCCTTCCCCTCCCCTATACTTTGCCACTAGAAAAAAAAAATCAGTAATTTTCAGGAAGGCAGACAGTATGTTAAAAGGAACTGAAATAAAAGCTCTGGCGGTATAGTCTGAAGTATAATATAAAAATTAAACTGTCATGGGGCACCTGGATGGCTCAGTCGTTAAGCGTCTACCTTCGGCTCAGGTCATGATCCCAGGGTCCTGGGGTCAAGCCCCGTATCGGGCTCCCTGATCAGCAGGAAGCCTGCTTCTCCCTCTCCCACTCCCCCTGCTTGTGTTCCCACTTTTGCTGTCTCTCTCTGTCAAAAAATAAATAAAATCTTAAAAAAAAACTTAAACTGTCTTAAGAGAGGTAAAGAAGTCATGTTTTTGCATAACTGTCTGGGGAAGTGAAACTTTTTCTACTCTGTGCATGTATGTGTGTGTGAGTGTTTTCTAAAATCAGGATAAGACCATACAATGCAGCCTTAAACCCAGATGTATTTTTTACTTAATATTATGTTCTGATACTTTCCTCATGCCCCTAACTTGACTTCTGCCCAGAACTCTACCAAGGCCACCAAGAGTTTCCTGGACACCACCTAGGGAAGAAAACCAAATGCTTTTTCTAAATATAACCAATAAACCATGATTAGGCCTTCTCAAATCCACACTGGGCCCATGGAGAATGGCTTAGTGATAATATAATAAATTTTCATGTCTTCTATAGTCAAAATGCATCTCCCTTCGTTCAGGTGTCAGGTGTGGTGGGATAAACATGTCTGTTCCTTGTCTAAGTATTAAAGGATTAGAATCAAGCTACTAATGTTTTCATGTCTCTGACTATAGTTGATACCAGCCCCCCTCCCCCCCAACCCCGCCCCATCCAATTCTTCATACCCGAAGCCCCCTGGTTGTTTTGTGCTTAGCCAACCAGGGCCCACAGCTGTCTACAGAAAGCCCACAGGGCCTCACCTTGCTGAAAATCTCCAGGAGTCCGGATCCTGAGGTCTTCTTCAGAAATGCAGGAATCACTGCTTACTTTGCTTGAGGAGGAAGATAAATCAACAAAGCTCCAGAGACTGAACTGCAGGATATGATAATCTCCTGAAGGGCAGAGGAAAAAGAAGTATTTTGAAAGATAACAAGCACAGATGGCACTGCTTAGAGTCACTGAAAACTTCACTGGTGCTGGTTTCCTCAAACTGCGCTGTCCCCTGGAGAGAGAAGTTGCAACACAATTTTGAGACACCTCCCTCCGATGCTCTTAACTTTCGATTTCATTAGTCAGAGAAAATAAACAGTTTCCTTCCTGTAAGTACTTAGATTTTAGCAAAAGTATAATTGAGTTTTTGTTACAAATGTCAGTAGATGGAAGGAGTTCCAACATTAGAACTCCAGCAGACTTACATATGGGTCATTAGAAACCTATATTCCCGTAAATGACACTCAAATGTAAGAAAAGTTAAGATGAGTCACCAGGCTGCTTATCCCTCATTTCCTGTTCTCAGAGTGGTAGGAGGAGATGTTAGAAGAGGCATCTCTCTCTACTAATACTTGACTGTACCTCCAGGAAGAGGGTAGGTCAGCTATGAAATCACTCTTGGTTTAAATAGTGCCTGAAGCATTCATCCAGTTAATAATCGACACACCTGGAGCTTGACAGAAGTAGGTCATTACGAATATGTGAATCCTTCCTCAGAGATATAGCAAGGAAGTTACCCTCTCAACTATGTCTAGGCTACTTTACCTCACTGATAAAATTAATGATCACTCACATTTTCTGCATTATTCATGGAAAAAACACAGGTGGGTAGTAAGCTCATATCATGGCAGCATAAGCTTTTGTAATTTCTGGAAGAACACTGAACCTCTGGACTGAGAGGGGCTTGATCCCCTTTTGTTCTGTGATGTTTTTTTCTGTGAAGGACAGTGGATGCATTCCAGAGTACCATAAACCATGACATGTCAAATAAATGGCATCAAGCAGCTGACATGATGGTTGAAACCCACCAGCTGATCTGCAAGTAGGATGAAGCCAGGGCTGGAAAAGGATCCCAAAGGATAGCTGGTGTTGGTGGATGATCCGAGGTCATCTAAAGAGAAGAAAGCTGATTATTTTAATCCAGACTATAGTAGTGGAATGGATAGCTGAAGTCTAGATGTGGGAGCATCTGAAAACTCCACCAAAGCATGAGGAAAGTCATGGGAAGGTGAAAGGGATCTGGCGGGATCTCCACAAATACCTGTGGGTGTTCCCTCCTTCTTTTTAAGGCTATAGGTTTTTATGATGCAGGGAGCTGGTCTTAAGGTAATGGGTGGAGAGGGACATTAGGGAGGTCAGAGAGGGCCCCATCCCAGAGATCAGAGGATAGAGGACACATGGGGGGAATGACCATATCAGGATATTTTCCTGCTCCTTTTCTCATCAACAGTTCATGTGGAATAATGTCCTTGTGACTCCAGCACACAACAAGCAGATAACTGTCATCAGTAAGGACAATTCAGAGCAATGTTCCATAATTCATTCAGTACAGTTGGAATTATAATAGATGAAACAACAGAATGCTAAAAAAAAAATGTGCATTTTCCTAACTTACAGGCAGTAGCCAAACAATTGGTTATTTATGCTGTCATGCAAAAAACTCACTAGTAGAACATACAAGAACTCTTGATACAGAGAAAAATGGATACACTTACATGACTCTTTATTATCTGAAGTATTAATTCACATAGTCAAAATCCTCAGGAAAAGTCCCCACTCGATTAATGTCCTGTGGGCCAAAGCTAATACACTCTCTGTTTTTGTGAATAAAGTTTTATTGGAACACAGATATGCTCATTTACTTATGCATTGTCTATGTCTGTCTTCATGATGCAACTGTGGAGCTGACTAGCCACAGAGCCTAAAGTTTCACTATATGGCTCTTTATAGAAAAAAAAGTGTCAACTTGCACACTAAGCCATCAGTCTAGGAGATAGCAGAGGGAATCTAAGGAGAGAAGCAGAAGTAAGTAAAAGAAAATCACATCAGGAAACCATGATCAGGCCTTCTCAAATCCACACTGGGCCCATGGAGAATGGCTTAGTGATAAAGTTTGTGTCTCAGAGAAAGAAGCAGAAAGGGAGGGTATAGGCTGAACTGTGTTACCCCAACATATGTTGAATTCATATGTTGAAGCCCCAGCCCCCACTGTGACTACTGTATTTGGTTGGAGATCGGGCCTTTAAGGAGGTAAGTTAAGATGATGTCATAAGGGAGGGGCATTAATCCAATGTGACTGGTGCTTTTCTAAAAAGAGGAGATTTTAACATACCCAGAGACCAAGGATGTGCACACACAGATGAAGACCACAAGAGGGCACAATGAGAAGGTGGCTACCTGCAAGCTGGAAGAGAGGCCTCAGTGATAAGGAAAATCTGTGTCCTAAGATGGCCGACCGAGCCAGCGAGAGAGTCCCAGTCCTTGCCCCGGGGCTCTTCCAGGTTCTTCTCCTTGCTCTGCCAAAAGTGCCAAGTAGGCAGAAGTAGAAGTGTATAAATTGTCCCCTTTGGTTATGCTCGGGGCTCAGACCTTTGGAGACCACTCTCCTCTGAGCCCGCCAGCGTTCAATAATCCTCCTATCCTCCGAGATCTCCGGGTGCTGCTTGGTTCTTCCGTCGGGCGATCCAGTCCAGGTTCCGTAACATTTGGTTCCCTGACCGGGAAACCCAACAACGCTGGCCCATTGTTGCCACCAGTTTGGGGGCAATGGCGGGACGGTGACTGAATGAGGGATTGAAATGGAGAAGGTGCGCCCTGCCTAATTTTTGGCAGTTTCCCGCCCCGGTCGCCTCAGGACAACCCCGCTCCATTCTTCCCGCCGGACTTGAGGAGACTTGGCAGGTGAGGACCGGGTCTCAATGTCAGATTCCGGTAAGGCCATGGGCCCCAGGACCCAGACAGGCCCACCCCCACTGCAGTGGAAGGGGAGCCTGATCACCTCCCAGAGACCTCTTAGAGCTCTCACAGGTAGGGATTCCCAGGGAGGGAATGTAATAACTTCTGGAGTATGAATGTGTGAGTGAATGTGCAGTCTGACCTGGCTTGCTCAGCAGATTGATTCTGTGACTCCACGGGCAGGCACCCTTAAGGTCCCCAGAAGCCTACAGAGTCTATGTGGGCCCATCTGTGATTCCGTGGTGAAAGGCATACAGTCTATGGTGGCATCTGAATAGTTTCTGATCGTAAGTCACAACACTGAGACTGCTACAGCTAAGCCTCACCTAAGCTCTTTCGGGACACGGCCAGATGGGCATCTGATTGGTCTCCTCACCTCAGGAGGCACCCCCCCTTTGTCTGTCTCTGCCACCGCACATGGGGACATCACCATGGGGTCAGGGCAGAGTAAACTTATGGTCCTAGAGACCATGATCAGAAATTTCAAGAAGGGGTTTTTGGGAGACTATGGAGTCAGGATGAACCCCGGCAAGTTGAGAACCCTATATGAACTGGAGTGGCCCGCTTTTGATGTCGGGTGGCCTTCAGAGGGGACACTGGATGCCCCAACGATTTGTCAAGTATGGCGAGTTGTAACAGCAGAACCAGGACACCCTGACCAGTTTCCATTCATTGACTCCTGGCCAGAACTCCTGGCTAGGAGTTGTTCAGACCCTTCCTCACTGGGTGTGATTCACTTGAGTCTTAATCACCTCATCCAAGCAACCTAAAGAAAATCAGCAAAAACCCCAGTATCCACAAATCCTAGCCGGATATCCCAAGGATGAACCAACCCTGACCCCACTGTACGTACCCCCAAGACCATCTACACCTGGCCCTTCAGCTCCAGACACTCTGCCACCATCGGTTTCACTGGTACCCCCAGGCCCAGAAGATCCACTGGTGCCCCCAGGCCCAGAGGATCCACCAGCACCCCCAGGCCCAAAAGATCCACTATCTCCAGGACCAGCAACCAGGCTGTACCGCAGGCCGGGTGCAAGCACCATCCAAATGCCGGTATGAGAGACGCAGGAACCCCAGAGTCATGATGAAGATGGGACAGTCCAATGTGGCTGTTCCATGATGTATTATCAGCCCTTCTCCACCATACACACCTTAAAGTTCTGCACCCCCAGTTCCAAACACTCCACCGCCATCAGTGGATCCACTCTTTCCAGGACCAGCAGCCAGGCTGTGCCCCAGGCCAGACGCAAGTGTCCTCCAAATGCTGGTACGAGAGACACGGGAACCCAAGAGATGCAGTGAAGATGGGAGAGTGCAACCAGGTCATTCCATGATGTATTATCAACCTTTCTCCACCACGGACCTCCTCAACTGGAAACCCAGCACTCCTTCCTACTCTGAGAAAACACAAGTTATGGTAGCCCTCATGGAATTCCTCTTCCAGACTCACTGGCCGACCTGGGAAGACTGCCAACAGTTATTCCACACCCTTTTTAACACAGAAGAGAGGAGAATACTGAGGGGAGCACGGCAGTACCTAGAAGAGCATGCACAAGCGGGAGTCATCGACCCTGGGCTAACACAGCTGCACCTGAGGAGTGCCCAGCATGGGACTTCACCACAACCAAGGGACAGGCCCACATCCGCCAATTCCAGGAGGTCTTCTTCTGGGAAATCTGGGCAGGAGCTTAGAAACCCATGAACATGACTAAGATATACTCAGTCACTCAACAACCAGGGGAATCCCCCAGGGACTACTACGAAAGGCTATGTGAAACCTACAGGATATACACTCAATTTGACTCTGAGGCACAGGAAAGCCAACAGATGGTAAACACCTCCTTCATGGCTCAGGCCACCCCAGACATCAGAAAAAAACTTCAGAAACTAGAGGGTTTTGCCGGAATGAACATCACCCAAATAGAGATTGCCAATAAGGTCTACATGAACAAGGAGGTCACAGCCGAATGGGAAGCTGACAAAAAGATGAAAAAGAAAGTCAGCCTCCTCGCCGCCGCCCTGAAAGAAAAAGACAACACAAAGATGGGGAGACCCCAACCACCGAAAGTGGGGAAGCCCAGGACCCCCTTGGCAAGGGATCAATGTGCCTACTGTAAAGAGAAAGGGCATTGGAAAAATGAATGTCCCAACCGGGGAAAGACTCAAAAGCTCAGACATTATAAGGAAGAACCCTGAGAGGAGGACCTCATAGGCCTTGAGGGAATGGACTCAGACTGAGGGGGACTGGGCTCTTTCCTCCTTTGCCCCCATAAGCCCACAGTCAAAATGAAGGTAGGGGGCCAACCAGTGACTTTTATGGTTGATACTGGGGCCGAAAACTCTTGTCACCTCCCCAGTGGCACCTTTCAGCAAAAGGACTGCGACCATCCTTGGGGCCACCGGGATGCGGGTGATAAAACAGCCCTTTTGCCAGGCTCGCCAGTGCGAACTCGGGGGCCACAAGGTCCAACGTGAATTCCTTTATCTGCCTGATTGCTCCAGCTCTCTCCTGGGCCAAGACATACTCTCCAAGCTTGGGACTCAAATAACCATTGAGCCCACAGGACACACTAGCCTCTGATTGAACCCAAGGCAAGAGGAGACTAGCAATTACCACACCAAGGGAAGAAGAATGGAGGCTATTCTGTGCCCAGGCCTAACCGAGCAGCCCGCCGGAGTTCAGACTCGCCTTACCTTCAGTATGGGCTGAGAACAACCCATCTGGACTAGCCCAGAATCGGGCCCCTAACATTGTTGAACTGATCCCAGGAGCCCAACCTCAGAGGCAAAGGCAATACTCCCTTCTACAAGAAGCTAAGATTGGCATCCAAGAACATCTGACCAAACTCAAAGAAGCAGGTATTCTAGTCAAGTGCCAGTCAGCCTGGAATACCCCACTCCTGCCAGTCAAGAAGCTGGGAGGGGGAGGGGGGCGGAGCAAGATGGCGGAGGAGTAGGAGGCCTGGATATCGTCTCCTCTCAGGAATCCAGCTGGATAGGGATCAAACCATTCTGAACACCGACAAACCCATCAGGAGATCGAAGAAAGGAATAGCAACAACTCTCTGAACAGAAAAGCGACCACTTTCTGGAAGGTAGGACGTGCGGAGAAGTGAATCCGAGGCGATATTCGGGAGGATAGATGGCGGGGGAGTGGCCTCCATCGGCGCTTCTGGCAAGTGATAGAGCCGCGGAGCACAAAATCGGAACTTTTAAAAGTCTGCTCCGCCGAGGGACGTCACTCTGGTGGCTCAGCGTGGGGTGGAAACCTCCGGGACAGTGTGGTCTCAGGACCCTCGGGGTCACAGAAAGACCGGGGGTGCCTGAGGGCGGCAGAGCTCCCAGGTAATGGAGCAGGGAAGCCGGCTGCAGAGGCGGAGCCCAGGCGCGGGCTCTCAGCTCGGGGTTGCCATTGACCGTGATCCGCAGCCCAGTCGGGCCCCTGCTCCTCTAGCAGGGACCCAACAAGCGGCAGATCCGGGGAGACTCACCTTCTTCCCCGGGAGGAGCCACGCGGGAGTTGCGCAGGGATCTGCTGGGTTTGGAGACTCCACCCGGGGTCAGTGCCAGAGATAGAAACGCGCGGTCACAGGCCGGGCGAGCACGGAGTGCGGCCGGAGACCGGGGAGACGGGAGTGACTGGCGGCTTTTCTCTGGGGGCTCCCTGAGGAGCGGGGCCCCGAGTTCTCGGCTCCTCCGGGGCGGAGATAGGGAGGCTGCCATTTTCACTCTCCGCCTCCAAAGCTGTACGGAAAGCTCGCAGGGAACAAAAGCCCCGGAGAGCAAACCCGAGCAGATGACTCAGCCGGGAGGGGGCAAGGGCGGGGCACTTCCGCCTCCGGCAGAGACATTTGGAAACCACGGCAACAGGCCCCTCCCCAGAAGATCAGCGAGAACAGCCGGCCAAGACCAAGTTTACCGATCAATGAGAACGGCAGAACTCCAGCGCCAGGGGACTACTGCACATAGAATTCACGGCTTTTTTTACCATGATTCTTTAGTCTTTTAAAGTTAATTGTTTTTAACTGTCTTTTTGTCTTTTTATTTCTTTTTGAATTTTTCTTTTTCCCTTTTTCAACCAACATCTTATCCCTTTTGTTAAAAAAAAAACATTTTTATTTTTCATTTTTAGAGTCATATTCTATCCCTTCATAGTAGTTACCCATATTTTGGGCTTATATATATAAGTTGTTCTCTCTTTAAATTTTTGAGATAGTTTCTTCTAACAGATTAAAATATACCCTAAATCTCTAGTATATGGTGTTTTCTATTCCCCTGCCTGATCACATCCTCTCCCTTTTTTTTTCCTTCTTTTTCTTTTTTCTTTTTTTAAATCCTCTTTCTTTTTTCAAACAACTTCTTATCAATTCCTTTTATAAAATTTTTTATAATTTCCATTTTTACAGTCATATTCCATCTCTTCATCATATCAACCCTTATTTTTGTACATATATAAGTTTTTCTTTCTTTAAAATTTTGGGAAGCATTTTCTTCTAAAAGACCAAAATACACCCCACATCTAGTGGGGCATCAGTGCCATCAGTGTGGCACTGATCTATATACCATATAGATCATATTTGATCACATTCTGGTTTTCTTTTGTTGTTGTTGTTTTGTTTTGTTTGTTTTTGTTTTTATCTTTATCTTTTTCTTTTTTTTTCTTTTTCTTTTTTCTCTCTTTTCCTTTCTTATCCCACTGCTTCAGGTCTTTTCTGATTTGTTTAGAGTATATTTTCTGGAGACGTGGTTACTCTGCTAGCATTTTGTTCTCTCATTAATCTATTCTCCTCTGCACAAAATGACAAGACGGAAAAAATCACCTCAACTAAAAGAACAAGAGGTAGTACCGACTGCCAGGGACCTACTCAATATGGACATTAGTACGATGTCAGATCTAGAGTTCAGAATCATCACTTTAAAGATACTAGCTGGGCTTGAAAAAAATATGGAAGTTATTAGAGAAACCCTTTCTGGAGAAGTAAGAGCTAAAATCCAACCAAGTAGAAATCAAAAAGGCTATTAATGAGGTGCAATCAAAAATGGGGGCGCTAACTGCTAGAATAAATGAGGCAGAAGAGAGAATCAGTAATATAGAAGATGAAATGATGGAAAATAAAGAAGCTGAGAAAAAGAGAGATAAACAACTACTGGATCACGAGGGCAGAATTCGAGAGATAAGCGATACCATAAGACGAAACAACATTAGAATAATTGGGATCCCAGAAGAAGAAGAAAGAGAGAGAGGGCCAGAAGGTATAATGGAGCAAATTATAGCAGAGAACGTCCCTAATTTGGGGAAAGAAACAGGCATGAAAATCCAGGAAGCACAGAGAACCCCTCTCAAAATCAATAAAAATAGGTCAACTCCCCGACATCTAATAGTAAAACTTACGAGTCTCATAGACAAAGAGAAAATCCTGAAAGCAGCTCGGGAGAAGAGATATGTAACCTACAAGGGTAGAAACATTAGATTGGCAACAGACCTATCCACAGAGACCTGGCAGGCCAGAAAGGACTGGCAGGATATATTCAGAGCACTAAATGAGAAAAATATGCAGCCAAGAATACTCTATCCAGCTAGGCTGTCATTGAAAATTGAAGGAGAGATAAAAAGCTTCCAGGACAAACAAAAACTAAAGGAATTTGCAAACACAAAACCAGCCCTACCGGAAATCTTGAAAGGGGTCCTCTAAGCAAAGAGAGACCCTAAAAGCAACATAGACCAGAAAGGAACACAGACAATATACGGTAACAGTCACCTTACAGGCAATACAATGGCACTAAATTCATATCTTTCAATAGTTACCCTGAATGTAAATGGGCTGAAAGCCCCAATCAAAAGACACAGGCTAACAGACTGGATTAAAAAACAAGACCCATCGATATGCTGTCTGCAAGAGACTCATTTTAGAACCAAAGACACCCCCAGGTTGAAAGTGAGGGGGTGGAAAAACATTTACCATGCTAATGGGCACCAAAAGAAAGCTGGGGTGGCAATCCTTATATCAGACAAATTAGATTTTAAACCAAAGACTGTAATAAGAGATGAGGAAGGACACTATATCCTACTTAAAGGATCTATCCAACAAGAAGATCTAACAATTGTAAATATCTATGCCCCTAACATGGGAGCAGCCAATTATATAAGGCAATTAATAACAAAAGCAAAGAAACACATCGACAACAATACAATAATAGTGGGGGACTTTAACACCCCACTCACTGAAATGGACAGATCATCTAAGCAAAAGATCAACAAGGAAATAAAGACTTTAAATGACACACTGGACCAAATGGACTTCACAGATATATTCAGAACATTCCACCCCAAAGCAACGGAGTACACATTCTTCTCTAGTGCCCATGGAACATTCTCCAGAATAGATCACATCCTAGGTCATAAATCAGGTCTCAACCGGTACCAAAAGATTGGGATCATTCCCTGCCTATTTTCAGACCACAATGCTTTGAAACTAGAACTCAATCACAAGAGGAAAGTCGGAAAGAACTCAAGTACATGGAGGCTAAAGAGCATCCTACTGAAGAATGAATGGGTCAACCAGGAAATTAAAGAAGAATTAAAAAAATACATGGAAACCAATGAAAATGAAAACACAACTGTTCAAAATCTTTGGGATGCAGCAAAGGCAGTCCTAAGAGGAAAGTATATAGCAATACAAGCCTTTCTCAAGAAACAAGAGAGGTCTCAAGTACACAACCTAACCCTACACCTAAAGGAGCTGGAGAAAGAACAGCAAATAAAGCCTAAACCCAGCAGGAGAAGAGAAATAATAAAGATCAGAGCAGAAATCAATGAAATAGAAACTAAAAGAACAGTAGAACAGATCAACGAAACTAGGAGCTGGTTCTTTGAAAGAATTAACAAGATTGATAAACCCCTGGCCAGACTTATCAAAAAGAGAAGAGAAATGACCCAAATCAACAAAATCATGAATGAAAGAGGAGAGATCACAACCAACACCAAAGAAATACAAACAATTATAAGAACATATTATGAGCAACTCTATGCCACCAAATTAGATAACCTGGAAGAGATGGATGCATTCCTAGAGATGTATCAACTACCAAAACTGAACCAGGATGAAATAGAAAACCTGAACAGACCTATAACCACTAAGGAAATTGAAGCAGTCATCAAAAATCTCCCAAAAAACAAAAGCCCAGGGCCAGATGGCTTCCCAGGGGAATTCTACCAAACATTTCAAGAAGAATTAATACCTATTCTTCTGAAACTGTTCCAAAAAATAGAAACGGAAGGAAAACTTCCAAACTCGTTTTATGAGGCCAGCATTACCTTGATCCCAAAACCAGACAAAGACCCCATCAAAAAGGAGAATTAAAGACCACTATCCCTGATGAACATGGATGCAAAAATTCTCACCAAAATACTAGCCAATAGGATCCAACAGTACATTAAAAGGATTATTCACCATGACCAAGTGGGATTTATCCCTGGGCTGCAAGGTTGGTTCAACATCTGCAAATCAATCAATGTGATACAATACATTAACAAAAGAAAGAACAAGAATCATATGATTCTCTCAATAGATGCAGAAAAAGCTTTTGACAAAGTACAGCATCCTTTCTTGATCAAAACTCTTCAGAGTATAGGCATAGAGGGTACATACCTCAATATCATAAAAGCCATCTATGAAAAACCTACAGCGAATATCATTCTCAACGGGGAAAAACTGAGAGCTTTCCCCCTAAGGTCAGGAACGTGGCAGGGATGTCCACTATCACCACTGCTATTCAACATAGTATTGGAAGTTCTTGCCACAGCAATCAGACAACAAAAAGAAATCAAAGGCATCCAAATTGGCAAAGAAGAAGTCGAACTCTCACTCTTTGCAGATGATATGATACTTTATGTGGAAAACCCAAAAGACTCCACCCCAAAACTGCTAGAACTCATACAGGAATTCAGTAAGTGGCAGGATATAAAATCAATGCACAGAAGTCAGTGGCATTCCTATACACCAACAACAAGACAGAAGAAAGAGACATTAAGGAGTCGATCCCATTTACAATTGCACCCAAAACCATAAGATACCTAGGAATAAATCTAACCAAAGAGAGAAAGGATCTGTACTCAGAAAACTCTAAAATACTCATGAAAGAAATTGAGGAAGACACAAAGAAATGGAAAAACGTTCCATGCTCATGGATTGGAAGAACAAATATTGTGAAGATGTCAATGCTACCTAGAGCAATCTACACATTCAATGCAATCCCCATCAAAATACCATCCACTTTTTTCAAAGAAATGGAACAAATAATCCTAAAATTTGTATGGAACCAGAAAAGACCCCGCATAGCCAGAGGAATATTGAAAAAGAAAAGCAAAGCCAGCGGCATCACAATTCCGGACTTCAAGCTCTATTACAAAGCTGTCATCATCAAGACAGCATGGTACTGGCACAAAAACAGACACATAGATCAATGGAACAGAATAGAGAGCCCAGAAATGGACCCTCAACTCTATGGTCAACTAATCTTCGACAAAGCAGGAAAGAATGTCCAGTGGAACAAAGACACTCTCTTCAACAAATGGTGCTGGGAAAATTGGATAGCCACATGCAGAAGAATGAAACTGGACCATTTCCTTACACCACACACAAAAATAGACTCCAAATGGTTGAAAGACCTCAATGTGAGACAGGAGTCCATCCAAATCCTAAAGGAGAACACAGGCAGCAACCTCTTTGACCTCAGCCGAAGCAACTTCTTCCTAGAAACATCGCCAAAGACAAGGGAAGCAAGGGCAAAAATGAACTATTGGGACTTCATCAAGATAAAAAGCTTTTGCAAAGCAAAGGAAACAGTCAACAAAACCAAAAGACAACCGACAGATTGGGAGAAGATATTTGCAAATGACATATCAGATAAAGGGCTAGTATCCAAAATCTATAAAGAACTCATCAAACTCAACACCCAAAGAACAAAGAATCCAATCAAGAAATGGGCAGAAGACATGAACAGACATTTTTCCAAAGAAGACATCCAAATGGCCAACAGACACATGAAAAAGTGCTCAATATTGCTCAGTATCAGGGAAATCCAAATCAAAAGCTCAATGAGATACCACCTCACACCAGTCAGAATGGCTAAAATTAACAAGTCAGGAAACGACAGATGTTGGCGGGGATGCGGAGAAAGAGGAACCCTCCTACACTGTTGGTGGGAATGCAAGCTGGTGCAGCCACTCTGGAAAACTGTATGGAGGTTCCTCAAAAAGTTGAAAATAGAGCTACCATATGATCCAGCAATTGCACTACTGGGTATTTACCCCAAAGATACAAAAGTAGGGATCCGAAGGGGTACGTGCACCCCAATGTTTATAGCAGCAATGTCCACAATAGCCAAACTGTGGAAAGAGCCAAGATGTCCATCGACAGATGAATGGATAAAGAAGAGGTGGTATATATATACAATGGAATATTATGCAGCCATCAAAAGGAATGAGATCTTGCCATTTGCAACGACGTAGATGGAACTGGAGGGTAATATGTTGAGTGAAATAAGTCAAAAAGAAAAAGACGTGTATCATATGATCTCACTGATATGAGGAATTCTTAATCGCAGGAAACAAACTGAGTGTTGTTGGAGTGGGAGGTGGGGTGGGAGGGATGGGGTGACTGGGTGATAGACACTGGGGAGGGTATGTGCTCTGGTCAGCGCTGTGAATTGTGCAAGACTGTTGAATCTCAGATCTGTACCTCTGAAACAAGTAATGCAATATATGTTAAGAAAAAAAAAAAAGAAGAAGAAGAAGAAGAAGGTAGCGGGAGGGGAAGAATGAAGCGGGGGAAATCGGAGGGGTAGACGAACCATGAGAGACGATGGACTCTGAAAAACAAACAGGGTTCTGGGGGGGGGGGGTGAGAGGATGGGTTAGCCTGGTGGTGGGTATTGAGGAGGGCACATTCTGCATGGAGCACTGGGTGTTGTGCACAAACAATGAATCATGGAACACTTCATCTAAAACTAATGATGTAATGTATGGGGATTAACATAAGTATAAAAAAAAAAAGAAGAAGAAGCCAGGAGGGGGATACCGACCAGTTCAAGACCTGCGGACCATCAACAAGGTGACCATCTCTCTGCACCCAGTGATCCCGAATCCATACACCTTCCTTGGCCAAATCCCAGGGTTGGCCAGATTGTTCACTTGCCTAGATTTGAAGGATGCCTTCTTCTGCCTCTGCTTAGCTCCCCAGAGCCAGCCACTGTCTGCCTTTGAATGGACTAATCCTGATACAGGGCGCCAGATACAACTGACTTGGACGCGCCTCCCACAGGGGTTTAAAAACTCACCAACCCTCTTTGGGGAAGTGCTGGCTGCAGACCTCGCCAGCTTCCCAAGAGAGGCTACATAATGCACCCTCCTCAGTATGTGGATGACCTCCTCCTCGCCAGTGACACACAAGAAGACTACACAAAAGGCACAAAGGCCCTCCTACAGCTCCTGTCAGACTCGGGATACCGAACCTCATGGAAGAAGGCACAAATCTGCCAACAACAGGTCTGATACCTTGGTTTCCTCCTCACCGAAGGGAAAAGAGAACTAGGGCCAGAGAGGAAAAGGGTCATCATCTCTGCCACAGCCCCAGACAAAAAGGGGCCTACGAGAATTCCTGGGGGCTGCAGGATTCTGCCACATCTGGATCCCTGGGTTCTCGGCAATAGCAAGACCCCTTTATGATCTCTTAGGGGGACCAGATCAAGAACCCCCTGCCTGGACTGAGGAAGCAGAAGCTGCTTTCACAGAGATAAAGATTATCCTGGGGCGGCACCAGCCCTGGGCCTACCAGATGTAGAAAAACCCTTAATCTCTTTGTGCATGAAAAGGAAAAAATAGTGCTCGGGTACTCACCCAGACTGTTGGACCCTGGCAATGGCCAGTTGCTTACCTGTCAAAGAAGCTGGACCCCGTGGCAGCAGGATGGCTGCCGTGCCTCAGGGCGCTGGCAGCCACAGTCCTACTCATCAAGGAGGTGGACAAACTTACCCTGGGGCAAGAACTTAATGTCAAGGTCCCTCATGCAGCTGTGTCCCTCATGAACGCACAGGGACAGAGCTTGCTTTCCAACTCTTGGCTAGCACAATACCAAGGGCTCCTCTGCGGAAACCCGCAGGTCATCCTCAAAACAGTAAGGACATTAAATCCAGCAACTCTTCTCCCCACGGAAGAGGGGAAACCAGACCATGACTCCTCCGAGGTGACTGATGAAGTGTACGCAAGCCGTCCAGATCTGCAGGATCAAGCCATAAAGAATCCAGAGTTCATGCTGTTAAGTGATGGCAGCAGTTACCAACAAGAGGGTGCCCAGAAAGCGGGTTATGCAGTAACCACAACCAATGAAGTCCTAGAAGCTAAGGCATTACCAGCTGGATGGTCAGCTCAATGGGCTGAATTATATGCCTTAGTCCGAGCCCTCGCCCTTGGTGAAGACAAACGAGTCAATGTCTATACTGACTAAGTACATATACGTGGCGCCTTCTACAAGGAAAGGGACCTCCTAACCGCAGCAGGAAAAGTTATCAAGAATAAGGAGGAGATACTGAGACTCCTTGAAGCCATCTGGCTTCCAAAGGAAGTAGCAATCCTGCACTGTAAGGGACACCAGAAAGGAGATGACCCCATAGCGTGGAGAAATCATCTGGCAGATGAGGCAGCCAAGACCGCAGCGGTGGGGTGAGGACATGGACAGAGCCCCTTCCCCTCACCATGGCCCTAACACCCCTGGAAGAAGTCCCTCCACCCAGTTACACTAAAAAGGAGAAGGAATGGGCCATGGCTGAGGGAGCCACCCTGACTGAAAAGGGATGGTGGATGATGCCAGATGGGCACATCTTTGTTCCAACAGCAACTGGAGGACATCTAGTCAAGGAATACCACCAACTCACTCATCTGGGAAAAACTGCATTACAGGTCCTTCTCAAGAAGCACTACTACATCAGTCGGCTGCCGGCACTATGCCGAGCAATGAGTGAATGGTGCATGACATGTGCTAAAAATAATGCTCGGTCTGCACCACGGCCCCCGCCAGGTGTCCAGAAGATGGGAGCAACCCCCTAGATCTAAGATCTAGAGATAGACTTCACAGATGTGCAGCCGAGCAGGGGGTTCAGATATCTCCTAGTAATAGTATGCACATACTCTGTGTGGGTCGAAGCTTCCTGACCAGGATGGAGCAAAGCCGGGAAGTAGCTAAAGTCCTCTTGTGGGAGATCGTGCCCCGGTTCAGTCTGCCATTAACAATCCATAGTGACAATGGACCCACATTTGTGGCAGACATTGTACAGGTCTTGACCAAATCTCTCAACATCACCTGGAAACTCCACACTGCTTATTGGCCCCAAAGTTCAGGGGAGGTAGAGCAAATGAATCGCACCCTCAAGGGAACCTTAGCAAAGTTTTTTCAGGAGACTAAACTCCCATGGCCGGATCTGCTACCCCTAGCTCTCCTGTGTGCTTGCTGCATGCCCAGGACATTGGGTTTCTCCCCATTTGAATTAATATATGGACAGTCTCCCCTATGCTTGGGAAGCCTTCCAGGAAACTTGCATCAGGTTGGAGATAAAGGGATAAAGGAGCAGCTTCAGGCCCTGGGGGCCACCCTAAATAAATTACAAAAGTACACCATTGAGAAGGCCCCAATCTCCTTAGGGTCTCAGGTATACTCCTTCCAGAGAGGGGACTCAGTTTGGGTCAAAGATTGGAAGAAAGACCCCCTCAAACCACCGTGGACAGGGCCCCACACTGTTGTTCTAACCTCCCCTACTGCCCTCAAGGTCTCAGGTGTCACCCCGTGGGTCCACCACTCCAGAGTGAAGAAAGCTCATCATTCAGACGAGGAGCCATGCCAGTGGAGAGTCCAGCCAGACTTCACGAACCCACTCCGGCTTCACCTTCAAAGAGACCCCACCTACTGATGGACACCTGCTCACCATGGTCTCTGGCTCTCATCGGCATGATTTCCCTCATCTTGGGAGTTGGACTCTACACTGTTGACCATACTGGACTTTCCCCCAGAGGCTTACTATTGTCATTGCTTATTAGGTGTCCCTAGGGTGTATTACTGCACTTACTTGTCCACAGGTTTCATCTGCTGATGGGTTAACCATGATGGCTCCCTCTTCCAAGGTCATAGATCCCACTTTTACTGGTCCTCTGCTGTCTACTCCTGAGCGCATTTCCCCATGGTTTTCCTGGCCCCAGTCAGTCCTGGTCTTCTCCTACTTGGTGTGCTGTTCCTCCTCAGTGCCTCTACCTTGCCCAGCCAGGCAAGGGGGGCAAACTCTCGTATCACTGTTATTGGCAAATGGCCTTTCCAGCTTATCCCCCTCAATCCTGCACCAGTGCCCCCACTGACTTCTTCACAGGGGTGGGCACACACCAAGGGTTAACCTCCATTTTGATGATTACAGCTTCTTGATACCTCCTGGGAACCTCAAAGATGGTGTTCCTACCATGGCCCTCACTCAGGTTACTGGCTGGTAGATATCTACATCTGTGGGAGCCCTAAGCCTCAACAGCCAAACACCTGCCCTCAGTTCTGCTCATGATCCTGGGGATGTGAGTCATGGGTGGCAACTTGGCTGGGAATGGAACGATGGTCCACCAGGTGGTGGCACCTCAAACAGTGCAGTGACATCTGAATTTCCTTGTCATGCAATACCACCCCATCCTCTTGCTCTAACAATCACTGTATACCTCTCACCCTCTCAGTCTTAGAACCCAATGCCACATCAAGGGCTACAGGAATCATTCTCCTGTTGGGCCAATATCACCCTATAGGAACCGACCCCATGGCCAAGTTTATGATTAAGTCTATGTTCACTCCAAACCTTACAGTCAACCCCCAGAGTCAGACAGAAAATAACTTGCCCTGGCACATCCCCCCAACCACATGCAGCAAGCATCTATAGTGCAACTGTTAGGTATGATTAATGCCTCCCACCAAGTGCTTAACCACTCAAATCACCCCTAGTGTCTGACTGCTGGATCTGTATAAAGCCCAATCCTGTCCAATACCTAGGTGTCATCCCCAACCAATCTACCAGGTCACCTCCCAACTCAGCACTGGGGACCTCAGATTATCCCTTTCTGGCTCTGGTACTGCTGTATGGTAACTCTTCCTCTCCCATCATGGGCCACAGTCGGGTCTATGTGCCTAACAACACTTTTCTAGCTTGTGATCAAGGTGTATACATCTGCATCACCCCGTACGATCAGTCATGCATGTTTGTCAGTCTCTTACCTGATCTTTCAGTCCTCCCTGGGAGCGATGCCCCACTCATATGGAGAACTCTTAACTGCCCGTGACCCTCCCCTGTGGCCGTCCCTCTTATCGTGAGCCTGCTGGCTGCATCAGGTGTTGCCTTCGATGCCACTGTCGGGATGTCTCAGGTTCAGTACCGGGGTTAACTCAGCAACTCACAGCAGATTTTTCCGCCCTCACTCAGTCAGCCCTGGCCCTGCAGTGCCAACTGGATTCACTGGCCTCAGTGGTCCTCCAAAACAGGTGTGGGCTTGACTTGCTCACAGCTGCACAAGGGGGCCTCTGCCTCTTCTTAAAGGAGGAAAGTTGTTTCTATGCTAATGAGTTGGGGGTGGTCCAAGAAACTCTGACCCAGTTACAGGAACAAGTACATCGCTGGTGGGAAACACTCCAGCAGACAACTTGGTGGGATACCCTCTCACAATGGCTCCCTTGGTTCGCCCTTCTCGTCAGCCCCCTCCTATTGCTTCTCTTCATAGTGGCATTTGGTCCTTGTATTTTTAATGCCCTTACTAGGTTTATTACTACTCAAATTGCTAAAATCAGACTCCAGTTACTCCTTACTCATTATCGCCCCTTAGGAGATGAAAATGATGCCCTCTAAATTAGGTGTTTAAAGGGGCATCAAAGGGGGGAATGATAAGGAAAATCCGTGTCCTAAGATGGCCGACCGAGCCAGCGAGAGAGTCCCAGTCCTTGCCCCAGGGCTCTTCCGGGTTCTTCTCCCTGCTCTGCTTCCCCTGTGCACCAATCCGGGTTCTTCTTCTTGCCCCGCCACAAGTGCCAAGTATGGGAAGTAGAAGTGTATAAATTGCCCACTTTACTTGTGCTTGGGGCTCAGACCTTTGGAGATCACTCTCCTCTGAGCCCGCTGGCATTAAATAAACCTCTTCTCCTCCAAGATCTCTGGATGCCACTTGGTTCTTCCGTTGGGCGATCCAGGCCAGGTTCCATAACATCAGGAGAAAGCAAGCGTTTAATGCTTTGATCTTGGATTTCCAGCCTCAAGAACACTGAGAAAATAGATTTCTGCTGTGTAAGCCAGCCCCCCCCCCCCCCCCAAGTCTGTATATTTTGTTAGGGCAGCTCTAGCAAAGGAATCCAGGAAGAGTGGCAAAATCCTTATCCTAAAGAGCTGGAATAAAGCCTGCTAGAGTGGAATCTAGCAGGGTTGGTTTCCTCAGAGGACTCTCTCCTTGATGTGCAGATGACCACCCCCTTCACAGGGTTGTCCCTCTGTCCTTGTACTCCTGATATCTCTCTTTGTGTGTCCACATTTTCTCTACTTATAAGAACACCCATGAGACTTAGGGTGGGTTAGGGACCCACCCATGACCTCATGTAGCCTTAATCACCTCTTTAAAGGCTCTATCTGCAAATACATTGTAAGGTACTGCCTGTTAGGGCTTCAACATATGCATTTTGGGGGTTGGGGGACACGTTAGCCCATGGCAGGGCTCTGATGGAAAAAGTAAAAAGCATGCAAACACAGGTGGGTACTATAAGCAGAAAGATGGAAACTAAGAAAGAATCAAAAGGAAAATCAAGAAATAAAAAATGTTGTGACAGAAAAAATAGGTATTCAGTAGAGTGGACACAAACGAGGAAAGGATCAGTGAGCTTAAATAGGTCAATAGAAACTTCTTACACTGAAATGCAAAGAGAAGGGCTCCTGAGTGGCTCAGTCATTAAGTGTCTGCCTTCAGCTCAGGTCATGATCCCACGATCCTGGGATCAAGCCCCGCATTGGGCTCCCTGCTCAGCAGGAAGCCTGCTTCTCCCTCTCCCGTTCCCCCGGCTTGTGTTCCCTCTCTTGCTATGTCTCTCTGTCAAATAAATAAATAAAATCTTAAAAAAAAAAAAGAAATGCAAAGAGAAAAAGAAAAATAAAAACCAGAAAGTCCAATATTTATGACATAACATCATAAGATGCACATATGCATAACTGGAAAACCAGAAGGTAAAGAAAAAGGCACTGGAACAGAAAAAATATTTAAAAGAATGATGGCAAAGAAATCTCTAAGATTAATGACAGACACAGAACCATAGATACAGAAAGTTCAGACAATGTCAAATATGATAAATACCAAAAATTCACACCTAGGCATGTCATTTTCAAATGACAGAAGACAAAAGACAGAGAAAATCATGAAAGACCTCAAGGAAAAATACAACACCTTGTCTACAGAGGAACAAAGATAAGAATGCCATGGACTTCTTATCAGAAATGTTGAAGAAGAGAGTGATAAGAAATATTTAAAATGTTGAAGAAAGCAACATATCAATCTAGAATTCTGTATCCACAATATTATCCTTCAAAAGTGAATAAGAAATAAAGGCTTTCTTCTTTTAAAAAAATTTTATTGTTATGTTAATCACCATACATTACATCATTAGTTTTTGATGTAGTGTTCCATGATTCATTGTTTGTGTATAACACCCACTGCTCCATGCATAACATGCCCTCTTTAATACCCATCGCCAGGCTAACCCATCCTCCCAACCCCTCCCCCCCAGAACCCTCAGTTTGTTTTTCAGAGGCCATCATCTCTTATGGTTCGTCTGCCCCTCCGATTTCCCCCCTTCATTCTTCTCCTCCTGGTATCTTCGTCTTTTTTTTTTTTTTTAACATATATTGTATTATTTGTTTCAGAGGTACAGATATGTGATTCACTAGTCTTGCACAATTCACAGCACTCACGATAGCACATACCCTCCCCAGTGTCTATCACCCAGCCACCCCATCCCTCCCACGCCCCACCACATCAGCAAACCTCAGTTTGTTTCCTGAGATTAAGAATTCCTCATATCAGTGAGGTCATATGATACATGTCTTTCTCTGATTGACTTATTTCGCTCAGCATAACACCCTCCAGTTCCATCCATGTCATTGCAAATGGCAAGATCTCATTCCTTTTGATGGCTGCATAATATTCCATTGTATATATATCCTGCATCTTCTTTATCCATTCATCTGTCGATGGACATCTTGGCTCTTTCCACAGCTTGGCTATTGTGGACATTGCTGCTATAAACATCAGGGTGCACATACCCCTTCGGATCCCTACATTTGTATCTTTGGGGTAAATACCCAGTAGTGCAATTGCTGGATCCTATGGTAGCTCTATTTTCAACTTTTTGAGGAACCTCCATACTGTTTTCCAGAGTGGTTGCACCAGCTTGCATTCCCACCAGCAGTGTAGGAGGGTTCCCCTTTCTCCGCATCCCCACCAACATCTGTCGTTTCCTGACTTGTTAACTTTAGCCATTCTGACTGGTGTGAGGTGGTATCTCATTGAGGTTTTGATTTGGATTTCCCTGGTGCCGAGTGATGTTGAGCACATTTTCATGCGTCTGTTGGCCATTTGGATGTCTTCTTTGGAAAAATGTCTGTTGATGTCTTCTGCCCATTTCTTGATTGGATTATTTGTTCTCTTAGTGTTCAGTTTGATAAGTTCTTTATAGATCTTGGATACTAGCCCTTTATCTGATATGCCATTTGCAAATATCTTCTCCCATTCTGTCGGTTGTCTTTTGGTTTTGTTGACTGTTTCTTTTGCTGTGCAGAAGCTTTTTATCTTGATGAAGTCCCAATAGTTCATTTTATTGATCATTTCAAAGAACCAGCTTTTGATTCTTTGATTTCTTGTTTTCAATTTTATTGATTTCTACTCTAATTTTATTACTTTTGTTTTGTTTGAATTTAATTTGCTTTTCTTTTTCTAAGTTCCTAAGGTAGAAGCTGAGATTATTAATTTTAGATCATTTATCTTTTATAATTTATGGATTTTCCCTTTCAGCACTGCTTTTGTTGCTTTCCATATATCTTAACATGTCATATTTTCATTTCATTTTGTTCTAAATATTTTCAAATTTCTCTTGAAGCTTCTTCTTTGACCCATGTGTTATTTAGAACTCTCTTGTTTACTTTCTATATATACTGTTGGTATTTTCAAGCTATTTTTGCATTATGGATTTCTAGTTTAATTATACTGTGGTCTGAAAGCAGACATTGTATGATTTCTATTCTTTTAAATTTGTTAAAGTGTGTGTTTTGGTCCAGGATGAGGTATGTCTCGGTGAATGTTCCATATGAGCTTGAGAGAATATGTGTTCTCTGTTGTTGGATGAAGTATTCTTGATGTCTATTAGATCCAGGGATCAATGGTGCTGTTTGGTTCAATTATACCCTTACTTATTTTGTGCTTGCTGGATCTGTCATATGCTGGTAGGGGGCATTGAAATCTCCAAGTATAAAAATGGATGATAATCTTTGAATGTCTCATCTGTCTCAACACTATCACTGTATTAGCCACAAACACTTGAGGATTACCTTTAAAAAGGCTTTTTTTTTTTTTTTAATATACCATTCCATGTCCCCTCTTTTTCTTTTTTTTTTAATTTTTTTTTTAAGATTTTATTTATTTGTGAGAGAGAGAATGAGAAACAGAGAGCATGAGAGGGAGGAGGGTCAGAGGGAGAAGCAGACTCCCTGCTGAGCAGGGAGCCCGATGTGAGACTCGATCCTGGGACTCCAGGATCATGACCTGAGCCAAAGGCAGTCGCTTAACCAACTGAGCCACCCAGGCGCCCCATGTCTCCTCTTTTTCTTATCCGATTTCTGAAACTGCCTACTGAGCTGTGCTGATAGACCAGCTCTTTAATTTTAATAGCATTTTCCAATTTCCATGATGTAAACACTACTACCCAGGTTGATTTTGTGATGCCCACTGTTTATCCACTGTGTGCAAAATCCCTAAATATTTGACAGTCAGCTCTTTATACTTGTGGAATGAGGAGAGGCCACCATGCTGTCACTGTCAATTTATGTCCCTGCCTCCAAACATGGCCTCCCTTTGCTAGAATACTTTTTTACTAAAGTGCCAAAATAATTTCTTTCTTTTTTTAAAAAGATTTATTTATTTATTTGAGAGAGAGAGAGAGCATGGGGGGGGGGGCAGAGGGAGAGAGAATCCCAAGGAGAGTCTGTGCTTGCATGGAGCCCAATGTGGGGCTCGATCCCAGTACCCTGAGGTCACTACCTGAGCAGAAAACAAGAGTCTGATGCTTAACCAACAGTGCCATCCAGGTGGCCCCAAAATAATTTCTTTTACATAAAACCTCTCCCTTATTTACCCACTTTGTACAATGAAGACCCAATTTCTTTCTGACATAAAGTAGGTTACTATAAAACACGTTTGTCCCTCTGCAGCCTCATTTCCCCATACCCTCTCACATACCTCAAGCTTCCATTGTACAGAGCCATTCATGCAACCTCATGCTTTGAGCATTTGCATGTGGTGTTTCCTCTACCTATCAACAGCTCCCGTTTTTTCACTTTGCCAAGAACAATACTACTGTGCCACCACTCACCAGGACTGTGATAAGAAATGTGTATGTATACTCTCACTTAACTTGCAAATCAACCTGCGAGGGAGAGATTTTCTCCATGTGAGAAGAGTCCATTTAAGCTCTTTTCTGAACACGACACAACTAGTGATTGATGGAGCCTGATTCGAGCCAGATCTATCTTAATCCAGAGCCCTTGCTTTTAACCACCAAGCAAAGTACTTCCCTACACTGCTTATGTCTACAAATCTATCACTTAGCACAAGTTACATATCTTTTTAAAACCTATATGAAATCCATCAAAATCCTAGAGGAGAACACAGGCAGCAACCTCTTGGACCTCAGCTGCAACAACTTCTTACTAGACATGTCAATGGAGGCAAGGGAAACAAAAGTAAAAAATGAACTGGGTGTTATGCACAAATAATGAATCATGGAACACTACATCAAAAACTAATGATGTAATGTATGGGGATTAACATAACAATAAAAAATTTAAAAAAATGAACTATTGGGACTTCATCAAGATAAAAAGCTTATGGAGAGTAAAGGAAACAATCAACAAAACTAAAGTCAGCCAATGAAATGGGAGAAGATATTTGCAAATGACATATTGGATAAAGGGCTAGTATCTGAAATCTATAAAGGATTTATCAAACTCAACATCCAAAAATAAAAAATCCAGTTAAGAAATGGGCAGAAGACATGAACAGACATTTCTCCAAAAAAGACATACAACTGGCTAACAGACATGTGAAAAGATGTTCAACATCATTCATCAACAGAGAAATACAAATCAAAACCACCTCACACCAGTCAGAATGGCAAATATTAATGACTCTGGAAATAACAGATGTTGGCGAGGATGCAGAGAAAGGGGAACCCTCTTACACTGTTGGTGGGAAGGCAAACTGGTGCAGCCACTCTGGAAAACAAAACAGTATGGAGTTTCCTCAAAAAGTTAAAAATAGAATTACCCTATGATTCAGCAATTGCACTACTAGGTACTTATCTAAAGGATACAAACACAGTGATTCAAAGGGGCACCTGCGCCCCAATGTTTATAGCAGCAATGTCCACAATAACCAAACTGTGGTAGGACCTGAGATGTCCTTCAACAGATGAATGGATAAAGAAGATGTGGTTCGTATATGCAATGGAATATTACTCAGCCATCAAAAAGAATGAAATTTGCAACAACATGGATGAAACTAGAGGGTATTATGCTAAGTGAAGTAAGTCAATCAGAGAAAGACAAATGCCATATGATTTCACTCAGATATGGAATTTAAGAAACAAAACAGATGAACATACAGGAAGGGAAGGAAAAGTAAAAAAAGATAAAAACGGAGAGGGAGGCAAACCATAAGAGACTCTTAATCATAGGAAACAAACTGAGGATTGCTGGAGGGGAGGTGGGTGGGAGGATGGAGTAAATGGGTGATGGGCATTAAGGAGGGCACTTGTTGTGATGAGCACTGGGTGTTATATGTAAGTGATGAATCACTAAATTCTACCCCTGAAACTAATACTGTATGTTAACTAACTAGAATTTAAACAAAATCTTGAAAGAAAAAAAAATAAAGCCTATATGAAGGTAAGCTTACATGTCTTTAATATCTCTAATAAAATTCTTCATCTAAAATATTAGCACATTGTTGAGATTCTCATCTGGTGTCAGCTGAACTTTATGTGTAAAACCACAGGAATATAGTTTTCCCAAAGCCTACACAATTTTTTTTTTTTTTTTGCCTCTTTGGAAAACTAATATTTGTCTATACGGCTCTCACCTATATGAAACTCTGAATTTCATATATAAGCTTTGACCTCTGGCTTGTTACTCTCAGTTAAAAGCAGATAAAGGGATGATGATCTATTACTTCACACTTGATGTTGTAACATTTTCCTTCCCCCACTCCATCTACCTTTTCTGTATTATTCTGTTTCATAGTGTTCTTATTCCTCTACAAAATGTGACTATCTTGATATATAATATGGCTACAGGAAGACTAAATGCTATAGACACATTAGGATGAGGGGAAGTTAGTGCACTAGCACCAAGTGGGAATTCATTTAAATTATAAGGTGATGTTCTTTCCTCTCTAACGTGAATGCTTCTCCCACATAGCTCTTCTTCCCTGGCATTTGCAAATCTGCGTCTCAGTTTTAACTTCTTGTATTCTTTCTTTTGCCCCCAAACAATACCATAACGTGCAAACAATTCCGGTGACAGAAAGGGCATCCATAGCCCTGTGGGTGATCTTTCTACTTCGAGTGGAATAAAAACGAGACTCAGTGTTGGGGCCGGAGAAGAGAGCGATCAGTTCTGTCCTGTATCCATGTCTCAAACTGCCACCTTTAATCTCATCTTCATACCACGATGCAGGGAAATTACATGAATGCATCAGCTTCTGGCTCACCCGAGCTCCTATTCTCTGACCCTCAATCTAATGGACAATGCATATTTTCCCATCCCTCTGCCTTTATCTTTGCCATTCCCATTCTTTATTTGATCACTTCATCTAAGATAGACCATCCTCTGGGAAGCCTTCTCTGATGATCCTTGCTGAAACAAGAGTTCCTTTATTCTGCTTTATTTTCAGACTTCTTTTTGCTCTCAAGACTTTTCCTGATATTATTCTATTCTAAAATTGGAGATAAGATTCTTTACTGTTGCTAATATTGAACTTCCAACCCACCATAAATATCTAATTTTGGGGGATTCTTACCACAAATTACTAAAACCATAATTTACTCACATCTACTCAGCTGTAAGGACAAAATGAATTGGAACTTTGAGAAGAGGAAAATAATTTACAAATGATAGAAAGGTTTGACTTAAGAGTTATGTTTCCTTTTAGTTTCAGGTTAGGGCTTAAGAATCTTTGGCCCAAGAGAAGAAACTCTTATGCACCCAGATAAATGTTTCTGTATTCTTAAAATGTTTAAGATAACACCTCATGAGTGTCAGAAGGAAAAGAAACAAAAAAATTATCGACATGCAAGATGGTAGAAAGTTTGTGGAAGAAATACTTCCTAGTATGGTCTCTCTCCTTCTCCAGCCAATGACAAATGTAGCAAATTTAAGATTCTGAGATCAATTCTAAATTACAGCAAAAACCGTGATGCTTTTATATAGTATTGTGTGTGTGTGTGTGTGTGTCTGTGTCTGTGTATGCCCTGAATAACATGGCTTCTCTCTGATGATTTCTATGAAGGCTAAATGAAACCATATAAGTGATTATATAAGCTCATAGTGCTGTGCATGTATAGACTGCCATGTAGTATCTAAGGCACTTTAGAGAAGGGACCAATTGTGCTTGCATTGTATTTTCTTTCTTTCTTTCTTTCTTTTTTTTTATTATATTATGTTAGTCACCATACAGTACATCATTAGTTTTTGATGTAGTGATCCACGATTCATTGTTTGCATATAATGCCCAGTGCTTCACGCAATAGGTGCCCTCCTTAATATCCATCACCGGGCTAACCCATCCCCCCCACAAAACCCTCAGTTTGTTTCTCAGAGTCCATAGTCTCTCATGGTTCATCTCCCCCTCTGATTTCTCCCCTTCATTTTTCCCTTCCTTACCCTAATGTCCTCCATGCTATTCCTTATATTCCACAAATAAGTGAAACCATATGATAATTGACTTTCTCTGTTTGACTTATTTTGCTTAGCATAATCCCCTCCAGTTCCATCCATGTTGATGCAAATAGTGGGTATTCACCCTTTCTGATGGCTGAGTAATATTCCATTGTATATATGCACCACATCTTCTTTACCCATTCATCTGTTGAAGGGCATCTCGGCTCTTTCCACAGTTTGGCTATTGTGGACATTGCTGCTATGAACATTGGGGTGCATATGGCCATTCTTTTCACTACATCTGTATCTTTGGGGTAAACACCCAGGAGTGCAATTGCTGGGTCATACGGTAGCTCTATTTTTAACATCTTGAGGAACCTCCACACTGTTTTCCAAAGTGGCTGTACCAACTTGCATTTCCACCAACAGTGTAAGAGGGTTCCCCTTTCTCCACAACCTCTCCAACATTTGTTGTTTCTTGCCTTGTCAGTTTTTGCCATTCTAACTGATGTAAGGTGGTATCTCAATGTGGTTTTGATTTGAATTTCCCTGATGACTAATGATGATAAACAATTTTTCATGTGTCTGTTAGCCATTTATATGTCTCCTTTTGAGAAGTGTCTGTTCATGTCTTCTGCCCATTTTTTTGACTCGATTATTTGCTTTTGTGGTGTTGAGTTTGAGAAGTTCTTTACAGATCTTGGATATCAGCCCTTTGTTTGTAGTGTCATTTGCAATATCTTCTCCCATTCCGTGGGGTGCCTGTTTTGTTGATTGTTTCCTTTGCTGTGCAGAGCTTTTTATTTTGATGAAGTCCCAAAAGTTCATTGTTGCTTTTGTTTCTCTTGCCTTTGGAGATGTGCTTATGTTCTCCTTAGGATTTTGATGGATTCCTGTCTCACACTGAGGTCTTTCATCCATTTAGAGTCTATTTTTGGGTATGATGTAAGAGAATGGTCGAGTTTCATTCTTCTGTATGTATCTGTCCAACTTTCCAAGCACCATTTATTGAAGAGACTGTCTTTTTTCCATTGCATATTTTTTCCTGCTTTGTCAAAGATTATTTGACCATAGAGTTGAGGGTCCATATCTGGGCTCTCTATTCTGTTCCATTGGTCTATGTGTCTGCTTTTGTGCCAGTACCATGCTGTCTTGGTGATCACAGCTTTGTAATATAGCTTGAAATCAGGCAACGTGATGCCCCCAGCACTGGGGGTGGCTGGCGGTTTTAGAAGCACAAAGGACAGAGACGTGCCTGGACTTGGAAGCCAGGGCTGGGAGTGCTGCTGTGGGGCACACAACCCAGGACGTTGCAGTTTATAGCAGCACAGACAGAAATGGAGAGAGAGTGGCCTGGTGAGCTCACTGAAGAACAGACTGAGATCTCTCTGTTCTGAGGCAGAGGTTTGAATACGGTCACTTCTCTTCTGACTCCTGGAAGAGATGTGGAAAACTGCCAGGGAAAGCTGCCAGAGAACAAAAGCCTCCCAAAAATGGTTTTCACTGAGCCCATTGCCCCCCACAGGGGGCAGGGCAACTCTGCCCAAACAGGGTTACCTGAGTAACAGCGTGGCAGGCCCCTCCCTCAGAAGACAGGCTGGAAGAACAAGAGACCAACAACCCTAAGGTCCCTATAAAACAGGTGCATTTTGCTTGGGTTGGGGTCAATGCTTCCTTGGTACCACTGTGTGTGAGATACAATGGTTGCCATGCTGTGGGACACGATGTGGTGTCTCCATCTCTCTGGAGTCTGTGTCTCTCCCATGCTATCTCTCTGGAGTCTGTGTCTCTCTGGAGTCTGTGTCTCCTCCATGCCTTCAACATAGAAGGGAGACTTGATCTGCATACCTCCTGAGACACCTGTTTCATGGAACTAACTTACCTGTAGAGGGCTAGTTTCTCTTCTTTGGAGGGCAGAGACCTCTCCGTATTCCCCTGATAGAGAGCCGGCCACTTTCTACAGTGAGAGGTAGTGACAGAGAACCCACTGCCTCTTAAGACAGCTCATTGCTCTTAAACAGCTCTAATGATTAAATCATTCTTCTCTCTAGTAAACTCAAAGTTTAAAGTCATAGCTTGTCTTGTTATTTCTAGCCCAGAACTACTCATTTCTATCAGAAACAACATCCAATAACTTTTCACTCCTTCTTTTGCCCAAGAGTATCTCAAATAATTGACCATGACTGGAATTTGGCTTTTCATGATGAAATATAACTTGGCCATCAGCCTGGGGCACGAAGCCAGATTATACAGCTGCATTATGGTGGTCTCGGTGAGGAGCCTGCATGTCATCCACCCATCCATCCATGTGTCATTTCAGTAAATATGCATTGAGCTCCTAATAGGCAACAGGAACTCTTTTAGGTTCTGGTGATAAAACTGGGAGTTGAAAACAAATCCAAGCTCTGGAGAGCTTACACTCTAGTGTGGGCAGTGGATATTTTTCTTGACAGCACATTAATGAGTTAATAACTTGAGATATGCACTCTGGCTGAAAGATGATCCTTCAAATCTAGGGGGAAGTTCCAGCTTCTCCCTACTTTATGTTGGTCCCAAGGATGAGTTGCAGTATGTGGCAAAGCGTAATAAATAATATACATGTTATAGAATGGTGTCGGGCAAGGAGATAAAAATAAGTCTATATTTTACTCTTGGCATCTAAGCCTCCAGAATATGACCCACCATCAGAAAGGAGGCGGTACAAGCAAGAACAACTCATTCTTTTTCCACAGACCTTGGCCCCAAACCATGAAGGCAGATCTGTAATGCCTCTTTTAGATTAGCTGCACATAAACAGCCTGGGACCTTCCCAGAGGGAGACATCCCATTCCATCCTTCACAGCTTCCACCTCATCCTCCTTCCCTCCCCCTCACACACCTACCACAAACCAGGACCACAGCCTGATTCTCAACCGAGGACTGGGATTGAATCTGAGTATCATTAGGAAAGTGATTTCACCTTTCTGTTCCTTGCTTTTCTCATATAAGGAGAGTAAAGAGGAGAAAACTATCAACCATCTATGGGTAGGCTGGAGACTAAGTGACACAAAATAATTGCAAAACACCAGGTAGTAAATATGGGATCAAGAAATAGACTGTAAATGTCAGTTTGGGGATACCTACTTTCTGCCATTGTACTCTATTAGGAAACTAATGCTTTTTCAGTGCTTGCCTGATGCAGATCTTTGCCTGGGGCAACTTCCTGATGGAATCCACCTTTGTGCAGCATGAGAACCAGGAAATATGGTTGCACAGCTACTGAGCTGTTGGGGCTTGACTAAAGGAATGCAGCCAGTTATCCCACGTCACACAGGGCTAGAATCACGTGAAACAGAGAAGCGCCTTCATGCAAACTGCCAGAAGGTGCCTCATTTGACAGACCAATGAGCCATTATGCCCCCTCAGGGACACCAATTCTGAATAGATTGTTCTGAGCTAACGTAATTCTTCCCTAGGACACAGGGCTTGGCAACTGAAGCACAGAGGGTTTCTGTGCTAACATGTGCCCTCAGCTGGCTTTCTCTGAGCAGGGCACAGCCCATTCAACGTGCCTGTTCTTGACCCCAGCCTTACCTTGTCAAGATCACACCCAAAGTATAAATGCAAATACTGCTTGGGACCTGGGTGTCCCACCCAAATCTGCAGGCCACAGACGATTTGCTTTTGAGCAACATACCAATGAGTTAGACTCCTGTTATAGCACTCCTTTAGAAAAAAAAAGTTTACTATTTTTTCCAAATTATAAAAATTATACATGCAAAATATGGCCATAGGATGGCACCAAAAAGTATAAAAAAGAAAATAAAAAGCACCCATTAGGACTCTATTCCCTAGCAGCAATAGCTGGTATATCTATCACTGAATTTCTCTCATATATATATGTATTTTTTTCATACTTAGATTTGATCTTCATACTCATCATTGTTAATGGCATCCAGGCTTTTAGGAGGACATTCTAGTGAGTTTTCCATATACAAATAAGGAGAACATCTGGAGAAAAAGAGCTTTTTGAGTTCTTTTTCTGGCTCATTGTTTTTAAAATCAGATGAAATACAGTATATTTTAATTTCATCCTTCCTTTTTAAAATAGAATCTTCACTCTGCCATTTTCTCAGCAATAATAGTACATTTTCAGATACCCTCACCACCTCCTCCTCTCCCACTCTAACGAGTATTGAACATTCACTCTAAGATGTTACAGGACCACGTGATTGAAATTTCATCATTCTGAGATGGGTCCTGCTCTACCTAAGCTGAAAACTGGCCTGAGCCACTGGGTCACACAGAATTCTCAAGGTTATTCTTTAGTTGATAACCCTCCCAGGTTATAAGGAAACTAGTCTTAGAACAAAGTATTCCACACTTCTGGACATTTATCAACTATATCTTTCACACTAACCAACCCCTCCAAATTAGTTCTGTCCTTCGATCTTCAGGCTTCAGGAAATAATAGCCCTCCATTCCTTGGTGTGTTCTTATCATCAGCTTGTGGAAGGAATTCCCTCAAAGCCACAATTCTAGAGGTAAGACTCTGCTGCCTTTGCAGTCTACATCCGACAGCCACATCCTTTAGCCCATCAACTATATTCAGGACAATTCAAGGTTCCACCTATGCATATGGATTCTCTCCTACCATGGGTATGCAAAATCCTATGTGTCGACTACCTTCAATACCACTAATGAAAGCCCTTTTATAATATTCATATTTTGAGGTTAATTTGCCACTGTGTTACCATCTGGCATTCAGAAATCTAATTTGCATAATGCCACCTGTTGGTGAAGGGGTAGGAGACAGCTACTGGAAGTTCCTGCAGGTGGAATGATTAAAATGTCCGTTGCCACACCAAGCACCACCTTCCTCATTGGACTCACAGAAGCTGAGTTAACAAAAACAAACAAACAAGCAGATCATTGTATTGTGAACATTTTCAAAATAAATTGCGGCCAATGTAACAATTGTATTTTGATGCTGGAAGCATTATATGCCCACCAACTGCTCACATTTTAGAGTTCAAGGCTGGATTTGAATTCTGGCTCTCTCACTAAGTTTGTGGTCTTGAGGAAGACTTTTAAACTCTGTGAGCCTCAGTATTCTCAGATGTGAAATGACAGCAACAATAGGGTGCTCATGGGGGCATGTAATAAAGAAAAAAATGAGATGTGTAAAGAAAGAACACTGGTCTTGGAGTTCTACCCCTTCCCCTGCCTTAGATGCTCAATAAATGCAAATAACATTAGTGTTATTGTCATTTTACTGTCTGTTAAGAGTTTGTGTGTCTTCTCTGATGTACAATTGTTTTATGGTTTATGATGACCCTGCTGAGAGAAATCCCAGATTAAGGAGTTATGAGAAGCACCTTATAAAAAAAAGCCTCTCTATTCACATCTGTCATTTGTAGTAATGCAATCCCATCAATAGGAGTGGCTTGACTATTACCTTTTAAAAATCCGTTAAATAAAATGTTTCCATCACAACAATTGAATTTAGAGATCTCAAAGATAAAGTTTGGTTGCATAATATTTCAAAATGGCAAGTGATTATTTTTCCCTTCAGCGTAATGCCTTGTAGACTACCATCCCTCATTCCGTGTTCATTCATGCCCTTCTGTGTTCTTGGTTTGAAGAGAGACATGACAGAAGAAATGAAAGCTACAGGTGGTCTGCTTCTAGTTCTGAATCCAGAAGCATCAGGAACCCAGATCATAGACAAAAATCTTTGGCAGAACCCATGAAGAACAAGAGCAAGGATTTCCTGTTCACCTAGTGGCTCATACAGAAAGTGTTCCAGCATCATTTTGCAGGCCTCCTCTGGGAGTGGCTGGACACTTAAGAAGAAATGATGGTGGCTGAGGAGCCCGAGGAATAAGGTGGAGGTGATGGTGGTGACTGAGCGGAGCCCAATGACAGATGGCTGGGCACAGATTAGTGTTGGTATTAGGAGATCTGCACGTCCCACACCAGTACAACAGTTTGCCGGCTAAATTAAAAAAACTGCTGGTGCCAGGAAAGATTCAGCATATTCTTTGTACTGGAAACCTTTGCACCAGAGAGTTATGACTATCTCAAGATTCTCGCCAGTGATGTTCATATTGTGAGAGGAGACCTCGATGAGCATCTGAATTATCCAGAACAGAAAGTTGTGATGGTTGGACAGTTCAAAATTGGTTTGATCCATGGGCATCAAGTTATTCCATGGGGAGGTAGGGCCAGCCATGCTCTGTTGCAGAGGCAGTTTGATGTGGACATTCTTTTTTTTTTTTTTTTAAAGATTTTATTGATTTATGTGACAGAGAGAGACACAGCGAGAGAGGGAACACAAGCAGGGGGAGTGGGAGAGGGAGAAGGAGAAGCAGGCTTCCCGCTGAACAGGGAGCCTGATGCGGGGCTCGATCCCAGGACCCTGGGATCGTGATCTGAGCCGAAGGCAGACGCTTAACCGACTGAGCCACCCAGGCGCCCCGTGATGTGGACATTCTTATCTCGGGACACACATGCAAACTTGAAGCATTTGAGCATGAAAATAAATTCTACATTAACCCAGGTTCTGCCACTGGAGCATATAATGCCTTGGAAACAAACATTATTCCTTCATTTGTGTTGATGGACATCCAGGCTTCTACAGTTGTCACTTACGTGTATCAGCTAATTGGAGATGATGTGAAAGTAGAACGAATTGAACACAAAAAATCTTAAAAGCCAGGCCTGTCTTACTCGTTTTTTTTTTTTTCATTCCCCTGTTCAAATCAAGTAATTAAACATTTATGTATCACTTTTATACTATTTTGCAGTAAAATATATCATCTTCTGTTAATACAATGTTCTAAGCTTCTTGTAAACTGTAAGAATATATTCCCATTTTCATATATGATTTCTATGAAAAAATATCCATCATACAGTAAATGGTCACATGTTAAGAAAAATTTATCCTTGTAAATATCTTCAAAGTTGATATCTGGAACTTTATTACAAAAGTAGTGCATGAGGAAAAAGAATCTAGACTTTCTTGTATACATTTTTCTCTCTAGTAATAAACAGTTACCTTTCCTTTATTAAAAAAAAGAAGAAGAAATGATGGTATGGTGTGTTTAGATGTACACCTATGGTGTGTCATGGAGGCACATCACCCTTCCTTTCTGGGCTCAAGTGGTTCGAGGAAACAAATATTCCTGTGTCGCCCACTTAGGCAGGTGGGATCCTACCAAGGAGACATGGACCTTTCCAAGCCAGCACGCAGGAGAAAAGTTGGGTTGTCCTAATGTACTCACAAAAGTCATTAAAGTGGTGTGTGAACTGGTAATGACCAGACATGGGCTCCATCTATGGCTACCCCTACCAGGATGACAAAAAGACACAGGATGCTTGGTCTGTCCCACAAATAAAACCTTTAAAACTACTAAGAGAAATACAAATTCTTGGAACTAAAAATAAAAATACCCAGTTTTTAATTGAGAAAGCTGGTATACAAGCGATCTGTCTTCAACTGGCATGTATGGGGTGGGGGCAGAGGCTGGTAACCTCGGTCGGAGAGCAGCCTGGGCTTGGGTTAGACCATGGATAATAAGGCAGGGACTTAGCACCCCTGTCTCTCAATTCGCCTGCCCTTTCGCTCTGGATACAGGCTTCTGTGCCCTGCATGGAGGTAACTGCAGAGCTGACAGCATTGCATGGGTGCTATGGTCTGGGACAGGATTTAATGCACACAGGAGTGAGCTCACTATTCCAACATGTCTTCTGTTTCCTTTGAACAGAGGGTATCTATGATCTGAATTTATTTCTAGTAGGAAAGAAAACCACAGATTTATTAGTTGTTACAAATTCGCTAACAGAAAATAAAGAGGCCTATGGAAGGAGGCAGTAAGAGGATCTGAGCTCGGGCACCTGGGTGGCTCAGTCGGTTAAGTCCGACTCTTGATTTGGGCTCAGGTCATGATTTTGGCCCCGAGTCAGGCTCCATGCTCAGTGGAGAGTCCGCTTGGGGATTTTCTCTCCCTCTGCCCCTCCCCCTGCTTGCATGCGCATGCACTCTCTCTAAAATAAATAAATCTTAAAAAAAAAAAAAAAAAGGCTCCGAGCTCTTCTGGGTGGGGCATCAGGGAGGACTTAACCCAAAGTGGATTGGGTCAGCATTGGAAAAGACTGGGGCAAAGGATAGACAAGAGAAAAGGACTGCAAGCAAAAGAAAAGTAGCAAAGTAGCACATGTTAAAAATCCATGGCCTGGGAAGGAGCATGAAAGGTGCAGCATAAGCGGGAGGGGTGTCGGTGGGCAGAAGTGAGAGGTGGGAATGGGCACCGGAGCACAAAGAGTGAGCCGACGTCTGTGGCCCCCTCTACGTGTCTGACCGTCTCGCCACACCATCCCTCTGAACCTGGACCAACCAAAGACAAGAATCCTCTTGAGGTCAGGAATCGTTTAATGAACATATGCCTTGTAAATAGCAAAAGACATAGAAACTGGTGGTGTGTCCAACTGCACGCTTGATAAAGGAATGAGAGATGTGGCAAAGGAATTGTATTCAGTCCAAGATTAGATGAGAAGCCCTTTCAGGATTGGATCACACTGTAAGTAGATTTCAGGGAGGTGTAAGGAATGGGGACAGTAAGAGGGCACTTTGTTGACGCAACTGGTGTGTGGGGTTTGTGTAAGTATCTGAAAATACAGGGGATGACCTAGCTGAGAACGCACTGTTCGCCACCATCCCCAGAGGCTCCTGGGATGGACTCCATTATTCTGATGTCATGTTTGTACGATTGTGTCTTCCATTGTTTGAAGGAAAGTAGATTTTTTTTCTGCTTAATGGTTTTGAATATGAGATGAAGTATATATATATGCATATATATATGCATACATATATGTATATATATATGACCCTTATTTGTCCTTTATTAGCTGTGCTGATTCATCTCTTAGTACTTGAGTTTTATTTCTTCATTGAGTAAATATATTTATTGAGAGCCCCTGTGAGGAAGGTACTGATCTAGGCTCTGGGTTTCTTTGCTCTGGCAGCCCTACCAGAGTAATAAACTTGATGTTGGACCACATTCTTTGTGTCCATGTGCCCACACCATTGTTTTCTTGCTGGACTTTGACTTGTTCCCAAGAGCAAGATCACAGCATTTATGGAATGGGATTACTTTATTAGTGGCTTGACTTGTTTTGCCGTTGGGTTGTATCAGAACGTTGGGTTTGGGAGTCATTACCTGGATCCCACTGAGCCATTTATGTAATGCACTATGTATAGGGCATGAATTAAATACCCTTTGTTACTCAAAATAGGAATTCCAAACCCTGTGTAATCCTAATGGCTTCAGAAAGGTGTCCCCAACTTATGTCAAAGGAAAAATCATTTTGAAACTAGAGTTTTATACTAGCCAAAATTATATTTTAATGTAAGGACCTAAAAAATGATTGTCTGGTATTAATCAGCACAATTAACAACCAGAAGATTTGCAAGAAAAAAAAAAAGACACCCACCAAAACACTATTTTGGAAATAATATTTAATAAGAAAACACGTAAATAAAGCCAGGAAATGATTCAGGATGAAAGGTAAGTAAGAATGAACAACAACCTTAATTAGGTCTGTCACCGTCTCAAAAATAAACCAAGCCCTGACTGAAGAGAAAGAAAATGGAGAGTATTAACACCGGGGCTAAGGAGTAGTGAGGAGAGAATGCAGATGAGCTCACGAAGTTACTTGTCTTTGGGGGACGATGGGAATACACATGTTAAAATGTTGACAAAGAAGGAGAGAAAGAAGCATAGAGTAAGGTTTACAAACTGAAATAACGATTTCCACAGAGACTGCACCATTAGCTAACTGGAATTAAAATTAAAACTTAATAGGGGGCACCCGGGTGGCTCAGTTGGTTGTGTGTCTGGCTCTTGATTTCGGCTCAGGTCATGATCTCAGTGTTACGCAGTCCAGCCCTGCGTCAGGCTCCGTCCTGGGCATGGAGTCTGCTTGAGAGTCTCTCCCTCTCCCTCTGCCCCTCCCCTCTCATGCTCTCTCTCTCAAAATAAATAAATAAAACTTAATAAAAAAATTGAAATAAAGATGGCATAAGTTAGCCAAAATAAAACATTCAAAGAATACACATAAAGGGCAAAACCTGAAGACACAAAGTGTTTTCTTTTAATCTACTTAACATGTTGTTGACAAAAGGTTGTTTGAGTGTTGAAGGAAAGTTGGGAAAATTTTGTCATGCGAACTGTAATCTAATCAGACAATTTTATCTCAGTCAGTTAATTAGAAATAGACTGTAAGACAAAGAGCATCAGCAGAACTGGGATTTCGTCACTGAAGGGCGGCAGGATGCGCCACCCCACTGGGCCACTTCAGCATGTGCGGAGCTGGAGCTGACTCAGGACAAGGTTTTTTCCTCCCTTCTACCTGCCTGAGAGAATTTGGAAAGGGGCCCTGCACCAGGAGGAGAGAGATTACCAGAGATAATGGAGAGACTCATCTGCCTGGCAGGGCAAACACTGGGGACCAAACATCTGCTCTTCTCATCCTCCTGTGAAGCACCTGCCGGCCCTCTGGAGCCTCAGACACCCGCCCCTCTCCTTAGCTCAGAATGGCCTGTAAGCCTCCAGCTGCCTCTGTGGCTCGTTTCCTTGGGGGGTCCTCACACTATGAAATTAAATTTGTTTTGCTCCTGTTAAGCTGTCTTTTTATTACAAGGGGTTCTCAGCCTGAAAACTTCAGGACCCTGAAATGTACAACAGTTCTAATTATGTATTTCCTAATAGTAATAAAAATATATTATTTGTTATCATTTTATATTCCTTTGTATTACTTAAAATAGTGTGATGTATTATGTCGCTTATTTTTATCTCTCTTTATATATATAAATATACACATATATTTGCAATATTTATATTAGAAATTGGGGAAAACTGAATGGAAAATTTGACAAATTCCTTCTTATGTTTCAAGATTTTAGCATTTTTCACTTATTAAACAGACAAAATAAAGAAAAAAATTCAGAAAATATTTTTTAAGTTGACCGCCAAAGTTAAAAAGGTTAAATAAAAAACTTTACGTACTACTTAGGAAAATGTTACCTTCCTCTCGAGCACACCTGGAACGGTTGTATACTGGGTTCTGCAGAAAGAGTAAAGCATTTCGCAAGGTGGTTCACAGATTTGACTCTGGCCACTTCCTTCCTATAAATTTGCATCACCAGATTTGCCTCAGCCTTTGAGGAACCCAGGGAGCGAGTCTGCCTCAACCTGAAACATTGTCCTGCCATTCAAGGCAGAGCAGACCCACAGCGCTTAGGAAAACACTGGGCGCCAAGTGCATGACTGAGGGTGCTCCTGAACCTGAGAAATGTCCTACTGTGTGTGGGTGTTCTCATGTTTTGTGAAATCGGGATAATACCATAGAATATAGTTTTATGTCCAGATGTGTTTTCTTACTTAGTATCATTGCATAATACTTTTTTCATCCCAACATCCTGTCCCCTATCCCAGCTCCCACCACAGCTGGCAAGTTCCCCGGGCCCCCTCCAGGCTAGAAAGCCAAGGCCCGCTTCTGAATATCAACCATGCTGTAAACACCCACAGAATGAATTTTAAAATCTGCAATCGTCACGTGCTGTGTTCAGGCCTCAGTGGTAGTAGAATACAGGATGTCTCTTCTATCCCCAGGGAAATGAAGGATGAGGATGAAGCCACAGTGGTTTTCCCTTTTCTGAACACAGTTGATCCCTTTTCCCCACTTCTCGCCCACCCCAAGAACCAGACCGAATTCTTCCCCTTGTGAACTTGGGGTGACAAGCTAAGCCCTGGATCCGTCTGTACGGAGAATGTCACAGGACCCGTGCAATGCAAATCTCCTACTCTGGCATCTAGATCCTGAGGCCTTCATGATAAATAGAGAATCATGCCTCGTAGTAGCAGGAAGAGAAATCAGTAAAGATCTCAGACTCAGACCTGCAGGATGTTAGGGTCTTGTGAAGGGCGGAGGAAGATGAAGTGTTTTGGAAGATGACAAGGCAAAAGCAGTGGCTAGAGTCACTTGTCGAGGGCTGGCTGTGTCCAGCTTCGATGTCCTTCAGGCCAGGAGTGTGTCCTTATGAAATAATTTGAGACTCCTCCCATCAATGTCTATAACTTTCAGTTTCATCAGCCAGAGAAACTGAACAGTTTCCTTCCTGTAAACATCTTAGTCACAATGAAAAATGACAGCCAAGTTTTTTTTCTTAATTTTTTTTGTTGTTGTTGTTGCTGTTAAAAGAAAAAAATGGTCTGTAGCTGCAAGGAGTTACGGGCCTGAAATTTTCTTACCCGGCAGGCAGACTTAAATGTGGATCAGCAGATACCAACGCCCTTAACCCAGGCTCCAGTTTCAAAGGGGAGCGGTGAGTCATCCAGCCACTTCTCCCCGCTTTCTTTCTCCTTCGGGGGCCCCCTCTGGCAGCAGGCGAGGGACCGTCGAGGTCTATCATTACCAGTACTTGAGCCCACCTCCTGGATGGAGGAAGTCGGCTGTAAAGATCCTTTGGCTTCAATGCCCTGCCATGCACATGCTAGGGGCCTGATAAAGGGACAAAATCATAACAACTACGTGAATCCTTCCTAGAGTATTTGTAAATGAATTGTGCACTATTTGTCTGCTTGCCTATGCCTGGAATCCTTCCCTTCAGTGACTGAATTTCAGTTTTATTCTTGCCATTCTCAGTTATACAGAGAAAACAAGTGTGTAACGTGTGTAATTGCCTTATATAAATACGATAACCAAGTCTTCCAGAATTTGAAAAAACACTAAGCCTCTAAAAGGGTTGAAGGCCTGATAAATACTTTTCCTTGTTTTTTGTTTGGTTTTTTTTTAATCCTACGAAGGGCATGGGATACACCCTGGAGAATCTGAAGATGCCAAATAAATGGAAGGAATCAGCAGGCAGTATTGTAACCTGCTGTGCGATCTTCACGAAGGATGAGGCCATGACTGGCAGGGGGACTCTCAAAGATCAGCTAAATCTGGCATATGATGTGAAGTCATCTAAAGGAGAAAAAACTTACTGCATTAATCCACACCAGGGTGATGGAAAAGAAGTTGAAGTCTGAATTGGGAAACCATCTGGATAGTTCCATCAAAGCAGCAGTAAGTCAGCGAAAACCAAGGAGGACCTGCCAGGGTGACACAGACATCTGTGGGTTTCTGTGATTCTTTATTACAAATTTAAACACTGCTGAGGTGGGTGCATCAGGCTGGTCTTAAGGTAAAGGGTAGAGAGGGACCTTAGGGAGGCTATTACTCACCAGTTAAAGAATTGCTCTATAGGAATGATCTCTTTAAGAGAATGCACACAGAATAATAAAGGCAAAGTGAAGGGACTATCCCAGGAGACAAATATGGCAGGTTATGAAGCTGCGGATTATATAAGAGTCGAGATGATAGCAGTGTGCAAATAGTTTTTATGGATTGAAATACTCCTTCCAACTATAATTAAGCAGAGTCGACAGTCTTGAATGTTTAATCATATGCTTAACTGTTGAATGTATTTACATCCCAGGCAATAGCAGCCAATCTATTTCTTATTCTGATGACACGTCACAACCAGAATCCAAGCTTGGTTGGAAATGCATTATTTAAACGTGAATAAATGACTACTGATACAGTTCAGTTGGGCTTAAAAAGATTGTATCTCACATACACAAATATCGACTATTCTTCTTTGGTCATTGATCATTGTGGCAAAAAATAGATAATCATAGCTGATTAAATGCCAGACTTGCCTAATGAATCTTTTTCTATAGAACTTTCAGGGAGCTATCTTGAGAGAATGTGCATTAATAGGGCCCCCAATCCATACCCTGCCAAGTGGGAAGACTTCACCACCATCGAGTCAGAAGATAGTCCTAGTTTTTTGCATTCGATCACCAGCCAAAGTTCCAGTTGGCAAGTCAAGACTTCTAATTCCGTGTGTTAGAGAAGAAAATTGAGCAAACATTGGAGGGCTTGCCTTACGTAACTTGAACAACCCATTCACAATCGTTCCTGAAGTTTATAATATTGATCTTGGAAATCTTGTTTGCTCTCTAGATAGAAGAAGAATAAATTTAAATATACCTTTAACCACTTAAGTACCAAGGAAAATAAAGATAGTAAAAAAGAGGAAAAAAGAAAAACAAAGCCCACCTTGCATAGCATTGAAATTGCAGACGGATGACCACTGCAAGCCAGAAACAACAACTGCTTTTCATTGTAACAAGTGTGCACTGGGCTGAGTGGCCAACTCAGTGTTCATTTCCAAAAAACTAGTGCTGTGTTCCAAGAAATGAGAGAGACATGCTGGTAGACCCCCAGGCGTCCCTGAATGCATCAGTCTCAGGGCTGTATTGCTAGAGCCGTGGCCTTGAGCATGAATAAACAGGACTTGTCAGTGTCGGAGCTCTAGGAGACAGCGTGCCAGCAGAAACCCTGGGAGCAGACTGGCTCGCCTTCACGATCCTCTCTCCACAGAGGCCTGGGATTGCATGAGTTGCATCAGAATGCTTTATGAAGAGAAAGTTGCCTCTTCTTTAGAAGGAAGTGTGAGAGGCAAGGATGGGAAACAAATCCATGGAGCCCGTGGAGTCCAGGGAGCCTCCTCCTCAGACCAGAGATACTTAAGAGTGGTGTGAGCTTGGGACGCCTGGCTGGTGCAGTCGGTTGAGCATCTGACTCTTGGTTTCGGCTCAGGCTGTAATCTCAGGGTCATGAGATTGAGCCCCGTGTCGGACTGGGTGCTCAGCGTGGAGTCTGCTTGAGATTCTCTCTCTCTCTCTCTCCCTCTGCCCCTCCTGCTCATTCTCTCTCAAATAAAAAAATCTTAAAAGAAAAGAGCGGTGTGAGCTGACATGACGCAGGGCAGTCACCTTTGTGACTGGACCTTACTTGTCTGACTTCTCATCGATGTGACCAATCTACCAGAACCCAGGGAAGCACCTTCCCATGGAAGTGCATCAGCAATAACAGACTTCTGTATGAAAGGAGCAACAGTAACAATGGAACGCAGCCTGAAAGAAACTGTACAACTACTTAGAGCGACGTAGTAGGACAAAGGAGAATATAAGCATGTTCATTACAGACATAACTGTAACACAGGATAGGAAAATTCATCCCACGTAGGATTACTGTTGTTTCAAATGCATTTGAGGACATCCATGCATTTTAGCATTTTATCCCTTACATCCATTTTTCCCTCCCCATATGCACTCGTAAGATGATCATAAGGTCTTAAATAAATAAAATAGGCTACAGAATATTGATTAGTGTAGGATGCCATTTTCAGAAAATATTATGTGTGTCCTATGTAGTGAAAATCGGGAAGGGCACATATGGGATACAACTGGATTTCAGGCAAGTTACATTTTGTTTCAGTGATTTGTGCTCTGGATTTAGTCATTTTTGCTAAGATGATTGTATATTAATTGCATAAAAAGAAAGTTAAAAAAAAAGGGAAAGAAAGAGAAGAAAAGATAATAATTGCAGCTGATACAGTTTTGCCACGCTGGTCCACCGCAATCTCATCCCCTTCCTTGTGTGTAATACAATACTCTCCTTTCACACAATGACTCACTGGTATTTCAATGACCTGTTAGGCCGGCCTTCGTATTTGTGGGACATAGCAGGAGTCTGGCAAATCCAAGTTTCAGGGCAATATAATCAGAACTAATAAAATCATGCAAGTATAAAATGCAGCTTACTCATTTCATTTCCAGGTGTTTGTGTGTGGTTTTCCTTCTGCCTGGATTTCCCTAGACCCTAGACCCTTAAACTCTTGTCCTTTTCCCACTACTTTCCTGCGTGTCTCTGTGTATGCGGCCGGACATCCTTTGACCTCAGTTTATATATTCCTTCTTGCCTAGATTAGATGACCCTCAGGTGTGTTTCTTTGGACCCTGTGAAATTCTCATCTTGGTACTTGGTGTTATTTCGTTGGGCAATTGTATTTACTGGGAGCACAATCTGAGGAGGTCCTGAGTTAGTAACTTGGATAAAGTACTTTAAAAGAAAGACAGGGCACTCCTACTCCTGAAGCTTATAGTGTGGATGAAATGACAATTAATAATTATAGTAGTGGGGCGCCTGGGTGGCTCAGTCGTTAAGCGTCTGCCTTCGGCTCAGGTCATGATCCCGGGGTCCTGGGATCGAGCCCCACATCGGGCTCCCTGCTCAGCGGGAAGCCTGCTTCTCCCTCTCCCACTCCCCCTGCTTGTGTTCCCTCTCTAGCTGTCTCTCTCTCTGTCAAATAAATAAATAAAATCTTTAAAAAATAATAATTATAGTAGTCACAAGTGGTAGAAAAGAAAAAAACAAGATCTTATACAAGTAAATACAAAGAAGACTTCTAGCTTAAGATAGGGCCTACGGGAGGATTTCCTGAGAAGGAGACATTAAATCGGGAACCAGAGGATGAAAAGGGTCAACCAAGTTAAGTTTGTGAGAGTCCTTCAGCAGAAGGAAGCAGTGTATTGAAGAAACTCTGAGTAGAAAGCAAAAGGAAGACACTTGAGAGACTCGGTAGACAATGAACCCATTGCCGTGTTCACAGGTATTCTTGTGGATGCTACATGGTTCTCTCCCTCTGCCAGGAAACCAAGACAGAAAACTTCCTGAGGTCAGAAATGTCAAATTCACCAAGGAATACTCACTATATGCATTTGATTAAATGACAATTGGGAGTTATTTTTGTGGAAGATGAAATGAGATGCTATTTTTTTTTTTTAAAGATTTTATTTATTTGCGAGAGAGACAATGAGAGACAGAGAGCATGAGAGGGAGGAGGGTCAGAGGGAGAAGCAGACTCCCTGCTGAGCAGGGAGCCTGATGTGGGACTCGATCCCGGGACTCCAGGATCATGACCTGAGCCGAAGGCAGTCGCTTAACCAACTGAGCCACCCAGGCACCCGAGATGCTATTTTAAGGCTCAAACACAATAATATGTGTTAACGAAAATGGAGCAAAGGAGGGATGAGAAGAAAATATTTAAGAGAAAATGCTCCTGTGAACATGTGATCACTAACCCAGATCTTTCTCTACAAAATCCCGAAAGGTCTTACCCCACCGAACTTCTCTATAGTAGTCTAGACCTTGAGATAGTCTTTAGAAATGGCAGAAAGCGCTGTTTATTTTTAAGAGTAGAAAGATAAATTAGTGAAAATCTCTGGAAACTGAGGTGCAGAGTGTTAAAACCTTGTGAAAGCCTAAGTAAATGAAGTATTGTGAAATATTACAATGGAAAACCATGCTAATTGGGATGATTTAAACAGTTGGTTAGTGCTGACTGTGGGATGCTGGGCCATGAGCTGGTTTTCTCCCCTCTTTGTATTTCTCCCAGGAAAAGAGTTTTGAAGGTATGAGGTGATTTGGAGACTCCACCCATCAATGTTCGAAGCTTTAGATATTATTAGGAAAACCGCAGTTTCCTTCCTGCAAATACCTTTTTTCTTTTTTTTTTTAAAGATTTTGTTTGACAGAGAGAGACACAGCGAGAGAAGGAACACAAGCAGGGGGAGTGGGAGAGGGAGAAGCAGGCTTCCCGCCGAGCAGGGAGCCCGATGTGGGGCTCGATCCCAGGACCCCGGGATCATGACCTGAGCCGAAGGCAGATGCCCAACCATCTGAGCCACCCAGGCGCCCCTTCCTGCAAATATCTTAATCAAAATGAGTAAGATGATAGCAGAAATACCCTCTTTTGGTCTTGATACACATTCGTAGCTGAAAAGAGTTCCATTAGACCTTTCTCATCCACTAAACTTAAAGGTGAGCCAGTAGAAACCAAAGTCCTTATTTTAGACCTAAATGGGAAGGTGAGTCACCCAACTGCTTGTCTCCCCTTCCTTGTTCTCAGAGTGGCTGTGGCAGGCAGCGACCTTGGGAGAAGCAAGGAATCTGGCGCTCTCAAGACCTAAACAAAGTTATTTGCTTCTATTGGCAAACTAACATTCCTCTATCCAGTTCCAAGGCATGGCTGTGTTCTCCTCCCACCCGCTGGACTCTTATGTGTCCAAAAACAGGAATCTGGTGTTCTCAAAACCTAAACAAAGTTATTTGTCATTACCCCCACTTGACTGCACCTCCTGGGTGCAGGAAGTCTGAGCTTGAGGTTTCAGTAACATGTGACACATTCTCCTAATTATTAACACCTGGCATTCCTGGAAACTAACAGAAGCACAACATCGTCATAAATATGTGAACCTTCCTGGCATATTTATAAATGAATTTTTCACTGGTTACTTTCTTGACTATGTCTAGGATCCATTATTTCAGTGATTGAATTTCATTATTAGCCTTGCTTTTCTCAATTACACACAGGAAACACAAGCAAGTAATGAGCTCATATGACCACAACAATAAAGCTTTCATATTCCCAAAGAGCACTGAGGTTGTGAAAGGGCTGAGGATCTGATAAACACTTCTCTCTTCTGTTAGGGATAGGGAATGCACTCTGGTGAACTGTAATGTCAAGAAGTCAAGTGAATGGACCCCATCAGGAGTAGGTATTGTGATAAGCTATTATCTGACTGGACACAGGGTCCCCAAGTAACAGCTAAACATGGAGATCGTCCACCATCATCTGAAGGAAGAAACTGATAGGGTTAATTCAGGCTAGTGACATGGAAGAGAAGATGAAGTCTGAATTTAAACTGTTTTACTTCACTGAAGCATGAATAAGTCAGGGAAAAGCAAGGACGATCTGGCATGAGTCCTACAAAAACCTGTGGGTTTTCATGACTATCACAGACTCTAGTGCTGCTTATGAGGATGCAAAGGGCTGGTCCTAAGAGTAGAGAAGAATAGGGGTGCCCAGTGACTCAGTCTGTTAAGTGTCTGGCTCTTGATTTTGGCTCAGGTCATGATATCAGCGTCATGGGATTGAGCCCTGAATTGGGCTCTGAGCTCAGTAAGGAGTCGGCTTGACATGCTCTCTCTCTCCATCTCCCTCTGCCCCTCCGCACACCCTCCCCCCAACCCCGCGTGCACGCTCTGTCTAAAATAAATAAATCTTAAAAAAAAAAAAAAGAGTAGAGAGGAATGTTAGGGACCTCAGAGAGGGTCCAGTAAAAAACCCTGCTGAGGGGCGCCCGGGGTTAAGCGTCTGCCTTCTGCTCAGGTCATGATCCCAGGGTCCTGGGATCGAGCCCCGCATCAGGCTCCCTGCTCCGCGGGAAGCCTGCTTCTCTTCCCTCTCTTGTCATGTCTCTGTCAAATAAATAAAATCTTAAAAAAAACCAACAACAACCCTGATAAATCAGGTTGAGGCTTGGTTTTGGTCTGGGTAGGATGGGTCTAGAGTTGTCCATTGTGTGATGTTTACCCCTCACGTGCAGCCTCCCTGCTTGGTTAGGTGGTTGCCCAGGTTGGAAAGATGTGTCTCATTGTAGTGACATCCACTAGCCAGCACTGTGCGCTCTCTCATCCTTCCGCTCTGTGCTCAACTCCATAGCAGCTGCTGGGCCTCGCTTGATCTCAGCCCCCATGTGTGCGGATCCCAGGACTCAGCCGGTGAACGAGGCCCCCGCTGCAGAGCTCTCTTCTCTCCAGATGCCAGCTATTTGGGTGCCACGCAAACTGATGTTTACCGCCGTGGCCGGTGTGGCTGCCAGGCTCTGCTTTGACACCTGTTCTCCACCCCGGGCCCCTGCGGTGCTTACTGCTGAGTCGGCTTCCCCTCAGGGGTCTTATCCTTGTGCAGCCTGAAGCCTGAAGCCTGAAGTCGTCACCCCCCGTCCTAGGACGGAGCCATGGTGTTGCTTCTGGGGGGAGGCTACTCCGTAATCCCCAGAAACAGAGTCAGCTGCTCTATTGTAAATATTGACTTTAGGAATTTAATTTCTTTAGCTGATATTTGCTGTCACGTAGGGTAGATGTCACTCACTCTTTTCTAACTTTTTGCTCTTTGCATGTCCCTCTTTGGGTCACGTGGGTCTGGAATCCACACACGTAAGAGGATAGGAAAATACTGTTGAAAAATTAATAATGTGGTGTACCTACTGATCAGGGGGATGGGACTAGATGTGTCACTGTAGCTAGAGATAGGGAAGCTTCTTGAAAATATTGGCCCCTTTATAAATCACCAATGGTGCTTCCTCCAGAGAAACCAATGCCATGAATGCTCCCCTTCGGAGGGACAGAATTGCAGAAAGGGGTTATTTTCGGGGAACCGAATAAACCTTTCTCCAGGGCATAGGATTCACTGATTTTCAGATAGGCTGTGGGACCAATCTGCATCACCTGAGGCTGGCCCCAGTGAGGGCCCTCTGGAAGTCACAGTCAGCATGCAGACCCCTATGTCGGTGAGGTCCAGAGCACCCCACCCCCGCCGCCCCGTGTGGCTCACAGCACACAAATCAACCACCCTCACGCAGCTCACTCCTGGGTTAAAGAGACCACATCTGGCACTTTGGCAGATGATGCCCTTTGAAAAAGGACGTTTTATTTTTATTTTTTGCATTATAAATGTGTTAGTTGTAAAATGTAATATTCTTAGAAAATACAGAAAAATACAAGTATATTTTATAAAATAAAGAAATATAATCTACAATGCAGCCCTTAATATGCTGGGCTATTTCTACTGCATCTATTTTTAATAGAAATCCTCAGTTTTAACAATTCCACTATGAAAGCCCATGAATTGATCTGGAGGGGAGTGCATCATATCAAATTCCACCTTTAAGTCAAAACCGACTGGCTCCTTCTTGCTTTTCCTAGCCTTGATGACCTTAAAGGAGAGATAAGAAAGACACAATGAGATCCTAGGCGTTGCACTGAAGGTCTGCTGCTCTTCTTCCTTCCACCTGCACTGTGTCTCCAGCTCCGTCAACACCCCTTGTCCTCTCTCGGAGGCTGCTCATTCTCTCTCTCCCATCTCCTGCACTGCACCACCCTCTTGTGAGCCCTCCTCATCTGGAGCCTAAAGGAGAGATTTCCTGGTGCCCCCACGGGTCCACTTGAACAGCTCCACAAGGATGGTGAGGAGGAACTGGGAAAGAAGGGGAGTCCTCACTGGAGCAGAAAAGTGACAGGAAGCAACAAAAGGTAAATATTTTTCCCAGTGCAACTGCTCTGGACTAAAGGTAGAAGTCGGGGATTCTTGCGTTAGGGGACCTGAAGAGTGGCACTGATGTGCTTGTACACGTCTGTACGCATGAATAGATCAGAATTTCTAGATTAATTATTTGCACTCAGTTTAATGTTGATTAGTGCATCAAGAATTCCATGGTGGACCTCTGTGAGTATGTGTGTGTATGTCCCTACGTGCCTGAGAAAGAGAGTGTGGTGTCACGTGGGCCAAGATGTGCACTGCACGACAGAGTGGTGCCTTTGGCTCTAAGATACAGTTACTCAGGGTCCTGGGACCCCCTGGGTCATCTGTGTCTGGTATGTGCTCTGTTGACCCTCTTCTTCGTTAAACTTGTTTTGATGCTTATTATACACACTTTCCGTTTTACTGCTGACCTCTGTGCTCCCTTCTTTTTGTTCCTGCGTGGTATACTTCCCCTCAGGCCACTCTCAAAGACCAGTTTTTCCCAAAGCTGCACCCTTATGTGTCTGTTCTGCCCACTGAGCCCAAGAGTCTGAGTCTGGAGCCCAAGCACCTGGGCCGGCACAGCGATCTCGGTTACAGCAGGTATACGCAGCCAAGCAGGGTACCGCCCACCTTTCAATGATAGTGATAATCAGTGTCTCCACCAATGAAATGGGAATAACGACTTCAGTATCTTCGTCACTGTCTCAGTTCCGAGCACACAGTAAGCGCTCAGCCAAGTGTTCTTCTCTTATTCGTTTAAATACACTTGTTGTTATGTTATTATTTCTCTTGGGCAGTACCATTCACACCCCTGACTTTAAGAATTATCCTTAAACTGCCAAGTACTGCTGTTGCCTGCTGTCCCTGTCTCCAAACCTGGCCTCTCCCTAATGCACCCCTCCAGAGAGTTGCTAGCATACTTTTTGCCAAGATGTCAAAGTCACCAGGCATTCTTCCGCATAAAATTTTTCAAGTGGTTACTTGTTTTCACAACGAATTTTCCATTTCTGTTTATTTCTGACAAAAGAAATACACCAAATACACCCCCCGACTCCTGTTTTTACTCCCTGGCCTCACCTTCCCTCCATCTCTACATCTATGGCATTTCAGTTATACAGAAATCATGTTGTCTCACACTTTGGGGGACACACATGCATCATTTTTTGCCTAGAACTCTTTCCAATGTCTACTTTGCTAAGAAAAATAGTACCTACTGCAGACTGATTTCCGTTTTGGTGTTCAGCAGTTAGAGAATGTGTATGGTCTCACTTAACCACGCACGGTCTTACCTCAACCCAATGATGTAGAGACTGTGACCCTTTCAGAGGACCAGTCAACTACATCCCCAACGTCAGGCAAGTGGTGACTGCTGAAGGCCAGGATTCTAATCTGTCCTATTCAAAGCCCTGCTCTCAACCATTATGAGAAGTAGCCTCCCTGCCTTCCTAATGTCTTCAAATATTTCCTTATTTAGCGTAAGTATCTTACCCTTTTGAAATCTCTGTGAATGTCATTTCCTCATAGCCTTTTAAAAATCCTCCACTTAAAAATGAATGCAAGGCATGGCTGTGTTCTCCTCCCACCCGCTGGACTCTTATGTGTCCAAAAACAGGAATCTGGTGCTCTCAGAACCTAAACAAAGTTATTTGCCTCTATCGGCAAACTAACGTTCCTCTATCCAGTTCCCACCTGGATGAAGCTGTGAGTTCCACATGTCAGTTTCAGCTTCTGGTCAATTGTTTTCAGTTGAAAGCAGAAGAGTCGAAGTTTATCTCCTTTCTCACATGTGATGTTATGCCATCTCTCGGTCCCCACGACCTCCATCGTTCCTGTGTTATCCTGTATTTCATACACTGTCGTCTTCCTATTCACTTTTTTCTGCAACAGAAATGCAACATTCAGTTTCTGAAGTCATAGCAGTGACTTTCATGTCTGAGGAAGCACCTGGTGGCACAGGAAATCCAAGACATAAAAAAGCAATTATAGGCACAAATAAACACACAGCTTTGGCAAGGTCTTGTCAGAGAACTTTCCTTTTATTATCCTGCTTTTGTATTTTCTTCCCCTTTCTTGTTCTAGATATTTTCTATCTGGCAATTCTAGCACAATGAGTTTTCTTCCTATTTTCTACTGCTTCACCACAAGGGAAGCGTTGATTCCTTAAAACAACTGGAATCAGAGGAAGGAGTCGGAGCTCTGGTGGACTCCTTTAGCTCCTGTCCTTATGCAGAAAGGAATGGACATGACCATGACTATTCATCAGCCGATTAGAAAGAACCTATATAACAAGTAAGGTTCCAGTAACTAATTCCTTTTTCAACCTTCTCCATTTACCCATCCTTCTCCAAATCTTATCTCCACTGACCAGGATCCTGCAGTTCACTTTCTTAAGTTATAACTCATCAATTCTATAAGTGCATTTTTTAACCATGGTCTCTGAAAGACAGTGTAAGAAAGGAATGGAAGTAAATTAAGGGGCTATCCTGGAAGACAGGCATATGGGGCTATGAAGCATATAAGATCATATGAGATCCTATGAGATACCAGGGGAGTTCATGACAGTTTGTAAATTCTGGGGAGAACTGAATGCATCATACTAACCAGTACCCTGAATTTGGACATGACATCAGTAAAACTGTCCGTGCCATCCCTCCCCGCCTTTTGGGGATATAATGGAATTAGATTGCCATGTCTTCCAATTATCATACAATATGAAACCTTAGTCTTCAATAAACTGTTCATAAATAATGTGTTAAATAAATAGGTTAAGAGGAGACAGCCTTGAATGATTATATTATCTGCCTACATGTTGAAGGTATTCACATTCAGGAGAATACAAGCCAATATATTTATTACTCTGAATATGTGTCACAGCCAGAATTAATCTTTGTTAGGGCAATCTATTACTCAAAGTAAAGGAAAAAAAAAAAAAGATTTATACAGTCGTGGAGGAGCTCAGAGATACAATTATGAGCATGTACATACTCATTTATACCCTGTGCTGTCCTTGCTCACGGAGGTTGAAAATAATCATAACTGGTGAAATAACAAGGTTTCTAGGGACTCTTTTTCAAAGAACTTGCATGAAGGTATCTCGGGTAGAAGACTATCAGGTCACCAGTCCCGTTTCCTGCTGTGTGGCGCACTTGACCTCCACTCTGTAGTCAAGACAGTGGGCTGGGAGCCGGGCTCCACCCCAGAGTCAGTACACAGAGCTTGGCAAGTGAAAACACTCAATTTCAGGTGTGGACAGAGAAAATAAAGACAATTTTAAGGGATTACCTCATGTAACAGAAATAATCCATACACGAATGTTCCTGATGCTTGCTTGTAAAGATTACCAATCTTGGGAGTTTCATTTGCTCTTTTGATGATGCTGTTTGGGACCACAATCAATTGCAAAGGATCGGCTTCGTACACAGATGAGGCTTTGTTTATCTCGAGGATTCCTTTGCATTCATAGTAATCTAATATGGTAATGATACTCTCTTTTGTGAATTTCTCTTTCAGGTTGCTGTTTAAAACCTTCACGCGGAAAAACTGACTGGGAGTGGCCACTGTAGCATGAAACATTCTGCTTCTCCCCTCTTCTGGGGACTCGTATTCAAATGGCTCCGTTGCTTTCAGGACCAGGACAGTCAGGGGGCCCTGATGAAGCACACGTCCTCTAGGAGCAGCTTGATGTTGGCCCTTCATCACCTGCTTGTGTGTTGGACAGAAACAGGGAAACAAACTTACACGTCTGGGCAGGGAATACCAGCCAGGTCATTTTCTCATGCGTGAAACCTCAGTTATAACCCTGGGAGCACAACGACCCTCACAGATATTTGGAGCTGGAGCCAGGCTAGAAATGGATCGCCTAACAGAAAGGAAAAGCTGACGAACCAGTAGCTTATCTAGCCAAAGTGTCAGGTAGCAGACAGCGGCCTAGGAGCCCAAACACCCTCACTTCAACAGAAGCGTCTTTCTGAGTTAGAGCCGGATCCTCCGCAAGAGCCGCACAGAACTGCACTGCCCTCAAGTACCGAAGGAACAGATTCAAATATTTCATTCAAATATATCCTGCGCCCATTCAGTCTTTTTTTTTTTTTCTTAAAGATTTTATTTATTTATGTGAGAGAGAGAGAATGAGAGAGAGAGCATGAGAGCGGGGAGGCTCAGAGGGAGAAGCAGACTCCCTGCCGAGCAGGGAGCCCGATGCGGGACTCGATCCCGGGACTCCAGGATCATGACCTGAGCCGAAGGCAGTCGCTTAACCGACTGAGCCACCCAGGCGCCCTTCTTTTTTTTTTTTTTTTAAGATTTTATTTATTTATGTGAGAGAGAGAGAATGAGAGAGCATGAGAGGGGGGAGGGTCAGAGGGAGAAGCAGGCTCCCCACCGAGCAGGGAGCCCGATGCGGGACTCGATCCCGGGACTCCAGGATCATGACCTGAGCCGAAGGCAGTCGCTTAACCGACTGAGCCACCCAGGCGCCCATCTTTTCTTTTTTTTTTTTTTAAAGTAATTTTTTTTTTTAAAGATTGTATTTATTTACTTGAGAGAGAGAATGAGACAGAGAGAGAGAGCACGAGATGAGGGAGGGTCAGAGGGAGAAGCAGGCTCCCCACCGAGCAGGGAGCCCGATGCAGGACTCGATCCAGGGACTCCAGGATCATGACCTGAGCCGAAGGCAGTCGCTTGACCGACTGAGCCACCCAGGCGCCCTTCTTTTTTTTTTTTTTTTTAAGATTTTATTTATTTATGTGAGAGAGAGAGAATGAGAGAGCATGAGAGGGGGGAGGGTCAGAGGGAGAAGCAGGCTCCCCACCGAGCAGGGAGCCCGATGCGGGACTCGACCCCGGGACTCCAGGATCATGACCCGAGCCGAAGGCAGTCGCTCAACCGACTGAGCCACCCAGGCGCCCTCCACCCATTCAGTCTTCAACGACTAAAGAAAATAGGAAGTGCGAGCAAGTCACGCCGGGGGCACTGGAGGTGGGGACCAGCGCCCACCCAAGCCACAGAGGGTTCTCAGTGTGTCTGGGGCCCCGGTGCGGGTCCAGCTCACGTCGCGTCTGCGCAACACAGCGCTGTTAGTGGCTGCCAAGTCCCGATCCTACTTGGCTCGCAGAGGACAGTGCCTGGAACCACTAGCCACAGCATTTCTCTGACGGAAGAAAGGAGGGCAGGTGTGTTCACCTCTAGTCCCCTCTCTGACCGCGGCCTGGTCTGTCGGAGCAGCGGCCGAATCCCGCCAGGAGGGGAGACCACGCCGCGTGGCGGGCAGGGATGGGTGTCGGGGTCCCAGACGTGGAGGGGCGTGGAGCCAAGCCAATCCCCCCCGCAGGCCAGAGGCACCGGGGACGCGTCTGGCCCGGGGGTCCACACGGCGACCACCGTCGTCCTTGCTGTGGCTGCGGCTTCTCCTCGCGGGGCCACCTTACCCCAGCAAGGGAAGCCCTCTGCCCAAGCGCGCTGCGACGCCTGCCCCCGACGGCAGCGGCGGTCCCCGGGCGCGAGGGCACCCGGCAAGGATGACGCGGCAGCGGTACCTCGGGGAAGGCGGAGAAGAGCGGAGCCGACGACGCGGTCTGCGGCCGCGGAAGGGAGGCGAGAGCGGCGGCCGTGCTGGCTCCGGGCCGGCACACCGCCGGGGTCTGCGGCTGGATGCCCTTGTTCTTTTTTGTCGCAGCCGTTCCTGTGGCGGCGGTCTTTCTTTTCTGAAAGCAGTGGAGGTTCCCGTTAGCGGTGCTGAGCGCGAAGAGAAGCACCAGTCTCGCTCCTGGGCCGCACGCCCTCCCACCGGGACCGTGGGGGCCGGGACACTCCCGGGTGTCCCCGGCTGTCACCTGGAGACAGGCAGCGGGTGACAGCCCGCAGGGGGAGGCGCTCCCGGACGCAGACGCCCCTCTGCTGGGGCCGCGCCGCGCTGGGACGGGGAGAGCTCCAGCCTCCTGAAAACCGGGGTGCGCGGGGGTGCGCGAGCCGCGCTGCCACCCGGCTGCGAACTGGTCTGTATGAAGGAGGCGATGTCATCACGTTTATGTCACCGAAACCTGTTCCACGTTTTTGCCTGGCACGAAGCAGAGGACCGAATGCCTCCATTTGGCAAATGTGCACGGACAGAATACTGACCAAGAAGCAAGTGCCTGGCGAGCTCCTTCCTGGGGCCCGAGGCCTCCTGCCCCTCCCCAGGCTTACCTGAGACGCAGTGGTCCCCTCCGCTCTCCCGCACAGCAGAGCGCTGCTTGTCGTGGGGGCACATGCCGAGGGGCCCACCCTTGCCTGCTGCGGCTTTTTCTTTGGAGTTTCTTCTGTTGTCTTCATTTTCTTTGCAACTGATACAAAAACAAGCAGGACACAATGAGCCCAGAGCTGAAGCCTTGTCAAAGCTGAGTCCTCTCAGCTCCCGCCGCCGATGCACCTACACTCGAGTCTGCCTGTCCTGCCTGAGCCAGCCTGGCCCCGAGGGGACCGCCGGCCCCACCACAGGCCGGGACACTGCGTCCTGCTCCTCAGTGGTTTCCGAACTCTCTCCAGGCAGTGAGCACATCCTCCCCATCCTCTGGATTCCTATGTGCTGCCATCCCACCCTTTCCCAGCCCTGTTCTCCCATCATCTCCTTAAAAAAAGTCCAAGGTTTTCATGATACTGACTGCTTGGTCATGTTCTTCGAAAGATCTATTAAAATAACAGAAACCAATGAAAGGAAATAGGATACAGATCGGTGAGGTGACAAAATGGCGACATTGGCCTTTGGGTGTTTTAAAATTTTGTTTCAACACGGTGATTTTACCCGGGGCAAGTTGTCCGCCTCTCTGAGAGGCAGGTTTTACGTTAAGCACGCTGTACCTTTGTTACCAGAAGGCAGATGATCATGTGGCAAATAGTGTAAGAATAGGCACATTCATTGGTTAAACGTAATTATTTTAAAATAAGTGATTATTTTGTGATTTTCTAACATTTCCAAAGCACTGGAAGCCTCAGGCTTTCATGGGCTCCTTCTATCTTTCATTCTTTGTCCTCACGCCTAATACAGCCTTCAGCATAGATCAATCAATCAGTCCCCTTCCCAGGAAAGGGGATGCCCAGGGCTGTCAGCTTGTTGGCCCCTGCATCCTGCGTGGTCACCGCTGCGGAGTCACGCACTGGCAAAGGGGTATGCCACCCCACCAAGTGCTCTTCTACTCAATTGGGGGGAGAGCTCAGGGTGGAGCAGTCAGGTGTGGGATCTTCCTTATTACCTTTCATCTTCTCATTTCTAAGTTGCTTAACAATGTCCTTAAGTGGTGGCATGTCCTTGAATAGGTCTATTAGCTTGTCCACACAGGCAGCCCCTGGGAACTTCTTTTCCATCAGGTCAGCAATCTTGACCTTGTTATATTCTTCTTGCATGTTGGTAGTCAGTCCCAAATCATGGGCCAGGAGGGACTTAACTATGCTAAACTGGTAGTCGTTGATGAGCTCCAGTCCTTTCAGCAGAATAATTCTCTTGTACTCACTCCCCATCTCTCCAGGTATGGCTGAGCCTGCAAGAGAAAAATACCATACAGTGTAATACCTTTCTCCAGAAGATTTAAAAGTCCGGCTGTGTCTATGTGAGTGAGTGGCCCATGTCACGGTGTTGTCCTTGAGTGTGTGTGACAAAGAGGAACTTAATTTCCAGGTGTGTCACTGTGGGTTGAGAACTGCTGTATTCGGGACTTCTAAGAAATTCTTTCCTTTTAATAATGATAGTTGAGTTGGGTTGGGGTGGGGGTGGTGGCAGGAGGTCTGGAAAGAGGTCTTGCTGTTGCCCTGTGTGGAGTGTGGGCTGCAGGGGGTCAGAGTCCCCACTCACTCGCTACCTCCTCCCATCCTGTGTTGGGGCTGAGGTCTCTCCCTGGATGTCCACCTGCTGGCTCTGGACTGTCACCTCTCACTCCCTGTGACTGTCCTCCCACCATCGCCCTCCCTGCTGGGTACCTGCCCAGCACGCCTGACTCTTCCCTAGTCAGCCCTTCCCATGTCCTCTCTCCCTGGGGCTCGGGCCATGTTCTCCGTGTCCTCTGTGCCCTGGTCTACCTGCTCTCTCGTGCAGAACCATAGTGGCCCTGATTGGCCACAATTAAGAGTTGCTTGAATTTCCTCCTCCCGGCTAATTTCTCGACTCAGTTCTCTCTCCATAAGCCGTACTTCTAGCTGTCTCAAAATCCTTCGGTAGTTCCCTGTTTTCCTTAGGAAGTACTCCTGGATATTTAGCCCGGTTTTTAGGCCTTGAATAATGTCTCTTCCTGACTTCTCCCCTTTTCCATTTCTCATATTTAGGTTCCAGAAATATGCATTGCATCGTGCCATGTCAGGCTCTCTGCATGGAATGTACTTCCTCCCCCCCCCTTTTTTTTGAAAGGTAAATCTAGAGAATACATGGTCTTCATGAAACTAGTATAATGTAATTCTGCCAAATTATGTACATGTGCAGACGTGTTCAGCCCAAATCCAATCATATTCTTATGTTGGATATTTTTACATAGTATCCTAAACTCTGAATCTAATTCAGCTTATGAAAATCAGTATTTGTGAAAAATGTCACTTTTGTCATTTCTTTTCCTCCCATATCTTCTCCCAGCACATGACTCAGTAAGCAGAAGACGATTGTTAATAGCTTAGACTATGGAATTCAGAAGACTTAGCTCCTAGAATATAATCATGTGACCACATACTTCAACGGGTACAACTCGAATGTAAGTGAGTGATTTGTAAGATGAGATTGAAAGCTGTCCCACAAGAAGACAGAATGGATTCAGAAATAGAAGACAGAAAATGCATGTGAGACCTCTCAGGCCACAGGCCAAAGTGTCCACACCCACATGCAGTTTGTTGTTAAAAGAACAAAATATAAAATGAAAAGGAGAAAATATTGAAAGAAATAATGAGATACACTTCCTGGAATTCAAATAACATGGATATCCTCAGAGGGATTGACCAAGAGTGTGCCAAATAGGAGAGCAAAGGAAAAACCCACATCAGGACATAATGTAGAGGAACTGAAAAATATCCAAAACAGCAAGAAAAATTTGACTTCCAGAGAAAAAGAGTAGATCACTTACAAAGTTTCAAAATCAGATTTTCAACAGCAAAACTGGCATGGAGTACCTTCGTATAGTATTTCACCCAAATTCCCTATCTGCACTACTGAAATCTCCCCAAATTGTGAAAACAAAAGTTATGTGGGTGTGTGTGATTGCGCATGTACGTGTGTGTATCAATCTGATGACAAATTTTGCTAGAAAAATATCTGATGTGAGACCTCAGGAGCCTGTGTAGAATTTTTTTTTTTTTTTTTTTTAATTCCACCTTAATGCAAGTTCTCACATGTCTTGCTGATAGGGTTTTGAGCAGCACTGTTGGGGCCTGGAGCTAAGGGCCAAGAAAGAATTCTTGAGACATCTTTGGTGCAAAAAGGTGGTTTTATTAAAGCACAGGGACAGGACCCTGGGCAGAAAGAGCTGCTGCCCTGGGGTTGTGAGGGGTGACCCATTATAGACTTTGGGGCTGTGGGAAGTAAAGATAAGGGAAGTTCAAGGGAAGTTCGAAAAGGACTTTCATATGCTAAAGAAGATGCACAGGATACTGGAGGCCTAGCTATTGTCAAACTAAGGTTGTTTTTCCCTCTAGCAAAGCAATACCTATACTCTGCCTGCCTCAAGTATCTGTCCATGGGCTGCAAGCTATAAGCACATTTAATTGTATCTCATTGCCTTTTGTCTTTGTTTCCCACATTGCTACACGACCGTGAGTGCCTGTGAGCTGAGTCAGGACTCAGATCTTATTCAGTCATCTATATGATACACGAGATGTGGTGTGTGCATTAGACAGCCTTTCCTAAGTCACTCAGATTCTGAATTTCAAAACTTATGTGAACCCAAATGTTTCAGAGAGGCGTTGGCCAATATAAATTGAAGAAAAAATAATTTTGAAACCAGAATTTTGTATCTAGCTCACATGGCATTGAAATGCAATGTACTACAGATGAATCTCTGGTATTGACCAACACAGTAAACAGATTTGCAACACAAAGACGCCAACGGAGCAGAGTTTTGGAAACAGTATTCCCCTGGAAAATAAAAGAGGACAGGAAAAAAAAGAAAAAAAAACAAAAAAACAAAACCACAACTGCTGACAAAAACGAAAGAGAGAACAAGACCTTGGTTGACTCTTTCAATATTTTAAAAATAAATAAAGCCCCAACTGAAGAGAAACAAAACGGGAAGTAGATCAACATGGTGGGGTGGACAGGGAAGAAAGAGGATTTGTGCTTAATGAGCTACTTGCCTGTTAGGAGGGGTTGGAGATATAAATTTAAATTTATTGGCGAAGAAGAAGAAAGCACAGAATAAACACTATAGGTAATTGTTTTAAGTTAGTCAAAATACAGCACTTCACCTAATGTACATAAAGGGATAAACCCACTAAAAGGCAACATTTCTAAAATGGATTTAAAAAAAAATCTACGTATGTATCATTGACAAAAAGTAACTCAAAGTTTTAAAAAAGATTGTTGCCGAAGTTGTACATGGAAACATTAAAGAGAGCAGACTATCTGTGTCATGTAGCGTTAAAAAGACTTTAAGACAAAGACTTTAATCAGAACTAGAGTTTCACTGCACAGTGATTAAAGGTTTACCTTCCAGAAAGTTGCCAACAGTTTTAATTATGTATTTGCTTAATAGTAACAAATATATATTATTTATTATGAGCTTTTGTTATTCATACTATTATGAATAGTGTTATGTAGCATATTTCTCACTATATATTCATACATATATGTTAACAGTTGAGAGAACTACAAGGAAAAATGGACAAAATCATGATTACAGTTTGACTCTAGCATATGTTAGTTACTGAACAAAGCAAGAAAAGAAGCAGAAAATACTTAGAAAAGCTGACCAACACTGCTCAGCTTAAATAAAAAGCTTGATCTAACACTTAGGAAATTCTGAAACTAATATTTAAAATGCTACGTTTCTCTCAAATGGGCATGAAATGTTTGTGTACCAAGCTCTACAGAAAGACTAAAGCATTTTCCACACTGTGGCTACAGATTTGTCTCCAACCACCTCTTTTCTACAAACTCCACCACCGTTTGCCTCAGCCTCTGAGGAGCCCGGGGAGTGTGTCTGCCATGACCTGAAATGCCGGCCCGCCATTCGAGGCAGGGCGGACCCACAGCCCTTAGGGACACGCTAGGGCGCCATGTGTTTGAGTGAGTGTGCCCATGAACCTGAGAAACGCTCTGCTGTGTGTGGGTGTTCTCATGTTTTGTGAAATCGGGATAATACCATAGAATATAGTTTTATGTCCAGATGTGTTTTCTTACTTAGTATCATTGCGTAATACTTTTTTCATCCCAACATCCTGTCCCCTATCCCAGTTCCCACCACAGCCGGCAAGTTCCCCGGGCCCCCTCCAGGCTAGAAAGCCAAGGCCCGCTTCTGAATATCAACCATGCTGTGAACACCCACAGAATGAATTTTAAAGCTGGAATCGTCAAAGATACCTATCATCGTCCCATGTGGTGGAAGGATTAGGATGAAGGCACTGAGATTTTCCCTTTTCAGAATACAGTTGATACCGGCCCCACCCCCCATCAAGGAAGTACCCGCATCTCCTCTACAAAAATCCTGACCGGACTCACCTCACTGAAGATTCTCCCCAGTAGTCCAGATCTCGAGATCTTCTTCAGAAATGTAGCAATCAGTGTTTGCTTGGCTTGAGTAGGAAGACAAATCAGTAAAGCTCTCAGAAACTGAACTGCAGGAATACTGCAATCTCCTGAAATGCTAAGAAAATAATTTCTGAGGTTAGAAAATGGCAGTGGTGAGCATCACAGAGTAGCCAGCCCGGCTGCCTGCCTTGACCTCAGCCCCCAGAGGCGGAGATTACGAAACTTGTTCTGAGACTCCTCCCATCCAGGGCTTTAGCTCTGGGTTTCCCTAGTCAGAGGAGCTGAACAGCTTTCTCATACGCATCTTAGACACAATGAAAAATCAGAGCTAAATTATCACTTATTTTATTTTATTTTTACAAATGTTTGAAAGGAGTTACAACGTTAGAACTTTCTAAACAGCAGACTTCAGTGTGGGTTGGTAGATGCCAGAGCCCCTTAAGTGAGGCTCCCAGACCGTGAAGGAAGAGTGAGTCACCAACCCCAACTTCCTCCCTTTCTGTTCACATAGCAACCAAGGCAGGAGGAGATCTTGCGGGATTGTTCGTGGGTAAACACAAGTGACTAATAGGCTCATATCATTACAGCAATAACTCCTTCAAATTCTGGCAGAGCAGGAAGCTTCTAGAAGAGTTAAGGGCCCAATGAATACTTTGTCTACAATGTTTTTTCTGTATCTTACAACGGACACCATTTGGAGAACTGTAACCCTGAGACATCAAATAAATGGAGTCAATCAGCATCTAGTATGGTGGTAACCCACTGTCTGACTTGCAAGAAGGAAGGGGCCATGAAATGAAAAGGAGTCCCAAAGACCAGGGCATGTGAAGGGAGAAGAAAACTGAGTTAATTGGAACCGGGTTTGTGGAGGAGAGAGCTGCAGTCTGGGTTTGAAAACCTTTGAATATGCAGGAGTGAGTCAGGGAAAATCAACAAGGGTCTGGCAGGTGCCAAAAATACCAGCAGGTTGTCGTGACTCTTCATTACAGACTTTCGTGCTGCTTATGTGGATGCCTTGAGCTCTCTTAACATAAAGAGTTGAGGGACGTTAGGGAGGTCAGAGGGCCCCAAACTAGAGACCAGGAGGCAGAGGACAGAAATATCCATGATTCAGGATGTTTTCTTTTCCCTGTACTAGAAACTAACTTATGTGGGGTGATGCCCTCCGTTGTTTCTCCAGCAGAAAACACACAGGCTACTGGCCCAAACAAAGGGAAGTCAGAGCAATGCTGCTACATCTTTATGATGTAGTTTTAGAATGTTGGTGAGGTCCGGAGCCGAGGGCCAAGAAAGAATTCTTGGACGTCTTTGGTGTAAAAAGTTGATTTTATTAAATCACGAAGACAGGACCGATGGGCAAAAAGCGAGCGGCTGCAGTGGGGTTGTGAGGAGTGGCTGATTATATACTCAGGAGTTGGGGGAGGTAAGGAAAAAGGGAGGCGTCCAAAAGGACTTTGATATGCTAAAGACCCTTAGGTTACTGGAGGCCTGGCTATTGTCAAGCTAAGGTAGTTTTTCCGTCTAGCAAAGCATTAACATTAAGACAGTTGGGAGTTTCCTAGAGGAATGTTATCCTCTTCCTACCTCAAGTCCTTGTCTATAGGCTGCAGGTCAGAAAGAAATTTAACTTTGTTTACATTCCCTTCTGCCTGGGTTTCCCACATCACTCCTGGAAGGCGTGGTGATGTTAGGGCTGTAGGAAATTGAGTTATGGGTCTCTGAAACTTAGCCTATTGATAAGAAAGCTTTTTCCTTGTAAATCACTAAGACATTGGTAAACCCAGGGAGATTCCTGTCTTGCTAGACTGTGATTTCTGTTAGTTAACCGTTTGGTTTTTTTTCCGTCCCCTAGCTTTAGGGCAGCTGGGAGTGCCTGAGGAACGTCACACAGATCCAAGGCGGGGGGGCGGGGGGGGAGGGCGCGGGGGCTGGGGGAGCGCAGAGTGTCAGCGTGTGCTTCGTCCTCAGCTTGCCTTCTGCTCCCTCATCACATCTGTGCACTTAGAATTTTAAAAGCTGTACCAAAGAAATGAAAAACAAATATGCCTTTTCCCTGACTCTTAGTCAGTGGTCCAACAATCAGTGACTTGGGCCATTCTAGAGATACACAGTGATTTATCAGGCTCTCAACCCACTAAAAGATCAGTGTTCCAGAATTTGCAAGGCTTCATTGTTGTAATGATATCAGCCAACTGGGAAATGAAAGAACTCTTAATATTGGGAGGGTAGGGAGGGGAATGTCTGGAAAATGTGTGTGACCTCCTGACATCTCAAGTCCTATTCCCAAGTACTATTTGAAACGATCACTTAAAATCCTCAGTCAAGAGTCGCCACCAGCTTGATGCCTTTTGTAGGTCTTGCAGGTATGAGAGGTCTCCTAAGGGGAGGATCTAGGGCAGGTAGAAGGGCATCTACACTAAGAAATACCAGGTAGGTCCTTAACTTCCATATTAGACCTTCGGATCCAGATCAAGGTATAGAGCGTTTTGTAGTCTCTGAGAAGAAAATGGGAGGGACGGCAGGCTGGGTATCATCCAATCAAAACTCCCCACCTCTGGCACTTCAGGGCTGAACAAAACCTATTACTGAGTGAGCCTGAGCCAGCCAAATTGATTTACACATTTACCAAGGTATCAAGTTATCAGCCACCTGAATTAATATTTTATAAGAACCAACACTTCCTGTATTAATTTTCTTTATGTTTTTTGTCTATTTTACTGTTTGTCCATTTGCTGTTTACTCTTTTGTTTTGTCTGTTTACCTGTGTTTTACAATATACAAAATTAAATTTGTGTATCGACTTCTGTTTATAGCTTTGTTATTTCTATATACTATTTATTGTTTGCTTTGCTTTTTTTCTAATGTTGTAAGACATAAATGTATATCAATTATATTAGTACTGTGTTCTTTTAAATTAAAACACTTAAAGCAACATTTTTTTTTCCACTTAGCACTGCTTTTGCTTGGCTCCCTATGTTTTATGGGTGTGATTTTATTGTCCCCAATCATCTTTGGCATGTATTAAGTAATGGCTTATTTTAAAATGCGTTACATAATTTCAAGCAAGTTGAAAATGTTCTAGATATCATATTGTTGATTTCTAATTTAGTCCTGCTGTGGTCATGAAATATACTCTAAGATTTCAGAGGTGAGTTTTACTGAGACTCACTCTAAGTCCCTGCATATATCTTACTTTGGTGAGCATTCCATGTGCACTTGAACAGAGTATGTACTTGAGTTGTTTTTCTGGTGTTCTTTAAATGAAAATAAGATCATATTGGTTGAATGTAGGGTTGTAACTTTTCAGTCTCCTTTCTGGTGTTTTTCTTCTTGTTCTATCAATTACTGTGTCCGAGGTTTTAAATATCTGTGACTGTTGGTTTACCTTATGCTGCATTAATACTATTAGGCTTTGCTTTATAATTTGAAGCTTTAATTAAACACATTTTTTGAATTGCTATGAATTTCTGATAAATTGGCCAAGATATTTCCCAAGCTTCTCTTTTTGTCCTGTCTCTAACCAGCTTTCTCGGACTCATGTCAGAGCTTGGCTTAGGCTTTTTTAAGGTGGATTTGTGTAAATCCCAAGCTGTTTGACTAGTCCCACTTATTTGTCATGACTCACACTTGGACGCATGTCAGGGATCGGTTTGGGGCTTTGTTAGCGTGTGTTTTATAACAGTCCCTACTCTGGTCCTTGGGCCTTCTTCCCAGGATTCAGTCTTTCTGGTGTCAAGCTGGATGGGCAAGGGCTTATATCTCTACTTCAGCCATCTGCAATGTCCCCCAGCACTGTTTGTTCTCCTGTACCTCTACTGTTTTTCAGCTTTACTGAGACATAATTGACACATAACATTGTGTACCTTTAAGGCACTGTGTTGATTTGATACACTTACCTGTTGCAAAATGATTGACACTCGAGCCTTAGCTAATACCTCCTTCATATCACATAATTGCCATTCCGTTCTTGTGCTGAGAACATTCGAGGTCTGCTCTCAAGTATGTGATACATAATTGTTAATTGCAATCACGATGCTGTGTATTACATCCCCAGAACCCACTCACTTTATACCTGGCAGTTTGAATACTTTGACCAACATCTCCTCATTTCCCACACCCACCCAGCTCCTGGTAAACAACACTCTACTCTGTTTCAATGAGTTCAGCTTTGCTTTTTTTTTTTTTGGATTCTACATATAAGTGAGATCATACAGTATTTGTCTTCCTCTGTCTGAATTATTTCACTTAGCGTGATGCCTTCTAGATCCATCTGTGTTGTAGCAAATAGCAAGATTTCCTTCTTTTTCATGCCTGATTAATATTCTTTTGTGTATATACACATTTTCTTTACCTATACATCAATCGATGGGCACATAGGCTGTTTCCATATCTTAGCTATTGTGAATAATGCTGCAATAAACATGGAGGTGCAGGTCTATCTCTCTGATACCCTGTTATCACCACCCAGAAGTTGGATTGCTGGATCATATAGTAGTTCCATTTTGAGTTTTTTGAGGAACCCCCATCCTGTTTTCCACAGTGGCTGCACCAATTTGCATTCCCACCAACAGTGCATGAGGGTTCTCTTTTTCTACATCTTCACCAGCATTGGTTATCTCTTGTATTTTTGATAATGGCCATTCTAACAGGTATGAGGTGATGTCTCATTGCAGTTTTGCTTTGCAGTTCCCTGATGATTAGTGATATTGAGCATCCTTTCATATACCTGTTGGCTCTTAATATGTCTTCCTTGGAAAAATGTCTATTTAGTTCAACTGCCCATTTTTAAATTGGATTGTCTGTTGTGGGATTTTTGTTTTTGTTTTGTTTTGCTATTGAGTTGTGGGAGTCTGCATATATTTTGGATATTAGTCCCTCATCGGATATATGGCATGAAAATATTTATTCCCATTCCTCAGGTTGCTTTTTCATTATGTTGATTGTTTCTTTTGCTATGTAGAAGTTTTTATTTGATGTAGGCCCACTTACTGAATTTCGCTTTTGTTGCTTGTGCTTTGGTATTATATCTAAAAAGTTGTTGCCAAGACCCATGTCATGGATCTTTTCTCTATGTTTTCTACTTGGAGATTTAGGGTTTCAGGTCTCATGTTTACGTTGATATTCCTTTTCAAGTTCATTTTTATGAGTGCAGTAAGATAGGAGTTTAATTTTATTCTTCTGCATGTGGTGATCCAGTTTTCCCGAAACCATTTATTGACAAGACTAGCCTTCCCCCCGTGAGTATTCTTGTCTCCCTTATCAAATATTAGTTAACAGGGGTTTATTTCTGGGTCCTTGATTCTGTTCCATTGATCTATGTGTCTATTTTTATGCCAGTATGATAGTGTTTTTGTTACCACAGCTTTGTAGTGTAGTTCGATTGGAAGTGTGATGGTTCCAGCTCCTTTTCTTCTTCCTCAAGATTACTTTTGGCTATTTGGGGTCTTCGTGGTTCCAAAAAAATTTTTAGGATTTTAAAATTTTTATCTCTGTGAAACCGCCATTGTAATTTTGATAGAGATTGCATTGAATCTATAAATGACTTTGGGTAATAGGGACATATTAAAAATATTTATTCTTCTGATCCATGAGCACAGAATATTTTTCCATTTGTTGGGTCTTCAATTTCTTTCAACAAATTCTTACAGTTAATCATGTTCAGAACTTTCACCTTCTTGGTTAAATTTATTCCTAAATATTTTATTACTTGATGATATTGTGAGTAGGATTTTCTTTTTTAGATAGTTTGTTGTTAGTGTATAGAAACGAAATTGATTTCTGCATGTTGATATTTGTATCCTGTTAACTTACTGAATTCCTTGATTAGTTCTAATAGTTTTTTAGTGAAGTTTTTAGGATTTTCTATGTATGAGACCATATCCTCTGCAAAGAAGGAAAATTTTACTTTTTCCTTTCTAATTTGGATGTCTTTTATTTCTTAGTCTTGCCTGAACACTCTGGCGAGCTGTTCCAGCATCATATGAGTAAAAGCGGGCACCCTCGTCTTGCTCCTCATCTTGGAGGATAGGCTGCCAACTTTTCAGCATTGAGTATTTGACAAAGGATATAAACTTCCAGATACAAGGCAAATAAGTTCTGGGGATTTAATGCACAGCAGGTACGGTAGTTAGCAATGCTGTATTGTATACTTGAGAGTCGCTAAGAGAGTAAATCTTAAGTGTTCTCACACACAGATAATCATGTGAGGTGATGGAGGGGCTAACTCATCTTACTGTGGTAATAAATTCCCAATATCTCCATGTATCAAATCATCACATTGTACATTTTAAACTTACATGATGTTATATATTAATCATATCTAAATGAAACTGGGGAAAACCCACAACTCAGACTCATTTCTTTTTTTCTGAATCAGGTTGAGGCTTGGTTTTGGTCTGGGTAGGATGGGTCTAGAGTTGTCCATTGTGTGATGTTTACCCCTCACGTGCAGCCTCCCTGCTTGGTTAGGTGGCTGCCCAGGTTGGAAAGATGTGTCTCATTGTAGTGACATCCACTAGCCTGCACTGTGCGCTCTCTCATCCTTCCGCTCTGTGCTCAACTCCATAGCAGCTGCTGGGCCTCGCTTGATCTCAGCCCCAATGTGTGCGGATCCCAGGACTCAGCCGGTGAACGAGGCCCCCGCTGCAGAGCTCTCTTCTCTCCAGATGCCAGCTATTTGGGTGCCACGCAAACTGATGTTTACCGCCGTGGCCGGTGTGGCTGCCAGGCTCTGCTTTGACACCTGTTCCCCAGCTGCAGCCGTGAAACCCACCCCGGGCCCCTGCGGTGCTTACTGCTGAGTCGGCTTCCCCTCAGGGGTCTTATCCTTGTGCAGCCTGAAGCCTGAAGCCTGAAGTCGTCACCCCCCGTCCTAGGACGGAGCCATGGTGTTGCTTCTGGGGGGAGGCTACTCCGTAATCCCCAGAAACAGAGTCAGCTGCTCTATTGTAAATACTGACTTTAGGAATTTAATTTCTTTAGGTGATATTTGCTGTCACGTAGGGTAGATGTCACTCACTCTTTTCTAACTTTTTGCTCTTTGCATGTCCCTCTTTGGGTCACGTGGGTCTGGAATCCACACACATAAGAGGATAGGAAAATACTGTTGAAAAATTAATAATGTGGTGTACCTACGGATCAGGGGGATGGGACTAGATGTGTCACTGTAGCTAGAGATAGGGAAGCTTCTTGAAAATATTGGCCCCTCTGTATAAATCACCAATGGTGCTTCCTCCAGAGAAACCAATGCCATGAATGCTCCCCTTCGGAGGGACAGAATTGCAGAAAGGGGTTATTTTCGGGGAACCGAATAAACCTTTCTCCAGGGCATAGGATTCACTGATTTTCAGATAGGCTGTGGGACCAATCTGCATCACCTGAGGCTGGCCCCAGTGAGGGCCCTCTGGAAGTCGCAGTCAGCATGCAGACCCCCATGTCGGTGAGGTCCAGAGCACCCCACCCCCGCCGCCCCGTGTGGCTCACAGCACACAAATCAACCACCCTCACGCAGCTCACTCCTGGGTTAAAGAGACCACATCTGGCACTTTGGCAGATGATGCCCTTTGAAAAAGGACGTTTCATTTATTTATTTTTTTGCATTATAAATGTGTTAGTTGTAAAATGTAATATTCTTAGCAAATATAGGAAATATAATAAGTAAATTTTATAAAATTTATTTATTTACTTTTTGGATGTTATATGCAAACTGTAGTATTCCCAGAAAACAGAAGAATATGAGATGAAATTTTTACTTAAAAAGCAACCTAACCTACAACTCAGATATAAAAACAAACAAAAAAGAGACCAACAAACAAACAAAACAGATCCCTAAATACAGAGAACAAACTGGTGGGTGCCTGAGGGGATGTGGGTGGGGGGATGCATGAGATGGATGATGGGGATTAAAAGTACACTTATCATGATGAGCACTAACTAATGTGAAGAATTGTTGATCATTATATTGTACCCCTGAGACTAATACAAGATTGTATGTTAAATATAGTTGAATTGAAATAAATTTTAAAAATTAAAAAAAAATGCTTACATGCTTGGACAATTCTCCTGAATCTCGTGTTGAAATGGAGTTCTCAACTTCAGCAGGATCACAATCAAAGACACTTAATTGATTTGGAGGGGGCTTCTTTACTTCAAATGGTATAAAGACGAACATATAAACCAGTGGAATAGAATAGAGACCACAGAAATAAACCCATGAATATTCAGTCAACTGATCTTTGACAAAGGTGCCAGGGATAGTCTCTTCAACAGATGGTGCTGGGGAGACTGGATATCTACACAAACACAAAAATGACAAAACGAAATTGAACCCCTGCCTTCGACCATACACAAAAATCAACTCAAAACAATATGAACTTATATGCAGAAAACCCTAAAGATTCCACTATTCGACTAATAAATTCAGCAAAGTTGTGGGACAAAAAAAATCAATACACACAAATCAGTTTCACTTTTATACACTGACAAAGTACCATCCGAAAAGGAAATTAGGAAACAATTTCATTTACAATGGCTTCAAAGATATGAAATACTTAGGAGCAAACTTAACCAAGAAGGTGAAGGACTTGTACACTGAAAACTACAAAACATGATTGAAAGGAATAAAAGAAGACAGGATACATGGGAAGTCATCCTGTATTTATGGACTGGGAGGCCTAATACGTTAAGGTATTGATAGTACCCAAAGTGATCCACAAGTTCAATGCAATCCCCATCAGAATCCCAGTGGCATTTCTTTGCAGACAGAGAAAAATTCATGCTAAAATATATGGAATCTTAAAGGCTTCCAAATAGTCCAAACAATCTTTTTTTATTATGTTACATTAGTCGCCATACAGTACATCATTAGTTTTTGATGTAGTGATCCATGATTCATTGTTTGCGTATAACACCCGGTGCTCCATTCAATACGTGCCCTCTTTAATACCCATCCCCCCCCCACTCTAGAACCCTCAGTTTGTTTCTGAGTCCATAGTCTCTCATGGTTCGTCTCCCCCTCCAATTTCCCCCCCTTCATTTTTCCCTTCCTACTATCTTCTTTTATTTAACATATAATGTATTATTATTTAACATTATAATGTATTATTCAGAGGTACAGGTCTGTGATTCAACAGTCTTGCACAATTCACAGTGCTCACCATAGCACATGCCCTCCCCAGTGTCTATCACCCAGCCGCCCCATCCCTCCCACCAGTCCAAACAATCTTGAAAAGGAAGAGCAGATTGGGAGTCCTCACATTTCCGATTTCAATCAAAACACTGTGGGACTGGCATAAAGACCAATGGGAAACAATAGCACAGAAACAAACCCTCACATATATGGTCGAGTGCTTTTTTTTAAATCACACTTTTTTAATTGAAGTGTATACAGTTGATGTGCAATGTGTTCTTAGTTTCAGGTGTGCCGCACAGCGATTCAACAGCTGTATACATTATGCAGAGCTCACCACCATTAGGCGTAGTCACCATCTGTCACCATACAAAGTTATTACAATATTATTGGCTATATTCCCAGTGCTGTACTTTTTATCCCTGTGACTTATTTACTTTATACCCAGAAGTTTGTGCCACTTAATCCCCTACACCTGTTTCAGTCATCCCCCTCTGGCAATCATTGCTTCTCAGCATTTGTGAGTCTGTTTCCTTTTCTCTTCTTCTTTTTTTTTAAATTTTATTTTATTATGTTATGTTAGTCACCATACTCTACATCATTAGTTTTTGATGTAGTGATCCATGATTCATTGTTTTCCTATAACACCCAGTGCTCCCTGCAGTACGTGCCCTCTTTAATACCCATCACCGGGCTAACCAATCCCCCCTCCCCCTCCCCTCTAGAACCCTCAGTTTGTTTCTCAGAGTCCATAGTCTCTCATGGTTCCTCTCCCCATCCGATTTCCACCCCCTTCATTTTTCCCTTCCTTCTCCTAATGTCCTCCATGCTATTCTTTATGTTCCACAAATAAGTGAAAACATATGATAATTGACTTTCTCTGCTTGAATTATTTCACTTAGCATAATCTCCTCCAGTCCCATCCATGTTGATGTAAAAGTTGGGTATTCATCCTTTGTGATGGCTGAGTAATATTCCATTGTGTATATGGACCACATCTTCTTTATCCATTCATCTGTTGAAGGGCATCTCTACTCTTTCCATAGTTTGGCTATTGAGGACATTGCTGCTATGTACATTAGGGTGCATATGGCCCTTCTTTTCACTACATCTGTGTCTTTGGGGTAAATACGCAGGAGTTCAATTGGATAGCTCTATTTTTAATTTTTTGAGGCACCTCCACAGTTTTCCAAAGTGGCTGGACCAACTTACTACATTCCCACCAACAGTGTGAGAGGGTTCCCCTCTCTCCACAACCTCTCCAACATTTGTTGTTTCTTGCCCTGTCCATTTTTGCCATTCTAACTGGTGTTAAGGTGGTATCTCAGTGTGGTTTTGATTTGAATTTCCCTGATGGCTAATGATGATGAACATTTTTTCATGTGTCTGTTAGCCATTTGCATGTCTTCTTTTGAGAAGTGTCTGTTCATGTCTTCTGCCCATTTTTTGACTTGATTATTTGTTTTCTGGGTGTTGAGTTTGAGAAGTTCTTTATATATCTTGGATACTAGCCCTTTTTCTGAAATGTCATTTGCAAATACCTTCTCCCATTCTGTGGGTTGCCTCTTTGCTTTGTTGACTGTTTTTTTTGCTGTGCAGAAGCTTTTTATCTTGATGAAGTCCCAAAAGTTCATTTTTGCTTTTGTTTCCCTTGCCTTTGGGGATGTGTTTTGAAAGAAGTTGCTGTGGCCGATGTCAAAGAGGTTACTGCCTATGTTCTCCTCTAGGATTTTGATGGATTCCTCTTTTCTTCTTTTTTTTTTTTTTCAAAAATAGTGTTGGGCAGTCAGGACATTCATATGCAAATGAATGAAACTGGATTTAGGCCATATATAAAAATTAACTCAAAAGGATTAAAGATCTAAACATAAGAGCTAAAATGATAAAACTCTCAGAAAACATCAGGACAAAGGTTTCTGACACTGGAGGTGGCAATGGGTTCTTCAGTGTGACACCCAATGTACTGTCAACAAAAGAGAAACACATAACTCTGAGCACATCAAAATGAAAAACTTCTGTGCATCAAACTACACAAGCAACAGAGGGAAAGGAAACCTTTTCCTTTGGAAAGACAGAAAATATTTGCTAATTATATATCTGCTAAGGGATTAATGTATAAAAACTGCTACAACTCAATGAAAAACAAATGACCTGGTTTAAAAATGACCAGAGAACTTGAATAGACTTTTTATCAAAAATGCTATACGAATGGACAATGAGCATAGGAGAAAATGGGCAATAATAATCAATACTCGCTATAGAATAATCATTATGGAGACTGAAATATAGCACAGTGAGATACCATAGCACGTCCAGTAGGATGGCTGTTACCAAACAGAAAATAGCAAAAATCAGTCAGGAGAGAGAGAAGTCACAACCCCTGTGTACTGTGGTTGGAAATGTAAAATAGTGCAGCGGTTATGCAAACGATATGGAAAACCTTCAAAAAACTAAAAGTAGAATTATTATGATCCAGGAATTCCACTGCTAGGCATATACCCACAAAGAAGTGAAAGCAGTATCTGAAAGAAATATCTACACACCCATGTTTCTTACAGCAACATTCACAATAACCAAAACATTGAAGCAATACAATTGTCCATTAATGGGTGAGTGGATTAATAAAATGTGGTATACAATACAATGGAATATCATTCCACCTTAAAAAGGAAGGAAATTCTCATCACAATCAGTGTATTCTTAATCCCCATCCCCTATTTCCCCCAGTCACTTCCCCACCTCCCCTCTGGCAACCACCACTTTATTCTTTATATTTAACAGTCTCCTTTTTATTGCACATCTGAAACTAATGTATCACTGTATGTTCATTATACTTGAATAAAAATAAATAAATAAATAAATGCAATCATTTATAGCAAAAAGAAAAAAAAGAAAAAGAAAGGAAATTCTGGCACCTCATCAACATGGATAAACTTTGAGGACATTATGCTAAGTGAAGTAAGACAGTCACAAAAAGACAAATACTATATGATTACACTCGCTCGTATGAGGTACCAAGAGTATTCAAATTCACAGAGACAGAAAGCAGTGTTTTGGATGTTTGCCGGAGGCTGAGGGAGGGAGAATGGGGAACTTGTTGTTTATCAGGAACAGAGTTTCAGTTTTGCAAGATGAAAAGAGGTCTGGGGATTGGTCACACAACCATGTAAATGCCCTCAACACTACTGAACAGTATACTTAACAATGGTTAAGATGGTGAATTTTACGTGACATGTGTTTTTCCACAATGAAAATTAATCTCAGATTCAAAGCTTCAGAAGTGTAGCAACACAAAGACCCACACTAACAACTCTTTGGCAAGAACTACTCTAGAAAAGAATAAGTCTAAGAAACGTTGGGGACCAAAAGGGAAGTAAGAGTGAACGACTATCTTCCTCAGCAGTCTTATAAATAAACACAGGAAGAACCAGAGAGAGGAAAACAGAAAGCCTATCAACATAGTAACGGGAGGTTAGGAGCCAGAGGATATGAGAGTTTGCTAAGGCATTTGTCTTTAAGGAGAAGAAAGATAAAAATTGTTAAAGAAACTTGGCAAGAAGGGAGAAGAAGAAAGCAAACTGAAATGAACTAAGATGGCAGAATCAAATTACAACATATTCATAAAATATGTATATAAACGGACCAAACTCACCAGCTCAGAGACAAGTGTTTTCAGTTTGGATTAAAAATAAATCCAGCTATACATCCTTGAACAAATGCACATAGAGAGTGAAGTCACTTAACAAAAACTTAGTAAAAGTTGTATTATTCAAAACTTAACTTGAAGAAAGCCAGTTTAGTCGTGTAGCTTATAATAAAGTTTTAGGGAAAAAATGTCAGTACAGTTGGAGTTTTGGAGTTTCACTACATAATGACAAAATGTTCAACTCCCAAGAAAGTAAAAGTTAAATTATGTACTTACATAATAATAAAATTATATATAATCTGTTATCATTTTACTCAATACAGAAGCATATAGTAAATTCGTTTTCTTTATTTTCACATATGCACACATAGTATATATACTTGCATAGATACGCAAACCATATACAAAAACATATGGTTGAAATCAAGAGAACGACAATGTGAGAAATTGACAAAATCACCATCAGTGGTGGAGATTTTACCATCTCTCAATTGCTGAAAGAACAAGGTGAAAAATAGTTAAGATTTAGATTTAGATTCGACCAACACAATTCACAAGCTTAAGAACCTTTACCTAACTTACAGGATGCTAAATCTCACACTTCTAAATTCTTCCCAAGCACACATGAAATAATTAGAAAATATTCATCATGTACCAGGCCATACAAAGTCAAAACGTATCCCAAAGCTAGGTCATATATTTAAAACTCTTCCTCACCCCTTGGCACCAGTGAAAGTTGTCTGTGACTAAGTAAAGGAGGAACCATCCAAAAAAGGGTTGAAATAATGCCTTTGGCCCTTGCTATAGAATGAAACTCAAAATAAAATTAAACAGGCTCGTGAAAAAGTAAAGAACCCACATTTTGGTGCAACTGTGTTTGTAGAAATGCGAGATTATCTTCTGGTAAATTGGGATAGTCCCTTAGTATTAATACACATAATACAGCTTTACGTCCTGATTTACCTTTTACTTAATATTAGCTCATGGTGATTTTCTTATGCTACTGTCTTGTCTTTTACCCAGGCCCAACACCAGTCACCAAGTTTCCTGCTCATCCTCCAGTGAACAAAACAAAGCTTTCCTCTAAATGCCAATTTATGCCAGTAGACATGTGAGAATTAATGTTAAATTTGTAAAAGTCAAAACGCATTTCCCTTTGTTCAGGCCCCAGGGTGGGTAGAATGAAAAATGTCTATTTTCCACCTAGATAGGGGAAGGACTAGAATCAGTTTTCACTTTTCTCCATATGGGTAATACAGCCCTTTTTCTCCCAGACAATCCCATAATGAATTCTCCACTGTGATGGTGTGGGTACCCACTCGTACTCAGGGCTTTCTTAGAGAAATTCGCACACATCTTTACCTCCCCGGATACATCATCCTCAGTCGTCCTCAGAATGCCAGTATCACGGTCTTGTCTGAATGGAAAAAACAAAAAACAAAAAAACAAAAGCTGTGCCCAGTCTACTTCACAATGTTATAATCTCATGAAGGACAGAGAAAATGAAGTTTTTTGAAAGATAACAAGGAAAAATGGCACTGGGTAGAGTCACTTAAAGACACGGTTGTTGATGTTCATCTCACACTCTGGTAACATCTAAAGAGAAAGGAGTTTCTTATTTAGGGAGCAATTTTGAGGCTCCGCCTCTCAAACTTGTAGGTTTCTATTTCAGCAGCCCAAGAAATTGAAGGTTCCTGTCGGGAAATAATAATCTTGCACGAGGAGAAACAATAGTCAAGAAATCCCTCTTAGCTTTTTTTGACTTAAAAGAATCAGTGGCTGAAGGGAGTTTGAACGTTAGAATTTTCTTTTTCAGCTCATTTACACATGGGTCATTAGAAACCTATAGGCCTCGAATGAGGTTCAGGGTTTCACACGGGAGAGGTGTGCCCCCTAGCTACGTTCGCCTACGGTCCTGTTCACGGACCAGCAGTGGCAGGAGATGTTGGTGGAGGCTTCTCTTTCTGCCAGGGCCTGACTGCATCTTCCGGAATGGGGGTGGGCCTTCTATGACCCTCCTGTTGTTTAAATGGTTCCTAAGCACTCTCCCAGTTTTTAATAATTGACAAACCTGAAGCTTCACAGAGATAGAAGGTCATTATAAATATAAGTCCTTATTCAAATATATCAAAGGAGTTGGGCACTATCGTCTTTTGAGTAGGCTGCTTTACCCCAAGTGATTAAAATCACGGTTACACATGCTTTCTGCATTAGTCATGGGTAAATACAAATGGGTGGTGGACTCATTATTGAAGCCTCGAAAAATCTGGAAGAGCACTGAGCTTCTTGAAGGTTAGGGGGCCTGATAAACCCTTTGTTTTGCAGTGTTTTTCCTGTGGCACTGTGCATGCACTCTGGAGTTCCATACACCCTGGAATGTCAAGTAAATGGCAGCAGTCAGGGGATAGTATTGTGGTAAACCCACCACCGGATCTGCCGGAAGGATGAGCCTTCCCAAAAGCTAATGTAGGCAAATGTTCTGAGGCCGTCTAAAGAAACGAAGAAAGCAGATTGTCTTAATCCAAACCAACATCATATGTACATTTGGACCATTATTCAATGCTGAAAAGAAACGAGCTGTCAAACCATGAAAAGACATGGAGGTACCTTAACTGCGTGTTATTAAGTGAAAGAAGCCAATCTGAAGACTCCAAACAGAATAATTCCAACTACGTGACATTCTGGAAAAGGCAACGGTGTGGACACAGTAAAAAGAGTGGTTGTCAGGGAGTGGGGGGGAAAGAGGAGGAACACGGGATTTTGAGGGCAGTGAAACTAGACTGAATGATACTACGATGGATATGTGACAACATACATTTGTCCAAACCCACAGAATGTGCACCCCCGAAGCTGAAGCCCCACGCAGCTACGGACTGTGGGTGATAGTGGTGCGTCAGTCAGTGTGGGTTCATCAAGAGTCATAAATGGACGCTCTGGTACAGGATGTTGATGGCAGGGGAAGCAGTGAATGCATGGGGGCAGGAGGTATGGGAGCTCTGTAATTTCTGCTCAGTTTTGCTATGAACATAAAACTGCCCTAAAAAATAAGATCTGTTAAAAAAAATGCAGTGTTATGGTATTTAAAGACAGCGGAAGAATTCTTTGCACCAGAACACACAGGAAGACCAGAGCCAATATGAAACCCTGTGGGCAAGATGATGAGTGATCCCGCCGTGGGGGGGATTTCAGCAGCTGGGGCACTTCTAAAAGGGAGGAAGACAGGGACTTCTTATTAACGAAATGTCTCCTCTGTACCAGCCGTTGGTCAGGTTCCTTTCTTGAGTCCTGATTCCTCCGGATGACTCACGAAGGCTGGTACGCCTTAGTTGAGACCTCCCTCGTTTCTAGATGGGACCTCCTAAAAAGCATCTGGTGTGCTTTGCCCCTTGTCAGAAGGAGTTCAGATCCTTGAAGGGAACAGTCTGGCTCAGTGTCTGAGGTGACCACTTTTAATTAACGCGGACGTGGTCACAGAGCTTCTGAAGGGACACGGGGACGCCGCAGCCCTGAAACTTGTTTGGGTTTATGCCCTTTGTTGAACCGCTCTGTGGACTATACCCTTGGATGCAGGGGTCATCTCTGGTTTTATTCGGAATTAGATGTGTCACTGTAATGCTGATCATAATAGCAATCAGCAAAGTTAGATTTCGTTCTTGCAGCATCTACCCCAAACATAAATCATCTCAGTTCTTGCAAGAACCTTAGAAGTAGATATTATTGACGTTTTCAGTTTTGAAAATGAGGCAGGAAGGGTTCAGTTAAATTGCACTTCATCCTGTAACTGCCGATTTGTGGAAGTGGGATTCAAATGCCGGGTTTTCTGACTGCATGGGCTAACTCGCCGCTGAGGGCCCCTGGCAGCCAGGATACACAGCGCCAAGTATGTATGGATGGACAGACAGACAAGCAGGGATGCGCTGACAGGCAGACGATTAGAACCACATTATTTTTTTTTTTCTAGAAGGAAATGATCATTTTTTTTTCTTAAAAAGGAAATGAGAGTTTAAAAAATTATCTGAAAGAGCAAACACTGTGGCCATCCCTTCCTTTGTTTGAACTCAGATGGTGTATGCTCCTCTTTGTGGGGGTTGGGCACACCTTTGTCTATCGTCCTATTCCCTGTTTCTCTTCCACTTCCTTCACTCTCAAGAAACTCTCTCTCTCTTTTTTTTTTTTTTAAAGCGTGAGTTAGTCTACTACTCTTGATCCTTGATGCTGTTTTCCTGGGTATCAGAATTAAAAAAAACACATTATTTATTATAGTTCAGAAATTGGAGTTCAAAAAAACCATGGAATTTATAAAATCCAATCTCCATATTTCAATACCACAGAAATAGGGGTCAGGGAAAGTGTGTGACCGACTCTGAGTCCGTTGGTTGGTGGCAGAGCTTAGATTCAAACTCAGGCCTGTTGCCCCCTGGGCCCCCCACCCTGTACGTCCACAGCACCTGCTGTGTGCAGGGAACAGACACTCTTCTGTGGGGCTCAGGCGACGCTGGGACCCCGGCGTCTCCTGACTGGGCCTGGGGAAAGGGCTCTCAGAAGTACGGTATACTAGAGCTGCTTTCTTGACATCTTGGTCTGCATTCCCATGTTCCCAATTAGGATGAAAGGAGGGAGGCAAGCGGAGAAGACGGGGGCCTCCCCAAAGTGCCCGCTCCACAACTCAGGAAGGGGGAGGTCTCTGCAGACAAAATGCTGATAATTACCAAAGTTGAGACTGTGCCTCATTAAGCAGGCAGAGTCCCTGGGAGCAGTAGCCTTGCCTCATCCTCTGGCTTCCCCAGCTCAATTAAACAGCTTGTTTGCCTTCTCATTAGCAAACTTGTTAGTGCCTCGCTCTGTCCCCTGAGCTGCTCAGAAGAAAAGTTTTGTGGCAGGGATTCCTTAGCTGGATGGGTCTGGCCGTCCTGCTTCCCTGTGGGAAATCTAGGTATCCAGGTCCTTCAGACAGGCTCCGTGTGACAGTGACGGTCCACGATGGGTCCAAGACGCGTCTGCTTGACCAAAGCGGAGCTGGTGGGTCCAGCAAAAGCCTGGGTTGGTTAAGGATGTGGGGTTCGGTACTACTGCTTGAGATCTAACTGAGAAGCAGGGGAAAATCTAAGGCTCGTTCTGGACACGCTGCTCGAAGACTGTCAGCGCGGTCCCGTGCTGCTGGGCGTGAGCAGAGTGTCTTCATGCTCCCAGGTTCTGTGTTACACGTGGCAGAGACAGAAGCCCCAGTATATCAGAGGTCTCAGACCCTGCCCCTGTCTCCCCATCCTGGCTGCCCCCTACCATTAGTAGGGTTTTTTTAACTAAGGCCATCACCCAGTCCTTGGATGCTGTCTGGGCTCCCCACCCCCACCCAGAAGGATTCCTTCGGGCCCCACATGTGGGCACAGCTCTGTGCTGCCCAGCAAACACTCCCCCATCTCAGGAGTGCCTCCGCACTGAGCAAGGCAGGACAGGACTCATGCTGACTCCCCATCCAGCAAGCAGAGGTCTGAGGCTCTGGGAGCTTACCCAGAATGGAGACTCACTACGTGGGTGGGGGGTTTTAGCCCTTGTTCATGGAGGTCAGTTGAAATGATATTCAGAGTTGCCTGATCTTTCAGCCCCCTCAGACCAACCATTAGTAATTTTATTCAAGATCCATATATCTGCCACCAACAAATTAGTAGGAATAGCAGAAATGCTATTTGAGAGTCCACTGAAGTGGGTCTATAAGCTTGTACATAAGGAAACTGAGGCTCAGAATGTTATATGACTCGTCTACGAAAAGGATGGATCTAGGGGTCATGCCCAGGTGAGGTGGGGGGAGGAGGACATTTTAGGTAAAGGACCAATATAGGTAGGTAAGGAGGTGGGTTCCATGATTAGCAACAGCCCAGAATGGACAGAGAGGAAGACATACGAGCAGGGGGTAAGTGGGAGACACAATTAAAGGCAATAGATTCAGAAAATGCTGGGGCTCAGCATGACGGTGATTCCACCTGCCCTGGCCTGTGGCACCGGATCTACTAAAAAACTCATCCTCAGCCTCTTAATGCACCTGGGTTCTGTGTTAGACGTGGAAGAAATGGAAGAGTCATTAGTATGTCAGAGGTCTCGGACCTGCCCCCCATCCTTGCTGCTCAGACCTGTTTCCCCATCCTTGCTGCCCCCCTGCCATTAGTAGGAGTTTTTAGTTCAGTTAGGCTCTCGGACAGCCTTTGGTTCCTGGACCCCAGTCCAGACACCTGAGGCCCGACTCTTGTTGACTCTTCCGATGAGGGTGCGTCATCCTATCACCTCTTCAGGTGCACCCTGGGCTGTGTCTGCCACAGGTGGGCAGGCAGCCACGGATGGGAATGCTCATTCCTTCTTCATGTCAGTTCAGCAATTGCAGCCTCGCCTAGCAAGAAACAGACCCTCTTGAAGAGTCAGCGGAGACATTGAGGAAATCATCTGATCCCATATTTTCAAAGAAACAAACAAACATTAGAACTGTAATATAGGAAGCAGATATGCACAAAGTAGAAAACAGACTCAAATAGAAAGTAGAAATGGGGACCAGAAGCCCCGGTCACTCCTTACATGCTCTTTTTCCCCTGGCTCCCAACTAGTTCCTCTGCTGAGATCCTAGAGTTCAGTCTCCTTGTTCTTCAGACCAGTGAATTGCAGGCCAGGGAAGTGACAGGCCCGGCTGAGGATGCGTGGCTCTTTGGGGACAAAGACAGGACTGCAGGATGGCAGAGACGGGTCTCTGTCCTCATAAAATTGTTTTTAATTGTTTTTCTGTAAAAATGAAAAACAAAACAAAACAAAAAAAACCCCAAAGATTCCTGGAGCTGCTGTGAAGAGACATGGACCCGACCCCAGGTCCCGGTCCTCTCTGGCGAGTGTGACCTTGGTGAGATCCGCGGCCTGGCTCTCTCTGTCCAACCAGAGCCTCAGCGCCTGGCCGCTCACATTCCCTCCTGCTGAGGGGCCTTTGATTCTGGGGTTGCCACACTTCTTAGAGAAAACAGGGCCTGAGATCCGAGAATCCAGAACAAAGATGGGGAGGTGCTGGTCCAAACCCCAGTTTGCCACTTCTATTTATGCCGGCAAAAAAATGTAACCTCTCTCCAAACATCCATTTTTCTCATGATGTTATACACATCTATAATGATCTCCACATCATTCTACAAAGATTAAAGGAAACGGCACATACAAGGTGGCTACTAACCCTGAGTGTCCCTGAGAGTGAAGAGGTATTCCATAAATAATAAAGCAACCTTACTATCCTGGAGGCAGGGCAGTGTAGTGGTTCCAGAAGGGCCTTCGAAGCCCATGTCCCCGATTCAATCAACCATTATCTCTACCACTCTCTTGTTCCATGACCTCAGACGAGGCACTCAATCTCATCTGGAAAATGAGGACCACAGTGGAATCTTATTTAAGTAATTCTTGTGAGGGTTACTGTATTTTATACTTGGAAAGCGTATAGACTAGACACACTACATATGAGATGGTCATTATTATTTCAAATTTGCCACATAGCTTTCTGCAGTGGGAATTCCCTTCCCTGAGCGAGCCCCATTTTGTGTGAATCATCCATGGCTGTCACGTGTGGGTTAGTGGAATTGGTAAGACTCCAAATCAAGCATCTTCTCTGGATCTAGGTTTCCAAAATCCCCCTGGAGCCTCCTGTGCATTTCCCTCTGCCTTTGCAAAATTAACCCTTTGCCCTAATGCATGGCTTTGGGGTCTTTCTGTTCGCCTGCACTGTGTTCTTTCAGCTCCTCTTAGGGGAGCTCACAGGTCAGCGCATGCCTCGGTGGCAGGCCAAAAGCATCCCTGGCGAATGTTCAGGTCCTACTCTTCAGTACCATGCGGTGAGCCGTAGGGACTGTAGTCCCGCCGTGGGGACAGACGTGCTTACCTGACGACTCAGGGAAGCCCATGTCCCATCCCTGACTCCTCATATGGAGCCTGCGTGTCCGTCCATTGACCGGTAAATGAAAAGGGAATGAATGAATGATTGGACTTCCTGAAGACCTAGTGAGGATGACGGGGAGGAGGTCCCCTTCCCAACCCCAGCCAGCAGTCATTCCTCTTGTGGACATCAGGGCAGTGCTCTGGACTCACCCTCCCTCTTACTTCATGGGCTTTTGGAGGTCTTTCCTTTCCAGTTGTCCCTAGAGCAGGGCTTCCCGCCAGGTGCAGACATGAGGGCAGCGACTGACTCCTCTCCCCACACATCTCCCTTTGAGGGGTAATCGAGAGCCCCAGGAAATCAGCCCCCTGGACCGTGTGCATGGGTCATCAAGCAGCCTTTCTGTTCACCTCATTGTGTCTTACAAATATCACTTCTTTTCTTCTGCTATGATGCGGAACGAAGTCAGAAGTCATGCATCCATGTGACTCATTGGGTGGATATCTCAGGGCCAACTCTTTGGTTCCTTTCTTCTTCCATGTTAACATCAGTGCTATTACTCCAGAAGGAGAGAAGTAAGTACATACACTTATTTCTAAATGCTGTATATGTAAATTTATTTCTATATATACTGTGTATGTGTACCTATCTCTATAGATTATGTACACCACTTATATACTTATATATAAGTATATATGATTATTTCTAGATACTAGATCACATATATATCTTTCTATATACTGTATATATATACACACACTACATACATAGATATATATACGTTATTGACTTATTTTTCTCTTTCTGGAGTGATAAAGCTGATGTCAACATGGCAGAAGGAAGGAGCCAGAGAATGATATGTATGTGTGCATATACATACATATTCAGACAACAAACTCTGCAGTACCATTAAAGCTAACATTCTATCACCCAGATGCTTATATAGTTTATCAATTAAATAAACCCAGATATTTTTAAGAATGAATCGGGGCACTACTAATAATTATCTTTGGAAAATAGGCATTGACTAGAATTCGCTGGGGCAAACCAGGATATATGATTGCACCTTGTCACTATATTAATATGTATTTAAAAATATTTGTTTCAGTAGATAATATATCTACATTATTAAAAAAATATTATGAATGTATATGCAGAAGAGTATTTCTCTGATCCATGTCCATCTGCCCCTTCCTATCCCTTGCCAGCCCTCATCCCCACTGTAGGAAACAACTACCCTAAGTGTTTCCTACAACCCTGCAGTGTTTTCTTCATGCAAAAACAAGTAAATGTGAATATTCTCATAGGTACTCTGGAGATCATTCCATATCGCTGTAGAAATGGCCTTTTGGTAAATGGCTCCACGGTGTTCCATTGTGTGTTTAATTTAACCAGTCCCTTACTGGAAGGTTCACGGGCTGCTTCCAGCTTGCCGTTACAAAAAGAATTACAAGTAACTTCGTGTACTCATCATTTCATATATGCGTGCATACATATCTGTAAGACAGATTCCTGCAAGTGGGATTGCTGTGCATGAGTGAATGTGTAGTGAGCCTAAGTATTGCTAGATTTTCCTCCAAATGTATCATGCTATTCTGTACTCCTATGAGCAATGCACAAGAATGTTTCCCTGCAGGCTTGCCAACAAAGGGTGGGTTTAGACTTCTGGATCTTTGTCAATCTGAAGGTGAGGAGAGTACCTTAATGTATTTAAATTTGTATGAATCTTACTATGAGTCGTGTTGAATATCTCTTCATACATTTAAGAGCCCCTGTTGTTTTATAAATGCCTATTTTGGGGTCTGTCTCCAAATTAAGTCTCTTGAGGAAAGGGATTATATTTTATACATCTCATATTTTTCTTAATAGTGTGGAAAATGAAAAAAAATTAAGAAATATATTTAATTAATGAAAACAGAATCATTGCGATTTTCCCTCTCCTCATACTATTTAAGCTGCCTTTGATAACACCTTTTCTAACCTTTGGATCACTTTTTTTTTCTTGAAGAACAATATTATATATAAATATGTCCATAATACAGAATATGTAGATGAATAAAAATAAAAACTCATTTATACAAGTGTTTTAAACAATTACTCATCTCTTATTTCTGACCACTTCCTGTACATAGGCTTTTTTTTTCAAATATTAACAATCATATTGTCAAATGTTGACACTTTGGAAATCCTACTTTCTTCACTTAACAGCCTGGGCAGGTCCTCAGTTGCTATATTGTTCTCTTTTGCTACATTGTAAATACTTGATGGAGGCATCAGAAGGTACCTCTTGCTCTCGTTCCATTTTTAATTCGGAATCAATATTAAGTGAGCACGTCCTGCAGGTGGAGGATGAAGTGAAGAAAATAAATGTCTTCCTCAGCCAAGCAAAGCGTACACTTCTAACACTCCAACCTTTAGTCTTTCTTCTTGCTACTTTTAACTCGAATGCTGCCAAATCTTTAGCACAAATTATTACATCGATGTGTGTTTGTGTATAAACTTCTTAAAAACCCATGTGTGTGTCATATCGATTACTTTCTGAAGGCAAACAGTCAGTGTAATGTACTCTTATTGCCAAGCCGGTTGATAAACAATAGGGCCCCACAGAGCATGGGGGAGGTCTGTCTCAGAATCTCACAGATCCACAAGTAAGACTGCAAATTAGGGGTGTTTGGTGTTTGGGGCTGTGGGGAGTGCCGCAATTTTGTCAAATGGCAGTTGCAAACGTCCATCCCGGAGGAAGGTCAGCTGTTCAGGTGACATGGAGTATAGACTCAGGGCTAGAAATGACTGTATGAGAACCTTTAATTTCCCAAGCATCTGAGAATTTTTTACTCAAGTAGAGATTCTTCTGATCCGGAGGTTAACATTGTTTTCTAAAGTAAAATTCTCAAAACCAAGTAAACTACTCTAGCTCTCTCAGGCAGATTTTCTCAGTTGACCTGAAGAGATAAGATGGTTGGCTCTAAGTTTACGTGGTATGCGCAAATCTCTCATGGTTAATGTCCTGAAAGCCCATTTAGTTTTGCTACTATCTTATCCTGTGTCTCTGATTCCTAAATGTTAAACCACATTTGCATCTATAAGTGAGGCAGATCTATTATTCTCCAATGGGTTAATGATTTCTGTCTATTATTTATATGGTCTTTATATCCATCCAGTGCATGCATATGTATGGTACCCAGTTGAGGTCAGGGTTCATATGCTGACTGCAAGACCTTTATGAAGATGATGCTGATGGTCATAACCTGAGAGTGATGACAGGAAGCTGGATCAGCAGCACGTGGGTGTCCTGCGTAGTTGTAATGGTGGTGGTGGTATAAGGGGTGATGGCAGGGATGATGGAGTTGGTGGCAGTGGTCTGGGCCAGCACTTGGCACAGAGCAGACATGCAGTGACGAGTGCCTCAGTGAATGGGTGATAGTGGACATGGGCAGCCATTGGCGGTGGTCATCATGGTTGTCATGGATGGGAAGGGAACCAAAGAAGGATGTTGTGGCTGCTGACCTTTCTCAAACCATGGCAAGGCTAGTCGTGGGCAAACTGATGGTTTAGTCTTCCTGGGTCATCCAGCTCTTGTCTTTGGTGGAAATGAAGCTGATTGAGAAGTCTTACAAGGCAATTTCTAGAAAGATGACACTCACTTCTGTTGCTATCCATGTGTGCACAAGATTATGTGAGATGGGCTGTCTCTCCTCAGAGAAAGCTATATAGAACTTGCAAAAACTTGTAGTGGCCCACAGGAGGCAACGTCCCTGAGACTGGATTCTGAGCCCAACAATCAGGGTTGCAAGGTTGAGAAAAGTCACTTGAGAAATAGAGCAGATCTGCCTCACTTTCCTGTGCCCAACTTCCTGCCTCAGAGGAACCCCTGGGGAGAGCTAGTCACACCCAGCAACCCCGGGGAGCACATAGCAAGGAGCCCAGGGAGACCAGTGTGGCCAGGAACATGAGATATAAGTAGGGGAGAGTCTTGGGGTAAAAAGGATGCTGAGGAGGACGCTATGAGTGTTAATGTCATCCAAACAGTCATGTAATGGGCAGGGATGGGACAGCAGAGGTGAGCATAGGGAAGCAGAAGATGAAGGGAGAGCATTGACCTTGCCTAGGGGAGACCATTATGGTGTAGGGTGTGGGAGGAGAACTCTGGGACCTTAGTGTAGATCCTTTATCTCCACCCTTACCCCCCCCCCCAAATTTTTCAGTGACTTTAGGGAACCATATATTTTCCGTGTTGTAAGTCTTAGAATACATCTGTGCAAATCTTTTTTTTTTTTTTTTTTTTTTTCAATTCAGAAGAAGTGGAGGGTATGTGAGGAGAAGTTGCTTGGCTAAGTGTGCATTGCTGCTCAGGGACAGAACATGTGCCAAAGCCAAATCCCTGATTCAGAGAAGTCTCTTCTTTTTATACCGTAGGACTTCTTGCTTGGGACTTCTGACCTCATGGTTTTTCTCCATGAGAATTCCCAGTGCATTTCTCCTGTGGAGATCATCTTTCAAAAGACACGGCATATCTGCTGAGGGAGCCACCATCGGGCACCATGGACCTGAGATGTCAGGGACTGTTCTCAGGGCCCCTGCATCTCTGTCATTCCCCACCTCTCCCTCCAGAGCTTGTGGGCACAGTCCACAAGCCAGCGGGGCTTTCAGAAAGAGTCCCTGACAGTCATGTTTGGGGGATGACTTTTTTCTTTTCCACACCCCAGTTTTGCTGGTCTTTTCATCATTGGAAAGTACAGGAAGGATAGAGGTAGGAATTTTCCTATGTCTCCTATTTCCTGATGGTGGAATAGGGACAAAATCCAGGTACCTGACTCTCTAGAACCCAATATTATAAATTAGAAAAGGACTGAACTGGGATCAGGAACCTTGGCTTCTAGTTGCAGCCCTGTCAACAACAGATTCTAAGATGTGGGTCTGACCAAGTCTGCCCTCGGGAGTGCAACTCTTCTATTGCAAAGGGAGTGGCATTGGGTAGAGAAGTTCAAGATCCTACCAGGTGCTCACACTTAGCATTCTTGGCAGGAGGAACATTTTCCAAAGAGAGGAAGATCCCAAAGTAGTTCCTAGGAGTCATGGACCAGTTGAACCACACGTGGACCCAGAGTTTCCTTCTTGCTGGTTTCCCTGCCCCCAGCACGCTTCGGCCTCTGGCATTCTTGGGCACCCTGTGCATCTATCTCCTCACGCTGGCAGGGAACTTGTTCATCATTGTGCTGGTGCAGGCAGATGCAGGACTGTCCACGCCCATGTACTTCTTCATCAGTGTCCTCTCCTTCCTGGAGCTCTGGTATGTCAGCACCACAGCGCCCACACTGCTGCGCACGTGGCTCCGTGGACGCTCCCCCATCCCGGCAGCGGTGTCCTTCACACAGCTGTATGTCTTCCACTCCCTGGGCATGACCGAGTGCTACCTGCTGGGGGTCACGGCGCTGGACCGCTACCCGGCCGTCTGCCGCCCACTCCACTACCACGCACTCATGAGCAGAAAGGTGGGTTACGGCTGGCAGGGGCCACGTGGGTGGCCGGCTTCTCCGCGGCCCTGGCGCCGGCCAGCCTCACAGCCAGTCTGCCTTTCTGCTTCAGAGAGGTGGCCCCCTACTTTTGCGACCTGGCCCCACTGATGCGGCTGGCGTGTGTGGACACAGGCTGGGACGCTGGAGTCCACGGGACCGTGATTGGCGTGGCCACTGGCTGCACAAGATTATGTGCTCATTTTAGGACTCTACGGGGGTATCCTAAGGGCTGTACTGAAGCTGCCCTCGGCGGGCAGCCGGGCCAAGGCCTTCTCCACCTGCTCCTCCCACGTGACCGTGGTGGCCCTATTCTTCGGCTCTGCCTTCGTGGTGTATGTGGGGCCACCCGAGAGCCGCTCCAAGGGCACGGACATGCGTATTGCCCTGGTGTATGCCCTTCTCACCCCGTTCCTCAACCCCATCATCTATACCCTTTGCAACAAGGAGGTGAAGGAGGCTGTCAGAAGGGTCACCCAGAGGATTAGGGCTGTGTTGAAGGGACCCTGAGGATCTACAGAGTCATTTGGTGACTGTAGGATTTAATTGGTTAGTCGATCAAACAATCAATCAAATAATTTTTTCAAACACACTCCATATTCCAATTCAAGTGGACTGAGTCTTGGATTGAGGCAAACTGAGAACATGGTAGAGATCAGAGAGACATGACCTCTAAACCCATACCTACCTAACATGGGTGAAAGGACATATCTGAGAAAAAAAATAACCAAAAATAAGGATACAGGTGCAGATATTTAGGCAAACTTAGAACTTAGATGGAACTGTGTTTGAAAGAGTTTGGAAGAACAAAAGCTGACTGTGGGATTATGTTCCGGATGGGATTCGTGGAGAAGCCCCCAAAAAGGAGGGAAACAAGATTACCAAATGAAAAACGAAAGAACTTCTAAGGTGAATGTTCAGATGTGGACTAGGAAACCATGGGAAGATGGCTGGTAGAAGCACACGGCTCCATGTTCCTGGAATCCTGCCGTACAAGAAAGGTTGAAGCCATAGCTGGGAATTTATTCTCTTAAGGGGAAGACCGGGGGTTAGAGATAAGGGTGCTGGTGGTGCTGATGGTTAGAAGTGAGTCACAGAAATAAGTCCTGCACTGTGAGTTTGAGATCATCAGTTAGTCATCTGGACGACATCAGGGATGCACTCCTATGAGTGCAGTGCTAGCTCTGGGAACCAAGAGGAGATAATAAAAAGAAAGCATGATTTCTGTTTTCAGAGAGTTTGCAGTTTTGTTTTGAAAACTCGGTCCTCCATCTCTCTCCCTGTCTCCCACCTTCCCATCCTCTCTTCCCGCCGCACCACCTCCATCACCACCACCATCACCACCATGACCATCACCACCTCCATCACCACCAGTGACATATTGACTAATACCAAGAAATAAACATTTCAGGGCGCCTGGGTGGCTCAGTTGGTTAAGCGACTGCCTTCGGCTCAGGTCATGATCCCGGAGTCCCTGGATCGAGTCCCGCATCAGGCTCCCTGCTCGGCGGGGAGTCTGCTTCTCCCTCTGACCCTAACCCCTTTCATGTGCTTGCTCTCTCTCATTCTCTCTCTCTCAAATAAATAAATAAAATCTTAAAAAAAAAAAAAAGAAAGAAACATTTCAGTTTTGCTCTATGTCCCTCGATGGTGGGGGGAGGTCATGAAATTGGAGGGAAGCAGTGCCTGGATTGGCAGAAAGGGACTGAGGGAAAGTAAAGTAGCCACGCAGACATTGATTCTGATATTTCCCCAACCCTCAGACCTTGGAATCCTAATCCCCTGGGGACCTAGATGGGACTTCTCTGAAAGTTTCCTTCAGACCAGAAGTGGAACTGTAGGATCCTCACAGGTGACGCCTTGTCTCAGGATAACACGGCAGCAACTCTACTGAAAATACAAAAAGAAAACTTATTTTTTTTTTATAGATTTTATTTATTTGACAGAGAGAGACACAGCGAGAGAGTGAACACAAGCAGGGGGAGTGGGAGAGGGAGAAGCAGGCCTCCCGCAGAGCAGGGAGCCCGACGCGGGGCTCGATCCTAGGACCCTGAGATCATGACCTGAGCCGAAGGCAGACGCTTAACGACTGAGCCACCCAGGCGCCCCAAGAAAACTTATTTTTTAAAATAGTTCTGGGCAGCCCTTTAGGAAAAATGATAGAGTGAATGGGTTTTGGGTTTCCAGTTTTTTCCTAATGATGTTGAGATACTTTATTTCTAATGCAAGGATGATTTGGTGTTTATTTTAACTTATTTTCCTGGAAGGAAAAGGTATGCGGGAGACATAGTAGTAGTAGTGATGTCCCTCCCAAATCAGCAATCCTCACTAGAGCTAGAGAATGGGAATCCCCACTTATTAAATGAAGATAGACTGTCCCACTTGAGGTTTTTCTAAGGCAATGTAGCCTTGGCCTCAGGTCAATTATCCCTGACCATCCAGCCCAGATCTGGACTACATTCTCTGCTCTGAGCTTTGGCGGGGTCCTAAATAAGAAGAAAATCCTTTTAATATTATTAAACCATGAAGGCTAATCTTATGGGGAGTGACAACAACAGCAGAAATCGAACCCATCCCTAGTCAAAGCGATTGTTGCTTTCTTGCGGGAGTGGATGCGGGACCAGAAGGGCCTATCCTGGTGAGACAAGGGAACAAGGTTCAATCCCAGGTTAAGCCAACATAGAATGTTTGAAGACTTACTTGGAACAGACGCCATCTGCACGTAGGTGAACTTCTGGGTTAGCCAGGGCCTAAGCAGCCATCTGCTCAAAATCCCTCTTGTCTTTACAGAAGATAAAACTGAAGTCGGGGGCGCCTGGGTGGCTCAGTTGGTTAAGCGACTGCCTTCGGCTCAGGTCATGATCCTGGAGTCCCGGGATCGAGTCCCGCATCGGGCTCCCTGCTCGGCAGGGGGTCTGCTTCTCCCTCTGCCCTCTTCCCTCTCGTGCTCTCTGTCTCTCATTCTCTCTCTCTCAAATAAATAAATAAAATCTTTAAAAAAAAAAACAAAAAAACTGAAGTCGGTAGGTGGGAAATAACCTGAACAAGTTACATGGGAATTTAGAAATAGGCTGGGAATGGATAGCACCAAGGGTTTCTAACCCTTCCCACCATATCACCGGGGTGCATGCCCTCTAAGTTGCCGTGTTGACCTGAAACTGAAGGTCTGTGGCCTTGACCAAGCGCCACACAGCGGGAGATGCGGTCAGTGGCCTGCAAATTTGGAGGGTCATGGGAGTCCGCAGGGGGTCTGCCTCTCCCACAGAATGAATGTCCCACTTACAGAGAACGTGGCCTGCCATGGGGCATATACGACGCTTTCTCTGCCAGCTTTCGGCCCCAGGTGTCCTGCAGTTTCTACTTTGCCATCCAGAGGTAGGAATGGGTTCCCTTCTCCGTGGAACCATCCCGTGCTCCTGTCTAACCCCACAATCTCTTATGCAGACATGCCATTTATACTGGAGTATTTTGTGTCCGTTTTCTCATTACATTTCCCACAACAGGAAAATGGATGCATTTCTTTCCAAGATCAGTTAGTGGATGAAGAGTCTGACCTCATTTCAAAAATGTCAACTCTCCCGATCAAGAGGAAAGAACAGCATTTAACAAAAGAGAGTCTGATGGTGCCCACCGAGTCTTCGCTTTCTCTGCCATTCCTGCTACCTGTTGGCTTTTCAGAGCCTGTGTGAACCCAGAAGTAACATTTCACTTAAATGTAGGCCAGATGCAGAAAATCCTTTTAAACAGGATTTACATGAGCCTACAGAGTCATTCGTGGAAAGGTATTTTGTTCTCCACCGTCATAAAGTTCTAAAAATAAGAAATTATAGGTAATTTCTCTAGTTCTTTGCCTCCCTTAGTGAACAAGTGACAGCCTTTTTGAGCTTTCCCAAAAAGTGGGGGGGGGGGCATTGATTAACCAAGGGGTAAATGAGGCTCAACAAGTCACCTGGAATCTCCTCGGGGAAACCATAACCATAAATAATGAATTTTATTTTAGTGAGAATGTGCATCCAAGACCTACCTGAATGTGAAAGCTTGATGGTAGGACCTGGCAATTTGTGTTTCCACAAGCCTCAAGATGATCTGGAACAAGGTCAAGTCTGAGAACCACTGACCTGATCTGATTGGTGAAATTGGACGAGGACCTGGGGCATGTGTGGCCAGCCCTCTGCTCTTCTCCCCTGCTTGGGAGCCCCCCATCCCTTTTGTGCGTTCTGCTCGATGCCATGGATTAGAAGGGGACTGTCCCTATGGAGGAAGTCCCATAATCAGGTGGGGGAACCATAAGCAAAATGATTACTCCCACTACCAATGTAAGATATCCGACACCCCCAAGTAAATAATACACCAGATAGATAGATAAATCCTAAGTAAGGATATAAATCATTTAAAGATACTAATTGTCAGAACCCACCCACTGAAGGCACATAAAATACAGATTGACTTAAGCACGCATGGAATTAAACGCATGCTAGGCTATAAAATAAGGTGCACTAAAGTGGGTGAGCCCTTTGTCCTGAAGATCTAACGTATAGCTTGGTGGCCATAGTTAACGATACTGTATTGTCTATTCAACATCTGCTTAAGTGGGTAGATCTCCAGAGTTCTTGACACACAAAAAAAGGAAGGAAGAAAGAAAATGAAGTTATGTGAGGTGGTGGATATTTTATTAGCTTGATCGTGACAATCATTTCACAGTGAGCAGTACTCCCCCCCTTAGCCTCAGTTTGGTACCCACAGTCCACCACGGTCCGGAAGCAGAGGATCATCCTTCTGACGTATCTTCACAAGGTCAATGGTAGCCTCACGCTCCGTCACTCACCTCCTTGACCCAACAACGCGGGTGTTTTATTTCATCATCACGAGGAGAAGGAGGGTGAGTGGAGTACAACCAGGTATTTTGAGAGAGGGTGAGAGACCACACTCACCTAACTTTTATCACAGTATCTTCTCATAATTGTTCTATTTTATTGTTAGCTACTATTGTTCATCTCTTACTCTAATTTAATTTTTTAAGATTTTATTTAAATTCAAGTGAGTTAACATACAGTGTATTATTAGTTTCAAGGGTACAATTTAGTGATTTGTCACTTGCACATAACACCCAGTGCTCATCACAACAAGTGCCCCCCTTAATGCCCATCCCCCAGGCCCTATCCCCCTACCCCCTCCCCTCCAGCAGCCTTCAGTTTGTTTCCTATAGTTAAGAGTCTCTTGCTGTAATTTATCAATCAAACTTGTTCACAGGTATGTATGTACAGGAAAAAACATAATGTGTATGTATATCCACAGTTTCTGACATCCACTGGGGGTCTTGGAACACATTACCCACAGAAAAGAAGGGACTAGTACATACGTAAATCAAAACATCAAATTGTACACCTTAAATACAAACAATTTCTATTTGTCAATCGTAAAAGTCAAATAAAAAAAGCCTCAACACGGTTAAGAGAATTAATATTATATAGACTGGCTTTTAACTCATGATATAAGTAAATTTATAATAAATAACTAAATGATAAATTTTAAATGTCCATATTTTGATATTTAAAAGAGCACTTCTAAACAACTTATGAATCTAAGAAGAAATTATAAAGGTAAGTATAAAACATTCAGACCTGAACAATAATAAAAAAATCATAATTTCAAAACTTCTGGGTAAAGCCGAAGTGCTTCTTAGAGAGAAATTTGTAACCTCAAATGTTTACATTGTAAGGGAAGGAATGTGCAAAATTAGTCTAAAGTAGGAACTAAGAAAAATAATATCAGAGAAGAAAACGAAGAAAGTTGAAGGAAGAAAAAGATACATAGGGGAGCAGAAATTAATATAATAAAATATACAACAAAGAGGATATATAAATTAAAGAGTTCATTCTAGGAAAAAAGAATAAAACTTCTGACAAGACTAACCAACAAGAGGAAGAGAGGGGTAAAAATAAGAAATATGAAGAATGAAAAATAAACTATCCGTTTAAGCCACAAAGTTTAAAATGATAAGATGATAACTATAAACAATATACACCAACTAACTAAAATTAGTTAGCTAGATTTGTTTTTAGGAAATTTTAAATTATCAATGTCAAGTTCAAAAGCAGTGGAAAATCTTAATAGCAAATTAGTTAAAAATTTTCCTCTAAAGAAAACATCAAACCCAGGTAGTACCAAGTACTAAAGAAAAAGGTAACTGCTGTGTTTAGCCCCTCTAGAGAACAGAATTCCTGGAAATACCACTCAACGATGCATTTTAAGAAGATTGCCTGATACTGATTCCAAAATAAATAAAACCAGTGTAAGAAGAAAGACTCAGAGACCAGTCTCACTCATTAACATCAATGCAAAATTTGCCCTCCACATACCCCTCAGAGCCAAATTCAGTCATCTGTACTAAGTGGTTATGACTAAGATTGGTTTATCTCAGGAATGTAAGATTGACCTAACATTTGAAAAGTGAATAGTACAATTTATCATATTAATGGATTAAAAAAGAAAAAAATGATGATTATCTCTTTTGATGCAGGAATAAAAACACATTCGATAATCATTCATAATTTAAAAATGAGAAACTACAACAAAGTTACAAATAGAAAAAAAAAACCTTCCTGTTAAGGCATTTTATTTCTTTAAGATTTTATTTATTTATTTGAGAGAGAGAGAGAGAGATCGTGAGGGACAGCAGGGAGGAGAGGGAGAAACAGGTTCCCCACTGAGCAGGGAGCCTGATGTGTGGCTCAATAAATTAAATATAGGGCCATTCAAAGAGGTTTGAGTATAAAAAGAAAGAAAACCTCAGGCATAGAAACAGCAAAACAATGGATGACCTTAGAATCATTTGTATTTAATTGGGGATCATTTTTTTCTTAGCAGCAAATATGACCCTGTGATCATGACCTGAGCAGAAGGTGGATGCTTATCCAACTGAGCCACACAGGCGCCCCTGGTAGGCACTTTTAAAAATCATGCAGCAGACCTCATAGTGAATTATGAAAACCATTTCCTTTAAGATTGAGAGTGAAACAAGAATAATGGCTGTGGGAGGTACTGGTTATCGCAGCAAAAAGCAAAAGGAATAAAGAAATTAAAAGAATAAACACTGGGAAAAGTTGCAATTATTTTTAGATGTATTCTTACTTGTGTTGAAGCATAGATAACCGCAGATAAATTATTAAAATTGATATGGAGGGTCGACCAGTGTGCTGGTCACAATTCAATGGGAAAAAAAAAAGCCAATTGCATTATTGTATAACAACAATCACAAAATATAATTAAAGAGAAATCAAGTGTCTGTCTGCCATTTGTATATCTTCTTTCACGAACTTGAATTTAAAAAATCTTAAAAAAGAGAATTCATTATAGCAGCAAAATATATATAAAGTACTTAACAAAAGATGTTCAAACTTTTGGAGAAATTCTTATAAATTTATATTCAAGGTCATTATCGAACACTTTTATAAATCATGATGAGATAGAACACACTCGTGGTTTGGGAAATCAATATTAGGAAAACATCTCTGCACCCTGAATTGGCCTTTTTTTTTTTTTTAAGATTTTATTTATTTGTCAGAGAGACAGAGAGAGAGTGAGCACAAGCAAGGGGAGTGTGAGAGGGAGAAGCAAGCTCCCCGCTGAGCAGGGAGCCTGATGTGGGCCTTGATCCCAGGACCCTGGGACCATGACCTGAGCCGAAGGCAGACGCTTCACTGACTGAGCCACCCAGGCGTCCCATGAACTGGCCTTTTGATAAAACAATATCTCACACAATTTCCAAATGTGGTGTTCATGGGATTTGACAATCTTCCCCAAGGTTAAGAATAGTCATAACATTCAAGAAGAAAGGGGAGAAAAGGTGACATATGGGGGTAGAGTGGGGCAGGGGGTTGGTGACAGCATTTCCACCAGACATCAGGTGAGTCAGATTTATAAAATAATTCAGTTATACTCAGTGACCTATGAAAGGGACAGCATTAGAAGAAATTATAAATTAAACTTTGGTTTAGATAATAAAGAACTATTTTGAATGTAAATCTTTTCTCTAATGGCTTTTTAGAAATAGAACTAAAATGGGCCACGTGGGGGAGTATTAAATACACATGACAAGCAGAACAATATTCAGCATTTGGAATCCGGAAAAAGAGGTTGTAGGGTGCCTGCCATGGTTTATAAAAAGATGCACATAATTTCAGCATAAAAATTGCCAAAGGACTTTTACTTATTTATTTATTTATTTAGATTCCTACACATGTGAACAGAAGGGAAGAAGAAAGTGAATGTGATTATCACTTTAGAAATTAAGAGCTGTTCTGAATTTTCATAATTTTTTGTCTTGGAAAACAAAGGCCATTTTTTTGGGGGGGAGATATACTTTCAGATATCGCTGAAATGACTGGCCACAAGTAAAGTCATGAACCATTCATGGTCTCTCATCATAGACATGGTTTATGATGCGCTTGGATCTACTAAATAATCTGCATAATGAAAATTAACACGGAAACAAAACAGACATGCTCTGTGCCCAGGGTAGACTTCCGGGCAGCGTCGGCGGGAATCTCATCTAAGAGGCTTGCTTCGATGTGATTCCTGTGCACGATGTGGTCTGGTTTCCAGGGGCTCACAGAATTCTATTCTTATGCTTCTCTTATTAATAACAATCAAGAGATTTATTTAAAAGTTTCTAAACAACCTTTGAAGTCCAAGTGATAGCTTTATAGTTTCCTTCTAATTACAGCTTATTTCTTTCCTGGTGGGTGGCTATTCTGCAATTTTCATTTGTCTTCTTCAACAGGGTTTATATGACACTCGCCTGTGACCGCTGGTGTCATGGGGGCTGGTGGGTGTCGTCTCTGCCATCTGCAAGTCACACAAAGGACTCTGCCGACGAGTTCTAAGTGGCAGGGTGCAGGGTGGATGTGCGCTCTGCAAGGCGTGACAAGTGACTTGAAATGGGCTAGCTTATGTCAGGGGGTTTATGGTGGTGCTGGGGGGCGGCCATTAGAGAAGTGGGTTTCATGCAGGTCCTCACCGGGTGGGACCATGTACTTTGAACTGGGCCAAACTGCAAGTATTCCAAGGACTCTGCGTGAATATCTGCAGCTCGCTGGGTAACAGACTTTGCTTGGTGAGAACCCCCACCACCAAGTATGTTCAGCCAAGATAGGTTTTCTGCTGCCAACACCAATCAAAATTCTTTGTAAATAACACACACACACGCACACACACACACGCACGTGTGCATGTCCCCTTTGTCTTTAAAAATCCCTGATGTTTGTTCCCTAGGAGGACACAACTTGGGTTGCCACATGAATCTCTGCTCTCCGAATTACAATGATAAGACCCCAAATAAATGCTTTTGTTTGTTTCATTTCAGTTCTGCCTCTTCTCTTGGGGGGAAAAGCTTATACGTATAGATTGCTTTGAAGCTCAAATGAGAGAAAACTTGTTGAAGAGTATCTATTTGCTCTCCATGCACTTGAGAATTGTAGGCTGGATGGAGGCTTTCTGGGATGCCGAGAGACGTCTTTTCAGGGACCATGACAAAGGGAAGCACTGTCAAAACACTAGAGTCAGAGAAATGCTCTTCAAAACCAAGTGTGTGCATGGAAGGGATTTCTACGTTACAGTCGCAGATCCAACTATGGTCCACGGTCCTAATCAGATCTGTAGCCTGTCTTGGAGATAGATTTTGGTTGCAACCCATCCCCATCGGTCCCCTCTAGGTATTGTCTGTGGCTCCTTGCCCACTACAACAGCAGAGTGAATGGTTGTGACACAGCCAAAGGGCTTGCACGGGCTGAAGTAGTTACATGTGGCTCAATAAGAAGTTGGCCCACCCCTTCCTACGGTATTTACATGTTACCCTATAAAGTATAGACTGGTACACTTTAACAGATTAAATTATAATCCTAGGACAAATTATATGCTCAGGATAAATTAATAAAGTGGTTGCTTATTGTTTTCATGTTTGTTTGTAATTTTGGCATCTCCCCACCGATGGTTCTGGTTCTGAGAGAGCATCCTTAGGTGCTTTGCAGAATACTTTTCTTAGCTCTGCTCAGCTCTTCCCCAAGGCTTCTTACCTTCTATTTCTCTCTGCCTGCATGATCCTAGTCCTATGAGCATGCCCTGCACACACTTGGGGAGACAAGGGAAGGTGTGAGTTGGGTGAAAGCATTGTTAGGAGATCTTCTAGTTAGATGAACAACTTTTCTCAAAGAATATGTGTTTTATAATAACTTTGAAGGCAAAGACCTAGGGGTCTGTCACAAGGGTCTTAGCGATGACACTCAAAAGCTTTACTGATAAGCTCAAAGGGAACCTAGAGTATGCTCATCAAGTTTGTAGGCGACATGAAGTTGGCAGATGACAGAGTCAGAATCTAACAACCTCGAAAAGCTCCTGGGAAATAGACTGAATGTCACAAGAGGAACTGTAATGGAGGTAAGGAAGAGTCTTGTGTCTGGGCAGAGAAACAAATAAAGCAAGTACAATAACCACGACAAACCCTCCAAACACGTATGGACAGGGAAAAATGTTTATATCTATTTATTAAGGTATCGCTAGGGTCTTCCCTATGCCAGGCACTGTGTTAGACAAGAGGAATTTAGCATGGAACAGACAAATATGGAATAGACAAACATGATCTCTGCCTTTATGAAGCTTAAAATTCAGTATGGCAATAGAGATTGTATATAAGTTATTAGAAATGAGATGAATTCCTAAGTACAGAGTTCTCTGGAAACATAAGGGGAGACTCTGGTCTATCCTGGTTGTAAATGTTGAGTACATTTATGGGGGGGGGGGTATGGGGATAGTTATCAAGGAAACCTTTCTTTAATTCTTGCAACAAACTGTTACTCAATATCTACTTTGTTCCAAAAGAACAATGCCAGGCACTGAATAATAGTGTTAAACAAACTTGGTCTCTGTCTTCACTGACTTTATAATTTATTGGTAAAAAGAGAGAAATAAGCATATAAATCAATAATTAAAACATGTACTTATTAAAAGAGTCGCCAGGCTGCAGTGAGCAGAACAGAGGTGGGAAGGTAGGGTGTTTACGTAATGTGGTCACGTAGGACTTCTCTTAAGGGATGTTAGGTGGAGACCAAAGGATGAGGAGGCGTTACCTTGGTGGAGGGGGGCCCAAACAGATGCGCACACCACCGGGATTTTGTTGTAGAGTGTCCTAAGCAGAGGGGAGCGTGATTCAAAAACTTAGGGGATGTAGCTGATTCTTATTTTTATATGAAGTCTTTGTAGTCTCATTGCTGTTTTCAGTAAGCAAGACAGTGACAAAGCCAAACCAATCTGAGAAAGAGGGACCAGTACGTTGAGGTACTTCAACACACATGCAGCTCAGTTGGGGGATCTTTGGATGGAAGGAAAGGTAGTCAAGGCAGGACATGAAAGCTGTGTTCTAGTCTTTGTGAATCTAGAGTCTAGTGTGGGGTATGGACCGATTGCTTCAGGACCATTGTGTGGGAGGGACAAGGAGTTGAGTTTCAGCTCATGGAAACTAAAATGTTAACGATCAGATTGGTCCTTTTATTTTGTAATACAGTGAACTCCTCAATTGGGAAATTATAAATTAATGTTGAAAACACTAGAAAGGAAAATGGCATCCTGGCAGGGAGGGAAAGAAGCAAAGTGTGTGGATCACCTCGTATGTACTAGACACTATATTCCATTTTTATGTATTTTATCTGAGAAAGAGAAAGACATTCAGCTATCATGTTCTCACAGAATACCAACATCAGACTAGATCCCTCTGTGATTGTGATAACATGAGAAAGAAAAAGGCCACTTAATAATCACATACAAGCATGTACAAACATGAGATCACCATACAAACCATAAAAAAAGAATCTCCCTGTCCTAGCGGAATATGAGTGACTGCTTCTTTATCAATTACAGCTTTCACCTACCTTCTGGGTAAGATTCACTAAGATGCCCAATCATAGAATCCAATTCAGACCAAGCCCTGCTCCCTTGAGTCTGCCCCCAGACCACCTAACACGAATCCCTTAGAAATTCCGCTCTAACATCCCCTTACTGAAACCCTGCATGGTGCACATGATGTGTGACCCTCTCAAGGCGGTGAGTCAGTAGAGCTGATTTCGTGAAACTACAGGTGTGTTTCCATCCTTCGGCCAGAAGGCATTGCCATGCCTGTGATGCGCTCTCTCTAAGGGTGAAGAAAATAAGGCTGGAAGAGAAGTAACTTCGATGTGGTTCCAGAGTTACTTTGAGGAGTTTAATTAACAAACATTTACATCTAGGACAGGAAGCAGGAGGGCATATAGACACATTCTAGAATGAATGAGGTTACTTTTTGTGTTCATCTCACTTAACCTTCACCGTACACACTTATGCAGGGACAACATAGACCCAAAGACACACAGGACAGCTTAAGGGCGCATGGCAATGAGCAGGGCTCAGAAGGACAGGCCTTGAAATGGGCAGCACTTGAGACCTCGGGTACATTTCTCCAACCGCTACCAACATTTCTGAGCTTAGAGGTGATGAACACGGTTCTCGAGTCAGAGCATGGGCACTTCCAGCTGTGTGACCTGGGGCACAGCTTTACACTCTCTGTGCCTTGGTTTTCCCAAATGGGAAATGGGACTACAATTGCACCCACCTCACAGAGTAACTGCGAGAATCTTATTCGTGCATGCGCTGTGCTTGGAAAGATATGTGTGACCTTGCAGAGGCTCCGTAAATGGATATTTTGGTAGAGCTGAGGTTGAAATGAAGGTTTCTGAGACTCCAAAACCCCTGCCTTCCCTCCACCTCCCAGAACAGGCAGCTCCTATCAGAGAAGCTTCCTGAAGGAAGAGCGATATAGGGCTGGATCAGGCACATGATCAGGGGAAGTAATTGGTTAGAAAGATTTGGTGAAATACAAAATCTCTTTGGACTTGTGAGGCCAGACAGGAAATGCAAGGGTGCGTGTGATTATGGGAAGAAGGGTGGGAGGGTGGGGCCATGTTTTCAGAGCCAGAGTCCAAGAGTCTGTGTTAAGAAGTCGGTGGTGATAGGGAGAGGGGAGGTGTCAAGGAAGGGATGGTGAGATGGGGAGCATTTGGGAGAGCTTCTCGGAGCCCAGGTAGTGGAAGGTGACATGGCATCCATCCAAGTGCCTTCCCAGGAGGCTGGCCCTGATTCTCACCTGCTTCTGGGGCTGGAGGTCTCTTCCTTGCCTGTGCCCCTTGTGGCCTGAAACAGTCAGGATTGGCTCGGGGGACCCTGCTCCTTGGGGTTGGACTCTCTGAAGAGGAGAAAAGCCTCCTAGATCCAGTCTTGGTCTCCCACGTATGTCTGAGCCTAGCAAGAGAGAAACAGATGCAGGCGACGTGCGGCTTCTGGTAGGTGATCCGAGAACCACGCTAGTGATGCAGATTGGGGATGTGAAAGGTGGGACCTACAATAAGGGATTTGAAAACAGCTAATATTTTGAAATTGAATTGGAGTTGGCTTAGTGAAAAGATGACTTAAATAAGGACTTGGAATGTCCGGTTTTGAGACATAGACTACCAGGTCTTTCCCATTGTCCTGATCCCCCCGTTTGATACTTAAATTCACTCTACAACCAAGAGAGTGGCTAACTGTGCTAACACCCGCTTTAAAAATGTTGAGAGACAGGAAGCTGCCCTGTGTGCGGCCACAGACTGGCTATGTGCTGGCGTGGAGGGCAGAAAGTGGGGTCTTCTGAGAAAATCACTCATGACATGAGAACTGTGAATACAAAGATCTAATGAGGTGTATCATTTCGGGAGCAGCTGTATTTGAAAAGACTTCACCTAGAGAGGGCCGTCTGTAGGCTCTCCAACTGGGGGGTTAAAGACACTTGCTGACATTAGAATTTTAGATCCAGAGGGTGGGTGCTTCTGGAATTATGCCGTGTTTGCCTTGACCTACATCTACAGTTGGCTTCAGAAAAGCTAATAGGTAGAAAGAAAACATCATCAGTAACAGTTACTATACACCAAAGATGATCAAAAATACTTGTTGAATTTAATTTCTCTGGGTGGGCAAGAATAATGGGTTTTTCCACAGGATTAGGGGAAGGGACGCTAGACAAAATTTACCATGCTAAGTTCCTTTAGGTATATTGAGCCTGAGATGCCAATGGGGACGACAAGAAGGGTGTGTTCAGGTGCAACTGAAGAATATAACTTAAATTCAGGCTACAAAAAAGTTCAAGTACATTCACAAAGCATTCACTGAGCTCACAGGTCTGTGCTTGTTGCTCTGGGCATCTGTGGGGATATACAATAGTTAACAAAGTACTACATTTACTCTCAAGGATCTTGCCAATTTCTGGGAAGACAGACTCCTTACGAAGTTGGTACAGTATGCTAAGTGGGCACTGTAAACGTGGAAGAAGGAATCGGTCACTTTTTCCAAGAGAGTCAGGAAAGGCTTCACTGAAGAGCTGGCATTTGACCTAATTTTGAACGATGAGAAGCAGTTGCCGGACAGGGAAAAAAGAAAGAGGGGCAAACCAGAAGCAAAAGGTTAAGAGAGGCACAGATACCAGAAACGCAATGAAGCAAAGATTTCTGTTTTAACGTCATTAGTCTCCTACAATTAGAGAGGTGAATGCACAGTCCCTGTAGATACAAGAGGTTCAAGAAGAGTGCCTTACACACTAATAGCTTTGAATCAATTGAGCATTTTAAAATATCAAACTTAGGAGTTTATTTGCACTGCAGGGCACTTGGGTTTAAGGGCAATGTTGGGGTTTGGGTGGGTGGTATGAGCTGAGGGGAAAGTATGGGGGCTCTACTATTCAATTAATTAGTTTGATTAAAAAATTGGTTTCATTGAATACTTTGAAGTGAAAGCCATTGTACCAAGTATTAGGATTACAAAATAAGTAAGACACAGCAGATTGTCAGCATGGAAACTAGAATTTGGGCAGGCTCTCCAGAGGCACTGAGACATATATGGGATATGGTGTAGCTGTCACTGGCTACCATTTTTATGCATCTATAGTCACACTGTGATGGTTTGTGTTGGTGGTTTCTCTCTCTCTCTCTCTCTCTTTTTGCATTTGCTTTACGCTGTGCTTGAAAACGGATAGAATGTGCAACACTTTTTTTTGGTATGAAATTCACCAAGCCAGCTATGCATTCCCCACCTCTGTTGATTACCATCGATTTTCTGAACATGCAGGATGTATGCTTCTTGCCTCTTGATCAGGTTCCTTCTGAGTCGTGAACCACCCTGCTTGTCTTTTCACCAGCAATACCCGCAAGGCAAATTCACACCTTTGTCTCTGAGCTGGAGGTCAGAATAGTTAAATATCAGTGATGTTTTAAAAACTACATCTGAGGTCCCAAATCACTGGGCAAAACTCCCAGTTGCGACACCGCGGAGGGGAACATGCATTTCCCTAGGTCCAGCTGCTTCCTGTTCTGCGCCCACACATGGGATTTTTGTCTGAAATGTTTATTTTCTTCTTTTAGCTAACTGCTACTGTTCCTGGAAAATTCAGTTCGGGAGTTTCTTCCTCTGAGAAGCCTCTCAGTCACCCTGGGCTGAGGAACGAGCCTCTTCCTCAGCACTCCGTAGCTCTGCACTTCTCAGGCGATACCAGGATGACTGACTGGTGTCCCGCTTTCCCTTCGAGGCTATCAGCTGTCTGGGGGCAGGGACTGCACCTTGCTGAAGTCGGATTCCTTCTGCCTGACACATGTGTATTCGAGAAGTATTTGTATTTGTGAACAGAACCATAAGATTTGCCACTGCATTCATCTCATATACAAAACCCACCTTTTGAATCTGACTGAAGGAAACACTATGACCTGGGGGAGGGGGTAGAATGTTTGGGGAAGGGCACATAGTGTAGACAGCATGGAGGGTATGAGTTCAAATCCTGTTTCTGTGACATGGTGTCTATAAGAAAAAGAAGAGTGTCATCATCTCACCATTCTCTCTGCTCTTAAACTTTCCATCTGTAAAATGGGTATAACAATGGTACTCATCGCTTGTGTGAAAATTAAGTAAAATACAAAACACTTGTAAAAATGCTCGATGCGTTGTGAGCGTTAGCAGTTGTTCTCTTTAGAGCAGTATCCCCAGTAGCAGCAGTAATAGTAATAAAATGCTGCCTCTATTAAAAAAAATAAATAAATAAAGAGAAATGAAGTTTTGAGTTGGGTTAGGCAGTCACTTCCACCCAGTTTTGTCTCCCTCCCTCCCCCACCTCCGCCTCCCATGGAACCGCACAACCACTCAAGCTTAGCTGAGTTCGTACTCCTTGGTTTCCCCAAAGTGGGCCACATCAGGGGCTGGCTTTTTGTCTTTCTGCTGTTGGCATACCTGTTCACTGTCTGTGGCAACATGCTCATCTTCTTAGTTGTACGACTGGATGCAGCCCTACACACACCCATGTACCACTTTGTCAGTATACTCTCCTTCCTGGAGCTGTGGTATACAGCCACCACCATCCCCAAGATGCTGGCCAATCTTCTCAGCGAGAAGAAGACCATTTCTTTTGCAGGATGCCTCCTTCAGACCTACTTCTTCCACTCCCTAGGGGCCTCTGAATGCTACCTTCTTACAGCCATGGCCTATGACCGATACCTGGCCATCTGCCGGCCCCTCCACTACCCCGCAGTTATGACCCCAACACTCTGTGGCAAGATGACTGCTGCCTGTTGGACTTGTGGCTTCCTGTGTCCCATTTCTGAAGTCATCCTGGTCTCCCAGCTCCCCTTCTGTGGCTATAATGAAATCCAACACATCTTCTGCGACTTTCCACCTCTGCTGAGCCTGGCCTGCAAGGACACATCCACTAATGTCCTCGTTGACTTTGCCATCAATGCCTTCATCATTCTTATCACCTTCCTCTTTATTATGGTTTCCTATGGAAGAATCATTGGTGCTGTACTGAAGATAAAAACAGCAGCGGGGAGAAAGAAGGCCTTCTCCACCTGTGCCTCACATCTCATTGTGGTTCTCATCTTTTTTGGCAGCATCATCTTCATGTACGTGCGCCTAAAGAAGAGCTACTCTCTGATACTTGACCGGACACTTGCTGTAGTCTACTCCGTACTGACACCGCTGGTCAACCCAATTATCTACAGTCTTCGTAACAAGGAACTCATTAAGGCCATCAAGAGGACCATCTCCCGGAAAGTGGGGAGAGCTAGTCCTCCTCACCACTGACTCTCTACCAAGGTCCTTCTTCCACCTCAATGTTGGCCTCAGAAAAGTTCCATGCATCTTTGTCCTGACCTTGAATAATCTTCCCATTATCACACCTCTATGGATCTCATCTCCTCTTGCCTTCTCAAAGACATAATTTACGTTTTTCTTTAATTTCCTACATCTTTATGGTTTTCCATTTTGTACTTGATCCGTGCTTTCAGCATTTAAGAATACTTTAGAATCTCCCTTCTTAATAAGCACACATATCTCCTTGGCATACATTCTCAGGCAGCTAGAAGTGCATTTCGCTCGGCTCTCATTTCCAATTAAACTTCTCAATGTGATTAATGACACAATCTACCTCCTCTTCTTCACTTTCTACCCACTTTACATCCCGTTGCAATCTGGCTTTGGCTCAACCGTCCAAACAATACTTTGCCAAGATCATTAATGACCTCCACGCTGAATCCATTAGACCCTGCTTATCTTTCCTCTTTCTTGAACTCTTGATACACGTGACCAGTTCTTACGTCTTAAAAAAGTTTGTCTCTTGGCTTCAATTGCATCATTATCTTTTCATTTTCTCCTTATTCCTCGAATCCATCTTTCTATCTTTTTTTGTCCTGTCTTACTAGATGCTTGAGTTACTCTTACAGCTTTAAATTTCCTACCTAGGCCAGAACTCTTTGAGTTCTTCAAATACATTAAGATTTGTATGACTCCAAGAACTTTGCACTGTTTCCCCCCAACACTTCATTCGGTTCACTTCTCATTGTGTGAGTGTTTGTTCAAATGTCACATTCAAGTGACATTATCTTCGAGAGGGTAATATATGTGATCACCTAATGTATGTTACCTAATATATGTTACTCATTTTTTTCTCTTTTAAATTATGTTTGTTTCCTTCCAAATATGTATCACAACTTATATGTATATATATAGATAGATAGATACTATGTATACTATTTATCAGTATAGATATAATTTGTTGTTCTTTCCTACAAGTCTATAAACTGCATTTGGTCTGAAATTATGTCAGTTTTGTTACTTGCTGTATGTCCAGAATCTAACAAGTGTCTAAACTCGCTGAGTATCAATAAAAATGTCAAGAATGAAAAATATAATGAATCTGACTCACTCCTCTCACTTACACATTCTGGTCCCTACTCTAATCACTACTGGAACCCACTCTTTTTTTACAGTGCCTTGATCCACTCCGGTTGAACATGCCCCTGTCTCCTGTACAACCAGCTTCAGCTTGTCCTACCTCTGCCCTTTAAATCTCTGGGTAATACTGACAACCCTTGTTAATCACTAACTATGTGCTACTCTCAGTTATCTTTTCTGGATCTCTATTTCTTTATTCACAAACTGCGGTGGGCAGGTAAACTATCTTTAGGTGATGTTCACTGCTAACATTATATGGTTCTAAGACCCCATTTAGCCCTTGACTTTCTTTTACATCAAAAGATGTCTTTTGGGGTCTTGAATTCCAAGACTAGCCATTTGTCACAAAATGAGTTTTTTTCTGAGTCACAAGTTTCCCAGACTCTTTTTAGATGAAGATTTTTATCTTAAAATTAAGATTAAGAATTTTATCTTAAAATACACTTATTAAATTTTCTAAGTATCAAGCAATTACTTCAAACATAAGACTTTTCTTAGCCATGCAGATTCATTGAAACTTGAAACTATTTTTCTTGTGTACAGCATATGGATATGAAGTTATAAAAGTTCCATATTTATGTGTGTATGTACTTATATATGTATATATATATACACACAATATGCAAACATATAAACATAAATAAACATACAACTTCTGCAGAACAAACAGGGAAGAAATCATGATCCTCCTTTATGGATGAGACTGCTTCACTATTTCTTTACCTATATTTTAATTTCTCTCCTTTGCTATTTCTGCATCCATTTTTCTCTCTATATTATTGTATGTTACAACTATTATTTCTCCATATAGTCCTTAGACATATACGGAGAGCAGAAAGCTTTCACACTATCCCTTTCTATTCTCTACTCTGAGACAGACAACATACTCCTCCTCTACCCTCCCTCTCCTCCATGCTTACTTTAAATGTAGCAGGATGGGAATTTCCATGGAAAACAGAGAGCAAAGCCTTCAGAAATTATAGAAGGGAGCACTCACCTGTCTTTTGGCTTGTTTCCTAGTTTGTTTTACACCCCCTATCTGATTTGTTTTATTCTACTTCACTCTAAGTAAATTATGCACTTTGTGCAGCTACTGTGTTTGGAACCATAACCTTTTATTATACAGAACATACAATTTAGCAAAGAAATGAAAAAGTACAAGCTAGAGGGTGACTCTGGATCTTAAAAGGTATTGAAATATCTATACAGAACACTCAGTAATGTGCAACTCAGCGAACTTTCACAGATTAAATCTTTATGTAAGGAGCATTCAGAACAGGACAGTGGAAACATCTCCCAAATTTTCCCCACGCTCCCTTACATCCAACACAACTCCTCTCCTGCCCCATGTATGACCAGCTACCCAACATCTAACACTGTAGGTGGATTTTACGTGTTTTGGTATTTTATATAAATTCATTCATACAGTTTACACTCTTGTTTCTGCTTTCTTTCACTCAACATTATGTTTATGAGCTTTACCCCATGTCATTTCATTGTCGTTCTTTTCCTCTTATGGCTGTTGTAGAATATACGACAATTTGATGTTATTTATTTACCTTCCACCATTTCTTGAGCTCTTCATTTCTTTGTGTAGCTTGGAATTTCTATCTAGTATTATTTCCTTCTGCCTGAAGAGTTTTCTTCAACATTTTTTGTAATGCATGTCTACTGACAATAATTTCTCACTCTTTTCCTGAAATTGTCTTTATTTCACCTCTTTAAAAATGTTTATTTTTTTTATTGTGACATAACTTGCATGCCATACAGTTCACCTATTAAACTGTGCAATTCAATGACTTTTAGTATTTGTGCAACTATCATCACAATCTACTTTTAGAATATTTGCATCACCCTATCCTTCCCCAATCCCTTACCCCTAGCATTTGTCTATTCTGGCCATTGCATAATGGAATCATACAATATGTGGGTTTTTTTCAACTAGTTTCTGTCACTTAGCATGAGTTCAAAGTTCATTCATACATGGGGCACCTGGGTGGCTCAGTTGGTTAAGCGACTGCCTTCGGCTCAGGTCATGATCCTGGAGTCCCTGGATCGAGTCCCGCATCGGGCTCCCTGCTCGGCAGGGAGTCTGCTTCTCCCTCTGACTCTCCTCCCTCTCATGCTCTCTGTCTCTCATTCTCTCTCTCTCAAATAAATAAATAAAATCTTGAAAAAAAAAGTTCATTCATACTGTAACATATATTTTAATCCAACCACATCAATACTTGTGTTAAGTGTTCACATTTAATGCTAAATAATGTTCCATTTTTGGATATACCATATTCTATTTATCCATCCATTATCTGATGGACATTTAGGTCATTTCCACTTTTTGACTATTGTGAACAGTGCTTCCATGTATGAGTTCTTCCATTCTCCTGGGTAGATATACGTAGGAGTGGAGTTGCTGGGTCATCTGGTGATGATATGTTTAAACTTTTGAGAAACTGTTAAACTGATTTCCAAAGTGACCGCACCATTTTACATCCTCATGAGCAGTACCGCAGTCCTGTTTTTGGACCCTTCCCTCCACTGGTTACTGTCTGTCTTTTGATCATGCTCACATCAGTGATTGTGAGGAGTCATATGAGGCAAGTAGTATCCCGTCCATATGAGATCCAGGAAATGAAACACCCTGTTGGGCAGCCAATGTCACATAAATGGCTGCGAGAACAACTGAGATTCAAATCCAAAATCCTGAGACAGGGTTCTTTTCAAGGCAAGGTAACAGGAGAGTAAAGGGGCAGCTCGTGTGTGAAAAAGAAGATAAAACCGCTGTAGGTAGGAGCAACAGGTGGGATCAGGAATTTGTATTAACAGTGCTGTGTCCCTGGCCTGTCTCTGTCCTCACTCAGGGTCCAGGAGGCCAGTCACATTTTAGAAAGATCTTATTATCATTGGAAGGTATATGCTTTCTCTCTCACAGGTCCCACAACAGAGGAACCCATTTGAAACTTGGGCTTCCACCCCAATTACTGTATTGTGTGGAAAAAAAAAATCATCGCCCTGAGAGATGTTTTATCTCAACCTGGGCAGGTAGTTACTATTACTGAAGTGAACTCCCAGGTGACAAAGGACCACTGGCTGATGAACTTCCTGTGTCTCGGTGCCCTCCCTGAGAGAGCACTTTGGCAACCCCAGGAGGACTGCTCTAAAGGTCCAGGGGCTTCTGCCTCTGTGAGGACCTAATAAGGATACAGGCCATGGGAGAGGAGACTCTAATGGTGTGACTGACTCCCACAGGGCCCCATCAAAGTGCTGCACTCCCTTCCAGCCCCAGGAGTGCCCGCTGTGACTGTAAATGAGGGGAAAGAAGTGAGCAGGAAGCTCCAGACTCTGAGGGGTGATTGGACTCCCCAGCATAAGCCCCGCAGAGCCCTCCCTACCATTGAGCTCTGGGTAAGACATTGTCACTCAGGCACTTTTACTCTCATGTTCTTTTCTGGTTGGAGCACTGAGAAGAAACTGAGCATTCAGAAATAGGGAGAGGTTTAGAATAATTAGGGTCCACAGGCATATCATTCAGAACACAAAAAATATTTAAAATAAAACACAAAGATATTCTGCTTTCCTAATGCTATCATACAGTCTGGGCACAGAATGAGCAAATTGGCCATGTTTTAACTAGTGTGATCCTGAGCAAGCCATCTCCCCCATCTGGGTCCTGGTTTTCTCTTTTACACAATGAAAACATGGAACGAGATGATCTAAAATTGCATCCCCTCTTAACCCAGCTCTTTGGCTCTGTTCCTAAATAATTAGGCACTATGGATAATGCAATGGTGGGAAAAAGATTGGCTCTAAAAGTGTTTTGGAGTAAAGGGAATATAATATGGTTGCAAAGGACCCAAGTAAGATAAATGCTACATTTATACATGTGTTAGGTTTTAAAAGAGCCCTGATTCCAATATTAGGAGACCAATGAGAGGAGATGAGTAGTTGATGAGTTAAGGATCTGGACTACTCATCCTGATCATCATCAATTTTTTCATTTTTCACCACAACTGTGAGACATCAGACATTGTGCCAAGCAGTCTAGGAGGTGGGGCATAAAGTGAGATTTTAATTTCAAAAACCTCACAGAGAGTTGCTTTGGAATGATAAGACGTATGAAAGGAAAATATTGCAGCACAGGACAGGGTATAGTTGGAAGCAAAGTGAGGAAGGACTGCTGGGAATTGAGATGTGGGAAAGATTGCTGTTTGCCACGGACGGTCAAGGAAAGAAAGTGGGGGACTTGAGTGCCCAAATTGTTAGATGTCTGTGGATGGACTTAGGAGCAAGTATGTTCTCAGGAGGGTACGCTGCAAACAGAAGGGTCAAGACTAAACACAGGGACCCGTTTGGCAAACAGTGAAATGTCTATGATGATGGTGAAAACAGTGTTTATAGCATGAATCTGGACCAGAACAACAGGGATTTTCCACAGAGCAGAACTAAGGATAGTGGGTGAAACTCAGATGTCAGGTCAATGGAGGGACTCAGTTTATCACTGAAGCATGTTAACAACAGAGAGAATTGTCTTATGGGTCAAGAAGCTTCAGCCTCCCCTTTGTTTTTTGTTGTCTTTTTTTTTGGTGGTGGTTTGAAAAGATCTTTTATTTTTATGAATTGATGGGAATATCTGTTACATTTAAAATATTTTTAATGGTCCAATGAAACCCAAGATTATGGCAGTACAAAGAGAATTGATATTTCCTAAAATTTCTTCCAACATGGACTCAATGTCTCTTGGTGTTGGAAACTGAATTACAATAGTAATTAGAAATAGGAAAAGAAAATGAAATAAAAAAAATGTAAAGGGAAAACCATCAGTAATTTTTTTTTTCTATACCGAGTGGGGTGTGAAGGAAAGAAGGGAGTGGTCAGAATCCCGAGAATTATGACCTGGGGAATTGAGAGGATTTGCAGAACCGGTTTCAGAGGGGAAATAATGCTTGGCTTGACCATGCTGACTTTGTGTGACATTGATGTCCCAGGATCCAGGAACCGAAGAACAGCAGGACATCGGTGAGCAGAGAAGCAATGTGCGGGGTCCCCTTATCTGCGGGGGACACGTTCCAAGACCCCCAGGGAAGCCTGAAACCACAGATAGCACTAAACCTTACATATACTATGTTTTTTCCTATACATACATACCGATGATAAAGTTTGATTTGTAAATTAGGGTTAAATTTTTAATTATAAACTAGTAGAAGTTAAGTTTTATAGAAGTATAAAATAAATATAAATATACTGTAAGAAAAATTAGGTGAATGTAGTTTTTTTCTCTCTCTCAAAATATCTTACTGTAGGGCACCCACCCTTCTCGTGATGATGTGAGATGATAAAATGCCTACATGATGAGATGAAGGAGGTGGGTGATGTAGGCATCATAATGCACTGTGAGGCTACTCCTGACCTTCAGATGATCCATCAGAAAGAGGGTCATCTGCTTCCAGACTGCAGTTGACCACAGGGGGATAAGAGGGACTACTCTATAGCTTGAGACTAAGTCTTTGGAGTCATGTGGAAGCCCTACCCTCCGAAGAAGGAAAGGGCAAGACATTGCCTTCCAATATTCAACCGTGAGACCGGCCCCACATTCATCTGGAAGTTTAGTCAAGGTCACTGGAAAACTCATCTGTGAGTGCAGTCGGGAGGCCAGAGATGGAGCAGCAGCTCCAGGAATGGTGCTTTATATTTATACCTGGAGGGGAAGGAATGTAAAACATCCACAATAAATATGATCTGAGTTGGATAGAAATGTTGAGATAATCTTTTCTAGGAGGCACATCTGCACCTCAGATTTGAAGAAGGTAGAAGGCAGAATTGGACAATGGACAGATATGGATTTGGAGTGAAGAAAACTAAGGCAGAGGGGAAATAACTAATATTAAGATGTTTATTAAGGTCTTGCTGGAGCAAGATCACTCATAAGGATCCCGCCCAGAAATAGCCCTCCCGCATCTTAGTAGAGAAACATCCTATCTTCGGAATGAGAAAGCTTTTGGTAGAAGACGGGGGCATGTTGTCTAGGTTTTGAAGATAGTGCAGCCAGGAACCAGCAGAGTAAATAAAATTGGGTTTGACTGTGATGAGAGGACTGGAGGACAGAAAGAGGAGACTGGATGCCTTTGTAACACTTTGCCTTTACCCAAGTGTGCCCTTGTGCCTAGAATACCTTTCTTTCCTTTTTTCCACCTGGCAAATTCTGACACTTTATTTCAAATAAGAATGATGTCTTCTGTGAGGTGGTCCTGACCTCCACGTCCAGCCCACGGCTCATCCCCAGCTCCCCTGGCTCCTGCATATGCAAAGAGCGGTTATCCTACCCAATTTGCTTATTCACTTAACAAATATTTATTGAATCATTATCATGTTCCAGACACAGCTGTGGGCCCTTGAGAGTCGTCGGTGGATGAACGGAACAGAAAAACTCCCTGCGCTCTGGGGCTCACATTCTCGAAGAGGACAGAAACAACAAATCATTGTGACAACAAACAAGGACATTTGTGATATGCTAGGACGTGGTAAGTCCTGTGCAAAGGATTAACTGTGGACGACGGAAGGGCGGTGCTGGGACAGGACAGGGGTGTGTGTATGTTGGGGGGCAGCACTCAGGCAGGGCTGCCAGGCAGGGCGGATCTGCACAAAGGCTCCGAATGAACAGAGAAGCGACCCAGGTGGAAATTTGGCAGGAAACAGCTGCGACAGAGACGATAAAGTGTCAAGTCACTGAAGAGGTTTGAGCAGGGAATTAACTTAACATCAAAAGGACAGTGTGGCTGCTGTGTTGAGAGAGGTGACAGATGGACAGACAGGGAGGATCTGGTAGGAGGCGATTACAGTGATGGAACTGAGAGATGTCATGGCTTGAACCCAGTGAAAATAGATCCTGGATTTGAGAGAAAGACAGAAACAAGGATCACGGTGAGGATTTGGGCCCGTGAGTTGCAAGACCATGACTACCTAGTTTGGAGAGGGAAGGCCGGGGTGGGGGCGCCCGCAGGAGTGAGGTTTGAGATGGCTGTTAGTCGTCCTGAGGGAGGTGGGACAGGCAGCTGTGTCTGGAGTAGGAGAGACAGTGTTGGCTGGGAACTGATTTGGAAAGTCTTCAACATATATGGTGCTTTCAGCCATGACACTGGATAGCATTGACAAAGGAGTGAGTTTACAAAACAAAGAAAAAGGAAGAATCAACACTGAGCTCTGTGAATTAGAAAGGTAGGGCAGAGAGAAAGAACTAGCAGGGGCAGCTGAGGAGTGACCACTCAAGGGGGAAGAATCTGAAGGATGACACCCTGAGAACCAAGGAGGAGAGTATGTCAAGGAGAGGGACACAGACCTCGGTCAAGGCCGGCTGACAGTCGGGCAAGCCAAGGAACGGGAACTGGCAGACCTTACATAACTGGTGTGAGTGAGGAGGGGCGATCTGATGGACTGGCAGGTGGTGAAGGTCTGATTGGAATGGTTTAAGAGAAAACTGACTCTGCGGGAGTGTTGCTGCGGAAACAGGGGAGGAAAAAGACCAGTGGCTGTGGGATAAGTGAGTCAAGAGAAGGAATTTGGGGGGCTTGTTTTTTAATTGTTGACTAAGTGAGAATAGGAGCATGTTTGTACGATGAGGGAATGTTCCAATACACAGCAGGTTAGCAATTAGTTGCTTCTCTATTTTCTCTATTAGAATATTCGTTTCCTAACTTCAGGTCCCCTATGTTACTCATCTGTTTAGCTCCTGTTCTAAGAATAATGCTTCCAATACAAAAAATGTTCAATAAAGTTTTGTTACATTGACCTCACAATACAATTTAAATATTTACCATCTGTGAAGCAATAAATCCAAAAAGGGCACTTGAGGTCGGTGGAGGCAGACAGTAGAAGGGAGGAAGTGGCCACAGTTTGCAATAGAAATGCAAGAGATAGATTTGCCTCCTCATTTTCTATGACTCTCAGATTTACTCAGCCCCCCTTCACCTTGACTAAGATTCATGCCAGTATCCAGAAGACTGACACTCTGACCTCCATGCTCCTGGAGGATGCTGCTAGACCTGAGTCTCCATTAGGACACAGGAGGGAGCCCAGGGTGAAAGGGTGGATTCTTTGGTATCCAGAAAGTTGAAGAAGAAAATAAGTTGAAATTACAAATAAAAATGGGCAATTGAAATGATGTAATCTTGGTCCACTACACTACCAATATTTCATCCCTATAAAGGATAATTTATACCTAAGACAAGGAATATAGATAAATAATAAGATAAGCCTTAGATGAAAAATACTAAAGTTTCTAAAGCCTATATAGTTTCATTAAGCAAGATAATTGGGTTACAGGATGGATTATGGGGGCCACAAAATGGGCTGCGAGACCAGAGGACTTAAAGTCTGGTGACAAGAGAGGACACCTGAAGGAGGCTTCTGGCGGGGATCCAGACTCTGGCCTCTGAAAGCATTTGCTGGGAGGACTTTACTCTGGAGGTGGCAGAGGGTTCTTGCTCACTTCTGTGGCTCATTCTTCCTCGTCCTTCCATGCCTCACATCTAGGGACATGAGTGGTGAACCATGGACCGCGGGAACTGGAGCCAGGTGACAGAGTTCATCATCTTGGGCTTTCCCCATCTTCAGGGGGTCCAGGCTTACCTCTTCATCTTGTTACTTCTCATCTATCTCACCACCGTCCTGGGAAACCTGCTGATATTCCTGGTGGTGTGCCTGGACTCCCGGCTCCACACCCCCATGTACCACTTTGTCAGCGCCCTCTCCCTATTGGAGCTCGGCTACACCGCTGCCACCATCCCCAAGATGTTGTCGAACCTGCTCAGCGAGGAGAAGACCATCTCTTTCTCCGGATGCCTCCTGCAAATCTATTTCTTTCACTCCCTTGGGGCTACTGAGTGCTATCTCCTCACAGCTATGGCTTATGACAGGTACTTAGCCATCTGCCGGCCCCTCCACTATCCCACCCTCATGACCTCAGCACTCTGTGCCAAGATTGCTGTTGGCTGTTGGTTGGGAGGCCTGGCTGGGCCAGTGGCTGAAATTTCCTTAGTGTCCGGTCTCCCTTTCTGTGGCCCCAATCGCATTCAGCACATCTTTTGTGATTTCCCTCCTGTTCTGAGCTTGGCTTGTACTGACACATCTATCAATGTCCTGGTGGACTTTGTTATCAACTCCTGCAAGATCCTGGCCACCTTCCTGTTGGTCCTCAGCTCCTATGTCCAGATCATCCGCACCGTGCTCAGGATCCCTTCAACTGCGGGCAAGAGGAAGGCCTTCACCTGTGCCTCTCACCTGACCGTGGTTCTCATCTTCTATGGGAGCATTCTCTTCATGTATGTGCGGCTGAAGCAGAGCTACTCGCTGGACTGTGACCATGCCCTGGCTGTGATCTACTCGGTGCTCACGCCCTTCCTGAACCCCTTCATCTACAGCTTTCGCAACAGGGATATTAAGGAGGCCATGAAGAGGCAGTTAACGAGGTCAGGGATACTGGGATGAAGGTGGGGAGGGCAGGCCAAGTGGGAGGCTGACGTATCGTGACCCTGGGGGTTGTCAGTCAGTACAGATGAGAAATCAAGCATCGAGTGCTTTCCTGCGCGGGACACAGAGCTGGGCCGAGAGCTGCCTGGCTCTCAGCACCAACACAAACACCATACTGTGCTGGAGCCATCCCCAGCTAGCAGCCAGATGGGAATATGGTACAGTGCGGGGGTTTGCAAATCCCAGGCATTTGTAGAGCACACATGGGACTTTTGTCAGCTCTCTGTCTTACCTACTATGAATATATATATATATATATATATATATATATATACACACACACAGTAAATTTGATGTATATTTAATATAAATGCATTTAGTCATATTCTAAACAATAATATTTGTGAAATAAATTTTAGAACAAAAATAGTTTTTCATGTACCACTTACCCCTAAATGGTATTTCATGTGTACCAATTATTTATGTATTAAAATGGGAAACACAGGCATAGTAGAAGAAAACTTTTTAACAACATACATCTGGGTTTAAATCCTAGTTCATTCAGTTACTTATTAATTACGTGATCTTTAGAAAGTAACTCAAAATCTTGGAGTCTTAATTTCGTCATCTGTTAAAAATATTTTCGTGAAGGTTGCTTTGAGAATTAGTGATAAGGTCTATACACCAGAGATAAAGTGTCTGGCATGTAACTGATATAAATATATTTATTTATTTATTTATTTTATTTTGCCCCAAACCTCTCATCATTACACTGAGCTTTAGAATAATATCCAGGAAAATGTAATTATGCAAGAATATGCAAAAAAAATTCCCAGATACTGTTCTTCAGAGGAAAGGAGCAAAGGAGCCAGAGGTCCTACTAGAGAGGCGAGCCAGCTGGTTGCCCTTGGGTTCTGGCCAGCTGTGCGTGCCAGTCTTGGGTCCTTGACATCCATTCCTAATGGGAGTGCAGGAGTCGAGCCACTGGCAGGGAATAGGATTACTCTTTACATTGGACTAGTTCTTTATTCTGCTTTAAGCTAATTATTTCCTTAAACATATGAAAATACGTGAAAAATAATCTTATATCTTAGCATATGAGCTATGTGGTGATTTAATTATTTAGCTGGTGTTAGGGATTATTATGCATCTGAATATCTACTATGAGTAGAGAATCAAACATTGACTATAAGAAAACTTGCAATTTTGCAGAACTTTCTACAAACCCCCCCAAGTGTTTCTATTCCCACCATCTTAAAGATACCCATTCTTCTGCCCATCCAGTCCAGTAAGCACATGTCTACTGAGCTCTAACTCTATATCTGGTGCCATGCTAAGGCCTACATAAAAGGATGAACAAAACAGAATCTGTCCAGTCCCTGCCCTTAGGCTGGTTGGAAAGAATTGAGAATATAGATATCAACATTGTCATTAATTTATACTCAGTTACAGTAAGTTAATAAACATTGTGGTGATTAGTAATAAGACACATACACTCTCTCTTCTGGAGGAAGTTACACTGAAGCTGAAAACTAAAGGACACATCAGAATCAGCCGTTTTATGAGAGCAATGATTGTATCCACTTCATAAAATTGGAAATTTAGAACCAGGAAGGTGGAAAGACTTGCCAACAGTACAGGAAGACAAAATCTTCAGCCTCCCAGCTGGGTCCCTCCAGTCTTTAAAAGGTCCACGAAAGCACAGGAAAAAAGGAGAAAAAAGATGAAAGTACCAGTTAAAACAGTTGATAGCTAGGTTGTGGTTCTGGAAACAAGCAGGCAGAGGCCGCCAGGGCACTGGCAACCGAGGATTTGCAAAAGCAGGTGTGAAAGTAGGGCTCACCTTCAAGAGAGTGAAGGACAACCCACAGAATATGAAAATTATTTGCAAACCATGTGTCTGGTAAGGGACTTATATCTATCATATATAAAGCACTCTTACAGCTCAAGAATACAGAGGCAAATAACACAATTGAAAAATGAACAAAGGATCTGAGCAGACACTTATTCAAAGAAGATATGCAAGTGGCCAATAAGCACGTGAAAAGATGCTCTGCATCATTAGTCATCAGGGAAATGCAAACCAAACCCACAATGAGATTGCTCTTCACACCCCATCGGATGGCTAGCATCACAGGGCCTGATACCCCCACATACTGGTGGTGGGGGGGAACCATGACCCTCACACAAGGCTTGTGGAAATGTAAAGCACTGCAGCCACTTTGGAAAACAGCCTGGCATTTCCCCAAAAGATTAAACATAGAGTTGTCACATGACTCAGCAATTCTACTCCTAGGTGTATATCCAAGAGAAATGAAATGAAAATATAAGCTCACACAAAAACATGTACCTGAGTATTTAATGGGGACCATCCAGATGTCTACTGATGGAGAACTGAATGAACTAAACGTGTACATATCTAAACACTGGATTATATTCATACAGAACAAGCAATGGGGTCCTCATACCCACCACAGCATGGATGAACCTTGCAAGTATTATTCCGCATGGAAGAAGCCAGACACAAAAAAGGCCACGTACTCTGTGATGTCATTCATACAAAATATAAGGGAAAGAAAAATCTGTAAAACAAAAACTGGATTAGTGGCAGAAGTGCGTGTGGGGGGCACCTGGGTGGGGGAGTGATGGCTGAAGGATACAGAGTTTCTGATGAATCGGTAAATTCTATCCCTGAAACTAATAATACACTATACGTTAACTAACTTGAATTTAAATAAAATCTAAAAAATATACTCGAACCTAAAAAAACCAAAAAGGATGCAGAATTTCTTTTTGAGGTGTTTAAAAAGTTCTGAGGTTGGCTGAAGTGATGGTTGCATGTACCTGTGAATATATTAAAAGCCATTCTTTTGGGGCGCCTGGGTGGCTCAGTTGGTTAAGCGACTGCCTTCGGCTCAGGTCATGATCCTGGAGTCCCGGGATCGAGTCCCGTATCGGGCTCCCTGCTCGGCAGGGAGTCTGCTTCTCCCTCTGACCCTCCTCCCTCTCGTGCTGTCTCTCATTCTCTCTCTCTCAAATAAATAAATAAAATCTTAAAAAAAAAAAAGCGCCATTCTTTTGTATACTTCAAATGGGTGAATTGTATGGTTTGTAAATTGTATCTCAGTAAAGCTGTTTTAAAAGGTAGGGCTGAAGTTCGGCTCACTTGATGAATATTTGCTTTAAAACCGACTGCAATGCACTGGCTGGAAGTTTGATGGGAGGCTCCTGGCTTAACAGGTCCATGAATACAGTCTCCCGGGAACATGGCCATGCTGTGCCCTGGCCTTTGTTCTGGATGTCTCCACAGGGCAGACATCTTTAAACATGATTCTTAGATTTAGGGAGACAGACAAAGAGAGAGACATGAAGTGGGGAAGGGGGGGAGGTGGAGGGTGAGTGAGCACGAGAGAACTATTCTAAGTTAAAAAAGATTTAGATGACACCACACAGAGTAACATATCACAGAATAACATGAATCTTGATTCAAATCAACCCAAAGTGAAAGGACATTTATGGGGTGGGTGGAGGCACTCGACTGTGGACTGGGTATCACGTGCTATTGAGAAATTGTTGACTCTTTAGAGTGTGACAGTGTATTGTGGTTAGTAAAGAAACTGTGTTTAGGAGGAAATGTCAACATCTTTGGGATTTATTTTAAAATATTTTGGGGATGCCTGGGTGGTTCAGTTGGTTAAGTGTCTGCCTTCGGCTCAGGTCATAATCCCAGGGTCCTGGGATCGAGTCCCGTGTTGGACTGTCTGCTCAGCAGGGAGCTTGCTTGTCCTCTCCCTCTGCCTGCAGTTCCCCCAGCTTGTGCTTTCTCGCTCTCTCTCTGCATCAAATAAATAGATAAAATCTTTTAAAAATATATTTTTAAAAAAGAGATGAGGTAAAAATGACAAATATTATTTATTATTAAAATTTGAGATCTATGGGCTTACTGTTTTCTATACTTCCATGAATGTTTATAAATATTGCATAATAAAACATTAAAAAAAAACAAGGAAAAAGGGGTGCCTGGGTGGCTCAGTCCATTAAGCGTCTGACTCTTGATTTTAGGCTCTGGTCATGATCTCAGGGTTGTGGGATGGAGCCCCATGTTGGGCTCTGTGTTCAGCTTGGAGTCTGCTTGAGATTCTCTTTCTAGCCTTCTGCCCCTACCCCCACTCGCGGGTTCTCTTTCTCTCTCTCTAAAATAATAAATCAATCAATCTTTAAAATAAACAAACAAATAAAAAACAAGGAAAAAGGATAATCATTAAAAGGAGAATTATTGTCTGTATTTTCAAACTAGCAGAGAAAAAAGTTTGTAGTGAAAAATATAAGAAATTCTATCAATCCAACTAGAAAAAGAAAGGAAGAAAAAGAATTTGAGAGAAATGAATGAAGAAAACAGAAAACACAAGTATTTTGGTAAAAACACTTCCAAATCTATTTAGACCACAAAACACGTAAATGGTTAAGCCCACCTATTATAATACAAAGATTATCATACTAGATCTTTTTAATCCAGCTATTTGCTGCTTATAAGAGAATTGATCTAAATGTACAGACACACAAAGTACGCAAGGAAAGATAGAGAAAATGTTTGGTGCAGTGATATTAATAACAAGATAGAATTTATGACAAAGGCATATTAACAGCAATATTGAGAGGAACTCTTAAGATATTATAAGGAAAATTCCACCCCAAACATAACATTCTCATCTGGGTTACATCTAACAACCTAGCTTCGAAGCATGTAAAAAAATGACAAAAATATGGGAAGAAACTAAAGCTTTTTGACATCTTTCCGAAAGAAGTGAAAATAATTGTACCAGGAAATAATAAGGATATGGAAAAACCAAACTAAAGTTATATGATTAAGCTTTAGTTGTATGTAACATATAAATTATATACATCATTATAATATACAAGTTACATATACTATATATAAAGTTATAGAGTTCCATGTGTACATCTTTGTATATAGATAGATCTTACATATCAAACATATAGGGGAAACACTTATATATGAAGCATTTATAGAGTTGATATAGCTTGTAAAGAAATTCTATTTTGAAATATAGGTATCTTAGTGACTACTTTCTCTGAACATAATGATTTTAGGTGGATGAAGGGGATGGGTTGGGAAGAGATTATTTAAAGGAGAGAAATGCATCAAATTAACTGTTATCTCCATGATTATTGTACTTTACCCAACATGGGAGTTGATTAGTCCAAAGATATGACACATGGAAGGCGATCTAGTGTAGCCAAAGAATAAAACACTTACGTTTTTATAAGAAAAAATATGCATGCAGTTGAGGGATATCACTGGTTAAATTGACCCAAACCAGAGGTTTGTGTGGTCAGCCCATGTGCCTTAGGCAAACTTGGTGCTTTGTTCCCTGAGGTTTCAATCCCTGTTTGAGGGGATGAGAATCTCCTATCTTGGTCTCAGAGGAGCAGTGTCTCATCCCACACTCTGAGAATATCTGACTCTTTTGCTAAGGGATTTAGTTATAAGTCTGATCATTTTCCACTTCTAAAATAAAAAGAACTGTGTCTTATGAAATATAGTAAATGTCCAACACGAGGAAACACCATACATCCTAAACAAGACTCTGTTATCTACACGTGCAAAGCGTTCTTCTGTTTTTTGCCAAAAACCATACAACAATGATAATTTTTGGACATGTGAAACCTAGGGGATTCAGCATTTGCTACTGGGATCCCAGAAAGCAAAAAGTAAAGGTTGAGTGGTATCCCCTGGAGATGTACCACATGAGACCCTGGAAGTAATTTTCAGTTCAGAGCAATAATAAAAGTAACAAAAGCATTAAATAATAATAATTAATATTTGATAAATATTATAGGCATGGAATTATCAGCTTAGCCTGGCTCCTTTGGATCTGGCCTCCACACAGACGACAGACCCTCCCTCCTGGGCTGCTTCTCCTTCTGCTGCCTTGGACGGATATGGGAACTGCCTGTCATTGTCACCAACGTTCTTCTCTCTGTTGCCTCTGCTCTTATAGGCATCGATCCACCTGTAAGATTAGTTGGTCCACAGGTCAAGAACAAAGCTTGGCTAGTTGACAGCCTGTCGACAGAACCCTGTGCTGAAGGCTGTGGTGTTAAGGATGAGGGAAACTTCTTCCTGCTGTGTGTGTGCCCTTTAATCCCATAGGAGGTGGGGGGCAAGCAGGAAACCAGAGAGAAGCAGAAAGACAGAAAGCAAGTCACGTCCAAACAAGGGCCCACGTTGGTCCTGACACCATTGGTAGCAATATCAGTGTGAGGAATCTTTCTTGAAGATTCCAGTAATTTGGAGTAACGTTGAGAAGTAGGGGACAACAGGGACAGAAATAACCATCCCTGAGCTTTAATCCCAAGTGTTAGGACGTCCTCTGAAAAGAATCAATGGGCAGAGTTGAGAGAGAATGCACAAAAGGGTGTGTATTCTAATAGGTGTGTAACACAAATAGCACATTTGGGAAAGGTTAAAGGAAATAGAATAATCTAATGGCTGGGAATAGCGAGTGCACAGGGACAATTGCATCTCGTGCCAAGAAAACCAGCCAATTTGATGGATAATGACATTCTTGTTAAGAGCAGCTAATGAATGGCTAGACTTCAAGGTCTCCAGAAGCCACTCCACCGGTGTGACAGTCGCTAAGTGAATCCTCCGCACCTAACACAGGATCCAACATAGAATTGCCACTCAAATGTTTTTTAATGAATCAATCTTGAAATCTGGAGGAGCAAACCCTTTCAGGACTTCCTGTATAATAATTAGTGACCACATTTCCTCTGGAGCTTTTTCTGGGTTTCGAGACTGGTCTTAGAGGATGACAGTCTCGTGAAGCAGGCACAGATCACGGTGAAGAAGTCCCGGCTCCGGGAGCAGATGTAATTGTGTCCTAATCATTAACTCTGTGAACTCAGACTAGTTATTGAAATTCTGTGCTTTGCATTTCTCATTTGGGACAATCAGGGTTAATATTGCTTCCACAGGATTGTTGTGAGTATAAACGAGACAGGACATGTAAGGTACTCGTCCCAAGCTCAGATGTTATTAAAAAAATGTCAGCCCTTATAAATCTCAAAGGGCCCCGGGCTGGAGACGATCTTAGTGACCATCTAATGCAGCTGCTCCCAACTCTGATCCATCCTCAGAATGTTCGAGTCAGCTTTCCAGAAATGCAGGTGCATGCATGGGCTTCACTTTCAGATTTTCTAAGTTATAAGTTTGATGACCAATTGGTTTGGGGGAACCGCCGATCTGATCCAGCCAGAATTTTACAGATACAGAAACAGCACAACTTAGTGGCAAAACAGGTATAAAATCTGGTTTGAATGAGACTGTTTCTGTGATGCCACAGTCCCCTGGGTGAGGGCTGGAAGCTCATGAAGGACAGAGTCAGTGACTCCTACAGCTCATTGGAAACTGGTGGGTTTCATGAAACTTTTGGGGAAAGACGTTGGTATAATTTCATTTCTTTTTTTTATGATTTATTTACTTATTTGAGAGCAAGAGAGAGAGAGAGAACATCAGCTGGGGGAGGGCAGAGGGAAAGAATCTCAAGCAGACTCCCTGCTGAGCACAGAGCCTGACACTGGGGCTCAATCTGACGACCCTGAGATATGAGCTGAGCCAAAATCAAGAGTTGGACACTCAACTGACTGAGCCACCCAGGCTCCCGGGTATTCACTTCTTGAACAACAAATAGATCAAACAAAAGTACGTGTTTACTGGGGACAGGGGATGAAGTAGAGCCCTGAGGTCCAGACCAGCTCTGTCACTAAGCTCCTATGTGACCTCAGGCAAGTCAGTGAACTTCTCTGAGCGTCAGTTCCAACACGTAAATAATGGTGATTTCTGACCTAATTACTTTAGGATATTTTAAATTTAAAGAGGACTCATACACGTGAAGATATTTCAAATGGTAGATTGCTAAAAAAGTAGAGTGGACTATTTCCACTCTGCATTTGTATGTCACTCCTTTGGGTCTCAAATTCTACGTGCCTGGTGCATGTGATCAGGGCACGGAGGCTGACTTGAGTTTGTGGGTTAAATAAGCTAAAGATGGAGCCTGTCTTTCTTTAGCATCAGGAAGTTGTTTATTCATGTGGGGGGCTGAGCAGCAGGGGGATTCAGGAACGGAGAGAGGATTGGGGGCAAGCTGCCAGTAGCAAATGGTCAGAACTACAATGTCGTCTTTCACGTCCCGTCCGTCCTGCTGTCTGGCCTCACCTGCGTTTGGGATGTGGGGCCGCAGAGGACAAGGACAGGAGCCCATCTGGGGGTAGAGGAGGAAGCCAGCCTGAGCCGAGCAGCAGTTACTGCTTCGGAGACACAAACACGGCAGGGGCCTCGATGCAAACGGGCTAGGGCATTGCCACCCATGACCAGGACACGGCAGTTTTTTGTTCTTGTGTATAACAATAGAGCGAGGAGCATTATATTTCTACAACAGAAGCACGAACAGGTCAAGAAGTGATGACATGCTGAACTTCTGGGAGGTTTTTCAGAGTCCAGCTTCCAGTCTACCCTCCGACCCCACCGGCCCTCCTCCGACGGCAGAAAAGCCTTCCGATAGCATCTTTCATGTCCTTGTTTCTCAGGCTGTAGATAATGGGGTTGAGGAAGGGAGCGAGGATGACAAAGGCGACAGCAATTGTTGTGTCCCAAAACACAGAGTAGGCGGCTGAGAATCGCACATACGTGAGAGACACGCTGCCAAAAAACAGCAGGAACACAGCAAGGTGGGCAGCACAGGTGGAGAAGGCCGACGCATCCCCAGAATCACCAAGATGATCCGCACGTGGGACAGGGCGATGGCCAGGAAGGAGGCCAGGATCTCCGCTGCATGGATGGCGTCCACAATGACCACCAGCGATGTGTCTGTGCAGGCCAAGCTCAGCACAGGTGTGGAGTCACGGAAGACCTGCCGGATCTGGCTGGAGCCACAGAAAGGCAGGGTGGCAATCCACGCGATCTCAGGGAGCACAAGGAGGAAGCCCCGGAGGCAGGACCCGGCTGTTAGCTGGACACAAAGCTGGGGAGTCATGATGGTCAGGTAAAGGAGAGGACTGCAGATAGCGATGTACCTGTCAATGGCCGTTGCCGTCAGGACGCAGCCCTCTGTGATGCCCAGGGAGTGCAGGAAGTACATCTGCAGGAGACAGCCAGCCACAGAGATGGTCCTCTGCTCACTGACCAGGCTGGAGAGCATGAGGACAGGACACTGATGAAGAAGTACGTGGGCGTGTGCGGGGCCACGTCCAGCTGGACGGCAATGAATATCATCAGGTTCCCAGTTATGATAAATCCACAGATGAGAAGCAGGGGAATAAAGAACAAGAGCCCACCTTGATGCAGAGGTGGGAACACAGAGAAAAGGACCTCAGTCACCGTAGTCTGATTCCCACTGGTCACCATCTGTGTCATCTGTGAGGGGAAGAAAGGAGACAAACTCCCGGAATGGGGTGGAGACCATCCACTGAAAACCACTCCACTCCTTTCTGTGACCAGTTCCTTAAGCTGACTCTGGGACCCTAGTCAGGCCAGTTAGAAAGATCTCACAGCTCTACCTCCACGCCAGAAGCACCTGGAATACTTGCTTTTGGACCCCTCAGTGCATCTTTTATAAACATCTTCAACTGACGCGAAGGAGACACAAAGTGACACACAAATTAATTCTCTGGAAATATTTTCCGGAGGCTCAGTCACTTCTTTAACTTCTTGGTTATTCCCCTCACTCTCTGCCCTCTGTGTTTAGCTTTAAAATGTGTACTTTCTTTTTTTTTTTTTTTTAAGATTTTATTTACTTATGAGAGAGAGAGAGAGAGCATGCACGCGAGAGAGCATGAGTGGGAGAGAGGCAGAGTGAGAAGGAGAAGCAGGCTCCCTGCTGAGCAGGGAGCCCAACACGGGACTCGATCCCAGGACCCTGAGATCATGATCTGAGCTGAAGGTAGACACATAACCTACTGAGCCACCCAGGCGCCCCCAAAATGTGTACTTCTCTTTCTATTTTTCATTCCTGTTCTTCAGAGTGATTTAAAAAAAATACAGAAACGCTGTCCAGAGCCCTGGTCTCAATAATTCCTCACATTGCTGTCCCATCTTTTCTGGCCCTGATCCCTAACGTGAGGCTGGCTGAAGGGTCATCTTCACCTCTGCCTTGTTTCTGTTCATCTCATGGTGACATCTGTTTCTCGCTAGCTGCTAAGTGCCCAGATGTCAGGAAATATTCCTCTTCACATTCCTTCCCTTCTCCCTCCTCCTCCTCCTCCTCTCTCAGTGGTTCACATTGATAGCTGCTCAGGCCAAGAGTCTTTCTAGAACCACTTTGCTCCTATTGGTCACTGAACTTTGGACAAGCATATAACTCCACCCCCCACATACCAACCCTCCTGGGATGCATCTAAGAGCCATTGGATAAGAAAATCACTTCTAACCTAACTACGGCTGTCTCGGGAAGGAAGTGTCACAAAACCCAGCTGCAATAGAAATCAGACCAGCGTCTACTTGTTAGGGAGAAGGGCAACTAGACTTTTTGCGAGGCTAATTAAAGTTCGGGATATTAATGTACATTACCTCTCACCTTGACTATTTTAACATCTTTTTCACTGGTTTCCTTACCTCCAACAAGTCATTCTGCAGATGAGCATGGCTTTTACTGTCCCTGTTCTTTTCAAAATGATTCAAGGATAAGCCCCACGGATCTTAGCCTGATATTCATTGTCTTCTCTGATCTGGTTCCAATCAAATTTTAGAGCCAAATATTTTTCTACATATTCAACAGCTCAGCCAAATAGGATGATTTCCTGTGTTTCTATTTTTGCTTATGTCCTTCCTTCCTTTCGTTTTCTCTCTGTCTTCCTCTTGGAATCCTAGTTGCCGGTGTCCAGCAAACCCTCTTATATCATCCTGCTGCTCTCACTGATCTGCACGGCTGGAAGCGAGCCCTCTCTCCTCTGACCCGCAAGCGTGCTGGGGATTCTCTGCTTCCATGACTTTGAACACACACATCCTACACTCTAAATATTTGTGTATCAGCGTTGTCCAACCCCCCAAGTGGACTGAAAGCTCCATAGAGGAATCATAAGGGATAAATGAAGTAGTGTTTGTGAAGAGCTCCCAGGTGACGGTCATGATGCTAGACTTTACATATTTTATCTCATTTATTTCTACCTATGACAGAGAGATTATTATTATTGTTCTATAAGTGCAAAAGTTGAGAACCAGAGGGGAGAAATAACTTGTTCAAATCCATATTTCTGGGATCCAAAACAATAACGGGAAGCCTGGTCTTTGGCTTTAAAATTCCACTATTATTATTATTATTTATTTATTTATTTAAATTCCACTATTATTTTTTGTACCAAGGTGGGAAATTTAGGTCAGGAGTCACCAGTCATCCTGTCTGCTTCCTACTCTGGGCACCACTTTATCCTCAGGTGTGTGTTCCCGAAGTGTGAAATGAGAGAGCAGAGGTGTTTTATGTTTGGTTTGTTTTTTTGCAGGTCACAAGCAGATTAAAATAAATGCACTGCAGATTAGGAAAATGAATTCCTATAAAATGCTTCTTACCTTAAGCCTCAAGCCTGGAGGAAGGCTTTGGAAGGGAGGAAACATCAGTGTTGGGCAGAAGAGCAGAGCCTGTGTGGGGACAGGTGAGAGATGGGAGGGATTTGGGGCCGAAGCAGCCATGTCTCTGTCCTTTCTCCGCCTGAAGCACAGACAATGGCCATGCTGAGTGGTCCTTATGGACAATGTGGCTGGACAAAGCAGGAGGTGATGGGGTTCTAAGAAAAGGCAAGCAAGTTCAGCACAGATTGGCTCGTAAAAGGCAATAGAGTGTCTACTTTGCCCTCGGTGAGGCCTTTCTCACTGGGAAGACTGCATCATTGTTCATCATTTGTACATTTATTCAGTTAACATTTACATATTGATCTACCCTCTCTATTTGCCAATCACTGCTATAGGTTCAAGGGCTACGTGAAGGTGTATTAAATAGTATTCTTGTATTCTTGCTCCTGAAACATGTGAAGAACACTTTTAAGATTCCTAGAATGACAGATAATCAGCCGTGCCCAAGGAGCTCACCTTACAAATATTTGTTGTATGGTAAAAAGAGACTCAAATTAGATTTTAGTCCTGGGGGGGGAAAGGCAGTAAATTTCTCTGTGACTCTCCAGGAATCCGTAATTCAAATTCACAAAATTTTAGTGTTGGGAAGACCTTAGATGTTATGAGTATCTTCACCTGTTAGCTGCACTATGTTTGTTCTAACGGCTTTTCTAGATTTCATGTCTCATGAAAGACCTGCAAAAAAACAAACCAAACATAAAACACTTTAATTTTTTCACCATGCAATCAAGTTCTAAAAATATGAAATTTTAGCCCATGCATTGAGGAAACCTTACCCGGAAAGTGAGGGCAAGTCTGGGTCCAGAGGAGTGAAGGATACAAGGAGAGGGCAGGAGCTGGAGGAGGTGAGGCAGCTGAGCAGTTGGATGGTTTCCTGTCAACAGTCTTTCACACTTACCTTGCCTGAGACCACGGCGACATTCCTCAGGGTCTCTGCAGCTACCAGCCCCTCTGCCAGTTTGTCAACAAGGATACTGATGTCTGAGAAGGCTCTTTGGGGAATTTCTAGAGGGGAAAAATCCTTCCCTGGGACTTTCTCCTTTGCAGGATCTCAAGGAAAAGTGGTGCATTCCGCTCTCCTCTCTGAGGGATAAATTAAGGGAAAAGTCTCACATAGTAATTAAATATTCCCCGGGGTCAAGTCTCAAAAGATTCCCTGTGGCCAAATAGCTCTGTGTCTCCCAGGGGTGTAGAGCTGAGCACTGGGGCTGGAGTAGCTGCAGAGTAGACCCGTCAGGACCACGCTGTTCTGGCAACAGTAAAGAAACTCAGTAAACATTGCTTTGTTCTCAACCGTTCACTCAATTTCCACTGTGCTTTCCATTCCTTCTGCTGCTCTAAAAATAATGATGATGAGAATGATAAATCATTTGGAATATCAACAAAAACCAGGAACTATAAATGATGGGTTATAGATAAATATAGAACTTTGTAAAACTCTTGGAAGACACCGAACACCTAAATCAATGGGCTGATATGATGTATTAATGAATAGAATGTCTCAGTTACAGAAACAGGCCAAATCTACACAAATCTATCTATTACTTCAATGCAACTTCTATCACAATTCCATTTGGGTAGGGGGGAGTCGATTGTGTCAAGGTGAGGGACAGACAGATATTTTGAAGGAGAAGATTAAAATGGCAAGTCTTGTCCTATTGTACATCAAAGGTTATAAAAGAGCAGTGTAACAAGCTAATGGAAACCAAGAAATAGATGGACACATATAATATTTGACAGATGGCCGAACCGAAACATCAGAACCCGGGGCAGGGGCTGGGGAGGATGGGCAGAGCCGGCACAGAGGGTCTGTGGAGAAAGGGCTGATTGTTAATCATGGTCCTAGAGCCTCTGTTTAAGCATATGAGAAACATAAAATAAAATTTGTCCTGACCTCATTACATTCCCACAAGTCTACAGATAGAATGAAAGTTTAATATGAGAAGTCAACTTTAATACTTTATTTTTTTAAAAGATTTTATTTTTAAGTAATCTCTACACCCAACATGGGGCTCGAACTCATAACCCTGAGACCAAGAGTCCCATGCTCTACCGACTGAGCCAGCCAGGTGTCCCTTATTTTTTCCAAAAAATTTTATTTTTAAAAAACAATACTTTAAAATAAAATTTGGGAGAATATTTTTATCACTTCAAATAGAAAAAAAATCTTAAACAATTCAATAGAAATATAAATGATAAAGGAAAACACCATTAAATTCAGGTATATTAATATTTCCATTTACCAAAGGGTACCATAAAGAAAGTACAGAGACAAATTACACATTAGGAGTCTGTATTTATAAATTATATAACTGAAAACAAATATTACTCAGAATATATAAAGAGCTCCTACAAATTAAAAAGAAAAAGATTTTAAAAATCAGGTGAATATATATATATATACACACACACACAATATCATATATACTCACATACACATGGCACTCAGCCTCACTGATAAGCAGGGAAATGCAAATCTAAACAATAGTGCATTATTTATATACAACCAAACAGCAACAAATGTGACCACTCAAAATGTTAGAAAAGATGTGCAACAATAGAAACCCATGCTTTATTGATAGGATACAACCTTGAAAAACAATTTGGCAGTCTCTCGTAGAGCTGAAGATGCGAATGCTCTACAACAGAAAGTGTTCATGCCTAACGAATAATTTGTGTCGCATTAATACAAGATGAAAGTGATTTTCTTTTAAAGCTGCAGCTAGATGCATTGACATGAATGATTCTCAAGAATACGTTGAGTGAATGAGCAAGTTGTACAATAATACCTAAAATATAATTCAATTTATATAGAGTTAAATAGGCAAAACCAAACACTGTTGTTTTTGACTGCATACCCACGCGCTTAACAGAGTAATGAACACGATGTGCAGGTTAATGGTGATACATGATATGGGGGGAAAGGACTGGACCAAGGAAGAGCAGTTAGTGGACTTCAAAGTTATTGATCACGTTCTATTTCTTCACTGGGGTCATGGGTTCATGTGAATGGGAGGTAAAAAAGTACAAGCAGAAATAGACATAGAAGGGTGAACTACTCCCTAAAGAAAATAAAGAAAGGGAGAATAAAGGCATTGTGGTGGCCAGCCCCGAAAGCAACTGTGTATACAGGACGAGTATATCTTTTAAGGTGAATACATTTGAGCATATTTATAAGCAGAATGAGCAGACAGCGTAGAGAGGAAGAATTGAACATGTATAGAGAGGTAGGATGGCTGGAGAAGTAACATCTCTGGCCGAGATGACGTGAGCCCAGAGCTTCAGGGCACATGGGGAGCAATGTGTCTTCTCTGGGAAGGTGCTCTCAGGGAGACCAGAGTGGAAGAGGGAAGTATGAGAGAGATTGCAGACCAGCCCAACACTGGCTCACTGTCTGATTCTTAAAATTAGTTAATTCACCCTTTCACCCAATTATTTATTTATTTAACTGTGTAGCCATTCCTCAAATGCTTATCAAGGGTCTGTTTTAAAATACCACCTTTTTACATGCAAATATTTGCTGAATGAATGAATGAAAAATTTTGTTATAATTAATGGGGGACATCTTAATGAGGTGATTTATATTGCAAACAGCATGTACTACAAGTGTTTAATTAAAATTCCATTATTTAAAAATAAAATAAAATAAAACACCACCTTTTTAAAAACTGTTCATTGAGTCAATGGAGTCACCTCTGTGCCACTATGTATATCCATTTCCTATCAGGGTTTTTTCGTTTTGTTTTTTGGGTTTTTTTTTTTTTAAACGCAAATCCATTTTTAAATTCTGTTTCCTTTCTATATCCATCACTACCAGATCATTAGATATTTAACACTTCATGCCTGTTTTATATCTCTTTTTGTAAAAAGGATGAAAATCATCTTGTGATGTATATTTCCTTTTCCTCTGGCTTTACTCACCTGGAGGTTAATTTTAGGCTCAAGATTTAGTTTAAAAAAAGGAGAGAAAGAAAGAAAGAAAGAAAGAAAGAAAGAAAGAAAGAAAGAAAGAAAGAAAGAAAGAAAGAAAGAAAAAGAAAGGAAGGAAGGAAGGAAGGAAGGAAGAGAAAGAAAGAGAAAGAAAGAAAGAAAGAAAGAAAGAAAGAAAGAAAGAAAGAAAGAAAAAGAAAGAAAAAGAAAGAAAGAAAGAAAGAAAGAAAGAAAGAAAGAAAGAAAGAAAGAAAGAAAGAAAGAAAGAAAGAAAGAAGAAAGAGAGAGAGGGAGGGAGGGAGGAAGGGAGGAAGGAAGGAAAGAAGGAAGGAAGGAAGGAATCCCTCTGGTTGTATTCCCCACTCATTATGTGGGGGGCTTGTTGAACCCCAGGTCTCTCCAAGGGCTAGCTTGTATGTGCTCATCCATATATCTTTCCTGTGGCAAGAAAGGCTGTCCTCAAACCCTTTCCTTTCCAGCCCCTTAGGGACACCTGCCGCTGGGACCACCGAAGCATGTGACATATGTGGACGGGAGCCCCTCATTCCTACCATGACTGCTAATGGCCCTGTGACCCCCTGGACCCCCCTGAGAAGTTCTGCAGAGCCATGCTGGGCCACTGCTGGCAGAATCTTCAATCATGCCCCTCAGAGTTGCTGTATGTCACTGAACTGCTGCTTCATTGCGAAGTGGAGAAAACCTGTCTTCGAACCACATTTTGTTAGCTCGACTCTTCGTGTTCCTTATCTTTCCTCCGTCTCAGCAGATACTTTATATGGAAACAATTCTCTCAACCCTTGAACAGAAAAGAAGACCAGGTGTCTCTTTCCATCTGAGGTCTAGCCTGACTCAAAGACCTAGCTTCCTGAAGGTGGGGCCACCTCCCAAAAGGCAAGCATGGCAGCAAGTTCTCCCCTAATTAACCACATAGGACATGCAGTCACTTTCCCAGGGACTGGGAAGATCCTCCCCGAAGAAAGCCTTTCTCCCATTGGATGATTCCCTGAGACACCCAGCGTCGTGGTTGCAGTTATAACAGTCCTGTTTTCTGGACTTCAGAACGATGGAGATGAAGACGTTTGGCAAACAGATGTGGCCCCCTAGGTCCTGAAAGAGGTGCCTATGGGACGAGAGGTGGGCCCTGTACTTTGGAGGGTGCATGGGCGGTATCTTTGGCTATCTATTGGGGAAGACTGCCACAGAACTCCAATTCTTTTTCTGTTGGTTTTCAGTGAAGACCTGTGGAAACTTCATTGAGGTTTTACAGACACGTGAGGTAGGGGGAAAGACCGCAGCTCAGTGATGAGGGATTGGTGGATTTGTGCCCCAGGACTACTGACGGCCACACCAAACATCTATTAAATTTTGTCTGTGCCCCTAGCTCTATGACTCTTTTCACTGCCACTGATTTCTGGGTTAAATTCTGATGTAGGATGCTTGCGTTTTATTTAGTCAAGTCAAAAAATGCTTTTTTTTTTTTTTAATTAACAAGTCAGGAAACGACAGATGTTGGCGAGAATGCGGAGAAAGAGGAACCCTCCTACACTGTTGGTGGGAATGCAAGCTGGTGCAACCACTCTGGAAAACAGTATGGAGGTTCCTCAAAAAGTTGGAAATCAGAAAATGGTCTTAAGATAAAGCAATGCTGTGGCAACCCGCGGAGCTTGCTAGTTGAGATTCCAGGCTAGCCATTCTTCCAGAAAACATATGAGTCCAGTTAGATATGGTTTTGGGCCCAAGTATCTACTTCAGATTGCCTTCCTATGTGTATGTTTTTTCCTTCCTTAAGACTCAAGTTTCTCTTCTCTTTCAGAGTAGTTTTTCTTGCCAGTTTTCACCTTTTCTGAGTTTCAATCTCCTAATTCCAAGATGTACTGCCACTGAGCTTAGTGTTAATTTCCCTATTTATCTCCCATCTGCCTCTGAGAGAAGAAACGAGAACATTAGAACAGCGTTAACTTCTGTCATATGAGGAAATCATATAGGGGGTAATAGAACCAAGAGATACTGGGATGCCAAAATGATTGAAAAATCTCATATACATTCATATTATTGATCATGCTAAGAAGTTCAGGCTCTATTTGGAAGCCTGTGTGATCCTCCTCCAGGTCTGTTTTCAGACACAGTATTGACAGCTTTGTATTTAAGAAAGATTATTCCAGAAGCTGGGTGGAGGGTAAATTGGGACAAACTAAGTTTGAAAACAGTGAGTCTAGGTAAGAGTAACTAAGGCAAGAAACCATCAGAGCATACATTATGGTTTCTTGTGAATCTCTATTTTTTTCAGGTAGAAGTTTTCTTAAAGAAGAGCAAAGGGAAATTTTGTCTCTTATATTTCTCCTGTTTCAACACAGATTTAATATTCTAATGTATCTATAAAAAACGAGAACAAAAATAAATTAAAAATATTTGGTTGTCATATACCAAGCTGACTTTCTGTTTAAATCCTCTGGTATTCTGGTTTCAAAAGAATTTTATCTACTTTTTATATCTTTTGCCAGTTCACAATTGTCTGACTCCTTTTGGTAGGTATCAGTAGTTTTCTCCATTTACGTATTTTAATTTAAAAAAATTGAGATATAATTGGCATTTAACGTTGCATAAGTTTAAAGGGTGCATGTTGATGTTCTGGGCTCGTATACTGCACTATGATTCCTGTCACAGTGTCGTCATCACGTCATTGTGGAGTTCCGTCTCCAACAACGTCACCTGCAGGCGTTTTCCTACAGTGGAGGCAAGTCTCAGAATTCTGCCCCATGTGCAAACGTTTATGAGTAAGCAGGCACAGAAAACATTATCAAAGCTGTTCTTAGAAGCTCATGCAAGTCCCAACTCTATTCTTTCTTCTTTATTATTGAAGTATAATTGACATACAATGTTATGTTGGTTTGGGGTGCACAACATGGTGATTCGACAATTGTATATGTTACGCAGTGTTCACCATGATAAGTGTAGCTGTCTTCTGTCGCCGTGCCCCGTTATGAAAATATTATTGATTCTATTGATTCTATTTCCTGTGCTGTGCTTTTCATTCCCATGACTTATAACTGCAAGTTGGTGTCTCCTAATCCCCTTCACCCAAATCTCTGTACTTTCAGCTCTCTGATTAGAAGGAATAAAAGTCTCCATCAAAGATAAGATGTAATAATTCTCCCTGGTAGAGAAGCAAATGCGGTGCTGGAGATCAGGTGATGGATCTCTGCTAAGGGTGAGCACAGGACCGGACACATCATGGACCCACTGTGCCCTCCCAGCTTTAGAGGTGACTTGGCTCACTGTCTTATTTTATCACTTCAGGGGAGAGTTTAGGTGTATTTCTAGCCAATCCACATATCTTGGTCACCGGGTTTTTCAGTCCCCCCTCACTCCCCACGAATTCTAATGTTCTGTATGCCACTGGTTCTCAACTGGGGCAATTTTACTCCCTCTCCTCCCCTGCAGGGACATTTGGCAATTTCCAGAGACATTTTGGTGATCATGACAGGGAGAGGGGCTTGTGCTGCTGACACCTAGTGGACAGAGGCCCGCATTGCTGCTAAACATCCAACAACGCACAGGAAAGCTTCCCACCTTTCACCCCCAGCAAAGAATTACCTGGTCCAAGCGTCAGTTTCTCGAGAAGACCTGCTCTGTGCTAATGAATGAACCCAATGGTGCGGGTACAGATATGCGTATCTGAAGCTCTTGCCAGACCTGCTGTTGGATGTAGACCACTGCTGAGTCTTTCAAATGTCACCAAACCACTCCTAGAGTCTGATTTCTAGATTTGTATACAACCATTAACTAATCCTCTTTGGTACAGGTTAAGGTGAATTTGCACACACAGACATAGTGCGTGGCTCTAAGCTGTTATATTTTCTTTTTTTTTTTTTTAAAGATTTTATTTATTTATTTGACAGAGAGATAGAGAGACAGCACAAGTAGGCAGAGTGGCAGGCAGAGGGAGAGGGAGAAGCAGGCTTCCCGCTGAGCAGGGAGCCTGATGCGGGGCTCGATCCCAGGACCCTGGGACCATGACCTGAGCCTCCCAGGTGTCCCAAGACACCCTTTAAATGGTCTTATTCTTACCCACAGAGGGGACCATTTTGTCACAACTCATTTTTTATGCCTTCAACATTTCATCTCGAACAATAAAAATGCCTACCTACCTAAGTTGTTTCTAATTTGCTATTATAATAAATATTCCAATGAATCTTTGTACATAATGTTTTAATATTCAGAATATTTTCCTTATGCTCTATGGTGAAAGGCAGCTGTAAACAGACTCAAGAGTCTCAATAAAAATTGCCAAAATGCCACTCGGAGGAGTTTGTACCAAATTAAATGTCCAAATAGCAAAATTATTTGCTTAGCTTAACAGAATAGGTGATAATGTAAGATATCATAATTACTGATAAGTATTTGCAAATTAGACAGGATCACTTTACAGTTTGCAAAGCAACCCACATACATATTTCACTTAATGGACCTCATTTCAAAGCTCTTGAGCTATGTGTTATTTGAATGCAGGGGGATTCTACTGTACTTGATTCATCAGCAAACAAGCAAACCCACTGAAAACATGGATCAGGAGACCGGACAGTGGTGGCTGAGTTCTGTTTCTCTGATTTTCCTCAGTTTGAGAATGGCAGCCTCTTATGTGTTCATTATTGTTGGAAATTTCACGATCTTCTCTGCTGTCCAGCTGGACACCCGTCTCCACAATCCCATGTACAACTTCATCAGCATCTTCTCCTTCCTGGAGATCTGGTACACCACAGCGGCCATCCCCAAGACGCTCTCCAACCTCATCAGTGAGAAGAAGACCATCTCCATTACTGGCTGCCTCCTGCAGATGTATTTTTTCCACTCGCTTGGGGTCACAGAAGCCCTAGTCCTCACGGTGATGGCCATCGACAGGTACATTGCCCTCTGCAACCCCCTCCGCTATGCAATCATTATGACCCCTCGGCCGTGCGTCCAGCTATCCTCTGGCTCTTGCGTCTTTGGCCTCCTTATTCTGCTGCCAGAGATTGTGTGGATTTCTACTCTTCCCTTCTGTGGCCCCAACCAAATCCATCGACTCTTCTGTGACTTTGAACCCGTGCTGCGGTTGGCCTGGACAGACACGTCCATGATTCTGGTTGAAGACTTGATCCATGCTATTTCCATCCTGACTTCTGTGTCTATCATCAGCCTTTCATATTTAAGAATCATCACCGTGATCCTGAAGATTCCCTCCGGGGAGAGCCGTCAGAAGGCGTTCTCCACCTGTGCAGCCCACATTGCTATTTTCTTGCTGTTTTTTGGCAGTGTGGCCCTCATGTACCTGCGTTTCTCTGTCACATTCCCACCTCTCCTGGACAAGGCCACCGCCCTGATGTTTGCTGTCCTCGCCCCACTGTTCAACCCGATAATCTACAGTCTGAGGAACAAAGATATGAAAGATGCCATCAGGAGAGTTCTCTGTTTTCAATAAAGGTTCAATGTCTCTGGTAGTCAATGAGACTTCACATACATCTGCTCAAAGGAATATCTCTGTAAGTTTAAAATGCTAACAAATCAGTTTCTGAAATTACTATGTACACTTTTCATGTTGCTGTTTGGGTATTTTTTCCCAACTTTCTCAACTAAGAACTATTGTTTGATCTGATGGGGGAGGTCTTCTGTGATTCACCCATCTTGATATCATTTACAGATTATAATAGGATATTTTTCCCCTTTGTAGCTCCACATAGGGTGGTATTCTCTTCTCCAAATCAATGGAAAACACCAGGCTGAACAATTATCATACTTATTTCTTACACATTGAAACACTCTCCTTTCTTGCTCTTTTATTTTATATCCACAATACACTTATATCAGGTTTTTTTTTTTTTTTCAGTTTAAAAAATTAACAAGCTGTGCAGCGGTGAGGTAGTTTTAGCCTGCACTAGGAGCTCTGATTGCTAACATTCATCCCAGATCATGGTCTGACACGTGACTGTGACAATGCAGCCACTGGCTTTGTGACGTCTGTGTCATCCTGCCATCATCAACGCCATTGTGGTTATGTTTCACATTTTCTTTTTTCTTTTTTTTTTTTAAAGATTTTATTTATTTATTTATTCATAAGAGACAGAGAGAGAGAGAGGCAGGCTCCCCGCTGAGCAGGGAGCCCGATGCGGGACTCGATCCCAGGACGCCGGGATCATGACCTGAGCCGAAGGCAGATGCTTAACCATCTGAGCCACCCAGGCACCCGTCACATTTTCTTAAAAATTCCAGAGCGGACACTTTTGGAAACTGAAAGATTAAATAGATGAAATATATAGGCCTGGGACCAAAGCAAAAAACGCATAAATTATGTAAAGACATATACATGCCCATTTTTAAAATTAACATCACTATATTAAAATGCTCTGTTTGGGGCGCCTGGGTGGCTCAGTCGTTAAGCGTCTAATAGATTTTATCATTTATTAGAGATGTTTGACAAATATTTGGTCTGATTTATAAACTTGTCAGTTAAATCCTTTTAAACTACATTTAAATATGATATACACTCTTTTGTTTTTAAGCACCTTAATTTTCTGACTTAAAGCCTTCACAGGTTTTAAAAACAACCTTTATAATATAAAGAGAATAAACAAAAAAATTACGAATATGCCTAATCCCATATCCTTTTAAATGTTTCCATACTGTGATAGACATGGTAAAATTTCAATTTTAAATAACAAGCCTAATATTTTGAATTTCATTAACTATAAATTTTACCTCAGTGAAGTTGATTTTAAAAAAATATTAATGATTTGCTCTATTACAAATTTAAAATTAGAATTACAAGTTAGATTTGGTATTCTAATAGATCAAACTGTCTTAAATAATGCAAATACATAAAATATAAATATATATAAATTCCTTAGAGCAAAATATAAATAACATGTTTTGATTCTATTACACATTTATATAGTTAGCTCTAAAATCTTGCTGAGTTTAAAAGATGCTAAACCACTACAGAAATTATTATGTGACCCATTTCTGAAACAAATACCGAGGCTACTACAACCGAGAAAAATTTCCTGCCTTTATGTATCTAACACTATGGTGAGGGGAGATATTTTTTAAAATACACATTCATAATAAACCAGAAAACGAACAAATTACATGAAACTGTTCTGTGGGAAATAGAAAAGAAAACGTTGCAGGAAAAGGGGTTCTGGAAGGAGTAAGGAGATCATAATCTTAAGTCAAGTGGTCATGTTGGACCTCATTTAGAAGGTCACATATGGACAAGGGTTTGGACAAGGAGTTAGTCATATGGACATGTGGAGGGAGAATAGTCCAGGCAGCAGGAAAAGCTAGTGAGAGAGCCCCGAGGTGGGCAAGCACTGGCTTGTTCAAGGACTCAAGGAGGCCACTGTGGTTGAAAGGGATTGGAGGTGGAGTTAGACCACTGCAAGATGAGTGCAAGGATCCTAAAGGGCCCTGAAGGCCAATGTAAGGCTTTATATTTTCCTAACTTACTCTGAGAATGGGGACCATCGAGAGTTTGGAGCATAAGAAGGTTATTATCTGATTTGAATTTTAAAAGAACCATGCTTGTTTCCTTTTGAGAAGACAAAGAAGGGAGGCGGGGGGAAGCTGGGGTCCTCAGGAGGCTATTGTAATAATCCTGGGAGAGATGATGGTGGCTCAGGTCAGAATGGTAACAATGGAGGTGAAGAAATGTGGGTCAGTTCTAGATGTAATTTGACAACAGAGCTAACAGGGTTTTCTGACAGATTGAGAATGAAGTGTGAAAGAGAAGAGTCAAAGATGACCAGCTGGAAGGGTGGAGTTGCCACTAACTGACACGAGGAGACTTCAAGAAGGTTATGTTGGGAGGAGAAAAATCAGAAGTTTAGTTTTGCACATTTTAAGCGTAAGTGGACTATTACACATCTAAAATATTGACCAAGTGGGTACATGAGTTAGACATTTGGGAGTGGAGCCCAGGAGGAAGATGTACAGGGCAAGCATCAGCAAATATGTATTTGAAGGCACAAGACTGGAGAAAACCAGCCAAGGTATGAGTTTTGGGGTACTGTACTGTTACGGATTTGGGGAAAATAGGAAGAATCAGAAAATGTGACTCAGAAGGAGTGACCAACGAGATAGAAAAAAAATCCCAAGTGTCCCGAAAGCCAAATGAACACAATAAATAAAGGAGGAAGAAGTGGTGAACTCTGCCAAATCCTGCAAATAGTCAAGTAAGATGGAGTCTGAAAATTGACCACCTGGAGGCCAGTATTGAACTCAGTGAGAGAAATGTGCATGAAGTGTTGCAGGCAAAAGCCTGACTTGAGTAATTTCATAGGAAAGGATCAAAGGGAAGTTGGAAATTCCAAGTACAGACAATTCTTTCATGGACTTTTACTACCGATGAAAGTAGAGAAATGAGGTATTAAGGAGCAAGCGGGATCACTAATATATGTTAACTGTGATTCACAATAAAGAATATATTTTAAATCATAATATAGGACCCATATGCGTACGTATTAATTCCTGTATTTGTAACAAACACATCTTATAAAACAAAACTTACAATTACTCCATGTGGTGTTTCTTATCTTTTGTATTCTTTTTTTCTCCCTTATTCTATTTTGTTAAAAACATTGGAACTGATTCCACCACTCACTAAAGGGTTGTGACTCTAAGTATGAACACACAAAGAACTTTAACTTAATGAGTCTTTAGCTCTAATTACCTTTGGATGAAAATTTAACAGGCCATTTCTATTTTTTTAAAGACTTATTTATTCATTTTAGAGAGGGGGGTGAAGGGCAGAGAGAGAGAGAGAGAGGATCTCAAGCAGACTCCATGCTGAGGGTGAAATCCCACATGGGGCTTGATCTCAAGACCCTGAGATCAAGGCCTGAGCCAAAACCAAGAGACGAATGCTTAATGGATTGAGCCACTCATGTGCCCCAGGCTGCTTCTATTTTTGTCTTTGTATTTACCTATCGTTTCTAATGTATTTATAATAAAGTATTGCATTTTATTAAAAACCAAGTTTTATCTTTAAAAATGATAGTTTAAATGTGTTGAAGAAAATACACACTCTCCGACAGCACTGATGAGATGTCGAAGTGGCACCATCTTTTCTAAAGTGATTTAACAAAATGTGTCAAAAGAATTAATAAAAGTGCATATCTATTTAGAAGTAGGGCCAGAGAAGTCTTCTTTGATGTAGCAGCATTTAAGTTGACACTTGAAGACTAAAAAGGAATCAGCCAGGAAAGTATGAAAGAGAAATCATTTGTGCAAATGCCCTGAGGTGATAAGCAGCCCAGGGCACTAAAGGAACCAAGCACAGATGTGTGGATGGGAGACAGTAAGAGTCATGGGATGAAGGCTAGAGGCAAGATATGCAGAACCTTGGAGGTCATGTTGTGGGATATTGGAATTTATCCCAATTGCCAAGTGAGGACATTGGAGAGATTTAAGTAAGCAACTATATTCTTAGAATAACATTTTATTGTTGTACCCACAGTGGATCAGAGTGGAACATAAGTAGGGTGGAAAGAATGGTTTAAGAGACCATATCCATTATCTTTCACTAAAGAAAATACCTTCCCCAAAATTAGCGACTTAAAACAGAAACTATTTGTCTCGTAATTTATGGGTTAACAATTTGGGCTGGAATCAAGTAGGTGGTTCTTCTTGTCCGGGTTCACTCGTGTATCCAGGGTCCGAAGCTAGTTGAACCAGTCTGGTATTAACTAAGAGTGTTGTACTCTCTTCCCTCTGTTCCTTCCCCTTCCACAGGCTAGTCTCTGTTGTTCATACAGTGCCTGGTATGGGCACTGAGACAGAGCCTAGGTATGTAGGGCTTCTTGAGCACCAGGTTCAGAACTGGCACATGATGCCTTCCGTTGTATTCAGTGGCTAAATCATATCAGGAGAGGGACTCAGAGGAGGGAAAGAGACTCCACTTCTTGATGGGGAGAGCTGCCAAATCACCTTGTAAGGGGCTAGGATACAGGGAAGAGTTAGGATTGTGCCGTTTCCTTTGCAATAGAGATTATTGGTGTCCTCCCGTTGTGCTGAAATCTTCAATGGAACCACTGGAACTAATCACATATATGGGCTCAAAGAGTGGGGTAATAAATGGTTTGTATTTGGAACTGGTGGTAAAGGAATATATATATATATATATATGTTGTAATATATATATATATATATATGTAATATTCCACTAGATATCTACTCAGCCATGAAAAAGGAAATTCTACCATTTGCCACAACATGGATGGACCTTAAGGACATTATGCTAAGTAAAATAAGTCAAACAGAGAAAGACAAATATTATATGATTTCACTTTTATGTGGAATTTTTAAAAGCAAAACTCATAGAAAAAGATTTGACTCCAGTAGAGGTGATGGGGAACTGGAGGAAGGTGGTAAAAAGGTACAAACTTCCAGTTATAACATAAATAAGTCCTAGAGATTTAATGACATAATGAATGATTACAGCTAATGCTGTTGTATGGTATATAGGAAAGGTGTTAAGAGGAAATTCTAAGACTTCTCAACACAAGGAGAAAATTTTTTTTCTTTTTTTCTTTATTCTTTTCTTTGCATTATATCTACATGGGAAGGGGGATGTTAGATGAACCTATTATAATCATTTCACAATAAATGTAAATCAAACCATCATGCTGTACATATTAAATTTTTACAGTGATGAATGTCATTTTTTTCTCAATAAAACTGGAAAAAATAGTATGTATTCATATAATCTATTTATCCTGAGCAAATCTATCAAAGGAGGCTCATACTTTAAAAGGACTCTTGGAGTTCCTCTCACTAAGGAGAACCAACAAGGAAAGATCAGAGGAGGAAATCCCACTAATTAATCTGTGGGGAAATGGAACTGATGTTTTTCTCTGGTCATCAGGGAAATATCCAGTAGAGAAATCTTCCCAAGAAGGCTTTAGAAACAGGCACGATGGTCCACCTGATGAACTGAAGGGGCTTCAGCCGCATAAACCCGGGAAAGGATTCCCCTTCATCTCTGCCGGAGGTAAGAGGAGAAGGCATGTGCATCCAAGATGCAGGCTTGTCCTGTGTCAGGGGGAAAGTGAGTTGCCTACGGGGTAGAAGAAAATGACACTTAGCTTGTGCTCCTTCTATTGACTTAAATAACAGTATTTGTGGACATGTTCAAGATTACATGAATGGCTGAGTGGAATTAGGCTCAGGAGGAGGAGATACACTAGTGGAATTAAAAATTAGTGATGATGTTATGTTTTGTCTGGGGGTGTGATGATGGAATAATAAGACTTTTCCCCTAATAATGATATTGTTCCTCTGCTTTCACAGCCTCGGAGTTTCTCTAAATTAATTCTGATCCAGGAGGACACCATTTTACATACTGGTCTCTGTTCCTAGTCATATGAATATAAACCAAATAAGATCATGAATAAAGAGGTCAGATACATCTGAGGAGCCTATTCCTGAAAATCTTATTCTGAGGAATTGAGTCAAATTGAACACGGTCTGTACCCCCATACACTAATTTTTATATTCACCTTCCTTTCTCTTGGTGGGACTGGGTCAGCTCATTTCTCTCCTTCCAGTTTCCAATGGATAAACTTCGAATTGGCACATTAATTTCTGTAAAGTAGAACATTGATTTTGCTAAAACATAAGCACCCCAGATTCTATTAAAAAGATTAATATCACTCACTTAGGGGAAATAAATAGAAGCACCAGAAACACGATAAGACAATAACTCTGACTGCCTTGGGGGTCCAAAATACTTCAGTTCTAAGGCAGTAGTTGTAGACATCTTTACACTGATTTGTAAATGGAGATAGTAGAAACCTGCTCTGCCCCCTCCCTGAATCTCTGAGTGTGTCAAGGGTTCAGCTGAACAGTGAGTGTCAGAGTAGCAGATTAAAACAAAACTGAGCCCAAATGAACGTAACCGTGAAGCTTTTGATCACTTACTGTGATAGTCATTTGCTGATAGTATGAGCAAAATGCTAAAAGCAGAGAAAATATCTCCCCCAGGCCCCTATCATATTCCCTGAGAAAATGAGCACTGATCAAGGGTCCGGTGCATCAGTGCAGATGTGAGGGTCATTTTATTGTCGAAGGAGCCCTGAACAAAAGGCTCCAGCAGTTTTATGGGCCCTGAGATGGAGAGGAGGATACAGAGTGGACTAAGTCAGAGTGGGGAGAAGTGACCCCAGAGTTTCTCTCTCTCTTCCCCTAAAGAAGCCTCAGAAAGGATGCCTGAAGAGGACTTTGGCCCAAGGCTGCAAATAGAGATGTAGGAGTGCATTTGCTGGGGCAAATGGAACCATGCAAAGGGTATGAGTGGGCAAAGGAGCCTTAGTCCTTGCTGCAACTCTCTTAGACGCTTCAGTGCATGGGCTGAGACCTGGTGCCAGGGATGGCTTTCCCGGGGAAACCTTCCTGGGAAAGCCTTTGTAATCTCCTGCATTCGGGTCTGAAAATCACACAGGGTTTCAGCCAGACTCCTCGGTGCATATATATTTTTGAGGCGGAGGGTAGAGTAGGCGAGATCTCCTGTTCCCTTATTATTTTTTTCCTATGCCTTGGACTCGTAAGTCATTTATTCACAAGCTTTTACATAACTTAAATGTCTTCCCTTTCTCAACCATAAGCTAATTCCATCCCCCTGAGGCTTGGGTCAGCCTAACTTTTCTGCGAATTTCAGGTCAGCCCAGGTCTTCCATCCTTTCCTGGGTTTCTCCAAGCCCCTCCATTCACCTGTTCTAAGTTTCACAGAGTCCAGAAGACCGAGAAGGGCAAGTCTGTTCCAGTGGACTTCCATGGGCCCACACTGCTCTCCTGATCTACTTGGAGTTGAGTTTGGCAAGAGTAGAGTGATGAGTCAAAGTTATTACTGAAGATCACCCTACAGATCTGGGTCACTACCACATTCCATCCACCTGGGACTGAGATTTTCTTAGGCACAAAATACTTTCTCTTAAACTCTTGCAGCCTCTGCCTATTGCTCAGTTTCAAGGCTGCTCCCAGATTTTTAAGTATTCATTAGGGTAATACCCCTAACTCCTTGATGCTAATTTCTATCTTAATTCATTCAGGCTGCTATAACAGAAGTATCACAGAAGAGGTGGCTTACACAACACACATTTATATGTAACACCTCTGCAGCCTGGGAGTCTGAGGTCTAGGTCAGGAAGACTTGGTGTTTGCTTTGTAGATGACTGCTTCTCTCTGTATCTCCACATGGCAGACAGCAGAGAGAAGACATTCTCTCCAGACTCTTAGAAGGGAAATAATGACACTCGTGAGCTCATCTAATTCTTATTACCTTCCCAAAGCCCCATCTCTTAGTATTGTCACATTGGGAGGTGAGGTTTCAACATGGGAATGAGAGGGGCAGGGAGCAAAAACATTCAGTCCACAGTAGTCATATAAATGGAATATGTAGCTTTTGGCTCCTTCCCTTTATCACAATGCATTTGAGATTAATCTGCGTTGAGTGTATACTATTCATTTTCATTGCTGAGTGGTAGCTCATTGCATGGATGTACAAGTTCATTTATCCCTTTACCAGCTAGAGGCCTTTTGAGTTGTTTACAGTTTTATAAATAAAGCCACTATAAATATTTGTTTACAGGTGTTGTGATCATAAACCTTCAGTTTTTCCCCAAGTTTCTATTTAAATTCTAGTTAGTTAACATGTATGCTAAAATAGGCTTCAGGTATAGAATTTAGTGATATAAACAAACTTTCATTTCTTTTGGGTTAATACTTAGGAGTGGAGTTGCTGGATGACATGTTAAGGGTATGTTTGACTTTATAAGAAACTGCTAAACTCTTCCCTAGTGGCTGCACCATTTTGTATTCTCACCAGCCCTATAGGAGGGATCTAGTTGCTCTATACTTTCCCTAGCATTTGGCCTCACCAGCTGTTTTGTTAAAAAAAATGTGATTGTTCTTATAGATGTGTTACGGTGATATATCTCATTGTGGTTTTAAGAATTTTGAGTTTTCATGTATTCTGGATATGTCTTTTGCTGGATACATGTCTCACAAATATTTTCTCCCAGAATAGCTTTTCTTTTCATTCCTTAATTTTGCTGAGTTTGCAAAGCAATCAATTTTGGTGATGTTCAATTTATCTTTTTTTTTTCTTTTAGATACTGTACTTTTGATGTTATAGCATATACATTTTTGTTGAACTAGAGGTCATAAAGATGTTCTCTTCTAGTTTCTGGGAGATAATTGTTTTTGGTTTTACATTTAGGTCTATGATCCATTTTATGTTAATTCTCGTGTATGATGCAAGATTTTTTTAGCCCATTTGTTTCCAGTTTTCCCAGTGCCATTTGCCAGAAATACTTTCTTCTCTCTGTTGAATGGCTTGGCCATAAATATAAGTGTCTATTTTTGTACTCTATTTGGTTCCATTGATCTATGTGTCTATTCTTTTTTTTTTTTTTAAGATTTTATTTACTTATTTGAGAGAGAAAGAATGAGACAGAGAGAGCATGAGAGGGGGGAGGGTCAGAGGGGGAAGCAGACTCCCCGCCGAGTGGGGAGTCCGATGCGGGACTCGATCCCAGGACTCCAGGATCATGACCTGAGCCGAAGGCAGTCGCTTAACCAACTGAGCCACCCAGGCGCCCATCTATGTATCTATTCTTTTGACAATACTACACTATCTTGATTTTTTTTAGCGTTATAGTGAGTCTGGAAATGTATATCAGCAGTTCTGTCCTCTAAATTTGTTCTCTTTTTTTCAAGATGTTTTGCCTAGTCCCTTGTCTTTTCATAAAAATTTAAAATTAGCTTCTTAATATCTAAGAAAACACTCTACCTGGATTTTAACTGAGATTGCATTGAATGAATCTATCTATTATACATAATGTATAATGTACACATTCTTATATATGCATATTTATGTACTAGATGTTCTATAACCAGTAGAAAAATTAATGAGAATTGATATCTGTAGAACAACCCTTACAATAATCTTATTTATGAAAACCTGAGGGATTTACATGTATACATGTAATAATCAACATTTCCTAATTCTCTGTGGGCACTTAGTTTTCTACAAGCTGCTGAACTGATATTTGTCAAATTTAGTCCATATAAAGCAGTTCCTAAAAGATCTTTTTCAAAATATGTATTCAGTTTTGTAATGAGATCTCTGAAAAAAATCTCTGAATGAGCCAAATTTTTTTTCTTTGGTTCTATCTATGTTTTAAATGCCTCATGTTAATTTGGAATTTCAAATGCCATTCTTCAATAAAGTTGTAAGCTTACATTGATTCTGCTTATAAGTAATTTTTTCAAATAGTATCAGCTCAAGGGAAATATTTGGCTGCCTACCCAGGGGAATATTGGCATACGGCATAATCAACTGTTCTAATTTAATCATATGAGGAGCTCATTTTTAAATGGCTCTACATTATCTCAAAAGAGAACTTATATTTCAAATTCCTTGGTGTCCTCAACATTTCTCTTTGACTGATTTTTCTATCTCCGTTAGACCAGGTTTCTGAATTGCCAGGGGAATAGTCCCAGGTGCACCTGATGAGTTTCCTTGTACTACCTTTAGAGACCTCTTCATGCTTCATGCCACTTTCAAGGGATCTAAATTGTGCTGGACTCTCACATTTTGGCCCTCACTTTTTCATTCCTTGATGGTCTTTTTTAAGGTATAAATGATCTGCACAGGGAGACTTAGCTATCTCCATAAGACTCTCTGCTTCTTTTCAATATCTCTGATGGACTGACATTTAGAAGACTGATTGAAAGATTTCAAGAACTAGGTTCTAAAGAGAGAACTCCCAGTTCACCCACTGGGCCTTCTTTGTTCTTCCATAATCCTCTAAAGCTCAGTCTCTCCCACCTCTTTTCCCTCTGTGCTGGCCAGTTTCCACTAGCTTTATCTTTTCTGCCGCTGGGAATAGTTTCCTACCATAGCTTCACCTTGATATATTTGCCTAAAAACATTATCCTCTTCTCTAACCACACTCAGAGCTCCTCCGTGGTCTGAAAAAGGAGGAGAATATTTAAAATTGGAGATTTTTCAGAAAGTGCAGAATATAACTTTACAATAACTATATAGAGAAGAAAATAACTAAAAGTTTTGATTGTCTAATCCATAGTCAGGAAACATTAGAGAATTTATCTGGTATGTGATTCACAATGATTTGGGGGAATTCTTATAAAAGGTGATTCCTATTAGTACCCTTAATATTCTACTTTATTTTAGCTAGCATAACTTATAAATGTGACATTATTAATACCTTGTTTATTATTATTTGCCTCCTTCGTTGAAATATAATCTCCATGAAAACAGAGTGCTTTCTTCAGTACTGAATTTAACAAGCCTACAGTTGTACTTGGCACATAATAGAAACTAAATGGATATCTGCTTAATTAATCCAGGAATGATGGAGTAAATCATCTACCTAAAGCATTTCTTCCTTTTACTCTTATATGAGCCAAGAGATCTAACTCTTTATATTTCATCTAGGGAGTGAGCTGTGTCTTTCTACCCATAACATTTAAGGCCACTGAGATCATGGTAAGAACTAACCAAACTTCTATGGTGACAGAGTTTCTCTTCTCTGGATTCCCCCAGTTTGAAGATGGTAGCCTCCTCCTCTTCATTCCTTTATTCATCATCTACACATTCATTGTTATCGGGAATCTCACTATATTTTTTGCAGTCAGGATGGACACCCGTCTCCACAATCCCATGTACAATTTCATCAGTATCTTCTCCTTCCTGGAGATCTGGTACACCACAGCCACCATTCCCAAGATGCTCTCCAATCTCATCAGTGAGAAGAAGACTATCTCCATTACTGGCTGCCTCTTGCAGATGTACTTCTTCCATTCACTTGGAAATTCGGAGGGGATCTTGTTGACCACCATGGCCATTGACAGGTACGTTGCCATCTGCAACCCACTCCGCTACCCTACCATTATGACCCCCCAGCTGTGTGCTCAGCTCTCTGCAGGCTCTTGCATCTTTGGCTTTCTTGTGTTGCTCCCAGAGATTGCATGGATTTCCACACTGCCCTTCTGTGGGCCCAACCAAATCCATCAGATATTCTGTGACTTTGAGCCTGTGCTGCACTTGGCCTGTACAGACACATCCGTGATTCTGATTGAGGATGTGATCCATGCTGTGGCCATCATCTTCTCTGTCCTGATTATTGCTCTCTCTTATATCAGAATCATCACTGTGATCTTGAGGATCCCTTCTGTTGAAGGCCGCCAGAAGGCCTTTTCCACCTGTGCATCTCATCTTGGTGTCTTTCTGATGTTCTATGGCAGTGTGTCCCTCATGTACCTGCGATTTGCTGCCACTTTCCCACCAATTTTGGACACAGTTATTGCACTGATGTTTGCTGTTCTTGCTCCCCTTTTCAACCCTATCATCTATAGCTTGAGAAACAAGGATATGAAGATTGCAATTAAGAAGCTTCTCTGTCCTGGGTTGCCTGGGTGGCTCAGTCAGTGAAGCATGTGCCTTTGGCTCTTTGGCTCAGGTCATGATCCCAGGATCCTGGGATCAAGCTCCACATCAGGCTTCCTGCTCAGTGGGGAGTCTGTTTCTCCCTTTCCCTCTGCCGCCCACCCCAACTCATGCTCTCTCTCTTTCTCTCAAATAAATAGATAAAATCTTAAAAAAATAAACTTCTTTGCCTTCAGAAAGTGTTTAATGCATCTGCAAGTTGATGTTAGCTAGCTCTTAGCACCTCTCACTTTGGATGTTACCCTGACATACTAAACCATAAAATTAACATATAACTCATTCATTGTCACACTGATAGTTTCTATTTATTCCAGTTCACATGTTTATTCTATTTATACACATTTAATATATCACGGACTACCTGTTTAGACTTGCATAGATGGATAGATAATAGAAAGGAAATATAATGTTTAAGCCATTAAAATAGATCTTATAAACATCAATTTTATTGTTACTATGTAAGTATTATTATTATTATTCCAAAGGCATTAGAAATAACTACAGATTATAAAATAGAGTGGTTAAGAGTGTAAGATCTGGGGCGCCTGGGTGGCTCAGTTGGTTAAGCGACTGCCTTCGGCTCAGGTCGTGATCCCAGAGTCCCTGGATCGAGTCCCACATTGGGCTCCCTGCTCGGCAGGGAGTCTGCTTCTCCCTCTGACCCTCCCCCCTCTCATGTGCTCTCTCTCATTCTCTCTCACACAAATAAATAAATAAAATCTTTAAAAAAAAAAAGAGTGTAAGATCTGTAGAAGAGGTTAAGGTTCATATTTTACTGTACTACATACAAGCGTTGCGACCTTAAACATGAAGCTACTCTGGGAGGTGTTGGATACATTTATTACTTTACTGTGGTGATTATATATGGTGTTTGTGTATGTTCACACTCATCACATTGTATGCATTACATATGTTCTTTGTATACAAATTATATCTCAATAAATTTGTTAAAAATGAAATAGACTGGTTCACACTATGCTAAATCATCAGAAATACAATTTTACCAATTAAAATTTTTTCAGGTCCCTCATGTGATGTTTTTCTTTAACTTGCGTATAGTTGACACACAACATTACATTAGTTTCAGGTGTACAATATAGTGATTCAACTTCTCTATATGTCATGCTGTGCTCCCCACAAATGTAGACACCATCTGTCACCACACAACACTATTACAACATCACTGACTATATTCCCTATGCTGTAACTTTTATTCTCATGGCTTATTATTATTTTTGAATTTCAAGGGAAAGTATTATAAGAAGTTAGACAAGGAAAATAGGCCACCAAGTCACAGGAATAAACGTTAGACAAAACTCAAGAGAGAAAGAAAGCATGTTTTCCCATCCAAAATCTGATACTTATTTTCAAGAAGATTCTATAACAAAAGCAACTAGATTATAGAGAAGAAGGGAGAGGAGGAGGAAGAGGAAGATGAGGTGAAGGGGGAGGAAGATGATGATGATGAGGAGGAGGAGGAGAACTTTGGGTTTTCCACAGAGCACAAAGCAGTGGATTGAGCACATAGAGTACAGAATAATCCTGTGAAAAAAGGTGAGATATTGACTGTCAATAGAGAGGTGAGCAGGACCAATGTGAATTGTTCAGGGTAAGAGAGATCCACGTGCATTTGTGGCATGAGAAAAAAATGACATTGTCCCCTCACTTCAATATTGGCACAAAACCCCAATGACATGTCTGTTATGAAATGATCTTATTTTCTATTAAATATTTTTTTCAAGTTTTTTTTCTGGTGTCAGTATATTCCTTCAAGACTTTCCACATGTGAGTCTTCATGTGAGAAGAGCAGGACCAACACAAAAGTGCTCTTTGCATGACTCCCTGATAGACACTCATACCTGGGGCAATAGCCATCATGCTGGAGAAAGTAGTTTGCCATGTTCAGAGTGATAAGTACAATCAGGAAAAAATACTTGATGACAACTTTGATCCTAAAATCTAATGAGAGAAGAATATGGTGGGGATCTTTCTGCTAATTAACCCCACGAGCGAAAGTGATGCTCTCCACTGTGGTGCAGGTCAGGAATCCCCTATGACACCCACTTCCCCTTCCTGCTATTCGCTGGGATGCCTGTGAAAATAGTTCTAAGTCCCATTTTGGAGGGTTGGAGGAATATCAAGGATGCAGAGACCCAGACAGGGGAGCCCCTGTGGTTTTTGGTAGAAGTGAGTTCAGAAGGCTGTCTTGAGAAAGAATTCACTCCCCATGCAAATAAGAACGTCATAACCTGGGGACTCAGAAGCTTCAAATGTTGGTGGGGTGCAACAGCAAGTGTAGGGGGAGACTATGCCAGGCACAGGTATATATGAAACAGAATACTCCATTATGATGCCATCTTTTGAGAGGTGATTTTTTCCGGACTTGATTAGGACTGTCACTCAAAGTAAATTGTCATACTTCCCTTTCCAAACAGTCCCTAATTTTCTTTGTTCACTTGTCCAAGGCTGTCTCATGGGCTAAATTATAATTTCACCCAGTAGCTTGGCTCCAAGTTAATTTATTTGACACCAACCATTTTTTACATGCCAACCCTGTTCTAGCTTACTGCCCTGAAGGAAGAGCCTGGCCTAGAGAACGAAAAACAGGTAGTTGATAATTATTTTGAAACATGATACATACACTACAGAAACCCCAGTGTAATAGTGCCCAATATTCTGGAGTGTTTACTACATTCCTGGCACTACTTTAAAGCACTGAAATTATGTTTACACATATTGGTAGGGGCGGTCAAGTGTCTGGGTTGGAGCGTGTCACTAGAGATACAGTGCACGGATTTATATTCTGAGTTCAGCTGAGAATCCCTGGGCAGTGTTTCATCTGTCTGTGCCCAAGTCTTCTCATCTGTAAAATGGGGATAATCTTACCTCACTAGAGCATTAATAAGAAATATAGCTTGTGCTTGGGGCAGTGCTTGCCTCAGTAAGTGACTCAATAGCCCAGCATACTATACAGTGCTGTTATTGTTATTAAAAGTGTCTAGCTATTCTTGAAGCCTTACGTGCTAGTATTAATATTTTCTTCATCTTACAAAAGAGGAATTAAAGACATAGAAAGGTGAAATAACTTGAGATAGGCCAGGGGGGTTATAAGCAGTGGAGAGGATCTGTTTCTGACATGCAGACTTTTGACCAGGATTACATAATTGCTTTTGTGTCAGGAGAGGGGGCAGAGTGAGGAGTGGTGGCTACACCACAGTCAGAAGACATGGTAGACTCAGGAGCCTATGGTGATCCCACAAAGCAGTGTGCATGAGGAGACTCTAGGGGAGCAGCATTGATGCTAGAAGGGGAAGCTGGAGCGAGTTCTGGGTCAGATGTGTGGGTTTGGAGCTCATGAACCCACTGGGGAAAAACATCTGTAAGTTGTAATAGTTGAGATCTTGTAAGTGGATGAGATCAGCACAGGAGCAATAGAATTATCGAGAGCAGACTGGATGAGCAAATAGAGCTATTGAGAGCAGAGAGCCTGAGGGAAATGAGCACCTGGGGAAGAGTTTAAGAAAAGCAGCCATGTTAATAAGAGAGAGACAAGGAGAAGTAAGAGTAAGGATGGTAGAATGAATACAACTAACTGGAACAAAAGAAAAGGCCCAAGCCGGAACCACCTCTGAGAGCCACTGGGAATATATACTGTAACTCCTATTATGTTTATTTTTATTCATGCCTCTTACTCTTAGGGATGGAATCCCAGAAGTGGAGGAGGAAAGCCTCGGGTAACAGTGATGAATTGTGTCCAGTGCCAGAGGACAGCAGAGTCTCCAGTAGCATGGGCAGACAGGGCTTCGCGAAGCTTGGTGGGAAGAGCTTCAGTGCAGAAGTGGGGGAGAGAGTAAACACCAGTGTTGTAGGAACATGAGAGGCGCAGGGAGTTGGGTTTTACCACCCTTTCAAGAAGTTGCCTGTTGGGCAATGATTAAGTCCTGTGCAGATATTTACTTAATCTTCAGATTCCCTATTAGATAGGCACTATTTTTAATCTCATTTTTGCAAACGAATACTTGAGCCTAAAAGATTAAGTAATTTGCCCAAAGACACGTAGATAGTAAGAGGCTCAATTGGGGTTTCAGGGTAGACTCCAGGCCTACTTTCTAATCCCCTAGAACAGAAATCTCCAAAGAGGAATGTGCAAGATGGTCCAATGGGATGGAAAGAAAAAAATAATACAACTTCTAGTGTGTTTCTTTTTATTTGTGCCCCTTACTTCTAAAATTTAATATTATAATATATGCATATATTTTGAATTATTAAATCACAATACAGTAAGTGTGTGCAACTTACAAATGCAAATAGTTATATTACAGGTTAATTGCACCATTAAAAACATTTAGAGACACCTGTTTCTGTGATTGTGATTGTGAAGGAGTGAGAAAGCATGTCAAATACTAGTCAATATGCACAAGAGTGTGACATTAGGAAAAATAAAACCTTCAAATTATTTCTTTATTCATTTGAGTTATTTAGCTGTACACCATCCTTTCTTCTCCACCTTCTTGTGAGCTGGTGTGTGCCCTCTCCTTCATTCACAGGGAGCTCTGCTGAGCATATGGAGAGTGCAAACGTGTCAGCAGTGATGGAATTTATCTTCACTGGCTTCCCCCAGCTCCAGGATGGTGGCCTCCTGTTCTTCTTTCCCTTACTCTTCATCTACACCTTTATTGTCATTGGGAATATATTGATTTTATTTGCTGTGAGGCTGGATGCATGTCTCCACAATCCCGTGTACAATTTCATCAGCATCTTCTCCTTCTACACCACAGCCAGCATTCCCAAGATGCTCTCCAACCTCATCAGTGAGAAGAAGACCATCTCCATTACTGGCTGCCTCTTGCAGATGTACTTCTTCCATTCACTTGGAAATTTGGAGGGGATCTTGTTGATCACCATGGCCATTGACAGGTACGTTGCCATCTGCAACCCTCTCTACTACCAAATGATCATGACCCTGTGGCTGTGTGCTCAGCTCTCTGTGTCTTCAGCTTCTTCATCCTGCTTCTTGAGATTGTAATGATTTCCACATTGCCCTTCTGTGGGCCCAACCAAATCCATCAGAACTTCTGTGAACTGGTCCTCATGCTGAGGCTGGCCTGTATTGACATGTTCATGATTCTGGTTGAAGATGTGATCCATGCTGTGGCCATCATCACTACCGTCCTAATCATTGCCCTGTTCTATATCAGAATTGTCACTGTGATCTTGAGGATACCCTCTGCTGAGGGTTGGCACAAGACCTTTCTACCTGTGTTGGCCATCTCACTGTCTTCCTGATTTTCTTTGGCACTGTGTCCCTCATGTACTTGCATTTCAATGCCATCTATCCCCCAGTTTTGGACACAGCTATTGCACTGATGTTTACTATCCTTGCCCCCATTCTTCAATCCCATCATTTATAGTCTGAGAAACAAGGACATGAAAAATGCAATTAGAAAACTCTTCCATCTTTGGAAAGAGTTGAACACATCTAGAGGTTAATTTTGAGCTGCATGTCCCCTTCGACTGTTTTAATGTTTCTCTAACAGATTAAAAAATGAAACTACTCTATACCTATTTCTTGTCACACTGAACTTTCTGTCTGTTCTCCTGATTACTTTCCCTTATATCTAGGAAAACACATTTGTACTCTCTGTCATAGCTATAACACCTGATGTATATACGGTCAAGAATTTTATCATGGGGTTGAAGGCTTTGCTTGCTTTCTTCTGAAGAGTTGTAATTAAAAGAAAACTCACTTACCCCTTCAGAAGCTGGCCATGTGCTTCAGGTGATAGATCTCGGGAAAGTTTTCTATTTCATGACAGATCATGGATTACCTGATAAGGTTTGTCGGAAAGCAGATATCATATAAAAAGCAAAAATAATACTTAAGGAAGTAAATTATACTTTTATTTTTAGTTATGTAATTCACTCTCCATTAGAATAATAAGCATATACATTTAGTAAGACTAAATTATTACTACCGTAATAATGGCATGCCAAGTAAAGTTGGGACACGTTTGCTTCAAAAGTCTGAGTTCAGGATGCCACCATCAACAGAGAAAAAGTGCACATTAGTGACTACCTCTAATAGACTTGGTCTACACCCATATTTGCCATAAGAATTCTGAGTCCTATCACAGAAACAATTAAAATTAAAGGGCTGCTGATACAGGAGAGGAGGCTTTGGATACAATGAACAAACTTCAGTCCTACACAGCATCCCACGCTGTACCCAGTGATTTTGAACATGAGTCATAGTCATCAAAAATAAAGAAAGCAAACAAAAGTAGATAAGGAAACAAAAAACTATCCAACAAAATCTATACTTGACTAAGGCGTGCACCTCATGGCTTCATGGTACCCTTGCCAGAAAATGTGTTTTCCTGCTCTGTGGGCAACCAGAATTCACATGGTTGTGTCAGCATTCCTAAGTCTGCAGCAGCAGGTGTTGGAAAGACAAATGCACCAGGGGAGCAGGAGAATCCACAGAAAGACGGTGGAGTACGTGTAATGCATTTGAGATATGCTCCCACATGCCAACACTCGTTATTGTCAGTTAAGTATTATATAACTTCCCATACCGAAGGAAAACAAACCAAAAGATTTAGAAATGATTCTGTTAATCTAAAAGTGTACTGATTTCTCCAAGTGTCACAAAGGGTTTGATATAGTTCAACTGTTTATACTTTTCTTGTGGTGCATTTAAAACAAGAGTGGAGAGAAGAAATTTTTTCTTGCTTCTGAAAGCAACAAACTTGTTGGAATTAGAGAATAAAGAGACTGTGCAAATATGTCCTTCTGTATTGCTGCCACTGGTGCCCATCTGCCAACAAGAAACTCACTTCAGTTCCACTGGGGCAACTCTTAAGATTCATGCTGACAGAGGAGGCAGGTCTGCTAACAAGGGCACATTATTAAGAAGGGGGCACTATTGTCATTCAACCCTTTCACTCTCTAGACTTCCTAACACCTGGATGAGGACAAATTCAGACTAATGAAGCATTTCTTTTTCCTAAAGCAAATTAAGTCACTCTCATTTCTTGTTAATTTATGCATTTTGTCATAGAAATAATTTTATTTCTGGAAACAGTGAACAGAGGAACCACAGATTATATCTGAAAAGTAAAGTTGCCAAATGTTGCTGATACTAAAAACAGATTAGTTTCTATGGGGGGAAAATAGATCATCTAGATGAAATTGTATATTCAGGGGAGCATATAAAATATTTTTTAGCAATAAATTTCTGTAGTAGTACTACACTTGAGAGAGAAACACGAAGGAAAAAGATCTTCCCTGATTATTTTCAGCGGTTAAAAATAAATGTATCTTATGCAATGGTAATTAATATGAATTTGTTTTTGTGATGTATTCTAAGATGTCACCAACTTCCTTCTTCCTAACACTGCATACCTTTGAGCCACGTTCACTAATCACATTCACAACGAAGGACATGAGCCCATTGTTATACTACTGTATCAAGAAACTTCTAATGATGAATAGAAAAAAAGTTAATATGTATTTGTTGTATTTTACAACATTTGCAACAAACTGTAAATAAAATGGTATACAAGAACTATACACCAATCTTTCATATATTTTGTCAAGAAAAATAGGAAATTTAAAGAGTTCATCAGAATCAATGGGAATAATTTGAAGGAGAGCCCCATGTATGTTGTTGGGAGGAAAAAGTGGACATTCTTCCACTGTCTTCTTTAGTACTGGCTCATTTTTCCAAATGACATGTTTTCACAGAAATTGTTCTATTTTTTCTTCACTAATTTATTCACAATACTTAACATGCCAACAAATCACCTTCAACACTGTCCTATTTCTTGTGTTTTTTTTAAGGATGGGGTCCTACCAAAGCTGTTCTTTGTATGGAACCCTCCCATTCCATACCAAGATGGAGACTGGTTAAATCATAATGAGAATAAGGAAAAGGTGGTAACAATGGTCACCAGGATCTGTGAGTCTTCCTTGGAGCATTGACTCCCCTTTGACCTGGGGATCTAATGAGAAGAAAGTGCAGAAGTATTCTGATAATTGACCCCATGAGAGAAAAGATTGCTTTCTACTTATTAGCAGGAGATAAAGCCTCAGTGGAGCTCATTTCCCCTCTCGTGTGTTCTGTAGGATGTCTATAACAACCCTTCCAGAGAGGGTGAAAGGACATTTGGAAATGCAGAGACCCAGGGAAAGACCCATTTGGCAGAGGTGAGTTTAGGGTCACTGGAGTCTGGGGAGAAAGCATCCATTTCCTATACTTGGGATGAAACACAACCTGAAGACTCCGTGAAGATTTGGGGAGGCTTGAATTTGGGCACTGTCCTAAGGCTTCTGAGAAAGTTCTATCTTTGGAGCTCTGGGTTCTGCATATTTTCAATCAGAAATTATACCCAGTTATTTAGACCATATGATGGTCTAAGATATGAATGCTTATACTTTCCTTCCCACCTGCCTTGTTTCTGGATTTTTCTGCTTTTAATGATGTTTGTAGTCTGCTTCAAACCTATTCATTATAAAAGAAGCTACTTTCAAGTGCTTACGACATGCTAGGAGGTATGAAAGACAAAAAGCTGATCCCACCCTGATCGAAGATCACCATGTAGTGAAATTAAACAGAAAGAATTACAATGAAAAATGGTAAGGTTTATGGTAGAGGCCCTGTGGAGGACACATAGATGAGAAAGCTCAGATGTGTGTGTATGGGTGTGTGTGTGTGCATGTATGCACATGTGTGCATATGTGTGAGCACATGTACGCATGTGTGAATGTCAGAAAGGAGATGAGAGAACAGCAACAGTCGTGAGGCTTCTGACAGGATGCAGTGGCTGAGCTGAAACCTGAAGGAAGCCCAGGAATATCCCAGTGAAGAAGAGTGTGTCCAAAGGCCTTCCAAGACAAGGGTTGATATTCACAAAGCCATCCCAGGGAAATGGCGGTGAGCTCTGAAAACTGCCATAGCAGAGCAGGAGAGAGGGGCAGGTGGGGATACAGGATCTGTGGGTCTAAAGTCCAGGAAACACACCTGTGCTGGAGACAGAGGTTTGATAACTATGCGTTGCTTATCAACAGACAGTGCAAAAGGACATGATTTTAGGGGCCACTGCAGGAACTTGCAATATATAGCCATGTACCAAATGGGTAGAGAAGATGGGTCCATAACACATAAAATAAGGAAACAATGATATAACACACACCTGGGAGGAAGCTTCCATATAAAACAGGGCAAACCTGGAGTGGAGTTTCATGAGAGCCGTGGGAGAAAATCTTCAAGTAGCAGTGATCAGGAATTTCTTTTTTTTTTTTTTTTTTAAGATTTTATTTATTTATTTGACAGAGAGAGAGAGCGAGAGAGGGAACACAAGCAGGGGCAGTGCGAGGGGGAGAAGCAGGCTTCCCGCTGAGCAGGGAGCCCGATGCGGGGCTCGATCCCAGGACTTGGGAAGATGACCTGAGCCGAAGGCAGACGCTTAACGACTGAGCCACCCAGGCGCCCCAGTGATCAGGAATTTCTGGTGCAAAAGTATGGTCATAATATAATAATGGAAACTTTACATTGTTTTTCAGTTATTATGTCACTGACACATAGGACAGAATGGCTTCTGTAAGTGGCAGTAAAGAAACATTTCACACAGCAAATGGTTGAAGAGAGAACAAATCTGAACAAGATGTTGTTAATATTACTCTTTCAGAAACCTGATCTAGGAAGGAAATGATAACAGATATTGAGCATTAATGCCAGGGACTTTGAGACATTAATTCATTTAATACTCACAACTCTGATCGGACTAATATGTTTTCAACTATAGAAGAAGATGCTGAGTCTCAGAGAGATTACATAACTGGTCCATTATCATCCAAATAACAGGTAGCAGGATGAGAATTCAGGCTTAGTATGTTTGATTGGGTCTTATGCTATTAATCATTAATACTGTCTCCCAAATAAAAAGATTACAGATACAGGCAAGTCACTGGCTATTTTGAACCTGGGAAATGTCAAAACACAAAACACCAGGTAACCAAAATAATATTTATGTTTACACTGCATTGATTTCCTTCTCTGTTAGTTGGGTATAACCTCTCCCTCACTCACAGGTAGCTCTTCTGGGGATATGGAGAGTGCAAATCTATCTGCAGTGACTGAATTTCTCTTTACTGGCTTCCCCCAGCTCCAGGATGGTGGCTTCCTATACTTTTTTCCTTTACTTTTCATCTACAACTTTATTGTGATTAAGAACCTGTTGATCTTCTTTGCTGTGAGACTGGACACCCATCTCTACAATCCCATGTACAATTTCATCAGCATCTTCTCCTTCCTGGAGATCTGGTACACCACAGCCACCATCCCTAAGATGCTCTCCAACCTCATCAGTGAGAAGAAGACCATCTCTTTTATTGGCTGCCTCTTGCAGATGTACTTCTTCCATTCACTTGGAAACACTGAAGGAGCCTTGCTGACTGTCATGGCCATGGACAGGTACCTCACCAACTGTAACCCACTCCGCTACCCGACCATCATGACCCCCCAACTATGCGCTCAGCTCTCTGCAGGCTCTTGTGTCTTTGGTTTTCTCATCCTTCTACCTGAGATTGTGTGGATTTCTACCCTGCCTTTCTGTGGCCCCAACCAAATCCACCAGATCTTCTGTGATTTCACACCGTTATTACATTTACCCTGTAGGGATGCCTCTGTGATCTTAGTGCAAGATGTGATTCATGCTCTGGCCATTCTGATAACAGATCTGATTATTTCTTTCTTACATCAGAATTGTCATTGTGATCCTGGGCTTTCCTTCAGTGGAGGGTCGTAAAAAGGCCTTCTCCACCTGTGCTGCCCACATTGCTGTTTTCCTGCTATTTTTTGGCAGTGTGGTCCTCATGTATCTCAGATTCTCTGCCACGTATACCCCATTTTGGGATGCTGCCATCGCTCTAACCTTCTCTGTCCTTGCTCCCTTTTTCAATCCCATAATATATAGCCTGGGAAATAAGGATATAAAAGATGCTATTAAGAAGATCCTTTGCCCTCAAAAGGTATTTAATGTATCTGGTAGGTGATTTAGACAGGAGTCCTCTATACAAATGGAGCTTCTTCACAAAATACTGACCCCACAAACTCTAGAACTTAAAATAATTACACAATTAGTCCAAATTTCTTCTCCAGGAGCTGGTAAGTAGACTGACGAAGTTCTCTGAGGACCAACAGACAAATTCCACTCCTTGTTTTTTAGGGTCAGTGGACTGTTTTCTTTCTTGTATCTCCCATTTTGTTTAATTTTAAAGATGTTAATATTTATTTATTTATTTATTTATTTATTTATTTATTTATTTATAGAAAGACAGAGAGAGTGGGGGAGGAGCAGAGTGGGGAGAGAGGGAGAGAAGCAGACTTCCTGCTGAACGCAGAGCCCCATGCCGGACTTGATCTCACCACCCCAAGATCATGACCCTAGCTGAAACCAAGAATCAGAGGCTTAACTGACTGAGCCACTCAGGACACCCCATGTTTGTTTGATTTTAATTTATTCTTTTATTTTAAAATGATTAATTGTATAAATATTAATAATACTCACAGGTATTGCCTTTTTTGATACAATCTCTTTACAAAGCTCCCAGTTACCTGATAGAACCCGTCACTCCCCATGACACTAAGGTGACTTGTCCAAGTTCTTTTAGGGAGTTATTGGACATTAAGCAGAAGCAAAGTTCCTGGCACCCAGACCATAGACTTGATCCCCTATCTTTGTTTTCTTTCTAGTCAGCCTTGTTGGTATTTTGAGATCTATGTACTGGTGTGCTTTGCATGTGATGCTGTCATGAACCCAGGCATCACAGACTGTATTTAGTATTATGTTAATTACTATAAAGAGAAGTTGAGTAGATCAGGTCCCTACCCATGAGAACTTACCATCTTATGTAGGATCAGTGTGAGAGTATTAAAACATAATAAATGCATATATTTACATTTATAGTCAATGACATTTACTGATGATTTAATTAATCTAATAACTTGTCTGTTTTTCCTACCATATCAGTGCTAAGATATATAATTTGTGTAGTAGTTTTAATATAAAACTATGTGACTTGGTAATAAATATTTTAGAACTCAAAATTCTATGCTAAAATTTATTCATGTTTCTACAAAGTACTTATACCAATTCAGTTTAAATATGGCAAAATATTTCACTGATTGGATATACAAATTATTTCTCTCTTTTGAACCTCTATACTGTTTCCTATAACCATTCTTATAAATATGGCAATTATCATTTTTTGCATAAACTTCTTGCCATTTTCAAAAACTTGTTTCAAGATGAATTTCAAGAAACTGACTTATTAAAGTAAGATGTGCAAATATGTTTATAGCTATTGGTAAAGGTATTGTTTTTGCAAAGGTTGCACTAGTAATGCATGAATGTGGCACTTTCAACATAACTTTAATAGCAACTGATATGATTAAATAAGAAGTCTTGTTATTCTGTGGAGCTGTCAGTTCTATCACTGACAAGTTGAAACTGCAGTAGGACTATAATAGAGTGATAAATTTCAGTGGTAAATTGAGTTATTAGTCCTGGTTCTTCACATCCCTACAACAGAATTATAACTCCACAAATTTTCAATGAATGGATTCATGGTGGGTAGTGTATACTTCCCTGCCCCACAACTTTGGATCAGCATTTTTCATTATTTGACAATTGGGATGTCCATGGACGTTCCCGAGATCAAATCTGTGCCCTTGTAGTTGGGTTTCCTCCCAGTAGCTGCTTCCCTTGCATCATTGGACCCATGAGGCCATGTGCCTGAGAGTCCCTGATTCAGAGAATGAGAGACATGTGGAGCTGACCTGAACCCAACCTGCCTGAAACCTGGCATCTGGAGTCCAGAACCAGAGCCTTGAGTCAGGAGTCCAGCGTAACTCATCTTGTTGTAGCTGATGAACAGACTCATGAGTATGAGGCTAAATGATTATTGTTTTAATATCTGCTGTGTATGGGCTTTGTCTGACATTGTACCAGCCTGGGATGGCAGAAATTTAATAACTGTGCTTATTATCTGAATCTTGCTTTTTTAAAAAATTTTTTATTGTTATGTTAATCACCATACATTACATCATTAGTTTTTGATGTAGTGTTCTATGATTCATTGTTTGTGCATATCACCCAGTGCTCCATGCAGAACGTGCCCTCTTCATACCCATCACCAGGCTAACCCATCCTCTCAGCCCCCTCCCCTCTAGAACCCTCAGTTTGTTTTTCAGAGTCCATCGTCTCTCATGGTTCATCTCTCCCTCCGATTCCCCCCCTTCACTCTTCCCCTCCTGCTATCTTCTTCTTCTTCTTTTTTTAAATTTTTTCTTAACATACATTGCATTATTTGTTTAAGAGGTACAGATCTGTGATTCAACAGTCTTGCACAATTCACAGTGCTCACCATAGCACATACCCTCCCCAATGTCTATCACCCAGCCACCCCATCTCTCCCACCCCACCCCCCATTCCAGCAACCCTCAGTTTGTTTCCTGAGATTAAGAATTCCTCATATCACTGAGGTCATATGATACATGTCTTTCTCTGTTTGACTTATTTCGCTCAGCATAACACCCTCCAGTTCCATCCACGTCATTGCAAATGGCAAGATCTCATTCCTTTTGATGGCTGCATAATATTCCATTGCATATATATCCCACATCTTCTTTATCAATTCATCTGTTGATGGACATCTTGGCTCTATCCACAGTTTGCCTATTGTGGACATTGCTGCTATAAACATCGGGGTGCACGTACCCCTTCGGATCCCTACATGTGTATCTTTGGGGTAAATGCCCAGTAGTGCAACTGCTGGATTGTATGGTAGCTCTATTTTCAACTTTTTGAGGAACCTCCATTCTGTTTTCCAGAGTGGTTGCACCAGCTTGCACTCCCACCAACAGTGTAGGAGGGTTCCCCTTTCTCCGCATCCCCACCAACATCTGTCGCTTCCTGACTTGTTAATTTTAGCCATTCTGACTGGCGTGAGGTGGTATCTCATTGAGGTTTTGATTTGGATTTCCCTGATGCCGAGCGATATTGAGCACTTTTTCATGTGTCTGTTGGCCATTTGGATGTCTTCTTTGGAAAAATGTCTGTTCATGTCTTCTGCCCATTTCTTGATTGGATTCTTTGTTCTTTGGGTGTTCAGTTTGATAAGTTCTTTATAGATTTTGGATACTAGCCCTTTATCTGTTATGTCATTTGCAAATATCTTCTCCCATTCTGTCAGTTGTCTTTGGTTTTGTTGACTGTTTCTTTTGCTGTGCAAAAGCTTTTTATCTTGATGAAGTCCCAATAGTTCATTTTTGCCCTTGCTTCCCTTGCCTTTGGTGATGTTTCTAGGAAGAAGTTGCTACAGCTGAGGTCGAAGAGGTTGCTGCCTGCATTCTCCTTTAGGATTTTGATGGACTCCTGTCTCACATTGAGGTCTTTCAACCATTTGGAGTCTATTTTTGTGTGTGGTGTAAGGAAATGGTCCAGTTTCATTGTTCTGCATGTGGCTGTCCAATTTTCACAACACCATTTGTTGAAGAGACTGTCTTTTTTTCACTGGACATTTTTTTCCTGATTTGTCAAAGATTAGTTGACCATAGAGTTGAGGGTCCATTTCTGGGCTCTCTATTCTGTTCCATTGATCTATGTGTCTGTTTTTGTGCCAGTACCATACTCTCTTGATGATGACAGCTTTGTAATAGAGCTGGAAGTCCAGAATTGTGATGCCACCAGCTTTGCTTTTCTTTTTCAACATTCCTCTGGCTATTCGGGGTCTTTTCTGGTTCCATACAAATTTTACAATTGTTTGTTCCAGCTCTGTGAAAAAGTTGATGGTATTTTGATGGGGATTGCGTTGAATGTGTAGATTGCTCTAGGTTGCATTGATATCTTCACAATATTTGTTCTTCCAATGCATGAGCATGGAACGTTTTTCCATTTCTTTATGTCTTCCTCAATTTCTTTCATGAGTATTTTATAGTTTTCTGAGTACAGATCCTTTGCCTCTTTGGTTAGATTTATTCCTAGGTATCTTATGGTTTGGGGTGCAATTGTAAATGGGATCAACTCCTTAATTTCTCTTTCTTCTGTCTTGGTGTTGGTGTATAGGAATGCCACTGATTTCTGTGCATTGATTTTCTATCCTGCCCCTTGACTGAATTCCTGTATGAGTTCTAGCAGTTTTGGGGTGGAGTCTTTTGGGTTTTCCACATAAAGTATCATATCATCTGCAAACAGTGAGAGTTTGACTATTTCTTTGCCAATTCGGATGCCTTTTATTTCTTTTTATTGTCTGATTGCTTGGCTAGGACTTCTAATACTATGTTGAATAGCAGTGGTGACAGTGGGCATCCCTGCCACGTTCCTGACCTTAGGGGGAAAGCTCTCAGTTATTCCCCATTGAGAATGATATTCGCTGTGGGTTTTTCGTAGATGGCTTTTATGATATTGAGGTAGGTACCCTCTCTCCCTATACTCTGAAGAGTTTTGATCAAGAAAGGATGCTGTACTTTGTCAAATACTTTTTCTGCATCTATTGAGAGGATTATATGATTCTTGTTCTTTCTTTTGTTAATGTATTGTATCACGTTGATTGATTTGCAGATGTTGAACCAACCTTGCAGCCCAGGGATAAATCCCACTTGGTCGTGGTGAATAATCCTTTTAATATACTGTTGGATCCTATTGGCCAGTATTTTGGTGAGAATTTTTGCATCCATGTTCATCAAAATATTGGTCTGTAAGTCTCGTTTTTGATGGGGTCTTTGTCTGGTTTGGGGATCAAGGTAATGGTGGCCTCATAAAATGAGTTTGGAAGTTTTCCTTCCATTTCTATTTTTTGGAACAGTTTCTGAAGAATAGGTATTAATTCTTCTTGAAATGTTTGGTAGAATTCCCCTGGGAAGTCATCTGGCTCTGGGCTTTTGTTTGTTGGGAGATTTTTGATGACTGCTTCAATCTCCTTAGTGGTTATAGGTCTGTTCAGGTTTTCTATTTCTTCCTGGTTCAGTTTTGGTAGTTGATATATCTCTAGGAATGCATCCATTTCTTCCAGGTTATCGAATTTGCTGGCATAGAGTTGCTCATAATATGTTCTTATAATTGTTTGTATTTCTTTGGTGTTGGTTGTGTGTGATCTCTCCTCTTTCAGTCATGATTTTGTTGATTTGGGTCATTTCTCTTTTCTTTTTGATAGATCTGGCCAGGGGCTTATCAATCTTGTTAATTCTTTCAAAGAACCAGCTCTTAGTTTCATTGATCTGTTCTACTGTTCTTTTGGTTTCTATTTCATTGATTTCTGCTCTGATCTTTATTATTTCCCTTCTCCTGCTGGGTTTAGGCTTTATTTGCTGTTCTTTCTCTAGCTCCTTTAGGTGTAGGGTTAGGTTGTGTATTTGAGACCTTTCTTGTTTCTTGAGAAAGGCTTGTATTGCTATATAGTTTCTCTTAGGACTGCCTTTGCTGCATCCCAAAGATTTTGAACAGTTGTGTTTTCAATTTCATTGGTTTCCATGAATTTTTTAAATTCTTCTTTAATTTCCTGGTTGACCCATTCATTCTTTAGTATGATGCTCTTTAGCCTCCATGTATTTGAGTTTTTTCTGACTTTCCTCTTGTGATTGAGTTCTAGTTTCAAAGCATTGTGGTCTGAAAATAGGCAGGGAATGATCCCAATCTTTTGGTACCAGTTGAGACCTGATTTGTGACCTAGGATGTGATCTATTCTGGAGAATGTTCCATGGGCACTAGAGAAGAATGTGTATTCCATTGCTTTGGGATGGAATGTTCTGAATAGGTCTGTGAAGTCCATTTGGTCCAGTGTGTCATTTAAAGTCTTTATTTCCTTGTTGATCTTTTGCTTAGATGATCTGTCCATTTCAGTGAGGGGGGTGTTAAAGTCCCCCACTACTATTGTATTGTTGTCAATGTGTTTCTTTGCTTTTGTTATTAATTGCCTTATATAATTGGCCGCTCCCATGTTAGGGCATAGATATTTACAATTGTTAGATCTTCTTGTTGGATAGACCCTTTAAGTAGGATATAGTATCCTTCCTCATCTCTTATTACAGTCTTTGGTTTAAAATCTAATTTGTCTGATATAAGGATTGCCACCTCAGCTCTCTTTTGATGTCCATTAGCATGATAGATGGTTTTCTTCCCCCTCACTTTCAATCTGGAGGTGTCTTTGGGTCTAAAATGAGTCTCTTGCAGACAGCATATTGATGGGTCTTGTTTTTTTATCCAATCTGATAGCCTGTGTCTTTTGATTGGGGCTTTCAGCCCATTTACATTCAGGGTAACTATTGAAAGATATGAATTTAGTGCCATTATATTGCCTGTAAGGTGACTGTTACTGTATACTGTCTGTGTTCCTTTCTGGTCTATGTTGTTTTTAGGCTCTCTCTTTGCTTAGAGGACCCCTTTCAAGATTTCTTGTAGGGCTGGTTTCATGTTTGCAAATTCCTTTAGTTTTTGTTTGTCCTGGAAGATTTTTATCTCCCCTTCTATTTTCAATGACAGCCTAGCTGGATATAGTATTCTTGGCTGCATATTTTTCTTGTTTAGTGTGCTGAATACATCATGCCAGTCTTTCTGGCCTGCCAGGTCTCTGTGGATAGGTCTGTTGCCAATCTAATGTTTCTACCATTGTAGGTTACTTATCTCTTCTCCCGAGCTGCTTTCAGGATTTTCTCTTTGTCTCTGAGACTCGTAAGTTTTACTATTAGATGTTGGATTTTTTTTTTATTTTGAGAGGGGTTCTCTGTGCCTCCTGGATTTTGATGCCTGTTTTCTTCCCCAAATTAGGGAAGTTCTCTGCTATAATTTGTTCCAATATACCTTCTGCCCCTCTTTCTCTTTCTTCTTCTTTTGGGATCCCAATTATTCTAATGTTGTTTCGTCTTATGGTATTGCTTATCTCTCAAATTCTGCCCTTGTGATCCAGTAGTTGTTTATCTCTCCTCTTCTCAGCTTCTTTATTTTTCATCATTTGGTCTTCTCTATCACTGATTCTCTCTTCTGCCTCATTTATCCTAGCAGTTAGTGCCCCCATTTTTGATTGCACCTCATTAATAGCCTTTTTGATTTCGACTTGGTTAGATTTTAGTTATTTTATTTCTCCAGAAAGGGTTTCTCTAATAACTTCCATGCTTTTTTCAAGCCCAGCTAGTATCTTTAAAGTCATGATTCTGAACTCTAGATCTGACATCGTACTAATGTCCGTATTGAGTAAGTCCCTGGCAGTTGGTACTACCTCTTGTTCTTTTTGTTGAGGTGATTTTTTCCATCTTGTCATTTTGTCCAGAGGAGAATAGGTGAATGAGAGAACAAAATGGTAACAGGGTAACAACGTCCCCAGAAAATATACTCTAAACAAATCAGAAAAGACCTGAAGCTGGGGGAAAGAAAGGGAAAGAAAGGAAAAAGAAAAAGAAAAAAAAAGAAAAAGAAAAAGATAAAAACAAACAAAAACAGAATAAAGCAAAAAAAAACAAAACAGAATATGATCAAATATGATCAGGCTGGTGCATAGATCAGTGCCACACACTAGATTTTGGGTGTATTTTGGTCTGTTAGAAGAAAGTGCCTCCCAAAATTTTAAAGGAAGAAAAACTTATATATGTACAAAAATAAGGGTTGATATGATGAAGGGATGGAATATGACTGTAAAGATGAAAATTATAAAAAATGTTATAAAAGGAATTGAGAAGAAGTTGTTTGAGAAAAGAAAGAAGAAGATTTAAAAAAAAAAGAAAAAAAAAGGGAGAGAATGTGATCAGGCAGGAGACTAGAACAAAGCCATACACTAGAGATTTAGGGTATATTTTGATCTGTTAGAAGAAACTGTATCTCAAAATTTTAAAGAGAGAAGAACATATATATATGTCAAAAATCAGGGTAACTACTATGAAGGGATAGAATATGACTCTAAAAATGAAAAGCAAAAATATTTTTTAAAAAAAGGATTGATAAGATGTTGGCTGAAAAAGGGAAAAAGAAAAATTAAAAAAAGAAGTTAAAAAAAATTAACTTTAAAAGACTAAAGAATCATGGTAAAAAAGCCGTGAATTCTATGTGCAGTAGTCCCCTAGCGCTGGAGTTCTGCCGTTCTCATTGATCGGTAAACTTGGTCTTGGCCGGCTGTTCTCGCTGATCTTCTGGGGAGGGGCCTGTTGCCGTGGTTTCCAAATGTCTCTGCCGGAGGCGGAATTGCCCGCCCTTGCCCCCTCCCGGCTGAGTCATCTGCCCGGGTTTGCTCTCCGGGGCTTTTGTTCCCTGTGAGCTTTCCGTACAGCGTTGGAGGCGGAGAGTGAAAATGGCGGCCTCCCAATCTCCGCCCCCGGGGAGCCGAGAACTCGGGGCCCGCTCCTCAGGGAGCCCCCAGAGAAAAGCCGTCAGTCACTCCCGTCTCCCCGGTCTCCGGCCGCACCCCGTGCTCGCCCGGCCTGTGACCGCGCGTTTCTATCTCTGGCCCCCGACCCCGGGTGGAGTCTCCAAACCCAGCAGATCCCCGCAGTGCGCTCCTGCGCGGCTCCTCCCGGGGAAGAAGGTGAGTCTCCCCGGATCTGCCGCTTGTGGGGTCCCTGCTGGAGGCGCAGGGGCCCGACGGTGCCGCGGATCACGGTTTATGGCCACCCCGAGCTGAGAGCCCGCGTCTGGGCTCCGCCTCTGCAGCCGGCTTCCCGGCTCCGATACCTGGGAGCTCTGCCGCCCTCAGGCACCCCCGGTCTTTCTGTGACCCCGAGGGCCCTGAGACCACACTGTCCCGGAGGGTTCCACCCCCCGCGTAGCCACCAGAGTGACGTCCCTCGGCGGAGCAGACTTTTAAAAGTTCCGATTGTGTGCTCCGCGGTTCTATCACTTGCCAGAAGTGGCAGCCGGAGGCCCCTCCCCCGCCGTCTATCCTCCCGAATATCGCCTCTGTTTCACTTCTCTGCACGTCCTAGAAAGTGGTCGCTTTTCTGTTCAGAGAGTTGTTGCTATTCTTTTCTTCAATCTCCTGTTGAGTTTGTAGGTGTTCAGAATGGTTTGATCCCTACCCAGCTGAATTCCTGAGACCAGACGAAATCTAGGTCTCCTACTCCTCCGTCATCTTGCTCCGCCCCCTTATTATCTGAATCTTAAGATCTTCTTTTGGTTTTAAGTATTTTAGATTGTATTGCTAATTAGTTTTTTAAATAATTCTATCATTTTCAGAAAGATTTCTTGCATCAGATGTGTAGTTACTTAACCATGCTGCCTGGCTGTGTGTGTGTGTGAATGCATGTGTGTGTGTGTGTGTGTGTGTGTACACTAAAGAAATTTTACACATGAAAGGGATTTTTGATCGTTTAGAAACAGAGCAAGTGCTAAAGACCTGAACCTGTGAAGACAGGATGTGGGTAAAGAGATTTAAGAGAGTCATTCTTTGGAAGTTACATTCTCTTTTCTATACATTGTCTTCATCATTTTTGTGGCTTATAGTCATCTTGCACTTGATCAGTGCTTGAAAATAAAGTCATAGCATTAAAAATCTTTTAAGGTTTTTCAATACAGTTTCAAAAAATTTCAATAAATAAAATTTCAATACAAAAGCTCTTCAAACCATGTGAAAATAAGAAATAATGCACAACATATTGAAGCATTGTAGAGAATCTCCTTTTTTATTCTTATTGCTTGCTGTATGTACATAAGCAATTTGCTTTGTGTTAGTCCAAACACAGCACAAAATTCGTAAGAATTCTCTATGATAGTCTCTAATTAGAAACCTCTCTGTTAGGTAAATTGGTGTGTCTTTGTCTGAAGCCATAATGCCATTCCTTATTGCATATTTATTTCATTTATTCTGGGTGAGAAAAATCATTATACTTAAAGAAAAAGAGTTCCCCCCAAAAAAAAGAAAATAGAAAAAAAGCTTAGAAGAAAATCAGCAACTGTTCTAGAGAAGTAATTTAAAAGAAGATAAGGCTCATATTGTAAGGCTCCATAATTACATAAAGAGATGCTTAAACTCTTTATTAAGGCTCAGTGTTGGAGGGGGTGTAGAGACAAAGAAACATACATACCGAGCTGTGAATGTAAACTGGTGTAGCCATTCTTCAGAAAAAAATTGGTAGAACTTAAACTGAAGTGTATCCTCTCTAGTAATCCTGCTCCTAGGAATATGTCCCAAAGGCATTCCACACATGTTAATAAATCCACATGTGTGAAGATGTTGTTTGGGTGTTGGGAAGTTGGAAGCAATCTGTGACCTATTATGGGAAAAAGAGATACTTAAAATATGATGAATGAATACTTTGGAGGATCATATAGGTGTTAGATACTATAAACTTAATGAACACAGAGAAACATAAGTAACTAAAAAATAATGCTGACTGAAAAAAAACAGCAATGCAATGAAATCAATTCAATACAATTGGTGTAAACAGGAAGTACATGTAGATAAAATAAAAATGCATGTTTTCCAAGAAAACATACATACAGAAGATATCTTAGAATTAAATTTAAATAAATCAAAATAGATGTATATGGAAAAAATAGGAGGAAGAATGAATATAAAGGAAAATAAATAAACATAAATCCACATTTAGATGTATTTCTTTATTTTTTTTTCAACAAAACAGATCACAGCCATTAGTGTTACATTTTCCGAGTTAACAATACATTTGTTTATGTCTCTCCAAGTCACAGCACAGAGATCTATGATTTCCACATAAAATAACTGCAGCATAATATTTTGTATTATGGTCATCCCTTCTGTTACTCACTTAATCCCGACTGCTGCAAATTTGAGTTTATTTCAATCACTTGTAGTCATAGACAGGGTCACAGTATAAAACCACATATAAGTGTGCACATTGCAATATTGTTGTAAGATTACTTCCTGGAAATATAGCTGCAATATTCAATAGTATTCAGGATTTAAAAATGAAATAGATAATGCCAAATCACCATTCTAAATATTGTAAAAATTTATACAGCCAGCAACACTGAGGGCTTATATTTCAACACATTACCGCATGCAATGTATATTACTCATTGTATTCTTTGCCAGCCTAAGCAGACAAAACAAAGCAAAATAAATGCAGAAATACATTTATTTGAGAATCACTGGAATAATTTAATAATTTATTAATATTTAATAACCAGAGCAGCTCTTTTCTGTTGCTCTCTTTAACTCTTAATTATTATGTGTTGACAGTTTTTCCATTGAGCCCTTTGTTTTATAAAATTTCATATACTTTCATATTACAATTTCACATAATTTATGAAATAGTGGTTTTTTCAACAAATCTAAAATGACTGGAACTATATAAGTTTCTTAGACATGACGTCATATACTACTTGAAGGCAACCATTATCTGAGTTTGGAATTGATGATACAGAATTAAATGTCATTGTGGGTTTCCAAGTAAATGTGTTTCTATGTAATAATCAGTATCTTTCACGGAGTCTCATAAGTACAATGCTTAAAATTATGTAGGATTTCAAATTCCAGATTAATTTTCAGAGTAATATTTTAAAGTGAGAAGGGATATAGCCAATACTGTTGGCTCAGTTGTCTAACCCAAGACCCATCGCTAAACCTATTATTCTTTGCCCACCTTGTTAAGGGGGTCTCACCATCGAGATATGGGCAACAATTTGCTAGGATTTCTGGGAGAGCTTTTGTTGATGGACTCTCAGTCACACAGTTTTCTGCCCTGAGTATGCAAATGATACCTGGTACTTAGAGATTTACTTTGCAACCATAAGGAAAAGTCCAAGAGAATGACTTGTCAATTTGGGATCAAATAAGCAAAGAACATTCCTAACTGATACAAGTATGAATTATCGTTTAATTATAAAGTAAGAATCAATAAGCAGTCATCTTTTGAAGTACAAGGTTAGCATCAATGTTAGCATTGAACTTTCTAATATGAACATGCAATTTTTAGGAAAATATGTTTTTAGCTGCCAATTCCCATGTAAAATATACTAAAAGGGAAAAAAAAGTAATTTCCTAAAATTCAGATTTGGGTTTCTAATTGTTGTTTTCAGTAACAAAACTAGAACTTTTTAAAGAAGAGCTTATTCCACAACATGGGGAAGGAGAAATTCACAGAGAGAATGGAATATCTTATGGCTTAAAGGCAAGGTTACGTTTTCCTAAATTTGGCTTACTGGCCTGGAAATAAGTAATCAGGGTGTAAGTTCAGATCTCACTTTTCATTGTTCCACCAATTTCCCCCCTCTGCTGTATCAGCTTCCTTCAAATCTGAGTCTTGGATTTTCAGCATTTTGATTCAATTAAAAGCCAATCGAACCAGAAGTACCACAGAAAAAGGAAGCTTATAAAAATACATTTATTCCAATGCCTCAGGCTCCCAGGCTATCTCATTTGTCTGGGATTGAAGTTCCCCAGAACTGGGGTTCTCCTAACTGCCAGGCTGAACTGTTTTTCCTAATTGAAGCCATTACGGGAATGATTGTTTTCTTATCTTAATTAGTCTATGTAAAATTCCCAAGAGAGTCTATCTTCCCATTCTAGTTACACTCAGAAAAAGCTACACACATACATGCATATGGGAGGGAGGGAGAGAGCTCTACAGGGAGCATCATATCTACAAATCACTGCCTGGTAAAGGAGATACAGTACAGATGGAGGACTCAGGGTAGGAACATAGCAGAAGAGTGAAGGAAGTTGATGGTTGGCCACATCAGGGCAGGGAAAGAGAGAGTCTTCATCTATGTTTGTCCAACTTTGGAAGCCAATAGCAGCAAGGTCAGTGAATTAACTAATTTTGGGGAATTGGAGATATCTAGAGAAGGAACAATCCACCTGCATAAGAACAGATAACCCTAGGGTGCATGCAGATACTGTGAATAACTAACTGTTGAGAAGATTTTGAGCAAGGAGGAATTAGGAAAAAAATTTTATAGGGCAAGTTAGTACAAAGCATAAAAATTTTAAATATTAAAATTTCCCAGGAAATGGGGCCAAGGCTTAAGTGATTTGATTACTTTAAAACCACAAATGAACATTGTGATTGATTTCTTAAATGTTTCATAAATCAATGTTTCAGGAATCAAGTGAGATTCCCGGTTAGCTGTTTGGCATAAATATCATTAACATTTGCACTAGACCTAAGATTACTAGGTTTTGGATGAAGATAGAGGAGGGTTCAGTTGGGAAAGTCTAATGGTTTTTCTTTCAGGTTTAGATTTCCTTATCCTTTTTTTTGACTTGACCACATCTCTTCAGGAGATTAGGGAATTAGGTCCAGGTCTGCTCAGAAGCACCTTCTTGAACTAGTAGCTTGGTTCAATTTGTAGAACCCTGCCCTGAGGGCCATAGTTAGAAGATGTGGTGACTACCACTAGGGACATCAAGACTTATGGGAAAGATCAGATATGTAAAAGGAAAAAAAATATTTTTAAAGGAATAGATAGATGATAGATAGAGATGATAGATGATCGATAAGTATATATATACAGAGAGAGAGATAATAGGTAAATAGACATAGATTGATATAGATGACTGATAGATGGTAGCTGATAGGTAGATAGATGGATATAGATGATAGAGAGAGAGATAATAGATACAGATAGATCACAAGGAATAGAAAGAGCGATTCGAGACATGTGGGATTAGCTTGCTGAAACTAGAAAAGACACATGTACAATTCAGCAAGGTTAAAAAAAAAGGCAGAGTTTTGAAGGAAGATGAGGATATTTCAGGTAAGAGAGATTTCCTTTAAGGATGTTTGGAGACCAGAAAATGAAACTGACATGTTTGGAATAATTACAGGTTTATTAAACTGGATTGGTGATTAAAAATTTGCCATAGCAACAGGAGATAAGGTGGGTTTTTTGTATAAATAACAAAAAGAAAATTTCTGTACAGTCTTAAAGGAAGATGATGTAGCAGATGGAGGAATTTGATGGGCTTAATTACATAATCAGTGAACACATACATCCATAGCTAATATAAGTAAGAAACTATAATAAAGTGCCCTTTCTAATAAATACACAAAGCAAGACACTAATGAATGACAAACAAAAGGAGTTTATGACTTTCTATTCCAGTGATTAGGAAAGTGTCATCCTAGAGGACTTGAATTTACTACCTTTTTAAAGCAGAGACATCTCAGAAGAAGAGAATGGTGAGAATGTGAAACTCAAGTAGAGCATGGAAGGAGGTCACATACATAAACTGATGTTCTAGCAAGACAAACTTTGAGGGAATGGAAGCTTATATGGAGAAGTAAGACCTCTGGAAACCTGTTATAATAGTGTAAGTGTTATGAGTAGGCATCAAGTTCAGGTAAAGGCAATGGGAATAAAAGATATTGATGATAGAACAAGAAAAAAATAAGTTAAGCAGAACTTGATGTTTAATTGGGTTTGAGAAATGAGGGCACAATGGATATAAAATGAGTAATGTTGGTACCTAGATGAACAAAATTAAGAAATTTAGCAAGGGACTCTGGTGGTGTGGCTGTGGGTGAGGATGGTATGAGAGCCTGCTGGGGCTGCAGTGACCAAGTATCACAGACTGAGTGCCTTAAACAACAGGAATTTATTTTCTTACAATTCTGGAAGCTAGAAGTCTGAGTTCCACATTTGGGCAGAGTTGCTTTCTTCTGAGGCTTTTCTCTGTGGTTAGTATGACTGCCTTCTCCCTGAGTCTTCCTATGGTCCTCCCTCTGAAACTATCTGTGTCCACATTTCCTCTCCTTAGATGTTCACTAGTCATATCAGATTAGGGTCCACCCTCGTGTCCTCATTTTGATTTAATTATCTCCTTAAAGACCCTTTCTCCAAATAAGAGTCACATTCTGAGGTACCAGGGGTTAGAACTTCAACATGTGAACTTTGGGAGGACAGAATTCAGCCTGTAACAGGTGGAGATGGCACATTTGGGTCAAGGTGAGACCTCTAAGTGGGAGGGTTCTGAAGAAAATGTGGGGCTCAGGAGAGAGATCCAAAATAAAGAATTCTGGAGTCACATTAGTTAATGAGAGTAGGAGGTCAATAGGAGTTGATGAGTATTCAAGACTCAAGGAGTCTTGAATAAATAAGATTCTGTGTAAAAAAATATGGAGTTAGAAACAAAGGACAAAGATAGGAATTTGGGAGGTGGAAGACAGAATAGCCAATGAGGGAAACCAGGAAGGTGTGGTGTCAAAAAGACAAAAAAAAAAAAAAAAAAAAAGACTTTCAAGGATCAGGTGATTGACCTTTGGGGGTTAGTGGCAATGAGGACAGAGGGAGGCCATTGAATTTTTAATCAGAAAGCCACTGATATACTTTAAGAAAAGAGATATGGAGCATTGAGAGAAGATCATTGATTCAAAGGGATTGAGGAGGGAATGAAGACAATAAATATATATTGTATTAGGGGAAAATGATGTTGGTACAAAGGAGAGAAATCGTCTGTGTAGATTCAGTACTTTTCTCAAGACAAGATTTATGCACATTTGATAGCAGAAAAAAGAGAATCAATGAAGAAAATAAAACAAATGATTCTGAAAAGGGAATAAATTAACAGTACCATATCCTGCAGTGTGTTGTTTATATTGTGTTCCACAGAGCCTGCAGCCTCTCTCTCCATCCCAGTGCCCCATACAATCCCACTGGAGCAGCTCTGCATTTATGGCTTCACATAGTCACTTTCCATTAATTATGGCGTTTGGCCAAAGCCTTCTGGCACAAAACACGTCTGAGATCCATTTCCTAGAAGAGGGAGAAGGGCAGGAACTGGAGAAGGTAGAGTAGCCCATTTTTTTAAAGAAAAATAACATGTAAAAATTGCTATCATTTGTCTCCTCTGAATATTGTCTGAATAATTATTACATATACATATTATATATATTATACATATATATGGAGATAGAGAAAGAGGATGTGTTAGAGACAGAAAGGGAAGGAAGAGGGTGAAATTCACTAGTGATGGTTTGTCTTTGCCATTATAATATTCAATTAAAACATATGCCAAGAATCAGATGAGGAACTGGGAGCTTGAGGAAAGAATTTTGAAACCATTGTGGGGAGGTTGTTAGGGAATCAGTAAGACCTGAATACAGGAAAAAAATATCACCTTGCTGTTCCTTTACTGCCTTGTCTAGTTCTTTCTTTGTCTAAACACAATGGTTTTTAAATAGGGTCCCCCTAACCAGTAGGATTAGAATCGCCTAGAAGTGTGTTAGGCATGCGAATTGTTTGGCCTTATCCCAGATCTACTGAATTAGAAATTCTCAGGATAGGGACCAGCAATCTGAGTTTTAACAGCCCTCCATATGGTTCTGAAGCATGCAAATATTAGAGAATCATTGGTCTAAAATATTGACTGTGCTTTCTGACTGGAGATTTTCCCATACTATAACTTTAGTTGTAAACATCTATGGAGTATGGACTACTTCCTTCTTCCTTTGTCTTCCTCCACATCCTCAGTACAAGGATCTACACAGAGTTGGCATTTGGTAATCACATTTACTCTCTGACCAATAGTAGGCATCTCCTACAAGGTTGAGTGCACTGGGAGTTGGAAGTCCTTTTTTCAACTAGAAAATGGAGAGCCCCAATCAAAGCACCACTCAGGAGCTCATCTTCTCTGCTTTCCCTTATTCCTGGGAATGTTCTGTCACCTGTTTGTTTCACTGCTCTTCATTTACACTTTCATTGTCTTTGGAAACCTGGTCATCATCACAGTGGTCCAGCTGAATGTTCACCTCCACACTCCCATGTACTTCTTCATCAGCACCCTTTCTTTCCTGGAGATCTGGTACACCACATCGACCATACCAAGATGTTCACCAGCCTGCTGAGTGAAAAAAAGAGCATTTCCTTAAATGGTTGTCTCCTGCAGATGTATTTCTTCCATTCCACTGGCATCAGCGAGGTTTGTCTCTTTTTTTTTTTTTTTTAAAGATTTTATTTATTTATTTGAGAGAGAGAGAATGAGAGACAGAGAGCATGAGAGGGAAGAGGGCAGAGGGAGAAGCAGACCCCCTGCTGAGCAGGGAGCCCGATGTGGGACTCGATCCCGGGACTCCAGGATCATGACCTGAGCCGAAGGCAGTCGCTTAACCAACTGAGCCACCCAGGCGCCCGCAAGGTTTGTCTCTTGACAGCTATGGCATTTGACCACTACCTGGCCATCTGTAGCCCTCTTCATTATCCCACTATCATGACCCCTAGGCTGTGTGCCCAACTGACTTTCAGTTGCTGTGTTTGTGGTTTCATCACACCCCTCCCTGAGATTGCCTGGCTCTCCACACTGCCATTTTGTGGCTCAAATCACCTTGAGTATATCTTCTGACTTCCTCCCTGTGCTACTCTTGGCCTGCACAGACCCACTAGCCATCGTCATGATTCAGGTAGTGGATGTTGTCCATTCAGTGGAGATTATTACAGCCGTGATGCTCATTTTCATGTCCTATGTTAGTATTGTGGCTGTAATTCTACGTATTTGGTCAGCTGAAGGCTGACACAAGGCATTTTCCACATGCATTTCCCATCTCACTGTCTTTCTACTCTTCTTCGGCAGTGTGGCCCTAATGTACCTTTGCTTCTCTGCCACCTACTCCTTATTTTGGGATACAGTCTTTGCTCTGGCCTTCGCAGTTTTTCCCCCCTTCTTCAACCCCATAATCTATAGTCTGAGGAATAAAGAAATAAAGGAAGCTATAAAAAAACATTGGGGTCAAGCTAAAATCTTTTTTCATAAGACCAAGGACTTCAAGTAAGATCTAATTATTGGAAGTCTACATAGTTGCTGGTGACTTTTCATTCATAACTCTCTGTGATCTGTCTTTTCCCATCAGCCTTTTACTGAAACTGGTCTTCCAGAGGTTACCAAGAAAGAAATTCACTAAATTTAATAGTTTCTTTCACTCTTTATCCAACCTGACATATGGTTGGATCTGACTTTTTTAAATAAGCTTTCTGCCACTCAGCTTAGTCAAGATAAATTTATACTGTGGAAATGATCTGGGTCAACATTTAGTTTTAATGTAGTCAAAGTATTTGTTTGTAAGATGGTAATTGAAAAATCATCTTCATAAGACTAAGTTCTCTCCATGGTACCACCAATGGATATAGTTGAAAAATGAAAATCTTAATTCCTGAATTAAGTAATCATTATTTTTTATTTAAATTCAATTAGTCAACATACTTAGTTTCAATATGAAACTAAGTACATACTTAGTTTCAGAGGTAGTGTTCAATAATTTATCAGTTGTAAATAACACCCAGTATTCATTATTGATAAATAGCTGTATAGACATATTTAGCAGGTTCTCTTATGACTCACCTGCTCCATTTGCACATGAGTCCTATGTCTGGGTCAATAATGAGCCCAAGGCCATCCTTGTGTGCTGGTGACCAACTGTAATGTGTGAAATGAGTGTAGGCCATTGTGCTCAAGACCAAATCAACTTCATTTTTATTGGTGACTATAAGAAACTAAGACCATAGGTAGACCCCTGTAAAATTGACAGAGGAGGAAACCTGACAAAGTCATTGGCTGCAATTGTGTGGTAGTTAAAGACTATGGCAAAGAATCTTAGGCCAAGAAGATCATTGAATAATATTGTAAACGCAAAAACAAAATTTAAAACTTGGCCTTAAAAAAATAAAGCAATATAACCATCAGTGAATCAGTATTTTTTTCATAATAAATAGAAAAACTTAATCTGTTTTCAATGTAATTAAGGATACTGTGTGAATTAAGCAACAACATCAATAAATCCCCATCAGATGAGTAAACCAATACGGCCACACTGAATTCTGAATGTTTCAGCTGGCTGGTCAACAGTATTGAACAACTCTTCTCTTTTCCCTTGGCTTTGAGGATACTTTACTTTTCTTGTCCTATTTTGTTTGAGGGCTCTTTCTCTTGCTGACTCTTCTTATATATGCTTCATAAAGGGTGATTTTCTCCAGGGCTCACACCCCAGTTAGGACATGATAAAGCTTACTACAATGTAAATGCTAGAAGATTTTCCCCATCCCTAGCCCACCACACAAATCCTATGGTTGTCAGCCTCATTATTCCATGACTGTACCACAGCCATGCCCTCATCCTCATGCCTAAATGTTATGATACCAGATGGAAAGACAGGAGTTAGGGAAAAGGGCTGATAAGAAGAGGCTAATACTATCTAATAAAGATCTTAGAATATGACCTCACTGATATGAGGAATTCTTAATCTCAAGAAACAAACTGAGGGTTGCTGGAGTGGGGGGTGGGGTGGGAGGGATGGGGTGGCTGGGTGATAGACACTGGGGAGGGTATGTGCTATGGTGAGTGCTGTGAATTGTGCAAGACTGTTGAATCACAGACCTGTACCTCTGAAACAAATAATGCAATATATGTTAAGAAAAAAAAAAGAAGATAGCAGGAGGGGAAGAATGAAGGGGGGGAATCGGAGGGGTAGACGAACCATGAGAGACAATGGACTCTGAAAAACAAACTGAGGGTTCTAGAGGGGAGGGGGGCGGGAGGATGGGTCAGCCTGGTTGTGGGTATTAAAGAGGGCATGTTCTGCATGGAGCACTGGGTGTTATATACAAACAATGAATCATGGAACTCTCCATCGAAAACTAATGATGTAATGTATGGTGATGAACATAACAATAAAAAAATTTAAAAAAAAAAGATCTTAGATAGAGAAGGGAAGGTAAATGAGAGAAAACCCATAGGTTGTGGGTGGAAACATCCTGAGAAGGAAAGTCTTCAACATATACTTGATAGAAGAAAATGAGGGAAAATGAGGGAATAGAGGAAAAGGGAGACAAGTAGTGTTGCTGGGTTTAAGTAGTGCATCTATTTCTCATGTTCTTCCAGAGAAATGAGAAACAGAATTACTTCACTGATTGACTGACTAGTTATTTTAACTGTACCTTCCCAAGTGCAATATTGTTAGAGAACTGATACACATGAATCTCCAGCAGGGGAAAGGGTTACACACTTTTCTTAACTGTTCTCTCCACTTTTTGAGTTATATAATTCTTTCCTAGATATTATCAATGTCCCTACAACTTCATATAGCTAAAACTATCTCTCTTACATCCATACTTTTCTACCTTCAAGCTGCTCTCCCAACTGAGGCTGAGTTATTTACTGAAACTTAGATCTGATCACTTTATTACTCTGCTTAAAAACCTATGATTAAACCCACCCTACTTCAGATTGTGAATGGAATTTTACTAGGTAGCTTGTGTGTGTGTGTGTGTGTATGTGTGTGTTGACCACAGACAATTCCAAGCTGAGAGAAAAAACAAAAGCAAAGGAAACAGAAAAAAAAAGTTCACGGTGTGTCGACATTCATACATTACTTTCTAACCATGCCCTTAGTAAATGCATAGGATTAAGGAAATGTGTGGCTTCTGACTTGGTGGGCACAGGAACAGCTAACTCACTCTTCTTAATTTTAGATATATTTCTTTTATCAGCAACTATGATGCATTTATTAATCACAGTTTTGCTTCTAATAATAAAATAACATTTTTATATTCACAGCTGCAATTATATTTATTGATAATAACAACAATACAATTTTCTCCTTATTGGGCATGGACTGTATATAAGACATTGTAATAAATGTCTCCTGTGTATATGTTACTCGATAACAATCTCAAGCGATGGGTATTATTATCATTCTTATTATATAGTGAGAAAACTGTGACTTAAAAGAGTTAAGTGATTTGTCTAAGGACATACATTTAGGAGGAGGCTGGGCTGTGATTTGAACCCCATTCTATTTTACTTCAGAAGCCATGCTCTTAACCACCATGCTATATTCCTAATATCGTGCTGATATTCTTGAGAAAAGAGAGAGGGGAGGAGGACTTGCTGCTCAGGAGCTACAACATAGGCCATCCCTGAGGTTCTTGTTAGTGCTATTGAAATAGTTCATCTCTTCCTTCAAGAAGCTTTTAAACTGTATCACTATATGCAGAGGAAAGTGTAAGTGTTGGAAGATACTGGTATAAGGCCCATTCTCTGATGTGCAGAAGCTCACAATCTGAGACCAGAGTTGACATCAGTTGACCCATGAGCTGGATCCGGGTGGTGGGAAGTCCACACCCCTGCCCCTGTCTTTGGAACGTGGGTTCTGCTTGCCTTTCCCCCTTTGAGGGGCTTCTCCAAGGACACAGTCTTGACATAGTGATGTGGTGCTCACAGCATCTGGGCAGTATACACGACTGAAACCCGTTAATGCCTCTATATAAAATTTTAAGACTGGCGATTGGGTGTGAAGACCCGCCCATCCTGTGGTCACCCAAGACAAACCTTATATACAAGTTTCCTTTGCTTATTAAACCTGCCGTCTACCAATCTGGAGTGGCCTGCCTCTTTTTGGGTCTCTCATTGCCCTCCAAATATGGGGACTGGTTTCAGATTACACCTAGGAAGCTCCAGAAGAGTTTGTAAACCAACACATGGATGCTGTAGACTTTATCCTGAAAATGTACTTTTCCCCCAATACTTGGAATCTCAGAAGAGTCCACACTGGCCATATCCCCCATCCTGGGCAACATCCATGACTCCATAGTTCCAATCTGTGCCTGCTACTTCTGTGGATCTGTGGATTTATCATCCACAATTATGAACCAACCTACTACATCGTGGCCTGATAATTTTTACATATCAGGCAATGATAGGTTCTGGAAAAGAGCTTCCACAGGAGAACTGGGGAGAAGCCTATGCAAGTACGATACAAAAAGTAATAACAAAATTCATAAAATCATGGCAGAAACTATTTTTGGTGAGTCAAGAAAAATTTCAAAGAGAAATTATATTTTTTCTGAGACTTGAAGAAACTTTACTGTTTCTTTACATTGGTTATTTACCCTTAGATCTTCACCCCCATTTAATTTAGGAAGAGTTCTTGATACAAACTAAGGACAGACTGTGGACCACTTTTTTTTTTTTAAGTTTTCATTTATTTATTTGACAGAGAGAGACATAGCAAGAGAGGGAACACAAGTAGGGGGAGTGGGAGAGGGAGAAGCAGGCTTCCCGCCCAGGAGGGAACCCAATATGGGGCTTGATCCCAGGACCCTGGGATCATGACCTGAGCCAAAGGCAGACACTTAACAACTGAGCCACCCAGGTGTCCCAGTGGACTGCTTTTAAGGAATACCTTACTTTCTTTCATCCCCAATAATGGCAACATAGAATTTTTGCTGGGAAGAATAAAAGCTTCTTCCTATGTAGTGGAAGTACTTACTCCAAGTAAAACCAGGAGCTGATACATCCAGAAAGTAATTTGGGATGAATGAGTTTTAAAAATTGTTTGCAATTAAACTTTTGACATTTCTAGTAATTTTTGCTCATTCATTCATTCATTCTTTACTTTAGAAAAGATTTATCAAATGTCTATTTATTTGAGAGAGAGAGAGAGAGAAAAAAAAAGCATGAGTGGGGGGAGGGGCAGAGGGAGAGGGAGAAGCAAACTTCCTGCTGAGCAGGAAGCCCCATGTGGGACTTGATCCCAGGACCCTAAGATCATGACCTGAACCAAAGTCAGATGCTTAACAGACTGAGCCACCCAGGAGCCCAGTTGTCTACTAAATATTGGTTCTTGCACCCTGAAGGTAGACATTTATAGCAGGTCTTACCAGGGTGTTGTCCTCTTGATAGTAAGAGATAGTAAGATGATCAGAAAATCATTTCCTTTTGTTTTGAAGACTCTGGCTGTCCTCACATTTCTCCTAATGCCCCAGGTCACTTCCTCTTGCCTACACCCACATGACATTCGCAATGAGAAGGCTCATCTCTGGGCCAGTTTTTGAAAGACCATAAAGCAGTACTAATTTTCTCCAAAGTTACCTCAAAAATAGTTCTGGAATTCTCTTCACTAAAATTCCTCTGAATCCTACAACACTAATTGATCAAAGTGTGGTCTTATCTTTTAATTTGTTTCCAAAAAGGCGAAAAGATGATATAATGGAACTTCCGTTGTAGACTTGAAAATGTCTTACCTTTCAGTGATGGATTTACAAATGTTCTGGTTCAAGTGACTTATAACAAACTATTCTTCCACCTTTTTTGTTAGAAACCATTGTTTTCATGAGAAAATCAAATGTTACATCAGTTTGCTTGTTGCATTTTGCATGCAGCCAACTGTAAACACAGGGACCATTAGCATATTCTTATTATATATTAATGTGAAAAGTGGGCCCTCTGTTTCATAACTCCTCGAGAATAGGCATCTTGCTTTGTTCACCTCTCTGTTCCCAGTGACTGTTGGAGTTCTTTGTCCATAGAAATGCTCAATGACAGTTTGCTCAAGGAGTAAAGTTTTAGAATAGAGGTAGTCTATGTTTCTTGACAAATTACAATGATAAAAAAAATTAAGTTATAGAAAAAACTCAGACTATTCCCACATTCACCAGAGAAGCACAGGGGAGGGGAGATAATGGGCAAAAGCAAGATATCTGGTCTATCTGCAGTTGCGTATACAGCCAATTTTAATAGTGGAATGAAGCCAGGTTACAGATAATCCACTTAAATTTCTATGACTGGCATACATGTAGATGTTAAGTAGAACTTTCATTGATATTGTGGGACTCTAGTCCCTCAAATATAAGCATAGTTTAATCATGGCTATGAAGGAGATAATACGTTCAGTCCTGGCACTTGGCTCCTCCTTTGCTTTATTTTAATGAGAATAATATTTTTTAGTTGAGCTCTTTTTTCCCTGAGGGGCCCTGGCACCAAACCTGCTGTTTTTATAAGGTTTATGAGGACTTAGACTTATATAGTTTCCTTCAGCATTGCTGTACTCAAAGAGAATTATTAGTGGATGGGAACATCAAGCAATTTTATGTGAGATTTTTAAATGATGCATTTCAGATCATTCTTTACAAGATACAGCCTTAGCTTTATGAGGAATTAGCCCATAGCAGATCCCTGCCCTTTACATTCTGATTTTCAAAATTAATGATTCAGAATAAAATGTATGACTTGTAACTGAAATATAAAGTGAGCCATATAACAATTCTCTGAAATAGGTGGATGGGTCACTACTATCCCCATTATATACTTAACAAAATTAAAGCAAATTTCTAATGCTCATCTGGTTGTTAAATGGAGGAATCAAGCCTTTAAATTAGATGGTTCAGTTTCAAATCCAGTATACTTACCATTATCCCCACCTCTCCTTTCGCCTCAATCACATGGTTCATTGTATAAAGCAAATGTCATGAGTTTTGGTTTTTCTTATTCAATGCAGTGATACTAAATAAAAAAATAATAAAATAAGTAAGAGAGACTGAGAGAAGATTATAGTAGGGAGAAAAAGAGTTCTATTTTTTAATGACAGGATTGCAAACTTGAATAATATATATTCTTTTTTTTCTCTTAAAATTTTTTTTATTATTATGTTATGTTAATCACCATACATTACATCATTAGTTTTTGATGTAGTGTTCCATGATTCATTGTTTGTATATAACACCCGGTGCTCCATGCAGAACGTGCCCTCTTTAATACCCATCAGCAGACTAACCCATCCTCCCACCCCCCTCCCCTCTAGAACCCTCAGTTTGTTTTTCAGAGCTCATCATTTCTCATGGTTTGTCTCCCCCTCTGATTTTCCCCCTTCATTCTTCCCCTCCTGCTATCTTCTTTTTTTTTTTTTTTGAATAATATATATTCTGAATAGAGTTAAGGCACAAATAACTTTAGAGGATCTGAAGTGATAAGAATTAACATCGATATGGTTAATTGTAAAAAGATCACTTTATGTTTTTGAATTATATTACCTAATATTCTAACCCATTTAAGAGACAAAAATTAGAAACATTTTAAAACGAGAACTAATTCTGGAGAAACAAAAATTTAAAATTTTAAAATAATAAAATAATAATGACCTTTATCCCATGGGAAAGAAATTGTTTTATGTTAAATTTAACAGTTTTCCTTGTTGGTAAATGAGCTGAGAAGGTGGAACTCCAGAAAATCCACAGTAAACGTGATATGAATGTTAATGCTGCCAGTTGGGGTTACTCCAGAATTTGGGGTATAGAGCATCTCTTGGAGTTTCTGGGCCCAGGAAAAGATCTGATAACTGAGGGGAGGCCCCAGGCAAGCTGGACAGAGCTGATTAAACGGGTATGTGAAGCACAGATCTGCCTAGTGCTGATAACCTTGACCCATACAAGAACCCTGCAAATTACTCCCGCCCTTGCAAAAGGGAAGGTAAGACTCCTCTCTGATGAAGTCAGGGGTGCACTCCAGCTTTGTCTGCAGCTGCTCAGCACTCACTCACCTACAGAGCAACATATAATTTTAAAGATAGAGGGCTCTAAATCTCCACTGCATTCGAATCAGAGTCTCTATGTTGTCAGAGCCAATGAGCATTCTTGGAAAACTATAAAAGTAGCAAGAAGGTCAGGGTTCCAAGTGTTAAACCACTAGGATCTAAGATGTTCTCATCATGTCCCTCTGTCAACCCCAAGGGCACCCTGATCCTCGCCCCAACGTGGTGGTGCTCAGGGGACTACAGTGACTTGATCAGCCTAGAAGGACTCAGAAGATGGGGCGGGGCTGAGCCTCAAGGGCAGCTGCCGGACTAGCAGCTAGAGTGCAGCCAGAGAAGCTTGTCCCGTGAGTCTCTTCTGGCTGAAATGGCTGAAAACTCAAAGAACACTGAGTTATGATGCATAAAATCTCTTCCCTGACTCTTGCGCACTTCCACATCGCTCCCTGCTCTAAAGACTATTGTTCTTACCTACTTTTATTTTATTATTTCATGGTGACCAATCCTACTGATGGGGACCTGTTATTTCTTTGGTCATACGGTTATCACAGGGTTGGCACCATTGGTGAGAAGATTCTGGAATGGGACAACCAGAGATGTTGATGAATTAAGAGAAGCTTAGCTAGAACAGATAAAGAACAGGGTGGCATGATGGTGATACTCACAGGGACCTGACTCTTTGTTTGCATACGTACAAACCAAAAGCCATGGGATGGGATGCCTCTCAGACCCTACCTCTGTTCACAGATAAAAATAGGGATGGTAATACCTGCTTCACAGAATCTTCTAAAGATTAGAAATTAATGTGAATCAATCATGTCAACATAAAAATTATATGTACATTAAGATAATTGATGGTGGTTCTTATCTCTTAGATAAAGATTCTTTTTAAAGATTTTACTTATTTATTTGAGAGAGAGAGAGAGCACGAGTGGGGGTGGGGGCAGGGGCAGAGGGAGAGGGAGAAGCAAGCTCCCCACTGAGCACAGAGCTTGACCCCCTGGGTTCTGGGATCATGACCTGAGCCAAAGGCAGATGCTTAACCGACTGAGCCACCCAGGCGCCCCTCTCTTAGATACTAAGATTTTAGAATGTCTTCTCCCCACCCCAATTCCATCAGAGGTTCCTTGGTGCATGTGATATAATTCATTCTCTAAGAGTTGTGTTCCTGCCTTTAATACTCCAGTATATTTGAATATAATGAAATAATATGGAAAAGTAAAGCAATACTAGACTTTCAAGAAAAGAATTTAAAGCTCTCTTAGTTGAAGGAGAGAGAAGAGGGGAACCAGAAATGTAGAACCCAGCTCTACTCTAGTGGAACATGAAGCTGGGGTATATAAGTTGGAATCACACTAGAATGAAGTGTGGGGAGCATATCTAGCTCGGGTAGTCCTCTGCTTTGTAGGAGGGCCTGAAGCCATCCTACTATTTTCTTTTTGTTTGTTTGTTTCATTTTGTAAAGTTGCCAAAAAGAACTATGCCTTTGGAGAAGAAGTTCAGCTTCCCTTTCTCTCCATTAAAAGTAATTCATAAAACAGGATGACTTTTATCCAACATTTTAGAACTCTGTCCCATTTTCAAAAATTTTGCGATTTCATTAGTTTGTCAAACAAGGTATCCTAATTTTTGCTTCATGAAATACAAATAAACACACATATATCTTACTTCCTTCATTCCTTCCATTTGAATGATTAAGGGTACAGCTAAATCAGATTTTTAAAAACCCAATTTATAAAGCCAGGAATAAAATTTTCCTATTTTGGCAAAGGCTCTACAGAGAAATTAAGGATATCTTGTTAATTTAAAGGCTGTTAAAAATCTGCAGCTGGGTTTTCATGAAGTTGTTGAGTTGTATTTCCCAGAGATAGGTTGGACAAGAACCTATGTATGCCCTGAATTCCTGTCATTCTGCAGAGTCCAAAGATTGGGTGATCCAGAGTTCCATCCTGATTTACCATTCTCAGACATGGACTCTAAGACTAATCAAAGAAACACAACAGAATTTTAACACAGCCGGTTTATCTTACATCTATAACTGTGTTTTTCTTTCTAATTTTTCATTTAAAAACCTGACTTTTATGTTTTATGAAGTCTTATTGAGAAACTTTTGGAGCTACGGTCTCTCTGAACTGCTGAATCACCCAGCATCTGTGGAAGTTAGCAGCTCCTTCGGCTGGACCTGTGGTCTCCTGAAGATAACGTGTGGACCTGTCTCCTGAAGATAACGCGGACTGTAGCTGGCGGGATTCCGGCCCCAAGGTTCTTTTTTGACTCTTCTACATATGTAATGTTTCTTTCATCTTTATCTGAAGAAGACTAGACAATTTCATGAGAATTGTCTCTCTTTGTCTTCTTCCTCTCTCTTTTGGATACATTTTATCTTGCCAGGTTCTTGACCTTTCCGAAAAGTGAAGCACTTTCCAAAGGAAACTGTGAGTACGGAATTCTTTGTAGTACAATTTGTCACTGATACAACTAGGAAAGCTGTCTCTTTTGAACTTTCTGCACTGTATTTGATAGAATCTATAAGAATTGCTTCTTGGCTTTTAAGAACTAGAGAAGCTTAATTTTAACTCTTTTTGTAATATTTCACTTTAAAGAATGACCTTGAGCTTGTGGCTACATAGCATCAAAATCTAGCAATGACCTGTTTACATGGGTTCATATAGAGAACAAATAGGTAACTTGGAGCAAAATAATACATAAGCAAGATTTGGGCTCCTTAGAATGATTTGATTCTGTAGCCAAACTAATAAAGGCCATCCACAAAGTGGCAATTATATTTGGGGAGGAAGAAGATGAAAATTTGAACTTGGTATTCAGTGTTCTGGTTGAGGTAAGCTAGGGGAAACTGTGCCCATATCCAGATGAATGAAGGTAAGCCCTATGGAGATTTCAGAGGCTATTGCCCCAAAGAGGTCAGATTCCACTTATGTCATTTAACAGTATAACATTTTACATTGAAAAAGCCAGTTATTGGGATGCTAATAATTTGAAATTTATAACAATTGGATAAAGGATGTGCTGAACTTTTTATTGGTAGTGTTTCTGAATAAAGCAAATAAAAAGGGTAAACAATATATGAGCTATATTTTATGTAAAAAAACAAACATTTCCAAATGTTTGTGTATGCCATTCATCAAGTTTATTACAAACCATGTTTAGTTATTCATTAGATTAAATTCAGAATGATCAGTGCATGTCAACACTTTTTTAACCTTTGAAAAGAAAATAAAATTACATCTCCTTTTTTATTCCTCTGAAATGGGTGATTTTGCTAATTCAAACTTGTCTTCCATCATTCATCCAAATTAATTCTATTTATAGAACTTAGTAAATGTAGTCACACATTTATGTGAAAAGTTGGAAAAATGTTCTGAATCATACAGAATTATTAGCCTAAAGGGTAGCTACATGTGATTGAAGTTATGTAAATATCCTAGAGCCCTTGTGACAACAGGCTTTTACAGGCTTCAAGACATACGAATGTAAGTTCAACATGAGTAAATGCCTTGGGACATAGAAAAGGGACATCACAGAGATTTGAGAACCAGCAAGAGATAGAAAATTTTTAACTTTCAGGCTATGGAGAGTGGTGGACCGAAGGTGCTGGAAACAGCAGAGGAGATCCAGGAAAGGCGTCAGGAGGTGTTGACTCGCTACAAGAGGTTCAAGGAGCTGGTTGCTGAGAGGGGTCAGAAGCTTGAAGATTCCTATCACTACCAGGTTTTCAGACGAGATGCAGATGACCTAGAGAAGTGGATCTTGGAGAAACTCAAGATCGCAGATGATAAGAGCTATGAAGACCCAACTAACATACAGGTACTCCATTCCTGTGACTTCCCCAGAACAGACTCTAAGATCTCCAGGGAGGGAAACATTCTTGTAATGTAAGTGCGTATTTAGTTAAATGTCAGGACATAATGTCATAAAAGGGCAGACTACCTGTTAGAGACCATAATTCTGCCTCTAAATGGCCTGTGTCTTTAACTTCTTAAGCCCATGTCTTATGTACAGAGGAAACTCACTCTGTGACTGTATTCTTAGTCTGAAGTTAAGCTATGGGCATAACAGTGACTGAGAGTTCAAAGAAGTTATGACACACCAGGCAGCTTTAATATTTTGAGGTGAAGAAATGTCAGTGCTTTCACTCTGCTCAGGAGAGTAGTTCAGTGGAATTTTTCCTGGGTTTCTCCCAAGGGGCTATCGCGCCCTTGCTCAGTCCACATGACAGGTGTAAGGAGGAGAGCTTGGGTGGAGGCTCCTCTCCTCCTTCTATTACAGCGTGTGACAGAGTCATGACCAGAAGAAAGGGTTACCTGCCTAAAAGGGGTAATTGACTTTAGAGAGGAAGCACCTGGATCAAGAACAAGGTGTTATCTATTAAAAGGATTGATACATATATGACAATAAGAGTATTATCTGATAAGCAGAAACCTCTCAATTAAAAAAAAAAGCCATTATTGTAATGATCATCTTCATTGTGTTCAACTTGCCATAGCACTTCCTCCTCTCTTCTGAAGAGGAACAAATGTGGGACATCTTTTCATTCCCACCAATGGCAACTGAGACTTAAAAATAACAAGGTATATACTGGAAACTCCCTAAAGTCAATGGGGACAGGACAAAACATTTCTCTGTGGCCCCTGACTTTGAGCCTGGGCTGAAGTGGCCATTTCTTTTAGGATGTGACTTCTCCATCTCTGGTCATGGGCTATCAATTTATCTAGGTTGTGAAACAAGTAGTTCTGCCCCAAAGTAAGAAAAGGAACCGAAAAACCCCTTTATGGTCCAAGGACACTAGGCTTCATTAGTGATAGGCTTCATAACTTCTGATTTCTAAACTTCAGGGCAAGTATCTGAAACATGAATCCTTCGAAGCAGAAGTACAAGCAAAATCAAGGGTCATTCCTGAACTGGAAGAAATCAGGGCAACCCGATTTGCTGAGGGGCATTTTGCCCATGAGGACACCAAGGTAAACGTATGGTAGGACTCTGTAAGAGATGTTTCCGATTGTTGATTATGTTAGCAGAGTTTTAATTGATTATGCCAGGTATAAAGCTAGATGGAGCTGGGGTTCCTGCTTCTTGTCTTCCACTGGGGTTGGGCAGGAAAGATGGTGGGCATCCTCATGTCCCCTAGGGCAAGAAGAAGAGAGCTATGATACAAAACCTATCCTGGGATAGCATCACATTCCTCTCTGGCCACCGCAGGATAACTTGGCTTATGATCAAGCCCTCTTCAATCTAGTTCCATGTGTCCCAGATGAACTGGCTTTCCCAAATGACATTTCTAATGATTTCTTCTGACCTCAAAGTCCTTGTCCTTCAGACTCTTCAAACAAGGGATGCTCTGCCATGTGAATCTTCTTTGAAATATCTCTCCCTTGTCTGTGATACCTCCTTCTCTTCACAGCCCACACGCTATGACTAATATTAAAGTTCTCAAACTCCACTCTTCTTCTCATTTCAAAAAACTCCTAAAATACCTTGTCTTCAGAAAATCTTCCCTGGACACTGAGGACTGAAGACCACCACCACTTTGAAATCCATTACTAATGTATCAATTCTTTCCTGACTTAATTCACACAATTTTCCAACATGTTTGTGTTGATAGAGTCAATTCAGGATCTTTTCTGAATGAGTGGATTTGTTTGTTTGTTTTTACTGTTGAAGTATTTTTGAAATTGTCACACCAAATTTTGTGACATATTTAAAAATTGGTTCTGGTCTTTCTACATTTAGCATACGAATTCTAGTCCATTTTACTGTCAACAAAATATGGTCAGAGAACACAGACTTTAACCAGAAGAAAACCTTATTGAAGAGTCTGTAACAAGAAAAATCTCAAAATTTATGTATTGATAAAAAATAGAAATTATTTTTGTATTGTTCACAGCTTTTTTTTTTTTTTAAAGATTTTATTTATTTGACAGAGAAAGACACAGCGAGAGAGGGAACACAAACGGGGAGTGGGAGAGGGAGAAGCAGACTCCCCGCCGAGCAGGGAGCCCGATGCGGGACTCGATCCAGGGACTCCAGGATCATGACCTGAGCCGAAGGCAGTCGCTTAACCAACTGAGCCACCCAGGCGCCCTGTTCACAGCTTTTTTTGCCCCCAATCCCCTACATTAATTAAAATCGTTGAGAAATATTTGAGACATTGTCACAACTATCAGACTCACTGTGCTCCATCAGACCACAGCCCTGGAGGATTCAGAGAGAAATGTGGTTTATGGGCTACTGTAAACAATGGAGTAGTTGCAAAAGACAAGATTCTTTTGGACATGACAGAGAGAGTACCTCCAATTTGACAAGCTATGTAATTCATGATCTTCTAAGCTAATCTGGCATAAAAGCCTGCAATTACATAGTCTCAAAATTCTCTTATTGCTTTGGTGCCACTAATTTCCATTATAAATTAGCAACATTGTAGCTCTTACTCTTTCCAGCAAACAGTTAATGCTAAATTTCTTCTCTGACTTGCCAGTACTTAGAACACCCTCTGCCTGTCATCTACCTGTCAAAATTCTATCTGTTCCTCGAGCTTCAATTCAAACCAAGCACTGTTACATGAATCCTTTCCATCCTGTCTCATTGTTTATAATCATTTCATCCTCTAAAACCTCAAAGCATTTTTACATTTTCTTCTCTTATGGCAGATCACGTGTGGCTTGGTTTAACAGCTACTCCCATGCATATCGATTTCCTCCTTTAAATATCTGTTGAGCAATTACTGCACGGGAGAATGCGATTTTTATCCAGGCCCCTCTCTGCACGCACCTCCACGTCTGTACCTGCTCCACAGCGGGTAGAGTGCCTCAGCAGTTTTGCGTCTCCTCCCAAAGGCTCATCTGGAAGAGCTGCACAAACTATGGGACCTGCTGGTGGAACTGACTCAGGAGAGGGGCGCCCTGCTGCTGCGGGCCCTGAAGCTCCAGCAGTACCTGCAGGAGTGCACTGACATCTTGGAGTGGATCGGAGACAAGGTACGGGACCCCACAGGACACAAGCGGGACTTCCCATCCCTGTCCCAGGCACCCCCCAGCAATCTAACGCAGGCTGCTCGGAAAGCAGTCAGGATGTCTGTTCCTGGACTTTGTTCCTTGAAAGAAGCAGTTTTGGCAAAGATTTAGGGGTATCCTGGAGATCATTGACATTGCGTGTAGGGAAAAATGCCCTAGGCTTGTCCCCGTCTACCTTCCGTGACCCTTAGCTCCTCCTCCTAAATTTTTCCTCTTACTCTGGGTTCAGGCTGAGAGTGTTGCCCCGTCTTTTCCTAAAGGCTGCCTCTCAGTACCTGTAACTGAGGAGGTTTCTATTTTTTGAAACACTTGAAGAATAATCCTGTGGTTAAGACTGAAGATACACCCAAGTAAGTACTTAGCGTGGTGCTTTTGCAGATACTCGGTGTGTTGAATTGAGTAGAATCAGGATGAATGTATTTTTCATGTTCCAGAACACAAAAGCGTGCTTCCAGGAGCTTTGGCCAACAATGTTCCTGTTCTTTCTGAAGGATCACCCCGAAGAGCAATGGCCTCTGGACCAGGGAGCCCCCTCAGGAAATACATTCCTGCTTCCGGCTCTTTTCTGAAGGGCTTCTCCTCTCCACCAGCCTCTCCTTCTGAGCTCTCCTGCGAGTGTGGGCAAGGGTTCTGGGCATTTGAACTACAGAAACTTTGCTGGTGACCCAACAGACTTTCCTTGCTCGCAGGAGGCTATAGTGACGTCGGTGGAGCTGGGTGAGGACTGGGAGCGCACGGAGGTTCTGCATAAGAAGTTTGAGGAGTTCCAAACAGACCTGGAAGCTCAACGGGAGAAAGTGGATGGAATAAACCAGTATGCCAATGAGTGCGCTGAGGTGAGGTGGGGAGCAAAGGGTCAGTGCAAGGCAAAGGTTCAGGTATTCAAAACCTTCCAGCCATCAGTAGGTGGGACATGAAGGACATGGGACACTGTGAGAAAACAGGGATGCATGTCCCTGTGGTAACATGCCTGGGGCGGTTTCCTCTCCTGTCTGGGTCATCTCTTGCCAGGCTATGGAAATGGAGGTGTGAGCGGGAGAGACAGTGTATGTGTGTGCACGTAGGTGTGCACGTGAATGTGTGCAGAGGGACTAGACCCACAACTTAGTAACTCCCGGACAGAACACCCATCACTCGTGTTTGTGCTGCACCCTTTCCTCATGAAGAAGAACCAGAATAAAGTAGCAAAGAATATAAAATAATGGTGGGCTATCGTAATGTATATGATGTCATTATACATGATTTTTTTGTGAGTGGGGGAAGGGAGGCAGTTTTACCGTCATTCACTTAAGACGATGTTTAAATAGATTTTCAGTTTCACTAGGATATGCGGGAAAAATGGGGAGCCAGTCTGATTTTTTGTGCTGTAAGGGGATTAGAAATTCTGACCGTTGGCTGTTGTGCTTTTGGTTTCATCATCACTGCAGCTCTAGTACGGGACACCCCTTCTGTATTAACGGAACCGAGAGTTCGGGATGAATGGGTACTTGATTAGGGGAAGTAAACTCTTTCTCCGCCACCTTTGTCTCATTGTGAAAGTTTCTCGGTTTTTCAGTACTATCTAACACACCATCCCCAAACTTCAAACAACAAACATGTCATTTTTACTGGATTCAGTGATTCAGCTGCTCAGCTAGGCAATTCTCCTGATCCCACCTTAAGTGGCTGCAGTTATTTGGTGGCTCAGTTGGAGTGGAGGGTCTAAAATGGCCTTGGTCCCATGTCTGGGGTGTTGGCTCTCACTTTCCAGCACAGCATGCTTTTTTATGCGTCAGTGTTCCAAAGGTAAGAAAGCTGAAGGGCATCTTGAGGCCGAGGGGCAGGAGCTCATATAATTTCTGCCGCATTCTATGGTAAGCCAGGCATAGGCCAACCCAGATCCAAAGCCTGAGGAAATGGACTTCCCTTCTTGCAAGGAGGGCTTCGTGGCAAAATAACACCGCCATTTTATCTAATCTACCATAGGAAGGATTAATCCAATACAGAGTGTGTCCTCTGCTCCTGTGGGATGGAACCCACACAGCTACAAATACAAAGGGCCATAAATTCGGCAAAGAGAATGTAGAAAATTCTGTCTGGAGAGGCTTCAGAATGGGAATGGAAATTCCAAGAGACAGGGACAGAAGGAGTAGAAAGACTTGGATGCATAGGAACTGCTCGAAATTGCCAAGTGTCAAAATAGGCTGATGCCATTAACTTAATCTAGTGTTCGTAAATCTCAGTGCTTCAGATGGGTTGCAATGATGTATGAAATTTTCTGCAAAATTAAATGTGTGTGCATGTGTGTATAATTCTGGGAAGAGGGAAACCTCTCTTGTTAGATTCTCAAAGGTGTCAGGACCCCAAAGGAATTAAGAACCACAGTAGTAGAGTTTTGGAAAGTAAAGTCCTATTTCGCAGAGGGAATTTTTTCTTCCTGGGTTTTCAGGGGACTTGGCAGGCATCAACAAGGTGGAATTCTAAAAATAACATCATGGCTGGGCAATCTGTGTTAACAGTCTGCCCCAGTGCTGTGAGCAAAAGATAGATACAGTATCTGGTGGGTTGGCTTCTAGATTTTGGTAATGCTGAGGCACAGGGCTACGGTGAAGATTGGTATCTGGCTAAATGGTCATTCTCCATGTCTGGCAAAGTACGAACCAGTGTGAAATGAGAAGTGTTCAATGATTTTCGGAATAGGCTCACCTTTGCCTAACTCAAGCCCCAGTTTCCTCTTACAGGAGAACCATCCTGAGTTGCCCTTGATCAAGCTGAAGCAGGATGAGGTGAACACCGCCTGGAAGCGTCTCCTCAATCTGGCTCTGCAACGACAGGCAACACTGTCCAGTGCTGCGGACCTCCAGCGATTCAGAAGGTATGAATTTGGCCAACACATATGGGAAACTCTGCAACAGCACCATGTTTGTACTTGTGCTAGCCTCTGGCTACTGTGAGCAATTAGTGGCCAGTATCTCAAACCAAAGTAAATCATGTGCTGGCACTTTGGGAAGCAAGGGAGAGTGTAGTTAAGGCAGCTGTGACTCGCCCCGTAGCCAAATGTGTGATGACTGGAGCCCAAAGCAATAAGACCGGCACCGGTGAATTAGTGATGGAAGTGTTGCGGAGACAAGGAATGCATATTAGGAACTGGTTGGGGGTGGAAGGTTGAGTGGGAAGAAATAAGACAGTAAGAGCTGACCCAGATACGGGAAGGATATCTCGAGGCCCAATGACCAGATAATGCCCAGGCCTCTACATCTCAATGGAAACCATTAAAGGCGAGACCTCTTTACATTACTTTTTCTAGTGAGTAGGAATTCAAGGTAATTGTTAGCTGAGTGAACCAGGGTGGTCTTTGCTCTGTACGTTGTTTGCCCTGGAATGCCTGCCATTTTCTTTGTTGGGATTCATCTGGCTGTCTGGCAGGGATGTGACTGAAGCCATCCAGTGGATCAAAGAGAAGGAGCCTCAGGTCACCTCTGAGGACTATGGCAAAGACCTTGTTAGCTCTGAGGCCCTGTTTCATAGTCACAAGGGCCTTGAGAGGAGCCTTGCAGTCATGGAGGACAAGGTAAGCCACTGTTGGAAGCCTGGCTGGCCTCTTGGGCTGAAAGAGGCATTTGGTGGGTACCTTGCCTCCAGAGGACACAGTAAATTCACTATTTTGATAAAGGATAGATTCCTTATCCCTGAATATACTTCATCATTCTAGTTCATAACTTATACATGGACATTGGATGTCCTTTATTTTTATTTAAATATACATACATGTTTTATATGCTCTTGTGTTTTTTGTAATGTACTTCATGATTTAAAAACAAAAAGGTTAACTCCAAGAATAGTTTCCTAATCTCATTCAGTACCTGCAGTCAGAGAATCTTTCCTTTGGTCAAACTACACTTCTGTCAGTTCCAGCTGAATCCTATTTCTTTTTGTCCTTCACTCAGTAGATAAGGGAAGAAATTTCTCCTTCTTCTACTTCTTGCCCTCCTCCTCCTCCTCCTTCCTCTGCTTCTCCCTCTCCCTCTCCTCCTCCTCCTCCTCCTCCTCCTTCTGTCCTTCTTCTTCTTCCGAATAAACTCAGAAACACCTAGAGCATGTTACTACATCCACTTTTGGGTTCTCTTCTGAAAGCTGGAAGACCCTAGTCCCTATCCCTAGAGGAGTAGACATAGGCATGTTTGAACTTGGAGCAAGCCCCTACTCCTGACTGGCTCCCACCCTTGCTTCTTCCCCTTACAACATCACCCATAACCTCAACTAACTCCTCCAGAGTGTGTACAGTGGAGTCAGCCCACTGAAGGTCCCCACATGCTGCTCCCTGACCATAAGCTTTGTCCCTGGAGCCAGTTTCTGAAAACTATCCCATTATTCTACTTCCTTCATTCTTGCTCCATTTTTGTATTTTGTATTTTTTTCACCTAATAATGAATAATAAAATCCCATAATTTGATGCATAATGATAATGAAATTTTAAGTCCTAGACAACACCTGGTTATAGTTAAATATAATGAAAGCACTAATGATAACGTGTGCAGAGTCACCCATATCTACATTTTTTGCCCCAGTGGCCTTGCTCCTTAGGAATTGTTCTCAGAATGGTCTGGCATTGGTGGAATTCTTGGCAGAAATTCTCCTGGGCAAAAGTGTTTCTCTGATTCCCACAAGAGTATTTATGGAAACAGTATAGAGGATGGTGAAGGACAGTCTGAGGTCTAAACCTTGCTTCTGACACTTAGTAGCTAAATGACGTTGAACAAATAAAATACTCTACCTCTCAGTTTTCACATAAAGGGGGAAATAAGAATAGTTTCTACCTCTGAGTATTATTTTAAAAAGATGATAAAACAAGTAAATGCATGGGAAGTGCTGAGCAGTAAGCACTCAATAAGAGACAAAAGTGGTCAGTAAATTATTATTGCTGATATAGTATGTTAGCATATTAATATAAAATTATCAATGTAAGTATGTTATCCGTATTAATATGGCTGTTTTGTCAGATCTCTTCCATAAAACTTTGTCAGGATGAATCAGAGTGCTTGGATTTCCCACTAGATTTCTTTTTCATCCTAAAGGTGAAGGAGTTATGTGCCAAAGCGGACAAGCTGAAGCTTTCCCATCCTCCAGAGGCATCTCAGATCCAACAGATGAAAGAGGATCTGGTCTCCAACTGGGAGCACATTCGAGCCTTGGCTACCAACAGATATGCGAAGCTGGAGGCTTCTTGCGGGTGGGGAATCCTTCCTCTCTGTTGCTCTATCTCTACAGGGTTTGGGTATAACATCAAAAGCAGAAAGTAAGAGTGAAAAGATCAAATAATGAGGGACTCAGCCCTCCTGCCTACTCGGTGGTAGAGGCAAAAAAAGCTTTATTTGTTAAGGGAAGTTCTCTTCAGGCTGACATAACACCCAGCATGTTACCTCCCCCCCGCACCGCACCCCATCGGTCTTCCTCTACTTAGAAAGTTGTAGAATGCTATCAAGTGGCCCAAGGACCTGGAAAAGCAACTGAAGAAACTGCAAAATCCCCGGCCCTAGCTTAGGAACTGAAATAAATTTCCAAGCTGAAGGGTGTAAAATTAAATCTAGAATTATTTCCTGAATGTGGGTTAGCTTGCCAAAAAGCTGGGTATCATTTCAGTAGTTAATGATTATAGTTAGTCATTAAAACACCAGAAAGCAGTGTTTATCTTACTTTTACAATTCCAAATTAACTGGTGAGCATTTAATTATTTGAATAGGTAACTGTTTTAGTGGTTTTGTTTTTAGCAATAGAGTTAGGGGTGACTTAGGCGCACAAGGGCTCCTAACCTTAACTCTGGTCCCCTTTCCTGCCAGGTTCTCCCTGTTATTTATATGCCATGTCTTATTTACTGGCCTCGTTGGGAGTACTTTACTCCACTTCAAGTCCCTTTGGGGTGGTGTGACCTTGTGATGTTGGAGAAGCACTGCCCAGGTGCCTCATCACACAATGACACATCCATCCCAAGAGTCAGCAGCCTGGAGTCAAGGACAATCTGCCCAACCTGCCCCTCTAAAGGAACCGGAAACCCAGTAGGGGGATGGAAGGGGTAGGATTAGGGTGAGGAGAACACTGCACATCTTACCTCAACCCAACCCTAACTCTTGGCTCAAAGTCCACTTACACCTGGTTTCTCCTTCCTGTCCTTTACCTTACCTTCCCTGCAGGTACCAGAGGTTCTTATCTGACTATGAGGAGCTATCAGGCTGGATGAAGGAGAAGACCGCTCTGATCAGTGCTGATGAGCTGCCCACAGATGTGGCTAGTGGGGAGGCCTTGCTGGACCGGCATCGACAACACAAGGTAGACAGGAAGAGCCCCCCCGCCCCCTGAGGGAGGAAGAGGGAGGGGCCAAGAGTGCCAGAAGTTTTCTTGCTGCATTTTAAGACATTTTGCCTTGTGGCCGTAGCACGAGATTGACTCTTATGATGAGCGATTCCAATCTGCTGATGAGACTGGTCAGGCTCTGCTGGATGCTAGTCACGAAGCCTCTGATGAAGTTCGGGAAAAGGTAATCCAGTTTAACAATGTGTGAAATTTTGATACATATTTAGCCCCATTTAATCCCATAATAATATAATAATCTCTGAATAGGACAAGAAGTCCTATGGACATCTTAATATTAACCCAATTTTCACATATTGCAACCTTCCTTCACATATTGCTTTAGCTAAGTCGAGCTGTCTGCAATTCTCAGGATGTGATGTGTGCTTGCTCACCCCTGAGCCTCTATTTCCTGAACCTATCTGATTTCATCAACCTGCCTTCTACCTAATTTGAAACCTCCATACCATTGTGCCTTATCATACATGCTCTGTTCTATTGCTCTTCCATGCTCACCTCTAGATTGAGGACTGCACCTATTTGAGGACTGCACCTATTCCTCTTTGCATTCCTTGATGCCTGGCACATGGCTGGCTTTGTTCTCTCCTATACAATTTCAAATCACACTGATTTTCCTATATCGGTGTTTCTCAAATCTACATTAAATAATAGGAAAGCTTTAAACGTCAGAATCCCACTGACTGAACAATCAGGTTTGCCATCATCCTAATCTCCTGGATCAAAAGGACCCACCTCAACCCCATCACCCCTGAGAGGTTTTACTTCAGTCACAGAGTCACAGGAACTCCTTGGGATGATCATTAAAATAAGATTTGTAGGCTTTTTTGCATCTCATTAGATTCCAAGCATAGCTTCTAGAGATGGTGGATGGATGAGGCTGAGATGGCCATATTTTGAATTCATCCAGAACTCTACGGGAAAAAATATAAGATTTTTATTTTTAACAATTTCCTGCCCAAGGAAACCTAAATCCTTGCCCACATAACTATATTTCTGGGATTCTGAGAATCTGTGCTGCCTTTTTGATGGCGTTAACACAGCAGGGGTGCTAATTAGCTGGAATTTCTGGGGCAGACGTGTGAGCAGGAACAAAGGCTCTTATGGGTTTGAGAATGTCACCCTTCCCTTTCCTTGGTGGTTCTTATTTGCTTTCAGAAGGGAATGCGAACTTCTCAGTCTGACCATTTAAGTGCTCTATAAACGTCAATTTCATCAAGCGTCCACCTTTTTTAGACACTGCACTTCTCTCTGGAGCACTTTGTATAATCTAACAAGTACTTGGAGTAATTGTGCGCTCGTGGTATGTCCTCCTGGAATCCTGATCCCCCTCCCCACCCTTTAAATCTCTGTTTGGTATGATACTTTCCACACTTCTACTCTCTGTGTCCTCCAATCAGAATTCATCTTCTCTGCTTCATTTATACATATTAAGTGTGTTGTTGTATCTCTGCGATGCATTTAGCCCATTTTCTACTACAGTGTGTGAAATTTTGATACATATTTAGCCCCGCTTTATCTCATAATAATATGATACGTGTTCCTCACTCAGACCTTGAAGTCATCAGAGAAACCCGCTTCTTGTTCATTTGTGCATCCTTCCGAAGGCCTTGCACTTATTAGATGCTCACATCGTCTCTCCCTTTCCAAAGATGACGATACTTGCCGATGACTGGGCGGCCCTGCTGGGGCTGTGGGACCAGCAGCAACTTCAGTACCTGCAGTGCTGGTACTTGCAGCTCTTCTATCGTGACAGTGAGCAAGTGGACAGCTGGATGAGCAGACAAGAGGTAACAGGAGGGGCTCAGCAAGTGTCCAGAAGCCATTTCTCCCACCCCTCATTTATCACATGACTGCCACTGGTACCCTTGCAACTACTTCTGTGGGCTAGAGATTGTCTTAGGAAGTGGAGGGTGATCTACAAGGAGAAGATGAGATTGGCCTTTTCTGAGGCTCTTACAATTCCCTCATGAGCAGATGCCTAGAAGAATATACACAAATATGCAGCAGAGAAGAACTAACCTTCACTGAGCATAAGGCCAGATGAATATCAATCACATTGCTAAGGGGGTCAGGAGTAGAAAGTTGCGACAAGTCGGGCAAGGTTAACCAGAGATTTCCCGGAGGAGGTGAGTGGTCCTCTTGAGGCAGCCCTGGGAGGTCCGAATGGAGCCTGGATTGGCCAGGATGATTCCATGTGGACAGAACCAGCGACAAAAGTGATAAAGTTGTGTGAGAGGATTGGAGAGGAGTCTGAAGTTTCTGCTCTTCGAGGTCGGTCCCTACGCACCATCCCACCATATGCTAATCCCTCCTTGCTCTCCCACTGTCTCCTCTCTATCCTTAGTCCTTGTCTCAGAGATGTTCCAAAAGCAGTATTTCTCACTGACAAGGAAGAGCTGAGATGTGTCTCTGTCTTCCACAGGACTTCCTGGAGAACGAGGACTTGGGGAACTCCCTGGGCAGCGTGGAAGCCCTTCTTCAGAAGCATGATGACTTTGAGGAGGCCTTCACCGCCCAGGAAGAGAAGATCACAGTGAGCTGTGGGCTCTGGTGTGGGCACTGGCTCCATGTGTGTGTGTGTCACCTCCTACAACACCCGTCCTTAGAGAGAACCACTTGTCACTCTCAGACATAACATGAGGGTTCTTTTCAAAAGAGAAAACATCCAGAAAAGTAATCATACCCATTTTTATCATCACATTTCTTATTCCACAAAGCATACTTAGAAAGTTTTTAAAGATTTTTAGCCATTTACATTTTCCAATAAAGTGCATGATTGTCTTATTTTTTCTGCAGTGTAAATAAATATTATTGGATCCGTATCTGATACAGAATCATTACTTGGAAGTTTGAAATGTGTTACTTACTTTTTTGGTTTTTTTCCTCTCCAGTAATGTCTCCATTTAGTTTTCTCTAGTAAAATCTAGATGTCCAAACAACATCTGTTCTTTTCCTGTATATCTTCAGCTTTATGTTTTTCATCTAATGTGACCACAGTTTTCCCGTGAACCCTACACTACAATGTCCCAGAAACTGGTCAATGTATAAGCAGGGTTCAGACAAGTGTGGAAGGATTTTATTGGTCCAATGTACTGTATATCTCTGGCTGTCCCCTAGGCTGGTGCTGGGTTTTAACTCACACATACTACCACCGGCAGCAGCAACAACCGTAACAATAGAATTCCAAGTCCTATCTGTTAATATGGAGATTAATATGGTCCCTTATCCATCCCTATGCTTGCTCTATTGATTTTCATTGGTAAAAGCTAACAGTATAAAATAAGTTATTGTTTATAAAATGCTATCATGTATTTTAGATTATTTTCCCATTCTCCACCACTTAATCTATCCTGAGTTCTAAAAATCTGAGTTCATGAATGAAAATGAGTAAAAATTTCTGACCCTTCTTCCTATGAGGCTAGAGATATAGATGTAGATATAAATATATATATCTATATATATGTAATAGGGCAAGAAAGGGAGGGAGGGAGAACGAGAGAGAGAAAGTGAGAGAGAGAGAGAGAGGCTGGCCACTGGACATAACTATATCCACAATGCCTCCTCTTGAAAATTTAAGAATAAGGTGCCTGGGTGCCTCAGTTGGTTAAGCTTTTGACTCTTGGTTTCAGCTCAGGTCATGATCTCCTGGTCAAGAGATCAAGCCCGGAGTAGGGCTCTGCACTCAGCATGGAGTTTGCTTGGGATTCTCTCCCTCTCCCTCCCCCTCTCCCCCTCCCCCCACATGAGCACATGCTCACTCTCACTCTCTCTAATAAATAAATAAATATAATCTTAAAAAAAATTAAGAATAGATCAAATATCCACTTTCAAGTGACGTCAAAATTCATTTACTATAACCTAGATACTAAAAATATTATGGCATAAAAGAGGGTAATTAACTTGTCAAATATACACTTTGAAACAGAATTTGTAATAGAAATCAGAACTAGGTCCCAGATCTCTGATCCTGAAAGTTGTTCTCTTCCCACATTGCCACGCTTCCTCTTTAAACAGCTAGCCAAACAGTGGCCACTTACTCAGGAGCCACTGAGAGAAACCCCTCCGGTTTTTATTGTTTTTGTTTTTCAGACCGTAGACAATAATGCAAAGAAGCTGATTGACAGTGATCATTATGACTCCGAGAACATTGCTGCTCTTCGGGATAGCGTATGTTGGAAGTCCCAGACGTGTATCTGCCTGCCCGTGCCCTGGGGTCTGGGGAGGTGTTGGGGCTCAGGGACCAAGCTGGACAGCGAATCTCATGTGTCCATATTTGGCTTTGCTGACCATGAGTTTCATCTTGGTTTTTGCAGCTCTTGGCCCGGCGGGATGCCCTACGTAAGAGGGCTGCCACTCGGCGCAAACTCCTGGAGGATTCATGGCTTCTGCAGAAACTGTATGAGGACTCAGATGACCTAAAGAATTGGATCAACAAGAAGAAAAAGTTGGCAGATGATGAAGATTACAAGGTAAGCAGGGTTTTCAGACCTTGGGCATACTCATCAGGACTTAATTTCATGGGACTAGAGTCTTAGAGCTGAAAAGACGCTAGTGTTCAACAGGCAAGCTCGACCCTCTGTACAGAAGGGTCATGAGTCCCTCAAGGCAAATGCTTTGTTAAAAGCCAAGAATCTGGTTTCTGGATTTCCTGTGTCCCACTGCCTCTCACTTCCTTTCTCCGGCACAACTTCTTTTCTTTTCTTTTCTTTCTTTCTTTCTTTTTTTTTTTCTAAGATTTTACTTTTTATTTGAAAGAGAGAGAGAGAGAAAATGGGGGGGGGGCAGTGGGAGAGGCAGAAGCAGACTCCCCACTGAGCAGGGAGGTCGACTAGGGGGCTCCATCCTAGGATCCTGGGATCATGACCTAAATCAAAGGCAGACTCTTAATTGACTGATCCACCCAGGCGCCCCTCTCCAGCACAACTTCCATAATGGAATGGGGGAAGGGAGGGACTGCTACTTATTTAGCTGCTTCTTGTCCCTCCACCAACTCTGCTGCTCCCCTCTGCACCCTTATAATAGGAAAATATTGTGTCTGATCCCGGTGTACGTTCACATTTACTAAAAGCTACTAGGAACCTAAAGGTAACCTCAAGGTATGGCATAATGCAGAATTACACGGTTTTGTAGCCAGAAGGGAACAACCCCTTATTTTTTATTGATGAGGAAACCAAGCATTTGAATTATAAAGTGACTTGCCCAAAGTTATCCATTTATTTAGAAGGGAGTTTAACATAAGCATTTGAGGCATGAATTCTGGAGAAGGTGAACCTGGGCTTGAAGTCTCGTAGTTCTGTCTTATTTATGTGACTTTGGGAAATTTTTTTTAAATTTTATTTTATTATAAAATAATAATATGTTAGTCACCATACAATACATCATTAGTTTTTGATGTAGTGATCCATGATTCATTGAAATTCTTGACTTCTCTCTAAGCCATAGATTTCTCTACCTTGGGGTTGTGTAACACATGTATTTTTCACTCACAAGTGTTATGTGAGTTGGGGTATATATTATACCCACCTATATATGCTCATACAATTTCACATTTACAGTCGAGGCTAGAGTTAGTCTCTTAATTTCTAGGCCAATACTGATTCACAATATTTACTTTTTTAAACATCATTTAGTCTTAAATGTATACCTTGGTCCTTTTGTTCCTATATATTTATAGAACTATGAGCATCTTATCTGTACCTTTTATTTGTGAAACTTGGACATATGTTTGTGTTCTTGGGAGGAGGTGTGGTTCCAGGGTACAGAAGGTGTACAGATCTTCTCCAGATGAGGAAATCATGCATCAGGAAGGAAATGGGAAAAATTTATCATCTTTCATGATAGCTCTCTGATTTTCTTTTCCTTTCTTTTTTTATTTCATTTTTATTTAAATTCTAGTTAACATATATGGTAAAACTGGTTTCAGGAGTAGAATGCAGTGATTCATCACTTACATACAACACCCAGTGCTCATCACAACAAGTGCACTCTTTAATACCCATCACCCATCTAGCCCATCCCCCTGTCCACCTCCCTCCATCATCCCTCAGCTTGTTCTCTATCATTAAGGGTCTCTTATGGTTTGCCTCCCTCTTTTTTCCCCCCTTCTTTTATGTCCATCTGTTTTGTTTCTTAAATTCTACATATGAGTGAGATCATATGGTATTTGTCTTTCTCTGACTGACTTATTTCTCTTAGCATAATACACTCTAGATCAATCCATGTCATTGCAAATGGCACGATTTCATTCTTTTTGATGGCTGAGTAATATTCCATCATAAATATATATTTATATATGTTATATATAATATATTTATATATTTATATATATATAATATATATGCCACATCTTTATCCATTCATCAGTCAATGGACATTTGGGCTCTCTCCATAGTTTGACTATTGCTGATAATGTCTGATTGATTGTTAATTCTTGCATGGCCACCATATTCAAAATGATCTTCAGGAGATATCTAGGCTCTTTAGAATTCCATGCATGAATCAGTTAGCCATGTGTGCGGTGTGGCTAGAAGGAGGGATTGGCCACATGAGTTTGCTCACATTCTATGCTTCAGTACTTAGACTAGGACAGTTCCCCTGTTTCCTCTCCTTAATGCAGTTGTATTTATAGTGAGAAGTAACCCCTATCCTCAAAATTTCTGCTCCCCATTCTTCAGATAAGTTTCCTTTATTTTTTGGACTTAGGATATACAGAACTTGAAGAGCCGGGTTCAAAAGCAGGAAGAGTTTAAAAATGAATTGGAAGATTATCAACGCCTGCTCAATACACTAGAGAAAACTGGCCAGGAGATGATTGAGGCTGATCACTATGCCTCGGACAAGGTGGCTGATCGTGTGGGTGAGGTTGTCAGCCTCTGGAAGGAGTTGTTGGCGGCTACAGAGCAGAAAGGTGAGAAGCAGAGGTTTCGGTGAAAGGCTACCTCCTAAGTTCTGAAACCTACCATTTTAATCTCTACCACCTTGAATTTGCCTGGTGACTGCCATGAGAAGGGATGCCACTCATTTCTTCCTGTATTGAACAGAGTTTTTATAACTCAACCTAAGTTTACCACATTATATACATACAACTTTATGTTTTCTTCATGCATGTAGGTTTAAGTGAAATTACTTCTGTTTTCTTCACTTTGCTTCCACTTTTTTTTTCTTTCTCCTGAATAAATATTCCAGAGCCATGAATCCGGTATTGGCTATGTACCTGAAACTGGTGTCCTTAAATTAGGTTTTACCTACTTGGGTTCTATAGATGAGACAAGATATTATGACCCAGGTTATTAAAGTAGACATTAAAAGATTGTCAGCACCACATGTGATGTTCCTACAATATTTTATTCTTATAAATGGGACTTGATGACTTGCCTTTTTTCACCTATCTGTAAGTGTTCAGGCCCTGCTGTAAGCCCTTAAAAAAAAATTCCCACATGTCTGCTTGAATAATTTCTACTTACATTTAACCTCACCTCTCTAGAAAATCAGTCAGTTGTGGTAATTAACACAAATAATGAGGTTTTCCTGTCAATATTCTCCTTGTGAGACACAGACTCCATCTGTAGACACCTGCTCTGGTTATAGAAGAGATATACCATGCTGATTCTTTTAGATATCATCCCAATTTGGGGTTTAGGAAAAAAAAAATCCGACTTTACAGTAACAGTAAGATGTTACTGCTATTCCCCACCATCAGGAGATATAACAATTGCTTTGCAGAAATAATGCAAATAATTGTTGTAAGGTCAAAGAATAAAGAATTTAGCTGAGAATGGTGTGGATAACCAAGGCATTTTCTGGAAGAGAGAACTGTGAGGCATGGCTTGCAATGAAGGAAAGGTACCAGGAAGGGCTAGCAAAACTCTGAGAAAGACATTTATAAAAAGACAGTTCAAAATTTCAAAAGGAAACAAGTCCCAATTTTATACTTCTCTTGGGAAATGCAGAGTTTGGGTTTGAATCCCTTTGAAAAGGAGGTCTCAATAGAGAGTAGCACATGACATATGAAAATACCCAAGATGGTTAGGATCTAATACAACAGGACAGTACCTCCTCAGCAGGGAATAAACTGATTGTTTATCTTTGTTTTGAGAATGAAAGCTACTATATTTAAAAACAAATACCATCCAAATTCCACAAATTTAAGGTGATTTTTTTTTGTATAATCACATGAGATGGATATTTCATTCTCATTAGGATATCAAAATATTATATTTCTCCTTAAGTTTGATGGAAGGTATATTACTATGCAGTAAGAAAGAGTCATGGTATCTGTCGCATCCCTAATGCCTTATTCCAGGGAACCAGTTGTATGAAGCTAACCAGGAGCTGCAATTCAAGAACACTGCAGAAGACTTGGAGCACTGGCTGGGGGACATGGAGCAGCAGGTGGCCTCTGAGGACTACGGGAAAGGCCTGGCCGATGTACAGAACCTACTCAGGAAACACGGCTTCCTGGAGTCTGCTGTGGGCACTCATCAGGTCGGTTACCAGTTCTCCGGCGATGGTAGACCAGAGCACCCGTTCATGCCCTGAGCACACTCATAATAAGTAACTATTGAAAGAGAAAGAGAGCAAGAAACCAAAGGCAAAAATTCCAAGATTTTAGTTGGTCAGCTGACCCTTCCTAATACCCTGTCTGGTATAGCCATTGTCCTGGGTGCGGTTGTTAGAACCCCATGGATGGGGTGGCTTTGTGGGCTCCCCTACATATGGCATCACACTCTCACTCCAGAAACTTGGGCTTCGTATTCAGCTCATCACTCGCTGCGTATGGGACCTTTGGTGCATCTTTTCACCTTCTCATATCTCTCTATGCTCATCTGTACCACAAGGTTTGGACAACATTGCCTCCTCCTGTTCTGGCATTCTATGAGTCAAAGCTTGAAAATATCTTTAATCCTACTGCTTTATTTTTTATTTAAGAATATTGAAGCCTATAGCTGTGAAGTGACTTCCACGAGGTCACAGAGAAAATTGGCAACAGGGCGAGGACTAGGATGTGGATGTGTAGGCTCTGAGTGTCAGGGTTATTCCCCTGACATCCCACCAGATTGTCACTTGAATTTATCCAGTAAATTAGAGTGTGGACATTGGGTGATTTTCTGGAGAACCCAGTAGAGAACCCACTTCTAATTGACTCACTTTTGCATCCACAGGGTCCTAGCTTGTACTTAAAAATGACTCTGTTGTTCCCTAGAAAGTCCTACTGTTCTGTCCTGTTAAAATACACTTTTATCATGTCTGCTCCTTGGATTAAATGGGAAAGACAGAATAATCTACAGGAAACAGAAAACAGGAAATGAACCCAGTCTCTTAGATAGCTCTGGGGATGGCTTGATGGAGGTGGAAACAAGGTAACAAAACAGTGAGATTCCTTTTGGAAACACCGCATTTTATCTCCTGGGCATTGTTCCTGGGATGCCACAAACTTCAGCCTGGGAAGCTTCTGTGTTAGTTACACCTGCAGCTCATTTGCAAGGGAGGAGGGTGGGAGAGGAAGCAGACAGAAAGACTCCCTCTGTTTTCCTCCGGGCCCCGGTTTATTAACACTCTCTGACAATTAACTACAGTTTATTAACACTCCTGACAGTTAAGACTCTGTATATGTGGTTTCCCTGATTTCCTTGGCACACTCTATATATATTCTGTCTTTCTGAAATGAGCCTTAAGAAGTACTTTCCTATAAATAGCTCTTGGGTGATGACGTGGTCCTCAATTCAGCATCCCCTGCCACTCTATCTCACGGATGTGATTAGAAGTCGTAACACAGTACTGGGGGGAGCTGATTCTCCCCGAAGCCTCCCCATGCTGAACCCCCACTCCTTTCTACTAAATGATGGCATTTCCTGACATCTGTTCTATCTCTCCCTCAGGATCAGGTGGACACCCTCACAGACCTGGCAGCATATTTTGAAAAAATAGACCATCCTGATGCTGGGGACATAAAAGCAAGGCAGGAGTCCCTGGTGTCCCGGTTTGAAGCTCTGAAGGAACCACTGAGCACCCGGAAAAAGAAGCTCATTGACTTTCTCCACCTGCATCAGATCTGCAGGGATACAGAGGATGAGGAAGCCTGGATCCAAGAGACTGAGCCCTCAGTGGCTTCCACCTACCTTGGTTAGACCCTGAGTGTGAGCGGGCTGAGCCATAGGAGAAGACCAGGATGTACTGACTGTCAGAGAGATCTGGGACAACCTGGGACGTGGTCATGGGGGATACAGTTGGCTCTCAGCTCTTCCCCTTCACACTCAGGAACCATTTTCCCATCTTCCATAGAAGATTTTGTTAAAACTCATACTGAAGAGTTTATCTCTTAAAGCAAACCATGAATAGTGCCATGAATTGAAGGCCTCTGGGAAGAGGTGGAGGGCTCAGCCTTTTGTTATTTGCTCTAACTTAAGTTACCACCAAGGCCCTTGGCTGAGCCATCATGGTTGGTGCTTGAGGTCCTAAGTAATTTTGTCCATAGTGTCAGTGCCTCCCTTCTGTGAAGATCTGAATTGCTACAAGGAGAAAAGGGGTGGGACAGCAGAGAAAGTACATACCTTCCTTTCCTTTGGGGGCTATCCATTATTGCCAGTGTTAGGATACATGTGGAATGCAAACTTCTTACCCACATACTGGGGACATCTATGAGGAGCTGATGATGGTGACAGTGGAGGGTCAAGTCTAGGAAAACTTCTAGAAGAGAAAAGACTTTTGAAGTGTGGACGGGCATGGAGAGCTTCTGGAAAGTCATAGGGAAGGCAATTTTGAAGGGAAGGGGGGAACACATGGATGGGAGATAGGGAATTGACATCTAGAAATGGGGGGCTTAGAAGGTGAAGGAAATTAACAATGAATAGCATTTAGTTGGTGCTTGTTAATGTTAGCAGCAAGGGAGGCATTTTTTATAAGTTATTTCTAATCTTTACAAAGAAAACTTTAAAAAATATAACACACCATTTTCATGGTGAAAAAATACCAAGTTAGAGGCTTTAATAACTTTCTGACATGCATAGGAAGTAGTAAGTGGAAGATTCTGCTTTTTACACTATAATATGCTGAAACAAAATTGGTTGCATGATATTGAAAGTTCTAGTTGAAGAGTTACTTGCCTTTCTACCTATAGAGTGACTTATTTATTATCTTTTGTAAAATAATGAATTGAATTTTTTCAATACAAAGAGAAAAAGGGAAGAACAACCCCAAGCAGAGTTAATGGTATAAATTTCAGGACAATGGTATAAATGGTATAAATTTCAGACAAATGGTATAAATTTCAGGAAGCCCACTCAGGGATTACAGCCTCAAAGGGAAAAACTTGTAGGTCCAAGAGTTATAAAAAGTAGAGTAGCCTCTTCTTATTCTATACACTAGAACAATTCCAGCCTTGAAATTATTTTTCTCTGTAGGCAAGGACCTGATTGTCTCCAAGAAGCTTCTGAACAGACACCAAGTCATCCAGGATAACATTGCCAGTCATGAGCCACACATCCAAGCAATAATGGAGAAGGGAAACAAAATGGTAGAGGAAGGTATGTATGGTTCAGGTTGAATTGGTCAATCATCACTATGTTAAACTTAAGGGAAGAAGTTTGTTCAATTTTAGGGCTTCATGGGAATTTAAAGATATCCGATTCATGTTCCCTTTCAATGCAGAAATTCCCCTTGGTCATTTCTGACAGATACAATGGTGATAAAATATTGCTTATAGGGGCGCCTGGGTGGCTCAGTCGTTAAGCGTCTACCTTCGACTCAGGTCATGATCCCCAGCCCCGCATCGGGCTCCCTGCTCGGCGGGAAGCCTGCTTCTCCCTCTCCCACTCCCCCTGCCTGTGTTCCCTCTCTCTCTGTGTCTCTCTCTGTCAAATAAATAAATAACATCTTTAAAAAAAAATATTGCTTATATATTCCAATAACAGGAACCTCCCTACCTCATAAACCAGTCATTTGTATTCTTCAGTTAAGGCAAAATTATTAAATAAAATATTTTTATGCTAATAATCAATATGCTTTTCCGTAGAAGTTTTAGAATTTAGAATTGAAGTTATAAAGCCCCAGAAAACAAATCAGGGGGCACCTGGGTGGCTCAGATGGTTAAGCGTCTGCCTTCGGCTCAGGTCATGATCCCAGGGTCCTGGGATCGAGTCCCTCATCGGGCTCTCTGCTCCTTGGGAGCCTGCTTCTCCCTCTGCCTCTCTCTCTCTCTCTGTGTCTCTCATGAATAAATAAATAAAATCTTTAAAAAAAAAAAAAAAAAGAAAACAAATCAGGTCCTTTTCCTGCATGGGATTTTCCAGATCTGTGAAGACTTGCCTTAGATCATTTACATTTATTTATTTTGATCATTTACATTTAAAGCAATTATATTCTTGATAGTTAATAACACCATTTCTTTTTTTAAATTTTATTATGTTATGTTAATCACCATACATTACATCTTTAGTTTTTGATGTAGTGTTCCATGATTCATTGTTAGCGTATAACACCCAGTGCTCCATTCAATACATGCCCTCTTTAATACCCATCACCAGGCTAACCAATCCCCCCACCCACCCCCAGAACCCTCAGTTTGTTTCTCAGAGTCCATAGTCTCTCATGGTTCATCTCCCCCTCCAATTTCCCCCCCTTCATTTTACCCTTCCTACTATCATCTTTTTTTTAAGATTTTTTTTTATTTGTTTCAGAGGTACAGGTCTGTGATTCAACAGTCTTACACAATTCACGGTGCTCACCATAGCACATACCCTCCCCAATGTCTATCATCCAGCCATGCCAACCCTCCCACCCCCCACCATTCCAGCAACGCTCACATTGTTTCCTGAGATTAAGAATTCCTCGTATCAGTGAAATCATATGATTCATGTCTTTCTCTGATTGATTTTGCTCAGCACAATACCCTCCAGTTCCATCCACGTCATTGCAAATGGCAAGATCTCATTCCTTTTGATGGCTGCATAATATTCCATTGTGTATATATACCACCTCTTCTTTATCCATTCATCTGTCGATGGACGTCTTGGCTCTTTCCACAGTTTGCCTATTGTGGACATTGCTGCTATAAACATTGGGGTGCCCGTACCCCTTCGGATCCCTACATTTGTATCTCTGGGGTAAATACCCAGTAGTGCAAATGCTGGGTCGTATGGTAGCTCTATTTTCAACTTTTTAAGGAACCTCCGTACTGTTTTCCAGAGTGGCTGCACCAGCTTGCGTTCCCACCAACAGTGTAGGAGGGTTCCCCTTTCTCCGCATCCCCACCAACATCTGTCGCTTCCTGACTTGTTAATTTTAGCCATTCTGAGTGGTGTGAGGTGGTATCTCATTGAGGTTTTGATTTGGATTTCCCTGATGCCGAGCGACATTGAGCACTTTTTCATGTGTCTGTTGGCCATTTGGATGTCTTCTTTGGAAAAATGTCTGTTCATGTCTTCTGCCCATTTCTTGATTGGATTCTTTGTTCTTTGGGTGTTGAGTTTGATGAGTTCTTTATAGATTTTGGATACTAGCCCTTTATCTGATATGTCATTTGCAAATATCTTTTCCCATTCTGTCAGTTGTCTTTTGTTTTTTTTGACTGTTTCTTTTGCTGTGCAGAAGCTTTTTATCTTGATGAAGTCCCAATAGTTCATTTTTGCCCTTGCTTCCCTTGCCTTTGGCGATGTTTCTAGGAAGAAGTTGCTGTGGCTGAGGTCGAAGAGGTTGCTGCCTGTGTTCTCCTTTAGGATTTTGATGAACTCCTGTCTCACATTGAGGTTTTTCTACAGTTTTGAGTCTATTTTTGTGTGTGGTGTAAGGAAATGGTCCAGTTTCATTGTTCTGCATGTGGCTGTCCAATTTTCCCAACACCATTTGTTGAAGAGACTGTTTTTTTTCCATTGGACATTTTTCCTGCTTTGTCAAAGATTAGTTGACCATAGAGTTGAGGGTCCATTTCTGGGCTCTCTATTCTGTTCCATTGATCTATGTGTCTGTTTTTGTGCCAGTATCATACTGTCTTGATGATGACAGCTTTGTAATAGAGCTTGAAGTCAGGCATTGTGATGCCGCCAGCTTTGCTTTTCTTTTTCAACATTCCTCTGGCTATTCGGGGTCTTTTCTGGTTCCACACAAATTTTAGGATTATTTGTTCCATTTCTTTGAAAAAAGTTGATGGTATTTTGGTGGGGATTGCATTGAATGTGTAGATTGCTCTAGGTAGCATTGACACCTTCCCAATATTTGTTCTTCCAATCCATGAGCATGGAACGTTTTTCCATTTCTTTATGTCTTCCTCAATTTCTTTCATGAGTATTCTATAGTTTTCTGAGTACAGATCCTTTGCCTCTGGTTAGATTTATTCCGAGGTATCTAATGGTTTTGGGTGCAACTGTAAATGGGATCGACTCGTTAATTTCTCTTTTGTCTTGTTGTTGGTGTATAGGAATGCCACTGATTTCTGTGCACTGATTTTATATCCTGCCACTTGACTGAATTCCTGTATGAGTTGTAGCAGTTATGGAGTGGAGTCCTTTGGGTTTTCTACATAAAGTATCATATCATCTGCAGAGAGTGAGAGTTTGACATCTTCTTTGCCAATTCAGATGCCTTTGATTTCTTTTTGTTGTCTGATTGCTGTGGCTAGGACTTCTAGTACTATGTTGAATAGCAGTGGTGATAGTGGACGTCCCTGCCGTGTTCCTGACCTTAGGGGGAAAGCTCTCAGTTTTTCCGCATTGAGAAAGATATTCGCTGTAGGTTTTTCATAGATGGCTTTTATGATATTTAGGTATGTACCATCTATCCCTATACTCTGAAGGGTTTTGATCAAGAAAGGATGCTGTACTTTGTCAAATGTTTTTTCTGCATCTATTGAGAAGTTTATATGGTTCTTGTTCTTTCTTTTATTAATGTATTGTATCACATTGATTGATTTGTTGATGTTGAACCAACCTTGCAGCCCAGGAATAAATCCCACTTGGTTGTGTGAATAATCTTTTTAATGTACTGTTGGATCCCATTGGCTAGTATTTTGGTGAGAATTTTTGCAACCATGTTCATCAAAGATATTGGTCTGTAATTCTCCTTTTTCATGGGGTCTTTGTCTGGTTTTGGGATAATGGTGGCGTCATAAAACAGGTTTGGAAGTTTTCCTTCCATTTCTATTTTTTGGAACAGTTTCTGAAGAATAGGTATTAATTCTTCTTGAAATGTTTGGTAGAAGTCCCCTGGGAAGCCACCTGGCCCTGGGCTTTTGCTTGTTGGGAGAATTTGATTACTGCTTCAATTTCCTTAGTGGTTATAGGTCTGTTCAGGTTTTCTATTTCTTCCTGGTTCAGTTTTGGTAGTTGATATATCTCTAGGAATGCATCCATTTCTTCCAGATTATCTGATTTGCTGGCATATAGTTGCTTGTAATGTGTTCTTATAATTGTATTTCTTTGGTGTTGGTTGTGATCTCTCCTCTTTCATTCATGATTTTATTTATTTGGGTCATTTCTCTTTTCTTTTGATAAGTCTGGCCAAGGGTTATCAATCTTATTAATTCTTTCAAAGAACCAGCTCCTAGTTTGTTGATCTGTTCTACTGTTCTTTTGGTTTCTATTTCATTGATTTCTGCTCTGATCTTTATTATTTCCCTTCTCCTGCTGGGTTTAGGCTTTATTTGCTGTTCTTTCTCCAGCTCCTTTAGGTGTAGGGTTAGGTTGTGTATTTGAGACCTTTCTTGTTTCTTGAGAAAGGCTTGTATTGCTATATATTTTCCTCTTAGGACTGCCTTTGCTGTATCCCAAAGATTTTGAACAGTTGTGTTTTCATTTTCATTTGTTTCTATGAATTTTTTTTAATTCTTCTTTAATTTGTTGGTTGACCCATTCATTCTTTAGTAGGATGCTCTTTAGCCTCCATGTATTTGAGTTCTTTCTGACTTTCCTCTTGTGATTGAGCTCTAGTTTCAAAGCATTGTGGTCTGAAAATATGCAGGGAATGATCCCAGTCTTTTGGTACCAGTTGAGACCTGATTTGTGACCTAGGATGTGATCTATTCTGGAGAATGTTCCATGGGCACTAGAGAAGAATGTGTATTCTGTAATAGCACCATTTCTTTAAATTCCTTATTTATGTAGTCTCAGTATCTCTCCTCTTGGCTTCTCATCTTCAGAAACCCCTACTGCTTAAATATGATGTTCAAAACCAAACATCAGATTCCAGGTATGCTATAAGCAACATAGATTACACCGGATCACCCCTTCCTGATTCAAGAATAATATGTTGCCAAAAAAAAAAAAAAAAGAAGAAGAAGAAGAAATTTTTGCCCACCAGCTTCCAGCTATCAAAAGTATAGTTTAAAATTCACATTGCTGAGCAAAAATTCAGTTCTCAACTTAGGGATTCAAACCTAAAAATGTTTATTTTACTATAACTAGTTGCTATTTTACTATGATTCATCTTATTTTTTTCTTGAAATCTTTAATTGTAATTGTGGATTTCATCTATTTCTTTCAATTCTATCAGTTTTTGTTTCATGTATTTTGAAACTATGTTATTGTGTGCGTATATATTTAGGTTTGTTGTGTCTTCTTATGAATTAAAATTTTAACATTATGATATATATTCCTCTTTATCCCTGGTCATACCCTGAAGGCTACTTGGTGCAACTTTAATACAGCCACAACAGCTGTCTTTGATTCATGTTTGCACAATATATGTTTCTCCATATTTTTGCTTGTACTCTGTTTCTTTATGTTTAAAGCAGATTTCTTATAGAAAACATATAGTTAGGCTTTGCTTTTATGTTATGCAATCGGGTAATCTCTCCCTTTTAATGGAATTGTTTAGACCATTTACATTTAAAGCAATTATCAATATGGTTAAGCTTAAATCTAGCATCTTGCTATTCATTTTTCTTTGTCTATCAGTTTCCACTTTCTTTGGATTATGTATTTATTATGATTCCATTTTATCTCCATATTTGTTAGCTATAGTTCTGTGGGGTACGTATGTGTGGGAGATGTGTGCGTCTGTGTTTATTCTAGAGTAGTAATTCTCTGATTATCGATTTGTGCCTTTCATATTGATGCTAAGACATTATTTGCCTTTTTTATATTCATTCTTTTGTAAGTGCACAGTGAAATTTTCTGCATGATGTTTGATAATGCCTTTGCTCTAGTGGTTAATAGAATATATACTTAGATATTCTTTTGTTTTAAAATTTTGTTTTGTTTTCTGATATGGTGATTATTAATAGATATCACCATATGAGCACAAGCTCTTAAGGGTCCCCAATAATTTTTAAAATTATAAGGGGATTCTTAACTATAGAGAACAAACTAAGGGTTGATGGAGAGAAGTGGGTGGGGGATGGGCTAGATGGGTGATGTGTATTAAGGAGGGCACTTGTGATGAGCACTAAGTGTTATATGTAAGTGATGAACCACTAAATTCTACACGTGAAACCAATTTTACCATGTGTGTTAACTAACTGGAATTTAAATAAAAACTTGAAATGAATAAAAAAATTATAAGGGGATTCTGGGAGCAAAGATTTAAGGGCCACTGTTCTAGGATTTAAGTATACATCTTTAATGCATCACATTCTGACTTTATAAAATCATACTATTTCATGTGTAGAATAAGATCCTTAAGCAGTATGTTTCCATTTCTCCTATTTTCTCCTTTGTGTATTGATGTCACACATTTTAATTTTACATATGTTATAAACCCCACTGTGCATTGCCACTAATTTTGCCTTACCAGTCAATTAGCTTTGAGATTAAGAATGGAGAAAAAAACCCTTTTATATTTATTCACATATATTCACATATTTCTCTTCTTTGTCCCTTTGACTACATTGATATTTTTACCTCGTAATTTTTCTTCTACATGGAGAGTTTTCCCTAATAGCTCTTGTAGTGCAGGTCTGCTAACCATAAATCCTCTAAGTTTTGTTGGTCTAAAGAATTCATTTTTGAAACACATTTTTAGTAGATGTAAATTTTTGATTGATAGTTTCTCTCTTTCTGGACATTAAAAATGCTGTTACATTGTCTCTTGGCTTGTGGGGTTTCTGATGTGAAGTCTGCTCTCACTCCTATCTCTGCTCCTCCATGTGTAATGTATCTCTTTCCTCTGTTACTCTTTTAAGCTTTTTATCACTGGTTTTCAGAAATTTTATTACAATATAACTTGGTGCAGTTTTCTTTGTGTGTTGAGCTTGGCGATCCTCTTGGAACCTCCAGGGAACACTCTTAAGCTGGAACTGATTTAGTGATGGGTTCAATACTGAGGTGTAATTCTTCTGGTCCACTTTGGTGGGAGCTGATGTTAACTCCCACAGCCCTATGTGAGTCTTAGGGATTTGGGCCTCCAGCTTTTCCATCCCCTTGTCCTCACCTCGAGGAGTCTCCTGACATGTGCGTGCAAGTCTCAAACATGCGAGGGCACCCCCCACACATCTCCGAGGCTCTGTGTGTGGTGCGCTTCCTTGGCCCCCTGCTCCTCGAGCTCGGGTGTTCCTACCTGCCCTGGCTCACTCTGCCTGCTCAGCTCAGTGTGACAGCCGGTTCTGTGTGACATCACCCCCAGCCCTATAGCCCAGAGACTGCCCTGCACATGGGGGCACATCTCATTTCTTTCCCTTCTCTGAGAAGTCACAATCCTCTGCCTGTGGTCTGAACATTGTCATATGTTGCAGTCTGTCCTGTTTTCTAGGACCTGTGAGAACAGGTCCTGTGGTGATAAATTCCTTCTGGGCGGAATTGGCGATCAGCTGGATTTTCTGTTTACTCTAGAGAATACATGTTTTTGGAATCCTGGGCAGGACCCGCACCTAGGTATTCTGTTTTCAAGTCAGTTTACCACAGACTATACCACCCCCTTCACCACCACACATACACATTCATCCTCTGTGAGCACCTACCGATGTTCCATCTCATGACATTCTAACTCCCAGGAATTTAGGTAAATTGCTACACTGGCAACATAAAGCAACAGCCTCATACCTCCCTTTCTCTCTCCCAGGTCACCAGAGGATTAAAAGATAGTGATGTTAATGAGGGTAATACTCACCCTTTCTATAACTCCTCCATAGGGCACTTTGCTGCAGAAGATGTGGCCTCTAGAGTCAAGAGTTTGAATGACAATATGGAGTCTCTCCAGGCTCGGGCTGCCAGACGGCAGAATGATCTTGAAGCCAATGTCCAGTTCCAGCAGTATCTGGCTGACCTGCATGAAGCAGAAGCATGGATTCAAGAGAAGGAACCTATTGTAGACAACACTAACTATGGGGCTGATGAAGAAGCAGCTGGGGTAAGGTGGGCTTGGGGGTAAACATTGTCTAGTACTCACCAAATGGTATCAAATTAGACTGTGGGACAGCTATAGGCTCTGTGAGATTATTTGGGTGTTTCCAGAGTGATAACCTTTGGCCTTTCCTTGGTTGGGATAACCTCGGAGTTGACACAAATCCTAAAAGGCACACTACATTTTCCTGATCCCACAGAGATTCATAGATTCCTTAAAGATTATCTAAACCCAAAAAAGCATGACAAGAGATCCATGCCTGTCTTGGTCCCATCCTAAATTTCCCAGAATAACCTTGGGATTTCACAGACCAACCATGGTTCTAAGATGTATACAGTTTAATTACTTTATTGACATAAAATTAGGCAGACATGTTGGAACAAGAACCTCAAAGGTCATAGTTACCCTCTATGTCCACTTCTTGTTTTGTTCATTGTCTCGTGATAAGCTGGCATAGTATTTAACAAACCTTCAGCTCTAAAAATAATTGCAGTGGGCATCTAAAGTTTTGCTAGTGTTTAATACCACAAAATACATCATTAACAACATCCTCTTCTAGCTGTGGTGTGTGTCGATAAAACACTTGTGCAAATGTGACTTCATTTTAATTAAAGCAAATGTATTGAATATATTGAAATTGTTGATCATTTAACTCCTATTTTCCTGATACTTGCAAATTTAGAGTTAAACAACAACTACAACAACAAACCCTCTTTATTATAGATGGAAATTGTCTCTTACCCGGAATAAGGACAATTGATATAACCCAAAATAATAGCTGAATGACCCCCAGGAATGCTTAGTGCTCTTCCTGTATTCAATTCTAATGATCCTTCATCAACAAATCCAGGCTCTTCTGAAGAAGCATGAGGCCTTCCTGGTGGACCTGAGTGCATTTGGGAACAGCATGCAAGCCCTGCGGGACCAGGCAGCGGCTTGCCAGGTGAGAAGGCGTAGAGATGCCAGGAGCCACACTCCTCGCCAGATGAAATGGGATTCTCTTTACTACTGGCTTTTACTTCTAATAACCCAGGAAACAATTGCAAAGGAAATACTAAGTTCTACGGGCCTTATAAGCAGGAATGGTAGCTTCTTTTTAGCATTTACCGAGATTTAGTTTACAGGCGGTTCTTGGTGAGTGCGATCACGTGCTCATTGATATGCTCTCGCTTTCCATCTTCCTTCCTTTTATATTTCCATTTCTATTTCTTTTTTTTTTTTTAAGATTTTATTTATTTGACAGAAACACAGCGAGAGAAGGAACACAAGCAGGGCGAGTGGGAGAGCGAGAAGCAGGCTTCCCGCGGAGCCGGGAGCCCGACGTGGGGCTCGATCCCAGCACCCTGTGATAATGACCTGAGCCGAAGGCAGATGCTTAACGACTGAGCCACCCAGGCGCCCCCATTCCTATTTCTTTCTAGACCCCTCTATATACACCTCTCCTTCTTATAGTCCTTCCTGATTCCTTGTCTTCCTTCTTGGTCTTTTTTTATATACTTATTAAATGTCGACCTTACGCAACCTTGAATAAAAAATAATCCTGACTGCAGGAAAATTCCAGTCTACTAGAGATCAGAAAGTTCAGCAAATAGGTGCATATGATAGATATATGGACAGGAGAAAGGGTCTCAGGGGAAGGAGTGTTCCCCTCACCTGAAATAAGAATGTTGGAAAGTAGGAAGATTCTCACAGCTAAGGTGAACCACTTTATCTGAGTTATTTTTTTTAAGGTGGTTTACTATGTAGACAAGGAGAAGGGCTTTTCTAGTCAATAACCTATGAGAGCAAAGGCACCAAAGCACAGAATAATCAGGTGTATTTGGGAAATGGGTAATGCAAATGCTGGAGAAGGTGAGGATGGCCGGGAGCCTGAGCCCACGCTGAGAGCTTGTCCTGAATTGGGGCAAAGCTGGGACCCCCTAAATGACGTGGGCGCCCCCTTGCGGTAGCAGAGGGAAAAAGACACCTGGTACAGCCTTTCTAAGGAGAAGCTCTTTCACACCTGCGAGTAGACAGCAGACGTGGGCGGGACGTGGCAGGTCACCATGTGTGTGTGGAGCCTGTGTGCCCTGCCTTCCTCAGCCTGCACGGTGGAGCCTAAACAAGAACAGATGGTGTTTGCGTTGTGCGTGTTGAGGAAACAGATACTCAAAGGATATAACATCAGAAGGGTCTGTAACGGGAGGCACACACCTTCCAATCTGATCCGAAACAGGGGTGGGCCACCACTTACAAAGTCGTGTTGTATTCTGTTCATTCTCTCAGAGGTATGATATTTGCAGAAAGCATAAATCAGAGAAGGTTACACCTTGGAGAGCAGGTTGCTTGTTAAAGAGAGAGTCAAGATCTTTGATCTCAGTTTACAGTGTCAGTTTTTACAATTCTGTGGCCTTTCCTGTGCTCTAGGTCACCCATCTCTAAAAAAAAAAAAAAAAAAAAAAAGGCCCCCATTTCGTTGACATAATAATTTAAGGGTGAAGGGGTTGGAAGGGTTGTCAGTGGAGGCCTGGGAAATACAGAAGGTGATGAGAGATAGTGGGTCTTTCACTTTCTCCAACAGTCTTCTGAAATGTTGGTGCGTATAATCCTCTATTACCTGCTTTACAAACTGGTGGCTTAGCGCACTCACTATTTTTCTGACCAACTACACCCTCCCTTGCTCATTCTGTGCTCCTGTTTCCCGGCCTGCATGTGCCCTCGAGGGTCAGGGTGGAGCGGTGTGTCTGAGAATGGCATACTGCAATCTCCCCCTTGCCGGCAGCCGTGTGGGAGGGTCCAGCCCGAGGCTCCCCCCACCCCGGGGTTGAACAGAGACGTGTTTCCAGCGGGTGACTGATATGATCTGCTTCCTGCTCTTGTTCAGCAACAACAGGCTGTGCCAGTGGAGGGAGCTGCTCGAGAACAGAGGGTTGTGGCTTTATATGACTTCCAGGCCCGCAGCAATCGAGAAGTCACCATGAAGAAAGATGATGTCTTAACTCTGCTCAGTTCCATCAACAAGGTGACTTTCCCTTCTAACCTTCTTCCCATCAGTAAGACAGCTCCTCCAGGGTCAACTCTCTCAGCCCTGCCAGATATCCACATTTTGGCCAAACGACATTTTTCTATCACTGTCTCTCTTAAATAACCATAATTTATTGAGTAGTATCTTTCCTCCAGGTATTGTGTAAGATCCTGTATATATCTTTGGGGTTATAATACCAATGACAGTTAACAAAATGAAGACTCAAAGAGCCTAAGTAAGTTGCCCAAAGACATAGAAACTATGAATGACAGTTTCGTGATACTAAATTATCCCTTTCTCTTCATCTCTGTTTGTCCCTGTTCCGTGCCAATGGTCCCAGTGCTGGAACAGCAATGGCTGGGGAGAGGAGGAACCTGAAAAAAGAGAAGTCTTTTGTCAACTTGGTTTTCTTTAATGTGTGAGAAACAGGTCTGTGAAAGAGCCTGTGAGAATAGGGACAAGATATTGGCTCTTTTCATAAGAGCTCAAATGATGTTTTTACATTCTAATAATTTCCAAAAATTATTGGGAAGAAAAGAAGAGAGTTTGGGATATTGTTGCCCTGAGGCAAGTGAATTTTAGAGAGGCAGGATGGATGGTCCGTGATCAAATAGGCTCTGTGCCAGTCCCACTTTGCTCAGGCTTCTCCTTGTTATCATATCGTGCTCCGAGGATATTGACTCCAAAGTGTTAGTTCAGTAACACCCCCAAATTGCTCTGTGGGGCCCAGGGTGATACTTAAGCACAAAGCATCCACATAAGTGAGTTTCAGGGCCATGCACAATTTTTAGGAACTCTGGGAAAGCGATGGGGAGGACATGCCCGTGTCCCCATAGCCTGAGCCTGCGCCTACAGACTTAAGTTAGTTCTAGAGTTGAAGCCTCTCTTATTTGTGTGTTTTCAAGAACTAAGGAAGGAGTGGGGATCGCTTTCTCTCTTTTCAGGACTGGTGGAAGGTGGAATCTGGCGACCACCAAGGTTTTGTGCCTGCTGTCTATGTCAGGAAACTGGCTCAGGATGAGCTTCCTATTCCCGCGCAGCGGCAGCAAGGAGAACCAAGCAGCATTGCCCAGCGCCAGGAACAGATTGAGAACCAGTACGTTTTAGAGGCAGGAGAACTGGACAGTACTTGGCTAAACATTTCTTACTGGCAAAGACACTTCTCATGACTCTGCAGCTGTTCAATTAGAGATGCCATTGTAAATTCTCAGATTTTAAGAGCTAAAAGTAAACTTCGAGTCCGTGAAACACTTCAGTTTTTCTATGAAAATGATTAAGTCAGTTGCCTGAGGTCAGGCGCTTCATAGAGCCACTCCTTCCAGTTCCCTGCCCAGTGTTCGGAGGGTTATCGAACATCTGACTTCCACGTGAACTTTGTTTTCTCTACCAGGCTGTTTCTCACCCAGCTGTTGGCAGGCATGTGAACATCTCATGTCTATAGAATAGGGGAGGGGTGATGCCAGTCACTATTGGAATATTGATATTTGTATTATTCTTAATGGAATCCTGTGTGTTTGTCTCTCTGCTCTCAGTGCTGTTTTCCTCCCAGTTTTGTTTCCTCCCCTCCTCTGTTCTTCTTTTGATTTTCCCTCTCTCTCCTTCTGGCCCCTTTCACTCTCCCTGCTTCCACTCTTCAGTGTTTCCTCCGTGTTTCACGACACCGTTCCCATTCTCTGTTTCTGCACGCAGGTACCACTCCCTCCTTGATAGGGCAGAAGAGCGGAGGCGTCGTCTACTGCAACGCTACAATGAGTTTTTGCTGGCCTATGAGGCTGGCGACATGCTAGAGTGGATCCAAGAGAAGAAGGCAGAGAATACCGGGGTGGAACTAGATGATGTCTGGGAGCTGCAGAAAAAGTTTGATGAGTTCCAAACGGTGAGAATGAGCAAGCTTCTCCTCCAGATGGCTTTCAGATGGTGACCCTGTTTCTGTTTATCTCAGACCTCTTCCTAAGTGGTTCCTCAACTTCACATTTGCTAAATATCCTTCCCAGAGCTGCTGAGAGTCCCACGTTTCAGATCTCCCTCTGGGTATGAGAGATGGGAGGAAAATACAGAGGAATTAGTGGCCTTGGTTCTTCAGCCTGTGGTCCCTGCCACTCCCAGACCCTCCTGGGAGTGCTGGTCTCCCTGAGTTCTTCAGCACTAGCTCCACACTGTGCTGCATTCTGGGATCCCAGGTTGAGGTGGGAGGCTGTGGGACTCTTCAGAAGCTCTACCTATGGGGCAGAAGCTGGGGTGGAAGGTGGGAAGAAAAACTTGACTTTACAGCTAGTTTCTAAGATTCTACCCACCTAAAACCATCCATCCTCAGTTCTCACAGATTCATTCCATATGTTAGCTAGAAGTGAATATAAACCTCTCCCTTCTTTTCTTTTTCTTATGATGTCTTCCACATAGAATTCAAGGCAACACATAGATAGATGGTACATGGGATAGATGATGATAGATAGATGATAGATAGATAGGATAGATAGATAGATAGATAGATGATAGATAAATGGATAGGGAGATGATAGATGATTGTTAGATGGATAGATAGATGGATAGATGGATGGATGGATAGATAGATGATAGATACATAGATAGATGATGGATGGATAGGTAGATGATGGATAGATGATGGATGGATAGATAATGGATAGATAGATGATAGATAAATAGATATATAGGGATTGTATATACACATATGGAATATATAAGGAAAGAGGAGAATGAAAGGAAGGGAAGCAAGGACAAAATTATAAAAGAACACCAAGAATGACACTCCCACGAGGAAGCTCATTTAGAGGCCTTTGTACAATGTAATGGATGATATCATCCTCATAGGCATTGCGATGAGCTCCTCAGAGCTATTTCTTACAATACACCTTAACACAAGCAGATTGCAACTTAGTCCGTGAAATTCTATAGAAGGCAGAGGAGTTTGTATTGGTAGGTAAGCACAGGATGCGGCTCAGGTAATCTGGGAGAGATTTTTAATAAATCTCAGAAATTGGATGTGCTCCACACTCCAGAAAAATGGCAGCTCTCTTGCCAAGTTCTCGATAGCCAATGGGGTCAGGGGGTTTAAAGCTACTCTTCTTAGTGGCAGATTGGAGGGCAGCTTCTTGTGCATTGCAAGTAAGGTTAGCGATATTAATATTTAGTCAAAGTGGAACAGAGATGAGCAGGCAGGTATGAAGATTCCTGAGAAGGGAATTTATACTGCTTTGGACAAATTTTCCCACCCAGGATCTGAAGGCCAATGAGCCTCGGCTGAGGGATATCAACAAGGTGGCAGATGACCTTCTATTTGAAAAGCTTCTAACACCAGAAGGAGCTCAAATACGGCAGGTAAGTAAACTCCTTCCATGTTTCCTCACTGCCAGACCGAGCCCTGGGGGTCTTACCTTTCCCTTAAATACACTCAACGTCATATTCCACAGATCAGCTAGGACAGGCAGAAGGTATAAAGCTGGCTTCAGGAAAGGTCAAAGATGATAGTTCAAGCAGTCCAGCCACGTATATATTTAAACTGATCTGAAATCTATAAATTGCAACACATGCCTCCCTCCTACCCCCAACTTCACTTACAGACACAGAAAATTCATGCTCAGATACATGAATATGAAGAAAATGTAGGTAAAAAGCTATGACAGTGGAAAGGGGCTAGTCTGGAAAGCTGACTGGAAGAGACAGGCTCTGATAAAATCTGAGAAAAGGAGAAAATCATAGGTCAGTACAGACAGGAAGTTGGGCATTCTAGACCTGATTGACCTGATTTAGATTGGGACCCATGGTTCCATAAAAGATCGAATGAACATGAGTTCAGCTCTCTGGGTTGTCCTAAACCAGGGAAGATGAGTTCTCTGCCTCTTTTCTGGTGGTTAACGTGGGGTAGGAGGGAGAAGGGATGTGCATAGGAATAATTCACTTACTCTCTGCAGAAAGTAGAGCTCTAAGCGGCAGTTTGGTTTGGTCAATTCAGGATGCAGAAATATAATAGCTGCTAACTACCAAGGCAACATGTCCCACTCATCTTCTGGAGATTGGGATGTAGTCTCTGAAGCAGCCAACATCAGTTGCCCCTCTAGGGCTGGGGGTTCCATCCTGGAACATCATTTGGGGAAGGAAATTTATCCCTTTCTCAACTGCATGAATGAAGGCCAAGCACAAGTTCTCCAGAGAGGGAAGAAACCTATGTAGTTTCCAAAAGACATCCCTTGACAACCATGATTCAAACCTCATCGGGTGTTTGGACAACGCTGAACTACCTGAGTTAGCTTTCTAGCTAACACCTACTGTGTCTGCCTCTTTTAGGAGTTGAATACTCGCTGGGACTCCTTGCAGAGTCTTGCGGAGGAGCAGCGCCAGCTCCTCGGCAGCGCCCATGCTGTCCAGGTGTTTCAGAGGTGAGAAGGTAGTGCTGCTCTAGATCGCACTCAAAACCCCAGTCTGACTGCTGCAGGAGAGGCCCAGCTATTAGTAGAACGCGCCTGAGACAGAGATTAGAGGGGGTCAGGTGATTCTGTAGCAGATTCCTTACTCAGCCCACGGGGTCCTCACAGACAACCAGCTCAAATTTTCTAGTGCCTGGGCTTGGATCCTGGCACATAATTAGCAGTTTTCATGATAGGTAATGACGTCAGAGTAGAGACAAGAGGTTTACATAATTACATTTCGGAACTAACCGTAGACAGCATCGAGCCACAGATACGTCGTCTCTGTTGATTCAACCATTTATTACACTGATTCCAAATCTGTGTCTATGCACATAGCTAAGTAAGCAAGCAAACAAGCCAAATGGTAACCAAACACCTTCGCCGGGTATAATTGCATTTTTGAGTATTGGGAGAAGGGAAACAGACATGCAGAGGGCGGCTCTGCAGTCAGGCGCCCTGGTGGTCTAACCTTGAGAAAATAGCCTCCTTAAGGCTCTGTTCTGGCCAATGGAAAGTGGGAATGTAACAGTGGCTATACTTCAAGTCGTTGTTGGGAGGATGAAGCCAGCCTACGTTCTAGCACATCAGGAACGGGGGCGGGGGTGAGTAGAAAGGACTTCCCTGGAGCCGGCTGGGCTGCCTGTGGAATACACTGTCGATCTAAGTCCTTTACTGTCGTGAGCCAGAGAAGCAGATGAGATGAAGGAGCAGATTGAGAAGAAGCACCAGGCCCTCTGTGCTGCCGACCCCGGCTCAGACCTGTTCAGCGTTCAGGCCCTTCAGCGGCAGCATGAGATCTTTGAGAGAGACCTCATGCCTCTGGGAGAAAAGGTGAGACATTCGCTCCCACGCTGTTCCAACACGTCCCTCTTCGCATTGACGTGTTTCCATGGCCTCTTCTTTGCTTCTATTCCCCAGTCCCTTACTCTCACATTTCTCCTTCTCTTACTCCATACTTGCTCTTGCACCTGTCCCTAAGACAAGGGCACCAAAAGGACAAGGCCAGGACCTCTAATATGGAGGGAAAACATCCTGAAATGACCTCTTCTGTCCAAGTACCTCTTCAGTGGCTTCCAAGTGCCTAGACCGTGCAGAAGGCCTGCAGTCTCAGACCAGGAGGGACTGGCCACCCCCAGGATGGCCCAGGCCAGGCGTGTTACAGTTTCCTTCATAAGGAACTGACAATGCTTAATCCTCCTCGGCCTACAAGTAAGCACTGGAACTTGCCAGATGCACTCTGGGATAAATCAGAGGCATCATGCAGCTTGGCCTTATCATGCAGAGTGAAAAGAGCACAGAAGATGTCTATATTGAAAAGATCTTCACATTAAAACTCAGGACCCTTGGGCTCATAACTGATGCTGCCACTAATCAGCAGAGTCACTTAACCATCTGCCCGACACCCTCTTATCTTTTAAAGAAGTATGGTAATGTCAAGTTTGACTACTTCAAGGTGTTATCATGGGTACCAAAAGGGTTGGCATTATTTTATTAAGTAGCAAGATGTTCTCATACCTCCCTGACGTCTATTTGAGGAGTGCGAATTGCAGGGCTCAGAAGTGGTATTTTGCTAAGATTCAGGTATGGCTCTACTTGGCTGATTCTCAGAGCTCTTGCACCTCCCCAGGTGACCATGCTGGGGGAGACAGCAGAGCGGCTCAGTGAGTCCCACCCAGATGCCGCTGATGACCTAAGGAGGCAGGGGACGGAGCTGAAGGAGGCATGGGACAACCTGCTGAAGTCTTCGGAGGATCGCAAGGAGAACTTAAATGAGGCCCAGAAATTCTACACGTTCCTTATGCAAGCCAGGTAAAGCTCCAAAGGCAGGCTCCGCCAGGTGGGGTGAGCAATTTCCACGTCTGGCCCCTGCATAAACCTTCTAGGAGCAGCCTGAATATAGGTGCTCTTCACTGCTGGTTTGGAGGGTACGTCCACATCCAGATCGTACCTCTAGCGAGGCTCAAAAAGCTCAGGCTCGGTGGTTCAAGCCATAGAATACCCAAGTTTGAACGAATGTGACACTGTCTAGGCCAGTCAAGTCAGCCTAGAGCATGCAGCACACATGGGGTGCTAGGTCAGGAGTTGTAGAATATGGACTTTTCTTTGTACTGGAAAGAGACGAGCACAGACAACCATGGTCGAACACAATACAGCCCCAATATGCATCCTAACAAATGCATGGAACTAGCACACACAGGTCCAAGGGTAAGGAAGGTGTGGGGTGTTCAGGAAGTGGGGGCAGCAAGAGCATGTGTTTGCATGTCAGAGGGCTCAAGACAAGGATCGGGGCATGAGCTCAGACACGGAGAGATAAAATCCTGGAGAACTTCCGCTGCCTTGCCAGAAGGTCTACACATTATCACAGTGGAGCAAGCAGACACTTTGTCTGTGAAACAATTGCCACGTTCTGCCCCATCACCTCCATGTGCTGGGAGGAGCATTTGGAATTGAGGATCCAGGAAGTAGTGCCTCACAATGTAATACTTTTGGGGAAAAAAGAATAAAAACATACCTTCCCTGAAATTCCATATAAAATAAATCCTTAAACCCAAGAAACTACTCTTTATGTACAAGAATCATTAAGAGTAATGGAATATGGATTGGTCCAGGATTTGAGTGTCCAGGTTCTTTCCAGATGTCTGTTTTTACTTATATTACATGGGCAAGCCACTTACATTCTCTAGTCTGACCTCCTCATCTCCAAACCGAAAACAAAAGAGTTCCCAGAATTCTATACAGGATTATTACAAGAACTGAAAGAGATAATATATGTGAAGACATTTTCAAACATAAGGGATGTCATTATAAGTCAAACAGTGTAAACAACAGAATTCAGTGACTCATCACTTAGAACACCCAGTGTTCATCACAAGTGCCCTCCTTATTGCCCATCCTCCATCTAGTCCATCCCCCACCCACCTCCCTCCATCAACCCTCAGTTTTTTCTTTATAGTTATGAGTCTTTTATGGTTTGCTTCCCTCTCTCTTTTTTTCTTTATCTGCCCCCTCTCCCAATGTTCATTTGTTTTGTTTCTTAAATTCCACATATGAGTGAAATACGGTATTTGTTTTTCTCTGACTTATTTCACTTAGCATAATACACTCTAGCTCCAGCCACATTATTGAGAAGGGCAAGATTTCATTCTTTTTGATGGCTGAGTAATATTCCCTTGTATATACATTCCATCTTCTTTATCCGTTCATCAGTCAATGGACATTTGGGCTCTCTCCATAGTTTGGCTATTGTTGATAATGCTGCTCTAAACATTGGGGAGCAGGTACCCCTTCTAATGTTAACTAACTAGAATTTAAATAAAAAATTGAAAAAAATAAAAGCTTAGCAAAATAAAAAAAGGAAACATTTCCAATTGATTTCTAGTAAGTCATCTTTATCACACTTGTCTTTTTCCTGTATCTTCCTTTTACTTGGAATCTTTCTTAAGCACTGTTACCAAATTCTAGAAAGTGTCTGTCTGCCTTCATGTCTATACTTTTATATTTTTGATCTATTTCCTTTTTAAAGATTATTTTCATTCTTTGTACACAAGCAGATTCATGTGTAATGAATTTACAATAAGTTTCCTTTTTAAAACAAACAAACAAACAAAAACCAGTGTGAACAACAAACCCAAGATCTGTGAAGCATATAAGGTCAGATGGAAGGTGTTAATCTAGAAATAGCCAAGGACAGGTAGCCCTGTTGCAAGCTGCAAGGTTTTCTTGTCAATCCGAGTATGTTTGTTTCTCTAGGGACCTAGAGAACTGGATCAGTAGCATGGGAGGCATGGTATCATCAGAGGAGCTGGCTGAGGATTTAATTGGCACGGAGATCCTGCTGGAGCGACACCAGGTATGGCTACCAAATCCACAGCCACTGATCACATGACCCCCAACCTTCCCTCATTTTTTGACATTGTTGAGAAGCCATTGGTGCCACCAGTCTCTTTCTATTTCCAACACAGGAGCATCGTGCTGACCTGGAGGCTGAAGCTCCCACCTTCCAGGCCTTGGAAGACTTTGGTGCAGAACTTATAAGCAGTGGGCACCGTTCCAGTCCTGAAATTGAAGAAAAGCTTGAAGTGGTCAGGCTAAAGAAAGATGACTTGGAGAAAGCATGGAAACAACGCAAGAGGATGCTGGATCAGTGTCTGGAGTTGCAGGTAAAGCACCCTTGAGCCCGTTAAAAAGGATTAGGCTCAGTCTGTTCCTTCTGTGCAAGTTTGCACAGTTCCTGCAGGTGCTCATTTCACTGGGCTTGCCATCCCGTAGGCACAAGGGCATTTCTTGGCTCTCTGCCATTGCGCTCTCATCATTGTGGTGTTCTCTGCTCGTATTCCTGTTAGAAGAGCCAAACAAAGTGGGGATCAGCTCTTGGCACGAGATGAGGGTGATTATAATGTATTTATTGATTGAGAGTTTGGTTGATTGATTCTTGTTGAGAACATGCTGGTTGTGGAGCCCTGGAAACACAAAGATTAGTAAGATAACATCTCTTTTCTGAAGTAGTGAAATTAGACATGTAGACAGACCATTCTAGCACAGCAGGTGATTATTAATAAAACAAAATGTATGAAAGTTTTGAGGCTAAAGAAGAGGGAGTGATTAGTGCCAGTGAGGGAAGGGATGAGCAGATCACTGGTGACCCTGAGGGTCGTGGTTATGAGGGTCCTAAAGAAATGACCAGCCAGCATCTGCCAGGTGCAGCATATGGGAAACACACCCTGGGAATGGAGTACAGCTTAAACAAAACGTAAAATGTGTTTTCAGGGAAGAGTAAAAGCTCCAGAATAGCTAAGATTCATGGTATGAATGTTTCTTGGAAGAACATAAGCAACCCTTATGGGATCCCTTATATCAGTGTTGTAGGAAAGGGATGGGTCATTTCCTCTGTCCCCTGGATTGGATATAACCTCTGCCTTCATTCCCCATAGTTGTTCCACGGGAATTGTGATCAGGCTGAGAGCTGGATGCTGGCGCGTGAGAATTTCCTGAGGTCAGAGAGCCACAGTTCCTTAGACACTCTGGTGGCCTTGATGAAGAAACGGGATGATTTGGACAAAGCAATCACTGCCCAGGTAATAACAACTAATATAAGAGTTCCAATAATAAATATTAGTAATAATAACAGAGATTCTATACATGTATATAGTTCTGTGATTTACAAGTATTTTAATTCCCAGTTGCTTCTTACAGAAAACTGAGTTAGACAGGGCAGTTGACACGGTGGCTTACTCTTACTCAAGTCACTCACGGCATTGGACCGACTTACTGCAAGCCCAGCCTTTTACAACCTACCTTTTAGAATTGGAAGTGACTTTATATACTGCTTATGCCAACATCCCACCCAATGCAGGAGTCACCCTCTGCCATGGCCATGGGAGGAGTCTGTTCTTTAGGGAGATCAGTACCACAGGAGTCCATACCACAGGAGCTCAGTACCACTGGAGTCAGTACCACAGGAGCTCAGTACCACTGGAGTCAGTACCACAGGAGCTCAGTACCACTGGAGTCAGTACCACAGGAGTCAGTACCATAGGAGCTCAGTACCACAGGAGCTCAGTACCACTGGAGTCAATACCATAGGAGTCAGTACCATAGGAGCTCAGTACCACTGGAGTCAGTACCACTGGAGTCAGTACCACAGGAGCTCAGTACCAAAGGAGCTCAGTACCACTGGAGCTCAGTACAACTGGAGTCAGTACCACAGGAGTCAGTACCACAGGAGCTCAGTACCACTGGAGTCAGTACCACAGGAGCTCAGTATCACAGGAGTCAGTACCATAGGAGCTCAGTACCACTGGAGTCAGTACCATAGGAGCTCAGTACCACAGGAGTCAGTACCACAGGAGCTCAGTACCACTGGAGTCAGTACCACAGGAGCTCAGTATCACAGGAGCTCAGTACCACTGGAGTCAGTACCACAGGAGTCAGTACCATAGGAGCTCAGTACCACTGGAGTCAGTACCACAGGAGCTCAGTACCACAGGAGTCAGTACCATAGGAGCTCAGTACCATAGGAGCTCAGTACCAAAGGAGCTCAGTATCACAGGAGTCAGTACCATAGGAGCTCAGTACAACTGGAGTCAGTACCACAGGAGCTCAGTACCACTGGAGTCAGTACCACAGGAGCTCAGTATCACAGGAGTCAGTACCACAGGAGCTCAGTACCACTGGAGTCAATACCATAGGAGTCAGTACCACAGGAGTCAGTACCATAGGAGCTCAGTACCACTGGAGTCAGTACCACAGGAGCTCAGTATCACAGGAGTCAGTACCATAGGAGCTCAGTACCACAGGAGCTCAGTACCACAGGAGCTCAGTACCATAGGAGCTCAGTACCACTGGAGTCAGTACCACTGGAGTCAGTACCACAGGAGCTCAGTACCACAGGAGTCAGTGCCACAGGAGCTCAGTACCACAGGAGCTCAGTACCACTGGAGTCAGTACCACAGGAGTCAGTACCATAGGAGCTCAGTACCACAGGAGCTCAGTACCACTGGAGTCAGTACCACAGGAGCTCAGTACCAAAGGAGCTCAGTACCACTGGAGTCAGTACCATAGGAGCTCAGTACCACAGGAGTCAGTGCCACAGGAGTCAGTGCCATAGGAGTCAGTACCACAGGAGCTCAGAACCACAGGAGTTCAGTACCACTGGAGTCAGTACCACAGGAGCTCAGTACCACAGGAGCCCATCTTAGTGTCATTATTAAAGTTTCTCCTCCTGTTGAATTAAAAGCCACTTTCGTGGCATTTACCCTCTGGCCCTGGTTTTGTTCCCCTTTGTGAAGCCATAAAGGGCGTCTCTGTTCTTTTCTAGGAGAGAGTCTGGGATTGCACTGAAGGCCTAATCTCCAGGCATCTGAGCTTTTTTTTTTTCCTCTATCTAGGAAAATAAGATCACTGAGTTGGACCATGTTGCGGAGCGGCTCATAGCTGATGACCACTATGCCAAGGAGGAGATTGCTGCTCGGTTCCAACGGGTGCTAGACAGGTCAGGCCTGAGCAGGTGTTTTGTGAGCTAAGGAAGATGCAGCAAAGTGACCTCTTTGCTAGCATGGAGGATGGGGGTCACACTCTGAGTTCTTTTCATTTCTAAATGCCTAAAACTATGTTGACACTTGGAAACATTTCTGATCTAGACTCACAGAATGAAAGGCATGGAATACAACTTAATTATTACTGACTTAACCACTGTATTTTATATTTGAAAATAACAAGACTATGCAACAACTAAATCTATTAATATAATATGTAATATTAGATATAATATACATGTAATATAATATGTATATGAGCATTATTTGTAATATTATAATATATAATATATAGCTAAATAATATATAGCTATGTTACATATAACGTATAAATCCATAAATAACGAGAGGAGAAGGGACAAGTTGGCAAATGAGAAGACTGCAGATATGGCATCAGACCTTGGTGGAAGGGTCGAGGGCAGAGAGTGATCTAGCTTCCTCCTCCAGATGGAATGCTCTAAAAGAACTGCTGATTGCTGAGCGGACAAAACTTGGTGACTATGCTGACCTCAAAAAATTCCACCATGACCTTGAGGACCTGGAGGAATGGATCAGTGATATGCTGCCCATAGCCTGCGATGAATCCTACAAAGATCCCACCAACATTCAGGCAAGTTCAAAACAGGAATCTTGGAAAACTCTGGCATACCCAGATTGTTGGATGAAGGTTGTCTCCCTACACAGAATGCTTCCTCACTGCTGAGACCATTGTCTGCCCTCAGGGGCTTCTGAGTCTAATGTGAAGGTGTGGGTCCTTCAGAAGTCACCATTGGTTATGACAGAACATTAACTTTTTCTTTGAAACAGAATTTATCTATCTTGCTTCCTTAGATTACAGGGTAATTTAGTCTCTGCTTTCCCTTCAGAGAAAATACCTGAAGCACCAGGCTTTTGAAAATGAGGTCCAGGGCCGAGCTGAGGAGGTGGAGGGAGTCCTCAAATTGGGGAACTCTCTGATTGAGCGGGAGGCATGTGACGGCAATGAAGAGACCATGAAGGTAGGGGTTCTGCTCAGGATGGCTTGGGCTAAAGGCGCATGAGGAGAAGCCTCTTCTTCCTTTAGAGTTTCCATGGGTGGGGATATGGAGTGTGTTCTGTGGTTAGCGATCTTCCCTCTGACTGTCACACAAAGAAAGCAGGCAACCGTGTTGCTCAGACCTTATCACTTCTCTCAAACTCAGTACCTAGGACTCTGAGAAAGCTTTAGACCTAATTCTTAAGCATTGTCATGCTTGTTTGACATTTTCTATCCCTACTACCAAGAGCTTTGGCTCTTTGGCACCAGTCTCTGTAAGCAGCCCAGGACCCTTTCCTCAAACTTTGTTCCAACACCTCCTGTTTCCCAGATTAAGCATAACTGTTTAAAAATGTATGGCATTCAAGGGTTGGCAGATTTTGGCTAGTCCCTAACTCCTAGGCCCCTACAGTATCTCTTCAAGTTGTCACAGGACTCAGGATCCTAAAGATCATAGTGATCCCCAAATTTCTTTGGGTTAGGGTCAGCTGGAAGAGCTGGACAAACACTGGAACTACCTGCTTGAGAAAACAATTGACAAAGGACAGAAGCTCAACGAGGCGAGTCGCCAACAGAGGTTCAACACAGGCATCCAGGACTTTAAGTTCTGGCTCTCAGAGGTAATTGCACCCAGAATGGTGGGGGCATGGGATCTTAATAACTAATTGCTAGGTAAATGGATTTATGCATGAACAATTTCCTTGACTTTCTTGGGAAAAGTTGGGGGATATGGTTGCTAATGTTCTCCTTAAAGACAGTTTTCATCTGGCAGCTTCATTGCATATTTCTTTATTCGTAGGCAGAGACCCTGCTGGCCATGAAAGATCAGGCCAGGGACTTGGCTTCAGCAGGAAACTTGCTCAAGAAACATCAGCTGTTGGAAACAGAGATGTTGGCCCGAGAGGTAAGCAGTGTTGGAGTCTCACTCCTCGGGGCAGAATGGAAATGCCTCTGACTTTCTTCTCTCATCTTAGGAGGCCATTTGAGAACACTTTCTTGACCTTAGCATTCTCAGCCAGCAGTCATTATACCAGGTCAAATCCATGAGCTGCAGAGCTGTGGCAATGGTCACTGCTAACCAATTATCATGAAACTACAGATTCTAAGGAAGAGGATCCAGGAAGAGGATCCTAAAGCTATCTTGTCTACTTTTTTAATGAGGCATACATCTAAACTCACTATCTTCCAAAGCTCATATTCGATCTGGCCTTTGAAAGAAAGTTTATTTTACATAATTACAGAGAGCAAAAAATATCAGAGGGGGATATCATGTGCAACGAAGTTGAAATATATATACACTCTGGAAATTCTATGGAGAATTCCAGTTGCATTCCAATATCAAGCAGAAATGTGTTTTGGGAGCAGTGATAAACATGTTGGCAGGTATTGATTTCATCCTGGAGAATTTTATATTATCAGTTTTATTTGGTGGCAGAAATAGGCACAGAAAGGACAAGAAGTCAAAGGCTTTCTAAGTTCCAGAGCTTTAGGACCTGATGACATTCCCCATGACAATACTAGAAGGACAGTTAGAGTGAAAACAGGCAGAAGAGTCTGGGTGTGTTCTGGACATGGTCAGCCTCGGAATGTTATGGTAGAGTAGCTCTTCTTGAATACTTCTATCTATCAATCTGTGTCAGACTCAGGACTGTGAGGAAGACAGTCATGTTTGGAGACACACACTTACTCACACTCATTTTCCAGTTGGGAAGAGGAGGAAAAAACAAGGGAGAATACCAGAAGGCGAATGGACAGTTTGAGTATTACAGTCATGTTACTCACATTGCTCTCTGATCTTGCCGCCATCTGAGCTGAGTTAAAAGAGCTTATCATCAGTTTGACTATCTTCAAAAACAGTCTATTTGACCCAGACTTTGAACTTGCACCAGTGGTGGTTAAAGTCCAGGGTCTACTTAATGCTTGTATCGTTCTGTTCACTGAGACCACCTCGGCTTTCTAGGATGCACTCAAGGACCTGAATGAGTTAGCTGCTGATCTGCTCTCCAGTGGGACTTTCAATGTTGACCAGATTGTGGAGGAAAGGGACAATGTCAACGAGCGCTTCCTGAATGTCCAGGACTTGGCAGCCACACACCATGAGAAACTCAAAGAGGCTTATGCCTTGTTCCAGTTCTTCCAGGACCTAGATGATGAGGAATCATGGATAGAGTATGTACGGTCAGCTCACACTGCACCAATAACCAAAGAGAATAGATGATCCACCAAACATGTTCCCATTTGGTGCTGAAATGAAATATGTAATTGTTTATTACAGTTGGTATTACTTCTTAACCATGCTTGCCTTAGCCTAAAGTTAACATTGGTTTTATTTTTCTCAAATTACCTCACTGTATGCAGGCAGAAGGGGACAGGCTTGGAGAAGTGGGGAGCAATTCACATACCTTCTGGGAATAAAATTAAGAAACCACATATGCTTGCTTGTTCTAGATAGTTCATAGAATGTGTAATGTCTGGATGAGACAGCTGGGCCTTTACAACTTACTCAACTGCTGAGATCCTTGTCATTTTTTAAAAAAAATATTGAAATTCTAGTTGGTTAACATACAAAAAAGAAACGTACAGTGCAACATTAGTTTCAGAAGTTGCATTCAGTGATTCATCACTTACATATAATACCCAGTGCTCATCGCAACAGGTGCCCTCCTTAATCCCCATCACCCACCTAGCCCATCCCCCACCCACCTACCTCCATCAACCCTCAGTGTGTTCTCTATCTTTAAGAGTCTCTTATGGTTTGCTTCCTTCTTTTTCTTTTTTTCCCCTTCTGCTATGTTGATCTGTTTTGTTTCTTAAATTCCACATCTGAGTGAAATCATATGGTGTTTGCCCTTCTTTGTCTGACTTATTTTGCTCAGCACAATACACTCTAGCTCCATCCTGGGAATCTAAGGTGTCACCGAACTGGACACAGGCCAGCATTACCCAGTAGCTGCCAGGCTTTCATTACTAATTCTGTTTTTGTTGTAAAAAATATGATTGGGAAAATCTTGGTAAATCAAATTATTTTCCCTACTTCCCATTTAACCTGCCTCACCGTGTTCCTCTTCTATAAGCCTGCTGATTCTCGCTGGTAATCAATGAATTAGAGGGAAGCCTTGTGCACCAGGCAGCAAGGAGGACATCTAGGAACGTCAGAAACAATGAGATAATATAATCTTGTCTGTGTAGTCTTTTACTATGCTTTGTGGTGGCGGTCAAACATTTTACGCTTGGAACTGATCCAACAGCCATGACTCCTGCAGTATCAGCTTTTTTTTAACCCATTCTACCTAAATTCATTATTGATATTAATAGACAAAAATAATGAAGGCCATGAAGGCCATATATGTACATAGGGTCATTTATATGTGTGTGCATATAATTTTCACATTTTTTGAAAGAGAAACATTAGTGCCTGTTTTTGAGCAAAGAAGAAAAGATACACAGGTAGGCAGACAAGGGAATGAATGGAAAGGCTGTCACAGCTGTGGGCATAGTGGGGACCAGTAGGTAATTTTCATCTGTATTGTCAGGAGTTTTGCAGAAAGCCTCTGGCACTAATTGTCTTTGTGGTTACTGACCCCCGAGTGTTCCAGAATTTACCACCTCCCCACCCCCAGCCACACACCCATTCTTAGAAAACCCTTGCTCTAGGGTGACCTGGAATATCTAAACTACGTTTTCCGTTTCCTTCCTTGGTCCCAGGGAGAAGTTGTTACGCGTGAGCTCCCAGGACTATGGGAGGGACCTTCAGGGGGTGCAGAATTTGCTGAAGAAGCACAAGCGCTTAGAGGGGGAGCTGGTGGCCCACGAACCCACCATCCAGGTAGGAAGAGTTGAGATCTGTGGATCAGTAGGGTGATGCTACCTACCTCCCACAATGGGGAGGTGGCATGCAGAGCCACAGGGAGCTAGGCACAGAGCCTACAGGCATTCTTCCCTCCTCTGCATGCTGTCTTCTATGAAGAGAAGGAATCTGCTCAGGGACTATGCTTTTCCCCGGAAGGGACACTTTCAATACCGCAGACGCAATTGTTGGTGATTAGGGTGCAGTCTGGGACATCTGGAAAAGCTGTACTTGAGCTGAGTCACAGGGAAGAAGACAGCTCTGCATTACACTATGACCATGAATAATCCAGAAAGCAGATCATGGAGCATAGCCTGGTAGAAGCACCAAAGTTGCACAAGGGGACATTTAGTGTGATGGACCTGACTGCAGGTGTCTTCATTCTCCCAAGATTTTCAAGACCACCCCAAGTACCATGGGGTGCATAAATGATGTGGAGGGTGGGAAGGGCTAGATACCTTGCCAGGGAACTCTGACTAAATGGGGAGAGTCTGTGGGGTAAGGTGACATGGGTGTGTGTTCTTCAGAGTGTGCTGGATGCGGCAGACAGGCTGGGAGATAGGGCTGCTGTGGGGCAAGAGGAGATCCAGGAACGGCTGACTCATTTTTTTCAACACTGGGAGGAGCTCAAAGAGTTGGCGGCAGCTCGGTGAGTCGGGGATAGGAAGCCCAGCTATCTTCCTGGGTTGTTGGTATTCGGCTTAGCGTTGGCTGCTCTCCCCAACTCCCCATCTCTATTTATCATCGAAGTCCCTGCTCAGATGCCAGTCTGCCACGCAGCTTGCCCCCACTGACCCCAGGGAGAGGTGAGAAGGCTGCCACCTCTGTGGTCTGAACACACCTCTGCTCCCATGCTTTCTTGCAACCGTCCTTTATCATTGTTGGCCCCATGCGCCAATGTTTCACACCAGGTCGTGCCCCTAGGTCTGTTTTACTTTGTACGACACCCCCCCAGGCTTAGTGCTGTGAGCAGCCCCTAGGAATGAAAGAACAAGGGGATATATTTTCTCCCTGATAGCCATACAGCCAATGAGAACCCTGCAGCCAGATAGCCAAACAGAATAATTTCTGCCTGTGATTCCATACCTGTTGGTGGTAGGAAGACATGTCTTTCTGGGGAATACTAGGAAACTTCTAGCACTGCAGGTGTCTTCACTGTATAAGAGGAACCACAGTGCTCTGAGTAGAAGGAGACATACTTCACTGATGCTGTCCTCCAACTCTGACGTCTGGGCCCTCGTGTTCGGACAAGGCTCCCTTCCCCCAGCAAAGATTCCCAGAGAGCAGATGATGCCACAAAATGGAACTTCTGGGGCCAGGGCCTCCCCGGTTCACAGGAGCTCAGGTCGGATTGTTCCGTGGCCCAGTCCCACTGCGGCTGCCTCGTGCGGCCAAGCTATGTGCGGTGCTCCCCTGGGTCCTGCTGTCTTCTCATCTTCACTGGGGCTCACCGCCTGTTGCAGAGGGCGTCACCTGGAGGAATCCCTGGAGTACTTGGAATTTATGCAGAATGCGGAGGAGGAGGAAGCTTGGATCAGTGAAAAGGAAGCTATGGTTGCCCGAGGGGGCTCTGGAGACACCCTGGCCATGACTCAGGTGAGCCCCAGGCTGACTGACTGAGATCTCCGCTTTGATTTGAATCTTTTCTTATGTAGTCAACACTTTCATCTATGAAAAGAATCTTTCTCCTCGTGGGAGAAAGAGATGATGGAAATATGGATACTCCTGCCAGTTTTAAATATGAAAAATCAAGGTCCAATGATGTAACTTGCCCAAGATCATGGGATCAATCAGGTGTGAAGGTGGGACTCAAAGCTCAATCTCATGATTTGTAGTCTGTCTGTGACTTCAAGTCATCATGGTTACAGGCCTTCCTTCGTAGGGTTAGGTTTTCTAAAGATTCCCTCAAATCAGTTACACTGAATTGGAAAGATTGTTATGCTCGGGCATTGGTTATGGTTTCTAGAAAATATAATTTCAGCAGGGCTACCTGGCAGGTGGACCAGTTCCACAATTTACAGACATACTTCTAAATACAGTATAGAGTTTACCAATAAAGAAATGAACAAGTGGTCCATGTAATCTCTAGTTAATATGGACTTCTAGAGCTTTTGAGAGAGTGATCATAAGAAAATAATGTTCTTGGGACCTTGAGATGTGTGCCTACTAGCCTTAAAACTTAGGGATTTACCAAGAATTCTCTGTGGAGATTAATTCACTCTTATGTGATGAAATAAGGAAAGGCTCACATGGGCAAGAGAAAGCTTAAGATCTGCATAGCGTACAATTCACGCTACCAACCCCTTTCCTTTGAAAAGCCTTTTGGGACATGTGCACACATGGGACACATTTAAGTGGTTTAAGGTTTCATCTCAAACACTCCCAAAAGCTTCCCTTTTTTAAATGAAACCTTGGGTTTTGAGAATTGTGGATACACATGCAGTTGTAAGAATGTAGGGAGGTCCTATGTACCACCTACCCAGGTTCCTCTAGTGGTGACACTGACCCCAACGCAGTCAGGATGCAGTATATCACCACCAACCCATTTACAGAACACCGTCTTCCCTTCGGCCCCCAACACCTCCTTAGTCCCAGGCAACCACCAATCTGTTCCACGCCTCTACAATTTTTGACATTTCGAGAATGATGTATAAATGAGCTCATACAGTATGTCCCTTTTGGGGGTTGGCTTCTCACTCAGCATATAGTTGTCTGGTGATTCATTCAGGTTGTGTGCATGTCGTTGTTACTGCTGGGTAGTATTTCATGGGATGGATGTGTCAGTTTAATCACTCACCTGTTGAAGAGTATCTGGGTTGTTTCCACGTTTGAGCCGTTATGAGTAAAGCTGCATTTAACATTCATGCAGAGGCTTTCACGTAAACATGAGTCTTCATTCCTCAGGAATAAATGTCCAGGAGTCCAATAGCTGGGCCATAGGATAACAGCATATTTGGTTTTGTAAAATCAGTTAGATAAAAATGTCAAAGTGCCAGACTGTTCCCAGAGTGGCTCTACCATGTTACACACTTGCCAGCCAGGTGTGAGTGATCCCGACTTTCTCCCCATCCTTGCCAGGATTTGGTGCTATCACCATCTCTATTTTAGGCAGTCTGAGAGGAGTGCAGGATATCTCATAGTGGTTTTAATGTGTGTCGCCCTTATGGCTGATTTTTTATGTGCTTATTTGCCGTCTGTATATTTTCTTCAGTGAAATGTCTCTTCACCTCTTTTGCCCATTTTTCTGATAAGAATGTTTGATTGTTTGCTTTAACTGTTTTAACGGTAAAAATACATTTTTATGTATTCAACTTTCTGTGCTTTGTGTCAAATCTAAAAACATTTTGCCTAGCCCTGAATCCTGAAGATCTTCTCCTGTGTCTTCTTCCAAAAGTTCAGAGCTTTACATTTTAATTTTAAGTCCACAATCCATGTAGAGCTCACTGTTGTCTCGAGCTACAGTGTGGTTCGTCTTTTTGCGCGTCAAGGTCCACTGGCTCCAACGCGTTGTTCCGCAGCGCCCCCTACGGTCAGCGCGCCGCTTTCACACCTGCCCACACGGCTGTAACTGATGGGTGGGTTTTGTAGACAACACGGAGTCGGGTCCGATTTTTAAGCCCATTCTGCCAATCCTAATCTTGCAATAGGAATCTGTAGACCATCACATTCAAAGGCTCATTTTAGTGAGAAGTTCTTGCACTAACATATAAATTCCAGGAAAAGATGTTATGAGCTTTATTGCTAATACTCCTCACTATTACCTTAAGATATCTATCTACCTAGCCCTTCTTCTTTTTTTTTTTTTTTAAGATTTTATTTATTTATTTGAGAGAGAGAGAATGAGAGAGAGCACATGAGAGGGGGGAGGGTCAGAGGGAGAAGCAGGCTCCCTGCTGAGCAGGGAGCCCGATGCGGGACTCGATCCCGGGACTCCAGGATCATGACCTGAGCCGAAGGCAGTCGCTTAACCGACTGAGCCACCCAGGCGCCCTACCTAGCCCTTCTATGTCATCTTTCATGAAGAAAAAATTGACTTTCTGTGTTTTTGGTTTCCTGACCCCATATAGATTGGCTAATATAAGAAAAGAGAGTTGTTTACCTATTGTTGAATTTCAATTTTCTTCCTGTGATCTCATCTTTTCCCTTTGTTTAATATGTAAGAAGAGATGATTCTGATCAACTTCTTGCAATTATGAGATACATTAGATGTATTTAAAATATGTTTTAAGCTTTTGGCCTTACCAACTTTTAATACAACATTAAGGAGGCTAGTTAGGAATATATTTGAAAAAGGGATACCTAGATTTCATTTAAAGGAAACTTGTGTTTGATGAGCTTCTGAGGTATCCAAGGGGAAGCACAGAAAAGAGATTGGAAACAGAAGGTGACAATGTTGAAGAGACTTTATTTCATGTGTTATGTGTATGTGAAAACACGGCTAAATCAGTCTATTTTATATGGTGGATCATGTGTCCAATCTCCATGTAAGGTTTCTGCATCAAGATGAAATATAATACATTCATACAAGATCATGTAGCCCATCTTGTATTTAAAGAAATAATCATCTTATTTTAATGCCTAAGAACACGATGTATCAGTAATTCTCATATTTTCAAAATGTGGTGGTTAAAAGTATGATAGTTGCACAAAATCTGTTTCTTCCTTGGCCCGGGTTAGTAAGCAATGTAAAAGGAAAAGTGGATGGGGTGCCTTTGTGACGAGAGGAGGCAAGGACAGCAGAGGCAGCCCAGGCCCTTGAGGTTGGGGGTGGCGGCGGGCAGAGCTGCCTGGTCTCCAGAACCCTCAGGAGAATATAGAGAAGGAGGAGACACACTGCTCCCGGGCTTCATCCTCACTCCATTCTCCATCCTTCCAGCAGCAGGTAGGCACAGAGAAGTTTAAGACTGAGATTCAAAAGAGCTCAGTGTTCTCTTTAGCTGCCTTTAGGTCAGTTCTTTAAAAAAAAAAAAAAAAAAGATTTTATTTATTTATTTGAGAGAGAGAGCATGAGTAGGGGGAGGGACAGAGGGAGAAGCAGACCCCCTGCTGAGCAGGGAGAGGACCCTGGGATCATGACCTGAGCCAAAGGCAGACGCTTAACCGACTGAGCCACCCAGGTGTCCCTAGGTCAGTTCTTAGTATAAGATGATACTTATTATCTTTCTGTTAGATACAATGTTTCATGGAACTATATAAATTTCAAAATGGAGGAATTCTTATATTTTACCTTGACCAACACTCTCATTCTAAAGTCCAGAAAAGCTCAAGTTCACATAGTAAGTTAGGAAGAATATCACTGTATTCCTTTGTCTCTTTCTTTTCTGGTAAGATTTCCCTTTTTGGCAAATGAAGAGCTTCAGGAGAGGCATTTAGTGGCTCTGTGCAGGAAGAAGTGGACGCTCCCCTACTCTGCCAGTGTAGCTGAATCATCCTTGTGGGTAGCATCAGTGGGAGTCAGAATGGGGGTGGGATAGATTGTCCAGGCTTGGATGTGTTGATTCTCACTGACTCATTTATGTAGAGCTTGCTAAAGAAGCATGAAACATTGGAAAATGACTTTGCTGTCCATGAGACCCGAGTGCAAGATATATGTGCTCAAGGAGAAGACATCTTGAATAAGGTGAGCAACTCAGGGATTCCAGGCCAAGCTCATTTTCCAAAAGGGATTGGTTCAAATATAGAATCATGAGCAGTGCTAAAATTCACACATTGAATTTTCATACTCTCTGGCTAGCTATGTTGTTTTTGTTCTGAGTAAATAATTATTTGTTCAGTTGCTGCTTTTTATAAATTCTTTTTTCAGGTTCTTATAGATATACCCTGCAGATTTCCTTAAATCCTTTGCTGACCCTCCTATTCATTGTGTGCAGAACATGGCATTTATAAAGATGTTGTGGCATGCTTTGGTTATAGAGTATTGTAAAAATGTAAATAAATTTCTTTGTATGCCTCTAGGGAGGAGGATCAGACTGAAACCTCTTTGTGACTTGAAAATCATTCTTTTATTTAAATGCTTGTTTTTACAAATCCTCACTGATTAAGTGCTATACAAAGAGCCTTGAACAGAGGGGACTTCAACTATGAAGGCCTTACTTACGTGGACAAACGCGAGAAGATCTTCCAAATGGTAGAGTGGAAATAACCACCCCAGGCATGGATGAAAAATAAGATAAATGCACTAGACCCAGAGGAGAGTAGTTACTTATTTGGAATGAGAGAGATGACTCCTTTTTATCATACTAAAGAATTTCAACTTCTAGTTCTGGACATCCACCCATGTATCTGTCTCTTCTTCTCCCCTTTACCTTGGTGTTGCAGGAGAAAATTCAGCACAAGAAGATTTCTGCCAAGATAGAGTCTCTGAAAGAAAAGATCCCTTCTCTTTCCAGCACGATAAATGCTTGGAAGTCACAACTGGAAGAGGATTATGCCTTTCAGCAGTTTAACTGGAAGGCTGATGCGGTGGAGGCCTGGATAGGTATGATGTGTGAAGGCCAGGGGAAATACTGGTAAATTCCATTGATAGAAAGGTTCTGGGATTTTCTCACTTCCCATGGAAGAGAGATACTCCCTCCTCATCCACTCTTACCCTTTCTGGACACAATTACACACACATGCCCCAGAAAACATGCTGATGGGTGACTGAGAACCAGAATTCCAGAAAACACATTTTAGGGGAATTGGTGGTTTCATCGGTGATATTTAAAAGGGCAGAGCCATGGCAAAACATTCTAAAAAATAAACAGTGTGTTCGATTACTTCTAAATTATGTCTAATCTGCAATTTTACTCTGTTTTCCAAAACACTCACAAGTTCCCTTGGCCCTAGCTCTGTTCCAGTCAGTTCTATGCTGCATAAGTCCAGAGAAACCATCCATCAGCCCTACTGCTCCCATATTCCAATAAATGATCCACTCCCAGAGTCAGGAGGCTCTCTTTGTGCCGTAGAGTAAATATTTCTTTTTTCCTTATCAAGGCCGATTCAAGAGCAACTACTTCTCCCCTCTAATCAATCATCTTTGCTCTCTAGCTGAAAAAGAAGAAAGTCTGAAGACCAATGGCAATTGTACAGACCTTGCTGCCTCCCTCACTCTCCTGGCAAAGCAGGTGAGAACAGGACTGCCCCTGGGCAGGTGCCAGGCACGTCCATGGCCCACATACACAGAAGCTGAACACTAGGATTATCCCATTCCCCAATTCTGTGGTTTTCTTGTCTGTAGGATCTGCTTTTTTCCCTTCCCATTGGGTAACTTGCTAGTTTTTTCTCCCTCTCCCTCCCACCAGTCTTGCTGCTGCTAAGTGAGCATCATTTTTATTAGAGAACTAACTTTGGGTTTTTATTTTTCTTTGTATTTCTTATAATCTTTGTATTATATCCCGTTAATATCTTTTCATATCTTTATCATTTTATTTTATTTTATTTGGGATTAACTTATTTTTTAAAACATTTCATAGGGTAAATATTTAGATCATCAAATATTTAGACATTCTCCTTTTTTTAGCACTTTGATGTAAGGATATAAATTTCCCTCTAAGCAGAGCTTTAGCTGCACCTCACAATTTCATATGTTACTTCTGTTAGTATCACTCAAATAAAATGTTTCTGTTGTTTCTAATTTCTCATTTAACCTATTTGTTATTCCATAGTGTATTTTGCTGAATTTCCAAACACTTGGGAGTTTTCTCATTATCCTTTTTGATATTTATAGCTAGTTTAATTCCACTTTGTTTTAAAAACACATTCTATATTATTCTAGAAGCTTGATTTACATCCAGCAAATGGTATGTTTTGGTGAATAGTCTATTTACAGTTGAAAAAGAATGTGCATTTTTTAAAAGATTTTATTTATTTATTTGAGAGAGAAAGTAAGAGAGCACAAGCAGGGGGAATGGCTGAGGAAGAGGGAGAAACAGGCTTCCCACTGAGCAGGGATCCCGATCCAAGGACTCTGGGATCATGACCTGAACTGAAGGCAGACGCTTAACCAACTGAGCCACCCAGGTGCCCCCAAAAGAATGTGTATTTTACAGTGGTTTATATTACCTGTCAGATTTGGGTTGTTAATCATGTTGTTTAAATACTTTGTAATTTTTATATATTTTGAAGTTAGGTTCAAAGGTGTGTTGACATTTAGAATTATAAATCATCTTGATGAATTGATACCTTTAATTATGAAATGTTCTTTCTAACAACATTTCTTGATTTAAAGTCTTCTTTTTCATATACTAGAGTACCAGGTTTTTTGTTTTGTTTTGTGTTTCAAGTGTATATCTATTTCCATCCTTTAATTTTTTTTTCTTTCTTTACATTTACGTCTTTATATTTTATATTTTTGTTGTTGATTTGATATATTTATACACTGCAAAATGATTACCATTGTAGAACTATCTGACACCTCCATCCTATCATGTAATTACCACTTCTTTTTTGTGTTGAGAACATTTCAGATCTACTCTCTTAAAAAGTTTCAAGTATATAATACAGTATTATTAGTTATAATCATCTTGCTGTCCATTAGTGTCCCAGAATCAGTCATTCTTTTAGTTGGAAGTTTGTATCCTTCGACCACTTTCTCCTCATTTCCCCCACCCTCCAGCCCTTAGCAACCACCAGTCTACTGTGTTTCTCTGTTTGACTCTTCTAGATTCCACTTGTGAGTGATAGCAAATGGCATTTGTCTTTCTCCGTCTGACTTACTTCATTTAACATATGCTCTCAAGTTTCATACAAATTGTCACAAATGGCAGGATTTCCTTCTATTTCGTGGCTGAATAATATTCCATTTTACACACACACACACACACACACATGCATTACATCTTCATCTGTTCATTTGTTGATGGACACTCAAGTTGTTTCCATATCTTGGCTAATGTGAATGATGTTGCAATGAATATGGAAATGTGGAGTGTCTTTATGTTTTAGATTATGTCTCCTAAAATTTCAGTTGAGTATTGTTTATTTATCTAATTAGATCATTTTGTTGCAATAGTGAGTCCACTTACATTTAAAATAATGTAACTCGTGAATTTTGATTTAAAGTTATAATTTAACACTTCCACCCCCCCTCCCCCATCCAACCCCTACTTTTGGCCAGGGACTGAAATGATCCAAGACATAATCTTTTTTTTTTTTTTTTTTTTTTTTTTTTTTGGGGACTTGCCTTTTACTCCTAGGGCCTTTCAAGGGTTCAACTAAATCCCTTTCGTTGGAGCTACTCCTCTTTGTGTCCTCAACTCAGCACTGTGAGGCTATTGAGGAGTCTACTTAGCATCTCTATTCGCTACTGTTTTTCTGCTTGGCTTCTGGGACTCCTGTCCTATAGAGTTTAGGAACCCATAGATGCCTTGAGGGGAAAGCAGGTAGATGATTGAACAAACTTTTCTGCAGTTCTTTTTCCACAGCTGCTCAAATCCTGGCTGCCTGGTTTCCCAGAAACTGTCTCTTTGATTTCATGAGATTATCAAGAGCTCTGAGCAGCTGCTTTCCCCTCAGTCTCTTAGCCTGTGCAGCCCACATGTCACAGGGAAAGGTGACAGAGAATATTACTCTGATTTTACTACTATTTCACCTCTCTAGAGTTTTGATTCTTGAGGTGTAGTGACCTGAGTTGCATTCTGATCTCTTTCAAACAGCTGATACTTTGTACTTTTATCCAGCAATTAAAGTTGTTCTCAAAGGCAGAATTGGTCAAATACAAGCCACCCTGTAAAGCTGGAAGTGTGGTATCCAGAATTTTGTGATTTTGGTATCAACAACACGCACACACACTGTGTAACTGTCCCTGTTGTTAGTGTGTGTACTTCCAAGATCTCTAGTAGTGCACGGCTGCTAATCAGTACACAAAATATAACAGGGGATGTAAAAGAGTCTTAGAAAGGATGTGAGCTGTAGGAAGCATTTAGTCTTGACTCAAAAAATGAAGATCATATCATGCTCCAATATTCCAATATTCCCTTAATATTAATTATATACCTAACTTAAGCTCTGATTATGAAACATGCATCCACCAGAACTTAGCCATAATTCCAACCACAAATATTCACTTAAATCTCTAAGTTATGTTTCCTTTTGCTTGGTCCTCACTCTATTTCTTTCCTAGACCTTATCTTGTCCATGATAAAAATGTGGTGGAACCCAGGTGTGAATGGTCCCTGGGAACCTACATTGTTTTTCTGTTCACAGCTTCTCTTTGGGTCTTCCCCAGGACACTCTGGATGCCAGTCTGCAGAGCTTCCAGCAAGACAGACTGTCAGAGATAACTGACCTAAAGGACCAACTGGTGGCTGCTCAGCACAGACAGACCAAAGCCATTGAGGAGCGCCATGATGCTCTGCTGAGGCTCTGGGAACAGCTGCTGGAAGCTTCTGCAGCCCACAGAGAGAAGTTGCTAGAGAAGCAGCTGCCCCTACAGCAGGTAAAAGAAAAAAGCCACGATTAGGCCTCAATTATCTGTATATTAGTCATGGAATCCAGAAATGGATTCCACTGGAACTCCTGTTTGGATAAACTATAGACATTAGAGTAAGTGCATGGAAAGGAGCAGGAGGGCATTCTTATTGAACAGGAAGTAATCAGGGTTTTTTAAGACTGATTTGTCAGTTATGCAGCGGACTTGAGATGGATGCCAGGCACATGTAATAAAAGGACAAAAAGGCAGATGGTCCTGGTGGATGGAAAAACTAAGCTGGCAGGACTTACGCTTTTCTCTAACCAAATAAAAGGAGCACTGGCTAAGAAACACTCGAGTTCTCATCCTGTGTTGACCTTACCTAGCTGAGAGATGTCACTTCACATCTCTGAGCCTTGATTCTTTCATTTATGAAATACGATCATGTTACCACTGTCTCCTGCTGGTCTGCATGATGACGATTGAGAGAGATAATGGATCTGAAAATGCGGTGCACGCCACTAAGTTCTATATAGGCTTAAGTGATGAAAATGTTCTTTCTAGTGGTGGCTGTGAAGGTACTGGACGTTGATCATAAAAAATATCAATAATAAAAGGAAATCAGGATGCTGAGTGAAGACTATAAGAAGTATTATACCAGGCAGCAAGTGAAGGTGGGCGATTAGGGGAATTAGGAGACAAACACACAGATAAAAATCAGTCAGTCTGGGCACTTAGCTAATTACTGAAGGGCTTGGTACCTACAGAAATAGTCTTAAGTGAAAAATTAGATCAATTTATGGGCAACTTTACACACATATATGCATTCTACATAGAAAGACACTTTACCTTCTGATTCTGTTTTGCTTAACTTTCAAACTGCAAAGAGGTTTGTTATTTGATTTCCTGATTATAAAATCTTTGTAAAATACTCAGATGATCCATAATGTTACAAAAGTAATATGAAGTACTTTGCAGGTTTTTGTGTCTTTCCTGTGTGGGAGCCATATCAACTTTCTCTATACTGGTCTATTTTAGCAAAAAAATTGCTGAAGTGAGTACAGGGTAAGATGTAATGGTGTAATACCTTTGTAGTCCCTCTTCCATTTGAGCCAATTTTCTCCTCTTTAATCTCCACCTTTGGGAACAAAAACTCATTTTTATATTTGCCTCAGATAAATCTCTTGGGAAATACAAACTGCTTACCCTAAATCTATGATGTGTTTTAAATCTAAAACTATTTTTGGGGGCGCCTGGGTGGCTCAGTCATTAGGCGTCTGCCTTTGGCTCAAGTCATGGTCCCAGGGTCATGGGATCGAGCCCCACGTCGGGCTCCCTGCTCGGCGGGAAGCCTGCTTCTCCCTCTCCCACTCACCCCTGCTTGTGTTCCCTCTCTCACTGTGTCTCTGTCAGATAAGTAAATAAAATCTTAAAAAAAATAAAAAATAAAACTATTTTTGCTCACCTACTGTTTGGAACCATCCATACTATTTTTCTTGTGCAGAAATTCTGACAATTCAGTCATTCAGAGCATCTGGATAACTCCAGACAGTAACATAGGGATAAGGCTACAGATTAGAGGGTAGGAACTGGGTTGAGCCCTGAACACATTTTAGAAGGAAGGCAGAAAAAGGACTCGGTACAGACAAAGACACCAGAGAGGCGTGGTCTGCAGAAGAGCAGAGGAGAGAAAGAAGGAGCAAACAGAGAATGGGAGAGACGGGCCTATCCCATCAATGATCTGTGGATTCAGTGATTCACGCATTCATTCACTTAACACCTACTTTTGTATGTTTACCAGGTGCCGGGAAGAACTAGGGCTCCAACTTCAGAATAAGAAATCATGAAATCTTATCACTGAAAATGGCCCTTGCTTCATTTGGACTCTTAGCACTAAAAAAACTCTAGGAGTCCTTCAGCCTCTTTGTAGATGACAGATTTGACTAGTTTCACACCAGGGGGCCAGGACCTGGGCTGGTGCCTCAAATGCACCTGCCTGCCCACTGATTTCATGTCCTCGGTGGTTTCAGTTCTGCCCTCTTGGAGTGCTGACCCTGAAAATATTTGAATATGGTCTTTTTCTTTTTTTAATCCTCAGTCTTCTCTTTTGCTGAGGGGCTTTATCGGGAAAGATGGAGGTGACTTTTTTCTCTGTAGGCTGAAGAGCTGTTCATGGAATTTGCACACAAGGCTTCCGCTTTCAACCACTGGTGTGAGAACACCGAGGAGGACCTGTCGGAGCCTGTGCACTGTGTCTCCCTGAACGAGATCCGGCAGCTGCAGAAGGACCACGAGGCCTTCTTGGCCTCCTTGGCCGGGGCCCAATCTGACTTCAACGATCTCCGGGAGCTAGACCAGCAGATTAAGGCCTTAAACGTGCCCTCCAGCCCTTACACCTGGTTAACAATGGAGGTGCTAGAGAAGTTCTGGAAGCACCTGTCTGATGTCATCAAGGTAATGGCACATAACGAAGGCTTCCTTCCACGGTGGTGAGCATGGCCACCTAACTTATCATACAAGTTGGGGGGACTTTTGAGAAAGAAAGGACACAGTTAATAACTATGTTGGGACAGCAGTCATGAACTGGAGCTGGCTAAGGAAATGTTAGAAATATAGTCACAGTGGGTATAGCCCTACGCCCCGGAGTTCAGACCCTCTCATGCCTCTGGGTGTTGAGCAATGATTCAAGGAAGCAAACACGGGCTCCAGGAGGTGGCTCTAAACATGAGATTTGAAAGTTCATGAGGTTTGTATATAAGTTCACAGTCTATAGATTTCCCCCCATTTTATACCTACCTCCGAAGTGCCTTTTTAATGTGTTTGTGTATAATTTTTATCTGTCTATAATGATATTCATCAGAGAAACTATGGAAAATATTAAAAAGGTTCACAAAGAAGAATTTCACCAAAATATCACCAATTTTATTTTATTTTTTAAAAAATTATTTATTTATTTGTCAGAGAAAGAGAGAGCGAGCGAGCACAAGCAGGGGGAGCGGCAGCTCGTTACTGCTTTTCCTTTTAAGGCTGCTTTTATGTTCATTTAAGTGAAGATTTCACCTAGAAAAAAATGAGAAGAGGACGATTTGCCTTTATTACTAGCTTATTTGTCTTAGAGACACCTGCAAGTACTTTCAGGCATGACGGGAGCTTCCTTCCCCTTTGGAGGCAGGAGAGGTGGACAGGAGGAAGTAGAAGCACGTAGCACATGCTTCCGGAAAATAGGTTAGACTGGGAGGAGGGGAGCTGCGCAGCTGAGCCCCAGAACCAGCTATTTTACTGCAAAGAAAGGTCTTCAGTGTTCACTCCACTATCTGTGATTTGGGGTTTTAGGAACGGGAGCAGGAGCAACAAAGGGAAGAGGCGAGACAGGTCAAGAACTTTGAGATGCGCCAGGAGTTTGAGCAGAATGCCAGTGCCTTCCTTCAGTGGATCTTGGAGACCAGGTACGCAGCGCTGCCTCCAAACCCATGATCCCTGCGTCCCCACAGGGATGAAATACATATCTGAAGGGAGCAGGAGGGGGCCCTACAGCATTTATGTTGTTCTAAAATCACCATATCCTGTCTGTGCTTTTCATCTGGAATTGATGGTTTTCTAAATCAATCCTTGCAAAATCAAGAAACGAGAATGTCACACCACTGCCCATTGTCTACATGTCCATATTCTCTCCTAGGTAACTCTCATTTTTTCCCCTGTTGCCTGTAATTAAAGTCTAAAATAACACAGTCCCTTATGTTTGCACTTTACAAAGTGCTTCTATACCCACTACCTCCCTTACCTCTTCCTGCGACCTTGAAAAGTGTACAGAGCAGATGTGATTACTCTGTCTCCAAGTGTGGAATGAAGCTCAGTAGACAAATGGACTTGCTCAAGGTCACATGGGTATTTATTGTCATGACCAAAGGCAGAGCCTACTGTGAAACTAGGAAGCTGTCACGCTGCCTGACCATGAAGCTGTGGTGAGAATCAGTGAGATACTCCATGCTAATTGCTTTTGTTAAAGGCAGAATGTCTTATACATGAAAATAGCATTTGTCACATCTTCCAGGGCAAATGATCTGGAAAAGGAGACCTGGAGGGTTGTAATCCATTAGAATAAATGTCAAAGTCAGCAGACAGTATCCAGTAGTGGGTCAGAAATGTGGGCTTTTGAGAGTTAAAGGGGTGGTTTAGACAATTCGTGATATATACTGTTTCTACAAACCCAACAAGAAAAACCACACAACGAGCAAAAGGAAATCCTGTGTCACAGCTAAAAGTTATCTGGCAGAAGGCAGAGGAAGCACAGTTCATCCTCCTCTGCCTCTGGTTTTGTCCCTCATCCCCTGGCAGGGTGTGCCCAGCACTGAGCTCGTCACCTGACACCCGAGCTCTTCGTCCTAAGACAGCAGGTGTACACAGGATCTGAGCTCCTCCGAGAGGGAGAGACTCTGGGAGTAGTGTGAAACGGTTCCTGTTAGATTTGGAATATTCCATAAATCTAGGGAAAGACGATCATTGAAGTAATTTGTATTAATGTGTGATTTCTCTTTTCTCTCGTCTGATTCCTGTTCTGGAACTGCATGCCCAGGGCTTATTTTCTGGACGGGTCAGTATTTTATGTTATTATGTTTGTTTTGTTTTTAGGTTAAGGGTATATTTGAGAGTAAGAACCAGGAGGAAGGTACAGAAGCCTTCTCGTAGATATAGAAGAATGAGGGCAGACCTTCCTTCTCTTCTTATCTGTCTGGCAACTTGCCAATTGACAGAAGGGTTTGGTTTCATGAAACTCTAGTGTGAAAATTCGTTTCAGAGAACCCATATAATAGACATAGAAGTAGAGAAATGTAGGGTGTTGAAATCAGTCTGGATGAAATATTGACCTCTGATATTATGAATAACATTTCTCTCTGGTTCTTAACTAGGTCTTTGCTCAAAGAAACAGGAACTCTGGAATCCCAGCTGGAAGCAAATAAAGTAAGTAACGTTTGCTTATTAGCTGAGGATATTGCCAGAATTACGAGGAGTGCAAGGAAAACGCCTTAAAGGCAACCCTAGTAGTACTTTTAAGTAAACTCCCCAGCCTGAAGGTCAAGAGCTTCAGGGTCTAGTCCCAACCCTGCCAGCAACTTGCATTCTAGCTGTTGACTGCCGCTCCATGGGCACAGCCATCAGTTTACTTCAGTAACCTCAATTTCTGTGTCATTACAATAGAGCTCATAATACCTGCGTCACAGAGTCGCTGTGATAATTAAGAAAGAAAACAGGTGCAGAAGCCATCATCATTTGAAATCATTTGCTAATATACTTAAATCCAGATGATCTTTCAACAGTTGAGTGAAGCAATGGGCTAGAACAGTGTTTCTTAACCTTATTTTCATTATTGCCCCACCTCAAGGAGAACATTTAATTAATTAAATCTAATTAGTCCCTAATGAAAGAACTTCAGTAATAAAGAGGAAGATGTTGTCAGGTGGGACTGATCTCTGGAAGGTCACAGGCATTTGTACCTTGTAATACATTTAGTGTCTTGGCCCACCCCCATCCTCAGAAGCCATTCACCCCTCCCTTACTCAGGAGAAAGCACGGCCTGGATGCAGGCGGTTGGCATCGAATGTGCCTGGAGGACAGGTGCATCCTGTGGAAGTCTGCTGGTGTGGCCGCAGGGGAGCCGGCTGGAGCTCAGCCACAATCCCCAGCGTGGATAACTCGTGGTGCCGATCTCTGGGAGCCAGCCATGCAGGCATCCTGGGAATGCTCCTCCTCTCCTCTGCAGCATGTAACTACTAACTCTTGACCAGAATGACCAAGGTCACACCACCTAACCTTCCCACCATCACATAAATGAGGAATACAGAAGTGGATTTCCTGAACAGTTCATTTTTCATAGAGGACAAGAAGAGTCCTGAGCATAATTAAAAAGGAGCAATTAGGGGAAATACAAACTCATCAGCTTCTTATCTTCTCTACCATCCCTTGGTTTGGATCTGGTACCCTGCATGACTGCTTCTCTCCTTCTTGTCTTTTCTAGCGGAAGCAGAAGGAGATCCAGGCCATGAAGCGCCAGCTGACCAAGATCGAGGATCTGGGAGACAGCTTGGAAGAGGCTCTGGTCCTGGACATCAAGTATAGCACCATCGGGCTGGCCCAGCAGTGGGACCAACTTCACCAGCTGGGGATGCGGATGCAGCACAACCTGGAACAACAGATCCAAGCCAAGTACTGCAGACCCATGACCAGGGCTGGGCAGGGTGTGCGTGGGATTAGGTGTCAGAACTTAGCCCCAGGGGCTAGAGTTTGGGTTACTGGATAAAAGAGCTGCTTCAGAGGTAGTACACACATCATCTCTGGAATCAAAATTCTCTTTCTCTCTCTTTTCTGTCCCACATAATGACTATTCCTTTTTATTTGGGAGTCTATTATGAAACAGGAGACCATGCTCCCATCCCCATGAAGCTATTCACCACCCAGTTCTCAGGGTCCCTTCACCATCTTATGCAATCTCTTCAGGAAGTCATCCCTTTTGTAAAAGTTCCTCTCAAATGTCTAGAATGCAAGAAATATTCAAGGTGTAGAGCCAGAAGAGCAGAATTCACTTGTTTTTTTCTAAATAAATTAATTATATCAAAGCAGCTTTAGGTCTTGGTAATAATGGCAGCATTATTGTCTAGATGGGGGATTGGCAAACTTTTCCTATAAAGAGACTGATCATAAATGTGTCAGCCGTGGTGAGTCATGTGGCCTCTGTTGTAATTACTCACCCGCTGTCATAGAGAGAACGGGCAATTGACAGCCCACAAATTCATGAGTGTGTCCATGTTTCAATAAAATTCTATTTATGAACACCGGAATTTGAATTTCATGCAATTTTTATGTTTAAGGAAACACTTCCTCTTCTGATTATTTTCAACCACATAAAGAGGTAAAAGCCGTTCATAGCCCATTAAACTGTACAAAAGCAAGTGGCAGACTAGATTTGGCCCATGGGCTATAGTTTGCCAACCCCTGAATCAGATGACCTGAGCAGCATAACATCCACTAACATCCCTCTTTATTCCACATGGCATGTCTTCCGCTATTTTCCTGTTTTATTTCATGGGCTAATCATGTTTTCCTTTTCAGAGACACCATAGGTGTGAGTGAAGAGACACTAAAGGAGTTTAGCACAACCTATAAGTGAGTATGACTTCATAGTTGATCGGTTCTTTGTTTTCCAACCCATTCAGAATGAATCTCCAAATAGCTAATTTTTTCCCCTCAGTGTTGGCATGGTAGGATCTTAAATGGAGATCTAGATCTGTTAATTAGCTTCAAGGCACGGCTTTTAATATGTCTATGAGCTTCCTGAAAATACATTTCTCTCATGCTCAACATTTTACTGTCTTTGCTCCATTCACTGGGTTAAAAATAGTTCAGAAACAGAGGCAAGCTCCCCACTTGGTTTTCTGATGACCTGTGACATGTTAAAGCCTCAGTTGACCCAACAAGAACTGTTCTTTTCTGTTCTAATCTGGTTCTGTATTGAACTTGACAAAATGTTTTTGTTCTTCAGACATTTTGATGAGAATCTGACAGGGCGCTTGAGCCACAAAGATTTCCGGTCCTGCTTGAGAGGGCTCAATTATTACTTGCCCATGGTGGAGGAGGATGAACGTGAGCCCAAGTTTGAGAAGTTCCTGGATGTCGTTGATCCGGGGAGGTAGGAAGAAGACCAAGGGCCAGACCATCGTAGGGAATGGGGTTTAGAGAAACAGGCACAGAGAGTAAAATGATCCATAAAACATGAAACCAATCCCTCTTGAGAATAGGAAGATACAGACTACCGTAAGTGAATTGGGCAGGTTTTGGTGCCCTTGCAGGATTAGCTCAGAAGTTCATGGCACCAACTCCAACTCAGGCACAGTCTCTATAATTTGCTCAATTCCTGGTTTCCGTCTGACCTATGAATCTCAGCTCGTCCTGAGAATGGACCTTGAAAGAAGAATCCTTCCATGTGTATAAGGTCCTAAGGGGACCTGGATGATTTGGAGGCCGACTGATGGGAGTGGGGTTGTATGCTTGTGGGGATGGAGTACAGTCATGGAGGGATCCCGTCACTGTTAGGGATGAAATCTTTCTAATGCCAAGGATGACAGAAGACCAGAAACAGAGGTCTTCAACTCAACTTGAAAAGCTTGAAGTGCCTGGGGACAGGTGCTGATGGAGACTCCCAGACTGTGTGGAGAGTCCGGCCAGAGGGCTCATGTGGGCAGGGAGGCTGGGGCTTGGGAAGCAGCGTTTACTTCGCTGCAAGGGCGTGAGGAGTGGGGTCAATGTAGAGGTCACAGCCCACAGTCTCAGAGAGGGGAGCCCATTTCTCCCACAGGAAGGGCTATATCTCCCTGGAGGACTACACCTCATTCCTGATCGACAAGGAGTCAGAGAACATCAAGTCCAGTGATGAAATCGAGAATGCTTTCCAAGCCCTGGCAGAGGGCAAGGCCTATATTACCAAAGAGGACATGAAGCAGGTCAGATTCCAGTTGCGTCTAGCGTCACTGTGCTCTCATGGCAATCCACAGTGTGCTTGTCTCGGGCCTGGCTGCCCACCATTGGCAACTACCCTTCTCACCCACCTTTTTTTTTTTTTTTTGCCTCAGACATTGTCCTGCACAAGTTACCACTTGCTTTGCTTGCCACTTCATTTTGTGTTGTCCCAGCTTGAAAATTATAGTCATTCTCTAATGACCATACGGGTTGATTCCAAATCTGAAAATCAATTTTTAAGGCTATTTCTTTTCCCATTTCTTGAATAACCCAAATTTAGGGAATGGGATAAAATGTGTAGTCCAAGTGAGATGAGACTCCTCAGGTAAGGACTGAGTTGAAAAGATGAGCTGGTCTTACTCATTAGAAATTACAAACTTCTGAGAAGGTCTATGATGGGAACAGGGCTGGCTGCTGCTTCCCCATTTCTCTGCCCCCTGGGTCCCGGGTTCGGGGCCTACTGCCAGCCCCAAGGAGCCCTATTTTTAAGCCCTGTGACTGTATCTCTCTCTGTCGTGTTTCAGGCCCTAACCCCAGAACAGGTGCAGTTCTGTGCCTCGCACATGCAGCAGTATGTGGACCCACGCGGCCGAAGTCACCTCGCTGGCTATGACTATGTGGGTTTCACCAACTCCTTCTTTGGCAACTGATAAGCAGCTCTTCCTGGATCATAGAAAATCTTGGTGTGGTGGGAAGGTACTGGGGGAGGAAGGGTACAGCAAGTATGGGGGAGGGGGGAGATAGTTTTGTGTGTGTGTGTGTGTGTTTTTATTACACTTATTAGAGCACCTGGAAAAGTCTCAGCTTGGGGGATATAAGGCATTCACAGAACTGGGGGAAAGGAAGCATCACAGGCTTATTTTGTATACAACCTGTCACTACCCAGGAGCCAAGCTCTCTATTTTTTATTTGTTGGATTCTACACATCTATATTACTTTGTTTTGCTTTGATTTTAGAATAAAATATTTCCTTTTTTTAAAAAAGTTCATTTTTTAAGTTTTTTTTTTTTAAGATTTTATTTATTTGAGAGAGAGAATGAGAGAGGGAGAGAGCACATGAGAGGGAGGAGGGTCAGAGGGAGAAGCAGACTCCCTGATGAGGAGGGAGCCCAATGCGGGACTCAATCCAGGGACTCCAGGATCATGACCTGAGCCAAAGGCAGCTGCTTAACCAACTGAGCCACCCAGGCGCCCTAAGTATTTCTTTTTAATAGGGCAATGTGAAGTCAAATGTTACTGACTCACATGACCTTCTGTATTTCTGAGAATCATTCTGTTCTCTAAACATGGGCAGCTAATCACACCACAAACAAGGGTCGTGGCAGGATGGATAAAGTCCAAGATGAGTTACAAATGGTTTCTCTTGAGTTTTGAAATGGTTGTAAATTCTTACGTTTGAAAATGAAGATACTTGACATTCTGGAGAACCCCAGTATTTTATCTATAGAAGAAGAAGAAGACCAGCCCTGTGTTCTTCTCAATCTGCCCCTTCTCCATACTTCTCCATCAGGGAGGACGCCATTAGTCTCAGAACTGCGAGACTACGACAGGGCAGAGCTTCCTCTGTTCTCCGTGGCCCCACCTTCACGCTTATATTTTAATGTGATGAAAAGGATGTTTTGATTTCCTTCTGCCTCCTACAAGACTACAAGTTAATTATTTACAAAATGAAGAATTAAGAAAAGAACAAGAAGAGGGGTGCTGTCTCCTAATGCTGACGTTCTGCCAGGACTTGTAAGTCAACGGTGTCATTTGCTGGGGAGAATCCTTTGGTCACATCTCCTCCTTGTGTGGGACTGCTGGTATCCTGCACCATTTCCACTACCAGCCCATGGATATTACCACCTGTTTACCACCTTGTCTCAATCTTGTCCTTTGCACAAAAGGTAGTCCTTCTGCAGTCAGGGACAAATTCTGTCCCAGGAGCCAATTAAATCAATCTTGGTTAAAACTAAAAAGCTATCTTTCCTGCTAATAATGTATGAGTGTTTTTTACTGATTTTTGCTTAAACAGTTGGATCCTTTTGAACATGACAATCAAAAGTATTTTAAAAAAAAACTTGATTATGAGTTACCAAGAATGGTTGCAGTTGAAAAAAAAAAAAAACATAGCCCAGTAGACCATCAAAAATCAGTATAATTGATATCACACTTATCAAGAAGTATGGAGAATCTAACAAATGTATGCTTGTAATAACCAAAGGCAAAGGTGAATATGGTTGCATTCTCCTTCCAACCCCCTCCAAGTATCTACAAGGCCTAAATCAGATTATTAGGCATGTGATGAGCCAAGAAACGCTTTTTAAGGCAAAGAACCATGAGCATCTTATGAAAGAGACTGAATAACACAGAGACCAGAGAAGATAATATTTATCTGAAGAATCAACAAAATGCCATAAGAAGATGAGACTGTTGGTGTCAAATACAGCTCCCTCTGAAGTCACATCCTGACCACCTAGGCACACAGCGAAAATGGAAATGCAGAAGCAGCATACATAATTTTGCTGGGTCTATAAATGTTCAACTTTTAACAATTAGAACTCTCATCAAATGTCCCTTGTGATCTGTGGCTAAGTTCTTCCTAACTGATACTCACCTTTTCTCGACCTTCTGTTCACTTACTTTAAACTGGAACCCTGACTTATTCTTACTAATTCTCTTTCTTTACAATCTATAGATTGGAACCTGTTTCTGAGCCCCAGCCCTACGGCTACATCCCTGAGTTTTTTCATGATCCCTACTGCTCGATTGTGTCTCCAAAACTCTTCCGCTCCTAAAAGAACACTCCCCTTTACTTTTAATGGACCTCTCTGACCCCAGACATTTGCGGGGAAGCCGTCGGGTTTCTGTTTCCTGTATCCAGGCCAGTTTCCCAGTATGGAATCCACTCAAGGCCCAGGACCTAGAGCCACTTTCCCGCTTTCTCCAGGCAGATGCTGTGCCAGATACCAGCCCTTTACTCTGCCTGTCCAGTGAAATCAGGAAATGCGAGATGCTGGACGCTGCTGGCCCTAGCTTCCACCAACATCAACGGGGCCACAACTAGGGCAGCCCCAAGTGTCGCTGTCTAGAAACTCCAAACAACACCGGATGGCTATATTGACACTCTGTGTGGGGCATTCTCTGCTCTGAAGACTATATTAATCTTCACCTAAAAAGCCCTGCAAAACAGATGCCACTCTCGTTCCATTCTGCATCTGAGAAATGGAGCCGCAGAAAGGTGAAGAAACTCACTCTGGTCACACGTCTAAAAGGTGGCAAGACTTTAACCTCAGGAAATTGGACTCCAGAGCCTCCCATCTTAATGGGCTGTCCAAGGGCCATGAGTTGGGCACATGTGGTCCTGTTCACATTGGAGGAGCCTCTGCTGTGTGTGTGTTTGACGCGCATGCATGGATGTGCGCCTAGGAGGACAGGTTGTTCCTTGTAAGCACATGGTCACTTTTTTAACCAAGGGAGGGAATTTGAATCACCTAGTGAGATTTTGTAAAGTGTTTCTTCCTGTCCCCACCCCAGATCAATTGTGGCTAGGTCTGTAGGGATGGCTCCCAGGAACACTTGCTCTGAAAATCACCCCCATGTGATTTTTATGCCCTTTCAAACTTAAGACTACTACATTTGGAAGTTAGAAGCACCTTTGAGTATTACTTAGCAATTCTTGGAACATCTTTACCCACTGCTGCTCAGTGTGCATTTAGGGAATGTTATGCTAGGTGGACGGAATTGATTTGGGAAATGAATTTGCTCAGACAGCCTCAGTGCAAAAGGGAGATTGCTCCCAGTCTGTACAGTGATGAGGATCTGAGAGTGCATAGCATTTCTCTGAGACCCAGGCCATTTCTGCCGTCTGACTAACTGTCCTACCTCTCCCCAACCTGTTCTCTTCTCTTGGTTCTGGCTTCTTTCCTCCCAAATTTAGTTTCCACGAAGTTCTAACTAGAGGCTCTGTTTCTTCCCTGAAAGCATGGGAAAATATGGATTCCTATTTGAAAAAATTATCCCCCCAATATAAGTTCTTTCTCTCAAATTGTGCCCCACTGCTCACTCATTGCTGAATTATGTGAATCCTGCATTTTCAGAACCTCTTCCGTTTGTAATTTTCTTCAGCTTCCAGGCCCACTATCCATGTTCTGGTCTCCATGTCTTTGTTTAGGATGATGGCAATGCATCCCTTACTGATCCCTTGCCTCTATTTTCTCTCTGCTAAGCTCTGTCATCCTCTCTGCTGCTGGATTAATCTTCCGAAATCGGTTCCCAGATGCTACTCTGCTCTCTGCTCAGAGGTTTACTCTCCCTACTGAAGGGATCAAGTCTGAAGCAAGGTATTGAAACTGCTGTCTGCAAAGAAGTCTTCACCCAAACTAACTTAGCATCATTTGGGACACATTTTCAGTCCCTCTGGACAACTCACTGCACTCGGAAACGGGCCTAGATTGCCTTGCCACTGAAGCTTCAGTTATTCTGTTCTCTCTGTCAGAATATACTTTCTTCCAATTTAACTGCATTCAAGACTTACCCATCATGAGTAACAAATTCAAGTACTACCTTAGACATGAAGCCTCTGATTCTCCGCTGAGATTAACCTCTCCCTAAACTAAAAGCCAGGTATCACTCTGCTTAGCACGTTAACAATAAAATCAGCTGACATACATTGGAAGATCATTATGATCCAGGTATTGTGCTAAATTCTTTGCACGCATGGTCCTGTTTAGTAAGCAATGCAAAACTGCAAAGTTACAGCCATTTTACAGATGAGGACATGGGGGTTGAGACCTAGCATCACACAGTAAGTTATAGGGCCTCTGTTCAAACTCCTGACAGCCACGTGGGTTCATTACACTTTTACTTGTCCCTAAGAATGCCTGTGTTGTGATTGACATACTGCAGGGGGAAAGTGTACTACACAGGAGAGCGTGTCCACAGCAGATCCCACAGGACAGTATCCATGCTAGGGAGTGAGACAAACAAGGAGGCTCTCAACTCCCAAGATTATGAGGCCATCATAGAGCAATGACGAGTATCAAAGAAAATAGGAAACCTATGTCTTTTCTGAGATACAATCTACCAACTGGGAGAGCCGATGACAAGAGCACAAAGTGACAATGAGTCAGAGATAGAGAGGACAACGATATTAAAAAAAATAAAGATGAAAGACACCCCGTGGAGGAGAGAAAACAATCTACCTTTTCCTTGAACAGAGCATTCACACTAATCCATCAAATGGATTCCCACTGAGTTTCAGATCTTGGAAGAGCATTATAGGTAGGATAGTCTAATTATGCAGTAATTTAAAAATCTCTACCATATCCCTGATAGGGCTCCAGCCAGGCCTGCTTTGAACTTGAGCAGGCCAAACTGCTCTCATCTTGTTCAGCAGAGCTGGAAAATTCTGAATGAACTGGGCTTCTGTAGTGGTGGCATCCCTGAGACTGAAAGTGGAAATTCAGATTCTGAGCCCAGTGTGAGTTAAGCACAGTGAGCAGAGCAGGAAAGCCTGCTCCGTATTTCCCAGCAGTCCCAGGGAAGTGCAGGGAGCAGGATGGGGCTCTCCCAAGGGGTTGGGGTGGGACAGCTTTGATCTGAAATCCCGAGTCTCTGGCCCATTGGCCTGGGTTCCTGGTCTCAGTCCAGCTTACGCGGAAGAGACTGTCCCACTGGGGGAGCCTTCGTCTTCTACGAAGCAGTCTCCCTTGGAAGGCGCTTCTCAGGGCTGTCTGCACGGCCCGATTCCTTAGACTGTAAACAGTAGGGTTGAGGAGAGGGTCACCACAATATCGGTGACAGCAATAAGCTGATCCCGCTCAAGAGAGTAACTGGCTTTGGGCCTCAAGTACATGAAGAAGGCACAGCCGTAGTGGACCATGACCACTGTGAGGTGTGAGGCGCAGGTGGGGAAGGCCTTCTTCCGCCCTTCAGTGGACGGGATCCGCAGGACTGCTGTCAGAATGTAGGCGTAGGAGATGGTGATGAAGGAGAAAGACACCAGGAGGACCAGCAGGCTAAGGATGAGGATGCCCAGCTCACTCGGGCCTGTGTCCCCACATGCCAGGCTCAGCGCTGGAGGCGTGTCACAGAAAAAGTGCTGGGTCTCATGGGAGCCACAGAACGGGAGGTGGGAAATGACCGGGGTCATTCCCAGCCCAAAGAGGTACCCACTCAGGAAGGAGGTGCCAACCAGCTGGGCACAGGAGGTAGGATTCATGCGGCTGGCATAGCGCAGTGGGGCACAGATGGCCACATATCTGTCAAGGCCCATGACAGCCAGAAGGAAGCAGTTGGTGCAGGCCCACGAAGCAGAGAAGAACATCTGGACAGCACAGCCCTCGTAGGAGATGGCCTGGCCCCCCATGACCAGGCTGGAGAGCATCCAAGGGATGATGCCCAGTGTGTAACAGGTCTCAGAGAAAGACAGGAAGGAAAGGAAGAGGTACATGGGGGTGTGCAGGTGGCTGTCCAGCCTGATGACTACAGTAATGAAGACATTGCTGGTCAGGGTGACAAGATACAGAGAGAGGAAGAGTACAAACAGCAGGAGCTGCAGTTTCCCAATGCTGGAGAAGCCCAGGAACACAAAACCCTTCCAGGTGGTTGCATTGGCCTGGCCCATCCTGAGCGGCACCCCGATAGATGTGTTGGTCCCTTCCACCTTGCCAGTAGATGCCTAGCTTCTTTAGAAAGCAGGATGAGGTGGATTCTCATTTCTTTGTGCCTGTCGTAACTCCAAAAGAAAGCTCTAATGTAGACAGCAACCTCAGAAAGGTATTCATAGCATTAGACACACAGACATATAGATCCATTCTCACACGCATGTAGGTACATGTACAAAGACACACAGTGTGCACACGTGCCCACAAACACACACGACTATGCCAATAGACATGCACACCACATATAAAGTGCTCATACAGAATCATGCACATTTCCCACATCCAAAACTCTATGGACTGCACATTTGCCTCTGATGACCATATCTACAAATACATCAGGCGTGTTATACATGCATATCTTTTGAGATAGCACATAAATAAGTAGATTGTGTACCACACATCTATTATACCAACATCATACATATGCCCACATGCGGACACATCCTCATTGCCTGTTAGAACATGACGTGGGGTGGCTTGTTGGATATTATTTTACAGGTCAGGTGACAGCCAAGACTAGAGAAAAACTGCCTGAGTCCTAACCCAACATTCTTTCCCCCAAACAATGACGACTCTTCTTGGACACTTTGGGACACGCATTCCCGTGAACACGGAACTCTGTAACAGTCCCTTGTCTGTGCTGCCCTCCCCAAAGTCTCTTCCATGTGAGTCCATGCCGAGCACGGACGGAAGCATTAGACTCAGGGAAGTGGCGGACCCCTCAGTGCACAGATCCGCAGTCAGGCCGTGCTGCGCCTGGAAGACTGGGCAAGGAGGGCTCTCCACTCACCCAAAAAGGCTCAAGGGGAGGAGAGCTCTGCTTCTCAGCAACCATGCTCCAGATGCCTAGCCCCCACCCTGTCTGCAGAAGAAGAGACCTGAGATCCGTCTCAGACACGTCTCTGAGCAAAAGGTGATGTTCCCAAGTGATACCAGGACAGCTTCTACACCTGTGGCCCCAGGGGGTGAGTCATCTCTGCTTCCATCAAAACAGCTGCTCTCTCTGAGGGGCCCCAATCCCCATGGGTGCTGGTTCAAGAAGCACCTCCAATTGTACCTATCATTAGCTGTAAATATTCTTTTGGGGAAAGCAGAAGAGGAAATGTGAATGAAGAGATGCTAGGATCATGTTTTAAACAATAATTCGATTATGTGCTAAATAATTATATTTATTATTTTCACATGTTAAATCTCTTTTAAAACTTAAAATGACCTGGTTAGCCTGGTGATGGGTATTAAAGAGGGCACGTACTGAATGGAGCACTGGGTGTTATACGCAAACAATGAATCATGGAACACTACATCAAAAACTAATGATGTAATGTATGGTGACTAACATAACATAATAAAATAAAATAAAATAAAAAACTTAAAAAAAAAACTTAAAATGACCTGGTAAAAAAGGGTTGACAATTACATTTTATAGAAGAGGAAACGGAGCCTGATAGAGTTTAAGTGACTCATCCAAGATCACAGAACTCAGATTCATGCTTTTAAAGTCTCCCTGTAAGATGTATAGTAAGAGCACAGGAATTCACCTTCCCCTGCTGTTGTCTCAGGAGCTGGAGATGACCGTTTCCAGAATGCACCCAGTTTCAAAGGCACACACACACTCACGGTCACATACTGAGAGCACCCTCATTCCCCAGCCTTACCTTCTTCCCACCTCCTCATCTGTCCACTCCACTTCTTTCAGACACATCTTTTTATTTTACTTTTTAAAGATTTATTTATTTATTTTGGAGAGAGAGAGAGAGAGAATGAGAGAGCGAGCACAGCAGGGAGGGATAGGGGGAGAGGGAGAGTCTCAAGCAGACTCCCCGCTGAGTGCAGAGCTCAAGCTCCATCTCACCACCCTGAGATCATGACCTGAGTGGTAATCGAGAGTAGGACACTTAACTGACTGAGCCACCCAGGCACCCCATGCACATCTTTTTAAAAGCAACTTTACCTTTATCTTCTTTCCATAATATTGTAATAGCTGTATCTGTATCTTTTCAATCCATCACTCAGATTGTCCTGAAACTTGAAAATGTCCAGAAAGTCCAGGGTTAATCATGCTTTCTAACTCTTCACTCAACGTGCATTTTCCCCTAGTACGCTAGCAGTGTGAATCTACACCTCCAATACACATTTTCACCACCCATCTGCTGATTCAGTAGAAACAGTAATGATGATTGTTAACATGTATTCAATGCCAGACTTTTTGCTGACCTCATTAGATGAATTGAACGCTTACAATATTTAAAGATTTTTATGATTACACTTTCTTTTCAGATGAGAAGACTAAAGCACGGAAAAATAAAATAACTTACTGAAGACAACACAGCCAGGTGGCAACAGAGTAAGAAGTGGACTCAGGAATGCTTCTCTTAACTACCATGCCTTTTATGGTAAACTACATCAGTCAGAAGATGAGCAGAGATGTGGAAATTAGAGTCACATTAGTACAACTATTGGCTTTCTAGCAATTTTTCTTGTGCTACTGTTTTATCTGTTGATCTAGAGATGATAGGATGCATTTTTAACTTAACCTGCTCTACTTAAACTAAATATTGAATTATTTCCAGTAAAATATAGAAAAGTTGCAATGACATAGTTGCATTTACTTAAATCCACTAACAACGTTGTTATAATTTTTAAACGGGCTTTTGCCTTTTTTAGAGAAATTTAGAGAATACGTGTATATGTGTATATAATCTTTTCTATTTAACCTCATATTCAGCATGTTCTTTATTCTCTCCTGTGTATCCAAGTTACCATGGGTTTCATTTTCCATCAGCTTTCTTAGTGTTTCTTAAGGTGCATACTTGCTAGCAACTATCTTCATGTTTCTTTATCTGAAAATTTCTTCATTTTGCCTTTATTTGTGAAGTATAGTTTTGCTGGATAAAAAATTCCTAGTCAAGAGGGTACTTTGTTTCATCTTCTCGTATGCCATTTGTGGGGTCTCTGTCCTCCCTAGTTTCTGATACCAATACTGCCATCAATGACATCATCTTTTTACTCCAGGTAATGACATGTCAAATTCCTCTTCTTGTTTCAGTGTGTTCTCTTTACCTTTGGCTTTCACCAATTTGAGATTGACGTGTTTACACGTGTGTTTGTGTGTTTCTTACTTGTGATTTGCTGAACATCTTGACTTTGTACCTTACTGTCTTCCACCACATTTAGGAAATTTCCAGCTATTATTTCTTAAAATATTTTCTCCCTCTTTATCTTTTCATTTCCTTCTATATTCCAAACATTGAACTATTTGCTATTGTCTTGAAAATCTCACAGAATTGATTCATTTTAATTTTATTTTTTCTTCTTCAGATCAACTTATTTCTATTGATTTATTTTCCAATTCATCAGTCCTTTCTTCTATCATCTCCAAAATGCTGTTGAGCCTATTTCATGAAAAATCTATATTCCAGCAATATGTAAAAAGAATAATTATTCAAGACAAAAGGGATTTATTCCAAGAATGCAGGACTGCTTTCTATTTGAAAATGTTAACATAATTCACCAAATTAGTCAAATAAATGAAAAAAGTAATCTACTCATCTCAATATTTGTACAAAAATTATTTGTAAAAATCAATATCCACTGATGGTTTTTTTTTTTTAAACTCTGTTGCTATTTAAAACTAAAGCCACTATCCTAACTTTTTGTGAAATATTGCTCTTTTCCCTAGGCTGAACACTTTGGCCATTCTATACAACATCATACTGGAGGTCCAAACCAGTGTAATAATGTAAGAAGAAGATATAAAAGACAATGATTTGAAAGGGATGACAAAACCCTTCATTTGCAAATGACATGACTGAGTACCTAGAAAATCTTACTAAATCTACAGAAGGACTACAAACCTAATAAGTATATTTAGCAAGTTCTCAAATCAATTGTTTTTCTTTATATTAAAAATAAGAAATTACATTTTTAGATGTCAATTTTAATAGCATCAAAACATAGATGCTTAGAATCAACACAGAATTAAATTTAAGACAAGAGAGGAAGTACTCTATACTCTATAATTCTAAACATTAATGAGATAAGATTAAAGTAAATCTAAATAAATGAAGATACCTAAAATTTCATGGATAAAAAGATTCAATATTGTAATTTTGATTTCCCAAATTTATCTATAGATTCAATGTATCTCAGTAAATAAACTCAAACAGGGTTTGTGTAGAAATTGGCAAACTAATTCTAAACATTATCTGGAAATGAAAAGATCTAAACAATCATATGAGAGATTTGGGTGAATTAAACACCTGAGCTCAAAATTACTATAAAGTAACAATAATGAAAACAGTGCTACTGGCAAAAAGGTAGGTATATAGATCAACAAAAAATATAAACTCCAGAAACAGTCACATCTATATCCAGTACCATCAGTTTCCATAAAGGTGGTCTGTACAAATCAATGAGGAAAGTCTTTCCAACCGATGGTACTGGAATGACTGCATTTCAGTATAAGAAAAACAAAACAAAAATAAAAACAATCCTCACTTCATTCCGTACACATAAATTATCCCAGATGAGGTGTAGACCTAAATGTCTAAAAGGAGAGAGCAACTTAAAGAATACACAGAAGAGTATCTTCATTACCTTGGGGTAGGCAAAGAATTTTTTTAGGCAGGAGACAAAAATGCTTAGGCATAAAAAATTGATCAATCACACCACAAAAATTAAGCTTCTGCTTATCAAAGAGCAGATGGCAGAGCAAAAGGGCAGAATAACTTTATAAGAAAAGCCAATTTGTACTAAGCTAAACAGAGAGCGAGTAAGCATATGGCCATGCAAAGACTTGTATAAATGTTTTAGCTGCTTAATTCGTAATTTGAAAAACTTAGAAACAGCCCAAATGACCACATACGTGAATACATAAACAAGTTGTGGAATATTCATGCAATGAAACAATAGCCGGAAATATAAAGGAATAAACATGTAACACCACAGGAAATCTCAACAGCATTCCTTTGAGTAAAAGAAGCCACAAGCAACAAAGTTCATACAATTTGTTTCCATTTACGCATTTAAAGAACAAGAAAGTTTTATAATGGTTGTGGAAATCACCTCACTCGGGGCCCTGCGGCTCCGATTGGATAAAAGCAGGAAAGAACTTCCTGAAATGACAGAAATGTGTTAGGTCTTGAACTCAGACTTGATTAGTTATGAAAATACAAATTAAAAAACACACTCCTGAATAACCAATGGGTCAGAAAAGAACTCAAAAGAGAAATAAAAAAAAATCTTGCCACAGACGACGTGACAAAACTTAGGAGATGCATCAAAAGCACTTCTAAGAGGAAAGTTGAAAGTTGATATTGATAAGTAACCTACATTCAGGAGAAAGAAAGATCTCAAATAGATAACCAACTTCACACCTGACAGAACTAGAAAAAGAACACATTAAACCCAAAGATAGCAGGAAGAAGGAAATAAGGAAGATGGGAGCAGAAACGAAGACTAGAAAAACAATACCAAAAGGTCAATAAAATCAGCAGTAGGGGTGTTTGTTGTTTGTTTCTTTGGGCTTTTTTGGGGGGGAGGGGTTCTGATTTGTGTTTCCAGGTGACTTCAACTCTAAGACTGGGAAATAAATATAAGAAAACCCAGGGAAATTGTCACCATACTGTTCTTTGGGCCCCAAAGTCCCTAGCTGTTCTTGTCCTTTCCAGCGTTCAGATATTCCTCTGTGTGTTTTATGAATAATGCCCAGAGTTTTCAGTTGTATGAGGTGGGAGGAATGGGGAAGGCCTTTCTACTCTGGCGTCTGGAAGTAGAAGTCCTATTGCTGTCAGCTAGGTTTTATCACAGAGTTTCCTAAATGGAATGAATGAATAAAATAAGACAAAATCAGAGGGGGAGACAAACCATAAGAGACTCTTAACCATAGGAAACAAACAGATTTGCTGGAGGGGGTGGGGTCGGGGGATGGAGTAACTGGGTGATGGGCATTAAGGAGGGCATGTGATGTAATGATACTGAGTGTTATATGCAAGTGATGAATCACTGAACTCTACCTCTGAAACTAATGATGCACGATATGTTAACTAATTGAATTTAAATAAAATAAGTAAATCAAATGAATGAAATCTGTAACCCCAACCTTTTCAAAGTTAGGTAAATAGAGGGATAAATAGATAGACAGCTAAAACATGTAGGAGGCTAAGAGGATTTTAATAAAAATCTACTGACCAAGGTGATTGAAATCCATAGTGTTTTTATTTTCCCTAAACTTCTGAATATATGACCTTTTCTATTAGGCAATGTGGTTGAAAGTTATAGATAAACAATCATAGCTGACAATCGTTTTCTATAACAACTGGAAAACCCTATTATGATAAACTTTCAGAAACTGAAAAATTGCATGCTAATGGTAGACAATGAATATTTTTTCAAGCCAAATAGATTCCATATCCTTGTTTTTGAGAAAGTAGGAAAAAAGAACTGATAAAATTATCCTCCAATATAATATTAAACATAACTTTTGATGATAGACCATTCAGCTATTAATGAACTATAACTTAAAAGAAATTTTTTAAAAATTGAGTAGCTCTGCATTTCTTAAAAAAACTTTTTTTGGAACAAAATTAATCCTGAACTGCCTTATTTTAGCTAAAAGAAATATTATTCATTGATATATAAGGTAATTTTTAAAGCACTACTTTCATTCAGGGATAATTTTACATTAAAATTTTAATTTTCACATTTAATCAGATTTTCTCTTGTATATAAAATATAAAAACATTAAAAAAATCAACCTATAAACACTTTTGTTACAGAGAAGTATGATAAGGCTTTTTTTATCAGCTTGCCCAGCTGTGTGGCGGAAGGGGAAGAAGTAGGAGCTGAAAGGTTTAAAAGCTGTCAGAAAACCACAAAGCAGAGTCAGGCTCTTTAATAGCTTCTGCCAGTATCATGCTGTCTTGATTAATGCAGCTATATGGTAGGTGTTTCTACTGGATGGAATGATTTCCACTTGATTCTTCTTTTTCAAGAGTGTTATAGGTATTCCAGAACTGGTTACTTTCCATATAAATTAGAATGTGTTTGTCGTTCTCTACAAAAACAAACAAAAAAGTCTTTCTGGGATTTTGAAAGGATTGCATTAAGCCTCTAAATCAACTTGGGGATCAATTTTGTTACTTTTTTCTAGGTTCTTGAGATAGGAATTTACATCATTATTAGAGACCTTTCCTCCTCTCTAATAGATGCTTTAGCTGCATCCCACACATTTTGATATGTTGTAATATCATTTTGATTCAGTTATATGAATTATTTTTATTTCCTTTGAGATTTCCCCAATGACCATGGATTGCTTAATATTGTTTAATTTCCAAGTGTTTATAGATTTTCCTATCATCTTTCTGTTCTTGATTTCTAACTTGATTCCATTATGGTTAGAGAACCGTATGTCCTCTGTATGATTTCCATCCCTTGAAATTTCTTGCAGTTGAAGAGGTGATGGGGATTAAGGCATGCACTTGTGATGAGCATCAGGTAATGTATGGAAGTGTAGAATCACTATATTGAACACCTGAAACTAATATAATACTGTATATTAGCTAACTGGAATTAAAGTAAAAACTTAAAAAAAAATTCTTGTGGTTTGTCTTGTGGCTCAGGATATGATTTTTCTTGGTGTCATGTGGAGGGTAGGTTACCCCGAGGCTCAGCTGGTGATGCTCTTGTAGGTGGATGGTGTAAGGGGGAGGGGTCTGACACTGCGAGTGCAGGCAGATTAGGGTCCCCACTGCCATTAGTTTTAGGTCTCCCTACTAAGTCCCTGCTGGGCTTCCCCTTTCTTGGTTCTTTGCCTGAGAGAACAGCCTTAGCTTGCATTTATTTATTTATTTATTTATTTATTTATTTATTTATTTATTTATCTATCTATTGTTTATTTATTTTTTTTTTGTTTCTGCCTTTGCCTGTGGGCATTTTCAGATTGCATGTTGCAGGGCTCTCCACACCCCGATCCAGAACACACTGGGCATAAACAGAAATCCTTGCAAGCCTGCTGTGGTAATGTTCAGGTGCTGAGGTCCTGGGCCAGCCCATTGTCTCTGTTTCATCTTTACAAGTCATGTTTAGGATTGTTGAGTTATTTCCAGGTTTTTTAGTTGTATTTAGAGGGGCGTACTGAGAAACGTGAATATAGACCATTTTGCCTGGAACTTGAATAGGTCAAAGTTTCTAAGAAATTGGTAAACTACTTCCCAAAATTGTGAAATATTTTATAGCTTTTACATTCGCAAAAATAGTGTATGAGTTACACTTCTTCCAATCCTCACCCACACTGGTGTAGCCAATCTTCTTTTTTAAAGACATTCAAATAGTTGTGTAGTGGAATCAAACTGTTTCTATTTTGTATTTCCTAATGACTGATCATGGTGAGCACCTTTTCAAGTGCTTATTTCCCATTTGTATATATTCTTCAAATGTTTTTAAGATCTCATTGCTGGGGTGCCTGGGTGGCTCAGTGGATTAAGTGTCTCCTTCAGCTCAGGTCAAGATCTCAGGGTCCTGGGATAGAGTCTCGTCTCGGGCTCCCTGTTCAGTGGGGAGTCTGCTTCTCCCTCTCCCTCTGCTCCTCCCCCCCATTTGTGTTCAATCTCTCTCTCTGAAATAAATAAACTTAAAAAAAATCTCATTGCCATTATATTTATACATACGTACATATACATGCCTATGATTCTTCTGAAATATATTTATTTAATCAATTTTGTGTCATTACATAGTTAGTTGCAAGTGCTGGACTACAACACATTATATTCTTCCAGCAACTGGAATCCCAGCCTTCTTATTTTGTGGTCTTTCCCAACACTCCTCCATGGCCCCTCCTCTGGCCACTCTGCTCCAGTTTGTTCTGTCTTGTCTGAGCAGTTTCAGCCCTCGGCACACAACAGTGCCGTTCACTTTTCATTGGCTCTATCTTCTTTCCTCCATCAAGGTACAAATTCCTTGTAAGAAAAGCCCATTCCTTCTCAGAGTAGTCTTCAAACATTGTTGAGCCCTTCCCCAATACCCAGGAGGGGAGCTGGTGATGAGAGGGTGAAAGTGTCGGGGAGGGGAGGCGTTGGGATGCGCCTCCCTTCCCTCTCTGCCAAAACAAAACTTGCGAATTAGCGCGGACAAAATATGAGCTCTGCAAGTTTTAAATCCCCAGAGATTCCCAGCAGAGTTTTACTAGTCACGGGTTACACAAAGCCCTGTAACTAATGAGAGAAAATTACAAAGTTGAGTGAGAAAGTTCTCTTGCTCCCTCTGATGAAAGGAGAGAGGAATCCCCAAGGGTCTCCTAACCAGAGCCAAACCTCCAGAGTGGAGGAAACTCAGGCCCTCATCATGATCAGACAATATCTCTAAACCGGTAGAAGAAAAGGCTCTCTCTTTTTTTTTTTTAATTTTTATTGTTATGTTAATCACCATACATTACATCATTAGTTTTTGATGTGGTGTTCCATGATTCGTAGAAGAAAAGGTTCTTAAGCACTGTGGTTTAGCGAGTGGTAGAAACAGACCATAGCTCATTTGGCCCAGGCTCACAACTCGAGTCGGAAGCTCTAGGCCACAGGAAGCTGAAGCTTGCACAAAATCAGGGCCCTTTCCTCATTCTCTGGCTAGGGAAACTTAGACCCAGAAGGTTCACAGACTTCCCAAGGTCACTAAACTAGCAGTGATAAAGTTAAAAATGCAGACTGTTAGACCGATGACTTTTATAGTAAGTGGATCTCTGTCTCTTCTGAGTGAAGAACAAAGCATGCTTCCAACAATGTGAAGACCATCGTGGAAGAATATAAGCCTAACACTGAATTGGCTTGGGGCCCTGATAAAATACACAAGGTAGGAAACTCTTGTAGATGATTTGACTCTGATTTCCTCACAATTAATTGTCCCTGCATTTTCTTCAAATTACCATTTCTCTGTGACTTTGGAAAGGGTGAGTATTTCTTTTGTCAGTGGATCCATATTCCAAACTAAATTTGATACAAGTTGATTTAGGGATAACTTCAGAGACACGTGAGGGTAGGGTGGGGTATGATACGCTCACCCCACTACACATACAGACATTCAGAATATGTCAGAGTACGGGAGGTCCTGAAATTCACCCTCTACTACTGACCGTTCACCAAGTAGGCATTGAGCACACCATCAGGTAAGAATTAGGTAAGGAACGACCTGTTTTAGAATACGTATTGCTGATTCTTTGCATTTTCAAAATGCTTCTGAATTTGATGATGGATTTGAACACAAGCCCTCTGGGCTGTTTAGGAGGGGATATGGCGTATCGTGTGAAATTAGGCTGTTCTGCAATTGGTGTGTTAGAAAGAGCTTGAGGGGCACCTGGGTGGCTCAGTCGGTTAAGTGTCTGACTCTTGGTTTTGGCCCAGGTCATGATCTCAGGGTTGTGAGATTGAGCCCTGTATCAGGCTCCATGCTCAGCATGGAGTCTGCTTAAGCTCTCTCTCCCTCTGTCTCTCCCCCTCTGTCTCTCCCTGCACCACTCCCTCCCACCCCATTCTCTTTCTCAAATAAATAAATAAATCTTAAAAAAAAAAAAAAGGAAAGAAAAAGTAAATAAATAAATAAAATAAAATAAAATAAAATAAAATAAAATAAAAAAAGAAAGAAAAAGAAAGAGCTTGAGTTCTGCACCAAGGACACCAGCTACTAAAAACAACCTGTTTTGCCCATCTACTCTCCCCCTCACCCCACTTTGGGGTACTTAATTATTCATCTTTTAGTTCCCCAATCCAATTGCTCTTCTTCAGAGTTCTTGTGAAGAGTCAAGAGAACTAGGAAACTTTAATGCTCTCCTGAGGCAGGAATTGTTCACAATGGCTTATCGATAAGTGGAAGGGTGTATGGGACCTAGTATTTCTGGGAGAGGAGAAAGTCGTCCAGTCCTGAGAGCTTCAGGAAGTTGTTTGCAGGGGAAAATAGGACAAGCTGAAAGTGTGGGCGTGGAGACACTAAATTTGGAATCTAAGGAGGCTTGCCTAAAATGCCTCGTAAGAGGGGCGCCTGGGTGGCTCAGTTGTTGAGCGTCTGCCTTCGGCTCAGGTCATGATCCCAGGGTCCTGGGATCGAGCCCCGCATCGGGCTCCCTGCTCCACAGGAAGCCTGCTTCTCCCTGTCCCACTCCCCCTGCTTGTGTCCCCTCTCTCGCTGTGTCTCTCTGTCAAATAAATAAATAAAATCTTTAAAAAAATAAATAAATAAAAAATAAAATAAAATGCCTCGTAAGGAAGCCCAAGGATCATTTAGATAAGCCCCTCCTAATGTAATTGCCTTAGGCAGGAAGACAAAAAAAAACCTCTAGTCTTCTTTTGGGGAGGTAATTACCCACAGATAGCAGGTGTGGATACAGTGAGAGAAAGTGAGAAACAGGAGAGGAGAAAGGGTGGTGGGAAAGACTAGACACATGATTCTCGTGTGGCCAAGGATGAAGAAAAGTCTCGTCAGGTCTAAGAGGACAAAAGAATCAAGGAGCTCTCTAAGGAGATTCCAAAGGGCTGTGGATTATTTCTGCAGCCTTTAATAATAAAAGTTTATCATTATATGACTATAATTATTTTATTTATATTTATTTATACATGTTAAAGTTATATAATTATAATTTAGACCATTTTCCTACTGCCTCTTTTGACTGTCAGTGACCAGCTCGATTCTGCTGACAGAAGGCTTAATCTTAGCCTGAACCAAATCTAATTAAGAGTGGAAAGTCTTACGCTCAGCACGCTCTGCAATGCTGAATAACAAAGTAAAAGGGAAACTGTTTATAGATTCAGCACTCTTTTTGATAACTAACCTATCCAAGCAACATATATTGTGAATCATTACCTTCTTAATACATTTTATATTAGCACTGTGAGAAATACAGAAATCTGTGACTGATAGCCTCTTTCCTCAAGGAAAAAACATTGATAAATGGAAAGAATATACAGTTAAACTCAAAACAATTGGGTTCTAGCTACAAATATGCCACTTCATAGACCCAACTATCTTATTTCTAAAATAAGTAAAATAATCACAACTGCCATCCACGTTTCACAGCTGCACTATGTGCTTCACATTTTCATTGTCGGGAATAAAACCAATAAACATTACAAGGAATTTGGCAAAATGCAGACCCTATCAATGCTAGCTATTAAACATGTTGACATGTGGGAAAGGAAAAACAAGAGCTCAGTACAGCACAACACTGAGGGAATGTGTTAAATATAAGAAAAGGCAGCATGTTGTAGAAGTTAGAGGAGGATGAGATCAAATCAGACGCAGAATTGTCGAAGAATTCACAGAATCTCTAGCATCTTTCTTCTTTCCGATGCCAGGCTTGGCATTGAAGAAATGGGCAGGTTTTCAGCTGCTATCTGCAATGTGCTCGCATGAAGGGTCTGTTTATTAATACCACCCAGGTACTCTCATTGATCACCTTTAATCTGAAGGGTTCTGGAGTAGCCTATCTCCCCTCTCCCCAGAGTAGAGGGAAGGGAGCATGTTCTTCACTTTTAATATTTCAGGGCCTAAATGTCCTCTCCAAGAAGAGATAATGACTTTGGGCTTCCCTGCAATTATAAGCCATTGTCTGAAAGGGGTCCCCAAATTCCTAACAAACCAATTATCAACCTTCACTCATTCGATATTTACAGACAATTTATATGTGGAAGTTGCTTTGTCAGACCCTGACTCTGTGTATTAACCACTTGGTAGTTTTTTTAGTATTCAGAGTCTGATCAAATCTGGCTCACCTAATGCACCTGCATTTCCTTTATATGGATATCAAGTAGAATATTTTTCCCCTCATTATATTACCAGCCAGTAAAGTCCTTTTAAAAAATAAGCCAGAACAAGGGGGGTTGGGAGGATGGGACAGCCTGGTGATGGGTATTGAGGAGGGCACGTTCTGCACGTAGCACTGGGTGTTATACACAAACAAAGAATCGTGGAACACTACATCAAAAACTAATGATGTAATGTATGGGGATTAACATAACAATAAAAATTTTAAAAAATAATTAAAAAATAAGCCAGAAGGCATCTCTGTCACCCAATAAGTGATCAGGAATTGGTCACTGAATAAAGGTGTAACAAGTGAGTTAAAAATTAGGAAAACACATAGCCTATATACACAGGGTGTTTTGCTAAATTAAATGAAAAATCAGTCAGTAATTATAATTCTGATCATCTGTCTTATTCACAACATAATTTTTCAAAGAATAATGGAGAATGGAGTATTTATTTGTTGTTTCTTTCAGATTTCAGACATGCAAACAATGAAGGTCAACCAGACAATCCTGAAAGAATTCATTCTTGTTGGTTTTTCCATGTACCCACACGGGCAGATATTCCTCTTCGTGGTCTTCCTTTGCCTCTATCTTCTCACCCTCACAGGTAACCTGGCCATCATGGGTCTAACTTGGGTGGACAGATCTCTCCACACCCCCATGTACCTCTTCCTTGGTGCCCTCTCTTTCTCCGAGACCTGCTACACACTGACCATCATCCCCAAGATGCTGGCAGATCTGCTGACTGAGAACAGAAGCATCTCAGTCACGGGGTGTGGCTTGCAGATGTGTTTCTTCTTGGGCCTCGGTGGCACCAACTGCATCCTCCTCACCTTGATGGGATATGATCGCTTTCTGGCCATCTGCAACCCCCTCAGGTATCCACTGCTTATGACCAATGTGGTGTGTGGACAGCTTGTGGCCTCTGCTTGGGCTGGAGGCTTCCTTATCTCTCTGACAGAGACTGCGCTGATATTCAGGGTCTCCTTCTGCAGCCCCAAACTTGTCCACCACTTTTTCTGCCACATGCAGGCAGTGGTGAGGCTCTCCTGTCTAGACAGCGACCTCACAGAATCCATTGTGACGGTGATCTCAGTGTCAGGCTTGATGGGCACCTTCCTGCTCATCGTCATCACTTACGTGTTCATTCTTTCCACTGTCTTCAGGATCCCGTCAGCCGAGGGCAAGCAAAAGGCTTTCTCTACCTGCGTCTCGCATCTCACAGTGGTCGTTGTCCACTTTGGGTTTGCAACTATTGTCTATCTGAAGCCAGAAGCCTCGGGAGGAGATGACACACTCATAGCTGTCCCTTACACGGTCATTACCCCTTTCCTCAGTCCCCTTATTTTCAGCCTCAGGAATAAGGACATGAAGAATGCTTTAAGAAAGGTGCTTGGAAAGAGGAGTTTCTTGAATAAATAACTCTTGGATTATTGCTGCATGACTGACTGCCCAACGTCAGTAGGCATTTATCCTGTGACATCAGGAGAAGCCTGTGCCCTTTGCCTTTTTCCAGATTGTGATGTAGGAATCCAGAGAATGAGTCTGGGAACTGAAGCATCACAAACACTTACTTAGCTTGTTAAGAAAGTGTTCAGCGACTCATACTTCTGCTTGCTGCTCCTGGCTTCTGCTGGTCAGCCTCTGGGCGTCCTGCATCACGGATGGAAGGGCAAAAGCAAGAAGCTGTAGAAGGAAAAAATAACCATTGTGACCACAACACTAAGAGATGCTTAAAAATACCTAAAGATACAATGGCTGAGGAATTTTTCTTGGCAACGTTGTGAGGCGTTGAGCCGTACCTCCCAGGAGATAAACCATTTCTAGTAGGTGATACACTATGTAGAAATCATCAACTGTCTATTTGTGCACATCTGGATTGATACTATCTCTCTTTGTTAAGTCCCATGCCATACTGATGACTGAAGGGTTTTTTGTTTTTTTTTTAACATTTTATTTATTTAATGAGAGAGAAAGAGCATGAATGGGGGCAGGGGCAGAGAGAGAGGGAGAAAGAATCTCAAGTGGACTCTGAGCTGAGAACAGAGCCTGACTCGGGGCTTGATCTCATGACCCTGAGATCACGACCTGAGCCAAAATCAAGAGTCAGATGCTTAACTGGCTGAGCTACCCAGCGCCCCTGATTACTGAAGGTTTTTAAAAACACTGTTCATGACTGTGTCCTTCCAGTGACAGACGTTCCCTTTTGAATATACAGGATATCTTGGAGCATCGATCCATCAAGGGGGCAGGGCATGTCTTATGACTGGCAGAGTCCATGGATGAGGGCTGGAAATAACTCCATTTTCTTTAGGGTGACGATATTCAAAAGCAATTGTTAACACACACACACACACACACACACACACACGTCATGCCATTGAAGGGTTTGACAGTGGCAGGTGTTTTGGAATCATTTCGGCAGACATATAATGTGTAATGAAGGAAACCAGATGAATACAGCATCAGATCTTGATATTACCCAGAAGACTTAGAATGAGAAGCATTGTGGAGGTTATTTCACACAAGAGTAGCAAGTGATCTTATGGAATATTCAAACACACAAGCCTCGGGAATTTTCAGAATTCTTTGCTCAGTTCTGCTGTTCACCAAATCTGTGCCTTCTCATGATGGACATAACCTTTGTATTAGGGTTTGATGTACATCGAACATATAAAAAGTGTAGGGGCAATGTCTGAACTGCATTACTTACCAGGATATTATAAAGATAAATGAGATAACAGATGGAAAATATTACGAACACACACTGATTATGGTTACCTCTTGCCACGACTCTATTTTCTTCCCTGGGACCATTCTTGTGGCATGTGTGCAGGCAGAAGACGCACCCCCTTCAATCGGGGCCACTTCCCCAATGACAAGTGTTCCTCGACTTTTGTTCCACCCCTGAGAATGGGGTGGAACAAAGGGAAGCCATAAAATCTTGGAAATAGATGCTAACAATTTACCCACTCATGGTGGGTGTACGAAATATGATGAAGCCTAGACTCAAGTTCCTGAACTTGAATTTGGACCAATTAACTTGCATATACCTGATATGGTGACTGGGGCAGACACTGCTAGTTGCCCATTCATTGTCGAGATAGAAATAAGTAACTAAATGGGAACTGGAAAATACCCATATGTTTAAAAATCAAGAAACACACTTCTAAATGCATCATGAATCAAATAAAAAATCTTATGAATACTAGAAAAAAGATTTGAATTGGACAAGATGGAAATACTACAAGTCAAAGCTTATGGGATATAGCTTTTCAGTATTCAGATGGAAATAGAGGGCCTTCAAAATGCATATTAAAAAAGTTCACACACTGAAGATTAATAACCTGAGCATTCATCTCAGGAATTTGGGAAATGAATAATTAAATGAACACAAAAATATTATAAAGAAAAAATGAATGGATAAGAGCAGAAATTAAATAAGTATACAGTACAGTGACTCAAAAAGTCAAAAGTTGGAATATTGAAAATATCAATGAATCATATTATTCTCTGGTGAGATTGATGAAGAAATGAAGACAGGACATATACATAAACAATGATGGGAATGAAAATTGGGGCATTTCTCAGGTCACACCCACATAAAAGATAAGAGAATGTTGTGAATGACTTCATGAACATAAATTTGAGAACTTATGGAAAGTGGGAAAATTCCGATAGGACATATATTAAAGCTGACATAGGGAAAACAGCTATTTAATTCTCAAGAAATTGAATTTTAATATATTCCACATTAAAAACAAACAAACCAACCAACCTCTGGGTTGGTTCACTAGCTTTACTAGTAGATTCTGCCAAAATTTTGAAGTGGAGGTTATGCCAAACTTGCCCTAAACCTCCCATGGGACAGAAAAGAGTAAACTCCCCAACTCATCTTTTGGGCCAGTACGATGTAGAAACTACACCTTGAATTCTCACTCAGGAGCATAGACACAGACTCTAAGTAAAACTCAAGTTGGATTTAGTCCAGAAATGCAAGATTGGCACATTTGAAATCAATCAATATAATTTACCATGTTATCAAAATAAAGGATATTAATTATGTAATTATTTTAATTGATGAAGAAAAATTTTTTGACAAAATTTAATATCCATTCAGGGAATCAATAAAACATGTTAGCATACTAGGAACTAAAAGAAAGTTCCTTAAGCTCATGAAGCTATTGAACTTCTTCTGTATCTGAGTCCAAGTTGACACGAAACATTACACTGGTTTCAGGCGTCCAGCATCGTGGACACCTGACAATCAGCTTCTCACTTGGTGGTGAAACAGGTAAATGAATCTGTGCTAAATGGCTTCTCCCATCATGCCTTTGCCATCTTATTCCAGACAGTGAAGTGAGAAAGGAGCAAAAGGCAGAAGGAATATAAAGCAAGAAAACTGGTCAGTTATCATGAATTATAAAATTTCATATGTTAGAAAAATCCAAAAATAATCTGCAGATCAGTCAGTCATTAGAATTACCTGCAATATAGGCCTGGGAACAAGGCACGTAAATGCGTCGACTGCATCCCCAACATTAGCAACAATTGGAATCTGATTTACAAAAATATATCACATTTTGAAGCTTTGAAAATACCAAAGCCCTAGGAATAAATTTAACAAAAGACATGCAAGGCCTCTGCATAGAAAACTGTGAAGCGTTATTAAAATAATTTTAAATGACCTACGTAAATGATGAGACAGGTTTTGTCATGGATTAGAAGACTCAGTGTGGTACGGATCCCCATTCTCCCCATGCTAATCTATGTTTCAAAGAAATCCCAGGGAAAATCCTAATAGTGTCCTTTTTTGTGTATGAAAACTATAAGGGGATTTAAAATTTAAATGGATTTACAAATAGCCAGGACATTCTTGAAGAAGAACTTAACATGATTTGTTTTACCAAATATCAAGACTCATGCAGCTACTGTGTGGAATTGGCCCAAGCGACAAACAGATCAGCAGAGGACAGGAGAGCTCCCAAAGACCCATGCACACACGGGCATTGGCTTTATGATAAATATGGCTTTGCAGAGTGGTTAGAAAACAAGAGATCTCTCAAAAACTCATGCTAGGAAAATTGCATATCCATATAGGCATATCCATATGGAGGAAACCTGTCTCCATAAATAACAACAGCAATAAAATCAATTTGTGGATATCAAAACCCGAACTTGAGAGACAAAACAATAAAACTTGTAAATATATTAAAATTATTGCTGATATAAAAAATTACCTTCATAATATCCTTAGGACATGAAAAGATTGTTTAAAGTGGACATTAAAATCTTAACTAAAAATGAGAAGATCGATTAAATTGAAATCGAGAAATTTTGTTCATTAAAAAAGCGTTATTCAGCAAATGGATAGGCAAGCCACATAAAACTGAAAAGAAATTTAAGGAAAAGATTAATGTAAAATTTGGGATAGTGATTACTTTTGGAGGGAGGGGTGCACAGAGGGACTCCTTGTCCTTGATCTCAGCAGTGATTACAAAGGTGTTTGCGTAATAAAAATTTCACTAAGCTCTATATTTGTTTGGATGATTTTCTGAATCTGTGTTTTATTTTAAAATATAAAGACTAAGTGAGGAATTCCACAGAATGAGAGAAAATATATATAACACATACAATTGGCAAAAGGTTCTTACGCAGTATATATATAATCCCTACCAAAAACTAAAATAAATAAATAAATAAAATAAAATAAAATAATAGAACAATCCTATCAATGGCAAAAATGTTCAAGAGCTGTGAAGAGATCCTTCCTAAAAGAAAATACTCAAATGTCCAACAAATATGTATAAAGGTGCTTCATCTCATCGGTAAGCATGGTCATGGACTTGGGCAGTGAGTACTGGAAGAGCCAGGGTATGGAGCGTGGCCGCAGAAGTCGTGTGTGTTCCCGAGAGAGTGTTTATGGGCTCAGTCCCTGCAGAGAACAGTCTGGTATTAACACTCACTTACTTTGGAGATATCTAAGGTCCAGGTATCTAATTCTTTACTCTTAGGTAGCAAAGAAACAATGTCTGCAATAGACTAAAGCTGGGAATTACTCAAATATTCCCCAATAGTAGAACAGACAAATAAACTGTAGTATGTCCCTACAGAGTATTAGCCGGCAGTGATAAAGTTATCGCAATAAAAATGGTAAATACAGCTACAAACTTCCACCCATGGGAAGTATGCATACTCCTTTTCCCCCTTTAGGCTGTATCTTTCTTAGACAATCTAAAAGACAGGTTACAAACCAAAGCCTTTGTCTCTGGCCTAATTTCTCATTAGATTTTGCTAAATTTTGTACTATGAGAGTTTCTTGATACAAAGCATTAAGATATTCTGTCTTGTCAATAAGAAATATAATAATAAAATGATATAATAAATCAATGAAGAAATAAAATAAGAGATCAGTGTGATGTGGGAAACAGAGGCAAAATTAAAATTAAACTTCCTTACTACTTGCAGCCCAATGACGAGTCCTTGAAACAGGAGAGTGACATTTCTGTAGGAGCTCAGCTGCCTCGATGTTAATACTTTGCTAAGGGTAAAAGGCAATCTTAGCTTAACATTATTCCGACCTTCTAGGATCCTAGAAGTCTTCTTTAACATACAGAGATTCCTTTGGAAGCTTTATCTCTAAACCCCCAAGATACATGTTGGCAATCATTCCCCAAGGACATGGCCCACCGATATACATCTGAAGGGTCTAATGACGCAGGTTTTATTAGACAGTAATAAATGACGTTTTCCCAACAATAGCTAGCCCACTCAAGGTCCTGGAAACCTTGTTTCCAAAATTCCTTAGACTTAACACTCTCCCTAATCCCCTCCCAACTTGAAAGTATATAATGGGCCATGAACCCAGTGCTATTCTTTCTGCCCATGGGTCCTGTCCCCGTGCTTTAATAAAACCCCCTTTTGCACCAAAGACGTCTCAAGAATTCCTTATTGGCTGTTGGCTTTGAATCCTAACATCTTTCAGACATCAAGTGGCTTCTGTTCTCAACCGAAATGTGCAAAATGTTTCTTCCATTTATTTTAAGAATTTACTCCCTCCAAGACACTGCACTGGCTATGGCGAAAACAAAAACACAAAGGAAAGTTTTTTTTTCTTCTTCCAAGAAACTCACATTCTCCTTGTGGAAAGGCCAGACAATGGATATAACACAGACTAGAGTTTTCACGGAGATCTGTGGGAGTGCCCAGGACACAGACCACACAAGAGGACTAGATGGTTTCAGCCGTATCGAGGGCCATTGTCCCCCGACAACACAGCTCTGCCTCAGTGTCTCAGCCTCACTGAAGAAGCCCAGGAAAGTCAGCCAGGAGGAGCTGTGGGGGTCCGAACAAACCTCAGATACTGACCTCAGGAGCTGCCCCTGCAAAGGAGCCTGCATTTGTTTTTATTATGAGCAACATATGCTCCAGGGCAGGTTAAAAACCATAGAGCAACAATTTGGCTAAAAGCTGGGTGTGGCCAGGAAAAGACAAAGGAAGAAAACTAGGTATCCTGGGCCCAGCTGCCAAAGCCTGATTCTGAGGATGGCAGAGCCCACCCACCCACGTGAGGCTTGTGCAACCTTGTGCAGCCAACCTGCCCAGCGCACCTGCCAGTCACAACTGCTTGTCACCGTACTGTTGTATGACAGAGAAATAAAATTCTATTACTTAAGCCGCTTTAATTGGGGGGTTTGGGTCATTGAAATTGCAGCTACCCTGTATTGTTCAAATAATTAAATGTGATATTTATAAAATTCCTAACAATGTGTCCACTATATAGTAAGTGCTCACCACATGGCAACTGTGTATTTTTTTTCCTGACCCACTGGAAGAAGCGAAAGAGCAGCTCATTCTGTTTCACTTTACTTTCTCTTGATGTGAACACCCTCCCCTTCCTGAAACTATCTGATCTGCACTCTTGTGATTCCTTTCTTGGCTAATTTTTGGTCTTTTTCCTTCTTTGGTCTGCCAAAGACCACTCCTCCAGCGTGTCTATTCATCTTCCTCTCTCTCTAGATTCTGTTCCTCTAGTTACATCTATCATGTCTATTTCTGTCATACTCGTGATTACTTTTTATTACTTCCAGGTTTATAATCTGAAGACAGGCCTAAGATCCAGGCCAACATTTCAAATATTGCTGCATTTCTTTGGGCTTCATATGTCAAGAGTGAACTCGTCACTGATTTCTCCTGTTGCTCCTCCTGTGTTTTAGTTCTGAGAGTTCTCACTCCTCACCACTCAGGCTGAAAACCTGCAGAGATAACTGTAATTCTCCCAATCCTTATGGCATCATCTAATCAAAAAATTGGCAAAGTACTATTGTTTGTAGCCCTATTGTTTTGCAGAGAGGAGTGAGAAATTACTTCTAGTGCACTCCGCTCCCTTCCCAATATTGCATCCTAAACAGGAGGTCATTTTGATGTGGTCTGGTGGGTTGGGGTCCAGAGCCGAGGGCCAAGAGAGAATTCTTGAGACCTCTTTGGCGCAAAATGGTGACTTCATTAAAGCTTGGGGACAGGACCCTTGGGCAGAAAGAGCTGCTACACCAGGGTTGGAGGAAAGGCAGATTACTTGTGAGTTGGGGGAAGTGAAGACAAAGGGGGGTTGCCCCAAGGACTTTCATACACTAAAGAAGAGTCCCAGGACCCTGGAGGCCTTGCTACTGTCAAGCTAAGGTGGTTTTTCCCTCTAGCAAAGCATTAAGGACAGCACGACAGCTGGGAGCTTCCTGGAGGAAGGTTATACTCTGCCTGTCTCAAGTATTTGTCAATGGGCTGCAGGTTATAAGGATGTTTAATTGTATCTACATTTCCTTCTGCCTTTGTTTCCCACATCAATTCGACCTCTGCTTGAACACTTCCAGTGACGGGGAGATCAGCACATACCGGAGGAGGTAATCTGCCTCATTTGCTCCAGTAGACAGAGAAGTGCAGAAACTGCCTGGGCATGAAATGCAGGCAGGTACCCAGAGGTGTGGGATAAGAAAAAAACCCTCATTGTGAGAAGCAGATTCAGATTTGAGCCAGGAATCTGGCACCTGAAATGACTTCCCTGCCCAGCCTCAGTCCCTGGGCCCCCCTGGGCCCCCTCCTAGCCCAGTGCTATTCACGAAGGGACATGAAAAGGGGAGAGAAGGGAAAGACACTTCCCCCATTCGATCCTGTCAATGTATGAACAGGAGATGAAGCATCTCTTCCTCACTGGTGAACAGACAAATAATACTGATGCAAGGTGGTCCGAGTTTGACAGATATTTTCTCAAAAAAATGTAATGATCTAAAACACCAGTCAATTAATTTATCTGGAACTCTCTTACTTTATTGTTCTAATTCCTCAATCTTAAGGACGCCAGATGGACTTTAACTCGAATTGTCATTAAGTCTGTCTTAGGACAGGCAGTGAAGTCAACAGCTTTATTCTGCTTCCCTCCAGATTTCGCTCTTTCGTTGTAGAATGGCCTCTGAGTGACTTGGACCCAGTCTTGTCGGGGAGAGGTAGGTCACCATGACAATGTGTCCTAAGGGACTATGTCCCCGATGATGAGGTGACAAGAGCTGGCTACCGCTGTCCCTGTCTGCTTCAGGGCTCATCTGCCAAGCGTCTGTCCTGCCATACCGCAGATGATGCAGAGACCAACATGAAAAGGCAGCTTTACTGACGAGCTGGGGCTGACTGCACCTGTCCAGAAGCAACAGGTAACCAGCCTACTGACAAACATCCAAAGATAGGGCACGTGAATGAATGCAGAGGTCAGGCAAGCAAAGAACTAGGCAAACCTCTGTGAGAAACTTTTGCCTCACTCAGGTTTGATGCATGAGAGCCTCATTCATCCCCTATGGCTTCCAGATCCCTCATAATCCTGAAAATCTCTTGAATTTCTCCAGATGCTCGATTGGCTTAAAATCTGAACAAGCTTAGTCATGCAAACATCTCATACTGAGAACCCTGCTATTTTACTAATATTCAGATGTGTACAGTTATGGAGTTGATGCCTGAGCGGTACATTAAAATGTCCACAGGTATAAGGGGTGTTTCTCAGCTCCGTAAGCGAAGTGCTGGAGATCTGTGAACTTGTTGGAGAGGACAGGATTGTGTATGGAAAGGGGAGATCCTGAGAGCAGAGGTTGATGGTAGGACAGGTGGGGACCTAGCTTGGCATGTTTGGAGAGTAGCGCCCTCCTTGCCATATGCAGGACCAAAGCCGTATCTACCAAGTTCAGTCCATAGCTTCATAGCCCAAATTCAAATGAGATGTTAAAAAACTATTGATTGAATTTGTCTGCTGAACACAGATGAGCCAACAACAAACCTCTGTTTTTACCTGAGTCCATCTGGCTGCACCAATGGACAGCTGCTTAGGCCCGAGAGCATGTATGGGGTGGTGACAAAGTTTGTTGTCGTATCTCCATGGCCAGATTTTCCGGGTATATCCAGCTCCACAACTTCCTGATTGTGTGGTCTTGAAGAAAAAAATCACTCTTATCTCTGTATCATCTTTAAAAAGGGACAAAGGTGCTTGGACTCATGGGGCTGTTGGGGGGATTAAGCTAGCATGTGAAAAGCTCTCAGTACCTTGCACATCGTGTCAGTTTTGTCATGTCTTCTCAATGTGCCACGCGGACACAGGCTAGGACAGTAATTACGTTTCCAGACAGAACTCAACTTTTTTTTTTAAAGATTTTATCCATTTGACAGAGAGAGACAGAGCGAGAGAGGGAACACAAGCAGGGGAAGTGGGAGAGGGAGAAGCAGGCTTCCCGCTGAGCAGGGAGCCCGATGCGGGGCTCGGTCCCAGGACCCCGGGACCATGACCTGAGCCGAAGGCAGACGCTTAACGACTGAGCCACACAGGCGCCCCCAGAACTCAACTTTTGATTCACCAAATTGTTTACTGAGTTACAATTATTCAATTTGTGATAATCAAATGAAGAATTCAAGGGAAACAAAACAAAACATTTTCTTTGAACACGGGAGATGGTTGTGTGCAGAGCCCTGCCCTATGTGTCTCTGGACGAAGGTTTGTGTGGCTTCCTGTGGGGGCCACCGGGGGCCGGCAAGTGCCGGTCAGGCTCCACATCCATGGCGTGGAGGAGGTGGTATGTTTGGAGAGGCGCAGCCAGGAGTCCAGGCAGGTGTGTTGCTATAAATAGCAAGCAGGGTGACCCCAGTGATGTCTGCCCAGTTTCAAGCCCACAGACCTCTGGAATCACCAATGCATTTTAAAATAGTAAGTATGTCTCACACTGTGGGCAAATCATCCTCACATAGATCATGTCTTTGTCACAGCATAATAAAGTAAGGATGGCAGATGTCAGTATCCCTGTTCGATAGATAAGAAAACAAGTTCAGCCTTCTCCCTCTGAAATAGAGACGGGGCATCAATTTCCCAAGCTCCTAGATTATTACATTATTTATCTACTAGCTCATTCAACAGAGGTTTATTTTTTACCTATTATATGCAAAGCACTGCACTTAATGAGGCTAGAGAAACCAGTGAAGTTTCTGCTCTTGAGGAGGGAAAATGCACGTCAATGCATAATTACCCCAATCTGTAGATCTGTTAATAGAGTCCTAGTCTCAAGAGCAGATGTAAGGGACTCCTGGGCAAAGTCTTCGCAGAAGAACTGATGTTCATGATGTCTACTCATGTGCAGAAGACCAGAGGTAGAGCACAGAGGTGTCTTACAGAGTTCTGGCTCGCCTGGAGGGGTGGCAGGTGATAGATGGGGGAGGGGACCTGGAAGGGAGCAGGGGAGCTCTGGCAAAATGAATCCGACAGCCTCTCACAGTCCTGAGTATGCATAAGGAGCTGCTCTTGGTTCTACAGGGAAAGGCAATGGCATAATCCTAGAGATCTTCCTCGTTAATTGTTCTCTGGAACCTAAGCTGTCAAACCAGAAGGATGTTTTTAAAGAGTTTATCACTGTGAATGTTGAAATTCAGGCTCACCTGTCCCGAGCTGCCTTCATGGTAGAATGCTGCCTTGACCTCCAAAAAGTATCTCCCTTGCAGCAGAGGAAGGCTGTTGTTCCAAGACCGACAAGGGGGACAAGACGTGGCCCAGAAGTTAAACAAGGAAAAACAAGGAACAAACAACACAAAGGATCAGTGCACACAGCGCATGGGTAACTCAGAGCTCCCTGAGGCATCTGAGTGCCCGAGTCAGAAGCACTCTGTCTAGGAGGGGCCTCCTCGGAAAGGGGGGGGGGTGGGTCTGGAGTCAGGAGCAGAAAGCAGGGAGAGATGGGGTCATAGGGGCGAGGGGCCAGAGTTGCTCCGGCTGGAGGGGAAAGTCCTTGGCAAGAGCAGGCCAGTCTGAGCCGCAAAGAGAATTTTGTTTTCAATGACTTAGCTGGAAACCGAGGACGATGGTGATGGGAAGTGATATTGAGGAGTGGGCAGGAGCTAGGGTCTTGGGCACCTCTGGGTGCAAGGGACCCGTTTTGCAGGCTTGCGATGGAACGAGCAGACAACTTAAGGCACAGGGGGCTACAGAGCAAGACTGGCCTCAAACACACTTGAAACCAGACCGTGTATCTTCCAGGCTGCTTCCCACTCTCTACCTCCTTTCTAACGGCTTCTGCCCCCCTTCCCCCCGACCACCCTCAGGACCTTCAAACAAATCTCATGCAGCGCTGCAGCTGGAAAGAACTCTAGTTTGTATTCAGTAATTGTATGTTACAAAATATGTATCCAAATGAAGTAAAGGATTCAAGATAATACAAATCAAGGCTGAAACTCAGCCCACTAATGTTTTAGTTGTCTGCCCTGTTCTAGGCACTGCTCTGTATACCGAGAATAGAGGGTGAGGGCAGGTCCCTTCTCAGACTTTGTGTCATCATTTCTCAGTCTCTGGCACCATCAAATGCCCTTAACTTGGCTTTGGGCATTTCCAGCCATCCTTTTAGAGTTGTTCCCATCCTCTATTATATTTCACCCCAGGGCGTGCTGTGCTTCCTTCATATCCTGTCCCCCCGCTTGCTGCCTGGTCCTCCTCTCCAAACTTGCTCTCAGAAAAGTATCTGATGCATTAAGTCAGTTTTCCAAACCCGGGTTTATGCACAGTGGAGGGTGCAAAAAGGCTTTCCAAGATCCAGGTATGAATCATTCCAAGGGAATTATTACCTGGTCTTCAAATGTCTTATCGGCTCTTTTAGAATTGGTCTGCTAGAGAAAGTATTTCTTCTCCTTTCCCTCTTTGCCTTTCAAGACCTGTTCTCCCTCGGTACAAAGGAAGGCGTAACCAACCCACCGTGTGGAAGTGGGGCAGCGGAAGGTTAGTGCGGGGGAGGGAAAGGACAGTTCGGGGCAGCACGTCCTTTCGCAAGTCCGCCGTTTCCAGTCTATTTCTTTCAACACAACTGAATGGAAGCTGATTGAGTTGTCAGCTAATAGATCAATAGAAACCATTTTGCTGATAGATGACTGTGTAATGTCTGGCACATAACTAATAGAAAGTTCAAATAATTTAGTGTTATTACTATAACAAAATGACTTCCATCCTCCGACTGTGGTGTATCAATGCCATTTATTCCTGTGAATTACTTCTGCAGTGTTGATATCTCCAAAATGAAAAATAAGAACGGAATGGATTCTGAAACTGCTCTCATTCTGATGATAAGTGGTTTTCCCGGATACACACAAGAATTGAGAAAAAGTGCAGTCCATGTTATTATAAAATGATATGCCAATAAAAAATTAAAATTTATCATATATTTTTATTGTTTTGGTGAAATGTATGCTGATTACAGAATAAAATCTAATAGAAAATCTTTTCAAAACATTTATAGCCTCCAGAGTACAAGAAACAAAAAAACAGATAGGTATAAAGATAGGCAGATAGGTATAAAGAAATCAGTAAAAGGCTTGTAATTATAAAAATACATTACAATACTTTGAATTATGAGTTCAGTGAGAAAAATAATATAAAATTTCCATTTTTTAAAGACACATGCACTCACGTAATTGAAACAAGTTTCCACAGGTATTATAGAACCAATATTTAGATTTCACCGAACATAGAAAGGAGTGATATGATAATTTAATTTAAAATGTCAATACTCACATGCAGTGGACATTAGAGTCCATGCAACAATTTAAATGCATGACAAAAAAAAATTGATGTCAAGTTTACAATTTGCAAGCTGATATGTTGTTATTTTGTTTTGTCTTTTGTGGTTGGGAATGGGGTTTTAGTTGTTGCTGTTGTTTTCGTTTTAATTTTTTTTTACTTGAGTATAGTTGACACACAGTGAGTGTTACGTTGCTTCCAGGTACACAGCATCCTGACTCAGCTTCTCTGTACGTCTGTGCTCCCCACACATGCAGCTGCCCTCCGTCTCCAGGCAGCCCTATCACGATGATATATTTTTTATGTTGCTTAAAGATAAAAATGTTAAGTCCCACCAAAAGTGAGAAAGCGTGATGATATGTAGCCCGCGATCCAATCTCAAGTCCGATTTCCGTGTTTGTCAGGTGCCCTCCGCTGACAATATGGAGAGGAGACTGCCAGGCTCAGAAGGGAGGTCGGGAGGCATACGATGGTCTCTTCCAATCTGATGCCTCAACGGCTGTAAGAGTTTTCTGTTCCCGTTGTAACAAGTTCCACACACGTGGGGGCTCAAAACAACAGAGATTTATTCTTTCTCTCCGTTCTGGAGGTCAGCAGTGTGAAATCAGCATGCAAGGTGCGGCCAGGCTGTATTCCCTCTGGAGGCTCCAGGGCAGAATCCACTCCTTGCCCTTGGCTGCTGCTGGCATTCTTCGGACTGCAGTCCCACGGCTTCCAGTCCTCAGGGCCAGCGTCTCCAACTCTCTCTGCTCCACCTCCGCAGTGCCTTCTCTACAGTGCCTGTGTCTACTTGACGTTTCTCTCCGCCTCTCTTATAAGGACCCTTGAAATTGTATTTAAGGTCCACCTGAATAATCCAGGATAGACTACCATCTCAACAGCCTTAAAGTAATCACACTGCGAAGACTTTGTCAGAGGATGTAATATTTACAGGTTCTGGAGATTGGGTGTGGGCACACTTGGGGGTCCATGTTTCAACCTACTATACCAGTCCTGGAATGAGACAACCTAATTCTAGCACAGAAAATGTACTAAAAAGTAGTTGTAAAATGAATGGAAAAATAATTCTTTTTTTGGAGCAGAACTCTTTTAGATCACTCTCTCTCTCTCTCAAAATAATAAATATAAATAAATAAATAAATATTTTAAAAAATGGGGCACCTCGGTTGCTCAGTTGTTTGAGCATCTGACTCTTGATTTCAGCTCAGGTCATGATCTCAGGGTTGTGAGATCGAGCCCCATGTGTAGGCTGCTCAGGATTCTCTCTCTCTCTCTACCTCTGCCCCACTCCCCAACTTGCACTCTCTCTAAATAATAATAACAATATTTTTACAATATTTTACAATAACAATATTTTTAAAAAAGAACTCTTTTAGCTCATCTGTACTGAATTATTTCACTAGCTGTGAGTGGATATTTCCCAAACCAACCCTCCTTCCTCCCATGCTGCCTAGCCTACAGCTCAGTGATGTCCTTGAGCTTCTACTTCCTCTTTCCCTGGAGAAAGAATCCCTCAGGCTCCAGCTTGCTATCTCTCCTTCTTTTCTTCATTCACTCAACAAATACTGAGTCCAGATGCTATGGGGCTTACAGTTTTGCAGGAAGTGAAGGAAGAGCATGTCATGGATAAGAAAACAAGAATTGAAATATTAAGACCTGTTCGGCAAGCATTTATCAAATGCAGTTAAGATCGCTAAATTATCGAGTACAATCCTCAAGTCTGAGAACTTTTCCCTTGAGGTGGGAGATGAAACAGCAAAGTGAGGGAGCTAAGTGATGTTCCACTAATCGATAGCATACTATTGAGCATCTTCAGAAGGTTGTGATCTGGGGTTGGGGGCAGGTGAGCAGTTTGGTCCTCCTGTCTCTCAACATCTTGTTCTTCCTGTTATTTTTCAGGTAGGCAGGTGGACAGAGAAGATGGGAAATTTGAGTGGAGGCCACATAGCAGAGTTTGTTTTGGTGGGCTTCCCTACCTCTCCACCCCTCCAGTTACTCCTCTTTGTCCTCTTCCTCACAATCTACCTGTTGATACTGTTGGAGAACACACTCTTCATTTCCACAATCTGGCTCACTCCAAGCCTTCACCGCCCGATGTACTTTTTCCTTGCCCACCTCTCCTTCTTGGAGCTGTGGTACATCAATGTCACAGTTCCCCGTCTTTTGGGGGCATTTCTTACCCAGGACTGTAGGGTTTCCTATGTAGGTTGTATGACCCAACTCTACTTCTTCATTGCCCTGGCCTGCACTGAATGTGTCCTGCTCGCGGTCATGGCCTATGACCGCTACCTGGCCATCTGTGAGCCCCTCCGTTATCCTAGTCTCATGCCTTCCGGCCTGGCCTCTTGCCTTGCTGCTTCCTCTTGGGGTAGTGGTTTCTTCAGCTCCATGATGAAGCTTCTTTTCATTTCCCGCCTGTCCTACTGTGGACCCAACATCATCAACCACTTTTTCTGTGATATCTCTCCCCTACTCAACCTCACCTGCTCTGACAAGGAGCAAGCAGAACTAGTAGACTTCCTCTTGGCTCTGGTGATGATCCTGCTCCCTCTGTTGGCTGTGGTTTCATCATATACCGCTATCATTGCCGCCATCGTGAGGATTCCTACTGCCCAGGGACGTTGCAAAGCCTTCTCCACCTGCGCCTGTCATCTGGCCGTGGTTGTCATCTACTATTCCTCCACCCTCTTCACCTACGCGCGGCCCCGCGCCATGTACACCTTCAACCACAGCAAGGTCATTTCTGTGCTCTATACGGTCATCGTACCATTCCTCAATCCAGCCATCTACTGCCTGAGGAACAGGGAGGTGAAGGATGCTCTCAGAAAGTTGGTCCTGGGCAGATGCCACTATTCTAGGAATGTTCCAGATTGATGTACAGAGGAACCTAGCAGGCAGGAAGGAACGGGGTCTTAATAGTGCCACCTCAAGGAATCATAAAATAGGCTCAAAGGGAACATAAGTATCAATTAGTATGCAGTTTTGCTAAATAGCATCTGGGAATCTCCTGAAACAAACAAAAGTTTATGAATCACTGATCTTGTACAGGGTTTCCAAACTAAGGTTGAGTTAGTTGCATACAAATCTCCCGGGGGTTTGTTAAGATGCAAATTCCCAGAAAAAAAAAATCTGTAAAGGGTCTGATAGAGTATGTCTAGGTTGCAACTCTGCCGTGCACAATTTCCAACTTCCTAGCAACACTTGTTTCATAGCCAGTTTGAAATTCCCTACTTTAGATCAACCCTCTTATTTTATAAGTGAGAAAACATAAGAAAGGGGACTTACTGGTGGATATGTCAAAGTGATATAGGCTTTACTGCAGCAGTTTCAAAGATCCAAATTCTCAAATCCCACTTCCATGAGAAATCACAAAAGTACGATTATTATACCCCAAGAACTGAAACTCATGTCACCTAATCAATACTCTGTACCTCTACACCTCTTATACCCACTGCAAGTCAAAGAGGAGGAAAACGTAATGCTGATATTCAGCCATGTGTGCACCAATGTGAACATGGCTAAATATTCACCTGCATCTCCCTTCCTTGACTCTCAGTGGGATTGACCTAATGAGTGTTGATTCCGTAGTACGTAAAATGCAGTAGAAAACGTGTATATAGGTTGGTCTCGGAATCTTCTCCAGCACGATGGGCAGCTTCTGCTTTAATTAGCTGGTACCTGGGTTATACCAGCTGCTAAATATTTTAAGTTTTGCTCCTGAGGCAAATGAGCACAAGAACAGAAAATGTCTTAATAAGAGACAGAATGAAGGAATGAGAGGTAGGATGCAGATATCTATCTCTCAAGTGAGTGAGATGCCTCAGATTCAAAGCCTGAATTATAGACATTCTTTCAGGTTCCTTTGATTTTTGGAAACCTGTTTGAATTGCTTAGGGTGATTTTGCACACCCTGACTCAGGGTTTTGTTCCGCACATTTGAACCATATTTAATGTTTCTTTAGTTGTGGATATGTAGAAGAATAAAAAAAGTGGTATTGAACAAATACTCATAAACTTAAATTGTCATAACTGATGTATTCGCTCATTCTGAAGGCTTTGGGGAAAAGAGATGATTGTTTATTAAAGAAAATTACTTGATCAATAATCATTTTAGGTTTTCCAGGATCTAAAATGAAGTAACAACAACAGCAACAAAGAAATCGGACACTTTTAAAAGAGTAAGTTGCTTTATTTTCATGAAATTTAAATGTCCTTTTAAGGAAACATCTCTGAGATTGGCTCCATGTACCTTCCCCTCATTATGTTCTCTTTTCCTTTCATGGAGTTATGGAAGGCATGATGTTTTATGCAAGAATTCTGCTCCTAAAACCAAGAAATTTCACTTTGATCTTAGTTTTACTTCTAAGTCCCTCTTACAATGAAAATATTATCAGCTACCTCATATGCTTGCTGCAAATATCAAATAAATAATGTACATGGGAGTGAAGTGTTAACATCTTTTCTCTTTGTAGATAAATTTCACCTTGGATTAATTTACTTTTCTTCCCCTAGCTTTATTGAAATACAGCTGACAAATAAAATTGTAAGGTATCGAAAGTGTATAATGTGACGACTTGATATTCATATACACTGTGAGAGAATTCACCTTCCGTTAACTTTCTAGCTCGGGACTCTTGGAAGCCTGATAATGTTGCTAAGCAACATTGCTTATTGTACAAATGAGCCCTGATGAGTAAAAATCCTCTGCACTGGGAGAATAATGAAAGTATTATAAGTAACTGGGGGTAAGTCACAGCTTCAGGCTGCCTTTGTAACTTGGCGTGCCTTTTGGGGGGAGCCCTGGAAACCGTGGACCCCACATCACAGTTAGAAGAGACAATGTCTCTTTTGGGACTTGAGAGTTCCAAGTCAAGGCAGACGGTGTGCCCCTGTGTGTGAATCTCATGGCCTCACCCCTGCCCTCTGACTTTGAATCCCAGAGACGAGCCCCTGTCTGCTTCCAGCACTCCTTCCCCAGGAGAGAAGTTCCTGATGCCGCTTGGCTGCATGCTGTGTCTCTGTCCTGTATTTCTCTGAGTGAAGCTGATGCCAAGAGTGGTCTTTGGTAGGGTGTGAGCTTGGTTACTTGGGGAAGCCTCAGGTCTTCTGGCATATAATAGCTAACTCACAGTAACGCTTCAATAAATGCTAAGGCCCGTCTTTATCATCATTTTGTCATAAATCGTATGATTATGTGCTTCTAACAGATGTGCCTGTTCTACTAGCCACACCTCAAACTCACTCTTATTCAAACAGATTGGAGGACTGAACAGGTACTCGGGAACATACGTGGAAAGCTCAGCGCGGAGCACCCTTAATTCTGTGGAAAGGGTGATAACTTCACTAGAACACTCAGCATTCCCAATGATCTGATCTAAAAATATGGCAGCACGTCATTGGGTTGACTCAGTGAGGTTCACACTCCTTTTTTTTCTTTTAAAGATTTTTATTTTTATTTATTCATGAGAGACAGAGAGAGAGGCAGAGGGAGAAGCAGGCTCCCAAGGAGCAGGGAGCCCGATGTGGGACTCGATCCCAGGACCCTGGGATCATGACCTGAGCCGAAGGCAGACGCTTAACCATCTGAGCCACCCAGGTGCCCCCACACTCCTTTTAAAGATGATCAGGATGTATGAGAACTCTTTATTAGAATATCAACATAGAACACTAATCTCTTCCTAGCCATTTCGGTCTTGGATCTTGTGCTTGATACCAACCTTCTCGGAAGGAGGAGCTAGAGAAGGTCAGCTGGGCTTTTTGTATGGTTCTCATCGTGTCATGGTCTTGCCCAGCGGCAGGTGTAAGCCCTTCTCATTTGCTTTCCGTCACTGGTGTAGATGGCTCGTTTTCCTTTGCTGTGACAACCCAATTTTTTCCCAAGCTGAAAACATGCCCAACCCAGGCAATGCGTCTGCATCTCTTTGCCATGTGTTTGATTTACCAGCTTTTCTTGTATCTAAGAGTGGTCCTATATTTTTGTCCAATAAATGGAAGGTGAATTCAGCTGGAGAGGCTTTCCTTTTCAGAGAAAGTTGTAGCTGGCATGGGTGCTTCCTCTTTCCTGCTGTTGAACTTGGGTTTGATGCCCAGAGCTCCATCAGCAGTCCACAAGGTAACAAACATGAGGAAGAAGTGTCAGCACACTGAAGCTGTAGCTGCAGAAATAATGAAAATCGTGGGTCTTTGATCGCATGGTGGAGAAGCGGAACCAACACCAGCTAATACCTGTATCCAAGGGTTTGGTTTTTTAAAGATTTGTTTATTTGAGAGAGAGAGAGAGAGAGAGAGAGAGCGAGAGAGCGAGAGAGCGTGCGCATGCGTGGTGAGTGGGGGGGAGGGGCATAGGGAGAGCTTGAGAATCCTCAAGCATCCTCCCTCCCCGCTGAGCATGGAGCCTGACAGGGGGCTTGATCCCAGGACCCTGAGATCATGCCCTGAGATGAAACCAAGAGTCGGCTGCTTAACTGACTGAGCCATCCAAGGACCCCCCCAAGTTTTTTTTATTAAATGATAAAAACTATTTTCCATTTGTTGGAGTCACTGTAATTTGTGTTTTCTTTTATTTTCAACCTTATATGCCTGATGTAATATACTTATCTGCTTTTTGCCTTGCATTCTTTTAGACATTTTTTTAAGATTTAATTATTTATTTGTCAGAGAGAGAGAATGGCAGGCAGAGGGTGAAGCAGGCTCCCCACTGAGCAGGGAGCCGGATGTGGGACTCAGTCCCAGGACTCTGGGATCATGACATGAGCCAAAGGTGGATGCTTAATCGACTGAGCCACCCAGGAGTCCCTAGAATTTCTCAAATGATTTTTACTTTTAGGGTTTTTTTTTAATTTTTCAAATGAAATATATTCTTCTAAGTTGCCAGATTAAGATCATGACGCCTCCCCCCTACACCTCGTGTTTTGTCATTCGATAAAGTGTGAGATTTACTGTCTCTTTAAAGTTATAATTCACAGGCTAGCCAGGGAGAGGTGGGTCATTTCCCAGACACCATACCTACCATTCCAATAGCTACTACAAGTCAGTTTTATATTCTTTATTTTGCCACACTTTATTTTATTTTGTTTTATTTCTTTTTCTTTAGGTTATGAACATGTACTTTTTTTTACCAGAGAGAGATAACAGAAAGGGAACAAGGGAGGGGCATGTGTCATGATTCTTTAAATAAACTTAATTTATTTTAAAACAGGGGCACTATTCATCACAATTAACTAAGAATGTTCTTGCATTTAAAAAGAAAACATAAATTATGTGATTTTTATTCATAAAACAGTGCATAGAAAGCACAAAATGTGGTTATCTGCCTCAAAATTTTTATGAGAGGAATTAGAAAATACACAATTTTCAGAAGCGATTATAAAATACAAGGAAAAATGTGAGTTTCCCCAGGAAACTTCAACTTTTACATTTTAAAATTACTCTATTTCTCCTTACCAAAGCTAAATGCCCAATGATCCTAAATATGTTTCCAGAGTCACACATATTACAATATATAAGCTCTGAGCTTTTTCTCACTTAACTCAAAGCTATAGTCTCTGCCCACTTTTTCAATATTACCCTTTAATTAACTCGGTTTTTTTTCTTCTGTGACAGGAAACAATAAAGAGTGAGCTTAGAATTCCTTTTTTTGCTTTAAGCACTCAGAGTTTTAACTACAGCTTTTTTCTTTGTACCAAGGAATAATTGTAAACAGTTATAACAAGAAAAGATGGTATTTTGTTTTGTTAAGTTCTGGGTTAATGTTAGCATTGCCTTTTCAAGATGAGGAACGTGGTACTTGGAGAGACTTGAGAATCTGTTTGCCTCACAGCACTAAAAGAGAGCAATGAAAACATGTTTTTCTTTTTTTATTGAATATATTTGACATATAACATTGTGTGAATTGAAAGTGTACAATATGTTACTTTGATACATTTATATATTGTAATATGATTGTCTTTGTAGTGATAATTATCACATTACGTAATTATAGTCCCCTATTGTTGTATGTATCTATTATACCATGCATTGAAAACTATGGCTTATTTGCTATTCATTGCAAGTGTGTATCCTTAAACACCTTGAGTCTTATCTCTCCACCCCCATTCCCTAGTAACCACCATCTTGCCATCTGTTCAGTATGAGTTTGACTTTTTTTTAAGATTCCACATATAAGTGATATCATACATTACTTGTCTTTATCTGACTTATCTCACTCAGCATATGTGCTCAAGGTTCATCCATGTTGTCTCAAATGGTGGGATTCCCTCCTTTCTCATGGCCTAATTCTCATGGCACATCTTTTTTTCTAATCACCCACTAATGGGCATTTAGGTTGTTTCCATATCTTGGCTACTGTTAATAATACTGTAATGAACAGGGGAGTGTATAAATCTCTTTGAAATACATATATATGTTTTTATGTACTGACTTACTGATGCATGAGAGTTGTGTAGGTGTATAGAGCTGATACTTGTGTGTATAACATCTAAGCGTGTTTGGAGTTTGCATACGTGTGTGTACATGTACTTGGGTCCCCAAATAAGAGTGAGTAAATGCCATTCTGATTTTCTGGAATGACTTTGGTTATAGCACTATATTCCTCCAGAGCATCTTATGATTTGTGAGACCATTCTCCCGAAAGAGAAGAGGACACACACACACACACACACAGACTTTTCCATCACCTTCCTCTGCCCCAGAGTCTGGGGGGAGGAAGGCAACGCTCTTCAAGCCTAAGGTCTCTCTTGTGCCGTTTAGCTTGTCTGCTCTTCCCTCAGTATTCCCCCGGTCCCCTTGGGCCCTGGAAAGGCCAAGTACTTTCCTGAGGGCTGTGTCTGCTGGGAGGTCCCCTGTGGGTGGGAGGGAGTTGGTGTGTCCTCCCCCAGCAGCTTGGAGGCAGGCAGAGCACAAACAGCTCTTTCTATGCCTTCTTCAAGCGAGCAGAGACACAACCGGGCTCGCCCAGTGCCTCTTGAGCTTGGGGATATTGAATTCTTCCTCCTGGTCTACATGATCTCTCCTCTTTTCTCAATTCAAGGGGGTCATTCCTGACAAGGCTGGGAGAAGAGTCCTAAGTTACGTGACTGGGAAAATGGTGGGTTGAAAAAAGACTCTCAGGTATTTCCGGGGGATGATGGAAAATCATTTTTAGTTCAATCACTGATTCTTAGGAGCTTTCATTGCATTGATATTTAAAAATAGTTGTCTTTTTTGAGCTTATTGTGGAAAGTACACAATATAGTTGGGGAGTGAACTTAGTCCATATATAGATTCATGTAGCTTCAACAATATTTCTCTATCACCTTGTATATTAAGCCATATGAAGAAGTATTGTGTAATATAGGTCGTCATGTCATTTTAAAACTCTACTGTAATTACCCACTCTAGATAAAAGAGGCCTGAGTCTCTACAATTGCCCAGTGATCTGTGCTCCTGAAGATACCTCAGTTTAATGCATCAGCCCACCTGTATGCCTCGCAAAGTGCAGAGTCCAGGCATGCTCTGACCTAGGAAACAGACTCAGAGAAAGTGGCAGAGAAAATAGAATGACTGTATGAGAGAACACAAATGGGTATGTGGGCGGGGGGAGGGAGGGGGAAACACGGGCGTGTGAGTATGTGTGTGTGTTCCTCCGTTAAACGAGGGCAGGGGCTGGCAAAGCTGTTGGTGGTTGTAGTTTTGACGACTTCTAACTCCGTAGAAGATTTCACTTCTCTTCGTGCATAGTACCATAACAGGAAGGTGGTAAGATCATCCCTGGGTCAGCGGGGCGCCCTGATGTTTGTCCTGGCTAGCTCCTGATTGTGAGGCTCACGTGAAGCAACGTGCCTTCAGATGTTGTGAAGTGATACGCAGATGCGAGGCATCGTCTGCCCCAGAGTCAGCAGGTCCTGCTCAGGGATCCGCTCGCTGCCGAACTGGTGCTGGAGAAAGGCTGTCGCTCTCTGGGCCTTGCCCTCTTCCTCCTCTGTCTGCCAGAAGGACTTGACAAATGACCTTGGAAGCCACCAATGGGACTAAGACACCTAGTCCTGGAGATCTGAGACCTAGACTCCTTCCTACATTTACATTGCATGGGACTATTGGCAAAGCATACTCTCTCTCTCTCTCTCTCTCTCTCTCTATACATATATATGTGTGTGTGTGTGTTATATACATGGAGAGTTTCAAGGCTCAAATGTGATCATACTGTACTTTCAATTCTTTTCCTCTTTCATTTGACTTTATTTGACTTTTCCTCTTTTATTGGACTATTGGAAGACAAAGCTAATCGCATGCTTAAATGATAAACCTGCTCAGTCAGATGTTTTTGGTATAATTCTGTATACTTCCTTCTCTTCCCTTTATTTTTTCCTATCCTCATCTTGTTGTGCTCATTTCCCCAGCAATACTGCCTCTGAGTCTTACATTCCTGTGGGAAGTACAGGAAAGAATGCACAACTCCTGTGAGAACATCCCCCACTGCATGTGCGAAGTCTTAGTCTTAAATTCCACGGGCTGCCTTCATTTCCAGCTTCAGGACTGAGGCATCGCCTCTGAGAATGACATGCCTGTTGCTAAAGTCCTGACAAGACATTGCATTGTCCCATTTCCTGGGGGGCCCTGGGAAGGGTTCCAGGAAGAAAGGACTTCTGGGTATAACGCCCTCCCTACCCTTTTGCCAGGACAGAGGTGTGCTGAGGAAAAGCCTGGCTGGAAGGTGGGCCTAAGCTGTTCATTAACAGGTTTCAGGCTGGTTGGACCTTCAGACTCAGAGAAGAGTAGAAAGCAGCTGAGGGAGCTCGGGGTCCACAAACCTTGCCTTGTTTGTAAGCTCCACCATCCCCACACTGCCTCATAATCCTAGGCCACGGCAAGCAGGGGCTGTTTTGTGCTGTGCGTGTGTGTGTGTGTGTGTGTGTGTGTGTGTGTGTGTGAATTAAAGGCTGAGTGCCAACAGAAAACAAACTTGTTTGTTGAATTTGCACTATTAGACATTTTTTTTTTGTTTATCTGTGTCTGTTTTCCTCTCTAACATGGTCACTAAGAGGTGGTTCTTCTATCTTTCTTTAGGGTCCTACAGCGAGGTCTGAGTAGCAAGAGGGAAGTGGATGGGGTGGGCAGCCATTTTCCAGGTCAGGAAGAACAGACAGCCTTCCCCGGCTGTTCCTCACATGTCCTGCACACAAGCAGAGTTGTTGAGAAGTAGAGAACAAGAGAGACCGGCTCTGGAGAAGCACGGGAGGGAGGAATCAGCTGCAGGACCCAGAGAAAGTCTGGGAGGTGGGAGGTTTGAGGTTCAGATTCGGAGTGATCTCCTGCCTGGACGGAGACTGCACCCTGGGGGGGATACAGGAGGCTCACTGATGGCAGAAGGCATCGGGGTTCTCCATTTTTCCTGATACTATTTTCAAGTGACTTGTGTGTCCTTTAATCCAATACCCCCAGAAAGGTCCCACAGTCTCCTCCTTTCTCATTAAAAATGGCTGTGGTTTCCACCATGTAGATCTGTGTTGATTTTTTGGCAGGGTGATGGGAGAATTAGCAGTGCATCCTGGAAAGGTCACAGCAAATGTCCATAGGAATTTAATTAAAATCCTAAAGCTCATTAGATGTTTACAGATGTGATGAAATTATATTATATCCACCTTGAAAATAAAAGAACTAGTATTCTGAATATGAAGTCCCGTGCTCACTTAGCTGGAGTGAGACAAAAGTGGGATTTGATTTACTTTTTCCAAACTCCTAATTGAGTACTCCTTACAATGGATTGGATGAAAGAAAACATTGCCTTTTATCTATTTGATTCTATTCTCCAAGAAGCTGGTGAATATATATATCAAATTTGCTATTAACCCTGTGTTTTTGCTCCAGTATTGTTTCATTTAAGCTTTACAACTTTGTTAAATAAGAAACAAAACAAAACAGGAGAAATCTTTCCTTACAGGTAAGTGGGGCCGTAAGACTTCTCCAGAGTCATACAAATTATGTCACTCGAGTCTCTTGCCTCCTTTCCATATGCAGTAGATTGGATTTCTTGCTTACGGTGAAGGGGTGGTATGAAGGCCATCCCCTTATGCCCAACAGAGATATATTAGAGAGGCATAGAAATAACTGGGAATCAGAAGTTTCCAACTTCACTTCATTCATGACTGGCACTTGTCTATCATTGGACCCAAACACTATCTTCACTTAATTTCCCACATAAAATAACCCAACAGGGGCTATTTCCCTTCGTACCCTTAGCACACGGCTATTAGAATTCAGCAACACCCAGAGATCTTCTAATCAAATGAGACTAAAACATTAATGTTACTACAAACATTTCTGTTCTGAAATGACTTTATTCTATTCCTTTCTATGACTGACATTTCAATGCCCAAAATTGTGTATTCCTACCCCCTCTGCTGAGAATTCTGAGAAGTATCCCCTAAAGCATCACTGAAAAACTTTTCTTTGGTCTCTTGTTAGCTGTGGTGCCAACATGCTGGTTTATATTTACACTTCCCAAAACTCCAGGGAGCCATTGTTACAATATTATTTTTGGCACAGTTCCAATCCTTTCAATGAGGAGAGAGGATGCAGGAAACACCACCTCAAATCTCACAGGTCAAATTGGATAGAAAGGGAAGAGGAAAAAAAAAACAAAAACAAAACTGGCATTGGCAATTAGTCCCAGGTTGCCTGGTAGCTCATTAGGAGCAGATTAAGAAAAGGGGCATGAATGTCAGAACCCATCCTGCAGGAGGCGACACAGGGCCATCTCTTCCGAGGTCTTTCATATGAGGAAGAAGCCTTTTCTTTCCTTGGGCTTCCTCAGGACAAATCAAGTCTCATTCTATCATTGCAAAAGAAGAAACAAAGTTCCCCCTGTTAGTCTAGGTTCTTCTGAACCCCATAAATTTTGCACTGAGGAGAGGGCGTGGGAGCATAATGTGAGGGAGGGGGGAAAGTGTGATGTCTTATGAGACCTGGAAGAACAGCAGCGAAGAGCAGATTTGAAGACTGAAGGGAAGGGTAGAGTGTTTGCATGCAGGTCACAGACCTGACTCTCTGCTTTTCCTTAGCTTCCTAGAGATGACAAGGTCTCCAATCAGTGTCTGGCCCAGGAGTAGGGCTTAGGACTAAAACCGGTGGGTAGCACCCTCCAGGGCTTGGCGAGTCCCCCAGTGATCCTCATTCATCCCTGCAATTCTCTGAGGGCCTGACCCAAGACAGACAAGAATGGCTGTGGCACTGGAGAAAAACCGATGAAGTGCCCACTCTGCATTTGTGTGCTACTGATCCCCTATGCTGCATTGGAAAGGAGGGTAAAAGTCACACTCTTCTACTGCTGGACTCAGGCAACGCAATTTCTAGAACTTCCCCGGAAATTGTTATGCTTCCTCTTTGGTGAGATAATATAAAATTCCACCCTCTGTACCTTCCCTCATGAGTCATGAGTGACTCACACGAGGATGTGAGAGGGGAGTGAAGGCACCTGGCAGCAAGGTCCGCCCCCACGGCCCTGTCTGCTGCAGGCCCTGGAGTGGCTCCAGGCAGACATGTTCCTATTGGCAATCCCTGGCAGCTGCCTGCAGAGCAGCAGAAACTCCCAAATGAGCTCATCCTGACTCAGAGTCTTTTTCTTTGCAGTTATATCCCTTTCGGAGGCTACCAGCAGAGATCTGACAACAGCTGCTTCTAGCAATTGTCAAATGTGCACGTGAGTCCTTCCAAAAAGCCGCTGGATCCCGGGGTTTCTGCGACATCTGGTCTGCTCAGTGCATCTTCCTGAGTAAGCATTTCCGCCCAGGGCGCTGACCTGCCCTCAGCCTTGTTGCTGCCCAGCACCTGTTCAAAAACCCCTAAGGTTTCCAAGTAGAAAGAAATCTGAAAAATACTGCAGTTAGTCACATTTCTAGAATCATATTTTGACACGGTTATGGATCTAGGACCTGCCTCTTATTTCCTTCTCAGTCATGAGAGGATACTTTCTAGGAAGTTATAAATAACCATTCTTTTTTTAGTAGAGTTTAAACTCAGGTTTCCAGTAAACTTAGACGAAACATAATTCCATCTCAAGTATTTCAATATAGTCCATGCGTGCAAGCAAAGAAATAGCCCTGGACATGCTTTAATCCCACATTCAGAGAAAAGTATGTAAGCTAAACTCAAATTCAGACACTTTGTCTTGAGTAAAGTTTTGTTTGTAAATACTATGTGTCATCCCCAAAGCAGCAGGTCCACACAGCTGTAAGGGTGGCTTTCTTGCCCAGTAGACATTATAATTAGGCACCACTCCCAAGTATGAACAATGTGAACATATGAAGCACAGGTTCTAGTTATATTTTCCAGCAACTGCTATAGGAAACTAATGCTACTTTCTATATTTACATTTTCTAGGATTCTGTAAGATGAGAGCTCTCCTGAATCTTCGTTTCCATTGCTCCTCTCTCTGCCCCAGAGAGTGAGGAAGAGAAGAAAAAATAAACAATATTGCATGATATTAAAGTAAAAATATATATATTAGGTGAAGAAAAATAAGGTAGTATATATCAAAGGTACAATTTAAAATATTTTTTAAAATGAATCCCTGAGAAGAAAAATGAAAACAAAAATTTCTAATACATAAAATATAAACAGTTTTGAGCTGAAAAAGAAATTTCTGTATTTGATATAATGAAAGTGGCTGTTAGAAGATACTTAAACTTAAAACTACTATTTAACATAAAAACTAACAAGATATGATGGTTAATTTTTTTTTTCATATAAACTTGACTGGGCCATGTAATGCCCAGGTATTTGGTTGTACATTGTTCTGGGTGTGTCTGTGAGGGTTTTCTGGATGAGCTTAATATTTGAATTAATAGACTGAGAAAAGCAGATTGCATTCCCCTATGTGAGTGGGCCTCATCCAATCGGATGAAGATCTGAATAGAACAAAAAGGCAGAGTAGGACAGGTTTCTCTCTCTCAGCCTGTCTTGGAGCTAGGACGTTTGTCTTCTCCTGCCCTAGCATCTGCACATGGACTGGAACTTACACACTGGCTCTTCTGGTTCTCAGGTGTTCAGTCTTGTACTGGGGTTAGACCACTGGTTCTCCTGGATTTCCAGTCTGCCAGCTGAAGATGTTGGGGCTTGTTAGCCTCCATGCTTGCTTGAGCCAAATCCTTATAATCATCTATCTGTCTATCATCTATCTATCTGTCTATCATGTATCTCTCTACCTGATGCATCTGTATGATCTACCTATATAAGATATATAGATATTCTACTGGTTAAAATTACATTATCAAAAGATGACTGTGTTATGTTAGCACCTTTGGTTTTCAAGTGAAAGAAATACAGTGCAATTTAGCATAAGAAAAGGGACTCGGTTAGCTTAAACAACTGGGAAGTTCAGGACAAATCTAATCAGATATGGCTCAATTCAGGAGTCTTGAATCACAGGTCAATCTCTGAGAAGCGTCCTCATCCATAATTTACTTCTCTTTAATATGTGTCACAACTTTATGTGCAGTTATGATTATTTCTTCCTCTACATGTCTGTTTTCTACTCCATGGGGATCTTTCTCCCTATTTTGCTAAATGTATAACCCCATCTCTAGGATATTGCCTGATACATAATAGACATTCAATAACTATTTGTTGAGTGAATGAAGGTTTATTGAATAAGTATTTTCCTCTTTCTCTCTTTAATTTGACCTAGCTTCACTCTTTGTGTTAGATTTCTTTCTCCACCATCTGGCTTTATCCAAATAACAGGATAAAAATGGAGATGAGAGTCTAAACCTCCATTCTTAGTGATGCAATTCAAAAGGCTGAGAGAGTCAGTCTACACAGCTATATATGGAATTTAATCAAGATTCCTCCTAGATAGTATAGAAGGTGGAGCACTATGTGGTTGACTTCACAGGCCTTTTCACCCAGCCCTATCCTGAAGGATGGAGGGGGTAGGGTTTGTATCCCAACTGAAACACTTGAAATGGTTCCTAGATAAATTATGTCTTATTGTACGGCAAAAAGTGAAAAAAAATCCAACTTACACTGGATTCAGTACATAAAACGGAAGATGAATCCATCAGCCTTTTATCTGAATATACATCAGCACATCAAGAGATTAGCTGCAGGGGCGCCTGGATGACTCAGTCGTTAAACGTCTGCCTTCGGCTCAGGTCATGATCCCAGGGTCCTGGGATCGAGACCCACATCAGGCTCCCTGCTCCACAGGAGACCTGCTTCTCCCTCTTCCACTCCCCCTGCTTGTGTTCTTTCTCTCACTGTGTCTCTCTCTGCCAAAATAAATAAAATCTTAAAAAATAAAAAAAGAGAGATTAGCTGCAGGCAAACTGTGAGTCATAGACTGTGATGTCATCAGCCCATGAAGTCATCAGCCCATGATGTCATCAGACCCTGAAGTCATCAGACCATGATGTCATTGGACAATGATATCATCAGAGCTCAGTCTGTTTTCCTAGCTCTCCTCTCTTCTCTCCTTCAGTTTCACCCTCTACCTGTGGTTTTCTTCATGGTACTGAAAATGGGAAGCAAAACTGAGGTCATATTTTTAATATATTGCTTGTACAGAGAAACAAAATAGCAAGAATTTGAGTATAATGTAGGGATTAGACTCAGTTTCTGCTCCCAAGTGTTGTACTGAGAGAAAACAGTAAAACTGTGACAACAGTAACCTTTCCTTGGCTAGAGATTTCAGCTATTGTCCTGTGTTGAATCAATAATTCCAGTCACAGAATCTTGACGCTTTCAAACTTTCTAGTAATTTGTAGTTACTTGAATTAAATTTTCTTTGAAAAATACTTATATAATTTCCTGTTTCCTGCAATAATTTCCAACTGAATCAATGATTAAGTAGTTAATTAGGGAACTATTGAATAAAAGTATTCTATTTAAATCATGGGGTTAAAACTTTCATAAAAGTAAAAGGAAGTAGAAATTCTGCTTCTGGTCTCACTGAGTGTCTACTTAATCAACCGTCCTGAAGATAACTGTTACAAAATCTGGAAAAAAAAAACCCACAAAGGGCAACTACATGAAAGCACTAAAGATAGGATGACAGCAGGCAGATCTAGTGTGTAGTAAACACCTGGAAGAAGGTAAGTACACAGCATAAGCTTCTCTTTGATATAGCCGTCAGTTTTAATGAAGGCCAGAGTCAGCATTGTTTGTAAAAAGGTTAAAACCCAAAAAGGAAACCAATAGGTTTTCTGGCGCAAAGAACCAGGAGATAGAGTTTGGGGTAACCAGAATGCTGAGAGGTAAGGAAAGAATCCTGGAAATGGGAGAGCCAGAGAGAGAGAGTCATTCTACATATATGTTCTGTCCAAATGTCTGCTGATCCCCGAAGCACATCTGTGTGGTCAAGACTCAAAGCAACCCAGAATATGAAAGACTTAAACCGATATTTGAACCACCACCCAAGGGAACAAATTTTCAGTTTTAGTCCAAACAAGTTACTTGCCTACTGAAACTAAAAACACCAACAATTGTTAAATTATTTTAACAGAGTCTCTACAACACAATATTTACCAAGTCACACTTTAAATCCAAAATTATTTTACATAAACAGAACCAGAAAAATATGGCCATTCTCAGGAAAGAAGGCAGTCAATAGAGATCTGATGAGATGTAATTTGATGTTGAAATTAGTAAGCCAAGATTTTAAAACAGCTATGGTAACTGTGTCCAATGATATAAAGTAAAATGTACTTATAATGGGTGAACATATAACAAGTCTCAGAGGAGAAATAGAAACTGCAGAAAAAGAACCAAAAAAAAGAAAAGAAAAAAGAAAAAAATGATAGAACTGAAAATACATTATATGAAAACAAAAACAAAAACAAAACCACACAGAACTTCAATGGATGAGATTGGCATCAGAATGGAGGTAACAGAGGAAGGAAGCAGTGAATGTGAAGATAGAGCGATAGAAATGACTCAGTGTGAACAAGACAGGAAAATTATGAAAACAGATGAACAGAACCTCAAGCACATGAGGAACCACACTGATCAGTTTGACACATGTGTAATTGGAGCTCTATACAGGAATGAAATAGAGAATAAGGCAGAAAAATTATTTGAAAAAATAATGGCCAGAAATTTCACAAACGTTCTTCAAGACATGAATTTACAAATTCAAGAATCCCAACATTATCTCAAGCAGGATAAATAAGAAGAAATCCATACCTCAGCACATCAGAGCCAAACTGAAAAATAAAAAAAATAAAATAAAAAGAACAATTTGTGAGAAATGTTGATGGTATTTTGATAGGGATTACACTGAATGTGTAGATTGCTCTGGGTAGCATAGATATTTTAACAATATTTGTTCTTTCAATCCATGAACATGGAATGTTTTTCCATTTCTTTCTGTCTTCCTCAATTTCTTTATGAGTGTTCTTTACTTTTCAGAGTACAGATCCTTTACCTCTTTTGTTAGGTTTATTCTTAGGTATCTTATGGTTTTTGGTACAATTGTAAATGGGATTGATTCCTTAATTTCTCTTTCTTCTGTCACATTGTTAATGTACAGAAATGCAACTGATTTCTGGGCATTGATTTTATGTCTTGCCACATTGCTGAATTCCTGTATGAGATCTCGCAATTTTTGGGTAGAGTCTTTTGTGTTTTCCACATAAAGTATCATGTCATCTATGAAGAGTGAGAGTTTGACTTCTTTGTCTATTTGGATGCCTTTTATTTCTTTTTGTTGTCTATTGCTGGAACACTCTTACATTGTTGGTGGGAATGTAAGCTGGTGCAGCCACTCTGGAAAACAGTATGGAGGTTCCTCAAAAAGTTGAAAATAGAGCTATCGTATGATCCAGCAATTGCACTATTAGGTATTTACCCCAAGGATACAAATGTAGTGATCCAAAGGGGCACCTGCACCCCAATGTTTATAGCAGCAATGTCCACAATAGTCAAACTGTGGAGGGAGCCCAGATGTCCATTGACAGATAACTGGATAAAGAAGATGTGGTATATATATACAATGCAATATTATGCAGCCATCAAAAAAGGATGTAGATGGAACTGAAGGGTATTATGCTGAGCAAAATAAGTCAATCAGAGAAAGACAATTATCATATGGTTTCACTCATATGTAGAATATAAGAAACAACACAGAGGATCATTGGGGAAGGGAGGGAAAAACTGAATGGGAAGAAATCAGAGAGGGAGACAAACCATGAGAGACTCTTAACCATAGGAAACAAACTGAGGGTTGCTGGAGAGGAGGGGGGTAAGGAGATGGGGTAACTGGGTGACCAGCTTTCAGGAGGGCACATGATGTGATGAGGACTGGGCGTTATATTCAACTGAATAATTACTGAACTCTACACCTGAAACTAATGATGTACTGTACATTGGCTGATTGAATTTAAAAAAAATCTTGAAAGCAGACCAAAAAAAAAAAAAAATTAGGACCAGAAAACAGTGGAACACAAACCTAAAAACGATAAAAGGAAATAAATTAATAAAACTACTAATTTGGAATTCTATTTCCACTGAAAATACTCTTTAGGATTGAAGGTAAAGTAAAGACATGTTTATCTAATAGGAAACTAAGAAAATGTGTCTCAATAGACTTGAACTACCTTAAATACTGGAGGGAGGTTTTCAAGCTAAAGAGAAATTATACCAGACAGAAAGTCAAGTAGTTGGGTGTCAGAAAGTATATATTTCCGTTTTCCTTCCTAACTAGGGCTTTCCAAGTAAATAAACCTATAACCTAACTTGAAGGACAAGGCTTGAAACCTAAAATCTGCTAAATACTTAGTGGTAGATTGACCTTCTGAGAAGTATGTGTTCCCTCTCAAAGGGGAGGAAACCTAGAACCTTGGAACCAGGTGTTTATCTTCCAAAGAATTGCAAATAACAAGGGAGCACATGTCCCTCTCCCTCTCTCAGGAGGGGAAGGTAACTATTTCACTCCTAGATAAGCTCCCAGATGCCTAATTTCAGGGTTATTCATCTGCGGTACAGACCTCCATGTGTGTATGGTGACATCTGGCTCTCATCACACAACCCAGAAGGATTAGGTCAATAGGAACCTATTCAGTCATTGCTGTAAGTAACAATAATTTATCCATCCTCTGAAAACCTCATGTTTACTTCCAGGATAATATGAACAAATGGAGATATTTAAAAAGCTATCATCAAGAAGAAATGAGCATTAAAATTATAAATATTTGAGTAAACATAAAAAATATTTTTTCTTCTTAATTTCTTTAGAATATTTATGAATAAAGCAAAAAAAATGCTACATTTTCCTATGGGTTTTTATTCCTTTTTTTTTTTTTTTGAGAATGAGAAAGTGGGGGGAGGGGCAGAGGGAGAGAATCTCAAGCAGATTCCATGCCCTGTGCAGAGCCTGACACAGCTCGATCTCATGGCCCTGAGATCATGACCTGAGCTGAAACCAAGAGATGGATGCTTAACTGACTGAGCCACCCAGGTGCCCCCTTTTCAATTCTTTTTTTTTTTTTTGATGGGGGTGGGGCAGAGGGCCTATGGATTTTTAATGCAGAGAGATGTAATGTACTTCAGCATAAAGGATAAGGTAGGATAAACCGATGTATGTAATTCCAAGGCTTCCACATTTCAAGTATAGTCACAACATTAACCCTGAGTAGATTGTAAAAATTATGGATGGAATTGTACTTCAGCTCTAAACCTTTCTGTAATTGCTCTCGTGATACTGGAACACTTCTCCCCTACCAGCTGACATGACAGTAAGCTTTGTCAATAGAAGATGCTGAGGGGACAGCAGAGCTAGAAGGGGACCCTGTTCCTGGGTCTCCTGTGCTCTCCTCCAGCTGGAGGCCATCAGTGCAAGGGACACCCAATGGCTGCACTGTTCCCACTGGCAATTCTCCCAGAAATTTCCATGTTGATACACTTCCCATGGATGCCTTCTTCAGTGCCTCAGAGGGTGACTCCCCAGCAAGTTCTGAGGTGTAGCTCCTCCCACAGATGGCTGTGGGAGAAACCTAGAGGGAGGAATCCAGAGGGAATTGCACGGATTCCAAAGCTACCTCTAAAAAGACAGTTTGGAATTAGTATAAATGTGGACAAATAGATCCAAATAGGGTGTCCAGAAATAGATCCACATGTGTATAGGCAATTAATTTTCTACAAGGCTGCTGAGGAATTCAGTTCAATAATCTTTCCAGTAATGATGCATTTGGGTGGAAAAAAGAATCTTGCTGTTTTCTCTCACCATATAAAAATAAACTGGAAATGAATCATTACCTTGCCTGGAAGAGCTGGTATTATAAAACTTCTAAAAAATCACACTGGATGAAATCTTAGTGAGCTTGGGTTTTGCAAACATTTCTTAAATATGACTCAAAATGTATGAGCTATACAACTCAAAATCAATAAGTTGGACTTTATTGAAATGAAAGAAAACTCTGTTCTTCAAAGACACTGGTAGAAAATTAAAAGTAAATCACAACATGGTGGAAGTGTTTTGATAACAAAGATATGACCCAAAAAAGTACTTAGAAAATATAAAGAACTCCTACAATCCAATAAGAGGACAAACAATCAAATCCAAAAATCGGAAAGGCAGTTACATTCCAATTGGGAAATGAATAACAGGTGTTGGAAATACTCAACTAAAGAAAATACAGAAATGGCCGATGGACACACAAAAAGATATTCAACATCTTTAGTCAGGAAGGACATTCCAGCTCAGCCACAGTCAGATCCCATTACGCATCTACGTGATGGATGAATTTAAGACTGATAGGTTGTGTTGAGGATGACAAGCAACTGGTAACTCTCACACATTGCTGTGGAGAGTGTCAGATGGCAAACTGCTTTGCCTAACTGTCGGACAATCTCTTATAAAGTTAACATAGATTTACTACATGACTTCTCAATTCCACACCTAGATATTTGCTTAACAGAATGAAAAAAACTCTATGCATTATGGAAATATGTGCACACAAATATTTGTACAGCTCTGTCCCTAAGAGCTGAAAACTGAGAAAGAACTACATGCCCATTATCGGGTGCCTGCATAGACACACTGCAGTGTTATTTATACAATGCAACAAAAAGAATGAACTCCAAAGTCACAGACGGCATGGATAAACTTCAAAAATATGCCTAATGGAAAAGGCCAAAAACCAAAAAAGTACATGCTATTTGATTCTATTCATATGAAATTCTAGTATTGTCAAATGCAGTGGTGATCTAGGGAACTGATTGGGAGGGGGCACGTGGGACAATTTCGGGGTGTTGGAAATGTTTTATATCAATTATGGTGGTAAGTACATGGGTATAAATATTTGTCAAAACACAGTAGACCATACACTAAAAGTGGGTGTCTTTTATTACATATAAGCTATGTCTCAATATCTTTCGTTAAGAGATGAAACATAAATGAACCCAACACCGCATATAAAAGCTAATGCTGGAAAGCAGCTAGAAGCAAATGTGAGAGGAGGTTTCCTTCAGCTTGATTTAGGAAAATATTTCTTAGACAAGACCCAAGAAGCATTAAACATAAAAGAATAAATTTATAAGTAAATTTAATCAAAATTAAAAAGCTCACTCTCATTAAAAACACTATTGAGAAAACAGAGATGCAAGCTACAGATGGGGAGAATATTCACAATACATGTATCTTACAAACAACTTTAATCCAGTGTTTATAAATAAGTCCTAAATTCAACAATTAAACAAGCAGTCTTATTAAAATAGGTAGAAGACTAGAACAATTTGCTAAAAAGGCATATGACTAACAATAAGAAAATTTTTAAAAAAGCGTTCAACACAATTAGATATCAGGGTGATACAAAATAAAACTAAATGAGATGCTACTTACCCTACTAGAATGACTAATATATTTAGAAAAATGAAAACAAAAGCAAAACAAAACACCTGACCTTACCAAAAGTTGTAAAGAATATTAAGCAACTGGTAGGAGTTTCATGTGGCACACCCGCTTTAAAAAACAGTGGGCAACATCTTATAGAATTAAATATATATCTACCCAGACATAAGAGAGAGGAATAAAAGCAAATGTCCACAAAAGACCTTTGCAAAATATGTTCATGGCAGGTTTATTCATAATAGCCAATAAGAAGCAACAACCCAAATGTCTATATAAACAGATAAATGGTAAGTATATTTTTGCATATTTATACAAGAGAAGCCTACACAGCTATGAAAGAACAGAATGCCATGAGATTTTTTTTTTCAGCAACAAAAAAGAAGGAAATTCTGCCACATAGATGGAACGTGAGGACATTATGCTTAACAAAATAAGTCAGACAGAGAAAGATAAATACTGTATGACCTCACTTATATGTGGAATCTCAGAAAGCTGAACTCATAGTCACAGAGAGTAGAATGGTAGTTGCCAGGGGAGGAGGATGAGGAGGATGGGAGATGTTGGTCAAAGGGCACACACTTGTAGTTATAAGATGAGTAAGTGCTGGGGTCTAAGGTACAGCATGATGACCTTAGTTAACAACACCGTTGTGTTATATACTTGAAAGTGGCTGAGAGAGTAGATCTTAGATGTTCTCACCACACACACAGAAAAGGTAACTTGTGAGGAGATGGAGGTGTGAGCTGACCTGACTGCGGTGATCACTTCACAATATACACGTGTATCATGGTTACGTTACACACTGTTATCTTACACAATGTTATATGCCAGTATATCTCAATAAAGCCAGAAAAAAGAGAAATCAATAGTGTGTTGTCTCAAGGCAGGAAGCCAGCTGGAAAGTGGCATGGAATAATATTTAGGGTGATAGAACTGTTTTATTTCGTGATTGCTGTGGTGGTTAAGTAGGTGAATGTATTTGCAAAAACTCATAAATAACTTACACTTAAAATACTTGAATTTTATTTATGTAAATTGTTTCTCAATTTAAAAATAAGGGAAAAGTGAATGCAAAAGGGAAGTTAAAATCCCCATGGCCACATTTTTAAGAATCAAATCAACAAAATATACTCAAGAAACTCAAAATATGGTATTAAAAATTGTGAAAGAGAAAGCAGAGGAAAAGACTGATTTTTTTCCTGATAATCCTAGTATCATGAGAACAAGAAGAAAAAACAACTGTCAGTGGCAAGAACCTAAAAATCAATTGGCCAACTTGAGAACATCATCCAAAACAGGGAAAGCTTATGGTCTCCGTTAATGGTTGGATAATTTCTGGTGGCAGCACAAGAGGACCTCGCTGCAAGGCTGGCGGTGTGAAGGTGGTCCAGGCTCCCCTCTGGGAGTGCAGGAAAACCAGTCTCACACAGATGAACTCAGACAAAGATCACAGTCAGATCGCCCACAAAGTTATTCCAAGGGACCATCCAGTGGAACAACACCCCCGTTGGAATTAGCCGTGTACCTGTACAGTGACAATCCAGATGCAGACCCTCCTCCACATAAAGGCTTCCTGCCCCGGTGGGGGCCTTGCTTGGTGGGGAGGCTTCAGCTGTCCACCTCTCCAGGCGTTTCATTAGCAACACAGACAGCTCGTCCTATGTAACAGTCTCTCCCACAGCGACCCACACCCAAACATTGACTGATGTGGGTTCCTAAAGTTCTGGCCATCTTGGCCCAACACAAGGTCCCTCTGAACAGTCATTGTTCTACAGAACTCACCCCCAGGGGGGCTGACGCTGCCTCCAAGATGGGAGTCCCTTCAGCAGGACCATCTTTTCTGCCCAGGATGGCCATCCCACAAGGGTGAATCCCATGCATTTACTAATAAACATCCTACATGCCACGCCCTCTCAGAGTGGGCTTCCTGGAGAGCTCACCTTGAAAGAGCCTGGAAGAGTCATCCATGAAACGGATGGAAACCCCTACCCAATATTTCAGAATAAGCTGAAAGGAATTAAAGAAATAATAGAATAATAATAGAAATAATAGAATGTGCAAAACACTAGCAAAGATCAGAATATGCCTGTATAAACATAATGGCTAAGGCCATCAACAGGAAAAGCAGATATGAAAGAGGGAGAACTAGAGAAAGGCTGAAAGTGATTCTGGAGAATGCATCCTCTAGATTTCTAACCTTACAAAGTCTGAAGCCAGCCAAGCACGAGACATGACATGAGAAGCCTCCAGAGCTGTTTCTGTTGTAGAAAGCAGAGAGAGTAATGAGCTGTTAGTGATATTCCAGGTTTTGAGCTATTTAGGTTCTCTCTGTGAAAGTTCTTTGCTGCGCCATTCATGTTTGTATGCTTTCCTGTTGCTGTTTTGCTTCCTTAAAGTGAACATGATAGACGGTTCTTTCATGAATGCAATATGTTTTATATGAAGGAATTAACGATAATATTTTCTGTTCTCTGCATTTTTATATTTCCTCTGAAAATATTTTGCTCTTATGTCTTGACCTCCATGTTCTTCTTCAGATGTCTGGCAAGCCTTGGATGCTCAAATATTTTGCAGACTGTGGCACTGGAAAACTTGCTAGAAGCTGTGTGTGGGTGTACCTAAGACTGGTGGGCTCCCTGTAGGAGGAGAGCCAGGCAGAGCAAAGTCACTCATTTTGTTGAGGTTACTCTGGCAGAAAGAGATCATCCTCTTTCCCAAGGGACTTGTTTAAGCGGGGCTGTCACCTTCTGGGAGCCGAGGTGGGGAGAAGCTGGCGACAGGCACGCTCACGCTCACACTCACCCCTGCTTCAAGCACAGCTCCTGCTGTGCCACCTGCTCTGGAAAAGAAACCCCCAGGCTCATCCTGGCACGGAAGAAATTAGAAAGCAACCCTATCAGACGAGAGTCTGTGGTCTGGTCTCTGAGCTCTTTGTTATCAAGTTGTGATGAGACGGGTATGAAATGCAATGCAGTGAGCAACGGTTGCAGAATGTGACATTACTGAGACATCCCATCGGTGCACACACACCTTTTGTACTGGACCTCTCTCAGATGTTCTTTTCCTTTCATTTCTCTAATACTTTATTTATTTATTTTTTTAATTTAAATTTTAGGTGGTGCAATATGGGTTTCTGGAGTAGAACCCAGTGATTCGTCACTTACATACAACACCCAGTGCTCGTCACAACAAGTGCCCTCCTTAATGCCCATCACCCATCTAGCCCATCCCCCACCCCCCTCCCCTCCATCAACCCTCAGTTTGTTCCCTGTCGTTAGGAGTCTCTTATGGCTTGTTACCCTCTCTCCTTTTTCTCTTTCCCCCCTTCCCACATGTTCATCTGTTTTCTTTCTTAAATTCCACATATGAGTGAGATCATATGGTATTTGTCTTTCTCTGACCGACTTATTTCACTTAGCATTTTTATTGTGTTTTACCAAAGTATTGTGATGAAACAGGCAAAGAAAAGAAATCTGTCCTTCTGCAGGTGATCTGAGCAGCACCGAGCGAGAAGCTGTCCTCCTTCCTGAGACATTAACCAATCTTGCTCTTTTCCACAGTACTGGGGAGGTTTGAGAGTGAGGAGGATGTCCAGATGCAGTTCTGTGCTGGGACCCAGTTTGCTTTTGGTGGGTTTCCCACCTCGTGCAGGTTTCCTACCTTTCAGCTTTGTCCCTTCTGCTTAGAATCATTTTTTTTTTTTGCCTCTATACCTTTTTTTTAATCCTTCCTGTGTATTATCCTCTCCTGTTTGCTTCTTGATGAGTGCTTTTGTGTTTATTATTTTAGTGGGTTTTGGAATAAAATATATGTGTGAAATCCCAAAAAGTTTATTTAGCATTTAAAAAATAGATTTCAGGGGCGCCTGGGTGGCTCAGTCGTTAAGCGTCTGCCTTCGGCTCGGGTCATGGTCCCAGGGTCCTGGGATCGAGTCCCACATCGGGCTCCCTCCTCTGGGGGAAGCCTGCTTCTCCCTCTCCCACTCCCCCTGCTTGTGTTCCTGCTCTCGCTATCTCTGTCTCTGTCAAATAAATAAATAAAATCTTTTAAAATAAATAAATAAATAAATAAAAAATAGATTTCATAACAAAATTCATAAGTCAGTATTGCTAGAAATATAATTGTGAAGTATTTGAAATGAGCACAATGAAACCATGACAAAACATGTGCACACAAAACAAATCATAATCTCTCATACTAAAATGACTTAATTAAAAAATTAAGATGATATCCATAATATGATACTATTTTAATCTAAATAAAATATTTCAAAGAGAAAAATTTGGAAAAAACTTAAAATGCAATAAATTCTAAAAATAGGACTTGTACCAGTCACATTTTGTCACTAACACACACACACAAAATATAAGTAAATAATAGAAGTTATTTAAATATTAGCAAGGAAATATCTATTATAAATAAACAAATACTTGTTCCTAAAAAATATTTGGGCAATAAATGACAATTGCAAACATGTTAGGAAGGAAATAAAAAAGAACAGAATGAATTAATGGAAATAGCCCATGCCATGTTTATAGAGATATGTAGTGCTCTAAATGTCTTAATTATTTAATGACTAAGAATGAAAATAATATAAAAAGACTTAATCCAAAACCTAAAAAATGGGAAACAAAAATAGAAATAGAGGTAATAATTTTTAAATATAAGAGCATTATTGACGATTATACTACTTTAATTTGAAAATCTAAATAAACTTAACAAGAGAGAATGCAGTTACATTTCACCTGGAAATGGAGTCATATGTGAAATATGAAATTCACTTTCATTCATTATGCTTCAAAGAAAATATTGATATGCTCCAGCATGTCCAGAGAGCCGTACACAAGAAGACAGAGTGTCTGAAATTCAGGTCATATAGGTAATAGGAAAAGTCCCAACTGTCATAACCACCCAAACATCTGTGAGCCAAGATTGGAGTCAGTGTATGATATGAGAGACAGAGAGTGTGAAAATCATAGAAAGGTGAGTATCTGCTACAACAAAGGGAAAGCAACAGGTCAGCGAAGGATGGGTTCCCTGGGAGGTACTAAGGAAGGACCTTCTGGACAGGGGACATGTGGGACAAGAGAGCCACCAGAGTCCTTCTCTCTCAAAGTACAGAGTCTGATGACAACTTTGAAACTGGGTAGCCCCCTCTCCTTACTGGATTCAGTGTGGAATGCCATGGAGACCTCTCCTCCAGCCTTCTTCCGGGGACTGGATGGTGGATTATTTTTTCCACTCATTTATGTAGCATATCTTCTATGTTATGTAACAGGCAGTTCAAAGGGGTAGTCAGAAAAGGCACCCAGAAATATCATTTTCAGAGAATTGGAAGAAATAAAAGGTCCTTGCAAAGATGCTCAAAGCCTTAATTAATATGAGCTTCCACTCTGTGCAGTTGTACATTTTACATGTGCTTTCTTTCATCTGATCCATTAGATACAAACAAAAACCCTGTGAATTAGAAAAGAAAAATTATACTATCTTTATTTTCCATATTTTAAAATTCAGATTCAGAGAACAATTGTGACTTTCTTAAAGTCATGACTTAACCAGTGTCGGGTTGAAACCTTCTAATTTCTAGTGCAGTAAATGATTTCCCCATGTGGCCCTCACATCTAAGCCACCTTCAGACTCGAGCACCTCCTTTTAAGCTGGACGTAACCTTAAACAAAGAGTACCATCAGGGCTTTGGGGCAAACAAGCCAGAGATAGAGCAAGAGATAAAGGTTTTTAAGAGCCTTTTGAGAACTATAAATCATAAGGAGATAAGGAGGAGGAGGAGAGCAAACCTTTGTGACAGACACTGTGCTATCTCCTTTAATCTTTACAACAGCCTTGAGAGGAACATATGATCATGCCTGCTTTACTAAGAGAATATTTAGGCCCTGCAACATCAAACAACTTGTCTAAGGCCACACATTTATACAGACAGATATTACCAGAAACTGTTATGAGTTGAACACGTAGTGACACATTTGGCCCAAATATGTGTGTACTGTTAAAAATGTTTTAACTATAAAGTCTTAAGAGAAACCCCAGTCTTCCCAATCATTTTCCGAATGGCCAGCTGTACATCTTTGTTCCTAAGGCTGTATACCATTGGGTTCAACAGGGGGGTGATGATAGTGTAGGTCACTGTCACCAGCCTGTCTTTTCCTGATGAGTATTTGGCTGAGGGCCGAAGGTAGACAGAGGAAGCACAGCCATAGTGGACAATGACCACAATAAGATGGGAGGCACAAGTGGAGAAGGCTTTTCGCTTGCCCTCAGCAGATGGGATCTTCAGGATGGTATGGACAATGAAGCCATATGAGATACAGATGAATATCAAGGGCACAACAAGCACCAGGACGCCACAGATGAAGATGACCAGCTCATTGACGTAGGTTTCAGCACAGGCAAGTCGGATAACTGGTGAGATGTCACAAAAGTAGTGGTTGACCTTGTTGGAGCCACAGAAAGGGAGGCTGAAGACCAAAGTTGTTCCCACCAGAGATATTAGGAAGCCACTAACAATGCAACTTGCTGCCAGCCGTCCACACACCCTCCAGTTCATGAGAACGGGGTAGCGCAAGGGCTGGCAGATGGCAGTGTAGCGGTCGTAACCCATAACTCCCAGAAGCAGGCAATTGGTGACAGCAAAGCCGAGGAAGAAGAACATCTGGGTGGCACAGCCCATGAAGGAGAGTGTCCTGAGGACAGAGAGCAGGTTGATAAGCATCTTGGGCAGGATAACAATTGTGTAGAAGACTTCAGAGGTTGAAAGGACGCAAAGAAAGAAGTACATGGGTGTGTGGAGGCTGCGGTCCAGGTGGATGACGGAGATGATGGTGAAGTTTCCACTCAGGATGATCAAATAGAGGCAGAGAAAGAACACAAAGAGGACAGGCTGCAATTCACCGAAGCTGGAGAAACCCAGAAGGAGGAACTCAGTGACCTGGGAAGAATTGGCCATGGAGAGTGGACGCCACAGAACAAAGCCAGTGTGATCAGGTCCAGAGACCTCTGGGACGGAGGAATAGAGAGACTTACCCTTCATAACGTAGACAGCACCAGTCTGGTGTGAATGAGAAACAACTGGAAAGAAAGAGAAAAAAAGGATTATAAATTAACCAAAAATTATCCTAAATTAATATGTATCCACAGTGCTGTTTCTCTGCCAATGATTTTAGCAGTGAATCTGGGGTAAGTGTTCACACGAAGGCATAATATTTGCTCAAATAAAGCCTATCCTTTCACCCCCCACTCCACTCTTGCAGACTTATGTACTCTCCACTTAATTATTTGATGATCTAATATTCAAAAGAAACTTTATGTTAATTATGATTTTCCGTGGTCTTAGCTTTATCCACATTGCTAATATGTATATTCCATAAGCAATAGCACCAATGTCTGAGGATCCACCTCTCACCTGCTTTTAATACATTCATCATCTAGGGAAACACCCTTGATCTGTCTTTGTGTTGCTGACCTCTGAAGAATACAGCTCCTTTTCATTATTAACCGTTTACCCCATTTCCATGCAGTCATTCATTAAAGGTTAATTTGGTTTAGACCCACTGCTTCTGTCTTAGAACTAGTTTTATGATTCCTCTCCACACCCTTGAAGGACAGTAAGCCTGATTTCCCTTGCAGAAAAACCATGGCTGGAAGAATTTAGTTTGATTCAGCGTTTGCTGGTTGCCCATTGAGTTGCACGGCTTATCCCTGATACACCTGACCTGGAGACTCGTTAGACCATCTTTCCCAGGATCTGTCTGTGAATTCCTGGGTAAGGAGGCTCAGATACCTTCCTTAATGCTTCTGATAAGTTATTGTTCCTAGTGCTAGATTATATATATTTTAAATCAAAACATTCTTGTCCTTTCCCCCCTCTTGCCCAGATCTGTTTCTTCGCAAGGATTCTGTGTCTCAGTAAAACGGTTCAAAATCCTCCTCATCGTGTAAGCTGTGAATTTCTGAGACATATTTAAATACATGATTTTTCTCATCCTCCAAATGCAATCTATTTTTGTTCTGCAATACTTCTAGGATCATTTCTTCTTTTCTGTAAGAAATTAGCTCTTGTCTGGACTACTCCAAGAGCATGATAGACAGACCCCCTGGTTTATATCTCATTCCACTCTAAACCATCTTCCACTGTGACCTCAGAGTTGTCTTCTGACAAGACAAATCCTAATCCTATTAACAGAACTAAATAACACTTAATTGTCTACAAAGCTAAGGCAATCATTCTGTGTCTCATATTTTTCCCCAATATAACTTTCCACGCATAACTGCCACTGTATATTCCTTCACATATGCTTTAGTGTTGAAAAACTTTGAACAACCATGTCATTTTTTATCCTACCTTCTAAATCTGGAAATCATCCATACTTTATGTTTGTGGTTGTTGTTGTTTTTTCTTCTTTTAATGTGACTTCTTTAAATTCTCAGTTAAAGTAACATTGACACACTGACTCCTCCCTACAACTTCCGAATTGGGCTTTATTGTCACTTTCTCTTGGTTTTGTTGGCAATTGTTGGAATCTCAGTTGTCACTCGTATTATGTGATGTCTTTGACTTCACAACGTGTCAATTACCAGATTTACAGTAGTGTCTAGTATGCACCAGGTGCTTGAAGGCTTGCTGAAGAAAAAATAGATGACCCATATCCCAGGGCTTCTTCTAAATTATTTCAGAATACCCAAGAGGTATGATTCCAGGGGTTTTCCAAACTTGTTCCCTTAATATTCATTTGACATATTAACCTTCTGCTTTAACATTTTGGGATAAAAAAAAAAATCTCTCCAGTGTCATTCTCTAAATGCAGACAAAAGAATCATTAAAAATTGCTGCTTTTCCAATTATCATGTGGTTTCCTCCATTATCTCAACTAGCTAAACTTTTAAATTTTAATTTAAATAGCACTTTGTTAGTATTATTTTTTTTTAAGATTTTATTTATTTATTTGACAGAGAGAGACACAGTGAGAGAGGGAACACAAGCAGGGGGAATGAAAGAGGGAGAAGCAGGCTTCCCGCAGAGGAGGGAGCCGATGCAGGGCTCAATCCCAGGACCCTGGGATCGTGAGCTGAGCTGAAGGCAGACCCTTAATGACTGAACCACCCTAAATAGCATGTTGTTAGTCTTAAAGACCTTTGCAAATAACAAAACTTCTATCATTGTTTGCTCTTTTGCTTAGACAAAGGTATAGCAAAATTTTTAAATGGGACTAAAATCAGGAGCTTTCACTCCTATTTTGGTATCTTTGAATTGCCCATCTCTAAACTTTATAAGTAAGGAATACACACCATGCTTTTGACTGGAACAGTCTCCACTGATGCTCTTCCTGAGATGTCATCTCCAGCTTTCCAATGTCCTGGTCTACATCCTTTGAGTTTGTTCTTTTATAGGACCATCCCAAGAAAAAGCAGTGACCTGTTATCCAGGGAGGGTTGGGGTTTGTTTGGAAAGGAAAGAAAGGCCATGTTACTGGCTGACCATTCTGTGACCCTCCCGCACAGTACTCACAAGACATCATCTACTTTTTCAGAGTCATCCTTGGAACCTATGAAGCAACTGAAATTTGAAAATGAATTCCCTATTAACAAAAAACAGAAAGCTTTAGCTCTCTTTAACCTGGTTGAGGAAGCTACATACAATATTTGGTGAATAGAAGATCTTGGAAGGGAAGATGCTACAGATTCAGAGAAAAGCTTTGGGAAAATGAAGGGGAATAAATGAAAAGGAAAATTGGGTAATTCAATTGCCTTCTTCTTTTTTTTTATTCAGTTGTCTTCTTAACAAAAAGAAAAGGTGAATTAATTTTTCATTACCTGGCTCAATGACTTCATCAGTGTAAGTGAAGCCAGTTCCTTAAGCTGGTTTAAAAAGACAGCTAATTCTTCACCCCCAATTACCTTTACAGCCTCCTCCTCTAAATTGCCATCACACGGGAATTAACTGAAATACAGTTTTCTATATATGTTTTGCCTTTTAAGATTTTATGCTTAGAGAATGCATGTGTGAGAGACAGAGACACACACAAAGAAAGTGAGAGACAGAGAGAGAGAGGGAGAAAAAGATAGGGAGGGAGAAAGGGGGAGGCAGAGAAAGAGAGACAGAGAGAGGGGGAGGGAGAAGGAGAGGGAGAGAAGGAGAAGGGATTCTCAGTCTCTAATATTCTCTTCCCTTTATTCGGGGCCCACCCATTGGTCACATTCTTTTTTTAAAGACACCAGTTACTGAACTTCCCCTAATCTGTACAGGAAGATTTTGCAGTTTCTACTATATTTAACATTTAGTATATTTCAAGATTGTTTCCTGTGTCTTTATCAAAATACTTAGCCTGTTATGTCCAAATTATGGTTTCCTGATTGTCTCTCCAGTAGACTTGAAAACCTCAGGAATAAAGACCATACCTTATTCCCTATGTATCCTCAAACCTTAACTCAATATTTAAATTAATGATATATAAGTGCTTGATGAATAAATACATTCAATAGTCCATTAATGAATTAATAATGATCCTAATTAGTTCTTTTTACAGCAGCTGGGTTCCCTGTGCACCACCGTGTGCTCCTAAGTGAGAACAGTCACTGCTTATGTTCTCTGTCATTCCATGTTCTCTATAAATTTCATTTTCTTCCTTTCTGTTTTATTTTTATTTATTAATTTCAAAGGGGGGAGGGGCAGAGGGATAGAGTGAGAGAGAATCTTAAGAAGACTCCCTGCTCGGTGTGGAGCCTGACACAGGATTCAATCCCACACCCTTGAGATCATGACCTGAGCCAAAATCAAGAGTCAGATGCTTAACTGACTGAGCCACCCAGGTGCCCCTCACTTTCTTTCTTTCTAAATCTAATGCTGTACCCCTCCTATGAAACAATCAAACTGATTCTGAGGCTCTGCCTTCTTGTTGTCCTCCATCTCTGCCCCCACAGTTTCCACTATCCAGTTGTCCTTTCTGACATTTAGTCATAGTTCCCACTACTGATCACGGGGGCAAAGTAAGTCATTGGCTCATGAGTAAACTCTACAATTTAAATTCTGACATACAAAAAATGACTGATTGTCACTATTCTTCTCAATAAGGAAACCCAAGTCCCTAAATAAAAATAAAAATTTTACAATCCTTCAAATCAGAGTGCTAGTGCCTGGTGACATGTGGGCCTCTTCATTCTCAGACACTTCTTCGAAACTTCTGTGAAATTTTTCTAGGTGAAATTTGCCAAAATTGTCTTCCCTGTCATAATGTACCAGAGTTCTTCTTTCATTTTCCATCAACTGTCTGAACCAATATAAGGAAACTGTCTACATGACTCCACAGAAAATATCACCTGTGCCTCTTCTCCATGAGCAGTTTAGCTAATGCCTCAGTAAGCATCACCAGGGGTGTTTGTCCCTTCTGCTTTGGCATGGCCTCAATGTCTTTTTGGTAACTGAGATCCCCTCCTCCATAGGGAGTTAATTACCACATGATGCCCAATGCTTGTCCATAATTTCCCCAATTAGCAAGTAGAACTATGGTAATACACTAAGAGAATTTGTTGGTCAAAGAGAAGGTCTTTTCTTTTCTTTTTTATTATGTTATGTTAATCACCATACATTACATCATTGGGTTTTTGATGTAGTGTTCCATGATTCATTGTTTGCGTATAACACCCAGTGCTCCATGCAGAACATGCCCTCTTTAATACCCATCACCAGACTAACCCATCCTCCCACCCCCTCCCCTCTAGAACCCTCAGTTTGTTTTTCAGAGTCCATCGTCTCTCATGGCTCGTCTCCCCCTCCGATTCCCCCACTTCATTCTTCCCCTCCTGCTACCTTCTTCTTTTTTTTTTAAACATATAATGTATTATTTGTTTCAGAGGTACAGATCTGTGATTCAACAGTCTTGCACAATTCACAGTGCTCACCATAGCACATACCCTCCCCAATGTCTATCACCCAGCCACCTCATCCCTCCCACCCCCCACCACTCCAGCAACCCTCAGTTTGTTTTCTAACATTAAAAATTCCTCATATCAGTGAGGTCATATGATACATGTCCTTCTCTGATCGACTTATTTCGCTCAGCATAATACCCTCCAGTTCCATCCACGTCGTTGCAAATGGCAAGATCTCATTCCTTTTGATAGCTGCATAATATCCCATTGTATATATATACCACCTCTTCTTTATCCATTCATCTGTTGATGGACATCTTGGCTCTTTCCAAAGTTTGGCTATTGTGGACATTGCTGCTATAAACATCGGGGTGCACATACCCCTTCGATCCCTACATTTGTATCTTTGGGGTAAATACCCAGTAGTGCAATTGCTGGGTCGTTTGGTAGCTCTATTTTCAACTTTTTGAGGAACCTTCATGCTGTTTTCCAGAGTGGCTGCACTAGCTTGCATTCCCACCAGCAGTGTAGGAGGGTTCCCCTTTCTCCACATCCCCACCAACATCTGTCATTTCCTGACTTGTTCATTTTAGCCATTCTGACTGGTGTGAGGTGGTATCTCATTGAGGTTTTGATCTGGATTTCCCTGATGCCAAGTGATGTTGAGCACTTTTTCATGTGTCTGTTGGCCATTTGGACGTCTTCTTTGGAAAAATGTCTGTTCATATCTTCTGCCCATTTCTTGATTGGATCATTTGTTCTTTGGGTGTTGAGTTTAATAAGTTCTTTATAGATCTTGGATACTAGCCCTTTATCTGATATGTCATTTGCAAATATCTTCTCCCATTCTGTCGGTTGTCTTTTGGTTTTGTTGACTGTTTCTTTTGCTGTGTAAAAGCTTTTGGTCTTGATGAAGTCCCAATAGTTCATTTTTGCCCTTGCTTCCCTTGCCTTTGGCTATGTTTCTAGGAAGAAGTTGCTGCAGCTGAGGTTAAAGAGGTTGCTGCCTGTGTTCTCCTTTGGGACTTTGATGGACTCCTGACTCACATTGAGGTCTTTCAACCATTTTGAGTCTACTTTTGTGTGTGGTGTAAGGAAATGGTCCAGTTTCATTCTTCTGCATGTGGCTGTCCAATTTTCCCAACACCATTTGTTGAAGAGACTGTCTTTTTTCCATTGTACATTCTTCCCTGCTTTGTCGAAGATTAGTTGACCCATAGAGTTGAGGGTCCGTTTCTGGGCTCTCTGTTCTGTTCCATTGATCTATGTGTCTGTTTTTGTGCCAGTACCATACTGTCTTGATGATGACCGCTTTGTAATAGAGCTGGAAGTCTGGAATTGTGATGCCACCATTCCGGATTGTGATGCTTTTCTTTTTCAACATTCCTCTGGCTATTCGAGGTCTTTTCTGGTTCCATACAAATTTTAGGATTATTTGTTCTATTTCTTTGAAAAAAGTGGATGGTATTTTGATGGGGATTGCATTGAACGTGTAGAATGCTCTAGGTAGCATTGACATCTTCACAATATTTGTTCTTCCAATCCATGAGCATGGAACGTTTTTCCATTTCTTTGTGTCTTCCTCAATTTCTTTCATGAGTATTTTAGAGTTTTTTGAGTACAGATTCTTTGCTCTTTGGTTAGATTTATTCCTAGGTATCTTATGGTTTTGGGTGCAGAAGTCCTTTTCTAATACACCATGGGGATTAGTTGATTTCCTCTTTAAAATTCTCTGGGGACTCATAGAAAGCTGAAAGTTTTCTGGGTACCATTTGTTAAAACAAACATCAATGGAAGGGGCTCCTTTGAGTTTCCTTACCTAACGAATCTAAATTTTCATTCTCAGTTTGGAGGAAAATGTACGTCTTGCATTCTCATTTCTGACATCTCTAAGAGGGGAAGAAAGGTTCAGACAAAGGACAGAATATTAGAATGGGAGAGGCAGCATAAGTGTTTCAGACTCATGGGAAACAAACTTGTTCTTAGAATATAATGTGAGCATGATTAGGACAGAACTTGTTCCCCCGCCACCCCGGGGTTACAGCAGAGACCACAGGCAGTCAGCAGGAGGCTGGCTGTGCCCCCCACCCTTTGTTCAATAAACAAATAAACAAGGTAAATTTGGGTTATGGGGAAAAATGTGGGGGTAGGGTTTTAGCTGAGAGGTGTCCTTTGGTAAAATGTCCTCCTATTTCCAGATTGCATATTTACTCCCTCTCCCAGTAAGTCCAGACGCTTGGGCTGGAAATAGGGCAAATGTTAGGCACTGATGGAAATGATGTGGAAAGACTAAAAATATAGAGATGGGAAATCATGCCCAGCATTCACAAACCAAACAAGCAAGGGAGGAATCTTGATATTTGACAGTTTAACATTCAGACCAGGAGTATTCAATGAACAACAAAAGACAGTAGCAAAATATAAAAAACACTTTTAATGCTAACAACTACAATTCACAGTGAAATTATAATAGATATGAATTTGTGTCCCCCTCAAAAACACAGGCGCAACCTTCGTAAGAAAGAAACTATAAAATGTTTACAAGGAGATACACTAATAATGGGTAGCTTCCATAACCACTCTGCTCAAACAGATCAGAAGGAAAAATATCTCTAAGAATTTAGAAGACCTAAGCAACAAAATAGTGAACTATATCTGATCGGTATTTATTCAAATTTGCATTATAATGAAAGAGTACACATGTTCTTTTCAAGGCACAATGAAGAATGAATATTGGCTGTGTATTATGTCACAATAAAAACTTGAACCAAGGTCACAAAATGGTAAGAATACAAACAATATTCCCAATTTCCAGCATAAGAAACAATCCAATAAATAACAAAGAAAAAAGGCTTTTCACCTGAGATTTTAAAAATCTATGAAATAATTGTTGGGTCAAAAGGGAAATACAAAGGAAAATGAAAGAAGTTCCAGGAAATAATATCAATTACACTTCATGTAGCAGATTATGTGGGTTAAGTTTAAAGTGGAGATGAGAGGAAATCTCACAGCTTAATTATATAGACATATATAATTAACACATACGTATATACATATGACATAAAAAATGAAAGTACGTAGAAAGCATCAGTAAGTTAAATAGAACAACAAATTAAAGGAAAAGTCAAAGGAAATATTATACAAATAAAATACAAATAAATACAAATAATACAAATAAAATTAAAAACAATATTATGGGGAAAAAACACTAGAATGCAACTGTTCATTCACATGTATGTTAAGTTCTCTGACAACAAACCAAAAAAAAAAAAGTAAACACAATTATACTTAGTATAAAATGACACAGAAAATAATCATTTCTAAGAAATTTTCAAATGTCGGAATATTTCATACAAATTTTACAAAGAATTTTGAAAGTCTAGATGAAATGAATAATTTTGTAGAAGACTAAATTCCATATATGATCCACTAAATATAAAAGTGGCTTAGAAGTCACTTTTCTTAGACGAAATAGAGGATATTACCACAGGGCCATGCCTCAGAAGACACTGTGTCTGTATTATTTCACAGAATTTCAATAAATCTTCAAACATAAGATGATCTCAACCAATATACAATAGTAACGCAATAAATACTTCTTCAAGATATAGAGAAAAACCGATTTGAATCTTCAACTCACATAATGTTAAAAAATCTTGTGGATATGTCAATACAATGCAAAAAATTTAAAAACTTGGAAAAAATATATCACTGAATGAAAAAATTGGAAACTAAGCTTAAAGATAATGACAAATTCTCAGAGTAGTAATAACTAACAATTTGACTGTATAAAGTGAAATATTTACTTGCAACAAAAGCACAAGTAAAGATATTAAAAAAGAAACAATTGGAAAATTTCTCAAAAACTATCAAAATGTTGGGGCACCTGGGTGCTGAGTCGGTTGAGTGTCTGACTCTTGGTTTCGGATTAGGTAATGATCTCAGGGTTGTGGAATCAAGCCCCACATCAGACTCCAGGCTCAGGATGGAGTCTGCTTGTCCCTCTCCCTCTGCTTCTTCTCTCTCTCTCTCTCTCAAATAAATTAAATCGTAAAAAATTACTGAAATCTTAATAAAAACTTATGACAAGCTGAAAGATAAAATAACTAAACTCTAAAGTAGGAACTGGATATAGGCATAGAACTGATAAAATAAAAGCACATAAAAGGCATACAATTCACTGAATAGTTATAATTTAATTTTAGTGAATTAATTTAATTAAAGGGATATGAAGTCTGGCCCATTACTCTTCGAAGGGCTGACTTGAACTCCTTATTCCTCAGACTGTAAATCATTGGATTGAACAGTGGAGTGAGGATGGTGTAGGACACAGATATGAGGGTGTCCTGACTTGAAGAGTAGCTGGACTTGGGCCTTAAGTAGATGAAGGAGGCACAACCATAATGAACAGTTACCACAATGAGATGGGAGGCACAGGTGGAGAATGCCTTGTACCTGCCGGTGGAGGATGGGATCTTCAAAATGGCAGAAATGATGTGGATGTAGGAGACCAGGATAAGTAGCAGGGGAATGACCAAGACAAACACACCAATCATGAATATGACCAACTGACTGAGGCGCGAGTGATGGGATGCCACCTTGAGGACAGGGGCGATGTCACAGAAGTAGTGATGGAGCTGGCTGGAGGAGCGGAAGGGCAGGTGAAATACCATGGAGGTGATAATCTGTGCAATAGTAAAGCCACAGGCACAGGCAGCAGCCACTAGTCCCACACACACCCGATGTCCCATGAGCTCCGTGTAGCGCAGAGGGTTACAGATGGCCACGTAGCGGTCATAACCCATGGCTGCCAGCAGGAAGGAGTGAGAGCAGCCAAGGAAGAGGAAGGTGAACATCTGGATGGCACAGCCCAAGAAGGAGATGGTCTTCTTCTGGGCCAGCAGGTCCACCAGCATCTTGGGTACAATAACGAAGGTGTAGCAGGTCTCAGAGCAGGAGAGGACAGCAAGGAAGAAGTACATGGGGGTGTGAAGGGCTCTGTCCAGCATGATAGTGGCAATGATGATGGCATTGGTGCCCAGAGTGAACAGGTAGAGGGGCAGGAAGGCTATGAAGAGCAGTCGCTGCAGCCCGGCCAGAGAAGAGAAGCCAAAGAAGATGAACTCCCTCACCAGGGTCTCATTGTCCTGCTCCATGCAGAGCACCCCCACAGAGGAGAGTCAGGGACAGAGACAGAGACAGAGACCAGGTTCCAGGAAGGAGAGTAGAAATTATGGGAAAATCAGCACAAAGTCTGTAGGCAGTCAAGTCCTTCATTCCCCTCCTCAGAAAGGTCTGCTAAGAAAAGAATTAAGGCTGAATATACAACAGAGGAACTGAGCCAATTAGGAGGCTTTCTCTAAGACTAAGACTATGGTATCTTTCTAGCCAAGGATTAAGGATCTGTCTCATTGGTTTTACCTGTATCTTACCTAGGGATTACTGTGTTTGTCTTTTTACTAGCATCCCAAGGAAACTAGCTTTCCAAAAGTGAAAAAATGTGTTTAATTTTAGCCATCTGAACTTGGTCAGAATGTACAATGAAGGAATGAGTTGTGTTTGGACACAACATGTGAACCTCAGTTTGTCCAACCAAAAAATGGAAAGGGAGAGGAAGAATTCCCTAGCAAATGTGTAAGGAGAATTGTGTTTGTTGATGACTTATTATATGCTAAGATCTGTGGTAAGAACATCATATACTCATGTCAATTATTCATTGCAACAATCTTATGGCAGTAACCAAAACAACAAGAAAAAAAAAAAAACTTTTGGTGTTATTTCTGACAGACTGACTAACAGAGTAATTAGGGACATTCCTGGAGGCTCCACACTGGGAGCCTTGCCAAGAGTGGAACAGAAGACAGCACTGGTTTAAAGAAGAATGTCCCCTATTCCAGGAAGAGAAGAGTCACCAGGGTGGTAAAAAGAGATTCATTACTTTTGTGGCATTTGCAGTTCACCTCCGTTTTCCCATTTTCTGTGCCTCAGAGAAACTCAGAGAACAGAGTTTTCCAGAAATGGCTCAGAGCTTGTCATAGAGCATGAAAAAGAATGGGATAATTGGTCAGTTTTACAGATACCAGTGCCATGCCATAAATCAGACTTTATGTCTTTTATATATTGTTATGTCAACAAGATTATTATATCCACAATATAAGATATGTTTTGAATATTCTGCTACTAAACACAGTCTGCAAGCTGCTAGAAAGGATCATTTCTAAAGTCATTTTTAGGACTAATATCAGATAATTTTTTCATGGGTGTATTTCCCAATTGTCCAAGACTAGAAAGTAAAGAAAGTGTTCTCTGTAAGCAAAATCACCTGGCCTTTATTTATCAGTTGCATCCAGTTTCTATTTAGACATTTTTCAGTATATTTATATACAGATACATCAATTTCTGTTGAGGAATCATTTGCATCTGCTACCAGAATTTGAGTTTTTGGGTTCTTCTAGACAATAGTAAATGCTAGATTTCTAGATTCTAAGGTAAATGATGATAAACTTCTGAAACTCATTGTATCTATCATTAGAACTTGGAGATAATAAATTTTCATCTTTTCTTACTGGCTAGAGACTGGTCCTAAACTTAAATAGGTATAATTATTCATTTATTTGAAGTTAATATGAGGTACTCACATTGGCTCATATTAAAGCTCTTTAACAAATAATAGGGATTTTTCATGCCATAACTATCTAGTTCTGTTAAATATAAAGTATATATTTACCATGTCTATACCCATTATATAAATATGTATGTGTATAATAGCTGTGTATTTTCTATATTTAGAGAAACAAATCAATGAGAGAGTGTGCATACATAACACGCTCACCGGGACAAATGGATTTCTGTATTTCAAGACTCTGAGGTAAATCTAAATGTATACTCATTGCTTGTCCTTGCCTTAGAACTTTCCCAAAATTTTTCTGGATCTCCATTCACCTAATGCACATCCAATTCCCACCATACCCTAACTCCACTGAGTATAACATATGGAGTAGACCACAGAGCCTGGAATTCTCTCGATTCTGAAGGACATGTATCTACCCAAATCCAAAATAATTGTCTGAATTATTTGTCACTCAGACCCATGGAACAGCTGATTTCAGTTAAGTGGACTCTTTTTTCCACATACTATTAATATAACCCCACCATCTAAATGGACTGTGTTACAGGTATATTTACCCCTTTTGTGGTATATGGGAACTCAGAAGCACAGTCCATCTGAGGAAATGGCCCTCATCTGCTCAAGAAAACATCAGAGACCACTACAGTATGTTAAATCTGTACTGTGCATAGAAAGATATAAGAGCAGAAAAATTAAAAAGATCTTCCAGCCAAATACCCACAGGCTATAAAATTAAGGTAAAAGGTCCCTCCATTTGACCTGAGAAGATCTCTAGGTTAAGTCGCTTTGTGTAACTTTGAGCAAGACACTTCATTTAAGACACACATAAACTAAGGATGTTCCATCTCCTTACTTTATTTTTTATTTTTTTTCCATCTCCTTACTTTAAAATTAAAGGGGCTAGGGTAAGCAATAAGTGTAATAAACTGGCCAGATGCATGGAAAAGTACTTAGGCAGAAGCTCCTTGAGCACTATCTTGCAGAAGGAGTTTTGACTTAGAGCGAGAGTGGAGTACTGACCCCAAGAGTCTTTTCAACTCGGGGAGTCCAAGATGCTCTAAATGATGATCCCTGACATGCCCTTATATTCTAGAACCTATGGATAGCATTCAGGTTACAATTCTAGGAGATGACACTTGCATACCTTATTTTTCTGACTCCTTAGATACACCATTGGGATATTATGTAATCAGGATTTAAGTAGTAACTCAAAATAGGAGGGTCCTGGGTTCCTCCAAAAGGGGGCAAATCTACACATCTTTCAGATGCAACACTTTTGAGATATCCAGATATTTATCTTAGGGAAAGCATCAATCAATAATCTGAGCGAAGTTACATAGGCAGCATCAGAGAATAAAGAAGTAAAATTTTTATCTTCTTAGATACACATGAAAAACCTGAACTTGCTCTATTAAAATGGAGTCTGAGTATCGGATTTCAATTATAGCTAAAAAGAGACATCATGAGTACATGTCAAAGAGAGAAGTGGAGATTCAGGATCTGTTTCTTTTAATCCATGAGTCAACTAGTCAGAAAGAAAAGAAAATCTAACTGGGAGCCAAACTGACCCAGTCTAAACATTGTGAAAATTCATAGAACTCTATGGACCACACCTCATCACTCTTAGGACCTTAAGTTAAAAGTAGCCCCTGATTCTCCTTCTTAACCCTGCCACTTACTGAAACTGCCATCACTGATCTCCTTGAGGAGCTTGATGTTCACAAGCCCTACCCATCAATCAGGCTCACACCCCACAAATCCCCAGACTACATCAATATTCCTGCTATTTAGAAAGTACCTACATTGCTCTCCTCCTTTCAATTCAGACAGAAGGAGCTATTCAGTATCTGGGACCACTTGACAAGTAGATTCTAAGCCAGAGTTCGGAAACTGAAGAAATGACGCCAGAAGAGAGTGAATCTGCCCTGAAGTAGAAGCTCTCATCTGCATCGATAGAGGAAGCCTCTGCCACTCATCAGGACCCGGGGCCTCTCCAGCCAAACTCACTGTCTGGTGAAGTTCTGATGACCACCATACAGTGTGGTTATTAGAAGCATGTACTGTGATCGTTGGACTCCTGAGGCTAGATCTATTACTGGAGATGTTGTCTTGGGGTTAATTAGAAATCAAGTCTATTTTGGAGAATTAATGTCACCAGGTTCTCAAAGGTAGGCTTTTCTGAGGAACCTGGGGAGAAGGAGCCAGGAGCATAATTAGCTCAAGTCTGCATTGGAAATTGAGTCCGTGCATAGTGGATTCTGTAGGAGAAATCACCACAATTGAAACTGTATTCTACAAAACAAGTGGGAATTTTTCATTGAGTTTTAAGTAAGGAAAATAGTGTATCTGTCCAGTGATTCTCAACTTCAGTGTTTCTTAGAGTCAAAAAAGGGCTTAATTACAATTCATCTTCTCAGGTTCTTGTCCATAGAAATTCTCATTAGGGATATTGAGATACTCTGCCAAAAGCTAAATTTTAACAAGCATCATCACTCTAGTTGAGTTCTATCATTAAATTGCTTGTTGTCTAGAAATGTTTTTTTTGTTGTTTTTTTTTAAAGTTTTTTTTTTTAAGATTTTATTTATTTATTTGACAGAGAGAGACACAGTGAGAGAGGGAACACAAGCAGGGGGAGTGGGAGAGGGAGAAGCAGGCTCCCCACAGAGCAGGGAGCCCGATGTGGGGCTCGATCCCAGGACCGTGGGATCATGACCTGAGCCGAACGCAGATGCTTAACAACTGAGCCACCCAGGCGCCCCTAGAAATGTTTTTTAGTAGAGTGATGAAACATAAAGTTCTCACTTTCATCCAAGAGAATCCAAAATGAGTATAAGTCTGGTCCAAATCCCAGCATGAATCACGAAGGCAACCTGATAATCAAATTTCTAAGGTTTACATGGAATAATAAGACAATTTTGAAAAGATGGGTCATATAGAGTCTCACTCTTCCCAGGAGTGAGATGCCTCAGTAATAAAAAAAAAAGAGCATGCTGTGGCAACAAGGAGAGATAAACAGTACAGAGAGACAGAGAGGAGAGCTCAGAAATGCATCTGTGCATTTTTTGACAACAGAAATGACCTCACATGTCAATAAGAAAACCGTGATTATTTAGTGAATAATACTGGGAAACAGACCTCCTCTATGTACCCCATCACACAAAGGAGATGTCCTGGTAGAATAAGGAAATGGCTTCCTGAAGGCTCAGTAGAAGCACCAAGTGTGTGACCACCCCTGATGGAGCCCCATGAATCTACTGCATCCTCTAAACAATGTACTGTGCCCACTCTCCAGCACCAAGCATGTGTGAGTCTGGGAATCAGTGTGGGAGGAGTTGGACACAGCTCCTTCCATTACACCCTGAATGACTGACACACATAAGGTTGAGCTTTGTAGTTTAGAAGCATTATTTCTCAAAGGAGTGTTGCCTCTGTAGGAAACACAAAGTTGAAAATTGAGACGTGCCCTTGGCCACTTCAGTCTACTTTGTTTTACTGTACAAGTGATCTGCAGGCAGAAAGGGTCTTGTTACACTAGCTAGGGTAATTGTTCCTATTTTTGTGTGTGTGATTGCTACAGAATTGGTTTTATTTTTCTGAAAACATTTCCTTGATATAAAAATTTAAATTTAGCTTATAGATGTGTAAGTTAGGAGCCGGAATGATCTTCAACAGATGAATGGAAAAAGAAGATGTGGTCCATATATACAATGGAATATTACTCAGCAATTAGAAAGGATGAATACCCACTATTTGCATCGACATGGATGGAATTGGAGGGGATTATGCTAAATGAAATAAGTCAAATAGAGAAAGACAAATTATCATATGGTTTCACTCATATGTGGAACATTAGGAATAGCATGGAGGAACAGAGGGGAAGGGAGGGAAAACTGGATGGGAGGAAATCAGAGAGGGAGACAAACCATGAGAGACTCTGGACTCCAGGAAAGAAATGGAGGGTACAGAGGGGAGAGGGGTGGGGAGATGGAGTAATTGGGTGATGGGTATTAAGGAAGGCACGTGCTGTGATGAGCATTGTATATTATTCAGAACTAATGAATTGTTGAACACTACATCAAGAACTAATGATGTACTATATGGTGGCTAATTGAACATAATAAAAAAAATAATTCAGTGTGTTATTGAATTCAGTTTCCCAGCATTTTGCTTATCAGTGATTTTAGTCCATAGTATTTCTGTGGTGTCTTTGGCTTTGGTGTTAGGGTAATGTTACCTTCATGATATGAGTTTGAAAATCTTCCCTCTTCTATTTTTTTTTTGGAAGAGTTTACAAGGATTGGTGTTAATTCTTCTTTGCATATTTGCTAGAATGCACCCATGAAACCATCTGGTCCTGGGTTTTTCTTGTTTGGAACTTTTTGATTATTGACCAATCTTTTATTTGTAAGGTCTTCTCAAGCTTTCTATTTCTTCCTGAGACAGTTTTGGATTATATGTTTCTAGGAATTTATCCATTTTTCTAGACTATCCAAATTTAGTTGTATAGTTGTTCATAATAGTCCTTTATTATCTTTTCTGATTCTGAGGCATAGATTGAAATGTCTCTTCTTTTATTTTATTTTATTTATTTGAGTCTTCTCTCTTTTTTTTTCCAATTAGTTTGTTGAAGGTTTTGTCGATTTTCTTTTTATTTTGGTTTTCAAAAAAAGTAGCTCTTAATTTTGTTGATCTTTCTTTTATATTCTCTTGCTAGTATTTACTTCTCTAATTATTATTATTTTACTCCCTCTGCTAACTTTGGACTTAGTTTTTTGTGCTTTTTGTTCTCGTTCCTGAAGGTGTAATGTCAGGTTGTTTGTTTGAGATCTTTCTTCTTTAGACATTTATGACTATAAACATTCTTTTTTAAAATCTTTTTTAATTTTTAATTTTTTTATTATGTTAGTCACCATACAGTACATCATTAGTTTTTCATGTAGTGTTCCATGATTCATTGTTTGTGCATAACACGCAGTGCTCCATGCAATATGTGCCCTCCTTAATACCCATCACCGGGCTCACCCATCCCCTCACCCTCCTTCCCTCTAAAACCCTCAGTTTGTTTCCCAGGGTCCATAGTCTCTCTTGGTTCATCTTCCCCTTTCATTCCCCCCCGCCCCTTCATTTTTCCGTTCCTTCACCTAATATCCTCCATGCTATTCCTTATGTTCCACAAATAAGTGAAACCATATGATAATTGACTTTCTCTGCTTGATTTATTTCACTTAGCATAATCTCCTCCAGTCCCATCCATGTTGATGAAAAAGTTGGGTATTCATCCTTTCTGATGACTAATATTCCATTGTATATATGAACCACATCTTCTTTATCCATTCATCTGTTGAAGGGCATCTCAGCTCTTTCCAAAGTTTGGCTATTGTGGACATTGTTTCTATGAACATTGGGGTGCATGTGGCCCTTCTTTTCACTACATCTGTATCTTTGGGGTAAATTCCCAGTAGTGCAATTGCTGGGTTATAGGGTAGCTCTATTTTTAACTTTTTGAGGACAGACACTTCTCCAAAGAAGACATACAAATGGCTAACAGACACATGAAAAAATGTTCATCATCATTAGCCATCAGGGAAATTCAAATTAAAACCACATTGAGATACCACCTTACACCAGTTAGAATGGCAAAAATGGACAGGGAAAGAAACAACAAATGTTGGAGAGGTTGTGGAGAAAGGGGAAACCTCTTACACTGTTGGTGGGAATGCAAATCAATATAGCCATTTGGAAAACAGTGTGGAGGCTATAAACTTTCATCTTAATTCTGCTTTTGCTGCATCCCGTACATCTTAGTATATCGTATTTTCATTTTTGTTTGTCTCAAGATATTTTTTAAATTCCCTTTTGATTTCCTCCTTGACCCAATGATTGTAAGTGTGCATTGTTTAGTTTCCAGATATTGGTGAATTTTCCCATTTTCTTACTGTTACCGATTTCTGGTTTCATTCCATTGTAGTCAGAAAAAATACTTGGAATGATTTTGCTCTTTAATTTGTTAAGACTTGTTTTGTGACCTAACATGTGATCTATCTGGGAGGATTTTCCATGTACACTTGAAAAAAAAAAGTATATTCTTCTGCAGTTGGGTGTGAAGTTCTGTGTCTGTTAGATCTATTTTTTCTATTCTGTTGTTTTATTCTTCTATTTCTTTCCCAACTTTCTGTCTGAATGATCCTTTTATGGAGGGTGGGGTATTGACATCTACTATTATCGAATTGTTGTCTCTTTCTCCCTTCAGATATGTCAATATTTGTTTTATATATTTAGGTGCTTTGATGTAGGATGAGCATTATTTATAATTGTTATATCTTCCTGTTAAATCAACACTTTTATCATTATATAATGATGTTTGTCTCTTGTGACAGTTTTTGACTTCTAGCTTGTTTTGTCTGGTATGAAGAGAGCCACCCCTGTCCTTCATGGAATATGTTTTTCCATCCCTTCATTTTTAGCCCATGTGTGTCCTAAAAGCTAAAGCAAGTCTCTTGTAGGCAGGATATTGTTGGTTCTTGTTTTTTTGTTTTGTTTTGTTTTGTTTTTTTATTCATTCAGCCACTCTGTCTTATTTTTAGAGTATTTACTCCATTGACATTTAAAGTGACTAGGGAAAGACTCTTGCCCTTTGGTTCATTGTTTTTTTACTTTTTTGTAGTTGGTTTCTTCCTTCCTTTCTTCCTCTCTTGCTATCTTCCTTTGTGGGTACTATTTTTTAAGGAAAATAGGGTCACTACTACAGTCCTAGGGTAGAGAAGAGCATGTGTAGAATCTAGGAGAGATGGTAGGGTACCTTTTATTACTTCACATACAAAGGCAAATTTTGATTGGAGCAACCTCATTTAGGCAAAGCCACCCATGACCAGATCCTTAGGGAATGTTAAGGTGCTAGCTAAGCTCAAAAGAATGTTCAATAGGTGAAAGAAAACAATCATAAATAACTATGAGAATCTTGTGATGAATTCCAGAAATGAGGATTACAGTAGCTGTTTTATTTTCTTGTTTACTTTTGTATATATTTGTATATGTTAACCATTCCCCTCCTCTCTTAATATGCTGGTATATATAAGGTGTGTTGCTGGTGGTAAGCATCATAATTCAAACTTTAAAGAAAGACCATCAAGGAATACTTAACCTGTGACACTCTGTGTCTCCCTTTTATGAAGATGAATGGGGCCACTCTCTGTGTGAGACATATTTGCATGATATTAGTTACTACTGTTTGAAAAGGTAGACATGAAAAGAAGGGTATGTATGGATGTTGAATATCCAAATGGGAAACTGTGCTGGTTATATTTTGTTGATACTTCATATCATACTTATTCTTCTCTGATTCTCTTTGCTGTACTCTCCTATCAAAATCCTGGAGTCTGTCCTGGTTCTTTGTGTCAGGGGTCAGGGACCAACACTTCCTGTCCTCTGGAAGGTCCTTCTAGCTGGATTAAGAAATTGACATGAGACAGATTAACAGGAGAAAGTCAATTAAAATTAATAGGTATACATGTGGAAAATCCACATAGACATGGGAATCCAAAGACAGTCAGGCAAAAGGAGGTATGTATGTCATTGTGACCTAAGGAGAAGGGGTAGGGCTCTGGGTTTCAGAGGAAAGGAATGCACTTCATAGGGTGATAAGAAGAGCAGATGTTTGGTAATTAGATGTTTGCCCTACCATGTAGATGGGTCATTCAGATAAAATTTATCTGTTAATAACTCATATTTTGGGAAAGACCCCCAATTTAGATTCTTCTGTGTGGTTAAGGGAGGACCAAAGTTTGTCTTGAGCCCACAGGGTCTCAAGGGCCTTCAGCTCAAAATAACCCACATGCCAAAGTGTCACATTCTGGGGGAGTGGGAGGTGGAAACTCTCCTGAACCCCGTCACTTGCCAGGAGAATTTCAGATATGTTTAGAAGTATACAAATAATGGAAGAGAAAGAAAGTTAGTTTTTTTTCTGGGAACATGTTATGTGAGCACTTGTCAGGTGGTAGATATAGGCTTTTACCCTTGGCTTTTGGATTTCCTGAGCATCACTCATCAGGGCTGCATCATCCAAGACCATAGGTAGAGGCTCCCTACAATCCTTTCAATGCTGAAAGTCAAGAACAAGCCTCCTGACATTCACTCTCCCAGCCTTCAGTACATAAATGTGTAAGTTTCTAATTCCTCTATCAAGCCTTTCATTACTTTAAATACCACAAGTAGAATCTGATTGATTCTCAGAAAACAACTCTGTATAATTCTACCTCAATCTTTGTAATAGATACAGGAGCTTGAGTTTTTCTTATCTATATGTGTAATATTATAAATGTCTTTTTATTTGATGTAATAAAGTTCCCAGACTTTTGGTCTTGTAACAAAAAAATGAAATTGTCCTTGGAGCAATTGTTAACCATCTTCTTAACATTATTCACAGAATGAAATTACTGAGTCAAAATCTATTTGCATTTCAAATTTCCATATGCATCATATTGACAAATTCTACAAAGGCTATGTAAATGTATACTTTCACCAATTACATGTGGACATGTTAATTTCTCCTTGACGTACACAGTGCTTTTTTTTTAAAAAAAGATCAGTTATAGCAGATGAAAGATAAAAATTATATGTTGTCTCCTTTTATATTTCTTTGATTACATATTAGTAGGGTAAAACATTTTACATAAATATATCAGTTATTCTTATTCAACTTTTGGAAATTTTCTGCTGATAACATTTTCCTATTTTTCTTTCTCCCCCATTTTTTTTATAGATTTGTAAAACTACTTGGTTCAAAAATTTTATTTGAGGGGTGCCCCAGTGGTTCAGTTGGCTAAGTGTCCAGCTCTTGATTTTGGCTCAGGTTATGATCTCTGGGTTGTGAGATCAAGCCCTGCATCAGACTCTGCACTTAGCTGAGAGTCTGCTGGAGATTCTCTCTCACCCTCTACCTCTTCCTCCTGCTCTCTCTCTAAAATAAATAAATAAGTCTTTAAAAAACTGCATTTGGACTTTGAATTAAAGTGTTCCATTTAAGGGTGCCTGGTGTAAAGCATACAACTCTTGATTTTGGTTCAAGTCATGATCTCAGGGTCATAGATCAAGCCCTGTGTGGGGCTCTGCACTGAGTATGGGGCCTGTTTAAGATGATTTCTCTCCTCCTACCCACCCCTCCCGCCCCAACTGGTGGTCTTGCTCTCTAAAAAAATTAAAAAATGAAGCGATCCCCTTGCACTTCTATTTTTTTTTAAGATTTTATTTGACGGAGAGAGACACAACGAGAGAGGGAACACAAGCAGGGGGAGTGGGAGAGGGAGAAGCAGGCTTCCCACCTAGCAGGGAGCCTGATGTGGGGCTCGGTCCCAGGACACTGGGACCACGACCTGAGCTGAAGGCAGACACTTAACGACTGAGCCTCCCAGGAGTCCCTGCACTTCTATTTTTATTAAAATACTTTTTACATTGAAAACTAACCTTATGGAGATTTAATTTACGTACCATAAAATGTTCCTAATTTAAATTTACAGTTTTTGAGTTTGGAAAAAAATGTATACATCCAAGTGACAACCACCCAGTCAAGTTATAGAACATTTCTACAACCCCCCAAAGTTCCTTTCTATCCTTTTGTGGTCAAACCCACCCAGCCTTGGTCCTTAGAAAAATACTAATCTTGGGGCGCCTGCGTGGCTCAGTTGGTTAAGCAACTGCCTTCAGCTCAGGTCATGATCCTGGAGTCCCGGGATCGAGTCCCGCATTGGGCTCCCTGCTCGGCAGGGAGTCTGCTTCTCCCTCTGACCCTCCTCCCTCTCATGCTCTCTGTCTCTCATTCTCTCGCTCTCAAATAAATAAATAAAATCTTAAAAAAAAAATACTAATCTTGCTTTTTTATTGAATGGCTTACTCTTTCCCATAATTTCATATATGTGAAATCAAAGAGTATGTTCATTTTTGTGTCTTATTTCTTTCACTGAGCATAGTTTTTGAGACTCACTCATGTTGTTGCATTCATCAACTTTCTGTTTATTGCTTAATAGCATTCCTTTTACAAATATACCACAATTTATTCATCTGTTGAACTGTTGGGGGACATTTTGATTGTTTCCAGTTTGAGGCTAATCAGAGTAAAACTCTTATAAAATGAGTCTCCAATTCATTGTGTAGATATATATGTTCATTTATCTTGGGTAAGTATCTATGAGAGCAATGGCTGTGCCATCTGCTAGAGGTAAATTTAGCTGCTTATAAATTGGCACTGTTTTCCAGAAAGGCTGTATGGTGACTAATTTCCACCAGCAATGCAGGAGGTATCCTGCTCTCTCACATCCTCACTTCTTCACCTACTGTCCATCTTTTCAACATCCCATATGGATAGTGACATTTCACAGTACTTTTATTATGCATTTATTGAAGACTTAGTATGTTAGGCAGTCTTTCATGTGCTTTTGGCTATTTGTTGTTTCTTGTTAATGAAGTATGTGTTCAAAGCTTTGACAATATTTTCATTAACAAGTTTGTCTTCCTTGTTTTCCTTTGCAAGAGATAGTTTTGTATGCTGGATAAAAGTTCTTTACTAGATATAAACTTTGCAAATATGTTCTCCTACTCCTTTTAATTTTATTAATTATGTGTTTGTCATAATAGTTTTAATGAAACATAACTTGCAAAACATTTTATTTACACTTTTAAAGTGTATCATTCAATAGTTGTCTGTATAATCAGAGTTGTGCACCCATTAACAATATCTAACTTTAGAATAACAACATTTTTAATGTTGATGTAGTTCAATTTATCACCTCTTTCTTTATATATTTCATGTTTTCTGTCTCCTACCTAATAAATATTTGTCTACTCCAAGTTGCAGATTTTCTGGGTTTTTTTCCTGAAATTAGTTATAGCTTTTTGACATTTTTAGTTAAATTGTGCGTGACTTTTGGTAAAAGTCAAGATTTGTATTTTTTCATATATACATCCAATATGTCCATCACAGTAAGTTGAAAGGACTATCCTTTCTTCATTGAAAAACCTTACCATCTTTGTTGAAAATCATTCGGGGATATATGCATGGTATTATGTCCATATTGTTCAGCCTGTCCCATTGATTCATGTGCTTAGTCTTATGCCACTATTACCGGCTCAGTGTTGCTCTATAGCATGTCTTGATAATCTGGTCCACCTGTTTCTAAATTGTGCTTATTGTGTGTGATGTTTTTTTCTTTAATTATTACTTCAAATGTGGAATCTAAAAACCAAAACTAACAAACAAACAAACTAAAGAAACAGATTCAGACTCATAAATACAGACAACAAACTGGTGGTTGCCAGAGGGGAGAGGGTGGGTGGTGACAAAATCAGTGAAGGGATTTAAGAGGTACAAACTTCCCGTTACAAAATAAATAAGTCATGAGGATGAAAAGCACAGCATAGGGAATAGAGTCAGTAATAGTGTAATCATCTTGTGTGGTGAGAGAAGGTGACTACACTCTCCCTAAATTGGCCCACCTCCCTCATATTCTGCTTTCAGAGTACAGCTGCTTTACCTCCTCAAGCTTTTTCACTTTAGGCCGATTTACACTCCTCAGCTCAGCAGGACCACTGTGCTCTCCTTGGGTTCCTTCTGAAAGTGCACATAATGTGGTCTGAACGATGAGCTTATCACAAGCCTATATGCACTAGTGAATGGATACGGATGGTGCCTAGTAGCTGCTCACAAAGCTGCTCTTAATATCGGAGCTGCAGTATGGAAGTGAGAAGCAAGGAAACCTTGATGGTACAGTCCTTTGCCCCCTCTCTAAAATGACCTATCAATTGAAACAATTCTTTCAAGTACCTGTGTCCTCCTCCTCAGAAATCAGATCAACACTGACAAGACTCTTTATTTCTATTAGCCCACAGAATACGTCTATCAATGAGAACCTTATATTTCTCAAAATTAAAAATTAAAACAAGAAAGAAATCTATGATTTCTTCCCTCCTTACATAGCCCCAAAATCCTGAATCATGCAGGAAGAGGCATCCTATTGGAAGGGAGAGATGTGTAAGGGAAATTTGAGGAGTTTGAGACCCACTGTTTGGCCCCTGGGCATGGGTAATGCTGCAGCATCCTCAGTGGGCCTCAGTCTTAGCCCTCTTTGCCTTATTTCTCCATCTCCCCTTCTAAACATCACATTCTTTTCAGACAAAGGACTGTAGTTCTAAACATGCTAAGAGGAAAAGAAATCACTTGAACCAAGTACAAACTATTCCCAAACCCCACCCCAAATACTTCTTACCCAGAAGATCCTGGGTAAATCCAATGACAGGCATCTTCCCATGAACTGCAGGAAGCTCATGTGTATGTGGCCCATGAACCACCACCATCATGGGCTATGTCATTTCCCTCTTTGCGAAGCCCTCCCCACAAAACAATCACCAGAGTGCCTGGAATGACATTAGTACTTAATGCATAATGATTAAATTAATGAATTGACAGATGCATAGTTGAATATCTGAATTAAAACATGTCTGTGAAAAGATGAATCTAACAGAGAAATGTCAAAAAGTTTAGAATTTGTGCCCCCTTGGAATGCAAGCATAGCAAAGATGCATGAAGCAGGAGAGATACAGAAAAATAATTATCTGGTTTATTCAACAAGCACACTTGAAAAAGGAGGAAATTATGATATTTGTCAAAGAAGGCATTTATGTAATCCCTTAAAACACTTAATCTATATGCAGAATCTATGAGGCCAATGATAAAGTGAGTTATATTGCCTTATTTCATTGAGCAAATGGGACCTTGAGCCAAAATGAATGACCTGTGGGGGAAAAAAATCATAGTATTCAAAGCTATCCATTCTCTACAGAGATCAAGTAAAGTACATAATTTATTTAATTCTTTTTATCTCAAGTTTTTTATGCCCAGAATCCAAAAAGTACTTCCCTCCAAGGCCTCAATCCCCTTGGGGTCCCCTGCTTCTATAAGACCCAGGGATTTCACTGCCACCTCTGCCACCAGGAATACAGGGCTGGTGAGATGGAGGCTGTCCACTTATCTCCAGTCCATACAGCAAACAGAGCTTTCTTTCCTCTTTAAAGGCTCATAGCCCCTGAACTTCCTCCAATTAATTCTAGAAAGAAAATCCTGCTTGATGTTCTTAGAGAGTTTGCCTGTTTGTCTCTCCCTTTATACTGTGACAGGACACAGAAGGAAACCTGGGATTGGGCAGCAACTCCGCCTCGAAATGTGTTTCCCTTGCATTGTGGCCGGAGCCCCAGACTTTCCTCTCAGTCTACAAAAGTCCTGGGCCCCATGGGAAGACTCAGAGGCAGAACAACTGGTGGACACCATGCACAGGTGAGCTGGGCCAGAGCATCAGGATCCAGGGGGAAACATGGGGAACAAAGATCCAATGGTCCAGTGAACAAGTTTTGCCATCTCGATAAGGAGAGAAAAAAGGGAGGAAAAGGTTACGAGTATAAAATTGGCAACTATTTCTAAAACAGACCTGAACCAGGAAATAGGAGGACACATCCTGAATGGCAGCACAGATGTGTACTTTAGCAGAAGGAAAGCTTTGGTGACACAGTGAAGGTGGAAGAAGGAGAGGCAGGAGGGGCAGACTGCCTCATGGGGTCCCACAGAGTAAAGGACACACTGATCTGTTTCCCCAGCCACTGGTATGTAAACACACAGTACAGAGGAAATCTCAAAAATAGAACCCAAGTTAATGAGAAGACAGAGCCCAGGATGGGAGAGTTTTAGATATTTGGGGTACAGTCTCACCTCTGCTTCTAAAATGCTACACAACTTAGAACTTTACACTTTACCTCTCTGGGCCTCAGTTTCCCAATTTGTAATGTGAGGCATGTGGGTGAGATACAGCTAGCACTTCCTGAGTGTTCACTCTGAGTCAGGGACTTAACTGTGAGCATTTGGTGCTCATGAAATGGTTTCTGCTCATATTATTGCCATCTCAGATGAAAGCCTGAGGTGATTTCCACAGTCATAAAGCTGGTCAGTGTCAGAGTCATGGTCCCAGCCTCACAGTCTAGCTTCTGTGTCCTTGCCGGCCTTTCTCTGCTTTGGTTCCAACACATGGTCCCAGAACAAATGGACAGAGAAGTAGACACACACAGTATCAAAGTCTTACAGCTACTCAGAGAAGCCTTTCTGGAGATCAGTATTAAGCTGGGGTTTTGTAGCAGGGATAAATATTGACTGTGGGGGATAAAGAACAGTAGGAAAAGAAATTAATGTTAATTGTGAAGACAGAGGGAGGGAAATTAGTGATGTATAATGGTCATGGACAAGCCACATTTCTACAGCTGAAGCCAGACGTGTGTTGTAATGCTCAGGAGTAAAATACCTGAGGCGATGATCAGGACAGAGACTTCCAGAAATAATGTCATGAAAAATAATTGAGAGAACTAAGAGTGTTAGGAGGAAAATGAGACCCCTAAAGGGATATGATCACTACTCCAATAACTAAAGGGTTGTCACTGATAAAAAGAACCCCTTGCAGGTGTCAGCAGGGGACACTTCCAAAGCTAGGGCTGCATGAGTCAAGGAGGCATATCTGGTTCATTTCTGAATAAGAAGGTTCTCGACAATGAAGACACGTAGCAAGAGAGCAGCCTGCGCTGTGTCTGAGGGTTTCTTATAATTGGATCTTGACTGTGGGGACTAGACATATATCCCAGGTTTATATAAAAAGTTCACAGAATTGGGTGCAAATTGAGGAGATTCCTGAGCTTCTTCTAATATAAAGATTGTCTGCTTGTCTCAGCCTAGTCGGGAGCTTTCAGCACTACGTGCTCTCAGATTAAATGACAGATCTTCACACAGATAATGGGGAGAGTTGTTCTTAGAACATTCTGGAAGAATGGAGACCTCGTCACCCTTTGCACTGAGTTGGAGCTCTACTTAGCCTCTTAATCCCAAATTCCCATGCAATCATGACAAAGAAAATCCCAATATGTGGGATCATTCTACGCCTGTCCCAAAGGCTTCACAACTGATTATTTATCATAAATAATCTCTACACTTTTAATTAATAATATTAAAAAATACTTCATTGTATCTAAGCAAACACTATTTGAGGCCAACATAGGAGGGGCTGGATAGAACACTTTTCATTGGTTTTTGTTTTTTTCTGAAACGGTCATAAGAATGCTTTTCAGGTAAGTGATTTCTGAGGGCTGTTGTTCTCATGTGGGTTAAATAAATGGCTTGATCTTTTTGTGCCTCCCTTTCTTCTTCCATAAAATGACAGGATTAGGTGAGATGAGCTCTAAATCACTTCTTGATTTAGCAGACTGTGTATGAAATTTCAGGTGTCCTTAAATTGGGACATATTTTAGGTCACTTCCCCTGCCTCCTGCTTTCCTCCATCCTATGATCACTGTGCTTAAGGGTTTGCTACTCATGTCTTCAAGCCAATATTTTCAGCTTTGTGCAGAAACACAAATATTTGGGGCATTTCCCTTTTGTCAGATTCTCTCTGTTCATAATTTCAGGATGTGTGAATCTGATTCCCACTGACCAATGACAAGACAGAACCAGAGCATGATCACTGAATTCATCCTTATAGGCTTCTCAAACCTGGGGGATCTGCAGATCCTTCTCTTCTTCATCTTCCTCCTGGTTTACCTGACCACGCTGATGGCCAATGTCACCATCATGACTGTCATTCGGCTAGACAGGACTTTGCACACTCCTATGTACTTTTTTCTCTTTGTCCTCTCCTGCTCTGAAACCTGCTACACCTTGGTCACAGTACCAAAAATGCTGACCAACCTGCTTTCCACATGTCAGACTATTTCTTTCTCCGGGTGTTCTGCTCAGCTATTCTTCTTCGTGGGCTTGGCTTGTACCAACTGTTTTCTAATTGCTGTAATGGGGTATGATCGCTACATTGCCATCTGCAACCCTCTCAACTACACACTTGTTGTCAGCCGAGCCACCTGTGTGCAGCTAGTTCTAGCCTCCAGCTGCTGTGGCTTCTTGATCTCTGTGGTTGTCAATGTCTTGGTGTTTAGTGTGCCCTTCTGTGCCTCCAATCAGATCAACCACTTTTTCTGTGATATTTCCCCAGTCATAAAACTAGGCTGCACTGACACCAACCTGAAGGAGATGGTCATCTTCTTCCTCAGTATTCTGGTCTTGCTGGTCCCCTTCGTGCTGATCTTCATTTCCTATGTTTTCATTGTCTCCACCATCCTCAAGATTGCATCAGCTGAGGGACAGCGCAAGGCCTTTGCCACCTGTGCCTCCCACCTCACAGTGGTCATTGTCCACTATGGCTGCGCCTCCTTCATCTACCTGAGGCCCACATCCCTATACTCCTCAGATAAGGACCGGCTCATGGCAGTGACCTACACTGTGATCACCCCACTGCTCAACCCTCTCGTCTACACACTGAGAAATAAAGAAGTGAAGACTGCTCTGAGTAAGGTTCTCAGCAAGTACTCATTCCCCAAAACTGTATGAGTGGCTTGGTAAATCAAAAGAGTTATATTCATGATAGAAATGAGGATTTCAAGTTACTTTGATTTTTTTAATTGGGAAGTCTTTATTTGTGGTTAGCCTATATTGATTGCAGTGGTTATATTATCCATTGGTCCCCAGTAAGTTATGTGAATGTGGAAACTCTCAAGCACTCAAGTCATGCTATTTTCATGCACTGGAAATGTAGGTTTTCTCAGCTGACACTACAACTGATGCATTATCCTTCTGAGAATGCCTAGCCCACTGATCCTCTTCTCACACCGAAGGACACCGTGGAGAAGGAGTTTAAGTTTCTCAATGATTTTCTCTATATTTTGAGGTTTCCAAAGAAATATTTATAATAAATAAATTATTTATAGATAAAAAGAATGAATTCACTTATAGTTAAATGAGTAGGGAATTCAGGTTCTAAAAGCCTGATGGTAGAGTAGAAAATATAGACTGTGGACTCACAGAAACCTGGATTTGAATCTTGGTTTGGATCATTTTCTAGCTAAATGCCATGAGCCAAGGTTAACCTCTCTTGTGGTCAGTTATCCCCTGTGTAACATGAGACTCCCAATACCTCTTGAGTGGGGCATTTTAAGAACTCAGTAAATTAGTAGACGCAAAGCAATCCCATGCTTATCTGATAGAAGGCATAGGCATTACAAATTATTGTTCCCTTTCATACCACCTTCCTCCTCTTTCTTTCTACTATAAACCAGGATTGTACTAAATGTCAGATATGGTGGGAAAGTAAGTTGACTACTCAAGAGCTCTGTTGATACACCTACTACTGTGTGCAAAGTAGTAAATTAAGTGTTGTAGGTAAAGAGTGACTGAACCCACCCCTCTCTTTCGTGTCCCATTATAAGAAGTGACCAAATTTCAGTTACCTATTTCAGTATCTCATACATATTCCACTGAGTACTCTGGGTTTTGTTAAAGGTCTGTTTCAATAAAACCACTGCACTTTATGTAATAATTTCATAATTATTCATTCCTCAGCATTTCACTTGAGCACACGCTAGGCTTTCAAAAAAATCTTTGTTCAATTAATACATGATGATAAAAGGCAGTTCGTTGAGATCTCCTGATTTACCTGTAAATATAAATTATCACCAAACTGAATGGATTTTTTTCCTGGATCTTCGTGGTCCTTTTTTTTCTTTTTTTTAAGAGAGCGAATGTATGAGTGGGGTGGGAGGGCCAGAGGGAAAGAAAGAGGGAGAATCTTAAGCAGGATCCATGCTAAGTGCAGAGCCCACAGTGGGGCTTGATTTCATGACCCTGAGGTCATGACCTGAGCCAAAATCAAGAGTTGGATGCTTAACTGACTTAGCCACCCAAGAACCTTTCAGTGTAACTTTAATATTGATTTAATAAGATATTGAATAAAGATTTATTTTATATGATCAACTCAGAATATGTTTCTACTGTTATTTTTTTATCTAACAAATAATTATTTAGCATCTGTCACTCAATAGGCACAATGAGGGTAACGAAGAGATGAGAAATATTGCAAACTAAAAAAAGAGAATTATAACACAGTGTGATAAGTAATTACTTGGGATACAATGGCTGTATATGTTTAAGGATCTACCTCAATCTTAGAGAAATCAAAAAAGACTTCGTGGAGTAAGTAATATTGAAATTGAGATCTGAAAAATAAGTAAAAACTGAGGAAGTAGAGAGTGGTGAAGAGTGTTTGGGGAGGTGCACAGATTCAGAGAAGGATTGCGTAGCTTAGATGAGTATATTTATGTGTTCCACAGGCCCTGAAAATAGAAATCCAGGGTGACAGACAGAGGTGATAATATAAGGCAGAAATGTCATCCCCTTAGGAAGAACTTTCTGGTTTAAATTAAGACAGCCAGATTGGACCCAACTATATTAATAAACAGGGTCTATCCAAGGGTGGCTTGACTTAACATATTTTATAGTTCAAAATTACTCTATGTATGGCAAAAAAGGATAGATGAAGTGATAGATTTATTGATTAAATTAGATCAGTAGATAGAACAGATGGGAGTAGATACGGGATATAAGTTATATATATGTAATTTTATGCATCTATTAAGACAATTATATACATAATTTACTTTAAAATTTGATTTATATATTTAAGATGTGATTTTCCCGATAGGTGCAGAAAAATTCAAACATTTAACATGCAATTATAAATAAAAACATATAAAACTAAAAATAGTAGACTTTTCTAATCCGATAGCCTATCTTTAAAAAATATTGTGCTTAATGATAAAATAGGGGGAATGTCCCTTTGATACCAGGAATAAAACAATAATGCCCACTCTATTCAGTACTGTCCTAGAGGTCTTTCCTATTGTAAGGGAAACAAATAAAATAATGGTAGTTTAAAAGGAAGAACTTAAACTGTGGTCATTGAAAATATTCTTAGGAACATAGAAATTACATAGGAATATACAGATAAAGATAAGAATTAATAAATTAACATATTTACAAGATTCCTTGATACAAAGTCAATAATAAAAAAATAAAATATATTTCTCTGAATCAACAGAAAATAAAATCCTTATGTATAGGAATATGGAATACAGAAATGCAAAAGAACAAGAAAAGTCAAAGTGATCTTTAAAAAGCACTAGTCTAGAGTACTTACATTTCCAATACCAAACCTATAATTAAGTTACAGTAAAAAAAAAAAAAGAGATAGTAAAATGCTGGTGCAAAAATATAAACTTGAACAATGGAAGAAAAAAGATCACTCAGAAATAATCCAATATGCATATATTCATCTGGTTAAGGCAAAGGTGACACTGAGTTCAAGTGCATTCTCTCATATCTGGAATGAAAGAAAATCTTTACAAAAATAGTGCAGGATCAATGGATATCCACAGGAGAAAACAGAAAATCTACCCTTATCTCATATCACACAGGTAATCAATTCCAGATGGATATTAAAACTAAATATTTAAGGTCAAGCAATACATTTTCTAGAATATTGAAAATGTGGGTGGGAGGGGTGGGGTTGGGCAGCACAGGTGAAGAAGAGTGGGAGGTATCACACTGGCTTCTGTTGTATGAAAAGGCAAAGAGAGACAGTGAGTGGACGGGGATGCTTCCTTTTGTCATCCCTCACTCACGAGGCCTTGAAGAAGTTGTTGACTGGGAACTGCACTGGGGAAGGGTCTGGACAGTCTTAGTCTAGACTCCTGACCTGGTTGGGCTGAGACTAAGTAAATAAATCTGCGTTTTCCATTTAGGCTGTAAGTCTGAAGTTTTAGATGGGATACAGTCACATTGTTTTGCAGACCTCCTTCATTCTGCTTAGATATACAATAATTATTTCTGGCTTCATTAATATCATCAGTCCTTCTATATTGGAAATCACATCCCCCACATGTTTTATGTCTGTGAACAACATGACTCTTAACTGTTTTCATTGTCTCTTGAATTACCCAGTGTAAACTTTGCTGCATAATTTTGAAACTAAATTTAATACATATATTTGGACTCAGGGTATACATTTTTATATCCTCCTTCCAAATGACTCCTCCCAAATTCACCTGACTATATTATTACTTTAATTTTGCTCTTATTTCTTATATGTTAATATATTTATACTTGCCTGCACAGCACATACTTAAATCATCTCTAATCCATCCTGGAAGGTTACTCATAATTTAAAATTCTTTGGGTTACAAATATAAAGTAATCCAACTCAAACTGGTATTAATGAAAACTAACCTATTGGCTTATGTAAGCTGAAAAGTTCAGTGTTGCAACAGTTTTGGGCACAGGGTGATATAGAATTCCAATAGTCATCTTCACACAGTCTTTGAGATGTGTCTGAAAGCTCTGCTTCTTCAATCTTGGCTTCGTTTTTAGTCTAAACTCAACAGTCTCTGACAACTCCAGCTCACACAATCCAATCCAAAGGAAGAGAGAATTCACTTCTTCAAATGTGAAAACAAAAGTCAAGACATTGAATTTTGTTGTTCCTGATTGTCCAGACTTGGATCACATGCCTATCCTGAAGCAAACCCTTAAGCCAGAGGGAATCCAGTGGCTGACTGCCATAGTGTCACCTGCTCTCCCCTGGAACATTAAAGCGAGGCAATTGGATGAGATTGAAGCCAAAATTTGAAAAAAATTAAGGTAGTAGTGAAGAGGAAAAATCTGTGCCCTAAGATGGCTGACCGAGCCAGCAGGGAAGTCCCAGTCCCTGTCCCAGGGCTCTTCCAGGTTCTTCTCCTTGCTCTGCTTCCCGTGCATGGTCCTTCTCCCTGCTCCATTTCCCATGGGCACCAAAAGTGCCAAGTATGTGGAAGTAGAAGTGTATAAATTACCCCTTTTTCGAATCATGAGGGACGATGGACTCTGAAAAACAAACTGAGGGTTCTAGAGGGGAGGGGGGTGGGAGGATGGGTTAGCCTGGTGCTGGGTATTGAGGAGGGCACATTCTGCATGGAGCACTAGGTGTTATGCACAAACAATGAATCATGGAACACTTCATCTAGAACTAATGATGTAATGTATGGGGATTAACATAAGAATAAAAAAAAATTACCCCTTTTTGCTTGTGCTGGGGCTCAGACCTTTGGAGTTCATCCTTCCCTGAGCCCATCGGTGTTAAATAAACCTCCTATCCTCCAAGATCTCCGAGTGCCACTTGGTTCTTCCAACCAACAATCCAGTCCAGGTTCCGTAACATTTGGTTCCCTAACCGGGAAACCCATTGTTGTCACTGGTTTGGGGGCAACGGTGGGGCAGGGACGGAACAAGAGATTGGAACGAGAGATCAGAACGGAGAAGGTGCGCCCTGCCTAATATTCAGCAGTCCCCTCCTCCCCCTTGGTCGCCTCAGACTGGTCCCACTCCGCCGTTCCCGCTGACTCGGAGACTTGGCAGGTGAGGACCTGGTCTCGATGTTGGATCACGGTAAGGCCTGGGGGCCCCAGACCCAGACAGACCCACCTGCTGGAGTGGAAGGGACCTCTTAGAGGTCTCACAGGTAGGGATTCCCAGGGAGGGAATGTAACTTCTGGAGTGTGAATGTGTGAGTGAATGTACAGTCCGACCTGGCTTGCTCAAGTGGACTGATTCTGTGACTCCATGGGCGGGCACCCTTAAAGTCCTCAGAAGCCTATGGAGTCTGAGTGGGCCTGTCTGTGATTCTGTGGTGAACGGCATACAGTCTAGGGTGACATCAGAATAGTTTTTGATCGTAAGTCACAACGCTGACACCGCTACTGCTAAGCCTCACCTAAGCTCCCTCAGGACACAGCCAGACGGGCATCTAATTGGTCTCCACCCCTTTTTGTCTGTCTCTATGCCATCACACATGGGAATATTATCATGGGGTCAGGACAGAGTAAACCCACGGTCCTCGAGATCATGATCAAAAATTTCAAGAAGGGGTTCTCGGGAGACTATGGAGTCAGGATGAATCCTGGCAAACTGAGAACCCTATGTGAATTGGAATGGCCCACCTTTAATGTCAGGTGGCCTTCTGAAGGGATGTTGGATGTCCCAACTATCTGTCGAGTGTGGCGAGTCATAATAGGAGAACCAGGACACCCCAACCAGTTCCCGTACATTGACTCCTGGCTAGGAATTGCCCAGACCCTTCCCCCTTGGGTGTGATTCACTTGCAATAGGCAGAGACAGGCCAGGGTCTTAGTCACCTCATCCAAGTGGCCCAAAGAAGGCCGACAGAAGCCCCAGCCTCCACAGATTCTAACTGGAGATCCCAAAGATGAACTGATCCTGCCTCCACCATACACACCTTAAAGTTCTGCACCCCCAGTTCCAAACACTCCACCGCCATCAGTGGATCCACTCTTTCCAGGACCAGCAGCCAGGCTGTGCCCCAGGCCAGACGTAAGTGTCCTCCAAATGCTGGTACGAGAGACACGGGAACCCAAGAGATGCAGTGAAGATGGGAGAGTGCAACCAGGTCATTCCATGATGTATTATCAACCTTTCTCCACCACGGACCTCCTCAACTGGAAACCCAGCACTCCTTCCTACTCTGAGAAAACACAAGTTATGGTAGCCCTCATGGAATTCCTCTTCCAGACTCACTGGCCGACCTGGGAAGACTGCCAACAGTTATTCCACACCCTTTTTAACACAGAAGAGAGGAGAATACTGAGGGGAGCACGGCAGTACCTAGAAGAGCATGCACAAGCGGGAGTCATCGACCCTGGGCTAACACAGCTGCACCTGAGGAGCGCCCAGCATGGGACTTCACCACAACCAAGGGACAGGCCCACATCCGCCAATTCCAGGAAGTCTTCTTCTGGGAAATCCGGGCAGGAGCTTAGAAACCCATGAACATGACTAAGATATACTCAGTCACTCAACAACCAGGGGAGTCCCCCGGAGACTACTACAAAAGACTATGTGAAGCCTACAGGATATACACTCCATTTGACTCTGAGGCACAGGAAAGCCAACAGATGGTAAACACCTCCTTTGTGGCTCAGGCCACCCCAGACATCAGAAAAAACCTTCAGAAACTAGAGGGTTTTGCTGGGATGAACATCACCCAGCTAACAGAGCTTGCCAATAAGGTCTACATGAACAGGGAGGTCACAGCCGAAAGGGAAGCTGACAAAAAGATGAAAAAGGTCAGCCTCCTCGCCACCTCCCTGAAAGAAAAGGACGACACAAAGGCGGGGAGACCCCGACCACTGAAAGGGGGGAGACCCAGGACCCCCTTGGCAAAGGATCAATGTGCCTACTGTTAATGAGAAAGGGCATTGGAAAAATGAATGTCCCAACCAGGGAAAGGCTCAGAAACCCAGCCGCTACAAGGAAGAACCCTGAGAGGAAGACCTCATAGGCCTTGCGGGAATAGACTCAGACTGAGGGGGACCGGGCTTTCTCCTCTTTGGCCCCCATGAGCCCCAGTCAGAATGAAAGTAGGGGGCCAATCAGAGACTTTTATGGTTGATATTGGGGCTGAGCACTCTGTTGTCACCTTCCCAGTGGCCCCTTTCAGCAAAAGGACTGCAACCATCCTTGGGGCCACCGGGATGCAGGCGATACAACAGCCCTTTTGCCAGGCTCGCCAGCACAAACTCGGGGGCCACAAGGTCCAACATGAATTCCTTTATCTGCCTGATTGCCCCATTGCCCTCCTGGACCGAGACATACTCTCCAAGCTTGGGGCTTAGATAACCTTTGAGCCCACTGGACACACCAGCCTCCGATTGAACCCAAGGCAAAAGGAGACAGGGTCTCTGGTACTAGCAATTGCCACGCTGAGGGAAGAAGAATGGAGGCTATTCTGTGCCAGGCCCAACCAAGCAGGCTGCCAGAGTTCAGACTCTCCTTCCCTTCAGTATGGGCTGAAGACAACCCACCTGGACTAGCCCGGAATCAGGCCCCTATTGTTGTTGAACTGATCCCATGAGCCCAACCTCAGAGGCAAAGGCAATACCCCTCCCACAAAAAGGTAAGGTTGGCATCCAAGAACATCTGGCCAAACTCAAAGAAGCAGGTATTCTAATCGAGTGCCAGTCAGCCTGGAATACCCCACTCCTGCCAGTCAAGAAGCTGGGAGGGGGATACCAACCAGTTCAAGACCTGCAGGCCATCAAAAAGGTAACAATCTCTCTGCACCCAGTGGTCCCGAATCCATACACTCTCTTTGGCCAAATCCCAGGGTCAGCCAGATGGTTCACTTGGCTAGATTTAAAGGATGCCTTCTGCCTCTGCTTAGCTCCCCAGAGCCAGCCACTGTTTGCCTTTGAATTGACTGAACCTGATACAGGGTGCCAGATGCAATTAACTTGGATGCGCCTCCCACAGGGGTTTAAAAACTCACCAACACTCTTTTGGGAAGCACTGACTGCGGACCTCGCCAGCTTCCCAAGAGAGGCTGCACGATGCACCCTCCTACAGTATGTGGATGACCTCCTCTTCACCAGTGACACCCAAGAAGACCGCACAAAAACACAAAGGCCCTCCTACAGCTCCTGTCAGACTCGGGATACTGAGTCTCATGGAAGAAGGCCCAAATCTGCCAACAACAGGTCTGATACCTCAGTTTCTTCCTCACCCAAGGGAAGAGAGAACTAGGGCCAGAGAGAAAAAAGTCATCATCTCCCTGACACAGCCCCAGACAAAAATGGGCCTGTGAGAATTCCTAGGGGCTGCAGGATTCTGCCGCATCTGGATCCCTGGGTTCTTGGCAACAGCAAGACCCCTCTATGATCTCTTAGGGGGACCAAATCAAGAACCCCCTGCCTGGACTGAGGAAGCAGAAGCAGCCTTCACAGAGATAAAGACCGCCCTGTGGTGGGCTCCAGCCCTGGGCCTACCAGATGTAGAAAAACCCTTCAATCTCTTTGTACATAAAAAGGAAAAAATAGCGTTCATGGTACTCACCCAGACTATTGGGCTCTGGCAATGGCCAGTTGCATACCTGTCAAAGAAGCAGGACCCCGTGGCAGCAGGATGGCCACTGTGCCTCAGGGAGCTGACAGCCACAGTCCTACTCATCAAGGAGGCAGAAAAACTCACCCTGTGGCAAGAACTTAATGTCAAGGTCCCTCATGCAGTTGTGTCCCTCATGAACACACAGGGACACCGCTTCCTTTCCAACTCTCAGCTAGCACAATACCAAGGGCTCTTCTGCGAAAACCCATGGATCACCCTCGAAACAGTAAGGACATTAAACCCAGCAACCTTCCTCCCCATGGAAGAGGAAGAACCAGACCATGACTGCTCTGAGGTGACTGATGAAGTCTATATGAGCTGTCCAGATCTGCGGGATCAAGCCATAAAGAATCCAGAGCTCATGCGGTGTTCAGTGATGGCAGCAGTTACCTACAAAAGGGTGCCCGGAAAGTGGGTTATGCAGTAACCACAACAACTTAAGTCCTAGAAGCTAAGGCATTAGAAGCTGGATGGCAGCTCAATGGGCTGAACTATATGCCTTAGTCCGAGCCCTCACCCTCGGTGAGAGCAAGTGAGTCAACATCTATACTGACTCTCGGTACACCTTCGCTACTGTACATATACATGGAGCCATCTACAAGGAAAGGGGCCTCCTAACTGCAGCAGGGAAAGCTATCAAGAACAAAGAGGAGATGCTGAGACTCCTCGAAGCCATCTGGTTTCCAAAGGAAGTAGCAATCCTGCACTGTAAGGGACACCAGAAAGGAGATGACCCCATCATGTGGGGAAATCATCTGGCAGATGAGGCAGCCAAGACCGCAGCCAGGGAGGACATGAACAGAGCCCCTTCCCTCACCATGGCCCTGACACCCCAGGAAGAAGTCCCTCTGCCCAGTTACACTAAAAAGGAAAAAGAATGGGCCATGGCTGAGGGGGCCACCCTGACTGAAAAGGGATGGTCGATGATGCCATATGGGTGCGTCTTCATTCCAACAGCAACTGGAGGGCATCTAGTCAAGGAACACCACTGACTCACTCATCTGGGAAAAACTGCATTAGAGGCCCTTCTCAAGAAGCACTACTACATCAGTTGGCTGCCAGCACTATGCTGAGCAATGAGTGAACGGTGCATAACATGTGCTAAAAACAATGCTTGATCTGCACCACGCCCCCCGCCAGGTGTCCAGAGGATGGGAGCAACCCCCTAGATCTAAGATCTAGAGATAGACTTCACAGATGTGCAGCTGAGCAGGGGGTTCAGATATCTCCTAGTAATAGTATGCACATACTCTGGGTGGGTCAAAGCTTCCCAACCAGGACAGAGCAGAGCCAGGAAGTAGCTAAAGTCCTTTTGTGGGAGATCGTACCCTGGTTTGGCCTGCCATTAACAATCCACAGTGACAATGGACCCGCATTTGTAGCAGACACTGTATTGTACTGGCCTTAACCAAATCTCTCAACATCACCTGGAGACTCCATACCGCTTACCAGCCCCAAAGCTCAGGAAAAGTAGAGTGAATGAATTGCACCCTTAAGGGAAACTTAGCAGAGTTTTGTCAGGAGACTAACCTCTCATGGCCAGATCTGCTTCTCCTAGTTCTCCTGTGTGCTCGCTGCATGCCTGGGACACTAGATTTCTCCCCTTTTGAAATATATGGACGCCCCCCCATGCCAAAAAAATAAAGGAGCAGCTTCAGGCCCTGGGGGCCACCCTAAATAAATTACAAAAATACACCACTGAGAGGGCCCCAATCTCCTTAGGGTCTTGGGTACACTCCTTCCAGACAGAGGACTCAGTTGGGGTCAAGGATTGGAAGAAAGATCTCCTCAAACCACAGTGGACAGGACCCCACACTGTTGTACTAGCCACCCCTACTGCCCTCAAGGTCTCAGGTGTCACCTGTGGGTCCACCACTCCAGAGTGAAGAAAGCTCATCATTCAGACGAGGAGTCATGCCAGTGGAAAGTCCAGCCAAACCCCACAGACCTGCTCTGGCTTTGCCTTCGATGAGACCCCACCGACTAATGGACACCTGCTTGCCGTGGTCCCTAGCTCTCATCGGCGTGATATCCCTCATCCTAGCAGTCAGACTTTATACTGTTGCCCCTTCTGACTGGACTTTCCCCCAGAGACTTGCCATTGTTGTTGTTTATTGGGTCACCTTAGGATGTATTACTACACTCACTTGCTCACAGGTTTCCCCTCCCTTACTCTCCAAGCCATAAGGACACTAGGGAGCACCAACTACCCGCCATGTACATGCCAGCATTATCATAGCCCTCTTGGGCAAATAACCTCAATGAGTGTGCTAAATGCCACCCAACCCTCTGCCAACATGAGGATCTATTCTATGTGTCCAGTCACCCAACAGACCGATGTCCCAACTGCTATGTGTCCCTACCCCTGAGGACCCCCAGACCCTCCACGGCCTCTCCCCACTCCTGTCCCAAAAGCCCCTGCCCGAGCTCCCACTCTCACTCTAACTGCAGCCATACCCAACCGAGAACAGACAACACCAACCCCATGGTCTCCCTGTTCTTGTACCTCCGTATACCCTAGCATACCAAGACAATGTTATGACTCAAAGGAAGTTACTGTTTGTCACCATAGAGGGGAGACACTCATGACAGGAAAAATTAGGCCCAGAATATACTGGAGATATAGGAATCTGAGATGTCCTGAGGAAAAGGGCCTAACCTGCTGGGAACCTGACCTTTATCAACCCCTGCTGAGGCTTCCTCCCCATCGGGGACCTCTCGCTCTAGACCCTCAAGTGAATGGTATATTAGAAGGGACCCACCATTTACTCAACACAACCAACCCTCGGTTGGCTGCAGATAGCTGGCTCTGCCTGCGAACCGGGCCCCCTCAGCTTATAGCAAGCCCACTGAGTTTCCTCAACCTGACCAGACCCACGAGTGACCCTCCCAAACCCGCAGAAATAGACCCAAAACCGGCCAAAGTATTGTTGTCTTACCTGGCCCCCGACTGTGTCCATAATCCTGGGGAAACACATTCAGTAGGAAGCCTATCTGCCACCCAGTGTCTCCAAACCCACAGATGCCTTTCGCTTGATGGGTGTATGTCTGTCACACCATGGTGCCCTCCAGAACCTGGCACCCTTTTCATGTGCAGATGGTATATTTATCGATGCTTACCAGCTAACTGGGCGGGGACATGTGCATTGGTGCTTCTTAATCTCCAGGTAGATATAATCCCCAATAATTAATCCCTTCCCATTCCCTTTTTGGCACATGCACAGCCCAAAAGGGCCGTCCAATTCATCCCACTATTGGCTGGATTAGGCATAACAACGGCTGTGGGCACTAGAATAGGAGGAATCGCCTCATCCTCCTATCACTACCAGCAACTGTCAGAAAATCTTGCAGAAGATAAAGAACAGGTGGCCATGTCTATAATGACCATACAAGGTCAGATGGACTCCCTTGCAGCAGTGGTACTACAGAATCAGAGGGGCTTGAACCTGCTCACCGCTGAAAAGGGGGGACTTTGTCTTTTCCTAAATGAGGAATGTTGTTTCTATGTAAACCAATCAGGGTTAGTCAGAGACATGATCCAGCAACTACAGGATCGGTTTGCACACAGGAGAGAAGAATTAGCTAATTCTTGGGGCATTTAATATAATATCTGGAGCTAGGCTACATGGCTCCTTCCCCTAGCCGGTCCTCTCCTCATGATCCTTTTGGTATTCCTGTTCGGTCCATGTATTACTAATCTCATCACCCAATTCATCAGCTCTTGGATAGAATTAATTAAATTACAACTACTGGTAACCCAATACAGACCACTAGACTGGCAAGAGCCCTAATAATAATAATAATCAATGCCCATTCAAGTAAGAAAAAGGCATCGAAAGGGGGAATGAAGAGGAAAAATCTGTGTCCTAGGGTGGCTGACTGAGCCAGCAAGAAAGTCCCAGTCCCTGCCCCAGGGCTCTTCCGGGTTCTTCTCCCTGCTCCATTTCCTGCATGCCAAAAGTGCCAAGTATGTGGAAGTAGAAATGTATAAATTACCCCCCCTTTGCTTGTGCTCAGGGCTCAGACCTTTGGAGATCATTCTCCTCTGAGCCCACTGGCATTAAATAAACCTCCTAACCTCCAAGATTTCCAAGTGCCACTTGATTCTTCCTTCGGGGTTCCAGTCCAGGTTCCGTAACAGTAGGAGTGACCATTTGTATATCTTCTTTGGAGAAATGTCTATTCGGGTCCTTTACCCTTTGTTTAATCAAGTTATTTGGTTTTTGGTTCTTTGTTGTCATTATTGCTTTGCTTTTGAAATGTATGAGTTCTTTATGTATTTGGGACATTAACCACTTATCAAATACATACTTTGCAAAAATTTTCTCCTACTCTGTAAATTATCTTTTCATTTGTGGATTGTTTCTTTGCTGTGCAGAAGCTTTTTAGTTTGATATACTTGATGTTTGCTTTTGTTGCTTGTACTTTTGGTGTCATATCCAAAAAATTATTGCCAAGACCAATAACAAGATAATATTCCCTCTGTTTTCTTTGAGAAGTTTAGAGTGTCAGGTCTTATGCTTAAGGATTTAATCTATTTTGAGTTGATGGATGTGTATGGTGTAATATATGGGCCCAATGTCATTCTTTTGCATGGAGATATCCAGTTTTTTCCAACAGCTTTATTGAAGAAACTCCTTTTCCCATATTGAAAGCACACAAAAAGCCAACAGGTATATGAAAAATTGCTCAACATCACTTATCATCAGGGAAATGTAAATTAAAAGCATGATGAGGTATCAGCTTACACCTAGATTAAATGTTCATAAGAATGAATTTTATCAGAAACAAAAGGTAAGTATTGGCAAGGAAGTGGAGAAAAGGGAACTCTGATACCCTGTTGGTGGAATTGTACTTGGTATAGCCATTATGAAAAACAAAATGGAATTTCCTCAAAACATTAAAAATAGAACTATCATATGATCCAGCAATCCCACTTCTGAGTATTTATCCAAGGGAATCAAAATCAGGAGATCAAAGAGATACCTGCACTCCCGTGTTCATTGCAGCACTATTCACAATAATCAAGATATGAAAACAAACTAAAGGTCCACATGGAAAGAAGAATAGATAAAGAAAATGTGGTACATACATACAATGGAATCTTATTCAGCCTTAAAACAGAAGGAAGTCCTGTCATTTACAACTACCCAGATGAGCCTTGAGGACATTATGGTAAGTGAAATAAACCAGTCACAGAAGCACAAATACTACACAAGGTCCTTATAAGTGGAATCTAAAATAGCCAAAGTCATAGAAGAGAATGGAGAATAAATGGTGGTAGCCAAGGGCTAGGGGGAGGGGAAAATGTGGAGAGGTTTGTCAAGGGTACAAAATTTCAGTTATGGAAGATGAGTTCTGGAGATCTGCTATACCACATAGTACTACAGCTAACAATACAATATTGTATGTTTACTTAAAATTGGCTAAGAGGATAGATCTTATGTTTGGTATTTTCACCACAAAATAATAAGAAGAATGATAATAATAATAGTAATAATAATAACAATAGTGATGGGAGGAAACGTTGGGAGCTGATGGATAGGTCTATGGCCTTGGTGGTGATGATGGTTTTATGGGTTTGTACTTATCTCCAAACTCATCGAGGTGCCTACATTAAATATACACAGCTTGTCACAGGTACCTTGATAAAGTAGTAGAAGTGAGTGATAGGCATCAATAACAAAACAAAGTTCAGCATTCCAATTCAAATATATTAAATTCCACTCTTCTTCCCACTTCTTCATGGGCATTACTTTTTGTCTCAACCAGTTTTCATTCTCCCTTTTGCTCCCTTTTGTATCATTATTTCTTCATCTACCGGATACTTGATGGGTTCCTACTTTCTTCCCATGTCATTGTTAGGGGTTTTCAACATCCATCTAGGTATGTTTGGAAAGTGATGCTGAAATTGCATTTATTCCTCATGTGGCCAAAGAACAAGAGAAAACCAGAAACTTTGGAGATTAGAAAAATACGTGATGGTATTTTTGTGTAAACTGAGAGGTCATTTGTATCATTGGGTAATGCTGCTGTGACCACTGATCTACCCAACACTCTGCACACATTGATATCATGTCCCCTACGCACAACAGTATGCTATATTTGCTTCTGGATAATGGAGGAGAGAGGTAGGAAAAATGCACTCGGTATGGGTAGTGAGCTGTGTCTCCTTTCAGCTCACTCCCACCAGGGCCTTCTCTATAAAAAACAACATTGCTCAATCGACCCTCTCAGCCTGACAGGAAAGACTTCCCTAATTGTAAATACAAAAGCACATTTTAAGCTAAACAAACATGTTTTACAATGTACCTATCATCATGAATCTCTGTATAAATTTCCCTTTTGTCCTTTTGGTAATGTGTAAAATTGAGAAATCAACTTAAAATTACTCAAATTTTCTAGAATTGCTGCATGCTGCATCTGAGAGTTGTGGAGAGCCCTCTGTTCCCCAAACCTTCTTGCCTGGCCCCAATTTTGAGCAATTTGGCATTTGGTGATTTCCCTCTATCTTTCACAATCAACTCAGCTGTTAATTAAACACAGAGCAACATCTCCATGACAATGACTCTGGCATCAGGAGACCCAGCAAAGAACCGCCCACTACCAATAAATACAACAAAAGTGCCAACTCTTCTGTGGTCAGTATTTGAGGTGGGTTGTGGATTTTGGTCAATTGGCACAAAAGGGCAGGAGGAAACTGGGTTGCCTTTGGTCGGGGTCTAAGGCCCCAGGCTATCATCACATCTCTGTCCCCGAATAGAGATCAGTAGCCTCTGTCCCATTTTGATCGTTCCCCTTCCTCCACTTCAGCTTCGGTTCAGTCTCCAGCAGCCTCTGTGCCTCTGTTCCTCTTAGGAAGAGGGAGGACAGATGGGAGTCCATCACTGAGTAACAGACATCCGTCTAGGACTGAATCCCTATCCAACTGAGAAACTGGACAATGGACAGAAGGTGAGAGTAAACATCTAGCTCCCAGTGGGATCTGTGGTTTTACATCTCAGGTAAGAGACAGAGAAGGGTGATGCGCCATGCCGGTACAGTGCCTCTAAAAACAGATGTCACCACAAGTGAGGATGTCGTCTCCAAATAATGTTATCCAGGACTGTTTAAGCCTTAAAGTGAATTTCTGTAAAGCTATGCATATAAATTTTATACATATCCTAAATTAACTGACTCAGTGTGCTTCCTCAATTTACATAGACACTGTCTTGGTTCTGATTTAACTCAGTAGGGCACTCAACAATATTTTAATCAGAAAATCTTTAGTTCATTAGAGCAAGGATACTTAACATAAAATCTACCCTCTTCATAAATATGAAGTACATAATACCGTAGTGTTAACTACAGGCACAGTACTGAAAAGCAGATCTCTAGAATGGATTCATCTTGCATGGCTGACTCTCATAGCCATTGAACAACCACTCCGCACTTCCCTGACCCTGGCAATCACCATTCTGCTCTGTGTCTATGAGTTTGACTCTTTAGCTTTCTCCTATATGTGGAATTTGCTCTTCTGTGACTGGCTTACTTCACTCAGCATAATGTCCTCCAGGTTCATGTTGTTGAAAATAGCAGGATTTCCTTTTTTTTTTTTAAGTCTGAATAACATCCCATTGTGTATATATACCTACAAAATCTTGAATAATGACCTTTTTCAGAAATGGTTGTAGTATGTGGCATCTAGACAATTACAATACCTAATACAGGTCCTAGTACTTAGTGAGTTCCCTGCAAACAATGATAGTTGACAGATATGAAGACACAGAAATCCAAAGGAACACAAAATTAGCATCAGTCAGAATCACTAGCACAAGCTCAAAGAGACCAGTTGGGCTCAGGAACAGAACACGGGAGCAACTGTACGAAGATGCACAAAGAGGGAGTTAGTATCTACATAATAAACACCTCAAGGAGGCATAATAACACAATTGCAATAACATTCTGAAAGACAAATACCATTCTTCTGTTGCAGGCACATCCACTTGGTTGCGTTCTAGTCTTGGGGTCTTCACAGCACTCTCTGAAGCTCAATTTTTTCATCTCTCAGATGAGACTGCTAGGCTGGAGCTTTAAGATCTCTTATGACCATGGCATTTATGACTCAGACTTTTGGAGATTCTCCTGGGTAAGGGGCAGGGCTGATGCAGCATGCCCTTCCCTGTCCTGTGAAAGGAAACTGTCTTTATCCTATTAAACCCTTTCTGAAACCAGTGGAGTGCAGCCAGCAGTATCAAAGTCATATTCTGAAAAGCATCTGCCCCATTTTGATTCTAAATGATAATGACAGAATTAATATTTGTATAACACTTAACCATTGCAGTAGTATTTTCTCACTCATTTTGGAGAAAGCTTGAAAGTTAAGTTAGCTGATTATGAGTGAACTCCATTATAAAGATGAGAAAATTGATTCAGACACATCAAAGTCCCATAGCCAAAACATAGTGGGGTCAGGACTTGAGTCCACAGCAAAAGTGTAACAGAAATCTTGTCTTAAAGTACTTTCACATGGAAGGAGAGGGACAGAATTCTGCTTTCCTCTTCTCACCAACATATGTGTGTGTGTGTGTACATGTGAGCAATACTCCTACACCAGTCAGATGATCTATAATCTAGTAATAGTTCTAATGGCTGTGTGAACTTGATGAGTATCCTCAAACTCTTTGGTTATCAAATTTCTCATCTTTATAATGGAGATATTAAAAATAATATATACCTCAAGGACTCATTATGAACACCAAATGAGACAATACATATACATTTTTTTCACTCTATCCTGAATATGGTGAATTGTAATAAATGTTAGTTCACATTATATTTCTAAAAGATGGTTCTAAATTTTGGTTGATAAACTATTAGCAAAATTGTATTTTAATTGTTTTCTTCCTGGAAATGTCAAAAGGAATACTGACAGACTAATGGTGGGGATGAAATTCCCCCTAAAGGACTAACTGAAGTAGGCTGGGGGTGAGGTTAATTTGTGACCCTGATGTGAAGTTTATGGTACAGAAACAGAAGAAAGGGAAAAATGTGTGTCTCTTGTTTCACAGACCTGTATAAACATCTGCTTTTCCTTTGGAAATATGAAGACTCCGTGTGTTGACACAGCTAAATAGCAGGCCCTGGTTCCATTCTGAAGGGCCAGTCAACACTAAGGAAAGTGGTCATCAACCCAATCACAATGTTTACATGAATAACACCAGTAATATCCATATTTTTATCAAAATGCTTACTGGTGATATTCAAATACTGTTTGTTCTTCAAAGCTTTCCAGAAATTATTTGTTTTTTCCTCAAGATTTTCAGGACATTTTGCTTGTACTTCTTTCATAATGTTTATGATAGTCTGCCTTGTAATATGCTTGTTGTTTGATTCTCTCTTCTTGGAGAAAGGAACTGTGATTTTATTCATGTTTACATTTTCAGTGCTTAGAACATAATAGAAATCATGAAATCATAAAGTATGAGAATCATGGAACAATGTATTCCAGTCTTTAGAAGCTCAATGAATAGTTGAGTTTGATACCTAAATACATAGATACCTAAAAACATGTTGTACAAAATATGTATCATTGATAATTATAAAACATCCATAAGGAAAAAGCCCTAGGTTTATATTCATATGTGACTAAGATTAACTACAATTTATTTTCTAAATTTGTTTCATACCATCCCCCAACAAAATAGAAAATGTAGGAAAACTTTCTACCAGGCGTAAATAACTGATATGGATGACTCTGGCTACAGAGCAACCAGAGGTCTAGCCCTTGCTCCCTCCAGCGCAGAGCAGGACTCTTTGGAAAACCAGATTACCTTCAGTCAAGCTTGGAAAGCCTCAGGGGAATGATAATCCCTCTTAAATTTTCCCTCCCCTAGAAATCACAGAAAAGGCAGATTCAACAACTTGCCATGAGTTAAATGCTCATTATCTCACTGATGAAAATATTTCTGGTCCAACTTCCACAGAACAACAGTAAAGTAATGAAAAAGAAGTGTTTACTGAGCATTCACCATTTACTAAATTAGACTCTTTCATATACATGCTTTCAATTAATTTCCACTGTAGCCCTGGGATGTAGGAGTTACTTTTCTCACTATACAAATGAGAAAACGGGACTTGGAGAATTTATGATCTTACCACTAAGAATATGCCAGAGTCAGGATTAAGGCCTAAATCTGTTTAAGTTCAATACCTACTTTATTCCTACATTACTCAACTTTACTTGTGTGTATAAAGGTAAAATTTGAGATCATATGCATGGAAATTCATTAGTAGTCCTGAGAATTGGGGATCCCGGAATTAGAAAGATAACAGTTTACTAGTAATAAATATGCTTTCTAGGAAATAAAAGCCCTTGTGTCAGGCATTGAACAAAGAATGAGGGGAATAAGGTGGAGGAAGAGAAGGTCTGACGGGGTGAGGCATGATACTATGGAGACACAAAACATCAGGGACAGGACAGCCACTGTGCTTCCCTGAACTATTTATACATCTGGATGAAAGTGGTAGATACTAAATTATGCCCAGTCTCATTATATTTTCCAAGAATGTTTTAGTTCAACATTTCTATAACAGATATAAAGAAACCCAGAAATAAGCACAGACATATTTTTTTCCAAGGATATACAAAAGATTTTTCTCCTTGGTGCTTTCAGTTGCAAGTGCAAATCTGTCATTTCAATCATCACACTATTTTATGATAATCACTTCTGCAAACATCTCACCTTGAACTGTGAAGTCTTGGACTGGGTCTTATTTATATGTGTGTCCTTAACACACAGTGCCTGGTCCTAATCACATTGCTTAACACTTCTTGTATAGCATATGATATTCTTGATTTAGGGGTTCTCTGCTAAGGTAGGGTACACTGCCATTAATTTTCATTATTGGTATTATTTAAGATAATAACTTCAAATGATATGCTTTTTTTAAAATGGGATAAACACAAGTCTACCTTATAATTTCTCTCCCATTTACTTACATTCCCATATACCCTAGAGAGTAACATATGTCCAAGGATTTGGGAATACATGGAATTCCAGTGATGCTCTCTTCAGTGCTATATTCCTATTGTAAATGGAGATTTCTCTTTTCGGTTTGAAAGATACTACTTAGTTCCTTGTAGTACAGAAACCCTTAGGCATTCTTGGTCTTGTACAATCCTCATGCCCAGGAGGAAAGAACACTGAGGATTCTCTTACTCTGCACATTCTAGGAAGGCTTCTTGACACCACGAGATAAATAACAACATGCCAAGTTAGCTTTTTTATTTGTATGATTATTATTTATTGAGAAGCTATTAGGTACTTAAGATGGTTCTAGATACTGAAGAGCATTCAGGTGAAGATACATAAAATTTACATCTTCCCCTTAAGGGTACAAAATCCAACAGAAAAGAGAGATGAGAAAAATGCAACACAATATTTCAAAATCAAGTAAACACATTAAATTGGCAATTAATGTCTTACACAAATTCTGAAGAAGAAACAACTCTTTATGGGGAGATATCAAGGAAGTTCCCCAATAAGCAGATTTGGCTGAGGCTTCAGAATAATGGTAAAACATTTATAAATAAAAAATGGGTAACAAGCTAGCATAAGCAAGGAGTAGAGGCAAGGAAGATGCAACATAACTGCATGAGAGTGATGCATTCCATGAAGGTTGATATGATCACAGACACATAGTTTGGTTTCCAAAACAAGACCTTAAAAACCACAAAGTGTTGGGATATGAAGTCATGAGTAAAATTTTGAGGAGGGGAGTAATATGATATAATTTATATTATAGAAGTTTACCTGGCATCAGGGGCAAGATGCATTGAAGAGATGTGGGTGGGATGGGAAGGACAGGCACAATGGGGTGTCAGTAGGAGTTAAGAGAAGTGATGGAAATGGACAAGGGTCCTGAGGAAGATGGGGGTACTCTCTGTAGGGGGAAGGACTCTGAGGTGGGCATTGGAGGATGCAGAGGTATTTTCTATCCTGGAAAACTTTTTTGAGATTGGGGAACAGAAGGAAGGTTCAGAAGCAAGCGTCAGCATAATGAGAGTATGCAAAGGTGGAGCCAAAGACCATGCCAGGAAGTGTGGCCAACAGGGGCAAGGAAAATGCAGGTCCAGGTTACAGAGAGATGGGAACTAAGAGTCGGACTGTAAGTATAAGGGGAATGCTAATGAGAAGCTGCTGAGGATCACAGACAAAGTTGCCTCTCAATGTAGCATGTTAAAACGATTTACTCTGCAACTGAGGGTATGGGCATGTGTGAGGACAAGTAAACCAAAAGGCCAGGTTTGCATGATAAACCGAGTGAGGGGCGAAGAATGTGAACGACAATTGCATCCTGCAAAAGCAGATGAAGCGATAGTTGGGTCTGAGAAAGTCCAGAACCGTTCGCCTGTGGTGTTAGAATGATTGTGGAGATGCAAAGTTGGACATGCACTTGGCTGATTTTAGACACCTCTTCCTGTCTTAAAAATAAACTGGATGGAGGGGGAATAATGAATTTAGAACTCAGATCTTAACACCTACTCAATGATGAACAATTTCTTGTGATTTTACTAGTTTTCAGAGGTTTATCTTGACACTATCTCCTCCTCTCTTGGATTGTCTCCAAATTATGAATCTTCCATGGAGCGAGGCAATGAGACCCTGGTGAGGGAGTTCATCTTCTTTGGCTTCTCTTCTCTGGCTGGGCTGCAGCGACTGCTCTTCATAGCCTTCCTGCCCCTCTACCTGTTCACTCTGGGCGCCAATGCCATCATCATTGCCACCATCGTGCTGTACAGAGCCCTTCACACCCCCATGTACTTCTTCCTTGCTGTCCTCTCCTGCTCTGAGACCTGCTACACCTTCGTTATTGTACCCAAGATGCTGGTGGACCTGCTGGCCCAGAAGAAGACCATCTCCTTCTTGGGCTGTGCCATCCAGATGCTCACCTTCCTCTTCTTTGGCTGCTCTCACTCCTTCCTGCTGGCAGCCATGGGTTATGACCGCTACGTGGCCATCTGTAACCCTCTGCGCTACACGGAGCTCATGGGACATTGGGTGTGTGTGGGACTAGTGGCTGCTGCCTGTGCCTGTGGCTTTACTATTGCACAGATTATCACCTCCATGGTATTTCACCTGCCCTTCCGCTCCTCCAGCCAGCTCCATCACTACTTCTGTGACATCGCCCCTGTCCTCAAAGTGGCATCTCACCATACCCACTTGAGTCAGATTGTCATCATCATGCTCTGTGCTTTGGTCCTCATTGTCCCCCTGTTACTGATTTTGGTATCCTATATTCACATCATTTCTGCCATAGTCCAGTTTCCTTCCACATTAGGCAGGTACAAAGCTTTCTCCACCTGTGCATCCCACCTCATTGTTGTCACCATCCATTATGGTTGTGCCTCCTTCATCTACTTACGGCTCAAGTCCACCTCCTCCTCAAGCCAAGATGCTCTCATATCTGTCTCCTACACCATCCTCACTCCACTGTTCAACCCGCTGATTTATAGCCTCAGAAATAAAGAATTCAGGTCAGCACTTCGTAGAGCTGTGGGAAGAACCATTTCCCTGCCACAACGTTAACCAATATCCTCCTCTTTCCAAACAGTAAAGTGCAAGGTGTACAAGGAAAGATTCCCAGAGTAGAAGTGACCAAGCAAGAGAGCAGAGTTTTCAAGAACAGAGATCATTTCCTTCATTTCCATATATAAAATTCAGAAAAACACATCTTGCTGTAATCACATCCATTATTGCTCATTGAGGTTTTTTTCAGTTGAGGGAAAAATAATGGATGGCTATTACAGGAAAACTTGTATGTGTTCAGAATTCTAGGCTCTGGCAAATACTATTATTCAGTCTTAGCCAGATGGGAATCCAACCCTGAAAAATACTTCACGGCCCTGAATCTCTGTTTCAAGGACCCAGGAAGCTCCTGTCTCCATATTTCTCCCTTTCTGGATGTTTCCTGAGTCTCAGTCTTTCAATAACAGCAGACCACAATGCTTACATGACATAACATTTTTAAATGGGTGAGACGATGTTTGGTGCTTAAGATATATCGAAGTAAAGTTCAAGCAAGAAAATTATACAAGAAGTTACCCATTTATGTGTTTCTAATGTATTATGGGAGCAAACTTTTTTCTAATTTTCTATGCACTGACATAAATCTAAACTTGGTTAGCATCCCTTGAGGATACTCACAGAAGCATGGGTTAAAGAGAACACCTAAAATCTCACAGCATGGCCAAGAAAGGCAGGCTAAGCTTAACCCTTTTCATTAACTATTCAGCAAATAGAAATCCCTGTGTAAAGAGCAGTTTCTGTTCTCCATGAGCTCCGGGGTCTCATGGGCATTTGAGACCAGAATTTCTGTTAGCCATTTTCATTTTCTTTCCTTCCTGCAGGAGTGAGAACAAACAGGGCACCCACTCTGTGCAGAGAGCTGCCTCCTGGCTGTATGCGCCCATCAAGATCCACTGGTCAATAAAGGTCTTCTGACTGAATCACTTTGTTTCCACATTTCTCCCTTTTCTTCCACTAGATGCTCATCAATGACATATCCTTGCCAAGGCTTGAAGCAAGAGGAGGGGACAGGATGTCTCATTCACAGCCCCTGCTTGTTGTGGGATGCTGAGCTTGTCTGCAAGGCTGTAAGTCAACTGCCATTTCTTTGAAGCTTGAGACTTGCTGAGAGAGGGTCCCAAAGAGCAGAGACTAAAGCAAAATTAATTTCTTTGGTCATCAAACTCTCCTTTCCTTGGGCCTGTTGCTCAGCTCAGCCCCCCAGCCTATCAAGTGTCTCATGAAAAGGAAATAAACTGATAAACCCCATGTGAGTCCATTCCATGTGTTAATTCTTCAAACCTGCAGTATGTGCTGCTCTTTCAAAATTGTCACTTGATGTGCACTTTGGGCAGCCTGGGAAGTACACAGTAGGATCCATATTTTAGAGGTGAGAAACTGACTGTCAGAGAATTAAAACCTCTAGCCCACTAGTGAGTAGAATTAATACTGACCCCACATCATCTGCTTCCTTTATTAAGGTCCCTGCAGTGCTCTCACATGACCTCTCATGAAGATATGATCTTTTTAATTAATAGAGGGTAGAATGCATATGTATTCATCTCCAGCAGCAGAAGACTATGCCAGGTGGAAAAGATAAACTCCCATGGATGAGACAAATGGCCTTCACCTCATAGTGTGTCACTCATCCCCATCCTAATATGATAGGTACTGTGGGGTGGAGGCATAAGAAAACCTCCCCCTTTTCCTCTGGTCTTGTCCATGACTCATGGACACTGCTACTTGGAGGCAGATACCAGAACACTGATAAGTGGGTAGGGCCACTGTGTGTTAAAAGGTCACATGTGTTAGATGATTCTCCTGACACTTCATCCTTACTCTTTTTTTATGTGACCAAAGAATTCATTTGACCTTGGGCCTGACCTCATGAGTTAGAACTGAACATCCTCTCCTTCCTCTTTCACACACATTCACACACACTCTGTAGTCCTTTGTATCTTGCAGGAAAGTGGTAAGATCTTCAGATCTGGGGCTGGCTTTAGTGAGAAAGCAAAGCCCTTTAGGCCTTCAGACTAAGGCATTATTTCAGCTGAGTTTACAGTCATAAATTCAGCCAATAACAAAAATTCATGTTTGTTTCTTTGTTTCCATTCAGTATCGTGATCCATGAATACATCATGGGAAAGGCCAAATCGAGGCAGAATTAGGGCTCAGGGAATTTCTGTGACCTTGGCTGTAACACAAGACTGATGTTCTAGGACACCCTCTAACACGGAGCAGGCCAACCGTTATTCAAGAGAATGTAATTTTGAGCATATCAACCTAAGATATCTCCAGACTAGAGGAGAGTGAACTATGGCTAGACAGCAGTTAACCCCCCCCTGCCCCCCAACAGAGGCATTCACGCTGAGGAGGGAAGAGTCAGTTTGAGCCCAGGCAACGAAGAGCCTCCCACCTCACAGAGTTCTGTTCCATAGTCAGTGAAAGATTATTTTAAAATGAAAATTTTTGTTTTCCTATTCATTAATTTATAACAATATTAACATTCACAGGTTGAGTTGATCAGATTGACTAGGTATTTATACTCAGAGAACAAATTCAACACATCATTTTTTTCCTAAACTCCTGATGCTTTTCTCATCTCTCTTGATGATTTTAAGGAGATATCAGTAATTTCACACATTTTCAGAAAACCGGCCACTGTGCAGTAAGAGATGGAATTTTGCGTGGGCCAGCTTAGCTCTGCACATCTTGCCAGGACATCTTCATTTGAAAAGACAGTTGCTCAGAGAAGCACTCTGCACACGTTTGTATGCGTACCATCCTCCTCCTCCTTCTCTCCTGGCAATTAAAATGTGACTGTGACACAACTTCACCTTCTCAATGAGGCTCTGAGCCCAGGGACCAGAAATACAGACCATATATGTCTTAACAGGACGAGAGAGACCAGCCCACGGCAAAAACAGGGCTCCAGACATGCCCATCTTGTAGCAGATTATTCCTATCCCTTCTGCACTGCCTCAGCCTTCATGTGTTAATTCAAACTCATTCCACGCTCCATGAGACGACTCCCTATATCTTTTCCCCGAAAAACTTCTGTCCTTTTCCCCACGAGGTGATTTTCCCCACGATTCCACTTTATCTCGAACTTTCCTTTATGGAAAACCTTTTGGAACATGATTTTGCTTTTTGCTTTGGCTTTTTCCTTCGTATGCCTCAGTCAAGAAAGCTGCTCATTTCCCCTGATGAATCTTTAGGAGCAAGGTGGAAAGAACTTCTGTCAAGTGTAATGCAGTAATCTTTCCCAGGGGATATGATAACACATCCACAGAGCAGATGTTGTGTCTCTGCTTGGCAAGAGACCAAGAGACATCACTGGCAGCGATCAGTGGAGCAACAACTCAGAATGAATTTGTAGGAGATGTGAGCTCCATAGAGTGCATGCAGGGGAGCAGAGAGATGTGCTGGCTGCCCTGTCTGCATCCACAGGGCTCTGAAAGTTTAAGATCAAATCCTTAAACAGCCTGCAGATGAGGACCTCAGGAGGAAAGGGGCAGATCTGGGATATATGTGCTCCTCCTGGGGCTCAACACAGCTGAGGAGAAGGTCAACGGAAGGTGTTTGCAAATATGGGAAAAATAAATTATTTACCTCACAAAACATCTAGAGATACATTTAACAATTTCTAGTCAAGACCTATTAAAATAAAATTTTTACTTTATTAAAATATAAAGGAAACTCTTTTCTGAGGGATACAGAATAAAACCTGAGTAAATATAGAAACACACTATGTACAAGGAGCAGATGTCCCAATTCTGTAGAGTTACCAATTAGTCCTATTTCATCTTTAACTTCAAATCAGTTCCAATCAAATATCTATTTTTTGATAGTGTGATAAATGCCCCTGCATTTCTAAGGGAAGAGTAATTGCAGATGAATATCCAAGGGTATTCTGAAAAAAGCAGTGGTAAGTGTTACTCTGCCAAAAAGTAAAATGCAAAATGAATGATAACCATTAAATTAATGTAATATTAAAGAAAATTAGATCCACAGATCAAAGCACAGAATGGAAAATCCCAAAGTAATATTATTATGCAGCAAAATAATTGAGGAAGGGTTATTTTAAAAGAAGTGCACATCATTTGATATTAAAAGGATGCCAGTTAGATTTTTATCTCACACAGTTTATTCTAAAATTTGATCAGCTGTTACAATATTTTTTAATATAGTAAATTTAAAAGACAATTTAAGTAAATACGTCCGATCTTGAGGAGCTCTCTAAAACGTGAAAGCAGAAGTAGTAAACAAAGGAAATGATTTTAGTGTATAAATGATTTCTACAATATCAATTAGCTATTAATTAAAATAAGGGACAAAATGAGCAAAAATATTTAAACACATAAAAATAATTACTTCTTGGGCGCCTGGGTGGCTCAGATGGTTAAGCGTCTGCCTTCGGCTCAGGTCATGATCCCAGGGTCCTGGGATCGAGTCCCGCATCGGGCTCCCTGCTCCTTGGGAGCCTGCTCCTCCCTCTGCCTCTCTCTCTCTCTGTCTCTCATGAATAAATAAAAATGAAAAAAAAATCTTTAAAAAAAATAATAATTACTTCTTTATAGAAATATAAATATAGAAAAAATACTATAAAAGTAAAGCCAATTAAAAAATTAAAAAACACGAGTGAAAAAGAAATTCAAAAAAAGAAAGTATAGCCACTATATAAAAATATTTTAGAAAAATGTTCAGTTGTGTAAGCAACTGAATTAACACAGAAATGGTCATAAGGATTACATAAGACAACGTGTGCAAAGTTGTCAGTAATTTCCTGACCAATATCAGGACAACAAATGATAGCCAGTATTATTCATAAGTGACTGGGGATTCTTGCTAGCAGGGACTGAAGCGGGGTTGCTGAGCAGAGGAGCAGGATCATGCTTGTTTTAGTTTGCTAATGCCAAAGTGACTTCAGAAAAGTGCAGCTGTCCACCCCCCGACAGCAATCCATGACAACCAAGTCTCAGCATCCATGCCAAAAATGAAAGTATCATCTGTTTACTTTTGCCGGTAAAATGGACAAAATATTTTACTTTAGTTAATATTTTTTATCATTACTCATATCTTGCTTGTTTGCCTTTCTTCACCTATAGATTGACTGTTCTTGTATTTCTTTCACAATTTTTCACTATTTCACTAGGTCATACTTTTTCCTTTCTTTTCTTTAACTCATATGAGGGGGACACAGTGTACAGAGTAAGAGCATGAATTCTGTAGCCTTCCTGTCTGGGTCCAGCTCCTTTACTTAGCAGCTGTGTGACCTTAGGCAAGTTACTTAACCTCTCTGTCTATCACTTTCCTCATGTATTAAATTGTGATACAGTTTTATTCATATGATAAGTTGATGTGAGGATTATGTTGAATTAATAAATGTAAGGTTATAACAGTGCCTAAAAACAGTAAATTCTGCATAAATGCTGTTGGAATTCCTCCCTCCGTATTAACCGTTTTTCCTAAGCATCACAGCATGAACACTTCTCTAGCCCGGGGATGTGAAATACAGCTTGGATCAGATGTTATGTCCTCACATGCATGTGATAAGTCTGCCATGTCTTCCTTAATATAGCCCTTCTCTAACTGCTCATAATAAGATTTTGTAATTTTCCCTGCAGAAGTCTGGCATATAATTTTTTAGATTTATTTTTATTTTATTTTGAGGATTTAAAAATGGTGTTTTTTTTTCCCATCAAATTCCTTGTTGGAATGTTTGGAAATGCAATAGATCTGTAAAACAATTTTTTTTTAAGATTTTATTTATTTATTTGACAGAGAGAGACACAGCGAGAGACGGAACACAAGCAGGGGGAATGGGAGAGGGAGAAGCAGGCTTCCCGCCGAGCAGGGAGCCCGATGTTGGGCTCGATCCCAGGACCCTGGGACCATGACCTGAGCCGAAGGCAGACGCTTAACGACTGAGCCACCCAGGCGCCCCCAATTTTTTTAATCTAATAAAATTGTTAATTCAAATAAATTCTTTGTAAATTCTTTTGGACTCCTACACACATAATAGCATCATTTACAAGTAATGACAATTTGATTCTTCTTTCCCAATCTTTATTCCTTTTATTTCTTTTTATCCTTTTATTATATTCTCTGGAGCATCATGTGAAATATTGAATAGAAGTGGTATTAATGGGCTATTGGTATTTATCTCAAAGGGAAAATTTCTGACATTTTACTATTAGATTTCTGTTCTAGATTCTTTGTATATGCACCAGATTAAGAGATAGCTTACAATTTCTAGTTTGATACAATTTCTTTTTATGAATGATTATTTTTTATCATCATTCTTTAATTAAAGGTGGGAAATTATATTACAATTGTTCTAATGTCAAAAAAAAAAACCAACCCTTGCATTTTGGGGGTTAAACTCAATGTAGGCCATTTTATCTTTTAAAATAGTGCGAATATCCGTTATGTGCTAATGTGCATGTGGGTGCATGTGTCCGTGCATGTGAGTGTGTGTCCATGCATGTGCATGTGTGTGTGTGTGCCCATGTATGTGCATGCATGAGCGTGTGTGTGTCTATACACAGAGGTATGAACTTTCCACTTCTCTTACGGGTCCCATTTGACGTTATATAACCCAACACTGAGTTTTAATATCAAGATCACACTGGTCTCATAAAATGACTTGGGAAGTATTCTCTCTTCATGTTCTATGAAGAATTTGTGAATCATTGAAATTGTGGAGGCCATTTGGGCCTGGTTATTTCTTTATCGAATGGCTTATAAATGATTAAATTGTTTAATGTTTAAATAAATGTTCATATCTTCCAGAATAGATCACGTTAAGGTTTATTTTACTGAGACTTGATTGATTTTCACCTAACTTTCATAAATGGAGATATAACATTCTTCCCGGTATGCTCTTATTAACATGTTATTCCTCATAGCATCTGTGGTCATATCCCCTTTGTCATTTCTAATAACATTTATTGAATTTCTCTGTCTCTGATCAGTCTTACTGGAGAGTTATCATATCAGTTTTTCTCAGAAGAGCAATTTTTGACTTTGCTAATCATCTCTATGTTAGGTTTCTTTTCTATTTAAACAATCCCTACCTGTACCATAACCATTCTTTTCCCTTTTATACTCTTTGTTTTTAGGTCTTTTTTCTAACGTATGATTTTAAGGCTGTGCAAGCAGCTTTCAGTCCCTCTTTCCTTTCTGCTGTAGGTATTTTTGGCTGTGGATTCCCTTCTAAGTACTATTGTAGCTGGATCTCACAAGTTTCCTACGCAATATTTTAAAAATATTTTCTCACTAAAGAATTCTTAAACTAGTAGTTACTCAAAAGTGTACTTCCTAACTTCCAAACTTATGGGGGATTTTCCAGTTATACTTTTTATTTATTTATTTATTCAGCAAATATTCATTGATTCTTACCTACCGTGCATCTTTCTAGCACCGGACATGGATCAGTGAGCAAAATGAATAAACTTGTCTGGCCTTGTGGGGTTTTATCTCATTGTTGTTATTCATATGCACACACTATAGGCTAAAAGCATGTTTTGTGTGATTTTAATCCTTTGATGTGAGTTGAAATTACTTTATTGTCCAGCTTGTAGTAAATGTCCCTGTGCCTTTGAAGGGGATATACATTCTGCAATTGTTAGATGAAGCATTTTGCTATTGTTTTCCTAAATAAAAAGTTTAGCATTGTTCAGGGCTTCTGTATCCTTACTAATCTGTGCTCTACTTTTTATATCAGTGACCAAGAACTTGTGTTAAACTTCCTACAATGACTATGGATTTTCTATTTCTTCCCTTAGTTATCTTAATATTTATATATAATGTTACATAAATATTATACATATATATGTTCAAATTATGGTAGCTTCCTAATGAACTAACCTATATACATTATAAACCAAACCCCTTATCATTGGTAATGTTTTTTGCTATAAAGCCTAAATATCACATTTTAATACAGCTAGCGCTATATTTCTTTGTTTGCTGTAAGCCTTGAATATTTTTTTTTGCATTACATAGACTACACTATAGTAACAAACATTTCTAAATTCTAAACAGTTTACAAAGGTTTATTTCTGGAGCATGTTGCCTTTGGGTATCAGGTGGCTACGCCTCTGCATTAAGCTCTGCTTCCTCTTTTCTGGGATCCAGGCTGAAGAAACAGCCCTTATCTGTCTCCCACTGCTCTCACTGTAGCAGGGAAAAGGACAGGTAGATCCAGGCCATAGTTTTTAAGGCTTCTGCTAAGGCATGGCCCACACCACTGTTTACACTTCTTAGCCAAAGCAAATCTTGTGGTCAAGTTTGATGTCAATGAGACAGGTAAACATACGTTTCCCACAGGGAAGCATGGCAGATCAAATGGCTATACACCAATGAATACAGTACTATTACACAAAAAGCAAAATCTACAGTCCAGATAATGGCCTGAAATTTTCTTTTATTATACTATCCTTGCCAAGAACAAGAATTAATATCATGCTGATGTTCAGAATATACAGATCCACTCCAGATCTCTCACCCACCTTCTTCCCCAAAAAGCTGACCTGTATGAATTATAGTAATTAAATGCAATTATGAAGGATATAACATCTAGGATGCTGCTAACTCCAGGTAACTCCATAGTCTATGCAATTCTCCTATGCCTTGAATTTCCTCAATTTTAACGTGCTATTTATTTTCCACTGGGACTTTGGCTGATGCAGTGACTTGGAACAGAAATGACCTGAGGGGAAAAACATGGGGTTCTAGGACTGGGTTACTTGTCTATTTAAGAGTACACAGACAACCTCCTTAGTAGTGTGAAAAGGGATGAGTTCATCCTGACATCTAACACCATTTCACTTACTCAGGTAAGCACCAGTGTGGCATAGTTTGAATTATGGAGGGAGGCCATGGCATCGGGCACTCATGTGCTTTCACTTAGATGGCACGGTAATGACAGTGACTTATAAAGAATCTTTAAGATCCTGGCATTTTTACAATCGTAGAATGAACACACACAAAAACAAAGTTACGAGTAATGAATACACAATTTGAAAGATGCATGGAAAATCAGAATGCCCTTTTAACAGATGTGAAGGAGTCCACATCATCTGGAGTCTTAGGACAGCTTATCACTAAGGGTGAAATCCATAATCTGAAGGTATATTTAGCTTTTAAAGATCAACTTTAATGCTAAATAAGACATGAGGCATGAGACGCGGGATGAATACATTTCAGCTGATCTAAGTGAGGCTGAGATCTTTAGCCTCCAATTCCCCTGAACCACCCTTGTCTGTTGAGGAAGATACTACCCCTACCCCCATACATACACATCTAAGGGAATCAACGGTCCTCTGCATAAAAGACTCTGTGGTTGCACCTGGGCTAGTTGTCCCATTACCTAACTTTGTTTGTAGGCCTACAACAGGAACCAGATCACAATGCAATCTGGATAGAGAGGTACAAGGCTTTTCTGGGGTAGCTTGAACACAAAAAATGAAAACAAACACCTACAAATTCGGCCAATTTGTGTCAGTGGGAGTTCGGAGGCCATGTCCCTATGCAGAAGAGAATTATGAAGAATTATGATCTTAGGCCAGAGGAGAAGAAACATCAATTTCAATCCCGTTTAATTCATTGATATAGGAGCACTCAACAGGGATTCAGAATTTTTTTTTTTTAAAGATTTTATTTATTTATTTGGGAGAGAGAATGAGAGACAGAGAGCATGAGAGGGAGGAGGGTCAGAGGGAGAAGCAGACTCCCTGCCGAGCAGGGAGCCCGATGAGGGACTCGATCCTGGGACTCCAGGATCATGACCTGAGCCCCAAGATCATGACCCGAGCTGAAGGCAGTCGCCCAACCAACTGAGCCACCCAGGCGCCCCACCAGGATTCAGAATTTAATTTGTTGACTCATGCATCCAGAAATGGCATCAATCTTAGAATAACTAACTAAGTCTGAACTAAATATTGACATATGGTTAACAAATTGGATATGCCACTGTTTTTGTAATACACCATAAAGGAATCCAAAAGCTTTGGGAAATGAATGTGTTGGGATAGAAAAACTACAGAAAAGCTCCTCATCCAACCACTAATCACTATCACCCAGGGGACCTGGCTATGTTTATAAAATGTAGTGGTGATAAGAATATAAACATCCTTAAAGAGTTCTATGGTAATTGTTATTGTAGACTAGAGATGATGGTGGAAATACTGCACAGCAATTGAGTTCACTGATGTCAAAGAGAGTAATATTATTCTGGAGAATGGAACTCCAGGGGCCACACAGAACTGTCAGAAATAAGATGTGGACAATAAACGATATAAATTGAAGTTTAGGATGATGATTAGTGTTATGACCTGCAAAGATCTGTGGAAATGTCTGACTAAGGGATTTCTAGCAATGAAATAGATCAGCAGCCAATCAATAAACTGCTTGATAGTATTCTATGCCTGATGGATGGATGGCTGTGCAAGTTACAGTGTGGTAATTCATGGCCATTTACCTAAATTTCAGTACTACACCAATTCCCAAACCTGAACCTCCTTATTATGAGAGAAGATGGGTAATTTTGATGAAAGACCCTACAACACAGCCACAATTGTATCCTGAAAATCTTGACCCTGTATTTCCCAGAGGGACCTCCACCATTTACCAAAGTTCCTGTGCACTGGATAAAGTAAAATATCTAGACCTTGTGGGGGTTCTTAGAAACTGTTTGTACACTTATGCACATCCCAAGGGACCCAGAATGCCACATGATCTACTGGTCAGAATAAGGACCAATGGAGGTCGGATAATAGAAGAAGTCTTGGTTCAGGTCTGCCAGGATTTGAGGCTATTTGAAACTGGGCTCAGGCTCTGAGAAGGCTGGCTGATCTATTTCTTGTTTGTCTCATTCCTATTGTGTTCCCTTTGTGGATCTCAACCCAAAAGCTTGGGGAGTTCTTCAGCCTGCCACTCCTTGGTGGTCCATGAACTGTATTTTTGTCCTCGGACTCCATGGGTCTCAACCTCTTGACTTTTCAGTGTTTTCTTCCAGAATTGTGTAGCCTTTGTAGATTGACTTTTTTCAGTTAGCAATATGCATTTAAGGTTCTTCAATGTCTTTTCATGGCAGGATAGCTTCTTTCTTTTTCTTTGTCTCTTCCTTCACTAATACCATGCCGTCTTGATTACTGTTACTTTATAGTAAGTCTTAAAGTCTGGTAGTATGAGTCTTCCAACGTTATTCCTCTCTTTTACTGCATTTTAAAATGTAGATTTTATTTTTATCCAGATAGACCAACAAATCAGGAGATAATTGCCATTGAAAAGATAGTTTATTACACACAGTTCCCGTGGGGAGGGGGCATACCATGTCACTCAGGGCTATACCAAGAAACACTGACTTGAGTCATAGGCAGAGAGGGTTAGGGGACCCGAGAAAGATACCCTCCTTTTGTTGTTGTTGTTTTTGTTCTTGTTTTTGGTTTTGGTTTTCATGGGAAGGAATGGGCAAGGCAGGGTAAGCAGGCTAAGCAGGTTTAGGACTGGCCAGTTTAATAATTTCAGGGAGCTCCTGGGTGTAGGGTCATCCCTAGTTTCTGGTGCTTGGCCCTGAGATAACCAGCATAGGGAAATCATGTAAAGAGCCTGAAAAAACAGATATTTTGGGAGTATGGGCCCTAGATTGTTTGCACATGCTCTAAGGAAAGCCATCTGTTGTCTCCAGGAATTGGAATCCTCTAACCCCAGGGAGGGCAGTCCCTCCCTGGTGAAGGTCCCAAATGTTAAAACAACAGATACAGAAATCAGAAAATGTGGTTAACATATAATATTGTGTTGACTATTCTGGGTCTTTAGCCTTTCCATACAAACTTGATGGTCAGTTTCTTGATATGCATAAAATAACTTGTGATTTTGATTGGGAATACCTTGAATTTATAGATCAAGATGGGAAGAGCTAGCATCTTAACACTATGGTCTTCCCATCCAGGAACATGCAATATTTTTCCATTTATTGAAATCTCCTATTTCTTTCCTCAGTATTTTATAATTTCACAAAATGGACTTTTGTATATTAATTTTATATTCTGAGATCTTGCTTTAATCACCTATTAGTTCCAGGAGTTTTTTGATCTATTCTATGGGATTTTCTATGTAGACAATCATGCCATCCATGAAGAGATATTTTTATTTTTATAATTTCTGTTTTGTTCTTTTCTAGAAGCTAAGCAGAGTTTCCTTTCTCCAGAGATAATCTGTTTTTGTGTCTGGTAGATGTTTAGAGGGACTACCAGTTTAGATTCTCAATACATTTACCAGTTTAGATCAATTACAAATTAAAAGCAGAGCTCAAGGTTTCTTAGGCCAAGTTGAGATACAAATTTGAGCTGTAAATTAGAATAAATGCCGACTGTTCACACCTCTCTTGAATGGATATATTTTCCCCACCTTGACCCATGCCTTTGGTCAGCTTTGGGGTAATTTTACCACTAGTACCTCCTAACAGGGAGCTAAGGTGTGAGCTTAGTTCTGCTTCATGCTTATGTTAAGGCAGCATCCTTCAGTTACAGCTTAAAGTAGAAGATCTACTTTTTGACCCTCATTTAGACAGTGTTGGACTTTAATTTCTGTTGGTGTCATCCTGTGATTCCCTCAAATGAACAGCTTGGGTTTGTCATTCCTTCCAGATAAGTAAATGTCCTCAGTGTGGAAGGAACTTCCAGCACTCCACTCATCTCTCTAGATTCTTGCTTTCTTTCAGATTTTGACCTGAAAATTCCTAGTATAGGAATCTTTTTTCAGTTTGCTCTTTATGAATATTTAAAAAATATTTCCCCAGTAATTTTAGTTGTTTTCAGAAGAATGATTTGCTGGAATATCCAGGTTGGTTACTGCCAGAAATAAGGGTGCTCAGCTTTCCTCCTCACTCCTTCCCCCTTGAATGTCCTGTCACAAAACATCTAGTAGTTTCCACTTAACTTTCTTATTCCTAATGTTTTTGTTCATAAAGTCATGGGACAAATCTCAGCCCTGGTTGTGTTCGAGAATCTTCACTGGGAGGTGGTCATCTTTCTAGCTGTCCTGATATTCACTGGCACATGCTTCAGCATGCCTCTTGTTGTACATAGTTATGCTTGTATTTGTCTTCCCTGCTTAATTAGAATGATCAGTATGATCTATTTATCTTTGAGTCACTGTGATTCCTAATGTCATGTTTTGCAAATCACTGCACTCTATGAATGGTTGCTGAATAAAAGTCTTTCCTTTAACAATAATTCCCTGAAGGACATTTAAAACCCAGTTGTCTGACTTATTCAGGCTTTGGGTAGAGAAGTAAGACAGAGATTTCCTACTTAATCACCAACACGGCCTTTTCCTCTTATACTTTATCAAATCAATCTTCGTGTAAATTTTGGGGTTGGAAAACTTGGTTTCTCTTGACATCTCAGTGTTTTGTAAACTTTTTGTCTTGAAGTAACTAAACTCCCCCCACCCAATGCTAAAGAATACTTATTTATCAGATAAGATGCCTTTGTTCACATTCAGCCATTTATTTTCTGTTTCCCATCAGCTCCCCGAGGTCTCAGAGGGCCTTAGGCCTTAGAATCCCAGAAGGCTGTGAATACTCTCCCAACTTAATTATAGAATCTGAATTGACATAGGAATATAGAATGGGCTATTTTCAGCCACTTATTTAAGATTCAAAAAGGTTTGGACATCTAAGTGTCCAGATAAACTCTTCATGAAATGTTTCAGTCCATTTTTTTCTCAATCACTTAATCTTTCAGGACAGATGTCATTGCTTTTACAAGTGACCTTGTACTGCTGCTTCTTTCAACATTCAAAAGATCTACAAGACTGTGAGCCATTAAACCCAAAGTCATATGTCAACGTTCTTGATTGCTTGAACATAAGTGGGTAAGGGTATTTCTTTTGTCAGTTACTATCTGAAGAAACATTTTCCACCGAGGATTTCAAATTGAATGTATTTGCATAATAGTTTTTATTATTATGAAAAAAAGATTCTGCACCAAAGTAAAACTTGATTTGCCTTTTTCTTGAAATGAAAGAAGCACCCACTCTGATTGAGTCTGCATACACACACAAACAAAATATATATGCACACATACCACACTTTACATCAAATTGAAATGCTGAGAAATCTCAGAAGTAAAGAAGTAACAGGGGTGGGGCAGGAAAGTTTATCAGTGTAGATTTCTATTCTTTTTAAGATGACTTTGAGAATAATAAAAAAAAATAGGAATGATATGGATTATAGTAGAAGAGCAGAGAACACATTCTAGGGAAAAATTAATAGTCTGTGAGAAAACTCAGAAACAAAAGGAGAATTAAAGCATGCCATCACTTATTAAGTTTTTGTTTAAAGGGTCTATTATGTACCCTGCACTCTGGTGGGGGCTGTAGATCATCCAGAATACATTTCTATGTTCCCTGTCCCAAAGAAACAGTCTATAGAAGGTGTGTATATATGTGTGTGTGTTACTATATACTATATATATTCTATACCCTACATGGTATTATGTACTATGTTCTATACTTATATAATATATAGTATATAATGTATTATAAATATATAGTATTTAGTATAGAATATATGGTATATATAATAATCTATATACTATTTATAACATATATATCGTACTACAAGATAGTATCCAACCTATTCACCATAGAAGTATGATTTCAAGATCTCTAAATGTTAGGAAGAGGAAAAGCATCTGTGTGGACTCTAATAGTCAGGGAAGGTTTATTGGAGGATGTGGGTCATGATGAGTATTCAGATACAGAAAACAGCAGGCCATACAAGTATGTGAAACAGCATGAGAAAACGTATAAACACTATAGTTGTGGCCAAGAACAGGGACTATCTTAGACATAATCAAATTCTTGCTTGAATCACAGAAAAAGATGCTGATGCTTTAGGGAGATGGTGAAAACAGTTTGAGTCACAAAACTGTTATTAAAATTAAGCAACATCCTTGATCTTCCCTAACTTTGAGTGTGTTCACCGCATCTTTGACTTTGCTTGCTCCTATTCTTTTTTTTTCCCTCATCCCCTAACCTAAGGTTTAGAGATAATAAATCACATATTATAAAATTTGATAATTCAGGAAAATTCAAAAATTAAAATTGGAATATTCCAGAAAAATCAGCAAGGGCAAAATGAGTTTTTACTTGAACAAGCAGCATGGGACCATGCCTGCCTTAGTCCCTTGGAAAAAGTGTGTGGGACAGAGTCTGTCATAAAATGGCAGTAGCATAAAATATGGTGGAGAGCACCTGGGTGGCTCAGCCAGTTAAGTGTCTGCCTTCAGTTCAGGTCATGATCCCAGGGTCCTGGGATTGAGTCCTGCATCAGTCCCTGCTCAGTGTGGAGTCTGCTTCTCCCTCTACCCCACCCTCCTGCTCATGCACTCACTCTCTTTCTCTCTCTCTGAAATAAATAAATTTTTTTAAAAATCTAAAAGAAATATGTTGGGTAGAAAGTGGATTAGAAGTTAGAAGACTTAAATTTTGGTACTGACTCTACTACTTGAGTGTATTATTTAGTTTTTTATATTCTCTTCAGATTTAAAAAATGAGCCTATGATAAACTAGAAATTATGCTTTATGCTAGGGACTCAGCTACTAATAAAAAAAAAAGTTCATCCCTGCTTATAAGAAGTCTGTAGAGGGAGCCAAACATGGGAGATGAGTTCAATTTAACCCCTTAAGTGCAAAGACAAGGAGGCTCCCAGGTTACTCTGCTCAGGAGAGGGCACTTGGTGCACTTGCCTTACCTATAACAAGGATACAAAGACAGTTGTGCGGTTTACTGGGTGGTGAGGGCCAAACTGAGGTAGCTTACATGATAACATCTTGTTTTCTGCAAAGTGCCATACAAAGGGACAGGGTGACAATGGCAGGTGTGTGGAACTACCTAAGCAAAGGAGCTACAGCAGAGATGATGAAGAGTGAATGTGCACAGTGCATCACATGAAGCTATTCCTTATACTTTATAGTCATTGGAGGAGCCAACAAGTTGAGAGATGTTGTGAGGTGCAAGTATACTGGATTTCTCCTAAGTTCCTGAACCTGATTCTGAAAGTAAGATGATTAGGGCTCTGGATGTTATTTTATTATGAAATAGGTGCTATTTGTATTTTGCTAACATTTCTAGCAATAAAATAGCTTAGACATGATAGACATCTCCCTCTGAGTGAAAGCATGTGTTATAAAATGGCACCCTATAAAATTAAGGGAAGGAAATGTTTGAAGTTAGACCCTGAGAAATTCTGCTTTCAAGAGGCTATTACTACTCCTTCCTCCTGTGTCTTGACTGAACTATGCACTGGTAGAAAAATTTCCAAGGGTGTGATGTGGAGAGAGCGTTGGTGAGATGGTCTATTTCCTGAAGCAAAGCAGGGCTGGTGAGGTCACTGTTCTGCCTCTGACAACAGAAGTGCCATACATCCGTTTAAAAGGAATAGTGGAAATGTATTTCCCAATTTAACATGAGAAATCTACCTTTCCTTTACCTCACCACTCCAGTTCCGAACCTCCAAGATGCCTTCTGATGAAGATCAAATGATGAGTAGGATTCTTAGACTGTTCTCCACCAGGAATTGTTCTTGAACTTTAAAAATAATGTTTGCTTTTATCATTGCACCCATCTGCTGATTGTATTTGGCCATGGCATGTGCTTTTCTTGCTTGCCCCCATCCTAGCAGGCCATCCACTGTGACGGGTAGTGGTCAGAGGACAGGTATATCATGCTCCTAGGAATCATCTGCACCAGCAGATGTTATAAATGACATGTGTAATTTAGATATCTGGATATTCTAAAAGTCTTTTTTTTTATTTTGGAAAAATAATAATATATTTGGAAGTAGTAAATCATTCTTATTTATGTTTGGACAGTATCCTTCCCAACAAAATGAGGTGGAAATATTCTGGGCTAAAAGTGAAGTATATTTAGAATCATCAAATTAAAATATGTTTATTGTTAAATATTTAAAATATAAAAATATATTAGAAAGCAAACCCAAATCATCTCTAATCTTATCATAAATATGGCTTGGTATCTTATTATAAATATGGCTTAGTAGTTTGCTTTTTCTCTTATTATGGTAGGAGACTTTCTCATGTCCTCACATAGTCTTTGGGAATATGGAAGTTGCTTCTTTTCTTGCTTCTTTTAATCTTTGTATATTTCTATAATACAGTTAATCATTATCCCATTATTGGAGATTAATAATTTCTTGTAAAAATCATCAAAGAGGGTATCTTTGTCAAGATAGAGAGAGGCAGAGGGGGAGAGAGAGAGGGAGAGACCTATCAATATTCTGGGCCTGAAAATGTGATACTGAAAAAGAAGGCATTGGAAAAATGTTCTTATTACAATGATTGTTGTCATTTTGTCTCTCCCAAACTCATTCACAGAAAGAAGTCATCCAGATGCACAGTTCCAATAGAACCACTCTGGTTACACAGTTTGTCCTGGTGGGCTTCTCTAGCCTGGGGGAGCTCCAGCTGCTGCTGTTTGTCATCTTCCTTTTCCTGTACTTGACAATCCTGCTGGCCAATGCCACCATCATGGCTGTTATCCGTTGCAGCTGGACTCTGCACACTCCCATGTATGGTTTCCTGTTCATTCTTTCCTTTTCTGAATCCTGCTACACATTTGTCATCATCCCTCAGCTGCTGGTCCACCTGCTCTCAGCCACCAAGAGCATCTCCTTTGTGGCCTGTGCCACCCAGCTCTTCTTCTTCCTTGGCTTTGCCTGCACCAACTGCTTTCTCATCGCTGTGATGGGGTATGATTGCTATGTGGCAATTTGCCACCCTCTGAGGTACACACTCATCATGAACACGGGTTAGGGTTGGGGTTGGTTTCCCTGTCCGGAGTCATGGGTTCCTTCATTGCTTTGGTGGCCACCAACCTCATCTGTGACATGCCTTTTTGTGACCCCAACAGGGCCAACCACTATTTCTGTGACATGGCACGTGTTATTAAGTTGGCTTGCACAGACACCCATGTGAAGGAACTGGCTCTATTCAGCCTCAGCATCCTGGTGATCGTGGTGCCTTTCCTGCTGATTCTCATCTCTTATGGCTTCATCTTTAACACCATCCTGAAGATCCCCTCAGCTGAGGGAAAAAGAAAGGCCTTTGCAACGTGCACCTCCCACCTCACGGTGGTCTTTGTGCACTACGGTTGTGCCTCCATCATCTACCTGAGGCCCAGATCCAAGTCTGCCTCAGACAAGAATCTGTTTGTGGCACTGACCTACACTGTGGTGACTCCCCTGCTTAATCCCCTTGTCTACAGTCTGAAGAATCAGGAGATGAAGACTGCCCTCAAGAGAGTTCTGGGAATGCCTGTGGCAACCAAGGTGATCTAACAAAAAACGCTAAAATTAATGAGGGACTCTACAGAGGTCAAAGGCAGGATATTTTCTTTGCCCTTTTGCCAATTCAGTCCTGATGTGGACAATGTTTCCAAGGACTAAGACCACTGTTGCCCTTTTCTTTCCTCCCAGTCCAGAAAAAGCATGAGTCAGTCTACATGCTACATTGTCCAATGCTTGGTTAAGAAACAAAAAAAACCAAGGGACCTGGGTGGCTTAGTTGGTTAAGCATCAGACTCTTGGTTTCGGTTCAGATCACGATCTCAGAGTAATGAGACTGAGCCCTGCGTTGGGCTCTATGCTGAGCATGGAGTCCACTTGGGATTTTCTCTTTCTCCCTCTGTCCCTCCCTGCTGACACTCTCTCTCAAAACAAACAAACAAACAAACTATAAAACAACTCACGCTTGGCAAAAAGAGTAAAATATAATTTTTTTTTCTTTTAAGGGAAGGCAATACTCAAATTGAAAGATGGCCACGGTTAGCTTTCCTGGCTGATTAGAGAACAGTATCCAAAACTATGGACAGCATCTTATCTAGGACACAGGCATCCACAAGTAGTAAACCAACTATGTACCAGGTTCCATACAAAGTGGAAAAACTAAGACGAGTAGGTTGATAGTTTACAGAGGTGGAGGAGGGGTAGGATCATGAACGGAGAAAGAAAACTATGACAATGCACAATGATCAGATCTGTTAAACGGATATAAAATAAGAGTTATGAGAGCCAAGAGAACAAATATTTATTGCTTCTGAAGGAATCGGTATTACCAGAAATGTTGATTTTTTTCAAAATTTAAAGCTAGTTTCTTATTATATTAATTATAAATTAAACACATTCATTTTTGTTTGTAGTTTTGCTTTGTTTTCATGGTAATGTGTTCAAGTTTTTAGTGGATATAATTTTATTTTAGTAATGGACCTAAAACCACCATTAATGACATCACATTTGCTGCTAACGTGGAACACAGTAAATGCTCTGGAAAGGCTCAAAAGGCCCAGATCTTGCAGCTCACTGACCCTGCAATGGTCACAATGTAAACCTTACATGATTCTAATGATTGTCATAATTTGAACTATAAATACTAAAAGGAATTGATTTTAATCTATTATTTTATTTTATTATTTTATTATTTTAAATCTATTATTTCAAGCCATGTAATTTGAGATGTTATTTAAAACTCTTCAAACTGATGTGCCTTGAATTTTTTTCATCTGGGCAACTGAGGGTTTGGTTTTTTTCTATGAATATGTGAATTATCTAGTGAGCACGTAGCTTGTCTTCTGGTTCAGAGAGTCAGTCACTATTAATTAGACCTTTTCTCTGCCCAGTGACCCAGCCCATACTAGAATAAAAATCTCCTGATTTGTTAAAATTATGTTTCATCATCACCCAAAGGAAAAATGGTTATCATTAATTATGAGACCATGAAAATAACTTGTAAACAGGGAACATGTTTTTATGTAACCAGTTAGCCATCACGCTCTCTTCCCTGTGGAAAGCTCCTTGGCTGATTTCCCTCAGTATAATAAACACTTGTGTCCAGCACATTACTTCCTGGGGTGTCTGTGAGGTTCAGCCCTTACAAGTTAAATTGTCTGTGTCTGTTCTCAAGACCATCTGTGACAGTTTATTTATTATTCTAATTATTCTGCTTGTGATATGTAATTTTGTAGTATGGGCTGGTGAAGTATTACTGCAATAAAGATTATTTGTTTCTTTTTTTCTTTATTTTATCTTATTTTTTTGAAAGATTTTATTTATTTATTTGAGAGAGAGAATGAGATAGAGAGAGAGAGCATGAGATAGGGGTGGTCAGAGGGAGAAGCAGACTCCCCTCTGAGCAGGGAGCCCAATGAGGGACTCGATCCCAGGACTCCAGCATCATGACCTGAGCCAAAGGCAGTCACCCAACCAACTGAGCCACCCAGGTGTCCCAAAGATTATTTGTTTCTAACATAACTAGATGGAGTGTTTTGGAAAAATAAAATATGACCAAGAAAATCACAGAAGAAAGGAAAATCATAAAAACCTAGAAGTGTCATTTGCTTAGATTATTTTGCAAGTGATTCTAAGTTCCTGCTCATCTGTAAATCCATGAGAATTTTTCTAATGAATTATGGGTGGACTTATGCTAGATATGCTCTAAAGATCTCCAATCACATGGACCAACACTTAAAGCAAAAGCTTTATCCCTAAGTGAAAATATTTATAAATATGTGTATGTTTAGACTTTTTGAGTTGAAATAAAACATTTCAATGATATAAGGGTCATTCTTTTGATTTTCTGCTCTACCAGCCAACTATCTGACCGTCTTTGGGGCAGGTGAGAGGGTTTCTATTTTATGTTTTCAACAATGTAAAAATATTCTTTTTCCTGTGGATAATATAGAGACATAATAAGCCAAAAAGAAAACAAAGGAAATTGTGCTATCATGATGGGCATATAGTTAATTGTCCTCAAATGCTATTTAAGGCCATACAACCTTACAAAGTGCTCTACAGCCCAATCCCACACATGCTTTGTTAGCAAGAAATTCACTACTTCCTTCTTGAGGTGACCTAAGCTGGATTTTTCAGTAACTCTGGGGATGCACACATTTAAGAAGAGTCAGAATGGTTTCTGGACAAACTCGGAGCGCAGGCTAGTTCACTGTGCCGCTGGTCCCCCACCATCCTTGGTACCATTTGCAGAGCTGTCCCTACAGGACCCACAGGCAGCTCTGGTGCACACACCACTGCAAAGGGCTTCCAGGGTGGCATGACTCTTTGAGGGATGCAAATCCATGTCCCCCACATAAATGAGGGCTCCTCATACATGTACTCCCAGGTCTTAGCTCTGTCCCTCCTTAATTCTCATTCACAACCCTGCCCTGTAGCTGTTGGCATGACCTCAGCCAGGTTTCAGAGAAGACTGAAGCCAAGTCCACAGACGGTGATTCTTCTTTGCCATAAAGCAAACTGACTTTCCCCCCAATGGTGTGCTGTTTAACTCCTGATTTGGGTTAGATTGTGTAGCCAAGATTTATCTTCTCTCATTGCTTTAGTTGAGTCCTTTGTCAGTTTACACAGTAACTCCTGAAAATGTGTTCAGACCCCTTCACTCCATCCTCCACACTGCAGACCCCGTTATCTTTCTAAAATGAAACATCGTAGCTCATCCCGACCAAACACTCTTTCCTGTGTCAAAAAGGTAAATAAAATATCCTCAAGTAAGAAATGAAAGAAGTGCATAAGTGTCTCCGGCTTGCGGGGAAAACCCCAGCAATGTTGGAAATCAGAGCTCGTGTCCTTCCAGGTCTCTGTTTGTCACATCAGTGCCTTCCTGTGAGGGAGCATGCTACCCCAGTTTTAGACAAAGTTGTATCTCTATCAGTTGCTTCATCATCTTTCTTCTTCTGACCTTAAGTCTGCACACCTGGCATCTCAGATCATCCTTCTACAGACTTCCTGTGTAAAAAATGCACTTGGCCGTCATGCTTTTATGAATCTGTGAAATGAAATGGTAATCACCCTGACTTGGTACATATTCTGGTCCCCAAATTTGTCACTCCTCCAATTCCACACCCTTCCTGAAACCCACATTTCTTATCGTGCCAACAACTTGCTGATTTACCTGTTAGTACATTAGTAAATTTTTTTAAGATTTATTTATTAGAAAGTGAGTGAGCAAGAGAGAGAGAGGGAGAGCACATGAGTGGGAGGAGGGGCAGAGGCAGAGGGTAGTCCGTGATATATTAAATGTGTATAAATAGAATAAACATGTGAACTGGAATAAATAGAAACTATCAGTGTGACAATAAATGAGTTATATGTTAATTTTATGGTTTAGTATGTCAGGGTAACATCCAAAGTGAGAGGTGCTAAGAGCTAGCTAACATCAACTTGCAGATGCATTAAACACTTTCTGAAGGCAAAGAAGTTTATTTTTTAAAGATTTTATCTATTTATTTGAGAAAAAGAGAGAGATGGAAAGAGAGAGAGCATGAGTGGGGGTGGGGGGCAGAAGGAGAGGGAGAAGCAGGCTTCCCGCTAAGCCAGGGGCCCGACGTGGGGCTCGATCCCAGGACCCTGGGATCATGACCTGAGCTGAAGGCAGACGCTTAACCAACTGAGCCGCCCAGGTGCCCCAGTACATTAGTAAATTTTGGCACATGCTTGAGATACATTTTTCTAAGGGTTTTTAAATATATTTTTTAAACATATTGGCTTTCTTATGAGATCACATTCAAATAATGCAACATGACCCACAAAGGCCTGTGTGTCCTGCTCCTTATTTCCAGTCTTATTTATGGCCAGGTGCTCTCCTCATATTCTAAGTCTGAACTTTTCAATCTATTTGAGGTGAAAGACTAACTTTCCTGCAAATTTATTATGTACCAGTGATATTATAAAATACAATGAAAGTGAATTATTTAAAAAACAAAATTAAAAGGACACACAAGAACTTTTCTTGTCTTACCATTAAGTTAACATACAGAAAATTAATTGAATTGTAAAAGTTTTTAAGTCTAGCTTCTCTTGTCAGGAAGGTGTAGCAATATTTCCTGTTCTCATCCTGTTCCTTGAAAGGCATTGCTCAATGCTTCTGGTATTTCCAAAATACTTGGAATCCCACAACATTCAAAACTGAAATATTATCCGTCTCTGGGCCTGTAATTTTTCAGCTTGGAGTCCCCCCATAAGCAAGCCAGTTCTCAGTTTCAGTGAAATCTCTGACACCTCTCTTGTAATCCAGGAGGAAGAACTGGCCACTCCTTCTCTTCTGCCCACAACAGAAAATCATTGCTTCTGACCAGCTGTCTCAGCAATGTCTTCTGACTATCTGTTCAAATGGCTATCTCCAGCATTGTAGAGTATTTCTCAAACTTGTTACTGCTCTCAAATAAGTGTCTTCAGCACAGACATATCTCAATTCCAAACCTAAACCTGATGGCCCAGTTGACATCTCCATTCTGAATTTTAATGGGCATCTCAAATTAAACATCCAAAGCAAAATCCTCAGCCTATCCTCCAACTCTGTTTCTTTCATAGTCTGATCTCTCTCAGTTAATTGTAATTCCAAATGGAATTCCAGCTTCTCAGAACAAAAACCAGGGGTCATTCCTAACTGCCTTTTTAATATATATATATTAAATATATATAATACAATAGATAGAATCTCTTGGCTCTGTTTACAAAACACACACAGTCTAAAGTCTCTGTTCACCACCTCCACCTCTAGTCCTATGGTTTACCACCATCATTATCTTCTTGCATTTTTACAGGAGGTTTGAAATAGGTCTTGCTACTTACACCTGTCCCCAGGTCTATCTATTCTCAACAAAACAGTCAGGATGATCTTTTGAAGAACAAGTCAGATTATATCTCTTCTCAAGTCAAAGCCTCCCAGGAGTTCCCATCCTGCCCCACAAAAGGGAATCTGCCTTCAAGTGACCTACAGAACCTTTAGTTATGGGGAGGCTCATTCTGCCAAGACCTCAGTTTTGGCCACTCTCTGGAGCAGGGATCTGCTGGGGAGAACAGGACAATGGGGAGGATACCTTCACATCTGTTCCTTCCCTACTTCCTTGGGCTAAATTTGAATTTCAACCTGCAGATATGTATATTTTTATTGTCCAATGAAGCTTTTGTGTGTGGATGGGAAAACTCACTAAAATGAGTTTTGGGGGAGAGGAGCAAGATGGCGGAGGAGTAGGAGACCTAATTTTTGTCTGGTCCCAGGAATTCAACTAGATAGGGATCAAACCATTCTGAACACCTACAAACTCAACAGGAGATCAAAGAAAAGAATAGCAGCAACTCTCTGAACAGAAAAGCAACCACTTTCTGGAAGTCATATTCCATACCTTCATCATATTAACCCTTATTTCTGTACATATGTAAGTTTTTCTTTCTTTAAAAGTTTGGGAGACACTTCTTCTAACAGACCAAAATATGCCCCAAATCTACTGTGTGGCACTGATCTATGCACCAGCCTGATCATATTTGATTATATTCTGTTTTATTTTTTTGTTTTTGTTTGTTTGTTTTTATCTTTTTCTTTTTCTTTTCTTTTTTTCTTTTTTCTTTCTTTCCCTTTCTTTTCCCCTGGTTTCAGGTCTCTTCTGATTTGTTTAGTGTATATTTTTCTGGGGCTGTTGTTACCCTGTTAGCATTTTGTTCTCTCATTCATCTATTCTCCTCTGGACAAAATGACAAGATGGAAAAATCACCTCAAAAAAAAGAATAAGAGACAGTACTGACTGCCAGGGACCTAATCAATATGGACATTAGTAAGATGTCAGAACTAGAGTTCAGAATGATGATTTTAAAGATACTAGCTGAGCTTGAAAAAAGCATGGAAGATATTAGAGAAACCCTTTCTGGAGAAATAAAAGAACTAAAATCTAACCAAGTCGAAATCAAAAAGGCTATTAATGAGGTGCAATAAAAAATGGAGGCTCTAACTGCTAGGAAAAATGAGTCAGAAGAAAGAATTAGCGATATAGAAGACCAAATGATGGAAAATAAAGAAGCTGAGAAAAAGAGAGATAAACAACTACTGGATCACGAGGGCAGAATTCGAGAGATAAGTGATACCATAAGACAAAACAATATTAGAATAATTGGGATCCCAGAAGAAGAAGAAAGAGAGAGAGGGGCAGAAGATATACTGGAGCAGATTATAGCAGAGAACTTCCCTAATTTGGGGAAGGAAACAGGTATTAAAATCCAGGAGGCACAGAGAACCTCTCTCAAAATAAAAAAAAATAGGTCAACACCCTGACAGCTAGAGTAAAACTTATGAGTCTCAGAGACAAAGAGAAAATCCTGAAAGCAGCTTGGAAGAAGAGATCTGTAACCTACAATGGTAGAAACATTAGATTGACAACACACCTCTCCACAGAGACCTGGCAGGCCAGAAAGGACTGGCATGATATCTTCAGAGCACTAAACGAGAAAAATATGCAGCCAAGAATACTATATCCAGCTAGGCTGTCATTGAAAATAGAGAAAGAAAATTTTTCCAGGACAAACAAAACCTAAAGGAATTTGCAAACACAAAACCAGCCCTACAAGAAATATTGAAAGGGGTCCTCTAAGCAAAGAGAGAGCCTAAAAGCAACATAGACCAGAAAGGAACACAGACAATATACAGTAACAGTCACCTTACAGGCAAGACAATGGCACTAAATTCCTATCTTTCAATAGTTACCCTGAATGTAAATGGTCTGAAAGCCCAATCAAAAGACACAGGCTATCAGATTGGATAAAAAAACAAGACCCATCAATATGCTATCAGCAAGAGACTCATTTTAGACCCCAAAACACCCCCAGATTGAAAGTGAGGTGGAAAACCATTTACCATGCTAATGGATACCAAAAGAAAGCTGGGGTGGCAATCCTTATATCAGACAAATTAGATTTTAAACCAAAGACTGTAATAAGAGATGAGGAAGGACACTATATCCTACTTAAAGGGTCTATCCAACAAGAAGATCTAACAATTGTAAATATTTATGCCCCTAACATGGGAGCGGCCAATTATATAAGGCAATTAATAACAAAAGCAAAGAAACACATCGACAACAATACAATAATAGTGGGGGACTTTAACACCCCCCTCACTGAAATGGACAGATCATCTAAGCAAAAGATCAACAAGGAAATAAAGACTTTAAATGACACACTGGACCAAATGGACTTCACAGATATATTCAGAACACTCCATCCCAAAGCAACGGAATACACATTCTTCTCTAGTGCCCATGGAATATTCTCCAGAATCGATCACATCCTAGGTCACAAATCAGGTCTCAGCCAGTACCAAAAGATTGGGATCATTCCCTGCATATTTACAGACCACAATGCTTTGAAACTAGAACTCAATCACAAGAGGAAAGTTGGAAAGAACTCAAATACATGGAGGCTAAAGAGCATCCTACTAAAGAATGAATGGGTCAACCAGGAAATTAAAGAATTAAAAAAATTCATGGAAACAAATGAAAATGAAAACACAACTGTTCAAAATCTTTGGGATGCAGCAAAGGCAGTCCTAAAAGGAAAGTATATAGCAATACAAGCCTTTCTCAAGAAACAAGAAAGGTCTCAAGTACACAACCTAACCCTACACCTAAAGGAGCTGGAGAAAGAACAGCAAATAAAGCCTAAACCCAGCAGGAGAAGAGAAATAATAAAGATCAGAGCAGAAATCAATGAAATAGAAACCAAAAGAACAGTAGAACAGATCAACGAAACTGGGAGCTGGTTCTTTGAAAGAATTAACAAGATTGATAAGCCCCTGGCCGACTTATCAAAAAGAAAAGAGAAATGACCCAAATCAACAAAATCATGAATGAGAGATCACAACCAACACCAAAGAAATACAAACAATTATAAGAACATATTATGAGCAACTCTATGCCAGCAAATGAGATAACCTGGAAGAAATGGATGCATTCCTAGAGATGTATCAACTACCAAAACTGAACCAGGAAGAAATAGAAAACCTGACCAGACCTATAACCACTAAAGAAATAGAAGCAGTCATCAAAAATCTCCCAACAAACAAAAGCCCAGGGCCAGATGGCTTCCCAGGGGAGTTCTACCAAACATTTAAAGAAGAATTAATACCTATTCTTCTGAAACTGTTCCAAAAAATAGAAATGGAAGGAAAAATTCCAAACTCGTTTTATGAAGCCACCATTACCTTGATCCCAAAACCAGACAAAGACCCCATCAAAAAGGAGAATTACAGACCAATATCCTTGATGAACATGCATGCAAAAATTCTCACCAAACTACTAGCCCATAGGATCCAACAGTACATTAAAAGGATTATTCACCATGACCAAGTGGGATTTATCCCTGGGCTGCAAGGTTGGTTCAACATCTGCAAATCAATCAATGTGATACAATACATTAATAAAAGAACAAGAACCATATGATCCTCTCAATAGATGCAGAAAAAGCATTTGACAAAATACAGCATCCTTTCTTGATCAAAACTCTTCAGAGTATAGGGAGAGAGGGTACCTACCTCAATATCATAAAAGCCATCTATGAAAAACCCACAGCGAATATCATACTCAATGGAAAAAGACTGAGAGCTTTCCCCCTTAGGTGAGGAACATGTCAGTGATGTCCACTATCACCACTGCTATTCAACATAGTACTAGAAGTCCTAGCCACAGCAATCAGACAACAAAAAGAAATCAAAGGCATCCAAATCGGCAAAGAAGAAGTCAAACTCTCACTCTTTGCAAATGATATGGTACTTTATGTGCAAAACCCCAAAGAATCCACCCCAAAACTGCTAGAACCCATACAGGAATTCAGTCAAGTGGCAGGATATAAAATCAATGCACAGAAATCAGTGGCATTCCTATACACCAACAACAAGACAGAAGAAAGAGAAATTAAGGAGTTGATCCCATTTACAATTGCACCCAAAACTGTAAGATACCTAGGAATAAATCTAACCAAAGAGGCAAAGAATCGGTCCTCAGAGAACTATAAAATACTCATGAAAGAAAGTGAGGAAGACACAAAGAAATGGAAAAACGTTCCATGCTCATGGATTGGAAGAACAAATATTGTGAAGATGTCAATGCTACCTAGAGCAATCTACACATTCAATGCAATGCCCATCAAAATACCATCCACTTTTTTCAAAGAAATGGAACAAATAATCCTAAAATTTGTGTGGAACCAGAAAAGACCCTGAATAGCCAGAGAAATGTTGAAAAAGAAAAGAAAAGCAAGCAAAGCTGGTGGCATCACAATTCCTGACTTCAAGCTCTATTACAAAGCTGTCATTATCAAGACAGTATGGTACTGGCACAAAAACAGACACATAGATCAATGGAACAGAATAGAGAGCCTAGAAATGGACCCTCAGCTCTATGGTCAACTAATCTTCGACAAAGCAGGGAAGAATGTCCAATGGAAAAAAGACAGTCTCTTCAACAAATGGTGTTGGGAAAATTGGTCAGCCACATGTAGAAGAATGAAACTGGACCATTTCCTTACACCACACACAAAAGTAGACTCAAAATGGTTGAAAGACCTCAATGTGAGATAGGAGTCCATCAAAATCCCAAAGGAGAACACAGGCAGCAACCTCTTCGACCTCAGCCACAGCAACTTCTTCCTAGAAATATTGCCAAAGGCAACAGAAGGAAAAGCAAAAATGAACTACTGGGACTTCATCAAGATAAAAAGCTTTTGCAAAGCAAAGGAAACAGTCAACAAAACCAAAAGACAACCGACAGAATGGGAGAAGATATTTGCAAATGACATATCAGATAAAGGGCTATTATCCAAAATCTATAAAGAACTTCTTAAACTCAACACCCAAAGAACAAATGATCCAATCAAGAAATGGGCAGAAGACATGAACAGACATTTTTCCAAAGAAGACATCCAAATGGCCAATAGACACGTGAAAAAGTGCTCAGCATCGCTCGGCATCAGGGAAATCCAAATCAAAACCTCAGTGAGATACCACCTCACACCAGTCAGAATGGCTAAAATTAACAAGTCAGGAAGTGACAGATGTTGGCGGGGATGCAGAGAAAGGGGAACCCTCCTACACTGTTGGTGGGAATGCAAGCTGGTGCAGCCACTCTGGAAAACAGTACGGAGGTTCCTCAAAAAGTTGAAAATAGAGCTACCATACAACCCAGCAATTGCACTACTGTGTATTTACCCCAAAGATAGAAATGTATGGATCCGAAAGGGTATGTGCACCCCGATGTTTATAGCAGCAATGTCCACAATAGCCAAACTATGGAAAGAGCCAAAATGTCCACTGACAGATGAATGGATAAAGAAGATGTGGTATATATATATATATATATATATATATATACACACACACACACACACACAATGGAATATTATGCAGCCATCAATAGGAATGAAATCTTGCCATTTGCAACAACGTGGTTGGAACTGGAGGGTATTATGCTGAACGAAATAAGTCAATCAGAGAAAGACATGTATCATATGACCTCACTGATATGAGGAATTCTTAATCTCAGGAAACAAACTGAGGGTTGCTGGAGTGGTGGGGGTGGGAGGGATGGGGTGGCTGGGTGATAGACATTGGGGGGGTATGTGCTATGGTGAGTGCTGTGAATTGTGTAAGACTGTTGAATCACAGACCTGCACCTCTGAAACAAATAATACATTATATGTTAAAAAAAAAAAAAAGAAGAAGAAGAAGAAGAAGATAGCAAGAGGGGAAGAATGAAAGGGGGGAAATCTGAGGGGTAGACGAACCATGAGAGACGATGGACTCTGAAAAACAAACTGAGGGTTCTAGAGGGGAGGGGGGTGGGAGGATGGGTTAGCCTGGTGATGGGTATTAAAGAGGGCACATACTGCATGGAGCACTGGGTGTTATATGCAAACAATGAATCATGGAGCACATCTCAAAAACTAATGATGTAATGTATGGTGATTAACATAACTAATAGTAAAAAAGATTGAAAAAACAAATAAATAAAATGAAGTGAGTTTTATAAACTTTAAAGTTTGTAAAGACTTGAAGTCATCTTAGTAACATAAATACATCAAACTGTATTCTTCAAACCTTAAACGCTCACAATCTTTCTATATATTTATGCATTAAATACACAGCCAATTATGAAGCATAAGACACATGAAATTAGAAAAATTAATGAAATACTAAGACGGTAAATCCAAGAGGAAAATTAACTAGGAGTTTATATTATGTGTATGTATGCATTTCTCCTTTATTAAAATGGCAGCACTTTAAGTTTTTATTTATTTTGAGGTCAGTTCGAACTCAGTATGTTAAAAGACTTAAGAAGTATTCTTAATCTCTGTCATATTGAAAGCATCCCCCAAGCACTAGTAGCAACACCTTTGCTTACCACTAAAATGCCATGTGTGCCCCAGAACCCAGATTCTACATTAAAAAAAAAAAAAGGAATTTCCTTTAAGGGAGGTGTTTGCTTCATTTTCTGGGTCAAGAAAAAAGTAGGCGGGTGCCTGGGTGGCTCAGTCGTTAAGCATCTGCCTTCGGCTCAGTTCATGGTCCCAGGGTCCTGGGGTCGAGCCCCACATCGGGCTCCCTGCTCCACGGAGAGCCTGCTTCTCCCTCTCCCACCCCCCCTGCTGTGTTTCCTCTCTCGCTGTGTCTCTCTCTGTCAAATAAATAAATAAAATCTTTTAAAAAAAAGAAGAAGAAGAAGAAAGTAGGCTACTTTCTTCAAAGGCCTCACCTCCTACCACGTTCCCCACCATGTACTCCATACAGCCAGCCACGCTGGAGTTCTAACAGTTTTTAAGAATACACCCAGTGTAACACTGCTTTCATCTGCAGTTCCTTTGCTTGGAATGAAATCCCTTCCCCCGGACACTGCATGGCGTGGTTCTCGTTCTTGTTTTAGGTCTTCTCTCAAAAGCAACCTTCTCAGAGGGGCCCATTCTGTCCACCGTCTTTGCAATTATAGCCCATTTTCCTCTCTCTGATCCCCTTCCCCACATCAGTTTGAAAGTGTATCATGTGTCATTATCTAGCAGAAAGTATTTTTATTTGCTTATTGTCTGTCTCCCTTGCCCTCCAGTATTGTGGAAATTCTGTGTGTAAGGGATTTTACCTTGTGTTTCTGCTGGGTTTCATTACCTATCACAAGGTCGGCTTCCAGTAATAATTTGTTTAAAATATATGTTTAAAAAATTAAAATCAATATAGAAGCTATAGACTTAAACATTCTCTGGTAAAATAATTAGAGTTTTATTCCCAAATATACTCAGCTGAATTTTCCTTTCTTTAATCCTTGTCCTTATTCATACTTTTATTCTTAGTCTTTCCTTCCTCCATGTTTATTCTAGAAGAAAACATAAATAACTGAGTTTATGTGAATCCACTGCACCCTGTAGCATTTCATGTCCTGTAATGATGTTACTAACTAATAGGGACAGCTGAAGGACACTGAAGAAAAAGCTGTGAAGAGAGTCTTTATCAAATCCCAAAACATGGGTGGGGGCCAGAGCTGACGTTGTTGTACACAAGAGGCTTTAGATTAAACACAAGGAAGGCAGCTTCTGGAACTGGGTGCCACCTGAGACAAACAACAGGGGAAGAAGCCATACCACCTGCCTCCACATGGAGCATCCCTCCATGCAGGCACCTGAGAACTGGTGGGAAGCTTTGGGTACCAGCAGCAGTGGAGGTCCCGAAGCAGCTCCAAGCAACCCCGTGGGCAGCAGACAGGTGGCAAATGGGGGCGTGACCTGGAAAGGAAAAACCAGTCAGGTGTACTTGGTAAGCACAGCTGCAAACTGGTTTGTGAGCATCACTGAGGCAGACTTTCAGTTAGGGCCAGTGCACAGAAGCAGACCAGGGTCACTGTGGTTTGAGTGGGTGTGCAATTGCACCCCACTTTGTAGTCCTCCAGTGGTGAGGCCAGATAGCATGTGTGCTTGAGAGCTCCTCTCCTTTTACCAGTAGTTGCTATTCATTTATTCCAAATTCTCCAATGACTTTCAGTCCCTGTGCAATGCCCTGTGAAGCCCCTTTAGGATCTGACCCCAACTCACAGGCTTCACCTCCTACCATGTTCCCCACCATGTACTCCACTATCATGGAAGTGCAGTGCATAAGGGATTGCACCTTGTGTCTCTGCTGCATTTCATTACCTATCACAAGGTAGGGCTTCCAATAATTGTTTGTTGAGTGTGTAGTGTAATGGTTAAGCATGGGTTTGGGAGCAAAACTGCTTACAATGCTTACTAGTTATGTGACTTTTGTATCTTTATCTATAAAATGGGAATAATGATGTTTGCCTCAGAATTGTTCTGAGGATCACATGAGTTAATATGTATAAAGCATGTAGGAGAGTGTCTTCTGTACAGCAGGCTCCATTTGAATGTTTATTAGTATTCAATCAGGTGTAACCATAACATAAAATAGGTACTTCCCTTATTTATTTATTTATTTATTTATTTATTTATTTATTTATTTATTTATGAGAAAGAGAAAGCACGTGCAAGAGAATGGGGAGGGGCAGAGGGGGAGGGAGAGAGAATCCAAAGCAGACTCCACACTGAGTGTGGAGCCCAACATGGGGCTCAATCCTACGACTCTGAAATCATGACACCCCCTACCCCAACTGAACACAGGCTCCAGAGCATGTTCTGCATAGATATCTTTCTTCAGCAGCAAGTGACATTCCGGGAGCCTGGATCCTGTCCCAGTTGACAGGGCTCCACTTAACCAAGTTGTCCACATCCTCGGCTTTCTTCATTTCTTAGGTAGGAGATGGCAGATGGGCATTCTCTCAGCCATGGTTGGCCAAGGGCATATGGCTACTGAGCTTGGCCCAGCACATCCCGATCCCACCAGTCCTACTGCAGCCTCCTCCACCGATCACTGCTACTCCTGGAGAATTCACCAACAACCAAGAATCGTGCCTCCATCTCTGCTTCCAAATGATCTCATAATATTTCTACCACATTTGTGCGCACAGCAAAATACAGTAGGCTCCAGGTTTGTACTAGCAGCAAAGCATCTCCCCTTCTTGGTGTTACAGCTGGCAGGACTGGAGAGGGTTATCTCTCACTATTGAGAACACCTGGCCCTCCAGAGAAATAAGCCCATGTTCCAGGGGTTCAGCCAGAATTACACAGTTAACAGTAGTAGGTGACACCTCTCTTCTTGGGTGATAAGGTGACACACTTTGCTCTTAAATACTAGGTCCTCACCCAGGAGCTTAAAATACATTAGATTACCCAGAATGAAGGTCTACACCATGGGGATGACACAGGTTTTCTGACAATCTCCTGAACCAATATGTAAAACTTCCCCAAACCCTGTTAAGGTGGCATATCTGGCAACATAGTCATTTACCCTTGGGGCTCTCTCTGAGCCCATTTATGCCAATTTTGGAGGGATGGGGGAGAGGATGCATACGTGTAGGCAGCCCAGGTCCATCTCCTTCGGGTGTATATCTTGTGCCTCACCCAAACATACACCCACTACTCAACTACAGGACCTTGTCAGAGTAGAGCTAGGATGTGTTAGGGTATCGTGTTTAGGAACCCAGAGTTTCCTGAAAATCTCTGTATTCAACAATCATCCTTCCCTGAAAGATTCCCTGAGGATCAGTACAATTCAGCAGCAGAGAAACCAGGAGCAGGACTTTGTGGTTAACTGGGCTCCTCACTCACAGTATAAAGGACTCTGACAAGATCTTCTGAGATCTCCTCCCTCCTGCCTTCCTCCCTATCTGCATCTTAGGCTCTTGCCACACTTATAAAGACAATAATCTGAAGGACAGAGAGAGCCACCAGTGACCATATTGCCACAATATCGATGATCTACTTAAACATGTCAGTTCCTGAAAACCAATGGCTTACTAGAGAATCGGGATCTCTAAGATCTTTTCTGGAAAGTCAAAGTTGATGGCATTTGTTCATTCACCAAACATAATTTTAGTCACCCACTATATGTCCAGCTACCATCTACACACTAGGATACACCTGTGATCAAGACAGACAATATACGTGATGTCACAGTGTCCACATTGTAGGTGAAAAGGGCATTAACTACATAAAAGCAAATGAGATAATTTCAGCTCAATCCAGTATTCAACACAAATGACTAAAGAACATTGGAATAGTATGTGACTGAGGGAGACTGGCCACTTTGGCTACACTGACCACAAAGGGCCTCTCTATGAGGATGATGCTTGAGCTGAGGAGCTGGAGGTTGTCCTGAAATCATCCGTGGAAGATCAAGGTAAATGAAGAATGGCCCTGGGTGGAGGGAAGAGTTAAAATAAAGGCCTCGAGCTGAGAAGAAGCTTGGCACAACTGAAGGGCAGAAAGCCTAGCATCATAGAAGCACAACACACAGTGGGGGGGATGGTTGGACGTGGGACTTGAGAAGTGAGATTGAGGCATCTTAGGAGTTCAAGAATTATTGTGACCCAAAAATTAGACTAGTGGGGAAAGTCCACCCAAATGGGAAACACCCAAAATATATTTGCATCACACACTAGTGCTAGGAACTGAGAAGTCCTTATGTGAGTCTCTTCATTTTGATAGAGGTCACCGCCTGTGGCCTTATGCCATGTGAGGGGACCTTGAACTTCATCATAGAGGGCTTCAAACAGCCCTGTAAAGTCCTGCCTTCCTCCCTGGACTCTTCCATATAAGCAGTCTGAACATGTCATGCGGAAGGTGATGGACTCTTGGTAGGGGAAGCCTGACCCCAATACCTTATTCATGGGTAGGTTATGGCCTGGGTAAGGGGTCATGGAACCCTGTGTCTTAACTTGAAAATGACCAATATAAAGAGTGACGCATTTCCACTAAGAAATCTGCAGTCTGCTCAATTATCCCACCTAAGGGGAGGTGTCGGCTAGACATCTGCATGAACTCTACACCTTAACGGCTTCCCGCTCTCCAACAGGCTCAGTCAATGTGTCTCAAAGTTAAGTAGATCATTTTAAAATCCATATTTTAAAAAGTTAGAGGAAAACTGTAAATGATAATGTTAATAAAAATAATAATAAACTGAACCAATAAAGAAAAGTAAACACATAGCATCTAAGCACTCTTTTCCTTCGCTGCCTTGGCTCTGCCCATCCTCTGTCCCCATGTCCTCTTCCTGACCACTCAAAGTAGGAATTTATTCCCTGAGTACCTGCCATGTGAAGACAAATGTGGTCACACACTATCTCAGAGAATTGGGAATGCCCGGTCCTCACTCTGATGGGAGACATGTCCTGTATTATTATTTTCTTGAAATGTCTTTGAAGATGCAGAGACACCCCAATCACTGTGCAGTCTAGAGCACTCACCTGCCCCTCCCCCAACCTCTGGTGAGAGACACCTGGAGACAGAAAGGGTTTTAATAAGAACACAGTCAGATGATGCAGTGATGTCAAAGGGGAGTGGATTAAGAAAACATCACTCGATTTGACAAAAATTTATTTCAGGCAGAATTTAATGAGAAACACTTTACGCTGAACCACCTACATATTTTGTGGGGTGAGTCCAGAATGAAAATACAGCTCCAAGTTTTATTAAGGATTTCAAGACAGCAAACACTGCTTAGATGACATGCCCATGAAGCTGGCCCTGAATCCAGGTCAGGCTTTGTTTGGGTCATAGGTGCCATTATAAACACCTACATCCTGCTTTTAAGCAACTGAGAAAAAAACAGAAAAACAAAAATCTGGATAACCACTGTTCAGAGTAGGAAGAGATGAACGTATTTAGGATGATCCATCCAATTTTGGAAGTACAGAACAGCTTTCAATTGGGCAAGGCAGGGAAGATTCCATGAGAAAGAAGCATCTGAATTAGAGTCTGAAGGATCAGCAGCAATGAACATGTGGCCAAAGCAGAAAAGATATTGCTAGAAGATGGGGCAAAAAATAAAACAAGTTTCCAAAGAGGTCAAGATTTCTGCCACAACAAGCCATTTTATCAAAATTATGCTTTATTTATAGGTATAAACCATGTTTAAGAAGCAGAAAAGGATTTTATGTGTGAGGTAAAACTAATGTCGCCAGAGTTGATTTAGGCTTGTTTTCCATTTCTCTAAAAATCTATTCTTGATCCACGATTCCTGTGGCATGTAGAGCTGGTGTCCAGGAGTCCTGGGCCCCTGGGCATCGGCCCCTATGGGGGAGTCAGGACTGGGGGTAGGGGGCGCCAGGGCCTTCCGACTTGAGCTGTGGGAAAAGATTTTCATCCCAAGGAAGGGAAATCAGAAAGAGAACGGGGAGGGTGGAGGAAAGAAGAATGAGTTGATAAGAAATTGAAGAAACAGAACAAGAAGAGGCTCACCTGTGCTTTTTAAAGCAGGAGTGCCTTACAAGCAGCAGGAGCAGGGCAACTATCACCACCAGACAGAGCAGTGTCAGCAGGACTGCGTTTCCACCTCCTTGGGTGTAAACCAAGGATATCAGTCTACAAGGCTCTCCACGCCGCCACCACCATCAATGCTTCTCCTTCCTAGAATTTTCATCTGCATGTTCTGAAGACTTCATCTCAATTCCTCCTGAGTCTGTGTCCCCAATCTCCCACCCCATCTCTTACCCAAATCACCAGATCCTTCTTCTTTTTCTCTTTAGTACTCCAATCCCTTCCTTCCATTTCTTGAAATTTAGCAGTGATCATTCTCTGCCCTTCTTTGTTTGGATCCTCCCGCCTCCATCCTCTTGTGCCTAGTGTTCCCACCCATCTCCCAAGCACGTCCCTCAGCAGCCCCAGGACTGTTGCTTCCTGGCCAGACTCCAGCTCTTTCTCACCCCAGTGGATGATTATGTCCTGGCCTCCCAGACTGCTGTGCTTCACTCGGCACGACAGACCAGCCGCCTCCTGGGCCGCCACATCCAGGGTCACTCGGAGATACCACGTCTCATCAGCATTAGGCAGGACATCGCCTTGCTGGGTGCCCCGCTGCTCCTGCTCACCCCGCATCCACATCACCCACACAGGCTTTGGGTGGAAGCCAGAGACGTGGCACACCAGCAGCAGACGGCCGGGACCGGGACTGGGGCCACTGGACACCCAAACCTCGGGCTTCACTGGAGAGAAGATGAGGAGACAAGGCACTTAGGGGCACCCGGGACCAAGCTCAGTGACTCAGTGGTCTTAGCAGTTGGAGTAATCACTTCTTTCTCTCATCTAAGGAACAGTCCTAAACCCACATATCCCACCCTCTAGCCTCTCAGTGTATGTTTCAAAGGGATGGTAAAGAGTGGAATATGAAGCTTAAAGCACCGGGAAAACTCACCTTGTCGTTCCAGTTCTGACTTCCCTGCTTCAAGGATTCCTGCCAGAAACCGAGGGCAGGTGTGGCTGAGAAGGGTCTGCACGATTTCCTTAATATCTAGGTAGTTGCTGAGCACCGCACAGACCTTCTGAGCCCGACTCCCAGCTCCTGGAGATGGCTGCCAGGAGTTTCCTTGGAAACTCAGAAAATCTGAGCCTTGATAAGCCCCATTCAAGAAGCTTCCCGAGGCCTTCCCAGCATGTTCCGTACAGCCAGCTGACACCTGGAGCTCGAAGGGGTCTGGGGGTGAACAGAAGCCATGTGGAAACAATTACAGGGAAGGAAAGTAAGCAGTCTAGGGGATTTGCTCTGGAATCACACAGCATGCTGGAGTTGGGTGGGGGAGGGAAGGAAATTTGTGGGAAGAAAATGTGAAGGTAAGAATGTATTTAGAAATAATTGATGGGGAGGCGCTAGATGGGAAGGTGTTGGGAAGTTGGGGACCCTGCTGGAAGGGCTCACTTGGGAATGGTTAGGTACAGGGGGGCCTGGTAGACTCTCAGGCCAGAGAAGGGAGGGCAGAATCCTGGCTGGAGAGGCCATGTCTGGGGCCAGGGGTGGTGGGCAGAAGATCACAGGGAGACACTATTGCAGGGAGCCAGAACACGAAGGTGTATATGGCAGTGTGGAGGGATGTGTCCTGGCCAGCCCATCTGTGTCTAGGGTGGGTGGGCGGGTGGAGTGGGGACAGTGACGAATGGTGAGGCAGGAGAGAGAGCAGGAGCCCGAGGGGGACAGGGAATAGTCCAGGAAGGCTGGGTGAGGTCAGAGCCCCTTCAGAAGCAGATTGGAGCCTTCAGGCAGAGATTGGCGTGGAGCAAGGAACTCACATTCAAACTGAAACTGGTGCGCAAAGGCCTGCACCTCGATGATGAAACCGTGGAAGTAGAGTAGGAACAGATTTTGCAGGTTTTTCAGCTCCTCGGAGCTGAAGTTGCCCTGGGACCAGGGCCGCAGGAAGCTCATGGTGCCCAGGACCTTGTCCCAGGCTTGAGTCTGCAGATCACCCAGCCAGCCCGATGCCTGCAAGGACGCCCAACTGCTGTTGGCAAAGGAGGAGGTCTGGAGGATGCGGAAGGAGAGGGGCTCTTCTGTGGCTGGATCAGGGGGTCCTGGGACCTGGGGTGCTGAGAAGCCAGGCCACATGGAGAGAGTACGTGAGCATGGGTGAGGAACCATGGAGACGGTTACACAGACTGCACACATTCCCAGAGCCCACCCTGCTCCCTGGGCCCGCTTCCTCTCCCCAAACCTAGAAACAGAAAAAGAACTGTGGCAAGATGTTTTGCCTGCAGCCAGCCTGGCATGCAGACTCCAAGGGCATCCTCTGGGAGTAGTACTCCCTGCTGCAGGTCCTCCCAGAACCTCACCCCTCTGCGCCCAGCATCAGACGTCTTCCCAGGGCTTGTCCTACCGTCTAGGCTTGTTCCGTGCTGGCGATGTCCTTCGAAGAGCAGCAGGAACAGGAGCAGCATTGCGGCTCGTTCAGATGAAGGATGCCTCAACAGCACTCAGATCACTGCCTTCCAAACCCTCCTGCTCTCATCAGACTCCCCCGCTGCAGCCAGGCAGACCTCCCTCTCTGCCCACTTCCCTTTCAGAGAAACCCTCCTGCCTCCTCAGGGCAGCCCCACGGGGCTCTCACTTCCCCTCCCTCTCTGCCACTCTCCAGCTTCCACATTGTCTCCCTGTACCCCCTGACTGCCCCTATGCACACCCTCTACAGAGGGGTCCTGGCTTCAGTCTGGGCCGGCTGGAAAATGGAGATCCTTCTGGCCTCAGAGGAATCAGGTCCACATTCGGGTTCTCAATGTCCTCTTCTTTGAAGAGAGGAGATGGAAGGTTCATGCCATGGCGCCCATGGCCTTTCCACCATTCCCTCGTCCTGCTGCTGCAGTTCTTTCTCCCTCTCTGTGGTCCACCCCCAGCCTCACCCTCTACTGATCCCAGTTTTTCCCTCTTGAGTCTGCTTTCCCCCCTCTCACTCCCCTGCCTCTCTCCCTCCCCTCACCCCCTCTGGCTCTTCATTCTGTTCCTCTCAATCTGGTGTCGGAAGACACGGGGCATCTGGGGAGCAGCTGTACCAGCACCATGACAAGGAGCATCCGTAGCAATACAGGAGGCCCAATAATCTAAGAAAAGTCCCTTGTGCCCAGCTTCCGCCATCAGACCACTTGCCACTGTTGAAGGGGTCCGAGGGTGGGCTTGCCCTGACAGTGGGGAGACAGGTAATTCTCACTCAAGTGGAATGAGTGGGTCTGGAGGGAACACACAGGGACCTTGAACCCCCCACCCCAATTAGTCTAGAAATCCATGGACAAGCCTCACTCTGGGTGTGGAGGGCGCTCAGCTCATGGTCTGGGAGCACTGGTGCCCCTGGCTGGTGTCTCATCCAGAGGAGTTCCACTGGAGCAGGGAGACTTTTTTTTTTTTTTTTTTTGAGACAGAGAGAATGAGAGAGAGACAGCACATGAGAGGGGGGAGGGTCAGAGGGAGAAGCAGACTCCCTGCCGAGCAGGGAGCCCGATGCGGGACTTGACTCGATCCCGGGACTCCAGGATCATGACCTGAGCCGAAGGCAATCGCTTAACCAACTGAGCCACCCAGGCGCCCTGGAGCAGGGAGACTTAATTACCATGTGGAGTCTTTATTTTTCTTCCCCTCATGGATGCTGGCCGGTGCAGACTGAAGCCAGCTGGAATACTGCTGCTTTGTTTGGTTTTCCTGGATTCATCCAACTGACATTGCATCAGAACCCACCTGCTGCCAAGACATTTGCCAGGCACAAAGATGTCAAAGATAGAAGTCCCTCAGGGAAAACAAAACCTAAACCTAAAACCAACCTAAAACCTCGACTTCTCCTATAGAGAAGACTCACACAATAGTGACCAATTATTAGAAAAGGCCCACACCTCCTCTTGTCTTGGTACTATTTCTGAATTCTAGGGGTAAAGAAAAATCTTACAAAGTTTCAGACAAAATACTGGCTACTTTCAAAGAAGAATCGCCCTGGCTTCAGATACATCACATGTAAGGCTGTGGGGAAATACTTTACAATTCTGATCTTATCATCCCAAAGTTTTTTATGCAGGAAAGTTATAATTCTCTGATAAGGCCAAAATTAATCTATATTTGAACACTCAAAACCTTAAAGAATATGTCACATAGTCTTTTCATGAAACCAGTTGTCTAAGTAAAACCAAAAATTAACCTAAAGGAAACACCCAAGAAATGATGTAAGAAATACCAGTATCAAAGTACGTTAAAAAGATATAGTCAACTTTAAATAATTGTTTAAAATATACTTGTAAAATTTAACACATTTGTTTAATATTTCAGAAAAAAAAGAGTTAATAATTGAATAATCACATTCTATATTACCTCACCAAAACCTGGGCGGGGGGAGATGAGAAGAAAGACAGAAATAGGCTTATTTCAAATCATCTCTTACTGACCAAGAACACAATGCAAATGGAGTCAGGAAAATTGGTTAAATCATGATGTTTATAGAAATCTAGATTACATCGAGGTGGCAGAGAACATAAACTTTTAGTTCCTATTTCCAAAACACTTAAAATGTTTAAAAATATATGTTACAAAAAGACACGTAAATCCATTCTCATGCCAGAAAATGGCGAAAAGATCCAACTTCGAAAGAGAAGTTTTAAAGTCCTTCAAAAAGAAGGCAAGTGAAATGGGTTCAACCTGCCAAGCACAAGACACACACTGGAGAAACACCACATGCACAGAAGTGGGCGTCTGCAAAATGCGGTGACATACACGGGACTGGATAATATTCAATAGAGAGTCACTGACACTGGCCTATTGAGCTGCTGGCCGCAGGAGCTCTTGGGTTTAGGACAGTGACCCGGGGTCCACTCTCTTAGCAGAGCCACATGTCTGGGTGGAGGTCAATGGGGTGTATTCTGAGTACCAGCCTCCTAGTTCTACAGAAAGTCAGGTGGATTTAAAAAATTTACTTTAAATTTTATCTTAAAAAATAAAAGCATAAGATCCTACATATCTTTGCTAGATAGTAATGAAGATAGTATTTGCCTTATCACACAGTAGAGCATATAGAAAGTTAATGTTAAGATGGATGAACAGAAACGTGTTCCATGAGACAAGTGGGTACTGAGGTTTGGGCACCAAAGGCAGAAAGGAGACAAGGCAGCAATAGTTAATTGGTAAACCCCTACGATGTGGGCCACACTGAAGAACTGTCTTGTTTTTCCAGTAAGGGAAGGATTTTGAATGTGACAGTGATGCAGTTAAATGGCATTTAGGAAAATTCCCTAAACCCCAGTGAGAGTGTATCAAAGCATGATGTCACCAAGATGGCGGAGGGTGTTAGTGACGTGAACAAAGGCAGGAACAGTGAGGATGGAGAGGGGTGGAATGATAGAGATAGCATGGGGTTGACCAGGATCAACCAAACAAGGAAGTGTGATCAGGAGGAGATAGATGTTGCCATTCACAGAGACAGACAACACAAGTTTGCAATGGATGGTACTGAGGTGCACAGTTCAGTCTGGGTCATATTGAGACTGAGATTCCAGGTGGAGGTATCGAGGTGGGGGGGGGTGTTGCCCGGGGGTGTTATGGATTTCACAGAACCCACCACACATGTGATGCCATAGCTGGAAGTGTAGATGTCTACAAATCCGTCCCCTTTCAAATTACACTTGTAAGTTAAATGTAATAAGTCTTACATCTGTATCTTAGAAAATCTTTGAGTCTCTTGAAGTTCGGTCATTTATTTGTTCTTTCTTTCATTCATTAAATAAATATTGATCAGACATTTAAGTATATGCCAGGCTGTTGTCCAGGGACTGAGAATATAACAGTAGAGCAAATTAAGAGTAGGGAAGGAGGCTATAAACTCCTTGTCCTGGTAGAGTTTAGTGTGAATAAAAAGACTCATACACATGAACATATATATGAATTCTACTTCCAATTGATTGGAATGACATATGTCAAACACCCATGTTACAAGTAACTGTACTAATCTGAGGAATTTTAGGATCATTTACAAAATAAAATAAAGCAAAAATAAGTAAGGGATAAAACAGTTGCCCTATTCCACAAGAAATCAGTTATATGGTAAAAAATTTGGAGATTACTGAATCCATAAGTCATTGTAATGAACTGAGCAAAACAGAAATCAATTCCTGATAGCAACCCAACAACAATGCACAAAACCATTAAGGATATTCCTTTTAAATTGAAAGCCTGCAGAAAATAAATTCCACAAGAAAAATATCTAACATTAATTTTATTTTTTTGCTACATAAAATGGCATAATTATTTCCTCCTTGGTTGACACAATTTCCTTAGTGCATAACCACAATTTTTTATAAAACAAAACAAAACAAAAAAATACCAAAAACTTACCATTTGTGGCTAGGTCTCTTTTAAGAAGAAATTTCCCCTCCTACACTCTGCCTGTCTCTCTAACTCCCAGATCCCTTTTGTAAACTTTCTTGCCCAAACTGAAAGATTCTCTGGAAACCCATCACGAGTTGTGGCTTTAGACAAATTAATCTTCTTAAGAAAGAAAATGGTTGGGGGGTGGGGATGGGGATCACCTAGAATTGATTTAAAGTTGTAATCACATTTTGGAACACATTTGTGCAAACGTAAGCAAATGTTCAATCTTCTACTCCTAGAAATTCTATAATCATCTGATGACCTTCCTGTCTTTCCTGCAAAGAAATCTGATTTACAACTTTAATGATTTTGGAATAAACAATACGAACCTAACAAACTGGTAACAGAAAGCATAAAATAGCCTCGATTCTTACTACATCTACAGTTGGTAGCCAGTTTTGTGTTAAAATCTGATCTTTCACTCTGAAGGTGTTGCCCTTTCGTCCCAGCCTCAGGAGGAAGGTGTACAAGAGAGCAGACCGCCCTAGACAGTCACTTAACTAAGCTTTTCCTGAGCCTTCTTCATCTACAAGCTATCAGCAAATGCTTAATCTTCCAACTGCACACAGCTCCTACCAATGGCTAATTTCCAGGAGGTTTGTAGCTCTTTTCCTTTCTGATTTAATTCTAAAGCCTAGTGACATTTTCTACCTAAGTCTCATTCTTTCTCAAAGAGATTTCCCTAGATAACAATTCCATTCTTGTGAAGAGAGGAAGCCAACGTTGTCTTGGATAACTGCAGTAAAAGGACATGGAAAGGATCCTGGCAGCATTAATCCACATGGCTCAGATCATGGCCCCTTCTCACGGTGCTTTTCCTTCAGGTCCCCCAAGAGCACGGTGGTGAGGTTCCATGACCTCACCAATGTGTCCATGTAGCTCCCACATTTTGAAAACCTGTGTGCAAGCTCCTCGGCCCTGTCGCCCTCAGTCAGCGCCTGTCATGTGCCAGGACAGTGGTGGCTATTGCTCTGAAGTACAGTACACTCTGAGGTCCTCACAGTGCTTCATTCAAATGAAAATCCTTGTCTTTCTCCACACCTTTAGTTGCATTTTATTTATGTGGCTTAAGAAGTTTCCAGCTATGCTAACCACATCTTACGGCAATGCTGTCTAATAGAACTATCTGCATGATGGAAATATTCTATTCTGTACTGCCTAGTACACATTTAATTTAATTTAATTTAATTTAATTTAATTTAATTTAAATTAATTTAATTTTGGAAAGTGCAGTTTTAGTGTCTAACGTACAAGTAATAATTTGCAGTTTTTATCTACTTCTCTGTGGCTTTCTATGATTCAAATGCATCCAGCCCACAGATCAACCAGACCTGCCCCTCACATCTGAAATCCTGAAGACTGATGCTGTTCAGCCCAAACTGCAGCCCCTGACAGCTGGACATGGGTGTGCTTCCTTTAGGGTGTCTGCGGGATTCACCACCACATCCTACACTACCAACTTCATGATATTTTATATTCTATGGCTAATGATGACTAGTTCTTCATCCACTGCTCTACTGGTCCAGCAGAGTAGAAGATGGAGCAGACATTAGGGAAAGCTGGTGTCTCTCCAGCCAGGAGACTTGACACTTGTCAGGTTCATGAACACTTCCAATGACAAAATATTTGAATAACAGGTTTAATACTGAATTTCAGCCTGTGTATTTTTTTATTCCAATTAATGAAACATTTTGTCATTCTATTTCCAATTTAAATTTTTCTTTTATTGCTCATACTCCAGGAATTTTTTTTTAAGTTGTTCTTAGTTTCTGTCCTAGAGCGTATATGCTCTCAGAGCAAGTGTTATTTCATGAGGCACACACTTGTGTAGGTCATCTTATCAGTTAATAGACTTTAGGAACTCTGAACTCTGGACTTCCTAGGTTTTTCTTAGGACTTTACTAGGACTTTTTTTTTTAATGTTTTATTTCAGAATAATTCCAGATTTAATGAAAAGGTGCAAAGATGGTATGGAGCATTCTTAGATATCTTTTACCTGGTTTTCCCTAAAATTAACATCTTACATAGCTGTGGTAAATTTACTGAAACTAAGAAATTAACATTAATATAATTATCATGAACAAAAGGGCAGATTTACTCAGATTTCACCAGGTTTTCCACTAATTTCTATTTTCTGTTCAAAGTTTCAATCCAGGGAACTATGCTACCTTCAGTGTCATGTCTGTTTTCTCAGTCTTGTCTTGTTTCCCTGACCTTGATTTGGAAGAGTACTGGACAGATTTTGTAGAATTTCCCTCACTTTGGGGATGTCTGATGTTTTTCTTGTGACCAGTTTGGATTGTGGGTTTGAAGGAAGAATACCATGGAGGCGGCCTGCCCTTCTCTTCACACCATCTTAGGTGCATGTGCTATCAATATGATTTGTGACTGGTAACGCTCACCTTGATCATTTGGCTAAGGTCATCTGCCAGGTTTTTCCACTGTAAAGTTACTCTTTTACCTATCCACACTCTGTCCATTGGAAGTGAGTCCAGCCCACACTTGAGGGCAGGTAATCAAGCCCTACCTCCTGGAAAGGAAATATTTACAAAGATAATTTTTAATTCTTCTGGAAGGAAGATGCATCCCTTTTCTCTCATTTAAAATTTTATTCATCATTTATTATATTTGTGGAGCTTGTGCATATTTATTTTATACTTTGGGTTTTATTAGTATTTTTAAGACCTACTATCACCTCCATGCCTACCCATGTCAGTGACCATTCTTGTCTGTTATCCATTGTCTTAACTTTTCCTTGTAAACCAGCTCCCCAATTTGAGAGCAATTAAAACTCTAAAACTGTCTTTATCCCTACTGTAATATTATATGAAAAGTGTTGTAAGTTCTTCTTTTCCCCAAGAGTCACTTTAAAAAAAAAAAAAAAAGAACTGAAACAAGAGTATTATTGGGCCATCTTGCTCTATGTGGATGTAACATAAACAAATTGCACAATTCTGGGAGTTACAGCAATGAGAACAACTACATTACATTCCTCAAGGGGTTATTGTAAAGATGAAGCAAGGAATGTGAAAAAAAAGCACACACAAAACACTTAAAAATTATTAGGACTGGGGCGCCTGTATGACTCAGTTGGTTAAGTCCCTGACTCTTGGTTTTGGCTCAGGTCATGATCTCGGGGTCATAAGATGCATCTCCACATCAGGCTTCCTGCCCAGTGGGGAGTCTGCTTGAGATTCTCTCTCTCTCTCCTTCTGCCCCTCCCCCTTAAAATAAAATAAATAAAATCTTCTAAAAATACTATTAAGACCATCATCATCATCATCATCACCACCATCATCATCATCACTATCACCACCACCACCACCATCATCATCATCACTGATGATCTCTGCAGCTTGAGAAAAGAATAATGTCTCCCTGGAATGTGCCAATGTCATGGATTGATCAGTTTCCATCTGCCTTCCCAATTACTAAATCTTTGTACTTTCAAGGTCATTTTCCTAACCAATTTTATTGACTTCTAAAATAACACTGGTGATGATGAGTTACATTGTTTATGGAAAATTATCCTGCTGAGAATAGCTGGTAAAACTAGATTTTGAAAAATATCATCTACTTAAAGACATCTGAGAACTCTCAACACAGTGAGAAACGGAAAGTCCATGAAGTTCTGAGAGTTGAAAGCCAGAATTTAGGACCATTTTTTCTCGGACAGGTGCCTGCCAATCCCAAGTGTGGTAACTGAGAAGCCCAGAAGCTGAGCAGAAACTTCCACAGAGTTGGGGGCTTAAGGAGACAAACACTGGGATTTGGGGTCTAATTGGAAGGGAAGTCCTGGTAAACAGCAGAGGCTCTAGTTTGAGACCTTAAAAGCTTACATTCTAAAGCCCTCTACTCTGGAGTGCAAGTGAATCAGAAATAGAAAAAAATAGAGCAAACTTCATAGAGATTGAAATCCACACTTGAATAATAGCACTTCCTGGTTCAAATAGGGTCAACTGACACTGCTAGTTCCCAACACTAACTGCCAAGTTGAGCACTGCAAAGGACAAATAAATAAAAATAAATGTTTATTGTGTGAAATTGATTTAACTCTGAATTTATTTAAAACGTTAACTTTACTCTGTGAAATAAATTAAAATATACAGCAACTGTAGCATGTAAGTCAGGAGAAGGATAGATGCAGTTAAAGTGTTTTGGGGTATGAAGTGGTAAAATACTAACTTATAATACATTTGATAAGCTTTGGATGAATGTAAATGTTTCTTGAATGACTAATGAGAATTATAAAAGACCATGAAACTAGCAAGCTTACATGGGGAGAGGATATAATTAAAAAAAAATCCAAAAAGTGGGCAGGGAGTCAGGGAGGGGAAAAAATATAAAAGGGAGTGGAAAAGAGGAAAGCAGTAGTAAGATGGTGACTGTTAGATTTAAACCCCAAATTTCAAATATGGTCAGGCTGGTGTAAATAGATCAGTGCCACACACTAGATTTTGGGCATACTTTGGTCTGTTAGAAGAAACTGCCTCCCAAAATTTTAAAGAAAGAAAAACTTATATATGTACAAAAATAAGGGTAAATACAATGAAGGGATGGAATATGACTGTAAAGATGAAAATTATAAAAGATTTTATAAAAGGAATTGATAAGAAGTTGGTTGAAAAAAGAAAGAAGAGAAATTTAAAAAAAAGGGGGAGAGAATTTGATGAGGCTAGAGACTAGAACAAAGCCATACACTAGAGATTTAGGGTATATTTTTGTCTGTTAGAAACAACTGTATCCCAAAATTTTAAAGAGAGAACAACTTATATATATACCAAAAATAAGGTTAACTACTATGAAGGGATTGAATATGACTCTAAAAATGAAAAATAAAAAAGATTTTTTAAAAAGGGATTGATAAGACATTGGTTGAAAAAGGGAAAAAGAAAAATTCAAAAATAATAGAAAAAGAAAAAAAAGAAAATTAAAACAAAATTAACCTTGAAAGACTAAAGAATCAGGGGGGGAAAGCCATGAATTCTATGTGCTGTATTCCCCTAGTGCTTGAGTTCTGCCGTTCTCACTGATCGGTAAACTTGGTCTTGGCTGGCTGTTCTTGTTGATCTTCTGGGGGAGGAGCCTGTCGCAATGATTCTCAAATGTCTTTGCCAGTGGGGGAATTGCCCTGCCCTTGCCGGCCTGGCTAAGTAATCGGCTCGGGTTTGCTCTCAGGAGCTTTTGTTCCCTGCAAGCTTTCCGTGCAGCATTGGAGGGTGAGAGTGAAAATGGCAGCCTCCCAATCTCCGCCCCAGAGGAGCCGAGAACTCAGGGGCCCACTTCTCAGTGCGCCCCCAGAGAAAAGCAGTCAATCACTCCCATCTCCCTGGTCTCTGGCCACAACCCATGCTCACCCAGCCTGTGACTGAGCGTTTCTATCTCTGGCACAGGACCCCACTTAGAGTGTCCAAACCCAACAGATTCCTGGGGTGAGCCCCCGTGCTGCTTCTCCCCAGGGAGGAAGGGGAGGCTCCCCAGATCTGCCACTTGTTGGGTCCCTGCTCAAAGGGCAGTGACCCAACTATGCCTCGGATCACAGTTTATGACAACCCTGAGCTGCAACCCCACTCCTCACCTCCGTCTTTGCAGCTGGCTTCCCTGCTCCGATACCTGGGTGCTCTGCTGCACTCAGGCACCCCTGGTCTTTCAGTGACCCCAAGGGTCCTAAGACCACACTGTCCCAGCGAGAGTTCCACCCCCCCGCTTAGCGACTGGAGCGACATCGCTCAGCAGAGCCAGCTAAAAGTTCTGATTTTGTGCTCTGCTTCTTTATCACTTGCCAGTAGCCAGCTGATGGAGGCTCCCTCCCCCCATGGTCTATCTTCCCAAATATCACCTCAGATTCACTTCTCCGCATGTCCTATCTTCCAGAAAGTGGTCAATTTTCTGTTCAGAGGGTTGCTGCTATTCTTGTCTTCCATCTCCTGTTGAGTTCGTAGGTGTTCAGAATGGTTTGATACCTATCTAGCTGATTTCCTGGGACCAGATGAAATTTAGGTCTCCTATTCCTCCGCCATCTTGCTCCTTCCCGTAAATAAATAAAATCATGAATGAAAGCGGAGAGATCACAACCAACACCAAAGAAATACAAACAATTATAAGAACATATTATGAGCAACTCTATGCCAGCAAATGAGATAACCTGGAAGAAATGGATGCATTCCTAGAGATGTATCAACTACCAAAACTGAACCAGGAAGAAATAGAAAACCTGAACAGACCTATAACCACTAAGGAAATTGAAGCAGTCATCAAAAATCTCCCAAACAAGAGCCCAGGGCCACATGGCTTCCCAGGGGAATTCTACCAAACATTCCAAGAAGAATTAATACCTATTCTTCTGAAACTGTTCCAAAAAATAGAAATGGAAGGAAAACTTCCAAACTCGTTTTATGAGGCCACCATTACCTTGATCGCAAAATCAGACAAAGACCCCCATCAAACAAGAGACTTACAGACCAATATCCTTGATGAACATAGATGCAAAAATTCTCACCAAACTACTAGCCCATAGGATCCAACAGTACATTAAGAGGATTATTCACCATGACCAAGTGGGATTTATTCCTGGGCTGCAAGTTGGTTCAACATCTGCAAATCAATCAGTGTGATACAATACATTAACAAAAGAAAGAACAAGAACCATATGATCCTCTCAATAGATGCAGAAAAAACATTTGACAAAGTACAGCATCCCTTCTTGATCAAAACTCTTCAGAGTATAGGGAGAGAGGGTACCTACCTCAATATCATAAAAGCCATCTATGAAAAACCTACAGCAAATATCATACTCAATGGAAAAAGACTGAGAGCTTTCCCCCTTAGGTCAGGAACATGTCAGGGATGTCCACTATCACCACTGCTATTCAACATAGTACTAGAAGTCCTAGCCGCAGCAATCAGACAACAAAAAGAAATCAAAGGCATCCAAATAGGCAAAGAAGAAGTCAAACTCTCACTCTTTGTAGATGATATGGTACTTTATGTGGAAAACCCAAAAGACTCCACCCCAAAACTGCTAGAACCCATACAGGAATTTAGTCAAGTGGCAGGATATAAAATCAATGCACAGAAATCAGTGGAATTCCTATACACCAACAACAAGACAGAAGAAAGAGAAATTAAGGAGTTGATCCCATTTACAATTGCACTCAAAACTGTAAGATACCTAGGAATAAATCTAACCAAAGAGGCAAAGAATCGGTCCTCAGAGAACTATAAAATACTCATGAAAGAAATTGAGGAAGACACAAAGAAATGGAAAAATGTTCCATGCTTATGGGTTGGAAGAACAAATATTGTGAAGATGTCAATGCTACCTAGAACAATCTACACATTCAATGCAATGCCCATCAAAATACCATCCACTTTTTTCAAAGAAATGGAACAAATAATCCTAAAATTTGCATGGAACCAGAAAAGACCCCGCATAGCCAGAGGAATGTTGAAAAAGAAAAACAAAGCTGGTGGCACCACAATTCCGGACTTCCAGCTCTATTACAAAGCTGTCATCATCAAGACGGTATGGTACTGGCACAAAAACAGACACATAGATCAATGGAACAGAATAGAGAGCCCAGAAATGGACCCTCAACTCTATGGTCAACTCATCTTTGACAAAGCAGGAGAGAATGTCCAATGGAAAAAAGACAATCTCTTCAACAAATGGTGTTGGGAAAATTGGACAGCCACATGCAGAAGAATGAAACTGGACCATTTCCTGACACCACACACAAAAACAGACTCCAAATGGTTGAAAGACCTAAATGTGAGTCAGAAGTCCATCAGAATCCTAAAGGAGAACACCGGCAGCAACCTCTTCGACCTCAGCCGCAGCAACTTCTTCCTAGAAACATCGCCAAAGACAAGGGAAACAAGAGCAAAAATGAACTATTGGGACTTCATCAAGATAAAAAGCTTTTGCACAGCAAAAGAAACAGTCAAAAAAACCAAAAGACAACCGACAGAATGGGAGTAGATATTTGCAAATGACATATCAGATAAAGGGCTAGTATCCAAGATCTATAAAGAACTTATCAAACTCAACACACAAAGAACAAATGATCCAATCAAGAAATGGGCAGAAGACATGAACAGACATTTTTCCAAAGAAGACATCCAAATGGCCAACAGACACATGAAAAAGTGCTCAACGTCGCTCGGCATCAGGGAAATCCAAATCAAAACCTCAATGAGATACCACCTCACACCAGTCAGAATGGCTAAAATTAACAAATCAGGAAATGACAGATGTTGGCGGGGATGCAGAGAAAGGGGAACCCTCCTACACTGTTGGTGAGAATGCAAGCTGGTGCAGCCACTCTAGAAAACAGTAGGGGAGTTCTTCAAAAAGTTGAAAATAGAGCTACCCCCTATGACCCAGCAATTGCACTACTGTGTATTTACCCCAAAGATACGAATGTAGAGATCCCAAGGGGTAAATGCACCCCAGTGTTTATAGCAGCAATGTCCACAATAGGCAAACTGTGGAAAGAGCCAAGATGTCCATCAAAGGATGAATGGATAAAGAAGATGTGATATATATATATATATATATATATATATATATACACACACACACACACACACACACACACACACACACAATGGAATATTATGCAGCCATCAAAAAAAAAACAACAACAAAAAACACGAAATCTTGCCGTTTGCAACAACGTGATGGAACTAGAGGGGGGAGAGGGAGGTTTTTTTTAAATGGATATAAGGTTTCTGTTATGTAGGATGAATAAGTTCTCCAGATCTGCTGTATCTAGTACCTATTGTTAACGATTTGGTATCATGCACTTTAAAATATGCTAAGAAGAGAGATCTCATGTTAAGTGTTGTTGGTTTTTTTTAATACATTTTTAATATTAAATTTTTAATAAAAATAAATTCAATTTTAACAAATTGAATAAACATTCAATTTCTTGCTAAAAAAGATGTGTATATTAAATGTCTGTGACTTTTATGTATCAATTATACCTTAATGAAGCTAAAAAAATGACACTATATTTGTTCATGAAGCTATGTGAATAAATTTCAAAAGCTTAAAACCATACAAAAAGTTTTTTGACAAGGGGAATTAAGCTAAAAAATCAATGATGAAAGTAGAACCAGAGATTATTCCATGTCTGGAAATTCAGAAATACAAATTCTAAATAACTAATGGTGATGAGAAAATATATTGAACTGACAAATTCAATGCAGCTTCTCAAACTTTTTGATATGCAGCTACATCTACATTTAAAGGGAATTTTTATTTATTTATTTATTATTTTTTATTATTTTATTTTTATTTCTTTGAGAGAAAGAGAGCAGGGACGGCAGGGGGGAGAGGAAGAGAGAGAATCTTAAGCAGGCCCATGCTCAGCATGGAGCCCTACACAGGGCTTGATCCCAAGACCTTGGGATCATGACCTGAGCTGAAATCAAGAGTCAGACTCAACTAACTGAGCCCTCCAGGCATCCCTAAGGGGAATTTTTAGACTTAGAAGCACATACAAGAAAATAATGACTGAATATAAGTTGCTTAAGCATCTACATTAAGAAGTTAGAAGTATAATGCAATATTATGATTTATAATAAGAAATATATATTTGGTCTTTATCCTCATTTCTGGCATGGAGCTCCTAAAACCCTTGAGTTTCCTAAGTGTTAAGAGTAATTGTTATGCTAATGAAGTGCCTTTTAGATTGCACCTAAGGATGGGGGTTGGTTGCCAGGAGCTGACCCTATGATTGGAGGACTGGAATTTTCAGTCCCACTGCCCCAGACCCTAGGAGAGGGGAGAGAGGCTAGAGGTTTAATCAACTGCCAATGGCCAATGATTTAATCAGCCATATTTATGTAATGTAGCCTCCACAAAGACCCAGAAGGACTGGTTTGGAGTGCTTCCAGGTTGGGGAATACATGCAGACTCAGGGGAATGGTACACTTGGAGAGGACACGGAAGAAGTTCCAGGATCCTTCCCACACCTCACCCTGTGCATCTCTTCCATCTGGCTATTCCTGAGTGATATTCTTTTGTAATAAACTGGTGATCTAGTAAATAAGATATTTATCTGAGTTCTTTGAGCCACTCTAGCAAATGGATCAAACCCAAGGAGGAAGTCGTGAGAACCTCCCATCTATAGCTGGCTGGTCAGAAACACAAGTGATCAACTATACTTGCCATTGGCATCTCAAGTGTGAAATGCAGTCTCAGAAGGACTGAAAGTCTGATGGGTGGGATCTGATGCTCTCCCCAGGTAGACAGAATTGAGTTGAATTGTAGGACACCCTCCTGGTGTCAGAGACTTTCTTGTTGGGTTTGTGTGTGAGAAAGCCCCTCTCGCACACATTGGAATTTGTTGATCAGAATCCTTATTAACAACATATTAAATGCAAAGGAAATACCTCACTTTACTTCATTTTGCAGATACTGCATATTTTACAAATTGAAGGGTTTTTGGAATCCCATGTTGAGCAAGTCTATCAGTGTCATTTTTCCAATAGCATTTGCTCACTTGTCTCTGTGTCACATTTTGGTAATTCTTGCAATATTTCAAACGTTTTCATTATTATTATATTTTAAATGGTTGCAATTTCATGATAAAACACTAATGGATGAGGAGTTCCTTCATATGGTTGAGCAAAGAAAATGTTTCCTTGAGATGGAATTTATTCCTAGTAAAGGATGTTGTGAAGTTTCTTGAAATGGCAACAAAGGATTTAGAATATTTCATAAACTTGGTTGATAAAACGGTGACAGGGTTTCAGAGGATTCACTCCAATTTTGTAAGAAGTGCTACCATGGGTAAAATGCTATCAAACAGCATAACACACTACAGAGAAATCATTCATAAAAGGAAAAGTCAATTGGTGCAGCAAACTGCATTGTTGTCTAATTTTAAGAAATTGCCACAGCCACCCCAGCCTTCAGTAACCACCATCCTGTTCAGTCAGCAGCCCCAACATGAAGGCAGACCCTCCACCAGCAAAAAGATTACTACTTACTAAAAGTTCAGATGATAATTAGCTTTTTTTAGCCATAAAATATTTTCAATCAAGGTAAGTACATTTTTTTTTCAGATATAATGCTTCTGTGTACTTAATAGACTATAGTATAATATAGATGTAACTTCTATATGTACTGGGAAACCAGAACATTCATTTGACTCACTTTATTATATTTGCTTTATTGTGGTGGTCTGGAAGTAAACCCACAATATCTCTGGAGTATGTTTGTAGGAGGGAAATAATAAAATGATAGAACCAGCTCATAGAGAGAACCAGCAAAGCCAAAAGTAGTTTTTGAAAAATTTATAAAATTGATGAACCCCAGAGAGGGAGGAAAAGATGGCAGAGGAGTGGGGGACCCTATTCCAACTGGTCCCCAGAATTGAGTTGGATATCTACCAGACCACTCTGAACACCCACGAAATCAGCCTGCAATGTAAGAAGATAGATCTGGAACTCTACAAACAAAATATCTCAGGCAGTTGGTTTTGAGGTATGAAGTGGGGAGTGTGATTCCACAGGCACATATCCAAAGATAAACAGAAGGGGGAGGAAGCCATGGAGATCCTACACCACCAGTGAGTGATAGCTTCCCGTGCTGGGGACGGAATACAGACTCGCAGATCGGTAGTGGCAGGGAAAAGACTAGGGCAGCCCCCCCAGACTGAAACCTGGAGCAGCGGGGCCATGGGTGGGAACCAGGAGCAGCTGGCAGTTTTAGAAAAACAAAGGGCAGAGACATGCCCCAACCTGGAGGCGAGGACTGGGAGCATTGATGAAGGGTGCACAACCCAGGATGCTGCAGTTTATAACAGCACAAACAGAAATGGGGATAGTGTGGCCTGGAGAGCTCACTGAAGAACAGACTGCGATCTCTCTGCTCTGAGACAGAGGGTTGGAAACGATCTCTTCTGCTCTGACTCTCAGAAGAGACTCGAAAAGCCAACAGGGAAAGCCACCAGAGAACAAAAGCCCCCCAAAAATGGTTTTCACTGAGTCCATCCCCTGCCACAGGGGGCAGGGCAACTCTGCCCAAACAGGGTTGCCTGAGTAACAGGGCAGCAGGCCCCTCCCCTAGAAGACAGGTTGGGAGAACAAGAGACTGCCAACCCTAAGATCCCTATAAAACAGGTCATCTTGCTTGGGTTGTGGTCAATAATTTGGACTCTGTACATTCCCTCAACCACCCCTCAACAGAATGACTAGGAAGAGGAACCTCCAAAATAGGAAAGACTCAGAGACTGTGACTTCTGCCACAGATTTACAAATCGATACAGATATAACCAAGATGTCAGAGATGGAATTCAGGCTAGCAATTGTGAAGACAATAGCTAGAATGGAGAAATTGATTAATGGCAACATAGAGTCTCTTAGGGCAGAAATGAAAGCTGAATTGGCAGAACTTAAAAATGCTATCAGTGAGATCCAATCTAATCTAGATAATCTAACAGCTAGGGTAAGTGAGGTGGAAGAATGAATTAGTGATCTAGGAGACCAATTAATAGACAAGAAGGAAAAAGAGGAGGCCAGGGAAAAACAACTCAAAACCCATGAAAATAGAATCAGAGAAATAAGTGACACCATGAAATGTTCCAATGTCTGAATTATTGGGATCCCTGAGCGGGTAGAGAGAGAGAGGACTAGAAGATATATTTGAGCAAATCATAGCTGAAAACTTCCCTAATCTGGGGAATGAAACAAACATTCGTGTCCTAGAGGCAGAGAGGACCCCTCCCAAGATCAAGGAAAACAGGCCAACACCCCAGCATGTAATAGTAAATCTCGCAAATCTTAGCACCAAGGAAACCATCTTAAGGGCAGTTAGGGGAAAGAGATTCCTTACGTACAGAGGGAGGAACATCTGAATAACGTCAGACCTATCCACAGAGACCTGACAAGCCAGAAAGGGCTGGCAAGACATATTCAGGGTACTAAATGAAAAGATCATGCATCCAAGAATACTTTATCTGGCAAGGCTGTCATTTAGAATGGATGGAGAGATGCAGAGCTTCCACGACCAGCAGAAACTGAAAGAATATGTGACCACTAAGCTGGCCCTGCAAGAAATATTAGGGGGGGTTCTATAAAAGGAGAAAGACCCCCAAGAGTGATATAGAACAGAAATTTACAGGGACAATCTATAGAAACAAGGTCTTCACAGGCAACATGATGACAATTAATTCATATCTTTCAATAATCACTCTCAATGTGAATGGCCTAAATACTCCCATAAAATGGCACAGGGTTGCAGATTGGATAAAAAGATAGGACCCATCCATATGCTGTCTATAAGAGACTCATTTTGAACCTAAACATACATCCAGACTGAAAGTGAAGGGATGGAGATCCATCTTGCATGCCCATAGACCTCAAAAGAAAGCTGGGGTAGCAATTCTTGTATCAGACAAATTAGATTTTAAGCTAAAGACTGTAGTTAGAGACACAGAAGGACACTATATCATTCTTAAAGGTTCTATCCAACAAGAAGATCTAACAATTGTATGTATCTACGCCCCCAACATGGGAGCAGCCATCTACATAAGCCAACTGTTAACCAAAATAAAGAATCATATTGATAACAATACATTAATTGTAGGAGATCTCAATACTCCACTCTCAGCAATAGACAGATCATCTAAGCAGAAAATCAACAAAGAAACAAGAGCTTTGAATGACACACTGGACCAGATGGACTTCATAGATATATACAGAACATTCCATCCTAAAACAATAAAATACTCATTTTTCTCAAGCACACATGGAACTTTCTCCAGAATAGACCACATACTGGGTCACAAATCAGGTCTCAACCGATACCAAAAGACTGAGATTATTCCCTGCATATTCTCAGACCACAATGCTTTAAAACTGGAACTCAATCACAAGAAAATTTTGGAAGAAATTCAAACACTTGGAAACTAAAGACCACTGTGCTCAAGAATGTTTAGGTCAACCAGGAAATCAAAGAAGAACTTAAAAATTCATGGAAATCAATGAGAACGAAAACGCATCAGTCCAAAACCTATGGAATACTGCAAAGGAGGTCCTAAGGGGGAAATACATAGCCATCCAAGCCTCACTCAAAAAAATAGAAATATCCCGAATTCACCAACTAGCTCTATACCTCAAAGAACTAGAGAAAAAGCAACAAATGATGCCTCAGCCATGCATTAGAAGAGAAATAATTAAGATTAGAGCAGAGATCAATGAATTAGAAATCAAAAACACAGTAGATCAGATCAACAAAACTAGAAGCTGGTTCTTTGAAAGAATTAATAAGATTGATAAACCACTGGCCAGACTTATCCAAAAGAAAAAGAAAGGACCCAAATTAATAAAATTATGAATGAAAGGGGAGAGATCATGACTAACACCAAGGAAATAGAAACAATTATTAGAAATTATTATCAACAACTATATGCCAATAAATTGAGCAACCTGGAAGAAATGGATGTCTTCTGGGAAACTTATAAACTCCCAAGACTGAAACAGGAAGAAATTGACAACCTGAATAGGCCAATAACCAGTAACGAGATTAAAGCAGTGATCAAAAACCTCCCAAAAAACAGGAGTCCAGGGCCTGATGGATCCCTGGGGAATTCTACCAAACATTCAAAGAAGAAATAATATCTATTCTCCTGAAGCTGTTTCAAAAAATAGAAACAGAAGGAAAGCTTCCAGACTCATTCTATGAGGCCAGCATTACCTTAATCCCCAAACCAGGCAAAGACCCCATCAAAAAGAATTTCAGACTGATATCCCTGATGATATCCAACAATACGTTAAAATGACACAAAAATAGCTCAATGCCGTGGGTACAGAGTGAAGTCAGTCTCTGCGTGACACCAGACAAGGGAGGGTCACTTCCACTGTAGCCGTAAGGAAGGCTTCCTGGAGGAAGAAGCATCTCTCTGTGCCTCAAGGGTTAGAAAGTCATCCAGGTAGAGACAGAGACATTATTTATGTTAAACATGCTCAGCATCCCTGCAAATACAACAATTGCAGTTTAATTATAGTTAGCTTACTTTGACAAATGACATTTCAGCAGAAGCAGAACAAAAAGTTTTAAAATAGGAAACCAAAGGATTGTCACCAGCAAGTTGTATACTATATTTCATTTATTCTAAGACACATTCTTTTCCACATCTCATGTGTAGGAGATCAGGGCGAATCGTACTATTGATACCATCTCATAAAAAATTGATGGTTTTCTATTATTATTCTGCTAGTTATGAGTAGTGATTTATCTTACATCCTATGGGAACTCTGATGTGATCAAATAGGAGGATTATTTGATGAAATATGATGCAATCGACCCCCCAGGGCTGATGATTGATCTTCTGGGCTTCTGGGTGCTTATTCCAAATGGAAGAGAAGTCATGTCAAGGGTTCATGAGATACTCTGATATGACCTGTGAAGAACACAAGCAAAAAATATTTCTACAGAATAGAAACTCATGCTCCCATGTTCACAGTGACATTATTCACAAATAGTCAAAATATGGAATCACCGCAGGTGTCCATCAACAGATGAATGATAAACATGTCATGTTCGTGCAATGGAATATCATTACTCAGCCTTGAGAAGAAAGGAGATTGTGACACGTGGGGCCACACGGATGAACCTTGAAGACCTTGTGCGGAGAGAAATAAGCTGGTCACAAAAGGACAACTCCTAAAAGTTTCAATTATATGAGGTCCCCAGAATCATCAAATTTCTAGAGACAGAGCATAGAATGGTGGGTGCTCCTGGGGAGCAGGGACTGTGGAGGTATTGTTCAATGTGTATAGAGTTTTAGTTTTCCAAGACAAAAATAGCTCTAGAAATTGGTTGCACAAAAATGTGGGTGTACTTCATACTTCTAGGCTGTGCATTTGGAGATGGTGAAGACCATAGGTTTTATGTTTTATGAGGGTAGGTTTACCACAATTTAAACAATAGATTTACATAAAGAAGATGGGATTGGGAAGAAAGGGGAGAGTCTGGCGGAAAGACTGAGGCTAATGTGATGTAAATTGATAAAATGGTAGAAAGAGTAGATGCGTAGACAAAAAAGAAAGATTAAAAATAAAAACTCACCAGTGCTTCAAAAACCAAAACAGAAGACCTATCAAAAGGATCAAGAAGGGCACTATTATTGCCAAAAATATCAAGCCAATGGAGATGGGGTTTCCTGGAAATTGGGGAAGGACACAGGATGTCACTTCAAAACCCATTCTCTGATTCTTCTGGCCTTCCTTTGCCTACCTGATGGTCACGTGCTGCTGATGTATCCTACCTCTGTCCCTCCCCCAACTCTGGCCCTTCCTCCCCACCTCCCCTCTCTCTTTCTCCCCTTTATTCCCTCCTTCTCCCCCTTCCATTCCTCCCTCCCTCTCCCTTCCCTCCATCCCTCCCCTCCTCCTTCCCCCCACCCTCCTCTCTTCGGTGAAGCCCACTTATGGCCAGTGCCTCCCTCTATGCTTGAGGACCATCTCCCCCATGCCTAGCCGGGTCCCAGCTCTTTCTCACCCCAGTAGAGGACAACATCCTGGCCGCCTAGACTGCTGTGTCTCACTCGGCACAACAGACCAGCCCCCTCCTGGGCTGCCACGTCCAGGGTTACTCGGAGGTACCATGTCCCATCAGCATAGGGCAGAATGTCACCTCTCTGGGTGCCCTGCTGCTCCTGCTCACCCCGCATCCACATCACCCACACAGGCTTTGGGTAGAAGCCGGAGACGTGGCACACCAGCAGCAGATGGCCAGGACCCGGACTGGGACCAGTGGACAGCCAGGCCTCAGGCTTCACGGGGGCAGGAAGGAGCAGGGAGAGTGTCAGATTATGACTCCACTCTAGAGCACAGGGATTTGGAAACTTACAAGTTTGAACAGTGACCCCTTCTCTTCCTTTGGAAACCAAATTATTGATTAAGCCCCTCTCTTCTTAGGTACTTCCTCCTCTTGAATTTAAGGAAAGTGGTGAGAAGTGAAACAGAAAAGCCTTAGGGGGGGACAGGACTAACCTTCTGCCTTCCCTGCCTCGAGGACGCCCAGGAGATACCGAGGGCATGTTTCAAAGAGGAGCTTCTCCCCGATATCCCGGATACCTTTGTACTGACTGATGAGCTCACAGATGCACTGCGCCCTGCTACTGCCCTCTGGGGTGGGCACACAGGAGTAATTCTTGAGGCTCAGAAAGTCCAGTCCTCCTAAAGCTCCCTGCAAGAAGTGCACGGTGCCCATGCTGGGATACAGCTTATAGCCTGCTATGCCCTGGATCTCAAAGGGGTCTGGATAGAAGGAAAATGGACAGTTAGTAAGAAGCAAACAAGAGGGGCGCCTGGGTGGCTCAGATGGTTAAGTATCTGCCTTCGGCTCAGGTCATGATCCCAGGGTCCTGGGATCGAGTCCCGCATCAGGCTCCCTGCTAGGCGGGGAGCCTGCTTCTCTCCCTCTGCCTCTCTCTCTCTCTCTCTGACTTTCATGAATGAATAAATAAATAAATAAATAAATAAATAAATAAATAAATAAAATTTAAAAAAAAAAGAAGCAAACAAGAAAGAGATGAGGGAAGAACCTGGGATTTGGGATTTGGGTGATGCAAAAGGTCTGAGGTGTGAAATGACGAGCCAAACTCTTATTTACAGCAATCAGGGATTTTTCAGAAAGCTGAGAACCAGGGAGAGGCATGCATATCACTAATAGTAGAGAAGCAGTTGCGATGACGTATGTGGGCAGAGGGGAGAGGGGGGCAGAGTATGAAGGTGGGGGGCCAGCCATCCATGGTGAATAAGAGGAGTGCATTAGGAAGAGGGCCAAGCAGGAGGCTCCAAGAGGGGGATTGCAGGAGGAGGTCACTCAGGCATCAGGGAAGAGAAGTGGGGCTACTTGCTTAGGGTTTGAGAGAGGCAAGTTATACACGAGCCAACCGGGAGATGTTACAATGGGGCACCTTCACCTGTCAGAGGAGAGTGAGGGCAGCAGGAAGAACCTGGAATGCTCTGCGGGGGTGTGGAGTCAGAGGGTGCAACTGCTCCAGAGGAGTGTATGTGTGCAGCTGGGTAATGCAGGAAGGAGGGGCAAAGATCAGAAGGTAGAGTAGCCTGATGTAGGAGAGACAAATTCAGCAAGAGCCTCCCTAGATCAGAGGATTGGACTCACATTCCATCTGGAACTCAGAGGCATGATCCTGCACTTCTAGGACGAACCCACTAAGGTAGACCTGGATGAGCTCCTCCAGCTCATTCACTTCTTCATCACTGAAGTTCCCCTTGGACCAGGGCTTCAGGAAAACTGCCCTGTTGGCAGCGCTGTCCCAGCTGTGAATCTGCATGTCGCCCAACCATCCTGAGCCCTGGGTCTGGGCCCAACTGCTGTTGATGAAGGACGAGATCTGGATGGCTTGGTAAGAGGTGGGCCCCTGAAAGGCTGTGGGTAATGGGAGGATAAAAAAAGTGAGGAGAAAGGGAGAAGCAGGGAACAATAAGAGAATGAATATTGGAAAGATCTAGAGAAAAGGAACCCAGAGTCTGAAGAGCAACAAAGAGCCCAAGACATTTGTCCCCAGGGCCTCAGGCCGCCTCCCCATTTCTGGAGGGTGGTTGGGAGTGTTGGGGAAGCCTGAGCCTCCGTGGCTTTATCTGGACCCTGTCCCCATGCTGGTGTGGCCAGTCGTCCACCTTCCTCACCACCACCGCCTGGGCAGAGAACCTTGGGCAACACCAGCAGCAGAAGCAGCATCTCCCCGGAGACTCTCAGAGCTGCTGCTGGTCTCAGGCTTCAGCAGCTCCGCTCAGAGCTCGACAGTGACTTCCTCTCTCTTGCAGCTGGGAAATCTCCAGGTCTGAGATTTGGAGTTTGAGAGAAGCAAGTATACACAAACCAACCAGCAGAGGAGAGTTGCACCTCCCACAGCCCCGGGCCTCCCACTTGCCTCTCATTTCCACTCCAGCCCGACTCCAGTATTTATTTTCTTATCTGCCCAGCTTCCAGCTGCTTCCCTGTCTTCAGTTCCCTTCTTACTTTCTAACTTTCAAGAGCCCCCGTGTGATGTTGAAGGGTCATGTCGCCTCCCCAGTCGCGTACTTCCACAATGCTAAAGAAGAGGATGATGTTGGACATCTCCTCCAGCTTGCTGTATCTAGAAGGACGCTTTGGGTTTGTCCATGCAGCTCGACCTTCTCCCTGCCTCCCCGCTCTGGCCCTCCATCGTCACCACTCCCAGTGTCCTCAGTGGCTCCTGTTGCTCATCTCACGCCCTTTGTCTCATCCCTCTAACCCACATTCTCATTTTGGGGGAGGGGGTGTATGTTGACCATCACTTACACCAAGGCAGAGAATTGCAAACCCCACCTGGCTTGTAGTGCTACAGATCCAAATCCCAGAATCAAATATGATAGATACTGCCATGTACAATGCAAGCAAATTTATCTTATACCACAGCCATTTTTTGAGGGTAAAAATAGTATTTTCTACTGGCATATGATCTTCTTTTCAGTAGCTCTTGAGCTTTGGAGCTTGGAGTAACACATCTTCTTGAGGACAGGAGAACCTGGGAGTCAGGCAAAGGTAGCTTTTTGTAGAAGGTTCACAAGCAATAGAGCCTCTTCCTCCTTTTGCAACATCCCCCACCTCGATCTACATTTTGGCCTTACTGATACCAAATAAAAGGTTACTAGGTGAACAAGGAGCTTGTCACTTTTCCCCAAAAGTTCAGAGGCGTTTGTCCTAAGATGCCATCCCGTCTTCTCCGTGAATGCCCTTGGCACATTGTAACAATATATTGAGCACTGTTGAGTGAAATATTTGGACTCTAATCAATGTTAGCTATAAAGATAATCCTTGGATTTTCTCCAATCAGGACAAAAATGACAAGTTTGCATAGATCTACATATCATCTAGCAGAAACGTGGTAGTAAAACATTCCAAGCTTGGGGGCTTTCACTAACTGATCGATTTACATAGATAAAAAATGCAAAATGAAGATTGTAACAGTCTCTATGCCTGGAAATAAATGGCTCATGGTATTAAGAGTGGCCTTTATTCAAGCCTGATTGTGAAGTCCAAATTGCAAAGTATATGAGTCAGGACAATATTCCTGGAATCCGATACCTCGCATAAGCTAATTCACTTTTGGGGTCACAGCCAAATGACAGCAGAGATTTAAACATTACTTGCCATTGACATTGTCTTTTTTCTCTCTCTCTCTGTAAGCCTTCAGTTTGAAGTAGAACACCCAAGACTCTGTTGGGTGCGCTGTCAATTCGCTGGCATGCACACATGTGAAAAACTTAGTGGTGTGCCAGCATAATTAGTAGGTTAATTCTCCCACAGGACAAACATTCCAGTGAGAGCGTTGTGGCAGCACGGGGAGGCCGTGAGCTGGGCTGGGAGAGGATGCCCTTGCATCAGCATGAGCACCCGCGGTGTCCTGGTGCATACTCAAGGACAGACTGAGAATTGCAGCCTCGTTTCAGGGCCAGGCACCGGACAGGTGCTCCTGCCCCCCAAGCCCCATACACTATCACTATCACCACCAGCACCCCTGCTCGATGCAAACCAGACCTAAGGCATTCATGCGAGAGGCACAGCCAGAGCTTGGTTGTGACACACCTACTCCACACTCAGGCTATAAAGTCTCCTCTCCCAAATGGCCCATGCCTCCAAAACAAAGCCTGAGTGGACACAAATCTCTCGACGCCCAGTTTACTCCAGTCAAGAAGCTCAGAAGACAGGGTCCTGCCTTTTACTGGTGAAAAGGAGAGAGAACAGGATTAATAGGTGAAAACGTACCTCTGATTCCTCCAAGATCCCAGAATTAGAAATACAACAAATAACCCTGAAATTCTACCCCAAAAGCAAAGAAGATAAACATCTTGGAGCCAAACGTGAGACTTCTGCAGACTTGGGGCCAGCAGGGGCCCCTCCACCAAAGTGCAGGCAGCAGCCCCGGAGCTGACAGCCAGCAGCGGACTGAGGTCCATGTTGTGCGCGTCCTGCAGCCTAAGCCACGGCCACAGTACCTGCAAGGCCCTAAGCTGGCCAGAGGAAAGCCAGCAAACAGGCAGCCCATTGTACTGCTTTCTTTCAAATTCTGTGATTTTAACCAAAGAATAAAAGTTAACAACAGAACCAAAAACAACAAGTGTATCTTGACCTACTTATTTATTATGCACACATTCATTTATCCAACAGGTATTAATTGAGCACCCACTATTTGCTCTTGTAGCAGCTCTGAGCTACCTCTCCACCATCCAAATTCTCATCCCCCATCCCACACTATCCCAAACTTGGAAGTCAGTTAACAGACTCCCTTTTAAGCTCAGGAAACTTGATTGACTTAGCCCACAGATTCTTGAGTCAAAAAAACCCTCAAATTTGAGCTGCAAGGGGGTGTTTCCAGTGACATTGACCCCACCTCCCCAGTACTGGGACACTAATTGGAAAACCCACTGCATTTCTACCTTATTGGTCTGTTAAACCAAACTGCATGTTTTTGGGTTTTGATTTTTTTTTTTTTTTTTTTTTTTACATAACTTTGTTCCTGTAGGTTTACTTTGCTTTCTGCTGTTGTTGTTTATTAAGAGTGCATGCATATGGTGGGGTCCATACGATCCTTATAGCAGACAGAGGTCTGGGGATGTCTGAATTGTGTCAAATTCTAGCTTATCATTTTCTTGCATCTACTGTTGAAAAGGAAACTTCTATTATTCTATTTGTTATTATTTTGTAGGCAATTTTTTCTGCAAAGATTTTCCATGTTTCCTTCCATTCTTTTCTAAAATGGAACATCTTATACTTAGACTCTGGAGTTTCACATTATAGTGTGAATATCTAATTGCTTATTTTTTTCTTATTGTGGTGAAACACAATATAAAATTAACTATTTTAAAGTGTTCAATTCAGCAGCATTTAGTATATTACAATGTTGTGTAACCACGAGCTCTAACAACTTCTAAAAAATTTTTATCACCCCAAAAGAATATGCCACATCTATTACGCAGTCACCCACCTCCATCCCTCCCCATGCCAATCCCCTATTAACTGATAACCTTCCTTATGTTTCCATGGACTTACCTATTCTGAGCATTTCATATAAATGGAGTCACACAACATGAGCTCTTTCATGTCTGGTTTCTTTCACGGAGCATAATGTTTCTGAGGTTCATCCATGTTGTATCATTTTTTCTTTCTTTTTTATGGCTGGATGATATTCCATTGTATGTATTACCACATTTTGTTTCTCCATTTATCCACTGATGGAAATTTGGGCTGTTTCTTCTACTCACTATTCACAATAGTACACATATTTGCCTGAACATCTGTTTTCAGTTGTTATGGGGATATACCTAGAGGTGAAAAGTCTGGGTCAAATGATTAATTCTATGCTTAACTTTTTGAGGAACTGCCAAACCATTTTTGTCAGCAGCTGTACCACTTTACATTCCCCCAGCCACATGAGAGGGTTGGAATTTTAGATAGTTACTATATTAGAAGTAAAAACTAAAGCATTTTTAAATATGTGTTTATTTACTAACTTAAAATGAAAATAAACTGAATGTGGATTTAAAACAAAAAAACATAGTGAGAATAGTGGCTTTGTAGGTCTTTAAAATATTTTTGCAATCCTCTTTAACATCTGACTTAATAGAAGGCAGCTATGTTTTCATAACTGCTTCCAAATACCATCTGATGCAATATGACATGACTACAGTCTCTGGAAAACAATGTACACTAAAATATCATTGTAGTATTGTTATAAGAATAGTCTTGACCTCATGGAGCCTCTGGAAGGGTGCCAGGAGCTCCCAGGTACACCTGAACACACCTTGACACCAGCTGGCCTAAATCTGTTATTTCTTCAAGAGATACACAAAGGTATTCTACCTTCTTTATTAGTTAAAAAGTTTCTAAAAAGATATATTCTCCTCAATAACTATCTCATTACTCTGAGATGTCCAAAGACAGAATAAGTACTCGATTTTTTCCATTTATTTACCAGTCTTCAAGAGAGCGAATTGTTTGTATAGCTTCCAGGTGACCAATGAATTATTTTTTCTGCTGCAAATGCACGAATGTCAGCGTATTTGAAATGCTTGACTCCATTCTAGCCATTGTTTTTGCTGAGGCTCAAATTGCCCCCTCTGTGACTCGGGATCCTTTCTAAGTCAGCCTGCTTCTGAATTCACAACACTCCTTCCTCACTGGGCTCTCCATCCCTCTGTGGTTCAGCAGAGCTGTTCCGGACTCGGGTAGAAGCTCCCTGCCCCAAATTGAAATCAAGTCATTTCCCCATGGCTCTCTGGTCCCTTATAGGGTGAAAATACTATGTGGAAGCCATACACCAAGACCCAGCTTAGTCTTCATTTCTGGGCTTTTTAAGTGGCCAACCTTTTTTCTTTTTTTAAAGAATAAATATTGTGGAGAATTCCAGATAGACGGAAGGGCTGGCCAACTTTGACAAAGCTGCAGAAAGGAGTTGGTGGCCATGGGGCTGGGCAAGTGGCTCCATGGCAAGTCTGAACACAGGGGGCAGCATCTGGGGGCACCGTCACCTGTCAGTGTTGTGTGGATCGTCAGTGTTGTGAAGACCACTGTGATGAGTGACTATCACCCCGGGGGTGGGGGTGGGGGTCTGGCAGATGTAAGGGCTAGACCTCACTGTGTTGGGAAAAGTCAGCATTTCATAAGGCCACCTTTCCAGAAATTCAGCGAAGGCACTTTGTTCTTTCCTTTACGTATTGGAGACCATGTCTTTATTGAGGAGGATCATGGGTTCAGCACAGTCCAGACTGGCTCTCAGTTCACTTGGGCAGATTGGGCGCTGGTGTGGGTTGCAAGACTACTGTAGAATTCTTGACAACACAGTGTGACCCCCAGGAACCATGGCGCCACCATCACCACCTTGTCAGGCTGCCCAGGGCTCTGTGCAGGGACCCCAGGAGCTGCTGAGTGTCTGTGCCAGAAAGGACCACCAGAAGCTCTTGCCCTTGACACAGGCTGGACGTCTATGCCCCACCTCTCCAGTCTGAGCGAGCGGGAAGATGCACGTGGGCATAGAGTGGGCCAGTCGACACCCACAAAGAGCTCTCGCATCTTTGACACCTGCCATCATCCCTTTTTGTTTGTTTTGGCTTAGTTCTTTAGAATTTCTCAATCCTTCCAGGCTCTTAAGCTCTTAAAATTTTATTAACAGAATGTCTGGAGGAGATGTTTCCAAAGGTTGTGCTTATACCTTTTTACCGTCCCTTCATACCATTATCCGTAGAACACAGAATCACCTGTCCCCAGCACCCCCACCCCTGGTCCTGTGCGTGACTGTCCCTGCATGGGGACTGCGACTCTGGGCGATGCTCCTGGCAAAGGCTGCTCAAATGGAGCACCACTCACATCAGTGCCCCCGGATTTCCCAAGATAACACATTTGATCAGCAGCCACTACCGTATATAATCCTGGGGGGGGGGGGGTGTTTGTGACTTCTCAGAGCCCAGATTCCTGTTGGCTACTAAAACTTGAAGGGAGGGGTGGTTAGTGTTTCTCTTTTTCCCAAAATGAGCTTAACTGTCATTTTATCCCAGGGGATTAATAAAAGGCTCTCCAGCATTCTGCTCTAGGGCCTTCAGCTTTCACGGGAAGGGGGACCATCAGCACACAGATTCTGTTGTTGCACAGACCCTGGTTTGAGCCACTCCTTGCCTCATGGTGTTTGGGGGCAGCAGTACCTGCCTTATTTCTCTGAAGACATCGCATTTGTGACACATTCTCTGGCCGTTCCCTACCACTCACCCACTCCATGTCTGCCGTAAACCTCACAGTTCAGACCAAAATATCTGCACTTGGAGCCAATCACATCTATGCAGAGGGGCCTCTTAAAGTCATTCTGTGGGCACCAAGCCCCAAGGAGTAAAGGAAGCTCCCAGTGCTGCTCTTACCATCTCCTTCCGGGTAACAACACGACCTTTGCTTGTTCTTCTCTCGCCTCTTGGTTCAGAAGGAAGAGTCAAAGCAGAGGCTTGGCTTTGCTCACTGAATGCACTGATTCTACATGAATGGGGCAGGACAGCTCAGCCTTGAGATTAGGATCGAGCAGGACCTGTCCTGACTTTATGTCCGGCTATGGGGTTTGCCAACATGGCTGTACGTAATGGATGATCTCCACTAGGTCAATGTAAAAGTGTTTTCTGGTTTGTCATTTTTTAATGTCTGTACATTAAAAGATTGACATAGGAAAAAAAATACTGTAGTGAGTTCATATTTATACTTTCAATTCTAGTCTAGAACCACAGAGTTTTACTCATTTATCTCACAGCAATCTCTTCTCCCCCTACAGAAAATCCTCGTTGCTGATGAATGAATATAATTATGTATTCACCCATCCCACACTCTAACCTATATCCCATTAGACCATACACACAACAGAGTCTTAGAACAATACCAACACTATCATGAGCAATATGATTATTGAAAACAATGTAAGTATTGTTTTATGACCCTAGGGTATATCCCCTGGACATAAGTAGATTGTTATGCTTTAAAGTCGCTTGAAATAGTTCCTGACTTGTGGTTTGTCACCAACTTGGTAAGTGGTTATGCGTATTGTTGTGTTTTGCTTTCAATGGTTAGGAACTGAAACTCTTGTTTCTTTGATTTATAATGTTACAAAGTGTCTACATGGAGCAGGACACCCCAAATGGCTGGATAAGGGGCTCAGGACGTTCTTTCCGTACATATCAGTGATAATACTGGACATAATTTTCTGAATAAACTATTTCAGAATTCTGGAAAATGACCAAAGGCATGCAACAGATTAAGAAGTACTTAATTCGGGGGGCGGAGCAAGATGGCAGAGGAGTAGGAGACCTGGATTTCATCTCCTCTCAGGAATTGAGCTGGATAGGGATCAAACCATTCTGAACACCTACAAACTCAACAGGAGATTGAAGAAAAGAAGAGCAACAACTCTCTCATCAGAAAAGCGACCACTTTCTGGAAGGTAGGACGTGCGGAGAAGTGAATCCGTGGCGATATTCGGGAGGATAGACAGCGGGGCAGGGGCCTCCATCGGCGCTTCTGGCAAGTGATAGAGCCGCGGGGCACAAAATCAGAACTTTTAGAAGTCTGCTCCGCTGAGGGACGTCACTCCGGTGGCTAAGTGGGGGGTGGAACCCTGGTGGGACAGTGTGGTCTCGGGACCCTCGGGGTCACAGAAAGACCGGGGTGCCTGAGTGTGGCAGAGCTCCCAGGGATCAGAGCAGGGAAGCCGGCTGCAGAGGCGGAGCCCAGGCGCAGGCTCTCAGCTCGGGGTCACCATTGACCATGATCCGCGGCACCGTCGGGCCCCTGCTCCTCCAGCAGGGACCCAACAAGCGGCAGATCCGGGGAGACTCACCTTCCTCCCCCGGGGAGGAGCCGCGCGGGAGCGCACTGCGGGGATCTGCTGGGTTTGGAGACTCCACCCGGGGTCGGGGGCCAGAGATAGAAACGCGCGGTCACAGGCCGGGCGAGCACGGGGTGCGGCCGGAGACCGGGGAGACGGGAGTGACTGGCGGCTTTTCTCTGGGGGCTCCCTGAGGAGCGGGCCCCGAGTTCTTGGCTCCTCCGGGGCAGAGATTGGGAGGCCGCCATTTTCACTCTCCGCCTCCAACGCTGTACGGAAAGCTCACAGGGAACAAAAGCCCGGAGAGCAAAGCCGAGCAGATGACTTAGCCGGGAGGGGGCGAGGGCGGGGCACTTCCGCCTCCGGCAGAGACATTTGGAAACCACGGCAACAGGCCCCTCCCCAGAAGATCAGCGAGAACAGCCGGCCAAGACCAAGTTTACCGATCAATGAGAACGGCAGAACTCCAGCGCTAGGGGAATACTGCACAGAGAATTCACGGCTTTTTTACCATGATTCTTTAGTCTTTTAAAGTTAATTTTTTTTAACTGTCTTTTTTCCCTTTTCTTTTTTTTTTTTTTTGAATTTTTCTTTTTCCCTTTTTCAACCAACATCTTCTCAATCCCTTTCTTAAAAAAACATTTTTATTTTTCATTTTTAGAGTCATATTCTACCCCTTCATAGTAGTTACCCGTATTTTTGGCATATATATATAAGTTGTTCTCTCTTTAAAATTTTGAGATAGTTTCTTCTAACAGATAAAAATATAACCTAAATCTCTAGTATATGGTTTTTTTCTACTCCCCTGCCTGATCACATTCTCTCCCTTTTTTTTCTTTTTTCTTTTTTTAAATCCTCTTCTTTCTTTTTTCAAACAACTTCCTATCAATTCCTTTTATAAAATTTTTTATAATTTCCATCTTTACAGCATATTCCATCCCTTCATCATATCAACCCTTATTTTTGTACATATATAAGTTTTTCTTTCTTTAAAATTTTGGGAGGCACTTTCTTCTAACAGACCAAAATACAGCCAAAATCTAGTGTGTGGCACTGATCTATATACCAGCCTGATCATATTTGATCACATTCTGGTTTTTTTGTTGTTGTTGTTTGGTTTTGTTCTGTTTTTGTTTGTTTTATCTTTATCTTTTTCTTTTTCTCTTTTTCTTTTTTCTCTCTTTCCCTTTCTTTTCCCACTGTTTCAGGTCTTTTCTGATTTGTTTAGAATATATTTTCTGGGGACATTTTTACTCTGCTAGCATTTTGTTCTCTCATTAATCTATTCTCCTCTGCACAAAATGACAAGACAGAAAAAAATCACCTCAACAAAAAGAACAAGAGGTAGTACTGACTGCCAGGGACCTACTCAATACGGACATTAGTACGATGTCAGATCTAGAGTTCAGAATCATCACTTTAAAGATACTAGCTGGGCTTGAGAAAAGCATGGAAGTTATTAGAGAAACCCTTTCTGGAGAAGTAAAAGAACTAAAATCTAACCAAGTTGAAATCAAAAAGGCTATTAATGAGGTGCAATCAAATATGGGGGCACGAACTGCTAGGATAAATCAGGCAGAAGAGGGAATCAGTGATATGAAAGACCAAATGATGGAAAATAAAGAAGCTGAGAAAAAGAGAGATAAACAACTACTGGATCATGAGGGCAGAATTCGAGAGATAAGCGATACCATAAGATGAAACAAAGTTAGAATAATTGGGATCCCAGAAGAAGAAGAAAGAGGAGAGGGGCAGAAGGTATATTGGAGCAAATTATAGCAGAGAACTTCCCTAATTTGGGGAAGGAAACAGGCATCAAAATCCGGGAAGCACAGAGACCCCTCTCAAAATCAATAAAAATAGGTCAACAGCCCGACATCTAATAGTAAAACTTATGAGTCTCAGAGACAAAGAGAAAATCCTGAAAGCAGCTCGGGAGAAGAGATGTGTAACCTACAATGGTAGAAACATAAGATTGGCAACAGACCTATCCACAGAGACCTGGCAGGCCAGAAAGGACTGGCATGATATCTTCAGAGCACTAAATGAGAAAAATATGCAGCCAAGAATACTATATCCAGCTAGGCTGTCATTGAAAATTAAAGGAGAGATAAAAAGCTTCCAGGACAAACAAAAACTAAAGGAATTTGCAAACACAAAACCAGCACTACAGGAAATCCTGAAAGGGGTCCCCTAAGCAAAGAGAGAGCCTAAAAGCAACATAGACCAGAAAGGAACACAGACAGCATACAGTAACAGTCACCTTACAGGGAAGACAATGGCACTAAATTCCTATCTTTCAATAGTTACCCTGAATGTAAATGGGCTAAATGCCCCAATCAAAAGACACAGGCTATCAGATTGGATTAAAAAACAAGACCCATCGATATGCTGTCTGCAAGAGACTCATTTTAGAACCAAAGACACCCCCAGATTGAAAGTGAGGGGGGTGGAAAACAAATTTACCATGCTAAAGGACACCAAAAGAAAGCTGGGGTGGCAATCCTTATATCAGACAAATTAGATTTTAAACCAAAGACTGTAATAAGAGATGAAGAAGGACACTATATCCTACTTAAAGGGTCTATCCAATAAGAAGATCTAACAATTGTAAATATCTATGCCCCTAACATGGGAGCAGCCAATTATATAAGGCAATTAATAACAAAAGCAAAGAAACATATTGACAACAATACAATAATAATGGGGGACTTTAACACCCCCCTAACTGAAATGGACAGATCGTCTAAGCAAAAGAGCAACAAGGAAATAAAGACTTTAAATGACACACTGGACCAAATGGACTTCACAGATATATTCAGAACATTCCATCCCAAAGCAACGGAATACACATTCTTCTCTAGTGCCCATGGAACATTCTCCAGAATCGATCACATCCTAGGTCATAAATCAGGTCTCAACCGGTACCAAAAGATTGGGATCATTCCCTGCCTATTTTCAGACCACAATGCTTTGAAACTAGAACTCAATCACAAGAGGAAAGTCGGAAAGAACTCAAATACATGGAGGCTAAAGAGCATCCTACTGAAGAATGAATGGGTCAACCAGGAAATTAAAGAAGAATTTTAAAAATTCATGGAAACCAATGAAAATGAAAACACAACTGTTCAAAATCTTTGGAATGCAGCAAAGGCAGTCGTAAGAGGAAAGTATATAGCAATACAAGCCTTTCTCAAGAAACAAGAAAGGTCTCAAGTACAAAACCTAACCCTACACCTAAAGGAGCTGGAGAAAGAAGAGCAAATAAAGCCTAAACCCAGCAGAGAAGAGAAATCATAAAGATCAGAGCAGAAATCAATGAAATAGAAACTAAAAGAACAGTAGAACAGATCAACAAAACTAGGAGCTGGTTCGTTGAAAGAATTAACAAGATTGGTAAACCCCTGGCCAGACTTATCAAAAAGAGAAGAGAAATGACCCAAATCAACAAAATCATGACTGAAAGAGGAGAGATCACAACCAACACCAAAGAAATACAAACAATTATAAGAACATATTATGAGCAACTCTATGCCAGCAAATTCGATAGCCTGGAAGAAATGGATGCATTCCTAGAGATGTATCAACTACCAAAACTGAACCAGGAAGAAATAGAAAACCTGAACAGACCTATAACCACTAAGGAAATGGAAGCAGTCATCAAAAATCTCCCAACAAACAAAAGCCCAGGGCCAGATGGCTTCCCAGGGGAATTCTACCAAACATTCCAAGAAGAATTAATACCTATTCTTCTGAAAATGTTCCAAAAAATAGAAATGGAAGGAAAACTTCCAAACTCATTTTATGAGGCCACCATTACTTTGATCCCCAAACCAGACAAAGACCCCATCAAAAAAGAGAATTACAGACCAATATTCCTGATGAACATGGATGCAAAAATTCTCACCAAAATACTAGCCAATAGGATCCAACAGTACATTAAGAGGATTATTCACCACGACCAAGTGGGATTTATCCCTGGGCTGCAAGGTTGGTTCAACATCTGCAAATCAATCAACGTGATACAATACATTAACAAAAGAAAGAACAAGAATCATATGATCCTCTCAATAGATGCAGAAAAAACATTTGACAAAGTACAGCATCCTTTCTTGATCAAAACTCTTCAGAGTATAGGGAGAGAGGGTACCTACCTCAATATCATAAAAGCCATCTATGAAAAACCTACAGTGAATATCATTCTCAATGGGGAAAAACTGAGAGCTTTACCCCTAAGATCAGGAACGTGGCAGGGATGTCCACTATCACCACTGCTATTCAACATAGTATTGGAAGTCCTAGCCACAGCAATCAGACAACAAAAAGAAATCAAAGGCATCCAAATCGGCAAAGAAGAAGTTAAACTCTCACTCTTTGCAGATGATATGATACTTTATGTAGAAAACCCAAAAGACTCCACCCCAAAACTGCTAGAACTCATACAGGAATTCAGTAAAGTGGCAGGATATAAAATCAATGCACAGAAGTCAGTGACATTCCTATACACAAACAACAAGACAGAAGAGAGAAATTAAGGAGTCGATCCCATTTACAATTGCACCCAAAACCATAAGATACCTAGGAATAAATCTAACCAAAGAGGCAAAGGATCTGTACTCAGAAAACTATAAAATACTCATGAAAGAAATTGAGGAAGACACAAAGAAATGGAAAAATGTGCCATGCTCATGGATTGGAAGAACAAATATTGTGAAGATGTCAATGCTACCTAGAGCAATCTACACATTCAATGAAATGTCCATCAAAATACCATCCACTTTTTTCAAGAAATGGAACAAATAATCCTAAAATTCATATGGAACCAGAAAAGACCCCGCATAGCCAGAGGAATATTGAAAAAGAAAAGAAAAGCTGGTGGCATCACAATTCCTGACTTCAAGCTCTATTACAAAGCTGTCATCATCAAGACGGTATGGTACTGGCACAAAAACAGGCACATAGATCAATGGAACAGAATAGAGAGCCCAGAAATGGACCCTCAACTCTATGGTCAACTCATCTTTGACAAAGCAGGAAAGAATGTCCAATGGAAAAAAGACAATCTCTTCAACAAATGGTGTTGGGAAAATTGGACAGCCACATGCAGAAGAACGAAAGTGGATCATTTCCTTACACCACACACAAAAACAGACTCCAAATGGTTGAAAGACCTCAATGTGAGACAGGAGTCCATCAAAATCCTAAAGGAGAACACAGGCAGCAACCTCTTCGACCTCAGCCGCAGCAACTTCTTCCTAGAAACATCGCCAAAGGCAAGGGAAGCAAGGGCAAAAATGAACTATTGGGACTTCATCAAGATAAAAAGCTTTTGCAAAGCAAAGGAAACAGTCAACAAAACCAAAAGACCCCTGACAGAATGGGAGAAGATATTTGCAAATGACATATCAGATGAAGGGCTAGTGTCCAAAATCTATAAAGAACTCATCAAACTCAACACCCAAAGAACAAAGAATCCAATCAAGAAATGGGCAGAAGACATGAACAGACATTTTCCCAAAGAGGACATCCAAATGGCCAACAGACACATGAAAAAGTGGTCAATATCGCTCGGCATCAGGGAAATCCAAATCAAAACCTCAGAGAGATACCACCTCACACCAGTCAGAATGGCTAAAATTAACAAGTCAGGAACGGACAGATGTTGGCGGGGATGCGGAGAAAGGGGAACCCTCCTACACTGTTGGTGGGTATGCAAGCTGGTGCAACCACTCTGGAAAACAGTATGGAGGTTCCTCAAAAAGTTGAACATAGAGCTACCATATGATCCCGCAATTGCACTACTGGGTATTTACCCCAAAGATACAAAAGTAGGGATCTGAAAGGGTACGTGCACCCCGATGTTTATAGCAGCAATGTCCACAATAGCCAAACTGTGGAAAGAGCCAAGATGTCCATCAACAGATGAATGGATAAGAAGAAGTGGTATATATATACTATGGAATATTATGCAGCCACCAAAAGGAATGAGATCTTGCCATTTGCAACGATGTGGATGGAACTGGAGGGTATTATGTTGAGTGAAATAAGTCAAACAGAGAAAGACATGTATCATATGACCTCACTGATATGAGAAAATCTTAATCGCAGGAAACAAACTGAGGGTTGCTGGAGTGGGGGGTGGGGTGAGAGGGAGGGGGTGACTGGGTAATAGACACTGGGTAGGGTATGTGCTCTGGTAAGTGCTGTGAATTGTGCAAGACTGTTGAATCTCAGATCTGTACCTCTGAAGCAAATAATGCAATATATGTTAAGAAAAAAAAAAAAAAGGACGCCTGGGTGCCTCAGTTGGTTGAGCGACTGCCTTCGGCTCAGGTCATGATCCTGGAGTCCCAGGATCGGGTCCTGCATTGGGCACCCTGCTCGGCGGGGAGTCTGCTTCTCCCTCTGACCCTCCTCCCTCTCATGCTCTCTGTCTCTCATTCTCTCTCTCTCAAATAAATAAATAAAATCTTTAAAAAAAAAAGAAGAAGAAGAAGGTAGCAGGAGGGGAAGAATGAAGGGGGGAAATCGGAGCGGTAGACGAACCATGAGAGATGATGGACTTTGAAAAACAAACTGAGGGTTCTAGAGGGGAGGTGGGTGGGAGGATGGCTTAGCCTGGTGATGGGTATTGAGGAGGGCACATTCTGCATGGAGCACTGGATGTTATGCACAAACAATGAATCATGGAACACTACATCTAAAACTAATGATGTAATGTATGGGGATTAACATAAGAATAAAAAAAATAAAAAAAATAAAAATAAGAAAAAAACACTGCACTGAAAGCTCTGAAAAAAAAAAAAAAAGTACTCAATTCAAAAACTGCCTTACCCTCAGCAAGAACAACAGGGTCACCGAACACAAGACTGCCCCCACCCCACCCCTGGTGCAGTGATTCCAGAGGCCGAGAACCAGAGGTCTTGCTGTCACCAGAAGGGTAGACCCAATCTGGAACTCCACAGGGAGGGCCCGTGTCCAGGGAGTTTGTAGGAAACAATAGCAGTCAGTGGCAGAAATCAAAGGTCAACATGACCGCTGCCTACAGCTGCAATTCCAGTTGAGGCAAAGAATAGAGCCACTGAAGTTTCGTAGACGTCAGGGAAGTGAGTCAGCCATGGTGGACCTCGAGCTCTCACGTATTCCTAGAGATGTGGAAGGTTGCACACATACTAAGCAGAAAGTGAAGCGGGTCACAGTTCTCTGCTCTTCCCTGGCCAGACATGAAGCTTTTTGCAAACAAAGTAGAAGTCAGGGCAGATTTGTAAGCTGCTTGAATGGTAAATGTGCACTCCAATCCACACATGTTCCCTCAACAAAAGGTGTGAGCCTTACCCGTTTAAGGTGCTGCTAAAACACAAATTTAACCTAGTGAATCTGAAGATGTAATTGGCTTTATCAAATCATTCATGGACCGGGCAGCATCCCATATAGGAAGTAGAGGTGGGAGTGACTCTGAGGAAGGTGGGAAAGAGGAAGAAAGAGAAGAGGGGAGGGAGGGAGGGAGGGAGGGAGGGAGGGAGGAAAACAAGAAGGGAGGAGAGAAAAAGATCTTCTTGCAGTGACCACTTTGCAATGTAGACAATGATCTAAGATTTACATTGTACATCTGGAACTAATGTAATGTTATATACCAATTGTCATTTTGATGAAAAAACAAAGTGAGCAGGGCAAACTGCAGGGCAGCCAGAATCCACAGAATTAGTCCAGGCAGGTAATAAAACAAACAAAGCAACTTTATTCAAAGAGACTCTAACTAGAAACAAAACCAATAACCATCAAAGAGTGGATGAATTAAAAAAAAAAAAAGATGGTATATTCATACATGGAATCGATTGAGCAATAAGAAGGAATGTGGGATGACCTAACAACCATATGCTAGGTGGGGAAAAAGCACGTAGATACAAAGAGTATATACAGATGATTTCATTTTAATACAAATATTAGAAAAGACAAATCTAAGCTTAATCATATCATTAAGCATACCAGTAGTTTTAAGGATGCCCAGTTGGCGGTTTAGCTGCACATGAGGACAGGGGTATCCAGGTAATGGAATGTGCTGTACCTTGATTGTGGTCTTGCTTACATAGGTGTATACATTTGTCAAAATGAATGGAACTCCACACTTAAAACAGATACATTTTATTGCAAGTAAATTACATACCTATAAAGTTGATTCAAAAATTCCAAAAAGAAACAAAATATTGTACCCAGTACAAAGGACATAGACAGACTGAAGAAGTAGATATGGTCCCTCCAGGCAGGTGGGTGCAGCCCTGACTGTTCCCTCGCCCACCAATTCACAAGTGTGTATGCCTGTCTTGTGTTCAGTGCTCGACAAGTATTACTTGGATTAGTGAATGAAACTTAAAGGAAAAGAACTCCAGACAGGTGTCTGAGATAGCACTACCCTTTGGGGGGTTTGTTTTCCATATACATCCCTTGCCTTGATCCGGTCCTTATCCTGGGGACCAGCTCCCTTGTGCCTTTTTATTAACCATTCAGTGACACGTCTGCCCCACTGCCCTGCAGACGTTGCCTGCTCACTGTTTCTCTCTTCATGTTTAGAATAAGTTGGAGAGGGATGGCTCATTGTATTTTTCAAGTAAGTATGGCAGGGAGCAAAGTTGCATTTTTCCTTAAGAGTTAGGGAGAAAATGAGGGAGCTAAAGGAATGTGGGATTTCTGGGCCAAACAAGAAACACTGGAACAAGAAGGGAAATGTCAATCCTTCAAATACTACAACCATGTCAGGAATGAACATTATGAAGAAAGACTATCAACATGACAGTGAATCTAACTTGGATATGGTTTGTTTGGGTTTGATTTTCACTGAGCATGTATTACACACAGGAAACGCACCTTCATCATGATCATTGTCCCAAAAGAGCTTGCACATAGGAAGGGGAAGAAAGACCTAGGTAACTGTGTGCAGGGTAGAAGTGAGGTGCACATAGAGCAGAGATGAAGGGCTTACCACCCACGGATCAGGGAACACCCTGGAGGATGAGAATCAGAATGGGCTTCAAAAGTAAAGGACTATTGGGTGCCTGGGTGGCTCAGTTGGTTAAGCGACTGCCTTCGGCTCAGATCATGATCCTGGAGTCCCTGGATCGAGTCCCGCATCGGGCTCCCTACTCGGCAGGGAGTCTGCTTTGCCCTCTGACCCTATCCCCTCTCATGTGTTCTCTCTCATTCTCTCTCTCTCAAAATAAATAAATAAAATCTTTAAAAAAAAAAAAAGTAGAGGACTATTGAACAGATGGAGATTACAAGGAAGGGATTCTATATAGAGTTACAGAACTAAATTAGTTTATGTGAACAATGATTATAAAACAGAAACAAGAAAAAAATTAAATAGAGGGAAAAAAGAATGTTATCATCACTCTGTGGTCCTAGGTTCCTGGGCCACTGGGGAGGGTGTGATGAGGCAGCTCACGGGATGTCTTGATAGGAGCTGTGGAAAAGAAATGGGAGATATTGGGTGCACTGGAGGTGGTAAGTGAGGATGAGGGGAGTGTCAGGAGACAGAAGCTAAGAGAGGTAAAAATGGAATGTGAAATAAGATACGGGGAAGAAAGGAGGAAACACAAAGAACTCACCAGCGCTTCTTAAACCACAATGCAAGGACTATCAGAAGCATTAGGGGCACTATCACGGCCAACAGGATCAAGTACAAGGAAAGGTGGTGTCCTGTGGGTATTGGAAAGACACACCGATGTCATTTTCCACCCACTGTCAGTTCTACTCTGTCCACTGATTTCCTCCCAAGTCAACATATGCATTGGGTATGAGGGCCATCTTCAACCGGCCTTGTCACGGTATTCTCACACCTTCTCAGAGAGGGGCACCTCATCTCTCCCTAAGTCTCTTACATCTGAGCGCCCTTCGTGTTCCATCGTTCCATCCCTACATTCTTGAAGTCACTTGTATTCATTCCTTCCTGATACTGTGCTCACATAATTCTGGTGTCAGGATACCTTCCTCTGCCCTAACCTCTAGGCTCAACAACCACCTTCGCACACCTACAGACCCAATCTTACTCACCCCAGTACAGAATGATGTCCTGGTTTCCTAGACTGCTGTGTCTCACCCGGCAGGACAGGCCGGCCGCCTCCTCAGCTTCCATGTCCAGGGTCACTCGGAGATACCACGTTCCATCAGCATGGGGCAGGACGTCGCCTCGCTGGGTGCCCTGCTGCTCCTGCTCACCCCGCATCCACATCACCCACACAGGCTTTGGGTAGAAGCCGGAGACATGGCACACCAGCAGCAGACGGCCGGGACCGGGACTGGGGCCAGTGGACAGCCAGGCCTCTGGCCTCACTGCAGAGGGCATGAGAGGTATTCAGATAGGGACTCTAACACAAAGCTTAGGGGTCGTTGACCATACCCATATGCATGTATTATCTTCCCTTGGGAAACTTGTACCCAGCAAACCCTATCTGTCTTGAATTCTTCCTTGTCCCGACTTTGAAAAGGACGGTGGGAAGGGGCAAGACTTGTATAGAAAAATCTTAGAGGAATGGGCTGTACCAACCTTGCCTCTTGTAATCCACCTTCGAGGCATCAAAGAGACCCAAGGCAAATCGGGGACAGGTGTTTGTGAGGAGCTTGTGCACAATTTCCTTGATGCCTTCGTACTGGTTCATGAGATCACAGGCACTCTGGGCTCTGCTGTCCCCCTCTGGAGCTGGCACCCATGACATGTTTTGGAAACTCAGGAAATCTGATCCTTCATAAGCTGCCTCTAAGAAGACTTTTGCAATCTCACTGGAATGTAGCTCACAGCCAGCTGTCATCTGTACTTCAAAAGGATCTAGGAAGAAGGAAGAAGAAGAAGAAGTAGAGATTTGTGAAAAAAAAATGAGAGAAACAATATAAGAACTTTATTGAAAAGTGGATCAAGGGGATGCCTGGGTGGCTCAGTCGGTTGAGCGTCTGCCTTCGGCTCAGGTCATGATCTCAGGGTCCTGGGATTGAGCCCCATGTCGGGCTCCCTGCTCAGCGGAGAACCTGCTTCTCTCTCTCCCTCTGCCTGCCACTACTCCCCCTGCTCGTGCTCTCTATCTTTCTGCCAAATAAATAAATAAAATCTTTTTTAAAAAGTGGAGCAAGAAAATTTTATGGGGGCGTAGGGGTAAACTAAAGATGTATTTGATCAGCAATAAGGAAGAGAATTGATGGGATGGGGAAGGGGCCATAAGGGAGACAAGCCAAGAATCAAGAATTTGACTTGAAGAAGTCGGGGAAATGATAGGTGAGTCACAGGTTGGAGGGTGAGGGTGGGGGGTAGGAGCGCATGTGAAGGAGCTGCAATTACAGCTCTCCAGGGCACATGACACAGGCCATAATGGTTGTTGGGTTGTGGACATAGACCTTGGAAGGTACTGAATGGAGAAAGAGACCAAAGTTTAAGGGAATCAGGTGCAGAGGTGGACAATTGTGTGTCTCCATGTTTTACCATAGAAGGGAGAACACTGGGGAAAGATAAAAATGCACAAGAAAAAAAGGAGTCAGAAGAAGCAAGAGTCTAGGAAATCTTGAGGAGTCAACATATGGAATGACCCCCAAGAAGTTTATGCATGAAGATTTTTATGGAGGGACAGGAATAACGACAGTAGCCCAGAATGATATGAGGATGTTTCCCACAAACAGAAGAACCTTCTGAGGGATTCCCTTAATTGAGTAGATTGAACTTACATCCAAAGTGCAGTTGACTGGCATATTCTTCAGTCTCCCGAGTTAATCCAATGAAGTAGACACGGAACAGCAGCTCCAGATCTATCAGCTCCTTGTCGCTGAAGTTGCCCTTAGACCAGGTGTGCAGGAAAATGATCGTGCCAGACTCACTGTCCCAGCCATGAGTCTGCACATCACCCAGCCAACCTGAGCCTTGATGTTGTGCCCAGGAGTGGTTGGCAAAGGATGAGATCTGGATGATGTGGAACTGGATGTGTTCCTGAGTGGCTGAGGGTAGTGGAGGGGTAGAGGGTCAGGTAGTTTAAGGGGAAAAGGAGGCAAGCAGGAAGGAGAAGATGGAAAGTGAACCAGTTACGAGAGAGATGAGAGACAGAGAAAGAGGGAGGAAGAGAGAGAGGGAGAGACATAGAGAGAAGCAGGGAAGGAGGAAGAGAAAGACAGGAGGAGAGAGAGAAAGAAAGGGACGGAGGGAAGAAGGGGGAGAGAGAGGGAGAGACAGAGAGACAGAGAGAAAGAGGGAAGGAGGGAGAGAAAGCCAGGGAGAGAGAGAGGGAGAGAGAGGGACAGAGAGAGAAGAAATGAGAGAAGCGGGGAGGGATAGAGACAAGTTATGACTAGGTTAATGATGGCATTTCCCTCACCCGGGGCCCCATACTCTTTTCAAGGGGTAAGCCTTACCAGGAGACAGGAACCCTCAGGGTGTGAGCACTCTGGTGACCTGAGAATCATGATCTGTCTAGGGAAAGGTGAGCACATCCCGCCCGGATCAGGGAGTGGGCAGCCGGCAGAGCTCTTACCTTCTGCACTGTCAGCCCCCGGGAGAAGAGCAGCCAGCAGGACGAGTTCCAGAGATAGTATGTCACTTGCAGACATTTCTCAACTTCCCTCTGTTCTCAGCAAACCTGCCCCTCAGTGTTTCTGTTCTGACTTCCTTCTTCACCAACTGCTAATTGAAACAAAAGACTATCTGCTGCTCCTTCAACCTCCAGCTTCCTACGCGTGCTCTCATTTCCCCTCCAGCTCGGACCAAGACTGTCCTTCTGGCTTGCTTCCTGCTGCTCTCCTCGTCCTCAGCCTCCCCTTCTGGATTCCCTCCTCGAAGTTGTGTGTGACAATGGAAGGTCTCTGCACCTCTTGGAGACTCATGTCTCACCACTACAACAAAAAACAGAAACTGCATGGTGTCGCCAAGCCCTGCTTGTTCTAACAGATCAGAGTCCCAGTTTCTCCACCAGCTCTGCCTCAGTGTCCCCTCCTCCTCCCATCTGGACACTCCATCCTCCTCTTCCCTTTTTCAGTATCTTCAAAGCCTCCTCTTTCCTATCTCACCCTGTATCCTTCCACCTGTCTCCTTCCCTGATTCTCGCTGGCTCCTTTGTAAATGGGAGGATTTGCGTTCTCAGGTCTACTGCCATCTCCCAGGCACCTGCATAAACCACAGCTGGTTCGCCGCTATCCTTAGAGATGAAAGCGTGGCCACCCCAGAGTGCATAGGACCATCAACAATACAAAGCATATGCCCTCCTCTTGAGTTTAATTTGTATATTCCCTCACTAAAAAGTCCCTCAACACATGCTTGGTACCAAGTATCTTAGTAGGTATGTGAACATACAGAGATGGACAAGTGTATTTAAACCAAGAATTGAAATACATTGTGATAATTGCTGTTTCAGTGTCTAGCATCCCGGACACAAGGACAACAATCTCCAGAGAGGCATTCTGACCACCTGGCCCCTGGAGTGTCCATGATTTGAAGTCTTGAGTGGAGGCTGCGCTTTTCAACCTGAGGGTGTGGTGGACAACGTGTACAGCGATGGATTGCGGGGAGGAGGGGTCAGAGGTACAGCTTTTCACAGAGACACATGCAAGGGAAGGCTTGGAACTTTCTCACTGTTGGTAAGTGTTGTGATCTGATGAAAATACGTTGTCAGAGGGGCACCTGGGTGGCTCAGTCGTTAGGCGTCTGCCTTCGGCTCAGGTCATGATCCCAGGGTCCTGGGATCGAGCCCCGCATCGGGCTCCCTGCTCAGCAGGAGGCCTGCTTCTCCCTCTCCCTCTGCCTCTCTCCCTGCTCATGCTCTCTCTCTCTGTCTCTGTGTCTCAAATGAATAAATAAAAAATCTTTTAAAAAAAATAAATAAATAAAAATAAAATATATATACAGTGAGGGGCGCCTGGGTGGCTCAGTCGTTAGGTGTCTGCCTTCGGCTCAGGTCATGATCCCGGGGTCCTGGGATCGAGTCCCGCATCAGGCTCCCTGCTCAGCGGAAGGCCTGCTTCTCCCTCTCCCACTCCCCCTGCTTGTGTTCCCTCTCTCGCTGTGTCTCTCTCTGTCAAATAAATAAAATCTTTAAAAAAAAAAAATACATTGTCAGAAGAGAGTGGCATTTGTTAATGTTCAAAAATATGTGTGTCGCCCATTTGAGAAGTGCCTGGTGATTTGTCGATGGTTCTGACTGGTTAACGTGTGTGAATACATGAGTTCCGATCTTTTAAAGACCAAGCCATATGTTATTATAGTGCCCTTTAATAACTTCCAGAACTCACCGAGTGCAGGGGACACTTACTTAAATCCTGTTTGCAGCCATTTCTCTTTCATGTTCGTCAGCATTAATAATGAGGCTGGAGGTCACAGTCAGTGAGCTCTTTCTATTACGGCCACAGATACGGGGCGATTTCTCTGTGCCAAAAACTCCTCCAAGAACCACCAACCACGATTCCAGCCCCCCCGCCCCAGATCTTGCACACGCCCCAGATCCCATCACTGCCCGAATCTTCTTGTCGATGGCAACCTGCAGTGTTAGGAAGCTACAGCCCGCACAATGCTGTGTGGTTATCACAGTCCGCTGTAGGAAACACACAGCCCTCCCGCTCCCTCACAGGGGGGTTAAGGCCACGGAGATCCAGGCAGTGGAATGTGTGGCGCTGCAGACACAGGCCACCTGCGGGGCTCTGAGCACCTGGCTCTGCAGAGCTCGGGAGAGCCACCGCCTTGGCTGGCAGCCCCAAGACAGAGGCTGCGTGTGGTGTGCTGGTGTGAGAAGGCAAGCCTCTAAGATCCTCAAGTTGACTCATGACTGCAACCCAACCCAGCCCTACTGGCTAGTATTATGGAGCCTGTAGAACCAGGTAACTAGCATTCTTTCCCCCTCCTAAGCTCAGAACCAAATGAGGTAGAGATATAAAGCATAAGATTATCAATCAAATTGTCAGCTTCACTTCTGATAAAGCTTCTGGAGAATTTCCGTTACATGTGTAATCCAAGTAATTTTGCTGGCATTGAACTCCAGATGAAGTGGGCTTATTGTTATAAACTGATTATTTGTGTCCCCCCCACCACCAAAATTCATATACTGAAGCCCTAACACCAACCCCCCCCCCCGACCCTGAGTGGTTCTATTTGAAGATGGGAATTCTTTTTTTTTTTTTTTTGTAGTTTTTAATTTTATTATGTTATGTTAGTCACCATACAATACATCATTGGTTTTTTTTTTTTTTTGTAAAGATTTTATTTATTTATTTATTTGAGAGAGAGAGAAACAGCATGAAAGGGGATAGGGTCAGAGGGAGAAGCAGGCTCCCCGCCGAGCCGGGAGCCCGATGCGGGGCTCGATCCCAGGACCCTGGGATCATGACCTGAGCTGAAGGCGGTCGCTTAACCAACTGAGCCACCCAGGCGCCCAATAAATACATCATTGGTTTTTGATGTAGTGATCCACGATCCATTGTTTTCATATAACACCCAGTGCTCCATGCAGTATGTGCCCTCCTTAATACCCATCACCGGGCTAACCAATCCCCCCTCCCCCCTCCCCTCTAAAACCCTGTTTGTTTCTCAGGTCCATAGCCTCTCATAGTTCATCTCTCCCTCCAATCCCCCCCCCCCATTTTCCCCTTCCTTCTCCTAATGTCCTCCATGTTATTCCTTATGTTCCACAAATAAGTGAAACCATATGATAATTGACTTTCCCTGCTTGACTTATTTCACTTAGCATAATCTCCTCCAGTCCCATCCATGTTGATGTAAAAATTGGGTATTCATCTTTTCTGATGGCTGAGTAATATTCCATTGTGTATATGGACCACATCTTCTTTATCCATTCATCTGTTGAAGGGCATCTCGGCTCTTTCCACAGTTTGGCTATTGCGGACATTGCTGCTATGAACATTGGGGTGCATATGGCCCTTCTTTTCACTACATCTGTGTCTTTGGGGTAAATACCCAATAGCGCGATTGCTGGGTCATAGGGTAGCTCTATTTTTAAATTTTTGAGGAACCGCCACACTGTTTTCCAAAGTGGCTGTACCAACTTGCATTCCCACCAACAGTGTAAGAGGGTGAAGATGGGAACTCTTAAGAAGTAATCGTGGTTACACGAGTTACTAACAGGGGGGCCTTACAAGAAGAGATGACAGAGAATGAGCTCTCTCTCTCCCTCTCTCCCTGTCCCCAGGCACCAAGGAAAGGTCATGTGAGGAGCTACCAAGAAGGCAGCTGTCTACAAACCAGGAAGAGAGAATTCACTGGAAATCAAACTGTCTTGCACTTCTAGTCTCAAGATCTTGGAGAAGGTGACCATGGGGTTAGGCCTGCTCTGCCAGAGTCCACACAGGCTGGAGGAGACCAGGACAACCCTCTGGGCATGGGAAGAAGGCGTAGAGACCTATTTTTTACCCGGTTTCTCTCCTGGACTCATCCGTGATGCAATCCATGTGATTGCCACAGGAAAGAATACGGAGTGATGAAGGAAAGAAGTACGTGGGGAAATTCGGCCTCAGGGGAATGAGAAGAGCAGGTACACCAGGTTCACCTCCGTGGGTGATGCTTGCCCCTCAGAGAGACAGCTCTCCTCAGCTCCCCACTGTGAGCCCAGCTCACATGGTCTCACCCCTGCTCTGCCATCCCCTCCCTACCAAACCTCACCCTCTGCCCACTTCCCTGTTTGAGAAATCTTACTGCCCCCCACAACCACATGGCTTTTACTGCCCCTTTCATTTCCCCATGAACACACCTTCAGGTTATTCTCCCCTGCCTGGCTCCCAGCATCAGCCCTGTCTCTGTTCTGTGTCTTCCACAGGCCCCCCATCCACAGCACCGAGGGCAGGATAAGCCCCACAGGGGCACCTGCAGAATGCACTTGCTGCTGGTCTCTTTCCCCCACCATGACATGTCTGATGGAGAGAACCTGATGTTCTCTAATCTGGTTTCAACTTTAACTTTGTCTGACTTGGCCTGTGTTCACATTCATTTTTATTTACACAGCCTTTTCTTTCTCTCTTTTCTGGGTCTCATTTCTCACTTTTCTATCTTGTGTAAACATTGTTCTCTGTTTACCCTTCATCTGAGCTCCCAGCACCTCCTCTCGTTATCACCTCTCCTGCTTATCTCCTCATCCATTCATTCAAAGACCTGCCACCACCTCAGCTAAAATATGAAAACTATGGCACTGCCTTATCACTTGACCCTTAGATTTCTGTGTGTAATTATATATGAACGGTACTATTTTTTTTTTTTTTTTTGCCAAACAGAAGTCAGATATTTTTGTAAGAGCAAGGCTTTCATGATCAATTTTTACAGTCCCACACTCTCATGCAAAGACTGACTTTATATCATAAGATTTAGAGTCGAAATTTAAAAAATGCAAACTTTGCATCGATGACCCTCTTCTTATTGACCTGACCACTTCATTTTTCTTTAAAAAAAATCCCTTAATCCTTTGAAGCTTACAAGGAATTAAGTACATTGAACTGGGATTCTAATATCATTCTGCTTATGGTATTAATTTTACTAAAATATCATGCCAAACTAAGGCTAAGGATATCAATTTAAAGGATATTTTTGAAAGTACACATTTGACTTTTATTTTATTAAGAATTCAAATTAGCACTATCTTTAAAAAGATAGCGTATCTCTCTGCCTCGTGAACAGACTGGAAGGGGGCAGTTCAGGGCTGTGCCATTCTGTTGCATCAGGGATTTGGTGGCCAGCTTCCTCTTTTGTTCTGGGGGTTTTTGAATGTTTTGTTTTGCTTTGTTGTGTCCTGTTATGGTCTTTACCGCACTTGGTCCTCGTTCTGAAACTCACCCCATACTCCGAGGTGGTTGCTGGAGGTCCTTCCTTCAAGCCCACGGTCCAGCCAGCGGTCATGAGAAAGGAGGAGGCTGAGCACACCCACCTGCAGCTGCTTTGGTTCCATGTCCCTGAAGTTGTATGTCCATGGGTCAGACCACAGACACACAACCACACCACCTCACAGGGGGTTTAAGGAGGCAGCTTTGATTTAGCCCAGCTAATAAATGGGGCTTGATTTATTCTAGAGGAAGCAGAAAATAGATTCTGGAGACAAACAGTGGTCTCTGCCATGGAGCCCCATTTGACAATTCATCTGCTCACAGAGGCACATGGGTAGATGGTTGGTGAGCAGTTTCACGTGAACAAGGTAACCGGTAATAACACTGCTCAAAGCTCAAACACCATGGGTGCTTTTCTCAGGACACTTTGTACCTAAATTAGGGCTCGTACCTGTTCCTGCCTAAAGTCGCATCCAGCGTTCTTGCTGAAGTAGTATTGGTCATGCACTGGGAACAAAATTAAGCCCGCAAGTGCCTCTGTCTTAGAGTAGCACCAAAACTTTACCTCAGGAGGAATCTCGGTACTCCCTGGGGATGCTGTCAGCCTGCAGGGAGCAATTCTGGGATTCAAGTGACAGTTTTTGAATACATCTCCAAAAGCTGTGAGAGATGCCCAGTTGCCAATCCCACCCACAACTCAACTGATGCCTGGCTGCTGCTCTGCATGTAACAGATGATATAAAATTGGGGTACATGACATGTATGTTAGAGCGTGGAGTCTCAACATCACTGCTGCTCAAAACTCATGAAATCTGTTCAATATAGACAATATGCTCATTCCTACAGAGAGTGCCAAATCAGCCCTTGAGCTTGCCAGAAAGTGGGAGAGATGCATACCCGGCTCGATCCTGTTGTGTCGTATGGACTTACTTTCTCATTTTTCATATAGGCTGATATAATCACTTTACTTTATTTAAGAGACTGAAGCAGGCCTAGGAAACTCATGAAACTGATGGAACAAATTTTCCTGAGAACGTTGTTCACAGCACTACATAGTTTCTTCCTTCTAAGAACTGATGGGAGAAATTTCTTTGTGGCCTGAGGACCAGGAAGAGCTGTACTTTTTCCAAATGACTTACCTGACTGTATCTTTCTAGACCCTTCTAGACCCTGTCTCAGTCACCTCCGAGCCCTCTCATAATTTACAACCCACATACAGCCAACGTTTAGAGCATCGTGAAGCTTTTTAAAATTGACCCCATTCTTGGCTTCATCTTTCTTTACCAGCCATATATTCCCTTGGATTCTATTCCTGTATTATTATTGATAAACTTAGTCTTACATGCATGATTTTGTAAGTCATGTCAATGACAAGCTAACAAGTTACTGTGAACTTAAGCATGGGTTTGTAAGGCGCTTGATTTGGGGGGCTTCTAATGTTTTAGGAACAAGGACACGTAAGCTTTGTTTTAATCTGCACTGCCACCCAGAGGTAAAATATAGACATTTATCCCAACCTGTAGCCTTTGGTGAGTATAAAAACCCTGACATTTTCAACCAGAGGGTTTTGATGTTGCACATATTTTGATTCTGTGCTTAGAAATGGAAATATTTTATACAATATTATATACTTTTATGGGGTTTTTTTTCCTAGTGTTTTATCCCTGGTGCAATCCATTAACCCAATTCAGTCTTTTTATTCTATAGAACCTAATCTAAAAACATTTTCCGATATTAGTTTTGCTCTGTTGTGTTTTGAGTATAGAATCTTAAGTGCAGATGGTTGAACTAATCCTTCTCTTCCATCTGTGGCCCCCGGTCATCACTTGGTCTGAACAGACTTCCTCTGTAAACTCCCTCGTGGTCACCCCCATTCCCTTCTGCTCCCCACGTTCTCCTGTATTGATGTGCTATCCTTCTGTTTCTATGTGTTCTTGGAAAATGTGGTGCTTTGATGTATACAATGTCAATTTCCACAAAAGGTATTATGCTGTATGCTCCATTTACTAACATATCTCACTGAGCACTGTTTCAAAGACCTTCCCATAGTGCTCTGTGTATATACATATTTTAATTTTAGAATTCCAAATGCTTCTCTCAATTTTCCACCATTAATTTTATTCAGTTTATACTTGGTTGATAAGAAAGCCTTCATTCTGCAAAGTAAAATTCAACAGCTTTTATTTTTTAATTTTTTTTTCCAAAAAGTCCATCCACTTTATACATTTTGTGGTACCGAAGTGACAATATGCGAAATAGTGGAACAGTCTGTGTTGTCCCCACTCCTCCTGGACATGCCCATTCCTGCTCCCTAAGGGTGGAGAGCCCAGGACCCTTGACCGGCAGGACCTGACTTAGTTCCTGGCCCCTGTAACTGGAGCGGAGTATGTGTATATGGAAGGTGGGTGAACAACCACCGTAGACCATTTTTCTCCAAGGCTCTGTCTGCAGTTTCCAATCTGGGAACTTAGTGTAAGAAATAATTCCCCACCAATGGGTCATAAAAATATTCTGCTTTGTTATATGCTACTAATTTTGTAGTGTTGTCTTTTGCATGTAAAACTTTATTCCATTGTCAATAAGTCTTTGCTCTACTCTTTCAAAAATGACTTAGATATTTGTAGTCATTTATTCTACTATATAATATAAAAAATAAGCTTACTATGTACCTTCAGAAATCCAACTGGAACTCTAATTAGGAATTTACGGAAGTTATAGAATAATTTAAAGAGAATTATAATTTTTTATAAATAACTCCATTTATGTAACTCCAATAATTAGAGATACTTTTATGATCTTTAGTAGCTTTTATAATTTCTCTGTAGAATTCTTTCATATTCTTTCTTTAGCTAATTCTTAGCTGTTTTATAGATTGTGTTGTTATTATAAATGATATCTAATTTTATCTTACTTGCTCTTTTTGCTAGTATTAAAAAGTGCTGTTGATTTTTTAATATTTATTTTGTGCCTAAAGAACTTGCTACATTTTTGGGCACCCGGGCAGTTCAGCCAGTTAAGCATCCAACTCTCGGTTTTGGCTCAGGTCATGATCTTAGGGTCCCGGGAATGAGCCCTGCATCGGGCTCCCTGCTCAGTGTAGCGTCTGCTTGTCTCTCTCCCTCCCTCTCCCCTCCTCCCCGCTTGCACTCTCTGTCTCAATCTCTCTCTCTCACAAATAAATAAATAATAAATAAATAAAATATTTTCTTAAAAAAAGAACTTGCTACATTTTTATGTTAGGTCTAATTGTTTGCTTTTACTCCACTAATTTCTAGGTAGAAATCATATTATCTCAAAAAAAAAAAAAGATACTTATTCTCTTGAAATCCTTACAATTTTTATTTACATGTTAAATTTTTTATCTAGATAAGTTCCTGAACTCTCTGATTACTCCCAATATTTAATTTTTTATTTTCTTACATATAATCATATGATCTGCATTAATAATAATATTTTCTTTAATTTCTATTTTCATGCCTCCTTATTTCCCTTGCCTTGCTGGATTGAGAAGGGCTTGTAGTATTCTACAGAGGCATGAGGATTCCAGTGGGTCAGCATCTTGTCCTTGATTCACTGGAATGTTTTTCAACCTTTAGAATCAAATATGTGTCATACAGGCTGTTTGCAGCTATGTTTCCCTCTATTCTGGGTTGGCAGGTTTTATCAGAGGTGACATTTAAATACATCAAATGCCTTTTTCTGTACCTCTGGAGATGATTATATGCCTTTATTTTCTTAATCTGTTAAAGTGATACTATTAAGAGATTTTTAATGGTAAACAGTCCTTGCATTCTATGGATAATCCCACTTCATCTGGTTCTGGTTTCTGTTTGCAAATATTTTGAGTCTATATACCTAATTTCCCTGTAAGTATGCATAAATGAGGTGAGCAGATAGTCACTATTTTAATAATTGTTTTATTTTTTTTCTGGAAAAAGCCTTGCTGGCTTTGGTGTCATGACAATTTTGCATTGGACAATTAGTTGGGATTCTTTCCTATCCTTTTCTCTGCCTGGAACAAAGTATCTGGAGTGTAATTACCTGCTGCGCCTCTAGTTTGTACCTAGGACCCTGCGCAACTAGCAGGAACTCTGACCCTCCCTCCTATTCCTTAGCATGGTACATTCAGACTTTCTCCCTCTTCTAGGATTTTTTAAGATAAACTTTTATCTATAACAAGTGTGTTGATATAAATCATAACATGTTCTTATTCAAACTATATGCCATTCCTGTAACATGTCCACTTTCTCATATTTGTTACTCTTTCAATCAGTTCTGAGAGAAGTGTTATATTTTTATTAATTTTCTCAAAAGGCCATCTTTGGTGTTGTCAGTCACTTTTATCCTTTTGTTTGTTTGTTTGTTTTGTTCTTTCTTTTTACCTTTTAGTGCTTTTAAAGAATTTTTTACCTTCTAGATTTTTACTGACTTTGTCTTTTTTCTAGCTTCTTAATTATAATCTTAACTCATATGTTTTTAGTCCGTCTTGCTTACAAATAAATGCTTTTGAAGCTGTAAATTCTCCCAATACTTGTCACTTCACAATCATTTTGATCCAGAAAAAGAGAATAAGTACTCAACAATGTAAAAGCAATACCTGTCAATAAGACTGCGAAAACCAGTCCTTAGTGACCACTGTCTAATAGTCTGGAATATTTAAAACTGAACAAATGCAGAAACAGACGGGTGTGAGGCCAGATACACACCTTGTTCATGGTCCCTTAAGGTCTGCATCCCATTAAAAATACTGAAGGACTCAAGTTACAAGTCACCACAGAAAAGGGGACAAAGCATAAGCAAATTATTTCTGAAATGTAGAGACCATAGCAATGATCAAATTCACCAATGCGTGTACCTAGCCCCAAACTAAAGTCACACAGAAAGTGGATTTCACTGCAAGAAAGGCTAGTACTAATTGTGCTGATACATGCCCTAGGTTGGCTTCTCCTTCCTTCTTGCTAATGAGGAAGCATGCATTTGTGTGCAGACGTGTCCAGCCCTCATTTGAGAAGAAATGTCCTTTCCCTTCTTTTTCTCTGCAGTACTCATCCTTGCTCTCAAGTTCATTTTTAATCTCTCTAGAACAGAGAAATTCCCTGGACACTTGCAACTTGCTCTGGACTTGGCCAAGTAAACTCCCTCTCATGTGAGAATAAGAAAATGATTTTTTTAAGGTGACCACAACAATTAAAATAATTAAAACTTAAAGGATTCATAATGAAATTATTACAAATAGTAAGCATAAAGATTCATAAATGTGATCACATAATGATGAGGGAATTTTTGTCTCATGTACAAAGCTGACTGTAGCCATCTAGTCACATGTCTGGATGTCCTAAAAAAAAAAAATGGCTTAAGGAGGGCACATACTGCATGGAGCACTGGGTGTTATACGAAAACAATGGATCGTGGATCACCACATCAAAAACTAATGATGTATTGTATGGTGACTAACATAACATAATAAATAATAATAATAATAATAATAATAATAATAATAATAATAATAATAATGGCTCTTACATGCCATTAACAAGTTTAGAACAAAGTCAGGATCTAATGAATAAATTAGGAAAACATCACATACTAACTAACTTAACATACTTTTACTATTCAACCCAACCTCACATTTTAAAATATCTCACCTTTCAACTTGATCATATTACTTTTATGTCCAGCAGTCAAGAGAGTGATGCAGAGTGGGGGCACAATGCCCAGAACCTGCCACATCTGCAGAGCGGGAGTGGCCACCATCACTCTCTCACCTGCTCCCTGTCAGCCCATGGATTCAGACAAGACTGCCCCTCCTTCCAACTGCCAGATCCAGAAAGTTCTGGTTTCTCCTTTCTCCTATATCCAATCACCTGGCCTCTAGACTATAGTCTAGAACCTTCCATGAGGAGGTTCTCCCAGTGGACACTTCCATCCCTTAAATGCGAGCCCACTGTGGCTGAGGTAGAGCCTCTGTTTAGGAAACCAACAGGAATGCTTGCAGGGAGAGAGGAAAGCTCTGTCCACACCCCATGTGGACGTTCATGAGCCCCACCATAGGGAAAGGAAGAAACAGTTTTCAGAGATTTTGTAGAGAATAACTTGGCAAAGACAAAAAAGCTGGGATGGAAAACCTACAAAGATTTCTGAAGTTAGCCTCTGGGTGATTAAATGCAAACATCAAAAAAGGAACAAGCTTGGAGGAAGAGATTATTCATTGCATCTTAAATATCTGGACACAGAGCTGCCTCTCATACACAGTGGTACCACTCACAGAGAATATATTTACCATAAAAATAGGAAAAGCTGAATGAATACATGATGAAATGAAAGAATGAATGGACATATTGTATCAGGAAGAAATCTACAGAAAATTTCTTGCACGTTGAATATTTAACTGTCATTACCACAACACTTCCCGATTTATCATGTGCTGGTGCAGCTTGTCCTTTGGTCTCTACGAAAACCCTGGAGGATGAATTTCTGCCAGTCACTAATCAGCAACAGACCCAGCACCTCAATTCCTGACCAGTGGTTTGTTAGAAATCCATGAAAACATCCATGACAGGGATTGATCCAGATGGCAGGGTTAACACGCAAGACAGGGTAAGAGTGTCACAAGATGAGGACACATGAAGAAAAAAGCAAACAGACAAGAAAGGAATAGAGGAATATTTTCAAGAATCCAGGGAAAGAAAGAGGGAACTGAGGAGGAACGTTGCAAGGAAGAGAGACATTAGCCCAGTGTCCCCCTGAGGCCATGTCCACGTCCATCAGAGGGGAGCTTCCAGTCACTAAGGATAGAAGTCCACCATGTAGAGCTTAAACCATATGGGGAATGTACTGGCTGATGGAACTGGGGAGCCCAGAGTGATTGGGGCTCCAGCACCTTCCGTGAGTCTGTGTGTCTGCCTTCACTTTTTTGATGCCTTGGTTTTGTTATTGCTGCTGTTCTCGGCATCACTGGAGTATGATGACAAATGACCATTGGACCTATAGATAGTGTGCAGCCTTCCAGGCTCCCAGGGAGGAAGGCTGGGGGGCACCACAGGCCATGTGGACCCTCGAGGGCTCTAACAGGTGCAGCCAAGCCTGTGATGTAACATGAACAAAAGTCCTTCTGAGGAAAGTCTTCCGACAACTTCTCAGAGAGGACGGCCTGAAGAACCATGGGAGTCTGGTGCACATGGAGCATGCATGGAACTGCACCTGAATGCTCATGTCCTTACTTGCAGTGCCTTCAGGGAGGGCATGTAGCATTTCAGAAGGAAAATGCAGAATTGGTCAAGAAACTTGATTTGAAGCAAATCATGAAAATTAATATTTTAGGTAGCATTCATCTCATGTTGGAATACTTTAATTGACATTTTCTTTTAAAAACATAAAATGAAGTAACCATTAGAAGTTTGGTGTATGTGTACATGGTGACATGATGCCCACAACCAGGCCAGTTAACTCGGCCACCACCTCACATCCAGAACTCTTCTTTTTCTTTTCTTTTGTTTTTCTTTCTTCAGGAGGCGAGAACATTTGGGATCTACCCTCTTGGCAAATTTCATGTATACAATTTCTCTGCCTTCTTGCATGCAGGCTTCATCCTCAGCTTGCTTCTCTAATGCTGAAAATTGATTGTACTTATTTCAGGCTTCACACCCTGACCTTATCATCCAGAACAAGAGAACGCATCTCTTTTCCCTCCATCCTCCATAAGAATCAGGCTGTGTGGGACCTGTGCCACCTGGAGCAGGTTCCTGGCCCTGAACCATCACTCTGGGTGATGCAAATGGCATCTGTCTGATGATTGGCCTCACCTGCCAGTTACCTGCCCATCCTTCAACATGTCACATTGACAAGGATGCTTTCTCCTGATGGCCTCAGGCTGATCAGAGCCCAAGGCTACACATGAGGACGAAGTCAAAGATCCAAAATCCACATGGTGGCCATGAGAGGGTGACAAGGTGGACTGGAAGTTAGAGAAACAGCCAAGCAGTCTGATTCAGGTGGGGATATTGCAGAAGTCCCCATGATTTGCTCTCCCCATTCCCGTATCTTCACCTTTGCCACCTCTCCCATCTCAACGTTATTTTCCAGAAGTGTCCACACGTGTAGGGCTGGGGCCTGCACATGGCCCCTCTGGACATTTTTCAGTCTTGGGTCCCACTCTCAGCCCTAAAAAAAGAAAAATAGAACTAAATCCCTGTCCCCTAGTTCAACCCACATAAGTTGCTGACTAACAAACTGGTTAAAAAGAACAATGAAAACCACAATTGAACCAGGAAGTAAAATTTTCAAGCTCTGAAGACAGGGAAGACCTTTTCCTCCCCATGACTTGACACTCAGAATGTCCCTGCTGCATGGTCAGTGTTTGAGAATGGTTTGTTGAGTTAATTAATGAAACTAGAGTAACTGAGGTCTAGCTATGGATATCTCCACTCATCCTGCCACGGGGGTCATCAGTCCCAGAAGGTCCATCTTCACTATTCTCGGAGTCTGTCTGTACCGATTGGCCTACCTGCTGACATTGATTTGTAACCCCCAGACACAGGCCCTCACCACTATTCATGGACACGTAGAGTGCAACCACCATAGGTGTCCCAAGCCAAGGTTGAACTAAGTGCCCCTCTGCCTTCCTGTGTTAATTCCCACACTGTAAACATGTGTCCTATTCATGGTCCATTTGGTGCCATATTTTCTGCACTTCCGTGGTCTTCTAGGTGATTTCAGTGTTTAAAATGGCCCTGAAGCCCAGAGCTGCAGGGTTAACTGGTATCCTAAGCAGAAGAAGGTGGGATGTGCCTCATGACAAAACACCTGTGTAGGTGAGGCCCACTCAGGCTCCTGCTGCAGAGCTGTGGGTACTGAGTTCAGTGGTAATGAGTCAACAGTGCAGGAAATCCAGGAAAGGAACAGGACATTCATGACAGCAATGTGGAGCCACACCAAAAAGTGCTAAAGTAACATCTAGGAGGCTCTGATGACCGCATGATGACTCCAAGAAAAAGGGGAAAAGGAGCTTTGTTCTTGGATTCATGAGATGATGACTGTTTCCTAGTCTGTAAAACCATCTTGGGCAGCACAGCTGTGGGGCTGAAAGCCAAAGACCCTGGCAATCACAGTACCCGAGCTGGGAAATGTTGCACACTTCCGAGCTGGTGTTTAAGTGTGGGGAAGTACTCCGTACAATAAATTATTTACAAATACATACGTATTAAAGAAGCTATCTTTATCTTTTAATATTTTATTTATTTATTTGAGAGAGAGGGAGAAAGAGAGAGACAGAGCACAAACAGGGGGAGGGGCAGAGGGAGAGGGAAAAGCTGAGCAGGGAGCTGGACTACAGCTCGATCCCAGGACCCTGGGATCATGACCTGAGCCAAAGGCAGACACTTAAACAACTGAGCCACCCATGCATCCCAAGAAGCTGTCTTTAAACAGGAACACACGTGAAACAAGGCTGGGTAGTCATCAGGTGGCAAGTGTTGTGAACAGAGGCTCCCAGAATCTGTACCCCGCATCTCCCCCAGGGACAGTGGCTCACTGTCCCTGACTCCATGTCCTCAGGATGGCAACACAGCAGCCAAGAATGCCAGGAGGCACTGTATGCATGGTCCTTGCTGGATCCCCACTCATTCTTGACCAAAACACTCCTGTTCTTTTTCCTGGAGTGTCTCTTTTCCCTTCAGGGACACACAGCACTGCTACCTCTCAGGCATCACATTTATGCACCTGTGAATCTCCCTGCTGATTTTGGTAAAATGCAAATTGTGATTCAGGAAGTCAGCTGAGGACAAGACCTTATGTTTTTAAAAAGTCCCAGGGTGACAGTTCTGCTGCTTCTCTAAGTCCAACAAACATCAAGAAGGCTGAATCCTGCCTTTCTATTTAATTCAGAATACTTGGAGCAACAGATCCATCCAATAGGTTTGTGTAGTTAAATAATACAAATCGGGGTGCCTGGGTGGCTCAGTCATTAAGCGTCTGCCTTCGGCTCAGGTCATGGTCCCAGGGTCCTGGGATCGAGCCCCGCATCAGGCTCCCTGCTCGGCGGGAAGCCTGCTTCTCCCTCTCCCACTCCCCCTGCTTGTGTTCCCTCTCTCGCTGTCTCTCTCTGTCAAAAAAAAAAAAAAAATCTTTAAATAATATAAATCTTCACAAAAAAAACTTGTTTCTACTTAGAGGCCTGGAGATGTCAACAGGAACAGGGAAACTGTGAACTCCCTTGGCTAGGTGGCAAGACTTTTAATAAGAAGAGCATCAAACATCTCAACTGCTACAAACATGTCAGGAAGAAAAAGAAGAAAAATCTCTGTATTTAGCATAAATTCAACACAGATTTTTATTGAGGACATTTTCCATGCAGGTGAGACACCTTTCCAAGTATACAAATATTAAGAAAACATGGACTTTTCCCTCAAGAATCCTAAGAATTAGAAGGGATAAGGGTCCTGACTGGGGAAAACAAGCACCAGGGGTCAGGAATAGAATTGTCAAAGTGTCCGAAAAGGTGGTGGAAATTCTCACCAGACAGACTGCTCCCACTTCTGAATGAAGGAGGGCTCACTGGAGGAAGTGACATCTGATGCCTGTGACCCATGGAGGTGCTGGGACATCATTTTGCACCAAGTTAAATTTTGACACTTAAGTTCCAGAACCAAGTCAGAACAACAAATCACCCTAAATTACACTGAGCTTATATTGACAACTGATCACTAAGCAAAAATGAAAGATAAAATTACACACACAGAGTTGCAAGGACGTCACCATTGAGCTGGGTTTAGGTAAGCACTGGAGCCTGGGCTGCTGGGATCTCACTCCACAGGGAAGCCGGTGCACTGAGGTCTCCAGTGTGTTTTCCTGGGAGGAACAGAGGAGGAGTCACTCTGCAGCAGGTGGAGGTGAGAACAGCAGGGGGGAGGCCACTGGAAGCAGGAGGGTTGAAGACAGACTGAAAGGTGGGAAGACACACAGGAAAGAGGAGGAAGGTGGCTCCAGAGACTCACCAGCGCTTCCAGAGCCACAACGCCAGACCTGCCAGAAGCACCAGGGGCACTGTCACCGCGAGGAAGACCAAGCCCACGGAGTGGGGCTGCTCTGTGGGTTCGGTGCACAGAAGGTATCACTTCCCATCTACCCTGGGTTGAACTGCACCTCCCTGTCCTCCTTGCTCTTGTCAACCTCTGCCTCACCAACCGTCCTTCCTCTTTTCACTTCTCCCATCCCTCCTCAGAGATGGACCCTTCATCCAATCCAATGCATCCTCCCATATTTTCAAGACTTCACTCTCAGCTCTTCCATTTCTTGGATTACCAATTTTTTTAGTCACTTTTGGTCTAGCCACCCAAATTTTTCATCTGGCTATCCTGCTTTGCTGGAGGGCCACTACCCTCTTTCCCAGCTGGACCCCAGTCTTTCTCACCCCAGTAGAGGACCATGTCCTGGCCTCCTAGACTGCTGTGTCTCACTCGGCATGACAGGCCACCTGCCTCACTGGCTTTCACATCCAAGGACGTCTGAAGATACCATGTCCCATCAGCATGGGGCAGGAGATCACCTCGCCGTGTGCCCTGTTGCTCCTGCTCACCCCACATCCACATCACCCACACAGGCTTTGGGTAGAAGCCAGAGACGTGGCACACCAGGAGCAGATGGCCAGGACCAGGACTGGGGCCAGTAGACAGCCAGGCCTCTGGCCTCACTGCAGAGACAGGACAGGAATTCACAGACTGAGAGGGTAGATATTCACATCACTTTAGATAGGTGTCTTTCTACCTCTAGACCCATCACCATCATCCCCTCTGCCTCTTGAATCCTTCTTACCATGAATTTGAAAGAATAGTACAAATTTGAGTGCAGAGTAGACAATTCATGGAGGGAGGGAGTGGGACTTACTTTGTCGCTGGAGATATGCCTTCCCTGCATCAAGAAGACCCAACAGGAACCGGGGGCAGGAGTCGCTGAGGAGTTTGTGTACTATTTCACTGACAATGTACTGATTGTATGCTGTGCAGACCTGCTGAGCCCTACTTCCTCCCTTTGGAGATGGCCACCATGATGTGTTCTGGAAACTCATGAGATCTGATCCTTGATAAGCAATCCGCATGAAGCCTACTGATGCTTCTCCAAAGTGGGAATCACAGCCTAACACCAGCTGTACCTGGAAGGGATCTGGGGAAGAGAGACTGTGAGTTACAATACAGAGGGAGTGAAGGAGATGAAATGAGGTAAGTGCAAGCCAAGGATGCTGGATGTAGAAGGGTAAATTTGGGGATTGGAGGCAATGGAGCAAAGTCTGACCTGAGGGGAGGTTCAGACAAAGGGGAAGAGGTAGTTGCAGCATGCAGAGGCAAAGGTGAATGATTGAGGAGGGAATGAATGTTGGAAGAGAGACATGGAGGGTTTGGGCAGAGAATAGGGAATGACTCAGCAGGAGAGCTGGGGTAAAAACAATCTAGGGTGAAGGGAGTGCAGTGGGGTACAAGGAACAAATAGACATCGCTGCTGGGATTGAATGGGGAGAAAGCACAGCTCAAAGTCAGTCACAAGTGAGGGAGCAAGGGTGCCTTGTTGGAGGCCAGAGAAAGGGGTGGTCATGGGAGACACTAGTGGGAGACAGGAGAGCAGAGCCTGTGGTCAATGAGAGGAGGGGGAAGCTAAAGAAAATGTGAAGCTTTTCAAGAATCACAGTCTGGTTTCTACCCCCTGCCCAGATGGGTGTGATTCAATTTTCAGATAGAGAGAGGTGAGGTCCAGAAGACAGTGCCGTTCATTTCCTAGAGAAAGAAGGAACTCAAGGAGATACACACATACCTGACACCTCCATCCCACCCCTGAAATGAATTGAACTCACATTCAAGCTGCCATTCACTGACATGGTTATGATATACTGAAGGATGACAAATGCAGTATGTGTAGAATAACTCTTCTAATTCCAACAGCTCCTTGTTGCTGAAGTTGCCTTTAGACCAAGGCTGCAGATAAATGAGAGCCCCAGTCTTATCGTCCCAGCCATGAGTCTGCAGCTCATCCAACCAAGCTGAGCCTTGCTTTTGTGTCCAGGAACAGTTGTAAAAAGATGTGGTCAGGAGGAATGGGAAGGAGATTGGCTCCTGGAAGGCTGTGGAGAAAGGACAGATAAACATTGAATGTGGAGAGCATTGGGAAGGAGAGAGATTGGAGAAGAAGGTGAGAGGGTGGGGAACCAAAATCTGGAGGCCAGAGAAGCCGTAGTTGTCTCAGGAGACAGTTGCTGCTCCAGATCACCGAGCTTCATATCCAACCTTCAGAAGAGCACAGGGCCCTGGGGTCAGGGATGCTCAAGAAGGAACCAGGCTGACACTGTCCCTCCACAGTTATGCACTGGGGAACTCAGACCATGAGTGCACACACACAGAGACACAAATACACACATACAGACACACACAGAGATGTACACATATACACACACATATGCACATGTACAAACAGACACGCAGACACATACCCACACACATACACACTCGCACGTGCACAGAGACGCACAAGGCATCTATACACACGTACATATTACACATATTCAAATGCACACAAGCACATGTACACACATCACAAACACACAGACTTACACAAACACACACAGACTGGCAGAAACACACAGACACAGACACATAAAGAGATGTACACACACACACACAACACACTGTGCACCCACAGGGCAGGGCCAGAGTTCTCACCATCTTCACTGTCACCACCTGGCAGGAGAACCACCAGCAACACAAGTTGCAGGAACAGCATTGTATTTGCAGATGTTCTTTCTGTCTCTTACAAAGTTGGTCTTTGACCTTTTCTAACAAACCTACCCCACACACAGCCCCTCTCTTCTGACTTCCTTCTCCACACACCAGCCTTCCCTGAGTCTCTGCGACAATGCAAATGTTTCCTCCCTGAACCCTGGACACTTACTCAGACTCTCACTTCCCCTCTTGGTCCGATTCTCCTCCCTGACTTACAGTTTCTTCCCGTCACCAGCTTCCATCCCGCTCCACATCCCCTAGTTTAGATGCTACATAACGAGTCCTGTGTAGCATGGAAACTGACCCTACCTCTCCTACGTTTTCTTCTCATCCAGACAGTAACCCATGAAAACACAAGGATCCCCAGCACCCAGCCCTGGAACCTGCTTTCACTCTATCCCTCCTGCCCTGTGACACTCCCCGTGTATTTCCTACCCCATCTCACTCACACCCCAGCTCCTTCACATATCTGACTTCTCACTGTTTATGTTAAAAAACAAAATCAACAAGGTAAATTTGAAGATCTAATTGGTTTTATTAAGTGATTCAAGAATCAGACAGCATCCCATCTGGCAGGTAGAGGGGAGCTCTAAAGACGGTTGCAAATGGGAAGATTTCGTAGCAAGGAAGTTGGCAAAGAAGAGAAAGGAGTGTTTCAGGGAAGGTCACCTTCCCTTAATTAGGAGAGCAGGGGTCTTACCATGCAGATGATCTCCCCTCCTTGGGGGTGGAGAGGGTCCATGTGACAGAGTACCTCACTGGTGCTGACCAGAGAATTTCTAACTGACTGGTGAACATTTCAGGGAGAGGTTAGGGATTAAGTAAGGTTTAGGGACTTGGTCTGGCCCAAGGTGCCATTTTGGGCCCAACGTTTTCTTTTTAACAGTTGCTCTATTTGCTTGTCCAGATTCCCCCACGATTGCCTGTGTAAAAGTATCAGCAACCACCAGTTCACCATTACTCTTAGGGGAAAACAAGTAGCCATCACAGAAACCACAGGACACTGAAACATCTGAAGAATACCCCCTCCATCTGACTTGCATTAACGTAGATTCACTCACCAAACAGTCACTTAGCACCTGCCTGGATCCAAGCACCATGCTACACTCATGAAAATACAGTATTCACAGTGCAATCACTTCGTTAAAGGAGCTTTTAGAAAAGAAAAACACATAAACCAAAAACTATAAATTTCGGTGTTCTGAATTTAAGATTCAGGATAGTTAACATACAATGTTATATTACTTTCAAGTGTAAAGTATAGGGATTCAGCAATTCTATATACCACTCAGTGTTCATCAGTACGAGTGTAATCCTAATCCCCTTCACCCATTTCCCCCCATCCCCCCCAATTCCCCTCTGGGAACCAGCAGTGTGTTCTCTATAGATAAGAGTCTGTTTTTTTCCTTTGTCACTTTTTTCTTTTACTTTTGTTAGTTTCTTAAATTCCACATATGAAGAAATCATATGGTATTTGTCTTTCTCTGACTGATTATTTCACTTACCATCATACTCTCTAGCTCTGTACATGTTGTTGCAAATAGCAAGATTTCTGTTGTTTTTATGGCTGAGTAATATCCCATTGAATGTACCATGTTTTTTTTTTCTGTATTCCTCTATGTATGGACACTTGGCCTGCTTCCATACATGAACTATTGTAAATAATGCTGCAGTAAACACTGGGGTGAATGTTTCTTTTTTTTCACTGTTTTCACATTCTTTGGGTAAATATCCAGTAGTACAACTACTGGATCACGTGGTATTTCTGTTTTTAATTTTTTGAGGAACCTCCATACTGTTTTCCACCATGGCTGCACCGGTTTGCATTCCCACCAAGTGTACAAGAGTTCCCTTTACTCCACTTCCTCTACAACACTTGTTTCTTGTGTGTTTTTGAATTTAGCCAATGGGACAGGTGTGAGGTGATATCACATTGTGGTTTTGATTTGCATTTCCCTGATGATGAGAGATGTTGAGCATTTTTTCTTGTGTCTGTTGGCCATCTAACTGTCTTCTTTAGAGAAATATCTACTCATGTCTTCTACCCATTTTTAATTGGATTATTTGCTCTTTTGGTGTTGAGTTGCCCAAGCTGTTTATATATTTTGGATACTAACCTTTATCAGATATGTTATTAGGAAATACCTACTCACATTCAGTGATTGTCCTTTGGTTTTGTTGATTGTTTCCTTTGCTGTACAGAAGCATTTTATTTAATGTACTCCCAACAGTTTATTTTTGTTTTTGTTTCCCTTGTCTCTGGAGACATATCTGGAAAAATGTTGCTGTGGCTGATGTCAGACTTTACTGCCTGTGCTCTCTCTCTTTTTTTTCCCACAGCATAACCTTTATTTTTTATTTTTATTTATTATTACTTTTTTATTATGTTCAGTTAGCCAGCATATAGTGCATCATTAGTTTTTGATGTAGTGTTCAACAATTCCTTAGTGGCATATAACATCCAGTGCTCATCTCAACACATGACCTCCTAAATACCCACCATCTGGTTACCCCATCCCCCCAAGCCCCTCCCTCTGTAACCCTCACCCTCAGTTTGTTTCCAGGAGTCCAGAGTCTCTCATGGTTTGTTTCCCTCTCTGATTTCTTCCTGTTCAGTTTTCCCTCCCTTCCCCTGTGGTCCTCCATGCTATTCCTTATGTTCCACATGTGAGTGAAACCATATGATAATTGTCTTTCTCTGCTTGCCTTATTTCACTTAGCGTAATCCCCTCAAGTTCCATCCATGTCAAGACAAATGGTGGGTATTCATCCTTTCTGATGGCTGAGTAATATTCCATTGTATATATGTATCACATCTTTATCCACTCATCTGTTGAAGGGCATCTCAGCTCCCTTCACAGTTTGGCTATTGTGGACATTGCTGCTATGAACATTGGTGTCCATGTGCCCCTTCTTTTCACTATATCTGTATCTTTGGGATAAATACCTAGTAGGGCAATTGCTGGGTTGTAGGGTAGCTCTATTTTTAACTTTTTAAGGAACCTCTATACTGTTTTCCAGAGTGGCTGTACCAATTTGCATTCCCACCAACAGTGTAAGAGGGTTCCCCTTTCTCCACATCCTTGCCAACACTTGTTGTTTCCTGTCTTATTCATTTTGCCATTCTAACTGGTGTAAGGTGGTATCTCATTGTGGTTTTGATTTGTATTTCCTTGATGGCTAGTATAATTTGAAATCTGAAACATTTTTTCATGTGTCTATTAGCCATTTGAATGTCTTCTTTGGAGAAGTGTCTGTTCATGTCTTCTGCCCATATATTGACTGGATTATTTGTTTTTGGGTGTTGAGCTTGATAAGGTCTTTATAGATCTTGGATACCAGCCCTTTATCTGGAATATAAAAATGTCTATGCTCCCCAGAGCAATTTACACTTTAAATGCAATCCTTATCAAAATACCATTGACATTTTCACAGAGCAGAAACAAACAATCTTAAAATTTGTATGGAACCAGAAAAGACCCTGAATTGCTAGGGAAATGTTAGAAAACAAAACCAAAGCTGGGGGCATCACAATGCCTGACTTCAAGGTATACTGCAAAGCTGTAGTCATCAAGAGAGTATAGTATTGGCACAAAAACAGACACATAGATCAATGGAACAGAATAGATATCCCAGAAATGGAACTTTAACTCTATAGTCAACTAATCTTCAACAACGCAGGAAAAAATATCCAGTGGAAAAAAGACAGTCTCTTCAATAAATCTTGCTGGGAAAACTGGACAACCACATGCAGAAGAATTAAACTAGACCATTCTCGGGGGGCGGAGCAAGATGGCGGAGGTGCAGGAGACCTAGATTTCGTCTGGTCTCAGGAATTCAGCTGGATAGGGATCAAACCATTCTGAACACCTACGAACTCAACAGGAGATCGAAGAAAAGAATAGCAACAACTCTGAACAGAAAAGCGACCACTTTCTGGAAGGTAGGACGTGCAGTGAAGTGAATCCGAGCCGATGATATTCGGGAGGATAGATGGCGGGGGAGGGGCCTCCATCGGCGCTTCTGGCAAGTGATAGAGCCGCGGAGCACAAAATCGCAACTTTTAAAAGTCAGCTCCGCCGAGGGACGTCACTCTGGTGGCTAAGCGGGGGGTGGACCCCTCCGGGACAGTGTGGTCTCAGGACCCTCGGGGTCACAGGAAGACCGGGGGCGCCTGAGTGCGGCAGAGCTCCCAGGTATCGGAGCAGGGAAGCCGGCTGCAGAGGTGGAGCCCAGGCGCGGGCTCTCAGCTCAGGGTGGCCATAAACCGTGATCCGCGGCCCAGTCGGGCCCCTGCTCCTCCAGCAGGGACCCCACAAGCGGCAGATCCGGGGAGACTCCCCTTCCTCCCCCGGGAGGAGCCGCGCAGGAGCGCACTGCGGGGATCTGCTGGGTTTGGAGACTCCACCCGGGGTCGGGGGCCAGAGATAGAAACGCGCGGTCACAGGCCGGGTGAGCACTGAGTGCGGCCGGAGAGCGGGGAGACGGGAGTGACTGGCGGCTTTTCTCTGGGGGCTCCCTGAGGAGCGGGCCCCGAGTTCTCGGCTCCTCCGGGGCGGAGATTGGGAGGCCGCCATGTTCACTCTCGGCCTCCAAAGCTGTACGGAAAGCTCGCAGGGAACAAAAGCCCCGGAGAGCAAACCCGGGCAGATTACTCAGCCGGGAGGGGGCAAGGGCGGGCAATTCCGCCTCCGGCAGAGACATTTGGAAACCACGGCAACAGGCCCCTCCCCAGAAGATCAGCGAGAACAGCCGGCCAAGACCAAGTTTACCGATCAATGAGAATGGCAGAACTCCAGCGCTAGGGGAATAATGCACGTAGAATTCACGGCTTTTTTACCATGATTCTTTAGTCTTTCAAACTAAATTTTTAACTGTCTTTTTTTTTTTTTAATTTTTCTTTTTCCCTTTTTCAACCATCATCTTATCACTCCCTTTTTTAAAAAACATTTTTATTTTTCATTTTTAGAGTCATATTCTATCCCTTCATAGTAGTTACCCGTATTTTTGGCATATATATATAAGTTGTTCTCTCTTTAAAATTGTGACATAGTTTCTTCTAACAAATCAAAATATACCTTAAATCTCTATTGTATGGTTTTTTTCTACTCCCCTGCCTGATCACATTCTCTCCCTATTTTTTCTTTTTTTTTTAAATCCTCTTCTTTCTTTTTTCAAACAACTTCTTATCAATTACTTTTATAAAATTTTTTATAATGTTCATCCTTACAGTCATATTCCATCCCTTCATCATATCAACCCTTATTTTTGTACATATATAAGTTTTTCTTTAGTTAAAATTTTAGGAGGCACTTTCTTCTAACAGACCAAAATATACCCAAAATCTAGTGTGTGGCACTGATCTATGTACCAGCCTGATCATATTTCACCAAAATCTTTTTGTTTTGTTTTGTTTTGTTCTGTTATTGTTTGTTTTATCTTTATCTTTTTCTTTTTCTTTTTCTTTTTTCTCTCTTTCTCTTTCTTTTCCCACTGCTTCAGGTCTTTTCTGAATTGTTTAGAGTGTATTTTCTGGGGACGTTGTTACCCTGTTAGCATTTTGTTCTCTCATTAATCTATTCTCCTCTAGACAAAAAGACAAGACAGAAAAAATCACCTCAACAAAAAGAACAAGAGGTAGTACCGACTGCCAGGGACCTACTCAAAACGGACATTAGTACGATGTCAGATCTAGAGTTCAGAATCATCACTTTAAAGATACTAGCTGGCCTTGAGAAAAGCATGGAAGTTATTAGAGAAACCCTTTTTGGAGAAGTAAAAGAACTAAAATCTAACCAAGTCGAAATCAAAAAGGCTATTAACGAGGTGCAATCAAATATGGGGGCGCGAACTGCTAGGATAAATGAGGCAGAAGAGAGAATCAGTGATATAGAAGACCAAATGATGGAAAATAAAGAAGCTGAGAAAAAGAGAGATAAACAACTACTGGATCACGGGGGCAGAATTTGAGAGATAAGTGATACCATAAGATGAAACATTAGAATAATTGGGATCCCAGAAGAAAAGAAAGAAAGAGGGGGGCAGAAGGTATATTGGAGCAAATTATAGTAGAGAACTTCCCTAATTTGGGGAAGGAAACAGGCATCAAAATCCAGGAAGCACAGAGAACCCCTCTCAAAATCAATAAAAATAGGTCAACACCCTGACATCTAATGTAAAACTTATGAGTCTCAGAGACAAAGAGAAAATCCTGAAAGCAGCTCGGGAGAAGAGTTATGTAGCCTACAATGGTAGAAACATGAGATTGGCAACAGACCTATCCACAGAGACCTGGCAGGCCAGAAAGGACTGGCAGGATACCTTCAGAGCACTAAATGAGAAAAATATGCAGCCAAGAATACTATATCCAACTAGGCTGTCATTGAAAATAGAAGCAGAGATAAAAAACTTCCAGGACAAACAAAAACTAAAGGAATTTGCAAACAGGAAACCAGCCCTACAAGAAATATTGAAAGGGGTCTGCTAAGCAAAGAGAGAGCCTAAAAGCAACATAGACCAGAAAGGAACACAAACAATATACAGTAATAGTCACCTTACAGGCAAGACAATGGCACTAAATTCCTATCTTTCAATAGTTACCTTGAATGTAAATGGGCTAAATGCCCCAATCAAAAGACACAGGCTATCAGATTGGATTAAAAAACAAGACCCATCGATATGCTGTCTGCAAGAGACTCATTTTAGACCCAAAGACACCCCCAGATTGAAAGTGAGGGGGTGGAAAACCATTTACCATGCTAATGGACACCAAAAGAAAGCTGGGGTGGCAATCCTTATATCAGACAAATTAGATTTTAAACCAAAGACTGTAATAAGAGATAAGGAAGGACACTATATCCTACTTAAAGGGTCTATCCAACAAGAAGATCTAACAATTGTAAATATCTATGCCCCTAACATGGGAGCAGCCAATTATATAAGGCAATTAATAACAAAAGCAAAGAAACACATCGACAACAATACAATAATAGTGGGGGACTTTAACACCCCCCCCTCACTGAAATGGACAGATCGTCTAAGCAAAAGATCAACAAGGAAATAAAGACTTTAAATGACACACTGGACCAAATGGACTTCACAGATATATTCAGAACATTCCATCCCAAAGCAACGGAATACACATTCTTCTCTAGTCCCCATGGAACATTCTCCAGAATCGATCACATCCTAGGTCATAAATCAGGTCTCAACCAGTACCAAAAGATTGGGATCATTCCCTGCCTTTTTTCAGACCACAATGCTTTGAAACTAGAACTCAATCACAAGAGGAAAGTCGGAAAGAGCTCAAATACATGGAGGCTAAAAAGCATCTTACTAAAGAATGAATGGGTCAACCAGGAAATTAAAGAAGAATTTTAAAAATTCATGGAAACCAATGAAAATGAAAACACAGCTGTTCAAAATCTTTGGGATGCAGCAAAGGCAGTCCTAAGAGGAAAGTATATAGCAATACAAGCCTTTCTCAAGAAACAAGAAAGGTCTCAAGTACACAACCCAAACCTACACCTAAAGGAGCTGGAGAAAGAACAGCAAATAAAGCCTAAACCCAGCAGGAGAAGAGAAATAATAAAGATCGAGCAGAAATCAATGAAATAGAAACCAAAAGAACAGTAGAACAGATCAACGAAACTAGGAGCTGGTTCTTTGAAAGAATTAACAAGATTGGTAAACCTCTGGCCAGACTTATCAAAAAGAGAAGAGAAATGACCCAAATCAACAAAATCATGACTGAAAGAGGAGAGATCACAACCAACACCAAAGAAATACAAACAATTATAAGAACATATTATGAGCAACTCTATGCCAGCAAATGAGATAACCTGGAAGAAATGGATGCATTCCTAGAGATGTATCAACTACCAAAACTGAACCAGGAAGAAATAGAAAACCTGAACAGACCTATAACCACTAAGGAAATGGAAGCAGTCATCAAAAATCTCCCAACAAACAAAAGCCCAGGGCCAGATGGCTTCCCAGGGGAATTCTACCAAACATTTCAAGAAGAATTAATACCTATTCTTCTGACACTGTTCCAAAAAATAGAAATGGAAGGAAAACTTCCAAACTCATTTTATGAGGCCACCATTACCTTGATCCCAAAACCAGACAAAGACCCCATCAAAAAGGAGAATTACAGACCAATATCCCTGATGAACATGGATGCAAAAATTCTCACCAAACTACTAGCCCATAGGATCCAACAGTACATTAAGAGGATTATTCACCACAACCAAGTGGGATTTATCCCTGGGCTGCAAGGTTGGTTCAACATCTGCAAATCAATCAATGTGATACAATACATTGATAAAAGAAAGAACAAGAATCATATGATCCTCTCAATAGATGCAGAAAAAGCATTTGACAAAGTACAGCATCCTTTCTTGATCAAAACTCTTCAGAGTATAGGGAGAGAGGGTACCTACCTCAATATCATAAAAGCCATCTATGAAAAACCTACAGCGAATATCATTCTCAATGGGGAAAAACTGAGAGCTTTCCCCCTAAGGTCAGGAATGCAGCAGGGATGTCCACTATCACCACTGCTATTCAACATAGTATTGGAAGTCCTAGCCACAGCAATCAGACAACAAAAAGAAATCAAAGGCATCCAAATCAGCAAAGAAGTCAAACTCTCACTCTTTGCAGATGATCTGATATTTTATGTTGAAAATCCAAAAGACTCCACCCCAAAACTGCTAGAACTCGTACAGGAATTCAGTCAAGTGGCAGGATATAAAATCAATGCACAGAAGTCAGTGGCATTCCTATACACCAACAACAAGACAGAAGAAAGAGAAATTAAAGAGTCGATCCCATTTACAATTGCACTCAAAACCTTAAGATCCTAGGAATAAATCTAACCAAAGAGGCAAAGGATCTGTACTCAGAAAACTATAAAATACTCATGAAAGAAATTGAGGAAGACACAAAGAAATGGAAAAACGTTCCATGCTCATGGATTGGAAGAACAAATATTGTGAAGATGTCAATGCTACCTAGAGCAATCTGCATATTCAATGCAATGCCCATCAAAATACCATCCACTTTTTTCAAAGAAATGGAACAAATCATCCTAAAATTTGCATGGAACCAGAAAAGACCTCGAATAGCCAGAGGAATGTTGAAAAAGAAAAGCAAACCTGGCGGCATCACAATTCCAGACTTCAAGCTCTATTACAAAGGTGTCATCATCAAGACAGTATGGTACTGGCACAAAAACAGGCACATAGATCAATGGAACGGAATAGAGAGCCCAGAAATGGACACTCAACTCTATGGTCAACTCATCTTTGACAAAGCAGGGAAGAATGTCCAACGGGAAAAAGACAGTCTCTTCAACAAATGGTGTTGGGAAAATTGGACAGCCACATGCAGAAGAATGAAAGTGGACCATTTCCTTACACCACACACAAAAATAGACTCCAAATGGTTGAAAGACCTCAATGTGAGACAGGAGTCCATCAAAATCCTAAAGGAGAACACAGGCAGCAACCTCTTCGACCTCAGCCGCAGCAACTTCTTCCTAGAAACATCGCCAAAGGCAAGGGAAGCAAGGGCAAAAATGAACTATTGGGACTTCATCAAGATAAAAAGCTTTTGCAAAGCAAAGGAAACAGTCAACAAAACCAAAAGACAACCGACAGAATGGGAGAAGATATTTGCAAATGACATATCAGATAAAGGGCTAGTGTCCAAAATCTATAAAGAACTTATCAAACTCAACACCCAAGGAATAAAGAATCCAATCAATAAATGGGCAGAAGACATGAACAGACATTTTTCCAAAGAAGACATCCAAATGGCCAAGAGACACATGAAAAGGTGCTCAACATCGCTTGGCATCAGGGAAATCCAAATCAAAACCTCAGTGAGATACCACCTCACACCAGTCAGAATGGCTAAAATTACCTTGTCAGGAAATGACAGATGTTGGCGGTAATGCGGAGAAAGGGGAACCCTCCTACACTGTTGGTGGGAATGCAAGCTGCTGCACCCACTCTGGAAAACAGTATGTTTTTTGAGGAACCTCAGGGTTTCTCAAAAAGTTGAAAATAAAGCTACCATATGATCCAGCAATTGCACTCTTGGGTATTTACCCCAAAGATACAAATGTAGGGATCCAAAGAGGTACGTGCACCCTGATGTTTATAGCAGCAATGTCCACAATAGCCAAGCTATGGAAAGAGCCACAATGTCCATCGATGGATGAATGGATAAAGAAAATGCGGGATATATATACAATGGAATATTATGCAGCCATCAAAAGGAATGAGATCTTGCCATTTGCAATGACGTGGATGGAACTGGAGGGTATTATGTTGAGCGAAATAAGTCAAACAGAGAAAGACATGTATCATATGACCTCACTGATATGAGGAATTCTTAATCTCAAGAAACAACTGAGGGTTGCTGGACTGGGGTGTGGGGTGGGAGGAATGGGGTGACTGGGTAATAGACACTGGGGAGGGAGGGTATGTGCTCTGGTAAGCGCTGTGAATTGTGCAAGACTGTTGAATCTCAGATCTGTACCTCTGAAACAAATAATGCAATATATGTTAAGGAAAAAAAAAAAGAAGGAGAAGATAGTAGAAGGGGAAGAATGAAGGGGGGGAAAAACAACCTCTGAAACAAATAATGCAATATATGTTAAGAAAAAAAAGGGGGGGGGCACCTGGGTGGCTCAGTTGGTTGAGCGACTGCCTTTGGCTCAGGTCATGATCCTGGAGTCCCAGGATCAGGTCCTGCATTGGGCACCCTGCTCGGCGGGGAGTCTGCTTCTCCCTCTGACCCTCCTCCCTCTCATGCTCTCTGTCTCTCATTCTCTCTCTCTCAAATAAATAAATAAAATCTTAAAAAAAAAAAAAAGAAGAAGAAGAAGCTAGCAGGAGGGGAAGAATGAAGGGGGGAAATCGGAGGGGTAGACGAACCATGAGAGATGATGGACTTTGAAAAACAAACTGAGGGTTCTAGAGGGGAGGTGGGTGGGAGGATGGCTTAGCCTGGTGATGGGTATTGAGGAGGGCACGTTCTGCATGGAGCACTGGGTGTTATGCACAAACAATGAATCATGGAACACTACATCTAAAACTAATGATGTAATGTATGGTGATTAACATAACAATAAAAATTTTTAAAAAATCTAGACCATTCTCTTATACCATATAAAAAGATAAACCCTAAATGGATGAAAGACCTCAATGTGAGACAGGAATCCATCAAATTTCTAGAGAACATAGGCAGTAACCTCTTTGACATCAGCCACAGCAACTTCTTTCAAGACATGTCTCTAAATTCAAGGGAAGCAAAAGCAAAAATGAACTTTTGGGACTTCATCAAGATAAAAAGCTTTTGCACAGCAAAGGAATCAGTCAACAAAACTAAGAGGCAATCCACGGAATGGGATAAGATATTTGCTTGTGTTGTCTTCTAGGATTTTTATGATTTCATGTCTCACGTTTAGGTCCTTAATCCACTTTGGATTTATTTTTGTGTATGGTGTAAGAAAGTCATCTAGTTTCTTTCTTTTGTATGTGCTGTCCAGTTTTCCCAACACCAGTTGTTGAAAAGACTTTCTATTTCCCATTGCATATTCTTGCCTCCTTTTTCAAAGTTTAATTGACCATAAAATTTGGGTTTATTTCTGGGCTCTCTGCTCTGTTCCATTGACCCTAGTGTCTACTTTTGTGCTAAGTCCATACTGTTTTAATTACTACAGCTTTGTAGTATAATTTGAAATCTGGAATTGTGATGCATCCAGATTTGTTTGTCTCTCTCAAGATTCCTTTGCCATTCAAAGTATTTTGTGGTTCCATACAAATTTTAAGATTGTTTGCTCTAGTAGTGTGAAAAGTGCTATTGGTATTTTGATAGACATTGCATTAAATCTGTAGTTGCTTTAGGTAGTATGGAAATGTTAACAATATTTGTTCTTCCAATCCATAAGCATGGAATATCTTTCCATTTCTTTGTGTCACCTTCAATTTTTTTTCATCAGTATTTTACAGTTTTCAGATACAAGTCTTTCACCTCTTTGGTCAGGTGTATTCCTAGGTATTGAATTATTTTTGGTGCAACTGAAATGGGATGGTTTTCTTGATTTCTCTTTATGCTGCTTCACTATTAGTGTATACAAATATCAGAATGTGTACTCTGCTGTTTTAGGATGGAATGGTCTGAAATATCATTTATTTAACTGGTTCAATATGTCATTCAAGGTCACTGTTTCCTTGATGATTTTCTAATTGGATCATCTGTCCATTGATGTAAATGGAGTGCTAAAGTCCCCTACTATTATTGCATTACTATTGATTACTTCCTTCATGTTTGTTACTAACTGCTTTATGTATTTGGGTGCTCCCATTTTGGGTGCATAAGTATTTACAATTGTTATATCTTCTTGTTGGATTGTTCTCATTATTATTATATAGTGTCCTTCTTTGCCCCTTGTTACAGTCTTTCTGTTAACATCTATCTTGTCTGATACAAGTATTGCTATGTTGGCTTTCATTTCACATCCATTAGCTTGATAAATGCTTCTCCCCTCCTTCACTTTTAATCTCATGTGCTTTTAGGTCTGAAACGAGTCTCTTGTAGGCAGGATAGAAATGTGTCTTGATTTTTAATCCATCCCATCACACTACATCTTTTTATTGGAGCATTTAATCCATTTATATTCAATGTAATTATTGATAGATATGTACTTATTGCCATTTTGTTACTTGTTTCATGTTTGTTTTTGTAGTTCTGTTCCTTTCTCCTCTTTCTCTTTTCTCCAATGGACAGTTGGCTTTCTTTATTAGCAGGATGCTTGGATTCTTTCTTGTTACATTTTGCATACCTATTGCTAACTTTTGATTTCTGGTTACCATTCAGTATGTATAGAACAGCTTTTGTATCTAGATGTCAATATTAAGTTAAGGTCACTTAAGTTTGAACACATCCTTTACTCCTCTCCCATCCACTACCTATGTTTTAGGTATATTTTATCATAATTTATATCCTTTCATTTTGTGAGTTCCTTGATGATGCTTATGAATATCTTTATTTTTATTGCTTTTGTGCTTCCTTTCCTTTTGGTCTTTGCTTTTCATTCAGAGTCCCCCTTAACATTTCTTGTAGTGCTGGATTAGTGGTCATGAATTCCTTTAACATTGGCTTGTCTGGTAAATTCTTTTTTTTTTTTTTTTAATATTTATTTATTTGACAGAAAGAGACACAACAAGAGAGGGAACACAAGTAGAGGGAGTGGGAGATGGAGAAGCAGGCTTCCCACCGAGCAGGGAGCCCGATGTGGGGCTTGATCCCAGGACCCTGGGACCATGACCTGAGCCGAAGGCAGATGCTTAACAACTGAGCCACCCACGTGCCCCAAGTCTGGGAAATTCTTTATCTCTCCTTCTATTCTGAATGATAGCCTTGCTGGATAGAATATTCTTGTCTGCAGATTTTTCCTTTCAGTACTTTGAATATATCACACCATTTTCTTCTGGCCTGCAAAGTCTCTCCTGAAAAATCAGCTGAAAATTTTATGGGTTTCCCTTGGATGTAACTGTCTTCTTTTCTCTTGCTGTTTTTTTTTTTTTTTTTTTTTTTTTTAGTTTTATTATGTTATGTTAGTCACCATCCTTTCTGATGGCTGAGTAATATTCCATTGTATATATGGACCATATCTTCTTTATCGATTCATCTGTTGAAGGGCATCTCGGCTCTTTCCACAGTTTGGCTATTGCGGACATTGCTGCTATGAACATTGGGGTGCATATGGCCCTTCTTTTCACTACATTGGTGTCTTTGTGGTAAATACCCAGGAGTTCAATTCCTGGGTCATAGGGTAGCTCTATTTTTAATTTTTTGAGACACCTACACACTGTTTTCCAAAGTGGCTGGACCATCTTGCATTCCCACCAACAGGGTAAGAGGTTCCCCTTTCTCCACAACTTCAACATGTGTTGTTTCTTGCCTTGTCCATTTTTGCCATTCTAACTGGTGTAAGGTGGTATCTCAGTGTGGTTTTGATTTGTATTTCCCTGATGGCTAATGATGTTGAACATTTCTTCATGTGTCTCTTAGCCATTTCTTTATCTTCTTTGGAGAAATGTCTGTTCATGTCTTTTGCCCATTTTTTGACTTGATTATTTGTTTTTTGGGTGTTGAGTTTGAGAAGTTCTTTATAGATCTTGGATACCAGTCCTTTATCTGTAGTGTCATTTGCAAATATCTTCTCCCATTCTGTGGGTTGCCTCTTTACTTTGCTGTGCAGAAGCTTTTGATCTTGATGAAGTCCCAAAAGTTCATTTTTGCTTTTGTTTCCCTTGAATTTAGAGACAGGTCTTGAAAGAAGTTGCTGTGGCCAATGTCAAAGAGGTTACTGCCTATGTTCTCCTCTAGGATTTTGATGGATTCTTGTCCCACATTGAGGTCTTTCATCCATTTAGAGTTTATCTTTGTGTGTGGTGTAAGAGAATGGTTGAGTTTCATTCTTCTGTATATAGCTGTCCAATTTTTCCAGCACGATTTATTGAAGAGACTGTCTTTTTTTTATTGGATATTTTTTCCTGCATTGTCAAAGACTAGTTGACCATAGAGTTGAGGGTCCATTTCTGGGCTCTGTATTCTGTTCCATTGATCTATGTGTCTGTTTTTGTGCCAATACCATGCTGTCTTGGTGATCACAGCTTTGTAATATAGCTTGAAATCAGGTAACGTGATGCCTCCAGCTTTGGTTTTCTTTTTCAACATTCCTTTGGCTATTCAGGGTCTTTTCTGGTTCCATACGAATTTTAGGATTGTTTGTTCCAGAACTTTGAAAAATGCCATTGGTATTTTGATCGGGATGGCATTGAAAGTATAGATTGCTCTAGGCAGCATAGACATTTTAACAATGTTTATTCTTCTGATCCATGAGCATGCAATGTTTTCCACCTTTGGTGTCTTCTTCAATTTCTTTCATAAGTGTTCTGTAGTTTCTAGAGTATAGATCTTTCACCTCTTTGCTTAGGGTTATCCCAAAGTATCTTACGGTTTTTGTGGCTATTGTAAATGGAATTGATTCCCTAATTTCTCTTTCTACAGTTACTTTGTAAGTGTATAGGAAAGCTACTGATGTCTATTCATTGATTGTGTATCCTGCCACATTACTGAATTGCTGTATAAGTCCTAATAATTTAGGAGTGGAGTCTTTTGGGTTTTCCACATAAAGTATCATGTCATCTGTGAAAAGAGAGTTTGACTTCTCCTTTGCCAATTTGAATGCATTTTATTTCTTTTTGTTTTCTGATTGCTGTTGCTAGGACTTCTAGTACTATGTTGAACAATAGTGGTGAGAGTGGGCATCCTTGTCGTGTTCCTGATCTTAAGGGAAAGGTTCTCAGCTTTTCTTCATTGAGAATTATATTCACTATGGGCTTTTCATGGATGGTTTTTATGAAATTGAGGAATGTTCCCTCTATCCCTGCACTCTAAAGAGTTTTAATCAGGAAAGGATGCTGTATTTTGTCAAATGCTTTTTCTGCATCAATTGAGAGGACCATATGGTTCTTCTCCCTCTTCTTATTAATGTGTTCTATCACATTGATTGATTTGCGAATGTTGAACCACCCTTGCATCCCAGGAATAAATCCCACTTGGTTGTGGTGGATGATCCTTTAATATACTGTTAGATCCTATTAGCTAGGATCTTGTTGAGAATTTTGGCATCCATATTCATCAGGGATATCCATCTGAAATTCTCCTTTTTGATGGGGTCTTTGCCTGGTTTGGGGATCAAGGTAATGCTGGCCTCATAGAATGAGTCTGGAAGCTTTCCTTCTCTTTCTATTTTTTGAAACATCTTCAGGAAAATAGATATTATTTCTTCTTTGAATGTTTGGTAGAATTCCCCAGGGAATCCATCAGGTTCTGGACTCTTGTTTTTTGGGGAGGTTTTTGATCACTGCTTCAATTTCATTATTGGTTATTGGTCTGTTCAGGTTGTCAATTTCTTCCTGTTTCAGTCTTGGTAGTTTATAGGTTTCTGGAAAGCATCCATTTCCTCCAGGTTGCTTTGTTTATTGGCATATATTTGTTGATAATAATTTCTGATAATTGTTTCTATTTCCTTGGTGTTAGTCATGATCTCTCCCCTTTCATTCATAATTTTATTAATTTGGGTCCTTTCTTTTTCTTTTGGTAAGTCTGGCCAGTATATTTTCAATTTCATTTTTTAAGTTCATCACTGATTCGTTCTTTTTTATGCTTTCTATCTCTTTGTTGAGGATCTCACTGAGGTCCTCTACTCCTTTCTCAAGTCTAATGAGTATCTTTATGACCATTACTTTAAATTCTCTATCTAGCATATTACTTATCTCCTTTTCACTTAGTACTCTTGCTGGAATTTGGCCTGTTCTTTCCCTTACATGTATTCCTTTGTCTTCTCATTTTGTCTAAGTCTCTGTGTCTGGTTCTGTGTGTTAGGAATTTTAGGTATGTCTACTGTTCTTGAAAGAAGTGGCCTTATGAAGAGGTTCTGGGGCCTCAGTCACCATTTCTGTGTAGCTACCTTTCTCCAGGGCAGGACTCATGTTGGAGCTGTGTGGCCCATGTCAGGACTGGACGTGCATTGCCAGGAGAGACTGCTTTGAATATACTCTTATCAAGAGCATATTGGAGAGGAGATGTCTGAAAAAGAAAACTAGGATTGGAGGCACAGTGTTAGCAAGAATTGCACAGGTGTGTTGTTGGAGGGGTCTGCAGCCAGTGAGACGCTAACAGGCTGGTTAGGAGGGGGTGGATCCACAGAGGGCACTGGGGCAGGATGCATGGTGTTAACAAGGTTTACACAGGTGTGCTGTGGGAGGGCACCTGGAGCATTAACCTGACCGGAGGGAGTGTGCCTGCAGGGAGACATGGGTCTGTGGTGTGATGATGGCAAGGGAGTTAGTGATTGTTGGCTCAACACAGGTTTCCACAGTTGTCTGTGTGCTCACGCTCAGGGAAGGAGGAGGGAAATGGCACCTGCCAGCTCCTTTATTCCTGGAGGGGTCCCCCAGCTATCTGTGTCCTTCTGGGGAATGCTCTGACATTAGTAAATCACACTTCCTCCCATAAACCTCAGTGTATTTCAAACTGCAGCATCTGTGCTGTTACTCTGTTGGCTTTGGTGGTGTGCTCTTTAAGGGTGGGAGGTTTCAGTTTTCTCTTGAGCTCCTAGCTATCCCAGAACTGAGCCTGCTGAGTTTTTATGTTCCACGTATTCATCCCCGTGGATTTTAAGAACCCCAGAAATTAAGTCCCGCTGGTTTTCAAAATCAATTGTTATGGGAATTCGTCTTCCAAGTGTGGGCTCGCTGATATGAGTCTTTTTCTATGCCTTACCTGCCCCCCACTGCATCCCTTCTTCCTGTGGCCATTGTGCTGGTCCCTTTAGCTCCCTACTGTGTCCCACCCATCCTACCCTGTTCAGTGCAGCCTCTTCTCTACATTTAGTTGTAGAGAGTTAGTTCTGCCTGTCTTTGGGGGTTTTTTCTGGATTGTTTACACTGAAATGGGTGTTACCTAGTTGGGAAAAGGTGATCTTAGAGATTTCCTGCAGCACCATCTTCCCCAGAACTCTGTGCACTGAGTTTCATTATAATATACAAACTCTATCCAACAACATGACTGCATGAAATAATATTTTCTTTTTTTTTTTTTAATTTTATTATGTTATGTTAGTCACCATACAATACATCATTAGTTTTTGATGTAGTGATCCATGATCCATTGTTTTTGTATAACATCCAGTGCTCCAGGCAGTACGTGCCCTCCTTAATACCCATCACCAGGCTAACCAATCCCCCCTCCCCCCTCCCCTCTAAAACCCTGTTTGTTTCTCAGGTCCATAGTCCTCATGGTTCATCTCTCCCTCCAATTCCCCCCGCCCATTTTTCCCTTCCTTCTCTTAATGTCCTCCATGTTATTCCTTATGTTCCACAAATAAGTGAAACCATATGATAATTGACTTTCTCTGCTTGACTTATTTCGCTTAGCATAATCTCCTCCAGTCCCATCCATGTTGATGTAAAAGTTGGGTATTCATCTTTTCTGATGGCTGAGTAATATTCCATTGTATATATGGACCACATCTTCTTTATCCATTCATCTGTTGAAGGGCATCTTGGCTCTTTCCACAGTTTGGCTATTGCGGACATTGCTGCTATGAACATTGGGGTGCATATGGCCCTTCTTTTCACTACATCTGTGTCTTTGGCGTAAATACCCAGTAGTGCAATTGCTGGGTCATAGGGTAGCTCTATTTTTAAATTTTTGAGGAACCTCCACACTGTTTTCCAAAGTGGCTGTACCAACTTGCATTCCCACCAACAGTGTAAGAGGGTTCCCCTTTCTCCACAATCTCTCCAACATTTGTTGTTTCTTTCCCTGTCCATTTTGGCCATTCTAACTGGTGTAAGGTGGTATCTCATTGTGGTTTTGATTTGGATTTCCCTGATGGCTAATGATGATGAACATTTTTTTCATGTGTCTGTTAGCCATTTGTCTGTCTTCTTCAGAGAAGTGTCTGTTCATCTCTTCTGCCCACTTTTGACTTGATTATTTGTTTTTTGGGTGTTGAGTTTGAGAAATTCTTTATAGATTTTGGATACCAGCCCTTTATCTGTAGTGTCACTTGCAAATATCTTCTCCCATTCTGTGAGTTGCCTCTTTGTTTTGTTGACTGTTTCCTTTGCTGTGCAGAAGATTTTGATCTTGATTAAGTCCCAAAAGTTCATTTTTGCTTTTGTTTCACTAGCTTTTGGAGATGTATCTTGAAAGAAGTTGCTGTGGGCGATGTCAGAGAGGTTACTGCCTATGTTCTCCTCTAGAATTTTGATGGATTCCTGTCTCACATTGAGGTCTTTCATCCACTTTGAGTTTATCTTTGTGAATGGTGTTAGAGAATGGTCAAGTTTCATTCTTCTGCATGTGGCTGTCCAATTTTCCCAGCACCATTTATTGAAGAGACTGTCTTTTTTCCATTGCATGTTTTTTCCTGCTTTGTCAATGATTATTTGACCATAGAGACGAGGGTCCATATCCGGGTTCTCTATTCTGTTCCATTGGTCTGTATGTCTGTTTTTGTGCCAGTACCATGCTGTCTTGGTGATCACTGCTTTGTAATATAGTTTGAAATAGGGCAACGTGATGCCCCCAGCTTTGTTTTTCTTTTTCAACATCTCCTTGGCGATTCGGGGTCTTTTCTGATTCCATACAAATTTTAGGATTGTTTGTTCCAGCACTTTGAAAAATGTCATTGGAATTTTGATCGGGATGGCATTGAAGGTATAGATTGCTCTGGATAGCATAGACATTTTAGCAATGTTTATTCTTCCGATCCATGAGCATGGAATATTTTTCCATCTTTTTGTGTCTTCTTCAATTTCTTTCATGAGTGTTTTGTAGTTCCTAGAGTATAGATCCTAGACCTCTTTGGTTAGGTTTATTCTGAGGGATCTTATGGTTTTTGGTGCTACTGTAAATGGAATCGTTTCTTTAATTTCTCTTTCAACAGTTGCGTTGTTAGTGTATAAGAAAGCAACTGATTTCCGTGCATTGATTTTGTATCCTGCCACACTACTGAATTGCTGAATGAGTTCTAGTAATTTGGGGGTGGAGTCTTTTGGCTTTTCCACATAAAATATCATGTCGTCTGCAAAAAGAGAGAGTTTGACTTCTTCTTTGCCAATTTGAATACCTTTTATTTCTTTTTGTTTTCTGATTGCTGTTGCTAGGACTTCTAGTACTATGTTGAACAACAGTGGTGAGAGTGGGCACCCTTGACGTGTTCCTGATCTTAAGGGAAAGGTTCTCAGCTTTTCTCCATTGAGGATGATATTCACTGTGGGTTTTTCGTAGATGGATTTTATGAGCTTGAGGAATGTTCCCTCTGTCCCTATACTCTGGAGAGTTTTAATCAGGAAAGGATGTTGTATTTTGTCAAATGCTTTTCTGCATCAGTTGAGAGGACCATATGGTTCTTCTCCCTCTTCTTATTAATGTGTTCTATCACATTGATTGATTTGCGAATGTTGAACCACCCTTGCATCCCGGGTATAAATCCCACCTGGTCGTGGTGGATGACCCTTTTAATGTATTGTTGGATCCTATTAGCTAGGATTTTGTTGAGGATTTTGGAATTCATATTCATCAGGGCTATCGGTCTGAAATTCTCCTTTTTGATGGGGTCTTTGCCTGGTTTGGGGATTAAGGTAATGCTGGCCTCATAGAATGAGTCTAGAAGCTTTCCTTCTGTTTCTATTTTTTGAAACAGCTTCAGTAGAATAGGTATTATTTCCTTGAATGTTTGGTAGAATTCCCCAGGGATCCATCAGGCCCTGGACTCTTGTTTTTTGGGAGGTTTTTGATCACTGCTTCAATCTCGTTACTGGTTATTGGCCTATTCAGGTTGTCAATTTCTTCCTGTTTCAGTCTTGCCAGCTTATAGGTTTCCAGGAAGGCATCTATGTCATCCAGATTGCTCAGTTTATTGGCATATATTTGTTGATAATAATTTCTAATAACTGTTTCTATTTCCTTGGTGTTGGTCGTGATCTCTCCCCTTTCATTCATAATTTTATTAATTTGGGTTCTTTCTCTCTTCTTTGGATAAGTCTGGCCAGTGGCTTATCAATCTTATTAATTCTTTCAAAGAACCAACTTCTAGTTTCATTGATCTGATCTACTGTGTTTCTGGTTTCTAATTCATTGATTTATGCTCTAATTTTAATTATTTCTCTTCTAATGCATGGCTTAGGCGTCATTTGATGCTTTTTCTCTAGTTCTTTAAGGTGTAGAGTTAGTTGGTGAATTCAGGATTTTTCTTTTTGAGTGGGGCTTGGATGGCTATGTATTTCCCCCTTAGGACCGCCTTTGCAGTATCCCATAGGTTTTGGACCGATGTGTTTTCGTTCTCATTGATTTCCATGAATTGTTTAAGTTCTTCTTTGATTTCTTGGTTGACCCAAACATTCTTGAGCAGAGTGGTCTTTAGCTTCCAAGTGTTGAATTTCTGCCAAATTTTTTCTTGTGATTGAGTTCCAGTTTTAGAGCATTGTGGTCTGAGAATATGCAGGGAATAATCTCAATCTTTTGGTATCAGTTGAGACCTGATCTGTGACCCAGTGTATGGTCTATTCTGGAGAAAGTTCCATGTGAGCTTGAGAAGAATGAGTATTCTGTTGTTTTAGGGTGGAATGTTCTGTAAATATCTATGAGGTCCATCTGGTCCAATGTATCATTCAAAGCTCTTGTTTCCTTGTTGATTTTCTGCTTAGATGATCTGTCCGTTGCTGAGAGTGGAGTATTGAGGTCTCCTACAATTAACGTATTGTTATCAATATGACTCTTTATTTTGGTTAACAGTTGGCTTATGTAGATGGCTGCTCCCATGTTGGGGGCATAGATATTTACAGTTGTTAGATCTTCTTGTTAGATAGACCCTTTAAGAATGATATAGTGTCCTTGTGTGTCTCTTATTACAGACTTTAGTTTAAAATCTAATTTGTCTGATATAAGAATTGCTACCCCAGCTTTCTTTTGAGGTCCGCTGGCATGGAAGATAGATCTCCATCCCTTCACTTTCAGTCTGGATGTATCTTTAGGGTCAAAATGAGTCTCTTGTAGACAGCATATGGATGGGTCCTATCTTTTTATCCAATCTGCAACCCTGTGCCGTTTTATGGGAGCGTTTAGGCCATTCACGTTGAGAGTGATTATTGAAAGATATGAATTAATTGTCATCATGTTGCCTGTGAAGACGTTGTTTTTATAGATTGTCCCTGTAAATTTCTGTTGTAGATCACTCTTGGGGTCTTTCTCCTTTTATAGAACCCCCCTTAATATTTCTTGCAGGGCCAGCTTAGTGGTCACATATTCTTTCAACTTCTGCCAGTCGTGGAAGCTCTGCATCTCTCCATCCATTCTAAATGAAAGCCTTGCTGGATAAAGTATTCTTGGCTGCATGTTCTTCTCATTTAGTACCCTGAATATGTCTTGCCAGGCCTTTCTGGCTTGCCAGGTCTCTCTGGATAGGTCTGACGTTATTCTGATGTTCCTCCCTCTGTACGTAAGGAATCTCTTCCCCCTAACTGCCCTTAAGATGGTTTCCTTGGTGCTAAGATTTGCGAGATTTACTATTATATGCCGGGGTGTTGGCCTGTTTTCCTTGATCTTAGGAGGGGTCCTCTCTGCCTCTAGGACTCGAATGTTTGTTTCATTCCCCAGATTAGGGAAGTTCTCAGCTACGATTTGCTCAAATACATCTTCTAGCCCTCTCTCTCTCTCCACTCCCTCCGGGATTCCAATGATTCTGACATTGGAACATTTCATGGTGTCACTTATTTCTCTGATTCTATTTTCATGGATTCTGAGTTGTTTTTCCCTGGCCTCCTCTTGTCCCTTTCTATCTATTATACTGTCTTCCAGATCGTTTATTCTCTCTTCTGTCTCAGTTACCCTAGCGTTAGATTATCTAGATTGGACTGGATCTCACTGATAGCATTTTTAAGTTCTGCCAATTCCCCTTTTATTTCTGCCCTTAGAGACTCTATGTTGCCATTAATTGATTTCTCCATTCTAGCCATTGTCTTCACAATTGCTAGCCTGAATTCCATCTCCGACATCCTGGTTATATCTGCATCCATTTGTAAATCTGCAGCATAAGTCATAATCTCTGAGTCTTTTCTATTTTGGGGTCTCCTCCTCCTAGTCATTCTGTTGATGGGTGTTTGAGGGAATGTATAGAGTCCAAATTATTGACCAGAACCCAAGCAAGATGCACCTGTTTTCTTGGGACCTTAGGGTTGCTGGCCTCTTGTTTTCCCAGCCTGCCTTCTGCAGGAGGGGCCTGCCGCGCTGTTGCTCAGGTATCCCTGTTTGGGCTGAGTTGCCCTGAGCCCCTGTGGTGGGGGATGGGCTCAGTGGGAATCAGTCTTTGGGGCTTTTGTTCTCTGGCACCTTTCCCTAGCGGCTTTCCGCGTCTCTTCCGCGAGTCAGAGCAGAAGAGACCGTTTCCAACCCTCTGCCTCAGAGCAGAGAGACCGCAGTCTGTTCTCCAGTGAGCTCTCCAGGCCACACTGTCTCCGTTTCTGTCTGTGCTGCTATAAACTGCAGCGTCCTGGGTTGTGCGCCCCTCCGCAGCGCTCCCAGTCCTGCCTCCAGGTCAGGGCCCATCTCTGCCCTTTGTGCTTCTAAAACCGCCAGCTGCTCTCAGTTCACGCGCACGGGACTCCACTGCTTGGGGTCCTTCCTATCCCAGGGACTGCAGTTCACGTGCGCGCGACCGTCGCTCTGGGTTTCTGTCCAGGGGGCTGCAGTTCGCGTGTGCGCAACCCCGCCAGTCTGGTTTTCCACCCCGGGGGCTGCCCTAAAGTCCTTTCCCGATGCTACTGGTCTGCGAGTCTGTGCCTGTCTGCAGCACGCGAGGCTGTCGCTCACCACCGGTGCAGGATCCCCACAGCCAGGCACCCTCCCGCTGCTGTTTATCCTCCGATAGCTGCCCGCAGGATCACGGCTCTCCGCTTCGTACCTCAAAACCAACCTCCTGCAATATTCTGTTTGTAGAGATCCAGATCTTCTTACATCTCAGGCTGGTTTCATGGGTGCTCAGAGTGGTCTGGTAGATATCCAGCTCAATTCCGGGGACCAGTTGAAATAGGGTCCCCTACTCCTCCGTCATCTTTCCCCCCTCCGAAATAATATTTTCTAAAGTGGTGTCCCTTAACTGATGTTTGACCACTCAGAATCGTGACATCATAGGTTGCCTTTGGGTGTTAGATATATACCTGTCTTATAATGGATCCCCAACATCTAACAGAAAGCTTGATAAGTGGTAAGTGCTCATAGATTATTTATTTATTTTTTAAATTAAATTAAATTTAATATAATTTAATTTTTTTTAGAAAGAGAGAGGGAGCATTCGCAACAGGGGTTGGGGGGGCAGAGGGGGAATTTAGAAAGAGAGAATATTGAGCAGGCTCCTCACTTGGTGCAGGGCCCAAAACAGGGCTTGATCTCATGACCCTGAGATCATGATCTGGGCCAAAACCAGGAGTCAGACGCCCAACTGACTGAGCCACCCAGGTGCCCCAAATTCTTGAATGATTGAATAATTTGCTTTGGACATCCAATTATTCTTAAAATTATGGAGATATTCAACTTAAAAAGTTCTTGAGGATCAGAAAGCACTAGTTGTAACCTTATTTGAGGAAATGAGAATCTTACACTGTTTCCTTTAGGATAAGAACATATGCTAATAATTATGATGTTCACACAGAGGGTCCTGTTGTGAATTTTCTATTACTTTAATTAGATACCATGAGACTTTGTAGCAAGTGAAGTTAATAGAGTGTTCTGGAATCATGTATCCAGATTCCCTTCTTACTATTCCTACCTTCATTTCCTCCCCAGAAAATGCCAGTACCCTTATGTCTGGAGGCCAGACAGGGACTACGGCCACTCATACAAAAATTCTTAGTGACAGGACTTTGGCACCCCTGCAATTTGCTTTGTAATACCCCCATCTTGGCGATAAAAGTCCAATAGCTCATATAGAATGGTACAGGAAACATAAGAGCTATCAACAACTCTGTTATTTCTATTTACCTAACCGTTATACCTTCCCAGGACAAATCCCTTTAGACACAGTGCTGGATCTAAAAGAAGCTTTCTTCTGCATCACAGTGCACTGGCTTCCCAGTTCCTTTTTGCCTTTGAGTGGCAAGACCCCTCCACCCAGGTTACTCAAACCTAACTTGGACTGTCTTCCCTCAGGGCTTTAGAGACAGTCCACATTCATTTGGACAGGCCCTAGCCAAGGACTTCTCCACTTTTCAGCTCTCCAGAAGCAGTGTCTTACTTCAATATGCTGATGATTTACTTATCTACAGCCCTAATGAGAACACCTCTGACACAAATACCATCCTGGTGCTTCAGAGCTTCCCTTCTGGGGCTCTAAGTTCTCCCCTTCAAAGGTCCAAATTTCCTCTCAGAAGGTTCAGTGCTTAGGATTAATATTAACTCCAGGGACTAAGAGCCTCTCTGACCACCATAAGGGTCTCATTTTAACATGAAAATTCCCTCTACAAAACAGTAGCTTCATTCCTTTTTTGTATCTCAGGGTTTTGTCGAATATGGATACCCCAATTTGGATTAATAACAAAACTTCTTTATGAGGCCCTGAAGGGACCTGAGGAGGAGTTTCTGGAGTGGGACCTTGAAATGAAAAAAGCTTTTGGAACTCTCCAACAGGCACTTACACGGGCCACACCAGTGTCCCTGCCCGACCTCCAGAAGTGTTTCTCCTTATATGTGCATGAGAGAAGGGGAGTGGCCCTTGAAGTCTTGATCCAAATGCTTGATCCTTCCCAATGCCCATTCACACATCTGTCTAAGAATCTAGATCCTGTGGCACAGGGATGGCCTCCCGGCCTCTGAGCACTGGCATCCATGGCCCTACTGGTAGAAGAGGCCTCTAAATTAACCTTGGGATAAGGCATAACTGTTTATATACCCCAACTGGTATTGGACACCCTAAATTCTAGGGCATTTCATTGGATCTCCTAGGCCAGAATTACAAGATACCAAGCCCTTTTATTAGAAACAGCAGAACAGTGTCTGTCCCCGGACTTCTGCCCTCCTCCTCAGGAGCACTGCAGTGCCCACTGGGCTCCACATCAGCCAAGGTATAGACCTCTAAAACACCAGTTATTGAGCCCCACTGGTTGCACAAACTCACAAATGAGCCCCTGTCATTTTCCCCGTCATTGGCTTTGGGGAAGTGTTTTCCTTGCGTAATCCCCTGCACACTCCTTTCTCCCCACCCCCTCTCCCTCTCTCTCCTGTCTGTGACAAGGGCTCCCTCCCCTCCACAGCACCCATGATCCACTTCCCCAAGTCATGTCTCTGTGCCTCCTACCTTCCATGATGTGGTCTCTTCTCTGCCTCTAACTGTGCAATTTGTTGTGTCAGTCCTCAAATTAATTTCATGGGTATTCAGAATTATTTGATATTTATCATGCTGTGTTTGAGGGTCCAGGCAAGCTTGGGGTCCTCCTACTCCTCCTCCATGTTTACTCCTCCTTCCAGACCCTCTTGCTTCTTTTCTGTTCTTTTCTTTAACATTCTTATGGTGAGAACACTTTAGATATACCCTCCTGGCAAGTTCCATGTATACAATTTCTCTGCCTCCTTCCATGCAAGTTTCATCTTCAGGCTTCCTTCTCTGGTGTTGAAAACTGAATTACACTTGTCTCGGGCTTCATACCCTTACCTTATCATCGGGACAATAGAGAGCATCTCATTCCCCTGCCATCAACCACAAGGATCAGGCAGTGGGTCCACTCCAACAGGTTTCTGCAGTTAAATAACTGGAATGGTCACAGGTAAAACTGTTTCTCCTCAGGGGCTCAGAGACTTCAGAAAAGATCCAGAGGAGTGTGAATTCCCTTGGCCAGGTGACAAGACTTAACAAGAAGAGCATCAAACATATCAACTACTACAAACTTGTCAGGAAGCAAAAGAAAAACCTACAAATGTGGCATAAATTCAACACAGATTTTTATTGAGCACGTATTTCATGCCGGTGAGTGTCCTTGTCAAGGATATACATATTAATAAGACATTGACTTTGCTCTTATGAATCCTAACAATTAGAAGGGACGAGGGACCTAACTGGAGGTAAGGAAGTGTGGGGAATGAGACATAGATTTACAAAAGTTCAGGAAAAGTGGTGGACATTCTCAACAGTAGACTGCTTCTACTTCTGAATGAGGGAGCATTCTCAGGAGGAAGTAACATCTGATGCCTGATGACCCAAGCATGTGCTGGGACTTCATTTCATTCAAATATAAATATTGAGATATAAGTTCCAGAAACAAGTCAGGACAACAAATCCCACTAAATTACACTAAGCTTATATTGACAACTGATCATTAGGCAGAACTGAAAGAAAAAGTTGCACACAGAGAGTGGCAAGCACATCACCGCTGAGCTACGTTTAGGTAAGTCCTGGAGCCTGGGCTGCTGGGATCTCACTCCACAGGGAAGCCGGTGCACTGAGGTCTCCAGTGTGTTTTCCTGGGAGGAACAGAGGAGGAGGTCCCTCTGTAGTAGGAGGTGAGGACTGCAGGGAGGAAGGGCAATGGAAGCAGGAGGGCTGGGGACAGACTGAAAGGTAGGGGGCCACATGGGAAAGAGCAGGAAGGGGGTTCCAAGAGACTTACCAGTGCTTCCAGAGCCACAATGCCAGACCTGCCAGAAACACCAGGGTCACTGCAACTGCCAGGAAGACCAAACCCATGGAGTGGGGCTGCTCTGTGGGTTCGGTGCACAGAGGGTGTCATTTTCCATCCACCTCGGGTTGAACTGCAACACCCTGGTCCTCTTTGGTCCTGTCAACTTTTGCCTCACCAACTGCCATTCCTCTTCTGTCTTCCCTGATCCCTCCTCAGAGATGGACCCTTCACCCAAATCTCCACATCCTCCCACATCTGCAGGAACTTCACCCTCAACTCTTGCATTTCTTGGATTACTGACTTTTTGGTCCTTTGTGGTCTGGAGTCCCTAGAATCCCCAATTTTTCATCTGGCTCTCCTGCTCTGCTAGAGGAATACCCACCCTTTTCCCAGCTGGACCCCAGTCTTTCTCACCCCAGTAGAGGACCATGTCCTGGCCTCCTAGACTGCTGTGTCTCACTCAGCACAACAGGCCAGCTGTGTCCCTGGTTATTACATAAAAGGACATCTGAAGGTACCATGTCCCATCAGCATGGGGCAGGACGTTGCCTTGCTGGGTGCCCTGTTGCTCCTACTCACCCCACATCCACATCACCCACACAGGCTTTGGGTAGAAGCCAGAAACGTGGGTCACCAGCAGCAGATGGACAGAACCGGGACTGGGGCCAGTGGACAACCAGGCCTCTGGCCTCACTGCACAGACAGGACAGGAATTCACAGACTGAGAGGGTAGATATTCACATCACTTTAGATAGACATCTTTCCACCTCTAGAAACCTGTCCCCATCATCCTCTCTCCCTCTTGACTCCTTTTTACCCTGAATTTGAAAGAATGGTACAAATTTATGAGTGCAGAATAGAGAATTCTTGGAGGGAGCAGGACTGACCTTGTTGCTGGAGATATGCCTTCCCTGCATCAAGAAGACCCATCAGGAACCAGGGCAGGTGCCACTGAGGAGCGTGTATAGCATTTCATTGAAAACATGATACTGATTAAATAGTGTGAAGACCTGCTGAGCCCTACTTCCTCCCTTTGGAGATAGCCGCCATGATGTGTTCTGGAAACTCATGAGATCTGATCCTTGATAAGCAATCTGTGCAAAGGCTTCTGATACTTTTCCAAAGTGGGAATCACAGCTCCTGCGATCTGTACCTGGAAAGGATCTGGGGAAGAGAGACTGAGAGTAACAGTACAGGGGGAGAGAAAGAGATGAAATGAGATGGGTGGAAGCCATGATGGTGGAAGCAGAAGAAGAAGTTCAGGGGATTGGAGGGAATGGAGCACAGTTTGGTTTGAGGTTTGAGGGGGCGCTCACACAAAGCAGAAGTGGTGGTGGACGGAGGCAGAGGAAGAGGTGAATGATAAAGGAAGGAACAAATATTGGAGGAGAGAGATGAAGGGTGTGGGCAGAGAATAGGGAAGGGCTCAGTGGGAGAGCTGAGGTAAAAATAATCTAGCTTCAAGGGAGTGCAGTGGGTACAGGGAACACATAGATAAAGTTCACTAATGGGACTTAATGAGGAGACAAGTACAGTTCAAGGAGTCTGTAACAGAGTGAGGGAGGAGAGGTTACAGGCCAGGGAGAGGGGTGGTGTCAGGTGACACTAGTCAGGAACAGAAGAGCACAGCCTGTGGTCAAGAGAGGAGTGAAGTATCAGAAGACATGAAGCTTTTCAAGAATTGGGGTCTGGCTTCTACTCCCTGCCTAGATGAGTGTGATTCAGATTTATGATGGGGAGACATGAGGTTTAGAAGCCACTGGAGGCTCTTTCCCAGAGGAAGATGGAATTCAAGTAGACTCCTACATACACATACTCATACATACTTACACACATATTGAAATGCACACAAGCACATGTTCACACATCACACACAACAAAGACTGTCACAAACACATATGCACACACACACACATGCACACTCACACATGCACCCACTGGGTAGGGCCAGATCTTACCATCTTCACTGTCACCACCTGGGAGGAGAACCACCAGCAACACAAGTTGCAGGAACAGCATTATATTTGCAGATGTTCTTTCTTTTCTTACAAGTCAGCCTTTGGCATCTCTTCTAGCAAACCTACACCACACAGCACCTCTCTTCTGACTTCCTTCTCAACACACAAGCCTTCCCTGGGTCTCTGCAACAATGCAAATGTGCTCCTCCCTGAACCCTGGACACCTGCTCAGACTCTCACTTCCCCTCCTGGTCTGACTCTCCTTCTGGCTCCCAGCTTCTCCCTGTCACCAGCTTCCATCCTGCTCCACATCCCCTAATTCAGAACAAGTCTTACATGGCATGAGAAATTGACCGCACCTCTCAGGCTTTTCCTTCTCCAGAGAGAAACCCATGTAAACACACAGCCCCCTGCACCCAGCACTGGACCCTGCCTTCATTCTGTCCCTCCTGCCCTTGTGACACTCCCCATGTATTTCCTTCCCCATCTCACCCCTACCCCAGCTCATTTACATTTCCAATTTCCTGCTGCTTATGTTAAAAAACAAAAAATCATCCAGGTAAATTTGAATATCCAGTTGTTTTTATTAAGTGATTCAAGAATGGGGTAGCACACATCTGGCAGGTAAAGGGGAACTCTGGAGAGATGTATAAACAGGAAGATTTTATAGGAAGACATTGCCATAAGAAGAAAAAGGAGTGTTTCAGGAAAGGTTACTTTCCCTTAATTGTGAGAGGAGAGGGTCTCACCATTCAGATGACCTCCCCTCCCTGGTGGATGGAGAGGGCCCATATGACAGAATACCTCACTGGTGCTGACCAGAAAAATCTCACTGACAGGTGAACAGGAAGTGGTAACTGTAGTTAGGTTAGGGATTAAACAAGGTTTGGGTACTTGATCTGGCCTGAGGTGCCATTTTGGGCCAATGGGTTTCTTTTTAATGGTTGCTCTATTTGCTTGTCCAAGTTCCCCCATGACTGCATGTGTAACAGTATCGGCAACCACCAGTTCACTATTATTCTTAGGGAGGAACCAGTAGCCATCACAGAGACCATGGGGCATTGAAACATCTGAAGTATACCCCCTCAGTCTGACTTGCATTAATATATACCCACTCACCAGTCACTTAGCACCGGCCTGGATCCAAGGACCTTGCTACACTCATGAAAATACTGTGTTCACAATGCAATCACTTTATACAAGGAGCTTTTATTCTACTTGGGAAGAAAAACACATAAACCAAGAACTATACATTTTGTTGTGCTGAGTTACTTTTTCTTTGTTTGGTTCCTTTATTTTAAGTTCTAGTATAGTTAACACACAGTGTTATATTAGTTTCACAGGTACAGTATAAGGATTCTACAATCCTATACATTACTCAGTGCTCATCAATATAAGTGTAATCCTAATCCCCTTCACCTATTTCCCCCATTCCCCCACCCATCTCCCCTCTGGGAACCAGCAGTATGTTCTCTATAGATAAGATTCTGTTTTTTCCTTTGGCACTTTTTCTCTTTGCTCATTTTGTTTGTTTCTTAAATGCCACATATGAGTGAAATCATATGGTATTTGTCTTTCCCTGACTGATTATTTCACTTACCATCATATTCTAGCTCCATACATGTTGTTGCAAATGGCAAGATTTCAGTCATTATTATTCCTGATAAATATTTCATTGTGGGTACATACCACACCTTTTTTTTTTTTTTCTGTATTCCTCTATCTATGGGCACTTGGGATGCTACCATACATGGACTATTGTAAATAATGCTTCAGTAAACATTCGGGTGCATGTTTATTTTCATTTCACTGTTTTCACATTCCTTGGGTAAGTATCCAGTAGTAGAATTACTGGATCTTATGGTAAATCTGTTTTTAATTTTTTGAGGAACCTCCATACTGTTTTCCACCATGGCTGCACCAGTTTGCATTCCCATCAAGTGTACAAGAGTTCCCTTGTACAAGAGTTCCCTTTACACCACTTCCTCTACAACACTTGTTTCTTGTGTGTTTTTGAATTTAGCCAATGGGACAGGTGTGAGGTGATACCTCATTGTGGTTTTGATTTGCATTTCCCTGTTGATGAGTGATTGTTGAGCTTTTTTCCTGTCTGTTGGCCATCTGAATGTCTTCTTTAGAGAAATGTCTACTCATGTCTTCTACCCATTTTTAATTGGATTATTTGTTCTTCTGGGGTTGAGTTGTCCAAGTTATTTATATATTTTGGAAACTAACTCTTTATCAGATGTTATTAGGAAATATCTAGTCACATTCAGTAGATTGTCCAACCATTTTGTTAACTATTTCCTTTGCTATGCAAAAGCTTTTTTTGAAGTCCCAATAGTTCATTTTGCTTTTGTTTCTCTTGCCTAGTGAGATGTGTCTAGCAAGAATTTGCAGTGGGCAAGGTCAAAGCAATTGCTGCCTGTGTTCTTCTCTAGAATTTTGGTGGATTTATGTCTCATGTTTATGTCTTTCATCATTTTGAGTTTATTTTTGTATATGTTGTAAGAAAATGGTCCAGTTTCATTCTTCTGCATGTGGCTGTCCAGTTTTCCCAGCACCATTTGTTGAAGAGACTGTCCATTTTCCAGTGGATATTCTTTCCTGCATCAAAGATTAGTTGACCATAGAGTTGAGGGTCCATTTCTGGGTTATCTATTCTGTTCTATAGATCTATGTGTCTGTTTTAGTGCCAATACCAACTGTCTTGATGATTACAGCTTTGTAATACAGCTTGAAGCCTGGAATTTTGATGCCACCAGCTTTGGATTTCTTTTTCAACATTCCTTTGGCCATTCAGGATCTTTTCTGGTTCCATATAAATTTTGGTATTATTTGTTCTAGCTTTGTGAATAATGTTGCTGAGATTTTGATAGAGATTGCATTGTATGTGTAGATTGCTCAGGGCAGCATAAACATTTCAACAATATTGTTCTTCCAATCCATGAGCATGGAATGTTTTTCCATTTCTTTGTGTCTTCCTCAATTTCTTTTATAAGTCTTCTATACTCTTCAGAGTACAGATCCTTTACACCTATGTTTAGGTTTATTCCTAGAAATTGTAAATGAGATTGATTCCTTTCTCTTTCTTCTGCCTTATCATTTCCTTATAGAAATGCAACAGACTTCTGTGCATTGATTTTATATCCTGCCGCTTTGCTGAATTCCTATATGAGTTCTAGCAATTTTTTTATTTTCATTTTTTCTTTTATTATGTTATGTTAATCACCATACATTACATCATTAGTTTCTGATGTAGTGTTCCATGATTCATTGTTTGCATATAAACCCAGTGCTCCATGCAGTACATGCCCTCTTTAATACCCATCACCAGGCTAGCCAATACCCCCACACCCTCCCCTCTAGAACCCTCAGTTTGTTTCTCAGAGTCCATAGTCTCTCATGGTTCGTCTCCCCCTCTGATTCCCCCCTTTCGTTTTTCCCTTACTGCTGTCTTCTCTCTCTCTTTTTTTTTTTTTAACATATAATGTATTATTTGTTTCAGAGGTACAGGTCTGTGATTCAACAATCTTACACAATTCACAGTGCTCACCATAGCACATACCCTCCCCAATGTCTATCACCCAGCCACCCCATCACTCCCACCCCCCACCACTCCAGCAACACTGTTTGTTTCCTGACATTAAGAATTCCTCATATCAGTGAGATCATATGATACATGTCTTTCTCTGATTGACTTATTTCGCTCAGCATAATACCCTCCACTTCCATCCATGTCATTGCAAATGGCAAGATTTCATTCCTTTTGATGGCTGCATAATATTCCATTGTATATATATACCACCTCTTCTTTATCCATTCATCTGTCAATGGACATCTTGGCTCTTTCCACAGTTTGGCTATTGTGGACATTGCTGCTATAAACATCAGGGTGCACATACCCCTTCGGATCACTACATTTTTACCTTTGGGGTAAATACCCAGTAGTGCAATTGCTGGGTTGTATGGTAACTCTATTTTCAACTTTTTGAGGAACCTCCATACGGTTTTCCAGAGTGGTTCACCAGCTTGCATTCCCACCAACAGTGTAGGAGGGTTCCCCTTTCTCCACATCCTTGCCAATGTCTGTCATTTCCTGACTTGTTAATTTTAGCCATTCTGACTGGTTTGAGGTGGTATCTCATTGAGGTTTTGATTTGGATTTCCCTGATGCCGAGCGATATTGAACACTTTTTCATGTGTCTCTTGGCCATTTGGATGTCTTCTTTGGAAAAATGTCTGTTCATGTCTTCTGCCCATTTCTTTTTTTTTTTTAAGATTTTATTTATTTATTTGACAGAGAGACAGAGAGAGAGGGAACACAAGCAGGGGAAGTGGGAGAGGGAGAAGCAGGCTTCCCGCTGAGCAGAGAGCCTGATGTGGGGCTGGATCCCAGGACCCTGGGATCATGACCTGAGCCGAAGGCAGACGTTTAACAACTGAGCCACCCAGGCGCCCCTTCTACCCATTTCTTGATTGGATCATTTGTTCTTTGGGTGTTGAGTTTAATAAGTTCTTTATAGATTTTGGATACCAGCCCTTTATCTGATATGTCATTTGCAAAAATCTTCTCCCATTCTGTCGGTTGTCTTTTGGTTTTGTTGACTGTTTCTTTTGCTGTGCAAAAGCTTTTTACCTTGATGAAGTCCCAATAGTTCATTTTTGCCCTTGCTTCCCTTGCCTTTGGCAATGTTTCTAGGAAGAAAGTTGCTGTGGCTGAGGTCGAAGAGAGTTCTAACAATTTTTGAATGGAGTCTTTTGGGTTTTCAACATAGAGTATCATGTCATCTGTGAAGAGTGAAAGGATGGGGTGGCTGGGTGACAGACATTGGGGAGGGTATGTGCTATGGTGAGTGCTGTGAATTGTGTAAGACTGTTGAATCACAGACGTGTACCTCTGAAACAAATAATACATTATATGTTAAAAAAAAAAAAAAAGAAGATAGCAGGAAGGGAAGAATGAAGGGGGGGGAAATCGGAGGGGGAGACGAACCATGAGAGACAATGGATTCTGAAAAACAAACTGAGGGTTCTAGAGGGGAGTGGGTGGGGGGATGGGTTAGCCTAGTGATGGGTATTAAGGAGGGCACGTACTGCATGGAGCACTGGGTGTTATACAAAAACAATGGATTGTGGATCACCACATCAAAAACTAATGATGTATGGTATGGTGACTAACATAACATAATAAACCTAAAAAAAAAAAAAAAAAGAAAGGATGCTATAGGGTGCCTGGGTGGCTCAGTTTGTTAAGTGACTGCCTTCTGCTCAGGTCATGATCCCGGAGTCCCAGGATCGAGTCCTGCATCAGGCTCCCAGCTCAGCAGGCAGTCTGCTTCTCTCTCTGACCCTCCCCTTTCTTGTGTTCTCTCTTTCACTCTCTCTCTCAAATAAATAAATGAAATCTTAAAAAAAAGAAAGAAAGAAAGAAAGGATGCTATATTTTGCCAAATGCTTTTTCTGTATCCATTGAGAGGATCATATGATTCTTGTCCTTTCTTTTATTAATGTGCTATATCACATTGATCAATTTATGGATGTTGAACAATACTTGCCGCTGAGAAATAAATCCGGCATGCTCATGGTGAATAATCTGTTTAATGTACTGTTGGATCCTGTTTTCTAGCATCTTTGTGAGATTTTTTGCATCCATGTTCATCAGGGATATTGATCTGTAATTCTCCTTTTTGGTGGGGTCTCTGCTAGGTTTTGGGATCAAGGTAATTCTGGCTTCATAGAATGAGTTTGGAAGTTTCCCTTCCATTTCTATTTTTTTGAAACAACTTCAAAAGAATAGGTGTTAATTCTTCTTTAAATGTTTGGTAGAAATCCACTGGGAGGCCATCTGGCCCTGGACTCTTGTTTTTTGGAGATTTTTGATTACTTCTTCAGTTTTTTTGCTGGTTATGGGTCTGTTCAGGTTTTCTATCTCTTCCTGTTTCAGTCTTGGTTACTTATTTATATGTTTGTAGGAATGCTTCCATTTCTTCCAGATTGCCTACTTTGTTGGCACATAGTTTCTCATAATATTCTTTTATAATTTATATCTTCAGTGTTGATTATGATCTCTCCTCTTTCATTTATGATTTTATTTATTTGGGTCCTTTCTCTTTTCTTTTTGATAAATCTGGCTAGGGGGTTATTGATCTTATTAATTCTTTCAAAGAACCAACTTCTAGTTTGGTTGATCTGTTCTGTTATTTTGATTTCTATATCATTAATCTCTGCTCTATTCTTTATTGTTTCTCTTCTCCTGATGAATTTAGGCTCTATTTGCTGTACTTTTTCCAGCTCCGTTAGGCGTAAGGTTAGGTTTTGTATTTGAGACTTTTCTCATTTCTTGAGAAAGGTCTGTATTCCTATCTACTTCCTTCTTAGGACCACCTTTGCTGCATTCCAAAAGTTCGGAACTTCATGTTTTCATTTTCATTTGTTTCCATGTATTTGTAAAAAATTCTTCTTTAATTTCCTGGTTCACCTATTCATTCATTAGTAGGATATTCTTTAACCTCCATGTATTTGTGTTCCATCCAAATTTTCTCTTGTGACTGAGTTCAAGTTTTAAGCATTGTGGTCTGAAATACGCAGGTATAATCTCAATCTTTCGGTGCCAGTTGAGACCTTATTTATGACCCAGTATGTGATCTATTCTGGAGAATGTTCCATGTGCACTTGAGAAGAATGTGTATTCTATGACTTTAGGATGAAATGCTCTGAATATACTTCTGAAGTCTATCTGGTCCATTGTGTTATTCAAAGCCCTTGTTTCCTTGTTGATTTATTTTTTTTAATTATTATGTTATGTTAATCACCATACATTACATCATTAGTTTTTGATGTAGTGTTCCATGATTCATTGTTTGCATATAACACCCAGTGCTCCATGCAGAACATGCCCTCCTTAATACCCATCACCAGGCTAACCGATCCCCCCACCCATTCCCCTCTAGAACCCTCAGTTTGTTTTTCAGAATCCATTGTCTCTCATGGTTCGTCTCCCCCTCCGACTTCCCCCCCTTCATTCTTCCTTTCCTGCTATCTTCTTTTTTTTTAACATATAATGTATTATTTGTTTCAGAGGTACACGTCTGTGATTCAACAGTCTTACACAATTCACAGCACTCACCATAGCACATACCCTCCCCAGTGTCTATCACCCAGCCACCCCATCCTTCCCACCCCACCCCCAACTCCAGCAACCCTCAGTTTGTTTGCTGACATTAAGAATTCCTCATATCAGTGAGGTCATATGATACATGTCTTTCTCTGATTGACTTATTTCGTTCAGCATAATACCCTCCAGTTCCATCCACGTCGTTGCAAATGGCAAGATTTCATTCCTTTTGATGGCTGCATAATATTCCATTGTATATATATACCACCTCTTCTTTATCCATTCATCTGTCAATGGACATCTTGGCTCTTTCCACAGTTTGGCTATTGTGGACATTGCTGCTATAAACATCAGGGTGCACATACCCCTTCGGATCCCTACATTTGTATCTTTGGGGTAAATACCCAGTAGTGCAATTGCTGGATCATATGGTAGCTCTATTTTCAACTTTTTGAGGAACCTCCATACGGTTTTCCAGAGTGGTTCACCAGCTTGCATTCCCACCAACAGTGTAGGAGGGTTCCCCTTTCTCCACATCCACGCCAACATCTGTCATTTCCTGACTTGTTAATTTTAGCCATTCTGACTGGTGTGAGGTGATATCTCATTGAGGTTTTGATTTGGATTTCCCTGGTGCCGAGTGATGTTGAGCACGTTTTCATGTAAATCACCCATATTTTTATTGAGGAAATATTCCATGCAAGTGAGACACTTGGCAAAGATAGAAATATTTAAAAGACATGGACATGCTCTCAAGAGACCTAAGAGTTAGAAGGCAAAAGGAACCTAATGGGGGCAACAAGGGCTTGGGTGCAGGAATAGATTAGCCAAAGTGCAGGTCAAGATGGTGGAAATTCTCACAAAGTAGACTAATCTACTTGTGAATCAGGGAATTCTCACTGGAGGAAGTGATATCTGATGCTTGTGACCCATGGAGGTTGCCGGGAATCCATTTTACTTTGAGTTCAATTTTGAGATTTAAGTTGCAAACCAAGTCAGAAGAACAAATCCAGCTAAATTACACTGAGTTTATATTCTCAACTAATCATTAAGCACAAATGAAACACAAAAGTTGCACACAGAGAGTTACAAGGACATCACTGCTGAGCTGGGTTTAGGTATATCCTGATCCTTGGGCTGATGATTTCTCATGCCAGTGGGAGGCCAGTACATTGAGGTCTCCAGTGTGTTTTCCTGGGAGGAACAGAGGAGGAATCATTCTGCAGCAGGTGGAGGTGAGGAATACATGGTGGGAATGACAACAGGAGCAGGAGGAGTGAGGACAGACTGAAAGGTGGGGAGCCACTTGGGAAAGAGCAGGAAGGTGGCTCCATAGATTTACCAGTGTTTCCAGAGCCACAAGGTGAGAACTGCCAGAAGCACCAGGGGCACTATCATTTCCAGGAAGACCAAGCCCATGGGTTGGTGCTGCTCTGTGGGTTTGGTGCAGAGAGTGTGTCATTTCCCATCCACCCATGGTTGAACTGCACCTCCCTGGTCCTCTTTGCTCCTGTCACCCTCTGCTTCACCAACCGCCCTTCCTCTTCTCTCTTCTTCCATCCCTCCTCAGAGATGGACCCTTCACAAACCCTCTGCACCACCCACATTTACAGAACTCTCACACTCAGCTCTTCCATTTCTTGGATTACTCATTTTTGTCCTTTTTGTTATGGAGTCTCTAGGAACCCCAATTTTTCTTCTGGTTCTCCTGCTCTTCTGGAGGAATACCCATCCCCTTTCCCAGCTGGGCCCCAGCTCTTTCTCACCCCAGTAGAGGACAATGTCCTGGCCTCCCAGACTGCTGTGTCTCACCTGGCAGGACAGGCCAGCTGCCTCACTGGCTTTTACATCCAAGGATATCTGAAGATACCATGTCCCATCAGCATGGGGCAGGACGTCACCTCGCTGGGTGCCCTGTTGCTCCTACTCATCCCGCATCCACATCACCCACACAGGCTTTGAGTAGAACCCAAGACATGGCACACCAGCAGGAGATGGCCAGGACTGGGACTGGGGCCAGTAGACAGCCAGGCCTCTGGCCTCACTGCAGAGACAGGACAAGTATTCACAAACTAAGAAGTTAGTTCTTCACATCACTTTAGATGGACACATTTTTTCCACCTCTAGAAATCTGTCACTGTCAACCCCTCTTCACTCTCTCACCATGAATTTGAGGGAATGGTGCAAATTTATGAGTGCAGAGTAAAGAAATCTTGGAGGGAGGGAGCAGGACTGACCTTGTTGCTGCAGATGTGTCTTCCCTGCATCAAGAAGACCCAAGAGGAAATGGGGACAGGTGTCACTGATGTGCGCTTGTAGTCTTACATTGATCACATGATACTGATTGAATAGTCTGCAGACCTGCTGAGCCCTTCTTCCTCCCTTTGGAGATGGCCACCATGACTTGTTCTGGAAGATCATGAGATCTGATCCCTGATACGCAATCCACATGAATCCTACTGATGGTTTCCCAAAGTGCAGTTCACCGCCTTTTGCTGCCTGTACCTGAAAGGGATCTGGGGAAGAGAGACTGTGAGTTTCAGGACAGGGGGAATGAAAGAAATGAAATGAGATGAGTGGAAGCCAAGGATGGTGGAAGCAGAGGGAGAAGTTCAGAGGATTGAAGGAAGTGGAGCAAAGTTTGGTTTGAGAAGAGGCTCAGCCAAAGGAGAAGTGTTGCTTGCTGGAGGCAGAAGAAGAGGTGAAAGACTGAGGAAGGAGCAAATGTTGAAAAAAGAGACATGAAGGGTCTGGGTAGAGAATAAGGAAAGGCTCAGAAGGAGAGCTGGGGTAAAAACAATCAAGGGAAAGGGAGTTCTGTGGGCCAAAGGGAATACATAGACAAACATCACTAATGGGATTCAATGCGGAGAAAGCAGCGTTCAAGGAGACAGTCACAGAGTGAGGGAGCAAACGTGCCTGGATGGAGCCAAGGGAGAGGGGTGGTCATGGGAGACACAAGTATGAGACAGTGAGGATAACCTGCAGTCAATAAGAGGAGGGGAAATTGCAGAAGGCATGAAACTTTTCAAGAATTGGGATCTGGCTTCTACCTCCTCCCCTAAAAGGTGTAATTCAGTTTCATAATGAGGAGACATGAGGTTCAGAAGCCAGTGGAGGCTCTTTCCTAGAGGAAGAAGGAACTCAAGGAGACATACACACCTGCCACCTCCATCCCACCACTGAGGGAACTGAACTCACATTCAAGCTGCCATTCACTGAAATGGTCCTGAAATATCAGAGGAAATCTAATGGAGAATGTATGGAATGACCTTTCCTGTTCCATCAACTCCTTGTTGCTGAAGTTGCCCTTGGATCAAGGCCACAGGCATGTGAAATTGCCAGAGTCACTGTCCCATCCATGAGTCTGTAGCTCATCCAGCCAAGCTGAGCCTAGCTTTTGTGTTTACAGTGTCCATTATAAAAGGATGTGGTCAGGATGATTTGGAAGGAGAATGTATCCTGGAAGTCTGTGGAAAAAGCATATATAGACTATGGGAGAGGAAGACATTGGGAAGAAGAGAGAATGTAGATGTGCCAGGGAAGGGAACCAAAATCTGGATGACAGGAAAGCCATTATTGTCTCAGGAGTTATGTGCTGCCCCAGAACTATGAGCTTCGTACCCATCTGGAGTCAGGGAGCTCAGGAAGGAACCAGGGTGACACTCTCCTTCCCCATGTATGTGCTGGGGAACCCACACCACAAGTGCACACACACACACACCACAAGCATACACATGCACACATGCACAAAAATCCTACACACCCATAAAAAACTCACACATTTACACAGTCTTGAAGAAATAAACATGCAAAGACACACACGCACTCAAGTATACACAGAGACACATATATACACACACGCACATATGTACACACACACATTCACATATTAAAACACACACATAGACACACAAGCATAAACACACACACACACACACACACTTGCACCCAATGGGCAGGGCCAGATCTCACCATCTTCACTGTCACCACCTGGGAGGAGAACCACAAACAACACAAGTTGCAGGAATAGCATTGTATTTGCAGATGTTCTTTCTTTGTCTTACAAAGTCGGTCTTTGACAGTTGTTCTAACAAACCTACCCCACACACAGAGCACCTCTCTTCTGACTTCCTCCTCCACACACCAACCTTCCCTGAGTCTCTGCAACAATGCAAATATGCTCCTCCCTCAACCCTTGACACCTACTCAGGCTCTAACTTCCTCTCCTATCTGACCCTCCTCTCTGACTTCCAGCTTCTCCCTGTCATTGGCTTCCATCCTGCTCCCTGTTCCCTATTTCAGTTGCTATGGAAAAAGTCTTGTGCAGCATGGAAAAATCATCCCACCTCTCATGGCTTTCCTTCTCATCCAGATAGTAAGCCGTGAAAACGCACCCCTCCTAGCACCCAGCCCTGAACCTGCTGTTACTGCCCTTGTGAAACTTCTCATGTATTTCCTTCTCTGTTTTGCCCCCACTCCAGCTCATTCATATCTTGACATCTCACTGCTCCTCTTAAAAAAATAAAACCCAAGCAGGTAAATTTGATGATCTAATTGGTATTATTAAGTGATTGAAGAATCTGGCTGCATCCCATCTAGCAAGTAGAGGGGTTCCATCTGCTGAGAGAAAGGCGGGAACCCTTAGAATGTCCAGTCCCCAAAACTGAAAAACAAAGTACCTGGCTGGGGATGAGACTGGACAAGAACAGAGCTAGTGACCCACTTTCTGCCCCAATCAGGCTAGCCAGCAGGGTACCAAGAGCAGCTCCTGCTGCTGGAGGGGCAAGAGTCTGAAGATACTTGCCCATGAGGCTCTTCCTCTTAGAAAAAGAAAATCACAGGCCCGAAAAATGGTGTCATGTAGACCCACTTCCCACACTGAGGCTTCACACTGGGACTTCATACCCAGTCTAATTACAGTTTCAACCTCCCCCAGAAATTTGGTCTTAACCAGTCAAGCAGGAACTTTTCCTTTCCACCAGCACTACTGAGTGTCACCTGAGTCCTCTCCATATGCCACAGGCAAATGAGGTCATGTGTATGATAAGACCTCTTGCTTTTCTCCAAGAAAACAGGCCTGACCCCTCAAACAATGATCTTTTGCTATTAACTCCCTGGCCCCAACCTCCCTCTACAAAAACCTTCCATTTTGTACAACTCCTCTGAGAGCACCCTTGCATGCCAGATGGGGAGTCTCTTGATTCATGGATCATTTAATAAAGCCACTTAGATCTTCACATATATGTGGTTGACTTCTCTTATTGAACAGTCTGAAGTTTGAATCTAGGTGATTAAATGTAGACATGAAAAAGGAAGGAGCTTAGAGGAAGAGATTATTCCTGATATCTTAAATATCTTCACACAGAGCTGCTTCTCCTACCTGTTGGAACCACTCTCAGAATATGATTACTATACAAATAGTAAAAGCTGAATAAGTGATGAAACAAAAGAATGAATCGATGTATTGTGTCAAGAAGAATTCCATGGACTCTGAAAAACAAACTGAGGGTTCTAGAGGGGAGGGGGGGTGGGAGAATGGGTTAGCCTGGTGGTGGGTATTGAGGAGGGCACATTCTGCACGGAACACTGGGTGTTATGCACAAACAATGAATCATGGAACACTACATCTAAAACTAATGATGTAATGTATGGGGATTAACATAAGAATAAAAAAATAATAAAATAAAATAAAATAAAAATTAAAAAAAATTTTCATCTAACAGCTACAGGGCTATTAACTGGGATTGTATTAAATTTATGGAATAACTTGAACAAATTTGATATCTTATAAAATTTCACCTTTTCATCCAAAAAAAAAAGAATTCCATGGAAAATTTCTTGCATTTTGAGTATTTAACTGTCATTGGCATGACACTTCCTGGTTTATTACATGTGCAGCTTGTCCTTTCATCTGTAGGAAAGCCCTGAAGTATAAAGATTTGCCAGTTACTTAGGCCAACAGCAGACCCAGCACCTCAATTTCTGACCAGTCGTTTGTTAGAATCTATGAAAACCCCCAGGACAGGGATTGCTCCAGATGTCAGGGTTAACATGCAAGACAGGGGAAGAGTGTCACAAGATGAGAACACATGGGGGAAAAAAAGGCAAACAGGCAAGAAAAAGAATAAAGGCATACTTTCAAAAACCAAAGGAAAAGAAGAGGGAAGTGAGGAGGAACCTGCAAGGAAGAGAGACATTAGCCTAGCATCCCCTAGGGGCCACCTCTATCACAGGGGATCTACCAGTCACAAAGGATAGAAATACACCTTGCTGGGTTTAAGCCATATGGGGAATGTATTGGCTGATGGAACTGGGGGCCCAGGGTCATTGGGGATCCAGCCCCTTCTGTGGGTCTGTGTATATGCCTTTGCCTTTCTGATGCTTTGATTTTGTTGTTGCTGCTGTTTTCGGCATCACTGGAGTATGAGGATAAAGGAACATTGGACCTATGGACAGAGTGCAGCTTTCCAGCCTCCCAGGAAGGAAGGTTGGGAGGCACCACAGGCCTTGTGGGCCCTCGCTGGCTCTAACAGATGCAGCAGAGCCTGTGATGTGACATGAAGGAAGGTCATCTCAAGGAAAGTCTTCCAACAATTTCTCAGAGAGGACGGCCTGAAGAACCACAGGAGTCTGGTGCACATGGGGCATGCAGGAAGCCGCACCTGGATGCACACATCCTTACCTATGGAGCCTCCAGTGAGGCATGCAGCATTTTGTAAGGAAAATGCAGAATTGGTCAAGAGAACTTCTATTGAAGCAAATCATGAAAATTAATATTTTATGTAGCATTCATCACATGTTTGAATACTTTTATTTGCTGGCCAATAAACTCTGCTTTCTTTTTAAAAATATAAAATGAAGTAACCACTTGATATTTTAGTGTATGTGCACATGGAGCCATGATGCCCACAGCCAGGCCAATTAACATGGCCACCACTTCACATCCTAACCCTCTTCTTTCTTTCTTTCTTTCTTTTTTTTTTTTATTAAATTCCAGTTAGTTAACATACTGTGAATATTAGTTTCAGGTGTAGAATTCAGTAACTCATCACCTACATACAAGACCTAGTGCTCGGGCGCCTGGGTGACTCAGTTGGTTACGCGACTGCCTTCGGCTCGGGTCATGATCCCGGAGTCCCGGGATCTAGTCCCACATCGGGCTCCTGGCTCAGCGGGAAGCCTGCTTCTCCCTCTGACCCTATCCCCTCTCATGCTGTTTCTCTCTCTCTCTCTCTCAAATAAATAAATAAATAAAATCTTAAAAAAAAAAAAAAAGACCTAGTGCTCATCACAAGTGTCCTCTTTAAAGCCCATCACCCATCTAACCCATCCCCCACCCACATCCCTCCATCAAATCCTCAGTTTGTTCTCTATCTTTAAGAGTCTTTTCTATGGTTTGCCTCGCTCTCTTTTTTTCCCCCTATGTTCACTGGTTTTGTTTCTTAAATTCACATATGAGTGAAATCATATGGTATTTGTCTTTCTCTTACTGACTTATTTCCCTGCTCAGAATACACTCTAGCTCCACCCACATCTTTGTAAATGGCAAGATTTCATTCTTTCTATAGTGAATAATCTTCCATTGTATATATATATACGACATCTCTTTTATCCATTCATCAGTCGGCAGACATCTGGGCTCTTTCCAGTATTTGACTATTGTTGATAAATGTTGCTATAAACCTTGGGGTGCTTATGTCCCTTTGAATCAGTATTTTATAATTTTTGGGTAAATACATGGTAGTGCTATTGTTAAGTCATAGAGTAAGTTCTATTTTTAACTTTTTGAAGACATCCATACTCTTTTCCAGAGTGGCTACACCAGTTTTCAATCTCACCAACAGTGCAAGAATGTTCCCCTTTTTCTGCATCCTCACCAACATCTGGTGTTTCCTGTGCTGTTAATTTTAGCCATTCTGACAGGTGTGAGATGATATCTCATTGCAGTTTTCATTTGTATTTCACTATGATCATTGATGTTGAGTGTCTTTTCATGTGACTCCTGGCCATCTGCATGTCTTCTTCAGAAAAATGTCTATTCATGTCTTCTGTCCATTTCTTAACTGGATCATTAGTGTTATGGGTGTTTATTTTGATAAGTTCTTTATAGATTTTGGATACTAACCCTTTATCATATATGTCATTTTTCAAATATCTTTTTCCATTCTGAAGGCAGCCTTTTAGTTTTGTTGATTGTTTCTTTCCCTGTGCAGAAGATTTTTATCCTGATGATGTCCCAATAGTTTATTTTTCTATTCTTTCCCTTGCCTCGGGGTACCTATCTAATAATAAGTTTCTACGGCCCATATTAAAGTGGTTGCTGCCTGTGTCCTCCTCTAGGATTTTCATGGTTTCCGATCTCAGATTTAGGTCTTTCATCCATTTTGAATTTGTTTTTGAGTATGGTGTAAGAAAGTGGTACGTTTTCATTCTTCTGCATGTTGCTGTCCAGTTTTCCCAACACCATCTGTTGAAGAGAGTCTTTTTTTCCATTGGATATTCTTTTTTTTTATTATTTTATTTTATTACGTTATATTAGTCACCATACAATACATCATTAGTTTTTGATGTAGTGATTCACGATTCATTGTTTTCATATAACACCCAGTGCTCCATGCAATACGTGCCCTCCTTAATACCCATCACCGGGCTAACTCATCCCCCAACCCCCTCCCCTCTAAAACCCTCAGTTTGTTCTTTCCTGCTTTCTCAAAGATTATTTGGCCATAGAGTTGAGGGTCCATGTCTGGGCTCTCTATTCTGTTCTATTGATCTATGTGTCTGTTTTTTTGCCAGGACCATACCGTCTTGATGACTACAGCTTTGTAATGCAGCTTGAATTCCAGAATTGTGATGTCTCAAGCTTTGCTTTGCTTTTTCAAAATTGCTTTGACTGTTCAGGGTCTTTTCTAGTTCCCTACACATTTTAGGTTTGTTTGCTCTAGTTGTGTGAAAAATGTTGGTGGTATTTTAATAGGGATTGGATTAAATGTGTAGATTTCTTTGGGTAGTATAGGTATTTTAACAATATTTGTTCTTCCAATTCATGAGCATGGAATATTTTTCCATTTCTTTGTGTCATCATCATTTTCTTCATCAGTGTTCTATAGTTATCAGAGCACAGGACTTTTCTTTCCTTGGTTTCCATATCTTATGGGTTTCAGTACAATTGTAAATGGGACAGATTCCTTGATTTCTCTTTCTGCTGTTTCATTATTGGTGTGTAGAAATGCAACAGATTTCTGTACATTGATTTTATATCCTGTGACTTTACTGAATTCATATATCAATTCTAGCAGTTTTTTGGTGGAGTCTTTCAGATTTTCTATATAGAATATCATGTAGTCTGTGAATAGTGAACGTTTGACTTCTTCCTTGCCAATTTAGATGCCTTTTGCTTCTTTTTGTTGTCTGATTGCTGAGGCTAAGGACTTCCAGTGCTATGTTAAGTAAAAATGGCTAGAATGAATATCCTTATCTCGTTTGTGACCGTAGCGGAAATGCTCTCAGTTTTTCCCCATTGAGGATGATTTTAGCTGTAGGTTTTTCACATATGTCCTTTATGATGTTGAGGTATGTTCCTTCTATCCCTACTTTCTTGAATTTTTTTTTTATCAAGAAATGTTACTGTATTGGGGCGCCTGGGTGGCTCAGTTGTTAAGCGTCTGCCTTCGGCTTAGGTCATGATCCCAGGGTCCTGGGATCGAGCCCCGCATTGGGCTCCCTGCTCTGCGGGAAGCCTGCTTCTCCCTCTCCCACTCCCCTGCTTGTGTTCCCTCTCTCGCTGTGTCTCTCTCTGTCAAATAAATAAATAAAATCTTAAAAAAAAAAAAAAGAAATGTTACTGTATTTTTCAAATGCTTTTTTTGCATCTAAAGGTCATATGGTTCCTATCCTTTCTTTTATTAATGTGGTGTATCATGTTGATTGATTTGGGAATATTGAACCACCCCTGTAGTCCAGGAATAAATCCCACTTGATTGTAGTGAATGATTCTTTTAAAGGACAGTTAGATTCAATTTGTTAGTCTCTTATTGAGAATTTTTGCATCCATGTTCATCAGGGATGTTGGCTTCTAATTCTCCTTTTTACTGGGGTCTGTCTCTGGTTTTAGAATCAAAGTAATGTTGGCTTCATGGAATCAATTTGTATTCTTCTTCAATTTCTATTTTTTGGAATAGTTTGAGAAGAATAGTTATTAACTCTACATATTTGGTACAATTCCCCTGGGAAGCCATCTGGTGCTGGACTTTTGCTTCTAGGGAGGTTTTTGATTACTGATTCAATTTCTTTGCTAGTTATTGGTCTGTTCAATTTTTCTATTTCTTCCTTTTCAGATTTGGTAGTGTGTATGTTTCTAGGAATTTATCCATTTCTTCCAGATTGCCCCATTTGTTGGCATATAATTTTTCATAATATTCTCTTATAATTGTTTGTATTTTGTGATCTCTCCACTTTCATTTATTATTTTATTTATTTGGTTCCTTTCTCTTTTCTTTTTGATAATTCTGGCTGGGGGGTTATCAATTTTATTAATTCTTTCAAAGAACCCACTTCTGGTTTCTATGATCTGTTCTACTGCTTTTTGTTTGTTTGTTTGTTTCTATATCATTTATTTCTTTTTTTTATTTTATTATGTTAGTCACTGTACAATACATCATTTCTGTTGTAATCATTATTATCCCCCTTCTGCTGGCTTTAAGGTTTATTTGCTATTCCTTTTCTAGCTCCTTTAGGTGTAAGGTAAGGTTGTGTATTTGAGGCTTTCTCACTTCTTCAGGTAGGCCTGTATTGCTATATATTTCTTTCTTATGTCCACTTTGCTGCATCCCAAAGTTTTAGACAATCTTTTTCTCATTTTCAATTGTTTTTATGTATTATTTTATTTCTTATTTAATTTCCTGGTTGATCCATTTATTCTTTAGTAGGATGTTCTTTAACCTCCATGTATTTTTGGTCTTTTCAAATTTTTTCTTGTGGTTGACATAAAGTCTCATACTGTTGTGGTCAGAAAGCATCTGTCATGTGATCTCAATCTGTTTGTATATATAAAGGCCTGATTTGTGACCCAGTATGTGGTCTATTCTGAAGAATGCCTCCTATGCAGCTGAAAAGAATGTGTATTCTGCCACTTTTATATGAAATGTTCTGAATATTAAGTTTATCTTGTCCAGTGTGTCATTCAAAGCCATTGTTTCCTTGTTGATATTCTACTTATATGATCTGTCCATTGCTGTAAGTGGGGTGTTAAAGTCCCCTACTAGTATTGTAGTATTATTAATGAGTTCTTTTATGTTTGTAATTAATTGGTTTACATATTTGGGTGCTTCCAAATTGGAGGAATAAATATTTACAATTGTTTGATCTTCTGTTAGATAGACCCCTTTTATGTGATATAGTGCCTTTCTTCATCTCTTGTTACAGTCTTTGGTGCTATATCTACTTTGTCTGATATAAGTACAGTTACTCCAGCTTACTTTTGACATCCATTAGTATAATAAATGGTTCTTCATCCCCTCACTTTCAATCTGCATGTGACTTTATGTCTAAAATGAGTCCCTTGTGGCAGCATATAGATGGGTCTTATTTTTTCATCCATTCTGACATCCTATGTCTTTTGATTAGAGCATTTAGTCCATTCATATTCAGAGCAATTATTGAATAGATATGGATTTAGTGCTATTTTATAACCTATTTTGTTTCTGTTTCTGGAGATTTTCTCTGTTTCTTTCTAGTATTTGTCACATTTGCTCTTTCTTTCCCACTCAGGAAGTCCCCATTAATATTTCTTGCAAGGCTGGCTTGTTGGTCATGAACTCCTTTAGTTTTTGTTTGTCTGGGAAACTCTTTATCTCTCCTTCTATTCTGAATGACAGCCTTGCTGGATAGAGTATTCTTGGTTGCATATTTTTCCCATTCAGCACTTTCAATTTATTATTCCACTCCCTCTGGCCTGCCAAGTTTCTGTGGAGAGATCTGCTACTAACCTTATTTGCCCTCCTTTGTAAGTTAGGGACTTCTTTTGTCTTGCTGCTGTTAGGATTTTTTTTTCTTTGTATTTTGCCCATTTAACTATGATATGTCTTGGTGTTGGCCTGCTTTTGTTGATTTAGATGTGAGTTCTCTGTGCCTCCTGGATTTGGATGTCTATTTCCTTCCCCAACGCAGGGAATTTTTCAGCTATAATTTGCTCAAATAGACCTTCTGCTTCCTTTTTCCTCTCTTCTTCTTCTTGTATTGCTAAGATATGAATGTTTTTTATACTTTATGGAGTCACTGAGTTCCCTAAGTCTACATTTATGATCCAATATTTTTCTTCCCCTCTTCTTTTCAGTTTCATTATTTTCCATAGTTCTGTCTTCCATATCGCTTCTTCCATTCTTGTGGTCATTACATCCATTTGGTTTCACATCTCAGTTATAGCATTTTTTTTATTTTGGCCTGACTAGTTTTTAGGTCTTTTATCTCTGCTGTAAGGGACACTGGATGTCGTCTATGATTTTCTCAAACACCGCTAGTATCCTTATAATTGTTGCTTTGATTTCTGGATCAGGCATATTACTTATCCATTTCAATTAGTCCCTGGCTGTGACATTTTCTTGTTCTTTCTTTTGGGATGAAATCCTCCATCTTGGCATTTTGCGTAGCACTCTGTCTTCTTCTGTGTTTTATGAAAGCCTGTTATGTTTCTTGTTCCTGGGAGTAATGGCCTTATGAAGAAGATACCATATACTGTACAGGGCCTGTTACTTCAGGGAGTCTTTGGTATGTGCTGTGTGTACTCTGCTACTGTGTTTTGACTGTTCTCCCACTCCAGTCATCTGCAGAGGATATCCTTGACTGTAGTGGAGAGTGTTTGGACCTTATTCAGTGTGTGGTGAGTTTTAACTCTGTGTGCCCTGGTCTGCTTGTTAAATGAGACATGATGTTATTTTCACTAGAACTGAAGTTTTGCAGAACTATATGGTCAGTTGATGTGGTGAATGTGGAGATTTCCCTGGTCTTCTGGGGGAGGAGGCTGCTGCTCTGGTTCTCAGGCACACTTGCCCAAGAAGGAAAGCCCTTGCAGAACTCAGGGAATGGGATAGGTACAAGCAGTATAGACCACTACTGCTGACACTGTCCTGCTCACTGAAGTTAGTTTATGCTGAGTGGCAGGGGAGAGAAAAAGCCCCAGCAACCCCTTCATCCCTAAAAGGGGGATTCCCTACCGCTACTATCAGGGAAGTGCTCCCAGAAGAGCGAACATTCTCCCTTGGTATATTCCAGGTGTCCCTGAGATCCCTGCCTTCACCCTATCTGTTCCTGACCTGCTATCTGCCAGGGAGCACAGTGACCCCTGGGATCAATCCCAGGCATTAAACCTCCAAACATTCCGGACCTGGCATGTCAGGGACCCATGCTGGTTGTCTGAGGGAGGGTCTTGTCACACTGGGACTGGTGCAGGCTTGTCCCAGAAGGGCAGTTGCATCCAGGCACAGGAGCATGGAGTTTGTAGTAAAGTGCAGCAAATAACCAGTGTCCAGGTTAGCCACACGCAGCAATGTCTCCGTGCCGATGCTCTGGGGTAGGGGAGGGCAATGGTGCCCTCCAGCTCTTTTGTCCCCGGAGAGGTGGTGCCACCTCTCCCACATGAACCCCAAAAGGTGAAACAGTCTCTCCCATGTGTCCCAGGGGATCCTCAGATCATGCTATCTATCCCCAGACTTCTGCCCTCCTTCCCCACAGGAGCACTGCAGTGCGCACTGGACTCAACATTAGCCACAGCACAGACCTCTAAAACTCGTCTTTGAGCTCCACTAGTTGCAAATTTCACAAAAATCAACCACTCCCACTTTCCTAGTCAATGGCTGTGGGGAATTCTTTTCCTTCTGTGATACCCTGGGTGCTCCCCACTCTCTCTCTCCTCTGTAGGTGACCAGGCCTCCCTCCCCTCCACAGCACCTCTAATTGTATCTCCCCCAAAGTGTGATGCCCTACCTCCTACCTTCCATGTTGTGGCCTCTTGTCTCCTTCTAGTTGTGCAGTTTGTTCTGTCAGTCCTCAGATTGATATCTTGGTTATTAAGAAGGATTTTATATTCACATAGCTGTGTTCCAGGGTTGGGGAAAGCTTGGGGTCCTCCTACTACTCTGCCAACTTAGCTCCTCCCCAAAGGGTCCCCAAAAAAGACCCCCTTTTTTTCTTTTCTTTTCTTTTCTTTTCTTTCCCTTTCTTTCCTTTTTTTGTGGTGAGAACACCTTGGATCTATGTTCTTAGCAAATTTCACTTATACAATTTCTCTGCCTACTTGCATGCAAATTTCATCCTCAGGCTTGCTTCTCTGGTGCTGAAAAATGGATGGCACTTGTCTCCATCTTTATACTCTGCATCTTCTCATCCAGGACAGGAGAAAGCATCTCTTTTTTCATCGACCACAAGAATCAGACTTTGTGGAACCTGTGCCACCTGGAGCAGGTATCTGGTCTTGAACCATCACTCTGGGTGATACAAATGGCATTTGTCTGATGATTGGCCTCACCTGCCGGTTACCTGCCCATCCTTCAGCCTGTCTCATTGTCAAGGATGCTTTCTCCTGATGGCCTCAGGCTGATCAGAGCCCAAGGCTACACATGAGGATGGAGTCAACCATCCAAAAACCACATGGTGGCCATGTGAGAGTGACAAGGTGGACTGAACTTAGAGAAACAACCAGTCTGATCCAGGTGGGAAGATTGCAAACATCCCATGATTTGCTCTCCCCCGTTCCTATATTTTTAACTTTGCCACCTCTCTCATCCCAATGTTTTGTTTTGTTTTGTTTTGTTTTGTTTTGTTTTGTTTCCAGAAATGTCCACATGTGTAGGGCTGGGAGCCTGCATGTGGTCTCTCTGGATGCCCCACTGCCCTGGGCTCCTCTCTCAGCCCCTAAACAAATTAGAACTAAGTTCCTCTCCCCTAGTTCAATCCACATAAATTCCTGTACTAAGAAAATAGAAACAAAATGAAAAAGGTAAACAAATCAGGAAAGACCTTTTCCTCCCCCACTACTTGACATTCAAGATGTCCCAGCTACATGGCCAGGCTTGAGAATGGTTTGCTGAGTTAATTAATGAAACCGAGAGTAACTGAAGTATAGCCATGGATGTTTCCATTCCCACTGAATGGGAGTCATCAGTCACAAAGGGTCTGTCTTCATTATTCATGGAGTCTGTCTGTGCTGATTGGCTACCTGCTGATGTTGATTTGTAGCCCCCAGACACATGTGCTCACCACTCTTCAAAGAGGCAAGGAGAGAGACCTGAAATGTGTCACCCACTTTATGTATTGACTGGTGAGGCTGAGCCATGTGCCCCTCAGCCTTCCCGTGTTAATTGCCACACTGTAAACACTTGTCTTGCTCATGGCCCATTTGGTGTCACGTTTTCTGAATTACATGCTCTTTCTTGGTGATTTCAGTGTTTAAAAAGGCCCTGAAGCCCAGAGCTTCAGGGCTGACTGGTGTCCTAAGCACAAGAAGGGGGGATGTGCCTCATGACAAAACACTTGTGCAGGTAAGGCTCACTCAGTCTCCCTATGCAGAGGTGTGGGCCATGAGGTGAGAGGTAATGAATTATCAATGCAGTAAATCCAGGAAAAGAAATAAGACATTCATGACATCTATATGGAGCCAGAGAGTGCTAAAGTAACATCTAGGACACTAAGAACACCACAGAAAAGGGGAGAAAGAAACTATACTTGTGGATTCGTAAGATGATGACTATTTCTTGTTTATTTGTTTCTAAAAGCACCATGGGCAATAGCTGTGGGGCTAAAACCAAAGACACTGATGATCACAGCACCCAAGCTGAGAAATGTTATACTTCTGAGCTAGTATTTCAGCATAGGGAAATACGTCACACAATGAATTATTTGGAAATACATATATATTAAGAAGCTGTCTTTAATTGGAGAGAGATAAACCATGAGAGACTATGGACTCTGAGAAACAAACTGAGGGTTCTAGAGGGGAGGGGGAGAGGGGATTGGTTAGCCCGGTGATGGGTATTAAGGAGGGCACGTACTTCATGGAGCAGTGGGTGTTATACGAAAACAATGAATTGTGGATCACTACATCAAAAACTAATGATGTATTGTGCGGTGACTAACTAACATAACAAAATAAAATTTTTTTTAAAAAAGAAGCTGTCTTTACACAGAAACACACATGAATCCAGGCTGTGTACTCACCAGGTGGAAAGTATTATAAGCAGAGGCTCCCAGGAACCCAACCCCAGATTTCTCCCAGAAACAATGGCTCAATATCTGTGCCCTCAGTGACCATAACACAGCAGCCATGAATGCCAGGAGGCACTGAATGCATGGTCCTTGTTGGATCCCCATTCCTTCCTGACCATAGCACTCTTGTTCTCTTTCCTGGACCATCTCTTTTCTGTTCAGGGACACACTTGCCCTGCTACCTCTCAGGCATCACCTATATCAGTGCCTCTCATATTTTATGCCTCTGTGAATCCCTTGCTGGTTTTGCTAAAATGCAAATTGTGATTCAGTGACTCTCAGGTGAGACCAAGACCCTATATTTCTAACAAGCCCCAGTGTGAAAAACTCTGTGGCTACCCCTGAGCCTCACACACAGCAAGTATCCTGCCTTCCTCTTTTTATTCAGAATACTTGGAGCAACAGGTCCACTCCAATAAATGTCTACAGTTAAATAACTCGAATGGTCACAGGTAAAACTGTGTTTCTCCTCAGTCTCAGAATTGACACAAGGAACCATGAGAATGTGAAGTCCCTCGGCAAAAAAAAAGACTTTTAACAAGAAAAGCATCAAATATCTCAATTACTGCAAACATGTCAGGAAGTAAAAGAAGCTGAAAAAGCTATAAATGTGGCAAATATTCAACACAGATTTTTATTGAGGACATATTCCATGTAGGTCAGACACCGTACCAAAAAGTCAAAAAAAAAAAAAAATGGACTTTGATCTCAACAGGTCTAAGTATTAGAAGGAGAAAAGGGACCTCACAGGGGACAATACGGGGTGGGGTCAGAAATAGATTTGCCAAAGTGCAACTAAAAATTGAGGAAATTTTCACCAGGCAGAGACTGCTTCCACTAGTAAATCAGGGAAGGCTCTCGAGGAACTGACATTTGATGCCTGATGTCCCATGGAGGTTCTGGGACTTCATTCCACCAGAGTTAAATTTTGAATTTTAAAGTCCCAGAATCAGGTCACAACAACAAATCCCACGAAATTACACTAAACTTATAGTGACAACAGATAATTAAGCAGAACTGAAAGACAAAATTGCATGTAGAGAGTTGCAAGGACATCACCACTGAGCTGGGCTTAGATAAATCCTGGAGCCTGGGCTGCTGGGATCTCACTCCACAGGGAAGCCGGTGCACTGAAGTCTCCAGTGTGTTTTCCTGGGAGGAACAGAGGAGGAGTCACTCTGCAGCAGGTGGAGGTGAGAACAGCAGGGGGGAGGCCACTGGAAGCAGGAGGGTTGAAGACAGACTGAAAGGTGGGAAGACACACAGGAAAGAGGAGGAAGGTGGCTCCAGAGACTCACCCCCGCTTCCAGAGCCACAACGCCAGAACTGCCAGAAGCACCAGGGGCACTACTACTGCCAGGAAGACCAAGCCCACGGAGTGGGGCTGTTCTGTGGGTTTGGTGCACAAAGCATGTCATTTCCCATCCAATCCGAGTTGAACTGCACCTCCCTGGTCCTCTTTGCCTCTGTATTTCTCTGCCTCACCAACCACCCTTCCTCCTTTCACTTCTCCCATTCTTCCTGAGATGGACCCTTCACCCAACTCTCTCTATCTTTCAACATCTAGAGGGCTCCCACCCTTAGTTCTCCATTCCTTGGTTTACTGATTTTAGTCATTTTTGGTCTGGAATCCCTAGCAACCCAAATTTTCATCTGGCTCTCACACTCTGCTCTAACCACCAACGACCTCCTTTCCCAGGTGGGTCCCAGCTCTTTCTCACCCCAGTGGAGGACCATGTCCTGGCCTCCTAGACTGCTATGTCTCACTCGGCATGACAGGCCAGCTGCCTCACTGGCTTTCACATCCAAGGACGTCTGAAGATACCATGTCCCATCAGCATGGGGCAGGACGTCACCTCGCTGGGTGCCCTGTTGCTCCTTCTCACCTCGCATCCACATCACCCACACAGGCTTTGGGTGGAAGCCAGAGATATGGCACACCAGCAGGAGATGGCCAGGACCAGGACCGGGGCCAGTGGACAGCCAGGCCTCTGGCCTCTCTGCAGACACAAGACAGGTATTCACAGACTGAGAGGGTAGATCTTCACATCACTTTAGATAGACACATCTTACTACCTCTTGAAACCTATCACCAACCCCCATCTCCCTCTTGGCTCCTTCTTTGAAGGAATGGTGTAAATTTATGAGTGCAGAGTAGAGAATTCATGGAGGAAGGGAACAGGACTGACCTTGTCGCTGGAGATCTTCCTTCCCTGCATCAAGAAGACTCAAGAGGAACCGGGGGCAGGAGTCACTAAAGAGTGTGTGTAGTCCCTCATTGGTCATATGGTACTGATTGAATAGTTTGCAGACCTGCTGAGCCCTACTTCCTCCCTTTGGAGATGGCCACCATGTCATGTTCTGGAAGCTTGCGAGATCTGCCCCTTGATAAGCAATCCACACAAATCCTACTGATGCTTCCCCAGTGTGTAGCTTACAGCCTTCTGCCAGCTGTACCTGGAAGGGATCTGGGGAAGAGAAGTTGTGAGTTATAGGACAGGGGGACTGAAGGAGATGAAATGAGATGAGTGGAATTCCTGGAGGGCAGAAGCAGAGGGGAAAGTTCTGGGGATTGGAGGGAATGGAGCACAGTTTTGTTTGATGGGAGGCTCACACAAAGAGGAAGTGGTGGTCACTGGAGGCAGAGGAAGAGGTGAATGATAGAGGAAGGAAAAAATGTTGGAGGAGAGACATGAATGATGTGGGCAGAGAATAAGGAAGGGCTCAGCAGGAGAGCTGGGGATAAAAAACAATCTAGGGTGAAGGAACTGCAGTGCAGTACAGGGAAAACATAGACAGAATTTGCTGATGGGATTGAATGGGGACAAAAGTACAGTTCAAGGAGTCAGTCACAGAGTAAGGGAAAAGAGGGTGCCTGGTTGGAGGCCAGGGAAAGTGATGGTCATGGGAGACACTAGTGGGAGACAGGAGAGCACAGCCTGTGGTCAATGAGAGGAGTGGGAATTAGCAGAAGATATGAAGCTTTTCAAGAATCGGGGTCTGGCTTCTACCCCCTGCCCAGAGGTTGTGATTCAGATTTATGATAGGGAAACCTGAATTTCAGAAACTAGTGGAGGCTCTTTCCTAGAGGAAGAAGGAACTCAAGGAGACACACACACACTTGCACATCCATCCCTCCTTCCCTGAGGGAACTGAACTTACATTCAAGCTGCCAGTGTCTGACATGGTCTTGAAACACCTGACGAAATCCAATGGAGTATGTGTACAATAACTTTTCCAATTTCATCAGCTGCTCAGTGGTCCAGTTGCCCCTGGACCAAGGCCAAAGGAAAATGAAAGCCCCAGTCTTATTGTCCCAGCCATGAGTCTGCAGCTCATTCAGCCAAGCTGAACCCAGACTTTGTGTCCAGGAATGGTTGTAAAAGGATACGGTCAAGATAATTTGGAAGGACATCGGCTCCTGAAAAGCTGTGGAAAAAGGACAGACAGACTGAGGAAGAGGGAGTCATTGGGAAGGAGAGAGAATGGAGAAGAAGGTGCCAGGGACAGGAACCAAAATCTGGAGGACAGGGAAGCCATAGTTGTCTCAGGAGACATGTGCTGCCCCAGAGCCCTGAGCTTCGTACCCATCCTTCAGAAGAGCACAGGACACTGGGGTCAGGGATGCTCAGGAAGGAACCAGGCTGACACTCTCCCTCTCCAGCTATATGGTGGGGACCCACACCACAAATGGTCACATACACTCACAAACAAACACACTTACAAAGTCACACAACTTTACACACTCTTGCACAAACATACACAGATACAAATGCACACATGTATACAGACACAGAGACACACATATGTACATATGCAAACACAGACATACAGACACACACCCACGGGTACACATATGTAGACACACACAGAGTTGCACACCTATACACAAATACACAAACACATACTTACACACATATGCATACATAGAGACACATAGGCATGTGTACACACATCATACCCACATGCACCCACAGGGCAGGGCCAGAGTTCTCACCATCTTCACTGTCACCACCTGGGAGGAGAACCACCAGCAACACAAGTTGCAGGAACAGCATTGTATTTGCAGATGTTCTTTCTGTCTCTTAGAAAGTAGGTCTTTGACATCTGTTCTAGCAAACCTACCCTACACACAGCCCCTCTCTTCTGATTTCCTTCTCCACACAGAAAGCTTCCCTGGGTCTCTGCAACAATACAAATGTGCTCCTCCCTCAACCCTGGACACCTACTCAGACTCTCACTTCCCCTCCTGGTCTGACTCTCCTCTCTGGCTTCTAGTTTCTTCATGTCACCAGCTTCCATCCTGCTCCACATCCCCTAATTCAAATGCTACAGAATGAGTCCTGTGTGGCATGGAAAAGTCATCCCATCTCTTGTGCCTTTCCTTCTCATCCAGACAGTAACCCATGAAAACACATGGCTCCCCAGAACCCAGCCCTGGATGCTGTTGTCCCTCTGTCCCTCCTGCCCTTGTGACACCCTCCATTTATTTACATTCCTATCTCACTCCCACCACAGCTCATGCACATCTCTTGTTTCTCACTGCTTGTGTTAAAAAACAAAATCAACCAGGTAAATTTGAAGATCTAGTTGGTTTTATTAAGTGATTCAAGAATGGGGCAGCATCCAGAAGGGGGCGGAGCAAGATGGCGGAGGAGTAGGAGACCTGGATTTCCTCTCCTCTCAGGAATTCAGCTGGATAGGGGTCAAACCATTCTGAACACCGACAAACTCAAAAGGAGATTGAGGAAAAGAAGAGCAACAACTCTCTCATCAGAAAAGCGACCACTTTCTGGAAGGAAGGACGTGCGGAGAAGTGAAACCGAGGCGATATTCGGGAGGATAGACGGCGGGGGAGGGGCCTCCATCGGCGCTTCTGGCAAGTGATAGAGCCGCGGGGCACAAAATCGGAACTTTTAGAAGTCTGCTCCGCCGAGGGATGTCACTCTGGGGGCTAAGCGGGGGTGGAACCCTCCGGGACAGTGGGGTCTCAGGACCCTCGGGGTCGCAGAAAGACCGGGGGTGCCTGAGGGCGGCAGAGCTCCCAGGTAACGGAGCAGGGAAGCCGGCTGCAGAGGCGGAGCCCAGGCGCGGGCTCTCAGCTCAGGGTGGCCATAAACCGTGATCCGCGGCCCAGTCGGGCCCCTGCTCCTCCAGCAGGGACCCAACAAGCGGCAGATCCGGGGACACTCACCTTCCTCCCCCGGGAGGAGCCGCGCGGGAGGGCACCGCAGGGATCTGCTGGGTTTGGAGACTCCACCTGGGGTCGGTGCCAGAGAGAGAAACGCGCGGTCACAAGCCGGGCGAGCACGGGGTGCGGCCGGAGACCGGGGAGACGGGAGTGACTGACTGCTTTTCTCTGGGGGCTCACTGAGGAGCGGCGCCCCGAGTTCTCGGCTCCTCCGGAGCGGAGATTGGGAGGCCGCCATTCTCACTCTCGTCCTCCAAAGCCATAGGGAAAGCTTGCAAGGAACAAAAGCTCCCAAGAGCAAACCCGAGCAGATTACTTAGCCCGGACCGGGCAAGGGCAGGGCAATTCCGCCTCCAGCAAAGACTTTTGGAAACCATGGCAACAGGCCCCTTACCCAGAAGATCAGCAAGAACAGGCAGCCAAGACCAAGTTTAGCGATCAATGAGAACGGCAGAACTCCAGCGCTACGGGAATACTGCACATAGAATTCATGGCTTTTTTACCATGATTCTTTAGTCTTTCAAAGTTAATTTTTTTTTAACTGTCTTTTTTCTTTTTTTTTTTTAATTTTTCTTTTTCCCTTTTTCAACCAACATCTTATCAATCCCTTTTTTAAAAAATCATTTTTATTTTTCATTTTTAGAGTCATATTCTATCCCTTCATAGTAGTTACCCACATTTGGGCTTATATATATAAGTTGTTCTCTCTTTAAAATTTTGAGATAGTATCTTCTAACAGATCAAAATATACCCTAAATCTCTAGTATATGGTTTTTTTCTACTCTCTCTCTTTTTTTTCTGCCTGGTCACATTCTCTCCCTTTTTTTTTCTTTTTTCTTTTTTTAAATCCTCTTCTTTATTTTTTCAAACAACTTCTTATCAATTCCTTTTATAAAATTTTTTATAATTTCCATCTTTACAGCATATTCCATCCCTTCATCATATCAACCCTTATTTTTGTACATATATAAGTTTTTCTTTCTTTAAAATTTTGGGAGGCACTTTCTTCTAACAGACCAAATACAACCAAAATCTAGTGTGTGGCACTGATCTATATACCAGCCTGATCATATTTGATCACATTCTGGTTTTTTTTTGTTTTGTTTTGTTCTGTTTTTGTTTGTTTTTATCTTTATCTTTTCCTTTTCCTTTTTTTTTTCTTTTTTTCTTTTTCTTTTTTCTCTCTTTCCCTTTCTTTTCCCACTGCTTCAGGTCTTTTCTGATTTGTTTAGAGTATATTTTCTGGGAGTGTTGTTACCCTGTTAGCATTTTGTTCTCTCATTAATCTATTCTCCTCTGGGCAAAATGACAAGACAGAAAAAATCACCTCAACAAAAAGAACAAGAGGTAGTACCGACTGCCAGGGACCTACTCAATACGGACATTAGTACGATGTCAGATCTAGAGTTCAGAATCATCATTTTAAAGATACTAGCTGGGCTTGAAAAAAGCATGGAAGTTATTAGAGAAACCCTTTCTGGAGAAGTAAAAGAACTAAAATCTAACAAGTCGAAATCAAAAAGGCTATTAATGAGGTGCAATCAAATATGGGGGCACTAACTGCTAGGATAATTGAGGCAGAAGAGAGAATCAGTGATATAGAAGACTAAATGATGGAAAATAAAGAAGCTGAGAAAAAGAGAGATAAACAGCTACTGGATCACGAGGGCAGAATTCGAGAGATAAGCGATACCATAAGATGAAACAACATTAGAATAATTGGGATCCCAGAAGAAGAAGAAAGAGAGAGAGGGGCAGAAGGTATAATGGAGCAAATTATAGCAGAGAACTTCCCTAATTTGGGGAAGGAAACAGGCATCAAAATCCAGGAAGCACAGAGAACCCCTCTCAAAATCAATAAAAATAGGTCAACAGCCTGACATCTAATAGTAAAACTTATGAGTCTCAGAGACAAAGAGAAAATCCTGAAAGCAGCTCGGGAGAAGAGTTATGTAGCCTACAATGGTAGAAACATTAGATTGGCAACAGACTTATCCACAGAGACCTGGCAGGCCAGAAAGGACTGGCATGATATCTTCAGAGCACTAAACAGGAAAAATATGCAGCCAAGAATACTATATCCAGCTAGGTTGTCATTGAAAATAGAAGGAGAGATAAAAATCTTCCAGGACAAACAAAAACTAAAGGAATTTGCAAACACGAAACCAGCCGTACAAGAAATCTTGAAAGGGGTCCTCTAAGCAAAGAGAGAGCCTAAAAGCAACATAGACCAGAAAGGAACACAGACAATATACAGTAACAGTCACCTTACAGGCAAGACAATGGCACTAAATTCCTATCTTTCAATAGTTACCCTGAATGTAAATGGACTAAATGCCCCAATCAATAGACACAGGCTATCAGATTGGATTAAAAAACAAGACCCATCGATATGCTGTCTGCAAGAGACTCATTTTAGACCCAAAGACACCCCCAGATTGAAAGTGAGGGGGTGGAAAACCATTTACCATGCTAATGGACACCAAAAGAAAGCTGGGGTGGCAATCCTTATATCAGACAAATTAGATTTTAAACCAAAGACTAATAAGAGATGAGGAAGGACACTATGTCCTACTTAAAGGGTCTATCCAACAAGAAGATCTAACAATTGTAAATATCTATGCCCCTAACATGGGAGCAGCCAATTATATAAGGCAATTAATAACAAAAGCAAAGAAACACATCGACAACAATACAATAATAGTGGGGGACTTTAAGACCCCCCTCATTGAAATGGACAGATCGTCTAAGCAAAAGATCAACAAGGAAATAAAGACTTTAAATGACACACTGGACCAAATGGACTTCACAGACATATTCAGAACATTCCATCCCAAAGCAACGGAATACACATTCTTCTCTAGTCCCCATGGAACATTCTCCAGAATCGATCACATCCTAGGTCATAAATCAGGTCTCAACTGGTACCAAAAGACTGGGATCATTCCCTGCCTATTTTCAGACCACAATGCTTTGAAACTAGAACTCAATCACAAGAGGAAAGTCGGAAAGAACTCAAATACATGGAGGCTAAAGAGCATCCTACTGAGGAATGAATGGGTCAACCAGGAACTTAAAGAAGAATTTTAAAAATTCATGGAAACCAATGAAAATGAAAACACAACTGTTCAAAATCTTTGGGATACAGCAAAGGCAGTCCTAAGAGGAAAGTATATAGCAATACAAGCCTTTCTCAAGAAACAAGAAAGGTCTCAAGTACACAATCTACCCCTACACCTAAAGGAGCTGGAGAAAGAACAGCAAATAAAGCCTAAACCCAGCAGGAGAAGAGAAATAATAAAGATCAGAGCAGAAATCAATGAAATAGAAACTAAAAGAACAGTAGAACAGATCAACGAAACTAGGAGCTGGTTCTTTGAAAGAATTAACAAGATTGATAAACCCCTGGCCAGACTTATCAAAAAGAGAAGAGAAATGACCCAAATCAACAAAATCATGACTGAAAGAGGAGAGATCACAACCAACACCAAAGAAATACAAACAATTATAAGAACATATTATGAGCAACTCTATGCCAGCAAATTCGATAGCCTGGAAGAAATGGATGCATTCCTAGAGATGTATCAACTACCAAAACTGAACCAGGATGAAATAGAAAACCTGAACAGACCTATAACCACTAAGGAAATGGAAGTAGTCATCAAAAATCTCCCAACAAACAAAAGCCCAGGGCCAGATGGCTTCCCAGGGGAATTCTACCAAACATTCCAAGAAGAATTAATACCTATTCTTCTGAAACTGTTCCAAAAAATAGAAATGGAAGGAAAACTTCCAAACTCATTTTATGAGGCCAGCATTACCTTGATCCCAAAACCAGACAAAGACCCCATCAAAAAGGAGAACTACAGACCAATATCCCTGATGAACATGGATGCAAAAATTCTCACCAAAATACTAGCCAATAGGATCCAACAGTACATTAAAAGGATTATTCACCATGACCAAGTGGGATTTATCCCTGGGCTGCAAGGTTGGTTCAACATCCGCAAATCAATCAACGTGATACAATATATTAAGAAAGAACAAGAATCATATGATCCTCTCAATAGATGCAGAAAAAGCATTTGACAAAGTATAGCATCCTTTCTTGATCAAAACTCTTCAGAGTATAAGCATAGAGGGTACATACCTCAATATCATAAAAGCCATCTATGAAAAACCTACAGCGAATATCTTTCTCAATGGGGAAAAACTGAGAGCTTTCCCCCTAAGGTCAGGAATGCAGCAGGGATGTCCACTATCACCACTGCTATTCAACATAGTATTAGAAGTCCAAACCACAACAGACAACAAAAAGAAATAAAAGGCATCCAAATCTGCAAAGAAGAAGTCAAACTCTCACTCTTTGCAGATGATATGATACTTTATGTAGAAAACCCAAAAGACTCCACCCCAAAACTCCTAGAACTCATACAGGAATTCAGTAAAGTGGCAAGATATAAAATCAATGCACAGAAGTCAGTGGCATTCCTATACACCAACAACAAGACAGAAGAAAGAGAAATTAAGGAGTCAATCCCATTTACAATTGCACCCAAAACCATAAGATACCTAGGCATAAATCTAACCAAAGAGGCAAAGGATCTGTACTCAGAAAACTATAAAATACTCATGAAAGAAACTGAGGAAGACACAAAGAAATGGAAAAACGTTCCATGCTCATGGATTGGAAGAACAAATATTGTGAAGATGTCAATGCTACCTAGAGCAATCTATACATTCAATGCAATGCCCATCAAAATACCATCCACTTTTTTCAAAGAAATGGAACAAATCATCCTAAAATTTGTATGGAACCAGAAAAGACCCCAAATAGCCAGAGGAATGTTGAAAAAGAAAAGCAAAGCTGGCGGCATCACAATTCCAGACTTCCAGCTCTATTACAAAGCTGTCATCATCAAGACAGTATGGTACTGGCACAAAAACCGGCACATAGATCAATGGAACAGAATAGAGAGCCCAGAAATGGACCCTCAACTGTATGGTCAACTCATCTTTGACAAAGCAGGAAAGAATGTGCAATGGAAAAAAGACAGTCTCTTCAACAAATGGTGTTGGGAAAATTGGGTAGCCACATGCAGAAGAATGAAAGTGGACCATTTCCTTACACCACACACAAAAATAGACTCCAAATGGTTGAAAGACCTCAATGTGAGACAGGAGTCCATCAAAATCCTAAAGGAGAACACAGGCAGCAACCTCTTCGACCTCAGCCGCAGCAACTTCTTCCTAGAAACATCGCCAAAGGCAAGGGAAGCAAGGGCAAAAATGAACTATTGGGACTTCATCAAGATAAAAAGCTTTTGCACAGCAAAGGAAACAGTCAACAAAACCAAAAGACAACCGACAGAATGGGAGAAGATATTTGCAAATGACATATCAGATAAAGGGCTAGTATCCAAAATCTATAAAGAACTTATCAAACTCAACACCCAAAGAACAAAGAATCCAATCAATAAATGGGCAGAAGACATGAACAGACATTTTTCTAAAGAAGACATGCAAATGGCCAACAGACACATGAAAAAGAGCTCAATATCGCTCGGCATCAGGGAAATCCAAATCAAAACCTCAATGAGATACCACCTCACACCAGTCAGAATGGCTAAAATTAACAAGTCAGGAAATGACAGATGTTGGCAGGGATGTGGAGAACGGGGAAGCCTCCTACACTGTTGGTGGGAATGCAAGCTGGTGCAGCCACTCTGGAAAACAGCATGGAGGTTCCTCAAAAAGTTGAAAATAGAGCTACCATATGACCCAGCAATTGCACTACTGGGTATTTACCCCAAAGATACAAAAGTAGGGATCCGAAAGGGTACGTGCACCCCGATGTTTATAGCAGCAATGTCCACAATAGCCAAACTGTGGAAAGAGCCAAGATGTCCATCGACAGATGAATGGATAAAGAAGAGGTGGTATATATATACAATGGAATATTATGCAGCCATCAAAAGGAATGAGATCTTGCCCTTTGCAACGACGTGGATGGAACTGGAGGGTATTATGTTGAGCGAAATAAGTCAAACAGAGAAAGACATGTATCATATGACCTCACTGATATGAGGAATTCTTAATCTCAGGAAACAAACTGAGGGTTGCTGGAGTGGGGGGTGGGGTGGGAGGAATGGGGTGACTGGGTGATAGACACTGGGGAGGGTATGTGCTCTAGTAAGCGCTGTGAATTGTGCAAGACTGTTGAATCTCAGATCTGTACCTCTGAAACAAATAATGCAATATATGTTAAGAAAAAAAAAAGAAGAAGAAGAAGATAGCAGGAAGGGAAGAATGAAGGGGGGGAAATCGGAGGGGTAGACGAACCATGAGAGATGATGGACTCTGAAAAACAAACTGAGGGTTCTAGAGGGGAGGTGGGTGGGAGGATGGGTTAGCCTGGTGATGGGTATTGAGGAGGGCACGTTCTGCATGGAGCACTGGGTGTTATGCACAAACAATGAATCGTGGAACACTACATCTAAAACTAATGATGTAATGTATGGGGATTAACATAACAATAAAAAATAATTTAAAAAATTGAATTTAAAGTGAAAAAAAAAAAGAATGGGGCAGCATCCGTCTGGCAGATAGCTCTGAGGAGTGGTGCAAATGAGAAGTTTGTACAGGAAGGAACTTGGCAAAACAAGAGAAAGGAGTGTTTCAGGGAAGGTCACCTTCCCTTAACTGGGAGAACAGGGGATCTTACCATGCAGATGCCTCCCCTCCTTGGGGGATTGAGAGGACCCACATGACAGAATACCTCACTGGTGCTGACCAGAGAGTTCTTCATTGACAGGTGAACATTTATGGGGAGGTGGGAACCATAGTTAGGTTAGGGATTAAGCAAGATTTGGGGACATGGCCTGGCCCAAGGTGCCATATTAGGCCTCTGGGTTTCTTTTTTAACAGTTGCTCTATTTGCTTGTCCAGATTCCCTCATGATTTCCTATGTAACAGTATCAGCAATGACCAGTCTGCCATTATTTTTAGGGAGGAGCCAGTAGCCATCACAGAGACCACAAGACATTGAAACATCTGAAGAATACCCCCTCAAGTCAGACCTGAATTAATATATATTCTTTCACCAGTCACTTAGCACCTGCCTGGATCCAAGCACCGTGCTACTCTCATGAAAATAGAGTGTTCACAGAGCAATCACTTTATGCAAGGAGGTTTTAGTCTATTTGAGAAGAAAAACCATAAAGAACTATGCATTTTGAGGGCGCCTGGGTGGCTCAGTTGGTTAAGTGACTGCCTTCGGCTCAGGTCATGATCCTGGAGTCCCAGGATCGAGTCCTGCATCGGGCTCCCTGCTAGGCAGGGAGTCTGCTTCTCCCTCTGACCCTCCTCCCTCTCATGCTCTCTGTCTCTCATTCTCTCTCTCAAATAAATAAATAAAATCTTAAAAAAAAAAAAAAAGAACTATGCATTTTGGTGTGCTCAGTTTTATTATAATGTGCAGACTCTAGACAAACACATGTCTGCTGGAAACAATATATTCTAAAGTAGTGATCCTTGCTGATGTTTGCCCACTCAGAATCTTGACTCACTGTTAGGCCTCGGGTGTTTCTACCCCCTGGTGATCCCCACATCTAACATAGGACCTGGCAAGTGGTAGGTGCTCAGTGATTATTTCTGAATGATTGAATAATTCAGTTCTGGGATCCAATTACTCTTAATTATTATGGAGATCTTCAACACAAAAATTTTTTAAGCATCACAAAATGTTAGTTGTAATCCTACTCGATGAAATGAGAATCCTACACATTTTTTCTTGAAAATAAAGAAATATGATAATGATCAGGAAGTTTACACAGAGATTCCCACTGTAAATCTCCTATACTTGTCATACAAAACCATAAGAATTTATAGGAAGTGGGGTTAGTAGAGTGTTCTAGAATCATGTCTCCAGATTCCCTTCTTACTGTTCCTGCTCAAATGTTCCATGCTTGCCTTACTATGACCTGGCCTCTCCTAGACATGATGACCTTCCTCTTTCATGGTGTTCTTAAGTGTTTAAAGGCTGTTCAATATTTATTTGTGCTTTATATCATTTGGATAAATGTGTTTGAGCTATTTGTCTTGTTATTTCTTGGCTAACAAGTAAACAGAAGTAATCTCAAGCTAATGTTAGAAAGATAATATTTTTTTGGAAAGGGTCGATTGGAATATAGAAAGAGTCACTCCCATAGTTAAGATTTTGAAAAGTAGGATAATCAAAATCATGTCTCTTGAATCCATCAGAGCTGAAGGATCAGGGAAAATTGTTAACCCAAAATCTAGGGAAAGACAGACTCCTCTGAGGGTATAGGGTATGCAAACCCTTGCTTTCTTGGGACAGATGCTCTATAAGTCAGAAAGAAGAATTCAGCTAAAATTGTTAACAAATGACTGAAGGTTAGCATGAGTACCTGGAGCCCCCGAGAGTCAAGAGACTCGGGAAATTCTCTGTATCTCCAGGCTTTTTTCCCTTGACCTCACCAGGGGTTCCTGACAAGCTGGAATCCAGGATACAGACCAGAGAACTGTTCTCTCCTAGTACAAGCCTGTGGACTGAGATCAGTTGCTGCCTGAGAAGGTCGGGAAGGCCACCATCTCCCACACAGAAAGAATCCTTAACCCAGTGTGAGAAGGCAGGGAATTGCCTCAGGGCAGAAGTGAAACCACACTGCAGCTGAGGGGAAGGACCAGTTGGGGAAGGAGAGTACCACACCCTGTGCCAGAATAAAAGATTCCGCCTACTGAGGGAAAGGTGGGAACCCTTAGAAGGCCCAATCCCAAAACTGAAAAACAAAGCACCTGGCTGAGGATGAGACTGGACCAAAAGAGAGCTAGTGCCCCACTCTCTGTCCCAGGCAGGCTAGTGAGTAGGGTACCAAGAGCAGCTCTGCTGGTGGAGGGGCAAGAGAATGAAGACAGGTCGCCATGAGGCACTTCCTGTTATAAAATTGTAAATCCAAAATGATTTCATGAAGTGAGTTCCCACGCTGGGCTTCATACCCAATCTAACTAATTTAACCCCATGAGAAATGTGACCTTAACCGGTCAGTGTCAGTAAATTTTTCTTTCCATCAGAGCCAATGAGTCTGTGTAAATAAAGGCTGTTACTAGTGGGATCTCAGAGGTCAAACAGCCCAAAGTTGGTGGGTGCACATCAAACACTGAAAGGCTGTTAGAGCCCTTGCCACCTCCAGAAGCCTCCTGAGATAGGATAAGTTGGTCACCAAACTGGTTAGATTGACAATAGGTCACCTGCCAACCTCAAGAAAACTTCTGAGCAACGAGGTACACTGTAACATATGCACAGCCCAGTCCCACAAACTGTCCCTTGTAGGTATTACTGCAGCTCCAGGAAACCCAGAAGCTTATTTAATGGGGGTCCTTAAATGTGCCACCTTCTGGGGCACCCATTCAGTTCATGTCTAAGAAGTAGAGTCCTGGAAGTTGTACTCATGGAGCAAGATTAAAAAAAAAATTATTAAAAATAACCTAGAGTTACAGTGGCCCCTATGGGGAACATTCCACTTAGACCATTGTTCATTTAGGAAGTGCCCTTGAAAGTAAGGGTTCCCAAATTCAATAAATGGACGCCTATATTAATTGGCATGCAGAAAATTCCAAGAAGCATCAAGATTCCAAAATAGTCTCATTGAAAGATTTGTTACAAAAAGCTGATAAAAAACCTAAAATACAACATGTGCCTAAGAGAAAAGAGAAAGGCTGATATAGCTCCTAATGCCCCTCTACCCTTCCTCACCTGAGGACTCACTGTCTCATTTTCTATCTCAACCACCCCTCCACTCTGAAGACACTGGTCCCTTTCAAACAAAACCTCCTGAGGTTACAGGTGATCCTCCTCAGAGATCTTCCACTCCTTGGTCAAAGACTGAACAAAGGGCCACAGCAAAATAGTTCTTCAACCTAGAGAGGGTCCTCCAGAATTGTTTTAAATAGATTACTTCCTGACCCCAGTAGTCAGGGAAATAAAAGTTCACATTAGTCCTTCCTTTCCAAATCCAAACCCATTGACTACTAATCCTTTTCTGAAATAACTATTTCCTTCTTGCTCATCTCCTTTGACATTCTAAGAACATGGTTTGTGGCTTTCTGCTGCCTGGGATATGCAGGTTGTTGGTTCTTTCTTTGGTGATCTTGGGGGGTGGCTCTAGATCTGGTAAAAGTGGTATCTTTGTGGATGCCTCTTGGGTCCATAAGGTTGTACTGCCAGAATTCTTTACCGTTTGTCCCAGCTACATCCTGATAAAATAGTTCTAAAAATTTAATAACTCCATAATAGAAAATTGGGCCAAATTAAAAGCTGATATTCAGAGCTTGATAGAAAATGTTTTAGGCCTCCTCTCCTCAGCTAAAGGTACCCAGAGGAAAAGAAGACTTTCTCATACGTGGATGGATGTGTCAAGTCCTTTGATATCTTTCAGGCAATTGGGAAATTCTTTGAGAAACTAAAGACAGCTGTTCTTGTTTTACACATCTAGTCTTTATGGGGCCAGAGGTATGGTTCCAAAGGAATTCAAAAACTAACAATCCTCTTTTATCTGAAAATCCTATATGTATTCTAACCATTCTGGCCTTAAAAGATCAAAAGACCTTCTAGAAAGGACTTGAATTTATTTTCTGTGTCTTTCAATTGTAAATATACAGAGTTCTGCCTGGTCTTCTCCAGGAATTCCTTTCAAATGCAAATTTCAGGGAGATAATCCTTACCAACTACAAATAAGAGGGGAAAGCCCATTTAAAAGGTGACTTGCCCAGGTGCTTGAGTGGCTCAGTGGGTTAGAATGACTCTTGACTTTGGCTCATGTCATGATCTCAGGGTCATGAAATTGAGCCCTATGTATAGCTTTGAGCTCAGGGTGGAGTCAGCTTGAGATTCTCCCTCTGCCCCTCCCCCCCACTTGTGCTCATTCTCTCTTTAAATAAATCAATAAAATCTTTTTTTAAAATTAAAAAAAAAAAAAAGAGTAAAACCTGAATTGCCAAGGACAAATACAAATCTTAAGTGTCTTTTCCACAAATACTTTTTAAAAAAATCTTTAGCCATCTAGACAAATCATGGTCATTTATTCCATCTGCCCAAAACAAACAAAATACCTCAAATGCAACTTTTATAATTAGCGAACTTTGCACCTTTTTGATGTCAGTAATTTAAAAACAGAAGCTGTAAGTTCTACCTCTGTCTTGTATGTTCATATCTGTCCATACTGTGTTGTAAATATGTTTCTGCCTCGGGAAGGCATTGCTAAAATTAATTTGTGAAAGAGCTATTTACTGGGCTTGAACACAAACAGTTGTGAGGATTGGGCATTCTAAAACTCAAAAAGATAGAAGCAGACTCTGATGTTGTTCAAGTTTGTGTGAATTGGAAAATATTTAATATAAAAGCTAGTTTGAGATTGATGGTTTAATTAAAACAAACATGTTTTTAGAGTTCTCAGCATTAAATATAACACTTCTACCTGTTTTGCTAACCGAGTAAGGGTACCTTATCTTGTATAAGACCCATCAACAACAACAATAACAAAACATATATGTTGGCTGACTTCCTCTAATGCCTCATGAGTTTTGTGGGTAATTTGTACATAATTGTTAAGAACAATTAAATTAAATAGTTGTGAAAAAGATTAAAAGGTTTGTAAGTAGACTTCCAAATAGCTCCAAAATCTTTGATAATTTAAAAATCAAGTTTTGCTAAGTCAAACAATTGAGTTAAGTTCAAGCCATTAAATGTTTAGATCATTTCCAGATAAGACAAAATCCTGGAGCATGCATTACTAAACACAGGCTTCCCTACTTTAGGCTTAGTACAGAAAAACTAAAATACTTGGGTATGTCAATGTTAATTACAAAATTCAGGTGACACACGTTTCTAGAAATTTTAAATATCTCCATAAATTTTCAAGTTTAAAAAATGCTGATAGAACAAACAGTTCACAATGGCTCACTTACTAGTTTTTCATAGAAAAGAAAGTTCACGAGGGTTAAGAATTCTAAGTAATATGTGTAATGAAAGCTACTAGAAATCATATGGGAAATATCCTCATATACCAGAAAAGTAGGATGTGTTTATGGTCAGAAAGGGTGTAAGGAATGGAGATGCTTTTTTTTTTTTTTGAGATAAAGAAATTAATTTTGTCCTAAAACAAGGTTAATTCTTTAAAGAAAGACATAGGACAAAATAGAATATAAAAAAAGATAATTGTAGAAGGTTTATGGGAAATGTAGCTTTAAAAATAAATAATAATGTGAGGTCAAACTGGGTAAAACTAAAATAAATTTAAATGAGACTGTGATCAAACACTTCTCCTTAATTCTTAAAATTATTGCAAAATCTGCTAAAGCAAGAGCAGGACAACAAAGGTCCTTAAAATCTCTAGCCAAAGTTTTCTTTGATAAGAGAATAACTCTTGATCATCTTTTAGATGTGCAAGGAGGTGTCTATCTGATTCCAACATCACCTGCTAGGCCAGGAAGGACACTTCTGGGGAAGCTGAAACTCCATTGCATAAGAGCAAGCCACTGGGCTTACAAAACTGATGCCTTCCTCAGGGTGACTTGATGCTCACGACCAAGCCAGTTAACAGGGCTACCACCTCACATTCGGACCCTCTCCTTTTTTTTTTTTTTCCTTTTTTCAAGATTTTATTTAAATTCCAGTTAGTTAACATACCCTGTAATATTAGTTTCAGATTAGAATTTAATGGCTCATCACTTATATATAACACCCAGTGCTCATCACAACAAGTGCCCTCCTTAATACCCATTCCCTGCCCACCCCCCAGTCACCTTTCTCCATCAACCCTCAGTTTGTTCTCTACGGTTAACAGCCTGTTTTATGGCTTGCCTCTCTCTTTTTCCCCCTATGTTCATCCGTTTTGCCTGTTTTATGGCTTGCCTCTCTCTTTTTCCCCCTATGTTCATCTGTTTTGTTTCTAAAATTCACATATGAATGAAATGTTATTTTGCTTTCTCTGACTTATTTTGCTTAGCATAATACACTCTAGCTCCATCCACATCATTGCAAATGGCAAGATTTCATTCTTTTTATGGCTGAATAATATTCCATTGTGTATATACACCACATCTTCTTTATCCATTTGTCAGTCAATGGACATTTGGGCTGCTTCCATAATTTGGCTATTGTTGATGATGATGCTATAAACACCTGGGTACATATGTCCTTTGAATCAGTATTTTTAAATCTCTTAGATAAATATTTAATGTCTATTTATGTCTTCTGCCCATTTTTTTGAAAGATTTACTTATTTATTTTAGAGGGAGAGAGCACCAGCAAGGTGGGGGAAGGGGCAGAGGAGAGAATCATAAGGACACTCCCCACCGAACATGGAGTCCAACATACGGTTCAATACCATGACCTACAAGATCACGACTGGAACTGAAAGGAAGAACCAGATGCCCAACCTACTGGGACACCCAGGTGCCCCCTGTGCATTTCTTAACTGGATTATTTGGCTTTTGAATGTTGAGTTTGATCAGTTCTTTACAGATTTTGGATACTAATCCTTTATCAGATATGTCATTTGCAAATATCTTCCATTCCAAAGGTTGCCATTTAGTTTTGTTGTTTCCCTCACTATGCAGAAGCTTTTTTATCTTGATGATTCCCCAGTAGTTCATTGTCACTTATGTTTCCCTTACCTTCAGAGATGTATATAGTAAGAAGTTGCTAAGGCCAATATTAAAGAGGTTACCGCCTGTATTCTCTAGGATTTTGATGGTTTCCTGTCTCATTTTTTGGTCTTTTAACCATTTTGAATTTATTCTTGTTTGTGGCACAAGAAAGTGGTCCAATTTCATTATTTTGCATATTGCTGTCCAATTTTCCCTACACCATTGGTTGCAGAGACTGTTTTGCTTTTTTTTTTTTTTCCTTTGGATATTCTTTCCTCCTTTATCAAAGATTAGTTGACCATATAGTTGTAGGTTCATTTCTGGATTTTCTATCCTGTTCCATTGATTTATATGTCTGGTTTTGTGCCAGTACCATACTGTCTTGATGACTACATCCTTCATTGTAATATAGCTTGAAGTCTGGAATTGTGATTCTTCCAGCTTTGCTTTTCTACTTCAGGATTGCTTTGGCTATTTGGGGTCTTTTGTGGTCCCATATAAATTTTAGGATTGTTTATTCTAGCTCTGTGAAAAATGGTGGTGGTATTTTGGTAGGGATTGCATTAATGTGTAGATTGCTTTGAGCACTATAGACATTTTAACAATGTTTGTTCTTCTAATCCATGAGCATACAATGTTTTTCCATTTCTTTGTGTCATCTTCAATTTTTTTCATAAGTGTTCTATAGTTTTCAGAGTACGGATGTTTTACCTCTTCAGTTAGGTTTATTCCTGGGTATTTAAGGTTTTTGGTGCAATTGTAATTGAGATCAATTCCTTGATTTCTCTTTCTGCTGCTTAATTGGAATGTGAAACTCTGAAATAAACTGAGATGTAATTATGAAGGTAACTGGACACAAAAAACTATCAGAAGTGGCTATCTAGAAATTAAAGATAAATTGATGATGTAATGAACTCCTTGGGTATGTTGAATAGCGTAATAGACCTAGCTGAAGAACGATTTAGAGGGAAGGAAGATATTTTTGAGGCATTTGTCCAGAATGCAGTAAAAAGCAACAAAGAAATGGAAAAATATAAAAGAAGGGATAAGAGATACAGAGAAAAAAAGAATGAAAAAGAGAGAAGATAGCTTACAGGATTTGTGGGACACAACCAAGCAGACCATACACCCATTATTAAGTGGGTCTCAGAAGGAGGGAAGAGAGAAAAGGGGACAAAGAGCTTGTTCAAAGAAATGACTAGAAACCTCCATAGCGTGGGGCAGACGTCCAGATCCAGGAAGCCCAAAGAAATTACCCAATAAAATAAATCCAAAGTGACCTACACTAAGATACATTGTAATTCTATTGTCAAAAGTTAAAGACAAAGGAGTTAAAGTGAAAGGAGATCAGAAAAGAAGCAAAAGATAAAGGAATTTGTTACATACACAGAAAGCCCCATAAAACTCCGGGCGGATCATCCAGCACAGGACTATGTGTTTTATGCGAGCCTCAGGATGACTACAAAGCAGAACCCCTAGTAGGTACCAGAAAGATAGAGAGGAATCAGAGCACACCACTGCAGAAAAGGATAAATGTTTACATCTCCACATACTTGGTTTAAAAACATACTTCCAGGGAACTCGTTAGTCCAACCAGAAATTATGCTGAAAACTTAGAACTCAGGACTAAGTAACAGTAAAAACAGAACCCATTAGAACGCGATGTGCTGCCCAGTTCGCACGCAGATTCTATGCGTCCACTAGACTCATGTCTTTATTCTGTTGTGCATATCTGTGTGGGTGTTTTTGGCTCCTGGCTTTACTAACGATAGTGGGAATTGCGTTGAAATCACCCTTGAAGTTCCCTCCATTTTTGCATGAAATAGACCTGAAAATGCTTATATCAGAACAAAGAAATGCTGAAAACCAATGAGATAAGTCACTAACGTAAGAGACCACAGAAAGGCCTGGGTGTACTTTGGTGGCTGTGGTGGGACCAGCACCAGCCTACGGGCTTGCAGACCCAGGACGGGCGGCTGGGAGGGGGTCAGCCGAGCAGTTTTCTGCACAGAAGGGGTGACTCTTTGCAATGGCCTGAGTATTTCATGGCAGTGGCCTTCTTCTCGACACAGAGAAGCAAAAATCCCATTTGCCAAGTCAGAGCCTGAATCGTGAGTGCAAACAACATGACTGTAGGGGCTGGGTACGGAGGAATGCAGAGCGGCTGTCACAATGATCTGTTCCCCTGGAGGAGACAGCAGAGAGCAGGCTAAACGCCAGAGACCCTGAGAGGCGCCGTGCCCAGCAGAACGCCATCCTAAACGCAGAGTCAGCATGCTCTACGAAGGCCGCACTACGCATGTCACCTTGTTCCCATGTGACGGACGAATGTGCCAAGCCCATCATCCAGGAAGGTATGAAAGGAGTTATTCTCACGTCTGAGGATCTTCCCCAGGATGGTGACGAGACAGTAACTACCAGGCTTCCGTTTGACATGGCTGGGGCTGCATTCAGGAAGTATAGGCAAGATTTTCATGGATCTTTATTCAATTAACAGCAGACCTAGACAGAAGCTTCAGTGAGTCACAGATTAAATCTCCAGGAGCCCGGAATTACCCTCTGCGGAGAAGCTGCTGATGCTTTCATCTTGAAGTTACAGTAACTTTTTAATTGTCAATACAGCGAGAGTAAGCATCCAAAGACTGGAAAGCCGCACATCTTCCTGTCCCTTCTGTCACATGGAATCTACATCTGTTTTAACTATTGACTTAGGGTTTAAAATGAAGGAGTCTGTAGATGGCCTGTCATATGGGTGTGGGACGCCCCCCCTTCTGTCTCCTGGTTTGCTGGGGTGCCGTGCCTCTGCAGAAGGGCATCTGCTCTCATCCCGTGCATTTCAGCAGCTGCGCTTCTCGGCTACATCACTGGAAGGACCCATAAATAATTGTGTGCCCTTAGTGGGGATGAGCAAACACACTGATTTGAACATCTGGTCCCAATGAGGCATGTAGTGTCCTTGGAGAAAAAAGGAAGACCCAAACGGCAGTAGCATTAAAGTCTTTGCTTTCAAGGGCTAATGGAAACACCCACCCACCCAAAATTCTAGATAAGATGGCATGTGCCCTGGCAGATGATGAGCCTACCTGAGCCAGGGACACGGTCTGTGCTCCTGCTGTCCTGCTACACACAGGGTCACCGCACGTTGTCCCTCTGGGGCCGGGACCCCTGTTGTTCAGCTTTTTGGTTTGGTTTGTTGGTCCGGGAGCTCTTACCTTCCATTTACCTACATAATGAATTGTTCCTGGGGGAGACAGCCCGTCTCCCCTGTCGTCCCCAGGACCACGCCGGCTGTGGCAGCAGGAAAGGCCATATGGATGGGAGGAAGGGAGCATCCACTCACTTTCCCCATGTGTGGCACTTCCCCGGGGCCAGCACGGTTAGCTCCCAAGACCTCTCTGTAGACAACAGGAGAGTGTAAGTGAAGAGTAAGAAATCAAGCCCCTTGAGGCAGCCTATTCCAGCTCAGTAGGCGGCGGGAGCTCACTGGTGTTCCTTGTGCTGTGTCTTCATCAGTGTGAGTCCCAGTTCCTAACCACGGTGCGCTGGGGAGTCCATGGTTGTGTCCCCATCTGTAATCTCACTTAATCTTTATTAAGCACACTCGGTACCTTTGTTGAGAAAATGTTGCAGTATCTTAACGATTGTTACCGTTTTAAAGTGCTTATATTTTCCTGCCCATAAACGAACAAGCATGAGTCTTCACGGTGGGGTGTCAGAGGTGACTTGGGTCCCCCAAGGTGAGTGACGGATGCTGTGTGGTGGACACGCCTCCTCACACAGCGACTATAAACAGCAGGTTAGATAGACACATGGGGGCAGGATGAGGCTTCAGGCAGTGTTTGGGGGAACAGGGGGGAAGAGTCAGAGAGATGGTGCCCCCAAATACCATTTATGAAGATTTAAAATGCATGCACACAAAATTATTTGCAAGAGCATATATAAACATAAACAAAAAGTTACCCAATAAACACTTTAAAATGGTTGTCTATGTATGAAATTGGGGATGGAAGTAGCTAATAAGGATAAATGCAGTAAACGCTTAAGCCAAAGAAAATGTCCTTGCCCTTGACCTTGTCCTATGCTGACATAACCCTGAGCTGAGGAGTCTGATGAGCTTGACCCTCTGTAACCGACGCATGACCCATAAATAAATAGATCCCTAATAAGAGAATAGTAAGGTGTCACAGAACGGTGAATGAAAGCCACCACGTGTGGGACTTAGACGTGGATACTGTGAAGTGCAGTGCAGCGCGAGCCAGGAAGGAACGTGCGGGCTGGGTGCGGCTTCATACTCACACTTAGCGTCACAGACACGCGGATAGAGAAAGGAAGCGTGGAAAGTAGATGCAAGGACGTTCAAGTCAGCCGTCTTAGTTAAATTCTTTAAAACAGTCCTCTTATTATAACATGAGCTGTTGTCCTGAATAGATTATTTTTATTTTTCAATCATATTCTTCCATGAAGCATGATTTACTTTTTAATACTGTTCTGGAAAAATTGCAAATCTGCTGATTTGCCTGAGTTTCCTTTCCTGGTAAAATTAGGCAAATACGAATTCTGATCTAGTCTGAATTCCACATCAGGACAGCTAAGAAAGGCTCACAGTCCATCTGCCTCGCACCTCAAGGGAACTTGTCGCCATGGCCACCGTCCTTCCACCACAGCCCAGAGTAGCTGTAACTCGTGAGGAATTTCTGCCAAAACAGGTGTAATGGGGAGTGTTCTTCGGTCCCTTCCTAGTTTAGATCCCCATGCCCTGGGAAGCCACGGCTACCGAACACGCACCTGACTGCAGAGCTCAGCAAACTACCGTCGGGCGTCCACAGCGGGCCCTCACGTCCCTCTGAATGGCCCCTTGGCCAGCTGTGTCCCCAGCCTCTACTGGAGCTCCCGGCCAGCCTGAGGTGCGGAAGCACGGCGGTGTCCAGACCAGAAGGGGAGGACCACAGCTGGCCTGCAGGGGCCTCCGGGCTCTCGTGCTGTTGACTCCACAACCTTCAGCCTTTCTTGGGGTAATTGATGCTACTCAGAGATGCGGGCTCACAGAGGTTGGGTTATTTGGCAAAACGTTGCTGCTCCCTATTTTTTAGGCTTTACTATGGAGAACTGAAACATCCAAAAGGCGAAGGAAAGCAAAATAATATGATGAAGCTAACTGGCTCACCTCCCTCTGGCCTGGCCTTCCCCTCCACACCCTCTCCCACATACACACCCCCTAGCCCCCAGCCCCTCCACACCAGCCTTGACACCCCTCTCTTCACCCCTCCCCACACCCGCACCCGTATCCGCCACCACACCCACCCACTCCCACCTACCCCCACACATACCCACACCCGCCCCACAACCTCCGCACCCACAACCCTAACCCACACCAGCCTCCACCCCCACCCTCTCCATACCCACACCCCCCTGCACACCCACATCCACACCTACACCCCCACCAAATTCCAGCAGTCCTATTCTTTTTGTAAATTTTATTTTATTATGTTATGTTATGTTAATCACCATACATTACATCGTTAGTTTTAGATGTAGTGTTCCACGATTCATTGTTTGTGCATAACACCCAGTGCTCCATGCAGAACGTGCCCTCCTCAATACCCATCAGCAGGCTAACCCATCCTCCCACCCCCCTCCGCTCTAGAACCCTCAGTTTGTTTCTCAGAGTCCACTGTCTCTCATGGTTCATCTCCCCGTCCGATTTCCACCCCCTTCATTTTTCCCTTCCTTCTCCTAATGTCCTCCAGGCTATTCCTTACGTTCCACAGATAAGTGAAACCGTATGATAATTGACTTTCTCTGCTTGACTCACTTAGCATAATCTCCTCCAGCCCCATCCACGTGGATGTAAAAGTCGGGTATTCATCCCTTCTGATGGCTGGGTAATATTGCACTGTGTATATGGACGGCATCTTCTTTACCCGCTCGTCCGCCGAAGGGCACCTCGGCTCCTTCCACAGTCTGGTTGCTGCAGGCGCAGCCCTACTCTTTCATCTACAGCCGTCCTGGAGTGTATTGCGCTCTCAGGATCAGACCTGACACAGCAAATAATTCTCTAATTCCCTGAAATGCCCAGTGTCTTTTTTAAAAATGATTTCTTCCATTTTCAGATGGTTAAAAATATCAAAGGGCAACAGTTCATGACACAGGGAAATTGCATGAAGTTCAAATTTCAGTGTCTATAAATAAAGGTTTATTGGAACACAGACGCTCATTCATTACGTCCCGCAGCTTCTGTGCCTCAGCCCAGAGCTGAGCCGTTGTCGCGGGGACACTGCGGCCCCAAAGCCTGAGACGTTTCCTGTCTGGCCTCGACAGGAAACGATCGCCAACCCCAGCCCTGTTCGGGACTCTCCACCGCCGCCAGCCTGGAAGGAAGTCCCTGCGGCAGCCCTGCCGGAAAGTGTGCGACCTCCCAGAGGGCGGGCGCACGCCCCTCCCTGGAGCAGCCGAGCCCGGCTGGGGGTGGGGTGGTGGGGGTGGGGGTGGGGTGGGGGTGGGGTGGGGGTGGGGGTGGGGGTGGGGGTGGGGATGGGGTGGGGGTGGGGGTGGGGGTGGGGGTGGGGGTGGGGGTGGGGGTGGGGGTGGGGGAGCGGCTGTCCAGGCCTCACCGCGCGCCGTGGAAACGTGGCTGAGCTTTTTTTTTTTTTTTTTTTTTAAGATTTTATTTATTTATCTGAGAGAGAGAGAATGAGAGACAGAGAGCACGAGAGGGAGGAGGGTCAGAGGGAGAAGCAGACTCCCCGCCGAGCAGGGAGCCCGACGCGGGACTCGATCCCGGGACTCCAGGATCATGACCTGAGCCGAAGGCAGTCACTTAACCAACTGAGCCACCCAGGCGCCCCGTGGCTGAGCTTTTAATTTGGACTCGGGCTCCCCCTTCTCGCGCGTGCCCCAAGATGGGCCCCCAGGGCAATCGTCAAGCACGGATTCAGTCTGCAAAAGAATGTTAACAGCAGTATCTGTATTTCCAAAACTTTTGAGTATCGCCTCGGCCTGAATATCCAGGTCACTGACGACAGATTCCAGAACATCAAGTACCTTTGTGCGGTTTGCCCACTGAGCTGACCCAACGCCCTGTCCTGCGGAGGGTGAAGGAACTTGGATCCTCCTGAAAACCCCTTTAAAAGACGGCAGGCTCCATGGGCGCCCGGGGGGCTCGGTCAGGGAAGCACCAGCCTTTGGCTCAAGTCGGGACCCCGGGGTCCCGGGAGAGAGTCCCCGGCCACAGGCTCCCTGCTCGGCGGGCGGGGAGCCTGCTGCTCCCTCCGGCCTTCATCCTGCTCACGTTCCCTCTCTCTCCGCCCTCTCTCCGATAGACGGAAAAGGTTTAACAAAAAAAAGGCCAGGTGGAGACTTCGTGTCTGCTGGCTACCAGACAGTGAGGCCTGGCCTCACCTGGAGCCCTAGGACCCAAGCCCACCTCGGGGTGAGCCCCGTTCTTCCCGCCCCCCGACGACGCGGGCCCCCCGCCACCGAGCTCTCGTAGGCCCGCCCCCCACCCACAGCAAGACCCGGTTCCCTTCACCCACGACTTCTGGGGTCGCTGTGAGCATGTCTCTCCCAGGGCCTCCCTCGCGGGACCGCAGATCATGAGTCCGGGAGGAGGAGGAAGCAGCCTGAGCGGTTTGCGCAGCGAGAGATTCAACGCAGGCAGGAGGGCGCGGTCAACTGGGAGGGCAGAGAAGGAAGCGTGGGCTGCGCGGCAGAAATGACCCCCAGACGCCGGAATGTGTACCAGGCTGTCCTGTAATGGGGGCGGAGGTGGCAGGCAGACCCCTGCCTTTGAGAGGCGGGTTTTACTACCTAGCAACCCCAAGCGAAGGGGCCACGTGGAAGGGGGCAAAGTTCAGACAGGAGGCAGGGGCCAGGGGCCAGGGGGAGCCGGGCACAAGCCCCCACTGTGGGTTTCCACGGGAAGGGCCAGGCAGGCGGGTCAGCAGATCCGGGTGGGCAGTCCGAAGAACCTGGGTGGGCTGTGAGCGCGCAGGGCGGTGATCTTGGCTTGGTGCTTGAGTTCGAGGAGGGCGGTGGTTCGGGACATGGCATGTGGGTTGGCTGGCTTGCACGGGAAAGGTGTGCTCTTAGGGGAGTCATGTGCTGGTTTAGGAATCAACCAGCCCTAGAGGGACAGTCTCTCCTGGCCAGCGAGGTCCTCAGACGTCAAAGCACCATAAAGTATAGGAAATAACGGGGCGCCTGGGTGGCTCAGTCGTTAAGCGTCTGCCTTCGGCTCAGGTCATGATCCTGGGGCCCAGGGATCCAGCCCCGCCTCGGGCTCCCTGCTCCGCGGGAAGCCTGCTTCTCCCCCTGCTTGTGTTCTCTCTCTCGCTGTGTCTCTCTCTGTCAAATAAATAAAACCTTTAAAAAAAAAAAAAAGGAAAAGAAAAGAAAAAACATGATTAATACACAGGGCACTTCACAACTAGGTCAGAGTGCTGACGGGGGGAGGGAGGGATCATTGGTCGCTTGAACTCAAAACCACATCACAGGGGTATAGCCGAGGGAGCAGGACGCCAGGATCGGAAATTTTCTGCTACCACTGCTAAGCATAGCTGCCGTCTCTGAACACGGCAGGCACGGAGAATGGAACGTGGAGGACAGGTGCAGAAAACGCTGCGGATCACGACTCTATCTGCCAGGGAGGAAAACCATAGTGGGAAAAAGTTCACTTACTTTCTGCCTTGCGAAGGTCACACGAATGGATCTCCTCTCCCAGGCAAGGCAGAAAAGCAGAGCGGACTTACCGTGTGCCTGACCCGGGTGGAGGCGTGGACAGTGTGTCCGGCAGACATTGGACGTCAGGCAGAACAGGTCAGCCTGGGTCCGAGAGAGGGGACATACACAGGCTGAGTCAGCCACCCCGGCCCAGGGCTTGAGGAGAGTCTCTAAGCGTAGCCGGGAGGGGATGACTGGGGGGCTGGCAGTGTCCCTGAGTTGACAATACACTGGGAGTTCAGAGGCCCCGCAGGAGGGTATATTTAACGGGCAGAGTGGCAGACGGGAGACAATGTGCAGCAGGCCCTGGAGCCTCAGGCAGAGTCCTCGGACGTGTTACCTCGGGAAAGATGGTTAGATGCAGGATGAAAAGCCAGGGTCACTGTTCACGCAGACGAAGGTCCACCCTCTTCCTGCCTAACACTTAGAGCCGAGCCTTAAAGGATCACAGAGTTTCCCAAGTTGCAAAGGAAGCCCACATGTTAGGGCCGTCATTCTCGTTTGGGAGTAACCAAGAGTAAAATCTGTGCACCCTCTCGGCAAAGTACGCAGAGCTATTGTCAGGGTCCCGGACCAGCTGTTGTCTTCATGTTGCTTCACGCTATCCCATGTTAATTTAAATTATTTTCATATTTCATACTAGGATGCCCTCAACCATAAGTATGACAATACTTTAGGTTCCCTTTAGGGAAGGAAAACCTGACAAATGCACTACAACACAGTATTTATAATTTCATATTTTAACTTTTCTTTTTAAGAGTTCTCTTAAACTACACATATGTGTTAATCATCCTTGTGAATAAAAGATAAATTTAAAAGGTAAATTTAAGAGAAATAAGTTGGTTATGGGTTCTGAAAACTTCGTAAAGCTGCTGTGACCCCTCCAAGTCAATTGTCACAGACCTCATCACTTCCACCGGTGGCGGCCCCCAGCTCTAGTCTGCGCTGCAGAGACAGCAGGTGCCTCCCCAAATCCACCTGACATGGAGCAGGTCCCCGTCCCACTCGGGGACACTTACCGAGAAAGGCAGCGCTGGCTGTGTCTTCTTCTGAGAAGTCACTGTAAGGTGGGAGGAAGGGAGGTGTCCCCTCCCCAGATCCTGCCCCCAAAGTTCTCCTGATGGATAAAATGGTGGCACTTCCCGCGGAAGCCTGACAGTAAGCAGCAGCGGGGAGCTGGAAGGAAGGTGGATCCCTGGGCCCTTCGTGGATCCACCTTTGAGCGCCTACCTCCGGATGTCTATTGAGTGAGAGGAGTAAACTTCTATTTTGTTTCGGCCATGTTATTCTGTTCTTTGGGCTGTTCCTGCCTCAAACAACTACAGCGAGTTTCATGGATGTGTGTTCGCAGGTTTTCGTCCTTGTGAAATAGAAACTCTCCCACATCCTTACGTGAACAGCATCCTCGTACGCACGGCCTCATATTCTGATACTTTTATTTCCCCAAAATACAGTCTCAGGAGTAGGATTTCTGAGCTGAGAGGTCTGTGGATTTTTCACGTGAAGAGATTTTGTCAAATCGCTTTCCTAGACTGTTTTTGAAAAATCCTGTATTAGTCTCCCTCCTCGTTGCCAATCCGGTGAGAATGGTATCTCCTTTTACTGTAATTTGCATTTCCATAACTACTAATGACAATGATTATCTTTTCTTCTGTTTATTAACCAATTCAGATTTGCTCTTTATGAGTTACCTGTTTAGCCTTTGCCCAGTTACTGTTTGAGTGTTGAGCTTTTTCTTATAAGTAAGAGACTTCTCTCATTGTTAATATTAGCTCGAGCTATCTGTAATTTTCCCCAATCTAGGGTCAATGATGCTATCTACTGCCATGCAAAATTTTAATTATTTTTTAACATGTGTATAATTTATTTTATAGTTTACGAGTTCCTATTTTGGTAAAAAAAAAAATCTTCAAAACTTCGGTCTTTAATATATCTGGAATTTATTTATGCTGCAAGGTAGATCTCCAACATTATTATTTTCCTAGATGGAGAGCCAGCCCCCTCATTGATTATTCTTCCACAGTGATATGAAATCACTCTATTCCTTACCTTCAATTTTATTACCAGAATACTTTCTTCTTAGCTTTTCCTTTATTATATTTTATTTTCATTGCAATATGTTTGATATACAACATTGTGTACATTTAAGGTATACAGCATGTGAATTTGATACATTTATATATTGTAATATGATTGAATTGTAGCAATAATTATCTCATCTCTATCTCATCACATAATTATTGCTTTTTACTGGTGGGGATCATTAAAATCTAGTCTCTTAGCAAGTTTGATGATTCTGTATTCACTATACGGTACATTAGAATATCTAGGAGTTATTTGGTACTCTGCAAATTTGTCCAGTAAACATCTGTCCTGTCCCCTCCCCCCCCGCCCCACCCCCACTGCCCTCTACCATAGAATTTTAGTGACAGTGCCTCTGAGTTTTAATATTCAGTATGGCAGGTCCCATACCTGCACCATTATTTTTTCTCACATTTTTGGCCATTTTAATACTAAGAATTTCATTTAATTTACACATCTTAGGGATTAATACTTGATTATATTAACTCTTCTAAACCAAGAATAGACCATATCTTTCCATTAATTCAGAACACGTCTTTTGCCCTTTGGAGGACTCTGTTTTTCTTTATTTGGGGTATGTACCATTTTTGTGAAATTTGTTCCTAAGAATTTTATATTTCTGTCACTTTTTTGAATGGACTATTTATTCCCATTTTCACTTCTAGTTGGTTATTGCTAATAGAGAGAATAGCTTTGATTTTCATACACTTACCTTGTCCACATGACAAAAATTCCTGTTCAAATTCAAGTCATTCTTTGCTTTGTCAAATACGGTTGCTTGGTCGTTCCAGGTATATGGTCTAATCATCTGTGGAAAGAGCTAAGCTTAGCTCTTCTTGTCACATCTGTAGGGGACACAAGGGTCCCTCTGCCATGGCAGCCAGTTTTCAGGCCCGAGAGAAGGGGACTTTTGCTTGGTTTTCCGAAGGCCACCAAGCCAGCAAGACATCTCAACTGTCAAGGCTCCGGATGGCTCATGGGGCTGGGCCTGGACCTCCCAGCACATTCTCTGTGTTGGTCGCCCTTTGATCATGTGGCAAGAAACCAGCTACACCGCCCATCTCTGTTGCCATTGCCAGGACTCTGAAGTTCAAACCAATGAAGGAAAGGAGCTTAAGGAAGTGAGCCTGCCTTCCATGGTGTAAGGCTTTCACGCTAGGGTCTGCCTAGCGGTTACTCGTCCAGGACTCCATGAAGCTCTAGATGCTTGTTTTTCTCTTTTGGTTCCACAACAGCCTGATAAGGTCGTTACCCAGATTCACAGATGGGAAAACCAGGAAGCTCTAGATGCTTGTTTTTCTCTTTTGGTTCCACAACAGCCTGATAAGGTCGTTACCCAGATTCACAGATGGGAAAACCAGGAAGCTCTAGATGCTTGTTTTTCGCTTTTAGTTCCACAACAGCCTGATAAGGTCGTTACCCAGATTCACAGATGAGAAAACCAGGACGTGGGAAAGCAGGGGGACCTGCCCGAGGTTAACGGTCTTAAGTGTGAACTACATGCCAGATTTCAAAAGCTTCCACATATCAAGTAATGTGAGATACCGCATTAATAATTTTTAAAAGTACTGACGGCGTGCTAAAATGTCCATATTTGGGGTGTATTGGGCTGAATATATTACAATGAATCGTACCTGGGTTTTTTGTTTGTTTGTTTTTACCTGTTTTAACATGACTACCAGGCACGTTTCATTTACATATGTGGCTTCCATTCTGTTTTTATCAGACAAGGCTGTTCTAGACCCAGAATCATTCTAACTTAGGCACGCAGGATGAAGAGCTGTGCAGAGCCGCGCTCGCCCCCCAGACCTGACACACAGTCTCCCTGGCTTCCTTGTGCGCGGTTGCCCATCCCGGGGCTGACGTGCAGGCACCGCCCTGCCCCAAGCCATGCAGCGCCCATTCTGGAAAGCCAAGCTGCGGCCATCAGCGCTGCTGGCCGGCCCCCATGCTCCGCATGCCCCCCTCTCCCCGGTCCAGCGCGCCCCGCGGTTCCGGCAGCCCTGCTCTGTTGTCCGTTCCACCTGCTGTTCTCTAAGAATCCAGGGAGGGAAAAAATACTCACAAAAGATGCTACCTATTTGCTGACCATACAGACACTTTGGTCCTCCGCCATAGCTGTAACTTTTTCGTTTATAATTAAAAATAGTTGCGTATTTTAAGTTCTTATACATGTGCAGATAAAGCTACCGGAAGGGAAATCTCTAAAATGTTCCCAGGGTTTTCTCTGAATAAAGATATAAATAGGGGACTTCTGTTTCAGTTTTATGAGTTTACTGAAATGTGTACAATATACATACGTTGCTTTGATAATCAAAGGGAGGGAGGAGAACTTCAATTTATAATCAAACAGCCAAGCCTGATAGAGCACAGGAAGCAAAGTCTGTTTCCCGTGCCTACGAAGAGAAGGGAAGAGGGGGTTTTCTGTGAGTTCTGCTAACCCCAAGAACATAAACAAGCTGCTGGCTGATTCTCTAGAACCATCTTCAGGGGGCCCATCTGCAGAGGCCTCCCGGTGGGAGGAGGAGGAGGTAGCCCAGGAGCTTTACGATGGCAACAGACAGATCATCAATAAACAGAGGAGGATTTCCTGGGTAGGTCTGCCTCCAGCAAGGACCAGATGAGCTCACAGAGCCCAGAACATGTGTCCCTTCCTCTTGAGGCACCAGCCACCCCACCCCAGACACATACATGACCAAAGACATGGGGCATTTGAGGAAAAGCAGCAGAGTCCCCAAAGACACCTAAGGACCAACATGGTTTCCTACTCCACCCCCAATGTGCATCCCTTGCCTTGGTGTCCCTCCGGGCAGTCAGGCTGCTTGTGAGCGTATCAGCTCCGGGTGTGTCTGAGTCATCAAGGGCCAGGGTGTCAGGCAGGAGGCAGCACAAGCCATCCGCACTCAGCAGGTGCTTCCTCCATGTCCATGTCCACACCCACATCCCAACAGCATCCCACCGGCTGAGGAATCTAGGGAATGTACCAGAAATGCCAATCACTCCACTCCCCCTCACCCCCACCCCTTAGCCAGGAAAGTGTACGGGAAAGAGGAATCGTAAGAAAGACCCTGGTTCTCTCATCTGCTCTATCACTTAGAGCAGTGAGACTCGGGACATGCTGCTTGTTTCGCTTGCGGTCAACGTGCCTCTCGTGGGAGGGTCAGCGCCACCTTCCGAAGAGGCAACCTCGCAGAATCCGGGAATGCTCCCCCGGTTCAGGACCAGGTGAAGTGGGCCTCCAAGGCCCTGTTGATCTCTCCTGCAGCTTCCCGCAGCCCTGTCCTAAAATTCCCTCCTAATAATCATTGTGATCAGGAAAAGGACGAAGGCCTAGCTTAGGACAGTCACTCTCCTGACCTACAGCTTTCTCCAAACACACACCTGCTTCCCTCCCCCGACAAGGCTCACTCGTGACAATCTTAATCATGTTTTTGCACCTTCTCGGAGCTCTTCTGCATGTTTCAAATGCGCATGTGGCCCAGGGAAAAATTTCAAGGGGCCTGGAAAGAACCCTCAGGCCTAAAAGAACAGAGGATAAATGAATCCGTTTGCAATAGGAAAAGTTTAGGTTAGACTCTGTAAGACCTCTTCCAAATAAAGCTCAAGAAGTACCATCGCTCCTTTTAAGTAAACTGTTCCCTTCCTGCATCTCCTTCCATCACACAGTTTCTTTTCCCAGCAGCTTGGTTCTCCTGTAGGGTTTACGAATCATCTGGGAAGATTCGGTGTGCAGCCCCAGAGAAGTCCCAGCATGAGGACAGCAGAAAGCCTGACTCCCACTGACAAAAAGAGCTGGGGTGATTTCAGGATCCACCTAATCTGATCCTTTCGTTGTTTTTTTTTTTTTAAAGATTTTATTTATTTATTTGAGACAGAATGAGAGAGAGAGAGAGAGCACATGAGAGGGGGAGGGTCAGAGGGAGAAGCAGGCTCCCTGCCAAGCAGGGAGCCCGATGTGGGACTCGATCCAGGGACTCCAGGATCGTGACCTGAGCCGAAGGCAGTCGCTTAACCAACTGAGCCACCCAGGCGCCCCTGATCCTTTCATTTTTTTAAGTGAAAATGAAATGCATCGAGAACTGTTTCGTGATAAAGACTCTAAATCCCACCTCCTGAATCCCAGAGCAGTCTTTTTTTTTTTTTAAGATTTTATCCATTTATTTGAAAGAGAACACATGAGAGAGAGAGAGAGAGAGAGAGAGAGAGAGAGCACAGGCACAAGCAAGGGAAGGGGCAGAGGGAGAAGCAGGCTTCCCACTGAGCAGGAAGCCAGATGTGGGGCTCTATCCCAGGACCCGGGGACCACGACCCAAGCCGAAGGCAGACGCCCAACTGACTGAGCCACGCAGGCGCCCCACCAGAGCAGTCTTTTAGACACGTGTGTGAGAAGGGTAAAGAAAGACTGGCAACAATAGAGGCCGTGGCAGAGACCATGGCTTTGCATGGAATCAGGCAGGTGGATGAGGGACGGTTTCCGGGGCGCCTACATCTGTTAGGGGAGACATACCAGAGTCAATACAGCCAGAAGGACAGAAAATGAGCAGAGAGCACAATGAAGGGTCTTTCCAGAGCCTCCTGAATGGGGATGTTGAACTCTGGCATCAGGATGTGCCGGAAGCCTTACGACTCCCCAACATTAAATACGGTCACATGAGAACACAGCTCCCAAACTGGAAATACGGGCCTCCTCGCAAACCTCTCTTCTTCACAAGGCCATGACTCAATGCTGATCATCCTAGGAAAGTTGCTTGCATTTCAATGCGACAAACAAGAAACGATTCTACCAGGGAAATTCTATCAGGGAAATTTGATCTTCGAGTCATACTGAGGTCACTATTATTACTTTAATAAAAGGAAACTAAGACTAGAAGAAAAACAGAGAAGCACTTCTCACAGATCCTGATACCAGATGCAATCATGCACATCCAGCAGGCTCAGCACGCTCCCATGCAGCCAGAGACGGGCAGGCCGGCCTTGACGAGATGACGCGTACAACCACTGATGGGTGACAACAATGGGGAAGGGATGCTCAGAGCTACGGAAGAACGATGGGGAAAAAGGAGCAAAGATGCTTAACGGGACTTAGCAGAGGTGGGCTTCACGCTCCCTCAGCTGTTCCTTCAACAAGTATTTATTAAGCACAGACCACACGCCAGGAGCACGATGGTGACGAGGACATGGTCCACGCCCTCCTGGAGCCGACATTTAGGGAGATAAACGTACATCCAAACCTGCAAATATAATGCAGCAGAAATGGACAAACAAGCCTGAGGAGAGGCCTGCGGACTGGAGACTCAGGAAAGGCTTCCAAGGGTAGAGAAGACCAGCGTCAAGGTGCATGTGAAGGCTAAAGGCATTATGGACAAATGCCCTTTCTCATCTGCTAATGTCTTATTTACGTACATTTGTGACCAAGACAAGAGCGCAAAGGAGCTGATCAAAGAAGTGGGAAAGAGAGCCGGCGGTCAAGACAAGCGGAGGCCGTGACCATAAGCACCCATGCAAGACTCATGGCCACGAGCACGAGGGAGGGGCAGCTTAACCCCGAGAGGGGCAAGGCGGAGGGGCCACACACGGAGGCTGTCAGGGACGGCCATGGCTGACCAGCTTCCTCAGCTCAAACAGAACCGCCGCCCAGAGTCCGCTTTCCCTGGTAAACCAGCGAGTGTCCCCAGAGCCTGAGTGATTATCCCGCCCGATGGCCAAAGAGTATTTTCCCTCTTCAGTATCTCCTTTGATGGTTCTGTCGGGTTGCCTTCTCTCCAAAAGACGGCAGGAAAAGGGGCCCCTGGGTGGTTCAGTCCGTTAAGCGTCCGACTCTTGGTTTCAGCTCAGGTCATGATCTCCCTGTGGTGGGATGGAGCCCCGCATGGGGCTCAGCAGGAATCTGCTTGAGGTTCTTTCCCTGCCCCTCCCCCGCTCGTGTGCTTGCACTCTCTCCTCTAAAATAAATAAATAAATATCTTTTTAAAAAAATAGGACCAAGTGTTTTCTGAAAGTGAGGCTGAAATGAGACTTTAGTGTGAGATATGATTAACCCATTCTCTGAAATAGATCTAACAGAATGCCAATCAAATGACACCTTTTGAACTTCTGAAATCTCTTGCTTCCATGGTTTTGAGACAAAAGTAAATTTACCTGTTTTCGATGGTATCACACTCTCAAAAATAAACATACATTTTGTTGTGAACTTCAGAAAAAAAAAAAGTAATGACCAAGTTAAAGTACGTACTATGAATCAAAATAAAACCACCTTAGGTTTAAGGCGGCAAGGTCATAAATTACACTCAAATTCGGTTGCTCTTGTGGGTTTTAAGCTGGAGATGTACAAAACCAAGTATAAATATTTCAAAGTTTAATCTTCTACCATCTGCTTTTGCTCCACATAACCGACTCTTCATTCCCACTGCCGCCACCTGACCCTAATTAGACACACACTGGGCACGTTGAAAGATCAATGAGAGCAAGGCTGAGCTCGGGACACGCACTACTCACACCTCCATTCTCCCTCTGACACAGACACGTGCGCCCACCACTCCGTTAGGACCTGTATGAACAGCAAAAGGGCAGAGAACGTGGAAACACCTTCAGAGAAAATCACACTGAGGGCACTGAACATGGTGCCAGAGGCTGAGGACACAAAGATGAGTAAACTTAGGGCTTTTATAAAACTGCAGAGGAGATAGGCTCTGAGTCAGGTGACATACAGCCAACAAGTGACTGAGCTGGAATTCAACCCTGGGCCTGACGGACTCCGAGGCCTGCACTCTGAAATACCATGAAGACAGCCCTTCACGTGACCACCTTCAAAGGACCTACAATCTAATAGGTTAGAGAGGTTTCAAAGCACAGCAGTGTGTTTTGTTTTGATAGAAGGAGTGGACACCGGAGGAAACGGGAGGAAACTCGCCTGTTGTGGGCAGGAGGGGAGAGCTGTTAAAACTTCTTGGAAGACCTGCTCTTCCAGCTCAGTTGTGAAAAAGCAACTTTGTAGGAAAGGCCAACAGATTAGGACCACACTCTCATGATGCTTATTTCCTAGTCTGGGAAACAGACAATAAGCAAGTAACCGAATTTTTTCAAGGGGTGACAATACTACAGGGAAATTAAGGAAGACACGGGGATGGAGTGATAAGGGCACTGTTTTATTTATTTTTTTTAAAGATTTTATTTATTTATTTGACAGAGAGAGTGAGAGAGCACAAGCAGGGGGATCAGTAGGGGGAGAGGGAGAAGCAGGCTCCCCGCCGAGCAGGGAGCCCGATGCGGGGCTCAATCCCAGGACCCCGAGATCATGACCCGAGCCGAAGGCAGATGCCCAACCACCTGAGCCACCCAGGCGCCCCAAGGGCACCGTTTTAGGTAAGGCTGTTAGAGAAGGCCTCGCTGATGAGATGAGTATCTGAGTAAAGCCCTGAACAAGGTCCCCTGAACAACAACAACAAAAAGTGTTCCAGGGAGGGTGTGCTTGGCATGTTCACAAACAGCGATAAAATCAGGGTGGCCGGAGCAGAGTGACCATACGAAGAGAGTAGGAAGTGAGATGTGAGCAGTAAGTGGGGATCAAATCATGTAGGGGCTTGGAAAGGCATTACTTTAAGCATAAACAAAGATGAAGCTTCACTTCTTTGTGGTGGGAGCAAGGAAGGCAAATGAAGCTGGTATTAGTCACAGACCACCTTGGAGATAAATCTACTGCCCACAGGTACGGCAAAGTATTCTTAAACTAAAGAATCACAGTTATAAGATTATTTATTCTTCGGGAATCCACCCCCCTGCCCCACCACCACACTGCCTCCAATAAGACAATTTAGAGTAGACTGGAAAAAAAGATTTCTCAACAGTTCAAAGAAAAGGCAATTCTCCTGTTCCAGCTTAGTCAATCCACCAAGACATGCTCTAAAAAAAGTGCTAAGGCAGATCTTTCCCATTCACACAGGGTCCTACTTGTCATCACACATTAAGGGGTCCCTCCTGACTCGGTTTCCATAAGATTAACTTCTCAAACCTCAGATTCCTCCCATCACTAAATAAGCAGCAGTCCATTTGGGGCTGCATGGCATCCCATGATTCTGGAGCACTAAGCATGTCAGATCTGCACAGGATTCCAGTACAGAGAGTTTCAATGCTCCCTGTGTGCCCAGCCCTGGGAAGGGAAGGCTCACAGGCACTTCTCACACAGGAATGAGGCCAGGCATGGCACACTGTTACTAACCCCCTATGAACGTGGCTGTCCCGGCAACACTTTCTGGTGTCCAAGTGACAAAACAGCAAGATACAAAAGAAACAGCTTGGGTCAGAACAAGGAGGTAAGGCGGCCTGAGCACAGGAAGAATACCACGGACCGGAGGGAGAATAAAGAGGCAAAATGCTTGGGAATGAGCAGAGGGACACACAGGAAGGTCAGAGAGACCGAGGCAGGCCGTCCCGCACTACTGCTCTCCCGATGTCTGTGTCGTCCCCGGCCAACCTGGCTGGTCTGGGGCCAGCGCTCCCCGGCACTGAGCGCACAGAACCCCGCTCGCAGCCGGCGCCATAACGGGTGGAGGTACAAGAGAGGGTCTGCTTTCTCTCCGGTCTTCCAGCACATTTCCTGGTGTCCACCAAGCTAGTCCAGTGGTCTCCTCTTCTTTCCTCTCACGTTTCTTTCACCGCCCCTCTGTCCTCTAAGTCAAGCCAGGTTTGGATCCTCTGTAGCATTACCAAGCTCTGGGGGCCAGGGACACAGTGACAGGAGCGCGGGAGCCCGTCTAGGAGCCGGGACGGCCCGTCGGACTCAAGGAGCGACGAGGCTTCACGGAGACGGCGCCCGAAAACGGTCGGAAGAGAACAAGAAGCGAGCTGCAAAGCTGCTGAAGCGGGAGGCTCAGACCCGCCCGCGCCCACAAACAGCTGCCGCGGGACCCTCGTCCTGGGCCCCTGGCACGACCCCGGCCGGGGGCGGTGAGACGGGCTCTGCCCACAAGACAAGGTACTCGCGAGAGAGGATGGGGAGGGCCCCGGGGACTGGGCGCGAGGAAGACAGCCACGGAAGAGAGCGTGAGGCGGGTCGGAGCCAGCCTGGAAGAGCACAGGGGTCTGCAGGTGACACGGGCTTCTACGCGCCTTCGGTGAGGGACGAAGCGGAGGCCCTTGCAGGGAAACAAGAAACACCATGCTACCTAAAGAGAAACAGCGGGACGAAGCCACAGCCACGCAGGCCCTCACACCAGGCCCTCCCGTGCAAAAGGCTGATCTGCGCCACGGAGGCCCCCTGGCTTCGAAGACTCAGCTCCGACTGCCGTCCCTTGAACTACAACACCCAACATGCCCCGCGCGCAGGAAGAGCGACACAGCCTCTTCCGCCCCGTCAGCCAATGGGCTTAGCCAATCTCCTCTGCCCCGGAAAAGCCGCCGGAAGAGAGATCTCGTTCTGTTACGTGACCCGTTCAGTTTCACCCTCGGGGATTCCAAAACTGCGGTACTGGACACGAAACCAAAGGCGTAGGTCCTAGGTCCAAGTATGGGATCTTCGGTTGCTTGGGTTTCACTAACGAAACGCGGGCTACTTGGGCGAATGGCCTGTGCCACGCCACTCTTTTTACATTCTCTCCCCACCTCTTCCGGGGCGGGCCTTGGGACTGTGGCACATGCGCACTTCCTCACCTATTGGGGGAGGGGCGCCTCGGACTTGCGGCACATGCGCACTGCCCCACCTATTCTGGGGCGGTCCTTGTAATCGGAGCACACGCGCCATTCCCCACCTCTGGGGGCGGGCCTCGGACCCGAAGCGCACGCGCACTTCCCCGCCTTCCCCGGGGCGGGCCTCGGACCTGAGGCACATGCGCACTTCCCTGCTCTCACCGGGGGCGGGCCTCGGACCCGAAGCACACGCGCGCTTCCCCGCCTTCCCCGGGGCGGGCCTCGGACCTGAGGCACATGCGCACTTCCCTGCTTTCCCCAGGGGCGGGCCTCGGCTCCGAGGCACGTGCGCGCTTCCCTGTTCTTTCCTCGGGAGCAGGTCGAGAGAAGGACCAAGCTGTTCTGATTGTTCCCAAGCTATTCTAAAGATTGTATTTTGGGTAATGCTGCCTTTTTTTTTTTTTCCCTCCTGTTTCACATCAGGTGCAGCAATGAAATGTTATTTTTAAAAAGCCCTAAAGCAGGGGTTGCAGGCTGCCCTGTGTAACAGACCGGCCGTAGGGTTGCCGGTCACCTGCAGTCTGGCCCTGGGCCGGTGGCCTGTGAAGCCGGGAGGACAAGAGGCGCAGCGCGCCCTCCCGCGCCGCGGGGGGCTGTGGACCCAGGCCTGCCGCCCGGAGCCCCCGGGCCCCTGTGCCCAGTGCAGGAGAGGTCTGAGAAGCGAGCAGGTGCAGCGTCGGATCCCGGGAGCCGGAACTGCAGGCGGGACGCATTTCTGGGGCCGCTGGAAGCAGCAGGCAGGAAAGAGAAGACTGGCTTCTTCGGGCCTTTCCTCTCCCTGCAATCCCTGGTGATTCTCTGTGTACCTTCCCATCTGACCACTTTGCCCATCCCTGCCGCCATTCACAGATCATCGTCATCTCTTGCTTAAGTGATTTCCCTGTGTCCGGGCCACACCCCAGCCCCGTGGGATCCCTCTAAAATGCAGATATGATCATTAAAACGTGCCATGGCTCCCCCTTACCCCAGAATAAAGTACACATGCCTGAACAAGGCGTTCGTGGCCTGGCCGCCTCCTAAGCAGAGTGCTCCCACTCTGCGTTCCAGTCATCTTCAAATACCGGCAGTCCCTTTAACACACCAGGCTACCTCTTACCCCAAGGGCTTCTTTCATATAGAAGCAATTTAATGAGCATCCTGAGCTCTGCTGAGCACCATCCTGATGTGGTTTCTTCCAGAGCCTTCCACCACACTCAGTGCTTCCTGTCCGGCTTGGACAGATTCTGTAGCTTTCTGCTCCCATGGTTATCAGAAGTCCAGTCTAGTGAATCCGCTTTAAAACTTCAGTCTCATATCAGGTTTTACACTCCTTCCTTCCCCCACACCAGCCACGCTTCCACTGTGGGACTTGGTTTGGGTAACTGGTGTATTCTGTCCTTTGGTAGAACTCTCACTAATTTAAATGACTTGGTGCGTTGGGAGCTGCAGGGCGCACTGGGGAGGAAGGGCAAGGAGTTCCTCTACCTGCCTGGGCATGTAATTACACTCATCTGTTGGTTCTCTGCCTCCCAGGGTAAGGCTGACTGGTCATGGATACCTTCCATTTGGAAGGTGCCCAAATGCCAGTTATGGGCACATAGCTTAGTTTCCTGGAAGCTCTCCCCATTGCACAGTCCCAGGTGGGGAATCTGCTTCAGCTTAACTGCTTCCCACAAGCCCTCAGGTCTTGCCCTTGGTGGTATAACCAGGCACCCCTGGCTACTGGTTTTCTTGGGAGGAGAACCGGCAGGACGGCTCAAGCCCTGCTGATCTCCACACTGTTCACGTGACTTTCAGGAAACCCACAGATCCTTCTACACCAGGGGACCTCCTTCCCACCCACTGTGTGACTGCAACAGAAGCGAAGCTACAGCATCTCCTGTCCTACACCACAGCCTCTGGATGCAACACCCCTTCCGTTGTTTGTTCAACAAGCCACTGTTAACTGACCTGGATGGGGTGAGGGGTGAGAGGGCTTTACTGCATGTCTGGCTGGGGCCCTTCACGCCAGTGAGGACAGGATGATGGGTGAACCGCTTCCCTGGAGTGCATATGCCTATGGTCAGACTCCAGGTCCAGTTCTCAGGAGCTACGGCCTCCTTCCTTCTGTGCTCGCCCTCTCTACACACCCAGGATAGAGCAGAAAGGACAGCCTGTCCCACAGGCCCGTGGAAAACTGCTGCTTGGCCTGCGGGGCCCCAGCATAAAATTGGATGTTGTTCTCAGGAAGCAGTTCCAGACATAAGACCCGGTATCTCCTGCCCTCTTCTCTCCTTTAAAACAGGGGCGGCAATTTTGTCTGAAGAGCCAAGTTTCTGGGTTAACTAAAACATGAGCTTACCCAGAGCAGCACATTCTACTGTTCATCCAAGAACTATATATGAGCAACATTTATATGCTAGTTTCCAGGGAAACTACGGCAAAGACGATTCCTGTTCTCAAGTCACAATTGGGGTGTGTGTGGGGGATACTTTGAGCACCAAATAGTCTGATGGGGTTATGCATGTATGGCCTGGAGCTGCAGGTCCAGGTCCCAGGGCAAGTACCTGTGGCCTTAAAGTGGGAGCTGAGCACGGAGAGAAGCGGGAGGGAAGAGAGGCAGAGCTGCAGGCAGAGTCAACGCCAGGGGCAGAGGCCAGGAGGTGGCAGAAGCAAATGGCCTTGCTGAGCGCCGAGCCTAGTGGACGCCTCTCCGGGAACTGGGCAAGTGTTGCTTTGTTTGATTCTTACAGCTCTTTGAGATCGGCACTAGGATGAACCCCATTTTATGGAGGAGGAAACAGAGGCAGGGAGGTCAAGTAAACACTTAAACAAGATCACAGTTTACACAGTAAGTGCTGAGGCCAAGACTCAAACCAGGAGCATGAGTGCGGGCAGTAGCCCTTCACCCCTTTGCCACCTGGCTCTGGAGGCTGGTGAAAGTGCCCTTTCCGAAAAGAGTCTGAGATGCATGGGGAAGTGGGACAGGAAAGCAAACTAGGCAGGTCGCTTGCCAGGACGTGAATGCAAAGTTTGTACACCGTGTGGAGCACTTGGACTTTATCTTAAGGTAACAGGGGCGCAAATGATAGATTTTGAGGAGAAAAGTGGCCTGACTTTTTGTGGATATTACTCTGTTAATGCGAGTAGGGTGGATGATCCCAGAATAAGGCTGGTAGAGAGAGGTATGAAGGCCTACTGGCAAACACCACAGGAGTAGTAAGGACCAGGAGATGAATGCTTGAACGGAGGTGGAAGCAGAGGGGGTAAGGAGGAGGGGTGGATGTGGAGGGCACTTCAGAAGTGGGGTTGAGGGGGTATCGAAACTGAGTGAGGGCAAGAATCAGGGAGGAGGACAGGCCAGCGGGACTCCTGGGCTTCTTACTTTGTAGTGAAGATGGGGCGAGGCAGACGGGAAAGGGAAGACAACTACGATGGGTTGGAGGGGAGGGCTTGAGGTGCTCATGGTGCCCTGCAAGGGTGAGCAGGACAGGACCGTCAGTTAGACCTGTCCACTGGGTCAAGGGCAGAGAGCTCAAGGAACAGAAAGGGGGTGCCGGTCGAAGGGATTCTTTGGGGGTAGACAAGAAGTGGCACGTGGGAATCAAGCAGATGCTGGCTGAGGCGAGGGAGCAGGGGATGAGAAGAGGCCATCACAAGCCCCAGGAGTGAGTGTGCATGGATACGAGGTAAATTGAGAATCACTCTAAGTTTCCAAGACATGTAAGAACAGAACCACAATACAAAGAGCGCTGGAATAAAAAGAGACCCAGGTTGGATTTTTTTTTCCCCTCTAAAGTTAAATGTCTGGTTCTAGAACTGATTTCTGCATGGCTTGGAGCAAATGACTCAACCTCTTGAGCCTCCGTCGTCTCCTGCAATTATGGAGGCAAGAAGCCTCCTGACATGCCATCTGCAGCGGGAGACCCAGGAGACCTGCTGCTGTCTCTCAGTCCAAGTCCACAGGCCTGAGAACCGGCGGCAACACCAGTGCCCAAGGGCAGGAGAAGGTGGACGTCCCAGCTCATGCAGACACCACAGAGAAATGAGGCAGATGGCACAAGTCAGCTCGATCGCGGATAAAGACCATGTTGGCAGATACGGCCTCCGTGTGCAGCCACAGTGGGCTTCCTAAGGGGAAGACTGGAACCAGACTGACTCACCACCCCATCCTGGGTCGGTGGAAAACCGTGAGCATCTCACTCATGGGGTGAGCTTCCGTAAAAGCCACGGGAAGGAGCAGACCCAGTGGGTGCTCTCTGCACCAGAAAGAGGGAGTGAGAGCTGGAGTGCAGAAACGAATGAGTATTGGGAACAGGGTTTCTGCTCCGAGAGAGACCTCAGGAGTGCAGAGGAAGTGTCCCCCGATACCATGTTGTAGGTCTTGTTTTCTCCTCGGTGTCCAGACACCAGCGCCCAGGCCATCCAGAAAGGCTGGCCCCAGCCAGCGGGAACCCCAGCACGTACTGCTGTGTCAACGGCATTTCCCCCGGAAATGCTGGAGGGTCGTCAGCAGGACTCGGAGACGAGCGAAGGCCATGCAGTCTGCACATCTTGACGGTCGGTTCGGGGAATGAGGAGTTGTTTGGCCATTTCCTGCGGGTCAGCAACCCAACCAGGGAGCATGAAGGAAACCGGCAGGCCTGGCGCTCCATCGAAGCCTCCCAGTACCCTGTCCAACTTGAGTTAGGGGCAGCCAGTCAAACCACAGCCCTGAGTGAAGCCACAGACTGGGAAATGAGAGAAGAGTACAAAGGTAACAGACGGGGAAGCCCAGTCTGGCTGGGGAGCTGAGATGAGCCCAGTGTGTCTGCAACAAGGAGGCAGAGGGGCACCTGGGTGGCTCAGTCATTAAGCGTCTGCCTTCGGCTCAGGTCATGATCTCAGGGTCCTGGGATGGAGCCCCGCATCGGGTTCCCTGCTCAGCGGGGAGCCTGCTTCTCCCTCTCCCTCTGCCTGCCGCTCCCCCTGCTTGTGCTCACTCTCTCTGTCAAATAAATAAAATCTTAAAAAAAAAAAAAAAAGAAACAAGGAGGCAGAAAAGACAGACGAGAATGCTGATGGGCACAGAGCTTATTTTGGGGGGATGAAGATATAAATGTGATGACATTTGGACAGTCCTGTGAATAAGCATAGAAACATTGAACTGTACACTTTAAGTGGGTGATTTGTATGGTACATGAGTCATACCTCAATGAAGATGTTTAAAAAAAAAATAAAGATGGTGTGTTTTAGTGGGTGGACTAGCAGAGGAGAGGCCGGAGTCCCAGGCCTCCCCTTGTTGGGCCAGTGGGTGTGCGCCCTTGGTCACTCTCCTTTCTCGTGCCTCAGTTAGCTCCTCCGGTAGGTGAAGGACGTGGACAAATGGTCCATAAGGTTTCCGTATCTGTTTCCTGGAGCTGCAGTAACAAATGACCACAAATGTGGGGACTGAAAACCACAGAAACGTATTTTGTCACAGTCCTGGAAACCAGATGCCTGAAATCAGGTGCTGTGCTCTCTCCAGACGCTCTGAGGGAGAATCCATTCCTGGCCTTTTCCACACTTGGTTCCTTGGCCTGTGGCCATGTCTCTCTGCTCTGTCTTCACATCTCCTTCTCGTTTGTGTGTCTGTCTCTCTTGGAACTCCCTCCTCCTCTCTCTTACAAGGTGCATGTGATTGTGTTTGGGACCCACGAGGATAACCTAAGAGGTGTGCCTCCTCTCGAGATCCTTAGCAGAGTCACGTCTTCTGTGCATAAGGTAACATCCACACGTCCCATGGAATTGGCACAGATATCCTGGGGCTGGGGGATCTGTTCACAGCCCTTTGCAAGTTCACAGAGACTGGGGAGAACCAACTCACCCTATGTTGTCCCTCTTTCCCATCTCTCTGTTTACCCTAGCTCTTATTTATTTTTTTTCATATTTTAATTTTAATTTTTTTTTTTTTGACTGAGCCACCCAGGCGCCCCCCTAGCTCTTACTTAAAATAACCTACATTTGTATACAGTTTTAGGGTTTGAAAAGTTATTATACATTTATACACTCATTTCAGTCCCATGGAAACCTATAAATTCTGCCTTACCACTATAATTTCATTCTTAAAGAGTAGATGGAGGCTCGGGGAGATTACATTACCTGACCAAGATCACGAGCACTGGAAAGAGCGAGTGCTGGCCTCCAGCCTGAATCCTCGAGCCACAGCTCCACAGTGTGGCTCCCACTGTCGTCACCTGCCTGAATCCTGATATGGCATCAAGAGGTTCTGAGACCCGGATGGAGGAGAAGCATCTGGAGTACATTCAGTTCCCCCAACTCCTCCTGCGAAGCCCAAACACGGACGTTTTATATAAAAACAACATGAGAAGACTCCAAAAGGTGGGCAGGAGAAGGCAGACGGACCGGGGACCTTGGAACCCAAGGATGGACGTAGCAGTGAGTTCCCTGGGTTTTCTTTTTGTCTCATACATGCTGGACTGGGTGCTGGAGAAACAACCCAGAGAGGCCAATGGGCAGAGACAAAATAAAGTCTCAAGAAAAGCCTGCTAGGCTTTCTTCAGCCAAAAAACTAGGGAAAAGGCAATCCAGCAAGACATAAAACTTTTAGATAATAGTTGCCCTACTCTAGCCAAATGCCATGGAAAAACCTGTAGCCCGACACCCATCTTATAAGCAAAGACCAAGTGGGGATCTCAGGGTCCCACACCTGCCCAGCTGGAATGAGGTACTCTTCCCCATGCTCCACCCCAGGCTAGGGTAGTAATAGAGAAGACAGAGTGGGTATCTGGGACTTGCGTCCCTGCCCAGAGGTCATGAGCTCCCCACCCACAGGTAACAAAGTGCCCTTCCCTGTCCTTGCCAGAGTGTCAGAGGAGGCCACCTTGGGGTCTGAGATCCCATATCCACCCAGTGGTGAGGGGTTACCTCTCTCCCCAACTCTCAGTTAATAAAGGAGCTTAAGTAGAGAACCCAGACCTTCACCACTGCCTGGCATTAATGAGGTGATGCCCCCTAACCACAATGGGCATGATGTCAGAGGAATCCTGCTGAAATAGAAGATTTAAATAAGATCCAGTGTCTCATAACACCTAAATGTCCAGCATACAGTCAAAATCATCCATCACACCAAGAACCAGGAAAATCTCAAATTAAAAAAAAAAAAAAAAAAGATGCTTAATTAAAAATCAGCAGGTGCTAACACCAAGATAGGCAAATATTAGAATTACCTGGCAAGGATATTAAAGAATCATAAAAATACTTCAATAAGCAATTATAAATACACTTGAAACAAAAAGTAGAAAATCTCAGTGAAGAAATTGATGATATAAAGGAGAACCAAATGGAAATTTTAGAACTGCAAAATATAATTACCAAAGTAAAAAACTCCAAGGATGGGCTCACCCATAGAATGGAGGAGACAGAGGAAAAGAATCTGTGAACTCGAAGACGCAACAAGCTGAACAACAGTAAGTGGTGTAAACAGAACAGACCTTCCTTCTCCTCTTGTGTTCTGTAAATCATGTCTGACTGTTGAAGCAAAAAGTATAACATGGCTGGATGTAAATTTCAACATATATAGAGGAAATACTTAATAAAGTTGTCCTGCACATGGATAAGGGAGGAAGCAGCTTGAGGAAGGCACATTTTCTGCACCTGTCTCCAGCTGGTAGGTTGTGGACACCATTAGTCTTCATGGTGACGGAGTAATTCTGTATCATGATTTCAGTGGTGGTTACAAGAACCTATGTGTATGATGAAATGCCACAGAACGACACGCACACGTTTGTTCCAGTGTCTGTTCACTGGTTTTGATTTTGTGCTGTAGTTACACACGATTAGCCATGGGGATACATGTGTTCTCTGCTATCTCTGCAACTTCCTATATGTTTAAAATTATTTCAAAATGATTAGGAAATGATAGAAGGGGATTGAAGGGGCATCTTCACAAGCAATTGGGGATCCCTTTGCAATCTAGAGGCCAGGCATGAAGGGAAGTGGGGCTCAGAGGATGGAGGTGTCTGGGCTAGAACCTTCAGTTCAGACCCTAGCCTCACCCTCAAGTGACATCACAAAGCCTCAGATGCCCCGCCCCCCACCTGGAAGTTTTGTCAATCAAGCCATCATCTGAGGACTGTATTTGCACTGGAAGCAGTTGTTCAGCATCACTGAGCAAACTTCTCTGCCTCTCAGTTAACATCCAAGGAAAATGGCGCCACGTGAGCAACAGGGTTGATAGATGTGGGACTGTATGTAGCTCCACACCCAGTTTGAGGATATAACAAAGAGCTGCCTGGTTCTCTCGTGTGTAGCCATTGGGGCAGTCTGCGCAGGCCGCATAGCTCAGCTGTCTTTGAGAAACCGATGTCTTCCTCACAGCTCCCGGCCTTCCTGTGGGACAAGGGCACGCTCACCACCACCATATCTGATCCTGCTTACCTAGTAAAGCTTCTCTTCTTCTTTGCACTCCTGATGCCCCTAGTCACTCTACTCATCCTGGTCTGGAAAGTGACCAAAGACAAAGGCAACAAGAACAGAGGGCCAGATCCAAGAAAGGAGGAAACTCTGCTGGCATGAAGATGGACAGTCCCTGCTGAGGACTCCATTGAGGGGAAGACCCGGAGGCTCAGGAGGCTGGGCCGTCCGGGAGCCTTCTCAGAGCTGGAGCCTGGGGAGGAAGAACTGCTCTGTCCCCACAGGCCCCCAGGGCCGAAGCTCCCCCGCCTCCTCCCTCCTCCACCACCACGTCCGCTGTAATTCTCGCTCATCTGGCTTTTCCCTGGCTGGTCCAGGCGGCCGGGTTTGAATGTCTTCTCTCTGTGGGTCTTCTCGACTGACATTATAAATGGCTCTTGATTTCTGCATTAATGGAGGAAAGAAACAAACACGTGGAGGATTAAAAAATTGATTACAAACCCTAAATTTTCCTTTCTGAATTGGGCATGTGTTGACTCTGGGATATTGAAATTATTGGGAGCTCACAGCATCTCCGATATATAATGATGCTATACCAGAAGCTCAGTTCCAGAAGATCCTTGAAATAGAACAGCTCACCCACCCCCAAATTCTAGGTAAAATGCTCCCTCCTCTTCACCTAATTCTGTGAATAAAAAAGTATTGCCTCTCAAAAAATGATTTAAAGCATCAAATACTTCTCTCTCTTCTCCCCCATCCTCCAGCTTTGCGGGTTGGCAAACTTTAAAAATACCATATTCTAAAATAATAATTTCACTTTAAAAAATCTTTTCTGAGCTTGGAATGAATTAACTCCCTTTTCAAATGAAATCCAAATTAAAGAGGCAGTGTTTTGAAAATCCATATTCTCATTCAGGCTTGAGTTACCCTAAGGAGCATTTGGCCATTTGCCTAGAAGGAATTAGTAGTTTTTTGGAGAAACACCTCTATGTCCAGCCCCACTATTAATCTTTCCTCCTAGAGGCGTCCCGTCATGTGTTCCCTTGTCTCCCCTCCACAGGCACTTGACCCTGGAGTCACAAGCTAAGAACCCCTTCCTCAAAAGCTTTTCCCGTTGCTTAGAATCACGGGACTGTGTTCAGTCATCTCTGACAATGTGCGCCCCCACCCCGCCCCCGGGAATCTGGGCTGCATGTTCTTTTTTTTTTTTTTTAAGATTTTATTTATTTGACAGAGAGACACAGCCAGAGAGGGAACACAAGCAGGGGGAGTGGGAGAGGGAGAAGCAGGCTTCCCGCGGAGCAGGGAGCCCGATGCGGGGCTCGATCCCAGGACCCTGGGACCATGACCCGAGCCGAAGGCAGACGCTTAACGACTGAGCCACCCAGGCGCCCCAAAGGCTGCATATTCTGCATTGCAGCCTAGGCCCCGATACACTTCCACTTTAGCCTATATAAATTCAGGAGCTTGATCACCTGGTGCTGAGGAGAGGCCAGTATGGCTGCCAGACCCAGGGGGAGCCCACCCCTGTCAGCGAGTGTCTCCACCTGCCTCCTCTAGTGTCTGATGGTGGGGTGGTTCATCAACTCCAACAGAGACAGATCACAGCTGACCAGCAACAGGACTGAGAGCTTCATGGCCAAGGAAGATGTACCCCTCTCTCCTCTGCAGCCTGGGCCCTTTTTTCAGAGGCCAGGGGGCATTCCTCTCCAGCTGGCTACCACACCCCTTCTCCATCCAGCTTGCCAGCGTGGGAAGTAGAGGGTGGGGTGGGCTGTTACCCTGAGTGTGCATGGTTTCCACGCATCGCTTGTGGAGAAGGAGCTCAGAGTTGGCAGCAAGGTCCTCAGCACCCCAGCACTCGGCACATCTTTCTCTCCTATCCTGCAGACGCCTGTATTTATCCATCAGATGTGTACTGAGCTCTTGCCATGAATCAGGCTCAGTCCTGAGTGCCGGGGCTACAAGAGGAAGGGGCCCCATCTTCTCTCTTCTGGACCCTGTACGGCACAGTGAGCGATAGATGCCCATGAAGTGATCACACAGGTTAAGTATAAACCGAGAAAGTGCTCTGGAAAAGCACTGGGCTTTATGGGGGCAGGTATGGAGGCAGGTTTGGAAGGAGCCTGGCCCGGGCTGGAGAAGGTGCATGGGGGGACAGCGGGCTGGCCGAGGCTGCAGGACAGGTGGAAGGTCTGCACGTGATGGGTGCAGGCAGGCAGCCCTGCGCTCCAGAGGGAGATCAGCATGGGAGAAGGCCCATAACGGGAGGAGTTTGTTGCGTCCGTGGGATAGAAAGATGGTGCTTCTGGAGCACAAATAGCAAGCCCGAGAATGGAAAAAAGAAGAGCTGGACACGCAGGTGAGAGTGGACCTCACAAAACCCCAGAGGGCGGTGCTCTGAGCCCTCTGAGGCTCCTTTGGTCAACAGCCAAGTGCATGTATTACAGGCCACTCCCTGGGGCCCTATGTCACCCTCCTCCCCAAACTCCTCACACTCCCCAAATCTGTTTTACTGACAAACCAGCTGGGCTGCATTGCAAACTTCTGGCCACCCGATGGCAGCAAAGGGCCAGCAAACCCAGTCCTCGGGCCACACTGGGCACAGGGACCCTCCCTTCCCCACCCAGAGCAGGATAGTGGACCCTTAGGGACTGCAGCCACGTTCTCCACAAAGACGGGAATCTCTTATCCTCAAGATCTCCTGGCTGGCAATTTCATCCTCTTCAAAACATACTATATAATGAGCATCAATTATATGCTGGCTCTTAACATATGGCATATCTATTCTGCCTAAGCACCCCGTGGACAGGACTCTGTCCCTTGCACAGATGGGAAGGTGAGGCTCTGAAGCTCAGAGAGGCTGCTACCTGCCCAAAGCCTCACAGCAGAGCTGGATTACCACCCCTCTCCCGTGTACTTATCAGGGCGTAAGACACCCCGTCTTGGAGGCAGCCCCTCTTTCCCTATCAGAAGTTCCTGCACTAAAATGTCACCAGCATGAGTATGTGTGGTTCCCTTGTGACTGGGGCGCCCTGCGTCTTCCTCTGCCCTGCCACCTGCAGGGCGGTCTGTCTGCTGCCCTGGGCCTGCTGGGACCAAGCCAACGCGTACCAACCACCATAAAGCATTCAGAGGGCAATGGGGACCAGAGGGAGGCGGCAGTGAAGGAGACTAGGATGCTGCTCCCTCCTCCAGGGAGCTGCCAGTCCAGATGTGGCTGAGGACCTCCCTCAGGTCAGTAACAGTCCGGGCTGATTTCTGAGAAAGGCCAAGGATGGGTGCTAATGGAATGCTCCAGGATTTCTGAAGCCAGAGGGGCCCCTGTGGGCTGGATCAATCAGGGAGGTCTTCCTGAAGCAGGTGACATGTTAGGGTACCAGACAGGATTTAGGATCAGAAGGAAGCACGTGACATGCATGACAAGGGACAAGGGACAGTGAGCCAGCCGCATGATGCATGTAGGGGACACCGGGCAGTCAGGTCGAGAAGAGAGTATCAGCAGTGGTAAAGGCCTTGAATGCCAGACAAAGGTTTCCAGATCGGACCAAGAGGGGCCAGGGAAGGTTCTCAACGACGGGAGGGCAGCATAGTGGAGGCGTGGGTGAGAGAGCAGGAAGAGACTGGGGGAAATGCCCCTTGAAATGCCCACTGAACACTAACTCTCCAGTTCCCAGTCCTTCCCTCTTCCATGACTTCGTGCATCCCATTCCTTCCACCTGAAATGCCCTTCTGTCGGCCTTTCTCTGCTCAACAGTGTGTGTGAGCGGGGAGGGGAGTGGAATTCCCAGCTCCGGCTGAAAGCAAGTCAAAGGGATGGGGACCTGGGACCACCGCCTGGCCCCCTGCCCCCCCACCACACCCCTATCCCGGGGGCCAGAGGCTGAGTCCACGGCTGAACCCCATGATACCACAGGTGGGAGTGGCCAGAGGCACCTCTTTTCTTGGAAAAATATAGAACTCAGAGCTGTCTTCTCAAGAGAAGGTGGGAGCAGAAGGAGACCCTGCTGGTCTTTCCCATTCCTGTAGATATTCTCGCTGTTCCGGCCCCGTGACATGCACACGTGTGGTACACGGCCTGGGAGCTGCCCTGGGCTGGGTCAGGAAAGTCAGAGCCAGAGGGCCCTGGGCCATGGAGAATCCACCCTCATCTCACAGAGGAGTCCCTGATGCCCAGAGGGGGTGAGTGGGGCCGGGAGTGTGGGGCAGGGGTCACCGCAGGCGAGCCCGGGTGCCTCCTAGCTCCACCATCTCTTCGTGCAGCCACAAGCACATTCGTTAAGACAGTGACTCTCAGGGGTGCCCGGGGGGCTCAGTCGTGAAGCGTCTGCCTTCGGGTCATGATCCCGGGGTCCTGGGATCGAGCCCCGCATTGGAGTCCCTGCTCCACAGAAAGCCTGCTTCTCTCTCTGCCACTCCCCCTGCTGTGTTCCCTCTCTCGCTGTGTCTCTCTCTGTCAAATAAATAAATAAAATCTTAAAAAAAAAAAAAAAAAAGACAGTGACTCTCAGAGTTCGGTCCTCGGGTGCCCGGGAGTCCCCCAAGGCCCTTTCAGGACATCCACAAGGTTGAAAACTACGTCCATACAAACATTACGATGTTATTTGCCTTTTTATTTTTTTAATTTTTTTTTAAAGTAAGCGCTACACCCAGCATGGGGCTCAAACTCACGGCCCCCAGATGGAGAGCTGCACGCTCTTCCGACTGAACCAGCCGGGCACCCCTGATTCTCCTTTCTTACTCCCATTCTTTCTCAGGTGCAGTTTGTGAGCAACTGTGATTTGTTCTCAAAGAAGCCAAGTGTTAAAGAGCTTTACAAAAGTGACACTGTTCTTCTCTCAAAATGTTGTTCATGTTAACAGGCAATGTTTATTATTGTTATTTTTAAATGAATTAATAAGTACTTTTTAAAGTTTATTGTTAGTTTCTAATACAGCAGATATGGATACATATAACCCCAGGTAAACAAAAGCCCCTGGGGGGTGCTTCATAATTTTTAAGAGTGTACAGGGATAATGGACTACAAAGTCTAAGAACCATGGATTTAAACTCTGCCTCTGTTTCCTTATCTGCAAATTGGACATCGCACTTATCTCAAAGCATGGTGTGATCCCTCAGGTCAAGTGTAGGATGCCTGCGCGGGGCACCATGGTTACTTAGTAACAGTTACGGACAGGTGTTGGGTTTCTTAAGCCAGAACTCCCTCCAGCATCCCCTCAGGGCTGTCCTTGGCTGGCTGGGGGCTTGGAGAGCGGGGCTGAGATATGGGGATGAAGCATCCTGGGCTGTGAAGGCGCTGAGCTGAGCTGCTGGAAGCCGAGGCTGAATTCACAAAATTCTCTTCTGTGCCTGGGGCGGGTCCCTCAGGCAAGGTCACCGAGCAATGAATGACAATCCTATTAGATTGCCTGCTGGGGACGGTGAGAGCCCAGACGGGTCCGTGCACCTGTCGGTCACCGCTCTCACCACCTGAGGGCAGCAACCCCTCGAGGAGAACAGCAGAGAGGGCTCAGGACACAAAATGAGCTCTTGGAGCTTCTCTGGAACAAGAAGTCACTTCAGTGTCTCCCCGAAGCTTGTTTTAGGAGTTGTGACATTTCCCAACCCTAAGTAAGTAAGGGCTGCCGACTCAGCAGCAGAATGATAAACCAAGGATAAGGGAGCTCCAGTTACCAGTTTTCCTTCAAGTAAGAAGGATTTCAATGTTGCATTACCTCCCCAGGCCCTTTGCATCACTGCATTCCCCCGTGAGCCTGTCTTCATTCTAAAGGAAGCGAGCCCTAGAAAAAGTCAGAGGAGGGACTTCTGGACCCACGTGATCACTAATTTTCTGTATAAATGAGCCTTAGTTTCCTTACCTGTGCCCGTTTTGGAGGATTGAGGACTCCAAGGAGGGAGGTATAAAGGATGTTTGTGAAGTCTAAAGTGCTGTGGGCCCTTTAAGAACTTAACATCTTAGGGAGGAAAAGCCAATTAGGTAAACCCCCTCATATACGTAGGGAGAGAGAGTTTTTCCTGTGTCCGCAGAAGAGTGTGCTTGCCTGGTTTGGGTCAGAAAGGTGAGCGACTGAGCAGGAGCAAGTTCCCTGGACTCCGGGTCTCGTCGATTGAAAGCTCCATCCAATCCAGACGGCTGCCGAGGACAACCACACACACGTGACCCGGGAAAACCTGTATTTTCCTGTTAATAATAACTAACAGCTGTATAGCACCTTAGCACTTACAGATTACCCCTGAGAACAGAGAGGAAGAAGCTCATTCTCTCTCAGTGGAGAAAAGAGGCTCAATGCAGGGAAGGAACGCTCAAGGTCCCACAGCGAGTCAGGGGTGCAGGCAGATGGTGGAGTCTGAGGCCGGCATTCTTTCCTCTTTTCCCAAAGACCAGGGGGGTGAGGGAGCCCCTCCACCTCAGCTCCCAGGGAGTTCTGTGGGTGGGTCCCTTTATGCAGCCTGCTGATGGAGAGCCAACAGCTTCTGACCCTCTCACTTCCTCAGCCCCAGTAAGTGCCAGTGACTTTTCCTTGTCCTGCCTGAATGCAAGCCAACCTCTCTCTCCAAACCGAAGGAGCTGCCACCACTCCTCTGAGCCCAGCTCCCTCCTGCCACCAAGCCCAAGCCCTAGCAAGCAAAGTCCTGCGCACCCATGAGCCACATGGAGCCACATGGAGCCACACAGAACCACGCAGAATAATGCAGTGTGGAGGACAAAGGGGGCCGTGTTTTCCTCAAGAGAGGGGGGCAGAGGGCAAGGGGGCCCACAGCGAGGTGGAGATCAGGTGGGAGCAGGGGCAGGGGCACCCAGGAGTGGGAGCTCTGCTTCTGCTGCCCACTCCTTCGGGTGCTCAGGCGGGTCGTTTTACCACCCAGGTTCTTGGCTGCCTGCTCATAAAGACGCCTGTATGTTCCAGAAAGCCCTAGTGGGTAGACCCTCTGCTCTTCTTAATTCACACGAATGTGTTTTGCAGCCAATTGCTTCTACTCTTAACCTGAGATGCATGGGTAGGTTTTGGAGGGTCTGGGGACTTGGGTGAGGGGACATATTTGCACTAACTCTAAATGAATTCAGGATTTCTCTGCCACAAACCCAAGTACTGTTAACAATACCTGGGCTTCTGTCACTAATAGAAACCAAGGTGCATTCATAATCTATCTGTGGCTGCAGGCCTCCTGAAATATCCTTCACCCTCATTCCATCTCGGAAATTATGGTAGTTTTTAGATCTGTTGCTAGATCTGATTATTGAACGCATCATTGGAGAAGATGGTAGATTACTATGTCATTAATTTGTTTGTTTTAATGCTTTCAATAACGGTTTTTCAGTAAAATGGGCTTCTTTGCAGTCCGACCTATCTCTGTCCACGCATTTGACGACCTTGTGATGTAGGAGTCAAGGACAGGCTGCCCCAAAGCGGGCCACCTTGGCATATGGACTATTCTGAGCTGAGGGCAATCAAGACCCTGTGGGCTCAAGAGAAATTTGCCCTCCCTTAACCACACAGAAGAATCTAAATTGGGGGTCTTTCCCAGAATAAGGGTTACTAGCAGAGATGAATTTTATCTGCGTGACCCATCTGCACGGCAGGGCAAACACCTAATTACCAAACATCTCTCTTCTCTGCATTGCCCTGTGAACTACATTCCTTCCCTCTGAAGTCCCAGGCCCCTGCCCCCTTCTCCTTAGTTTGGGGTGACAGAGATACCTCATTTTGCCTGATGGTCTTTGAAATGTCCATGTCTGTGTGGATTCCGCATATATATGCTATTAAATTTGATTTTTTCCTGTTGATCTGTCTCATGTCAGTTGGACTCTTGGCCTGGCTGGAAGGACCATGAAGGGGACAGGGATTTTTGCTCCCCAACAGTGAGAAGGAGTCCATAGACTTCAGCAGACTGCCAAAACGGTCCTGGGCACAGCAAGGTTTGGGCGTCGGTGTCCAGCCAGGCTCTCGGCTCCGCGCCCCCTGTGCGCAGAAAGACATGCGGGAGAGTCTGAAGGGGAGGCGCCACTTTTCCTGAGCCCCTACACGTACCAAGACTTGCTATCTCATTACATCCCCACAAGGATTCGGACATGAACAGACCATGCCTACTTTAAAGAGAGAGACGCCAAAGCTCACCCAGAAGTGACCAGGGCCTGCTCGTCTGGGGCCTCACGTTCCTGGCAGGTGCAGAGCTAGGCTCCGGTGGGACGCCAGCCAGCTGTGTGCTCATCTCCACGGTGAGCACAGACACCGATTCCACGAGGCTCCCTCGTGGGCATCGAGGCAAGCACACGTTTGCAGGGCCTCACACGGTCCTAGACCTGCTGGCTAGATCCTGAGAAGTGGCTGATCTCGCTGTGGCACACAGGGACCCAGCGCACAGCATCTGGAGTTACATGGCCGTCTGTGTCAGGGGAGACAGGCAAGTCCTAAGGCCTCCCTCCCACCCGCAACGCTGTCGTCAGAAATCACCAAGAATGCTGTTTGCTTTCTTTCTTGGCATCCATGACCTCTAAAGGCCGGATGGAGCTCCCTGTCCTGCCCAGCGAGGAGCTCAGGCTGGAGGGGGCGGTCAGTGTCCCGCTAGGACGTGGGGCAGATGCAGGCAGGTCAGCAGTCCGGGGCTGGCCCGGCTGAGCCCCCGGGGGCCGAGGGCGAGACTGCACGGCCCTGTGTCTGTGTGCTTGTGTGTGATTCATTTTCCTGCGTGGTTGGGGTGGCTGAGGCTTCCCCGATGTACCTGACAGATAATTACGCCAAGATAAATGTGGCTGCCATTCCCCTCTCCAACCATGTGTGCTGGGAGTGGTGCGGGCAGGGAGCTCAGGAGCAGGAGGCCTGGCCAGTGGCCCCTTATTCACCTACATGCAGTGGAGGGAGCAGTACAAAGGGGCCCTGACAAACACAGCCGAGCTTCTGGATCCGGGAGCGGCTCTCTTACAGGGTGACAGACAGGGACAGGGGCTCCCATGCAGGCCCAAACCTGGTTGCTCTGTGGGAGGCCGGAAGCCAGACCCTGGGCTGTGGGGAGCAGACTCGGGGTTCTCTGCTGCACCCCCAGAGCCTAGAGGGGCCCGACGCTGCTGGGTTCGGCTCCAGAGCTGATGGGAATCCCAGTCCCTCCTGGGGGCTCTCTGGCCTCCCAGGCTCCACCCCACGCTCCCCACTCCCACCTCTTCGCATCTTTCCTTCTCTTTCCAATTCAAACCTTTTCTATCGCATGACAGGATTTTTTTAATGTTCCCAGGAGAAATATGGGAGACAGTATATACAGCCTACGAACCTCCTACGCTGTTTTTTTAAATTAAAATGGTAGTGATTTTCACTGTAATCTTGAATTTATAATTATTTTATGTTGACCAGCATGGAAGCTAATAAAAATAAATCAAACAGATAAACGTATTAAGCTTTTTTTTTTTTTTTAAAGAAAAACAGATTGCTCCGGCCAAGGGATGCTCCGACCTCAGTTTTAAATCCTCCCAGAGCTGAAGGAGAGCCTCGTCGTCCTCATCAATAGGATGGGAAAGTACTATGTTCCCCAGAGGGTCTTGCTTGGAGCAGGGCACACCCCGCATCCGGGGGTTTGTCTGCAGGGCATCTACTGGGCACATGGCATGTCTGGCACTGGACGTGACCTGGTTTGGCCTGTATCCTCAGAGAGCCGAATAGGAAGGGTCCTCTGTGGGCCCACTGAGGCAGGGGGAATCCCCGTCCTCCACTGAGGGGCCCGGGGAGCTGCGGTGAGGGGCTTCTGGGATCAGCAGCTCTGTCTTGGGCCGAGCCTTCCTTGGCCCCTCTCACCGCATCTGTGTGGTGCGCCTCAGCCTCTTGCTGGTTCTGCCCTCGGCCTCCTCCGACCCAGACGAGCAGCTCCCCTCAGAGCCACGGTGAAAGCACCTGTGGCCGGTGGTATCCGCTCCCCTCCTGGGCCGGCCCCACGGGGGCACCGAGCAGGTCCTCACCCACACCAGGGAACTGGCCTCCGCTCTCTGGACCCATCTCGGCGGGCTCTGCCATTCTCCTGCCTGCCCTTCCCTCCACCCTCCTCCCCCTCTGGCTGGCTTCTGCTCACCCTCCTCTGCCTCTGCCTCCGGAGGCCCCTTTGTTCTCTTTCCTGAGATCCGTAGCTGAGGAAAGGTTCCTCCTCCCTGTCAGGCCCATTCATCCTCCCACAGCCTCCCGCCTGGCTGGCTCTGTGGGTATCACCACCTCCCCCGGGTTCTCTGCCTTCCCTTGGCTCCTCCCTCTTTCCCCGAGCAGTGGCTGAGCCCTGGCAGGTGCACCCAAGACCCCCTGGGCCTCAGCAGCAGCCCCAGTGATACCTTCCCGCCCTGGCACCTGTGTCCCCCACCGTGACACAGACCTCTTGGGGCACGCACGTCCCGGCCTCTCAGTGAGGAGCCACCTTTTCCTTCTGGAGAAGGAGCGGGACTGCCTCAACCATAAACCCACAGGATCTTGGGAGGAGGTGCCCCTACGTTATTGGGAAGTTCAGCAAAACTCAGACACAGGGCTCTCCGATGCCAGAGGCTCAGAGGAGATTCAGGCAGGTCCAGGTCCCCACCCAGGACATGTCCCGGAGGGGCCCAGGCCACGGTCCCGGGTCAGGTCCTGGCCTGGGCACTTCTCTTGCTCTCCTCGCCCTGCCTGTGAGGGCCCTTCGGGCTCCTCTGGCTCCTCTCTTGCCTCCCTTGCTCCCCAAGGACATTGCCTGAGGGTTTCAGGGCCCCCCATCCTAACCGTCCCACCCCACACTCTCGCTTGCGGCTGCATTTGTCCCCAGCCCCATGTCTGCCCTGTTCCTGTGGCACACAGCCCCCAAGTCACTCCTGCTGCCCCCTGCTCTCCCCGGCCACTCCTCGCTCAGCTCTGCTACGCACGGGCCTCCTTGGACGGGAGCCCTCCCGGGTCCATGAGCACAGAGGATGCTCCCTGCCTGGGATATTCTGGGATAGCCTCTACCCTCACATGGTAACAGGCCTGTAGGACCTCTGAGCCCACCCAAGGCAACCTCCTGACTTTACAGCGGGGAGAAGGAAGGCCCCAGAGGGGAGGAGAGGCATCCTGAGCATGCAGCTCACTCGCTGGACTAGAACAGCCTCGGCCCGCTCTGCTGCACTCACACTCGGCCGTGCTGTGCAGACAGACGCCTGGACGCAAGGTCCGCAGCCCGGCCTGAGGGTGCTGATGGTGCAGGGCAGAGCAGGGGTGACGGGGGGGTGGCTTGTGCGTGGGGAGCACAGGACAGACCCCTGCCAGCTTTCTTCTGAGTGCGTGCAGAAACTCACCAGCCCAGCCACAGTCACTGGTGGATCCGACACCCTTCACCCCAAGGCGCTCACCCCAGGAGACCCCTGTCTGGCAAGGTCTGGGCTTCACAAGGGAAGCGCCTCTGGTGAATGAGAAGGCTGTGGGCAAGCCCTCCGGTGAGGCAGGTGTCCATCCTTGGGATCTGTCTGGATTTTTCATCACCTAGAAATGACAGGACGATCCTGGGGGTGTCTTCCCATGCGCACAGGGATGAAGGTTAGGGTCCGCGAAGGAACAGATCATGAGGGAGAAGGAGGGACAGAGATGGCCTGGGGTGGGAGGGAGTGAGCCAGGGTCCCCAGAGGCTGAGTCCCCGTGGGGAGGGGACGGTTGCTGTCATCCCTACACCCCCTCCCGCCCCACCCCATCCCAGCACTAAAAAGAGGGTGTTGGGAGAAAGAACCACTAGGGTCAAGAACGCGGAGCAGAAGGACAGAGGGCAGCAGGCGAAAGGAAGCAAGCTGCAGAACAGGAAGGGCAGGGTGGGCCACGGAGCCCCCGGGCCCCTCCGTGCAGCCCCCAGCCCTTCGTGCAGCCCCAGCCCTCACGCCCGCCTTGCCTGCCTGCCTCGCCACACTCCAGCACAAACCATTACAGAGAACAAACTACCTTCTTGTCTCCGAGATGGGTCCCCGGGGCAGGAGGCAAATTGCCTGCCTCGTGCATAATAAACCAGGCGTGGAGAGGAGGCTGCAGTCCCGTGCCTGGAGCCCCTGCTGGAGCCTGGGTGCCCACGGAGGCCGGGGCAGGAGCACCTCAGCCTGCCTGGAACACCAGGCAGCCTGTCCCCACCCCCACACCCAGTCCACACACAAGTGGGTGACTGACTTTTTCCAGGAAAACCACGCCAAGCGCTGGGAACCTTGCCCAGATGCCTTCTATCCCCTGGAAAAAGTAGGCTGCCTTTCTCATCCTTCACGTCCCTGCTCAGAGGTTACATTGTCCTCGCTTTGAACCCTCAACAGTTACAAGTAATGGCTTTCTCTTCTTGCTAAAGCAGCACTATGTTCAGATTCCTAGGGTTTAGAGATCACCTCGCAAGTCCACGGATTTGCAGACAGGTAGGTCTCCACTCCTGGACGGCACATCCCCGAAGGACAGAAACCATCATTTACGTGTCTCCACACTTCCAGAGACTTGGCACAGAGTCCCGTGCTGAAGGACTGAGTGGGTTTAAACGATGAAACCAGAGGCCGGGTCGCCAGTCCATCACACGTCCTTCCGCTCCACTCACTGCTGGCTTCCCGCATCTCCTGCTCTCCCGGAGATTCTACCTGGGAGGGAAGGGCTACACACAAGTGCTCTCCCTTGGGAGGCTAGCCACCCTCAGGCCCTGTGCAGGAAGAGGACGTTGAGCGGGGGAAGGAGTATATACTGAGCCCGATCCCTGCCTGCAAGGGGCTTCCAGTCTCCTGACAGAGAGAGAGAGCACCCAGCATGCCAAGTGCATAGAAAGAGAAAAGCAGGGAGCCACCAGCTTTTCCTGTGATAAGGCAACGGCCACAAGCGTGTCTGTGACCCTGAGTGCAGAGATGGAAGCCCAGGGAAAGAACCCCTAGGCAGAGCTTGTAATTAGACAGGAGCAAGTGGGGAGAACATCTTCAGGGAGGAGGCTGGGCCCAGTACGGGTTTTGTATGATGACCAGGAGTTAGCTAGGAAAAGATAAAGGGGGATGGACACTGTTTCGAGGAGAGAACCACCTGTTCCAAGGAGGCAAGAAATGGCGCATGCCTCATCCCCAGGAACCTGAAGTAGACTCACAGGAGATATCCTTAAACCTCAGGAAGAGACTCAGCAAGACCTGAGGCTGGAAAGAGAGGGTCAGGTCAAAGAGGCCCTTAAGCAAGTTGCTAATGGGCTTAATTTTGTCGCGACCTTGACAGGGAGCCATGGAATGACTTCAGGGACAAGAGTATCCCATCAGATTTGCACTTTAGAAGGATTATTCCAGCAGCAGATTCAAGTACGGTTTAGATGGGGTCAGGCTGGAGATGGGAATATCGGATCAGAGGCTGTTGCATTAATACAGGAAACAGTGAAGAAAGCCAAAAACCAACGCAGAGGAATGGAAGGGAGAGGAGAAGCCAGGCTGGAGCGTGAGGGAGGATGGCAGAATCAGCAGGTCTGGGTGGTGGATCCGGGAAGGTGAGGAAGGGCAGAGACTCAAGCCTGGCTCCCAAGGTGTTGGCGTCGGCCCCTTCGGGGAAGGAAAGGTGAGTCCTGCAGGTAGGGCATGCTGTGCTGGGGAAGACATAAACAAACGGAGGTAGCCGGCCACAGAACTTCCTGAATCACCAGCCTAACGCTGGAGCCTTAGAGACAAGAGCGTTGATGGGATGTCCCTCAGTGGTGTGGGTCCAGGGAGAAGGGGTCCCAGACAGGAGCCTGGAGAATGCCTCGGGGTAAGGGGCAGGTGGAGGAAGGAGAGCCCCCCTCTGAGGAGTGGCCAGAGAGATGGGGGGAAGCTGAGCCATGCTACAGGGCGGAAGGAGGGGTTCCCTGTGCTCAATGCTGCCAACAGGTCAAGGAAGTGTCAGGACAGACTCCTAAAAGGACAAAAGAGGCCATTGCATGTCCTGCCCTACCTGCCAAGGTTACCTCTGCCTTTCATTGTCTCTCTGCTCCTTTGTAGTCCTGTCAACTGTAGAAAACTGTAGCACACAGGTCCCGTCCACGGACACTCAGACACGCCGTGCCTGGTGGGTTGGTGCTTTGTGCACAGGCCAGGTTTGCAAATTCCTGGCAGAATTCCTGGCTGGCCCGTGTAATGTGGCCTTCTGGATTTCCCCCTTGAACCTGTTGAGACGCCTTACTGGATCTGCCATTAATGCATGGGTTAAATACAACATTTGACACGTGTTCACTTTATATTTGTATGAAGTCATGATCCAACCTTTGTTTAAAAAATGATCCCATAACAGAGTAGCTGAAAAGTGACCACTGGGCTTGACAACCGGAGCATGGTGTGTTTGGGAGTCTTGGCAGAATCAGAAGCCCGCTATAGTGTGCTCGAGTTTGGCCGGAGGGCCAAGCTCAGGCGCTGGCTGGAGGGCACCTTGTTGCAGAAAGAAACATACTCCTCTTCCAACTGTCCAGACCGTGGTAAGCTGTGCTGGGTAGACGATGACAGGCACAAATGAGACCACCAAGGAGGGGCACTTAATGGGGCGTGGTGGGTGGAGGGCTTCCTGGAGGAGGTGAATCCTCATTTGAGTCTAAGTAAGAGGAAGGCAAGTCTCCTTTTTCTCTCTGGTACTGGAGGCCCAGAAGGAGTCCGAGATGCTGCACTGAGTCAGCATCCAGTATGAGGGAACTACCTGCGGTGGGAAGGCCTTAGGGTCCCAAAACCCAGACCCTGGCTCCTGCCACTGATTTGCCAAGACTGTTACAGACACAGAAGCTGGTGCAGAGCGTTTGAAAGCGTCTGCTCCTGAAAATCTAGGTTGCCCTGTGGCCACCAGCTTGGCATCCCTAAAAGACCTCAGAATCTTGCACCACAAGACGTTAGCTGCTAGAAGGATCGGAGATCAGCGGTCCAGATGCATTCTGGTCATATATATTCCCGAATTTATTTTTTTTTTTAAAGATTTTATTTATTTATTTGACAGAGGGTGCACAAGTAGGGGGAGTGGGCAGAGGGAGAGGGAGAAGCAGACTCCCCACTGAGCAGGGAGACCGATGTGGGGCTCAATCCCAGGACCCTGAGATCACGACCTGAGCTGAAGGCAGACGCTTAACTGACTGAGCCACCCAGGCACCCAGATATTCCCGATTTCTTACAGATAAAAGAGGTGAAGGTGCCCTTGGGGAGTGTCAGCATCATTGACAGACCTCAGGTCCCAGAATCAGACCCCTGCAATCAGCCCAGGGGCCTGAGTTCAAACACGAGATTTATCTCCTCAATCCTCCAGAACACAAGTGTTTCTACGCATGCCCTAAGGTTCTTTTACCCGCAAGGAGATTTTAAATCCAGGAGGCACCTGTGTCCAGGGCTGGGGTCCGGGTCCTCCTGTGAGAACAGGGCAATGCCTGAGCAGTGAGGTCTCGCCTCTTTTCCTAGCCTGGGGAAGGGCTGCCCTTTCAAAGGGGAATCTGGGGTGCCAACTTCTTTTCATGGCATGTAGCCAGGACCAAAGGGATAGGCATCAAAAAATGGTTTTAATAACTGAAGAGACTGTTAATAGTCTTCAGGTTATTAGAAGGAGAGCTGGAGCCCCAGGGGGCTCTGAGGCCAGAGGCTTCTGGGGCTCGTGTGCAGAGCTTTTCTCTGTGCGGACCGCTGGGTGTTGCATGGAGGAGGGGTGTTCCCTTAAAGGTCTGGCTCCAGGGGCCCATTCCTCTGAATGTCGCATGCAATCACATGTATGAAATGCCTGGCACGTTTACTTAATATGCGTTAGCTTCTTCCCCTCCCTAAGCATCCCCAAAACCACGGTGGTTTCACTGAAGGAAGGGGTCCAGCATTTCACTTGGGGACAGAATGTCCCTGTGAGCAAGGAGGTCAGTTGGGGGAAGTGACAAGGCTCGCAAGGGGTAGGGCCCAGGGGGAGCCGCCAGGAGTGTGGATTGTATCCCACCCGGGATGGGAAGGCGTGAGGTCTGAAGCAAAGGAGTGATGGGGTGTCGTTTATACTTCAAGAGGATTGTGCTATTTTAGTGGAAGTCTAATTTTCTGGCCTTGGTGGTGGAATGAAGAGCAGGTAACAACCCCTCAGAGAATGTCTGCTGTGGGGGACTGATTCTGGGGCACAAGCAGGGATGTGGGGAGGCCGCTTAGCCACTGGGGGTGGGCGGGGCAGCGCTGAGGGGCCGCAGGGCTGGGGAGGGCCCTGGAGGCTGTGGTGGAATTTGGGACACAGGCTCATTTAATACCCAACTGTGCTAGATCTCCCTCCAGCTCAGGAAGTAGGTCGTTACCCCCCTTTCATGGGTAAGAAAACTGAGACTCAGGGCACCCGGGTGGCTCAGTCACTGAAGCATCTGCCTTTGGCTCAGGTCATGATCTCAGGGTCCTAGGTCCTGCTCTCCGTGGAGCCTGCGTCTCCCTGTCCCTCTGCCTCCTCCCCACTCCAGCTCTTGCTCTCTCTCTCAAATAAACAAATAAAATCTTTAAAAAAAAAAAAAAGAAAAGAAAAAACTGAGACTCAGAAAGTGTCAGTAACTTGTCCAAGGTCACATGACTAATAGATGGAGCCTAGACCAGATTCCTTATCTCCTGATGCTCAAACCAGGGTGCAAACAGATCTGGATCCTGACAGCCAGGTCTGGGACATTGTGATGCCAGCCATCCTACTGAAAATTCCAAGTAGGCCCACGGCACGGAACATTCCAGGTCTCAGGACACCCCGGAGAACCGAGGTTGTGGTGCTGGGCTTGGCCGTGGCTGAGCTGCAGGACATGGGCAGCCCTCTTACTCCGTCTCCTAGGGGTTTCTGCCTGAGAATCTGGCACATTCTCCCACTGCAGTGGACATGATGGTCTCAAGGCCATTGGGAGGTTAAGGGACCACCATTCCCTTCTGGGGAAGAGCCAGAAGGCAGTGTATTTACTGAGAGCGAGGAGGTGAGGGAACGCAGAGAACCTCAGCGGGGTGAGGTGCGGAACTCTCCCCGATTAGTGGGGTGCAGCAGGAAACACTGCCTTCCTAGGGTTGTTCAGAACTCACTCTGCAGGCAGGGCACGGGAGAGGAGGCAGTCAGGGAACCACGTGGCAAGAGAAAGGGTTTGCAGAATCAGAAATATTTAACTTAGGAAGAGGTGTCTCCGAAGAGACATGACGTCATGGCAATAACTGGGGCTCAATATCAAAAGGGCTGCGTGGGGAAGGGGGGCTGGTTCCCCAGACAGCAATGCCCTGGAGGCTGGATTATAACCATTGGGTGAAAACTGCAAGGAGGCAGATTCATGCTCAATAGAAGGAAGACATGTCTTCCAATTAATCCTGCCAAAATAATAGAAAAGCCTGTTTTTTAAAGTGATGATAATAAATTAGCAACACTGCACGTTTACATCTATTAGGTTGAACCATATAAAATTGCTGATGCTCAACCATTTCTGACCTAGAAAAAACAGCAGTTTCATATGGCTTGACTTACTACATTTTCCCATCTCGAAATAATTCCCAAAGTCCTTTTTAATGGCCTGCAAGTCCTCCCAAGATCTGTTCCAGTTGCCTTTCCGACAGGATTTGCTAGCACCTCTCAGGACACCGGCAGCTGGGCCTTGAACACCCAACACTCCTTTCTGCCTCGGGGCCTTTGCAATTGCTCTTCCCTCTGCCTAGCATATTCTTTCCCCGAGCTTACCCTTCCTCTTCTCTTATTGTCCACCCCCCTCTTCCCAGCATCCTGGCCACCTACCCGCGTACCCTGCTCTGTCTCCCCCTCCACCTGCCGCCACCCATCATTGTCCTGTGAGCGCCATGACTGCAGGCACTTGGTGCTGCCCTGCGGCACCCCCAGGGTCTGGAATAGTACCAGACACGTGGCAAATGTTCAATAAATATTTTTGGCATGAATGAAGGAATGATTTTTTTATCAACGAGCAAACCGAGGCCTGGAAGGGTCAAATGATTTTTCCCAAAGGCGCAGAGCTGGTGCCTGGGGAAGCCAGAGGGAAGTCCCAGCATTTGGATCCCCAAGTCCAGACTCCGTAAAAAGCCACCCTGCTTCCCGGGCTCGAGGGTCTTGAAGCAGAGCCTGTCTCTGAGTCCAAGCAGGGCCTCCTGCTTTGGGTCCATAGTTGGGCCAGGTGCCCCAGAGGTACCCTCAACTCTTGAGTGTGTGTCCCCGTTAGGCATCTATTTTAGAGAAGTCTCCAAGAAGAACAAAGCGTTGGTCATCTCCCAGGCCCGCACGACTGGGGTTCCAGACCAGGAGCGTGGACATGACAGTGCCTGAAGTGAAGTCCCGACCAGTGTCTCTTTCGGGGAGCTGGAGCATTCATCTGAGCCTCAAAATATGAAATATTCCCCAGTTTGCAAATGAATGCAGGATGTGTGTGCATAGCGACCACCAAGAGAGCAGTATTATGTGGAGAGGAACAAAAAGACAAAGCTCCCCGTTCAATTCTGGGAGCTGATGGCTCTGCTCCCCAGGAGGCTGCCTCTGTACAGCTAATTACAGTGAGTAAGGAAATGGAAAAGTAAGGAAGTGATCTTTCTCCTCCCCCAGGTTCCGGCTTTGCGAAGAGCTGGTCTTTTGGTTTTAGAACCCTGGGGGCCGGCCAGATAGGCTCTGCCGGGCCCATCCCCTGCTATCAGGTCACTGCTAGAGCTGTCGGCATCCAGCGCACATGTGGGGGGGCTGGGGGACGTTGGTGGCGGCAAGGTGTGTGTCGGTGCTGCAGAGTGGGGGTAGGATGCTGCCAAGGTAATCAGCTCGCATTTGAATAGCATTTAGCAATTTGCAAAGGGTTGTGTGTATCTCCTCCCACTGAGCGCTCACATTTTGCAAAGAAAAGGTAGCTCAGAAAATGTGCTGGGGCGCCTGGGTGGCTCAGTTGGTTAAGCGACTGCCTTCGGCTCAGGTCATGATCCTGGAGTCCCGGGATCCCTGCTCGGCAAGGAGCCTGCTTCTCCCTCTAACCCTCCCCCCTCTCGTGTACTCTCTCTCTCTCTCATTCTCGCTCTCTCAAACAAATAAATCTTTAAAAAAAAAAAAAAGAAAAGAAAATGTGCTGACCTGCGGGGGGGGGGGGGGCGGGGATAGTGGAGGCATGAGGCACTGCTGGGGGGCAACTGTTGACCCTGTCGATGTCTCTAAGGAAAGGGGCCCAGGCCCCCGGGGCAGATACCCACCGCTCCCCTTTCTCCAGGCTAACAAAAGCTACCGAGTAGTCCTGTGCTAGGAACTCTGCTAGGCACTTTGTGTGGGATAGGAGCTATTGTCAGTTCATGGAGGAGAAAAGTGGGATGTAGAGACCCGAGGTCAGGCAGGAGCAAGCGGAGAAGGTCCGCGTTAATCAGGATGGGCCATGCTGTGTCACGGTAACAAGCAACTCCACACTCTCATGAACTGAACACAACAAAGATTCATTTCCCCCTCAAACTCCATGTTCATCATGGCTTCGCGGAGTCATCCAGGGACCCAGGCAGAGAGGGACCCACTTTATGAAGCCTCACCATCTGGAATAAATGAGCTCCTGTGGCCAGGCAGGCAGAGGAAGAACTGGAGGGTCTCACACTAGCGATTAAGAGCTTTGGTCTGGAAGTGACAAGTCACTTCTGTTTATAGCACACTGGCCCAAACTAGTCAGGTTGGCCTTGTCCAACAGCCAGGGGGCTTGGAGAGACCCAACCTTAGCGGGCATTGGCCATGTCCAACCTTGTGCAAACTCACTTGAGAGCCCATGCTTTGAGTCACCATGCTGTCCTGCCTCATGAAACCCCACATCCTCGAGGCGCGCGCCCCCCACCCCAGCTCAGTGCCCTGCGTGCACGGGGCTGCTGGCTTTCCTCTCCTTCTCGCCATCCACATCCCTCCAGCACACACAGAGCCACTGTATGCCAGGTGGTTAGGATCCTAAAATACATGATACATGATCTCTGTGTTCAAGGGCCCTTATTTTAAGAGGATAGTGCTAATGTGTCCTACGCATAACCCTGCCCTCGGAGCAGACAGCTGGAAATGAGATCAGCCCCCTGCAGCTCACCTGTCCCGGGACTTCCCGGGAGGGAGCGAAGGTGAATCAATAATGAGTCAGGCAGGGCTTCCTAGAGGAGAGGGCCTTTGAGCTGGGCCCTAAAGATGAGTACAATCTGGAAATGAGGAGGCAAAAGGACAGGTGCATTCCAGGCAGAGAAGGAGACCTGAGGCCTCAGCACAGAGGCGGGAGGAGCGGTGGGGCATGCCCCCAGGGCAGCACTCCATCTAATGGCAAAAACACTGGGGGAGTGACGGGGAGAGTTGAATGAGCCTGTCCTCTGGGAAGATGGTCTGGATGGAGATCAGTGGGGAGCTGAACTTCAGACTTTGGTGAGGAAGGACAGACAGGAGGCTGTCTGTGCCTCGGGCTAGAGGACTTCACAAGGAGGGAGTGGCTTTTCAGACTCTGCCGAGCTTGGCGATTACCACTTGTCCTCAAGCTGGGGGTGACTAAAGGGAGCGGCTGGGGCCCCCGTCACAGGCAGAGGCCTAAAACATGGGACAAGCTCCTGTGGTGCCTTTGTGTCAGGAGCAGAATGGTGCCCTCTACAGCTCACAGGCTTGTCCCCAAGAGCCTGCTGGCCCCGTGCTGGGCTCTGGGGATGCAGAGAGGAAGCAGGTGCCTCCCACTCGGACCCACCGCATACCACTCGGCCTAACGGACTCACCTGGGTCTCCATGTTTGCACACCTGCTTCTTCTCTGTTTTTTTGCTTACTCTATTCTGTTTGCTTCTGGCCCCCAACTATCATGCCAGGTTTTACCTGCCCCAGTTCAACTTACCTGGCTGCAGCCCCCAGGTCCACCTGCACCTGGGCCTCTCATTCCTGCCCACGTGGGACTAGCCTCAAGCCACCGACAGGCTCCTGGTCCTGGACACAGCGTCTCCCCACGGCTCCCACTGCACCAGCCCCTCCGTCAGCGGGGCCTCTGACTGTGACCTCCGACCTTCTTGGAAATGGGTTGCATTACCTCTAAAGCATTTTTCAGCTCTCCCATCCCTACCTCTGTCTCTGATCGTGTCCTGTGTCCCTTGCACACAGAACGCCTACCGTGGACCAGCTTTGGTTTGCGTGGCTGTTACGTGGATGATGCAAACAATAAAGCCTTTTATCTCTCTGATGATTTATAGCTTTCAAAAAACATGATCTGAAAACAGCCGTTTTTCCCCCAGTGATCCTCAAACGCTCCTGTCAAATGACCAAAGTGAAGTCCTTGCGAAGGCCACTACACTCCAGGATTTCAAATTTCTCAGCGGGATGGCCCATGCGGGCCTCCACAGCACCTGCTCACATCTCCTCACTCTGAACAAGAAGGCCACAGGTTTGGGAACTTCGCTGCTGACCCAAACCTCTGCATCTTAATAAATGCAACCCATCTGGCTCCCACCCTCTCCCAGTTCCTTCGGGATCTGGACCCCGGGGTCAGTCGCCCCCTTTCCTGTCCCATAATCGGATTTGGCACCAAACTTTAGGGTGCGGTGACCTCCCGCTGTTTGCCCCCCCACACACAGCTGCCAGCTTCCCTGGCCGCAGGGCCCTACGACAGCCACAAATATAAGTAGCCACCTGGAGGACACAAATAGATCCTCTCTGCAATCTCAACCCCAAAATCTCTCTTTTCCCCAAATTTGACCATTTCACCCCAAATCAGGCAAGCTTTTAAGTAACAAGAGCTGCTCATGCCTTAAATAACACAAAACATGGTGCTTTTTAAAACATTTATATTTATATATATAAAAAAATTAAATATATATAATATATAGTGTGTTTGAGACTAAAAATATAGTACATAATATTTAAAAAAAAGGAAAATGAAAACAGGCAGAATAGGAAAAGGCGTGAGGACACACAGACACACATTGCTAAAAACCTACGATGGTCTGTCCTAACAAAAATAATATTTTTTTCTCTTCTCTTGTCATCATGGATCCATTTATTATTGGGGCTTGGGAGGAGAAAACTCAACTGGAGCCCGAAGTAGAGGCTGTGACCCCGAGGGTGGTCGGGGTGGAGAGCGTGACCTTCGGGGCCCCAGGGCTCCTCTGGGTGGACTTGGTGCAGTCAGGCCTCCGGGCGGCGCTCGGTGGCGCTCTCCCCAGTGGGGGGTATTCCCGGGGCAGCGTCTGATCTCCAGAAACAGGTAGAAGGCCCCACAGCCCACCGACCCTCGAAAAGGCCCATGGTTGTGGCCAGCGAAAAGCCAGGAGCAGGGGCAGGAGGCTGGCGGGAATGTGGTAGTTCTATGCAAACGGAGCTACTATTATTATTATTATTACTGTTATTATTTTTAAGGGCAGGCTTGTACCAGAGCCGCCCATATGGCCTGTGACTTCTGCACAGCAATGCTTTCTCCAGGGACGGGACCTGGAGCTCCCTCACAGTGATGCAAGAAAATGGGAACCTCCCCCAACCCCCCCATTCTGGAGGGCAGGGGAAGGCAGGGACAAGGGAGGGGGATACTTAAATGCTAGTTTTATAGCCTCTTCACAAAAATAGATGCCTTTCCAAATTACATCCCTCGGTCTATGGAGTGTCCCGTGACCATCTCCTCACTGGTCCCACCAGTCACGGCCTTCACTAACACCTTTCAGGTGATTCCCTAACAAGAGGCTCAAGGCGGGGACCGGCCGGGGACACAGAGCACTAGAGTGGTAGAGAAGCCTCGGGTTCCACGGCCGGGCCGGGCGCTCAGTCCTGGAATGCTGTCCTCAAAGTGATGGGCCTGCAGATGGGGGGTCAAGCTGACCTCTTCCACCCCAGGCATGGCGTTCGGGGGAGCACTGCTCCATCCCTGCTGGCTCCCCTTCCTGACCTCACAAGGGCTCTGGGGCTGGGCTTAGAGGGATCCAGGATTCAGGATGCAGTCTGAGCCCCCCCGCGAGGGGAGAGACTGCAGCTCACCCACAATCACCAGGGCCTCTTCGAGATCCAGAGTTTGTCAAAACTGCTCTACCCTCTTCCCTCTACTGCTTCACAGAGGGGTCAGCCATGCTCACAGCGCACCACCTGGCTTGGGAGACCCTGGCCGGCAGGTTCACCTCCTCAGTGAGAGGGCTGCGCCGTCCCTGGGCTCCTAAGGACGGCGTGGACAGTGGCGACTCCCAGCTCCCCCTCGGTCAAAGCTGCCCGAAGCCAGGGCGCCAGTGGTGGAGTCTCCCTGCCCCACCCCGGCCACAGACGCCTTTGCCACACCGGCAAAACTGAGGGGGCTCCCAATGTGAGCGACCATTCCCAATCGTCAGAGGATAAACGCACACCAATCTCACCCAGGCTCAGGGTATGCTTGGTTGCCGTTTGGCATCCAGGGGACCCTAGTGGAAACTTACTCGTAACACTTCCAGCAAGAGGCCCACAGTGAAAGCTTTTTTCAAGAGAGGAGAACCTTCCACCACCCCCATCCCTTCCCTGCTCACGTCCTGTTCCCAGCTCCTCACCAGGGGTGGCTGGGCCCTCCACCTCACCGAATGAATACAGCAAGAGCAGAATAATTCTAGGGTTGTGCAACCCTCCCCCTATTTTTAAGGCCAGAAAATCGGGGGCAGTAAACGTAAAGAGGTTAGGCCAAGGTCACTTCACCCCATCCTGAAGCTGGGGTCCCCGATCTCCTGACCCTTAGCGCCTTGCTCTTCTCACTAAGATGAGAATATCAAAGGCGATCAGGATCACCAAGGTGACCACATCAAGTACTCTCGGCACCCTGCTGGAGGGCCCCAGCCTCCAACAGCAAAGCTCTACTACGTTCAAGGGCGCCTTCCACTCCCCAGAAAAGCAATTCCGTTTGGCCCAATGGGCAGGCCCCAGTTCCGATTGTGATCAGACGAACAGCGTGCAAATTGCAGAGGGCAGAGAGGGCCTGGGGCGCTGCTGTCTCTCTGTGCCTTGCACTGTGCACGCTCCATACCCAGGAGGGGCCGGTTACTGGGTTAAAGAGCAGAGAGCAGAGAAGGAGCTATGGTCACAGGCTTCTGAAAACTAATGGTCCCTGTAGTGTCAGCTGAGTTAGCTAGTGACCCTGGGCCCCTCCTCTTCATCATTTCAACAGAATGGACCCAGCACTAATAAAAGGGAGGAAACAGAATGTGGCCAAACCCCAAATACAAATGAATATTTTTTGGAATATTCCTGTTTAAAGAGCCATCACCATCTTTAGACTTTAACTGTTTGGATTACACAAGGCTTCTGTTTCTGCGAAGATAATCAGAATATGCGTGAATTCATCTGCACAGGAACCTGCATCCTTACCAGACCTTCTCCAGAGGTTCACATAAAATGACTCTGTAGGGAGGGGTCAGCTCCCAGGGGTAGGGGTGGAATGCAGCTGGAGCTGGGACGATGCCCCCCCACCCCCAAGAGACACCCAGGATTTGCCCCTGTTGCTGCGGAAGGGGAGAGGCAGCCTGCCAGGCTGGAACTGAGCTACCTTCTCCCTGGGCATTAGCTGGTCCTTACGAGCGGGGACAGTGAGGAATGTCACCCCACAGACCCATCCGCAAGGGTGGTGATGGCCCGTGGCTGATGAGCATGTAACTCATTAAAGCAAACATGACTAATGAGTGGTGACCAGGAGAGAGGGCAAAGCGCGTTCTGGGGATTGCCCCCGAGGCCCCGCCCGTCGGGAGAAGGGGAGGCCGGGGCGGGGGCACAGTTCTCTTTGGTCAGAGGCGGCGGCTGAGAATGGCCATGTGGAATGTGTGTGTGGGGACAGCATGGGCGTGACTGCCTGCAGTGCCCTCCCGTGCCACCTTCCTCCCTCTCCGGGCCCCTCACCCGCCGTCCCGGAAACTCTGCAACACCTGACGGCGTGTCTGGGGCTTGCAATACCCATCCCCCGTGGCCCCCCACACAGGGCCGGTCAACCAAAGCTGGGCACTCAAGGCACTGAAAGTGGAAGAAGGAATCTGATTGGTCCAAGAAAAAAAAGACACTTAACAAACCAAAACCTGTCTGCAGAGACTATCACCCATGCCCCCGGAAGGTGGCCTCCCCGACCAGCTGGTGGGCAGGACAAGCAGTCTTGAGAGCCAGTCCCCCTCCCTAAGCCTGTCAGAGCCCATCGGGGACAGGTCTTTCCACCTGAATGTTTAAAAATGGATTCAAAGTGCTTGGAAATTCAGAGTAATGGACGGTGCTAGGAATCTGGAGGAGAGCAGGTGGCCCCTTGCCTTCCCACTGGGACTTGGGGCGGGGGATTCCCTACAGCTTTTTTTTTTCTCCCCAAATGAGGTTTTCATTGTTTTTTGTTGTCTTTGAAAAATAGCCTATAGCATCCGACCCTCACACCACCACTCCCCAGATAGGCTCAAGAGTTAAAGCCAGGATACAGGGCAGGCTGGGGAGGGAAGGGGCTCCTCTAGAGGGGGTTCTGGAAACCGCTCTGAGGCACACAGCCTTCCTGCTGGTGAGTCAGGACATGGTTCCCCCACCGTTCCTTTCTGCATGGGGACCCCGTGATCTAACTGGCTGGCCCTGCACAGAGGAGAGAGAAAGGGGCTACTGGACAAATCTGGATCCTCTGCTGACAGACAGGTGTCCACGATGAGCAGCCAGGACAGCTGGCCCTTTAATCCCAGCTGAACGAGGGCCGGATCTGAACTCAGTGCCAGGGCTGTTCTGTGGACAGCTAAAATCAATCCAAGGTCCCTTCCGCAGTCGCGGAAGGGAAGATGCTGCCGGGCTATGAATGCAGAGGACAGAGGGGCTGGCCAGGCAAACGTGTTTCCACATATCTGTGCCTGGGCCACCCCCACCCCCCACTGCGTGTCCCCCTAGGCCAACGCCTGCTCATCGTCACACATCCCTGTCCACTTAGGGGAGACCAAAGGGGTGGGGCAGAATGGGAATGCTAAAAAGTGCCCCCTCTGCTCGGCACAACCTTCGCGTCCCTGTCCCCGTGCTGGGGCCAGGCGAGAGCGCAGGTCAGAAGAGACACGTCCTCCCGAAGAAGAGGGAAGGGCAGGCCCAGGAGGCTGGGGCATGCACAGAGCACCATCCTCGGGACGGGGTGTTTCCGGGAGACCTGCTCCCCACCTGCCGCGGCGGCGGCGGCGGCGGCGGACGAAGGCTGGTCCGGGCCGGGAGCGACGCGCAACGCCCCTGAATATCAGGGACCGGCTGTGAGAGCCTCGTCCTCTGCCCCGCAGAGGCGCCCCGGCCGGGCGCCGGGCCTACACGTGAGTCTGCATGCGCTGCTGGAACCGCGGCCCGTAGTCCGAGTGCTGCGAGGTGTAGGAGAAGCGGGTGGCCGTGGCGTACTTGCCGATCGGGTCGTACGCCTCGAACGGGGTCCGCTCCAGGCCGGACGGCGGCGCCTGCGGGTAGCCCAGTCGGTAGGCGGGGTAGCCCGCCGCCGCGGGGAAGGGGTGCGGGTTGAACTTGTCGTAGTTCTCATAGGACAACGTGCCGGCCGAGTCGGCGCCCGCGGGGGCGGCGGGCCCGGGGGCGGCGGGCTCGGGGCCGAAGTCGGACGCGGGGGCGCGGCTGTACGAGCTGAGCTGCGCGTAGCCGCTCGAGTGCGAGAGGCGTGAGGCCGGGCGCCCGTCGAAGCGCGCGGGCCCGGGGGCGCGGTAGTCCGCGTAGAGCACAGCCCGCGACGCGGGCCGGTCCTCGTGGGCGCGCACGTTGTAGTAGCCGTTGGTGGGGTCCTGGGGACGAGGGGCGAGGGCGCGGTGGAGGCGCGGCCGTGGTGCACCTGCCGGTCCCGCGGGCCGCCCGCATCCCCCTGCCCCGGCCTGCGCCCTGCCCGCCCCGCGCGCGCACCTTCATCTCGTACTCCTCCCGCGTGTCCATGGCGTCGCAGCGCAGGTCCTGCTTCAGGTCCACGTCGTCCTTGAAGGACTGCGGAGCCGCAGGGTGGGCGTCAGGGCCGGGCCGGCCTCATCCCGCGCCGGCCCCGCTCCACGCCCAGGGGCCGCTGGAGGGGCTTGGGGCCCCGGGCGCACTGGAGTTCTGAGCCTGAGCCCCGCCCCGGAGAGGCTCCGGGGCGCCGGGGGTGGGGAGAGGCCGGAGAGCCGGCCTGGCACCGGGTTTGTCACGGACGCACAATGTGACCTTGGGTGTGTCACTGTCCCTCTCTAGGACTGTCTCCTCGTCTGAGCTATGGGGCAGTTGGACCAGAGAACTTCTAGGGGCTTCCAAGTCTGACTGTGTGGGGGAAGGATGGGGCCAAGCGCGGGCCTATGGGGGGCCCCACATGCCTCTCTTCTGCTGCAGGGGAATCAGCCCGGGGAGGATGTGTGCGTGCGTGCATGTGAGTATATGCAGGAGCATTTGTGCGCCTGTGTGTACACACGTGAGCACGTGTGAGCCTGGGCGTGAGTGTGGCAGGGAAGACAGAGAGAAGGTGGTTCGTAGAGCTGGGGCGGGTCCCAAGAACGTGAAGAGGGGAGTGGGCCAGGAGGAGCAGGAGGACCCTCACCGAGTAGATGGCCTTCATGACCCGAGTCGCAGTGGACACGCTGGCTGTATCATCCTCCCGGTCTGAATGCATCGTAAGTGGCTCGCGGTTGACAGTCTCCACCTTGATGTCCAGCTTCCTCAGGGTCACGTCCTTGCGACCTGGACAGGGAAGGGCAGCCTGGACGCGCTCTGCCAGCCGCTACGGGCCAGGCCTAGGAGCGCGGGGGTCCGTCTGCGGGGCGGGGGGGGGGGGTCGCTGTGTGCGCGCGCGGGGGGGGGGGGGGGGGGGGCATACTCACTGCCTTTGCGGCGGCGGTAGAGGAAGAATACCAAGGCGATGAAGAAGAAGGTGAGCAGGACGCCCGCACCGATGGTGGCCCCGGCAATGATGCCCACGGGCAGCACCTCTTCAGAGGGAAGGAGAGGCTGGGGTGAGGCTGGTGGCTCACGGGGACCTGAAGGCCAGGTGCCAGAGCTCCACCGAGATCCACGGACAGGATCGGTGTTTGCTCAAGTCAGAGGCAGTTGGAGGGGAAGGTCTGCATTGTGTCTGGGTTTAGGCCTGAGCTTCGGCTTGATCAGGCTTGGGAGCATGGCCATGTCCCATCCCTGCAGCTGTGACACAGCGTGATCCTGGCCCTGGGGGCCCACCCGCCCCTCTGCAGCCCACCTGCCTGCGAGGCTTGGCCTCGGCTTCCTGGGCTGGGCTGCTCTTTGAGGTTAGCTGTCTCCACAGACTCCAACCTGTCACCCGTGTCCCCACCTCTCACCACCTCCCCGGCCCCACCCCATGGCCAGGGCAGCACCAGCACCCGCCCTCCCAGGGCTCGCACAGTTCCTTGGCTTCCCTGCTCCCCAGAGCTGAGTAGGACCCAGGGAACCTCCTCCAGCTTCCTCTCCCTCCTGGCAGTCCTGGATGGATCAGATCCTCGGGAGGCTCTTCCCCTCCTCGCTGGGTCCTGCCGCACTCCCTCCGCTCCGTTCCTCCCCACCACCCCCTCACTGGCTCTCTCAGCTAAGACGCACCTGACGGGAGCCCCCTCCTTTCTCTCCCTCGTCAGAGCTTCCAAAAAAGTCAAAGGCAATTTCTCCTTCGACATGCAGCATCTTAAGGGAGGAAGCATGTGCCTCCTAGTAGATGAAGGATTCTCGAAGAGGTGGGGCACCACAAGCTCCTGGGCGCCTGCCACGTGCCTGGTGTTTTATAGATATTCTTACTTCATCCCCACGCCAACCCCGTGAGGTCGGTAGTAGTACACCCTTTCATGAAGCATCTGCTTTTCTCCACCTGAAGTCCTTTGCTCCCACTCCGTGTGCTCCTCCACTGACCCAAAACTCCCTCAAGGAGCAGGACCGCGTCTTGGGCACCGCCATCCCGGCTGCCCCTCGTGCGGGGCCTGGCGCAGAGGGGAGGCTCAATGAATGTTTAAAAAAGGGGGTGGTTTTCCCCAGGTGAGCATCAGCGCAGGCTCTGGAGGGTACGCCCCGGGAGAGCTGTCTCCCCATGAGGACTGCCAGGGGAGGGAGGAGGGAGCAGAACCCCCAGCTGCCCCGCACCCTGGCCACGGTCACCTCGCTCTTCCAGCTGGATGATGGCCGTGCCGGGCCCAAAGCTGTTCCAGGCCGTGCAATTGTAGTGTGTCTGGAAGTCTGCCTCCATGACATTGTTGATGGTGAGCGTGGACAGCACCCCACTGCCCGAGTTTGTCCTCTCCACCGTGTAGCGCTCCAGGGTTCCCACCTCCAGGAAGTTCTCCTTCCATGCCCAAGCCTGGGGTGGGGAGGGCAGGGGGGGATAAGGAAGGAGCAGGTGGCAGAAACAGCTGACCCACCCTCCAGGCATCCTTGTCCCGTGTGCCCTGTGTGTCCCTCAACCCAGCCCAGTGCTCACTCTGCAACAAACCCAAGTCACACCTGCTGCCTCAAGCCTTGGCATGGGATCTCCAGTCTAAGGGAAACAGTGGCTACCAACACAATGGAGATGTATGCCAGGAACATGCAGATATGCTTAGGGACATTCTTTAAAATGCAGATTCTTAGAGCTTAACTCTTAAATATGCAACTCCAGGGGAGAGGTCCAGGAATCTCTATTTTTCTAACAATCCCATGGACGCAGGTGCGGCTGGGCCAGTGAACCAATATTTGGCAGCCCTGATGTCCTGGATGGGGAGTCAACATGCGGCCCTGGGCCTGGCTCTCCCTCGAGCCCCTGTGTGGCCTCCCCTCCCCTCTCTGGGCCTCCGTGTCCTCATCTGTAAAAGCAGAGAACCAGGCCGGAGTTGGATGCCCGGGGTTTGTCCAGCTCTGGTGGTCTGAGAGTCTTCAGCTTTACCTGTAGCCAAGCCGCAGCCGGCCCCACACGAACCCACCCGGGGGGCTCTGGAGACCCATCCCAGACTCTTAGAACAGGGAGGATCTCTCGCAGCCTCCTCCATCCCTGAGTTCCCGGTCGGGACACCCCTTTCCTGTCCCCTCCCTGAGCACTGGCTCCTTTCCAGGGATCAATCCTCCTAGCTCTGCAAGGAAAGCCCCTGGGAGCCGAGCCGCCCGCTGCCCAGGCGGCCGTGGTAATGAAGTGTCCCTGGGCAGCCCTGGAGTTAGCCAAATGGTCATTAAATGTGATGAGGGGCTTCACGGTTAATGGTCATGGGAGGAATTAATGGCGCATGGTGTGGGGAAGAGGAGAACGGAGGGGGGAGAGGGAGCGGGTAGGAGGAGGAAGACAGAAGGGGGCAGAGGGCCGGGGAACCCAGGGGCAGGGTGGAGGGAGGCTGAGGAGAGGGAAGGAGATGAGGCAGAGAGAGCAGCCGGGGCGCCCCGGCCTCTCACACCTGTTGCTGCGGCCATCAGGCAGGGACACTGCCCCCATTTTGTGGATGACAAAACTGAGGATCAAAACACTCAGTAATTGGCTCAGGGTCACGCGACAAGTGAGAGAGGGGGAAGTGGCACGTGAGCAGGGACGGGGGCAGAGGGACGCAGCCTCCAGGTGGCTGGCTGTCCTCGGGCCCTGTGACAGTCGAGGCACTCACAATGCGGTCCGGGGGCGGCGTGCTCCCGATGAAACACTCCACCTTGCCCCCGTCACCCCTGACAGCGTACTGCACCGCCTCACTGGAGATAATGGGGGGCCCTGTGAGCAAGAAGACGCGGTCAGGGCCGGCGGGACATCGCAGCACTTGCCCGCCCAGGCCCAGCCCCGAAGGCCGCTCACCGTTCACGTAAAGGGGCACCTCCCTCTCGGCCACGCCGATCCGAGGCACGATGGCCCGGCAGGTGTACGTGCCCGCATCGGCCTGGGTCACTGACTTCAACAGCAGCTGGTTGCTGTTACTCAGGACCTGGGCAGAGAGAGCAGCCTCGGGTGGGGAGCCAGGAGGCCTGGGCCCCTGGGTCCGAGTGGGGCCCCGCATCGGAGGCATCGGGAAGAAAGCAGGAAGGGCCACAAGTGAATTCCCAGAAGGGCAAAGGGTGCATCCCCTGACTCTAAACAGGGCCGCACTGAGGCCTGCCGTCTCTGCAAGAGTGGGCTGAGAAGGGCGGAGGCCAGAGAGGGCAGCTGGCGCTGCGTGGTTTCCCAGAGAACGCAGCCTCTCTGACGGTCTGTTCTAGAGCTTTCCCTGCCAAACAAGGCAGGAAGTTTCACCCTGAAATCCCTCTTCCTGCAATTCCAGCCCGAACTATCTAACGCAGGGGTCTGTAGAGCTGCAGAATTCAACCCTCCCACCCTCCTGTGTAGAATCATTCACCGGACCTGCAGAAACCACCCCTCCCCCCTCCCCCACACATAGGTCCCCCGTCCCTCCCATGGTCACTGAACTTGCCAGCTGTTCTGCGGGGACAAGTGGGTTTTGCTCCCCAGCACTGACCGCCTCCTCCAAATCCCAAGACCCTGGAAACACTCTAGCTTCGACTTGAAAAGTAATGCTGCACCAGCCTCGCCCCACCCTCGCTCTCCCACCTGCGACGGACTCCTTCCTCCCCGCGCTCAAGATGGGTAGCAGGCGTCTTACCATGTTTGAATCCTTTTTGGTCCAGGTGAGGGTGAGGGGGGGATTCCCCACCCAGACACAGGTGAGGGTCACATCAGAGCCAATATCTGTGGTCGTGGGTTTGGGGTCAACTACGATCCGGGGGGCAACTGTGTAGAAAACAGCACTTGCTAGGGACTCAGTCTCATGGGGGGTCAGCTCTAGCCGATCCTCTCTTCCTTCCGCTGCTCTGCCACCTCCCCTGACCTGTCCCCTGTCCCCCCACCCCTACCCCAGACCCTTCAAAGGTCCCTGCCCTCCCCATCCACCCCTGCCCTTCCGGCCACTCACAGTGGACGTTTACTAAGGTGCTGACGTTGGTGCTCCCCACTTTGTTGTGAACCTCACAGGACACAGGCTCCGTGAAGAAGGAATAGTCGACATTTGTCTCATAGCGACTCTCGTGGGCATCTTCAATCAAGAAGCCGCCCTTGGCCCACCTGGGGTGAAGGCAACACAGGGTGGGGATCAGGGCTTGGCCCCCCTCACCCACATCCAGTAGCACGACCCCCACCCCGGCACCCCCCACTCCAGGCGCAGGGTGCCCCCGGCCCCCCCTTGCACCCCGGCACCCCCCACTCCAGGCGCAGGGTGCCCCCGGCACCCCCCACTCCAGGCGCAAGGTGCCCCTGGCCCCCCCTTGCACCCCGGCACCCCCCACTCCAGGCGCAGGGTGCTCCCAGCCCCCACCCCTTGCACCTGTAGCCCAGGATCTCGGGGTTGGCTGTGGCCTGGCAAGTGAAGACAACGCGCTCCCCCTCCTGCACCGTCTGTGGCTCAATGGACAGGGTCACCGTGGGAGGGTCTGCAAAGCAGGGGACAGGAAGGGTCTTTTCTGTCCCCCAGGCTTCTTTCTCTTCCTAACACACACACCCAGCCCTCTCCCTGTGCAGAGATCGGGGAATTGGAGTCTGTAGTGAAGCCGCTCCAGAAGAGAAGCCATCTTCCTCCCCTTTACCCCACGGAGCCTCCAGGGGGCCGGCTCGGGGGGCCGGGACCCAGGCTGCTGCAGGAGAGACAATTAGCGGATGTAATGGTGCACTGTGGCCACGAGGCGTCAGCGTGGCCTCGCGTGGCTCACGGAAAGGGATGGGGGTGGGGCATCTCCAGCCCCTGCCCAGCTCCCTCCCTTTTCTGGGCGGAGGGGCTGTAAGGAGCATCCCCTGAGTAGCAGGCTCCATCCTGGCTGCTAGGACTCTCTCTCTCTCTCTCTCTCTCTCTCTCTCTCTCTCTCTCTCTCTCTCGTTTAGGTGCTCCCACAGCCCCGACAGACAGGAACAGGTCCCAAGTCCCTCCTCTGAGCCCCATGGGATTAGATGTATTTCAGAATTTGGAGTTTTTAAATTTTAGAAAGGTGCTGGTGTGCACAGACCATTTACTATGAAAGACCCCCAGCAGGGTCCGGGCAACAGCTCACGGTGACATATGGGTTAAGTAAGAGACCGTGGGGAACCTTAGTTCATGTTTTGCCAGTAAATCAGTTTCAGTTTGGAATTTCAGAGAAGAGATCGTGGGCCTGTATTTTATTTTCTTCCACTATACAGAATTGGGAACTGAGGGTCAGAGAGATTAAGTCGCAGCCGAAGTCACAGGCTGGATTAGACGCAGGAGTTGCCTGACTCGCCGCCCGCGGCCCCTGGGTACTCCAACCAGGGGATCCAAGAGCATCTGCCCTGGGGCCCCGGGGGATCTGCATTCGGGGCTTCTCCGACGGCGCCCCACACTCCCTTCCTCAGCCCACCCCTCCCTCCAGCTCCGCTGCAGGACCCCTGCTCACGGTGCACGTCGAGCTCAATGGAAGTCTCCTTGCCAGTCGGGGTGGCCTCGTTCACGCTGCGGCAGGTGAAGACACGCCCAATGTCCAGGTCTGTGGGGTTAATGAGCAACTGGCTGATGGTGGTCTCCCTCTTCCCATCCTTCAGCAGTTCCTGGGGTGGGACAAGTGGGGGACGGGGTCAAGCTAGAAGCCCCCTGCACTGCAATCAGGATGGCCCGGCCCAGAGACAGGCTTGTGCCGGAGGGGCATGTGAACTTTAACCGGAAGTGCGGCCCTCCCCACCCTACCCCCAGCCCCAGCATCCTCCCCCAGGTCGGCTTTGGTTTGGTTTTTAATTAATACACTTTATTTTTTAGAGTTTTAAGTGTACAGAAAAACTGAACAGAAAATGCAGCGAGTTCCCATCCACCCTCCTCCCAGACCCCACGGTTTCCGCTAATGAACATGACACGCAACTGACGGACCCGTGTCCAGTTTCCACTGGAGCCCACTCTGCATGTGCTACCATTCCCCGTGGTTCTGAGCCTCATTCCTGGGATTTTGTGAGTGCAGCCCCAGTCCCCTCTTCTGCACTGCCGTCGTGGCCCTCCCGGTCCGTCTGTCCTGCTCTGCTCTGGGCACACGCTGCCTCGCCCCGTGGGCCCTGTGTGTGAGCGCTCCTGCCAGACCGTGAGCCCCTGAGGGGCAGGAAGGGCTCACAGGCTGTCTCACTGGCTCAGGGTGGCCAGCCTGAGGCCCCTGAATGTGGTCACAGGAACCCGGGAGCTGTTTGCCATATTCCAGCTGTGCCAGGGAAGCCCCACTGCTTGTCCGAGGGAGGCCCCGCGCTCTGACAGTAGCACGCCTCTGCTGGACGGGAGCAGGGCCAGCGCCGTGCAGGGCTGCCGGCTCCCCCCGCTGCTCGGCCAGGACCTGCTGTCGTTAGAAAACGGGAGCAGGCACGTGGACGACAAATGGCCATTAACAAATCAGCTCGTTTGGTTGCCAAAACATTTCAAAATATGTAGTCCTACAGGAGAAAAATTACACGTCTTGGTGGTAAAAGGTTAAGCACCACTGAGGCCAAACTGTCCTGGGTCGAATGGGGAAAGTAAGGCCAGAGAGCAGGGACCTGGGCAAGGTCACGCAGCCTGTCAAGGGCAGAGCTAATCGGGTTCTGCCTGGCACTGCTCTCCGAGGCACACAGGGGAGCAGGTCCCCCCGGCACCTAGCGAAGGGCTGGGCCCACCTGTATGTTGGCCCACCCGGCGATGGGGATGCTCATTCCAGCTCCACCCAGAACATCCCCCGATGGCTTCTCTGTCACAGCTTCCTCGTCTGTACAACCTACGTGGGACGCCTGCCTCCTCAGCTTCTTCGCTGTGCCAACCAGAGGCTGAAGGACGAAGCCGGAGGTGCTCAACGGAGCACAGCCGAGCAAACCCCAGCTGTGCTGCATGCCAGCTGTGTGACCTTGGGCGAGGCATCAACCTCTCTGACCCTCAGTGTCCCTCTTTGTCGAGTTGGAAGGAACACCTGCCTTATCAAACTCCCTTGACAATTGAGAGGGACTGTCCATTAGGAGCCAGCATGCACAGTGCCTGGCACACAGTAGGTGCTTAATGTAGCTGGTATTAGCATTATTCTTAGTCCCTGCTAGCCACCGAATGCGCCGTGAACCTGGGAGCTCCCTCCTCTTTGGATCCCTGCCTTCCCAGCTACACGATGGATGAGAGGCTTGGACCAGACTACCTACAAGCTCTCCTGTCACATCTGTGTCCCCCGAGTCTGGGTCAGGCCCATGTGGGAATGAGAGGCGACCTGGGATGGGGCCGAGGGGTCTGGGGGAGCCACAGATCTCACCGTGCTGGCCACAGCGCCCTCCTGCTGCGTCCCATCCCGGAACCAGATGATGGTGGCGGCCGGCTTGGCGTTGAAAGCTCGGCACGTGAGGTTGTGGGGGGTGCCTGCTTGCAGCAGAATCACAGGGCCGCCGTCGATCCTGGTGTCCTCTGGGGGGACTGCGGGACGAGCAGAGCCTCAGTCAGGGTGTGGCCAGCTCCGCCCTGGCGCCCACAGCCCCTGCCCCTGGTGGCATCCCTCCCGCGGCACGGCTGTGGCCACCTTAACTTGCAATCACTGTAGCTGTTGGTCCTGGGGGGGCTTCACCCCAGGCCACCAGCACAGCCCGCCCGCCCCCCACCTAGTTCTTTCCCAGCCCAGCTGGCGGGTGAGGGGGCGTGGCCGCAAACGGGGAAGAGCCGGGGTCTCCAGGACTGGAGCGCCGCTCACACCCCGGGGGCCTGGCTCGGGAGGAGCGTCCTCATCTATTCCGTCCTGTGCGCCCCTGTGCCCTGGGCCAGCCCCGGGAGCCAGTCCACTCCAGCCACTTCCCAAATGGACTCCCTGCCTCCAGTGCCCCCGGCCGACACATCCATCACCGCGGGCAGGTTGGTTATTTTCTCCAGCGCAGCCAAGACTGTGCCACCACCTCGCTCAGACACCTCTGAGGGCTACGAAGTGCCGCAAGCCCCTCAGCCCTGCACTCTCTCGTGTCCTCACCTCCGCTGTCCCTTCCTGGGCCTGCTGCATGGGCCCTCCCGCCACAGCCGGCCCGCAGGGGCTCCCAGGCAGGTGCTCTGAGCTCCTAACCGACCTTGTGTTGGGGTCACTTGGGATGACTGCTGGGACCCCTTCCCAGCCAAGGCCGCTGTCCCCGGGTCCTGGATTTCTACTGTCTCCAGGGCCCAGAGGTGGTCACCGTAGGCTCCTGCTACCCGCTTGAGGGACTAAATGGGTCAGATTTCTGATGCCAAGGAATAGGAGGCCTCTTCCTGTCCTATCCTCACGGGCTCCTAAAGGCTCAGGCGATCAGATTACACGTTCCTTGAAGGTAGGGCTGCTTCTTTCTCTGAAAGCCCGAGGTCTAGCCGAACTGGGTTGACAGCAGGTCCTCGGGGATACTGACTGAATGAAAGAACGGGGGATTGAAGAGACAGAGGCAGGATTTCGATTATCATCGTTCTGGTGCACCCCGTTGTCATCAGGCCAGCAATGGGAAAGGGCTTTGTTTGCCTCTGGGAAGACCCAGAGGGGGCTCTGTGAGACAACCCTGAGAGCAGACGTGGGAGGCCCACAGAGCCTCGCAGTGCGCCGGGCTGCCCCGGAGTGTGGGAAATGCCGGTCCTGAGCTGCCGTGTCCACTGGAAGGGAACCACCTGCAGCCCGTCTGTGTTCCGCTCAACTCGTGCATGCAGAGGGGTAGTTTCCAAGCAGGCTGCCCTGATTTTAAACCCTGGCACGTCTGTTTACCTGTTGTGTGATCTTGGGTGAGGCCCTCAGGTCAGAGTCTGTTTCTTCAACAGGGACGTAGCAGGACCTAACCAGGGGGCCCTGGTGAAGGTCAGCGGGGGTGCTGGGTATGGACCACAGTGTGCAGGCCCGTGTGATACCTGGGCTGTGTTTGCTCAGCTGCTCAGACGAGAGCCAGCAGCGCCCCCAGTTCCTGGCCGGCAGATTAGCCACTGAGTCCCCGGCTCCTCCTCTTTGCTTGCTGCTCTGCCTGGTCCCCCTGTCAGACGGTGCTCTGGGTCTCCTGGTCTGTGTGAGCCCCTCTGAGGTCACACCTGCTGTCTCACCCAGGAAGGGCGTCCTGGATGGGCAGAGGTCCTGCCCATCTGCGGGGGACACCGTGTCCTGGGTCAGAGGGAAGGCTTCTCCTCCCATCGGCTCTCCCTTCCCTAGAACGCTGGCCCTCTCCCCTCGTTCAGGCAAGACCGTCCATCTGTCGCCTCTGTCGCTAACCCATCTTTCTCTCTGTTTCTGGGGCAAAGGAGAATAAGGCCATTGAAGTGTCTGTTCCACTATCAGAGGGTGCGTGTTCGTGTGGATGCTTGTTTATGAACAAATTATTATGATCTGTGACAAATCTGTATCTCAATATGTACATGTGTCTGTGGCCTCAGTTTCCTTGTTTGTAAAATTTTAAAAATAACATTGACGGCTCTTCCCCAGAGGTGATGCTGTGAAGTCGAAATAAGATCCCAGACATGCAACCGGTAAGCTGTGATGTGATCCGGTGTTTCTGCCGTTCGTGGAATGCTGACCAAAGGGTCCAAGTACCACGCGTGCCTGATTGCATGTGAAGCTCACCACAAAGTGTACTTCATTAACTCTTTCGTGGTAAATACCATGGACCCCAATTGGCAGACAAGGTCCCTGAGGCTCAGAGAGGTTAAGAAATGTGCTCGGGGGTAGGAGAGTGAGTTAAGCGGCAGGGCTGGGGGGGACCAGGCCCACCGGCCCTGGAGCTGCACCCCTCCCCGCGGCACTCGGGGGGGCTGTAGGCCTGCAAGTGGACGCAGCGTCTGCATCTGCATCTGCAGGGGAGTGGAAGGCCGCCGCTCAGTCCCGCCGCAGGGAGAAGGAAAGCCTGGCCTGGGGTGGGGGCAGGGAGACCACCAAGGGCTGTGGCTGCAGATGAGGGGTCTACCAGGCACTGGACGCAGCCCACTCTCGACTCTGGCCTGCCCAGTCTCCGGGCTCCGGCGCCGTGACGAAGGTGTACGTAACCAGGTGAGCAGGGAGCATTCGAGACACAGCCTGTCTTCTTGGCCTGCATGCGGCTGCAGGTGGCAGGGCGTCTGGGAGAGCGATGAGCAAGCACGAACCTCTCACCTCTTTCCCTCTTGGGGCCTGTCCCTGCCCCCTCATGCCCCCCAAACTCCCCTCAGTGGCTTGCAAGCTTTTAAACAAGGTACTCCTCCACCTAGGGTCCCCATTGATACTCTCCTCTTCCAGGAAGCCTTCTTTAAATGAACCAAGCCACTGGATGCCATTATAAGCCCCATTCCTGCAGTACCTAGGGGTTTAGCTGGCCTTTTTTTCATCTTTATTTCTCTGTCTTTGGAGGTCTGGGGCAGGAGAGGGAAGGGAGTACCAGGGGCTCCTTGTTAGGATGGGAGTTCTCCAGGTCAGAAGCAGTACCTCCAGAACCCACAACCGAGGTGGTTAGGGAGGGAAAAGAAGACGGACGGACTCCCCAGAATCTCGCGACTCCCTTAGATGGCCCAGGCTGGCGCGGGCTCACACACACCCCAGGAGGGACGGGAAGTGCGGTCATGGCGCCCCACGCCCATCCCTGGCGGCCACCTGACTCTCTTTCCCTAACCTCAGTGCTGTGCGTTGCTCACCAGACAGGAAGAGCGAGCCCCCCGCCAGGCTAGAGTCCTAGCCCTGCGGGGCCTTGACACCCTGACACCTCAGTGCCCAAGCTCTCGCGGTTCACAGCTCCCTGGGCAGGAGCAGCAAAGCAGCTGAGAAAAGGGTGGTACCACCTTATTGATGAGCAAGCTGATACCCAGGGGTCATGACCTCTTCAGGGTCACAGCACCAAAATGGCCCTGGGCTCCTGACTCCCAGCTCCCAGTCCAGCCCTTCCCTGACACAAGGATGACTTCCTGTCACCTTCTCACTCCCACCCTCCCCCCAGGTAAAACCTTCCTGTGTCCAAGCTCACGGTCTCTGCTCCTCTTCCCCCATCCCTTCCAGGGGCATTCCCAGGTCACAGATTTCAGGCAAAGGGATGGAAAAGAGGGAGCAGGACAGATCAAATGAAGGCAGGAGAAAGGAACGGGACAGCATGGAGGACAAAAGGAAGAGGGAGGGTCACGGCAGAAGGAAGCAGAGCAGAGGCCGAGGCCAGGGAGGGCACCAGGCTGGAGGGAGCTCCTGCAGGGTCCAGTCCCCTCATTCTGCAAATGGCCCCGGTGTTCTCACAGAGGGACATCTGCTTGGCGCCAGCAGGACCCAGCCCACCACCCCAGTTCTCAGCCCTCGGGTCTTGTTCCTTCCGGTCTTGCTCCTTGGCTCCCAGAAGGGCCTCCAGGGCAACCTCAGTGCCCAGGGAGGGAAGGAGTGGTGAAGGGCAGTAGGGGTTGAGTGAGGAGGAAAAGGAGCCCCCGGGGCAGCTGCTGGGGCTGGGGCAGCAGAGGGGGAGGACGGGAGAAGTTCCCTCACTGACAAGCCTGGGCCAGGAGTGGATGCGTCTCCAGCACCCCAACTGCTCTGCCCTGGGGGAGCCTCGTGTCCCGCAGGCAGAGCCCAATCCAGCTGGGCACAGAGGATGCCAGGCCTTGTGCACCCGTGGTCCCGCCAGGGGGGCCCACGTGCCCGCTTCACCCTCTTCTATTGGACTTGGCTTTGGAAGAAGTTTAGAGAAGGATCTGGGGGGCAGCGGGGACAGGCCTGAGGCCAGGAAGGAGTGAGGAGTCAAGGGGACAGGAGGGAAAGAGCGAGAGGAGGGGCTGGGGCATTACTGAGCACGGTGAGCTTGGCCCGCCGTGAGCGCAGGGCGGCCTCCGTGGCCTGGCACTCGTAGGAGGCGTCGTCAGACAGCTCGGCGTCCGTGATCTCCAGGTTGTACTGCCCAGCATCCGCAGAGCCCACGACCCGGTACCGCGGCCAGGCTGCAGGGACACAAAGGGCGAGCGAGATGAGCCCCGCCCCAGCCTGGGAACCGGCCTGGGACCCAGCCCAGACCGCCCTGCCCGCCAGGCTTCTCTCTGTCCCCAGGTCTCATCCCCTCACCCCACGGCGGGGGCTGCGTCCCACCCAGGCCACCTCTCCTCTCTCCTCCCTCCTCCCTGGCCTGGGACCCCGTCCGCAGTCCCAGGTGTGACACCCCGATGTCACAACGTCCTACAGTGAGTCTGGGGGCCCTGCAGCAGGAGCAACAGGGAGACAGAAGGGGGAGAGGAGCAGAAACCTCTGGAGCTGTTTGCAGACAAACGTCTCTCATAATAACAGGAAAGGAAGAGGAAAAAAGCCAAGAGAAAAGAGAGGGGGAGGGCATGTGGGCGCTGGAAATATAGGGCATCGCAGCACAGATGGGGTTCCCTGGGGCCGGGGGGAGCCAAGGCAGGCCAAGGCCTCGCCGTACCCGCGACGCGGGGGACGAATGAGGCAGGTCCTGCCCCTGAAGGAGCCCCTGACCCACGCGGTCCCTGGAGAAGCCACGGCTGTGGCAGGTGGGCCTCTGAGCCTCTGGCCCCCTCTGGCTCAGCCTCCCCTGCCCTCCCCTGTCCCCCTCTCCCGGGCTCCCCACCGGCTCCCTCCCATTATCTCCCTCTGCCCAGGGGTTATCGATCCTTCTCACTCCATATCTATTGATCTCTCTCTCCCAGTTTCTCTTTCTTTCTATCATCAGTAGATCCACTAGCCTATCTCTTTCTCTACATGGACAAATTTCCCCTACCTGTGCTAATATGCAGAACCCACAGCAAATAATTTTAAGCCCCAGACAACAGAAAGAATAAAAATATACAGCCCCTCCTGGGCTTTCGGCATTACACTGCTTTCAGGCCTGCCGTGGCTTTTCACAAAACACCATCTCTCATTTGGTTCAACACTCACAAACGCCGTGCACAGGCCCGTGACGACTACAGCTCTCTTACACAGTGGTGAACTAAGACCAGAGAGGTGCAGCGGCTTTCCTAAGTAGCCCCGCTCACAGGTGGCAGAGGCAGCTCCAGAACCCGGGGGCTTCCCCCTCAGCACGGCCAGGAGGCCTTCCCACAAGTCCCTTTACTTGTTCTGGAATACAGGCGGTCGTTCGTCCGTCCTGTTTGACTGAATCGCTAGGTAGCTTCAGCGCGGGCTGCACAGCGCCTGATACAGGCTTCTTGGATGAACACGTGCGTAAGCGCCCAGGCTGAGGTTACCAGGGGTTTCTGGCCTCGGAGCAGACGTGGCCTGGGCTGGGGCAGGAGGGAGTCTGGAGCTCAGGAGGAGAGGGCGAGGCTGCCCGCACTCAAATGGGACAGGGGAGGCTGGAGCACGGAGAGGGAGCGCAGTGAGGAGCGCGGTGAGGAGCTAGGTGAGCAGGGCAGTCTGGGTGCCAGCCCGGTGGGCAGCCCACTCACCTTTGAGGCCCTGGCCCATGCCCAGCGCCAGGCCATCCTTGGTCCATTGCACGATGCCCGAGTAGTTGAGCAGCACGCAGGGGAGCACGGCCCGCTGTCCCGCCACCACGGTCTGGTCGGCCGGCTCCTGGCTGAAGCGGGTCTGGGTCCCTGCAAAGCCAAGCCGGCACTGGGTAAGGACGTGCAGGAGGGAAGGGGCTCCACCAAGGGGCCACCCTCCCAGGCCCCCACCCTGCCCTCCTGTCCCTGCCCCACTTCAGCCCAGCCCCTTCCCGCCAAGAAGCCACGTGCCCGCCCTGGATTCCTTCCTCCCCCCGGCCCAGGGGAACGGATTTCAGGAGTGGAGGCGCTCAGCAATCAGAGAGAGCGGCGCAGTGTTATATAAAGGCTTGAGATGGGGCTCCTGCCACCCCCTCGTGCCACAGACAGGACACCGAGGCCCGGGGGGTGAGCGTGAGTGAGGGGCAGAGTGCGGACTCAGAGCCTGAGCCTCGGCCCTCCAGGCCCCGGTCCTGTGCCGCCACCCGCCGCCTCACCCCCACCCCTGTTCCCAGGCGCTGCATCCGTGACCAAAGCTGCTGGTCGTGCGCCACCCCTGCAATCCCAGGGCAGGAATACGCACCGCACCCCTGCCTGCACGTGTCACGCGAGCCGCCACGAGGTAGCACAGATGGGCCGCCACGCAGGGACAGCCCCCCACGCCGTGCCCAGTGGGCACACAGGGCAGATTCCCCGGGCAGGCACCTCACATGGCTGAACACCGGCTTCCCGGGGCTCCGAGTGCCACCAGCAAACCTCGGAGCCCGCTTCTTGGCACACCCGCTGCGTCCCGCACGTCCGCCCCTTGCCCCCGAGCTCCGGGGCACGCGTGGGCACACACGGACACACTGGCCCGCGCCCCGCCGCCCACGCGGTGGGAGCCAGGCGTGCGTGTGACTTTGCTCGTCCCTCCCTCCGGCTGCTGAGCCACACATGGCAGCCCGGCTGGCAGCCCGGCCGGGAGCGTTTGATTAGAGAGCTGCAGAGTAATTGCCTTTAATTGTGGAGCCTAAATGGAGCAGGGAATTGGACTGTGGCTGCCCCAACCCCCGGCCCCCACCCCCAGCGAGCCAGCCCTGGTCCCGCGGGTGGGGCAGGCTGTGGGAGGGGGGGAGGTGGCAGAGGGAGAGGTCTGGGGCTTCCTAGCTTCATCCCCAATCTGTCACACCACTGTGACCGAAATCGCTTTGCCCACAGCTCAGGGGACTCCTCCCTCTTCTTTCCCTCTCCAGCTCCCACGTCTCTGCAGAGACCACAATCCCCAAATCCAACCCTTTCCACAATGTCTCTGATCACTCCAGTGTGTAAGCAGAGGGAACTTGTCCCCCCCTTCTGAGACCTCCCTCTAAGCCACCAGAGATAGGCCCCAGGTCTTGTCCCCTCCCTTCTGTCTCCTCCTCCCGCTCCATGTCTCCCCTTTCCAAACTGGCCCCACATTCCCTTCTTCCAGGAAGCCCTCCTGGATTGATCCCTTAGCTCCTCGGACAGACACAGCTTGTCCCATCTCCCAGTCCTGCCATCACAGCTCTATCCATGCATTTCCTGTCCCAGACTCTAAGAGTTTATGCCCGTGTTTTTATCATGGGGTAGAATGCAGCCGGTGAAGGGAGGTGTTTGCCTTGTCCGTTCTAACAGAAGAGGAGCTTCTCCCCTACAGCCAAGGGCCATGCGATCTCCTCCCTCTGAGTCTCCCTGGACATCTGACGTCCACGTTGTCTGCTGCACACAAAGGGGACCAAGAGAGAGGGGGCAGGGCTGGGAATGACGGCCAGCGTATGATTTGATACACGAGGCAGCCTCTTCCCTCTCGGTTAACTGTGCAAATCCAGGAAGTTAGCGACCCCCAACTCTGCTGACCTGGCCGCCGTCTGTGGCTCCCAGAGAAGCCAAGGGTGAGGTTCACCCACATTTCCCAGGACTCCAGCGGCAGGTGCCCGGATCCTGGGGGAGGGGTGGGTCAGGTGAGCAGCCAGCATTGTTAATTCAGGCATTGCCCTCATTATTATTCAAATGTATTCATATCCTTGCGCCTTCTCCAGGGCTGCTCCACACTGCAAGCCCCCCACATGCACGTTTGTCCTTCCCATGGCCCCGGAGCCCAAGTCAAGGGCTTGGGGGTGGGGTGGCCCGTTACCCCGGCCCAGAGATGGGACTCGTATTCACGGCTTTCCTGAGCGTGGAAATGGGACCCGGACACCCTGTTCTCCCGGCGAAGTCTCCAGCAAACACTGAGAAGCTGCTCTTTGTCCACGGGGAGCGAGCGGGCAGGATGGGGGGAGCCCTTGTGGTCAGAGTCAGAGATGGGGAGCGGGCAGGACGGAGGCGCACTGCAGCTTCCCCAGCCCGCTCGCCTGTACGGGACGGGTCTGCACAAGGACCGCGGGGCCCTTTCAGGGGCACAGGTGTAGGAGCAGACAGGCTTGCATAATGCCTCTGCCGCTTCCTAACCGTGACCTTGGCCAAGTCCCTCTCAGAGCCTCACTTCCTCACTGGTACTGCGGGGTGTGATAATGCCCTCCTCCCGGGTTCCCTGGAGGCTAACGGGATGAGGGGTATGACCGGCCTGGTACAAACCCTTGCCTGTGCCCACTAACTGGCAACTATGGCCCTTATCTGTCCCGGGCAGCTAGATGGTTAGCGGTGCCCCTGGAAACCCGAGCAAGGACATGACAGAGAAGGCAGTAGCCATCGAGACGACGTGAAAGCAATGACTGAAGAGTCCAGAGAGCAGGGAAAATGAAGAGGTCTCGGGAATCGTACTCGATGGGAAGGCCCCTAGATCCTGACCCTGCAAAAATCACAAGCGAGTCTTCCCGCCCCCCCCGCCCCCTGCCACAACCCCTGCAGTCAAGACCAGGCCTGAGACAGGCTTCTGCCCCCCTTCCAGGGCCTTGCACAGCCCATTCTGGGGGTTGGGAGGCGGTGAGGAGACACTGTTACCCCCACTCCCTCGGGATTCGAAGAGTTACTTCCTCTGGGAAGTCTTCCTGGACTTCCCATGAGCCCTGAGAGCCCCTTTTACTCACTTCTCACCTCTGCGATCCTATGGCCCCTGCGGCACTGCCCGTCCCTGCCCCGAGCCCAGGAGACTCGAGTCCAGGCTGTGTGCCTCAGAGCTCTGGCCCCTCACCCAGCGTGGGGCCCGGCTGCCAGGCCCACGGCAGGTGTTCTGAAGCAGTGAGAGATCCTGCCGTGTGACCCCACCCCCACCGTCCCCCAGTCAAGGAAAGGAGGCAGAGGGCAGAGCTCGCCTGCCCTGGTCAGGCTCCCAGGTTCCAGCGGATGCACAGACAGGGCAGGGTCGTGGAGGGACAGGCTAGGTTCTCCCTGCAGAGGCACAGGAACAGCGCTGGGCAGGGCGCGGTCAGTCCTGAGAGGCTCCCTGGAGGAGGGAGTGTGGACTAGAGCTGGGAGGGGTAAGGAGGCAGGACCCAAGGTTCTGATGCAATGATGGGATCGCTGAGGGGAAGCCTAGAAAGTGAGCAGTGAGGGACTGACACTGGACAGGGCACCACAGCAAAAGGGCAGATGCGTCCTGGTGGCATTGCGACAAAGAAGGAGGTACTGGGGATGCCCCCGCATGTCACAAAGGCACCCAGAGCCAGTCCCGGTGGCCTATCAAGGACACACACACATAGGCCTCCACCAGCTGTGGCCGAGCAGAGCCCAGCCCGCGCTGCAGCCTGGGGGCGGGGGGCATGGGGGGCAGACTGCAGTCCCGCCTGGGCCCGCGCCCCGCTCGCAGGAAATAAAGCCAGCGCGGAACAGAAATGCAGGGGCATGGCCCACGGCGGTGGGAGGGGACTCGGGTGAGCCTGACCGCAGACAGACCCCGACCATTGTCCAGCCTCGCCCGCCCTGCCCGGCAGCTCCAGCCTGGGGCCAGTGCGAATCTGCGGGTGGGCTCCCAAGTGAATTCCCACAGGCTTTGATCTGTGGCCTCCCTGTCCTCCGACGCAGTTACAGGTGCGGGGGAAGCCTTAGCAACCATCACGAAGACAGGCGGGGAAGGACACGCGGCCGCAGGCACAGGGCCACACAGCCTGAGGGGAGGCTGTCGGGGCAGGGCACAGAGCCAGACACCCACGCGGAGGCCGGGGAGAGCCAGGGACACGGAGGAGACTGGAGGACAAGCACCAGGCAAGGCGGATCTTGGTGAGGAGGAGGCCAGGAGAGGAAGAGGCAGGCCCGAGACAGGCATCCAGAGGGAAAGACAGCAGGCAGGACCCGCTGACACAAAGACCCTGAGTGCCACAGGCCAAGGCAGAGGAGAAGGAAGGCCGAGGTCCTGAAGATGGAGGGGGAGAGGCGGAGGGCGGGGGCGGGGACCCAGCGTGGCCATGGGGCCAGGACCCCCATGTCTGGTGCACGTCTCCCCTTTAGACTCAGCAGTGAGGCTGGGGTCCCAGACTCCTGGTGCCCCCCACTTCCAGGGCGCCACGGGACAGGAGACTCCCGGGACGCTCAGCCAGGGTTTGGGGGCAGGTGAACAGCAGAACAGGGTCGGGAGGGCAAGGGGAACACGGAGGGACCCTGGGGAGAAATGAGGCGGGTCCTGGGGGGGCGCTCTGCGCTTCTCGCACAATTTGAGGAGGGGTCAGAGCTGCAGAAACCCCCATTCCCAGCCTCTTCCCCGCGCCTCTCCTTCCCTGCCCCCCCCCACCCGAACTCAAAGCTCCTGGGCTAGACTTGTCAGAGCTCCCTCCCCCATTCTTCCCACATTGTTTGGGCTTCTGGTTAGAGCACTTCTCCCAGCCTGCTTTGGATTAAAAGTTACTCATGTGTGCGTTTCTGTCTCTCCCACTCTCCTGGGAGCCCCTGGAGAACAGAGACACTTTGATTTACCTTTCTTGTCCCCTCAATCCGAGCAGCGGCCCTTAATAATGATAACTCCCAATTATAAGATGCCAGCTACTTGCCAGGCACCAGGCAGATGCGTTACAGACATCACTCCCAGCATCATAATCCACTGCACAGGGCGGTTATTATGTCCATTTTATACAAAGGGGAAATGAGGCTCCAGGTGCTTAAGATACAGACATTATTTAGTGGCAGAGATGGGGACGGACTCGGGGCGTCTCGGCAGCAGGGCTCCTGCTCTTGGCACCGTGCTACGCCCCAGGAGCATCTAAGAAGCATTCCCTGGAGGCACCGGACTCACGGCTCCCGCCCCCTACTTCTGGTCCCCACTGGACACCTCCGACTTCCAACTTAATCCTGTTGGCCTCTGGGGAGGGCAGTCTCCTCGATCTGGGGCTGGCCAGCACCCCGAGGCCATTCGCCTTCTCCTGCCACCAGCCGCAGGAGAAGCTCGACCGGAATATCCTTACATGGAGGGAGAGTGGTTCCCAAGGCAGGAACGACGTCAGTGGCACCCAGAGAGGTTTCAGTGACTCGCAAGACCCCAAGCGTTACAGCCACTAACGTCCACCATCAGGAGCTGTAACAAACAGCCCCTGCCTATGAAGTGCCAGTCGCTGGGCCAAGCACCTCCCGGAGGCTAGCTCCCTTCCTGCACACGACAGCCCATGAGGCAGGGCCATTGTTCTCCCCAGTAAGGATCTGAGGCTCGGAGAAGAGCCACCTCCCTCCAGCCACACAACTGGTGAGTACTGGGGCCAGTAAGCAAAGCCAGGGGCCAGGACACCTGGCTCCCAGAATGCCACGGCACCGGCCGGGCTACTGCTGTCTTCCCCCCTCTCACCACCACCGGGACCTCCCGGCCCAGACCAGCCATTGCGCAAACTGGTCCCCTGGTACCTTGGCACCTCCCCTCGATGCTGCCCCCTCCCCTCGGAGACCCTCTCCTCCTCCCCGCCTCAGCCCACATCTCCCAGGGGACACTGTCTTCCAGCTCTGCTCCCCAGAGTTAGGCCAGGAGAGGCCTACTGCCCCAGGGTCATCCCCCATTCCCGCTGGGCCTGGTGAGGACAGAGGGCGAGTCCCATTTCTGATTCAGAGCTAGAAGTGACCTCCAGCTCTATCCTAGAGGCCGGAGATGCTCACAGATTCTCAGACACGCCCTACGCACGTCTTGTGGGCACGCACACGCCGTGACACGGAAGCACACACATCCCCTGGTGCACACACGTGTGCACACCTGCTCTCACACAACCGCATTCTGCACCTGTGTCCTGGCACTCGTGCCCTGACGGTCATGTTCCCAGAGCCCTGCCCGCCAGGCCAGCCAGGAACCAGAGAGGGACGGGGGCCAAGCCCACGAGGAAGCCGAGGAAGCCAGGCTGCAGGAGAGGGGTTGGTGGACGCCAGGCCCTGTCTCCCCGGATTTATCAAACACGCAGTAATGAGCCCCCTGGGCGGAGCAGTCCCCACGCTCTGCACTCCAGATTGCTGCTGGTTCAAAGGAAAGCCTTTGATTTGCACCGACAGCTTTCAGATGGAACTAAATCTCTCCACACTCCACCCCTCCTCCTACCATGCTGCCCCCCTCCCTGCTCTCACATCTTCGCCACCCCCCCCCCCCGTCCCCCCAGACTTTCTCCCCCAGCCCAGCCATTCCCTTCCTGCTCTATGAAAAATACAACAGCCAGGGAGGGCCCCTCCCGTTGACTTCTCTCATCTCACCGAGAAAAGAGGATTGCGATTCTCCAGGCTGGCCCAGCAGAGGGGAAAGGAGAGGAGAAAGGGAGATTTGCACTTTTGATAGAAGAGGAGAGAAGGCAGAAGGGAGGGAGGGCAGGAGGGGTGCTGGCTGGGGCGGGCCGCGCAAGGGCACGGAGGAGAAAGACAGAAGGTGGGGCAGTGTGCAGGGACACACAGAGGCAGACAGACGAGGGCTCGGGACCCTGGGACCAGACCACTGGGGCTGACAGGCATGGGGGCTGGGGCTCTGCTGACCTGGTGCATACAGAGTCCAGCCCAGAATCAGACAATGTCGAAATGTGGTGTGGCTTTCGAGAAGCTCTGACAGGTGAAGAACCAGGGGTCAGGAAGCTCCCAGCAGGTAACCTCAGGTGTGAGTAGACACCAGGTGATACGGAGATCAGCTGAAGCCCCAGACAAGTTTGCAAACATTCGTCTATCACCACCCAACCCTGCTGCCGGCCAGGATCCATTTCACGGCCGGAAGTGAAAAAGTCACCCTGGGCAGCAGGGGCCTCAGTGTCCTGACTCAACCTACCCACCAAGCTTCCCCACCTTCCCACCTGGACGCCAAGCCACAGGCAATAGAACTGGTCTCTCCTCCCTCCCCCCGACCTGCCTGGCCAAGCCAGCCTGATGCCCATCTCCAAGGCTAGGGTATGGTAGGGACGGCCAAAGGGGAATCTTTCCAGGGACCAGATGGGATTTTACAAGTGGCCACAATCTGGCCTGGTTTCCTTGCATTTGAGCAGACCACAAAGGCTGGCTGTGGAGGCTGGCCCCGGGGCCCGGCTGGTACTCACAGGGACAGGGAACATGAGTTTATTGGTCTGGGCCACTGGATTGGTCACAGAAAAGCAGGGACAGAAATCTGAAAGAGGCAGGGGAACGGGCCCAGCACCACCTGCCAGGGAGGGACAGCTGCGCTCTGGGCCAGAAGTCACGAGATGGGGGCTTATGTGGTCCTGCCTCTGCCCCCATCTGGCTGTGTGACTTTGGGGAGGTCACTTCACTTCTCTGGGTCTCAGCTTCCTTAAACTATAAAGCGAGGGAGCCGAATACTTGGCCCCTAAGGGCCTTTGGCTCTGATGTTCTAAGATTCTACGGCCTTGCCGGCTCTCCTTGGCCTCAGCCAGACCTCAAAGACCCTCCAAGGACTCAGCCCTGTGCCCGTCCCTCGTGGACTGTGGGGGGTGGGGTGCATCTGCGCCACCCTGGCACTTGCTCCCAGCAGGTGCCGAGGGAGGTCGTGGGTTTGTAACACGAGGACAGTGGCTCAGAAGACCCAGATGGTGACCCAGCAGAGGGGAGGAAGGACATTCTTTGCTTCCCCTGCACGGCATTCCCCATCGGTGTTCCTTACCTCCCCTCCCCTAGGTTCACGGTGGGAAAAGGGAGGGCGGAGGGCAGGCAGGCAGTCCTGGTCTCTGAAGCGACCTGCCTGCCCAGACCCACTCACAAGGACTTTGAGCTCCTGAACTAACAAAGACTGGCAGGTGCAGCTGGAAACACGCCCCCTCCCCCGCTCCCATTTGGACCTCCAGCCCCTCTGTCCTGCCAGCCCGGTGACACCTGGGCCAGACCTGATCTGACAACTCTATGCAAATGTGCCCTGGCAGGGCCCCTGAGAATGTTTTATGGGAAGGACAAGGGCACGGAGAGCCCAAGTGGGGTTGGCTGGAGCAGGTATGACAGCGGGAGTGGGAAGGGGGACGGCAGGGAGGGTGGACGTTCTGCTGAAAAACCGAATTTCAATCTGGCTTCAGTGGGCAAGGGAAGGGCAGTGCGGGAGAGGAGGCAGGTGGCTGGCAAGGACTTAGCTCTGATAGGAGACAGAGGATAAGAGGACGCGCACAGACAGAGAGGGGAGGAGAAGGACATCAGAGGCTGGGACGGCCACAGAGCCAGAGGCCGAAGAGATGCGGCCAGGCACCAGGAACTGAGGGGAAGGCAGCGAAGGAAGCGGACCCTCTGCCCCTGCCCCCCAGCCCCCGGTCCTGCACCTGCTGCCCTCCAGCAGCCCCCAAGCCCCAGAGTGGGAGGAAAAGGAGCGGAGACATGGACAGTGACAGAGGTCAGGACAGAAAGCAGAGACCAAGGCAGATGAAGAGGAAGTCGGAGGCAGGAAGGGGGGGGGGGGGGGAAGGGATGTTTCAAGGTGCGGGAAGGAAGGAGCTGAGGTGTCACTGTGGCATGAGTGAAGGGAACAAGACATGAAAGGGAAACAAGAAAATTACACCAGAAAGAGAATCCAAAGGTCAGAGCGGGACAGGGCCGTGATCACCATCCAACACCTTTATTTGAAGAAACCGAGGGTCAGAAAAGGAGACAGGTATTCAGGGTGGACCTGTGTCCAAGTCCCCGGTGGCTTCTGAGCCAGCCTCCCAGCTACCGAGGCCCCGTCTGCAGGCCGCCCGGACCCTGCTTGTCCTGCACGATGGCCGAGCAAAGGAGGGGCGACCAGTCCTTCCCTGGAAACCCTCCTTCACTAAACGAAGGGAGGGAAAGGGGCAGCAAGAGGCCAGTTACAGAAAAGAGGCTGGGAAGATGGATAAAGCCAGGGAGTGAGAGGGTGGGAGAAAGTCATGAGACAGCTGGGAGAGGACACAGGCCTGGGGCCAGCGGCGAGGGGCGGGATCTGAGGCCACCCTCCGGCCTCATCTGAAGGCCTTGAGCATTTAGGTCAACTGAAAGGAGTAAAATCCTTGAGAAAGGGAAGGGATTTCTGAAAGGATTAGCCAAGGAGGGGGAGGAGGAGAGAATGAGGTGACTCCAGGGGCAGCTGAGGGCCAGGCCTGGTCTCTCCCCACAGAGAGGATGGCCCGAGTGACTGAAGCACCCAGCTCCCTCCACAGGCGTCCTCGGGGTGCCTGCCAGAGGGGGTCGGTGCGCCAGCCCTCACCTCCCACCACCCTGCCGGTCCTGGGGTCCAACCCCATTCCCTGCCCCGGGGCCCTCCGGCACGCGGGCACAGGGCCTCCCCACGGACAAGCAGAAGCTCTACTCCTCTGCTGGCTGAAACATTCTCTTACCCTCTCATGAACGTGGCTCCTTCCGAGTACCATCTGAGAGCAGCCAGAATGGGACCCCCGAGACCCCCCAGCAGGCTCAAAGCCCAGTAAGAAATGCAGGCTGCTCCCCAGACCCTCTCCGGAGAGGCTCCTGGCACTTTCAGGAATGGTGTCCAGAATAAATAGCATCAACTCAGAACTCCAGAAGACTGGGGAGGGGGACAGGCAGGAGTAAGGGGGACATTCCCTCCCTTACCCTGACACTGAGAGCCAGAAGAACACTCGCTCTTCTCTCGCCAGGGAGGGGCTCCTCAAGACACCTGTCCATGTCTAAGTTGAACGAGCTTTATCGTATCCCTGCACCCCTCATGCCCCCCTCCCCTCAAAATTAAAAAGAAAGAAAGAGCCCAGCAGATTCAGGAGTTAGACTTTATCTCCTTTCACAGCCGGGAACTCTTCATCACAGATGACCTCAGATTTCTCTAGCACCTCCAGATGGACTGTCTGACTCAAGGAGCCAGGCGGAAGACACAGGGCGCGGACAGATGCCTCCACCCTGGCCCCCGCTCCCCACCAGTGTCTCTGAGAAAGGCTGACTAGGCAGACACAGGTGTCTCCCCGGGAGCCCTCCTGGGCCTTCATTACGAGCTCCCACGCCCGACATTAGTGACCATAGAAGAACTTTCCGCTAGCACATGGCCGTGTGCTCCCCATCTCGAGGTGTTCAGATAAGGGTGGATGATTGCCTGTCAGCAGTATTCCAGAGGACTCTGGGTAGTATTTAAGGTCTCTTTCAGTTCTGGTGCTTTAGGATTCCATTCACACACCTCATACATTCTCCTCTCACTTAGACGCACACCTATCAAATAATCAATTCGTAACAGTTCGGTCAAGGTGGACTGAAATGGTTTGCAGTACCAAAGTTTAAAGGAAGAAATTCTGCACAAAGTACAGGGACAGAGAAAGAACAGGTCAAAAAAATGGTCTAGGATGGAAGTCAAAGATAATAAGGAAAACTTCTGTCCCAGGGCAATTAATCATGAAACTCAACAAGTCAGCAATGGGGGCTGAACATATAATCGTGTTGATTTAGACCCGTAGCTTAGTCTATAGCAATACTGTATTTTATTCTGGCTCCTTTTCCACAAGACTAGGTTGTAAACTCCCTGAGACAACAGATATAATCTTACATGCACATCCCTTCCAAAGCGACTAGTACAAAAGTGCTTTGCACACAGTAGGTGCTCAATAAATGCCTGTTGTTTGAGTATCTGAATCAACGATTAACGGATAAAGCAACTAAGCCCAAAGTCAATGCAATTCAATTCAATATTTACCCATTCATTCCGTAAACGTGTCGTTAGCGTCTACCGCGTAGCAAGCCCCGTCCTGGGCTCTGGGCTGGTCCTGCCACCCAGCTTACAGTCTAGGAGACGTATCCGACCATGTGGGCAGCACAGCATGACGATGGAGGAGAGACAGGCAGGGAAGTACCTTAGAGCACTGAAAACACTGCATTTTTCACACATCTGACTTGCACACCGGTCTTCCTGTGGGACGAGACCCACACCGCGTCGGCCTTCGTGAGCTCTGGCCTCCTCCACTCATACAGGTTGGACGTTGGAGGCCTTGCCTGGCACACAGCGGATATTCAATAAATATACACTTACTGAGAAGTGCATTGAGCCCTGACGACAAGAGGGTTTCAATAGCCAGGGAACTGGGGGAGGGCATCCAGACAAAGGGAACAGCCTGAGCCAAGACGGGGAAACATAAAAGACCAGTGAGCAGTTGGAAGTGGCTGGAATTCAGGCACAGAAAGAAATCAGAACTAAGGTTCTATCTCTTTAAAAATTAAACACTGGGCATTCCTCTCCCCTCCCTCCAGAAACTTCTACACTGTTGAGAGAGACTGGACAGAGACAAAAGAGAGGTCTAGATTCAGAAAGACCTAAGTGGACCCGGTGGCGGATCCGAGATGCCGCTCTGCAGAGCGTCAGCCCCGCCGGGTGTCGGGAAGTGCAAGGCAGCTACTCGGTGTGCGTGTGCGCGCGTGCTGGGGGTTACGTGTGTCCTGGTCTGCGTTCACGTGTCTTGTGCACTTGCTTCTGTTACTGTACATCTCTACACGAGTGTTGATATGTAGCCACAACTAGGACATTCCAGGCTTTTCCAATTAATCTCCATTAAAAAGATTTCCCGCAAAGGCGCTTCTGGAGGCCCCAAGTCGGGGTCGTCTGGATCAATCCTGTGTAAAGTAAAGCAGCTCCAACCGGCTGCTGAATCGATCCATCTAACTTGGTTCATCCTCCGCGTGCGAGGGGCACGGAATGTTAATTTGCTGCGGGAGCCAAGGGAGCCCAGAGGCGCAGGCTCTGTAATTAACGGCCGTGGGAGCGGGGTCCCAATAGGGTCCCAATGTGGTGGCCTTCAGTGGAGACGGGCCTCCGGGGCTGCAAACTCTGGGCTCTGTCTGCTCCTGATCTCTCCTGTCCTGCCTGCTTCAGTTCGCTTGTCACCTGGGACACACATGCCCAAGAACAGGGGAAGGGGAGACCCAAGCCACTCATCCCGGAAGTTTACAGGACACTGGCGGGGAACGCAGGAGTGACGGCCAACTGGAGTCCACGGCAAGGGTCCGTGGAGAGACCTTCTCTTCGAGGCTGTGCATACTGACAACTCTTCCTGGGACCCTGAAGCATGTGGAAGCCAGAGCAGCTCTGAAGGAGGTGGGTATTTAACAGAAAGCAGGGAGCAACCTGTGTACATGCCAGTCACCCCGCCATCTCCTAGCATCCTTCACATCCTCCTCCTCCAGGCAGTCCTCCCAGAGGGATTGTAAAGGAAGTGTTGCCTTCCCCATCCCATCCCACCCAAACCAGCCTGGTCTGTGCCCTCCTCAGCTTCCCACACGAGCCCTTCTCAACTCCTTGCTCACTTGTCTCTTCGATCTGTGTTCTGTGTCCGCCTCAGGACCGGCCAGACGCAGAGGAGAAGCCAAGAGCGTGTCCCCGATGGGGGGACATAAAGCTCCACAGAAGGCTGCATGAAGAGGAGCTTGATGGCTTCCGGGGCAAAGAGGGTAAGACACGCAGGTGTAGGGACTGTTGGAGAAAGCAGCCTGCCTCTTCCTTCCCACCCTCCCTGCATCTGATTCTCTCCTTCCCTCTTTGATCTCCCTGTGCTGCCCCCCGCCCGGGGAATGGGAAGGGGAGGGGTCTTTCCTTCCTCCACCTCCGCTGTCCCTGGTCTCTGCAATAACCTAATGATTCCTCATTTCGCTGCCCAGCCCTCAATGGGGAGAAGTTCCCTTTGATTGCTTGTGACACCAATCTCACAACAAATTTAGCACCTCGTTTCCTGGATGAGCCAATATTCCCCCTCGATTATCTCCCTGTGAGGGGGACGGGGCGCCGTGCATTCCAACAAGCATCTTATGCCTCCCCTGGATATCAGAGCCAATCAAGCTCACCGTCCTCCCAAGGATGGATGGGGTGGGTGGGAGGAGGTTCTCATGGGAGCACAGGAGGCCTCCAAGAGCGAGGGAAAGACAGAGGAGGGGGCGGAGGGCAGGGAGGACAGTGGGGCACAGAGAGGCCCCTGGAAACCCAGCCCTCAGCCGGTCTGTGTGCAGATTCTCCGAAATGGAAGGTGGCAGTGGGAGCAGTCCGGCTTTTGCTCAGGTAATTCTAGACCTTCCTTCCCAAGCCTCTCCTGGAATCCTGGCACTTCATGGGGCCACCGCCTGACATCTCGGCTAACGGAGGGAGGGGAAGGATGACCTGGGGGGGCTCACTGCTTCCCTCAGGAATGAATCAAGGGAGGGAGAGACACGTCCCTACTCTGTGCTCCCCCTCCGGCAGTCCCTGACACCTCGTATCCCATGGAAATGACTTCTCCTAACAAAACCACCGGCTCCTAGCAGGGCTGCTGGAAGGGGCAGGTGTCCTATGAGCATCTGACCCATGGGACTGATGACGGGCGGTGAGAAGAGATTTCTCCAGGGAAAGGGAGGGATGTGGCAGAAGGTTCTCCGAATGCAGTGAGCAGGAGGAAGGGCAGACTGGAGGACCCTGGAAAATGGACCAAAGGAGGCAGGGAGGGAGTGATGTTGCTCAGAACCCTGACAACTGCATGGAAGACAGAAAGGTGCCAAGCACAGAAGACAGGACAGAGCCCAGGGCAGGTGGGCAGTGGTGCAGGGAGGGGGTGGCTCACCTGTAGTGACCGGGACAGGGAGACGGAGAAGGAGGAGCAAGGGTCGGAGGCTCCAGAACTGAGCTGGGGGACAGCAGGGAGTGGGAGTCGGCCCACCGCGGCAGGAATGCAGGGAAGGCAGAAGGAGGGGCTGGAGGCGAGGAGCCAGGGCTGATACTGGGAGGGCTAGCAGATGTTTGCTGTCATTAAACAGATTCCAGTCCATCCAGGGGGGCCTCGGGCAGCAGAGACGAGCCTGGGTGACCACGGGAGGGAGGGTCCAGGAGCAGAGCCTGGGAGGAAGGAGAAGCCTCACACCAGGCTGTGTTCGTTTCCACACATGACCCCCAACCCAACTCAACACCAACACTAGTCCCAACCAGAACCTAATCCCAGCAGCCATTCAACCCCGAACCCCAACTAGAACCCAGCTTCTAGAAGGCCAGCATCTCAAATTCCCTCAGTGCCTGCTCAGCAGAAGTAAAGTCATCAACAGAGGTTTATTGAATCAATGAGCACATAAACCAAACGTGAACCCCTACCCTTAACGGTAACCCTCTCAGGCCTGACCCCCCTGCTGACCCCAGTGCCCGCACTGAGCCCGGGTCAGCCCCAAGCCCCGGCTCTGGTGGCACTCACCCCAGTCCTGAGGGCCACTGTCCCTGATGCAGCTTCACTTACTGCTTGTGACCCCGCACATCTCCTAGCATCCTTCACATCCTCCTCCTCCAGGCAGTCCTCCCAGAGGGATTGTAACGGAAGTGTTGCCTTCCCCATCCCATCCCACCCAAACCAGCCTGGTCTGTGCCCTCCTCAGCTTCCCACACGAGCCCTTCTCAACTCCTTGCTCACTTGTCTCTTCGATCTATGTTCTGTGTCCACCTCAGGACCAGCCAGATGCAGAGGAGAAGCCAAGAGCATGTCCCCGATGGAGGTGCTCATAAAGCTCCACAGAAGGCTGCATGAAGAGGAGCTTGATGGCTTCGGTTTGTTTCTGCCACATACCTCTAGTGAGGTGGTGACAATGCTTCGGGCAAAAGAAGGCGTCAGCTCAACCTGGGACCAAGTCATGGTGGGAATGTAGGCACCCAAATTCTCGGGCTACTTATGGATGCTTACTCTTGTCTGGAAGTCCGCTGCCCAGAGCTTTCTGCCCTCGGAAGAGGGGCTGAACAAGGCTGAGGCTCAGGACGAGAGGACCCTGATGCCGAGCCCCCAGGAAGAGTGAGTTCGATCTCGAGAGGGAACTTGAGCAGACAGAAATCCACGGACAACGTGAATGGAGTCTGAACATCTTCCCATGCACGGCTGACCCTGGATGTCTGGCCCAGACACAGGGCCTAGGGCCCTTCGTGGGGTGCCCAGGGGCGGCCCTGCAGTGGGGAGGGTGCCGTGGAGGTGCTGAGATGCCTGGAGGCCCTGCCTGTCTGCCTGACTCAGGAGCAGGGCCTCTGCCGTGGGGCCCTGCTCCCCCCTCCTCCTCCCAGGACCCCGGGGATGAGGCTGGGACAGGAGCGGAGTATCCTGTTCTGTTCTTACTGCAGCCAAACCTGATTACTGGCACATGTGATGGATGAGCCAGGTTTGGACCCCCAGCTCAGACAGTGGGATGATGGAGTTGCCCTGTCCCTCTTCCTCCACGGGAGGAAGCATCGGGTCCCAGATGTCATCTGGAACATGCACACCTCGGAAGTGTCTCCAAGATTCTGCTCTAACCATGTCTTGATAGAGAGAACCCTGAGCATCCACATGCCCACAGCAGCTCCCCGAGTTCTGCCAAAGCAGGATGGGGAACCCAGGTGCGAGAGTCCCTGGGCCTGGTCGGGAACCGTTGCCTCCGGCCTACTGCTGCTTCCGGGGGGGCGCACTTTGGGGGGGTGGAAAAGGCTGCCTCTGCCTGGCTGGGGGCCTCCAGGCATTTCTCAGTGACAGCCATGGGCCTCGCAAGCCTGGGGCAGGGCAGGGAGGGAGGAGGGAGAGAGACAGCACAGAATAATAATGAAGGGTTTTTAATAACTCGTCAGCTCAGTGTCAGCTGAACAGGAGCGGCAGGGCAACCCGTCGGGAAAACTTCGGGAGGAACTGTCTTCCCAGGAAGTGAGAAGTGAGAGGAGTCAGGAGGGCGGGGGGCAGGCAAGCGTCCCTGCTCCCCAGCCCCCCGCCTCAGGGTGCTTCCAGTCGGGGGCCAGACCCACCGGCCAAGGAGCTGCGGAGGAAGACATCACAGAGCACAGGCAAGCCTCCTGCCCCCGAAAACACAGCGCCCCGCTTGCCCGAAGGCATCAATCAGCTGGAAGGCAATTACGTGCTTATCAAAGGGTTTCTTCTCTTTGCCTAACAATTCACCAGGGAATTGTTGGAAGTAGGAGTGTCATCAAAGAGTAAAGCCCTGGTGACCACCTTTCCGATGGCCTCGTTTGCAGATGAGGACACTGAGGTCCAGAGCTGTTGCGAAGACGGTGGTAGGGCAGGGCCTCCGGAAACCAGAAATCCAGATCTAAAAATGAATACAATTGTACGGAGACAGAATTCCCACATACTTTTCAGGGGCCGATGCGGCAGAGAGGGCAGTACCTGGTTCTCCAGCAGGTCAGGGGTGGGAGTAGCGGCGGAACATGGGGCAACCCGTCCTAACACTACACGTCTTCTCTTTCCCTCTGATTACTCTTGGCGGGCTTCCTGGAAGTGGTGACTGTGGATGTGGGCTGGGAGATGGAGAGATTTCCCAAGCCTTTGGAGCGATAGGTGGAAAAGGGCTCGGTGACAGGGACAGGGGAGTATTCTAGGTCTGTGGGAAGCCCCGGGAAGCAATGAAGACATGGGGGTCCTTTCATACGCACGTGTGAAAGGCACAGAGGCTGGAGTGGGCAGGCTGAAAGTTCCGGTTCTTGGGAGGTCCAGGACCTGGAAGGCCTACTGGCTCCGAGCAGACCACCAAAGACAGCTCCCCTCCAGGTCCACAGAAGTGAGCTAGCTGGGATCCCCGGAAGCCCTGGCAGCCCGCCCACACCCCGCCCCCAGGAGCGGAGGGGAGGGTGGGGTTGGGACACACGCCCCTACCAAGCCGCAGAGCCCCCAAGGCGGTGTCACCTCTGCCGACACCAGGCACATGACGAGGGTCTGATGAGTGACAGCGGGAGTGCTGGGGGCTTCCCGGGAGAAGGACGATGCAGGAGAGGTGCAGGTGGGGACGAGGGAGGGGTGGGGCTGGAAGGGGAGGCACCTCCAGGCCCTGGCAGGAGGCCAAGTCTGAAGCTCTCCTTCGCTGCTTCAGAAAGAGAAACTGAGGCACCAGGGAGCAGCCCCGTGGTCCTGAGGAGCCCTGCAGCGAAGCCGGTAGCCAGCCCCCCAGCCCAGCCAGCCGCTCAGCAAGATGTAAAGTGCTATCCAAACGTGATGCATTATTAACACTTCAGGAATCATATTTCACAGCCGCCCGCTGGAGCTGGGAAGTGAATCTCTCGCCTGCTCTCGGGCGGGGAGTTATTGTTAGATCTACATGTGACAGCAGGACATGTGACCGGGGCTGAGAGGGTGGCTGAGGGCGGAGGCCGGGGGCAGCCCCCACCCCCGCCCCAGGCCTGCCTGGCCGGGCAGCCAGGCTGACCCCTGCCTCTCCCACCGTCCAGGAGGCCCTGGAGAGGGCAGGCTGAGCCCAGGACCCAGCCCCTTGCCTCCAGGCCACGGGTCCTGCCCCCACTGCAGGACGCCACCGGGTCGGGAGGAAGGAGGGAGGGAAGGGACAGCCCTGCCTACCAGGGACAGCGCCGACTCTTGGGTAAGAAACAAGAAGGCCCGGAGGTGCATGTGGGAGAGGGAGGCGGCCAGAGTCGCTGGCAGCCCCTCGCGGGACCCACCCCGCTCTCGCCTGCAGGCGCTGGCCTCTGGTCCGGGTGCCACAGGGCCAATGTGGGCAGTTTCTCATTAGGCAGAGGGAACAGACGAACCAATTTTCAATTAAACCTTATCTACAGGGTGCATAGATATAAAGGCGGGTAGGTTTGATTCTTTTCTAAGCCAGCCTTCAGTATTTGCAGTGCCTGGAAGGAGACGCGGGGAGGGCACCCCGGCAGCCCTGGCAACATATAAATTCTGCTCATAATTACGTGACTTTCAACACCACGAGATGCCAATGAAGTATTTGCAAGGCCCACAAATGAACAGCGCGCTGGCACTCCAGAGATGGTGCTTGGGCAGCCAGCGCAGAGGGAGGGGCGGCCGCTCCTGCCGAGGGGCTGGGGGAGCCCAGGCTGCTGACAGACGGACGGGGCTCCTCCTCGGCTTCTCAACAGACACCACCTTCAGGGCCCCGGTCTCCCAACCTCTGTCTCTTGAAACCCCAGCTCTGTTAGAGCCGCAAAAGCACAGGACGTGAGTTGTGTTCTTCCAGAAGGAAGGGGAAGAGGCTCCCTCCCCTCCCCAAGCCTGGGTCCTCTCCTGCTCCCACCTTCTGGACGTGGGCCGACCAACCGGACTGGGCGTCCCCTTCCCACTGGTTCAGAGGGAGGGCAGGCGGCCCGGCGGCAAGTACCAGCCCCATCTTCCAGAGCCCGTCTTACCAGGGGGATCCTGGGGTGGTGGGCGGCTGGAGCAGGCGGCCGCATGAGAGCCCACTGGTGTGGGGACACGCTCTGCTCGAGGGAGGCCCCCCGTGCACCCCTTCACACCCACCTCCACCCACAGTGCAGGCAGCAGACTGTCAGGAACCTCGTCCTCCCGTCTGTCTAGGCCCAGCCGCCCCGCATGGGCCTCTCTGCAGGAGATACTCGATACAATAAACATTTGTTGAATTGAACAGAACGGAGGAAGAGGGACGACCAGGAACGCTCACGGCAATTTGGTGTGGGGCAGACTTTAGTAGAGATGGTAGCAGAAAACACATCGGCTGGAAACCAGAACCGGGTCCGACTCCAGCTCTGCCGTTTCCTCCCTCCCTGGGCCCCCGATGCCTCATCCGTGAAGTGCACGGGCCAGACCGGATGCCTGTTTGGCGCCTTCCACCTCTCGAGATGGTGTGGGTTCTCCGAGGACCCACGGGGCTCTAAGAGCCATTCGTAGGAAACGTCATGGGGAGCTCCTGGCACCACTCAGCACTCAGCACGCTGTTCGGGATACTCAGAAATTCATTAATAGTAACTAGGGTGCCTCCACCAACATCCACGTAAGACATCTCGTGACTTGGGCGGAAGGGTTCCTGTCGCACTGAGGTCCCCAGGCTCCAACCCATTCCTGCACGGACTGCTTTCTGCCTCTGGTTCCCTCCAAACCTGGAAGAACTTTGAAGGCTAAACAGTTCAGTTCAATTCTATTCCACACTACTCAGCAACAAGTCTTGGGGACCTACTGTGCGCCAGAATTTCTACCAAGCACCGCAGAGATAAGGGGATTAATAAGGCATAGCCTTGCTCTTGGGGCATTTATAATAAATAGCTTTAGTTAGAGATAAGGCTCAGGCCAGTCATCGGCTTTGCGGTTTAGGAGAGAAATGATTAATTCTGATGGTGGGAAGAGGAGAGAGGGACTCTGGGCAGAGACTGTGTAAGGGGCAAGATGAAGCCTCGCACCAGCAGATATGGAGGGGAAGCGATTCTGGGCACAAAGAACGTCGGGGACAAAGGCAGGGAAGTGTGTGGTGTGTGTGGGGAATAGTCTGGCGTGACTGGAGCTCTGGGTATTTGCGGAAGGGCAGGATGGTCAGGATTAAAAGTGATAATCCCCTTCAGTGTACTCGCTAAGGACATGTGCTTGGCAATTATAAGGTGCTGCATTTTTATGGCTTATGGGACATGACAGGACAGGTGGACTGGGTCAGGCTGTGGCAGGTCGTTCACTCACCCCCTCTACATGTCACACACCTTTACCCTACCAGCGTCAGCCACCATGCTGGGGGCTGGAGGCCCGCAGTGGGACCCCACCGGCCTCCTGCTCCCCAGGGAACTTACCCGGGAGAACAGACTGTCACGTGTGAATGCCGCAGGGGGTTTTAGGCACAATGGTAAAATACGGACGGGACCTCACGGGTGCACAGAGAGTGAGAAAGAGTCCATTTGGCCTGGTGGGGGGTGGGGGTGGGCTGGCGACCAGGGAGGCCTCACAGAGAGGCCAGCACTGAGGCTAAGATCTGCAAAGTGGCAGGCGGTCCCCAAGCAGAAGACGGGAGCCTCGCCGTGGGGGTGGAGGACTTCCCACAGGAAGAGCACAAACGTAGCAAGGGCTCAGAGGCAGGGTGTTTGGTGGACGGGGCATCTGCACGTGGTTCTGATGAGAGAGAACACAGCAGGTTGGTCCTGCTTGTGGGTCATGGGACGGGCTGGGACTGTCACAGTTGGAGAGGAGTAATGAAGCATGAGGTAGACCGCCCCTCCATCAGCTGGGGGCCGGCACCGCGGGGCGCTGTGCCTCGGCTCCTCAAGAGAAATTATGAGGATGTAGGACGGAGACGGTGGATAAAGGGAAACGGAGCAGGTATGAACTGCATGGAGGACGCAGGATCAGCGGGCCTGGCGGCCGGGAGAGTGTGGGAGCCGGGGGGATGGTCTTCGGCCGCGTCACCAGACGGCGGGAAAAGTCAGAATCCTGGAGGGGTCGCGGTGGGGGCGGCCACCCAAGGTCATTCTGAGGAGTCTGGAGCTCATCCTCTGGACCATGGGGGCCACTGACGGGTGGACGTTAGGAAGACTGCTCTTGCACCCATCGTGGGGGAAGAGTAAGCAAGACGGGAGCCTGATTAGGGCGTGGGCCCCAAAGCGGAGGGCCTTGCTCCAGCACGGGTTCCCTTGTGGCCCGGGGTGGCTGTTGGCAGCGTTCAGTTGTGAGCAAGAAATGAGATGCACGCACGGTCAGTACTTTAAAATACGAGCCGCGGCCATTACTTCGCGGATGACAACTCTGCCCCTGCAGGTTATTTGTTGTGTGACCCTTCATATGACGGCTTATCGTCGGACTGCGGGTGACGGGAGCTGGGGACAGGAGCCAGAGCTGGGGCTGTGGTGTCTCCCCTGCTTCAAGAAGGCCTCCCTTCCAGGCAGAGGGAACAGCATGAGCACAGGCTCAGAGGCGGGAAGACCGAAGGGGCACGGAGTGTGAGTGTGAGCAGACCTGACAGCCGCACCGGGCTGCCTGTGGGCCCCTTGCCCCACCCGGCCAGGCCCCCCACGCCCACCATCGAAGAGCCACGGGCACCAAAGGCAGAGGAGGGGCCTCCGCTCCCAGCAATGCGGAGCAGATGTCTGTCCCCCGCCATCAGGTTGACGCTGAAGCAGGGGGAAGGGAAGGCAGACACGAAGGAGACTTTCCTGCTCTCACGTTCTCGGGAATCAAGAGAAGGTAAAATTTTGGACGAGGGAAGATAGCGAGAGCAGGGATGGACCAACTGGACAGCCGCTGTCCTACTGCATTCCCACGTCCTGCAGTGTTATGGCCGGAGGAGGCCACTAGATGATGTCACCCGACAATCTCGTTTCACAGATGGGGAACCTGAGGCCCAGAGAGGCGATGTGGATCCTCCAAAGTCACAGAGCCGGTCGACAGCAACGCCAGGAGCACAGCTCAGGGCTCTCTGGGTTCCGCGGGTGCTGTCTCTACCCCACCTGCCACCATGATGGTCCCTCGAACCCTGGACGCTCTGCACTGAGTGCTGAGTGGTCTCTCACAGTTAAGTGACTACTGCTGTAATCAGTAATACTGTCCTGTTGTCTGGTGGCCTCCGAGCCTTTCTCTGCAGAAGGGCAGGGTGGTCAGGACAGAGGGCGCTGGGATTCAGCCTGTCCTCTCGCCTGGAGGCCGCCGGTGGGGTTTAGCGCTGCCCGGGGAGCCGGAGCCCCTGGGACCCAGGAATCCCCAGACAGAGAGTCTAGATGCTCTCTCCAACCACACGTCACACCTGTGCATAGCCCCCCCACCCAGTCCTGCCCCCGATCCCCACCTCCAGACAACGGCCAAGGGCCCCCATCCAGGGGCTCCAGGGAGCATTCACCAGCATGTGAGACAGGCTCAGTCGTGAGAGCTGGGACTCTGGCTCCAGCCCTGTGGCCGCCGGGACCCGAGCACCTTCAGCCTGGTGTCCTGGTCCCTCTGCTCACTGACTCGGCTACTTCTCACCCACATTCCAATCGGGCACTCACCACAGTCCCCTCCTCCCTTACCTTGTGCCAGTTGGTGCTGGACACCCCTCCTAAACAGCTCGGTCATGCCTGCCCCCAGCAACCTACTCCCGCTGCTGAAGCCCCATCTTTGCTCCCCTGGACTATGGCAACCACCCCTGACCGGTTCCCCTGCCCCCAGCTTGTGCCCCTTAAATCCACCCTCCGCACAGTGGCCTGAACGATCTTCCTAAGACACAAGTCTACTATCGCCACCACCCCGTGTGAAACCATCAATAGCTCCCCAGTGACTTCAGAGGAAGCTCAAATTAGCTCAGGTCCTGCCCAACCTCACTGCTGCTCCCGCATCATCCTCCAGAAACTCCGGCCCCAGCCCTCCACCTTGCATGCTCCCCTCCCCTGCCACTTGGCTCCCCCCTCTTCCTCCTGGGCCGAGGCCCTGCCCTGAGCTCCCAGCGTACTTGTGTGCCCCATGACTAACAAGCCCTGAGGACAGACGCCGTTTGTCATCCATCCTTACACTTGGCAAGGATGTCCAGCTCTTAGGAGACTCTCAACCTGCTGAATTGAACTGAACCCCAAAGTTAACCCGCTCTTTCTTTTCTACCTCGCCCTACAAATATTTTTTGTTCATTCTGTCTCCTCACTTGCTGACCCAAGTCTTCTTCTCCAGTCCAACCCAAATGCCCCCCTCTTCCAGGAAGCTTTTCCTGATAACCCCCACTGGAGTTTGGGACACACCCCACAGCATCTCGCCCTTACCTGACACTTCTCTCCCGCTCGTTCCTTCTCAAAGGCAGTCAGTGCTCTTGGTCGACGTCCTACGGTTTCCTACCCCTGCACGTCCCCCTCCAGCGGCGGGACGAGGACCCTGCCTCGGCCTGTGGCAGCGCCCCACACACGTGTTTGCTGTAACCGGCTGTTCAGGGCCCGCGTCCAGCTGCTGACTTGTGTGTTTTATGTTATTTTTGTACGCGAGCAAAGGTGTGCGTCCCTTTCCCTTTGTAGGTGTTTCTCTGCACTCTCTGTGTCCCAATTTGGACGACAGCCCCGAGATCCCTTCCCACTTTGATGTTCAATGAGTCTGCCGCTGTGAGTTCACCTGGGGCAGCAACTACATCTACTTCTTTGCTCACGGCTCAGCACACCAGAGGCTCAGAGAAATCATGCCGAATGGAAGCCTTTCCTAGTCTGTGCTTCTCCCCTTTCCCTCTCAGGGGAGGCAGAAGTGTCCGGCGGCGAAACAGGCTGACTCCGTGGCTGGCTCTGCTGTGCAGCCTGGGGCCACGTGCTTTACCTCTCTGAACCTCAGTGTGCTCATCTATAAAATGGAGATGATATAAGTATTTCTTATTTCATTTCTGGATGTCTCACGCTTTCTGATTTGGGGAACTCGATAGGTGTCCTCAGCACCAAGGAGCCCAAGGACCAGAGTGCTGGTGCAGGAAGCCCGAGGAAGCGCCGTGGTAAGGCACTCTCGGGCTCCGAGATCTCCTGGAAGTAAGGGTAGCGAAAGGGAAGGTCGGGCCGGCCGGGAGGAGCAGGGAAGTCCTGGGCAGAGGGCAGGAAACCGTGCGCTTCACTCACAGCAGATTACTTTTGTGGGAGCCACACTTGGGGAGGGGGCACGGGTGATGGAAGCTTCCACAGGAGACCCAAACCCTGGCCCCAAAGCACTCTGGTGCTATAACTGGTTAGAACTGGCGTGGCTGAGCGCCCTCAGCCCTGGGAGGGTGTGCACGCGGGACTGTGAGAGTGGTGGTGGCCCCGGCTCCATCTCTGTACTAATTAGGTGACCTTGGGCCAGGCCTCCTGCTCTGAGCCTCAGTCAACCCGACTGTAAAACAGAGCCATCTTGGCGGGGCCCTTGTGAGGATGTGCTCTGTCAAGGACAAAGCGCCACCCACCTCTCCGCCCTGGGTTTTATTATGACTGTATCTACCTGGCTTAGCCATCCAGAAAATGCACCTGATCACTGAGTTTCAAGTACCTTTTAAGCCTCGTTTATTTAAGCCAAATAGGCTATCCGTTACTGGAAGGTGACCACCCTCCACGAGCCCTCATGGCTCCCCGCACAGCCTGACCTCCCCAGACGGACCCCAGCGATTTCTCCGCTGGCCCAGCCCCCGCCCCACCTCTCCGCTCGGGTCACAGCAAATCCCCCAAGAGCAGTTGCTTCTGGGGTTCTCCACCCGTTCTCCCAGGGACTCACACCACGGCTTCCCTGCTCAAGGTCACCAAGGACCTCCCCCCCTGGCGGCTCCACCCAACATCAATCCTCACCTCCGTTCCCCCCTGTTCCCCCCTTGCTCTTGCTCAAAGGGTCAGCAGCGTTTGGTACGGCTGACCCCTGCTCCCTGGGCTCGCAGGCCCGGCGCTCTCCCGGTCCTCCCTCTCCCCGCTTCATCCCCAGCCCCCTGCTAGCTGCCGCCTTCCCCTCAGCGAGTTCACTGGACTCAGTCACACACACCTCCTCCAGCCCGCTCGGACCTCTCGCTCAAGCTCCGGCCATAACCGCCAACTGGCTTACTTCATAGCTGCACTCGGGTATCCGATGGGCACCTCACACTTCTCTCCAAAACGGAACTCCTAGTCTTCCTCCCCTAAATCTGGTCCTCTCAGCAAATGACAGCCTCTTTTCATATAGCAGCCAGAATGACCCTGTTGAAACCGAAATTACATCACACTTCTCTGCTCAGAACCTACCCCTCACTGCCTGTCTCATTCAAAGTGAAAACCCAAGTCCTCGTGATTCCTTCAAGGTTCTTGTCCCATAATAACTTGTCTGGTCCTTGTCCTGGGTTCCTGGGACAGAGGCTGTGAACCCTTGGGACTTCCCAAATGATAGGAGTGTCTTTGGGCTCTTGGCCCACAGCTGGGTTTGTGACTCTGGGTGGGGGCTGGTCCTGCTGGTAGATCAGCCATGGCGCTGGCGGGGCTGGGGCTCGAGGCCACGGACACCAGCCTGACCCGCTGGCCTCGGGGAGAGGAAGAGGGCTCGGTGGGTTCCAGCCCAGGCCGCTGATTCAATCACAAAGCCCGAGTAAGCGCTGGATGCTGGGGGGGGCTTCGTGGTCGGTGACTTCCTCCATGTGCCGGGAGGGAGATGGCCTGATTCCCCAGGGAGAGGGTGTGGATGGAGCTCCTCTCCTCATCTGCTTGGTCCTGACTTGTCTCCTCTCCAGTGAAGCTAACTAAGGACTTCGCCAGGTTTTGTGAGCCGCTCATGGAACCTGAGGGGGCCGTGGTCAGAAGTGTGGTGGCCTGGGGACTCCCACACTTGCTGCGGCTGAGCCCTACACCTGCCGAGTGTGCGCTGACTCTGGGTGGTTAGCTTCAGGATTGCAGCGCAGTGTGTGTGGCCCCTCGTGATGTGTATACACACACGCACACACACCTTGCTTCTACCCCTTGTTCCCTTGCTCACTTCACTACATTCATACTGGATTTTCCTCAAACACAGCAGGAGCCCTCCAACCTCAGGACCTTTGCATATGCTCTTCCTTCTGCCTGGAACATTTCCTCCTGTTGTGTCTGCTCCCTCCCCTCCTGATTCAGACCTTGTCTCAAGTACCACCTTCTGAGTGAGTTCTTCCAGAACCACACCACTTAAAATCACGCCACTGCTCCACGACTTCCAGATTCCCTTTCGCTTGTTGTATTATTCCCCCAACACATACCAATATCCAACTTACCTTATATTTTACCTATTAATTTATTCCTTGTCTTCTTCCCTGACATGAGCCTTATAAGATCCATAAAGGTAGAAATATCCACACACACACACCCCACTGCGCTCATTGCTATATGCTCAGCACTTAGAAAGAGTGCCTGGTACTTTAAAAATACAGAAGGCATAAAAATGAGTGTTGTGATTTCTAGAAGCTTGACCACTGTCCTCCCCTAGGGAACTCCAGTCGGTCCACTTCCCCTGAAACCAGGTATCTGGAGAGGATGGACGCTGTCCAGCACGGCCTCCCCGGACAGTGCGGGGAGCCACCCCCTGCCTGCACCAAGATGACGTCCAGCTCACACCTGCCGAATGGATGCATGACGTTCAGGATAGTCAGCTGGTCGTTTGATGTGCATTGTCCCCCTGAACCCTCAACACTCACCATCACGGGGCGGATCACTAACCTCGCTTCGCTGATGGAAACGTGGAGGGTGAGAGAAATCAAGTCATTTGCCTCATGTCATAAAGCTAGGAATTTACAGCACTATGATGGGAAAGTAGGATTGAATTCTGGGTCTTCCGGCCTGGAAGAGCACGATCCCAGTCTCTGAGCTGCACCGCCTCAACAGCCAACGTAAGTGAGCCACCCCCCTGCGCCCCCAGTTCCTCCTCTAAGAGACACACCTGCCAAGATCAGACAGGGAAAGTGGCAGGTGCTCAGCCGTGCCGCGGGCTGGGCCTTAGCCCGCTGTCACCCCCACCGGGGCTCCGTTCGCCCTAAGCCAGTGAGGAGTGCACCTTTCTGCCCCTGGGATGGGGCTCACGGCGTCCACCCAGGAACCACTAGCAGCCAACAGGCATGGGCCTCCAGGGACCCCACGGCTGGTCTTGGTGGGAGCTCGGGGGAGCAGGCCAGGAGGCCTCCCCGGGGTTCTGCGGCTCACGGCCCCCTCCCCGGCCCCCCCCAAGCTTCCCCAGGAGGCACACGTTCTGCTCTGTTTCCTCTGCTCCCCAGGAAGGCAGAAGCCTCCTCCACGGCCCCTGGAACTTCACTGTGATGAGGTGCCCGGGCTCCGGGAAGGTGGCAGAGGAGAGTAGCAGTAGGTGGAGAGAAAAGGCAGGAGCCCTTTCTGACTTCCCAGAGCTGCCCTCTCGGGTCCCCTGAACTGTCAGTGTCCCCAGACACGGAGGCCTTTATCCCCTGAAAGGGGGCAGCCAGGCAGAAAGACAAAGGCCATATCTGATCCAGGCTGGGGCGAGGCCGCAGGGTGGGGGCAGGGAGTGCAGAGGGGCCCAGCACAGGGTGGAGGGAAACAGAAGCAGGACGGGGTGGCCTGGATCCGCATGCAGTCCTCCCCGGTGAGAGGACAGGTGATGCCTGGCGCCCTGCGTGTGCCTCATGTTTGTTTGTAAGGAGCTTTCCACGCACTCTCTCCCCGCCGTGGATCTGCAGGCCCACTCTGCACGCAGCTCCCGTCTCCCCACTGTCCACCTGCCCACCGTGGGGCTGGAGCGCCCACCAGGACCACTGTCAGTCCCTTACAGGACATGCAATGATGCACCGCGAACAGCCCATGCACAGCCCGTCGGGAAGCGTGAGTGCACCGACCTGACCCAGGTGGAGGTGAGGGCCTGAGGAGGCCGTGTGCCTGGGTCAAGCCAGGGCAGGGCCTGGCACTCGGGGAGCACTGACTCATAAACACCGGCTGGTATGGACCCTGGCAGATTGCGGATGGCTTCCATCCCCAAAACAACTGCAGCAAGCTCTGAGAGCTTCTGTGAAGGCCCTGGACCTTCTTCTCACCTCTTCCCCCAGGAAGAAGCTGTGAAGCAGACAAACTGCCTAACCTCCTCCCCACCTCCAGCTCACCAAACACCTTCCCTTCCACGGCATCCAAGCCAACCTGCTGTCCACCGTGGTGACAGCTAATTCCGGCCCAGCCTGGGGCTTACAGCCTCAAAGCACTTCCCCCATACCCCAGAGCACCAACGAGGCGCAGGTGATGGAGCGACATGGAATCTGGTTCTTCTGGGAAAAGATTAACAGAATCTGAAAAGAGAGCTCAGAGAGCCAAGAGCAGATGGGGAAGAACTGTCCCCCTCCCCAGGGCTGGGTTTGAGAAAGGATAGGCGAGCCCCAGCCAGCAGGGGCGGAGAGCCCAGACCCCTGCCCAGCCAGCAGCAGTCTCCCCCAGCCAGATCCTCGGCCTGCTATCACCCCTGCTTGGGGCTGGACCACCATTCCTGGCCCCTGCAAGCCCAGCACCTTCCTGGCAGGTGTCTCCTAGAGGGCCTGGATCCCCTCCCCACCTCAATCTATACCTCAAATCGATTGTCAGTTCCAACTCCAAAATACTTTCTTCAGCTCCCCTCGTTCTAACTCATATTCTCTCTCCTGGACAATCTCAATACCAGGATCACCTGCCGTTCTGTTGTCTTGTCAGTGTGAGTGACGGCCATCTGCGTGGACACAGGAGAGCCCTGTCCGCGGCCCTTCGCCCGCTGCCCCCTCTCCGGCTCCCTCGGGCCATGCCTCTCTCCAGAGCACTTAGCACGCCCACCGTGTTCTCTATGTATCCGTCTCCCTCAGGGGCCCTCCTTAACTCATCTTTGCAGAGCGCGTGGCACATAGCAGCTGCTCCATAAACATTCGTTTGATGACTGACGGCCTATAGCTCCAGCCTCACCCTGCTGTCTCTCCCCTCCTCCTCACCTACTGCCTGGCTTCCATGCTGCCCCCCCAAGTTATTATCCCAAAACACAAAATCAATTCCATCACTTAAAAACCTCGATTATGGGGGCACCCGGGTGGCTCAGTCAGTTGAGTGTCTGACTTCGGCTCAGATCACGATGCCAGGGTTATGGGATCAAGTCCCGGTTCAGGCTCCGTGCTCAGTAGGGAGTCTGCTTCTCTCTCTTCCTCTCCCTCTACTCCCTCCCCTGCTCGTGCTCTCTCTCTGTCAAATAAATAAAATCTTAAAAAAAAAAAATCCATTATGTCCCTGCTGTTTACAGTAAAATTCAAAATTTTTAGCTGGACACCCAAGGCCCTTCATCACCAGGTTCCTGCCCCCTCCCCGCCTTGCCTCCTGCCACCCACCCCCAGCACAGGGGAGCCCTCCTTCTCTGAATAGGCCAGCCCTTTTCCTTACTAGGGTTGGGTTAAGGGAATGCCTGATGGAAATGCCGCTTGCTGGAGTGACCTCCCCTCCATCCTCACCTGGTCCACTGCTGTGTGCTAGAAGATCAAGCTCAACCACCACCTCCACTGTGAAGCCCTCCAGGCAGAAAGCCACCCCTGTTATATTCTCACAGACGAGGGGAAGAGGGACCCATAATTATAGGGTGCAGGCAATGCATTCTCTAGTTTAATCCCGCCTCATTACAATGTTAGAAGATAGGCCTTCCCATTCCACTCACCAAGGGCTCAAGTAGGTCATAAAACTAGTAAAAGCTGGACTCAGGATTTGAACCCCTGTCTGTCTGGCTCTGGAGTCCCTGGCCTTTGTCCTCTGCTTCACTGCCTCTCACCTCTATTAGGGGGCCTCCTTGCTGGCCTTATGGCATGCACGTGTCTGCTCCCTTGGGCTCACAGAAGGTACTCGATAAATGCAGTTAATTGAACAAACACATGAGTGGATGAACGGCGGCGCTGGGGGTGACATCACTCCCCAGGCAGGAGCCGCAGTGAGGAACTGTCCAGAGCAAGCGCATCTGGGACGCCCAGTCCCACGCTCCGCGTGGGAGAGCCCCTTGCGCATCCACTGTCTACTCTCTTCGGAGCTCTTGTTTTATACGCAAATCAACAGCCCCAAGGAGACGGCATGGTTGCCAAAAAACAAAACACCAAACACATCAAAACAAACCAAAAGACCTAACAACAACACCCACAGGTGACAAGCACAGCTCCCCACATAGAACGAGACAGACACATCCCTTGCCTTCTGGGACCTCCCTCTGAGACCAGCACAGCACCGCAGGTTAGCAACACCAGGCCACCTGGAAAGAAGGGCCTGGGAATAGAAAATCAATACTGGGCCAGACTGTACGTACATCATAGGCCCATTAGGAGACCCAAAGAGGAGGGGAGGCAAGGGGAACAATGCTCAGGCCCAACCCATCCCGAACCCCCGTGTTCAAGGGCAATCTGCGCAGCTGGGAGAAAACCAGCCCTGTGAGCTGGTGCGGGGCACGGGCTGGGAGGTTCTCGGCATGTGGCGACGTGAGTGCCCGCTCATCCTGGCCCCGGCCACCCCAGCCCGCCCAGCCTCCCCACCCTTCCCCAGCCCTTGTGGCTCTCGTGTCCTCCAGCCCGCGTCCCCGGCCAATGCTGCTAATTGTTTTCTCCACTGGCCAACTGGTGGAACGAGAGGGGTCCAGCAATGTTACTGTTGGCGACGTGATAGAGAAAAATAAAACGGGGACAGAGCTGCAGGGCTAGGAAAGGGAAGCTATTTCCAAGTGATTTTCCCTTCTAATGCTGGGCAGTCAGGGCCCTTCTTCACGGACAATCCTATTGCAAGTAAGACGCAGACGCCGTCTGTCAACAACGTCCAGGCGTTCATGACGCAAGGCCAGGCAGGCTGGGCCCGGGGAGAGGTGGTGGTGGAAAGGCAGAGCCTCAGTGTGGGAAGGGACGGGAGAGGTCACCTTGTCCACCTCCCTCTGGATCAGAAGCTCCCAGTCCAGCGGGCCCAGCACAGGCCCTCCAGGCCCTTCCTGGACCCCACACACTGCGGGTCTTGCTGCCTCACCAAGTGGCCCTTTTCATTTGCTGGACACTCTGGTTCTCAAGAAGTGCTTCTTTGCAGACCCTGGAGCTCTGCCTCTCTGCCACGTCCACATCCATTCACCCCGCCCGGCCCTCTGGAGCCCGTCGGGACTTACTGAGGACCTACTTCATAACACTGTTCCCGATTCTGAAGTTACAGCGGCCAACGCACCAGGTCCCTTGGGGTGCTTCCGTCCAGTGGGCCCGTCTCCTGTTTCCTCCACGTGTCACTGGATGTGCCCTCCTCCCCAGACCCTGGGCGCCCCATGTGTGCTCAGTCTTCACCCTGTGGGACCTCCGAGGGTCAAGAAAGATTCCTCCTACTGCACAGCAAGACGCATGCCTCGAACGAGGGAGAGAAAGCTGTGGAAGGACTGGAAGATGTTGGTTATTTCCAGCATCGCAGCGCTTATTCCTGGTTGGCCTGCGTATCGTCCTCTACCGACTGCCAGCCCCAGCAGCCAGCTCCCTCTAGCCAGGCCAGGACAGCCTCCTCCATCTCCCCACCGTGGATCACCAGGGCCTAGAACAGCGCCTGGCACATGGCACAGATGCATACATATTTGCCGAGTTCACGACCATGTGGATGGATGACAAGACTCAGCTTACACGCGGCCTCTGCACAGACCGTCCTCGGGCACCGTCACCTGCCCCAGGAAGAGAGGGCTGCCCCCCTACCCCCATCAGCCAGGCAGATGGGCAGATGGGTGGCAGTTTGAAGAGAGCCTCCCAGGGGGGTTAGTGGGCGCAGAGCCAGGCCACGACTCCACCAGAGCTTCTGAGTAGCTGGCATGCTGGTCCTGCCTGGTGTCTAGCTGACACAGAGCCTGCACAGTTTCCTGGTGAGGAAATGGGAGTGAGTGACAACTGGGTCTGCAGTGGGCCCAGCAGGTGGGAATCTGCTCTGGACCCTCGGGAGAGGTGTGGGGAGGACAGGAGGCAGGCCCTCGCTCTGGAGACCGTGTTTCTAGGACACTCGGGAAAAGAAGCCAAAGCTACCTGGGAATCCAAAATGAGGCCAGGTTCAGCGTATAAGAGTCCTGTGAGCTTAGTCAGAGAGTGCTTCCTGGAAGAGGAGGCTGCAAACAGGGTTTAGAACGAGGGAAGGGGCTTGATGGCCAACACTCATTTACTAAACACTTAAGTATCCTGGGCACCCCGCTAACCACCCATAGACACCGGTTCATTTAATGCTCACAACCCCAGAGAAGGAGATATGCTCTTTGATAAATGGAGAAGCAGAGCTCAGAGGTGAAGTAACTTGGCTAAGGTCCTATAACACAGGGACTTGAACCAAGTGTCGAGGACCCCACATCTGAACTTGTTGCTGCCATGGTGTCAGCAGGCTCCCAGGTCCCCAGACATCAGCAGGTCCCCTGGCCTCAGTGGGCATCATGGCCTCAGTGGGCCCCCAGGATGACATGGCATCTTCTGGGATTTCTGTCATAGGAAAGCCAACTTGCAGGGAGAGCTGAGACTGTGTGCAGCCCCGGCCCCATAGGAGTGCAAAGCTCACAGAGGTTCACGACAGACCTGCCGAGGCTCACAGAGGCACCTGCCCAGCCTGCCAGTCCTCAGAGCCCTTCCCGCAGGGTCCCCGCGCTGCCTGACTATGCTCACAGGTCTGTTCCCACCGCCCTTCTGCAGCCGGCAGCTCCCCGGCTGCAAGCTGAGACCGGGATATAGGAAACCATCATCCAGCCCAGCGGCCTCACTGTACGTGGAGGACGTCAGCCCCAGTGGCTGACCCAGTGGCACCAGGCCCAGCCCCTCCCCAGGCTGCACCTTCTCTGGGAAAGCCCGCACCACCGCGGCTCCGGGAACGGACCTGCTCTCCTTGCAGGCCCTGCGCACCTGTGGAGAGGCCCGGGAGCCTTCTCCAACTGTTCTTGTTCTCTGTGCCCTTTGCTGGGGCTGGTGTCCCCCAGAATCCGTCTGAAGCCCCTAACCCCAGCGCCCCAGAATGTGACTGCATCCAGGCCTTTAAAGAAGTGACTCAGGTAAATGAGGCCATTAGGGAGGGCACTAGCCCAATCTGACGAGGGTCCCCATGAGAAGAGGAGGTGTCAGGGTGCACCCACGGAGGAAAGATCACGTGGGGACACAGGGAGGAGGCGGCCCTCTGCAGCCGGCAGAGACTCTAGCACTGCCGACCCCTTGATCTTGGACTCGCGGCCTCCCGAACTGGGAGGAGCTGAATTTGTTTTCCAAGCCGCCACGTCCATGGTGCTTCGTGATGGCAGCCATGGGGGACTAACACAGCCCGTCACCATCTGTAAATGCAGGTAGCCCAGCAGAGCGCCCTGGGCCTGAGCACAAAGCGTATGCTACCATGTCCGGAGGGGCTCCTGGAGCCCCCGCGGCCTCCCCGCGCGGCCCCCCGCCCCGCGGCCCCGACCCTGCCAGCGCACGCACACTCCGCACTACGCGTTCCCTGGGTGCCCATCCCAAGGAGTCCAACAGAAAGTAAGTCTGGAAGAGTGATTCATAAATGAATGGATCAACGCACGGTCTGAACCCCCCATTCCAGCTCCGTGCTCCAGGGGGCGCCGTCTGCACTGCAGTCGGGGCCACTGATGCCCGGACTTTCAATGTCCCCCAAGCTGCCTTCCACGTGAGAAAACAAGCAAACCAGAGCACCTCTGGCCATCCCAGGATGCCTTGGCTTTGACTGCTGGGCTTAGGGTCTGTCCGCACCCGGGGTCTCTGCAGGCACGGAGGGCGGCCGTCCATAGACACAGTTGGCGCATAAATCCACCTCTGAAACCCGTGGCTCCGTGGGGCTCCGTGGGGCTCCGTGGGGCTCCAGACTTCTGGGCTTTGGGTGGCAAAGTCTTCTTCAGGGGCAAAGGCATGTTCCTCCCAAATCACCGGCCCTGTTGCCACGGGAGTACAGACCGGGGCTACATCACTCGCCTCGCCCGTTACTGCCGCCGGCGACGTGGCTCCGCACAGTGCGGACGCGGCTGGCCTCCCTCGTCAGCGTGCTTCCCCAAGGCCCCAGTGACCGGGGCCCAAGGCCAGAACTGCAGGTGTGGGTTTGAACCCACATCCACCGTCACCTCTCTGGGCCTTCACACCTCATCCAGAAAATAGGATTAGTAATTTTTATTTAACGGGGCTCCATGAGAATTCAATTAAGTGGGTCAACAGTAAGTAGAATATTTAGCAGAGTGCCTGGTGCAGAGTAGGACTCGCTACATGTTCATTCTCTCCCTCGGGTTCCCTCTGTCCTCTGGATCTGCCCTCCTAGTGTGAAGGGCCTCCTGTCCCCCTCCTGTTACCACCGCCCCTCCTCTGGTGCATGGCGGGCACCAGACCCAGGGCAGAACCCTGCAGTCCTGGCCTTGGGCCCCCACCACAGGCAACAGGGCAGAACTCTGCAGTCCTGGCCTTGGGCCCCCACCACAGGCAACCGGGCGCCAGCCACACAGCATCTGGACCTCCCTTCTCTGCGACACTCACTGCCCGGGGCCCAGTCCCAGGGGGGCCCACTCTAAACGGGTTTCCTTCCAAATGAAAAAAGAAACTGAGGGATGGTAAGTAATTGATCCCTTACAAGAGGCCGGGAGGGCAGCAGAACTGCCCTACTAGCCAGGAGCAGGGGCCCCACTGGGTCTGCTGCACATCCGCGATGCCGAGATGCGCTCCCACCCTGAGAGGTGGAAGGACAGGGTGCAAGGAACACAAAACTGGTGCATGCACACACACACACACACACAACACAGAACAGAGAGAACCTAAATGCCCCTTTCCCCAGCGTGCCTCAGTTTCTTTCATTTACACATAGCGGGATGAGAAACGAATGCGTGACCTGTGATCTGTGACCTGCAGTAGCCGCTGGGCGGCCCCACGTGACCTGAGAGTCCATCTACACCAGCTGCTTCACTGTGGATCCTCCACGAGGGCTGCCTGCCTTTCACTCCTACTGCCTTGCTAAGGGACTAACAGAATTAGCAAGAAATAATCACCCCTGACATCTGACAAACAGCTCTATAATCCATAAATCATTTTCCATATTCATTTTAATTTTTGAACCATAAAAACTCGGCGCTAGAAAGCTGAACCTCAGGGAGGTTCTGTGACCTCCCTACGGTCTTACATCCAGTAAGAGCAGACGATGAGCTGGAACCCACACCCGCCTGGCTCCTGATACGTGCAAACACAAGGGAGGGACATGACGTTGGGCGCCGTGGCCTACCTGCACAAGACACACCACAACACATGCAGAGAACAGGGACTGGACAGCTACCTTCTATCTGGGCTCTATGGGATCACTCAGGATCCTATTAGAGCTGGGGTTTCAGGGATATGAACAAGGCCATGTACTTGGATATGAACTTGGATGGAAATATATGGGAAACTGAGGTACCCAAAATCAAAGAGGGGAAGGTACGACGAAGACCCTCATGTTCTGTCTCTGGAGTGCTGGCTCCACGGCGCCTGGTTACCCCGTCAAGGGCCAAACAGCAGAGTGTGGGCTCGTCCCGCAGCAGTGGGCTTCCAGACAGGGCTCCAGCAACTTCCCGGTGGGGACGAGCAGAGCGAGGGCAGAAGATGCTGAGCAGCAGTCCCCATCCACGGACCCCTGAGGCGCTGTGTGCAAGGGCAGGCGGCAGCTCACGGGACGTGGGCTTGGTTCCTGCACAGGGGAGCCACAGGGGCAGGGCAGGGGTCCTCTCAGGAGGGGGCAGGGATGCCCCACCCCTGGTTGGGGATGGTTTGTAGAGACACAGGCACCTAGTGGAGGGGTGCTTGGTGGGGGGGCCGTCTGGGGCTCAAGAAAGGGATAGCCAGAGCTCCTCTCCTCTAAGACAGGCTGGAGGGCTTTGAACCTTCCATCTCCATACTCCACCCCTGCCTCCCGTTCCTCGGGAAAATCTTCTGCCTTCAATAACCTCTGATTCCTGCCAACCCCAGAGACCATGGGGTGGGGCCCACCTCCCGGGCAGCCTGTCGCACCAGGTCCAACCTCACACTCTTTCGAGCATGTACCCTGTGCCGTGGGGTGCTGGGGAGTCGGTCCTGCCTTCGGGGGCCCCGCAGACCTGCCCCAGCCTCCACCCCCCACCCCACACACCTCTGGGCTGCATGAGCGTGGCCGCTCAGGTCTCCCCAGCCCACCTGCCCCCAGTCCCACCACAGCCCAGTATCTCCCAGCTACTCTGCCGTCTAGTTCTCATCCGCCTATGGTCAACGGACTGCAGGCCGCGCTATTCTCTCCCCTCTCAAGCCGGAGCCCTCAAATGAGACTCTGCCCTCTGGATCCCCCCACTCTGCCTACGGAGGGCGATCCATACCAGGAACTCGCGACCAGGCCACACAGTGTTTCCAGGCGGCGCCCAGCCATCGGGACGAATGCAGCAGGCATCATTGAGTACCTACTGCATACCCAGTGGACTCTTAAGTATAATATACCCTGCTTTCTAATCAGAAAACAGGTGGCTCTAAAAGATGGGAGGATTCACCCATGGTGAGAGGTGGTGAGTTGACAGTGGAGGGTGGGGAGGAACTGAAGTCTCCTGCCTGGGGTGGCCTAAGGCCCGGACACTGGGGAAGCACCAAACGACAATGCGATCCTAACGGGATCCAGAAATATGTGTGCATGTGCGCGTGTGAGTGTGTGCATGCATGTTTGTGTGTGCGGGTGCAAGTGTGTGCATGCACGTGTGTGCGTGTGCATGTACCCACGTGTGCACAGGTGTAAGTGCACATGTGCGTGTGTGCGTGCACGTGTGCGCGTGCACGTACCCATGTGTGTACAGGTGTAAGTGCACACGTGCGTGCATATCTGTGTGTGAGTGTGTGCATTCACGTGTGGGCGTGCACACGTGTGCACGTGCATGTACCCACGTGTGTGCAGGTGTAAGTGCATGCGTGCATGTATGTGTGCATGTGAGTGTGTGCATGCATGTTTGTGTGTGCGGGTGCAAGTGTGTGCGTGCACGTGTGTGCGCGTGCATGTACCCACGTGTGCACAGGTGTGAGTGCACACGTGCGTGTATGTGTGCATGTGAGTGTGTGCGCATGCACGTGTGTATGTGGGTGTGCGTGTGCGCATGTGGTGCAAAAAGGGATAGAGAGAAAGGAGTGGGAAGGCAGAGGAGGCAGAAGGACAAAGGTGTCTGCCATCACATAATCGGTGCGGAACTGAAGGGAACCTTCCTGCTTATTTTTCCATATTAGGGAAGACATCCTACCGCTTGCTTCCCATTACAGCCTTCATTCCCTTCTCGCTCAGGGGACCCGAAGCACAGGGCTGGCTTGTTGATTGGTTTGAGTTTAATTCATTTGTGTAATATCCCTGTTCAGAACGATGTCTAATTAACACTTTTATTGGGGGGAATAAAACCTCCCATAATCATTAATGAGCAGGGGGTGGGGGGCCAGCAGCAGTCCGATTCCACCAGGCGGTTTTCTGGCTGCATCTTACACTTGTTTTACTGAGACATGTCTTCGTAATGGGGTTACTGCTCACTCTGGACCAGGACGAGCAGATGGAGCCGAGGTTTAATGACGGGACGCATGATGCTGCGTGATCAGTGCTCACACCTAGTCCTGGGGCCTTGATTCTGGGTGCCAGGTCCCAGAGGGGCACGGGGCCTGACAGCTTCCACCCAGCTGGGCAGGTACTCTCCAAGCCACGGAGGAGATTCCAAGTATGAACCTACTTTCTGGGTTCCTCACTCCCTCCAGGCCTTGTGGGGAGTAATAAGATGTTGGATTTGTTTATGATTTCATAGTCTGCAAAATGACTTTATGAACGTTAATTCACAACTCTGTGGGGACAGAGAATATGAACCCCATTTAATGGATAAGGAAGCTCAGAGGAATTGAGGGACTTGTCCAAGGTCACGAAGCTGAGACATGTTGTGGCCAGGGGTAGAGACACCCAGGTTTTCTGGCTCCAGAACGCTGGTGGCTTCTCGGGGAGCAGATGGCACACAGACCACAGCTCTCAGAGAGGCCCCCCAGAGCTAAAGCCCCGTCAAGGACATAAAGAAGGCCCTGGGACGGTTTGGGTGTCTAGTGGTGGAGAAGCCACATGAAATCCTATGTGCTGGTCTGGACGGCCTGGGGTGGTGGGGGGATCAATAGCTCTGGTAAGATTCTCGAGAGATTACGGCCCCCACATCACAGGATGCAGCAACGTGGGGTCCATCTCTGACCACTCCCTGCAGCGGGAAGTGGGGACTGCAAGCTGGGCTTCCAACTGGGCGACCTCAGGTAAGCCGCTCAACCTCTCTAGGCTTCAGTGTCCATTCCTGAAAAACAGGGATGCTGAGTGCTATCCCGCCTACCACGCAGCGCTTCTGGGAGGCCCAAGACATGGCTGGGAGAAACAGCAGCAGAGAGACTTCACCATTTACCCTTCTGCATTTTTTAAAGTTTGTACCATGTGCATTACATACTAAAAATATAAAATTAAAAATGGAACAAAAAACCCATGACGTCATCAGGTTACAGAGCACTTTGCACATGGTCTCACTTGGTTCTCTGCACAGCCCTGCAAGGTAGAGGGAACTTTCCCAACTGCACACAAGTGCCCGAGGCTCCTCAGGTGCAGGGAAGTTGCCCGATGTCATCGATGTGACTAAATACGAGGTCTAGGATGAAAACTCCTCTGTCTCCGATGTCAGAGTTGCTGTTTGGCACTCTCTCTCTCTCCCTCCCCTACGTTATAGGTGCTCATAAAAGCTCAGTGTAAGAGAGAAACTGGATGGGTGTTGGAGGACAGCGAATCTTGGGATGTTGCAACAGGACAGCGAGCTCCCCCCCATCATCACCTGAAAATAGGACCCCCATCACCGCCTGCCTCACCACCAACCCAGCAGCGCACTGGCGGCCTGGAGGAGTAAGCACACATAGACACACACGCGTGCACACAAACGGGCTTCGTTATAGCAAGACGGGCAAGACTCAGGATGGCTGCCGGAGACACACCCCCATGATCTGGCGCCGTGGAGCCCTGCCGAGCCAGCCTGGCAAGAGCTGCTCCTTCTGTCCCACCCCGAAACGCACTGATCCTCCTCGCCCTGCACAGTCTTGTAAATACTTCGCCGCCGGCTCACATTAGGGTGCTGTTTGCATTCTGCCGCCTACACGCCCTGTCCAGGCTCATCCATGTCAGTGCCTTGGCTGAGGCGGTGCCCCCAGAGGGCAAGGGCTGGCCATACGGACCTCTCACACCGCACCTGCACGGAGCCAGACACAATCATGTGCTCGAGAAAGGTTTCAGCAGATGACCACAAAGATAAAAGTCAATTATTCCACCCTGAAGAGAGGTGAGCCCTCCGGGTAGGGTAATGTTTACCAGGCAGCGCCGTGCAGGGGAATGCGCGCTACCACCCGGGCAAAGCGCGAACGTCCATCTGGCTCTCCCCGGCTCGACCCAGCTCCAGAGCAGGAGAGCCCTCTCTCATGGCCAGTCTGTCCACCTGGACGACGGGCACAACAACACCCACTTCACGGGACTGCAGTGAAATCAAGCGAAGGGACTGAGAAGTGCTCAGGGAATGGAAAAGTGCTATGCTCCGGATAAAGGGGAAAGAAATAAAAACAGAGCCAACCCCTAAGATGTCCAAGCATCGGGGCTGCAGTGGAGAGGTCACACGGATGCAGTGGGGAGGTCACAGGGGTGCAGTGGGGAGGTCACAGATATGCAGTGGGGAGGTCAAAAGGGTGCAGTGGGCAGATCACGCTGGTGTTGTGGGCAGGTCACGGGGGTACAGTGGGGAGATCACAGGGGTGCAGTGGGGAGGTCACAGTGCTGCTCTTTTTGAAGTGGTCTCTGAATTATCATTCCCTCCCTGAGATGCCCCTGCCCTATGAACTTCTGCTAATTCTGCCTGGCGGTCAAGCCCCCTGGGCACCCTGATAAAGGTTATCTGTCCATGCTCGGAGCGCATGGACTCTGTTACTCCAGGGCAATTTAGCATCTCCTGCCCTGCTCTGGGATGATACAAACACCCTAGGACCTACTATGTGCCAAGTGCTTTCGGTGGATCCACACCCCCCCATGGCCCTGTGTCTGGTGACATCATCCCCATTTCGGAGAAAGGCCTTGGAGCGGGGTTGTCTGCAGCGCCACCCCCAGGCCGGACTATGTGACTCCAGCCCCAGCAGCTCTGCAAGACTTAGCTGGGAGACTCTGGACAAGCTACTTAACTTCTCTGTGCCTCAGATTCCTCTTGTGTAAAACGGGGAGGCCAAAATGCCCATCTCCTACCACAATGTCATTGTGAAGGCCATTGACACGTCACACATAAATGGAAGAACTCGCCCAGGACCTCCTAAGCTGGGGCTACACCCCGATAGCTGTGACTTCTGTCCATTTCTCCAGGGTCTCCCTTCCTTGGATGTCCCTCTGTACACTGTCCCCATCTGTGACAAGTCCCCGCTGGGTCATCAAGAGCTCCCGGGACACCAGTGCTCCCCTGTCCACCCCCTGTCCTCCAGGGCACCTAGAGGATGCAGGATCGCATGAGCCCTGACAAGTCAGTCCCAGGCCTGCGTGTACTAAACGCCATGTCACCCAGCAGGACGGGAGCAGGGGGACGCTGGGCCCACCCGTATTTGTTCCCTGTGTGTTTGAGATGAGGAGGCAAAGCATCAACACCAGTCAGGGACCTGGGCGAGGGGAAAGGCCCCAGGGAAGAGCTAGGGAGAAGGAACCCCTGCTGGCAGCTTCTTCCTCTCTTCCTCTTCCTCCTGAGGCTTTTCTAAGAGCCAGCCATGCCAGAGGGCCAAGCGGAGTAGGGCGCCCCCACCACCAGTGCGAGGGAGGACCGCCGGGCTGGGCCGGTCCCCATCTGCCATCCTGCCAGCTCAGCACCCCTCCCACCCCTCCCCTCCACTGCCCTTCTGCTGGGTGAGGGCATTTCTTCAGACCTCCTGACCTCCTCCTGCCTGGGAGGATGGACGCATAATGAGTGGCTTCTCCTGGGGTGGGGGGTGAGAGGAGAGCAGGACTCCCCAGGTCCCTGCTGCCTCCGCTCTCTCCTCCAGCTCCTTTGTCCCATCTCTCTGTCCCCAAGCTCACCTTGTTCCCCGTTTGCTTCTGGGGCCCCTCAGGGCCACACCTCCCTCCTCATTGTGCCATCATCCTGTCCTCACCCTTCCCTTCCTTGGCCCCCCAAGACCAGCTTCCCGAGGTCCCCCATGCCTCTCCTTGTTTCCCGACCTCCTTCTCTGGGCCACCTGTCCTGCTTGCTCCTCCCAGCCGCTGTCCCTGGCCCCAGAGCCCTCAGCCCCTGTCTTACTTGCTCCTTCTGCTCCCCCTACCCTCCAGCTCCCCTTTCTTGGCCCAGCCCCAGATTTCTCTCTCCTTTTCCTACCTGTTCCCTTCGCTGGTTCTCCTCCTCCTCCTTCCCCTCCCGATTGGCACCTCCACCCAGGGAAAGACCTGTGTCCTCTGAGGGATTTGTGTGCGGTCAGTTCCCTTCTGGGGGGGAAGAGAGAATGGGTAATGTGGGGAGGATGCTGGTGAGTCTTCCTAACCTCATGCCCCACGGAGCTCACGACCACAGTGAGTCCCGGCCACGAAACCCAGGGGCGGGGAAGAGCCTGCGGGGTCAGGGCCAGGGACGAGGAACCAGGATGCCTTCCCCACACAGAGGGGGCGGGAGTTACGGTGGGTCACCTCGGGGACCGGCCCTCTGCCTGCCACACCTGGGCTGCCCACAGTGGAGGAAGTCTGAGGCAGGTCCCTTTTTTAGGTCTGGCTTCCTTAACTTAAGGCAAACAGCTCCAGCCTTTGAGGAGTTCTGCCATACCACCCTCTCCTAAAAATGCAGATGGAGGCCAGTGGCCTTTGCTTCTGAGGTCAGGGTGGACCCCGCCGGGCGGGTGGGGCACACTTGCCTTACAGAAAACATCCGATTCCCTCCGCCAGGTCGGTTTCCAGGTCCCCTCTATAAACCGTGATGCCTTCCAGTACCGTCTTCTACCCCTGGGTCCAGAGGCCGCCCCATATTCATCCTCCAGCTCTATCAGTTCCTACACTGCGCACTCACAGGATCTGTTCAAAACCCTCTGTCTGCATGTACTCCCTCCCGCCACGCGTCCCTAACCCCATTTCTCCCAGATGATGCTACACACAGCAGGGGCGCCTTTCCTAGCACAAGAACTTAATGTCTCCAACACTGACATTGCACTTCCTCCAGGAAGCCTTCCTGGATTGATTCTATCTTAAAGACAGAGAGAAATTATTTAAGTTAAGTGTGAGGGCACTGAGAGCCAGAGCGGTTTAGTGCATTGCCTCGTGCAGACGGAGTATGAACGGCAGCGCTGGGAGAAGTTGCTCTCCCCGAACCCCTCCCCCTGTGCTCTTTCCCTCGAGGCAGAAGGGAGAACTGAAGGTCCAGTCTGGTGGTCGGGGATTTCCAGAACTATGCCGCTCAGTCTGGATCCCCAAATACCTTTCCCTGTAGTCACTCTCTTCCTATGTCTGATACGGGTGTTGTTGGTCTCCAATAAAAACTTATTTAACTGTGCACCCCGGAAGTGGTACCCCTACCGTGCTCCCTGTCTCTGCACCCAGCAGCGCCTGGCACTCCATAAATGCTTGTTGAACCGAACCTATGAACCTAACGGCAATGAGAGCATTCCGTTGCATGCCTAAAGCTGCAGGGTCCTCACCCTCAGTTAGAAGGCCACGGGGTCTTTTGTAGCTGAGGGCCACAGAGCAGAACCCTACCCCCCCCCCATGTCAGCCCTCCTGCCACGCCCCACCATGCACCGCCCCCGGGGGCATGACTTGAACTTCTCGCCCTTTCCACTGTGGAGAGAGCAAGGCACAGCCTCCCAGGCTGAGGACTGCCATCCTCAGCCCTTTTCATGACTATGGGCCAAGCCCGTGGAGAGAAGAGAGCAGGAGCTCCACGGGCTCCACGGAGAACTGTGGAAGGCACCGTGGACCCAGACGTCTCCTAGGGTGGCCGCTCCTGGGTCCTCCTGGCCCCTCCTGGACCAAATCCTAGCTCACGCCCGCAGCGGGTACACGTAGGTGAGAGTCCACAGAGGAGGAAGCGAGCTGGACACGGCCCATGCACTTTAGCAGAAGCACTTCTACTGTCCGCACACAGGAATCCAGATGTGGACAGGCGAGGGAGGGGCCTGCAGAGCAGTGCTTGCCTGAACACTTGGGCCTTCTCCCTTCCTGCTGATGCAGCTGTTGTGAAATCTGCGCCTGCGTGGAGGGTTTCGGGAGGCTGGCGGAGGATCTGGGGCAAGCCCCAGCTTCTGACCATGGCGGGGGCGGGACAGGCGGGGCGGGGCAGCACCTCTAGAGTAGAGCTCCTGGGGCTCGTGAAAATCCACTCTATCCCCAGGGGAGCCCCTCAGGCACTAGGTGCAAATTTAACAGGGAAACTGAGGTCCAGGAATGCGGGTGATCCTTGGCAGTCCTGGGAGTTAGGAATCAGCCGTGTGGTATTGGGCAGGATCCATGGGACAAACCCTTCCTGCCCCAGAACACAGGGAGTGTTCAGCGCAAGTTAGATGACCGAGAAGAGACATTTCTGAGACTCCCTTCCCTCCAGATACTGATCATGTTTTCTACGCGCTCTATGGTCTCATCGTGAGGATAAGGCCCCTTCAGCATCCTTCCTGCTTTGTGCCTGCCTCACTTGCAAATGCCCAGAAATCTGCACGCAGCCTCTCAAACTTCACCGTGTTGGCCACTCCTCAAGAACCCACAACAGCCGCCCACTGCGAGCCCAGGTGCACAGGGCTCCCCACCACGCCCCTCCCTGCCGCTGCACCCACCCACACGTGGGGGTGCTTTCTTTCTCCAACCCCCTCCCCCCGCAATCCACCCGCCACGTCCCCTCCTTCTGAGCCCTGCTCCAGACCCACACCTTAAGGAAGCCTGACCAGACCAGCGTCATCTGTAACCACACCCCGTATCATTTCCTGCCCCATCAGTACTTCACGCCTCAGGTTGCATTATATTTATCCGCAGCTGCTTATATACATATCCTAGTAAGTACAGGCAGAATTTACCCCTGAAACCCTACAAGGGAACAGAAGGGACCAGGCCAACCTCTTTCATAAAGCCCCCTGCTGCTGCCACACCCACACAGCCTCAGGGGGCCTCCCCCTCCGTCCCCCAGGTAAGGGAGGAAGGTGAAAACAGGATAATTTTACATAGAAACACAAAAAGCCACAGCTAAAATGAGCCTCTGCTTTTACCTACCCCAACTTCCTCATGTTAGGAGAGACTGAGGCCCAGAGAGGCTAAGCAACTTGCTCCAAGCCACACAGTTCATTTAGCAGTCAGGAAGGACACCCAGGTGAGGGAAATGCCCCGTGCACCCCGATCTTTTTCCCAGCTGAAGGGAACGAGCCAAACCCAGGAGTCATCTCAACCCTGTGGGGCCAACAGAATTCTGTTATTGGGGCAGAATCTGCACTAAAGTTCAGGAAGAGACCTGTCCTGGTCTCCCAGAAGAGAGGTGTGGTGACAGAAGGGGGCACACAGGTCTGAGGAAGAAGTGAAGAGATTCTGTAATCCGACCTCAAGAAAGTTTAACAGTCCTGGAATGAAATCCAGATACAGCATTTTGGTGGAGATGCTTCCTGGAGGCCAGCCCACCGGGCCATTTTTAGGTATCCGCTGAGGGCGGACCCCCTCCCGCCCCCAAGCCAGTGCTCTGTGTGCATCCCCGGCGCTCAGCCTCTGAGCAGAAAGAATCCCATGGGCTTCCTCCTCCAGCTCAGGAAACCCAACTGCCCTTTAGGGTGGCCCCATCCTCAATTATGGTGAAAACACTCCCGTCTCGGCCCCCCTCCGTACCTCTGAGGAAAAGCAGTGGTGTAGATAATGTAGAAGTCATTTCTTTGGGCTTTAGAAAGCATGATAATGAATTTTTAGCAGCACCTAATTATGTCCTACTGAAGATAATATTAAATCGCTGTCTGCATTCTCCGAGCAGGTATTAAGTGATAGTGTGAGAAGTGGTTAGCTGGGAGAGGAACCACCTCGGAATTAAACCTTCCTTACCAGGACCTGCCAAGTGGATGAACCTTGCTGAGCTAGCTGGGACGGCGGTCCTGCAAGCACTGTGTGTGCGTGTGCATGTGGTGTGTGCGTGTGAGTCCGCACACACGTATGTGTGAGTGTGTGTGCACGTGTGTGGTGTGTATGTGTAAGTACGTATGTGTGTGAGCGGTGTAAGTCCATGCACACGTGTGTGCGCTTGTGTGTGGTCTGTGTGAGCACGTGTGTGAGTGCGTGCATGTGTGTGAGTGCACGCACGTGTGTGGTGTGTATGTGTAAGTAGGTATGTGTGTGAGCGGTGTAAGTCCATGCACACGTGTGTGCACTTGTGTGTGGTCTGTGTGAGCACGTGTGTGAGTGTGCGCACGTGTGTGAGTGCACGCACGTGTGTGGTGTGTATGTGTAAGTAGGTATGTGTGTGAGCGGTGTAAGTCCATGCACACGTGTGTGCACTTGTGTGTGGTCTGTGTGAGCACGTGTGTGAGTGTGCGCACGCGTGTGAGTGCACGCACGTGTGTGGTGTGTATGTGTAAGTACGTATGTGTGTGAGCGGTGTAAGTCCATGCACACGTGTGTGCGTTTGTGTGTGGTCTGTGTGAGCACGTGTGTGAGTGCGTGCACGTGTGTGAGTGCACGCACGTGTGTGGTGTGTATGTGTAAGTAGGTATGTGTGTGAGCGGTGTAAGTCCATGCACACGTGTGTGCGCTTGTGTGTGGTCTGTGTGAGCACGTGTGTGAGTGCGCACACGTGTGTGATGTGTATGTGTAAGTACGTATGTGTGTGAGCAGTGTAAGTCCATGCACACGTGTGTGCGCTTGTGTGTGGTCTGTGTGAGCACGTGTGAGTGCACGCACGTGTGTGAGTGCACGCACGTGTGGTGTGTATGTGTAAGTATGTATGTGTGTGAGCGGTGTAAGTCCATGCACACGTGTGTGCGCTTGTGTGTGGTCTGTGTGAGCACGTGTGTGAGTGCGCGCACGTGTGTGAGTGCACACGTGTGTGGCGTATGCATGCGAGCGCACATGTGCGTGTGTGGTGTATGTGCATGTGTGTGTGTGCTTGTGTGTGGCGTGTGCATGCATGTGACTGTGTGGTGTGCGCCCGTGTGGACTCACTGGGTGGCAGGCCCTGGGCCACATGCAGTCCTGGGGGGGCGGTGCGGGCAGAGGGAAGACAGACTCAGTCCCTCCCCTCCAGGGGTGTTCAGTCTGGCGGGAGAGGCCGTGGTAAACGAGCCCCTGTGATCAAGACGGAATGTAGGGACCACGTTGAATTTTAGGCTGTTTCCTTGGGGAGCCCAAAGGAAAGAATCGTTTATTTGGGGGGCGCAGGGGACACAACCTTAAAAGAGAGGCACTGAAAGTGCACTCAGGGCAAATGCCGTTTCAGAGGAGGAAGGATTGGAAAAGGGGTCCCTGGGGACCCTGAACTACCCGAGCTGAGGGAGCATGGAGATGAGAAAAGGCAGTGGCTGTTCGGGGGACAGTGAGGGGACACGTGGACCCCCACTGGGGAGAGGTCTGGCCCATGTCCCCCAAAGCCAAAGGAAACACAAGGCAAATCCCAGGACCCCTTCCCACATGCCCCCTGCTCAGCCATGGTTCAGGCTCTGGCACAGGTCTTTCTGCTGGTCATTCCTTGGAGCTATAGCTCCCGGGAAATCCCTGCCCCAGACCCAGCTGCCCATCTGTGACCCCAGACTCAGTCCGCCAAGAGCCACCTTCTCCGGGACACCTGGACCAGGCCTTTCTTTACAGGGACTGAGAGCTTTGGGGCCTTCCTTTCGGCCCTTCTCACTAGCTGCTGCTTTAAAAACTGCAGGGAAGGAAGACAGAGAGGAGGCCGCCCTCCCTGCCTCTTTCCTCGCTCTGCTCTGCGGTTACGCTCCGCAATGATCCCACAGGCCTGGAATCTGAGGAATTTCCTGCCTGTGCTCCCTGGAAGAGCTGAGAGAGACCCAGCAATTAGGCCTGGAGTTTCCACTCCTGCCTCCCTCCACCCCAGCTGGCTCCCAGGGGCCGGCCCACTGCGGCCGGGGGCATGCCTGGGGCCCCAACAGTCCACACTTAAGGCCGCCCCTCAACCACCCTGCCCTCACCCCCTCGCCAGCCACCCAGAGCCTCTGCCAAAATGGGCCACACCCTTTCCTCTGCCCTCCGGGATCCAGTAATAGTGCTGGACACACACCGGGTGGCTCCTTCCTCATCTGCATCTGTCTCGGGGTAATTCAATCCTTTCTTTTTTTTTTCTTTTTTTACTTTCTTTTCCTTTCTTCCAACCCAGGAGCCACTACCACAGGGCGCCTGGGCTCTTTCTTCCTTCCCCGTCTGGCCTGTTTCTCTCCCCTCCCCCACCCCTGCCCAGTCTTTCCCTCCCTCCCTCTCTCCCTCTTTCTCCTTTGCTTACATGTTCCTCATTATGCACTGACTTGATCTGTGCCCTTGTCCCAGGCCCCACTCTCTGCAGGCTGAGAATCAGACCTGCTCCCCGGCAGCTTGTCGGTCGCTGGAACTTCCAGATCACAGGGTGGAAGATCTGGGCTCCTGTTTTTTTTTGGTTCAAGCCAGAGAGTAGGGACCGGAATGGGGAAGATGCTCCCAGGTTGTTTGAATGAACCCTTATGTGACCTCCTAATGCAGCCGCCTGGGCAACAGATTTCTCCTCCTAATTACGTTTTGTTCAGGCTGATATTAAAACCCGTTCATACTCCCCCATCGCACATCAATCGATGGCTGGATACCAGATGCCAGGGCACGAGCAGCCTGGGATGTAAACACTTGCCGCAGATGGTTCTGGTGCGGGCCAGCCTCCGGGGGCGGGGGGGGCGGGGGCAGCCATTCCTATGGACTCTGTGCATGATGAGTGATGGGTTCCCGGCCCCTCTTGCACTTCTCTCTCGACTCCAGCGTTCCTTCCCTCTCATCCGGGCCTCCAGCTCTGCATTTTCTTCCCCATTCTAGAACCCCTTCATGAACGCCCACGCCACCCTTTGTCTTCATTCTTCCTCAGATCAGCGGACGTTTCTGAATCTTTTCTGCCCAAAGTCGTGGGGAAGTGATGACCCAGTTGCTACCTGGTTTCCACACTTCCCACCTCAGTCCACATAACACACTCAGTTCCCAGGAGGGCACCGCCCCCCCACCCCGGTTCCATGGCAACACTGCCCTGTGGCCTCGCCCGGGGTTCCAGCAGCCACGCCAGACCCTTTGGCTGCCACGGCCGGCCCGGCCCTCCCACCCGGCCTCTGGTTCCCTCTCTCGGAGAGCAGGGAGGCCAGGCCCGGGGGCACAGCTCTCCCGGCTCAAGGTTTCGGGGCCAGGGCCTCCTCTGCAATCTTCCTGACTCTGACTCTTGGTAATTCCGACCTCGGGCGAAATTAAAACGGGACTTCCTGCACCTCCCCAGTCCTAGTGTATTTATTCCACGAGCCTCAGAAGGAGACTCTGGTGAAAAAGGAAATCAAAGCTATTCCAATACTTCCATGGGAATGTGCACTATCTCCACTTTCCTTCAACTGTCAAGATATTTGCCTTTTGAGGTTGAGAGCTGCTACTTGCCAGTTCCCTCCTCCCCCCCCCCACATTCCCTTCAAACAAAGCTTTTCTGTCAGGTTTTTGACCCTGATGAAGATTTTTAACTGGAATCCTCCCCCCCCCCCAGTTCTGAAGGATCTTTTGTCTTTTGAGCAAAAGAACTGAGGGATTGGAAAGGCTGCTTTCTTTTTTTCCCCCTTGTAAGTAAAATGGGAAGAATTTTAAAAAGAAAAAAACCTGAAGGATAAAAGAAAAAAACAACATGGAGCTATTTTCTTTCTCAAAAATTTATTTTAATGGAAAACAAGAGAAAGACCTTGAGGAAAAGACAGAAGAGGGGCTGGGAGAAATGCAGAAGCAGGAAGGGGAAAGGAGGCATGTGACAGGGCACTTAGGACGACCATCAGGGGGAGCAGTCAGGACACCCATCACTGGAACACTAGGAAACCCATCACAGGGAGCACCCGGCACCCATCACCCGGGAGCACTCAGAAGCCCACCACTGGGAGCACTCAGCATCCATCACCCGGGAGCACTCGGAAACCCACCACTGGGAGCACCCAGCACCCATCACCTGGGAGCACTCGGAAACCCATCACTGGGAGCACTCAGAAACCCACCACTGGGAGCACTCAGCACCCATCACCCGGGAGCACTTGGAAACCCATCACTGGGAGCACGCAGAAACCCACCACCTGGGAGCACTCAGAAACCCATCACTGGGAGCACTCAGCACCCATCACCTGGGAGCACTTAGAAACGTATCACTGGGAGCACTCGGCACCCATCACTGGGAGCACTCGGAAACCCATCACTGGGAGCACTCAGCACCCATCACCCGGGAGCACTCAGAAACCCACCACTGGGAGCACTTGGCACCATCACTGGGAACACTCAGGCACCCATCACCCAGTAGCACTTGGGCACCCATCACCTGGGAGCACTCAGGAACCCATCACTGGGAGCACTAGGCACCATCACTGGGAACACTCGGGCACCCATCACTGGGAGCACTTGGGTGCCCATCACCAAGAGGACTTGGGACACCTGTCACCAGCAATACTTGAGCGCCATGTCCATCACTGGGAGGACTCGGGCACCCATCACTGGGAGCACTTGGGTGCCCATCACCAAGAGGACTTGGGACACCTGTCACCAGGAACACTTGGGCACCATGCCCATGACTGGGAGGACTTGGTCACCTATCACTGGGAGCACTCAGGATGCACATCCCTAGGAGCACTCGGGTGCCCATCATGGGCTGCATGTCTACTGAACAGTTTCTCCCACTTAAAGAGAAGAGAAAGAACTGGAAGCCCACTCTGAGGCAGCAAAAGAGTCCTCCTCTCCATATAGGCACAGCACCTCATAGTGCTAGCATTCAGTAAATGCTCAATAAATGCAGGGTTGAACAAAACATGCTGTCATGGGTTACTGATGCTGTTTTTCCTTTCCTCCAGGACCAAATGAAAGGTTGGTTGGGAATGAACAGACAAGAGACACAAAGCTCGGGCCCATCTCACCTGATGTGCTTGTGCAAGGCTCACAAACAGAGCTCACATTTTGCCAACCACTTCTTGTCTTACTTACTCTGTTACCTTCCCTGGACTCGGTTCCTGCCCTGTCTGGCTAGACACAACTGACCCAAAGAAAGGCTATCAGCTCTCAATTACTGGCCCATCAGTTTCTCACTTTAGAGATTATCCATGGAAAAATCTTAATCCCAGGCAGGCTGCTTCCCTCTGCCACCCAGAACGTTTCGGTTGTCAGTCTTGGTGCAAGCAGGGAATTAGACCTCATGTAAATAGCAGTCCAAGTCAGCGCTAATGAGCAAGGCAAATCTGATTATTACCATCATGGTTATCACCATCATTCATTCTACTGTTAAAAAAATTTTTTTAAAGCAGTGGCCGGGTGTTACCCACGGTGAGCCTTCCCCTCCACTGCAACCATTAGGAGTAAATGACATTTACCGATTTAACCCGGGGACTCCAACAGCTCCCCAGAGCCCTGGTCCATCTTTTTTTAAAGGTTTTTTTTTAATTTATTTATCTGAGAGAGAGAATGGGAGACAGAGAGCATGAGAGGGGGAGGGTCAGAGGGAGAAGCAGACTCCCTGCTGAGCAGGGAGCCCGATGTGGGACTCGATCCAGGGACTCCAGGATCATGACCTGAGCCGAAGGCAGTCGCTTAACCAACTGAGCCACCCAGGTGCCCCGAGCCCTGGTCCATCTTGACAGCACCTCGGAAAGGAAGATTACCAACAATTTATATATTTTGTTACTTAGAATAGCAGCTCACAGTTTAGTAGCTGCTCACTTACTATTTGCCGGGCACCATGCTGTATGTTTTATAGATTTTAACTCAATTGATTTATTTGTTCCATAAAAGATTTGGGGCAACATACACAGACATTCAGTCAATGATATAAACAATAAATTTTGAGAAGAAAGTCAGCATTGGGTGAGGCGGGGGTAAATGGGCAAGCAGGGAAAGAGAGATCGGGGTCAAGTTAATAGACTGGATGCTCGCCAGGAGCTCCTGAATGCCCATCAGAGACAAACTGGAAGGCTAGCCTTGAGCTCCTGAGCAGCAAGTGCAAAGAGGACACTTTCAAAATCAGTGACACAAGTTACAGTATTGGTAAGATAAAAACCAACTGATGGCTTAGGAAAAGTACCGCTACAGAACTTTCTCCATGAATCCTCAGGAAAGGACATGGTCGGTGTTGAGCCATGTCCTGGGCAAAATCCCTACCATAAATACAAGTTTCAAGGGTTGCTCCTGAGCATATTCTTCAGGTAGGCTGGTGGCATGGAGCCAGATGCTCAGCTCAGTGAAAGCAATTCCTGGAGGGGCCAAAGCCGGTCATTCTTGGCTGGCCACTCTCGGAGAGTCTGGCTCAGTGTGAGGATAAAATTTAGAGATGTGGAGGCGCAGATTGGAGGTGGGTCATAACAGTGGGAGGGATAGCGGCATATATGAGACAGGATTCTTGCTACTTAGCTATTTGGGTCCCCAGTTCAGTTGTTTTTTGAGATGAGGAAGAAAAGAAGGCCACCTTCTCTGATATTCACCATTTCTGGGGAAGCATCTGAAGGGAGGGAAGGCAGAACTCAAGACTGTTGCCCTGAGGAGGTGGGGCAAGGGGCCAGCCAGCTATTGTGATGTCTGGGGTTGGGGTGAGGTACCTGAGCAAAACTCCCTTAAAAAATACAAAAGTACTTTGGCATTTAAAAAAAAAATTCTACAGAGTACCGAACCCCCAAATATCAGCTTAGCTCCTGGCCATCCGAAGGCTCAGGAAGATGGAGTCCTACAGAAGGGCCCCTACGTAGCATCCAGGTAAGTAGCCCCAGCAAAGCTCCCAGCTACAAGATACCCCGATGCTGGAGGGAGAGCCTGGGGACCCCAGCATCTCAGACCTGGAGGGCGGTGGTCAGCACAGAGGTCAGCCTGCCAGTGACCTCAGCACCCTTTATGCTGGAGATCGCCCGAGGGAAGAACATCCACATCTCAGGCACCCATCGAGGCATTTGGGGTCCAGAAGTTCTTCCATGGATCTGACCAAAGCCCTTCTTGCTGATGGCCCTCTCCTCACAGTGCAGGGGAGAAAGCCTGCCCAGCTACTGTCTGGGGGGCTGGACTGAGTGCAAAGGGCGGTCCCCCAGCAGAGGGATGGATGCTGGCGGGAGGGCTGGAGCCCCGAGCCCCTCGGTGAGTGAGGAGGACCCCGAGCCCCTCAGTGAGTGAGGAGGACCAAGCTGGGGCTGGAGTCTCGGCCATCCCCCCACTCGACAATGGGCAGGAGTCTGGAACCTGCAGCCTGTTACTTAATTATCTCTGAATGGTTTTTGTTCCTGGCTTTAAACATTTACCCCTGTTGGGTTTTCACGGCTTCGCCTGGGCCTCTGTCTCCTTTTCTTCGTGGTTGCCATGGCAACGACTCCAGGCGTACAACTGCTCTCTGATTTTAAATAAAAGTTGAGGTTTCTCTCTCTCTTCCCTCCCCCTCCTCCCTCCTCTTTCTCTCTGGGATGGATGAGGTTTCGCTCTCATCCCCGCCCTCCCCTCCACCTTCCTCTCTGCCCTGCGCCCTCCACCCAGCTGCTTCCTTATCATCACCTCTTCTCTCATTTCCTCCTTCCACCTGCCTCCTCCCTGAGCCCTCCCCAGACCTTCGGGCTCCAGGCTGGCCCTAATCCCCAGGCTGCCAGGACTGCAGGGGCAGGCACGGAGGGGTGGGGAGGCTGGAGGACAGGGCACATCTGGGGAGCAGGGTCCCCGGTCCTCTCTGGCCTCAGTGAGCAGCAGGCTCCTGCTCTCACCACCCCCTCCCAGCAAGGACCTCTGGGTCTGTGCAGTGGGGAAGTGGAGTGGGAGGTGTGTGTCAGGGGGGGCGGGCAGGAACCGTGTTGCAGTGTCTGCTCAGGGCAGCGGGTCACCTTCCCTCCTGAGTCCTGGTTCTCACTGCTAACTTCCAGGGTGGGTTTAAATCAGCGATTTTCAAACGGGAGAAGTCTCTGCAGTTACGGGGCAAGGGGCCATGGGGTGCAGGGCTGCCTGGGACCCTGCCACAGGCTCTGCTTGTATCCGCCGAGGCCGAGCCGTGGCAGGCCTTGCAGCAATCCTACAGCAGCAGATTTGGATGTTTCCAGAGGAAGCCAGGAGCTCCTTCCACTCCCTGCTGATGGGCTGGCGGGGTGACTGTCCCCTGCTGCCCCTTCGCCAGCCCCAGTCCCGGACAGACGGGCAGGCCACGGCTCAGGGGGACATCTAATCATCTCCGAGACATCTCCCCAAGACAGAGGAGGTCCTTGCCCCCAAGGACTTTGCATTAACTTATACTCACAACTCCAAGCAGGAGGGGCCGACAGGCTTTCTGAGCTCTAGGCTACCATTAGGGAAACGGACTTGTGCGAGGTCACACAGAAAGTCAGAAAGGACGCTGGAACCCGAACGCAGGTCTCCTGACTACAAACCCAGAAGGTTAGGATTCAATTTAACAATAAGAGCTCACAAACACTGTGTGCTTAAGGCGTCCCAGATACCTCGCCAAGCGTCCACACGGGTGCCGTGATGCGGTCTGTCCCGCCCCCACAAGGCGGACGCACTAGGCTATAGATGGAGTGGTCTAGCTGGTGGGACGCAGCGGGTCCTGGGCTCGGACCGAGCCATCTGAACCCCAGATGCTGAGGAGCCCGCCGGGAGCCTCGGGCACCTCACGCCAGCCCACTGTCTTACAGCCAAATAAACCCCGAACGGGCACAGGATGTGCCCATGAAGAGTGAAGCCGAAAACCCAGGACACCCGGCCCCCGTCTGAGACTAGCTCCAATGTACCCTCAAGCTCCTGCTGTTTGTCATCTCAATGGGGACAGAGGGTGGGGATCCGTTTGGAACAAAAGGGCCCAACACCCAAGGGTCAAAATTGGAGGCACAGAGGGAGAAAGAGCTAGTGGTCAGGAGCATGGAAAGAGATGCTCCGGATGCACTGAGAACTAGAGAACTCGGGGCGCCTGGCTGGCTCAGTCTGTGCAGCCTGCAACTCTTGACCTTGGGGGTCATGAGTTCAAGCCCTACGAGGGGCACGGAGCTAACTTAAAAAGAAAAAATAGAGAAGTCAGAATCAGGGGCCTGGGCTGGGGGTGCTCAGAAAGGAGAAAGAGGCTGAGCACTGGAGGGACCCAGACGAGGGTGAGGAGGCTCAGAGCAGCGTCCTTCCTGCCCCTCCTGCTGCTCCCCGGCTCACTCCAGCTCTGCGTCCCTCACCAGGCGCACAAGATCCCATTCACTCCCTCACCTTAGGACCCACCCTGTCCCCTGGCCGGGGAAAGGGACGAGCTTGGCACCCCTCCAACACCCCAGCGTCCAGGGGCTTCCCGACAACCAGCCCCCATGTGGAGGAGGCGGTCAGACCCATGCCCCCAGAGCAGACCCTGACTCGGCCCAGAGCTCCCGCACGGAGCACGGAGCATGGAGCAGGCCCCCAGGCCCTCCCAGCCTCCCAGCCTCCCAGCCTCCCTGAGCCTCTGGAGCCTCTCCCAGGCTCAGCCCGTCTCTTCACATTGGTTCACAGAGGAGGAAAACAGGCCCAGAAGCTTCTCTGGGGGCCGTGACCCTGGCCGCAGAGGAGGCCCAGGCTTGACTTATGAAAGAGGTTGGGGTTTGTTATTTGTTATTTTTGTTTTGTTTTTAACAAAACATAATCCAGGGCCTTGGGGAACTTGCAATCTGGTGGAAAACTGAAAGGTCAGTGCTTTAAGTGGAGTCTGTGAAATGAGATAAAGGGGAGGTAAGTCAGGAAGGGCCCCCAGAGGAGTGGGTGCAGCGAGGCCTGGGATGCGGGGGCGTTGGGTGCGGCGGGCTGCGGAGCAGGGAAGTGAGGAGAAGCCGGGCAGGAGGCTGCAGGCCCTGTGTTCTGGCTCCTGGGCTCCCAGTCCCTGGCCCTGGTTTTCATTCCTCCCTTCCCCCACAGCCCAGCTCCGGTAGGGCTCTGGGATGATTAAAACCAAAAGAATTTTAAATGTCTGGAATTCACTTTACACCACTAATGCCATTTGCTTATTTTCCCTCTCTCTCCCTCCCTCCTTATAATTTCTCCTCCTGGGAGAGCTGTTTGCTTCACTTCTTTTCTCTGGCCCGGTTTGCTGAGAGGGTTCCCAGTGCCCACCAGACCAGTCTGCTTCCACTGCGGGGAGGGGAGGAGGGGAGGGTGTCTCGGGCAGAGGGGAGGGAGGAGGGAAGGGCGGAGGGGCCTTGATCTCGCTGGCGAAAGTTCCCAGAAAAAGAAAAGAGAAGAAATAGCTTTCAGGGAAAGAAATCTGTCAAATGTTTATGTTCCCACAAGACTCTGCAAAATCTTTTCATAGACCCAAGCTGAAGTTCAGGGCGAAGCCAGAGATGTTTCTTCAGGGAGAAACTCTTACACAGGCCCAGGAGCCCAGGAACACCCCCAGCCCAATCCAGGGCCCCCCCACCCTCCCAGAGCAGCTAGACCACTCCCAGGACAGCGGACGCTGTGCGCATGGGTGTGTGGGGGGTCACACCCGCTGTCTTGCCCCAAGTCCAGACCGTGTCCTTCTGCCCAGCTCCACCCTGCCGTCCTGGGGTACCCCAGCTCTGGCCCTCTGAACCCAGTACCTCCGCCAACCAGATCGGAGACCCAGGACCTGCCCCCCTCAGGAAGAACCAGCTCTGTTTGTAAACTCCCACAGGATGGCCAAGAGTTGGAAAACCATGCAGCCAGAAAGAATCTTGGAGATCAACCTTCTCATCTTACGATAGAAAACAGGCCCTGGTCACCGGGTCCAAACGGGGCTAACATCTGCAGCTAGACCTGCAAGCCAGTGCTCTTGCCTTCCGGACACAGATGTTCCCACTGTAATGCCCCAGAAGCCAGAGGCCGGGTCAGAAGTGGCAGCCACGTGAGACGTGCCATGTGTAACCCTCGAGGCCACGGGCTCTGCTGCAAGCCGCAGGCCCGGTGGCTGTCTGAGGCCCAGAGGTCCCTGAGGGGGGATCAGCCCTGCCTGGAGCTGGACCCCGAGCTGAAGCAGCCCCAGCCCGAACACACAACTGATCTGCGGAAAGAAAACCCGTCCGGGGACAGAGTGGCCTGGGCTGTCAGGTTCCAAGCACACCCCAGAAGGAGCCGAGGGTAGAAGGTCAAGGAAAGGCCCCCCCACCAGCTTTGTACACAAGACACCTTGTCTCGTGTGGCTGCCCTGGGCACAGGCCAGGTGCTTTCCTGCGCTGTGGTAATAACACTCGCAGCCGCAGTGAGAGTCGGGCCAGCACTTCGAGCCCCCATCCCAGGCCAGGGACAGGGTCTCACATAGACCACCTGCAAGCTCTTCAAGGTTCCCACTCCCCAAAGAAGAATCAGCGGCTCAGACAGGTTCCATGACAACCCCCAGGTCTCACAACTAGTTAAAGGCAGGGAAAAAAAAAAAGAAGGATCCAATTTATTTCATTCTGAAGACCAAGCACATTGGGCCGGGTCAGGAGTTCAACACGGAGAGGGAAAAAGGGATGCTCCCCGGCTCCATCACCTCCCGCGGGACCTGAAGAGTCCCAGGCCAGACGCCGTACAGCGGGGTCAACTCCTCGGTGGCTGAGCCTCTCAAATCCACCCTCCAGACGTGACTCCTCTCTGCTTCTCTCTGGGGCGGAGCTCAAAGAAAGCCTGAGGCCTGCAGGAATGCGAGGGGGCCAGAACGGCGTCTCTGCCTCTCCGAGCCCCGGCTGTCCTGGGCTCTCACCTGCCGAGGACGGACATCCCGCACAGCGGCCACCCCGCAGGTGTGGACACAGGTTAGGCCTTGTTGCTCATCATTGCCTGGTCATTCCCATGGGACTGAGCTAAGCCCCAGGGTACGTGTCCTGTCCTCCTCGAAACGTAAACTTCCAGGGCCAAGACCTGGGTCCCGCCTGGATGGTGGCCCTGGTCTGCTCTTGCCCATCACCGTCACAGGTTCTCACCCCACGGGCCCCTCGTCCCAGCACAGGCCGGAGGGACTTCCCTTGGGACCATCTCATGCTCCTCACCAAGCTTTCTGCCCAGCAACCCGCGCATCTATCCTGCCACCAGGGCGGGCTGAGGGACCAGCCACGCACAGCTGGGGCAGGTGGGCCTCCCCCAGGGAGCACTGCGGCCTCCCCACCGGGGCGGCGCCTCCTCGGGGCGCGGTGCCCGGCTCCCACAGCTGCCCCAGGCCCCGTCTCTCCTCCCTGGGCCCCATCCCACCCACTGCCCCCCTTCCTCAGCATCTCTCTCCCCTTCCCCCACCCCTGTGCTGCCGGCTTGGAGCAGGAGGTTATGAAAATGAGCTGCGTGCCCAGGAGACTGTAATTATCTGCTAAGTGTGAAAGCCAGAGTGATTAATTAAGAGATAATAAAAAGGAAAGGAGGGCGAGAGGGGGCCTCGCGGCTTTGCTTTGATGATAGAACCTGAGGTGAGCCCAGCAATTAGGGGAATCTTTATCGAGAGTTAGCTATAATCCACAAATTATCAAGCACCAAATGCTTCAGGAGCAGGCACATTTCACTCCTGCCGAGAGACAGACGCACAGACAAGGAAGGACCGCAGGAGGAAGGGGCCGGGAGGGGTGCAGCACCAGCCCCCGCAGACCGGCCGCACACACGGTCCCGCGCCAGGCCGCCGGACGGCTAGCTTGGAAAGGGCGCTGCCCCCCAACGCCACCTCCTGACGCCCTGGCTGCCCACCGACGGCTCCTCCCGGTGGGAGCACGAACTACTGCAGTACCCAGCCCTCCTGAGGGGCGGCCTGCCCGGGCTGTGGGAGTTCGGCAGCCGCTGGTGTGAACGCCGCAGGGGTCACACCTGACAAGGCGACACCACAGCTCTGAGCTCCCACTGGCCTCGCGCGGACGGGCTCCTCCACGCTCTCCTGCCCTCTGCCCGCCCCTGGGGCCCATCTCTCCTGCCTGCCTCATCACGGGATCCCGCCCTGCCGCCAGTCCTTCCCACCGGGGCCCCTGTCCCCCTTGCCCCTTCCCACTGCGCTTCCAGGGAGCCTTCCTAACGGACCCTCCAGCACCCCTATCTCTTTCTGTCTCTTCCTGTGCAGGTGCACAAACAGGATTCAAACCCCCGTTTAGGCAATCTTCGTATGTGTGTAGACCTGGAGGAAGATGGGGAGCCTATCTCTCCTATCCCATGGCAGAAACCACATTTCCTCCCTCAAGTTCAAGTTCAGAGCTACAAGCCTGCGTCCATCTAATGTGGCCCAGCAGCCCAGGAAGATCTCCAAAGGCAGACACGAGATCCTTCCTTCTCTGCCCACACGGAGGTCCCTGGGGATCCCCCAGGGCAAGGCTGGGCTGAGGACACCCCTGTGTGATGCCAAGAGGGAACTACTCCTGCCCTGAAGCTGGAACAGGTCCTCCCTGGGGGGCCGGCCTCCCTTTGCCTTCTCCTCCACACCCCCCCCCGGGCAGCCGCTGTCTGGGCCTCCCTCAGCCTGGTCCCTGTGCAGGGGGCAGGAGGGGTCCCCAGGCCATAGGCTGGAGCCCGTGGGAAGGATGCCAGACACTCCCAGCCCCCCACTGCTCTGAGCTTCTAGGAGGGGGACCCTGGACAAGTCAGGGCATGGTAGCTCTATGGCCCCAACTGGGGGACACTGGGAGACCAGTCTTGGTGCTCTGCTGGAATGACAATCTGACCCTGAAGAGACAACCTGCTCTGGCTCCCTGGGGCCTTAGAGGCACTCCCACCGATGACCTCCCTGGGCTTGCTTCTCTATCAGCAGGAGCTCTGCCTCCAAGTGAGAAGATGAACATACCAGGGAAGACGTCATTTACCCACACATAGAGAACCCTGGACGTTTATTCCGCTGGAACCCCTAATGAGACAGCTTTCTACGCGGGAGCAGGAAGGGTTCGGGATAGATGCCCACAGGAACTTCCCTGGCCTGTAGAGTCCAAAGATGTGCAGGTTCTTAATCATCCCCCCATTTTCATTCCCAACCCAGTCCTCTGCTCCAGAAACATAGCTCCACCTTCTTCATTTACCCTGAAACCCCTCGGATTCATGTGTGCAGTTTGCCCATTCCCGTGCGCATGTGCCATGGCTGAATGTGTGTTGTCCTCTGGGGGAGAGCGGAGGATGAAGGAGAATCAATGGGGATTCCTGCTTCCCCTACTGGATGGGATCCCCTAGACATGAGGCTCAAGCATCACCCAGGGCATCAGGAGAGCTCTGAAGGCGGAGGTCCCCTTCTCTGGCCTGCGGACCATTCTCCACAGATACAGACGGGAGGGAAAGAGTGGTCAGCTCACCATGTTGGCCGAACAACCATTAGGTCTGCTGAGAAACTGACCTACCCAGAGACGGTCCTCACTGCCCCCCAAACCATGCCCCCAGTAAAGCCTAGGGCCCGTCTTTCTTCCCAAATCACACCATTTGCTCATGACCCAATTTTCAAGCCAAAACCAACAGGGTCAAGGTCCTGGCTAGATCTCTGCCAAATCCCCACCAAACCAAGAGCTGGATGATGAGGACTTTTTCATAAAAGAAAAAAAAAAAAAATGGAGTGGGAATGACCGACTGGCTCAGGCAGGGAGGGGTCCCCACCAACGGCCGGGCTGGTTGCTTTTCTGCCGTCCTGGTGAAGACCAGGGCGGAGGGGGGTGGCTCGGGCCTGGCGAGGTGCAGGGCGGGCCCGGGCGGGTCAGTCTGCGGGAAGACGGCAGTGCCGGCTGGCAGGCACTGCCCCACTCCCGCCCACAACCCGCTTCCCTAAAACAAATATATCGAAGAAGCTCCTGAATCAACGACCTATCCAGGCCCCTTTATACAACTAAGCAGGTCGAAAAGTGAATTCAGTTATGAGGATTCTATTTTCTGGTGCCTCTCATTAGAATGTGGAAGGCCTATTTCCCCTGGGGGAGAGCTTCCTCTAACACTTCCAAGTGTGGTCCTGGGACCAGCAGCACCAGCAGCATCCGGGAGCTCGGTGCCAAGGCAGCATCCCCACCTGCCCCAGACCTTCTCACCCAGAATCTGCACTTCACCAAGACCCCCGAGTGTCTCCTAAGCATGCCGGAGTTTGAGAAGTGTTGCTATGACACACGGAGTTGAAAGCTTCTGGAGAGACAGCGGTTAAGGCGGGGTCACGCTTACGGTGCCCTGGGCGCAGAGTGCTTTTCCAGGCTTACAGCAGAGGTACGGCTCCACTTTGCAGATGCAGAAACTAAGGCTCACGAATCCAAACCAGGGCGTTCTCTGCTATGCTCCGCGGCCGCCTCAGAACTCCCACCGCACTGCGCCCCGGAGACCACAACCTCAGGAATTACCAACATCACGGTTCACCTCCCCTGGCCCAGTACCAGAGACTTGTCTGTATTTGGACTGTTACTTTCTCTTTGCTCACCCTCAGATCTGCCCCGGAAGGAGAGCTGTAAGAAGCAGGTGCTGTGCCATGTTAATAATAACTATGATTTACTGAATATCTATTGTGTTCCAGATTCTATTCCTTGATATACATTCCCCTCCGACTTAGATAGCTACTACTGTCCCCATTTCATGGACCAGAAAACTGAGGCTCCCGGCAGGCGGCCTGGTGGCAACCAGACAGGTGGTCGTCCCACAGACCTTCTGGTAAGGAAGCCCCAGGGCCCTCCAGGGGTCATCCAATTCTAGGGTTGTTTTGCAAGGGCCCCAGTCTGCATGATCTGACCCTGGAGTGAGACCAAGGGCTACGTGCACAAACTAAATCCCCTAGCTACAGGCTCTGCGGCCCCCGCTCTCAATTTTCTGCATAAATGGAGGACGGCAGTGGTGCAGATAATCCAGAAGTCATTTCAACTTGGCTTTGCAATGCATTAGATTTTTTTTTTTTTTTTTTTTGCAAAGTCAGATTTTCCTTTCTAATTATATTTGGTTCAAACCGACATTAAAATGAGTTTGCATTCCCACTTCCCCCACTGCCTGGTGAGGGGCGACTTCCCCGATGTGTGCGGGGTGACAGACACAGGAGCATAGGGTCCGCATGGCCCAGAGTAGCTGAGGCGGCCGCCCAGGCCGCAGGGGTGTGCGGGGAGAGCGGGCAGGGGGAGGGCGGGGAGGCTGGGCTGCAGGCACAGAGCAGCAGGCCAATTGCTTAGGGCTTGGAATTAAGACCCAGGGGTCCTGAGGAAAGTCCTTCTGGAGAATGAGGGCACCCAGGTGGCGAAACCCTCAACTTCTCCCAGGGGCTTCACCCGCCAGACTGCCCACCCCTGGGTTTCTGCTCCTCCAAAAAATGCCTTCTCTCCCTCCGAGGTCCTCTCTCTGCCCCCATCTGCCCATCTCAGCTTCTTTCCTCCTAATAACCTCCCGGTTAAGCGAATCAAATGGGAAGAAGCAGTTAAAAGCACCTCCCGGCTTGACAATGCTGGGTAATGGAGTGAGCAGGGCCCCAGGCTGTTCCTCGGAGAATTCAGGAAGGAGGGGGAAAAACTCCGCTAAGCTGATTATAAGGAGAAAGTTAATTTAGAGATGAACCCCGTTGGGTGGGGTGGGGGTGGGGAGGAGGACGCTGGACACAGGGGTGAGGAGACTTGGGGAAAGTGGGCTTTAGAGAAACAGCCTTTGTTCCTGGAAATCATAATCCTTGGGAGGGACCTTAGCTCACTCCTTCGGATTCCTCGGCTCCTTCCATCCGGAGCAGGGGGCACAATCGGGGATTGTCCAGAGCCGGGATATCTTCAACGGCGCAGCACTGCATTCCAGAGCCTCCGGCGGCAGCCCCTGAGCCTCCCGTCTGTGGAGGTCCCCTCCCCCGGCCGGGCTGGCCTCCCGGGGCTGCGGACTGTTAGACCTCAGCATTTTCCACATTCCTCCCTCACAACCTTGATCCTATAGGACTGTCACTGTGTTTGTCCGTGGACTGAGAGTGCCCCAAGCACAGGGACCACACTTCACTTACCTTTCCATCCCCGGTGCCTAGGACAGAGCCAGGCCCAGCCCCGCCATTAAAACAAGAACACTTGCTTAGTTGGACACAGGCTCCCACCCCGCTGGTGAGAAACTTCTTCAAAGGTTTCCATTTGAAAAAGGAGCTTACGGGCTTATGGAAGTTTAAAAATCTCTAGGCTCCCAGCCCCCAAACACACATACATCTACGGCCACCATAGCCCTGGAGTGACCATGCAGGGACTAAGTCCAGATTGGCCCTCAGATGCAACCCGAGGGCCTCCCTAGAGTCTGGGCAGCCCCCCGACCGCAGGCTCCCAGGGAACAGGCACAAGGGGCCTAGGCTCAGGCCTCCTGACACTGCTCTGCTCTGGGCTCACTCCACAGAGTTCTGGCCCTACACACCTTTGTCTTAAACCTGAGGACTCTCTGCTCATCATCCCAGAGGCTCCCCAACTAAGCCCACAGATCTGAGAACTGCTATTTCTCCTGGGTTTTTTGCTCACTTCTGCCTGGTCAAACCCTGATTATCTGTCTACTTCACCTTGTTGTTTAACTGAAGGGCCACAGATCTCTGCAGCTGCCCCAGCAGATGAGGAGTGTAAGAGAAGGGGACGTTTTGGTGAGGAGTGAAGTAGGGATCATACTTAAACAACGGAACGCCCTGGGTCCACGCTTCCAATGGGACAGTCTCTGGCCTGGCTTTTCAAGCCCTTCCAGGTCTGGTCCCAGTCTCTTCTGGATCACCTCGCCTGTTTCTCCCCAACACAGATCCCCCCCGTGCAACCAGTCTCCACAGACCCCCTGCATTCAGCAGCCACACCTTGGCTCCGGAAGTTCGGTGGGTCTGGTAATACTCTCGCTCTTCCTGCCACATGCACATCCTGTCCATCCTTAGACCCACTTCCTCCACGGAGCCCTTCCTGGCCTCTTCGGCCCACGCTGGCTCCCCTGGCCTGGACACTTCACTCCCAGCACGGCGGCGCCCTGCCCAGCGGTACCAGGAATCCCAGTGCGTGCACATCTTAGCCTCTTGGAGGGGAGGAACCCCCAATATCATGTCATTTTTCAAAATTTTTGCGTAACACCTGTCAGAATGTGTTTGATATAGTTGGATTTGAAAAAAAAAATTAAATCTCCCCATTTTATGGAAGAGGAGGAAGGAGGCCTCCTGAAGCTAAGTAACTGACACTTAAATCATGGCTGGTTTGCAACAGAGGGGTCTGTGGCCCACAGGAGGCACACAACACATTTCCACTGAGTGAAGGGACAGAGTGCCTGCTCCTTCCACATGCCTTCCTGCCAGGATGTGCTCCTCACACTGCTTCAGAAGGAAATAAGGAGCAGAGAAGAAAAGCATCCCACAGCCCGGTCCAGAAGGATCTACATCCCTCACCTGGCCTGGGGTGGGGCGACAGCCCCACAGGCACAGGGCACCTGACTCGGGCTCCTGCTGTGCCTTCTCTGTCTCAAAACCCAAGCTGTGTTGCCTTCTGGGAGAACCCCCCGCCCCCGATGAAGCCCCAGCACCAGCTAAGGGAATTTGCTAGGGAGTGCTAGAGATTTCCACCCCTGGATTTAAGAGCCTTCATTCTGAGGAGGGTGGTTGGCTGCAAGGCCCATTTATTTCAATGCGATCCCAATTTTGTTAAATGGGTTCAAGGAGGGCAGAGAGGAATGAGGCATCAGCCCCCGGAGACTACGGAGGTTAATAAAAGTTGCTGGAGAAATTAAATGTGGAGGGAGGGAGGAACTGGGAGCTCCAGGAGCTGATGGAGGGAGAGAGCAGGATGGGAGAAGGCACAAAACGTGGTGTCCACAGGGTCCTGGAGCCAGAGCGGCCTAAGCCAGGCTCGGGGGTCTGTGAGGCAGGCAGGTGTGAGGGCTGGGGGCTGCAGGGGGGAGGGGCCCGAGTCACAGCCGGGGAGCCACCGAGTTCTGACTCGCGTAGCCCTGCTCGCGGTGTGTGCATCCATCACAGGGGATACAGAGCACGCAAGAGAAGCTGCCCTCAAGACGCAGGACGGCGCCCTGGCTGGAAGTGGCGTGCTCCCCAGACACGTGGCCTGGCAGCGCCGCACACCCATGCTCTGCGGGATGGATGCGCCGGGGCGCACATGGAGATACTGTGTCCGTGCGTGTCTGGGGGCGAGAAGTGGGTCTGTGACAAGTGCACGAGCACGTAGGGTGAGCGTGTGCACGTGAGGGCGGGGTGAGTGTGCGCGCATGAGGCGGGGTGAGCGTGCAGGCGGGGTGAGTGTGCGCGCGTGCAGGCGGGATGAGCATGCAGGCAGGGTGAGTGTGCGTGCAGGGGGGGTGAGCGTGCAGGCGGGATGAGTGTGCGCGCATGAGGCGGGGTGAGCGTGCAGGCGGGGTGAGTGTGAGCGCATGAGGCGGGGTGAGCGTGCAGGTGGGGTGAGTGTGCGTGCGTGCAGGCGGGGTGAGCGTGCAGGTGGGATGAGTGCGCACGCATGAGGCGGGGTGAGCGTGCAGGCGGGGTGAGTGTGCGCGCATGAGGTGGGGTGAGCGTGCAGGCGGGGTGAGTGTGCGCGCATGAGGTGGGGTGAGCGTGCAGGCGGGGTGAGTGTGCACGCATGAGGTGGGGTGAGCGTGCAGGTGGGGTGAGTGTGCGTGCATGCAGGCGGGGTGAGCGTGCAGGCGGGGTACACTCACGCGCATCAGCAGGATGAGCGCACACACGTGTTGGTGGGGTGAGCATGCGCGCATGCAGGCAGGGTGAGTGTGCACACGTACAGGCGGGGTGAGTATGCAGATGGGATACAGTTGCGTGCATCAGCAGGATGAGTGTGCGCACGTGTTGGTGGGGTGAGCATGCACGCATGAGGCGGGGTGAGTGCAGGCGGGGTGAGCGTGCAGGCGGGATGAGTGTGCGGACGGGATGCACTCACGTGCATCAGCGGGATGAGTGTGCGTGCGTGCAGGCAGGGTGAGTGTGCATGCGTGCAGGTGGGGTGAGCGTGCGGGTGGGGTGAGTGTGCAGGCGGGCACATACGCGGTGCACGGGGCCTGTGTCCACAGACTTCCATGCGGCAGCAGAAGAGGGGAAATGCTGGTCCAGTGGGGCTTTCTTCTGAGAATCATTCCCCATCCCCACCGCACCTGCGTTCCAGCCCTGGCTCTGTCACTTCCTGGCTGCTTCATCTCTGACAAGCTGCTTATCTTCTTTGAGTCTTCTTTGTCCGTCTATAAAATGAGGATAGTAACTCCTGCCTTTCACAGATGACTGTCAGTATTAAGTTAGTTACTAATACGTACGAAACACAAAGTGCATCCTCCACAAAAACAAATGATCTTCTCCCTCCCTTGAAGTGAGCCCATTCTCTCCCGATCCCCGAGACTGCCTTTCCCTGGCCTCACATTTCAGGATCAAAAACATGGCCGGTGTTTCTCCTCCACCGCTGACCACCCAGCCCCACATGCCCAGCCCTCTCCGGGCCAGAGCCTCCTCCCACAGCCTGCCTAGGAAGATGGCCTGAAGGTGCCGGGAAGAAACCAGGCGGGAGCTGGGAGGTCAGAAGGGCCATGGCTCATGGCCATGGATGCATGGAGAGGGAGTTCCCTGTCCTCCACGGGGAAACAGCCCCCAGAAATCAGAGAGATTAAGGCACTGGCCCCCAGCTCTTCCCTCCAGTCCAAGTACTACCCTTCGCAAGTCATTTAAGCTCTTATGCTGTTTTCTCATCTACTAAATGGAGAAATCGTAACTATCCAGCCTGCATCATAGGATGGTCATCTATCTCTATTAAATGAGATGGTACATGTGAGAATATTGAAATGCAGGGCACCACACAAATACACAGTTAGAAACTACGGGTAGAAGAAAGGGGGCTGACGCATTGCAAACCTCCTTCTGCTCACAGACAGGGGCAGGATGCACAGCTCCCACCCACTCTGAATAAAACAAGAGAGCCATCAAAGCGGGGCAAGGAGACGGACAAGGGCCAGGCACCAGGAGCAGCCTGCCCCCCAGCGTGGGGAGGAGGAGAGGAAGACCGCTCTCCCCTCCGAGGCTGCCTCAGCTCCAAGGGAGGCCCGACCCACGTGCGTGCGCCCGTCCCGGAGGTGCCTGGCAGAGTGTGGGCTCTGTAGCCGCACAAAGAGAGGTTTAATCTGGGATCTAACACCCCAGGTATGGCCTTGAACGAGTTAATTAAACTCAGCTTTGGTTTCCTTATCTATAAAATGAGGGGGAAGGATTTACTTCACAAGGCCATTATAAGGAATAAGGGATAATATGAAAAGCACACAGTAGGACTTCAATATGAAGGAATTTTGATGCGCTCCCACAAGCGCTCCTCACCCATGCTTGGCAGCGAGGGCATCTCAAAACCCACTAGATCCGGCCCCTGAGCCCCCAGCCTCTGTGTCTGCCAGGAAGGGCCTGGCTTGGAAGTGACCGGCCGCCCCATGCTCGCGCCTTGCCTCTGTGTGACCCTGGCCCCTCCAGGAGTCCGCCTGGTGTGGAGTTCCCAGATGTGTGGTCCACAGACCTGTAAGGCCGTGTTCAAAATCAGAAACAAACACAGGGCTGCAACCCTTTTCATCTGCCAAGTAAAGTCCTTTAAAAAAAAAAAGCCACTTCTGAGCACCATCACATCATCCAAGAAAAACCATCCGATACTAAAAAATGTGGAAAGACAGAATTTCGAAATAAAGGATTGTTTTTAAAATGGGAATGCGTTTACCTTTACGGGATGCTCACTCCCTTTTCTCCCTAGTCCCCTTCCACTCTGGACCGGGAGAGATCTGTCCCAGTCCAGCATCAGTCCCTGGGGGCTTGTGGGGTCCCTGGACAGGGCAGGGGAGGGGTGCGCGTGTTCGTACAGGCTTTGAGGTCAGTCGGCTCCCACAACTACCAGCAAGATCTTTAACCTGTCTAAAACTCAATTCCCCATCCATGAAGGGGGACAATTACAGAGCTGATCTCAGGGCTTGTTGCACAGATTAAACTAGAGAATGCATATGAAGTAGTTAGCACGAGGGCACCACAAATGATCTGTGTTATTTCCAGCCTCAGAAATGCGGCCACCTCAGGCTAGTGTCCCCTCCTCACTGCCCGCAAGAGCCCCGGATCCTTCTCCCTGGAGTGCCAGCTTCTTCCACTCTGCTTTCTTCCCAGCCCCAGAGCTTCCGAGATCTCCAGCCCGCAGGGGCTGCTCAGTGTCCCCTCCTGGGCCTGCCGAGACCCAGTCCTCTCCAGGAGAGGTCCCCGAGGAGGCGGAAGGCCAGGACAAGAATCGGAGCAGCTGGAGTGAGAAGACAGAGAAGCATAAAGAAGAACTGCAAGGAGACACGGACGACCCACCTGCCGCCCCTCCACGTGCAGCCACCAGGTCCTGATGGCAAGCGTTGCTGAGCCCTGCTCCCTGTGCCAGACACCGGTCCATGCACTAGGCGCACGCAGCACAATGCATTGCCATCCCAGCCCTGGGAGGTGCGATTTCTGTCCTCGCTGCACAGGCGAGCAGAGTGAGGCCCGGCGAAGGTGCACACCTTGCTCAAGCTGACATGACACGTCTACCAAGGGGCCAAGGGGGTGTAACCAGGGAGCGACTAGCCTGGGGCCTCGGAGGTAGACCGTGCCTTTCCCACACTCTAGCACTTGCATCAAACCAATCAACTGATCAGAGTCAAGGGCACTCACCGAGTGGGCAGCACTGGCATCAGAGGCTGAGGGGATGGAGGAGAAATTAAGACCTGGTCCCCAAGGGTACAAAGGCCAGAGGAGCTTCCGTCAGAGCACCGGGCTCTCGTGGCAAAGGGTGAGAGCCGGCCAGTGCTGGCTTCCTGGTCCCCGCCCCACCAGAGAACCAGGCAGAGCAAGACAACCACAAGCCAGGGGCCTGGTAACCAGCATAAGGTGGGAGCGAAGGCCTCCACGCCTCCTCCTTCTGATCCGAGACTCTCTGAGGTCCAGGAGCAATGCCAGGCGCGGAGCATGGGTTCACAGGCTCCCTTTAGCTCTGAGTGGAAGTAGAGCCCAATCAAGGTCAGAGGGGGACCTGGCGTCCTGATTTCTGCCATGTCTCCCCAGCCTCTTCCCCAGCCTCAAGGCCTGCTCTGGGCTGGGCAGACACAGGTGGGGCATCTGCAGCCCGTGTGCAGCGGGGAGGGGAGAGCAGATCCCAACTACGATCCTTCCACACTCCCGTTCTCTGCCAGGACGGAGCTGTACTCAGGCCGTCCAATCCTGGGGATTTAGGAGGCTCTTGGCTCTTCCCTTGGCTCCTCAGCCCCCTGCTAAGCCATGGCAGGGGTACCTGGGGACCGCTGGGGGCTGGAGGGACAGATTTTTCTCCTACCCCCACCTCCATCCCCCAGAGGCAGCTCCCGCCCCGAGCCAGCCTGTCATCCCACATTGCTCTGATTAGCTATAATCTTTCTTTTTCAATTTCTCCTCCCAGAGACTGGGGAGCGAAAAAATCTCCCAGAAAATGAATAAATATTTCAATTTTCAGCGCAATCAGTCTGAGGAGCCGGCGCATGATGGAAACGGGGGGAAGGATAATGGTTTTCATTTAGATAAGATACAGAAAATTATTTAGTGAAAAATGAAGATTGATGAAGCCCATTGAAATTCTTTAAAATGCAATTTTTATTTCTCTGCCTGGGCTGAATCTCTCCTTCCCCCCCTCCTCTCTGCCCCCCCTCAATTTGACTGCCTTCTGCCACCTTCTTCCCTCTTCCCCACCACCAGCCTCCCCCCCCACCCCCCCCACCATACCCCCTCCCCTATTTCGTCTCCCACTACCCCAGTCCCTGGCCTGGAACTCTTTCTTTTTAAGGATGGAGGCCAAGGAAGGTCACCTACCCTGTGAGTGTCCCAGTCTCCATCCTTGGTCCCTGCTCCTTCCCTCCCTGTCGGCTCCCCAGTCCCTCCCAGGAACCTAGGCTGGACTTCCTCTTCCCTCCCTGTCCATTTTCCCCCTTCCTTTCCTTTGGCACCCCTCCCCCACCCAAATACTCGCACACTCCTTAGGGTCTCGGGTCTTGCTTTCAGCCTCCTGGAGGGCAAGGAGGTGGGAGCTTGACTGACCCGACCCTCGACCCTCCCCCTCCCCCTTCCCAAAGGGAGGAAGGCACACAGCACACTCCTCTCTTTCTGACCGATTCTGTTCCCGATTCAATCCACATGTCTCTCCTGTTTGCTAACTGCAGCTTTTGTTCCTTGAAGCTCATTTTGTTCCATATTGCTGACATGCTGGGGCTGCAGGAAAGGGGCAGACATAAGCTTGCCCCCAACACACGCTGCTACTGACCCAGCAGCCCCCCCTCACCCCCCTAGCAGGCAGCTGAACAAAGTCAGAACTTGCGTCCTCTTCCCAACTTTCTGCCAAGCGGCTGCTTGTCCTGCCAACCCCAGGGCCAGGCCTCCTTCCCCAGCACCGCCTCTCACCCCGCTCACACTGGGGATGCGCGCCCTTCCCAGATCTTAAGCCTGTGTTGGGGGGCATGGGTGACTTTACAGGAAAGATCCAGACCAGCCCCCCACCAACTCAGCCAGGCTTTGCCTTGGGAGCTGGGGAGGGGCCTGGTAAGGAGAGGAGGTGTCGAGCACAACACCCCACCCCTAAACACACACACACACACCGCAGCCCAGGAAGGGAACTAAGAACAGGGCAATACCTGAGGGTGTTCTACCCCAAGTGGACTTCCCTCCACCCAGATTCCGCTCCACCCAAAAGGGGACCACCTCCTCCATGATGTAGTCTGTCCACCTCCGTAGGTGTCTGCCTGTATGAACGTCTGTTCAAGTTTCTTTGTTTGCTGGAGGGTTGGTCTCTGTAGAAGGGTTTCAGTGTGTGTGTTGCGTCCTTGTAAATGCCCGCCCGCATACATGCACTGTGTCTGGGTGAGTTTTGATGTGTTTGGGTGCATGAACGTGCAAGCCGACGTGGGGGAGGAACCTGTGTTCCTCCGGGTGTCAATGCCTTTGTGTGTATGTGTCTGTCTCCGTTTGGGGGATGCTTGTGGGTATATCTGTCTCAGTAGGTGAGTCGTCTGTCTCGGTGTCTGTGACTGTTTTTTGGTGTTTGTGTGTCAGCTCCATTTTTGGAAGGGGGCGGCTAGCTCGGCAGGATTAACTCTTCCTTGGAGTGAGACTCAGGAGGCCAGAATGCACACCCACAGAGCCCAGGGCTGGCTGAAGCCTGGGCCCTCTGTTTCCTCAGCTCCCCCCCAACCCCCAGCCTCAGGATACACTAACGTCCTCACCTCTCTCAACCTCTCCCTCATTTCCCAGCTTCTCCCCTGCCAGTTCCACATACGCCCCGACGTCCACACTTTCCCGCCCCCAAGTGGGATGTGAAGCCCCCCTCCAAGTGCCCCCCTGAATATCCAGCCGGCCCGAAGCTGCCTGTGGAAGTCCGCTCCCCAGCCGGCGCCTCCGCGAGCAGGGGTCCCGCCAGAGGCCCCCAGGCAGCCCCCTCCCCGTTTCCAGAGGGGGCGGCCCAGACAGGCTGGAGCGCCCCACCCCCCCAACCAGGGGCTAGGCTGGAGTCGGGATTCCCTTCGTGGCATCTTCGGGAGCCGGGTCCCACCCCAAATCTGAGATCCCACCCTCCTCCAGCCCTCATCACCCCCTCCGCCCCCCTCGCGCAGGACCCGGGCGTGCGGACCCCCGGCCTCGGCGGGCAGAGGCCGGGAGGGCGCCCGAGGCTCGCTCGGAGGGCGCCGCGTGCGCGTTCGGGTCCCGCGACGGCCCGACCCCAGCGCTCGCGGCCGGGGACAAGTTGGGCGCATCCGCGGGAAAGTCGGGCCCGCGCCCGGGGTCGGGGGGGGGCTGCCCGGCGAGGCGCCGAGAGCAGGCGGCGGGGCTTACCTTGGGAGAAAGTGTCGGAGAGGGTGAGGATCCAGACGAGGAGGCTCAGCATGCTGCCCGCCGCCCGCCGCGCCGGGGCTCCGAGTTGGCGACGGAGCGGGGCGCGGGCGGGAGGGGGGAGCGGGGCCGGAGCCCGCCCCCGGCCCTGCACACGCGCGTGCACACGCGCGCACACACTCGCACGCGCGCACCCCGCGCGACAAACTCACTTCCCCGCCCCGCGCTCTCCCGCGCCCTCGGCCCCCAGCCGCGGCCCCCGCCCTCCCCGCCCCCCGGCCCCCGCCGTCCCGCCCCCGCCCGGTGCCGCCGCTCGCCCAGCTCGCGCTCTCCGGGGCCCTTCCGCTCTCCGCTCCTCCGGGCCCTCCCCTCCCCCCTCCTCCCCGCCCCTCCTGACGTCTCCTCCCCCAGCCCTCCCCCGGCCCTCAGGCCCCCGGCGCGCACGCACACCCCTCGCCGGGTGAGATGCCCGCGGCGCGGACCCGGCTTGGGGGCAGGGCAGGGACCGGCCACCGCGCCCCAGCCGTCACACACGCGCAGCTTGGGGCCCGCGCCGCCGAGGGGGCGGCGGGCTGCGGGCGCGGCCGGGCGAGGACCTGCCCCTGGGCCGGGGGATGGCCGTGATGGGGGGGCGCCGTGAGAGTGCCTGTGTGTGTCTGCGTGTGAGTATGGGGAGGGGGACGCGGGGGCAGGTGGTGGGCCCGGGAGTCCAAAAGCACAAAATCCCCGGGTTCTTTCCCTGTTAATCCCACATCCAGAACCTAACCCCTGGATTCCCGAAATTGGGAGTTCTCGATGGACTACTGAATGCTGGGGTGGGGGCGCGACGTGCGCCTCTCCCCACCTACAAAACCCGGAGCTGGGCGCTGGGAGCCGCTTCTCAGAGCCGCCTGGAGCCCCTGCCCGGGCCGCCCCCAGCACACAGCGGGGCTAGGCCAGCTGTCGCAGCCCGCAGCCGGCCGGGAAGGGGCGCGGTGGGCTCCCGCCTTTGTTACCCCGGGTGGTACCGTCCAGGAGGAGAAAGCAGCCAGCTCCACGGCTGGGAAGGGCCAAGGGGAGGGCAGCCACGGGAGGATCTCTAAGCACAGAGGAGTTTGAGATGCTTTGGGGTTGAGAGATCTGGGAACTGGGAAGGGAGGGAGTTCCCGGTGAGTGGAATGAGGGCATTCCGTAGGGGTCTCCTTTCCTAAGAGCCCAGCTTGGCCACCAGGCCCCCTCCCAGCCCCAGCCCGATGCTTCTGCTCTGGAATCGGCGTCCTAGGGGATGAGTGGAGGACAAACCACAGACATCGCAGCGGGATTGCACAACTTTACAGGACTCTGTTGGTCTAGGGAGGTCTCCACTTCTTTCCACCAGATTCTCGGTCTCCTGGGTCCCTAACGCTACCCGCCAAGAATTCTCCATTTCGGCCCCCGAGACGCAGGCGCACGGCTCTCTGGTGCCCCCTGCTGGGGCGAGGCGGTCTCTTCGAGGAACCTGACCCCGGGCCGAACGGTCCAGACGCATCTGCACACAACTGGAGGACACAGATCCGCAGGCGGTGGAACACACGAGCTCATATTCAGAAGCACACTGTGCACAGCCCGGGAGTCCTTCATACGCTCAAACACACATGTGCACAGGCAAACGCACAGTCTAAAAGTAAAGAGCCGTAGCCAACCCAGAGAAATAGGAATATAAGCACAAAGACATTAGGAGAGCCACACGCCAGTGCGCAGACACATAAGGGCTTTTCATTTCTCATTCATTAATCACGCATTCCACAGATATTTCTTTAGGGCCTGCTTGTGCTGCGCTCACAATTCTAGGCCTTGGAGATACAACAATGGGAAAAAATTTTAAAAAAAGAAGGCTCAGTCCCTCTTTCCTAGAGTTCCATTCTGGAGGGGAGGCAGGACAGTTTTTACTGCCTCTCTCTATTTAAATATATATAAAATATAAACTGTACCAAGTTGCAGTAGATGCTGTGAGAGACAAACGGTAACAAGGGAAAACTGCTCTGCTAAAGCACCATTTGCGCAGGGACCTGAAGGAATCGAGGGATTCAGGTATCTGAGGGGAAAAAAACAGCAGGTAGGTGGCAACAGCCAGTGCAAAAGCCCTGAGGTAGAGGTGTTCTTGGAGTATCAGTGAGACTGCCTTTTCTCCTTCTCACTCTGCATAAAGGTGCACAGTAGGGAGGGCCAGGGTGATAGCTATTTAGGACGATGTTGAGAAGAAAAAGTCCAAAAATGAGGGAAGAGAATATTCTTAGCTTAGAGCTTCTTACCCACCTTCTTCCGGCTTCTGTTCAGGTTTGATGGTGATTCTTAGTGTGAGCAGGGACTCGGTTATCAAAACTTATCTCTTTATTACCTTGAAACCCTAGCAGCAGCAGAACGAAACTTCTCAGTTCCTCAACAGCCAAAGCAGTCACCTCACCCGTCTTGCCCAGTCCCTTAACTTTCCTTCTGCCTCTCTTTAATCTCAGATCCTCACCAGCTCTGCTCATACGTAGCAAACACACTTCTCCAAAATCCCCTCCACATAAGCCATTCAACATCCCCGATTCTGGAGCTGAAGACCCCAACTCCAGTCAGTGGTCCTCAACACCAGCTGTGTATCATAATCTCCTGAGAAGCTTTTTAAAAACGCCGGTGCCTTGGCCTCACTTCCAAAGACTGTTCTAGAGTGAAGCCCCAAGCACTGGTATTTTTAAACATCTCCCCAGGTAATCCTAATGGGCAGCCAGGGTTGAGAACCACCGAGCTCAGCAAGGCCCTGCTCCCTGGGCATCGCCCCCACAAGCCTGCCTTCATGGGTGCCTGCCTGCCACCCATGGGGGTGCCTGCCCTACCCGCCAGCCGTGTTACTGAGAGCCAGTCCTGCAACACGTCCCCTCCTGCAACTCCCCAGCCTTTGCTCCGTTCTCCTCTCTCTGGCACCAATGTTCACAATTCTACTTAAATTAACTGAGTCTACTAGAGTCTAATCACATAACTCTCATCAAACTGGGGGCATCCTGGGCCTGAGTCCCCAGTAACCAGTGGATGCTCCCAAAGGCAAAGCCTGTGTCTTTTCCATCAGACCAGACATACCTCCCCAGGACAGAATATCTGCCTCCCCTATCAAACTTGGGGCCCCTTGGGGGCAAGGGCTGTGCATGCCCCCTCAGGCTGCAACTTCCTGAGGGCAAGTTGGGGAGCCCCTCTCCCCATCAGAGGGACAGCAGAGTTGTTGAGAACACAGCACATGGATCCAGAAACCAACCGGAGGGGATCCTCATCCAGGTTCGGTCCCTTACTTTCTGCATGACCTTGGCAGTTTATTTACCTAACCTCCCAGTCCTTGGTTTCTTCATCTGAAAACAGGGACGGGAGCACTTCCTGTGGGGGGAGGTGTGAGGATTAAGTGGGTCAGTATTCTGCAGCTCTTGGTGCTAGGCACATAGTGAGCAGGAAATGCTAGCTGTGATTATTTTCTCCGTGGGAGCTCCCCAATGCAGGGACTTCCGAACCCTCCTCCTGCTGGAATTGTCTCCGTCCTCGTCCTCGGGCACAGGGCCCTGCCCAGACAGAGGTGTGCATGCCTGGAGGCAGAGGGAGTAATCCCTGAGGACACCTTCACCCAGAAAAAGGAGAGAAGCAGCCAAAGGTTATATATGGAGTTAAGAGAAATATTAATAATTTTTTGAGCACAAAAGCAAAAAGATCAAGAGGTCAGAGAGTGAGCAGGAGGGCAATTTATGACCATCCGCAGGAGAAGCCACCCTGAGAGACAGAAATGAATTCTTTGTCTCAATGAGGGCTAAGAACAGCAGAACAATTCTATAAATTGTCCTCTTTCCCCCAGAGGGGGCGGAGGATTGTGTTCCTGCTGCTTCGCAGAGATGCACGAGAGAAAGGCCAAGATCCTGATTTTCAGCCTGGAAAATAATCCTGGCCGCAAAGGAAACCCCGAGTCCCCAGAGCCAGAGGTCATCCTGTGTGCACCCTGCCGCAGAGATTGCAGCCCAGAGTGGTGAGCGAAGCCCTCCCGCTCTCAACTGCCCCCAGCACCCTGACTCTCCCCGTTCCTTCCCCCTGTCCTGTCTCCCCGCCCCTGTGGCTGCATAAAGCCTTCCAGATATCAGGCCTGGGGCTTTCCTGCTGCTATCCCAGCCCATTTTCCCTTGTTCTCATTCTCCTTAGATGCCCAGCTTTGGGGTCGTACAGGAATGAGAGCAGAGCGCCGGAGGACGGCCTCACTGGCCATGGGGAGAGACTCGATGGGCACCATGAGGGCAGCCGGGGGGCGCAGTAAGAAGAGGGGCCTCAGGGGTCCCGTGGGGAGCCGGACAAGGAGGTCAGGTCCTCGATGGAGCAAGGGTGTCAGCGAACCCCTGAGGGAGCAGTGGAAGGACTAAAGGCTAGACCCCAGAAGGGACTGTCTCCTGAGGAGCAGTGTCCACAGTATTTAGGGAGAGGTTTGGACAGGGGGAAGCTGCTTCCAGGCAGGGCTTAGGAAGGATGAGCTTGGCAGACACAGGCTCCCAGGGCGTGTTTCCCGTGTGCGAGACTCGAGTGTGAGCAGCGTGTCCCATTCCTTACCACCCATTCAGCCTCAGATCCTAGCTCCGACCTGGGGAGACAATTTGCACTCAATGGACCAGTTACCTCTTAGATGTAAGGAGGATTTCATGGCCTGAGGTCACAGGGATCGGAAGACCCCCTGCTTCAAGTGAGCAGCCCAGCCAAGACCAGCTCAGAGAAAGAGAAGAGGGTATGGGTTCAGGGCCAGGGGAGTGGGCGTGGGCGCAGGGAAGGGAGAGCAGGGAACAGACTCGTTAGGAAAAAACGGAAACAGTAATGTGAGCAAAGGCGCAAACATCCAGCCTCAAAGCCAGAAGGGCCTCGACGGCAGGGACTCCAACTCCCCTTGGAGACGGTGAGATGCTCCTTCAAGGCCACAAAGCAAGTCCCAGTGGGGCTGGGGGGGCCAGAGCCCAGGCCTCTGGCCTCTTAGGCCAGGGTTCACCCGTGTATCTTGCTCACTCCCATGCCTGCACCCCAGAACCACCCCAGATGCTTCGTCAGCAGAACCCCTAAAGTCCAAACAGCTCTGACCTCCTGAGTGTAGCTCCAGTGCCCTGTTGGGATCTGAAACAGGGAATCAAGGGAGCAGAAGGTGGGGGATCCCGAGGAGAAAGCGGGGGAGTCCCTCATCTTCCTTTGGCCCTTGGTTTTAGCTTCCTTGGGTCCTACTCCCAAGCCCACGACCTCCAAACCTTTAGCATTCCCCAGGGCTCCTTGGAAGATCTAAACCCCATTGTCAGATCTGTTTATACGGGACGGGGACCCGGGGTTGTGGCTCACGTCTGCATCGGAGCTAGACAGCAGATCACGCTGGTAGCTGGGGTCACTGAGGCGGTATTAAGGTCACTGAACATCATAGTAGGCTTAAGGGTAAAGATGAATAAAGTCCATATGAATGGAAATCTAAAGGTGAGGCTTCCTTAACCCTTACTACCCGAGGGGCCGTGAACTTAAAGCACGACCCTTAACAATGTCACGGCAACCCTTGCAGAGGGTTTGGGTCACGATGCGCTCATTCACCCATTCATCCATCTGCTCACCTCGCAGACTCGTAGTAAAATCGGACTCTATGGCCAGGCACGAGGCGAAGCCCTTGGGACACAAAGATGAGGAAGGCTCACCCCCTTGTTCTCCAGGAGCCAGTCTTGGGAGAAAGAGAGACAGACAATTAGAGCTGAGCTGGGAGGCGCGGAGAGAGAGAAACACCGATGTCCTTTACGAGGGCAGAGCAGAAGCAGTGGGGAGTTTCCCAGAGTTCCAGTACTGAGAATTCACGTCTCCAGTCAAAGCCGGAGTTTGCGACTCTGGGCCTCCATTTCCTGCCAGGTCTGCCTCCCCCCGGGCCTCTCTAATAAGGAGTTAGGGGCTCTTCCCTGCAGGTATCTGCTGAGGGGTTCCCTCGGGCGCATGCCCTGCAAATGCTCCCTGTTTGAGCATGTTCCCTCTGGCTTCCCAGCTTTGTCGGGGCCAGGGACCAGGCCCAGCTGCGCCTGCCAGGCAGGGTCTGGCTGCCGGCTTTGGTGGCGTTTCCTAAATGGACAGATGGAGAATGTTGATTTAACGTCCCTCCAGTGCCTCTGTTCCAGCCTCAGAGACACAGCCAGCAATGAGGCCCCGGCACCACGTCCGCCCCTTTAGGCCATGGCAGGCTCCCCTCCTCCCTTCCCCCACCTTCCTCCAGGCCCGTCCCGAAGTCCTCCCCACTGAGAGCACGAGTCTAGGCTTTGGGAAGAGAGCTGGGGAACACAAATCCAGAGGAAAAAGTTGCCCCCCATGAAAAAGAACAAACAACAGAAAGCTGGCTACTCCTTCAGGGCCCCCCTCCCAGGGGGGCCACCAGAGAGGAGGGTGGGCCTGCAGGGGACCGGGCCGGGGAGGGAAGTCATCGTCAAGAGCGGTAGGTCCCAGAGATCTCCCGCCGAGCAGCAGCGGGCACCGTGCCTGGAGGTAAGAGCAAGGTACAGCGTAGACGTGAACACGTGCTAAGAGTCCACAATGCGTCCTCATCACAAAGTAAAATAATAATAAATAAGGGGGTGGGGGGAAACTTTTGGAGGGGATGCATCTGTTTCTGGCATAGACTGTGGTGATGGTTTTATGGATGGACACTCATCTCTAAACTCATCGAATTGTATACATGAAACATATACAGCTTCTTGTGGGTCAGTCCCACCTCAATATGGTCCTGTTCAAACCCAGGAGCTGCTGGCCTGCACCCCTCCATTCCTGCCTCCTCGCCACTCCCACCTCCGTCCCCAGTTCCTGGAAGGCAGGATCCAGTTCCTGCCGTGGGCAGGGTCACCCCCACCAAAGCCCCCAGGGTCTGCTCTCTGTAGCCCCGGGCTTTCTCAAGCTCAAATCTGACCACTTGGCTCCTCGGCTTGCACCTCCTGGTGGCTCCCACTGCCCTTAGGATCAGACACAGAATCTTCCCCTGGGCTCCCAGAGTGTGCCGGGGACGGAGCTGCCTTGCCTCCCAGCCCTTGCCCCTTGCCACCCCTCCTGCCCATTACCTTCCGGCTCTCTCCGGAGTCTCAGCTTCTCTGCCCCTCTGGCGCCTGGAACTGGCCACGGGTCTCCGTCACAGCCTCTGCGCTGTTCTCTCACCCATGGCACTGACTCCCACCAGGCCTACCCCCCTCTCGTGTCTCGTCCCCTAGGCCAAGTCTCCTTCTCCTTCAGACCGCCCCCTGGATGTGCCTTCTCCAGGGAAGCCTCTCTAATTCCTCCAACAGGTTAGGTCACCTTGTTATTGCCCTCAAGCACCCTGGATTTCCACCAGCAGCATCGATCACACGTGTGATTAGGGATTCAGTGTCTGTCCCCTGCTGACTCCGAAGCTGTCCGTGTGCAGGCCAAGAAGGTGCAGAGATGTCTCTTTTCCAAACTGTGCAAAGGTTGCATTTCACGGAGTAAGGAGCCACAGGGCTGGCAAGTAGACCACAGGAGGAACTTGAGGCATGTGCTGAGTTGTAGGAAATCTTCCTTCCGAGGCACTGGAAGAAGAGGAGCAGAAATGGCATGAAAGTTTATCTCCTCTTATTCAGCGTGAGCGTGTGGTAGGGAGACACATATTACCTCGGATGTGAGGGAAAAAAAAAAAATCCCAGGGAATGGCGAACCAGGCTATAAATACAGCAGAGCGTCAGGTGACATCACCTGAGCACAGTGCGGCGATTTACGGCCAAGTCACAGGGCCCTAAAGCATGTTTACAACGGTGTAACTCACCAGTAGTCCTCCCTGTCCTCCTGCTCTCCCTCGTTCTCCGGCCGGATGGTGGCCCCATCCCTCGTTATTCTGACGAAACAGCTTGGCTGGGCCAGGCCCCGGCTTTCGGGGGGACTAGCAAGCTCTGAAGAATGGAGCTGTCTCTCCGAAAATGAGTATCCAGAAACTGCCAGTGGTTCCCCTTTTCCTAGGGAATCATAAACACGTACGCCGGGCGCCAAAGACACGCAAAGCCACCCCCTCTCTGGCCTGGACTTACTTGAACTCCATGGGTGGCTTTATTGGTTCCCAGCCTTATCCCTATGCTGCCTGGCCCCTAATCTCCAATTCTTCAGTTTCCCCAAGGAGTACCCAGGTCTCTATCCCCGTGCCCTGTTCCTCCTTGCCCTCCACAGGGTGTGACTTTCTGCTGTAAATCTCCAGCCGGAACTCCTCCTCCAAAGCCCAGCTCAGACGCAGCACTTTCACTGACCTGCCCCAGGATGGCCTTTCCTGCCCCAGGATGGCATGGCCCTTGCTCGTCTCTTTCCAGTGTCACTGGCTCCCCACTCTGCTCCTGGGGCCACCTGCTTGCGCTTCCAGGCAGGCACATAGATACGTCTCATCTCTGCCTCAAGCGAGGAGCGCCTTCTACGTGTCTGAGATCCTCCCCTAGAGTCTGCTCAGGACCTATCACGGGGAGAAGCTCAGAGAATGGTTTTTCAATCAAACATCCCCTCTGTAAGCCTGGTCCCCCTTGAGCACCTACAGTGGGTCCAGCACTGTGCTAGAAGCTGTCCCGGCATTCTGTTCAATCCTCACAGTGACACGGAGGACGTCACCCCCACTTCTGGGTAGGGGAACTGAGACCGAGAGTGGTTCGGTAGCTTGCCCAAAGGCACACGGCTAGTAAATGTGACCACAGGATTCACAACCGGTATGGCAGACTCTGCCGAGTTTCTTCTGTTCCCAGAGCCCTTGGGCCGTGTGTTCTGCAACCTGGTTCCTATCGAATATCCCAGGATTGGCATTCTCTTCTCAAGGACCCTGTGCACAGCCTGCTGACAGCTGCGTCCTCATCGCTCCCCGCAGGTGGGTCCAGGGGGGCTCGCTGAGGTGTTGGGTTATCAAGAACTGCCACTGTGAAAGAAGCAGCCCTGGGTTATTCTAGGGACAGACCCCTCACCGGCCTCAGAGCCCGTGGGGACACGGAGAGGAATAATCACCCAGCAGCCACCCACCCACCCTCACGATGCTGGCTCTCCTCTCCCTTCTCCCCTCCTCTGCTCTGGATCTTCTCCGGTGACCTTACCACCACCTCTGAATGGGAAGAGAAGCGAAGTTGACCTGCGATTCTCCCTATCCCCACCAAACCACCAAATGCTCACCTCAGGGGAAGTGGGGACTAGAAATTACCCCAGGCAGGTGGGGTAGCTGTAGAGGTGGTGCGGTTCAGCTCGGCTGGGACCTCAGTCCCGGTCTCCTGCAAACAGAAATGTCCCCGAGGGAAGTGGGGGGCAGGTCATGGTGGGAGAAGCGAGTTAGAGCAAAGCAGAAAAATTGTTTGTCTTTTCAGCTCATCTTTAGCGAGGTTACCAGCATGGGGCTTAATGCACTGGATAAAATCCAGAATATCTACCAACCAAAGTGATTTTGTTGAAAAATTGCTATGAATATTATTAATAATTTGTATCTCTTCTATTATTGCTCAGATTTGAAAATTGACTAAAAATGATGCCAAGATGCTGTAGGCATTCTCCCCCACTCCACCTTCTCCCATGGGCCACTTGCATCCCCAAAACTGACTGCAGAATCCAGCACAGTCATTCCCCACGCAAAGTGTGAATTGAAGGAAGTTTGCCTTTGGTCTCTCTCTCTTGAATCTTTATATCACAATCCTTAGAGCTCTCCTACTGCTCTAAACTTCCTCTGGTGAATGAGTTTTTACTAAAATGTGAAGGACTCCATATCCTGTCCCCCCTCACCCCTAGCCCCAGGTGTATTTTCAAAGAGAGTCAGGGCTTTAACCAAAGGAACACATTTCTGACAGTGTAATTATGGACACCTTTATACTTGATAGGGAGGCATGGAGGTACGATAGACAGACCTTCTAGAACCCCTAAAATAAAAACTAGCCCAAGAGTGCACAGCCAGAGGTAGACTTAGCATCAAGTTCATGGGGTTCACTGGCTCAGGGCCCTCTAAGGCTCCGGGTGGCATCTGCTGGCATACTCATGCGGCTCTGCCTAAAAGATGCAAGCATAAGATATTATAACCACAAGCAATGAAGTCTGTTGTTTCTTTTCACTGTGACTTCCCCTCCACCCCACCTTCCTTCATGGCAGGGGGCAAAAAAGCCAGGGGCATGGGGGGTGGGATCTGCTAAGTAGAAACTGAATTGAGAGTCCACTTAGGTTGGGTTAAAGTCTTACGTGATGTGGCTCACCATCGCTTGCATGTATGATTAGTGCAGGAATGGCTTTCAAGAAAGCTCCAAGGGCCACCAAGCTGACCGGTACAGCATCAGGACATGTCCATGCAGAGACCCAGAGGGCCTGGTGGCAAGAGCTTGTCCCCTAGCACCTGGATCTGGAAGCAGTGTCTGAAACGTATGCTACGAGAAGCTGGTCCATCTCTTCGAAAATGCTTCTTCTAATCACCAGACGTGTGACGTTACAAGTGGTGGGTTTGGTTCTCGTTGATGCTTTGTCGACATGGAAGTTCCTCCAGGGATGTGCCTGATGATGCCGCAGAGAAATTACACACCACACAAAAATGTTTCCCATCTAATCTTAAATGAAATTGTTAGATAAACATTATTCAGACGTTAAGAAGTGAATTGTAATGCAAAACGCAGATTATTCTGGAGGAGATACTGCATTAAGAGGAAGAGATAGATTTCTTGATAATCCAATTAACGAAGAGGGAGAACTCATATGATTACAGTGGGAAAAGTTTTATATTTCTTGGTGATTTGACAAAGAGCGTAACACTCGCAATAGGGCCACCATGACAGGGACTATCTGGCTGATAGTGACTGGTGTCCTTCACAACCAGTATTTAAGATTTGTGACAGCGTAAGAGAACTCCAACTGTCCTGAAATCTTACAGCTCAATTATGAAAAACAGTGTATGAGTGTTTTTTTACACATTTGAAAATAATCCCAAGATGATATACAGTATTATCTATAAGCAATTTTAAAGTTGAAAGACATTTTTAAAGACCGTCAATACTAAAAAGATCCCTTTTGATCAACCACACTAGAGGAAAACTGAACTATCCTGCTCTTTTGATAAAAAAAATTCTTAAATCATTATGAAGAATCAAAGGCTGTGCAGCTAAAAAAGTAGAAAAAATATGACATGGTATCTCAGTTACTTTAATTTGCCAACTTTTAAAAATGCATAAGTTGTTACGATTCTTTTTCTCATTTTTAAATACAATTTCACTTTTGTCTCTACTTTTGCATTTATAATTTTGTATGCCTTTTCTTTAAGGGGGTCTCTGCCCCATCCCACCAAACAAGATAGGCTTCAGATCGCACAAAATTAGATTCACTCTGTCCACAGTATCAGTATTTTATTAAGGTGATGATGATAGTGGTGATGGTGGTGGTGGTGGTGATGCTGGTGATGCTGGTGGTGATGGTGGTGGTGATGGTGGTGGTGATGACGGTGATGGTGGTGGTGGTGATGGTGGTGATGGTGGGGGTGGTGGTGGTGATTGTGGTGGTGATGGTGGTGATGGTGATGCTGGTGGTGATGGTGGTGGTGATGATGGTGATGATGGTGGTGGTGACGAGAGTGATGGTGGTGGTGATGACAGTGATGGTGGTGGTGATGATGGTTGTGATGGTGATGATGGTGATGTTGGTGGTAATGATGGTGATGGTGATGGTGGTGGTGATGGTGGTGATGGTGGTGGTGGTTGTGATGGTGGTGGTGATGGTGGTGGTGATGATGGTGATGATGGTGGTGGTGACGAGAGTGATGGTGGTGGTGATGGTGGTGATGACAGTGATGGTGGTGGTGATGATGGTTGTGATGGTGATGATGGTGATGTTGGTGGTAATGATGGTGATGGTGATGGTGGTGGTGATGGTGGTGGTGATGACAGTGATGGTGGTGGTGATGACAGTGATGGTGGTAATGGTAGTGGTGATGGTGGTGGTGATGGTGGTGATGGTGGTGGTGGTGATGACAGTGATGGTGGTGGTGATGGTGGTGGTGATGGTGGTGATGGTGGTGATGGTGGTGGTGATGACGGTGATGGTGGTGATGATGGTGATGCTGGTAGTAATGATGGTGGTGATGGTGGTGGTGATGGTGGTGGTGGTGGTGATGGTGGTGGTGATGGTGGTGGTGGTGGTGATGGTGGTGGTGATGACGGTGATGGTGGTGATGATGGTGATGCTGGTGGTAATGATGGTGGTGATGGTGGTGGTGATGGTGGTGATGGTGGTGGTGATGGTGGTGATGGTGGTGGTGATGACGGTGATGGTGGTTGTGATGGTGGTGGTGGTGATGATGGTGGTGGTGATGGTGGTGATGGTGGTGATGGTGGTGGTGATGGTGGTGGTGATGGTGGTGGTGATGACGGTGATGGTGGTTGTGATGGTGGTGGTGGTGGTGGCAGCATTTTTCCTGGAGTTTGCTCTGTGCCTGCATTATTCCAAGACTTGGCTATAATTTATCTTATTTACCCCTCTAGTAACTTCTTGTTTCCTCCGTTTTACAGATGAAGGGAAAAAGTCCCCTGGGATATTAGGTAACCTGCCCGCTGTTGCTCAGCTGGGAGGCTGCCAAGTCTGGACGCAACAGAGGCTTGTTTCCTCTCTGTTTGTCCTGACCTGAGTCCTGTCGCCCTCACCTTCCTGCCCTGGAGGGAGGAGCAGGGTCCCCAGACTCCCGAGGTCCTCTTACACTCAGAGAGTTTGGATGACTTGCTGGGGGACACACAGCTTGCAAACAGCAGGGGCAGCATTAGGTTTTCCTTCCCCTCTCCTGCCCCCAGCACCAACCGCCACCAGGACCCTTCACCTGCACAGGTGGGCCACAATTGGCAGGTGTGACCTGGGCAGCCTGGGGCACAGGCTGCAGCCTCTGGATGAGATGCCTTTGGCAGCACAACCTCACCAGGGGCAGCTGAGGTCGTGCCACCTCCCTCCGTTTCATTAACTGGAAAATAAACTGGAGCCACAAAGGCCTGGGGCCAGGAGGGTACAGGCCCAGCTGCCACGGGGCTGGGTGGTGGGGGCCAGGAGATGGCTCCTGGGGCCCAGTGAGTTCCCAATTCCCGGCTGCCCGGCACCTCCCCGCCCGCCCACCTGTGTCCCCTTCCCCGGCGGCTGCCCCCTCCTGGCCTGCACCCCCTCCTGGGCCTGCTGCCCGCCCACTGCCCCTCCCGAGGCCAAGGCCTGCTGTCCCCTCCCTAGGTGGAGGGGAGCAGGAGAACCTCCTGTCAGAGTGCCCCACCAGTGCCATGGGCACAATGGGCCAGCAGATGTTGGGGAGGGGCGGGGACAGCTCTGTACAGCCCTCTCCCTACAGAACAGAGGGACACTGAGAGAATGGCTCTGGGAAGGCTGGCCCAGGGGAAATGGGATTTCAGGAGAGAAAGGAGAGACTTACTGCCTTCTGCCCGGGCAATTGTCCCTTCCCTCAGGTTCCTCCAGCCCTCCTTGGTGCCCTCCCTCTTCCTTTTCTCCCAGGATCCCCCAGTGCTGGCACTCCCCCCATGCCACCTCTTCCCCACCTTGCCCACCTTCCCTCCTGTACTCACCCCTTCTTCGCAAAGCTGACCTCCTTGTCCTCCAGTCGCCTTGCTAGCTGGCCAGGGCGGCCATAGCCGAGGTCCATGGACCCATGTCCCTAGCATTGCTCACAGCCCCAGAGGCTACAAGTCCCAGAGCCAAGTGTCAGCAAGATGCGTTTCTTCTGAGGCCACACTCCTCGGCTTGCAAATAGCTGTCTCCTCCAGGCCTTCACGGGGACTCCCTCTGTGCCGTGTGTCCTAAACTCCTCTTAGAAACACACCAGCCCTATTGGATTAGGGCCAACTCCCCGAATGATCTCATTTTAACTTAATTACCTCTTTAAAGATCCTATTTCCATACACAGTCACAGTCTGAGGTACTGGGGTTAGGACTTCCACATATGAATTTGGGGGACATGGTCCAGCCCATAACACCTTCCCCATGAGACCAGCCTGTCCCACATCCTGCAGGTAACAGGGCTGCCCTAAACCAGACACCGTGACCCCCAAACCCAGCTGCACAAACACATCCTAACACCTCCCTCGTGTTTCCCACCCACCCGCCCCCCATACTCAGGGCCTCTCAGAAGTCGCTGTCACACAGGCCTCGGTCTCCTAGCAAATGTCACCTGCACACAGGATGTCACCCTCTTGGTCCACTAACCCCATCTGGCCTCAGGCTTCTTTCTCTGCGACTGGGGGGCCGTCTGTTGCATACTTCTGGCTCTTCAGTGTCATTAATCTGTTTTGAATAGGTTCAAAAAAACAGTATGACAGGACACTATTGAGGACGCTCACTGTCACCACCTTCATTCCCCCTGCCCCTCCCCCTGCCCCAGCCCTTAGCGGGGACAATGAATTAGCTGTATCTTCCCGGCTTCTGCAAGCCCACACAAATGCATGGGTTCTAATTCCTCCTTTCTTATGCAAAAGGCGCATGCACTGTCTTCCCTTGCTTTTTTCCACTTAACTCTGTCTCTAGGAGGCGTCCCCCCACAGCACTCAGGTGGCTCCTCTTTCTACTTCAGCAGCTGCGTGGTACGTCATTACGTCATTACGTGACTCAGACATGGTTTATCTGACCCCTCCCCCGAGAGGAACCCTGGGCTGTTTCCCCACACCTGGGCAAGGTGAGGCGGGAGGGCGGGCAGCAAGGCAGGCAGGAGCTGCGGTCTCCGGCCCTGGGAGAGTTTCCACGTGCTGGGGACTGGTAGTGGCTCTGCTCCGTGGAGACTTCTGCCCAGAAGGACCCACAGAAGCCCACACTAGACACCTGCCTTTGATGCTGCTTTGCTGGTTCAAGACCTCTCCCAGGAGTGACTCCCCGAGAAATGGGCTATAATTAATCACCCTTGTGATCCACTTTTTCCTGCTCTGTATTAGTTACCTATTGCTCTGTGACAGAGTGCCACAGATTGAGGGAAGACTTCCTAGAGGAGGCGGTTCTTGAGTCTTGTAGATGGACCAGATGTGAGATGGGGGGATAGAGTACTTGCAGGTACCTCATCTGCAGAGAAGAGCAGGTACACACCCAGACGTGTGAGCGCGGGGAACCTCCAGGACAGCGGCATGGCCAGAATGCAGGCTGCTCTGAGCAGGCCCTTGGCAGAAACTGAGGTGCAACAGGGTGTCCCACCGAGGTCATTGGCGGTGTTTGGAGGTGAGAATCAGGGGAGCGACCTGTACCATAACGAGGGTATTAATCAGCAGACTGGTGGTATAGACAGTTCACTGGCCACGGCTGTCAGCAGTCCGACTGCAGGTGGGAAAAGTTAGCAGAGGATCCCAGCATCCCAGGCTCCAGCTGAGGCCTGCCTCCTCCCAGAAGCCTTCCGGGAGTGCTCACGCTGGCCTCTCCCTTCCCGGAACAATGATCGTGTCTATAGCAGAAGCTGTACCATAGATAACAGGGATGGAAAGGATGCCACTTTCATCCTTACCAATAACAGCCTGTGAAGCAGATGGGAGAGGTCCTTATCGCCGTTCTACAGGTGAGGAGACCGAGTAAACTTAACCCACAGCAGGGAAGAGGCAGCAACGGCCCTGAGCCCGACTGTGTTCTCTCAGCCACAGCAAGCGCCTCTCGGCTCGCCTGCATCCAACGCCTTTCCTTACTATCCAACCTGTCGAGTGTGTGTGTGTTCATATCGTCTGCTTACCTGTGCACGGTGCGGGCTCAGCGCTGTGCTCAGGAACCGTGGGCTCGTGAAGCTATGGCCCTTGAGGGATTCTGTAACGGACCTTCTCCGATTCTAATGGATGAAAGGATGGGGCACTCGTTCTGTCCTCATTCCCTCTCCGGTACCTAGCATCGTGCGAGGTAAAAAGCAGGCATTCGATGCCCATCTGTGCAATGTACCTGACTGTTGGGGAGCAGGAGAAGTCCGGGCTGTGTGTGGAGACCCCGGGAGGGAGGGGAGCTGGGGGCCGGGCTGGGCCTTTGGGGACCAGCTCGTGGGACACAGAGCCAGCGACCAGCAGCGCCCCAGCCCTGGCAGACTTGGCAGCCAAGTTGAGTCTAAATAGCACTTTCCTGCAAAGTGCCCTGCAGGGAGGTGTAATGTGTCTCTATTTAAAATTAATTTTTCAGAATTGGAAGCCCAGCTCGGAAAGGCCGTGCTCCCTTGGTGGCTTCCGGCAGGATTGGAAAGCCATAACTTTGGAGAGAAACACAATAAACCAGAAATTTCCTCCCAGGTGAGCAAGAAACTGCCTCTCTCCTCCTGAAGAGAGCATTTTCTAGAACTTTGCTCATCAAGTAGCTGGTTTTCACGCTGTTTCTTCCATTTGTAAGTGAAGTACATTCCAGTCAAGGGCTGCTCTCTGCTCTGACGGATGGGACGGAGGCATTGCAATGCAAATATATGGGAGAACACAGAAGTCATTTCTCTTTCTCTGTGGCTCGGGGCTATGTTTCTGTATTTACATGTGAACGGAGTGGCATCTGATGCGGTGGAAATCTGCAACACTTGGGGCCAACAGGGAAACACCATTGCACAGGGGACTGGCAGGACTGGCTCGTTTCAGCAGATGCTTACAGAGCGTCTAGGCGCTGGGGTTACAGAGATCCATTCGTTCATCCGGTCGATGTTTAGGGAATGCCCACAGTGTGCTAAGTATTGACTGGGCATTAGAGGAAGAGCAGGAATAGACGCAGACAAGAACAACCTACCTCCACGGAGGGGAAATAAGCAGTATTATGAATAAATAAAGTACAGAGTACATTGGGTAACGGTAAGTCCGAAAGCGATAAAGCAGAAAGGGGAGCAGGAAATGTTGGGGGGGCTGGGTTTGCCAGGAAAGATGCGGCTCTGAGGAGGTGACATTTAATACAGATCTGAAGGGGGGAGGGAGTCAGACATGCGGAGATCTGGGGAGAGCTTTCTAGAGAGGGTCCAGCAGGTGCAGAGGCTGGAGGGTGGGAGCATGTCCAAAGTGTCTGAGGAACAGCAAGGAGGAGTGTGTAGGAGGCAGGGGTCAGGCCCCTGGGGCCTGAGGGATCACTGCAAAGGCTCGGAGCTTTTAATATCAACATGATGTGTTGCCAGTGGAGGGTTTTGAGCTGAGGAATGATAATGATACGGCCTGACAGGTTTGAACAGGAACATTTGGCAGAGCAGGGAGACCAGAGGGGAGACCACCTAGCAATCAGATAGGAATCACTTGGGGAGGCAGAGCAGGGGCGTGCCGGGGAGGGATGGACCCTGGACTTGTTTTGAAGGTAGGACAGCCGGTGTCATTGCCAGGTTAGGTGTGAGGGGTGACAGAGACAGCAGGGGGACCCTCAGGACCAGGCCCCACTGGAGCTTGAGGCGCTGTCGTGGACAGAGGCAGGAAGGGAGGCAGACGGAGCAGGCCTGGGTGGGCCCGAGTGGGGGGCACCAGGGAAGGTCAGGAGCTTGGGCTCGGACTTGACGCTAAACTCGAGGTGTGTGCTGGGCACTGAGTGTAGAGCCCGTAAGGACTCGGATGATGGACTGTGGAATTCAGGAGAGAATATTCCGAGCAGGAGATGTAACTTGGGGAGTCATTAGCATATAGATGGTATTTAAAGCCATGAGACTGGATGAAGTCACCTAAGACGTGCATGAGTGTGGGTCAGAAAAGAGGAGATCCAAGGACCGGAGCTGGGGACACTGCAGGGTTTGGAGGGCGGGGAGCCTGCAGAGGAGGCTCTGAAGGACAGTCAAGAGAAACCCGGGTATGTGGTGTCCTGGGAGCCAAGGGAAAAGAGTGCAGGTGGGGAGAGGTGGTCGGCGTGTCCGAGGTTGCGTGAGGGGAGAACCATATGAGGAGGTCACAGGTGACCTTGGTGGAGTGATGGGGACAGAGGCCAGAAGTGGGCCGAGCAGCCTGAGAACGCGGGTGAAGACTGGCATTAAAAACAGCGATGCAGAAGCTTTGCTGTAAAGAGAGGGGAAGAAACGATGGATAGCGGAGGCGAAGTGCATCCTCCTCTCTCTCTCTCAGGTTGGACAAACAAAGCTGGATGGTGCGGCCTGTCCTCAAGTTGCTGTAAATCCAGGAAGGGAGACAGACACCCAAAGAGAAGTCGGAACATAGAGATGATGACCGGGTGCCATACGCTGGAGAAAAATTTAAACACTCTAACCTAATTCGGGGCAAAAAAACACTTTGAAAAGGTAAGCCCTAGGGGCGCCTGGGTGGCTCAGTCGGTTAAGCGACTGCCTTCGGCTCAGGTCATGATCCTGGAGTCCCGGGGTCGAGTCCCGCATTGGGCTCTCTGCTCAGCGGGGGGTCTGCTTCTCCCTCTGACCCTATCCCCTCTCATGCTGTTTCTCTCTCTCTCTCTCTCTCTCAAATAAATAAATAAAAAATCTTTAAAAAAGAAAAGGTAAGTCCTAAACCAGGTCTGGAAAGATCAGTGGGAAAGAAAGAAGGGAATGGTATTTCTTTCTTTCTTTCTTTTTTAAGATTTTATTTATTTGAGAGAGAGAGTGAGCAAGCGAGCGAGAGAGAGAGACAAGTGGAGAGGCAGAGGGAGAAGCAGACTCCCCCCTGAGCAGGGAGCCCGATGTGGGACTTGATCCCAGGACCCCAGGATCGTGACCTGAGCTGAAGGCAGTCGCTTAACCGACTGAGCCCCCCAGCCGCCCCAGGAATGGCATTTCTGATAGAAGCAAGGACACGAGTCAAATCGTGGAGACCTGAAAAGCTTCTTGTGCGTGGGAATCCCAGGGAGCTCAGCATTTCTGTTCTAGAACGGTGCTGCCCGAGTATGACCTCCAGACTCGGCAGGACGCGTGACGGTGGGCAGATCACCACAGTGCCCTGGGATCTGCTTCCTCTGCCATAAAGCAGTACCCGTCTCACCGGCTCGTCGTGAGGATGAACCGACGCCGAGCGCACAGTGCTTGTAGGTGTGGGGCCCATGGCAGACCCTCAGCGCGCTCTCTTCTAACTGCTGGTGCAGGTGACACGGTGGCGATCGGTGGACAGGGTGGGAGGCGCAGTCAGCCAGACACGGGGGACGTGACTCCGTTCTGGCACTGGAGTCATCGAAGGGGCTTGGGCTGAGGAACGACAGATCCGACCGGCGTCTCCACGGCTTTACCATGGCCGCCGCGGCGGGTGGCTGCCAGGGGAGCCATGGAGTCCTGGAGGCAGGATTCAGAAGACCCGACGGGGTGTGCCAGCTCAACTCCCACCCGTGTGCCAGGCAGTTCCTTCCTTGAGCCTCACTCTGTCGGTCTGGGAGGAAAGGTTTGCAACATACACCTAAGAGCTGTGGCGAGAGGGGCATTAAGTAATGGAACCCACTCGAGATGCGCGGTAGACATGCAGCAAACACGACTTTCGATGTGAACGGGAGTTTTGGTGCAATCGAATCACAGGAGAGGCGCTCGAAGCCCCGTGTGCAGGCCCGGATCTCCCTGGCTTCTGGGCGCCTGCACGAGCTCATTCCCTCCTGCCCCGCTCTCCCGCCTCCAGAGCTGCCTGCTTCCCGGGGCTCGGTAGGCGACCCAGTTACCCCTAAAGTGTCTGCCGTCCCCTAGGCCAGGACCACTTCCCCGGGGCTGGAGAGCGGGCAAAAAAAGCTTCCGAGTCACACGTCACAGCATTCCTTTATGTGCTCTGGTCATCAGATGCTCTTGTGCTTCCTCTGATCCTTGACCCACGTAACACCTTTTGCTTTACATTTGCATTTCACAAGACCTGTGTCTGATCTCCCAGAACCGTGTCCTGGGGGCATGGGCTGCTGGGCAGATACCCCTGGGCTGGGGGCAGCGGCCTGCGTGCATGAGCTGAAGGAAGAGTTCAGCAATGCAGCACCTGCAAGGCTGTGAAGACCTGTGAGCTGCTTTGCTTTTGAAAGATGGGAAATCACGTCTTGTCTTTCAGAGTGGAACATAACGCCTCGCTTGGGCAGAGAGCAGGCAGGGCTGGGACCTGTGGCCCCGAGTTGTACGCTTGATCATCTAAACACCGACCCGCTCATAGAGCCTGATGGTCCCTGGAACGCAGCTGAGGAGGCAGGTGGCCACGGGGGTCACCGACCGTCCAGGGCCTCCTCCCGGCGATGGGTCTGGGCCTCTAAGAGCCGGCTTGAAACTCTCCCTGAAGAAAAGCCAATTTATATAATCTTCCCGCTCCCGTTCCCTGGGACACATTTCGTGCTGACTCGAGAGCCACAGGAACGGATGTCTCTGGCCGCCGGGAAGGCAGAGGAAGCCCAGGCCGTGTCTGATGCTTCTCTTCTTCTTCCCGGGCCGACGGTTGTGCAGGCCTGAGCCGCCCAGGACCGTTCCAGGAGATGGCCCAGGTTGCTGGGGGCTGGCGTGATGGCGGTCGGAGAGGAGAGGACATTCAAAGGCCTGGACCTGCAGGAGAACGCAGGCCTTATCCGGCCCGGAGCTTGGTCGTTGGTGGTTTGTTGCTCTGGTTTTGCAGCGAGGTAGGACCTGAAGCCGGGAGTGGGTGAGTGACCAGACCCGGTGGACACTCAGCGTGTGTGCGGACGTCAGAGGATGGGAGCTGCCCGCCATCCCTGCCTGCGGACTGAGGGTGGTGCTGGCGCTGGGGGTAAGCGGACGCTGGAGGGCGCCGGAGGGCACTGTCACCAGAGGGGCAAGGCCCGTGTGCACGTGCGCTTGTGCATGCGTTTGTGGGTGGGACCCAGTCCTCACTATCCTGCCTTCTACTAGTGCTGATGATGCTGGAAACCAGTGACGACAGCCACCCAAGCCACCGAGCACCTGCCGTGTGCCAGGCACAGGGCTGAGTGCGGAACAGGGAGGATCTTCCCAAAACAGTAGTTGCTAGGATTACCCCCATTCTATAGCTGAAGAAACTGAACGATGAAGAAGTTCCGGAACCTGCTCATGGCTGCACAGCCGGTGAGTTCACAGAGCCAGAGTCTGAGCTTGGGGTAAGCATCAGGGCTGTTCGTAAATCTCTCTCTCTCTGAAGGCTGTGTCCGCTGAGCTGGAGCATCGCTGGAGGACCTGCTCCGGCCAGTGGAAGGAGAGTGCACGGGTCACTCCGGCCGGCAGCGCTAGGAGCCAGGATGGGCTTGGCACCTGGCAGCGTCCGGGCGGTGCCGCGCCATCATCCTGCATCCCAGGGGGAGCACCATCCCTCAGCCGACCCGCAGTCAGCCTTTTGGGGCTGCTTTCCCAGCAGCACAGCTCGGCCTGTCTTGACCGAGGGGGAACCAGGCGCCCCCCAGCACAGTGAAGACTCAGAAACCCAGTGCCTGGCCATGTTCCCCAGTTTCTTCGCTGACTAGATGTTCCCCCAGTAGTGCAGAGAGACGCTGACCACATGGTATGTGCATGCTCGTCTCTGTCATCGGACTGAGCTCCCAGGGGCACACTTCTGGTCTCTGGCTTCCCAGCATTTAGCACAGAGCCCGAGGCACAGGAGGTGCTAAGAGCATGTTCACTGAGCCAAGACCTGGAGGAGAGGACCCTGGGCACCACAGTTATCCCGCAGGACACACCTCCAGGGGACCAAGAAGGCCAGTCCACCTCTGAACTCACATTCTTGGGAGGTGACACAGTGGGGGAGCTATTCCAGGACCCTGGCACCCGGGGAGCCTACCCAGCTGGCAGGCAGGGTTTGTCCCATCCTCTTCAGACCGCAGCAGTAAATCAGCAGGTGTGAGGAACTTACCCCAGAGAGTCATCCAGCACTGGCATGAAGGAGTAATTTACAAAGCCCATTAAGGCGGCACAGAATTACTTATTTATGGGAACTTTTTGACAGATCTGCGGCTTAATCATTTATCCCTCTGAACATTTAGCCAGGGTCATTGGTAAATAATTCACTTATTACACACTCCGGAGTGGTTTATGGCACTGTGACTTATGATCTCACATGAGTGCATAGCCGGGGAACTGGGATGTGAAGGCCAGGGAAGGGAGAGGCTGAGGGTCCGCACGCAGGTCCAGGCTGCGCCTTCTGGATGCAGCAAGCAGGTGCCCAGGCCCCAGCAAAAGGAGGTTCTGCTCTGAGTCAGGTTGACGTTGGGTACAGAAGGATGTCAGTCCCTGGTCTAATCTTCGGGGGGACAGTGTGCAGAGGGGAAGTAAGTATGCAGAGACAAGTCAAAAAATGGTAGGTCTTAGCTCCAGAGTGGAGACAAACCCCAGCTTCGGGAGCTTTCCACACACCCCACCTGACATTCAAGACCCTCCCACAACTGTCCCCAGTCCCTGCCTGGTCTTATGTCAGCACAGCCGCTGGGCCCCAAGGAGGCATGCCTTGCCCCTCCTCCATGCATTTGCTCACGGCTCCTGCCTGCAAGGCTCACCTCCTGCCTGCATTGCCCGTCTGTACTCTTCCAACTGCTACTTTGTATTCAGTTTTCAACTCAAAGCCCACCTCCTGCAGGAAGCCCTCCCAGAGTACCTGAGCCCTGTTTGTCCCCTTGAGAACCTACCAAGCACCAGGCACACATTGAGTACGTTACACATGCTGCTGATTAGTCTGTCTCCCCAACTAGATGAGGTGTCTCCTGGGGGCAGGACTCAGCCAAACTGAACGTGGCCCCCACTATAGCTAGCTCCGAGCCCACCCCCGCCCAGGGGATTAAAAAAGTGTGGGCCATTGATGCCAATGGTGAAAATGAGGATGCTAACGCAGGTGGTTGTGATGTTGACTTCCTCCGTGTCCCCCCACTGCTGTCCTCACTGCACACCTCGCCTAGCCCCCAGAGACAGTGGAAGCACGTGGCTGCATCTGTGAGGTTCTTTGGGCTCCTCGGTGGCACCATAAGTGGATACAGGAGCTCACGCTGGGATGGAGAGGTGTGTTCGGGCAGATTCACTGGAGAGGAGGCAAGTGGAGGGTCCAAGAGCTAGAGTCAAGCTATCTGCTCTTATTGAAGATCCTTCTGCAGCCCCATCTACCCCGCCCGGAACCTTCCAGGGAGACACTGGGATTCCCAATGTGGTTCTCTGTGTCCCGGCCTTGAGGGGGCTAGGTCTGCTTCCTGAGGCTGAGGCTGTCTAAAGAAGCTCTCCTCCTTTGTGTCAATTCCAGTTCTTGCCCAGATAGGCAACAAAGAAGGCTTACATACAGCAGTTCTCACCCTGTACGAATCTCCAGCGGGAAGAGCAAGGAGAAAACGTGCCGCCTTCCACATTGTGCCTGTTGGCTTTTGCCCGCCCGATGCCCTTCCTAGAGCTTAGCCTCGGGCAGTCTTGCTGTGATGTTTGGGAAGAAGGTGTGGGGTGTTGAGAGGCTCACCTTCGGGGAGGGGGGGGATGACTGGGGCTGCCCCAGGTGAGCTGGGAGGGGAGAAAGGACAGATGCAGCATCATTCCTAAACACAGGGCTCCCTTTCCTCCCTGAAACCCCTCTGGGCTTCAGGGAACTTGAATTTTTAAACAGGCCTTTGGCCCTAGAGTGGACAGAGTCATGTCCTTTGTTATCATATTCACTTTTATGCAATTCCCAAAACCACCATATCAGAAAGTGTTCTTGTTAGCTTCTGCTATGGACTGAGCTGTGTCCCCCCAAAGTCCACATGGTGGAACCCTAACCGCCAACATCACTGTATTTGGAGACAGGGCCTTTAAAGAGGTAATTAAGGTTAAATAGGGTCATAAGGGTGGGGTCCTAATCCGACAGGACTGGTGTCCTTTGCAGAAGAGGAAGAGACAGCAGAGCTCCCCCTCCCGCCCCTGCACCACCCCTGCACCGCACAGAGGACAAGTGGGGACCGACAAGGAGGGAGCCCTCACCAGCCGTCCACCCCGATCACGGACTTGCAGAACCGCGAGGAACAAACGTCTGCCGTTGAAGCCGGTCTGTGTTGGGTTGTGTGGCCGCCCGCGTGGATTCTCCCAGCTTCCTCTCACAGGCCTGCATGGTGAGATGGCTCGCCCAAAGTCCCCCACACCGGAGAGGACAGAGTGAGGGCCTGAACCAGGACTGGGTCCCACTGCACCCCGTCCTGGAGCCCAGGCCCTGCCCCTAGCAGTCTCCCTGGTGACCCTCCCGCCTGAGTTCTGGTCACAGCTTCTCCCCTGCAAACCCGCCCCACACTCCCTGTCGCTGCCCCTCCTTCCCAGAGCCCAGAGCCTTGGTGCTGGCTGTGCGGGGCTCTCGGGGACTCCGCGGTGCCGCGCTGCCACCTACCGGCCGAGCCGCCAGCCCAGCCAGCCGCCAAGGTTGTGTTTCCCTCCTGTTCTGTTTCTTTCTATTGTGGAAGAACACTTCACAGGAGATCTGCCGACTTAAAAAGAATCTTAAGTACACAGTACAGTATTGTTAATTGTAGGTACTGTGTTGTACAGGAGACATCTAGAACTTACTCATCTTTCCTACCTGGAATTTACTGCTCTGTGTCCCTCCCACTCCCGCGTCTCGCCCCCCTCCTTCCTAACTCATGCCTCGCCTTGTCCCCTTCAGGCATGCAGCTAACAGGACGGTCCTGGGCCACAAAAGATAAAGGGAGGCAGACACACAGACGTGTCCTCTTGGCTCTGAGGAGAAAACTGACAGCACGTGGGGAAAAGTGACTGAGCCCCAAGCTGTGAGGAACTCGACCAGGAGCACTGGAGACCTCCCCGCGCATTCTGGGGAGGCGAGGTAGGCAGGTGCGTCTGGGAAGCCTGCAGGAAGAGCTGCCTGGCAGTGAGGACAGTCTCGTGGGCTGGTTTCTCTTAGGCACCGTCACACGGCCTCCTGTGGGGGACGCAATCCTGCCGCTATTTGACACACAAGGGAAATGAGGTTAGAGAGGTTATCAACCCACAAGCTGGTGTGGATGAACCAGACACAACTGCGTATCAGTGTGGCTGTGGTTCAAGGGTATCTGAAAGCTCAGAACCTACTAGGCAAAGAGCGTGAGTATTAATGTCAGTGCTTAGAAGGCGTCCCACTCTCTTTACTCCAGGAAACCCCAGCCTGAGCACCGTTCTGCGAGGTCACCTCACATTTAGGATAAGAGGGACCCACTACAGCTGACTGCAGCCCTCCTGAACCACAGGCTCCAGGCAAGAGAAGCAAAAGTCTGAATGCGAGCCAGAAGAAGCGTCCGGAGAGCAGGAGGGCCACGGGGGGCCGGGGGGGGAGGGGGCTGCCTGGGAAGCCGCACAGCAGGGAGAAAGCACAGGTAACGGCCGAGATCCGTGGACTGGCATCTGCGCTGGCCATGCCGTGCACCTGCGGGGGGTTCTTCATCTGTAGAGTGGGGAAAATACAATCACACCCATCTCACGGGGCTGTTCTGAAAATGAAGTGAAAACCATAGCCCTGTGTCAATTCTCAGTAAGTGCTGAACCAGAAATCGGGAAGAGTAGAGAGCGGATTCCTTGCCCCTCACCTCCCTCGACTATTATGTTACCACGTATTCAGCAGCTGCTCATCGCTGGGAAGTCCAGCACCTGATGACGAAAGGCTGTGCGGTGCCCCAGCCCATTCTGGAAGCTGCGAGCCGTCTTGCCCCTCCAGCTTGGCTCCGGTGACCTTCACAGACGTGGGCTTTGCCTCATTCCCCTGAATGCCTCAGCATCCTCACGAGCTACATCTTACCCACCAGACTGACGCAGGTCCTGTAGGGAGCCCTGAACTTAGAGTCAGGGGGCTGGCCGTGGTCCAGCCTGGGCCACTCCCTGTGTTATTGTGGGCAAATCTCTTTCTTACTCGGGTCTTAGCTGAGGGTACCTCTGAGTAGGGTGACCAGCCACTCTTGTCTACCCAGCCCTGCTTCTGTTACTTTTATCGGGAAAGCGGAAGATTTTCCAGGAAACCCCTCGAAGACATCTCCTTCGATTTCAGGGTCCAGAACTCAGTCATGTGACTACTTCCAGCGACAACAGAAGCCTTAAGCCAAGGAACCGGAGGCTCGGAGCCGACCCACCAGGACCACATCTCAGCAGAGCTGTAGGTGCAGCCCAGGGCAGCCAGACTCCGTGGCCTCGCCCTTCTGACAGCAGGCTCCTGGGCGCTCCCCCGACCTCGCGCCCTACCGGGACTCTGCAGGCACGCTGAGTACGTGCAGGATCGCTCATTCCTGGACTGATTCGTCTCCCATTTCTGACTGCTGACAACCTCCACTGTTTGTACGAAACGGCTGTATCCTCAGCATCCTTCCGAATCACGCCCATGCACTAATACAAACGTGCAGAATGCCGATTACATTTACATAAAGAATGGACTCTTTTCCCCAGGCTCTCTGGTAGAATCTGCACCCATAGAGAAATGGGTCTATCAACATATGGGTCTTCCGTCCTTTGAGATTATTCAACTTTACTTCTCTATGTTATAAGTGACAGACTGAGGCCTGGAGGGATGGAAGGACGTATCCAAAGCGCACACAGCAAAGTTAGGCAGTGCCTTTGCTCTGCTCTGCCCAGCAAGAAGGTGCAGCCGGGTGGGCAGTCTTTCCTGAGTGAGAACAGGTAGTTGGCTATCAGATCCGGACACTTTATGTCAGATCTCAACACCTGCTGGTGGACCCCGGTTCGCTGTCCGGGGACTCCGCCTCACTGTGTGGTGAGAAACCCAGCTTGGCTCCGGAATCAGCGGCAGGTGGAATCTCCATAGTACCAGCAGGGTAGCTAGCTTGAGGGCCTCGGGCAAGCAGTTTAATCCAAGTGTCCACTTCCTCTCCTGCAAAGTGGGAATAATAAGAGTCCTTACCTTGTACAACTGTGAGGAGGAAGCGGACGCTCTGCGTACAGTGATGGAGAACATGGTAAACACACAGCCCCGACGGGACATTCGTTCAATGGCGGGCCGTGACATTCCTGCTGCCGTCATGACCAGACCACCAGACCGCGGCGTGCTGAAGTGGGGTGCTCAACGTGCCCACTTCCCAGCATCTTCCCCATCCTTGCTCAGGGGGAGCTCTGCAGCTCCAAAGGGTCCCAGCTGTCTGGGGTTTGGGTTTGCCCCGCTCCTGTCTCTTCTGACACAGGGTCCGCCTGCCAGTGCCCTCCCAGGCCTCCTAGAATCTTCCGCTTGGCTCAAACAAGCAGCTTGTTGGGGTCCGGGGGCTGGCCTGCCAGAATGCCCTGGCATTTTGCTCTTGAACTGGTGACCCCTCATTACCCCCGGGTGGGGGCTGTCTGCACTCAGCTGGCGGGTCACAGAGCCTGGGGATGAGCTGCCAGGGAAAGAGGCTGGCCACCGCCTCCCGCGCCGTGCTCCGTGGTGTGCTGGAGCTGGACGCAGCTGCTTGGTGAATAGCCAGGAACTTGGCGAGCCACTGGCAAAACTATTGGTAGTTTGGAATCAACTGTGGCTGGAGTGTTTGCACCATGGAAGCTGGCAAACGCTACTCAGAACTTCATCTTCTGCAGACACTGGTTTACCAGCTCACCGCTGAGCAAATCCTTCTAAAACTCGCTCGCTGGTGGGGAGGCTATAGGATTCTGACCGAGACATTTTGGTTAACATGTCTGTATTTTTAGAAAATTAATTCTTTAAATTAGAGAGTAACACAAGGCTGTTATGAAACCTTTGAATAACTTAAGATGAGTGAAAACAGGTCTCGCTCCCTTTACCCCTCTGGGTGCAGAGGTACCCACTCTCCCGTTGTGTCTCTCCAGAGCTCCCTTGTGCATAGAGAAGAGCAGCTGCTGGTTTAGAAACAGGCTGAGCTTGAAGCAGGATACCACCCCATCTTCCTCCCACCTCTGCTGCTGCGACCCGTCGTGCTCTGCAGGCTCTCTGACCTGCCCCCGAGGCCTGGGCAGGTGTGGGCCTTGGGCAGACACAACAGCTTTCTGGTCACTTCCAGGCATTGAAAAAATGCTCTTGTCCAGTTCAGCTTAAACTTAAGGGTCACATCCGGTTCAAAGCTTCTCTTGTCCCCCAGTAGAGCCCTGACCTGTGGCTCAGAAGCCAGTAGTGAGCAAGGGGTGATTCGTCCCCCCTCAGTCCCCATCTCCTTGGACGGAGGAAGGGGGTGACGTTCTTCTCACTTCGCGGCTGCTTTGCAGTTGTCTCTGGCTGAGGCTGATCTATACGTCCTCGGCTATGGCAGCAAGTTCTTGGGGGTCTGTCATAGCGGGGCCCTCACTGTGCAGTTTCCTGCTGGCTGGTTTTTGGGGACCCCTACTCCACTCCTGCCCCTCCAGATACTGGTGCAGTCCCTTGGCCCTGGCGGGCAGCCTTCTTGGGTAGGTTCCAGTAGGGTGACTTTCCATAGCGTCCACTGGGCTCCTAGGAAACCAGAGGAAACATTCTGGCCCCACTGCATGGCCGAGATGTGGCCTGCCCACCGCCGGCCCCTCTCCTGGATTCCCCACCCACCCCTCATCCAGCCCCAGCCAGCAGGGAGCGGGGAGCAGTCATTCTCCTGGGGCGCTGGCATGTTTAGGCTGTGTGCACCCAGGCAAGCCTGCGAGGGGCCACGTTCAGCCAGTGTTCAGCTAGGGAGTGAGTAGCCAGGCTCCCTGTCCTGGGTTGCCCCCAATCCTTGTGAGTTATCCTCTTGGACCTGTCATTTGTTGGCTTGTTTTGGGGGAAAGAAAAGCATCACAGGAGCCTGCTCATATGAGTAACCTCAAACTCCGGGTCAGGCGCTGGTCTTTTCCTTTCTAGGCTGCGGCCAGGGCAGGTGTGGGCTGTCTCTGGGCAGGTGTGACTGGCTACAGGGCAAGTTCTGCGATCTTCTCCTCAGTTCAGCAAACCAAGTTGGCACCACCTCTTAGAATGTAGGGTCTTAACCACCTACTGTTTTCAGCTCTGGGGCTCAAGCTGAAACTTAAAGACTACATCTATCATTTAATTAAGCAAATGGGATTATTCTAGACATATTGTTCTGCCATTTGCTTTTCTTTCTAGGCAAAACATTATATCTTGGGCACATTTCCTTGTCATTACATACAGATCTACTATTTTTTTAAGTGCATTTTATTTTTCCTCACACATTTCTCTTTTTGTTCTCTTGTGTGAGTGACCATCTCATAAACCAGTGTTTTCAGACCTGCCTCGTATAGCAAACGGTGCTGCTGCTTCCTTTTTAAGATTTTGCGTTTCTTTATTGCTGCTGAGTGTCTTTTTTTTTTTTTAAGATTTTATTTGACAGAGAGAGAGCGATAGAGTGAACACAAGCAGGGGGAGCGGGAGCGGGAGAAGCAGGCTCCCCGCTGAGCAGGGAGCCCGATGCGGGGCTCGATCCCAGGACCCTGGGATCATGACCTGAGCTGAAGGCAGACGCTTAACGACTGAGCCACCCAGGTGCCCTGATTTTTTTTTTTTTTTAAAGATTTTTATTTATTTATTTATTGAGAGAGAGAGAGAATGAGAGAGAGAGAGCATGAGAGGGAGGAGGGTCAGAGGGAGAAGCAGGCTCCTCGCCAAGCTGGGAGCCCGATGCGGGACTCGACCCCGGGACTCCAGGATCACGACCTGAGCCGAAGGCAGACGCTTAACGACTGAGCCACCCAGGTGCCCCGCTATTGAGTGTCTTAAGAAAGGCTGGGGGACTTGAACGTGCCAGTGTTCCTTATCCTGTAGTGGGATAAACCTCTTTATCCCAAGCAGCACAAATACTTAGGAGGGGTTGGTTATGTCACTGTATTGATGCCTGGTGAAGTATTTTATGAGTCCCCTAGTGGACATTTCACTGTTCCTGGTTCTTCCTTATTACGGACAATGTTACACTGAACATCCATCTTATATTCTTACGTAGCAACTCACTGGTTTTCAGTAAGCCCAAGGCATCATAACAGCAGACCTTTCCCTTAGAACACTTTTTCAGAAACCTCATTCAACCAGAAGGCAGCCAGAAGGCTGGGACCAGGGCACAAGGGTCCTGGAAAGGACCCTTGAATGATCTTGAATCAGTTAACTTGCCCTTTTAGCAGGATTCTGTTTGAGTGGCACCTGATGGCCTCGAGTGCAAGCCATGGTCCGCTGACCTGAGGCCTAAACAAGGAACGTGGCATTGAGCACCCAGCACCAGGCACGTAGCAGGTGCCCCATGTTTGTTTACCCTGAAGCGTGTGAACCACCCTTGTGTAATGGCAGGAAGCCCAGACACAGCTGTGCACATAACTAGTCGGACGGACGTCATCGTGCCTTGCAGACCGGGCTCAGTTTCAGCTCAGTGACACTGGCGGAGGCTGTCCACTAACCGCACTCTCCGGGGGGGGGGGGGGGTGTCCTGAGGGGAGAGCTGGCAGCGCATCACCTCGTGGCTGTCACAGGTCTCCTCCAACCCCCGCCCGCGCGCGGGTGGCCGGGAGCCCTGCCCACCCCCGCGGCATACGATGCACCTTCGGCAGCTGCTTGCGAGCCTCCGTTCGCGGGAGACCCCTGCAGCCCCTCTGGCCAGCAGGCCGTCGTTTCTGGGGACGACGAGCCTCAACACCAGGTGATGCAGTCTGTGCGGGGGGGGCTTTCTACACGGACCGGAGGAGGGGGGGAGCCGGCGGGGACTGCAAGGCCCGGGGGCACCTGAGCTGGGGGAGACACAGGGTCCTCACGGCTCAGCGCCCTCCGCTCGCTCCTGGCTCCGCCTGAGACTTGGTCTGCGCTGCTCGCAGCCGCAGGGGAGAAGCGGTGCTGGCCGACCCCTTCTCAGCTGTCCCTGCAACCCCGAGGGGTCCGCTCGGCAAGCGCCTGTCCGTGTCCGCAGGGGGCACTCTCTCCCCACAGGCTGGGCTCTGTCTCCGGTGCGGGGCGGGGGGGGGGGGGGCTCAGGGGCCCCACTGGGAGAGGGAAGAGCCCACCTGGCCCTTCTCTCAGCCAGAGGGACAGGGTGCCTTACTCAGGCGGGGCTGCCGGCCGCCTGGGCAGGAGCCGCCCTGGCCGTGCACTCCCCGCAGCTGGAGTGACACTTGTTCCCTCACGCGGACGGCGTGCCGTCCCTGTGTCAGCACCCTCCTGGCTGGGGTCCCGAGGAGACGGGTGAGGAGGCAGGGTGTGGGGAAGCAGGCAGTGGGATGCGAAGAGACCCAGGGCCGCCGCTTCCTGTGTGATCCTGGCAATGTACCTAATCCCTCTGGGCTGCGTGGTCTTCCCAAGCGGGCGAAGATGATGGGGAAAGCGACTGGGGGTCTGAGGCTTAAACGACGCACGTAGAAAAGTGCTTTGAACATGCCTGGCACCCATCAGCTCTTATTAAGTGCTGGCTGTTATTCCTGTTCTCATGAAGCTCATACTCTAGTGAGTCGGCAACAAATATTTATCGAGTGGGGACTCTGCCAGGGGCTGGGGAGGGTGTGATGAAGACAGACGTGACAGCGCCTGCAGAGAGTTTGCAATCCGGACGGTAAAGACATACATAATTAAATAGTCAAAAGTATTCTAAGTGCTAGGGAGAAATATGGGATGTTACAGAAGCTAGGGCCAGCTCTGTCCCCACCAAGCAGGTGAGCATGGGCGAGTAGGACTTCATCCCCCTGGCCCTCAGTTCTCTTCATCAGGCAAGGCAGGGATCAGACTTGGCCGAGGCTCCTTGATGGTGGTGGTGCAGGCTGGTAGCCGCCATGTTGAGGGGACCCTCAGATGCACCTGCCAGTTCAAAGGGTCCATCATGGGGAGGTTCACTGCCTTCGAAGCCCCCTGTACATCTTCTTGTCCCCTATGTGGTCCCTCATCCTGCGTTCAGGGTGAGCACTGTCTACCCACAAAGGCGGGGATCCTTGACCAAGTTTATCTCCAAACTTCCTTCCAGCTTCAATATTCAGGTTCCATGAAAACTTCTTCCCTTTGGACCTGCTGGCAGGTCTGGGATCCCCTTGTTATTTCTCTGTCAAAATGCAATTACACTTGCATGGGGTGCTCTCTTTGCTGTGACTTCAGTTGGTCAGATGTGAGTTGCTGGCTCTTGTGACCCCAGAAACCCTCAACGGTGACATGCTGGAGAAGGACAGCGGCATAATGGGGGGCCTCTGGGTCCTGGCTCTCAGAGCCGGCTTAGGGTGACACTGGCAGTCGGCTTCTGAATGACACCCAGCTTGCACGGGCGAATCGCAGCTCCGGCTGCAGTTTCCAAAGCTCCTGTTGATCCGAACCCAGTCTGACTTGGAAACCGTTCTGCTCTCCCAATCGTGCTCAGGAGGCAGCACAAAGCTCTGCCATGACGTTTGTGTGGACAAGAGTGGGACAGGATGATGGTCTTTCTGAGTGCTGGCAGTTACAGAAAAGGCACCTGCGTCTCCCTTTCAGTCATGAAGTTTGGACATGAACTTCTCAGAGGGGGTCTCTTCTCCCCAGGACGCCTCACACACCGGATGGGTCAGTTGCTTTGGGGAAGTGCAGGATGCTGGGCTCCTGGCTGTCCTCCGTGATGAAAGGGCACCACGGCGCCCGCTGTTTGCCGACCCGTCCCAAAGCGGCACTGAGGTTAGATGCCTGACCCCTTAGCAAACCAGTGCATCTCCCCCTCACACTGCACTGGTGGTGACCCTCGGGTGAGGGTATGATGGACTCTGCAGTGCTGGCCCAGGCCTGGGAAGGTGCCTCTCCCATGGCCCCAACCTCCTCATCAGTCTGTCTGCTCCTCAGACTCTCGTCCATACGGCCACCAGCGGGGCATGCGTGTGTCCCTCAGCCCCGCACCCGCCTCTGTGGCTTCTTGTCACCGCACAGCTCTTACCGGAGCCCACACGGTGTCCCTTGCGGTCAGGTCCCAACTTTCTTCCCAGCGTCTCTATCAGTTCACACGCTGTATGTGCATTGGTCGGCTTGGGCTACCATGCAGACCACCACCCTGGGGGCTGGAAGTCCACGATCAAGGCGCCGGCAGGGTCGTTTCTGGGGAGGTCTCTCTTCCTGGCCTGCGGACGGCCACCTCCGCTCATGCCCTCACGTAGCCGCCCCTCTATGTGAGCACATGCCTCATGCCTGTTCCTCTTCTTCTAAGGACTCCAGTCCTGACGGCCAGGACTTAACCTGAATCACCTCCTTAAAGATCCTATCTCCAAACACAGTCACGCTGGGGGTTACGGCTTCAACATATGAATTTGGGGACACACAGTTCCATCCAAAACACTCTGTAAACACACTGTGACTTTTCATATCTCCGTGGCTTCTTCTCCTGCCCATCCCAAGGGGTACCATCCTCTTCCTGATTTCCCATCTACTGAACTGTTCCTTATTCTGCCCAGTTTAAATGTCCCCTTTGAGGAGCAGTGACCAGTGGGGGAGATGGGCCACAGTGTGAGCCTTAGCCCACTGTCTCAGACCCTGAGATGTAGTCATCCTGGTGGGGCTAAGGTGGCCCGTCCCAGCGTGGGCACACGGGAAGCCGCCGAGGGAATGATTCCTGGTAATTTTATAATTTTGGTACCATCTGCCATCTGTCACGATAAGTTACACGCCCATCAGAACAAGGGGTTTAGGAGGACTCCTGCATGTATGTGTGTCACCCCAGGTGGTGAAGCTCCCCCAGAGTGAAGATCTCGGCTCACTCGTCTCTGACCGTCTATCCCTCAGGCCATGCATAGTGCACCATCGAAGTTCAATAACCACAGCGCCAAAGGGCTGGCCGTGGTTGGGTCGCTCTGAACGTTCCAGCAGAAGGTGAGCCCTGAGAACATCGCTTTCCTTTTGCATGTCTGTTGCTTGCAGGGTTAGGAGGGACACGAATTGGCGTGTGATGCCTGCCTTGACCTTCTGCGTGGGGAGAAGGCAGGTGTGTGCCTGGGGGCAGCAGGCACTGGGCGTTATAGTCATGCCGCCAGAAAGAAGACACCGTGTGCAGGTCAAGGACAAGGCCAAAGACAGAGGCCAACCTGCCCACGCCTGGATCTCGGGCTTCCAGCCTCCAGAACTGAGAGAAAACACACTTCTGTTGTCGAAGCCCCTGGGCTGTGGCTGGGTTATGGCAATCCTAGCAAAGGAATCCAAGACCAAGTAGGACTTACCCATCTCTCTTTCAGAGTACCAGCGATACACAGGTTGGTCGTAATGAATGAGGCCACGGTCCCTTCTCAGGGTCAGGAGTCAATGTGGGGACCTGTAAGATCTCACTGGGGTAGTTTCAGTTTGTCTGAATATTAGAATTACCTGGGGAATAATTTGAATTTAAAAATCTTGATTTCCAGGCATCGCCCCAGAATCCTAGGGAGTTTGGAAGTAGGACCTAGGCATCTGCACTCCCTAGGATTCGCCCCAGAATCCTAGGGAGTTTGGAAGTAGGACCTAGGCATCTGCACTCCCTAGGATTCGCCCCAGAATCCTAGGGAGTTTGGAAGTAGGACCTAGGCATCTACACTTTCTCAGGTTCCTCGTGATTCCAGTGTGCAGCCAGGGTTGAGAACCAGCAGTCCCAGGAGAGAGGTGTCCAGCAGAGGCCAGGGGAAGCCGACTGCGGGTCTGGACCCCCCACAGGCAGCAAGGGCCCAGCCGTGGCGGGATGTCCAGGGGTCACAGGGGCCCACGAGACACAGACTCTCTGGCTTGGCCTAAGCCCTGCTTTGGAAGGCCCATGGCTGGGGCAGGACCTGGGTGCGATGCAGGACACGTCCTTCTATTGGAAAATAGGGGCTGCAGTGAAGCCCCTGAAGCCATCAGGACGAACGGGTGACGGGCGTGGCTTGCGTAACAAGGATATGCTGTAATCCTTCCTCCAGCGGATCTAGGAGAGTCAGTAATCCGTGGAAAAGAGGGAAAACTGAGGCTTTGTAGGGTCACTTTCCCTCTTCACAATCTCCCCCAGCCCCCGTTAACGAGATACAAGCCAACCTGCCCACGTCACGGAAGAAGGAGCCGCAGAGCCCATAGGATCAGGTAACTGTCCTAAAGGCACACATCTGGTAGGGTCGAATTGGACCCCCAGTCTGTCTGGCCAACAAAACTCCACGACATTGCTGTCACGTCCCCAGTCCGAGGGCAGTGGGCTAGGACGGGAGGTGGGGAAGGTGGTGTTATGTCACTGGGTTGGGCAGGAACTCTGCGCCCCCAACCCCCTGCCCTGCATGGTTCCAGCCAAGAGTGGGCCACAGGACAGGTGTGCACAGGATTGGGAAGGAGGACGTGAAGAAGCAGCTGTGTTCTTTTGCTCGGAGGGTTGTAGCAGCACCGAGGCCCTGTTCGGGTTCTCTCTCCTGAAGCTTATCCGCTGGTTCCCTAGGATCTTCTCCCTCAGCTGTCCTGACTCCTGGGCCGGGTTCACAGTTAGCTGCGGGGCACCCTCATCTTCGAAGTGGCTGCCGGAGGTGCCGAGAGTTTAGTGCAGACCTCAGCTCAGACTCCGGGGTTCCACTCACTCTCGCAGGGTCCCGGGCCACCTGCCCTGTGGACGTGCAGCCGCCGCCTCAGACAGATGGGTGACCAGCCAATCTCTCACCACCGTGGCTGCTCCCACAGTTACGCATCGCCAAATCCCTACCATACCACCTCTTACTGTATATATTGCCTGGTGCCCCTGTGTCTTTCCTTGAGGCCCAATGACACAGGAAGCACAGCTACCAAAGCTTTTGGAGAATCACTATGCTGAACTCCTGTCTTGAACGTCCCCCACCCAAGTAACTCGGTACAGGGGCTGCGCATGCTCTGGAATGAGCAGGAGCTCTGAGCCACAAGGGTGGAAATTATGTGTCAGTGGCCCGTGGCTCGTGGGTCAGGATCAGACAACCAGTGACAAAGAGTGTCGCTGCTGTTGATTCGCAACCTCCTGGGGAGCTTCTCGTGTGTAATCTGAAACCAGCCCCAAACTCTGAGGGCTGGGAGAGACCCGAGAAAGAGGCAGCCACTCCAGGTTGGCAGATGGCAGGTTTAATAAGCAAAGAAAACTTACTTGTGGGGCTTGTCCTGGGCATCTGGAAGATGAGGGGATCCCTGCACCTGCCCGGCAGCATCTTAGAAGTTTATATGGAGGTCCTAATGGGGTTCAGTCACAAATACCAGCAGATGGTCTCAGTGTCACGTCCCTATCCCAAGGCTGTGTCCTCGGGGTAGCCTCTGGGAGCAGGAAAGGCAAGCAGAACCTACATTCCCAGGATAGAGGAGGGGATGAGGAGCCTCGATCGCCTGGCCCTGCTCACGAGTTAACCAGCGTCACATCTGTGTGATGACATTCCCCCAACGCTCTACCCCTCGTGACCAGCGATTTCAATCTCACACCACCCCTCCTTCTGCGAGGTGCCCTGAGCCATCAGCAAGGGGTTTCACTAGCCTGGAGGTGGCAACTTTGGCGGCTCCCTGGCTCCACTGGAGGCAGATGCCTCAGCAGCAACACAAACATATGCAAGAGAAAACGCTGATGAAGACAACAATTGCCAAAATCAGTGACAACTTTCTCCACCAAGAGCCCCATGATCTGAACTACTGATTTGTCATGTCCCCTAGGCTGGGGGTTGGGTCACTCAGGGTTTTCATTTGTATCCTCATGCCATTCAATAAAGATGAAGCATTAGCTCACTCATCAGGCATAAAGACACGACATTCTACTTGGATGATGGCAAAGGTGCCTCCCTGTGAGGCAGTAATATTGTCCAGGGGCATCTTATTCTGGAAGACAGCCTTTCTCATTAGAGTCATTCCAGTGTTCAGTAAGGACAGGGCTTGTTGGTTATCATTTAAGGCTTGCTGGGTGAATTTAGGAAGGGCTTCTATGTGTTCTATAATGTTCTCCAGGTCAATGGAGGGAACAAAGATGGTGGACAAATGTCGAATCAGTGGTAAACAGAACACTCCCCCAACACTGGCCTTGAGGAGAGGGAGGTTGGCAGTTGTAGGAACTTGACCTGGTTGTATATACCATGCATGTTGGCTGGAAGAGGTAGCACTGTCAGGCATGAGGAGGCTGGGGGTGGGATATGCCAGACCAGGACCCCCACCTTCTCCTCTCTCCCAATGGTGCATGCTCCATTCTAGGTATGGTACATTTCAACAGGTCTGGCTTGCCACAGGACAATGGGATCGCAAGGAGACTGAGTGGTTCCTCCTCACCCAAGAGTGGGCAGTAACTCAGCCATCCCAGCAGGATGTCTGGCTGCAAATTCCAGCAGGTGACTCCTTTCCCAGGTGTGATGAGGCTTGGTGTTCTCACCAGCATGGCACATTGATCCATGGTGGGAGTGGGGGTAACGGCTGTTTCCTGTGATTTCCACACCTTTATGGTGTTGGGTGCCTCAGCGGGGGTCCCCAGGCTGGCATGGGGGGCAGCCGGTCCTTCTGGTTGATCATTCAAATATATTAAAGCCTGGACAGGACTGTAGTCCATCCTGCCAAGGTGGTTTTACCTGTTGGTAATTTAATCTGCTGCGTTAATATTCCATTCTTCCTTTCCATTAATCCTGCTGCTTGTGGATAATAGGTGAGATGGATCCTCCATTCAAAGTCAAGTTTGTTTGCCCAGGCTTACACCTTTGAAATGCATCCCAATCACTGTCTATTGGACAAGGGCATCCATACGTGGTGCTCAGCTCTCTAATCCCCTGATGATGGTGGCATGGAGATGGGAAAGCTTGGGTGAGGCCAGAACTGTTGTCTCACAAACCAAGACATATTTAGAACACTCACTTAGAGGGAGGGTGCTGATATAATCAATTTGCCAATTCCTCACAGTTTGGGAACTCTGGTGGATGGCCCAGACTCTTCTGGCAGTTGCCTTGGGTGCTCTTTAGAACACACAGAACATGCTCTTACCACATTAACCAGGTCATCTTATTTCAAGGGCAGGTGGCAGCCTTAGCAATAAGTCACCCCACCCAGGTACCATGGTAACCACTCTTTCTAGGCATCCAATCTGCTCTATCTACTAAAGGGTCAGTTGCTAGGGTTCGTTCCCAAGCTAGGGCCCTGATTGCTAGTGGTGCCAGTGCCTTATGAACCAGGACATGCAAGACAGTGAGGACCACCTGAGGCTCTTCCAGGCAAACTCAAATGTCCCCCACACATCCTGATCCTGTAAGGGTCCACTCATGATTAACCATCCCTCCACCTTCCCATTGTCCAAGCCATGGCATTTATCCCTCTAGAACAGCCCAACTGTCTGGGCGGAGGGCTAATGGCCAGGGCTCGTGAGTGATCACCAGCCAGACCGCTCTGAGCTCAGCCCATTGGCTGCTATGGTTTGTTCCTGTTTTTATCCAGACGGTGTCAGTGTTGGGCTGACTAGTGACCACAGACCTCGTGGATGGATTGTCTCAGGAGGAATTTCCCTACTCCCTTGCTACAGGCTGCAGGGGCCAGCACAGGAATGGGGTGGGGACATCTGGGGGATCTGCATTCTCCACAGGGCCTAGTAGCACCAAATTTCTGGAGACAATGAACTGGTGCGCAGGGCGCTCCTCTGCGGCAGACAGGAGTGTCGCTTAGTCACTAAGGGAATTTGAGCCATGGCAGAGGTGGGTTGCTGGAACATATTCTCACCCCACCCCTTGACAAGCAGGGAAGTTCTCACCATGATACACTGTCCTTTAGAGAGAGGCTCCAGCTGGAGGAACGCTGGGCCCACTGGTAGGAGCAGCGCTCTATAGGGTTATTGGGCTTCTGCTCCTTCCAGAGCTGGACCAAAAGTCCTAGGGCACTGTCCCCTTCGTTGTCTCTGCCACAATGCCCAACCCATGCCTTCCAGAGTCACAAACACTTCTAACTCTAATGGCAGCTCTGCTTGGAAGATGCAGGGAAGGAAGGGGCAGAGACACAGGTCTGAACTATTGTTCAGGTTTTAAGGCTGACCAACACAGGGCTAAGTTGTCAGTCTATCTGTTTAGGTGGGGTCTCCACCTAAATGAGGCCAAACCACATTTGCTTCCAGGTTATTTTTACCAGACACTTACTAGCCTCTTGCCTTTCTGAGCTCCCTCTCTGTCCCACGTCTTTCCATTCCTGGGATTTGTCAGTCTTCCCAGATCAGCAATGATTGCCCAACATCATAAGTGTCCTGCCCCAGGACTGGGCTCAGCATGGATGTCAGGGTCCCACACCAGGTGCTGGGATGGACTGGAGAATCTTGGCTTTCATTGCTGCAGTGGATGTGGCCCAGAAGAGCCATCACCTCCCCACCGCCACTCCCCACAGGTCAACCAGTGGTCACAGCCTCTTGATCCTCCAATAACTGCCTCATGGCACTGGGTCCTGGGGCCACTGCCAACCTCACAGGAGTAGTTCCCAGAATGTTCTGTGGTCAGAGAGAGGTTGAAAGATGCTCCTCCAAGAGATGCTGCTATGCTCCCCAGAGTGACATGCTTGTGATACAGGATTGTGGGAGAGCCTCTTTAGACCTTGTGGTGAAGCTCTGCCATGTCCCCCATGTCATTCTGGACCCCAGGGCTGAGGGCTATGACAGAATGCGACCCTCGACATGACAGAGACAAAGGAGCCATCAGAGGAGGCCCGTGCTGTCCATCTCTCCACCTACCCAAGAAGGTTAGGCTAGGTCAACAGTCAGCTCTTAATATGCAACATCTCACAGTCCTGACTTTGCACCCAGAAGGATCTGTTAGATCCTTCGGCCTGTTAGAAGGAACTTTGGACACCATTCTTCTATACAACCATCCGGAGTCCTGGATGTCCATAGATTTCACACGGCAGTCTTGCTGGTGCCTTCAATATCCTCCTTCCTGTCTCCATACGTAAGAGCAACAGCACCAAGGAGCTAGCCTATAACAGCCCACCACATCAAGTAGCTAACTGAGATCTGTAGGACCGGGTCCTCTGGGTCCTCACTGAAATGTTCTCATTACCCCCTGGGGACACTGACCTTAGTTTGGGAATTGCTGGTTGAGATGAATGTTTCCACACTTATCGCAAGCCCAAAGGTGTCTCCATGACACTGTTTACTATTCTGTCTCCCTCCTGTAATGCTCCAGGTTTGTGAACGTGGCTCCCAGTTGTTTTCCACGTGGTGTCAGGGACCACTCCTCACGGCCTCTGTGGACCAGTATGATGCCCTATGGAACAGAGAAGGTGACCACATTTCCTGTGATTAGATGCCAGAGGGCTGGAGAGTTGGTTTGGCTCTGAGTTAGGACAGTGTGCAACCACTGCAGATGTTTCAGGTGGTCTCCCCCAAGAGGAGTAAAGGGGAGAATCATTTGCCAGGTCAAAAGCTACCATGGCAGGTACTAAGAGTAAGCTGACTTGCTCTATCTACCAAACAGGCCAGACATCTAAGATGAATGGGGATGTGGGAGGACTCACCACTCTGCCTCTCTCCAATTAATCTACAAATTCAGTAAAATCCCATTAAAAATCCCATTTGGACAGTTTGAGCCATTCAATATACTTACTCTAAAATTTTTACAGAATATCCATTCATCTGTTGAAGGGCATCTTGGCTCTTTCCACAGTTTGGCTATTGCAGACATTGCCGCTATGAACATTGGGGTACATGTGACCTTTCTTTTCCCTATATCTGTGTCTTTGGGGTAAATACCCAGTAGTGCAATTGCTGGGTCATAGGGTAGCTCTATTTTTAAATTTTTGAGGAACCTCCACACTGTTTTCCAAAGTGGCTGTACCAACTTGCATTCCCACCAACAGTGTAAGAGGGTTCCCCTTTCTCCACAACCTCTCCAACATTTGTTGTTTCTTTCCCTGTCCATTTTGGCCATTCTAACTGGTGTAAGGTGGTATCTCAGTGTGGTTTTGATTTGGATTTCCCTGATGGCTAATGATGATGAACATTTTTTCATGTGTCTGTTAGCCATTTGTATGTCTTCTTCAGAGAAGTGTCTGTTCATCTCTTCTGCCCACTTTTTGACTTGATTATTTGTTTTTTGGGTGTTGAGTTTGAAAAGTTCTTTATAGATCTTGGATACCAGCCCTTTATCTGTAGTGTCATTTGCAAATATCTTCTCCCATTCTGTGGGTTGCCTCTTTGTTTTGTTGACTGTTTCCTTTGCTGTGCAGAAGTTTTTTATCTTGATAAAGTCCCAAAAGTTCATTTTTGCTTTTGTTTCACTAGCTTTGGAGATGTATCTTGAAAGAAGTTGCTGTGGCCGATGTCAAAGAGGTTACTGCCTATGTTCTCCTCTAGGATTTTGATGTGGTCCATATATACAATGGAATATTACTCAGCCATCAGAAAGGATGAATATCCAACTTTTACATCAACATGGATGGGACTGGAGGAGATAATGCTAAGTGAAATAAGTCAAGCAGAGAAAGTCAGTTATCATATGGTTTCCCTTATTTGTGGAACATAAGGAATAGCATGGAGGACATTAGGAGAGGGAAGGGAAAAATGAAGGGGGTGGGAATCAGAGGGGGAGACGAATCATGAGACTATGGACTCCGGGAAACAAACTGAGGGTTTTAGAGGGGAGGGGAGTGGGGGGGATGGGTTAGCCTGGTGATGGGTATTAAGGAGGGCACATACTGCATGGAGCACTGGGTGTTTTACGAAAACAGTGAATCGTGGATCACTACATCAAAAACTAATGATGTACAGTATGGTGACTAACATAACATAATAAATTAAAATTTAAAAATAAATAAAATTTTTATAGAATAATAAAAATCTATAAAAGACTTCAGTAATCATTTTGACAAAAATAACTTTGATAAAGAAAAACAATGAGGGGTCTTATGTTATCAGATATTAACATATATTAGAAGCCCAGAGCAATAAAAGCAGTATAATATATGTGCAAAATCAAGCAAAACAATGGAACAAAATAGAGACATCATAAGTAGGCCCCATGTATGTATGGAAACTGAAAGTTGACACTACAAAATAATGGGAATGCATGGCCTCTTCAGCATATAATGTTGGGAAAACCGGCTTACTCTCTGGAGAAAAAAAAAAATTGGATCTATACCTAATATGAAATGTAAAGGTAGGCTCTGAAAGACCTAATCCATAAAAACCAAATTATAAAATCAAGGGAAGATAATCTAGGAGGTTTTCATTGTGACTTTGGGGTTGGGAAAGACTTCTTAAACAAACACAAATTAAAAGATGAAAAATTAATGAATTTGCATGAAAACAAAAAATCCTGCTCAATAAAAGACCATTTGGACAAAGCTGACGGGCAACAGAATGGGAGGTAACACTTGCAAAGTCTAGAACAAGCAAAGGACTTATTTTTTTTTAAGATTTATTTATTTATTTAAGAGAGAGAATGAGAGAGAGAGAGAGCACATGAGAGGAGAGAGGGCCAGAGGGAGAAGCAGACTTCCTGCTGAGCAGGGAGCCTGATGTGGGACTCGATCCTGGGACTCCAGGATCACGACCTGAGCCAAAGGCAGTTGCTCAACCAACTGAGCCATGCAGGCACCCTGCAAAGGACTTATTTAAAGAAAGCAGTAGCTCATGGATATTAACTAGAAAAAGAAAAAATAATATTAAGGAAATGGGCAGTTATTTCACAGAAGAGGAAGTCCCCCAAACCCTTACTTACTAGTAATTAGAAAAATGGAACCAACAACACCGTGAGATCTCTCTTTATGTCCATTGGGTTGGCAAAATTTAAACACTAAATAATGCCAAGGCAAACCTTGAGTCCCACTCCTGGGTATGTATCCAGAGAAATTCTCACACGGTCCAAGGCAGGACAGGAAAGAGGGGTTTGTTGGAGTTTGTCAGTTTGAAGTAGCGATAGTTGGGGGTAATGTAAGTGTCCATTGCTGGGGGATCGGTTAAGGAAAGGGTGTTGGAACAATGTGCAGAAGTTAGGAACAGTGGACTAGGTGTACAAACAACAAGATGGCTAGATCAGAAGAGAGCACCACGTGAAAGATGGTGCCATACCTTATGTAAATAAAAAATTTAGGTTCACAGAAAATCATACATTTAAATGAAGGGAACTCCCCAGACACATTAGAATGGTTGGAGGCTGGAGCAAGGAGGTAGAACCTAAAGATACAGACTATAAACAAAGAAAACTGGAGAAAGTTGGTGTGGCCAACACTGGGAGTGAGCCATAAGGGAGGGACTCTGTACCTGAGCTACAAAATGAAGAGGAAGGAAAACAACACAACAAAAAAGGAATGAAGCATTAGGAAGAGAAAATATAATGCAGAATAAACGTGTCATAAAACAAAGGGAATTTTGTATTTGGTGCAAAACCAAAGCTCAACCCTGCATTCTGAACATTACACTCAAGGGACATGCACAGAGGGAAGTGGCTCGGAAAATCAGAAGTAGAAGAACCACCGAAGCTCATCGAGGAAGGAGCCTGAGGGGCAGCGGAAGAGAAGAGCCTGCTGTGGATGGGGAAACTCTGAGCTCTCGAACCTCTGGAGTTAAAGACCACAGCGACCACACGCTGACCTGTGGGCCGCAGAAGGTGGAAACAGACCAGTGCAGGGAGAAGCCTGTGGGTCCACCACAGATGAGGTAGATAAAGATAAGGATGCATGAGATCCGAACAATGGGATGAGGACAGAGACCCTCAGGAGTTTATGCCGAACTCTCAATCCTGGGGACAGAGAAGTCACTTTCTGTTAAGAACTTGTAGATGATCTATAAAAACTGATCGTGTCTGAGGTCCCCAAGGAAACCTTTAAAAATCATAAAGGTAATTTAAGTTATTTTAAAAATCACAAAATGAGGGGAAAATCCTTTCGTGAGGTACTTTTTTTTTTTTAAACGCTGCTTTAAATCAGCTTTGAGGTCAAGGAAGAAAAAAATAAAACTGATGTTGTAGACCAGAGAATAACAGTAATCGAAACACTGCATAAGAAACTGACACAGCCTTGATATCAAAGCTTTCCACAGAAAGAATCAAAAGCTACAGACAAACGCTCATTATAAATATCTATGCAAAATCCCCCATAAGATGCCATCATATGGAAATCAGCGGGGAATTAACATACATCACAGGCAGGGAGAGTTGTGAGAATTGTTCACTATTAGGGCCTCTACTAAAGTAATTCACTGTATTACGTTAAAGGATAACAGAAAGATATTTTCAAAATTCAACATCTACTTCAGATTAAACAGTAAATAAAGTTCTTATTAATTTTGGATAGAAGGTAATTTCTTGATGTTATAAGTGCATATATCTTAAATTAAAAGCCAGCATCATGGCTAATGGTGAAACACACAGCATAGCAGTTACATTTGGGAACAGAACAAGGATGCCTCTTATCCTCACGGGTACTTGACACTGTTCTGGAAAATCTGGCCAATGCTTTTGGGGAGAGAAGGAAACACGTGCTCTACCATACAAGCAGAAGGAAGCGGGACTGTCCCATCTGCAGATAGGACCATATACCCGGAGACCTGAGGAGAGCAAATGACACTTAGCGACGACAAGAGAATTCTGTGTGAGTCAGGTCCACAATCAGCTGGTAAAACCCAGTAATTCATGACGTCTAGGGGGTGTCTGGGTGGTGCAGTCTGTTAAGTTTCCGACTTTTGATTTCAGCTCGGGTCACAATCTCAGGGTCGTGGGATCAAGCCCCAAGTCTGGCTCCATGCTCAGCCAGGAGTCTGCTGGAGATTCTGTCTCTCCCTCTCTCCCTCTCTCCCTCTGCCCCTCCTACTGCTTGTGCTCTCTTTCTCTCTCAAATAGATAAAATTTTTTTTTAAATAAAACAAACATCTAGGAAATATGATGGGCTAAAAATTCTATACAATGAGTTCAGTAGTTTAAAAAGTCTAAAAATAAAATTGACAAGAAATAGGTAGAACTTAAAAGATAAAAAAAAAATAGACTCTAATGACAGATCTAAACAAAGCCAGAATAAATGGTGTGATATAGTTTGGCCTTGGGCTGGAAGATTACATTGTAAAAATACCAAATCCTCCTACAGGTAAGAGGACAGTCTTAAATTATGTCTGCAATCACAGTTAAAATACCAATAAATCTTCTGAAGCTTTACTAACAATATAAGGAGCTAACATGTAGAACCTAGCCCATAATATGGGCTCAGTAATTATTTATCAACATAGGTAACTAGTCTGGAATATATATATATATGTTTTATGTCCAATTTTCTTCTCCTGATATCCACCCAGATTCAAAACTTAGTTACTAATGTCCAAAAGCAACCACCCACTCAAATGCTTGTTGAGACTTGACATGAGTAAAGTTGAGGGGCTCGCAGGGCAGGTTGCCCCCTGAAGCATGTGGTTTCTTCCTTCCCTTCACTCTGCACACCCGGACGCAAACCCAATCAAGGTACGCAGCAAAACAAAGGGTACTTTTGAATCAGGATTCTCCTTCTTGAGAGGGCGGTCTTAGCTTAAAACCTACGCACATGCACACGCACACGCAGGTCTATAAAATGTCTGTTAACATTGTATGGTTAAATTTAATAAGCAGTATAGTGATACTAGTTTACAGTACAATAAAGTCAAAAGTATACCATCATTCAAATATACTCATGTGTTCATAAAAATGCTTTAGAAGAATCAGCATATTAACAGCAGTTACTTCCAAATCTTAGAATCCTGGCTGATTCTTTTCTTTTTTGTCTAATGTGTTTTATATTTGTAATTTAAGAAAGTGTTTTAAAAAGAAATTTTTTAAAAGTTAGTTTCTTCCCAGGACACTTAGAATGGAAATGAAGGGACGCCTGGGTGGCTCAGTTGGTTGAGTGTTTGACTCTGGATTTCGGTTCAGGTTGTGATCTCAGGGTTGTGAGATCAAGCCCCATGTCGGGCTCTTTGGTCAGCATGGAGTCTGCTTGAGATTCTCTCCCTCTGCCCCTGTCCCTCCCTGAACTTGCTCTCTCTTTCTCTCTAAAATAAATAAATCTTTAAAAAAGAAAAAGGGCGGAAATGAAGTGCCCACATTTCTAGCAGATATAGGGCCCATCTCCTTTGTTCTGTCCTCAGGAGCAGCTACGTCTCTCCAGGGAGACAGCACTGGGATCCCCAAAGATCTTTGGGAAGACACTGGAAAATCTGGGCCAGGGCGTCACCAAGTTTGGCTCCTCTGGGAGCTGGATATGTCCCCAAATACAGGTGGGGTTGAGGCCCTGGGGTAGGAGGCATTTTGGAGTCCTGCTGAGGGGCTTTGGGAACCACAGGTGAAGGGTTCAAGTCCATCCAGCGCTGGGGCCATCCAGGCCTGAGAGGTCCAAAGGGAGAAAACCTGCCAGTCTTCAAGAAAAACGAGGCAAGAATGCTGCGGAGAAAAGTAAAAAGGTGGTAAGGAGGGGACGGTCCAGGAGGAGATTGTCCAGACAAATCAGGGGTCTCCCCCGAGAAGTGAGGCCCAGAGTAAGGAAGAAGGCCAGCCCGAGCCCCAGCCCCACCTTCCAGGTGACACTGTCCCAAATCTGCAGTCTGGAGCACGCCCGGGACTCCTTCCAGACAGAAGGTCTTTGTAAGTGGTGAGTGTTTGGTCAGTCCCAGTTCCATGAGGACGCTGGACCAGTCATTGTCCCACTTCTCTGACAGAGATCATGAGTGTCAGAGAAGTTTGCTACTTAGATGGCTGGTGAGTGGGGGAGACAGGCCTGAAGCCCCGCACAGCTGACCCCAAATCTGGATCCCTCCCCATACCCAGCACTGATGCGATGTCCCTGAATGAGCCGCAGGCCTTCACATGCTTCTGATGCTGGGCGTCGGTCCAGTGGCTCTGAAGACTGTCTCTCCACGGGACTCCCCGACCCTGGTCCCCGACTCCCGGCCTGAGGGATTGGGGTGCTCCACCAGAGCGGGGGCTGGGATTGGGCAAGTGGTCCCACCGGCCTCCACCCAGGCACAAGCGCTGTGGAGGCTTTGGGATGTGTGCCAGCCTTTCTTGACTTTACCTCCGCCCTCAGGGAGCTCTGTCCTTGACGGTTTGTGGCCTGGTTTCCTTGATGGACCCAGAGTCTTTCCGACTTCCCTCCCGCCTTCCAGGGTCCGTGTCCCATTGGAATCCCAGTCAGAAACAGCACCCAGATCTTCCCCAGCCAGCATGCCTCCGATTCTGGGATCGATTCTGATGAGCAGAGTTGTTTCGGGGAGAGGCCTCAGAGGAGCTGATGGGATTGCAGAGCAATATGAGCAGTGTGGCCCGGATTAAAATCACTCAAGTCCTGGAATTCTGAGGCCTCATAATCATTTCTCTGGTATTATGCCCCAACTCACAGCCACAAAAGCATCAGTGTTCTGTCTTTTTGAGATGGCAGATACAGGCTAATAATAGAACGCATAGGAGAGTCCTTCACGACCCTGGACTAACCTCACATAAACTCTGGTGCTGTCCTGACCACTCTCCCATAGAGAAGGAGGGACAGCTCTGAAGGAGGGACAGCTGTGGTGAACAGTGAGGTGACCTGGAGGTGGCCATGCAGAGAGTGGGGAGAAGGTTCTCAGAGCTGGATGGCCGGTTCCCACCCCAGGCCCTGCCCTCACCTACCTTCACACACTGCACCTGCATCCTCACTGTGATCACAGTCAAAGGTCTCAACCTGCTCACATTCAGCCAGCATCCTCGGTCCCGTTGCAAGGGCCACTTGAAGAAACACGGACTGGTCTTCCTCTGCCAACGGCAGGTACAGCAGGCCTGCAGGGGTGTGCTTGGCTACTCCGCAGACCAGCTCCCGCCACACCACGGCCACATCCTTCACGTCCCAGCCGTCATCACACACGGTGCCCCAGCTACCGTCCTGTTCCATCACCACCCGCCCTTTGCAGCGGTGGGGACCATTTGTCAAGTGGATTTTGGATGGGGCTCTGCAAACAAGAGGGGTTGGATCACACTCAGAAATGTGGGAGGGAAACAGGAGAAGCTGTTTGGTGGGGGTGGTGTGGGGTGGGGTAGAGGGCTTGCTGACATAGGGAATCCGTCTCCCAAGGGCAGCCCCCACCTAAAGAGCCCTGGGAAAAGCAGCCCTGCATTCTGAAGACAAAGGAATGTAGGGACATAGGGATTTATGCTTTGATTCTCAGGAGCTCAGAAAGATCTCAGAAAAGCAGAGAGAAGGCTAGAACTAGGTCTTCCCTAGAGATGAAGCCTGGGGGCTCCAGCATTCCGGTGGACTGAGCTGCCCGGTTTCTTCTGAGAGCTGCTTCACACCCCATTGGTGACCTCACCCATCCCAAGGCTGCTCCTTCTGCAGGGGGCAAACATGCCACAGGGTCAGCCTGCGCTCTGTCCATTTCTTTGTTTGCTTTTCCAAACTGGAGTGATTTGTAAGGAGGCCTTTTCTGGAGGGTCTCCAGCAGAGAGGAAGGATGGAGCCCAGAGCTGTCAGTGACCAGCCTCCCTTCTGAGAACAAAAATGATGGAGAGACACAACAGAAAGAGGGGTGGCAAAGGACAGGACCCTAAGAGCTAGCCGCGCACTAAGGCACGTCCAGTCCCCATCTCTCCCACCTGCTGCACTTGTGGTTTTTTCTGGCTCAAGCCAGTTTGTATGGCATTTCTATCCTTTGCAACCAAAGTGCCCCATCTGACATGGTCAGTTACCAACTTCACAGCAGAGCTCCTGCAGAAATAGTAAACCTGGAAGAATGACAGGTAGCATATGAATGTGATTCTCAGAAACTCACAGATTGAAAAGACGAAGCGTATATAAGGCGCCATGGAGACTGACTAGATAAGCAACCAGCTTCATCGGATAGAAAAGTAAACACCAAACTTTGTATATCCCAAACAGAAAATTCACATTCTTTTCAAATTCCATATAGAAGGGCGTCTGAGTAGCTCGGTCAGTTAATGATCTGACTCTTGGTTTCAGCTCAGGTCATGATCTCAGGGTCATGGGATCGAGCCCCACGTCGGACTTTGCGCTCAGTGGGGTGTCTGCCTGAGGATTCACCCTCTCCCTCTGCCACTCCCCCCACTCGCACTCACTCTCAAATAAATAATAAAAAATTTTAAAATAAATAAATAAAATAAAGTCAAATTGCATATATAGCATTTACAAAAATGACAACTGTGTGTTAGGCCATAAAAACATTTTTAGTAAGTTCCCCAAAGTAAAAGTCATGCGTCTATATACTTTAATCAAGTTTAACCACAAGGACAAAGAAAAAAATCTATAAGAAATTAATGAACTAAAGGACAAAAGTGAAATCTATTCATAAGGAATTGTAAGTCTCCAGTTACAAAAGAAATGAAAACCCATATTCCACATAATTTAGAAATTAAACAAATGAAAATGTTAGACATTGATACTTATACAGGGAGATGCAAGCAGTACTTAGAAGAAACGTGTTTTAGATGCATTTACTACATGCAAATAAAGATGAAGAGTAAATAAGCATTTACTTGAGAAGTTAAAGAAGGAGTAACATAAAGTAAGCCTAAAGCAAAAAGGAGGAAAACATACTGAAGGTAAGGGAGAAGATGAACTAGAACTAAATGAACTAGAAAACCAAAACCCAAATAGATTTGAGTTATAAAAGTGCACCTGAGTCTCGAGAAAGAGCCGTAACATAGACCCTCGTGGGCCTGTCTGATTCAGAAGGAAGTCACGCAAATGGAACAAAGGATAGAAAAATTGGAAAGACTAATAAGAAAGCAGCTCTGACGCTGGGAGTCAAGATCTCACAGGCTTGGGAAGTCCTTGCGGCCGATTCCAGAGACGTTTCAAGTAGCACGTGCGTCCAACACAAAACCGTTTAAAACAAAACTTCTGCAAACACAGCGACCACGCAGTGCTTCTGAAATCATAGCTATGAGGCTAAACTCTCCCTGATACCAAACCCAGAAAGTCACGTAGCTACTGCCCATGAGGACATGGTGACTAAGAAGGGCTCGGCAGGAACCCGATGACTTCCCGGAGGAGGACCCCTATAATGCACGTCTCTACGGTGATGCGTTAGAGGGGACACGTGGTGTGACCACCGCGATGCTTCCTGACCCTAGCCTCCAGCTCCACCTTGGGCCAGCGGCAGAGCGACCTGGGAGAGGTACCGAATCTAAATCTCATTTCCTCGTCAGTAAAATGAGTGTTGTTATGGAGGTTGAGTTTGGATCCCGGAATTTGTTCATGGTTTTTCCACCGTTTCCTGAGTATTGACGAGGCTAGTTGGGGCGGGGTGGGCGGTGATCTGCAGAGGTCGGCGGGGTGGGTGGGGTGAAGGCCCCTGCAGAGCACAGCCCCAAGAGCTGAAGACCAGTTTCCTGACCACAGGATCACCCAGCGCAAAAGACGCTTGGCATAACCGCAGCTGGTCCTCTAGAAGGAGATACGGACATGTCCTACCTGTGATGCTGAGTGGTACCGCCTCGCTGCCCTGGGCCCCCAGGCCATTGTTGGCTTCACAGGAGTAGTTTCCAGAATGTTCTGGGGTCAGAGAGAGGTTGAAGGACGCTCCTCCTCCAGAGGGGGCCGAGCTGCTCCCCAGGGTGACATCCTCGTGATAAAACCGGTACTGGATCAGGGGAGAGCTGCTCTGGGCCTCGCAGCGAAGCTCCACCACGTCCCCCACCACGGCCCGGGTCCCGGGAGTCCTGAGGGTGAGGACGGGGCGGGACGCTGGGACTGAGGGAGACAGGGCCAACGTCAGAGAGCGTCTCTCCTGCTGGACGGCCTTACAGCCCACTCTGTCCTTGTCCCAGGTCCTTGCAGGGTCCCTCCAGCCCATGAGGGATGTCTTGTGTCCCTCTGTCCCCCTCCTCTAGCTCATCTGTCACTGTCGCCACCACCTCACAGATCTCCTGCCGTGTTCACATGGCTTCTTAACCACTTCACAGCCCGTCCCACGTCATCCTTGGCACATCCTCACTGCCACAGAGGGAGACTGCTGCAATCACTGGCTGATTAGGAGAGCGCTGCTCACCTGTGATGGTGACGTTCAGGGCCCCGCTGCGGGCCAGGCCGTGGCCATTGTCCGCCACGCAGTAGTAGCCACCCGCATGGCTCTCCCCGACGGCAGGGATCTCCAGCTCTGCTCTCCGGGAACGCTGGCGCTTGCTCCCCACACTCTCCCCCGTGTCCTCTCTGTGCCAGAAGAACGTGGTGTCCCCTGTGCCTTCAGCCACGGAGCAGACGAGGACCAGACGCTCCCCTGCAAGCACCTGTCCCCCCTGGGGCTGGGTCTCCAGGAGCACTGCCGACACCGGGACGCCTGCGTGAACGAGACAGGGCAGGTGAGGGCAGGTGAGGCCAAGTGAGGGCAGGTGAGGGCAGGTGAGGCCAGGTGAGGGCAGGTGAGGCCAGGTGAGGCCAGGTGAGGGCAGGTGAGGGTAGGTGAGGCCAGGTGAGGGCAGGTGAGGCCAGGTGAGGCCAGGTGAGGGCAGGTGAGGCCAGGTGAGGCCAGGTGAAGCCAGGTGAGGGCAGGTGAGGGCCACCGGGATGCCTGCATGAACATGAGAGGCCAGGTGAGGCCAGGTGAGGCCAGGTGAGGGCAGGTGAGGCCAAGTGAGGGCAGGTGAGGCCAGGTGAGGGCAGGTGAGGGCAGGTGAGGCCAGGTGAGGCCAAGTGAGGGCAGGTGAGGGGAGGTGAGGGCAGATGAGGCCAGGTGATGGCAGGTGAGGCCAGGTGAGGCCAGGTGAGGGCCACCGGGATGCCTGCATGAACACGAGAGGCCAGGTGAGGCCAGGTGAGGGCGGGTGAGGCCAAGTGAGGGCAGGTGAGGCCAGGTGAGGCCAGGTAAGGGCAGGTGAGGGCAGGTGAGGCCAGGTGAGGGCAGGTGAGGCCAGGTGAGGCCAGGTGAGGGCAGGTGAGGGCAGGCGAAGGCCACCGGGATGCCTGCATGAACATGAGAGGCCAGGTGAGGGCAGGTGAGGGCAGGTGAGGCCAAGTGAGGGCAGGTGAGGCCAGGTGAGGCCAGGTAAGGGCAGGTGAGGGCAGGTGAGGCCAAGTGAGGGCAGGTGAGGCCAGGTGAGGCCAGGTGAGGGCAGGTGAGGCCAAGTGAGGGCAGGTGAGGCCAGGTGAGGGCAGGTGAGGGCAGGTGAGGCCAGGTGAGGGCAGGTGAGGCCAGGTGAGGGCAGGTGAGGGCAGGTGAGGCCAAGTGAGGGCAGGTGAGGCCAAGTGAGGGCAGGTGAGGCCAGGTGAGGGGAGGTGAGGGCAGGTGAGGGCAGGTGAGGCCAGGTGAGGCCAGGTGAGGGCAGGTGAGGGCAGGCGAAGGCCACCGGGATGCCTGCATGAACATGAGAGGCCAGGTGAGGGCAGGTGAGGGCAGGTGAGGCCAAGTGAGGGCAGGTGAGGCCAGGTGAGGCCAGGTGAGGGCCACCGGGATGCCTGCATGAACACGAGAGGCCAGGTGAGGCCAGGTGAGGGCGGGTGAGGCCAGGTGAGGCCAGGTGAGGGCCTGGGTTGGAGGGCCTGCTATGCATCTGGGCAGGTGGAGTTGCTGGAGGCCAAGGTGTAGGCAGAAGAGTGTTTGGTGGGGAGGGAGCATGCTGAGGGCCCTGCGGCAGGGCCACCTGTGCTACTGCATGGCACACAATGGCCATGGCCTGGCCTGCAGCAGGAGAGGGGGACAGGGGGACAGCGGGGGGCGGGACGGGGGACAGCGGGGCGGCGGGACAGGGGACAGTGGGGTGACAGGACAGGGGACAGTGGGACAGTGGAACAGGGGACAGCGGGACAGGGGGATAGCAGGATGGTGGGACGGGGACAGCGGGATGGCGGGACAGCGGAACAGCAGGACAGGGGACAGCGGGCTGGCGGGAGCGCTGTGCCGCTTATTCATCGCATGCTCTCGGTAGGTCAGTTCATCCGTGACCCCGCGTTGCCTGGAAGATGGAGTGTGGAGCCTCGTAGCAGCGTGGCAGGGCTCTGGGGGTGATGAAGGGAGAGCCCCACCCAGCAGCCGGCTGCCTGGAGGTGTCCGGCGCCTGGCAGCCGAGGTCGCACTGCCGTCCACCCGCACGGGGTGGGGCAGGGGCAGACGCCGACCCCAGCGTGCCTGGGGTCCCATTCCTGCTGCGCCGCTTCCAGGCTGGGTTACCCCGGGCAGGTCACTTGACTGCTCTGTGCTTTCAGGCTCCTCGTGTGTGAAATGGGGATACTAACGGACCCACATTACAGATCCCGTCACAGCACTGCTCCCCAGGGCTCTGCGGGGCTCCCCCTAGGCCTGTTCGGAGCAGGGCCTGTACTTGGTAAACTTCCTGAGAGTCCTCCCTGTCCAGAGACTTTTGGGCACCAGAGGGGTTCTTCTGGAACTGAGCACAGCAGCCCGGCTTCAGGCCTGGCGTTCGGGAAGCGACTGTAAGTGCTGGGGGCTCTTCCTGCCCCTCCTGCTATTGCTGCTCGTGGCTCTCCCTGGGCTCGGGGTGCCTCTGGCTGGGGGCAGCTCCCCGCAGATGGACACCATGATTCTTTAGCTATTGTTCGCTGAGCAGAATAGAAGGTGCTGCAGGGAGAGCTTATGATGGTCGCTTCGTGGACCGGGAGAGCAGAGCTCTGGGAGATGGCGCCCCTGTGGCCACTGATAGGCAGAGCCCAGGGGAGTCCCCATAGCCCCATACCCGCCGTACCCTCTGGGACAGGGGAGGCACAGCTGGGGTCTCCCCAGGAGCCCTGCTCTTCTCTGCCCGACCCAGGACCCAGCCTGCAGCCCCGCCCCTGGGGCTCACCCTGCGCAAGCACGTGGGGCCGATGACTCTGCTTGGAGACGCTGTGGGACACGGTCGCCACCTCACACCAGTAGTATCCCGAGTCCTCCTTCCCTGTGGCCGAGATCCGAAACTCTGATGAGCTCCTGTCTCATCTCAGGGTGTGGTCATCCCTGAAGAAGGAGTAGCAAAGCTGCGTCCCGGACCTGTCCCAGGGGAGCTGGGTGTCACAGGACAGGGTCACTGAGGTCCCCTCGGTGGGCTGCAAAGGCCTGACGGTCAGCGTGGGTGCTGGAAACAGCTCTGGAGGGAGAGAGGGAACAGACCAGCCGTCGTGCGGTGTGCAGGTCCTGCGGGGAGGTGCCCTGTCTTCTCAGCCCCAGTGAGCAGGACTCACAGACCCAGACCCAGGGACACACAGCCACCCACCATCGCTCCCTCCCTGGGTGTGTCCCCTGGCCCGCACCCGGGTGCCCCCCCCACAGGCCCTTGAACGGCGAAGCCTCACCTTGGACAGTGAGCCACACAGATCTCGTTTTCCCTGTCCTGAGTGTACAGAAGGACAGCTCGTGGACCTCACAGGAAGAGAAGCCACCGACCCTGGGCCTTGCGTTTGAAATGGTGTAGCTTGAGGGGCCGTAGGAAGGGGCTAGCAGAGACCCGTCCTCGTAGTTCGTCACTTTCCCTGCCATGTCATTGCTTTCCCCAGAGCGCCTCACAACCGCCTCGTCTCCTTCATAGACGTAGCGGGGCATGTCAATGCTCGGCCAGTGTGCAAAAGATGCAGACGCTGCAGCGTCAGCCCTGCCCCCACCCAGTCCCAGCACCCTGACTCCCGCTCGCGTCGGGGAGGGGTGATGCACACACACGCACCACTGTGCAGCATGGATCCCTGGGAACCCTTACTGACATCTTGTGCCTTCCATACCTCCTGTTAATGTTATGTCTGTTGAAAAAGTTTCAGTCCCATTTCTGGACCAAATGTGGATTTTTAAGTGACACTTGTATCTCTGCATCCATTCAAGGTGACCTCCTGTCCCTGTGGCAGCCAGGATCAACTTTGTCTGCATCTCTCATTCCTTGGAGGCTCAGCCCAGTGGCTACAATTCAAACACCTTCCTATTGTCTTCTCCCTGATGTAACCATCCATCAGCTGGGACAGTAGCCCCGGGGCTGCAGAATCAGTACCTGGAATGAGCCCTTCCCGAATGCCTTTTCCAGAGGCTTCTGAGAACCCTTTGCTGGATGGACCCTGTAAGAAGGGGTGGGCTCCTCTGCTTGTTCGGGTCCTTGCCTCCCCTTGGAGGACAGTGGTCCTCAGAGCTAAGGGCAGCTTGGTGTGTGGATCTGCCCCAGCAGGGGAAGGAAACCACTAGGCTGCAGGGGCTGGAGGTTCCAAGCTGGAAGTTTGCAGAGGAAAGAGAGCCAGCCCTATACGCTATGACCCAGCTCTGAGTCTGGGGCTTTCGGGGGGGGGATATTTTTCAGCTGACAACTGAGCTAGAAATTCAGTTTCAAATATCAATTTAGAATCGTGGTGCATTGGGCTGAATTGCAGAGATGTTCGCCATTCTGATAAAAAGTCTAATCCCAGGACTGCGTTGGACCATTCATTCCCCTTCAGTGTAAAGAGAGGCAGAGCTGGACATGGAGGAACAGGATGGAGAAAGGGGGGAGGCAAGAAGTGTTTGTTTTGTCTGCGGGCTCTGCCCTGTAGCCCTGAGTTACGGTAGCTCTCAGGGAACTGCCTCAGAAGGCAGACCACCCTCGCGTGGGCTCTAGGTCCAGTCTCCAAAGTGGGATCCATAAAGAGGTGGGACTTCCATATTCTATGAAACATTTTCTCATCTTTTGATTTTTTTGTTTTTGTACATATTTTGCAACGCTCACAGTATTTCTCTCCAGGGCTCTCTATCTAGATAACATGTTGGATGTGCATGCTCAGAATTTTTGTTCTTAATAAGCTCAGAGACCACTGCTCCTTCCAGACCGCTCAGTCTCACCTGTGGACCAGGAGGCGGGCATGGCGGTGGGTCAGAAACACTGACAAAAAGAGACACATCTTAAGCCTTCCTGGAGGCCAAAAGTTTCCTTCCTCCACGTGGAGATTGGGCAAGATTTTCAGTGAAGATGATAGAGATGAAATCAGTTTGATTAAAGAATGTTTGAGAAAGAAGACTCACGTGACCGAGATGGTGGTAACGACAGGGCTAGAGATAAGTAAGAGATGACTCTGGACCTTACTGAGTTTGGAACCAGGGTCTGGCTGGGAGATACTCGGGAGAGTGGCCTTAACTTTGACATTTGACTGACAGACCCTCTCCCCAGAACAAGGAACAATCTGCATACGCGCACATCTCATCAGGTCCTGCCGAAGCTCGTCCGAAGAACCCTCTGCCTGAAAATCACAGCAGATGCAATACAGTGTATCGTCAGATCTAAAAATATCAGCTATGTAAGGATGCCCCCCACCCCCCACCCCTTGTAGGAGGGTGAATACCTCCTTGAAGGAGGAGGTAAAGAGAAAATGTAACTTTCCAGTCTAATAATGTAAGACAAGTTAGGCGTGGAAACGTTCAGGGGTCGGCCCTGTTTTAGGCAGAGCATCTCCCCAGCATCCAGTTACCTCTCTGTGGTAAATGTGTTTCCCATCATGGCGTCTGGTGCTGCTGGGGGTCCGGAACCAGGAGAACGTGGAGAATGTTTACTCAGCAGTAACTGCATATGGTCTGCTTTCCCTTCCTGGGTAACTGCTTTCTGGTCCCAGGGCTCAGCAGCAAGGAGAAAAGAATTCATGGCCTTGACAGGGTCCGGGGGTTTAGCCCATCAGGCAGGCAGGTAGCAGTGCAGGGATGAAGGGACACCGGAGCGCTCCTGCCCGGTGGGGACCGGCCTCCCCCTCGCCCCACCCCAGTCCTGGCCCCGGTCCCCACAGCCCCAGCGGCACCTGCCTCGCCGGCAGAGTGAGGGCCTCCCAGAGACAGAAGAGAACAAAGACAGGGGAACTCACCAGCCTGGGCATCCACAGCAACTGCAGGGGAAGAGGCAGAGATCACCACCCAGCCAGGGGCTGCACGCTTTCTGAAAACGTAACCTCCACCCTCTCCCCAACTGGTCTCTCTGCCCCCTTTCCCTCTGTGTCTTCTTCCCTCGACCCCCCACTTCTCACCCCTTCCGTCCTCCTCCCCTCATTCTGTCTATTCCTTTCCCCCTCCAGCTTGGCTTGCTTCCTTCTTTCCCTCACTCACAAACAACCTCTCGTAGAATCAAGGGCTCAAGACCCAAACGGTTCATAAACATAGTCCTTCCCTGTTACCAGAGCTGATTATTATGCAGGCAAATTCCCAAGAAGTTTCACACTGTATTTGATCCTCTCACACCTTCTCTTTTTAAGGCTGACTTTTGTTTGAGACAGATCGAGTGCCCACTGGCAACACAGAAGTCAGGAAGGTGTCTGCTCACATCTTGTGCACGCTGTTTCTCCCTCCTTCCTTGTTCTCGATCCAGCACTGTGTTTGCATCTGTGTGCAAGGGTCAGACTCACCAGCAGAAGCTGTGGTCTCATCTACAGTCGGCGGGACTGGAAACACTCCAAAGTGTCAGTTGAGGAAAGAAAGACATCGGCCCCAGGTGTGCTGGCTTGGTGTGGGAGTGGGGCTGGGACAGAGTAGGATTTCGGTGGCCCGGAAATAGAATTTACCCCAACAGAACATTCCTTTGATCTCATTTTAAGAAGTGTTCCAATTTTCCGAGAGATCAAAGCAGAAATAGATGTTTTAAAGAGAGCAGAGGGCATCAGTATTTGCAAAAGAGATGCATAGTCCTTTGTTTTCCCGGGACCTGCTCTGCTCAGTACTGATCCTCACGACGCGTACTGGTCCTGAGTTAGAAGCCAGGGCCCATCCCTACTCATCCCATCGGAGAGATGTGTGCTCAAGAGCAAGCTCTTGGATGCCTGGGCACGGTGGTTCCGCCTCAGCTTCGCCCAGGTCCTGCTCCAGCATCCTACTCACCGAGGACCAGAAGCAATGGCCACAGCAGCATGAGATTGGAGGTGAGGCATTATCCCAATGGCGGTAAGGGGGCAGCTCAGGGACAGACTGTGAGGCTGGATTAGGCACTGTGGTTCAGCGGGGATTTTATAGAAAAATGAAAAAAAAAGTAGGAAAGCTCTCTGTGTGGCAGTCAGCATTGTCCCCACCCTTAGCCCCATGGGTGCTGAGAATATAAATGTTCTTCTTCACAGAGTTGCTCAGATGTTCTGTGTATTGATCGGAAATGCTCCTTGAAATGTAAGATGTCTTCACCCTATGGCTAGGGCACCCCAGGGAGCCTTTCTTTCTTTTTCTTTCTTTCTTTCTTTCTTTCTTTCTTTCTTTCTTTCTTTCTTTCTTTCTTTCTTTCTTTCTTTCTTTCTTCCTTTCTTTCTTTATCTTTCATTATTTTGTTATGTTCAGTTAGCCAGCATATAGTACATCATAAGGTTTTTTTTTAATTTTTAAAATTATTTATTTATTTATTTATTATGTTATGTTAATCACCATACAGGACATCATTAGTTTTTGATGTAGTGTTCCATGATTCATTGTTTGCATATAATGCCCAGTGCTTCATGCACTTAATACCCATCACCAGGCTCACCCATCCTCCCACCCCCCTCCCCTCTGAAACCCTCAGTTTGTTTCCCGTAGTCCATAATCTTTCATGGTTCATCTCCCCCTCTGACTTCCCCCCCCTTCATTTTTCCCCTCCTTCTCCTAATGTCCTCCATGCTATTCCTTATGTTCCACATATAAGTGAAACCATATGACAATTGACTTTCTCTGCTTGACTTATTTCTCTTAGCATAATCTCCTCCAGTCCCATTCATGTTGATGTAAAATTTGGGTATTCATCCTTTCTGATGGCTGAGTAATATTCCATTGTGTATATGGACCGCATCTTCTTTATCCATTCATCTGTTGAAGGGCATCTCAGCTCCTTCCACAGTTTGGCTATTGTGGACATTGCTGCAAATCAATCAGTGTGATAGAACACATTAATAAAGAAGAGACAAGAACCGTATAATCCTCTCAATTGATGCAGAAAAAGCATTCGACAAAATACAGCATCCTTTCCTGATTACACTCTTCAGAGTGTAGGGATAGAAGGAACATTCCTCAAGTTCATAAAATCCATCTATGAAAAGCCCACGGTAAATATCATTCTCAATGGGGAAAAACTGAGAACCTTTCCCTTAAGATCAGGAACACAACAACGATGCCCACTCTCACCACTATTATTCAACATAGGACTAGAAGTCCTAGCATCAGCAATCAGACAACAAAAAGAAATAAAGGTATTCAAATAGGTAAGGAAGAAGTCAAATTCTCTCTCTTTGCAGATGACATGATATTTTATGTGGAAAACCCAAAAGACTCCACCTCCAAATTGCTAGAACTTATACAGCAATTCAGTAACATGGCAGGATACAAAATCAATGCACAGAAATCAGTTGCTTTCCTATACACTAACAGTGTAACTGTAGAAAGAGCGATTCCATTTACAATAGCACCAAAAACCGTAAGATACCTCGGAATAAACCTAACCAACCAGAGGTAAAGGATCTATGAGAACACTTATGAGAGAAATTGAAGAAGACACAAAAAGATGGAAAAACATTCCATGCTCATGGATCAGAAGAATAAACATTGTTAAAATATCTATGCTACCCAGGGCAATCTATACTTTCAACACCATCCCGATCAAAATACCAACGGCATTTTTCAAAGTGCTGCAACAAACAATCCTAAAATTTGTATGGAATCAGAAAAGACCCCAAATCACCAAGGAAATGTTGAAAAAGAAAAACAAAGCTGGGGGCATCATGTTCGTTGCCTGATTTCAAGCTATATTTCAAAGCTGTGATCACCAAGACAGCATGGTACTGGCACAAAAACAGACACATGGACCAATGGAACAGAATAGAGAGCCCAGATATGGACCCTCAACTCTATGGTCAACTAATCTTCGACAAAGCAGGAAAAAATATGCAATGGAAAAAAGACCATCTCTTCAATAAATGGTGATGGGAAAATTGGACAGCCACATGCAGAAGAATGAAACTCGACCATTCTCTAACACCATTCACAAAGATAAACTCAAAATGGATGAAACACCTCAATGTGAGAGAGAAATCCATCAAAATCCTAGAGGAGAACATAGGCAGTAACCTCTTTGACATCAGCCACAGCAACTTCTTTCAAGACACATCCCCAAAGGCAAGGGAAACAAAAGCAAGAATGAACTTTTGGGACTTAATCAAGATAAAAAGCTTCTGCACAGCAAAGGAAACAGTCAACAAAACAAGAGGCAACCCACAGAATGGAAGAAGATATTTGCAAATGACATTACAGATAAAGGGCTGGTATCCAAGATCTATAAAGAAGTTATCAAACTCAACACTCAAAAAATAAATAATTCAGTCAAGAAATGGGCAGAAGACATGAACATACACTTCTCCAATGAAGACATACATATGGCCAACAGACACATGAAAAAAATGCTCCACATCACTTGCCATCAGGGAAATTCAAATCAAAACCACATTGAGATACCACCTTACACCAGTTAGAATGGCAAAACCTGACAAGGCAGGAAACAACAAATGTTGGAGAGGTTGTGGAGAAAGGGGAACCCTCTTACCCTGTTGGTGGGAATGCAAGTTGGTACAGCCACTTTGGAAAACAGTACAGAGGTTCCTCAAAAAGTTAAAAATAGAGCTATCCTATGACCCAGCAATTGCACTCCTGGGTATTTACCCCAAAGATACAGATGTAGTGAAAAGAAGGGTACATGCACCCCAATGTTCATAGCAGCAACATCATAAGTTTTTGATGTAGTGTTCAATGATTCATCAGTCGTGTATAACACCCAGTGCTCATCACAACCATGCCCTTCTTAATACGTATCACCCGGTTACCCCATCCCCCCTCTAACTCCTTTTGGTTTTCAGAGAATGTTGATTGAGTTCTGAAGCTGCTGAGATCCACATCACATGCCTGGTCTCTCTCAAAGGGAATCCCTGCAAGCCTCAGTTTGCATGGCTTGTTACACCAGTCCTAACACTAACACACTTCCCAGCGTGCAAGGGTGCGCCTCTACAGAGACCCCCCCAGACCACAGGAGGAGACAAACAGGCACTTGTGAGAAGTGACAGTGGGACTGGATACTAGATGATACTAGGATGCAAACCCATCCCACTGAGTCACCCCTGCCGATGAGATGCTTCAGACAGATGCATGCAGGGTGGCAGGAGTCCTTTGAGTATCCTGGGGTGTTCACCTGAGGCATTAGCTCGGAACTAAAGGGAAATGATACAAAGGGCCTTAACATGCACAGGCAGCTCAGAGCTGTCCCCTCACATTCCAGAGTTCAAGAATAAATTTTGGAAGAGAGCCCTTGAATCTAGCTAGGAATAGAATCCACCCTGGTGGTTAAAAGAAGAGACTTTAATGAAGAGACTGCCTGCCGAGATGTGGACAGGCTTGAAGGGTTAAGGTCACCAGAGACCATGGTGGGATGCCCTTACAGCCCCCAGGGCTGAGGAAGCACTGGGAGGAACACCACTGGAAAAGCCCCGTGAGAACTGGGGCCACTGGGTTGCAAGTGGAGCTGTGACAGAAAGGGACACAGCTGCTGCCAGAGACGGGGCGTGAGAGAGCTGGAACGGCCTGACCTCACTCTTCCTGGGTCTGGGGCCCACACGGAAGCCAGAGAGGCTGGCTGATGCTGGCTGCAGGAGTCAGCCTCCCAGGGCATAAAGCGGCAGAGAGGGCAGAGGATGCATCTGGGGTGTGGTGGGTGAGTGACTAGCATAGTCCTTAGTGGGGGAGAAAATGTTACACCAGCATTAGAAGCTCCTTTTTCAGCAAAAATCTTTCTCTATCCATGTTGGAATCTGCCCATTTCCACCCAGTGCCATCAGTGGGATAAGATTAAGAAGATACTTAGGTCAGACAACACAGAACACCTGGCTCATCTCCAGTCAGTCACACCAGGGAGCAATACTAAAATAAATAAACAAACAAACAAACGACACAAACGAACACCTCCTTGCTAACAATTTTGATCCACCCACCTTCCAAAGGTAGCTCTTTTTAACCTGGCTATAGACCTTCATGACATCTTCTAAGTCAGTGTGTTCCAGGATCACATAGTGTGCACAGGACTTGGAGTTAGCCAGAGCTTATCTGGGCCGGCAGGTGCAAGCCTCTCTCTGCTGATTTATGTTTGGAGTCTACGGGGAGTAGGAAGCTGGAGGGGGCAGCATCTGGGGGCTTAGACTCCAGGCCTGCCTCACTGACTGTGTGGGAGGAGGGAGGGCACCAAAGAAGTCACACCCACATGCATCCATATGCGTTCTATCTTGCAAGCTCTCTGATGCTTCACCCTTTAGAAGTGTGGGCAAGTGCCTGTTCTGGGTAAGCTTTTAATCAGCGGGAGAAAGAAAGGAAAGTGGTTAAGTCAAAGCAATGTCTGAGAAGGAACAAGCTTGTGTGACAAAGATGGGGGTGAACAGCAGGAGGCAGGGAGGAAATGATGCCACTGGGACCTTTCAACCATGAACCAAGGATTTAATAGTAAGTCCTGACAGCTAAGCAAGAGACAGATAGGAAATTGGATGGCTCTTGATTATTACATGCTCTTTGGGATCTTGCTATAAGGTACAGACACTTTATCCCCCCTCCAGATACACAAACACACAAAGGTAGAAGGTTTTTCAGATAAATTGAGAGATTCAAAACTTTCAGAAATGATCCAGGAACATCAGATGAAGAGCCACTAGCCCACCATTAGGCAGCACAAAGGCTCAGCAGCATAGGGATGGACAATTATATATTTTTAAAGGACAGATTCCTGAAAAATAGAACTTTCTTTTAAAAGCTTGTAATAGAGATATTTTGCTTTTATTGAGAACTTTCCTGATAAAAGCTAGCTCTTCTCTTTATTGATTACACTACAATTTTAAGCCATCTGGTATGCTCTTACCAGCTTATTATCCAAACAAGAGAACATAGGCCATCTTAAGATTTGAGAGCAGGTTCCTGTTGTCTGGAGCATCCATCCCTCCCTTCTGGAGAGGACACCCAGCTGCGGAAAGGGGGTTTTCCTGCAGAAAAGGCATTCTTGCAAGGTTCTTCAGCTCCACATTTCTCCTTTTTTTCTGTAGATATCTGGTCCCTCTGAGGCTTTCCAGGTGGGGTGAGCGAAATCTCACCCAAACCCAGGAGAATGGGGAGATGTCATGGGTAAGGACTGATGTGTCTTCAGAACAACTGCGACCTGCAGAGCAGGAGAGCTCATCCCTGTAGCCTTTGGCAAAAGGGGCTAGACAGACAATGGTCACTGAGGCAGGCATCTGATAGCCTTCTGTCTTATGGGGCCATCATACCTGGAGTTTCCCTATTGCCAGAAGAATGGGAAGAGTCATGAAGGCAATGGGTACCTTCCCTTGACAGTGGGCCTTATTTGGAGGTCTCTCATGTCTGCTGGAGCAGAAAAACCCTGAAGCTTTGGGAGCAGATCCAGTTAAATATGAAATAACCCCCCTCTCAGGCTCTTGGGAACTTGGGGAGGAAAAGTCTGCGTGTGGCAGATTTCCTGTCTGATGTGTCATCCTCACTGGTGCCTCCCCAATAATGGTCTCCTGCCCTCTACTAACCCAGGTCACTGATGCTGACATAGAAAAAAATTTTAAATCCTCTTTTCTCTTTTTTCCTTGGGGGGTGGTATTGGTGTTTCAAGATCTAGCACAGGCTGTGGAGGGTCAGCCTGGAGTCTGTGGTACATTTGGCCAGTAGGTGATGGCCACGAGGAGCATCTTCTCCTGGCTGTATTCCAGGTCTGGCCATTAGCCTAAAGTGAGTACGGGGAGAGCCGTGTATAGTCAGGGACTGTGACAGGGTCCCATTTATAATAATACCTAAACCCTCAAAGTTCTGATGCCACAGGAGTTCCTGTCTCTCCAGGACTGAGATGATCAGGAAGGGCTACAAATACAAGCACAAAAGCTCTGTTTCAGGCTCCAGAAGCAGGTGTCAGGGGGATATTATCCAGGAAGATGAGTCCATTTTGGAATGTGGGGTACTGAAGCCCCTTTCCCAAGAGTAGAGACGCCCAAGGCAGAGCTGAAGGATTTAAGCTAATGTCCATGGCCAACTTCTGCTACCGAGGAGGAAAACGGGTTGCTGTCAGCAAGTGGCCGCTGCCTGGGAAACCACCCTGTAGTTCTAAACATAGCCCACCATCTGAGGAAATCCCCAGTGCAGTGTTTCATCATGCCAGTCCAGGCCCACGCATAGCAAAACACAAGATCAGCTCAGCACACGGGAGTGTCTCTTCCCCAGGACTGGCAGGCCATGGGCAAAGGTGGTAGCAGAGATTCCAGGAAGCTTTGTGCTGTGGCATTGAAAACGGGGTTCCTACCATTCTCAATGTTCCCTGTCATGAATCCAAGCAGACTCCATTCTACAGCCTGAGTCTGAGGTCTCGGGGCATTGAATAGCAAGGCTTACCTCAATCTCGCCTCCGCCGCGCTGCGCTTAGAGCCCTGTGAAGAGATTGTCAAAGTAAACGGTGGCCAGCAACGCCCAGAGGGCACACTACGACCAGAGAGATGAGTCGATGAGTGTCTCTAAGTTTGGTTCTTTTGGATTCCAAGTATAGATACTCTGAGATTAAATGGTATTGGTCTTTCTCTGCCTGACTTACTTTGCTTAGCATCATGCTCCCAAGGTCCATCCATGTGGTCGAAAATAGCAAGATTTCCTTGTTTATTGTTTTGTTTGTTTGTTGTTTGTTGTCTGTTTTTTATGGCCGCGCACTATGGTATGTATGTGCACCCACCTCTTCATCCATGCATGCACCCATGTGCGCGTGGCTGCTTCCGTGTCTTGGCCGCTGTGGCTAATGCTGCAGTAAACATGGGGTGTGGACATTTTTCTAGTCAGTGTTTTCATTTCCTTTGGATATATTCCCAGGACCGGAATTGCTGGATCATATGGTAGCTCTGTTTTTAATATTTTGAGGATCCTCTGTACCGTCTTCCACAGTCAGTCTCCAACAAGGCTAACGTCTTTCATTACTATAAGGCATGCCAAACTCAGGACACTGGCATTGGTGCAATCACAGAACTTATTCAGAGTTTACTGGTTGTCATGCAGATTTACTTGTGGGTATGGGTCTGTGTGTGTGTGTGCCTGTATGCAATTTAATCATGTGTGCGACTTCCTGTAATCATCACAACAATCAAGGTATTAACTGTGCCCTTGCATTGTTCAGCCCCTCCGTACCCTTCCCTAGCCCTGAACAGCCATTAATCTGGTCTCTACCTTTAAAACTACATCATCACCCAAGTGTTACATAAACGGAATCATGTAGTACGTACCCTTGTGGGGCTGTTTTTTCGTTCAGCACAACTCCTTGAGGATCATCCGGTTTTTGCCTGCATCAATCGTTTGTTCCTTTTTTTATCATAGAATGCAGCGCACTTTGCGGAACCATTCAATTGTAGAAGGACATTTGGGTAGTTTTCAAGTTTGGGCTATTATGAATAAAGCTGCTGTAAGCATTTATGTACAAGTTCCTGCTTAAAAATAAGTTTTCGTTTCTCTGCCCATGAGTATAAGCGCTGGGTTCTACGGTTAAGTCCATTTTCAATATACATTTTTTAAATCTGCCGAATTATTCTCTGGTGTGCATGTGCTGTTTCTCATCCCCAGAGACGTCCACACGACCTCGCCCTCCACATCATCTACAGCACTGAGGGCCAGACCTTGTGTTTACCGTCAGACCCTCTGGCTGGTTCATGTCGGTTTTTCTGTAGTAGCTGGTGCTGCTCTCTCCTCTTGGGCTTTCTTGCCATGTGTGCATCCTCTCTGATGAATGTCTTCTGTTATGCTGGGTCTTCAGTTTTTCTAATGGTTAATTTTGAGGTCTTTAAAATATGGCCTCGACCAGTACTTTGTTGGCTACGTGGTTTAAAAATATTTTCTCTCAGCCCATAGCTTGGATGTTCATCCAAGGCACTTAACAGGAGCCTTTACAAAGCAAAAGTTTTAAATTTTTCTGAGGTCTGATTTATCAATTTTCCTTTTCATGAATTGTGTTTTTAGTGTTAAATCTAATAAATCTTTGCGTAATAGGAGGTCCTGAAGATTTTATCCTTCTTTCCTTGGAGAAGTTTTATAGCTATACCTTTTATATTTAAGCCCATGATCCATCTTTTTTTTTAAAAGATTTTATTTATTTATTCATGAGAGACAGAGAGAGAGAGAGAGGCAGAGGGAGAAGCAGGCTCCCAAGGAGCAGTGAGCCCGACGCGGGACTCGATCCCAAGACCCTGGGATCATGACCTGAGCCGAAGGCAGACGCTTAACGACTGAGCCACCCAGGCGTCCCAGCCCATGATCCATCTTGAGTAATTTCTGTATAAGGCATGTGACTTAGGTTGAAAGTTCTGTTTTCGTTTTTGGTTTTGCCTGTAAATATCCAATGCGCCAATATCATTTGTTTAAAAGACTACTCCTCATCCCCATTGGCTTGTTTTTGCCCCTTTATCAAATTTTAACAGGACAAATTTGTGTGGGTTCTTTATTCGGTTCCGTGGTCTTTGTCTGTCCTTCCGACAAAGCGCAGTCTTGCTTACTATAGCTACTCATTACCTCTTAAGATTGGGAAGAGCGTTTGCTACCACTCTATTCTTTTCCAAAACTGTTTTTACCTATTCTAGAGAATTTCCCATTTCATATAAATTTAGGATAAGCTTGTTCATGTCTACAGAAACCTTGCTGAGATTCTGATAGCAATTTTGTTAAGCCTACAGATCAGTGTAGGAAGAATTGAAATGTGTACTACACTGAATATTCTAATCCACAAACACAATATGTCTTTTCAAGTATGTGGGTCTTCTTTGATTCCTTTCATTTTGTAATTTCTAGCATAGAGATGGTGTACATAATTTTGTTGGATTAATATCTAAGTCTTTCATTTTTCTTTGAAGAAATTATAAATGCCATGTGTTTTATTTTTATTTCCACTTGTTTGCTGTCAGTATACAGAAATATGGTTGATTTTTGTGTGTCAGTCTTGAATACCTTGACTGGATAGAGCTCACTTTTTGTTCTAGGGAGGGTTTTTTCTTTGTTTGTTTTTGATAGATTCTTGGGGTTTCATGTGCAGACAATCATGCCATCTACAGATAGAGGCAGTTTTATTTCTTCCTTTCTAATTCGTATGCCTTTTTATTGCTCTTGTCTTACTGTAGTGGTTAGGACATCCTGTCTTATTGAATAAGAGTGGTGAGAACAGGTATCTTTGTTTTGTTCCAAATCTTAGGGAAGAAATACTCAGTATTTCATCGTTAAGTATGATATGAGCTATAGAGTTTCAGTAGATGCTCTTTATGAGGTTTGGTCTAGTATGTGTTTTGATTTCCACCTGTTTGAAATATTTTTTGTTTGTTTTTGTTTTCTAGTTTATTCATTTTTAAATTTAAATTCAATTAGCTAACATAGAGTACATCATTAGTTTTTGATATAATGTTCAGTGATTCATTAGTTGCTTATAATACCCAGTGCTCATCACATCACCTATCCTCCTTAATGCCCATCACCCAGTTGCCCCATACCCCCACCCACCTCTCTATCTGCAACCTTCAGTTTGTTTCCCGGATTCAAGTGTCTCTCATGGTTTGTCTCCCTCTCTGATTTCTTCCCATTCAGTTTTCCCTCCCTTTCCCTATGGTCCTTTGCGCTATTCCTTATATTCCACATATGAGTGAAACCATATGATAATTGTCTTTATCTGATTGACTTATTTCTCTTAGCATAATACCCTCCAGTTCCATCCACACCGATGAAAATGGTAGGTGTTCATCCTTTCTGATGTCTGAGTAATATTCCATTGTATATATAAACCACATCTTCTTTATCCATTCATTTGTTGAAGGACATCTCAGCTTCTTACACATTTTGGCTATTGTGGACATGCTGCTATGAACATTGGGGTGCAAGTGTCCCTTCATTTCACCACATCTGTATCTTTGGGGTAAATACCCAGTAGTGCAATTGCTGGGTTGTAGGGTAGCTCTATTTTTAATGTCTTGTGGAACCTCCATACTGTTTTCCAAAGTGGCTGCACCAGCTTGCATTTCCACCAGCAGTGTAAGAGGGTTCCCCTTTCTCCACATCCTCACCAATATTTTTTGTTTCCTGTCTGATTAATTTTAGCCACTCTGATTGGTGGAAGGTGGTATCTCATTATGGTTTTGATGTGTATTTCCCTGATGGCAAGTGATGTGGAACACTTTTTCATGTTCTGTTGGCCATTTGAATGTCTTCTTTGGAGAAGTGTCTGTTCATGTCTTCTGTCCCTTTCTTGACTGAATTATTTATTTTTTGGGTGTTGAGTTTGATAACTTCTTTATAAATATTGGATACCAGCCTTTTATCTGATACGTCATTTGCAAATATCTTCTCCCATTCAGTAGGTTGCCTTTTAGTTTTGTTGACTGTTTCCTTTACCCTGCAGAAGCTTTTTATCTTGATGAAGTCCCAATAGCTCATTTTTCTTTTGTTTCCCTTGTCTTTAGAGACATGTCTAGCAAGAAGTTGCTGCGGCCAAGGTCGAAGAGGTTGCTTCCTGTGTTCTCCTCTAGGATTTTGATGTATTACTGTCTCACATTGAGGTGTTTCATCCATTTTGAGTTTCTCTTTGTGTATGGTGTAAAGAATGGTCCAGTTTCAGTCTTCTGCATGTGGCTGTCTGATTCTGTTTGTTCCAGCTTTGTGAAAAATATCAATGGTATTTTGATATGGATTGCATTGAATGTGTAGATTTTACTATTTTTTTTCTGAAATTCATTTCTAGTTTTATCCCATTATGGTTGGAGAACATATTCTGTGTGATTTCAGCTATTTTATTCTTGTTACGTTTTGATTCATCACCCAGGAAAAGTCTGGAAATAGTCTGTCATGATGAATGTTCCACGTACACTTGGAAAGATGGTGCAGGCTTCTGGGAGTGTCACTCGGTTCTGTTGCTCGGTGGTGGTGTCCAGTGGTTCCTTATCCATCTTTGCCCCATCAGTTGCTGAGAATGGGATGCTGGAGTCTCCAACTAGTATTGTGGATTGATTCCCATGGATTTCATTTTTTTCTCAGCTTTATGATTCTCATGGTCTTAAAATACACTTTCAGATCTCATGGGGCTTGTACCCTTCCGTGCTCTTTCAAAATTTCTCTGATCATCCTTATTTCCTTAGGCTTATTTCTTCATGTGAACTTTAGAATGAGCTTATCTAGTAAAAAGACAAAAAAAAAGGAATTCTGCACTTTTATCAATATTACATCAAACTTATAGACACATAAATAATTAACAAATAACTACATAAATAACATTCATGAAGAATAAATATATAAATAACATTTACGATACTGAGAGTCTGAGAATAGGGTATGCATTGTGGTGTTATTTAAATCTTGCGTTATCATACTCATGGAGTATGAAAATGTCTTTATATAAGTTCTGCAATGTTTTGCCTGGCTTATTGTGAGGTACCTCATCCTTACTTTTTTTTCTGTTTACCGATGGGATCTTTTGTTCTATTTTGTCACTATGGTTGGCTTTAACCATTTTAAGGCTCTTGATTCATATCGTAAAGAGGGCTACTACAACCGTGCTCTAAGCACATGTTCATTATCCTGCTTCAAGCTGACGCACGATCGACTGGGCATGACTGAAACTCTCAGAACTCTCCCTAGCGACTTGCCGTGTTCCATTGCAGTAAAAGTCCGGGAGTTCACGATGGCGATAAGATTCTGGCTATGCCACCTGGCTCCCAGATACACTTTCTGGCCTCCTGTCCCATAGCTTCCCCTCATGCTGCCAGTCACCACAGCCTTCTTGGCATTCCTAGGAAATGCTCAGCACTCCCCTGCATCAGAGCCTTTGCACTGGCTACTCCTTCTGCTTCAGTTACCCCCCAGCCAGCAGCATGGTCCATCCCTTCATCTGCTCCCACGTCACCTTATCAGTGAGGCCTTGCCTGGCTAGCTCGACAGCAGAGTAGCTCTTTCCTCATCTCCTTCACCTTCTTTGTAAAACAGCATTTATCAACATATGAAACACCATGTGTTTTATTTATCTTGTATCTTTCCACCAGAAGGTAAGCTCCACGAGGCCAAAGACTTCACCTTGTGTTTCCGGAGACGTCAACCATGTCCAACAGTGCCTCCTCCACTGACGTGCTCAGTCAGTGTTAGTGGAAAGAATGAGTAGTATCCTTCGCTGCGCTGGCTTGGAAAGGGATGACCCCTCAGTGCCTGTCAAACTCCAAACTGCCTCAGATGGCCCCACGCGGGAAGCCTCTGCTTTCTTTTCCATGCGGGGGGAGGGGGGCTTGTGCCTCGAAAGGGGAAGAGAGGACAATGCACACGAACGGGCAGCAGAGGACAGTGTGGCACATGCAGAGCACATTAGACTAGATCCCCAGATGTCAGGAGGTGCTGGCAAAATCACTTCCTTTTCTCTCCCCACAGGAAGCAAATGTCTGGGTCCAGAACTAACACCCAACTTCTGCATTTCTGAGGGAAGCTGCCATAGCTTCCCAGAAGGGAGCAGGATGTTCCTAAGCCAAGAGAGGCTGTGCATGATGGGGGAAGCCCAGGGGCCCTGCAGCCCCTCTACTTCTTCCCTCTTTACTAGAATGGAAAGGGGTCCTGGTGGTCTTCAAGCCGGCTTGCTGTTGGGTCAGAGTCGCCAAACTTCCTTTTAGGCTGTCCTCCAGGGACAGGAATCACAGGCCGTTAGTACTGCTTCCCCATCATGAATAAATACTGATTAAATGCTTGATGCTAAATGCAGTGTCTCTAAGAGTTCCTCACTTAATAAATCTAAGCTACCTCTAAGTCCTTCATTCAACCACAAAGCAAAACACGCAAAATAGATCAAGCTAAGGTGGTGATTGCAAACAATGTTCATTATCGGGGTATTAATTATGCTGAAAACAATCAAATCACCCCATTTTAGGGGAGTGGTTAGATTAATTCTTGCATATTCACAAAATGGAATAATGTGTAGTTCCATCTGAAGTAAATACATGCTATGAGAGATACACGATATGTAGCTAAGTAAACAGAAAGAGATTATAGGGGCACCTGGGTGTTCAGTTGGTTAAGCATCTGACTGCAGTTCAGGTCATGATCTCAGAGTCCTGGGATCCAGCCCTGCATCATCGGGCTCCCTGCTCAGCGGGGAGTCTGCTTGTCCGTCTTCCTCTGCCCTGTCCCCACTAATGCTCTCTCTCTCTCAAATAAATAAATGAAATCTTTATAAAAGAGGATTATAAAATAGTTTACCGTAAGATCGTACTACATGTTTATGAAGAAATTACTATTTAAAAACCAATATTGGGGCACCTGCATGGCTCAGTCATTTGAGCACCAACTCTTGGTTTCAGCTCAGGTCATGATCTCAGGGTCCTGGTATCGAGCCCCATGTTGGGCTCGACACTCAGTGGGAAGTCTGCTTGAGGTTCTCTCTCTCTCTCTCTCTCTGCCTCTGCGTCTCCCCCACTTGCATGCTCTCAGTCTCTCAAATCAATCAATCAATCAATCTTTATAAATACCTAATATTGACCTGGGTCACTTAATCTAGATATTGAAAACAAATTTTATCTTAAGAAGAGAATCACTCTTTCATTGGAGCAGAACACTTCAGTGGGCCCCTTGATTCTGTTAGCAAATATGGCCTCCCCTCTCCCACCCCAGTGCCACATCTAGGGAGTGGGTGGTCACCAAGTATGGCCAAGTCCTTCTGAAAAATAAAATAAAAGAAGTCATAAACAATATGGAAGAATAATTTTCAAAAATATTAGCACAGTTGCTTTTCTCATTGCTGGTTTAGAATTGCAGATTGTTCCTTCAGGCTGGAACTTCCTTCTGTGGGGACAGCCCTTGGTTGCCTCACTCATGACAAACACAGTATGTGTCCAGCACTTCACATGTACGAAGGGCATCATTCACATCATTGGAAGTGTCGGGTCCTCAAAACTGCCTGGAAGGTGGGCAGAGGAAAACACTTATAATTATCAATGGGGAGTGAAGAGCTCAGCTCAGGGAGCTTCCATGACATACCCCAAATCTCAGTGCTGGTAACTACTAACCACTATCGGTGTATGTTTTAAAGTTAGTAACTCAACTTTATTAGTATCGCAGCTGAACACATAAAGCTCAGTTAATTCTCATGAACAATGAACTGTCATGCCACTGAGGGGCCCATGAGAGCGAGGAGGGATGGAGCATTTCCCTGCTCTTCCCACTTGCTGTATGGCAGGGTCTCATCTTATCTTATGATAAATCACTTGAACTTCAGTAGATCTTGATCTTCTCTCCCCTAAAGAGACATTTCCAGCTCCTGCTACACTGTGACCACAGGTCCGGGTGAGGTATTGATCCCCTCGGCCCTAGGTTGATGGGGGTGGTGCCTGAGTTTGCTGGAACCCCTGGACTTACATTTCCTGCTGTAGCGACCTCACCTGAGCCCTCAGGTCCCCTCTGGTTTATACTAAATTGTCCCCAGGATAACATGATAGGAAATACTTCAGGAGCATTGACTGGAAGTACACTTTCCTTCCACCTTCGCTTGTACCAGCATCCTCTCTGCAGATTGTACTAGGGACACACGTGTGCATGCTTAACCACTGGTCCTAGTGCAGGACAGTGGCTGTCCAGGCTGAAGCAGGCGGTGGGAAGGACCTGCCGGTGTGTATCAACATCCACTTACAGAATCTGGGGAGAAAGAGGAAGTCTCTGCCAGCACAGGTATCAGAAGCTCAAGGAGACTAATTTGCCCTGTTTTTCTTTTCACCTTCCACCTACTACCTACCTTTGTGCATCCAGGTAATTGAGAAAACCTTTTCTAGATCTGGTGAGCTTCTGTGTGGACTAGAGCATGTGATCTCCATTCAAAGTGTTACAGAGGAAAACGGTGGAGAACCATTGAGAGTCAATTCTGGTTTGGGCACCTGGGTGGCTCAATCAATTAAGTAAGTGTCTGCCTTGGGCTCAGGTCATGATTTCATGGTCCTGGGATTGAGTGCCACATCGAGCTCCCTGCTTGCATGGAGGCTGCTTCTCAGTCTCCTCCCTGCTTGTGCTCTCTCTCTCTCTCAAAATAAATAGGTAAAATCTTAAAAAAAAAAAAGTCAATCCTTGTTCTTCCATTACTGTTTTGTATTAGAGTTTCCAGCTCACTGACGGCCACCTGGTGTTGTTCTAGGCTGTTCCCTGGAAGTCGGGGTCTACCAAGCCTTATCAAAACAGATCTACAAATGATTCTTTTGGATGGTGACTCCTGTTGGGAAGAACTGGGCCATGGCCTCCTCTTCTCTCTTATGTTGAATCTTGGGTACCTGCATTTCCCAGAGTGAACATTTGATTTTTCAAATCCTAGGACTGTATCCTCTCTATGTAGCTTCAATCATGATTTTGACTGAATCAGGTTTGGTATTTATGACACCCTCTGTTACCTCACTTCACAGTGCACTGCTTCAAACATCTTTGCATATTTTGACGTTTACTTTCCTCTCGGGGGGATACTTCTAATATGGGATTACTGAACCAGAAAGAATTTGAACAGATCTTTTCACACAGTGTGAAATTATTTTTCTGAAAAACTACCATTTTTCAGTGCTACTAGCAATACGCTTACTTCCAAATGACCTACTGTTATTGCAATGTATTCTTCATGTGTATTTTTGTTAATGTAACTGCACTGCCTAGGAAAATACTGAGATATAAATTAACATGTCTTCCTCTCGTTCCTCTACCTAAGTAGAATTCACTGCCTGCTCAGCTCAGCGTCCAGCCCTGACAGAGATAATGGGATGCAGAAGCCCAGAGTGGAGGGGCTGATTTCTGGAGAGAGGGCACAGAGGTAGCTATAGAAGAAAATACTCTGAACCAAAAAGAGAAGAAGGTTAGAGATAGAAGAGGTGAAGAGAGAGGAGAGACAGGGGAACCAGCATTGGAAGATTTTTTTTTTAAGTTTTATAAGTAATAGCTGCTATGTTGAGTGTACTTTTGAGGGGGAAAGCGTGTAAAAATGAGATGTTGAGGAAATTTGGCTTTGCGTTTTGGGTGCAGTTTCTTTTTAAATATAGTTAGGAAAGAGATAACCTTCACCATGACTTCCACAGTCTTTGACCTATTTAAAAAAAAAAAAAGAATATATACTTACCAAGTTATAATGATTGTCAAAATACCCACTTAAATTTGAAGGATATTGCAGAGAACACTGTGATATTAATAATGCCCACTGGGGAAATCACAGAGTTTTGACTCCTAGGTGCATTAGATGGGGAGGGAACCAGAGCTCTAGTGTTAAGTGAGTTCATTCATATGAAGTCTAAACAACTCCTCCATAGCTCAGACTTTGCTTTTCGACCCTGCTTCCAAAGAAATACAATTCCCTTTATTTTTAATTTAAATTCAATTAGCCAGTACACCATCACTTTCAGATGTAGTATTCAACAATTTATCATTTGTGCTCATCATGTCATGTGCCTTCCTTAATGCCCATCACCCATTTGCCCCATCGCCCCAACCTCTCCTTCCGCAACCCCCAGCTTATTTCCCAGAGTCAAGAATCTCTCACGGTTTGTCTCCCTCTCTGATTTCTTCCCATTCAGTTTTTCCCTCCCTCCCCCTGTGATCCTCTGTGTTATTCCTTATACTCCACATATGAGAAACCATATGATGATTATCTTTCGCTGATTGACTTATTTCTCTTAGCATAATACCCTCCAGTTCCAGCCACGTCGATGTAGGCTGAATTCATGGGTGTTCAGAATGTTTTGATAGTTATCTAGCTAAATTAAAGGGACCAGATGAAACGAGGTCCCTTACTCTTCAGCCATCTTGCCTCCTCCTCCTGAAATACAACTTGTTAATAAATTACAGTGTTTCCTAGAAGGAGAAAGGTTTTGGGTAGACTTTTTCCCCTCCCGCCATGAAAAATGGTCTCCTGGGAACCGTGTGGCCCTTGTGTGCACAACCAGGCAAGTATCAAACCACAGTTCCAGGCCATGTGCTGCCAGCAACAAGAGAAATTCATGGCGGGGTGATGGTAGAGGAAGACCCCCAGCTGTTGTAAGATCCCTTCCTGCCTCCCCAAGCTTACAGGTTGAGCAACCTGGGAGGTAAAGAAGTATTGGGGATTAAGTGAGGCTCTGCATGGTCTAGTTGATGCCTGCAATGTCCCCAATGAGTGTCACAGACCTGGTAAGAACCCAGGACTCCCAAGATGTGGGAAGGGAAGGGGACCCTAGCGATGATCGGGAAAGGGTGACATCTGGTGGCACCAGGTAGGAAAGAGGAAGCAGACCTTCTTCCTCACTCCTCAGGAGGCAAATACAGTCAGATATCCGCACCACAGCCCCCAGGTAGTCCTGTTAACGTATTTTCCATCAGGACTGTTATGAATTTCGAAAACATAAGATTTCCTAAGCCTGATTTGGGCAGCAATTGGGCTGAGCCAGAGAACACCACCCCAAAGGGTGGCAGAGAGCAGCCATGAGAACCCAGTCAGAGCAAGGTAACACCAAGGGTGAGGATGAACTTTAAAGTCCAAGGGACCCTGGGTGACCCAGTTAAATGTTTTAAACCTTGTTAAATGATCACAATAATTGTCCTGGGTAAAACTTTGGCAGGGACTAAAGATAAAGTGTTAAGTATTCAGTCTATACCTCATCCTCCCCTCTGTGGGAAATCCCTTGTTGGTGCTGCTCTGGAGAGAGGGCACAGAGGATCAGTAGAATCTAAGGAGATTATATTAGGTCAGTATGACCCAATGTGAGTTTTGGAATATATTCGAAGGTGGACTGAGGACACATAAAAGACTTTGCAGATACTTAAGGTTAAATATTGTCAATGTATTTGGTAACAACAGCAACAAAACCCAAAAAACAGAAAACAATGCTTAATACAAGTTTTTGCTAATGAAAGTTTAACACATATTTTTAAAGGGGGGTAGAGCTTAGCTAATTAAATTTCCTAGACACTTTCAACTGTGTTTATAAATGTAAATCCCAGTAAACTGTCTGACTAATAAATCTTCTCATGGTCTTAAGTAATCACAAATCAAATGAATACACTTAGTAATATGCTGTCTATTATGTTTTCCACAGTGATGTTTACAAACAGTACAATTCTCTTACAACTTTCAACTTAAAGCCACGGTCCTATGGGCAAATTCCTCCTCCACCATCGAGTGGTCTGATTGATTTAATTGATCGCCTAAGAAAAAAGATGGGATGCTATGATTTCTCTAAATGAACAGTATGGGTAGTATCCAGAGTATCATCAAGATGGGCTGGTGGCAATAGCCAAACTGTGGAAAGAGCCAAGATGTCCATCGATAGATGAATGGATAAAGAAGATGTGATATATATATATATATATATATATATATATATATATATATATATATATATATATATATACAATGGAATATTATGCAGCCATCAAAAGGAATGAGATCTTGCCATTTGCAATGACGTGGATGGAACTGGAGGGTATTATGCTGAGCAAAATAAGTCAATCAGAGAAAGACATGTATCATATGACCTCACTGATATGAGGAATTCTTAATCTCAGGAAACAAACTGAGGGCTGCTGGAGTGGTGGGGGGTGGGAGGGATGGGGTGGCTGGGTGATAGACACTGGGGAGGGTATGTGCTCTGGTAAGCGCTGTGAATTGTGCAAGACTGTTGAATCTCAGATCTGTACCTCTGAAACAAATAATGCAATATATGTTAAGAAAAAAAAAAGAAGAAGAAGAAGAAGGTAGCGGGAGGGGAAGAATGAAGCAGGGGAAATCGGAGGGGTAGACGAACCATGAGAGACGATGGACTCTGAAAAACAAACTGAGGGTTCTAGAGGGGAGGGGGGTGGGAGGATGGGTTAGCCTGGTGATGAGTATTGAGGAGGGCACGTTCTGCATGGAGCACTGGGTGTTAGGCACAAACAATGAATCATGGAACACTTCATCTAAAACTAATGATGTAATGTATGGGGATTAACATAAGAATAAAAAAAAATGATGGGCTGGTGGGATCCCATGCTGCCCCTTATAATGCTTCCCCTGTGTGTACTCAAAAGAAGATTCCTATCAAAGTTTTGGAGCTTTGACGCATTTAGTTAGGATACTTGGTTCTCTATAGTACCCGCCCCCTGGTGTTTAATGCATCTGGCAAGGTGATTGCTATTTGCACATCACTGGTTACTCTTAATAATGCAGAGATACCGTTTATGCTCTTTTTGAATTAGGTGACCCTCTGGATTCTATTTTTATATTATCAGACAGAAAAATGAGAGCTTGTTTAAATTATTAAATGGAAGGAAAAGTGAGGACCACAATGAAGTGAAAAATAACACCTTATGAGCCATCACTTTAAGATTATCAGATTTGACACATGGAATATTAGGGAAAAGGTGTTGTTTTCAAGAAAATATGCCAATAATTTAGAATATTTGGAGTTATTTCCTTAGAATATAATAAAAATTCTTTCTTAATTAGAAAAATTTTTAGAGAATTATGTGCAAAACACATATTAGAGCTCAAATAAATATTGACCTTTTTTTCTCAAAACACCTCACACAATTCTAAATCATTTATTTATTACACATTTTAAAAATGGCATTCTCACCCCAATGTTCAGAGAAGCAATGTCCGCAATAGCCAAACTGTGGAAAGAGCCGAGATGCCCTTTAACAGATGAATGGATAAAGAAGATGCGGTCCATATATACAATGGAATATTACTCAGCCATCAGAAAGGATGAATACCCAAATTTTGCATCAACATGGATGGGACTGGAGGAGATTATGCTAAGTGGAATAAGTCAAGCAGAGAAAGTCAGTTCTCATACAGTTTCACTTATATGTGGAACATAAGGAATAACATGGAGGACATTAGGAGAAGGAAGGGAAAAAATGAAGGGGGCGGAATCAGAGGGGGAGAGGAACCTGAGAAACTATGAACTATGAGAAACAAACAGGGTTTTAGAGGGGAGGGGGTGGGGGGATGGGTTAGCCTGGTGATGGGTGTTAAGGAGGGTATGTACTGCATGGAGCACTGGGTGTTATACGCAAATAGTGGATCGTGGATCACTACATCAAAAACTAATGATGTACTGTATGGTGACTAACATAACATAATAAAATAAAATAAAAATGGCATGCTCGCGGTTAATTTATTAGATACTTAAATATTCAAATTATCTTAAAATTACAAATATTTAAAGTACCAAATATACAAAGCTTATTTCTCAACATGGTAGAGAAATATTAAAAATATGCACTTTATTTTGCCATATCAATTCTTACTTCTTTTTAACTGGGCTAGAGCTCCTGATCCATGAAAGAAACAATGTTAGCATTTTGATGTAATTTGGAGTTACTAAATATTAGCAATAATTGCTAGTTACAGAAACCTGAATGATGATGGCTTTACAGTGTTAGGAATTTGTTTACACTTCACCTGAAAAACATCTATTCCTGCAAAAATGGAATCTTCACAAAGAGGGTCACAAAGTCTGATCAGTCATGCAGTGTCCCTTCCACTGCAGGTTCCACCTTGCACCCACGGTATTATCTTCCTCCTACTGAATTTGACACTTTCGTCATTTTCAGTGTCCTGGGCTCTTTCTAGCTTTCTATTCTGTCATCCTTAGCACATGGTTTCCATCCTAAAGCTCGCCTCAAGGTTATAACCACAACATTCCCATGTGAAGTAGGAAGAAGGAAGATTAGCAAGGCTTCCATGTTGAGTTAGCCTCATCCCCAACAATAACCTGTTGAGGGGTTATTCCAAACAGTTTCTGTCTACACACCATCTCCTGGAATGCAGCCACATGGCCACTCCTATCTGCAAAGGAGCAGGAGGGAACCTGGGCGTTCATCTGTTACATTACTGCCCCCTGCTGTTACTAGCTGGGCAGGGGTTGGACTCTTTGGTGGGAACAGCTGCCTTTGCAACACCCTGCTGACCACCTCAGCTTTATGGTGTGGGTAGACTGATTATGCATGTCAAACACCTGAGGTTACAGACCTCTAGGGTTACTTTTTTCAAAACTGAAAAATAATTTGATCTCTGTTTTATACTCTCCATGGCAGTAAAGACTTCTATCAACGTCCTATAAATGGGTTAGTCTTGCTATTCACTGTCCCCAGATGCAAATTACATCTTGACAAATTTTCAAGCCTGGTTTGAGCCTATGACCCTCCTCTCATCAGGTCCCCATTTTGTGTCTTTGCCATTAGGTTGGATTTAACTAATTGTATTCCAAACCCTCTTCATAGTGTTAGGTGGGCAGGAGCACAATACCCACAGATATTTATGTAGCATCGATTGTAATCAGCATATCTTTTATTTTTAAAGATCTTTTTCCTTTTTTTAAAAGTAAGCTCCATGCCCAGTGTGGAGCCCAATGCAGGGCTTGAACTCACAACCCTGAGATCAAGACCTGAGCTGAGATCAAGAGTCTGATGCTTAACCAACTGAGCCACCAAGGCATCCCTGTAATCAGCATATCTTACACACCAGCTTCTGGATCTGAAGTCAGAGCTTCTAGGGTCTTTCTAATGAAGAAAGGGGACTTGAAGGTACACAAAGGTAAGATATAGAAGAGAGCTCTAGAAGTCAGGAGGAGGGGCAGGAGAATTAAGAGATTGGGATAAGAAGTCTTCAGGGAAATCAGAAAACTGGAGATTGGGGAAACAAACAAAGGAGTTTGGGGTGAGCAGATGCCATGATGAATTTTCAAGAGTGATCTGTAAGGGAGAATTTTAGAAAGCTTTACTGTGTGCTCTATGTTGCAATATCCATCATATCTTATCCACTCTTGTCACCTCCTCCAGAGACGGTCATTAAGGCCTGTGTTACTGTTCAAGTCTTCTGAATTTCTACATTTTTTGCAAGTGCCACATTGCCAGAACAGTTATTGAGAGAGAGCAGAGACCCATTTATTGGAATTCAGTAGTGTAGTGACTTGTGATAGCCAACATCTGTTCTAGGGAATTCAGTGAGAACACGGTTGTATGTGGTGGACCTCACACTTCCAGATAAATTGTGGGAAATTCAAGACTCTTGTGTGCTTTGTCCAGAGCTCTGGCAACACTAGGCTGACAGAAACTCTCCATTCTACCAATGCATAGATGTAGGTTAGAGACAGCCATGTGGGGAACTGAGAAACAAAGAGTCCATCCATCAGCAAGCATTTATTGAGCATGTATTATATTTCAGGTATTCTATACACTGAGAACAGAGGTGGACAAGATAGATAGCATCCCTTCTCCTAAGGAGTTTGTATTTAGTGAGCTTGAGGCAGTCTATCACATTTCCTGCAGGAGCTACATTTGAGACAGGGAGGCAAAGGGCATGGAATGATGACCTGAGACCATTAGGGATATGGACACCTGAAGAGACACCAATATGGAGGGATGACTTGCTTGAAGGCCAAATGGCACGATCAGACATCTACACAGATAGAAAGTGTCTACTGAGAACCAGATCCCCAACATGTGCCTTTCTGCACTCTCTCCTGCACACACCTGATCCTAGCATCCTTCTCAGGGATAAGGAGGAGGGGGCAACATTAGGTCAAGTGAGAAAACTCTGATAGAACTGAAATTAACCTGCATTGGCAAGATTGAAGTCTATTTATTTATTTGGTAGTAGGCAGAATGGAGACTAGAGATAGAAATTAAATTTACTTATAAAACTTAGAAGAAAATTGTCATTGTTGTACACTTTGTTTCTGACTTACTATATTTCCATTCGGTATATCTGGTTATAAATCTAATTGAATTGGGATCATCTAGAAATCACTTTGGTGTCAGTATGTGGAATGGTAATTAAGATTAGTATTTGGATTGGCATTAAAATATATTCTAAGAGATATCGATGATTAGGCTCACTAGGAGGTTTTTCTTGGTGATTTTGGATTGAATACACCCAGTATTAAAATAAACTCACTTTCATGTTTCGACAACCTAAGGATCACAGCAGATGTGAGAATATGTTTAATTTTTCAGTGAGATTCAGGTAAATTTTAATAATTAAGTAAGGATTACATTATGGGGATTTTTAGAGGAAGAGTTATAATCAAGGTAAGTGTAGGAAATATCAATAATGCTCTTGCTTCAGGTTGGATATCTTGATTTAAGTATATATGAAACACATGGCTTCAATTTAAGGCTAGGAATGATGAGTAGATGCTGGTGTTGGGCTTCATCAGGGTTTGCATTGAGAGTAAAAGAGTCCAGATGCAGATCTTCACTTCATTGCCTTCTTGAGGATGTATTGAGGCAAAGAGGGTCAAAAGATGGAATGTCACATAATCAAATACCCAATACTTTGGGATCAAGTTGAGGGAGCAACTCAAGTTGTCTGCCATGGGTTCAGGCTTAAAGAAGACCAGGAAGTGGGCTGACAAAAAGTAGAAATAGAAACAAGTCATGGGATAAGGGTTGGAGGAAAGGAAAGTGTTAGAAAGTTCAAGGAAAGAGAAGCTGCATTCAGAGGACTGGATGTTGGCATTTATAGGACTGGGAGGGAGTGAAGGGGGAGTTTCAAAAGCTGGGAGTTTAAGGGATTGAGAGGAGGCTGTCAGTAAGAGACTTATCCAGATAGGGGGATGGGGTGGGATGCAGGGTTAGAGAAGCCCAAAACTGTGTGGGAGTAGACAGTTGGCTGGAGAATATTGACATCTGACACAGATCAGAGGTAGGTGAGAAACGACCAATATCAAGGAGCTTAACCACTGGGTTTTCCTCTAGGAGTTTTATGGTTTCATGTCTGGTATTCAAGTCTTTCATCCATTCTGAGTCTATCTTTTGTACAGTGTAAGATAGGCATCCTGTTTCATTCTTTTGCCTATGGCTGTCCAGTTTTCCCAACACCATTTATCTAAGAGACTGTTCTTTCCCTGTTGTATATTCGTGGCACCTTTGTTGAAAATCAATTGACTATATACGCATGGGTTTATTCCTGGGTTCTGTTCTGTTCCATTGATCTATGTGCTTATTTTTGTGCCAGTACCATACTGTTTCGATTACTACAGCTTTGTAATAAACTTTAAATCTGAAATTGTGATACCTCTGGGGTTTTGCTTTTCTTTTTCAAGATTGCTTTGGCGATTCAGGGTCTTTTGTGGTTCCATACAAATTTTAGGATTCTTTGTTGTACTTCTCTGAAAAATACTATTGGTATTTTGATAGGGATTGCATTAAATCTGTAGATTGCTTTGTGTAGTATGGACATTTTAACAATATTTGTTCTTTCATTCCATGAGCACGGAATGTCTTTTCATTTGTTCATATCTTCTTCAGTTTCTTTCATCACTGTCCTATCATTTTCAGAGTATAAGTCTTTTACCTCCTTGGTTAAATGTATTCCTAAGGTGGTTTTATTTGGTGCAGTTGTAAATGAAATTGTTTTCTTAATTTTTATTTCTTCTACTTTGTTATTAATGTATGGAAACAGCAGATTTCTGTATATTAATTTTGTACCTTGCAAATTTACTGTATTCATTTATTGTTCTAATGGATTTTTTGCTGGAGTATTTAGGGTTTTACATCCCTTTTACATGGTATTATAACATCTGCAAATAGTGACAGTTTTACTTCCTCCTTTCCAATTTGGATGACTTTTATTTTCTTTTTCTTGCCTAATTGCTCTATAAGACTGTGGGACTTCCAGAACTATGTTGAATAAAAGTGGTGAGAGTGGACATCCTTGTTTTGTTTCTGATTTTAGAGGAAAAACTTTCAGTTTTTCACAATTGAGGATGATGTTAGTTGTGGGCTCGTCATAAATGGTGTTTATTATGTTGAGGTATATTCCCTCTAAACCCACTTTGTTGATAGTTTTTATGATGTTGATAGTTTTATGAGCAGATGTTGAATTTTGTCAAATATGTTTTCTGCATCTATTGAGATGATCATATGATTTTTATCCTTCATTTTATTAATGTGGTGTATCATGTTGATGGATTTGCAGATATTGAACCATCCTTGCTTTCCTGGAATAAATCCCACTTGATGGTGGTGAATAACCCTTTTAATGTATCGCTGAATTCAGTTTGCTTATTTTATTTCTTTGAGGACTTTTGCATCTATGTTCATTAGGAATATTTGCCTGTGCTTTTCTTTGCTTGGTAGTGTCTTTGTCTGGTTTTGGTATCAGGGTAATGCTGGCCTCATAGAATATATTTGGAAGCTTTCCTTCTATTTTTTTGGAATAGGTTGAGAAGAATAGGTATTAACTCTTCTTTAAATGTCTAGTAGAATCCACCTTTGAAGCCAACTGGTCCTGGATTTTGTTTGTTGGGGAGGCAGGAGGCTCTTGCACAGAGCCTGGAGTGGGAGGAGACAGCTGCACAAAGTGCTAGCATGCCAATTTAGCAACTGCTTCTTTCTTTGTTATAGTCCTGTGCATCTTGTGAATGATGACCCTGTTGGCTCTCAGAGCTCAGTAATTTGGGTGCACATCCCTTGGGTGGAAGCCATAGAATTTGGAGTGCTAGATGTGTGGTCCAAACACTTTCCTCCTCAGGGAGAAGCTGGAAGTTGGAGGTTCTCCCTTGAATGCAGGTGCTGTGCCAAGGGTGAGCGTGTGTCTCAGCTTTTTCTACACATTTTAATGTGGGTATTTTCTGAGTTGCACAATGTGTAGGAGTCACTCGATTTGTTTCCAGATTTCTTCCAGAGGGAATTGATCCATATCGAGTTGTATACTTGGTGTGTCCATGGGAGGAGGGAAATTCAGGAGCCTCCTATGTTGCCATCTTGGTGATATCCAAAAAGGGTTTTAACTCAAGTTGGCCCACAGCACTTCATGGTTGATTACAAACTCCAGTCCCCTGGTTTCACAATCTTTGAACATGTTCTGAACAAATGGTCTAGCACTCATATTTCCAGCCTTAGGGCCTCTGCCCATAATGTGACCATATGAAAAATCAGATTTAGGAGCAAAAGAGGCACTACTAACGATTTTATGGGGAACTATGAGAGAAGTTAGAGAACTTACATTACTCCCACACAATAAAAAAATAAAATGAAATAAGTTCCAATTAAACATTTCAATTCTTCCTAATGTGTCTCTTCTCAGCCTCACAGAAAGTGATTCTTGGTCCTACCTCTAGAGATACAAGGTATCTGTGTCTGCGTCTGTGTTTATATCTGAGTCTGTGCCCATATTAATCTACATACAGTTTTTTCCATTTATACAGTGAGGGTTTTTAGCCAACTTTCTTACTATTCACAACTTACCAATATTTTCAGGTCTCAACAGTTAATATTAAATTACCAATTTATTTAAAATATTAACCAGTTATGAATTATAATTTATATTATTTTAATGATTAATTATTAATATGATTATAAAGAATTATTAGCCAAAATATTAATTAATTAACCAAATAGAAAGGATAAATACTCTAATAGTTACAAGAATATACTAGAACTATGAATTTAAAATGTTATTCTAGAAATGTTATACTTATACAGTGGCATTCAAAATATACTGCCTTCTAATATGGCACTTACATCTTTATGTAAATAATTGTCTTGAACCCACCACTAACTCCAGCCCTCCTCCTTCTAGAGTCTCAAACATGCCTGTACACAAGAAATAATCAGTGGATGTTTCATGTTAACTTAAGATTTTTGATTAAAATTTTGTTACCAGCTTCAAGGGCACTGAGAGAGCAGTGACAGAGAATATCCACAGTCTGCTCTTCCTGGTCCCATTTCTCCTTTTCTGTGCCCTCAGCCCTCCCCTCAGGTCACTGTCATCTCTGCATTCCATTCCCACCCTCTTTTGAGGGACAGGTGACATGCTTCAGAAAATAATAAAGAACAAGAAAATAAAGGAACTGGGCACCCCACCCAGATCCCATGGAAAAGGAATGGTGTGGTTACTCAGAAGAGGATCTGTAGACCCCAGAGAAGAGACATTTGGGCTGGACAGAACAGAAATGTTTCTCTCGGTCACACAGATTAATGAAAATTGTCACCTTCTGGGTGAGGAAGAATTGGCATTTCATAGTGCAGCATTCCCACAACTGAGTAGGAAGCACAGCAGACTGTGCATGTGACTTGTTCCAGAGCGCTCATTTCACCACTAAGATTATGTCCTCCATGGTGAGGCAGTGTAGTAACCCCGGGGACACTTCCCCGTCCATGGCTGGTCCATCAGATAGCTCCTCCTGCACTCTTCTCCTGGCCCTGTGCTGGAATATTTATTCTTACGTTACCAGAATAGAGGCTTTTTAACATGGGAATGTCCGTCTTTCATAGGAACTAGGTTTAGGATCAGGGATGTTCAGGGAACGAGTTTTGGATCAGAGAGGAGCTAATGAAGACTACTTAGCCCTAGGAAGTCAACTGGCCTTCCCTGATGGGTGCTTATCTGAGGTGTAACCCCATTGACTACTTGCTTTGCTGTCATTTTTGATTTCCCATTTAAAAGAGGAACTCGAAAGTGGATTAAGCAAGATTAAATTAAGTATTTATTCAATAAAAGGCAGAAATGAAAGCTGATCATTCTAGCAAAAAATAAAAATAAAAATAAAAAAAGGTCTAAATCCTTGTCAAGAAATCTACTTGCAAAGGGCCAAAGTGTCTTCTTGGAGATCACATAGCTATTAACCGACTGAGTTAGGACCCTCAGGTACACTGTCTCTTGCCTATTATGTACACATTACCTTGTACAGGCTGGGGGATAGAGGCCATGGGGTCTCCAAGAGGAAAAACTGATGGGAAATAAGTATTCTGTCCATGTGGGGTTTGCATGATGAAAGGAAGATCTGAAGAGTTAACAGCATACTGACGTCCACCTGCCTCCAAAGCACAAGCTCTCAGCCTCTGCACTGTGATGCCTCTTTGTAAGGACAATTCTGGGCAAGTGGAGAAAAGCATGGGCCCAAGTTCCAGGCAGAGCATACCAGGTACATCAGGACAGCCTGGGCCAGTTGTCCTGCCAGCAGGACATGGACAGCCAGGCAGGATGTAGAGGGGGCAGCCAGGTTTATAGGCTTCCTCTCTGCCGGCCCCATTCTTCTGACCATCACCCCCTGTCCTCCTCTCTTTTGGATTTCTCATTTTGGGTGCCTGAAGAATGAGAGGCCTCTACAACTTCACTGTTCTCCTGGGGGAAGCCAGAGCCCAGGTGTCCTGTCTGCCCCTCAGCATGCACACTGGCCCCCAGACTCACAGGTTGTTGTTTGTTTTTAAAGAAGTTTTTAGGAACTTTTTCCTAACACTGATGAGAATGTTTTTGTAGCCCTGAGACTTGGGGACAAAAAAATCATTAGTAATTATCAACAAACCATAAATAACAGAATATCTATTGACAGGCCATGTGACTGAACACCTACAGTTATGGAAAGTTCATGTTCTCTGGGACCATCTATTCTGTCTTTAGATTTTTTCATGATGAGTTGAAAAAAAATTTTTCCTATACTTTCCATACAAAGGTCTTGTTATCACTTCAGGAATCTCACAGAACAATTTTACTCTAAATGACTGAAGACTGTGCTTATGCCCACTCAACCCCAAGTCCCGGATCTATTCCTCATTTTGAGCTCCTTCTCAATCCTGGACACTATGGGGGTGGGGGGGAGGGAGGCAGATAAACGTATGAAAGGAACAGAAGGAGATCAATGGTTCCAGTTAACAGGTGCTTACAGTTGTACACAGGGAAGAGCAACCAAACCCACCAGAATCCTATTTTCTAGAAAAATTACTTTTGGAAAATCACCCAAGAGCACCCTAGTTAGATCTAGGTAAGATGGGTGCACATTAAAACCTTGTCCCCCAATGAGTGACTGCTATGAATCTCGGAAAAATAACCTATCCATCATTATGGTGGTGGACCTCTGTAGACTTGGTATCCTGTTAGAGCTTCAGATCTTCCTTTGATCATGCAAACCCCACATGGACAGATTACGTATTTTCTGCCAGTTTTTCCTCCTGGAGACCCCATGACCTTTATCCCCTAGCCCATACAAGGCAATGTGGACATAATGGGCAAATGGTGTTTCTGATGGTTCTAAAGACTCAGTGGTGTTCTCTGGCTACCAATAGTCATTCACTCATTCACAGAGTCAACAATCATTTATTGTGGGCCAAGCTCTGGGAATATGAAGGGGGACAACTCAGGTAGTTTCTTACTCTCATAGAGAACACTAATGATTGGCATACTCATTACTTGTAGAGGGGTTTCGCCTTGGCCCTAAGACAGCAGAATATGTAGCTCAGCCTTCAACAGAGTTCCCCAGAGAGCGTCTTCTGTGTTCTGATGTATGTCATGGATTGCCATCCTCCAGACAATGATAGACTCCCACACAGCTTTGGGCTTCCCCACCCTCCACACTCCATCCCATCTCCCTCATCTGGATAAACCTCTTACCCACAGCCCCTTCTCAATCCCCTAAATGCCCAGCTTCTGAAACTCCCACCTTTGTTCCCTCCCAGTCCCCTGACCTGGGCCTTTTTATTGCCCAGAACTGCTTCTTCTCTAAGACCTTAATCACCCCTCTCCAAATCTCCTGTATCTACCCATCCAATGAACTTCCTAATGCTTGCCATCTTTGACCTTCCTCAGTGACATCCCCTTTCCCACAGGTCATTTCTCTTTTCATTTTTCCTTAGCCAATTTCCTGGCCTCCTCTATGTCTTGCAGGCCCCTTAGTTTGTTCTCTTGGCCCGAACCCCAGCTTGACCACCTCTCAGCATGCTTTCCTTAGGAGCCTCCAAGTCTGGATCTGTGAGGCCCACATCTCTTCCTGACCTTCTGACTGCAGCTGGAGAGGGTGTCACGGCTAGGCACATAGTGTCCCTCACACAGGAGGGTTTCCAGCCCCCTGCTGAGTACAGTCACACTGCTCACCCTTACCTGGGTCCCTTTCCTCTCCATGATGGTTCCACCTTTCACCACCCCTGCACCCCTGTCCAATCCAGCCTCCCTGGCTCCCCAGAAGCAACATATCCCCCATGACACCCCCCAGACACTGTGCCTACGACGTACAGTCCCCTACTTTCCACCTGCGGTTGCTGACATTTACCTGTATTTTCACCCTCTGGCACATTTTTCCCTTCCAGAAATCTAAGAATTACCTGAAACCACTAATTACCCTCATGTTCCCATCCAAAGAGCAAAGTCTTCTTATGGATTCTACCATTAACTAGGTCTGGCAGCCCTCCCCTCCCTCAATATCCCTCACCTGCTCCCCTGGACCGGTGTCTCTTCGCGAGCCTCCCTGGGGCCAGACTTCCCAGCTCCCCTCCATGTTGGAATCAGAATTCGATCTCCACGTGGGTCACATCCCGCCAAGGCTCCCTGTGCCTTTGGGATAATGCCCTCTCCTTTCCTCTCTTCATGTTCCTGACTCTGCTGGTAAAATATTATATTGGTGAGAAAGCTTTCATCTTTATTTTTTCTTCCTTTTCTTTCATCCAGTTTCCACATGAGGGGGAGACATAGATCTGAACACGGAGGCCTGAGCTCCCTGCTGTCTGGTGGGCCATGGGCCACAGAAAGTCCTTTTCCTCCAAGTGCAAACTCAGTAGGGCAAGTCTGCTTCCTGTAGCTGAAGGTAAATGTACAGGATCTGGGATCTCAGTTGCAATCTAATCGAGATTCATCGACAGGAAAACTGATTTTTTAGCCTTTTCTACATTCTGAGTCTGTTACAGCATCATTTCAGAATTTGGAGAGTGAGGGTGTGAGGAATTAGAATTTACAAACCCATTTGTAATAGACCCTCCACTACCTGTACATTTATATATTTATTTATTTATTTATTTCTATATGTTCAGTTAGCCACTGTATAGTACATCATTAGTTTTTGATGTACTGTTCAATGATTCATTACTTGAGTATAACACCCAGTGCTCATCACAACATGGGCCCTCCTTAATACCCAAAACCCTGTTACCCCATCCCCTCCTCCCCTCTGAAACCCTCAGTTTGTTTCCCAGGGTCCATAGTCTCTCATGGTTCATCCCCCTCTCTGATTTCTCCCCCTTCAGATTTCCCTCCCTTCCCCCATGGTCTTCTGTGCTATTGCTTATGTTCCACATATGAATGAAACCATATGATAATTGCCTTTCTCTGCTTGACTTACTTCACTTAGGATAATCCCCACCAGTTCCATCCATGTCAGTGCAAATGGTGGGTATTCATCCTTTCTGAAGGCTAAATAATATTCCATATCATATATGTATCACATCTTCTTTATCTATTCATCTGTTGAAATGCATCTCGCTCCTTCCACAGTTTGGTTATTGTGGACATTGCTGCTATGAACATTGGGGTGCACATGCCCCTTCTTTTCACTACATCTGTATCTTTGGGGTAAATACATTGCCTGACTTCAAGCTATATCACAAAGCTGTGATCACCAAGACAGCAGGGTATTGGCACAAAAACAGACACATAGACCAATGGAACAGAATAGAGACCCCAGAAATAGACCCTCAACTCTATGGTCAACTAATCTTAGACAAATGAGGAAAAAATACTTAATGGAAAAAAGACAGTCTCTCCAGTAAGTGGTGCTGGGAAAATTGGACAGCTACACATATAAGAATAAAACTAGACCATTCTCTTACACCATACACAAAGATAAACTCTAAATGGGTGAAAGACCTCAATGTGAGACAAGAATCCATCAAATTCCTAGAAGAGAACATAGGCAGTAACCTCTTAGACATCGGCCACAGCAACTTCTTTCAAGACATGTCTCCAAAGGCAAGGGAAACAAAAGGGAAAATGAACTTTTGGGACTTCATCAAGATAAAAAGCTTCTGCACAGCAAAGGAAACAGTCAACAAAACTAAGAGGCAACCCACAGAATGGGAGAAGATATTTGCAAATGACATTACAGATAAAGGGCAGGTATCAAAGATCTATAAAGAACTTCTCATACTCAACACTCAAAAGACAAATAATCAAGTCAAAAAATGGGCAGAAGACATGAACAAACACTTCTCCAAAGAAGACATACAAATGGCCAATAGACACATGAAAAAATACTCAACATCACTAGCCATCAGGGAAATACACATCAAAACTGCAATGAGATACCACCTTACACCAGTTAGAATGGCAAAAATTAACAAGTCAGGAAGCAACAAATGTTGGCAAAGATGTGGAGAAAGGTGAACCCTCCTATATTGTTGGTGGGAATGCAAGCTGGTGCAGCCACTCTGGAAAAGAGTATGGAGGTTCCTCAAGATGTTAAAAATAGAGCTACCCTATGACCCAGCAATTGCATTACTAGGTATGTGTACCTTTAGACACCAGTATCCTTGACACCTGACCACCAAGCAGGGTGAGACCCAGTCCTTCCAGTCCAGCCTTCATCTGTGACACTGTTTTATTCATCTGTACACTCAGAGCAAAGCCTTTCCTGCTCCGATTCTCCAGGCCACTCACCCTTCACCTCCAGCTCAAGTGTCATCACTTCTGTAAAGTCCCTGATTAGCCCCAAGTAGAAGTGACCATTTCCTCCACTGTGTTCCCAAAGTGTCATATACTTTCCTCTCTCACAGCTGCCTCCACACGTTGTCACAGCCACCGGACCATATCCCATGGAGCGCCAAACCCTTCCATTCACTAGTGTGTTCCCTGAACCCATCATATTCTCCCGGCACTCAGGCTGCTCAGAACTCTTCCCTAAAACAATAATAAGTAGGTGAAGAAATACAGGACTAAACAGGGAGATCTGTAATGAACCTATCTTTGTGCAGAGTGACCTGAATATTACAGAGAAGTGAAAATGTGTAGTTGTGGAGGGAAAACCACCTTGTGGGGAGCAATAGGAGCATTGTTAGCGGATATAGTTGAATGCTCCCATAGTCTAGTGTTGAATAGCTCTTGACGCACAGTGGTGCTTAATAGCAAGGCAGGGGGCTGGGAAGACTGGGGGTCTTGCTGCTCAACAACTGTCCATCAGGTTCTGGTCTAAACGATGACTTGATTTCATTACCACAGGGAACTCTTTCCATTCAGCTTCCAAAGATGGGCATAAACCAGGACAAGGACAGGAGAGGAGCAGATCCATGGGTTAAGCCTTCTGCTTTGCACTGGAAAAGCTGGTTTGAAGGAAAAGCCAGCCCTAGATGTGGAGATTGACACCTTGACTCTGGATTATGGTGCCTCAGAAGGCAACTCCATATGTATTCTATAGTCTCTGGCTTCTCTATTCTCCAGAGGTGGATGGAGCTGGGACACAGCAGAACCAAGTCAGGACAGCTTGGGGTTTTTTGTAGTTTTCTTTCTTTTTCTGTGTTTTTCTGCCAGTTCTGGCCACCTCCCTTCCTCTGGGGATATGCTGAGCTCAGCAAGCCCAGCTCCACCAGCTCTGCCCCCTGTGCCCATTGGCTTCTGGTCATCTGGTCATCTGATAAGGCTTAATGCTTCTGCTGCAGACAGGACCTGCCTCACTCTGTCCTGCTGGCACACCTGGCAGCCAGGCTGACTATTGCTGCTCCAGGGCCTCCTCCCAGCCTCAGATTTCAGCTCAGCATCTCCAGCAGCCTGGCTCATGGCTCTGCTATTTTCCTTGATCCTCGGTGAGTATCTCTGCCCCTGCTTACTGAGGCTTCAGCGTCTCCCCAGAACTTTGATCAGGGAGAGTGCTCTCTCCTCCCAGCCAGTGAAGATCCTGCTATTTTTTAAGGAGCAGCTTTACCTGCTCTCCTGCCTTCTCTGTGTCTAAACTCAAGCCACTGAATCCATACCCAATTTATAATCCATTTGATCATCAGAGTTTTTTCTATTTCCCTTTATTTACACTGACAAATTTAGAATAGTTTATCCCATTTCCCTTTTTATATAAATTTCCCTAAATGTATTCTTTATAAAAAGACAAATGAACCGTGGGTAACAGCACGTAGAGCAAGAAAAAGAAGAGAACCGGAAGACAGACAGCTTTCACAGGTCATACTGTCCAGTTTCCTCTCAAAGGTGTTCCATATAATGTTTCCCTAGGGTCCCCCAGTTTCTTATCATCCAGAATAATTTACTGTAAATGAGGATTTTGGAGTCAAAGCGACCTGAGTTTCAGTCCTTGTTCTTAGATTTCTTAGCTGTCTGAACTGTTAAATTACCCTCTCTCTCTGGAATCCTACTTTCATCTGTGAAATGAAGGTAATAGTATGTTCTTTGGAGGTTTGCTAGGAGACTTTTCATGAGATAATGAACTTGGGGCATCTAACAAGGCCTACTAGGTCTCTTCCCTAATCAGTCACAACCATTTTATTGTCTCGAGGATCCCATGCATCACCAAAGCTCACACTGGCACTTAATGTGCTCTTTGTAGGGTGCTGGCTGAATTCCTAAACACCAATACATTCCCTGTATCACCTGCCAGCAAGTCCAGCCCCATCAGGAGTGTCCTATCACCTCTTCTCTGCTTTCCTTCAGCCCCACCTCCTTCATGAAGCCTCTCTGGTTTGACTACCCATAATCATCTACCCTGCTCCAGAACTTTCAAGTCCCTCTTGGGCTCTGTCACTTTCATACCTGCACACCAGGCTCGACACACTTGGTTTGCACTGTGTATATACAGGCTTTCTCTTTTTCTTTTTTTTTAAGTATAAATTTTTTTTTATTCTTATGTTAATCCCCATACATTACATCATTAGTTTTAGATGAAGTGTTCCATGATTCATTGTTTCTGCATAACACCCAGTGCTCCATGCAGAATGTGCCCTCCTCAATACCCAGGCTAACCCATCCTCCCACCCCCCTCCCCTCTAGAACCCTCAGTTTGTTTTTCAGAGTCCATTGTCTCTCATGGTTCGTCTACCCCTCCGATTTCCCCCGCTTCATTCTTCCCCTCCCGCTACCTTCTTCTTCTTTTTTTTTTCTTAACATATATTGCATTATTTGTTTCAGAGGTAGAGATCTGAGATTCAACAGTCTTGCACAATTCACAGCGCTTACCAGAGCACATACCCTCCCCAGTGTCTATCACCCAGCCACCCTATTCCTCCCACCCCACCCCCCACTCCAGCAACCCTCAGTTTGTTTCCTGAGATTAAGAATTCCTCATATCAGTGAGGTCATACAATACATGTCTTTCTCTGATTGACTTATTTCGCTCAACATAATACCCTCCAGTTCCATCCACGTCGTTGCAAATGGCAAGATCTCATTCCTTTTGATGGCTGCATAATATTCCATTGTATATATATACCACCTCTTCTTTATCCATTCATCTGTCGATGGACATCTTGGCTCTTTCCACAGTTTGGCTATTGTGGACATTGCTGCTATAAACATTGGGGTGCACGTACCCCTTCGGATCCCTACTTTTGTATCTTTGGGGTAAATACCCAGTAGTGCAATTGCTGGATCCTATGGTAGCTCTATTTTCAACTTTTTGAGGAACCTCCATACAGTTTTCCAGAGTGGCTGCACCAGCTTGCATTCCCACCAACAGTGTAGGAGGGTTCCCCTTTCTCCGCATCCCCGCCAACATCTGTCATTTCCTGACTTGTTAATTTTAGCCATTCTGACTGGTGTGAGGTGGTATCTCATTGAGGTTTTGATTTGGATTTCCCTGATGCCGAGCGATATTGAGCACTTTTTCATGTGTCTGTTGGCCATTTGGATGTCTTCTTTGGAAAAATGTCTGTTCATGTCTTCTGCCCATTTCTTGATTGGATTCTTTGTTCTTTGGGTGTTGAGTTTGATAAGTTCTTTATAGATTTTGGATACTAGCCCTTTATCCGATATGTCATTTGCAAATATCTTCTCCCATTCTGTCGGTTGTCTTTTGGTTTTGTTGACTGTTTCCTTTGCTTTGCAAAAGCTTTTTATCTTGATGAAGTCCCAATAGTTCATTTTTGCCCTTGCTTCCCTTGCCTTTGGTGATGTTTCTAGGAAGAAGTTGCTTCGGCTGAGGTCAAAGAGGTTGCTGCCTGTGTTCTCCTTTAGGATTTTGATGGACTCCTGTCTCACATTGAGGTCTTTCAACCATTTGGAGTCTATTTTTGTGTGTGGTGTAAGGAAATGGTCCAGTTTCATTCTTCTGCATGTGGCTATCCAATTTTCCCAACACCATTTGTTGAAGAGACTGTCTTTGTTCCATTGGACATTCTTTCTTGCTTTGTCAAAGATGAGTTGACCATAGAGTTGAGGGTCCATTTCTGGGCTCTCTATTCTGTTCCATTGATCTATGTGTCTGTTTTTGTGCCAGTACCATGCTGTCTTGATGATGACAGCTTTGTAATAGACTGGAAGTCCAGAATTGTGATGCCGCCGGCTTTGCTTTTCTTTTTCAACATTCCTCTGGCTCTGCGGGGTCTTTTCTGGTTCCATACAAATTTTAGGATTATTTGTTCCATTTCTTTGAAAAAAGTGGATGGTATTTTGATGGGGATTGCATTGAATGTGTAGATTGCTCTAGGTAGCATTGACATCTTTACAATATTGGTTCTTCCAATCCATGAGCATGGAACGTTTTTCCATTTCTTTGTGTCTTCCTCAATTTCTTTCATGAGTATTTTATAGTTTTCTGAGTACAGATCCTTTGCCTCTTTGGTTAGATTTATTCCTAGGTATCTTATGGTTTTGGGTGCAATTGTAAATGGGATCGACTCCTTAATTTCTCTTTCTTCTGTCTTGTTGTTGGTGTATAGGAATGCCACTGACTTCTGTGCATTGATTTTATATCCTGCCACTTGACTGAATTCCTTATGAGTTCTAGCAGTTTTGGGGTGGAGTCTTTTGGGTTTTCCACATAAAGTATCATATCATCTGCAAAGAGTGAGAGTTTGACTTCTTCTTTGCCAATTTGGATGCCTTTGATTTCTTTTTGTTGTCTGGTTGCTGTGGCTAGGACTTCCAATACTATGTTGAATAGCAGTGGTGATAGTGGACATCCCTGCCGCGTTCCTGACCTTAGGGGGAAAGCTCTCAGTTTTTCCCCATTGAGAATGATATTCACTGTAGGTTTTTCATAGATGGCTTTTATGATATTGAGGTATGTACCCTCGATCCCTATACTCTGAAGAGTTTTGATCAAGAAAGGATGCTGTACTTTGTCAAAAGCTTTTTCTGCATCTATTGAGAGGCATATGATTCTTGTTCTTTCTTTTGTTAATGTATTGTATCACATTGATTGATTTGCGGATGTTGAACCAACCTTGCAGCCCAGGGATAAATCCCACTTGGTCATGGTGAATAATCCTTTTAATGTACTGTTGGATCCTATTGGCTAGTATTTTGGTGAGAATTTTTGCATCCATGTTCATCAGGGATATTGGTCTGTAATTCTCCTTTTTGATGGGGTCTTTGTCTGGTTTTGGGATCAAGGTAATGCTGGCCTCATAAAATGAGTTTGGAAGTTTTCCTTCCATTTCTATTTTTTGGCACAGTTTCAGAAGAATAGGTATTAATTCTTCTTGAAATGTTTGGTAGAATTCCCTTGGGAAGCCATCTGGCCCTGGGCTTTTGTTTTTTGGGAGATTTTTGATGACTGCTTCCATTTCCTTAGTGGTTATAGGTCTGTTCAGGTTTTCTATTTCATCCTGGTTCAGTTTTGGTAGTTGATACATCTCTAGGAATGCATCCATTTCTTCCAGGTTATCGAATTTGCTGGCATAGAGTTGCTCATAATATGTTCTTATAATTGTTTGTATTTCTTTGGTGTTGGTTGTGATCTCTCCTCTTTCAGTCATGATTTTGTTGATTTGGGTCATTTCTCTTCTCTTTTTGATAAGTCTGGCCAGGGGTTTATCAATCTTGTTAATTCTTTCAAAGAACCAGCTCCTAGTTTCGTTGATCTGCTCTACTGTTCTTTTAGTTTCTATTTCATTGATTTCTGCTCTGATCTTTATTATTTCTCTTCTCCTGCTGGGTTTAGGCTTTATTTGCTGTTCTTTCTCCAGCTCCTTTCGGTGGAGGGTTAGGTTGTGTACTTGAGACCTTTCTTGTTTCTTGAGAAAGGCTTGTATTGCTATATACTTTCCTCTTAGGACTGCCTTTGCTGCATCCCAAAGATTTTGAATAGTTGTGTTTTCATTTTCATTGGTTTCCATGTATTTTTTTAATTCTTCTTTAATTTCCTGGTTGACCCATTCATTCTTCAGTAGGATGCTCTTTAGCCTCCATGTATTTGAGTTCTTTCTGACTTTCCTCTTGTGATTGAGTTCTAGTTTCAAAGCATTGTGGTCTGAAAATATGCAGGGAATGATCCCAATCTTTTGGTACCGGTTGAGACCTGATTTATGACCTAGGATGTGATCAATTCTGGAGAATGTTCCATGGGCACTAGAGAAGAATGTGTATTCCGTTCCTTTGGGGTGGAATGTTCTGAATATGTCCTGAAGTCCATTTGGTCCAGTGTCATTTAAAGTCTTTATTTCCTTGTTGATCTTTTGCTTAGACAATCTGTCCATTTCAGTGAGGGGGGTGTTAAAGTCCCCCACTATTATTGTATTGTTGTCAATGTGTTTCTTTGCTTTTGTTATTAATTGCCTTATATAATTGGCTGCTCCCATGTTAGGGGCATAGATATTTACAATTGTTAGATCTTCTTGTTGGATAGATCCTTTAAGTAGGATATAATGTCCTTCCTCATCTCTTATTACAGTCTTTGGTTTAAAATCTAATTTGTCTGATATAAGGATTGCCACCCAGCTTTCTTTTGGTGTCCATTAGCATGGTAAATGGTTTTCCACCCCCTCACTTTCAATATGGGGGTGTCTTTGGGTCTAAAATGAGTCTCTTGCAGACAGCATATCAATGGGTCTTGTTTTTTAATCCCGTCTGATAGCCTGTGTCTTTTGATTGGGGCATTTAGCCCATTTATATTCAGGGTAACTATTGAAAGATAGGAATTTAGGGCCATTGTATTGCCTGTAAGGTGACTGTTACTGTATATTGTCTGTGTTCCTTTCTGGTCTATGTTGCTTTTAGGGTCTCTCTTTGCTTAGAGGACCCCTTTCAAGATTTCCTGTAGGGCTGGTTTTGTGTTTGCAAATTCCTTTAGTTTTTGTTTGTCCTGGAAGCTTTTTATCTCTCCTTCAATTTTCAATGACAGCCTAGCTGGATAGAGTATTCTTGGCTGCATATTTTTCTCATTTAGTGCTCTGAATATATCCTGCCAGTCCTTTCTGGCCTGCCAGGTCCCTATGGATAGGTCTGTTGCCAATCTAATGTTTCTACCCTTGTAGGTTACATCTCTCTTCTCCCGAGCTGCTTTCAGGATTTTCTCTTTGTCTATGAGACTTGTAAGTTTTACTATTAGATGTCGGGGTGTTGACCTATTTTTATTGATTTTGAGAGGGGTTCTCTGTGCTTCCTGGATTTTCATGCCTGTTTCCTTCCCCAAATTAGGGAAGTTCTCTGCTATAATTTGCTCCATTATACCTTCTGCCCCTCTCTCTCTTTCTTCTTCTTCTGGGATCCCAATTATTCTAATGTTGTTTCATCTTATGGTATCGCTTATCTCTCGAATTCTGCCCTCGTGATCCAGTAGTTGTTTATCTCTCTTTTTCTCAGCTTCTTTATTTTCCATCATTTCATCTTCTATATTACTGATTCTCTCTTCTGCCTCATTTATTCTAGCAGTTAGCGCCCCCATTTTTGATTGCACCTCATTAATAGCCTTTTTGATTTCTACTTGGTTGGATTTTAGTTCTTTTACTTCTCCAGAAAGGGTTTCTCTAATAACTTCCATATTTTTTTCAAGCCCAGCTAGTATCTTTAAAGTGATGATTCTGAACTCTAGATCCGACATTGTACTAATGTCTGTATTGATTAGGTTCCTGGCAGTCGGTACTACCTCTTGTTCTTTTTGTTGAGGTGATTTTTTCCATCTTGTCATTTTGTGCAGAGGAGAATAGATTAATGAGAGAACAAAATGCTAGCAGAGTAACAACGTCCCCAGAAAATATACTCTAAACAAATCAGAAAAGACCTGAAGCAGTGGGAAAAGAAAGGGAAAGAGAGAAAAAAGAAAAAGAAAAAAAGGAAAAGATAAAGATAAAAACAAAAACAAACAAAACAACAACAACAACAACAACAAAACCAGAATGTGATCAAATATGATCAGGCTGGTATAGAGATCAGTGCCACACACTAGATTTTGGGTGTATTTTGGTCTTTTAGAAGAAAGTGACTCCCAAAATTTTAACTAAAGAAAAACTTATATATGTACAAAAATAAGGGTTGATATGATGAAGGGATGGAATATGACTGTAAAGATGGGAATTATAAAAAATTTTATAAAAGGAATTGATAAGTTGTTTGAAAAAAGAAAGAAGAGGATTTAAAAAAAGAAAAAAGAAAAAAAAGGGAGAGGATGTGATCAGGCAGGGGAATAGAAAACACCGTATACTAGAGATTTAGGGTATATTTTAATCTGTTAGAAGAAACTATCTCAAAATTTTAAAGAGAGAACAACTTATATATATAAGCCAAAAATACGGGTAACTACTATGAAGGGATAGAATATGACTCTAAAAATGAAAAATAAAAATATTTCTTTTAAAAAAAGAGATTGATAAGATGTTGGTTGAAAAAGGAAAAAAGAAAAACTCAAAAAGAAAAGAAAAAAGACAGTTAAAAAAATTAACTTTAAAAGACTAAAGAATCATGGTAAAAAAGCTGTGAATTCTATGTGCAGTAGTCCCCTAGCGCTGGAGTTCTGCCGTTCTCATTGATCGGTAAACTTGGTCTTGGCCGGCTGTTCTCGCTGATCTTCTGGGGAGGGGCCTGTTGCCGTGGTTTCCAAATGTCTCTGCCGGAGGCGGAAGTGCCCCGCCCTTGCCCCCTCCCGGCTGAGTAATCTGCTCGGGTTTGCTCTCCGGGGCTTTTGTTCCCTGCGAGCTTTCCGTACAGCTTTGGAGGCGGAGAGTGAAAATGGTGGCCTCCCAATCTCCGCCCCGGAGGAGCCGAGAACTCGGGGCCCCGCTCCTCAGGGAGCCCCCAGAGAAAAGCCGCCAGTCACTCCCGTCTCCCCGGTCTCCGGCCGCACCCCGTGCTCGCCCAGCCTGTGACCGCGCGTTTCTATCTCTGGCCCCCGACCCCGGGTGGAGTCTCCAAACCCAGCAGATCCCCGCAGTGCGCTCCCGCGCGGCTCCTCCCGGGGGAGGAAGGGGAGTCTCCCCGGATCTGCCGCTTGTGGGGTCCCTGCTGGAGGAGCAGGGGCCCGACTGGGCCGCGGATCACGGTTTATGGCCACCCCGAGCTGAGAGCCCGCGCCTGGGCTCCGCCTCTGCAGCCGGCTTCCCTGCTGCGTTACCTGGGAGCTCTGCTGCCCTCAGGCACCCCCGGTCTTTCTGTGACCCCGAGGGTCCTGAGACCACACTGTCCCGGAGGGTTCCACCCCCTGCTTAGCCACCAGAGTGACGTCCCTCGGCGGAGCTGACTTTTAAAAGTTCCGATTTTGTGCCCCGCGGCTCTATCACTTGCCAGAAGCGCCGACGGAGGCCCCTCCCCCGCCGTCTATCCTCCCGAATATCGCCTCGGATTCACTTCTCCGCACGTCCTACCTTCCAGAAAGTGGTCGCTTTTCTGTTCAGAGAGTTGTTGCTATTCCTTTCTTCGATCTCCTGATGGGTTTGTCGGTGTTCAGAATGGTTTGATCCCTATCCAGCTGAATTCCTGAGAGGAGACGAAATCCAGGTCTCCTACTCCTCCACCATCTTGCTCCGCCCCTTATACAGGCTTTCTCTTTACTAGATGTGTGGGGTGTTATGTGTAATATTACTTTGAGGTTTAGACAGTTACAGACAAGGTCTCACTGAGTCTGAGAGTGGCTATATCCTGGAGAATAAGGGCATTGGATTATTTAGAAATTATTTGGAAATGAAAAGAAGAAAATATTCCAGAATAAGCCACTAAAATTCTTGGATCTGCCTGAAAGACTCTAGACCAAAGACATTAGCTTCTTCAGAAATATTGCATAACATGTGGGGGGTGGGGCATGACTGTTCTGCAGTTCAGAATGCCGAGGGCCTTGGGGACCACTGATGGGCACAGGGCTCAGGACTCTCGGCAGCATTAGAAGGGAGCCTAATGCATAGAGGAGCCCGATCACCCAGAGGTCCTATAGGGAGAAACTATGATGTCCTATGATGTGCTGGCCCTTAAGCCTGGGGTTTGGAACCAAATGTAGGGCTGCTTTCTGACCTGTTGATCAGGGCTCAGCAAACTACAGCCCACAAGCTAACAAAGTCTAGCAAAGATTTTCTAGAGAGTTGTGTTGTTTGAACAAAGTCTTGGGATTGACGATATGATCTCACTCGCTTCCTTCTTTTCTCCTCAGCCATTTGCACCGGACCTGGTCTCTTAGGTAAGATTTTTGGGGTCCTGAGAGGGAGGCCTCCAAGCTCTTGAGATGGAAAACTTGATGCTTCCTTGGGGCATGGAGAGAGGCTCTCTAGTTCAATAGAATCTGAGTAAATATCCTCTCCAGTTTCTCAGTCCAACCACTCTGTCCTATGTGGGTGGGTTTCCACCTCCAGAACCTGGTAGGAGTTTGGGTGGTGTTTCCTGCAAGGGGATTCCCTCCCACTTGGCCTCTGTGGCCTAAAACTCTTGGCCACCTCCAAGTAGCAGACGGCTTTGTCTGGGGACTCAGAAGGTATCCCACCCCCTTGTCGGCATATCTGGGAGAGGAACTTCCTTTTGCCCTCCTGGGCTCTACCACTTCCCAGCCCCAGTGCCAACCTGCATGGCTCCTTTGAACTAGAAATGCATCTACTTGTGTGCAGTGTGTGGTTTGACCAGCAGTGGGCAGGCTGGATTTCAGCCTCCACTGGCCACCTGTGTACAGAGAATAGGTCTGTCAAGAGGAAGGCTGTGATCTCGACTCAAGGGGGTTGGTCGTGGACCCTCAGCTTCTTACACATTATCCCATGGGTCTTTTTCTCTTAATGGTAGAGGCTTTACCAGAGAGGGACAGCCACAGACTCTGCAGTGGCCGTGAGGAACTCCACACCAGCAGGATGTAATTCAATTCTTTCAGCATTGCCTCTTCAGATTATTAGTCTAAAAATTAGATTACGTGGTCTTTTTTCCTGTGGTGTCCAGGGGTATCCTCACTGCTGGTACAGGGACCTTGGCTCTACAGCTTTCCCACAGCCCAGGTCACTGCTCCTCCACCCCCAGCCCTGCTCTCGAGCTGTGAGCCAACAAAGTAGGCTGAGGGCACTGCCCGGGAGGCAGCTGCCCCGAAGGCCCCTCTGCCCTTCTCTCTGGCTCTCAAATCTCTTCTCAGCTGTGTTTCCTTGACACTTAGGCTGTTTCTTTCTTACATGTTTCTTCTTTCCTGGGAGGGGTTCTAATTCTCCTTTCCATGGAAAATAAAACTCATTTAAAGCCAGAATTTTACAATTCAAAATCAGATAACATGTGCATGTAGATAGCTAGTGCTTCCTGGAGTACACAATAATGCATGTCTAAATTCAAATCTTGCAATGACCCAACTGCTATTTCTGGGTGACTCTTCTTGAGTTATGTCTGTACCCTGTAAACATAGGTGTGCAAAAATGAAAACCTTTCTTAGTTTTTTAAGTTAAATTTTAAAATCTATTTCTAGCCTCCATTCCTCACATTGCTTCCCTCAAAAAACACATGGAACCAAAGGAGACACAAAAACAAATGAACAAACCAAATGTCAACTTCCAATGCACTCTAAAATCAACCAGCTCAGTGTTTCTCACTCAGCAACTTCTTCTGGGGTTGATTCCGGGTTCTAGGGAGTTTTTGCAGAGCTGAGGCAAGGTAGATGGTGGAAGATCTGGTCCTCCAAAGTCATATTCCATTCGTGCATGTGCCTCACTCACCCACATGTCCCATGTGGTCATAGGTGACACTGCTCGTAATGGGGTAGGCCACAGACCAGCAGTCCCGTGTGACCCCTCCATGTGCCCCAGACCTGTCTCGGTCAACTACCCCACTCCATGGAGGCATGGCCCATTCATCTCTTCTGTATCATGCTGTCATTCAAGGGCTACACATGTAGCCAACTAGCTCTTCACCTTTTGTATCTCACCCTTCCAGGCTGCTGGAGTCTTTGTGGGGTTGCCCCAGACCTCTTAAATATAATCTCCTGGAGGGCAGCAATGCTCTGAGTTCATAAACCAATACCTGGAACATAGTATATACTCAACAAAAGTGTGTTGTCTGATAGGCTCTTCTTTGCTCTCCTACAGCCATCTCCACTCTATGTCTGTGTCTCGGTGGAAGAGGGAGAGAATTTCCATTAGCTTTTTCCACCCTCAGAGTTATTATCAGGAAGCAGAATCATGTACTGGATTCCTCAGAACATATCTGGAGGCTCTGGGGAGATTGTCTCTTACCCCAAGCCCTAGAACCCTCTAGACTAAGATTCTGACTGGTCAAGGCTCTGACCCTTCCTTCATCCACTGCTGTCTGCATTCCTCTAAGCTGGGTTCTTGAGCACAGGAAGATGTCATGAGAAACAGCAAGGATGGGTAGTGGGGGATGACAGATATTGGGAGAGAAAGAGAGTCAGGTTGGTCAGCCCAAGTTATATCTATAAAGCCAGCCTCCATCTGGCTGCCACCGGGGGAGGCAGAGTCAAGAAATGACAACACAACAGAGCACATCTCTATACTTGTATTCCGACCTGGGGCTTCCACTGCTTAGCGGTGTGAGTATATATACGTAGGTGTCTTGAAGCGGAGTTTCTTGGCAGGGTAGGTTAAGAGTGGAGCAGAATCAGAACTTAGGGATGGGGTCCTGAAGCTCCTCTCCCTCCACTTCCCTTATAAGCCCTCCATCTCAGACCCCAACATCCCACACCCTCTGGGAGTGTTGGAAGTGTTCCAAGATGCCTGAGTTCTCTCTCATCCTCCAGATGCCCATCCAAGCTCCCTTCCCTTTGGAGGGTCTTCATCCAGTGTGCGGCTGGTGGGAGGTGACCACCGCTGTGAAGGGCGGGTGGAGGTACAGCAGGCCGGCGAGTGGGGCACCGTGTGTGATGATGGCTGGGACAAGAACGATGCCGCTGTGGTGTGCCGGGAGCTGGGCTGTGGAGCCGTCAAGAGGGCAATCAGTGGTACTTCATTTGGGCCACTGACACAAGAAAATCAAAAAATCTTCATCCAAGAATTCAAATGCAATGGCATGGAAGAGAGCCTGTCTCAGTGTGAAAGGGAAGATTTTTTCGACTGCACCCACGAGGAGGACGCAGGAGCTGTATGTGGGTGTAAGTACCGTAGCCCCACACCCTCTGCCACCCAATCCGTGGACCAGAGTCACCTGTCTTAACCCCCACCATGGACTTCACACGTAGTAACTAGCTCCTCACCCTTCGTATCTCACCCTTCTCAACTGTGGGCCCAGCAGAGGAACATTATCCTCACTTAGTATTGTTCCTGCTCTTTGGATGAGGTAAAGCATTTAGCTTAGTTTCAGCCTACATGAGAGCCTGCTTCTCTCCTTCGCGCGCGCGCGCGCGCACACACACACACACACACACACACACACACACACACAAGCATGCCCAGATCCATCCACCACTAAGTGTTGGTTGAAGAGTATAACCTGTGTCTGGAACTCAGGGGAGGTATGGGGAAGAAAAGAGCTGGCAAGGTATGATGTATGTTTCCTGGTTTTTGCCCCTAAGAAAACCAAGTACAATGCATGCTCTTCCAGCTCTCAAGTGTTCCACCAATGAAATAGTGGACAAGAGATGCTCTTAGGAAACCAACACAACACTTTGCCTTCTGTGCATTAATAATCCCCTCTCTGCATGCACTTCCCACTAGACTGTGATTTGCCTGAGAGGCTGGTCCATGCCTTCTCTTTGTCACCCTGCAGACTGTTACCAGGGAAACAACTAAAATCCTTGTGCCTGATGCTGAGATCTCATTCCTACTTCTTAGAGAGATTGAAGGTTGGGAGCACTAATTCACAATACTTGGGTGATAATGCTGATAATGAACCAGGAAGTTTTGGGGCTTGGACACATTGCGTATGTTACTATTGCATTTTATTTTTAAAAAATCAATGCAATCCCTCTACTTGCCTCTTATGAGGAACAAATGAGAATATGAATATGGAAATAATTTAAAAAACTAAAAATGTTACAGAAATAATTAATTCACTTGGAACTGAAAAATGACATTCGTTCCATTGATTCACTCATCCAACCCATTCAACAAGCATCTACTGGACAACCCTAAGCACTCTAGACACATTGTACTAAACACCAAGAACAGAGGGATGTGCCCATGGGGCTCTATTCTGGGAAGACCATGTTCTTGATTAAACAGACACCTCCTCTTTCCTTTCCCACAGTCGAAGAGAGTGTGCGGCTGGTTGATGGCCCCAAGCGCTGCCAGGGCCGAGTAGAGGTGAAGCACGAAGGGCAGTGGAAAACTGTGTGCAAAGCAAGCTGGAGCTTTCCAGCCACCAAAGTGGTATGCCGGCAGCTGGGATGTGGACGGGCCACGCTGACCCGGAAATGCTGCAACAAAGCCACCCAGGGCCAACGGCCCATCTGGATGAGAAAGGCATCATGCTCAGGAAAAGAAATCAGCCTTCAGGATTGCCCTTCTGGGGTTTGGGAAAGGAACAACTGCACCCATGATGAGGACATGTGGGTGGAATGTGAAGGTAAAGCCCATGAGTCCAGAAACTAGATTCATTCATGAATTTGGTTAAACTGGATTCCATTTAACCAATGTCTATAGACAGCTAGTGAGGCATCAAGTGACAGTGACAGTCAGTTACTCATCAATTCTTGTTATTTATTCATTCATTCATTCATTCATTTTAGAGAGAGAGAGGGAGAGCACAAGTGGGGGGAAGGGGAGAGAGAATCCCAAGGAGACTCCAGTCCGGCGATCATGGAGCCCAATGCGGGTCTCTATCTTACGACCCTGAGACCATGACCCCAGACAAAATCAAGAGTTGGGCACTTAACTGACTGAGCTATCCAGGTGCCCCTCTTGTTTTTTTAAAACGCTGACATCAGTGCCTCCCTCTGTACAGGAAAATGGTTCCAGTGATAAGTAAGTGCTAGATTACTGTGAACTACTAGTATATTGAATTCTACATAATGGAGACAGAGCATGCCACTCCATGTATTGTTGAGCTCTTTAATTTAAAAAAACCATTAGGAAATCACTTATTAATATTAGATTTTTATAAATTAGAGAAGTGGAAAATCCTAGTTAAGGAAGGGACCTGGACTACACGGTCAGGCAGAGAGAAGGGGCTGTAGGTACAGAAACTCAGTGGATGGTCTCACGTGCTGATGGGATTTGAGTGTAGAGGAACCTCTCTGTCAGTCCCCCTGCCTCCCGCCACCCTCACTCCCTCCTGCACCTGCAGATCCCTTTGAACTGCAGCTGGTAGGAGGAGACAGCCGCTGCGCTGGGAGGCTGGAGGTGCTGCACAAGGGCGAGTGGGGCACTGTCTGTGACGATGGCTGGGGAGAAGAAGCCGACCAGGTGGTATGCAGGCAGCTGGGTTGTGGGGAGTCCCTCTCTCCATCTGCCAAATTCCGGAGAAGATTTGGCCCTGGGGTCGGCCGCATCTGGCTGGATGACGTTGCTTGCTCAGGGGAGGAGAGGTCTCTGGAGCAGTGCCCGCATAGGTTTTGGGGCCAACACAATTGCAACCATGCAGAGGACGTGGCTGTGGTCTGTGCAGGTAAGTCCTGGGGCAGAGTTCATGGGGACATCATGGGGGGAGGGGAGGGACGGGGGTTCCCACTAGGGTGGTCCCCTATTGTACACTTCAGGGGATATGAGTGAAGCTTTTGAGCAATAAATAGAAATAATGATGATACTAATAATAAACCCCATACTGTAGACTTACTGACGTGAGAGGAAGAGAGGTTTTAAAAATTACTGGATCAACACCCTTATATTAAACATAAACAAAGTGAGACTCAGAGAAAATAAACAAATTGCCAAAATCATAAAAATTGCTTTGAAATGATAGAGCAGAACTAAAGTGACTTGTCCTGACTCTGATCTCCGGGGTCATTCTCCCAGATGACCCCAACCCTCACAAACTAAGTTTAAACTATGGGAGACAGTCCTACCTCATTCTACCTGATGTCACTCCACGGATTTTAGGTGAACCTGTGGGAATGGGGCTGGGGTAGGGGGGGCTCTTGGGATGCCCAGGAAACAGAGTCATTCCAGACAGTGGGGAGACTGTAGGCCTCTTCAGGGAAGGGAAGGAGGAAGCCCTGCCCCAACTTGAGCCAGGAAATGCAAGCTCAGCCCCTGGGGGCTGAAGCCCAGCTTGATAAGCGGGCTTGGTTTAACCACGCTGCGGTGGAGCCAGGTGAGGGCTCGATGACCAGCTAGTGCCCAGAAGAGGAGAGATTTAGTCATGGAAGACTACAGTTTGAGCCCTTATCCTGCCTTTTTGAGCCTCTGTAATCTTAGTCACTTAAGTACTCAGGACCTCATTGTTTTCATCTATAAAATAGAAAGGCCCTTGTCCCATTGATCATGAGTTTCATGATCGTGCGAGGGTGAGATGTGTTCATATACGGGAACACTGTTTGTGGCAGCTGGCCAAGTAAGCCCCTGGGATGCTGCACCTGACTCCGACTTGACACACATCTGCGGGGGATGTGTGTACGATTAGGGTCTTGGAGGGCCTCTCTTTCCTATACTGGGGCCCAATCTTCTTTCTTAGCCTCTTTGAGCTTGAATGAAATGATCCTTTTTGACATGTCCCATCCTTACTGTACATTCTTCTCTTTACAGAACAGTAGCCTGGCCTATCTGAAGCTCAACCCAACCCCCACAGGCCCCACGTGTCCCCTACTTCTCATGGACCCTGATTGGCCTGGCCTGAGCCCCGCTCTGCCCCCCGCAGGCGTCTGAACCCTGTGCCCTGCCTTGTTCTAGAGCCACTCACTCCTGTCATTGCCTGGAGACAAGAGCTGTTGAATGCCCTCTGCCGGGGGAGATGAGCCCACAGTCACCCTGGACTCCTGTGCTGCCTCTTCCCTCGCAGCCTGGGATCCCCAGGCTGGTGCCCTGACCAGTGTGGGCCATGGCTGGGCACCACCTATGTCCGTAGAGAACATGAAAGGAACCAGACCATTACGTGGAACCTGGGGAGGAAGCTCAGAGTCTTTTAGCTCTTTTTCTCATGCTTGAGGTGATCACAACTGATAACACCTCACGGCCCTCCTGCTTCTCGGGGGCAGCACATTCTTTCAGGAGCAGGGCAGCATCCTGTAATTGTAGACGCTTTGATGGTCCTTGGAAGCAATGGTGCACCCCTCAAATGCCTGCAATAAAAATCCTTTGTTGACCCTCCAACGTGGTTGCCATTTATCCAGAAGAATCTTACAAATGCATTCTAACTGACCTAGGGAAACATGTGTTGGCGACGGGGCTGCCTCCGGAAGGAGGGGAGGCTGAGGCAGAAGGAGGTTGGGGAGGCCGGAGTTGTGCCTCCTGCCAATCCGATGATACCTCTTTCACTGCATCCGCTCAGATGCTCGTGCCTGCAAGTCTGAGGCAAGGCACAGTGATGCTAAGGTCAGAACCTAATTCTAAAACTCAGCAGCCTTGCACTCTGAGGCTCAGCTGAGCACCTGCTGTATGCCTGCATTTCCGCTGCCTAATAAAGAGACCCCCCCAGTCTCTGCAGCTGCCTCCTGTGCGGTGGGCTTTTCTTGCCACCGGCAAGCAGGTGTGCCTTCCCAGCGATGGCCTTCGGAGCACCGCTGGGCAGAAGGGGACCCGCCGGCAGATCCGACCAGCCGTGTTACAGAGTCCTATCCCCCTGTCTCTTCCCTAGCATGGGAACACGGAGCACCTGGCCCGTAGTCAAGAAGAGAAGGCCTCGCCAAACATTTTGGGATCTACCTTGTTTACTCAGAGACTTTGTCTTTATCTGATCAGCTCTCTTTATCTGATGAGGGCTTCCTGATTTTCCCTACACACTAGCATCCTGTTCGCTTCACCCCATGGTAGCTGGAACCCCGAGGCCTCTGAGCAGCCTGCACCAAGCCATTGAAAAGCTATTTTACCCTCAGTGGAGCAACAGGGTTGGAATGTCACAAAAGGAACTTCAAATTCCCTCTAATTTTATATTAAAATTTCATTTATCTCCATTCCAGTACGCCCCCTGAGTGTCAGTCAGATAAAAGTAAGAGCTCTTGGGAGAGACAGGGTGAATCCCACCTGGAAGCAAGAGTTGATAGTAGCCTAAATAGTGAGTGTCACCGAAGGAGAGCAAACCGAGAAGGTGACCCTGGCCTGTTGTGGGGACAGAGGTCATGTCCGCAGTGGGCTCGGATGATATAGTACATCAGAGCCTGAGCAGACTAGCATGTGACCCTGGCTGCCAGCTCTCAGACACTGCTGAGTCTTCCCAGACTCGTCACGCATCTCTCCCAGGGGCCTCTTATCAGGAGATAGGCCAGCCAGGCCCCCCAGCCGGGCCCCCGCCAAGAGGCCGCTCACCTGCGGCTCTGCATTTAGGGGGAGTACTGCCTGAGTAGGGCAGGGATTCTGAGTCGGTGTAAACCTTCTCCCACAAGACACCCTCCTGAGACCCTTGCCAGGGTCCAGATCCGTAGGCACCCTGCACCCCTGGGCCCACACACGCGCAGTGTGCACCCCTTCAGCTGGCCTGGGGCAGACGGGGCCCAGTGGGCCCGTGGGGCTGGGGACTGGTTTGCTGCCACTTGCAGAGTCTGCACAGAGGGCTCCAACCCCCCCCGAGGCAGCAGCGACAGACTTGCCACAATGCGTGCCCACCTGGACTTGCTACCTGGCAGGGTCCTCACCAGCACACAGGGCTCCCAGATCTGTCTTAGTGGAAGACGCAGTGGGCAGGCCACTCACTCTGTCATCAGTGGAATATTGTCCCCGGGGTAGGTGAGTTAGGGCTTGCAAGATGCATGCGCCTTGTGACCCTGCTTGTCCCGTCCCTTGTCTGGATCCTGATCACAGCACACACACCTCCCCCCGGCCTGGGGCAGCTGGGGAATCCCCCGTAGAAGGGAGCCAGCCCCTGAAGTCTCCCTGAGGCAGCCACAGATTCTCTGCCCTCAGCCCGCATTAGCACTTGTTGCTTTATGGTCCCGGGCTCCTCCAAGCGGCCAGGGCCCCCAGCGCCTCTCCTATGCAGATGGGGCCATGTGGCCAGTTCTCAGAACAGACGTGACACCCATCAAGGCCGTTGACAGAGCTTGCCTCGCCCATGCTCTCTCTCCCCATCTGCTGGCTTGTCAGGGAAGACCCCAGCGACACAGGGGTGTCCAGAGCCATCCGAATGACTGGGCGGCAGGCTCCTCACCCAGTCTCTGCTGACCGTGAAACAAGTAAGTCCTGGGTCAAGCCAGGGAGATGTTTGGATGGCTTATTAAAAGCACTTAGCTTATTCCGACTAACACAGACATAAATAGTTCTTACAAAATCAATTACATTTCTTTGGAGCCTGCCAACAAAGGCCTGATGGACGCTCCGCTTCCTTGGAAGCCTCTGAATATCTAGTATTTGGTGCTAATCAGGGGATGTGCCCCTTGGCCCGCTCATAGTTGTGTTTTTAGTATGAAGTAATCATAGTTTATTTTTGACGGTCTCCTGAGCCTTTTTGTTTTTAAACTGTACGCAACGTGTCCATTGCAAACATTGTGAGTGTGTGTATTTTCAGACATTATTTTTTTTTTTTAAGAGCAGTTTTAGGTTCCCAGCAATTGCCAACATTCCTCACTAGGGGGTGCATTTGTTACAATCAAACTGCTTTGACACATCATCACCCGAATTCCATAGTTTACATGGGGTTCACTCTTGGTGCTGTTCTATGGGTTTGGGCAAATTTATGAACATGTATCCACCATTATAATGTCACATAGAGTAAGTTTATCTCCCTAAAACTCCTCTAAAGTCCTCTGTGCTTGCCCATTCATCCCTCCCTCCCCCCTAACCCCTGGCAACCACTGATCCTTTTACTGTCTCCCATAGTTTTGCCTTTTCCAGAATGTCATAGAATTTGAATCACACCATACGTAACTTTCTCAGACTGGCTTCTTTCACTTAGAGATATGCATTTAAGTTTCCTCTATGTTTTTTCATGGCTTGATGGCTCATTTCTTTTTAGCACCGAGCAATACTCCATTTTCTGGATAGACCGCCGTTTATTTATCCATTAACCTACAGAAGGACATCTTGGTTGCTTCCAAGTTTTGAAAACCATGAATGAAGCTGCTATAAACATCCATGTGCAGACTTTTGTGTGGCTATGTTTTCAACTCCTTTGGGTAAAAACTAAGGAGCATTTTTAAACAACACAGTCCTGTCTTCCTGGCCACAGTTAATTGGTACCACGAATGGGCATCTGTCCCAAGCTGGATGGATCAGCCCTTCCCAGGAGACGGGAACTGTGATTGAGAGTAGCTGGACTTGTAGCACATCAACCCAGGAGCTGTGGGTGGCCGTTTTCCACATACCAGGTGCATCAGAGAATGAGAAGAAGCCCTTCCACATAGATAAGCTAGAAGGCACAAAACAGAGAGGAACACAGATGAGAGACAGAGAGAATCCAGACAGCATCTTCTGGTTCTGGTTCTTGTCTTTTTCTGGAGTCCAGCTGCATTCCTAATTTTAGGTTCTGTGACAAACTACTGTATACTTATAATATACATTTTATGTATAGATACATACATACATATACAAATACATATATGTAAATTTTTTCTTCCAAATTTTTATTTAAATTCTAGTTAGTTAACATACAGTACAATATTGGTTTCAGAAGTAGAATTGAGTGTTTCATCACTTACATACAACACCCAGTGCTCATCACAAAAATGCCCTCTTTTATACCCCTCCCCCATCTAGCCCATCCCCCACCCACCTCCTCCGTCAACCCTCAGTTTGTTCTCTGTCATTAGAAGTCTCTTGTGGTTTGCTATATATATTATATACTTAAGATTTTGATTGAATTATCTCATTGGTTTTTGTACTGCAAACCAAAATAACCCTAACCAATTTTCTTGTTTAAAATTAAGAAAGTGACAATTTACTCATCATGTGTGATAAGCCCATTTATTAGTAATGAATCAATTCTCACTGCACTTAGAGCATCAAGTTATGGATCTGAAAAGGCGAGGGCCAGGACCTGTAGCCGAGATACCAATACGACAGGTGCGGGCGGCTGTGCATCCCAGAGTGCTAGTCCTTAGTCCAGCTCGAGGTCGTGGCTCTCTTAAATCGTCAGAAGCTGATGCCCCTCCAGCCACGTCCTGTCCAGGCTGCTCTCGGCCTCTTTCCAGGGATGTCTGAAGTCAATCTGCTCTTGACTGACTCGGCCGACCCAAGCGACGCTAACGTCCCTGCTGGGTTGGTGGACGCTCCGTGTGGACGATGCACGGTGACAGCCTGGAAGGAGGCTTGGTCTTGCTAACACTGGGAGGAGAGAGGCAAACATCTGTCTCTGAGTGACCCTTCTGCTGGACTCTGTCTCTGTGAGAAACTCCAGAAGAACTGTGACTTAATACATCTCGTCCGTAGTAGTGACAGGACTTATCCCCAGTGGTTATCCCAGAGACACAGGAGGGGACCCCTTCATGTCAGAAAAGCAGGAGGGAAAACACTGGAGGTGATCCTTGGTTATCTAAGGAGAGAGAGGGAAAGCCTGAAAGCATGAGTGTAGAGGAAGACTTTCTGGTGAAGTCATAAGAAGTCATGGTCCCTGTTTGCTTAGGACAGGATGGTCGATGTCTGCTGAGGGCCAGTTAATCTCTGTTAATCATTTTTAGTGGACACCTTCACTCCCAAAAGTGTCCTGGTTTGGATGATGAAATCCTGTGTTCATTTTAGCTTTGAGGGATGCTTAATACTTGACAACTGTATTTGACAAGATGGAGATGTATGGAAAGTGGGATGTTATTGCCCACAGCACAACACTTTCTTCCACGGAAGAGCAAATACCCAAGGACCCAGGAGGAGGATGAGGTGAGTCTGATTCCATCTCCCTCCCCTAGGTGTTTCCCCCACTACTTTTTCAGTAGGACCAGCCAGTAACCTGTTCTGAGTGAAGATGACCTGGACCATGAGTATTCTATAGGATGGGCCCACAATTTGATTTGAATTCATGGCAATGCTCTGAAAGTTGCTCCTGACGCAGAAGCCCAGACCCAGCATGCTCCTTGGAGATGCTGCCATTTCTACTCTTCCCTGAACTCAGGCTTTCCCTCTTAATGTTTCTTTTCTTCTACTCTGACATGGGGGCATCACATCTTTTGGGGGCTTGACACAGGCAATGGCCAAGGTCCAGTGTTGCCTGCATTCTGACTGTGGACAGAGTGAGAACGCTTCTTCTCGCTGAGCATCATGGTTGAGGCGCTCTGTCCAGTAGATACGTAATATGAGCCACAGGTAGAACGTAGAATTTGCTAGTAGCCGTGTTGGAAAAAAGTAAAAAGAAAAAAAACAGGTGGAATTAATAATTTAATTTTAATATTTTTAAACTTATTATATATGAATTATTATCATTTAGCATGTAATCTATACAAAATTATTAATGAGGCACTTCATGTTCTTTTGTTTTTTTCCTCAAGTTCTCAAAACCCAGCATGTAAATTGTACTCACAGTGCATCTCAATTTGGACTAGCTGGGGTTCAAGTGCTCAGAAACCACGTGTGGTCAGGGACTGTTATCTCGGACAGCAGATGCAACCAAGGCTGAGATGAAGTCAGGGGGTCACATCAACCTTACTTCTTATCACTGGTAAGGCTTTGAAAATTACCCAACATCTTTGACTTGCAGATTCCTAATTTGTAAAATGAGTAACCGTTCTACCTCAAAATGTTCAAACTCAGTGTGTCCCCTGACTTTTCATCTTCTGTGTATTTAGTTGGGTCTCCCCTTACCACCATGCACGTCACCCAGGGCAGAGGTCACAAAGCTATGGTGCTGTACAGAAATGCTTTGTTTTAAAACAATTTTTAAAAATTAAAAATTATTCTCAAGTATTTAAAGGTTAGTAGGTTTTACATAAAATTCCAAAATTCTGGCTTTGGTGAACAATCATATGACCAAACAGTATGTCCTTGGAACCTCACGGCAATGACCTCCGACGGGAGGTGCCTTCTCCAGCCCAGTGGACCCCAGCTGGCCCCTCTGAAGAATTCCCACATTCTTAGTTTATTGCACAAAACCTTCCATGGTTTCTCCTCCTCCCTCTGTCTCTTCAGGCTTATGCTGTCCGTACTTCTTTAAATTTTGTTCCAACAGTTAAACTTCAACTACCTCAGCGAGTGCCTCGCTGTTTCATGACTTTAAGCGTGCATGCGCTCTTCGCTCTGCATGGAGTGTTCTTCCCCGCCTGGACAGCTGGTGGAGATCCCAGGCATCCTTGGAAAGCAGCTCAGACATCACACCCTCTGCAGAGCCTCCCCTTTCCCAACATCTGCTCACTTAGGCTCCTGCTCTTATCGCTCCTCCAGGACTGGCTCAGTCATCGTGATTTTCACACTTCCCTGTGTTGGGTTTGCTCATAAATCTTTCTTGCCTACTGCACTGTGAATTCTCAGCACTTAAGGAACATGCATTTCTCACCTCCATATATTCAGACTGTAGTACAGTGCATGGCAGATCCTTCCATTTTCTGGGGACAAGTAACACCCCTTTCTTACTCACCCAAGTGCAGGATGAATGGACTGTAATGGGAGTCATGCAGAGGGAGGCAGACTTTAGATTTCTCACCAGTAAAAATTACTTTGGAGGAAGTGGCTTAGCTGTGTGGTCTCAGTGGGTTCTCATAACTCACCACTACACGAGGCAGGTTTACCATCCCGGCCAGGGCAGTGTGGACAGCCCTGGGCCTCTGCAGCAGGGATGGATCCTGGTGTGTGGATGGAGACCGATGACAGCGTGGTGAGGCCTGGCTTCCCAAGGAGGAAACCCAGGGGGCACCAAGCCACACCTGCTCAGTTGCTTCTCCTAAATTTATCAGTCAAATAAGTCACGTCTCCTTGATAATTTTCTCCCTGAGGCATGGAGAGGAAAATCGCTCCCGTTTATGGAAACACAAGGAGTATTGGATGTGTAGCCCTAACAGTCCATGGCAGAGGCCCTATAAATACATGGGCAGTGTTAACTGGAAGATGAAATCAAAGTGGTGATGCACGCTGTTGCCCAGCCACAAATCTGCTGCGGAAACGTGCTTGCCTTTCCTGTGGTTGTTACTACACCAGTGTCTTGAGGCTCACAGCAAACGTGTATTTCTTGCCCAGGCTGACCGAGGGCTGCAGGTCAGTTGAGGTTGGACTGGGTGCAGCTGGGCTGGGCTTCAGGCTGTGGGCGGGGCTCAAGTTCTCTCTGTCTTCTCAGTTTGGAGACTGGATCGAACGAGCAGCCGAGCAAACCCATGCAAGTGCTGTGTCTGATGGCACATAGCAACGCCTGACCCCGCGGTAAGTGGCATAACGTGCACTTACCCTGCGGCCAAAGCATGTCGCAGAGCCAGGCTTTCTCATGACCAAGCCACTCACTCAAGTATCTCTTGGGAGGAGTGGATGTGCCTGAGTCACCGGCTTTGGCCCATGAGATACTCCGATGTACTCACAATTTATAAGCACGCTACATTTCTTAGCGTGTGCATGTATCACGTAGGTATAAGAATAAAAGCGTGAGAGAGCTTAACGAACAATGTGCAGCCTTTAAACCGGAGCAGGAGGAGGGAGAGATATTGTGAAGGCGAGCTCACAAGCACAGAGAGGCGAATGCAGGGGGTACGCACAGACAGCCGAACATGCTGGATCGAGAGGGCTCCGCGCCCCTCAGTCAATGAGAAGCCTTAGTCCTGAAACTGCGAACGACGCAAACCCACGCCCAGGCAGGCTTTCCTGAGCCAGCTAACAAAACGGGGCTCACTGTCTCGTCTTTGGGAGTTCCCCGGGGGCCCCGGTCGGTTTCCAGCACTTCTCCCTCCTCCTCCAGCTGGCTCAGCACTGGCCATGCGGACCCCATGCTTCTCTTGGGACTCCACACTGCACTGGGCGTCATTACTGAATGGCATCTTGCCATGTCCCCTAATAGCTTTGCTTCCACACGCTATCAGGTTCTTAATCCTAGATCCTCAAAGACTCAAGAAATGTTGGAGATTACGATGGTTTATTCTTTCCAAGCATGGTCTGAATTACCGCAGGCTCCGGGGGCGGGGACCGGGAGCCTCAGCGAGCTGCAGGGAGGGATGGGGTAGATGACACACTCCCGGTCTAGGGGAGAGGGGGACCGCCACCACACGTGACTGGTGATCATGGCAAACAGTTCCGAAGGCCCAGAAGCAAATATGCATTTGCATATTTCCTGTATTTCACTTACAAACATCCCCCCAGGCCATAATTTCCTGTGATTCTGTTTTTCATCTGTTTCTGCTTCACTGACTGCTACCCCGTCAAAGTTTAAATATGGGTGGGAGCGGGTACCTTACAAACAGCTTGACCCTGCACCCATCATAATCCATCAGGCCCTGCACGTAACCCTGGTGAGAGCCCATCGGGCCCGGCCTGGCTGTTCATGCCAAGTGACCGCGTGCAGCTCTGGCGAAGCGGGAACATGAGCTGTGGGGGGACATCCTTCCCGATGGGGAAAGAGCCCGCGGCCTTCAGCAGGACCGCAGTCTGAGGAGCGCTCATCAAAGTCAGAAATCGCCTTTGGGAATGGTCCTTTGAGACACCGCTGAGCTCTTGATGGAAGCCCTGACGTGCTAAAGTGCACTCTCTTCGAGCTGTGGACATGGAACAAAGCTACAAGAAGGAGCGCCCTTTGTTGTCTCGGCCCCCAGCGGAGAGGAAATAGAGGTGGGCCTTGGGAGGGCTCTCGCTCTTCTATTTCTGTCAACGTGCTGCAGCGCGACTTCCTACCCCGACTTCGTCAACCCTGGGCCAAGCCGCTGCCTCTCTACACGGAGCTGGATTCCTCCTTCCAGGAGAAAGTGTCTCCAGTGACAGTCCCCGACCCAGTCCTCATGCTGCTGGGGCTCGTGCTGCTGATGTGCGGTGAGTAGGATGTCCAGGCCGGATCTCCCGAGGTCTCCGCCTGCGCCCCCGGAGGCCGAGAGCTCGGCCTCCACCCCGAGGCTCAGAGTCAGGCAGCAGGTGGTAAAGACGGGAAAGCCAGGTGTTTGAAGAAAGCTCTCATTTCACCTTTTATCTCAGAGGAAGTGTTTGGTGTCTGTCCTTCCTTCCGATATGAATTCTGTCTCTGTTCTCACTGTTGTGGATAGCCACACACAACGACCCGGGCTCTTTGTTCCTTGTCCTCACCGTCAGCATGCTTTCCTTTGTCTTCTGTCCTTGGCCCCTCATCCCTACCATCAAACCCTAGAAGGGATCATCACCAACAGCAGCTAGCTTTCAAAATCCCTGTTTTCGGCACCCCACTCCAATCCCACCCAGTGGCCACATGGCATTTGTAACTTCCATTCTCAGCCCCCTGGGTGACTTTTCATTGTCCGTCACTGTCCTCCGCGCCCCTGCCTCTCAGCTCAGATGCTGGGGCTCACACAACCCTCCCCTGGCTACACCCTCCCGATCAACACGCTTCTCTGCATGCTTCACACCAGTGCCTAAGCAGCTGCATGTGACTTCACACGAAAGGCACGTCCCGTTGACTCGCATCCTTTAAATGTAGGGCACACATCTCTGGGGGCCCTGGCAGGGCCGGTGACTACACCTTCCTACCTGGTGCCTCACACTCGGACCACTATCTCCCGCCTTCTCTGTCTCCTCAAACTCCTCCTTCTTACTCTCAGTTTACAATCTTGCTGCATGTCACTGAGGAAATGAAAGCCGTCAGAAGAGAATGTCCTCACCTTTTTGCAGCCATGTCTGTGAACGCACCCGCCCCCACCATGTGTCCTCGATCAGGGCGACACCGTCCTTCCTCCCGTGCAGGACAGGACTCCCCCCGTGTGCACTGGGTTCCCCGATGCTCTCGCTTTCTCAGGACCTTCCCTGTGCCATCACCATGTTTCTTCATTCTGGGTTAGTCCTGTAAACATACAAACACGCCACCGTGTCCTTTTGCCTAAAGCGATGGAAATGTGCCTTGACAGTGTCCAGCTCCCTTTCACACAATTTCCAGGGAGCTGCTGGGCTTGCTTCATCTCCTCCCATCCTTCCTGTTTTAAACTCATTTTTAACTTACATCACAGTAACATTCGCTTTTATGATACACCAGCTCTGATTTTCCAGAAGGATTCGTAATCATGTGAGCACCTTCAAGATGCAGAGCATTTCCATTTCCTCAAACACTCCCTCCTGGCCTCCATCCCTTTGGGTTCCTAAGCCCCAGAGACCACTGGCCGGTTCTCGGTGCTCACAGGTCCTCCTTACCCTCGGCCACGGCTGTCCACCTTCCGTCCCCACCACTGCTCCTGCTGGGACCACCAACCCCTTCCATGTCACCCCGTTCCAGGCTGTTTTCAGTTTCCTTTAACTCGGCCTCTCATGGGTGGTCCTTCACTCCGTCTTCTGGAAGCACTTCTTCCCTCGGCTTCTGGAACACCACACGCTGCTGGTTTTCTAAGTCAACACCTGTTGCTTCCTGACCGACTTTCCCAAGGCTGGTGCCCAGACCTCACGCTCCACCCGTGCTCACTTCCCAGCCCAGTTCAGACACTTCATGTGCCACTTTGACCTTAAACTCAAGCTTATTTTGCCAGCTCTGATTTGTCGTCTGAGCACCTTCCATGCCTTCAACAGCCACTCAGCTGTCCCGTAGACACCTTGCACTCCACACGGCCAAACACATGTCCTGATCTCCTGTGCGTTCCCCCAACTTAACCTGCTTTTCCGGGTGACCGCGCCATGCTCATGAATGTCACCTCCATTCTTCCAGTGGCTGTGACCAAGAATCTAGGACTTACACTCATTCCTCTCTCTCCTCTACACTTGACCTCCAATCCATAAGGAACTCTTATTGATTCTACTTTCAAATTTATACCGGAATCTGGCCCTTCATGGGCAGCCCTGGCTAGCCCGAGCTGGTGTCCTCTGTCTTCCAGACTAAACTGCCACTAGTGTCCTCCCTGCTTCTCCTGCATGACGGTGGTCTGCCCCTCTCCCAGGATAAGAGTGATTTTACAGGGGCGCCTGGGTGGCTCAGTTGTTAAGCGTCTGCCTTCGGCTCAGGTCATGATTCCAGGGTCATGGGATCGAGCCCCGCATCGGGCTCCCTGCTCAGCGGGAAGCCTGCTTCTCCCTCTCCCACTCCTGCTTGTGTTTCCTCTCTCGCTGTCTCTCTATCTGTCAGATAAAAAAAAAAAAAATCTTTAAAAAAAAAAAAAAAGAGTGATTTTTACAAACCTAAGTGGAGTCGGAACTGTCCACAACTCCCAATCAAACCTGGAATGAAATCCAGACCTGGTCCCAAGTCCAGGATGCCCGACCACCTCCACCACACCAGTGCCCACCGCTGCCCCTCTATCAGCTCCGGGGCACAACCTTCTCCTCCCCACCCCACCACAAGCTCATTCCTTCTCACGTCCTTCGCACTGGCTAGTTCTCTGCTGGGGGTGCTCGTCCCCAAACACTTAGAAGGCAGCCCTCTACCTTCATTCTGTTTTCTACTCGGTTGACATCTATCCAGAGAGTCACAACTGTCCTAAGATACTCGGACTTATTTCTCGGCTACATCTCTCCTGTAGCACTGATCACTCTCTGAAATCAGGCTATATACTGATTTTTAAATTTGCTCTCTCCCTCTAAACCCCTCAACAGCAAAAACTGTTGTTCACATCGGTTCCTGCAGCCCCGGTCCCAGGGGCAATGCCTGGCATGCAGTAAGGGCTCAGAATTATTTGTAGTACGGATGGATAAGAAATGTGATTTTCACGCTAGCCCCATTGATTCCATTCTCCTACCTGAGGAACAAGTTATTCACATCAGCTTTTAAGCTCAAACAGCAGGCTACACATCTCAGACTAACCATGGGCTCAAATAGGTACTAATAATGAGTACTATTTACTGATTGTTAAATAAATTCCAGCGCTATTCTAAGCATTTTATGGATGTGAACCTATTTAATCCTCGCAGAAACTCTGGGAGGGAGGCCTGTGATTACCTGCATTTCACAGAAAAGGAAAGGAGAGCACAGAGAGGTGAAGCATTTTCCCCGGGGTAGCACAGCTTGTAAGGGGAAGACGCAGCCTCAGGTCCATGCCCTCTGGCAGCAGAGCCTGCGTCTCCCCAGGGTGTGCTGTTCCTGATCATTATGCCATCGTACCACAGTCAAACCCTTGGGCTATGGGAGAATCTTTGGAGAAATCCAGATTCCCTCTGTGGACTTCCTCTGCCGGGACGTTGGTGAATAAAGGGCATCAAGAGCAGGAGCCTGGCTGCTGTCACTGCGTTTGGCCAGGCCGGGGTGGGGTCATCTGGACATCTGAGGAGGGATGAGAGCCCGGGGCTTGAAGGAGCCACGGAACGAAGGCACCGCCTCTTAACCACGGATGGGAGCTGTGACTGGGAAGGATTTCCTGATCACAAAAGGAACTGTGTGGTGTTGGGGAACGTGGGAGAAAGAACAGAGGTGGAGAAGGAGGAAGGGAGGAGAACAGTGGGCAGGGGCGAAGAAGGAGAGAGGGAAGGGGGAGGAGGTGGAGGAGGAGGGAGAGGGAGAGGGGGAGGAGGGAGGGGGGGGTTGCGGGAGGGCACGCGGAGAGCAGCGCTGCGGATGGTCAGCCGGGCTGCAGGGGCTGCCTGTTTGGGATCACAGCTGTACCGACCTCTCCCGAATTCTCTCCTAGCTCCACCCTGTGAACCAGCCAGGGAAGGTGAGTAGCACTTCCTTTCCTCTTCACGGTCCGCGGGCATCGTGTCCCTGGGCCGTCCGTGCAGGAGGCCGGTGGATGCTGTTTGCCCTCCGGTGGCAGCCGCCGAGGTCTACCATGACAGAGGCTCCCTGGGGACCAGGCTGCTTGTGTTCAGCTAGGGGAGCAGGTCTTGGCCCCACCTTCTCAAAACCACCGTCCCTTCTGTGGGAAGTCCCAGCTCAGGAAGGGAGATGCTGTTTCCCAGGAAGTCACCGAGTGTGGAAGACGGATGTTAGAAGAATTGCCGCCCTCTCCCCCCAGCCTCAGGGGCTGCAAGGCCCCTGTGTCTTCCCCACGGGGTGCTCCCCCAGGAGCGATGGAGGAAACGCCACCATCACACATCCATGGGGAACACGACAGTCGGTCCCTGGGCCACGGGAAAGCGAAGTGCACTCTGCCCCCTTCCCATTTCCAGCCCTGCTCTGTAGCCAAAGCGCTTCCCCCGTGCGACTTCTCTCTCAAACTCTGGTTGGCGCAAACCCGCCATCGCTCTGATCCTGATTCAAATTACCAGACGAACAGAGGAGGAAGTTTTCCCCCCGAAGGAATCTTCCACTGAAGTGGGTTTCAATCCAGGATATGTCAGAACTGCTCTCTTATGCATAGAATACTAACCACAGGGCTCGAAGAGGCTTCCTGCCCCCTCAAGAACACAGGCCGCACCTAGAGCTGGGGAGCACAGCTCTGCAGGGCCAACGGCCAGAGATACTCAGAGCCAGCCCAGGCTTCTGGAATGCTCTCCCAGGGTTCGTCCAAGTTGAACCCAGGCCATGCGTTAATGCCAACATGCTCTGTGCCTGATCCTGCTTTTACCTCATGAGTGCCCAATCTGAGCCTAAGTAGAAATCCAAATCCACATCCAGAAGAAACAAAGCCTTGCCAGGAGTTTGCCAGGTTTGCCTGGGAATACCTGAGAATTATCTGAAACCAGCTCTGGGCTGCAAGACTGAGCCCCAGCCTTTGCAAATTGCCCTATCCAGTGTCCCATTCCACACCACCTGCCCCATTCAGAAGAGTGGGATACAGGTCCCTAGATGTCTTTTTTTTCCCTTTCTCTGTCCTCAGTCCTCTGGGGACTGCAGATTTCCAAGGAGAGAAGATAACCCCTAGTGCCAGGAATTCCAGGCCCCAGAGCAAATATTCTGGTACCAACATTGAAATTAAGTTTTTGAAAGTCCCAGGATAAAGCATTCCAGTCGCAAGGCTTGAGGACGACAGGTGCTGGAGCAACAACCCCCTCTCAGGGATTGAGAACACTTGGCATTTTATCTGGTGAGGGGAGACAGGCTTTTCTTAGGAAAATTCCTAAACTTTCTCGAAGAGCCCAGGCTCTGAGGCTGGATAAACAAATGCCTGAAGAGCCAGTGTCCTCAGGGTTTGATGTTTCCCCGGGTGCTACAGCTGGGCCGATGGAGATGTGGGGAAGCAGGGCCCAGCTTTGCCCATCTGTAGTCCATCCGGAGAAGAGCCCCTATGGCCGGAAAAGGAGACATCCCTGAGGCTCAGGGTATGGGCTGAAACTGCCCCTTATGCCCATGGTTTGCACGAGGTTTGCACAAAGTCCCAGAGCAAGGGAGCTGGATGTGTGCATGCAGGATTTTCAGGCAAGCACACGCCGGGTCCTTCCACTCAGAGCAGCAGTAACAGGGGCAGGAGAGACTCAGTAAAGAAAGCATTGAATTCCTCTAATCTTTCCCCGACTGGCAGATCGTCCGGGGTCACAGTCTGTCCTTGAAAGACAGAGTGTGGCTCTGGGATGCCCGGGGGAGGGAGCCGAAGAAGATAACCAACATGATTCACGACAAGAATGAATAAACACACCTGCTGTTCCTGAAACGTCAGGCTTCACCGTCTCTGATAACAGTCGTCAGTACCCTGCCCGGTCTCCAGAAAAGGTGTTTTTAGTTCATGGATGGAAATTTCAAAGAGTGGGAACCAAGCTGAAGGCAGAGGTTGCCCTGTGGGTGGAGGAGACGCTGCATAAGGGCAGGCCGTGCTGGGGTGGGGGTGGTCTCTGCACCCAACTGGCCTTGTGCCAAATGCTGAGAACACAACGTGCCTCCTGTGGGAACTCGGAAACCCATTGCCCTGGAATGTGTCTTTTGTCCTTCTCTCTAGCGCTGCTTCTGACAGCCAGGCCCTCTCGGCCCAAGGAGGGGAGCTCAATGACCCTGACCTGTGAGGTGCAGGCCGCTTCTTGGAAGCCGGACGCCCAGCCCCAGTTCTGTTTCTTCAGAGACAGCCAGGCCCTGTGGCAGGGCTGGAGCAGCTCCCCGGAGCTCCAGCTCCCCACTGTGTGGAGGGAAGACTCGGGGTCCTACTGGTGTGAAGCGAAGACCTCAGAGCTCAGAGTCGCTCGGAGCCCCAGGATTCAGATACAGGTGCAAGGTGAGTGCGGGGGCCTGCGCCGGGGACCGACATGGGGCCGGGGGCACGAGGCTGCTCTTCCCTTGGGGGGAAAGGAACTGGTGGAGATGTGCCTGAGCTTCTCTCCTTCTCAGAGTCCTTAAGGGATCTGCCCTTACTCTTGCTAATCGCACTCAAGTGCACAGAAGAGTACTCAGGAACCCCTCACGGCGTCCTCCCTGGGCTGGAGAGCGGGGGCAAGTCGCTGCATAATCACGGCCCCTGATGGCACCCTCCGCAGCACGGGGGGACATGTGTGGCGGTGGTGGGGAGTCACGGGAGCTACAGAGAAGGGAGAAATCAGATCCGCACGGTAAGGGCAGGCTTTGGGCTATGGAAGGGGCAGCTGGGGCTTGGTTTTGAGAGAGAGGAAGAGAAGGGGGCGTTTCGTGACTCTGAACCGTGTCACTGCCCGTCCGGGTAGGCACGCTAATGTCCTCCCCCGTTCTCAGACAACGATGCGTCCGTGGTGCCAGGAAGAGGATGTGGAATTCCCCCAGAAGGTTGGCTTTCGCACCCTTGCTCAAAACTCTGCACTGGTGAGGCCGGACCAGAACAAAGAGCTGCTGGGCAGCAGGCCCCGCTCTAGGCCCCACATGCATTATGTCATGGGCCCGTCCCAACCGTAGGAGATAACTAACGTTCCCCCCTGCATTGTACGGACGGGAAACTGAGTCTCAGAGAAGTGACGTGATTGGATCAAGCACCCACAGTAAGACGTGGGACCAGCGTTCAAGCCCCGACAGCTTGATCTGCCATCTGTTCTGGGGCCACCACAGCACCGTGCCTTGCAGAGTGCGGGTTTGAGAGCCCAAGGTCCTGGGATCCCCACTATCCCCGGGATGGAGGGGTGCTGCATCCACCTTGGTAACTGTGTGGCCTTCCTCACCCCACCACACCCACCTGGCCGGCCCTTCGCACCCCACCACACCCGCCTGGCCGGCCCTTCTCGCCCCACCACGCCCGCCTGGCCGGCCCTTCGCGCCCCACCACGCCCGCCTGGCCGGCCCTTCGCACCCCACCACGCCCGCCTGGCCGGCCCTTCGCACCCCACCACGCCCACCTGGCCGAGGCCCACCCCAGTCAGCAGCAACCGCCCTCAGAACACCACCACCCGCCACCACTAAACTGCATGAATTATTGACTTTACCCAAGGCCTTTGCTTTCAGGATGGTCACGCCCCATGTGTCACCTTGTGTTTGTGTAGGAGTCCCCGTCTGGAATGTGAGCTTGGAGACACAGCCTCCAGGGGGACAAGTGCAGAAGGGAGAGAAGCTGGTTCTCGTCTGTTTGGCCACCCAGGGCACAGGAGACATCACCTTCTCCTGGTACAAAGGGGCCCTGGGTTTGAACCTGGAAACAAAGACCCAGCGCTCATTGGCCGCGAAGCTTGAGATCCCGGCGGTGACAGACAGTGACACAGAGAAATACTACTGCGCGGCCGACAACGGCTATGGCCCCAGCATCAGCGAGCTGGTGAGCGTCACCGTCAGAAGTAAGTTCCGTGACCTCTGTCCCACCAGCACCCCCACTCGCTGGGCTCCGTGTTCCCTGGGGCAACCCGGGGAAGTTCAATGGGGCTGAGCCTCTGTGGGCAGGGATTACGAGTCTGTGACGGTCCGGTACACTCTCTGACGACTCCCTGTCTCCCTCAGTCCCAGCATCCCGCCCCGTCCTCACTGTCAGGGTGCCCGGGACCCGGGCCGTGGTGGGGGACGTGGTGGAGCTTCGCTGCGAGGCCCAGAGCGGCTCTCCTCCGATCCAGTACCGGTTTTATCACGAGGATGTCACCCTGGGGAGCAGCTCGGCCCCCTCTGGAGGAGGAGCGTCCTTCAACCTCTCTCTGACCCCAGAACGTTCTGGAAACTACTCCTGTGAAGCCGACAACGGCCTGGGGCCCCAGCGCAGCGAGGCGGTGCCACTCAGCGTCACAGGTACAGCTCAGGCTATTGAATTGTCTTTGTCAAAGTCCCTTTCCAGCATCCTGGGAGAGTTTTACTGACCCCACAGTATCTCTGGTGCTGTGCTTCCACGATGGAGCGTCTGAACATGGGGCTGTCTAGGAGGTGTGTCTGAGGGGCATAGAGGACATGAAGGCTGGTGCCTCTCTCCTGCCATCAGGGTGATGAGCTCCAAGTCACATAAGTCAGTCCCGCAACCTCCGCCCCCCTCGCCCAGGAAGAGCAGACCTTGGCCTCGGCCCACACCTGAGACGTCTGCTCTCCAAAGGCCAGCCCTCCTGCAGGGTGGCTCACGTGCAGACCTCTCCCCTCAGTGCCTACGGAGGACAGGAAGAAACTTCTCGTCTCAGGAATCCTTGAAGGGCTGCTTGGCACCCTTGGTCCCACCATTATTGCCCTATTGGTCTGCTGTTGGCTCAAGAAAAGAATAGGTTAGTATTTACAGATTCTGGTATTTTGTTACTGTGACCTTTGTTTTTACAGAAATAGGCGGGGCTGGGGACGGGAGCGCTGTGAGGGACGGATATGTCCTGCCAGCCACGCAGCCTGCAGATCTGCTCCTGACCCCCAGCATGGGAGCAGCACCCATACTTACCAGAGTGCAGTGTCTGTGTCAAGTCCCCCACACCTTGTGTCAAGGTTCGGCTGATGTCTGGTGCTTCTGGGATCGAATTTTCACCCAAAGCTCTGACTCTATTTAAAATAACTAGTCAGCTACTGGAAGAATAACCCAGTTAGCAATTCCAGCTCTGCCGACCACCCCAAGTTAAAGTCAGTGCCTCCATTCTCATCCCCCCAGAGCACCATCACATGCTCTTCCCACTTTCTGAAATGCTCGTCCATGCATCCTCACATCTGCTCACCACAGGATCTCTCCTGCTTTTCAGCTTAAATGTCCTTTTCCCCCAGAGGTTTCACCCAGCCACACAGCCTGCAATTCTCTCAGTTTATTCTTCCTCCGAGCCCTGTTATTTAGCTTCACCCTGGCTCACAGTTGGTAATTTCATATTTATTGGTGCAATTAATCTTGGACTCCTGTTCTCCACTGAGCAAGATGGAGACAATGCGAGATTCTCATTTAAACTCCAAGCTTGTCCTGCATCTTGGGGCACCTCACCCTAGCTGTAAAGTGCCTGCTTCTGGGGCGCCTGGGTAGCTCAGTTGATTAAGCGACTGCCTTCGGCTCAGGTCATGATCCTGGAGTCCCGGGATCAAGTCCCGCATCAGGCTCCCTGCTCGGCAGGGAGTCTGCTTCTCCCTCTGACCCTCCTCCCTCTCATGCTCTCTGTATCTCATTCTCTCTGTCTCAAATAAATAAATGGAAAATCTTTAAAAAAAAAAAAAAGAAAGAAAGAAAAGTGCCTGCTTCTGGGGGGTCTTGTCATGACAAAAGTAGGTAGTGTGTTGTCAGAACCCAAAGCAAAAACTACAATAGGTGTTCAGGTTCAGAGGCTGGGGCTCAGGGCCTCACTCTGGGATGAACTGTCTGGGAAGCTCACTAACTACTCCGCATTGAGTCTCTTCACCTGCAAAGTGAAGGATCTGAGTAAGTGATGGCCAGGATGCCCTCTGGCATGCTGTGGCAGGCCTGAGGAGCAGTCCCCGCACAAGAAAACTGAAGAAGAGATTCCCCCTTTGACGTGTTTGCTCATCTGCTTGACTTCTAGGAAGACGTCCGGCCAGGGACCCATGCAGGTGAGGCTCTGCTCTGTGTGCACTTGATAATGCAGAAAAACCCATCTGCACAGTTTTAAGTTGTCCTCTCTCATGTGCTTGTTGTATATGTATTATCCCAACTTCTACTCCGGAGTTCTCCCGCTAATAACAGTGTCAGTTTGCTATTCCTCTTCATTTATGCATTAACTGATTAATTCAAATCCTTCTTCCATCATTCTTCCTAATTCACCTCCCTCACTAAACTGACCCATTTCACACATTCACCAATGAACTGATTCATTCAATCAATTAATCAATATCTGAGGGTCTGTGAGTCATTCTGATGAGGCAGGAAAACAGGATTCTGAGATCCTGAAAGTATCTCAGAGGCGTTAAGATACATGCACATTTCTGTCATTCCGGCTAGAGAGTGATAACCATCCCGAAAACTTGCTGGTGAAGTTCTTTAGTTTAGAGGAGGAAAAGATTTTTAAAACACTTGCATCTGGGGACATCAATGTTTAGTCGACATATTTTTATACTGTGTTGTTGTTTATGCCAACAAAAATCAGATTATTTTCCCAAATTGGAGTAGTGGTCTTCCAGGGGTACATGTATGTGCAAGTTCACGTTCTTCTCTCCCTTCTTCAAGCTGCTTGTTCTGCCTGGTAACCTGTTCTCTATTGAGGGGAATCAATACTCTTCACTCAGTATTCACTGAGCACCTGAATGGGAGGGGCACTATTCTAGGTGTGGGCAACACCACACTGAGCCCATCAGGTAAGGACCTGCGCTCATGGGCTGTGCACTCCACAGCTGCTCTGCTGTGCCTTGCTCAGCCCACGTACAGAGTTTGTTCCACACAGTGGAGCTCACTGAGGATCTCCCCAGAAGTCAGTATTCTGCTCAGGACGCTTGCTAACAGGATTCTCTCCTTCAATGTCTTGCTCACAACCCTGGACAGTGATGTCTGGGGCATCTGGGATGCTATTCCACTATCTGTGTCTGCAGGAGCCCTCCCAGCCCCATGGCACAGGTGTCCAACTACATCAACTCAGCTGCCCCACTGCAGGAACAGTCTGTATACGAAAATGGTGAGGTTTCCCAAATGACCTGGCCCAAGCAGCCGGAGGGAGCCGGGGAAGGGGCAGTGGGTTGATGTCTGCTAGCCCACCCTGTGCCTGCTGTGCCCCAGCCACCTCCATGGACAAATGGCATGTCTGTCTTCGTGGTGATAAGTGGTAGGCATGGAGTGAGGTAATTGGCAGGAAGAAAAGATGGTGTCACCAGGCCTCCTTTCTTCTCTTTCAGTGAACGTCGTAAGCGGGGAAGAGGTCTACTCTTTGGTGTATCGTACGCAACAGGAGCTGCAAGCAGCAGGTGAGAAATGAGGGAGTGAATGTATCTCTGACTTTTTTCTTTCATGGAACCAAGAGGATACTCAGTGCCGCAAATGGCATATGGAAGTGTTCTTCAGCACTGCTGCTCTGCCTTGAGCTGGCTGTGGGCTTTTCCCTACCTCCCTGAGCACTGGCCTTGGGTCTGGGAGCAGCCCCGAGTGCTGGTGCTAGCTCAGTGCCCCCGGTCAGATGGCAGATTGGGGTGGCGGTGTCCACCTGCCCTCCTTGAGTGGCCCCACTTGCTGCTGTTGTCCCATTCATACCTTGTGGGTCCAGAAATGCGAAGAGTTTAAATGCCCAAAGGGATCTACTTACCTGTCCACCTCTAGGCTGCCCATCGTCCTCTGTACAGTAAGGAAATCGTGATTGTGATAAGCAGAAAAGCAAGACTAAAAATATTGATGGAAATCAATACACGGAAAGTAGGTAGGAGGAGAAGAAGCCTTTATTAGCACGACTTTAGTGAAGGACTTTAAATATAAGTGAAATCTTACAGCACACACCTTTTATTCCACAGTAGAACCCCAGAGGACACATACCACGGACCAGGTGAGTTAGAAGCCCTAATGGACTTTCATCCCTGCTCTTCTTTCTTTCTTCTAGGGACTGGTTCTCAAACTTTTAAAACTATGGCAACTTAGGAAAAGCAAAAGTTTCCAATGGTCCATCTCTCCCCTTATCCCCCACACAGTGGGAAAAACATTTGGTCATAGTAAAGCCTCACGGTGCAAGGGAATTTTGGAGACTTGCACAGACGTTTCCTTTAGCAACAGACGCATGGATGATTTGTAGATACACTGTAGCACATGGCTAGTCTAAAAATTCTATTCCTTGAAAATCTTTACCCTGAAATACTGTTGAACCACACACACACCACTTTGTGTTGTGAGGTTAACCACACAATCCATGGAAAACTCAATTAATATTGAACAAAACTAAACTAATAGTGATTTGTGTCAACTCAGTAATTTATAAACCTTGAACAATTCAAGATATCACTGGTAATACAAAAATACTTTCAGAAAATTACAGGAATTCTAACTCCACATGTGTACAAGGACAGTAGGTGCTTTGTAAGTTTGTCTAGTGTGGTGGGGGTAGCCAGAGGTCTCAGGACAGAATTTTTGTCCTTGGTAAACTCCAGTGACATGCTAAATGTAGTTTATGAGTACAAAATCCTGACATCCTTAAAAAAACAACAGCTCATGGAACTGCCTAACAGTGGCCCATTAGAATGGGAGTTTGCACATTTGGATAAGCTTACGGCTCATCAGGAGCACCTATGCAGCCCACCAGAAGGACACAGGTCCTTTGAAAATGCTCACCTAGGGTCAGTCTTCCAAGAGGCTCCACCTTCTGTGCTTCATGGTGTGCCGCGATAGGACGCATCCAGGCTGGTTGGGGAAGAGAACCAGGGGGAGGCATGTTCCACATGTCTTCCCTGCTCTGGTCCTATCCATGTGCCTTTACTTTTAGGATGCCTCAGCCATCTATTTTAGGCTGAAGAAGGCAAGCGTTGCAGATGTGGACTATGAAGACGCTATGTAAAATTCTGGAAGATTCTGCTCTTTGGAAACCATCCATGACCCCAAGCCTCAGAACCAGTATGTTCTTCAGAGATCCTGAGGTAGTCTGCTTTCCAGGACTTCTCATCCAGGTGCTTCCCCCAGAGACTATTCCTGCAACTACCGTGAAACAGAGGTGGTTCTAGCCCTGAAGAAACCACCCAAAGAACCACAATGAATGCAGGGGTGGGACCCGACTCCTACTGGTTGTTTTAGGCACAGGTCAAATTGTGCTCTAGCTTCTTTCTCTAAGAGGAAACAGGGTGGGTGACCTTGGGGTGGAGGGACAGTGAAGCTCACTCAGAGTGCATGGACACGAGGTTAGCGATTCTGCGGGGCAGCTGCGCACAGAGATGGGTGCCCATCCTCTTGTCCAAGTGCAGACAAGCTCGGCACTGAACTCCAGAACAGAACTCCAGCCCCGACACTTACATGACTCATCCTGTTTCTGCATAAAATATGTGACTCTGTGCATTTGGGGTCACTGCTCCCAAATTAGAATTCAAACAAAGTTTTGTAAAGTTACTGTAGGTACATTCAATCTTAGTGACATATTTTGTATGCACAAACTAATCTAGATGCCCCCATATTTGTAACGAGATACAATCTTTGTAAGTTTCACCACACCCAAAGTTCTGTATTTGTTGCACCTCTAGAAGCTTTACGAATATAATTTTTCTTCTTTTATGCATGAACTTTAAAAAATGTGGCAATACAATTTGGAGTCTATGTTTTAATTTAAAACAATTATACACCAACTCTTACAAATTAAAACAATTTAGAAATATATAATGTAAAATGTTAGAGCCTTCCCTGTAGCTAACACCACGAGTGGTATCCATTGTTTAAAAACAACATTGTTAATGAAATACTATCGTAATATATTTTAATCTTTTCAATTGCTGATGGACATTAGGTGGTTTCCAAAAACTTTATATTACAAAAACAATACTAAAATAAATGTTCTTGCACAAACGTATTTCTGTGTTCCTGCTAATCCATCTGAAGGATAAATTTGTAAATCAGGGACTAGGGCATTTCAGGTTGTGCACATTTTATATTTTTGTTAAATACTCTCAAACTGCTCTGCTGTATCAGTGAACACATTCACCAACAACACACGAGAGAATCAGTCTGTGAGAGAAAAGTATCATTGTTATTTCAATTAAAAATTTTACAATGACTAAAGCAGTTGAGCATTTTTCCCATAAATTGACTGTACATTTGTAGTTCTTCCCAGTTTCCTGTGCTGGCCCTTTGCGCGTTTTCTCAGTGTTCATTTGCCTTCTTCTTACAGCTTTTGTAGGAACTATTTATAATTTATGTACAGTGAGGTGCACACAATTTAGGTGCTCAGTTCCATCAGTCTGATAAATACACACACCCAAGTAACCCAAACTCTTGTCAGGATATAAAATTTCTCCATCTTTCCAGAAACATCCCTCACATCCCCTTCCATGTGATTATGTTCTAAAAATGTTCTTACATGTTCTTATAATGCTTTCATAATTTTGATATATATTCACTCAGGATATTATATGTATGTTTGGTGCAAGGTAAGAATCTGACTTCTCCTGTTTTGGAGTTTTATATTATATTTATATTATGACTTTACTTTTTGAAATAAAGAATGTGAGATAGAGATTGAAGTATTTTTTTCAAATAAATATAAATTATCTACTATTATTTATTCAGTAGTCTGTTCTTTTTTCTTTTATTTCCCATGCTACCTTATCTCATCCAAATAAAAACTCCCTGTTTTAATAGTTCTGCTTAGCACTAATACTGTTCGAACTTCTGTCGAGGATGACTTTTCCCATCTCTGGATGGGCTCCAACCTCATTGTCCCCAGTGTTCTTCCCGCACACCCTGGGCGTCCCAGCTCAGGAGCTCTGTACCCTCTCTTGCCTGTGCCGTGATGGTCTTCCTCCAGCACCCTCACTGGCTCTCATCTCCTCAGCTGCATTTCTCCCTTGCGTTTCTGTTTCTGGCCCATAGGACTGTTTACCTTTTTCTTTCTTAGGACAATTGTAGATTTTTATATTTTGTATTTTATCTGCCACTGTGAAATATTTGGACCTCATGGGGACTCCAGGAATGAAGTAGGAGCCCCAGGCGACCAGAAGCTGAAACTTTTTTCTGGATTTACACGTGTTTTCCACCATTTACTAGATCTGCAGTTTTGATCAAATTGGTTAACCTCTGTGTATTTCTTCATGCTTAAAACTGGGATAAAAATTGTATCTACTATATTATGTATGCTGTCTTGTTCATTATGTAAAATCATTTCTTTCAAATGTTTCAAGGTCAACTGATGAATCACTGAACGCTACCTCTGAAACTAATAATACACTATATGCTAATTAATTGAATGTAAATAAAATTTAAAAAAATTTAGAACATCTGAAAAAAAATAAAATGCTCCAAGGTGTACATGGCTCACATTAAATGCTCAAAAAGTATTATTATTATTTCTTTTCAAATTTCCCTTTTTGTTATTTATAGCATTCTACTGTTACGGGTATAATACTTCCTTTTATTATTTTAACAACCTTAAAATAGTTTAAATACATTTAATTTATTGTAATTCTTACGTAGTTCTTCTGCCTGAAGTTTTAGGTATTTAAGCCTGCATTTCTCACATATTTTGAATCTTGTTCATCATGATTTGCTGGGTTTTTTGACTATTGATGGAGACCCATCCTGTGCATGGTGAGTTTCATGTGATCTGTGCTTCTGACTGTGTCCCTCAAAAGCCATTTTGTACCTGCTCCTTCTAAGTCCTGGGGGCATCACTGGCCCAGGACCACTTTTTATGACAATTCCTTATCTGGGGTTTCCCGGAGCCCACGCATGGGAGTGGCACAGTCCTGGAGTTCTGGTATCTCAAGGGAAACTCTCTATTTCCCCCAGAGCTCATAGAAAGACAAGGTTAGTTGTCATTTCTGTGCTGGTAGGTGAATGTTTTTCCCCACCAAGCCACTCTTTTATTAAAAGGAAAGTCTTTTGATGATCCAGATTTCATGTGTTTTGGTTTCAACCTTCCACCTTTTGCAGACCCAGGGTTTTGCCTCCAAGTTCCAGATGGACTAAATGCTAAGCTCATAAAAATTATCTAGTGTAATATTTTCTCCCCAGGGCACCAGTAATGTCAATTTACATGTGTAACACACTGTTTTCACTTCCTTTTTTTTTAATCTGTAATGGAGGAAATTTCCCTTCTTTTTTACCTGTTTAATTATGCATTTAAAAAATTATGGGGCGCCTGGGTGGCTCAGTTGGTTAAGCGACTGCCTTCAGCTCAGGTCATGATCCTGGAGTCCCGGGATCGAGTCCCGCATCGGGCTCCCTGCTCGGCAGGGAGTCTGCTTCTCCCTCTGACGCTCCTCCCTCTCATGCTCTCTGTCTCTCATTGTCTCTCTCGCAAATAAATAAAATCTTAAAAAAAAAAATTATGTAATATTTATCCATCCCTGAGTGAATGAATGCACCCTTCCTCTGACTGGTGAATTACCACCTCCTGAACTAGGAAGCAGTCGTTAGCAGAGTAGGTTAGAAGAATGAGCAAATCCCTTGAAGGGAAATCAAAACCAAAAACCAGAAGTACAATCTGGATCTTGGTTCTTGGTCTTCTACCACCAACAGCCGATATTCTACTGCTGGAAAGATACCCAAGGAAGCTGCTTTGGGTGGCTCTGCTAAGGGTCAGTGTTCTCAATGCCCCAAGGGTCCCCTCCACCCAGCTCACACATATATAATTAGAACAGAAAATAGAAAGCTTCACATTGAATTGTCTTTGATCCCGGGGGAGGCCCCACCATGCCTATCACCCCCAGGGAAGCCAGGCCACTTGGCAGGAGGTATTTTCACAGACCGAGGGAGGTCTGCTCCCTATTGCAGATGCTGCTCAGATATCTACCCAGAGCCTCACTAAGTCTCCCTGTGCCCCTCCCCGCCTCAGACTTCAAGACTGGGCTCACCTCTATCCCCCACCACGGGAATGGTAACACCTTCTTCAAAAGGGGTTAATAATAATTTCTACTGACACTGAAGAAAATGATCTTCCTCATGAAGAAGAAAAATTTGAGATCTGTAAAACTCCAGTCTCCTAAAACAATCATTACCTGAAACTAAACTTACTCCTGTCCTTCTCAGATTTCCTGGAGTAGATATATGGATAATTCTCAGAGAAACTGGGTCTCTGGAGCTTCTTCATCTTCACATCTGCCGGGGAGGAAATGGACAAAAGTTTCCAGGCATTCTTGGTCCAAATTCCCTGCCATGCTGTCTGGACTATGGAGAGGCCATCAGAATTCTAGGAATTGATGAATTAAATTGTAGAGAGTCTTCTGGGCAGAAGGTCTTGGTCTGCCTAAATAACACTTGGAGAGTGACTACAGACACAACATCGAGATTCCCACCAGCCAGCTCTGCTCCAACAAACATTAGCACTTCCAAAAGAATGTACCTCTTACCCTAGACATGAAATTTCTAGGTCAAGCCCCACTCAGCCAAGACATATCATGTTGTTCAAGATGATTATAGTAACAATTGAAATTACTACTGTAACTGCTCCCACATGAGGATGATGGCGGTGACTTGGGACCATGTCCACAGCCATGAATGTCGCAATTCCTGCGGGAGGTGATTGCATACATTAGGACATTTAATTCTGTCGTCGCAGCCTTGCAGCCCCAAATTCAACCAAATACATCCAGAGATCTCTGAAGTTAATCAGCCTCATTTTCTTATTGTGACTATCCTGGTAATCAACTTCCTCTCAAACGGGAGATGGTGTTTATTTTGTTGTGAGTTGTAGTTCATGAAGACTTTGTCTCTGTCTCAATCCTGACCTTGGCATTGCATCTTGTGTCCCCCGGAAGACACCGAACAAAGTTGACAGGGACACTGTTGCCCCGCATCTGACAGAGTACTCTTGTGTGGGCTGCCACTTGCAGAATCTCCAAGTCAAGGGTCTACCTGGTTGGTCCCAGAGGCTTCTGTCTATAGGTGACTCTGCTTCTCTCTGGCACCTGTGACTCCATCTTGCTGGTGGCCAAATATCCCGGCATAAGGAGTGTTTGTATTTCTCACTTTGGCCAGTGCACCCCACCCTGCAGTTTCACTTCCACCACTGTAACCTGAACATGAAGTTACTTTGTCCTCTAATGAACTGCTGAGCTCCTCATCTCTGGCTGCGGGCCCTACTTTGCATCTGAGTTTAGGTGGGCCTTCAAGTTGCGTCCGTCCACATGTAAATAAATGTCTGCCACCTGTCAGGTGTGAGCAGCATCCAGATGGAGCAGGCCAGTCCCCTTAAGGACTCGTTGCCACCCCAGTGGCCCACCTACCCCACTGTGGCCACTCATTTCTCTTCCCCTGCATCACTCACTTTCACATAAGCCACACTCCCTACCATTTGATAATGCCACGGGAAAAAGCTAATTCTCAACTCAAGAGCCACATGGCCATACAGGACAGAATGAAACCACAAATATTTTGAAAAATCTGCTCAGATGTCTATGAAAAACCAATACCTACCACCAGCTCCTTCTCCACATTTTGCTTCTGCCTTTTTCTGTATTTTCTTCCTCAATTCACTGTCCTCCGTCAGAATCCTGTGCCGTCGTGACTGGGCAGGACGAGGAGGAGCCACAGGCCACCTAGAAGCCTTTCCACAGGCAAGGGCTTGACAAGAAGCTCAGTGAGCAGCTCTGGTCCCAGGGAGAGAAACACTCACCCTCTTCCAAACACAAATAAACCATGTGCCCATGCAGAAAGGTGGAGTAGCCTCGCTTGGTACACTTGAGGTGATAGGGGCTAAAAAAAGCCAGGTCTTGTTTTTTATGAATCTTTTAGAAATATATAAATAAATGTGTTTATTGTAAGAATACTAGAACACACTGATAAGCAAAACGAGGAAAATAAAAACCACCTTTAATTACATTAGATATAATCGCACTAACGTGTTGGTGTTTATTGTCCCACACTTTTTTTTTTAATTGGCAATTGGGGAGGATGGTGTGCAGCAGGTAATTGCATCCAGCAGCCTCCTTTGCCTTAACGGTATATCGTGAACAGCTTTTATTGCTATTGAATATTCTACAGAATCATTTTAATGGCTGCTTGATAGTACACAGTTGGACATACAATTTATTTTTAACCTGCTTTTTTGGGTGTTTTTAGCACTTTCTTTTTACACTACTCTAAGCGAGGCTTTGATGATACGAAGTATGACATCACGCACATACATCAGCATTTCCCAAAGGAAAGCTATGTTTATGGTGAGTGACAATGTTAAGTATTCGCCGGAACAGATGACATTGAGTCTATGATTCAATTCACTATCAGTCAGTTCCCAGGTTACAAATACCTATGATTTTATGATTTAAAATTTCATGCTACATAAGGTCCACGTAGGCAATAGGTATCTGTCTGTTCAGCCTGCCCCTGAGTGGACTGTTACATACAACACTTACGGGGACCACATCTAATCGGGAAGGGAGTGATAACAGAATTTGGGGATGCGTGCTCTGGAGGGTGTGGCTGCCTTGGGAGCAGCATGCCGTCCTAAAAGCAACGTGGATTAGAAATACGGAAGAGGACAATGTTTTCAATGGTACAGAGCCGGTGTTTTGAATCTTAGCAACATCCTGGTCTAGAAGGCTAGATATGGACTGAAGAAAACATCACCCAGGAACCCTGAGTGGTGGTCCTGCTATCCAAAGGAACACTGAGAAGCATTATAGATCACGGTAAGATCTGACAGCATTTGTGAACCAGACTGTGGAATGCGGTTGCCTGAGTTTAACTCCTAGCTGTCACTACTGGAAAGTGACGGTGCTGATCTCGGTCCATTACTTGCCTTCCCTGCTGCCTGTCTCCCCAACTGTGTAAAGGGGATCGTACAGACTCCAGAAGCTTGCTCAGGGCATTAAATAACCCTGTGAGCATAAGGCACTTAGAACTGTGTCCAACTCATGAACAGCTGTGTGTTAAGTGTTAACTGTCATCATTGTCAAGAGAAGGAGTTTATTTGGCACCTAGAGGACCATCTTCATTCTCATAGCGTCTATAGGAAAGAAGACAGTGGCCAGACTTGACAAGCCCTTCCACTTCCTTTTTTTTTTTTTTTTTGCTAATTGTACAAAACTTAGTTTGAAAAGCAGTTTCCATTCCCTGCACACAGACCCCAGCTGGTGGCCGAGGGAACATCTCTTCATCTCTTCTTGGATAGCTGAACCAGGTCCTCATGCTGCTGTGGTCATTTCTGGTCATCTTTGGTGAGTCCAATAACTTGAGTTAGGACTGAGGTGGCAGCAGATGAGGTCTCCAGCTCCTGAAAGCCCTGAGGGTTTATCAGAACCCGGGGACCAATAGGAATGCTCGGGTCTCTGCTTCAAGCCCAGAGAGCAGTCTGATGCACAGCAGTGGGCTCTGGGCAAGTCACACTGCAACGCATCCTTGTCCTTAATGTTCAAGGTCGGCTACTTTACCGTTCCTGGGTTATGAGTTCCTGCTTTGATATCTCAGATAATTCATAGAGTAGTATATTCTCATAAATACAGTTTTTATAATTTCAACATTTACTACTTCTCCGTGAGAACTATTTAGACAGTTATCTCCAAGATGGGGTTTGGAGATGCATGGACACCCTTTGCTCAGGCTCTTCTGTTGAGGAGGACAGGACAGGAGAGCTGCTATAAGGAAACGAGATTCCTTTCTCTCCTTTCAGGAGACATTAAACCAACATTTGTTAATAAGTAAAAAGACTCTCACATAAAATATGGCCAGAGAAAAGAAATCCTTTCAAGATGGGTTTGGCTTTCAAAATTATGTGTGCTGGTCTCAGCTCATCAATAAGCAAGGTTGTGGCTGGACCAGCCTTCATGGGTCTTATCATGACTGCAAGATGCCCTTCAGTAATAACGGTCAGGAAACTTTGGAAAGCTAAATGTTTATTACTCACAGAGCCTGGAAACTACACAGCACCCCTGGGATCACACAGCGAGGTCGCGGGGAGAGAGACAGCATGGGTCTGGGGTTCGGTTCTTTTTTTTTTTTTTTTTAAGATTTTATTTATTTATTTGACAGAGAGAGAGAGCGAGAGCAGGAACAGGAGCAGGGAGAGTGGGAGAGGGAGAAGCAGGCCTCCTACAGAGCAGGAAGCCCAATGCAGGGCTCAAGCCCAGGACTCTGGGATCATGACCTGAGCCGAAGGCAGACGCTTAACGACTGAGCCACCCAGGCGCCCCTGGGGTTCTGCTCTTATTGGGCTGGAGGCTGGGGGCCCACAGTTTCACAGGCTCACTCTTTGCTGGTGAATTAAAACAAATGATCACAGTCTTCTGTGGATGCCTCCGCATCAAAGCTTAAGTCAGGCACAAAGTCGGGCCGAGAGAAAACCCCAGCTGTCAGGGTTTACACTACAAACTCTGATTGGGTGTTTCCTGATGAACTCTTGGTGATGTGGGATATCGTGTAGTGGACTCATTGGGTGTGCAGGAGGTTGGTGGGGAGAGGGGAAGGGCGAGGAAATGAGAGAATCACTGAACATCTGGCGTCCATCCGTGGGACGTGCCCTGGGTGCTCCCTCTGGTCAAGGGAGGGGTTTGCACCTGCCTTGTGATTGTAACATGAGTGGGGGCCAGCTGGTGCTTGAGGGAGATTGCATTGTTGGTGATAATGGAGCAGGGGAACAGAAAAGGGGGTGATGGGGAGTTCGGGGTCAGTTTAGCAGAGTAATAGAAATGTCCAAACTGTAAGGGCAAATGCTCTGGGCTAACCTCCGGTTTTTGATCCCCTCACAGCTCCTGTCAGTGAAGAGGCAGGTGAGTCATCTACATCCTTACTGTGCCGGGGTCTAGTCTGTCCGTCGCCCGGTTCCCATGAGGTCCTGCAGAGAGGGACGAGGACAGGCCGTGGAGACGTCCCAGTGCTGTGGCTCCCCTGGGCCAACCCGCCTCCGGCCACTTGGCTGCGTGAGGACGGCCTGCCCAGGCGGAGTCCCCTGCCCGTAGAGCCCCAGGTGCCGGGGAGTGGCGTCTGGAAGAGGGTGTGCGGCCCGGACAGCCAGCCTGCGGGGGAGGATGGTTCTCCAGGCCCCGGGACCATAGCTCCTCCGTGAGGTCTGGCTGAATGTCCTCGCAGCTGAAAACAGCCGCCCTCTGAGCAACATGGCCCAGAGCGTGCGTGTGGTTGGGACGGCCGGGCTGCTCTGGCTCTGGGTGGCGGCGGGGACGCTGTCCGCTGTCCCGCGCAAGTCAGCGAGCATCCCCTCAGCGCCTGGGGCAGGGCAGGCGCACTTGCCTTCCCCAAACAGGCGCCCAGCGGCTCCCGGGCCGGGTCCGCCCGCCCCGTCTCCACAGCATCGCTGAATTCGGCGTGCCCTCAGACCTGGGCTACCTTCCTAGCGCGTGTGACCACAACCAACCTCACCTTGCTCTTCTCGACTTAAAGCTGTGCTCACCAAAGAAGTTCAGAAAACGGGATTTTATTCTGTATGTACATGAGCCTGGACTGAATCTAGAGAGATAGAGGATTGCTCCTGGACCTTGCCAGCACCAACCGCCAAGCGGAAGGGGCGCTTGGGGCTCTAAGGCACCGTCCCGGGAGAACAGACCCCTCCTGTCTCTCCTTTCTTGGTGAGACATGAATGGGACAGGGATGCCAGGAGCCTGTTCGGGAGCAGGACTCGTCCCTTGCATCCACGCTGTGCCTGAATGATCCTTAGCAACGGACTCACAGGCTCACGTGGTCATCCAGCCGCAGCCCCGAGCCTGTGAGATTGCCCATCATGTGCCTTTTCGGCGGCATCTCTAATCATGATGCAGGATGTCTGCCCCCTACCCCAACAGCATTCCCCCTGGGATTTTTTCCAGTTTCTGGATGAAGTCTGTGCTAGTGGTTTAAAAATCAGCTTGATTATAAGTCCCACAGCCAAGTCCCCAGGGGATCCAGTCTCCATCAGTGAAGGAGGGCAAAAACCTCAAATTAAGCTAATTGTTTCTGCAACCCACCTTTTCTGCCCTCCTGATTTCATTTTTTATAACCCAGATTTTTCGCCTGATGCCCAACAGGTAAATCTGGTTCTCCACCTGGAAGAGTCAGTAGCATGTTTTCCAAAAATTATGATTCTAAATTTCACAAGCTTCCTGTTGCATTTTGGTTCTGGTTCTGCAGGGGTATTTTATGGGCCACTTCACCCCTTATATGGCTGACCTCTGCTTCCCTATGCTACACATCCAAATTCTGGCTGTCATGCCACCGTTGAACAGGGGCAGGGAGATTTTTGTTTGAGATATAACTTAGTTCCTCACCTCGAGGTCAAAATCCTCAACTGCAACCCTGAAAGGTAATGCAAATGTCCCAGACACAGAAGGGGCCTGGTACCATGAATAAGCAAAGTCACAGGGTGGAATCTGAGACAGGCAGTCCCAGGGGAAGACATTTATTTTTGGCAATGACTTTTATTCACTATGGTCAGCTAAACCTTGAATGAAAGCTCCTTTCCACCTAATTACACATGGGATGGGTGGGGAAGTGTTTGGAAACTAGTCAGGTGGAAAGTTCTGAGGTTTGAGATAGAGGATCTTATTCCAGTAACCAGTCTATGCCCCAGATACCCAGGCCCCTTGGCGGTTTCCTCTGGCCAGGCAAGAAGAAGACGAAGAACGTGAATTTAGAACACAGCATAGTGTCTTCAAAGGCTGGATCAAAGCAGAGGGGGTGGGAAAGCGATGTGCCCCCTGAGGACAGTGGTCCCCCCTTGTGACATCACCAATAGAGAGGGCTAAGCAGGAGGAACTTCACTCCTGTATCCATGTAAAAAATTATGTTTACTTTGACATTCCCTGCCATTGACTCAGTGTTTTGAGTCCTCACCTCCAAACTCCTATGTTGAAACCCTAATCCCAGGAGGATGGTATCTGGAGGTGGGGCCCTTGGAAGGTAATAAGGTCATGGAGGTGGGGTCCTCATGATGGGATGAGTGCCCTTAGAAAACGAGGCCCGAGAGCTAGCAAGTAAAGACACACAAGAAGTCAGCCATCTACAGCCTGGAAGAGTGGCCTCACCAGAATCTGGCTGTGCAGCACCTTGATCTTAGACTTTCAGCCTCCAGAACCCTGAGAAATAAACCCCGAGAAAATTATGGTACTTTGTTACAGCAGCCCATGCTGACTCAGATACCCCTCAGGACAAGAGAGAACCTAGCCCTGAGTAGGTAAGGTGGGGGTTGGAACCTCCGTCCTGCCTGGAGGGGATGGGGCTGCTTGGCCCAAGAGCACAAGAAGCGGTCAGGCATCTGGGCTTTCTGCAGAAATGGCAAATCCCGTCCCCTGACGCCCTCTCTTGCAGACTGGCTGACCCTCCAGGCCCCCTCTGTTGTCTTTGAAGGAGACAGCATAGATCTGATGTGCCAGAAGAAAAAGGACTGGTGGGAAATCCAGACTATGGCCTATTACAAGGATGGAAAAGAGTTACAGCTGTCAAACGAAGTCTCTAGCTTTTCTATCCCACATGCAGCTTTGAGTGACAGTGGCAGCTATTACTGTTCTGCTACTGCCGAAAAATACTTTCTGAAGTATTTTCTGAAGTCAAAAGCTTCAAGAAGCATCAGGATTGAAGTGCAAGGTAAGACTTTCCCTCCTGTGGGAGCCCGGCTGGACGAGACTGGAGCACAGCAGGGTGGGTCCCTGGAGGGAACACCTGCCCCCACACCAGATGGGAACCAGAGTCCTGTGGTTTGACCGCAGGAGGGAGTCGTGATAGGTGACAAGTCTGGTCTGAATGTCTTGTTTGCTGGGGTTGCTCTTGAGCAGGAACCATCCATCTCACTGCTCGGGGCTCTTGTGATCCTTCTCTCTAGAGCTGTTCCCACGCCCTGTGTTCACTGTCAGCCCCTCCTGGCCCACTGAGGGGAGCCCGGTGACCCTGACCTGTGAGACCCAGCCTTCTCCACAGAGGTCAAATGCTCAGCTCCGATTTTGCTTCTTCAGAGAGGACAGAGCCCTGGGGTCTGGCTGGAGCAGCTCCCCAGAGCTCCGGGTCCCCGCCATGTGGACGGAGGACTCAGGGTCCTACTGGTGCCAGGCAGAGATGGTGACTGCCAGGGTCAGAAAACAGAGCCTCCAATCCCAGATTCACGTGCAGAGTAAGTATCGTTGGGTCTGAGCGTGGGGAAAACAGGAGTCCAGCAGCTTCACTTCGGCTGCTCGTCTTTTGGGTTCTCTTGCAATTCCTGTACTTGTGGAAAGTGGGATGTGAGCTAGAGAATGGGCGTTTCATAAAAATAACAAATGGACAAAGCTCCTGTTAAAAAAACAGAACGCAATGGAGTAAATGTGAAGACGGAATCGACTTTATTAAGCATTCATGAATCAGCAGGATCCTAGCTAGCAAGCAGAGAGATGCTCAGAGGAGTTGTAGGAAATGGAAGTTTTTTATAGGCATGAGGTCGGGGAAGGGGGTTATTAGCAAAATAAAAGAGGATTTCTTCAGGCCAAGACATCATTTGCGGGAGGAGGGAACTTCAAAGTTTTTTTGTTTTTTTTTATCATGCAGATGACCTCTTTAGTGTGGATCAGGAAATTTCAGATTGACTTATAGACGGTCATATTCCAGGGATAGGCTGAAACTGTAATTAAGTCTTGGTTTGATGTCAGTGGGGGACAAATACTCCATTTTGGGCTCTTTTTCTTCTTTTCTAAACACTCCTTAAAATCTTTCTCTTCTTTATTAAAGTCACATCCATCAGTCATATCTCCACTGATCACTTCGTGCCTTGGTGTTTAGGAGTGGGCTGGGACTTTACTCAGCAAGCACCTGCTCCCCAGTGGCTCTGCAGATGGCCCCACATGCTGGCTTGCAACACAAGTTGGTTTTATTAGAAGGCACGGTGGTGCTCCAGTGTCGGGGGATAAATGAAGCATCAGAGAAAGCAGAAATCTGAGTGAACCAAGCGGCCAGAGGAGGGGTGGCAATTCTTGTGGACCCTTGAAACTGGGAATAATGGAGGAATTGTCATTGATACTGTTAGGGGGGACAGTGCCTTTTCTGAGGTAGGACTGATGCTACCAGGGACCCCTTCACTCAGTGCAGAACGCACCACTCTGACAGCGACCCCTCCCCCCAGAAATGTTTTCCTGTCCATGGAGCAGATGACCCATCACACATTCTTTAGTGATCCCATGAAATTAGACAGGAAGGGGGTTGGGACATGCAGTATCTGCATCCACATTCTTCAAGAGTAATCACCGCGGATTCCCTACCTTAGTGTCCTTATAATGGATTACATGAGCCCTACCTGTATTCCCACTTCAAGCATTAGAGTGAAGCCAGTCACGGCCTGGTCACAGAGCCCTCCGACGTCAGCTTCTCACCTGTCGTCTTCCATCCGTCTAGGAGTGCCCGTCTCTAACGTAAGCTTAGAGATGTGGGCCCCCAGGGACCCGGTGATCGAAGGAGGGGACCTGATCCTCCTCTGCTCGGTGGCCGAAGGCACAGGAAACATCACATTCTCCTGGCACAGAGAGGACACGGGAACCAGTGTGGGAAGGAAGACCCAGCGTTCCCTGTCTGCGGAGCTGGAGGTCCCAGCCGTGCAGGAGGGTGACGCCGGCTGCTATTACTGCAGAGCTGACAATGGCCACGACCCCATCCAGAGCAAGCTGCTGAGTATCCGTGTGAGAAGTGAGTCACTGCTGTGGAGAACCAGTGGCAACTGGAGTGTGGGTCGCCCCCGCAAGTTAGACCGCGGACATCCTTCTTTCCAGGGAAGGGACAATAACGGGGGCTGGACTGGCATTAGGAAAACACAGGCTGAGAATGACGAATGACCATGTCTTTAGACAGTAGCCCAGCCTTGATATTCCCCCAAATTTCTAAAGACATTATTGAGAATCTTAGAGACACACAATGACCAAGGGGCCAGGCCCTTCGCTGAGGTCCTAGTCTGGGGTCTGGGTGTCTACTGTGGCCTCACAAGCCCTCTCCGCTGGTCCCTGTCTCCCTCAGTCCCAGTGTCCTGCCCCGTCCTCACCCTCAGGGAGCCAAGGGCCCAGGCCATGGCAGTGGGGGACGTGGTGGAGCTTCGCTGCGAGGCCCAGAGGGGCTCTCCCCCGATCCAGTACCGGTTTTATCACGAGGATGTCTCCCTGGGGAACAGCTCGGCCCCCTCTGGAGGAGGAGTGTCCTTCAACCTCTCTCTGACCCCAGAACGTTCTGGAAACTACTCCTGTGAGGCTGACAATGGCCTGGGGGCCCAGCGCAGCGAGGCGGTGACACTCAGCGTCACAGGTGGGTTGATGGTCCCTGGATACAGGAGCATTATGATTAATGGCTCTGCCCCAGCAGTCTTCACTGGTACCATAGTGGGGTTTTGGAAGGTGGGTGGAGGTCCAGGTGATGCCTGCTGTGTGGGGGAGGTTGGAGAAGGTGATCTCAGTGCCTGGCTGCTTCTCTTCTCTCCACACCAACCTGGAAAGTACACATTATAATTAGATAACGTGTGAACTTATATTAACCATTCCTGCAGAGTATTAGACCAGGATTCCAGGACCCAAGCCTTGACCCTCTAAGGCTGACGCACTGGTGTCTTCCCTCAGGGACCGGTGGCTACCGAAGAGACCACGTCACAGCCAGAGTTCTCGGGGCGCTGTGTGGTGGCCTCGGCTTCATAACTGCTGTTCTGCTGTCTTATTACTGGTCTCGCAAGATCTCAGGTTGGTTACCTACCGTTTGTTTTGATTGCCTTTTATTGCTGTGAACTTTTCCATTACTGATACGGATTGGATTTGAAAAAAAAAGAAAGAAAGAAAACCTCCCCAAATCTGACGAATTCTTTTTACACGTTATGATTTTCTAAGGTTTCATGCAGTGGACAATGCTGCCATATTTTAGAATATGTCATGTCCCCCCTGTGTGTAGATTAAAACCATTAACACAGTCCTTCATGCTTGCCTTTTAAATAAAAATGTCCAATTATTAAATCATCTAATAACCTTCAATAGACATAATCAGTTTACATGCAGTGGAGTGAAACATAATAAGTGGCTGGATTTAAAGGAATGAAAACAATTTAGTACATTTTCTCCTTTATTTATCGATTTCTTATTAGTTACCTACTCATGGCAAGAGCAGTGACTCCTCTTTGAATTCTTGGGTGTCTCATATGGGTCACGTGGGGCATCTATCTTCATGCACACATGGTGGCTGGAGCTGGCTGGAGCGGGGGACCTTGACTGGGACTCTCAGCTAGAACACACACAACCTCTCAGTGTGGCCTGGACCCCCTCGCGGCATGATGCTGCCGGGTACTCAAACATCTTACACGCTGTCTTCCGCTTCAAAAGTAAGTGTGATAGCAAATCTGCAATGCCTTTTTCCAACTAATTGCAGATGACTCGGTTTCATCAGGTCCCTAACAAACTTGCCTGGATGCAAGGGGAGGGAGCACAGCCTCCACCTCCAAATGGAGGTCTCAACGTCAAAGAATTTACAGCCACGTTTTTAAAATTTCCACACAAACCACTACACATTCCAGTCCGTGCCTCCCCGCCCCACCAGACTTCCTGAAGCTCCGGCCCCTGGGCCACCCTGTCTGGGTTTGGCAAGTGCCCCGCAGGACCAGCGGTTCCAGAGCCAGGTCTCTCTCCCGGAGCCTCGTAGTTCTTCCCTATCCTTTCACCTCTTCAACACTATAAATAGACTTCTACCAATATTTTGTCCAATATTTCCAGTTCTCGGAAGAAAGGTCTGTTCAATTTCTTCTTCTGTCATCACTGGAAGCATGAAAGCACGACCTTCGCTCACCAACACTCCCATAAAGCTGCTGTGTTTTCGGCATGACAGTATCTCTGTATTATTTGTAAGAACAGGAATTTTGAGGACTCCTCTAAGTGATATCTCATACTGACCCCTACTCGTACTCTGCTAGCCAAGACATGCTACCAATGACCAACTCTTACAACTATTACGTATGGCAAGCTTACACATGTTATCTGTAATTATAAAAAATAATTTTTAAGTGTGTATTATGGTCCAGGTTTAACAATCTTGGGGAAGTTAAGTGGGCTGCCTTGTTCATACAGCCACTAGGAGGCACAGCGAACAAGGAGTGTACTGGCCCGGCCACAAAGCCTCAAGCCTGCCTAGAACTGACCTTAACGATTCTCCTCTTGCACATTTCCCCCATCCCCTGCTTCGGTGAGGTGTCATTTATTAATCTCTAAGATACAGGACAAGCACTGGGCACAAAAGAAATGCAAGATAAACTTTTAAACTCTTTTTTTTTTTAAGATTTTTTTTTTTTTTTTTTTTTTTTGAGAGAGAGAATGAGAGAGAGAGCACATGAGAGGAGGGAGGTTCAGAGAGAGAAGCAGACTCCCTGCCGAGCAGGGAGCCCGATGCGGGACTTGATCCTGGGACTCCAGGATCATGACCTGAGCCAAAGACAGTTGCTTAACCAACTGAGCCACCCAGGCACCCAACTTTTAAACTCTTGCAAAATGCTTCCTTAAATCTATCAACTACCACAAAGTGAAAGAAATTTTGGAAACTCATCAGATAGTGCAAATGTAATTCAGTTTTTTCAAGTCCAGTGGAAGTTATATTTTTTAAACAGACTATCTAAGACTAAGGAATTGTGATTTTTTGCTTTTATTATAGGTTTTAATTGATAAAAATATGTGGATATGAAGAGACAGGTTGTTTGTTAACATAAAATAATTTCTAATTCATTCATTGTGATGAATTCTCCCACTTTTCAAGTTATATCCCGATATACTGTTGATTCAAATATAGAAACAATCTACAAAGCAATAAAACATTTACTTGCTCCTTTTCAGTTTTTACACAAATTATTTTTTTTTGTGTCTAATTATATGCTCAAGTGCCTCTGGTATCTTATGTGGATAAGCTTGTCAGGTTCCTGTTTTTGAGGGAAACTTTTCTAGTATTTCTTTGCTATGTAACATATTCAAATACCCCTTTTAAGGAAGCTCCAGCATTCTTATTTTATTAAGACTATTTCTCAGAAGCAACTTTTAATTTTTGCTAATACCTCATTAGTATCTGTGAAGATAATCCTATATTTCTCTTTTCAGCTATTAAATCAACTAATTATAATATACCAGAATACCTAATATTGACTAGTCTTTGCATTCTTTGTAAAAATCCAAGTTTAGTTGATGCATTTTTTTTAAAAGATTTATTTATTTATTTGAGAGAGCGAGACTGAGAGAGAGAGAGTACATGAGAGGGGGGAGGGTTAGAGGGAGAAGCAGGTTCCTTGCTGAGCAGGGAGCCCGATGCGGGACTCGATCCCGGGACTCCAGGATCATGACCTGAGCCGAAGGCAGTTGCTTAACCAACTGAGCCACCCAGGTGCCCCTAGTTGATGCATTTTTAACATAAACTCGCGTTCTTTTGAAGTTTTTTTTTTTCATTAATAGTAATGTTGACATTTGCCAGGTTTGTTGTTATTGTGATCTTTTCTGCCTTTTGTACTCACCATTACAAAGGAAGCTCAACATTTTCCTTCTTTTTGTATGTCTTTTGTGCTCTGGAATAGTTTACATAATTATCTGTTGTCTCAAGATTTCCTGGTACTCCCCTGTGGAAGCTGCAGCTGGTGGGTTTTGGGGGAGCAGGTCCTCGACAGCTGTCACCATCTCTGCTCTTGTAACTAATCTTGTGAGAGGCATTGCTCTTGCTCACGGCCACCCAGCCCTCCTTACCCCCGGGCGCAGGGACAGTTAGTTTTCCTGTCTCCTCGAAGTGAGACACGGCCAGTGAAATGCCAGCCACTTGCATTGTTTCCCGGCAGAAGCATTTAGGAGCGAGGCGTTGATGTCCCGATGTCCTTCCCACGCGCTGGTGCTCATGCAAACGCGTGCTGGGTTGACAGCGTCACCAGATGGTATGGCCTCCAGCAGCAGCCTCGGTCCCCGAGTGACTCCGTCCCCTAGTGACAGAACCCCCGGCAGATTTGTGACAGGTCTGCAGCGCAAGGGGGGAATTTACCAATCTTTACTGCCGCAAGCCCCTGCAAACTGAGGTTGGTTTGTTAATGTAGCAGAACACACTCCACCCTGACTGCCACACTCTGCCCACAGTTTCTTTATCTTCTGGGGAATTTTCCTAGAAAATCATCTGTTTTATCCAGGCTCCTAAATTTGCTTACTTGGAATCGAGTGAAGTAGTGTCCTGTGATTCTTCTGGCTTCCCCGTGGTTGCATTTATCCCTCTGTGCCTTCTCCTTTCACGTTCATGAGTGGCATCGAAAAAGGAGTATCCACCCTTTCGATTCAAAAGTGAAGCTGCTAGAATGATTTATTTGATCTACCAGTTTGCTTTCTAATTCTGAAATTTCTGCTTTTATCTTCCTTAAGTTGCTGCACTCTGTTCTTGTTAGTCTTATTCTTTAGAACAAACTGGACATTTAATCTATTTGCTTTCTTTTGTCTTATATATTTATATATGTATTTAGTAGCTTAAGACTTAATTCCCTTAAATGTATATGTTATAGATATATCCAGATTTCTTCACCGTTTTGTTATGAACTTCCAGTTACACTAAGATCAAAGATCATTTATACCATACTCATTTTTAAGAATATTTTTGAAGTTTTCTTTAGGAGCCAAGATATCATCAGTTTTTGTTATTGTTCAAAAGTGCTTAGGAAGAAGACTAAAGTCCATTTTAAAAATAATTTATTCAGGAAGGAGTTGCTAGAATCACATACACTGATTTCATACTGTTTGAAGATGTGCATCCCTCATCTTGTGGTTGAATGACTCTTTGGCTTGGTAGAAAATCCTGAGATCCTTCTTCCTTCCCTTGAAGAAAATCATTCAGTTCTTCCTTCTCTAACACTGTCTCCAAAAAAAACTGATAAAGTTAGAGCTCCAGCTGGGCTACTAGGCAATATTTTTCATGATTGCTGAGCTGCGTCTAAACTGGAAGCGCTCTTGGGGCGCCTGGGTGGCTCAGTCGTTAAGCGTCTGCCTTCGGCTCGGGTCGTGATCCTGGGGTCCTGGGATCGAGCCCCGCATCGGGCTCCCTGCTCCGCGGGAAGCCTGCTTCTCCCTCTCCCACTCCCCTGCTTGTGTTCCCTCTCTCACTGTGTCTCTCTCTGTCAAATAAATAAATAAAATCTTTAAATAAATAAATAAATAAAATAAACTGGAAGTGCTCTGAGTTGGGTTATAAATGCTCGGTGGACAGCATAAATGAGCATACCCCCAAGTGCAACACAGCTCTTGAGACTGATCATGTCCCTCATAGTGGCGTCTGCTCCCAGCCATGTGGACTTGTCCCCTGAGCTGTTAGTTGAAGGACCAGGAAAGAGCTCCTTGACCACTGGTGATGCAGCTGACACATCCATGCTGATACGTTGTGCTTCTTGCTCTGCATCTCTCTGTAAAGCTAAATGGTGCAAAGGAGAGCCCCATGGGTCTTATGAATATCAACATCAAGCCTGACCCCAAGACCACTGCTTTAGAGTGGGGGTTGCAAATATCAAAACATTTAAAAAGTGAGAATGTTCCACCTAAACAAGGAGAGCAGTCATCAGCAGTTAATATATATTTTGCAATAATTGAAAGAGCAATAAAAAAGTCCAGAAACAGTGACCCATGCCTGTGGGGTTTGCCATTTGAAGTGGTGTGTTAGATCAGTGGGGAAAAATAATGGATTGTCCAGCTAACAGTGCTGGAGAAAATAAGTAGCCATCAGGACACAACACAATTGGATCCCTACTCTGAATCTTATATCCTACCAGTGACGACACGTGGTTAAGTCAGGGGAAAGTTTTAAGAGATAAAGACGTTGCCCCTAAAATGAATGTTCCTTCATCTGCTTTTCAGGAGGACGCTCTGTCACTCATGTACCCAGGTGAGAACTTTTCCTATTCAAAGTGGGAACTCTAGAGAACTTCCCCATTCATGATTTTCAATACTTACTGCTCCTTCTGCTTATACAGGTCACACAGTATCTTTCTATGATACTCAGCCATGTCTGTATTCATTACATTTATGCCATCAGAGTGCTGACTCTGGGTGGCCCACATGACAAGGTGTTGTCTTGCATACGATTCAAGATTTCTAAACTACTAATTTACATATTCAAGATTATTTATGGAGTACTTACAATGTATGAGTAAGTTCTTGTTAGACTTTTAAAGGTGTGAAAATATGCATAAAATGGAGTTTATTTCCACAGGGGACATATTGTTTTATGGAGAATATATGACACATACAATATACAAAAAAGAGAGATAAATTGATGAGAAAGAAGCAGATGAAGTTCTAGGAGAGCTTATAAGAGAAAAAATTAAATCTCAGGCAATATCATTCTCCTATTTATAGCTTTTGAAAAAGCTAAAGATGAGGAATAGGACATTTTTGCGAGATCAGAGTGGCTATCCTATTAATAAAGAACTTTGTGATTCTGTGGCCCATCTCTGGCTGCCCACCTAAAAGACCACAGCCCAAGAATCTAGACAAAGGGCCATCAAATCACCCAAGCCAAGTGCCATGTCTGCCTGGCTTCTCCCACACTCTTCCCAGCCTGCCTCCTCTCTGTTCTCACTCTTGCCCTGGAGACTATCATGTAGTTAGTTTGCTTTCTCTCAGAGATGCTTCCAGCACAAAACCTCAGGAGCCCACCCACTCCAGCTCACTCTCAGACATGGAGGAGATGCAACCAGAGTATGTCAATGGTGAGTATCCCCACTGGAAGGGGCTCTGGGGCTATGGCCGAGAAGGAAGAGAAGGCAGGTGAAAAAAGCCATGAGGTGGTCTGCACGCCCTGACCCCACGAGGCCCAGTCTCAATAAATGACCCTGAGAATCATGTTGGGGTTAGGAGGACAGTCCCAAAGCAGGGGTCTGGGAGGGCACATATGAAGTTTGAACCCTTGTCCGTGGACATCTTTGAACCATGTCTTTTCCCTGCAGTGGGCCCTGTAGATGTGGATGTGGTTTATTCCCAGGTCTGGAGCATGCAGCCACCGGAAGACTCAGGTGAGAAACCGCGAAGTGGTTCTTGTCAGATGCATCCTCCCAAGAAAGGGGCACCATGGGTGCAATAGAGGCTTTCATACATCATTTGACCTTGATATGCAATCTGTAGATCCAAGAAGGAGCAAGAGATATTTGCAGGCAGGTTCTCATGGAGAAGCTGAATTACAAAACAAAACAAAACAAAAACAGATGGTCACTTGAGAATAGACAGTTAGGGAGAATCCGGGATACAAGGCAAAGGGATAACATCAAATCAGGTAAGACTGAGAGTATCTGAAGTATGGTATCTAAAGTCCAGGAGGAGTTGTCCCAGTTGAGCGGGGTCATTGCCAGGCTCCTTTGAAAGGACCTGCCGTCTGGAGATGCCATGGCAGGGGTCATGAACGCATCAGCCTAATCTAGAGAATCTGCCCTTTGACGTGTAGCCTTGCAAGAATTGAGGCAGTGGTTTTTTAGAAGGGCAGAGTTGTGTTCTTCAAGCTGCTTCTCCAGTGCCCTTGAAGTTGCAACCTTCAACCATGCCCTTTGCTCTGTGCTCCTGGCTGCTTCTGCTGGAGCCAGGGGCCGCTGGCAGCTTGGCGGGCTTCCTGGGGAAGGGTCACCCGGCTGCGCTCCTCTGGGTCCTCGGCCAGCCTTGCTAATAGCTGTACCACTGCAGCCTGCAGAGAGCCAATGACCCTGTCATTCTGCCTCCCTGCCTGGGACCAGCCCAGCAAAACTGAAAAGGTACAGTCATGCTTATCCTCCAGGCCCTCCAGGTGTTGGTGTGTTGCCAAGGGCAGGAGGGGGATTGAATTCCACTCTGCCCACCTGGAATGAAGGGAGAAGGAAGCAGCCCCCACACCCTCAAGCTGCCGTGTGACTCAGGCTCTCCCCTCCCTTATCTCTGTGTCCCGTTTCCTTCTATGCAGTGCATGAACACCTGTGGTCGTTATATGAAGGACATAAAGGGATGACAGGAGAATGAGCCCTGACAGAATATTGTCAATAATCCATGGAAACTGCATCAAAGAGAGGAAAGGTTTTGTTCAACAAGCGTTGGTAGAGGGCTTAGAGCTTGGGTGGTCTTAGAAGGACTGCAGAGTGGACAACATTAAGTCATGGATTTTACAGAACAAGAGAAGCTGGAAACCACACATTAAGCATCGCCATCCTGTGCCCCAGAGCACCGTTAGGGAATAAGGTCTAAGTGGAAACCCAAGAGCTCAGTAATATTTCTTTTCTCCACAGCAAACACCAGGACAATTCTGGAGAACAAGGTGAGCTGCATTCCTGGAGAGTTCCTTCTCCATCTTGCTCCCCACCAGCCATGTTCCTTCTCTTCCTTCAACTGTGCATCTCTCCTAGGACTCCCATGTCATCTACTCTGACGTGAAGGTGACATAACACTTGGAGGAACTGGGGGGCAGAACACCAACAAGGATGGAACAGCACTAAGGGCTGCAAAAAACTATAAAAATGCCCAACCCTCATGACGTCTCACAGACAGAATGTGCTCCAGGGGCTGAGCAGGCCAGCTGGGTCATCTTCTGGGTCTCATCGTGCTCTTTCCCAATGTCTTCTTCCATTCATTCAATACTTACTGAACTGCTACTGCACCCCAGAAGCAGTGCACAGCGATTACCTTTGTTATCTTCTCTTTTTAAAAATTTTTAATTTAAATTCAATTTAGTTAACATGTAGTGTATTATTAGTTTCAGAGAGAGAGTTTAGTGATTCATCAGTTGTGTATAACCCGCAGTGCTCATTACATCACGTGCCCTCCTTAATGCCCATCACCCAGTTACCCCATCCCCCACCCATCTCCCCTCCAGCAACCCTCAGTTTGTTTCCTAGACTTAAGAGTCTCTTATGGTTTTCTCCCTCTCTGTCTTTATCTTATTTTATTTTTCCTTCCCTTCCCCTATGTTCATCTATTTTGTTTCTTAAATTCCACATATGAGTGAAATCATATGGTATTTGCTTCAAAGTTCAAAGAGTTGAGGAAGAATAATAAACATGAGAGACAAGGTTTCACCTAAACCTGCTCTGAGGTGGTGTGAACAGAATCCATTTCTGGACTTCTCTTTGTCTTCCAAACTGGGACTTTGTTGTCTTTTGTCACATACAGACATCTCAAGTTTTAAATAAATCCTCTCTTGCTTTTGTGAGAACTTCAGGGTTGAGTTTGTGGGAAGGAACAGCAGCTTGAGCCAGTTTGCCATATTTGTCCATTCTTGAATGCTTGGTTTATACATTAATCCACATTGATTTTTTTTTTAATTTTTTTTTTAAAGATTTTATTTATTTATTTGAGAGAGAGAGAATGAGAGAGAGCACATGAGAGGGGGGAGGGGCAGAGGGAGAAGCAGACTCCCTGCCGAGCAGGGAGCCCGATGTGGGACTCGATCCAGGGACTCCAGGATCATGACCTGAGCCGAAGGCAGTCGCTTAACCAACTGAGCCACCCAGGTGCCCCAATCCACAATGATTTAAAGTAACAAGGGTATTTATGTCTTCTTGAAGTGCTAAATGTTTTACATCCACTGGCACAATCATGCAAGGAGTAAGATCACAGCCTTTGGGAACACCTGCCGAGGGTGGAGTCCCAACCCCTTCCCCCACTAATTGTGTAGTCTTGAACAAACTACTTAACCTCCATGTACCTCAATTTCTTCACCTTTAAATGGGGGAAACCATTTGTCAAATATTCATAAATCACATAGAACAATGCCTGCCATATAAGTAGCACTAAATAAGTATTCATTAAATAAAATATGCATAATTATCACTTAGCCTCAAACTTAGTACAAAAAAGTTCAAACAGTTGAGTAGTAAGAATCTCTAACAAAATGACTATCAAATGCAACTATCAGAATTTTCAACACTTTGGTTGACATCTTGTATAATCCACTTCCCTGCTAAAGGTAGGTCACCAAAGGGAAGGACAGAGGTGACTGTGGGCTTGGGTTTGGTCATTAATCTACACAGAGATAATTTGGAATATTTTATAAACTATACACAACAAATTTGAAGTTTATCAGAAAAAAAATTACGAATAGTTATAATTATTAAAGTTTGGTATTGAAATAATTATACACCCTTAGCAAGACCACCTAACTTCTGGACTACAAGCATCAGGGACTGGGAGTTAGCAAATCCCAACTATCTAATTGTTATAGGGTGAGGTAATCTCAGCCCTACAGTTAATGTTGGTACCATCTTAGCAGGGACAAACCCCTCCTACCTGTTCTTTACACCCAACCATCCCTGGGGGATATATACATTCTCATTATTAATAGTAACCCTGGCATCAAAACTTCTAGGGGAACATATCAAAACTGTATATAGGGACATAGGTAACCTGATGTATCTCTGCTCAGCCTCCCACTAAACCATCTCAAATCACCCTTATCCATTACAAGTTACTTATCTACCTATTTCTGGCTTGCCAGAACTGGGGACATAGGTAACCTGATGTATCTCTGCTCAGCCTCCCACTAAAGCATCTCAAATCACCCTTATCCATTACAAGTTACTTACCTACCTATTTCTGGCTTGCCAGAACTGGTGGGAAGTTAGAGGTGATCGGGAATCCTTCCTTGTTTCCAAGGTCTGTTCTGATGGCTAAGTAGCCAGTGGCCACTCTCATGCATAGATGGGGACAGTCTAAGAGGTTAATGCTCCTCTCGTCCACACACTTCAGACGCCTGCATGTGACCCGAATATTCTGCCATTTGAGGGCTACTACCTGGAGTTGAGAGAAGCCACAAAAATCTATGGATTTTAAAATATGAGATCATGTGTCTTCATTGTAGAAAATTTAGAAATACAGACAATAAAAGAGACAACTATTAAACTCACTCATACTTCCATCACTCAGACAATTGTACTATTATTTCAACGTCCGTCAGCCGGAGTATTTCCTATGGATGTGCTCCCATGTACATAAATATGTGATTTTAAAGGAGTAATAACTGTAACCTGCTTTTATTTTTTAAAAAATTGTTATGCTTTCATGCCATTCAGTGTTCAAAGATCTTTGCAGTGTTGCTTGGTATGTTTGGATAAATAGTAACTTGTTTTGTAAATTACTTATTTGGGGGCCATCATCGTATTGACCATTATTCACCATGATAAACAGTGTTGCAATGAGTATCCTTGCTTCTAAGTCAATATTTTGGTTAGTATTACAGTTTAGAGAGATTAAGACCTGATACTCTATTCAGAATCAGACAATAACTTGGCAGGATTTCTCCCAAGAAACCTGAGTGATTGTGGGAAGCATCCCTCAGCTTAGAGGGAGCAGTCTCCGTCGCCTCTGCCTTCCATGTGAGGAAACAGAGATCAAACCCTGGAGGAGGTTCTTGCTTCTTCGCTTTCTCTTCATGCAAAACATCCTGAAGAGCAGCTTCTAGTTCCTGCCTCCTGGGACTCTTGCAAGACCCCGTCGGCCAGCTGCTGAGAGTCTCTTCTCCAAAGGCTGAATGAGGAGGACCTCATGCTGCTGTACTAGGTGCTCAGTGCTGCAGGTACTGCGGGGAGCGGGACAATAGGAATGAGACAGGGAAGCAAGAGGATGGAGACCCACCATGGGGGCATCCCTGGGGCCTTCGTGCAGTCCAAGCCTCTGGCCAATGCCTAGCAGCCAGTCTGGGTCTCCACAGCCAGTCCAGTCTCCGGAGATCTTTGGCTAGACCCCAGGATCTGAAGATCTTTGGGAACACCCTAGTTTCCAAGAGTGTGTAGAAGTGGTGCATCTCAATTTCTATCAGGGAAAATGATGGTCCCTCTTAGTCATAAATTTCTGTTCTGATCATATGGGAAAGTTTGTAAATGATGTAATTGGGATTTTTTTTTCAGTACTAAACCCTCCTTTCCTCCTCTGTGCATGTAAAGTAGAAGAATGAGATGCCAAGCAGTGGGGAAGGTGCAGCCTGTGGGGAGACGTGGAGAGCAGGAGGACAGAGCAGGACAGAGAGGAGAGGAGGAGTGGAGTGGGGCAGAGGCCTGGGCATCATGGAGCAGCAGAGCCAGGCTCAGGCTGGGGCACAGGCCCCTGGGCCCCTGGGCCCTGCACCTGCTGTTCTGGGCAGTGAGCACTTGGGTAGTTTCCCTGCTGCTCCATCGTGGGTTCTGAGAAATGCTGTCCTTCTGGCCGGTTCAGGAGACACACAGATTCTGCCCCAGACACCCGAGGTTGAGGCTTGCTCCCTGTGCAGGCCCCAGACCACTGCCAGCATCTGTGGAGCAGACAGATGCCAGTCAGCTGTCTGAAGCTCTCTGATTCTTGACCCTTTCTATCAGGTACTCATCACTGGTGCTTGATTCTTGACCCTTTCTATCAGGTACTCATCACTGGTGCTTGATTCTTGACCCTTTCTATCAGGTACTCATCACTGGTGCTCTCTGGCCTGGCTCTAGCTCACACACCTCTTTGTTTCACTAGTATTTGGGGGTTTTTTCCCCCATTAAAAACTTTCCATTTGTGGACAAGATGGCTTCAGGCTCTTCCTCCTAATCTGTACCTTGGAAATACATGAACAAGAGGAAGGTTGGTGCCTATCAAAACCTTACATGAAATATCATAAATATGGGACCCACAGATGCAGGGAGGCAGAAGCTGCTTGGGGACGAAAAAGTAGACTGGAGGGTGGAGTGCTTTCTGGATGAGACCTTTGCTCCCCAACATTGTTCCAAAGGGAGTCCTGCCCGACCCCATGGGGCCCTTGTCCCACCAGCAGGGTCCGGGCCCCAGGGGAGCCCAGCCATCATGGGCCACAGATTTAACAGCAGGTGCAGGTGAGTTGCTGGGCCCCTGAGAATTCCTGTCTCCCAACTCCACCCACAGCGCCAGGACTGTGACCATCACTGAGAGGGGCATAGATGTCCTTGGGACAGAACAGTGACCAGGGCAGAAGCACAGAGACATGCACCGTGGGTGGGTGAGCGGGGAAGGACATGGCGGGCACCCTCCCCTCCACGCCCCCTGATCACATCAAACTGTGCACAGTTCAAGAATAACCAAGTCAAGTCCGTAAACGTGGAAATTATAAAATCAGAATAAGTAACTGGCAGGTGGATGAATTTGCACATGGAATAATACTGAGGAACAAGAGAGTAACCTGGAAGATCAGAAAAATTCCCCTGGAAATACCAAAACGGGGTAGAGAAACGGAAAGTCAAGGGAAACAGTCTGGGTGCTAACCATGCATGTGTCCCCGTGTGTAACGTCCATGCCGCAGGCACAGATAAAGGAGAAGAAAATCTGGGGGAAAATAACCACGGATCTTACATGAGCAGAGAAAAGAAAGATTTCACATTAGAAGTGTCACAATTTGCTGAGCTGAATAGATCGTGAGAGCCAAACATCACAGGACAGCGGATGAGTGTCAGAGACCAAGGGACAATTCCGAAATATTCAAGGGGGTAAAACATTGTCTGTAAGTCACAGCAATTAGACTGACTTCCTACTTCCTCACAGTAACAGTAAACGTGAGAAGTCAATGGAAAATAGTATTTTCAAAGTGGAACCTCTAATTTCATATCTAGCTGCCCTTTCCTTTAACTCTGAGGATGAATATGATCATCTCTGGTGTAACAGGCCTCAGTATTTTATACACTCGCCACATACCCCCCCACACACACAAACACACACACCTGTCAAGACATTCTTAGAGGAAGTGCTCCATGGAGCCGAGAAATACATTCAGAGGTATGCCAGAAGATACGAAAAGCAAGTTTGAGTAATTAAACAGTAAAATTGTGTTGTTTATTTACTTTTTATTAATCCAAAGTGCATTTATTAAATGTTCACTGTGTGCCAGGCCCTAGGAGTGTGAAGTTTACTAAAACAGCCTCTAACCTCAGGTCTAATGGGGAAGACAAAACTTTTTAAAAATTATAAAACCCACAAGAAAAACAAACATGCCTGTCGTGTCCCCATGACAGGGGAACAGATAGAAGGGATTTTATTCTGCATCCCAAACCAGGAGTAAGCTCTCTCCTCTGATTCCAAGCACTTTCATTTCTCCTAAAAATACTTAGGTCAGGGAAGGTTCATCTGTGACACTCAGGGTGGACAAAGGACAGGCAGGGATTCACCAACTGAAAAAAGAAAGTGCAGGTATTTCAAGCAAAGGCAAGTGCAAATGAACCAGGGCCAGAAAGAGCAGTTCCAATAAAACATGTTTCCCAGTCGCTAGAGGGCCATGTATGAAAACAGTAACAGGAAATGGCAGGGAAAACAATTTAGTAGGAACCAGGGTGCTGTAAACGATCTATTTTTAAGTAGCAATCTTCAAAGGCAAGGTCCTTATGCTTAAAACACAGCTGTTTAAGACAGGACACAATTATGAGTACTCAGCTTTCTCTGAGCCTGACTTAGAGCAAATAACCTGTTGTTTATTTTTAAAATTCTTTTCTCTTGGTGATTTAGAGGGACTATTTTCAAACTACTATAAATATTTTACAAGTAATATCTGGTAGTTTCCTAACCAGTTGAATATATTCTGTTGCAAAATAAACCACATCTTTCAGCAAGAAAAAAAAAAAAAACCACTGAATTTGAATAAAGACATCACCCAGTGAATTAGGACACAACCAAAGTTTGCTTTAAATATTTCTTTGGGGGAGGGGACATCACACTTCTACTCAATGAAGAAAAACAGTTTTATAGTCTTGAGGTTTGTTTTTTTTTTTACACTTATCAGGCCATGAATCCTTAGGGAATGGGTTCCCGCTGCTCAGGCTCCTTTCCGTGGTTCTCACAGGGTGTGTCTCTGGGTGGGACAGGTTGACCCTGCAGTGGAACCCGAGTACTTTTCTCTTCGGCTTCCTTCTCTTTCTGATCGTTTTCCTTCACACGCTTCAGGAAGCTAGCTCGGCATTTTGAGTGCTTAATACACTCACTGGGCACATTAATTCTCTTGGCAGGAATCCTGCCCTTAACTTGTGTGTTTACAATGATGCGCACAGCACTCTGGCTGACACACAGACTCTTCCAGATCTGCCACAGTGTTACCTTTCTTGTGGATTTGCACGTATGTGGCCAAAGGAACCACTCCACATTTTCTGAGAGGCTTGGAGAGGCTACAGCAGGTGCCCTCCTCTTTCCCTTTGTGTTGGTCATTTTGCCGAATTACTGGAAGATGACAGTTCTGGCTGAAATTTTGTTGCTTAAATAAGCAATTGCTAAATAATAGGAAAAAAGTAAAATTTTTGAATTCTGTTACTTAAACTCTAGACTCTGAAGCACGATGGAAGGGTGGGAAGGGATTGTTTCAAAAAATATAAATGAGTGTTGTTAGTCATCTTAGTAGTTAGTCATGAGCCCCAGGAAACAGAAGCAGAGTGTGTGACTCTCAGGGCAGCCTGTCCCCGGGCCACGGCCACCGCAGAGAGGATGGCCATGTCCCCGTGTGCGCCGGACTGGGCAAAACCTCCAGGATGTCTTCACCAAGGGCTATAAGTAAAAGGGCTATTCATAAAATTTTATTTGGAAACAAAATCTTAGAATGGACTGACATGTACCAGCCCCGGCTCAGCCAACACTGAGACCGCCGCAGAGGAGGGCAGTTTGGAAGCAGGTACGGGGGATCAAGTGCACTCGAACGTCTGGGGAGAAGTGGAACACCACAGCACTCAGCATGGAGGCTGTCAGGGAAGATGAGCTTGCATGTGCAAAGAAGATGACTTTTGATTCATGCTTCTTGGCTCACACTGGGGTGGTGGGGACAGCTCAACTCAAGACAGGGTACCAGCAGGAGCGCATCAGCCTGGGCTGTGCTGAGAATCTTGACATCTCTGGGCTCCAGGGTGCTTGGTGCTGAGTGAGCAGGGCTGGTCGGCTGGCTAACAAATGAATTTTGAAACTACAAAGTCCTGAGTAACCCAGAGAAACTTTGCTGGGCTTCGAGACTTGTCCAGCCCAGCTTCACGCGGAAGTGAAAGTGGGGCAGAGTCTGGTGGCTCCATTTACCAGAAGGCGAGCAAGAAGTTGGGTCTCCAGATTAAAGATGCTTCATCTCAGTGGTGTTACCTTTCAGAGGTACAATTCCAAAAAAGTCCTTCCAGCTAGCTATAGGGATCTGGGATAAAGATCAGAATGCAAAAAGCTTCGGAGGCCGTTATGCCCTGTGGCAATATGGGGAAGGGGTGGAAAGCCTATGGGAAAATGTTGGTAAGGGACTGAGCTGAAATTGAGGTAGCCTTGTAAGGCTGGCAACAAAAATCAAAATCTAGTGTTTGTGAGCCTCTGGGAAACCCCCTCCCTTTTGGGTTGGGACCTCAAAGGGCCCCACTGCCCGAGTAATGGTGAATTGGAAGTAAGCTACCCCTCCTACAAATGGGCGCCTGGCTTCAGCTCATTTGGTGGCTGGAAGGCCACCATGCTTGGGTGTGGGTTAAGATGATCTTATACCGGGGCGCCTGGGTGGCTCAATGGGTTAAGCATTTGTTTTCAGCTCAGGTGGTGATCCTGGGGTCTTGGGACCTAGGTCTGTGTCAGGCTCCCTGCTCAGAAGGAAGTCTGCTTCTCCCTCTGCCCCTGTAACCCCCATTCATGCTCTGTCTCTCTCTCTAATAAATACATAAAATATTTTTTAAAAAGATAATCTTGTACGGCTAGTGCCTCCAGAACACTGACTTTTCCAAAATAGATTTTTAGCAACTAAATACGCTTGGGAAAAAATTAAATCAACTTAGCCTTCCAATTAATTCTATAAATTAATTTCCAAATGCAGTAAGCATACAAAGACAGGCCCACAAGGAAACAAGACACCATGAGTCACCATAGAAGAAGTAATGAGAGACAGGTCCCATCCAGGGTTGGCTGATCAGGACAAAAGAAGAGAGAAGGCACCAATAACCAATATCTGCAATGAAGAATACACCGTGATTATATGTTCTGAACCTATTAAAAATTAAAATAAGATAATATGTCATTTTAGTAAAAAAGAATATTAGACAAAATGGACAGATCCCAGAAAAATTAATACTTTTTTCCCAGGAAGAAATATTGAAAAATAAACTGAAAAAGACACCAGGAGAGAAAGAACACATGACCAGTGCTGTAACTACGAAATTAATTAATTAATTAATTAATTAATTAATTAATTAATTAATTGGTTTAAAACTTTCAACAAAGAAAATTCCAGGCCCAGAGTGCGTTGCTGGCAATTCTACCAAGTATTTTGAAAGACATAATGCCAACTGACATAAACGCCTGTGAGTCATTTTATGAAGCAAGCACAATTTTTATCACATTTGTTGCCCTTTTGCTCTAAGAACTGGTGTAATGCTCTGCAGGTTTTTAGGGATCCTATCTCATTTCTCTTTGTGGCTCCGACAGCTGCTATGGGAATGTTCCTGATAGTTGACGGCTACGTTCACAGATGCTTCACCAGAACCAGCTCTGCTCCTGTGTATATCCTCCTGGCACCACCACTGGGCAGTGCTGGGCAATTTTCCCCAAGACACAGGGGGAGAAATGTTAATTAAATAACACCCATGTCATTTGGCATCCCAGGGTGACAATTTGCTTCTATTTACATTTTCCATCCCAAATTCAGTCCAGTAAGCTGTTCAGAGGTTCTACAATGAGATTTAAGAGTACCCTAAGATCCTCTAAGAGTAAAATTAAAACATCCAGATGCCATAAATTGTGCTCTAAGACTCCTTCCCTTGTCAATATCCCTGGGAAGAAAGTCAGGTTCAAAGATTAGATCCCCTTGTCAGAAGAATTCCGGACACATCAAAATCAAAATAAACCAAACCCTGATATCACATTCTCTTTTCTGAGACAAAAGTCTAAAGAAATGAAAGTCACCCCTTACCCCGATTTCTGTTCCTGCTCAACCTCAGCTAAGAAGAGGTTCTCAGCGTCTGGGTGGAGCCGTGGCCGCTGGAGCAGGATCGTTCCCAGAGAACTGAATACTTCCTCCAGGACTGTAGAAGTTGTGTTAATGCAGCGCCCAGACTCTCATGAGCCACACACGGTTTTAATGATTTCAAAGAACTAATAGGATTCAGAGATGACCCCAGCAGGGGGCCCCGGCCCCACACCCACACCCACTGGATTTTAAGAGGCCAGCCCCCCGGCCCAGAGCCCGTGCACCAAGCAGACTCACACGCCAGAACCCGTGTTTAAGGTCTCCAAAGACCCTAAGAGAGACCCAGGCACATGACGAAAGGAGGGGAGGTAAATTCTGTGTTTGGCGTCAGTAGGATGCCAGTCAGTTGGTGCCAGTTAACAGAAACTCAGTGTGAGACACCCTTCCAGCAAAAGGTTAATGCTGGTGCCAAACATTTACTATCTTGGGGGTGAGTGGAAACCACCTATTTTGTACCTTCTCTGAGCTTTCACTTCCCCTCCGAGGTGCATGTGACACTGCGGTTCTGGACGGAGTGGGGTCTGAGTGACACGGCGTCTGTAGTCCCCAGCAAGTAGACAGGCTGCTCTTTGAGGGACGGCTCTGGCCTGACAAGCCTGCCAGGTTCGCCGGGTCCCCACCCTTGTTCCAGGCGGAAGATGTATCTCAGCGGATTCGGGAAACGAAACAGCTCTGTGTGATCTGAAACTTACACCTCAACCAGTCAGTCCAGTGAGACTCGACCCTTCCCACATGTGCACCCCAGGAACCTGACCTTCCCCCCACTTTTAATTTCATAAATTTGTCAGTCACTTTCTCAGAGGGCACAGGCAGGCCCGGCAGGCCCATTTATAATAACCACATAACCTTGAACCTTACCCACTAATTCTCCAAATACTTTCACTCGCGAGCCTAGGGAACACCACAGGGATTCAGGCGTGATCCTCCAGTGTGCATCGTGGGCCTTAATTCAGGGTGGAGTTTGGGGTGGTTGAGAGAGGAGCCTTTCTAGGCCTGGACGAGCAATTGGGAGCTAGAGGTTTACTGGCGCATTGTAGCATACAAGGAACCTTAGAGTGAAAAACTGTTCCAGCCACCAGGGAGTGGAACAGCTCCAGTGCCTTCAAAGCTTCAGGGAGTTCTACCTTCACTAAAGCATGCCGCACAGCTGAAGCCGTGACTGCTTCGGAACGCTCCTCGGGCGCCCGTGGGCCTTTGTGGAGCCTCTCCTGCAGCCCCCAAGTCTCCGTTGCTGGGCAGCCCTCGTGGTCATCCCTGTGCCCACTGCCCTCACTTAAACCTCAGGTCTCTGGAGGCCCCTGACGAGGCTATGGAACCCTTTCCTTGTTGCTATCCATGGGGTTAGTCCTGCCCTGTGGAGACATCCACCAGTCTATTTAAAAAGGCACAACAGGGCACCTGGGTGGCTCAGTCGTTAAGCATCTGCCTTCGGCTCAGGTCGTGGGATCGAGCCCCGCATTGGGCTCCCTGCTCAGCGGGAAGCCTGCTTCTCCCTCTCCCACTCCCCCTGCTTGTGTTCCTGTTCTCGCTGTCTCTCTCTGTCATATAAATAAATAAAATCTTTAAAAAATAATAATAATAAATAAATAAAATAAAAAGGCACAACAAGCCGATGTCGCCCAGCAGGGTCAGAAAACCATAGGCTCATGGCTGTGAGCTCAGTCAGGTTAGAAAGGTGGTCCAGGAGGAGCCTCTTCCCTGTGCAAATGCCCTGCTCTCTCCAAATCCACGCGGGGAAAGCCCACCTCATCAATACGCTGCTCCTTTGTTTTTATTTCTGTTATATTTAAGCCTATGCTCCAATTTTTGTGTCCCTGAGAATTTGCTCTCAAAAGTCTAGATTCCTTCCAGTGTCAGAGAAGGTCTGTGCCTGCACATAGAGTAGACCTCTCTGCAGGCAGGCTTGCCTCCAAGGTGAAAGCATAGAGCTGACTTAAGCATGTTTCATTTATTACTCCCTCAAATTTACCAGATAAATCATTTCACTTCTCCTGGGGTGGAATGAGCTGAGGAGTGGAACTGGAGTTGAACACACATGGCAGAGAACAGGTGTCCCTAAAACAACACTCATTAATTTATTCATGCAAACTAGAAGTGACTCTGTTCAGTGAGGTTTGCCATATTTAGCAAATAAAAATACAAAACTTGTAGTTACATTTGAATTTCAGATACACGATGATGACTTTTTTAGCGTAAATATATCCCAAATATGGTATGGGACATAGTTATAGTAAAAATTACATGTTTCATATGAAATTCAGATTTACTGGGAACCCTGTATCTGGCAACACTACGCTTAATGTCATGTGTTATGCTAGGAGCTGAGACTAGAATGTGTACCTGCCATGTCCTTGCCTTACAGAGGAGAAGATCAAAAATCCAATATTTCTGGCACACCATAGGCAGTAATATTCAGAAGGCTGCTTTCTGAGCATCTCTTTCCAGACACAGGAAACAGTTGTTAGCAAGAACCAGCATCGTATCCACCTCGGACCATGAAATGAATTGTGTCTGTTCGCACGTCGGCGAAGCCTGACTCGGACACGCTAGCTCAAAGCCGTCCGTAGTCAGCTGACCCTTTCTTTTGTTGACACTGTGCTGGGCACAGAGAAATCAAAAGGGAGCCCGAGCCATTTCCTTCCCTAAAGGTGCTTGCATTACGAAGAGATACTGCCACAGAAGGAAGAGATTACACTGTGCTGTGACGAACGCAGTTAGGAAGGACATCAGGGTGTTACTGAAGACATGAGGAGAACCCCCAACTCAAATTTAGCAGGTCAGGGAAGACCTCTTAGAAGAAGTGGCGCCCACACTCTATATAATCAGTAGTTTACAATATCCCCACATTGTACACAAATCGAGTACAGTTCTAATAAACAGTTTAATGTAATTTAGATCGATATCCCCAATACCTCATCGCCAGAATATTACAGAAACCTTTAACCGGAAGGGACTAAGAACATATCGGAAATACATCTGATCTTTTTCTATTGTCTTCCTGCTCTTTGTTGTTCACTGGTCTTTCACACAGTCAGCAGGTTCCTACTGACAGGTTACTGTATGACAAAGCTCTGCAAGGAGGCATTGAAAACACAGTGGGATTTTGGGATGTGAGCGAGATGGTACAGTAGCAAGCCCTGCACCCTTCTTCTTCCCACTAACACCCTAACTCAGCAATAGCTCACAGACAAATTCCCCTTGTGAAAGAAATGAAAAACTAATGAAAGGCTTCTATATCCCATGAGAACATGAAGAGAGACCCATCAAAGCCAGAAGGGAGATTTAGGAACCTTCTCACTGGGGACTCTGCCTCTGATGCAGCACCCTAAGATCAGGAAGAGAGTCCCTAGCACCCAGCTTCACCCAGGGGAAGTAGGAGTTGGTTCCTGCACCTACAGCCCCCAGCTTCCTGCAGAACTGGCTTCTGCCTTGCCACTCTGGAGCTCTGACTGGCCTAGCCACCCAGGGAAGTGTGGAGAGTCTGTAGATGGTGCTGGAAGATATCAGTGATCCTTCCCAGCACAGAGTAACAAGACAAAAAAATCCCAGTTTTCAGCTTCTCCCTGGGGAGGGAAAGAGTTGATCCATGCATGCAACACCACAACTTCTCTGAGGCTGTCCAAAGAACTAACATCTATCTGATGCTCTGATGAGTCTGTATAGTCTAACCACCGAAGGGAGAATGGAGATGGTGTTTCGGCTTGATGGACACCATAGCTACTCCCCACCCCCGTTCAGCACAAAGCAAGTGGACAAAAATCACAGCTACCTCTTCCTACCTGAGGAGGGAAAGGGTTGTAGAGTGCCCCCAAAATCTCTGGATGGCCTGACTGGTGGGTTTTTTTTTTTTTTCCTATATGAGTCCAGTCTGTGAAGACCTGGAAAGGTGTCTGCTTTGTCTAATGAACAGATGCCTACACAGGGGGTCAAGGAAAATGAAGGGCCAGGCAAAGACATACCAAACAAAGTAACATGATAAATTTCCAGAAACCAATTTTAATCAAGCAGAATTATATGATTTCCCTGACAGAGAATTAAAAACAATCCCATAAAGATGCTCACTAAAGTCCAGAAAACAATACATGGACAAGCAAGAATTGCAACAAAGAGATAAAAACCATAAAAAGAACCAGACAGAAATCATGGAGCAGAAGAACACAACTGACCTGAAACACTCACGGGAGCAATTCAACAACAGATGAGACTGATGTAAATGAGGTGATTTGAAGTTTTGGGTTCATGAGCAAATGGCTAAGAAAGAATTCTTAAGATTTTTTTGATGCAAAAAGGTGATTTTATTATAGCACAGGGACAGGACCCATGGGCAGAAAGAGCTGCACTGGGATTGTGAGGAGTGACTGATTATATACTTTTAAGTTTATGGAGGAGAGATAAAGTAAGTTTTGAAGGAATTTTGAAGCAAGGCTTTCAGGATGCTGAGGGTCTAGCTGCTGTTAAGATATGGTTACTTTTAGTCTCCAGCAAAACATCAACATTAAGGCAGCCATGAGTTCCTCGAGAAAGGTCACACTCTGCATGTCTCAGGGATCTATCAGTGGGATGCAACCCCTAAGGAAATTTGGGTTTGGTTTTTTTTATTATGTTCAATTAGCCACTGTATAGTGCATCATTAGTTTTTGATGTAGTGTTCAATGATTCATTAGTTACATATAACACACAGGGCACATGACAACACATGCCCTCCTTACCCATCACCCTGTTACCCCTGGCCCCGACCCCCTCCCCTCTGAAACCCTCAGTTTGTTTCTTGGGGTCCATAGTCTCTCATGGTTTGTTTCCCTCTCTGCTTTCTCCCCCTTAAGTTTTCCCTCCCTTCCCCTATGGTCTTCTATGCTATTGCTTATGTTCCACATATGAATGAAACCATATGATAATTGTCTTTCTCTGCTTGACTTACTTCACTTCGCATAATCCCCTCCAGTTCCATCCATGTTAGTGCATATGGTGGGTATTCATCCTTTGAGGGCTGGGTAATATTCCTTTGTATATATATATACCATATCTTCTTTATCCATTCGTCTACTGAAGGGCATCTCTGCTCCTTCCACAGTTCGGCTATTGTGGACATTGCTGCTATGAACATTGGGGTGCATGTACCCCTTCTTTCCACTACATCTGTATCTTTGGGGTAAATCCCTAGTAGTGCAATTGCTGAGTCATAGGGTAGCTCTATTTTTAACTTCTTGAAGAACCTCCACACTGTTTTCCAGAGTGGCTGCACCAGCTTGCATTTCCACCAGCAGTGTAAGAGGGTTCCCCTTTCTCCACATGCTCACCAACATTTGTTTTTCCTGTTTAGTTAATTTTTGCCATTCTAACTGGTATAAGGTGTGGTTTTGATTTGAATTTCCCTGATGGCTAGTGATGTTGAGCATTTTTTCTTGTGTCTGTTAGCCATTTAAGCTACATTTCTCTTGCCTTTGTTTTCCTCATCATTTTCCCTCCTGAACAATTTTGACCCTTACATATTTAAGGTTGTTAAAGGCAGAAGGTTTCATCTTCTGTAGCTTCTTCCTGATGAATAGGAGTATAGAGGTGTCCTTACCTATACATCGACATTGGTCAGTTGGGGAACGTATAAAGGTGTTATGAAATGTGGAGGCAGCTGAGTCCAGTGTGGACAAAAGAGAAGTATCTCTATGGGTGGTAAGGACCATCTGTTGATGTGAAGTTATTGTAGTGATGGAATCTTGGCATCAAGCAAAGAAATATTGGAAAAAGCAACATATCAGGATCCATATGGCTGTAAGAATGAGAAGTCCAACAAACAGACCTTTAATAGTTGACCATAATTCTGCCCCAAACCAGGAAACTAACAAATTGTTAAAAGAAAGGGAAGGATCTTGTAGAGCCTCAATTTGAGTATTTATATCTTTTAGCAGTCCTGTGACATTTTTATGGTAATCTGGGATGTATACACAGCATTCTGTTTTATAATGACACGTGCATCTCCTTGTGCTTCTGTTAGAACATCTAAAGCCATTCCATTTTGTAGAACTACTTTGCACATTTGTGCAACTTCAGTATTGAGTTAGGAGATTCTGGTTTGTGAATCACTGAGTGCCTTTATGGTGTATTTATTAAGGGCTTCCCCATGCCAAATTATGCTTTCTAACCTATAGATGGAACAGAGATGGATGCCAGATGACCATACCAACAAAAGATAGATCATGTCCATCTTTGTTTTAAGTTGGGAAGATCAGCCGGAGTAGTGGTGGTTTTAGTAATGCACCCATGAATCCAGGCAAAACCTAAGGTGCAATGACCTATCCACCCTGCAGGAAGCCAGGGCCATAGATTAGTTCCGCATAACCAGTGGGTTCCATTTGGAGCTAGCCATCTAATTCCAGGTCACCTTACCTAATCAGTAGCAAACCAGTCAGTATCCTGGAGCATGATGGTTTGGGAACATGTTTCTAATGATAGCCATCCTAGATGTTGTGTTCTATTTGCCCATGTATCATATGTATGATTCCTTTGTTTCCAACATAAAAGTGCCTTTTGACTGAGCTGTCGAATGGTGGGTGTGAGCCATAAATACGTATCCCAAATTTGATATATACCTTTCTCAGTATAGTAATAAGTAGGATTTCATAACTTAGGCACTAGTTAAGGGGCATCAATTTGTGGCTTTGTAAAGTTAGTTAATATATTAATAGTTTGAGGGTATGAAAAAGTCTGGGTATGTCCTAGTAAATTCCATGTCTTATTGATCATGGGCCAAGAAGAAACATTCTGGTTAGTGATAGATTTATCACAAAATGGGGTATCATTATATATCATTTCTGAAACATAAGTATATAAAGAATGCCAATCAGTGCCTTGTAAAGTGGAAACCCCCTGGGTTTCCTTCACATGGACAAAATTCCACATATCCAACAAACTGTCTGATTTTGAAGTTCAGCATAATGTTGTGCCCATTGTAGAAAGGAATTGTCTGTTAAGACAGGTGAACAGAGAACAAAAAGAAAATACACAACCTTCATTGTCATCTGAAGAGGAGTTTGAGATCTTCTACAGGTTTACAGGAGTAAGAAGGTACATTAGTTTGCTCATGGATTTTCTGTGAAGGAAGAACAGGTTTTGTTCTAGATACATGAGTCCAGGAAGAATGTCCCTCTAACTTTGCTGCAGTGGGAGTACATAATATGACCCAATACAGACCTTTCCATTTTGGATTTAAGTCCCCCATTGTACTTGATTTCCAGTCTTTTAAATAAACCATGTCTCCCGGGCTTACATGGGATGGATTTTCAGTTATAGTTGAGTTAATTTGGGGGATCCGGTGATCAGTATATTCACTAAGTGGCTTATGAATTAAACCAGCCTTGAATGAATAGTTTAATAGAGTATTATAATCTTCTTCTAATAACAGGTCCACTGTAAGAAATGGCTTTCTATATAATAACTCAAAAGGGCTGAGTCCTGGAGGTTGTTTTGAAGCAGCTTGTATTCTGAGAAGTCCTATTCGTAAGACAGTAGCCCAATTTTCCTGGGTCTCTAGACTAAGTTTAGTAAGGTGTCATTTTAAAGTATGATTCGCTTTTTCTTTTTTTTAAGATTTGATTTATTTATTTATTTTGAGAGAGAGAGAGAGCAAGCACGGGCCAGGGGGAGAGGCAGAAAGAGAGGGAGAAGCAGATTCCCTGCCGAGCAGGGAGCCCAATATGGGACTGGATCCCAGGACCCTGGAATCATGACCTGAGCTGAAGGCAGCCGCTTAACCAACCAAGCCACCCAGGCGCCCTGATTAGCTTTTTCTACCTTTCCACGGGATTGTGGATGCCCGGCTGAATGTAGGAAATATTTAATTTTTAAAGCTGTGCTATTTGTTGAGTTATCTGTGCAGAAAAAGAGGGCCCATTATCACTCTGAAGGGATTGTGGAAGGCCAAATCTAGGAAGAACTTCTCGCAACAAAACTTTGGTTACTACAGGGGCGCCTGGACAGCTCAGTTGGTTAAACGTCTGCCTTCGGCTCAGGTCATGATTCCAGGGTCCTGGGATCGAGCCCTGTGTCGGTCTCCTTGTTCAGCAGAGAGCCTGCTTCTCTCTCTCCCTCTACTGATCCCCCTGCTTCTGTGCTCTCTCTCTCTCTCTCTGTCAAATAAATAAATAATAATTAAAAAAAAAAAAACAGAACAACTTTGGTTACTTCCATGGTTCTCTCAGTTTTACAAGGAAAGGCCTTGATCCATCCACTGAAAGTATTAACGAACACTAGTAGGAATTTCTAGCCTTTGCAAGGAGGCATCTTTGTGCAATCAAGCTGCCAGTCCTCTCCTGGATACGTTCCATGCCTTTGGACTGGTTTTAAAAGTGGAGGGGGGCGGGCTGCACCTTCTCAATTTACTTGTGCACAAACAATACAGCTTCGGCAGACCTGTTTTATAGTAGTTGTTAAATTTACTCCATCAAAGGTATCTTCAATTAAATATTCTAAACTATTTTTGCCCAGATGAGTAGTCTGGTGTAAACCCTGTATTACCTTCCATTGATTATTTTTGGGTATAAACATTTTCCTTCATCATTAACAAGCCAGTCTTTTGCATTTTTTTCTCAATATCCCCATCCTGGGCTATGTGAACTTCTTGGTCTGAATAGACTGGAGTTATGGACTTTATTGTAGTTAAGACTGGTATAAAATTTAGTATTTGTTTATTTTGTGCGGTCTGCTTGGCTGTACAGTCTGCCACATTATTTCCTTTATATTCTAAGGTCATGTCCTTCTGATGTCCTCTGAGGTGAGTCCCAGCTACCTCCTGAGGTAGGTGCCCAGCCTCAAGGAGAGTAATTATTTCAGGCCCATATTTGATTGGGGAGTAATGGCTTGATAATAACCTCTTTTCTTTCCAAATTGCTTCATGAGCATGTAGTACCAGGAAAGCATATTTGGAGTCGGTATAAATATTAATTCTTAGGCCTTTTGCCAATTGAAGAGCAAGGGTTAGTGCTATTAATTCAGCCTTTAAGCAGAAATATTTGCTGGAAGGGTTTGGCCTCAGTGGTCTTAATTAAACTAACTATAGCATATCTAGCTTTTCTTTCCCCCTTATCCAGGAAGCTGCTGCCATCCGTAAACCAACTGTCATCTGCGTTTTCATCAGGGGAACCTTCCAAATCTGGTTTGCTAGAATAAACAAGGTCAATAATTTCTGAGCAGTCATGTTCTTTTTTTTTTTTTTTTAAGATTTTATTTATTTATTTGCGAGAGAGAGAATGAGAGACAGAGAGCACGAGAGGGAGGAGGGTCAGAGGGAGAAGCAGACTCCCCGCCGAGCAGGGAGCCCGATGCGGGACTCGATCCCGGGACTCCAGGATCACGACCTGAGCCGAAGGCAGTCGCTTAACCGACTGAGCCACCCAGGCGCCCATGAGCAGTCATGTTCTAACACAGAGGTATGATGGGCAGGTCCAGGCATAAGGATAGTTGGGTTTAAAGTTTGATGGGTTTTAAGTATTATTTCAGGTATGTCTGAAAGTATAGCCCAGTATCTAATAAGTCAGCCTACCGTCATCCATTGGTGGTCCTCGGTCTCTAAGACATTCTGAACCTGATGTGGAGTCATTACTGGTAAGGACTGTCCCATAAGAAGCTTTGAAGCTCTTCTATCTGGAGGGCTGCGGCAGCCCCTGCCGAAGACAAGCCAGCCACCCCTGCGTTGCGTTATCAGGTGACTTTGAAAAGTAGCCCACCGGACTTGTTTCATGTCCTAACTTTTAAGTAAGAATTCCCAAATCTTGTCCCTGTTTTCCTGCTACATATAAAGTAAAAGGTTTTTCTAAATTCGATAAAACCAAACCTGGGGCTGATGGAAGTTTGGTTTTTAATGTCTGAAAGGCTATCTCCTAGGCTTTAGTCCAGAGTAAAGTTCCTTCTTCATCAGGACCTGTAATTGAATTATATAATGGTTTGGCTAAGAGCCCAAATCCAGGAATCCACATGTGGCGAAAGCTGGCCATGCCTAGGAAAGTATGGAGTTGTTTCTTTGTAGCTGGGGGCCCAAGATCTTACATAGCTGTTTTTCTATCGGTACATGGGTGTGGTGTTAGTTCATATCCCAAATATTGAATCTTTTGTCTATATAGTTGTGCCTTTTTAGGGGAGATGGGATACCCTCTGTCTGCCAAGAAATTAAAGTTAGAGAATTACTATCAGATGTTTCCTTTGTGGGTCTACAGATTAAAATGTCATCCACATACTGAATTATAGTCCCTTGAGGCAAGGAGATATCATGGAGATCTTTGCTAAGTGCAGTCCCCAGCAAGTGAGGACTGTCTCTAACTTCCTGTGGCAAGACTGTCCAAATTCATTGAGCAGCCTGTGGGCATGAAGATGAGACTCATTCAAAAGCAAACAGTAGCCCTTGCCTCACTTAGAGGGATGCAAAAGAAGGTGTCCTTTAAATCGAGTACCGTAAACCAGTTGGCATCCGCAGGGACCTGGGTGAGAATAGTATATGGATTTGGCCACGGGATGAATAGGCACCACTGCCTCATTTATGGCTCTTAAATCTTGTACCATCTGATATTCCCCATTTGGCTTCTTTACCGGTAAAACTGTCATATTATAAGGAGATTGACAAAGCTTTAAAATGCCACGTTGAGGGGCATCTGGGTGGCTCATTTGGTTAAGTGTCTGCCTTTTGCTCAGGTCATGATCTCAGGGTCCTGGGATAGGGCCCCACATTGGGCTCCCGCCAGGGAGTCTGCAGGGAGTCTGCTTCTCCCTCTCCCCCTGCCCCTCCCCACCATACATGCTGTCTCTCTCTCTCTCTCAAATAAATAAATAAAATCTTTAAAATAAAATACTATGAAAAACTTATCAATAAGTTGTTGTAATCCAGCTTTTGCCTCAGGTTTTAAGGGGTATTGTCTTTTATGAGGTATAGTGGCTGGGTCCTTTAAGTTTACTTTAACTGGCTGGGCCTTAAGAGCCTGTCCTGGGACATCGCAATCCCAGACCTGTCAGTTTACTTCCTTCCAGATGTCGGAAGGGATACTGGGGTAAGGTTTTAATTCCCTAGATGTTAAAGAGAACAAGCCCTCCTCTTCTTTAGTGTGAGCGAATCTGCTACCTAGTTTATACATTAAATCTTGTCCAACTAATGCAGTGGGACAAGACAGAAGGACTAGAAAGGAAGGAGTAACCAATTGGTTTCTACGTTTATAGGTGAAGGGCAATGTCTGGTGACAGGTTTTAGGTTCCCCCTCTTTGCCAACAATTTTATGGTTAAAAAGCAAGTAGGCCATGCTCTGCTTCCCACAAGCACCAATCTGGGTTCTTCTCCCTGCCCCGCTTCGCGCACGCACCAAAAGTGCCCAGTATGCGGAAGTAGATGTGTATAAATTGCCCCCTTTGTTTGTGCTCGGGGCTCAGACCTTTGGAGACCACTCTCCTCTGGGCCTGCCAGCATTAAATACACCTCCTATCCTCCCAAAAAAAAAAGACAAGTAGGCCAGAGTGCTGAAGAAGAGCAGAGTAAGTGGCTCCTGTATCAATAAGAAAATTGATAAACTTCTATCCATCTGGGGTAACCCAGGGCTCCACCATCTTGCTGTCACTGGGAGCCAGACCAACCTCAAGGCCCCATCATGCCAGACTCTCCAGTTCCTGCCTTCCTCTCTCCCTGGAGATGTGAGCAGTCTCTCTCCCCATGTCTTTTCTTTTTTAACAGACAGGACATGGCCCTGGGGGAGAGCCTTGGTTTGGACGCTCTGCTCCGGTGTTCCGGCTGGCCACACCCATAGCATGGGGTCTTACCTGATCCTTTGTATGATATTGGCTCTTTCTTTGGCCCCTGGTCAGTCTGGTGTCGTGGGGCATCCACAGTAGGAGCAGCCAATACTTGAGCCTGCAGCCTACCCTGCCATTTAGCTCTCCAGTCTTTTTCTTGCTCTAAGGTCACATCCCTATTATTAAAGTCCCCAGTAGCTACCTCTAGTAGATGCTGGGTGGGGGTTTGACAACCCAAGCCATTTTAGGCAGTTCCTGGTGGATGTCAGGTGCCAACTGACTTATAAAATGTGCGTTTAGTTGGGTGCCTGGGTGGCTCAGTTGGTTAAGCGACTGCCTTCGGCTCAGGTCATGATCCTGGAGTCCCGGGATCGAGTCCCACATTGGGCTCCCTGCTCAGCAGGGAGTCTGCTTCTCCCTCTGACCTTACCCCCTCTCGTGTTCTCATTCTCTCTCTCTCTCGCTCTCAAATAAATAAAATCTTTAAAAAATAAAAAAATAAAAATAAATAAAAAAAAATATGTGCATTTAGTATAGTTGCTCCCTCAGGTGAGGTTGGGTCCAGATTTGTATATTTATGGATGGCTTCTATTAAATGACCCTGAAATAGATCTGGATTCTCATCAGCTCCTTGAGTAACTTCCTGATTTTTATGAAAATTTACAGGTTTAGAGAATCCTTTTTTCATTTCCTCTGTTAAGCAAGTGACCAAATGGTCTTGTCTCCCTTCCTGGTCTATCCTCTTGGTAACTCCAGGGTGGCTCAGTATTTAAGATAACATTCCCCATCTATCCCTGTGAGCTCATCAGTGAACTCTTGAGCACCTGCCCAGAAATGGTTCTTTTCCTCAGGGGTGCAAGAACAAGTTAATAAGATGTATATATCTTGCCAGGTCAAATCAAACATAATAGATAACTGGTGAAAGTTCTCAATAATTTGAGAAGGGTTTTTTGAATATCATCTTAATTGTTTTATCTGAACCAGCTCTGCCATAGACAATGGGACATGGTCTCTAATTGTGCCCATTTCTCCATTAGTAACTTCCCTAAGAGGATGCATTCCAAATTTATGGGGAGCTCCTGGAAGATAGGGAGTTCCACTCCTGGTATGTCCAGCTGAGCTGGGAGCAGATGGATCTTGGGATTTATAAGAAGGCTGGATAGCAACAGAGCTGGTGTCCTCTTTGTCTGGACTGGCTGGTGATTCCTCCAGTGGCCCAGGTTTGTTAGGAGGAATGGGTCTATTTACACAATCATCATCCAATATGTCCAGAGGGGGGTTATTAACTTGGCTCCTGGTTAGACATATTCTGCAAGAGGCCCTCAGGTCTGGATCCTGATTTAGGGCCATGAAGGCCTGGACATAGGGTACCTCAGTCCATTTGCCCTGTTTCTCACAGAAGTGATCTAACTTATAGATCATATTAAAGTATAATGTCCTATCAATGGGTCATTTTTTTCTCATCTCCTAAGGAGTACTGAGGCCAGACATAAGAAGATTAGTTCATTTGTTCTTTCTTTCTTTCCTTTCTTCCTTTTCTTTTTTTTAGTTTAAATTTTAGTAAGTGAACATACAGTGCAATATTGGTTTCTGGAGTAGAATTCAGTGATTCATCACTTACATACAATACCCAGTGCTCATCACAACAAGTGCCCTCCTTAATGCCCATCACCCATCTAGCCCATCACCCACCCATCTCATTCCATCAAACCTCAGTTTGTTCTCTATCTTCAAGACTCTCCTATGGTTTGTTACCCTCTCTCCTTTTTCTTCCCCCCTTCCCCTATGTTCATTTGTCTTGTTTCTTAAATTCCACATATAAGTGAGATCATATGGTATTTGTCTTTCTCTGACTGATGTATTTCACAGAGCATAATACACTCTAGCTGCATCCATATCATTGCAAATGACAAAATTTCATTCTTTTTGATGGCTGAGTAATATTCCAGTGCGTGTGTGTGTGTGTGTGTGTGTGTGTGTGTGTGTGTGTAAACCAAACTTCTTTATCCACTCATCAGTCAATGGACATTTGGGCTCTCTGCATAGTTTGGCTATTGTTGATAATGTTGCTATAAGCATTGGGGTGCATTACCCCTTCAAATCTGTATTTTTGTATTGTTTGGGTAAATACCTAGTATTGCAATTGCTGGATCATAGGGTAGTTCTATTTTTAACTTTTTGAGGAACCTCCATACTATTTTCCAGAGTGGCTGCACCGGTTTGCATTTCCACCAACAGCACACAGGGTTCCCCTTTCTCTGCATCCTCGCCAGCCCCTGTAATGTTTCCTGTGTTGTTAATTTTAGCCATTCTGACAGGTGTGAGGTGGTATCTCATTGTGGTTTTGATTTGTATTTCCTTGGTGATGAGTGACATTGAGCATCTTTTCATGTGTCTGTTAACCATCTGGATGTTTTCTTTGAAAAAGTGTCTATTCATGTCTTCTGTCCATTTCTTAAATGGATTATTTGTTTTTGGGGTGTTGAGTTTGATAAGTTCTTTATAGATTTTGGATACTAACGCCTTTTTTTTTTTAAGATTTTATTTATTTATTTGACAGAGAGAGAGATAGCGAGAGCAGGAACACAAGCAGGGGGAGTGGGAGAGGAAGAAGCAGGCTTCCCGCCGGGAGCCGGATGGGGGACTCGATCCCAGGACCCTGGGATCATGACCTGAGCCGAAGGCAGACACTTAACGACTGAGCCACCCAGGCGGCCCACTAACCCCTTTTTCAGATATGTTGTTTGCAAATATCTTCTCCCATTCTGCAGACTGCCTTTTAGTTTTGTTGATTGTCCCCTTTGCTATGCAGAAGCTTTTTATCTTGATGAAGTCCCAATAGTTCATTTTTGCTTTTGTTTCCCTTGCCTCAGGCAATGTGTCTAGTAAGAAGTTGCTATGGATGAGGTCAAAGAGATTTCTGCCTGTGTTCTCTAGGATTTTGATGGTTTCCAGTCTCACATTTAGGTCTTTCATCCACTTTGAATTTATTTTTGTGTATGGCATAAGGAAATGGTCCAGGTTCATTCTTCTGCATGTGGCTGTCCAATTTTCCCAACACCATTTGTTGAAGAGACTGTCTTTTTCCCATTGGACATTCTTCCCTGCTTTGTCAAAGATGAGTTGACCATAGAGTTGAGGGTCCATTTCTGGGCTCTCTATTCTGTTCCATTGATCTATGTGTCTGTTTTTGTGCCAGTACCATACTGTCTTGATGATGACAGCTTTGTAATACAGTTTGAAATCCAGAATCGTGATGCCTCCAGTCTTGTTTTTCTTTTTCAGGATTGCTTTGGCTATTTGGGGCCTTTTGTGGTTCCATACAAATTTTAGGATTGTTTCTTCTAGCTCTATGAAAAATGCTGGCGGTATTTTGATAGGGATTGCATTAAGTGTGTAGATTGCTTCGGGTAGTATAGATATTTTAACAATGTTTGTTCTTCCAATCCATGAGCATGAAATGCATTCCCATTTCTTTGTGTCCTCTTCAATTTCTTTCATAAGCATTCTATAGTTTGCAGACTCCAAATATTTTACCTCTTTAGTTAGTTTTATTCTTATGTGTTGGAATTCTTAAGTATCTTATTGTTTTTGGTGCAGTTGCAAATGGGACTGATTCCTTGATTTCTTTTGCTGCTGTTTCATTATTGGTGTATAGAAATGCAACAAATTTCTGCACATTGATTTTATATCCTATAACTTTGCTGAATTCATGTATTCTAGCAATTTTTTGGTGGAGCCTTTTAGGTTTTCTACATAGAGTATCATGTCGTCTGCATATAGTGGAAGTTTGATTTCTTTCTTGCTGATTTGGATGCCTTTTATTTTTGTTGTTGTTGTTGTTGTTGTGTGATTGCTGAGGCTAAGACTTCCAGTACTATGTTAAATAGTAATGGTGAGAGTGGACATCCCTGTCTTTTTCCTGACCATAGAGGAAAAGCTCTCATCTTTGAAGGTGATACTAACTGTGGGTCTTTCATATATGGCCTTTATGACATTGAGGTGTGTTCCATCTATCCCTACTTTGTTGAGGGTTTTTACCAAGAATGGATGCTGTATTTTGTCAAATGATTTTTCTGCCTCTATTGAGATGATCACATGGTTTTTATCTTTTCTTTTATTAAAGTTGTGCATCACATTGATTGATTTATGAATATTGAACCACCCTTAGGACTCAAGAATAAATCCCACTTGATTGTGGTGAATAATTCTTTTAATGTACCGTTGAATTTGATTTGCTAGTATTTTATTGAGAATTTTTGCATCCATGTTCATCAGGGATATTGGGGTGTAATTCTCCTTTCTAGTGGGGTCTTTGTCTGCTTTTGGAATCAAGGTAATGCTGGCTTTGTAGAATGAGTTTGGAAGTTTTCCTCCCATTTCTATTTTTTGAAACAGTTTGAGAAGACTAGGTATTAACTCTTCTTTAAATGTTTGGTAAAATTCCCCTGGGAAGCCATCTGGCCAGGACTTTTGTTTGTTGGGAGATTTTTGATTACTGATTCTATTTCTTTGCTGGTTATGAGTCTGTTCAAATTTTCTATTTCTTCCTGTTTCAGTTTTAGTAGTTTGTACATTTCTACCAGATTGCCCAGTTTGTTGGGGCATAATTTTTCTTAGTATTATCTTATAATTGTTTGTATTTCTGTGGTGTTGGTTATGATCTCTCCTCTTTCTTTCATGATTTTATTTATTTGGGTCCTTTCTCTTTTCTTTTTGATGAGTCAGGCTAGGGGTTTATCAATTATATGAATTCTTTTGAAGAAGCAGCTCTTAGTTTCATTGATCTGTTCTCCTGGGATTTTTTGTTTCTTTCTATATCATTTATTTCTGCTCTAATCTTTATTATTTCCCTTCTTTTGGCTTTAGGCTTTATTTGCTGTTCCTTTTCTAGCTCCTTTAGGTGTAAGTAGATTGTGTACTTGAGACTTTTCTTGCTTCTTGAGGTAGGCCTGAATTGCATTATACTTCCCTCTTAGGACTGCCTTTGCTGCATCCCAAAGGTTTTGGACTGTCATGTTTTCATTTGCACTTGCTTCCATGAGCTTTTATTATTATTATTATTATTTATTCTTTAATTTCCTGGTTAACCCATTAATTCTTTAGTAGGATGTTTTTTAATCTCCATGTATTTGAGGCCTTCCCAGTTTTTTTCTTGTGATTGACCTCAAGTTTCATAGCATTGTGGTCTGAAAATATGCATTGTATGATCTCAGTCTTTTTGTTCTTGTTGAGAGCTGATTTGTGACATAGTATGTGATGTAGTCTGGCAAATGTTCCATGAGTATTCAAAAAGAATGTGCATTCTGCTGCTTTAGGATGAAATGTTCTGAATATATATGTTAAGTCTGTCCAGTCCAGTCTGTCATTCAAAGTCATTGTTCCTTATTCATTTTCTGCTTAGACCATCTGTCCATTGCTGTAAGTGGGGTGTTAAAGTCCCCTACTATTATTGTATTATTATCAATGAGTTTCTTTTTTTAATTTTATTATGTTGTGTTAGTCACCATACAATACATCATTAGTTTTTGATGTAGTGATCCACGATTCATTGTTTTCGTATAACACCCAGTGCTCCATGCAGTATGTGCCCTCCTTAATACCCATTACCAGGCTAACCCATTCCTCCCACCCCCCTCCCCTCTAAAACACTCAGATTGTTTCTCAGAGTCCATAGTCTCTCATGGCTCATGTCTCCCTCCGATTTCCACCCCCCCTTCATTTTTCCCTTCCTTCTCCTAATGTCCTCCATGCTATTCCTTATGTTCCACAAATAAGTGAAACCATATGATAATTGACTTTCTCTGCTTGACTTATTTCACTTAGCATAATCTCCTCCAGTCCCATCCATGTTGATGTAAAAGTTGGGTATTCATCCCTTCTGATGGCTGAGTAATATTCCATTGTATATATGAACCACATCTTCTTTATCCGTTCATCTGTTGAAGGGCATCTCGGCTCTTTCCACAGTTTGGCTATTGCGGACATTGCTGCTATGAACATTGGGGTGCATATGGCCCTTCTTTTCACTACATCTGTGTCTTTGGGGTAAATACCCAATAGTGCGATTGCTGAGTCATAGGGTAGCTCTATTTTTAATTTTCTGAGGCACCTTCACACTGTTTTCAAAGTGGCTGTACCAACTTGCATTCCCACCAAGAGTGTAAGAGGGTTCCCCTTTCTCCACAACCTCTCCAACATTTGTTGTTTCTTGCCGTGTCAATTTTTGCCATTCTGACTGGTGTAAGATGGTATCTCAATGTGATTTTGATTTGAATTTCCCTGATGGCTAATGATGATGAACATTTTTTCATGTGTCTGTTAGCCATATTTATGTCTTCTTTGGAGAAGTGTCTGTTCATGACTTCTGCCCATTTTTTGACTTGATTATTTGGTTTTTGGGTGTTGAGTTTGAGAAGTTCTCTATAGATCTTGGATACCAGCCCTTTATCTGTAGTATCATATGCAAATATATTCTCCCATTCTGTGGGTTGCCTCTTTGTTTAGTTGACTGTTTCCTTTACTGTGCAGAAGCTTTTTATCTTGATAAAGTGCCAAAAGTTCATTTTTGCTTTTGTTTCACTAGCCTTTGGAGATGTATCTTAAAAAATGTTGCTGTGGACAATGTCAAAGAGGTTACTGCCTATGTTCTCCTCTAGGATTCTGATGGATTCCTGTCTCACACTGAGGTCTTTCATCCATTTTGAGTTTATCTTTTTGTAGGGTGTTAGGGAATGGTCGAGTTTCATTCTTCTGCATGTGGCTGTCCAATTTTCCCATCACCATTTATTGAAGAGACTGTCTTTTTTCCATTACATATATTTTCTTGCTTTGTCAAAGATTATTTGACCATAGAGTGGAGGGTCCACATCTCGGCTCTCTATTCTGTTCCATTGGTCTATATGTCTATTTTTGTGCCAGTATCATGTTGTCTTGGTGATCACTGCTTTGTAATATAGCTTGAAATTGGGCAACGTGATGCCCCCAGCTTTGTTTTTCTTTTTCAACATTACCTTGGCAGTTCAGGGTCTTTTCTGATTCCATACAAATTTTAGGATTGTTTGTTCCAGCACTTTGAAAAATGTCATTGGAATTTTGATTGGGATGGTGTTGAAGGTATAGATTGCTCTGGGTAGCATAGACGTTTTAACAATGTTTATTCTTCCGATCCATGAGCATGGAATATTTTTCCATCTTTTTGTGTCTTCTTCAATTTCTTTTGTTAGTGTTCTGTAGTTCCTAGAGTACAGATCCTTTACCACTTTCGTTAGGTTTATTCCGAGGTATCTTATGGTTTTTGGTGCTAGTGTAAATGGAATCGTTTCTCTAATTTCTGTTTCTACAGTTGCATTGTTAGTGTATAAGAAAGCAACTAATTTCTGTGCATTGATTTTGTATCCTGCCACATTACTGAATTGCTGGATGAGTTCTAGTAATTTGGGGGTGGAGTTTTGGGTTTTCCACATAAAGTATCATGTCATCTGCAAAAAGAGAGAGTTTGACTTCTTCTTTGTCAATTTGAATACCTTTTATTTCTTTTGTTGTCTGATTGCTGTTGCTAGGACTTCTAGTACTATGTTGAACAGTAGTGGTGAGAGTGGGCATCCTTGACGTGTTCTTGATCTTAAGGGAAAGGCTCTCAGTTTTTCCCCATTGAGGATGATATTCACTGTGGGTTTTTCATAGATGGATTTTATGAACTTGAGGAATGTTCCTTCTATGCTTATACTCTGAAGAGTTCTAATCATGAAAGGATGCTATATTTTGTCAAATGCTTTTTCTGCATCAATTGAGAGAACCATATTGTTCTTCTCTCTCCTCTTATTAGTGTGTTCTATCACACTGATTGATTTGTGAATGCTGAACCACCCTTGCATCCCAGGGATAAATCCCATGTGGTCTTGGTGGATGATCCTTTTAATGTATTGTTGGATCCTATTACCTAGGATTTTGCTGAGGATTTTGGAATCCATATTCATCAGGGATATCGGTCTGAAATTCTCCTTTTTGATGGGGTCTTTGCCTGGTTTGGGGATTAAGGTAATGCTGGCCTCATAGAATGAGTATGGAGGCTTTCCTTCTGTTTCTATTTTTTGAAACAGCTTCAGGAGAATAGGTACTATTTCTTCTTTGAATGTTTGGTAGAATTCCCCAGGGAATCCATCAGGCCCTGGACTCTTGTTTTTTGGGAGGTTTTTGATCACTGTTTCAATCTCATTACTGGTTATTGGCCTATTCAGGTTGTCTATTTCTTCCTGTTTCAGTCTTGGCAGTTTATAGGTTTCCAGGAAGGCATCTATGTCATCCAGATTGCTCAGTTTATTGGCATATAGTTGTTGATAATAATTTCTAATAATTGTTTCTATTTCCTTGGTGTTAGTCGTGATCTCTCCCCTTTCATTCATAATTTTGTTAATTTGGGTCCTTTCTCTTTTCTTTTGGATAAGTCTGTCCAGTTGCTAATCAATCTTACTAATCCTTTCAAAGAGCGAGCTTCTAGTTTTGTTGATCTGATCTACTGTGTTTCTGGTTTCTAATTCATTCATCTCTGCTCTAATCTTAATTATTTCTCTTCTAATGTGTGGCTTAGGCATTGTTTGTTGCTTTTTCTCCAGTTCTTTAAGGTGTAGAGTTAGTTGGTGAATTCAGGATTTTTCTATTTTTTTGAGTGAGGCTTGGATGGCTATGTATTTCCCCCTTAGGACCGCCTTTGCAGTATCCCATAGGTTTTGGACCAATGTGTTTTCATTCTCATTGGTTTCCATGAGTTGTTTAAGTTCTTCTTTGATATCCTGGTTGACCCAAACATTCCTGAGCAGAGTGGTCTTTAGTTTCCAAGTGTTTGAATTTCTTCCAAATTTTTTCTTGTGATTGAGTTTCAGTTTTAAAGCATTGTGGTCTGAGAATATGCAGGGAATAATCTCTGGTTGAGACCTGATTTGTGACCCAGTATGTGGTCTATTCTGGAGAAAGTTCCATGTGTGCTCGAGAAGAATGAGTATTCTGTTGTTTTAGGGTGGAATGTTCTGTATATATCTATGAGGTCCCTCTGGTTCAGTGTGTCATTCAAAGCTCTTGTTTCTTTGTTGATTTTCGGCTTAGATGATCTGTCTATTGCTGAGAGTGAAGTATTGAGGTCTCCTACAATTAACATATTGTTATCAATATGACTCTTTATTTTGGTTAACAGTTGGCTTATGTAGATGGCTGCTCCCATGTTGGGGGCATAGATATTTACAATTGTTAGATCTTCTTGTTGGATAGACCCTTTAAGAATGATTTAGTGTCCTTCCATGTCTCTAACTACAGTTTTTAGTTTAAAATCTAATTTGTCTAATATAAGAATTGCTACCCCAGCTTTCTTTTGAGGTCCATTGGCATGGAAGATGGATCTCCATCCCTTCACTTTTAGTCTGGATGTATCTTTAGGTTCAAAATGAGTCTCTTGTAGACAGCATATAGATGGGTCCTGTCTTTTTATCCAATCTGCAACCCTGTGCCATTTTATGGGAACATTTAGGCCGTTCATGTTGAGAGTGATTATTGAAAGATACGAATTTATTGTCATCATGTTGCCTGTGAAGACCTTGTTTCTATAGATTGTCTCTGTAAATTTCTGTTCTATATCACTCTTGGGGTCTTTCTCCTTTTATAGGATCCCTCTTAATATTTCTTGCAGGGCCAGCTTAGTGGTCACATATTCTTTCAGTTTCTGCCAGTCTTGGAAGCTCTGCATCTCTCCATCCATTCTAAATGAAAGCCTTGCCGATAAAGTATTCTTGGCTGCATGTTCTTCTCATTTAGTACCCTTAGAATATGTTTTGCCAGGCCTTTCTGGCTTGCCAGGTCTCTGTGGATAGGTCTGATGTTATTCTTATGTTCCTTCCCTCTGTACGTAAGGAATCTCTTCCCCCTAACTGCCCTTAAGATGGTTTCCTTGGTTCTAAGATTTGCGAGTTTTACTATTACATGCCGGGGTGTTGCCCTGTTTTCCTTGATCTTGGGAGGGGTCCTCTCTGCCTCTAGGACATGAATGTTTGTTTCATTCCCCAGATTAGGGAAGTTCTCAGCTACTATTCGCTCAAATATATCTTCTAGTCTTCTCTCTTTCTCCAGCCCCTCAGGGATTCCAATAATTCTGACATTGGAACATTTCATGGTGTCACTTATTTCTCTGATTCTATTTTCATGGATTCTGAGTTGTTTTTCCCTGGCCTCCTTTTTTCCCTTTTTATCTATTAAATGGTCTTCCAGGTCACTAATTTGTTCTTCTGCCTTGCTTACCCTGGCTGTTAGATTATCTAGATTAGATTGGATCTCATTGATAACATTTTTAAGTTCTGCCAATTCAGCTTTCATTTTTGCCCTTAGAGACTCTATGTTGCCATTAATCAATTTCTCCATTCTAGCTATTGTCTTAACAATTGCTAGCCTGAATTCCATCTCCAACATCTTGGTTATATCTGCATCCATTTGTAAATCTGCAGCATAAATCATAATCTTTGAGTCTTTCCTATTTTGGGGGTTCCTCCTCCTAGTCATTCTGTTGAGGGGTGGTTGAGGGAATGTATAGAATCCAAATTATTGACCACAACCCAAGCAAGATGCACCTGTTTTCGAGGGACCTTAGTGTTGCTGGTCTCTTGTTTTCCCAGCCTGTCTTCTGGGGGAGGGGGCTGCTGTGCTGTTACTTAGGCAACCCTGTTTGGGCAGAGTTGCCCTGCCCCCTGTGGTGGGGGATGGGCTCAGTGAAAACCGGTTTTCTGGGGCTTTTGTTCTCTGGAGGCTTTCTGCGTCTCAGAACAGAAGAGACCATTTCCAACCCTTGCCTCAGAGCAGAGAGATTGCAGTCTGTTCTTCAGTGAGCTCTCCAGGCCACACTATCTCCATTTCCTTTTGTGCTGCTATAAACTGCAGCGTCCTGGGTTGTGCACCCCTCAGCAGCTCTCCCCGTCCTCGCCTCCAGGTTGGGGCACTCTCTGCCCTTTGTGCTTCTAAAACCACCAGTTTGCACTCATGGCCCTGCAGCTCCAGGTTTCTGTCCAGCGGGCTGCCCTAAAGTCCTTTCCCTGCCCCTACTGGTCTGCGAGTCTGTGCCCTGTCCCCAGCGTGGGAGGCTATCACTCACCAGCGGTGTAGGATCCCGGCAGTGTAGGATCCCTTCGGCTTGGCTCCCTCCCCATTCCATTTATCCTCCAATATCTGCCCTCAGAATCACGGCTCCCTGCTTTATACCTCGAAACCAACTGCCTACAATATTCTGTTTGTAGAGATCCAGATCTATCTTCTTACATCTCAGGCTGATTTTGTGGGTGTTCAGAGTTGTCTAGTAGATATCCAGCTCAATTCTGGGGACAGGTTGGAATAGAGTCCCCTACTACTCCATGATCTTTTCCAGTCTCTATCAATGAGTTTATTAATTGACATACATTTTGGTGCTCCCAGGTTGGGGGCATAAATATTTATAATTGTTAGATCTTCTTGATGGATAGATCCTTTAATTATGATATAATGCCCTTCATCTCTTGTTACAGTCTTTGTTTTAAAATCAAGTTAGTCTGATATAAGTATGGCTACTCCAGCTTTGTTTTGACATCCATTAGCATGATAGATGGTTCTCCATCCCCTCACTTCCAGTCTGCAGGTGGCTTTAGGTCTAAAATGAGCCTCTTGTAGGCAGCATATAGATGGATCTTGTTTTTTCATCCATTCTGATACCCTAGGTCTTTTGATTGGAACATTTAGTCCATTTACATTCAGAGTGATTATTGAAAGATATGAATTTAGTGCCATTGTGTTACCTGTAGAGTTGGTGTTTCTGGTGATATTCTCTGTTCCTTTTTAGTCTTTGTTGCTTTTGGTGTTTCTTTTCCCCACTCCAAGAGTCTCCCTTAATATTTCTTGCAGGGCTGGTTTAGTGGTCATGAACTCCTTTACTTTTTGTTTTTCCTGGGAAACTTTTTTTAAATTTTATTATGTTATGTTAGTCACCATACAATACATCATTAGTTCTTCATTTTTTCTAGATCTTCATTGTTTTCATATAAAACCCAGTGCTCCATGCAGTACATGCCCTCCTTAATACCCCTGAACAGGCTAACCTATCCCCCTACCCCCTCCCCTCTAACACCCTCACTTTGTTTCTCAGAGTCCATAGTCTCTCATGATTCATCTCTCCCTCCAATTTCCCCCCTTCATTTTTACATTCCTTCTCCTAGTGTCCTCCATGCTATTCCTTATGTTCCACAAATAAGTGAAACCATATGGTAACTGACTTTCTCTGCTTGACTTATTTCACTTAGCATAATCTCCTCCAGTCCCATCCATGTTGATGTAAAAGTTGGGTATTCATCCCTTCTGATGGCTGATTAATATTCCATTGTATGGACCACCCGGGAAACTTTTTATCTCTCCTTCTATTCTGAATGACAGCATCGCTGGACAAAATATCCTTGGCTGCATATTTTTCCCATTCAGCACTTTGAATATACCCTGTCCCTCTATTCTGGCCTGTCAAGATCTGCTGTGAACCTGACTGGTCTTCCCTTGTAGGTTAAGGACTTTTTTTCTCTTGCTGCTTTCAGGATTTTTTCCTTGTCTGTGTATTTTGCGAATTTGACTCTGATATGCCTTGGCAATGGTCAGCTTTTGTTGAATTCAATGGGAGTTCTCTGTGCTTCTTGGATTTTGATGTCTGTGTCCTTCCCCAGATTAAGGAAGTGTTCAGCTATAATTTTCTTGAATAAACCTTCTGCCCCTTTTTCTCTCTCTTCATCTTCTGGGACTCCTATGATACGAATGTTATTGTGTTTTAAGTAGTCACTGAGTTCCCTAAGTTAACTTCATGGTCCATTACCATTCTTTCTCTCTTCTTTTCAGCTTCATTATTTTCCATAATTTTATCTCCTATATCACTGATTCCCCTCCTCTGCTTCATCCACCCTAGTTTTTATGGCATCCATTTGGGTTTGCATCTTAGTTATAACATTTTTAATTTTGGCCTGATTGGATTTTAGCTCTTTTTTTTTTTTTTTTTTTTTTTTTTTTTTTTTTTTTATGATATTGTATATAGCACCTTACGTTTTTTTTTTTTTTTTTTTTTAATTTTTTTATTCTTATGTTATTCCCCTTACATTACAACATTAGTTTTAGATGAAGTGTTCCATGATTCATTGTTTGTGCACAACACCCAGTGCTCCATGCAGAATGTGCCCTCCTAAATACCCACCACCAGGCTAACCCATCCTCCCACCCCCCTCCCCTCTAGAACCCTGTTTGTTTTTCAGAGTCCATCGTCTCTCATGGTTCGTCTACCCCTCCGATTTCCCCCGCTTCATTCTTCCCCTCCCGCTACCTTCTTCTTCTTCTTCTTCTTTTTTTTTTTTTCTTAACATATATTGCATTATTTGTTTCAGAGGTACAGATCTGAGATTCAACAGTCTTGCACAATTCACAGCGCTTACCAGAGCACATACACTCCCCAGTGTCTATCACCCAGTCCCCCCATCCCTCCCACCCCACCCCCCACTCCAACAACCCTCAGTTTGTTTCCTGCGATTAAGAATTCCTCATATCAGTGAGATCATATGATACATGTCTTTCTCTGTTTGACTTATTTCACTCAACATAATACCCTCCAGTTCCATCCACGTCGTTGCAAATGGCAAGATCTCATTCTTTTTGATGGCTGCATAATATTCCATTGTATATATATACCACATCTTCTTTATCCATTCATCTGTCGATGGACATCTTGGCTCTTTCCACAGTTTGGCTATTGTGGACATTGCTGCTATAAACATCGGGGTGCACGTAGCCCTTCGGATCCCTACTTTTGTATCTTTGGGGTAAATACCCAGTAGTGCAATTGCTGGATCATATGGTAGCTCTATTTTCAACTTTTTGAGGAACCTCCATACAGTTTTCCAGAGTGGCTGCACCAGCTTGCATTCCCACCAACAGTGTAGGAGGGTTCCCCTTTCTCCGCATCCCCGCCAACATCTGTCGTTTCCTGACTTGTTAATTTTAGCCATTCTGACTGGTGTGAGGTGATATCTCATTGAGGTTTTGATTTGGATTTCCCTGATGCTGAGCGATATTGAGCACTTTTTCATGTGTCTGTTGGCCATTTGGATGTCTTCTTTGGAAAAATGTCTGTTCATGTCTTCTGCCCATTTCTTAATTGGATTCTTTGTTCTTTGGGTGTTGAGTTTGATGAGTTCTTTATAGATTTTGGATACTAGCCCTTTATCTGATATGTCATTTGCAAATATCTTCTCCCATTCTGTCGGTTGTCTTTTGGTTTTGTTAACTGTTTCCTTTGCTTTGCAAAAGCTTCTTATCTTGATGAAGTCCCAATAGTTCATTTTTGCCCTTGCTTCCCTTGCCTTTGGCGATGTTTCTAGGAAGAAGTTGCTTCGGCTGAGGTCAAAGAGGTTGTTGCCTGTGTTCTCCTTTAGGATTTTGATGGACTCCTGTCTCACATTGAGGTCTTTCAACCATTTGGAGTCTATTTTTGTGTGTGGTGTAAGGAAGTGGTCCAGTTTCATTCTTCTGCATGTGTCTATCCAATTTTCCCAACACCATTTGTTGAAGAGACTGTCTTTGTTCCATTGGACATTCTTTCCCGCTTTGTCGAAGATTAGTTGACCATAGAGTTGAGGGTCCATTTCTGGGCTCTCTATTCTGTTCCATTGATCGATGTGTCTGTTTTTGTGCCAGTACCATGCTGTCTTGATGATGACAGCTTTGTAATAGAGCTTGAAGTCCGGAATTGTGATGCCACCGGCTTTGCTTTTCTTTTTCAATATTCCTCTGGCTATGCGGGGTCTTTTCTGGTTCCATACAAATTTTAGGATTATTTGTTCCATTTCTTTGAAAAAAGTGGATGGTATTTTGATGGGGATTGCATTGAATGTGTAGATTGCTCTAGGTAGCATTGACATCTTCACAATATTTGTTCTTCCAATCCATGAGCATGGAACGTTTTTCCATTTCTTTGTGTCTTCCTCAATTTCTTTCATGAGTATTTTATAGTTTTCTGAGTACAGATCCTTTGTCTCTTTGGTTAGATTTATTCCTAGGTATCTTATGGTTTTGGGTGCAATTGTAAATGGGATCGACTCCTTAATTTCTCTTTCTTCTGTCTTGTTGTTGGTGTATAGGAATGCCACTGACTTCTGTGCATTGATTTTATATCCTGCCACTTTACTGAATTCCTGTATGAGTTCTAGCAGTTTTGGGGTGGAGTCTTTTGGGTTTTCCACATAAAGTATCATATCATCTGCAAAGAGTGAGAGTTTGACTTCTTCTTTGCCAATTTGGATGCCTTTGATTTCTTTTTGTTGTCTGATTGCTGTGGCTAGGACTTCCAATACTATGTTGAATAGCAGTGGTGATAGTGGACATCCCTGCCGCGTTCCTGACCTTAGGGGGAAAGCTCTCAGTTTTTCCCCATTGAGAATAATATTTGCTGTAGGTTTTTCATAGATGGCTTTTATGATATTGAGGTATGTACCCTCTATCCCTATACTCTGAAGAGTTTTGATCAAGAAAGGATGCTGTACTTTGTCAAAAGCTTTTTCAGCATCTATCGAGAGGATCATATGATTCTTGTTCTTTCCTTTGTTAATGTACTGTATCACATTGATTGATTTGCGGATGTTGAACCAACCTTGCAGCCCAGGGATAAATCCCACTTGGTCATGGTGAATAATCCTTTTAATGTACTGTTGGATCCTATTGGCTAGTATTTTGGTGAGAATTTTTGCATCCATGTTCATCAGGGATATTGGTCTGTAATTCTCCTTTTTGATGGGGTCTTTGTCTGGTTTGGGGATCAAGGTAATGCTGGCCTCGTAAAATGAGTTTGGAAGTTTTCCTTCCGTTTCAATTTTTTGGAACAGTTTCAGAAGAATAGGTATTAATTCTTCTTGAAATGTTTGGTAGAATTCCCCAGGGAAGCCATCTGGCCCTGGGCTTTTGTTTTTTGGGAGATTTTTGATGACTGCTTCAATTTCCTTAGTGGTTATAGGTCTGTTCAGGTTTTCTATTTCATCCTGGTTCAGTTTTGGTAGTTGATACATCTCTAGGAATGCATCCATCTCTTCCAGGTTATCTAATTTGCTGGCATAGAGTTGCTCATAATATGTTCTTATAATTGTTTGTATTTCTTTGGTGTTGGTTGTGATCTCTCCTCTTTCACTCATGATTTTGTTGATTTGGGTCATTTCTCTTCTCTTTTTGATAAGTCTGGCCAGGGGTTTATCAATCTTGTTAATTCTTTCAAAGAACCAGCTCCTAGTTTCGTTGATCTGTTCTACTGTTCTTTTAGTTTCTATTTCATTGATTTCTGCTCTGATCTTTATGATTTCTCTTCTCCTGCTGGGTTTAGGCTTTATTTGCTGTTCTTTCTCCAGCTCCTTTAGGTGTAGGGTTAGGTTGTGTACTTGAGACCTTTCTTGTTTCTTGAGAAAGGCTTGTATTGCTATATACTTTCCTCTTAGGACTGCCTTTGCTGCATCCCAAAGATTTTGAACAGTTGTGTTTTCATTTTCATTAGTTTCCATGTATTTTTTTAATTCTTCTTTAATTTCCTGGTTGACCCATTCATTCTTCAGTAGGATGCTCTTTAGCCTCCATGTATTTGAGTTCTTTCCGACTTTCCTCTTGGGATTGAGTTCTAGTTTCAAAGCATTGTGGTCTGAAAATAGGCAGGGAATGATCCCAATCTTTTGGTACCGGTTGAGACCTGATTTATGACCTAGGATGTGGTCGATTCTGGAGAATGTTCCATGGGCAGTAGAGAAGAATGTGTATTCCGTTGCTTTGGGGTGGAATGTTCTGAATATGTCTGTGAAGTCCATTTGGTCCAGTGTGTCATTTAAAGTCTTTATTTCCTTGTTGATCTTTTGCTTAGATGATCTGTCCATTTCAGTGAGGGGGATGTTAAAGTCCCCCACTATTATTGTATTGTTGTTGATGTGTTTCTTTGCTTTTGTTATTAATTGCCTTATATAATTGGCTGCTCCCATGTTAGGGGCATAGATATTTACAATTGTTAGATCTTCTTGTTGGATAGATCCTTTAAGTATGATATAGTGTCCTTCCTCATCTCTTATTACAGTCTTTGGTTTAAAATCTAATTTGTCTGATATAAGGATTGCCACCCCAGCTTTCTTTTGGTGTCCATTAGCATGGTAAATGGTTTTCCACCCCCTCACTTTCAATCTGGGGGTGTCTTTGGGTCTAAAATGAGTCTCTTGCAGACAGCATATCGATGGATCTTGTTTTTTAATCCAGTCTGTTAGCCTGTGTCTTTTGATTGGGGCATTTAGCCCATTTACATTCAAGGTAACTATTGAAAGATAGGAATTTAGTGCCATTGTATTGCCTGTAAGGTGACTGTTACCATATATTGTCTGTGTTCCTTTCTGGTCTATGTTGCTTTTAGGGTCTCTCTTTGCTTAGAGGACCCCTTTCAAGATTTCCTGTAGGGCTGGTTTTGTGTTTGCAAATTCCTTTAGTTTTTTTTTGTCCTGGAAACTTTTTATCTCTCCTTCAATTTTCAATGACAGCCTAGCTGGATAGAGTATTCTTGGCTGCATATTTTTCTCATTTAGTGCTCTGAATATATCCTGCCAGTCCTTTCTGGCCTGCCAGGTCTCTGTGGATAGGTCTGTTGCCAATCTAATGTTTCTACCATTGTAGGTTACATATCTCTTCTCCCGAGCTGCTTTCAGGATTTTCTCTTTGTCTGTGAGACTTGTAAGTTTTACTATTAGATGTCGGGAAGTTGACCTATTTTTATTGATTTTGAGAGGGGTTCTCTGTGCTTCCTGGATTTTCATGCCTGTTTCTTTCCCCAAATTAGGGAAGTTCTCTGCTATAATTTGCTCCATTATACCTTCTGCCCCCCTCTCTCTTTCTTCTTCTTCTGGGATCCCAATTATTCTAATGTTGTTTCGTCTTATGGTATCACTTATCTCTCGAATTCTGCCCTCATGATCCAGTAGTTGTTTATCTCTCTTTTTCTCAGCTTCTTTATTTTCCAGCATTTCATCTTCTATATTACTGATTCTCTCTTCTGCCTCATTTATTCTAGCAGTTAGTGCCCCCATTTTTGATTGCACCTCATTAATAGCCTTTTTGATTTCTACTTGGTTGGATTTTAGCTCTTTTACTTCTCCAGAAAGAGTTTCTCTAATAACTTCCATATTTTTTTCAAGCCCAGCTAGTATCTTTAAAGTGATGATTCTGAACTCTAGATCTGACATCGTACTAATGTCCGTATTGAGTAGGTCCCTGGCAGTCGGTACTGCCTCTTGTTCTTTTTGTTGAGGTGATTTTTTCCGTCTCGTCATTTTGTGCAGAGGAGAATAGATTAATGAGAGAACAAAATGCTAGCAGAGTAACCACGTCCCCAGAAAATATACTCTAAACAAATCAGAAAAGACCTGAAGCAGTGCGATAAGAAGGGGAAAGAGAGAAAAAAAAAAAAGAAAAAAAAAAGAAAAAGATAAAGATAAAAACAACAACAAACAAAACAAAAGAACAACAACAAAAGAAAAACCGGAATGTGATCAAATATGATCTATATGGTATATAGATCAGTGCCACACACTAGATTTGGGGTGTGTTTTGGTCTTTTAGAAGAAAGTGTCTCCCAAAATTTTAAAGAAAGAGAAACTTATATATGTACAAAAATAAGGGTTGATATGATGAAGGGATGGAAAATGACTGTAAAAATGGAAATTATAAAAAATTTTATAAAAGGAATTGATAAGAAGTTGTTTGAAAAAAGAAAGAGGATTTAAAAAAAGAAAAAAGAAAAAGAAAAAAAAAGGGAGAGGATGTGATCAGGCAGGGGAATAGAGAACACCATATACTAGAGATTTAGGGTATATTTTAATCTGTTAGAAGAAACTATCTCAAAATTTTAAAGAGAGAACAACTTATATATATAAGCCAAAAATATGGGTAACTACTATGAAGGGATAGAATATGACTCTAAAAATGAAAAATAAAAATGTTTTTTTTAAAAAAAAGGGATTGATAAGATGTTGTTTGAAAAAGGGAAAAAGAAAAATTCAAAAAGAAATAAAAAGACAAAAAGACAGTTAAAAAAAAAATTAACTTTAAAAGACTAAGGAATCATGGTAAAAAAGCCGTGAATTCTGTGTGCAGTAGTCCCCTAGCGCTGGAGTTCTGCCGTTCTCATTGATCGGTCAACTTGGTCTTGGCTGGCTGTTCTCGCTGATCTTCTGGGGAGGGGCCTGTTGCCGTGGTTTCCAAATGTCTCTGCCGGAGGCGGAAGTGCCCCGCCCTTGCCCCCTCCCGGCTGAGTCATCTGCTCGGGTTTGCTCTCCGGGGCTTTTGTTCCCTGCGAGCTTTCCGTACAGCTTTGGAGGCGGAGAGTGAAAATGGCGGCCTCCCAATCTCCGCCCCGGAGGAGCCGAGAACTCGGGCCCGCTCCTCAGGGAGCCCCCAGAGAAAAGCCGTCAGTCACTCCCGTCTCCCCGGTCTGCAGCTGCACTCCGTGCTCAACCGGCCTGTGACCACGCGTTTCTATCTCTGGCACCGGACCCGGTCTGGAGTCTCCAAACCCAGCAGATCCCTGCGGTGCCCTCCCGCGCGGCTCCTCCCGGGGGAGGAAGGGGAGTCTCCCCGGATCGGCCGCTTGTTGGGTCCCTGCTGGAGGAGCAGGGGCCCGACTGGGCCGCGGATCCCGGTTTATGGCCACCCCGAGCTGAGAGCCCGCGTCTGGGCTCCGCCTCTGCAGCCGGCTTCCCGGCTCCGATACCTGGGAGCTCTGCTGCCCTCAGGCACCCCCGGTCTTTCTGTGACCCCGAGGGTCCTGAGACCACACTGTCCCGGAGGGTTCCACCCCCCGCTGAGCCACCAGAGTGACGTCCCTCGGCGGAGCAGACTTTTAAAAGTTCCGATTTTGTGCTCCGCGGCTCTATCACTTGCCAGAAGCGGCCGACGGAGGCCCCTCCCCCGCCGTCTATCCTCCCGAATATCGCCTCGGATTCACTTCTCCGCACGTCCTACCTTCCAGAAAGTGGTCGCTTTTCTGATCAGAAAGTTGTTGCTCTTCTTTTCTTCGATCTCCTGTTGAGTTTGTAGGTGTTCAGAATGGTTTGATCCCTATCCAGCTGAATTCCTGAGAGGAGACGAAATCCAGGTCTCCTACTCCTCCGCCATCTTGCTCCGCCCCCCCGGATTTTAGCTCTTTTATCTCTGCAGTAAGGGATTCTCCAGTGTCTTCTATGCTTTTTTCCATCCCAGCTAGTATCTTTATAATTGTTGTTTTAAGTTCTAATTCAGACTTCTTACTTACATCTGTATTATTTAAATCCTTGGCCATGAGTTCTACTTCCTACTCTTCTTTTGGGGTGAATTTCTCCATCTCATCATTTTGTCCAGAAAAGAACACAAGAAACAAATAAAACAAAACAAAAACAAAACAAAAATGAAAAATAAAACAAAATAAAAACCAAAAAAACTAAATCCTGAGTGTGTTTTGGTCTGCTTGTTAGAAGAACCTAGGTCCCAAAATAATAATAATAATAATAATAATAATAATAATAATAATAATAATAATAATAAATAAAATGAAAATAAACAAAAATATAAAATATATATAAATTAAAAATAAATAAAAAAGGAATTGAAGAAATAAAATAAATGAAAAAAATTAAAAATAAAAGTAAAAAGGAAGCTAGATCTTATTTCTCCTAGAGCTGAAGCTCTGCAACACTCTATGATCAGTAGACTTGGTGCAAGTGAGTTGTTTGAGCTGGTCTCGGGGAGGGGTGTGTTGAGCTAATTCTCAGGCTGACTTGTTTCAGTGGAGATACACCTCCAGGGCACAGAGGGGCGGGACTCGGTGTAAGTGGCTCTGGACTCCACTAGGTGGTGCTGTTTTGCTCCGTGAAGTCTTCAGGGCTGATGCGTGGGATGAATATGGTGTGCTCCGCTCTCCAGCACGGGAGTTGTTAAGTTTGCACCCCCCGCCCTTCAGTGAGCCCTTACAGAAATGCGATCAATCACCCTTCTTGTGCCCCTGGTTTCCGTGTGAATCCTGCATTTGCCCTGCCTGTGTCTGAGCTGTTTTATCTCAGGCATGCAACAGAGTTTCAGAACTCCAAATTTTAGGGACTCCTGCATTGCAGACCCACACTGTTCCTCTGGGGGAGGGTCTTGCTGTGCTTTTGCTGTGTGCTGGCCAGTCCCAGGAAAGCAGGTGCACAACCACACAGCAGTCTGCAGTTCATGGCAAGGTGGAATGGAAATCCAGCACCAAAACTCACTGCTCTCAGCCGGCTTCCCTGCACCCATGCCTGGGAACAGCGTGCACGTTGGCACCACTTGTTCTTCTTGCAACCCAGGGGATCCTCACCCGACCACACTGTCACTCCTGGCGCTCTGCCCTGCTTCACCACCTGAGCACCTTTAAGCCTGGCATGTACCTCACAGTAGTGGACTTCTAACAGTTCAGATTTTGCACTCCACTGCTTATAATACTTTGTGGTAGGCTACAAATCAGGCTCCTTCCCTGCTGCCATATCCACAGCTATATCTCCCCCAAGTCACCTTCTGCACCTCCTGCCTTCCAGAAGGTAGTCACTCTTCTACTTGTAGACTTGCGGTTTTTGTTCTCTCAGAACTCTGATTGACTTCTCGGATGTTCAGAATGATTTAATAACTATCTAGCTGCGTTGGAAAGAGACAAGCTTATAGGGTCCCCTACTCCTCCACCACCTTAACTCTCCAGTTTTTTTCTTTTTTAGAAAAGAATTGATCCCAGTGGGTTAAAAACATCCCAAGGGAGAGTCTTGGGACTGAAGAAGAAGATCCCATGTTTCTAGAAAAGTAGAGGTCCATTACCAAAAATTTCCCCCCAACTCCTGGATGGTGTCCCACCAGGATATATCAGAGGTTCCAGGTGTCAAAAGCAGCTGGTGGTGTCCTTCAAAGGAAATTGGTATTGACCACCATTCTTCCATAAAGGCCCCACAGGAGGGATGTCAGGGACCCCCTCCTTCCCCATTGCATTCTAGACTACAAATAGGTGCCAGAGCATGGACTGAAATACCGTGCTGTGCCATGAAGAACCTGCCATTTTTTAACCCATGGAAAACACCAGAAAAGCTTTACAAGGGGACATTACCCAATTTTGTAACTTAAGTAGTCAGTAGGGGACATTGATGAAAAACAGTAAAGATAGAAATCCATCATGATCTAAGTGACATCCCAACACATGTAGTCTGCACAGCCAATTTCTCTAGGAAACATCCTTGGTTAGGTTTTAATTCTATTCACTACTGGTTTTGGCCAGTTCTGAGTGGAGTTTCCTCAGCCAGAAGTAGCTAGCTAGGCCAAGGATGTGGAGGGGATCACATTAGACCAATGAAGAGGAAACCTCACATGGGAGTCTTAAGTTCAGCGGCTATGCTGGTCACTTAGGTAGCTGTCTCATGCCCAAGACAGACACCTTTCTATAAGGACAGGAATAAAGAGAGGTCATCAAGTTTCTGGGTCTTATTACCATTCTGGCCAGGGTACTAACTTCTAGCCAAAAGGCAGGCTTTCTCCTCCTCCTAGAGTAGCCACGGGCTAGAGGTTTAGAGCCTGAGCAATCAACAGGACAGTGTTCAATAAGACCATACTCCTTGAAAAGCTCCTGGAGTGAAAGTAAAGGGAGAGGAGAGGAAATAGTCACCAAATTTCATCAAGGCTCAGAGTCCAGATGAGCAGACTCAAAGCCCCATGTTGGACACCAAATGATGTAAATGATGTGACTTGAAGTTTTGGGTTTGTGAGCGAATGGCTAAGGAAGAATTCTTGAGACATTTTTGGTGCAAAAAGTGATTTTATTGTAACATGGGGACAGGACCCGTAGGCAGAAAGAGTTGCACTGGCATTGTGATGGGTGACACTATATACTTTTAGGTTTGTGGAGGAAGGTGGGGTAGAGATAAAGTAAGTTTCAAAGGAATTTTGAAGCGAGCCTTTCAAGATGTCGAAGGGCTGCCTGCTGTTAAGATAAGATTACTCTTGGTCTCCAGCAAAACATCCACATCAAGGCAGCCTCAAGTTCCTCAAAGAAGGTCACGCTCTGCATGTCTCAGGGATCTATCAGTGGGCTGCAAGCTGTAAGATTTGATTTAAGCTAGATTTCTCTTGCCTTTGTTTTCCTCATTAGAGACCCAAAAGAAGAAAGGACTAGAGAGACAAAAACAGGTCACCAGAAATACTTCAGTTAGGGGAGCAAAAAGGAAAAAAAGCCCCATGAGGCAAGTCAATACCCACATTGTGAGGATTTCAGGAGAAGGAGGGACGGACCAGAAAGATAAGGAAATAATGGCCAAGAACTCTCCAGAGCTGGGGAGGGAAATTGACAAACTATGAGAAACGTTCCTGGGGCTGAAACAGGAAATAATTAGGAAAGATCCGTGGACCGCGAGGCTGCAGAGGGCCCCTCTGGGGACCGTCCACATTGGACACAGGGTTTCTGTGTGAGTAGATGGGGGTTTCCGTTTATAGGGCAAGCTCCTGCCTGAAGGCTGTGGTGCCCAGAGCACCCATTGCATGGTGGCAGCCCCTGGCCTCTGAGACCGAGCCACCGCCCTCCACCCCATGCTCCCTTGTTTCAGAGATCTTAGTCGATCTCACTAACTGACCGTTTGGACCTCTTATTTGTTTTGTTTTTGTTTTTTTTTTCTTCACGAACTTAAATTCCTGCTCTTATGTTAAATTCTCTGATAAAGAGTAAGCCCATGAAACCCGAAGTGCCCTCCACCCAATAAAAGCAGAAGAACCCCAGGCTTGTGGCCTCGCTGTGTGGTCCCAGGTGTGTCATGTACTTCCCAGGACATGTGAGTAATAAACCTCCCCCCCGCCCGCCACCATGTTTCCTGATGGTTATTGCTGGGGGCAATGGTGAGAACCACAGGGGCTGATCCAGACACAACACTGGTTGTTGACAGGCTGAGACCCCCACATCACAGGTTCTTGTTTGTGTGCTTGTTCATTCATCCCCTCATCTGTGCAGGTCTGAGTGGCACTTAGTGGGGCCTGTTTTGTTAATCTGCAGAGGGGTTTTGTTTTTGTTTTTTTAAGTAGGCTCAACGCCAAACATAGGGCTGGAACTCATGACCCTGAGATCAAGAGTCGTACGCTCCACCAACCGAGCCAATCTGCAAATTTCTATTATTTTCCTCCTCAGCAACCTCAGGCCAGCTTGTATAAAGTTCAAAAGGCTTTTACATCTGCTTTGACCCTTTGACTTTGTGGGGCTCACATCATAAAACATACCTTGACACCCCACTCACCAAGTGTGTCTATATTAGGACCTCATGTGACACAAAAGTTAGTATGAATTTAAGGTAAGGAAGGGGGTTTCCATTTGAAAAATGAAGAAAAAGTTATTTAAATACTAGAAAATCCACAGCTTGGCATTTTCTGAGGACCCAGGCACAGCCTTGGAGACGTTTTTCCTGACAGGCGTGGACCACCGGAAGGTGGCCACCGACATCGGAAACGGCACAGCCCCGAAAGACAAGCAGCATGTAGGAAGGTAGCCACATTCACATTTTGAGAACATAGGCAAGATATGATTATTTTACTTCCTCTTTGTAACTCTTGTGAGCCTTATCTGAGTACCACTATCCGGTCGTCCTTCGCAGATGGGGGAGAAGCCTGGCCTCTGGTGAGATGAGCTTTCCCTGCCATCGGCCAGGCCGGGTCGCCAGGCTTCTGCAGCTGCTGCTGCTGACCCTGGGTGAGTAGGGGCCACACAGGGACAGGGGCCTAAGTTCCTAATGTCAGCCAGTGGGGGGAAACCCAGGGGGCTTCTGCCTCCGCTTCCACTTGGGCTTCAGAGACACAGCAGGAGGTGGAAAGTGAGCAGAGCCAGGTTTCCAGGAAAACCAAAAGGCTCCAGAGACCTTGGAGTCTTTTGTGGCCCCTTGGCTTCCTGCCTGGTCCCTCTCCCACCTCATAGGAAGCTGGGATTTTTCTCTCTGCCAAACCACACCTCTAAACCCTCAGAGAAACAATTACTGCCAACATGGGCAAGGGAGGGAAGGTCTGCAGAGCAATACAGCTCCCTTCCTGAGATTTTAAGCCAATATTTAACCAGAGATTGAAAAAGTCGGGGGTTGGGTGCCTGGGTGACTCAGTCGTTAAGCGTCTGCCTTCAGCCCAGGTCTTGATCCCAGGGTCCTGGGATTGAGCCCCATGTCAGGGCTCTCTGCTCAGCTGGGAGTCTGCTTCTCTCTCCCTCTGCCTCTTCCCCTCCTTGTGCTCTCTCTCGCTCTTGCTCTCTCAAATAAATAAATAAAATCTTTTAAAAAAAAGAAAGAAAAAGTAGGGGGAACAGTGCCCAAGAAGTGGGGTTGAGGGGGGAGATAAGGCATCTCTCCCAGCCCTTCTCTGCTTCTGCCCTGCCCCAGTTCAGGCCGGAGAAGAGAGGGAGAGCGAGCACAAGCTACTATGTGCATAGCAGGGAGACCAGGGGTGTGGGTACGAGACATTCACGTTCATTCCATAAATCATAGGCTGTGTTTTTGTTTGGGCGCTATGGGAGGTATGGAATGTGGGGGAAGGAATGGGAGGAAGAGCCTGAGAAGGGGCTGTGGCTGGGATGCTGGGGCATTTCTCAGAGTCTAAGGAAGCGATGGAACAGCATCACCCCATGCTAACCTTTAACCCTTGGCTCTCTCACAGCTTCCGGACAAGAGCAGCCAGGTCAGTCTTCCTTTCTCTTTCCTTCCTGCTCTCTGGGCATTGGTCCTCCTGGCCAGCACGCCTGTCCCCGTACATGCAGGCTGAGGGGATGTGTCAGCAGGAGTGGTGCTGCCACTCTGGGGTCACACCTGTTACCATGGCGCCTGAGCAGAACCTCCCGTGATCTCTGCAGCCTTCAGTTCTTTCCGCATCAGTGCAGGGCAAGGAAGCATTTGCAGAGACAAGAGGCTAATGCCCAGAACCTTCCAACTGTCTCTTTTCTTCCCTAAGGACCATCCCCTCACACCTGTATATTCAAGCTAGAGCCACCATCAAAGGACAGAAAAACAGCTCCCATTCACAGAACAAGTGCTGCAGCCAAATCTTTATACACCTCCAAGGGAGTTCATGTTGCTATCCCACTTCAATTTCTGGTCCCATTTGTCGGTTGCGATCTTACATACAAAGATGATTTCCCAAGTAGCCCATGCCTCTCCATTCAAATTCTTTATACCCTTTAATCTTTTATTGTGTCTGACTTAGATGGAGTGTAGACAAAGGTTGTCTTCTCCATAGAATCTCAAGTTAAACAAAGTTTAAAAGTAATGAAAGCAGAAAAAAAAAAAAAAAAACGTTCATTATATATGAGCAATCAAGTAGGAAGTGGTTTTTCAGAGTTTAGAAACTACATCCCAGGCCCACCTATACCTTGACAGGAATGTACAGGACAAGAGCATTTCAAAATCAGCCACCTACAGAGGCCCTCATAGTGTGTCCCCAGCTACACATCCCATCTCCCGAGCTTTTCTGAGCCCACCCCAAGGACCTGAGACCTCTCCCCTATGACACCTACCTGCCCACTTCTGGGCTAGGCAAAGGATGAGGAAGAGCAGGTTCTGCCCCAGGCATGTCCCCAGGTTGTATCTGCTCCCTTCCCAGTGGGAATCAGCCCAGCTGCAGGTTGGGCCTTCCCCTGGGTTCAACCCACTTCCCATTCACCTTCACCTGCCTGCACCTTTCTCTTTCCTATTCAGCAACATTCCCAAAAGCTTTTCTTCTCCTCACACCTCCATGGTCCACAACCTTCAAAGGAGAGAAAATGACTCTCACCTGCAAGGATCACCATTCTCTGGTCCAGGGATACATATCTTGGTATTACAATGGGGCTTTATGGAGAAGAGGACCTGAAACAATCGAAATAAAGACGTCTGCACATTACTCATGCAAGACCCAAAGATCTTCCCTCAGTGACCCCGTGCATGTGGAATTTTTATCTGGTGAGGAAAGAAAGGGGTGAGTTTCTGAAATCAAGCTGCTGGGCACATGTCTGAAGGTTGGGTGAATGCAGGGAACCCAGACAGAGTTGTAAGCAGACATGAGGATATCTGATGAGCTGATCCCAGTGGGGAGAATGAGGAGATAGGGCTGTGGAGGATAGCACACTGTCCATCTCCTCCATCCAGAGACACATTAGTAACCCAGAAGCCACCAGACAAAAAGGGACTCAGGTCTGAAGAAAGATATGGTAGAAAATTCCTCTTTTAATGATACATAGGAGGATCTCTTAAGTATGTTTTCTGAAAATTAGTTCACTATTGAGGACAAGGGAGTATTGGGTATTGGGGCCACATGAAATGGTGGTGGAAGACATTTACTGGTGTTTGCAGGGCTGTAGCTCTTCCCTCATGGGTAGAAGTGAGAGTTTGAAGAAAGAAAGAGATGGAATATGTTTGTTCACTCTTTGCAGACTGGCTGATCCTCCAGGCTTCTCACCCTGTCTTTGAAGGAGATGATGTATATCTGAGATGCCGGGGGAAGGAAGAAGAAGATATTAATGAAAAGATTTACTACAGAAATAACAAACAAATTACGCATGATTATAACTCAGAAGTCATAAGACTACATTCAGTATCCAGGGACAATAGCAAATATCATTGTACTGCTTCTGGGGGATCTTTTTGGGGGCCATGGGAAATAACTTCCAAACCTTTAAAGATCCAAGTTCAAGGTAATGGCTACACTCCTGTGGGTAATAGGTCTTGGCAGGGGAAGTGTGTGAGGATCAAAGAGGGAGTACTCATCAGTGGGGACTTCATGAGAAGCCTCTTCTGAGCAGCCATGAGAAGGAGATGGGAGGTGGTTCCATCTCCACGGGTCCCTACCTCCTGATGCTCTGCTTAGAACACAGATGCATCTCTCCAGGAGCTCGGAGCCTCACTGCCCTGGAAACTGTGTTTGTTCTCTCTAGAGCTGTTTCCACATCCTGTGCTGAGAGCCAGCTCCTCCCAGCCCATCGAGGGGAGCCCAGTGAGCCTGAAATGTGAGACCTGGCTCCCTCCACTGAGGTCACACATTCAGCTTCAGTTCTGTTTCTTCAGAGAAGATAAGGTCCTAGGATCTGGCTGGATCGACTCACCGGAGCTCCAGATCCTCACCATGTGGAGTGAAGACTCAGGGTCCTACTGGTGCCAGGCAAAGGCAGTGACCCCCAATATCATAAAAAAAAGCCTGAGATCCTGGATACATGTGCAGAGTTGAGTGTCTGTGGGGCAGCTTTTCCAGAGTGAGGACTGGGAGATGAGAGCAGAGCATGACTTCACCTGCTCCCTGAGATAGTGAACATGGCAGAAAGGAGCTGCCAGCCATCCCGCTATCCTTTTCTCTTAGGTTCAACGTTGGCCTAACTTCCCTATAACATTCTCTCCCACCTAAGTTAGGTGATAGTCGTTATTGATCACTTACTGGGTGTCCAACATGTGGGGGCCTCAAAGACATACAGGGTACATTTTCTCATGGGTCAACAGTTACCGAAAAGCACCAATGACCACGCAAAGTCTGTAGAAGCCCCTATGGGGCTGTCCATGTGTCGACCGAAAATTATTCCAAAATAATAAGAAAAGAGGACGATAAACACAAACTAAAATAGTCAGAGAAGAAGGAGGGGAGGTGGTGCTGAGAGTGGAGCTTTGGAGGATGGAGAGAGGTTTGGGATCTGAATCAACTGGAGGAGCCTTGGAGGATGGAGAGAGGTTTGGGATCTGAATCAAGTCACTTCGGGATACAAGGAACCTTCCCTGTTCTCTATCTTTGTGGTCCATTGGATACATCAGAGATGTCTTACAGATAAAGGTCTGTAAAATTTGACTGTGGTCAATGCTAAGTTTAAAAAGAAGATAGACCTGGCCCCCACATTACCCAAGGATGGTAACTGTTGTGTGTGGGGACAGGTACTGCTCCCTTCATAAGAATGTACACAATCAAGTCCTTATTTCCCACTTTAGACCTGTTGCTATTGGCTTATTCGTGGCAACCCCAGCCTTCCCCTTGGCCCTGCAGCACCTGCCTTTGAGACCCTCTCAAGACCTTCTCTGTCCTCCTAGGGATCCCTGTGTCTGATGTGAATCTAGAGATCCAGCCCCCTGGGGGCCAGCTGATTGAAGGAGAAGATCTGGTCCTTATCTGCTCAGTTGCCAAGGGCACAGGGACTGTCACGTTCTCCTGGCACCGGGAGGGCACAGAGAGGAACTTGGGCAGGAAGATTCAGCGTGCCCTGTCAGCAGAGCTGCGGATAGCCGCCATGAAGGAGCAGGATGCTGGGAGGTACTACTGCTCAGCCGACAACTTCTATGGCCCCATCCTCAGTAAACGGATCAGAGTCACACTGAGAAGTAAGTTCCTCCTTCTTTCACTCAACCTTGTTCCCAAGCCAGGGTTTAGGTTCTCTGTCAGCCACTAGGATCTTCTGAAGGAGGCAAGGAAGAGAGGCGTGAAGATTTAAATGCCAACAAGGAATGGCAAAAGTGGAAAGTAATGTGAGACAATTTACTTCTTGTGGAGAAGACTGAGTGGTAATGAAAACAAAATCATCTAACATCCCTCCTCATGGTTCAAGGAATCCATCTACTTTTAGGCTCCTTGAGTGGAGCCATTAATCTGTCACAGTGTCAGGGACTCTTTCTGACGGCCCCCTATCTCCCTCAGTTCCAGCGTCCCGCCCCGTCCTCACCCTCAGGACTCCCGGGACCCGGGCCGTGGTGGGGGACGTGGTGGAGCTTCGCTGTGAGGCCCAGAGGGGCTCTCCCCCGATCCAGTACCGGTTTTATCACGAGGATGTCACCCTGGGGAGCAGCTCAGCCCCGTCTGGAGGAGGAGTGTCCTTCAACCTCTCTCTGACCCCAGAACATTCTGGAAACTACTCATGTGAGGCTGACAACAGCCTGGGGGCCCAGCACAGCGAGGCGGTACCACTCAGGGTCACAGGTAGGACATGTCCTGATCCCAGGTCCATATTCCTCCCACTAAATTATGCTGGATATTTCCTTTATTATCTGGTATACTTGCTCAATTAAAACTGCCCATGAACTATGTTTACTCCCTCAGTTCCAGTGTCCCGCCCTGTCCTCACCTTCAACCCTGCTCGGGCCCAGGTTATGGTGGGAGATTTGTTAGAACTTCGCTGCGAGGTCCAGAGAGGCTCCCCCCCGATCTTATACTGGTTTTATCATGAAGATACCGTCCTGGGGAACACCTCAGCCCCCTTTGGAGGAGGATCATCTTTTAACCTCTCCCTGACCACAGAGCATTCTGGAAATTACTCCTGTGGGGCTGACAATGGCCTGGGAGTCCAGAGCAGTTACATGGTGACACTCAACTTCACAGGTGGGTTGGGGGTACCTGAGCTACAGGTGAGAGTTAAGGTCAATAAATATTTTTCCTACAGACTATACAAATTCTATCAGCACAAAGAGTTTTTGAACATGCCACCAAGGCTTGGGGCTTCTAGAGATTGTGCTGATTTCATGGGGGAAGGAAAGGGAATAGATTTCAATCTTAGATGCTGACAATCATGTGCCATTATTTTGAAAGTTACAAATTATACTGGAGATCATTTAAATGGAGGAATCAGAACCTGGAAGAAAACTGCCCTGATAGATCTCTAGCCCCCACCTTCATGTTGTCTAGATCAAAAACACTTGCCAACAGAACTCAAATATAGGTCTTCCCACTTAGGGCTTTCCACGAACAAAGTAATCCAAATCACTTCGGGCGTCATCGGGTGGCTGCTAAGCATGCTTGGCCTTGCTGCTACTGCTTCTTTGGTGAGTCACTTCAGGACCCAAAGGAAATCAGGTGAGTGTCTATGTATTACCCTTTGGAGTTGTGACTTTTGCCATTGCCATAATACTTGGGACTTGTATGGTGCATCCTATTAAGGTCATTATTCTTTTTTTTTTTTTTTTTTTTTAATTTTTTTATTCTTATGTTAATCCCCTTACATTACAACATTAGTTTTAGATGAAGTGTTCCATGATTCATTGTTTGTGCACAACACCCAGTGCTCCATGCAGAATGTGCCCTCCTAAATACCCACCACCAGGCTAACCCATCCTCCCACCCCCCTCCCCTCTAGAACCCTGTTTGTTTTTCAGAGTCCATCGTCTCTCATGGTTCGTCTACCCCTCCGATTTCCCCCGCTTCATTCTTCCCCTCCTGCTACCTTCTTCTTCTTCTTCTTCTTTTTTTTTTTTCTTAACATATATTGCATTATTTGTTTCAGAGGTACAGATCTGAGATTCAACAGTCTTGCACAATTCACAGCGCTTACCAGAGCACATACACTCCCCAGTGTCTATCACCCAGTCACCCCATCCCTCCCACCCCACCCCCCACTCCAACAACACTCAGTTTGTTTCCTGCGATTAAGAATTCCTCATATCAGTGAGATCATATGATACATGTCTTTCTCTGTTTGACTTATTTCACTCAACATAATACCCTCCAGTTCCATCCACGTTGTTGCAAATGGCAATATCTCATTCCTTTTGATGGCTGCATAATATTCCATTGTATATATATACCACCTCTTCTTTATCCATTCATCTGTCGATGGACATCTTGGCTCTTTCCACAGTTTGGCTATTGTGGACATTGCTGCTATAAACATCGGGGTGCACGTACCCCTTCGGATCCCTACTTTTGTATCTTTGGGGTAAATACCCAGTAGTGCAATTGCTGGATCCTATGGTAGCTCTATTTTCAACTTTTTGAGGAACCTTCATACAGTTTTCCAGAGTGGCTGCACCAGTTTGCATTCCCACCAACAGTGTAGGAGGGTTCCCCTTTCTCCGCATCCCCGCCAACATCTGTCGTTTCCTGACTTGTTAATTTTAGCCATTCTGACTGGTGTGAGGTGATACCTCATTGAGGTTTTGATTTGGATTTCCCTGATGCCGAGCGATATTGAGCACTTTTTCATGTGTCTGTTGGCCATTTGGATGTCTTCTTTGGAAAAATGTCTGTTCATGTCTTCTGCCCATTTCTTAATTGGATTCTTTGTTCTTTGGGTGTTGAGTTTGATGAGTTCTTTATAGATTTTGGATACTAGCCCTTTATCTGATATGTCATTTGCAAATATCTTCTCCCATTCTGTCGGTTGTCTTTTGGTTTTCTTAACTGTTTCCTTTGCTTTGCAAAAGCTTTTTATCTTGATGAAGTCCCAATAGTTCATTTTTGCCCTTGCTTCCCTTGCCTTTGGTGATGTTTCTAGGAAGAAGTTGCTTCGGCTGAGGTCAAAGAGGTTGTTGCCTGTGTTCTCCTTTAGGATTTTGATGGACTCCTGTCTCACATTGAGGTCTTTCAGCCATTTGGAGTCTATTTTTGTGTGTGGTGTAAGGAAGTGGTCCAGTTTCATTCTTCTGCATGTGTCTATCCAATTTTCCCAACACCATTTGTTGAAGAGACTGTCTTTGTTCCATTGGACATTCTTTCCTGCTTTGTCGAAGATTAGTTGACCATAGAGTTGAGGGTCCATTTCTGGGCTCTCTATTCTGTTCCATTGATCTATGTGTCTGTTTTTGTGCCAGTACCATGCTGTCTTGATGATGACAGCTTTGTAATAGAGCTTGAAGTCCGGAATTGTGATGCCACCGGCTTTGCTTTTCTTTTTCAATATTCCTCTGGCTATGCGGGGTCTTTTCTGGTTCCATACAAATTTTAGGATTATTTGTTCCATTTCTTTGAAAAAAATGGATGGTATTTTGATGGGGATTGCATTGAATGTGTAGATTGCTCTAGGTAGCATTGACATCTTCACAATATTTGTTCTTCCAATCCATGAGCATGGAATGTTTTTCCATTTCTTTGTGTCTTCCTCAATTTCTTTCATGAGTATTTTATAGTTTTCTGAGTAAAGATCCTTTGTCTCTTTGGTTAGATTTATTCCTAGGTATCTTATGGTTTTGGGTGCAATTGTAAATGGGATCGACTCCTTAATTTCTCTTTCTTCTGTCTTGTTGTTGGTGTATAGGAATGCCACTGACTTCTGTGCATTGATTTTATATCCTGCCACGTTACTGAATTCCTGTATGAGTTCTAGCAGTTTTGGGGTGGAGTCTTTTGGGTTTTCCACATAAAGTATCATATCATCTGCAAAGAGTGAGAGTTTGACTTCTTCTTTGCCAATTTGGATGCCTTTGATTTCTTTTTGTTGTCTGATTGCTGTGGCTAGGACTTCCAATACTATGTTGAATAGCAGTGGTGATAGTGGACATCCCTGCCGCGTTCCTGACCTTAGGGGGAAAGCTCTCAGTTTTTCCCCATTGAGAATAATATTTGCTGTAGGTTTTTCATAGATGGCTTTTATGATATTGAGGTATGTACCCTCGATCCCTATACTCTGAAGAGTTTTGATCAAGAAAGGATGCTGTACTTTGTCAAAAGCTTTTTCTGCATCTATTGAGAGGATCATATGATTCTTGTTCTTTCCTTTGTTAATGTACTGTATCACATTGATTGATTTGCGGATGTTGAACCAACCTTGCAGCCCAGGGATAAATCCCACTTGGTCATGGTGAATAATCCTTTTAATGTACTGTTGGATTCTATTGGCTAGTATTTTGGTGAGAATTTTTGCATCCATGTTCATCAGGGATATTGGTCTGTAATTCTCCTTTTTGATGGGGTCTTTGTCTGGTTTGGGGATCAAGGTAATGCTGGCCTCATAAAATGAGTTTGGAAGTTTTCCTTCCGTTTCGATTTTTTGGAACAGTTTCAGAAGAATAGGTATTAATTCTTCTTGAAATGTTTGGTAGAATTCCCCAGGGAAGCCATCTGGCCCTGGGCTTTTGTTTTTTGGGAGATTTTTGATGACTGCTTCAATTTCCTTAGTGGTTATAGGTCTGTTCAGGTTTTCTATTTCATCCTGGTTCAGTTTTGGTAGTTGATACATCTCTAGGAATGCATCCATCTCTTCCAGGTTATCTAATTTGCTGGCATAGAGTTGCTCATAATATGTTCTTATAATTGTTTGTATTTCTTTGGTGTTGGTTGTGATCTCTCCTCTTTCATTCATGATTTTGTTGATTTGGGTCATTTCTCTTCTCTTTTTGATAAGTCTGGCCAGGGGTTTATCAATCTTGTTAATTCTTTCAAAGAACCAGCTCCTAGTTTCGTTGATCTGTTCTACTGTTCTTTTAGTTTCTATTTCATTGATTTCTGCTCTGATCTTTATGATTTCTCTTCTCCTGCTGGGTTTAGGCTTTATTTGCTGTTCTTTCTCCAGCTCCTTTAGGTGTAGGGTTAGGTTGTGTACTTGAGACCTTTCTTGTTTCTTGAGAAAGGCTTGTATTGCTATATACTTTCCTCTTAGGACTGCCTTTGCTGCATCCCAAAGATTTTGAACAGTTGTGTTTTCATTTTCATTGGTTTCCATGTATTTTTTTAATTCTTCTTTAATTTCCTGGTTGACCCATTCATTCTTCAGTAGGATGCTCTTTAGCCTCCATGTATTTGAGTTCTTTCCGACTTTCCTCTTGGGATTGAGTTCTAGTTTCAAAGCATTGTGGTCTGAAAATAGGCAGGGAATGATCCCAATCTTTTGGTACCGGTTGAGACCTGATTTATGACCTAGGATGTGATCGATTCTGGAGAATGTTCCATGGGCACTAGAGAAGAATGTGTATTCCGTTGCTTTGGGGTGGAATGTTCTGAATATGTCTGTGAAGTCCATTTGGTCCAGTGTGTCATTTAAAGTCTTTATTTCCTTGTTGATCTTTTGCTTAGATGATCTGTCCATTTCAGTGAGGGGGATGTTAAAGTCCCCCACTATTATTGTATTGTTGTTGATGTGTTTCTTTGCTTTTGTTATTAATTGCCTTATATAATTGGCTGCTCCCATGTTAGGGGCATAGATATTTACAATTGTTAGATCTTCTTGTTGGATAGATCCTTTAAGTATGATATAGTGTCCTTCCTCATCTCTTATTACAGTCTTTGGTTTAAAATCTAATTTGTCTGATATAAGGATTGCCACCCCAGCTTTCTTTTGGTGTCCATTAGCATGGTAAATGGTTTTCCACCCCCTCACTTTCAATCTGGGGGTGTCTTTGGGTCTAAAATGAGTCTCTTGCAGACAGCATATCGATGGATCTTGTTTTTTAATCCAGTCTGTTAGCCTGTGTCTTTTGATTGGGGCATTTAGCCCATTTACATTCAAGGTAACTATTGAAAGATAGGAATTTAGTGCCATTGTATTGCCTGTAAGGTGACTGTTACCGTATATTGTCTGTGTTCCTTTCTGGTCTATGTTGCTTTTAGGGTCTCTCTTTGCTTAGAGGACCCCTTTCAAGATTTCCTGTAGGGCTGGTTTTGTGTTTGCAAATTCCTTTAGTTTTTGTTTGTCCTGGAAGCTTTTTATCTCTCCTTCAATTTTCAATGACAGCCTAGCTGGATAGAGTATTCTTGGCTGCATATTTTTCTCATTTAGTGCTCTGAATATATCCTGCCAGTCCTTTCTGGCCTGCCAGGTCTCTGTGGATAGGTCTGTTGCCAATCTAATGTTTCTACCATTGTAGGTTACATATCTCTTCTCCCGAGCTGCTTTCAGGATTTTCTCTTTGTCTCTGAGACTCGTAAGTTTTACTATTAGATGTCGGGGAGTTGACCTATTTTTATTGATTTTGAGAGGGGTTCTCTGTGCTTCCTGGATTTTCATGCCTGTTTCTTTCCCCAAATTAGGGAAGTTCTCTGCTATAATTTGCTCCATTATATTAAGGTCATTATTCTCTTCCAAACACTAGACCCTCAGCTCTACTCACTGGCACTCTGTAGGCAATAGTGACAAAATGGTAGAATACATTTCTCAATGAAGTTGTTACTCCATGTGTTTAATTTGAGATTTAAGTCAGGTAGCAGAATTTTGTTTCCAATTAAAAATTAGAAAGGTAAGTATTTACTATTCCACTCCTGGTTCAAAACTTACTGAGAACAAAAGGAATAATAATAAAAAGGCTTCCATTTGTAACAACAAAAAATAGGTCATAGCCATGGTGCAAACGGTAAACTCTGAGATATATTTGAGTTCCAGTCAAATATCGTGAAATTTGGAAAATTAATGGAGATGCTGAGAATGAAATTAAAATTTCAGGTTTTATTATTGCTAGTATATAGAAATACAATTGATTTTTATATTGATCTTAAGTCCTGCAACCATGCTAAATATATACTTATTAGTTCCAATCTCTGTTTTGTAGATTCCATCAGATTTTCTGCATAGGTGATTCTGTCATCTGCAAATAAAGATAGTCCTACTCCTTCCTTTCCAATCTGGGTTACTTTTATTTCTTCTTCTTGCCTTAAGGCACTGGCTAGAACCTCCTGTACATGCTGAATAGAAGTGGTGAGAGCAGACATGCTGGTCTTGTTCCTAATCTTAGGGGAAAGTATTTGGTCTCTCATCATTTACTATGATAATGTTAGCTGTGGATTTTTTATACATGTTTTTTTATTAGGCTAAGGCAGTCCCTACTATTTATAATTTGCTGAAAATTTTTATAGGAAAAATGTTTGTCAAATGCTTTTTCGACATTGATTAAGATGATCGTATGATTTTCTTTTCTAGTCTATTGATATGGATTTTGAATTTTGAATGTTAAAACAGCCTTGCATTTGTGAGGTCAACTTCACTTGGTCATGATTGTTGAATTTGATTTGGTAAAATTTTGTTAAGAATGCTTGCAACTACATTCATGAGGTATATTGCTTGGTAGCTTTATTTTCTTGTCATACCTTTATCTGACTTGATGTCAATGTAACACCCACTTAGTTACCACTTCTAGTATTTGTCATTCCTTTTTGTGTTTCCGTATTTCCATATGGTATCACTTTCTTTCTGCCTGAAGTATTTTTCACATTTCTTACAGTATGGGTCTGCTGGTGAACTTGCCTGGTTGTGTTGCTAAAGTCTATTATATCCTTACTGATTTTCTACTTGATCTATCAATTATTGAAAGAAGGGTATTGAAATAGCTGTCTCTCTTGTGCCGCTTGGCCATACCTCCTTAGAGTGCATGCTGCTTTTACTGACTGAATAAGTATGATTCTGGGCAACTATCTTTCCAGACCCCAACTTCCTCATTGGTAATCTCCTATGGGGGTAGAGGGGTGGGTTAGAGCCAGATGTTCTCTAAGATTTGCCATAGCTGAGACCTAGAATAAACCTGATTTCCAGGAAAGGACATTCTAATGTAGAGCCCACTACCTACACAGCTCACTCACCATCAGTTATCCTTTGTTTTTCAGGAGGACTTCCTGACACTGGAACACCCAGGTGAGGTCTCTTGTTTCTTATGCTGACAACATTGTCATGATTTAGTCATACCCACAAAACAGGGTCACAGAATTATAAGTACATTAAAAAATATTTGACCGGACTTCCTATTAACATTTTCAAATTCTTACGAAATCCAAAAATGTGATTCAGAAAGCCACTTTCAGCCATATTTATAATACTCACTTAGACCTACACATACACAGAACTCATGTCATTTGCCCTCCATGTTAATCTATCTACTTCCTTAAATGTGCCCTGGTGGAGAGCTGACCCCTCACACCTTAATGGCATCATCTGTCACAGGGCTGCACCTCACTCTTCCCCCCTCATTCCTCTACCACACACTCATTCAGGACATAATTATTGAATCCTGGCAATGTTCAATTCCCAATATTAATTGCAGAAGGAAACAGAAGTGGGAAAAAACACACCACTCTTTTCCCAGAAAGTCTTCATGATATCTTACAAGAAAGGTAGATTATTGTAATATGAGCTGGAACATTGAAAGGGACCTTTTTAAAAAGACAAAGGTCAAGTTCTGTGGGAATGCAAAAGTCTTTTTGTATCAGTGTTTAAACATTTAAATTTTTGAGAACAATAAAAAATTAGGCAGATATAACTGTTTACCAGAAAGATCTTGAGACTGTGCACTTTTGCCCACTGACCTTGTGTCAGTCCTCCCTCTCTGTAATGCTGTCTTGGGCTGCACATCGTGTCACACACACCTTCTGAGTTCTCTTGAGAGAGCCATGCAGAGTCAGGCTAGGCAGCCATGATATTTTTAAAATATTTTATTTATTTATTATTTGAGAGAGAGAGCGAGAGCATGAGTGAGCATGAGCAGGGAAAGGGCAGAGGGAAAAGGAAGGAACTGTCAGAGAGAGAATCCCAAGCAGACTCCACACTGAGCGTGGAGCCTGATGCGGTGCTCGATTTCATGACCTTGAGATTATGACCCGAGCCAAAATCAAGAGTCCGACGCTTAACCAAATGAGCCACCCAGGCGTCACCACAGCCATGATATTTTTACATGGACCATGCTGGGCTCCTCCTGGATACCGGTTTTCCTGAGACTCGGTATGATCCACAAATCCTTTTCTCCCTTGTGTCTCTCCCTGTCTGTCACAGTTACAGTCCCGAGGAGCATCGAGAGCCTTCCCGGTCCAGACCCTCCAGCACAGACCCCCACAGGCCCATCCACTCTGAGCCAGCAGCCCTGATAGAGCTGCAGCCTGTGTATAGCAATGGTGAGGACTTCCTAAGTATCCCAGGGCTCCAGGGATGAGCCAGAGTGGGAGGAGAGGTTGAGCCACTGCCCAGGAATGAGTCACACTCAACTTTAAAATGACATTCCTGGCACTGTGTCTGAGACAGAAGGTGGTTATGAACTTAGTGGCTGAGAAGAGTCTAGAGTGTGGGTTCTGGACTACAGCTAGCTATCATCTGTTCTCTCACAGTGAGTCCTGGACATGACAATCTGGTTTATTCCCAGATCTGGAGCAGCCATCATACAAAGGAAAATCCAGGTGAGACTGCTTCCGAGCAAGTGGAGGTGAGGTGGCCATGTGTGAGCGGATCCTCGAGGGGCCTCTGATCAGGCCTCTCAAATATGAGTGGGACACGGAAGGAAGGCATCATCTCCTCCCGCACTGCCATCATATGGCTGAGTCCCTTCCCATGGACCCGTGTGCACTGCCACCGGACCCCGCAAACTCTCTGAGGACAGACACTATTGTTTCCCATGAACATACCAACAGCATTGGTTAGAAAACTAACCAAAAACTAACCAGTGCTTAGAAAACTATGGGCCTCTTCAAATACTGTTTTGAAAGAATGCATGACTGGTAATTGCTAAGTGTCACTTTCTCATAACCTAATGTGTAGACAATCATAATTCTCCCAACTGGTCTCTTTATTTCTAATCTTGTCCTCCTCTAGCCCCCAACACTGTTTCCAGCACAATCCCTCTGAGACACACTGCTGATCACACCCTGCCTCAGTGACTCTTCATTCCAAAGCAGGACCCTTGCCCCCGCTGCACTTCACCCCCTCCTCAATGCCTCCTCTGTCCTTACTCTAGCCGAGCTGACCCTTCCCATTTTCCTGCTCATACTGGGCTGTTGCCTGCTTTGGTGCTCATGTGTCTTATTTGTTCTGAAATGTCCTTACCCCCACCTAGTTTACCTCCGACCCCTGCTCACATGTCAAGACATAGTTCAGGTACCTCTGTGAAACGTCCCACCAGCCCTCCCTGTGTCCGAACCTGGGAGGACGGATTTCCCTTTTGGCAACAACAGAGTTCAGTAGGTATTTCTATCTTGGTGCCCATTGTACTTGTTGCATACATTTACACGTCCATTGTCCCCCTTACAAATTATAGGCTCCTTGGGTATATGGACTGAGTTTGTGTTGTTTCTCTGTCCTTGTAGCTTACCAGTGCTTAATAGAAGGTCAGTGTTCACTGAGTGCTTATTGGCTGAATAAATAAATGAAAGAGATCCAGAGGATCCCTTGGAAAGACAGAAGAAACACACACACTGAATTTTCTTAATGCTTCACTGCAAATCTTCACTGGGAATTTACTGTGTGGCCTTAGAATGACAACCCCCTCTCCAGCCTCCTCCACTCTCCCTGCATGAAGTGAAACCCGTATTCCACTTTCTCCCAATCAGTGCAGCCACAGAAGCCCTGAATGGGGGTGGGATGGGAGCAGGGGGACCGCTTTCCTGGGGTGAAGAGCAGTGGAGAGAGAAGGAAATCATCAGGAAAGTCACTCTGGACATTTGGTGGGCAGGGGAAAGGCTTTATCAGTGCACGGGGGTGGGGTACTCTGTCTGAGGCTTGGAAGAATCCAGCAGAGCAAACCGTTGAAAGCTGAGTCAGCAGAGGAGAGATTTTGAAATGCATTGTGAGTGGGTTGTAAGTTGGAATATGTCACCCACAGTCTAATACTTTTCTTCCCTCCTCCCATCCAACAGCACCTTCACCAAAGACACATCAGAAGGATGAGGTGGGTCACCCTTTCCGGCTCCCTCTCCCCTCTGCACCTCCTCACCTTTACTTAGGTACTTACTGTTTGTGGGTTTCCCGCCAGGAACCAGCAATCATCTATTCAGAGGTGAAGAAGGCACATCCAGATGACCATGAAGGGCAGGCCCATGAAGATGCTGCAGAAAACTATGAGAATCTCCCATGTGTACCGCTGGCCCTGGACCACTAGCCCCCTGCCCAGAGTGGCCCACAGGGAGCCTGGGAGCAGCCTATGCCTTCTCCCTGTTCTCCACAACCATGCACCCCCCTTCCGCTCAGGGGGCTGAGTGAAAGTTCCGCCCCACCCCTCCATGCCTGAGTCTCTGTGCTCTCTGGGAGCAAAAGGGGCAGCATTTCAGTAAACACTGCATTTCTTCACAGTAGAGACACATGTGAAGGCAGGGCAGATGGGCCTTCACCCCCTGGCCCATGGAACAGCGGAGGAAGGGCGAATGGTCTAGCCAGGATCACAAGGGTGCAGTCATGACCATGAGCTCCAAGTGTGATCGAAAGCTTTGAATGCGCCATCTCTGCATAAACAATTTGCTCTAAGCACTTTGTTTCCTTTTTTAGGTAGATAGGTGATAAGTGACTGATGATGATGATATTAATGAATAAGATAAATACAGATATAAGACACACACACCAATCCACTCAGAGTTTGGGGCCTGCACAAGTCTTCCTCTCTCACAAGATCAAACCTCCCTCCTTCCTGTAGTGGCCGAGTTCCACTGCTTAATTGTTCAACATCCACTATTTGGAGGCTCCAGAAATCAGCAGCAATCCTGGAATCCCAGTGGAGCCGGTGACTCTCACGACTCACAGGGCAAAGCCTAGTGTCGTGACACACCCCTCCCTTTGCCCACCGACTCCCAGTTAATCCAAGCACTGAGTGTCCACCATGGGAGAAAACATTTAAAAAGCATGCCATCTGTGCTTAAGTCTCCAGAAAAGCAGCAGAGTTGCTTTGAGTGGCTTTTATTCGTATGGAATAGCTGGAATCGTTAGCTTGTGTCACCTGGGGTGACAGTGAAGTTTTTACTGCAGTAAAAAAAAATAGGCCTTAGCAAGCTGGTGCGTTCACCGAGGACTGGTGTACATCAGCTGATACACGTTATGGACAGTGGTGATTTCACACCTGCCGTATTTATGACTTCAAGTAAATAACACAGTGAGGCTTTGCAAACCTTTGGAGTAGCATGAATAAAAAGTACTAAGTGTATTTCAAATGTTATTCCTTTCCCTGTGGGTGTCAGAAGCTTAGGCAACGGGAAGTGTAACATACAGCAAAATGCAATCCAATTTGAGGTTTTAATCTTAGCCTTAGGAATTTGGCTAGCAAGCTAATTTGCTGAGGGGGAAAAAAAAGTGATGTCCTTTATAGAGGGAATACATTATTTGTTATGCAAGAGGGACTTATATGTCTTGTTTCCGTATTATCTGGTACAAAATGCTCTCCAGAATGTATGCTTGGCCTTTAGAGAGAGCAAGAAATCCAGGTGTAATCTGTGCCTATGCTTAAATTTGGCCGTGAATGCCTCCCAACTTTGGGCTCCAGGAAGAATAGAGCCAAGGGGGAGAGGGACATGCCACGAGGTGCCAGCTGTGGGAAACCCATCAGAAAGAATGGTGACAAAAGGCAAAGCCCCAAGGGAGAGAGGCAGCATCAAGGCATCATTCTGTGGCCGGTAAGAGTCACTCTGCAGAAGGGCACATCAGCCATGGAACAGCCACCAGGACGGCAGCCACTCAGGTGGACAAGATCCGTGATGCCAGCAAGAAATGGAGACTGCACGAGGCTCTCTGGTGCACAGAACAGCTCTGACAGGGTGCAGACCCTTCTCCCAGAACTCCTTATCCAGGTCCTCAAACTGAGGGCAAACAGTACCTGTGAGCAGTCAGGAAGAGCCTAAGGAATAATTGGGAGAATATCCAAGAGGAAATCATGTTTCCAGCTAGTCAAGAAGGTAACATTTGAGTCATCAAGATCTAAGACATGACTATAATCTCTTTCTTTATATTTATTTTATTTAGTTACAAATGTCTTGAAGAATAATTTATACGCAATAAATCACACATATCTAAAGTATACAATTTGATGTTTTGGCAGAAATGTACATCCACGAAACCACCACAATCAAGATCCCAAACATCTCCATCACTCCCCAGTGTTCTCCTGCCCTAAGGAACACCTCTTTCCCTCCACACCTTCTCATGCCATCACGAGATGCTTTCTGTCACTGTAGATTAGAGCGTATTTTCTAAAGTTTTATGTAAATAGAATCATACAGTATATACTCTTTTGTGCCGGGCTTCCCTCACTAAGCAAAAGAATTTTGAGACTCATTCCCATTGTATCAATAGCCGCAACACATTCCTTTTTATTGCTACATAATATTCCACTGGATATACCACATTTTCATTATCCATCTATCTGTAAATGGACGTTTGGATTGTTTCATTTGTCATTAAAAATAAAACTACTACAAAAATTCACATACAAGTGTTTGTGTGGACATGTTTCCATTGCTCCTTTGTAAATACCCGGGAGTATAATTGCTGAGTCACATAGTAGATTTATGTTGAAGGTTTTAAGAGGCTTGATACTCTTTTTCCAAAATACCTGCACCATGTCACATCCCCGCCAGCACTGACTGATAGCTACAGTAGTTCCACACCCTTGTCAACACTTGGCATTTGCAGTCTTTAACTTTAGCCGTTGCAAAGAGTGTGTGCTCTAGTGTAGCGTGATCTCACTGTGGTTTTAATTTCCCTGGTGACCCACGATGCTGATTCTCTTCTCAAGTCCTTATTCACTCTTTGCAGACTTTTGTGAAGGGGCTGTTCACACCTTTCACTTCTTTATTGGGCTATTTGTCTTTTTATTATTGAATTGCAAGAATTTGGTATCTTTAGTTTTTTATTCTGGTCTGATTTACATGTTGCAAATATCTTCTCTATGTAGCTTGCTGTTCATTTTCTTAATGATATTTTTTGAAGAGCACAAGTTTTCAGTTTTGAAAAGGTGCAATTTATCAATTTTTTTAATTTTGTGAGCCTACTCTGTGTTTCTTATCTAAGAAAGTATACCCCAAGGTCAAAAAGATTCTCTTCTATTTTTCCCTAGAAGTTTTATAGTTTTCGTATGTACATTCAGGTCTATTCACCATTCAAAGTGAATTTTTTGGTATATGTATAGTATAGGGAAAATATTCTTTTTATTCCTGTGACTATCCACTTGTTCCAGCACCATTTGCTGAGTAAGCATTCTTTTGCTTCTTTTTAATTTGAGTTGTTCATCTCTTATCCAATTACTGGAGTTATTTATGTATTTGGGATATATATCCCTGTGTCAGATATATGTTTAGCAAATATTTCCTCCTGATTTGTGACCTGTGTTTATGTCCTCCTAACTGTGTCTTTCAAACAGCAAAGATTTATAATTTAATGGAAATTATTTACCATTTTTCTCTTACAATTCATATTTTGTATAGCCTGTTTAAAAACTATTTGCCTAACTGAATATTATAAAGTTCTTTGTCTACATTTTCTTCTAGAAATATAACAGTTTTTAACTCTTCTATTTAGATATGTGGTGCATATCAAGTTAATTTTTGTATACTATGAGGTGAGAGCTGATGTTAATTTTTTCCCATACAGACATCCAGGTGTTTTGCCACCATTTCCTTAAAAAACAAAACAAAAACAAAAGCAAAAACCGTACCTTTTTTCCATAGAATTACTTTATAACCTTTGTCAACAATAATGGGCCATATCAATGTTGGCCTACCTCTGGGTTACCAGTAGATGATCTTACACATCTATCCTTATGCCCAAAACCACACTTTCCTGATTACTGTTGCTTTGTGTTAAGTCTTGAGATCAATTGGTATAAGCTCACCAACTATGTTGTTGTTTTTTTCCAAAATTGTTTTAACTAACCCAGGGTTTTTTGCCTTTCCATATGAATTTTTACACTGATTTTTAAAATTTATTCAAAAAATCCTCTTAGAATTTCAACTGGGATTGCATTGAATCTGTGGATGAATTTGAAGAGAGCCGCCATCTTAAAAACACTGTGTTCCAATCCATGAACTTCATACAACTTTCCATTTTTGTAGTTCTATTTTGCACATTTTTAATTAAATTTATTCCTGATTGTTTTATACTGTATGCAAACATAAGTGGAGTTTTTATTTCCTTTTAAAATTATTACTAGTACTCTTTGGTAATACTCCTCAATTTTCTGAAAGAGTTTGTGTAGAATTGAAATGTTTCCCCCTTGGATATTTGATAGAATACACCAGTGAGGCTGTTTGGACCTGGATTTTTCTTCATGGGAAAGTTTTTGGATAAGGAACTTAAGCTCTTAATTGATAGAGGACTATTCAGACTTTTTTTTTCTTTTTGTGTCAATTTTGGCAAGTTGTATTTTCCAAGGAATTTGCTCACTTCATTTAGTTGTCAATTTTATTAGCATAAAATTTTACATAATATTTTCTGATTCAGTGCTGACTTTCTTTCATTCCTAGTATTTCTGATGTTTTTGCTCTTTTTCTTTTTGATCTGTTTAGCTAAGTTTCTCAGTTTTATCGAAGAATTGACTTTGGTCTTTGCTAATCAATTCTATTTTTTTTGTTTTTCATGACTTTGCTTCTGTTATCTTTATGGTTTTATTCCTCTGACTTACTTTATGTGTGGTAGATAGAACTCTTAGATGGATCCTAAGATTCCTGCCCCCGATGACCCTCATCCTTGTCTTCTCTTCTCTTCTCGAATGTGATCAGGACTTGTAAATACAATGAGATATTGCTCAATAAATAGGTTACTAATCATTGATTTTTGGTTAATCAAAAGGGAGATTTTCCTAAGCTACCTAATCAGGTATGTCTTGAAAAAGAAATGAAACATCAGAGAGATTCTCCTACAGGCCTCAAAGAAGAAGCAAGCCATGTGCTGGAAAGGGCCCATGAGGATAGGGACCATGTGCAGGAGCTGAGGTTGGTCCCCAGCCCACTGCCAGCAAGAACAAAAGGACCTCAGTCACACAGCAGAAAAGGAATTAAGGGAACTGGGGAGGGGATCTTGCCCCCTTATGAGGATTCAGTCAGCTGACACTCAGATTCCAGACTTGTGAAACCTTGAGCCAAATACCCAGTGGAAGTTCCAGGCCCCTCACCCACCCAGACTGCAAGCAATAGATGTTTGTTGGCTTAAGTTGCTATATTTGTTGTAATAGAAACACAATAGACAGCGAATATGTTGTCTGCTCTGTTCCTCTGTTTCTTGCTGCTTCTTTTTTTTTTTTTTTTTTGTCTTTTAAGAGAGAGAGGGAATGGGGGGAAAGGGCAGAAGGAGAAGGTTAGAGAGAATCCCAAGCAGGCTCCACACTCAGCACAGAGCCCGAGGCGGGGCTTGATCTCACGACCCTGAGATCATGACCTGAGCCAAAATCAAGAGTCAGTGAACCTACTGAGTCACCAAGTGCCCCCTCTGTTTCTTGCTTCTTAAAATGGTACATTGAGTCATTCATTTTCAACCTTTCTTCTTTTCTAATATCAGCATTAAAAGCTATGGGGTTTTGATACTAAAACTTGTGAAGCAGAATCCCAAAGTTTGGTTACTATTGATATGGTTAATTTAGGCTGTTATTTTTTGTTTTTTGTTTTCCTGATTTGTCTTTCTCTGCTCACTCTTCCTGCCTTCTTCTAGATTATTTGCATATTTTAAAAATATTTTATTCAAGGGCGCCTGGGTGGCTCAGTTGGTTAAGCGACTGCCTTCGGCTCAGGTCATGATCCTGGAGTCCCTGGATCGAGTCCCACATTGAGTTCCCTGCTCGGCAGGGAGTCTGCTTCTCCCTCTGACCCTCCCCCCTCTCATGTGCCCTCTCTCTCATTCTCTCTCTCTCAAATAAATAAATAAAATCTTTAAAAAAATAAATAAATAAAATAAAATATTTTATTCAGTTCTAAATAGTCTGTAGTAGCCATTATGATTTTTCTTTGACTCAGTAATTATTTAAAAGAATATTGTTAATTCCCAAGTATTTGGGATTTTCCCAAATATTTTATTGGTACTGATTTCTTATTTTTACATTTTCATACTTAAATATTCTTCTAAAATTTCAATTTAATAGCTTGATAATATTACATTATATAGATGTATTCTCACTTACCATTCCATCAGTTTTGACAATTCCTTTTTTTTCTATTTTTATAAAAACTTAGAGTTGAAACTTTTGTCTGCATCTCTGATTTTTTCCTCACAATCAATTCTTATTGGGGAAAGGACTATAAAGAACTTTCCAGCTTTTTTTTTAAAGATTTTATTTATTTATTTTACAGAGAGAGATATATAGAGAGGGAACACAAGTAGGGGGAGAGGGAGAAGCAGGCTTCCCGCAGAGCAGGGAGCCCAATGCGGGGCTCGATCCCAGGACGCTGGGATCACGACCTGAGCCAAAGGCAGATGTTTAATGACTGAGCCACCCAGGCGCCCCAAGAACTTTTCAGCTCTTAATACAGAAAAGATTTACAGTTTATAGTCCTAGAAACATTGTTCATTAGTTTCAACATTAGGTGGTTCACTTTTTTTACAAAAATGATAGAAATTATATTTTATTGTTTCAAGTTTCATTTATTTAGTCATTAGTGGAGTTGAATATAATTTTGTGTGTTTGGGGCAGAGTTTTTTCCTTTAATAAATAGTTTAGGATCAGAACTTTACTCATTTTCTAGAAATTGGAATAGTCTTTTCCTTTTTTTTCTTTTTAAAAAATTTTTTTAATTTAAATTTTTTTTAATTCTTTATTTAAATTCAGTTTATTAACATATACTGTATTATTAGTTTCAAGCATAGAATTTAGTGATTCATCAGTTGCATATAACACCAGTGCTCATTACATTAAGTGCCCTCCTTAATGCCCATCACCCAATTACTTCTTCCCCGTCCAGCAATCCTCAGTTTGTTTCCTAGAGTTCAGTGTCTCTTATGGTTTCCTCCCTCTCTATTTTTTTCTTCCCTTCCCCTATGTTCATCTGTTTTGTTTCTTAATTTCCCCATATGAGGGAAATCATATGGCATTTGTCTTCCTCTGACTCTTATTTCATTTAGCATAAAATCCTCTAGTTCTATCCACATCATTGCAAATGGCAAGATTTCATTCTTTGTGATGGCTGAGTAATATTCCATTGTGTGTGTATATATATATATATATATATATATATATATATATATATATATATATATATATATATCACATCTTCTTTATCCATTCATCCATCAATGGACATCTGGGCTTTTTCCATAGTTTGGCTATTGTGGACATTACTGCTGTAAACATTTGGGTGTATGTGCCCCTTCGGATCACTACACTTGTATCTTTGGGATAAATACCCAGTAGGGCAATTGCTGGGTCGTAAGGTAGCTCTATTTTTAACTCTTTGAGGAACCATCATACTGTTATCCAGAGTGGCTGCACCAGTTTGTATTCTCACCAACAGTGCAAGAGGGTCCCCCCCTTCTCCACATCCTCACCAACATCTCTTGTTTCCTGAGTTGTTAATTTTAGCCATTCTAACTGGTGTGAGGTGGTATCTCATTGTGGGTTTGATTTGGATTTCCCTGATGCCAAGTGATGTTGAGCATTTTTTCATGTGTCTGTTGGCCATTTGTATGTCTTCTTTGGAGAAATGTCTGAAGAATAAAAGTGAACCACTTTCTTACACCATACACAAAAATAGACTCAAAACGGATGAAAGATCTAAATGTGAGACAGGAATCCATCAAAACCCTAGAGGAGAACACAGGCAGCAGCTTCTCCAACCTGAGCTGCAATAACTTCTTGCTAGACACAATGCCAAAGTCAAGGGAAACAAAGGCAAAAATGAACTATTGGGACTTCATCAAGATAAAAAGCTTTTGCACAGCAAAGGAAACAGTTAACAAAACTAAAGGACAACCTATGGAGTGGGAGAAGATATTTGCAAATGACTTATCAAATAAAGGGCTTGTATCCAAAATCTATAAAGAACTTAACAAACTCAAAACCCAAAAAACAAAAAAATCCAGTCAAGAAATGGGCAGAAGACATGGAATAGTCTTTTTCTAATGAGTTGTATGAGTACTTTATAAACTAGGGATACTAATTCTTTATCTATTATGTGTGATGTAGATATTCATGGTGTGCCATTTGCCTTATACTTTTGCTTGTGGTATTTTAATATGCCAAAGTCCTCACATAGATTATGAAAATATATTCCTTACTAAGATGCTTTCTTCTAGTTGTGGGTTTTGGGTCATAAGACATATCCTGAGACTTCTTTAAATTTCTCTAAACCTGAAATCCAGACTTAGTCTCAAGAGAGGAAATATTCATGTGAATGTGGGAGAAAAGCCACTTCTCCAATTGTGTTCTCCAAAGCAGAATGTCTTGATGGTCTTATTCTTAATATTCTTAATATTCTTAAGCCAAAAGCAGTGCTCATCGATGAATGAAGAGACATGTATGTGAAGAATTATAACCCATAACACAGTAGCCCCTCAAAAACCCCTTTGATATCTGTTTCCTCCTGAGACTAATCTTTCTGTACATGAAATCATATTTACAAACTGTCTCCTCCTCGTAACTGTAAATCTTCTCTCCCTTCCTTGGATTGGAGGAAGTTGAATGGATCTATGTACACATGCCACTCTGAAATCAATCTCTCCCCTCTTCCTTATCAGTGAATAATTAATGTGATTCTGCTTCCACAACTGGCATTTCTTCTGCCCCTGAGCAAGGTCAGGGCTGCTTTACATGCGGTAGGAGGGGTAAAAATGGAACAGAGGGAAGTAGAAACAAAAGGAAGAAGTAGTGGTTAGTGGTCTGCTGAGAAAGTTTTCAGAAGACTACAAAATCAAAAAGATGAGAAAATGAATAATTCTGTGCAAGTCTCTGGTTTCTTCTTTTTGGCAGTTCCAGGCAGAAGAAAAAGAATCTGTCCCTTCTTCTGTTCTCTCTTCAAGATTTCCAGGCAAGGCCAGCTCCCTGGCCAGTGCCCAGAGGCTCCTATGTATCTACCTAAGCCCCTTTTAACAATGACAACAGTGTGGTCTCCCATCACCCAAGGCCACAGGAGCTCTGTAGTCACACCTGCCTGCCTCCCATTCTGTGTGAGCATGGCCTGCCCCACAGGTAAGCCTGACTTCTGAGGAATGGCAACGAGGGGATGAATAAGATCTCCAAAGAGAAGGGCAGGTTTTACAGGTGGCTATTGATGAAACAATGTCTGAGCTATAAATCTGCTCACAGTTCAGCAGCTGACAGACTCCAGTGAGATGGATCTGAAAACAAACATGCACCAAGGGAGTCTTACTGAAAAGTCCCTGCTTCCTGCCAGAATCAAGTGGTCTCACTGTGAATCTGTTTTCAATACCCTGTCACTTTGCTTCAGCTTCAGGTTAACAAGGTACCTGGAATATTTCTTGGCACAAACTGCTTTTGACCCTCTGTACCTGGTGGAATTAGAAAGATCCCCACACTAGTTTGGAAAAGAGAAGACACTTGCTCTCGACAGAGGCTTAAATCTACTGAAAGTGGGACTTGCTCTTTTATTCATAAAATATCAACAAGCTTCTTTTGGAATCAGGAACATGGTCCAAGTTATATGGCCTTAAATAGAAATGGGAATTTATTCCCATTAGGAATGGCTTTTAGAACACCGATCAGGAAGGTCAAGAATAAACTGGGATCAGAAGGCAGCATGCTGTGGGAAGCTGGCAGAAACCTGCCCCTCACCTGCCATGGGTGTCGTACTCAACCTCCCTGTGCCTCCATCTCCTTACCCTAAAATGAGATCAAACGTGCAGCTCATAAGATCTTGTGAAAATTAAATGAGTTAATGCATGTGAAGGCCTTAGAACTATGTCTGGAATTTACCAAATACTCAAATGTTAGTGATTTCTCTTGCTGTCTGCTCTTGCTTCTATCTGCCTACACATCAGTTTCTATTTTGCTTCTCTGACAGAACGTCCCAGCATCTGAAATTATCTTTTTTGCTTAACTGTTCACTTGTATGACATCGACCTTCCTTCACAGCCTCCATTGAGGGGGACAGTCTGCTCTGCTGTGTGCTCCATGCTGGTGCTGAGAACTCAGGCTGCCTTTCACTGACGCTCTGAATGCTTCTGCTCTGGAAACTGTCACTGTCTGGCACACCCGGACTGTTTCTGTCTCCCCAGGGAAGGCTGAACTTCTGGACTCAGGGAGGCGTGGTTGATCAAAATTCATCTGGTTCAAGTCAGACTGATGGAGAAGATGACTACATGCAACACTTGAAGTCCTGCCCCTGGGAGGTTTCCTTCATCACCTGCTTGGAGGGACGATGCTGATTGGGGATGCTATGTGACAACAGACCCCCTCCCATGAATTCCAGCACACTGTACAAGAACACCTGTGAAGCAAGCCCTGGTTCCTCTTCTTCGGTTCCTTGTCTCCAGTGAACTGGTTTTACAGAGTTTGACACGGGGCCATAAGTGTGGACTGAGGGAGAAGACAGGCAGCAGAAGTCAAGCTACATGCTCCTACAATGCCCATATGCCAGCATGAGCCTGTGAGGAGGGACGCTGCTGTGCACGCACAGCCTGGTGGTCACAGGAGACTTGCTCATGATGGATGAGCAGTTCAGATTGCCTCATCCTTCAATGTGCCATGATGGAGCATGAAATTTCCAGTAAGACCCAGTGGCGAACTGGATGCTTTTTCTCAAAAAAGAATATAGTTTGCCTTAAAACCCTAGGAGCCATGCCCTGATTCTCTCATCCTGGCTCCTTGGAAGCCCCATGCAAGACCCATTTTGGCTACAGTCACTCCGGACAACACGAGATCTGCTGTATCCCTCGTCTCAAGTGGTTGAGCAGTTTCTGCAGCAATCCGAGCTTGCAGATCCTTCTCTTGCCCTGGGCCTGGCTGAAAACTGACTGCCTTATGGGCTACTCAGCAATTGGGTAAGAACAATACACTTAAGTGAGGAATATGTTGCCTCCAAAATCCAAAGAAATCCGCCGAGTATTTTATCTCTTCTTTAGTGACAAAGGGGTACAAGTGGCAGCAATTTGCTTTAACTCTGAAGATGTCCTAAGATGGGGTTAATAAAAACATCTAACTTACATGAACTCTGTGAGGAGAAATTGGATACTTGGGCCAATACATGGTGTTGAGCAAGTGCTTGTAAGTGTTAGCTCTGACGATGATGATGGTAATGCTGATTACGTTTATTATTGTTGTTATATTTGAAATTTAAGCAAGATTGTACAGAAAAGGCCTTTTTAGTTCTCTAAAAGCCTCCCTTTGCCCCTTCCTGGCCATGGCACACCACACAGTCAGTGTGGTCAGTCAGTGGGGTCAGAAGGAGCAGAGGTAATGTCTGACACAGATATGACAGGAGCCACATCTCTTCCACTCAGTCCCTTTACCTAAGGTTGAATCTCCTGAGTAACTCAGATACACAGCCAGGTTTGGGCTAGTTTGGGCTAATTAACAAAACCAACAATAACATAGGAAATATTGAGTACCAGATACTGTTACCTTCACTTAGCATGCATTAATGAATTTAATCTCCATTTGAGAGGTATTATTACTGTTTTCCTCATTTCACAGACACAGAAATCAAAGCACAGGGTGGTTGAACAACTTACCCAAAGTGGCCCAGCCAGTAGCTGGCTAAGGAAGCGTGGCCCCAGAACCTTGCTCTGTTGCATACACACTATTCGTAAAAAGTACAGCAAGGCCCACAGAAGCTAAGTGATTCACTCAGGTTAACCAGCCAGTAGCCAAATCACTAAATTTTCCAGGTGCAAAGCACCAGCTGGCTGCCCTTGGGAAGACAGGCATCTCACATTTTTCATTCATTCCACTAACACGTATGAAGCACGAGCTCTCTGCCAGGAGGGAGAGACACTGTGGGATGAGCCGGGGCACCGACAGCCAAGGAGTATATAGGGTGGCGGTCCCACGACATGTCCTGACTGCACATTTCTGGGCAAGGAGCCTGCCAGCCTGTATTCTGAGGTGCCTAAAACAAGTGGACCACTTGTGTGCAATCCATCCCCAGAGAATGTGCCCTTGGCCAACACCAACGCTTTGCCATGTGGGAAGGGTGCCAGGGCCAACACCCGAAGCTGAGACTGCTGTGTTTAGTCCACACTTATGGGCTGGTTCACTTATTCAACATTTATTATGCATGTGCTAAGATGCTGAAATTCTCCTGATTTAACACTCAAAACAGAGAACTTGGGAAAAGTCTCAAAACAGGAATTTGAACATGCTGCATTCTACATCGCTTGCCTTCTTTGGCACTAAGCACATGCTGTACCTCCTGAAACAACCACTTCTGCTACCCCCACCCCCCACTCCTGGCTAACTCCTGCTTCTTCATATTCCAGCTCAGTGCCACTGTCTCTGAGAAGTCCCATTGTTCTCCCAACTCCATTAAAAATAATGATGAAAGATTATAATTCCTAATGATAATAATAGCTAGTCCTTAACACAGCACTTGCCTCGAGCCCCGCACTGTTCTAAGTGCTGGACATATGTTAACTGATTGTATACAGTATTGTTTACATATGAGGGACTTAGGCACAGGGAGGGCAAGCAAGTTAGCCAAGGTCACACAACCAGCAAATGATAAAGCCTAGTTTTGAACTCAAAAGTCTGGCTCCAGAATCAATACAAAGATGCCATAGATTTAAGACAATATTTTATGACACCTTTCAGAATGCAAAAAAGAAACACTGCATTAAATGTATACTAAAACCCTGTGTTGATGACAATTGATATATATTCACATAATTGTATCCCATTTTCTTCCTTGATGTTACATTTGACTTTTGTGTCCACGACTCCCTCTCACTGAGAGTGTACATTTTCTTCTGAACCACTTCAGCCAGCAGCAGTATATGGGTACTTTAGATGTCATGATACAGTTTCCAGGCATATCAGAGAGCAAAAAGCTAAGTCGAAGTTTCATTTTTTTATCTGGGTTGTACCAGTTAAGTAACTTTTCTGGGACACTAGCCCAATGTGATAGAAAGATACATACACAGCCTAGATCTCTGAAGGAGATGACAATGAGCAATGCTATTGATGAAAATTTCCAGTCAGGTGATTAGTTTTCTCTGAACTTGCCTCAGACATCCCCAGCTTAGATTCATCCTGGTCACCCCGGGCCACAGGGCTTGCTCCTGGCAGACCTCACCTGCACTACCCATGCACAGCTGTGTGAGGCAGCAGGCGACCGATCTTGCCAGACCCTGTGCCTCTCTTGGTGCTGGATCCCTGACACTCTACCTTTTAGCTCCCTTGCCAGCCTTTCTCCCCTCCCTCTGATTCACCGTGGACCCTCCCCAGCCCCGGTCCCTAACTCACCCTTCCCAGCCAAGGACCAGGAGCCCATGTCGAGCCAGGGTGACCACAGCTGTCAGGTAGGGGTTCCAAGGGAGGGGCCCAGCTCTGTGAGATGAGGCTTGTAAGGATGTCCTTGACAGCCCAGGGCCTGCTGAGACTCACTTGGGGGGTCAAGGGAGGCATGCAGCGGGTGGTTGGGGAAAGTGCCTGTGTGAGCGCTTGGCCACAGTCTCCCGTCTAACCTTGTCCTTCTTTGGGAGCATCCCGCATGTCTGGACATGGCTTATGCCCAGGTCTGGAGCGGCCGTCAGGGACAGGAAAGTGCAGATGAGCTTTGGAGCGGTGCCTCTGTCTTTGCTGGAGCTGAGGGGTGCTGGGGTTCAGGGCACAGCAGAGCCCTGCCCAGCAGTGGCTGCTGGCCCCTTGGCATGGGCAGAGACCATTGCTCGGCACGTGGGAAGAGCGTGGTCTCTGCTGCTGGTTTCCTTCAGAGCCTGCTGCTACCGTGCCCTTTCCATCTTCGGAGAGAGCCTGAAGCCCCGTAGGATGAAGTTTCAGGACTGAGCTCTAAGAGGCTCACTGTTATTTTTTTTTACTACTCCTGATTCTCTCATTTCCTCCACCAGAGCCGCTAGGAACACCTAGGAAGGCAAGCAGGGTCCAAGTCCCCGGCTCTTCTCTTCCAGGGACTTAGTCTCCAAATGGAGTGTGTGGTACAGCACATTAGACACAGCGGGCCCTCAACAAACCTTATTTTCCTTTGTTTCATGAATGGTTTCCTCCTCAGGGCCCCTCTGTTCTCTGCTCCATGGTGAAGAGAGGGCAGCCTCGGCTGAGCAGCCCAGGCATGGAGGGAGCCCCAGAGGCAGCTACAGTAAATGAATAATGTCCTGCAGGCGTGTCTTGATCTTGACTCAATCGTCAGGGTCTCCAGGTGCCAACCAGGATGCCCGTGTGCATCCCTCCCTGGAGTCCTCAGCCACTGCTTCCAAGAAAAGGAGAAATATTCACCAGGGAGCTGGCAGGATGGCCAGTGGCTCAGAAGTGCCCCATGAGGATGCTGGAGAAGGTTCTGAGACTGTCCAGTCCCTGACCTGCTCATGACCCAGACCCAGACACTCAGGGACCAGGGCTTGCGTGGCCGAGCTGCCCTCCCGGTTCTTTCCATCCCCTCGCTCATGGCTATCCCTCCTGCACCCTGAGGTGAAGCCAGCCCCACCCCAGCCAGAACAGCCAAGGCACAGAAGGGACACAGGCTGAGGGGACCCGGGTGAGTAGGAGCTGCCCACAAGCCCCTGAGGGCCAGCCGTGCAGAGTCTGCTCCCACACATGGTGAGCAGGAGCGCGGGCCAGGCCACGGTTGGTGTAGCAGAGCCCCTGGGGGACATGTTGCCACGGTCCTTGGGTTTGGTGGTGACAAAGGGCCTCAACTGGGTAAGCAGTGGGAGGAGACCTGGACTTTGCCACTCGGGGCAAAACTGGCGTCCCTCTCAGGAATGTCACCAAGCCAGAACGAAACTTAGCAACAGCTCTTCGCTTTGGTCACTGGAAGACCAAACCCTGAGCTTTCAGCCACTTGAACACGTGGGCAGGACCTTCCAGTTTTATCTTGACATTTGAATCTTGATTGTCATACATAGTTCCATCATCCACCTCGTGAGACCCGTGTAAGTGAATAAACTAAACATAAGAACGTAGTGTCGATAGTTCTGGTTGCAGTGAGAAAACCAGTTGTGAAAGCAAATTGCTGCAACGCTCCTGCACCGATGGCCGACTTCTAGTCCCACCACGATGGTGGAACACGCAGACTACATCATACTGCATTAACTTAATTATGTGAAAAACTACCTTCTAGCCAGTAAGTTCCTGGCTAACGGACTCCCTTCCTCACTATGCACCCTCTACTTCCCACTCTTAGGAAACAAATTAATTCTTAACACGGTTTTTAGATTAACTTCACAACATTTTAAGAGAAAAAAACACTTGACTTTCCAAGGCAATTTGAGCATGAATATTCTTTCTAGAACTTTTTTACATGTAATCAGCCTTAATATCACACATCAATGCAGAGTCCTAGAAATTTCAAACAGGTATGAAGTAAGGCTTTCATATCAAAGAATACAAATAATTGAGACAAATGTGAATCTGCCTTTACAGGCTAGTTCACTGCAACTGTTCCTAAAGCAGAGAACTGCTTCTCTTTTTCTTTTATGCCAAATTTCATAGAGTCCCTGGTTCTCCAAACAGCACAGACTGTCTCTCTTCTTACCTCCACCCCACTTCCCACCATATACCACCATCAGCCTCCTGGATTGCAGGAAAAATTAAAATCTTTGAAATGTTTCCAGAAACTTGAAGCCAAGTAGATGAGACATATAATTCTGAATTAAAAGCAAAGGAAAATAAATCCTAAAAAAGAAGAGGAATGCGACCCATTAGCTCCTGGGTGCTACAGAAATAATAAAAAATATTATTGACAGGCAAGATGGGGAAAAAATGAATAGAGGAAGGAAGGAAAACCTGACAAAGTAGCTGGGGTGAAATCGAGACATGGTAGTGAATTTTACATGTCAACATAACTGGGCTCAGGGGTGCCCAGATAGCTGGGAAGACATTCATTCTGGGCGTGTCTTCGAGGCATCTCTGAAGACATCAGCATGGGAACCAGTAGGCCGGGCAGAGAAGGTCACCCTCACCAGTGTGGGCAGGCATCGTCCATGCTGCCGAGGACAGATAGAACAAGAAGTTGAAGAAAGGGCTTGAGGTGGTACATCCACACTCCAGGTTCTCAAGTCTTGGACGTGGACCTGGACTCACATCATGGGCCCTGTGGTTCTCAGGCCCACGGGTTTGGACCGGAACTCCACCAGCGGCTTCCCTGGGCCCCCAGCTTGTAGATGGCAGACTGTGGGACTTCTCCATACAAAGAAGTATATAGTATGGGTTATGCTTCCATAATTGCATGAGACAATCCCTCATAATAAACATTTTTCCTCTGGAGAACCCTGACTGATACAAAGCACAAAGAACTATCTAGTTCAACAAAAAATAAGACATGTTTGGAAGAAGAGCAGCATGGCCACTGTGCTTTAGAGCTGGCGATCCTGGCAGGTGCCCATGAGTAAGTTACAAACGTGTAAGATCTGAAAACAAGATGAGGTATGATAATATCTGGTTGACACATGGATAGTAAAGATCACTGCAGAGACTCAAGAATAACAACATCGGTTCACAGGTCACAATTGGGAATAGTCCCTTCCCACTGTTTTTGGAAGACAGGTGACTCGGCAGAACAAGAAGACACGATTTGGGCTGGGCGGGAGTGCTGACCACCATGCATGCTGTCTGACCTTGAGAGCTTATTGTCCTCTCTGAGCCTCCGACATCTTCTCTACAAATGGGAGCGATTGCCCCATCTAGTAGGGTTGTTGGAAGACGAAATGAGACCTTCTAAGCAATGCCTGTTGCAAAGAAGACATATCATCAATGGCAAATTTAATGTTGGATCATTGCTACCATTTTTATGATGGGAAGTAAAGTCTCTTTTAGATATTCCAAAAACTACTCATCAGGAGGTCTCCAGTGAATCCTATTCATGTTGCTGCCATGATATTCTCCATCCTGGGTGTCCAAACCCAGGCACATACATAGGATCCTGTATGCATTCATCTAGGCTCATCCAGTCTTCAGACAGTATTTCAGTCAGAACTCTTGGTTCTGGCAACAGAACGTCTCTGGATCTCTTTTTTCAAAAGGGGGAAACTTCACTGGAAGTATATCAAGAGCTCAGAAAATGGGAGCTGGAAACCCAAGCATTAGGAGCCACAGTAAGTGTCCTGCTATAGAAACGTGACCCACGCACTGCCCCATCCACGGTCTTGGCTGGACAGCTCTGTGCCACCAGCAAGTCCCAGGGTAGAGGTCTGACTTGCTGAGCCCAGGTCGCAAGCCCAACCCAAGGCAGCTCAGGCAATGGGGGATGAAGAGTCTTCTTCCTTGGGCTTTTCAAATAAGAGGCTATCCTGCCCCCACCGTGCCCGTACTTCAGGTGAGTCCATCTAAAGGGAACTCAAAGAACCAATGGGAAGGGTGTGTGGTACTCAAGACATCAAATAAATAAGTAAGCAACAAAACTCTGCTGAAGACAGTAACACACAGCCCCACAAACTCCGTTCTTTCCCTGCCTGGAAAACTTGGACATTAAAAGAACATGAGTCTGAGAAGTTCTAGATTCTCTATGTTCCAATTACAGATTTATTTCATTAACCAGTTCAAATATTTTCTTGACTCTACTTTCTACTCTGAAATGGGAGATTTTTTGATTAGATGTGTTTTGTGATCTTTATAAAATCAATACACTAGCTGGTGTGACTTACCCCAATGCAGGAGATACTAATTCTATATAACAAGCCACCCTATAACTTTTTTTAAAAAGATTTTATTTATTTAAGAGAGAGCACAAGCAGGGGGAGCAGCAGGCAGAGGGAGAAGCAGGCTCCCCGCTGAGCAAGGAGCCCAACACGGGACTCGATCCCAGGACTCTGGGATCATGACCTGAGCTGAAGGCAGACGCTTAATCGTCTGAGCCACCCAGGTGTCCCATCCACCCTAAAACTTAATGGCTTAAGTCAACAGCCAGTTATTTATCCTGTGGTTCTGCAGTTTGGCAGCATGAGCTGGATCCAGCTAGACAGTTCTTATCACCTGGGCGGTGCTGGCCTGATTCGTCTGGACTCTTTTATGTGTTTCTGTTGTCAGTGGAAGGATGGTTTGGGCTGCCCGGTTTGTGATGGCCTCACTTGGCGTGGCTGGGATGACGGGGTCCTTTCCCCCATGGTCTTTCATCTTCAGCATCTAGCCCGGGCTTGGTCACATGGCAGTTACTGTCTGCCAAACAGTGAAGGCAGATGCATACAAAGCCTCTTGAGACAAATACCCAGAACATGCACAACATTTCTCCTGCCCCTTCTAATGGCCAAAACAAGTCACAAGGCCAGACCATGTTCAAGATGCACAGAAACAGATTTCCTCTTTATGAGAGGAGTCACATTATAAGGTCATTCATGCAGGGAAGGGAAGCATTTGTGGGGTGCTGTAAGTGGTGAAAAGTTGAATATAGCCTGGACAAACTTAGTAAACAGAATGTAGATAGACCCTGCAGTGGTCACGGCTAACACTGCACTCATGAGAAATTTAAGTTCAGGAGCGCCTGGTGGCTCAGTCTTGATTTCAGCTCAGGGTCGTGAGCTCGAGCCCTGCATCACGCTCATACTGAGCATAGAGCCTGCTTAGGATTCTCCTTCTTCCTCTGCCCCCACCATTCTCTCTTTCTCTCAAAAAAAAAAGAAAAAGAGAGAGAGAAAGAGAGAAAGAAAGAAAGAAAGAAAGAAAGAAAGAAAGAAAGAAAGAAAGAAAGAAAGAAAGAAAGAAAGAAAGAAAGAAAGAAAGAAATGTGAGCTCAAATTGACAATGTTTTGCAATGATAGGAACTTAAATCCCACATTACATCATTGATTAGGAATCAGTCTGCACTAAAAAGTTAGAAATGGAACACATCTCAAACTCAGTAATTAAAACCACGAACTAGACATGCCCCTGAGATGAGCAGGTCAGAGAGGTCAGAGTTTAGGTCTTCACCCGAGAGCAAGACACAGGGCATGGTGGTCATCGAGGAGTCTTGCTTGTCACACAGCACCAAAGGGAAGAGGAAAAAAACAACTTGTTTCCGTCATCTGAGGAGCAGTCTGGCCTCAGCTCCCCACCAGAGATGAGATCAAATACATGGCTCTTTTAGCAGATGAAACAATCCATTTAAACTGTAACGGTTTCTCCAAGAAGCGCTCATTAGGAATTGCCCCAAATTAGGGATTTTAGTCACTGAAGTCAGTTCCTAGAAATAAAAGGGTGGATTTAAATGCATAGTCCCAAATCGTGGAACTGAAAAGTGAATGTGGAAAATGTAAATCTGAACATCAACCAGCATGGTTAAACTGGCCTTTCCCGATGAATATGATCACTGAAGAGTAAGGTGACCTCACACCTACCAACAAACCCGGCCACGTGGGAACGGCAGAACTGTACATACCTCAGCAGCTCCCCTAAATACAAGGAGTGTGGTGCAAAGTTTCTACCCGTGATCGGGAGCGCTTGTAAACTTGTACAGTAATAAAACAAGAAAACTAAAGAGTGGCACTATTGAACGTTTACAGAACTGAATTTTATGTTGCACACACACCATGAAATGCCAATTCTGGTCTTGATTTCTTGATGCAGGAGAAAAGACGTCAGGTTTCCAGTTCCCGATTTAAACGTAATGAACAACGAAGGAAAAGTAATAATTTAATTATGTCTACATTCCAATTTGTTTTTTCAAATTTGGATTTAGAATATAATCTCCAACTTTTCCGTGTTTATATTACGAGGCACACGTATCCAATAGTTCAGTAAAAACAATTACACTTTTGTTGCATTCTGGCAGTTGATTTTTCTCACACCTCGCTTTCTTTACTCCACACTGCCTGCCAGCATCCCAAGGCTTTGAATTCACACCCCTTAAAATAGGCTGAGTCAGATTAAAACAGATGCCTGGGGCGCCAATCTATGAAAAGCAATTAAAGCAGAGTAAATCGGTAAAATGTAAATCTTCCCACTCCCATCAAGTAGACAGCACCCTCTCTAAAACCTTCTCTCTGGTGAGGTTTTTCTGATGTGCACGCAGTTCCAGCCAAAAATCCGTAGCCACAGATGAAATTTGGAAGCCAAATGCATAGTTTAATGTTGTTTGCCAGTGGATGAGTGATTTTACTTTGGTGCTGTCGGGGAGCAAGAATTCCTGTCCCCTTCATGGCCCTTCTAGCCAAATTGACATGCGACAGATTAACAGGAAAAAATCAAGTTTAATAGCATATATATGGGGAATCCACACAGATATGGAAATTTCAAAGACCATCAGGCAAAATGAAGTATCTATGTCATCCCACACTAAGGAGAAGGGGGCAGGGGTCTGGGACTTTAGAGGGAAGGAGTGTGGTTCACAGGGCAATGTGGAGAAGAGCAGATGTTTGGTAATTAGGTGTTTGCCCTGCCGTGCAGATGGGTCACGCAGATAAAATTCATCTCTGCTAGTAACCCTCATTCTAGGAAAGATCCCCAATTTAGATTCTTCTGTGTGGTTAAGGGAGGGGCAAAAGTTTCTCTTGAGCCCCTCGATTGCCTTCAGCTCAGAATAATCTTCATGCTAGAGTGGCCCATTTGGGGGTAGTCTACCCTCAGTGCCTACGGTAGCTAAATTTTATTTTTTATTTTATTTACTTATGTATTCATTCATTCATTTAATTTGAGTATAGTTGACACACAATGTTATACTAGTTGCAGGCATACAACAGAGGTATCTAAGTTTTAAATTTTTTAATATACAGACTTCCAGTGAATTGCCAGGTTTGGAAAAATCACAAAATTGAACTAAAAATTACAGTTTAAAACAATTTTTATTTTGCTGATTTTTTTTTTTCAAAATGTTTTAACCAATGATGGTGAAATAATAATAATAAAGTTAGTTTCTACTGTTGGAGAGGAAAAACTCTTATCTATCCTTCAAGACTCTTCTGACTGGTGTAAGAATTAAACTGCCATGATACAGATTACCAGGAGAAAATAAAATTTAATTACATCTGTATGGGGAATCCACATAAGCACGAGATTCCAAATATGTTGGGCAAAATGAGGTATTTATGTCATTCCGAACTAAGGGGAACAAAGGGTCTAGGACTTAGAGGGAAGGAAAACAATGCATAGGAAGAGGGAAAAGTAAATTTTCGGTAGACAAATGTCTGCTGGTCCATACAGCAACGATGGGACACAGAAATCCTCACAACAGACTTGGCTAAGTTCTCCCTGTCTCCCACCCCTGGTTCATATTGTAACGTAGTTATCTATGGTGAGAGCTCCCTTCCTGGAGCAGGTCATCAGTCCAAATTCTTTTAGGCAGTCCGGGGGGAAGGTCAAAATTTCTTTCTGAATCTTGACTGTTTTCAGCTCAAAATAAACTGCATGCCAAATTGGCACACCTTGCGGTCACTGATTCTAATCCCCACACTACATATAAGTGAAATCAGTGGAAAGCAATATGTCCTCTCCCCTTCCAAACAAGTGTTAGGTGTCCCCCCCACCCCACATCTGGCCCAGGACTATGGTCAAATGGAGGCCTTCACACTATACATCTAAAGGTTTAAAAGTTAGAGCTCAATCTAGTAAACTAATAACATAGATTTTATCCCCCTGCCTTGACAAATATAGCTTTATTATAACCTGGTAGTCTAGGTTCAAATAGAAAATTCTTGGATCCTTGGGATTCCCTACAGAACATGGCAGTGTAAGGAAAGTAAGCTTCTGGTCGCTGACCCCAAGCCCGCAGTGTCCTCCTTCTCTCCCCATGCCCAGCTCTACCCCGTAGCAGAATACTTGTGAACAAGCCAGCCTGCACACACCAGCTCCTTACACATCCTGCAAACACTGTTGTCTTGGCCATCGCTCAGAAAAAGATTAGCAAATGTGACAACATGTTAACAATTGATGAATCTAGGTAAAGAACATGCCAGTATTCATTGTGTTATTCTTGCCATTTTTCTAAAGGTTTTAAATTTTTTTAAATGTAGGGGGAAAAATCAGCATTTTGTTTTAAAAAGATAATAAATCTCAAAGTGGTGAAGTGCATTGACTTTGACCTGTACAGCTCTTGAGTGACAGAGCGAGTCCACCGCCAGGCCTTAGGCTGCAAATCTAGTTCCGCACCCTCTGCCACATCAGTGTGGGTCGTGAGTCTGAGCACCAAAGAGCTGTGATTCTGTTCTCAACTGGCCCTTTTTTTTTTTTTTAAGATTTATTTATTTGAGAGAGAGAGCATAGAGGAGTGCAGAGGGAGAGGGAGAGAGTCTCAAGCAGACTCAGAGCTGAGCACGGAGCCTGATGTGGGGCTCGATCTCACAACCCTAAGATCACGACCTGAGTTGAAACCAAGAGATGGACACTGAACCGACTCCACCACCAGGCGCCCGTCAGCTGGTCCAGTTTGTGAGCAGAAAGATCTGTATGTTCATGAATATGGAGGCATCTAGACTTAGAACAAGTGACCATCTTGGAAAATTTTCTAATACCAAAGAGGAGTGTCTTTTGCCATTGGAGGTTAGAACTATCCGTATCTGTATGTAGGAAAAGTGAAAGAAGTCTTGCAGATAGCATTGGCCTCCAAAGATGTGTAACAGAGCAGACACACTGCCTTTTCTCTGAGGGTCAAAGTGGACGATTCTAAGGACTTACTCTTCCATCACTTGCAAGTCAGCCTCGGGACAATGGTTACAGAAACCACAGCTGCTGGTTTGGGAGCAGAGTCTGTTAATAACAAGATTTATAACAAATTTATCTGTTCAGTATTTTTCCACTCATAAAGTATTCTCAAGATGACAGATTTCCTGTCCCTTACTTAAAAATGCATAACATTCCCCCAGTAGTGAGAAACATACCCAGCACCCAGATCTTAGTTTCTAAGTGCCATTTTCTACAGAAAAAGACAGAGATCCTTGGAGGAATGGCTGGTTCTAGAGCAGGGGCAGGAAAACACAAGACAAGCCCAGAATATCTTGTAGTGCCAGAAAGTTCCAGAAGTGCCCCGAGAAAAGCAAAAGGATGAGGGCATGTCAAAGGGACACAGGAGCTAATGTGAAAGAGCCCCGAGTGGCCAAAGCTGGAAACATTTGAGCAATGAAATAAAGTAGCCTAGCCTTGGATTATTACCTAACGTACAAAATAAATATACATGAGTCTGTGGTGATAGAAACAAATGACTGATTGAATGAATGAATGAATGAATGAACACACACACAAACAAATAAATAAATGAAGGAGAAGAGACAAGTCTTCCTTACAGAGCTGGAACTTAACCCCTTCCTTGTCCCACCCCCCGAGGGACAGGACCTTGTGGCTTGTTTCCAAACAACCGAGTGTGGAAAGGGACAAACAGCATCTTCACGTTGAAGAAACCTGGTGAGACCACCAGAACCACATGATCACGATGAGCAGCACCTGCAATAATTATGCCGATATCACAGATTCCCTGATAGGACATGACAAGAAGTACACGTGACTCCTGTGTCATTCTTTCTGAAAGCCCAGACCTCCAGTCTCATGTTTTCATGAGAAAAGCACCAAACCCAGACCGAAGACATTACCAAATATTTGACTGATGTTCTTCAATACAATCAAGGTCACAAAAAAAGAAGAAAAAAAAAGAAAACTGAGAAATGGTCACAAATCAGGGGAGACTAAGGAGAGGTAAACAAATGCAATGTGGTATTTTGGATGGGATATTGGAAGAGGAAAAGGCTATTAATGGAAAAGCTGATGAAATCTGAATAAAGAGTCGAGCTGATTAATCCTAAGGTACTCATCCTGGTTTCTTAGTATTGACAAATGACCCGGTACAGTGTGAGATGACCACCTTCAGGGAAACGGGAACGGGGTGAGAGATATATGGGCACTTTCTTTCCTGTCTTTGCAACTTTTCTGTGAGTCTAAACTCATTCCAAAATTTAAAGTTTAGTCTTGAACTATAGGATTTTAAATGCTTTTTTTTTTAATATGAAAAAGATCAGGATTTTCACAGTTTCTAACAGTCACTGACTCCAAGTAGTACTGGCCTCCCTTCATGTAAAATCTAAACGCTGTCCCCGATTAATCAAGCCACAGCCTAGTAAATTGTGGTCTATGCAATGCACAGCTGATATTTTGAAATGAAACCACAGTTTTGGTGCCGTAACTGAGACATTCATCTCAGTGACTCAAACACAACTGAAAAAAACAGCACTTAACTTACTTAAACTATTTAAGTCTTTGGAAGTTGACTGTAAACATGACTTGTGTGTTTGGACATCTTATATCATGTCATGAATGCAAAATTTTATTTGCTAATTGAAAGCCCCTCTTTCAACAAAATTAATGCCAGAAACAAGAGAACAGAGGATAGGACTTCAACTTCCCCTCAAGCCTTCGTCAATCAATAATATTCGAGTTTTCCACTTCTGTAAACCACTCTTGTTGGTTGGAAACTATATCAGTCATGAAGCGTGTCCCAGTTCATGGCTGTAGAATAGTCATAGTGACATTGAGTGTTCACGGTGCACTGGGCTCTGGGCCACGAACTCTACAGCATCATTGCTCTCATACATACATCGATGCCAACATCCCCCTAAAGTGGATATTATTTTTACCTCCTTTGTAGTAGTAGTGCTGAGAGTGGGGCCTGAGGACGCTAACTAGGTACTTGACCAAGGTCACGTAACTAATAAGAGGCAGAGGCAGGATCTCATCTCAGCTCTCCTGAGACAAATAAAGGCAGCGGAGACAGGGTGCAGAGGCCAGAGGGCTAGGTGACGAAGGGCCGAATGCCACTTGACCCCCTTTGTGTCCCCAGAGGGCCTGATGTCTATGGCTCATATGGCTCATACCACATTTTATAAGGTTTTGAAAGAAATGCATCTTATTCATCTTATTATACTTCTAAGGTCCTGGACATTGCGTGGAATATAACTGATGTTCAACACAAGCTCGTCGGAGAAAGAAGCTGTTATAGACACATGGACACACGTCGTTACATTAGAACAATAGCAAACGTTCATTATTCATCCTCTGTCTGATGTCCTCTGCTCACAGAAAGATCAGGGTCATTTACTCATGGGTATCTTGAGGGTGAGGATGATGGTGATGGTGACCACCTTCTACCCTTGTCCATGCTCATCACTCAGTCCCAGAATGATGCCTTCTCAACTTGGGTGTTTCTTCCACTGAGAAACCTCTCCTGGGTCTCCAGAATTGGGTTAGATTTCCCTCCTACTGGACCATCAGAGCACTTTCCACTCTGTATTTAACTCCCTGCTGGCTCTTCTGCCTGCCCCACTAGAAGTAAGTAAAGCCTACTGAGTCTCGCTTACCACTGTACTCCCAGCACCCGGCCCCATACATAACATACCGTTACAGAATCCGGATGGATTTGTCAAGATATTCCTGTAACAGATTTTAGATTCTAGAACACTAAGTTAAAAATATTACAGTCCATTCTCTAGGAAGAGCAAGACAGGGCTATAATTTATTCTGTGGTCTATGTCCTAATCAGACCAAAGTGTGTGACTTCCTCTGAGACAAATGACTCAAGATATTTTCATATGTGACAGACAGGGTATGAGTTGTCTTATGATTTAGATGCTTCATCATATATGAATGGTCAGCTGGGAGTGGTCCAGCAGAGGCCTTGGGGTTCGGAGGAGTGTCTTTCTGCATTGAAAGAGGACCTTTTGGGGCGCCTGGGTGGCTCAGGCGGTTGGGCGTCTGCCTTCAGCTCAGGTCACAGTCTCAGGGTCCTGGGATCAAGTCCCTGCATTGGGCTCCCTGCTCAGCAGGGAGTTCGCTTCTCCCTCCTCTCTGCCCCTCCCCCCACTGCTTGTGCACGCCCTCTCAAGTAAATAAATAAAATCTTAAAAAAAAAAAAAAAAAAAAGAAAGAGAACTTCTCCAGCTCTGGAGCGATTCAGGTACCTCTTCGGATTATGTGAATCTCAGCAGGATTGCAGTCTTGCCTGGTATCTGGTAGCAGAGGGAATGTGTTGCATTGTCCTTGGAAGACAGTGGCTGAAGTTTCCGAAAATACGGTAACTAAAGCTTTGAGGAGCTTTTCACACCAAGAAGTCAGAGTGCTACTTCAGGCATTCTGTTAAATAGTGACTTTCGTTCTCGGGAGTCTCTGACACCAGGTAACATGCTGCTGGTATTTTAAGAAAGATTCCTCTACTTCTCCTTTTCACTTGATGACTGCATGAGCTGTTCTCAGAAGCACCTCGCTGCACTCACTGCCGGCCGCTGGGCCTGCGCCTTGTTCGAGCTATTCCTCGGGGTTCCAGGGCACGCTCCCATGCTCCCGTGGGCGTCTCTGCTGTTCCTCGGTAAGTGCTGGTGGGGAAGCCTCCGCTCGAGGAGGAGCCAGGGCCTCTCCACGAGCCAAAGGCTTCCCCTGTGGACTTTGGGACAAGTGGATTATTTATGCTCCTGTTTCAGAGCCACAGAGAATGAACCAAGGGGAAGATACTGAGGGGATTGGGGGGGATTGATTTCCAAAAGTGCATCCATCGCTTGCTTTTAATTGCCTACAAAAAATTCCTCCTACTCAAGAAGTGGGCTTATTTTTCCATATAAAAAAAATCTACAGTTAGGGGCTGCTTGGCTGGCTCAGTCGATGGAACGCTTGACTCTTGATCTCAGGGTTGTGAGTGTGACCCCCACGTTGGGTGTAGAGATTACTTACAAAAAAACTTAAAAAAAAAAAAAAAAAAAACTTAAAAAAAAATCTGCAGTTAGATTCAGTTACCTCCCCAATCACAGATCATGGAGACCCAGGCTGAAAGATGAACTGAGTCTGTGTGAATGTCCTAATTGTGAGCTGATGTAGAAATGAGCTTCTGCTGGGAATAGTTATTTCCTTCTCGGTGTCCTACGATCATGCCTGCTCTGATAATTGCAAAAAGCATGAAAGGAGCAGAAATAAGATGGTTTCCCTTCGATTATTTCTCCCTGCGTCTGTACTATTTTCAATATTTGTCCAAGTGAGGCACTGATTTCCTAGTAGCTCAAACTAGGGAAACAAAGACCAGTCAGTCAGTCGTATAGTAAATATTTATGAAGCGTGTTTGTCTTATTCCCAGCTGCATGTCCAGACCCTAACTAAAGGACCAGTTATTAGTGTGGCTGGCACATCATGGGAACTCGGTAAAAAGTGAATGAAGGGGTACACTGGGCACAGTGCAGTGCTGGGCAGTGAGAGGACACAGGGACGTGGAGGACAGTCTCTGCCCCCAAGAGCTGACCCTCTAATGAGGAAATCAAGGTACAAGTGCAAGAGCATTTGACTTGAAAACATAGACAAAAATATTACACAGGGGGTTATAAGATAATGTGTGATAATTATTCACTCTTGCTGATAGTAATTAATAATTAATTGCTGAGCCCTGACTATGCCAGACACTCCTCGAAGAGTATCCCATGTATTGATCTATCCAATCTTCTAACAATCAGTGAGCTGGAACTGCTATAAATCCCATTTTACAGATAAGGGAGCCGAGGCACAGAGACAGTCTCTTGCCTTAAGCTCCGTGCAGTGGCAGAGCCGGGAGGGAAACCCACCCATGGCATTGGGACCACGCTGCTAGCCGCCGTCCCGCGCTGCATGTCCAATTTCCAGCCCCAGGGAGCTGTGACTGCGGTGTTCTGAGCCTAGAGCAGCGTGAGGGCACGGCAGCCCACAGGCATCCAAGAAGGCTTCATGGAGGAAGTGGCTTTGCTCGGGGTGTCGGGCTTGGGTGTGACTTGACTTTGCTCGGTACTGAAGGAGACTAACGTCCCGGGCGAGGAGACGGTGAAGCCCCGTAGGACAGCAGCCACAGCACGGTCGTGTCTGAGGAAGAGTGACAGTGGCCATTCATGGAAGACTTACTAATTAGACTCACTGAAATAGGACTACGAGGCCACTTTTATGGTCCCCATGTGACCGATGAGGAGAGGCAGGCTTGGGAGTTTGCCGTAGCTTGCCCAGTGCCGCACGGCTCAGCTTCAGGCCTCGGTGGCCCTGGCTTCTCCGGGTGGTGGAGCTGGGCGCTCCTCTCCCGCCCTCGGATGGGCTGGGGCGGGCAGTGGGCTCTCTGGGTGGGAGGGCTCGGCTCCATGCCTCTTGCTGACCTTGGCCCTCACCTCTCTTACAGCCGCAGTTGATGGACAGCTTGGTAAGTAGGTCCCCTTTTCCTTTCTTCTTTTATGTTTCTAGATATTCTAGTGACCATCTCTGCACGAAATGCTGGTAAGGGGGGGCCTGGTACTTGCGTCCTCATCCTGAGGACTTCGGGCAGGGCAGCATCACCCCGTCCTATGACCCTGACCCTAGGAGCTGGGAGTCACACTCTTGGCCCAAATCCGCCATTGTGTCAGGTGAACCTAAGGGGCCTGGGACGCAGGACATGGAGGTCAAGGAGGGGTGTGTCCCCACCTGATGTGGGGTGCTGGCCAGCCTGACAGAGTGCGCAGCCCCCAGAGGAACACTAGGAATAGGCTGAGACCGCAGTGGCGTCGGAGGGCGGCCGAGGCGCAAACAGCTCTGCTCCTCCACCCTCCGTGGCCCAGCCCAGCACGGCCACAACCACTGCATCCCAAACTCCAGCACGCTGTGAACAGCTCAGATCACAGTGCCTCTGAGCGCCCCTCCTCTGGTCAGCAGGAAGGCCCCCTCTCCGGGGGAGCTGTCTCCAGGTGTAGTAGTAATCCCTGAAAATCCCTTCAAGAGGGCGCCTGGGTGGCTCAGTTGGTTAAGCGACTGCCTTCGGCTCAGGTCATGATCCTGGAGTCCCGGGATCGAGTCCCGCATCGGGCTCCCTGCTCGGCAGGGAGTCTGCTTCTCCCTCTGACCCTCCTCCCTCTCATGCTCTCTGTCTCTCCTTCTCTCTCTCACAAATAAATAAAATCTTAAAAAAAAAGAAAGAAAGAAAAGCACTCAGGGGCGCCTGGGTGGCTCAGTTGGTTAAGCGACTGCCTTCGGCTCAGGTCATGATCCTGGAGTCCCGGGATCGAGTCCCGCATCGGACTCCCTGCTCAGCGGGGAGTCTGCTTCTCCCTCTGACCCTCTTCCCTCTCGTGCTCTCTCTCATTCTCTCTCTCAAATAAATAAATAAAATCTTTTAAAAAAAAAAAAATCCCTTCAAGAGCACCGAGTTCATCCTGGGGGCTGCTCGCTGTCGCCCAGCCCCAGCCAGCTGGCATGCACCCTCTCCCCTGCGGCTCCTGGCTCCGCAGTCCTTCCGCTCGATGCCTGGACACAGACCATCTCCCACAAATCGCTGCCCAACTGGGAAGAGACTGTAACTTGACAGAACTTTGTTAAACACTCCGGGAGGGAGAAATAGAATACAGAGAGTGTCTCAGATGAGCTGCCAGACGTGGTTAAGCTAGAGCTCACTGACTCAGTCCCAGCCTCACAAGGCCCCGACCAGATGTGTCTTCTTGCAGTACATGGCAGCGGCAGGTACAGGACCGGTGGGGAATCTGGCTGCACCCCCCTGGCCGAAGCTTCCCCTCCTTGGGGCAGGAGAACTGCTGCCCTGTCCCCACTTCCCATCCCAGAGGCCTCCCAGGAATACAGACAGTGGGGATTTCTGTTCTCTCCAGGAGAAACACGACTCACTGGAAACATGGGACATTCTATGCAATCCTCTAAAGAGAGAAAGAAAAAGTCTGCAGAGACACATGAACGTTTGCATTACCAAACAGAACATTGAGCTGCTTCATCTAAAACGAGCGTTCAGGTTACTCTCTGCCCCCAAACACGGGGAGGGTATTTCCTTTACATTTGGGTGTAACTAAAAGATCTATTTGGGCATTCTTGCAGACAAAGGTAAGAATACTTCAAGTCTCAAGCTTTAGAAAAGCAACCATTTGTAGGTCCTTAAAGGTAGATAGTCCTCCTTATCTGAGTGTCAAGGTACTAAAGAAAAAACACACCTCAAGGGATTCCACTTAAAATTTTATGGTAAATTACATACCCCCATAATTGAGATTTTAGTTTTGAAAAATAAAAATAATGCAAATGGAAATAATCTGGCTTATTTCTGCTTCACAGCATTTAGATTACCATAGGCAATTTGCAGAACAAATTGAATCGAATATTGATTTTTTAAATGTGGTAGCTGTCACAACTTCAGGCATCCTGATGGCTCAGGGCGGAAAGCTGGGGGAGGAGGGAGGTACCTAAAACTATAAGAGAGCTCCCCCCCACCCCGCCCCGAACTTGACCTTGCTTTGCTCCTTTACTGCGGGGGTGAAACCTCCTGCAGCAACCCCATCCCCAACCCCCCCCCGGCTCTGTTCCCCTGACAGCCCCTCACCCAGAACTCCATCCTGTGGCCGCTAACTATTCCCAGCGTCCTGAATTCCTGCCTCTCCGCCAGAATCCGAGAGGGCACTTTCCAATCCCGTTCCCTGGTGCAGCCGCGTGCGGTCAGCCCATCAACCCACGGATCTTTCGGCGGGCTGGACAGCAGTAAGATAGGGGGAGGTGTGCGAGAGCGTGTATCCAATAGCGAGTAACATCCCAGGGAAGAACAATGTCTCTTTCCTCTTAAGTTTATCACTGGGGCCGGCCAATTAGACAGACAAAAGATAGGTGAGCAGGGGAAAGATGCGTATTCCCTTTTCAGAGGGGCGTGCAGAAACTGCGAGCCAGGGAGACGGTTAGGACTTGGGGCTGGGACGCCGTCTGAGCAGGGAAAGGGCCGGGATGAGGGCACCTGCGGGAAAACAAATGACGTTCAGGAAAGACAAGCCAGCCCTTTGAAGAACAGATAGATGGCAGCTGAAGTTTGTGACAATATCTGTTGAGTCCCTGGTGATCAGGGTCAGGGCTTCATGGCAGCTCCTGGGGAGGCGATTTATAACAGTATTCTTTGGGGAGGCCCTGCTGTTAGGCAGGTATGGGTGTTCGGAATAAAATAGGAAACCTATTCTGCAATACCGTCAGCTCAAGATACTTTTTAGGCCACAGTGGCGTGTTCTGAATACCTTCAGTGACCAAGCACGGGCGGGCAGCAGGGAGTCCCGAGGGATTTCCCCCAGGGCCGGCCAGCATCTCCCCCTCCCACAGTACCTAGGGCCTGCTGGGGTTCTCCCCTCAAGGCCAGCCTGCTCCTACAGACCACCGAGTGGCCACTACACTCCCGGGAAAGGCGGACACAGCTGGAGAACCCGCAGTCCTCCCGGGGGTGTTCCAGGTCCTCGGGTCCATCCCACACAGAAGACTGCGCTGCGGACCACAGGGGTCTCCATCGCAGACTCTGTCTCTTCCTTCCTCAGCAGCTGCACCCAAACCCGTGATTTCCCTCCATCCTCCATGGATCACCTTCTTCAAAGGAGAGGCAGTGACTCTGACTTGCATTGCACCTCGCGTCCACGCAGCAGGGAACATAAAATGGTACCGGTGGTACCTCGGCACAGAAATGCTATGTGAGACCCCAGGAAACACCCTCGAGGCCCGTGTCTCTGGAAGGTACAAATGCCAGACCCAGGACTCACCGCTAAGTGACGACGTGAGCTTGATCTTTTCTTCAGGTGAGCAAGAGGGTGAGTTAGTGCAAACGTTAGAAGTGGTTCCAGTGCATCCTAGTCCCCGGGAGCTGGCGAGACCCGGGCTCCTTCCTGCTGCTCGAAGCCCCGACCTCCTCCGGCCTCATGTCCTTAGTGTTCCTCGTGTCTACAGGTGTTTTTCACACTACTGTTGACATTAGAGTTTCATCATCTAATGGTAATCAGTAGACCTCCCTGCACGTTTACACAGTGGAGGAGGAGTTCATTTTTAGGGGATTCAAAACAGAAGCCACCTTAGCCCCGGCCCTCTGGGCACGCACAGCCGCCGCCCGCAGGAGAAACGACACAGACAAGAATGCACTGAGCACCAAGCAGGTGCGAAAAGTGGCCTCGGACAAGAGTTTGGAGGAAAGAGTCTCCGCCTCAGGCCTGTGTCCCCACCTGTCCTGACACCTGACCCTTCCCTACTCCTGCTTTCCCGCCTCGGGGGCACCACTCTTCCTGTCCCGATTTTCGCAGAGAATGATTTGGACCACTGCACGGCCCTGTGCTGGGGGAGAGGCTGTCCCTCAGTTGCCTTAGACAGAGAGGAGAGAACTGACCTCTCACAAGGATCTGAAGAGCAGGAGCATGTCTGCACGGGACCCATTCCCCATCCCTCGCCCCTGGGTCTGTGTCTGACCACAAGCCTGCTGCAGAATGAGCCCCAGCGCACGGTGACACTTTCTAGTCTGTTCCCTCCACGGTGACTCCAGCTCTGGGACCGGGGAGCAGGCTGGTGTGATTTTTAACCGTGTTCGACAATGTCTGAGTGTCGCTCACCTCCCACTCAGCTCTCCATCCCCACGTTAGAATCCTCTACTAGGAATCTGTCCTTGAGTGTGAAACAGGTGCTGGGTTGGTGTGTTTGGGACTTATTTATGAAACAGGTCATGAGGATTTGGAAGGAAATGAGTGAGCCTGGGGCAGGAACCTAAATCCTGTGGAAGAGAAAAGAGAACCCGTCGAGCCTCGTAGGCCGAGCTGCACGGAGGAAAAGGGTGTTCCTGAGTGACAGGCTCTCGTCTCTGTGTGCTTTCCAGGATCGCTCATCCTTCAGGCTCCACACTCCGTGTTTGAAGGTGACACGCTCCTTCTGAGATGCCAGGTGAAGGGGAGAGAGAAACTGGGCACTGTGAAATACTGCTGGAATGGGCAAGTTATCTCTACCTCTGATAAAGGCCAGGATCTTTTGATACCACAAGCAAGTTTGAACAACAGCGGCCATTACCAATGCATTGGATTTCTGGAGAGAAATCAGCACACCTATAGGTCAAATAAGAGAATTATTAAAATTCAAGGTAAGCTCTTCATTTCATATAGATTGCTGAGTAACGTCAGGGTGGGGAGCTGGGTGTGATGGGGGATCCATACATTGATGCCCCAACTCTGGATAATGAGAGGTGTAGGTCCTCCAGCAAACACAGTGAGCGGGGTCATTGCACTGGGAGCTGGGAAAGGATGATGGGATAGCGGGGTCGATGAGTATCTGTCTTGCTGTGTGTCTGTCTGAAGTTCCCTGGGGCCAAGAAGCCAAGGCTGCCCATCCCGGGGCTCTAAGTACCACATTGTGAGAACTCGGTTTACCTCTTCTCTCCAGAACTATTTCCACGTCCAAAGCTGGAAGTCACACCCCCCCAGCCTATGGAGGGCGGCTCAGCAAACCTGAGCTGTCAGACACGGCTGCCCCTCGAGCGGCCGGATGCTCTGCTGTCCTTCATCTTCTTCAGGGACCGCGGGGTCATGCTATCCAACTGGAGCAGGTCCCCGGAACTCCAGATCACAGCCATCTGGAGAGAGGACTCGGGGTCCTATTGGTGTGCAGCCGCAGCTGGGGTCCCCAGCATCCGCAAACACAGCCTCCCGATGCAGGTCCACGTGCAGGGTGAGTGTCGGAGAGCCGGTGGAGGGCGGGGCTGTGGCACCCTCCCCGACGGCTCCCCGTGGCCTGTGCAGGGACAGACTGCCCAGCACTGATGGATTTAGTCATCCTGACGGATGCAGGCTGGCACTGAGAAGTCAGGTACTATAATAAAAGAAATACAGGGCTCATTTCTACCACGATCTTTCTAAAAACTCAGACTTCCTTTGGAACTCTAGCATGAAATGATAGAGTGGTTCATGAAGTTAGATACAAAAGTTAGGGAAAACAAACAAAAAGCAAGGTGTCCTGAGCTGACACATTCTAGAAGGCCAGATCTTGGGGCAAACTATTGAGGAGATCAGCCTCAGCCTCTTCCTAATCAATAGCAGCAAATAATGGGAGTGCCCACCACATGTGATGCACAAGAGGACACACAGGTAAAGATAAACATGCTAAGTATTGTCTTGTCTCAGGTACAAAAGCAGGACTCCTGGAAATGGGTGTGGTCCAGCCCGGTGGGGGGCCACTGTCTCTGCCACCTGTCCCTGCAGACAATCCAGACTGCCAGCTAGGACATCAGACAAAACTCACAGGCGTCTTCAGGGATAACCAGTTTTTCTCTCCTGGGGCTCCGTGTGTCAGGATGGAACTGTTACATTTGGCGACGTTCTAGGTCCAAACTCCACAGTCTACAGGCTACAAAGCCAGCCGCTGCTGGAGTATATCTTCAAGTCACATAAAGAGTGTCCCCATCCAACGTGCCAGCCCTGCCCTCCCCACACGGACCCTCACCTGCCCTCTCGTGTTCACGCAGGTGTCCCACGGGCCCTTGCCTGCCCTCACCTGGCCTCACCTGCCCTCACCTGCCCTCACCTGGCCTCACCTGCCCTCACTTGGCCTCACCTGGCCTCACCTGCCCTCACCTGGCCTCACCTGCCCTCACCTGCCCTCACCTGCCCTCACTTGGCCTCACCTGCCCTCACCTGGCCTCACCTGGCTTCACCTGGCCTCACCTGGCCACACCTGCCCTCACCTGCCCTCACTTGGCCTCACCTGCCCTCACCTGGCCTCACCTGGCTTCACCTGGCCTCACCTGGCCTCACCTGCCCTCACTTGGCCTCACCTGCCCTCACCTGCCCTCACCTGGCCTCACCTGCCCTCACCTGGCCTCACCTGCCCTCACCTGGCCTCACCTGGCCTCACCTGCCCTCACCTGGCCTCACCTGGCCTCATCTGCCCTCACCTGGCCTCACCTACCCTCACCTGCCCTCACCTGGCCTCACCTGGCCTCATCTGCCCTCACCTGGCCTCACCTACCCTCACCTGCCCTCACCTGGCCTCACCTGGCCTCACCTGCCCTCACCTGGCCTCACCTACCCTCACCTGCCCTCACCTGGCCTCACCTGGCCTCACCTGCCCTCACCTGGCCTCACCTGCCCTCACCTGCCCTCACTTGGCCTCACCTGCCCTCACCTGCCCTGTCTCGTTCACGCAGGCGTCCCGGTGTCGGCAGTGCTCCTGGAGACCCAGCCCCAGGGGGGACAGGTGCTTGCAGGGGAGCGTCTGGTCCTCGTCTGCTCCGTGGCTGAAGGCACAGGGGACACCACGTTCTTCTGGCACAGAGAGGACACGGGGGAGAGTGTGGGGAGCAAGCGCCAGCGTTCCCGGAGAGCAGAGCTGGAGATCCCTGCCGTCGGGGAGAGCCATGCGGGTGGCTACTACTGCGTGGCGGACAATGGCCACGGCCTGGCCCGCAGCGGGGCCCTGAACGTCACCGTCACAGGTGAGATTGAGTCTCCGTGGACCTTGTTCGTGCTCAGTGTTCTCAGGTTCTCAGACATGGCCGGCCCTCCTGGTGATTCTCCCCTTTCTGGCTCCATTCGGCCGCCTTCCGTGGCGATACGCAGTTTCCTCACGCAGATATTAATACTCAGGTTACGGTGAGTTCTCCAGTGAGGGAGTGCTGGCCAGGAGCCTTGTCACGCCCCGGAGACAGTTTGTCTGTACTCTGCTCCACCGTGTGTTGACGTCAAAGAGCAGCATGAGCCGGTTAACCGCGCTGCAGGGTCCTCGCCTCTCCGTGAGTCTTCATGGCCCAGAGCACCCCTGGGTGCTCTCCTACTTGCCTAGGCCAAAACTCGGGCTTCGTTCTTGACTCTTCTTCTAATTTTGTCTTCCACATTTAATCCACCTGCCAGTCCTGCTGGCTCTACCTTCAGGATATAGCGAGGCTGTGACTCATTTCCCCCACTTCCACTGCCACCCCCGGCCCAAGCCACCAGGGCTCCTTCCCTGGGCTACTGCGTGACATCCTCGCTGGCCTTCTGCTTCACCATTGCTGCGCACAGTCTATTCCCAGTGCAGCATCAGAAGGAAACTCTAAGTCATGTTGCTCTTCTGCACAAAATCCTCCTTTGGCTCCCCACCTCCTTCAGAGTGGCAGCCATCATCCTCATTGGCCCCCGAGGCCCTGCTGCTCTGACCTGATCTCCCCCCTCCCTCCCCTCCCCTCCTCCACTCTAACCACCATGACCCCCTGTCTCTTCCTCAAGCCTTCCAGTCATGATCCCACCTCAGGGCCTTTGCACTGCTCTTCTGTGATATCCTCATGCTCACCTCTCACCTCCCCCAGGAGTCTACTCCCCTCTTTAGGAAGACCTTCCCAAACCACCTGTGTAACACAGGAGCCCTTCACCCTGGCACCCCATCTCCAGACTCCCCTGGATTCTTCCTCGAAGCACTAATCCCCACCTGCCGTGCCCTGTCTCTGTCCCTCCCACTTCCCCCGTGCTCACCTCACGAAGGCAGCTCTTTATTCTGACCACTATTGTATCCCGGGTGCCTGGACTAGGGCTTAGCCCACGTTAGGCACTCAGTAAGTATCTACGGAATAAGTGAATTTTACACACGCCGTTTTACTGACCATAGTAACAATCCCAGAAGACCAAGATATCGGTATCTCCATTCTACAGAAAAGGAGCATGAAGCTCAGAAAGGTTTGGTAATGTGCACAAGGCCACAAAGGGTATACACCTCCACACAATCACTTGGCTCAGAGACAAAGAGGGCATTGCCAGTCCTCCAAAGGAGCCCACAGGCCTGTGTAGCTGTCCTCCCACCATGCTACACAGGCAGAGAACCATGCAGTCTCTGTGAGCGCTGAGCCCTGACAGAGCCATGACCCTGAACAGTCGGGGCAGCAGCTGTGGGAAGGGGCCTCTACACGGGCGGCCCAGCTGCTCTGCAGTTTTCCCCTCAGCTCCCTCGAGGCGGGTCCTGTGACCAAGGGGCCCTCCCCGGGCAGGTCTTCCCACCAGCAGATGCCACGGACTATGTGCTTCTCACTCTGGAAACTTCTCAGTGAACAGTAAGAGTGGGTGCAACCCCCAGCACAGAGGGGCAGAGACTGAGCCTGGTGGTCGTGTGGATGGCATTTCAAGAGGGAGAAGAGGTCAGCAGAGCAACAAGCTGCCAAGGGGCACCCTCCCCTCACCCCCCGAAGACGTGCCGGCCCGGAAACCCAGAGGGGCTCTGAAGGCGGGAGGGCTGCTTATCCAGGAAGGCTCTTGTACTGAAAAGTGTCCTTGGGGAGCCCAAGGCTACACTCCCTGAAGAGGGCAGTGAGGAGTCTGTTGGAAATGCACACCTGTGTGAAGGTGTTCATCCTCCCCTTGGCGTTAAGGTCAGTAGAATGCGTCCACCTCCTGAGCTCCGGGCAGCCAGCTGGCTGCTCACACATGGCACTGGGCTGGCTTGCACGAGCCTGCAAGGCAGACGTCGTCCTCTGTTAAGGAAACAGGCGATCTCAGAGAGTAAGCAGATGTCAAGGATTCAGGTGACATATGGCAGAGCAGGGATTTCTTACTAGACCTTTTCTATTCGTGGACCTTACGCAAAATCTCTGGGCTCAGAAATGGGAGAATTTCTAGCAGCAGGGAAACTCTGCAGTAGCCTGGAGCACCAGGCTAACGTGGGCTGTCTTAGCTCATGCGGTTTTAGCAACAGAAATTCATTTCTCACAGCCCTGGAGGCCGGAAGTCTGAGATCAGGGTCCCAGTGTGGTCAGGTTCTGGGGAGAGCCTTCTTTCTTGCAGACAACTGCCTTCTTGGAGCAGGTGTGTCCTCACACGGCAAAGAGGCGTGAGAGAGAGAGAGGTGTCTCTGGTGTCTCTTCTTGTAAGGACACTAATCCCATCAGGAGGGCCCACCCCCCCAACCTCGTCTAAACCTGACCTCCCAAAGGCCCCATCCCCAAAACCGGCACACTGGGGGTTAGAGCTGCGTCAGCACATGAATTTGGGGGTAGACACAATTCGGTCCATAGAATGGGTCAATGTTGGCCAGGGTGGTGCTGTGTGGGTGCAAGCTAAGGTGTGGGGGTGTCCCCTGAGCTGATCGAGGGGAGCATGAAGTTCCTGAGGGCCCAGGTGCAGTGTGAGGGGCACCAGAGAAGAGCTGATACACAGAAACAGCACGCACCGCGAGCCAGGGACGGTTCACAGCACTTGACGTCCAACACGTCATTGAATCCAACACCCACAGTGATACTTGGTTACCATCCTCCCCGTGTTACAGATAAGAAAACCGAGGCACAGGGGGACTACATACTTTTCCCTGGCCACACAGCTAGGACGTGGAGGAGCTGGGGATTTTAACCCGCCAAACTAGTTATAGAGTCTACACTGTTCTCTTTTATCCCCCACCTTCCTTGAGATATAGTTGACATATAACATTGTATAAATTCAGGGTATACAACTTAGCGATTTGCTCAATGTATCTTGTGAGAAATGATTACAGCAATAGGGTTATTTAACCCCTCTGTCACCACAGATAATTATCGTGCGTGGGTGCGTGTGGCGGGGACATAGGTGGTGATACGGTGTTGTTAACATAGTCACCACATTGTGCATCATGTCCCCAGAACTCACTCCTCTTATAACTGGAAGTTGATGACCTGTGACAAACGCCCTGCCCTTCCCTCACCCCGCAAAGCCCCTGGCAATCACCCGTCGTTCTGTTTCTATGACTTCAGTGTTTTTAGGTTCCACATCTAAGTGAACTCTTACAGTATTTGTCTTTCCGTCTGACTGATTTCACTGAGCATGATGTTCTCAAGTTTCGTTCATGTCGTTGAAAATGGCAGGCTATCGTTTTCACAGCCGGGTAGTATCCCATTGGATATATACAGGGTGATGTGTACCATATTTTCTTGATCCGTTTGTCCGTTAGTGGACACTTAGGTTGTTTCTGTGTCTTGGCTACTGCAGTAAACATGGGGAGGCAGATGTCTCTTCCAGATAGTGATTTCATTTTCTTCAAATACATCTCCAGAAGTGAGATTGCTGGATCATATAGAAGTTCTATTTCTAAATGTGTGAGGAGCCTCCATCCTGTTTTCCACAGTGGCTGCACCAGCCTACGTTCCCACCAACAGTGCACGGGGGGCTCCTTTTCTCCAAGTCCTCACTAACACTTGCTACTTCTTGTCATTTTGATAATGGCCATTCTAACAGGTGTGAGCTGATATCTCACTGTGGTTTTGATTTGCATTTCCCTGATGATCAGTGATGTTGAGCCCCTGGTCATGTGCCCATTGGCTACTCATATATCTTCTTTGGAAATCTTTGCTTCTATATTCATCAGCCACACTGGTCTGTACTTTTCTCGTCATGTCCTTATCTGACTTTGGTGTCAGGGTGATGCCGGCCTCATAAAATGAGTTTGGAAATGTTCACTCCTCTTCAGTTTTGTGGAAGACTTTGAGAGGTTTGGAGTTAACTCTTCTTTAAGTGTTTGGTAGAACCCACCAGTGACACCATCTGGCCTGGGCTTTCTTTGGTGGGAGGGTTTATTACTGAGTCAATCTCCTATTCATCACTGGTCTGTCTAATCTTCATGATTCGGTCCTGGCTGGTTGTATGCCTTTAGGAATGTACCTATTTCTTCTAGACTCTCTTATTTGTTGGTGCATAATTGTTCTGTGCCTTTTGAACTAAGAGAAATTTCAACTCTTCCCAGAGTAGACATTTCTTCTAGGAGATAGAGTTACCAGGAAGGGGAAAGATTTGCTCTCCGCTCATTAGGTCTGGAACCCCAGGTACCCAGCAGAAGGCTGACTCTCTTTTTGCACAGGTGCTTGCCCCAGCAGGCAATCGGGAAGATTCACTCTAGGACACAGCAGCCAAGCTGCTCTGCCCGTGGATCTCTCCCCGGCACTCCACTCCTCTGGTTTAGCTGTCATGGTGGGGAGGCTGGGCTCATGACCCCCATGAACTACTATCTGCCGGTGGAACCACTCATAGGTCGGGTTTGTTGACTTTGTCAGGGAGGGAAAGCGTGGAGACAAATGTCACCAACGGCCAGTGGCCATGTGTACCGACTGCCTGCTTTGTGGCAGGAATCATAGATGCAGAACACCATGCCATAACCGGGAATTATCATCCGTGGTGCTGTCGTTCTGATATGTGAATGTTCTCTGTGTAATTCAGTGGCACTGGCATCCAAAGTCTGAATTTGGTTTACCTGGGGACCAAGGATCTGCACGCAAAGCACCTCTACCCACCCCCCACTCCTTGCCCTTCTTATTCCACGTTTGCTTTTTCACAAATGTACCTGTGTGTTTATTGTCTGCCTCCCCTCCCTGGGCTATAAACTCCTGGAGGGCAGGGACCTCACTGTCCCGTTCACTGCTCTGTCCTCAAGGCCTGGCATGGCAGGACTCAGGAAATGTCGGCTCAATGAGTGAACGAATCTGCCAAATGAAGTCTCTTGAATGAGAAGATAGGAGAACGGACCCAGTGGAAAATCAGAAACCCCACCAGCTGAGTGTGTTGCTCCCACCAGCTTCTCTCCTCCCCTTTGGAGCTTCTCTAAGGATGGAGACGGTGCTGTTTCCCTGTGGTGTCCCACTGTGGTTTTGTAATGGTGCTGCTGGTCCACGAGTGCCCAGTGGGGAGTGCCTGTCCTACTGAAGGGCTGACACAGCAGCGTCAGGCCACATCTTCCCAGGTGGCCTGCGGAAATTCCCGAGGCCAGATTACTAGAAGATGGGACATACAGAGAAAGAGAGAGATGCCCCGCAAATGCTGATTTTTGAACCGATGTCGGTGGGTCGGTGGAGAGAGCTGGCTGCATTCTCCGCTTCTGCCACGGCCCCCCCAGACCCTCAGCCTGCACCTCCTACCAGAGCACAGAGTCCCGTCCCGGAGCGGAAATCTGCCTCCTGTGTGCACCAGCCCTGGCCTCGCCCTTGTCCGTTAGATCCCTCCCCGCCCCAGGGCTCAGGACCCCAGCCGCGTTGAGGAAAGGTGCCGGGGCATCATGGCCCTCTCCCCGGGGCTCACGCAGGCTCTTCCCCCTCAGGCACTCCGGGGAACAGAAGCGGCCTTGTTGCTGTGGGAGCCACTGGGGGGCTGCTCAGCATTCTTCTCCTGGCGGTGGCCCTGTGGATTTGCCACCAGCACCAGTGGAAGTCAGGTTTGTGCTCTCTCTTACCCTCTGCTAGAGGCCATGCCCTGTCCCTGCCAAGCACCTCGGTCACCAGCATGCCCACCATTCTCCCTCTCACCACCCCAACACCCACAGACCTACACCCTTCACGGAGGGGAGCTGAACAGACGCTGTTGGTGAGGGTTGCTTGTGCTAGTTGGGTTCACTAAGGAAGGAAGTGCAATTTTTTTATGTAAAGTTTCAAAAACTTAACCCAAACTGTTTCTCTGGGCAGTTTTTTGGCTCATACAGACTCGTCAACTACACACTTCAGCCCATTCTAAATCCCCCATAAACGGGCAGTCACAATATGTCACAGGGCTCTGAGAATGGGAGCTGGTTAATCCACATCCTTCCTCCTCCTCGGAGACTTCCCCGAGCCAAAGCCCGAACCCGCCATCCTGCGCTCCAAGGGCTGGAGTCCCCCCAGGCCAGCCCACCAGCTCCTCCCTTACCTGGGGGAGAGTCGCACTTCCAGAGGCTTCTTGCCTTGGCCCAGCTCAGACTAGTTTCAGGTGCTAGAGAGCCTCGTGTGGGAGATGGGCACAGAAGCTGTTCCGGCTCTAGGACAATTACCCACACCCTCCAACTCTGTCTCTTGGTTTAAATCAGTTCCGTTCAACCCATCACATTGTTCTCAGCACCGTCCCTGTCCCCTGCATGGGCTGCTTTGGATGACGAGCCTTCTTGACGAGCTGGAGCTGGAGTGGGAGCCCGAGGCTCCTCCGGGCATGACCACGGATGCTCCTCAAAGTCCGCCTGCAGCCCCTCACTGCTCTGCCTGCCAGACTATTTGGTCCTATTTAGTGTTTCTTGAGGTGTATCTTCACAGCCTTCAACCTTAATCAAGTCTCAAGTAATTGCATGTTTGACCCAGGAATGTGCAGCCCTGTCCCCAGCAAGTTATGCACTTTGTTCCATTCTTTTCCAGATCGTTTTCCTAAAAATTGAGGACAGGGTGCATGCTTGAATTGACTCTTTCTGATGACCTAAGGCAGTTTGTGTGTGGGAACTGTTTGAGAACGAGCTCCCTCTGCTGACACGAATGTGCCTTTGCTTTGTTTTGCAGGAGATGGTTTTCTGGGAAACACAGCCAGGTGAGGCCTCAGCCTTCGGGTCTTCCAAGAATAGAATAGGCAGAACTGTGGGTTCACACAATTAGGTCAAGTCCTGTCTCCCTGTCCCTGTGGCTAGGTGCCCGCATCTTCACATCCCTTGAAATGACCCAAATCACAACTTACAGAACCTTCTAATAGTTCCTATCATGGATTTTGCAGGTATTTGGATCCATTTGTTATTTGAAATTTATCCACTCATCCAAATGGGTGATACCAAAGATGACAGGTCTTCTAGGTGGGCACACAATATTTGTGGCGCAGCTAACACCCCAGTCAGACGATGCGTGGCTGTAAATACGTGCCCAGTGACTGTGCCAGATTTTCCAGGAAGTCTCGGTTTCGAATCATTTTCTTTTGCCCCACACGTGCACATGTGCTCCTCAGACTTTGTATCTTTAACTTTGGTTTGGAAAACATGGTCCTGCGTGTCTCAGGCTTGGGTGGTAGCCAGTGGTAGCCAGTGACTTGGGGCACAGACGGTGTCTAGTTCCTTCCTGACTTGTCCAGGCGGGACAGTGTGAAGACATGGAGTCACCACCTCCTGGGGATGAGGCGAGGATTTTAACCAATTGAGAGTGGTCGCTCTGTCTCTGAGGTGGTTGTTACGAAGCTGTCAGAGAGTGGTCAGCCTGTTCCCTGCAGCCCGCCACACCGTGGTCCTCCAGTTGCTCTCAAAAACAATCGGGCTCTATATGGACCTACTGAATGTCCAGTTAAACCATTCCCGGTCCCGGTCCCCTGCCATCTGCTGACCCCTCCCCTCCTGCTCCCCCAACCTTGTTATGCGCCCCCCTTGGTCCCAGGTCCCCTGCTTTCGGCTGGCGCCCCCCCGTGCCCCTCCCTCTCTGGGTCCCGAGTCCCCTGCTTTCGGCTGGCACCCCCCCGTACCCCTCCCTCTCTGGGTCCCGGGTCCCCTGCTTTCGGCTGGCGCCCCCCCATGCCCCTCCCTCTCTGGGTCCCGAGTCCCCTGCTTTCGGCTGGCACCCCCCCCGTACCCCTCCCTCTCTGGGTCCCGGGTCTCCTGCTTTCAGCTGGCGCCCCCCCATGCCCCTCCCTCTCTGGGTCCCGAGTCCCCTGCTTTCGGCTGGCACCCCCCCGTACCCCTCCCTCTCTGGGTCCCGGGTCCCCTGCTTTCGGCTGGCGCCCCCCCATGCCCCTCCCTCTCTGGGTCCCGAGTCCCCTGCTTTCGGCTGGCACCCCCCCGTACCCCTCCCTCTCTGGGTCCCGGGTCCCCTGCTTTCGGCTGGCACCCCCCCCGTACCCCTCCCTCTCTGGGTCCCGGGTCCCCTGCTTTCCGCTGGCGCCCCCCCGTGCCCCTCCCTCTCTGGGTCCCGGGTCCCCTGCTTTCGGCTGGCGCCCCCCCATGCCCCTCCCTCTCTGGGTCCCGAGTCCCCTGCTTTCGGCTGGCACCCCCCCGTACCCCTCCCTCTCTGGGTCCCGGGTCCCCTGCTTTCGGCTGGCACCCCCCCCGTACCCCTCCCTCTCTGGGTCCCGGGTCCCCTGCTTTCGGCTGGCACCCCCCCCGTACCCCTCCCTCTCTGGGTCCCGAGTCCCCTGCTTTCGGCTGGCACCCCCCCGTACCCCTCCCTCTCTGGGTCCCGGGTCCCCTGCTTTCGGCTGGCGCCCCCCCATGCCCCTCCCTCTCTGGGTCCCGAGTCCCCTGCTTTCGGCTGGCACCCCCCCCGTACCCCTCCCTCTCTGGGTCCCGGGTCTCCTGCTTTCAGCTGGCGCCCCCCCATGCCCCTCCCTCTCTGGGTCCCGAGTCCCCTGCTTTCGGCTGGCACCCCCCCGTACCCCTCCCTCTCTGGGTCCCGGGTCCCCTGCTTTCGGCTGGCGCCCCCCCATGCCCCTCCCTCTCTGGGTCCCGAGTCCCCTGCTTTCGGCTGGCACCCCCCCGTACCCCTCCCTCTCTGGGTCCCGGGTCCCCTGCTTTCGGCTGGCACCCCCCCCGTACCCCTCCCTCTCTGGGTCCCGGGTCCCCTGCTTTCCGCTGGCGCCCCCCCGTGCCCCTCCCTCTCTGGCCATCCCGCTGCCGTGCACCGTATGCCGTTCCAGGGATGATCATGCGGTTCCATCTCTCACAGGAGCCCTCCCGCCCCAGGCCAAGGAAAGTCGCCCCGTGCCGGGTGCCCTGCCCCAGTGGAACTGCAGCGGTTATATGACAATGGTGAGAAGCCCCGCAGGGAAGCCGCTCCCACTGGAGCCAGGGAGAGATAATGTGCTTGAGGCCTGGCGGAGTCCTGGTCTCCTTACGGGGTCGCAAACCCAGACCCGCAGGAAAGCACCACTTCATCCTGCATCCACGAAGCGTGGGGACGAGCTTTAGAAGAGGCCTGTGTGGTGCATACTTCTGGGGGGGCGGCCTAGAAAGCGCTGTTTCTCCTTTGCAGGGCACCCCGGAGAGGGAGGCTTGGTGTATTCTGAGATCCAGATTATTCAGCTGGGACAAGAAGCGGCCGGTAAGTCCCTGGGGAAGATTCGGGGTGCAAACTATATTCCTTCATTCAACATAAGCAAGGTGCTAGGCACTGCTGAACGTACAAGGAGTCAGTCAGCAAACAAGACAGATAAAAACCCCTGCAGTGGTGCTTAGATTCTAAAGAAAGAAAAAAGACACTAAAAAATCCATTATATATCTTTGCTGATGATCAGAACAGAAATTGAACATCCTTCTAATCGGTATCATGATCGTGAAGGTGTATGTATGAAATTTTTTTAAGATTTATTTATTTATTTAACAGAGAGAACACGCATGAGCGGGAGGGGGGAAGGGCAGAGGGAGAAGCAGACTCCCCGCTGAGCAGGGAGGCCAATGCGAGACTCGATCCCAGGACCCCGGGATCATAACCTAAGCTGAAGGCAGACGCTCAACCGACTGAGCCACCCAGGTGCCCCAGAAAATTTCTTTTGAGTAATGAATTAAGTAGTCAAGTGATGAGGTTTACAAGCCACCTACTATGTGGTAAAAACATTTATAGATATATGTTCACATAATGTATATATATGCGTAGACAAATGCTCAGTTAGTCCATATAAACAACCCTGTGTGACCAATACACTGAACAAGTAAGACCTGTGACTTCATTACAAAAATTGTGTTTCCCACTGTTTCCTGAAACTTTACTCTGTGGGAGATCTGCCCAGGCCCTTCGGATGAACATTTTGGCAGCACAGGCTTTTCAACACATTCTCCAGTCTCTTAGGTAACGGACGGCAGGTGGACACTGTCACAGTCTCAATTCAGCGACTAGAACAGCTGGCCCTCCACTCGTTCAGGCAAATTTCAGGATGGGAGCTTGCCGGGGCGGGAGCATAGGATGGAGCTGGCTTCTCTGTTTCCGTGGCTGCCACCCCTCACTGGCCTGGAGGGCGCTGAGGACCTGAGCGGGAAGGACGCACCCAGCTGGTGCTTGGGAGCTGGCGCCGGCTGTCGGGCTGGCCGGCGCAGAAGTGGGTCCTCCCGGCGTGAGGTGGTGCGCGCTCTCTTCTGAGGCTCCCTGTCAGATGCTCCTCCCTGCAGCTCCTTTGGCACAGTTGGCCATCTCCCATCCCCGCGGGTGCTTGTGACCCTTCAGGGGCCTCCTTCCCCCATCACTCACATCCAGCTTCCTGCTGCTGGAGTCCCCTGGTACCCGTCAGCCCTACTAGACGCCGCCTTGGCTACACTCTTGTCCTCTGTCCCTGGGGGCACATGCCGCCTCGGCAATGTGTTGATAGTACCACCGGCTGCGAGTCAGCGCTCTCAAGCCTCTGGACTGGTGACTCTCAAACATTTTTATTGTAATCCACAGTAAGAGAGACAGATTGTACTGTCAGCCGGTGTGAACACGCACACACACAAATACTAACGCGTAAGTGCAACTCAAGTTCTATAATTGTACTTAGTGTGATGCCCTCGAGTTTCTACTCCACTCAAAGTTTGGTTTTAATCAGATTTATTGAGGTATAACCTACATATGGTAGAACTCGCTAATTTAAAATGCACAATTTAATTAATGTTAACAAACGTATCCAGTCCCAGACCCACCGCCACCCCCAAGACGTGGAATGTTTCCAACACCCCGGAAAGTCCCTTGCTGCCCCTTTGCAGATAACTTTTCCAGCTCTACCCTGACCACCACTGACCCACTTTCTGTCCCCAGAGCTTTGTTTTTCTACAATTTCACGTAAATGGAAACCTATGTAATGTAGTCTCTTTGTCTGGCTTCTGTCCCTTAACATAATAATGTTCTGCAACTCATCCATGTTCTAGCGTATTTTAAGTAGCTCACTACTTAAAGGTAAGAATATGGTGATAACGAGAGAAGCCCCACTTATCCCAGAGGCCCTTTTTTTGGTCTCTGTCTCCATAATGGCTCTGATGCTTCCATCCTGTTCCCCGAGACCCTTAATTTCTAACATGTAGGATCTGGCGAATCCCACCTGCTAACCCTCCCTTCACTGCAGCTCCATCTCTAGAAAACCATGGAAATAAACTAAGAACTAGAACACACTAATGTGAGAGAGGGTTTTCCCATGGGCACACACCTGAAGCACTCTCATGGGAACTTGCTGAGCAATCACGGGGGTGCTCTGAGGTTAAGATGAGATGGAGGAGCTCTAAGTTAGGAGAGGCAAAAGTTAAAACAGAGAGACATTCTATGTCGATATCTGGTAAAGGAAGGGAGCAAGGTTTCTTGGTGTGGTAGTAAGGAGAGACCTTACAGATCAATGGAGCTTATAAAGAACTTGCAGAGGACTGGGCTAAGAAACGGTAAAAGAGAAAATCACATGTGCCATAGGGGGTTGGGGTGTGGGAAACATAACCACGGGTGGAAAAGGTTCAATGGCTCCCAACCTCTGGGGAAAAGCTTGCAGCCTGTTCTAAACAGGTCGTGATACCCATAGTTCAGTGAGGCCCTTTCCCTCCACAGCCAGCACATCCAGAACATCTCTAGAGGACAAGGTGAGTATCAGTCCCTGACTGTTTTCTCTCCCACCGCTACCGCCAGCCCCATCCTCCCTCTCTCTTTCCAGTTCTTCTTCTAACTCCTTTCCACCCCAGCACAGCTCAGTTGTCTACTCTGCGGTGAAGACACAGCTCCCAGAGGACTCAGCTGGAGAGGTCAGGTCTCAGGATGAAGACGCCGTGGAAAGTTATGAGAATGTCCAATTCGCATGACTTGTCCCTGATCCAAAACCCCCAGCTCAGTGCTGTCCTCGGGGTCCTTGGAGTGACGAACTGGTTCCAACGTACCAGTTCTTCTTGCCAGTGTTCATTCACATCCGGGACTCCTAATTCACCTGCTCTGAAATGGTGATGGGGCGGCCACTGAGAGACTTGCTCAAGTGACCAGAGTCCACAGGGGAGACAAGACCCTGCGCACCTGCTCTGAGCCTAACCTGATGTGTTCCTCAGGGTCTGATTTAGGGGATAGGAAAAATGGGGAAGAAGTACTCCTGTTGAAAGGCAGAAGCACAAATTTTGGTGAATTGGAATTTGCACGTAGACACAACTGAGTGACTCAGGTCTCTGCTCAATGAGTCTCCAACAACTGTCCCACTGGGGATCATCTGCATCAGTTGGCTTAGCTATGAGTGGTGCCTAGGTCCTTCCCAGACAATGCCCAGAGCCACCCCTCCTGCTTATACTGTTTATACCGTCAGGATTCAGTTGCAGACAAAATAATCCACTCCAGTGGTTTACAGAGAAAAGAATTTAAACAAGATATTAGGTACTTTACAAAATCATCTGAAGAGCTAGAGAAGCAGGCTCGAGGCTGAGCTTCCAAAAGCAAAAGGCAACTATGTTAATGTTATTTCAGACAAAGATTTTTAACATTAGAGAAAAGAAATTTTAAAAATTGAATTAAAAAGTTAACTAATAGCCATACAAATCTAAATTTGAGTTGGAAGTTATCAGCATAAGCTGATGTCAAACCCTGTTTTTTTTTTTAAAGATATTTATTTCCTAGGTCTGTCCACTGAAAAGGCCTAGAAATAATTAGCAATCCGACAGCAGTGAGCACATTTCCACAGGTTGCATTCTCCAAATGCTATTTCCCCACCACCAAATAGTTGATGTGGGAATAAATAATTCTTCCAATAAATGAAGAAAGAATGAAAGAAACAGCAAACCACTATTTTGACCAGATATTTCATGGGACACCTACTGATTAGGTTCTATCAAAAACCAAATAGCCTAATATTATGTGCTTCCTGATGGAAGTATTCAATGTTACCTACAACGTATTCATGCCCAAAATATCAAAACTGAATCCAATCAAGCTTCTAGATGCAACCAGCAGCTTACAGGAAATACACGGAGCTACAACATAACACCATGAGATGGTACCACAGGGCTACAATCAACAAAATCCACACAGTGGGAAAATCTACAGGACAAATGACTGGGTTTCTTCACCAAACCAATGACGGAAGGAAGGAAGGAAGGAAGGGAGGGAGGGAGGGAGGGAAGAAGGAAGGAAGGAAGGAAGGAAGGAAGGGAGGGAGGGAGGGAGGGAGGGAAGAAGGAAGAGAGGGAGGGAGGGAGGGAGGGAGGAAGGAAGGAAGGAAGGAAGGAAGGAAGGAAGGAAGGAAGGAAGGAAAGAAGGGTAGAGGGAGGGAGGGAGGGGGGAGGGAGGGAGGGAAGGAAGGCAGAGGGAAGACCTACAAACTCAGTGAGACCTAACACACATCAACCAAAGGGACAGCCAACCTTGTTCGGATCCTGACTCAAACCAAGTTAAGAAAAATACCACTTAGGAAATTCTAAAGGAAATTTGTACACTAATGTTAAGAAATTATGGTATGTTTTGGATATAAGTGATAGTGTTATGGTTATGTTTTATTTTAAAAATACAGTATTCATCTTTAAGAACTCCTACTGAGGTATTTGTGCATTAAATGATACAACCTTGTTTGAAATAACCCGGTAAGAGCAGGGTGGGTGCGATGAAATGGGGCTGGCTGTGTGTGCAGCATTTCTGAAGCTGGGTGGCAGGCCCATTGTGGGAGGAAAGGGGTTTTGCACTAGTTTCTGCTTTTGTATGTTTTTAATTTTCCACAATAAAATACTAAAATATCCATACCCAGACACTGTCGCATTCTGTGACCAGCAGCACCCCCACCCTGGTGAGGCCCCCTCATCCATCAAGCGGTGGGTTCGCTGTCCCCTTGCTGGTGTCTTTCCTCCATACCCCCCATTCTTAGCACCGTGGTCACGTGCTCAGACCCTTGCAGTGAGTTCTCCCCATCTCCCCTTACATGCCCACAACACTCCACCAACCTCCCTCCTGGGCCTCCGGGGCCTCATCTCCTGCCCCCTCATTACTGAGCTCCAGACACTGCATGCACCAGGCAAACGCCGCCCTAAAGCCTGCACAGAGAGCTCTTCCTCCCAGATGTCCATCAAGGCCTTGGGGCCCACCCTGAATCACATGTACCTCGGAAACCGTTATCCCCCATCTCCAGGACTGCAAGTGTCCCTACCTACACCACTTTACTTTTTTCCCCATAGCACATCACTTCAAAACATACTACAAAATTTACTTATTTGTTACACTTCTTGTAACAGAAAGAAAGTTTCATAGGGACAACACTTTCTGTCTTTTTTGCTCACTGATAGATCCCAATCACCTACAATGGTGCCTGGCACACAGTAGGTGCTTAATAAATACTTTTTAGAGAATAAATGATCTATTTCATTGAAAAAAATCCTGTCCTCCCTGTGATGGAAGAGATCCGATGTAAACAGTCTACCACCATGTAGCAAGCTGGCCTCACGGGGGTCTTCCACTCCATCAGAAGCTCAGGTTTGGCCCCTGCGTCTGCCAGCGGCCAGTCTGGCCTCGGCGAGCAGGTGTTTGTATAATGTCTGCATCCCCCATCAATGTCACTTCATACGCGGTGCATCCTCAAGCCTGCACAGGGGGTGCGGCGAAGAGACCGACAGCCCCGGCAGGTCAGAGACCCCCGCCCGCAGCAAGGCCTGGTGAGCGCTCACACAGGACACGGATGGTCTCGTGCTCTGGGCCCATTCCCCCAGGCCCGCCCATACGGCTTGTCCCTGACCATCCAGTTGTGTTCTTTCCTGACCTGCGGCCACACGGCCCCCGCTCACAGGCTAGAGCCGACCGGCCTCTGGGTAAGTCTTCTTGCAGGCAAAGCGGGCTGAGGGTGTGCGGCCGGAAGCCCTCCCACTGGCAGAGTTCTTCTTCAGCCTCCTTCCAGGACTCCCTGGATGCCGGCATATTTAAACCACGAGAGACGTCTTTTCCTCCTTTGTCAACCGGTCACAGGAACCCGCCTGTAACAGTAACAGTAGTTACTCGCCAAGGCCGTAGGTTTGCTTCAAAATCCTCAGGTCATCGACAGCTCTTCCCCGTCAAGGCTGGCTGCAGACCTCAGCCAGCATCCCCATCAGCCACAGCACGTCTGCCCCCTTCGGGTACCCTGGCTCATAAAATCCAGGGACACCCTGATCGTGCTGTAGCCGGAACAGGCGAGAGGCGTCTTGCTTGCCCAGGGCCCACTCAGAGATGCAGCTTTATGGCTTATCCGGTTATGCAGTCAGAGCAGGGCAGCCCAATGTGACATACTTTGCCTCCGATGTCCGGTGGCCTATCCAGGGCTGGGCTTCTCTCTGAAGAGAATGGGAGAAGCCACCAGTCTGCATGTGAAAGGACGAGCTCAACGTGTCACAGGGGACCAATTACACTCGAAACCCTGAAGGGGAGGGATTGCCTGTCCCAAGAATTAAAAGACTTTACCAATGTACGACAGCCCAAACCTGGATATTTTGCCAAGGCTAGGAAACCAGGGAGAAGGAGGACAATTCAGTCTGCGGCTCGGGTATTGGGATCTGGCGCACTTGCCAGGGTCTGGGCTCCCGCCCCGCGCACGGTGGTCCTCATTAGCTGCTCTCTTGGTGGGGCAGACTTTGACTGTTAGTCCACGGCGGCCCGGGATCCGTGAAGTTGGGGTAACAGCAATGCCTTGGTGTAGTGTAGTGCAAGGATTCAGGATTTATGCAGATGAGGTTGTGGAAGTGGGTATATCGTGTTCGACCCCCTCACGTACACCCTGACTGCGTCTCCCAAGAGGGCCCAGGGGACAGGGCTTTGCACACATGGTGCTGAAAAATGCGCATGAGGAAAATCCAAGCCTCTCTGAAAAGCATCATAGAAAGAGGCCCCGGGATGGAGGTGAAGATACTGCTTCGGAAGTGGGCTCCCTGATTCCGACGGGTCCGGGGAGGCAGAGCCCCAGGAGGGCACGGCGCCTACGAGAGCAAACAAGGCCAGAACGGTCATCAGAATACCATGGCTGAGCAGGACTTTGGATCACGGGACGGGAAGAGACAGGCAGGCCATATCTGTGTCACTGAAAACGTCTGGAAGCCTGGCCTGAATCAGACAAGTGAGTCATTGCCACCCCATACTTTGTGCTCGTTGCTACATCAGCCAGGGTTCAGTGGCAGACAACAGAATCCACGGCAGCGGATCTACGAGGAGAGAGATTTAATATCGGGCATTAGGGGAAATCAGGAGAGTGCGCCTCTAGGGCCGAGTCTCCAGGAGCAATAGCCAGCAGGCGGGCAGGAGAGCAGCCCCCCTCCCCGACAGCTGACTCCCCCATCAAGGGGCCTTTGTGGCTACCAGAGAGCTGCTGCAACCAGGGAAGCCGGAGGCGACCATGCCACCCATGGGAACAGCCTGCTCTGCACACCATCCTCCCTGGTTCCCCTCCATGTTGCATTTCATGGGCCAGGATTTAATGTTCCCCCCAAAACTTCTAGAAACTTTGAGATTCACATCGGTTTTCTCTCCCCCTAGCCTAAACTTTTTTTTTTTTTTTAAGAATTTTGAGTGCTTTTGACAATTCCTTGCCTTTCCACTTGAGTCTAGGTAGAAAGTTGACCTAGATGATCTCTGTGCCCCTTCCAGCCATGTATCTGATGACCCCGCGGGGCACACCATCGGCCTTCGGCTCATGTGAGCTCCATCCCTGTTTCTTGTTTATTATATTTAATAAAATCTAAAAGGCTGAGTGTGAACTGGAGATAAAATATAAAACAGCCTCCAGACAAATGTCAGTTCAAGAGTTTCAGAAAGAGGAACCCCAAGATAAATATATCATTTATGTTTATGCAAAAGTGTGTTGGGTCTTTGGACTTCCCAGAGGCATGGAAAAATAACACCTGAAAAATTTACATAAGCTGGAGGGCGGGGGAAGGCCTCGAACCGGTTGGCTTCTGTTATTGTCTGGTTTAAAAAATGAGAGTTTTCATTAGGAAAGGAAGTCAGCTCAGGCATGGGGCCCTCCTTCCCCGAGCGCACAAGAAGCCAGTGCTCCCCCCCCCGGGGCTGCTCAGGACCACAGATGAGAGAGCAGGGTGCCGGCCAGCAGAAAAGGGAAATGCAAGACCCCTTGCTCAAAAGGCAAGGGAAAAAATTGTTGTTCAAAGTGCAGAAATATAAGCTTCTTCCTTTTTCCCATGGTCTCTGCCTCCACTTATCATGATGTTTTTGGTATTTAATTCTTAGTCGTGTTCTAAGAAGAGAAAAAATACAATTTTAAGTCATTACCGTGAATCTTATTGTTCATCTTTGTATTTGAACTGCAAACACAAGAGCATTTCCTGCATCTGTGGAATCACTGAAGTTAGACAATTTGCATCTCAGCGTTGATGCATATGCATATGCATTTTGTTCTTATGAGAGGGTGGAAATGTGGAAAAACAGCCTCTCGGCTTTTGCACTCATCTCTTCATATGTGCACCTCCTGCCCACACTCTGTGCCCTTGGGAAGCTGGGAGGGAAGGAGGTCTGGGAGGTAGAGGGCTGCACACAGGCTGGTCTGACTTCCTCTGTCCTTCCTGCTGTTTCCAGCCTGAGTGAGAAGCCAACGCAGGACGGCTGGGTAAGGAGGGATAGGCAGGTTTCCTTGTTGTCCAAGTTTCTTCACTGCGTTCGAAGCCAAGTTCTGGTTCAAATAGAAAGCGTGGCTTCTCAGGGCTGTTAGTCATCAATGTTATAATACGCTTGCTCTTCACTCCCTTTGAGCCTTGCTGACTCACACGCCCTGTGGGCCCACCTGGACTTGTGTGTTCAAGGGCCCTGGGAACATGTTTGCTGACAGGCAGCAAGGAAGGCGGGCACGTGTGTGGCAGGGATTTCCTCTGCGCACGTGTTGACTCCATGGTCCCATCAGACTTCATTTACAAAACACAGGTCCAGTCAGTTGAGCATCTGATTGATTTCGGCTCAGGTCATGATCTCAGGGTCATGAGATCAAGCCCCGTGTCAGGTTCCATGCTCAGCGTGGACTCTGCTTCTCTCTCCCCCCTCCCTCCCTCTCGGCCCCTCCCCACTCCTCTCCCTCTCTTAACAAAATTAAAATAACAAAATTAAAAAAGAAAACACAGGTTCAAAAAGAAAATTATCAGGAATTTCAAGATGGCAACCAAGCTCGGGGCCTTCCTGAGCGCAGGGCCCTGCATGACGGCGCAGCTCCTAGCCGGCCAGGCCAGCACAGTCCCATGCTTCACGTCGTGAGGTGCTGGGCAGCGGCCAACTCCAACTGGGAACCGACCTCCTGGATCAAACAGGCCCCAGACAAATTCTAGCTCTCTTTTTCTAAATTCTTCATAACTCGATGAACCACTGTTGGCTTTCTAACTGGGTGAGTCCTGGGGTTAGAAGGCACTTGCCCGCGCGAGCCCAGGGCTGAGAGCAGCCTGGTGACGCAGCTACCCCGTAAGTGGAAAGGTCAGAGGCCGGAGGTCAGGGTGGGGGGGCTCGTGAACTCCCTAACTGCCTTGTGTTCAGCCTCTTCTCTGTGCTGATGGCACAGACTTTGCAAACATCTGATCCAGTCCTGACAACTAGGCTGCAAGGATAAGTAACACCTGCTTTATAAATGAGGAAATTGGGGCTCAAACTCTTGAGATTCGGCTTCGTGTCTGCCCAACGCGAGCACCCACAGGCCTCCCACACAGCAGGCTTCCTCCCTGGCCAGCCACCGGAGTGTGAACAGACGAGACAGATGGGGTGTGGAGACGGCTAAGCTGGGAAAGAAACAAGCAGAGAAGAGGGTCTCTGTGCGGAGGGTTTAGGTGGGGCTCACCTTGGCACACCCCCAAGGTGGGGGGGATTTGCTTGGCCAATCTCATGATGGCTGCCTGCCTCCGTTAGTTTTTCTAACTATAACCAGGCAAATTAGGTAATTAAGGAGAAATAAAAATCCATGTAAACAGACTAATAGAGGGCATTTGGAGGTTGAATTAGTGAGAGATTCGGGCATGACTGGAGGACCAGCCACAAGCTGGAAGAATGGGGACGATAGTTCCCCGGAGCCCCTTGCAAGGCGGCCGAGCCCCTGCATAGAGAAGGGCAGCATTCAAGGACGACGCTGAGGGCCAGCCTAACCTGACCTAATTTCGCCTCTGGACGTGGTCAGAACAATAGTAACAAGGGTGCAAGTGACCCAAGGGCATGGGAGGTTTGCCCCCAAACCCCAGAAATTCTGATGGCAGATGGCAGACATGTCCTTTCTTCGTTATTTCTGGCTCTTGCTCTCGTTTATCAGACTCAAGTTGCTGTAGGCACTACTCCAAAGGAAACGGTGAAATCCTCCAGGAGACTCTTCAATCTTGTTATCCTAGCCAAGAACACTCAAACCGCAAAACATCCATTCGCCAAACACTGAGGCTGACACAGGGATGAGCCTCAGAAACGTATAGTAAGTGAAAGCAGCCAGACCCAGGAGAGCACCTATCACATGAATCCCTGTGTATGGTCAGAAAGACAAACCCACAGAGAAAGAAAATAAATTAGTAATCTGCTGCCTGGGGTTGTGGGTGAGAATGGAAAGTGCAAATGGGTGCCCAGTTTCTATTTGGGGTAGTGGAAATTTTTACAACTTAGGTGGTAGTGATAAGACAAGAGAATTTTTTCATTGAAAATTACACTTCACTGGAGTTTATTCAATATATACATATTGGCCCAGTGATTTTTCATAAGTGTTCATTCCCACACATGAGGGCAGTTAGGTAGAATCACTGAGGTGTAGAAAGCTGGAGAGAGCAGGAGGCTTCGGCGCAAGCTGGCTGGGTTTTGAATTTGCCGAGGATGGAGTTTTCGCACCAGCCCCAGGGCATGGGTGTTGTTGTCCCTGTCTGTAAAGACAAAGCAACTTGGGATCAAGTTTAATAATCTGTTTAAGGCCATGCAGCTGGTAAGAGGCAGAGCCCCGAGTCTCTCCGGGGACAGGGCCTGTTCCCCGCCCTCTGTCTGTCCCAACAGAACAGTGTCTGTTAGAGTTTCCCTCAGGAAAATGACCTCAAGGTACCATTTAAGAAATTAAACTCTCCTTTCATCCAGATTTGTTTACGCTGCGAAGATTTCTTCCTCACCTGTGTGCCCTCCCTCCCCACTACGTTCCATGAGACCTTTCCCTGTGGTTTCCTCGACGACGGAGGACCACCTGGGAGGTGCCGCCCCTTTCCCAGATGGACTCACAGAGCCCTAAAAGGATTGGATGGGGCTAATCCCCCCTTCCTACTAATCTGTCTCTCCGGTCCTCCACAAGCATTTGCTTTGATCCGCAGAGACCTAGTGCGATGGTACGCATACATATAAATAGTCCAGTGTTAATTTATAAATTCAGAACACGGGGTTTCAGGGTTTCCATTTCCTGCCACCAGGGACTCAGAATAGGCCCTTAATTGCTCTTGAGAGTCATTTAACCATAGAAACTGCTGCTTTAGCCGTGTTGTATCTAGATCCCTGCTCAAATGTCAATGGCCACTGACTCTCTTCACTGGATTTGCTTGGCCCCCGCTCAGACAGATGTGGGTTTCAGTCCTGGCTCTACCACTTACTGGCTGCGAGCTCTGGGTTCACAAGGTCCTTGAAGTTAAGGTTCCTAATGTCTTTGAGCCTCAGTTTTCCTCATCTGTAAAATTAGGGTAGTAATGCCTGCTTGATAGAACATTGCCTGTCTTACCCCTTGTTCCACATGCTTCAGCTTTAATGCACAGATTAAAGCAGGGAAGAGAGACAAAGGGCCTGGTGTGACCCTGTATTACAGTAAGTGTCCACCATAGGGGAACTCTTAGGATAAGGATCTCGTTCAGTTCAGAATAAAAGCTTATCTACCACATTTTACTTTCTGAAACCAACCACAAATGACAAAAAGAATGAAAAATTCTATCTTCGATGAAACTGTTGGAAAAGTCTGCATTCTTCCTCACAAATTAGGAAGAACGGCTTTTAACCCCAGTGACATTCAAATTTAAAACCACACCAAGGGAAGAAAGAATGTGACCGTGACCCTACACACACCTCTAGGAAGACCTCCAGCTCCTCCAAAAGTTGGTGGCAAAATCCCCAAGGTCCAAAGCTTCCGTACGTGACCCCTTACCCAAAAGGCAAGATCTGGGGAGTCTGGGGGCTGGGAGACTGGATGGTAGGGCCGAACAAAGCACCACACAGACGCAGGCAGGGATGGTGGGTGGTATTCGTTCTGCAGGGGCAAACGCCGTCAGCTGGGGAGAGGTACGGGCCAACCCCATCACACAGGAATGCCGTGAAATACTTCAAGCCCGGACGAACCCTTTCTGCTCCCAAGACAGGGGCCGTGGCAGAGACGGTGAGGAAATGCCCTGAAGTGACATGAGGAGGTGGGAGCAGTCTGCTGCCCGGCTCACATCCCTGATCTTCCCCACAGCCAGAACCTCATTCAGAGAGAAGCCTCCCTACAGTGTAACTGGCATGGGGGTCACCTTATGGACAAGAGTAATTCTGAAAAGAGCATGGCCCGAAGTAGAGCCATACCACTAAGTCAAAGGGGGGAAATCAGATACTGTCTTCTCCACGATATCAAAGGAATTCTTTTAAAATTTCTCTTTTTTATGTAAAAGATATTTTGGGAGTGAAAAACAAAAGAAAAGAAACAAGGTTGGAGGTAAATGAATAACATTTGAAAATGGAAGAGGGAAATCAGCCATATTTAAATCAGAAAACAGAAAAAGAATAAACACTGCTACAATGCACCGAGTGATGAAAGATAGGTTTGAGAAAAGTAAGCAAACTAAAATCGGAAAGAAGGTTAAAATTATTACGGGAAAATAACTGATACAATTGACAGATGGAAGAGCCTACATACCCGTTCATGGCACGCTGAGCGAAGCCAACAGAATAAACGAAAATGGAAAATATCTAAAGATGTCATCGAAGAGAACAAGCGGAACACCGGAACAGGATTGCCAACGAGACATATTCTGCTGAAGGGAAGAGTCCAGCAGGGCGAACAGGAAGGAGTCGCGTGGCGGGAATCCAGCGGGGAGGCAGTGTTCCAACTCACACCACAAGAGGACAGGCCGAATCTGCAAGAGAAACATGTTTAACCCAAGAATTTTAAACCCGGATATCTTAAGAATAAAGAGAAAGATTCTTTCTAACATGTCTAACATGCGAGAGCGCAGGGACTGTAGCATATTGAGCCCTGAGGACAAAATACAACCTAGACTTGGGGTGAGTCTTCGACCACGTGAACATGGCACCAATACCATGCAATTGTGAAAATTATGGTGGTAGCACTCGGCACAAATGCTGTAACTTTGGAAAATGTGGAAATTATATTATTACTAACCAGGAGGTGAAAGAGAGGAAAACATGGGTAGAGGTACAGAGCGCTGATTTCTTTCTTTTTTTCTCAGGAAATAGAGTCCAATTAAGAAAAAGAGTTTTAAGAACACTAAAGTCATAGAGTTAAACCACTAAGAGAACTAAAGAGAAGCTATAGCCTCTTCGAAGTGTGAGCAACATGATACAATCTTAAAAGAAAATACAAACGAGGGACTGGAAAGAAAATAAAACAACTAGAAGAGAAAGTTTGATAACACAAAATTAAATGACAGAATGAAGACCAACATAGTTGTCATTTGAATATATATGTGATAAATAAGTGTTATAAAAGCAATAGACACATTTGGGATCTAAAAATAAAATCCAATAGGTTTTTGCATATACTATATGCAAGAAATAATTCTAAAACAAAGTGACCCAAAAGGTAAAGTAAATTAATGCTAAAAGCATACCCAAGAGACACACAAAGAGGAAGAGGAATCCTGCAATTAATACAAAACAAATCTAATTCAAGCTAAAAAGAAAAAAATTTTAAATTATACCAAAAGAAGGGTATCATATAATGATATAGAACCTAAGATTGATCATGAGTTTCCATCTATCAGAGCACATAATTTTACAATTTATAAATCAACCAAAAGTTAAGTATTACATGAGAATACTAAAGATTTACTTAACATATTTAATCAGCGGGCTCTCCTAAATATATGTAGAACTTTCTTTCTTTAAGATAAAGAATACACACTCCTTTTAATGGAATACTTAACAACAACAATAAAGACCACTTTAGGGTTACAGAAACTCCCAGTAAATTCCAGAAACTAGGATATGTACACACCATATTCTTTGATTTAAATGGAATGGTTAACAAAACGTCATTATTAATATCAAAAAATAGAAAAAGAAAAATCTACCATGTAGATATTTGAAAACTCTAAAAACTCCTGTTTCAAAGAGAAAATCAAAACTAAAATTGTAAACTATCTAGGACATGCTGTAATAAAGACTGTATCAGAACCTACAAAATATAGCTAAAGCACAGGAAAAAAAAATCTATAGCCTTAAATATTCATATTGCTCAACAGGAAAAAAATTAAAATAGGTTAACATTTTATTGAATAATTTGAAGAAAACAATACATGTAAGAAAAGCAGAAATGTATAAATTACAAAACAGGAAAAAGAACCATAATAAAATTCGAGAGCTGGTTATTTTGAAATAAAGGCATAAATACCAGGAAATAAAAACCAGAAAAAATAAATAAAATAAAAATAAAAATTGTCCTGAGATAAGGAAGAAACTCTGAACAGATAAATTATCATGGCAGAAATTTAGACCATTGCCAAGGAACAACCTTATAAAAAAACCATCAGTTCAAGATAGTTTCTCAGCTAGATTTTTGCAACACCACTGACTATATTCCTTACTATATCCTAAAAGTTAATTTTTATTTCAAGTTACATATCCAATATGAGTTGGGAGCTCCCCCCAAAAGGGAAGATGAGCCGGGTTTCACCACTTTGTACCTGCACTCTCTGGAACACACGGGCTGTTGGGACACGCACACCTGCTCTTCTCTATTTCAGGCTGGGAGTAGGAGGGACCACTTTCACTCACAGCCCACCAGACACGTCCATGGTCCTCTACTATTTGGAAGCTGGGAAAAGGGGAGCATGTGGCTATTTAGTGAGCAGTAAATGTCTAGCCAATGATTAAAGGCCAAGAGAAATAAAATATAAAAATTAGAAAGAATAAGGTAAAATTAAAACATACATGCATAAGAAAGCAGAAGCTGAGGCCGACTAAAATTAGGAAGAGTGCAGATTTGAATGACATGATTAACAAGCTTGATCTAATTAGAAAAATAAACTTGAAGACAAAGGCATTATTAGGGAAAAATGAATTATTACTTAATGATAAAAAAATAACATTCCTAAGGAAGACATAATAAGCCAATCTCAGTTACCTATTGCTGCATATAAAACCACCCCAAAACCTTGTGGCTTAAAACAACAATGATGCTGTTGGTTGTCCATGCACCTGGATCAGCTAGTGTCCCTCAGGTAGCTGCATTCAGCTAGGAATGCAGCCGGGTGGGGACACGCAAGATGGCTTCATTCACACGTCTGGCGCCTTGTCTGGGGAGGCTGGGGCAGCTGCAGTTGGTAAGACTCTCCAGTAGGGCACTCAGACTTCGCACGAGGACGTTTCTGGCTCCAAGATAATAAAAATGAACATTGCCAGGACTTTGAAGGGCCAGGCTCCAATGTGCTCAGCTTTACTTCTGTCATGTTCTATTGGCAAGTCACAGGTCAGCTAGATTCAAGTGTAAACTTTCTGATGGGAAGAGCAGAATGCACATACAGATGTGAGAAGAGTTGTCTCTTTGGAGACAGTCCATCCTCTGGCCACAAATATTCACATCCTTCTTATATGAAAAATAAGCCCACCACCTCCAGAGACCCCCAAAGACTTATCCAATCACAGCATCAGATTCAGATTCAGATTCAATCCTCTAAATCAGGTCCAAAGGTGGATGAGCCCCCTCCAATGTGGTTCTCAGGTTAGAAACATCTAGAGAAACTGAGGGTTGCTGGAGGGGAGGAGGATGGAGGGATGGGGAAACTGGGTGATGGGCATTAAGGAGGTCACTTGAAGTGGTGAGCACTGGGTGTTATGCGCAACTGATGAACCACTAAATTCTACCTCTGAAACTGATAATACAGTATTTGTTAATTAAATTGAATTAATTGAATTTAAATTAAAAAATTTAAAAAGAAACATATAGAGATAAGACAGACATTTAATATGGTGTGTTAAACCACAGGATCTTTGTTGACCAGGATGGAAACAAAGATCCTGAAGACATTAGTACCATGAGGAATGCCAATTTCTTCCTTTCCAATAATGTTTCTTATCCCTTTTTTTCAAGGTTCATACCTTGGTCTCCTAAGGGGAGACTTATTGCAATGTCTTCCCCGGTCTGTGGTTTGCCTGTTCCCTCTGTGATAAGAGCCTTTGACAAACCACCACTCTAATTCTGATGTGCCCTTTATCAGTCTTTTCCTTTATGGTTAGAGCTTTTTCCGTCCCTTCCAGGAAGTTTTATCTACTCCAAGCTCTTGCAGCTGTTCTCCTGTTATTTTCTAGAAATATTTATTTTACTTTTATTTTATCTACAGTGTCATTGGAATTGACTTTTGTCTATAAGTAAGGGTTTATATTCACCTACAAATGGCCACTTTGCCTGGTTCTCATATTTATTGAAAATCCAGGCTTTCCACAGCACTGTGCAATTTCACCTTTGTCGTAAAACCAGCAGCCATGTGGTCTGCTTCTGGAAACTGTTCTCTTCTGGTCAGCTGTCCGTTCTCATGCCAACACCACACTGTCCTAATTAATATTGCTTTTTTATTTCTACTTTTTAAAAGATTTTATTTATTTATTTTGAGAGAGAGAGAGGGAAAGAGCGTGAGAGAGGGAGCGCAAGAAAGAGTGTGAGTATCCGAAAAAGGACCAACATCCAGCTAGCTTTAAAAGCCCCACAGTACAGAATGAGAAAGACTGAAAACCAATAGAAAAATGGGAGAGGATTTGAACAGACGTTTCACATTAAAAAAGAATATCTAAATTGCCAACTAAAATATGAAAGTTGCTCAATTGCAAAATTCACCAGGGACACAACAATTGAAACCATATTGAGATCATCCCAGCAGAAGGGCTAAAATTTACAAGACTACATATAATACCAATATCATCAAGGATTTTAGAGCAACGAGAACTCGCACACCTTGGTTGATGGGGTGTGCATTAGCACAACCACTTTGGAAAATAATTTAGTGGTATCTTCTAAAAATATATGCAAGCCTTACAAGCCACGGATTCCGCTCCCAGGTGTGTACCCAGACTCCGCTCCCAGGTGCACACACGCACCAGGAGAACTATCCAAGAATATTCACAGCAGCGCTGTTTGTATCCAAAAGCATGTAAAGGCTCTTTGCTGGACTAAGATGGATTAATCTCTATTTACCCTTATATACTTTTCTTGTCTCCGAGCACAGCAGGTGGGAGGTAGCATAATATATGTAAGGTGATGTGCATTTGTAGACGTGAAATGTCCCCTTAGGAGACCAAGGTATGAACCTTGAAAAAAAGAGATAAGAAACATTATTGGAAAGGAAGAAATTGGCATTCCTCATGGTACTAATGTCTTCAGGATCTTTGTTGACCAGGATGGAAACTTGACTTAAAAAGTTATAAAAGCAATACACATACATAGTAATTTTTCAAAAAAATCAAACAGTATAGAAAGACATAAACAAATATTTCCTTCCCATCCACAGTTCTTTAAATGCAACTACTATTTTAAGTCTACTTTCCAGGAAAAAAAAAAAAAGTATATTTCTATCAGTTGATACACACACGGATTCCGTTTTTCACATGTACCCCCCTGGGACCACACTACATGTATCAATCTCCTCCTTACGTTCTCCTCTTCCCACTATCCAGGGTGGTGTTGCCAGCTGGTCTGTGCGGGTTGGTCTCATCCTTAATAGCTGCATTGTGTATTGTTGTAGAGATGTATCAGAATATTTGTAAACAGTCCCGCATTTGTGATCATTCATGTGCTTGCGGTGTTTTGGCAATTATGAATGACACTACCATACACATTCTTTTAGACTGTCTATGCATTCCTTAAGGTAATTTCTCAACATTAGAAATGTGGGGACAAGGGTATGTGCTTTTTAAAAACCCTAGCATTATTTTCTCACTTTGATCACAGGGCAGGAAATTTTGATGAGGAGTTAAAATGGGGACTTCCACTTCCTGTTTTCTAATTCACTAATGCATCCTGCTCTTTAAAAAAGAAATTTCTCAGATGTGCTCCTTGGGGCTGCTGGGCAACGTACTACTCTAAGATCAAAACTCCTGAGAAAACCTCTCTTTTGGTCTCAGCCCTGGGCAGGCCAGGTCTTCATGCTGCTGTGGCTGTCAGTGCTGGTCCTGGGTGAGTAGAACTGCTCGATGGGGTCCCCAGGTGGGGCACGGACAGCCTCTCTCTCCCCCTGGGTTCTCTCCCCCTTCTTGGGGCTCGGACATTCTTTCCTGTGTGGGGAGATTATATTCTCAGGATTCACCAGCCAGCTCAGGGGCTTCTCCCTTGAGGCTGAAGGAGTGGTCAGAGCTGGGATAAACCTTCAATCCTACAGAGGAGGAAGCCCAGTGACCCCAGTAGTTAAGGATCTATTCATTGTTTTTCTACAATAAATATTACTTCAAGAAGTCCAGAAAATGTATGATATTTGCTTGTTCCTACTGCCTTATTCACAGAAGACCTTCCTTTTCTCTCTGCAAAAGACATATACTTATTGCTTGCATGACAAGCCCAGGTCCTGGTCCTGGGCAGGGGAGGGCATGGTCTCTAACACAAAAGATGTCTCCTTCCCCTATACTCGAATGCAAACCACAGCAGTGATGGGCAGATAAAGAACACAGGGGCAGGGAGGGACCCAGAGGGGAGGTGGGTAAGGCACAGGGAAAACCTAAGGCACACTGCATTCTTTTTCCCCAGGTTTATTGAAGTATAATTGACAAATAAAAAATTGTGCATATTTAAGATATAAAAGGTGACGTTTTGATACACATATATTATTAAAATAAGTACCAGAATGGAGCTAATTAACATTTCTATCTTTTCACTTACCTTTTGTGTGAGTGTTTGGTAAGAACTCTCAGAACCTACTCTCCTAGCAAATTTCAAGTATACATTACTATTAACTATAGTCACCATGCTGTGCATTAGGTCTCCAGAACTTATTTATCTTATAAATTAAAGTTTGTTTGCTTTGACCAACATCTCCCCAGGTCCCCCACTGCCTGGAAAACATCAGTTTATTCTCTGCTTCTGTGAGTTTAATTTTTTTAGGTTCCCCATGAAAGTGAGGTCATGCAGTATTCACCTGGGTCTGGCTAATTTCACTTAGCATAGTGTCCTCCAGGTTCATCCATGTTGTCACAACGGCAGGATTTCTTTCTTTTTTGAGGCTGAGTAATACTCCATTGTGTATCTGTGCCTTGTTGTCTTTATTTATTCACTGGCTGGTAGACATTTAGATTGTTTCCATATACTGGCTATTGTAAAGAATGGCGCAGTGAACGCAGGAGTGCAGGTGTCTCTGGAAGATACTAGTATCATTTCCTTTGGATAGATATCCAAAGTGGGATTGCTGGATCCTATGGTAGTTTTATTTTTAATTGTTTGAGGAATCTTCATAATAGCTACTCCAAGTACATTCCCACCAATAGCACAAGGGTTTCTTTTCTCCACTTCCTAGACAATGCTTGTTATCTTCTGTCTTTGTGATAATAATCAATCTGACAGATGGGAGGTGATGTCTCATTGTGGTTTTTGCTTTGCATTTCCCTGATGATGAGTGATGTTGAGCATCTTTTCATGTACTTATTGGCCTTTGTACATCTTCTAGTGAGAATATCAATTCAGGTCCTTACCTGTTTTTTAATGAGGCTATTTGTTTTCTTGTTGATTTGTTAGAGTTCCTTATACACGTTAGATGTTAATCCCCCTTATCAGATATAAGGCTTACAAATATTTTCTCCCATTCTGCAAGTTACCTCTTCATGCTTTCGATTGTTTCCTTTGCTATGCATAAGCTTTTTATTTTGATGTAATCCCATTTGCTTATTTTTCTTTTGTTCCCTGTGCTTTGGGGGTCCTAGCCAAAAAATCATGTCCAAGACCAATGCCACGAAGCTTCCTACCTATGTTTCCTTCTGGTAATTTTATAGTTTGGGGTCTTATATGTAAGTCATTAATATATTTTAAGTTTATTTTTGTACATGGTGAGATATAAGGGCCCAATTTTATTTTTCTTCATGTGGACATTCAGTTTTCCCAGCACATTATACAGAAAAGACTATTCTTTCCCCATTGTGTGTTCTTAGCACTCTTGTTGAAGACCAGTCGACTGTAAACGTGTGGATTTATTTCTGGGTCCTTGATTCTGTTTCATTGTTCTATATGTCTTCTTTTACCCCAGTTTTGGATTAGTATAGTTTTGTAATATAGTTTGAAGTCAAGAAGTATGATGTCTTGGGCACCCGGGTGGCTCAGTCGTTCAGCGTCTGCCTTCAGCTCAGGCCATGGTCCCAGGGTCCTGGGATCGAGTCCCACATCGGACTCCCTGCTCGGCAGGAAGCCTGCTTCTCCCTCTCCCACTCCCCCTTGCTTGTGTTCCCTCTCTCGCTGTGTCTCTCTCTGTCAAATAAATAAATAAAATCTTTAAAAAACAAAAAAAAGAAGTTTGATGTCTTCAGGTTTGTTTTTGTTCAGTATTGCTTTGACGGTCAGGATCTTTTGCGGCTCCATATAAATTTTAGGATGCTTTTTTCTAGTTCTGTGAAAAAATGCCATTGGAATTTTGATAGGGATTACATTGAATCTGTAGATTGCTTTGTATAATATGAACATTTTAACATATTAATTGTTCCAAACCATAAACACAGGATGTCTTTATATTTATTTGTGTTTTCTTTAATTTCTTTCAATGTTTTGTAGTTTTCAGTATAGAGATGGTTCACTTTCCTGGTTAAATTATTCCTCAATATTTTATTCTTGTTGATGTTATTGTAAGTAGGATTGTTTCCCTCTTTCCTTTTTCAAATAGTTTCTTGCTAGTGTATGGAAATGTAACTCATTTTTCCCTCAACTGTACTGAATGTGTTTATTAGTTCCAACAGTTTTTTGGCAGAATCTTTAGGGTTTTCTTTTTATAAGATAATACCATCTGCAAACAGAAAATTTTACTTCTTCCTTTCTGATTTGGATGTCTTTTATTTCTTGTTCTTGCCTATTTACTCTGGCTAGAACTTTCAGCACTATATTGAATAGAAGTGGCAAGAGTAAGCATTCTTGCCTTGTTCCTGATCTGAAAGGAAAAGCTTTTAGCTTTTCACGATTGACTATGATGTTAGTTGTGGATTTGTCATATATGGGAGATAATTTCCTTCTAGACATAATCTGTTGATTTTTTTTATCGTGAAAGTATGTTGAATTTTGTGAAATGCTTTTTATGCATCTATTGAGATGATCCTTAGATTTTAATCCTTCATTCTGTTAATTTAGTGTATCACATTTATTGCCTTGCACAAGTTGGGTCATCCCAGGGGTAAATTCCACATAATCCTCTTAATATACTGTTGAATTCAGTTGGCTAACACTTCATTTTAGGATTTTTTAAATCTATGCTTATCAGAGATATTGGCCTGTAATTTTGTTTTCTCGTAGTGTACTTGTTTGGCTGACCTCATAAAGTGTGTTTAGAAGTGTTCTTGCCTCTTCATTTCTTTGGAAGAGTTTGAGAGGGTTAGAGTTAATTCTTTAAGTGTTTGGTAGAATTCACCAGTGAAGTCATCTGATTCTGGGCTTTTGTTGTTGTTGTTGTTTTTTAAGATTTCTTTATTTGAGATACAGACAGGGAGAGAGAGAGAATGTGAGTGGGGGGAGAGGCAGAGGGAGAGGGAGAGAATCTCAAACAGACTCTCCATTGAGTGCAGAGCCTAGCGCAGGGCTCGATCTCATGACCCTGAGACTCTAACCTGAGCAGAAATTAAGAGTCAGATGCTTAACCAACTGAGCTACCCAGACACCCCTTTGTTGGGAGGTTTTTGATTAACAAGTAAATCTCCTTACTTGTTATCAGTCTGTTCAGATTTTCTATTTCTTCATGATCCAATATTGGTAGGTTTCTAGAAATTTATTGATTTCTTCTAAGTTTTTCAATTTGTTGGTATATACTGTTTATAATAGTCTTTGTTTATAATTCTGTGGTATTGGTTTTAATGCCTCCTCTTTCATTTCTGATTTTATTTGAGTCTTCTCTCTTTTTTTCTTGGTCTATCTAAAGATTTGTCAATTTAGTTTATCTTTTTTTATTTTTTTTTTACCATTTCTCTCACTAATATCTGTTTATTTAAATACAGAATAAATCTGACAATTTGCCATTATGTTTTTTATTATGTTATGTTAGTTTATCTTTTTTAAAATATAGCTCTAGTTTTGGTGTTCTTTTCTATTATTTTTTATTTTCTATTTGATTTATTTCTGCTATAATTTTTATTATTTCCATTCTTCTGCCAACTTTGGCCTTCTTGAGGTATAAAGTTAGGTTTTTTACTTGGGAGCTTTATCTTTTTCTTAAACTAGGCCTTAATCACTATTAACTTTTCTCTTAGAATTGCTTGTCCATAAGTTTTACTATGTTGTGTTTCCATTTTTGTTTCTCTCAAGATATTTTCTGATTCCCCTTTCGATTTCTTCTTTGACTGTTCAGGAGCTTGTTGCTTCACTTCCATTATTTGTGAATTTTCCAGTTTTATCCTGTTAACGATTTCTAGTTTCATACCATTATGGTCAGAAAATTCAATCTTCTTAAATTTGAGACTTGTTTTGTGGCCTAATATATAGTCTATGCTGGAGAATGTCTCATGTTCACTTGAGAAGAATGTGTGTTCTGCTACTGTAGGATAAAATGTTCTATATATATCCATTGGGTTTACAAATAGATACATAGACTCTTCGGTCTAGAGTTTTGTACAAGTCTGCCATTTCTTTATTGATTTTCTGTCTGAATGATGTACCCACTGTTGAAAGCGGGTTATTAAAGTCCCCTAACATTATTGTATTGTTACCTATTTCTTATTTCAAATTTGCTATTTGTTTTATATATTTAGGTGCTTTCATATAGGGTGCATATATATTTATGATTGTATATCCTCTTGATGAATTGTCTACTTTATCATTGTATAATACCTTTCTTTGTCTCTTGTTACAATCTTTTTAATCTTTATTTTTATTTTATTTTATTTATTTATTTGAGAGAGAGACAGAGAGAGTGAGAGAAAGTGAGAGAGAGAGAACATGAGCTGCATGAGGGGCAGAGGAAGAAGCAGACTCCCTGAACAAGGAGCCCGATGTGGGGCTCGATCTCAGGACCCTGGGATCATGACCTGAACCAAAGGCAGATGATTAACTGACTGAGCCATCCAGGCACCCCTCTTGTTACAATTTTTGACTTAAAATCTATTTTGTCTGATAAAAGTAGAGTCATTCTTGCTCTCTTTTGGTTACCATATGCATGGAATATGTTTTCCATCCTTTTACTTTGAGCCTATGTGTGCCCTTTAAATCTAAAATGAAACTCTTGTAGGTAGCATATAGTTGTATTATTTTTATTCATTCAGCTACTCTGTGTTTTTTATTGGAAAATTTAATCCTTTTAAATTAAAAGTAGTTATTTATAGGTAAGGACTACTATTGTCATTTTTTCATTGTTTTCTGACTATTTTGCAGTTCCTTTTTTTTCTTTCTTCCTCTCCTATTGTCTTCCTTTGTGATTTGATGATTTTTTCTAGTGGTGTGCTTTGATTGCTCTCTTTTTATCTGTTGTGTATCTACTATAGTTTTTTTTTCCCTTTGTGATTACCATGAGGCTTATATAAAACATCTTATGGTTATAACAGTCAATTTGAGCTAGGAAATTTATTTCAATCATGTATAAAAACTCTACACTTTTACTTCTCCTTCCCCACATTTTGTTATTAATGTCACAATCTACACATTTTTATATTGTGTATACATTAACAAATTATTGTAGCTATAGTTATTTTTAATGGTTTTGTCTTTTTTAACTTATACAACAGTTAAAAGTGATTATATATCACCATACAGTATGCTATGGTCTGTGCCCCCCAAAATTCATGTTAAAATTCTGACCTGTCAGGTGGTAGTATTAGGAGATGGTGGGGCTTTGGAAAGTGATTAAGTCTTTAGGGCAAAGCCCTCATTAATGAGATTAGTACCCTTATAAAAGAGGCCAGAGAGAGCTCTCTCACCCTTCTGCCTTGTTAGATCAGAAGATGGCTGTCTATGATGAAATAGGCCCTCACCAGAAAGGAATCAGGCTTGTGCCTTAATATTGGAGTTTCCAGCTTCCAGAACTGTGAGAAATAAATTTCTGTTGTTCATAAGCCACTCACTATGGTATTTTTGTCATAGCAGAATGAATGGACTAAGATACTGTATTTAGAGTATTCTGAATTTGACAACACATTTACCTTCACCAGGGAGTTTTTTACTTCTGTGTGTTTTTATGTTCTTAATAATGTCCTTTCTTTGGTGTTCTTGAAGAACTCCTTTTTGCTTTTCTTGTAAGGCAGGTCTAGTGGTGGTTAACTCCCTCAGCTTTTGTTTGTTTTGGAAAGTATTTAACTCTCCTTCATTTTTTGAAGGGCAGTTTCGCTGGGTATAGTATTTTGATTGGCAGGGTTTGTTTTTTTTTCTTTTAGTGTTTTGAATATATCATCTCACTCTACCCTGGCCTATAACATTGCTAAAGAAATCCACTATAAGCCCTATGGGGGTTTCTTTGTATGAGACTCCTTAATGAGTCATTTTTCTTTTACTGATTTCAAAACTCTCCGTGTCTTTGACTTTTGAGAATTCGAATATGATGTGTCTTGGTTTAGACCTTTGATGTTCAGCGTATTGGGGGTTCTTTGGGGATCATGAATCTGGATACACATTTCCCTCCCCAGATTTGGGAAGTTTTCTGTCATTATTTCTTCAAATAATCTTTCTGTCTGTGTTCTCAGCTTCTTCTGGGACTTCAGTAATATGTATATTGATTCACTTATTGTTATTCCATAAGTCACTCAAGCATTTTTCACTTATTGTCATTCTTTCTTTTCTTTTTGTTCTTCTAACTGGATAATTTCAAATGTTCTGTCTTCAAGTTTGCTTATTCTTTCTCCTGAATGATCAGTTATGCTATTGAAGGTCTCTATTGAACTTTCCAGTTTGGTCATTTTATTCTTTAATCCCAAGATTTCTGTTTGAGTCTTTTTTGTTTTCTATTTCTTTGTTAAAATTCACATTTTGTTTAGGTATTATTTTCCTGATTTCATTTAGTTGTGTCCACTTATAGCTCACTGAGCTTCTTTAAGACTATTATTTTGAATTATTTGTCAAGCAGTACATGGATCCCCTTTTCTTTAGGGTCAGTTGCTGGAGCTTTATTAATTTCTATTGATGTTTTCATATTTTCCTGACTCTTCATGATTTGTGTAACTTCTCATGGGTGTCTGTTTATTTAGAAGAACAGATAACTTTACAGACTGGTTTGGGCAGGTAAATACCATCTGCTGCTTCCCTGGACTTATGGGACTGCCTCTAGGATCATGGTTGAGCAGGGCTGGAGCTGGATCTCGTGGCCATTGCTAGGTCTGCAGTTGGGTCCACAGTTGGCAAGCCTGTTACCAGGGGCATGAATGGGTGTGATTTCTCCTGGGTCCCTGAGTATTCTCCCAATGGGTTGTTAAGCTGATTCCTGGATGGCCAACACTACCTCTAGACTGCAGTAAAGTGGGACTGGAGCTGGGTCACGGGACTGCTTCAGCAACAGTAGTCAGGTCTGAGATCAGTGGGCCTGCTACCGGGGCATGGATGTGGATGATTCCTCTTGGGTCCCTTGGCAACGGGATCTAGAGGCAAGACCATGGACAAATTGGACTAGAGTTGAGTCCACAGAAAGATGAGTTAGCTCTAGGTCTGCAGATGGGCTCATAGTCAGTGAGTTTTCTACAGGGCATGTGCCTGCCTTCTCAAAGTGATCCTCCTTGGTCTTTGGTTCCAGTGGGATTTTGCAATCTCCTACCTGGGTCTTACAGCTCTCCACTTTTATCTGTGGATGGCTGCCAAATATGTGTTTCTGTGGGAGACACAGGTTGTAGACCTCCTATTCCATCATCTTGTTCCTGTCATTTCTGGTACTTGACATTCTAATTGCACCTGTTGATGTGTTTCAGTTTCTGTTAATTCATACATATAAATGGGTTTGTTTTTACCAAAGTTTAAATTACTAGAATAAAATATATTTATTCATTTATTTAACAAAAATTTTAGTAACATTTATGTACAGCATTGCACTAGGTGTTGAGAATGATGGGAAAGCATAGGAGGCAGCATTTCTGTGCTTAGGAAGCTCATGCTATAAAAGGGCCTCCAGCCAGTCCCTAGTGTACAGGAAACATCCACCTAACAAGATCCCAGTTAAATAATTGTCCAAAGGTACCAATTATGGTGCAAGTAAATAATAAACTATATGCCAAGTAGCTGGTAATGACTTCATGGAACAGAGAGTGGGAGCTGGAAGGGGCAGGGATGGAGTGGGGCACAATATAAGAAAAAAGGCCCCATGGAAGCTGCATGAAACACTCCAGAAATAGGAAGCACATCCCAGTGTGGTACCAACACAAAAGGGCAAGATCGGCCAAGAGTACATGCTTTGGGACCAAATAGGATGTGTTCAAACACATGGTTCAAAACTCCATTCTGCTGCCTACTAACTACTTAGACCAGTTTATGGCCTGTAAATGGGGATAATCATAGAACTTACTTCATAGGGGTATTAACAAGATTACATGAAATAATGTATGTGAAAGTCTACCACATCGGAAACATTCAGAAAAGTTTTAGCTACATTTAAAACAACACGAATTCCATGGTGACGAAGATATTTGGGTAATGGCAAATAATCCATTGTTCTCTATCAAACACTTAGGTTTGGATTACTTCTCCATCATCCTCATGTGGAGAGGGACAATATCTCTCTTGCTTACTGATGGATTTCCTTTGTCCTATCCAGTCCCTGGCATATAGCTGACATTTCAAAAATTTCTGTTGAATAAACCAAATCTGTCTCTCATCTGAAATGTCTAAGCAATTTATAAACTTGCCAATTTTTCCTCCTCTGTCTTTCTATTACCCATTTCTCAAGCCTGTATCCTCCTATCTCTATTTATTGACCTAGTTACTTAATTTGTTACTCAATAAATAAATAGTCAATAAATATTTATGGAATATCTCTTATATGCCAGGCACTGTTATAGGTACGGGGGCGGGAGGGGGGGGGGACATATGATGAATTTAAGAAGTTCCTGCTCTCACAGAACTTCTATTCCAGAGAAGGGAAAGTAAACAAAGTAAACAAGCAAATAATTTTGGGTAAACACTCCGAAGAAAATTAAATATTATCATCTCTTGTCCTGCCTTCTAATCAGTCTCTCTGCTTCACATCTGGTCTCACTGACGTTTACCCACTGTCATAATGCTCCATCTAAGTTTCAAATTCTAACTTTGTCACTCTCTACTTGAAGACTTTCCATGTCTCTTGGTTATAATAATAAAACTGTAGCTTTTATAATAAAACCATAGCTACCTACCACCCATGACATGAGCCCTACATGCCTCTCTCACCTGATTCCCCTTCATTCTCTACCTTTCAGAACTTCACCTTAACCCCTGAACATCAATGCTATTTCTTCACTTCTATGCCCTTTATGCCTCTATTACCCTCTCCATCACCTCTTGTCATACACAGACTCCTTTGCCTGGTTGAATCCTATGTGTTCATTCAGTTTTCTCAAGCATCCCTCTTTCAGGTACCTGTCATAGCCCACCTTCCTCACCACACACTCACACACACCTCACACACTGGCAGGGGTGGTCCTTCTGCCCACAAAGTGCCCTATGTGTACTTCTATTGCACTTACATTCTATATTATAATTATATAATTTTGCTTCATGTTTCTGCTTCCACCTTCTGTCAACTTCTTACAAGCAGGCACCATTTTTTGTTCATCTTAAAAGTCCAAGCACAATGACTAGGATATACAGAGATATTTGACAAATGTCAATTAAATTTTTTAAATATGAATTTCTAATGAAAGAAATAATAAATGGATAGAAAAAAACAGGCATTACTTTTGAAAAGCCAAAGAATCCTTGCTCTGTATTCATCTCTAGCTCTTTTTTTTCTTTTTTTTTTTTTTTTTTGCAGCTCCTGTCAGTGGACAATTTGGTGAGTTCTCCATTCTTTTGCTCTTCAGTGTCTCTGGATAAGAGTGTCTCCCTAATAAATATGAGGCATTTGCAATGGCTATCAGAGGATCTCTAATATCTCCTGTTCTTGCTGAGACCAGAAGGGATGTGAAAGTGTTACGTGGTCTATTGGCATCACCCAGTGGCTAAGATAGCCATGTGGCTACCCTTTGACTCTCCCTGGAAGAACGGACAAATGCACAAGCAGTTCCTGGCCTTTGGTAGGCCCTGCACTTACCCCTATCGCCAATGGACCCCACTTGACCAGGCAGGACATCTTCAACTCCATGGTAAACATGCAGGACTTGGGATAGGGTTTTCTCCAATCAGCAAGCCAGAAAAACTTCTCTGATAACACCACACTGTGAAGATATCAGCAGGAATATTACATCCTCGATAGTTTTAGAAGTAAAATCCTCCAGGAAATGTGTGGAGAATAGAAGAACATCCAAAAATTGGGGCCTTTAAAGGAAGAAATGCAAAAAAGAAGAGATCGGGGGAGAAGATGTATTATCTGTATCACACATGTTCTTAGTTCTGACTCTTATTGCCATTCTCCTGGGTCAGAGAGTGGCCCATAAATAGCAAGGAAGATCTACATCCTCTCTCCTTGTCCAGAACCAGCTGACCCGGGATTTCTTCCTTGTCTGGGTCACCTCTGGATTCCAGCAAATGACTTGTCCATTCCTTGCTCTGCCACAATTAGCTATGATAAGAGTTTCTGGGCATCTGAATCATCTGTGAAATGAAGGTGTTAAAAAAGTTAATCTCTCAAGCTTTACTCAGTGCCAAAATCTTCAGAAAATATGATTTATCCTTTTAGGAAAGTACAAACCTGTTATTTACACAATTCCTTTGGAGGTTCTTATGAGTTCGTGAACACGATAAACCAATATCCCATGTGGGGCAGGGATGGGTTTCTCTAGGATCCACACCAGACTAACTAGCTATTTCTCCCACTGGCATTTGGCAGTGAATCCCGCTGGTGTTGCCTTCTTGAAATCATTTAGCTCATTGCCATCCCTGAGCAACCATTCTCCCCTGGGGGCTCTGGTCCACAATTGGCCTTAAGCAATCACTGACCTTCCCAGATGGCTTCCTTGGGAATTCTCCAAAGCCTGGTCCTTGGGTCTGTCCCACACATACAACTGTGGTGGGGACCACAAGGTTCTCTATCTCAGACTCTGTCTCTTCCTTCCTCAGCACCTGCACCCAAACCCGTGATTTCCCTCCATCCTCCATGGACCATCGTTTTCAAAGGAGAGGCAGTGACTCTGACTTGCCACATATCTCACTTCCCTGCAGCAGAGAACAAAAAATTGTACCAGTGGTACCTTGGAACAGAAATAATACGTGAAATCCCAGGAAATACCCTCCAGGTCCGTGATTCCGGAGAGTACAGATGCCAAACCCAGGGCTCGCCCCTAAGTGATGGTGTGAGCTTGACTTTTTCTTCAGGTGAGAAAAAAGTGAAAGAAATAAAAACTTTAGGAACCATACAGTTACGCAGAACCTGCCCTATAGTTACTGGATCAAAATCTATACAGATAGGGCCAAGGTAAAAAGAAATTTTTTTAAATTTTTTATTTAAATTCAATTTAGTTAACATATACTGTATTATTAATTTCAGGTGTAGAATTTAGTGATTCATCAGTTGCATTTAACACCAGTGTCATTATATTAAGTGCCCTCCTTAATGCCCATCACCCAATTACTCTTTCCCCGCCCAGCAACCCTCAATTTGTTTCCTAGAGTTCAATGTCTCTTATGGTTTGCCTGCCTCTCTATTTTCATCTTATTTTATTTTTTCTTCCCTTCCCCTATGTTCATCTGTTTTGTTTCTTAATTTCCACATATGAGGGAAATCATATGGTATTTGTCTTCCTCTGACTGACTTATTTCACTTAGCATAATATCCTCTAGTTCCATCCACATCATTGCAAATGGCAAGATTTCATTATTTTTGATGGCTGAGTAATATTCCATTGTGTATCTATATACCACATCTTCTTTTATCATTCATCTGTCCATGGACATCTGGGCTTTTCCCATATTTTGGCAATTGTGGACATTGCTGCTATAAACATTGGTGTGCTTGTGACTTAGGTAAAAGGGAATTTGAGAAGTAACTTATTTGAATGGTTTCTGAGTCTATGTATAATTTTAACCTTAAAAGATTAACTTGGAAGGGTGCCTGGATGGCTCAGTCAGTGAAGCATCTGACTTCAGCTCAGGTTATGATCCCAGAGTCCTGGGATCAAACCCCATGTTGGATTCCCTGCTCAGCTGGGAGTTTGCTTCTCCCTCTCCCTCTGCAGCCCCCCCCCCTCCCCTACTTGTGCTCTCTCTCTCTCTCAGATAAATAAATAAATTTTTTTAAAAAAAAAGATTTACTTGGAATAATAAGCAGCATGAGAATTTTTCAGCTAGGTAGACAGGCAGACAGATAGAGGTACAGCTGACCCATGAAAACATGGGTGTGAATTGCACAGATCCACTTACATGCAGTTTTTTTTTTTTTTACAGGACAGAGCTGTAAATGTATTTTCTCTTCCTTATGAATTTCTTAATAACATTTCCCTCTAGTTTACTTTGTTATAAGATTATAGCCTATAATACAGAGAACATACAAAATACGTGTCCGTTGACTGTTCATGTTATCAGTAAGGCTTCTAGTACAGCTGGCTATTAGTAGTTAGGTTTTGGGAGAGTCAAAAGTTATACTCTGATTTTCCACTGCGTGGAGGATCCATGCCCCACCCCCACATTGTGCGAGGGTCAACTGTATACAGAAAGCAAGAGAGAAGGAAGAAACATTTCTCTTTTTTAGGTGCCCTAAAGCCACCTGTTTTGAATTTGAAGAAGTTATAATGCTGTTTGCTTTCATGAACAAGGAAACAGTATAGTAACAGGGAGAAAATAAGATGCTTATCCTCTTTGAACTGGCAGTTCTTCTCCTAAGAATTTACCTACTGAAATCATAGATAAGCAGCCCCCAAACTGACGGAAATTGAATGGTCAAGGAAAGGAAACTCACTAAGTAAATTATATCATGTCACATTGAAGGAAAACTTGGAGGCCATTAGAAGTCAGGTTCTCTAACAATATTGGTGGCAAAGAAAAGTGTTCATAGCACAGTAAGTGAAAGAGCACGTTATCAAGTATATACATACTACTCTGATTTCATAAAGAGAACACAGTACACACAGACTCTCATGAACTTGCAAATGGAAAAGAGCACCAGAAAAGTGCACGCCTGAGAAAAAGAGATTTTTACTCACTTTCTGTTTTCCAAGTTTTCTCAGGGCATATGTGTTCATTTTAAAATCAGAAAAAAAGGAATTGTAATTATTTTATGCATTTTCCCCCATCCCTTATCCTATAAAATCTGTTCAATATACTAAGGACAAAAGGGAGAATCAGTGGAGGGGACCAAATGACCGCCTTGCATTTCTTGCAGCTAAACTGATCCTGCAGGCTCCCCATTCCGTGTTTGAAGGTGACTCTGTGATTCTGATGTGCCGAGCAAAGGCAGAAAAGGTAGACACAGCCCCGAAGACCAGGACCCTGTATAAGAATTACCATAGGCTGATGGACCTTGATGAAAACTCCAACTTCCACATTGAACACGCAGGGTTGAAGGATAATGGAGAATATTACTGTATTGAATCTGAGACCCATTGTTGCTCTGTTTCTTCAAACACAATCAAAATCCAAGTCCAAGGTAAACCCTTCATTATTTGTGAGAAGGGTTCATGGGAAGGAAGATCCCTGAGGTGGCTGAGGGAGAGAATGGTGGGCTGGGATATCACCCAACTCCAGGGCTCATTCCTGCAATAATCAGAGAAAGAGCAAGAGTGCTTTGAGCTGAAGAGTGTTGGGCTCGTAAGTGAACCCCTCTTTTCCCGCTCTTCTCACGGCAACTGCAGAAGAGCTGTACTTCTCTCCAGAGTAGCTCCAGGCCTCACTGCTCTGGGGCCTGTTGTGATTCTTCTTTCTAGAGCTGTTTCCACATCCCGTGCTGAAGGCCAACCCCTCCTTGGCCACCCCTGGGAACCCAGTGATCCTGACCTGTGAGACCCAGCTCTCCCCTCAGAAGTCAGACATCCAACTCTCGTTCCACTTCTTCAGAGATGGCCACATCTTGGGGTCAAGCTCGAAGAGCTTTCTGAAAATCTCCATCCCCTCCATCGTGGGGAACGAAGACCCACCGTATTACTGGTGTGAGGCACGGGCAGGGACTCCCAGTGTCTACAAACAGAGCCAGAAATTCCAGATACCTGTGCAGAGTAAGTGTAGGCAGGTGCTCAGATGTGCTGGGAAGAGCCGGGCAGAGCCGCACAGCCCCCCTCGATTGTCCCATCAATCAGTGAATAAAGGCCCCGCCACTCCTGGTCCTAGTCCTCTTCCTGCCACCCAACCCACCTCTCCCCTCACCCGCTTCCTGCTTCTTCCCCAAGTCGTCTGCACTCGTCTGCTCAGCTGCCTGACCTAAACACCACAGGCTGCATGTTTACACAACAGAAGTGTATTCTCTCAGAGTTCTGGGGGTTACGAGTCCAAGATCAAGGTGCCAGCAGATTGGTGCCTATGGACAGCCCATCTGTCCTGCAGGTGGCCACCTTCCCACTGTGTCCTTATCTAGCCTCGTTCCTCTGTCTCCTCCTCCTCTCCGAGGATTCCGGTCTTATCTGATTAGGGCCCCTTTAGCCTTCATGATCCCCTCAAAGACCCCATCTCCAAATAAGCCACACTGGGGGTTTGGGCTTCAACATATGCACTTCCAGGGAATAGAGTTCAGCTGATAACACATCTTGACATCTCTACCGGCTCCCAGATCTTTGAACATGTGTCTGTCTTTTGTGGGCCTCATGCTTTATCCAGCCCAGGACCATCACATCGCTCAGTGTGTCTGCAGCATCTCTCCCTCTCCCTCTCTCTCCCTCTCCTTTTTCTCTCTCTCCTTCCCCCCTCCCTATCTGTCTCCCTCTGTCTCCCCCAGGGATACGGAGGTGTCTGTTTCCCAATTATCAGTTAATTGCTGACAATAACCAATATGCGCCCCCTGATGGGATACAGAGATGGGTAGTGGCATCATGGTTACTCCAAAGATGTGGCCAGGGGTGCAGAGAACTGCAGACCCCATCTCTCCTTCACCAGTGCACTCAAGGCCATTAGGACAGTCGTGGCCGTGAAAGGTCACAGCTTCTACAGAGGCGTCCCTGCACTCAGGGCCAATGCCAGCCCACTCCCAAGAAGACATGGGATTCAGCACTAGGACCAGGACTCAGGAAGGAGACAAATCAAGGTCCTGGCTGGCTCTGGAAACAGCCTGCCGAGTGGCTGCCAACTAGTCTCTGAGCTTCTTCCTGCGTTCTCTCATCTGGAAACAGAGGGGGTCAGGCTGGGTGCAGGGAGAGTGTAGGAACAGACGAGAGGGTCCTGGAAGAGTGTGTGAATCTGGAAGGAAGAAGGGTGAAGGGATCCCTGAGTCCAGCCCCAGTGAGCGGAGAAGTGGAAAACAGGAACAGAGAGGAAGACTTCTTGACTTGGGTGGGGGAGGGGCAGCTCTTCCAGGGTCACAGGCAGGAGGAAGGAACAAGTAAGGGTGGGGCCTGGCAGCCGCAAAATAAGGAACTTCGTCCCCAAGAGCGTCATTTACACTGGGAAACCAGACTGAGGTCACCTAACAAGGGGCGCGGGTGGGGAGAAGGGGCCGCGGGTGGAGGGAAAGGGAAAGGCCAGCCTTTCCTGGAGGGCAGGGGCTGAGACTGGCCAGTGATGGAAATGCGCAGGAGCACCTGCTGACTGATGTTTCTCTCCCTCAGTCCCCGTGTCTCGTCCTGTCCTCACCCTCAGCACTCCTGGGGCCCGAGCTGTTGAGGGAGATTTGCTGACGCTTTCCTGTGAAGCCAAGACAGGCTCTTACCCCATCGTGTACCAGTTCTTTCATGAAGAAGTAGTTCTCAGGAAGACGAAGGCCACTTTTGGGGGGATGGTGACCTTCCACATCTCTCTGACTGCAGAGCACTCTGGGACCTACTCCTGCACCGCGGACAACAGCTTGGGTGTCCAGCGCAGCCAGCCGGTGTCCCTGTCTGTCACCGGTGAGCCTTGGGCGGTCAGTCCCCCATCCCTGTCTGGAACCGTGTCCCCACCTTCCAGGGCCTCTGCCTCTTCCTCCCCGCCTGATGTTCTGGCTCACACCTCGGCTGTCCACCTCTTTGCAGATCTCCGCTGGTTCAGGGCAGCAACCTCCCTCCCACCTCAACCCCTGAGGAGCCAGATGTTTTCCTCTTTCTCACCACTTGTCCTGTGAACCCCCAGAAGCACGGTGTTCTCGGAAACCAAAATCAGTCCCCAGGGGCCCACAGGTGTTTCTTGTCCCTTTAATATTGCATATTGATCACAACGGGTACAGAGCCACGAAAGACACATGGGCAGCAGTGGGAGCCGAGGTCCTCCACAGATGCCCAGGCACCTCTGGACTGACAGGCTGTGGGGCCAGGTGGGCGCCGGCAGGCAGGGGGAGGCAACGCAGGGGGCCCGGGGAGCAGAGATGGCTCTGCCTGCCGACTGGGCTTCAGACCCCGAAGCCACAAAGGTGGGTGTCCAAGTTATGAGGGGAAAGTGTCTTCCGCGGAGCCCTGAGTCTCAGTGTTGTGCTGTCTGCGGAGAACAAATTCCAGGCACAGTTTGGGGGGGCGGGGACTGGAGGGCGTGGGCCCGTACTGGTGCGGAGTCCAGTCTTGGCTCAGGCCCGGAGCAGACTCCGGTTCCTCGTCTGTAGAAAAAACACAACCAGGCAGGAGACAAGCCAGGATCCAGTCCCTCCCACAGCTGATGCGCAAAAGGTTCTGAGGAAATGGACCCGGGAGTCCTGTGGCAGGCGTCAGATGAAAGACACAGAGAAACAGGCTCTGACAGCCAGAGGCCCGCGGACATCGGCCAGCGGCATCACCATGAGCGCCCTCCGCTGCGGAAGGTTCTGCGGGACGGTGCCTCTGTTCACCTAAGGAAGAAGGGCCGTGCGCGCCCTGCTTGCGGGCTGCGCTCTGTCTCCGGAGGCCTCGGACTGGCCCGCGTGGCCTGTGCACACACTTCTGAGGTCGAGCAGCAGGTGTGGACCGCAGTAGGGCAAGCACCAGTCCAGGGGCTATGAGTACCTGGAGGCTGTGGGTGTAAAGGGGCACCCCAATCTCTGCTGTGCCGTAAGAGGATTCTAGGGGAGTCTGCGCATGAGCTGACGGCTGGATGGCGTGTCACGGGAAGCGGGGAAGGGCAGGGAGAGGCTGTGGTCCAGGCAGGGGCAGATGCCGAAGGCCTGCGGGAAGGAGGGGAATTGTGCAGGACCAGGACCTGGGGACACCTCAGACCCACGCCAAGGACTTGGGCCTCATCCTAAAGGGAGCTCTGGGCTCTAAGAACAGTTTTACACTGGGAGGATCACTCTGGCTGCAGGAGAGAATGGATGGCAGAAGAGCCCGCCTGGAGAGCAGCCAGGAGCCGAGCAGAGGCCCCAGAAGAGAGGCCAGTCAGGACCCCAGGCCAGCCCCGCGGAGGGGGAAGGCCCCACGGGGACTGTGGCTGGCAGAGGAGGCGCCATGTGCTCGTTTCCCACAGAAACCAAGGGAAGAGCCTGAGCAGAAGACAGGGACCAGTTCAGACAAATCAGCCGAGAGCTGGTGAGAGGCGAGAACTGAGTCACCTCCCCTGAGTTCAGCCACAGAGCGCTGAAAGCAGAAGCAGAATGCAAACGAGAACGGAGTCTCTGGGTGTGCCTGCTTCCTCACCACTTGCATCGTGAGGCCTCAGCTTCCCCTTCTGTAAGACAGGATCAATAATAGTACCTGCCCCCAGGGTTGTTTGGGAATTCAGTACGTGTCCGCATGCCTGTGTTTACCATTTTTTATGACAAACACACATACACCTGGCACCATGCATGGAAGCGTTGTATTATCATTATAATCACAAATATGAACAATCAACTTTACAGATTGGTGGGGATAAAAAGCAGGTCTCAATGCACACACACAAAAAATAAGTGAGAGGCAAAGAAGTGGAGACAGTAAATGTAGCCCCTTCTTTCAAAGATCCGTCCTCAGAACCAGGGAGAAAAGCATGATGGGGAAGAGCAAACACAGATCTGGTAGTTTTGTTTTGTTGATTTTCTCACGTGGAGAGGATGAAACACATCTAAATGGAATGCAGAAGAAGCCAGTAGAGCTGGAGCTGGACAGAGGCAGGTGGGCTCCCTGGGGGGAAGGAGGAGGACCCTCCTTGGTTGGGGGGGGGCAGCTTTTCCAGGGTCACAGGCAGGAGGAAGGAACAAATAAGGGTGGGGCCTGGCAGCCGCAAAATAAGAAACTTCTTCCCCAAGAGCGTCATTTACACTGGGAAACCAGACTGAGGTCACCTAACAAGGGGCGCGGGTGGGGAGAAGGGGCCACGGGTGTAGGGAAAAGGAAAGGCCAGCCTTTCCTGGAGGGCAGGGGCTGAGACTGGCCAGTGATGGAAATGCGCAGGAGCACCTGCTGACTGATGTTTCTCTCCCTCAGTCCCCGTGTCTCGTCCTGTCCTCACCCTCAGCACTCCTGGGGCCCAAGCTGTTGAGGGACAAAGGGCGACACTTCACTGTCAAGCCCGGAGAGGCTCACCCAGCATCCTGTACCAGTTTTATCATGGAGATGTCCCCCTGCGGAGCAGCTCGGCCCCCTCTGCAGGAGGGGCGTCCTTCAGTGTCACTCTGACTGCAGAGCACTCTGGGACCTACTCCTGCACCGCAGACAATGGCTTCGGCCCCCAGCGCAGTGACACCAAGAGCCTGTTTGTCACAGGTAAGCCCTGGATTCCTGCCAGTCCCTCATCTCTGACTCTTCTGTCCCTGTTTTACAGAAGAGGAAACTGAGGCCCCACGCGGTAAGTGGCGAGGTAGCAGGCACACCCAGGGACTCTGTTCTCATTCACATTCTTCTGCTTCTGCATTCAGTGCTTTGTGGCTGATCTCAGGGGAAGTGACTCAGTTCTCGTCTCTCACACTGAGCCCTTCAGAAGTCTGCATGTACCCTCCAGTCCCTGCACCCCCCACACACACACACACCTGGTGCCCCTGGCGGCTCCCTTCCTGTAGAACCAGCTACCTGTGGCCTCAGCCCTCACCCAGCCCTCGCTCAGCCAGACCCCTAGATAGCTCAGCGTACTCCCCAGCTTTTGCCAGATGAATTCATTCCCTCAGAATATTTTCTCATGCCCTGTAGGTTCAGTCCCCAAGGCAATTTTTTTTAACCCAATGCACAGAAGCATCCCCTGCTTTCCCCACTAACACATGCACTCACGTAGCCCAAGCACAGTCATGCGGACAACTCGCAGGCGAGCCCTCAATTTCTCCGGAGTTCCCAAGAGGTTCAAGCCCTCACAGTAGAGTCGACGAGGAAAGGAGGAATGGCTTTCTGGGGTTTCCATGATGCTTTGTCTTAATCCATTAAAATAAGTTTCATTTTACTGTATTACGTTTTTAAAGTTTTTGTTGAAGTATGACACGCATTCAGAAAAGTATACAAATCAGGGGTATACAGCTCATGGTGACTCATGTAACCACCAAAAAGGTGTCATCTTTGGAGTGAAGTTGCTTCTATTTACACTGGGATCTTTGCTTATTGGAGAGTGAAAGTCCAGTTGTTCATCGGTTTGTCTGCTTTTATGAGAAGCAGAAGTATGACCAAAAGATCTTGAGCGGTCCATTCCACATCACAAGGAAACAGAGGCCCGGGGTGTCCCCAGAGGGAGAGGGCTTGTATGGACATCCAGGAAGTGAGAAAAACAAGAAAGACAACACTTGTAGACCCATGGAAGAGCTGAGAGATGTCTCAGAATAGAACTTATTTCTCAAAAGCAGGTTATATTGATACGCAACGAGCTAGAAGCTCCCATCACTCAACTCACAGGCCACCAGCTATTTTCCTCTTATCCCCGCACACCATCCCTGCAGCTCCTGAGCATCCTCCACTCCTTTCCCTCTCTCTCATGACTTCTCTTGACTCACAGCTTCTGCAACACCCAACATCGACTGCTCAGCTTCTGGGTGTGACCCCTTTCTCTGTATTCCACCCTCTGCCCCATATGCCAATGCTGGGTGGCTCAGAGCCAAAGCAGTGGCTCTACCTGGTCTAAAGGGGGATTGGGGGGCAGCTTCGCCTCCAAGCCACCCCCTAGGCCACAGCCAGTGCACTGCCCACCTCTAGCCCAACAAAGTATGGAAACAACATGACACATAATGAAGTCTGTTTCAGAAAATACTTGTTTTAGGGAACTATATGCACAGCAGTCTCTGAGGTTTCCTAGAAAGAGCCAGTGTACCTGAAAAACACTTAGGTCGTCGGATCTAAGTATGAATCAGAAAACCTGAATTCTAGCTCTGGCTATGAACACAACTGGTTCGTAATTTGGGCAAAACGTTTGAACTTTCTTTGTCTCACTGTTTTCACCTAAATTCGAAGTTAGATAAGACAATAATTAGTGTCCCTCGTAGCCCCAGAGTTCTGTGATTTGAGTTGGAACAGGAACCCTAAGGCCAGGAGTTCATGAACCTCTGGAAGAAATGAAGTGAGGGAGAGTGTGAGAGGCACCAGTCAAAGCCCCAGAGAAGAGAGCCAGGGAAAACCGTGCATGCTGCCAAGCTGGGCTCCTTTACCTGTCCCAGCAAGAGAGAGCACCACCATGACGGAGCTTCATCATCGCTCACGGCGGAGCTGGGGGAGGCACCCTGAGGGTTGTGGGAGCGGGTGGTAGTCAGAGTGTGAGTGCAGCTGGGGGTGGGGGCTGCTGAGTATGCAAACTGGTGATGTGCTGGTCTTAGGAACACATGAGTCTGGGTACAGATGGTCTTATCTTTGAGCATATGGATCTGAAGGCTCTCAGCTCCTTGATAACCCTTGTTTTAGATCACAGAAATCAAGAATGACCAAAAGAAGACATTCCCCCAATATGAAATGTGGGGTAAAGAGATGATTTAAGAAATTTAAGTGTTCTGAGACCCAGATTCCAAAGCCAGAACTTAATCTATCTAGGAACGCCCCCAGCCCTAAGGCATCCTCCATCCGATTATCAAGTTTTATTTTCTTCTCAAATTTAGCAATGCCTGAAACCTCTTTATCTCCTGTTTCTTGTCTGCTTCCCTCCATACCATGATATAAGCTTCATGAGAATGGAACCTGATCACGGGGTTTCCATGACACCCCGTACCTATTTGGTGTCTGGCAAAGTAGAGGTCCTCAGTCAGCATTTACGATTCAATGAACAAAAAGTCTTTGAGGTAAAATGAGGAAGAGAGGAGCAGGAAGAGAACACTGATCTTTGCATCTGCTTATGTAAGTGAGCAGAAATTAATAAGCCCTAGATTAGCGAACAAGTTATCTGTGAGCTAAGTGAGACGCTTCACTGTGAGTCAGGCAGATATTCTGACAAAGCAATCTACTCTTTTGAGGGAATGTGCCCCCAAAAAAGGCAAAGAGATACCGTGGGAATGTGCTCTGATCTATATCACCAGCTCTGAGTCACTGAAACACACACACATACACACATGGACACATCCAGGGGCACACACACACAGCATTCTCAAGCAAATACAAGACTCTAAATACAACTTTATCCACTGAAGAATAGGTTATGAGCAAAAACGAAGCACAATATGGGAGTCTTTGCATTGATGCTTTTAAACTTAAAATGTAACACATAATATCTTTAAAAAGAAAAATTACTATAGGAAACAAAAAATCCTACAAATTCTTCTAAATATTCTCAAAACAATTAAGGAAAATATGGACTTCAGGGAAAAAAACTACAAAAAGGAATAAACAGGTTAGAGAAGAGATGATAACACGAGATTTTAAAAATTGTCTAGCAGAGCTCAGAAGAAACACCAAAAAAGAAAAAAAAAACCTACAAAGCTATTTTGGAAATGAAATCCAAATTTGAAACAGTAAGGCTAGAATGTATATTTCTATAAACTGTTAATAAAATGAAGAACTGGTTTGAGAAAATAATACAGAATGCGAAGTAGAAAGAGAGACACAGATACAAAGGCAATAAGACAAAAATATAAAATACAGAGGTCAGACAGTGAAGACCGCTGAGTGGAGTGTCTCTAAGTTAGGAAACCAAACTGAGGAAAGAAACAAAACTCAAAGATGTAATAAAAATTGTTCCTGAAGCGAAGAAAACTTGAATACATAGATGGAAAGATTTACCCTGGGGAGGTTACTGAATGTCGAGGTTAAACATCTGTCTGTGTGTGTGTGTGCGTGTGATCATGGCAATAAGTAAATAAGTAAATAAATGCAGTCATCTCGGAAAGAAGACTGGTCTCAGACTTTCCACAGAAATCATTGCTAAGAGAGAGGAGTCATGTCCAGACTTGTACTTTCGAGGGAGGAAAGAGAACCGAGAATTTTATACCAAATCCGAAAGTCATGCTCAGACATGCAGGGACTCAGGGAACTTAGTATCCATTAAACTTTCTTTAAAAATTACTTGATGACAAAATCCAGCCAGCCAAAATAGGAATTGATACAAAGGACTCAAAATGACTTCACTGTGATATAAAACGTATACACTGAATCTCTCTCAGCGCTGGCTGCCGGGAGAATCACTTAGGAACTCTGAAACAGGCTCGTTACTAAGCCTCTCTCCAGACCAATTAAACTTAGAATCTCTCAGATGTGGCCTCAGAATCAATATTTTTTAACACATCCTTAAGTGAGACTATCGTACAAATAGGGCTGAAAACCACTGATTCAGAAATGAAAACAAAGGCTAATCAACTATGAGAATCATGGTTACAGAAAGTGCCCAAAATGTAAAAAATATATGTAACAAAGAAAAGTCAGTTGGTCTACGGGAGGAGAAGAAATAAAAGAACAACAATTCTCTCATGATTATTGTTCTTATTTCATAGTGGAGAACAAAACAGAATTGACTGGATACATTTTGAAAAATTAAGCACAGCTTTCAAACTTTCCATTTTGTCAGTAACGTCTGAATCCTCTACAGGCAATAACTTCTCATTAATGGATTGTAGTTCACCAGCAGCCCCTGAAACACCCACTAGAAGACCGCAGGGTCACATAGGATGCAATGGGTGAATTGTTCAGAGACAATAACTATAGAATTTAGGATTAGGAAGAGAAGAAATAATAAGCTTCTGCACCTCCTTTGACTCTCACTGATGAGAGTGTGGGAACTGGAATTCTTATATTCCCTTAGTGCAAGTGCAAACAGGTCCAAAGTTTTTGAAGAACAGTCTAGCATAATATATGTTTATTTGAAATGTTCATATTTCTCATCCCAGAAATTCCACTTCTAAGAATTTCTCCTAAGAAGTGCGTACACAAACGTGCCATGATGGATGTGCAGGACTGTTGGCTGTGACGTTATCTGCAGGAGGAGAGCAAGGACATTCCCAGTGGCGGGGAATTCCTTCAGTGCACTATGGTGAATCCATACACTGGAAGGCTTTGCGCTTGTTAAAATAATCGAGCAGTATTCACCCCAAATCATCAAACTGTAAATTTAAAAGAGTTGCATTTTGTTATGTACTAATTATACCTCAATAAAGTTGGTCTCTAAAGGTGGATGAGATAGACCTTTAAGAATGATGTAGAAAGGGGCTCATGATGTGCTGCTGAAGGGAAAACCAGGGTATAGACCAGGATGTGTATTGTGATCCCATGCATGTGTGTGCATGTATGTTTTTATGTGTTTATTTATGTGTTGGTGTGAATGGGTGTTCATCTACATAGAAAAGATCTAGAAAGTGTCACAAATACTCTACAGAAGTAATCTCTGAAAAATGAAAATAAAGGAAATGTGAAAAGATACTGATGTCAACTAATTTATTTTTGCCCTCAGTCCCAGCGTCCCGCCCCGTCCTCACTCTCAGGACTCCCAGGACCCGGGCTGTGGTGGGGGACGTGGTGGAGCTTCGCTGTGAGGCCCAGAGGGGCTCTCCCCCAATCCAGTACTGGTTTTATCACGAGGATGTCACCCTGGGGAGCAGCTCGGCCCCCTCTGGAGGAGGAGCATCCATCAACCTCTCTCTGACTGCAAAACATTCTGGAAACTATGCCTGTGAAGCAAACAACGGCCTGGGGGCCCAGCACAGCGAGGTGGTGACACTCAGCGTCACAGGTGGGTTGCTTGTTCCAACTATAGCCCAACCGGCGACCCACTGTGCCCCCACCTTCCCCTGCAGCCGAGACTGGAGGTCCCATGGGGCCCTTTGTGCTGGGACATCACAGCAGGCCCACTGCCCACTCAGCCTCCACCTGGGAGCTCAGGATTCTGCATTTGCAGGAACTTGCACCTTCTCTTTGCTTGCTATGCACTTGCTAGAAGCAACACTGTAGTCACGGTGACCCGAACTTCCCTAACATAGACGCAAAGGTTTTCGGTACCAACTACATCCTGGTCAACAGTCATCAGCAAGAAAGGAAATTATAAGTGCAGCGGGTCTCACCTCGGAGGAGATTTAGGTGGAGTTCCCTCTGTATGATAATCCAGAAAAAGGCCAACTCACTCTCTCGTTGGCCCTTCAGTTTCCCTCGGCTCGGGCTCCCACCAGGAGCTCTGGCTAGAAGACTTCCCAACGTCCTCTCCTGACTTCTTACCCGCCCTGTTGTGTTCAGCTACAGCACGGTCTCCACCTGGCCCTGTCATGGGCTGACCTCCCCGCCAAGCCCCTTTAGTGCAGGCTTGGTGCCTCACCCATAGTCTTCCTCTCTACCTGCATTCGCCATCGGTCCATGACTCCAACGTCCACACGGCTGGGCCACTCATCACCGTGGCTTGTCGTCACATCAGCCACATCCACCTGCAGCTCCAATAACCTGGCCACAGCCTCCTGTCCTACTTGCTCCTTCAGCCCATCCGATCACCCCTGTTCTCAGACCCCAGCAGAGCCCCAGCTCACCGACATCTTACTCCCTCCCGACACTCGGTGACATCCCCGGCTGCGTGAATAACGAGCCTCTCCTGTTCCTAGTTTTGATTACACCAATTTCTCCTTTTCTCCAGGTGTCTCTTGATTCCTCAGAAGTCAGTTTAATCTTTGTTTTCAGGTTCCGCAGGCACACCCGTGACTGCACACCCAAGCACAGGAACCACACACAGCACCGCACCAATGTCATTGTTTCTTCAGATCAGAACAAATTACAGCTGGGTTCTGAGTAATGTTCCAAGGCCACTAAAACCCGAGGAAAACAGTTTCCAGTTTGAAAGGTCTCTCCTATGAAGAAACATATTTAAACAGTAGAAACTGATGCTTAACTATTTTTCTTCCCTCAGTCCCAGCGTCCTGCCCCGTCCTCACCCTCAGGACTCCCAGGACCCGGGCCGTGGTGGGGGATGTGGTGGAGCTTCACTGCGAGGCCCAGAGCGGCTCTCCCCCGATCCAGTACCGGTTTTATCACGAGGATGTCTCCCTGGGGAGCAGCTCGGCCCCCTCTGGAGGAGGAGCATCCTTCAACCTCTCTCTGACCCCAGAACATTCTGGAAACTATGCCTGTGAGGCTGATAATGGCCTGGGGGCCCAGCGCAGCGAAGCGTTTACACTCAGCGTCACAGGTGGGTTGGTCCTACCCTCAAGCAACACAACCAAGCCTGGCATGCCTTCTCTCCCCAGTGGCCAGACTGGAGCTCCGACACCCCCACTGCCGGTGTGACAGCCCAGCCGGGGACTTCCTGCCGGCACAAACCCATCTGCAAGTCCAGGTCCCTTCCTGCAGTTACGGCTGTAGGAGCCTGGACCTTCCAAGCAGCACAGTCTTCCTATATGGGATCAAAACTCCTCGCTAAAAATGCAAAAGCTTTTTAGACCATACACTATATACTGATCTATAAGTATGATTACTGAAAGGGAAATTAAGAAATTTTGAGTACGTGCTTCTCTGCTCCAAAAAAAGTTTTGGCCATTCCTTGTCTGGATTTTTCTCCCTCTTACCCCCACAAGCCTCTACTCTTGTGCTTCTTTTATTACCAGGAATATAAATATGCCTCAAACTTCTTTATTAAAAACTCTATATTAACATTAACTCCATGCATAGCCTTTCAGGAGACACAACCAAACCTGTTTACAAAGTGATTCTTTTTTTTTTTTTTAAAGGTTTTATTTATTTATTTGACAGAGAAAGACACAGCGATAGAGGGAACATAAGCAGGGGGAAGTGGGAGAGGGAGAAGCAGGCTTCCCGCCGAGCAGGGAGCCCGATGCGGGGCTCGATCCCAGGACCCTGAGATCATGACCTGAGCTGAAGGCAGAGGCTCAACGGCTGAGCCACCCAGGCGCCCCTACAAAGTGATTCTTAAAGCAGTGGTGGCACAGGAAGCACAGAGAGGTGAAAGCAAGATGGCATGGATGGAATCGGTCAGCCCTCCACCAAACTCCTCCATTCTCTATGCTACCCTCTGACCTCTTGCCATTAAGTATTATATCCAAAGGGAAACTGCTTCTTGTGAGCTCTGAACCTATTGTGATGGCCCCTCCTGGCTGGCCAAACCTCCAGACTCCTGCTTAGGAAGAACTGGGGTATAGCAAAACTATGTAGGGACAGTTGAGAAGAATGTTCTGGTCATCACCATTATCACCACCACCATCACCATCACCACCACCATCACCACCACCATCACCGTCATCACCACCACCATCACCACCACCATCACCGTCATCACCACCACCATCACCGCCACCATCACCGTCATCACCACCACCATCACCGCCACCATCACCGTCATCACCACCACCATCACCGCCACCATCACCGTCATCACCACCACCATCACCGCCACCATCACCGTCATCACCACCACCATCACCGCCACCATCACCGTCATCACCACCACCATCACCGCCACCATCACCACCACCACCACCACCATCACCATCATCACCACCACCATCACCACCATCATCACCACCACCATCACCACCACCATCACCACCCCCACCACCATCACCATCACCACCATCACCACCACAATCACCACCACCACCACCTCACCACCATCACCACCACCATCACCATCATCATCACCATCACCATCATTACCACCAACATCATCATCACCATCACAACCATCATCACCACCACCATCACCACCACCATCACCACCACCATCACCATCATCATCACCATCACCATCATTACCACCAACATCATCATCATCACCATCACAACCATCATCACCACCATCATTACCACCACCATCACCACCATCATTACCACCACCATCACCACCACCATCACCACCATCACCACCACCATCACCACCATCACCATCATCACCACCACAATCACCACCACCACCACCATCACCACCACCACCACCATCACCACCACCACCACCATCACCACCATCACCACCACCATCACCGTCATCACCACCACCATCACCACCACCATCACCACCATCACAACCACCATCATCACCACCACCATCACCACCATCACCACCATTATCACCCCAGCATCACCACCACCATCACCATCATCACCACCACCATCACCACCACCATCACCACCACCATCACTGTCATCACCACCACCATCACCACCACCATCACCACCAGCATCACCATCATCACAACCATCACCGTCATCATCACCACCATCACCACCACCATCACCACCAGCATCACCATCATCACCACCATCACCACCATCATTACCACCAGCATCACCATCACCACCACCATCACCGTCATCACCACCACCACCATCACTGTCATCACCACCACCATCACCACCATCATTACCACCAGCATCACCATCACCACCATCACCACCACCATCACCATCACCACCAGCATCACCATCATCACCACCATCACCGTCATCACCACCACCATCACCACCACCATCACCACCATCATCACCACAAGCATCACCAACACCATCACCACCATCATCACCAGCACCATCACCACCATCACCACCACCACCATCACCACCACCATCACCACCACCACCACCATCACCACCATCACCACCACCATCACCACCACCACCACCATCACCACCACAATCACCACCACCACCACCATCACCACCACCATCACCACCACCATCACCGTCATCACCACCACCATCACCACCACCATCACCATCACCACATCACCACCACCATCACCGTCATCACCACCACCATCACCACCACCATCACTGTCATCACCACCACCACCATCACCATCATCACCACCACCATCACCACCACCATCACCACCACCATCACTGTCATCACCATCACCACCATCACCGTCATCACCTCCACCATCACCACCATCACCACCACCACCACCATCACCATCATCACCATCACCATCATTACCACCATCATCATCATCACCATCACAACCATCATCACCACCACCATCACCACCATCATTACCACCAGCATCACCATCATCACCACCACCACCATCATCACCACCAGCATCACCAGCATCACCACCACCACCATCATCATCACCACCATCACCACCACCATCACCACCACCACCACCATCACCACCACCACCACCACCATCACCAACATCATCATCATCACCATCACAACCACCATCACCACCATCATCATCACCACCATCACCATCACCACCATCATTACCACCAGCATCACCATCATCACCACCAGCATCACCATCATCATCACCCCTGAGTCCTTGCATGTGCTAGGCCCTGTGCTTAGTACTTAGCATGTAATATCTCATTTCATCTTTAAGATAAACCAGTGAAACTACTTTTATCCCCAATTTGCAGGAGAGGTAGGTGAGGCTCAGAGGTAGAAAGTAGCCAGTTTACACACAGCTGGGAATGGGACAGCCAGGTTGAGGCATGGGCCTACCCAGGTCTCCACCTAAGTCTACATCGTGACATTCCTTCATCCTTTGTGGCCATGTTTTAACACAACTTTTGAGTTTTTAGTAATTCATTTTTCTGAAGGAATACATAAATCTTCATGATAAGAAAAGTGAATGGTACAAAAGGGACAATATGAAAAGTAAAGGTCTCATTCTACCTGCAGGCACACACTTTCATGTCCACATACTTCCAAGATATAACCACTGTTAATAGTTTCATGGGAGAAAAGAAAAAAAGGAAAAGGAAAAGAAAGGAAAGGAAAGGAAAAGAAAATAGTTTCATGAGTATTTTTCTCTCTTTTTAAAAATTTTTTATTTAAATTTAATTTAGTTAACATATGTAGTATTAGTTTCAGGGATAGAATTTAGTAATTCGTCAGTTGCATATAACACCCAGTGCTCATTACATCAAGTGCCTCCTTAATGCCCATCACCCAGTTACCTCATCCCCCACCCATCTGCCCTCCAGCAACCCTCAGTTTGTTTCCTAAAGTTAAGAGTCTCTTATGGTTTGTCTCCCTCTCTGCTTTTGTCTTATTTTAGTCTTCCCTCCCTTCTCCTATCTTCATCTGTTTTGTTTCTTAAATTCCACATATGAGTGAGATCATATGGTATTTGTCTTTTTCTGACTGACTTATTTCTTTTAGCATAATACCCTTTAGAAGTCCTAGCCTCAGCAATCAGACAACTAAAAGAAATAAAAGGCATCCAAATTGGCAAAGAAGAAGTCAAATTTTCACTCTTCACAGATGACATTATAGTCTATGTAGAAAACGCAACATACCCCACCCCAAAATTGCTAGAACTCATGAATACTTTTCTAGAAACATTCAAATATATTATAAACATAAAGGTGTAAAGTTTTTTCACAGAAGTAGAATCAGGTTATACATAATTATGCAACTTGCATTTTCACTTAAAAAATACATCTTGGACGTCTTTTGTATTTCATCAGTCAGTTAACTATCCCTAAAGGAAGCAGTCTTAGAGGCAGATTTGCAGGGTCAAATTTGATGTGCATTTTAAATTTGGCAACTTAAGTTTGCCAAATTTGAGAAAGTGTCTCAAATCCGCAATCCCGCCTAGAGCATGTTGAGGTGCCTGTTTGTCCACAAGTCCAAGAGTATTATCTGTCTTTTTAGGCTTTGTCCTTCTGATGGGTGTTTTTATTTGTATGTATTTAATTAGTAACGGAGATAATTATCTATTGGCTACTTGAAGTTTTCAGCGATTCATACCCTTTCCACACTTTCCTGTTGGGTATTTTTGTGCATCTGTAGATTAAGGTCAGTAGCTTTGTCTGTCATATGAGTTTCAATCTAATTTCCAAGATTGAGATCTGGCCTCTGCCATTTGTTTATAATTTCTGCTCATTTACGAATATGTTAGAAGTAGGAACTTGTATTAACTTTTTGTCTCCCTCAGTCCCAGCGTCCCGCCCCGTCCTCACCCTCAGGACGCCCGGGACCCAGGCCTTCCCTGGGGACGTGGTGGAGCTTCGCTGTGAGGCCCAGAGCGGCTCTCCCCCAATCCAGTACCGGTTTTATCACGAGGATGTCACCCTGGGGAGCAGCTCGGCCCCCTCTGGAGGAGGAGCGTCCTTCAACCTCTCTCTGACCCCAGAACGTTCTGGAAACTACTCCTGTGAAGCCGACAACGGCCTGGGGCCCCAGCGCAGCGAGGAGGTTCCACTGTCCATCTCAGGTAAGTTTCCTGTGCCCAGGCCACCGGTGTGGACAGATATCCCCTCCAAGGATATTCTGATAATCCTCACGATGTGCGAGCAGAGTACTTCTTCTCAAGGACAGGGACACGAAGCTGAGGGTTCTCTACGTGGTCCTCCTCTGAAGTGTGTCTGAAGGGGTGGTACTAGAGTGGGAGCAGGGGGCCAAGGAGGACCACCGACTATGATGCTCGCTGGTGGGCCCCGTCCCTTCCGGCCCTCCAGTCTGGCCTCAGCCGCAGACATGAGCTTCCTCCCCAAGAGCAGAGCCATTTCCCGGGCTGCTGCCTAGGCCCCCAGTCCTGGTGCCTGGACTCTTCCTCCCTCCCAGGCCCAGCATCAGCTGCCGGGGTCAGAGCAGCTCAAGACCACGAGCCTCTCCCTGCAGCTCACGTGCGGCTCTCCCCTCCAGGGCGGACAGGGAGCAGAAGCGGCTCTGTTGCCACCGGCGTGGCTGGGGGCCTGCTCAGCGTGGTGGGCCTCGTGGTCTTAGCACAGCTGCTGTATTACCGCCTCCCCAGGAGAGCAGGTGGGTACCTTCCGCTTGAGGCCCTGCCCTCCCCGCCGCCTCCCCTCAGGCTGCCTTTGTAAGCACCCCTGAGCTCGCAACAGCTCCCCACCTTCCCCGCCTGCTCCCCCAGAATTCGTCTTTACAAACACAGGGTTCCCAAAACAGCTCCAGTGCACCAAGATGCCTCGACGAGACAGAGTTTATCCAGAATCATAAACCTCAGTGTGTCTCCCTCTCCACCCTTACGAGCCCCCAGGGAAGGGGAGGAAGAGGAGAAAGCCCGAGAAATAGGAATGGGAGCAGAAACCCAGTGGGATCTGCTGACCTCCTGATTGTTTAATATGCAGTGTGTCCACCGCGGATCAGACCTGTTTCCCGCTGGCAGCTGTGGAGCATTGCTCTTGACAAAATCCTCTTTCATGGTGTGACTATGCCCCGCTGCAAGCCAGGCTCAGCAGTTTTCGCCCCATCTGCCACCTCCCTTGGGCACAGCGGAGCCGGGTCCACCTAGTGCTGGCGGCCTGTGCAGCAGGTTCTCGTGAGCCTCCTAGCAGCTGTGCCCCTTGTGACGGCCTCCTTCCCCTGGCTCCAGTGACCCTCTGCTTTCCTTTGCAGGAGGAAGGCCAACCTCCGGCCCCTCCAGGTAAGACCCGGGCTGTGCTGCTTGTGGCTCATGAGATGCCCACAGGGGATAAAAATGAACCAGGTCTGGCCACTGCTGGGGACACAGACAGGTTGTGCACCTTCGTGTTGCTGTTTTGCTTGGCATATGTCGAGGCAGTTGCCAGGACCTTCTCACCACCACCTTAGCTACACATACCTTCTTGCATCAAGAGTTAAGTGCTTTTTATTTAGTAACTTACATTCTCTACCACTGCCGCCTTGCTTGTCTGAGTGACCACTATAAGACTGAATCCATCCATGTCCTAAGCTAGTCTCACCTTGGCCACTGCAAAGCTCTGGACATGACCAACCTAATACCTGCTCTGGGGACACCCGAGACGATGGAGTCACACGACCGGCCACCCAGAGAGACCGCTCTTCCCACCGGAGGTGGTGCCTGTAAGAAGGGGCTGCCATCGTGGATCCCAGAGGCTAACCTTGGGACCCCCACCATGGCTCACAAACCATCTCTGGGCAAGCCCATGGCTGCAGCATCCAGACCATGCAGAGTTCCTCTGAGCACTCATCATGACTGATTTCTCTGAGATCCTGATCTAAGAGTTCGAATCCTGGCTCTTGCCCTTTGTAGTCACGTGGTCTTGAGCAAGTCACTTCGCCTCTTGGAACCATCACCTTCTCCATCTATAAAAGAGGGATAATGATAGAATCCGCTTCATATTGTTATAAGCATTAGCACAGTGCCTGGTGTGTATCAGGTGCCCACGAAGTCTGGAAACATCGTGGTTTGTAATGTGATCGTTCATACCAGCAGAACGTCGGGTATGTGCTCACCTACGCGTCCAAGCTTGGCAGCCAGCCGCTGGTATAAAGACCTGCAAGCAGGGAGTGATGATTACAGCGGCTTCGTCAGGGCTGCTGGGAGACATGGCTATTTCTGTCTCACAGGAGCCCTTCAGACTCGGACCCCCAGGAGCCCACCTACTACAATGTTCCAGGCTGGATGGAGCTGCAACCGGTGTATAGCAATGGTGAGGACCAAGGACCCCCCACTAGGGCAGGGACCCCAGGGTTGGTCCAGGCGGGGGTGGGGCAGGAGAGGACCATGGGGCTGTGCAGAGGACAAGCTCTGGCTGGGGGAAGTAGGGTCGGATAAGAGGCAAGGACCTTATAGCTCTCTCAAACTGCCCCTTCTTTCCAAGTCAACCCTAAAGGAGGAGATGTGGTGTACTCAGAAGTGCGGACGATTCAGGAGGGGAACAGACATGCAGGTAAGACCCGTGGACTCTCGACTTCGAAGGCACCAGCCGCACGCAGCTCGGCCTCCACCCCTTCTGCAGGTCTGGGCCGACCGGACACAGAGCTGCCCCTCACGCAGGGTCGCTGGTTTTCTTCACTTGCGCCCACCTGCCCTGCTGGGCTCCCCGGCCCCACCATGCCAGCCGTGCTCTCCATCCCCCACCGACGGCCTCGGGAGAGCCTGGGGGACACCTGCTCTGTCCAGGCTTTGGCATTCCCCGATGTCAAGAGACATGGGCTGGCATTTCTCTTCTCCCTCCATCACCTTTCTATTGCTGCCGTGACGCATGTCACCGACGCATGATCTTACGGTGCTGGAGGTCAGAGGCCAGACACAGGCCTCCCCGGGCTGCGCTCCTTTCTGGAGGCTCCAGGGGAAAAAGTACTTTCTTGCCCTTTCTGGCTTCTCAAGGACACCCCTCCACACGGCTCATGGCCCCTTCCTCCATCTTCAAAGCGGACAGTGCTGTGCTGCATCCCTCTGATCATTCGTCCAAAGCCGGGTCTCCCTCTGAGCACAGCTGGGAAAGTTCTCTGATTTAAAGTTCTCCCTAAAATCTCACCTGGATAATCCAGGATAATCTCCCACTGCAAGGTGCTTAATCTGAATCACATCTGCGAGCGAAGTCCCTTCTTTCGAGGTCACACACTCACAGGCTCCAGGGATTGGGACACAGACATCTCGGGGGCATGACTCTTCCTCCCACTCTAACCCACAGGGTTGAGAAAGCAGATGTCGTCCCAGCAGCTTGAGGATGACTCACTGCTGCTGGGCTGGCTCTGCCCATCCTCTCCGGTGGGTGCTCAGCCATGGCCGGCCCCAGCCCGGCTCCCTCCTGCACAAGAGACCTGCCTCTGGGGCAGACTCCCTTTCACCTGTGCTCTGTAAGGAGCGCTGTGTGATTTTACCCATTCTGCTTCCCTCTCTGGTTTTCTGATCCTCTTGTATAAAGTCAAACGAACTGTGTTTGTGCCCATGCTTGGTTCAATGGCTTACCTGTCACACACAGGAACTTGCTCATACTCACAACTTCCTTTGAGGTGAGTATTGTTATTATCTCAATCTTATAAATGAGGGAACTAAGGCCAAGGACCTTAAGTGAGACCGGCCTGAAGTCACAAAGCCTAGACAGTCCCTCCAAGCCAACAGGAGAGAGCCGCCCGCCGGATGTCACATTCCACGTTCCAGATTTAGGATAGTATATAAAAGTAATAACAACACCTAACGTCCCACCAACATGTGTTGAGATCCTGTGTGCCAAGTACAGTTCCAGGTGCTATAAATAAATACGCTATGTGCGCTTATATATTTAATGCTTGTTTATGTGTTTATTCATAGCAGTCAGGACCGTACCTGGCACACGTGACGGACACTGGAAAATACACACACACGCACGCACACACACAAACTCATATCAATTTACAGTAACCCCAGAGGGGGATGATGTTATTACTCCCACCATATGGAGGAGACCACCAGGGCAGGAGAGGTGGCCGTGACCTGCCTGAGGCCACACAGGTGACCCGGCCGGGCTCTCCGCAGTGCATGCAAGGAGTCTGAGCTCAAAGCACTAACAAGAGAAGAGGTGGTCTCAGGGAGCCTGGGGAGCTGGGAGGGATGCTGAGGAGGGCTGGGCCCCACCGGAGGCCGGGGTCTCAGGCCAGGGCCCTGGCGGTACAGGGAGGCTGCCGTCCGGGCGGGGAGAGGACCCGGGGTGGGACGGGGCCGGTGGGGACGTGGGGCGGGGCGAGAGCGCTGGGTCATCTTTGCCAGCTGAGTGCTGCTCTTCTTCCCACAGCAGCTTCAAACTCCACATTAAGGCTCCTCCAGACCCACCTGCCCTCCCACGGCCCGGCCGCCGGCCAGCAGCGGCTTTCCAGACCCCAGGGCTCCTCTGTCATCTACTCGCAGGTAAAGGTGGCACCACTCCCGGCCTCCGCGGCTCCTCGCAGCTGAGTCCACACACCGGCCCTGCACCCTAAGCCATCCTGGGGACAGGGACATGGAAGTGGGAAGATCTGAGTGGCTCCAGGCCCCATCCTGTGGCCTCGGCCATCAGCGTGACCAGAGCACGGGACCTGCAGGACACGGCTGTTTCCCAAGTGACAGGCTGGAGCTTGTGGGTTTTTTGTCCAGTGACGTGTGTCTCCCACCCAGGACCATCTTGTCCCCTGGCTTCCTCAGCAGGCTTCAGCCACAGTCTCTTCTCTGAGTCCCACTCCCACATACACCCCAAACTCTACCCAGTGGGGCCTGCTCCTGGACATCTGTGGACATCTGTGCCCTGTGGACACCTGTCCTCCCCACAGACATCTGCCCCCGCCCCCCGTCAACGCCCGTTCTCCCTGCGGACACCTGTCCTCCCCCGATGGGCACCTGCCCCCCACAGTGGCTTTCCTCAATGGTCATCACCCTGGCAGGACTCTACTGCAGCACTCAGCCAGGTGGGACAGCATGTGGCCCTGGGAACAGGCACGGGCAGTCTGCGGACCTTCTCACCATGGGGCTGCACTCTGTGCCCCCATCTGCCTCAGACACTAAGGTCAGCCCCTGACACCAGGACAGCTTCTCCCCTGCAAACGGGCTGATACCCCTGCCCGAGTCGGTGGGTTCACAGCCCCTTCCCGTGCGCCCTCCTGTGCGGGCACAGAGATGTCCTCTCACCCGTCACCGGGAGGAGACACACATTCCAAGCATGGGCCGTTCTGACAGAGCCACCTCCGAATGTCATAAAGACAGAGAACGGGGGACGGAGGAGGTCTGACAGTCTAGTAGGGACCGTGATTGGATGCCAGATCAAGAAGAAGCCACGGGAGAAATTTTGGACACAGGGAAAAAAGAATATGAACTTTATAGTATTGATACTATTGAATCAATAATCTGATATTACTTTAAGAATATTTTAGAAAATATTTGAAATACCTTGAAGCGATTCAGTAAAAATGTTTAAATGTGTGTGTTTGTGTGTGTGTTAGTGCACATTTCTTTGAGTTTGTGTGTGTATTCGGCCCCTGAGCAGCCTCCTGGGAGCACCCCCAGGCAGTGAGGTTGGTCCCTCCACGCTCTGACATGGGTCAGAAGGGTGATTGCGTCAGGGGCCACTCTAGGCCACGCCACACCCAAAGCCAAAAGCCCCTCTCTGCCCTATTACCCTTCCCGGATTATGTCATCTGAACTGTCTGGCCGTCCTTTGGGGCCAGCGTGCCAACCACTGAGCACCGCAGATACTCCCGAGACAGTTAAGCTCTGTCGGGGAGGGAAAGGCTCTGGGGCCATAACCGTGGACTACTGGGGGGTGTAGGGAAAATGTAGGACTTGGGTGTACAACAGAAAAACCCCAAGCTGACCTCCACACAGCAGGTTAGAAGGCAGTCTGAACACAGGTAGGGGTCTCTGTGAAGACTGTGTGCAGAGAACAAGTCGCTTGGATGATACACCGGTTAGAACTCAAAGATCCTAACCTGGTCTTAGTCCCTGATGATGCGGTGGAGACCTCTGATCCCCCAGGAGCAGCAACAATAAACATAACAGCAACTAGGAAGCCCTGGAGAAACCAGACAGATGAGGGGGTCCTGCTTTGAACCTGACACAGGCTCAATGCGAGGTGGTGGTGGGCAGATGACCGAGTGGAAGGCAGACACCATCCCCCGCGGACCGTTGTCCTCCGAGCTCCCAAGGTTTCCCTACATAGCTTTTTATTTCCTCCCGCGGGGGCCTCATTCCGGTGCTTGCTTCTGCGCGGGTAAGGCTCACGGCATCATGATGCCTTCACGCTGTGTCAATGCATTTTCAGAATCAAACCAAAGCACAGGACACTTAACGACAGTTGCTTCGGTCTTTTTTTTTTTTTTTTAAGAATTTTTTTTATTTATTCATTTGAGACAGAAAGATACAGAGTGAGACAGAGAGAGAGCAAGAGCAGGGGGAGCAGCAGAGGAAGAGGGAGAAGCAGACTCCTTGCTGAGCAGGGGACCTGGAGATCATGACCTGAGCTGGAGGCAGACGCTTAAACCAGCTGAGCCACCCAAGCACCCCCGCTTCGGTCTTTATGTACGATAAACACGCTAACCTGACAGAAATCAGAGGCAGCGAGCCCAGGCCCATCTACGCGCACTATTTCCTCATTTCCTATAGTCGAGAACCAGCAGATTTTGTCTTGAGATGATACAACGAGAAATAGATTCAAGTCACTCTTTTTAAGCATAAATCGAACCCTGGAAAAACCTTGTAATTTTACAAGTCAAAGCCAGGAAGTAGAGGGGCAGGAAGAAAGGAAGGTCATAAAAGACTAAATTCTTTCTCTTCCCTACAGTGGAGTTAATAGACACTCTCTAAAGTTGATAAATCCAGAATTTGCAGATGGTATCGTGACATTTATATCTGTGAGCCAATAACCAGATGACTAAAAACAGAAATTGTTAATTGCAGGGGCAAACCTCAAGTAAAAGGAGGAGAAACTTCCCTTTCGTTGTCCGCTCTGATCTACCGTTTGAATTTTTAAGCACAAGCATGTGTCCTTTGCAGGAGGACGTGTCTCTGTGGAGGGGTATCAGAGGATTGTTGCTGCACAGTGAAAACTCAAGGTAAAGCTGACCACTAGTGACCACTGGATGCCACTGGGTCCCCGGGCTGGCGCCAGGCCTGGGCGAAGAGTAGCCAGGAACAAGCTGGGGGAGCTGCGTCCTGTCTCCTGGGGGCCACCCTGCTGGAGACTGGTGGCCTTGCCAGGTGCCAGCAGCAGGAGAAGCATCCTGCTCCCGGACACGGCAGCCCCAGGCTGCCCAGGGGTTAGTGCCCTGCCTGGAGCACCCTGCCGTGTGGCATCACCTCGGGAGAAAACGCGCTGATGGACAGGTGCTGCAGGAAGGCGGGGCGGGGCAGGCGGCGCGAGGAGGGGCAGAGACGGGAAAGCCCCGGAAGGCGGCGTGGGATGGGACAGAGGCCAGCGGGCCAAGAAGCCATCGCATCAGGCAAGAGGGTGGAGCCCAGACTCCTGAGATCTGCCCCGTGCCTCGTGCCCCAGGTCAGCTGCCTAACCCGAGGCCGGCTTAGTGCGCTCACCTGCAGGGTGGGGTAAGGACAGGACCTACCCCAAGCAGCTGTGGTGAAGACTAAGATTTAAACATTTAAAAAACTGTTTTCTTGGGCGCCTGGGTGGCTCAGTTGGTTAAGCGACTGCCTTCGGCTCAGGTCATGATCCTGGAGTCCCGGGATCGAGTCCCGCATCGGGCTCCCTGTTCAGCAGGGTGTCTGCTTCTCCCTCTGACTTTCCTCCTTCTCATGCTCTCTGTCTCTCATTCTCTCTCTCTCAAATAAATAAATAAATAAAATCTTAAAAAAAAAAATTTAAAAAAAAAAACTGTTTTCTCAGCTTGGTAGTCTCCCATAAAGCTACACCCACACTTACAGCAGCCAGCAAGCCCTCCCCCCATCTCTGACCCCAGGGAAGTGAAAACCACCATTTACACCAAAACCTGCGCGTGAACATTTTTAGCAGTTTGATGACAAGTCTCCAAAAACTGGAAACAACGCAAATATCCCCAAACTGGTAAACGGATCAATCAAATGGACAAATCCCATACAATGGAATCTCACTGGGCACTAAAGAGAAAGACGGAGCTACTGGTCTCTGCGACCGCAGGGCTGAAGCTCACCTGCATCGCCCCGCGTGAAAGAACCATCTTCAGAAACTACAGACTGCGCACATCCATTTTCATGGTACCCCTACAAGGAGGAACCACAGGGACAGCTAGCCCGGCAGGGGCTGGAGCGCCGGGAGGGCTGGGCTGCAGGGCTCCCCACAAAAGGGACAGGGGGGTTCTTGGCGGCGATGGAATGTTCTGTCTTGACTGTGCTGCTGGTGGTTACATGAGCGTCTGTATTTGCCAAGACTCAGACCATGCACTAGAAAGAGTACATGTTTAAGTGGAAGGAGGCCTGTCTCTCGGGGAGCCTTTGTCCTTGTTGCGCCCCTGCCGGCTTCTCCTTCCCCAGAGCTTTACAGGGCTCAAGTTTCTGTCCAGAAGGCCCTTCCGGAGAGAGGCTAGCTCCGACCCCAGCCCCACGCCCGGCGCCGCTCACTGGCCCTTCGCGCGGCTTCCAGGCTCTTCACGGTCTTATCGCTGTGGGACCTCCTGTCACAGCGGCTCGTTTCCCCATCCTCTCCTCCCGCTAAGGCGCGGAGACCCCACAGCCCCCTTGGGTAATGCGTAGACAGTGCCCAGCAGGGTCTCGTTAAGTATGTTGTGAACGATGAAGGAATGATGCTTAGAGCAGAGCTGGGCGCGTGGACAGTAGTCCTTACGCGGTAGCTCTACCACCGTCATGTCTAGTGGTCACTCGTAGTGCTGGTGGCGATGCCAGGCCATGCGTCACCTTTATTAAAACGACACACGGCCCGGCGGTAACGTAAGTAGGTCTCTCTTCTCTTCCAGCGGAAGGACTGCACACATCGCAAAGGCTCAGCCAAAGCCAGGTCAAGTTGTTCGAGTGTCCAGGCCCAGAAGAGTTGCTAGGAAGCCCCGGGAGGGACGGGGCGGGAGCGGGAGAGGCCAGCATGCTGCTGTGGCCAATCCCCTGTGATGGGGGGGGACCTGTCCTGGCCTCCGGGAGCTCAGCCTGGCCGAGGGGACGGGGCTGCGGGGGACTGGGAGGGGGGGGGTCTCGTGATTGTTTGCTATCCCACCTGGCAGCAGACTGGAACCCCACACTTCTTTCCGTCCAGGCTCCGCTTCCGTGCACACCCCGCCCCGCACGCACGGGGGACACCTTCAGTGTCCAGACCCCGCCCCTGCCCCGCACGCACCGGGGACGCCTTCAGTGTCCAGTACCCGCCCCGCACGCACGGGGGACACTTTCAGTGTCCAGACCCCGCCCCTGCCCCGCACGCACCGGGGACACCTGCAGTGTCCAGCCCCCGCCCCGCATGCACGGGGGACACTTTCAGTGTCCAGCCCCCGCCCCGCACGCATCGGGGACGCCTTCAGTGACAGATAAGAGCTCTAGTCCCAGAAGGTTGACAGCCTGCACTTGAGGCAGCTTTGGTCCTAGGCTGGGGGTGTCTGTGATGGGAGACGGACGGTGGGATCCAGCACTCCGACTCAGCCCCAGGATGCCCCGTGCACCTGCGTGGACACACCGAGACTTTAGCCCGAAACAGGTAATACTCCGGGGGTCTATTTGTTTACATTTTTTTCTGGTTTATTGCCTGTGGTTAAGGTTAAGATCAACTGGTTAAATAAAGTCGTATGTTGAGAAATACAGGGGAGCTGAATGGCTGTGACTCCGGAGGCCCAGGTGAAGGCCCCGCCAACTCCGCCAGGTATTTTGGGATGAAGCCAGAGCCCCTGTCCCCACAGCGTGCGTGTAGTTTAAGCCCCCAGCCTGCTGGCAGCCGTATGGTTATCTTCACCTGTCAACTAAGCAAGGCGCGGGCAGCTGGTAAAACAGTATTCCCAGGTGTCTGTGAGGGCGTTTCCAAAAGAAATTAGCGCTTGGATTGGGAGACTAAAAATCACCCTTACCACTGTAGGTGGCTTCAGCCAATGGGTTGAGGCCCCAGTAGACCCAGTAGAACAAAACGGTGGAGGGAAGGCAGATCCACACGCCGCCTGAGCGGCGCATCCGCCTTCTCCCGGGGGGCCAGCAGCGCCCAGCTTCTTGGGTCCTCAGGCTGAGACTGGGACTCCCCTGCTGGCTTCGCGGCCCCAGTCCCACCCACAGGGGCTCCTCAGTCGCCGTGTCCAGTGAGCCCACCCTCACCACGTCTCTTCCCCTCTGTCCCTTCCTCTCTGTCCATGGGTCTGTCTGGCCTGTTGGTTCTGTTCCTCCCGAGAACCCCGGCTGACACAGCAGCCCCAGGGTGACCAAGACCGCTTGTCACCAGGGAAGTTCTTGCTATCGAGATTTAAAGAAAAAGTCTCAAGGCCAAAATCTGTTGTTGCTGTTTGCGTTGGGGTTAGGGTCTTGCTCCCATCAAACTCCTCCCCGCTCTGAGGGAAGAGAAGACCCCCCCCCCCCCTCCAATGAAGCTTGCTAACTGGTTTTCACAGAAGACACATTAAAACCTTGATGTTTCGGGCGCCTGGGTGGCTCAGTTGGTTAAGCGACTGCCTTCGGCTCAGGTCATGGTCCTGGAGTCCCGGGATCGAGTCCCGCATCGGGCTCCCTGCTCGGTGGGGAGCCTGCTTCTCCCTCTGACCCTCCTCCCTCTCATGCTCTCTGTCTCTCATTCTCTCTCTCAAATAAATAAATAAAATCTTTAAAAAAAATAAAAATAAAAAATAAAACCTTGATGTTTCAACAGTTTAAAGGACGAAATGTTTAGATACATTATTCAAGTCATAAGAAAACAATTAGGTAAATGTTAAAGCTGCTTTGGAACGTTACTCTGGTGGACACAAATGATTCAGCAGCACGTTGCTCAAACTGTTTGGCGTGTGGTGTTACAGGACTTCTTTTCCATGCTTGAAAGATCATTGTGTCAAGGGAAGGAGATCACCGTCCTCTTCCAACAAAACAAACATTTTAGAGGATTTCTGAATTTTTTATGAAAACCTAAACCCACATAGTGCTTTTGTTGCGGTAATTCCTGTCTTTCACATGTGAACAGGCGCTGCGCCATCCCCAGCTCTCACCAGCAGTGGAAAAGTACAGCCAGGGACTGGCCGCAACCCCCCCACCCCATCCTCCCTCTGTCACGTAGGCAGCTCCCCCAGGGCTGGCTGCCTGTGAGGTTTTCACAAAAACCCTGAGCTGCTTGTAACCTCAAGTTACACTTGCAGTTCTTGAATTTTGTCATTTGCCTGTTTTGCGCCCCAATCTGTATCCCCAGATCAAAACCCAGTAAAATCTCGAAAGAGGCCCGAAATAGGCAAGCCCAGGGGAGCTAGGTCCGAAGTCAGGGTCAAAGGAGGAGGAACCCCAGGTTTAAGTGGCTGGTGAAAGCTTCCTTTAGGGAAAAGAGAGTTAGCTGGACTCTGTGGGAGGGAAGGGAGGACCGGAGATGGTTCACGGGAAGGTTGGTGGGACCACCAGACACTCCTCAGACGCTTGGTCCACCCTGGGGCTGGGGTCCACACTCATGAGGTCACCAGCTTCAAAAGGAAAGGGCTCTCCAGTTTCTGTCCTTCACACAAGGCTCTTGAGAGCTAGTAACCCTGTGTGGTGGGGACGGATTGCGCCGGCCACCAACACCAGGACGGAGAAACACAACATGTGCAAGGCTCATGTGACCAACAGCAGAACGCATGGCGGCCACGTGGCCAGTATTTGAGGCAGGCCGTCAGGGCCCCAGAGGCAGGCTCCGTCGCCAACAAGGTTTTCTAGAAGGGCCGACAATAATAAGCCCACGATGGAGCACCAGCCCAAGAATCTCCTCACAAGTGCCAAATGAAAGAGATGCAGCTTGAGAAAGATGCAGGCCAAACAAATGCATAACAGTTGAAAGTGCCCATTTCAAAGCCTGGCTCTGGGTCACTGAGCCCCTGACAGACGTGGACAGTGTCTCTCTCACAAGCACCTGCCGGCCCGGGCCCTCGCCACCCCGCCCGCCTCTGCCTGTTCTGGAGACAGCCTACTTGCAAAAGATAAACCAAAAACCCAAACCGAAGCACTAAGACCTAATCATCAAATCCTGCCACGCGGACTTGGAGACCGCCAGGGCCACAGCCCTCCGCACCCTCCAGGGCCCATCGTGGGTGGGCCTGCTTCTCTCATGTGGGGGTAATAACAGGAGAGGGGGGAGCTGCCTACGTGACAGAGGGAGGATTTTCCCGAAGGCAATGTCGACCTTTTGATACTTTATGTCACAGTGTCTGAAGCCTCACAATCTCCCCATTTGGAGGCAGAAGACTTTCACAACGTATTTCTAGAGTAATTCTACATTTTATTCTTTGTGAAAAGCTGTTTTCACAGGACTGCTGAGTTCTCTCAAACAACCCTCCAGACAAATGATAGGGAGTGGCCTCAGCCTGACAAATGAATTTGGGGGAGCCTCAGTCCATGGAGAATGGATTCCTTCGGTCCCCCACAGCCAGACTGCCGCTCCAGTCCGGCCAGCTACATGTGATTGCAAAAGAGCCCTTGGGGACGCGGACGAAAGACGGGAAGATGCTGGACTGGGACAGAATATCATGTGTCAGCGTCTGTAGGAGCATCAGCTCACCTCGGCACACAGAGAGGATGCTGTCACCCCAGCAGGTGGATGATCTACCCCCTGGGGCTGTTTCCAATCTGTCTGTGAGCACTCAGCAGGGAGCATGCCCGTGTTAGCAGGAAAGGAGGGGTGTAACAGGACTGAGCAGCAAGGACTCACTGTCAAAGCCCAGAAGCATCCAGAAAGAAAGCCACTGGGTAGGGTGGAGGCAGGAAGGCTCTGTGCTCCTCACCTTGGCCTCCCCCCTGGTCTTCAGGACAACCATCCAGATGGTGACAGCCTTTCCCCGTCTGTGCCCCCCATGGAGAAGCTGGGTCCAGAGCCCTCCAGGAGGAGATGCGTTGTTTCCTTCCAGCCAGGGGTTCAGGAGTTCAGGAGACAACATCCCTTCATGAAGACACCTGTTTTGTCAGCCATGATGGTGGAAAGGGGATGTGGCTGGAACAGGTCTGAGCTCCCTTAAAGCAGAGGCACACATTCATTTCTTTACCTCATTTTGGTCAGAGTGCCGGCACCCAGGCTGAAGATCTCCTTATAAGAAAGGTCGCCAGAGTGTGAGTACAAGTTCCAGATGTGTCACCACATGCTCTCACCCCCTGACATCACTGGACATTGCCATCCCCTGGGAGACCCCAAGCCCCGTTCACCCTAGGGCCAACTTCTGATGGTGGCTGGGAGCCGGGGCCCGTCCCTGCCTCACTGGCACCTGAGAGTCTGCTCGGATGCTGGTTAAACACTTCTGGTGGCAGGGCGCTTATTACCCAAAACATCAGACCAGAGGGTATCTGGCCGAGCTGTCTACATTGCGGGACCACTATAATCCTTAGCAGTGCCTTCCTGGAAACGTCCCCTGAAAGGCACATGATGCCTACTGCTCTCATAATTGCAGGCAGTAGCTGGAGAGCCACAGTGTGGCACGGACGGAACAGGGGGACAGGGGAGACGCAGCAATGCTGACTCCATCCCAAGAGGGCTGATGGTATCCAGGAGGAGACCAAGGTTTCAAGGGACCGCTCCGTGGGGCTGCAGTTCCACCTCGCGCCACTGGGTGTCGCTGGCGGGAGGGGCACGGACCGCCCCGCCAGGCTCTCAGCTGCTCTCGAAACTCCCCGTGTATTATTAATTAATTAATTAATTATTAATTAAGTAATAATTAATATTAATAAATATTATTTATAATAACTTTATTACCACATTACTCAAAGGTGTGCAAATACAAAATCCGTACAGCTTATGCTTCTCGAATAACAACAAAAATTTAAAGTATAAAACTGGAAACAGAGCAGTACAATTCAAGTTAATGTTAATTTAACGTGGTGGGTGATGTTGCTCTGCTGGAACTAAATTGTTGATTTGGAATTTAATGGGACTAATGTGCATCCACGTTTTTTGGTCCACTGGTTATGGTCTTGAGTCCATTTACTATAAACATGATCAACTATAAGTTAAGTCATTTTTTTAATTTATAAGTTGACTCATTTTAAACCATCTACCCGTTCTTTGATGACCCACTAAATCGAGGAATGCAAGCTCAGTAACAGTTCATTCCTCTCCCACTTTACACACCCTCGCATGCAGTACAGACTCGTTATAATGCTGATTAGCTTTGAGGTATTCTCCAAAGAGAGTTACATAAATACTATTAATACCTTCTTTGTACTCTGCAGCCAGTGAGATCTGGTCAGACCTTGGCAAGCAGGAACCGCCAGGTCCCCTCCATCCTTCCTGCACCCCCTTGAGGTGTGACCTGGGCCCAGACGTGCAGCTGCTTTCCCCCTGGTCTCAGGGCCCCACCACAGCCACCTCAGGGCCCCACCACAGCCACCTCCACCAGCTTTTGCTGCAGAAACCACTGACCCCACAACCATGAGGCACTGCAGCGGGTGCCACCTGTGAGGGCAAGCATCTGAGCTCCGCTCCCAGCTGGGCTCAGCTCAGCTCTGCAGCCTCAGCTCTGGACCCGCTGATGCAGGGTCTGAAAGGGGCCTTCGCAGAAGACCATCGAACGCCGGACAACAACTGGGAAGCTGGGGGTTCATGTGGGCGCCACCCATCCCCTAGCCTCTGAAGTTAAGGTAGAAGGAGAGGCGCCCCATCAGCTCACCTGAGCAACCAGTTCCTTCCCGTGGCGCCAGTGTATGTGACAAGACTTGTGAGGATGTGGCTAAGCGTCTGCTGAGAACAATCCCCAAATATCCCGCTGTGATTCCAACATTCCCGCCACTGTTCTGCAGTGGTTGCTGCTCTCCCCCAGACACCAACAAGCATCTCAAGTGCGGGGAATTCTTGGTTCTAAATGAACACAACTCTTAGCCCTATGGCAGCCTAGATGCCCTGCTATGATTTTGTTCCAGTAAAAAGTAAATAAGTGAACTTTGCAACTTCTGCAAAGCTCTTCATCCTCACCCAACAATGTCTCCCAGAAGGGTTTGCAAAAAGCCATGTTTGCCAGCATGCTGTTTTCTCCAGGCTCAGCTCCTAGAGATAATACCAATGGTGCTGATACCCAGTGCCACGCAAAAATGAAAGTGCACACACAAATCCAAGGGGGCACTGCTGTCACCATGGGACAGAGCCAGCTCAGAAGCCCAGGCCACTGGCCCTGAGGGGTGGGTGTTCCCAGCAAATTTAGAGCAAATCCACAGAGACAAGCTCGCATTGTTTCCCATCTAAACCCACCTGTTGCAACAACTGAGTGGCCACACAGACATCCACATCTGACCCTACTCTGTGATTCTAAAAGGAAGATCCGAACAGAAAGGGGAGGCACAGCTTCACTCATAATATCCAGAGGCAAACGGCAGACCAAACCGTTCCCACTCCAACCCAAGAAGTTAAAAACCTAAATGACTCTAATACAGAGTTGTAGGAAAGTTAACTTTTTTCTCTGGGAAACACAAGGAAATCTTGTTTACACTTAAAATTGGTGACTTCTACTGTATGTATTTTATATCTCGATAAAAAAATCACCAATGAGAAATGAACCCTGCTTTCCCCTGCCTCAGCGCCCTTCCCATGCCATTCCGGAGTCCTCTGCTTTGTTTCGGGAGCATTTGCTCTTTGTAATGAAGGACGGGTGCTTCTGTTTCTTTAATGTGTGGGTCTCTCTTTAGGCAAAGGCTCCGTGAGAGGCTGTCAGCTCATCACCAGATGAGGCCCGGTGCTACCGCTTAGCAGAGGATGGCTGGCATCTGGATGGTGCTGGAGCCTCGGGGCTTTTAAGCCTGTCTCAAGGACCCACAAAGTTCTGTTTGCCTTGAAGGATGTGTATGTTCACACAGTTATTCAAACATATACAGTGAGGCGGTCACCATCACAGTCAAGATGGAGGACATTTCCATCACTTCAAAAAGAGCACCTTTTCCAATCAATCCCCTTCCCTCGGGATCCGCCTGGATTCGGGCAACACGGATCTGCTTTTTGACACTATAATTTTGTCTTTCCTAGACATTTATGTAAATGGAGTCAGTTGGTCTGACTCCTTTCACTGAGCACGGTGCCTGGGAGAGCCCCCCTGCTTCTCTGTGTAGCTCTTGGATTCTTGCAGCTCAGTGGCACTGCATCCTGTGGATGCACCAGGGCGAGATTATCCACTCACCAACGGATAGACCTTCGGGTTGTTTCCAGACTGGGGCTATTACAAATACAGACACTAGGAACACACAGGTCCTCGGGTGGACATGTTTGCTCAGGGCTGGGATGAGGGTGAGGCAAGGAGAGCACTGGGTACAAAGTTTAAGGAGGCGCTCACTCGGGGTGCTGCAAGAGCAGCCCAGGGGCGTGAATTTCCCCCCTGGGCACCTGTCTTGTCTCATATAGTCTCACCCTTGGTTTTCATTTCTTCGGGACTGGTACTGTGACATCCACAACCAAGAGTGGGATGCTGCGTCATACAGTCAATGTTCATTTAAAATTATAAGAAACTGCCAGACCAGTCCCCAGAGTGGACTCACCACTTCCAGAGCCTTCTGCACTGCATGGGAGTTCTGGTTGTTGCCCCTGCTCCACCACACCTGGGGCTTTTCCATCTTCCCATGCTGGCCCTTGGATAGGTTTGTGCAGTAGTGTCTCGCTGTGACTTTAATTCACGTTTCCCTAATGACTCATGATGCTAAGCACTTTTCCACATTTCATGTAATTTGTCTACCTCCTCTGGTGAAGTGTCTGTTCACATCATTTGCTCATTTTTGAGAGGCTCTTCATCCTACTGCATCTTTCTTTTTAAATAGTTGTTGTTGTTGTTTAAGATTTTATTTATTTGTCAGAAACAGAGCACAAGCAGGGGGAGCGGCAGAGGGAGAGGGAGAAGCAGGCTCCCCACTGAGCAGGGATCCCATCGTGGGGCTCGATTCTAGAACCCTGGGACCATAACCTGAGCCGAAGGCAGACGCTTAACCCACTGAGCCACCCAGGGGTCCCCCTATTGCATCTTATTCTAAGAGTTCTATTGTAGGTTCTCAATAGAAGTCATGCATCAGATATATGTTTTGCAAATATTTTAAGAGCATGTAATGCTCTACTGTTTTAGCTATATCCCCAAATTTTTAATATTAAAGGTAAAATTTAATATGCTGTATTTTTATTGTTACTTACTTCAAAAATATTTTTTAACTTTCTCGGTGATTTCTTCTTTGACCCATAGGTCATCTTAAAGTGTGTTGTTTAATCTCCAGATATTCGGGAGCTTTTAAAAAGATGTTTTGTATTTTTTTACTTCTAACAATTTTGTTGCAGTCAAAAACATTTATGTAATGTTTCAGTATTTCAGAAACTATTGCAGTTTGTTTTATGGCCGAGAATATGATCTATCTTTTTTTTTTAAGATTTTATTTATTTATTTGAGACAGAGAGAATGAGAGACAGAGAGCATGAGAGGGAGGAGGGTCAGAGGGAGAAGCAGACTCCCCGCCGAGCAGGGAGCCCGATGCGGGACTCGATCCTGGGACTCCGGGATCATGACCTGAGCCGAAGGCAGTCGCTTAACCAACTGAGCCACCCAGGCGCCCAAGAATATGATCTATCTTGATAAGCATTTTACATGTGCCCTTGGAAGGTCGTGTTGCAGTTGGATGTCATGTTCTATAAATGTCAGTTAGGTTAAAGAAGTTAGCTATGCCAATCAGATTACCTATATTCTTACTGATTTTTTAGTGTCTAATTGTTCTATTCATTTCTGGGAAAGATGTATCAGAGTCTCCAAGATAATGTTACGATTTTTGCTTTAAACAATCGTGCCTTTTTAAAAAATCCAAGAGAAGAAAACCAAAATTATGTTTAGTCTTTTGTATTTATTTACATTTTTACCATTTCCAGTGTCTTTGTTTCTTCCTGCTGATCTGAGTTGTCCTCTTGAGTCATTTCCCCTCAGACTGACGGGGTCTCTGGAATTACTTGTGAAGATATATTTCTCTGTTCTTGTTTATCTGAAAATGTCTTTAGCTCTTTGTTTTTGAAGGAGTTCTTCATTAGATAGCAAATTTATTAGATTTCAATTGACAGTTTTTTCCCTTCAGTACTTCAAATAATCATTCCAATGTCTTTATGTGTGTATAATTTCTGATGAAAAGTCAGCCATTATCACTGATCCCTTGTAGGTACCATGTTATATTCCTGTGGCTGCTAGCCACATTTTCTCTTTACTCTGGTTTTCAGCAGTTTGACTATAATTTAACTAGGGGCCATCTTCTTGGAGCTGCCTGGATTTGAAAATTAATGTTTTCCATCAAATTTTGGACAAGTTTTGAGTCTTTTCTTTATTTCTTCAAATATATTTGCTGCCTTTTTGTCCCTCTTCTTCTGGTATTCCAATTACACTATGTTGAATTTATTCATACTGTGCCATAGGTCTTTGAAGTTCTGTTCAGTTTTATTCAATGTTCATTCTCACTTTCATTTAAGATGAGCAATCTCTATTGATCTATCTTTTAGTTAATGAATTCTCTCTCCTGTACCTAATATGCTTATAAACAAATCAAACAAATATTTTAATTTCAGTTATTGTACTTTTGAATTGAGAATTTCCACCGTAATCCTTTTTTTTTACAATTTCTATTTTTCCATTGAGACACTCTGTGTGTTCATTCATTGAGAGCATATTTTCCTTCCATTCTTCGAATATATTTATAATACCTCATTTAAAATTTTTGTCTGCTACATCCAACATCTGAGCCCTTTTGAAAACGGTTTTTATAGATTGCCTCCTTTACTGAATGTGTATCACACTTTCCTGTTTCTTTTCATGTGTTGTATTTTTGGGGGGAAAAATCCAGTCATTGTAAATAATATATCATAGCATTTCTGGATTCTGTCCTGTTCTTCTGAAGATAATTCCTCTTCTAATAGGCAGTTTATTTGCTTAAATTGCGACTGGAAGTGTTTCCCATGCAGTATGCAGCTGTCCAATATCTGTTCTTATGACTTTTCACTGTTGCTTTTTTAGCCTATAGGACTTACCTGAGTCTGCAAAATTGGCAGCCAGTCAGGATTTGAACAGAGACGGCTTCGCCCTCTCAATGGTCTCCTTGCTTCTAGGTATCTCCCTATTTTTGCCAGGGCTCTGTCAGATTTGGACTCTGTTCTTTAACATTTCAAGCCTGACTGGCTTCAGCTTTTTGCCATCAAGCTACACACCATTAGGGAATAAATTCAGTAAACAAACAAACACAACACCTCTCAGGTCTGGTTCTGCATGGCTCTGTCTGTCCGTAATTGGTCTCTCTCGACTGAGTACCTGCTTTTCCCCCCAGGTCCCTAGGGTCTCCCTCTCATGTGTATCCTTGAGCTGACAACCAGGGATTTTAGAGACTTTACTTTCTGAATTTGGATCTCAATCCCTCTAGATTCTTACACATCCAGATTTTTCCTTTGAACTTGGAAACGTGAACTCTGGTCTCTGGTACCTTTGGCTGACAAGACTGTGTTTTCTCTCGATGTTTTGCTCCACAGCCAGAGCTGAGGAAGAGGTGGCAAGGGGGAGGGCCTGACGGCGCCATTGGCTAGAGACTTCCCTTCCAATCTTTCATAACTTCTAATCCACCAGCCCAGCCAAAGATTCTGGTCTGGGCTCTGAAGAGGGAGAAACACAGGGAATCCAGGTAAATCTGCTGCCAGTACACAAGAGGAAACTCCCCTGCTTTTCCTCCTGCTGCTGCACCTGATGCCCTTTCCCTCTGTGAGTGACCCTGTGAAGTGGTGACCTCCTCTCCTCACCCCAGTTTGGAGTCCTCTGTGTGCCCTGTTCTCGAAGCTGAGCTGAGGTAGGGGCAGGAGAGGAGCTTCTGGTACCTGTGACTACTGAGTAACCTGTCTTTTCTCCCAAACTTGAGCCTTCTAGAAAATTAAGTTCTGGGCCAGATGGGCCCCTTTTTTAATAGACTCATGTTTAAGTTTGGATCTGTAGGGAACTAGCTATCAGACCTTGGGCATTATTTAATCTTCTGACCTTCAATTTTCTCATAATATCTTATGATAGCAACTGCCTATTTAGAACAGTGTTAAAGATTAAATGGAAGAAAAGCAATCAGCATAGAGTCTGGCAAAAAATATGATCTACTACTACAGTTCTGTTGAAGATAAAGTTGAATGCATTGGACGATGAAGCACTGTCTTACATCAAACCCAGGCGTCATCCAGGTTGGCGAGGCTAGCTTGGTCAATATACATAACCTGCCACAACTTCAATTTTTCTGAAAATAAGAATGATGTCACCTACCTCATAGAAGGTGCAAGGATAAAATGACACAATACATATAAAACACTTAAAACAGGATTTGGTACATAACGAGACCTAATAAATGTTACCTATTCTTAAGGCTAGTCCTCCCAAAACTCTGCAAGGCTTTATCATCCATATAGTTGCTGAGGAAACAAAGGTCTAAAAATTGAGACTCTTGTCCAAGGCCACCCAGACACTCACTGGTGAGCCAGGACTTCGTCCCTTCCATGAAGAGCAAACACACCAGTCCAGACTGCCTTCCTCGGGCCGCAGGTGGACCCCCAGCTGTCGGATTCCACAGCTCTCTGTGCTTCCAGGGTAATACTTCGCACAGTCGAACCTGCCCTGCAGTGACTCCCTGGGGCGACTGGCCCAGTCTCATTCCTCCTGCGTGAACCAGCACCTGACATCAGCCAGCCCCTGGAAGTGCCGTTGACCTGAAATGAAATGAGGTGCCCCAGGTTGGAGCCCCAGAGCAGGGAGAGCTTCCTGTGAGCCTGCATCCCAGGGCAAAGATGACTCCTCTCCCGGGACCAAGTCTGGACCAGGAGGAGGAGGGCGGGGCTGATGGCACAGAAGGGAAGTTGGGAGAAGCTGCTGGCTTGGGTCAGAGAGCAAAGTGGGGGAAAGGGACACGCGAAGGGCAGGTAGTGATGGAGAGACAAGGGCCATTCACTTAGGATTCTGGGCTCTGAAAAGCCACTGATGGCTCCCTACCCCGAACCCCAGGACTGGCTCGTGACCTGGCCTCACGGTCCCTGCCAGGGACTTGCTCCTACAGGAGAGACCTGAGACACACCCAGGAAACCACAGGACTTCGAACACGTGCACAGCCACCTGTCAACTCCCAGAGAAGGAAAGGGAGTCCGGTCACTGTGAGGATGAGAAGCTCTGGATGGTGGGTGGGGAGGGGTCCGTCTAGGAGAGCTTCCTGGAGAAGGAGGGGCAGGAGGGGGGTGGGGAGGGAGAGGAGGAGGCTCAGCTTTGGCCAGGAGGGGGCAGCTAGCTGCAAAGGAGGAGGAGAGAATCAGGGGGTGACAGTCTTTGAGGGAAGATGAGGCTTCCTGCCTGTGGCTGGGATGCTGGGCATGGTCCCCTAGCCCATCCATGGGAGTTGCTGGAGGAAGAGACCATCACAGGTGTCTTGAGGGGGCCCAGAACAAGATCTCCAGGGAAACAGGACGAGGATAACCACCGTCATGCACACTTCCAGCTCAGCGGCCTCCCCTCCCCGCGGGGGCTTTGCTTTCTGCCTTGAGGACACCCTGCCAGCCACGGCCTCCATCCTCCGTTCCCCAACTCTCCCCCTGGGCAGACTGCGGGGAGGAGGGACCACCACCTCCCAGCGAGGGGGGCCGGCCGGCCTTGCCAGCTGTCTGCGCCCTCACCTTGGCCCATCACGATCCCTCCCTCCTCTCTCTCCGCTGGGCTGGCAGCACCAGCTCTGATCCTGACAGACCAGTTGCGCATCCCTGCCTGTGTCCCCCACCCCCCCCACCCCCAGCTCTGACCCTCTGCCCTCAGCTGGCTGAGAGCCATATCACCCTGATGTCCATGGAGTGAAGGCCTGGATGAGGCCGCCTCTCTCTCCCTCTTGGGTTGCTGGCCCTGGCCTGTCCCCAGGTATCTATCTCCCAGGACATTCTCCAGCCTCCCACCCCACCCTCTTCCTCAGTACACCTCAGCTCTACCCTCTGCCCCCAGCCCCTCTGCTCTGCCGTCAGGAGACACCCTCTGCCCCCAGCCCCTCTGCTCTGCCATCATGACACCCCCTGCCCGGAACCCCTCTGCTCTGCCCTCATGGGCACCCTCTGCCCCCAAGCCCTCTGCTCTGTCATCAGGGGACACCCTCTGTCCCCAGCCCCTCTGCTCTGCCGTCAGGGGACACCCTCTGTCCCCAGCCCCTCTGCTCTGCCATCACGACACCCTCTGCCCGGAACCCCTCTGCTCTGCCATCATGGGCACCCTCTGCCCCCAAACCCTCTGCTCTGTCATCAGGGGACACCCTCTGTCCCCAACCCCTCTGCTCTGCCATCAGGGACACCCTCTGCCCCCAGCCCCTCTGCTGTGCTGTCAGGGGACACCCTCTGCCCCCAACCCCTCTGCTCTGCCATCAGGGGGCACCTTCTGCCAAGAACCCATCTGTTCTTCCGTCAGGGGCACCCTCCGCCCCCGACCCCTCTGCTCTGCCGTCAGGGGAGCACAGCAGTTCCCTGCCCTGGTCTGGGCCAGCTATGAGTCCCTGGGGGACTGGGGCAGTTCTGCTTCTGGGATTTCCCCAGCCTGCACCAGCCGGAAGTCTGCATGGAGAGGGAAACCTTATTCTTGACATCAGGCCAGCTATGAAACCAGACCAAAGGTCAGGCCAGAAGCCTGTTGGCCTGGTCAGCTGGGGAGTCCCACTGACCTCTACTCTTCAGATATGGGTGGTGATGCCTCAGAGGCCCAGAGAGCAAGGTCAGGTTTGGGGCAGGAGAGAGAAGGAAGCATCGGAGGGCATGGGACCCCATGCTGACCCCCGCCCCATCACCCTGTCCTGTCTGTCCCTGCCCTGGGCTGTCCAGCAGTGGGGTGTGCTCTGTGAGCTGCCTTTACCCTCCCAGCAGGCTCTAGGCAACAAGCAGGTGTGGCCTGAGCCCAGAGTGTTCAGGTGTGTGCACCCTCCCCCACCCTCATGGGAACCCCAGTGTGTCCCTAGAGCAGAGCGGGTAGGTGAGCATCCTCCACTCGGGTCTCATCCTGAGTGACCCAGGAATTAGGGGCAGGAGAGGAGGGTACCTGGCAGCCAGACCCCATTTCATCTGGTCCCCTGAATTTAGCTGGATATCTACCAAACCATTTTGAACACCCATGAAATCAGCCTGAGATGTAAGAATATATATCTGGATCTCTACAAGCAGAAAAATGACCACTTTTTGCAAGGTAGGATGTGCGGAGTTGTGAATCTGCAGGGAGATATTGGAAGATAAACAGAAGGGGGAGGGAGCCTCCATAAGCTGGCTCCTAGAGAGAGGTATGACACAGGAGCACAGAATGAGAACCCTCAGAAATCTGCTGTAGTGAGAGACATCCCTTTCTGAAAGGGGCTCTGGAAATGAAAAGGCAGAATTCTAGGTAGAGCACTGTGGTCTCAGGTCAGGAGGCACCACAGAGCAAAAGGAGATTCCTGAACCAGTAGAGAGCCCGAGCAGTGGAGCCAGGAAGCAGGTTATGGTCAGTGAGCCCAGGAAAGCACTCTCCACTCAGATCGCCATAAACCACGAGCAGGGCCGGTCGATAACTGCTCTTTCCTTGAACAGCCTGAAAAAACCTGGAACCTGTGCCTACGACCAGGCAAAAACTTGCCTAGGGGTCGCAGACCAGAAAGGGCTTTAGAGCGGCCCCCAGACCTGATCCAGGAGCTTCGGGTGCATGCGAGTCAGCGGCTGCTCCAGGCTTTAGAATCAGAAAGGGCAGCGGCACTCCTGGGCCCCATGATGGGGACATCTGAGATCGGAGTTGCTGCGGGGGCTCACCGCGGGAGGCTGCGCTTGTCAGTGGTGCATGCAGACGTGGAGACTGTTTGTCCTGGAGGGTTTATTAAAAGGCAGGCTGTGAATTTTCTCTCTGGGCCAAAGGTTTGGCAATGGCCATTTTTGCTCTGATCCTGTGAAAAGGAGCAGAAAACCCCCAGGGAACAAAAGCCACACAGAGGACCAGCTCCCACTGAGCCCATCCCCCTCACAGGGAGCAGGGCAACTCCGCACAGGCAGGGTTACCTGAGAAACTGTGCAACAGGCCCCTCCCCCCCGAAGACAGGGGGGAAGAACAGCGGGATATTATGGATCCCATAAGACTGTAAAATCTCAATGCCAGGGGAAAATTATATATTGAGCCCCAGGTGTGGCCTCACAACTTGTTTATTTTCTGGATAAAATTTTCTTTTTCTTTTTTCTATTTTTTTTTCTTCTTATGCTTTTTCTCCATTTTTTTTCCTTTTTACCTTCTTATTTCAACTAGATGTTTATTATATCAACTTACATTCCATAGTAGCTTTTTAGCTTGTATCTTTTCACACCTATATTTTTTATAGATATATGCGTTATTGTAGTCTTTTTCTTACTATTCAATTATACCTTTATATATATACAAGTTTTACTTTCCTTGTAATTTTGGGACATAGTGTCCTCTAACACAGAGACCAAAATACACCCAGGAACAACTGAAACACCCTGCTTTGTCCACACTGAGAGATTATAGCCCCCTTTTTACTCCCCTCCTTTTTTAATTTTTTAAATTTTATACCTGTGTTTCATTTTGGCTTTGTTTTTTTGGTGGTGGCTTCTGACCCCTCCGGATTTTGCTAGGGCACATCTTGCTTGGGTTGTGGTTGATATTTTGGACTCTGTTTATTTATTCAACCATCCCTCGACAGAATGACTAGGAGGAGGAACTCTCCACAAAGAAAAGAAACAGAGACAATGTCCTCTGCCACAAAACTAATGGATATGAATATAAGCAAGATGTCAGAGATAGAATTCAGGATAGCAATCATAAAGTCAATAGCTAGGCATGAAAAAAATATTAATGACAATATAGAATCTCTAAGGGCAGAAATTAGATCTAATCAGGCCGAACTAAAAAATGCTATGAATGAGATGCAGTCTAAACTGGATACTCTAACAGCCAGGGTAAATGAGGCAGAAGAGAGAATTAGTGATCTAAAAGATAATCTGATGGAAAGGAAAGAAGTCGAGGAAAACAGAGAAATCCTGCTAGTAGCACATGAGAAAAGGATTGGAGAGATTAATGATACCATGAAACGTTCCAACATCAGAATTATTGGGATCCCGAGGGGCAGGAGAGAGAGGGCTAGAAGGTATATTTTAGCAGATCATAGCTCAAAACTTCCCTAATCTGGGGAAGGAAACAAGCATTTGAGTCCAAGAGGCAGAGAGGACCCCTCCCAAAATTAATAAAAATAGATCAACACCTTGACATATAATAGTGAAGCTTGCAAATTTTACAACCAAAGAAAGTATCCTGAGAATTTCCAGGGAGAGGAGGTTCCTGGTTCCATGGAGGGAGGAACATCAGAATAACATCAGACCTGTCCACAGAAACCTGGCAAGCCAGAAAAGGGCTGGCAAGACATATTCAGGGTGCTAAATGAAAAGAACATGCAGCCAAGAATATTTTATCCAACAAGGCTGTTATTCAGAATGGATGGAGAGATAAAGAGCTTTCAGGATAGGCAGAAACTGAAAGAATATGCAACCACCAGGACTGCCCTGCAAGAAATATTAAGGGGAATTCTGTAAGCGAAGAGAGACCCCCAAGAGTCACATAGATCAGAAAGAACCCAAGAAAATCTATAGAAGCAGGAACATTATAGGCAATACAATGGCACTAAATTCATATCTTTCAATAGTTATTCTGAATGTAAGTGGGCTGAATGCTCTCGTGAAAAGACACAGGGTTTCAGACTGAATAAAAAAAGCAGGACCTATCCATATGCTGTCTATAAGAGACTCATTTTGAATCTAAAGAGACCTCCAGATTGAAAGTGAGGGGATGGAGAACAATTTACCATGCTAAAGGACCTAAAAAGAAAGCTGGGGTAGCAATCCTCATATTAGACAAATTAGATTTCAAACCAAAGACCATAATAACAGATGTAGAGGGACACTATGTCATACTTAAAGGGTCTATCCAACAAGAAGATCTAACAATTGTAAATATCTATGCCCCCAACATGGGAGCAGCAAATTATATAAACCAATTAATAACCAAAATAAAGAAACATATTGATAATAATACATTAACAGTAGGAGACCTCAACACTCCACTCACAGCCCTGGACAGATCATCTAAGCAGAGATCAACAAAGGAACAAGAGCTTTGAATGACACACTGGACCAGATGGACTTTGTAGATATATATATAACATTCCTTCCTAAAACAACAGAATACTCATTCTTCTCGAGTGCACACAGAATTGTCTCCAGAATAGACTACATACTGGGTCACAAATCAGGTCTCAACCAATACCAAAAGATTGAGATTATCCCCTGCATATTTTCGGACCAAAATGCTGTGAAACTGGAACTCAACCACAAGAGAAATTTGGAAGGAACTCAAACACTTGGAAGTTAAAGAGCATCCTGCTAAAGAATGATTGGGTCAACCAGGAAATTAAAGAAGAACTTAAACAATTTATGGAAACTAATGAGAATGAAAACACATTGGTTCAAAACCTATGGGATACTGCAAAGGCGGTCCTAAGAGGGAAATACATAGCCATCCAAGCCTCTCTCAAAAAATTTTTAAAAATCCCAAATGCACAAGCTAACCTTATACCTAAAGGACCTGGAGAAAGAACAGCAAATAAAGCCTAAACCAAGCAGGAGAAGAGAAATAATAAAGATTAAAGCAGAAATCAATGAAATGGAAACCAGAAAAACAGTAGAACAGACCAACGAAACTAGAAGCTGGTTATTTGAAAGAATTAATAAGATCGATAAACCACTGGCCAGATTTATCCAAAAGAAAAGGGAAAGGACCCAAATCAATAAAATCATGAATGAAAGGGGAGAGATCATGACTAACGCCAAGGAAATAGAAACAATAATCAGAAATTATTACCAGCAACTATATGCCAACAAATTAAGCAGTCTGGAAGAAGTGTATGCATTCCTGGAAACTTATAAACTACCAAAACTGAAACAGGAAGAAATAGACAATCTGAATAGACCAATAACCAGTAAGGAAATTGAAGCAGTAATCAAAAACCTCCCAAAAAAAAAAAAAGAGTCCAGAGCCAGATGCTTCCCAAGGGAATTTTACCGAACACTTAAAGAAAAAATAATACCTATTCTACTGAAGCTGTTTCAATAAATAGAAATAGAAGGAAAACTTCCAAACTCGTTCTATGAGGCCAGCACTACACTGAACCCAAAAACCAGACAAAGACCCCATCAAAAAGGAGAATTATAGACCAATATCCCCGATGAACATGGATGTCAAAATACTCACCAAGATTCTAGCCAATGGTATCCAACAGTACATTAAAAAGATTATTCACCATGACCAGGTGGGATTTATTCCTGGGATGCAAGGTTGGTTCCACATTTGGAAGTCAATCAGTGTGATAGAGCACATTAATAAAAGAAAGGACAAGAACCATATGACCCTCTCAATCAATGCAGAAATAGCATTTGACAAAATATAACATCCTTTCCTAATTAAAACTCTTCAAAGTATAGGGATAGAGGAAACATACCTCAATATCATAAAAGCCATCTATGAAAAGCCCAAGGTGAATATCATTCTCAATGGGGAAAAACTGAGAGCTTTTCCCCTAAGGTCAGGAACACGACAGGGATGCCCACTCTCACCACTATTGTTCAACCAGTACTAGAAGTCCTAGCCTCAGCAATCAGACAACAAAAAGAAATAAAAGGCATTCAAATTGGCAAAGAAGAAGTCAAACTCTCTCTCTTCACAGATGAAATAATACTTTATGTGGAAAACCCAAAAGACTCCACCCCCAAATTACTAGAATTCATAAAGCAGTTCAGCAACATGGTGGGATACAAAATCAATGCACAGAAATCAATTGCATTTCTATACACTAACAATGTAACTGAAGAAAGAGAAATTAAGGAATCAATTCCATTTACAATAGCACCAAAAATCATAAGACACCTAGGAATAAACCTAACCAAAGATGTAAAGGACCTATACTCTAGAAACTACAGAACACTTATAAAAGAAATTGAAGAAGACACAAAGAGATGGAAAAACATTCCATGCTCATGGATTAGAAGAATAAACATTGTTAAAATGTCTATGCTGCCCAGAGCAATCTACACTTTCAATGCAATCCCTATCAAAATACCATGGACATTTTTCAGAGAACTGGAACAAACAATCTTTAATTGGTATGGAACCACAAAAGACCCTGAGTCACCAGGGGAATGTTGAAAAAGAAAATCAAAGCTGGTGGTATCACAATTCCGGACTTCAAGCTCTATTACAAAGCTGTCATCATCAAGACAGTATGGTACTGGCACAAAAACAGACACAAAGATCAATGGAACAGAATAGAGAACCCAGAAATGGACCCTCAACTCTATGGTCAAGAAATATTTGACAAAGCAGGAAAGAATATCCAATGGAAAAAAGACAGTCTCTTCAGTAAATGGTGCTGGGAAAATTGGACAGCCACAAGCAGAAGAATGAAGCTGGGCCATTCTCTTACACCATACACAAAGATAAACTCAAAATGGATGAAAGACCTAAATGTGAGACAGGAATCCATCAAAATCCTAGAGGAGAACATAGGCAGTAACCTCTTTGACATCGCCCACAGCAACTTCTTTCAAGACACGTCTCCAAAGGCAAGGGAAACAAAAGCAAAAATGAACTTTTGGGATTTCATCAAGATAAAAAGCTTCTGAACAACAAAGGAAACAGTCAACAAAAATAAGAGGCAACCCACAGAATGGGAGAAGATATTTGCAAATGACATTTCAGAAAAAGGGCTAGTATCCAAGATATATAAAGAACTTCTCAAACTCAACACCCAAAAAACAAATAATCAAGTCAAAAAATGGGCAGAAGACATGAACAGACACTTCTCCATAGAAGACATACAAATGGCTAACGGACACATGAAAAACTGTTCAACATCACTAGGCATCAGGGAAATACAAATCAAACCCACAATGAAATAGAAAAAATAGAGCTACCCTACAACCCCGCAATTGCACTACTGGGTATTTACCCCAAAGATACAGAGGTAGTGAAAAGAAGGGGTACATGAACCCCAAAGTTCATAGCAGCAATGTCCACAGTAGCCAAACTGTGGAAGGAGCCAAGATGCCCTTCAACAGATGAATGGATAAAGAAGATGTGGTCCATAAATACAATGGACTATTACTCAGCCATCAGAAAGGATGAATACCCACCATTTGCATTGACATGGATGGAACTAGAGGGGATTATGCTAAGTGAAATAAGTCAATCAGAGAAAAACAGTTACCATACGGTTTCACTCCTATGTGAAACATAAGGAATAGGTGGAGGACCACAGGGGAATGGAGGGAAAACTAAATGGGAGGAAATCAGAGAGAAAGACAAACCGTGAGAGACTCTGGACTCTGGGAAACAGTCTGAGGGTTACAGAAGGGCAGTGGGTGAGGGGATGGGATAGCTGGGTGATGGGTATTAAGGAGGGCACGTGCTGGGATGAGCACTGGGTGTTATATGCAATTAATGATTCATTAAACATTATATAAAAACAAACGATGTACTGTAAGGTGGCTAACTGAACATATTAAAAATATAATTAAAAAATAACCCAAAGATATTGGGATATTACTAAGTGGACTAAAAATTATCCAAACATTGTATAATGAATAAGCTTTCCTATGCATTTTTAAATATTTCTCTGTATAAACTTGACACTTGATAGTAATATACTAATATAGAGTGGTTCATTCACACTCCTTCTTTACCCCCTTGGAAGTTGTTAAAAATACATTTAAAGAAATAAAATATGACCCAAGTAAAAAAGAAGGAAGCCACAGATGGCAGCATCCCGCGTGGGGTCCCGTGGCTCTGAGGGTCACAGGGAGGAGGCCGAGGGGCCGGGACGGAGCTGGTGTCCGAAGGGTGATGGTGGCAAGGGCAGGGCTCTGCTCCCACGCCAAGCCCAGGTGGGCCGCCTCCTTCCTGGGCCTGCTGTTCTCGGCTTGCTGTGTCCGCTGCCAGGCCCGTGGGGAGACCAAGGGCGCTCAGCCCCCACCCCCAGCGGCTGCAAGCTCGGGACACACGTCCTGCAGTTGTCCCATATTTGTTCCAGCGCCCGCGGGAAGTCGTGCACATCCTGTTCCTCACCCGTCCCTTCCCATCCGACAGCCACACCGAGATCACGATTCCCCGGGTTTCAGGTGTTGCTCTTTGGTGTGGGAAGAATCCAGCTTCCATGTCCAGAAGGACGTTCTGATTCACACCGACGCATCCTCACTGCACGGGGGCTTCAGGCTCCTGTGTGGAAATGCAGACAAGCGCTGGCTGAGGGAGGGAGTTTCTACCCTCAGGGGCTGCCTGTCCCCAAGTCAGTCCTGTTTCTCTGAAAGGAAATGAGGGGAAAGGAGAGGCAGGAGAGCTGCTCCTGGGAACCTGGTCTAGGGTTCCCTAGAAAGCCAGCATGGTCCTGATGCACGAGATGTCTCCTGCAAGGGCATTCTGGAGCAAACAGGAGTCCCCTGCAGCCTGGGTGAGCTCACTGGCCCCGCACAGACCCGGGGACTCGCCCAGCGACTCCTGCAGCACCTGCCCATCCCCACTGTGCTGAGAGCTCGGGGGCTCGGGGCCGTCCAGCCCTGTGTCCAGGGACACGCAGGGAAGGTGGGAAGAGGGGACTCAGCCTCACTGTGTCTGGTCCGAGAGCCCGCACTCCCCTGGCCATGGATGGAGTCCCTGCATCTCCAGGAGGGTGTCCAGCCCGAAGCCCAATGTCAGCACAGAAGCCACGCTGCCCAGCACATGTCCTCGGGCTCAGGGTCATGAGCTCTCTGCCCACCAGGGAGCTGTGTCCAATGGGTTGGAAGTTTCCGGAAGCTGCAGGGTGTGGGAGAAGCAACCCCCACACTGAACTCCCGGGATCCATCCAGCAAGCCCCCTTTGTGGGGGGAGATCCTGTCAATGGCAAGGGGGGTCTTGGGCTCCTGGGTTGACACCCAACTCCAGACAGGTCAGCCTTTATTGCAGACGAATAACTGGGCATTTTACTTTGTGTGACGTTCCTGACATCATTGTGTCAGCGAGAGCGTCACCACGTGTCTGCAGTTAGTGAATATTGTAGTAATTTCCAGCATGGGGACGAGGAGTCCTGAGCACAACACAGGACTTTGAGAGTCTCCCCTCGGGGCTGCAGGGCCCTGCGCGGAGTTGGGCGACATCCCTGAACTCAGGGGGAGAAGGTGAGCCCACGGAGGACCCACAGGTTACGCCAGGCAGGAGGTGGGGTGATTATCAGGGTGTGGGAATGGGGGCAGGAATTGGGTCAAGAGACAGGAGGAGAACAACCAGCACTTACGGAGGGTCAATCTGAAGGCACAGGAATCACAATCGCCGGGTTACAGAGGAGGGCGCTGGGCTCCTTTTTTTTTTTCTTGTATACATCAGTAGTTTATTCCTTTTTATTATTCAGCAGTACTCCATTATATGAATATGTCACAATATATATTCCAGTTCTTGATGAAATTTGGATATTTTCAATTTTTGGTATATTATGAACAAGGCTAGTCTAAACATCATCATACAAATAATATTACAGGTGGATATTTTCATTTCTCTTGTAGGATTACGTAGGAATGCTAAGTATATGTTTTATTTTTATATTATTATATTATATTATATTATATTATATTATATTATATTATATTATATTATATTATATTATTTATTTTAGGCAGCCTCAGATTATTTTTTCCTAATACGTAAATGGCACAGACCTGTATCTAAAAACTATTCTGATAGTGATTGATAGGAAGGATTGCAGACAGGATTCCTTGTAGTAGGAAATCCAGTTGGGAAACTCTTGCATTGGGCAAAATGGGTTTTTTTATATTTTTATTTAAATTCAATTAATTAACATATACTGTATTATTAGTTTCAGAGGTAGAGTTCACCGATTCATCAGTTACATGTAATACCCAGTGCTCATCACATCCCGTGGAGGGCACTTCCTCAGGATTAGTGACTCGCCCAAGGTCACACAGCTCATCCTGACCCCCGCGCCTGCCCCCAGGCTCGGAGCTGACAGCTCGTGGCCTGGATTCTCACAGACAGGGGCTCCCTCCTCTTCTCCCAAAGTCTCGCTCCCCTCAAACCAGGACCCCTGCAGCCCTGGGGGGCAGTGCTGAGCGCAGCCCCCCACAGCCACGTTGTCGGGCTCTGGCTCAGCCCTCTCCCCGAGGGTGCAGGGAGAGCAGGGCGGAGTCTGCGGGTGCTGCCTGGGGGGGCTTTGGCACCACATTTAGTCCCTCCTCCCAGTGCTGGCCTATCCTGTGTGCAGATGAGGCCACGGTGGACCCGCCCACAAGTGCTCAGCGTTACCGTGGAAGCTGGAGGAGCATCTCTGTCTGTCTGTCCCCAGAGCCCGGCCGCCAGCACACTGCCTCCCGGAGACAGACCCACTGTGCGCCCTCAGCACGGCCAGGCTGCTGGAGGGAGACAGGGGAGACGCCCAACCTGAGCCCCGCAGACTGGTCAAGGGGGAGGGCCGGTGAGGAGCAAGGAGCCCCCGTCTGCTTCCTGAAGGGGAGACTTCAGATTCAAGGTGGGAAAGAGGTAGTCTCAGCTGCTCTTGGGAGCCCTGCGGATGCGGCCACACTGCAGCCGGACTCGCCACCCGCAGCGAGCTTTCCTGCTGCTTCCGGGGAGCCTCCTTTCCTGGCTGATGAGGCGGCGGGCGGTGCTGGGGGCCAGGCTATGTGAAAACCGTGTCCTACCCAAGGACACACCAGGCTTCCCGCAGACGGGGGCAAGCTGGAGGTGGCCCTGGCTGCTGGGCACTGGTCTTACGACTCCTTCCCAGCTCCGGGGCGCAGGGGGTCCTCTGAACTGAGCCACAGATGGGTGCGTCCGCCCTGTGGGGACCAGAGACGCTAGAGTCAGGGCTCCTGTTGCTGAAGAGCCACCCGGGAGGACTTAGCAGCATCCTGCTGGCCCGGGGGGGTGGGCGGAGCAGGGCAATAGCTCAGGGCCCTGCGGGAACCCACAGCTCACAGCGTCCACCTCCAGCTCACTCCAGGGCCAAGTCTTTGAAGGGAGCACAGATGTGCTCAGGTTCAAGTGCTTGTTTCACTCTCTTCTTGTGGCTAAGGGCAAATACCTGAATCTGAGTCGTACAGTATGTCTGTGCTGTGTTTCCGCTAGACAGCAAGACGGCTGGCACGGATGTGTATTTGGCCCCAACCCTGATGGGCTGTGCTTGGTCCTGAAGATATGGGGCACCACCCAGGACAGGATAGGCTGTGCACTCACCTGGTGACAGCGTACCTGACTGCCCAGGGCCACTGGGGAACCCGCAGAGGGCAGCTCTCCCTCACTTCCCCAGAAGCTGGGTGGGGCCCTCAGGCGGAGTGTCTGTCCCAGGGCAGGTGATGGGCAGATCCAGTTGCCTGGGAAGCCACCGCGGGCTCAGGGACGGCAGCAGATGGTTACTGAGGCCACCTGAGGGACACCTGTGCTTAGTAAACACTGCTGAACAGACACCACTGATGGTTGCCACACCCAGTTTAGCAGACAGCTGCTGGTCTTACCCAGCATGTATGTGAGTCCACACTGTCCTCACGGGCAGGGTTGGGACAGGGGGAGACAACAACACCCCCCCTCAGCTGCACCTGCACCTGCACCAGCCTGAGAGCCGGGCCGACTGCCTCCCCTGAGCTCAGGACCCCAGGCCTCCATCAGAAGGGGGAGGGCAGGAGCCAGTCTGGGGCAGGACAGGGCAGGCTGCTGGGGCCCTGTGAGCTACCCCTGGAAGGGTCAGCAGAAAGGTGATGGGGATGACGGGAGGGAAGGGTCTTACCCCAGGGAGCGGGCACAGGTGGGCAGGCTGGGGCTGTGGGGCTTCCACTCTCAGGTCCTGAGGGTCGGGGCTGGACTGCTCTGAATGGGGAGCTATTTCCCAATTAACTCTCCTGCTGGGGCTCCCCTCCCCTCTGTATCACCATGGAGGGGCTCAAAGTTCCCCGGCACATTCTTGGGGGCTGCGAGTGGGGATCCGTAGAACCCACCCTCTTCCCTGTAGGGCAAGTGGGGGGTCTGAGCCCCTGGGGTCGGCAGAAGCTGGTGCAGGTGGTCAGTCCTTCCTGCCCCACTGAAGATGCTGAGAACTATCCAGCCCAGACCCCCCGCAGGAGAGACAGGCTGGTCAGTTGGGTGGGGTCCCCAGGAAGCTGGGCTGGCAGGAACCCTGCAGGGGCACTGGACCCAGTCAGGGCAGGAGGCTTCTCTGCACTCGTGGGCTTCCCCAGGTTCTGAGGTGATGGCGTTGGAATGACTGATGGGGAGGTTAAGAGCAAGGGGAAGGTCCCCGTGACGCCAGACCCTCAGGCCCCGCAGGAGGACAGCATTCATGCCCCAGGGAAGGAGGGTGGTTTCCACCAGCCTCTCCCGGCTCAAGTCACTGAGGGTCCCCGATCCCTGCTGGGAGACCAGCCTGGGCTTCTCAGGTCAGCACCTTGCGGGAGGTGCAGGGGGGCGGCTGTGGTCGGCAAACGGCCGCTGTGGACCCCAGAGGCTACAGAGATGCCAACACAGGCTTGTTTCCTCTGCCTGGGGGTGTGAGACAGGAGAGAGGGTACCCTGGGTCAGGTCTGGCCTCCCTCCCCCTCAGTGTGGCTTCTCAAGGACTGCCAGGGACTTGGGTCTAGAAAGACCAGTGGCCTAGGAGGCCTGAGACCTGGGCCAGGCTCTGTCCCATCCAGGTGTCCAGACTGTGGGCTCCAGATCACCTAAATGGTCCTGACTTTCCTCATCTGTAAAATGGATGGTAATCCTGAGCCCCCGCTGCCCCTCACGGGGAACGAGCTTGTGAACCACAGAGACCTAGACTCACAGAGGACTGGTGACCTTAGCTCTCTTGCTGCACAGGACGGTGGGAAGGGACAGAGATTAGTATCTGCAGGTGTAAAAAGTCCCAGGGGCTGCCCCAGCATGGCATGTGGGCTGGCTGACCCTCCAGGGTCCCCGGCCTGCAGCTTCTGGGGGCTCCCTTCCGGGCCCTGCGCCCCACCCCAAGCTGTGGTTTCCACAAGCAAACAATTCTCACCCTCAGAGAGCTCGCCCAGGGCTGTGGGGACAGGGACAGGGGCATAGCTGACTTGGTCCCCATCACCCTGAAGGGACCAGGGGATGGGCTGCCCAGATTAGAACTCCGTCCAAGGAGTTTCTCCCCAAGAGGCTCAGGGACGGCCCATGGAAGGGATCCCCCATCACTGGCTGGGAGCAGGGGAACAAGGGGAGCTTGAGTGCTCTCTGGTCTGAGGGACACTGAGCAGTTTGGGGGAGCCCAGACGGGAAGCGGTGACTTGCTGGAGGCCAACAGTGGGATGGGACAGTGGCGGCGATGCTGGATTTCTCAGAGTTCCTTGTTAGGGGTCCAGACCCTGACTCCTGCTCTGCTGGGTGACCTCTGGCAGGTGGTCCAAACCCTCAGGACTCAGGTCTCACATCCATAAAGTGGGTTTAACAGCCAACAGGCTGACCACCTTGAGTGCGGGGCCGCGGGCCAGTCCTGGGATCCAGCCTCAGGATCTGAGGGTCTGAGCAGCTGAGGGAGAGCCCAGGGGGCAGGGAAAGGGGCACCAGCCAGGGTTAGTGATGGAGCTGCTCCCCTGGGGTGCACGGGAGGCCACGGTTCTCAGAGGTTGTGGGAACCCATCTGGAAGAAGAGGCCAGCCTGGCCGTCCGTAGGTGCCATGAGTCTGAGGCCGCCGAGCCTGTGGCCAGAGCCGCGTGTCCCTCTCCACCCCTGCCTGTGTGTGAGCGCGGGCCCAGGGCTGGCGGAGCCTCACAGGGAAGGGGAGCTGAGGTGCTGCTCCTGGGGGGGGCTCGTCCTGTGGGGGGGGCAGGGCCGGCCCTCGGCTGCAGACAGAGCCCTGGGGACCTGCAGTAGGGACACGCCCACGTGGGCATTGGGGTGTGGGGGTGCACACTTCCCGGGAGGGCTTTGTTCTCGGGCTCCCAGCTTCTCACTTACACACCTGACACTGAAGTTCCTAGAAAATCAGAAAGGAAATGTGACTCGTGAAATGGTGTAAAGACAGAGGACAGGCCCAAAGCAGGAGAGACCCCACGTCCTTGGCCCTAGGCTGTGACTCAGTGCCTGGACATTGGCTGACCCTGGTGAGCAGGGTGTCCTGGGCTGAGTGGGAACCCAGAGACACAGGTCGGGGGCCCTAGGGGTGCAGGCTGGGGAGGGGAGACCACCAAGCTGGTTGTGAGCACAGGGACGGGACCTCTCCAGCACCAGGCCTCCTTGGGTGGGGAGCTGTTCCTCCATTTATTCTGCAGTTATCTCCTGAGGCCCCACTGCAGGTGCTGAGATAACAAGAGAGATGGGAATGGCTTACTCTACACTGGACAGTGAGGTCCCCGAACTAACAGTTAGCCCCGCCCTTGGGGTGGGGAGGAGCTAAGGGCTCTTCTCAGTGAACGTTTTCCTCCTTTCTTGCTTCTCAGTTCTGGATGTTTCCTCTATACCCTTGTTGGCCCAGGCCGAGCCAGCAGGGAGACAGCCGGCCATGGGCACCTGCTCAGAAGACCCCCACCTCTGCGGAGCCTCCTGGCTCCTGGGATTCACCAGCCTCCTCCTCAGTGAGTGGCCCGGGCTCCCTGGGAGGGGGGCCGCTGGGTGGGCAGGGAGGCAGGAGCCTCCTGGGGAGAGGAATGGAGGAGAGATAGGAGGGGCCGCGGGGGACCCAGCGGTGGGGATGGGCACCCCCGCCTGCCATGCCCAGGGGACTGGGCAGCCTCTGCAGCTGCTGTGTGCAGGAGGGCCGACCCAGAGCCCCCCCATCTGAGCTGAGGAAGCTGCTCTAGTCTGGCTCCTTGGGCAAGATGAGGGCCTGAATCCAGTGACATTCTGTTTGCAACAGAAGGAAAGGAGCCTCCAGAATTCAACGTCTGCGCCCACCTGCGTGTGTAAGGGTGAGCCCGGAACAGGAGACTGATGATGGGGCTCCCGGTGGGGTTGACGGGGAGTGGGGAATGGGAGGGAAGCAGAAGGAACACAAAAAGGGAACTCAAAGAAAGCTGGTCCTAATGGAAGCCCAAAATTCCAGTTATTCCTTCATCCGAGGCCATCTGCTTCTGTTTAACAAATTAAATAAGAACAAAAGAGAAAACACTAAGATCTCCACAACTGTGAATTCTGAGGAGAGTGTGGAAAGCTTTTATTGTCTGTAACGTTGGTTTGAGTGAAACACCCCTCCCTGAGCTGCAGGGATTCTAGGACATTTCTGGAATCACAGGACATCTGTAAACAGGGTCTTTCCTCATTAGAAAATGAGATTTGCATGGAGTTGAGATCCCTTTAACAAGGTAACTTCCTGTCTGATGTGGGCTTTCTCTACTTTTCAATTTTATTGAACTGGAAACATATGAGATATTACAGAGTTTCCTCCATGAACATCTAGGTTGGAAGATTGAGAAAGAAAGCAACCAAGGAAGGAAGGGAGGTACAGAAGGAAGGAAGGAAAAGAGAGAAATGGAAAAAATGTTATGTTGGTGGTTCAATCCTGAATTTCATCTTATTTAAATATTCTCTGATTCTCTTGCTCACTGCCGCCCCGCCCCTGACCCTCTGACCCTCTTTGGGATCAGCACCTTCTGCAGATCTGAGAGCTCTCGGGCCTTCCTCCCGTCCTGCGTGGGCGTCCAGCTTCCTCAAGCTCATGCTCTCGTCCAGCTTCTGGGCAGTTCCTCCCCGGCAGCCTGAGGGCTGAGCCTCCTCTCTCCCGGGTTCCCCCCTTTCCAGCAGGTGCTGGTTAACCCGCAGCTACCCCACGTCCCTGCCCTGCCAAAGCCCACTGAGTACTGCAGTCCCCTCTCCCGGCACAAAAGCTGGGGGGTGAGACCCAGAACTGCTCAGACCCCAATGACCAGACAGCAGTGCTGGGAGGGAGGAGCCCTGGGCAGGGGGAGGGCAGGGGAGGGCTGTAGGGCAGCTCCCTGCAGGGGAGGCACTGGGCTGGGGGAGAGGGAAGCCGGCTCCAGGTCCGGCTCTGCCCAGTGTGACCCGGGACAAGTTCCCCCCCGAGGGAGCCCATCCTCTGTGAAAGGTCCCCTCGAAGACCCTCCAGCTGTGACATTCTGGGACTGGGAGTCTCCCCCCAGACGGGACTGGCCTGTCGCTTCCCCAAGACCTCTGCTCTGTGTCTTCCTCCCGTCCTGTGCTCGTCCTGCGTCCTGACAGGGACTGACAGCTGGGAGCCTGCTTGGGGCCCCTTCAGAACCCAGAGCCCAGGCCTTTCTGTGGTCCCAGCCTCAGCCCTCCAAGGAGGGAGGGGATGCTCTCTTCGAGGCCCCCGGCAATCCTCTGGCCTCTGCCGTCTCTGTCTCTGCCCCTGAGCGGGGTCTGCAGAGCACCGGCTGCAGGACCCTGGCTCCCGCCCCAGTGTGTGGACCCCGGTCGGCACGGCCCGCTCAGGACAGCGAGGTGCAGCAGGAGCCGCTGAGAAGCTGGGCACGAACCGCCTGGCAGGAGCCGCGCAGGTGCTGCCTGTGGTCACCAGCACCGCCAGCTTCTGTCTCCCTGTCCCCCTGGGGCGGACCCCTCTGACCCACGGGGGGCGGCACTGAGAGGGACGGGGTGGGCTCAGAATTCCTGGGGAGCAGCCGGCGGGCAGGTGCCGCCCTGTGGACGGAACCGCTATCCCTCGGGGAGCCCTAGGCACAGCCCCCCTGTTGGAACAAGCCTGCTTCTCTGACTCGGGGTTAGGATCCTGTGTGCACCAGACTCTGCACATTTCCACAGGAGATGAGCCCTGGCCGCCTGGACTGGGGTGGGGACCCGGGTGTGACAGGACACTGTTGTTCTGTGCATGAATTCATGAGGAAGCCCGGTCACAGGAAGAGTCAAAGTCCAGCCCTTTACGGGCCACCAGGAACCCCGATCGATTTACCCAGATGTCCTGTGTGTGCACGGGTTTATCGTGTTTGTGGCCGCATAGAGAGAGGACGCACATCCTTGATGGTGCTGACTTTTGGGAGGAGGCACCCCTGGAACTTCTACTTGAATCAACCCCAGGATCCGTAGGATCACTTTGGATGAGCACAGAATACTTTCCAATCACAAGACGACCCATTGAGCAGAGGGGACGTGCCCACACCAAGTCGAGGGCACAGTAGACATTGTTCTCAGCCGTGCGTGGGAGAACGCGTAGCTGGTCCTCCCTCCATCTCCACCACTCTGCCCAGCAGCTCGGGGGTCTCGGCTACCTGGTGACGGGGGACGGGACAGGGGCCACGGAAGCCAGCTGCTGTGGACAGAGTCAGGAGAGTCCTCTCGGTCAGGAAGGCCCTGGCCGGACTTTGGCTCCCCGTGGACACCGATAGGGTCACACCATGGATGTCTGTGTCCCGGGGGCCCATCCGTGACCCCAGGAGGAGCCCCCGAGAGGGGCAGCTCGGGCAGAGACATGGGCTCCATCCTGGGTCCGGGAAGGCCGGGCTGATCCCAGGTGTGCTTGGTCAAGAATAACCGTCGTGGTCGTGAGAGCTGCTCACTGGGATGGGAAGGCCTCCCTCTCCTGAAACCCTAGCACTCATTCTGGGAGGGCAGCACGGCTATTATGTCCCTGTCCCAGAGGGAAGGCTGAAGGCAGGGAGGTCACGGGACTGCTCCTGTCCACACGCTCACGGGTCGGAGGACCTGGTCTCACGCCTCCCGGACCCTCCCGTCCAGGCTACCGACCGCCCTGCTGCACCTGACCTCCCGGTCTGACCCCAGCACACTCCCTGTGTGTCAGACTCACACACGAACACTGAAATAAGAAGGCTCTGGAAGGAAACAAGAGAGAATTAGGAGCATACTTTGAGGTGGGGGGTGATCTTTTGATGCCAGAGGTAAACCAGTAAGCCTTAAATGATCCATCTGTTTAACTTCATGAGGACAATGGCAGGGCGAATAGTCCAGAGATAATGATGAAAGGCAAGCCGGAAACTGTTTATATTATTTTGTTGGAAAACTTACTAATCTTACTAATCTTACTAATACAAGTCTAGCTCTACATGCTAATAAGAAAAACAGAATCACGGGCAGAGGACATGAGCCGACAGCTCACAGCGGCCAGAAAAGGAGATCAATAGTCATGGGACATGGTGACCGGGTTCATGTACAGGAGGAATGCTCATTCCAATACGAAGTGATATTATTTTCCCTTATCAATGTTGCAAAGGGCAGAAAGTTCGGTCACCGTGTGTTGGTGGGAAACCTAAGCATTACTGGGAGGAGAGCAGTGGGGGTCGCTCTCGGGAGGACGATGAGCAAGGTCTGTCAGAGGCTGAGATGGACCTGCCTTTGGTCCATTAGACCCACCCAGGGGTTATCCCAGTGTCTACACACCGTGTGTGACCTATATACACTAAGTGTGGTGTGGATGAACCAGCGTGTGATGTATATGCCCGTGTGTGTGACGTATGAACACCCGAGTGTGATGGATGTGCCCCCGTGTGTGAGGCAGAATACGCTCCCACGTGCTGTGTGTCCATCAGCACGAGATAGACATGCCCTGTGAGTGACACGCATGCCCCGCCTACAACAGGTACACCCCCATGGGTGAGGCATGTGCACCTGTCGAATTCTGTGCACCGAGTGTGACGGATGTGCCCCCGCGTGTGACGTGCGGACATCCGTGTGTGCAGAGCCTCCAATCCCAGGCTGCTCAGTGGGACCGTGTTTGCAGGGACAAGAGCACCCTGACTGCCCGGCACACGTGGAAGGAACTAGAGCCCACGTGGGGCCGTGGGCAGCTGATCACAAGACTCTTGCCCGCGTGCAGACGCAGGTGCAGCCCTGCCCGAGCCGTGCAGAGAAGAGGGGGGAGCAGAGCAGCGGGCGGCGTGGGGTCGGGCACGTGGAGACACACGTAGGTGCCTGTCAGTGCAGAGACCCCCTCCGGAGGGACACACTCTAACCTGGAAGAGCACAGGCCTGTGGGAAGGGCAACTGGGCAGCGGGGCTCAGAGGTCGGAGAGAGGATGCATTTCCATCTCCAGCGCCCCTCCTTTACTGGAATGCAGAATCTGCTTAACATTTAACACAATTTAAAAGCTGCTGAGTGTGGCTGAAATACAACCTTCCCATCCTTGGAACGGGGACAACACTCTGCAACCCGCCACCTTCAGTGGGTTGTCCTGGGATCCTTAGACGCTCAGCATCTGACGGAGCCGCTGAAATGTAGGGAATGGGAATCACGTTCATGGGGAACCCTGGTCTCGGGTGAGCAAGCGGCAGGTGGATCCCGCTACCTGTCAGTTCCCCCCCAGGCCCTAATACAGTGAGGACGGCGACAAGGAAACACTTACTGTGGGTGATTTTCCTGTGTCGTCACATTTAATCCTTGCAGGAGCCCCGTGGACACGCTCAGCTCTCGTCCCCGTGCTTCCCATGCGGGACCTCGAGGCTTAGACAGTTGAGGAAATCGCCCAAGGCCTCTCAGCTGGTAAAGGGCAGATCTGGAACCTGAACACAGGTCTGTCTCACCCCAGAGCTCACGCCTCAGGGACCTGCTGGCCAAGAGCCCAGGCCTGGATCCCCAGGAGCCCTCACCCGGTCCACATGGCGTGGGGGCCATGCTAGCTGGGCTCCTGCCTCAGTTACCTGGGGCTGTCAAAAGAAGACAGCATAGACCCGGCAGCTTAAACAACAGAATCTTTTATTCACACAGTTCTGGAGGATGAGAGTACAAAATCAAGGTTTGGGCCAATACGGAGAGGGACTGAACGCTGTGCTGTGGGACTCATGACATTAGTGTCCCGACATGCTAGGAGGGATGGGGTAGCCTAGCCGTGTCAGTGACCCAACTCAGTGGACCTTGTGGGGGCCAGATTGGGGCCTCACCTCTCCCTGGCTGTCACCTGCTGGGGTAACCAGCCGCCCCCTCGGCGCCTGGACACACACCAGGTGTGGGCTCCCAGCTCGAGTGGGTCAGGACCCAGGGGGGCTTGGCTGGGTCTCAGGCCCGGGGTGTCTGGGACGGACACTAAGGTCTGGCTGGGGCTGCAGGGAGCTCAAGGGTCACCCGGGAGATGTGCGTCCAGGCTCCCGCGGGTAGTCTTCCTGTGTCTGCTGGACGGAGGCCTCACCCCTCCCTGGCTGTTGGCCGAGGCTGCCCTCCGTCCCTCCTCATGGGGGTCTTTCCACGGGGCTGCCCACAACACGGCGGCGGGCTTCATCAGAGCGAGCAGGAGACAGAGTGAGCGCAAGACCCTGTCACACCCTTGTAGGACCTGCTGTCCCTGAGGGCATTCCATCATGTTGGAGGCACACGGCTCCTTAGAGGCGAGTCCCTGGGGGCGGCCCCCAGTCCAGGGACAGAGCTTGCACGGCCTATGGGCAGGAGGGGTCTCTGTAGCCCTGTGAGAAACTGCCTCCTGCAGAGATGCACTCGGTGTGGACGGAAAATGTGCTCGTGCTTCGGATCCCAGATCTCCTGACATTCATGCTCTCGCTGTTAGGGCTCAGGACAGTGCAGGGGAGCAAGTTCACGTGACCTGTTCAAGGGATGCTCCCCGGGGACCAGGAGGGATTCCAGCCTCGCCTCAGGTTCATGGCACCGTCCTGCCTTCCAAGACTCAAGGAGAGCACATAGGATGGATTTCATGAAGAAGATGGGTTCTAGGGTTTTCTCCTTTATTCTTGGCAAAAACCACTCACATTTTCTGTCTTATGTCCTAGGCGTCTGCAGTGCTGTGACCCAGAGTTCTGGAGCCCATGTTTCTGGAGTTGAGGATTCTGGAATCCCTGTTTCTGTGAAGGGGACTCAAGGAGCTTCTGTGTGGTTTCATGTGATCAGAAGTCCAGAATTACTTCCAGAGGTCGAGCTGGAGAAGATTTCATGGGGCATTGTATCCGGGTCAAACTACATAGCCATGCTGCACGTGTTTCCTGGGACAGATGTTCCAGAATGGGTCAACTTGCAGGACAAGTTCGAGAAGAGGGTCCATGTGCTCAACGTAACGACCCTGAGGATTGATAACCTGACCCTTGAGGACAGTGGGCGGTACCGAGCTCGAGAGTCCTACAGGAGAGGAAGACAGCATGACCAGGATTTCCACCTGAGGGTCTACGGTACGTGGCGGCCCCTCCCCCAGTCCCATAGCTGACCTCCTTCCTCTGTCCCTGGGAGTGTCCACGCACCCCGCTTGCAGGATTCCTTCCCAACCCCAGCCTTCAGACATGATCTTCTCCGCTCAAATTGGATGCCGTGTGTCCATCACAAATGCAGGCAGAGCGGAGACTCACACGAGGGATAAGTCACTTTGGTGCTTCAGGAGTGGAACAGGGAATGGGGGGAGATGGGGATTTTGCCATAACACTCACTGTGCCCACGGGACTCAGGGCACTCAGTGTGACTATTAGCTGTCCAGTGCTGCTGTGGCTGGTGACTGACCCTCATGGCTGACCACACCACCACCTGCGCGTCCTCCTGGGCTGTGGAGCAGGAGTCAGACCCCAGAGCCTCTGCCATGAGGTCCAGGTGTCGGCAGGGCTGTGCTCCTCTCTGGAGGCCCGGGGAGAATCCATTTCTGTTCCCGTCCCCCCTTCTAGTGGCGCCCGCATCCCCTGGCTCGTGGCCCCTTCCTCCCCCTTCACAGCCGGCACTGGTGGGATGAGCCCCTCTGATGCTGCATCCTCCCACCTCCTCTCCTGCCTCCTTCCACTTGAGAGGACCCTGTGATTACATAGGGCCTGTCCGGGATTCCAGACCAGCTCTCGTTTAGGGTCAGCTGGTTCGCAGCCTCATTTTCCCTTTGCCATGGAACCTAAGACACCTGCAGGTTCTGAGGGTCGGCACGTGGCCATGGTTGGGGGACACTGCTAGGACATCCTAGCAGGATCTGGAATCCCGCGTGTGGTTCTCACCGCCCCGTCCCCTTGTCCTTCTCAGCTCCAGCCCGAGGCCAGCTCACTCTCAGACTCCACAGGTCCAGCTCTGAACCTCCACAGATGTAGGAGAAGGTCACACACAACCCTTCCTCAGACACTCAGTGAGCAGCTCTCTCTCCCTGCACCCACCCCCTCCTCTGCACAGGGAGACGTCCTGCTCGCGAGAGAGTGGCCTTTGCAGCCTCAGGTCCGGGAGATTCCCAAGACTGAAGTCACCCTGTCCCTTGTCTTTCTGGGTGGACCCAAGTTCAGGGCATGATGTGACCACACTCAAGGAGGCCATTTCTAGGAACCACCACTGTGTCCCCCACCACGGTCTCTCCTGGTGGGAGTCTGGGGCTGTTTCTGGGCTCCCAGAGCTGTCCAGTGGCCTAATGCACCAGGGACTGTGCAGTCCTGGGCACCATTCGAGCAGGAGAAGCAGGGCCAGGGTCTGGACCAGGAAAATCTTTTACAACTTTCCCTTCTTCTAGGTGACACTGCACTGTCTTAGAATTAATGGGTTTCGGTAGGTGGATCTAGCATTTATTTTATCAAGGGAGATTTTTAAGACCTGTTTAGTCTAGTGAAATCACATAGAGCTGAACTCAGTGGCTCCCTTCCTTATTGGCACTTGCTATGTTTTTGGGTCAGTGTTGTGTTATCTGTAAAATGCAATCACCATCCTTAGGGGGAGGAAGCCAGAGCTTCAGGGAGATACCGCAGGAGAAAGCATGAGCTGGGATGTTCTCCACTCACGTGCAGCTCTGTCCTCTTGTCCCTCCCACCCCAGAGCCCGCGCCTCTTCCCCAGATCCGGGCCACGGTTCTGTCCCTCACACCAGGCTGGTGCAACGTCACTGTGGAGTGTGACACCACGGGAACCAGGGAGGACCTGATCGTGTCCTGGGAGAGCGAGGGTCTCCCCAAGGAGCTGGAGCAGAGACCTTCCCCAGGACCAGCCCCCAACCCCTGGACCCTGGCTGTGAACCTGTCCCTGAGCCAGCCCAGCTCCAGCCTCACCTGTGTGGTCAGCAACCAGGTGGACCAGAAAACTGCCACCCGGGGCCTTGGGAACATTTGTGTCCACGGTGAGTGCATCCTGCCAGAGGGGAGGGGCTCTCCGGGAGCTCAGGCAGCCCTGGGTGAGGGTTCCCGGCCTCTGTCTTCCACGTTTATGTCACCACCTGCTACCTGGTCACACTCCAGGACTCTGGCAGGCACATCCAACATGCTCCTGCCTTTCTCAGTGTCCCTCCCCTTCCTCCCTACCTCTCACCCCTGCTGGTCCAGGCAGCACCCAGCAGGTACCTTTCCCCACCCTCATCCATCATTCCCTGTGTGTCCAGGGTGGTTTTCAGGAGAAGCGAGTTGGGGGTGTCAGTGGTCTGTGCCATCTGAGGGGTCTGAGCCAGTGAATCAGGATTCAGGGCTCGGGGTTCCTCTGCCCGTTTCTGGTCTCACGGACACACTTCACACCCACCTGCTTGCCTGCATTCCTGGCTGGGTCCTGCTGTCCTCAGCTTCCAGCCTCGGCTCAGGCCCCTCCCTCTGCCCTCGGCCCTTCCAAATCAGGAGTCCTCCACTCCCCCACTTCTTCCTGTCCAGGGACCCCTTCCCTGTAGCTGGCTCGGGGACCCTGTGATCCAAGCAGTCCCACAGGGCCACGTGCTGGGTGCAGTTCCAGCATGAAGAGAGTTTGCACAGGGGCTCCTCAGCCTGGATGGCTCAGGGCCCTGCAGGAGCTGCTGCTGTCCTGCCCTCACACCTCGTCTCCTCTAAGGAGCAGTCAGTGACCCCACACTGAGAGCTGATGCTCTGGCCCAGAATCAGTCTCCTCTGTAGCCTGAACCTCTGGAGGGCAGGGGTCATGTCTGCTTCTACTTTGAATGTCTGTCCCACCCTCGGCCTCGGGCAGTTTGCTCACAGTCACTGTGTCCCTGAATGTATGAATGAATGAATGACCTGGTTCCCCCTGTGCCCCCTCACCCCTCCACCCCCTCCTCCAGCTGCTGGGGGACAAGGTGAGGCTGGGAGAGGAGGCAGCTGGACCTGCTACCTCAGCATCCCTGATGCCAGAGGAAGCTCATGGCTCAGTGACCCACTGGACCCTCTGGAAAGAGGCTCCTGCCTCCGTCTCATCCTCCTACCGGACTCCTCCCTGCCTGGTCCCTCTCCCACCTGCCCCAGGGGCTGCTGGCTGCTCCCAGGGCTGGAGAGTTGACCCAGACATCCTGTTCATGGCTCTCCTTCCTGGAATGCCGCACCCACCCTGAATATCGGGGAACTCCTACTCCTCCCTCGAGACAAGGTTTCCCCATCACCTCCTCCAGGAGGCCCTCCCTGAGGACCTGGGTACAAGCTGTAAAGCTCTCGTGCCCTGGCATGGCTCTGGCTGGCTGCCTCTGGCATGTTCTCAGCCCTTCCCCCGCTGAGGAGCTCCTCAAGGGTGGGCACCATGTCCTGTTCCTCTCAGCACCTCGGTCCCAGGCAGGAGCTCAGGAACTGGCTGAGTGAAAGCACCTGCCATGCTCCTCCCTCTGCGGCTTCTGACCAGGTCCCTTCAGACGTCTCCATGTGCCTGGCAATGGGCGTCCTCAGTTCTCTGTGTCTTAACCTTCTTCACTCTTCACTTCAAGCAGAAGTTCTAGTTCCTGACAGCATTAACTGACTGCATTGGTAGACACCTGTGTCCCTCTCTCTCCTGTCCCCACTTCAGTTCTCTGTGTCTTAACCTTCTTCACTCTGTCCTTCTTCAACCAGGACAGGCTGGCACTGCCCTCCTGGGAGGCATCCTGGGGGCCATTGTGGCCGTGCTGCTGATCCTCGGAGCTGGACTATATCTTTGGAAGAGACGTGGGAAGAAGAACTTGAAGCCTGGGAGAGGCAGGTTGCACTTTCCCTCCCCCACTGGACCCTGGACACCCTTTCTCCTGCATTTTGCAGCTCAGGGCATGTCCCTGTAGGTGGCGGCTGGTGTGGCCTTGGCCGTGGGGGTCATAGAGTCGGGGAGGGTCCAGGTGGCCAGGCTCAGACTCAAGCTCCATCTGTGTATGACTCAGGTGCAGGATCGCAGAAGGAGCACGGGGACCCGGATGGTGGCATCCACTATGCAGAGCTGAGCCAGCAGGAGGCTGGAGACAACAGGGACAAGGTGAGGCTGGGAGATGAGGCAGCCTGGGTTCTCCCAAGTCCCTCTGTGCCTGGGTGTGTGCCTGTCAATCCCAGTCATCTACACGTTCTGGCCTCGATGCCTCCGTAACCCTTTCCAGACAAGGCAGTATTAACTAAGAAAATTCTCCTGGGATCCATGCAGTGCTGGGCGCTGGGGCAGGTCTTGTCAGCAGCACTGGGTCTGTGTGGGTCCCTCTGGGCTGTCTGTGTCCCTCAGGAACCCTCTGTCTGCATTCCAGGGTAGGGGTGCACCACATCTAGAAGAGGAGACCTCTCTCACTACCGTCTACAGTGAGGTCCGCAGGCAAGGCCAGGCCATGAGCATGATTTAACCAGAGGAAGCAGGAGAATCCCGCCCTCCGGGGACATCTGTCTTGTGAACCTGATGCCCGAAGCTCTGGTCCTGCCTTTTCCCCCTCTCACTGCTCTGAGCAGGGACTGCGTGGATCCAACTATCAGCTATTTCTATGCTAAATTGTTCTGCACAAGTTCCCCGTGAGACCCAATATCCTGCCTCAACCAATCTTGGACACCAGCCAGCATCAGTCATGTGCTGAGAGCTGTTCACAGACGACGTGAATCCGTAATCGTCAGCGCTGGCTGAGTGCTGGCCCGGTGACACGCACTCTCTGACCATTCTGCCCGCTCCTAACGCACCGGGTCCTCGTGGACTGTCTGTGAGGTGGGGATCGTTGTGCCCACTTTACAGATCAGTAGAAGGAGCCAGAAAGGCTGACTCTCCAGGCTGCACAGCCGGGAGCCCCGGAGTCAGGACTCAGCCCAGGGAACGTGCTCCAGGGCCCGTCTCTCCAGCCCTCGGCTGTCCCCTGTAGTGGCAAACCTCCTTCTGTCCTGTCCTGTTGGCCAATGGCCCAGCCTCCTGTTGCTCAGGAAAAAGCAGAAGTTCTAGTTCCTGACAGTTAGTGTTAACTGACTGCATTGGTAGACACCTGTGTCCCTCTCTCCTGTCCCCATGGAGGACGCTGAGCTCCTCTGGGCTCAGTGAGGACTTTTCCCTGCACTTCAAGGCCCTTCCCTGGGGACCTGTCCTCTCCTGCATTCCTGTCTCTGGCTCGTCCCCGTGACCCTGCTGGCTCCTTCCCTGCAGCCCTCAGCTTGTCTCCGTGCTGCCCCTGCTCCATACCTGAGCCCCCACCTTGACCTCACCTTATGGGGACCCCTAGAGAGCCAGGAGGTGGCCCCCACGTGACACCATTGATGCCCCTTTCCTTCGCCAACGCCCTCTGCCCTCGGGTCCCTGACGGCCACTCTCCTGGACCCCCTGGCCCACCTGCCACCCTCCCAGACTCCTCAGCCGTCCCTCCAGGGCTTCTCTTCATTCACACGGTGGCACTTCCGAGGGTCTGGGCAGGACCCTTCCCATCTCCTAGTGTCTTTCTCTCTCTGGGGCCCCTGCTCCAGGAATTCAGTGACCACTCACACCGCTGATGCCCAGGGCTGCCTCCCCGCCCCACGCCCTCTGCTCAGCCCCACCCCTGCCCTCCAGCCCCATCGGCCACATCCCTGCCCCTGTGCCCTCCTCCACCCTCTCCTCCTGCGGTCACAGACCCTACTTCCCTTTCTGTAATACCAGGACCTGGTGAGAAAGAGCAGGAACTCCTCTCCCACAGGAAGGAAAACAGAAGCAATTTCCTGTAATCAGACAATAAATGTGCACATGTTGTTTGTAGGAGAGGTGGGAGCAGTTCACCTGAGCCCAAGAAAAATACTATAGGGTCACCTCTCGGTATGGGACACATTTTCTCTCCTTCCATGCTCTACCGCCATTCCCCCAGGTGACGAAGCAGCCTGCGGTTTGCCCTAATTAGTAATTCAAGCAAGACAAAAGTGGGTCTCAATTGTCCCTTCCTCTCCAGCTCCAGTGGAAACGGGTCGATCCCCTGAGATCAGAGGAAAGCAGAGAAGCTTATCATCCCTAAAACCTCAGCGTCTGCACGGTAACACACACGCACACGCACACACACACACACGCACCAGCCTCCAGCCAGGCAGCTATGTGCGGGTCAGAACTAGGTCTGTCCCACAAACATGCAGATCACAATATGAAGGAGGACTCTAAGTGTCTGAGAACACTGTCATCGTCTGGACAGCTGGCAGAGCAGGGCCGTGTCTCTGAATCGTGCAGTCCATTTCCGAGCTCAGCTCCTTTCCCTCCAGGGTCCCTACAGCTCACCCTTGCTGGTGGGTGGGCAGCAGGGAAAAACCATTTCCCGGACACTGGGATGCGGTAACTCCAGCAGGTGGTGGGTGTTGTTGGCATTAGTCACACTGCACACGGTCGGTGACAGATGTTTGACATGATTCCTATTCTCAGTCTAGACCGGACAGTGGGGGGTGAGGGCTGGAGGTGAGAACACGAGCCCACGGTACCCCCCACAGAGCCTCACGGGGCTCCCTGGCTCCCATGCCCTGTCCCACCCTCTCACCCTTTCTGTGGAGCTGGACTAGATGCCTCTCCATGTCTGCAGACCACTCAAGAGCCTCAGGGTTCTCCCCACGACCCGCAGCACAAACTTCTAAATCTGTGTTCAAGTCCTAACGAGTGTAATGACGGGGGCCTTCCCTCCCTGTTGGCCTTATATCCTGCAGTCTTGGTGAACTCACTAGTCCTAGGAATTTTGTGTGGATTCCTTGAGATTTTCTGTGCACACAAACATATAAACAATGTCTATAACAAACACAGATGATTTCTTTCTCCTTTTCAATCTATATATTATTTCCTTTTCTTGTCTTATTGCACTGACCAGACTTCCAGGAGAATGTGGAATAGCAGTGCTGAGAACAAACAGCCTTGCCTCCTTCCCAATATTAAGGGAAAAGCTAGTTTTTCACCACGAAGTGTGCTATTAACGGTAGGGAATTTTTTAAATATGCTTTATTAGATTTATCAGTTTCATTATCTCTGCTCTTGTCTTTCCTATATCCTTTTTCCACTTGCTCTGGGTTTATTTTGCTCTTACTTTTCTAGATTCATGAGGTAAATGCTTAAATTATTAATTTGAGCATTTCTTCTTTTGTAATATCTGCTTCTCATTATATATATTACCATATAAGCCCTGGGTTAGCTTCTTGTCACACATTTTGATATCTTGTGTTTTTCATTACCATTCACTTCAAATATTTAAAATTTCCCTCAAGATTTCCTCTTTAACTCATGGGTTATTAAGGAGTGGATGTTTAATTTCTGCATGTTTGCAAATTTTCCTGTTATTTTTCTGTTTATAAATTCTACTCCAGGGGCATCTGGGTGGCTCAGTGGGTTCAACATTGGCCTTCGGCTGAGGTCGTGATCCCAGGGTCCTGGGATCGAGCTTTGGGTCAGACTCCCTGCTCAGCAGTTCTCTGCTTCCCCCTCCCCAATGCTCATGCTCTCTCTCTCTCTCTCTCTCTAATAAATAAATAAAATATTTTTTAAAATGCTACTCTAATTCTACTATGGTCAGAGAAATACATTATTTTAAATCTTTAACATTGTCAAGCTTTGTGTTATGACCCAGGACAGGATGTAATCTTGGGGAGGTTCCCATGTGCACTTGAAAGGAATGTGTAGTCTGCTGTTGGGGTTGAATGTTCTCTAAATATCAATGAGGTGGAATGGGCTCATGGTGGTGTTTATTGTCTGTATTCTTGCTGATTTTCCATCCGCTAGCTCCGCTCTGCTCTCTGACTGGGACACTGGATTCATTATTATTATTCATATTTCTATCCTGTCAGTTTCTGCTTCATGTGTTTGGTGCTCTGCTGTTAGGTGCACACAAACCTAAGATACTTCTCGTTTCCTGCTGAGTTGACCTTTCGTTATTCTGTACTATTTTTCATCCCTGGAAATTCTCCTTGCTCTGAAGTCTGCTCTCTCTCATGTTAACTGAACCTTCGAGCTGTCTTTGAATTAGTGTTTGTGTGGTGTCATCATTCATTTCATGAATCAATTTGGCTGGGCCGCAGTGCCAAGAGTTGTGGTCAAGTATTATTCTGGATGTTTCTAGGAGGAGACTTTGGATGAGATACACTTAAATGGATGAACTTTGAGTAAAGCAGACTGCCCTCCACAATGTGGGTGGGCCCCTCCAATCAGTTGAAGGCTGAGCAGGAGCAACGACTGACCTCCCCTGAGCAAGAAAGAATTCTACAGCAGATGGCCATTGGACTAGAACTATAGCACTGACTCTTCCTTGTGTCTCCTCCTGACGACCCTGGACTTGAAACCCAGCAGCAGATCTTCCCTGCTTCTCAGCCTGGCTCACCCGCCCTGCAGGCTCTAGACTCACCAGGCTCTATAATAATGTGAGCCATTCTTTACAGTACATCTCTCTGGATTTATAAGCATCCTATAATTCTGCTTTCCTGGAGAATCCTGAGTACTATCCACAGCACATCTTTTCCTATCTTTTTCCTGCTAACCCAGCTCTATCAGGCCAGACTGGGAACTGTGGTTCCAGAGTGACCTGGGCCCTTCAGTCCTGTGTCCACTTGCCTATCTGCTCTCCCATCTGAGGTGCTCATTGACCTTCCTCTGCCTCTTCCTGTTCCTACCCCATCCGAGCACACACACTGAACGACCCCACACAAATCCCATCACTCTGCTCTCTACACTGGGCTTTGGTTTTGCCATCAGCTAATTTTCCTGAGGTCTTCTCACTCACCCTCTTTTCTTCCTACATATTCTCCCAGTCTCACTGACAGTCCCAGTGAGTGTCATACTTCCCTTGTTGTCACAGGGGTCCACCAGCCTGAGGGAACTCACAGGGGACCTTCTGTCCCAAGGGGACCTCAGCAGGTGCATGAACATCACACCCAGACCTGGATAAAGAGGGTGGACAAATGTGGGGAAGGAACTGAGCAGTGATGCCTGGACAGGTCTTGTCCTTCCAGCCCCTGCTGAGGTTCTCGGGACAAGAAGGTAACACATGAAATCAGTGCTGCTCATCAGAGCAGATTTTCCTTGTAGAAGTTTCTGAAGAAAATGCTGTTTACAACAGTAAAAGGCCGGCTGGAAAGGAGAGAAAGGTTGATAGACACTGACACGCATGTGCCCAGTGGCCGTGGTCCAGCTGCAGCATGGCTCTTCATTTGCCGCACAGCCAGAGGTAGGGGACACTGGAGTTGCCAAGTCCCTGAGAAGGCACTGGACACGTGGTCTCCGAGTGATCCAGCCCCAACTGTCCACGTTAGAGGGTTGTGGGAAGGGAAACTGAGTGGCTCCATGATGCAGAAGACAAAATCCAGGTGGATGGGACCGGAGATGTCCATAAATCTCTGAGTGGATCTCGTTCCTTCTACTGCATCCCCATCCAGCTGGAGTGGAGAGGGACCCAGGTGTGTCTAGCCCCTCTAGTCTCTCTGCCATCTCGCTGCCATCCAAATTTCCACATTCGGGGCCATTAGTGGGATAGACCAGACCCTGGGTCCTGGTCGACTGTCTTCCAGGGGAGACTCTCCAAGACTGTAGAGTTCCTGCTTTCCTGATTTCTTTGGCAAAAGTGAGCAGATAGAGCTTGTGAAAGGAACGGTCTCTCCTCTTCTTGCTTCCCGTTCTCAGCTGCTCCCTGTGCTGCTCACAAATGCAGTTCGTGCTCACGGGCGTCCTTAGTTTCAGTGTATTTTCTCCCTCACTAGTCTGCAGGCAGCCTGAGGGCAGAAGCTTCACCTTGTTCTCTGCCCCATCACCTGTGACTCGGACAGAGCTGCTTCTCGGTAGCTGTTCAGTAATTGTTGGTGGGAGATGAGAAACATTTGCTCAGAAATTATCTGTCCCACATCTAGGCTGCTAGCCGAACCCACCCAAGCCCCCACATCAGACCATGTGAAGTAATGTCTTTGTCCCTGCAGATGACCTACTCAGAGCTGCCCACGTGGTTCTGCCAAGAGAAGCTCCAGGGTCTCCTGTGTCAGACTCGCTCAGTGTGCATCCAGCCATGGGAACTCAGCTGTGCTGTGGTCATAGCTGCTAGGATCATGTCTCACTCCGTCTGCCCTCATGCTGATCTCCCATCAGGGATTCCATCACGTCAATGGGACCAAGTGAGAAGGAAGTAGCAGGTACACCAGATGTCCCCGCACACAGAGAAGCACCAGAAATGGATTATAAATCCCAAGAAAATCAAGGGTCCTGACATCATAGTCTAGTTCATAGGGAGTCCAATCATTTGGGGAAACAACAACATATTCCTTCAAATTTAAAAACAATTTAGTCTCTCCTGTATGCTCGGTCATGAGGAAAGAGACACCATGCTTCCTAAGCATGTTTGTGTTTCTGGAGCCAGATTTATGACCACTGGGTGTGCTATATCACTATATTTACCAGTAATCCACTCAACAACCAGCTTGGAAGAGCCAAAGAAGACTCCTAGCTGGTGCAGGTTACAATGTAAGTAGCTCTGCTCTTGATTCTTATGGTCCTGGAGCCCCACAGGTGTTGAAGTGGTATTTAATTGCTCATAGGGGCCTGATAGAGCCTCTGATACTAAGCACATCTTCTTTGGAAAGTAACTCTTATCCCATATAGAATAGACTTGACACTGGACTCTAGTAGACACTTAGTAGCAGAGCATGGGACATACCGAATGACCATGTTCCCCTGCCGACTGTCTTCAGCCATGCATTTTCTGGTCCATGAAATCATACCATCAGTCATGTCTAGTTACCTTCCATTATCAGGTGGAAGTTATATACAAACATAGGCTCCAGCAGGACCTGGGGACACAACTAAGTTGCATGAGCAGGCCCCTTACCATCCCGATGCACCTGGTCCTGCTACCAAGACCACCTCTAACCCTGATGGAGACAGGCGGAGAAGACAAACGGAGATCCACACAGCATATGTCTACATGTGGTTAAGTGCTAAGTAAAACAGGTTCAACTCTCCTACCTGGAAATCTTGTCCTGTGAGCATACTTGAACAAGTACATTCCAAAAAGCCACTCATGAAGCTGTGAGCTGGACATTGGTGTTAATCCGATGGAGCCACAGGTCCTTGAGAAATCAGAAACCTTCCTGGGAGAGAAAGGAGGCCTGTGGCCAACCCAGGCTGAGGGTGGCCTCCTCCCTGCTCCACTCGATGCACAGAGTCTCCTGAAGCCTGCCTGCTGCTGCCAGGGGACCCGCCACCAGGCCGGGTCTGGCCCCGCTTCCTGCTGGAGGACACGGGCTCCCGGGAGCAGCAGACTTTGCAGAAGTGCAGGACCAACACCCAAAAGCAGGCCACAGTGTGGTTTGGAGGCAGACAAGGGACAGGTAGAGAAGGTCTGCAAAGTCCGCTATTAGAGACCAGGTCTGGGTTTAAAGCTGCCGATGCCTCTTTCTCTGTGAAGTCCATGCCTGGTGGGATTCCCACAGCTGTTTGGTTCGCTGAGACCTGCATGTGAGGCTTCTGAGCACACATCAGCCACAGGGAGGGAGAGGGCTCCGCAGACGTGTTGGGATTGGAGAGATGTATTTACTAGAGAGTGACAGAAAGTTGCATAGCAGTGTGGGAGAATCCTCAAGGAAGTCTCACAGGGGAGGCCTCGGCTTCACCAGATGGGCCTCCAAATTACTGTTCTCCATGCAGCACGTTTGAGGAGGAAGCAGGGATGGTGGCAATTCACCAGCGACTGTGTTGGGTGGGGGACATCAGTCAGGATCAAGGACTGGGAGGCAAAGCAGGGATGTTGAGCCCCTAAAGCTAGATTTGTGCAAAGCCGCCCTCCGGGTTGGGGGCAAAGAGCGTCCACCTCCACCATGGAAGGGGCCTCAGCCTAGATGTGTAGGGAGCACTGTCACATGCAATGGCCACTAATTAATCCTCATGCATGTGGGATGGGACAAGGAATTGTCACAGTTATGAGCACCTGCCCTTAGTACCTAGCCGTCCTGCTATATGTGGTATAGATTCAGGCAAACCAAAGTGCTGCCTGGATCCTGGGAAGCAGAAAGTCCTACTGGCTTGTTTCAAGGTAAGGCAAGAAAGGGTATTGTTAGAACCGGCTCCATCAGCAAACCCCACCCTAGGGAATCCAGGAATGAAAGCCAGGACATGAGGGGGTGTCAGAGTGATGAGTAGTTTTAGACGGAGAGGTAAAAGACCTTAGTAGATAAACTTTTCTGCTCCCTTGAAAGAGGAAGGACGCCTAGAAAAGGATGCTCTCTTCCAGTGGGCAGGGAGTGATACCAGGGTGGGCTCTGACCTGCGGCAGGCAGGCCGTGTGAGCAGACCAGCTCTAAAGCCCAAATGTGGCCAGATTTGATCCAACAAGAGCAACACACGTCCCCGCTCGAACCCCAGCACCTCCGGCTGCGCATTCTGGCTTCGATGCCTCTGTAACCCTTTCTAGGCAATGCAGTATTTACTAAGAATATTCTTAGTATTGGCATACTAATGGGGAAACCTTGTCTCGAGGGAGGAGTAGGAGATTCCCCGATATTCGGGGTGGGTGCGGCATTCCAGGAAGGAGAGCCATGAACAGGATGTCTGGGTCAACTCTCCAGCCCTGGGAGCAGCCAGCAGCCCCTGGGGCAGGCGGGAGAGGGACCAGGCAGGGAGGAGCCGGGTAGGAGGATGAGAGGGAGGCAGGAGCCTCTTTCCAGAGGGTCCAGTGGGTCACTGCACGTGCCTGCTGGGCGGGACAGGTAAACCCGTGTTTGGTGAACTGGTGCCCGTGAGGAGAGGGCCAGAGCCTTAAGGGACCACAAAGCTACAGGGACGGGACGGTTGCAAGTGCCCCAGAGAAGAGTTGTACCCCCACTATTAGAAAAAGGACAGAGTGTGAGATCCCACAGGACAGGGCAGCCTGTATCACAACTGACTGTTGTGGTTTGTCTTCTCCTTTCCCACCTCGGGGGACAGATTGTGCAGGGAGCTACAAGGACTCCTCCAAGAAGATGTGATGAGACACAGAAGATGTTATTCACCAAGATTCCAGAGGTTGAGGAGGCAGACCGGCCAGAGGAGGATACGGGACGAGCATTCGGAGCGGAGAGCCTGGACTCCCCTTTGAGGGAGGTCACTCGTTGGGAGAGAATGTCTTGGTTAGGAGGTGCACAGTGAGGGGTGCCGAACAGGTGGTCAGGCTGCGCGGGCAGCCCCCTTAGGGAAGCCTCCAGATGCCGGATGGAGTCACCGGCTAGCCAGGCGATTCACTCAAGTGGAGCATTCTGGAGGGATGCCAAGGGGCCAGATCTGAAACCCTGTCGGGGTTCCTAATGGAGAAGGCAAGGAGGGAACTAGGAGGACGCAGACCTCAGGTGTTACTGAAGCCTGAGGTTGGCGTGTTCATCACGGGGCTGTGAAAGTGAGATTCAGGCCGCGTTTAATGACGTTCCCATCTGGTTCCATACGGATTGCATTCCAAGAGCTGCTGGAGCAGATGAACTCCGGGTCGCTGGGTTTTCAGTGACAAGTGTGTCATCCATCGGTGGTGCATGGGGTTTTATGTCGGGTGGGCGCCCAGAAGGCGTCTCCCCGTTCAGGCTGGGTGAGTCAGCCGCAGCAGGAATCAGCCTCGCCTTCAGCGGGGACTGCGCTGATGGTCCTCCTCCTCTGAGCCATGGCCACCCCTCCCCCTGCGACACGAGCCCAGACAGGGCCCCTCACCGAGAACGCTGTACGGAAATTGAAGTGGCGACTTCCCAGAACATTCTGAACAACCGCTTCTCTGTCTCTCTCCTCCCGCAGCCCTCGTGACTAGCAAGCAACCCCCTTGGACTTTCTTGGTTTGAATTGTACTCTGTCCGGAAGAAAACTCGATTTGTCCCTCAGACTCCATGTCACAGGAGCTGTCTGCTTCGGCTCACTCAGCGTCTCACTCGTCTCCGGTTCTGAATACTCTCCGCAAGCCAAGTCCAGTGTGGACCGTTCGGATGGGGGTGAGGGACGGCAGGGATCGGAGAGAATGGAAGAGTCTTTTCCCTGGACAAATTCCTTTTCCTCAAAGCCAACAAGCTGACCTGTAAGAAGATGCTCGAGTTCACTAGTGATGTTATGGAACCTGGGCTGGATCGCCCGACGGAAGAACGAAGCGGCACCCGGAGCTCTTGGAGGACAGGAGGTGTATTGAACGCCGGCGGGCTCAGAGGAGAGTGGTCTCCAAAGGTCTGAGCCCCGAGCACAAAGGGGGCAATTTATACACTTCTACTTCTGCCTACTTGGCACTTTAGGCACGTGCGCGAAGCGGGGCAGGGAGAAGAACCCGGAAGAGCCCCGGGGCAGGGGCTGGACTCGCTCGCTGGCTCGGTCGGCCATCTCAGGACACAGATTTTCCTTAGCAGTGATCGGGAAAATAAGAAGTGAAACCAATGCCATCTTCATCTCTCAACCTGACAATCAGGAGAATGAGGTCCAGCCCCGGCGAGGCTGTGGAAAATGGGGACTCGCCTACACCGTTGGTGGGTGTGACAGTGTCGGAACGAGGGACAGTGTATGATGTCGTAAACGTACTGTGCCCTTTGAGCTTGAAATTCTACCTGCTGGAATATATTGCAGCAGGAGCAAAGCCTCATCGATGCTCTAAGAGACATGTTTGCGGATGCTATGGCTGGAACTGCTAATGGCCTTTCTGCTGTCTAGTCTTTCCATTTCTAACTACGTATTTGGTGGTAATTATGTCAGTTATGAAAGTGACATGTCCCAGACCTTTGTAGGACAAGGAGGGCTACTGAAATACAAGCAAGAATTCATCGGATGGAACTTGAGGAAAGCCCTCTCACCCTTCCCCTCTTTTCTCCTTTGTGGCGTCTGGACCTGATGGCTAGAGTCACAGCAGCCACTTTGTGACCTTGAGGATGGACGCCACACACTAAGGAACAGAAAAATACAAGAAGCCCGGGGCCTCAATGCCTCATAGAGTTATCATTCCTACCCTGAACTGTTTGCCTGCAGATTTGTCCTGAACACAAGAGAAAAACAAGCCCATGGTTTGTCTAGGTCACCATGATTGCATCTGTCACCGGCAGCCAGTATACAGGAGCCACTGCTGTTCGTGGTTTCATGTTCCGTGGTCAACCACAGTCAGGAAGTAGATGATCCTCCTCCTGACGCACGCTCAGAGGGTCAGGAGTAGCCTAATGCTACGTCTCAGTGCCGACAGCCCTGCCCTCGCATCCCTCATCACACGGACATTTTATCACCTCACATCCTCATATGAAGGAGGAGGGTGGGTGCAGAACAGGAAGATATTTTGAGAGAGAGACCACATCCACATAGCTTTTATACAGCACATTGTTAGGACTGTTCTATTTTTATTAGTACTATTGTTAATCTTGAACTGTGCCTAATCTGTAAATTAATCGTTATCACAGGTCTGTGTGTACAGGAAAACACATAGTGTCTATAGGGTTCGGTACTCTCTGTGCTTTCAGGCGTCACTGGGGGTCTAGGAGCGTGTCTCCTGGGGAGAAAGGGGGACTTCTGTATTCCTCACGGACACAGATATTGGTGGGAACCTTGTCTTAAAATAGAGGAATAATGTAGGCGGTCTAAAGGTCCCTAGCTTCCCCTTTCCTGAGGTTTTCCTGATCCGAGCCCCATCTCCGTCGGCAAGACCCTGACCCTCAACCTCTTTCTCATAGCAGAACTTGAGCTGGGCTCTGCTTGAGCACATTCCTCCTACGCTGCCAGAGGAGCAGCACGTAATTCAAATATTTCTAAATTCCTGGAAAAGGAGACATGGAGTCACTGAGAGTCAAGACTTTTAAGTTGTGTTTAAAACCCCAAATTATATAAACAAAAACTGAGAAGTAGGAGAGAGAGCAAATGTGCTCCATTCTCACTGAACTAGGAATGGAAATAGCTGTCTGCTCCTGGCTTGACTAGGGACAAAGTAGGTTTAAAGTCTTCTTTATTATTTACAGGAAAGTGCTAGTAAAATTGAAAACAGGATGTTTACCTTCAGAATCATTGGGAGGTAGAGAGGCAAAGAAAGTCTATGTTAGTGGTCCATCGGTTGTATGGCCGGATACAAAAAATAAGTTAAAAGACCTTAAGCAGGCAATCTCACAACAGAGTATTTATTAATTTGTGACCCATACATTTTAAAGCAGATGCCAAACATTAAAACCTATGCAATTACGAGGGGCGCCTGGGTGGCTCAGTCGTTAAGCGTCTGCCTTCGGCTCAGGTCATGATCCTGGAGCCCCGGGATCAAGTCCCGCATCGGGCTCCCTGCTCAGCGGGAAGCCTGCTTCTCCCTCTCCCACTCCCCCTGCTTGTGTTCCTGCTCTCGCTGTGTCTCTCTCTGTCAAATAAATAAATAAAATCTTTAAAAATAAAATAAAATAAAATAAAAAAACCTATGCAATTACGAGATATCCACGTCCATGAAAGAAACCCTATTGTAACACCTTGCAGCTGGAGACGACTTCATACATTAGCTCATCCCTCAAGGCTGCAAAGGCATTTAGAGTGAGAGCCCTAACCCAGCAGTATGGCCAAGCCAGAGTGCATACGGCCTTCTTGACTACTTTGCACGTTTGACTTAAAAAATTCAGGGCGGGGACATCTAGAAGCTAGGGAAATTAAGACGGTTTACGTTATTCCTCTACTTTAAAGTTTACAACAAACCTCCATGTCTGTTAGAAACACAGAGGGGGGCTAGTCAGAGAGATCTCACCCTGGTGACCTAAACACGCGGGAATCTGGGGTCAGCTTCTTGTCTGATTTAATCGGGTCATCTGTGAGGCCTCATCCTGTGCAGATGCAGAAGTCTGCCAGGCGCGGGACAGGGGCCAGCTCAGGGTTTTCTTGTTCTTTGTCTTGTGTGTGCCGTCTGCGGTCTGTGAACGCTGGGAGGAGATCTTTTCAACAACTCGGCCCGCTCAGCTCAGTGACATCCATGCTCCCAAACAGCAAGAGTCTGGACTTGACCCAGTGAGGGGCAGGGCCCTCGAGGCTCAGTTCGCCCACACGTGGCCGTCTGACAAACACACCAAGCCCGAGAGCCAGGGACATTCTATTGCATGTTCAAAGCGGGGTTTTTTCCTGATCAAGATGAAAATACGAATAGACACTCTTGTATTTTCTTTGTATACCGCAGTGGACCATCTCATACCGACACACTGGAGACCAGTACTTTATCTAAAAAGGTACCTTTTCTCGTCGTTATTTTAAAATGGTCAGAAGGACCTACACAGAGGAGCTAAACGTGGATGCTCAGGACTGCCTAAAGCTTGGGCAGAGGACCCGAGTAGACGGTTTTTAAAAGAAGACACCCGACGGTGGGCAGGTACATGGAAGATGTCAACATGGCTGATCACCAGGGAAACGCAAGTCCAAACCAGCGTCTGTCGGGCTGGCTGCTACCAAAGGGCAAGGGACAGAGTGTTGGCGGGAACGCAAACTGGTGCAGCCAGCGTGGAAAACAGTGCGGCGCTTCCTCCGGGCACTGAAAACACAACCACCGCATGACCCCACATTCGGCGCCTGGGCGTTGATGCGGGCACTGGAATCACGACGTGGGCGAGTCTGCCCCTCCCCGTGCTCACTGCCGCAGGAGTGACAAGAGCCAAGACGTGGGAACGCCTCGGTGTCCACGAGGGGCCAGCAGACCTAGATGTGGCGTATGCATCCCCTGGAGCACTATCCGGCCATAGAAGGAAGGAAACTGCCCCCTTGGGACAACATGGCTGGACTCTGAGGGCCATACGCTGGGTGAACGAAGTCAGACAGAGAAAAACGAATCCTCCATGTTCTCACTTAGGTGAGCAATCTAGAAAAGCTGGAGCCACTCGTGATGGGCACCGGGTGCTGCCTGGCCATGCGGAATCACGGCATCGAACGCCTGAAACAGTGTCACCCTGCATGTTAACTCACTGGAATTCAAATAACGAAAAAAGCTGGACTCCTAGAAACAGCGTAGAGCGGGGTTGTCAGCGCTGGGGGTGACGGGGAGTGGGGAGAGCCTGCCAAAGACACACGCTTGCAGGGCTCCGAGGGGGTAAGTCCGGGGCAGAGGCTCGGCTTGCCGACTACAGCTCACGTGACCGTGTTCTAGACGGAATCTGTGGGTGGATGCCAGATGTCCTCGCACCAGAAGTGAGGACCAGCACGGAGGGCTGGGGCTGTTATCTGGGCTCCTGCGGGGATCATGCAAGCAGGGACACGTACATCAAACCAACCTGCTGTACCCCTTAAATTACCTATGCCCCATGTCAATGAGACCTCAGTAAAGCTGGTGGTGATTAGCTTTGTGATGCGTCATAACAGTGACTTTTCATTTTCTACGTTTAATGAATTTTATATAATCAACATGGATTATTCTTATCAGAAAAAAACCTTCTTTTTCAATTCTGCATGCCTGTAGCTGCTCAGGCTGGGAGAGACCGGTACACGTGGCCAGGATTCAATGGGAGGAGGGGCGGGGTGGGGGATGCAAAGTGGATGGAGGACCCAAGGGGGAAAAGGGGTGCAGTGGGGCTGAGGGAGGGCCTGTGGCAGGGGTGGCGGGTGGGGGGAGAGGGCTGGAGGGGTGAGGAGGTGAGGACAGAGGGAGAGACTCTGGCACAGGGCTGGGGAGGGGCGGAGCATGAGGGACATTGTGTTCTGGGTCCCACAGTTATGGACTCCCTGTGGTGTAGCTGGTTCCCCTCCCAGACCCTGATGCACCAGGTCCGCCTCCTCCTGGGTGGGGGGCACTCCGGTGTGGGTGTGGCTGGGGGCCCTGGAGGCAGGTGTGAAGGAGGCAGGTGGGCAGCAAGGGGCTTGCTGGTACCAACATCCTGATGTCTCCAGAGTTGTGAAGGGTTGAGGGAGAGAAAGGGTACTAGGCCCTGTTGGGGATGCCCTCAAATTCCCCAGGACGGGGAAACCACCCTCAACCCTCTCTTAGGAAAGGCAGTTCTTTGCCCTGCTCTGGGGGCCGAGGCTGAGATCATCAGTAGCTCAGAGTCTCACTTTCCAGAGTCCTGCTCTGTCCCCGGAGCTGTGTCTACAATCTCAGACCCTGTGTGCACCCCCTCCACACCCCCCAGGCTGCTTGTGTCCCCAGCTCCCAGGCTGAGGAGGGCGTGAGTGAGTGAGGGGCCAGGACAGCCTCCCGTGGCCCCCGCAGGAGGGACAGCTGAGCCGTGGCACCATCGGCGGAGGGGGTGGGGCTGGGGAAGGGGACCTTCCCTTCTTATCTGCCTGTGACCTTTCCGTGTGGTTCCTGCTGTTTCCAGGCTCTGGTGGGGGAAGGGGGTCCCCTGCAGGTGGCCCCATGTGAACCAGGCTCCCACTTGGTGGCCTGGACCCGCCCTTGTCCCCAGAGCTCCTCATGGTGCGGAGAGGGGCTGAACTCTGCAGTCAGACCCACTGGGTGTCTCGTTCTGCTTCTGCCAGAAGCTTTTGGACAAATTGTGCATATGCTGAGAAGCTGGCTTCACCTTTCTGAGCTCTGTGTCCTTCACCCGTCAAATGGACAGAATATTCCCTAACTCGAGGTGTTACTTGGAGATGAGCGAAACAGCACGCTTTCCAGCCAGAGCCTGCCACGGGGACGCAGGTCACTCCTGCGTGTGGTGTTGCTCATTTCTCACTCGAGGAGACACTGGCCAAGCGTCCCAGGAAAAGAAGGAAAAGGGCGTTGTTCCATTTTGTGCTTGTTCCCTAACTGACAGTTTCCCCATGATGTGATGCACTGGGACAGGGCTCCCTTTGGGGCCGGAGGGGGTCGTGGCAGCAGAGAGATCACACGCTCTCCTGTGCTCCCACCCCTCTGCCCTCCGCACGGACGTGGACGCTGAGGGCACCTTTATAAAAGCTCAGGCCCCCTCGCCCATCAGGGAGAGAAGTCGAGCCACCATCGTCGCTCAAAGGCATGAGCACCGGACGCGCAGAGAAGAGACAATCAGGCGCACGAGCCCGAGAGATGGGCGTCCTCACAGCTCAGCGCACGAATGCAAACGGACCATTCTGCTCACCCTATTTGCCTGTCAAATGAGCCCGCTTGTGTCTGTGGTGTTGAGAGTCCTGAGTGCGGTGACAGGGAGGGGACAGGCTCTCTCCTGTCTTACAGGCCAGTGTCCCCTACCTCAGGGCTGAGCCCCAGGGCAGCTGTAGGAAGACTGGACCCCACCCCTGAGCTCTCTAGGGTGTGAGCAGGCGATGCCAGGACAGACAGGGCCGTGCGGCTCAGTGTGCAGGGAGCCGCCTGCCGGGCTGGCCAGTGTCTGTCCTTGTCAGGGGTGACCCGGGCTCCTGCCACCCTCTCGTCTGTGTGGGCCTGTCCCCCAGAGCGAAAGACTCCTCTGCAAGAAGAGTGCATTGGGTCATTGACCCTGGGATTTCCAACAGTATTTTCGTTTGGATTTTCTGGATTCTTTCTGACATTTATCCAGGAGGAGCTTGAAGAGGACACACTGAGGAGTCTGATGGCACCCCACCCCCACCCCTGCAATCTGTAGACCCCAGAACTGGATGGTCTGGACACAAAGCACATTCAGGCTGTTAAATGCTTTATTCTTAGGTTCAACCAGCTACCAAGCCACCCAAAGTTCAGGCTCAGGGCCTCTTTCTCTGGTCAGCTGGGGAGTCCCACTGACCTCTACTCTTCAGATCTAGGGGCTGAGGCCTCAGAGGCCCAGAGAGCAAGGTCGGGTTTGGGGCAGGAGAGAGAAGGAAGCATCGGAGGCCATGGGACCCCATGCTGACCCCCGCCCCATCACCCTGTCCTGTCTGTCCCTGCCCTGGGCTGTCCAGCAGTGGGGTGTGCTCTGTGAGCTGCCTTTACCCTCCCAGCAGGCTCCGGGCAACAAGCGGGTGTGGCCTGAGCCCAGAGTGTTCATAAAGGGTGTGTGCACCCTCCCCCACCCTCATGGGAACCCCAGTGTGTCCCTAGAGCAGAGCGGGTAGGTGGGCACCCTCCACTCGGGTCTCATCCTGAGCGACCCAGGAATTAGGGGCAGGACAGGAGGGTAACTGGCAGCCAGCGCATTCCTTTGGTGCCTCAGTTTCCCCTCCCTGGGGCTCTTGCTGTCGGAGAAGACAAACCCTGGGAGTGGGGTGGGGCATGGCCGCCTTTCCCAGTGGCTCTGGAGGGGTGAGGGCTGCCTGTCGCCGCCACTCTTCCCTACTCTGCTCTGCCCTCACCCCCACCCCCTGCCCAGTTCCCTGGCTCCACAGGAGCCCCTGGGGACCCGCAGCAGCAAACTCAAGAGGGACAGGCAGGAGCCAGCCCCAGGGAGCGTGGCAGACAGCACGGTGACTGTGCACATTGCACCTGCCCAGGCCGCCCTCCTCTGCCCTTCCTCCTCGCCCCCCGCAGCCCCTGCAAACCAGGCTGGCTGCCCTCAGGGCTCTTCCCGGGGCTCTGGCCAAGGATATATCCCAAGACCCGGGCAGCGAGGCTGGGCAGGGCCGAGCCCCTGGTCTGGGCTGCAGGCAGGGCACTGGGCCAGGGAAGCCCAGGAGACACAACCCTGGCAGGTGCAGGGACTGAGGGCAAAGCTCTGCGAACAGCGCCCCCTGGTGGAAGAAGCTGCAGCGACAGCCGCCTGCACCCAGGTCTCCCAGCCCCGCCTTCTGGGCCATGGGGAGCAGGTGTTTCCTGGACACTTGAAGGGAGGACAGCACAGCCCTGCCCCAGGCCCAGGCCAGCTCTGCTCCGGCCAGAGTCGGGTCTGAGAAAGGTGTTCAGGAGCCAAGTTCGATCCCGGTGCCCCGGGGTGTGCCTCCCACCTGTCCCCTGGTTTTCTCACCTGTCCAGCGGTGACCCGGGCTCCTGCCTCCCTTCTCGGGGGTGGGTTATGGGGCCAACTCTGAGGCCCTTCTGGCTCTGGCATCCCGGGATTCTAGGTCCGGATGGACAGGATCGGGCTCCCTGTCACCGCTCTGATCTCCATCTCCTACCTGTCTTGCCTGGGCTCACGTATGCTCCGGCCACACTGACCTCTTGCTCCTGGAACAGGCCAGGCAGGCTCCCACCTGAGGGCCATTCCACGGGCTGTCGCCTGTGCCAGGAAAGTGACCCCCAGATGTCCACGGTCACGCCTCACCTCCTTCCAGTCTTTTCTCGGAAGTCTCCTTCTTGAGGAAGTCCGTTCTGACCTGCTGGTGTAACCTGGAAACCACACTCCCAGGTGCTGAGCCCCCACCCTGCTCTTTCATCCAGAGCCCTGCTCACCTTAGCTACTGTGGTTCCCACGCACGGCCTTTCCCTCCTAACACAAGGAGGAAGGCAGAGGGTTTGCTGGGTGCGCTCGTGCATGTGTGTGAGCCCCTGGAGCAGGGCTGGTGCACAGTAGGAGCTCATGCACTGTTTGTGGAAGGAATGAGTCCACCATCAGGGAGGATCTGGGTTGGGGGCTGATGGGCCCACCCTAAACAGCTCACAGTCAGTGCATGGATGAGTTGTGCTACCGTGACCATATAGGGGTTCAGGGAAAGGAGCCTGTAGGCCACGAGCTGCCCTGTGGGAGAGCGAGAAGGGGTGGAGGGCTCGTGGGGAGAACACAGCACATCTCGGCCGCTGTCACTCACCGTGTCCGCATGCTGGCGCCCGTTTAGCTTCATCAGAGATTCTCAGTGGGATCCATGGAGCATCAGCTGTGAGAGATGCTCCTCAACAGTGGGGGTGGGGGCAAAGGTGAGATAAATATGGAAAGGCTACAGACCAGGTCCCTTCTGAGATATTCACACTCCCTTCTCCAGGGGAATCTTCAGTTTAATGCTTTAATCTGAGATTCACAACATGTATGACCATAGGATTCAGGTTCCTTCTTTCTTTTTTGGAGCAAAGTTCCTTTGGAGCTTCTGCTAAATTAGCATCTAAATCATCACCTACTCTGGGAAATGTCCATTTATAAGACAAATCTGAACTCTGAGCATAGCACCCAGGACATCATGGTCCCTTCAATCTCTTCAGACTAGTCCTACCCCTGCGGGAGTTTCTTCTGTCCCATGCCTTCCCTGTTAGCTCTTGGTTCTTTGGGGCCCCGCACCACCCTGAGAACCCCCTCTAAACACTTACTGACTCAGCTCTCACTCCCGTGTCCCCAATCCTGCCCGTGTGTGTTATCTACACCTGCCCCCCTCCTTAATCTACCCAACTGGAGTTGCCTTCTTTACGTTGCTGCTCTGTGCACCTGCTCCTCCCAGGCAGGTCTGAATGGGCTCGCACTGAGTCCCAGGATCTGCCCCAGGAGCTGCTTCAGGGCAGTAGGATGAATGTCACCACACGGGAAGGACTCACACAGCCCTGCGTCTGCAGCCTGGGGAGGGACTGCAGCTCCTCACAGGTCACTTTTACCCCCGGTCCCTCCACATCTCTAGTATCTTTGTCTCCCCCATGGATCCTGTCTCCCTCAAAATGAGGAGGAGTAAGCGCCCCAAACATGAAGGGATTCCTCTTTTTTTAAAGATTTATTTATTTATTTTTAGTGAGAGTGAGTGGGGAGGGACAGAAACGGAGGGGGAGAGAGAGAGAATCTCAAGCAGACTCCCAGCTGAGCGAGGAGCCTGACATGGGATCCATCTCACCACCCTGAGATCATGACCTGAGCCAAAACCAAGAGACAGACGCTCAACCGACTGAGCCACCCCAACGCCCCAAACATGATGGGATTTTTCAATGGATCATGCTTAAGGATATGTGCAGAAAATCGCAACTAGGAACTGCAAACAGCTCATAAACCTTGGGCACGTGGTCTGATTGACTAGTGGTCAGGAAATACAAATGCAATGTTCTTGATAGAACTGTGAACGGTTCTACCGTGTTCCTCATCATTCACATCTGTGAATAAATCCTAAGGGAAAAAAAAAAACAAAAATATTGGGACACATTATGCTCAAAGGTTGTCCACAGTACTCTCAGTTACAGACCTTCCCGGTTGTGAAAATAATACAGAAAGCACATAACACAAATGTGCAGCTGAATGAATTAGAAAGAAACACCCAACTCAAGCAGCAGGGGTCACGACGCGGACTGCCCTGGCCCCCGGGAGTCTCTGTGTGTCCCTTACAGATGACAAAGTCCCCGTCCCAGACATGAGCCCTGAAAGCCTCTCTCCAGTTTCACCACCTCCGCAGGCGTCGTGAACTGGATGGCGGGGTGTACCTCTTTGGGGGCTCACACACATGCCGTCACAGAGTGTGTGGGCTCTCAGCTCTGGCTCCCTCCACTCAGATCACCGCAGCCTTGTTCCCGCGGCTCCCGGGGCGCAGGTGTGCGTATTTCTGTCGAGCAGGTGGTGAGGAGCAGAATCGCGGAGCCAGGGGGGTTCCGTGGACAAGGTGTGGATGCCCTGGCACAGTGCCCTGCACATGGTGGGCACTCAATGCAGGATCCACGTGCCCCCCCATGCCGAGGGCCAGGCTCCACTGTGAGGCAGGAGCTCCCCACTCCGTCTCCTCCCCTACCTCCTCTCATCACCTCTTACCCCCACCCAGTCCGGGTTCTTCCCCCCAACCCTCCGCTCCCAGGGACAGAGCTGTCTCAGCTTTACTCTCCCTGCTGTCCACGCAGCGCCCCTCCTGGGAGGCTTGCTCCGGATCTTTCCAGGAGCAGGACTCAGCACACCGGGGGGACCCCTCTCTGTGCCCTCCTTCCTCCCAGGACCTTCCCCCACAGGACGGGGCTGCTGCAGATGCAGAAGGGGATCTTTCTACAAGCCAGTGGGAGAGATCTCATCTGTATTCCAGAGGCTGGAGAAGACTGAAGCTTTTCCTTTCTTCAAGGAAATTGAGGCAAGAAGAAGGAACATGGAAACAGGAGCCAGATGGATGTGGGGAGGTGGGAGGCCTGGGGAGGGGGACCCAGAGAAGATGCCTCCTTGGGGAGGGCCGGTGGCAGGCAGGACAGGGGCTGGACAGTCAGCCTGGTGCCTCTGTCCCCCTCACTTTGATGTCCTATCCTTTAAAAGGGCACCTTTTTGTCCCCACTGTTGTGTCCACGGTCTTCTCCCAGTCTGCCAGGTGGGTCTAACTGGGCTTGCCACCCTCATATATCAGGTCTCAGGATAAATTCCTGAAAATCCTATAATTTCAGGAACAGGATTTATGGGGCCACTCACCCAGAGACATTGGCAGGAAGAGAAGAGGATGCACCCAGGCTCCCTCCTCATCCCATGAAAGGCTCACTGGGCCTCAGGCATTTGCTGGACACACGTGCGGAGGAGGGGTCCTGCTCCTTCTCCTTTTCACAGGGCGAAGGTGAGGGCAGCCTGGAACGACAGGGGTGCAGAGGATCCCTCACCCCAGAGGCCAGGCTGGGCGCAGCGAGTCTCTGAGGTTTCTGGGAGTGCAGCCTGCCCAGCACAGGGCCTCAGGGTCGTGGAGCATTAGTGAGTCCTCTGCCCTGGAAAACAGAAGGAAAGATCTCATGGGATGCTGAGGGCAGGTGCAGACTGTCCAGGGGACAGGAGGAACGCCCATCCTTGTTGGGGTGGTGTCCAGGAGACCCAGAATGAGCTCCAGACCCTTTCTGCTCATTTTCCTGCTGCCCATGTAGGAGGCCTGGCCGCACTCCACCAATGTTCCGAGTCCCAGGGTGAGGTGGACCCTCGGGGGAGAGAAATCCCAGGCACAGAGTTCCCATCGCTGTCCTGGTCCTGAGGCTGCAGCGGGTCCTGGGTCTGGGCATGCTTGGGTGGGGGTGAAGCAGGTGCTCACTGGGGTAGGTCAGGGGTGGTGGGAGCAGGACCTCTGGCAGGACCTCTGGGAACTGGGCGGTGGGAGGCCGAGGAGCAGAGTTCAAGCAGGCAGGGCTCTGGGCTGGGCCTGGAGGCTAGAACACCTTCCGGGGAAAAGTCTAGAGGGAGCCTAAGGTCCTTCATCTTTGGTGATGCCCGTGGGAGGAATCCTAGGTTGTTTCAGGTGCGGTGAGTAACCCACTGAGCTTAGCGTCCAGAGGAGAATTGTCCCTATTCCACCTCAAAGCTTCTGGAAGCAGACTCGTCCTCATATCCAGCAAACATGCATTCTGCACCCACCACCTGAAGGACCCGAGTGACGTCTGAGGACACAAGATGTAAAGTGTGTCCTTGGCTTCCGGGGCCTGGATTTCCTATGGAGGCCCCAGACTCCCCCCAGCCAGTCTGGGACCCATAGTCTGGGAGGAGGGGGTGTTGGCCCTGCGGCTGTTGTGCATGTTCATGATGCTCACGTGGCCTGGGACATGTGCTCTCTGAAGAGATAGCTTCAGCACCCCGCACACAGTAGGCACTCAATAAATGTCCACCACCTGAAAGATACCGGGAGCACCTGCTCGGGGAAATAGGGAGACCAGATGTCCCAGGCCCACAGGTGGATTCAGAGCCCCACAGAGAGATTTTGTTAGAACAGCAGAGTGTGGCCTCTGCTTTAGGATATGGGTCAGACTATTTCAAGGTCCAAATTCAGCAACACCCCGCACAGCAGTCAGTGGTCGATTTTCCCCCAGGTCAGTGGGGGCCCTGCTCTGTGGTCAGATTCTGGTAAACAGGTCCCTCGAGATTTGCCACCCTGCAGAGAATGGGGACAGTGACCTGCTTCCCCTCCTCACTCGATCCCTAGGCAGGGGGCCCAGGAAAGGAAAGGGGGGACGAGCAGTGGGATCCTTACTGTGCTGGGATGTGCCGAGGCCAGCTCTCATGGGGTCTGGAGAATCAGGGGCAGATCTGAGCACAAGGACGGCATCTCAGGGAGGGAGGGGTCTTTCCACCCCCGTGTGGGGCGGTCTTGTGGGTTTGGCGTCAGATGGCAGCATCCCGCGTGGGGTCCCGTGGCTCTGAGGGTCACAGGGAGGAGGCCGAGGGGCCGGGACGGAGCTGGTGTCCGAAGGGTGGTGATGGCAAGGGCAGGGCTCTGCTCCCACGCCAAGCCCAGGTGGGCCGCCTCCTTCCTGGGCCTGCTGTTCTCGGCTGGCTGTGTCCGCTGCCAGGCCCGTGGGGAGACCAAGGGTGCTCAGCCCCCACCCCCAGCGGCTGCAAGCTCGGGACACATGTCCTGCAGTTGTCCCATATTTGTTCCAGCGCCCGTGGGAAGTCGTGCACATCCTGTTCCTCACCCGTCCCTTCCCATCCGACAGCCACACCGAGATCACGATTCCCCGGGTTTCAGGTGTTGCTCTTTGGTGTGGGAAGAATCCAGCTTCCATGTCCAGAAGGACGTTCTGATTCACACCGACGCATCCTCACTGCACGGGGGCTTCAGGCTCCTGTGTGGAAATGCAGACGAGCGCTGGCTGAGGGAGGGAGTTTCTACCCTCAGGGGCTGCCTGTCCCCAAGTCAGTCCTGTTTCTCTGAAAGGAAATGAGGGGAAAGGAGAGGCAGGAGAGCTGCTCCTGGGAACCTGGTCTAGGGTTCCCTAGAAAGCCAGCATGGTCCTGATGCACGAGATGTCTCCTGCAAGGGCATTCTGGAGCAAACAGGAGTCCCCTGCAGCCTGGGTGAGCTCACTGGCCCCGCACAGACCCGGGGACTCGCCCAGCGACTCCTGCAGCAGCTGCCCATCCCCACTGTGCTGAGAGCTCGGGGGCTTGGGGCCGTCCAGCCCTGTGTCCAGGGACACGCAGGGAAGGTGTGGGAAAGAGGGGACTCAGCCTCACTGTGTCTGGTCCGAGAGCCCGCGGTCCCCCGGCCGCAGACGGAGTCTCTGCATCTCCAGGAGGGTGTCCAGCCTGAAGCCCAATGTCAGCACAGAAGTCACACTGCCCAGCGCATGTCCTTGGACTCAGGGTCATGAGCTCTCTGCCCACCAGGGAGCTGTGTCCAATGGGTTGGAAGTTTCCGGAAGCTCCAGGGTGTGGGAGAAGCAACCCCCACCCCGAGCTGGGCTGGAGGTGCTGACCCGAGTTGTGACTCAGACAGTGCAGGGGGCAGCTGTGGTCGGCAAATGGCCTCTGTGGACCTCAGAGGCTGCAGAATTGTGACCATAGGCCTCCTGTCCTCTGCCTGGGGGTGTAAGACAGGAGAGAGGCTGCCTGGGTCAGGCCTGGCCTCCCTCCCCTTCAGTGTGGCTTCTCAAGGACTGCGATGGATTTGGGTCTAGAAAGACCAGTGGCCTACAGTTATAAAAAGTCCCAGGGGCTGCCCCAGCATGGCATGTGGGCTGGCTGACCCTCCGGGGTTCCCAGCCTGCAGCTGCTGGGGGCTCCCTCCTGGGCCCTGCGCCCCACCCCAAGCTGTAATTTCCACAAGCAAACAGTTCTCACCCTGAGAGGGCTCGCCCAGGGCTGTGGGGACAGGGACAGGGGCATAGCTGACTTGGTCCCCATCACCCTAAAGGACCAGGGCATGGGCTGCCCAGATTAGAACTCCATCCTAGGGGCTTCTCCACCCAATGCTCAGGGACGGTCCGTGGAAGGGATCCCCCATCACTGGGTGGGAGGGGGGAACAAGGCAGTGCTGAGTGCTCTCTGGTCTGAGGGGCGCAGAGCAGTTCGGGGGAGCCCAGACGGGGTGCGGTGACTTGCTGGAGGCCAACAGTGGGATGGAAGGGCAGCGGTAATGCTGGATTTCTCAGAGTTCCTTGTTAGGGGTCCAGACCCTGACTCCTGCTCTGCTGGGTGACTTCTGGCAGGTGGTCCAAACCCTCAGGACTCAGGTCTCACATCCATAAAGTGGGTTTAACAGCCAACAGGCTGACCACCTTGAGTGCGGGGCCGCGGGCCAGTCCTGGGATCCATCCTCAGGATCTGAGGGTCTGAGCAGCTGAGGGAGAGCCCAGGGGGCAGGGAAAGGGGCACCAGCCAGGGTTAGTGATGGAGCTGCTCCCCTGGGGTGCACGGGAGGCCACGGTTCTCAGAGGTTGTGGGAACCCATCTGGAAGAAGAGGCCAGCCTGACCGTCCGTAGGTGCCATGAGTCTGAGGCCGCCGAGCCTGTGGCCAGAGCCGCGCGTCCCTCTCCACCCCTGCCTGTGTGTGAGCGCGGGCCCAGGGCTGGCGGAGCCTCACAGGGAAGGGGAGCCTTGGTGCTGCTCCTGGGGGGGGCTCGTCCTGTGGGGGGGGCAGGGCCGGCCCTCGGCTGCAGACAGAGCCCTGGGGACCTGCAGTAGGGACACGCCCACGTGGGCATTGGGGTGTGGGGGTGCACACTTCCCGGGAGGGCTTTGTTCTCGGGCTCCCAGCTTCTCACTTACACACCTGACACTGAAGTTCCTAGAAAATCAGAAAGGAAATGTGACTCGTGAAATGGTGTAAAGACAGAGGACAGGCCCAAAGCAGGAGAGACCCCGCGTCCTTGGCCCTAGGCTGTGACTCAGTGCCTGGACATTGGCTGACCCTGGTGAGCAGGGTGTCCTGGGCTGAGTGGGAACCCAGAGACACAGGTCGGGGGCCCTAGGGGTGCAGGCTGGGGAGGGGAGACCACCAAGCTGGTTGTGAGCACAGGGACGGGACCTCTCCAGCACCGGGCCTCCTGGGGGCGGCTGTTCCTCCATTTATTCTCAATTATCTCCTGAGGCCCCACTGCAGGTGCTGAGATAACAAGAGAGATGGGAATGGCCTACTCTACACTGGACAGTGAGGTTCCCGAACTAACAGTTAGCCCCGCCCTTGGGGTGGGGAGGAGCTAAGGGCTCTTCTCAGTGAACGTTTTCCTCCTTTCTTGCTTCTCAGTTCTGGATGTTTCCTCTATACCCTTGTTGGCCCAGGCCGAGCCAGCAGGGAGACAGCCGGCCATGGGCACCTGCTCAGAAGACCCCCACCTCTGCGGAGCCTCCTGGCTCCTGGGATTCACCAGCCTCCTCCTCAGTGAGTGGCCCGGGCTCCCTGGGAGGGGGGCCACCGGGTGGGCAGGGAGGCAGGAGCTCCTGGGCTGTCTGAGGGCTTTGCTGAAGAACCAGAGAACTCAGCTCCATGATGACTGAGCACACGCAGTGCATTTGGTTTAGAGCCCCCGGGGTGAACGGAAGGAAGACAGGGAGCTTTTGGCTGAGGCCAGGTTGGGAACCCTGAGCCCTGGCTGCCCGGCTGCATGAAGGGAACCCCTCCCAGGGAGGTGAGGCCAGGAGAGCCCGGAACCTCCTGGGGAGAGGGATGGAGGAGAGATAGGAGGGGCTGCGGGGGACCCAGCGGTGGGGATGGGCATCCCCGCCTGCCATGCCCAGGGGACCGGGCAGCCTCTGCAGCTGCTGTGTGCAGGAGGGCCTGCCCAGAGCCCCCGTCTGAGCTGAGGAAGCCACTCTAGTCTGGCTCCTTGGCAAGATGAGAGCTTGAATCCAGTGACATTTTGTTTGCAACGGAAGGAAAGGAGCCTCCAGAATTCAAGGGTCTGCGCCCACCTGCGTGTGTAAGGGTGAGCCCGGAACAGGAGACTGCTGAGCACGGGCAGAGGACATGAGCCGACAGCTCACAGCGGCCAGAAAAGGAGATCAACAGTCATGGGACATGGTGACCGGGTTCATGTACAGGAGGAATGCTCGTTCCAATACGAAGTGTTATTATTTTCCCTTATCAATGTTGCAAAGGGCAGAAAGTTCGGTCACCGTGTGTTGGTGGGAAACCTAAGCATTATTGGGAGGAGAGCAGTGGGGGTCGCTCTCGGGAGGACAATGAGCAAGGTCTGTCAGAGGCTGAGATGGACCTGCCTTTGGTCCATTAGACCCACCCAGGGGTTATCCCAGTGTCTACACACCGTGTGTGCTGTCTACCCAAGAAGCCCTGTCTTGGTGGCAGGCACAGTGGAGCTCAGCAGACGACCATCGGCTCCCCCACATTTTCTCGTCCCTGGCAGTTAGCCAGGCCGGGTGCCTAGTGTGGCCAACAAGCCTGAGCAGAGATCCTGCTATTCTGGATGGAGAGAGACCCCCCCAGAGGCGATTCCACAGTTTGCGTCCCTGCTGTGGCCCCCTGGGGGCAGCTACGAGGGCAGGGAGACTCCCCCAGTGTGACAGACCCTCCCTCAGTCTGGGGACTCCCCTGTCCTCGGACCCTGAGCTCCTGGAATTGTGTGTAACAGCACCCCAGCCTCGCCGAGCTGACTGCGGGCCTGCCCAGGAGGTGGACAGGGAGCCACCGCCCTAAGGGCCTCAGCGGTCACCCACTGGGGTAACCAGCCGCCCCCTCGCGCCTGGACACACACCAGGGTGGGCTCCCAGCTCGAGCGGGTCAGGACCCAAGGGGGCTCGGCTGGGTCCTCAGGCCCGGGGTCTCTGGGACGGACACTAAGGTCTGGCTGGGGCTGCAGGGAGCTCAAGGGTCACCCGGGAGATGTGCGTCCAGGCTCCTGCGGGCGCTTGCTGGCGGAGTGCTCATCCTGTGTCTGCTGGACGAAGGCCTCACCCCTCCCTGGCTGTTGGCCGAGGCTGCCCTCCGTCCCTCCTCATGGGGGTCTTTCCATGGGGCTGCCCACAACACGGCAGCGGGCTTCATCAGAGCGAGCAGGAGACAGAGTGAGCGCAAGACCCTGTCACACCCTTGTAGGACCTGCTGTCCCTGAGGGCCATCCATCACGTCGGAGGCACACGGCTCCTTAGAGGCGAGTCCCTGGGGGCGGCCCCCAGTCCAGGGACAGAGCTTGCACGGCCTATGGGCAGGATGGGTCTCTGCAGCCCCGTGAGAAGCTGCTTCCTGCAGAGATGCACTCAGTGTGGACGGAAAATGTGCTCGTGCTTCGGATCCCAGATCTCCTGACGTTCATGCTCTCGCTGTTAGGGCTCAGGACAGTGCAGGGGAGCAAGTTCACGTGACCTGTTCAAGGGACGCTACCCGGGGAACAGGAGGGATTCCAGCCTCGCCTCAGGTTCATGGCACCGTCCTGCCTTCCAAGACTCAAGGAGAGCACATAGGATGGATTTCATGAAGAAGATGGGTTCTAGGGTTTTCTCCTTTATTCTTGGCGAAAACCACTCACATTTTCTGTCTTATGTCCTAGGCGTCTGCAGTGCTGTGACCCAGAGTTCTGGAGCCCATGCTTCTGGAGTTGAGGATTCTGGAATCCCTGTTTCTGTGAAGGGGACTCAAGGAGCTTCTGTGTGGTTTCATGTGATCAGAAGTCCAGAATTACCTCCAGAGGTCGGGCTGGAGAAGATTTCATGGGGCATTGTATCCGGGTCAAACTACATAGCCATGCTGCACGTGTTTCCTGGGAGAGATGTTCCAGAATGGGTCAACTTGCAGGACAAGTTCAAGAAGAGGGTCCATGTGCTCAACGTAACGACCCTGAGGATTGATAACCTGACCCTTGAGGACAGTGGGCGGTACCGGGCTCGAGAGTCCTACAGGAGAGGAAGACAGCATGACCAGGATTTCCACCTGAGGGTCTACGGTACGTGGCGGCCCCTCCCCCAGTCCCATAGCTGACCTCCTTCCTCTGTCCCTGGGAGTGTCCACGCACCCCGCTTGCAGGATTCCTTCCCGACCCCAGCCTTCAGACATGATCTTCTCCGCTCAAATTGGATGCCGTGTGTCCATCACAAATGCAGGCAGAGCGGAGACTCACACGAGGGATAAGTCACTTTGGTGCTTCAGGAGTGGAACAGGGAATGGGGGGAGATGGGGATTTTGCCATAACACTCACTGTGCCCACGGGACTCAGGGCACTCAGTGTGACTATTAGCTGTCCAGTGCTGCTGTGGCTGGTGACTGACCCTCATGGCTGACCACACCACCACCTGCGCGTCCTCCTGGGCTGTGGAGCAGGAGTCAGACCCCAGAGCCTCTGCCATGAGGTCCAGGTGTCGGCAGGGCTGTGCTCCTCTCTGGAGGCCCGGGGAGAATCCATTTCTGTTCCCGTCCCCCCTTCTAGTGGCGCCCGCATCCCCTGGCTCGTGGCCCCTTCCTCCCCCTTCACAGCCGGCACTGGTGGGATGAGCCCCTCTGATGCTGCATCCTCCCACCTCCTCTCCTGCCTCCTTCCACTTGAGAGGACCCTGTGATTACATAGGGCCTGTCCGGGATTCCAGACCAGCTCTCGTTTAGGGTCAGCTGGTTCGCAGCCTCATTTTCCCTTTGCCATGGAACCTAAGACACCTGCAGGTTCTGAGGGTCGGCACGTGGCCATGGTTGGGGGACACTGCTAGGACATCCTAGCAGGATCTGGAATCCCGCGTGTGGTTCTCACCGCCCCGTCCCCTTGTCCTTCTCAGCTCCAGCCCGAGGCCAGCTCACTCTCAGACTCCACAGGTCCAGCTCTGAACCTCCACAGATGTAGGAGAAGGTCACAGACAACCCTTCCTCAGACACTCAGTGAGCAGCTCTCTCTCCCTGCACCCACCCCCTCCTCTGCACAGGGAGACGTCCTGCTCCCGAGAGAGTGGCCTTTGCAGCCTCAGGTCCGGGAGATTCCCAAGACTGATGTCACCCTGTCCCTTGTCTTTCTGGGTGGACCCAAGTTCAGGGCATGATGTGACCACACTCAAGGAGGCCATTTCTAGGAACCACCACTGTGTCCCCCACCACGGTCTCTCCTGGTGGGAGTCTGGGGCTGTTTCTGGGCTCCCAGAGCTGTCCAGTGGCCTAATGCACCAGGGACTGTGCAGTCCTGGGCACCATTCGAGCAGGAGAAGCAGGGCCAGGGTCTGGACCAGGAAAATCTTTTACAACTTTCCCTTCTTCTAGGTGACACTCCACTGTCATAGAATTAATGGGTTTCGGTAGGTGGATCTAGCATTTATTTTATCAAGGGAGATTTTTAAGACGTGCTTAGTCTAGTGAAATCACATAGAGCTGAACTCAGTGGCTCCCTTCCTTATTGGCACTTGCTATGTTTTTGGGTCAGTGTTGTGTTATCTGTAAAATGCAATCACCATCCTCAGGGGGAGGAAGCCAGAGCTTCAGGGAGATACCGCAGGAGAAAGCATGAGCTGGGATGTTCTCCACTCACATGCAGCTCTGTCCTCTTGTCCCTCCCACCCCAGAGCCCGCGCCTCTTCCCCAGATCCGGGCCACGGTTCTGTCCCTCACACCAGGCTGGTGCAACGTCACTGTGGAGTGTGACACCACGGGAACCAGGGAGGACCTGATCGTGTCCTGGGAGAGCGAGGGTCTCCCCAAGGAGCTGGAGCAGAGACCTTCCCCAGGACCAGTCCCCAACCCCTGGACCCTGGCTGTGAACCTGTCCCTGAGCCAGCCCAGCTCCAGCCTCACCTGTGTGGTCAGCAACCAGGTGGACCAGAAAACTGCCACCCGGGGCCTTGGGAACATTTGTGGCCACGGTGAGTGCATCCTGCCAGAGGGGAGGGGCTCTCCGGGAGCTCAGGCAGCCCTGGGTGAGGGTTCCCGGCCTCTGTCTTCCATGTTTATGTCACCACCTGCTACCTGGTCACACTCCAGGACTCTGGCAGGCACATCCAACATGCTCCTGCCTTTCTCAGTGTCCCTCCCCTGTTCCTCCCTACCTCTCACCCCTGCTGGTCCAGGCAGCACCCAGCAGGTACCTCTCCCCACCCTCATCCATCCTTCCTTGTGTGTCCAGGGTGGTTTTCAGGAGAAGCGAGTTGGGGTATCAGTGGTCTGTGCCATCTGAGGGGTCTGAGCCAGTGAATCAGGATTCAGGGCTCGGGGTTCCTCTGCCTGTTTCTGGTCTCACGGACACACTTCACACCCACCTGCTTGCCTGCATTCCCGGCTGGGTCCTGCTGTCCTCAGCTTCCAGCCTCGGCTCAGGCCCCTCCCTCTGCCCTCAGCCCTTCCAAGTCAGGAGTCCTCCACTCCCCCGCTTATTCCTGTCCAGGGACCCCTTCCCTGCAGCTGGCTCAGGGGGCCTGTGACCCGAGCAGTCCCACAGGGCCGCGTGCTGGGTGCAGTTCCAGCATGAAGAGAGTTTGCACAGGGGTTCCTCAGCCTGGATGGCTCAGGGCTCTGCAGGAGCTGCCGCTGTCCTGCCCTCACACCTCATCTCCTCTAAGGAGCAGTCAGTGACCCCACACTGAGAGCTGATGCTCTGGCCCAGGATCAGTCTCCTCTGTAGTCTGAACCCCTGGAGGGCAGGGGCCATGTCTGCTTCTACTTTGAATGCCTGTCCCACCCTCAACCTCAGACAGTTTGCTCACAGTCAGTGTGTTCCTGAATGAATGAATGACCTGGGTCCCCGTGTGCCCCCTCGCCCCTCCACCCCCTCCTCCAGCTGCTGCTGGAGGGACCTGCTGCCTCAGCATCCCTGATCCCAGAGGAAGCTCATGGCTCAGTGACACACTGGACCCTCTGGAAAGAGGCTCCTGCCTCTCTCTCATCCTCCTACCGGGCTCCTCCCTACCTGGTCCCTCTCCTGCCTACCCCAGGGGCTGCTGGCTGTTCCCAGGGCTGGAGAGTTGACCCAGACATCCTGTTCATGGCTCTCCTTCTAGAATTCTGCACCCACCCTGAATATCGGGGAATCTCCTACTCCTCCCTCGAGACAAGGTTTGCCCATCACCTCCTCCAGGAGGCCCTCCCTGAGGACCTGGGTACAAGCTATAAAGCTCTCGTGCCCTGGCATGGCTCTGGCTGGCTGCCTCTGGCATGTTCTCAGCCCTCCCCCCCGCTGAGGAGCTCTTCAAGGGCGGGCACCATGTCCTGTTCCTCTCAGCACCTCGGCCCCAAGCAAGAGCTCGGGAACTGGCTGAGTGAAAGCACCTGCCATGCTCCTCCCTCTGCGGCTTCTGACCAGGTCCCTTCAGACGTCTCCTTGTCCTTGGCAATGGGCGTCTTCAGTTCTCTGTGTCTTAACCTTCTTCACTCTGTGTAATAGAACCAGATCTACCTGGACCGTCCCTTTTTGCTCTCCTGCGTGATATCCTGGGTACTATTGTGGTCGTGCTGATGATCCTCCGAGCTGGACTGTACCTTTGGAAGAGATGTGGGACAAAGAAGAGTTTGCGACCTGTGAAAGACAGGCTGCGTTTCTCCTTCCTGTGCCCAGATACCTCCTTCCCCTGTTCAACCCTGGACACCCTTTCTCCTGCATTTTGCTGCTCAGAGCACGTCCCTGCAGGTGGCTGGCTGGTGTGGCCTTGGCCGTGGGGATCATGGAGTGGGGGAGGGTCTAGGTGGCCAGGCTCAGACTCAAGCTCCATCTGTGTATGACTCAAGTGCAGGATTGCAGAAGGAGCACGGGGACCCGGATGGTGGCATCCACTATGCAGAGCTGAGCCAGCAGGAGGCTAGAGACAACAGGGACAAGGTGAGGCTGGGAGAGGAGGCAGCCTGGGTTTTCCCAAGTCCCTCTGTGCCTGGGTGTGTGCCTGTCAATCCCAGTCATCTACACGTTCTGGCCTCGATGCCTCTGTAACCCTTTCCAGACAAGGCAATATTAACTAAGAGAATTCTCCTGGGGTCCATGCAGTGCTGGGCGCTGGGGCAGGTCTTGTCAGCAGCACTGGGTCTGTGTGGCGTCTCTGTCCCTCAGTTGATCCAAGAACCCTCTGTCTGCATTCCAGGGTAGGGGTGCACCATATCTAGAAGAGGAGACCTCTCTCACTGCTATCTACAGGGAGGTCCACAAGCCAGGCCAGGCCGTGAGGAGGATTTAATGGGAAGAAGTAGGAGAATCCCGTCCTCCGGGGACACCTGTCTTGTGAGCCTGATGCCCAGAGCTCTGGTCCTGCCTTTTCCCCCTCTCACTGCTCTGAGCAGGGACTGCATGGATCCAAAGATCAGTTATTTCTAGGCTAAATCGTTCTGCACAAGTTCTCCATGAGACACACACAGTGGTAGATCAGGGGGAAACTGAGTAAATAAATTGGTACAAATCTGTTCCAGGACCACTCAGCCTCAGTTACCTCAGCAACCCTAGATGGCCCCAGCTCTCCCCGTCGTTTGTACGACATCAAACTGCCTTTCAGACCCTCAGCCTTTGGGACAAACCCTGGTGATTTCACAACATCCCGCCTCGACCAGTTTGAATATCACCCAGCGTCAGTCATGTGCTGAGAGCTGTTCACAGACGACGTGAATCCGTAATCGTCAGCGCTGGCTGAGTGCTGGCCCGGTGACACGCACTCTCTGACCATTCTGCCCGCTCCTAACGCACCGGGTCCTCGTGGACTGTCTGTGAGGTGGGGATCGTTGTGCCCACTTTACAGATCAGTAGAGGGAGCCAGAAAGGCTGACTCTCCAGGCTGCCCAGCTGGGAGCCCCGGAGTCAGGACTCTGTCCGTGAGTCTCTCAGTGGATCTCGTTCCTTCTACTGCGTCCCCATCCAGCTGGAGTGGAGAGGGACCCAGTTGTCTCTGACCCCTCTAGTCTCTCTGCTATCTTGCTGCCATCCAAACTTCCACATTCGGGGGCATTAGTGGGATAGACCAGACCCTGGGTCCTGGTCGATTGTCCTCCAGGGGAGACTCTTCAAGACTGTAGAGTCCCTGCTTTCCTGATTTCTTTGGCAAAAGTGAGCAGATAGAGTTTGTGAGAGGAACGGTCTCTCCTCTTCTTGCTTCCCGTTCTCAGCTGCTCACAAATGCTGTTCGTGCTCACAGGCGTCCTTAGTTTCAGTGTAATTTCTCCCTCACTAGCCTGTGGGCAGCCTGAGGGCAGAAGCTTCACCTTGTTCTCTGCCCCATCACCTGTGACTCGGACAGAGCTGCTTCTCGGTAGCTGTTCAGTAATTGTTGGTGGGAGATGAGAAGCATTTGCTCAGAAATCATTTGTCCCTCGTCTCGGCTGCTAGGGGAGCCCACCCAAGCCCCCTCTTCAGATCACGTGAAGTTGAATGTCACTGTCCTGCAGATGACCTACTCTGAGCTGCCCACGTAGTTCTGCCCAGAGAAGTTCCAGGGTCTCCTGTCTCAGTGTGCATCCAGCCATGGGAACTCAGCTGTGCTGTGATCATAGCTGCTAGTGATGTGGGAAACAAAGGCAGAAGAAAAATTATTAAATTTCCTTACTCCCTATAGCCCCTTGACAAGTCCTTGAAACAGGCAGAGTGACCTTCCTCTAGGAACTCAGCTGCATCTGTGTTAACACTTTTCTAAGGCCAAAAGGCAGTCTTAGTCTGACCCGCAGGACCCTGTAAGTCTACTTTAACATATAAAAATTCCTTTGGAAACTTCCTTTATCTCTAAATCCCCCAAGATACATGTTGGCAATCATCCCCCACGCATATGATCCACTGATACACATCTGAAGGGTCTCATGACTAAGGTTTTATTGGCTGGTAATAAATATCCTTTTCCCAACAACAGCTAGTCCCCTCAAGGCCCTGGAAACCTTGCTTCCTAATTCCTTAGAGACTTACGCTCTCCCTAACCCCCTCCGGAGTTGAAAGTATATAATGGGAAACTCCTCATGACCCCATTGCAGTCCTATCTGCTCAGGGGTCCTGTCCCCGTGCTTTAATAAAACCACCTTTTTGCACCAAAGACGTCTCAAGAATTCTTTCTTAGCCATCAGCCTCGAACCCTAACATCTTTCCTACATGACTAGGATCATGTCTCACTCCTTCTGCCCTCATGCTGATCCCCCACGGGGATTCCATCATGTCGATGTGACCAAGTGAGAAGGAAGTAGCAGGTACACTAGAAGTCCACACATACAGAGAAGCGCCAGAAAATGGATTTTAAATCCCATGAAAATCAAGGGTCCTGACATCATAGTATAGTTTCTAGGGGATCCAATCATTTGGGGGAACATCACCATATCCCTTCAAAGTTATTTCCGGTTCTAATGATCTTTATTCTTCTGTATCTATTCTGTGTTTTCCAAATTTTATATAATCAGCATGGATTAAATTTCATCAGAAAAAGCCCTTATTTTTCAAATCTATATGCCTGTTGCTGATCAGGCAGGCTGAGTCCAGACAGCTGGCTGATTATTAAAGGGGTGTTTGGGGGGCTGGGGGGGCAGAAGGAGGGGAGGAACATGACAGGAAAGGGAGGAGCCAGTGTGCTCTGGGTCCCACAGTTATGGACTCCCTGTGGGGCAGCCAGTTCCCCTCCCAGACGCTGATGCTCCAGGTCAGCCTCTTCCTGGGTGAGTGGCAGATCCATGGGGCAGCTCCGGTTTGGGTGTGACTGGGAGGGTCGGGGTGGGGGGCAGGAAGCAAGTGTGAAGGAGGCAGGTGAGCAGTGGGGGTTTGCTGGTATCCACATCCTGATGTCTCCAGAGTCCTGAAGGGTTGTGGGAGAGGAAGGGGGGACTAGGGACTTTCTGGGATGCCCTCAAATTCCCCAGGACGGGGAAACCACCCTCAACCCTCTCTTAGGAAAGGCAGTTCTTTGCCCTGCTCTGGGGGCCGAGGCTGAGATCATCAGTAGCTCAGAGTCTCACTTTCCAGAGTCCTGCTCTGTCCCCGGAGCTGTGTCTACAATCTCAGACCCTTGTGTGCACCCCCTCCACACCCCCCAGGCTGCTTGTGTCCCCAGCTCCCAGGCTGAGGAGGGCGTGAGTGAGTGAGGGGCCAGGACAGCCTCCCGTGGCCCCCGCAGGAGGGACAGCTGAGCCGTGGCACCATCGGCGGAGGGGGTGGGGCTGGGGAAGGGGACCTTCCCTTCTTATCTGCCTGTGACCTTTCCGTGTGGTTCCTGCTGTTTCCAGGCTCTGGTGGGGGAAGGGGGTCCCCTGCAGGTGGCCCCATGTGAACCAGGCTCCCACTTGGTGGCCTGGACCCGCCCTTGTCCCCAGAGCTCCTCATGGTGCGGAGAGGGGCTGAACTCTGCAGTCAGACCCACTGGGTGTCTCGTTCTGCTTCTGCCAGAAGCTTTTGGACAAATTGTGCATATGCTGAGAAGCTGGCTTCACCTTTCTGAGCTCTGTGTCCTTCACCCGTCAAATGGACAGAATATTCCCTAACTCGAGGTGTTACTTGGAGATGAGCGAAACAGCACGCTTTCCAGCCAGAGCCTGCCACGGGGACGCAGGTCACTCCTGCGTGTGGTGTTGCTCATTTCTCACTCGAGGAGACACTGGCCAAGCGTCCCAGGAAAAGAAGGAAAAGGGCGTTGTTCCATTTTGTGCTTGTTCCCTAACTGACAGTTTCCCCATGATGTGATGCACTGGGACAGGGCTCCCTTTGGGGCCGGAGGGGGTCGTGGCAGCAGAGAGATCACACGCTCTCCTGTGCTCCCACCCCTCTGCCCTCCGCACGGACGTGGACGCTGAGGGCACCTTTATAAAAGCTCAGGCCCCCTCGCCCATCAGGGAGAGAAGTCGAGCCACCATCGTCGCTCAAAGGCATGAGCACCGGACGCGCAGAGAAGAGACAATCAGGCGCACGAGCCCGAGAGATGGGCGTCCTCACAGCTCAGCGCACGAATGCAAACGGACCATTCTGCTCACCCTATTTGCCTGTCAAATGAGCCCGCTTGTGTCTGTGGTGTTGAGAGTCCTGAGTGCGGTGACAGGGAGGGGACAGGCTCTCTCCTGTCTCCCCCACAGCTGATTAAGGAGGAAGAGCTCCTGGCAGTCGCTGTGACGTGTCAGAGACCCTGAACCATTTCACACATTGACCCCCCAGGGTCCCCCCATCTGAATCTCTTTCCTCTCCTACCCACAAATGCTGTCCCCGGAGCCTGTGGGGTGGGTGAGCCGGCAGGGAGCCCAGCTGGGGTTCTTCTTGGAGACGCAGGTGCATCCAGGCTGCTCCTCCGTGTCCCCAGAGCTCTGCCACCGTTGAGCCCGCACAGCGTCTGTCCCCGACCTCAGAGAGCTGTGAGCCTGGCAGCGTGAGGTCGGCCCCGGAAGCCATCTGTGCCCCAGCAGACCCGTGTGTGTGTGTGTGTGTGTGTTCTGGGCTGCCCAACAACCAAGGGGGCCGGACATGCACCGAAGGGGAACAGGTGTCCCTGCCTCGCCCACGGGGACGTCACCTTACTTTGCGTGCTGCCCAGAGTCCCCTGTGCTGGGAGAGGACAGGGGTGTGGCTGAGGCCTTTCTGTCCTTCAAACTGACAAATAAGACTATTTCCTGGGAACACTACTTGGAGTCAAGCAGATTTGGGCAGTGCTGGCTTCATGATGAACTCATTTTTATTAAGAATCGAAGTTGATGAAATAAATTCGCTACTGTTATTTCAAAGGATAATTTTTAGGGCTTCTGGGTGCGTTAATTGGTGGAGCATCTGCCTCTTGATATCAGGTGTTGGTCTCAGGGTTGTGAGTTCAAGCCCTATGTGAGTGTGTAGGCTATTAAAAAAAAATAAAAGGACAGGGGCGCCTTGGTGGCTCAGTCAGTTAAGTGTCTAACTTTGGTTCAGGTCATGATCTCGGGGTTCTGGAATTAACCTCCACTTTGGGCTCCACACTCAGTGGGGGGTTTGCTTCTCCTCCCTCTGTCCCTCCACCTCCTTCTGCGCTCTCTCTCAAATAAATTAATAAAATCTTAAGAAAATAAAAGGTACTTTTTAAAACAGTCAAAGAATATTGCATCACATCATCATATTTCAGTGCAGGTCTCTGTCAGTCCATGAGGGAAACTTTGTGGACGGATTTTTGCACGTGTCCTCGAGGCAGGACACAGGATTGTTGGCAGAAACCACCAGAATGCAGAGCTCTTCCCAGCCTTTCATGGGATTGGATTTGGTCCTTTTCCTGTGTGTTTTGTGTGTTCCAGAAGGGCACTTGGAGCATGAACTCCAGGAACCTGGATCTTACAGTTGTGGCACTGTCTCTCCAGTGGTTTCTCTCACTTTTCCTGTAATTGGAACTCCATCTCCCTGTTCATAGTAAAGAGTCTCTTCCGTAGTCTGTGAGAAATCCCTTCACAAATTGCTTCAATATCAGACAGACAGGCAGACAGACAGGAGTGGGGCGGCTCGCAGACCCGCAGGTCCACACGTCACCTGCCCTGCTGGGTGAGCTCCTGCTCCGTCTTCACTAAACGGTTGGTCTCTGGAAATTCCCTCAGTCCCAGCTTTTTCCTGAAGCCTGGTCACTTGCCTTCTCTTCCATCATGCAGTTCTCTGTTCAAAACCCAACATCACTGTGGGGGAACCTGCTGTCTCCTACTTCCAGGTGTTTTGTCTGAAAGATAAAATCCTGGCTCAGTGGGACCCGGGTACACACAGGATCTTGTCTCTGCAATCTTTCACCCCACATCCTGAAAGCCTAAGTGCCCAAAAGATGAAATTAAAAATAAGTAAATTACCCTACAGCCCCTTGACAAGTCCTTGAAACAGGCAGAGTGACCTTCCTCTAGGGATTCAGCTGCCTCATGTTGACACTTCGCTAAGAGCAAAAGCCAACCTTAACCCAACCCCCAGGACCCTGTAAGTCTATTTTGACATATAAAAATTCCCTTGGAAACTTCCTTTATCTCTATGCCCCAGGATATATGTTGGCAATCATCCCCCAAGCATATGGCCCACCGATATACATCTGAAGGGTCTTGTGACGAAGGTTTTATTAGACAGTAATAAATGCCCTTTTCCAAACAACAGCTAGCCCCCTCAGGGTCCTGGAAACCTTGCTTTCTAATTCCTTAGAGACATATGCTATCCCTAACCCCCTCCCAACTTGAAGGTATATAATCAGCCCCAGTGGAGCTCTTTCTGCCCACAGATCCTGTCCCCGTGCTTTAATAAAACCACTGCTTTGCACCAAAGATGTCTTAAGAATTCTTTCTTGGCCATTGGTTTCGAACCCTAATGCCTTTCCTAGGTCATAACCGCATACAAAGGAACTGAAACAAAAAATGATTTTGCTTAACTTTATACAAATATATTAAAAACGCAGGTGAAACGGGTAATTTTCTAAGAAGTGCAATCTACCACTAGGACTCCAGAGGAGAAAGAGCATCTGAGCAGCTAAGTGTCTACTTTGTGACAACCAACTGCTGTGTGTCTTCATCGCCCCCAGACCCCGCGACAGCGCGGCTGACCCTGGATGGGGGTTCATTTCCCCACACCGGGCGCCTTTGTGATTTTCGGGTCCCCAGCTGGGTGTCCTAGAATCTCAGGCAGCCTGGATGCTGTGTCCCTGCAGCTCAGGTCAGACCCCACAGGGTAGGGTTCAAGGCCACAGCACCTTTGCCTCCACTCGGACGCCAGGCGAGCTGTGGGCTGTGCCTCTGAGCACCCGCTCTCGCTCGCAGGTTCCCGTTGATGTAGTTTTGGAATGTTGGTGAGGTTGGAGCCAACAGCCAAAAAAGAATTCTTGAGGTCTTTGGTGCAAAAATGTTGTTTTATTAAAGCATGGGGCAGGACCCAGGGGCAGAAAGAGCTGCTGCCCTGGGATTTTGAGGAGCAACTATTTAAATACTTTGGGGGTTGGAGGAAGTAAAGATAAGAGAAGTTCCAAAAGGACTTTCATCTGCTAAACAAGACTCACGAGGTCCAGGTGACCTTGCTATTGTCAAACCAGGTGTTTTTTCCCCTAGCAAGGCATTAATATTAAAACAGTTGGGAGCTTCTTGCCTCAAGTATTGTCAATGGGCAGCAGGTTATAAGGTCATTTACTTTTACCTACATTCCGTTCTGCCTTTCTCCCCACATCATTCCCCTCTGAACAATTCTGACCCTTAAATCTTTAAGGTTGTTGATGATGGAAGATCTTATCTTCTAGTAACTTCATTCTGTTGAATAGGGCCGTAGAGATGTCCCTACCTATGCGTCCACATTGGTCTGTGGGGGGAATTTATATATGAGTTACCAAAGGCAGAGGCAACCAATCCAAGGTAGACAACATGTATGAACCGTGAGTAGAAGGGATCCTCTCTAGGCTGGAAGCTATGGTAGTGAAGGAGTCTTGGCACCGGGCAGGGAGACATTGGAAAAGACAACAAAATAAGGTTAGGTTAATGCTATAATGAGAAAGAGAAGCCTGAATAAAAAGACCTTTGATAGTCAACTAAAATTTTCCTCCAGGCCTTTATTGTCATTTGGAGAGAAATTTGAAGTCTTCCACAGGTTCACGGGAATAATAAGAAGGCACGTTAGTTTGCTCATTGGTTTCCTGTGAAGGAGATACAGGTTTAGGTCTGATATATGAGCCCACAAACAGTGCCCCTCTAGTTTTACTGCCGCAGGAGTACATAATATGACCCACTAGCGACCCTTCCATTTGAGAGTTAAATCCCCTGCTGTGCTAGACTTCCAATCCTTTAAATAAACCAGTTATCTGGGGTTTATATGGGGTGGGTTGCTGGTAACTGTCAGATCGGGTATAGGGAGGATAAGGTTTGCCTATTCATTTAGAGATTTATGAATTAACCTGGCCTCAAGTGCATAATTTAACAGAGTGTTATAGTCTCCATCTATTGATAGGTCTACAGTGAGAAAAGGTTTTTCATGTAGTAACTCAAAGAGACTTAACCCTATTGGCTGTTTCGGGGGCAATCCTCATTCTGAGAAGCCCAGCTGTAAGAGAATAATCCAGTTTTCTTGAGTCTCTATTCTTAAAATCTAGTATCTACAAAGATGTGTTATTGAAACATTTTCTCTCTATAATAACCCTCATTTTTATTTTATTTTTAAAGATTTTATTTATTTATTAGAGAGAGAGAGCGCACAAGCAAGGTGAGAGGGAGAGGGAAAAGCAGGCTCCCCGCTGAGCAGAAAGCCCAACATGGGGACTCAATCTCAGGACCCCGGGATCATGACCTGAGCCAAAGGTAGCTGCTTCACTGACTGAGCCACCCAGGCATCCCAATAACCCTCATTTTTAATCAGAGATCACCAAATCTGGACCAATTTGTTTGTAAAACAAGTCTAATTTTAACAAACTTGGCCTAATGATTTATATAAGCTCAGCAAGAATAGTGATTGATCATATAGCTCTTCTACAATCTGTTTTGCTGGGACTTTGATAAGGAATCTCTAGGTTGAACTTTTAGTAGCCTCTCTAGGCCAAAAGCCAAACCAAGTGCTTGCCAACAGACATGCCTGCAATACCTGCAGATGTAGGTGGATTCCTCTTCAGGAGGTCCCCAATATATTCTGAGGTTCCTGCACCTGTCAGAGTGACATTCTTTACTCACCTGGTGAGGCTGCTGGGAGCTCTGTAAGCAAGCTATTGATGGGGGAAACAAAGGCAAAAGAAATGTCACTTAAATTAAAATCTCCTTACAGCTTGCAGCCCACTGATAGATCCCTGAAACCTACAGAGCATGACCTTCCTTGAGGAACTCATGGCAGCCTCAGTGCCTTCATGTTTAAAGGAATCTTATCTTGGCAGCAGCTGGCCCCTTGCTTCCAGATTCCTTGGAGATTTGCGCTATCCCTAATCCCTACTAATTAGGAAATATACAGTCAGTCACTGCTCACAATCCCAGTACAGCTCTTTCTGCCCATAGGTCTTGTCCTGGGAGCAGGGAGGGGGAAATGACCAAACTTCAAAGAACAAGTAGACAGGGTTCTATCTGTGCTGGAGATGTCAAGTTTCAGTTCCCGGTCAGTTCTCAATAGAAGACTGCCAGTGGCAGCACATGGTGGAAACCCACCCAGGACCCTGTCACTCAAGAGAGCTTCTTCTTTCCTTTCTGCTCTCACCTTCACTTAATAAACTTCAACCTCACTCACCCTTTTGTGTCCACGAGGTTCATTCTTCGACCTCGTGAGATGAGAACCCTGTGACCCTGCAACAGTATCAGGCCAGCATTTCCAAGGGGCTCTTTTGGCTTCATGCTTCATAACGTCAATCTTAGTTCCTTAAAACCGTTTTGTCATATCTGAGTCTGTGCATGTCTCTCAAAAACGAGATTGCAGGCAAAGCCTTGGTAAAGTAACCAATATTTCCAATGGTGTCCTGTTACAAGGAGAACAGATTCTTACTGAATTTATGCAAATGACTATAATTGCCAAGGAAGAAAGAATACTTACTGAGACCTTTTGAATTTCAGAGAGTTCAGGTAGAGAGAAAAGTTAAAGGCATCCATTTGTTCACAGAGGAATACTTTAGAATTATTTCTGTATATCACTGATGTCTAAGAGAAAGTTTCCTTAATCTGGAAGAGCAAACATTAGAGAACCAGCAATGTTTTAAACATGAGTCACAAACTGTAATCTTCCTCAGTTTATTTAGTCCCATGTCACTAATTCTTGTTCAGTTTGAATGCAGCTTTTTTTACTTAGTTCCAGAAATTCTTCCCCATTTTAGTTTTATGATTCTGAAGATATGAAAAACCTGTATTTGTAAAAAGTTCTTTTTGTTAATTTTAGCCATTCTGACTGGTATTAGGTGGGATCTCATTGTGGTTTTGATTTGTATTTCCTTGATGTCAAGTGATGTGGAGCATTTTTTTATGTCTGTTGGCCATTTGTATGTCTTCTTGGGAGAAATGCCTGTTCATGTCTTCTGCCCATTTCATGACTGGATTATTTGTTTTTTGGTGTTGAGTTTGATGAGTTCTTTATAGATCTTGGATACTAGCCCTTTATCTGATAAGACATTTGCAAATATCTTTTCTAATTCTGTAGTTTGTATTTTGGTTTTGTCAACTATTTCCTTTGCTGTGCAAAAGCTTTTTATTTTGTTGACGTCCCAATAGTTCATTTTCACTTTTGTTTCCTTTGCCTTTGAAGATGAGTCCAGCAAGAAGTTGCTGCAGCCAGGGTCAAAGACGTTGCTGCCTGTGTTCTCCTCTAGGATTTTGAGGGATTCCTGTCTCGTATTTAAATGTATCATCCATTTTGAGTTTATCTTTGTGTGTGGTGTAAGAAATTGGTCTAGTTTCATTCTTCTACATGTGGCTGTCCAATTTTCCCAACACCAAATTGTTGAAGAGACTGTCTTTTTTTCCATCAGATATTCTTTCTTGCTTTGTCAAAGATTAGTTGGCCATAGAGTTGAGGGTCCATTTCTGGTCTCTCTCTTCTGTTCCACTGATCTATGTGTCTGTTTTTGTGCCCGTACCATACTGTCTTGATGATGACAGCTTTGTAATAGAGCTGGAAGTCCGGAATTGTGATGCCGCCAGCTTTGCTTTTCTTTTTCAACATTCCTCTGGCTATTTGGGGTCTTTTCTGTCTATACAAATTTTAGGATTATTCATTCTAGCTCTGTGAAAAATGTCAATGGTATTTTGATAGGGATTGCATTGAATGTGTAGATTGCTCTAGGTAGCATTGACATTTTAACAATATTTATTCTTCCAATCCATGAGCATGGAATGTTTTTCCATTTCTTTGAGTTTCTTCAATTTCTTTCAAGAGTGTTCTGTAGTTTTTGGAGTACAGATCCTTTACCTCTTTGGTTAGGTTTCTTTTTTTTTAAGATTTTATTTATTTATTTGACAGAGAGACACAGTGAGGGCAGGAACACAAGCAGGGGGAGTGGGAGAGGGAGAAGCAGGCATCCCGCTGAGCAGGGAGCCCGAAGTGGGGCTTGATCCCAGGACCCCGGGATCATGACCTGAGCCGAAGGCAGACGCTTAACGACTAAGCCATCCAGGCGCCCCTCTTTGGTCAGGTTTATTCCTAGGTATCTTATGGTTTTTGGTGCAATAGTAAATGGGATCGATTCCTTAGTTTCTCTTTCTTCTGTCTCATTGTAGTGTATAGAAATGCAACTGTTTTCTGTGTATTGATTTTATATCCTGCCATTTTGCTGACTTCCTGTATGAGATCTAGCAATTTTGGGGTGGTCTTTTGGGTTTTCCACATAGAGTATCCTGTCATCTGCAAAGAGTGAGAGTTTGACTTCTCCGCTGATTTGGATGCCTTTTATTTCTTTTTGTTGTCTGATTGCTGAGGCTAGTACTTCCAATATTATGTTGAACAACAGTCGTTAGAGTGGACATCCCTGTTGTGTTCCTGACTTTAGGGGAAAAGCTCTCAGTTTTTCCTCATTGAGAATGATATTTCCTGTGGGCTTTTCACATATGTCTTTTATGATGTTTTCCCTCTATCCCTACACTGTGAAGAGTTTTAATCAAGAAAGGATGCTGTAATTTGTCAAATGTTTTTCCTGCATCCATTGAGAGAATCATATGGTTCTTGTCCTTTCTTTTATTAATGTGGTGTATCACATTGATTGATTCGTGGATGTTGAACCACCCTCGCATCCCAGGAATAAATCTCACTTGGTTGTGGTATCCAGTCCTGTCCAGGACCATCTTTCTCTGCCTTTAATGTACTGTTGGATCCTATTGGCTAGTATCATGGTGAGAATTTTGGCATCCACGTTCATCAGGGATATTGGTCTGTAATTCTTTTGGTGGGGTCTTTGTCTAGTTTTGGGATCAAGGTAATGCTGGTCTCATAGAACAAGTTTGGAAGTTTTCCTTCCATGTCTATTTTTTGGAACAGCTTCAGAAGAATAGGTATTAGTTCTTTAGATGTTTGGTAGTATTCCCCTGGGAAGCTATCTGGCCCTGGACTCTTGTGTGTTGGGAGATTTTTGATCACTGCTTCAATATCCTTGCTGATTATGGGTCTTTTCAGGTTTTCTATTTCCTCCCATTTCAGTTTTGGTAGTTTATAAATTTCTAGGAATGCATCCATTTCTTCCAGATTATCTGATTTGTTGGCATATAGTTGCTCATAATATGTTCTTACAATTGTTTGTATTTCTTTGGTGTTGTTTGTGATCTCTCCTCTTTCATTCATGATTTTATTTATTTGGATCATTTTTCTTTTTGATAAGTCTGGCTAGGGGGTTATCAATCTTATTAATCCTTTCAAAGAACGAGCTCCTAGTTTCATTGATCTGTTCTACTGTTATTTTGGTTTCTATTTCATTGATTTCTGCTCTAATCTTTAGTATTTCTCTTCTCCTGCTGGGTTTAGACTTTATTTGCTGTTCTTTCTCCAGCTCCTTTAGGTGTAAGGTTAGGTTCTGTATTTGGGACCCTTCTTGTTTCTTGAGAAAGGCTTGTATTGCTATATACTTCCCTCTTAGGACCATCTCTGATGCATCCCAAAGGTTTTGAACTGTCATGTTTCCATTTGCATTTATTTCCATGAATTTTTTAAATTCTTCTTTAATTTTCTGGTTGACACATTCGTTCTTTAGTAGGATGGTCTTTAACCTCCATGTATTTGTGTTCCTTCCAAATTTTCTCTTGTGATTGAGTTCAAATTTTATTTATTTATTTATTTATTTTAAAGATTTTATTTATTTATTTGAGAGAGAGAGAGAGAGAGAGAGAGAATGAGAGAGAGCACATGAGAGGGGTTAGGGTAAGAGGGAGAAGCAGACTCCCCGCCAAGCAGGGAGCCCGATGCGGGAGTCAATCCAGGGAATCCAGGATCATGACTTGAGCCAAAGGCAGTCGCTTAACCAACTGAGCCACCCAGGCACCCCGAGTTCAAATTTTAAAGCATTGTGCCTGACCCAAGGCTGTGTGCTCTAGGCAAGGCCAATGTCTAAGCAAACAGCTCTGCAGCTTTGCCTCCTTGTCTGTGAAACTGGAGAGGCTCATTTTCTTATAAACATGCCCATGATGTGATGGGACAGCAGGTCCTACAGCAGCGTCATGCTTGTCCACTTCTTTCCTCCCCATCTTAGCTATTCCCTTAACAAGCTTCCAGATTGTGGACAACCCCAGCACCTCCCATACCCTGGAAAGGACCGTGGGGGAATCTGTCCAGCTGCAGCTGACCTCCTCCTTGTACCCGAATGTCTGAGAGATAGAGTGGAGTTGGCATTCTTAGCCTGAGAAAGAAGAGATCCTAGTGTCCTGGAAACCTAATGCCACTGGTCCTGACTGGTATGAGCTGGAGGAAAAATACAGGAGCAGCCTCTCCCTGACAGAGATGGCGGTTTTGAGCATCAGGAATCTCACTACGGAAATGAGTGGATGGTATACAGCAAAAGTCAAATTCCACACAGGAAAAACCCAGAAGGTAGTCTTTAGACTCTGTGTATATGGTAAGGTGAGCCCCAATCAGGAATTCCAACAAATGCTTTATGTCAAGTAAGTGGCCTAAACAGGTTTTAAAAAAATCAAATCTTCTTTAGGAGTATTTGCATCTCTTTTGATGCCCTAACCCTAAAGGCTAAATTCTAAAGATGTCCTCTTAGGAAAAAGTAGCTAAAATGTCTTAAAAAGTATAAAAAACACATGAAATGGGGGAGGGGTAGGAAGCCATCCAAAAGGATAACAAAAAATTGCAAATTATTACAAAATTGATTAGAAATACAAAATTGTATCAGAAAGTTTCTTAACCAGTTGTTTCAAAAACTAATTTAACAACTCTTAAGTGACCCAAAAAGTTGGCAGAAATAAAACGAGAAACCTGGACATCAGCACGGTGAGGAGCAACCCTGGGAGGGAGACCGAGGGTTAGAACTCGACATTGGGTAAAACCCTTCCCACCACTTGCCCTGCACTCCCACCAGGAGGACCGAGGGACACAGCCCCATCCTAGACCAAGTGGAGGCTGCATGAGACCCAGGCCTGGCTCCTGGAGCTCCCAGGCCAGTGAGGACCCCCCACCCCCAGGAACAGAGACCCAGGCAGACAGTGCAGGGGCAGCAGGACAAAGGGAGGAGAGGAGCAGAGCCCGGGGTGTCTGCCTGCCCGAGCTCTCTCCCATTGGTCCCCTGCTCCAGGCACCATGACGGCCTCCTCCCTGGCTTCCCTGTCCTTGGTCTTCCCCTCCAAATCCCCCTCCACCTTACTGCTCTGTTACTGCTCTGTTGAGCTTTCAGAAATGCAGCATCCTCCTGTCCTTTCCCTGCCTACAGCCAACCTGCTCCCGCCCCTACTCCCCACAGGATCAGTGGCACTCAGGAGAGAAGTCTAATCCGCCCAGGATCTGGTCCCTGTCTGTCTGTCCAGCTGTGTTTCCAACACTGTCTTCCCTGTGCCCTGTTCCACCTGTGTTGCCCTTCACCGCACCTGGCTGCCCACTCTTTCCTCCTTCCCAGATGCTGGGGGCTCTCCGGGGGCTACCCATACCTCACCCCTTGCCTGCATAGTGGGCAAATGTTCCTGTATCCAGTCCTGTCCTGGACCATCTTTCTCTGCCTTGCACTGGAGTTACTGGGTGTGGTCTACTCTTCACCTCACAGCCCCATTCCCGGCCCCACCTTCTGTGGCACCTGCCCGAGGTTGTACCCAGCTCCCAGCAGGCACTCAGCGGGTGTCCTTCAGCTGGGTAGGTGTCAGCAATATGTAAAGGAAACCTACAGAAACACCTAAAGTTTCTCAAAGTTTTGGTTATTCAAGCCTGATTCATATTCCTTCACCTGTTGAAAAGAGCCTATAACAAACATTCACATAAACCAACTGCCGAGCATATGCATACTGAAAAGCAGAAGCTTCCTGAATGCCTGTGTGTGCTTCCTTACACTTTGTAACAGACTTTCCGTTTGGTTTTATATTTAAATTATTACCTGTTAATTAGTTCAGTTATTTTAAAAGAGCTACTTAAAAGTATCATTTTTCCTAGTCACATGTGCAGTGAATTTTGGGAAGGATGGCAAGTTGGTATTTTTATTAATCCCTGATCAGGGTTGGCAGATTATAGCCTTTGGTCAAATCTAGTGCATGTGTGCTTTTATAAATAAAGTTTTATTGGAACACAGCCACATCACTACATTGGTGTGTTGTATTTGGCTGTTTTCTCTCTATAGTGGTGAAGTTGTATAGTTGTGACAGAGACTATATGGCCAGTGACACCAAAAAGGTTTACTGTCTGACCCTTTACAATAAAGTGGTCCATCCCTGCCCGGATGACACTGTAGACACAGCAGATGCACATAACTTTGTAGGTCATCATGGTGATTGTAGAAAGTAATGGAAAGCCCTTGGAGCTGTGCCTGGGATTATCCACCTGCTCCATAAATGCTAACTACTTCTTCTTTTCATTAGCTAGTGGAGTGAATTCCACTAATAAATTTCCTAATTATACTGTCCTTGTAGGAATTTAAACTCTCTCTATGTGGCTGCTTAGTGTTTTCTACCCGAGCCTGGATTCGGTCTGCAATGACTGTTGTCACACCTGCCATCATGTTGTTGACATGTCCCCTGTGGATGGTTTTCCATCTGTGTGTCTTCCATCTCTCTGTATTATAGGTGATGACGTGAGCACGCAGCTGCAAGAGCAGAATTGGAGTCTTGGTTGTGTATTAGGGGGACATCAGGCCCACAGGTGTAGTTTACACAGACCCACCTCCTCCTGATGTTTCCTGTTCTCGATTCACCATCGTTTGTATCTTCTTCTTGCCTTTTGTTGGATAGGTAGAGTTTTCATCCATCTAAACATCTGTAGTATTTTGGAAGTTATAACCCCTTGTACTTTCATCCTAGTAGATACTAAACTTAAATATTTACCTTGACATTTAAAGATAATTAGTATTTCTCTTTAACTAAAATAAGAACTTTTAACATGTTTTCCTACTATATTCTCAACTTCTTTGATATTATGTTTATTATATCTATGAGAGTAGATACAATTATTATCATATGTATAATGGTCATGTATATATATAATTATAGAATTATTGGGGTGTCTGTGTGGCTCAGTTGGTTAAACAACCAACTCTTGATTTCTGCTCAGGTCATGATCTCATGGTCATGAGATTGAACCCCACCTCGGTCTCCACACTCAGCATGGAGTCTGCTTGAGATCCTTCTCCTTGCTTGTGTTTACTTGCTTTCTCTCTCAAGTAAATAAATAAATAAATAAAATAAATCTATTTTTTTAAAAAAGAATTATCATATCCATCATGATTACTGAATTATGTAGACATAAGTGAGCATGGAAGGGCCACAGCCCGCTGTCCTGGGCTGGGAGTCAGAACCCCCGGGGTTCTGACTCTTCACTGGGTGAAGGGCGGTAAGTCCCTTCCCCAGTCCCATAGTGAGGAACCCCCTACAGCTGGGTCACTTAGAGAATGTGCTGATCCCCTTGTGTGTCCTCCAATGCTGACTCTCAGTTTCTCTTTTGTCTCCTCCTCCCCCAGAGCCCATCCCCCACCCCCAGATTGTGATTCATTCATCCCCCAACCAGGCAGGCTGGTGCAATATCAGCCTAGAGTGTGGGACCCCAGGAGCCACAGAGAACTGGACAGTGACCTGGCTGAGTGAGGGGCTCCCCAGGGAGCTGGAGCATAGAGAGGCTCTGGGGCCAACCCCCAGCTCCAGGATTCTAAGCCTGAGCCTGCCCCTGAGCCAGCTGAATGGCCCCCTCACCTGTAGGGTCAGCAACCCTGTGGATGAGAAGAATGCAACCTTACTCCTGCAGAGCATCTGTCTGTGGAGGGGTGAGTGGGATCTGCTGGGAAGGGCAGCAGAGAACAGGGAAGGGCACACCTGGGAGACTCAGGAAAATCACTGCAACAGAGGAACCCTGGAAGGGGTTCTCTGTGGAACACCCCAGAGGCAGGTGCATGGCCACACCATCGTATGGTCTTCAAACCTGCAAGCCTAGAACCTGGACCAGTACCTGGAGAGCGTGCATTGCCCAGAACCAAAGTGTGGGGCTGGCAGATGGTCACCCCTTTGACTGTATCAGGGAGCCTGGGAGGCTGACCTAGTCAGCAGAATGCAGGCAGGGGAGGGGAAGAACTTGAAGAGGCCAGACCGAGGACCCTGAGGGCACCCCACCCCCAGCCTGGAATCTCAAGTCCCAGGACCCTGCATGGTCTGGATGCTCATAGCCCTTTCAGGTTGATAAATGCTATTTTTTTGCTGTGTGCCAGACATGACCTTTCTGAGGATGGTTACCACCTCTGAGTGCATAAACCACAGTTCAACCCTCCGAGATGTGTGAACCCCTGCGGTCACCACACTTCCGCCCCAGCCTCAGGGGTCCCCTAGGCCATGCAGAAAGGGAGTATATGCAGTAGTGCATGGTAGGTAAGGGGGGGGTCCTCTACTTTTCCTAGAACCTCAGAGCAGAAACAATTGCTGTAAAGAAGGTTAATAATCAGTGTGGCTGTCCTGTCCCACCAGGGTCCTCCTGAGCTCTGACGCCCCCCCGCCCCCAGCTTCTCCTTGCCAGGTCCTTACTCAGCCACCCAGCATTCAACCCTTACACGGGGGCCAAGTGCTCACTATGCATGGGGCGGAGGGAAGACGCAGGGAACAGCAAGATGAACCCCCACGGAAGGAACCTCCAGGGCCTTGGGGGCATCTCTACTTCCTGGCTGTATGACTCCGGACAAGTTACTTAATTTTGGGAGCCTTTCTTTGAGATGGGTGTTAATTATATCCACTTCATAGGGTCGTTTAAGCTCTCAACACAGCGTGTGACACACAGCTCATCAGTAAGTATCAGGTAATAGTTCATGGACGAGGAGCCCGCATGAGGGCTGCTGAAATTGAGGCAAATACGAACTATATGGTTCCCGTACGAAGGGGAGAAAAACACTGAGTAGTTGCTGCAGGACTTGGGAAAGGCATCACAGAGAAGGGAACACCTGAGCTGAGCTGGGCCTTGAAGTGGGAGCCGTTTTCGTGTGGCCGGCAAACCACGGGCAGGACATGCGCCAACGTCAGGTGGCCCTGGAACCTTCCATCCCCTCCCCCTCCCAGACTGGTTCTCTCCCGGGAGTCTGCCAGGGTAGAACAGGGCCAGGCTGCGGGCATGGGTGGCACCTACCACTGCTGGGAGCCTCTGAGGTCTCTGGGCAGAAGCGGCACAGAAAGCCTAGTACAAGGGCCACTGTGGCGGCCTGGCCAGGCGGCAGGAGCCTGTGGGGGCTGCAGTAGGAATGTGCCCTTGGGACACAGGCCCCAAGCCAGAGGGGTCCCGCCTTCTCTCCTGCTTGCCTCACGGGCCTCCCAGGGGCACACCTGAAACAGCCTTTGATGGCAGGTTCTCAGAGCAAGTGGCTTTGGAGAAGCATCCTGCTCGTGGTTCTGATGCTGAGCCTGGCCGGTGGAGTGTGTGCATCTGGATGAGGAAGATGCAGTCCAGGAGGGGTAGGTGCTAGCGAGAGCCTGAAGGGAGCTCTGGGGGAGGGTAGTGGATGGAGGGGACATCCGGGAGGGGGCCGGGCTGGCAGATGGGGCTTATTGACTTCTGTGAATCAGCCGGGTAGAAGGCTGGGACCGCACAGCACGGAGGGTAAGGGCTGTGTGCACGCCCAGACAGGAGGGGTGGTGGATGGCAGGAATGGGCAGGGGTGTGGGAGCTGACCTTTTAGCCCACGGAGCGATGGCTGCCCTATCCTGCGGCTGATGAGAGGTCACCTGAATCCCACACGCTCTCACTGCGCGTGCTGGGTGCAGGCGGGTCCACTCTGCTGCCCGCAGAGCCGGGCTCAGCAGCTGCTCCCCAGGCCCCGCCCACAGAGGAACCTGCTGGCCTGCGGACTGCTGGGGCCCACAGCCACTGCCCTCCCAACGTGGATGGAGATCAGCCTCCTGAGACACCCCAAGGTGGGTCCAAGGGAATCAAACCAGGTCAACCGACTTGTGCTCAGAGGCCGTGAGTGCCGACCGGTTCAGGGTACTTGACTGCTTGTCAGGCTCTGGTCCAGTCCTTGCTGTGACAGTATGGTTGTTGTGTCTGGAACTGGGAGTGAAGGGTGGGAGCCACCGGCAGGGACGATACCTTGCTCATATGCGCACAATCTCATTAGGCCCTCACCACCACCCAGGGAGGAGGGATGGCAGAGCAGGAGAGGGAAGGAGGCAGGCTCAGTGAGGTGTGTGACTGACCCGAGGGCACACGACTTGGCAGGGGAAGGAGCAGGAGAGAACCCAGGCTGCTCTGGAGGGGCTCACCACCCACAAGCTCAAACTCAAGCCCGGGGAGAGGCAGGAGTGTAAGCGACTCCCTGTCAGGTGGGACCTGTCATCCATAGAAGACCCAAAGCAAGTAGGAGTGGGGGCCACTAGCAGGGCCTGGAGGCCGGGCAGACCCAAGATTCTGAGGAGCATCAGGAAAGCCCCATCCTCTCCCCCACACAGTACCCACCCCCCTACCTGCCTGAGATCCTGTCATTAATGCCTCCTTTTGGGGCAAAGGTTTTGTTGCCCCACTGTGAACCGCCCCTGGGAGAACATCTCACGTGCTACTGGCCCCCAGTTAGAAATGGTCACAGAGGGCGTCTGGGTGGCTCAGTTGGTTAAGCGACTGCCTTCGGCTCAGGTCATGATCCCGGAGTTCCGGGATCGAGTCCCGCATCGGGCTCCCTGCTCAGCAGGGAGCCTGCTTCTCCCTCTGACCCTATCCCCCCTCATGCTGTTTCTCTCTCTCTCAAATAAATAAATAAATAATTAAAAAAAAAAAAGAAAAAAGAAATGGTCACAGAGGGTGTGATTCCACAAGGGGAAAGCCTGGAGACAGGTGCAGCCCGGGGCGGGGGGGCGGGGCACCTAAGGCACCACCCTGGAAGCAGAGGTTCTCAAGCTGAGCTCACATCAGAAACACCTGGAGGGCTTGCTGGACCCCCTCCCGAACTTGTTTCAGTGGGTCCAGGGCAGACCTGAGACCCTGCATTTTGAACACGTTCCCAGGTGATGGCCCCACCCTTTGGGAACTACTGGACTAAAATCGAGCAGAAGGAAAGCAAATAAGGCCACTGTCTGGACTTCCAGGAGCAGCCAGTGGCCGGGTCCTCTCCTCTCCCATCCTTTGACTTTGCCAAAGAGAGATACCTCTGGATCATTGGCCCACAGACCATCAGGACCTTAGAAATCCCCTGGTCCGGTCCCAGCAGTTTATGGTGGGGGAAGTGGATCCAGAAGGAACACTAAGAAGGATTTGGGCGGGAAACCATAGTGGCACCAGGCAGAACAAGGCCTCCTTGCTCCCAGTTAAGTATGTTGTGCACTGTCCCCAACTGTCTCAGCACCTGCCACACTGTGACTTTCCATCTCAGCCCCTCTGACTTATGTTGCCATCCAACCTGGGCCACAGGGGGCTCAGGAAGTAGTTCCTTGAGACCCAAATCCCAATACCCCCACTGGAGAAGAACAGGAGCGTAGCAATGTGTGGCTTTGGGATAAAGAAACGAATCAGGTGACCTCTGACCCAGACCCCCAGCCTTGCCCCCTCAGTCTCTCTGCCCCTGGGGAGCTTCCTAGCCTGATGAAGTAAACTATTTCCTCCCAGGACACAGGGAGGCAAGCACAGAAGAGACATGGGGGTGGCATGAAGGAGCAAAGGAGCAGAGTCGGGTGAAGTGGGCATGAGGCTCTCATGCTGACTTCTCCATCAACCTTACAAAACTGCTGCCTGGGGTTCAGTTTCTTCTTTTATAAAATGCAGATTGCAGGAATAATACCTTTATCTGCTGCTTTGCAGTTTTCCAAGCACTTTTGCAATGAGAGTAGCCAAGGTGAGTTACAAATTTGTCCAAATAATATTTAATGAGTGTCTACTATATTCCAGAACTGTTCCGATCTAGGAAACAGAGGTCAACAAAACAACAAAAAATCCTTGGCCTCAGAGAATACACATTCTAGGTTGGGCAAGGGGAGAATGGCAATCAAATAAATAAGCAAAATGTGAAGTGTTAGGTGATGATATGTGCTCAGGGGAAAATATGGCAGGAGGGGGCGGGATGTGATATTAACTAAGGCAGTCAGGGAAGGGAGACCAGAGAGTGAGCAAAGTGGGGGTCTGGCAGGGGAGGGGGAGGAGAGGGGTAGCACCCAGGGGAGAGGACAGAGACTTTGCAGTGTTCAAGAGGGAGGTCTGTACTGAAGCTATGTTTTGGGGTTACTGGGGTTGAGTCAAGAAGCACATGAAGAGGCGTAGCTTGACTGACCTCTGTGCCTGATTCTTTGAAGTTGACCTCGAGCACCCCTAAACTCTGCTTGAATCACAGAATGACATGGAGAGGGGCATCTGCCATCCCCATAGCCCTGAGTGCACCCCAACAGTCTACACTGTCTATGAGAAGATCCGGATGAGCCGAGATCCCCAGGAGGACACCTAGGTTAACGGAGACATCGGGGCAGTGAGGGGCCTTGGCAAGATCTGCCCCACCCTACACTCCACCCAGGGCTCCAGAAATCCCTCCTTAGGTAGAGCTAAGACAAGACCGCAGGTCTTCCTGACGCACCCCCTCCCTCAAGATGGCAGAGCAGTACCACATGTCTCTGGGCTTCTCACCAAGGTCCTCTCACTTCCCAGGTGGTGAGCATTAACTGCTTGGGCATCCAGCATGAGAGGCTGATCCTTGGGTGGGCAGTCAGATTTTTGACCTGTGACCCACTTACCCCCGTGAGGGAACACCCGTGGTCAGGCAGGACCTGTGGACGCATGTCTGGGAACAGAGATACTCTCCCAGAACCGGGCGGGCCTTGGATGGAGGACTTCCAGGCTGTCACTGCCCAGCCTACCCGCATGAACAAAAGATGGATGGCCCTGGACTGTGGAAAAGCAAGAGCTACAGAGATAAAGTTCAGGGCCAGCTTCAGCACGGGGAGGGGCAAAAAGGAAGGAAATCGCTTTTGAGTTCTATAACCTGCAGGCTTACTGTAAATACCAGAAATGCCCTATCTCAAGATCTCTCAAAAGTCAAGCAATTTATCAACGCTTTTTAAAAATTGCCTAATGTACATAAATTGCAAGAAAGTCAAAGGCAGTTCTCTTTGAAATTATATTTCATCAGTTGCAAATGGGATCCTGTTGCCCATGTATCTTCTAATTAGTTGTTATGATAACACATACATAACATATTGTCACATCACTAAGTTTCTCTACTGCTTGAAATAGGTTTTCATTTGATCCCTTTGAATTTCTGGACAAAGAACCGTATTACTGACAAATAATTAGAATTTTTCCTTCTTTCCGTCCAATTTTTATGCTTCATTCCTCTCCTGTATCTCGCAGGGCTCGTGAACACCTCCCAGACCATGTTTAATAAGAGTGATTCTGAAGCTCATCCTTGCTTTGTTCCTAACTTATTTTAAGTGCTTCTAGGGCATCTGTGTTAAGCATGATGTTTTATGGTTAAGGCAAATAAGGCATGTCTAAAAAGTATGTTCTTATTGCTATTTTATCAAGAATTTTACCATGAATAAAATGTTAAAGTTTATTCTTTCCCTTTTATCATCTGTGATGATGTCATCTGGTTTTCCTGTTTTTCCTCTATGAATAACACATTAATAGATTTCCTTTTATTGAGCTACTCTTGTGCTATTGGAATAAATCCCAGTTGATGTATTATTCTTTTAATGTACTACTGTTTGATAACATTTTTATTTGGGATTTTGCATCATTATTCATAAATGAAATTCTCCTATTTTTTTGTGTGCTTTACTTTGTCAGTGTGGTATTTGTATTATGCTTATTAGAGTTTCCTCCTATCTCCACTTCTTGTAATAATTCAATAAAAATTTGCTTTCTAGTCCAAAAAAAGATTCCTTAAAAAAAAAAAAAGAATTCCTGGGGCTCCGGGGTGGCTCAGTTGGTTGAGTGTCTATGTTCAGCTCAGATCAGGATCTCAGGGTCCTGGGATCAAGCCGGAGTTGCTCCCCGCTCAGTGGGAAGTCTGCTTCTCCCTCTGCCTCTGCCCCCCCCCTCACTCATGCTCTCTCTGTCTTTCAAATAAATACATTAAATCTTTACAAAAAAATTAAAATGAATTCCCATTACCCTATGTCGATTTAAATTACTTTTATAGTAAATTACTTAAAGATCTATAAATATGCAACTATGTAAAAATATCTTGTGCTTATAGCTTTTATACTATAAACTCAAAAATATGTATAAAGTAGATAAAAACAAAGCAACAAAACAACAAGCAATGGTTATTTAAACTGTATTCAAACCCACAACTTTAACAACGTAACATGATGGGTGTTTTTGTTTTGCTAAAATGAAATCATTAAGTTAGGATTATAGGAAAACACTGTAGCTTCACATCCGGCTCTACCTTTAATTTTTAACACCTTAATACAAACAATGCTAGCTCATATATATTTGTTGTATAACACTTGATTAAAGTCTTTGTTTACCAGTTCAAGCTGGTCAATCTCATCCTTAACCAAAACTCTGCCAAGTGGCAACTGATAGATCTGTAAAATTGTTTCATTCACCTTAAAAAAAAATTGGCAGCACAGCATTGTTAAAATCCCCACTCCCTACATACCTCTCTCCTTACTACTGCAATCTTAGAACAAAAAAAGGTCTTCACTGAGTGTTTGCTGCCATGGTGGGTGTTTATTACGTTCCTGCTAATGAACTTTCTAAGGTGGTGCCGCAAAGATCGAATCCCATCCCTCTGCGTGTACATCAGACGTGCCCCAGAGGGCCACAGAGCAGGAACCTGGGAATCTGACCTGCCTTTTTGAGAGGTGTTGTGGGGCAGAAGCGGGCCAATCTGCCGGGTGCCGATTCAGTGAATGATCGAGTCGCCAAAATGATCAAATCTATCTTTTTACCAGGAACTTGTTCTTTTAGCTATGTATAAAGCTTAACGCAGTTTAGAGTGGATAGAAGAGTTTAAACAGCTTTTGAAGGTTTCTGTGGTTCTAGTTGACAGGTTTCCATTATTTCTCCCTAAGAGCTCCCTAAGCAAGGGTGGATGTTTCCCTCCCTGGTTACTGTAGGAGAATGAGAAGGAGAAGTCAGTGCACAGATGGCCTGGATTGGTGTGCCTTGAACTAGGGGAGGCTGGGGGACACAGGAGGACCCTGAGGGCAAGGGAGGATGTCTGAAGCCAGCGCCCTGGAGTCCGCTCCCCAAAGTTCTCCCTGGCTCTCTTAATCCATCGATTCAAATATAAATGAATATTTTGTAAGTTTAGCAAATTCAGCAAATAGCGTGTTCAGTGATTTGCTCATTTAGGAGATAAACTGGTTCTAGATGTATTGACCTCTGGGCAAGTTCATGTGAACCTTATAGCTTAATGGGGAAGACGTGAAGTTTGGGGCCGCGCTGCCTGTGTGGAAACCTCACGCCCTTCCTGGCTGTCTACTCCTGAGCAGGGACCTGGCTTCCGCGTGCCTCGGTCTCCTCGTGCGGAAAAGCGGAGTCATCAAAGGCCTTCCCGCACAGACTTGGGCTAAGAGTCACTGTGAACACCTCCGTGGTGCCAGAGAGCCCTGCCTGGCATGGCGAGGGCGCAGCCACGCTCCTGTTGCCCCTCTGCCCTGCGCCGGCTGGCGGCCCTGCCCCCAACCGTCTGTCTAAGCGAACCACAAAGTCCCCTTCGGGACCACGCTCAGCACGCGTCCTCATCCGGTCCTCCTGTGAGACGCTTGAACATTAAAGCAAACCCAGCCCCTGAAGTTACCTTTGCTCTAAGGTGGCCGCCTACAGGATCCAGAATATGCACAGATTCTTGTGCAGATTGTTATCTGAGTGAGAGCATGAAATATGAATGTTCTAAGAGCCCTTGCTAGCCCCTGAAACCACAAAGCACACCAGTTTGAGATACACCATTCTAGAAGCAGCAGGGCCAGACAGGAAAGGCAGCAGACAGAAGAACAAGGGTGGGGGGAGGCAAAGCCCATGAACCACAAGGACATCTTGCCATGTGGCTGGCCCAGGCTGATGGGGAGGAAGGCGGGAAGGAGGGAGAAGGAACAGAGGCCCAAAGGGCCTTCATCGTGGGACCGCATGGGCTGGAATACCCCGCTCAGTGGAGACTGTTTCTCTGTGGCTTTCACAGGGTTGGAGCATACAGGGTCCTGGCCAGCTCGGGCTCCCCTCCTACCCTGCCAGCCAGCTGTGAGATGACCCAGAGCGCTCGCCATCCTATCTGGTTCTCTAACTCCCGTGCTAAGAGCTCAGTGTCCAGAAGGCAATGTCACAAGGACTACAAATACATGTTTGCTAAGCAAAATGAACAGAAAGTCCCCCAAAGATAGGAAAGCAGAAAAAAGGAGAAAAACCTAACAGGAGACCTACACACATAAAGGGTCTTTCCAAATATAGAAAAGACACAACCGTTTGCAAAAGACTAACTGAAGCCAGAGAGAAAGGAGAACGAAGACATCAGAGTGTGATGGGGAGAGGGAGGGCTAAGATAACAATTGGGGAGAAAGTGATTCTTCGGCAGAATTTAAGAATGCAAAGAACAGGGCGCCTGGGTGGCTCAGTTGGTTAAGCGACTGCCTTCGGCTCAGGTCATGATCCTGGAGTCCCTGGATCGAGTCCCACGTCGGGCTCCCTGCTCGGCAGGGAGTCTGCTTCTCCCTCTGACCCTCCCCCCCTCTCATGTGCTCTCTCTCTCATTCTCTCTCTCTCAAATAAATAAATAAAAAATCTTTAAAAAAAAAAAAAAAGAATGCAAAGAACAGAACCCGCACTACAAGAAAGCAGGTAGTGACGCGGAAGAAGGCCGAGAAGGGGAAAGCACTCAGAACTAAGAAGAGCAGTATGGGCTGGCAGTGGAGATGAAACATAGAACACTCGGTCCCCAGAGAAGAGAGAGAAGGAATGTTCTCCCCACCACCCATCTCCTCCCCAGAGCCACTGTTCTCGCCAACAGAACCTGCCCGGCTCAGTGGCTGCCCCAACGCCACGGGGCCTATTCTGGCCAGCGATGAGGAAGAGGAGCTCACTGGGGGGTTCTGAGAATGACTTCCATCCTGACAGGAGGAAGGAGGGAGGGGAGATGCCCCTGCTCCTGCTGCCCACCGGCTCTTACCTCTGAACAATGTGAGGCTGGAAACCCATGGAGCCCCTTCGGAGCAGAGGGGAGGTCGGGAGGGGGCCGAGGCTGAGCCGGAGCCCTGGCGTCGCTGAGCGATTATCCAAACCCAGCACAGTTTCTCTCCAGCTTAGGGATCACCGGGGAGCCTCGAGGGTGGGTTACAGCCCTGGAAAGGAGCAGCGTGTCCACAGGCGAAGCGATAGGGAGTAGTCGCGGAGTTGGTCGCCAAGTTGGTTCGCTGGTTTGTTTCTTTTTGCTGTATGACAGAGTGCGAAGGAGTGGTTGGAAATTAAGTCGCACGTGGGCAATGAGATCAGGTTTGGGACTTCTTGTTCAAGATGTTCATAAACCATGGAAATGCATGCATCTCCTCCCCTTCCCCAGAACCTTAAAACTACAGTAAGTTTAGGCGCCTAAGTCACAACATCCAAGAGAGACAGGGTGGTTACTGACAGCAGACCAGAGATGCCTGGAATCTCAGGGAGAAGGAAGAGGGCTGCCCGGGTTGGCAGAGCCCGAGCCCGGACCAGTTCCATGAAAATCTCTGGGGTAGTGCCCAGGGAACTGTTAATGACCCATCATGGTGCAGCCAAGGTCGAGAACACCCACCTGGAATGCACACGTGTGGTGCAGCAAAGGTTGGAGCTGTCTGCCTACAGGAATGGGGGGTGGGGACTCTGAGCTCAGAGAGGCCACAGAGGAATGGGAGGGGTTCTTGGGGCTGACACAGGAGTGATCAATGCTGGGAGGTCTGTACATGAAATAGCTCCCAACCCACCGCCCAGCTCCAGGCACAGAGCGTCCCAGAGCCGGGCATTGCCTTCTCAGCCATCAACAAAGGAGCGCTCTTCTAAAAAAAAATCCCAAAATACCCTACAGAGAATTCAGGGCAGCTTGGGCAAGCCCCGTCAATTTCTGACACGGAGGGATTCCGGCATAATAGCCAGCTCCCTGCCCCCACCCTAAGGTGGAGCCTGATCGCCACAGGGCTCTTTTTGAAATAAAAGAGGAAAACCGAGGATCACCACACAGGCAAGAAAAGCCAGCAGCACGAGGATCCATTGCTGTCACTGACAGGGGCCAAAGGGGAAGCATTAGGGTGTTAAAGGGAGTCATGCGGTGATGTCTCAGCTGAAAAACACCAGGAATAACCTTAGAAGCATTATCTAGAGACACAGGAGTAACCACAAGGCAATTGAAACCAGAAACAGCAGATGAGGCTGCCTCTGGGAAGAGGACTTGCAGCCAGGAGGAGACTGAGGGCTTTTAATACATGTTTAATGTGTTCATGTGTGATTTGTATGATTTGATGCACTGTGTATTAGTGCTCTAATACAGCACATGTATTTGATTGTGTGAGCCCTACAAAGAAGAAATGGGACCCTGAGCTAATACGAGTGCAGCCTGTGTTCGCGACTTGCTGGGCAATCTTTTTTTTTTTAATTTTTTATTGTTATGTTAATCACCATACATCACATCATTAGTTTTTGATGCAGTGTTCCATGATTCATTGTTTGTGCATAACACCCAGTGCTCCATGCAGAACGTGCCCTCTTTAATACCCATCACCAGGCTAACCCATCCTCCCACCCCCCTCCCGTCTGGAACCCTCAGTTTGTTTTTCAGAGTCCATCGTCTCTCATGGTTCGTCTACCCCTCTGATTTCCCCCGCTTCATTCTTCCCCTCCCGCTACCTTCTTCTTCTTCTTCTTTTTTTTTTCTTAACATATAAGGTATTATTTGTTTCAGAGGTACAGATCTGTGATTCAACAGGCTTGCACAATTCACAGCGTTCACCATAGCACATACCCTCCCCAGTGTCTCTCACCCAGTCACCCCATTCCTCCCACCCCACACCCCACTCCAGCAACCCTCAGTTTGTTTCCTGAGATTAAGAATTCCGCATATCAGTGAGGTCATACAATACATGTCTTTCTCTGATTGACTTATTTCGCTCAGCATAACACCCTCCAGTTCCATCCACATCGTTGCAAATGGCAAGATCTCATTCCTTTTGATGGCTGCATAATATTCCATTGTATATATATACCACCTCTTCTTTATCCATTCATCTGTCGATGGACATCTTGGCTCTTTCCACAGTTTGGCTATTGTGGACATTGCTGCTATAAACATCAGGGTGCACGTACTTCTTTGGATCCCTACATTTGTATCTTTGGGGTAAATACCCAGTAGTGCAATTTGCTGGATCGTATGGTAGCTCTATCTTCAACTTTTTGAGGAACCTCCATACTCTTTTCCAGAGTGGTTGCACGAGCTTGCATTCCCACCAAGAGTGTAGGAGGGTTCCCCTTTCTCCACATCCCCGCCAACATCTGTCCTTTCCTGACTTGTTAATTTTAGCCATCCTGACTGGTGTGAGGTGGTATCTCATTGAGGTTTTGATTTGGATGCCGAGCGATGTTGAGCACTTTTTCATGTGTCTGCTGGCCATTTGGATGTCTTCTTTGGAAAAATGTCTGTTCATGTCTTCTGCCCATTTCTTGATTGGATTCTTTGTTCTTTGGGTGTTGAGTTTGATAAGTTCTTTATAGATTTTGGATACTAGCCCTTTATCTGATATGTCATTTGCAAATATCTTCTCCCATTCTGTCAGTTGTCTTTTGGTTTTGTTGACTGTTTCTTTTGCTGTGCAAAAGCTTTTTATCTTGATGAAGTCCCAATAGTTCATTTTTGCCCTTGCTTCCCTTGCCTTTGGCAATGTTTCTAGGAAGAAGTTGCTGCGGCTGAGGTCAAAGAGGTTGCTGCCTGTGTTCTCCTTTAGGATTCTGATGGACTCCTGTCTCACATTTAGGTCTTTCAACCATTTGGAGTCTATTTTTGTGTGTGGTGTAAGGAAATGGTCCAGTTTCATTCTTCTGCATGTGCTGTCCAATTTTCCCAACACCATTTGTTGAAGAGACTGTCTTTTTTCCATTGGACATTCTTTCCTGCTTTGTCAAAGATGAGTTGACCATAGAGTTGAGGGTCCATTTCTGGGCTCTCTATTCTGTTCCATTGATTTATGTGTTTGTTTTTGTGCCAGTACCATACTGTCTTGATGATGACAGCTTTGTAATAGAGCTGGAAGTCTGGAATTGTGATGCCACCAGCTTTGCTTTTCTTTTTCAACATTCCTCTGGCTATTTGGGGTCTTTTCTGGTTCCATACAAATTTTAGGATGATTTGTTCCATTTCTTTGAGAAAAGTGGATTTTGATGGGGATTGCATTGAATGTGTAGATTGCTCTAGGTAGCATTGACATCTTCACAATATTTGTTCTTCCAATCCATGAGCATGGAATGTTATTCCATTTCTTTGTGTCTTCCTCAATTTCTTTCATGAGTATTTTATAGTTTTCTGAGTACAGATCCTTTGCCTCTTTGGTTAGATTTATTCCCAGGTATCTTATGGTTTTGGGTGCAATTGTAAATGGGATGGACTCCTTAATTTCTCTTTCTTCTGTCTTGTTGTTGGTGTATAGGAATGCCACTGACTTCTGTGCATTGATTTTATATCCTGCCACTTTACTGAATTCCTGTATGAGTTCTAGCAGTTTTGGGGTGGAGTCTTTTGGGTTTTCCACATAAAGTATCATATCATCTGCAAAGAGTGAGAGTTTGACCTCTTCTTTGCCGATTTGGATGCCTTTGATTTCTTTTTGTTGTCTGATTGCTGTGGCTAGGACTTCTAATACTATGTTGAATAGCAGTGGTGATAGTGGACATCCCTGCCGCATTCCTGACCTTAGGGGGGAAAGCTCACAGTTTTTCCCCATTGAGAATGATATTCCCTGTGGGTTTTTCATAGATGGCTTTTATGATATTGAGGTATATACCCTCGATCCCTATACTCTGAAGAGTTTTGATCAAGAAAGGATGCTGTACTTTGTCAAAAGCTTTTTCTGCATCTATTGAGAGGATCATATGATTCTTGTTCTTTCTTTTGTTAATGTATTGTATCACATTGATTGATTTGCGGATGTTGAACCAACTTTGCCTTGCCGGGCAATCTTAATCAGAAGCTGATTCCGGTTCAGGAGTTCTGGAGGCCTGGGGTCAGAGGATGTGGGATAGTGGGGAATGGCTACAGCAGGGTCCCTGGCAGAGGGTGGGGTGTGAGGGCTGAGGGTCGGGACACGTGCTATACAGCGGAGATGGGGCTGGCCTTTGGAGACCCAGGCAGGAAGGGGGGCCCCAGCCTGGGACCCAAGTGTGAGAGCCTGCAGGACCACCAGTGGTTGGCAATTGTGAGAAAATATTTATATCAGTCTCTGCCCTGGGTTCTGAAGGCAGAGCTCCTAAATCCCTTGGGATTTCCTGGGTGACTAGAGTGTGTTTTGTTCTAATGAGGCAACTCCAGGTGGGGTCCTGGGTGGGGGCTGGTCACCAGAAAGATAGAGCCCTGATGAGAAGCTTGGAATTTTCAGCCCCCAATCCCCCTATTTCTCCAGAGAGGGGACTGAAAATGGAGTTCATGACGCATCATGTGTACGTGAGGAAGCCTTCATAAAATCCTAAAAGTATGGGGTTCCAGAGCTGCCAGGCTGGTGGACAGTTGGAGGTGTGGGGAGAGGGGCGCACCCTGTCAGGGCAGGGAAGCTCAGCGCCTACACATCTCTTCCACCTGCATGATCCTCTGTACCCTTTACCATTTCCTTTAATAAGCTGGGGAAGAGTAACTGGTTTCTTAGTCTTGTGAGCTGTTCTGGCAAATTAATTGAACCCAAGGAAGGGGTCATGGGAACCTCTGATTTATAGACGATCAGTCAGAAGCACAGGAAATGCTCTAGACTTTTGGTGGCCTCTGGAGTGGGGAGGTCTGGTGGGGCTGAGCCCTGACCCTGCAGGATCTGAGAGTGTCTCCAGGTAGGTGGGGTCAGAACGGAATTGAACGGTCACAGAGAGCACTGGGTGCTGGCGAGGACGCCCCACAGCTGGTGTCAGAGAGCTGAGTGGGGCAGCAGGGAGGTGAGGGTCAGATAACACACGAGAAGGGGAGAGAGACTTTGCTACACAGTCACGCAGGGCAGCAGCTCTGAGAGGCAGAAATTAATGAGGAGGTGACACCAAGGCACGAATCTTCCATCCCTCACGAACGCCACAGGATGTCCTGTGCAAGAGTGCGCCCTGGGCCTGCATCTGACTGGGGTTCCAGCTGTTGGAATCACAATGCAGCCACTCAGGGGGCCTCTGGCCTGCAGCCCTTGCAGGCTCTGCCTCCGTTCTCTGGTCCCAGCAGCACACCCATGAGCCCAGGGCCTGAGGCTGAGCAGAAAGGCCAGCACAGCTCAGGCCCCTCGGCAGAAAGGCCCTGGGACCCTGGGACACACCTCATTCTCAGGAGATGTTCTCTCCGTCTGGGGCCGGGGCTCAGAGCTGCCCTTCCTGCGTGCCCAGGGCTCAGGGGCGGCAGCGCAGCAGAAGGTGGGGACAGACCTGGGTGGCCATCCCTTGCTATCCCTTGCCCTCCACAGATGGTTGCTGAGCACGCAGAGAATGCTGAACTCGTCCCCAAGTCCCAGGACAGTCAATGACAGATCCTCATATATGGCACTTCTTTGCAACTCTTTACGTCTCTGCATTATAGGGAACTTTTGAAAAAATCTGTAATATAATTTGCTGTGGGTTTACAGGAGATAAACCAGCTGCAGATCTCTGTGTGAGACAATTGAGAACTGTCTCCATTCCTACAGGCTGAGGGCCCTGACCAAGGCAAAGACACGCACACTCGCCTGGGGTGAGTTCTAAGTAGGTAAGGACGGGAGAAGTCTGAGCTATGGACAAAAGGGACACTGCTTCATTGGTTCCTGCTGTGGCCCCATCACAGACACTTGCCGGGGCCTCCAGTCTTCCAAGGAGACCAGGGAGCTCAGTCATCACCAGCCCCCATCCCCGTTCCAGTATTCTCCAGTTCACAAGCTCGTTCCCTGTGAGGGGCAGCTGGGGCTCAGCATTACTGTCCATGTTACAGATGAACAAAGTCAGGACCATTTAGGTGATCTTGAGCCCACGGTCTGGACACCTTGATGGCGCAGAGCCAGGCCCAGGTCTCAGGCCTCCTAGGCCACTGGTCTTTCCAGACCCGAGTCCCTGGCAGTCCTTGAGAAGCCACACTGAGGGGGACGGAGGCCAGGCCTGACCCAGGGCAGCCTCCCTCCTGTCTCACACCCCCAGGTAGAGGAAACAAGCCTGTGGTGGCATCTCTGTAGCCTCTGGGGTCCACAGCGGCCCTTTGCCGACCACAGCCACCCCCCTGCACCTCCCTCAAGGCTGCTGACCTGAGAAGCCCAGGCTGGTATCCCAGCAGGGATCGGGGACCCTCAGTGACTGTGAGCCAGGAGAGCCACCCATGCCTCCTTCCCTGGGGCATGAATGCTGTCCTCCCGGGGGGTCTGAGGGTCTGGCGTCACGGGGACCTTCCCCTTGCTCTTAAACTCCCCATCAGTCATTCCAACGCCATCACCTCAGAACCTGGGGAAGCCCACGAGTGCAAGGAAGCCTCCTGCCCTGACCGGGTCCAGTGCCCCTGCAGGGTTCCCGCCAGCCCAGCTTCCTGGGGACCCCACCCAACTGACCAGTCTGTCCCGCGTGCTGGGCTTCCTTTATCCCAGGTCTCTCTGTGGGGTCTGGGCTGGATAGTCCTCAACATTTTTCTTCTCTCTCTCCCCACAGGGCAGCTCGTGGGCTACGGGCTCCTTTCCCTGAACCCCTATATGGTCACGGTAGCACAACTCATCCATGCACTGACTGTGAGCTGTTTAGGGTGGGCCCGTCAGCCCCCAACCCAGATCCTCCCCGATGGTGGACTCATTCCTTCCACAAACAGTGCATGAGCTCCTACTGTGCACCAGCCCTGCTCCAGGGGCTCACACACATGCACGAGCGCACCCAGCAAACCCTCTGCCTTCCTCCTTGTGTTAGGAGGGAAAGGCCGTGCGTGGGAACCACAGTAGCTAAGGTGAGCAGGGCTCTGGATGAAAGAGCAGGGTGGGGGCTCAGCACCTGGGAGTGTGGTTTCCAGGTTACACCAGCAGGTCAGAACGGACTTCCTCAAGAAGGAGACTTCCGAGAAAAGACTGGAAGGAGGTGAGGCGTGACCGTGGACATCTGGGGGTCACTTTCCTGGCACAGGCGACAGCCCGTGGAATGGCCCTCAGGTGGGAGCCTGCCTGGCCTGTTCCAGGAGCAAGAGGTCAGTGTGGCCGGAGCATACGTGAGCCCAGGCAAGACAGGTAGGAGATGGAGATCAGAGCGGTGACAGGGAGCCCGGTCCTGTCCATCCGGACCTAGAATCCCGGGATGCCAGAGCCAGAAGGGCCTCAGAGTTGGCCCCATAACCCACCCCCGAGAAGGGAGGCAGGAGCCCGGGTCACCGCTGGACAGGTGAGAAAACCAGGGGACAGGTGGGAGGCACACCCCGGGGCACCGGGATCGAACTTGGCTCCTGAACACCTTTCTCAGACCCGACTCTGGTGTGAGCTGTAGTCGGCAAGCCGAGCCTCTGCCCCGGACTTACCCCTCGGAGCCCTGCAAGCGTGTGTCTTTGGCAGGCTCTCCCCACTCCCCGTCACCCCCAGCGCTGACAACCCCGCTCTACGCTGTTTCTAGGAGTCCAGCTTTTTTCGTTATTTGAATTCCAGTGAGTTAACATGCAGGGTGACACTGTTTCAGGCGTTCGATGCCGTGATTCCGCATGGCCAGGCAGCACCCGGTGCCCATCACGAGTGGCTCCAGCTTTTCTAGATTGCTCACCTAAGTGAGAACATGGAGGATTCGTTTTTCTCTGTCTGACTTCGTTCACCCAGCGTATGGCCCTCAGAGTCCAGCCATGTTGTCCCAAGGGGGCAGTTTCCTTCTTTCTATGGCCGGATAGTGCTCCAGGGGATGCATACGCCACATCTAGGTCTGCTGGCCCCTCGTGGACACCGAGGCGTTCCCACGTCTTGGCTCTTGTCACTCCTGCGGCAGTGAGCACGGGGAGGGGCAGACTCGCCCACGTCGTGATTCCAGTGCCCGCATCAACGCCCAGGCGCCGAATGTGGGGTCATGCGGTGGTTGTGTTTTCAGTGCCCGGAGGAAGCGCCGCACTGTTTTCCACGCTGGCTGCACCAGTTTGCGTTCCCGCCAACACTCTGTCCCTTGCCCTTTGGTAGCAGCCAGCCCGACAGACGCTGGTTTGGACTTGCGTTTCCCTGGTGATCAGCCATGTTGACATCTTCCATGTACCTGCCCACCGTCGGGTGTCTTCTTTTAAAAACCGTCTACTCGGGTCCTCTGCCCAAGCTTTAGGCAGTCCCGAGCGTCCACGTTTAGTTCCTCTGTGTAGGTCCTTCTGACCATTTTAAAATAACATCGAGAAAAGGTACCTTTTTAGATAAAGTACTGGTCTCCAGTGTGTCGGTATGAGATGGTCCACTGCGGTATACAAAGAAAATACAAGAGTGTCTATTCGTATTTTCATCTTGATCAGGAAAAAACCCCGCTTTGAACATGCAATAGAATGTCCCTGGCTCTCGGGCTTGGTGTGTTTGTCAGACGGCCACGTGTGGGCGAACTGAGCCTCGAGGGCCCTGCCCCTCACTGGGTCAAGTCCAGACTCTTGCTGTTTGGGAGCATGGATGTCACTGAGCTGAGCGGGCCGAGTTGTTGAAAAGATCTCCTCCCAGCGTTCACAGACCGCAGACGGCACACACAAGACAAAGAACAAGAAAACCCTGAGCTGGCCCCTGTCCCGCGCCTGGCAGACTTCTGCATCTGCACAGGATGAGGCCTCACAGATGACCCGATTAAATCAGACAAGAAGCTGACCCCAGATTCCCGCGTGTTTAGGTCACCAGGGTGAGATCTCTCTGACTAGCCCCCCTCTGTGTTTCTAACAGACATGGAGGTTTGTTGTAAACTTTAAAGTAGAGGAATAACGTAAACCGTCTTAATTTCCCTAGCTTCTAGATGTCCCCGCCCTGAATTTTTTAAGTCAAACGTGCAAAGTAGTCAAGAAGGCCGTATGCACTCTGGCTTGGCCATACTGCTGGGTTAGGGCTCTCACTCTAAATGCCTTTGCAGCCTTGAGGGATGAGCTAATGTATGAAGTCGTCTCCAGCTGCAAGGTGTTACAATAGGGTTTCTTTCATGGACGTGGGTATCTCGTAATTGCATAGGGTTTTTTTTTTTAATTTTTTAAAAAGATTTTATTTATTTATTTGACAGAGAGACAGCGAGAGAGGGAACACAAGCGGGGGGAATGGGAGAGGGAGAAGCAGGCTTCCCGTGGAGCAGGGAGCCCGATGCGGGACTCGATCCCGGGGCTCCAGGATCATGACCTGAGCCGAAGGCAGACGCTTAACGACTGAGCCACCCAGGCGCCCCTCGTAATTGCATAGGTTTTAATGTTTGGCATCTGCTTTAAAATGTATGGGTCACAAATTAATAAATATTCTGTTGTGAGATTGCCTGCTTAAGGTCTTTTAACTTATTTTTTGTATCCGGCCATACAACCGATGGACCACTAACATAGACTTTCTTTGACTCTCTACCTCCCAATGATTCTGAAGGTAAACATCCTATTTTCAATTTTACTAGCACTTTCCTGTAAATAATAAAGAAGACTTTAAACCTACTTTGTCCCTAGTCAAGCCAGGAGCAGACAGCTATTTCCATTCCTAGTTCAGTGAGAATGGAGCACATTTGCTCTCTCTCCTACTTCTCAGTTTTTGTTTATATAATTTGGGGTTTTAAACACAACTTAAAAGTCTTGACTCTCAGTGACTCCATGTCTCCTTTTCCAGGAATTTAGAAATACTTGAATTACATGCTGCTCCTCTGGCAACGTGGGAGGAATGTGCTCAAGCAGAGCCCAGCTCAAGTTCTGCTATGAGAAAGAGGTTGAGGGTCAGGGTCTTGCCGACGGAGATGGGGCTCGGATCAGGAAAACCTCAGGAAAGGGGAAGCTAGGGACCTTTAGACCGCCTACATTATTCCTCTATTTTAAGACAAGGTTCCCACCAATATCTGTGTCCGTGAGGAATACAGAAGTCCCCCTTTCTCCCCAGGAGACACGCTCCTAGACCCCCAGTGACGCCTGAAAGCACAGAGAGTACCGAACCCTATAGACACTATGTGTTTTCCTGTACACACAGACCTGTGATAACGATTAATTTACAGATTAGGCACAGTTCAAGATTAACAATAGTACTAATAAAAATAGAACAGTCCTAACAATGTGCTGTATAAAAGCTATGTGGATGTGGTCTCTCTCTCAAAATATCTTCCTGTTCTGCACCCACCCTCCTCCTTCATATGAGGATGTGAGGTGATAAAATGTCCGTGTGATGAGGGATGCGAGGGCAGGGCTGTCGGCACTGAGACGTAGCATTAGGCTACTCCTGACCCTCTGAGCGTGCGTCAGGAGGAGGATCATCTACTTCCTGACTGTGGTTGACCACGGAACATGAAACCACGAACAGCAGTGGCTCCTGTATACTGGCTGCCGGTGACAGATGCAATCATGGTGACCTAGACAAACCATGGGCTTGTTTTTCTCTTGTGTTCAGGACAAATCTGCAGGCAAACAGTTCAGGGTAGGAATGATAACTCTATGAGGCATTGAGGCCCCGGGCTTCTTGTATTTTTCTGTTCCTTAGTGTGTGGCGTCCATCCTCAAGGTCACAAAGTGGCTGCTGTGACTCTAGCCATCAGGTCCAGACGCCACAAAGGAGAAAAGAGGGGAAGGGTGAGAGGGCTTTCCTCAAGTTCCATCCGATGAATTCTTGCTTGTATTTCAGTAGCCCTCCTTGTCCTACAAAGGTCTGGGACATGTCACTTTCATAACTGACATAATTACCACCAAATACGTAGTTAGAAATGGAAAGACTAGACAGCAGAAAGGCCATTAGCAGTTCCAGCCATAGCATCCACAAACATGTCTCTTAGAGCATCGATGAGGCTTTGCTCCTGCTGCAATATATTCCAGCAGGTAGAATTTCAAGCTCAAAGGGCACAGTACGTTTACGACATCATACACTGTCCCTCGTTCCGACACTGTCACACCCACCAACGGTGTAGGCGAGTCCCCATTTTCCACAGCCTCGCCGGGGCTGGACCTCATTCTCCTGATTGTCAGGTTGAGAGATGAAGATGGCATTGGTTTCACTTCTTATTTTCCCGATCACTGCTAAGGAAAATCTGTGTCCTGAGATGGCCGACCGAGCCAGCGAGCGAGTCCAGCCCCTGCCCCGGGGCTCTTCCGGGTTCTTCTCCCTGCCCCGCTTCGCGCACGTGCCTAAAGTGCCAAGTAGGCAGAAGTAGAAGTGTATAAATTGCCCCCTTTGTGCTCGGGGCTCAGACCTTTGGAGACCACTCTCCTCTGAGCCCGCCGGCGTTCAATACACCTCCTGTCCTCCAAGAGCTCCGGGTGCCGCTTCGTTCTTCCGTCGGGCGATCCAGCCCAGGTTCCATAACATCACTAGTGAACTCGAGCATCTTCTTACAGGTCAGCTTGTTGGCTTTGAGGAAAAGGAATTTGTCCAGGGAAAAGACTCTTCCATTCTCTCCGATCCCTGCCGTCCCTCACCCCCATCCGAACGGTCCACACTGGACTTGGCTTGCGGAGAGTATTCAGAACCGGAGACGAGTGAGACGCTGAGTGAGCCGAAGCAGACAGCTCCTGTGACATGGAGTCTGAGGGACAAATCGAGTTTTCTTCCGGACAGAGTACAATTCAAACCAAGAAAGTCCAAGGGGGTTGCTTGCTAGTCACGAGGGCTGCGGGAGGAGAGAGACAGAGAAGCGGTTGTTCAGAATGTTCTGGGAAGTCGCCACTTCAATTTCCGTACAGCGTTCTCGGTGAGGGGCCCTGTCTGGGCTCGTGTCGCAGGGGGAGGGGTGGCCATGGCTCAGAGGAGGAGGACCATCAGCGCAGTCCCCGCTGAAGGCGAGGCTGATTCCTGCTGCGGCTGACTCACCCAGCCTGAACGGGGAGACGCCTTCTGGGCGCCCACCCGACATAAAACCCCATGCACCACCGATGGATGACACACTTGTCACTGAAAACCCAGCGACCCGGAGTTCATCTGCTCCAGCAGCTCTTGGAATGCAATCCGTATGGAACCAGATGGGAACGTCATTAAACGCGGCCTGAATCTCACTTTCACAGCCCCGTGATGAACACGCCAACCTCAGGCTTCAGTAACACCTGAGGTCTGCGTCCTCCTAGTTCCCTCCTTGCCTTCTCCATTAGGAACCCCGACAGGGTTTCAGATCTGGCCCCTTGGCATCCCTCCAGAATGCTCCACTTGAGTGAATCGCCTGGCTAGCCGGTGACTCCATCTGGCATCTGGAGGCTTCCCTAAGGGGGCTGCCCGCGCAGCCTGACCACCTGTTCGGCACCCCTCACTGTGCACCTCCTAACCAAGACATTCTCTCCCAACGAGTGACCTCCCTCAAAGGGGAGTCCAGGCTCTCCGCTCCGAATGCTCGTCCCGTATCCTCCTCTGGCCGGTCTGCCTCCTCAACCTCTGGAATCTTGGTGAATAACATCTTCTGTGTCTCATCACATCTTCTTGGAGGAGTCCTTGTAGCTCCCTGCACAATCTGTCCCCCGAGGTGGGAAAGGAGAAGACAAACCACAACAGTCAGTTGTGATACAGGCTGCCCTGTCCTGTGGGATCTCACACTCTGTCCTTTTTCTAATAGTGGGGGTACAACTCTTCTCTGGGGCACTTGCAACCGTCCCGTCCCTGTAGCTTTGTGGTCCCTTAAGGCTCTGGCCCTCTCCTCACGGGCACCAGTTCACCAAACACGGGTTTACCTGTCCCGCCCAGCAGGCACGTGCAGTGACCCACTGGACCCTCTGGAAAGAGGCTCCTGCCTCCCTCTCATCCTCCTACCCGGCTCCTCCCTGCCTGGTCCCTCTCCCGCCTGCCCCAGGGGCTGCTGGCTGCTCCCAGGGCTGGAGAGTTGACCCAGACATCCTGTTCATGGCTCTCCTTCCTGGAATGCCGCACCCACCCCGAATATCGGGGAATCTCCTACTCCTCCCTCGAGACAAGGTTTCCCCATTAGTATGCCAATACTAAGAATATTCTTAGTAAATACTGCATTGCCTAGAAAGGGTTACAGAGGCATCGAAGCCAGAATGCGCAGCCGGAGGTGCTGGGGTTCGAGCGGGGACGTGTGTTGCTCTTGTTGGATCAAATCTGGCCACATTTGGGCTTTAGAGCTGGTCTGCTCACACGGCCTGCCTGCCGCAGGTCAGAGCCCACCCTGGTATCACTCCCTGCCCACTGGAAGAGAGCATCCTTTTCTAGGCGTCCTTCCTCTTTCAAGGGAGCAGAAAAGTTTATCTACTAAGGTCTTTTACCTCTCCGTCTAAAACTACTCATCACTCTGACACCCCCTCATGTCCTGGCTTTCATTCCTGGATTCCCTAGGGTGGGGTTTGCTGATGGAGCCGGTTCTAACAATACCCTTTCTTGCCTTACCTTGAAACAAGCCAGTAGGACTTTCTGCTTCCCAGGATCCAGGCAGCACTTTGGTTTGCCTGAATCTATACCACATATAGCAGGACGGCTAGGTACTAAGGGCAGGTGCTCATAACTGTGACAATTCCTTGTCCCATCCCACATGCATGAGGATTAATTAGTGGCCATTGCATGTGACAGTGCTCCCTACACATCTAGGCTGAGGCCCCTTCCATGGTGGAGGTGGACGCTCTTTGCCCCCAACCCGGAGGGCGGCTTTGCACAAATCTAGCTTTAGGGGCTCAACATCCCTGCTTTGCCTCCCAGTCCTTGATCCTGACTGATGTCCCCCACCCAACACAGTCGCTGGTGAATTGCCACCATCCCTGCTTCCTCCTCAAACGTGCTGCATGGAGAACAGTAATTTGGAGGCCCATCTGGTGAAGCCGAGGCCTCCCCTGTGAGACTTCCTTGAGGATTCTCCCACACTGCTATGCAACTTTCTGTCACTCTCTAGTAAATACATCTCTCCAATCCCAACACGTCTGCGGAGCCCTCTCCCTCCCTGTGGCTGATGTGTGCTCAGAAGCCTCACATGCAGGTCTCAGCGAACCAAACAGCTGTGGGAATCCCACCAGGCATGGACTTCACAGAGAAAGAGGCATCGGCAGCTTTAAACCCAGACCTGGTCTCTAATAGCGGACTTTGCAGACCTTCTCTACCTGTCCCTTGTCTGCCTCCAAACCACACTGTGGCCTGCTTTTGGGTGTTGGTCCTGCACTTCTGCAAAGTCTGCTGCTCCCGGGAGCCCGTGTCCTCCAGCAGGAAGCGGGGCCAGACCCGGCCTGGTGGCGGGTCCCCTGGCAGCAGCAGGCAGGCTTCAGGAGACTCTCTGCATCGAGTGGAGCAGGGAGGAGGCCACCCTCAGCCTGGGTTGGCCACAGGCCTCCTTTCTCTCCCAGGAAGGTTTCTGATTTCTCAAGGACCTGTGGCTCCATCGGATTAACACCAATGTCCAGCTCACAGCTTCATGAGTGGCTTTTTGGAATGTACTTGTTCAAGTATGCTCACAGGACAAGATTTCCAGGTAGGAGAGTTGAACCTGTTTTACTTAGCACTTAACCACATGTAGACATATGCTGTGTGGATCTCCGTTTGTCTTCTCCGCCTGTCTCCATCAGGGTTAGAGGTGGTCTTGGTAGCAGGACCAGGTGCATCGGGATGGTAAGGGGCCTGCTCATGCAACTTAGTTGTGTCCCCAGGTCCTGCTGGAGCCTATGTTTGTATATAACTTCCACCTGATAATGGAAGGTAACTAGACATGACTGATGGTATGATTTCATGGACCAGAAAATGCATGGCTGAAGACAGTCGGCAGGGGAACATGGTCATTCGGTATGTCCCATGCTCTGCTACTAAGTGTCTACTAGAGTCCAGTGTCAAGTCTATTCTATATGGGATAAGAGTTACTTTCCAAAGAAGATGTGCTTAGTATCAGAGGCTCTATCAGGCCCCTATGAGCAATTAAATACCACTTCAACACCTGTGGGGCTCCAGGACCATAAGAATCAAGAGCAGAGCTACTTACATTGTAACCTGCACCAGCTAGGAGTCTTCTTTGGCTCTTCCAAGCTGGTTGTTGAGTGGATTACTGGTAAATATAGTGATATAGCACACCCAGTGGTCATAAATCTGGCTCCAGAAACACAAACATGCTTAGGAAGCATGGTGTCTCTTTCCTCATGACCGAGCATACAGGAGAGACTAAATTGTTTTTAAATTTGAAGGAATATGTTGTTGTTTCCCCAAATGATTGGACTCCCTATGAACTAGACTATGATGTCAGGACCCTTGATTTTCTTGGGATTTATAATCCATTTCTGGTGCTTCTCTGTGTGCGGGGACATCTGGTGTACCTGCTACTTCCTTCTCACTTGGTCCCATTGACGTGATGGAATCCCTGATGGGAGATCAGCATGAGGGCAGACGGAGTGAGACATGATCCTAGCAGCTATGACCACAGCACAGCTGAGTTCCCATGGCTGGATGCACACTGAGCGAGTCTGACACAGGAGACCCTGGAGCTTCTCTTGGCAGAACCACGTGGGCAGCTCTGAGTAGGTCATCTGCAGGGACAAAGACATTACTTCACATGGTCTGATGTGGGGGCTTGGGTGGGTTCGGCTAGCAGCCTAGATGTGGGACAGATAATTTCTGAGCAAATGTTTCTCATCTCCCACCAACAATTACTGAACAGCTACCGAGAAGCAGCTCTGTCCGAGTCACAGGTGATGGGGCAGAGAACAAGGTGAAGCTTCTGCCCTCAGGCTGCCTGCAGACTAGTGAGGGAGAAAATACACTGAAACTAAGGACGCCCGTGAGCACGAACTGCATTTGTGAGCAGCACAGGGAGCAGCTGAGAACGGGAAGCAAGAAGAGGAGAGACCGTTCCTTTCACAAGCTCTATCTGCTCACTTTTGCCAAAGAAATCAGGAAAGCAGGAACTCTACAGTCTTGGAGAGTCTCCCCTGGAAGACAGTCGACCAGGACCCAGGGTCTGGTCTATCCCACTAATGGCCCCGAATGTGGAAATTTGGATGGCAGCGAGATGGCAGAGAGACTAGAGGGGCTAGACACACCTGGGTCCCTCTCCACTCCAGCTGGATGGGGATGCAGTAGAAGGAACGAGATCCACTCAGAGATTTATGGACATCTCCGGTCCCATCCACCTGGATTTTGTCTTCTGCATCATGGAGCCACTCAGTTTCCCTTCCCACAACCCTCTAACGTGGACAGTTGGGGCTGGATCACTCGGAGACCACGTGTCCAGTGCCTTCTCAGGGACTTGGCAACTCCAGTGTCCCCTACCTCTGGCTGTGCGGCAAATGAAGAGCCATGCTGCAGCTGGACCACGGCCACTGGGCACATGCGTGTCAGTGTCTATCAACCTTTCTCTCCTTTCCAGCCGGCCTTTTACTGTTGTAAACAGCATTTTCTTCAGAAACTTCTACAAGGAAAATCTGCTCTGATGAGCAGCACTGATTTCATGTGTTACCTTCTTGTCCCGAGAACCTCAGCAGGGGCTGGAAGGACAAGACCTGTCCAGGCATCACTGCTCAGTTCCTTCCCCACATTTGTCCACCCTCTTTATCCAGGTCTGGGTGTGATGTTCATGCACCTGCTGAGGTCCCCTTGGGACAGAAGGTCCCCTGTGAGTTCCCTCAGGCTGGTGGACCCCTGTGACAACAAGGGAAGTATGACACTCACTGGGACTGTCAGTGAGACTGGGAGAATATGTAGGAAGAAAAGAGGGTGAGTGAGAAGACCTCAGGAAAATTAGCTGATGGCAAAACCAAAGCCCAGTGTAGAGAGCAGAGTGATGGGATTTGTGTGGGGTCGTTCAGTGTGTGTGCTCGGATGGGGTAGGAACAGGAAGAGGCAGAGGAAGGTCAATGAGCACCTCAGATGGGAGAGCAGATAGGCAAGTGGACACAGGACTGAAGGGCCCAGGTCACTCTGGAACCACAGTTCCCAGTCTGGCCTGATAGAGCTGGGTTAGCAGGAAAAAGATAGGAAAAGATGTGCTGTGGATAGTACTCAGGATTCTCCAGGAAAGCAGAATTATAGGATGCTTATAAATCCAGAGAGATGTACTGTAAAGAATGGCTCACATTATTATAGAGCCTGGTGAGTCTAGAGCCTGCAGGGCGGGTGAGCCAGGCTGAGAAGCAGGGAAGATCTGCTGCTGGGTTTCAAGTCCAGGGTCGTCAGGAGGAGACACAAGGAAGAGTCAGTGCTATAGTTCTAGTCCAATGGCCATCTGCTGTAGAATTCTTTCTTGCTCAGGGGAGGTCAGTCGTTGCTCCTGCTCAGCCTTCAACTGATTGGAGGGGCCCACCCACATTGTGGAGGGCAGTCTGCTTTACTCAAAGTTCATCCATTTAAGTGTATCTCATCCAAAGTCTCCTCCTAGAAACATCCAGAATAATACTTGACCACAACTCTTGGCACTGCGGCCCAGCCAAATTGATTCATGAAATGAATGATGACACCACACAAACACTAATTCAAAGACAGCTCGAAGGTTCAGTTAACATGAGAGAGAGCAGACTTCAGAGCAAGGAGAATTTCCAGGGATGAAAAATAGTACAGAATAACGAAAGGTCAACTCAGCAGGAAACGAGAAGTATCTTAGGTTTGTGTGCACCTAACAGCAGAGCACCAAACACATGAAGCAGAAACTGACAGGATAGAAATATGAATAATAATAATGAATCCAGTGTCCCAGTCAGAGAGCAGAGCGGAGCTAGCGGATGGAAAATCAGCAAGAATACAGACAATAAACACCACCATGAGCCCATTCCACCTCATTGATATTTAGAGAACATTCAACCCCAACAGCAGACTACACATTCCTTTCAAGTGCACATGGGAACCTCCCCAAGATTACATCCTGTCCTGGGTCATAACACAAAGCTTGACAATGTTAAAGATTTAAAATAATGTATTTCTCTGACCATAGTAGAATTAGAGTAGCATTTTAAAAAATATTTTATTTATTTATTAGAGAGAGAGAGAGAGAGAGAGCATGAGCATTGGGGAGGGGGAAGCAGAGAACTGCTGAGCAGGGAGTCTGACCCAAAGCTCGATCCCAGGACCCTGGGATCACGACCTCAGCCGAAGGCCAATGTTGAACCCACTGAGCCACCCAGATGCCCCTGGAGTAGAATTTATAAACAGAAAAATAACAGGAAAATTTGCAAACATGCAGAAATTAAACATCCACTCCTTAATAACCCATGAGTTAAAGAGGAAATCTTGAGGGAAATTTTAAATATTTGAAGTGAATGGTAATGAAAAACACAAGATATCAAAATGTGTGACAAGAAGCTAACCCAGGGCTTATATGGTAATATATATAATGAGAAGCAGATATTACAAAAGAAGAAATGCTCAAATTAATAATTTAAGCATTTACCTCATGAATCTAGAAAAGTAAGAGCAAAATAAACCCAGAGCAAGTGGAAAAAGGATATAGGAAAGACAAGAGCAGAGATAATGAAACTGATAAATCTAATAAAGCATATTTAAAAAATTCCCTACCGTTAATAGCACACTTCGTGGTGAAAAACTAGCTTTTCCCTTAATATTGGGAAGGAGGCAAGGCTGTTTGTTCTCAGCACTGCTATTCCACATTCTCCTGGGAGTCTGGTCAGTGCAATAAGACAAGAAAAGGAAATAATATATAGATTGAAAAGGAGAAAGAAATCATCTGTGTTTGTTATAGACATTGTTTATATGTTTGTGTGCACAGAAAATCTCAAGGAATCCACACAAAATTCCTAGGACTAGTGAGTTCACCAAGACTGCAGGATATAAGGCCAACAGGGAGGGAAGGCCCCCGTCATTACACTCGTTAGGACTTGAACACAGATTTAGAAGTTTGTGCTGCGGGTCGTGGGGAGAACCCTGAGGCTCTTGAGTGGTCTGCAGACATGGAGAGGCATCTAGTCCAGCTCCACAGAAAGGGTGAGAGGGTGGGACAGGGCATGGGAGCCAGGGAGCCCCGTGAGGCTCTGTGGGGGGTACCGTGGGCTCGTGTTCTCACCTCCAGCCCTCACCCCCCACTGTCCGGTCTAGACTGAGAATAGGAATCATGTCAAACATCTGTCACCGACCGTGTGCAGTGTGACTAATGCCAACATCACCCACCACCTGCTGGAGTTACCGCATCCCAGTGTCCGGGAAATGGTTTTTCCCTGCTCCCCACCCACCAGCAAGGGTGAGCTGTAGGGACCCTGGAGGGAAAGGAGCTGAGCTCGGAAATGGACTGCACGATTCAGAGACACGGCCCTGCTCTGCCAGCTGTCCAGACACTTAGAGTCCTCCTTCATATTGTGATCTGCATGTTTGTGGGACAGACCTAGTTCTGACCCACACGTAGCTGCCTGGCTGGAGGCTGGTGTCTGTGTGTGTGTGTGCGTGTGCATGTGCGTGTGGGTGCCCGTGCAGACGCTGAGGTTTTAGGGATGATAAGCTTCTCTGCTTTCCTCTGATCTCAGGGGATCGACCCGTTTCCACTGGAGCTGGAGAGGAAGGGACAATTGAAACCCACTTTTGTCTTGCTTGAATTACTAATTCGGGCAAACCGCAGGCTGCTTCGTCACCTGGGGGAATGGTGGTAGAGCATGGAAGGAGAGAAAATGTGTCCCATACCGAGAGGTGACCCTATAGTATTTTTCTTGGGCTCAGGTGAACTGCTCCCACCTCTCCCACAAACAACATGTGCACATTTATTGTCTGATTACACAAAATTGCTTCTGTTTTCCTTCCTGTGGGAGAGGAGTTCCTGCTCTTTCTCACCAGGTCCTGGTATTACAGAAAGGGAAGTAGGGTCTGTGACCGCAGGAGGAGAGGGTGGAGGAGGGCACAGGGGCAGGGATGTGGCCGATGGGGCTGGAGGGCAGGGGTGGGGCTGAGCAGAGGGCGTGGGGCGGGGAGGCAGGCCTGGGCATCAGCGGTGTGACTGGTCACTGAATTCCTGGAGCAGGGGCCCCAGAGAGAGAAAGACACTAGGAGATGGGAAGGGTCCTGCCCAGACCCTCGGAAGTGCCGCCCTGTGAATGAAGAGCAGCCCTGGAGGGACGGCTGAGGAGTCTGGGAGGGTGGCAGGTGGGCCAGGGGGTCCAGGAGAGTGGCCGTCAGGGACCCGAGGGCAGAGGGCGTTGGCGCAGGAAAGGGGCATCAATGGTGTCACATGGGGGCCACCTCCTGGCTCTCTAGGGGTCCCCATAAGGTGAGGTCAAGGTGGGGGCTCAGGTATGGAGCAGGGGCAGCACGGAGACCAGCTGAGGGCTACAGGGAAGGAGCCAGCAGGGTCACGGGGACGAGCCAGAGACAGGAATGCAGGAGAGGACAGGTCCCCAGAGAAGGGCCTTGAAGTGCAGGGAAAAGTCCTCACTGAGCCCCGAGGAGCTCAGCGTCCTCCATGGCGACAGGAGAGAGAGGGACACAGGTGTCTACCAAGGCAGTCAGTTAACGCTAACTGTCAGGAACTAGAACTTCGGCTTTTTCCTGAGCAACAGGAGGCTGGGCCATTGGCCAACAGGACAGGACAGAAGGAGGTTTGCCACTACAGGGGACAGCCGAGGGCTGGAGAGACGGGCCCTGGAGCACGTTCCCTGGGCTGAGTCCTGACTCCGGGGCTCCCGGCTATGCGGCCTGGAGAGTCAGCCTTTCTGGCTCCTTCTACTGATCTGTAAAGTGGGCACAACGATCCCCACCTCACAGACAGTCCACGAGGACCCGGTGCGTTAGGAGCGGGCAGAATGGTCAGAGAGTGCGTGTCACCGGGCCAGCACTCAGCCAGCGCTGACGATTACGGATTCACGTCGTCTGTGAACAGCTCTCAGCACATGATTGATGCTGGCTGGTGTCCAAGATTGGTTGAGGCAGGATATTGGGTCTCACGGGGAACTTGTGCAGAACAATTTAGCATAGAAATAGCTGATAGTTGGATCCACGCAGTCCCTTCTCAGAGCAGTGAGAGGGGGAAAAGGCAGGACCAGAGCTTCGGGCATCAGGCTCACAAGACAGATGTCCCCGGAGGGCGGGATTCTCCTGCTTCTTCCCGTTAGGGAATCATGCTCACGGCCTGGCCTGGCCTGCGGACCTCACTGTAGACGGTAATGAGAGAGGTCTCCTCTTCTAGATGTGGTGCACCCCTACCCTGGAATGCAGACAGAGGGTTCCTGAGGGACACAGACAGCCCAGAGGGACCCACACAGACCCAGTGCTGCTGACAAGACCTGCCCCAGCGCCCAGCACTGCATGGACCCCAGGAGAATTTTCTTAGTTAATACTGCCTTGTCTGGAAAGGGTTACAGAGGCATCGAGGCCAGAACGTGTAGATAACTGGGATTGACAGGCACACACCCAGGCACAGAGGGACTTGGGAGAACCCAGGCTGCCTCCTCTCCCAGCCTCACCTTGTCCCTGTTGTCTCCAGCCTCCTGCTGGCTCAGCTCTGCATAGTGGATGCCACCATCCGGGTCCCCGTGCTCCTTCTGCGATCCTGCACCTGAGTCATACACAGATGGAGCTTGAGTCTGAGCCTGGCCACCTGGACCCTCCCCGACTCTATGACCCCCACGGCCAAGGCCACACCAGCCGCCACCTACAGGGACATGCCCTGAGCTGCAAAATGCAGGAGAAAGGGTGTCCAGGGTCCAGTGGGGGAGGGAAAGTGCAACCTGCCTCTCCCAGGCTTCAAGTTCTTCTTCCCACGTCTCTTCCAAAGATATAGTCCAGCTCCGAGGATCAGCAGCACGGCCACAATGGCCCCCAGGATGCCTCCCAGGAGGGCAGTGCCAGCCTGTCCTGGTTGAAGAAGGACAGAGTGAAGAAGGTTAAGACACAGAGAACTGAAGTGGGGACAGGAGAGAGAGGGACACAGGTGTCTACCAATGCAGTCAGTTAATGCTGTCAGGAACTAGAACTTCTGCTTGAAGTGAAGAGTGAAGAAGGTTAAGACACAGAGAACTGAGGACGCCCATTGCCAGGCACATGGAGACGTCTGAAGGGACCTGGTCAGAAGCCGCAGAGGGAGGAGTATGGCAGGTGCTTTCACTCAGCCAGTTCCTGAGCTCCTGCCTGGGGCCGAGGTGCTGAGAGGAACAGGACATGGTGCCCGCCCTTGAGGAGCTCCTCAGTGGGGGGAGGGCTGAGAACATGCCAGAGGCAGCCAGCCAGAGCCATGCCAGGGCACGAGAGCTTTACAGCTTGTACCCAGGTCCTCAGGGAGGGCCTCCTGGAGGAGGTGATGGGGAAACCTTGTCTCGAGGGAGGAGTAGGAGATTCCCCGATATTCGGGGTGGGTGCGGCATTCCAGGAAGGAGAGCCATGAACAGGATGTCTGGGTCAACTCTCCAGCCCTGGGAGCAGCCAGCAGCCCCTGGGGCAGGCGGGAGCGGGACCAGGCAGGGAGGAGCCCAGTAGGAGGATGAGACGGAGGCAGGAGCCTCTTTCCAGAGGGTCCAGTGGGTCACTGAGCCATGAGCTTCCTCTGGGATCAGGGATGCTGAGGCAGCAGGTCCAGCTGCCTCCTCTCCCAGCCTCACCTTGTCCCCCACCAGCTGGAGGAGGGGGTGGAGGGGTGAGGGGGCACAGGGGGAACCAGGTCATTCATTCATTCATACATTCAGGGACACAGTGACTGTGAGCAAACTGCCCGAGGCCGAGGGTGGGACAGGCATTCAAAGTAGAAGCAGACATGACCCCTGCCCTCCAGAGGTTCAGGCTACAGAGGAGACTGATTCTGGGCCAGAGCATCAGCTCTCAGTGTGGGGTCACTGACCGCTCCTTAGAGGAGACGAGGTGTGAGGGCAGGACAGCAGCAGCTCCTGCAGGGCCCTGAGCCATCCAGGCTGAGGAGCCCCTGTGCAAACTCTCTTCATGCTGGAACTGCACCCAGCACGTGGCCCTGTGGGACTGCTTGGATCACAGGGTCCCCGAGCCAGCTACAGGGAAGGGGTCCCTGGACAGGAAGAAGTGGGGGAGTGGAGGACTCCTGATTTGGAAGGGCCAAGGGCAGAGGGAGGGGCCTGAGCCGAGGCTGGAAGCTGAGGACAGCAGGACCCAGCCGGGAATGCAGGCAAGCAGGTGGGTGTGAAGTATGTCCGTGAGACCAGAAACGGGCAGAGGAACCCCGAGCCCTGAATCCTGATTCACTGGCTCAGACCCCTCAGATGGCACAGACCACTGACACCCCCAACTCGCTTCTCCTGAAAACCACCCTGGACACACAGGGAATGATGGATGAGGGTGGGGAAAGGTACCTGCTGGGTGCTGCCTGGACCAGCAGGGGTGAGAGGTAGGGAGGAAGGGGAGGGACACTGAGAAAGGCAAGAGCATGTTGGATGTGCCTGCCAGAGTCCTGGAGTGTGACCAGGTAGCAGGTGGTGACATAAACGTGGAAGACAGAGGCCGGGAACCCTCACCCAGGGCTGCCTGAGCTCCCGGAGAGCCCCTCCCCTCTGGCAGGATGTACTCACTGTGGCCACAAATGTTCCCAAGGCCCCGGGTGGCAGTTTTCTGGTCCACCTGGTTGCTGACCACACAGGTGAGGCTGGAGCTGGGCTGGCTCAGGGGCAGGTTCACAGCCAGGGTCCAGGGGTTGGGGACTGGTCCTGGGGAAGGTCTCTGCTCCAGCTCCTTGGGGAGACCCTCGCTCTCCCAGGACACGATCAGGTCCTCCCTGGTTCCCGTGGTGTCACACTCCACAGTGACGTTGCACCAGCCTGGTGTGAGGGACAGAACCGTGGCCCGGATCTGGGGAAGAGGCGCGGGCTCTGGGGTGGGAGGGACAAGAGGACAGAGCTGCACGTGAGTGGAGAACATCCCAGCTCATGCTTTCTCCTGCGGTATCTCCCTGAAGCTCTGGCTTCCTCCCCCTAAGGATGGTGATTGCATTTTACAGATAACACAACACTGACCCAAAAACATAGCAAGTGCCAATAAGGAAGGGAGCCACTGAGTTCAGCTCTATGTGATTTCACTAGACTAAACAGGTCTTAAAAATCTCCCTTGATAAAATAAATGCTAGATCCACCTACCGAAACCCATTAATTCTAAGACAGTGCAGTGTCACCTAGAAGAAGGGAAAGTTGTAAAAGATTTTCCTGGTCCAGACCCTGGCCCTGCTTCTCCTGCTCGAATGGTGCCCAGGACTGCACAGTCCCTGGTGCATTAGGCCACTGGACAGCTCTGGGAGCCCAGAAACAGCCCCAGACTCCCACCAGGAGAGACCGTGGTGGGGGACACAGTGGTGGTTCCTAGAAATGGCCTCCTTGAGTGTGGTCACATCATGCCCTGAACTTGGGTCCACCCAGAAAGACAAGGGACAGGGTGACATCAGTCTTGGGAATCTCCCGGACCTGAGTCTGCAAAGGCCACTCTCTCGGGAGCAGGACGTCTCCCTGTGCAGAGGAGGGGGTGGGTGCAGGGAGAGAGAGCTGCTCACTGAGTGTCTGAGGAAGGGTTGTCTGTGACCTTCTCCTACATCTGTGGAGGTTCAGAGCTGGACCTGTGGAGTCTGAGAGTGAGCTGGCCTCGGGCTGGAGCTGAGAAGGACAAGGGGACGGGGCGGTGAGAACCACACGCGGGATTCCAGATCCTGCTAGGATGTCCTAGCAGTGTCCCCCAACCATGGCCACGTGCCGACCCTCAGAACCTGCAGGTGTCTTAGGTTCCATGGCAAAGGGAAAATGAGGCTGCGAACCAGCTGACCCTAAACGAGAGCTGGTCTGGAATCCCGGACAGGCCCTATGTAATCACAGGGTCCTCTCAAGTGGAAGGAGGCAGGAGAGGAGGTGGGAGGATGCAGCATCAGAGGGGCTCATCCCACCAGTGCCGGCTGTGAAGGGGGAGGAAGGGGCCACGAGCCAGGGGATGCGGGCGCCACTAGAAGGGGGGACGGGAACAGAAATGGATTCTCCCCGGGCCTCCAGAGAGGAGCACAGCCCTGCCGACACCTGGACCTCATGGCAGAGGCTCTGGGGTCTGACTCCTGCTCCACAGCCCAGGAGGACGCGCAGGTGGTGGTGTGGTCAGCCATGAGGGTCAGTCACCAGCCACAGCAGCACTGGACAGCTAATAGTCACACTGAGTGCCCTGAGTCCCGTGGGCACAGTGAGTGTTATGGCAAAATCCCCATCTCCCCCCATTCCCTGTTCCACTCCTGAAGCACCAAAGTGACTTATCCCTCGTGTGAGTCTCCGCTCTGCCTGCATTTGTGATGGACACACGGCATCCAATTTGAGCGGAGAAGATCATGTCTGAAGGCTGGGGTCGGGAAGGAATCCTGCAAGCGGGGTGCGTGGACACTCCCAGGGACAGAGGAAGGAGGTCAGCTATGGGACTGGGGGAGGGGCCGCCACGTACCGTAGACCCTCAGGTGGAAATCCTGGTCATGCTGTCTTCCTCTCCTGTAGGACTCTCGAGCCCGGTACCGCCCACTGTCCTCAAGGGTCAGGTTATCAATCCTCAGGGTCGTTACGTTGAGCACATGGACCCTCTTCTCGAACTTGTCCTGCAAGTTGACCCATTCTGGAACATCTCTCCCAGGAAACACGTGCAGCATGGCTATGTAGTATGACCCGGATACAATGCCCCATGAAATCTTCTCCAGCTCGACCTCTGGAGGTAATTCTGGACTTCTGATCACATGAAACCACACAGAAGCTCCTTGAGTCCCCTTCAGAGAAACAGGGATTCCAGAATCCTCAACTCCAGAAGCATGGGCTCCAGAACTCTGGGTCACAGCACTGCAGACGCCTAGGACATAGGACACAGAAAATGTGAGTGGTTTTTGCCAAGAATAAAGGAGAAAACCCTAGAACCCATCTTCTTCATGAAATCCATCCTATGTGCTCTCCTTGAGTCTTGGAAGGCAGGACGGTGCCATGAACCTGAGGCGAGGCTGGAATCCCTCCTGGTCCCCGGGGAGCATCCCTTGAACAGGTCACGTGAACTTGCTCCCCTGCACTGTCCTGAGCCCTAACAGCAAGAGCATGAATGTCAGGAGATCTGGGATCCGAAGCACGAGCACATTTTCCGTCCACACCGAGTGCATCTCTGCAGGAGGCAGTTTCTCATGGGGCTGCAGAGACCCCTCCTGCCCATAGGCCGTGCAAGCTCTGTCCCTGGACTGGGGGCCGCCCCCAGGGACTCGCCTCTAAGGAGCCGTGTGCCTCCGACGTGATGGATGGCCCTCAGGGACAGCAGGTCCTACAAGGGTGTGACAGGGTCTTGCGCTCACTCTGTCTCCTGCTCGCTCTGATGAAGCCCGCCGCCGTGTTGTGGGCAGCCCCGTGGAAAGACCCCCATGAGGAGGGACGGAGGGCAGCCTCGGCCAACAGCCAGGGAGGGGTGAGGCCTCCGTCCAGCAGACACAGGAAGAGCACCCCGCCAGCAAGTGCCCGCGGGAGCCTGGACGCACATCTCCCGGGTGACCCTTGAGCTCCCTGCAGCCCCAGTCAGACCTTAGTGTCCGTCCCAGCAGCCCCAGTCAGACCTTAGTGTCCGTCCCAGACACCCCGGGCCTGAGACCCAGCCAAGCCCCCCTGGGTCCTGACCCACTCGAGCTGGGAGCCCACACCTGGTGTGTGTCCAGGCGCTGAGGGGGCGGCTGGTTACCCCAGCAGGTGACAGCCAGGGAGAGGTGAGGCCCCAATCTGGCCCCCACAAGGTCCACTGAGTTGGGTCACTGACACGGCTAGGCTACCCCATCCCTCCTAGCATATCGGGACACTAATGTCATGAGTCCCACAGCACAGCGTTCAGTCCCTCTCCGTATTGGCCCAAACCTTGATTTTGTACTCTCATCCTCCAGAACTGTGTGAATAAAAGATTCTGTTGTTTAAGCTGCCGGGTCTATGCTGTCTTCTTTTGACAGCCCCAGGTAACTGAGGCAGGAGCCCAGCTAGCATGGCCCCCACGCCATGTGGACCGGGTGAGGGCTCCTGGGGATCCAGGCCTGGGCTCTTGGCCAGCAGGTCCCTGAGGCGTGAGCTCTGGGGTGAGACAGACCTGTGTTCAGGTTCCAGATCTGCCCTTTACCAGCTGAGAGGCCTTGGGCGATTTCCTCAACTGTCTAAGCCTCGAGGTCCCGCATGGGAAGCACGGGGACGAGAGCTGAGCGTGTCCACGGGGCTCCTGCAAGGATTAAATGTGACGACACAGGAAAATCACCCACAGTAAGTGTTTCCTTGTCGCCGTCCTCACTGTATTAGGGCCTGGGGGGGAACTGACAGGTAGCGGGATCCACCTGCCGCTTGCTCACCCGAGACCAGGGTTCCCCATGAACGTGATTCCCATTCCCTACATTTCAGCGGCTCCGTCAGATGCTGAGCGTCTAAGGATCCCAGGACAACCCACTGAAGGTGGCGGGTTGCAGAGTGTTGTCCCCGTTCCAAGGATGGGAAGGTTGTATTTCAGCCACACTCAGCAGCTTTTAAATTGTGTTAAATGTTAAGCAGATTCTGCATTCCAGTAAAGGAGGGGCGCTGGAGATGGAAATGCATCCTCTCTCCGACCTCTGAGCCCCGCTGCCCAGTTGCCCTTCCCACAGGCCTGTGCTCTTCCAGGTTCGAGTGTGTCCCTCCGGAGGGGGTCTCTGCACTGACAGGCACCTACGTGTGTCTCCACGTGCCCGACCCCACGCCGCCCGCTGCTCTGCTCCCCCCTCTTCTCTGCACGGCTCGGGCAGGGCTGCACCTGCGTCTGCACGCGGGCAAGAGTCTTGTGATCAGCTGCCCACGGCCCCACGTGGGCTCTAGTTCCTTCCACGTGTGCCGGGCAGTCAGGGTGCTCTTGTCCCTGCAAACACGGTCCCACTGAGCAGCCTGGGATTGGAGGCTCTGCACACACGGATGTCCGCACGTCACACGCGGGGGCACATCCGTCACACTCGGTGCACAGAATTCGACAGGTGCACATGCCTCACCCATGGGGGTGTACCTGTTGTAGGCGGGGCATGCGTGTCACTCACAGGGCATGTCTATCTCGTGCTGATGGACACACAGCACGTGGGAGCGTATTCTGCCTCACACACGGGGGCACATCCATCACACTCGGGTGTTCATACGTCACACACACGGGCATATACATCACACGCTGGTTCATCCACACCACACTTAGTGTATATAGGTCACACACGGTGTGTAGACACTGGGATAACCCCTGGGTGGGTCTAATGGACCAAAGGCAGGTCCATCTCAGCCTCTGACAGACCTTGCTCATCGTCCTCCCGAGAGCGACCCCCACTGCTCTCCTCCCAGTAATGCTTAGGTTTCCCACCAACACACGGTGACCGAACTTTCTGCCCTTTGCAACATTGATAAGGGAAAATAATATCACTTCGTATTGGAATGAGCATTCCTCCTGTACATGAACCCGGTCACCATGTCCCATGACTATTGATCTCCTTTTCTGGCCGCTGTGAGCTGTCGGCTCATGTCCTCTGCCCGTGATTCTGTTTTTCTTATTAGCATGTAGAGCTAGACTTGTATTAGTAAGATTAGCCTGTTTTCCAACAAAATAATATAAACAGTTTCCGGCTTGCCTTTCATCATTATCTCTGGACTATTCGCCCTGCCATTGTCCTCATGAAGTTAAACAGATGGATCATTTAAGGCTTACTGGTTTACCTCTGGCATCAAAAGATCACCCCCCACCTCAAAGTATGCTCCTAATTCTCTCTTGTTTCCTTCCAGAGCCTTCTTATTTCAGTGTTCGTGTGTGAGTCTGACACACAGGGAGTGTGCTGGGGTCAGACCGGGAGGTCAGGTGCAGCAGGGCGGTCGGTAGCCTGGACGGGAGGGTCCGGGAGGCGTGAGACCAGGTCCTCCGACCCGTGAGCGTGTGGACAGGAGCAGTCCCGTGACCTCCCTGCCTTCAGCCTTCCCTCTGGGACAGGGACATAATAGCCGTGCTGCCCTCCCAGAATGAGTGCTAGGGTTTCAGGAGAGGGAGGCCTTCCCATCCCAGTGAGCAGCTCTCACGACCACGACGGTTATTCTTGACCAAGCACACCTGGGATCAGCCCGGCCTTCCCGGACCCAGGATGGAGCCCATGTCTCTGCCCGAGCTGCCCCTCTCGGGGGCTCCTCCTGGGGTCACGGATGGGCCCCCGGGACACAGACATCCATGGTGTGACCCTATCGGTGTCCACGGGGAGCCAAAGTCCGGCCAGGGCCTTCCTGACCGAGAGGACTCTCCTGACTCTGTCCACAGCAGCTGGCTTCCGTGGCCCCTGTCCCGTCCCCCGTCACCAGGTAGCCGAGACCCCCGAGCTGCTGGGCAGAGTGGTGGAGATGGAGGGAGGACCAGCTACGCGTTCTCCCACGCACGGCTGAGAACAATGTCTACTGTGCCCTCGACTTGGTGTGGGCACGTCCCCTCTGCTCAATGGGTCGTCTTGTGATTGGAAAGTATTCTGTGCTCATCCAAAGTGATCCTACGGATCCTGGGGTTGATTCAAGTAGAAGTTCCAGGGGTGCCTCCTCCCAAAAGTCAGCACCATCAAGGATGTGCGTCCTCTCTCTATGCGGCCACAAACACGATAAACCCGTGCACACACAGGACATCTGGGTAAATCGATCGGGGTTCCTGGTGGCCCGTAAAGGGCTGGACTTTGACTCTTCCTGTGACCGGGCTTCCTCATAAATTCATGCACAGAACAACAGTGTCCTGTCACACCCGGGTCCCCACCCCAGTCCAGGCGGCCAGGGCTCATCTCCTGTGGAAATGTGCAGAGTCTGGTGCACACAGGATCCTAACCCCGAGTCAGAGAAGCAGGCTTGTTCCAACAGGGGGGCTGTGCCTAGGGCTCCCCGAGGGATAGCGGTTCCGTCCACAGGGCGGCACCTGCCCGCCGGCTGCTCCCCAGGAATTCTGAGCCCACCCCGTCCCTCTCAGTGCCGCCCCCCGTGGGTCAGAGGGGTCCGCCCCAGGGGGACAGGGAGACAGAAGCTGGCGGTGCTGGTGACCACAGGCAGCACCTGCGCGGCTCCTGCCAGGCGGTTCGTGCCCAGCTTCTCAGCGGCTCCTGCTGCACCTCGCTGTCCTGAGCGGGCCGTGCCGACCGGGGTCCACACACTGGGGCGGGAGCCAGGGTCCTGCAGCCGGTGCTCTGCAGACCCCGCTCAGGGGCAGAGACAGAGACGGCAGAGGCCAGAGGATTGCCGGGGGCCTCGAAGAGAGCATCCCCTCCCTCCTTGGAGGGCTGAGGCTGGGACCACAGAAAGGCCTGGGCTCTGGGTTCTGAAGGGGCCCCAAGCAGGCTCCCAGCTGTCAGTCCCTGTCAGGACGCAGGACGAGCACAGGACGGGAGGAAGACACAGAGCAGAGGTCTTGGGGAAGCGACAGGCCAGTCCCGTCTGGGGGGAGACTCCCAGTCCCAGAATGTCACAGCTGGAGGGTCTTCGAGGGGACCTTTCACAGAGGATGGGCTCCCTCGGGGGGGAACTTGTCCCGGGTCACACTGGGCAGAGCCGGACCTGGAGCCGGCTTCCCTCTCCCCCAGCCCAGTGCCTCCCCTGCAGGGAGCTGCCCTACAGCCCTCCCCTGCCCTCCCCCTGCCCAGGGCTCCTCCCTCCCAGCACTGCTGTCTGGTCATTGGGGTCTGAGCAGTTCTGGGTCTCACCCCCCAGCTTTTGTGCCGGGAGAGGGGACTGCAGTACTCAGTGGGCTTTGGTAGGGCAGGGACGTGGGGTAGCTGCGGGTTAACCAGCACCTGCTGGAAAGGGGGGAACCCGGGAGAGAGGAGGCTCAGCCCTCAGGCTGCCGGGGAGGAACTGCCCAGAAGCTGGACGAGAGCATGAGCTTGAGGAAGCTGGACGCCCACGCAGGACGGGAGGAAGGCCCGAGAGCTCTCAGATCTGCAGAAGGTGCTGATCCCAAAGAGGGTCAGAGGGTCAGGGGCGGGGCGGCAGTGAGCAAGAGAGTCAGAGATTATTTAAATAAGATGAAATTTAGCCTTGAACCACTAACAATATTTTGTCCATTTTTTTCTCTTTACCTTCTTTCTTTCCTTCCCTCCTTCCTTCCTTCCTTCCTTCCCTCTTTCCTTCCTTCCATCCTTCCTTTCCTTCCTTCCTTCGTTCTTTCCTTCCTTCGTTTCTTTCTTTTCTATTGTTCTCAGTCTTACAACCCAGACATTTATGGAGGAAATTCATTGTAATTTCTCATATTTCTCTTGTTCAATAAAATTGAAAAAAGAAAGCCCACGTGTCACTGACAAGGAGTTACCTCATTAAAAGGGTCTTTCAAAGTTCATTATCTAATGACTTATCTCCCTGTTTACAAATGTCCTGTGATTCCAGAAATTTCCTAGAATCCCTGCAGCTCACGGAGGAGCTGGTGTGCTCAAACCAAACATTACAGACAATAAAAGCTTTCCAAGGTGTCCGCAGAATTCACGATTCTGGAGATCACAGTATTTTCTTCTTTGTTCTTTAACTTGTTACACATAAGCAGCTGGTCTAAGATGAAGTAAGAACTGGAAAATGGGGCCCTTGTTAAAACAGTCATTCAGTTCTCTCTTTGTGTCCCTTCTGCTTCCCTCCCGTTTCCCCCTCCCCGTCAGTCCCACCGGGAGCCCCATCATCAGTCTCCTGTTCCGGGCTCACCCTTACACACGCAGGTGGGCGCAGACCCTTGAATTCTGGAGGCTCCTTTCCTTCCGTTGCAAACAAAATGTCACTGGATTCAGGCTCTCATCTTGCCAAGGAGCCAGACTAGAGTGGCTTCCTCAGCTCAGACGGGGGCTCTGGGCAGGCCCTCCTGCACACAGCACCTGCAGAGGCTGCCCGGTCCCCTGGGTATGGCAGGCGGGGATGCCCATCCCCACCGCTGGGTCCCCCGCAGCCCCTCCTATCTCTCCTCCATCCCTCTCCCCAAGAGGCTCTGGGCTCTCCTGGCCTCACCCCCCTGGGAGGGGTTCCCTTCATGCAGCCGGGCAGCCAGGGCTCAGGGTTCCCAACCTGGCCTCTGCCAAAAGCTCCCTGTGTTCCTTCCATTCACCCCGGGGGCTCTAAACCAAATGCACTGCGTGTGCTCAGTCATCATGGAGCTGAGTTCTCTGGTTCTTCAGCAAAGCCCTCAGACAGCCCAGGAGCTCCTGCCTCCCTGCCCACCCGGCGGCCCCCCTCCCAGGGAGCCCGGGCCACTCACTGAGGAGGAGGCTGGTGAATCCCAGGAGCCAGGAGGCCCCGCATAGGTGGGGGTCTTCTGAGCAGGTGCCCATGGCCGGCTGTCTCCCTGCTGGCTCGGCCTGGACCTATGAGGTTGCAGAGGAAATACCACAACTCAGAGTCTACAAAAGAGGAAAAGCAACACTCAGAAGAGCCCTTAGGGTCTTCCGCACCCCAAGGGCGGGGCTAACTGTTAGTTCGGGGACCTCACTGTCCAGTGTAGAGTAGGCCATTCCCATCTCTCTTGTTATCTCAGCACCTGCAGTGGGGCCTCAGGAGATAATTGCAGAATAAATGGAGGAACAGCCGCCCCCCAGGAAGCCCGGTGCCGGAGAGGTCCCGTCCCTGTGCTCACAACCAGTTTGGTGGTCTCCCCTCCCCAGCCTGCACCCCTAGGGCCCCCGACCTGTGTCTCTGGGTTCCCACTCAGCCCAGGACCCCTGCTCACCAGGACCAGCCGATGGCCACGCACAGAGTCCCAGCCTAGAGCCAAGGACGCGGGGTCTCTCCTGCTTTGGGCCTGTCCTCTGTCTTTACACCATTTCACGAGTCACATTTCCTTTCTGATTTTCTAGGAACTTCAGTGTCAGATGTGTAAGTGAGAAGCTGGGAGCCCGAGAACAAAGCCCTCCCAGGAAGTGTGCACCTCCGCACCCCAATGCACACGTGGGGGTGTCCCTACTGCAGGTCCCCAGGGCTCTGTCTGCAGCCGAGGGCCGGCCCTGCCCCCCCCCACAGGACGAGCCCCCCCCAGGAGCAGCACCTCAGCTCCCCTTCCCTGTGAGGCTCCGCCAGCCCTGGGCCCGCGCTCACACACAGGCAGGGGTGGAGAGGGACACGCGGCTCTGGCCACAGGCTCGGCGGCCTCAGACTCACGGCACTTACAGACGGCCAGGCTGGCCTCTTCTTCCCAGATGGGTTCCCACAACCTCTGAGAACCGTGGCCTCCCGTGCACCCCAGGGGAGCAGCTCCATCACTAACCCCGGCTGGTGCCCCTTTCCCTGCCCCCTGGGCTCTCCCTCAGCTGCTCAGACCCTCAGATCCTGAGGCTGGATCCCAGGACTGGCCCGCGGCCCCGCACTCAAGGTGGTCAGCCTGTTGGCTGTTAAACCCACTTTATGGATGTGAGACCTGAGTCCTGAGGGTTTGGACCACCTGCCAGAGGTCACCCAGCAGAGCAGGAGTCAGGGTCTGGACCCCTAACAAGGAACTCTGAGAAATCCAGCATCGCCGCCACTGTCCCATCCCACTGTTGGCCTCCAGCAAGTCACCGCTTCCCGTCTGGGCTCCCCCAAACTGCTCAGTGTCCCTCAGACCAGAGAGCACTCAAACTCCCCTTGTTCCCCTGCTCCCAGCCAGTGATGGGGGATCCCTTCCATGGGCCGTCCCTGAGCCTTGGGTAGAGAAGCCCCTCGGATGGAGTTCTAATCTGGGCAGCCCATGCCCTGGTCCCTTCAGGGTGATGGGGACCACATCAGCTATGCCCCTGTCCCTGTCCCCACAGCCCTGGGCGAGCCCTCTCAGGGTGAGAACTGTTTGCTTGTGGAAACCACAGCTTGGGGTGGGGCGCAGGGGCCCAGTAGGGAGCCCCCAGCAGCTGCAGGCCGGGGACCCCGGAGGGTCAGCCAGCCCACATGCCATGCTGGGGCAGCCCCTGGGACTTTTTACAACTCTAGGCCACTGGTCTTTCCAGACCCCAGTCCACTGTAGTCCTTGAGAAGCCACACTGAGGGGGAGGGAGGACAAGCGTGACCCAGGGCAGCCTCTCTCCTGTCTCACACCCCCAGGCGGAGGATAGGAGGCCTGTGGTTGCTTCTCTGCAGCCTCTGAGGTCCACAGCAGCCCTTTGCCGACCACAGCCGCCCACCAGCCCTACACTTGCTGCGTCACACACGGCCAGATGCTCCAGCCCAGCTCAGGGTGGGGGCTGCTTCTCCCACTCTTGGACACTTCTGGAAACTTCCATCCTGCCTGGACACAGCTCCCTGGTGGGCAGACAGCTCATGACCCTGAGCCCAAGGACATGCACTGGGCAGTGTGGCTTTTGTGCTGACACTGGGCTTCGGACTGGACACCCTCCTGGAGATGCAGAGACTCCGTCTGCAGCCGGGGGAGCGCAGGCTCTGGGACCAGACACAGTGAGGCTGAGTCCCCTCTTCCCCACACCTTCCCTGCGTGTCCCTGGACACAGGGCTGGATGGCCCCGAGCCCCCGAGCTCTCAGCACAGTGGGGATGGGCAGCTGCTGCAGGAGTCGCTGGGCGAGTCCCCGGGTCTGTGCGGGGCCAGTGAGCTCACCCAGGCTGCAGGGGACTCCTGTTTGCTCCCGAATGCCCTTGCAGGCACCACCACCCTCTATAGTGCCCAGGCCCAGATCCTGGGGCCACCTCGGACCTCCCCTCCTCACGTACCCCACATCTGACCCATCAGCAGGCCTGTTGACTCCAAAGTATTTCCCGAATCCCCCACGTCCCACCCCCTCCACCGTGTCTCCATTCTACCCGTGAAGAACCTGGAGCTCCTCTCACTCAACTGTCCAGGGCGGTGAAGCCAGGAGGGGGCAGAGCCACACTGGAAGCCTAGCGCTTTGGCTCCAGATCCCTCGCTTCTGAGTAGAGGCCAAGCCACCAGCAGCCCCTCCGCCGGGTCCTCTCCCAGGCTCCCCCCTCACCGCATGGCCCTGCACTGTGTTCCCCACACACAGCCACAGGGGCCTCTCTGCCGGCCTCACGTCCTGCCCCTGCACCGCTCAGCATGCTCTGCTGACCCCCCATCCCACCTAGGAAGATCCCGGGGCTCCCGGGGGCTCGGGCCGCCTCCCCCACCCCTCTCCTGGCTGCTCCCGTCTCTCCCCTGCAGCCCGAGCCCATGGCTGCTTCTCCAGCAGTGCGGGCACCTCCCAGCTCGGGGCCTCAGCTCACATCACCTCTGCCTGCGACGTCCTTCCATGCACCTCCACGGCTCCCGCTCACCCCGACTCAGCCTCTGCCACCTCCCCAGAGAGACCCTTCTGGAACACCAGCTCCCCTGCCTGAGTCTGCTTCCTGTGTTCCTCCCCTGCCCCCCCCCAACCTCGTATCTCCTCAGTCACTTGCTCATTTCCAGTGTCCCCCCCAAAATACAAGTTCTTGAAGGCTGGGGATTAATTTTGTTCACTTGTGTACCCCCAGCACTGAGCACAATAGTAAGCACTCCATAAACAGGCTATGGAGGTGGGATCGCCTAGTGGTTAAAGCTCAGATTCTAGAGGCAGACCTCCTATCTGGCCTCAAATCCCAGCTCTGCCCCTTACTGGCTTCTTGATCTCGGAAATCCTAGCAAGAGGCACTTTGTTTTCATCATCTATAAGATTGAGATATCTATAGTATCTGTTGGATGAATTAGTAGTTATATCATCACACCCTAGAAAGGTGACTAGCTCATAATACATGCTGACTAGTTGAGCTATTTATAGAATTATAGATTATAAATACAATTGATTTAACCATAAGCATGCCGTATACATATTAGTTGGAGGGAGGAAGGTGAGGGAGAGCCATGGAAGAGAGGAAAATCCTCATCTTTCATGATGGAAAGGACGTGCTGCCTCAAACTGGTCTGAGAATAGTAATACAAGAACATTATTCTGAAAAAGAACATTTTTTAGAAACACGGAAGTAAATGCCATAGAAATCTTTAGGAATTAAAAGTGATTGTCCTTGCAGAGGACTGATGGCTCCTGCTGGTCAAGAACCCTTGGGCTCAGTTTCCTCACCGTGGACATTTCTGAGATCAGGATACATGTTCGCATTGATGTTACTTAGTGGTACATAAAGTACTGGTGTATCCGCATGATCCATACAATGTAGCTTCAATAAGACACAGTAGCCACTGTGAACTGTGAGAAAGTAGGACAGACTCCCCTGGAGCAGAGGGGCTGTGGGAAACACAGGTGGAAGGGAGACTTTCATTCTGGAAACATTTGCTCCAATTTTCAATCATACGTGTACAACATGAGCTTCGTCATCAGGAGCTCCCTGCCCGAGAGAACATAGAACAATTTATTTCCTCTGTGTCGTTAATTTTTTAAAATTTAAGCTCACAAACTTCAGACTGCTTTTTGTTAAAGTAGGTTCTAAGCCCAATGGCTTGAACTCACCACCCCCAGATCTAGAATTGCCTGCTCTTCTGACTGAGCCAGCCAGAAGCCCCAAGACTACCTTTTAAATTAGGTATTACTTGTTGAGTACTTAATGCTAATTACCGATTCATGTTGTTTTTCATTTAATCCTGTGAACAGCTTGATGAGCTCGGTCCCATCAGCATTCTCAGTGGGCCCAGCAGAAATCAGAGGCACAGAGAAGCTGGGTGACTTGCCCAGGGTCACACAGCCTGGACAGGAAGTCAGGCAGGAGGCGCAGCTCTAAGCGCTCCAGGGGGAGACCAGGCGGGAAGTGCCCTCAGGGTCCCCAGGACCCCTCCCTCCTCTCAGAGTTTATCCACCTTGTTGTCTCCTTCTCCCCCAAGTATCTCCTAGGTTGGGCTCCTAATCCCTGACTCCCGGCTGCACATTTAGGTCTATACCGCCGGCCGCTGTCCACCTGCCAGCCCGTCCCAGTCTCTCTGGCGCTGACCACCCCGACCTGCCCCTGTAGGGGGTGTGGGAGCAAAGAGAGAGGCTCCACGGCCCCGCCCCCCTGGGCACCACCTCTGCTCCCAGGCCTCCCTGAGCAGCCTCCCTCCAGGCCCTGAGCGCAGGCCCCAGCGCCACCTGGCGGCCGAGGGCCGAACCGCCGCTAGAGACTTGCTGCAAAGAAGCCTTCCCACCTCAGCTCACCTGCACACACAGGTCAGGAGCACCTACTGTGTGCAGCGCGGGGGAAGCAGAGACAGGAAGCTAAGTCGTTGTCCTAGCTCAGCCCACAGGCCAGCGGGAGGCAGAAGCACAGATCCTTTCAGGGGAGGGGGTAGGATCCTCCATGCAGAGGCTCCGGAGCATTTTCTTTCATCCAGGGAACAAGAGCAGCTCAGGGCGACAGAGAAACACAGCAGGAAGGAGGCTCGGAGGAGGCGTGCAGGGTGACCCGTCGGGGGGCTGGGTGCACGCGGCCACCAGGAAGGGAAGGAGCTGCAGGCGGGGGCAGACAGTGGCTCAGGCCCTGTGGCCGGGTCTCTGCTCCTGACGGAGGCCCGGGCAGCTGCAAGCAGGGCGGGCTGCTCCCCGCTGCGGGAGTCCTGCTCCGGAGTCTGCAGGAGCGAGTTCCGAGGGGGTCAGCAGCTGGCCAGGAATGGCCTTGAAGTTCACTTCAGACGAGAAAACAGGCTCCTCTTGCTTGGAAGTTCACAGTAGTGGCAGCCTGGTGGGAAGGACGGACAGGGAGGGGGTGAGCCCGGTCTGTCCTCACACGCCTCCAGGGGGTCAGGGATGGGGGTGCTCCGCTTGGGGGAGGGGAGCAAACAGGGCAGAGGAGGGAGAACCCAGCACCTCACGGCCCCGTCCAGCCCTCTGATTCCGGCCAGAGGGTCCCTGTGGGGTGGGGATGGTGACTCACATGGCCAAGCCCTAAGAGGATGGTCTCTGAGGACAGGCGCCTGAAGACCCGGGTGAGAGCAGGACTGAGCTGCAGCCAGGTCCTGGTCCGCCATCCAGTGAGAACAAGCCCAGAGGGGAGAGGGGAGAAGCCAGGACAGCCCACATGGGGGAGGCAGAGCCCGGGCACGCTGACCGGGGTTAAGGCCAGGAGAGCTCGGCCACCGGGATGCCAGGATCGTGGGCAGAGCCGTGTCCCAGGCCACGTGAGCATCATGAACATGCACAGCAGCCCCAGGACCAACACCCCCTCCTCCCAGACTGTGGGTCCCAGACCGGCTGGCGGGGAGTCTGGGGTCTCCATAGGAAATCCAGGCCCCGGAGGCCAAGGACAGACTTTCCATCTTGTGTCCTCAGACGTCACTCGGGCCCTTCAGGTAGTGGGTGCAGAATGCACGTTTGCTGGACGTGAGGACGACTCTGCTTCCAGAAGCTTTGGGGTGGAATTGGGATAATTCTCCTCTGGACACCAAGCTCAGATGTGGGTTACTCTCCATACCTGAAACAACCTAGGATTCCTCCCACGGGCATCACCAAAGATGAAGGGCCTTAGGCTCCCTCTAGACTTTTCCCCGGAAGGTGTTCTAGGCTCCAGGCCCAGCCCAGAGCCCTGCCTGCTTGAACTCTGCTCCTCGGCCGCCAGCCGCCCAGTTCCCAGAGGTCCTGCCAGAGAAAGCTGCCTGCTCCCACCACCCCTGACCTACCCCAGTGAGCACCTGCTTCACCCCCGCCCAAGCATGCCCAGACCCAGGACCCGCTGCGGAAGGGCAGGGACCTCACAGTCCTGGGTGCTGGGCTCAGAGTTCAGCTTCTTCGTGGATGTGGGCATTTCCCAGAGTAGGCGATGATTCAGATGCTAACTTGGCAGGAGCTCCATAGAGCCTTTGTTCCAAAAAACAAAGAAGGAATCTGAATCCTATGGTCATACGTGTTGTGAATCTCAGATTAAAGCATTAAACTGAAGATTCCTCTGGAGAAGGGAGTGTGAATATCTCAGAAGGGACCTGGTCTGTAGCCTTTCCATATTTATCTCACCTTTGCCCCCACCCCCACTGTTGAGGAGCATCTCTCACAGCTGATGCTCCATGGATCCCACTGAGAATCTCTGATGAAGCTAAATCGGGCGCCAGCATGCAGACACGGTGAGTGACAGCGGCCGAGATGTGCTGTGTTCTCCCCACGAGCCCTCCACCCCTTCTCGCTCTCCCACAGGGCAGCTCGTGGCCTACGGGCTCCTTTCCCTGAACCCCTATATGGTCACGGTAGCACAACTCATCCATGCACTGACTGTGAGCTGTTTAGGGTGGGCCCATCAGCCCCCAACCCAGATCCTCCCCGATGGTGGACTCATTCCTTCCACAAACAGTGCATGAGCTCCTACTGTGCACCAGCCCTGCTCCAGGGGCTCACACACATGCACGAGCGCACCCAGCAAACCCTCTGCCTTCCTCCTTGTGTTAGGAGGGAAAGGCCGTGCGTGGGAACCACAGTAGCTAAGGTGAGCAGGGCTCTGGATGAAAGAGCAGGGTGGGGGCTCAGCACCTGGGAGTGTGGTTTCCAGGTTACACCAGCAGGTCAGAACGGACTTCCTCAAGAAGGAGACTTCCGAGAAAAGACTGGAAGGAGGTGAGGCGTGACCGTGGACATCTGGGGGTCACTTTCCTGGCACAGGCGACAGCCCGTGGAATGGCCCTCAGGTGGGAGCCTGCCTGGCCTGTTCCAGGAGCAAGAGGTCAGTGTGGCCGGAGCATACGTGAGCCCAGGCAAGACAGGTAGGAGATGGAGATCAGAGCGGTGACAGGGAGCCCGGTCCTGTCCATCCGGACCTAGAATCCCGGGATGCCAGAGCCAGAAGGGCCTCAGAGTTGGCCCCATAACCCACCCCCGAGAAGGGAGGCAGGAGCCCGGGTCACCACTGGACAGGTGAGAAAACCAGGGGACAGGTGGGAGGCACACCCCGGGGCACCGGGATCGAACTTGGCTCCTGAACACCTTTCTCAGACCCGACTCTGGCCGGAGCAGAGCTGGCCTGGGCCTGGGGCAGGGCTGTGCTGTCCTCCCTTCAAGTGTCCAGGAAACACCTGCTCCCCATGGCCCAGAAGGCGGGGCTGGGAGACCTGGGTGCAGGCGGCTGTCGCTGCAGCTTCTTCCACCAGGGGGCGCTGTTCGCAGAGCTTTGCCCTCAGTCCCTGCACCTGCCAGGGTTGTGTCTCCTGGGCTTCCCTGGCCCAGTGCCCTGCCTGCAGCCCAGACCAGGGGCTCGGCCCTGCCCAGCCTCGCTGCCCGGGTCTTGGGATATATCCTTGGCCAGAGCCCCGGGAAGAGCCCTGAGGGCAGCCAGCCTGGTTTGCAGGGGCTGCGGGGGGCGAGGAGGAAGGGCAGAGGAGGGCGGCCTGGGGAGGTGCAATGTGCACAGTCACCGTGCTGTCTGCCACGCTCCCTGGGGCTGGCTCCTGCCTGTCCCTCTTGAGTTTGCTGCTGCGGGTCCCCAGGGGCTCCTGTGGAGCCAGGGAACTGGGCAGGGGGTGGGGGTGAGGGCAGAGCAGAGTAGGGAAGAGTGGCGGCGACAGGCAGCCCTCACCCCTCCAGAGCCACTGGGAAAGGCGGCCATGCCCCACCCCACTCCCAGGGTTTGTCTTCTCCGACAGCAAGAGCCCCAGGGAGGGGAAACTGAGGCACCAAAGGAATGCGCTGGCTGCCAGTTACCCTCCTGTCCTGCCCCTAATTCCTGGGTCGCTCAGGATGAGACCCGAGTGGAGGGTGCCCACCTACCCGCTCTGCTCTAGGGACACACTGGGGTTCCCATGAGGGTGGGGGAGGGTGCACACACCCTTTATGAACACTCTGGGCTCAGGCCACACCCGCTTGTTGCCCGGAGCCTGCTGGGAGGGTAAAGGCAGCTCACAGAGCACACCCCACTGCTGGACAGCCCAGGGCAGGGACAGACAGGACAGGGTGATGGGGCGGGGGTCAGCATGGGGTCCCATGGCCTCCGATGCTTCCTTCTCTCTCCTGCCCCAAACCCGACCTTGCTCTCTGGGCCTCTGAGGCCTCAGCCCCTAGATCTGAAGAGTAGAGGTCAGTGGGACTCCCCAGCTGAACAGGCCAACAGGCTTCTGGCCTGACCTTTGGTCTGGTTTCGTAGCTGGCCTGATGTCAAGAATAAGGTTTCCCTCTCCATGCAGACTTCCGGCTGGTGCAGGCTGGGGAAATCCCAGAAGCAGAACTGCCCCAGTCCCCCAGGGACTCATAGCTGGCCCAGACCAGGGCAGGGAACTGCTGTGCCCCCTGACAGCAGAGCAGAGGGGTTGGGGGCGGAGGGTGTCCCTGATGGCAGAGCAGAGGGGTTGGGGGCAGAGGGTGTCCCCTGACGGCAGAGCAGAGAGGTTGGGGGCAGAGGGTGCCCCCTGATGGCAGAGTAGAGGGGTTGGGGGCAGAAGGTGTCCCCTGACGGCAGAGCAGAGGGGCTGGGGGCAGAGGGTGTCCCCTGACAGCACAGCAGAGGGGTTGGGGACAGAGGGTGTCCCCTGATGACAGAGCAGAGGGTTTGGGGGCAGAGGGTGCCCACGAGGGCAGAGCAGAGGGGTTCCGGGCAGAGGGTGTCGTGATGGCAGAGCAGAGGGGCTGGGGGCAGAGGGTGTCCCCTGATGGCAGAGCAGAGGGGCTGGGGGCAGCGGGTGTCCCTGATGACAGAGCAGAGGGTTTGGGGGCAGGGGGTGCCCATGAGGGCAGAGCAGAGGGGTTCCGGGCAGAGGGTGTCCCCTGACGGCAGAGCAGAGGGGCTGGGGGCAGAGGGTAGAGCTGAGGTGTACTGAGGAAGAGGGTGGGGTGGGAGGATGGAGAATGTCCTGGGAGATAGATACCTGGGGACAGGCCAGGGCCAGCAACCCAAGAGGGAGAGAGAGGCAGCCTCATCCAGGCCTTCACTCCATGGACATCAGGGTGATATGGCTCTCAGCCAGCTGAGGGCAGAGGGTCAGAGCTGGGGGTGGGGGGGGTGGGGGACACAGGCAGGGATGCGCAACTGGTCTGTCAGGATCAGAGCTGGTGCTGCCAGCCCAGCGGAGAGAGAGGAGGGAGGGATCGTGATGGGCCAAGGTGAGGGCGCAGACAGCTGGCAAGGCCGGCCGGCCCCCCTCGCTGGGAGGTGGTGGTCCCTCCTCCCCGCAGTCTGCCCAGGGGGAGAGTTGGGGAACGGAGGATGGAGGCCGTGGCTGGCAGGGTGTCCTCAAGGCAGAAAGCAAAGCCCCCGCGGGGAGGGGAGGCCGCTGAGCTGGAAGTGTGCATGACGGTGGTTATCCTCGTCCTGTTTCCCTGGAGATCTTGTTCTGGGCCCCCTCAAGACACCTGTGATGGTCTCTTCCTCCAGCAACTCCCATGGATGGGCTAGGGGACCATGCCCAGCATCCCAGCCACAGGCAGGAAGCCTCATCTTCCCTCAAAGACTGTCACCCCCTGATTCTCTCCTCCTCCTTTGCAGCTAGCTGCCCCCTCCTGGCCAAAGCTGAGCCTCCTCCTCTCCCTCCCCACCCCCCTCCTGCCCCTCCTTCTCCAGGAAGCTCTCCTAGACGGACCCCTCCCCACCCACCATCCAGAGCTTCTCATCCTCACAGTGACCGGACTCCCTTTCCTTCTCTGGGAGTTGACAGGTGGCTGTGCACGTGTTCGAAGTCCTGTGGTTTCCTGGGTGTGTCTCAGGTCTCTCCTGTAGGAGCAAGTCTCTGGCAGGGACCGTGAGGCCAGGTCACGAGCCAGTCCTGGGGTTCGGGGTAGGGAGCCATCAGTGGCTTTTCAGAGCCCAGAATCCTAAGTGAATGGCCCTTGTCTCTCCATCACTACCTGCCCTTCGCGTGTCCCTTTCCCCCACTTTGCTCTCTGACCCAAGCCAGCAGCTTCTCCCAACTTCCCTTCTGTGCCATCAGCCCCGCCCTCCTCCTCCTGGTCCAGACTTGGTCCCGGGAGAGGAGTCGTCTTTGCCCTGGGATGCAGGCTCACAGGAAGCCCTCCCTGCTCTGGGGCTCTGACCCAGGGCACCTCATTTCATTTCAGGTCAATGGCACTTCCAGGGGCTGGCTGATGTCAGGTGCTGGTTCACGCAGGAGGAGTGAGACTGGGCCAGTCGCCCTGGAGGGAGTCACTGCAGGGCAGGTCCAACTGTGCGAAGTATTACCCTGGAAGCACAGAGAGCTGTGGAATCCGACAGCTGGGGGTCCACCTGCGGCCCGAGGAAGGGAGTCTGGACTGGTGTGTTTGCTCTTCATGGAAGGGACGAAGTCCTGGCTCACCAGTGAGTGCCCGGGTGGCCCTGGACTAGTCACTTAACCACTGACACTGTTTCTCGTCCCCGACAGTGTGGGAACAACAAAGCCTTCACCGTGCGTGGGGAGGGCTCACCATCACGACACCTAATGGCTACTGGTCACCAGGAACCAGGCCTCAGTGTTTGTATGTCATGTGTCCTTTCACCCTTGTCCTCCCGACGAGGTGGGGATGCTATCATGTCTACGTTCAGATGAAGAAACTGAGGGTCAGAGCTTAAGCGGACTGGAGCCAGGATTTCATGCAGGCAACGTTCTGACCCTACTTGGCCCGGCAACCGTGTCTTCAAAATAATTGTCGTAACAGCTAACCTTTTGTGTTTAGCTCTACTCTGCACCAGGCTCTATGTTGATTATTCAGTCCTTAGTGGTGTGGTTTGGGGTATGGGTCCGTGAGCCAACGGCCAAGAAAGAATCCTGGAGACATTTTCAGTACAAAAAGGTGGTTTTATTAAAGCACGAGGACAGGACCTGTGGGCAGAAAGAGCTGCTCTGGGATTGTGACGAGCAACTGATTATATACTTGGGAGTTGGGGGAGGTCATGACCAAGGAAGTTCCCAAAAGGACTCTCATATGTTAAAGAAGACTCAGAATCCTGGAGGCCTGGCTATGGTCAAGCTAAGGTTGTTTTTCCCTGGGAAAGGCGTTAACAGTAAGAGAGCTGGGAGCTCCTGGAGGAAGGTTATCCTCTGCCTGCCTCGAGTATTAGCCAATGGGCTGCAGGTTATAAGGAAGTTGAATTTTACCTACATTTCTTTTTCCTCTGTTCTCCACATCACTCAGAACAACCTTGAACGGCAGATACTACCACCTTAGGAGAAAATCACGGCTCGTAAAGGTGACGTGACATCGAAGCTCTCACACCTGGTTCCCTGCAGCCTGTGCATCATGAGACCTCTGTCCCCAGCCCGCCACCTGCCCACCACCCACCTGGGGCTCAGCCCGTCTGGTCACCTGTTGGGCTCACGCGGTCACCAGGCTTGCTCTCTCCTCCTGCGTCGTCATGAACGTTCTCCCACACTTCCCACACCACCTGTGAGCGGCCCCCTCGCTTCTCCGATTCCTTCAGGGTCCAGCTACAAAGGCCGCCATGGCAGGACGCCCTCCATGCTCAGTCACCAGAGCCACCCTGGCTTCTGTCCAGACCGCACACAGCACGTACCATGTGGGGCGTATATGCTGGCAGTTCATCATATTTAACTGACAGTGTAATTATACATTATTTGGCATTGTCTTCTGATCATTTAATGTCTACGAATCTTATATCTTCGAACAGAGTGCACAACTTCCTGAGGCCAGGGGTGCCAACATTCCCGTCCCTTACTCTGCGTCCTGCCCTCGCTACTGAGCAGAGTGGGGGGCACACAGAAAAAGGGCGCCTTAAATAAACAGACTTACAGGGCACTAGAGAGGCAGAAATTCCCAGACTATTTACCACTTTCACACCTTACCTAGGGATGTGTACCCATACGACATGTCACGCAGGCTGCACGCAGCCTGAACCGCACCCGGGAGCGGCTTCCCCCGCTCCCCAGCTGCCAGGAGCAAGGGGTCCTTGAGGATGGATCAGCCAAAGGGCAGCTCCCAGCACCAATTCCCTGTCTTCCCTCCCTCCCTGAAGGAGGGTGCTGAGCGACGGCCGAGCAGAGGAGAGGAGTAACGGCTAAACGCAGGTCTGTACCTCCTGTGTCTCCACAACGACCGTCAGCCGGTTTCGTAGGCGGCAACCTGGACGGTGACGCTGGGTCCCGCACTCGGAAGGACGGGGACGGTGACGCTAGCTCTTTCTGGGCCCGGCCACCCTGAAGGACCAGGGCTCCTTGGGTCCAGGTACCAGGCCTTCGTCACCCTGCTCCCGGTGCTCTCACACTTGGGCTCTCCTAGTCGGTAACGTGCAGATCGCCCTTGGTCACAGGAGAATGTGCCGGGAGCCTCGGGCCGAGCCTGGCGCGCGGCAAGCCCGAGGCAGACGACAGGTATCAGGCGTGCTGCTGGGACTCGCTCAGGCAGAGAGGAGGTGGGAATGTGCATAGAACAGAGAGAGCTGGAGGCTTGGCCTTGGGACCAGACGTGTGGCACCGGGCCCCTGGATCAGAGAAAGCGCTCCCAAGCGTCCGGGAGGCCCCCCATTTCTCTGATGGCGCCTCTCCTGCTCCCTCAGCCAGGCCTGCTCTCTATCTCTGGCCACGTTCTTATCAGGCCGCAAACATGAGCGTGCTTGTCTCTGTTTCTGAAACTTTGCACAAAACGTTTGCTCCTAGATATTCTCTCTCACTCCTCCTTCCCAGTCCAGGCCTATCACCTCCTCCAAGAGGCCTTCTGTGACTGGCGCCTCTCCTCCCCTTCTCCCCTCCATTCCAGGAGCAACGAGACAGCTCAGACCTGCTTAGTCATGGCTTCCTGCCTTCCCCCACCCACTTGGAGGAAGCAGATGCCACATCCCCACCTAGAAAGTAAACGGTTGAGGACTGAAGCTGACCCCTTTGAAATTCTCCCCAGTGCATCGGAATTTCTCTTGCTGAGCTCTGAGCTCCGGGCAAGCCCCCTGCTCTGGGCCACTGTCCCTCTGTCAAAGACAGCAAACCCACGCCTGCCCCTTCTTACCCTGTCAGAGTGATGGAAGGTAACCACTCAGCAGAAGGCTGAACCTCGGGGAGTCAGGATCCCAGGGAATTGCGAGATAATTATTCCTTAAGTGTGCTCTTGTGCTCAGCCACGAGAGTACAGGAAACATCACGGCACAGTAGAAAACTCCCTCCAGAAAACTGCCCGGGAGAGCCAGGATCCCCGACTCCAGCTCCACCACTGACATGGCAGATGACCTGAGCAAGGGACTTCAGAATTCAGCCCTCCGGGATTTGGGGTTCTGAGTGCCAGGGGTGGGGATTTAGCCCTCCGGGATTTGGGGTTCTGAGTGCTGGGGAGGGGTCTCAGCCCTCCAGGATTTGGGGTTCTGTGTGCCGGGGGAGGGGATTCAGCCCTCTGGGATTTGGGGTTCTGTGTGCTGGGGGAGGGGATTCAGCCTTCTGGGATTTGGGGCTCTGAGTGCCAGGGGTGGGGATTTAGCCCTCCGGGATTTGGGGTTCTGAGTGCCGGGGGCTAGTACCTGCCAATCCCAGGCTTTGTATGTGGCTGGCCCTCTGAGGGCGGAACTTGTATTTGCCCACTTTCGACTGAAAAGAGAGCTGGCCGAGTTCTGGAAACTATGTCTGGTGGTCCTGCTTCCAGTTCTTTCTGCTCAGAGGCCTTCCACCCTCTGCCAATACTCAGTGGGAGGAGAGGAGAGGGCCTCCTCTCCCAAGTATGTCCTGAATTCTCCCATCGACCCGTGAGATCATTTGAGAGCCTACCCTTGTGGGCATGAGATGGTTCACCCTTCGGCTTCCTCAGGTCCATGAGCTTTCGGTCCTTAATCAGCTACAATGATGGGGTTGGCTATATTCTATAGTCGAATCATTATTCCGAGGAATATTTTGATGGCGACATCATGGAGAGCACTTGTGATCTTTGAAATTCCTTGTTCCCTTTCAAAATATTGCAAATAGACTTTATTTTGTCCTTATTTGGTTCTGTTTTTTATTTCTGTAGAGTAAAACCACCCCGAAATTTAGGACAAAAATGTCTTGCCTAAGACAAGAGCTATTTTATCATATCTCACGATTTAGTGGGTTCAGTCTCGCCATCTGGAGTGTGAAGCCAATGTCTTGGTGCAAGGAGCCCATGGAGTTTGGACAGGACGCCACAGGGCGATTCTTTTGCAACCCGTTGCGCAGACTGGAGTTACCTGGTGGTCTCGGGTGGTGGCTCAGCAAGATGACTCTCTCATATGCGGTGTCTTGCCTGAGATGGTGGAAAGGCTGGGTCCCTTTCCCTGTCCGTGCAGTCTGAGGTCTGAGGTCTTTGTATGCACTTTCTCTGGCAGGTGGGCTCTGGACTACAAGAGAAAAAGGTGGGAGCTGGAGGTCCTCGTGAAGGCTAAGCCAGGACTCACTCTGAGTCACTTCTGCTGTCCTTCGTCGGTCACAGCAATCAAAGGCCAGCCAAGATTCCGGAGAAAGGGAAATAGATCCCATGTCTGCAGGGAGGAGTGTCAGAGGATCTCTGGCCATCGTTAATCTGGCACACAGGGAAAGCTGATGGGGACCTGGCAGGAAGGATGTGGGGGAGGGGACCTGGGATGGCCACAGCCACGGATTGCTCCTTGATATGAAAGTTAAAGCTCCAGACGGGGCTGCAGTCCCCAAACACCTCAGTGTCCCAGTGTCTCTCCATTTCTCTGTACCCCCCACCTAGTCTGCCCAGATCCCAGGAGTTACCCTCACTGGATCATTCAAAATCCAGCCCGTGGTCTAGAACCTGCTCGACGCAAACACCTAGCCATCCTCTACCAACCCCGTCCCTGTGTCCTAACAGCTCCTGTGCTCCCCTTCTGTCCTAAGGAGCTCAGACCCTGTGCCCCCGCCCCCGGCCTCTCGGCCCCCCGGGACTGGTTTTTCCGACCAGCATCACCACCTTCCGTTTTATGGGCACAGACCAGGGTCTGTGCTCAGTGCCTTAGGGGTCTTATGACTGGCTCCTTGCACCAAGACATTGGCCTCACACTCCAGGTGGTGAGACTGAGCCACAGAGAGGCCACGTGGCACGCCAGGGTCCAGGCGTGAGCAGCAGGCCGCACACCCACTCATCAAATTCTCTACCATTTCAGCAAACCACCCGTTTCCTATGCCTGAGCCGTATATCCCAAGTCCCCACAGTCAGTGTGAGAGGCTGGGTGCCCCTCACGTGCTCATCAAGGACTCCTTAGATGGCAAGGGAGGGAAGGTGGAAACTCAGGGACCCTACATCCTTCAAGGAGGGAATCCAAGGAACAGCTCTGGGGAACAGCTGCGACCAAGGATTTGGACCAGTTCCATGTCCTGGTGCGTGCATCAGTGGTGAGGATGAATCTGTGCCTGGCCTCGCCACCGATGAAGAACCGAGCAGGAGGGGTGGATGCCGGACACCTCGTTCGGCCGTCTGAGCACACTGGAGGTCTGGCTCCAACATGCTCGGTTCTGTGGAATGCAGCCCCAAATCCAGAAGTGAAAAAGGCCTGTAAGCACCCAAAATAGCTGCCACGAATCTCTTGAACCAAAGTCAGGTCCTCAGGCCTCCACCCAGAGCCTTACTGGTTACACCGCACAACGTAGTCAGAGGCTGAGCTCTGACTGCCCAGCCCATGGCCCTTGGAGGTCGAGGTGGGCCGTGGGTAAAAGGCCTTCTAGCGAGGGAAACGTCCAGACAGGGAAGAGACAGCCAATGACCCTACAGCCAAAGACAGTAGGACTCGAAAGTAGACACAGCGCTGTGTCCTAGGCCACTTGGTTCTAGAGGAAGGGTGTTAACCCTCCCTCTGTGCTGGTTCACCGAGCCCCTCCACGCCGATTCTCGGAGTCATCCCACAGCGAGCTTATGAAGCAGGTGGTCAAGGAGGAAATACTCGGAGAGGCTCACTGACCTTTTCCCTGACCACACAGATTAGCAAGTTTGGGGCTGGGAATAAAGGCTGATCCGACGGTGTGCAGCACGCCCTCCCATCTACACTGTGACGCCTCTGTTTCATGAGTCATCGAGAAAGAGCTGGTTGACATCTAGACGACTCTGCTGAAAAAGACAGGGAAGTAGGTAGTACGTTTTAAAATTTTGCATGAAAAGTGATGCAAATAGACAAAGTTTGGCATTTGGGATAAGGTTCAACATTCTGCTCTCAGCTACATTATAAATATAGTCATTTGCCATTTATACCTAATTGTTGTATGGCACAATAAGGCTGTACGCAACATCATGCAAGTGTGTGTCCAGAACTTTCTGCTGCCCGTCTTTCCTCCCCATCTCTACTCCACCTGAACTCGGCTCCTTCCTCTCTCTCCTGAACTCTCGTGAAAGCCCTGATTGGGTTCCGTGCCTCTGCTGGTGGCATTCTGACCAACAGAAGGAGCGGTGCTGCTCCCCCCCCCCCCCACCGGGAACGCACACTCCCCCAGAGGGACCAGCATGGCTCAGCTCTCCCGCAGAATTCAAGGCCTCACTCCCCAACCCTCCCGGCTCCTCCCTGGGACTCCGACAACACCAAAGGCTTGTCGCTGCTAAGTTTTTCCCACAAAGCTGGTGGCTTCTGCTCTCGGTATGATCCTGCCTTTCGCAAATGCCCTTTGTCCAGGCACTTACTTGATTACTTTCCACATACCTTGAAGGGCCCAGGCTGAGTTGCCACCTAGACACTTCTCAGTGTCCCTGCGATACCTATCTCTGGATGAAGCCTGTGTCCTTGCATGTATCAGTTAGGATGCTTGTGGTTTGGGGTAACAGAACTCCCACATCTAAAGCAGCTCAAACAACAGGGACTTACTGTCTCTTTACCAGAAGCCCGGAAGTCGATGGTTCCTGAGCTGGTTCAGTGATGTCTGGGTTCTAAGTAAGCACGACTGCAATTCTCTGGGCCCTAATGGCCTCCTTGTAATTTAATTACCTCTCCAAAGACCCTGTCTCCAAATATGGTCACATTCTGAGGTACTGGGAGTTAGGACTTCAACAAAAGAGGTGGGGGGCACAATTCCTTCATGACAGAGGGAGATGCAGCTTTGGGAATCCCTCTCTGGGAATCTCTCTTTTCAAGTGAAAATCTTTGCCAGAATCCTTCCAGTAAATTTGCGGAGCAGGATTTGGTAACATGCCCTTTTCCCAGTCACAAGGGAAGCTGGGAAAGCATTTTCACTTTTATAATGGGAAGAGAGTTCTGCCAGCCAGAAGGCAAGCGTCGGGAATGACCGGTGGGGGGGCTGCCGACCTCGGGCATGGGGTCCGCTTTGGGTCAGGCGGTCTGCTTCTGTGCCTACCTCTCCCGTTAGGTTCTCGGCTCTTTGAAACAGAGACCAGCGTGTCAATCATCTGTGTACCCTCAGTGACGAGCACTCTTCATATAGGTGCTCAGCCAGTATGTACTGAAAGAATGAACGCATAGAACGTAATGAACTAGATGAACCTGTTTGGGTTACATTTGATTACAACATTAAACTCTGTCCATATGTTCGCCTTACATAGTCTGGTTCACACCTTTGAATAATCGTAGGGAGTATTGCTAATGCGACTGTTTCCACAGTCATAGGAAACGAAGCTCGTGAGCTTCATCCCTCCAAAGTCTGGCATAGTGCACGGCACATAATATCTGCTGCTTGAATCGTTTGTGGCATGAATAATGGATAAATGAGTCATTAAAATACAAAAAAAAAAAAAAAACAGAGAACCTGGCTGGTTCAATTGGTAGAGTATGCCATACCTTTCTTGGGGGCGTGAGTTCAGGACCCACATTGGGCTTTAGAGATTATTTTTTTTTAAAAATGCTTTGAAAAAATATTGTTATTTAAACTTAAGGAGTTATCGTGTTTTCTAGAAAAATGTCTTCCAGAACTGGGCATGCATTCTGCTCTGCTGGTATTTGCAAAGAGGCTATATCACCAGGTATTTACGTCACCTGTTTTTATTGTATTATATTCTATTCCACTAAAGAACGATCCCCATGAACTTGGCCAGTAGGCCCACGGTGCTCCAAGCAGCTCGTCTGAGCAGTGACGCTGCCCTGGTGGCCGCAAGCTGCGCTGTTCCAGGCGGTGTCGCACTCGCTCTGCAGAGGGGCAGGGAGCACAGCACAAATGCACACAAAGCATGCCCGACGCTCGAATGTCACTTTTGCTCCACAAAATGCCACGTGTCTGACCTTTCACGTTCTGCCGAACAGGGAAGAACCGAGCGCCTAACTAATGAATGGTATTAGCTGTGGGAGGCAGGGGCCGATTTTGTGGAGGTTCCCCAAATTCTGGCCTCCCCAACGTTGGAGAGCCTCTCGAGACTCTGTCTCACTGCCGCCCCCCTCTCTGCCTCAAGGGGAAGGACTCAGGCAGCGACGGCGTGAAGTACGCGAAGTAAATGAGGACCAGGGACAGAAAGCTGCCACAAGTAACCGGGCTCCCAGAGGCAGTGGATTTCAGCGCCACGGGACACCTGAGCCACCCGGAGCGGAGCCTCCTCCCACGCCGGGGCCGACCCAGGGGACCACCCCTCCTTCACACACAGTTCAAGTAATGAGGTTCAATTAAAACGTTCAGGTTCAATTAGTGTTTCAGGCCTTCAGGGACAGTCGCAGGGCAAAATATTTTCCACGAGGAACTTGAGAGAAAGCCGCACCGTAGGGACAGGAGAGGGCGGGGGCCGCATCGCGCCGAAGGCGGACAAGACGACACTTGCACGTGCCTGCGTGTTTGGGCCCCTGCAGTGCCTGTCCTCTGAGCCCAGGGTGCTTTCCCAACAGCCAGCAGGAAGAGGTGCCTACTGGGGTGTTTTCCTTCCAAGGTTTGAGTTTTTCTTCTTTCCCGAAAGTATTGGCAGCCCAGATTTTTGCTGCAAAATCAAGACTTGTTATTATAATGATGGTGATTTTTTTTTTCCATCGTGCCAATGAACCTCGTCTGACGGCATTAATGCAAGCACATGAGCTCAGCCCATGACAATAATCCCTTGTTCGGAGAAAAATGTCCTGGCAGTACATGTATCTAGAAGTTCCGCCTTCTGAATTGATGCCAAAATATGATAGATTCCCAGCTCCTTGTGATGGTCACCTCCTGTAGAGGAGCTCCCACCCCCCTCTCCCTGTGGCCAGCATCATGAGCAGCATTACTTTGAGGTTCCCACTTTCCCCAGGGGCTTTAGCTCTGTGCCAGAGTCCCCTGCACTGAGCACTCGGCTATTTGGAATCCCATTACCTACAACTCCACTAACTGGCATCCCACAGATGAAAGGTCCCATAATTGAGGACACACTCCAAGCTCCTGCAATGACTTCTGAGCCAGTCAGAAAATGTTTGGTTGTGTTTAGAATAGTTTCACATTTGGTGTTTTAATGTATTCTGCAGAAGTTGGTTTTTTTTTTTATTGTTATATTAATCCCCATACATTACATCATTAGTTTTAGATGAAGTGTTCCATGATTCATTGTTTGTGCACAACACCCAGTGCTCCATGCAGAACGTGCCCTCCTCAATACCCACCACCAGGCTAACCCATCCTCCCACCCCCCTCCCCTCTAGAACCCTGTTTGTTTTTCAGAGTCCATCGTCTCTCATGGTTCGTCTACCCCTCCAATTTCCCCCGCTTCATTCTTCCCCTCCCGCTACCTTCTTCTTCTTCCTCTTTTTTTTTTCTTAACATATATTGCATTATTTCTTTCAGAGGTACAGATCTGAGATTCAACAGTCTTTTTTTTTTTAAAGATTTTATTTATTTATTTATTTATTTATTAGAGAGCGAGCAAGAGAGAAACAGCATGAGAGGGGGGAGGGTCAGAGGGAGAAGCAGGCTCCCCGCGGAGCAGGGAGCCCGATGTGGGGCTCGATCCCAGGACTCCGGGATCATGACCTGAGCCGAAGGCAGTCGCTCAACCGACTGAGCCACGCAGGCGCCCCTAGAACGTGCCCTCTTTAATACCCATCACCAGGCTAACCCATCCCCCCACCCCCCTCCCCTCTAGAACCCTCAGTTTTTTTGTTTTTTTTTTTAAAGATTTTATTTTATTTATTTGAGAGAGAGAGAATGAGAGACAGAGAGCATGAGAGGGAGGAGGGTCAGAGGGAGAAGCAGACTCCCCGCCGAGCAGGGAGCCCGATGCGGGACTCGATCCTGGGACTCCAGGATCATGACCTGAGCCGAAGGCAGTCGCTTAAACAACTGAGCCACCCCGGCACCCTAGAATCCTCAGTTTGATTTTCAGAGTCCATCGTCTCTCATGCTTTGTCTCCCCCTCCGATTTCCCCCCCTTCATTCTTCCCCTCCTGCTATCTTCTTTTTTTTTTCTTAACATATATTGCATTATTTGTTTCATAGGTACAGATCTGCAGAAGTTTTTTTAATGCTTGCTCCAAGTAGAGTCTCTCTGCCAGTAAATCATACAATAATATATTCTAATAAATCAAGATGATATACACAGGCTGGAATGAATAACAGATCAAAACCAACCAAATAAAGTTGACAAGAATGAATATCATTAATGTAAACTCTGCCATTCAGATTTTGAAACTACTTAACAGAAGACCTGGATGGTTCTCATAACAAAACCATAGGGATTTTCTATCCATTCAGTAGTAAACTCTGGCCTCTGAAACAGTCTATCCTATCCAAGGCCATCTTGAGAGGGGGGGAGGTGAATGAGAGAGGGAGGGGGCAATGGGAGAGGGAGAGGGAATGAGAAAGAGGGAGAGGGGGAATGAGAGTGTCCAAACAAAGAAGAAGTTAGCTTTGCTAATCAGACTAGCTCTGTGGATGACCAGTGTTTAGTCACTGAAGCCACATTTAAAGAGGAAAGGAATTAAGGAGGTCTCTTCCAGTAATTCCCGACAGAAGGCATGGTACTTGTCTTCAAAGAGCTGACAGGTTGCCACATGGAAGAAACATTCTATTTAATCTGCAGAGCCCCAGTGCCCAGAACTGGGAGTCATGGGTAGTCGGTCAGGAGGATGCATTTCAGCTCCATATAAGGAAGAGCTTTCCACAGTTAGGGTGATCTAAACGTTGAACTTGGATAAAATTGGGAGAAGCAAAGAAAATCCTAGGGTGTGGTAACTTCTATTCTTGGCCTGGGTGGTAGGTACTTAAGTACCTTTGTTTTATTATTGTTTTTCAACTGACATATAGATTTCCATATACTCTTCTGTGGGTATGACATATGTTACAATGAGAAACCTAGGTTGACTAGGTGTTAGGCAAAGCAGTGAGTTCCTCGTCATGGAGAGGGTCCAAGGAGAGGCTGGTAGCACTCAGCAAGAGGATGGGAGAATGACCTCTGACCTCCAGTCCATCTCTAAGATTCTACATATCCAAAAATACGTGGACAATCATTAAAGGGAAGCTTTTCTAAAATATTTTCAAGGTGACTGCCCTTTAATTAACTCCAGTTGAGGCCCCAGTCCATCGTTCGCTACAATTATTACAGGCGTTTGTTAGACTATGATCCCAAGTGTCTATTATGGTGATTATCATGTTTATTGGCCATCGTATAATGAGAATCAGATATGCAGTCCCTGCCCTCTTAGGATGACAAATGATGCGGACAGTCATAAAGAGTATGGATTCCCAGTTCCGGCCAGAGCCAGACACAAACAGTGAACAAATATGAAAGACAGGAAAAAGGTCCACGTAGCAGACAGGTCAAGGCTTCAGGTCTTACCAGAGTGGGGAATAAATACACAAGGGCCTTGAGAAACATACCCTAGGGGGGTCAGGATCAGGAGGAGCTAGCCCTCCGCTCCAATTAACCTCGGCAGGCTCCCTGGGAGAAGTGAGGTTTCAGAAAAACACAGATTCTGGCAATCGTACATTTGGATAGGGGAACATTTTTCTCCTAGGCTGCCAGGAAAAAGAGAGAGAAAAAAGCCAAAATAGCTTAAGTGGCCATTTCCTCGTGGTTATCCTGTTCTCCTGTTGTGTTCCTTTGTGATCTTTCACTACCCGCTCCCCTGAGATGGGGGAACCAAGACCTGAAAACGGGAAATGAGAGGAAGGGGTATTTGTCGACCGTGATAGATGTGGAATCAGGGAGAGTCCTTGAGTCCCCAAGTCACTGCTAAACAAACAGACAGGCTCTGCCCCTCCTGGCCTGAGTCGTGACTCGGGGCCAAGTTACTTCTGCTTTGGACTCACTTAACCTTTAAGCTGGGGATCCCCACTCATGTTACTGACATTAAGTCCTCCAACTTCACAACAACCTGAGGTTGATGGGAAAAATAAACCAAAATACAAAAGTCTTATGATCTACTTGAGTCCGATGTAGTAAAATACAAATAATCCATAGTCAAAGTTTATTTTCTCATAATTTATCTTCATGTTACTGAAGGGGAAACTGAGTCAATATAAATAATGTTCTAATGTCGCATTTTTCTTTCTGAAAGTTCTTGTCATGGTCACTTTATGGATGGGGATACTGAGGCCCAGAGTGATTGAAATGTACTGTCTCAAGGTAAGCCTCATGAAGTAGTGCCTGGATGAGAAACTCAAGAACCCGAATGCTCAAAGCAAAGTTCTTTTCCATTAGCTTCCTACCCAAGTTGGAAACATTCAATTCACTCAAGGTTTGTGAAATTAGGTGATAAACGCTGTAAAGTTTGAGTTCTTGATACCAAGAAGAGTGTGGGGCCTGGGGCGGTAGCGAGAGTAATCACGATCCTTGACCTTCACGCAGAGAGTTTCACGGGTCACGAGTGTTCCCCAGCTGCGAACACACCCCGGCCTCATCAGGGACATCGACAGTGTCGCCCTTTTACAGGTGAGGAGGCTAGGACTCATTTAGCGGCTTGCCAGAGGACACCGTTAGCAAAAGGCAGAACTGGGACTGAAACTCAGGTCTTCCGAATCCAAGTTCAGTGAGAACACCCTTTGTGGGGAAGAGGCCACCTGAATTTTACTGGGAGACTGAGAGGAGGTTAAGGGAGGTGGGAAGGAGCTAGTCTTGGCGGCACATCAGCTCGTGTGTTGGCAGAGAAGGACATTATCATCATCACGCATTTCGAACGATGACACAGAAGCGCTCTGGGCACTGAGGGACCCACCGCAGTGCTAACCTCTGAGGGCCTGCAATCTAAGACAAACACACCCAGAAGAGCCAACATGCGCATGCGGCACCATCGCTATCTACTGCAGTAGATCCGCCACAGTGATCTACTCCGTGGGTAGAGAGGGAAGTATTTCTACCACATACACGACCAGGGAAGTGTGGGATGTGCAGAATGTAAGTGCATAAATAAAACATAAATAAAAATGGGAGCGATAATAAAAAAAACATAAATGAAAATGGGAGCGATAAAGAAGAGCAAGCAGGGCAAGGAAGAAACACACACACACCAATCCAGGAAGATTGGAAGACGGCTGGAATAAAAATAAACTTTGGTTCTTTTTCTTCTCTCTTTTTTAAAGTTAAGAAGCACGGGAGTCGCTGTGTTGTGGCACGAGCAGACTGGACAGTGTGAGATTTAGAACAGAACTCGCCCCCCAGCATATGGGGACAATCGCAAAGACAGGTAGGAAGCAGGGCAGTGGGCAGTGGCAGGGGCCACAGAGGGCCTGGAGCAAGTGGAAACTCAAGAGATCACGACCTGTCTTGACTCCTAGACTATGCCTATGTGTTTCCACCCGCATGCTTTCAGAAAGCTCATGCTCTCTGTATTTCAGGAGCAAGAAGAACCTCCATGGCTGCGGAAGTCTATCTGGAGCAGTTGAAGGGAGCAGGTACCATGGTGAGGGAGAGAGAGGACAGGGACCTTAAGTGCGCTGGGTGAGGAGTCCCTAACCGTGCCAGTCTTTCCAGATTCTGCCACCACAGAGCGATCCCCAATGCAAAACTTATTTATCTGGACCCCGTAATTGTTAGGAAATTCCCAGTTTGCGTAGTCAAACCCAAATCTGCTTGTTGAGTCTGAGGCCAGTGATTAGATTCTTTTTTTTTTTTTTTAAAGATTTTATTTATTTATTTGACAGAGAGAGGCACAGCGAGAGAGGGAACACAAGCAGGGGGAGTGGGAGAGGGAGAAGCAGGCTCCCATGGAGCAGGGAGCCCGATGCGGGGCTCGATCCCAGGACCCTGAGATCATGACCTGAGCCGAAGGCAGACGCTTAACGACTGAGCCACCCAGGCACCCAGTGATTAGATTCTTAACGTAAAAACTTGTGTGGAGGGCGCCTGGGTGGCTCAGATGGTTGGGCGTCTGCCTTCGGCTCAGGTCATGATCTCAGGGTCCTGGGATCGAGCCCCGCATCGGGCTCCCTGCTCCATGGGAGCCTGCTTCTCCCTCTGCCTCTCTCTCTCTCTGTCTCTAATGAATAAATAAATAAAATCTTTAAAAAAAAAAAAAACTTGTGTGGAGCTCTGCTGGGACATAAACATTACTCGAGACCTCAGTTCAGACTCCAGGCAGGTAGAGAGACCTGTTTTTCTCTGCTAACTGTGTTTACTTACTCAAGTCATCCTTTGTGACCCTAATTAGCCAGAGAAGCAGCAGCAGAGAACCACTAGGAGACCAGGGTGAATAAGAATATGCCAAGAGTGCCTGGTTCTGGCTGCTGGCCCTTCGTACCACACAGGGTACCTAGAGGCCAAGTTCTGGCTCTAACCAGGACAGTTTGAGCCCTGAGCCAAAGGTTAGCAATTTCACACTTTCGGAGGAAGCTGCTCCTGATCACCCTAGTTTCTGAGTTCACACAACCAGTAAGATTAAAGAATTCTGTGATAATGATTCTTAGGATTTTTTTTGCTAATATTTGTTCATCTGCCCTATTTACAACGTGCTCTTCTCTTTTAACCACTCTACATGTATTAACACATTTAATACAACCACATGAGCAGATACTATAGGAACTGACACAGAGAGGTTAAGTAACTTAATGGGGGTCACACAGCTAGTAACTGAAGGCACTAGGATCCAACTACAATTTACATCATTCAGCTAAATCCCAGTATTTTAATAAGAATGTTCAACAAAACATCTGATATTTACATAGAAGACACTGCTCAGGGCGCTATTCAGAAGACACAAAGGTCATACAGACAGTTCCCACAAAGAGCTCATGGTACAGTTGCAGATACTGGTAATCCTCTCTATGGCCCTAAAATTTTGCTCATTTTATTCACCTACATGGTATCCTTTTCTAGAGAAGACCCTACACCCCCCATGCTATTATCCTTTCTTTTTTAAACAAACAAAAAGGACTAGGTCAAGAGGGGACCAACTTACTAGTTAACCTATGAACAGCTAGAGAATGGCTAGTGGCAAAGCCAAGCTCGGACGGACGGTGATGTTCCCCTGTTCTCTGTAGCCCCTGGGAGGTAAAGGCCCCCACTAGCTCTTCAGTCCTGCTGGGTTCCATCCCTGCTCTCCACGTCTGCCACTCTCAGTGCTCACGCCCGCTTGTTTGGCCCTGCCGACCCCCACTCAGGGCTCACGCCCGCTTGTTTGGGCCTGCCGACCCCCACTCAGGGCTCACGCCCGCTTGTGTGGGCCTGCCGACCCCCACTCAGGGCTCACGCCCGCTTGTTTGGCCCTGCCGACCCCCACTCAGGGCTCACGCCCGCTTGTTTGGGCCTGCCGACCCCCACTCAGGGCTCACGCCCGCTTGTTTGGGCCTGCCGACCCCCACTCAGGGCTCACGCCCGCTTGTTTGGCCCTGCCGACCCCCACTCAGGGCTCACGCCCGCTTGTTTGGCCCTGCCGACCCCCACTCAGGGCTCACGCCCGCTTGTTCGGGCCTGCCGACCCCCACTCAGGGCTCACGCCCGCTTGTTCGGGCCTGCCGACCCCCACTCAGGGCTCACGCCCGCTTGTTCGGCCCTGCCGACCCCCACTCAGGGCTCACGCCCGCTTGTTCGGGCCTGCCGACCCCCACTCAGGGCTCACGCCCGCTTGTTCGGCCCTGCCGACCCCCACTCAGGGCTCACGCCCGCTTGTTCGGGCCTGCCGACCCCCACTCAGGGCTCACGCCCGCTTGTTCGGGCCTGCCGACCCCCACTCAGGGCTCACGCCCGCTTGTTCGGGCCTGCCGACCCCCACTCAGGGCTCACGCCCGCTTGTTCGGGCCTGCCGACCCCCACTCAGGGCTCACGCCCGCTTGTTCGGGCCTGCCGACCCCCACTCAGGGCTCACGCCCGCTTGTTCGGGCCTGCCGACCCCCACTCAGGGCTCACGCCCGCTTGTTCGGGCCTGCCGACCCCCACTCAGGGCTCACGCCCGCTTGTTCGGGCCTGCCGACCCCCACTCAGGGCTCACGCCCGCTTGTTCGGGCCTGCCGACCCCCACTCAGGGCTCACGCCCGCTTGTTCGGGCCTGCCGACCCCCACTCAGGGCTCACGCCCGCTTGTTCGGGCCTGCCGACCCCCACTCAGGGCTCACGCCCGCTTGTTCGGCCCTGCCGACCCCCACTCAGGGCTCACGCCCGCTTGTTCGGCCCTGCCGACCCCCACTCCCTGTCCCGCTCCTGGTGGGCCTGGAGCCGGGGACGAAAGCCAGGGCGAGCTGCTGGAGGCCCTCACCGCGAACGAGCCTTCGGGCAAGGCCGAAAATGCTCTCGACAAGACACTCGCGATCGCTCGCCCGGGTAACACAAGGCAGAAGAAAAAGAAAGCGAGATGTTTTCTAGCGACTCAGGGAGAAGGCGAGCCAGCCGCTGGCATCTGGACACCGGGACTGGACGCAGACTGACGGGGAACCGGGGGGCGCGGCCGGGCCCCGAGGCACCCGCGGCGTCCCTCCCCCGGGCGCGCAAGGCCCTCGGCGGGCACAGGGCTCCGACTCCCGCGGGGGTGGGCGACAGGCCCCCGGACTGCGGTCCCGGCGCCTCCGCCCGGCCGCGCGTCCCCAGCCCGCCCCGCCGGCCGTCGGGGCCGCCCCGCCCCCGCGAGCGTGCGTGACGTGCCCCCGCGGCGTGACGCAGCGCGGCGCCCGGCGGGAGGAGCGCGGGGGCGGGGCAGCGGAAGTCGGCGTCTGCGGCGAGGAGAAAGACCCGGGCGCGGCCCAGGGGGAGAGCCCGCGGGCGGCCCCGCCCCGGCCCGCCCCGGCCCCGCCCCGGCCCCGCCCCGGCCCCGCCCCGCCCCGGCCGTGGCGGAAGTGACGACAGCAGCCGAGGAGGTCACTTCCTGCTAGGGTGGATGAGGAGGAGCCGGAGACGCCGCGGAGGAGACGGGAGCGAAGACGGGCCGCGCCGGGCAGAGGTGAGTCCCGGCCTCATCGCCGGGCCCTCCCGGGCCGACCCCGGGCCTCACTGGCAGTGTCCCCGGGGCCGGGCCCCCAGCGAGCCGCCTACCGCCCCGGCCGGGCCGCCGGCAGCGCGGGGGCGGCGGGGCCCCCGGCGTGAGAGGGGCGGCCGGGACCCGGGGTGCGTTCGTGCGGTGGCTCCGCGGGGCCCCGGGGTGAGGCCGGCCGGGCCGGAGGCAGGAGGGAGGGAGGCTCCGGGGGCCGGGAAGCCGCCCGCACGCCGCCGCGGGGCAGCCGCAGCGCCGGCCTCCGCTCGCCTCGCCTCCCGGGAACGGCCGCGAGCTGAGGAAGGGCGAGGGCCCGGGGGGGCTGCAGACTCGAGACGGGCGGCCTCGCGGTGAATTTACGGGCGTCTGCGGACTCCGGCGAGGGGGGGGTGATCGGGGAGCCGGGGTGTCGGGAGGAAGCTTCTTGGCCAAGTCCTTGCCGCGGCGGGGTCCGCACCCGCGGGTCGTGCGCTTGGAGGGCACTCCTGCGGCAGAATGGAGGGCCTGCACCCCGCCGGAGCCATCCGGACCGGGAGCCCGGGCGGCTTCCTGGAGCGGTGGGGGGCGGTGTTCTTCCTCCCTGGTTGTCGCGGAGCCGGGAGCAGCCGGCCGGGAGAGGCTCCGAGGCCTTGTGACTGTGTCTCGTGTGACTGCGTGTCTGTGTTGGCGTCTGTTTCCTCCTTCCTTTGGGGTGCTTGTGTCGTCCTCATAGTTTTATAGACAAACTCGCTGATTATTTTAACGTACGTGGTGAGAAAAAAGCTCGAAAGATGTAGAGGAATCCGAGGTTAGGTGAAATTCCCAGGGTTAGGAATTCGCCCCCACCCCGCCCCGAGGCCACTGAGGCACCTGCGTTCCGTCCAGGAGCGCTCTTGCTAATGCGGGTGCCGCGGCCCTCTCGTCCACCCTGGGGAGCAGAGAGCGGAGATCTGCCCTCTCCGGTCCGCCTCTCCCTCAGGCGGCTTCACCCCTCCCTCCGTTCTGCTCGAGGATTGACTGATACAAAACTGCTTGCTGCTAGGAACAGGAAATTTATTGAGGAACTGTAAATCTGGATGGAATGAATTCAGATCACAGCAAGACTCCCTGCGCTTTTTCAACCGAAGGTTCTCAGAAATGCCTGCCTTTTTTCCTTCCTGTTAAGGGGAGAAAAATGTGAAAATATTTCTCAAAGTAATGTGAGTAACTGTACATGTGGTGTGTTTACTTCCTGTATCCCACGGTGTTTTTCAAGGAGAGGGGGTTAGTTTCTGACTGGGAGGCGTTTTCCTTCTCCCATCTCCCGTAATTCAGCAAAATAAATCAAAATCAGATGTTTTCAGGAGTTGCAGTCAGATGGACCTGGATTTTTTTTACTCTTTTTAAAACTGGTACATCTGGGTGAACTCAGGCATGTGTGTCTTGGCATCTGGGCTTGTCTAGTAATAGAAGAAAACCGTTGGGCTTGTTTTGGCTGCCTTTCTGGACCCATTTCACTGCCCTCTTCCTTTCTTACATCTGAAGGGCTGGTCAGGAGAAAGAAAGCAAATATTAAAGCAGTGTTTACACTTTGTGGTTTAAAGTCAGGTGAGAGATAATTATGGCCTTTGAAGCTGATGACCTGAGGACCATCATTTGAGGACTTGGGGATTAGCAGTTTGGAGGTGACATATTTGAAGGAAAGAGGGTTACATAAGGAGGGAAAGACAAGGAAAGGAACTTTGGGGAAAGGCTGTGCCAGAAAACCTTGGGAGGAGAATAAATAAATTGCACCTTAAAGTAATTGATGTGGCTTGTGTCTCTCAGCAGGAGGGCGAAAATGAAAGCAGGCTGTAGCATCGTGGAAAAGCCAGAAGGAGGTGGAGGTGAGCAGAAGTTAATCATCTCTGATGTACCTGGAATGTCCCTCAGGGGTTCCTTTTCTCTCCACTTGGGCTCTGTTCACAAATGTCAGACCATGACTAGACAGCCTCTTGACTGGGTGGATACTGCTAGCACAGTTTAGGCTTGTTTCTTATGGATGTATATTAACATGTCTGGTCACCACACCTTTATCCCAAGCTTTAGAGTCTCCTCCCTGTTAGAGACACAGTTCCACCCTCGGGGACAAGGGGTTTTCAGCGTATTTCCCTAAAATGTTAGCTTGTCTTTCCTGTGTGTTTCTGTTGGAACGTTCCTGCCCTCGTGTAAAGTAGGTGTGAGATTTAGTAATGCAGGAAAGAGCGAGAGGTTGGCACACCTGGGTGCTGCTGTCCAGCTCTAGCAGATCAAGTGATTGCCACAGGAAAGGTGACATCTCCGTGCTTTCCTCTCCCCTGTTGTGGTTAGCCCCAGCTGACCGAAGGGCTGTTTATGGCATGTTTGCACAGCACTCTAGAGATTCTGAGCATCGGAATGTGAAGTCGGGGATACTGATATGTATGAACCTAACTCCTGACTACCTTGATCTTGCCCTTTTCACATTAAAGGGTATCAGTTCCCTGACTGGGCCTATAAAACCGAGTCCTCCCCGGGCTCCCGGCAGATCCAGCTGTGGCATTTCATCCTGGAACTGCTGCAGAAGGAAGAGTTCCGCCATGTCATTGCCTGGCAGCAGGGAGAATACGGGGAGTTTGTCATCAAGGATCCTGACGAGGTGGCCCGCCTCTGGGGCCGCAGGAAGTGCAAACCCCAGATGAACTACGACAAGCTGAGCCGGGCCCTCAGGTGAGGGAGAGGGTTCCCAAATCCATGCTGCTAACAGATTGGAAGGAGACGAAGCAGTGGGGTGAATGTTGGATAAGAAGGGTATCAGGTGGAAAGAGACTGCACTGTCTAAGTGAATATGTGTAGCTTTGAAGTGGGAGGAGAGGAGCTGCTGAATCTGAGTAGCACAGGCACAGGAGGAGAAAAGCATATCTTTGGTTCTGTGTAGGAGGGAATTCCAACGTGGTTGGCTTTGGGTCCTGACAGACCACCGATTTCTGCTCTGTAGTGGGCGAGCGTGTGTGGTGAAACTCAGGTCGGAGCTCATTTGTAATCTGAAAGATTAGGCTTCCTTGTGGGAAATCTGTTAGAATTGCTCTTCTTTAGGCTCTCCTGGAAGAAACTGGGAAATGTGGAGCAAGCAGAGCACACAGGAGGAGGGCTCCCTGAGTGGACCTGACCTTGCTGTTCAGGTCCCATATCTGTGAGCTTGGTTGTCAGTCCAAAGGTTGCTCTGACATGTCTAAAGATTGACCACTTCAGGTTCTCTCCATTTCTTTTTTTCTCTTTGTCAGTTTTTACGTTTCGTAACCTCTTCACCCTCAAGGGGCCAGAAGGCCGTGTGTAAGTGGTGCTCCCGAATAGGTTCCCGGCCAGAGAGAGGCCCCTTTCTCTCTTCAGTCTTGGTGACCTTGAATGTCACAGCTGGGCAGCTGTGCTGGACCCTCTCTCGCATCCTTGTGAAAGTGAGGCAGGCCAGGCCGCCTGTTGTTGCCCACATTGGGGCACATGATTGTTGGACCCACTGCCACAAAACAGTTGGACATTTCTTCGCCTGCGCTTTGTGCTCAGGCCTCCAGACTGGCCATGTGAGGCGTCCCAAGAGACTTGTCTGCCCCCGCCTGGGCACGGCAGTGACACACAAGGGAACAGGAAGGAAATGGACTATGGAATTGAAACTGTAGAGTGACAGAGGAGAAGGGTGGTTGGGGCTAGGATAGGTGTTCGGGATCTTAAAGTGAGATTGTCACTGTAAAGCTCCAGCCAAGGACTTAGAACATCGTTTGAAAATTGAATAAGTCTCCCAGCCCTAACCTCAAGGCCGGGCTGCAAAAGAATGATAGTGATGTTTCGATGTAATACTTAGAGCCAGAACTGTTGATCTCAGTGGTTACCTATGTGTATCAAAAATTGTCAGTAGCTAGAAGGTAAATTGACACATGTTCCTATTTTTACAGATACTATTACAACAAGAGGATCCTTCATAAAACAAAAGGGAAAAGGTTTACTTATAAATTTAACTTCAACAAGCTGGTGATGCCCAACTACCCATTCATCAACATTCGGTCAAGTGGTAAGAAGCAAACTTTCGGTGGGGAATGAATTTTGATTTGATAAAGAAGTTTAAAAACCCAAGTCTAAGACCTGGCATGTTAAAGGAATTTTAGAAATTAGACTAGAGTTGCGTGGATTGCCCCCAGGGTCCTGCTTAGGTTTCCCTGTTTGTCTCCTACAGGGAGTGACAGGCTCTGTCTGCTACATCAAGAGAGATTTGTTTAGTTGTTTATTTGGTTCTCTTTTGTGCATATTATTTGTGTCTCCCAGATACTTTTCCGCTGTCGTCTTTAGGAATTATGTTCCATAGGTTCCGTTCATCTTTCAGTTCAGAACTCACAGTGTTAACACCCTGCCCAGCGGCTCTTTCATAGACGAGAACCGGTTTCTACAAACACTTCCGATTTTCTATGAAACTACCAAGCTCTCCCTTATCAAGTGAATATCATCAAAACCACAGCATCCTTAATCACAGAAGGGGAGGTTCGTATGTTTGCAGTGAAAAGCAGTGTCTTTGATCTGCAGCAGCACCTCCTCAGAGAGTAAGGTCTGGGGTTACTTGACCTTCTTTGCTCTTAAGTGCAGCAAGGCTTCCCCTCCAGGCTCTCCTCGGATAGCTCGCCATCACGGCTCCTCACGAAGGTTTCAGGTCACACTGGCCTCTGTCCAGTCTCTTGGAAGGGGGTTGGTTTTGTTTCAGTTCAGAGGCAAGACCTCTCCCTCCCTAGGAAAATAGATGGTATTTAACTAGTTTCTGGCCAGTCCATCAGTACTCTGTTTCTGTGGTGTCGTGTGTTATGCTGCAGTATTCTGACTTCTCAGAGAAAAGTCGGAAGAAACTTGAAAAATCAGAGCGGGGTGTGGCTGAGAATATAATGCTGAGATCCATTGCAGATAGGTCATTGGCTGCACACAACAAGTTAGGGCAGTTGGGGCTTGATGCTGCTATCGCTACAGTTCCAGCTCATCTCCCCTGTAGCCACTCCCTCCTGTCCCTGGGGCATGTGTTAAAAAAAAAAAGTGGTATTGGAATGCATCTCTCTAATTACAACCTGTTTTCTTTCCTGGTGCCTGAGGGAGAGGTGTTAGGAAATCAGACCATTCTAGCCACTGGAATCCTGTTTCCTCTAGTTTTCACTCTGGCCCCCTTCCTGTTTACCTAGAGGAATTGGGACTCTACGTGGATATACCAGCAATTTTGAAGAATGTGTTGGTGTTCCAAACCACTCCCACCCCCCCGCCAAAAAGGGCTTTGTCGGTTTTGTTCTTAATGTCTTCGACCCATTTTTGTCTATTGAAAACCCAGAAGTCCAGCCACTTGGGCAGCCTGGAACAAGGCACACCCATCAGCCCTTGGGAGTAATGCGCCCTTCCAGGGCAAGAAAATCTGGATCCTCACTCGGGGAAGACTCTGGTCTGCCAGCGACCTAGCGGTAATGGCCTGGCACAGCCTAGTCTGCCTGAAAGCAGTGGGACCAACATTGATCCTTAACAAAGTTTAAGACCCTAGCGGAATGAAGTCACAGGGAAAGCAGATCAGTGTGCATTTCATTTAGGTATATACTTGGTTGCTTACGTCCTGGGTACAGATAACCCCAAAGAACGGGAGTCATTAACTCATAAAGCACTTTTACCCAGATAGGCCAAATGTTGTTTCTGGTTTAACTTTTATGGTGACAGGGGAAACGTAACATTTATTGAGCATCTGCTTCGTGGAGGTACTTTTGTTTGGTGTTTTGTGAGTTACCATGTTCAGCTCTCCCAGCCTGCTATAAAGTGTGTATCTCAGTATTCACATTTTACAAATGAGAAAATTACAGAGGACAGCAAAGTCCAAGATTGATATGGGCTTGTTGAGTACAGTTACCTGTTGAACGGTTTCTCAGGAAACCACTCCTGAGAGACTTAGCTATTGAAATCCAGCTTTTATTGAATAGTTCATACATTCCTCCCCCAGATTGGAATTCATTCATTTGCTCAACAGATAATGTGTTAAGTCCTGAAAACAAAAAGAAAAGATTATGGTGGAGTTCTTTCTCTCAAGGAACATAAAATTTAGCAGGAGAGATAAGATAGATGAAGTTGAGCACAATTCGAAATAACAGTGTGGAATGTGACAAGCTCTCTAGGTAGCAGAGCTGTTTGGATTTTGAATCTGGAGGTCAGAGAGATCATGTCTAGATGGTGGTGGTACGTATCCAGATAATTCAGAGGTTTAGAGTAAAAAGCACAATGAATGCTCTCTCTTCCCCCACCATCCTCCTCACCATTGACAGTTTAGGGTAAAATGCTTGACATTTGGATGGTGTGGAAGTACTTCTTTGTACACTGTCTCGTCATTACTCTTAAAAGTGTGCTATAAAATACGTTATTCTGTATTTTTGAATGTTTATTGTCCATCAGAAACATTGGGAACATACAGAAGATACTAGGAACAGTGCTCACCTGGTGGAGTGGGACTGGTTCAAGAGTTCTCCTCTGTGCCTCCCTACCCCCACCCTGGTGTTTTGTATTTCTCTTTATTTTGGAAAACTTTAAACCTATAGAAAAATGGGAAAAAACAGAACTGTGAACACCCATGTGTCCTCTCTCTAGGTTCACTAATGATTGACATTGTTGCCACATGTTTTTTCTCTTATATATGTTTTTTAAGTTTTTTTTGAGGTTAAGTTACAGACGACATGACATTTGTCTCCTGTATACTTCAGCACGTATCCCCTAGGTACAAGGACATTCTCCTCCATGACCCCAGTAACATTAACATACCTGGGAAATTTAACATGACTCTACTGTTCTTGTCTAATAGTACGTGCCTTTTACAGTTTTTGTTTTTAAAGTGTGATTATTGTGTAGTAAAAAATTACGTGTCCTAACAAGTACCTAACATACAATTTTCTGTGTGCCGATACTATTCTAAGGACTTTATAAAAATGTTAAGCCTTTAAGTTTTCATAACATGAGGATTAGTCCTGTTGCTGACCCTTTTATAGGTAAGGAAACTGAGGCACGGAAAGGTAAGTAAATTATCCAGAGTCACCCAGCTAAGAAGTGGTAGAGCCGGGGTTTGAACCTAGGCAAAGGTCTTGTTATTTCCATTTTGCCAAAGGGGGTTAAAAACCAGTTGGTTACATGCTACGAAATAGAAGGTGCAAGGACTGAGATTCACACCCAGATTTTTCAGCTCAGCCACTCAGGTTTCATAGTGGCTCCTTGAAGGTCATCTCCTTCAAAGCAGTGTTATTCAGAGTTGTGGAAGCAGTAAGCTAATGTTTTTCAAACAGAACCGTAGACCTGTTGTCTCAGTATACCCCATGTAACGGTAGGCAGCTACGCTTGGTCAGGGGGGAGGGTCCAGAGTACTCCCTGCAGCATTGCCCCTAGGTTACACCTTCCCTAAGTTCATTCGGAAAGTGTTGTGTGTTCTGTGCTCTTCTTGCAAATTTACAATGTACCTTGACCTGTGTAAAGAAGGAAATACCCTCCAGTTTAAAAAAAAAAATTAACTAAACTAAACTGTTCAGGAGACAGGACCTTCTGTCCCCACTCCCCTCTGCCACCACATTATACTCCTAGTCCTTCAGAACACATGAAAAGTGGTTTTTTGCTTTTCAGCAGATGTGGTCTTAATATAAAATCAAGACCCAAATGAATCAAAAAGAGTAGATAGAATTTTAGCTGCTGTAATAGGCTGGCAGAAGAGATATTTTTGGCCTGGGACCTTCCTTTTTTTTTTTTTTTTTTTTTTTTTTAAGATTTTATTTATTTATTTGAGAGAGAGAGAGCATGAGAGGAAAGAGGGTCAGAGGGAGAAGCAGACTCCCTGCCAAGCTGGGAGCCACATGTGGGACTCGATCCTGGGACTCCGGGATCATGACCTGAGCTGAAGACAGACGCCCAACCGATTGAGCCACCCAGGCGGGCCTGGGACCTTCTTGATTCTAGTCAAATTATATACAAGGTCATGCATCAGTATTTCCTCATTGAAAAATCAGGTCACTGGCTTTAGGGAGACAAGGAGCAGTTTCTGTGGAACTTCGGTTTGGGAAATGCTCTGGTAGTGTCACTCAGTCCCAGGTGCCCAGAGGCCACAGTGCACACGGCAGCCCACGCCAGAGTCCTGGCCGATGGCCCCTGTTACTCCAGAACCGGAAGGAGGCAGCTGATGGCGCAGTTCCCAGCCGCGCCAGGCCTCACGCCCTCTTGTTTCTTCTCCTAGGTCACCATACTTACTTGGGTTTCCTTACTTTTCCTTCTCCCTTACCTCTGCCTCAGAGTGTAAAAAGCCCTCCTGACATCATTACTGATTGAAGCCTCCAGTACCTCCCAGGAACCCGGAGGGGGCTCTGAGGCCTCTGCTGGCGCACCTTTCTTACGCCTTGTTGAGAGAAGGACCTTTGGGGGGAGTGGAGAACCTATGGGCCTCTGAATGTGATGTGTTTAGTGTGGTGCTGGTTTCTGCTTCAACTCGAGTTTCAGTTTTAGCGGACAGACTTGGCGGGGGCGGGCAGGGGGGAACAGGTCCTGTATTGTCTCCCAGCCTGCTCGGGGCCTGAGGAGCATTGAAAGCAGGATGGGAATGGAGATCATTACGCAGAATGTGTTAGAGGAAACAGATTTAGAGAGATCAAAAGATATTTGAATCTCTGTGGTGATTTTATATCAGAAATGATAAAAGATCTACCATAAGAACTCACCTTAATGACCATATGGCCTTTTCTTTTTTAATCTTCTTTTGTTCTTAAATATGGTCTTGCGCAAGTCTGAGTATGTGAGGTGCAGAGTCTTTGGGCTTTTAATGCATTGCTTTACGTGCGCATCATTTCCAGTGGTGTTTGTGTTTGGTTTGCTTGCTTGCTTGATAGAAAAAGCCAAAAGTATGAAAATAAAAAAACACTACTTACCAAGCTGAGAATTACAGCACAGTATCTAGATTGGAGAGGAGAAGGCTCACATACCCATCCGTTCATTCAACTAACCTGTATTGAGCCCCAACTAGTTGTTAACCACAAACTGCTTTATGTCTAGCTGTGAACAGTAGGAATTCTCCCCCGCCTCGTGGAATTGATGTTTTAGAGCACGGATGAATAATGGTTATCTCAGGCGGTAACGAGTACTGTGAAGACTAAGTGGGCAAGGGCTAGGGAGAGACGGCAGCCGGCTCGGGTAGAGGAAGCTGAGCTGTGCTCCTGGGAAGATGGGGGGCGGAGGGATTCCACGCGGCCGGAGCGTTGGCTTCCTGTCGTAACAAGATGTAAACATCTTGGGCTCACATAGCATAAGTAACCGTGCTGACGACGGTGACCAGTTCTCTAAAGTGGCCTTTGTCTCCTCCACCATCACAGGTGTGGTTCCCCAGAGTGCGCCACCAGTGCCGACCGCCTCTTCCCGGTTCCATTTCCCACCGCTGGACGCACATTCTCCCACGAGTGCCGTGCGGCCGGGGCGGTTCTCTGCCGGCTCCCTCACTGCTTCTGGCCAGGAGTCGGCCAGTGGCGCCGACAGAAAGGCAGAGCTTCCGGAGCTGGAGGATGGCTCAGCCGCCGACTGGCGCCGGGGCGTGGATCTCCTGTCCTCCTCCTCCCGGAGCGCCGTCGGTGGAGGGCTTGGCCATCAGAAACGCAAGCCTGACATAATGCTTCCCCTGTTCACCAGGCCAGGGATGTACCCTGACCCCCACAGTCCCTTCGCTGTCTCTCCGCTCCCTAGCCGCGGAGGTGTTCTGAACGTCCCCATCTCCCCAGCCCTCTCCCTGACTCCCACCATCTTCTCCTACAGCCCGTCCCCAGGCCTGAGCCCCTTCACCAGCAGCAGCTGCTTCTCCTTCAACCCCGAGGAGATGAAACACTACCTTCATTCTCAAGCCTGCTCTGTGTTCAACTACCATCTGAGTCCCCGGACCTTTCCCCGTTACCCAGGACTCATGGTCCCGCCACTGCAGTGCCAAATGCACCCCGAGGAGTCGGCCCAGTTCTCCATCAAGCTGCAGCCACCGCCAGCTGGGCGGAAGAACCGGGAGAGGGTGGAGAGCAGTGAGGAGTCAGCCCCCGTCACCGCTCCCGCCATGGCTCCCGTCCCCCCAAGAATTAAGGTGGAGCCAGCCTCTGACAAGGATCCCGAGAGTCTCCGGCAGTTGGTGCGAGAGGAGGAGCGCTCCCATGAGGAGGGCACTGTGCCGAGCAGGACCGTAGAGGAGGAAAAAGGCACCATCTTTGCCCGCCCGGCCGCACCAGTCTGGCCCTCGGTCCCCGTTAGCAGCCCAAGTGAAGAACCCCTAGAGGTGACTGAAGACAGTGAGGACAGACCTGGCAAAGAGCCCAGCGCGCCCGAGAAGAAAGAAGATGCCCTGATGCCCCCCAAGCTCCGGTTGAAGCGGCGCTGGAACGACGACCCTGAAGCCCGAGAGCTGAGTAAGAACGGGAAGTGCCTCTGGAGTGGGTCTGGACCCCGGGGCTTGGCCACAGCCGCTGCCGACGCCTAGGACTGGAGGTGGATTGGGAGCTGTTTATACTATAATCACATGCAGACGTGTATTTATGTAGCGAGGTTTCAGGGTTGGGGGGAGGGGAGGGAATTAGACTGGTTTGATCATTCTAGGGGCATAAACGTCTTTTTATGTTTGGGGGATGGGATGGGTATCTTCTGTTGTAAATTAGGTGGGACGTGAACACTTTTTTCCTGGTGAGTAGCACACAGGAAGGGTAATGAACTGAAAGGAGGAAGAGCCTCTGCTTCCTGGGGAGGCTCACACTTTCTGACAAACTCCCAGGGGGCCAAGGTGCCCTTGGTCCCGTTATAGTTCAGGTTCCAGACTTCTTTCTTTTCTATTGTATTTATATATGAAAAGCCATTAATGAATTTCTTTTGCTCGGAGAGGGAGGGAGAAGGGAGTAGGGCGTGGTGGGGAGGCTGAGCAGTGAGAGACCATTCTACCAAGTGTGTTGCCTGAAATGTTTCTGTGTAGTTCCTTCGGGGGAGGAGTAAGGTAATCTCAGTCTTACTGGGACAGGGGGATGTTCGGATGTTGCTTTTCTTCTTTCTTCCTTTGTCGTTTGGCAGTTTTTCCTTTCCTTTTTAAAAAACCGGCTGCAGGAAGCGGGAGCCCTGGCACCAGTCCCGGGGCTGGGAGGGCCCGGCGGGGCGGCGGGGCGGCGGGACTCACGCTGCAGGCTCCTTGGACTCGCCCCTCCTCCACCTGCTAAGAAGCCATGAGGACTCGTAAGCTCTCGTTCAGGGAAGACAGAAGAGGGCATGAGGAAGTAACCCGATGCCTTTAAAAACAAAACAAACACAAAAATGATCTTCATTTGTCTTTTACCATCGTGGGTTTGGGGAGCCAGACTGCAGAGTGACTGCGAGTGAGTCCGCCAAGCAGCCCGGCCCTGGAGATGGCTGCGACGTGTCTGGGTCTCTGATGGTCTCCTAAGTGAAGCCTTAACAGTGAACATACTTTCATCACGTGATACGGGTCTGTCAGCATAAACCTGTAAAAGGGACGGACAACTCTTCAGACAACCCAGGAATGTGGAAACATGGTTACATGTCGAGCTGGTCTGGTGTTTAGTGGTCCCCTCTTGACTTCCTGGGGCCGGGGAGCAGAAAGGCGGGATTGTGGGAGCTCAGGGCCAATGAAGCCCGGAAGTGCAGAAGGTAGCTGGGGTGCAGTGGGTGCTTGTGGAGGCTGAAGGCGGAGGTGGACAGAGACACAGAAGGAGGCTAGATGCCAGAGCCCGGGAGGAACGAGGGAGTCGGTGTCTGTCCGTTGTGTCATTCCTGCCATACCCACTTCCCTAGATTGTTCTCGTTCTCACGATCAACTGACCATCCCACAGGAGACTCCGGTTTACAGGTAGAAGCTATTTCTCCGAGGGAAAGCCCCTCAGCACAAAGGAACAGGAAAGTGTCACTCTGGCATGAAGCAGAAGGGGCCTGATTTTGGGAGGGGGGGGGTGCAGAGAGAAGCCACAGCCACCCACGTGTGCGTGCTCGTAACCGCGTGCTGTGGCCAACAGAGGAGACGCTGAAGTGGCTTGAGTCTGCCTGGCCTCGAGGCAGGGAGAGAGGAGAGGGCTCTAGAGCCAGTGGAGGTGAGAAGTGGGCACAGGGGCGCCGTCTAGGAATTGGAGGAATCCCCGACTCCACCTTAGCCTCAGTGAACTCTGTACACTGAGAAGCATTCGAGGGGTGTCTTTTAATGGGGGCTGGGGGGATCTTTTTGAAAGGAGTGCATGCATGAGAGATGGGAAAGGGTCAGAGCAGGTGAGTGGGTTGGTAGGTGGCTTGGGATGACTTGAGTCCATCGTGCTATTGTCTGGCAAGTGTCCACCTCCTCGTTCAGTGCAGATTCCACATAGTGACTTGTCCTTCCCTAGGGAAGGGATCTGGAGTGCGGTCTCTGTCAACTCGGGCTTTGGTCAGGCTGTGAAGGGCTCCCTGTTCAGGCTCCTTTTGGTTTCTCGTCCATTTCTCTCTCTGCATCTCTTACCTCGGATCAGAAAGCAAGCCCGGGCAGGTGCAAGATGGCTCTCTGCTTGGCATTGCTCAATCTAACCAGGGAGGCTGGCTGGCCCCCCCTCTGTCCATGAGAGCAGAGGGCCGGCACGTGTCGGTATGAACTCAGGAATAGAAACTCGAGGCCTTTAAAATACGAGGGAGAGAAATCCGTGATGCATACCTGGAACCCCCTGGAACCCAAGTGCCAGAATTTCTAGATGCTGCTTCTGTTTGAACAAAAAGTCACTGCTTTTAACTTGAAAAAACACACTCGAAAAATGTTCAACTCCATGAAAAATGTTTTTTGGCTTTAAGAAATTGTTTGGTGTTTTACTGTTTCCTTTGACTGCCATTCCACCAGGAAATCATTGGTTGATTTGCACTGCACACTGGGGCTGGGGCAGGGTGTGGGGATCCTTACACAGAGCCAAACTTGGGCTTGCTCAGGAAGGGGACCAGGAATGTGGAAGTCGTTGACATTTCCTGGGGTAAAGGGGTGGGGGGTACTTTCTCACCCCCCGACCCCCTCCTGGCAGCACCTGTCGCCAGCCCAGCACAAAACCAGGCCTCTCTCTCTTGTGAGTTTCATCACTGGCAGCAGGTGGGGAAAAGGGGGACAAAACCAAGCCTGTTTTCTCCCCCGTTTTTTCCAGATTTCGCTGTGCCAAACATTTAAAACTTTGCAAATACAAATCTTGAAATTTCATTAAGAACTTGTTCATGCAAACAGTTTGCTTTTTTGACTATAGAAAAAACAGATCTCTTGAGCATCCAGCACTGCTGAGCTCTTTTTTTTTAAGGACAGCTAGGAGTGTCCTGTAAGCGACGCCCCAGGTCCCTTCACCCCAGTCTTCAGGCTGCACTGCATTAAACCAGCTCGCTAGCTAACGCAGGGAAATACTGCACCCTAGTCCTCCATGGGCCAAGAAACTTTCAGAAGCATTAAAAAACATAGGTGAAGTACATCACTTCTCACCAAGCGGGTAGTCAGTTGGCTGTTTGTCCCTTGTTTTTTATTTATTCCATAATTATGTTTGTACTTTTTGTTTTGTAAAGGGTAATGGAACATTTTAATTTTGCTTAAAAATTTTTTTTGATCCAATCTTTCAAGAACTGTTCTATTTTCACTTTGGGGGGTGGGGGGAGTTACCAGTTAATTTGTTTTGAAATATCTGGGCGTTCTTTGAGTTACAAAATTGTGAGGCAGGGATTTGTGAGTGAGACATTCACATGTGAAAGGTGACTTCACTAGTTACCCACTTCAGCAGAGTAAAGTGTGTATATGTACATAGATGTAAGTAATCGACTCCATTGTGCAGTGCCTTTTAGATGTTCCACTTTCTATAAAGTCTTCAGATTTTTGCATATATATTATATATATATATGATGTAATGTTATAGAAATATATGTATAATATACATATTTTTTCCAGGGGTATCTGATAGCTCTGTATTTTGTTATGGAAGTTGAAAGAAAAAAGTATTTTACCTCAGAAATTAAAGTTAAATAAAAAAAAATACTTTTAAATAACGTTTGCAGGGTGTTGGTGGTGTTGACGAGCTGCGCCAGGGCGGCCGTGGCCGGGAACCTGCCGAGCCTGTGCCCACCCCACGCCCCCCCCCCCCCCCGTTCGTCCAGTCGCACAGGGAGGGGCAGGTCTGACAGGTTCGGGGACTGTCCGTATCCTGGCGTCAGTGGCCGCTGCTAGAGAAGGGACAGCTGCAGCCAGGGACACCGGTGCGTGGGGGAGCTTCCTGCCTCAAGATTGTCCTGAAGATGAAGAATACGTGAGCCCGGCCGGCTCAGTCGGTAGAACACACGGCTCGTGATCTCAGGGTGGTGAGTTCAAGCCCCGTGTTGGGCCTAGAGCTTACTTGAGAATTAAAATTTTAGAAAAGAGAGCGCCTGACAAAGCCAGACCCAGTAGGCCACACGTTGTATGGTTCCGTTTATAGGGAACGTCCAGAATAGGCGAGTCTGGAGACGGAGCCTAGGCCGGCGGCTGCCGAGGAGAGCAGGGCTGCTGCTGGGCCGCGTGTTCTTGGAGGGAGGCGGGGCTGTGCAGTTCGCGCTGAGAGCTGCACAACTTGAATGAAAACCACTGAGGCACGGTTACTCTGAAAGGGTGAATTCCATGCTACGTGAATTCTCTCTCGAAACAGGTGGTTTGGGGAGGTATGTGACAAGCCGGTACTCGGGAAGCCAGTGGGGGACAGGGATCCAGAGGGGCAGGCAGGGGTCTCGCTGGGGTGTTGAATGTCCCACAACACAGCCTACAAAAGACGGTGCCCGGCTGGCTAAGTCACCTCATTTCCCCCGAGGGCCCCACGTTCGTCGAATCATAGCCAGGTGTTTGGCTCCTCTTGAAGGGTCCTGGGGGTTCGGGAAGGCCGAGGGGATCGATGAGGGCCGAGGCCGGAGAGGCAAGCCAGGGCGGATCATGAGCGGCCTTAGGAGATGCGTGGGGAGGCCACCTTGTACTCGGCTAGCGGCGGCTGTCCCCAGAATTCTACAAGACTTCACCATTTTACTAGCCGGTGAGGAGCATGGTGGCCATGGCCCTGGGGACCCACCCAGCCTGTCAAGATCGCTGCTCGGGACCAAGTGAAGGGACAGAGACTGGTGGAGTCCCGAACCACCCAAGTCAAGCTGGGAGTGAGCTCGGAGGCAGACCCCCGTGCTGGGCCCGCCTCCCGCTGCTGGAAGCAAAAGGAGACAGCTGGTGAGGAACGCGATGGGCTGTGGTTTTGAGATGAGGCCCCAGGCGTCTGGCTCGGCCCCCTGCGTTGCCCGTCAGCGCACAGAACTGTGCGGAGGTGGTGGCGGAGGGAGGGGCGAAGGTAGGGCTCAGCCCCTCGGCGCCTGGGTGGGGCCCGGAGCCCTCTGGTGGCTCGGGGTTCCCCCCCAGCCGCACAGCCCGCGCCGCAGACGGGCAGACGGGCCGGGACCCCGGGCCAGGCTGCCCGGTGTTCGCGCCTGCCACCTCGTGACGGCCGCCTGGGGCAGGGGCCGTGTATCCCCAGGCCACTGGGGGGACACTGAGTCACAGCGGGTGACGGGTATGACCCCGGGGTGCGAGCCCCAGTGCCCGTGCTCTCCACCCCTCTGCGTGGGGCCTCTCGGGCCTGCCGACCCGCTGCTCTGCCCCACCGCCCGCAGCACCCTCCCCGCCTCCCCTCTGCCTGGCCGGTTCCACCTTCTCCTTCCTGCCCGGGCCCCTCTGAGGGGCTCTGCTGCTGCGCGGACCCTGCACCACCGCCCTTCACGCTGCCGCCCGCGCCCGCTGGGGCTGGTGCTCTGGGGGTGGGCAGGAAGCGGGGGGCTGGCGCTCCAGTGCCCGGCACAGCCCGAAGCCTCAGGCTGTCGGCTAAGTGGGCGACGAGAAATGCGAGGAGGGGGCTTGGTTGGTGGGGCAGGGGACACAGGCTTGGAATTGGACAAAGGGACGAGGGGACAGTGGCTCTGCGGTGTTCACGGTATCTTTGTGGCAAGCTTCCAGGCCCCAGAGAGGTGCCACCTGCCGTGGGCACTGAGCCCCCGCCCCCAGCAGCCTGGATCCGCTGTCGGTTACCCTCCCACCCTCCATCTTCACGCTCTGTCTCCCCTCGCCCTGCGGCCACGCTCCCTCCCTCCCTGCAAAACTGCCCGCTCCCCGGTGCCCGGGATTTATGTTCTCACACAGACTGCGGGCAAGAGGAAAAGGAACCGGCGCCCCTCCCACTCAGGGTGCTCCCCGATAGCCCCTCCGGGGTCTCTCCCTTCCTGCCGCTTTCCAGGATCGCCCCATACATGCCCGCTTCACTCACCTGCCCCCAGACCTGCAAAATAAAAGTTTTTTAAGGGTGTGCGAGGGCGCCTGGGTGGCTCAGTCGGTGAGGCGTCTGCCTCCAGCTCAGGTCACGGTCCCAGGGTCCTGGGATCGAGTCCTGCATCGGGCTCCCTGCTCGGCTGAGAGTCTGTTTCTCCCTCTGTCTCTGCCTGACGCTCCCCCTGCTTGTGCGCGCTCTCTCTCTCCCTCTCCCTCTCTCTCTCTCCCAAATAAAATCTTTAAAAATAAAAAAAAATAAAAGGTGGGCGAGAAGGCAGCTGAGAACCCCCAAGAAGGCCTGCTGTCTAGACAGCCCCCACTCCAACACCCCCCCTCCCCAGTCACGCTCCTGCGGCCCTGCTCCCAGTGGCAGGGTGCGCTGACACCCTGAGGGAGGGAGATAAGCCGGCCTGGCCTCACTCCCACGGCCCACCCCCGCCATTGTCCTGGCCAGGAGAACACGGGCAGATTACACAACCTCTCTGTGCCTCCACTTCCCTATTTTATGGGACTGTTGTGGGGATTAGATGATGCACATAAAGCACTTAGTAGTCAAAATCATTTTTTTAAAGATGTATTTATTTGAGAGAGAGTGCGTGCTTGCACGAGCAGGGGGAGAGGTAGAGGAGGAGAGAGGGAGAATCCCAAGCAGACTCCACGCGCAGCGGAGCCCAACATGGCCCGCGATCATGACCTGAGCTGAAATCAAGAGTCAGACACCCAACTGACTGAGCCACCCAGGGATCCCTCAAAATCATTTTTTTAAAGATTTTATTTTTAAGTAATCTCCACACCCACTGTGGGGCTCAAACTCGCAACCCCGAGATCAAGAGTCGCACGCTTCCCCAACTGACTCCGCCAGCCAGGCGCCCCTGAGAATTATTTTTTCAGTGAAGTGACTGGGTGTTTCTGTCTTCTTGGTTCCTATGCCCTACTGGGCCTTGTGCCCTCACTTCCCTCTTTGGCCCCTCTCAAGGGCAAGGAGATGCTAGGATCCCTGATTTACAGAGGAGAGAAATGAGGCCCCTGGTGGATGACCCGTCCAGGTGACTCAAACAGGCCTCCTGACTCCGAATCCCATGCTTTCCCTGGGCATTGCCCTCGGGTCTCTGAAGCGAGAGTGAAGACGCCTCCAAGAATCAGACGCGCAGAATTGGGGGCAGCGCGGGGACCCCAGCCGCGATGTTTCTCTGTCCAGTCCGGAGCACGGGAGGGGAAGCTGGCCTCTGCAGCAGGCCCAGGGAGGGGCCCTTAGCTCCTTTAACAGGCTCCAGGGGCTGGCTGCCTGCTGACCCAGGAGGATAAAGATCAAAGATCCAAGCCGTCACCAGTGCTGATGAGCTGTCCCCAGGGTCTCTGATCCCTGGGGCTCCAGGGTCTGGGGATGTGGGCAGACAATGGGGTGGCCTGCAGCCCGAGCACTGGATTGAGCCTGGGAAGGGAAGGTCTAGAGCCAAGAAGCAGCAGCCTCTGCCCGGTGGCACCGCCCTTTGCCTCGGTTGGCAGCCGCCGGCCCCAGCCCAGTTCGGTCCAAACGCTGGTCTACGACAACCCTGGTCCCCGAGAGCCGAGGGCCAGCCAGGGAGGCCGCCTCTGGCCTCTCGCCTGCCGTCTTGCAGGGACCTCGCTGGAGAGGGGTGGGGAGGAGGCAGGAGGACGGAGGGACCGCTCCCTCCGGGAGGCGAGATCAGCCTTGCACCAAGACTGGGGGTTGGGGGAGGGTGCGCCAGGACCCTTTGTTCTCATGTGCCCTTAAGAATTCCTTGCCCCCCACATTCCTTGGTGCCGGGGTGGGGAACCAGGCTAATCTGGTGTTTCAAGATGTGTCTTCTTTGTGTGACTTGTGTCCTCTTGGCAACTGACAGGAAGGAGAGGGGAAGGGACCCGGGGCCTGTGGTGTTGCTCTGTCTCGGGAATATCACCGGTGAAGAGTTTGTGTTTACTGTCCCCTGGAGTGGTCTTCAGCGGTCAGGTCAGCTCCTCCCGCCCCGCCCGCGCCTTGAGAACAACCCGAGGCACTCGAGCTACTTACTTAATCCCCACTTGCCCTGCTACTGTCCCCATTTTGCAGATGAAGGAAAGGAAGGTCAAGGAAGTGAAGTGAATTGCTCAAGGTCAACACTGGTAGTGAGTCACCGAAGCAGGACCCAGCCCGAGTTTCTGACCCCGGCCTCTCGGGGTGACGCACAAACCCTGGGAAGGCCCCTGGGCAGAAGGCAGCGGGGCTCTGAGTGGCTGGAAAGAGGCCCCTGATTTCCCTAAGGGGCCCCTGTGGGGTCAGGACTCGAGAAGCCGGGGGCTCTCCTAGAACAGCCTCCAGGCCACACACGGGTATCCCCAGATAGCAGGTCCCTGCTCTCCAAGGACTCAACGAATTTGGGGTCAAACACGCCGACATAATGCACTGAAATGTAAGGCAGACGATGACTGATGACAGTAGTCGTTCATGTATTCAACTAACATTTCCGGAGCACATGCCCCATGCCACGCTCTGTCCTGGGGTTTCAAAGTCCAGTGAAGACGCTCCTTACGCCCCCAGGAGCTCAGGCTGCAGGTCGCGGGGCAATCAGGAGGCCCGCCCCACGCTCACGCCCCCCCCATGCCCCCCCACCCCCGTGCCAGGGCCTCTCTCTTCATCCCCAGCGCGCGGCAACCTTCCTGGTCCAGGGAGTTTTCAGTACTGACAGGCTGGCAGGCAGGGGCTCAGGTGTTCCCACTCCCCCCACACCCCTTCTGGAAAAAACCAGAGCCACGAGGCTCCCCCCAGCCTTGGGCAGTCCCCAGATGGACTAGTGCCCTTGCCTGCCAGGACCTGCAGGCCCCCCTGGAGCCTCTCTGCAGCCCGGTCTGGCCCCTGCAGACCTAGTTCTTGTCGGGCGAGAGCCCTATCTGATGCCCCCAGGACACGGGGGAGGGCAGCCCGCTGCGCAGCTGGCTTGGGCTGTGGCCCCAGTGGGTGAGTAGGAGAAAGAGGGGATGGCATCCAGGGCAGCAGCTCAGAAGGACTGGTGAGGGTGGCGTCAGCTTGGGAAGGGAGGGGAGGGAGGGGAGGGAGGGGATGAGGGGAGAGGAGGTCTGGTGGTTGGCAGCCTGAGCACAGGGCAGGGGGGCGGGCGGGGAGGGGAGGGGGGTCCTCTGGGGGGCCAGACGCAGGGGCAGACTCAGATGAAGTCTCAAGGAGTGGACGGGGGCTGCAGCAGGGGTAGGCAGGGGATACCCCCCCCCCCCCCGCTCCAGCCGCCTGCCCACGGTATTGATCTGCTAGATTACTCCATTTCACCCACATTGATCAGGTAATTGCTTTATCTTGGGTCTCATTTGAGCTCTGCATTCTCCGGGCTTTCCTTCCCTCTCCCTCCGGTTTCTTCTATCAGCCTGACACAGAGCTCCCTAACACACAGCATATATAGATACAAGTTTGGTTAGCCTGCCCTGGGTTGGTGTTTGGGGCGGATGGCGGAGGGGGACCAGCCCCTGAGCTCTCCGCCCTCAAGAAGCCCTCCCTGGCTCCAGAGAGCGGGAGTGTCTGCCCTCCTGGGCTCCGAGATCTAGGACGGAGCTGGGGAAATAGAATCTCTGGACCTCAGCTTCCACCGCCTCGTCTTACCACCCCACCCATCGGCCCCTGACTGGGACCTCGAGCCCCCCGCTCCCCAGCCAGGCCTTTGGGCCGTCCCTTCACTAGGGTCTTGAATCCTGCCTCCTCACCTCCTTCCCCCCCTTCGGACCTGCCCCCCCGTAGCCCCGTGTGCCCCCCTTCCTACCTCTCCCGCTCTCCCTGTCCTCGCCCCGGCCCAGTCCCCCACCCCCAGGGCCCAGGCAGGGAAGGGAGCTCACCCTCCCCAGGGGTCTGCAGCCCTGGGGAGAGATAGCCCCCCCAGGGAGCCCCCAATCTGAGAAGCAACAGCTCCCAGCTTCCTGAGCCCCCATCTGCAGGAAGACACAGACCCATCTGAGGACCAGACAGGCAGACCCACACAAAAGACAAAAAGACAAGGCCCAGAGGGGAGTAAGCAGTGAAGGGTCCTGGACCATCTTCCAGAACTCAGGTCACAAACCAGCTGAGCAGAAGGACAACTGATGCTGAGATTATAATTTGGAAACGGTACCACCGGACCCTGGGTCTGCAGTCTGTGGCCAAGGGGACCCATCCACCTGCAGCTACATCCTCCTTCCAGCCCACACTCGGGGTTCCCGGCACCCTGGCGTCCCTGCCAGATGACTGGAGTGGTGAGCAGTCTATGCCCCAGATGTGCCCTCCAGAGCAGGGGTGCAGGGAGCAGGTGCCTGTTCATTCTCTTCCACAAGCACCTGCCCATGTCAGGAGGGGACCAGGCTGCAAAGATGCTCAACATTGGAGCTCTGTCTTCAAAACTTCTCCTGAGAACTCGGTTTATAAAACAGACAAAAGCCTTGTGTGGCCTCTAAAGACAATGGAATCTCCGTGGTTATTGGCACAACCCCTCAAACACCCCCAAGGTGCCAAAGGGCCAATGTCAGGGCAATTTGAAAAGCACTGCATTGAGACAGAACAGCAGGGCACATCTTTGGGCAAAGACCAGGGCCCCTCAGCTGGCTGGAACCCGGTCCCGTCTGAGCTGAGACTTCTGCGGGAATGAGATTTGCTGGCAGCACGCTCACCTGTGCCCACCTGTGCAGCCCAGACGGCAGTGGGAGGGAGAGGGGGGATGGGGGCTGAGGGCGGGAGCGGCCAGGGGTCGGAAGGCGCCCTTGGGCCTCCGCCCCGGGGAGAGGGCCGCTAGCCCGGTCGGGAGCAGGGTAGTCAACGAGATTTCCTGAGACCCCGGGCCAGGCACGGAGGTGGGGACTGGGAATTCCATGGGAAAGCGATGGCTTGGATCCTCCCGCTGGAGTTAGAGACCCTAAGACGCTCTAAGCAGCCTCCCGCCCCCCGCTCCACCCATGCCCCCCACCCTGGGCCACCCAGGCCCCTCCCGGCCCCTGGAAGGGAAGCAGGGCATCCGCAGACGGGCTGCACACTCATCCCTACCCATAAGAGCAGGAGCAAGCAGGGGGGAGGTGTGCGGGGGTGGCAGCCCAGCCGGGGCCCGTCTGGGTGCGCTCTACCTGCCACCAGCCAGCAAGCCTCATCACCCTCTGCCCGCGGTCCACGGAGCCCGCCACAGCCCTTCTTCCGCTCTCTAGAGCCCGAGCTCCTGGGAAGGGCCCCGTTCTGTCCGTCGGCCTTCTTCTGCCTTTCCCAGTTCTTCTTCCACTCACAGCCTCGCCATTTCCAGCTCCTCTGTCCAGCCTCCACACCCCACCTCTCTCCCCTCCCTGCCGGGCACCTGTCGGGCCCTTTGCTCTGGCCTCCTTCTGTCCAGGCCTGGAAGAAGCAGGAACGACCGTCCTGGTGGGGGTGGGGGGGCTGTCTCCGTTCTGGGGCTGAAACTCCCACATCTGGGCAAAGCTCTCCGTCCCAGGCAAGGCGGGACGCTCGGGCCTCACGTCCAGCTCAAGGGCCGGGAGCGGGCAGGGTTTGGGTCCAAATACTAAGGGCTTGGACAGAAGCAACGTATGCCACGTGTACAAGGAGACCAAGCCGGGCGCACACACATGCGCACACGGATACAGAGGCACAGAGGCGCTCACAAGCCAGCTCCAAAACAAAGCAGAACCCACACGTCCAGAGCAGACACCCACAGAAACGCGGACAAAGCCAGGCTCCCACGCGCACGCTCCCAGAGGCAGGCGTGCGTGGACACGGAGCCCACCAACAACACACGCTGCGAACACAAAACCTGACGAACACCCACGCGTGAAACCGCACGGCCGACACACAGAGACACACAGACACATACCTGCTGACGGACACAGGCCCACACGGAGCCGCAGAGGAACCAGGAGCACAAAGACGCCTTCACCGGGGCCGGCGGGCGAACAGGTCAACACATTCCAGAGCTTTCCCTGTTCTGCCTTGGAAACATGCACGGGGTTTGGGAGGGGAGCCCAGCTCCCCCTGGCGCCCCCACCCCCCGGGGAGCGCGAGGTGGGCCTGGGCAGAAGCTCTCAGTGCCCCCCCCCCCCCGACCTAGGCCGCGGACCCCCGGCCCGAGCCCCACAGAACCGGTTACACTACCCCCTCCCCCTGCCCGCGCTGGTGACTCCTCCCAGGTTGGGGCCCCCGCCCTGCCCCGGTGCCAGGGCTGGGGACAGGTCTGGGGGCAGCCTCGCTGGAGAGGGGGTCCGGCGTGGGAAGCCCTGGCTCCGTCTCTGGGGGTGGCCGGCGGGGGTGGGGAGCGTGAGTGAAATGGGTTTATTACTGGGAGTCTGTTGCCTCGATTGGTATCGATCCCTCATGTCACCTTCCATTGCCACTAATGGGACATGAAGAGTCTCTACGGACACCACAGCCACGGGCTCCACGCCCGCACACGCCGCCTCCCCTCCCCCACCCTGGTCTGGAGGCTGCTTTCCAGGTGCCCCAGCCTGGCCCGCGCCCTGCTCCTCTTCCTGTCCTCCCTCAGCCTCGGCCTCCACTCCTATTCGGGGTGTCTCTATCCCCTGACCCTTCTATTCAGGGGTGTCTCCTGATACCCCTATTCAGGGGTGTCCTCTGGCCCCTGACCCCTCTCTTCAGGGGTGTCTCCTGATCCCCTATTCAGGGCTGTCCCTGTCCCCTGATCCCCCTATTCAGGGGTGTCCTCTGGCCCCTGACCCCTCTCTTCAGGGGTGTCCCCTGACCCCCCCTATTCAGGGGTGTCCCTGGCCCCTGACCCCTCTCTTCAGGGGTGTCTCCTGATCCCCTATTCAGGGCTGTCCCTGTCCCCTGACCCCTCTATTCAGGGGTGTCCCCGTCCCTGCCCCACTCCCCTGGCTGCCATGACCCGGGGCCGGATCCCGACAGAAAGGGAGGAGAGGGGCCTTTTCCTCTTCTTCCCGTTCCTCATGTCTGTGCCCCAGCCTGCACCCCGTGCAGCCCGTGAGCAGGCCTCCCTGGGCCTGAGCCCCCGTGTCTCCTGTCCTGCCCACTGTAAGTCAGGTAGCTGCAAAGGCCCAAGTGAGACCTAAGAGGATCCATGCCGGGTGATGAGGTCTTGATCCGAAGTCTCACACAGGGTCCGTAGGCTCATGCTGGTTACTCAAGTATGAAAAAGAGTCACTAACCGGAACAGGAAGCTTCTCCTTCAGACTCAAGGGGAGCATCATTTGGTTTCCCTGCGTCTGTGCCCCCAAGCCCTCGGGGCTGGAAGGGGAGCTGAGGCCCTCCCTCCGCCCTGGGAGACTCCCCTCCAGGTGGACCCCTAGAGACCGCCAGAGTGGGAAGGGCTGCCTTCTGCAGACTGCCACCAGACGGGGCTGGGGTCTCCACCGCACCTCATGGTGCCCCTTGTTGCGTCAGTGGGTCAGGAAAGCTTAGGGAGCCGGAGCAGGCCGCATAAAGTTAAGGGCGATGAAGCTGGGGGTTCGAAGGCAGCTCTGAACAGGGTCCCTGCTGGCAGCCAGGGGAGCGGGATTGGCTGGAGAGGCAGGCTGGGTGCGTTTGGGGCCGTCACTCAGCCATCACGGGGAGAGCAGTCCCGGCCTGGCATCCGCCCTCAGGTGCTCACAGCGCAAAGGAAAGGGCTGGATTTGGGAAGGGGAGCCCATCCCCAGAGGGCACTAGGCCATTCGCCTGTCCTGGGGAAGACACAGGAGGCCCCGTGTGCCACCCTAGAAGCCAGCGTCTGCGCCAAGCGCCCGGCTTCCTGCCCCCCCGGACGTGGGACGTGGACAGGGCCGGGGGCTACCGCTTTGATCGGCTTTACGGGAATATGGGAGGAAGTGGGCAGGGAAGTGTGAGGCGCAGCACAAGAGGAAAGGCGAAAACCCTCACTGGCTCAGAGGCAGCTGGTCTAGTTCCCGCAAGGACTCACAGTTCACGACACCGGGGACTTTCCTGGGAGCTAGGGTGCCAGCAGGAAGTGGGAAGGCACAGGAGCCTCCCTCCCTGGAGGCTACCCAGATACTGCCTCCCAGGGGAACCTGAGTGACTCCCCATGGAGTCCAGGCCCCAGACCGAGGCCCCAGGCCGCCCCCTGCAGAGTTGACACCTGGCAGATCCTTTGAACACGGGCAGGGCCTCCATGGAGAGAGGAGAGCTCTTCCTCCCTGCGTCCTCTGGGCCTTGGCCTCTACCGGCTCCTGACTCCAAAGGTCCTGAGCCCTTAATGAGAGTGCTGGAATGGGGTAAAGGTGCAGAAGGGTGGGACCACCTATGGAGTGAGGACAGGCCACCAGCACCTAAGGGAAATATGGGTCCTGGTGTCGGTTGCCAACCTCAGTCCCCGCGCGGCCGCTCTGCGGCTTCCTTGGAGGTCAAGCCTGCCTGGTCCTTGCCAATCCTACTCCCCGTCGGCCTGCATCCAACAACCTCCACACGCGTTCGGCGCCCCCCCAGGACCCTCTCCCTATGGCCCCCAGCGGCCTGTCTCTCCCATCAATCATCCTCTCCCTCTCTCACCTTTCCGTCATGTTAGCTTCGGTTGATTTAACCAGAAAACAACCCCCAGAATTGAATTCCATGGCCCTCCATCAGCTCAGGGCTGGAAGGGGCTGCGTAATGAGGGGGGGAGGGCAACCTGGCCTCCCAGAGCCAGGGAGGAAAACAAGAAAATCATATTGATTCCCCGATGACAGCGTCACCCTCCTCCTCCCCGCTGGACACTGGGGAGATGGGCTCCAGGCCCGACAGCCGTCCCCAGGACTTTAAAGACGGAGGCTCTGGTTTCCCCCTGAGAAGCCTCTCTTGAGGTCAGGTGCCTAAAGCATCCCCCTCCCAGTGTATCCTGGAATCCTACCCCTTCCCCTAGTCCTCCTATTTCCATAGCAGGTATCCAATGCCCCTGCAGTTACAACCTCTTGTCTGGTTTACTATGCCTGAGTTGGAAGTTCTTCTTGCTGTCTGGCTTTCAGTCGTATTAGTAGAGAAAAGAAAAATCATTTTCCAGAACTCCAGGAGGAAAGAGATATAGTAAGTGCTTACATAGTCTCAGAGAAAACACACGGGGTAAACCGTTAGGATCATCACATACTCGCGACTCAGGGAAAGCGTTCGATGAGAGGATTCAGTGGGCCCTGTGAGCAGTCCCGGGGCCTGGGACCCAGGGAGTCCGAGGCCCAGGTTTCAGAGGGGATGCTCTCCAGGCCTGGGCTCTATCTCCACAGAAAGTTCCCTGGGAGAAGGACTGATTATCTAGGGAAGGGTGGACAGGGGAAGGACTTCCTGCACTTCAGTGTCCCTTTTCCTCGAACTGAGGACAGGTGGCCTTCTGACCAGCGTCTCTGTTGGCCCCATGTTTTAGGAGCCCCCTCCCCAGAGGCAGGCTCTGGATGCTAAGGACCTACCGAGAGACATCCCCGCCGCCCCAGCCCTCCCCGAGCTGGAGGGGGCGCAGGCCATGGTGCCACTGGCCCCCGAAGGGTTAATGCTATTGTCTGAAAACCACATCGGCTCCCCTGGGAGCTTGGAGATCCCGCTCTCATTTTAAGTAACCCTAACTCGCATGTGATGAGCGAGGGCCGCTGGGCGAGGAGCGCATCAGAAGAAGCAGGGGCCGGAGCCGGGGCCAGCAGCTGCACCAAGGTAAGGGACTCTGGTGGCAGGTATGCGGCTGGGCTGGCCCGAGGGACGGCCCTGCTGGCCCCCGCCCCACCCCAGCTGAGGATCCAGCTGTGGAGCAAGCGGGAAGGGGGTGGAGGCGAGAGCCCAGGGACTCCTCCGTCAGTCTGTCGGGCATGGGACAGCCGCAGAGCCAGGTGCTGGGCAGTCAGGGCAGAAAGAAGTGGGGGCCTCACGAAAACAGCTGGTCTCCTCTCCCCAGGTGGGGCACTGGGGGGTCAGGCGTCAGCTTGCTGGGGCAGATGGGACTCCTGGCATTATCGGGGTCTGAGTCGAGCTGGGGCTGAGGGGAGAACCGGTTCAGGCATCCCTGCAGCCGCTCACCCAGAGCTCGCCGTACCGTCCTCGGGGCTGAGGGGGAAGGGCATTAGGTGAGGACTGACATCGGGAGTGGGCATCACAACCTGGGCATGGGGAGGAGCAGGGGGTGGGCAGAGGTCCCGAGGATGGGAGAGTTAAGGCTGTGCTCCCCTCTGAGCCAGGCTAGGCTGAACCGGATTGAAACCTCTGCCCCCCGTGCCTGCCCGTCTCCCTTCCTCAGACTCCTGGCATCCTTCCCAAGAACCAGGTCCAAGGACCCTGAAGTCTGAGAGCCCCTGTGCCCTAGGGCAGGTGTAGACTCCGTGAGGCTGGAGAGGCACAGTGATGCTCCCCTCCCCAACCCCTCCCAAAGCACAAGAGCCAAAGGACAAGTCGCCCCAGCTCCAAGCCCCTTTCTGGCCCTGCTCGGGGAGGGGGGGGGCAGTGGGGTGGGTGGGGAGAGGGGCTGCGCTCAGGCTCGGGGCTTAGGGGAAGTCAGGGTTCACTAGGATTGGGGTGAGGACAAGGATTCAGGTGGAGGCTGGAAGTGGACTGGGGTGGGGGGTGGGTGAGTCTGAAGGTGGCAGAAGCCCCCAGCGGATGAGGTCCTGAAACGCTGGCCACCGTCTGCTCAGACCCGGCGGCCAGCAACCCCGGCTTAGCCTTTGGCTGCGAGCTTTCACTTCCTCTGGCTCGCCTGGCTCCTCCGCCACCTCAGCGCCTGCTGGAGGGGATTTCTTGTCCCTGGGGGCGGGGGGGGGGGGGGGGGAAGGACCGGGGATGTCCAGGCAGGGGGATCCCTGGGGCACAGCTGCCTGCCGGGAATGAGATGGAAGGAACTGAGGCTGGGGTTGCCCCAGGAGGGGTCCGGTGCTGGAGGGCGCTGGGAGAGAGGCTGGCGGTGCGAGGGGGCTGCCGAGCCGGGGCCAGGGAGCTGGGGGCCTGCATTCAGTTTCCAGCTCCGAAGCATGGGTGAGACAGAGGGCGGGAGAGGACGGAAGACAGGCCGGAGGAGGGGATGGGGCAAGGGGCATGGCGCGGTCTTGAGAAATAAAGACAGAAAAGGAAGAGCCTCGAAACCGAGACAGAAAAGGATGGACCACAGAGACGCCGGAAAGGAAGACTCTAGAAGCCTGGTGGACGGGGACTGGAAAGGAGAGAGAAGAAATAGTCAGGGAGCAGGAAATGAGCTGAAGATGAAAAGGTCAAACCAAGTGAAACAGAGACCAGAAAGGGGATGGGGGGAGGGGAGGGTGTGGGGCTGGGAGCCTGCCTCATGACCCCCAGTGCCCTTCCCCCAACCCCTGGGCCCCAGGGCTGGGCCACCTTCCCCAAGACCTTCAGCTGCCCTTCTGACAGGTCTGGGGTAGGGCCTGGGGGTGTCTGGCTTTGCATTTCTGCTCCCCACAGTTGCACAAACCTTTTAAAGCCCACGGTCCCCAGGGACGCAGAGACCAGAGTTGGAGGGTCTGCAAGGGGCTGGGGCTGGGGTGGGGGGGGCAGCGACCTGAAACCCAAGGGCTCCTGGAGGGGGAAACAGAGGTGTGGGAGAAGCAGGGCTGCCTGGGGACCCTCCTGGGGAGCAGCAAGGAGGGGCGTCTCTCTGGGTAGGGGCGTGGGCAGGAAGGGCTGATGTTACGGGGAGAGGTGGGGGGCAGCTGGTGGACAAGCAAGAAGGGCTCCCTGGGTTTGGTGACCTGGCAGAAGGGACAAGATGCCCTGGGGGCTCGGGGAAGAAAGAACATCTATCCCTGCCCCTCCCCCAAACTCCCCAGGGGAAAAGGTGGTTGGCTTGCCCTCCCCAGACCCCAGGCCCCTCGCACTCCTACCTAAGCAGCTTTAGCTAATAGCATTAAGGGAGGTCTCAGGACTACCTACTCTCCACTTGGGACTGAGATCAAGGGGACAGACCAGAGGCTTCTAATCAGATTGGGGATTTGGTGGAGGGTGGGGGTGCGCAGTTTGCTCAGTGCTGACCAGCATAATCCCCACCCCCCACCTGGAGGCTGTCATCTCTGTGTTTCCACTGTACCCCTCTGGGCTGGTCTCCCCACTGTGACCCTTCCGTCCTGGCCTGTGTCCACCACCAGCTCTCGGTCACGGCCCCCAGCCCAGCAGGCACTCTTTCTCTCCGCTACTCTCCCGCTGAATCAGTGAGGGGCTCACTGAGAGGACCCGGCTGAGGCCAATCAACCAGACGGTGCAGTCGATCCGGGCCAGCCTCTTAGAAGGCCCAACAACAGAGTCATTTTTGATGCAAGTTTTGCTTTTCAGATAGGTAGGCAGCATTGGTCTTGAACTCCCAACTTTTTTTTCTTCTGAGTGTGTCCCTGTCTTTCTCATCCCCTCCCATCTGACTGAGGGTCCCCAGGCTTCACAGCTCAGCTGAGACCGGGGAGGCTCCCAGGGCCCGGGGCGCCACCGCCCACGCCGCTCTGCTCCTCGAGGTCAGCTTCTGCCCCATTGACTGACGACAGCTCAGAGCTCCGAGTCAGACAGCTCTGTTCCGGGCTAGCCGGCTCCGCCACCTGCCCTGGGATCTTAGGCAAGTCTCCTACTCTTCGGAGCCTCAATTTCCAACCCTTGTAAAGCGGGGATGTGGATGGCCACGTCAAGGGGTTATCGTGAAGATTCAGTGCAGTAGCATGGGGTGGGGGGTACGGTCAGGCACGGTGCCGGGCGGGATAGGGGCCCAATTCATACTGACTCAACGCTCAGAAAGAGAAGCTCTGCCTGAGACCTTTCCTTCAGCTCCAAGCCCTGGCGTAAGGCTTACTCTCTTGTTGCCAGCATTCTTATGCTGCTTTATTAAATCCTGACCTAAAACCTACATGTGTTGTAATGAGCACTCGCACGGTCCAAGGAGGCTGCTGGAACTCTCGGTAAGCAGGCCTCGGACGCACTGCTCCAGCTAGCCCTTCCAACGACACAAAGCGCTTCCAAGGGCCACGCTGGCCGTCCCAGACTGGGTTAGGACCCTTTGTGATGGACAGTTCTCCAGGCCGGCCCAGAGCTGTCGGGGCTGCGAGAGCCTGGCCCGGCCCCCCAAGCCCGGCACGCTGGGCTCACAACACTGGAGGGAGGAAGCGGGGGGCCTGGGGTGGAGGGGTGGGGGACAGAGTGGGGCGCCTCCCCGGCCGGAGCCTCACCACCACAGCAGGGGTTAGAGGGAAGGGAGAGCCTGTCTGAGGCTGGGTCAGCTCCTCGGGGCTCCCACACAAAAGGAGGGGCTTGAGGGGAGACGTCAGGAGAGACTCACCAGGAGTGAGGACGTCCACATCCAGGTGCCAAGCTCCTCAGAGACTTGGGGATCCGGGAGGGACTCCCACAAACACGGGGGAGGCGGGAAATGGGGAGGGGCAAGGAGGGCAGGCTTGACCTCTGCTATGGATGCCACTTTGGTTTTTGTATTTGGGGTTTTTTTCCCTGTGGGGGCCAGACAGGGGGTATTGGTAGCCTACCCGAGTGGCAGAATATTATAAATCCTGAATTAAGGTCTTGCTTTCCGCTCTTTCACTTAAGAGCTGTGTGGCCTTAGAGAAGTTCCTCGACCCCTCTGAGTTCCAGCTCCTCGTATACTTCTGGCGATGTTTCGGGGCGGGCATGTCTAATTCCTGGGCAGGGGGCAGGGGGCAGGGTGCACTGAGGGTCTGCTCTGCGGTGGGTTTATCATTCTCCTTTTTTTTTTTTTTTTAAGATTTTATTCATTTATTTGAGAGAGAGAGAGAGAGCACAAGCCGGGGAAGGGGCAGAGGGAGAGGGAGAAGCAGGCTCCCCGCTGAGCAGGGAGCCTGATGTGGGACTCGATCCCAGGACCCGGGGATCGTGACCCAAGCTGAAAGCAGATGCTTAACCGACTGAGCCACCCAGGCGCCCTATCATTCTCCTCTTGCCAGATCCTAGATCTACCCTGAGGTCTCCGATCCTCCAGACCAGGAGACCCCATCAGACTTATTGGCACGGGGGCAGCTGTAGGAATCCCACCAGCTCCCTCCACAGAACAGTCTTCTCTTGGGACCTCTCACCTCCACACCCCTCCCTGCACCACCACCCACCATCTCCCAACCCATTTTTCTAAGGTGAGGTGGGAGGGATCCCAACCCACTTGTGGTAAGAGAGGAGGAACTTCCCAATGGACCAGGCAGGAAAGGAAGGTGGGAGATGGGTGGGGACGTCTGTTCCAGGGGCGGAAAGGAACGGGAGAAGTTACAGAATGTCAGAGGGCAGAGGGATGGTGGGAAAACCTACTCCCACAGACTCCAAGTGGGCGTGGACCCACTTGCTGCTCGGCCACCTTAATTTCCAGGGATGCTTTCTCCTCAGGCCAGACTGGGGACCCCCAGAAGCACCTGCCCCCAGGAGCTGAAGGTTTGTCAGTTGACCCCCTGGAGCCAAGCATCCCCTGGGAAAGGAAGAGCAGGAGACCCATGACCTCTGGGGTGGGGGGATGGGAGGGTCTCGCCAGCTGAGGTGTCTGGGATCCCAAGCCAGCCTGACTCCCCCTTCTGCTCTGTCCCACGGGCTCTTGCTACTCACAGCAGGGTCCACGGACCTAGGAGCTTGTTAGAAATACAGAATCTCAGGCACCACCAAGTCCCACAGCATCAGAATCTGCACTGTGGAGAGATTCTCAGGGGATCCTTAGGGAAGCCCTGCTCTAGACAGGTGGTTTGTAAGCTTTAGGACAACACGGTGTGTGAGCAGGTGCTGTGCGTTAGGAGTGGAGGGACAGTGGCTAAGCCCCTTGCGTCAGGTGGCTGTCCCTCAGTGAGCCGGCTGGAAAGTGAGGAGGCTACTCCAGACAAGCCCCACATGCCCTTCAGACCTGCCGGCCTCGCCCTGACGTCGCTCGAGCTGGAAACTCGGAGGCAGGTCACGTAAGCTGGTGCCCAGTGCACACGTGGCCCTGCCTGTGCAGGGATTGTCCACGCCACGAGCGGGCCCACTCCCTGCATCCTCCCCACGCTCCCTGGGCGCTCTGCCCTCAGTGACAGTGGGAGCCGGCCTGGAGCACCAGCCTCAACCCCATCTGGAAGGCTCTGGGACAGATCCATTTCCTCCCCTCCCTTGGCCTGCCTCAGGCAAGCTCATGCCTTGGGGGCTCACTCCCCAGCCTCCTCCCCATCCCACCGCTGGCCCCTGCCTCGCCTCCCGCCGCACTGGGGACAGGCAAGATCCCCCCTTCTGAGCCCGGGGTTCAGTAACTCAGCAAATACTTACAGAGCACCTGCAAGTCCAAGGCTTGTGCTGGGCTGGCCTCTGGGGAGCCAGTCGTGAACCAGACAGCCGGGGTTCCCGATGGCGCCGAGCCACCACTCTGAGGGGAAGACAGATATTAAACACGTAAAGGCGCCATTGATAACTCCCTTACCACTCGCAGATGCTCTTGCCAGTCCCTCCTTGGACACCCCCAGTGTGCCAGGCATGCGCCAGGCACGGCAGACCCCCGGCTGAGAAAGCACAATCCCGGCTCTCCCCAGACTCGCAACCGAAGCCACAGAGCTATGGGTTTGGGCATCTACTCGAGGTTTACCAGGAGCCAACGATTCATTACATTTTCTCTTGTCTTCACTTGGGAAAAACTCCAATCCCGTTAAGCCCTGAGCAGAGAGCTCATTCTGTCTAAATCCCCCGGCGGGGCAGGAAAGAGGACCCTCTGCATTGCTCTCCAATATCCACCCTATAGGTGGCTCGGCCCCAAGCCCTGGCCATGAGGAGGCCCCCAAAGGAGGCCGGGCTGGCCCTCGGTGCGGTGGGGGGAGCTTCCTGCCGGCCGTCCCAGGCCCCTGCCTCAGTTCCCCTTTCGCCCCTCGAGTCTCCCCGCTTCTCTTCCCTTCATTCTTCGCCTCCCACCTCAGCAGTGCCCATTTCCCGCAAGGCCCAGACGCGGCCCTCACTGCCCCCCCGAGGAGACCATGCACTGCGGCTGCGTGGCCGGGGGCGCCCCCGCTGGCCCGGGCAGGCCCTGGATCTCAGGTGAGCGTCTGCCAGGCAGCCCCCTGCCCAGCTGCAGAGGGGCGGCCGGGGGGAAGGGGGCCTCCGAGCAGCCGGGTGGCACTCACACCCCCTCCGCCCAGGCCTGGCCTTCCCGGACTGGGCCTACAAAGCCGAGTCCTCCCCGGGCTCCCGGCAGATCCAGCTGTGGCATTTCATCCTGGAACTGCTGCAGAAGGAAGAGTTCCGCCATGTCATTGCCTGGCAGCAGGGAGAATACGGGGAGTTTGTCATCAAGGATCCCGATGAGGTGGCCCGCCTCTGGGGCCGCAGGAAGTGCAAACCCCAGATGAACTACGACAAGCTGAGCCGGGCCCTCAGGTGAGAACGGCCGCCGCGGGGGAGGGGCCCCGAGGGGTCAGAGTTCAAAGTCGCTGGCACCCCTGCCCCCCAAGGCTTGGGAGAGACGCCCCAGTGTGGCCGATGCCCAGTGGTTCTGCAGAAACAGCTGCGGTTTACCTCGCTGGCCTGGGGAGGGGCATGGCGGGGCCTCTGGCTTCATCGCTGCCCCCCGGGGCCAACTCAGCCCCCGCCTTTGCAGGTATTACTACAATAAGAGGATCCTGCACAAGACCAAAGGCAAAAGGTTCACGTACAAGTTCAACTTCAGCAGGCTGATCGTCATCAACTACCCTCTGTGGGAGATGCAGGCACCGCCTTCCCCCCACTTGCTGCTGGGGGCCCCCGCCCTCTTCTGGCCAGCCCTGCTGCCCATGGGCATGCCCAGTGAGGTAGGCACCACACCAGGCAGCCCCCGCCCTGCGCCCAGGAGGCCCCCAGCCCTCCCCTCTGCCTCGGGCCGTCAGCTGTCTCCCGTTCTACCCCCTGCCTTCTAGTCCCCGAGTGCCCCGGCGCAGGGGTGGCACCCCAAATCACCCCTGCGTGGCTCACAGTGCAGCATGCACCCGGGAGCGAGGGTGGCTCCTTCCTCGTAGGCGTCAGTCCTTCAGCAGCGGGATGTCATCGGAGGCCCCTGGGCGTGCGGGGGGCAGTGGCCATTGAACAACCGTTCTGAGAATATGTCATTGTGTTAACAACTGGCTGTTGGCACAGTGTGACCTGGGGAACGCAGGCCGGCCCAGCCCGTCCCACCCCACCCCACCCCTGCTTCTCACCACCCCCCCAGCTCCTGCACAGCCTGCTGCTTGCCCAGTGGGCCCCGGCGGAGCACCTGGCTGGACAGCAGACCCCCCGGGGGCTGCCAGAGGCCGCTGAGGACAAGACGGGGAGCGGCAGCGGCGCCCCCCGTGAGTGCCGGGGACTGGGGAGGGCCCGGGGGATCTGAGGCAGAGGAGGGGAGGACCACCAGGTGCAGCGCACGGAGCGCACGCGGGCGGGGGGGTGGCTGGAGACTAGGGATATTACACACCCTTCGTCCTTCCACGAACTGAGCACCGGCGACTCCCCAGGTGTGGGGGTTCGGACAGTCGGTGCCTGGCGCCGAGACTCAGGCAAGCGCCAGGTGCCCCGGGAACGCAGAGGAGGAGCGGGGGTCCCCAGGAGGTCAGCCTGGGCAGGCGGAGTGGGCGCAGAAGGTGCCCAGGCCGAGGGAACAGCGTTGGTACAGCGGAGAGCTGTGAGCAAGGGCAGCAAAGCTAAAGGCGCCTGGGGGCTTGCTGCGCTCGCACGAACGGGCACGGCGGGCGCGGGGCGGGGAGGGCTGGCAGCCGAAGCAGCTGGTGTGCAGTCACGGAGGGCTCGGGCCACGCTAACCGGTCGGGCTTTACGCCCTGAGCAGGAGGCACCCGGGGGAAGAGGCGCGTTGAGATTCTCATCTCAGAAAGATGACTTGGGTTGTAGGTAGAGTTGGGGTTGGAGGAGGCTTGGGACGATCATCCAGGCAGAAGCTGACGGAGCCAGAACCAAGGCGTGGGTACCAGGTGCAGGAGGCCCAACAGAAGAGGGAGGGAGGAGAGCATGGCAAGCAGAGGGAACAGTGTCTGCAAAGGCCCTAGGGCAGGAAAGAGGTTCTGGGCAAGGCCAGCGGGGCAGCACTGCAACGCAGGGGAGACCGTGGAAATGTAGGCCGAGGCCGGCTCTCCCGGGGCTGTCAACAGGGACGTGATTCTATGCGAGGAAGATCACAGAGACCCTTGAGCAGCCCGAGGCTTTGCACAGAGGTCCCAGACCTACCCCACCTCTGCTGGCAAGTTCATGGGGTAGAGATCCTTGGCCTTAGCCCTGCCCCCAGTGTAGGCAGCTGGGGGCCCAGAAGGGCCTGGCTCTGCGCCCTGGAGTGCCGCTGAGGCTGTGGGTGCGGGCAGCCCAGGGCACGCCGGGACTTGCACAACTGCCGGTCTGCCCCCCCGGAGCTAGACAGAGCCTGCACAGCACCCCGTTCCTCCCCTGCCACCCACCCTCCTGGCTCTGGGAATGCCTCGGGCACACAGCTTACTCTTTGGGAAACCATGAGGGGAAACCAGTGTCCCTGGCGAGCCCCAGCTTGGAGTGAGCGCTGTGCCCCTCCCTGCCCTCCATGGGCACACACATGCCCTGCCTGGCTGAGGTCAGCAGATGGCTAGAGCAGCCCGTCACCGTCACCTGCACTCAGGGCACTGGTACCAGGAGAGGACACTGCCTCTGGGAGGAAGAGTGGCCGGGATGGTTAAAGCAGAGGCGGCAGGTGCGGGGCTGGTGCAGGGAAGCGAGCGAGAGGGGGAGTCACGCTTAGAGCCCACTTCTCCACATGCTTCCCGGCCGCCCTCCCAGGGCCGACACCGCCCGTCACACAGCCGCGGCCTCGGGAGCCCCCGGGACACAGCCTCCCGGGCAGACCAGAGGAGAAGGACGGTGAGCCCGTGACCCGGGGGAGGGTGCACCCTTCCCCTGTGCAGGACCGTGTCCTCTGTTTTCCCCTCCAGAACTACGACTTCAGAAACAGCGTTCCTTTCAGATCTGTCAGTGTGGGAAGTCACTAATGTGCTTTTCCAGTTTTTGTTAACTCCAGCCCCACCGATGTGATCACCCTGCTCTCCCGGTTAAATGATATGGCCTTGCTAAGAAAGGACCGGGACGGATCGGAGTTGGGCCTTTTGAAATAGACAGTGGTGTGAGGTTCTACTGATCACCCCGAGACCCAGACCAGGGCCGGGCACCCCGTTGCAGGATGCCCACAGAGCAGGAGGGCAGGGGGCGTGAGGGCGGATCGGGGAGGGAGGAGCTTCCAGCAAAGGCAGCTGGACAAGGGCGAGGCTGGGCCCCCGCGCTGGCCTCGCCGCTCCATCTTCGCGGGCAGAGGGGCCTGTGCAGGTGAGGAGAATGGGAAGAAGCCCAGGGCCCCACGCTAGAGCCTCAGCCCTTTGCTACAGGCCAGGCGAAGTGAGGACAGGATTCACGGAGTTTCGGCAAAGAATGTCTTCATCTAAGTCGCTCCACACCCTTGTACTGAGCTCCGAATAAGCGCCAGGCGGGGCTGGGTCCAGGGGAGAACGAAGCAAGACGTAGAGTTGGGGTTGGAGGAGGGGTTGGGGACGCAGCCGTGCAGGAAGTAGCCGCACAAATGTCCCCCTCTAACGGGGCCAAGGCCCCCAGGAGAGGCACAGGGGCCACAAGGGGCGCACCCAGGCTGCCCCCAGGAAATAGACTCAAAGCAAAGAAAACAGGAAGGGGGGAGAGGAAGTTTCCATCAAGAGGAAAAAGAAATGGGAAATGGGTGGAGATGCGGGGCATCCCTCCTGATGCCCTCTCTTTCTCTCTCTCTCCAGGCCTTGGCTCTCTCCCGGTCCCCTTCCAGCTTGGCCCTTGTTGTCTTCTGGGGAGCCCCCAAGACAAGCCGCCCAGTCTTGCCTCCTTCACCCCTCCCCTCCTGCCCTCCCTCCCCACCAACTGGACCCGCCTCTCAGGGCCCTTCCTGCCCCATGTCCCCCCAGAGCGGCAGTTCCCAGGGACCTCCAAGCCAGACACCCTGCTCCCAGGGCCCGGGGGCCCCCCAGTGACACGCCCCTTTCCGGGGCTCCCCTTGTTGGCTGGGCTGGGGCAGGGGGCTGGTGAGAGGCTCCGGCTCTTGTCCCTGAGGCCCCAGGGGCTGGAGATAAAGCCCTGTCCCATTGGGGCACAGGGACACCTGGATCCCAGGGAGGTCTTCTCCTCAGAGATTCACAGACCCAAAACTGGGGACAAAAGCTCCGTGTCCCCCCAGCTGGGGAACTTCAAGGCAGTGTGGCCCTTGGATCCTCCTTAGGTGGGGAGAAGATGGGAGGAAGGGGTCCCCCAAACTCCGTCCCTTCTCTTGTCTACTTCCTTTCTGGCTTTGCGCCTTGCCCAGCCTGGAAACGGGTTTAAATTGCAGGAGGCTTTGAAGGGGTGGAGATGGACAAAAGGGGGTAGGGGGCATTGCAGGGCTGGGGAAGACTGAGGTGGGGGCCCCCTCCCTTCCCACCCAATTGTTAATCAGATTAAGGAGACATTCTTAATCTCCACTTTCTTCGAGGGGGCCGAGCACCCCACAGTTGCCCACATTAGGGAGAAAGTGGGCATCTGGGTTGGGGGGGTCAGGAGTCAGTGTGCCCAGAGTGTTGGGCCCAGACCCCTCCTCCAGGCCACAGCCCCAGTCTCTGCCCGGCCCTCCACGCACTTCTCCATCAGCCCTGGGAGCTCCTGTCCACAAACACTTCCTTCTGTCTGTCATCCCCCCGAGACCAAGGGCCTGGGGCAGGGAGGGACTGGCCTCCTCAGTTCTGTAATTCTGCCCTGCAGACCATGAATAAAATGCCCTTGGCACACTGCCCTCTCGGCTGACCACCCCTGCTGTGTCCCCGCTCCCGCTGCCCTGACCTGGTGCGGGGCTAAACGCCACCCAAGGTTCTCGTGGGAGGGGGCGCGGGGCAGAGAAAGGAGGCTGCCATCACCGCCCCCCCCCCACCCCTGCCCAGAGCGAGAGGCTGAAGGAAGCAAGCCGTGGCAAGGAGCTGTCCCAGCCACGTGGGAGACCAGCATGTGGAGAGAACCTGAGCACAGAGCAGGGCCTTCCCAGAGCCACCCTCAGGTTCCTGCGTGACCCCTGAGCAGAGTCGAATGGGCTGGGGTGAAGGAGGGCCTTGGCATGGTCCCCTTCCCTGTCCCTGGGGCCTCAGAACGACAAGCGGAGCTGATGGAAGCCTCGGGTGGCTAGGGGAGGGGGACATGGCAGAGAGGGGCACGTGCTCACCGAGGGCAAAGCCAACAGGACAGAATGTTCCAGGAGCCAAGGGAAGTGAACCAGATTGCTCTTCTGTCTCTAGGCTGCCAACGGCAGGACTTGTCTCCATTCCTTTCTAGGACACGGAGTGGGGAACTAAGGGGACACAGAGGGTCCTGGTCCCTCATCCAAGGAGTAGGTGTGTGCTTCCTGCGGGGTGGGGGGCGCACTTTGCCTTCTGCTGCCTCCCTGTCCTTTGTGGCAGATGTGTGGGGAAGGAGAAGGAGAGGCCCAGAGTAGCCAGGCTGAGGCCCTCACCCCACAGAGAGGCTGAGATGAGCAGGGAGCCCAGGCCCTGGGTTTGCAGGCTGGATATAGGCCGGGAGCACCATCTCCGCCTCCCTCCTTCCCCCAGATGTCTCCCTCCCGGGAGGTGTCAAGGACTTCGTGGAAACTGCTTCTGGCTAGCTCCCAAAGCCCCAGGCCTATCGCCAGCCCCGTGGGAAGGAGGACCCCCCAGGCCAGGGCGTCCCCTCACCCTGCCCAGTCTGGGAGACAAAGAGCTAGTGTTGTCCCTCCAGCACAGAGAACTGGCTCGCACTGTCAGGGGGCCTGGGTGCTGTTCAGAGAGCCAACCTCATGGACAGGGCCCCATACTGGGGACCCCATGTGCCCTCTGCCTTACCCGCCCCTTCTGTGACCCCCGCGTTTCAGGCAATGAGCAATGCTTGTCAGTCAGTATCTAAAAGTTCCCTTTGGGGGGCGCCTGGGTGGCTCAGTTGGTTAGGCGACTGCCTTCGGCTCAGGTCATGATCCTGGAGTCCTGGGATCCAGTCCCGCATCGGGCTCCCTGCTCGGCAGGGAGTCTGCTTCTCCCTCTGACCCTCCTCCCTCTCATGCTCTCTCTATCTCATTCTCTCTCTCAAATAAATAAATAAAATCTTTAAAATTTCCCTTTGGGGGTGATGAACCGGGACAGGTCAGCTCCAGGAGACATACCCTGCCGGGGGGGGGTGCTCTGCATTTCGGCAAAGCAGACTTTCTCAGCCTTAGCACTACGGCCATCTGGGGCATCATATTCCGTGGTGGGAGCGGTCCAGTGCATCCCAGGATGCTGAGTGCATCCATCCTGGGCCTCCAGACGCCAGCAGCAGCCCCCCACCAGCAGACGCTGTGAACTGTCCCTAGGGGGAGGAAATTGTCCCTGGCTGACACTCACTCAAGCAGAGGGTGGCCTCAGCAAGCCCAGATGGGCTCCTCGGCACAGAAAGCCACGGGGGTTCCACGTCGTGAGAGTGCCCTCTGGTGGCCAGAGCCTCCACCAGTGATGCGCACACGCCCAGCAGACCGGCCGGGTGGGCACAGCCGGGGCAGGGGGCTAGGTTTGAGGGGAAGGGGTGACAGGCACCCTGGGTCTTCTCAGGTTAGGAAGGGAGTTTCAGGATAAAAACACTTGATGAACCCATCCCATTTCAAACCCCCTTTGCAAATCACGGATGAGGCACCAAAGGGTCCGCAGGTCTCATGGGACCACGGAAGGCCGGTTACCAGCTCCTCCGGGACGATCGGGTGCAGCCATCGACCCCAGACATCACACCCTCTGGTTGCCTGTGACCGTCAGCCTCACCCGGGAGAACACAGAGCGGATACTCAGCCTTCTTCCAGGAGCAGTGGGAACCAGGACAAGACTCGCAAAGTCAGCGCACCAACCACCCCTGCTCCTGGAGCTGTCACACCAAAGACAGGGACACTCGCGGGTTCGAGCAGATTCGAGGAAGTCGGCTTCACGAACTTTAGACTCCACCGGGAGCCAGAGGGGCCGTGGTGATCATGGCCCACAGAGAGGAAGAGCCTTGTCCAAGGTCACAGGTAAAACAGAAGCTCCCCAGCCATCGGGGAGAGCTCTTCCCACCGCACCGCAATCACATGGATTGAGAGCTTAAGAGGCCCCCAGATTCCCTGGAAATAAGAGCATATTACATATCGAGAGGGAAGGTTTCCATTATTCCTGCATGACTTTTAGTTTGACCGCATAGCAACCATTTCGCTGTCTGCGTGCATTTGGGCGCCAGATTACGTCGGCTTGTGCTCACTCTGACTGCCTGAGGTGAAGGACAGCGTGTCCCCCACGAAGAAGCCAGGACTCTCCGGGTGGCCCAGCACACGCTCCTTACAGGAAAGGGGTTTGTCACTAGAGCCTTGGCGCACGTGTGCGGGAGGCCTTGGGATTTAAAAACAAAAGCAAATCGTTTGCTGCCCTGAATTGTTGGTGGCAGTGAGGGTAATCCCTACCCTCTCCCTTCTTTGCGCCCAAATGAGGACCCTGACCAAGAGGGGAGAAGAAAATTCCAGTACCACGTATGTGTTATACACACACACACACACACACACATAATAATAATAATTCAACTTCTTAAACGCCTACTCTGTGCTGCCAGGCACTGAGGTTCAAGTGACCGCCCTTCAGATGTTGTCTCTGTGAGGTGTCCGAGCCGCGGACGCCAGCGCCTGGCCGAGAAGGTGGGCGCGGCTGCAGGTGGACCTGGGGAGGGACGCGGGCTCTGAGTCCGTACGGGGTGTTGGACCAGCACGCTTTCTTCGTAACATCCAACTCCGAATTTATTTATTTATTTTTTTAAAGATTTTATTTATTTATTTGACAGAGAGATACAGAGAGAGAACAAGTAGGCAGAGAGGCAGGCAGAGGGAGAGGGAGAAGCAGGCTCCCCGCCGAGCAGGGAGCCCGATGCGGGGCTCGATCCCAGGACCCTGGGATCACGACCTGAGCTGAAGGCAGACGCTTAAACCAACTGAGCCACCCAGGCGCCCCCCAACACCAAATTTAAAGACACATTTCATTTAGTGACCAACCTACTTTAAAATACCTGAAAGTAAATCTTAAGGAGGCATTTCTAATCCCCAAACACAAACAGCCAGGCAAGATGTGCCCAATGTTATCAAAGTTATCAAAACACACACAGTTCCGTGACCACTTTTCTCATTGAGTGTTACTTCGAGAACGCTTCGCCAAGCATGGAGAGTCGACGTTGGCCCTCTTACCGTGTTGGAATGTTCGGTCAGGCCGAGGGGGCATACACTTGACCATCAGCCTCTCGCTGGCCTTCTGGGTTGTTTCTGGTTATTTGCTTTGTAAATACAGTGGTTTCCAAACCTTTGTCCTAAGTTATAATCTGTTTTTCTTTTTTTTTTAATTAATTCCTTGAGATACATCCTCAAGAATGAAATAACTGGCTCAAAAATCACATTTTATTTATTTTTAAGATTTTGTTTATTTGAGAGAGAAAGAGAGCACAAGCAGGGGGAGCGGCAGGCAGAGGCAGTGACCGTCGGCCTCACCTGGGAGAACACAGAGCTGAGCAGGGAGCCCGATGCAGGGCTCCCCTCCCGGGACCCTGGGATCATGACCTGAGCCGAAGGCAGATGCTTAACCAACTGAGCCCCCCAGGCGCCCCCCAAATCACATTTTAATGGCTGTAGATACATATTGCCCAGCTGTCCTCAGAAAGGATTCTAATATTGTAAAAAGCCACATCTACACACTACTCACCGTGAACCAGCGACATCGTTAAGTGCTTCACATCCATCAGCTTGTCTGACGCCTACCACAGCGGTAGTGGGGAGGCATTACTATCATCCCACGTTACAGATGGGGACTTTGGGCACAGAGAGGCAAACCACCTGCTCAGGGCCACGTTCCTGCCCAACGGCCGAGCCGGGGTGTAGACCGGCAGCCAGCTCCGAGGCCAGCAGTCCTCCCGGAGTCTCAGCGGTCCAGCTTTGCCCCGCCTGCCTCCGCTTCTCTTAATGACAGAGAACTGCCCCATCTCTCCCCTCTTCCCCAGTCTGTCCTCGGAAAACAGTGAGGGCCACTGAACATCGTTATGCTTGCTTGCTAGTTCTAATCTGCACTCTCCTGCTTTATGACCGGGAACAAGGACCACCTCACTCATACAATATTTATTTATTTTTTAATGTTTTTTTATTTATTCATGAGAGTCAGAGAGAGAGAGAGACAGACGCAGAGGCTGAGGGAGAAGCAGGCTTCCCGCCTAGTAGGGAGCCCGATGCGGGACTTGATCCCAGGACCCTGGGATCATGACCGAGCCGAAGGCAGACGCTTAACCATCTGAGCCACCCAGGCACCCCTCATACAATATTTAAAAGGTATCTTGGGGGCACCTGGCTGGCTCAGTCGGTGGAGCATGCGACTCTTGATCTCAGGATTGTAAGTTCGAGCCCCATGCTGGGCACAGAGATTGCTTAAATAATTTTTTTAAAAAACTTTAGAAAAATAAAAAGAAATAAAAGATATTTTAAATTCATATATGGTCAAGTAAGGACAGAGAGAGAAAATAGAAATGTGTAAAGAAAGAGAAAGCAGGGACGCCTGCGTTACTCAGTCCGTTAAGCGTCTGCCTTCAACTCAGGTCATGATCCCAGGGTCCTTGGATCGAGTCCTGAAAAGGGCTCCCTGCTCAGCGGGAAGTCTGCTCCCCCTTCTTGTGCTCTCTTTCTCTGACAAATAGATAAAACCTGAAAGAAGGAAGGGAGGAAGGAAGGAAGGAAGGAAGGAAGGAAGGAAGGAAGGAAGGAAGGAAGGAAGGAAGAAAGAAAGAAAGAAAGAAAGAAAGAAAGAAAGAAAGAAAGAAAGAAAGAAAGAAAAAGAAAAGGAAAGAAAGAGAAAGTAGGGGCACCTGGGTGGCTCAGTCAGTTAAGCATCCAACGCTTGATCTCAGCTCAGGTCTTAATCTCAGGGTCATGAGTTCAAGCCTCACAATGGGCTCTGCGCTGGGTGTGGAGCCAGCTTAAAAAAGAGAGAAAGACAGAAAGCAAAAAAGAGAGCTCTTCAGAAGGCTTTGAGGAAAAGGGGGTAGAATGCATTCCAGGCTAGGCATCACGTACCTCATTTACTGTTAAAAAGGTAAATAATTTCTATAAGACACACCCCCCACTTGGGCTGAGAGCTGGTATTTCCATTCAAAATGTTAATACTATAGCTAATCGATACTCTTTGTACCCCTTTCGTTGCTCCGTCCTTCAGCTCTGGCTTAGACCAGTCAGGCAGCCCCAGCCTCCTGGTCCCTGGAGGGCTCAGCCCAGGAAGCTGGAGGACAGATCTCAGTGGCTGAGACCCGGCCTTGGGCAGAGGTTTTCCTCCAATGAATGGATGAGATCCAAGCAGCACAGTCACCACAGACCACCACCAGGCACTTAGAGATGAAGCCGGGGACGCCATCGGCCAGGCCCATGGGTTTCCAGTTGAGGTTTCCAGGTCCCCAAGCAGCAGGTGTCCTGAATCGGGAGGAACGGCGAAGCCATGCGTCAGGCCCTGTGCCATCGATCCTGTCCCACTCACACGTCCTGCTGCCGAGCCTGGGGCTGATGGAGAAACTCTCCCCCCCCAGCCCCCCAGGACCTGGTGCTGCCACAGAGCCCCCAGCCGCCCACCTCATCGGGCTCCCAGGCTGGCCCAGCAGCTCTGCCTAAACCCTCCCTCTCTCTCCTCTCCCACCCCTTCCTCCTGGTGGTCCGCCCCACTCCCCAGCAGGGCTCCCCTCCCCGCTGGGTCTCTCCTCCAGTCCTGGGCGTGGGGGGGGGGGGTCTCCCAGCGACGCAGCCCTCCCCACCCCCACCAGATGAGGAAGTGGGGCAGGGGCCCCCTCTCCTGCCACCTCTACCTAAGTGCCCGGGGTGGCACCTGAGAAGCGCGGGGTTGAGGAGGAGTCCAAGGCGGCTCAGGGGACTCGGAAGGGGCCGGTGCCGTGTTTGTCCGGGACTTGCGCATCGCTGGATCCAGTGGCCACACTTGGGTCCTTATCTTGTCCAGCCTCTCCCGGCATGCACCACTGGTGGCGACCTTTGTCCCCACCGCTCCAGGTCTCCCACCCCCAAGATGCTCCATTGCAAACTCCGTTCCGGGGTCCGCTCCGCACCCGCACCCCCAGGGGTCCCCAGGGCACTGGCCACAGCTCTGCTCACCCTGCACCTGCCTCCCGGGCCGCCTCAGGCCGGTCCTCTCCGGTCGCCGCCAACACCGCCTACGAGCCGACCGCCACCCCCGCGCTGAGCCGCAGGCTCCTCGGTGCGGCCGCCGGGAGCATCGCGGCCACGCCCACGCGCATGCGCGCCTCCAGGGCGTCCTGCCCCAGGGCAGGGCCGAGCCGGTGTCTCGGAGCTGGGCCCCCAGACTGGGCCTGGCCTCGGCAGCACGGACGCGCGCTCAGCTGCTGGACGGAACTCCAGGCTCCGCCCCCCGCCCCGCCGCCCCTCGCTCCCCTTTCCTTTCTGCTTCTTGCTTTAGTTAACGACACCACAAAATATCCACTTCGACCCAAGGAGAAACTCGGGGGTCAGGCCCTCACCTCCTACGCCCCGTCAGTCACCAATTCCACCAGTTTCACCTCCTAAGCATTTCCCGGATCTATCCTCTTCTGCACAACCCTCCATTGACCTCGCAGGCCCTCACCAGCCTGCAGAGAGACCACCCTTCAAATTCCATACGTTTCTGCTTAAGATGCCGATCTGATCATGTGACTGTAAGCCCTTCGGTGGCTCCCCTGAAAGGAAAAAAAAGTCCTCTGTGCCCCCAGTGAGGGTAATTTATTTGTACAATAGTGTCATTTAAAGAGAGAGAGACATAAAAGTAGGTGTAAATATATACTTACTGCACATCAAACTATAACAGCAATGGCAAGCTACCACGTAGAAACTAAATTATCAAGCCAATAAATTTTTGAATAATAACATTGTTTCATTGCAACAGATGGTATTTGCTGAAACCGATTGCTGAACAAAGTGCCACTGCAATGTGGATCCCTCCCGCGCGGAGCCTGCGGTGTTTGGCAGGTGTGTGATGACTCGCCTCTCCCACCCCTGCTCCGGGTTAGAACTGCGGCTAACACCCTGTTCACGCACACCAGGGCCTGAGTCCTCCTCTGCCCTCCGTTCAGGGCTGAGCCCACTAAAGCAGCTTTCCTCGGTGCCGGCTCATCACCAACACAAAGGCAAATGTAGGCACTGAAATCTTTTGGCAACGCGGAAGTTATAACCCAAAACCTGATTAGCTCATCCATGTGTTCTAATATCCTTAAAAGGAAGATGCAAAAGTTAGCCTTTCCGCAGAAGATTTGTGGACGTTGGGTTGAAACCTACAGAACCAAGTCCAAGCTCCAGAAAACGTGAGAGCCAGGAGCTCCCCACTGCACCCCCACACAAACGCCCAGAGACACTTTTGCAACCATGTCCCACCCCTCACTTGACATCCCAGTGACCCAACCTGTTTGTGTCCCTGGGCTTTGGGTTCGTCCTCATCCGCCTGATGGAAAGGCCCTGTCTTGCCCACCTCCTAAGCTAACTCCTCCTCATCCTTTGAAATTTTGCTCCGAAGCTCATCCTGACCCCAGAGGTAGGGTCAAACAGGGTGTCTCCGAGCTGACCCCCAGACTGGGCCTGGCCTCGGCAGCATGGACGTACACTCAGCTGCTGGACAAAACTCCAGGCTCCGTGCTGCAGTGGACAGGAACCCTCACCATGGCTGAGCTGCCCGACGTGCTGTGATGATCGTGGTGACCTTAGACATGTCACTTCATGACCTTGAGCCTCAGCTGCCCCATCTCCGACACAGGAACCATAAAGATAAATTGGCACAGGTGAGGGGCACCTGGGGGGCTCAGTCGGTGAAGCATCTGCCTTCGGCTCAGGTCGTGATCCCGGGGTCCTGGGATCGAGCCCCACATCGGGCTCCTGGCTCAGCGGGGAGCCTGCTTCTCCCTCTCCCTCTGCCTCTCTCCCTGCTCATGCTCTCTCTCTCTCTGTCTCTGTGTCTCAAATGAATAAATAAAAAATCTTTTTAAAAAAATAAATAAATAAAAATAAAATATATATACAGTGAGGGGCGCCTGGGTGGCTCAGTCGGTTGAGCGTCTGCCTTCGGCTCAGGTCGTGATCCCGGGGTCCTGGGATCGAGTCCCGCATCGGGCTCCCTGCTTAGTGGGGAGTCTGCTTCTCCCTCTCCCTCTTTCAAATAAATAAACAAAATCTTAAAAAAAAAAAAAAACCTGGCACAGGTGAGAAATTCAAGGAAACGTGATATACAGCATGATTTTGAAGTAGAATGTTACAGCATATCCATACGATGGAACACCACGCACAGACAGAAGGAGGAAGCTCTCTGTGTACTGATGGGGAAATGCTTCTGAGATTTGTCTTAAGAGAAGGAAGTAAGGACATAGCAGTGTGTGTGAGATGTTACCGTTTGTCTAGAAAGGGGGGATACATATTCATATTTACTTGCTTATGCATTAAAATGTCTGGAAAGATAAACAAGAACTAAACACAGGTTACATTAGGAAAAAGGAAATGGGCAGACAGCACAGATGTGAGAGTGGATTTTTTACTGCACGTATATGTTATATCTATGATTTTTTTTTTTAAGATTTTATTTATTTATTTATTAGAAACAGCATGAGAGAGGAGAGTGTCAGAGGGAGAAGCAGGCTCCCCGCTGAGCCGGGAGCCCGATGTGGGACTCGATCCCAGGACCCTGGGATCATGACCTGAGCCGAAGGCAGTCGCTTAAACCAACTGAGCCACCCAGGCGCCCTATATCTATGATTTTTAAACTGCAATATTGTATCACTTACAAAGAAAGTAAATGAATTTGGGGCACCTGGGTGGCTTAGTTGGTTAAGCGACTGCCTTTGGCTCAGGTCATGATCCTGGAGTCCGGGGATCGAGTCCTACATCAGGCTCCCTGCTGAGCAGGGAGTCTGCTTCTCCCTCTGACCCTCCTCCCCCTCATGCTCTCTCTCTCTCATTCTCTGTCTCTCAAATAAATAAATAAAATCTTAAAAAAAAAAAAAAAAGAAAGTAAAGGAATTTAAGAGTAAATGATAATATTAGTGCCCTAACGACATCCCCGGATCAAGTAGGAAAACCAAATAAAAACTGTAAAAGCACGTGCTGTTGTGGTCAGGTGTGAAGCAACAACAACGATTTTGTGGTGAGGGCACTCTCCTACAGAGCTGCTAACAATGATAAGGACAGATGTCACATGCCTGCCCCTCGCCGGGGAGGACCAAGCCCACACCCACTTTACCTTCTGGAAGAAGGGAACGGACAGCTGGACTCATGATCTCATGCCTGCTCACAGAGTGGCGGGTCCCCCATGCAAACCCTCCGCCCTCCCTGCCCACGGCCCAGTCCCACCCCAACCTGCTCTCGGGCCCCCACGCCACCGGGCTCTTCTGCAGATGGTCTCGAACATCTACCATCAACCCACAGCACTTTCTCGTTAGCCTGGTCCGCACCCCGGGTCTCATGACCTTCCCCAGTTCATAGGGACTTGCTCACAGAAGCCTCAGGGCTGCCAAGCCCAGATAGCAGCCTTATGGCAGGTCCGCGCACAGATCCCGGGTGCTGGTTCCCGAGACCCGGAGTGAGCCCAGCTGACAGGGTGAGTCATTTCTGATGACCATCTTGCTTCTTCTCCCTCTTGCTTCAAAGAAACCAGGATGGTGGGGGGCGAGGGTGGGGGGACACCTGGCTGGCTCAGTCAGAAAAGCATGCAACTCTTAATCTTGGGGTCCTGAGTTCAAGCCCCATGTTGAATGCAGAGATTACTTAAATAAATAAAACTTGAAGAAATAACACCCAGAACTGGAAGGGAAGAATGCCAACATTTGCTTTTGGAGAGCAGCCAGGTACCATGTGAATTATACCCCAGTAATAGCCACACACAGTGGTCTCCTGTGAAATCCCACCCTGAGCCGTACTCAGTTCAAGGTGGGGCTGAAAAGACCCTAATGATTAAACACACAGACTTGGGTCATGTTCATTCGTTCAACAGATATTTACTTAGTGCCCACTAAGTGCCAGATGCTGGGCCAGATAACAGTATGCTGGTGAACCAGCTCTCCAAAAACAAAAATAAAAATGCCCAGTTTTTTGTTGTTGTTGTTGTTGTTGTTTGAGTAGGCTCCATGCCCAATGTGGGGCTTGAACTCACAACCCTGAAATCAAGAGTTGCACGCTCTACCAACCGAGCCAGCCAGATGTCCCCCCAAAATGCCCTGATTTAAAGCATGTGTCGATTACCATGGTGTAAACCCTCGCAGCATGGTCTGTATCAGCTACATGACGTCCCTAAATGAGGAACTGGGAAGAGACAGGTACAACTGGTTCTCTCAAGCCGGGACAAGCCCACTCCGCACAAGCTCCAGAACAGGATGGGACAACGAGCCCAACACACAGACTCCACATTCAGGAGCATTCAGTAGAATAACGAACATTGGCTGAGTGTTTACCATATGCCAGATAATATTCTAACAACTCCATCATTATAAACCATTAGGTTATCACCAAAGGCCCTAGGAGGTAAGTTTTCTCATCTGATAACAAGAGACTGCACACATTATCTTGGAGTGTGACAAGAACAGTGAAGCCAACAGACGGTACCGTAATCAGTCATCAACAGTGGGGCAGGTGCAGGATCTGATGACCAGGGCAGCATCTCTGCCCGCCTGGACAAGTTAGTCAATAAACACACTCTGTTCACCCATCCCGCTGGGGAAGCCACTGAAATCTTGGGATTTCTGATGAAAGCTAGAATTACTCTAGTACAAGTATTTTCAGTTGTTGGCAAGTATTTGTATTTACCGCCTGGAGGCCTTCATTCTGCTGTTTTCTGGTTTCCGTCGTTGATGTTGAGAAGTCATCTATCAGTATAAATGTTACCTCTTTTATTTTTTTTAAGATTTTATTTATTTATTTATTTATTTTTAGCGAGAGAGAGAGAGAGAGAGAGAGAGAGCGCGCGCGCGCTGGCGGTGGGGCAGAGGGCGAGGGAGGGAGAGAATCTCAAACAGACTCCCCGCTGAGCACAGAGCCCAACATGGGGCTCGAGCTCTTGACCCTGAGATCATGGACCTGAGCCGAGAGCAAGAGCCGGACGTTTAACCAACTGAGCCACCCAGACGCCTCTAAATGTTGCCACTTTTAAAGACATCAGTTTTATTCTCTAATCCCTTGAAAACATCTTCCTCTGTAAATATCTCAACATGTATCTCTAAAATATAAGGAATAACTATTTGTAACATAACCCTAGTGCTGTTATCATATCAATAGTATTAACAATATATCACTTTTATCAACAATTCCTAATATACAGTGTTCAAATTTCTAATTGACTTACCAATGCCATATGCTCTTTAAAGTTTTAGCAATTTGTTTGTTTGAATCAGTATCCATAAGGCCCACATATTATGATTGCATGATATGTTTTTTAAAATCTCTTAATTTGGGGTGCGTGGGTGGCTCCGTTAGTGAAATGTCCCACTCTTGGTTTCAGCTCAGGTCATGATCTCAGGGTCCTGGGATCAAGCCACACGTCAGGCTCCTCACTCAGCTCGGAGTCTGCTTGGGATTCTCTCTGTCCCTCTGCCCCTCCCCTTGCTCGTGCTCTCTCTCTCAAACAAATAAATAAAAATCTTTAAAAAAAAAATCTCTTAATCTATAAGTTCCCCATACACACACACACATATTCTTCAATATCTTTCATCAGTTCTGTAGTTTTCCTCAAATAGATTTTGTATCCATTTTATAGATTTATACCTTAGTATTTCATTTTGGGGAGTGCTAATGTAAATGGTAATGTGTTTTTAATTTCAGATTTCACTTGTTCATTGCCAGTCTATGAAAAAGCAATTGGCTTTTGTATATTAAGCTTATCTTCAGCAACGTTTCTATAATCCCTTATTAGTTACAGGAATTTTTTTTAAGTAGGCTCCATGCCCAGTGGGAAGCCCAAGCAGGACTCGAACTCACAACCCTGAGATCACGACCTGAGCCAAAATCAAGAGTCAGATGCTTAACCAACTGGGCCACCCAGGCGCCCCCACAGTAACTGATTTTTGAATGTTGAAGCAGACTAGCATACCTGGTATAATTCCCACCTGGTTGTGGTATATAGTACTTTTTACACATTGTTGAATTTGATTTGCTAATATTTTGTTGAGGATGTTTGTATTTATGTTTATGAAAAACATCGGTCTATAGTATTCTCATTATATGTTTGTCTGACTGTGTGTGAGGAAAAGAGTGGCCACATAGAATGACTTACAAAGTATTTCCTCTGCTTCTCCCTTCTGGAAGAGATTAAAGAGAATTGGTATAATTTCTTTTCATAAATGTTTGGTAGAATTCACCAGTGAACAAATCTGTGCATGGTGCTTTCTGTTTTGAAAGGTTATTAATTATTAGCTCAATTTTTTGAAAAAGATATGGCCTATTCAGACTGTTTATTTCTTCTTGTGTGAGTTTTGGCAGATTATGCCTTTCAAGGAGTTTGTCCATTTGATCTAGGTTATCAAATATATGGGCACAGAACTGGTCATAAAATTCCTTTATTATCCCTTTCCTATTTTTTTTTTAAAGATTTTATTTATTTATTTGACAGAGAGAGACAGCGAGAGCAGGAACACAAGCAGGGGGAGTGGGAGAGGGAGAAGCAGGCTTCCCACGGAGCAGGGAGCCCGATGTGGGGCTCGATCCCAGGACCCTGGGATCACGACCTGAGCCGAAGGCAGACGCCCAACGACTGAGCCACCCAGGCGCCCTTATTATCCCTTTTTTAAAGATTTTATTTATTTATTTAAGAGGGAGCGAGAGCACGAGCAGGGAGGAGGGGCAGAAGGAGAGGGACAAGCAGACGCCCTGCTGAGCAAGGAGCCTGATGCACGATGCACGTGGGGACCCTGAGATCATGACCTGAGCTGAAGTCAGAGCTTAACCGACTGAGCCACACAAGCGCCTTTCTTATCTTTTTAATGTCCATGAGTTCTGTAGCAATGCCCCTCTTTCATTTCCAGTATTAGTAACTTGTGTCATCTTGCTTTTTTTCTTAGTTAGCCTGGCTAAGGACTTATCGATTTTATTGATCATTTCAAAGAATGAGACTTTGGGTTTGTTTATTTTCTCTACTGATTTCCTATTTTCTTTTTTTTTTTTTTCAAGATTTTATTTATTTATTTGAGAGAGAGCACAAGCAGGAGGAGTGGCAGAGGGAGAGGGAGAGGTGGGCTCCCCGCTGAGCAGGGATCCCGATGCGGGACTCGATCCCAGGACCCTGGTATCATGACCTGAGCCAAAGGCAGGCGCTTAACCAACTAAGCCACCCAGGCACCCCTGATTTCCTATTTTCAATTTCATTATTTCTGCTCTAATTTTTATTATTTTTCTTTTGCTCACTTTGGATTTAATTTGCTCTTCTTTTTCTAGTTTCCTAAGGTGGAAACTTAGATCATTGATTTTAGCTCTTTCTCCTTTTCTAAAAAAAAGACGTATTCTATGCTATAAATTTCCCTTTAAGCACCGTTTTTGCTGCGCTCCACAAATTTTGATGAATTGCATCTTTATTTAATTCAGAATATTTTATTTATTTTTTTTATTTATTTGACAGAGAAAGACAGAGCGAGAGAGGGAACACAAGCAGGGGGAGTGGGAGAGGGAAAAGCAGGCTTCCCGCGGAGCAGGGAGCCCGATGCAGGGCTCGATCCCAGGACCCCGGGATCATGACCTGAGCCGAAGCCAGACGCTTAACAACTGAGCCACCCAGGCGCCCCTAATTCAGAATATTTTAAATCTTATCTTCAGATTTCTTCTTTGATCTGTTATTTAGAAGCACACTGTTAAATTTCCAAGTATTGGGGGATTTTCTGGCTACCTTTCAATTATTGATTTCTAATTTAACTTTACTGGGGTCTAAGAGCAAACATTGTATGATTTCTGTCCTTTAAAAACTTCCTAAAGTGTGTCTTATGGCCCAGAATGTGGTCTACCTTGGTGAATGTCTCATATGAGCTTGAGAAGAATGTGTAATCTGTTGTTGTTGGGTGAAGTAGTCTGTAGTCTGTCTATTATATCCAGTTGATTGATGGTGCTGTTGAGTTCCACTATGTCCTTACTGATTTTCTGCCTGCTAGATCTGTCCATTTGTGACAGAGGAGTGTAAAGTCTTCAACTATAATAGTGAATTAATATATTTCTCTTTGCAGTTCTATCAGTTTTTGCCTTACGTAAAGGCACTATGTTGTTAGATGCATACATATAAGGATTGTTATGGCTTCTTGGAATATTGACTCCTTTATCATTACATAATGCCCCTCTTGATCTCTGATAACTTTCCTTGCTCTGAAGTCTACTTTGTCTGAAGTCAATATAGCTTCTCCTATTTTCTTTTGATTAGTGTTAGCATGGCATATCTTGCCCCATCTTCCTTTTTTTTTAAATAAAAAGATTGAACTTGTAGTTAAAAACTGTCCCACAAAGAAAATTCCAGGTCCAAATGACATCACTGGGGTATTCTATAAAACATTTAAAGAAGAAATAATGCCAATTGCACATAAACTCTTTCAGAAAATTGAAGAGGAGGAAATTCTTCCCAACTCATTCTATAAAGCCAACATTACTCCAAACCAGACGGGACATTACAAGAAAAGAAAGTGACAGACTAATATCTTTCATGAACATAGATATAACAATTCTTAATAAAATTTTAGCAAATCAAATCAAATAATAACTAAAAGGTTAACATCAGAACCAGGTGGAGTTTATCCTAGAAATTCAAGGCTGGTTCAACATTGAAAATCCACAATATGAAGCAAGTACAAAAGAAAAACCATAAAGGGGTGCCTGGATGGCTCAGTTGGTTAAGCGACTGCCTTCGGCTCAGGTCATGATCCTGGAGTCCGGGGATCGAGTCCCGCATCGGACTCGCTGCTCAGCAGGGAGTCTGCTTCTCCCTCTGATCCTCCCCGCTCTCATGCTCTCTCTCTCTGTTTCATTCTCTCTCTCAAATAAATAAAATCTTTAAAAAAAAAAAAAAAGAAAAACCATATGATCATCTTAATCAATCCAGAAAAAGAAATTGATAAAATACAAACAACATCTACTCTTGATTTTAAAATTAAAAAACAAAAACAAAAAAGCAACTCTCAGCACACTATGAATAGATGGGGACTTCCACAATCTGCTTGAAAAGCACCTTCTATGAAAAACCTACAAATAACATCATTTTAAATGGTGTAAAAACAAATGCTTTCCTCGAAAGATCAGAAACAAGACAGGGATGTGTCCTCTTACTAGTTCTAACTAGAGTAATTAGACAAGAAAAAAGAAATAAAAGGAATGCATATTGGAAAGGGAGGAGTATAATTGTCTTTATTCTCAGATAACATGCTCATTGATATAGAAAATCTGATGGAATCTACAAAATACCTACTAGAACCAGTAGAGTGGTTTTAGCAAGATTGCAGGATATAAAATCAATATACAAAAATTACTGTATTTCTGTGTACTTGCAGTATGCCATAAGAAATTGAAATTTTAGGGACACCTGGCTGGCTCAGTCAGAGGAGCATGTGACTCTTGATCTTGGGGTCATGAGTTTGAGTGCCATGTTAGGTGCAGAGATTACTTAAATAAATAAAACTTAGATTAAAAAAAAGAAATTGAAATTTCAAAAATACCATTCAGCAATAAATTGTTATACTCAACAACATAGATGAACCTGAAAATATGCCGAGCAAAAGAAGTCATACAGAAAAGGATACATACTGTATGATTTCATTTATATAAAATTCTAAAAAATGCAAAGTAATTTACAGGAACTAAAAGCAGATCTGTGATTACCCAGGAACTAGGAGGGGCAAGGGGGTCCAGTGGGAAGGAGTAAAAGAGAAAAACCAGAAATGAGCAAAAGTAAGCTTCAAGGTAATAAATACATTCATTATCTTGCTTGTGGTGATTGTTTCATGTGTCTGTGTCAAAACTTTACGAAATCACACTTTTTAAACATAAAAAAATTATTATATGTCATTAACTTTTTTTTTTAATTTAAGAACACTTTCCAGTTTTTAAAGCAAGCTTTGGGCAGTTTTTAAAAATTATCTTCCCCTTGGCATCTCACCTTTTTTGGAGCTTACTTTTGATCCTGGGAACTTCTTCTTATTCAGAGGAAAAAAATAACACAAATACACACCCAACTTCCCAAAATATTAGCCTTCAATCTAAAACTGGTTTTCTTTCACACATTTTCCTTTACAATGTATCTTGGCACATTCCCTGTTATTCAATTCGTCTCAGCTCCCAGGGGTGTTGGTGAGAGGCAGCTGGTTTCTAAGGTAACCACAGACAGCAAGGTACCAAGCTTGGGAGGCTGGGGTGCACACCCAGGAGGTGACCCCATAGGCAATGCAGCCGTCCCCTCAGTGGGAGGTAAGGGGAGAAGCCCCTTCTCCACTAAATGCCTTGAGATCTTCACAAGTGACGAGAGGGCAAGTTTCTGGGGGTCACGTCTCAAAGGCCAACAGAACTGAGAGCATGCAGGTAAGATCTGCCGGTCACTGCCCCATGGGCCAGAGGACCATGCCAGGCGGGCCTCCCCGTCCAGCAACACCCTCGCCAGTCTCTTCACTGTATGCCCGTACTCCTCCATCTTCCCGAGAAGCTTCTGCCTCTGCTTTGTTCTTTGGGTTTATCTTTTCCTCCAGTGCCGGCTCCATGCCTACATCATCAAGGCGGTCCGGGTGACAGAGAAGCAGACTCTGGAGCCAGACCGCCTGGGTTCCAGCTCTGTGACCCTGAGCAAGTCATTTTACCTCTCTGGGCCTCGGTTTCCCACCTGAAAATGGCGGTAATAGTTACTGCCTCAGAAGGTTGCTCGAGAGGATCCAGTGGTTAATATTTGCTGTTTGTTTAGAATGGTGTTTACACAGTAAGCACTACACGTGTTTTGGGTATTATTATTTCTTCATATTAAAATATTATTGGGAACCCATCAGGTCGAAGGAACAGAATATTCTGAGTGACAGTGAAACGATCTCTGTGACACAGGGTTAATATTGGTTCTTCTGGCTACCCAGAAGCATTCTAGAGAAATCTAAATCGGCTGAAAATCAGCCTTAGGGCTAACAATACCTTAATTAAGCAAGCCTCTCCACATCCCCTTTCCAATGGACAAAGGTTGAAGAGGGAGAAAAGTCTGCAATAAAAACGGCAGCACTCTGCCTCCCACGGTGATGTTGTCCTGCTGGGCCTGTCTCCAGAAGGAGAATGGCTGCAACCTGGAGCTGCCATTCTCCAGGACACACCAGTTTGGGACTGGGGATGCCTGCCCATGAATGAGAAGCCGTTTCTCTGGAACTCTCCCTCCGAGCCACTCCAGGTTCTGTATCACTGCTCTCCCTCAGCTATTCAGTTAAATATTAAGTTTCTAGAAGCCCTCCCAGCAAGTAGAAGCTGACCACACCTGTGGTTTTCCTTTGCTTCTCCCACCTAAAAATGAGGAGGTATGAATTCTTGTTCCAAACTAGCAATTAATGAAATTTCATGCAAATCACCTAAAACCCGTCTGCGCCATAGTTTCCTTAAGTGTAAATGAAAGAACGTAACATAACAACTAGTATCCTGCCCATCCCCCAGGATGTTGGGCAGAGACAAGGACTCATTTCTTAATAGAGTTCTGTGGGAAAAAAAAGTTCAAAGGACTATGTCAATTCAGGACATCACTTCTTCATGTTTATCCTGATTTTTCTATCCTGCGCTCTAGAGTTCACGGAGCCTGTGCTTGGTCTTATTTAGTCATTACAACCTGCACACAGCAGGTCCCGGACCTAAAAAGGGATACACCGCCACCCCCCAAACTCACTTCTTTGGACTCCTAGTCTAATGCTCTTTCCATTAACCAACCGCTGCTTCCAGCTTCCTACCACAGAGTCTGTCTTGTGCCCAATCTAATCTATGTCTTTTTTCTAAACCGAGACTTAAAATTTGCTTCAGTTAACTTCAGGGAACTCTATCCCGCTAAAGGCACCCCCTGCCCCACAGACTTCAAAGTGGAACGTACAAAGAGATGCTTAGGTGTGCACGAGGAAAACATTGAAGAATGCACACAGAGTAGTATTTAACTAGAGCAAAAATAATTGTCTAAGCTTTACTGCTAATACCCTTCTTTGACATACGGGCCGACCTAGCCCCCTCTCTGGGCCCGTGTTTCGGAAGTCATCTGTCCCGGGCCGTGAGTGACATGTTTCCAGGAACCAGCAGTCATGCTGCACATGGTTCAGACATTCATTTTCTTTATAATGTGATGCCATCTGCCAGACAAAAACGAGCCTGTTAATTGCTACAAACTTGACAATTCTTGGTAAAGACAGGGAGAATGACCATGAAAATCCTTGCTCTGCAGAGATTCACTGCTTATCTCCAGGGAAAGGCCCAACAAGAGATACCGAACATAGAGGAGATACACATTTTTACTTTACAAGGTCCTGTGTTGAGGATTAGCCAGCAAGAGGGTACTAGTGCTTACTTTCAAAAACAAACAATCCCCTTAATCTGTTCCTTCAAAGTGAACATGACCGTCTGTTAATGAGTGAGAAAGTCACACCTATGGAGAAAACATTTTGAAAATGTATGACTACAAATGCTCCCAATATCATGATTTTTAAAATGTATTTATCAAAAGCAATGTGTGTCACCTGTAAAACTTTTTTTAATTTTTTTTTTATTAAGTAAACTCTACGCCCAACGTGGGGCTCGAACTCACAACCTCGAGATCGTGAGCCGCATGCTCTAGAGCCTGGCAGGTGTCCCATCAGCTGTTAAAACTTTTGTCTGTACGCTTGAAAAACTAAGAAACAGAATTTTAAAATCTGTTCGAAAAACCTAAATGAAATTTCTTAGTGGGTTTGGACCCATTTGTTAAGATTATAAAATGCAACACCATCCAACCATTCAAGGACTAATTGACTTAAAATGTTAATTTACTAGTTGAATTTCAATTAAAACCTCTGCATCCGAGGTGAATGGACTGGAAAATGAATGTCATGATTTAATAAAGGCAATCAAGGATGCACTTCTTCAGTCTTAATCTACCTCTTTGACAATTATCTCTTCCAGTTAGAGAGCCAATGACATTCACTAAAAAGTAGGATTTGAAAAATGTACTTCATCTTGGGGCGCCTGGGGTGCTCAGTCAGTTGAGCGCCCGACTCTTGATCTCAACTTAGGTCTTGATCTCAGGGTTGTGGGTCGAGGCCCCACGTTGGGCTCCACACTGGGTGTGGAGCCTACTTTAAAAAAAAAATGTACTTCATCTTTATTTTGATCTTTTAATATTCTTACTCTAGGGCATGTTTTAGAAGATATGTAATAAAACACAGGTACATTATTAGTTTAAAATACTGCATCTATTAAGAAAGCAGAGAAAGTGTTTGGTGACCACGGGTTGGTCTGTCAGCACAGAGGGAGTGTCCACACTTGGGAGCATCATCTTTGCAGGTCTATGGGAAGGGAATAAACAAGGGGATAGTAGCATTTTGGACTGTGGTGCTTCAGATGCCAGCCGACCACCTATCTTCGAAAGTTCTGACCTGGGAGGTGAAGGCAGTGGGTCTTCCTTTTATTTGCCAACTTGTAGCTTGTCTAATTTAGGGGAAGCTCCTGGATTATTCCAATGGTCAATCGATGCTTATTAGTTTTCTCCTCTTGCAATTTGCAAACCCGCCCCCGGTAACCTTGCTTGGGTACCCCCTCCCCCACCAACCCCTACACACGGCTCACGGATGTGTGTGGCCCAGTACAGTGGACTGCGCATACATTTCCCCCAGGAACAATCCAGGTGGCATGGAAGGCAAAGAACACAGCAAACAGCATGGCGGGCAGGGTGCCTTACGACAGTATTTACCTGGGCACGAAGACCAAGTTCACTCCCCAGTCCTAGTGAAAAACTTTTCTTATCTTCATTATTTTTAACTATATATATATATATATTTAACTATAACGCTAGGGACCTTCTGACTAATGTCATGTAACCTGGAAAGATTTAGGAACTGTGATCCTATGAAAATAGAATCGGCCTTGAAAGGCTCTGCCATCGAGTCAAAAACACTGCCCAGCTGGTACCAAGGTGCCCGAGAACGCAGCAGCGGAGGGCCAGAACCAAGGGTCTCTGCCCCCACGCTGGGTGCGTGTCGGAAGCGGGGAGGCCACCGAGACCGGGAACAGTTTGAAGAGCTCCCGGCACCCAGGAAGGAGGCCGCAGGGATTTCTGGAAAATACGATGGGGACAGAGGCGGAGAGAGGGTGAGCTGCGGCGGGGGGAGCGCCGGGGCGGGAGGGAGGCGCGCCGGCGGGGAGGGGGAAGGGGGAAGGGGCACAGACAAAGGGGGGAGGCGGCCCGGGGCCGAGTTAGGGGGAAAGGCGGGGGCGGCGCGCGCTGCCTCGGGGAGCCGGGGCCGGAGCCGGGGCGGCCGGCGGGCCAGGCGGGGAAAAGCCGGGGATCCCGCCGCGCCCGGAGCCGGCTAGGCCGCGCGGAGAGAGGGCGGCGCGCTAGGGGCTGCGGGCCGCGGGGGAGGGGGAGGGGAGGGGAGGGCCCGGAGTGGGGGAGGGCCCGGAGAGGGGGAGGGCCCCGGGAGGGGGAGGAACCCGGGCGGGGGGAGAGGCCGGAGGGGGAAGGGCCCGGAGGAGGGGGAGGGCCCGGGGCGGGGGAGGGGAGGGGAGGAAGGGCGGAGGGGGGAGGGCCCGGAGGAGGGGGAGGGCCCCGGGAGGGGGAGGGCCCGGGGCGGGGGAGGGGAGGGGAGGAAGGGCGGAGGGGGGAGGGCCCGGAGGAGGGGGAGGGCCCGGGGCGGGGGAGGGGAGGGGAGGAAGGGCGGAGGGGGGAGGGCCCGGAGGAGGGGGAGGGCCCCGGGAGGGGGAGGGGAGGGGAGGAAGGGCGGAGGGGGGAGGGCCCGGAGGAGGGGGAGGGCCCCGGGAGGGGGAGGGCCCGGGGCGGGGCCCGCGGGCCGCGCCGCCGGAGCGGGGCCGCAGGGGGCGGCGCGGGCACGGGCGGCCGGCCGGGCCTGCGCCCCGAGGAGCGGCGCGCCGAGGGGGAAGGGCCCGGAAGGAGCCGCCGAGCCGCCTTCCGCGCGCGCCGGGCCGGAGCCGAGGCGGCGGCGGGCAAGCGGGCCGCGCGGCGCGGAGGGGAGCCGGGGCCGGGCCCCGCGGGGCGGGCGGCGCGGGGGCGCGAGCGGCGGCCGCGGTTGATGGCGGCCGGGGCGGCGGGCGGCGGGCGCGGGGCGCGGAGAGGGCGCTCGCGCTCGGTGCCATCGGCCCGGCGAAGGGTTTCCAGAGCTTTCGCGTGAGAGCTGCTTTTGCGGTTGCTTTTCACGGCGCTCCGTGACCGTGGTCGCGGGGCCGCCGGCCTCGACGGGGTGCCCGGGGCTTTCGCTGACTGCCCCGCCGAGCGCGCGGCCCGCGGCCTCCCCCGCTGCCGGGCCCGAGCGGCCCTCCGCGGCCCCCGCCCCGGCGTCGGCGCCGCCGGCGAGCTGAGCGCGGGGCACCCGGCACGGCCCCGCCGGCCACCGGGCGCCCGCCTGCGGGACGACAGCTGCGGGGACGGCGTCTCGAGCGCGGGCTTCGCCCGTACTTTGCGGTGAAGGCTGATTCTCCGAAGGCACATTCCTTCTGTGATTCCTGTCTTGGCCGGCGGCGCTAACCCTGAAGAGACTCGCGGTTGGGGGTTTGCTTTCCGGGAAGGTCAGAGTTTTGCCTCTTTTTCTGTCGGTTTTTTTCTCCGACGGGGGGGGTCGGGGCGGAGAACGGACACCGCGCTCGCCGGTACAGACAGAATGGAGCCTGAGCCCCCAGGGTCCTGAGAGCCGGCAGAGAGCATCGGAGCATCGGAGCGTCCGACCGTGAGGTTGGGAGGCCCTCCTCCCACCTTTCTTAAAAATTGCAGCCGACCCAGCCCCGATCGAGACCTCAAAACTGCAGGACCCTAGCTCCGCGAAGACACGGAGAAACCATGAGTGTGAGGTTACCCCAGAGCATAGACAGGTAGGTCTGCCAATAATGTGCTTTCCAACACCTTCTGAACCGAAGTCTGGGAGGGAGGTGGTGCATTTCGGTAAAAGGCGCAAAGGAAGGGTCGGGGTGGGAGCACGGGTCTCGGGGACTGTGCCGGCCTGTGTGTTTATGTGTCCTCTGTGTGTGTCCCTGTCCTGATTCGGTGCTTTTTTAAAGACGAGCAGTAAACAGTGACGCCAGGAGAGGAGAGAGAGGGGAAGTGCCCCCCTCAGCCTTTGACTTTTGCCCAGCTACAGGCTGAATTTGGGCCCCTAACTTGCCAGTTTAGGGGGCGGGAGGCAGGCACAAGCCTGGTCACGTGCGTCCCCAGGGTGGATTGGGACTGGCTTTAGGTGTTGAGCTGCTGGGGGAAGGGCCCTGGCAGGGGCGTGGGCCTCCACCGGCTGGTTGCTACGGACTGGTGGGGCTCGGTGATGGGGTGGATTCCATTTCTAGAACGAGGAGGATGTTCTTGGCCTGACTGATGGGACACGAGCACCCTTTGCACCCATACAGGTTTGGATTTTTGCCAGTGACTGATAATGGCCCCAAAATGCACAGCTCGCATTATAATTTCTTCCTCTCCAAGCTTAGGGTTTAACTTGAGACCTGCCCACCAGCGGATGCGCTAAGGTTTAATCTTCCAAGCTGTCCTTAATAAGCTTGGCTCTGCAAGATGGGCCTTCCCTCTGCCTAGAGCTGGAAAGAGTTGTTTTGGGCTCTCAGGCCTGATGGGCAGAGGCTCTGGTCCTTGGAGTGCGAGCCCAGGATCCAACGCCCTCACCAGCCTCTGGATCACTGGGGCTGCAGTTTACAACTTTGTGAGGTGTCCGCCTCCCCACCCCACCCCCAACCCTTACTCCTTAAGAATCTTAGAGACGGTTGTTTTGAGGGTGCTGCACACATCCTAACTGGGTGGATGGGTGGTTGGAGGACTGAGCAAGCAAATGAAAGCACTGGACAGTGTTGCTGGAGAGGCGGCGAAGAGCGGAGAGCCGTGGTCTCTCCATGCCAGTCAACCTTTGATCATCCATGCTAGTGGTAATTTCTTTTTGGCTGTGGAATGTGACATAAATATAATCCCTCCCAAACACTGATCTCTGTATTGCCTCCGAGTCCTGTTTAGATCAGTTCAGCAGCCCCCCACCTGGGCCCTGACTTGGCAGTGGGGTGAAGGCAGCCAGCCACAAAGGGCATAAAGTGTGCGTGTCTCTTCCCCTTGTCTTTGGCCTCCCTGCAGTTCGCATCTTGTAAAAGGAGACCCGAGGTGCATCAAGGCAGGGAGGTGACATGGTTACGTGGCCACCTTCTCCTTTTGTCGTGCTGGAGTTTGGGAATTAGTGCACCTGCCTTTTGTGGGATGTGGATGGTGAGTGATTCCTCTGAAATCAGGGATGTGAGCAGATGGAAACCCAAGTTTGGGGTGCAAGGAGGAGGCCGTGAGGGTTCCCGGGCTGATGCGAGGTGCTCCTCTGGGAGCTTGTATGTCCTCACCATCTGTGCGGATGCAGACGACGTGGGACGTGTCCCCAAGTACTTTCATAGAACAGGTCTCATCTGAGCCTCACAGCGTTTCTGTGAGGCAGACAAGGTGGAGGTTATTATTCCCGTTGTACAGTGGGGGTCCTTGAGGCCCAGGGAGGACACCTGGCTTGCCTGGTGCCGTCTTGCTGGACTAGCAGCAGAATCCGAGCCCAGATGCGTGTCTTCTGACCCAGGCTCTTTTGCTTGCCCCACGCTGGATAACTGGGTTTATGTGTTGGTCCTGTGGACTGTGGTTTCCATGATAGGATGCTCTCCGGTATTCCATTTGTACTTATGTTTTCAACAGTCTTGGGGCCGGCACTGTCATTTCCGTAGTAAAGCACCCGTTTCTCCTGTGGGGTAATGTAGCTTTGCAGACTGAGAGTGTTCGCCGCCTCTACCCCGTCTGAGGCTCAGGTCCCCTTCTAGATATCTTACCCCTTAGGCTGCGGGCTCCTTCTGCTGGACCTTTTGACATCTCAGGTTCAAGACTGTGGATTTTAAAGAACTCCTAAGTTTAGGAGATTGAGCAGAAGGACACGCTCCAGATTGTGGAGTCAGGGATTCTCACACAGTCCGTCAGTGTCCCACGTAGAGAGTCTAGGGGAAGGCGCCCAACGAGTGTTTCAGAAAAATCAAAGTACGTGACTCTTGCTCACCATGGGTGCGCAGTCTAATTGGGGAGCGAGGGAAGGGTAGGTTCCCGAAGAAGACCGAGGAACAGTGACACTCAACGGTAAGCCCCGGAAAGGCAGGGACTGCGTCCGCTTTGCTCCGCAGTGGGCCTGTGGTGAGCATTCCATCAGTACGGGACACGTGAGTGCTGGGATGAGCGAGCGTGTCAGCAAGTGTAAATTCTTCCATTTCAGAGTGTTTCAGCACTCCTGGGTTGGTTGCCCACGTAGTCAGAGCAAGGTCAGAGAAGGCCTCCGAGTTGGTGTGTATTCCCTAGGGAGGAGCCACGTGACAGAGGACTGTGATGTGGAGAAGACTTGTGGCCCAAAGTAAAGAAACCTCTGGAGTATTTCTTCAGAAGCGTCTTTAATCCCCTCTTGGGGACTGACACCTGGGTCCAAAGGAATGAGAAGTGTTTGTGACGAATCTTGATCTTCCTGTATTGATCGGTCGTTCCTGACACGCAGGCTCACGCAGCTGCTCCAGCCCCTGTCCGTTTTGTCCTCGGACAGCTTATTGCCCGTGGACACCTGTTCTTCTCAAGAGTTTCCGAAAGCGTGTTTGATGCTGCAAGCAGAGATAAGGACGCTGAGTTACTTCCGCAGGGATGGTGATGAGTTTTGCTAAGCCATCTCTATCCACTGCCTCATCTCCAATGGCAGATGGTTCCAAGCCAGCCAGGTGGGTTAGGCGTCTGCATCCATGAAACCGCTGTCCTCCGTGCAGAGTCCCATAGCCCTGTGGGCCAGCCCAGATGAGGAAGCACTAGATTTAAGCCAAGAGGTCCTGGTTTGAACCCTGGCATTCCCCTTAACTCCGCGACCTTGGGCAGGTCACGTACCTCCTCTCATTTCCTCCTGGGCGAAGCAAGCGTTCCTGTACGTGAAAGGCCTTCCAGTTCACAAACACTTTCACGCTGCGTGTCATTTGAGGATTATAACATTTATTGCATCTTCCGGGGCTGTTGGAAGGAGCAAATCAAATAAGATCGTATATTTCTTACTTTTTTTTTTTTTTAAGATTATTTATTTATTTATTTGACAGAGAGACAGCCAGAGAGGGAACACAAGCAGGGAGAGTGGGAGAGGGAGAAGCAGACTTCCTGCTGAGCAGGGAGCCTGATGTGGGGCTCGATCCCAGGACCCTGGGATCATGACCTGAGCCGAAGGCAGACACTTAGCGACTGAGCCACCCAGGCGCCCCAAGATCATATATTTCAAATTGCTTTCCAAACTGTAAAACTGTGAATTTCAGGCGGTAAACTTCTGAGCTTGGTTTAGCTTCATGCACCACTTTCTTCTGAACTAGCCCCAAAGAGAGTTTGAGTAACTGAAGGATCGTTGCATTGTTCTGAAGCATTTGACCAGAGCGAGCAGGCTTTGTGTGGGGATGCGCCTGGGGTTGGAAGGGAGCATTGGGTGATGGTCGTAGAAGAATATGAGAAACAGAAGCGCCTGCCCAAGAATTTTGATGAATGGGAGAGGCTGCAGTTACCTTGGCTGCCTTAGACAGGAATAGAAAGCCTGTGTTTAGTGATCTCTGGCTGTTCCCAGTTCAAAATAAATTCACACCCAGCAACCGTCCTTATCAGGGATCTGAGGTTGAATGTAACCTTTCCCCTTTCTAGAAGAGGCGCAATCTTAGGTGAGGTTGTGGGGGGTGGGTGGCAAGGAGGGAGGGTGGTCGTAGGTCCTAGGAATGAGCCTTGGGCTTCAGGGAAGGTCTGCAGAGAGGATTTGCTGGAAGCCCAGACTGGGCTTATCTAGAAAGGGTGGGGGTGGCTCCTGGAACTCTTCCCACCTTGGTTGCAGGTTTTTGCTTTGGTTTTTTTTAAGATTTTATTTATTTATTTGACAGAGAGAGACACAGCGAGAAAGGGAACACAAGCAGGGGGAGTGGGAGAGGGAGAAACAGGCTTCCCGCCGAGCAGGGAGCCCAATGCAGGACTTGATCCCAGAACCCTGGGATCATGACCCGAGCTGAAGGCAGACGCTTAACTGACTGAGCCACCCGGGCGCCCCTGGTTGCAGGTTCTTATCGAGCCCTGGGCCCTAGAATCCCCATTCAGCTGAGTTTAGAGGGTTGATCTCCCATTCAGAGCTACAAATAAGAAGCCACCTGCAGTGCTGAGTCTTCTCCAGAACTACCCTTGTCCCATGTGGGGTGAGATGAGAGGTGGCCGTGGATTTGCGTGGATTTTGATGCATAATCACCATTATGAGCAGGAGCAGGCTAAGCTTAACTTCAAATATTCAAACACATTTCTGAAAGAGCACTCTTTGATTAACAAATTTATTGAGCTTTTTTTTTTTTTTTTTAATCTGTCAGACTACGGTCAGAGTTCCTGCCATCCATTTACGAGAATACATAAAAAATAGGAAAAGTTAAATGACAGTATGATTTCCTCAGAAATGTAGAAGATTCTATGAAGGGCAATAGCCAACTCCCAAATTAGCATAAGACAAAGGAGTCCTGGAAGCTCCCAACCTGTACGGGATGGAGTTTGGAAGCTTTGGGGGGGCGCTCCCCGGCCCGCCCTCTAAAGGTCTGGGATTCGGATGCCGAGAGGGCTTTGCTTGGTGTGCGGTCCCGGAGGACACGAGGGCTGAGGGGTCATTTTCATCTGTGTTGCAGATGTGTCCAGTGCTCGGTGGCCCCTCGTGGGAGGCGGTGCCACGCGGTATGTGGCGAGGACCCCTTCAGGGTCTCAGACTTGCCTCCGCTACAGTTGAAGCTCGTTTCGTTGTCTTTTAATCCTGACTTCAGTGGAGGCCCTGAAGTGTCCCTCCGTCATCTTCACTGACTTCTTCAGGATTTCCCTTCTCGTTGTAAGGAACAGTAAACTGAGGCACGAATGCACCAGGAAGGAGCTTTTGAGAAGTCAGAGCAGGTGACTTCCTGCACTTTCTCCGCCACTATGTGCAGCTACTCTGATGGGTCTGATGGGCCTCTGGTCACAGAGGGGACCTGGTGGGTCCAGCAGCTTTCCAGGGGACGCCTCCCCATGATCCAGGCAACTTGCGGCCAGTCTGCTGCACAGCCAACATTTATCACAGAGCCGCTCGCCTCGCTCAGTTCTCGGTGTTCTGGCAGATAATGTGCAAGAATGTGGCGCTTACATTCTTGGTGCGAAAGGTTATTGGTCAAACAGCAGGAAACAGTGCAGGGGTAGTACGTAATTGCTGAATCTCGATGTGTACCAAAAGGTACATTTAGAGAAGAGCAGAAGGTTGGTGCCAAGGAGAGCAGCCAGGAGGGGGTGGTTAGAAATTGGGAAGAGGGGCGCCTGGGTGGCTCAGTCATTAAGCGTCTGCCTTCAGCTCAGGTCATGATCCCGGAGTCCTGGGATCGAGCCCCAGGTCAGGCTCCCTGCTCAGTGAGAAGCCTGCTTCTCCCTCTCCCACTCCCCCTGCTTGTGTTTCCTCTCTCGCTGTGTCTCTCTCTGTCAAATAAATAAAATCTTTAAAAAAAAAAAGGGGGGGAAGAGAAGAGGGGGCCTCATCAGACAAGGGGACAACCTGGGCAAAGGTCGGGATGGCAGGATTGTTGGTCTTTGTGGAGAGGACAGAGAGTAGGTTGTGGAGGTGGGCAGGATGGGGGGATGAAGGTGTTGGGAGCCGGGGAGGTTCATGTGTTCCAGGGTAAACAGTGTTCACAGAGAGAATGCTGACACTGATTCGGAGATGGGACAGTGCCTGGGGCTGGGAGGGCCCCGGGGAGGTTTTGTAGCAGTCGTGGCGAAAGATAATGTTGAAGAGGGGCAGGATCTGAAAGACATTTTGGAAGGAAAATCAACAAGGTCTGTTAAGTCTGAATCAAATTTGATTCCCAAGTTTTGAGGCTGGTTGGCTGGGAGACGGGTCGGGCCGTCGCTAGAGGGAGACCACTGCCGTTAAGTCCTGCCTCCCGTGGGCGCCCAGCAGTGGGCTGACTGTGGTACAGCCAATGGGACTTACCCCACTAGTACGTCCCCTCGACCCTTCGGTTGGGCCTCCTCGACCAAGAGGCTGTGGTCCTTCAGGGAGCCCTCCTGAGGGGAGCGGGGAGGGGAGCTGGGTCTGGGAGATCCCTGAGGAAACTGGTCCTGATCTGAGGAGGTGGGCGGGTGTTTGACGGATCTCCATGAGCTGCTCACACGGCAGCCCCACACCAAGCCCCAGGGTGCTAGGACCAGAGTTCCAGAGTCCAGGATCTTGAGTGAGAGGGTCTTCGTGGGGCCCCCGCTCGGCCACTAACTAGCTGCGTGGATTCTGTGGTGCCTGACACGGTGGGTGTTGGGAAGGCGGTTGCTTGGGCGAGGACCCAGCCTGGCCTGGGCTCTGCTCAGCTGCCACCGAAGACCTGGGGCTGGAGGCTCCGGCCTGGGCTCGCCCTAAACTAGGGACCAGCAGACATGGCTCTGGGCGCGCGGGACCTCATCCTAACGGCGTCGCGTCCCTTGGCGGACAGCCTCAGTGTCTTTCCAGCCCAGACTCCGCAGCTGGGGTTCGTGGCTCCTCCCTTCTGTTCAGCCCCCTCTGACCATCGCAGGTCTTCTCCCCGGGCCCCCCACCGGCTTCCTGGGCCCCCACGCCTCCGTCCACACCTGTACGTGGGCGTTCTCCTCCTCACCGCTGCAGGGAGACCTTTGCTGGCTCACAGCACAGACCGTGACGTTTCTGTCATTCAGTGTTCCTTCTGCACGCACACAGAGCAGTTGGACTCTGTTCTCTTCTATTTGTGTGTGTAGAATAATTTATGTAGAGGTTCGAGCAGAATGCCTCGGCCCTGGCACGCTGTGGTAGGTGCTGGTGTCCCTTGGTTCTTTCCATGTCGTAGGTTGGCGATCATGCCTTCGGTTGCCCGGGGTGCGAAGCGATGTCTCTTCGTCCTTCGGGATTGCTTCCCGGTGCCCTGTCAGTTTGCAGAGCCTGCCTGCTGCTGGCTGCCTTCACCTGCAGCTCCTTCCGGACGTTTCCAGTCCCCAGCCTGCCTAGCCAAGGGCTTCAAGAAAGCAGCTCTACACTTTGCTGCCAGGAACTGAGACCAAGAATTCCCCTTGCTCTTCGTGGTTCTAGGTCTTGGGCGCTTGGTATTTCTTGTAGGGACAGAGCATCCTTGTTGGGGTTGCTGGCCTCCAGTGGCTCAGAGCTCGGGAGAGCTCCCCCTTGGCGGCCTGGCTTCCGGGCTGCCTTTCCCCGCAGGGGTCTGACGGCACCGGGCCCCCCCTGCTATTGTCCCGCCTGCCCCGGGCTGGCCCCATTCATTTCCCAGAGCAGACTGCCCTGCAGAGAAAGGCCACTGCTGTTCTAGGGGAGGTGGTGGAGAGAGTGTAGTAAGTAGCTTTGTGAATGGGACCTTGTATGAGACTGCGCCGCAGACCCTTTCTCCCCAGGCCCTGGGGTTGGGAACAGGAACCACTCGGCTTCCAGTGTCTTCACAGCAACAGGGCTGGGGTTTAGGAGTGTCCGTGCCATCCCTCAGCTAAGAAGGTTGGTCGACTTCATGAATCTTTAGGCCCTGGGGTTCAACGTGAGTAAGCTGCATGCTGTGCCCTCCGGGAGCCCGTGCTGGGGGCGGACAGACAAAAGGATGCAGGAGGTGGTGATAGCACCCTGAACTCTTCTGTGATTCCAGCTGGAGCACATGGGAGAGACTCTGAGGAGGGTTTCCTGGAGGAAGGGACCTTAAATGGAGGCCTAAAACTGAGAGCCGGGCTTGAGAGGGCAGGTCCAGGTAGAGGGGGCACGCATCAGAGGCCCGACCGCTAGAGAGAGCATGGTGTGGCGGGATGGGGGGTCGCCGTGGTCTGTCCTGAGACCACAGAACAGTAGATCCGTGAACCTGGACAACAGGAAGGAGCCGGGGCCTGGGGACCGTGGAACCCTGTGTTAGGGCATTTGGACTCTATCCTGAGGGCCACGGGGCACCATCACCAGACTTATGTAGGGAGCAACATGATAGGATGCACTTTGGAAAACCGCGTCCCTGCGGCTTCAGTGGAGAGGGGCAATGGGGGCAGGGAGCCTTCGCTGCAGGTGGAGAAGGACGGGTGGGGGACTGAGCAGGTGGCTATGTGGGGGAGGACGACGTCCCTGTTCTTGGCATGGGTGTGGGGTGGGGGGTCCCCCTCGATGAACGCCAGAGGGATGGGTTGCAACCCTCTGGGGCGGAGCCAAGGGCAGGTGCTGAGTGCAAGCTGGCACCTGGGCCTGGCGGGCCAGGGTGGAGAAGCACACATGGGGTGCTCACACGTCCAGGTGAGACAGAGGGGCGGGGTCCCACAGAAGAGGCTGGTGGGGGGAGAACGGCAGAGAGGCAGAAGGCCAGCAGGGTCAGATGCCCCCACGAGGGGAGGCAGGGGGCATAGAGGAGGGAGAGAGAACTGTCTGGAGGTAGGAGTATTTCCGTGGCCTTTGGGCGTGGGGGGCAGGCAGGAGCCAGAGAAGAAGAGATGAAGAAATGGAGATAGACAGTCTAGTCTGAACTTGTACAAAGTTTGCTCAGGAAGAAGCGGAGGAAAGACGTAGCTGCCGGTCCCTGTCGGTAGGACTTTGAGTTAACTTTTCCAAGGCAGGACTGGCTGCCTGAGGTGGAGCTTGCCCTGGGAGGCACGCAGCAGAGGGCTAGAGACTCGTTCCCGTTCGCCCACCATTTCTGAGTCCGTGAGTTTGGATTGGGGTTGGGCCCGAGCATTTGCATCTTTCGTGACCTCCCGCGTGGCAACTGTGCAGGTGTAGGCGTGGGTCAGCGGACCGTGGTCGGTGCAGGACACGACCTGCCGGTCCCCGTGGGTTTCCTAAACCCCACTGCAGGCCTCTGGATCACCTCAGTACACGGCAGAAAGCCAGCGGAGATCCTGGTTCTCCCAGCAGGGCGTGGGCCGGGCCTGATGGCTCTGCTTCTGCTTCAGCTCTGGCCTCTCACCAGTTCTGAACTTGGAGCCTGACAGGGTGAGAAAGGACTGCACGGGGCAGAGCCTCCTCCCCTGTCAGATCCCACTGCACAGCCCTTGGTTTGGGATATGGGGATTTTTTACATGTTCAGTACATTCATCAGATACGTATTAATGTGAGGAAGTGCTCTCAGCCCTGGGGATACGCTGGGACTAGAGGCTGTTGGGGAAGACAGACAACAAATAAGTAGCTTGTTATTTATGATGCAAACGTAAGTGAGTTTAGTAAAAGCTGGGTTCATAACTGTCAAGGCGAAATGAGAGATCAGTTGAGAGAGCGGTCAGTGTGTCAAGTAGGGAGGCCGTGGATGACGGAGAGAGGGATGGAAGTTCCGGGACCCAGGAAGGAGTGTCTGGATGGTGCCCCTCTGTTCTGTGCGGTAGAATGCATTGTAAAGCGGTTTTGTCCCTTGTCTTATGGGGGCCGCCGGCAGGGATTTGCATTCACTCGTTGCAGACAGGGAAGCAAGCCCAGAGAGGCTTTAGTGACTTACCCGAGTCTGTACACTAGTAAGGGACGGAGCCGGGATTAGAGCCCAGCATAGCATCCCCCAGAGCAGAGCGCTGTCCATTTCCCTCACCCGCGGGGCCTGCTGGGCATGCGCGTCCTGGGAGGGAGCCACGCCTCTCCCCAGTAAGCGTTCCCTGCCCGTGGCCCACTCGGGACTGTCCTGGAAGCAGGGAACTCCGCCCTCCTTCTGCCTCCTGCTTGGTTCCTGACCAGAAGAGGATGGCACGCCGGTGGGGGCCAGGAGGGTTGGGGGGGTGACGGGAAGAACACAGTGTCCTCAGAGGTCACTCTGCGCTCGACCACACGGTGTGGCACCTCCGAGCTGCTCAGGGGCTTCTCTGTGTCTGTGGTACTGGGACTGTGGCCCGGGGGGGAGGGGGGAGTTTTCCTGAGTGAAGGGATGCAATCTTTATTTAAAGATTTTATTTTTAAGTCATCTCTACACCCAGCATGGGGCTCAGACTTACAACCCCGAGATCAAGAGTCACACACTCTACCAACAGCCATGAACCAGGCACCGCAGCAATTTTTTCATTAGCAGCTTTATAGAGAATAATTCACATGCCTAAAATTCACCACTTTAGAGTGTACAGTTCAGTGTTGTTTAGCATATTCCCTTGCTAATTTTGGAAAATTTTCATCACCCCAAAGAGAACCCTTGTGCCTACAGCGGTCGCTCCCCACTGCCCCTCCCTCAGCCCCAGGCAGCCATTAATCTGCTTTCTGTTTCTGTGGGTTTGTTTATTCTGGACATTTCCTGTAAAGGGAATCCTACAGTCTGTGGCCTTCGGTGCCTGGCTTCTTTCCCTTGGCATGATCTTTTCGGGGTTCATCCACGTCCTGGCGTGTGTCAGCAGTTGGTTCCTCTTTGTGGTCGAAGGTGCTCAGCCGTGCGGGGAGGCCACCTGTCTGTCTGTCCTTCGTTGGCGGGCACCTGGCTTGCTCCTGCTTCCCACTGGTGTGAGTGATGCCGCTGAGGACATCACGGGTAGGCTTCTGTGGGGACGTATGTTCTCATCTCTCTTGGGTCTGTACCTGGGGGTGGGGGAGGGATTGCTGGATCGACTGTAGCTCCATGTGCCGTGTTTTAAGGAACTGCCAAACCGCTTTGCAAAGTGGCTGCACCACTCTCTGATCCCACCGGCACGCTCTGCGCGTCTCTGAGACTCGGAGCCCCGCGTCCTCGCAAGTGCTTGCTGATGTCTCTCTTGACTGGGGCCGTGCTCGCGGGCGTGCGGCAGGTTCTCCCTGTGATTTCCATGGGTGTCTCCTCAGTGACAACTCGTGTCGAGCATCTTTTCATGTGCTTGTTGGCTGTTTGCATATCTTCTTTAGACGAATGTCTGTTCAAACCCCTTGCCCGTTTTTGTTTGGATTATCGATCTATTGTTGAGGAATGCATACTTACCCTCGCTGGCCTCAGTTTCATCATAAAATGGGAGAGTGGGATTTGATGTCTGAGATGCACGTCCCCACGTTCTCTGTAACAGTCATCTTGCTGATCTGGGACTCTGAGCTTTGTTTTCACCCTGGGGTCTTACCGCTGCCGCTTTGGTTATTTACCCCGGAGACTGAGTTGTTTGGGAGCCCTGCGAGCTCAGTTACTTTGGAAAAGTGTGTTCCCAACAGGGGTCAGAGTGTGTGTGTGTGTGTGTGTGTGCGCGCGCACGCATGTGTTCGTTCCAGAACAGACTGAGGAATGGTGCTTGATAGGGTAGGAAGCACAGAGGAGCGGGGGATGGGAAGGTAGCTGGAGAGGTAGAGAAAAGACTCTCCAAACGCGGTAACCATGAAGTTCTCCTTTTTTCTTTTTAAAAAGATTTTTATTTATTTATTTATTTGACAGAGAGAGACACAGCGAGAGAGGGAACACAAGCAGGGGGAGTGGGAGAGGGAGAAGCAGGCTCCCCACAGAGCAAGGAGCCCGATGCGGGGCTCGATCCCAGGACCCTGGGATCATAACCTGAGCTGAAGGCAGTCGCTTAACCAACTGAGCCACCCAGGCGCCCTCTCCTTTTTTCAACTCCGAAGAGTCCTGGCAGATGCAAAACGGATGCTCTCTCAGCGTCTGACCTGCTGGCGACCTGTGCAGCCTCCAGACCGATGCTCGGTCCTCAGGGCTCGTCCCTGCGAGTCTGCTTCATTTCATTTCCTGTCTTGGTGAGCTTCATTAGGATTGCTGTGGCAAGAACCAGGATGCAAACAGGCAAAGGCTAAGAACTCACGTGATATAATCACCCTGCGGCCCTGAGCATCAGTAGGGTGCTTCCCCTCTGCAGAGCACTCTCCACCTGCCATGTACTTTAACCTCACCGTGGGCGTGTGAGGGGAGCCTGGGGTGGATGAGGGAGGTTGACCTGGTTTCCCTCTCCTCCTTTCCCCCCTCGGCCCCAGGACACACTGGACAGCTCCTTCCCATGTTGGAATTGCTCCCCTTCTAATTCAGCTTTACTCCTCTGTCTTCCCACGAATGAGGGGTCTTCCCTCCCTGGGGGACCCGCTTGTCCATATGGCTGCCCTGTCTGTCCTCATCGTCACGTGGAGAGCCTTTTCTACGAAAGCTACGGGATTGGAAAATCAACTGGCCAGGCGCCCACAGCTTCAGGAAGGCATGCAGGAGACGGGGCGAGGGGGGAGGACGAGAGAACCACTGGCGGCCCGGATCCAACGGGAACCCCAGGCTCTGTCCCCTCCGCCAGACCCCAGCCCATCTCACCGGGCCTGACATCCTCTCCGCCAGCATCCACCCCTGGCCTGTGCCGCGCCATCACGTGTCTTCCAGATGCCTTGGGGGAGGTAATGGGGCCACGTGGTCCCTGACCTTGCGCCTCCTTAATGACCAGTGACGTTGAGCAGCTGTGCTGGTGTGTACTGCCCCTTTGCGTACCTTCTTTAGAGAAATGTCTCTGTCAAACCAACCTTGCATTCCTGGGACAGATCCCACCTGGTCATGATGCATCATCCTTTTCCATGTTGATGGATTGGATTCACTCGTACTCTGATGAGCTTTTGTGCGTTACTCCCACTTAATCGTGATGACAACTCCCTGAGGTCAGGGTCCTCGTGGAGAGGCCGACATGGGGTGGGCAGCGTGCCCGGGACTGCGTGGCATCAGAACTGTACCAGGAATGCAAGACTTTCCAGCGTAATCTCATTTTCTTTCCTGGGCTTCACTTTGCCCCTCTTCTTGGTGTAGATAACCAGCAGTTGATTTCCTTTACTGGGGCTGCTCTCCTTGCTGGAAACCTCATCGTTATTGCTCAGATTGAAAATTCCCAGACGGTGTGGTCTCCCTAATGCTCTTGTCATGTGACCACACAGGTAGGACTTAACGTTGGGTGCATTTTGGATGATGATGAAATTTATATCCTTGACGGTCATTGATTTGATTGTAAACGTGTCATTGTCCCTTTATGGAGTCAGGAGCATTAGAGAGCAAGGACATACGTGTGATGCTTCTCTCTTGTTGGAGAGCTCAGCATTTGCTGTGCCCAAACAAATATTATAAAGCCTTAATAAAGGCCGGAGGCTAGGAAGAGTGCATCTTCGGAGCGCCTGCCTGAAAGCACCCCTTAGAGGTCCCTACCATCCCGTGCTGGCCACGGGCTCATCTCGTGTCCTGCCATACCTGTCTCTCCCTCCTTCCTGCAGAGGGACTGGTTCATCAGACTCTAATCACTGAGAATTTACTGATAGAATCTCAGCCTTAAATCTTTGGCTTTTTCTGTCTTTTCTGATGTGAGCATCAGCAGACTGAAATACACTTCACATTGAGGTACATGCACTTGGAGACCCAGAAAGGCTCTGGGGCAGCCCAGGAGGGTGAGTGGGGGGCACGTGGGCAGCTACCTGTGAGTATGTGATACTGGCAGGCACGAATGCTTCTGCACGCTCACCGTCGACACATAACTCAGCTGCTTTATGCGTGCCAGCGTCGTAATGCATCCTTGCTCTGTGATCACCTTAGCTCCTGTTCCAGTGTATGATGGGAGGAGGGGTGACAGTTCATTTCAGTGGTAGTCAAAGCCTGACGTCCCTGAGAATATGTCTCCTGCAAAACAAAACTGTGTATTAAATTACAAAGGTAGATGAAATTGCTTTTTGGATTATCTGTTTTTGCTGATTATTTGTGCTGCCTCCCCGAAGGGGGTGTTTGGGACTTGCCCGTGCATTAATTGATTAAATAACCGTTTGTACGTACAAGTAGATAGAATGCAAGAGTGTATGTACGTATGGTGATTTTCCCTGTTTTAAATCCAAAGGCCATTGCCTCATTTTATGATCTAGCAACACTGCGACCTGAGTAATGAACAGAATGTCCTGGGGCAGGTTTTTCCTGCTATTAGCAGGAAAAAACATCTGCCTGCATCTCTATAATTGAGAAGGGCAATGTTTAGTTTAGTTTCTGCTGTGGGCCCAGAGTACTTGTTTCCCTTAATGCTGGTTTTTTCCCTTTCAGTAGCTTTATTGGGGTATATTTGATGCGCAGTCAAAATGCACACACGTAGAGTATGCACCTGGATGCGGTTTGACAGGTGTGTACATCTGTGACATCATCACGACCGCCAGGATAACAAATGGACTGATCACCCCCAAATGCCCCTTTAGTCTCTCTTGGCCCCCGGGGGACTCTCGGGGGAGTTCCTGTCACTGTAGATTGGTTTACATCTTCTGTAACTCTGTGTCATGCACTGTGACCCCTTTTCCTGTCTGACTTCTTTCACTCAACACCATCATTTAAGGCTACCCCATCTTGTACCGATGAGCATGTGTTTCCCCACGTGGAGGTTGTTCATTTCTCTCAGCACTGTTTCAGTTTCTAGTGAACTGGTCTTTCTACATCTTTGGTCAGATTTGTCCCTAAAGGTTTCATATTTTATTTGTTGATTTATTTTAGAGAGAAAGTGCGCATGAGCAGGGGGAGGGGCAGAAGGAGGGGGGGAATCTCAAGCAGACTCCACGCTGAGCATGGAGCCTAAGGGGAGCTCGATCTCACGACCCTGAGATCTTGACCTGAGCTGAAACCAAGAGTCAGACGCTTAACCGATGGCGCCCCCCAGGTACCCCCCATGTTTCATATTTTAAACAGCAGTTTTTACAAACCACTCTTCAGTTATTTCTGTGAATATATGTGGACACAAGTGATTATTGTTGTTGTTTTTAAGATTTTATTTATTTGACAGAGAGAGACACAGTGAGAGACGGAACACAGCAGGGGGAGTGGGAGAGGGAGAAGCAAGCTTCCCGCGGAGCAGGGAGCCCGATGCGGGGCTCGATCCCAGGACCCTGGGCTCATGACCTGAGCTGAATGCAGACGCTTAACGACTGAGCCACCCAGGCACCCTGATTGTTGTATGTTGACCTCGGATCCTGCAGCCTTTTTAGTTCTTGTACATTTTTTGGTAATTCCCCAAGATTTTAGAATCTTCCTGTCTGGTTCTAGTTTACCTCTTCGTTTCCAATCTGTGTATTTTTGAGTTTTGGAGAAAGTCAGGATTTTACTACCTTTTGCTAGACCTGTAGAGATGTCGGGTTCTCCCTCACTAGGAAATCTTTAAAAATAAGAAGCAAGAAGATCATTAAGTCCTTCTCTCCAGTAGGATCAGACGTGTGTGTGTCAGATACCCTCATGACCGGGGGAGGAGGCAGGCATGTGAAGAGGTGAGCAGAGTATGGACCACCGTCCTCGTGATCCGAGCGCGTCTGGCGCTTAGAGGCCGGACCGTTCAGAACCGGGGACAGGGAGATGGTGTCGCAGGCCTGCTGCCCGGGTGCCAGGATTGAAGAAGGAACAAATACTCGGAGATGGTCAATGGGAAAATAGTGAAACCACTCTGTCCGGATTGGTTGTTTACTTCATTATTACTGAGAGTCTGAAAAGAATACATCTTTACCTATAGCTCTTGTTCTTCCTCCTGTTTTCTTTTTGTTTTTAAAAACCTCATGTGGTGTGGCAGCAGCCTGTGCTTCTGGCCCGAAGCCTCCCTGACCTGAGGCCAAGGGCCATGCGAGCAGGGGTACCAGACGTGGTGGTCTCAGTCCTGAATGATGCCACGTCCTCGGAGAACCCTGCGAGTTGGGTCCTGTTGCCCCATTTCTGCAAGGCTCTGTTTTGTTTAAACGCACGGTAGCATGTGTCCTCTTATTTTGTATATTCAAGTAACTCTTGAGATCTTTGGGATTTTTTTTAAGATTTATTTATTTGAGAGAGAGAGAGCACGCACATGCGTGAGGGGCAGAGGGAGAGGGAGAATCCCACGTGGACTTCCCGCTGAGCACGGAACCTGACCTGGACCGAGGGGGGCGGATGGCTGGCGCTGGATCCCAGGACCCTGAGATCTTGACCTGAGCCAAAACCCAAGAGTTGGACACTTAACTGACTGCACCACCAGGCACCCCACAACTCGCGAGATGTTTACGCTTCTCCCACCACATGCATTTTGGGGGCGCATGCTCTCGACCTCGTGCCCCCGGCGTATTTCCCAGGGTCTGGCACGGGGAAGGTGTGTGTATATTGGTGTAGCTGCTCTTTAGCCTGGTTGTCATGCTTTCGGTAATACAGGATTGTTCCCATTTTACAGATAAGATGTCTGCGGGCACCAGGGAGTAAATGGTGGTAGGTACTTTTTTTTGCTAGAGAATTTCGTATTTTATTGGTTTGTTAAAATGGGATGATTTAGGCAACACTAACCAAACCAGCACTCCTCGTTTCGGTGGTGGGGAGCCTTGCTGCTCACAGAGGAAGACCGTTGAAAGCCAGTAACATGAGAAGTAGCTCTGTTCTGTTGCGTGCCCTCCGCAGCACGAGGGGCGGAGGCTGGCCTGTGGGTGGCCGCGTGGCTGTGGCTCCCGGCAGATGGCAGACGCACGTGCCGCTGACCCCGTGCTGAGAACCTGACCCGGGTTCTTCCTTCGCTGCTTCATCGGTGACAGAAAGCTTGCAGATGCCCACACTCCTCATTCGTGTCTGAGACCTCGGCAGCCGTGACCTCCCTCTTCCTACCGCCATTCCAAGAGGAGTCTGTCCCCTTCCCGAACCGAGCCCTCGCAGAGCACGCAGACCGACAGAGCTGGTGTAGGGGAGGGGGGCTGAGTTGGTGCTCTTGACCGAGCGAATGAGTGCGTCCGTCGCACCACGGGAAGCCCAGCTGCCGGCCGACGTGAGTCTGGTGGTGGGTTTTCCGCCGGTGCCTCTTTCCCCGTGGGGGCATCTACTGGTCCGAGTGTGGTAAGGTCCTCCGTGACCTCACGACCCTCCGCAGCGCGCCCTCTGCTCACAGAGCCCCTAGAGGGTGGTGGTGGCCTGCGAGCTGAGACACGGAGGGGACAGTCCCGGCCTCCGGTAGCTCGCAGGCCATTAAACAGACTATACACTTGACCCTTGAACAGCGCAGAAGTCGGGTGCCTACCACCCCGCCCCGGGCAGTCAGAAACCCACCTATAACTTCTGGTTCCCCAGTAGCCTAGTGATCCCCGGAAGCCTCACCGACAACTTAACATCGACAAATGTGTGTTTGGTCCATTATGTTGTAGGCCGTGCTCCCCCAGTAACGTGAGCTGGAGAGAAGACGCTGTGAAAGCCCCGAGGAAGACTCGGAGCAGCCGCGGTGCCTGGTGTACTTCCCGAACAAACCCGCGGTTCCCCCGTGCTGTTCAGGGTCAGCCGTGCCATGCACGCTGGATGCAGCGCGGGGAGAGTTCGGGCCCAGCGCCGAGATCGCTGACCCAGCCGGGGGTGAGGGGCTGTTCTGAGCGCTTTGCACCTCATAACCCCCTCAGCCCGCATGGTAACAGCCCCGTGAGTTAGGTACCGTCAGTGTCCCCGTGTTACAGCCGAAGTGAGGAGCTGTAGGGAGTCAAGGTCACACGGCTGGGAGGTAGGGCAGGAGGATCTGAGTCCAGGCACCAAAGCTGTAGGTCTGCTCTTTGCTGCACTATCTCCTGCAGGAGAAATAGACATTAGTATGGAATTGACAGGATTTATTATTTAACTGGCGAGCGGACAGAGAGAAGGAGGACTTCAGGCACCCTGGGAGTGTCTGCCCTGGGGGACAGAGGGTGCAGGAGGAGGCTGGAGGTCTCTGGGGCATTGACTGAGTATCTGCAGGTCGAATGTCACCGCTGAAAGTTACAAATGGGAGTCGGGAACTAGAGGGAGACCAAAGGGCTAAAGCAGACGTGGGTCCTCGGTGTTCCAGAGCCGGCTAAAGGCACCAGAACAGGCAGGGTCCCTACGAAGGGGGTGTAGGGCAGGGCTAGCGGCCCACGTGGTGGGACAGAGTGGGGCCTGGTTAGACGAGATCTGCAGAAGAAGGCCTGCCGGCTGAGGGACTCGCAAGGGTGAGGGGTCGGTGATCTCACTGAGAACCGAGTCCTGGGGCAGAGGCCAAACTGCAGTGGGTTGAAGAGGGATGGGAGGTGAAAGGAGAGCCAGCAGGGCAGATGAGCCCTGGACCCTTCCCAGAAGTCAGGTGGGCGAAGGGGAAGGGGTCGGCTGGTGGGGCTGGAGGAGCTTGCTTCCTCGGGAAGCAGTTCTCCGCAGGTCAAGAGGGATTTGGGTAAATTTGGGTTGAGGAGTCAAGCCCTGGAACTGGAGGGACGGTGGAGGTTTAGGGGGGTTCCCGAGGAAGCAGAGGGGAGTGGGGCCAGGGCAGGGGGAAGGGGTGAAGAGGCGAGTGAGCATGCTCTGAGGAGCTTGCAGGAGGGAAACTGAAGGGGCTCTGGTTCCTCCCGTGAGGCAAGAGGCAAGACAGTCTCGTGGCAGAGGGTGACCTTGAACACACAGCTGGGGGCAGTGGTAGGAGTGGGATGAGCCGGCCAGCGAGGCAGGGTCAGCGGCAGGGTTGCCACAGGCGGGAGCCCTAGCGCAGCAGACTGGTTGGGGAGGCACTCCCCGCTCTCGGGCGTTGGCGACAGGCGATGCCAGGGAGGGAGGGACACGGAGGGGCCTGGCACAGTCACTGAGCCCAGACGGCGGCAGCACCGAATGCTGCCCGGTGCTCAGAACCGTCCTGTGAGGCAGGCTGTTTTCCAGATTCGACATAGGGGATTTGACCAAAATCCTGAACTAGCACTTAGAGAAACGACGTCCTTTGGATGGATGAAGGGTAGGTGTCTATCAGCGTCCTAGGGAAGGCCTTCTCCTCCACTCAGTAAAACCAGAAAAGCCGTGTGTTTTTTACAGCTTTATAGAGCTATAGTTCCCATAGCATAAGCACCGGTAGGTGGTTTGGGGACAGTCAGAGTTGTGAGGCCATCACCCAGTCTCATCTCAGAATTCTCCAGTTTCCTGGGAAGCAGCGCGTGCTCATTAGCGGTCATTCCCCTGTCCTGCCCCCCGACCCCAGCCCCAGAGAGCGCCCTGCTGTCCTCCCTGTGTCCAGGGATGTGCTTCTCCTGAAGATTCACATGTAACGGAACCCCCCCAACATGCGGTCTTGGCGCCTGGCTCCTCCCTGAGCGCCACTTGTTGGCGGAGCTTCGTGTTGTATGCGTGTGGAAGCGCTTCCTGCCTGGGGGGGTCCATCCCGTCGTCCAGACACCACCTCGGGGTGCCTGCTGTGGACTTCAGGTTGTTTCCTCTTTGGGGCTGCACTGTGATCAACGCTGTCATGAACATCCGCGTACACGTGTGTGTCTGAGGTATGTTTTCAGTTCTCCGGGGTCAGACCTGGGAGTGGGGCTGACGGAGCGTGTCTCTGTGCGTCTCTGTGCTGTTCTGATGAGCCGCCGAAGCGCATTCGCGGCGGCCGTGTGACCGTGTCCTCACCAGCAGCCTGCGAGGTTCCGATTTCTCCACATCCCCACCAACACTTGTTGTTTCCCATTATTTTGGTTTTAGCCGTCCTAGTGGGAGTGAGGTGGTGTCTCATTGTGGTTTTGATTTGCATTTCATTTTTTTTTAAAGATTTTATTTATTTATTTGACAGAGACAGCGAGAGAGGGAACACAAGCAGGGGGTTGCATTTCCTGAAGACTGACACTGCATATTTTTTCATGTGCTTATGGCTGTCTGTATGTCTACTTTAGAGAATGGTCTATTCAGATCTTTTGCCCATTTAAAAAAAGGTTTTTTTATTGTTGTTTTGTAAGAGTTTTGTATATATTCTGGTTACAGATCCCTTCCCAGATACATCGCTTGCAGATTCTTTCTCCCATTGTGTGTGTTGCCCCTTCACTTTTTTGATGTTGTCCTTTGAGTATGCAGGTGGGTCTTACTTGTTTTGGGGGAAGGGTGAGATGAATCAGGTAGTGCCCCAGGCAGCAAGGTCCCGTTGGGAGAAGGCAGGAGAGCTTCAGTGAATGAATGTTGAACCCGGGGGTGGGGTGGGTGCTTCTATGGTGAAGAAATGGCTCGGGGCTAAGATGACAGGTCCTGGGCTCCTTGGTGTGTTTTGAATTTCGCAGTCGGGTAGACTAGCTGTACCTCTGCAGAGTTTTCTGCCAGCCGGCTTAGACCAGCAAATGAATTTGCATCGATAGGGAGTCCTCTTGGGTTTGGGTCAGTTCATGGCTCAGACTGGGTGAGAAGCTAGGACGAGTAAGAGAAGGGCATTTACGCGCTCCCTGTCCCTTTCAGAGCTCAGCACAGCCCACTGGTCTCAGCGCTGCCAGAGAGCCCCGGTTTCTGGTGCCAGCACATGTCACTCAGTGCTTTCTGTATACACCTGGCTGTGCGTTTGCACTTCTCTGCTTGTCCATTGCACACCGTGCCCCTAACACCTCAGGATGGTGAGTTTCCCAAGGACAAGAATCATGTGCACACGAGCATGTGTGCCCAAACGTCTGAGTCACGTCTGTGGACCAATAGTCATTAAAGATTGATAAATACTGTGAGGGTAAACACAAAGGTTTCTGAGCCGTTGGGGAAGTATGTTAAGTGTAAATCCATTTTGTACTTGATAAGCAGACTTTTGGCAGAGATGAAGGAGGTTACCTGAAAGTCATGATTTTTAAGTTTAATGCAGACATGCTTGGGTTTTAAAGATGTGCAAGGGTGTTACTCTAAACTGCCCCTAGAATTTAAGTTCAGCCCTCGTTATCGACTGGTGACACGCCAGGCAGTCCAACTTCTCACTTCCTGTGGACTGGATCTTTCCTAAGTGCCACATGTGCAACCTCATGACCTGCCTAGAATGGAAGCAGGCCTTCCTTACAGGCCTGAAAGCAGAGCCAGGGCTTGCCTTTCATCCTCTCCCCACCTTGTGAAGGAGCCCCCTCTGCGCCACTCAGAGGTGCAGCCGTGGGCTCCAGGCCCAGAGCGAGAAGCCCTGAGGGGTTGGACAGAGCAAGAGATGCCGAGCCCATTTTTCCAGCTTCTCCCAGGGTGGTTATTTCCAGAATGGCCAGCATGCTAACACCGGTGTGCAAACACACCCTGGCCTGAGCCAGGAGCCCTGGGTTCTGGTTCTCATGCTGACACCAGGGGACCCCGAAGATGTCACGTAAAAGCTGTGTTGCTCAGCTCGGGCTGCCATAACAAATAGACTGGGTGCTTTTCTCATAGTTCTGGAGGCTGGAAGTCCGAGGTCAGGGTGGCACGCATCTGGGTTCTGGTGAGCCCTCTCCTGACTTGCAGACGGCTGTGTGCTCACCATGTGCTCCCACAGCTTGTCCTCGGCATGTGCACACCTGGGGCGGGGGGCCGCTGTCCTGTGTCGTGAGGGCGTTCCGTGACCTCATTCCACCCTCTTTACCTCCCAAAGGCCCATGTTCTTCTACACTGGGGGTTAGGGCTTATTAGCACAGCGATTTGCAGGGACACACGTTCAGCTCATAACAACGGCTCTGATGAGATGATCCTCAGTCTCCTTGTCTGCGAAATGAGATTGGAGGCATCGAGATCCTCGCTTGCTTCTGACGACGATGACGGTGCAGGCAGGGCATGTGCATGGTTTTCTATCTTGAGTTCTGTGAGATGCGCCCCCCTGCATTCTCTCAGGCAGCACGGAACTGAATACGTTAGGAGTTAGTGGGGCTAGGTGTATTCTTTCATTCCGTGGGTATTTCTGAGCATCCGCTGTTGTAAGCACCGAGGCTGCAGTGGGGAACAAAACTCTGCCTTCCTGGAGCTTCCGTTCTAGGCAGATTAAGTAAGAAATAAAATTGGGGGGCGCCTGGGTGGCTCAGTCAGCTAAACGTCCGACTCTTGATTTCGGCTCAGGTCATGATCTCAGGGTCGTGAGTTCGAGCCCCACGTCGGGCTCTGGGCTCAGTGAGGAGTCTGCTTGTCCCTCTCCCTCTGCTCCTCCCCCGGCTCGCTCCCTTTCTCTCTCAAATAAATAAAATCTTTTGAAAAAATAAATAAAATGATAATGCACTAGGTAACCATTGCTAAGGAGACAATGTCAGGAACGTGGGGTTGCAGTTTTCAGGAAGGTGCTGTTTGAGTCAAGGGGCGGGAGCGTGTGTTTAATTCTGCATGGCCAGGTGGGAAGCGGAGACCCTGTGAAGGCAAGCACCTTCGTCCAGAACCCCACAGCTGGCCTGCTGCCCGCTCGCCGACTGCCCTGTCTCCCTCCCATAACCCTCCTCCCCGCTCCCCGTCACCCACTTTTGTGCCAGACGCTCTGCGCTAATTAATGATTTCACAGCCTTTTTTAAATCTCCGCCCAAAGACCGTAATGAGGAGTTCTACTTCCCGCCCCTGCCACCGGAGTCGGGGAGGATCTAGACCCACTCCTGAGGCCGTCGGGTGTCTTGAGAGCGCCCCCAAGCCCCTTCTCCCCGGCCAGCCTTCCCTTTGTGGCCCTGGCTCACCCCTTTCTCCACATCCTTCTGGGAAGTCCTCCGTCCCAGATCTTTTTATTCAGGCATTCTCTTGCTTTACCCTTGGCCCTTCTCTTGCGCCTTCTTCTCTTCCTTCACCTTGCGTGTTCACCACCCCCCGTGTCCTTTCCTTGTGGGGGCAGGGCTCACAAGGGGAGGGGCTCTCCGGTTCCCCATGCCAGGTCACGCCCCCTTGCCCCCCCCCCCGCCCAGCGTGTGCTGACTCCCGTCGGTTAGAACCTGAAGGGCTGTTTCTTGCTGGCCCTGCAGGAGCCCCGGCTTCCCTGAGCCTTCACGTGGGACTCAGGCTGCAGACCTGGGGCTGCCTCGTTGGGTCCTTGGTCTTCTGGCTCAGGCCCCTGGCACATTTGCAGTCAGTGAATATGGGGATGGTATCGCCTGTCAGTCAAATCACTGAGGGTTCATCCTGCTCCGGGGAAGGGTCCAGCCGTTGGTGGAAACCTTCATTGGTCATCGCCGTCTCTGACCTCAGCCCTGCCTAAGTGTCCAGGAGGTCAGAGCCACCTGACCTCCCTGGTATTACCAAGAACCAGAGCCACTGTCTGCGCCCGATGGCAAACAGGATCCAAGAGGGGTCCTCTTCTTTTTTTTTTTTTTTAAAGATTTTTCATTTATTTATTGAGAGAAAGCAAGAGTGAGCACAAACAAGGGGGAGGGGTAGAGGCAGAGGGAGCCCGACACGCGGGACTTGATCCCAGGACCCCGGGATCATGACCTGACCCGAAGGCAGACGCTTAATCAGCTGAGCCCCCCAGGCGTCCCAGGGGCCCTCTTCTCTAAGAACTGGAAAGAGTCACAGAGAAACTAGATTCTGCCACCTGCATCTGTGGATGCTGTGTGTGCATGTGTCCTGTGCGTCCAGTGCCTTTGATGGGATGCATCCTTGCTCTTCGCGCTCTCCCTCAGTCCCCTCTGTCTCCGGATCAGGACCAGCCTCGGTACTGGATGGGATTCCGGCCGTGATTCTCAGCCGGTGTGGTTGTGTGGTTCCATCTTGAATACCTCGTTTCTCTTTGGCTTCGGGTCCCTTGGACGTGTGCCAGCGACCACTTGTCAGCTGGTCTGCCCAACAGGTGGATGGAGCAGTGCTGTGTGCAGAGTCCCAGAGTTTATAGTGCATGTGTGTGCACGCACATACACGTGTGTGTGCATGCGTGTGTGCGTGGATGCTGCGCGTGCGCGTCCGTGGATGCTGTGCGTGTGTGCGTGCGTGTGGGGGGACACCCAGGTTACCCAGCTGGCTCGTGGGGAGGAGAGATGCAGAGATACCCCAAAAGTGGAAGACACATCCTCCCCTCTCAAGATGTGTATGGCTTAGCTTAGCTGGGGAACCAGAGACGCGGAGGCCGATTAAGAGTGTCCACATAAGTGTCGTTTAATGCACAAATCAGGTCTTTGTAGAGAGACTTTCAGGAAGTGTTCGTCTTTCCCATCGTACCACAATGTCAGATGGACCTCGGGATACGTGGGTGGAACGGTTGTTCTTCACTGATGTTGTAACGAACCAGTGATAGAGTGAATTTATGAGGGCGGGGGTGATGCCTGCCTGGGGGGAGAGGTTGGCCAGGAGAGACAAAATCACGGAAAGCTTCTTGGGACTAATGTTTGAAGTCCGACTTTGATGGGCGGACTTGGGTCAGTACCAGTCTGCTCTGTCAGCCATTATTCTGGGGGCTCTGGACGGGCCTCGAGAAACCACCCGGACAGCCTCCTCTTCCCACCATAAGCTCCAAAGCCCTTTAGGATTTCGAGGCCGACACCCTATTTGGGATGCCCCTGTCCCTGTCCTCTGCTCTGTCCGACGCCTGCTGCACCACCTGAGGGTCCCTGTGGATGATCCCGGGCTCTCAGCCCCCCTGAAAGCCACGGCATAAGGGGGTGGGAGTGGGGACAGCCCTCTGTTATTAACGGTGTGTCCGGAGCAGTCCTCAGAGCGACACGAAGCAAACCCACCGCCCGGGCAACGGCGCCCTTGTGCTGGGGCGTGCACCACAGGGGACCCCAGCCCCACATTTCAAACAGAAGAGCAAGGTGTTTACAAGAGAAGGCAAGGCCAGGCCTGCCTTCCTGCCCGCCCGGGTGAGGAGGGGCTCTGGGAGGGGGCTCTCGGCCTCTCCCACCCCTCGCCCAAGCCCCATGGCAGCAACCCCCCCAGGATGTTGGAGTGAGAGTCAGAGGCCTGGACTCCTCTGGTCTCCTGGATGCCATGCTCTCCCCATCTGGTCTGCAGCAGAGAGTGCTCCTTGTCTGGGGGCACTGAGAGTATGTTCCTGTTCCTCAGCACCCCTTTCTTTCTCACATTGGGGGGTCTCACCCAGGGAACTCCTTCCCAGAGTCATCTTTGTGGAAAGAAAGGATGGAGTGAGGGAGGGACCTCAAGAGTGCCTTCTCTCTGTGGAAGTCATTTTCAGCTCCAGCTGCCATTCCTCATGAGATTTCCCCGTGAGACGGATCCTCTCCTCCCTCACCCACCCTTCTTCAGTTTCCTGGAAATGAGGGGGGCTGGAAATCCCCATGGCATGTCGGCCCGCCGCGCGCTGGCTGCCATGGGGCTTGGGCGAGGGGGTGGGAGAGGCCGAGACTGCTGAGCCCATGGTATGGGCCTAATTACGCTTCGGTCTCAAGCTTGTCTGTAATTGTGGTTTCTGGGAGCCAGCGCGTCCTGGAAATCTGCTGGAGCAGCAGAGATTTGGGGTTTCCGCCTGGGATGGGCTTGGATTTTCCACTTGGAACAGCGTGCCCGGCACCCATTTTTGATTGGGGGGTAGGGTGAATCCCTAAAGCTCTGACAGGGCAGTTAGGAGTAGGGCAGCAAGGCCTTCCTTTGGATGAGAGATTGTGTACCCTGAAATCCTGGATGTTTTCGAAGAGCTCAGGGAGGCAGCAGGGCCTGGGAGAGCAGGTCGGCCCCGCCCTCGGGTGAGGACCCCCTGTCTCTGCGCCTTGGTTTCCCCACCTGTCATTGACTTGGACATCCCATCCGCCTGTTTTACCGGATCATCCATCCTCATGGGCAGGCAGATGCTGGCCTCAAATAGGGGAACAGCTCGACTCCCGTTCCCCATGGTGATGGTAATCATAGCAATCTGTATTTTGAGTGTTTATGGTGTGCCCAAAGCAGAATGCTTTAATGAACGGTACCATTAAATCTCCTAACGATCCCGTGAAGCAGTCCTAATCTCTGCGACAGGTGAGGACACCTGAGGTCACAGGGCCAGCGTCAGCAGCAGGATCTCCAACCCAGGGAGCGGTCCTTGAAGCCCGAGCACTTGGCCTGCAGGTGCAGAGACAGTAATCCACATTGTGTTGTACGCGTGGACCGGGAAACACCCGGAGTCAGCCTGGCTTAGTGGCGGCTGCCGCTGAGCTTGGGGCTCGGGGGGGTCTAAGTTCCAGCCCAGGTGCCAGCTGTCGCTAACCCCGGGACCTTGGCGGGTCCTGTGTCTTCTCCAACTGCAGCTTCCTCGTCTATAAAATAGACACGTGCAGGGCTGTTCTGAGGGTTCGACGAGGTGCTGCCCAGCCGTGCACCTACCACACAGCAGGTGCTCAGTGGATGCTAGCGAAGGAGGGACGAGCAGCCAGCTCTGGCGTGTGGGACTTGGGACTTAGATGGAAGTAGAGGATGGGTCTGAGGCAAGGGGACGCGGGCAGTGAGGACGCTCTCGAGCCAGAGGGCGCGGCATCGGCCAACCAGGGCTGGTGGGCGTCGTGTACCCGCACCACCTCGCTCGCTGGGTGCCTCAAGTTAAGCCTGTACCCGGCCTTTCCACGGCCTGGTTTCCTTTGCCGTGAAGTTACTGCACGCGTGGCTCTACCCCGGGGGCGTTGTGCGGCGTGAGTCACATAAATAAGGGCTCGTGTTTATTGAGTTCTTACTGTGCCAGGCCCCGGCCTGAGCATTTTCTTCTTTCATGTTTAAATAATCCAGTCCTAACAGCAGCCCCCGGAGAGGGTGAGCAAGCTGGGACGCAGAGCGCTCAGGGACGCGCTGGGCTGGCGCTCGCAGCCGGGGACATGCCAGGAGCCCACACTCCTCGTCACTCGCGTGTTGTGTCAGGAAGTGCTCAAGGCGTGTGCGTCGCGTCCTCCTGGAACCCGTCTGTGGGTGCCCGCGTGCCCAGCGCTGCGCTCGCAGGAGGGGGATGCAACCGACATGGGTGAGTGACTTAGAGCAGTGAAGGACCGGGACACGTTGGCATCGGTGGTGCCTGTGGACTCGGGCACAGGGCACGGGGACAGCGTGACCACAGGCCCCCAGACCAGCTGAGGTAGGCCAGGGTAGGACTTGAGCTCAGCCATGGGAGCCTGGGTGGGGGGCGCAGGGCAGCTGTTTGCACACTGGGGTTTGGGCGGAGTTGGAATTTCAAGGTTGGTCATTCATCGTTCAGCACATCTTCCCTGAGATGCGTGCATGTCTGGCCCAACGGGGAAAATCCGTGTGTCGTCCCAGGGATTCTCTCCTGGCCAGTCGGGTTTCTTTCTTAAAGATGATGTTCCGCAGACCAGCAGGTTCCGCGTTGAAATACCGTATCGCCCTGCTGGCGGCGGGAGGTGCCTTGTTGCTAGAACAAGCCTCATTGAGATGTGATCTGTGCCTGGGGGAATGAGGGTGTGTTTCTAGGTCCCCAGAAAGTGGCTGCGGGGCCCTCTGGCTCGTGCATCCCTGTCCCCATCACTGCCCCGCCCGCACGTGTGCGCACGCCCTACACTCTGTGAGGAAGCCAAGATCTGCCGCTGAGGTTTAATCCAGGCCTTCAAACCACTGGGAGGCCGCGTTGAGACCCCTGCGCGCTGCCTGATCATGATCTCCGACCCCTGAGGCGCACTGAGTGCTCTGAAACGTAGCCCGGTCTGTTCACCGGCATGGGGTGGGCGTGTCCAGTCGCCCAGCTCCAGTGACTCCTGTCTCCTGACACCCCTGCACGCAGAAGGTTGGATTCAGTAGGAAAGAGCATGAGGCAGCCCTTGCTGGAAGTGGTCAGAGCCCTGCAAACCCTAGTCTTCCCACAGCTCGGCCTGGGTCAGGCTCGGAAGAGCCCACGGCCTGAGGCAGTGCAGCCTGGTCTGCGGCCCGCCCATCGCCCTCCCCCCTTCCCGGCCAGGCCCCTCTGAGTGGCTGCATGGAGTTGCCCCGCTAAACCCACAGTCCGGGTCCTGCAGGCCCCATCCCAGGGCAGCAGGGGGTCCCCTGCGGTGTGGCAGCTCAGAGCTGAGGCCACGTTCTGGCTGGCCTTCCGTCAGCGTCCTAACCAGCCGTGTTTGCCAAGTGACCTGTGTGGAGCTGGCATTCTTGGTGGGGACGGGGTCAGGGGAGCTGAGGAAACACAAAATAGAGGACAGCAGCCCCCCCTTTGGAGCAGGTGTTTTGTTACTAGTTCCCTTTTAAAGCAACGTGGGGGCAGGGATGTGTCCTTACAGCACCAGGCAAAAGCCTAAGGGCCAGACGGTGTGAACAACGGGAGTGGCCGGCGAGTCAGTTGAGGGAAGCTTCCGGAAGGCGAGGAGTGTCCGGGCAGTCTTGAGAAGGGTGGAAGAGGGATTCAGGTCCTCCCCCACTTGCCCTCCTTTGTCCTCTCCTGACGCAGGGCCTCCTCAGTACCGCTGGGGGCTCCCGCGCTGTGCCCTGCAGGTAACCCACCTGCCGAGGGTCCCGCGGCAGAGGGATGGTGAGGAAGGGCCACAGCTTGCCTGAATTGTCATTCTGTGGCTGAAGCTCGGCAGTTTTAAAACCAAAGGCGAACTTTCCCCTGCCACCCAGTATTTCCCATCAATTTTGATACGAACTCAGGGAACGAAAACAAATTTAAAATCCACCCTAACAAAGTAAATTAGAAAAGTGAATTCTGAGCCAGATGACAGATTTTTTCAAGGCAGATGGAGACTTCTTAGATTGGCTGCTTTTCGGGATTGATTTGCGGTTCGTCCTTTATCTGTGGGGCCATCAGAGCATAACTCTGTCGATGCCAAGTCCCCAGCGTGGTGGGCCTTGTGTACTGTCTCCGCTTCCGGAGGATTTACTTAGAACACAGGTAGTTACTTTTCAGGAAAACTGGAGGTGAGACAGCACACGCCTGCAGAGTGATTCTGGGTTTCCAAATAGTGGTGGCATCACAGGGCCCTGTGGGAGGGCGATGCTCTGTTGCACACGGTACTAGCATGGAGGCTGGGACTGGGAGGTGTTCGGTGTCTTGTCCGCTGTCACACGGGGGCCACTACGCAGGTGAGGAGGATGCGTCAGGCCCCAGACCGAGGCCCTCCACCCCCACTCCCCGGCCTCAGGCCCTGGGACATGGGCTCGGCCTGTGTCTTGTGGGTTCTGAGCTCTGCTCTTCCTTGGCTCTTGTTCAGACCGGCTAACGGAATAAAACTCTCCCCGGCCGCCTTGCGGACGTCCCCAGCACAGACTCCAACGTGCTTCTAGGTCACTGTTGGGGATGGTGTCTGTCGTTTCCCTCTCGGGTGTATAAATTGAGTTCTGTGTGCGTCCCCCCGGGGTGCACAGACCCGGTGTGCCCAGGACACCCCGTGGGGGGCGGAGGATGGTGCGTGATGAGAACGAGACAGGGGAAGGTGACCTGGCCCAGCCCTGCAGTGTAGGGGTGAAGCCAAGGCGCCCAGAGGGGAACGTTGGCTCTGGCGTCCAGCAGGCTTGAGCTCATGTCTGGCTCTACCATTGAATAGCTGTGTGTCCGTAAGCAACTTATTGAGCTTCTCTGACTCTCGTTTTCCTCGTCGGTCAAGGCAAATAACAGTGTCTACCTCATCAGGTTGTTGTGAGGATTAAAGGAAGGTCTGTAATGTATTACACGCTGATTCCATATAATTTTCTTCTCCTTTTCCAAGGGTGTTCAGAAAGACGGGGGCAGAGTTGGTCTAGAACCCAGATGTCTAGACGGCCCGTGCCGCCCCCTCCCTGCGGCCGTGCCGGCCTCCGTGGCTTCCCTCGCGTGTGCTGCCCGCCCCGCCTCCGCCCTGCACACCCGGCTGGGCCTCCGCAGCCGGAGACGCTGTGGTCTTGCAGTGACGTGCTAGTGAAGGGCAGCTTCGGCACCGGCGTCCCGAGACGCAGAGACTGGAGCGCGGCAGTGGGGACCGGGCTCCGCAGCAGGCCTAGGAGCCGGTCACAACGGCGTGCGAGAACCCCACGTCCTTTTCTCCTGTGCTCAAGCCACGGTGGGATTGCTCGGCGGTAGCTCACTTGTGTGGTTTGACTCGGGGCCTCAGGGCAAGAACGGCAACCACTTTTCAGGCTTGGCCGCGTGCCAGGCATTACGCCATACTCCGCGCGTTCACCAGCTCCTGCAAGCGCCCACGGGATAGGTAGCTAGTGTTCCAGTTCTGTGGATGCGGACACCGAGGGTCACAGCCAGGGAGTCATTTTCCCCAAGCCCCACAGGCAGTCGGAAGCAGAGCCACGATGCAGACGTACCCCGTCCAGCTCCACACTTGACCACCCTGCGGCTCAATACCCATTTGACTCCCTGGGTGCAGCCCAGGCCCTGGGGTTTTTCCGAGGAATGTGTGGACCAATTCAGTAAATCGGGTGGAGTCTGTGCCTATGGTGATGAGCAGGGAGGCTGATGGGTGCTGGGTCCCGACTGCAGAGAGGGTGCCCGCCGGTCAGCCTGTTGTCTGCCAAGCGCTGGAGAGGGCCACTCCTCAGAGCTCCTCACTCCTTCCTCGCCGGGGCCGCCGAGAGGGGCCCTTCGGGAGCTCACAGCCCAGCGGACGAGAACAGGGCAGAGAGGTCAGCGCCTGTGAGCCCAGTGCTTTGGCGGAAGGCTGTACCGACTCTGGGCCGGCTGCTGGTGTCTTTGCCTGGTCTGAGGGGCTGGAGGCCCCGCCACGGGGGAGAAGGCCAAGTGTGGCCAAGGGAGGCCCTTCCCGCACTGTGCAGCAGGGCAGAACGCAGGCCACACGTGGCATTGGGAACTTTCTGGTAGCCACAGCAAGGTAGCAGCGAGGGAAAAAATAATAAAAAAATAAATAAAAGTAGTAAGGAGATGGGGCGCCTGGGTGGCTCAGTCAGTTAAGTGGCTGCCTTTGGCTTGGGTCACGGTCTCAGGGTCCTGGGATCCATCCCCGCGTCAGGCTCCCTGCTCAGCGGGGAGCCTGCTTCTCCCTCTCCCTCTGCCTGCTTCTCTGCCTACTTGTGCTCTGTCTCTATCTCTCTGTCAAATAAAAAAGAAAAAAAAAAACCTTCAAAAAGTAGCAAGGAGGGGGGCCGGCTGGCTGAGTCAGGGGAGCATACAACTCCATCTCAGGGTTGTGGGTTTGATCCCCATGTTGGGTGTAGAGATTACTTAATAAGATCTTTTAAAAATGAAAAAAAGTAAGGAGGAGTAGGACAAATGAATTTTAGTAATATATTTCATTTAACTCAGTCTACTCAAAATATTGCTATCTTGGCATGTAAACAGTATTGAAAGAATTGATATTTTACATTCCTCCATTTTTTTGTATTAAGTCTCTAAAACCTCGTGGGTATTTTATACTGAGTCTCTCACTTCAAACCGGCACGTTAGCGGTGCCCTGCAGCGGCCCCAGTGGCTCCCAGCTCCCCGTGGGCAGGACAGGAGGCAGTCATGCGCCCCCACCCCGGCCTCTCTCCCACCTGCCCTTCCCGGTTTATTCCACAGCAGTGCTCGTGCTCAGGCGCACGTCAGCCCGGCCCCACGGGTTCTCTGGGCCTCCGGCCTCTCCCTTCCGGCCCACTCTGGCCTCTGCCATCAGACCTGTGCTAACCGAGGCTTGCCCTGATCCCGCGAGCCCCAGGAAGCCTTCAGCAGCTGGCCCCAGCCTCTCCCCGGTCATTGCGATGTGCCTCAGCGTTTCCCAAGCCTTCAGACGCCCCCTCATTTAATTCCCACAGCTGCTCCTGAGACAGGTGGGCTGGCCACGTTGTTCAGGTGGAGAGACTCAGCGTTCCAGAGTTTCCTAAGACCACCCCCCCCCCCCCCCCGCCGCCCTGGCTCGCACGCGGCAGAGTGGGGGTGGAAACCGCGTTTTCTCTGCTTTATGTCCTGTTCTCTCCTGTCCGATCCTTCCCTCCGCCCCGGGTCACACTGATGGCCTCGGAGCTGCTCTCTCACACTGTTCCTCCCCTCCCGCTGAGCTGCCCCTCGGGACTCGGCCCTTCCTCCCGCACTCTGCCCCGTGGGCCGCCTCTCCCGTTCCTTCTTTGGCCTTCTTTCTCCCCAGTCCACCTTGTCCTTACAAACACACTTCAACACGCATTTTCTTGTTTAATGCTTTGTGTGCAGGATGGAATTGTAGAAATCTGGGAGACTGAGGACTGTGGGAGCTTCAGCAGTTCTGACTGCAGCTTGATGGCACTCCCTGCGTACGCCCGAGGAGAGGCTAGAGCTCCCTTCCACTTCAGGAGGCTGTGAGTTTAGTCCTGACTTCTCTGCACTGTGGAGACCACTCAGACTCTTGAGGACAAGTGTGTGCGTGTTGTCATACTTGGATGTCTGCAGAGTTCCTTGGCACGTATTGTCTGATTTTATTTTTCAGCTCCTATTTGTTGAATATCTGCTGTGTTCTGGAGCTGCTGTGTGCTCTGGAGAACAGGAGACAACAGCTTATCGGTAAATGGGGAAAGGAGACATGAAATGATCCCCAAAGCACCAAATGACTGGTCAGCTCTGAGCGAGCACTACAGGGAAGACTTCAGGGGAGACCCGCATAGCGGGGTATCAGCGAAGGCCTCGCGGAGGGAGAGGCGTTTGTGCCGACCCTGGCGAGTGAGTGTGTGATGACCTCGGGGAACGGCGGGCTGCTGGGGTTGCCGTGCAGGAGGAAGGCCGAGGGCAGCCGCTGGGGGACCTGTAGGCTGGGCTAGGATTTGGATGCCGGGAAAGCACTCCCAGGTTCTGATGTGTCTCTTTAAAAGATCGCTGTGTAGAGAACGGCTGGATTCTGGGGAGGGGAGCGGTCGTCCTGGGGGAGGGGCCAGAGGGGCAGGGACAGGTGGGTCCAGACCTAGCAGAGGGTAATAGCAGTAGGACTTGGCGGCGACTCGATTTACAGGGTGTCCGAGGTAATCGGGCTCCGGCGTTCACCTCAGGAGGAGACGTTTGCTCAGGAGTAGGGCTGGGCTCGGCTGGGAGGTGGGTTTCCGCTTGCACAGGTCGGCTTCGAGGCTTCGGTGGGGGGATTCGGCGCTCCCAGTCACCCTTGGACAAAAGTGGTATTTTCCACATTTGTCGTTGAGAAATGGGGGGCTTCTCAGCGGGGTGACAGCCAGGAGAAGGCTGAGCTTGAGCCCGTATTTCACCCCGGAAGTGTGTTTTCCTGACCGTAGTGCGTGGGCCATGTGTGAAACACTGGTGTTGAAGCTCAGCCCCCAGAGCTCAGCCTCCCCGCACACACGGCTGTGGGCCTGGGGTGACGTGCCGTCTGAGAGCTGCGTGGAAGCAGAGGACCAGGCACACCGGGCTCGTCCTCACCTCTCCGTCTCTCGTCCACTCACCGTCTGTGGCCCTCACCTCTGGCACGTTGAGTGTCGGCCGCCTGGTGTGGACCTTGAGTGGATTTGCATAGGACTTCGCACCGTCAGGGAAGCTGACGAACGAGGCCTCTGTGACCCTCATACTGGCCTCGAAAGGAGGCGCGTGCACAGCCCTTCAGCAGACGTGGGGCACGAGCACGCTGCATGCCCCAGATGCTGCCCCGGGCCGTGGCCGGCAGCCTTGACCTGGAGGGCTAAGGTCCACTGGGGACCCTGGGGACGGTGCGTTCAGGACTCCACACAGTGACGGTTCCCTGAACGGCCGTCACCTGGGCTGCTTGTGGAAGCGGAGATAGATTGCACACCACAGAGCCGCTGAGTCGGGTCCCGGCCGGAGCGTCGAGTGAGTCCCACGCCTCTCTGCAGCCAGGACGTGACCTGGCCGCCCCCTGGTTTACAGCTGACGGGACCCCCATGCGCGGAAGTCAGGCGGGCGGGAGACAGAACTGGGATTAGCTCCTGAGTGTCCTTGATTCCAAACCCAGCTGTTTTATACCGCACCCTTCGAGGCCTTAACTTTTCACCCTGGTTCTGATCCACACTGCTCATGTTTGATCTGTGCCCCTTGTGTCCCAGTGTTTTCAAGGACACGAGCTCGAAGGGGACGTGTGTGTCTTCCCTTCACCGTGGGGATGTGCAGGCCTGGGAGTATTCGCCAGCTTCCGACCGTGGGGAACATTCCACCCAGACGCGGAATCCTGGGGAAGTTAGGGTGCCGGGAGGCTGCTTCGAGCTCCTCCACCCTGGAAGATAAGGGAGACCAGACCAGTAAGACCAGGTCAGGGTTCAGCAAGTGTGGACTTTATCTAGAACGAAGGTCCTGGCCAGGTAGCTCTTTCCTGGTTTCCTGCTGCTCCTGGCTTCGGGGAGGGGCCTGGGAACGTGACTTTGCCCAAACGCAGGGGACCTTGGTCAGCCCACGTATGGTGTGCGATCTAATCTCTGTGTATTTATCGTGTTATCTTCCCAGACCTACAGGGCATGTGTGTTCTAATCTGCATCCCGTGAGCTCACGTGTGTCATGTATGTATCGTGTGTGCGCGTGTGTTGTCCCATGTACATATGTTCTGTGTGCATGTATGCGCGTGTGTGGAAAAGAAAATAGGAGGAAAGGTCCACTAAAGGCCAGTTAGATCTTCCTAGGGCCACAGGTGAGATAACTTCTCCTTTAGGGGCACAGACCTTGAAGTCAGGTGAATCCTAACTCCACTTACTTAGCCCCCGTGTTCGCTCTGAGTATGGGGTGAGCTACCCACATGGCCAGACTTCGTGATGATTCCGTGGATGGTGTATGTCGGGTGGTCAGCAGCTGCCTGGAAGGTGGGAGGCACTTAGTAACTGGTATCCAGGAACAGGGACATTCTAGGCTGTTCCTCTGCTCCACGTTGCCAGTTGGATGGAATAAGGATGGGGAGGGCAGGAGCTCCCACCAGCCGACGGTCACTGAGTGAGATCAGAAGCACAGTGGTGCCGAACTCCCCCCATCTCCAAGAAACCAGAAACCTGTATCTTGTTAATGTGAAATTGCCTGATCTTTAATTTTTAACAATTGCCCGATCTTCAATTTTTAACTAATTTTTAAAAAATAAACACACACACACACACCCCCATAGGCCAACAGAAGGGATATGTGGACACTTTTGACTTTGCACTCTGGAAGGCCACCAGACGTTTCCGGGCTGCATCACGCACCTGTGGGCTGCGATGAGGAGGGCGTCTTCAGCCTATATTTGCAGGTGGCTCTTTGGGGCCTCCTGCTGCTGGAGAGCCTACCGGAAAGTACTCGCTGAGACCTTTGCCCTCTAGCAGGTGACAGGGAGCGGAGTCGAGGGAGGGACACCGGCGCGCAGGGTGTGGGCCCAGCGAAAGGACAAGGAAATGGCAGATTTCTGTGAACTGATACAGAGTCACTTTGAGGGTAGGTTAAACGAAAAAGGCAAAGTGTGAATACATGAGATACTCCCTATTGTGTAAGCAAGAAAGGAAAAAGAATATTTCTGCGTATTTGCTTAACTTCCCAGGAAGAAATCCAGAAAGGAAGCCGAAGACAAATGGAAATGTTTCCTTGGAGGAGTGGGAGGACGGGATAGGGACAGTTCTGAATGTACTTTTTTTTTTTTTTAAAGATTGTATTTATTTTCTAACAGAGAGAGACACAGCGAGAGAAGGAACACAAGCAGGGGGAGTGGGAGAGGGAGAAGCAGGCTTCCCGCCGAGCAGGGAGCCCGACGTGGGGCTCGATCCCAGGACCCCGGGATCATGACCTGAGCCGAAGGCAGACGCTTAACAACTGAGCCACCCAGGCGCCGCCCTAATGTACTTCTTTTAAAGTATCATTTTGAGTTTTCAATGGTGTAAATGCTTAGCAAGTTCAAAAAATGAAATTAGATAAATAAGTCTGAGAAAAGCAAACCCCCAAATTAAGCGCAAATCAGAAAAGAAGCCTGCATGCATTGCAGATGGATGGGCACGAAGGTGGTGGGACGCAGTCCAAGGACCAAAGGAACTGCAGGGAGACTCCCACCTCATGAGTTGGTGCGGTGTTCCTGCCACCGTCCGGCGTGTATCCTGCAGCAGGCAAACGAGCAAATGCGTTGCTTTTGTGTGGGACCCAGGTTCTCACTATGGGAGAGAGCGGCTAAAGTAACAGAATTGGGGAGGACGAGGAATGACCCTGTCATGCCACAGTCACACTGGAGACTTTCATGTGAACTCTCCCTTCCTGCACAAATATCCTGCCTGCCAAAGGGGCTGGAGGAGCAGCAGCCTGGCCGCAGGGAGCACCCGGCACCCAGACCCTATCTCTTGTATGTGTCCCGCTGAAAGGAACCAGGGCTCCCCACAGGAATGTTCGACTGCACGTCCGGCTCAGGGAAGGTACGAGGTAAGCCGGGAGCATCTGGTTGTCCAGAAGGCAAGGATGCACTCGAAGACGGATGGTGACACTTGAAAGGAACAGGAGCTCCTACCAGCCAAATGCAGCACCTCCCACGGTTTTTAAAAAGTGATGAGGAGGGGGCCCTGGTGGCTCAGTCGGTGATGCATCTGCCTTCGGCTCAGGTCATGATCTCAGCGTCCCGGGATGGAGTCCCGCTTTGGGCTCCCTGCTTGGCGGGGATCCTGCTTCTCCCTCTCCCTCTGCCTGCCACTCCCCCTGCTCGTGCTCAAGCTCGCTTGCTCTCTCTGATAAATAAATAAAATCTTTAAAAACTCATGATTACAGGGATGCCTGGCCAGCTCAGTCAGTGGAGTTGTGCAACTCTTGATCTCAGGATCTTGAGTTCGAGTCCCATGTTGGGCGTGGAGATTTCTAAAAAAAAAAAAAAAAAGGACTTTAAAAAACAAAACAAACACATTAAAAAGAAAAGTCATGATGGTAAAAATGGACTATAATGCATTGCTTTGGGGAAACAATTCATGCATTCACGACACCACTCCAGAAGAGGGAGAATACGACATTCTCTACAAGAGACCGCGCACTGGTAGATGTAGAAGGAACAATTCAAATATCACCCCAGATCACCCGCTCATTCAAATGGGAAATCTGCTTGTACTGCTGTGAACTCCCAGGAGTGATAGAACCTAGTGGAACCAGAAATGAGCATCACTTATGTAATACTCTCTTAAAAGCCTTGATGTGAATCTAATCATGCAGAGACAGACAAGTCCCTTGCAGGCCGTCCACAAAGACGACCGGCCTGAGCTCTCCCACACACCGGTGTTCAGCGTGGGTGGGGGTTCTGGATCCAATGAACGCCAGGGAGCCCCAGTAAATGCGATCTGCGCTCCACGGTGGGACCTGGTCCGAGGCCATTGGAGCACAACGTGGAGAGGAGTGATAGACAGTTGGGGGGTGGAGTGGGGACATGTACGAGGTCATCTTTCTGTGTCAAAGAACTGCTGGGTGTGTTGATGTCACTCCGGTTGTATAGAAGCCCGAAGGTCTTGGGGGATCTATGCTGACATATTTAGGGATAAAGTACCATGCGGTCTTCTAGCTTTGAAATGGGGGGGGGAATGTATAATCAGAAAAATCAAGCAAGTGGAAATGTTAATTGGTGGGTCTGGATGAAGGCTGTATGGGTATTCATCGTGCCACTTCCTCAACGTGGGTTTGAAATTTTTCAGAGTAAAATCTTGGGGTGAGGGACATGCGGGCTGCCGTGGCCAGGGGAAGCGTGGTGGGGTCACTGCCATCCGACCAGAGCCTTGAGAAGCAGGGAGAGAGGGTGGGGGCCGTCGCTGGCAGCGGCAGAGTGGGCACACCGGGGCCCTGGGCAGTGAGGTGGGAACGACAGGTCCCCATCGGGGACCCAGAGAAGGCCGCTGCAGGGGAGCGGAGACGGGGATGTTGCAGTCATCCAGGACTGTGGCTGGAAGCCACGGCCGGCCGTGGTGGCGCAGGGCTTACTGAGAAGCCGGGCCGGCCATCTGCCTCGCGGCTGCCATTTAGCAAGCTCCAAATTCGGGGGTGAGTCTGCACTCTTCCCGGGCCTTCCCCACACCCATCAGGTGCAGGTGTAGGCCGATTGGAATCCGATCTCTGCTGCCGCATTTCCACGGGAATGTCATCAGGAAGAGGGGAGCCCGCGTCGAAGTTCTCTCTTCTCTGACGGCCCCTGTTTCATGCCAAACTACATTCCTCCCACCTCCCTCCGCCCTCGTCTCTCAGATTTTAACCTTGCCGTGGTCTCCCTCAGCGTCTCTGCTCAGGCTCAAAGCCCAGCAGGCCCCACAGCCTGGGAGGGGGGGTTCTCCATCCAGTTGCGCTGCCGCTTCTGTGCAGGGTTTCCCTCCGTGAAGCTCTCAGAGGGAAAATGTCCTGCTGGAGTGACTCTCGTCCATGCCCCGGATGCCCTCCACAGCCTCGTGGGCCTTCGATTATATGCAGTAGCGCTCGGCCGGCTCACGTGCAGAGCAGAGCAGGTTGAGAGCTCCCCGCTGCCAGGCTTTGAGACCGGCCTGGGAAGCCAGTGGGCCGCAGAGGCCAGCGGCGGCCAGGAGGAGGCCCGAGCTGTCCCAGATGAAACGGGCTTTCTCCTGAGCTGGCGAGGAGGAGGAGTTCCCGCCTGTGTGCGGTCACCCAGTGGTGGGTTGTGTGGGTCCGGCCAAAGACAGCAGATGAGCGGCTGGAATAGAAGGCCTCTCGGGGTGGGGGCCCCCGTGTCTGTGAGCAAGTTCTCTACGTTCGCCTCACCCACTCGCTGCGTGACCGCGCCTCATGTTTGTGCCTTGGCAGCGCCGTCCGGTAGGACTCTCTGCGGTGATGCGCACGGTCCAGGGGCTAGCCACGAGCCACACGTAGCTCTGAAGACCTTGAGACATGGCCTGTGCAGCTGAGAAACTGAATCTTAAGTGTTATTTTGAGTGTAAATTCGCATAGCTCCGTGTGGCTCGAGTGCAGTTACCGTCCGCACATTCTAGAACACTTACTGCTGAACTCAGGGGAGGGCCCGCTGTGGGTGGAGCGGTCGGGTCATTTGAAGACGGCCGGAAGTTGGAGCTGCTGGCTGTGCCCCCTCGTGTCTGGCTTCCAGACGCGGTACCGGCCGTGGGGTAGGAAGGACATCCAGGGGGCAGGCCCAGTATGGGCAGAGGCAGGAGCCAGAAACCAGAGCAGGTGAAGGACCGTAGGCAGACCAGCAACGAGCTCAGCGCTGCCTGAGCCCCGCCGTGGTGGGCCCACAGCCACCCCGGGCAGCCCCGCAGTCGGGGGGAGGCGGTCCCCTGCGCGTCCCTGCCTCTGCGGCACCGTGGTCCCAGGGGCTGTGGGAGGACCGGCAGGAGTCCCTGCTGCACGCCGTGGCCCAGCTTCCCCGAGGACCATAGCGAAGCTCTGCAAAGGTTCCGGGCAGCAAGGTGCATCTTCGCAGGGTGACTCCCCTGCACCCTGGCTGGTTTCCAGTCCCAGGCCCTTCTGAGCTCAGTTGTGGCTTTTTCTGAACGAGCCCACTCCAGTGTCTTGTCTGGTTTATGTCTTGTTTTGTTCTGTTTTTCTTCCTCCTTTCCTGCGTCTCTCTCCTGGGCTCCGCACTCTGTTCTTCCCTGGTGCCCTCTCTCTCTGATCCAAAGATCAGCCAGTAAGAAGCAGTCGCACCTGTCCAGGTAAGAGGGGTGCCAGGTGAGGGGGAAAAGACCCCCCCCTTTAACTGTAAAAGTGATTTATGTTGTGTTGTATGTATTACTTGAAGCAACTGCACCTTCACACGACTGAGAACGTAAAGGGTACATTCAAGAACGTGAGAAGCTTGTAGCTCCAGCCCTGTGTCCCGGGTACCCAGGGTGCGGGTTTCTCTTGTGTCCTCCCAGAGTTGTTTCAGACATTCTGTGCGCATGCAAACAAGTATGGAAACACATAGAAACAAATAATTCCCTGTGCGCATAATTCCGCTCCTTGTCGTCTTCACTCTGCAACACATCCTGAGGCCGTTGCTTTCCGCTCCCAGCTTACACCTTGCACGCAGCTGAGCGCCCTGCAGTCACACTGCGGTTTAGGGAACCAGCCGCCCGTGGGAACAGTTACAAGAGTCTGTGCTTTGCCCCTGCACACAGTGCCTCCATGAATATTCTGCCTGGTCATTTGCTGTAGATATGCCTGGGAGACCCCCTCGGAGGGGCAGCAGGTACACTCTTCCGGAAAGGAGAGGCATGGCAATGATCGAGCTTACCCCGATCTTACAAGATCGGGTGGTAAATCTGGTTTGGTAACCTGGGGTACCTTGTTGGTTTGGGGTCTTAACAGTGGCTAAGCAATGTGCCTCAGGCTGGCTGCCGGCAGGGGGTGGATGTGAGTTGGAATACTACCACCAGACCGGCCAGACTCCTCCCATAGCCCACGGGGTAAGTGGCGTGTTCAGAGGCTTGGGCCATTGCCCTGCCCTTCCTATCTAGAGAAGTGCATGCTAGTTACCCAACAGGTTAGTATCAAACGTCCAGTTACCCTCCTGGAGACACCGGTTTGGAGGGGGACGGCAAGACGAAGTCCGAGTGCGGGAGGCCTTCTGCACCCACCACCGTCCTCTGCTGGGTGCACATGGGTCTCCATGTGGTTTTGACCCTCCACAATCTTGCTTTCCAGTCTCCCTTTTCTTTGCAAATCATCGCCTAAAACTAACTAGCTTTTTTGTTTTTTCCTTTTTCTTGCATTCATTTTCTCTGCTGCTTCGTTCTGTTCCATCAGCCCCATTGCAGCCTGGTAAGACCCAATAAGCGTGTGTGTCTGTGCACATCCCGTCCTTTGCACTGTCTCTTTGTCTCCTGACTCCAGGGAGGGCTCTTGCCCTTCATGCCTTGCTGGGTATCAAAGAGACCATGCTTGCCTTGCCAGCCCAGGATTCCAAAGAGGCAGTGTTGGCAGTGGTGTAGGCCTGGCTAATCTCCCACCAGACTCAGCGGGTTCTGGGTGAGAGGGTTGGCCTCTCTTTACCCAAGACTCGGGGCCCCTTTTACCAGCACCTAAGGCTGGCCCCTCCCCTCCCAACTCACCAATGTGCTTTCCTTATTACCCTCCAGGTTAAGTAGCCTGTCTTTGGGAGAGCCGGCGCCTGAACGCAGGTCCCCTTCCCACCTCCGCCAGCCCTCCGATGCCTCTGAGGCAGCAGGTAAACTTGGGGCATTAACACATTGACACAGATGTGAACACCCACACAGACAGATTTTAGCTTGTATTATTGAGCTTGTGATATGTGGTAGGCATGACGTTGCATGTTTTATATAAATTAGCTCATTTGTTCTTCTGTCAGTCTAGAAAGTAATGTTATCCTGCTTTACAGATGAGGAAGCTGAGGCACAGAGGGTTCAGAAACTTGCCCCAGTGCCCAAGCACAGAGGGGACAGAGGCAGGGCCTGAAACCCGTCGGGTTCTAGCTCTGGAACTCACGCTCTGTCCCCCGCAGGAGGTGGTCACACGTTGGCAGGCGCGTGTGACGTCTGGTTCACACAACCAGGGATGGGGCCGGCTGGCAGTCACAGCCTTCTTTCTTTTCCTCTACGTTCTGTGCGTGGACATACGTTTTCTCTTCCCACGCACTCTTTCCTGGATTCGGCAGGGCCAGCGTGGTGTTGTACCTGCCATGCCCGTTGAGCTTCATTTGATGGAAATTCGGCCTCCCTTGGGCTTCGGTCACAGGGCTGCTTCTCTGTCACACCTCTTAAGTGGGGCCGCGGCCCTGCCCCTTCTCTGGCCAGCCTCACCCGGCCAGAGCCAGAGAGACAGACCCGAGCAAGATAGACGGCTCGGTGCTGGGAGGAGGGTCAACCCTCAGGTGGAACGCAGAGTCGGTGACAGGGTCTGTCACTCGCCAAGCATAGTGTTTGGACAGGAGGAGTCTGGGGAATCGGTTAGTCTGGAAAGGCCTTCTGGGCCTTCCTGGGCTGGTCCGAGCTCGTACGCACCAACCTTCTAGCGACTGTGCCTCCCTGACCCCTTCTTTCTTTGTCACCTCTTGTCAGGTCTTGTTCAGCGCTGTGTCATTATCCAGAAGGACCAGCATGGCTTCGGCTTCACGGTCAGTGGGGACCGTATCGTTCTGGTGCAGTCTGTGCGGCCTGGTGAGTGCTGCCTGCCCGTCCATACACGGCAGCCACGTGTGCACAGCCGAGTGTGCAAGAGCCGCGTGTTCATAGCCAAGTGTGTGAGAGTGCGTGTGTGCAGGCGAGTGTGTGAGAGCACATGTGCAAGAGCCGCCTGTGTGTAGGCAAGTGTGCGAGAGCTGCGTGTGTGCCGCCGTGTGTGTGCAGCCAAGTGTGAGAGCCGCGTGTGTGCCGAGCGTGAGAGCCGCGTGTTCATAGACAAGTGTGTGAGAGTGCATGTGTGCAGGCGAGTGTGTGAGAGCGCGTGTGCAAGAGCTGCTTGTGTGCAGGCGAGTGTGCAAGAGCTACGTGTGTGCAGCCAAGTGTGAGAGCTGCGTGTGTGCCGAGCGTGAGAGCCGCGTGTTCATAGACAAGTGTGTGTGCAGCCGAGTGTGCAAGAGCCGCGTGTTCATAGCCAAGTGTGTGAGAGTGCGTGTGTGCAGGCGAGTGTGTGAGAGCGCATGTGCGCAGCTGCGTGTGCAAGAGCCGCCTGTGTGCGGGCAAGTGTGCGAGAGCTGCGTGTGTGCCGCTGTGTGTGTGCAGCCAAGTGTGAGAGCCGCGTGTGTGCCGAGCGTGAGAGCCGCGTGTTCATAGACAAGTGTGTGAGAGCGCGTGTGCGCCGAGCGTGAGAGCCGCGTGTTCATAGACAAGTGTGTGAGAGCGCGTGTGCGCAGCCGAGTGTACGAGAGCTGCGTGTTCATAGCCAAGTGTGTGAGAGCGCGTGTGTGCAGCCGTGTGTGCAAGAGCCGCCTGTGTGCAGGCAAGTGTGCGAGAGCTGCGTGTGTGTGCAGCCAAGTGTGAGAGCCGCGTGTGCGAGAGCCATGTGTGTGCAGTCGAGTGTGTGAGAGCCGCGTGTTCATAGCCAAGTGTGTGAGAGCGCGTGTGTGCAGCCACGTGTGCAAGAGCCGCTTGTGTGCAGGCAAGTGTGTGAGAGCGCGTGTGCGTAGCCACCTGTGTGCAGGCGAGTGTGTGAGAGCCACCTGTTTGTAGACAAGTGTGTGAGCGCGTGTGTGCAGCTGAGTGTGAGAGCCACGTGTTCATATCCAAGTGTGTGAGAGTGCATGTGTGCAGCTGAGTGTGCAAGAGCCGCATGTGCGCAGCCTAGTGTGCAAGAGCCGCGTGTTCGTAGCCAAGTGTGTGAGAGCGCGTGTGTGCAAGAGCCTCCTGTGTGCAGGCGAGTGTGCGAGAGCTGCGTGTGTGCCGCCGTGTGTGTGCAGCCAAGCGTGTGCGAGAGCCGTGTGTGTGCAGCTGGGTGTGCAAGAGCCGCGTGTGCGGCCGCCGTGGGAGCCAGAGAACGTGCGCGTGGCGGGTTCTGGGCGTGAATGCCTGGCTCTAGACCTGGTCCCGTCTGGGGACGTCTCCAGAGCTCGGCGCCACGGGACAGGATTTCTAGGGGTCACGCTTGATGCTCTCCGGCTGGGAAGGGGAAGAACAGCAGAGTGGCCCTCAGGACGTCAGGGAGCCCCTCGCACTGGGTCAGAAGACGCTGTGGCGGATTAGAGACCCCACTTTACAGTTGGGGATGATGCGCCAGCCCAAGCGGTTGCCTGCGTTTGCAGATGCACTGATCTTAAATGGTAAATGACCAAAGGAGGAGTGACGAGTGACGAGTGCGGGACAACAGGGAGGAGGCGGCGGCGAGAGATCGGCAGTTTGCGGCTGAAGCCTCCCTGGAAGACGTGGGATTTCAGGAATAGTCTGGAAGGGGGGAGTGAAAACTCGCTGGCAGGCTAGGAAGCGGGTGGGAGGGCCTGTACGCAGGCCGGTCCAGGTCGGTCCAGCCAGCGCTTACGGGCGCCCTCGGCTAACACTGGTGAGCAGGAAGGAGTGCGGAAGCGTGTGAAGCAAGTGTCCCTAAAAGGAGTGAACCTCAGGGATGGGGCTGGGCGGCGACTTGGAGAGCGTCACGGGCTCACGGCGGCGGCATGGCGGGCTCGGTCCCAGACCGCCACAGTAAAGCAAATAGCGCCGTAAAGCGAGTCACACACGTTTTGGTTTCCAGGTGCGTGGGGTGAGCCATACCGTGGTTTGCCATGTGCGGTAGCATTAGGTCTAAAACCACGACACACGAGCCTTCGCGAAAAGCACCTTCTTGCTCATCAGCCGGTCACAGCCTTTGTGCCGGCGGCGGTCTTGCCTCTGCGTCAGTGGCTGCCGAGGCGGCAGTGGCCATGGCAGTCTCCGAACATCAGACGCTGAAGTTTGCGGCATCAATGGGCCCCTCCTTCCGTGGACGATGTCCCGCAGCACTTCTCAGAGCTGGAGCCGGTCCTCTCCCACGCTGCCTCTGTGTGATCCGCTAGGTTTGTCCGAAATCCGTCGAGGTCATGGCCGCGGTCTTCACAGCATCCCCTCCAGGAGGAGCTCCCCCATGGGGAAAGCACGTGCTTGGCTCCTCCGTAAGGAGAGCTCCACGTGCGTTCAGATCACACCCTGAGATCGCAGCAGTTCTGTCCCACTTCCCGCCCCCTGCTGTTTCCACATCTGCGGCAACTTCTCCAGCGAAGCCCAGAACCCCACACGGTCCTCCACGAGGGCTGCAGTCAGCCTCCAAACCCCTGTGAATGTTGATACTTGGACCTCTTCTCACAAACCATCAATGTTCTCAGTGACATCAAGGATGACGAATCCTTTCCAGAAGGTTTTCAGTTGACTTTGCCCAGATCCATCAGCAGAATCATCTATGGCAGCTGTGGTCTCACAAAGTGTATTTGTCAGATAATAAACTGGAGTCGGGACGCCTGGGTGGCTCAGTTGGTGAAGCGTCTGCCTTCGGCTCAGGTCATGATCCTAGCATCCTAGGATCGAGCCCCGCATCGCGCTTCTTGCTCAGTGGGGAGTCCGATTCTCCCTCTGCCTCTGCCTCTACCCCTGCTTGAGCTCTCTTGCACACTGTCTCTCTGACAAATAAATAAATAAAATATTAAAAAAAAAAAAAAAGACCTGAAAGTCGAAATGACTCATTGATCCATGAGCTACAGAGTTGGCGTTGTGTGGGCGGGCATGAAAACAACACTCCTCTCTTGTCCGTCTGTCAGAGCTCAGGGGGTGGCGGGGGTGGGGGGGGTGCAATTTTTTTTTTTTTAAGTAGGCTCTTCGCCCAACACAGGGCTTGAACTCACAACCCGCCATCAAGACTTGCATGTTCCATGACTGAGCCAGCCAGGGGCCCCTGCTGGGTATTTTGAGAGGGATCTATTTTCCGAGCAGGTCTCAACGTGGACTCCGGACATTCAGTCCGCCCTGTTGCAGGCAGACGAGCCGCCGTCCGGGCTTGGCCGGGCCATTTCCAGAGCACAGGCGGAGCAGAGGCGGCCTCACCCCGAAGGGCCCGCGATGTTGGGAACGGTCAACGAGCGTGGGCTCCACTTAGAGTCTCGGCGGCCTCAGCCCCTGACGAGAGAGGCGGCCTGTTCTCTGCAGCCTGGAAGCCGGACACCGACCCCTCCTCTCCAGCCACGAGGGCCCCGGAGGCATCGTCTTCCCGGGGAAGGCGGTCTCGTCCACGTGGCCAGTGGGTCGGTCGCGTAGCCACCTCCAGGAAGTCTCCGAGCTCCACCTTCGGGGGACCCTGCTGCTTCCCCGGCCGCTTCTGGGTTACAGAGACGGCTTCTCTGCCGACACCCCACGAAGCAGCCCCTGCCGGCCCGGGCTGCGTTCCCGCAGCCCCGACCCGGGCTCGGCCTTCCCGCTGGGGCCTTGCTCCGGACTCGACTTCGGCAGAAGGGGGTGCGTGGCTGCCCGAATGCTCGGTCCGCACCGCCGCGACCCCGTCCGCGGCAGCAGCAGGCCGGCTCGCTTCTCCTCGGCCTGTGTGCGCACTGGACTCGCACTTGCAGTTTCCCCCGACGACGTCTCCTGTGCGCTCACAGCGCGGCTGACCGTTGGCGCGAGAGGCGCGGGCTTTCGGGCTGTCGGCTCTGGACGCGCCTTCCTCGCTCAGCCTCACCCCTGCTCGCCTCTCACTGCCAGCCCCGCACGTGCGACTCTCGCCTTCACCCGACGCTTCGAGGCCGTCGTAGGGTCATTAACTGGCCTCGTGTCCGCACCGCCGTGGCTCAGGGACGAGGGAGGCCCGCGGGGAGGGAGAGAGCCGTGGGCACACACGCGCCGGCTAAGTCGGCCGTCGCGTGTGGGTGCAGCCTGCGGGGCCCCCACACAGTGACGCTGGCGCATCAGCGATCGCTTGGCACCCATCACCACAAACGTCGAATAATGGAGAAGTTTTAGATGCTGTGAGAATCACCAGACTGTGAGCGAGACGGGAAGAGAGCACCTGCTGTCGGGGCACCGGGCCAACGCGGGGTTGCCCCGAACCTCCCGTTTGTAAAAACCCGGCGGCGGCGAAGCACCCCACGGCCGGGCGCGGCAAAACGAGGAAGGAGGTCGGGAGCAGGCCAGCATTCCACACTCAGTACATTGCAAAATGGGAAGAAAAATACTGTTAGTTTTGGGAAATAGTTGGGATTTGTTCATGGGGAAGGTGAAAGGAGACTTTCAAATTTATGACCCAAACGAGGTATGTGGGTCGCAGGAGGATGTAAATAGTCTCAGCTTGTGTGTTTGTGAGTTCCCTTGGGTCTGTGGCAGGCTTGTCTTCCTGTCTGAGGATGGAGCTCCGAAGAGATGCTTCTGTTCTCTGCTTCCCTCGTTCTCCCTGTTCCTGGACTGGAGAGATGGCGGCTTGGTGGATGGACTGGGTGGCCAGAGGCTTGAGCACAGTCAGACCCGGACACAAAATGGCAGAAAGGTGGCTTGCCAGGGAAACCGGAGTTTTGGAAAGTGTGTGTCTGTCTGTCTGTCTGTGTGTGTCTGTGTGTGCACATGCATGCGCGTGTGTTTGGGCGAGAAGACACGGAGAGACGACATCTGCATCAGCATTGACCTCACAGGAGTAACGAAGTGGTTGTTACTGTCTCTCCCTGACGTGAGTCTCCTCTAGCTTACTGTTTCTCAGAGTGTGGTCGATGCCGACAAGAGAGTCTCCCGGACCCCAGGGGGTGGGGGCTGCCATCCTTGTCCCGAGCCCACGCCCAGAAGGACTGAATCACCCTCTGGCAAGGGGGCCAGGGGATGTGCCTTTGAACAAATTCCCCCAGTGATCCTCGTGCTCACTGAAGTCGGAGAACTTCTCTGGTTCCTTTACTCTGGAGACTGCTTTTCTTTGCAAAATCAGGCGAGACAGCGCTTTCCCACCTTTGGTTTCCAGACACAGCCTAGAGTGCTTTAAGCTCCTCACAAGTGCTCTTCCGTAAATAGCAGGCTGCAGACGGGGGTGTAATACTGAGTCCCTGGGTTGAAACCGAACTTGGAATGCATCTCCACTGTAGAAGCTCCTTTTAGACCAGAAGCATCTATATGTGCTTCGTGGGAGTTTTGTTTTGATCAGACAAATGCAGCTTACGGATTGAATGATCATCTGGGGCAGATTCACCGAAACACAGTCTGTATGCCACTTGTTAGCTTGCTTTGGCTCTCGTGCTGCTTACACTTCGTGGATGTGAACCAGACCAGGACTGAGTCATTAGAAACCACACAGCGGTCACGGTGCTGTGGCCTCCAGCCGAGGGACGGCCTCCAGTAATGCACAGCAGGAGCTCCGAATCCCGCCCCTTTTAAAGGGAGAAACGGGGCGCCCGGGCGGCTCAGTCAGTTAGACGTCTGCCTTCGGCTCACGTCATGATCTCCGGGGTCCTGGGACCGAGCCCCGCATTGGGCTCCCTGCTCAGCGGGGAGTCTGCTTCTCCCCCTGCTTGTGCTCTCTCTCACTCTGTCTCCCAAATAAATAAAATCTGTTAAAAATAAATAAAAGGAGAAACTGCAAAGGGTCTAAAGCAAATTTTTTTTTAAGATTTTATTTATTTATTTGACAGATACATAGCGAGAGAGGGAACACAAGCAGGGGGAGTGGGAGAGGGAGAAGCAGGCTTCCCGCTGAGCAGGGAGCCCGATGCAGGGCTCGGTCCCAGGACCCTGGGACCATGACCTGAGCTGAAGGCAGACGCTTCACCGACTGAGCCACCCAGGTGCCCCGGGTCTAAAGCAAATTTAAACAGACGATAAAGGAGTGGTCACTGTCATCTTTACTGGTGTGAACCCCAGAAGGAGGCTCTCAGGGCTCAGGAAGCAGTTTGAAAACTCCTGTTTTCACCCGTTTCTCCCTGTTCCTCTTGATAATTACTGTTACATTGACAATTACATGTAATAAGATAACTCATTCTTCCCACCGGATCGTGGGACCCATCCAGACATGTTCCGATAAAGCACACGTCTTGTCCCGGAGCCAGGCCTGCCCCTCTGGCTACCAGCAGCCTGGCCTTGAGCCAGGTGGCCAGCACGCCCCCTGCAGCTCACGGGATCGTCCCCGGAGCAGGGCAGGAGGCACACAGGCCTCTGAGGGCCTGGCACAAAGGGCTGAGAAGACGTTTTGGAGGGACTGCCGGGCAGGGTCAGTGACATCGGGAGGGGGGCTGGGCTCTGCTGACCAGGTCTTCTCCCTACAGGAGGGGCAGCCATGAGAGCTGGCGTCAGAGAGGGCGACAGGATCATCAAAGTGAGTGCCCCCCCTTCTGGCCGGCTCCCTCCAGCCTCCTGCCTCGCCCTGGGGTGGCTGGCCTCTGTGTTGGGGGCGGTGCCACGAGAGGACCCCAGGAATGTGGGGAGGAGCCCCATCCTCGGCCTTTCTTGACTCTAAGTAACCAAGCTTCTGGGATGGGTTTTATTTTCCCATTTAACAAACAACAAAAATACACCTAAGATGGGGAGGCTGAGACCAGCAAGGGGCCCAGGGCCTTCAGACTCTGTACCCACACAGTGCTGACCTGAGGGCCTTGCCATCTGCCACCTGCTGGGACCTGCCCGGCCTCTGGTGCCGCAGAGTCCTGGAGGCACTAAGGGAATCCTAGGCGAGGCAAGGCCTCAGCCCTCCAGTGAGGAGGAAGCACGCTGGGCAGGGGCGCGGGCCGGGGGCCGGAGGCTCACAGGCCAGCCGGGAAGACAGACGTACAGCACTTGTGAATGGAAGCAAAGTCCCAATGACCAGGGGGTCCTGCGGAGCATTGGAAAGTGGCTTTGTGAAGGAGTGGCGTTTGAGCTTCAGAAGGATCCCCTGCGTCCATCCTGCTCACTCCGTCGTTTGTCCCCCTACAGGTGAACGGCACCATGGTGACCAACAGCTCACACCTGGAGGTGGTGAAGCTTATCAAATGTGAGTCGGAGAGAGCGGAGCCCAGAAAGGGGGTGGGGGTGCAGGTGGGCTGGGGCAGCAGGCCCTTCGACCCGGGGCCTCCTTTGTGGGTGAGAGAGGCAGCTAGGATCACGTGTGTCGTCTTGATCCACTGGGCCTGCCCTGTTCCTGCACGCCCGTGGAGACCAAACCCTGCTGCACCAGCTCCCTCCAGGGCCACTCGCTCCCCTGTCCCCTCCACGGACAGCCTCCCTCAGTGGTTGCCTATTTGGGGGGAAGAGGCAAAAACATTCTGTTTGCAGCCAGGAAGACCCAACCATCAGGGCTGCCCAGGTAATCCAACAGAAGCAAGAGAGTTGAGGGAAGAGTTCACGGGCGGGCGGCCTGAGGAGGGCGGGACCTTCTGTGCACCAGGGGCTTGAGGGAAGTGAGTGAGGTGAAGGGCACGAGGGCCGGCCGCCCCTGAGGAGGGCAGCCACGTACCTGGGTGGAATTCTGCTTGGGCATCCTGCGTGAAGAACGGGAAGGAAGGGGTACCGGTGGAATTAGGGGGCGGCAGGGCATTGAAGTGTGGAGAGGTTTATCTGCAGAATTTTAAGCTTCGTGAAAGAAGGGAGAAGACGCCCCCTACCCCCTTTGTAGCTTGAGTGTCCACCACCAGGACCATGTGCCTTGAGCAAACCTCTCCTTGTCTGCCTCCAGCCGGCACCTACGTCGCACTGACCCTCCTGGGCTCTTCCCCCTCATCCGTTGGTGTCTCTGGGCTGCAGCAGGACCCTGCCCCCGCTGGAGCACCCCGAGTCGCCCCTGTGGTCCCCCCGCCGCCTCCACCACCACCTCTGCCCCCTCCACAGCGCATCACAGGGCCCAAACCGCTGCAGGTAACGGTCCTCGTGGTCACCCCGCGGGGAGGAAAGCGGGTTGTTTCAGGCGTGCTGGTAGGCAGAGACGAGTCGGAGATCTGTGAAGAGCGTCAGCAGAACAAAACGAGGACTGGCCGCGTGGAAGGGGCCACTCCACCCTTAGTGTCCACCTTCCACGTGAATGCATCCGGCCTTCCCAGCCAGCAGCGGGCAACGTGCTTCCTCAATGGGGGGGACCCTACGGAGGCCCTTGGGGTGCCGCCCGCCAGCAGGGAGGGTGCACCCCTTCAGGCACGGACAGGGGCGTCCATTAAAGACCGTGGCCAGCCACTGTCACAAGGACACACGGACGAGTAGGGGGAAGGCTGCCTGAGGGACGAAAGGGGACAGAAGGGGAGCGGATCGGGAAAGCACAGGCAGCAGCAGGGGTGAACCCGGACGGGCAGCGGAAGGACGAGGTGCGGTTAGGAACGGGGCCGGGATCTGCAGTCAGACAGAAGAACGAGCCAGCGGGCTGGGAACCAACTTGGAGCGGTTTGGTGCTAGGGGTGGTTGTCGCCAAGGCCTCTAGGAATTTGGGAGGGACACCCGGTGCCTGAAGTCTGCTGAGGGGCTGTGGGTCACTCAAACATACAGACGACCCCGACGGCTTTGCCGGCTTTTCCTGCCTGAGAACCAGCAGGTGGGAGAGAAGCTGCGAGGCTGCTCCCACCCTCACCACTGGTCTGTTCCGTTTCCAGGATCCTGAATTCCAAAAACATGCCACCCAGATCCTTCGCAATATGCTGAGGCAAGAGGAAAAGGAGTTACAGGTGAGGTCCTGCTGAGGGCCACTGGCCACGGCCTTGCTCTCAGGACACAGCCTGTCACCCCTAAACCCCAGCACCCGAAACTTGCGGCCCACTGAATGGTTGTTGTGACCGTGGGATTCATTAAAGCAGAACTCGGGCAAGAAAGTGAACAGGGACCAGAGCTCCTGGGTAATAGGTTCAAATAGTGGACACACAGCCCCGTCCCAGCAGGAGATGGAGTGGGGAGAACACAGCAAGGGAACACCAGAGCCAAGGAAGGTCTAAGGGTCTCCAGTGGGGGTTGCAGGGGGCGGTGGGATCCCGTTGGTGGAGGGGGTGCGGTGGGGCAGCCAAGTCCTGGCCTGGCCCTTTCATTTCCGTTGAGCACGTTTCCATCAGTGCCCACCTCCTATAAAGCATTGTTTCAGGTCGTGTGGCACACAGACGTGGGAAGTTTAGATGGTTCTTGCCCTCAGCACAGCTCTGTTGTAGCGGAGAAAATTCACAGTGTAGTAGGAGAGTCAGCGGGGGGACAAGGAAGAGAGCACTCCGTGAACGATGGGGATGCAGGGAGACTTCAGGGACAGAGCTGTGTTTCAGCTGAGCCTTGACGGGTGGGCCTTCTGCGAGCAGAACAGATGGGGCAGGTCCGCTGGTGAGTGGACAGCACAGGCCAAGGGCACGGACATGTGAAACTACGCTCCTGTGTTGGGCAGGATTGAGTTGTTGCTGCGTGCTGGGTGCTCGTGTGTGGGGCAGGGGGAGCAGGGCGTCTGAGCAATGTGGGGGCAGAAGCTGGAGAGGTTACACAGAAAAGTGAGATGTGGAGCTTCCCTTCGTGGGGTTTGTGATCCAGTGGGGTATCTGTGGATGGAGGGACATGCATGCATACCACGTTGTAGTAAGTACAGACACTTAGAGAGCAACACAGAACGATCGGACAGACCCATCGCTCAGTCGAATAGAGTTTAGAGTCCAGAAGTTAAACCACACAAATAGGGTCAGTTGAATTTTGACAATGGTGTCCAGACCACTTGGTAGAGAAAATCGTCTTCCACCCAATGGTGCTGGACCAACTGGCCATCCACATGCAAAGAATGAATGTGGATCCATACCTCACACAGTAAACAGAATATAATCCCAAATTGACCAAAAACAAATATAAGAACTAAAAGTGTTTTTTTTTAAACTGCAAAACTTGGGGCGGCTGGTTGGCTCAGTCATTAAGCATCTGCCTTCGGCTCAGGTCATGGTCCCAGGGTCCTGGGATCGAGCCCCGCGTCGGGCTCCCTGCTCCTCGGGAAGCCTGCTTCTCCCCTCCCACTCCCCCTGCTTGTGTTCCCTCTCTTGCTGTGTCTCTGTCAAATAAATAAAATCTTAAAAAAAAAAGTTAAAAAATAAATAAAACTGCAAAACGCTCAGAAGAACACACAGGTGCAAATCTTGGATTAGGTGGTGTTTTCCTAGATATGACACCAGAAGTAGAAACAACCAAAAAATAAATAAATTGGACTTCATCCAAATTAAAAACCTTTGTGCATCAAAGGACACAATCAGAAAGTAAAAAGACAGCCCTCAGGATGGGAGAAAATACTTGTAACTCCTCTGTCCGATCCAGGGCTCGTGCTAGAGTACGTACAGGACCCTGTAAACATAACAGTAAAAAGAAATCCAGGGCGCCTGGGTGGCTCAGTTGGTTAAGCGACTGCCTTCGGCTCAGGTCATGATCCTGGGGTCCCGGGATCAAGTCCCGCATCGGACTCCCTGCTCGGCAGGGAGTCTGCTTCTCCCTCTCCCACTCCCCGTTTGTGTTCCCTCTCTCGCTGTGTCTTTCTCTGTCAAATAAATAAATAAAATCTTAAAAAAAAAAAAGAAAAAAGAAATCCGAGCCAGTTGGTAAGTTGACAGAGGATTTGAATGGACAGTGAAGACGCACACAGGTGGCCAGTAAGCCAGTGGCGACTGGTCATCAGGGTGGTCCCAGTCACAGCCGCACCGTACACCCACCGGACGGTTGGAACCAAAACAACAGAGAGTCGCAGGTGTGGGTGAGGGGAGAAATTGGGGAAATCCTAGTTTATGTCCCGTGTGTTCGTTACCTAATGGATTCCCACCATTGCTGGTGAGGACGCGGTCACACGGCCGCCGCGAACGCGCTTCGGGGGCTCATCAGAACAGCACAGAGACGCACAGAGACACGCTCCGTCAGCCCCACTCCCAGGTCTGACCCCGGAGAACTGAAAACACATCAGACCACAGACGTGTATGCGGACGTTCGTGACCCCCCTCCCCGGGCGGGAGGCACTGCTTACAACACGAGAGGTGCTCAGGGAGGAGCCAGGAGCAAAAGGCCACAGGTCGTGTGAGTCCATTTAAAGGGAGGTCCAGCGTAGGCACGTCCGTGAGGACACAACGTAAATTAGTGGTTGCGGGGGTAGAGCGGGGAGAAGGTGGCAGTGACCGCATCCTGTCGGGTGGTGGCTGTGTTCCGGAACTACGTGGTGGGGGCCGTCTCCGTAAACCCTGCGAATGTGTGCAGACCACTCAGTTGTACGCTTTAAAATGCTGAGGTTTATCTCATGTGAATTGTGTGTCAACAGGTTCTAAAATATTAAGCACACAGAAGCCCAAAAGAAGGAATAATCTGCAGGAATCAGGGAGGGCTTCCCGAGGTGGCACTTGAGTTTGGGTTCAGTCCGTTTCACTCTGGAAGGTGCGTTGGGCCTTGAACCCCACGCTGAGCTTGGTGTTTATTCTGAAGACCCTGGGATGGGTCAGAGGATTTTGAGCAGGCGTGTGATCACATCTCCGAACCAGTGTTCCCCAGAGACGCGTGTTCCGTGCGCAGACATGCCCAGAGACCGTCCCGCGGCTGCTGTGTAGGAATCAGCACAGGGAGACACGGCCAGCCTGCAGGAGGGAGGTAGCAGGGCAGAAAGAACAAGAGATGCCCTGAGTCTGGGTGCTGGGACGGCGGCAAAGCCGGTGGTGGATGGAGGCAGGGGGCAGGGCAGGGTTTGCGGGGAAGACACGAAGGTCAGCTCTGGGTGCTCGCAGGACGTTCAGACAGAAAGACCGTCCACCAGCCGTGGAGATGAGGGGGTTGAGCCTCGAGGGAGCGGGCAGGGTTGAGACAGGTTCAGGTGTCCTCGGCGTGAAGGTGGTAGTTGGGACTGGGGACTAGGTGGGGTCCCCAAGGGTGCCAGTACAGAGAGGAGGAGAGCGAGTGGGGATGGAATTTTGGAACTTGGTGCTTTTATGGCACACCACAGCCACCTGTCACATCACTGTTGTATTTGCTGTTACGTTCGGAATTGTTTGTCCTTCTCCCCGTTCGACTAAGTAACGTACAGGCTAGGACCATGTCTCTGGGTATGTCCCCTGCGTAGCTGGTGCAGGCCCACGCGAGTTACAGGGCGCAGGGACTGGGCGAGGCTGCAGGCAGGCTGTGAGGGTGTGTGGGGGGCACCAGGATGGCCTTCCAAGGAGGGGGCGCTCGAGATGACAGCTGAGGCCCGGCCGCGGGCCTGGCCCCTGGGTCACCCGGCTCCTTGAAGGAGTCGGAGGGACAAGACTGTGTGCAGGCCTCAGGCTCTGGGCCCCAACGGTCGAGCCCTGTCTGGAGACATGTCCGTGGAAGGAAGGAGAAAGGGCCGAGGCAGCGGCTTGAAGGGTCATCAGAATTGATGGAAGGGCTTCATGCTGGCCACTGGGTTTTGTTTTAAGACCAGAAAGGAGCGTTCGTGCGGGATGAGGGGAAGGAACCATGGGATGGGGAGACTGAGGGTGCGAACAGTGTCTCCGGAGAGCCCTGGCGGCTGGAGGCAGAGCTGCTCTGTGGGGCCGGGGAGGGGAGGCCGCAGATGTCTGCAGTGCAGCCAGGAAGCCCTACTAGAGGCCGCAGGCCACGGGCCTGGAGAGGCCGTCGGGTAGCAGGGAGGCCCGATGAGCTCCCAGAAAGTGTGCGCCCCCCAGCTTTATTTAACTGCGGGATGAGCCAGCTTTATCGGGCATTTCCTTCTGTGGTGCAGTAGTAGCTGCCTCCTGCAAAGGCTTCACAGGCAGTGTCGTCCGGGCCTCACTGCCCCCCGGCGGGCAGGGACCGACATCCCCGTTACCTGGGAGGACGCAGGACAGTCTGCCAGGTCTGCACAGCCAGTGAGCCCGGGGGACGGAATTCAGAGGCAGGCCTCCCCGACTGCAAAGCCCAGGCTCTAAGCTCTGCGTGCGCACCGGGTGAGCGCCAGGTGAGCATCCGAGCGGCTCCCAGCAGCACCTGCGGCCAGACCGGGCTCCTAGGACTCTCAGTGCTGCGTGTGAGCTCCCTGTGTGGCCTACTCTGCAGACAGTGAACATCTGACACTTGAGCCAGAGCCAAGGGAGATTTCTTTAGGATGAGGCGTATGCCCAGCCTCGGACGGTGGTTCAGACTGGACGGGCCTTTGTGTCCTGTCTTCTAGCCCCGGTTGGCTTTCCGGGATGTTTCTCACCCTCTCTACACCTTTTTGTTCTCCTGAGTGACGGCCAGCTCCCGTGCATCTCACGAAGGCAGAGAGCTCCCGTCTCTCCTCTTGGTTTTCGGGTAACTACCTGTTCTCACCCCTGGGTGAGTCGTCCGTCCACTAACCACCCTGTGCCCTTCCCTCCCTGTCGTCCTCACTGTCCCCAGCGTATCTGTGAGGTGTACAGCCGGAACCCCGCCAGCCCGCTGGAAGAGCAGATCGAAGGTGCCCGGAGGCGCGTCACTCAGCTACAGCTGAAGATCCAGCAGGAGACAGGGGGCTTCGTGGTGAGTGCCGCGGCCCGGCTCCAGGAAGAGTGCCACACAGGTGGCCACGGGGAGAACGAGGAGGAGAGCCTGGGCAGAGGCCTCCTGAGTCAGGCCGGGCCTCGACTAGTCAGCATTCAGTATCTTACAAAGAAACAAAGGGCAGCAATTCTTCGCTCGACGCCACAGGGCTGAGCACTGTGCGGGCGCTGGGGGGCCCTTTCTTGCGCTCCGAGAGCCTGCAGTTGCGGCCTCAGTTTCGTCATCTGCTCCCTGCGGGGGGTGTGGCCGTTCCCACTCCGGTTGTACTCAGCGTGCCTCTGGCGGCTCCTTGAGCCTCACGCGCCGCAAGCAGTGGGTCCCCTCGAAGGCCGCAGGCACCTCCCACGTTAGGCGTGGTAAGGGACCCGCACCATGGAGCGGGGTCTGTAGGGAAACCCCAGGCAGAAGATGCCCTTACCTGATCCAGTCAGGGCCTCTGTTCCTGGCATCCTGCCCAGTCTCCATCGGGCCATAACCCTTCGGGCAAATGAGAAGGAACTCTCCGGAAACTAAGATCTCCAAGAATCATATTTGCCAAAGCCAGTAAAGGTTCTTCAAGGATCCTCTACTTTCTTTTTCAGACCATGCAGATCAGAATGCCTGGGAACCACAGGCTAATCAAATTTAAACTGCTCTACTTTCCGAAGGGCACGTCCATGTCACGTGGCCAACAGGCGCTCAGGTTCTGAGCTCACCAGCGCTAAGACTCTGGGGCAAGTTGCTTGAGCCCTGGGAGCCCCATGTCCTCGTCTGTGAGCTGGAGAGCCCACCAGGGCCTACCCAGGGGTTATGTCGGAGCCGAAGCGTGCCGCCCTCCCGGGCCGTGCGTGTTTGCCCTGCCGCTGTGCTCGCGGGCTCCGCAGGGTGAGGCCGAAACACCGGCCGGGAGCGGCGGGGCTGAGCGCCAGCCCTGGCGTGGGTTGCCCTGCTGCGCGGCTTGGGCAGGTCACGCACAGTCTCTGGGCCCCGTTTGCTCACTGGTCACACGGGCCTCAGCACTGCCGAAAGCCTAAGTGAGGCCCAGAAAAGCGTGCTTCGCGAGCGTGGGGCCCAGTCACTGTGGTCAGTCCTTCAGAGGCCGCCCCTCCTCCTCTCCCCTCAGGCCCCGCTGGGGCAGCTCCTCAGTGGGTGCTGTGGGGCCCGGGGCGATAAATCAGTGAGTGTGGAGACTTTCTCTAAGGGCCAGGCTCCCTCTCCGGCGTTAGCGCTCACCGCCCTCCTCAGACTACCAACAAAGCAGTAGCCCCGCGGCCTGGGCACTTCTAAGGCGACGAACAGGAAAAGCCACTACCTGGAGCAGACACTGCTGACCGAGGGAAGGGCTGGCTGCAGGAAGGACTGAGTGCGGGAGAGGCTCGCAGAATGTGCCCACCCTCCTGACCTTTCTTTTTCAGGACGTACCCCCCCTACATGGCGACACCAGCCAGAGAGCATCAGAAGGTGAGTCCCCCCCTCACCCCAGATCTCCAGCCCAGGTTTCCTCCCTGTTGTCCCTCCCCATGGGGCTGATTCAGGAAAGATTGGCTGTAGTCCCTGCTCTCCAGGCATTAGGATGGGGAGAGGAAGCAGCGTCCTCGCACAGGGACGGAGCCGTGAGGGCGTAAGCTTCCCACCCTCGGGAGAGCCAGGGCGCTACTGGGAAGATGGGGGTCCAGACCCCGGCTCTCCTCCCAGCCCCTGGCGCTCTTGTGACCCGAAGTGAGTCGAGCCAGAAGAGGGGTGGGGTGGGTTGAGGGTACGACTCACGGTGACAGAGCCGTGGAGTCTCGTTCCAGGAGGTGATAGGTCCGGGCACAGGCCCTCAGGGAGGCGAAAGCCGGGTGTGGAGCATCTGACCTGAGGGAAACCAGGGAAGGAGGAAAGCTGGCGGCTTCGCCTTCCTGCCCCGCACGCAGGCCCCCAGGCCACAGCACCACCTCCTGTGCAACCTGTTTGCTCCCCAGGCCAACTGTCTCTGGATTCCCAGGAGGGGGACAGCGGCTGGGACTCTGGGACAGAGCGCTTCCCCTCCCTCAGTGAGGTGAGTGCCCGCAGGGGCCAGCCCCGTCTCAAACCCCGGTCGGCATCCCCTGTCCAGGCGCCCAGAGGTCCTGCTGTGGCCCGTTGTGCCGCGGCCTCCGACCTGCCGCGGGTGCGCTTCGGCCACACTTCCAGCTCCCGGGGTTTTAGTCACTCTGCGCTGCGTGCAGGACCGTCAGACCCAGCGTCTGCTTTACCACCGCTCCGTTCCGTAGAGAGCCGGGCGGAGACAGCCGTGCGAACGGCTCGAGCCTCTGGGCACAGGGGAGCAGAGCCTCAGTCTCGGCCACACACACGGGACTTCGGCTGCGGCCACGCCGTCTTAGATGCACATACAGAGCCGGCCGAGTCGGGGCGGCAGCCTCTCTCGCTCCCTCACAGATCTCACTTGAACAGCTCGTCTTTCCTGGAGGGTCAGAAGCATTTCAGCTTTCGGCCTCACGTTCCCTTCCAGCTATTGTCTGCCTGCACATAGAAGCTGCAAATATAAAATTGCAAAGTAGAAGGACGACAGGACGGAAGAAGTCATAACGTCGTCAGTCAGATATCTGCTCAGCCAGGCCAATTAACACGCTTGAACTCTAACTTTAAATAATAGTTGGAATTGCATTTCCTTACTGCTGCCACCTGTCCGTGGGGGACGGTGAGCGTATGTGCAAGGATCCATCTGTGGGAAAGACCCCAAGAAGGGGCGGAGGGTCTTTGGTGACCCAGAGTCGACGTATCCTGAGGGCTGGTTGTCTGGGAGGTGGCCTGGCTTAGAGGGGACGGCTGCGGGCTGGGCTCAGGTGCCCGGGCTGCATCCAGGGAATACCCCAGCGCTGGGTTCCCGGCCTTGAGCAAGTCTCGAGACCCGTCCGAGTGGTCGTTTCCTTGTGTGAAGGGCGGGAAGGGAGTGGATCTGCCTCAGAGCACCATCCTGAGCACCGAGCAGGGTGCCACGCAACCAAGGGCTCTGCGTAGCCCCGGGCGTGCGTGCATGCGCCCCCGGGCGTGGGCGTTACCAGGCCAGCTGAGGGGCACTTTCTGGATGGGCTCTCTTCCTCCAGGCGCTGATGAATCGGAACTCGGCACTGTCGGACCCTGGGCCGGACAGTCCCCGAACCTCGCCTGTGATCATGGCAAGGCTGGCCCAGCACCACCCGCGGCAGGGCTCGGACGCAGCAGGGCCCAGCGCCAGCGACCAGGTGAGGGGCCCAGAACCCCCAGCAGTCTCCCTCCCCTCCTCCAGAACCAGCTTCCCCAGGCCAGGAATACTCAGGCTAAACCCCCTTTAAGGGAGACTTTGTCTAGAGAACGAAAGTGAGGGAAGAACATGGTATGAACAGGCACTTGAACGGGCTCCGTGTGAGGACACCTGAACACCTCCACAGGGAAGGGACGAGAAGGGACGTGGAGGAGCAGAGAGCGTCTGTGTGGAACGGCAGATAGGTTTGTTTGGTGTCTCCAGAATACTCATGTTCAGTTTTCTCTTTCTTTAGCAAAATCCTTTGTCTTACGCAAAATCTTACATTTGGCACGCTAATATAGGAACCAAATAAAAGCTCAGCTACCCTGGGACCGGCCCCAGGCGTGTCCGCCCTCCAGGGCGCTTCCCTGTGGCCCCGCGGTCCTGAAAGCCTGGTGTGGACACCCCTGCCTACAGGGGGTAGACTAGGTGCAGGGGGGCATCAGGAGAAGCGTTTTGGGCTCAGTGCAGGGACTCCAGCTGTTGAGGGGATTTGCCTGACGTTGTGGAGCCAGAAGCTGGGTCACTGCGTGTGAGCAACATGGCGAGAGCTCCTGGTTTTGAAAAACAGCGTTTTTTAGCGTCCACCGGCCACCGGCCCTCCCCGGGGTGCTGCAGGGTCGTGGCCCGTGCACATCCTGCTCTGGAGCGAGGGCTCCTCGGGCGGCTGATGGGAGCAGGTGTGGAGTAGCTTGGTCGTGGGGGTCCTTTCTCCCATCCTCTGAGAATTGTTGAGGTTGTTACCTTTGAACGGAAGGAGCGGCCTCAGCAGGGCCCCAGTTTCTGAGTCATAATGTGTGCTGATGGGGGTGGGGCCGGGGGGACCGTCCAGGCTCAGCAGCAGCAGGTGGAGCCTTTGGAAACTCTTACTTTCTGTTGCATCACTGTACAACGTCTATTTTTGTTTAATAATGAGCATCTTCTGCTTTCTGTAATGAGAAAAACTGCGTATTTGTAAAGACTCCCGCTCACAACAAGCAAAAACCTGGTGTTTTCAGGTTTCACCCGAGAGCCAAGTAGAGCCACAAGTGGCCATCTAGTGTCCCCTGGGGGCCCCACGGTGTCACGGGACGGGGGAGGCCCGGGATGTGGCCTGCCTCTGCGTTCAGCCTCTGTGGGCCTCACTTTTTCATTTGCCACTGAGTGCCAGACTCTGACATGCCTTCTGGGTCTCGGGTTCTGTGTGTGTCACGCTGAGCGGAGGGTCCACCAATATCCAGGAGAACAGGAGGAGTGAGGGACACTCGGGAGGCGCCGTCAGGTGAAGCCGCTTGAGCGAGCGGGGGTGGGAGGCATCTGAGGCCTGGAAGAGAGTGGGCGTGAGGGATCCAGGTGGGCTCCAGAGCAGGGCCCTTCTTGGCGCATCCCTGGAAATGAGGTAGATTGCACTGAGTGGAAAACGTAGTTGGGAGAAAAGGTCTGAAAGCCCAAGGAACCTCCAGGAGGAAGCTTGTCCAGGGAAGCATCTGGAAGGCCTGTGCAGCACAAACACTGTCATCATTCCTAATATCAGCACACTAGGTAGGTTTAGGTCTTTAGTGAAATTGGCACGAGGAAGAAAACCACACCGAGAAGCCTAGATTTGAGACCGGTCATGGAGGTCCACCGGAGACCCTTGAGCAGGCCGCGCTGGGGAGAGGTCAGCTCCATCCCCCCTGTCGTCTGCCTCCGGGAGGCAGAGAGAGGCCCCGAGCTGTCTTGTGACAGAGACCGGTACCTGCAGGCGCTGGTGCACGCCGTGGTGGGCGCGGGCGTGGCTGCCGAGGGGACAGAGAGCCCCAGCCCGCCGTCCTGCGGGAGCCGCCGCCCCCCAGAGCTTTCACAAACAGGAAGAGCACGCCTTCTCTCGCTTCCCATGCCCGAGCACATGTGCCCCGGCGGCCCCGCCCGGGAGCACTTGACTTCCACAAGTGGAAATCGTGGTTCTTGCCTCTGAGATTTGGGGGAGGTGGGGAGATGCCAACGCTCACCAGACCCGTGTGGTCCTCCCTGCCGCGCCGTCCCCACATGCGTGTCGTGGAGGGCTTGGACGCCTGTCCCCTAACTTCTCCCTGAGACCGGCCTCTCTCCCCAGGGCGCAGACCAAAGCCCGAAGCCTTTAATTATTGGCCCAGAGGAAGATTATGACCCGGGTTATTTCAACAACGAGGTAACGGTTTCCTGGCTTTCTCCTTTCGTCACGGTCACACCAGCTGCTGTTGACTGGAAGCAGTCGGAGCTGCCGCGGCCGTGAGGGGGCGCGGGGTGGGCACCGCAGCTTGTCAGCCTGGGCCGGCGGGGGCCATGGGGGCCAAGCTGCAGCAGGCCACACTACTGTGCCCTGCGTCCACGCACAGCAGCTGCCCCCGCCCTTCTGCCCTGCAGAGCGACATCATCTTCCAGGACCTCGAGAAGCTGAAGGCACGGCCAGCTCACTTGGGCGTTTTCCTGCGCTACATCTTCTCTCAGGCCGACCCCAGCCCGCTGGTAAGTCAGGGGCGTCGTCTTGACTGAGGCCCACTTGTGCCCTCGCTTCTGCTCTTGAGAGAAGTCGGATCCGCAGGCAGCGGCAGGTGGCTCAGGGACGGAGACAGAGCCGAGAAGGTGCAAGATTAGCAGGAGGGACTGCATGTAGTGTGGGAGAAGCGAGGCCGGGACACCTGCCACGGTTCTTGGTCCACTCGGAGGACACGTCTCTCTAGGGCAACACTGGGGATTGCAGACCCGCGACGTTACCGTGGGGAGGCTCAGCAGAGGGGCAAGGTGACAAAGGTGATGGGGTGGTGTGTGCAGGGACGGGGCTCAGGGCCACCAGCCTCAGCAGCTTTTCTCATGCTGCTCTGGGCTCAGAGGAAAAGATGGACAAGAGAGGAGGATGTTGTGTTCCTCACAAGACCCAGACCGCTGTTTTCCTGCGGGGCTGACCGCCATTGGGAGCCAGGGTCAACATCATGCGCCCAGCAGGTGCCCACTGAGGTGCCCACTGAGCACTTGACACGAACCCTTAGAAAACAAGATACAAACAAGTACGAGGCAAAGGCTCAGGTGTGGGGGGATGCAGAGTCCAGGGTGCTTGTGCTGGAAGCTGCCGGGCTGAGGCTGGCGCTGATTTACCGGAGGGTTCGGAAACTCGAAGCCAGGGCTTCTCAGCCTCCGCGTGGCCATGTTGAGCTGTAGGATTGCTTGCTGGGGGCTGTCGTGTGCATCTTCCGTTCTCAGCCAGGTCACAAGACTGCGCCCGCCAGGCGCCCCAGCACCTCTCCCGAGAAGGGTCACAGATGGCTCCAGGCACCGCCCGTTGTCCCCTGGGGTCAGAATCCCGCTCCGTGGAGTGGAGACGTGGGGAACCGCTGCTCTAAGCCATTTTCTCTCTTCTCCTAGCTTTTTTACCTGTGCACAGAAGTTTATCAGCAGACAAACCCCAAGGATTCCCGTGGCTTAGGAAAAGACATCTGGAATATTTTCCTAGAGAAAAATGCGGTAAGGCAGTCACGGATTGAATTACAGTTTTATTGGATTCTTGGGGCCACTCGGGAGCAGAGGGAGAACGAAGCCACACATTTAGGCCGGATGGAGACAGGTTTTTGAGGAGAAGTCGGGGCTGAGGGCTCCTGGGTCCTGTTCGCGGCCCTGCTGTCAACCCTGAGCCCCTGACCTGGCCCCTTCGTTCCACGTGTGCCAGGTAGAAGGCACATTGCCTGCCCCCTGGACCAGTGCTGGCTCCCCCCAGCCCTCCCTGCCCGCCCATCAGGGGACGAAGCAACAGAGGCACAGAGACCCCCGATGGTGGTGGAGATCAGTGAGCCAGATGAGGAGCCAGGGTTCTGACACTCAGCGCCCTTGGGGATCCTGCCCAAAGCAGGGTTCGCAGGGAGGAGGCCCGGAGTGTGCGGGCAGAGGAGCGCTGTGCGTGTGGACAGGGCCGCGGAGGTGCTTGCCCACACAGGGCATTGTGGGCCTGCAGTCTGACCAGCTACGCTAATGCCCAAGTGACTTTCAGTTCCACGGCGTAAGCTCGCGGGATTAATGAGTCCTGTGCTCCCCAGGACTTCCGTGCCTGTCCCGTTGTGGGGGTCTGGAGGAGGGGTGGCCCTGTAGGGGTGGTGGACTCAGCCTGTCCCCGCTGCCAGGTCCTCGTGCTCCGTGCTTACTGGGACACTCGGCCACAGGGGGAGCAGAGGAGAGGGCCCAGTGACGTTTCTGCGTTGCTGTGGAGTCGGCAGCAGTAGGGAACCCGTAAACCCACACGGGCTACCCCGGAAGATGGCCTGCTGGCCCTGTGGCTTCAGATTCCATTTCTCAAACACCGTAACCTCGTGTGAAGGCTCACAAGGAGAGAGCAGGGAGGACGGGCAGCAGGTGTCGCAGAAGAAGACAAGGGGGTGTTGGGAGGCCTTCCTTGCCGCAGGGCAACATCTCCCACGCGCCCTGGGCTGTGGGTCTCACCGCCCGCCCCCACTCCTCTCTTCTAGCCGCTGAGAGTGAAGCTCCCAGAGGTGTTACAGGCTGAAATTGGTAAGTCGGCTCCTGGGCCACTTAGTCTCATCCTGGGCCCTGGGGGCGCCAGAGCAGAGGGCGCGTAGCCCGTCTTTGGGCACCCCTTCCTCTAGGAGGGGGAGGTGGCTGGCGGACAAGCAACCATGGGACAGGCCCTGCCTGGGGAGCTTGTCCCAGGAAGGGAAGACGTGACCCCGTGAGACATGCGCTCGTTTCCGCCAGTCGTCCCCGGGGCCTTCCTGGGCCCTGCAAGGCCGTCTGTACCAAGAGGTGGTTGGACTTGAGGGATTCCTAAGCCTGGCCAATCATTAGAATCCCTGAGGGAACTCTGAAAAATCCAGAAACCAGGGCCTACTCCGTCCCACCTCACGGTCGGGATCTGCAGAGCATTTTTGTTTCTGTAAGTTCCTCACTGATCCCAGAGCAGCTGGTCCAGTGAGGAGCCGGCCGGCTGGGTGGTCGCTCCGTTCCCTCTCGCTCTCAGGTCGTGAGTAGAAAAGCTGAGGGAAGGCGGCATAAGAGGACGTCAGCCTGAGGAGCGGGTCCCAGGCAGCTTGGGAGGATAGGTGTCCCACGGCCAGGGGGTGAACGGAGCTGGACGGACACTGGTCCTCACCCACGTGACGCTGCTGCAGGGACAGGACGGACCCCGCCAGGGTTACGTGAGGTGCTTACCGGGCAGCCACCGAGAAGGAGAGGTTACCACTGTGCCGGCAGAGGGCAGCCCTCGGCACATCTGACAGCAGGCAGGGCTTTAAGGTCCTTCCACGTCATGGAGTCTGGAACGCCCAGGTGTCCTGTCCTCGCCTTGGGACCCGGACGGCAGGGCTCCAGTCCTGGATTCAGGAGTGACCGGCTGGGTCCAGACCTCCGCCTCCCTTGGCTCACAGGAGGGCGGAAAGCCGGCCTCCCTCCAGGCCACAGGGGGCTTCGCAGGCGCGGCCCCCGCCTCCCGACACCCCGTTTGTGTCTTCCCTGGGTTCCCACCAGACTTGCGTCTGCGCAGCTGTGAGGACGTCCGTGCCGTGCTCCGTGACGCTCAGGAGGCGGCCATGCCCGAGATCCAGGAGCAGATCCAGGACTACAGGTGCTGACCCGCCGCCCCTCTGCCTGCCCACCTGCTGGCCCCGTGTCTCCCATGCGTGCGCACGCACCTCGCTCCTTCTGGGCCTCTGCCGGGCACCTCTGTACGTTCGTCTCTCTCTCTGGCTTAGAACAAAGCGCACCCTGGGGCTTGGCAGTCTGTATGGAGAGAATGACCTGCTGGACCTGGACGGGGACCCTGTCCGAGAACGCCAAGTGGCCGAGAAGCAGCTGGCCGCCCTGGCAGACATTCTGTGAGTGCAGAACAGATGCGAGTGTTCGTGGGTCTGTTCCCCAACGTCTCCCCTCCATGCCTGCCGGCCCTCCTTCCGCTGAAGGATGGGGAGAGCGCGCACTCCACATGAGGTGCAGGGCCCGGGGCTGCCCACGAGGACTCGGGCGTTAGGAGCTTCTGCTCCCTTCCGAGCCCTCTTCCCGCCCGCCCTGCCTCCTGCCTGGATGTCCCGTGGACACCAGCGGGAGGGCCACGCCACAGGTCTGCTGTGAGTGCTGCCTTCAGGAGGCAGATGAGCTGGAGACGGAGGGTGGGCCGTATTTAACTGATGGCATCAGAAGACACCTAACTCTCCGAGGAAGGAAGTTGCGGCCCGTCCTCCCGGCATCACCCACGTGACTTTGGGCACGTCAGGCTTCGGTCGTGTGTGACCTCGGTCTCAGCTATAAAATGACAAAAGCGGACAAGACGTCTTTGGAGTCTTCATGCTGCCATTCCGCGCAGCGAGATTTATGGAGTCTGTTCTAGGCTCCTGGGATGTGTTCGTGAGCAAAACAGCAGTTCCCATGGTGCTGACGTTGTAGCGGGAAGAGAAAGCAACGTTTGATAAATAAGCAAGATCTGTCTGTAACATGTTCGAAATGAGGGGGAGACAGCAGGCCGAAGGAAGGGGTCCGGAGCACAGAGCTGGTGCGTGGCAGATTTAAATAGCAGTGTCAGGGCGAGCCGCATCCAGAGAGTAACGCTAGAGCACCTGAAGGAAGTGGGGCCGTTGCCCTCGCTGACATCTGGGGGAAGAGCATCCCAGGCAGAGGGCAGCAGGGCAGGGTAGGCACCTGCTTGGCATTTGGGGGCAGCGGAGGGCAGCTTGGCCAGAGCATGTCGAAAAGGTCTGTGCTGACCTCAGAGGTGACGGGAGGGCGGCCACAGAGCCTGAGAACGCTTGTATGGATGGACAGACGGACAGAAGGGGAGCCGGGAGTGGGGCTGGGCTGTGGGTGGAGGGTGGTGGGGAGCAAGGGAGGGTCCCAGGCGAGGGGTTGCACGGGAACCCACATGGTAGGGGTTGGGACGAAGGATGCAGTGAAAAGTGGTCAGTCCCAGGGGTATTTTGATGGTCGAGCAAACAGGCATTTCCTAAAAACTGAGTGTGGATTGTGGGAGAGAGAAAAGTCAGGGAAGACTCTGCAGTTCGTGCCTGAGCCGCTGGAAAGACCAGGTGCCATCAGCCGAGACCGGGTGGCTGTGTGCAGGGCAGTTTGTGGTAGCCAGTCGGGGCTCCGTGTCAGACCGCACCCTGGAGATCCCGGGACGCGGCCTCAGGGACGGTCTTGCAGCAGATCGGGGCACACGGGGGGCATATTCTTGGAAACAGCCCCCTGGCCTTCAGCCAAGCCTTGGACCTTTCTGGGCCTCAGTTTCCCTAGCGGTCTGATGGCAAGAATCAGCCTGACCGCTCCAAGGGTGAGCACAACACCAGCCTGTGCTTGTTCTGAGGTCCTCACGCCCAAGAGTCACATGGCATTATCACCGGCAGCATGGGCACCCGCTTGTGATGGGGTGAAGCAGGGAAGCTTCGGTCTCACAAGATCTGGTATCTGCTCGTGCGGTTTGAGAACTCGACGAGTTAATACGTGTCGAGTGGTGCCTGGCTGGTAGCGCACCCTCTAGCGTCTGTTGCTCTTACCATTTGCCTGTAAATAGGCTCCCCTGGATCCGGTCTCAGGGTGCGACCTTCTGTCGTCCTTCAGCGGGGCGCGGCGCAAGCCCCTTCCTCCATAATACCTCCCGAGGCCGTGTTTGCCACATCCCCTTCCTTTTAGCTGGAAGGACATCACCGTCGCTGTGCGGAGGCCCCCAGGGGAGCGAGGGCTTTCACCTCCTGGGCCCCACGCTGGCTCAGAGCTGCGACCAAGAGTCGAGGCCTGGCCTCCCTCCCCCACGGCCCCCATCCTCCATGTGTGTGCGGCGGACACACCTGTGCCCCTCAGTGCGAGTCATCTGTCCTTTCTTTTGTTCCAGGTCCAAGTACGAGGAGGACAGGAGGTGAGTGAGCGTGCGGTGTGCCAGCCATCCTCCAGTCACAGGGGGGCCCGTAGCATTGGGGGTCACGGTCTGGGTGTAGCCCTGGTCACAGCGGGGCCGTGGGGTCCAGGCCGCTGCTGCTCGGGGACCACCGCCTGGGTGGTGGGGACAGCTCGAGCGCTCTGATGGCCCACGCCCGCCCCTCTCTCGCAGCACCCCCATGGACTTCGTCCTCAATACCTACATGAGCCACGCCGGGCTCCGTCTCCGAGAGGCTCGGCCTTCCAGCGCGGCTGAAAAGGCCCAAGCAGCTACTGACAAGGACAAGTGGCTGCCCTTCTTCCCGAAGACCAAGAAGGTGACAGAGCTATCTAGACAGCATCTTCTGGTGCGGTTCTCTGCAGGGGGGCAGCCTGGGAAAGCCCCCCCATCACGGCCTTCACCGGGGCATCCGTGAGAACCCACAGACTAGCTCAGACCCGGGCCGGAAGCACCCATGGTGGCTCAGGAACAGGCGGGAGTCTGCTTTCTAGTTAGTTGTTTGGGGCGAGTCTTGGGGCCAGCGGCCGCGTCTACAGATTGGGACCTTCTCCAAACCCCGTGTCTCTTGTCTCAGCAGAGTGGCAATTCCAAAAAAGACAAGGACGCCTTGGAGGACAAGAGGCGAAACCCTATCCTCAAGTACATCGGGAAGCCCAAAAGCTCTTCGCAGAGCAGTGAGTCGGGGGGGTGGGGGGCAGCGGCCGGGGCGGGGGCGCAGCCACGTGCCCACACGCCGCTTCCTATCAGTGCTGCTTAGTCTGCCCTGTCACGCGCGTGCGGCTCTTCCAGGTACAGGGACCAGGAGGCCTTGCCCGTGCCTGGGCCTGAGTCCAGGAACTCAGAGCCTGTTGTAGGAACAACCACACGGAGGAACATTCCCCGCCGCGGCAGGCTCTGGCGGCAGTAGATGCCCCCTTCACCTTCTCCAGTGGGCTTCGTCTGTGCCCCAGGGTGTGTGGGGAGCACGTGCGGGCCCTCGGCGGGACGTCCGAGTGACCGTGCAGCAGAGCTAGGCGGATGGGGGCAGGTTTGGGGCCCAGAGGCCCCCCTGTTGCTGCCGCTTACCCGGAACTCGGGTGGGCTGGTCACGGGTCTTCCCAGCCCTGTCCTTGGTCTGGAACTTGCCGCTGGTCCCCAGTCAATATCCTCAACCCCCAGCATGGGTCTTGGGAATCTGGGAAGAGCCCTGGGGTGGGCCGGCGGCCCTTTCTGAAATTGCTGCTGGGGGTCGGGGTTCGGGGGGGGACTCTTCTCTATCAGACCTGAGTTTTGCCACGACCTTTTCATTTTCCAGCTTGATGTAAGTTTTGTTTTGAGTCTTGAGACATTAATTTGACTTTTCATGGTTTACTTTTGTTTTTGTTTGTTTTCTTTTAGCATTTCATATTCCCTTGTCCCCTGTGGAAGGTAAAAGGACCATTTTCTGTGGGTTTTTCTTTGCTTTAGCTTTGAGTTTCCATCTCTCAAGTCTGTGTCTCCTTCTCTGCCTGTCCACCCCCTCCTCCGTCCATCCGTCGCCTCCTCCGTCTGTCCATCCTTGCTGCCCCAGCAGCCCTGTGACACGGTCCTCCCCGGGCGCTGCTCTTTCTCTCCCTCCCTTCCTCTGGAAGGTCCGGGGCTCTGTGTGCACGCGGGAGGCCGCGTCCCGCACGAGCTCCTCAGAATTTTGTTTCCATTGAAATAATCCTCATTTTTGAGGGTTATGCGGGCTTTCTTTAGTAGACGGCGGTCTGTAACGGTTCTTTGGGGCCTTTTATTGTCTGTCACCTGCTCTGCTTAAGCCTTCGGGCGTGGCCCCTCCCTGCCCCTGACTCACGGTGACGGTCAGAGAGAATGCCCCCACCATGCGTGTGTGGCTCTGAGCACAGAAAAACCACATCCTCCGCGTCACCGCAAGAGGCTGAGAGCCTCCAGGCGGGTGAGCACAGATGCTGTGGGTGCGGCCCCCACAAATACAGCCACGTGCCTGGTACCGGCTAGTTCTGCAGTGGGTCTGTGGAGGAAGAGCTGTGGGATGCAGTCAGGAACTTGTCCGGTCGCTAGAAATCATTTTATGTAAAGTGATGGCAGAAAATAATGATTTTCAAAATCATTTCAAAGTTTTAACTTCCTAAACCCATTATGCTGCTTTAAATTAGAAAAACTTTCAAATTCTGAGAAAAGGCCTATAAAACAGTGGAAAAATAAAAGAATGGCCTTGACTCCCAGGCCCTCAGTTCTTCCACACGCCCCCGCCCGTCCGCCCTGCCCGAGAGCGAGCGGCCCCGAGAGCGAGTGGCCGGCCAAGCTGCCGGAGCCCAGGGAGGGGGGGTGGCCTGGGTGTCCACCAGCTCGGCGAGCTAGAGCTTCCCGCGGTAGTTCAGGGATTGGGTTTGGTGTTCTCGAGTTCCCAGGATATCAGAAGAGTCTGGATCCACATCTGAAGGCCACACCCCTCCCAGAGGTAGATGCCCCAGCACTGAGCGCTGGACCGTTTGGGGTGATCAGCTGTCACCCCTGATTAGCAGTGACCGTGTCTGATTGTTAATAACATGGAGTTTACTTCTCTCGTTTCCCTGTCATCCGGAGAACGGAGGAGGGAGGACAGAGGACACCAGTGAAAAATGGGCTCGTTTTAACAAATTGTGCTCCTTCCTGCCTGTTTTTCCCATTACCCTGACTCAAGTATGCCGGCTGCCAGACCACGCCCATCCCTCACACGGGGTGCAGCTACATGCCGAGGACACGTGGCCCACGGGAGGGGAGCGGGGGCTCAGCCAATGGCCGCCTGTCCCAGGGTGTTCCTGGGCCCCACACGGTCACCCAGCAGTGCCGCATAGCTGACCCTGGGTCAGGCGGATGTGGCCCTGTCCCCAGAGTGGGGGTGAGGGTAGCAGCCCCTCGGCCAAACACATCCTTACAGCCCCCTCTTACGCAGTTCTGGGAAACTGTTACCCCAGCTGCCTGCCCAAAGGATATTTAGTTCTGCTTCCTCTGGCCTGGACGCTTTCTTACAAAACCCGAGTTTGGCTATTTGGGGAGATTTGTACATTTTCATAGGCGGGACCCCAGTTAGTGTGGGTAGGATCAGGGCCTCGCCCGCCTCCCGGCCCCCCTCGCTCTGCTGTTGGTCTCAGGCCCATCGTCCCTGGGAGCCCAGCTCCTGTCCTGAGGTCCCTGGAGCTGAGCTCACTGTCTTTGAGGAGGAGAGCCCCCCTGCAGGGCATCACATGAGCCTTTTGACTTTCTTACCTGTCCTCTGTTTCTTTGAACAAGAAACACGTGAGAGAGAGAGAGTGGCCACCCATGCTGCTCTGCACATTAGTGGGAGAGGACCAGGAGCTAGTCCAGTCCAGAGGACGAGTCCCAGGAGCTAGTCCAGAGGACGAGTCCCAGGAGCTAGTCCAGTCCAGAGGACGAGTCCCAGGAGCTAGTCCAGAGGACGAGTCCCAGGAGCTAGCCCAGGCCAGAGGACGAGTCCCAGGAGCTAGCCCAGGCCAGAGGACGAGTCCCAGGAGCTAGCCCAGGCCAGAGGACGAGTCCCAGGAGCTAGCCCAGGCCAGAGGACGAGTCCCAGGAGCTAGTCCAGTCCAGAGGACGAGCACCGCGTCTCCGGGTCCTGTGCCCAGTCTGCTGTCATCCATGCTTGCTCATTGTTCTGTCTTCTGGGCGAGGTGGGAGTGAGGGTCCTGGGACACCATCCCTGAACAGAAAGCAGAGTACCCTTCGTTATCTTTCTGCTTCCAGTCAAACCAGGCAACGTGAGGAACATCATTCAGCACTTTGAGAACAACCAGCCGTATGATGCCCCAGAGCCTGGGACGCAGCGGCTGTCCACTGGAAGCTTCCCTGAGGACCTGCTGGAGAGCGACAGGTGAGGGGGGCCAGGTGCCACCTCCTTGAGGAGGGGAGCCCGGGCGGGGTCTGCAGCCAGTGTCGATCCCAGCTACCTCGTCCACTCCCCTAGACCGTGAGGTTCCTGCCGCAGACCTCGCAACCGCTCCCCAGCCTCCCCGCCTGGGGCTTGTCAGGAAAGGACCTGCCGTGTGCTGGCGATCAGGCCGGCGGAGGACAGAGCCCAGCCCCTGACCTCCCAGCCCAGGGACTGCTTGCCCTTAGCATTTGCTCCAGTTCACCCGGGCTACTGGGCAGCGTCTGTGCCAAGGCTAGACTAGAGCAGCTAGTCCCGACAGCGTAGGTGACAAGGCCAGGAAGACCATGGGGCAGGGAGGCAGGGGGAGGTCCCAGAAATAGCGAGGTCACACAGAGACGGTCGTGGCGCCTGTGAGGAAGAGCGCTGGAGATGGGGTTCTGCCGTCTCAGAGCAAACCGCTCTTCTCCTCTCAAGAACGAGAGGGGTCTGCAAGCATGTTGTCCACGTTGGCCAGGTTCTAATGAGAACCCTTCTCTGGCTGGAAACGTGCTCTTGGACTTGCTCTCGACTGTGGTGGGACAGCAATTCCGTCCTGTCTCACACTCTCCAGCCAGCTCTCAGTGAAAAACCACCTGTGGTCGGAAAGCTCCGAGCATGTACCTTCAGTCACCCTCGAGCCATAGTCCCCGTGGTCCCGCGTGTGCAGAAATAACACACGTGTGCACCCGAGCCTGAGCCCCTGAGCGGGCGCGCACCCACTCACCAGGGAGCGGCCTGGGTAGTCACCCATCTTACCTCCAAAACCATCATCACGCCGAGTCTGCCGTTCCTGCCCACACAAGGTCACTCCTGCTTGTAGTAAGCCCCTAAGCTGCATGCATGTGTGCGGGAAGACTGCCGTAGTGAGAACAGACAGAGGTTTAAGGGAGGAGGAAGGTTACGTTTGTCCTGAGCTGAGAGATTGAGTTCTAATATTAGCGAGTGAACTAAATGTATAAAGTATGTGACGTGTAGGCCTGATGTCACGGATGCATCAAACGAACGGTTATATAGACGGAACATCAACATTTTGAGAATAAGGTGAGGCCTTTTGCAAACTGGTGTTCTTGAAGTTGCCGGGTAACGACCCGGGCCCCGAGGCACTCACCAGGCTCCCGGGTCCACGGTCAGCTCGCCGGCCCTCTCGGCAGCACTGTGGGGCAGGGGTCGGCAGATGAAAGGGGCCCGCAGTTCCAGAAGGCAGTGTTCTAGGGCCTGGGGGCCAGCGGAGGGTGTGCCCCCCCGCTCCTCACCCGTGGGGACTGGGAGGCTCAGCGCGGGAGCCTCGCCGGCGGCCCGTTGGGGACACTGGGGCAGGTGCTGTAGGCAGACTCGGTCGGAGGCTGTTCTGAGGAGATGAGCTGGCAGCGGGGCTTCTAACCCTCCGGACCCGGGGCAGCTGCACTTGGGTCCTGGGCAGTTCGGAGAGACGCGGTGAACGGAGACCGAGCCGTTTGGCTCGTCTGCAGCAGCCTGCTGCGCTCTCCAGGCCGTCCGTGGTCCTGCCTGCAGGCCGGGATGTACGTGATGTTGGTAGGGCTGCGCGGGGAGGCGCCATCCGGGGGCAGCCAGAGTCAGGGGTGCCATCGTCACCGTGCTCATGCACTGCAGGGCGCAGACAGGAGTGGCACCGGCCATCAGCCTCTCAAGGCCCAGGGACACACGGTGGCCAGACGTGGCTGCCGGGGGCAGCCTCCTGCCCGTCAGGAGCCAGGCCCCCCCCGAGCCGGCCGGCCCCCAGGAGGGGGAGTGCAAGCCAGGAAGTGTACTGCTGGATAGGAACGGGAGACCCCACGCCGCAGCTGAAGCCAGAGCCCGGCGGCAGGTAGACTGTCCGCCGGGCCTGCCAGTGAGGAGGCCAGCACAAGCGTGAGAGGGAGGCCCCTACGCCTCCCTGGTAGGAAGTCCTGTAAAAGGAGAGCAGAGTCCGCGGTGGGGGCTGACCTGCTCCGGAGCCGAGGGCGAGAGGGACTGGCCGGCACGCGGCCCAGGAGCAGGGCCTCTGGTGTCCACAGCTGTCCTGGTGGGCATCGGGTCTTTGGCGTCTGTCCACAGCACACGTCTGGTCTGTTGGTCCCGGATTTCACTTTCCTGATGGGTCACGGGGAGGATGAGAGGCTGAGCAGAGGCGGGAGATTGTAGGGCAGTGGCGGGAGTTGTCCCTGGGAAGTTCGGCCCCTGCAGGGGCGGGGGGAGAACCCCTGAGTCAGGGCAGCAGACCATAGCCGTCCAGGCTGCCAGACCCCAGGGTGTCTTGCCCTGCTCCCCCAGCTCCCGCTCAGAGATCCGCCTGGGCCGCTCTGAGAGCCTGAAGGGCCGGGAAGAGATGAAGCGGTCCCGGAAGGCAGAGAACGTGCCCCGCTCTCGCAGTGATGTGGACATGGATGCGGCCGCGGAGGCCGCCCGCCTCCACCAGTCAGCCTCATCCTCTGCCTCCAGTCTCTCCACCAGGTGGGGGGGGCTCGGGCAGCCGGGGGGGGCTCGGGCAGCTGTGGGGCCTCAGGGCCGAGGGGCAGCGGGTGCTGAGAGCTGACTTCTCTCCACAGGTCTCTGGAGAACCCAACCCCTCCTTTCACCCCCAAAATGGGCCGCAGGTGAGTGAGGCGCCCCAGCCGCACTCCCACCCCCGAACGGCTGGTGGGGCGTGCATCTCGTCTCCACAGCCGCTGGTTTCCCACGGGCACGGGGCAGGCGGGGAGCACAAACCCCTCGTGTGCGTCCTTCCTCCTCATGAAGCTGCCCCCTTTCCCCCAGGAGCATTGAGTCCCCCAGCCTGAGCTTCTGCACAGACGCCCTCCTCCCCCACCTCCTAGAGGATGACCTGGGCCAGCTGTCGGACCTGGAGCCAGAGCTGGACGCCCAGAACTGGCAGCACACGGTGGGCAAGGACGTGGTGGCCGGGCTAAGCCAGAGGGAGATTGACCGGCAGGAAGTCATTAACGGTGAGGGTGTGCACCTCGCACTCGGCGGGGAGTAAGTCGGGCGGCGCCGGGGGGACGGGACCAGGTCGGCATCACCGTTCCTGCCCTGGGGGTGACGACGTTGCCGGACCTTCAGACACCAGCGCTCCATTGCCTCAGAAGTGAGGTGGTTTGGGGCGACGATCGTCACTTCGGATACCTGCTGACCTCCCCTGCTTTGTCCTCCTCCCATCCTGCAACACCGCACCCAGAGCTGTTCGTGACGGAAGCCTCCCACCTGCGCACGCTCCGGGTCCTCGACCTGATCTTCTACCAGCGGATGAAGAAGGAGAACCTGATGCCCCGGGATGAGCTGGCCCGGCTCTTCCCCAACCTGCCCGAGCTCATTGAGATCCACAGTGAGGGGCCCATCCTCCCCGCCCACTGTCCCCCCACACACACTCTGGCTAGCCTTCAGGTCTCTGTCCCCGGTCCGCCCCCATGCCAGGGCCTCCCTGAGCAGACGACCCTCACCAGCTCTCCCTGGCCCGGAAACCAGCATTCCCCGCCCAGACCCTTCCCCGCCCCCCGCCCTCCAGCCCTGCTGCCATGAGCTCCCCTCTCTGGTCATGGAGGGCCCGGCAGGCGCAGCTCCACCTCAGGCTTCCGTGTCCCTTCTCTCTGCCCCAGATTCCTGGTGCGAGGCCATGAGAAAGCTCCGGGAGGAGGGCCCCATTATCAAAGACATCGGTGATCTCATGCTGGCTCGGGTACGCTGGGAGGAGACGGGTCCCCTTTCCCATGGCGGCAGGAGTGGTGGAGGACGGCATGGGGGGTAGGGGGGCGACGCCTGGGCGGTGTCCCTTGTGCCACAGTTCGACGGCCCCGCCCGGGAGGAGCTCCAGCAGGTGGCTGCCCAGTTCTGCTCCTACCAGTCCATCGCCCTGGGGCTCATCAAGACCAAGCAGCGCAAGGAGAGCCGCTTCCAGCTCTTCATGCAGGTACGGCCGCGGCCAGGAGGGTGAGCCGGGGTCACCGGGGACCTCCTGGATTGCCCTCCTGGCCCCCCTGGGGCGGGCGCGCTGGCCTCTCCTCCACCCTGGGGGGCGGCCCAGCGCCTCCGCACCCACCCACTGCCCCAGAAACCCTGGACTGTGCCCACTCTCGAGACAGACCGCTGCTCCCTGAAAGGAGCCCCAATTCGCAGTCAGAAGGCCCCGTTCACCTCCTAGTACCCGTGGGCCTGTAGGCGGATGTCCGCCTCCTCGTCCGTAAGATGGGCGCAGCAGCTGCTCAGTGGTGTCTGTCTGGCCACGTCCCTTCCTTGGGTTCTCTCCCTGCCCTCATCCACCTTGCCCTAAATATTTAAGGAGTTGCCCTCTGGGGTCAGGACCCACTTGGGATTTTCGCTTCCCTCCGGGCCCCGCGCCCACCGACCAGCTCCTGACCAGGTTGACCGCTCTCCGTCCAGGAGGCCGAGAGCCACCCTCAGTGCCGGCGGCTGCAACTCAGAGACCTAATCATCTCGGAGATACAGCGGCTCACCAAGTACCCCCTGCTGCTGGAGAGCGTCCTCAAGCACACGGACGGTAGGGCGCGGGGGGCACGGCCCCACTCAGACCCCGCTCTAGCACTGACCTTCTCTGGTCTTCGGGGTCTTCGTCCTGGCCTTGTTAGGGTCAGTCTCAAAGAAAGTGATTGTACCCGGGCTTTGAGGAAGACAAGGTGTTTGGCCGTGGGAGGAGGGAAGGGCCGCTCCAGCCTGTGTGTGGCCCCGGGGCAGATCTGATGGAAGCATCCAGGTGCACGCAGGGACTCCCCTGTGACCATGGTCCCACACCAGGGCCAAGGTGCATTCAGTGCCCGTCCATCCCCCTGCTGGACACCGCCTCTGTGCGGTGCCCAAAAGTACAGCCCCCTGGGGTCCTGAGCATGCCTCCGTGCCCTCGCATTTGGGGCGTTGGCTTTCGGGTATGGAGTGGCACCCCAGAGACTGTCATTGCCCCTGGGCCTCCCCTGTGTCCCTGGGGCTGGTTGTGGTCCAGACGGCAATTCGCAAGAGCTGCCGGTGTCTTCAGAGAGCAGCGGTCTGGAACCGAGGACCCTCAGTGACAGGGACCCTTCCGTTCGAGGTCCTCAATTAGGCCAAGGCGGCGGTCCTGTGCCCATGCCTGCCGGCTTGCCAGGCAGAGCGGGTTCCAACAGGCTTCTCAGGAGCCCCGACCGCCACCTCTGCCCCATCGGCAGGTGGCACCTCTGAGCACGAGAAGCTCTGCCGGGCGCGGGACCAGTGCCGGGAAATCCTCAAGTATGTGAACGAAGCAGTGAAGCAGACGGAGAACCAACACCGACTGGAGAGCTACCAGAAACGCCTGGACACCACGTCCCTGGAGAGGGCCAGCAACCCCCTGGCGGCAGAGTTCAAGGTGGGAGGCCCAGCACGGCCAGCCCCCCACACCCACTTGGGGCACCCCTGGGAGCAGAGCCGGGGCCTGGAGGGACTCGGAGCAGGTGGCATGGGCTGGTCTGGGATGGGGTGCCCCGGTGGGACCCCACGCACACCCGGGCAGACAGCCCCACCGGCGGGACTGGACGCTGGGACCTGAGGTGCTGGGGAGAGGATAAGACGGGGTCGGGTGCGGGAGAGGCCCGGTGGGAGCGTCAGAGCAAAGTCCGCCTCCTGTTGGCCGCTGGCCCCCAGCTCGGCCGCCGGGCGTCTGGCACCTAGACGGTTCTCACATGCGGTTGAATGGATGGACGGATGGTGTCTCCCTACAGAGCCTGGACCTTACAGCCAGAAGCATGGTCCACGAGGGGCCCCTGACCTGGAGGATCAGCAAGGATAAGAGCTTGGGTAGGTGTGCGGGAACTGGGGCGCACACCCAGGGGGCCACGGGGGGGGCAGACTGCCCGACGGCCTCTGGCCCTGCGTGGCCTGGGGGCTCCTGACGGCGCGCCCCCCGCAGACCTCCACGTGCTGCTGCTGGAGGACCTCCTGGTGCTGCTGCAGAAGCAGGACGAGAAGCTGCTACTCAAATGCCACAGCAAAACGGCCGCGGGCTCCTCGGACAGCAAGCAGACCTTCAGCCCCGTGCTCAAGCTCAACGCCGTGCTCATCCGCTCCGTGGCCACAGGTGCCCGCGGGGCAGGGGGGCAGCCCGGGGGCCACGCTCCCCGCTCCCTCGCGGACCCCCTGAGCCGGAGGATGTGGCCCGGGATGGGGGGGCAGCCCGGGGGACAGAGGCAGGAAAGGGCCTTGGGCTCACTGTCTTCGTCTCTCCCTCGGGCCGATGCCTGCCCTGCCTCCGGGGGTTGTGGGCCGTGATGGGCTTCGAAGCCCCCGGCCCTCCCGCCCTCCCTGTTAGGAGCAGAGGGAGGGGGGCGGCTGTGAAGGGGACACGCGAGTGCCGTCCCAGCAGTGGGTCCCGCGTGGTCCGCTGACCCGGTGCGGGTCCTGCCGCGGTCCTCGTCCCGAGTGGAGGGTCAGGGTCCGGGGCTGCCGCCGGCCTCTGCCGCCGCCCGCTCTGACCCTCCCCGTTCCTCCCCACACAGACAAGCGGGCCTTCTTCATCATCTGCACCTCGAAGCTGGGCCCCCCCCAGATCTACGAGCTGGTGGCACTGACGTCGTCAGACAAGAACACGTGAGAATTGAGGGGCCACGCGTAGCTGCCATCCCCTTGGGGCCAGGGCGGTGTGTATGAGCGATGCACCGTGAGCGGGGCGCGGGCCGGCGGGGACAGGGCAGGTGCAGGGGGCTCCGGGCCGCCGTCGTTGCCCGAGTCCAGAGCCACCAGTGCTCCTTGCTCTTCTCGCTTCTTCCCGCTCCCTGCCCTTGGGGTCCCCCTTCCCCTCCAGGCTTCCTCCGTCCACGTGCTCCTGGCGGACTCCCGCCTCCAGGGCCGCCACCCACCCACCCCGTGTCCCCTCGGCGGCCGATGGGGGGGCGTGACTCGGCACAGACTGGTTGAGTCAGACGGTGTCTCAGGGTCAGGACTCCTCTGTGGCGCGTGGGTCTTGCTGCCTCTCGGCCTCGTGTGGAGGAGGCGAGCAGCTAGACCGTGCCTCGGCCAGAGCACAGCATTGGGCCGGCGTTCCGTGGCACGTGGCGGCCAGCCCCGCACCACCACGGGAGCCGCCGGGCGGTGTGGGGAGGGTGCCTACAGGCAGCTGGCGGCGGGGGGCACGCCCCGCCTCGTTCTCACCACCAGCCCTCTCTGCTCCTGCCGAGCCACAGATGGATGGAGCTCTTGGAGGAGGCCGTGCGGAACGCCACCCGGCACCCGGCAGCTGCCCCCACGCTCGCCCATCCCCCACCCCCGGGTGCCCAGGAGCCCACACACCAGAGCCCCACACCCAGCAGGTGCTCACCGCGGGCCCCGGTCGTCCCCACTGCAGGCCACCTCTTTGCTGCCTCTGAGCCCTTCACCCCCTGTCCTCTGTCCCGTGTGCTCACCCCCAGCTGGCTGTCCTGGAGACCACGCCTGAGGTGGGGTGCGGGGTATACCGTCGGGACCAGGAGAAGCTGGCCGGCATCCACCCTCCCCCCCAGGTTGCCGACCGACGGCAGGTGCCAAAGCCTCACACCTCCCTTTACAGACCTGCCTTCGCTGCCCATTCTGACGCAGGAGGCCAGGGAGCATCCGAGACCTCGCCCCTCCTGGCTGGCAGAGTCAGAACCCCGGCGGGTGACCTCTGGTGGTTTTTTCCCTCAGGGTCCGGCTGGATGGCTCAGAAGTATTCCACAGTGAACCAGAGCCCGGGGAGCTGCCCGGAGGTACATCCCCTTAACTGTCTTTGCGGGAACCCCCTGGTCCAGTGTCGGTAGAACAGGTCGGGAGGTGATGGGAGAGGCCGTCAGGGCCAGAAGTGTGAGGTTTGGATAAGAACAGAGAAGTGAGTGAGAAAAGGGGGTCCAGGAGGGAAAGGAGAGCGGACCTGAGCGAGTGTAGACGAGCTCACTTGGATGGAGGTTCCGACCCTGGCTCTCTGGGGACAGGTATTTGGCCGTGGAGGGAGAAGCGCAGTGGAGTGGAGTCCAGGGGCCCCTGCTTCCTGCAGCTGAGCGTTTCCGTGGAGAATGACATGCCTGTGGGACACCGTCCCTGGGATGGGGCTGGGGGGGGGCGAGGGGTCCCACACAGGAATCTCACTGAGAGTTTCTTCGGGGAACAACGTAGAACCCTGGGTTTAGAGAGAAATCTCCTGGCGGGCTCCGCGTCTGGGTCCCTTTTCTGCCCCCTCCGGTCTGTGCCTTCTCTGGCTCTCCGTCAGCATTGTAAACAGCACTGCCCACCCGTGTTTCTCAGAGAGCTCCCTGAGTGTCTCCTGACCAGAATTTAAGCTCCACGTGGGCGGGGATCCTTGTTTCATTTCTGGTGTATGCCAAGAGCCTGGGACGGTGTCTGGCCATAGTAGGTGCTCAGTAAACATGCGTGGAATGAATCAGTCAGGGTTCCAGCCCCTCGAATCCAGAGCCGGGCATGGGGTCCGCCCCCACGTGCCTTCCCTCCCCTGCCTTACGCTGCCCTCTCATCCACAGCGGGCACTGGGCCCCAGCCGAGGGCCAAGGGGAAGCACCCGGCCCTGCTGGAGGATCCCGAGCAGGAGGGCAGCCTAGAGGAGGAGCTGGGTGCCCTGCCTCACCCCTCTGCAGCCCTGGGTGGAGAGAGCAGGGGCGGCCGGACAAGAGACCCCATCCTCCTGCCCCTCGCAGTCCCTCTGTTCCTGGACGGGCTCGCCGACTCAGCCCTGGAAGACGGTGAGTGCCTGCCGGCCCAACGGCCCCGGTGTGCTGGCCAACACCTGCAGCCCCCACCTGCCAGAGGGCTCTCCCTGCACCCTCTTGAGGAGACCCTTGTGACCCCCTGTCCCCACCACCAGCTCCGCCCTGTGACGTTGGGAGTCGGCGGGGGGAGCAGCACCCCCGTGCCGTCCCCGGGCCCCGTGCCAGGGAAGCCAGCATCCTCTTTCCCCTCCAGTGGAGAGCCTGCGGCACCTGATCCTGTGCAGCCTGCTGCCGGGTCACCGCCCAGAAGCACAGCCCGCCGGGGAGCCCGAGGACGACCTCACCCCTACACCGTCTCTCGTGAGCAGCACCTGTCACCCCGCGGGCCCCGGCTCCCCGCGGCACGCCCCCCCTGGGGGTGAAGGACCAGAGCAGGAGGACGCGGCTCTGTGCCCTCTGGAGCGGCTGCCCCCCCGGGCCAGGAATTCTGGGGTCTGGGAGTCTCCCGAGCTGGACAGGAACCCAGAGGAAGAGGCCTCAAGCACCGAGGCAGCAGGGAGTTACAAAGTCGTGAGAAAAGGTAAAGTAAATCGGCTCGTCCCGACGAGACAGGCTGACCAGGTGGAGGCGAGTCTCCCGGACGCCTCATCCTCCCGGCCGTGTGGGCAGAGGCTCGCGTCGGGGCCCGGGAGGGGACGCTGACGCCGCACAGAGGCTTTGGGGTCGGACCACCGGGCTTCAGAGCCCATCCCCTAGTGTCTGTGTGACCCTGAGCGTGACCGTAGCCCAAGGACGTCAGCACTGCCTTGCCCACTAGCGTCCTGAGGAAACCGTGTGGCTCTCCCGGGGGGGGGGGTCACCTGACACGGGGCCCCGGCGGCATGGGAGGGTCACACGACCGAGCGGGGAGGGTGCGTGGCACCCGAGGTGGCCAGGGCGGCCGTGGGCAGCGTCAAAGCCCGAAGAGCCAGGAGCAGCTGGGACGGGGGCTCCAGACGGCTTTGGGCAGAGCAGTGAGCCGAGGGAGGGGGGTCCCCCAGCAGGAAGGATGGAGTGAGGCAGGTGCTCCCGGGGGGCCAGGGTGGGGTCCCGTCCTCCGCTGCACTTCTCGCCCTGTCTGCCCGAGGCTCCCCCTCTCCTGGTTTCTGGGAACTGACCTTCCTTCTCTGCCCTTTGGTGAACCGGTGGACAGCTTCTCTGCAGCCCCCTGGGCATCTTCAGTGCGACCTGTGTTCACTTTGTTGTCCCTTCTTTTTCTCCCCCTGCTGCCTTCGCCCGCCTTCCTTCCCCCCTCTTCTCCCCTGCTCCCCCTTCCCCTTCCCTGCTCTCCTGGTCTCTGCTCTCCCTGGTGGTGGCGGCGGCTGGTGGCGGCTGGTGCAGCTGAGGTGGTGGGCAGCAAGGCTGTGCCCCCAGAGAGCGGCCAGTCAGGGCCTGAGCCACCCGAAGTGGAAGGCGGAGCAGAGGCGGCTGGTAATGATCTTCCCCTTGGAGCCAGAACCAGGCCAGGGTTGGAGTGTGGGGCCTGCGGGGGGCAGAGCCAGGCTTTGGGAGTTGACCACTGCCTGCAGTCACAGGGCGTCCCCTGGGCATCCTCTGGACCCCACGAGGAGTAGCACCTGGGGACAGGGGAGAGCCCCGGGCGCTAGTCGGGACGCTAGTTGGTGCTGGGTCCTGAGACAGGGTCGGGAGGCGCAAGGGGCCCGGAGCCCCACGTCCTTGGTGTCTCCCTTCCCCTCCCGCCGTGGCTGACCCCGTGTGAGCCCAGGGGCCTGTGGGATCCTGCAGGAGACGGCGGGGGGCAGGGGGCTGTGTGGATGTTCATGGCAGAGCTTGAGATGGGGCAGATGTGAAGGAGCTCCCTGTGCTCATTTCCCCACCAGCCCCCCTCTCTACTCCTCCTTCAAGGACTGGGAGGCGCTCCCGTCTCCTTATCCTCCACCACTGAGCATTTTCCCTCCCGCGTAGGCCAAGCTGAGCAGAAGGGCCATCGAGAAGGCTTTCTGGAGGAGGAGGGCCTTTCGGGGACGGGTGGGCAGCGTGAGGCCAGCATGCGCTGAGCTTGTCCGCAGGATGGCATCCCCAGCCCCCCGGGTCGGTGTGGGAAGCACTGGGGGCACGGGAGGTGGTTCCTGCTTCCTCTGTATCCGCCTCCTGACGTCCTTCTCTTGCCCGGGGACAGGGAACTGCTTCTATGTCAGCATGCCGGCAGGACCTCCGGACTCCAGCACCGAGCCCTCCCAGCCCGACGGCCTCCCTCCCTGGCAGCTGCGGGGAGGCAGTGGAGGTCGCCGGCGCCCCAGCCGCTCCCCACCCAGCCTGGCCCTCAGGGACGTGGGCAGCATCTTCCGCACCATCGAGCAGCTCACCGTCAAACTCAACAGGCTCAAGGTGCGTGGGTGGGGCGGGGGGTTGGGGCCTCCAGCCCCTTGTCCCAAGAGCCATCGCCCCACGAGGGAGGCATGCCCTCCGGCCGGGTCTCTCCCCACAGCCGCCCTGGAGCGCAGAGCCACCCCTGGGCCCAGCGAGGGAGCGGCAGCCTGGCCCCTCCCCCAGGGCCCTGCCACACAGGGCCAAGGTCAGCCGTTCCCCTGCTGCTCTCCCAGGACATGGAGCTGGCCCACCGAGAGCTGCTCAGGTCCCTCGCGGGAGAGTCATCAGGCGGCACCACGCCTGTGGGCAGTTTCCCCACAGAGGCGGCTGGATGGACAGACAGCTCCTTGTCACCTCCCGCCAGGGAAGCCCTGGCCTCTGACTTCAGGGACAGCCGCCAGCCAGGGCCGTGCTTGGAGGACGGTGAGCGAGGCGATGTCCTCCGGGTACCCGTGGGGGGCGGGCGGGGGTCCTCATCCCCCTGAGTGCAGTTCATTCACACCCTCAGCTTCAGAAAGGGATCTTCAGGGAAACCCCACAGAAGCTGCCCTAAAAATGGGAACCTTCTTTGGATTAGAACGAACCAGGGAGCTGGCGTCCCACCTAAAACCTGCTCTTAATGAGTGGGCCGGCACGCAGCCACCCAGGGGCAGGGGACAGAACCGGAGTGGGGTGTGGCACGCCCCATGAGGGACCCCGGATGGGTGCTCCAGGTGGATGCACGGGAGGAGGCGCGCTCATGAGCCCGAACGCGGGGGGGTGTTTGGGGGGCTGGGGGGGTTGGGGGTGTCCCCCCCGCCCCAGACCAGCTCCTCACTCGGCTCCTGCTGCCTCACAGGCTCCGACACCCCCCTGGAAGACAGCACGGTGCATGCAGCCTCGCCCCCAGGACTGTGACTGTCCCTCCTCCTCCTCTGGGGACTGGCCCGAGGCGGGGGCACGGGGCGTGGGAGTCCAGACCTCCTCCCTGTGGGCTGGCCGAGACCCCGGGGGCGCCCCGCGTGTCGCTTGGTCTGCTCAGGTCAAGTTTCAGTGTCTTCCCCTCTCTGCAGCCCCCCAGGCCTCTCCTGAGCATTCCGGCTGCATCTGAAAGGCCCCCCAGACACACAGGGGAAAGGAGGAGTCTCTGTGTAAATGCACTTTCTTCCTCCCTCCCTTTCTCCACAGGACCCCAGGGCTGAGGTGTGGGGTACCTCCGCCCCTGCCTTCTTTGTCACTTTGGTTTCCTATAGATATGTACGTACTGTATGTGCATCTCGCCTTGTAAATAACTTAGACCGGTTTTGTTTGTGTGCCTGGGGGGCCGGAGGTAGGTCCAGAGGGCCAGCTCGCATCTCCTAGTTAACAGGCGGCTCGGGGGTCAGGGCCCAAGGCGGGAGCCAGACCTGAGCACCCGGTCGCCCGGGAGCAGGAAGGTGTCCCGGCCCACCTGGCTTGAGAGCCCAGCCTCTGTGGCCCGAGCCGAGAGCTTCTCCCCCTGCCAGGACTTGTCCTCTTCCGGGGAGTTCCTGACCCCACCCCTGTCCACCCTTCCCCACCCTCTCCCTAGAGAAAAACCAGTGTATCAGGTACGGCCCTGAAAACTGGGCCCAGGAGGTGGGGCGGGGGTGCGAGTGCTGGAGTCCCCACGTTAACCCAGGACCATCCCCAGGGGCCACCGGCAGTGTTGGCCCCTGTCCCCATGGCAGCCCCCTCCCCACGGACTGATAGAATATACACACTGTGCTAGGTGTATATATACATATATATAAATATATATATAATATATAAAATATAGAGATGGAAATGACTGTTTTCCTGTTAAAATAATGTATACTCTTGTATTTTCTTTCTCTCATGGTTAAGATTTTTTTTTTTTTTAAGAAAAGTTAAATATTCTTCAACCGTCATGGTGTGAGTGTGATTTCTGGAACTGCTCGGATAAAAGATACTGTGGTTGTTCTCAGGATTGGGTGGAGGACACAGAAGGCAGCCCCCACCCCTGACATCAAGCCCCCGGGCCCCGCTGTGGCCAGAGACCCCCCGTCCTGTGACGCGTGCTCACCGAGCCGCCGTCGGGCAGACTAGGTTACACGGCCCCACGGCCAAAGGGGAAAAGACACAGAACCCACGCCATCGAAACAGGCGGTGGACCCAGAGTTGGGGGACCTCAGCAGCTGCCTTCCATGAGCCCCAGGACTTTTTTTTTTTTTTTTAAGATTTTATTTATTTATTTGACAGAGAGAGACACAGCGAGAGAGGGAACACAAGCAGGGGGAGTGGGAGAGGGAGAAGCAGGCTTCCCGCTGAGCAGGGAGCCTGACACAGGGCTCGAACCCAGGACCCTGGGACCACGACCCGAGCCGAAGGCAGACGCCCAACGACTGAGCCACCCAGGTGCCCCCAGAGCCGCAGGACTTTAAAGACAAAACGGGGAGGGTCATGTCAGAGGCCTGGCCGGTCCTCACTGGCCTCAGCCTCCACTCCGTCCCACCAGCCCTGACGGCTCCCCCGGAAGCCATGTCCCCCAGACCTCCTGCCCCTCTGCCTTCATTGATGGACCAGGGGACAGACTCCCTTCAGCTCCATCTCGTGCTCCCTCCCAGACCTAGCACGTGCCACGTGCCAACCCCATGGGCCTAGAGTCACGGGCACTCCCCCCAGGGGCCTGCAGTGTGCTGGGGGGGGGCCGACCCACGTTCCTCGGCAGCCTGGTGCTCAGAGGCACAGAGAGGCCTGAGCCCCGCAGAGCTTCGCTGAGCCCCTCTGAGCCCTGCAGAGCCTCGCTGAGCCTCGCTGAGCCCCGCAGAGCCACTGAGCCCCGCAGAGCCCCGCAGAGCCCCGCAGAGCGGGAGTTTGGGGCAGGGAGAGTGGATCTCCATGCGCCGAGAGGATATGCTAGGGCAGAGGGACGCTTCTGGAAACTCTCCAGAGGCCAGCCCCGTACTCCCTGGGCCCCGTCCATAGGTGATCTCAGGGGAGGCCCCCCGCTCTCCAGGCTCCTCCAGCCCACCTGCCACCGGGGCGTCCCTGGGTTCAAACTGCCAACAATTGGGGCGAAGGTATTGGGCTTCGTGGTGCTTGGCCTTCACTCCGCCGATGCGGAGAGACTTCGCACCCTCTCCCCTCCTCGAAGTAGCCTGCCAATTCTGCATTCTTTAGCTGAGTCCCCGTCTCCTCCAAAGTGACCAGATGCCTGGGCCCAACAGAGACACAGAAGTGGGCGCCTGGAATGGTGGAGCCCGAGCCCCACCGTCCACCCTACCCGTGCCCCCTCCACCGGGCGTGTGCCGGTGGCTTACAAGCCCAGTCTTCCCACCGCCTGCCTCTGGACCAAAGGCTGAACGCGGACCCTGGCGCGTCCCCTGTTCTCCAGGGAGCTCAGGCAGAGAGCAAGCGGCGGGGCCAAGGAGGCAGGGAGAAGGAGGCAGGGAGAAGGCGGGAGCGTGGTGCTGCCCCCCAGCCCCGGCTGCCCCCGCCCGAGGGCCCAACTGCATCCCCAGCAGAGCTGCGAAGCCCTTCAGCCATTTCAGGCCGCGTGACATGAACAGACTCAGTCCAAACATTCCGTGTAGTTCTGGAACAGTGTTCAGACAACCGCAAGGGGGAAAGTACAGCGATGATAGAGTTTGTTAACAACCGGAGCTCTCCCCCAGGGAGGCCAGCCCACCACACAGGGAGCAGAGCTGCTGCCGAAGAAGGGGGAGGGGGCTAGGTGGACGAAGCCGTGGTCTCCTCCTCCCTGGGCTTGGCCTTACTGATGGGGTCCCTTGGCAGCATCAGCTCCTGGATCATGGTGTACGGGGGACATTGCGGGGAGAAGCAGTTTTTCTGAAGGAGGAAAAGGAAGGTGACAGACGACAAAGGGATAAGGATCAGTCCTCTGGGAAGAGACAGTTTGATGGGACAGGGTGGGGCGGGGCAGGGGGACATCGCTGCTGGTCCGGCAGCAAGAGCGGTGGAGGTGGTTGTGGGAAAGGCATGAGGGAGCCCCCAGACCTGCTTGGGAGCAGGGGACTGACTCACCGCCAGCGACAGGCACAGCAGCCCCACGGGGCCCTTGGACGCGCTCTTGGACTTGGAGAACTGGGCCTGGTGCTGCACGGTGGCCAGGAAGCCCTCCAACCCCACCTCGGTGATGCGGTTTCCTGGTGGGGAGAGCGGCCCAGGTGGCCCCCCGCCCCTGCCCCTCACTCCTCTGACTCCCCCTCTGGCCTTCCTGCCTCTGTCCTCCCTCCCTCGTCTCTCTCGCCTGACCTGCTCTCACCCCAAGCCCTGTGTGGGACGGCCTCCACCCTCACGATGCCCAGCCGGGGCGCAACCATGTTCTGCTCCATGGAGTCGGGGCTGCCCACCCCCAGCTGCACGGGGCCCAGGTGGTCTTGGGGGAGGACGACAAGGGTGCTCGGCAAACATACGGATGAGGTTGAGGTGCAAAAGGACCTTGTTCCCGGGCATGAACACTTTCCCTTCTCGGTGCTCCACAGGCTCCAGGAGAGGGCTAACCACCTCTGAAGGCTCGGCAACCAGCTGCTAAAGCAGGAGAAGGTTGCAGCCGAGCCCAGGGGCGCCGCCGCGCTCTCTGTCCTCAGTGCTGCAGGGACAGAGATGAGCGGGCACCGCCCAGAAGCAACCCTGGAGAGTGAGCCGGGAGCCAGAGTGATGCAACGCCCCCCCACCACCCTGCCCCAGAGAAGCCAGGGTCCGTGCAGCCCGGAGGAGGCCCACAGCCCAGAACAGCCTCCGGGAGCAGGTGCCTGTCCCCCCAGGCCGGCGGGGCCTGCGGGGCCTGCGGTCCTTACTGCAGAGGAGGAGGAGGAGGAGGAAGGCGGTCCAGGCCGAGGAACCGGCCAGAGCCAAAGCGCGAAGCAGCGAGCGTGTGCTGTTGGGGTTTTCCTCCGCCAACAGTGAGAGCAAGGAGGACAGGGGTCAGGCCCGGCAAAGCAAACCCCAGGGGGGCGCCTGGCTGCTGGAGGGGAACCTGCCACTAGGACCTCAGGGTTGTGAGTCTGAGCCCCACACTGGGCATAGAGATTACTTAATAAAAAAAAAGTTGTTTTTAAGGCAGCTCCCGCCCTGCCCCTCTCCCCGTGACCTTCCTCTTTGGTAAGTTGTTGGAGGCAGAGAAGACTCCCAAGAGGAGAGGCCCCTCCCTGCCTGGGGCGGCCGGTCTCCTGACTGAGACAGAAGGTGAGGACACAGACCCTGGGGCCGCTGAGGGCTGGGGCGGGTGGGCGCTGTGGGCTCAGCAGTCGGGAAGGTTCTGAGCAAGGTGCAAGCCCGGTCAGAGGTGAAAGGGGGAAGGCAGGCTCCAGTAGCAAAAGAGAGAGGGTCTCCAGGAGCCGTGCACAGGTGGGGCGGCACCAGGACCCTAAAGACGCCCTGCCTTCCTGGGGGGCTGCTGACGGGTGAGGAGGAAGGGGGAGCGCTCCAGTGGAGGAGAGCTGGGGAAGTGACTGGCGGCCCCGGGCACGTGGGGAGAGTTGAGACAACAGGGAAAGGTGAGTACTGAGCTCCTACGGCCCCTCAGCCCAGCGAGCCCAGCGGGGATGGGGGGGCATGCGTGGACGATAGGACACGAATGGAAGCAGGAGAGACCCCCCCCCCAGGAGGGGCTGCAGGGAAGGCGCGGCTGCCGCCACCACACCCCCCACCATGCCCGCCTCCTTCCCTCCTCCCCACCCCCCTCCAACCCCCACCCCTGCTCCCCTAGCCTACCTCGGACTCCAGCAGGAAGCTGCGCTTCTCTTTGTTCCCCGTCTTAGGCCCCTTTCCCTTGCTCGGCTTCTGCTCGGGGATGGTGACCTCTGGAGCGGGGAGACGAGCCAGGATGTACCGCGGGGACGTGCCATACCGCCCAGGGGCCCCAGAGGGAACGGGCCGGGCAAGGAGGGACGCTCCTCAAACCTTGGGATCGGGCGCAACGGGAACAGAACTCTGTGGCTGGGTCCCTTCCCTGAGGGCGGTGCCACGGGGGTCCAGGCGGGGGACACAGGGCAGGATGGGGGGCTCGCCAATGGAAGGAAACACGGCCAGAGAGGGCAGCACCAGGAGGACGGGCCCCGCGTCCAGCCCACTGCTCTTCCTTCCCCGACAGCAAGGAGGGGCCACCGGTGGGCGGCGACACTTACTTCCCTTGCCCACCTTGGTGGCGTCTTCTTTCTTGGGGGTCCCCTGTGTGGGTGACTGCCCTGACCCTGACTTCTCCTCTTTCTTCACCCCGTTCTGTGGCGCGCAAGGAGACACGAGAGCCCTGCTCGCCAGGGAAGCCCTGCTTGCTGTGGGAACGGCCAGCTCTGGCCCCCAGGCCCCCTCCCTCCTCCCCGCCTGCGCTCCACGGAAGCTTCCCCCCTGCCGGCCGTGGCTCGCAGCACCCCTACCCCTGACTTCTCCTTTTTCTTGCCCAGGCCTTTCGGGGTCTTCGTTGAGGGCGTCTTGTCTGACTTTTCGGCCAGTGCGGCATTGCTGACCCCCATCAGGGGGTTCTTCTCGCGCTCTGCTTTGGAGTCCCCGTGTCGGGAGGAGGAGGGCTGTGCTCACAAAGGGAGGGGATGGAAGAAGCAGCCAGGACCCCTTCCTCAAGGAGGAGTGAGGGGAGCCTCACGCCTGGCCGGACTGACAGCACCCCCACCCAATCTCCCTGCCCAAACACGACATTGCTGTTGGGGACAGCTCCGGGGGGACGCTGGGGTGGGGGCTCAGACTCTCACGCTGGGAGGGAAGCAGCAGGACCCTTTCACGGCTCCAGGTGCATTACGTGAGTTCAGTGCCAGTCCTCCCGGCAGCCCCAGGAAGCCGCCATTCCGCAGCTGAGCCAACAGCCCGAGCTCCGGGGCTGTGGCCGGGCTGCTCGGGCTCGAACTCTGTCCTTCCCCTTGCCCCACACACTGCCGCCCGGGGACAAGCTCGGTGCCTGCTAGGCCTGCACCGAGGCGCCGGCTTAGGACAGGCGGGGGGCTGCGGGGCTCACCGATCGCGAGCGCTCCTGAGACCCCTTCTCCAGCAGGAGGCGGCGGCGCTCCACCACCTCAGTGTGTGTCAGCTCGAAGGGGCGCAGGACCTGGGGCGAGCGGCCGGGTCAGACGCCAGTGGCGGGCCCCGGCGCCCTCCCCGCCGCCGCACCCACCTCGGCCAGCTTCAGGGCGCCCTGGTCCTGGATGCGGTTGTGCGCCAGGGACAGCCAGAGCAGGGCGCGGTTCAGCCGGAGGCCCTGGGGCGGGGGCGGGGAGGCGGCGTGTGTGAGCCCGGCGGCCGGCTGCCCCGCTCCCCGCTCCCCGCTCCCCGCTCCGGGTCCCCGCCAGACACACACATCCGCGATGTAGCCAGCGCCCGCGTCCCCGATGTGGTTGAAGCCCAGGTTGAGCGAGACCAGGGTCCGGTTGCAGCCGTGCAGCGTGGACAGAGCCTGGCCCAGCAGCTGCGCCCCGTGGTCGTCGATGTTGTTGTTCCGCAGGGACAAGTGCGAGATGCTGCGCGTGTGGGGGGAGAGCAGGCTCGCTAGCAACGCGGGGTCGGGGCTCGCCTCTCCGGAGGGCCTGACCTCTGAGGGTGGAGGGGTAGGAACCGAGGGTCCGTGGGCAGGTGGTGGAGGGCAGGGAAGGGTGGACTAGGGCTGACCTGGACTGGGGAACAGGCGCAGAGAAAGGGGGCGAGAAAAAGCAGTCTCACGTGCTGTCCAGCGCCATGAGCTTGTGATAGGACTGCTCGGGCAGCGGGTTGCCCTCCAGAGACACCTTCCTGCGGACGGGGAAGGTCCGAGAACCAGGAGGCACCACTGAGGCCCCGGGAGGGAAGGGGTCAGAGAGGAGGTGTGGGTCTCTAGGTGCAGCGTGGAAACAGAGTCAAAGGATGGCCTTCCAACAGAGAAAGTTATATGGGACAGAAGTGTGGCGGGGTCACTCCCCAGCGACAGGGGCCTGTGGGGACGTGGCCTCAGCGAGGACTCCTGTGACCACCACTTCCTGCCCCGGAGGGTGGCTGGACCTAGTGATTCCCTTCTGACGGAATGGGATATGGCAAAAGTGGTGAGAAGTCCCTTCTAAGTTCAAGTTCCAAAGGGCTCCGGGGCATGCGCTGGGCAACCCACCGGCAGCCAGTCAGGGGCCCCGCGCGCGCAGCTCGGGGGCAGAAGCTGCAGCCCAGCCAGGTGACCAGGTGACAGCATCCCCACCCAAGAGCCCCCCGAGCTGGCGGCCCCCACCTCAGCTGCACCCGGATTTATCTCACACCGGAGATAAGAAATGGTGGTTCTTTCAAGCCACTACCCTGAGGGAATTTGGGAGGCAGGAGGAACAGAGGACCTTTTCCAAGTCACAGCAAAAACTGAACTAATGGCTAGAAATTCCGCTACTTAAAAATATTCTCCCACTATTTAGTATCAATGCTCAACCTTTCGGGTTGGTTCATCTTTCACCTAAAGCTGATTACATTCATTTTAAATTATTTGATTATGTTGATCTGACTTATTTTTGTATCTTATTTTTTTTAAGATTTTATTTATTTGACAGAGAGAAAGAGGGAAAGAGAGAAAGAGAGAGCACAATCAGGGGGAGCGGCAGAGGGATAAGCAGGCTCCCCGCGGAGCAGGGAGCCTGATGTGGGGCTCGAACCCAGGACCCTGGAATCATAACCTAAGCCGAAGGCAGACGTCTAACCGACTGAGCCACCCAGGCCCCTGAGCCCCTATTTTTGTATCTTAAAATGAATTCTACAGTTCTGTTTCTGCTGGCTAATTTGTTCCAAATTCCCACTATGGACACAAGTTGTGTTTCACGGTGTTCTATATGAAGAGTGTTGAGGACACCATCCCGGCCCTGGACAGCAGTCCATCCCACCCACCGGGGCAGGTGGGCCAGGCGCGTGAAGAACCGGTGGTGTGTTCTGTGAGGCAGGGTAAGTCAAGGCTGCTGGGGGAGCCTCGGGAAGGAGCTCCTGCCCCCTCCTCTTCCTCCTTCACAGCTCAGCTCAGCACCACCTCCCCCAGGCAGCCTTGCTGTCTCCCTGTCCTACACCCATGAAATGGGGTGGCACTGCTCTGCCCGCACTCCCCGCCACCACGGTGCCCACGCAGCCTGCAGTGTCTGTCCTAAATCCTTCCTCTCCCTCTTAGGTTATGATCCCAGGGTCCTGGGTTCGAGCCCCACATCGGGCTCCCTGCTCCGCGGGGAGCCTGCTTCTCCCTCTGCCGCTCCCCCTGATCCTGACCAGCCCCCAGTCCAGCGGCAGGCCCCAGGCAGCCGGCACAAGGGAAAACCTCCAGGGAGAGAGTGGATGGTGGTGGGACGGGGGGAGAGGCAAGGAGGGACGGGCCGAAGGCCAGGCTCTCTAGGCCCTGGTGCGGCAGCAAAGGGACCCGCTTCTTCTGGTCAGACTGGAGATTCAAAAACCAACACAGCCCTCGGCAGGGATGCCACTCTCATCTCCCAACTGCCCACCCCGCCAGGGCCCTCCCCACTCCCCACTCGCCTCTCTGACCTGAGCGTGGATGCACAGAGAGGCAGGAGGGCAATGAAGGTGGTCAGGGTCTTATCGGTCAGGCCCACCTTCCACAAGCTGGACTTGGAAGGTACAGAAACCCAGATGGAGCCTCACCTCCTTCCCCCGGAGGCCCCTCCGGCCACACCCTCCCTCATGCCCCACCCCCCACAGTCCCGGGGTCTCTGGGCCCCTTCAGTTCTTTCCCCCAAGCCACCAGAGCCCACCTGTTCCCCCCCCACCCCCGGCCCCACATCGGCCTTCTGCCTTCCCCAGCCCTGTGTCCCCTCACTTGATGGCCTGCAGCTGGCTGAGCGGAGGCAGACATTTAGAGAAGATACCCAAGATCCGCTCCTCGACCTTCCAACCTGCGGGAGGAGGAGGAGGAGGAAGGCGCCTCAGGCCTGGGTGGGGGGCAGTGGGACTGGGGGCCCGGCGGGGCTCACCACGGATGTAGATTTCCTTCACCGCCTTGTCCTCGTGCTCCAGCTCCACCTGGATGGTGGGCCGGAAGAACACGTATTTGCTCTCCAGACTGTTGAGGCTGCAGGACCCCGACAGGCGCTGATCATCTACGAGGCAGGGGTGCGAGGAGACGGGGTGAGGAGGGAGGAAGCAGAGCCACCCGCCTGGGGGCAGCTGCAGGGGAGTACCGCTCACGGTGGGGGCGCGGCCCCAGCCTGGGGGTGCTGCTTCTTGGGCCAGGCCGGGGTGGGCTGGGATTTGGGAAGGAAGGCGGGAGACTCACCCACCTCCACCCCCCGACTTTGAACCCTCCCCTCGCGGCCGCACACACTGCCGTGCACCCCAGCCTTTCGGCCCGCCTTGCGATGGGAGGCTGGGTAGCACCAGGCGACCCTGGCAGGGACCCCCGGGGCTCCTCTGGCACTCACCTAAGGTGGTCTTTTCCGACATCGAGGCGGAGGGGACGAAGGCCGGGTGCGGGCGAGGCCGGGGCACAACTTTGGGGAAGTCGGTGTAGCCGGAGCGCGTGCAGAGCTCCGCGAAATCCGTCTCGAGGACCCCGGTGCACTGGTACTCCTCTGCGGGGCGGCGGGAGGGTACGGCGGCTGTGCCCGCGGCCGCCACTGGGGGGCAGCAGAGAGCAGCGGGCGCCTGCGGGGTCCCGCGTCCCCGGGCTCACCCGCGGGGGGCTTGGGACCCCTCCTCCAAGGAGCACGTCCTTACAGCCATTTTTTAAACGTAAAATGCGTTGTATAGACCCGCAGCTGAGAACACTTGAGAGCAAACAGCCGGAAATCCAGACCCCGAAGAAAGGGGGGCCAGAGGGCGCAGGATGCACACAACCCAGGGCGCCTAACCTCTGTGCGGGCGCCTCCAGCCAGCCACCGGTCAAGGCCGCTTCCCCTCCGTGGCCGGCCCCCCGGGGGCCTGCACCTCCCAGTGTCCCCCGCCCAGCCTCCTGCCGTGGCCCTGGTTCGCTGGGATGGCCCGGGGTCACGGGGTCACGGGGCGGGGGCGGGGGGAGAAGCCCAGGCCTGCTGTGAGCAAAGGCAGGAGCCCAGGAGCACCTCTCCAGTCCCAGCCCCCCTCCCCCCGCACCCCACCTGGACACCGAGCTCCCGCAGAGCCTCCGGCTTTTATTTACTCAGCAAACCGGTATATAGCACTTACTCCTGCCCCACACTGTTGTAAATGCTTTAGAAATATCACTTCATTCAAGAGTTCCACTAATTCAGTCAGGCGCCCGCCACATCCCATCCCGAGGGAGGTGCAGACCTGAGTGAGTCCCCGAAGGCCCCTGCTCGTTCTGCTTCCCCAGGGGCGTCCCAGGAAGGAGTGGCTCCTGGAGACGGGGACGCGTGTCCCCGGCCCGTGGGGGGATCTGCAGGCAGAAGGGCTGGCCTGGCGCCAGCCTGCTCTTCCAAGGGCCGGGCAGCCTGGAGCCCCCACAGCACCGTCGCTCCCGCCCGGCCGCCGGGGCTGCAGGCTGACCCAGGGGCAGCAGGGAGCCTGCCCGGAGGCAGGAGATGACCTGGAAGCACAGGGGCTCGGCGTTCGTGGGGACAAGACAAGAGAGGTTGGAGGGTTCTCGTGGCAAAGGAGCGAGAGGTACGTTCCTCGTGGGCCCAGCCATCAGGCGGAGCGGGACACACAGGACATGTTAGCTCCCTGGACAGGCCCCGGCGTAACCCCGTCGCGCAGCTGCGTGGGGCTCGCGGCCTGCCCGCAGGCGCTGCTCCCCCTGCTGCGGGAGCCCCTCAACCCTTCCCGCTTCACCCACGCCACCTTTCTCCACAACAGACCTTCTCAAACTTGAACAACCAGGAGAACCAGCCAGTTTCCTGCCCTCCCCAGTCAGTCCCCCGCCCCGCAGGGACCCTGATTCCACCGACCCGGTGCAGTCCGGGGAGTTGCATTTCTAACAAGCTCACGGCGATGCCAGAGCCCCCGGCCAGCACCCCGACGGCCGCCGGGGCTCCAGAAGCGCGCTGCCTGCCTGAACCTCGCCGCCCGCCCGACTCGCTCCGCGTCTGCGCTTTAGCGAGCGGTTACCTGGGGGACCGCGCCGCTCCGGAAGGGCCTTGCTCCTGCTCCCCGCCTCGCACAGTTCCTCCCCACTCTCACTCCTGACCTTGCCTTTGCACTTCTTGAGAAACAGAAGCCAGCAGATGGGATTTCCTCTAAACCCGTAAACCTCCCTAAAACCTTCCTACTGCCGCCATCACGCTCTGAGCCCTGCACCTGCCGCGCTGCACCCAGCGCCGCCCTGACCGCCGTGCTGCCCTGCCCAGCGTCCCGGGCAGTGGTCACCCCCATTCTCTCCCACCTGTCGGCCGGCCGACTGGACTTCGCTGCCTGCTGCGCCTCCCCTAATAGCTCTAGGCTGGGTCCTGAGTGCTCTGCGCCCTCTGGTTACACTCCCTCCTGCCCCACGGGATCTCTTTCCTTCCCAGGCCTTAAATACACCCGGATATCAGCAGCTCCCAAAGTGACATCTCCAGCCCTGCCCTCTCTTGAGGGCTCCAGACCCAAGTGTCTAGCTGTCCAGCCGACATACCCCCTCGGAGGTCTTCTCTCACACGCCCTTCCTCCAGGCTTTCCTGTCTGCGTTGAATGGCACCTCAGCCCGCCTCCTGGAACCTGGGAATTCTTCTTGCTATGTCCTTCTCTTTCCACCCCAGCCAAGACCACCAATTCTTATTACTTCTACTTGGGAAGTATTTTTCCAGGAAGCCTAATCCATTCTCCCTCACCGCTCAATTCCAACTACCCATCTGGCCTGTTGAAATGCCTCATACTCCACCTCCCTGCCTCATTCTCTCCGCTTCCACGCCATTGTCCATACAGAGCGGTGTGTGGGGACTGGCACCTGTCCAAGGTCTGACAATCAGAGCCTCCCCCCAAGTCTGTTTCCCATGAGTCCAGGGACAGCAAGCCCCTGTCCCTCTCAAAGCAGATGGATTTGAATCCAGAAGCCTTCCAAAAGGGGCTCCTGGCTGGCTCAGTTGGTAGAGCATGCGACTCTCGATCTCAGGGTCATGAGTTTGAGCCCTTTGTTGGGTGTGGAGCCTACTTAAAAATAATAATAATAATAAATTCCAATTCCAGTAAATTCCCCTTCATGTATCATCTGTTTGGGTTGGGGTTCTGTCACCTGCAACATACAGAGCCACATGCTTACTTGTACTGTGCCGTGGTTTTCTTTTCCCAGAAAACATAAAAGGACTGTGTGCATATTGTTCTCTCCATATCCAAAAAGTAACTGTTGGATGAATGAGTGAATGAAACTCAAAGTCACCTCCTGGTGGGTTCCCTCCTCCACTCCACTCCCCCGCGACCTCCTATCACTCCGTGGGCCCTCTTCTCTCATACATCTTATCACATCTTATCGCATTTGTCACCATCCCAAACCACAGTGTGGGTTCTCTAGGATCAAGTTCGATTCAAACATCTGCCAAGCTGAGTTGCAGGAGCTGGGCTGGGAGTACTGGGATTTGTATTCCGAGATGGAGCAGAGAGCTGGTCACACGGGTGCACAACGTATGCTTGTGGAGGAACAAAGGAATCGGAGTTTACAGAACACTTCCCCACGGTCCACTCCACCGCTCCTCACATCCCCGTACTACAGAGAAGGAGGGTGCCCGAGGCCACACCGCTAATAAGGGTTAGCACGCAGAACACCCCGCCATGTGCCAGGACCTGGGTACGTGCACTTGCTGAACACAACTCTCCCTAGCACCGGAGATGCCACGATTCTCCCCCCGCTCGGCTGTCGCGCGCACCAGAGCGTCTTCCCGCACGACCAGTGCAGCGCCCGGCAGCACGACGGCGCCCACCCGCCCTGGCAAAGCCGAGCGCCCGCGGAGCCCCGCCGCCCGCCTACCAGGGTTCTTGGGCTCCTCCTCGCCCACCGGCGGCAGGACGGTGGCCGGCTTCTCCTTGGCCCCGCGATCCCCCTTCTTGGTCACTGCGCCGGACGACTTCTGGGTCCCGGGACGCGGGGCCCTGGGGGAGGCCCCGGGAGCACTCGCCTCGCCCGACATGCCGGCGCGGGCCGCAGCGACTCTGGGACGGCTCACCGGGCGAGGAGGCGAGACAGGACTCCGTGGGGGCTCGCCCAGGCGACGGCCGAACCGGGGGTCCCTACTCCGCGGCCCCCGCCCGCCCCGCCCGCAGTGGCGGTGCCTCCGCGTCCCTCTCCACGACAACCGTGCGCGGCGGGCTGGCCGGCGGGAGCAACCGCAGAGCGCGCGGGGCCACCCGGGGGCGCCGCAGAGCCACAGCCGAGGGCTGCGAGCCCGGGGGCGGAGCCACAGCCGGGGGCGGAGCCCCAGCCGGGAGGGGGGCGGGAGAACCTGGGAGCGCCGCAGAACCACGGCCGGGGGCGGAGCCCCAGCCGGGGGCGGAGCCCCAGCCGAGGTGGGGGAACCCGGAGACGGAGCCAAAGCCGGGGCGGGGCGGGGGGGCCTGGGAGCGCCGCAGAGCCACGGCCGGGGGCGGAGCCAAGGAGCGAGCGCGAGGGAGGAGCGGGGCCAGGGGCCCTCCAAATCCACCCGGGAAGCGGCGCTCGGGAAAGCCGGGAGCCTGTTAGGGATCGCGGCAGTCCGACGGATCTAGGCAGGGAGAGTCGGTGGGGCAGATGCACTTTCTGGGGTTCTCCCTCCTGTCCTGTAAGGAGAGGGCTCCCGATGGAAAAGGCGTGGCACTGGATCTCTATTCTCGACCCATCTAGTTAGCCTCTGGGAGGTGTGGTAGTGGATCCGGATTCAGTGTCCTCGGGCGGTGTAGACCCTGTGGGTTCCACACCGGCGGGCCCCCATTTGAGTAGCCCCTCCCCCGCCTGCCTTCCCGCCCCAGCTGCGGCAGCCTCCGCAGGGTTGTGCTCCCCCACTGTGGCTCCCAGCACCTGCCGGCCTTGAGCCTTTGTGCGGCGGCCCTGTAGACGGGCCGCTCCTCGGGAAGCGGGACTTTCGCGGGCTGTGAGCTCAGAGCGCGCCGTTCGCCCGCACCTGAACACCTACTAACACTTAATCCCTGGTACTTTCAGCTCACTCAGCCACTCAGCCTTTTGGGGAACGTTTATTGAGTGCCTACTGTGTGCCAAGGGGAACCAGTGTTGAGTACAATACATGGTAACTGCCTTGGAGGACCCCGCAGTCTGGTGGGGGAGGCAGAGATTAATCAAACGATCACATGAAGAAACAACACATTCCAGAGAGAGCTGGTACCCTGAGGGCCTTCTCCAGGCATCCGGTGAATGCACACAGCTGTAATCCGTGCCAAGCAAGAGGGGCACTTCCATGGAGAGAGGATGTGAAGGACAAACAGCAGTGAACAGGTGAGTGAAAGAGAAGAGGACGGATGTGCAAAGTCCCTGTGGTAGGAAGAAGTGTGGCCGGTAGGACCTGGAGCCCAGGGTGACTGGAACAGAGTGACAGTGAACACAGTTCCAGCTGAGGCTGAAGAGATAGGCCAGGCCAGCAGAGCCCCTAAGGCCTCTGACAGTTTTGACTCTGGCCCCAGAGCCATGGGGCGCCCATGAAGACTTTCAGATGGAGGTCAGGTAACCACCTCGTATTCTGAGCAGTGGGTTGGAGCACGTACCAAGTGGATGCAGGGAGGCCAGTGAGGCTATTGCTAGAGTTAACTGGTTTGGGCTGCCTCTCGACTACACAGTGAGTGCCCCAGGACAGGCTGTGGGCCTCGAAGCCCTCTGAAGCTATACACACACACACACACACACACACACGGAGCCCAGCCTGGGAGTACACAGAAAAGGAACCCAATGTACATTTTTGACATTAATCTGAAATCAGACTTTTCTAGCAACATTCATCCCACCAGTTTATGCACAAGGGCCCTGGGGCCTTGGGGAGCAGCAGGTTGGAACATGGACGAAAGGGAACGCGGGCTTCCTGCTGACCACGGTGTCCTGCGCTGGAAGCTGGGAGCCAGGCCCTGTCCCCTCCACATTCACTTCCTCTAGTAAACGTGCTCATATTCGCGGTCTGCCGGTCCTCTCCCTGCTCCTGGCAGGGTCCAGCAGGCTCTGTCCCCAACCTCGGGCAGCAAAGAACAGGCATGCTGGTGCCCACATGCCGTCCTGACCCTTCAGCGGTCCTGGCGCCGGAGCGGGGGTGATGGGGGGTGTCGTACTGGAGGCAAGTCATAGTGTCCCGGGATGTGGCTGTTCTTGGGTGAGTCGTAGTGGCCAGGGGGCAGGCCCGGAGGCAGTGGGAGCTGGGAGCCCACAGAGTCTCGGTCTGGGGACAGAGAGGGGACAGGATGGGGGGTGGCTCCTCCCTCCTCTTTCTGACCGCAGCCTCTCCTGCCCACAGCCAGATGGATGTGTGTCCCTCCTCCGCTGCCAGTGACCTCCTCCGAGGCCACCCTGACCTTGTCACCAACCTTGTTCCCCTCTTTCCTAGGTACCAACTCCACAAGTCAGGTGCTGTGCGACCCCCATTTCAAATCCTCAGCCCTGTGAGGTAGGCCCACTGCTCACGGGCTCTGAGAGGCAAGGTGATTTCCCAAACATCGTGCCTGGAGTGAGCCCAAGTCCGAGCCCATAGTCCATGCTCTTGCTGCCACGCCATGCCACCCCTGCTCTCTCTCCCTCTGACCCTTCCTTCCCCCTCCCTGTCCTGGCCGTCCGTCAGCCCTGCCCCAGCGGAGAGGGGGGCTCACCATAGGTCAGAGGGCTGGGCTGTTCATAGGCGCCACTGTCTCTCTGTGGCTGGGGGCGGCGCCACCTCTGGCTGTCCCAGAGCTGAGCGGGCTGCCTGGGGGGGGACCCTGAGGGAGGGCCTTTCATCTCCACGTAGCTGCTCTCCCGGGGGCTCCCTAGGAGGCTGGGCAGGTCCCGGATGGTGGCGTAGGGGTTTTCGCTGCTCAGGGAAGCCAGGCTGGCCCCCAGCCCCTCCTCAGAGATGGGCCCTAAGGACAGAGGGAGGAAGTCAGGCTCCGTGGGGCCCTGGCTCCTAGCGCCCAGCTCAGCCCGCTCCCTCGCCGCTCTCTGCCCATGCCTTTGCTAGAGAACGGGCCTGGGCCACCATGGCTGCTGCAGCTGGGGCTGTAGCTTCGGTCCAGGCGGCCGCTACCTGAGCAGGAGGGAGAGGAGGGGGGCAGTGACCGGTCAGGCTCCCACCTCCTCTGGAACTGGAGCCTCCCACGCTCAGATGGAGCGGGATGCCAGGCTGCACACGGCCACCCCAACCAAAGGCCTCAGTCTCCAGGCTCCTACCCCTGTCCAGAGGCCCTGGTGGGGGCTCCCGGCGGTGCTTCCAGTCAGCAGGCAGGGTGCTGTGGTTATCCAGGCCATGCGCACCCCCTGGCCGCTCGGGGACCTGGAGGCTGGCAAACAGCTGACTGCCTGGAACCTAATGGGGGGAGGGGGCGTGGGATAGGGAGAGTAGCATGTCAGGATGGAGCCTCCCAGAGAACCAAGTCTGTCTGTGCCCACCCCTCTGCAGCGCCCCCCCGCCGGCACTGACCTTGTTAGGGGGCGGGAGGTTCGGGGAGCACTGTGACAGGGTGTGGTAGCTGGGGTTGGAGTAGTAGTGACTGTAGCTTGGGGGGACATCTGCATGGACAGACACAGGCGCGTGGTGACCTAGCCGGTCAGACAGAGGCCCCGGCCCAGGAGAGCTGCTCTGTCCCAGCAGGTCAGTAACCAGCCTCTCTGACCTCGCCTCTCCCCTCCAGCGCCCCACTTCCCATCTTCCAGGTCCGGAGTGGGGACACAGGAGCCTTGCCCCCCCACACCCCCAGGCTGGCTCACCTGGCATGACGTACTCGGAGCTGTCCAGGCGCCCGCCGCTGTAGGCCACCGTCAGGTGTTGATGTTCCTTGCCTTTTTGCCAATGGCGGTAGCCAATGAACAGCGCCAGCAGGGCCACCACCAGGGACCCCAGCACTGCGATGCCAATCACTGCCCCCAGCGAGTTATAGGTCACCGGAGAGGTAGGCATCATGGTGAAGGGCTCCTGGTTTCCTAGGGGGACAGGGTGGCCACTCGGCACGTCTTGGTTCTGCTGCTACGCAAGGGGCGCACGCACAGGAGAGGCCCCAGTAGAGAGACCGGGAGTATGAGGGGTCTGGGTCCTGGTGCCCTGGGGACAACGGGGCCCTAGAGAAGAACTCACCAATCCTGCAGGGGGCACCGCTGTCCTCTGGGGGACACACACAGGCCCCAGTCTCCGGGTGGCACCTCTCTCCAGGACTGCATTGGCATGGCTGGGAGCAGTTGGCTCCGAACGTCCCGGGAGAGCAGCCTGGGAGGGAGGCAAGGAGGCGGGTGGGGCGAGGGGCCAAAAGCTGCAGTCTCCTCCTTGGGCTGGGGGGCGGGGCATGAGTCCCCCTTCTGTGGGTACCTTCCAAGCAGAGGTGTCCCGTCCAGCCTGGGGGGCAGAAACAGCTCCCATCCTGGGGGTGGCAAGTGCCTCCATGGCGGCACTGGCAGGGCTGGGCACAGTTGGCTCCCCAGTGTCCTAGAGGGCATGCTGCAGGGGACAAATGGCTGTCTGGCAGGGCAAGGCTGGCCCCCGCTGGACGAATGCCCCGCCCCCAGCCTCATTGAATCTGCTCAGCCTTGGTCTCCCTGGGACACCAAGGTTTTGAACCAGAGCTGCCCACGGATGACTCATAGATGTTTATCACATGCCCAGCTGCCCACTTGAACCTGCGCTTGGTTATCTAATAGCCATATCGAGATGGGGTGCCCAGGGCCAGACAAGCAAAGGGCACCATTACTACCCTGTATTGCTTAGCTCTGGATTCTTTTTTTCTCTTTAACCTAAGACAGAAGTAAGCGTCCATACTATTTGAGGTATAATTTCTGTGTGCCTGACATTAGCAAATAATTGTAACCGTAGCCGGCACCGAATTCTGTGGGGACCCTCCACTCCCTCACGCCCCTCGACCGCCGCCCCTGAGCCCGCACCCAGCTTCTTCTGGGTCTCCGCTTCTCATTTCTCCTTTCTAACACTTGCTGTACTTTGTTTTTTGGACTAATCTGTTCCGTGATGTTCTTTATATATTTATGGGGGGAAGAAGCCACATATAAATAAATATAAATTGAAAACCGCAGAAGCAAAGAAAGAACACGTCCAAAACCAAGCTTAGGGGTCCCCCCATGCCCGGACAATAATGCCCTTCCCAGGCCGCCCTGCAGAGGGTCCAGGGGACTTGTCTTCTGCAAGTCTCGAGCTGCAGCCCGAGCATCTGGGTCATTATATAGCGTCCGTATTCTTTATATAAACTACTGAATCAAAGTGGGCCGGGAGGCTTTCACACGCGGGAGCAGCGGCACCGAAGCCTCTGGTCCTCAGCCCAGCTCTCAGCACGCATGCGCTCTCGCACACAAGCCGCCACATACGCTGGGAGCAATCAGGGCCTGTCCAGCCGGCCAGACAGTAGCAGGTCCCGTCCGAGGGGTGGCAGGAGGAGTGGTTGGCACACTTGCAGGGCACACAGCGTTTGCCATAGCGGCCGGGCTGGCAGGCTGGGGGAAAGAGGCCGGTGGTGACTGGGGGCAGGGACCACCCCTCGCTCAGCCCTGGACCCCACTAGCTCCCTCCCTCCCTCCTTCCCACTGCAGAAGACACCAAGAGGGGCAGCGGGGGGCTTCTGGCATCTGACATTGCCCTGCACCCTCCTGCTGGTGAGCGGGGGCAAGGAGAGGGAGCCTCACATCTCTGGCAGGAGGGGCCTCGGAATCCGGGGGCGCACACGCAATTGCCGTTCTCGGGGACGCAGGTGCCCCCATTCTTGCAGGTACAGCTCTTACTACAGTTGGCTCCCCAGAAGCCGTCAGGGCAGGGCAGGTGGCAGCGGGTCCCTGTGGGACAGAGTGTAGGGTGAGCCTGGCCGGCACCCCCCCCACACATCCACAGGGGCTCTTCTGGACACTTCTCCTGTGGGATCCATCCCCCAGCTCTGGGGGGCCTGGGGCCGGGACACCTCGATGCTCACCCGTCCAGCCGGCCTGGCACCGGCAGTGTCCACGAACAGGGTCGCAGCCGTCAGAGTGGTCACACTCACAGCGGCTGGCACAGCCTTCACCAAACTGCCCCTTCTTGGAGAGGGAGTGGAGGGCGGGGCAGGCCAGTCAGCTGGGGGGGTCGCTATGACCCGCCCTCCCCTGGGCAGACAGGCTGTTGAGCACTTACCGGGCAGGGGAGCTGGCAGTGGGCCCCGTGCCACCCAGGGGTGCAGGTACAGGCTCCAGTTTGGGGGCTGCAGGCTGCCTCGTGGGCACACTGGCAGCTAGCATTGCAACCAAAGCCCCAGGTTCCGGGCGAGCAGGGCACGGAGCAGTTACCACGCTGCCAACCTGGAAGAGGGGCCCCGCAGAGAGGCATGGGGATCCGGCCCCCCTCCCGAGCAAGCACACACGCGGCATCAGCTGTGCCAGGCTCTGTGCCGCGACCTGGGGGTGGGGGTGCGGGTGCTCGTGGCCCACGCAGGAGGCAAGCATGTACACGGTAACACGCTCGGGGGCTGCCAGTGGTGCACCGCTCCCCTCTGGGGCCTGCCTCTCCTGCAGAATGGGGGGGCTTGGCAGCAAATCCCAAACCAGGTAACTAAATGCACAGATCATGTGTAAGACTACAGGGAGGAGTGGGGACTGGAGACCGGAGGTGGGTTACACATCACCCAGGGCCAGCCAAATACAACACATCCGCGTCAGAACGCAGCCTAAAGGTTGCCAACGGGCCACCCGGCTGGATCTCAGAAGCCCTTCCTGGCCCTGCCAGTGCGTGGTTCTAGATGACTGAGGGCGAGGGATGCTCGCCCGAGACGTGCCTTCTGACCTGGGCCTTTAAGCACAAGTAGGATTTTTGTGGCTGAAGAAAAGCAAAGTGGATTTTCCAGGAAGGAAGTAGCCTGGCTACTTTCCCACCGTCCAGCCGCTGCCTGCGGGCTCCGCCCTCACCCTGCAGCCTCCACCCCGCCCGGGGCCCGCCCCCACCCTTGGGCCCGCCTTCTCTCCCGTGGCCCCGCCCCAAGGCCTCTCCCCGGAGGCCCCGCCCCATTACCCTCCTTGCAGACGCAGGCGCCGTCGACGGGCGAGCAGGAGATGGCGTGGTCGCAGGAGCAGCGCGCCTTGCAGTCGACTCCATAGGTGTCGGGGGGGCAGAGGCTGGCGCAGTGCGGGCCCTGAAGGCGGGGGGCCTGTGAGGGGGCGGCCCGGCCCCTCCGCCTTGCCCCCCCGGGTCCGCGCCGCGCCGCGCCGCGCCTCACCGTGTAGCCGGGCGCGCACCGGCACAGGCCGCTGTCGGGCTGGCACGCGCCGCCGTGGAGGCAGAGGCAGTGCTCCTGACAGCCGGGCCCGTGCGTGTCCTGCGGGCAGCTCTCGTTGCAGTGCAGGCCGGCCCAGCCCGGCAGGCACGAGCACTCCCCGCTCATCGGGTGGCAGCTGCGGCGGGAGCGGGCGGCGCCGTCGGACGGGGTCCGCGCGCGCTCCCCGGGCTCCCGGCCCCTCGCGCGGCGGGCACGGGGCTTCGCCGAACCGCGGGACCGTTCCGAGCGCGCCCCCGCCCCCTCCCCCGCCCCGAGGCCCCTCCCTCCCCCTCCTGTGACACCTGTCCCGCCCTCGGGCCGGCCTCCGCGGCTTCAGCACCCAAGTCCTCCCCCACTGGCGTCCGAGCCTTGAGCGCGCTCCCGCGGCACACCTGAGGCTGTGTTCCGGGTCGCAGGTGCAGGGCTCCTGGCAGCTGAGGCCGTAGAGGCCGTCGGGGCAGAGGCGCTCGGTGCAGCGGTCGCCGGTGAAGCCGTGTTCGCACAGACACGCGCCGTTGGCCGGGAAGCAGCGCGCGCCCTGGGCGCAGTCGCACGTCTCGGCACAGTCCTGGCCGAAGCGGCCCACGGGGCACTCCTCACGGCACCTGGGGGCCTGCCCAGTGAGCCTGGCGGCGCCCGTCCCCTCGCCGCTCCCGCCCTCGCCAAAGCCACTCACCGATCCCCCGTGTAGCCCGGAGCGCAGCGACACTGGCCAGTGAATCGGTCACACAGGCCACCATTGTGACAGTGGCACTCTTGGGAGCAGTTAGGTCCGTGGAAGCCCTCTGGGCAGGGCAGGGAGCAGATGGTGCCCTGGAGAGGTGGAAGATGGACAGCCCCTCCCCATGGGCACAGGACCCCTTGATACCCCCATACCTCAAACCCCTGCAGGGTCCACAGAGCCCACCCCCTTCACACACTTCCTCCTCCCAGCCCCGCAGAGAAGCACCCCATCGGCTCAGGCCCCACCCTTCCTACCATCCAACCAGGTGGGCAGCTGCAGGAGTCCTGGGAGGCCTGGTAGACACCCCCATTGTGGCAGGGATAGGTGCTGGGGCAGAAGCCAACGGTGCCCGGGAGACAGGACGTCTCACAGCTGCTGGGCAAAGCGGCGAGGTCAGGGTGGGCGCCAGCAGCACCAGCCGCCCCTTTGCCTCCAAGGGCTGGCCCCCTGCCCCCTGGCTCCCTGAGGTCAAGGAGCAAATCCTGACCTCAGAGCTCAGTGTGGCATCCAGTTGTCGGGTGCCACCCGCCTTCCCTGTCGGGGACGGGAGGAGTCAGAAAGGAAAGGTTTCCGGACCAGACACGGTGGGGACAGCCAGCACCCCAGATGGGCGTGTGCCCCTTCCACTCTGCTCCTGCTCTTGCGGGGGGAGGGGCTGCAACTGCCTGCCAGTTTTTCTGCCCCAGAGGGCTCCCCTCTGGAGCTGCTCTGTGAGGCCCGGTGCATCTCTACCTAGTGCGTCTCCCCCCGCTTGGCCCCGCACCTCCTTTCGACAGGCTTCTCTGGGACCGTGTCAGCCCCACTTTGCGACGCCCGCCCACACACGTGCAGGTTCGTCTGCACAGCGAGCCTTCCGGGAGCATGATACTGTTGCCATCTGAGACAGGGAACAGCTCACGACGACTCCGCGACTGGCTCGGGGTTGCTCAACTCGCCAGGGGCAGAGCTGGGACGAGGACCTCGGCCTCTCCGTTCTGTCCCATTTGGGACCAAGTCCGAGTCCCCTCCTATCCCCACGTGTGCCCATGTGGTCCTGTGTCTGCGACCCCGTTATGCACCTGGGCCCCATTCTCCCTGGGGGGCAGAAGCAGGCTCCGGTCCGGGGGTCGCAGGGCGCTCCGTGGCACTGGCAGGGTAACTGACAGGCAGGACCGTACTGGCCGGAGGGGCAGGGCTGGAGGCAGCGTGGGGGCTGCAGGCCGGAGGGGCAGAAGCAGGCTCCACTCTTGGGGTCACAGGAGCTGCTGTTCCCGCAGTGGCAGGGCTTGTCACACTGAGGCCCCCACATGCCTGGGGCACACGCTGCAGGATGAGGAGGGGAGAAGGGGGTCACCGGGGGTCTCCCCCCCAACGTCCACTCAGTCCCCGGCTCTGTGTCCCAGCCCGCCCCCCACACCCGTGCCCCGTGCCACACCTCAGAAAAGGCAGCTGGCCGCCGAGGGGCTCTGGGGCGCCTGTCCTAGGGGACTAAGCACCCGTGCGCGGTCAGGAGGGTGCAGCCCGTCCCGCGCCCCCGCAGCCGCCCGGCACTCACCACTGGAGCAGTCACCACTCCGCCAGCCCTGCGCGCACTGGCACCGATCGGGAGCCACACAGTGGCCGTGGACGCACTCCTGGACGCAGAGCGCTGCGCAGAGATGGAGGGAGTGAGGGACGCCTCCCCTGCCCCCACCCACCTTTCCTCCTCCGAAGCCAGCCGGGCCCTGGGGGCCTGGCCCTCCCAGAGCAGCACTTCTGCCTCGGAGAAGCGGCCACAGAAGACAGGGCCAGCAACCCAGGCCAGAACTTGACAAAGGCTCCGATTCCAGGCTCCCCAGCCCCTCAGTGCGACTTCTCCAAGCACCAGGCTGGGAAAACAGAGAGGGGCTCCCGGGCGGGACCAGACTTGGCTGTGTGCAGAGAGCGGGCGGCCGGCGGGGAGTGGGTCGCGCTGGGTAGGAGTCTCTATGGGATGAGGGAAGGGGGAGAGAGGCAGAGCAGGCTCCTGTCGGGGGTCTCGGGGCATGGGGGGGCCGGGCAGGAGAGCCTGGGCAGTGACAAGTCAAAGACAGACAGCAACAGACAGACAGGGATGGGAAGAGACAGAGACTCAGTGACAGAGAGACACGAAGGCAGCCCCGAGACAGACAGACAGAGACAGAGATGCTCAAACACAGGGAGAGAAGCGCAGGGAGAAACATGGGGTCAGCCAGGACAGAGGAGGCTAGTGGCAGCTGCTGGGGGAGGGGGCGAGGACAAGCCCCGAGGGGGCAGGGAAGCGGGCGCTGGGCCCTCCCTCTCCCCCTCCCTGGCCCCACCCAGACTCACGGACACAGGTGCCCCGGCTCTCGTAGAAGCCCACACAGCACCGCAGACGCTTGCGGTGCTCTGTCCTCACCACCTGGCGGTACACCGGCCTGTAGACGACCCTAGGGGACCCCGAAGGTGGCCCTCAGTGCCCCCTGCTGAGGCCGGCCACCCCACCACCGTGTGGCACCACCCTGTGGCACCACCGTGTGGCACTGGGGAATCCGGGCAAGGCTCACCACTCCAGGCAGGGTGGGGGGCACAAAAGGAGCATTCCCTCACTGGCCCCCCAACCCCCCCACACACACACACGCACACAGGCCCACACAAGCCCACACAAGCCCCCCCACCCCTTGAGTGCTTCCTCGGCACTCCAACGTTTCCGAGAAGAGAATGAGGCTGTGGAGGCCCAGGGCCCGTTGAGGCAGCACGCAGCCCACGGCGGGGGGACGGGTGGGCACTCACGTGGGCTGGGGGCAGCTGTGGGGGCTCTCCCAGGGCCGGTCGCAGGGCTCCGAAGGGAGCAGGCTGAAGGGGCGGGAGTGGGACTCCTTGGTGGTGGTGGTGAAGCTGCAGGACAGGGATGGGGCCAGGGCTCAGTGTTGGGGGGAGGCCTGGCTGCCCCAGGGCACTCTGGAAGCAGAGGTATGAGGGCTTGGCCATGCTGAGGAATGCTGCCCCAACATGGGGGTTTGCTCCCCCAAGCCTAGGAGGAATGCCTATCCTGGCCCCCTCCGTTTGGAGGGGTCCTCCCAGAGTTGGAATATTCCTGGGACACCCCCCATCATTGCCCCCTCCTCGCCCTATTGGACCAGAGCATTCCATTTCTCCCTCCTCCTCCTCCCTACAGGGGAGATTGAGCTAGAATTGATTGCTGGGCGCAGCTGATGGAGATGGGTGAAGCATTTCTGGCCAAACCCCAACCTGGGCCTCGTTCCCCAACCCTGTCCCCTTTGCTCCCCCGGAACCAGGCCCCCTGCTTGCTCCATAGTGAATGGCTCCCACCCTGTGCTCTGTCCTGCAGCCAGCTTCCCACAGGGACCAGGGGACAGGGATGAGGAAGGGACAGGGTCAGAGGTAGCCCATGCAGGGGAGGAGAGAGAGCAGGGGCAGAATCAGGAGGGATGGGGGGGAGCTGGGGAGAGGCAGGGAGGCAGGGAAGGAGAGGGAGAGGAGACCCCATAGACAGTAGGGGAGCTGGGGAAGCAGCAAGGGCCCCTTACCTTTCCCAGAAGCTGCAGGTGTTGGGGTCGTTGGGGTTGAGGGCTCCAGCCAGCCCCAGGCCCAGGGCCAGAAGGAGGGAGCACAGAGGGGGTAGCATTGCGAGGCCAGGCGCTGGGGCAGGTGACGGGCCACCGAGTATCTGCAGGGACCAGAAGGGGGTGTGCAGAATACCCGAGGCTGCCGTCATGGGAGGGCTCTGCTCCCAAGGTCGCATCCCTGACCAGGTGGCTGTTCCCTCTGCCTGGCCGTCCTCCCTCCGTTCTTCTCCTGAGTCCTCACCTCTTAAAGTCTCCCCGAAGTGACACCTCTCCTTCCCTGCAGACTGCCCCCACCCCTCCCAGCACCATTCTCTCACACAGGGCCCAGGGCCTCTAGAGGCGGGGCTCCTGCCCTGGATCTCTGAGCCCTGGCCACCCCCTGCCCAGGGCACAGGGATGCTGGTGTGGAGGTGGGAAGCTGGAGCCAGTGGGGAAATCATGCGGGAGGCCCACCAGGGCTCCGCTGGAGGAAGAATTTCCAGGCACAGCAGCCTGTCGTGGAACCGGCCACTCGAAGGGGAGCTTCCTGTCACTGCATGCATGCAGGCGGAGGCCAAAACCCCTCTGATGCAGCTGGGGGCCGGCAGCTAAGAGGGCTGGGAGTAGGGCCGGTCTGGGTGACCTTGAAGGAGGCCCCTCCTAACCACTGGTGTCTGGTGCATGTCCACGGGCTTCCGGGAGCCAACAGTGCCCGGCCAGAGAGGACACGTTAGGAGCCTGAAATCACGCTCGCTCGGGGGGGATTATTGACACCAGGGACACTGCCAAACACCACAAACCAGGGACAACCCCATCCCCACCCCACCAGCAGCGCACCACTGCCCCCAAGTCCCAGGGCTACGGCCCCCAGGCCGGCCTCAGATGTAAGCGGCCCCCAGCTCCCTCCGACCACCGCCTCAGCCATCTGGAAGCAACTCCTCTCGGCCTCTTCCTCCGCCCTGGCCTCACCCAGGCGGGTGGGGAGCCGGTCAGGACCTCAGCAGGGCTCAGGAGGGGCTGAGCTCCTGAGTACCCACCCCCGCAGTCCGAGTCAGATTGTGTTCCATGCTCCTAAAACTTGCCCTGCCTCCCGGCTCCCTGCCTCCCTGAGGCGCCCACATCTGCTTATAATTTTCCCTGAGAAGAGAGAAAGGTCGCGGTTGCTGGCCCCTTCCCCCCCTGAGTATCTCTGGAATGCCTGCTGCCTGGCCCCACCCCACGCCCCCCACCCACACACTCCCAGGGCCCCCCAGCCGCTCTCAGCCCTCCAAGTCGAGGGAGAGAGATGCGCCCCGACTTAACCCCATGTCACCCTCTGCTGCCCCCCTGCGGGATGACCGGTGGCCCTGTCACAGCTCCCCCAGGGCACGCGTCCACCACTGGCCTCCTTGGTGCTCCTCCCCCACCCTCAGTCCTCGGGGCACTCACCAGGCACCCTGTGGTCTGAGAAACTCTCAGGAGCCAGGGGTAGGGCCTGGGGGGCCTGGCAGTGTCCTGGGGGATCCCAGCGCTCAGGATATGGAGCCTGAAAACAGGAAATCAAGCCTGGCTGGCGTGTGCGTGTGGGGGGGAGGGCAGCAGGGAGTGGGGTCATGGGCTCCCTGCTCCCCAACCCTGAACTCAGAGGGTGGGATGCAGGGGACAGGGCCAGCGGCTTGTCTCCTGAGCTGAGCACACAGGCCCCGTCTGAAGGGGTGAGGGGGAGACTCAGCCTGTCCTCAGAGAGCCAGGCCTCAGTCATGAATGTCTGTCCCGGGGGGCAAACCCCCCACCGCAACCTCTGCATCCCCCCATCCCCCTCCCAAACAGACTTGGCTCCTTTTGCCACCATCCCCAAACTATCCCCTCCACCCCTGCCCTGCACGGGCCACCTTCCCAGGTCCAGGCCTGCCTCCAGGGCCCACCCTGTGGGCTCCCAGTTGACCTCGTCCCCGCGGGGCCTCCCTTGGCTGCGCCCTGGCAGGATCCTGAGCCTTCACACACCTCCCACCTCCACCCTGTGTTCACACTGCCCTCTGCCTGGGCCCTCAGCTGTCCTCAGACTGGGGCTCGGTCTGAAGGGATCCAGATCCAGATCGCCACCCTGCACCCCCCTCTCCTGGACCCATGTCCCCAGAGCGTGAGGCTGTGGGGGGGCACACACCCCACAGCAGGAAGGACCTGTGGCAGGGCCAGGGGCCTTCACATCAGCCCCTCCCACCAGTCACTGCCCCCAAACCAACGTCTAGAGGAAATGGTTCACCTGCCGGCTTCAGGAGGTGGGCAGGGGAGGGTTAGGAGGGCTCCAACCCCCATCCCAGGGTTGACCTTGATAACGGGTGATCAGGGGCTGGAGGGGTGGGGGATTCTCCTTTCCCAAAGGGCCTCGGGCTCCCAGAGTACACAGGGGGCCCAGTGGGTCAGGAGCAGGGCTGGAAGTGGGGTCGGTGAGACCAGTGGGTGGTCCGCAGGGAGGGGAGAGGTGGAGAGGTGGGATGAGGATCCCGGCAGGGAGGGGCAGCGTTTGGCCTGGCCGACCTCAGCCCCTGAGGAGGGGGACCCCAGGCCAGGCCAGGAGCCCAGAGCCCCAGCCTGGCCCCCCAGCTTGTCTCCATCTGAGACTTTGTCCCCTACGGGCTGGGGAACCTGAGGCCCTGGTCCTGTCCCTCCCCAACACCCCCAGGCCCACCAGCACCGGGGCCCACATGCCTACACTCCCCCCCACCCCGGTTTTAAATCAGCAGCTCTGGCTCCCAATCCGCACTCACAGAGGGCGCCCCAATCCCCCTCACCGTAGGCTCCTGCCTGACACCTTCCCTTCCAAGAACGCTCAGGTGGCCCAGGCATCCTTTACTGTGTGGAGGAAGGTGGGGAGCCGCGCCATTTCCCAGGTCTCATGTCAGGCTGCCCTCGGTCCCCCACGGGAGGCAGCACTGTTTGACAGGTGAGAGCACTGGCAGGAGTAAGCACCCTGCCCCGGGCCACAGAGCCCGCCGGGATCCAAACCCAGACTGCTGGCACGAGGTCCCGGTGGTTCCCATCAATGCAGCCCAGGCGGGGAATCCCAGGGGCTTTGCATCTCTCTGTAACAGTCTCAGTTATGCAGAGGGGGAGCCGGAAGGGGGCGGACAGGAGAAGGGGGGGCCCCCGCCACAGAACACACCAGAGGCGTGGGAACGGGGATATGTTTGCAGTCAAGAATGAGTGGAGCTTCTCTCCTCCACCTCGAGATGCAAGGCAGCTGGGCCCCTGGCCAGGCCCCGAGTTGCCAGGCCGGAGTGGAGCACGGCCTCCCCCAGCCCTGCCCCGGGGGCCTCCAGGCCCACACGCAGCTGGCCCCAGCCCTTCTTCCGCTCAGCCTGATTCCCTCCGGTGGGGAGCCCCTGTTCTTCTGCTGCCCCAGCCCCCTTAGCAGGAGGGAAAAGAGTCTGGGTCTTCGGGAGGGGGCAGAGCTCCTGGTGGACAGGAGGTGATCATCGTTTTGGTAGGAGGCGAGAGCAGGAGGGCCTTCCCCGCCGGCTCCCCTCCCCAACTCTTCTCTGGGAGGGGGACAGCGGAGGACAGCCTCTGAGCTGGGCAACGAATCACAGTTCTCAGCCCCCCTCTGTAAAAGGGGGTGCTAGCTGCAGAGCTGTCCTGCACATCAACACAGGAGTTAATACAGATGAAGTGCTGCGAGATCCCTAACATGCTCAATTCACGTTCGTGTCTCCCCACCTCCCACACCCTGTCCCCATCCCCACTGCCCTTGGCCCTGTCATACCCTTTGGGTATTAATTCCAAGAAAAGCTGTTTCTTGGTTTTTTCTGAAGAACCCCCAGGATGATCCGGGAATGGGGCCTTAGCTGCTGACACAGAGGAGGGAAATGGGGGTGGGAGGGGGCCAGCCCCCCCACAAAACCTGATCCCTCAGAACAATGGGCTGCCCGCCAGGTACATCTTCAAGCCAAAGCAGGTTGCTGAGACAGGACGCCTGGCTTCTGCTGCCCCCAGCCCCCAGCCTGAGCGCCAATCCCTGGCGCCCCCAGCCCCTTCTCCCATCTCTCTGTGTCCCCCTCCCGTCGCAGAGTCCAGAGGTCCTAGTACTTAACAAGGCATGTCACCTGAGCCCTGTAAGCCTCGATTCCCCTCTGTAAAATGGGAGAGTGGCCCCCACAGCTCGCGGGGTGCAGTGGGGGTTGAACCGCTAGGGCCGGTAACCATCCTGGAGCAGAGCCTCAGACCAGAAGCTGCTCTGCAGTGTGCGGGGGCACAGACAGAACCCCCCAAGTTCTAGGCTCTTGGCCTCTTCCTTTTGTTTTTGTTCTGTTCCTCATCAAAAACTCTCTGCTTTCTGGCAACTGGGGGTCTCAGTCGGTGGAGCGTCCGACTGGGCTCAGGTCACGATCTCACAGTCGTGAGCTCGAGCCCCATGTTAGGCTCACGCTCGGCGCAGAGTCAGCCTCGGATGCTTCCTCCCTCTTCCTCTGCCCCTCTTCTCTCTCTCAAGTAAGAATAAATAAAGTCCTTAAAAAAAAAAAAACCTCTCTGCTTTCTGCCTTTTTTGTCTTCATCAGTTTCTTGGTCTGTGTCTTTCTGCCTCTCTCCTTCCTTCCTTTTTTTTTTTTTTTAATTTATTTATCTGTTTTGAGAGAGAGAGAGCAGGGCGAGGAGCAGAGGGAGAGAATCTCCAACAGACCCCATGCTGGGCGCAGAGTCAGACATAGGGCTCCATCTCATGGCCCCTGAGATCACGACCTGAGCCAAAATCAAGAGTCGCCACCACCGACTGAGCCACCCAGGCGCCCCTCTTCTTCCTTTCCTCTATCACGGCTGCCAGGCACAGCACGGTTGTGCGGTGCGTTCTCTGCACAAGGGCATCCACCCTCGGCGTGCAGCGGAAGCTCACCAAGCCATGTCTCAGCTTAGCCACGGGGGCCTGGCCCCGGGTCTACCTCCCTTGTCTGCGTCTGTTTCTCTGTGCCCTTTCCAAGCCCATCTTGGCCATGGAGACAGGATCACTTAGTCCTCCCCACTCAGCAGTGAGACCCCCACACAGGGATGCACCCCGGCCCCCATGCCACTGAGTCTACACGTGTCCATGCTTGCACACACAGGCACAGAGCCCCGCCTACATCCAGCCAGGCCGCCAGGCACTCCAGGCTTGTCTGCCGGATGGAGGGACAGGAAGCCTGTGTGCTGGCCAGAGGCTGGGCGGGAAGAGGGCAGGGGTGAGGGGCCGGCCTTGTGTTCTCTGTGGCTCAGGAAACAGAAGCTAGAGGGTCCTCAGTCCGACCTGTTTACTCATCAGGAAACAGGGAAACTGCGGGGATTCTGATTCACCGAACGTCTATCGCGTGCCTCCTGGAGGCTGGCGCCAATGCCAGGCCCGCCCGCCACGGCCACGGCCTACATGTGCCGCCGTCTGCCGTCCTCAGTCCCGGGAGGGCCACAGAGGTCTCAGGAAAGCGACTTGCCCGGGGCCAACTGGTGCTCAGCGGCAGCAGCGGGATTAGAATCGGGTTCAAAGAATACAGCACTGGGTGGAGGGGAACCCCCAGGCGACACAGGCCGGGAGGGACTCCCCTTCTGGCCCCCCGCTCCCTGCCACCCCCAGATACCCTCAGAAAGGGCCACTCCTCTCTGGCCACCGCTGCTGTCTGTGGCTCCCCACACCACCACCACAGGAAAGGGCACCAGGAGCCAGGCCGGCCAGCGGTCCCCCCTCCCAGCCCCTTCCAGGACGCCGCCCGGGCCGCACACTTGCCGCATTCCTCCCGGCCTGAGTGCCGGCCTGCAGGCCCCCGTGGCCCAGAGGGGCCCTGGGCCGTTCTCCCTGGGGGCCGGCTCCAACACCTCCCCAGGCCCCAGCCAAAGGGCCAGCACCCGTGTCCCTCCTCTGGGGGCATGTGGGGCCGACCCAGGCCAAGCCAGGAGTCCACAGCCCGTGGAAGCCTTGGGGTCTGCTGGCCTGGTTGGGGCCGGTGTTGGGACTGCAGGTTTGTGCTCTGGCTTCCCCAGCAGGCTGGGCAGCCTCCATCCGCTCCTCTCCGAGGCCATGAGCAGGCTGGGCGCCTGCGCCATGACCATTATGCCTTTATCAAGGTTAGTCTTCCCCACTGGAACAGAGCTCTATGGGCTCAGGGTGCTTTCCTGCCTTCCTCACCTTCCTCGCTACTGTCCCCGGCCCCGGCCAGCAGGGCATGCAGGGATGCCCGGCCCCCAGGACGTGGCCTCCCCCCGACCTCGGCCCCTCAGGCAGCAGCCCTGGGCCCTCAAACCCAGGACTGGCAAGACGCCGGAAACTGGGGGAGTTCATAGAAAGCCTCCACCCTTATAGAGTGAAAGGCAGCCCCAGACTGCCCTCCTGACCTCCAGCAGGCATTCCTCCAGCGGCCTCTGAGTTCCTAACGGATGAGCGCACAGTCCTGCAAGGCTCTGAGTCACCTGGGGAGGAGGAGGTGTGCCCTCACGGCCTGCACCCTTATCCCGGGCCTCGGGCCTGGGACGCCGCCCCCTCCCTGGCCACCCACACGCTTCCCCCGAAATCAGAGGCACTGGGCCCCTGATGCCCTATGGGGGGGTGGGAGACAGAGAGAGGGGAGGGGACCCAGGAGGCCCCATGTTCCAGAGCCCCCCACATGCCGGTTCCCTCTAGAGACCTCTGTCTTGGCTCGCGTGGGAGAGCTGTATCTCCAGCCCTCGTTAAATGTGGGCCAGATGATTTCTGCTCATTCTCTCCGCAGTCCTGAAAAGTAGGTGCTATTGTGCTTCCCATTCTATAGATATAGAAATATCCCAGAGAAGGTAAACAATCTGCCCCACAGGTCACACAGCCAGGTGAGGGCAGAGCAGGGATGGGGACCCGGAAGCCTGTGCTAACCCTTTACATCCTCCCCCACCCCACGCCCACCCCCATCTTCCCTCTGGTCTTCGGACTCCCCACTCTCCTCTGTCTCCACCCCTTTCTGTTCTTTCCCTGGGTCGCTGCTCTGTTTTCCGAAGTCTGCCCTTTCTTCCCTCTGGCTCTTGTTTGCAATGTCACTGTCTCTGTTCTCTTATCTCTCCTTATATCTCCATCTTTGCCTTTCTCTCTCCTTCCTGGTCTCCCCTTCCTCCTGCTGGCCTCTCCGTGCCCGATTATGTGCCAGGCATGGTGCCGACACCTTCCCGAGCTAGGACGGCGGGGCTAGGACTTCGGGGCTAGGACTTCGGGGCTAAGACTTCGAGGCTAGGACTTTGGGGCTAGGACTTCGGGACTAGGACTTCGGGGCTAAGACTTCGGGGCTAGGACTTCAGGGCTAAGACTTCGGGGCTAAGACTTCGGGGCTAGGATTGGGGCTAGGATGGCGGGGCTAGGACTTCAGGGCTAGGACTTCGGGGCTAAGACTTCGGGGCTAGGACTTCGGGGCTAAGACTTCGGGGCTAAGACTTTGGGGCTAGGATTGGGGCTAGGATGGCGGGGCTAGGACTTCAGGGCTAGGACTTCGGGGCTAAGACTTCGGGGCTAGGACTTCGGGGCTAAGACTTCGGGGCTAAGACTTTGGGGCTAGGATTGGGGCTAGGACGGTGGGGCTAGGACTTCGGGGCTGAGACTTCAGGGCTAGAATGGCCAGGCCCTCCTGCGTCCAGGGAGGCTCTTTCTCAGTGTTTCCCAGGCCACGCCAAGGAGAGGCTGGAGAGCACAGCAGCGGCTGCCCTGCCAGACCCCAGCAGCCTGACCCCAGCACCCTCCCCAGCAGCTTGGGGTGGGGGGCAGGCAGACAGCAGTGCAGTGACCTCTGTCTGCCTGGAAAGCCAGTTTCCTGTTCTGGGAAAGTCTGATAGGGAATGGGGTAGGGGAGTGAAGAAAGATGTCAGCCCTGGGTTTCACCTCCCAGTGAGGAGAGGGGGCCAGAGAGGTGAGCCTGGCCTCCCACCCAGCTCCTAGGCGCAGGCAAGGAGGCTGGGTAGACGTGGGGGGCTTCAGACGTGGGAGAGGTGCAGCAGGGGACCGGGGACAGGAAGGCTGCCCCCACACTGGCTCACATGCAAATGCACACAGGCACTAGAGTGTGGAGGGGTGGGCTGGGGTTCAGGGAAGAGCCCCCTGGCCGCACCATCCCCCTGCCCAGGCCCAGCTGAGAGCTGACCCCTTGCCCAGTCCTGCCTGGAGCAGACGTCTGGCCGAGCCTGGGAACCTCGGGCCACCACAAGTTGTTCCCATCCCTGGGGACTGGGGTCACAGCCCAGCCCCGGGAGAGGCCACTCATGCAAGGTCAGGACAGGAGATCGAGGATCCAGCACGGAGGCCAGAGATGGGTAGGGCTGAGGGGTGGCCTTATGAGGGCCCCGGCTCCTGGGGCCGGCCACCCCCACCCCAGCCTTGCCACCGCAAATGATCTGCCCCCGCCCCCCCAAGGCTTTCTGCTGATGCAGACGCGGGACGGGAGACCTGCGGCCAACTTCTCGAGCTCAAAACTGGCAAAGCCAGGGGCGCCAAGGAGCTGTACACCTGGCCGCGTCCCTAGCGCTCCTGCCGGGTCAGGTCAGGTCTTAGCACCCGCGGCAGGAACAATAGCCCCGAGCAGGCGCTGTGCTAAGAGGAGACAAGTTTTTGTTCCCCGGAGCCTCCAACAACCCCACGGGCAGGCACTGTGCTCTGTGAGTCCCCTCTTAGAAAGAGCGACTGAGGCTCAGAGGACCCACGGCCAGGAAGGGGCAGAGTGGAGGTTCGAACTCAAGCGGCCTTGATTCCAGAGTGGGCGCTCTCAAGGCTCCCCTCAGCCTAGTAGAGGACCTGGTACCCGGCTCTCCGGCCGCCCTCCCTCCGCGCCCCCCGCCCCACAAGTCGCTCCGGGGGCCTCGGGAAGAGGCCTCATTTGCATGCCACTTACGTGCTGTCCCCCGGAGAGGGCCACCCCAGTGCCCTCGGCCCCTCCGCGGCCCCCACCCTCACGCAGGAGAACCCCCCATCCGCAGCCCTGCCCCGGGGCAGAGGGGGCGCGGGGCGCGCGGGGGCGCGCAGTCACTCACCTGCCTGGACCCGGGCTGTCGCCGGCCTCGGGTGGGGACCGCCCGGCGGCCAGGAGGGGACGGCGGGGAGGCGGGGCGCGTGGCCCGCGGGGCGGGGCGGGGCAGGAAGGGGGCGGGCCCCGGGCCCCAGCGGGGCAGGAAATGTGGAGGGGGCACCGGGGAGGACGCGGGAGCTGGGGGAGCCGGGGAAGGGGGCTACGGGCGCCCGGGGCGGGGGATGCCGGGGGAAGGGGACGCTGGGGGCCTGGGGGCTCCGGGGAAGGGCGATTGGGGGAGCCGGGGGCTGGGGTCGCCGGGGGAGGGGGCTGGGGACGGCTGGAGAGGGGGACGCCGGAGGAGGGAGGCGTTGGGAGGCTGAGGGCGCCGGGAGCCGAGGGAGGTGTTGGGGTGGCAGCCTGCCCTGGAGCGGGGAGGGTGGGGAAGGGGGGTCCCCGGAGCCGGGACCCTCTTGGTTCCCCAGCAGCAGCAGGGCCCCGGGTTGCTCCGCCTCCCGCGCCTCAGCCTTCCAGTCTGCAAAGTGGGGCTGTGACGGGGGCCAAAGAGCCCGTCTGCAGCGGGCACCTTCCCTGGGCGGTCCGGCGACCGCGGGACCCGAGGCGGGCCGCGGCCCAATGTCCCCTCCTCCGCTCGGGCCAGAGGAGCCCCGGACCCGCGGCGACCCTGGGCCCAGCCTCCACCCCTGCCCGGAGCCCGCCTGCTGCCGGGCGCCACCTGGCGGCCACAGCGCGCACCCGCGCCCCACTCTTGGGGCCTGGGACTGCAAGGTCTCTGAGCGGACACAGACCATTTTTGTGACGAGTACCGTTTGCTTTCATCCTCGCTAGCCCTTCAGGTGGACTGCGTCATTGAATCCTTTTTTTTTTTTTAAGATTTTTTATTTATTTATTTAACAGAGAGAGACACAGCGAGAGAGGGAGCACAAGCAGGGGGAGTGGGAGAGGGAGAAGCAGGCTTCCCGCCGAGCAGGGAGCCCGATGCGGGGCTCGATCCCAGGACCCCGGGATCATGACCTGAGCCGAAGGCAGGAATTCTTAACTCGAGATCGGTTTCATTTACAGGATGAGACGGCTGTCCCGCCCGGTTAGGATGCCACTAAGTGGCTTTGCAGTGGTCTGGGCTCCCGCCCCAGGTTGCACCGCCTGCCACAAAAAAAAAAAGCTACAATAGTTCAGAAAGAGCAAGGCAGGAACACTCCTCCTTGGAGATTTTTTAAATCAACTTTACTGAGGTATGACTGACAAACCATAAAAAACGTATCCACTTAAAAATGTACTGTTCGATGACACTTTTTAAGATTTTTTAAATTATGGCAAAATCTACATAACAAAATTTACCATTTTAACCATTTTAAAGTGTACAGTTCGGTGACATAAATCATCCATATTGTGCAACCACCATCCATCTCCATAACGCTTTCATCACCCCAAACTCGAACTCTGTCCCCATTAAATGCTAACTCCCCACTCCTCCTCTTCCCCCAGCCCCCGGTCACCTCTATTCTACTCTGTGTCTATGGATTCGACTACTCCTGGTACGTGGCAAAAGTGGAATCATACAATAGTTGTCTTTTTGTGTCTGGCTTATTCACTTGGTTTGATGTCTTAGTTTGATGAGTTTTGACAAATGTGTTATCCCGTGTAACCACCACTTCAATCAAAATAGCTTTTTAAAAGTAAGCTCTACCCGCAAAGTGGGGCTCAAATTCACCACCCCGAGATCAAGCATTACATGCTCCATGGACTGAGCCAGATGGGTGCCCCAGTCGACATAATTTTTAAAAATTTTTCTGGGGCGGGTGCCTGGGTGGCTCAGTTGGTTGAGCGACTGCCTTTGGCTCAGGTCATGATCCTGGAGTCCCTGGATCGAGTCCCGCATCGGGCTCCCTGCTCGGCAGGGAGCCTGCTTCTCCCTCTGACCCTCCCCCCTCTCATGTGCACTCTCTCTCTCTCATTCTGTCTTAAATAAATAAATAAATAATAAATAAATAAATAAATAAATAAATAAAAGAAATACAATTTATTTAAAAAAAAAATTTTTTTTTCTGTACCTGCCAGGTCCCTGGATGGCTCAGTCAATTAGGCATCTGACTCTTGATTTCGGCTCAGGTCATCGTCTCCAGTCGACTCCAGATTCTCTCTCCCTCTACCGCCCCCCCACTCTAAAGTAAATAAATCTTTTAAAATTCTTTCTGTCCCCCAAAATTTCCCTCGTACCCCTTTGCAAATAATGCCCCACGCCCACCCCCAGCTCTGTGAAATCTCTAATCTGCTTTCTGTTACTGTAGAATTGTTTGTTCTATTATTTCGTATAAATGGACTCATGCCATACTTACTTATGTCTGGCTTCTTTCACTCACCATAAGGGTTTTGGGTAGCTCATTGCTCCTTGTCACTGAGTGGCATCCCACTGTATGGAGAGTCCACAATTTGCCTTATCTTTACGCGCCACTGGATGGGACCTGCTGTTTCGTTTCCGGTTTTGAGCTACTGTGACTAAAGGTACTCTGAACGTTTGTGTACAAGTCTTGTGTGAACGTGTTTTCGTTTATCATGGTAGCTTTTTTTCAAGTAAGCTCTACCCCCAGTGTGGGGCTCGAACCCATGACCCCGCGATGGGGAGTCGCACACTCTGAGCCAGCCAGGCGCCCCGGTCCCGGTAGCTTCTTTGGGGTGGGATCGTGGGGTTTAACAATGATGAATCTGTTATGTATTCTGGCTTCGAGTCCTTTATCAACAACATGTCTTGCGCATAGTTTCTACCTGAGAGGCTCCTGTCTGAGGGAGACCAGCAAGTGCTTCGGGGAGGTGTGGGTGGGGAGAGCACGCTGGCAGGTGCAGCTTACCTGGCGCAGGGAAGGGCGCGAGACAAGTTGGCGGGTGGCGGACCAAAAGTGTCCAGCAGGGGGCAGCAGAAACCAGCGCACAGCTCCGGGCCCGGAGGCCCAAGATCATAGAGTTCAGCACGCCCGAGGCCAGAGGGGCCTTGAAAGTCATGCGATGCAGCGCCTTCTAGGGGCCAAGGGGGGAACCTGCGCTCCGCCCTTCACCTGCGCGGTGTTCTCTTCCCTCCACGTCCAGGTTCAGCGCGAGGGCGCTTTCTCGGGGACCCTGTCCAGCCTCTACCTCCCCCCCCACTCTTGCATATGAACGTTAAACTTGTCTCACCTGGGCTGAGTGTTCTTTTTTTTTTTCCCCAAGATTTTAAAAAATTTATTCATTTGGGAGACTGAGAGCGAGAGCCTGAGCCGGGGGAGCGGCCGCCGGAGAGGGAGAAGCCGACTCCCCGCCGAGCAGGGAGCCCGGTGCGGGGCTCGATCCCGGGACCCCGGGATCATGACCTGAGCCGAAGGCAGCCGCCTAACGGCTGAGCTACCCAGGCACCCCTTCACCTGCTATTATTATTTTTAAAGATTTTACTTATTTATTTGATAGAGACACAGCGAGAGAGGGAACACAAGCAGGGGGAGTGGGAGAGGGAGAAGCAGGATTCCCGCTGAGCAGGAGCCTGATGCGGGGCTCGATCCCAGGACCCTGAGATCATGACCTGAGCCGAAGGCAGTAGCTTAACGACTGAGCCACCCAGGTGCCCCTATACTTCAATTTTTTTTTTAAAGATTTTATTTATTTATTTGACAGAGAGACACAGCGAGAGAGGGGACACAAGCAGGGGGAGTGGGGGAGGGAGAAGCAGGCTTCCCGAGGAGCAGGGAGCCCGATGCGGGCCTCGATCCCAGGACCCCGGGATCATGACCTGAGCCGAAGGCAGACGCCGAACGACTGAGCCCCTAGCCTGAGTGTTTCAAGGACTGGGGACAGGTCGAAATGGCCTTTATGATCCGGAGCCTGGCGCGGAGTAAGAGCTCATGAACATCCGCGCGAGGGGCTGCGTGCAAGGCTCCTCCAGCTTTCTGGGCCCCGCCTCCGCCTCCGGGGCCCAGCCCTGTGGCTGGAAGGATGCAGGTTCTCCTCTTGCCTCCCAAGAGGGGTCAAGGGGGTCCAAGGCCCTCATTCTTTTCTTCTTTTTAAGTTAGTCTCTATGCCCAAGGTGGGGCCCGACCTCACAACCTGGAGATCAAGGGCTGCCGCGGCTCCTTCATTCTTTTGTTCAACAGGCACTGGTCTTGTGCTTACCTGGTGCCCGGGATGCAGAGGAAATGACCATGATGATGATGATGGTGATGGCAGCTACTTTTATTGGACAGACCCTACTGACTCACAGGCACCCGCCTAAGACCTTTATATTTAATAACTTATTTAGGCAAGAAATAAAAGTTCCCCGGTTCTCAAGAGCTCACATGCTGGTTGGGGACACTATTATTCATTCGTGGAACAAAGATTTGTTGAGCACCTACTGTGTGCAGGCATGGGGAGCTACAGCTGTGAACAAAATAGAGAAAAATCTCTGCCTAAACATGGAGGGGACAAATGAAGCTTGCAGCCTAGTGGTGGGGCTGGGGGAGAGACGAGAGATCTGTAAAATCGTGATGCATTCCATGATCTCGGTGCTGTCATAAACAAATAGAGGCCAAGAACACAGGGGAGGGGGGTGGGAGTGCTGGGGGCCCTGGTTTTGGAAAGGGGGTCAGGAAAGGCCTCACTGAAAAGGTAACCTCCAGGTGAAGACCTAGAGGAGATGAAAGAGGGACCCACGCAGCTCTCTGCAGGGAGGAGGGCATTCCAGGCTGTGGGAAGAGCAGGCACCAAGGCCCTGAGGCCAGAGCACGTGCCACGTTCAGAGACCAGCTAGGCGACTGGAACAGAGAGGGTGTCAGGGGAGTGGATGGGTCAAACCCCACAGGGCCTTGTTGGCTGCGCTGGAGTTTGTTCTAGGAGATAGGGAACCACCAGGGGATTTTGAGCAGAGGAGGGTCACGATCCAATTCAAGCTTTAAAAGAATAACTGGGGGTTGAGTTGGCTGTGGGGAGCACATTGGAAGCAGGGAGAGTAGGAGGAGGCCACCACTCTGGCCCAGGGGCGTGGTGCGGTGGGTGGCTCGGAACCCAGGACAGTGCTCCTGGGGGAGGGGGGAAGCTGGGGGGCGCAGAGCATGAGCGCCTCTTCCCTCTGGGATGGGAAGGGGCTGCGGGGAGTCCTAGAGTAGCTGCATTGAGGGACTCGGAGAGGGCTGGAGAAAGTGCCCTGATGCCGCAACCCGCTGAGCGCACGATGCCCCTCAGCAGACGCACACCCCAGAGGCACAGACGCGGTGGCCAGCAGGGCAGGGCAGGGGCGGGCAGTGGGAACCTCAAGGGAAAGCCCAGAAGGACAGAGCCTCCTTGCTGCTCCCCAAGCCTGTCTAGGTGCTTGGCCATGGTGCCCATGATGCTGGCCAGCATGGCCCACTCACAGGGGTCGTGCCCACCTGATCCCTCCCTTGCCCTCCTGGGTCTTCGGGTGTGGGTAAGGGACCCTGGAAAAGGAGCTACAACCCCCACTGCACACCTTCTGGCCTGGCATCCCGTCCCTGCTCAGGCTCCCAGGTCCCTGCCCGTGGTGGTCCCGGCCCTGAATCTGCCCACAGGCCCCACCCCCCCGCCCCTCCCAGCCCTGCCCACTCCAGTCCCCATCCCTCACCCCTCCACTGGAGCTGTAATCACAGCTCAGCCCAGACCCCCTCCTGTGAATAATTGGGGCTGATTTAGGGGCTATCAGGGGAGAGGGGGGGCTAATGGAGTTGGTGGGGGGCTGCCCTGGTGATGAGAGAGGTATGAGAGGCAATTAGCAGGGCCGGCAGCCTCAGGAATCACCTAATGCACCAGCGGGCAGTAAGGGCTCGGAAGGGGTTGGGGAGTGGACTTGGACTTGGGGAGGGATCCTGGCCCTCCATCAGGATGCCCGCAGGAGGTCGAAGGACAGATAAGAGGGACTTCCAGCAAAACAAGGAAAGGGGGGGGCCTATGGAGAGGGAGGGAAGCTGACGGGTTGAGTCAGGAGCTCCCAGTCCCCCACAGCCCCCCACTCCCCAGTGTCTCTCTCTCACACACACACACACACACACACACACACTGCCCCAGCTGAATGCCATCCCTCGCTGGGGACCAGCTCCTGATTAATACCAACATTAGCCCTGAACACTCTCCCCTCCTGGCCTCGCTGCCATTAATTACCTCCTCTCCCAGCCCAGCAGAGGGGAAGCCAGCTCCTCTGGGGCAAAAAGAATGCATCTGACCCCCTGCCCAACAAGCCACTCCTGCCCTTCCTCCGGGCTTCTGGCTTCGGGCTCCGGGCTTCGGGCTCCGGAAGGGAAAGCGAAGGAGAAGAGAGGCCAGGAGTCCTGAGGAAGGAAGGGAGGGAGAGTGTCCCTCGGTCCCCAGCACACCCGCACCCACACCTGCACCCCCTCTCTGAGGCCCTCACCCCTGCAAGCCTTGCTGCAACTGGACCCCAGGTGGTCGGCCAGGGGCTGCAAAACCTGGACGAGGTGGGCAGCCAGACCCCAGAGCCCCTTCCCCTGCCTGCAGCCTTCCTGTTTCCGCCTCGAGAACAGGAATGTGCACAGCTGTGTGCGAGGGCGAAGTTTACACACACCTCCTCCCAGAGGCTGTCCCGTGCAAACACCAAACCAGACACACGGTGTGAGAAGGGGACGACACTCCCCCGCGTGGCACCACCCAGCGCCACACACGGAGACACACCAGCGACACTCGGCTCCCAGGAGCAGGGGAGGCTGCCTGGAGCTGCCGCAAGATATCACAGAACATCCCGGTGTTGGTGGAGGGGGCTCGGCCTCCACCACGAAATCTTGCTGGCGTGCACTTGAGCCTCAGGAGGAGGGACCCTGTCTTCTCCCCTTTGGGCTGCCACCTTGAATCTCTCCAGCTCAGCTGCACCCTCCCCCCTCCCTCTTTCCCTCTCTCCTCCCCTCTCCCTCCCTCCCCACCCCCCCCCCCGTGTCACACACACATGCACACACACTCTAAAGCAAAGCCCCAGTCCCCCCCAGTCTGCTCCTTGCCCTCAGCCCTCTCCTCCGCACAGCCTTTGTGTCCCACATTGTGTCTCTACCTGTCGCCCTCAGGGAAGACGCAGGCACCCCAGCTCCCGCTCAGGATATAGGGTGGAGGCTCCATGAGATTTTTCCGAGTCCCTCCCAACACCCCTGTGAGCCCCGTTGTAAGACCAAGTGAGCCTGGAGACCCGACAATCGATATCCCTCAAAGATGAAGATGCTAATAACTTTATCCCCTGTTGTCCTCCGACTCTTGCCTACATTAGCTCTCACCACAGGCCCAGGCAGCTGGGACTTGCAGTGGGCAGGCCTGGAGCTGAGTAACCCCTTCAGATCCAGGTGGGAAGCAAGAGGGTAGACAGCAAGAAGGACTTCCTGACACTCAGGAATGGGAGGTCACAGGGATAAGACGCAGGAAGCCTCCGAAGCATGTTCCTAACACCTGGATGGATACGTTGGAGACCTGACTCAAGTCTGTGAGCATCTGTGACCTCAGAAGCACCCGACAGGGGTGCCAAGGTCGCTGTCTAATCCTTGAGGGCTGCCTGGAGGAGGTGAGCGGGGAAGGGAGGTCTCCCTGGGGAACATCGGGGGACTGGAGTTGACAGGGTTGGTCAGCGGGGGTCGCTCTGGCCCTTACCTCTCTAGACCTGCAGTCTGCAGGGGTTCAGAGGGAGAAGAAACCCCTGCCTCACCTCCCAGCCCCCACAGCCAGCTAAGTCCTCCCTCTCTGCAGCTGGAAGGCTGGTCGGGACCAGGCAAGAGCGCCTCTTCTGTGAGCACTGTCCCCACAAAACATGGCACCTGCCAGTCTGTCCTGCCTCACCCACAAAGACCAGGGCCAGGCCGGGATGGAGGGCACGCAAAGGATGGAGAGGAGGAGACGAAGAGAGGAATGAGGCCAGCCACCTTGTGCCCGGCACATCCAGGCCAGTCCCTGCTGGAAGGGACTCACAGGACTTGCTGAAACCCCCAAACAGCCCTGTGAGGTGACTGCCACTGTCACCCCCATTCTGGAGACAAGGTCACGACGGGACAGAGAGGCTGAGTGACTTGCTCAACATCACACAGCTGCTGAGCACAGAACCTGCCGCTCTGGCTCCAGAGTCTAGAAGCTTGCTCTCCAGGGAGCCTGATCTTGGAGGAAGAGGAAGGGACCCCGTTTAGCAGGGGATGGGCTGAAGAGCCTGGGCCTCGGGCTTGATAGGAGACAGGGCTAGAGTCCAACCCCGCCAGGGGCTCTGCTCGCGCGCTCCCGGGCCCTGTTCTGCAGCTCAGCCTCTGTCTTTTCCTTCCCTCCATGCGGATGCGCCCACAGCCTTTCTCTGCATGGCTCTGGGCTGCTCGGCCCTCTCTCCCTCTGGGCCTCTGTGCAGGCTCCTCCTGCCTCCGTCTCTCCTGGCGGCAGATCCCTGTCTCCCCACCGCCCCAGAGCCAGAGGTGCTCAAAGGCTCCCCTGTGGCAGTGGGGGCTGTCGGAGCTGAGGCGTAGAGCCCCTGGGGGGCTGCAGGGCCGAGGGGGGCGTTCAGCCTGGCTGAGAAGTCGGGTTTTCTGGGTCCTGGCTCTTCCAGGGACTGTCACCCCCTCCCGCACTGGACAGCCTGTCCAAGGCCACTTCAGGAATTTGGCAAGACAGGCTCTCTCCAGGGGCGCCTGGGTGGCTCAGTTGTTGAGCGTCTGCCTTCGGCTCAGGTCATGATCCCAGGGTCCTGGGATCGAGCCCCGCATCGAGCCCCGCATCGAGCCCCGCATCGAGCCCCGCATCGAGCCCCGCATCAGGCTCCCTGCTCAGCAGGAAGCCTGCTTCTCCCTCCCACTCCCCCTGCTTGTGTTCCCTCTCTCGCTGTGTCTCTCTCTGTCAAATAAATAAATAAAATCTTAAAAAAAAAAAAAAAAAAAAGACAGGCTCTCTCCAGCTGACACTCAGAGACCCCAGGGCCTCTAGAGTCTGGGACTCTCTCTGGGGTCTCCCTTCACTTGGGGGTTCATAGGGATGCAGGTCAGGACAGTCCCCACCCAGGCTGCCCCAGACCTCTGCCCACACTGTTCCCGGAAACCAGAACAGATGCGCGGTTCCCCTGTCTGTCAGGAACCCAACCCCTGCAGGAGCAGGGCAGGAAGGAGGCAGAGGCTGCTGGCAGAGGCTGAGGGGGCCCGGATGGCTTGGACCCCTGGCTTCTTCAGAGAGCCCATCCCCGCACTGGGGTGGCCCTGGGGGAGCCCCACCGGCTTCTGCATCACTGACGCCCTCTCTCCAGAGTTGGGAGGATGGAGCTGGCAACAACCTCCTTAAGAGGAGAGTTCTGGGTGCTCCCCTCCATGCTGAGCGTGTTTGCAGAGCCCATCACCAGGTCTGAGCCTCCGCCTTCCAGTCCAGACAGACTTTTCCGAGAGGGTGGGGCTTACACTAGGTCTAGGGGACCCAGGTGTCCCATCCCCACAGCCTCAGGTTGCTGTCCCTGTCCCAGCTCCCCGTGGGGTCCTCAGGGTCCCATTCCATTGATCCCCCTGCAAGCATGCATCTCAGCTGGTGCTTAGCCCCTGGTGGGTGTGTGGGGGGGCAGCTAATGGACTTGGGCACAGCCAAGAGGTAATTAACAGGGAGGGGCATGTGCCTCGCTGGGGTGGAGGGGGGCACCATTAACGACAGAGGAATCCAACAGCTACGGCGAGGAGGGTGGGGGCCGTGTATGTGTGTTCACATGTGTCTGCCCGTGAGACCTGCTCATCTGCATGTGAGTGAAGGGGAGGGGGGCTCTTAGGCCATGAAACTGGCCATGTGGGTGCAAGCAGGCACCCTCCTCACCAACCACGACAAGGCCCGGGGCTCAGGTTGCCTGAAGGGGTCCGAGTGACTGGCTTCAGCTCCTGTTCCTGTCCCCTCTCCCACTCTCTCATGGAACATACCCCTCCCCGTGCTGACCTTGTTCCCAGAACCCCTCACCTTACCTGCCCAGTTTTTCCAGCAATACCTCTGGCTGTGGTCTTAAGAGCTTCTGATGCCGTGATGCTCTTGACCTTGGAAATGTTCCACTTGCCCAGGCACGTCCCTTCCACTCCCCGACCCTCCATCCCCTCTGCTCCAGGGATGGCCCAAATCCCACTCAGGGAGGACACCCCAAACCTCCACCCACGGAGTCTCCCAGTCCACCCCCTCCTCAGCCCTGAAGAGAGGCTCAAGGAGCAGAGGAGGTGGGAGGATGGGAGTACGGGTGAGAGAGAAAGCGTCCCCACCAAGCTCCCATGCTGTTCTCCAGAACATTCTCTGATTCGGCTGGCCTGTCACTGTTTCCACCACTCATCCGCCCCTGTCTGTCCATCGGTGTCCGTCTGTCTCTCTGCTCTGTCCCCACATCCCCCCGTACAGTCTTTCTGCATGTCCCCAAGTCTGTAGGTTCCGCCCCTGTCTCTGCATTGTCTCTCTCTTCGCACCTTCCCTGGCCTACCTGTTGGATCTGGTCGCCGACCCTGTCTCTTCCACCATGTTTCTACACCCCCCCTTACTCCACCTGGTGTAAGCGCCCCCTCACTGGGTGGGGCCGCACTCACTGCGCCCCCGCCCTGGTCAGAAGAGGAGGGAGGACCTGTGAACTTGGCCCTCAGGGACCAGACCCCCCCCATCAATCAGCCTGCAGCTCTGGGTCAGACCTCCATTAGCACTAACCAGCCTGGACAAGAGGCAGACACCATCGGGCTAGGCCTAGGGGTGATAAGACCCAGATTGAATCACTGTGTGGGGGGAGCTGGTCACCCAGGGACATGAGACAGCCACGACATTAGCCCTGAGGAGCCATGGGGAGCGTGGGTTATTGCGGGAGCTGAGCAGGTGATTGGAAGTGATGGGACCGGAGTCGGGGGGGCACCGCTCCTCCAGGGCTCCTGGTGAGGAAGATGGGGGCGGGCGGGGAGGGCCTCAGCCAGCCTCGGAGCCTACAGAAGCCTGGGGCCATTCTGTAAGGCCAGTGGTGTTCCAGGGGGCAGAGGGGAAGGGAGAGCCCACCTCCTCCTTGGGCAGAATGGGACAGAGAGATGGCTCTGTCCTCAGGAAATAGCCACCTTGCCCAGGCCCCAGTCTCCAGGGGCTGATCTCAAAGCACTCAGAGCCAGGAAGAATGACGGAGGGGAAGGAAAATGGGTCCTGCCTCCCGCATCATTTCTTGCTCCTGCTCCTTCCCTGCCCCTGCCACACGCGTGCACACACACACATGCACACTCAAGCACACTCTCCCTCTCTCTCGTCCATGTTCTACCACCTGCCTGCTCTGTTCTGTGCGCACGAACACCAGGAAGACCTCCCCACCAATGCTTCCATCCTGTCCGCCGCAACGTCTAACTTCTGTCCTTCCACTACAGCAACGGCCTTCCTGAGCATGAAGTGCGGAGACAGCCGATTCGGGTCTGAGGTTCTGGGAAGCCTGCCCTGAGGCCACCCCACCATGGGGTGGACACAATGGCCCCAGGACCAGGAGGGTTTGCGGCAGCTGCCGTGAGTAGGACCACCACTGAGGGGGACTAGCGAGGGGAGGAGCATCCCCCTACCTGCGGCTCAATCCCCCTCTCCAGAGTGACGTCATCCCAAGAACTGGCAAGAGACACACGGCCAAGGGATAATAAATATAATTGCTATGACAGGACCCTGCCCAGAGAAGCAGGGGCATCCTCCACTCCCAGACCCCACTTGTCCCCTCTGGCATGCTGAGGGTGAGTTAGATGCTTTGAGATCACCCTGGGGCTGCTGGGAGTTGCAGGGGTTGCCGAGGGCAGGCCCCAGTGTTCAGGCTGCACAGCCCCTGGGCTGGCCGCCTAGCCCAGGACATCCAAGTAGACGGGAGGCGCCTGGGCCAAGGCCTGCAGCCGGCCATGCACGTCCTTGATGCTGTGGCGTTGCTGGGGCTCCCGCTGCCAGCAGCCCCGCATGATGGCGTAGACCTCCGGTGGGCAGGCCCGGGGCCGCTCCAGCTCCCGCCCCTGCGTGATGCACTCAATCGCCTGGGACCGCCAGAGGGAGAGAGAAGAGGGCGCACTGAGCTGGAGCGGGAGGGGGGGGCCAGCAGCTGCACCCCCCACCCCCGCCTCCCTGAGCTCTCCAGGCCGGTCCCACAGATGGCTGGGCCTCTTGGCTACGAATAATCTAGAAGGACGCAGCGAACCCCAAGATTCCTTTCCACCCCGACACTGAGCATGTAGGCAGGCTGGGAAGGCTGAGCTGGGGGTAAGACTGCTTCCCGAAGGGCTGTAATCAGACCTTCAGAAGACTGGCCAGGTGATTTGAGGAAGGGGAGGGGCCCAGGCATTTGCCAAATCCATCAGCCAGGGCTGAGGGCTGAATGGAGGAAGGGAAGGGTCCTCCACCTCTCAGCTCCAGAGGGCAAAAGGAAAGTAGAGCAGGATTGCAGGCCTTGAAAACTGGCTGGCTGGCGATTTAAGGTACAGGGCAACCCCAATTCCTTTTGTCTTCTGTAGGTACCATTCTGTGGGGTCCTAGCACCTCTGAACAGAAACTGCAGCAGGAAAGATCCAAGCTAGACTCCAGGAAGGACTGTTAGAGCAGCTAAGGGATCCAAAGAAGGAGAGATGGCGGCAGGGAGATGGGTGACGGGGCCTGGAGGCTCTTCCCCTCCCTTCTTTCCTCCCTCCCCATTAAAGGACTTGGGTTATGGGCAGCACTAATTCCATTCCTTCTCTCCGTGCTTGAGAAAATTAAAATCTATAACCCTCTCCCCCACCCCGGCAGCCTCCGGGGAGCAGACTGCATTAGGACGAGAAATGGAAACTGACAGCTGCGAGCCAAGGAGGGGGTGGGGGGAGCTGCTCTGGGAGACAGAACACCTGGGGCCTGCTCTAGCAGTGTCCAGGGGGGAGGGCAGAGGGAGGGACGGGCCTGTCCTTCCTGCAGTCTGACCTCCAGCCTTCCTGCTGCAGTATCAGGCCCTCTTGCGCTGTGCACCTCTTCAAGGCCTCTCCCTTCCTCCCTGATAATGCCTACCGGGTCTATAAAATGCAGCTAAGCATGGGGGTCTGGGCTCCATCTGTAAAGTGCTTTGAGGCTCCCCCAGGAGCCAGCTGGGCCTGGGCTCGGACTGGGAGTGGAGGCAGGAATCCGAGCGGGAAGAATGCAAGGAGAGAAGGGGACCGATGGAGGCCCAGCCTTGTCGGGCCGCTGGATGGGGCCCCTGCAGTGGGATGGGGCACCCGGGGACCCGAGGGGCAGGGCCGGGGCGGTGGGCAGGGCTGACCTCCGTGTTGGAGAGCTGGTACCAGGGCTGCTTGCCGTAGGTGAAGATCTCCCAGAGCACCACGCCGAAGCTCCACACGTCGCTCTCGGTGGTGAACTTGCGGTAGAGGATGCTCTCGGGCGGCATCCAGCGGATGGGCAGCATGGTGCGGCCCCCCACCTGCAGGCGGCGCCGCGTCATTGCGGGGGGGGGGGGGGCGGCGCCCGCACCCCCCCCCCGCCCCCGCTGCTGCCTCCGCCCCGCCCCGTCATTAAAGATGAATGGCAGGGGCTCTGGGGGCCGACGCTAAGAGGGAAAAAGCGATGGTGGCGTCTCTGTGCGTCCCAGAGAGCGGAGACACACCCTCGTCCGTGGCCCAGGAGGTAAGACAGGGGTTAGAGTCCAGAGAGGGGCAGCCTGGTCCCCCACGCCGCCCAGGAAGAGGAGGGCATGCCCGCGCCCGAGGCGGGGGCCCAAGGACCCTTACGCGGTAATAGTCCGTGCTGTAGATGTCCCTGCTCATGCCGAAGTCGCCGATCTTGACCACTAGGCCTTGGCCCACCAGGCAGTTGCGCGTGGCCAGGTCCCGATGCACGAAGTGCAGACCAGCCAGGTACACCATCCCCGCCGCGACCTGGCTGGCCACGGCCAGAAGCTGCCCCAGGCCCAGGGGGCCGGGAGCCACGTCCTCCCCGCCAGCCAGCAACTTGGCGTCAGGCCCGTGGGACCTGCCAAAGAGTGAGGGAGAGGAGGCCCGGCTGGGGGAGGGGGGAGCCCCCAGGAGGCTGAGGTCACGGAACCAGGGGGGCTGGGGTGGGAGGGGGGAGGAGACTCCCGAGAATGGAAGAAGCAAGGAACAGGGAGGCAGGTGTCTGGAGGGCCTGGGAGGGGGGCCGCCGGGTGTGCCCACCTCCGGAGCCTCCACCAGTGCCCACACTTTCCACATTCACGGCCCCCCCAGGCAGCCCCCTCAAACTCTGAGCCCAGCAGCCAGCTGCCCTCTGGCCCCTGCATCTCTTGCCCATGGACACCTCCCACTGGGTCCTCCAGATGCTTAGCTTCTTCCCCCAGGTCTGACCCTGCCTCCGTGAAGGGAAGCTTCCCCCTAGGCTCCGAGCCTGAAACCTGGGGGTCCTCCTGTCTCTCTCGCCTTTGCCCTCACTATTCAGCCTCCCGTGGGGTCCTTCTTCCTGCCAAAGGTCTCCAGGACACCCTCCACCTCCCACAGCCACCACTCCAGATCCATCCCTGGTCACTCAGCTCCATTCCCCAGATATTCCTTCTTCTGACCCCTGCCGGAGCCAATGGCTTTGTCAGGCCGGCCCCTGCCCACGGGCCAACTTTCTCCTCATCTGTTTATTCCTTCACGTAGCCCGGGGCTTACTACACACCTGCAGTGCGCCAGTCACAGAGCTACCTGGGGAGTAGGCCACAGGTCAACAGGGCACCTGATAGGCACTTAGGCTAGGGGTGGGAGAAGTCAGGGGAGACTTCTTGGAGGAAGAGACATTTAAACTGAGACGTAAACCCTGAAGAAAAGAGGTGAGTAAGCCATTCAAAAGGGTCAGAGACAGAGGTGGGTGAAGTGACTGGGAGGAAGACCTGCTGTGCCAGGCAAAGGGTACTGTAAATGCAAAGGCCCCGAGGCTCGAAGGAACAGCTGGGCTTCTTAGGGAATGTCCTCCAGACTTATCTAGGAGCCTTCATGATTCCCTCCTTTGGTTCCCTGTGCTCCCCGCAGCATTAAGAGCCACTTCTCCCACAGCCTGGGTCCCAGATGGTGGCCTGTCCCTGGACTGCAACCCCACACTCAGCACTGAGCCCACACGGTGTCTGGTGAGCCAGGCCTCTGGTCTGGCCTCCCGTTGACTCCAGTCTCCTGAGCCCATCCACCTCCACACTCCACATGGGGGTCTCATCACCTCCCTCCTGCTCCGCACCCTGCATGGGCTCCTCCTCCTCCACAGGATAAGCTCAGACTCAAGGTCTCTCCCAACTGAATTCTATAGCTTGACGGTGTGGATGACCCTTCACTCCCAAGGGGATGTTCAGAGACCAAATCACGACCATCAGCTGGACAGCCACACAGCGCTTTCTCATCCAGAACCACAGCCCCCCACTGTCCCTCTTACTGGCAGGGAAACTGAGGTCAGAGAGGAAAGCTATTTGGCTCAGCTAGGAGGTCACAGCTGAGTGCAAGCCTGGCCCTCCCCCTACCCGCCTCACACCTCCCAGGGCGCCATCCTGGGAAAGGGGGCGTTCTCATCCAAGGACTCAACAAAGGGAACATGTGACCATCACAGTCAGGGGCTGACAGGAGGGCTCTACTTGGGGTCATACTTACCCCTGTGTGCCTGTGGGCAAGCCACTTACGCCTCATCTGTGAAATGGGCACATTTCTTAAAGCTATTAAAATCATCGGCACACATTAGTAAATGTGTCAGAGTTGTTCTGCCACAGCAAAAGAAATTAACTTTTAGTGATGTTCTTCGAGTATAAATGGCCATATACACTTGGAGATTATGAAGAATACATATATATTAGGGTGATTATTCAGACACACGTGTCCATGCACACGCAGCCAGGGTGCAGAGTGGGAGCAGAGTACCTGGAAGGCCTGTTACTGTCGCCGTAGCTCTCCACGCTGTCACCCCCACAGGCCTGGTTCTGCGCGCCCCCCCGCACATGCAAACACTCTCTGCAAGTCACTGTCCTGATTTCTGCTCGCGCCCCACCCCCCCAACTACCGCCACCATGTCCTTGGCGCAGACGGCCCCCCATCCACACAGCCGCCTTCGCGCTCCTCCAGGACAGGAGCCCGGCCCTCCTGCTACGTCTGGTGTCCCCCTCGGTTCGACAGACCATTGGGGATGCGCTTGCAGGGAAGGGGTACAGGGGCTCAGAGCCGGAGGCCAGCACTGGTGGCCAGGCACTCCTACCGGAGGAAGCGGTTGAGGTCCCCATGGCGCATGTACTCAAAGACCATGAGCAGCGGACGGCCCTCGGTGCAGACCCCAAAGAAGCGCACGATATGCTGATGCTGCAGCATGGTGAGCAGCTGGGCCTCTCGCTGGAAGTCCTGCCTGGCGCTCTCCGACACCTCCTTCAGCGCCTGGACGCCGGGGCGTGGCGGGACTGGGTGAGGGGCCCCCTCCCCTGCCCACACCCAAGGGGGCCACACCCCGCAGCCCACCCCCCCAGCCTGAGCACCCGGTCCTGGAACTGGGGTGCTCTGGGACGTGGGACCCGGGCCAGCGGCAGCTCGTAGACAGGGTTGTACCTTGACGGCCACGAGCATCTTGTCCTGCTCAGACAACAGGTTGTGGCACTCCGCAAGGAAGACCTTCCCAAAGGCGCCTTCGCCCAACTCCCATTTGAGCACGATGTCCTGGCGCTTGATGTGATGAACACCTGCCGGGAGGCGGGAGGCCTGCAGGGTCAGACCTGAGCCCCCGTGTTGGGAAGGACTGGCCGGCAGGCCTGGGGGCAGCGCAAGGCTGCCAGCCAAGGGGGTGGCTGGGGACTGAAACTGAGCCTTTGGGCATTCCTCAAAGCCCCATACTGCGGTGTGGACGGGGAAAGGAGGGAGGGGAGGGGAGGCTGGTTCAGGCCTGGGGTGGACAAAGGAGACGACACAGGGGCTTCTGCACACGCGCACACACAACCAGGCTCACCCCCACCCTTGACCCAGGATAGCCCCTCACAGGCATCACTGAAGTATTGTGGGTTCTCGATGATGTGGCCTTGGAGCCCAGAGCCTTTGCCCTCAGTGGGGGACAAGGAGCTGCCACCTAATGTCATGAAATGCAGGGACATGGCCAGTCCGTCCTCTGGAGCCAGCACAGCTGCCCCTGGGGAAGCAACACAGCCTTATGGAGGGGTCACAACCCAGGTACACACCCCAGCCCCTGTCAGGCTGCAGGGCACCAGGCAACCCCGGCCTGTAACTTGCAGGGGAGGGGCAGGGGAGCGAGGGAGCGAGGCAGCCCGCAGGGGACGGGGAGGCACTCTGGCCTCTCTCTGTCTGGCTCCTGCCCAACGCCAGGCCCAGTGGGCCACCAAAGAACTCGCCCCCCCCGCAGAGCTCAGACCTCCCAGACCCACTCAGTGTTTGACTACAATCCAGCCGCCAATTAGCAGCTGCTGCTTGACACTCTCCCAGCCGCAGCGCCGACAGACGCGCCCCGCGGCCAGGCCCGCATCCACCCCAGTGCACACCCCCTAGCTCTCCACCATGTGCAGGCCCCCCACACGGAGGACGGGGTCAGGGAGAGCCAGTGGGAAACAAAGCCAGCAGGACGGACGGACAGACGGACGGACGGACAGCCCCACTGCAGCACCCCGACTCACGGTTGATCCCAAACTTGTTCCTCCGTCCACATTTGTTGAGCACAAGGAAGAACGTGGAAAGGAAGAGGCAGGCAAAGACAGCCAGGCCCACGGCCACTGAGACCTGGGGGTGGGGGTGGTCAGAGCCGAGCTTCTCCTGCTCCCTCAGAGTCCCCCCAGAGCAAACAGCTCCCCATCCTGCGTGGGAGCCCAGAGCCGGGCCCCCAGACCTGCGTCCTCCTCCCTGACAAGCCACGAGCCCAGCCTCCCGATCCCAAGGCTGAGACCAGCTTCCCCGTCTCATGCTCACCCCAAAAGGGGTTTCATCCTTCTTCTCCACTGGGTCTCCAGAAGTGCTGTTAGTGTCTGTGGGGACACAGGGCACGGATAGTGGGCCTCGGCCCATGCTATGTCTCCTGCAGCAGCTCCCCCCGACCCGCCCCTGCTGAGCCCTTGGGGATCAGGTCAGCTGTGCCCTCTGCCCCAGCCTCGGCTTCAGGGACCAGACAGAACCTGCCCTCCGGCCTGGGCTACTCACCCACTGGCGAGAAGGAGACTGCAGTGGGAGGAGGAGAGAGAGCAGTCAGATGGGGGGAGGAGGTCAGTGAGTTTCCTCCCCACTCACCCCTTCCTGGGGCGGTGGGTGGGGTGGGGAGGTGGGGCGGCTGGACCTCGAGGAGAAGAGGCACGCAGCCCTTCTCCAGCTGGGCCCCCAATGCCCTGGTGCACCACCCTCTCCTCGGCCAGCCCAGGGAGCGGGGCAGCCCAGGGGTTCGGGGCTCCCGGGGTTCGGGGGAGGCAGGGCAGGGAGGCCAGCGCGGAGCCCGACACCAGAGCTCCCGGACCAGGCCTCCCCGCGGCGCCCGGATCTGTGCCCCGAGGGGCGGGGAGCAGGGTGGCCCTCGCACCCGGGATGGGGTCCTCGGGGTTGAACTCGAAAGGGTTGTCCATGAAGGCGGCCATGACAAAGGCGGAGGCCTGGCCCAAGGGGTTGGCGGCCAGCAGCGTGTAGTTGCCGTTGTTGACGTGGGTGGGCTGGTTGAGGCGCAGGCAGCCGTGCCGCACGGTCTCGTTGGCCGCGGGCTCCAGGAACTCGGTGAAGATGAAGCTGGTCTCGTTGAGCACGGAGCCGTTGAAGAGCCAGCGCAGAGAGGGCGCCGGCTGCCCGTCCACCGAGAAGGGGATGCACCAGTGGTGTAGTTCCACTGGCTTGTGCAGCTGCACGCTGGCCGGGACTGCGGGCCAGACAGGGCGACAGCCGCAAGTCAGGGAGCAGCCGGAGGGGACCCAGCGCCCACCTGACCAGTCGGGGTGGGGCAGAACCAGAAATCAGGTGGCGGTGGGCCAGCAGGCCCAAAGACGTGCCCAAGGAGGGACCTCCCGAAGAAAGGCGACGGTCAATCTTAAATGAACCAGGCAGCAGCTGCACACAGTTCAGAGGCTCGGCCAGCCTCTGTGGTGGCCGTCAGTGACAGCCCCAGGGAAGCGGGTCCCGCTATGGGAATGAAACACGCGGTCTTTTGGATAAGGGATCCAGAAAAATGAAGTGCAATCAAGCTTAAGAAGACCGGGAGAGGGCCTACACGTCAAACAAGCAAAAAATATGTAGTTAAACAGCTTTTGGAAAGGGGCGCCTGGGGGGCTCAGTGGTTAAGGGTCTGCCTTTGGCCCAGGTCATGGTCTCAGGGTTTTGGGATCGAGCCCAGAATCAGGCATCAGGCTGCCGGTGCAGCGGGAAGCCTGCTTCTGCCTCTCCCTCTGGCCCTCCCCCTGCTCATTCTCTCTCTCTTTAACAAATAAATAAATAAAATCCTTAAAAAAAAAAAAAAAAAAAAGCTTTTGGAAAAAAAATGTATGGGTTTGAAATAGACCCAACCTGAGGAGAGCAAAAGCCTCTTGATAATAGATACATAGATGTGCAGGGGCACCACTCGGCAGGAAAGGACCTAAGGAACAACAGCTGCTCCCAGCACCACTGGTGAATCTTACAAATACAATGTTGCACAGAAGAAACTAAGCCCAGAATAATACTTGCAGGAGGATTCCATCTCTAGACCGTGCGCCAACAGGGAAAACTAAACCACACTGATAGGGAAGCACACGTGTGTGAAATTATTTTTAAAAGCCAGGAAACGATTATCCCAAAAGTCGGGATGGTGCAGAGAAAAAGGATGGGGAGAGGAAAGGGACTGTATTCTGAAGAGCCAAAGACTAATTATTGTTTAAAGTATCTATGTTTTATGCACATATCTACCTTATATTTCACAATTAAAGAAGAAAAATTGCATAATGTACAGGGTTTAAAGTAATTTGTTGGCAGACCTAGGGAAATTAGGCAGCGAGCATAAAGAAGAGCTGGGGAGGAGAATCTCTTCTTTTAAAACTCGGATGTGGGGGCACCTGGGTGGCTCAGTTGGTTAAGCATCTGCCTTCGGCTCAGGTCATGATCCCAGGGTCCTGGGATCAAGCCCCACATCGGGCTCCCTGCTCAGTGGGGAGTCTGCTTCTCCCTTTGACCCTCCTCCCTCTCATGCTCTCTGTCTCTCATTCTCTCCCTCACAAATAAAGAAAATCTTAAAAAAAAAAATTAAAAATAAATAAATAAAACTCGGATGTGGGACAAAAGTGCTCCGGTGGGCGGGCAGCGAAGTAACACGGCGAGAGCGGCAGGCAGCTGGCTGCCTCAGGTAGCAAGCCTTGGGCAGGGAGCCAGAAAGAAATCCATCCCCATCCCTCTGGCCTTGACCAGCCCCCAGGACTTCCCCCACAGGATCAGATTTTCATGGGAATCTGGAAACAGCTGGGTGGGAACAGCTGTGGAGATACATATCCCAGCCCCTTCCTCCAGCCCCTGCCCCTCAGAGCCTCTTTCCAGGGAAGAAGGGGGGTGTGTGTGGGGGGGTCACTGGGACTCACAGGAGACGTTGACCTGCACGGAGACTTCGGCCCGGCCCATGTCATTCTCCGCCCAGCATGTCACATTCTTCTTATTGAGGTCACTGGTGACATTGGCCAGGGTCAGCCCCAGGGATGGCAGACCCCCAGATTGCTGGGTCAGGAAAGAGAAGGGTAAATGAGGGAGAGTGTCAGCAGGCGTGGGTATGGAGGCAGGGGGCTGGAGCTGATATCTTTGGGGCACCCCTGTGGCTCCAGATGGAAAAGAAAGGAGTGGAGAGAACGGGGGGAGGGAAGAGGTAGAGGAGAGAATGCCCCCCCCCCCTTAGAGCTTGTTCACAGACTATCTCCTGGACCATTTATTTAATGATCCGAAAAAATCTAGAACATGACCAGTAACTTCAAAACAGGCGCAGAATACCCTGAACCAGGACCACCATCTGAGCAGCTCAACAGATGTCAAGAACCCCAAGTACCAGACAGACACAACTCATTCTTGCTTTACACAGTTCTAACAGTCTCCGCCCAGGGGAGACCAGAAAAACGGGCTGGCAGGGCATTGGGTAGGCACAGCGGCGGCACCCCGAGCCCCTCTGGCAGATAAACACGGAGAGTGAAGCTAGCGGCCAAGTGACTTCATTCTGAATCATCATCAGAAGACTCAATCAGGTTCAGATTCTCTTCCTAAGAAACTGTGGATATGTGTCAGTCACACGACCTTAGGACAATTCCTAATCTTGCTGAACCTTGGCTTTCTTGCTTTGTAAGCCAAGGAGGTAAGACAAAATGATCTTTTGACATTTTAGAAAGCTATTATTTAGAAAGCTATTTCCATAAAATGATGGAAGTCAATGGAGCAGTGGACAAACCTCATTTATCTGGAAATTTCAGAAATGTGGAATCCTGCAACTAAGTGCTAGAGGAGGTGAAGTTTCCCCGGGCTTCCACTGGAATGGAAGCTCGAAGTTCCAGAAGAGCTCTCTAGCCTCTTGTGCAGGCTCTGGCTTCCAACCTCCTCCAGGGGAAGCCCGGCCCTGCCCCAAGCTTCTGTCTGTGGCCCTGTCTCCCCCAAATCCCTGGGGGTGCAGGGCAGCCCATCAACTCTTCCCTTGGAGCTGCTCTGCCACCGTCCCCTCTCTTGAGGGTGACCAGCCTCCCTTGCCCTCCACTGAACCCAGTTGGGTGTGACTTTTCTGTAGGAAGTTTCTAGAAAACAGAAGTGGTAGCAAACACGTAAATCTCCCTAAGAGAAAAGCAAAACCCTGGAATTTCCCAAAACAGCTGACCAGAAGTCTCTCCGCCGATGGTCATGGCCAACCTCTTGCCTCTGCCTTGTTCCCTTTCCATCACTCACTCTCAGTGGCTCTGCTCAGCGGCTCGTGTTCCCCCCACCATACCTGGGTCCCCAGCTCCAGTGGCTCTTCCTTCTTTCAATATTGTTCCAGGGGCCTCCAGCAATCCTGGGGGTGGGTCCCCTCTCAAAGTGAACACACTGGCCCGGCTCCTCCAATGGGCTGGACCCTGTGTGCCCACCCATGTGGGGCCAGATTGATGGGTGGGCACAGCCTACTGTCGGCCTCGGCTGACCTTGTCCACAAGGCCTTAGTCAGCTGTTGGCTGCTCGTGGCTGCCTGAGCACAAAGGGCCAGGCACGGGAAGATGCCCAAAGACACATCCACACAACAGAGATAGCAGCCAGAGAGTGCCCAGAGGCGGTTGGGACATCAAAGGGCATCACGTCCACCTCCTCAGTTGACAACCAGGCGGAGACATCAAAGGTCATCACATCCACCTCCTCAGTTCACAGATAAGAAAACCAAAGTATAGGCATATTAAGGGATTCTTCCGAAAGTCAGTCCAAAAATTCATTAGTGAGAAAGCTGGGCCCAGACCTGGACCTTCTTTACTAATAAGCTCATCACACACCCAAGAGGATGCTACTTCCACAATCTCCAGGGAAGGACCCTGAGATGCGACTGGATGCAGGACCACGAATCCTGTGCGCTCTCCCCCTGGTCCTGTTCCCTTGTCTACAAAGCCAGTGGATGGGAGGGATGGTCTGTGGGTCCAGGGACTGTCTCTCTGGCAGCAAGCGCCATGTTCCCAGAGAGGGGCTGGGGTCCCCGCTGGGCCAGTGCCCACCCTGAGGGCATGTGTGTGCCTGCCCCACAGAACGAGTCTGAGCCCCGTAGGCTGAAACCGTATCTGCCCCTCCCTTGCGTTCCATGTGCTTCTTCCTCACTGTCTCCCTTTTCCTGGCTTTGTCCCCTGTGTCCTGTCCAAGCCTTTCCCGGGGAGAGGAGAAGAGGGGGGACAGGGACGGGGCAGTGAAGGGCTTCTCACCGTCACTGTGGCCAAGTCCTCCAGCTCCGTGAGGATCCAGCCGGCCCCCTCCAGGCCCCGCCCCTCCACCAGGCACTGCAGCGACACCTCGTCGCCCACGTCCACGGAGGTGTTGGGCATCTGGACCTTCAGCACGGGCACGCCTGGTAGCCCAGGATAGCCGAGGCACATCAGAGCAGGGCGCGGCCCCAGGGCTTTCTCCCGCACGTTCCCTAGTGGCCCCGAGCCCCCACCGGCGATGCCCAGTGCCCTCCAACCTTCAGCACCCCCAGCTCTTGCCCATGTCCGTTCCGCAGTCCCCTGCCCAGTGCTCCCTCCGCAGGCATGCGGCCCCCCCGGCGCCCCCTCCCCGGCACCTACCGCAGCTAGCGTTGGACAAGAAGGCCAGGGGCCCCTGCCCGGGGCACTGCAGCTTCTGGCCGCGCACGCCGCCCAGCCCCGCCTCCTCCCAGCGCAGCAGCCAGCTCAGGGCACACGTGCAGCGCAGAGGGTTCCCCGACAGGACCCTGTGGGCATGGGGGACACCGAGAGAGTCGGGGACGGGCCGGCGTCGGGCCTGAGGCACCACAGAGAATGCAGTAACACGCAGGAGGGGGTGTGGTCGGTCGGTGGGGCGGGGGGCAGGATCCGGAGGTGAAGGAATGGGGCAGAGGAGAAGGTCCTCTCCGGCACCCCAGGCACAAGACGTTATTGCAAGAAATAGAATCCAGAAAGCCCAGGGGCCGGCTGGGGGCTACATGGCATTCGCCTGCCCCAGCGGGCTCCTCAGGAAGACAGGCCGGGGGAGGACTCTGCGCGGGACGACGGAGGGAAGGGCAGTGTGTTCCGAGTGACCCAGGGGCCTTAGGTGCCAACCACACACACCCGGCCACGGTCCCAGGCGGCCCCTGTGCGCGGGGTGCTGGTGAGGTGGGCAGACGCGCGCACGCACTCAGCTGGCCAGCTCTGCCCCCACACCCTGGCCGCCCCCAGGGCAGGAGTGCCCTCCAGGGGACCTGCGGCCTTGGATGGGGGTCACGGGCGTGGGCAGAGTCCCCAAAGAGCAACCCCCCGCCGCAGCTCCACACAGAGATGTGCGTGAGCGGGCGCGCACAGTGCTCTGGTCCCTGGAAGGCCCACACTCACAGCTCCTGCAGGGGGAGGCCCTGGACGGCTTTCCAGGAGAGAGACTCCAAAGCGTTGAAGGAGAGATTCCTGTGGGAGTTGAGACAGAGACAGCCGCCTTGAGCCTCCGACCTCGCTCTGACCCAGGGTGAGGAGGGAGGAGCGGCAGGAAGCTGACATCTGGCTTCTCCTCCCCAGCCCAGGCAACTAGAACCAGCCTCGGAGGCACCGGGGCTGGGACAGGTTAGGCTCTTGGAGTCCCCCTCTTCTCGCTGGGAGAGCGAGGGTTAACCCCACCTAACCCCCTCCCCAGACCCCGGGGGGGGGGGTCTCAGGGAACAGCCTGCTCCCCTCTCCCTGCCTTGGCCCCAGCTGGCAAAGTGCTGAGGCCCCAGCTGGGGGAAGGGACTCCATCTGTGCTCCCCTGCCCCGGAGCCCAGAACCGGCCAGAAGAAAAGGGGGATGGTGACCAGGATCTCCGAGTACTTCCTCAGCTTCTCCCTGCCTCCTTCCTTCCCCTCCTCAGGGCCCCCAGGCCCCGGGCCCCCAGCTGCAGATACGGAGAGAGTGCCAGCCAGGAGGTGCCAGCTCTGGGCCACACAGCAAGCTGGGTAAGGAGCCCCACACCAGCCTGCTACTCCGGGGGCTCTCCGTCTATGGGGACTGCCCTGGCCCGTCTCCTGGCCTAGCTGTCCTACAGTTTGTGGGGGCTGAGTGGGGCTGGCACCACCACACAGAGATCAGAAAGAATGCCCAGTCCAGCACCAGACACAGCGGGGTGTGGCCTCGGCCCAGAAACATCGCCTCTGTGATTCTCGGAATCCTCATCTATAAAAGGGAGCTGACATGCTCTCTCACCCAAGTTGATTGTGAAGATTCACGGACATAAGCGTCGTGAGGTGTCACTGGGTACTCACTTTTAACTGAAGCCCCAGTATGTCGTGAGTGATGTGAGTAACATCACCTTTTCTGTTGTTGCTACATCACTGGACACAGCAGAGACTTTAGAGGACCCCGCACAACCCCATGAATGGCAGGACCCCAGCACCCTGCCGTCTGTCTGTCTGTTCGCCATGGTAAGAAGGAGGGGCTGAACTCCTGGCCCCAGAAGCCCAGAGGGGGGGCTGCCAGGGACTCCAAGAGTCTCCCTCTCCTGCCCCTCGCTGCCCCTCCCCACCATCTACAGAGAGACAGCTGTGACTCCCAGGGGTGGGCAGGGCGACTAGTGGCGGATCCAATGCCCCAGCTCCCAGGCTATCCCCGGGGCCAGTGAGGGGGTGGGAGATGGAGCCCGGGCCAGAATGTGGAGCACGCTCCTGTCCCTTGCTCCCTTTGGACTGGTATGTGTCTGCACTCCAGAAAGAAAAACGGGGCAGGCACCCAGGACGTCCCGTAGCATGAAGCGTGGAAGCGAGAACCCATGACCCCGCTGGTGCCCAGAGCACAATCATCCCTGAAGGAGATGCGGAAAAGCCCCAGGAGAATGGGAGAGGCCACATCCCTGACCAGGTCGGGGCCTTCTTCACAACAGCTGGGGGGTGGGGCACAAGCCCAGCAGCCACTCAAGTCTGAGGGTCCTCCCACTCCCTCTGCCCAGCCCTGGCCACTCACAGGCGACTGAGCCGAGGAGTGAAACGGAAGGCATCGGGCGCCACGGAACGGAGTCCACTCTTCACGATGGTGCTGGGGAGGGGGAAGCAGGGTCAGCCCACAGGGCCTCCGCTCCCCTGGGCCCCGCCTCTCTGCCCACACCAGACCCCGGACCTCAGTGCTGAGTCCTGGACCCCCCAACCCCCACAGCCTCCGCAGCTACCCTGAACCTTGCCTCTCTGCCCACAGCCCTGGCCCCCAGTGCTGAGTCCTGGATCCCCCATCTCCCCACAGCCACCCCAGTTACCCTGGATTCTGCCTCTCTGCCCACGCAAGACCCCGGACCTCAGTGCTGAGTCCCGGACCCCCAACCCCCCACAGCCTCCCCAGCTACCCTCGGCCTTGCCTCTCTGCCCACGCAAGACCCCGGACCTCAGTGCTGAGTCTTGGACCCCCCAACCCCCACAGCCTCCGCAGCTACCCTGAACCTTGCCTCTCTGCCCACAGCCCCGGCCCCCAGTGCTGAGTTCTAGACCCTCCCACCCCCCCACAGCCTCCCCAGCCACCCTGGGCCCCAAAGACCCCTGAGCCTTCTGATCTCCCCCATCCGCAGCCTCCCTGAGTCACTGGTCCCCCAGGCCCTGTGCTGACCCCCACACCGACAGTCAGCCCCCTCACAGGTCTCTCAGCTCCCCCAGGCCCCTCAGGTGAACGGCATCCAGATGCTGCAGATGCTCTTGGTTCTCGATGTAGCTGTGGGGAGAGGGGATGGGAGTCACAGGGCCCAGGCCCACACTCGAGTTCCCATATCCCCCCAGCTGCCTCCCTCACAATCACACCTGCAGGTGCATGCACGCACACTCTAGTGCACACCTGTACACATACGCACCCGGTCACACACAGACCTGCGGGCACGCACACACACAAAGGGACTCGTGCACACACGCATCTTCACCATCACACAGGCACACTCACGTCCCTCGTGTGTGCACACAGAGGCACGCACAGACGCACCTCCTCGCACGTGTCTGCACACGCACTTGTGCGTGCGTGAACGCAGAGGTGGGCGTGTCAGCACGCGTGTACCTTCACACGGGGACGTGGGTGTTCACACGTCTCTCGTGCGCACAAATGACTCCACATTCATGAACACTCAGCTCGGGTTCTGCTTCTCTACACAGGGCCTCTCCTGTTCGTGCTCAGAAATGGGGGTCACGCTGCACACTGGCTCCCACAGAGGACCGAGGCTCACCACAGCCACTGGCCCCCGCAGCACGGAGGGAACCCTGCGGCCATGCAAACTCGCGTGTTCCCAAACACACAGTCCCTGTCTGGGCTGACCCCCTGCCGTGCGCTCGCTCCCTCATGCACGCACGCACACACAAACCTCCCTCAAAGCCACGGCCCCCTACACTCAGGCAGCAACCCCTGCCCCCGCCCCAGCCTTCAGCAGAGCAAGCAAGGGCACAGAGGCTGTCGGTCAGGGACCTCTTGAGCCCCTCCCTGCCCCAAGAGGGACCGGAGAAGGGGGACAGAGGCACTGGGAGGCTGGAGAAGGGGCGGGGGGTGAAGAGGCACAGACCGGCTAGTTTACAGGGCAAGATAGTGATGGGAAGGCTCAAGGAGGGGGGCATAAAAACACAGAAATAGTGAAACAGAGACACGGAGAAAGAGACAATGAGCAGGAAGAGACTGGCAGAGAGAGAGAGAGAGACAGGCAAGGGGAGGGAGAGATAAGGACAAGGAGACAGAGAGACACGGAGATAAGGACAGGGCACCAGAGAAAGCCTGATAGGGAGCTGGGACAGAAGGACAGGCACTCGGATGCGGCCGACGCCCTGGGCCCTGCCCAGCTTCGGGATCTGGCACGCCACAGAGTTCCTGAGAACTCGGGCGCCCTGCAGTGGCATGTCAATGTACCCCCCGCCTGTGCACACACGCACATGGACACACACACACTCGCCGGGCCCCTGACTCACTGCCTCTTCTCAGAACTCTCCCCTCTCCCCCTCCCTTTCCCTGGCTGGAGCCGGGACCAGGCTGCGTTACCTCTCCCCCTTCCCCTTCCCAGCCCCAGCCCAGCCGCACAGGCAGGTAGCCGGCTGTCGGTCCCCCTGGGCCTAGGGAGCAATCTCCCGTGACTCTGGGAGAGCTCGTCCCGCTCACAGGGTTTAGAGCTGGAGGGACCCGGGAAGGGGTGGCGGTAGCAGCAGAGGCAGCGTGCAAGCTGTCGGGCAGCGCACTCAAAGCTGCCTCATTCGTTTGGATTCATCATCAATCTGTCTTTTCGAGTCCATTATCTCCTCGTTAGCTCTGCGGGTGAGGGAGGAGGAGGGGACGGGCAGGCAGAGGCAGGGGGTCAGGCTGCTGCCCCACCCAGAGGGACCTCTCAGCTCCCCACCCTGCATGCCTCCTGGTCCCCGGCCCAGCCTGTCCATGCCCCCCACCCACCCTCCCGGGGGCTGGACCCACTTGGGTAAGGGAATGAGAACAAGAGCTCTGATGGGGAACATTCTGGAGCCCGGGGCCCTGGCGTGAAGGTGCAGGGGACTGGGGGGACGGGGCTGGGGGTGGCGGCCCCTCCCATCCTGCAGAGCCCTAGGCCCAGACCCAGACAAGGCCATCTCCTCATCTCCTGGTCTCCCTAGGGCCATTAAAGAAAGAGATTGAGAACCTTCCCGTTAATTACCACGAGATACGGGAGTACCTCGCTGCCAATTATCGCAGGCTGCTCAAGTAACTTCCAGACAGAGACGGTTTCCACCTCGGATGCCTTCCAACTCGTCACCGTCACCGCATGAGGCCAGCGCTCCTTGACCACCCTCTAAGCCCCAGGCAGCAGGTCGAGGATTTTTCTAGCAGTCCCTCCCCTCTTCTAGAAGTCTTGCTGGCCCCATCAGCTACATAGAATACTCAAGAATTTTCCAGGCATGCCATGTGATGTTCGAGTACCTCTAGGCCAATTATTACAGAATACTCCCATGGGTTTCACCAGCTGCTAACAAGTACTCCAGTATTTTGTAACCAATTACTGCAGGTTGTTGGAGTACTACAGAGTGCTGGAGATTTCTCCCAGTTTGGGGCCCTGAAAAGATGAGAGTCTGTCAACAAGAGCCTTGGCTCTCTGCCCCAGCTAGGGGGCGAAGGGCGGAAAGTGAGCCAGGCGGGGACAGAGAAGCCAGAAGTCTCATTCTCTACACCCAAATCAAGGGATAGTGGGGACAAGAGATGGTGGAAATGGGCAGAAGAGAGCTATGCCTCTCACCCCCTCCCACCTATTCCGGCTCAATCCCCAGTTCCAGAGGCAAGAGCTGAAGTTGCCCGATCATGGCAAGGAACGGGGTAGGGGCTAGCTCCCCCCTGAAAAGGGGCTAAAGCGGTAAGAGTGCCAAACAGAGGGTTCTCCGCAGCTACCCCCCCCCCCCAAGAAGCAGAGCTTGGGCTCCTGTCTGATCTCCAGAAGACTGCTTTGAGATGGCCGGGCTGTCTCAGACCTGGTGCGCGGATAGCCCCCTTGCCCCAGCTGCACGGAGCACCAGGCACCGTCCAGACGGTCACTGCCCTGGCGGCCGCGGAGCCGCGGCGGCGGAGGCGGGCCCAGGTGCAGCCTCCCGCCGCGCCCGCCCCTCCGGACCCCGCCGCCCGACGAGAGTGCGCGCGCCCTCGGGGCACGGCTACGCCCGCCCGCCCCCGCGCCCCCCGCGCCCCCCGCGCCCGCTCGCCCGCCGGACACTCACAGCTCCGTCAGGTTCTCAGCGCCCGGCAGGCGGCGGAGGCTATGCAGGGCCCCCGGCCGGGTGCAGCGCAGCCCCGAGGGGCCGTGGGGGCAGCAGACATCGGGGCAGGGCGCGGCGCTCGCGGACGCCAGCATCAGCCAGGCCAGCAGGCTGCCCGGCCCCGCCGCCCGGCCGTGCCCGCCCCGCTGCCCGCGCGGTCCGCCTCGCAGCATCGCGCCGGCCGGCAGCCGTCCGTGCGCTCGCTCCCAGCCGCGGCCGCCGGGCCTCCCGCGACACGTGCGCCCGCCGCGTTAAAGAGCCGGCCGCCGGGAAAGGGCGGGGCCCGCGGCCCACCCCGCCCCGCCCTGCCCCCTCCGGCTCCACCCCCACCCCGCCCGTCTTCAGCCCCAAGGCTGCCCCCACCCCTTTCGGGGGACCCCGCACCCCTTCTCCCCCAAAACCCCCAGCTCCAGAGGAAACGCCTTAGAGGTGTCTGCTGGGTGGGGGGCGGTGGCTGGGAAGTTGATCCGTTATTTCTCCCAGCTTAAAGCAGCTGCCTTTAGGGGCGGGGAGATGACAGGGCGGGAGCAAGGTTACGGTCGGGGTCATCCCAGCCAGCCCCCCGCCTCAGATCTCCCTCCTAGCGGTGCGCGCCCCTGAGGGAGTGTACGATATCACTTGGGCTAAATGAGGTGAAAAACTCTCTAACCCTAGGAAGAAAGGGGAAGGGAATCCAAAAGGACAAAACGCAGGATCTGGGGCAAGAAGGAGGGTGTCGCCCCAAAACAGCCGGAGAAGGGAGCCCAGGGAGCCGAGGTGCCCGCTTTCAGGAGAGACCACAGGGTGGCGCTAGAGGCCCGCGCGCAGAGGTGTGAGCCCCGCGGGGCGGGGGGCGCGGTCTGCAGCCCCCGCGGAGCGGCGCCCCAGCCCCAGCGACCGCCCCTGACCCCGGCCGGCCAGCGCCGGGCCCCAGGCCGGGTGGGGTCCCGCCGGGCTGGGCTGGCATCGATCGCCGCCCTGACAAGAGCATCGATTTCTGCGCGGAGAAATTAATAGATCTTCTCTTAGCTCCTCGGACCCGGGAGCCGCCCGCGGGTGGAGCTGGCGACCCGTCGGTCCTCGGAAGCCCCGCACCCGGAAAGCCCCGGAATCCCCAGCGCCTCCCGCCCGCGGGCCTCGGCGGCTGCAGGAGCCCACCCGTCTCAGGCCGGGGAGGGGGCGGTAAGGGCGAGCAAGAGGCTCCCCGGAGGAGGGACCCTCGGGCAGGGCGGGCAGGCCGGGCAGGCGAGGGCCGCAGGGAGCGCGCAAAGCTAGCCCTCGGAGAGGGAGAGGCGCGCGGTTGCCCTTCCGCCAGGCCCCCAGCCCCGGGACGGCGACAGACAGACCGACCGGCAGCCTGATTTGGGAAGGCGACTGGACAGAGGCGGGCCCACAGGATCTTGGCTGTGGCCGAGGGACTTGGCTGGGACGGAGCCCCCGGGTGGCGGCGAGGGGCTCGGAGGGGCGAACGGCTTGCATGTTCAGGACCCGGTTTGCGTTCCCGCCAGGTTTCAGCAAGCTCGCTCCCCCGGGTCGTGGCTGCCAGAAGCCACCCTGCAGGTGTCAGGGCTCTGGGCAGCAGGACGCTCCCCCCCACCGGCCCCCCTCCTCCGCCGGCAGCGCGGCCCCACGTGAGTGAGTCTGCAGGGGCAATAGGGGAGCTCGGTTCCCGGACAACCATCCCCCTGCCTTTTGGCCTTATTTCCCCAACAGACCTGTCCCCCCACTCAGTTGTCAGGCTAAATATTTTGGCTTGGCGGGAAGGGCGGAGAGAGCCGGAGGTCCCAGCAAGCCAATCCGTTTGGCCCTGGGGCGGGGAGGGCGGGAGCTGGGCGCGGCCCCCAGGCGCGCCGGCCCGGAGATAGCGCGGCCCGCGCGGCCACCTGCCGCTCCCGTTGCTCGGGCGCCCGGCGGCCGCGAGGATCCGGGCCGCTCTCCCCCGCGAGGCCGCGCGGCTCTCCAGGGCGGGCTCCCCAGGCTTCTCTTCGGCGCTTGCTCGGGGTTGGCAGGCTTCCTGGACTGCCTTTTGCTCGGCACCCTGCGTGCCTTTCTCCCTCTGGAGGCCTCTCCAGGTGGGCTCTGTTGCAGGCTGCATCGCTGTCCTCATCTGTCTGTCTCTGGGTTCAGACTGAGTCTCTGTCCCCAGCCGCCTGTGGCTGTCTTTGCGTCTCTGCAGCTCTCATTCGTCTCCTGCTATCTCTGTATGGGATTCCCCCTCGGTGCCCCCCTCCCCTCCCCTCCCCCCTGAAGCCTGTGTCTCTGTGTCCCTTAGGGCCTGCCAGTCCCTTCTCCTCCCCGGAGCCATCTGCAGAAGCCAGGACTGGGCACAAGGCAGGGCTGGGACGATGGCAGTACCCAGGCTGTGCGGGTGGGTAGCACGCCTGCTCGTGATCCTCCTCTCTTTGGGATTTGGCCTGGACACACTAGAGGGTGAGTCCCCCGACACTGGCTCCTGGAGCCCCATCTCCACCCCTCCCACACCCCCCCAGCCAGCTGGGAAGCCAAACAACTGAGTCTTCAGCTAGAACATATGTGTTTACCTACTGCAACATGAAGACTGAGGTTAGCTCTCAGAAGGACTTCCCACCAGCAAGGGCAGTTAGTTCCCACATAAGCGTGGTTTCCTCTTAGTTCCCTGGGATGTGAGAAGGACCTTGAAACAGAGGGATGAAGAGATGTCCTCCATTCCTGCTTGTGAAACCCTGATCCCAGCAAGCCTGAATGAGAATGGCATGAGGGGGAGAGTCTTAGGGGTCATTTCCAGGGCCACTGAATTCGACGGCACAAGGATGGGATGGGTAGCTCAGAACTGGGCACCATGAAGTAACTGAACCCATTGTGCAGACAAGGAACTGAGGCTCAGAGGATTGGGACAGAAAGCTGGCCCGGGGCCTTGGGCACTGGCCCCTGGGCCTTGTCTCGTGACCCCCACACTTAAGGCCGATCCACTGGGGTGGGAGCTGCCTTTCGTTAGTGCTCTGGGCCAGACACTTCCCCTGTGCAGATCTGGGAGAGGAGGACCGTATAGAGCAGATGGCCCTCGTGGGGTGCGGGGAGCTGAGCCGGCAAGATTCAAAAGGGGAAGGATTAAGAGCATGCCCTTCCCCAATTCCACGATCCCCTTCCGGACTGAGGCAGCTCAGGGGCCCAGTGCTCTGTGCCACCTGAGGGGTCCTGTGAGGCCCTCAGACTGAGGGCTTCCAGGAGCAGGCCAGAGACAGAGGAAAGCTGCAAATGGGTTGGGGTAGAGGGTCCCCTGAAGAGTGCCAGTCAGGAAGGCATTGCAGGCAAGGAAGAGCCCCTCCCCCTCCTCTCCTCCACTGCTGCGCCAGGATGCCAGCCAGGAGCACGGTTGTCAGGTGGGGAGCACGTCCCCGGGAGGGAGTGGGTGGGGGGTGGCGTTTGGTTGTTTGGTCACAGGGGACCCAGATGTCCCATTCCCAGGGCAGCTCTGCACAGGGAGGGCCATGTCCTGAGGCGAGGCAGGTAGGGGTTAATCTGTGAAGGTCGTGGATTTGTTTGTCCAAATGACTCCCATCAGGGGAGCCCTAGAGAGGCAGGGGCATGATGGGAAGTGGCATGTGGGCGCCTTGCAGGCCCTGATTGGCCTTTGCCTGGAGGGCTAGAAGTGTTTTCTCATTCTGTCTTTCTCTTTGTGTGTGTGTGTGAGTGTGTACCTGCATATGCTCTCACACACACACACACACACACAGTAACTGGGCAGAGCCGAGCACAGGGACCATCAACAACAGCAAGGAGAAGGTGTGATGTAAGCCCCAGGGAGCCGCCCCCTTCTCAGCAGGGCCTCGGCTGGGGTCTGTGGGAGAGTGCCCAGAGCCAGGCAGGAAGTGAGGGAGCAGAAGCCAGACAGCCCAGCAGGCTCGAGTGGCCAGCTAAAGAATCAGACTTGCGTCTCCTGCCATGGAAGGAAGGTATCCCCAGGAGCAAAGTGAGAGCGCACGGACCAAGTACCCAGCCCACTCGGGGGACTGGTCCTAGGTGCCTCGGGAAGAGAAAGGAAAGTGGGCCTGGGGCCTGGGTCAGAAGAAGCCAGACACACCCCAGTCCCCAGGAGAGGAGTGGACTTGAGAACCAAATGTCCATCAATTCAAACCATGGTCCCAGTGCCTGGTGGCTCCAGTCCTGAACTGAGCACCATGGAGGGACGAGGTGCTGACCAACAAGGGCCCCACCCTCAGGAGGTCCCCTCCCTGGAGGGTGACAAAAACGTAGACGGCGGTTGTGGGTGCTCGGGCAGATGCTGCCCAGCCTGATGGGGAAGTGATTGACGCAGATCAGAGGATTGGGGGAGGTGGGCTTGACCTGCAGTTGGTTTGTGGGACAAGAGCTGAGCTTGTGACCAGGCTGAGGAACCCCTCTGAGGCTAGAGGTATTCGTGTGGGCCTGTGTATCAACACCCTGCCATGTCAGGCTGAGGAATTCAAGTTTGAACTTCCGGCAATGGGGAGCCATGGAACATCCCTTCGAGGGTAAAGCAATGCAGGGACCAGACATCGAGCGCCTTTAGACCTGGGAGGGAAGTGGGATGTATGAAGCTGTGCTTCTCAGCCGTGGAATTCATTCATTCGTTCATCAGATATTGACTGAGCACCAATTTTGTGCCAGGCACTAGGCCAGGCACCTTGATACAGCAATGAATTACACAATCCCTGCCCTTCCGGAGCTTAGAGTCTAAATAAAATAAATTATATATTAGCCAGTGTTAAGATTTAAGGAGAAAAAGTAAGTAGGAAGGGAGGCAGGGAGTGTTTAAAAGGATGGTCAGGGACGGCCTCATTGAGGAGGGGCCATCTGAGCAGAGACTTACAGGAGGTGAGGGACGATGTAGAGGGAACAGTGTTCTAGCCAGAGGGAACAGAAGGTGCGAAGGCCCCAGGGCAGAAGCTTGGCAGGCTTGTGTGAGGAACAGCAAAAAGTCAGTGTGGCTGAAGAGAAGGAAGGGGATGGGGCCAGAGAGGCCGCAGAGGCCTTGCCAGCTGGGGTAAGGACTGGAGCTTTCAATCAGCGAGAGGGGGCCGGCAGGGGGTTTAAAGCAGTGGAGGAACGGGATCCAACCTGTTTTGAGAAGATCCCTTTGGCTCTCCAGTGCAGAACAGACCAGAAGGGGATCAGAGTGGCAGTGGGGGGACCATCTGGGAGGCCCCTGCAGTTAATCAGGGAGGCAGGGATAGTGCCAGCAGCGAAGGTGGAGACCAGCGGTTGGATATGCTGTAATTTGAAGATCGAGCCCACAGGGTGTGTGGGGAGTGGAGGAAAGGAGTCCAAGAAGACTCTAGATTCGGAGTCTCACTGGGGGGTGGGGGGGTGCAGTGGCAGTCCCCTGAGAAGGGAGGCGGGCTGGGGAGGGAAGGGGAGCTCACATTTGCCGTGCCGGCCCATCTGGTGGAGCCCTTCGAGCTGCCAGGAGCCTCAGAGGCCCAGGGAGGAGGCCACAGCAGAGCCCTGCTCCCTCGCCACGTTCCACTCCCAGAGAGGTGCCCCTCCCCCAAAGCTGCCAGGGCAGGACGGGGTGCCCAGCCCAAGCTGCACTGATGGCCGCTGCGGCCTGTGCCCACAGTGTGCCCCAGCCTGGACATCCGCTCAGAGGTGGCAGAGCTGCGCCGGCTGGAGAACTGCAGCGTGGTGGAGGGCCATCTGCAGATCCTGCTCATGTTCACGGCCACGGGCGAGGACTTCCGAGGCCTCAGCTTCCCACGCCTCACTCAGGTCACTGAGTACCTGCTGCTCTTCCGTGTCTATGGTCTGGAGAGCCTGCGGGACCTCTTCCCCAACCTGGCGGTGGTCCGCGGGGCCCGCCTCTTCCTGGGCTACGCGCTGGTCATCTACGAGATGCCGCACCTGCGGGACGTTGGGCTGCCAGTGCTGGGGGCCGTGCTGCGCGGGGCCGTGCGGGTGGAGAAGAACCAGGAGCTCTGCCACCTGTCCACCATCGACTGGGGCCTGCTGCAGCCCTCACCTGGCGCCAACCACATCGTGGGCAACAAGCTGCGTGAGGAGTGTGCCGACGTGTGCCCCGGCGTGCTGGGCGCCACTGGCCAGCCCTGTGCTAGGACCACCTTCAGTGGGCACACCGACTACAGATGCTGGACCTCCAGCCACTGCCAGAGAGGTGGGCACCTGCCCGGAACACCAGGGGGCACAAGGAGGGCAGGGGCGGGTGGGGCTGGGCGGCCACAGGATGGGTCAGAAAAGTTCAGCAACTGAGTTGACGTAAGGCTGTCAAGGGACCGTGCAGGACAGTCAGGGAGAGGGGACAGGACAGGCGCGAGGTGGGCATGGGAGGGGGGACAGGGCAGGATGTCAGGTGGCCGCACAGGAGGACATATGGGGCAGCGGTTAAGTACAAGGCCAGACGGCCTGGGCTCTGATCTCAGCCGTAGGACTTAATGGTTTGTTTCATGTCGCATATCTGAGCCTGTTCCCTCAGTGAGCTATTCTCTAAGCATTAGAGCGGGTGCCTGAGCCCTGGTGGGAGTTCTAGGTTCCTGATAAAAGTGGTCATAGCAGAGGTGACCCAGGGCAGGCTGGCAGTATTGGGGGGGGGACTGGGTGGACAAGGAAAGGAGGTGACCGAGGAAGGACAGAACAGGTGCGGTCTTCTTTAGGAAGTAAGGTACATGGAGAGAGAACAGAAGGAAGGGAGCCGAGCAAAGGGGGGAAGTGGTACAAGGAGGGGATGATGCAAGGAGGAAGCAGAAGTTACAGGGAGAAAAGGAAGAGTTTCCAGAGGCTAGGAGCAGATCAGGTCCCCAGCCTGGGGCTCCCTCACCCCAAAGCCTCAGCGTCCGAGCAGCAGAGTAACCGGATCCCTTCTGTATCCGCTGGGCCCCACGTCCCCATGCCTCCGTGTTGGCTGTAAATACAGTGGCTGAGCGTCCTCCCTCATGTACAGTATCAACACGCCCTCCCTGCCCCCACCACACGCCCGCTCCCGCAGACGGCCGGCTGCCACCTGCAGGGTCCGCACACCATGAGCCCCCAGCCCCAAACCCACCCACGGCTGCTGGGGCAGCCCCCTGCCCAGGGCACAGAGCTGAAGAGGGTGGAGGTCTGGGCAGGTGAGATGACCAGGGGTGCCCCCTGCTCACACACACTCCCAGGCCCACCGGCCCCAGGCCTCACTGCCCAGTAGAAGCCGGCTGGTTCCCCCTGGCACCGTGCCCAGTGATGATCTGAGCACTGGGCCCGGACAGGACAGCAGGCTGGGGAGAAGCAGCCCTGGTGGACAAGGTCACCGCTCTGTCCTGAGCTCTGAACCCTGACCAGGCGCCGTGGGACATGGGAAGCCACAGAGAGGGGCCGTGGTCCTTGTCCTCACGAGCCCCATCTGGGGAAAAGCGAGCCAGCAGCCCTGTCATCTGCACTGGAGGAATTTGGATGCTCTCTAAGTGTTATCCCGGGGGCGGGGGGGAGGGGGGCGGCACGTGGCGCCAGGACTGGCAGGGGGAGGCCTAACTCAGCACTCTGTCCACAGTGTGTCCCTGTCCCCACGGGCTGGCCTGCACAGCTGGGGGTGAGTGCTGCCACTCCGAATGCCTGGGGGGCTGCAGCCGGCCAGAAGACCCCCGGGCCTGCGTGGCCTGCCGCCACCTCTACTTCCAGGGCGCCTGCCACCGGGCCTGCCCTCCGGGCACCTACCAGCATGAGGCCTGGCGCTGCGTCACGGCAGAGCGCTGTGGCAGCCTGCGCTCTGTGCCTGGCCGCGCCTCCACCTTCGGCATCCACGAGGGCAGCTGCCTGGCCCAGTGCCCCCCGGGCTTCACCCGCAATGGCAGCAGGTGAGTGTAGGGGGGTGGGGGTGCTCTTGGATCAGTGAGGGGGTCCCCACTGGTCCAGGGCTCATTCCACACCCTCCACTTGCCCCTGCTAGCATATTCTGCCACAAGTGTGAGGGGCTGTGCCCCAAAGAGTGCAAGGTGGGCACCAAGACCATCGACTCCATCCAGGCGGCACAGGACCTGGTGGGCTGCACCCACGTGGAGGGGAGCCTCATCATCAACCTTCGCCAGGGCTGTCAGTACCTTCCTCGGGCCGCACCTCTCCTCCCGGCCATGCCCCTGACAGTGACCCAGCTAAAGCACTGCTTTCCATTAGCCTGGGTCCCGGTCCTGAGGGGCCTCCTCCCTGCACCCCATCAGCACCTCCCCCCACCCCACCCCCTACACTTGCCCCGCCCTGCTCCAGCCCTGTCTTCCCCGTTTCCAGATAACCTGGAGCTGGGGCTGCAGCACAGCCTGGGGTTGATAGAGACCATCACCGGCTTCCTCAAAATCAAGCACTCCTTTGCCCTCGTGTCCCTGGGCTTTTTCAAGAACCTCAAACTAATCCGGGGGGACGCCATGGTGGATGGGTAAGGGGTCAGAAACAGCCTCTGACCAGCTCCCTCTATCACATCTCCTCCCTAACACTCCCCAAGAAGGGGGGAAGGGCATGGGCTCTGGAACCAGCTCTGCTGCGTACTGTCTGTGTGACACTGGGTAGGTTACTTAACTTCTCTGGTCCTCGATTTTCTCATCTGAAAAATGGGGTTAATATAATGCTACTTATTTCTTAGGGCTGTTGTGAATCATTACTTATGTTGTTCTGTGTAAAGTACTTAAGACAGCACCTGGAACACAGTATATACTATATAAGTTATGGCGCCATCAGACTCCACATAGGTTGGCCGCCATTGCTCTCGGATGCTCTCAGCTGCAGAGCAAGACCGCCGGGGTCTGAAACCCATCCCTGCCACCTATCCGTCAAGACCTACCTGTAACATAGCTAGGATTTTTCAAAACACAGAGAATGTTTTACTTTATTTTAATTTTTATTTGTTAAAAGATTTTTATTCTTTATTTATTCATGAGAGACAGAGAAAAGCAGAGGGAGAAGCAGGCTCCCCGCGGAGCAGGGAGGCCAATGCGGGGCTCGATCCCAGGAGCCTGGGATCATGACCTGAGCCGAAGACAGACTCTTAACGACTGAGCCACCCAGACACCCCTGTTTTATTTTATTTTATTTTATTTATTTTCAAGAGAGACAGAGAGAGAAAGCACACGAGGGCGCCCGGGCGCGGGAGTTGGGGGGGGCAGAGGGAGAGAGAGAGAGAGAATCTTTAGCAGGCTTCACTCCCCAAGTAGAGCCCGAGAGGGGTTTTGATCTCACCAGCCTGAGACCATGAACTTGAGATCAGGACCTGGAGCCGAAATCAAGAAGACACTCAACCCACTGAGCCACCCAGTCGCCCCCAGAGAACGTTTTAAATTATCATCCAGCCGAGTGGTTTCTCATGTCTCCCCCAAACTACCACGGGCCCCCAGGGGTACCTACACTCCATTGGAGAGGCAGAGCCCCAGGCTGACTGCCCCTCCTCCCCTGTGCCCCCAGCACAGCCCCTCCAGGAGGGACCCATAAGGCACCCGAGTTCCCCACCCCTGGCCTCCCCCTCCCCTGCAGCGGAAGGTCTCTTGGCCTCCCCCAGGAACTACACTCTGTATGTGCTGGACAACCCGAACCTACAGCAGCTGGGGTCCTGGGTGGCTGCGGGGCTCACCATTCCCGTGGGCAAGATATACTTCGCCTTCAACCCTCGCCTCTGCTTGGAGCATATCTACCGCCTGGAGGAGGTGACCGGCACGCGGGGACGACAAAACAAGGCCGAGATCAACCCCCGCACCAACGGAGACCGCGCCGCCTGTGAGGCCCGACACCACGACCCCAGAGCGACACGCCCCCCAGAAACCCCAGGCGCGCGCACGCACACCGAAACCCACCGGACACGCACCCGGGGGGAGGGGCGTTTGACCGGGACGACGCGATAGGCTCTCTCCGGAGGCCGCGTTGGGGGTGGCATCCGCTGGGTCAGGGTGGGGCTGGGAAGTAGGCGACTCCCGCGGAGGCGAAAGCGGCTGACAGCAGGTGTTGGCCCCTCGCCCCGCCCAGGCCAGACTCGCACCCTGCGCTTCGTGTCCAACGCGACTCAGGCCGACAGCATCTTGCTGCGCTGGGAGCGCTACGAGCCGCTGGAGGCTCGGGACCTGCTCAGCTTCATCGTGTACTACAAGGAGTCGTGAGTGCCGGGGGCGGGGCCAGAGTGGGGCGGGGCCAGAGCCCGAGTGGGGCGGGGCCAGAGCCCCCGTGGGGCGGGGTCAGACCCGGACACCCCAACGATCTGTTCACAAACGCAAATCGGGTGACCGGTGAGGGGTGAGGGCAGAGCGCCGCGGGACCGCAGGGAGGCAAGCAGCCAGGACCCCCAAGTCTCACTCCCTTGTAGGGCCCACGTCTGGCTCTCCCCTCACTTTATTCACCCTCCGTGCCTCAGTTTCACCTCGCCAGTGAAATGGAGAGGACAGTCAGGACTTCTGAGAGACCTGGAGAAGCGCCCCGCTGGGAAGGCTTGGATAATTAAACTTCAATTCACTATGCTAATGTTCTGTACTGACCACATGCTCCTGCCCCAGCAGCGGTTTGGGGAGTACCCACTAATTTGGCGGTTTTATGCGTTGCTCTGCCAGCATTTCATTAAAGCCTGAGGAAGGGAGGGAGCAGGGACAACCAAGGACGGGCTGCTCTTTTCTTTGGAGAGAGTGTACTGACCATAGCAGGACGGATAGTGGTTAGACCACAGGAAGGATTTCTCCAAAAGCATGGCTAGGAATCAAAACTACAATTCTTAGAGGAGAGGTGGGTTCCGGATGGCAGGCTGGGAGGGCAGCCATGGGGAGTACTCCCCCTCTAGAGTAGACAGAAGATGGGAGCCACCTGGCTTGGAAACATTCCTGTGAACTAAAACGGAGAGGTCTTAGTTTCCCACTAGCACAGGGCCTGGCCTGGGAGGGAGGAGGGGGAGTCAGTGGTGGGAGGCCGGCTCAAATGGCCAAGGCTCTCCTGGGCCTCAGTGGTAGGTGAAGGTCTCCAGCATGGGGAGCTGGAGAATTTGCTAAATACAGATTCCTGGGCCCCATCCCCATAGATTCTGATTCAGTCTCGGGGAGAACCCGTGAATCTGCCTTTCTAACAAGCTCCCAGGTAATCCTGGTCCATGGACCACATTTTGGGGAGCACTAACATGGGCTGGCAGTGTGCATGGCACCCCCTGCCTGGCTTGTGCAGCTCACAATCCACACCACTGTACCCAGGTGCCTCTGGGCTCAGGAGGTAATCTTAGGGGTCCTTCCGGAAGCTCCCCTAGCATCACGGCCTCGCAGTCTGGCTGTGGCTGTGCTGGCTCAATCCCAGCTCTGAGCAGACCCACCCAGTGAATGCTCCCTGGGAAGACATCCCAGGATGTCTTCATGCATACTGGAAGAAGAACGACAATCACAGTGTTAGGGTGGTTCTAGAAACCGGGGTGGGGCTGAGCCGCCCCTCAGCTCTAGGGATGATGGGATGTTCAGCCCATTCCAGAATGCCACAGAGCACATAGGTCCAGATGCCTGTGGGACCCAGAGCTGGAACCTGCTGGATGTGGAGCTGCCCTTAAGCCGCACCCAGGACCCTGGGGTGACTCTAGCGCCCCTCAAGCCCTGGACACAGTATGCAGTGTTTGTGCGGGCCATCACACTGACCACTGCTGAGGACAGCCCCCACCAAGGAGCCCAGAGCCCCATCGTCTACCTCCGAACCCTGCCTGCGGGTAGGCTGAAGACCTTGAAGGGGGTGGGAGCTAGATGTCTGAGTCCTAATGGGAATGAGGGAACCCAGGCATCGGAAATAGAGAAGCTGGGTCGCTCAACACCAGGCCCCTAGAGACTGGGAAGCCAGATTTTTGAGTCCTAGAAAGAACAGAGGGCATTGGCCTAGGGTCCTAGGGAGGCTGCGGGTGGGAGAGTGCAGGGGGAATACTTGAGCCAACTTAAGGGCCTTCCAGGGACATGGGAAGGCCAGGATTCTGCGTTCCAGGAAGGGGAGGTTGAGGGTCATGGGTTCCTTGGGAGAATGCGAGGGGCTTGGACCCCAGAGACGGGTCATTACCGGACAGTACTAGAAAGGGGGATCCACGGCGCCTCAGTCGTACCTTACTTGCGCCCCCAGCGCCCACGGTGCCCCAGGACGTCATTTCCACGTCCAATTCCTCGTCCCACCTGCTGGTGCGCTGGAAGCCACCTACTCAGCGCAACGGGAACATCACCTACTACCTGGTGCTGTGGCAGCGTCTGGCGGAGGACGGCGACCTCTATCTCAACGACTACTGCCACCGCGGTGCGCGGGGCAGCGGCGCAGGCCGGAGGGTCGGGGCGGCGGGGCCCGGGCGCGGTCCGTCTGACTGCGCTTTTTCCCCGCTCTGCGCCAGACTTGCGGCCGCCCACCAGCAACAACGACCCCCGCTTCGACCGCGAAGACGGGGAACTGGAAGCCGAGATGGAGCCCGGCTGCTGCCCCTGCCAGCAGCCCCCTCCCGGGCAGGTCCTGCCACCGCTGGAGGCGCAAGAGGCCTCGTTCCAGAAGAAGTTCGAAAACTTCCTGCACAACGCCATCACCATCCCGAAGTGCGGCCCGAGCCGGGGGCGGGGCGGGCCTGGGGGCGGGGGCGGGGCCGGGGAGGGGCGGGGCCGGGGCGGGGCGGGTCTCGCTGGGCCGGGCGGGGGGTGGGGGGCGGGCCGGGCCTGACGCGGCCCTCCCGGGTCTCCCCAGATCCCCCTGGAAGGTGACGTCCATCAATAAGAGTCCTCAAAGGTGAGCCGGGCGGGACTGAGGGGCGGGGGTCCCGGGGCGCGGCCGCGGCTCTGACTCGCGCACTCCCCAGAGACTCGGGGAGGCACCGCCGGGCCGCCGGGGCCCTCCGGCTTGGGGGGAACAGCTCGGATTTCGAGATCCAGGAGGACAAAGTGCCCCGGGAGCGCGCAGTGTTGAGTGGCCTGCGCCACTTCACGGAATATCGGATCGACATCCATGCCTGCAACCACGCGGCGCAAACCGTGGGCTGCAGTGCGGCCACCTTCGTCTTTGCGCGCACCATGCCCCACAGTAGGTGACCCCCCAGCCCCCGACCCCAAGGACTCTACCCAGTTAGTGCTCCAACTAACGAGTTCGACGTCCCCGTAACTCCAGGGCCTCGCTCTGCTCACCCCTCCCAGTCCCCATAAGCCCCGAGCTGCCCGTACCCTCCGAGGTGAGCCCCCTTGAGCTTGAACGTGAAGCTGAGAGGAAGTGCTGGGGCTGGGCTGCCTGATGCCGTCTCCCGTAGGAGAAGCCGATGGTATCCCAGGGAAGGTGGCCTGGGAGGCAGCCAGCAAAGGCAGTGTCCTCCTGCGCTGGCTGGAACCCCCGGACCCCAACGGACTCATCCTCAAGTACGAAATCAAGTACCGCCGCTTGGGAGAGGTAGGAACCCCGGGGGACCCCCAAACCTGGACCCAAATAGTGCCTCCATCCTCTTCCCAGCCAGCTGTTCCATCTTGCCCTCAGGAGGCCACAGTGCTGTGTGTGTCTCGCCTACGATATGCCAAGTTTGGGGGTGTCCAGCTGGCCCTGCTACCCCCTGGAAACTACTCTGCCAGAGTTCGGGCAACCTCGCTGGCTGGCAATGGCTCCTGGACGGAGAGCATCGCTTTCTACGTCCCCGGCCCAGGTAGACTCGGCCTCGGTCCCAGAGCTGCACTCCCCACAGCCCAGCTGGGTGCCCAGCCACATCTCCTGGGGTGGCCACTCCACCCCGCTCCTCCCCCTGTTCTCACTTCCCATGGTGAAAACAGAAGTGTCCTCTACCCTCTGACTTCTCCATCTTTGACCCTACCATTTGCTGCCCTCTGACCACCAGAGGAGGAAGACTCCGGGGGGCTGCACGTCCTTCTCACTGTCACCCCCGTGGGGCTCATGCTGCTCATCATTCTTGCTGCCCTCGGTTTCTTCTACGGCAGGAAGAGGTGACGATGCTGAGTCCTAGCGGTTCCCACCCCCCTTCTCGTCCCCCCCGCCAGCCCTCATCACAAGGTCGGTGCCGCTGGAGGGTGGTAGGTGAGACAGCAAGAGGACGTTCCTTAGAAGCAATAACTCATCCCCCCGAGGGTAGCATGGAGGAGACACACCTTTCAGTCTGAGGGACCAACTTTCCCTGACCTTACCAGTGAAAGTCTTGCCTCCTGGGACTCCCCAGTCTGGGTGCACTGGGACTGTTGGTCACTGCGTTCTCAGCCAATAAAGCAGGGGAAGAGACAGAGACCTCACCATGTGCCCCGGGATGGTTGGTGCCAGATGCCCCTGGGGCTGAACACAAGAGGGAAATGGGGGCAGGACTTTGATTAGCTGACTTCTAAGGACTACCTGAGGAGGCAGGAGCCCCCCTCCTCCTGTGCTCCCTATTCCCAGCCTGTCAGATCCCAGACCCCAGGACTAGGACCAAGACCAGCTTGGAAAGTGTGTAGGGCTCCCCAGGGACACCCTGATCAGGGACGGGAGGGGGTGTGGTCAGTAACTTCCCTCCTTCTTGTCCTCTGACATTGTTCCTTCCTTCCTGAGGACCTTTGTGGCCTGACCCCCTCCCCTCCCATTGCAGAAACAGCACCCTGTATGCCTCCGTGAATCCGGAGTACTTCAGCGCCTCTGATAGTAGGTCTGGGAGTGGGTGGACAGGTGTGTGGGACAGGGAGACAGGAGGGGAGGAGAGGCACGCTGGAGGAGACATTCTTGGAGAGGCAGCCTTGGAACCCAAGCCCTTCTGAAGAGGCGAGAAGCGGGTGGGGGCGTGGCAAAGAGCAGTGTTCTTGCCTCGTGACCCCCACCTCTTCTCAGTGTACATCCCTGATGAGTGGGAGGTGCCTCGGGAGCAAATCTCCATAATCCGGGAACTGGGCCAGGGCTCCTTCGGGATGGTATACGAAGGTCTGGCACAGGGACTAGAGGCTGGAGAGGAGTCCACACCCGTGGCCCTGAAGACTGTGAATGAGCTGGCCAGCCCACGAGAACGCATTGAGTTTCTCAAGGAAGCTTCTGTCATGAAGGCATTCAAGTGTCACCACGTGGTAAGGGAGGATCAGGGACGTTGCCGGGGTAGAGTCATAATTACAGTGACAATCATATGATAAGGATAGGGTCAAGGACGAGGTCAGGCCACCATCAAGGTCAGGGTTGGGACTGAGGTAGAAGTCATGGTTAGGGTTAGAGTCAAAACCAGGTCACGGTGGGGCCATGGTAGAATCATGGTTAGGGCTGAGATCAGTCATGGATGGGGGTCAGTATTGAGTGTCCAGATCATTGTTAGGATCATGATTGGGATCAAGGTCAGAACTGGGTGAATCATGAAGATTGGAATGATAGTTATGGGTTAGGGTCATGGGTTAGGGTCAGGGCCATTGTTAGATTAGAATTAGGGTTATGGTCATGGTTGGGTTTAGGGTCAGGGTTGGTGTCAGGGTCAGGTGGTGGTCACAACAGGTCAACATTTTGGCCAGGTGGGTCAAGGGGAGCTGGGTGGACCTGCAACCAGGCTCTTTGTCCATCCCAGGTACGTCTCCTGGGTGTGGTGTCTCAGGGCCAGCCAACTCTGGTCATCATGGAGTTAATGACCCGTGGGGACCTCAAGAGCCATCTTCGATCTCTGCGGCCTGAGGCAGAGGTGGAGACCAGGAAGACCCTGGGCCAAGGGGCTGGGGAGTTAGAGAAGACTTGGGCACAGTTGTGGGGGGATCCTTGGGCAGGAGTCCAACCTCTAGGTTCCTTCTTCACCAGCCCCCTCTCTTGGCTCTAGAACAACCCTGGGCTCCCACGGCCAGCGCTGGGAGATATGATCCAGATGGCTGGTGAGATTGCAGATGGCATGGCCTACCTTGCCGCCAACAAGTTTGTGCATCGAGATCTGGCGGCCCGGAACTGCATGGTGTCCCAGGACTTCACAGTCAAGATCGGGGGTACAGAGGGTGCTGGGCAGGTGTGGGGCAGCCTGAGGAGTAGAGGGACTCCCCAAGCTAGGCTAGGAGACTGAGGCCCGGCCAACAGCTCTGTCCCCGACAGCTGCCCCCCTCCGGATCTCAGGCTCCTCATCCAAGGCCACAGGGGTTGGGGCAGGATGATCTCTGAGGTTCTTTGAGCCCTCAAGTTCCAGAATTCTTGGAGGCTATGGAGCAGGAGAGGGCTGGGAGAGATATCTTTGGGGCGGGGGCTGACGTGTGGTTCTGCTGCCCCCATACCCGTTCACCCTCACTTTCCAGACTTCGGGATGACTCGAGACGTGTATGAGACAGACTATTACCGCAAGGGTGGGAAGGGGCTGCTGCCCGTGCGCTGGATGGCCCCCGAGTCCCTCAAAGATGGAATCTTCACGACGCACTCGGATGTCTGGTGGGGCCTAGCTGGAGCAGAGGGCTCGGGGCATGTGGAGGTGGGGTCTGGGGTGAGGCCTGGGTGTGCTGAGCAGCATGCAAGGTGCTGGGCTCAGGCCCTTCTGCGTATCCTCCAGGTCCTTTGGTGTGGTGCTCTGGGAGATCGCGACCTTGGCCGAACAGCCCTACCAGGGCTTATCCAATGAGCAGGTGCTCAAGTTTGTCATGGATGGTGGGGTTCTGGAGGAGCTGGAGAGCTGTCCCCTTCAGTTGTAAGTCACCCCCCGCCCCTTCCTCACCCTTGCTCTGTCTACCCTGCCCTGCCCCCACGATTCTGGCCCGCCTCCTCTGATGCTCTCATATGCACTGGTCTCCAGCTCTGAGCCTTCCTCACTCCAACCCTGCTGACTCCCCCGTGGCCCTCCCAGATGTAGCCCCCCACTACCCCCATTACACCAGCTGCCCTCTCATGCTGCCCCCGCCCCACCAGGCAGGAGTAGCCCCCCACGATCCCCGTTGCACCAGCTGGCCTCTCACGCTGCCCCCGCCCCACCAGGCAGGAGCTGATGAGCCTCTGCTGGCAGCAGAACCCACGTCTGCGGCCCACCTTCACCCGCATCCTGGACAGCATTCGGGGGGAGCTGCGGCCCTCCTTCCGCCTCTTTTCCTTCTACTATAGCCCGGAGTGCCGGGGAGCCCAGGGGGCCCTGCTGCCTGATGCCAGACCCAAATCCCTACCCACCCCAGAAGGAGCTTCCTCAGACTACAGCCTCCAAAATGGGGGTTCACGGCACTGAGGGGCACCCTATTCCCTGGATGCCTGGCAGAGAGGAAGGGTCCTGACCTTTGCGGCTGTGAAGTGTGCAGACATTCACACCCCATCCCGTTTTCAGAAAGGCCAGGGGGTGCCCAGGCTGGGCCAGGGAGCGAGAGAGGAAAGATGGGGTGGGAGGGGTCAGAGAGGACTCGTTGTAAGGAAGATTTTCTCAGGAGTCTTCATTCTCCATGAGAAAGTGAGCAAGGTCACAGCAGGAGGAGTGGACGAGGGGTCCAGGCCCTCAGAGTGGGGGCCCTACTCAGACTGGGAAGAGGGGCTCACCCACTTGGAAGGCAGGGTCCGGAGAACCCACCCTCAGCTCTGGGTCTCCTGTGGACATGTGGGGCCGTCAACACACTCGAAGCCAGAAGAGCACACCGCCTCAGGCCTGGAAGCCTTTCTGTCCATGTCTGGGATGCTGGGGATGGGGTGTCCACACCCCTGCCCTTAGCATGGTGTCTCACCACCCCCCTCTGCCCCATGCATCAGGTGGTGTGGGGAGAACCCAGAGACCTGGGTGAGCAGGGGTCCAGTCTGACCCGCAGCCTGCCTCACCCCTTCCCCTCCTTTGCCATACCCAGGAACCCCCAAGGTTGGTGCTCCTCCTTCCTCCTCCCCAGGCAGATCCCTTGGTGTAGCTTCACCCCTTCTCCCAGGCCCCTCCCCTCGACCTCCCGCCTACCCTCGGATGATTAGGGCTATAAGAGCCTTGCTTCCTCCCTGCCCTGGCTCCTGCCCCCACCCCTGCCTCTCCCGGGAGGGCTGGAAAACATACAATAAAGGCTGTTGTGCTGTGGTCCCGGGCAGCCCATCATCTCTCCATCTATACAGTATTAACACAGACTGGGCTTCCTCCCTCCTCCCTGGGGACCTGATGCGGTGACCCTGAGGCGGGGATACAGGATAAGTACGGGGCCGTCAGACCGCACCTCCGCCAGGACCTGGACCGCCAGGGTGCCCAGGCGGTGGTGGAGCAGGACAACCCCGCTGTTATCTGCTGCTCAGGCGGCCGCCCGCGGTCGAGACCGGCAGGGAAGCTCTGCACGGGGCCGTCCCCACCCTCATCTCTGGGTGGCCCCTCGCCTTTCCGGGCACGTAGGACAGACGCACTGGGCAGAACGGGCGGGGGAGGGGCCCCGGTGACCAGTCCGCGCTGGATTACCCCCCCCTTCCCCCGGCCAGGCAGGGACGCGCATCAGAGCAGAGTCTGCGTGTCTGGCTCCCTTGGATGAGCGGAGCGGAGATGCCCCGGAGGCATGCTGCAGGAGCGCGGCGGAGTCCATTTGCAGGCTCTTATGCCAAGGCCGTCAGGGCATTTGAGGGGAAGAGCTGCAGATAAAGGACTTAAACCTTGGTGAGGAGGATGGCGGCGGAAGGGGCTGGCGGCGCTCCCCATTCTGTACCAGCCCCTCCTGCATCCAGCCGTGGGGCCGTGGCTCCCACGCGGCCACGCACGGCCACACACGCGGAGCCTGGGGAGAGTCTTGTGAGACCGTCTCTGCGATAGCGTCTACAACTCCTGCACCCTGCCCTGGCAGGGCCAGGGTGGGCGGCAAGGACCCCCTGTCCCGCTGGACCCCTGCAGGGATCCTGCAGGTCCCTGGTGGCTGAAGCAACAGTGACCCCTAATGGTTTCTGGTGGAACCACAGCTTAGGGAGCCGGGAGTGCGGGAGGTTCTCTCCCCTGGGACGCTGGTCTCTGACGGCCTCCTGCAGCCTAGAAGGGAGGGACGCTCCACGCAGGAGCCCCAGGGGGAGACCCGCACCCTCACACAGAGCACACAGGCCCAGACGGCAGCAGGGGGGGTCAAGCCCTCTCCCCGCCACCCCTACCCCTAACCTGCACAGCGCTGGATACTGCCTGCCCTACAGGTGTGGTCGTCGGGATGTGGACCGGCTGAAGGAAGGGATTGAAAGTTGAAGAAGAGAGGGCTTCAGAAGAACGCTGTGCTTTATTCCAAAGATGAGCAGGTGGTGGCCCTTGATGAGCCCCTGCGAGCACGGTCAGAGGGAGGCTCTTGGTGAGCCCCTGGGAGCACGGTCAGAGGGAGGCTCTTGGTGAGCCCCTGGGAGCACGGTCAGAGGGAGGCTCTTGATGAGCCCCTGGGAGCATGGTCAGGAGCTTGAGAACAAGTCTTCAGTTACCCCTGATGCCTGACAGAAGTAGGGATCTCAAAGGGGCTGCACAGCAAAGAGTTCCAACATCCCTGCTGTGGCCGTGGGATGGAGGGTATCAGAGTGGGTGTGGTGAGGAGCGAGGGGAGCACCCCACCCTAACTCAGGGGTATTTGCCCTTCTCCAAAGCCAGGAGACTGGCCCCCGGCCCCGAATTGTGGCTGACAGTAGATATTGTAGTAATCTTGGCCCCCAATATTGGATATTGGATGTTCCCTGATTCGGTTCCTGGGAAAGCAGGACATCTGAGCAGTTTGGCTTCTTGGACTGAGCAGACCAGGAGCCACTCTCCCCACCTGCATCGTTCCCACCACAGCACGGGAGAAAAGGGATGGGGGCCCTGGGAAGAAGCAAGTGCTGGGGAGGAGTAGAAGGGAGGCTCTCCCAGCACAAAGATGGTGATTGAAATCCTAGGAGAAAGGAGGGGCTCATCTGGGGACACAAGATATTCTTTCCTGCCTCTCTCCCCACCAACACCCCCCAGCAGCTGCAGCTCTGAACCACCAAGTCCTCCTCAGATGTCAGGATGGGAAAGGATGGGTGCTGGGAGGTGGTGAGGGAAGAGACACAGGCAGGCAGGGGACAGGAGCCCAGAACCTGTCTCTGAGCACGGTAGAAGCTTAGAGGCTACCCCCTGACCTCTTTCCTCCCCTTTCCACTTGTGAGCAGCAACAGGGACACTTTCTGCTTGGTCGCTCCCAGAGTTGCAGGGGCAGAGGGCCTCTCGGGTCCCTACCCTCTCGGGCAGTGTCACACTACTCCTTGGGCAGAACTGCCAGAGGGGGAGGTGGGCAGAGGTGCAGGGAGAGGGGGCGGATGGAGGGCGCACAGAAGACTAGGGAAGAAATCCTGAGACTATGAAGAAGGACCCTCAAGAAACAGACAGGGCCTCTTCCTCTCTGGGAGGCTGAGGAAGGAGAGAGTGCGCACAAAAGGTCGTGCAGCCTGGTCAGACAAGACGGGGAGCTGGAGGGGAGGGGTGCAGCCAGCCTCGCCCCTGACGCAGGACAAAGGAAGGTGGGGTTGTGAGAGACTGGGGGGCGCACAGGAGTCACGGTGGCCCCTCTTGGAAGCAGCCTCACCTAAGGGAGAGCCCCCAGTGAAGGCAGGTCAAGGGCTGAAATCAAATCATGAACGCCAAGCACTCCGTGAGCGGGAGAGCCCTGCGCCAATGACCCTCGCCGTCCTATTGCAGCACCGCTTGAAAGTTGCTGCAGAAGCACATTGAGTGCCAAGAGTGGCCACGATGAGCTGCAGAGTGAAAAGCCCAGGCGACAAACTATACGAATGCCATGTCTTGCATTTCCATGTACAAACTCAGAAAAATATCTGGAAGTGTGCATGTACAGCTGGGAGATGGGGTTGTGCAGGGCACATCTTCTTTCTGCTTCTCTGTATCAAGCAGTTTCCTTTTAAGAGGAGCCTCCGGGCCCTGGGGGCTGAGGTCCAAGGCTCGGGATGGGTGAGGTCAGACCTGCAGACCCCCGTTCACCCTCTGTCTACTTGCTTGGGCGTCACAACGTCTGACCCATATATGGTCTCCGCGAACATTGTTTCCTCCATGGTCTGGGTGGGGCCAAGGTCGGTTCTCATGAATTTGTGATTGATAGCATGCTTCTGTAACCGCATGGTGTCTTCTACCTGGAAAGATATAAAATGGGTGGGAGACGGAGAAAAGCAGACACTTCTCAGAGAGGCTGGTCAAGTCTGGGCCAATGGCCCCTCCGCTCGCAGTGTCTTTGGGACTACGAAAACTGAGGGCACCTTCCCTCCTCAACCCGACTGGATCACCCTCCACCTGGTTTCCCATGCTCCTTCACCAGGCAGACCCCACCATACCTTCCCCTCCGTGGCTTCCCACACCCTGCCCAACCTCTCCTCCCAGGCTGAGTGTGGGCCACCACACCCCTTGGGCCCGCCCGAACCTTTTTCCCCACTGGGCTCCCACCCTCCTCTCTTTCCCAGCCTGGAAATACCCACGGGGGCGGGGGTGCTTGTGAATCCTTCCCCACTTACTCAGAAGAGCATCAAACACCAATAAGTCCTCACGCTGACAAAGAACTTCCGAATTCCGAGAGACAGAGAACTTGTGTGCTTTAAAAACCTGCTTCAGAGATGAAGTGTTCGGAGGACAGCACTGATGACATCAATGATCTGAGAGGCCAGGTGACCTGCCCGACACCACACAGCCGGTGCCCGGAGCTCCCGCCTCTTCTACCCCCATCTTGCCGGGGGCTGAGAGCAACTCTCGTCTCCGCCCTATGGTCCCCATCTTTGTCTCTACGTTGCATCTTCTCTAGCATGGAAGGCTTCCACTTCTCACTGCAACCCACCTTTCCAGCATCCTGACCCTGCGAGCCCAGTACAAAGCCCACCTTTCGATCGGTCTAGACTCTCCTCTTCCTGCCCACGTGCCACTGTCTCCTGGGACTCCACGTGTGACCCATGCCCTGCCCCCACCTGTGGGCTGAGGCTCTTCCCCTTCCTCATGCTCTTTCTGGTCTTGGCACCTGTGGACACCCAACCACGGCTGGTGTCAGGAGTGGCCTCAGGAGAACAGGAACCATGCTGTGTATTTCTACAAGCAGCGCTGAAGATAAGGGGTTGACCTCCCTGGTATGGGAGGCGGAAGGCAAAAGGAAACACACTGAGTAACCCTGATACAGCAGGAAGAAGCTCCCACCTCTAGGCTGTGAGAACCAGCGAGGTGGGTCTTGTCAGCGTCTAGAAACTCAGAGGTGGGGAGGAGCTGGTGCTGCCCAGCTGGAACTGGAGCAACCTGAAAAGGAAGCAAACAGGAAGAAGCCGTTCCCCCCCCCACACCCCCACCCACGCAGCAGACCTCCCCATCGGCAGAACCTGACACAGACCGGCTAGCTCAGGAGTCTGTGAAGTGCGGTTCGCAGTCGAAGCCCCGACTGCAGTGCACAGCGTAAACAAGGCAGGGTGGGGGCTGGGAGACCAGAGGTGAGTGACCAGTACCGTGGGGGTTATCGTCTACTGAGATTATAGTTCCTAAAATGCACTGAGCACCTACTGCACGTCTGCCGGTGGCCCCTGCTCTCACACAGGGAACAATGTGTCGCGCGTCCTACTAGGGCTGACATTTGGCAGATCAGGACACTGAGGCACAGGGAAGTGAAATAATTGGCCCGAAGTCCTACAACGAATAAATGGCAGAGCTGGGATTCAAAGTCCGAGCCATCCTGGCGTTTCCCCACCACGACCCGCTGCTGACGGACCGCGTGCCCCGCACAGTGCTGGGGGACCCCGGGGAGGGTGGCGAGGGAGCCCTGACGGGCAGGAAGGTGGCCGGGCACCAAACCACCTTGAGCACACAGTGACACGCTGAATTCACACCCGTGGAGGGTCGGGCCTGCCCTGAGTGCCGCAGTCCCAGCGACGGGCAAAAGCCACGTCCTGCCCTTGCAGAGTGCAAGGTGCCAGGCAAGCACCCTAGGACAGCTGCCACAGGGCAAGCAAGGACCTAGTCCCACTCACCACTTCCCTGCTGGAAGCCCCCCACGGCTCCCCAGTGCCCGGGAGCCAAAGACAAAGCGCCCCAGTGGGCACCCCTTGGCTTTGTCTCCCAGGCTCCCTGCCCTTCCTGCTCATGCGTGCCCAGAGGACACGGCGGCTGTGAGCCCCGCATCCTCACCTACTTTGCTCCTCCACCCTCCTCTACCCATCCCTGCTCCTTTATCTGGAGGATCACCTGTTCCTCCTAAACCCACCTCTTCTCTGAAGGCTTTCTTGGCCTCGTGCAACCTGGCTCCAGGCAGAGTGGCCCACACCCCACCCACCCCGGCTTCTAGTTAATTCCTTTTTTTTTTTTTTTAAGATTTTATTTATTTTTCAACAGAGGGAGAGAGACAGCGAGAGAGGGAACACAAGCAGGGGGAGTGGGAGAGGGAGAAGCAGGCTTCCCGCTGAGCACGGAGCCCGATGTGGGACTCGATCCCAGGACCCTGGGATCATGACCTGAGCTGAAGGCAGACGCTTAATGACCGAGCCACCCAGGCGCCCTAGTTAATTTCTATCATTCCGAATTACCTGGGTTGTGTAGCCCTTAAAACTCTCACGTGCTCCAGCACAGAACAGATTTTCAATAGATTTTCAATCAGCCGCTGGATGACTTTGGGACAAAGCAGCTAAGGGCAGAGAGGCAGAGAGGGAACACGGCCTCTGGAGCTAGACCCGAACTGAATGTTAACTAAACGTACTAGTCTGCTCCAGCAAGTCACTGATAGCTTACTTCGAGCCTCAGATGAACGCCTTTGTCAAGTGGGAAGTCCACTGCCCAAGTCCACGGTGGAGCAGGAGGCCTGACGCTGGACATCCGCAGAGCCAGCCTCCTCCTCCTTGCGTGCGGGGCCAGCGGTTTTGATTTGCATTTCCCTGATGCTTAGTGAGGCAGAGCCCCTTCCGTGTGCCTGCTGGCCAACTGTTTGTCTTCTTTGGGAAAATGTCCATCCAGATCCTCTGCCCATTTTTGAATCACATTGTTTGGCTTTTTGCTATGGAGTTTTATGAGTTCTTCATATATTTGGGATCTTAATCCCTTACTGGAGACACGATTTGCAAATATTTTCTCCCATTCAGTAGGTTGCCTTTTCATTTTGTTGGTGGTTTCCTGTTCTACAGAAGCTTGTTAGTGTGATGGGGTCCCACTTGTTCGCTTTCGCTGTTGTTGCCTTTGTTTTGGGTGTGAAACCCATAGAGTCATCACCAAGACTGATGTCCTATGCTTTTAATCTCAGGTCTTTAATCCATTTTTTTTTAAAGATTTTATTTATTTGAGAGAGAGAGAGCACAAGCAGGGGGAGCTGCAGAGGGAGAGGGAGAAGCAGACTCCCCGCTAAGCAGGGAGGCTGACACGGGGTTCCATCTCAGGACCCCAAGATCATGACCTGAGCCAAAGTCAGACACTTAACCGACTAGCCACCCAGGCACTCCTTTTTAATCCGTCCTGGGTTAATTTTTGTTTGTGGTATGAGATTGGGGTCCGGTCTCATTCTTTTGCATGTGGCTGTCCAGTTTTTCCAACATCGTCTATTGACGAGACCACCCTTCCCCCATGTGTATTCTTGGCTCCTTGGTCATAAATTGATTGACCGTAGTGCTTGGGTTATTTCCGGGCTCTCTCTTCTGTCCCATTGATGTGTGTCTGGTTCATACCAGTGCCGTTCTGCTTTGATTACTATAGTTTTGTGATATCGTTTAAATCAGGAAGCCCGATGCCTGCAGCTTTGTTCTTTCTCAAGATCGTTTTGGCTATTCTGAGTCTTTGGGATTACATACACATTTTAGAATTGTCTGTTCTATTTCTGTGAAAAGTGCCATTGGAATTTTGATAGGGACTGCATTGAATCTATAGATTGCTTTGGGTAGTACGGACATTCACCCATGATTTCTCATCACGGCCCAACCTGGATGCCCCCTAAACTGCACCCCCCTCTTAGCCTCCACCCCCTGTCACCCCCATCAGAAGACAGCTCTCTCCCCTGAGGTCCTGGAGGATGCACATGGCTCTGGGCATGACTGCTTTGAATTGCCAAGTCTCTTCCTTGGTCCTGCCTACCTTATGATGCAAGCTCCTTGAGGGGAGAGGACGGGCTTTGAAATTTGGTGTGTGGACTGTATCATGTCCCCTCAAAACTCATTCGTTAAAGACCTAACCCCCGGGACGCCTGGGTGGCTCAGTCGTTAAGCGTCTGCCTTCGGCTCAGGTCATGATCTCAGGGTCCTGGGATCGAGCCCCGCATCGGGCTCCCTGCTCCGCGGGAAGCCTGCTTCTCCCTCTCCCCCTCCCCCTGCTTGTGTTCCCCTCTTGCTGTGTTTCTTTCTGTCAAATAAATAAATAAAATCTTTAAAAAAAAAAAAAAAAAAGACCTAACCCCCAATGTTACTGTATGGAGAGATAGGGTCTTTAAAGAAGTAATTAAGGTGGGACACTTGGGTGGCTCAGTCGGTTGAGCATCTGCCTTCCATCAGGTCATGATCCCAGGGTCCTGGGATCGAGTCTTGAATCAAGGTCCTTGCTCCATGGGGAGCCTGCTTCTCCCTTTGTCTGCCGCTCCCCCTGCTTGTGCTCTCTCTCTCTCTCTCTCTCACTCTGACAAGTAAAATCTTAAAAAAAAAAAAGTAATTAAGGTTAAATGGGGTCATAAGGGTGGGGTCCTGATTGGCTAGGACGGGAGTCCTTGTAAGAAGAGGAAGGGACACCTGGGATATCCCCCAGCCCGCGCTGCACGAGCACAGAGGAAGGGCCGTGCGAGGACACAGCAAGAAGGCACCCATCTGCAAACCAAGACGAGAGTTCTCACCAGAAACCAACCCTGCTGACACCTTGACCTTGGAATTCCAGACTCCAGAACAGTGAGAAAACAAATTTCTGCTGTTGATGCCCCCCCCCCAATCTGTGATATTTCATTATGGCAGCTCAGAGTAATACATGTGGGGCCTCAGGGAAAGCATCCTGGGCTGGGGCGGGGGGGGGGGGGGGTCACACAAACCGTCAAGCACGCACCTGATCCCTGCCCAGCAGTGTGCAGGGCTGAGGGGCCCCCGACCCCGGCCTCCACAAGCCCAGCCAGAGGGGAGACCTGCAGTGTGGACCTCGCCCCAGCCGTGAGGGAACAGTGCCCCTCACAGAGCCGGGAGCCGGCAGCAAAGAAGGGACCGCACCTGAGCCCTCCTCTTCGTCGGACAGACCCTCTGCTGGCTCGGCACCCACCTAGTGCTGGAATGCCAAGAGGTGTTCTTGCCCCATTTTCCAGAGGGGCACCTGAAGCTTGGAGGGATGGAGCGATTGCCCAGGCTGAAGCCCGGCACGAGGCAGAGGGGATGGTCACAGCCTCAGAGAGACTAAGGCTCTCCCCACACCCCCCATCCAACAGAGGTCGAGGCCCACACACGAGGCTCCAGCTGCTGGGGCTGTGGGTCTGGGCCAGGCCTCCAGACCAAGAGCGTGGGGGTGATTCCATTTGAAAGGTGGAAACTGCTTCTGCTGTAGGGCTTCCGGAAGCCGGCCGGGCGAGCAGGACCGGCCACGGAGCACCAGCCACAGAGGCCCGGCGTCCGACGGGCCGTCACGGTACAGCGAGGTGTTTGGGGAGGATGTCGAGGGCACCTCTCGGTCTTGTCGCCAACCCCTGGGGGCGGGGGCCAGGTTAAGGCGACAGTGTTTCAGGAAGAGGGAGCGGGCAGCTGTGGGGAGGTAAGGCCCCGGCGTGTGGGTGGTGACAGTGGGGAAAGCGCTCCCCTGCCCGGGGCTGGTGGGCAGGTGGCTCTTCGGGCTGCAAGCCAGGTGTCCAGACTCCTTCCTGGGCCCAGGGCAGCAGATAACCCAGCTGCGGGGACCACTGCTGCAGCCCCTAAGCCAGCCCGGCCCCAGCCCCGCATTCCCCTGCAGCTGCCGGTTCCTTCTTACACACATTTGCCACGCTGCTGCCTCTTCTAGAAACACCTTTGTCCGCCTTCTTCCACGCTGCTCGCCCGCCACAACTCCGCACAGTCTCCCCCTCTGACGTCCCAACGCCCCATGCACACATGCACGCCAGGCCAGCCCGGCTCCCACAGCGCCAGCCGCACCACTGTGTCTCACAAGCAAGATCTGTTGGCAGGCACAGCTACCCCCCCGCCCCCCCGCATCTTGAAGCAAGATCCTTTTGCTCTCTGGGTTCTTGGCACCAGGAACAGTGCCTGGCACTTAGTCCTGGATTGTTGGCTTAAATCACGGTGAAATTAGTAAAGGAAGATCTAGTTTCTAATCCCAACTTCTGAGACACTGAAACACGTGGCCACAGCACTTAACTTCTCTGAGCTTCAGTGTACCCTTCTGGGAAATGGGGGTAATGTTCCCTGTCCTTCATTGGCGAGCATCAAATGAGAGCAATGGGACTGGTCTCTGGTGTGGCAGGAGGTATAAGCACACTGTTACTTTAAGAAGTCAGCATCGGGCGCCGGGGTGGCTCAGATGGTTGGGCGTCTGCCTGCGGCTCAGGTCACCGTCCCAGGGTCCTGGGATCGAGTCTCGCATCGGGCTCCCTGCTCCGCAGGAGCCTGCTTCTCCCTCTGCCTCTCTCTCTCTCTGTCTCTCATGAATAAATAAATAAAATCTTAAAAAAAAAAAAGTCAGCATCGATGTTCCAATAACTGCTAATAATGTTGCTTCTGATCACCACCTGCTTCCCCCAGAACGGTCCCTCCCTCCCCCAGGATTGCTGGGTTTTGCCCTAACCCAGCTTCATTATCTGCTGGAAGGTGAAGGATGAGGTCTGCCCCACATCCTTCCTGTTGCAGCCCTGCCCCCTTCACTCCTCATGTGTCCTAAGAGCATAATCCTGCGTAGGAATCTCCCAGGAGCCCGAAGCCCAGGCACCATACTAGGGCTTATCCTTTTGAGTTTGACATCCCCATTGCTACTGCTCTGAACTGAAGCTGAGGGAGAGACAGGGAGGGAGGCAGAGAGAGAAAAGGGAGTCCCGGTCTGGAGCGAGGGAGTGGAGGGAGAAACAGGAGGGATCGAGGTCAGAGGGCAGTTAGGACTTCCCAAAACCCAGACACAGAATGATACAAATACCCACCACCGCACCACCACCACCTTCAGCTGCCTGGCTTCCGGGGGAGGGATAAGTGTCTTACGGCTTTCCATGACGTGGGTCCTCGGCCAGGGCTAGGGCTGTGGGGAAGGCGACATTTCCTGCCCTTGGGGGCCGGGGGGAGAGAGATGAGTTGCTGAGTGTGCACATCTTTTCAGAGCACGTACCCACACCCTTACACACCCCCTGCTCTGGGGCTCTGTTCTCAGGCCGGCCCATGGAGCTCCCCCTGGCCCAGATACGCCCCCAAGGTAAGTGTGAGGTTGGAGACTGTGGGTGGAGGGACATCCAGACCCCCATTACCCCTGCTGTCCCACTTCAGGGGTGAAGGGCCCCACCCCGAGCCAGGGCTGGCAGAGCTGACTGGCGGGGTGCCCAGAGCTCCTTCTCCTTCTCTGGGGCGCCAGTCCACTCAGCCCCGGGGACATATGTGGGACACAGGCGGCTGGGTCTGCAGAGTGCTCCTTAGAGAGGAAGGAGCAGGAGAACAAGGCCTGGGAGGCAGAGGATCTTGGCCATAAAGAGAGATCACGCCACCACCACCCCACTCCACACCCCTCGCTGTGGGACTCTCTGCTCCCCCACACCCTGTCTCCCTGGCCAGCCAGGGCCTCCTCAACTCCTTACTCCTCCCCCGTGAGAGACGCCCTGGGGTCCCACCTGCATTTCTCCTCTTGTGACTATCCCTGTCCTCCAGGTCCCTGGTCAGAGGCATGCGGGGCCCCTGGGAGCCTGGAGGAGGGGCAGTCCCTCCCCGAGAAACCCCAGCTGTCCTCTTTGTGCTAATAGGAAGCGGCCGAGCCCCTGCCCCTACCTTCAGCACCTTCCAGCCCGTGGAACTACCCTGCAGGACCTGCCAGGACGTGGGCCTGCTTCAGGGGCCCAGACTCCAGGCCCTGAAGGCTGAGGAGGCCCAGCCCAGCCCCAGGGTCGAAGTTGTCCATGCTGCGGCAGGTGGGAACTCGGCTGGCACAGCGTCCTCCTCGGCTCCCATCCCCCCACCGGTGAGGACGTGCAGATGGACCAAGGCCAACGGGGAGAAAGCAGGAATAATCTGGGGCTGCCAACAGGGCTAGGGCATGGATGGAGAGAGGGAAAGGAGATGGGGAGTATCTCCTTCCTTCACTATAGTGTCCCCTCACTGTCCCTGGGACGCTGGGGCTGAGTCCACAGGTGACCAGGGTACAGGGTACCGAGTCCCAGAAGCAGGCATCTGCATCTCTGTCCGTGGCCTCCACCTGCCCAGTGCATCCAGGCCTCAGTCCCTCTCACCCAGCAGTCCATTAGGAAGTCCTCCCTAGGATCCAGCCCAGCCCCTCCTACGGGAGGGTGAGTCCTCCCTCGTTCTGTCCTCTGGGGTGACAGGCAGCATCATGTCCCTCGTCCTGCAGGCCAGGGAATGATTTCCTCTCTTTCTGGAAGGCCTCACACTCATTGAAGCTCAGGTTAGGAGCTTACTGCTCCTGGGTTAAAAAGGCCCTCAGGCCCAGAGAGAAGTGGACAGAAATCCCCTAGAAACCAAAGCAGGTGGAGCTGAAGAAGGGGATTTAAGCTGGACCCTGAGAGGCACTTTCTGGGCAGTTATGGCCTAAAATGGGCAACTGGGATGGGGAGCAGGGGTGAGGCTGAGGAGGCGGCAGTGGGATGGCATCAGGAGGAAGCCCATGAATCATGGTTATTTCCCCCTCCTTGAACTTTTCCCCTGTTCCAGGCATCTCCTCAACTCCCAGGGGCTGCCTCCGGCCCAGAGGATGCTGGGAAGGCCGAGGAGGGGCTTGAGGAAGGAGGCCAGTCCCTGCAGGCCGAGACCCGGGCTTGGTTCCAGAAGACCCAGGCCCACTGGCTTCTGCAGCATGGGGCAGCCCCTGCCTGGTTCCATGGCTTCATCACCCGGAGGTGAGTCACAGCGGCAGAAAGGGGGGCCCAGAGACGGGCTGGGCAAGTCCTGGGTCCTGGGCCCAGCAGCAGTGCGTGCAGGCTGCAAGTCCAGCCCTGAGTCCTGGAGGCTCCCAGGCCAATCTCTGAGGCATCTGTCCTGGGGGAGGTCCGTGCAGAGGCTGCAGCCCGCTCGCTCTGGGGCCTCCGCTTCCATTCCTGTCTCTTGGCCTCCAGTCCTCATGGTTTCTCCGGTCTACCACCTTCCTTGTCTCCCTGCTAGGCCGTCCCTCCCGCCACATCTCTCAGCTTTGCTTTCCTCTTCCCCAGCCTGTAGTCAGTTACCACCCCAGGGTACCCCCACCAGGCTGCCCTCCAGGATGAGGCCACAGGAGGATGCAGGGCTGGGAGCTCTCCTGGGTGGGACCCCTGGCCCCGTGCTCTCCAGTCCCTGCGCAGACTGGACCCACATTCTCTCTGCCATCCCCACCCTCCTCCGACACCTGAACCTGCTTGGTTGGGGGCTGGGGTCCGCCGGAGAGCCGGGGACAGGCCCGAGGCTGGAAGAGTCTTCTCCATCGCCCACAGGGAGGCCGAGAGGCTGCTGGAGCCCAAGCCTGAGGGATGCTACTTGGTGCGGTTCAGCGAGAGCGCTGTGACCTTCGTGCTGACCTACAGGTGAGGGGCGGGAGCCCGGAGGCGGAGCTTCGGCCCCGGGGCGAAGTGGGCTGGGTGCTCCTGACGCGGGAGGGGCAGGGGCCGGCTGCGAGGGAGGGCCTGGCACGGCGTGCGGCTCTGATGCGACGGGCGTCCTCCAGGAGCCGGACTCGCTGCCGCCACTTCCTGCTGGCCCAGCTCCGGGACGGGCGCCACGTGGTGCTGGGCGAGCACAGCGCCCACGCGCGGCTGCAGGACCTGCTGCGACACTACACGGCGTGCCCGCTCGGCCCCTACGGGGAGACGCTCACCGAGCCCCTCGTCCGCCAGGTACGCCCGGACCCCGGTACGCTGGGACCCCGGCCGCAGGAGCCGCCTTCTCATCCCGGCCTGCGACCCAGCCATAGGTCCCTCGTCAAGCCTTGTTGCATTTTTACAACCACAGGCACAAATGGAGACTGGCCTGGCCTGTGTTCCGGGTGGAATTAAGGTCAATGCTAGACACAGCCTGTGACCAGAGCTACTACCCCCACCACCACCCCCGTTGGTCCCCTTGCTATCTCCATCCCCTGTTCCTCACCCAGGGAGCCCCACCAGGTCCACATTTCTGTGCCCCTCCCCCACACATCCTCCACCAGCACCAGCTTGCTTTGTCCTCCTGGATCCCCTGGCCACCCCACCCACCATCCCACTGCACCAAATCCCTGAGGCCTCGTTCCTTCCCAGCAGACGCCTGAGCCTGCAGGACTTTCCCTGAGCACTGAAATGTCAGACTCTGGAAACAAGGACCCACACCCTCACTATAGCCGGACCGTCAAGAAGTCGCAGAACGTGACCCCCACGCCGAAGGAGGGGCCCGGGGAACAGAAGGAGGTATTGGGCTGCAGGGGCTGAGCGAGGGGAAGGGGGCGCGGCAAAGGGAGGGTCCAGCGCTGGGGCAGGGCCTGCGGGAGGGGAGGGGCCGCGGGACGTGGGCGGGGCCCCGGGGCTGCAGCCTCCGCCCAGCCTGGGTCGCTCTGACGCCCCCTTCTCCCCGGCCTGGCCTTCTCACCCTGTCTCCCCAGCCGCCCAGGCCCAAGCCTCCCGTGCCCGCCAAGCCTCAGCTGCCCCCCGAAGTCTACGCGAGCCCGGCCCCGAGGCCGCGCCCGGCCCCGCCCCCCAAGCCCTCCAACCCCATCTACCAGGAGCCTGACGAACCCATCGCCTTCTATGCCATGGGGCGGGGCAGCCCCGGGGAAGCCCCCAGCAACGTCTACGCCGAGGTGGAGGTGCTGCCGGGCGCTGGGGGCCAGCCCTGCGGCCTCGGGCACCTGGCCCTGCGCAGGTGCAGGTCCAGGCCCGTCGCGGGAGGCCAGGTAAAGCGGCGCAGGGAGCAGGCGGGCCGCTGGGAGGAGGTCCTGAAAGCCAGATTGGGGTGCTCAGCGAAGGTGTTCAGAGTGGATGCCAGGGTCAGGGTGAGGGTCAGAGGTCTGAGGCCGCATGGGAAAGACGGAGGCTCGGTCCGCCAGTAGCCCTTTCCCGGGCCCAGAAGTGGCTCCCTGTCATCTCCCTGCAGTCTCGGGACCGGCCTCCCCTTGGTCAACCCCCTCCACTTCTCAGAGGAAATAGTGGCCCAGGCCTGGGCCTCGCCCCCCCTCCCCAGGGGAGCCTGCATTTTTGTCCCTGTCCCTCTCACCCAGTCCCGGCCACCTGTATCCCGTCCTGTGCCACCATCTTGGCTCCAACCATCATCCTGTCTTCCTGATTGGAACTTGGGCCTCTCCCGCTCTGGCTCCCTCCCCTCCGCCTTCAAGGCCCACCATCCTGAGGAAGAAGAGCCCTTGGAGTCCCTCGTGTCATCTCAGATGAGCTCAGGGGAGGGGGCACCTGCACACCTGCTCCTCCTCACACTGCCCCCTCCCACTTCCACCCCCCCCCCCACCTCCCCTGTCCTCTGATCCTGTGAGTCAGTGTCCCAGTCCAGGGCTGCACTGGACCTCCCGGGCACTCCCACCCTCTCCCTGGGCCTCTGCCCCCCTCCGCAGGCCCTTCCCCACCGTCCCTGCGATGCCCCAGGCCTGCCTCAGCCCCTGAGCCTGTACCCCCACCCCCACCCCCTGCTGCAGCGCTAGAGATGAGCCAGCAGCCCACCCCTGTCCGTGCCCACTGTCCTCCAGGCTCCCGCTCAGCCCCCAGCGCCCCACGGCCTCCTGAACTCCACACAGCAACCCGCTCTCACCCTTCTCCCCAGACTGCCCCTCCTCTATCTCCCAGCCGGACTGATGACTCTCCAGCCACCTGACTGTCCAAGCTAGAAGCCCCAGGGCTCCCTCGACATCCCCTCCCCATCCCGACTCCTCATAGGCCCCGATTCCTGCTGGGTCCCTTTCCCTGGTGTCAGCCTCATCATCCCTCATCAGGATTTCCCAAGAGCTTCTTAACTGGTCTAACCACCAGTCTTTCCACTTCTGACCCACTCTGCCTCAAGGAAGCTAGATGGTCTTTCTAAAACAGCTACCTGGCCCACGCGGCCGTCCACAGTGGAGGCAGAGGACCACCTCCACAGCTGCTCCATCCTCCCAGAGCTGTTCACGTCTCTCTGAGCACACCCTCCCACTGCCCGGTGACCTTCTAGTCATCCTTCAAGACCAGCTTGCCCTTCTCCCTGCAGACTTCCCAACACGACCACAGAGGCCATCCACTGCGCTTTATACACACCTGCTGCGCCACTGATCACCTGGGACCTGTCTCCCCTCTTCCCCAGCAGAGCGCAAGCTGCCTGAGAGCAGGGGCTGGGACGTATTCACCTGTCTCCAGAGCACCCTGGCACAAAGCAGGTGCTCAGGAAATGGTTGCTGAATGAATGAGAGCGGTTTAGACCTCCTCTGTGCAGGCCAACCTCCGTTAAGACCAGAGGACAGCCCCTGAGGCTGCAGGTAGGCCTGAGAGGCAGAGGGCAGAGGATGTGACCTCGGATCATCCTTCTCTGCAGAATTCAGGTGGCCGGCAACCACACTCTGAGAACTCTGTGCCTGGACAAGGCCCTCCCATGCCCCACCAGCCCCTGCCCAGCTGGGGGCACACCCTCCCTCACAAGCTTTCTAGACAGAGGACAGAAGACAAAGGACAGGCGTGGCTTCCCCTGGGGCCTCCTCAGGAACCCGGTGAGTCTGAGCTGGGGGAGGATAGCCCAGGATACCGGGTCCGCAGACCTTTGCACACCAGGCACCCTTCTCAGGAAATGTGTGTGGAACAAACCGTAGGCAATCAGAGCTAGCACGGACCCCGGCCGTCACCTGTTGCGAAGATAGCGCAAAGGTGTCATCTTGCATGCCAACTGCCATCCATTGGTCGTGGCTGCCTGGAGCACTGCTCTGGGAAGGATGCTCGGTCATCTCCGCACTCAGCAGAAAAGAGCACCATGATTGATTAGTGATGTCTGCTGTGGGCAGGGAGGCAAAAGGAGCAGTGTCTCCCATGCCCTTACTGATCCAGGCCAAGTCCCTGGCGGTGCAGATAAGGAGACAAAGCCAGAGAGGGGTAGTGACTCGGCCAAAGCCAAGGACTAGAACCCAGGCTTCGTCGTTCCCGTGTGGCACTCTCTTACCCCGCATCCTCCTCTCCACAGGAAATGTCAGAGATTTCCTCAGATAGGCAATCTGGCTACTTTCCAGAGTTCCACCGCACGGAGGTCTGGGTGCCGTTTCCCTCCTCCAGATCCCAGCTTAGCCCTGTTTCCTGGACAGATCTGGCCCCTCTCCCCGAAAGAAGCCTGGAGTTCGAGGAGCAAAGGTGGACTCGGCTCCCTTTTAGGGACACACGCACTGGTTCCGTCCCGGGAGTCCCCGAGAATCCGGGGGCTCAGTGATCCAAGGGCCTCTGAGGAAGTGTGCTAGGACAGCCCTGCTGCCTCCTACTGCCCTGGCTTCTCCTCCCAGAGTCTGATTTCCTTGGCCCTCTTGAGCCTTTGGGTCTGGGCCCTGGTCCAATGCTGCTGTTGTCTGAGGAAGGGTTTGGCGAGAACAGATGTTAGAACTTGTTTGTTGATTCTTGTCTGGCTAATAAATCATCGCCAACCACCTCTCCCCACAGGGATCCAAGTATTCCAGCCTCCTTCTGTCTGTCTCACACACTCTCTCTCTTTCTCCTATCGTGGAAGGTAAGGGGTTGAAATGCCACTGCAGTGAGGGGAGCAGGTCTGGGGGTTCCGAGATACCTGGGCAAGGGTCACAAACCTGGGGGCTGGGGGGCTGCAAGGCAAGGAACCGCAAAGTCTCTCTTGGCTGGGCTGGGCAGGTAGCCAGGGGCAGAGGGGTGGCTGCATCACCTGGGGGACGCCAGGAAAGAAAGAGGGGCAGGGAGGAGAGTGGTTGAGGGGTAGGCCCTGCACCCCCTTCCCCAACTCCCCTACCAGTACAGGACTGGGGGGCCTCCCGCAGTGGCTGAGAATCTGTCTTCCCAGCCTCTCGGGCTTTGGCCTTGCCCAGTTAAGGACCCCATTCCTCCCCTGTCCCTCTTGTGAGGCTTCTTCCCCTCCCTACCCAGACCCACTTCAGGACCTGCCACCTGCCCTGGGCAAAGCTCTGGGCTTCGACCCCCTGGAGGAATCTGCCTTGGGGCTTGTTTTTCTCTCAGACTGGGGCTCTCTGAGCCTGGGCCACGGTGTGCCCCCCAGGAGCTGCTCGAGGCTCTGGGTGCCCCTGTGGTCCCATCGGCGCAGCCAGTCCTTATACTCTGTCCCACGAGAGCCCAGTCAAGACAGTCTGGTCGGGGCCCCCCCTCCTGCCAAGGGGGCCCAGAACCTGCTGAGGCACAGAAATCCCGCAGACCTCCCCTGAAGAGGCGCTCCCCAGGCTGAGGTGGTGCGGGCGGCGGCCACGCCACCCCCAGCCTGGCAGCGGCACCAGCCCCCGTGCCTAGTGCCTCCCCCACACACACACACCCCGCCTTCCCAGCCCATGCTCATCGGCTGAAGGAGAGCTTCGGCTGCTGAGTCAACAGTCAGGGTTCCACTCCCTTCTGTCTGCAGGTCTCCTGAGCAAGAGGAGAGATGGGGAGCGAGTCGGACGGGAGGGGAGGGCAGGGGAGCAGAAGGCTGTCTCAGAGCAGACTGGGGGGGCGCTCCTGCGGGGATGGAGGGGGCAGAACAAGAGGCTTACTGTCAGAGCTGGAAGTCAGGGTCTGAAAACGGCATTTCCTTACACCTGGGGATACAACGGGCCGGTGCAGGGAGGGGGCAGAAATGCCTAGTGACCCCCGTTGGTGTTTCTGAAGGAGCAAAGGGGGGGGCAGCAAAGCTCTCCCTCCCTCGGCAGCGCCTCATGGCTAGGGGTTGGCTCGCCCAAGGGGTGCTGGGAGAACCGGGCGGTGGCATCAGCCAGAAGCCTGGGTGCTGTCGTGGCGTGGTGCTGGCTAGTGGCATGGCGGCCCTTCCCCTGCCCACTGGCCCCCACGGAGCGCCTCCTTGCTTGCACACGGGGCGGCTGGACAGTCAGTGAGGGACTCAGGGAAGCAGGACTGCTGGGGCTCCAGGGCACGGCGGACCCTTTGTGGCTGCTTTTCTTTTGGGTTCCACCAAATAGGAAACTGAGGTCTGCAGAGGGGAGGTGACTGGGAGCTGGAAGCAGTCAGGCCCACATCGGGTCAGCCCAATCCGGTGCTCCCCAGGTACCAGGGGCCCCTCCCAGGCCAAAGGATAAGACTCCCGGTCCTCTCAGGGCCTCCAGCTGCAGGCCCAGCCCCCAAGACCCGGGTGGGGGAAGTTTCCCCTGCTCACCTCACCCACCAAGACCCCTGCATCATCCCACCCACTCCATTCCCGAGCTGCGGCGGGGCGCTGTGGGGGGCGCTGCGGGGGGCTGCTGAGCCGGGTTGCTGGGGGGGGCGCTGAGCCGGGGTGCTGCGGGGGTCCACTGAGCCAGGACACTGCGAGGGTGCGCTGAGCCGGGGTGCTGCGGTGGGGCGCAGCGGGGGTCCGCTGAGCAGGGGTGCTGCGGCGGGACGCAGCGAGGGTCCGCTGAGCAGGGGCGCTGCGGGGGTCCACTGAGCCGGGGTGCTGCGGCAGGGCGTAGCGAGGGTCCACTGAGCAGGGGTGCTGCGGCGGGGCGCTGCGGGGGTCCGCTGAGCAGGGGTGCTGCGGCGGGGCGCTGCGGGGGTTCGCTGAGCAGGGGTGCTGCGGCGGGACGCAGCGAGGGTCCGCTGAGCAGGGGGACTGCGGGGGTCCACTGAGCCGGGGTGCTGCGGCAGGGCGCAGCGAGGGTTCGCTGAGCAGAGGTGCTGCGGCGGGGCGCTGCGGGGGTCCGCTGAGCAGGGGTGCTGCGGCGGGCCGCTGCGGGGGTCCACTGAGCCGGGGTGCTGCGGCAGGGCGTAGCGAGGGTCCACTGAGCGGGGGTGCTGCGGTGGGGCGCTGCGGGGGTCCGCTGAGCAGGGGGACTGCGGCGGGGTGCAGCGAGGGTCCGCTGAGCAGGGGTGCTGCGGCGGGGCGCAGCGAGGGTCCGCTGAGCAGGGGTGCTGCGGGGGTCCGCTGAGCCGGGGTGCTGCGGCGGGGCGCAGCGAGGGTCCGCTGAGCAGGGGTGCTGCGGGGGTCCGCTGAGCCGGGGTGCTGCGGCGGGGCACTGCGAGGGTCCGCTGAGCCGGGGTGCTGCGGGGGTCCGCTGAGCAGGAGTGCTGTGGAGGGGCACTGCGAGGGTCCGCTGAGCCGGGGTGCTGCGGCGGGGCGCAGCGGGGGTCCGCTGAGCCGGGGTGCTGCGGCGGAGGCGCTGCAGCCCGGCCGGGATGGAGAAGCTGAGGAACTCCTACAGGAGAAGGACTGGGGCAGTTTGTGCGGCAGGCGGTTCCTCCCCAGCCAGGGACCGCGGTGCTACAGGGGAAGGGCATTTCCCAGCTGGCTCCTTCTGCCACGGTCCCTCCAGCCCTCCCCCTGCCCTCCACACAGGACTTTCTCGGGCTCGGGGCACTCAGAGCTGAGAGAGGACAGTTTCTCAGCCCAGTCTGGACCTACAGAAGGCTCGCGGGGGGCACAGCTCTTCCCTCCAGCACCGTGGCCGACCTGTCGGCTCTCTGCACTTTTCCCGAGCTGTCCCCTTCATCCTGTGTGCTCCCTCAGCTCACATAGTACACGCTCAGGGAGGCGCCCTGGAAGTCTGGCTCCCGGGCAGGGGGTGACCCCTTCTGTCCTGGAGCACCACGCACAGCGGGAGGATTGGGGGCCAAGAGCTGAGGCCCCGCCCTCAGCTACCTCCCTGTCATAGGACATCTGTCCCCACCTGAAACAAAGCTGGGCAGAGGAAGAGGAGGCCAACAAGGCTAGGAGCAGGCTGCACCATGCACTCCGGCGCCTTCGGGCACAGGCCAGTGCCTCCCGGGGCCCTGGGGGGGGGGGCGGCGGCCTGGATCCATTCTGACCAAAGCCCTTGCCCTTCCTCCCTCTTCCCCTCGGCTGGTGCTGCCATTCCAGCTTTAGCCAAGTATCATTCCTATTCCTCGTTCTTCCCTCCATCCTGGTCTGTCTTCCCTTTGCTGTTTATCAGAACTCTACTACCTCCAGGAAGCCTTCCCAAATGAGGACTGTCCATTTCTAATCTGCATTTCTCTTGGTGACCAGGAAACTACATCCACCAAGTAAAATGTCACCTTTGGGCGCCTGGGTGGCTCAGTTGGTTGAGTGACTGCCTTCAGCTCAGGTCATGACCCTGGAGTCCCAGGATCGAGCCCCGCATCGGGGTCCCTGCTCAGCGGGGAGTCTGCTTCTCCCTCTCCCACTCCCCCCTCTTGTGCTCGCTCTCTCTCAAATAAATAAAATCTTTAAAAAAAAAAAAGTCACCTTTGGTAGGACTAAGAAGTGGCTTTAAAAAAAGTGGTGTAAGCTATGGGGCGCCTGGGTGGCTCAGTTGGTTGAGCGACTGCCTTCGGCTCAGGTCATGATCCTGGAGTCCCGGGATCGAGTCCCGCATCGGGCTCCCTGCTCGGCAGGGAGTCTGCTTCTCCCTCTGACCCTCCCCCCTCTCATGTGTTCTCTCTCTCTCTCTCATTCTCTCTGTCTCAAATAAATAAATAAAATCTTTAAAAAAAAAAAAAAAAGTGGTGTAAGCTATTGCAGAGCACAGAAGTGGGAGGCCAGAGGCTTACAGATAACTGGCTCAAGTCCATCCACTTCCAGAAGACGCTGGGACCCTCCGTGCCCAGAGCGCCTCCAGCTCCATCATGATGCAAGCCCCCTGAGTGAGGACGCGGGACTCAAGTCCCAGGGGTGTGGCAAGCCGGGAGGGCAGGGCTGCATCTGCAGCATCTTGGGTGCAGCAAAGATCCTCGGGATCTGGGGGCGCCTGGGTGGCTCAGTCGTTAAGCATCTGCCTTCGGCTCAGGTCATGATCCCAGGGTCCTGGGATCGAGCCCCACGTCAGGCTCCCTGCTCTGCGGGAAGCCTGCTTCTCCCTCTCCCACTCCCCCTGCGTGTGTTCCTGCTCTATGTCTCTCTCTGTCAAATAAATAAATAAAATCTTTAAAAAAAAAAAAAAGATCCTCGGATCTCAGACTTTGGGCCCTGTGGAGCCTACCTCACCACCTACAACACCCCAGGAGGGTGACCTCGGCCACCGCCCCCAGTGCCTCTGAGGACCACAGAAGTGGTAGTGGGTTGTTGCTCCTTCCCGAAGACTGGCTGGATGCATGGACGTGGACCACTACAGCCCCAGTGTCCCTGTGGGATGCAGGAGCCCTGTCTGGCTCCAACCCGAAGTAGGTCAGATTTCAGATAAGTGGGTGGTTTTCCTGTAACTGACGAAAGCCTCCCCTGTGCTTAATGAGAAACAGACTCCTCAACTTACCCAGCACACACGACCGGGGGCACGGGGAGACCCTCCCTCCTGCTGCCTCCCTCTCACCCCAGGTCCCCACACCACACGCTTCCAACTGCCCCCGTGGCCAGAACCTTCTGTCCATCACCAGGGCTGTCAGTCCTTCCTCCCGGCGCTTTCCCGTTGAGAAGCCTGCAGCAGCTGGAGGCGAGCCGCTGCGCCCAGTCAGCTCCCCCGGGCCGGGCACCAGACGTTTCTCCACAGGACTCCGCCAGAACCTGGTCACAGGAGCGGGAAGCGCTGCAGCTCAGCCCCTACCGGAGCCCCACTGCCCTCGGCAACACGCTTCACAGTGGTGTGCACGAGGACCCGCATGGTTCTGGCACCAGGGTGTGCACTTCCCACCCCTCGGGAACCCCGTGCTGCTGGCGGGCATCCCAGTGTAGAAGCGTGAACTGAGGCCCGTGACCCTGTCGCCCCCCTCCCGCTCTAGCATAAAGCTCAGGGTGCAGAAGTCTCCGAGGAGATCTGTCTAGCCCCCCAGCCCTCCACAAAGCTTCCAAACCAGTCAAGGCCAATGGCAATCAGTGTGAACGCGCATCCTCTTCAGGGACAGACACTCGCCACTTCTGCTGGACTGAATTTGCTAACGACTCTCTGGTGTCACGGGAAGAACCTCCTTGACTTCCTCTCATCTTCAAAGATAACTGAGACCAGCAATACTTTCCGATTTGGGACCACAGGCCTCTGCCCCACGCAAAGCTGTACACATAATTCCTAGGGTCTTCGATGGCCGTGAACCCAGCTTAGAAGGTGGGCACAGAGGAAAAGGCAAAGCCATCGCTGAGGCAGCTCATGACGGTTCGGAGGGTGCTCTACACAAGGGTAATGTCAGATCCAGGAATGGGAGAACAAGTGAGAAAGATCCAGAATGGAAAAAACGAGACCACACTAAAAAGTAGGAAAGGGGTTAGGGCAAGCAACGTCTGTCAGACTGAATGTTTTATTTCAACAGACATCCCTGGTTTAAAAAAAAAAAAAAAAAAAAAGTGGAGAGAGGGGCTCCCCATTTCATCACACCCACCAGGGAGCCCCACTCCCATCCAGGAACTCAGAGCCCCATCTGAAGCATCGCTTGAGTCTTTCTTTGCTAGCTCCAAGACAGAGGAGCTGAATTTTCTAACTTTTGTTAAGAAAAATCTATCAAATGTGTTCATTCTCGCAGAGGCGAGGGCCAGGTCCTCCGGGATAGAGACCCTGGGCCTGGAGCAGCGGGGTCCCCGAGGTGAGGCCAGGCGCCAGGCGGCAGGAGCCCCAGAAACGGTCAGGTCCAGAGCCCTAGAATCCATACTTGGCTTGGGTCTGCCGACGGCTGAGTTTGTTCTCCGACCAGGTGTTCTTCAGCTCCAGCTCCCGCTCCTTAGCCTGTGGCAAGGGACACGGGTGTGGTGAGCTGAATGGGGTGCTGAGGAGCCTCTCGCTCGCCTCTGCAAGCTTCCCAATCTAACATCTTTCTCCCCTGGAACAGGTATGGCAAAATAGCAAATCCTCTGAAAGACTTCACTTTCTCTTATTTAAGAAGAAGGGGAAGACCCTGGGAAAGCAGAGAAGAAACATCTCTTCGGGAAAGCTGACAGCATCTCCCTGGGGGCCAACAGGGTTGAAGCAGAATAAAAACTCAAGAATCCTGGTCCTGGGGCACCTGGCCAGCTCAGTTGAAGGAGCATGCCACTCTTGATCCCAGGGTCACGAGTTCAAACCCCACGTGGGGTGTAGAGATTACTGAAAAATAAAATAGGGGCGCCTGGGTGGCTCAGTCGGTGAAGCGTCTGCCTTCAGCTCAGGTCATGATCCCGGGGTCCTGGGATCGAGTCCTGCATTGGGCTCCCTGCTCAGTGGGGAATCTACTTCTCCCTCTACCTTTCTCCCATGCTTGTATGCTCTCTCTCTCAAATAAACAAATAAAATCTTTAAAAAGAAACATATAAAAATAAAATAATTAAAAAAAAAAAAGAATCCTGGTCCCTTACCTGCTGGAATTAAAACTGAATCACTCAAGTGGAAAATGGACAAAGGAGAGCTAGAGTATGCATCTGAAAGGAAGACAAATCAGATGCCTTGGATGCCTGACCAGCCAACGGGAGGAGACATGGAGGAGAGGACAGCAGAGGACTGTGGATGATGGGGGAGGACTGGGGAGGACGGCCTCAAGACGTGGACAGGGCCACACAGGACACCACCCCCACAATAGCTACATCAGGGTATGCAGTTTTGCTGTTGTGCTGAATACGGTGGATGTGGTACCCGAGAAATTCACACCTCTCTCCAGCGCAAACAGAAGCTGTGGCAAACAGACTGGAAGGTACCAGAACTGAGACTTTCCTCTGCTGACCTCAATGTGGCACCTGGGGAGTGAACGAGCACCACCCTAAAGAAGGGCTCGTTGACCCCACCCCACAAGAGTTAATGGATGCCTGCTCATCTCCCCTGGATGAGGGGCAGGGATTAAGAGTTTGGGTTTGAAAGATGTTCCTACCCTCAAATCCTTTCCCTACAAAAAACAAAATAGGGTAGGACACAAGGGGGTCCCTGAAAAAAAAAGATGAAACCATGAAAGGAACAATGAAAGCAGATTTCCCACTGAAATCCACGGGCAGCAGGTGCGCCCCCAGGGAAAGGGCCAGGACAGCATGCAGTACAGCAGGTCTCAAAAACATGTCTGTTTAATGATTAAATGAGTATTTCAAAGTTGCTGGGTCCTATCAGATAAGTAACATTCTAATTCCAAAAGACATTTTTGGATTATCTGTGATTTTTAATTATCGTGTTGATATTTCCTGCCACAGAAGTGGAGAATACAAAGCCAACCTCCTGGGGCGCCTGGGTGGCTCGTCGGTTAAGTGTCCCACTCTTGATTTCAGCTCAGATCATGATCTCAGGGTCATGGGATGGAGCCCCGTATCAGGCTCCGCGCTGAGCACGGAGTCAGCTTGGGATTCTCTCTCCCTCTGCCTCTCCCCCTCCGCTTCTCCCCTTGCTGGTGTGCTCGCTCACGCGCTCTCTCTCAAATAAATAAATAAAATCTTAAAAAAACAAAACCAGGGCGCCTGGGTGGCTCAGTCGTTAAGCGTCTGCCTTCGGCTCAGGTCATGATCCCAGGGTCCTGGGATTGAGCCCCGTGTCAGGCTCTCTGATCAGCGGGAAGCCTGCTTCTCCCTCTCCCACTCCCCCTGCTTGTGTTCCTGCTCTCGCTATCTCTCTGTTAAATAAGTAAATGAAATCTTTAAAAAAAAAAAAAAAAACAAAACCAACTTCCTTATCAGGTGGATATTTTGAATAAAAGGTGAACCAATCCTTTTCTTTAAAATAGTTTCTTAAATCCCTAAGTAAGCTTGATGTTTATTTATTTTTGATAAACTAGCTCTTTAAAAGAACCATATGAGAAACCACTTCACTGCTCTCTGCGTTTACGTTTCAATGTCTAAATTATTTGCACTTGAGTCTTCGGGGAAGTGAGGCAGGAGCGCCGTGGGTGATTCTGATTCTGAAGGACACATCTCCCCCTAGTGGCCATGTGGAGAATCCGCCGTGGCCTAGGCGGTGTGAGACACTCCCGCCTGGGCGGGGCCTGGCCAGCACTCTCCCAGGCTTTCAGGGCCCTGCGGGCCTCAGGCCCAGGCCCCCAGCCCTCTCACCTGATGGATCAGGTACGTGATCTGGTGCTTCCGCCGCTGCTGGCCTGTTGGCTGCTCACCTTTCTTCTGCGAGGGAAGAAAACACAATCATTAAGCCACAGGAAGAAAAGTAGAAGTATCTCAAGTGCCCAGACGGTGCAAGGCTGGGGACTGAAAAACCAACCCACAGCCCAAATCCTGGGGGAGAAAAGTCAGCTTGGAGCTATTTTTAGGTTTATATACTTACAAAACAGTTTTTATTAAAGCCATTATGCAAAAAACCCAGGCTCAGAAGACCTGCCTGAAAAAGGCTGCTAATATCCCTACTGGACTGGAACTACTTTGAGGTCAGGACTGTCTTTCATTTCTTTGGTAACCCCACCCCACCCCCGCAACAAGCACAGGGCTCTGCCCACAGTTGGACACTTGATGCCAGCTAGTGCCTGCAGGGGTCTAAAACCGCGTCCGTTCCAGGGGACAGGCGACCTCCGTCCCTCCAGACCCTCACAGCCCTGCCCGTCCCCCCGGGCCCCTCATCTGTTCCCTTCTCCCGTCGGTGCGTACAGACACCCTGCAATTCAAATTTCCACTGTCATCCCACCTGTCTCCAATCTTTCAGCCTTGGCCCGTAACTGCACTGAAGCCCTAACCGAGCTCTGATGCAAACGCTTTACTGCCAAAGTCGATATTGGTCCTGTGGTCTTCCTGCCCTACGCCAGAGCTGTCTCAGACCAGAAGCTTCCTAATCAGCCCCACCCAGCTCCCAGCACTCCTCTCTGGAGTGTCCTCAGCATGCCTGTCATCCCTCGTCAACACTCAAGCGTCCTGATGTCTCTCTCGCAGCTCCGCTGTAAACGCCTCAAGGACAGGACCCGTATCTTTTTCTTCTTTTTAAAAAATCTAGCTTTAAGGGTGCCTGGGTGGCTCAGTCGTTAAGCGTCTGCCTTAGGCTCAGGTCATGATCCCAGGGTCCTGGGATCGAGCCCCACATCGGGCTCCCTGCTCAGCAGGAAGCCTGCTTCTCCCTCTCCCACTTCCCCTGCTTGTGTTCCTGCTCTCACTATCTCTGTGAAATAAATAAAATCTTTAAAAATGAATAAATAAATAAAATAAAAGATCTAGCTTTAATACAAGGAAATGGTGCAAAGAGAACCCGGACCCAGGAAAACAGCAAACTCGCAACTCCTTGCTGCTGTGCGACATCACTTAACGTGACCGTCCAAGACAGCAAACATCAACCACCCCCGGCCCGCGGGGAGCGCCATTACTATGCGATGATGCTTCTCGACCCATAGTCAGGAGAGCGTGCTCTCCTAAGTGGTTTTTCCAGGAAACAGTGATGGATCTATGCTGATCTAACCACAATCCTTTGCTCTGTCCTGTATGACCGCCAGCATTCAGTGAAAACAAACGGCTGGGGCTCAGATGGCCATCTGTGGCCACAGAACAAAGCAGAGAAAGTCGGGGGGGGGAAAAGGGAATAAGATGCCCGACCTTGGCCTTGCTGGTGCTGGGCTCAAATCCAGGGCTTCCCCACATTACCCCCCTGTGGCAGGCTCATAAATGTCCACATTTGCTGTACTCAGCTACTAGGTGGAGAGGGGTTCATCACACTGAAGAAAATGAACACGGAAAGGCAGGAGCTCGGTGTGGGAAGCGTGAGGAATAAAGCATCTGAAAAGCCCACAGCTGGCTACAATAAATAACAGAAAGAAAGCAGAGAGGAGGGGTTGTGCACGCAGATGCTAAGCCCCCAGGACTCTGCTGTTATGCCCACACCTCAAAGACGTGCTGAGCCAGGCCCCAGCTCGAACGGACGGAGGAGGGATGTGACCGTAGACAGAGGGCAGAGCAGCTGCGGGCTCCGTCCAGCGAGGGAAGCAGCCACAATATACCAAAGCTCTTCCCAAGTGCAGGATGGGAAACTGCTCCAACTGCTCAATTTCAGCAACCAGACTCCACCACCCAGATGGAAAGCAAAGTGCTGCGAAGTTCTGAAGGCAGAGGTTGCATCCGTGAGGCTTGGCGCACACGCCATAGCTCGGGCAGCAGGCACGTGTGAAAGGTGCTGGGGCAGTAACAATCGGGTGTGGAGTCAGGACAGGGGTAGGCCTAGATTTTGCTTTGGGGCCACACAACAGACCTTCCCACTTACTTTGCTGAATGACTTCATGGTTTTCTCTTCTGTCAATGACTTGGTCATCCACTGCTGGGCCCCACTGAGCTGGTCATCACCTTTGATCTCCACAAAGTTGACCTCCTCTCTCCCTCGGTTCCTCTTGCCCTGCAGCCGCTTAAACTGGGAAAGGGAAAATAAAGCAGAAGTAGGAGCTCTGGGTGGGAGATCAGGGGATGTCACTAACAATCCAGAATTTATGGAATGGTTTTGTGACTTCTCACCCCCACTGCGCCCCCAATTCCCCGACCCCCCCATGTAATACCCCTTTTCACCCCACCCCTACCAAGCTCCCCTGATGCCATATGAAAGGCTGCTTCTCAGAAGTTCTCCTGCCCTCAGGGAAAGGGAGGCCAAGGCAGCACTCCCAAACATGAGTGAGTGCAGGAGATCACTGCTAGGAATTTGTACTCAAATTATACACACATTGTATCTACCTAAAAGGACGGTATACAATTTTCAAATTAAGAATTCAGGCTGAAAAAAAAAAAATCTAGGATTTCTCCTCTAAAACTTGGTTTTCACACGTCTGCTCCTTCTCATGGGTTTGGTATCACAAAATCAGCAGACCCCACACCAGAGTGGACCCAGAGAGGGAACTGGGGAGAGGAGTCTCGTAAGAAAGGCCTGGCAAATTTTCTAAGAGACTGCTACTCTCTCCTGTCCCTCCTCACCAAAAATGCAGATCACATCAAAGTCACCCAAAGATGTGCCTGGAAGGTAGTGTGGGTGGGGACTCTAATGAAAACCACTCGAGGGACGCCTGGGTGGCTCAGTTGGTTAAGCGACTGCCTTCGGCTCAGGTCATGATCCTGGAGTCCCTGGATCGAGTCCCGCATCAGGCTCCCTGCTCGGCAAGGAGTCTGCTTCTCCCTCTGACCCTCCCCACTCTCATGTGCTCTCTCTCATTCTCTCTCAAATAAATAAATAAAATCTTTAAAAAAAAAAAAAAACCACTCAGGGCACCTGGGTGGCTCAGTTGGTTAAGCGACTGCCTTTGGCTCAGGTCATGATCCTGGAGTCCCCCGATCGAGTCCCGCATCGGGCTCCTTGCTCAGCAGGGAGTCTGCTTCTCCCTCTGACCCTCCCCCCTCTCATGCTCTCTGTCTCTCCTTCTCTCTCTCACAAATAAATAAAATCTTAAAAAAAAAGAAAGAAAGAAAAGCACTCAGGGGCGCCTGGGTGGCTCAGTTGGTTAAGTGTCCGACTCTCGATTTCGGCTCAGGTCGCGATCTCAGGGTCCTGGGATTCCAGCCCCAGGTCGGGCTCCCTGCTCAGTGGGGAGTCTGCTTCTCCCTCTCCCTCTGCCCCTCCCCACTGGTCGTTCTCTCTCTCTAATAAAAACATTTAGGGAAAAACAAAACAGAACACTCAGAGACTTGCGTGGAACCCAGGTCCTGGTGTGAGCATTATTAGCGAGGCTCTGAGGGGCACCCCACCCACAAAAAACGAACTTTCGGCACAGGATGAGCTCTCCGCTGCCTCCTAGGCAGGGGACAAAAAGGGCCTAACTACGGAACTGGCCGAGGATATACCCCCAGGGGAGCCGGTGAACACGACGTTAAGCACAGGAGGCAAACTGCAGAGGGACGGACACTCTTCTGTGAAGAGGTGAGCAGACAGTTATTTTTCACAAGAACCTGCGCGTGAAGAGGCAGCGCCCCGGATTCCTCCAGCCCCTCCTAACGGGCCACGACCTCGCTTTGCATCGTCGCACAGCCCGACGGCACCCAGCGGACGCGCGGCCTCACCCCTCCTCGCGCGGAGCCCCGGGCGTATTCGCGGCGGCGGCTCTTCCCGCCCCAAATCCCTCCCCGCGGACGCGCGCCAGGCGGGCGACGCACGCGCCCCCCCCCGCTCCCCTGCAAGCACGCGCGGCCGCGTGACCCGGCTCTAGTCGGGGGACGGAGCGCGAGGGCTCGGACACCCCTGGGGGGTCCCCTGGGCGGCGCGGGAAGGCGTCCTCCCTCGGCGCCTCCGCACCGGCCGCCTCGGCGCCTCGGCGCCTCGGCGGCCCGGAAGGCCGGCCACAACCGGCACGGCAAACCGCTCGTCGGGGGGCCGGCGCGGGCCTGCCCGCCTCCCCGCTCTTCGAGGAGGAGAAACAGGCCTTCTCTGCTCTAAGCCCCCACGCGCTGGAGCTGCTCAGTTATGTGAATCCTCGCTGACTGGCTAAAAACGGCTTCTTCGTTTCAGACTTGAAACCTGGAGTCCACGGGTCAGGGACGGTCCCCCGCTTGAACTTACCGCTTCGTCATCGATGAAGGAGGCGTCGGGGGCGATTTCCTGGGGGGGGCCCAGGGCCGGGTCCTGGGCAGGGTAGTAGCCACCACTGTAGTAATCCTGCAGCCAAGAGCGGGGCAGACACGGCAAGTGAGGCGCGGCGGCCGGCGGCCTCGCGCTGCGGGGAGGGCGCCCCGCCCAGGCCGCGGCCGCCATGCGGGACTCAGGGGCAGGGTGCGGCTTTTCTCATCCGCACCATCCGGACCGGGGACGTATTTCAGGGAAGGGTGACAAGACATAAGCCGTTCTCTCCTGCGTCAATTCACACGCGGCCTCCTCAGCCGCTTCCGGAGGGGATGCCCAAGCCCTGAGCTACAGGGCCTCGGCCTCGCCCCTGCTCCCCTGCTCCCCTAGGCCCCGCCCCCGCCCCCTTGGCCCCGCCCCTCCTCGGCCCCTCCCTCCCTGTGAGCAGGGAAGAGGTGTGAGAGCACACCATTCCCGCTCCCCGTCTTCTTCACGGCCTCTGGACACAAGGACACTGCCTGCAACAGGCGGGGAGGGCGCTGATCTCGCACAGAACATAAATTACCAAACACCTAAAACTAACGTTAACACTGTGTGTCACCTCCGCTTGCATGAGAACAGGAGATAAAATCACTGGCTAGAAGGGAACAAGCCAGGTGTGTGTTAGCACACACTTAGCTCAGGAATCTGAGGACCGGCCTGAGAGGTGAGCTGTCACAAGCACTGTGGGTCCCAGAGGAAGAGGGACCCCAGGAGGCCAGGGGGAGAGGCGGCCCTCCGGCTGAGAAACAGGTGTCCTCCCTGTGCATACCTTCTCCCAATTCTTCCACTTTTGCCCAAGCTCCAGAAAATGCCCCTCTAAGAACATTCACTTTTTGGTGAGCTAAATGGAAAATAAAGTTTAACATCAACCAATAAAATACATGAAAATCCAGAATGACTGGAGCACAATTTTCTATGAAAGTATTCACAGTAAGATACATGCAACTGCAGGGTCCCCAAGTGTATGTAACATGCTTTCATGTGCCCAGACTGCCTCAGTGGAGTTTATAAATGGATACAGAATGCCTGATATTCATTTAAATGGCTTTTTTTTTTTTTTTTTTTTTTGGCTAAAGAGGTCAAAACACTCTTATCTTCCTCCTTCCTTCTAACAATGTTGAAGGGAGATATATTGTCCCCAATCGGCCTACAGGATACACTGAGGCTCAACAGCAAATATTTAGGAAATACAAATATTTAGAAATTGTTGGGGAGCCTGGGTGGCTCAGTCGGTTGGGCATCTGCCTTCGGCTCGGGTCATGATCCCGGGGTCCTGGGATCGAGCCCCGCATCAGGCTCCCTGCTCCGTGGGAAGCCTGCTTCTCCCTCTCCCTCTGCCTGCAGCTCTGCCTGCTTGTGCTGTCAGAGGAATAAAATCTTAAAAAAAAAAAAAAAAAAAACAGGGTCCCCCCAAAGCCCACCCACTATGGGTCCTTACCCATGCCCAGGCTGAAGATTAATGCTGGCGGTTCAGAGAACCGCAGTGGTCCAAGGAGACTTAAGTCTTGCAAGGAAAACTGCCACCAGCTGCCCCTGCTCAACCAGGAGCCCTGCCAAGAGTCCCCAAGCCCCTGGAGCCCTCTCCACCCAGGACACTCTGGCTGCCAGGAAAATCTCCTAAACCCACTCACAACCTGGCATGCTATATTCTCTCTCACGCCACCCACAGCAAAGCTAAGTAGCTTCTCCAAATGGCGCCTGGATAAAAAGTCACCGCAACCATTTACTGGGCATTTGCTGTCCCAGGCATCACGCTAAGTTGATGGGATGGCCCAGCGACACCAGGAGGCCACCAATATTACGCCCCTTGCACAGCTGAGGAAGCTGCTCGGACTCACACAGCATGCGATTCAAAGCCCAAACTAATCCTGGACCCCACTCTCTCTTACAACACAAATTACAGCCCCCTGGCTCCCCAGGGCAGGTGCCTCCACCCTTCCAACCTCCCAGGGCTCGGTCTCCCGCCTTCTCCCTGCTCCCTCTTCCCTGTTGTGTCAACTATCCAGATCCCCCTGGCCCTTGGCCCTTCCTCTCCCGTCCTGCTCTCGGTGCATCCCACCTCCAGCTCCCTCATCCCCATGAGGCCACCTTGGATCTCCCAGACTAGAGGGCCCCCCTCTTCTGCCTTCCTCCTCCCCCCTCACCAGCTCCTACAACGAGGGCTGGTTTTCAGAATAGAGCTGTCAGTTATATCAGACCTCAAGGCTCAGGCAATTTTAGACCCACATGGTTCAGAACAAAGGCAGCATGTTTCGAGGCCCGATATGCACAGGAAAATCAAGACCCCAGAAGATGTCAATTCAAAGTGACAGCAGAGAGGCTGTACCACCGGCTCACAGCTCTCCCCGGCCGCCACCCTCCACCGAGCCCTGGCCTGCCCCCCATGGCTCGTACCCACCTGATAATAAGCACCAGCGGCATTGGCATCGCCATATGTGGAAAACTGATTGTAGCTGTAGTCGTCCCCAGGCTTAGGCATCCAAGGGGCCCCACTGGAGCCCGCTGCCATCTTGAATTCAAGGGGAGCATTGGCTGCATCGTCCTGGAAGGCCGGCTCTGGTTCCGTGCCTGGAGGCAGCTCTTCAGGGACAGTGGGGACGGGGTAAGGGTATGGCTCAACTCCAGACGGCTCAGCCTTGTCAGGGAGGGAGAAAAAGTTCTCAGGGGCTACTTCCTCATCACTGTCGTCCTCCTCTTGCGTGATCTGCTTCGTCACCTGCAGGGCAGCGCTCTTGGCGGCAGCCTTGATGGCAGAGGGTGACGGGGTGGTGGTTGTGGTGCCCACGACAGAGGCCGGGGGACAGGGCTTGGGCTTAGAGGCCTGTCTGGAGGGCTTGGTGCCAGAGGAGCCATCCGAGGGTCTCCGGGAGAAGGCGTGCGGAAGGAGCAACCGGTTAGTCTCTTTCACCGTCAGGTTTTTAGGTTGGGGAAGCAGGGCAGACAGACCAGTCCCCTCGCCGGATCCCTGGTGAGCGCAGGTTTGGGGAAGGAGGGAAAAAATGGGACAGGTGAGATCTTGTGATCTGTATTATCGACATCAAGAACAAGAGTTACAGACAGGCGCTCCGCCTACAACCTTACCAGCCCTTGCTTCCTTCCTACCTCTGCCCACTTGACTCATCCAACTGGGCTTGACTCCTCCCACCCCAGGCCCTTCCGCTGGCTGCTTCTCCCAAGGTAAGATGCCATCCCTGTCCTCCTTGGCTCCATACCAAGCCAGCTCCCCTGCCCTCTGTCACAGAGCCTTCCCTGATTCTCTGTTTTTGGCAAATATGATCTTTTTTAATTTTTATTTAAATTCAAATTAATTAACATATATGGTATTATTAGTTTGGGAGGTAGAATTTAGTGATTCATCAATTGCATACAACACCCAGTGCTCATTACTTCAAGTGCCCTCCTTAATGCCCACCACCCAGTTACCCCATCCCTCCATCCCCTCCCTTCCAGCAACCCTCCATTTGTTTCCTAGAGTTCAGCGTCTCAGATATGATGCTCTTAATCCCACATCATCTTTCTTCCCAAACAGCCCAGGGCTCTCTCCAGCTGACCGCTCTACCTCTCTCCATGTTTTGAAGGTTCCTCTTAACATAGGAACCCTCTGCTTCCTTTGAATTGCTACTCAAAGTCAAAAACAAGGCTCTGTCCAAAAGACATCCATTTCTGTTGCCCAAAGTCCTCTCTCCTGCCCAAGGAAAACCCTATAGATGTGGTATATTCAGCTTATGCCCCAGGCAAGCATTTAACTTCTCCATTTGTAAGCTAACTGGCTCAGCCCAGAGTTCCTACTACACATAAAATCTCTCCCATTCTGCGTTCTGTGTGCCACAGGGCCAGCTTGGCCTAACTGTAGGGTTGAGGGAGGCGTCTGTTTGAAAAAGGAGAATGGAGGGGCGCCTGGGTGGCTCTGTCAGTTAAGCTCAGGTCATGATCTCAGGGTCCTGGAATCGAGTCCTGCATCGGGCTCCCTGCTCAGCAGGGAGTCTGTTTCTCCCTCTCCTTCTGCCCCTTTCCTCTGCTCGTGCTCTCTCGCTCTGTCTCTCTCAAATAAGTAAATAAAATCTTAAAAAAGAAAGAAAGAAAAAGGAGAATGGAATAAGGTCACTACGCCCCTGTCCTGGAGGACTAGTATACTTCAGCCCCTTGGCCAAGCAACGCCTGGAGCAAGTGAAGTAGAGCCCATGAGTCAGGCAGGCAGGAGTGTTCATCTGGCGAGTGGGCCCCTCTCCCTGCTGTGTGTCCCGGCAGGCTGCAGGGACTCAAGCGTGTAGGGACTGGGCCGAGGCGCCATGTGGAGCACCTGCTCAGGCTACCCTGAGGCGTCCGATTTCTCAGGTGATATCTGGGGTCACAGCCACAGCCCCCCGCAGCCCCCCACTCTGCCCCCAGCTGAGCTCTCTATCCACCCACCCCTTCCTGCCAGCTTGGAAGGCTGCTCTTGCCTCCCGAGGCCTTCTGAGCCAGTGCCCTCCCATGACTAGGGCTGCCATCCACCTCCTCCAGGAAGCCATTCTGGTAACGGAGAGCTGGCCTCCAGCGGCCTCAGCTGCCAGTGGGTGCGGTGGCTCCTCCCCCATCACCCCCCACAAGGGGCCACAAGGTTGCTCTCCCGGTGCCGGTTCTCACTCCCACGTGACTGGGTCGTCAGGCCTCCCAGCGATGGAAGTGACACCTCAGCAGACTTAGGGCAGGGGGCAGCTTCGGCATCATATACCTGAGTCACGAGAGAACAACCTCAGAGAGCCAGGACCACTTTTGCTTTTGCTTCTCCTGAGACATATGATCCATGAGATCAGAGAGCATATAAGTCCCCGAGTACGGAGCAGAACAGGAAGAAACTCCCAGGGGCCGGAATCGAGGCACTGGGACAAGGGAGAATCACCCGGCGCTGTCTGGTTGAGGACTTCTGGTCACAATTCTGGAACAGGAGCCAAGTACAGCAGGGCCAGGCCTGGACTCTACAGTCAGAAAGCGAGTCAGACCCCCAGCCCTGCCCCGCTCGCCACCTGATCCGGGGCGAGCGCCTTCAGTTCCCAGTTCCTCAGGCAGGATGTGAGCGTGATGAAGACACTAGGCCTTCAGCACCACTTGGAGGATTAAATCAAGTAAATGCTTGTAAAGCGCTCAGAACAGTGCCTGGTACACAGTAAATGCTATTTAAGTGTTTATTTTCCAGGTTAAAAATGAGACGGGAAGGGGCGCCTGGGTGGCTCAATCATTAAGCATCTGCCTTCAGCTCAGGTCATGATCCCAGGGTCCTGGGATCGAGCCCCAGGTCAGGCTCCCTGCTCAGCGAGAAGCCTGCTTCTCCCTCTCCCACTTCCCCTGCTTGTGTTCCCTCTCTCGCTCTGTCTCTCTCTGTCAAATAAATACATAAAATCTTAAAAAAAATTTTTTTTCAAAAAAAAAAACATGAGGCGGGAAGAAGATGGAGCATTTTAAAATACAGACGTTCCCTCACATGGTTTTGATCCGTTCCCTCTACTCTACCTTCCTACATAATCCCTGGGGCAGAAATGTAACTCATCCATTGGTTTCCACGTCCCCCGGCCCGCCCCCGCCTGCCCCAGGAGCAGTGAGGGGAGGGCAGGGAGCACAAGGGCTGGTGTCACCCAGAAACACAAAACCACCCGGGAACAGTCGGTCCTCCAGCACTTGCATCTGCTCTAAGCGCGCTGTGGAAACTGCCAGGCGTCGTAACTCCCGCTTTCAGGAAGCTGCAGGGAAAGAGAAGAGGTGGCTTCTGCCACGTCACGAAGCTTACCTGAAGGACAGTTTTCTTCTTGGAAGGCTCATCTTCCTCGGAATCTGACTAAGAGAAAAAGAAACGGAATAAGGCCTTCCTGCATGAGGGCAGCAGAGGAAGCACTGGGTCGGATGAGGGGCATGGGAGGAGGGCCACCCAGGGCACCAGCATCTTGCCCCCTGCCCCACCGAGTGCCCGAGGGCTGAGCTCCCCTCCGGCCTGAGACGTCAGAGGAAGGGGGAAGTGCCCACCTCCCCAGGCCACTCATTCTCCTGCCCCACACCTGTTGCATGGCTTTCTTGCATCAATTTCTATTCCGTCAAAGTAGAACTCTTTCCTCCCATTTAGACTTGGTGCAAAGAAAAGGTTATGCCCATTCTTCTCCTTATAAATCTGTCCATGAGAAGATGAATGGGATTTGGCCCACAATCGCCCCCCACCTCAGCCTCACTTCTGAAACCACTCATCCAGACTACATAACCACACGGCCCAGGAAGTCCGGCGGGAGTAAGTGGTGTGTTAACTACTCTTCCGTGCGGCATTAAAGGTCAAAGCCATTGGAGAAATCCATTCTCTCTCCAAGTATGATCTACTGTCTGCCAGACAGAGTTGTTCGTGTCCAGGAAGAAAGCGAGCCAGTGGGGAGCGCCTGGGACAAGACAGGAGGCCACTTATGTCACCCTCTGACTCACCGGGACCGTTCCTAATACAAGCTCTCACACTGAAAACAACCTGAACGTGCCGCTCTGCACCAGCTCCTGAGCATCCTCTCAGAAAGGTGCAAGGCATATGAACAGCAAGCTTTACCACTCTGATTTATTTTATTTTTGTTTTTTAATTTTTTTTTAAGATTTTATTTATTTGCGAGAGAGACAATGAGAGACAGAGAGAGCACGAGAGGGGGGAGGGTCAGAGGGAGAAGCAGACCCCCCGCCAAGCAGGGAGGCCGACGTGGGACTCGATCCCGGGACTCCGGGATCATGACCTGAGCCGAAGGCAGTTGCTTAACCAACCGAGCCACCCAGGTGCCCTACCACTCTATTTTAAAAAGTTAATCCCCGGGGCTCCTGGGTGGCTCAGTCATTAAGCGTCTTCCTTCGGCTCAGGCCATGATCCCAGGGTCCTGGGATCGAGCCCCACATCGGGCTCCCTGTTCGGCGGGAAGCCTGCTTCTCCCTCTCCCACTCCCCCTGCTTGTGTTCCCTCTCTCGCTCTGTCTCTCTCTGTCAAATAAATAAATAAAATCTTTAAAAATAAAATAAAAATAAAAAGTTAATCCCCAAGCCAAGAACCCTGAAAGCCTTCCGTTTATTCTCGGGGCCTTGGTTTGGGCATCTGCACATAATGGTCCTCTAAGACCCGTTCACCTCCAAGATTCTGCAAGAACTCAAACCCTCTGCCTGACTTTCTCAGCTGACCCTCCTACCCCACAAGTTCCTTCTTGGGCTCATCGGCTACGAGGACCTCACAGTAACCGAGAACCTACTCTACGCAGCACACAGAACTTCCCAGGCGAGACAAGGCGGATCCACTCTGCCCACAGGCACCAGGTAGGGCCCGGGGCGGGGAGCGCCTCCAGACCTTCACTCCGGCATGCTTCAAAGCTTTTGTGTGTGTGCTGGGACACGAAAGAAGGCCCTGCCCTCAAGAAACTTTCGGGCCCGTAAGAATAAAGACAAGCACCCCAGTGACTGCAACGAAGGCGGTAAAACATAAGGACATCAAAGGGCGTCTGGGTGGTGCAGTTGGTTAAGCTTCCGACTCTTGGTTTCAGCCAGGTCGTGATCTCGGGGTCAAGAGATCGAGTCCCCCCATCCTCCCCACCGTCGGGCTCTTGGAGCCGGCTTGAGGTTCTCCCTCTCCCTCTGCCTCTCTCTGCCTCGATCTCTCTCTGTCTCAATAAACAAACAAACAAACATAAGGACATCAAGTGTGATTCAAACATCCCCTCAAAGATCTGCTGGTCTTACATTTCCTTCTTGCATGTGGGGGCCTCACCTTAGCACCCCATCCCTGGGCCTGTACCTCAGCCGCCGGGTACTCTCCTGCGTCTGCGCTCTGGACTCCTGACGCCAAAGGCCCGAGAATCTTCCTGGTGACTCACCGTGCTCTCTTTCACCGTGTCCCTGCATAACTCACTTGTTTGGGGTGGCATCATGCTAACCCTGATCCACTTGTGCTTGCTCTGTGAATGTGACATCTTTTTTTATTTTTTTAAAAAATTATATTAATTTAATTGAGAGAGAGCACACATGAGATGGGGGGAGGGAGGAGCGGAGGGCGAGAGAGAACCTCAAGCAGACTACATGCTCAGCTCGAAGCCCGACGTGGGGCTTGATCTTACGACCCTGAGATCATGACCTGAGCTGAAACCAAGAGCTGGACGCTCAACCGACTGAGCCACCTAGACGGCCCTGAATGTGACATTATTCCCATTCATATCCTCACCTTTTCCACCATATAGTTGAAGACCGCCTCACAGGAGTCTGTGCGCGCAACGATTTCCATCACTAACTGCTGCCGGATGCATACGTATGACGAAACCCGTAAGGGGAGTCTGTCCTGGTACTTAAATGTGGGGGATGAGGGAAGAGGCCGTAAAGGGAAGGACAGTCGTCTAGGTGGCCAGCAACTCACGATGCTTCACTTAGTCCTCCCGGCAACACTTCCCAACAGATGTTCCCGCCTCAATTTTGCGGGCAAGGGAGGTGAGGCTTGCTGAGGTTGAACAGCAGCTAGGACACAGCAGAATCAGGCCCTGCACCCGCTCTGCTCCCACATCTCTGCAGGGACAGCACGCCCGGCCATCCGTGCTTGCCCAGGCCCCAGAGCCACAGCGAGCACGCCCCGCGAGACTCCGCGTGATGCAGACGAGAGCACAGACACGAAATCAGAAATACAAGTTTGAGCCTCGGCTTTGCTACTTATCTGCCACCCCCAAGCCATTGGAAATAACACACACGTCACAACCAAGACTGCACGAGCTACTGGCCACGAGGATGTACATAATTAAACTTCTAGGCAGAGTTCAGGGATTATCACTCTCTCTGGCCTGCAAGATGTCAAACTCAACCGAAGAAACAGCCCAAAGCCCCGGACTCCCAGTGCCTCGGAGACTCCTGACCACCCCCTGCCTTCTGACCGTGAAGCCCTGTCTCCTCCCGCAGACCACAAAGAACCACCTCACTGCGGGGCGCAGAGCGGTTGCGAGGCCCGGGGGCACAACTTAACTTCAACACCTTACATACAGGTTCAACTGCAACAATCTGAAAACAAATTCTAGCCAAGTTTAAGACGATGACATCCATAAAACCGTACAAGCATGTTCCTATTCTTCAGATCCTGTGACAAACAGAACGAGGCTACCATGAGCCTGACTGTTGGTCGCCGGAGGCCAGGGGCGCGCCGAGGAAATGCCATTTCTCTCTCAAACGGCACACACTGTTCCCACTGTACTGACAGCCTAAGTTTCCAGTTTGAAAGCACAAAACTACACACCTGTACAGACTTTAGGAACGGCTTGCTATTCCTGGATTCAGGAAGCTGCGACGGGCCCTCAAGATCACCCCCTCTCTCGGAACACCGGGTCCTAACCCACCAAACTGCCTTAAAAGCCATCCCGTGACGCGCACAAGCTAGGGCAGACCCCCCAAAACACAGCACCCCAGTCAGAACCTCCCAAGTGCGCCGAGCCCTGACCCCTGTGAAGTCCTGACCATCCGTCTCTGAGGGAGGGACAGAGAGAAGTCTCTGCCCTGAAAGCTGATAAACAGGCCTCAGGGACATTTGGAACCACATCAGGGCCACAGGGCAAGTCCAGGGGGTCCAGGGGCACGGAGGGAGGAAAACCGCCCCTGCCCCTCACACGAACTCGCGCCAACCCTGCCCTAGAAGCAGGCGGCCACACGGAGCTCCCGGACTCACTGTGGAGGCTCAGAGGCCACGTGAAGCCCCCGTGGCTGGGGAGGCGGGGCGGGGGGGACTAAACACTAACAGGAAACAGGAGAGCTACAAAGAAAACCCGTTTCAGCCAGCAGAGCGCCAGTGAGTGCGGGGGGGCGGGCGAGGCACAGGCTAAGAGATGCGCCATCGCCCCCCAGTCTCCCAGGGCCGGGGGCTCCCATCGGAGCCCTGCAGAGGAACCCTGGAGATCCTGCTGGAGGTGATGGGCTCAGCCCCGGCACACAGCATTTAATTTAGACCCAAGGAGAACTTCCTTGACGGGGACAGGGACAGAAGCACACCGGGGTTTTCTCCTTTATCCCAGCAAAACATACAGAACATAAAATGTGCCATTTTAACCATTTTTCAGTGGGCAACTCAGTGGTATTAAGTGCACTCACCGCGCTGTACCACCATCACCACCATCCATTTCTGGAACTTTCCGTCACCCCAGACAGAAAGTCTGTACCTCCTGAACCACAGGGACCCACGGCCCACCCCCCGCCCTCCAGCCTCCGGGGCAGCGCTCCTCTCTCCTCCGTGTGTGCGAACGCGCACGGCGAGTGCCTCCCAACACCCAGCGGGGGCCGCGCAGCCCGCGCCCCACTGGAGCTGGCCGGCCTCACTGAGTGCCCCTGCCATACACCAGCAGCGTTTCCTCCCTTCCTCAGGCTGGACAACATGCTGCTCGTCACCCACGGCTGCTGGGGAGGCGCGTGTGCAGGTGTGTCTGAGGCGGGCTCCCAGCTCCTTCCACCGAGGACTCAAACTGCTGGACGAGAGGGGCGCCCGGCTCAGCCGGTAGAGGACACGACTCTGGATCTCAGGGTTGTGAGTTCGAGCCCCACGTGGAGTGTAGAGCTTGCTTAAAAAAAATTTTTTTAAAGAAACTGCTGGATTACAGAGTAATTCTAAGTAACTTTTTGAGGAACTGCCAAACTGTCTTCCACAGGAGGACTCCCCAGGAAGGCTCCGGCGTCAACTCCATCAGTCCCAGAGACGGGGTGATGTCTGAGACCCCAGAGCACCAGGGCCCGGCCAGAACGGGCCCTCCGGGGCTTTAGAGGCACGTACTGGTTGTGCCTTAAGAAGAAAGTAATCTATTTCTTCTTGGCCTCACAAGAGCCTGGGCCTCAATGGCCACCACTGTCCTCTCCGCTCCAGCTGCCAAGAGTGACAAGACGCACGCACCAGAGACTGCTGAGCAAGAACGGAAACAGACATTTTCCATTAAGCCGGGCCCGGTGGGATCTGCTCGTCTATCGGAGCCTCCCTGCCCGCGGCAGCCTCCCTCTTATCTCCTCAGGCTCTGGTTCTGACAGACGCCCTCTCCAAAAAGCAATCACTGCTGCCAGGGCCAGGAGCCAAGGAGGAAGTAAGGGCCCAGGCACAGAGCCCCCCGGGCTCCAAGCTCGAATCACTACTACACTCCTCGCTGCTATTATCCCAATTAGTCAGATTCATCAACTCGTTTCCCTCTTTGGTCTCCAGGATCTGGTGCGGACACGTGCCCTTCAGTTCGAGCGGGGCCTCCTCCCCCGAGCCTGCAGCAGCTCGGGGCTCCCTCTCCCACAGGCTCCACGACAGAACAACACAGCCCTGCGGTCAAACAGGACTCCTGCCACTGCCAAACCGGGATTTTAGACCCATCACCTCTGTTCTCTCAACTAGTTCATCTGTAAACCAGGGACGATGCTGAGCTGGCGGCTCGGCAGGTGCCCCACAAATGTCTGCGCTCCTTCCCTCCCGACAGAGGGCCGAGACTATGCTCTGTCTGCTGCAGTCAACTCTTGCTTGCCTGCTTGCTTGCTTAACAGAAATGACCAAAATGAGTGAAACCTCCCATCTCACAGCTGCCAATTTTCCACTATCTGGGTAAATGATCTGAAAAGTACAGTAATACTAATCCAGATAACCCTGAAATGTGTTTGCTCTGAAATGCACATCCTGAGACCGAAAACTCTTACAGCAGACTGACTTTTCTAATACTGACTTTCTCTATCCTGATTTTACAAGTCTGCATCCCCTAAGTCCACGAAATCAACGATCAACCAATACCCAGAGGTAGCTTGGGTCGGAGCAAGGAGATAAGGAAAAAGGAGGAGGCGATCCCCCGTTTTGCGGGTCACTCCTGCTCCCTCACGTAACTGGAAAGCTGACCTGGACAAAGAACTGGACACTGCCTGCCCCCTGACTGTGGCTGGCTGAGGAGCTGACCCAGAGCAGACCGACCATGTGCTCCCTTGTGGAAAACCAGAACTGGGACTAAGAATGTAGTTCCATCTGAGCTGCTCGATAAAAGGAACTACAAAACAAGAAGGTGGGGGCTGTGGGTGGCCATCGTTCCCCCGTGGGGAAGGCTGAGGAGCAGAGAAAATCGCTCTGCAGACAAAGAAGGATGGATCGAACCTGCAAAGAGCTGCGTGGCTCCCTGACAGACCTCCAATTCCTGACTCCAGGCCCTTCGCAAGGCACCTCGGTATATTTATGATGCATTATCATTCAAGCTACCTTGAGGTGCTTTCTGATACTTGCAACCAATTAAATCCACCTAACCCCCAATCTGCCCTGTCTCCTATATTCCCTCAGTAAATGGCACCACTACCCTCCCAGCTGCTTGAGCTAAAAGACAGGGGTCAACCTTGAATCCTGGCCTGCACCCAGGCCATCCCATCAATGGCCTAGACCGACTGGCCACTTTTGCCCCCGGAACAGACCTGCACCCCTGCGCCCAGGCCGGCACCCTCTCTCGCGCTGCGCCCGCCAGTCTTGCTCCCTGCAGGTCTTTGCCACTCTGCGACCAGAGAATCCTTGCTTGGCCTTTGAGGGCGCTTCACTACCCCAGGGTCACGTACTAAGGCCTTTCTGTGGCACCCAAGGCCCACGCACCCCCTTCCCCAGGCTCCAGCGCTTCACTCACGTCAGGTGCCCCCGAGGCACTGTCACTCTCTCACCGCCGCGCCCCCTGCAACAGTCTGCCCCGCAACCTGACGTGCTCCTCCGCACAGCACCCCCCTTTCTCTGGCTCCCTCCTACTCACTTTTCTCATCTCTGTTCCGACATCTCCTCCCTCTGGAAGCCTCCCCAACTTCTAGACTGGGTTAGTGCCCGCCATGCGCACCCTCCACAGCACCAGCTCTCACGCAGTTCTTCTGACTGACCTAAAATCTACCTCCTTGTCAGTCTCCTCCAGTAAACCGTGAGGTCCTTGTAGGCAGAGCCGATCACGTTCACCCCTGTACTCTCGGCTCCTGGCACAGACAAGCAGCTTCGTACTGAAGGAAGGAATGAAGGAATGAATGAACGAACAAGAGTTTAGAGTTACTTCTACTTCAACACCAAACCCTGAAGGGAAGGCACTTAAGGAAACCTCATTCATTTCTTCAGATGTGTACTCAGAGCCTACTAGATGCAGGACACAGAGCTTAGAAGCAGACATGCTCAGAACCCGCGGGGACAACGGCTGCCCTCACCTGGCCATCCCAACTCTCCGAGGCCACCTTCCCCACCTTCCTGCAGGACCACCACCAACCCAGGCAGGACGAAAACAGGAACTGGAGAAGCTAAGGGCTCGGACCTGGCTCTCTCCAACGATCGCGTCACTGTTCACCTCAGGAATTTCGTGAGCTCCACTGACAGAGGAGGGACAGACCGAGCAGTCCTGAGTGAGACCTGCCACCTGAGCCAGCCTGACCGGGAGGTTCCACGACCTCTACCAGCTACGTTTTCTAAGGCTGCCTTCGCAGACCTGGAAATGGGCTTCTCCGCTGTCACGGGGCAGGGGGCCACCTGACCCAAAGCGCCACGTCCCCCAGACATCACACTTACTCTGACACAAACACGGTGGAGAGAAACGTGAAGAGGACAAAAAAGAGAAGGCTGAGGAAATGAACCTATTTTTGTCTTATTCAGGGACTTTTCTTTGCTTAGATTAAATCAAGGCCCAAGTAAGTTTCAGCAAAGCAACAGAGGCTGCTCTGGATCCTGTACACAGAAACGGCGGACTCAAGTGAGAAAGAAGGGGGAAATAATGTGGAAGAAAGTTTGGAACAAAACAGTGAGGCAGATTCTGGAACCTCCTTTTTATGAACAGTCCACATTCATCCGAGCTCATTCACTTAGAAAACTTTCAGGCAGTGCTCAGCAGGTGCCAAGCAGTTCTAACCTGGAGGAATATACTGGTGGACACAATAAGCAGCCAGCCCTGCTCTCGTGGGGCTTGCACACCAGTGGAAGGACAGAAGCAATAAAACCCAGTGCATGTTTAACGGTGGCGAGTTCGGGGAGACAGAAGAGGAGGACGGGAGGCTGCAGTGCAAGTGGGCAGCCCGGGACGTCCTCACTGAGCACCTGTCTTCCAAAGGAGGTGAGGGAGGGAATGGCAGGCTGCCTGGGGAAGAAGCTGAGGGACCAGCGAGACCAAACACGGACACGGCCCCGAGCCAGAGCTGGAAGCCTGCAGAAAGGCAAGAGCAAAAATAAGCTTCTCTCCGAAGGTCACCAAAGGGGAGCGAAGGCCTGACCAAACAACTTTTCAGAAAAGAGAAAGGAAAGCACTCGGGATAACCCTAAAACGCCACCTGCCCGCAGGCTTCGTGTCTCCTTTAGTCCCGAAGTGCTCACCCCAGAAAAGGCCTTCTGTTTCCTGCTCCAACATACAGATCGGCTGCCTCTTCTAGAAATAGGCCCCAAGCGTGCTAAGTCACGTGGCATGGCAATACCTAAACGGGGAAACCGAGGCACGGACCCGGAGATGGCCGACCCAGCTCTTCACCTCCACTGTGTCCTTTTGCAGGTAAGACCGCACACAGCGGACGTCTGCTTCTCCTCTGTGAGAACTAGAATGGAACCTCCCGGGGTTCTGCGATAGTGGAAGGGAAGGGCCGATGCCCGGCTACTGCTCTGCACTCAACACACACTCCGTTTCCTCCCTCCAACACAGGACCCGGGACGCCTATCCTTTTCCTTCGGGCCCTGACGGCGTGAGGCTGGATGCCAGGGGAAGAGTGCGCCCCAAACGTCCAGCAGGGGCCCAGGAGTCCTGCCTCCGGTCACTTCTTCGGGCGCCACATCTCACGCTGTTCTCGGGGTGAGAAACGCGAAAAGCGGCCCGCGGCGCAGATGCGACAGGGGGAGCGCAACGCAGGGCGGCGGGCCGGCCTGTCCGCGCCAGGGGACCTTCTGCGGCCCTCCCGCACGCGGGTCCAGCTTCCAGAGGCGCGCACGGACACAGGCCAAAGTCGACGAGCTGGCTCCACGGGCCGCGCGGCAGCAGGAGACCCGCGGCGCGCAAGCACCGGCCGCAGGCACGGGCGGCAGGCCCGGAACCTCCCGGGCGCGGCGCACAGCCCGGCCCCAGCCCGGCCCCAGCCCGGCCCCGAGGGGCCTGCGGCGCTGCGCCCCCGGATACTCACATCCCCCTGACGCAGCTCCGGCGCCGCGATCTTCACGGGCTCCGTCCTCTTCTTTGGCTTGGGAAGGCCCGGGGGGGGCCCGGCACCGCCCATGGAGGGGGGCAGGCCGAGGCCAGGGCCCCGGGGCGAAGGCAGCCCCAACCCCAGCCCCTCCCCAACTCCCGCCGCCTCGGCCGGGCTCACGCCCGGAGGGGGGGGGGAAGCCTCCCAGGCCGAAGGGCAAGGGCGGCGGAGGCTGCAGCCGGGGGTCCCCGGCGGGCGGGGGCAGCAACAGCGGCGGGGGAAAGGCTGGGGCCAGCATCTGGGGGGGCGGAGGCAGCAAGGCCGGGCCCTTGGGTGCGGGGAGAGAAGCGAACAAGCCCCCTAAAGTGGGCCCGGGTGGAGGGGCCGCCGCCTCCTCCTCCTCCGGCTCCGGCTCGGCCTCATCCGGCTCACTCTCATCGCTGCTGGCGTAAGCAACCAGCGACATGGCGCCTCCCGCCTTTGGGGCGCCCTTGCCGGCAGACGAGGCCTACTTGAGACCGGGGATGCCCGGAGGCCTAGTGGGCCCCGCCACGGGGCGGGGCGGGGCACCGAAAAGCCCGCCTTCTCCGTACTCTGGGGCTAGCCCCGGCAGGAGCCCATGGCCACGGTAGATTTCCACCGCGTAAGGCTTCCCTCTTCACTTAAGCTCCCAGTCCCGGGCAACTACACACAGCTAATGGCCGCCGAGTCACTCCGCCTCCTCCGAGCCTCATCAAGATGGAAACTACAACTCCCAGAGGACACTTTGGCCACAACTCCATTCTCCGCCGCCGGGAGCTCGGCGCATGGCACGGCGGGAGTTAGAGTCCGAGGGAGGATTAAGGGTCGCGCAGAGAGCCAGGAGGGAAACCCGCCTCTGACGCGAGGACTCCTGGGATGAGTAGTTTCTCTGGGCTTCTGGCAATTCCCAGGGGACTACAAGCCCCATCGGTCACCGCAGTAGTCACGGAGACGGGTAGGAGAGCACTTCGGTACTTGAAGTTCCCTAGGGTAGCCGCTTGGGCGCTAAGGTTGATGGGAGATGTAGTGCTCTTAGAAACTGCAAGCGACGTCGGGAAGGAGAGGGAGTCTGCGAAGGTGGCTGATGGGGAAAATCGCTTAAAGGGAAAGTGATCTCTGAATGAACAGACGCAGCTCCCGAGACGCCTGGAACCGGGAATTGGAATAAAACACCCCCCCAATAAGAGCCGGTCCCCGAGAAACGTGTACGAAAGTGGGGGATGAGTGAGAAAGAAGCGAGACCTCAGACCTAATAATACACGTCTGCGAGCTGAAGTGAATGTGACCCCGGGGGGGGGGGGTGACTCCCGAGCCCCTGACCAAGGTGCACGTCCAGGAGGACACCTAGCTCTTCCAGCCTGGCGCCTGGCCCCTCTGCAGCAGACAGTGAGAAGGAAGATGGGCAGGGCCTGGAAGGCAGAGCCGGGTGCTTGAGCTTAGTCCCTTCCCCGCAGCGCCCTTCGGGGATCTCAGGCATCACCTGAGCCCATCCCTGTCCGCCGAGCCTCCCACCTCCCACCTGGCCTCCCACCTCCCACCTAGCCGTCTGCGTACTTCCTTTGCTTCCGTCTCTCTCTCTCTGCGCTTGGTGGCCCGGTGTTTGTGGTCGTGCGACCTTCCTGTCCATCCTTTTCCAGCTCGTGGACGTCTGCCCGCGATTGCGTACCTGTCCAACTGTGCTTTTGTTCCCTTTGTTCCCTTTCTTCTTTATCCATCTTCGCCCCCTTCCTGTCTGCCTGTGACTGAATGTCCTCTATTGTCAACTCTGTGCATGTCCTTCACATGGCTAATCCACCTCGTGGGCGCCACCTCCGAGCTCCTGGAGAGCAAAAGATTCTCCGGAGCTCAGCCCCTGTAGACTGTTGAGGTTTGGGGAGGAGGCCAAAGAGAAAGATGGTAAGGCTGCTGAGGGGGGACGATGATGATGGCAAGAACCAAGAGAGACAGCGGATCTTCCATCAGACAAGGCTGCGTGGCCCCCTCCTCCCACCCTGTCCATTTGTCTAAAATCTCACTCTGCCTTCATAGACAAGCTCATATGCCACCTGCTCCATGAAGCCTCCTTAAGTCTGTTCGCTCCCTGCTCTGGATGGACAGAGCAGTTTTCCTGCGTACCAATTCTTAAACTTTAATGTGCCTAAGATCACTGGCCAAGCTTCTTAAAAATGATCTCTGAATCCCAGCCTGAGAGATCCCTATTCAGTAGGTGTGGGGAGGAGCCCAGAAGTCTGGATTTTTAAGAAACTTCTCATTTGGGGCGCCTGGGTGGCTCAGTTGGTTGGGCGACTGCCTTCGGCTCAGGTCATGATCCTGGAGTCCCGGGATCGAGTCCCACATCGGGCTCCCTGCTCGGCAAGGAGTCTGCTTCTCCCTCTGACCCTCCCCCCTCTCATGTGCTCTCTCTCTCATTCTCTCTGTCTCAAATAAATAAATAAAATCTTTAAAAAAAAAAAAAAAGAAACTTCTCATTTGATTGCAAAGCAGGTGCACCGAGGACCACAGTAAGAAGCTAGACCTCCCAGGCCTACCTCGCAGCTGCCGTGCTCTGCACGATGCTGACTTCGAACACCTGCTTTTCGAGTCTAGGTTCCCGAGCCGGCTTTCCGGTGACTTTGGACAGTCACTTCTCTGAGTCTCAAGTTTCTTCTTTGAAAAATGGGTAGAGGATTAAGGAGTCCTGTTTTACTTCTGTGAGAAACACCTGATATCAACACACAGTGAAATGATTTCGAACCTAAGAGAATGAGAAACCTTCAGAGGAAAATGACTATTGTTGCTTGTCAGCACATCTTGCTGTCCCGCAGAGAAGAGAAGCCCCAAATATTGTCTAAGCTGGGTCCTCTTACTGTAAAGATTAATGATTTGTCTCATTAGGTATATACCTGCCCTGAAAAGTTGTTTTCATGCAAGAAATTGATAATAGGGGCACCTGGGTGGCTCAGTCGTTAAGCGTCTGCCTTCAGCTCAGGTCATGATCCCAGGGTCCCGGAATCGAGCCCCGCATCAGGGTCCCTGCTCGGCGGGGAGCCTGCTTCTCCCTCTCCCACTCCCCCTGCTTGTGTTCCCTCTCTAGCTGTGTCTCTCTCTGTCAAATAAATAAATAAAATCTTTAAAAAAACAAAGGAAATTGATAATAAAACTTCATGGCAGGGATGGGAAGGGGATTTATTTCTCGCTGTGTCCTCTTATGCCTTCAGAAATGTGCAATCTGTACATATGTTATCTATCCTAAAGTAGTAATTACAGTAATAAAGTCTTCCGGTAATAGATAGTGACTTGAACAGACATATAATTTGGCTCCCCCCTGAAATCCCACTAAAACGTCAGTAAAGCCTTGTTTATGGACAAGGCATTAAGGACCATTTGGAAAAGATTTCAGCCCACAAAGATGGGAGAGGGGCGGACCACTGTGGCAGCAACTTGGGCAGGAGGAAGGCAGTAGCTGATGGGGCGCGCCCTGGGGAGCTGAGAGCCACGCCAGCCTTGGGGAATGGTGAGAATCAATCTGATCTACTGTGGAAGCCTCTTGAGGCTCAGGAGTGGTGCCAGCAAGTACCTCTGGAAATGAAGGAGGAGGGAAGAGAACAAAAGGGAAGACTGGTTAAAAACTGTTTTAAGAAACAGATCCAGGGCTCCCTGCTCGGAAGGGGGCCTGCTGCTTCCTCTCCCTCTGCTGCTCCCCTGCTTGTGCTCTTTCGCTCTCTCTGTCAAATAAATAAATAAAATCTTTTAAAAATTAATTAATTTTTTTTTAAAAAGAAAAGAAACAGATCCAGGGGGGCGCCTGGGTGGCCCAGATGGTTGAGCGTCTGCCTTCTGCCCAGGTCATGATCCCAGGGTCCTGGGATCGAGCCCCACATCGGGCTCCTGGCTCGGCAGGGAAACTGCTTCTCCCTCTCCCTCTGCCTCTCCCCCTCCTCGTGCTCTCTCTCTCTCTCTCTGTATCTCTGTGTCTCAAATAAATAAATAAAATCTTAAAAAAAAAAAAAAAAGAAAGAAAGAAAGAAAGAAACAGATCCAAGGGCACCCGGCTGGCTTAGTCCATGGAGCATGGGACTCTTGATCTTGGGGTTGTAAGTTCAAGCCCCATGCCCGGTGTCAAACTTCCTTAAAATAAAATCTTAGAAAAAAGAAACAGATCCCTATATCCCCTCCCCCACTTCATGCTGGTGAGAGAGTGCCTCTCCCCAACCCCAGAAAAAAATCAAAGTTTTTTTTTTTTCCCCTTTCCCTCAAGAGGGACTGAAACAGAGGGTTTCTGCTGTGGGGAAAACCAGGGACAGGGGTAGAGGCACTGCATAGAAAAGAGAAGAATTAAAGCAATATGCACATGGAATACTAAGACCCCAGCCCTATTTCTTCCAGAAGACTGGCCACCGGGCCTTTGCCCTCCAGGCTAGATATTGGGAAATCTGTTCAGCCCCAGAGGAAAGACCCCATGGAGTGTGGTATCAGGGACTCCCCCTTCCAACTCTCCAACCACACAAGCCCAACTGTGAGGCTCTCAGTTATGCTGCAAGCACAGGCCCAGAGGGAGAAGGCCTTTCAGTCCCTCACTCTTATTAAACAGGAGCAGCACCAAGGATTATATGCTGAGGAAAGCCTCCAACAGGAGGCGTGGAGACAAGCAAACAACCAGAAATAGAGAAAGTGCAGGGAGAAGAAAACTTTAAAAACCTATCAAAAATTTTCCCAGATAGGTGCGCCTGGGTGGCTCAGTCGTTAAGCATCTGCCTTCTGCTCAGGTCATGATCCCAGGGTCCTGGGATCGAGCCCCGCATCGGGCTCCCTGCTCAGCGGGAAGCCTGCTTCTCCCTCTCCCACTCCCCCTGCTTGTGTTCCCTTTCTCATTGTCTCTCTCTCTCTGTCAAATAAATAAATAAAATCTTCAAAAAATAATAATAATAATTTCCCCAGATAAACAAGAGAAAACACGGGATCCATGAACAAAACAGAATGCCATAAAAAGTAATATCCTGGGGTTCCTGGGTTGTTCAGTCAGTTAAGCGTCCGACTCTTGATTTTGGCTCAGGTCATCATCTCAGGGTGGTGAGATCGAGCCCCGCATGGGGCTCTGCCCTGGGTGTGGAGTCTGCTTAAGATTCTCTCTCCCCCTCTGCCCCCCCCTAAAAAAAGGTAATATGCAGAAAATAAAATAGAACTCCTGAGATATAAAAATGTAAAAGCATAAATGAAGTTCTCACTAGGAGAGTTGGATGACGCAAGAAGACCAGAGAACCATCCCAGAAAGTCCAACATCGGAGTAATAAGAGTTCCAGAAACAGAGAACAGAAAGGAAAACAAAAAAATAAAAAACAAACAGAGGGGAGGAAATAATTAAAGGAATTTTCTTTTTAAGTAAGTTCTGTGCCCAACGTGGGACTTGAACTCAAGACCCTGAGATCAAGAGTCACAGGCTCCACCAACTGAGCCAGCCAGGAGCCCCTGAGGGAATGTTTACAGAAAACTTCCCAGACCTGAAGGACAGGAGTTTTCAGACTGAAAGGCCTACCAGACGCTCAGCATAATGCATAAAAACAGACCCCACCATCACGAAATTTCAGAACACTGGAGACAAAGAGAAGATCCTATGAGCTTCCAAAGACAAGACACAGAGGGGTCAGGAAAGAATGCCTGCAAACTTCCTAACGTGACACACTGGAAGCTAATGATGGGGGAGCAAGGCCTTCAAGACTCTGAAGGAAAAACACTTCCAGCCTGGAATTCAACACCCAGATAATCAATCAAGTGGGTGGGAAGAATGAAGACATTTTCAGACATGGGGATTCTCAAAAAATTTCTGTTATAAGCACCTTTTCTCAGGAAGCTACTAGAGGATGTGTTCCATCAAAAACCTGGGTTGGAGGGACATATTAAATCAGGAAAGAGAAACACCTAGAATTTAGAATACACACCCTGCAATACAGAGGGGGCAGGGCCCCCGGGGGTTGGGGAGGGAGATTCCAGTCTGGCAGGGGGGCTGCCCACCACCCCCCAACCCCCCAACCCCCCCACCCCTGGCCAAGGCCAAGGGTCTGGTTCAGGACAGAAGGCTTTAGGAGCCATGTCAGCAAGATTTTGAAAGTGATGGTGTATCTGAGGTGTCCAAATATTTTGAGAAGAGATGGAAATAGTAGGGATTTGTGGCTGATTTGATGAATGAGAACCTAGAAAACCAGTCAAACAAACAAACAAAAACAAAATAGTTAACAACTGAGGGAAAACGAAATGTTAAACATAAGAGAAAAAATAATCATGGCTCAGATGTAGGTGATATGTGAACGCTGAATATGAATACAACAAATTATCATGCGACTCTACCGAGATGATGGAAACTTGGGGGACAGGACAAGTCCTTGAGGCTGAGATGGACTGAGGAAAAAGCAAAATGTATTCCAGAAGGTCCTGTCAATGGATAATGCCCACAACTGAAGAAATCAAGATGCAGCCATAACAGCATGTTGCTTAGAAATATGGAATTAAATCACCAAAAATTAGTTAGAATACTCTGCATGTTGAATGTTGTTGTCTCTGGAGAGAGAATAGAGAAAAGTGGGGGCCAGGACCACTGTTTTGGATGAAAACTTCTAGAACTCTGTTTCTCTGAACACTGCATTCGTGGAGTGACTGTAACCCCTGGTTGGTTCTTCATTTGCTTTCATTGTTGGTCCACACAGGACCCTCTTTGATTTATCTATAGAAAAATGTGTACATATGTAATCGACACCCGCGTACCCACCCACCAACCATTCCCACTGACCCATTCTGTCCTGGGCTCCCCGCCCCCGTCACACTCCCCACCGCCCCCAACACTAGTATCCACTGTCCTGAAAACTTTTCTGTGTATAGACAGTTTTTTCACATCTACATGTACTCCTGAAAATATACTGGTCATTTTCGGCTGTTTCTCACTTTTATCAAAAGGGTATCAAACTGTAACAACTTTTTTTTCACTCAATAGTATATTCCTTAGGTCTATCCACATTGAACGTTGTCTGTTATTTTTTTCTGTTTTGAAATTCCTTCATGTGAATACACGATTTATCTATCCATTCTCCTGCTGATGAGCATTTGAATTTCTCCTCGGTCTCTGCTGCTGTGAACGAGCTGTGATGTTCTTTCTCCACGTCTCCAAGTGTGCACACGTGGGAGTGGGAATAATGGGTCACAGAATATGGGAAAGTCGGATCTTACAACTTGCTGCCAAACCGATTTCCAAAGCAGCACAGAAGTGACCACAGCCTCCCGACAGCTGGTGCTACTATTGGGCTTTGTAATTTTTGCCTATTGGACAAGCACGCGTGGTCTCTTGATTTGAGTTTTGCGGATCACTAATGAGGTTGAGTATCTTCTCACGTGTATGGGCCATATGTATTTCTTTTTTTCTTATGTGAAACTCCTGTTCATGTAATTTGCCCATTTTTCAATTGGGTTGTTTGTCCTTTACTATTTTGTAAGTGTTCTTTGTATAGATAGTCTTGACATTATTAGGTTGGTTTGCATGAATACTTTGAAACAATAAATGCCAAAAAATAAAGGAGGGAAGGTGAATTTGGAGTGAGAAAACAAGAAGGTTCCAAATTGGAACATGAAGTCAGGGCAGGACCAGGGTACGTCAGGTGACCCACGGCTGGAGCCCAGACTATTCATGGCCAGCTGCCTGTCTCATTCATCTCCAGACCTACTCCTTCCCCCCCAGCAAACTTGAGGGGGGGCCAGCTACAGCCCCTAACAATGCCTGAGGAAATGTGTGCGGGTGAAGGAATGAATGACTAGGTGAATGAATGAAGCCCCAAGCCATAGGCTATGTGGTGGCGGGAGTGGCTTTGCAGCACCCCATTGCCATCTGTCCCCACAGAAGCCACCATCAGCCTCCTCCTGTAGGGCCAATCCTGTTGCCCCACCTGGAGGGATGCTGTCTCTCCTGAGTGGGCGGAACAGGGAGCGAGCCCAGTAGGATTCAATCTTGTGAGGCCAGGAAAGGACCCTGACCCCTCCTCGCCTCCCCAGGCTTCTGTCCCAGGTGTCGGTGAGAGAGGGCTGCAGAGTGTGGCCAAACGTGATTAGAGCCCCGACAATTCCGTCGCCCTGACCCTGGCCCCAGACCTCCTTCCTTTAAGCCCCAGGGACTCAGGGGCAAGCAGACAGACCTGGCGTTTGTGGCTGAACAGAACGGTGGGCTTTGCATCTGACCTTGGACACCCCCGTCTGTGAGCAGCCAGGTTACTGCCCGCACTCCGGCAAATGCCGTGACTGTGAACGGCCTTGTACCTCTTTCATTCTGCACAGTGAAAAATGGGGAGAAGCCCTTCCCACAGAATGAGATGCAATGCGTACACGCGTGTTCACTACAGGTGTCATCGAGAGCGAGCACACCCACAGGCCCGCGGGCAGGGGCTGGCTAAGGACCTGTGGCCCAGACGCAGGGGGGCCAGTGAGCAGCGTGACGGCGGGCGCAGCAGAGCTACGGGGTGACGCCCAAGGGGGCCCAAAAAGGAAGTGCAGAACAGCATACGGGACGCTGTGATTTGTGTGCAGCCAACAGCTCTGCGTTTGCTTGAAAGCGATGTAGAGAGAATACCACCGGAAGAATACGTACAAGACTGGCCATATTTTTGGTCTCTAAGAACATTGGGGCAGCTAGGAGAGACAGGTGCTGGGAGACTGTTTTTCTGAAAACCACCTTCTTTATCTCCTAAATCTTGTATCATATGCATGCACTAATTACTTACCGGGAAAATTAAACGGAGTTTTTAAAATGGCGATGTGGGGGGCGCCTGGGTGGCTCAGTTGGTTAAGCGACTGCCTTCGGCTCAGGTCACGATCCTGGAGTCTCAGGATTGAGTCTCATGTCGGGCTCCATGCATGGAGTCCGCTTCTCCCTCTCCCCTCCCCCTTCTTGTGCTCTCTCTCTCTCTCTCTCTCAAATAAATAAATAAATAAATCTTTAAAAATAAATAAATAAATTAGGGCGCCTGGGTGGCTCAGTTGGTTAAGCGACTGCCTTCGGCTCAGGTCATGATCCTGGAGTCCCGGGATCGAGTCCCGCATCGGGCTCCCTGCTTGGCAGGGAGTCTGCTTCTCCCTCTGACCCTTCTCCTTCTCATGCTCTCTGTCTCTCATTCTCTCTCTCTCAAATAAAAAAAATAAAAAATTTAAAAAATAATAAAAATAAATTAATTAATTAAATTAAATGGCAATGTGGGCCTCCCAGGGATTTTTTTTTTTAAAGATTTTATTTATTTATTTGAGAGAGAGAGACTGAGAGAGAGAGAGCATGAGAGAGGGGAGGGTCGGGAGGGTCAGAGGGAGAAGCAGACTCCCTGCCAAGCAGGGAGCCCAATGCGGGACTCGATCCAGGGACTCGATCCAGGGACTCCAGGATCATGACCTGAGCTGAAGGCAGTCGCTTAACCAACTGAGCCACCCAGGCGCCCAACCTCCCAGGGATCTTGAGGTACCCTGCCCCGTCCGGCTCTGGAAGGTACAAGGTCTCTCCCCTGAGAGCTACGGAGCTGTGGTCACCACCATGCTTGGGGAGAGTGGACAGAAGAGCCCCAGGGCCTCTGCAGCCCCCCCACAGGGACACACCCGCAGCAGGGGCCAGGCTGTGCCCTCTCCCCTGACCTGGCAATCCCAGCCCCCCCCTTCCATGCTGCTGCCCAGCAAAGCTTCCAGAAGTTCACGTCTGTTCACATTTCTCTCCTGCCCAAACCCTTTAATGGCTCCCACTGTCAACCAATTAAATATAAATTCTGGGCACTCAGGTCCGTTCATTAGCTTTTTTTTTTTTTAAAGATTTTATTTATTTATTTGACAGAGAGACACAGCGAGAGAGGGAACATAAGCAGGGGGAGTGGGAGAGGGAGAAGCAGGCTTCCCGTGGAGCAGGGAGCCCGATGCGAGGCTCGATCCCAGGACCCCGGGATCATGACCTGAGCCGAAGGCAGGCGCTTAACGACTGAGCCACCCAGGCGCCCCAGCTTTTTTTTTTTTAAGTAAGCACAACACCCAACATGGGGCTTGAACTCCCGACCCTACGGATCCACAGTCACATGCTCTGCCGACTGAGCCAGCCAGGCGCCCCCGCATTAGTATCTTTTTAATTCTTCAACTGACTCTAATGTAGAGCTCAAGTGGAAAGTCATTGCCTTGGGGCTGTGCTGCCCAAGAAACCTTCTGTGATAACAGAAATGTTGTGTGTCTGCCCCGGCTGATAATGCTGGTCACCAGCCTTGTGAGGCTACTGAGCACTTGAGTGAGGCTTCAGTGCCTGAGAAAATGAATATTTAATTGTGCTTAATATTAATCAACTTGAGTTTCAATAGTCACATATATGGGCAGTATAGTCTTAGAATATGAATCCAATGATTGTCACTTTTTGTAGAACAGAGCCCTCTTTTTATTTATTTATTTTTTAAAGATTTTATTTATTTATTTGACAGAGAGAGAGAGAGTGAGAGAGGGAACACAAGCAGGGGGGGTGGGAGAGGGAGAAGCAGGCTCCCTGCCGAGCAGAGAGCCTGATGTGGGGCTCGATCCCAGGACCCTGGGATCATGACCTAAGCCGAAGGCAGACACTTAGCGACTGAGCCACCCAGGCGCCCCTCAAAACACTTTAGATACATTTATTTATTTATTTAAAGATTTATTTATTTATTGAGAGAGCAAGAGAGAGAGACCAAGAGAGCAGGCCAGGGGCAGAGGGAGAGGGAGAAGCAGACTCCCGCTGAGCGGGGAATCGGACACGGGACTCTATCCCATGACCCCGTGATCACAACCTGAACCAAAGGCAGATGCCCAACCAACTGAGCCCCCCAGGCGCCCCTGGATACATTTATTCATTCCCCTCTCTTCACAAGCCCCTCTTTACAGACCTGAGACTGGGGGGTTAGGTAGCTCTGCTAGGGTGGCTGAGAGGGGCTTGGACAGGGCCACTGGCCACTTGGATGACTGGTAAAATGCATAAATGCCCATCCTCTCTTTTACATTGGGTGACACGCTTGGGAGGGGGCAATGCAGAGCCGTTTTGCAAACCGCTGGTCTGAACTACCCATCCTCCCTACCTCCGTTTTCCAGAGAGTAACTGGGGGAGAGGAGGCTTCACGCAGTCGAACACAGGAACTGAACCCCTAACTTGGGAGTCCAAGGGAAGGCAACTGAACTTTCTTCTGAACCTACTGAGCATCTGAGGTTTTCACAGGGCCGGGCTCCTCTTCCCTTCACAACACCCCAGGAGGTAATATCTCTATCACAGTCTTACAGTAGAAGACAATTTTGTTTAGAAATTCTAAGTTGTTTGCCAAAAGTGAGATTCAAACCAGTTCCTTGACATGCAAACCCAGGTGGTTTCCACCAGACCACACTGCCCCTTCCCCTAGCAGCCTGAGCACCAGCCCTCCTGCTGCGGTGTTAATTCCTCCTTCCCCATAGGGACAATAAAGACCCCACCATCCCCCTGACCTTGCTCCTCCGGAGACAGGCTTCACAACCCTAGAGCCAGGTCTGCAGCCAGAGTCTTCTCTGCTGTGGGGCCCCAAGTCCCCTGACTTCTGTCCTGACCTCCCTCCCACACAGAAGTTGAACCAAACACCAGCAACCACGGACTGATTTCACAGAGACATCTGTGAATTGTTTCCAAGCTGGGCTGGGAATCTGGGGGCCTGTGACTTGTGCATTTTCCATCCCACCACTCAAATGGTGGTCCAAAGTAGAAGCAGCACCTTGGGGGTTGTTAAAAATGCAGCCACTCCAAACCTACTGAATTAGAATCTGCTTTTTAAGAGGATTCCCAGATGATTCGTTTGCACTTTCAAATCTGCAGAGCACTAAATTAGACCTGACTCCCAGGGGAGGCAGGCTCAGCCTGGCCACCCGTGTAACTGACCCTCTGCGCTTGGCTGGGTTGTTAGGGCCAGCTGTGAGGTGGTTGAGGATGTTATTGTAAGGACAACTTGGATATTAAATTGCAACCAAGGCCCGGGAGATTATTGCAACAAAGGGAATCCTGCTAGTTTTATTGCAACCAGCATCTGCATGATGGACTGAGTGATGGGCCCAAGAGATTTGTGGAAGAATTCTGAGGCCTAGCTGCCACCTCCGAACAGGCTACTGCGGATAGGCCTCTCAGTTTTAACTGAACTGGGGTGCACGAAATTGGAAAACAGTTTAGAACACGTTTGTTGCGCTGAAACGGTGAGTATTTATAACACTGGCCTGGACACTTAAAGGAAACCTATTGGGGCCCAGGATTCACTGAAACAGGTTTAAGAATTTGTGACAAGATTGTCTGCTAACAACAATAACAACAAAGGAAAGCACAGAATCTGGACTATCACACTGACAACATTTCAAACTGGAATGCCTTGCAGAGTAAACACCAACTGGAATCTAGCTGCTCTGTTGCAACAAGTTTGGATTTGCTATTGAAACAAATCGACAAGTCTGTGGCTGAGGCCGTGCCTGGCTCTTTTATTGCAACAGGGGTGTCCCTTTGTGTCAGGAGCACTTGTGGACAGGGCCAGAGGGACTCCTATCACAAGGGGAAATTACGCTGAGAGGTCACACTGTTATAAAGGCAAAACTTGTGAAATGCTTTGCCATAAGGACATAATGTATAAGGACAGCCAGCTGATAATGAAGGACTGTAGGGAGCGGCCATCCCATGCCTCCCATGGATGTCGGCAGGGCAGGAATAGTACCCCCATCTTACCCCTGAGGAAACTGACTCAGGGAAGTTCAAGGGTCCCTGTTCTCAGGAGCAGCATGTGGACCTGGGCCTTTTGGCTACATCCCGCGCTTCCTTGCAGGGAGGCTTTGCATAAGCTTTTTTTTTTTTTTTTTTAAGATTCTATTTTATTTATTTGACAGAGACACAGCGAGAGAGGGAACACAAGCAGGGGGAGTGGGAGAGGGAGAAGCAGGATTCCCTCGGAGCAGGGAGCCCGACGTGGGGCTCGATCCCAGGACCCTGGGATCATGACCTGAGCCGAAGGCAGATGCTTAACAACTGAGCCACCCAGGTGCCCCTTTGCCTATGCTTTGAAGTGGATCAGGAAACTCGTGGGAAGAAAAGCATGCATGCGTATTTTACCTATTCAAATCCAGAATATCCAGTTGCAAAATTTTAAGGATCTGGAAGTGCCGTAAGAGATCTAAATATCTTATTTCCAACAGATCATAGGTGTCTGGATTTCAGCAAATGGGAAGAGACCGGAGTTCAACTTTGGTCTCCACCACTTGTCAACCTAGAGGCTTGGCTCAATCCGTAATCCAGCAAAATCATTCATTCTTTAACGCCCAGCTCCAAGTCACCACCTTTGTGAAGCCTTCCCAGATTCTGCCCCAGCCCTCCCCCCCCCCCCCCCCAGAGGTAGTGCCCGGCTCCCCAGTCTTCACGGTTTGCTTTACTGACGGTTTGGGACTTATTGGCATTGTGCGGTGTCTTCCCCCAGAACAGGGCTCATCTTTGCGGGCTTAGCGGGTGGCGGAGCCCAGCTCGCTTCGCCAGGGAGCAGCGCCCACAACGTGGCCGCTTTGTGCCTCAACCCCTCGGACGCCTCCCGGCTCCCAAACTCGAGCTTCCTCCCTCTGCCGAGGCCGCTCAGACCCCCGGGTGTCTGCACGTCGGTGACCTGCAAGCACTGGGGGACACAGAGGGGGCGGAGGGCAGGGAGAGCCCGCGCCCACACGGGCACCCGCGGCCGCGTCGGGCCCCGCGTGCGAGCGCCCCCCGGGCCAGGGGAGGGGCGCCAGGCCGCTCCGTCCAGCCGGGCGCAAGCTCCTCCCGGCGGGCGTGCGGGCGGGCGCCCCCCGACAGCCGCACACAAAGCCCGCTCGGCGAGCTCGGCGCTCGGCTCCTCACGCCTGTGCCGCCGCGCGCCGCCGGGCGGCCCCGGGTTGGGCGTCGGGCCGCGGCAGGCCCGGGGCGTCGAGCGCCGCGCGCATCGAACCGGCGCGGGAGGGGGAGGGGAGGGGAGCGGGGGAGGAGGGGGAGGGGGCCGGCGGGGGAGGAGGAAGAGGCCTCGCGCCGAGGAGGGAGCAATTGAATTTCAAACACAAACAAGCGCACGAGCGCGCAGCACCGCGCCGCTGCATCCGCGCCCGCCCCGTCCGAGCGGCGCGGGCGCACAGCCGTGGCCGCGCCGGAGCTGGGGCCGGGGGCCGCCATCGAGGCGGGGGCCGCGCGAGGGCCGGAGCGCAGCGGCGCCGCTACCGCCGCGCGCGCAAACTTGGGCTCACGCTCGCCGGCGCGGCGCGGAGCCCGGGGCGCCCGGAGCCCCGCCATGTCGCGCTCCAACCGGCAGAAGGAGTACAAGTGCGGGGACCTGGTGTTCGCCAAGATGAAGGGCTACCCGCACTGGCCGGCCCGGGTGAGCAGCGCGGCCCGCCGCCCCGGCCCCGGGCTGGGTTGCGTAACACCCGGGAGGACGCGGGCGCCCCGCGCGGAGGGGCGCGGGCGGGGGGCGGCCGAGTCCCCGACTCGCCGCGAGCGCCTCCGCGTCCCCCCCCGCCGGTTACATAATGGTGGGGGCGGGGGCCCGGCGAGCGCGGCGTCAGCGCGGGGCCCCCCGCGCGCGGCGGCGTGGGGCGCGCGGCCTGGGCTGGGGCCGTCGGGAACTCCTCCCGGGCGCCCGGGGACCCCCTTAGAGACCCCTGCTGTCGTCCCTAACCGCTGCCCCCGGTCAGACCCTTCTCGGACCGAAAGGTAGCAGGAGGGTCCCAGCCCAGTGAGGAATATGTGGAGGCGGAGTTCGCTTCTGGAAAACTTTGGTTTGGGGCGGCCGTGAGAGGTCTGAAGTTGGGAGGGTCGAGGAACGTTTGGGGGCGGCGTGAGACGGGGATCTATCTGGCTCGGAAATTATCCGCCAGAACCCTTCGCTTCGCAGCCCCCCAAGTATATTCCTCCAAATGCTGGCAATTCAGAAGGGGGGCTGAGGGTGGCAGGGCCTCGGGAGGCCGGGAAGTGCCGTCCAGGCTGCCTCATCCTGGAGGTGGGGGGAGCCCCAGCTGCTGCTCCCTCCCAGATAGGATCCTCCCGCCACAACGGCCCAGTCTGCCATGTGGTTGAGTTAGCCCGCCAATATGAGGGACGCCCCCCCCCCCGCCCCCGGCTCCAGCACCTGGCCAGGTGGGAGGGTGGGGCCCAGAAGCCCAACCTGGTGTGTTCATCATGTTTCCCCTAAGGACTGGGTCGGCTCGAGTAAGGAGGGAGGGCGGAGGGAGGTTGCTGGGGGAGGTCGGGGGTGCCACTCGGGTGGGGGGGTGGCAGGGCAGTGCCTCTGGCAACTTACTTCAAAGTTGGTCTGGAGAGGCCTTTGGAATTGGGTGCGGGTCTGACTCTGTCCCCTAGAGGTAGGACTCAGGAGAACCAAATAGGGCAGAGAGCAGAGGGTGGAGGGGGTTTTCCAGGCGAGGGGACCAAGTGCAGAACTGCTTTTAGGTTGCTTAGGTTGCTCTCCACGTGAGTCTGTGTCTTTATCTGCCGCAGACCCTGCTCTGGGCCTGGGAAGTTGCCCCAGGGCCCACTGAGGCCCATTCCTCACTCTGTACCCTCTCCTGAAGAGTGTGCTTGATCCCATATCCCTTGAGCTCCTTGTTCCCTGAAAGTTCTAGATGTCCAGCCTCTGAGGGAATGCAGTACAGAAGTGGGGCTCTCCCAGCTTCTAGGGCCTCCTGAGAGCCTGGGCTGGGCGTGGGGGGGGCGGTTGGAAGCAGGGTGAGGAAGCAGCCACCCAGCATGGTGTATGTGGCGTGTGAACACTCGTGTACTTTACCCCGCACCTTTGATCCATCTGGCTTCTTGGCCTGGACGCCAAGGCCCTGTTGGGCAGGGCAAGAACTGAACCCAGGTCTCTGCTGCTCCTACCTGCTGGGGGTGGCACAAAGTCCGAAGGCTGGCCCAGGCCCTCAGGGAGGGGGTGCAGCTGGAATGTGGGTTGCAGGGAAGCCTTTCTGGATCAGGGACGAGAGAAGAGGGAGGGGGACACAGGTGGGCCCACACTGGCCCCAGTGAGGTAGAGCTTCAGGGTGAGGCAGCACTTGGGACTGGGGAAGCCCTTCTATCTTGTCTTCACCCTGGACGTCCAGGACAGAAGGTGGGGACAGGGAGGCAGTGTCTTTGCAGTGTCTTTCTTTTGAGGCCTGGACTGTTGAGATAGAGTTAGGCTTGGGGAGGGGAGGTCAGATTGGATGGCAAGGAGGCACCACCCTTTGCCTGTGCTCCGGCTTTTATGACATCTGGGGGATGGTACACCCGAGGCTCTAAGCTCCCAGATGGGTCCCCCTTGCGTGCCAAAAGAACAGACAGATCCGAGCGTCCCATGGGGAATGCTGGGATGCTGTCTTAGGCCCTGGGGTGGCAGAATCTGAAGGCGCCTGGCCCCTCCTGAGAGGGAGGAGGCTTGGGGGTTCTCATGGACGGCCCCACCTAATCTACTAGACAGAACCCTGAGCCATGGTGAAGGCCCCTGCTTCTGGGGAGGATGGCTGACTGGGTGAGGCTGGAACAGCTCAGTGCCTGGAGAGGCCCAGCCAGAGGGGCCACGTGGTCGGCAAGACCTGCCTGGAGTGTAGGGTGACTCCATCTTAACCTTCTCCTTTTCCTCTTCTTCCTGCTTGACTTCTTGGGGGATCTCCAAGCACTTAACAATTAAGCTCCAAGACTCAGGGATTTTTCCCTCCCAGGTTCCTTCCTCGTCTCTCTGCTTCCTGTTTCACAATCCCAGAAAACCTGAGCAGCCAGAGGGCCTCACCCAGCTTTCCTCCCCCTCCCCCCCTCCCCTCACGGCCAGGCACCACCTTCTCTTTTCTGCATCTTGGGCTTGCCACACTTTCCCGGCCCCAACTGTCTCCTGCCCCAGATTTTCCGGTTCCTGGGTCAGGTCGGGCCTGGCCCTGGGTGTGGTGGTCAGAACCCTGGCTGGCACTCCGAGTGGCCTTAGCCTTCCCTGCTGCCTTCCTCCGTGTGGGCCGGTGGCCCTGGGCTCGGCTCTGGCCTGAGGCTGGTGTTCAGTCGGTGTTCAGTCCTCTCCCGTGTTCCTCACCTGGGAGCTTCAGTTCCCTCGTCAGACCTTGGGGTGGCCGTGGGCTCAGGGAGGGCGGCGATTCACGTGCTCGGCTCTGTGTGATGGAGCCAGGCAAATGCAGAGGGCCGGGCAGGAGTGGAGGGGCCCCGGCCTGGGAGAACTGCCCTTCTGGCTTTGTGGAGTGGCTGAGAATCAGCAGAGCCCCCTCCCCTGTTGGCCAGTGGTTGGGGGGGGGGCGTGCGGTGGGGTCCCTAGCCCTCCTCTGGCCCCACCCTGACCCGCTTGGCTTTGACTCACTTGTTCTGAGTCACAGCCTGCATATAAAGGCACCGCCTGGGAGACCTGTGTCTGTATTGGGGATACAGGCCTCCCCTGAGACCTCATGTCCTCTATGTGGGGGAAGAACCGCCCTCACTTCAAAACGCAGAGAGGACGTTTCCTTTGTAGCTTGAAGGAAGGGCTTTTTCCCCTTTTGAGGTGAGGGCCTGGGACTTGCATTAAGTGAAAGGAGCACTCCTCCTGGCCCCTCCCCCCAGGTACCTCCAGTCAAGGGGAGGCGGGGGCGGGTGACCCTTCTGGGGTAGATGCCCATCTGCCGGGGCCCCTGGCATCCCTCTTTCCTCCAGACCCACCCTGTATTTGGCGAGAAGTCAGCAGGGCGGGTATATCTGGTGTCTTTCTATTTTTAATTCCCATCCATTCTTTTGTTTCTCCTCCGCCCCTGAGGCTGGGCAGCTGGTGGCCTCCTGGGTCCCCTGTCACACCGTTCAGCTGCCTCTGAGTTTGCTGTCCATGGTTTCCCATGGCCTGTGGTTGGGAGCAGCCCTGCTGGAGCTGTGCGCCTTGAGAGAACTTCCCGGCCCCTCCTTTCTGACCCTTCACTCACCCCCACCCCCTTCCTGAGCCTCAGTTTCTTCCTTTCAGCCCATGAGCCTGTTAACGCCCTGGCTCAGGTGTGGGCGCCAGGAATGCAGAGCTCAGGGCTCCCTGCTGTACTGCAGCCCTGCCCCTTGTTTCTGGGGCTGAGACCCACGGAGAAGAGGCCTAGGCCTTTTGCTATCGTACCCAGCCTGTCTCCTGGGACCTTTAAGCCCTGGAGGCTCGCATTTTGCTTTTTGCTTGCCCCCCTCTGAGAGGAGGGTGGGGAGCTAGCTGGTCACAAGACCCAGGTGTCCGGGCCGAGGCCTGACTCCTCCTCCGCCTGCACCCCAGGTCTGGCTTCCTGAGAAAGGCCTGGGCCCTCCAGCCCTGGCTGTGGTTTCTAGCACAGCCTGGGACCCAGGTGCCAGACGCCGCGCTCAGGGGGTGGGGTGTGTTTAGTGTCCCCTCCTCCCCAATCCAGAGAGAGGGCCTGGGGGGAGGGGTGGTCACATTCCTGGTTGCTGAGTGGCCCCGGGGGCGGGGTGGGTTGTCATGGCGATGGGGATCCTGTTTGTGGGGGGGAACTGCGTGCCTTTCCACCCCCTGCTCTCACACCCCAACCTCCCGGTCATGGGGAGGGCCCAGCTGGTGTTGGGCCTTCCTGGGGGGAGGGGCTGGACCTCTGTCCCAGAGGCCACAGGGCAAGGGGGGAGGGGCTCAGGAACCTGAAGGCTCCGTGCCTGGCGCAGGATGCCCCTCAGATTCTTGCCCAGGGCTCCACCCCCTCCCCTGGGTGGGTCTCAGCGGGTTTGCAACCACCCAGCCTCTCCGTCTCCCCAGGTCCCCAGGTCGGGCGCTGCGTCCCAGTCTCTGGGTTAGCCAGTGCCTTGGCCTGGCTGGCTCTGTCCGAGCTGCGCCTGGGGCCCCAGGCAACATGGCTACCTGGCCTGTGTCCGGCGGGAAGCCGGGCTGCTGGGGCTGCTGGGGCTGCTGCAAGTGTTGCTGGGAGTTGTAGTCCTCCCCCCCCCCCCCCCAGCTCAGCTGGGCCTGGGCTGCCAGGGCCTGGGCTGCGGAGGCTGCTGGGGCCACTGCCTGCCCATTTCCCTGACCGCACACCTCTGCAACTTCCCCACCACGGCACCCTCGTCCCGCAGAACATGGGGGGCAGGGGGTCAAGTCAGGAAACCAGCTCAGACCCTCACTAACTTCCCGTGTCATTTGGGGGCCCTGTTTCCTCATCTGTAAAACGAGAGTGTCTGACTACATCCACAGGCTTTCAGAGTGCTCCCAGAGGCCTTTGGCGTTGCTCTGGAGAGGGGTGTCCGATAGGCAGTCCCTTGGCCTTCCCCCTCCACCAGAGCAGTCTGCCTTTACCTGTCTCTTAGCTTCCTTCAGCAGATCTTTCTCGTGAGCCGACTGTGTGCTAGGCCCCGAGCAGGGGCGAGGGGGGGTGGTACAGACAGGCCTGCTGTCAGATCTCAGGCAGGCGTAAGCCAGAGTCCACACAGGCAGCGTTCAGATGCTCACATGGGTGACTGTAACTGGTGCTCTGAAGGAGAGGGGCTGAGCCTTCTGTGGGGGGCCGGCTGGGCTGGGGTGGGAAGGCTCACCGGGACTGAATGAGTGTGGGAGACCAGAGGCCAATGTGGCTGGAGCAGGGAGGGGAAGGGCAGCATATGGCTGAGGAGGAGAGCTAGGACCCGTGGGCTGGACTGCTGGCCAGGTCACGGCCATTTAATCCTTCCCCACCCCACAACTTAAGTACCATGACACTCTCCATTTTACAGATGGGGTAACTGAGGTCAAGCATAGTTGAGTAAGTTGCCCCAGGTCATCCAAGTATGTTGGTGGCCGTGTGGGGATTCAGACCTTGATGCTCTGGAGCAGGTGATCGGGTAGGCCCTCTAGTGAGCGGAACCTGGAAGGTTTTGAGCAGAGGGAGAAGTGCTCAAGGCAGCACTTGGAAGGCCCCCCCTGGCTGCCGTGGGGGTGGTAGCTTGTAGGTGGGCTGTAGTCCAGCGAGCCCGAGGGGAGAGGTGACCCTGGTTGGGCTGGGGTAATGGGCCCGCAAAACAAGTGCCGTCCCGCCTGTCGTGGAGAGGGGCCGACTCCGGGTTTCTGCTGGGCTTAATGTCTGACTTTGAACAAAGTTCTGCTGCTAAAAAGGGTTTAAACACCACCTGGGGGATCTCCCCGGTCCTTCTCAGTCTGGTTTTACACGAATGTGTCTTGGAGGCCGGCCTCGGCCCCAGATTCGTGAGCTCAGGACTCCACTTACTCGCTTCCCTCATCTTGCTCCCAGATTGACGAGATGCCTGAGGCCGCCGTGAAATCCACAGCCAACAAGTACCAAGTCTTTTTTTTCGGGACCCATGAGACGTGAGTGAGGGGCTGTAGGTGGGGCAGGCCAGAGGCCATGCTGGTGCCCCTTCCCCTGGGGCTTCGAAGCTCAGGCAGCGAGGGCTCCAGAGCACAGTCTCCCATCTCTCCCCAGGGCATTCCTGGGCCCCAAAGACCTCTTCCCGTACGAGGAGTCCAAGGAGAAGTTCGGCAAGCCCAACAAGAGGAAAGGCTTCAGTGAGGGGCTGTGGGAGATCGAGAACAACCCCACTGTCAAGGCCTCGGGCTACCAGGTGAGCAGCTGTCCACCCCAGAGACCCCCCTGGGAAGCAGGTGTGGCCACTGTCTCCGGGGCCCACAGGGCAGGGGATGCTTAGCCTTCAGGAACGGGCCTGAGAGACCAGGGTTTTCAGGGCGCAAGCTCCTGGGGTGGGGGTGGGGGGCCCTGCAGGAGGGGCTGGGGTCGCGGGGGGTGGTGTGTGGTGTGGGGGGCAAGGACAGGACGGAGGCGGTAAGTGGGGACAGCCCTTTATGGGGCCTAGTGTGAGTGTAGGACTTGGCCTTAACTCTTTTCACAAAGGCTTCCAGGAGGAGGTGCTCGTGAGCCGGGCAGGATGAGGCGGGAGGGTGGGGGGCGGGGGTCGGCGGGGAAAGGGTCCCAGCTCCCTTCGGGAGAAGTTGACCCGAGGTTTTGCCTCCTGCTCCAGCCCTCCCCCCTCCTGCACAGAGCCCTGCCTGCCCGGCCAGTGGGTTTAGCCCGGGGCTAATCCGACAGAGGTGGGTCTCAAATCACTCGTGAGACTGGGCACCTGGGGGGTGGGCGGGGGCGAGGTGGGCGAAGGAAGGAGTGAGTGGCCGCGGGTGGGTCTGGGGAGGGGCCCGGCAGGCCGCTCTGGTGCCACTCAGCCTCTGCCGTCTCTGCGTGCAGTCCACCCCGAAGAAGAGCTCAGTGGATGAGCCCGAGCCCGAGCCAGAAGCCACAGAGGGGGATGGCGACAGGAAGGGGAGTGCCGAGGGTAGCAGTGACGAGGAAGGGAAGCTGGTCATCGACGAGCCAGCCAAGGAGAAGAATGAGAAGGGGGCACTGAAGAGGAGAGCGGGGGATGTGCTGGAGGTAACTGAGCGCCACCTGGGGCCTGGGGCGGGGTGGGGGCAGCTGCTACTTCTTCAGGGACATCTTGATGTGGGGGAGACCAGCTCCTAGTCTGGGGTCCCTAGGGACCCTTCAGCTGGCAGAGGGCCGGGGAAGTGGACTGTGGGTGTGCCTAGGAAGGAGCCTCTCTGAAAGCGGGGGGGGGGGGGGGCAGGTACTGCTAGGTGGCTGGTGTCCTCCCTCTCCAACCTCAGGTGGCCTTGTCTCTGCCAATCCTACTTAGGACTCCCCTAAACGTCCCAAGGAGGCAGAAGACCCCGAAGGGGAGGAGAAGGAAGTAGTCCCCTTGGAGGGTGAGAGGCCCCTCCCCGTGGAGGTGGAGAAGAACAGCACCCCCTCTGAGCCCAGCTCTGGCCGGGGGCCTCCTCAGGAGGAAGAAGAGGAGGAGGAGGAGGAGGAGGAGGAAGAGGCTACCAAGGAAGATGCTGAGGCCCCTGGCATCAGAGATCATGAGAGGTGAGGGAGCCCCCTGCCCTGAGGCAGCTGGGCTGGGGGGCCCAGCCACCTGTGGAGAGGAGGAGGAGGAGGTGGGCCTGCAGCAGAGGCAGGGTGGGCTCTCCCAGGAGACTGGCCCTGGCTGGGGTGTGGCCAGCGCAAGGCCACACCGATAACCCTTCTCCCCTCCAACCCTCCCCCGCAGCCTGTAGCCACCAATGTTTCAAGAGGAGCCCCTGCCCCGTTCCTGCTGCTGTCTGGGTGCTACTGGGGAAACTGGCCATGGCCTGCAAACTGGGAACCCCTCCCCCTCTCCCCCCTGCTGTCCTCTTCCATTTATTCTCCCCACTCCAAGCCCAGCCCCTGGAGATTGACCTGGATGGGGCAAGCCAGCTGGCCCTCACCTCCATGTTCCCAACACCCCTGTGATCTGAGTCAGGGCTCTGTCTTCTGCTTCATGGGCTGAGATGAGACCATTGTGTCCCTCCCTGCCTGGAGCTGTTTCTGAGGGTATCTGTTGGGGCCTGGACTGGCTGTTTCCACCTCCGGACACCTCCTCCGCACCCCTGTCCCCCCCCCCCCCCCGTCCGTCCCCCCAGCATTCTGGACCTCTGGGTTAGCTGGGATCAGAGGTAGGAGTGGAAAGGATGGAGAATAAACAGCAGGGTCGGCTTCTGGGCCTAAGAGGGGCAATCTTCAAATTGGGGAGGGGGGTGGGCAGGAGGGTGGCATCTTCTTGCACTCCTGTCCCTTCCTCCCATACCTATTATCCCAGCTGCCTAGATTCAGGGAAAGTGGGACAGCTTGTGGGGGAGGGGCTCCCTTCCATGAATCCTTGATGATTAACAACACCCTTCTTTTGCTGATCCCAGGAGTTCTGGGAGTTGTAGTTGATCATCAAAAGATTGGGGCCTCCTGAGATTGGAAGGGTTGGCTTCACCCAGCTAGGGTGGGAGTGTTGAGGAGTATCTGTCCCCCCTTGAACTCTGCTCTGGGGAGACCCCCAGCTGCCCTTTCCCCTCTCCCCACGTGCTCAAGGCCAGCCTACAGTCATATATGTCACCCAGACATTAAGGAAAAGACACATTTTTTAGGAAATGTTTTTAATAAAAGAAAACTACAAAAAAAAATTTTAAAGACCCTATCCCTTTGTGTGCCCCCCTCCTCCTCACTCCTTCCCCACTGTGGCCCCCATTTCTGAGGTGCACTGGGAGGCTCCCCTTCTATTTGGGGTTTGATGACTTTTCTTTTTGTAGCTGGGGCTTTGGTGTTCCTTCTCGTGTCATTTCCCATTCACATCCCCCACCTGGTCTCCTCAGTGTCGTCACCAGACCCGAAACCCACTGAGAGGACAGGGAAAGAAGTGCCCTCGCCCAGCCTCTCGCGCGGTCTCTCTGCCTCTCTCCAGTCTCCTGTGTCCCCCTCGCCCCTCTCCTTTGGGCTCTGATGAAAAATTGCTGACTGTAGCTTTGGTTGTTTAGCTATGAGAACAGTAGACAATTTCAGTTCTAGGAAAATAAAACCCGTTGATTACTAGATTGGGTCTTGACTGCTTCTTGGCGGGGGCGGGGGTTGGTGGAGAACTGGAGGGGTGGGATGGGGAACCGAGCGCAGTGGCCCCTTCTCGGACGGAGCTGGGTGGTGCCTGCCTCTGCTCCGGCAGAGTCGGCACGAACTGCACCCCTCAGTCCACTCCTGCCAGCCGCTGGGGACCACAGCTCACCCCACGGTCACCCGGGAGGCCTCGGAGCGGGGCTTGCTCGAGACCGGGGGGAGCGACGCTGCTGCCACGGGTCAGAGCTAGGGGTGCCCGCCACCGGTAAGTGGTGGGGAAGGGCGGGAGGCTGGCAGCGTGGGGTCCTCCCACGACCCCGAGTTGCGTGGAGGGGCCGGAGCAGGTCCCCTCCCGTGCCCCCTCCCAGAGCTGACATTTTGTGACAAGCTCATCGACTCGCCTTGGAAGGGCCCACGTTTCACCCCTTCCTGCAGAAGCCCTAGGGCGGTTTCTTAATCTGCCCTGGCCCCCTACCGCAGACCGGGGCGCGCGGGGAAAGGACCGGCCGCAGCCCAGCCTGGAAACGGAGGCCCTCTGCTCAGAATAGGAAGCTGCAATCCCCTAGAAAATGGAGCCCTCCTCTCTGCAAACTACAATTCCCAGCGGCCCCCACAGCGCGCGTGAGGGAACGTGCCGTGCGCTGAAGCTTATCCCGCCCTGCCGTCAACTCCCAACGTGCCTCTCGGTGTTCTTACGCTTCCTGATTTCCTACCCGACCAAATTTCCTGTTTCCAGCTCGCTTCGTAGCGGCGGACTACAACTCCCAGCTTGCAGAGCGAGGTTGGTTTGAGCGTCCGCTCTGCATTTGGACTACATTTCCCAGAAAGCCGAAGGCCCGGGGGCAGGGAGGACGGCGCGCTCAGGGCGCAGGTGCGGGCGGCGCGGCTACGCGGCGGGAAGCGGAGGTGAGCGTGCGGTACCCAGGTGGTGCTGACCTCGCTGGGCTCGCCCGGGACCCGGGGCCGGGAGGGGCCTACGTTTGCCCCGGCCGTGGCTCAGTCGGCTGCTTGGAGCGGGTGGGTGTTGAAGACTGCTGGGGCCCGCCGTGCAAGCCCCCCGAGGACAGCCCCTCCCGGGTGTGCAGGAGAGGAGGGCAGGGTCCAGGGGGCTGGCTTCTGGGGTCTCCTCCCGGAGCTGCAAAGCGAGAGTGGCTGAGGCCAGGACCTCTCGCAGCGATCCGGCGGGTTTCCTCGTCTGCGGAACCGACCCTGTGGTCCTTGCACCTGTCAGCTTCCTTCCCAGGGCGGCGGCGGCGGCGGCGAGGTCCCCGCATTCGGTCTGTCACGGAGCTGTGCTCCCAAGCGTGTGTTGGATCTGCATGCGAACATTGAGGCCGAGGTTAATTGAGGAGAGCGTTAGGCGTTGTCGTTTTCATATTGGGAAGTGTATGACCGACGGTTCAGATAAACCAGTTCCGATTTGGTTTTTTCCCCCGCAATGCGCATAGTTGGAAAAGATGGAAAGGAACCGCGCCCCCAAACAGTTCCCTCGCCCCAAACAAGTCCTGGGGCTCTTTCCTTCGCATAAATATTTAAGTCTGTGCCGGAATATAGATACTTTTAATTTGCCTAAACGATATGATACCATTCACATTATTCTGTACTTTGTTAAAGCATTGAAAGTAAAACTGTGAAGTCTTAAGGATGATGAAACAAGCTCACACGTTCAGTTGCCCTGGGTCACAGAGTAAGGTGGTGAGCATGGAGGGGCACCCAGTTCTCTGACCCCGGCAGCTCTTTGTGCCATGAGAGTGCACTTGATTTTTAATCTTCTTTTTTAAAAGATTTTATTTTCAAAAAATAAATATTTTATTTATTAGAGAGAGAGAGTGCACAAGCAGGGGGAATGGCAGGGAGAGGGAGAAGCAAGTTTCCTGCTGAGCAGGGAGCCCAATGCTCCACCCTGGGACCCTGGGACCATGACCTGAGCCGAAGGCAGACGCTTCACCCACTGAGCCACCCAGGCGCCCCAAGATTGCACTTTATTTGTATTTTGAAGTTAGACTCAGTTCTTAGCTATAAAATAAGATTAACGATCCCTGCTCCATCCTTTCCCCCTCCCCCCTTTTAAAAAAGATTTATGTTTTTATTAGAGCGAGAATGGGCACCAAGGGAGAAAGAGAGAAAATCCCTCCCCGCTGAGTGTGGAGTCAAATGCAGGGCTCAGTCTTCTAGCCCTGAGACCATGACCTGAACCGAAATCAAGAGTCAGACGCTTAACTGACTAACTGCCACCCAGGTGCCCCCTCCATCCCTTTCCTTTAGTGCATGATGCAAGAAAGCCGCGTGGCGCCTGGCAGGTAGCAAGTGCTTGATAAGTTGAAGCGCATACTATTTTTGCCTCCGTTCTCTCATCATCAGCCCACTGACTTAGTCCATCATCCAAAATTGGGAGGCTTCCAGTACATACTTAGTTGGGAAATCCAGGACTCCGTAATCCTAGAGTCCGGCTCTGGGGCCTTTTCCTCTAGAAAAGCAGCTGTCTTAGGGAGGAGAAGTGTTTATTTCCTGAATGAGTTTAGGAATTGGAAGTGCTGTAGGGACATTTTAATCCCTTTTTTTTTTTTCTGTGTTTCGCCTTATAACTGCCTGCCGTTTGGCCTTGTGCCGCGGGTTTGTTCCCCTCACCTGTGTTTCCTATGCTGCTGTTTGTGCGAGTATCTAATAACTGTTACTGAATATCTACTGTGTGCCAAGCCCTGCTTGGATCTGCTGGACTCAGGGGTGAACTAGATGGCATGGTCCCTGGCCTCGGGGAACTTTTTGCACTTCGAAGCCAGATACATGTGGGTTTGAATGTCAGTTCTCACATAGTAGCTTTAGGACCATGGGCAAGTCACTGAACCTCAGTAAGTCCTTCCTCATCTTAAAGTGGAGATAACATCTTGCAGGGATTCAATGAGATGCATTTAGCAATGACCTGAGTATAAAAAAATATTTCTTTGCCCACTTGTTTCTGTGTACTCTGTTTTTGTTTTTTCATCTTTTTTCTTTTGTAACAATAGGCTCCACACCCCATGCGGGGCTTGAACTCAGGACCCTGAGATTAAGAGTCACATGCTCTCCCGACTGAGTCGGCCGGGAGCCCCTCTATCCATCTACTTCAGAGCTGACTAGGAAGGGTTCTGGATCTTCCCTGGCCAGGGGATTTCTCCTGGCCTCTAGCCATGCGTCTCTCTGCCCTGCTGGCCTTGGCTTCCAAGGTCACTCTGCCCCGAGACTACCGCTATGGGATGAGCCGCCCAGGCTCTCTTGCAGACAGGAGGAAGAACCCTCCAGGGACCAGGCGGCGCCGGGTGGCTGTGGAACCCATCTCTGACGAAGAATGGCATCTGTTCTGTGGGGACACGGTGAGAGCCTCGGGTGGGATGGAGTGGCGGGGGGGCTCCCAGGCAAGGATCCCCCCCTTCCTGACCCACGTCTTCCCGCAGGTGGAGATCCTCGAAGGCAAGGATGCTGGGAAGCAAGGCAAAGTGGTTCAAGTCATCCGGCAGCGCAACTGGGTGGTCCTGGAGGGACTGAATACAGTGAGTGGAGAGAGATGGGGCTTCTCAGGAAGCTGTCCCGTCACTCTGCACGGAGAGCAGCCCGGGGAGGGAGGAGACGAGCCGCAGGGGGCAGGGGCAGTGACGCAGCTGACGGCTCTGTTGTCCCCTGGGGCTGAATGCGACCACCTCTCTTTTGGACAGCACTACCGCTTTGTTGGCAGAACCGGGGAGGACCGGGGAACCATGATCCCTAGCGAAGCACCCTTGCTCCACAACCAGGTCAAACTTGTGGACCCCGTGGACAGGCAAGCACACGGGGCCCCGGGCAGAGGGTTTCCCAGCCTGCACATCTACACGGGTGTTGAGCACATTTATACCGAAGGAATGGGGGGCTGCAGGCCCTGGAAGTTGAGAGGGGCCATGCGTCTGATGGACATGAGCCCCTCTAGGTCACCCCAGGACAGACAGAACAGCGACAGGACGGTGACTTTCATGTTTTCGGCCACTGATTTTTTGGACAGAACGCAGCAGGAGGCCCTGGTTCCCATGCTGGGTTTCTCTCTTCCATCCACTAGGAAGCCCACTGAGGTGGAATGGAGATTCACGGAGGCAGGAGAGCGGGTACGTGTCTCCTCAAGATCAGGAAGAATTATCCCCAAACCTGATTTTCCCAGAGCTGATGGCATCGTCCCTGAAACATGGACCGGTGAGGCAGGCTGAGGGGCAGGAAGGTGGGCTGGGGGTGGTAGGAGCGGGAGGGAGGAGTGTTAGGAAGCCCTCCCGCCCGTCTTGTTCCTTTGGTTCAACAGATGGTCCCAAAGACACCTCAGTGGAAGATGCTCTAGAAAGAACCTATGTGCCCCGTTTAAAGACACTGGAGGAGGAGGTGATGGAGGCCATGGGGATCCAGGAGACTCGGAGACACAAGAAGGTCTACTGGTATTGAACCTGGGGGAGCAGCCTCTCCCCTCCTTGTCTTCACCTTGAAGGCCAGGGCTACCTCTTCTCCAGACCCCAATAAAGAGCCATGAGTCTTCCCCTGCGTGCAGCTGTTGTCTTCCGGTAGACGGGCACGCCTGACCCCGGCGCACCGTTTCTGGGATTGAAGGAAGGGGCACCTGCCCTCACGTACTGACAGAGCCTGGATGGCAGTTCGCCAGCCTCCCCCGGGGCAGGGCCTGCAGGTGCTGGGAGGGAGACCCGTGAGTAATGGGGTGGTAGGGGTGGGGGTGTGAGGCCCAGCTGCGGTACCTGGGCAGCGTCTTAGCAGGGGAGGCTGCGCACCCATCCTTCTCTACACTGGTAATGGCAGGGAAATGGAGATTTCACTTATTTAATAAATTAAAAATAAATTTTACATCATATCACATTAACACATGGAGGGAAAAATCAGGGTTCCAGGGATAGGGACTGGTGGTTCTCTGGGTGAGTGCGGTGCCCGGGTGGTCTCGGGGTTTGTCAGCTGTGTTCAGTCTCCAGAAGAGAGAAGGCTTCACCCAGGGGCCTCTTTGTAGCCACGAGAACCAGGTTTCTGGGAGAGAGCTCAGGACTAAAGATGGGCAGGAGTTCAGCATGGAAACCTAGGAGAAAGGCAGGGCTACTCAGAAAGAAACAGAGACACTCTCAGCCACTCCCTGCCTGGTCTGTGGGCACAGCCCTGTTCCCCATGGGGGAGGCCTCAGGGTGTCTAAGGAGACCCAGTTCTCCACCAGGAATGGGGTGCCCACTGTAGGTTCTCGATGCCCGGGGTTCTGGCTTAAAATGCAGCCCAGGGATGGGAGTCCAATTCAGTAGGAATCTGCACTGACCTGGCTCCCGCCCCACAGCTGACTGGCTGGAGAATCACCGCAGGGAGGAACCCAGGCTGCCTGGCAGCTGTGGGGGCTGGGGGCCTGGAGGAGGAGCCTCAGAACTCCAGCCCCACCCACCCAGGGTCCTGCAGGTAGGCCACCCTCACCCTGCTCCTGAAGGTGCAGCAGCCGGTCTAGCAGAATCAGCGTCTCCACTAGGGGGGCGAGAAGCAGGGCCAGGCTGAAGAAGGCCACCACTCGGTTCTCCTGGGCCTGGTGGGCCTGAAGGGCAGCCAGATTCAGTGGCAGCTGGGGGTCCAGCCCCACCCGCTGGAGCCCCCGCTGCACATATCTGCGGGGTCAGCCAAAGACAGCACTCAGGTTGGTTTCAGGCACCCACACCGCCCACTCAGAACCATCCATTGCTAGTTCCATTGCAACTTTGCTTCATGTGCTACCCTAGGATGCTTTTTCAACATTTTTCTGGCTGTGAGCTGTCTGTCCAATCGCAAATTAACCGCAAAATTTATTTTCAGCCAGATCTGTCCAATTATTTTGCTATATTTTCAGCATTTAAAAAATTTGATAGTGCCCAGATAGAATGACCTCTCCCTTCTGAAGAAATTTTGAGAAGCTGCCCCGAGACTTCAACATCAATCCCCTGGGCACATTTAGAACTTCGCTAGGATAAGCCAACAGGTGAGGCTGAGGGGGAAATCAGGTGGTGAAGCCCCCTCTCCACCCCCCGCCTCCCCCCGCCTCACTCTTCGATCTTGAGCTCGTGGACCCTGGGGATCCCCTGCACGCTGGGCCGCCGGAGCTCGGGCCGGGCCCCCCGGATGACGGTCTCCAGCACCGCGCGGTAGCAGTGGGTGCGGAGGCCAGGGCCCGCTTTCTGCAGCCGCTCGGCGTACTCCTCCAGGGCGTGGCAGGCTCCCTCCCGAAGCCGGTAGGGCAGCTCGCAGCCTGGCAGCCCGGCCACCCACTGACTCAGCGGGTAGCCGCCGGGGTCACTCAGCTTCATGTAGCAACAGCCCACCGAGGCCAGCGCCACCACCTCGGGGCAGGAGAAGTGCCTCAGCAGGGCGACGCTCAGGTCCCCGCACGCGTGGAGCCCAGTGAGCAGCAAGCGGGCCCCGCTCTGGGGCAGGGTCTCCAGCGGAAGCAGCAGCTCCTGGCATAGGGCCGTGGGCTCCACCCACCTGACCACGTGGTGTGGCGAGTGGCGAGGGCCCGCGTGGACCGCCTGTGGAGGCAGGACGGAACAAAGGCAAGTGGGAAGTCTGTCTGCTGTCCCCGTGCCACCTCAGGTCCCAGGACAGGACGTGCGTGTCCTCTGCCTTCCTTCCCAAGGAGGGGGAGAAGCTGGGGACCAGGACAGCTGGGCCTTGAATCAGGAGACGGGCTGAGCCCTGGGCCCCCTCATGGGGAGTGCCTTTAGGATGTGAGGCGGCTCTGGTGAAAGGGGGCCCTCGGGCAAGGGGCAGCAGGATTAGAGACGACACCATCTCAATCCCAGAAACTAAAGGGTGGGTCCAGCCTCGGTGCCCCATTCCAGCCAACTGGACCCCGCCCGCAGGGAAAACCGGCCTACCTGTGGGTGCCTCTTCTCCTCTTTCTCCAGAGCCTGCAGGAGCTCCTGGTCCAAGCGCTGGGCTCTTTCCACCAGTCTCTGATCTCCTTCAATGCTCTTCACCATCAGCCCCAGCCCCAGGGACATGAATCGGGAGAGATGGCCCTGGAGTCACGAGAGGGAGGACAGAGACAGCCCTGTTCAGTGCGCCCTCTACTGTCAGCCTCCCACCATCAGGAAGTGGCCCAGGCCCCCAGATGGCTCATCTGCCAACTTCCACCACTCCTCAGCACCTGCTTCCCGGGGCCTGTGGCCTCATAACCTGCCTCCAGCTTTCTATCCCCACAATTCAAAAAAAGGAACCCCAAACCCCAGAATATCAGGGGTCTGACTCACCTGGCCTGAACCTATATCCACAACCTGGGTGCAGCCTGTGAGGTCACTCAGCTTCTTCACCAACTACAAGAGAAGGGACAAAGCTCTCCTGGCTACTGGCTGTTGGCTCCCAGAGCAAACACCCACAGTGAGGGTGGAGGAGCTGCAGGTGGTGGAGGAGGATGGTGAGGGGGGGCCACGGGGGAGACAGGACATATGGAAACCAAGAGGGAGGGTGCTGACCCCAGGCTCAGGCTCCTCTCCTCGCCCCTCTCAGCATGAACAAGGAGAGGAGCCCCCACCGTGAAGCCCAGAGCAGATGGTGGAGGTGGAAAACGGGAAGAAGACAGTGATTCGGACACAGCCACCAACCAACCCGTCAAAAGGACGAACATACACACAAAAAGCCGCAGCATCGAGATACAATTATCGTATGCCTGGCGAGGCTGGTCCTGCAGGTGACAGAAGGTGCTCACATCCTGGTAACCCACAACGCCTGCTCCCAGACACCACCCGAACGCCAGCCATCTCACCTCTCCCAGCCTCCGGATCTCGTGCTGCTTCTTGGGCCTGACGTGTTTCCGGAATGGAGCTGTCAGGCGGGAGCTCTGGCTGGGGTTCTCCAGGAACTCGGAGGGGGTTTGAAACCCAGGTGTCCGGGTAAAGGCCAGGGCACAGGCTGTGGACTTCAGGGCCAGCAGAGAGAGTGGCCACACCGACTTGTACCTGTGACAGGCCAGCCCGGGACCCCAGTGAATAGCTCCATTGCATCCTGACCACACCAGTTTGCAACCCAGGAAGCCCGAGGGAGACTCTGAGCCTGAGTCCCCCAGCCCGGGGCCCCTCTTGCCCATACCTGACCACTTCCCCTTCCCCGGGCATCCCCAGCAGCTGTGTGGCCAGCTGTGGCGGGTTCAGTCCGTCCAGCGCTTCCTGCCATGAGCCAGGGAGTGTGCCCCACAGGTCGTCTGTGAAGAATTCCTGCAGGAGCAGGGGAGAAGCAGTCTGGCCACTGCCCTCCCCACTCCTCCCTGCCCATCCCAGCCACCGCTCTCTGAAGCTGGGCTCCAGCCCCCACCCTCGGGGCCCAGGCGGCATTCTGGACACGCCTCTCCTTGCAGCATTTCCCCTGCCCGCTGCTCTGCGTGTTCTCTCCACGCAACGGCGCCTTCGCCTGGGCATGCCCAAAAGCGCAGTGACTGGCCTGTCGTATCAGCACGATGCCACTTAACACCCTACCATTATGTGCACCGGACACTTTATGTGCCAGACACTGTATGTGACAGAATGCGTTTTTATTCATGCGTTTGTTAATCACCCACTCTGGAGCTCTGGCCACGCACCGAGCTCTAGTCTAGGCGCAAAGGATACAATGAACCAGATAGACAAGATTCTTGTTCTCACAAAATTTACATAAAAAAGATAATTTCAGGTAACATCAAATGCCACATAGACACTAAAACCCTGACGAAACAGTAACACGGTGGAGTTTGAGAGAGTGCTACTTCGAGGGCGCAACAGGGAAGACTTGTCTGAGGGGCTGGCTCTTGAGCTGAGACATGAACAACAAACACGCAACAGCAGATAAGAAAGGCCAGGCGGTACTTGCCGGAGGGGGGCAGCTGTGGCGATGCAGGGATCAGAGTACAAACTGCCAGTTATAAAATAAATAGATCACAGAGATGTACAGCAGAGTGACTATAGCTAATAATACTGTATTAAAAGTTGCCAAGCATAGATCTTAAAAGTTTTCATCCAAAAAAGGGGAGAGGGGCACCTGGTGGCTCAGTGGGTTAAGTGTCTGCCTTCGCTCAGGTCATGATCCCAGGGTCCTGGGATCAAACCCTGCATGGGGCTCCCTGCTCAGCGGGGAGCCTGCTACTCCCTTTCACTCTCCCTCTGTGCTCCCTCCCCACCAATAAATAAAGTCTTAAAAAATTTCAGGTAATAGCAAACACTTATAAAATACTTTAATATGCCAGGCGCTGTCCAAAACATTTTCCACGTATTAATGCATTTAATCTTCAAACAACCCTATGAGGTAAGTACTAGCTTACCTCTCATTTTACAGATAAGGAGATTGACACCCAGCAATTCAGTAACTTGTCCAAGTCAAAAAGCTAGTAAGTAGCAAAGCTGGGATCTGAAACCAACTCCACTCTAGTTCTTGCTCCTAACCACTCTGTTCTACTGCCCTCCCGTGGAGGAAGACATTCCAGGCACACTAGTAAGTGCAAAGGTCCAGGTGCCCGCCATGTTTGTAGAACAGAAATCAGGTCAGTATAGGTTTGGAGAGGGAATGTGGGAGAACCAAAGTGATGGCCTTCACGAGGCAGCAGGGGACGGATCGTGCAGCGCTTTCTAGGTAACGGTAAGGACTTATGATTTCATCAAAGCACCCAGGAAGCAAGGCAGTGTCTTGATCAGATTTACTTTTTTTTTTTAAGATTTTATTTGTAAGAGAGAGTGAACACAAGCAGAGGGAGCGGCAGGCAGAGGCAGAAGTAGGCTCCCCACTGAGCGAGGAACCCGATGTGGGACTCAATCCCAGGACCCTGGGATCACGACCTCAGCCGCTTAACCAACTGAGCCACCAAGGCGTCCCTTACCTTTTTTTTTTTAAGTAAACTCTACACCCAACGTGAGGCTCAAACTTACTACTCTACCACCGACCCAGCCAGGCGCCCCTCATCAGATTTACGTTTTAAAGAGATCAATCAGGCTGCTTTATGAAGAAATGGTTATGGAGAAGTAGACACACAGATCAGTTAGGAAGTGGTCCAGGAGCGAGAGGATGGTGGCTTCGCCCTGGGGGTAGCAATGAGATGGAAACAAACGGGTGAATTTGGTATCTACTCTGCAGGTAGAGCTGAGCCAAGGGCTGGAGTGTACGTCAATGAAGGCGGGAGCTGAATCAAGGATGCTTCTGGGTGTGGGGCTGAACGAGTCAGCGGACATTGGTGCCATTCGTACACCATCTTATTCCCCACCGTGAGCCTCCAGACAGGGGTTCCTATTACAGCTGAGAAACCCGGGCTAGGAGGAGTTTCTTTAAACGCCTGAGGCTGACCCCGTAAGGGAGGCAGTAAGTCGGCCCGACTCCAAAGCTCTAACAGCCCATTACACTGTTGAACCGGGGATTTAGCCAAAGCTTGGGTGAATTCTGGAACTCCTCGCGTGTTCCTCGGAGAGCTCAACGTAGCCGCGGCACGGCTCCATCGTCCACGCGTCTTACTGTGGACGTGGGCAGCTGAGAGAAACCACCGGAGCTTAGGAATATTTAGACGTACGTCAACCGACAAGCAGAGCGGCGGGGGGATGCCCCTTTCTCGCACAGACGCACCGAGGAGCGGGCAGAAGCCGCCCCTCCGGGTTCTGCGCCTGCCGCGCGCACCCAGCCCACCGCACCCCCGTGGCCTCACGATGATGTAGGCGTCCAGGATGCAGCGGTAGCGCGCCAGCACACGGGTGAGGTTCACAGCCAGCTGCTTCCTCTGCTCCAGAGAGAGGCCGCGCGCGGAGACGCCCGGCATCCCGGGCGGCGGCGGCAACGAGAGCGCGCCGCGCCGGGACGGAGCCCCCGGCCCCGCACCCCGACGCCCCTTCCCCGGCCGGCTGGGGCGGAAGAAGGGACGCTCGCCCTGACGTCACAGGGCGCGACGCGGCGCGGCGCGGGCGCACACGTGGGGCGGGGCGCCGCGCATACGTCACAGAGGCGGGCCCCGGCGCCGAGGCCCGCCCCTCCCCGCGCAGTTCCCGCCTCCCCCGGAAGTGAGGCCGGTCCCGGGTGCGGCGTTTCTCGCGGGGCGCGGCCTCCGCACCTTCGAGTTGTACCTCCACGGGGCTAGAGGGGCCGGGGAGCGCATCCCGCCCCCGCCGCCCCCCACGCCGCCGCCGCCGCCGCCGCCGCTGCCGCTGCTCACGCCCTCGGAGTCCCTGGCCTCGCTCCCGGAGGCGGGGGCGCTGCGGGCTCGCGCGCGCCGGCCCCCGGCGCGGTCCAATCCGCGCGCCTGCCGGCCCGGGCCTCGCCGGCGCGCGCCGACTTCCGCATCCGGCGGCGGGCGCTTCCGTTCTTAGCGGGGCCCGCTGGGAGGTAGGTGTGGGCGCGAGGGCGCTCTCCGTGGCGGGGACCCCCCCTCTCACCTCGGCGTACTCGCCGAGGCAGGCGGCCCCCAGCCTCGGTTCCCCGGCGGGAATGTGTTGTCCGAGGGCCTGTCTCGGGCGCAGGGCTGGGGTGAGATGCTTGCGGAGGGTCCCCCCCGGCCCGGAGCCGAGGGAGCCGCGCGGGGGGTGCCAGGGTAAGCCAGAGGCCCTGGGGGCCGGCCCCGCCACTGCCGGCGAGCACGCTTAGACCTCCCCGCCCCGGGCGGATGACGGAGCTCCCCTGTTGTGGCTTTCCAGGCTCAGAGTTCGAGCTGCTTGGCCCTACAGCCCACTCAGTTTCCGAATGAGACTGAGCTCGGGAGAGGCCAGGTGACCCTTGTCAAGACCGTGCAGCTGATGAATTGTGGGGTCGCGCCGGAATCCAGGCTTCCTGGCTCAGACAGTGCTCCTAACACCGTTTCGCGTTACAGGTTCATTCCCACTCTGGGCGGTCGCTCTGATGTCTTTCCAACCTTAAGCCTCATGAAGATGGGTCTTACTGTTTACCAGGCCTGCGAGTTCGGTTATCAGGATCACTTTCTTCCCCAGGGTGTACTCCAGATCTCCAGATGCCGGCCTGTGGGGTTCAACAGAGGATGAGTCCTCTGTCTTTCTGTCATCAGTAAGCCACTCTTCCCACCTGCTCTGCCATCCACTGTCCTCATGTCTACCTTACTCCTCAATCTGGATTTTGGTGAACCTGCCCCCAAAAAAGCATTTGAGGGGAATGCCAAGCACCGCAAATTTGTCAGGAAGCGGCGGCTCTTGGAACGGAGAGGCTTTCTGAATAAGAAGAACCAACCCCCGAGCAAGGCGCCTAAGCTGCACTCAGAACCTCCAAAGAAAGGGGAGACTTCTAGCGTGGATGGCACCTGGAAGGTCTCTCCCCTTCCAAAAAAGAAGACCGTTGCCTCCAGCAATGGACCAGAGCAGTCCCCGGACAAGAAGGCTGCAGTGCCGTGGCTGACCCCTGCCCCTGCACGGAAGGCCGGGTCTGCAGTGGCTAAGGTGGATTTGCTGGGGGAGTTCCAGAGTGCCCTTCCAAAGATTAGGAGCCACCCAACTCGCCCCCACAAGAAGGGCCCCCAGAAGAACCCTACTCAGAAGAATGCCCCACAGAGCTTCTCCCAGCCTCATTCAGACAATAAATGTTCCGGAGCATCCCTGAAGATGCCAAGGAAGATGGTGGCCATTGACTGTGAGATGGTGGGCACAGGACCCAAGGGGCACGTCAGTTCCCTGGCCCGATGTAGCATCGTCAACTACCACGGAGACGTGCTTTATGATGAGTATGTCCTTCCCCCCTGCCACATCGTGGACTACCGGACCAGATGGAGTGGCATCCGGAAGCAGCACATGGTGAATGCTACCCCTTTCAAGATCGCCCGGAGCCAGGTGAGAGGCATGGGGTGCGCTGGAGGCAGCGAGGTGCAGATCATTTCTCAGCAAGCGAGGTCACCCTAGGAAGGCGCCGAGGGATCCTGGAGGAGGAAGGGAGGGGGGTGGACTGCCAGATGAAGGGGGCTTCCTGCTGAGGTAGGGCGTGGTGAGAGTCCAGGCAGTTAGTTAGCTGCTGTGATGAACTGGGTTAGCTGAGACCTACCTGAGCTCCCAAAACAAATTCTCGTCTGGGGAACTGGGAATCCACACAGAGAAATAACAGCCACTGAGGGGCAGAGCAGCAGGCATGAATGGCGAGGGAAAGGGCTCAATTTGGGAATGCCTTATGGCTGGAGTTTGGGGTTGAGCCCAGAGGTGGAGAGGGTTCCCAAGCAAGTGTGGCAAGCTTGGGACATGGTGGTGGCAGGAGCAGGGTGATGTGTATACCTGGGACAGATGGCCTGAAGTGGAGGGGATAAAAGACACGGGGCTGGCGTGTCAGGGTTCTCACCTCGCTCACTGAGCACACCTCCTCATGGTGGCCCCGTGCTGCACGCTGGTCCCTGGGAGCACCACAGAGGGATAGGGAAAGGGGGACGAACCTGGGAGGCGCAGGGAGGAGGTGGAGAGGGAGCCAGCTGGTCTTGGGAGGCCTCCAGAGGGCGCCCGTGGTCCGCGTCTGTCACTTCAACTCCACATTCTCTGTTTTCTCTGGACACGCTCTGTTCCACGAATTGTGTTCGTGCCCTGACAGTTGGAGGTGAAGGGGCTGGATTTTAGAAAACTTGAGAGAAAGGGCTGCAGATTTTGTGCCCCGGGGAACCGCTGAGCAGGGCTTGGGAGAAGCAGAAGGTGGGATGGGTCTGAGATCTCGAATCCGCTCAGCTCCCAGGAGAGCTGTGTGTTGACTGAACGGGCAGTGAAGGTGTTGGTGGACGGTAAGTGGCAGTTGCGGTCAGGAGCACGCAGGTACCTGGTTGATTGGACTCCCATTGGGCTTTCATTACAAAGCGCTTTCCTGGTGCCCCCGCTTGGGTGTGAGACTAGGGGGATGTTCAGATGGGTCTGGCCCCTTCTGGGGGCTCCTGTTGGCTATGCCCCGATCATAGGACTGTTGCTCTTGTTCACAACCTCTTTGGAGCCCATTTGGGGAACGGCCTTCAGAGCTCCTGGCATATTCTCTGGTTGTTCTCTCGCTTTAAGATCCTGAAATGGTGAGGGCGCCTGGGTGGCTCAGTCTGTTGAGCGTCTGCCTTCGGCTCAGGTCATGATCCCAGGGTCCTGGGATCGAGTCCCACATCGGGCTCCTTGCTCGGCAGGAAGCCTGCTTCTCCCTCTCCCACTCCCCCTGCTTGTGTTCCTGCTCTTGCTATCTCTCTCTCTGTCAAATAAATAAATAAAAATCTTAAAAAAAAAAAAAAAAGATCCTGAAATGGTGAGAGGTTACTTGGTCTCAAGACCAGTGTGAATAAGGTTTCTGAACAGCTGGTGAGTAGAGCAGTGGGGCTGACTTTCTTGGCTGCTTGACCGCTTCTCTCTGCAGCCTGAGTCTACAAGTGGTTCTTAAGCTTTTGTAGCTCGTAGGCCCTTTCAGAGTCTGATGGAAACCATAGACCCCTCCCCCCAAAAAACCCATATATGTTAACTGTTTGTGTACGACGTGGGGCTTCTCTTACCTCTCTGGAGCCCATCTTTGACTACATTCGTCCAAGCCTTGTGTCTAAGGCCAGCACGTGGGAATGGCTGGAGAAGTTCACGTAGCAAGCCAGAACTGAACTGGATAGTTTAGCGAACATCTCACACGTGACTGTGATTTGGGACTGAGGCAAACTGATCTGTCATTGGGGTGGAAATTAACGAGAAGATAAGGAACCACTGGTTAAGTCCAAATTGGGTTACAGCCACTTTCACCTCGGGGAGTGGAGATGGCCCTCAGGTGGAAGGAACCTTGTGGGAGAGGATGAAGTAGGTGAGCACATGGCGAAGAGAGTCTAGAAGGACCAGTGGCCGCGCGGGGCTTCTGGGACGCAGGGGCTCCGCCTGCGCCACCGGCCGCCTCACCACCACGTCCCCTGCTCCCGTTCCAGATCTTGAAGATCCTCACAGGGAAGATAGTGGTGGGCCATGCCATCCACAACGACTTCAAAGCCCTGCAGTACTTCCACCCCAGGTCCCTCACCCGCGACACCTCCCATATGCCCCCTCTCAACCGGAAGGCCGACTGCCCGGAGAATGCCACCATGTCCCTGAAGACTCTCACCAAGAAACTTCTGAACCGGGACATCCAGGTAGTGTCTCCCCAGATGCTGCCAGGCCCCCAGCTCAGACCCGGGCTGGGGGATCCTTGCTGCCTCGCTGCAGACTATAGCCCCAGAATTGCTCTGGACAGAGATGCAGGCGGCGCTCTGATGGGAAGAGCCTTAGACAAAGGGCCTAGTAGTTTCTCCATTTGTAGTAGGGTGACGGTTCCTGCTCTCTGCCTCGCAGAGCATCCCAGGGGCTGCTTGGGAGAGGGAAGTCTTCAAGTGCATGCAGAACCCGAGCTGGGAAAAGGAGAAAGCACATCGTGGTGCCCTGAGAGTCTGCAGAGTGGGCGCCTGGGCTTCTTGCGACACGTTTGCACCGGGAGGAGGGCGGCCTGCCTGGCAGGAGGGTGGGCGCACGTTATGTCGAGAGTGGTTGTACAAGTGGGGAAGGTGCCAGACTCGAGGCCTGTCAGTGATCTGGAACATTGTGTTGCAGAGCGCAGAACAGACCGGGGCGGACAGGAACCCAGGAGTAGACCCCCCCCCCCCCCCCGCAGAGTTGTAGCTTTGCAGGCAGTAAGGCAGTAACTCAGCAGCGTGTCGGGGGGCCGGCGGGGAGCCAGTCGGGAAGGAAAGAAATGGTCTCTTGTGGCTTCATGCTCTTCTCTTCCTCCTGCGTTCAGGTCGGGAAAAGTGGACACTCCTCCGTGGAAGACGCTCAGGCCACCATGGAGCTGTACAAGTTGGTTGAAGTCGAGTGGGAACAGCAGCTGGCCCAGAATCCCCCAAAAGACTAGCGGCAGCGGGGGCGCAGGGGACACAGGAGAGCCGGCCGTGGACCGTGAGGGAGATGGAGGCTCCGCCCCAGGCTCAATAGTCATTGAAGTTTCACCTCAGGTGTTGTGTCGTGTGTCTGGTTAAGTGTTCCGAGGAAGGAGGAAGGCTCCGCGTCAGAAGCAGCCCTCCACTGTTTACCTCTTACACGGTGCTAAGCACAGGTCCCAGGGTGCGGGGCTCCCACGGGCCTTCGGACCTTCACGGGGCACCCTGGGCAGTGTAGTTTCCCAAGCGGCATTATCCCCGGGAGGCCACAGGTCCCATTGTATGCCTTTTGTTCTCAAGTAATTAGCAGCATCCTCTTTCGCTCTCCAAAGTACCCTGGTTGGATGACAGCATATCCCAGACTCCGCTTTTGGCTCAGAGTCTCCATCTAGTCTGTGGTGGCCTGTCGCCCATCCTTCCCACCTTGACCTCCAGAGGATCCATCCTGGGGGAGGTTCAGTTCCCCTTCGGGTTACAAGGCAGTAGAGGTAAGAGCGTGACTTGGAAATCAACTTTTCTGGTTTAGGAAAGCAGTCTCTCTCGTAAAGTAATAGAAAATTTATTTAATTTAGATCCCCCTTGATAGGTTAAAAAAGAATTTTAAGCATTTTCATGGTTTTTAGTGTTTTACTTTGTTAAACCAAATCTCTAAAGACTCAAATTATTCCCTCGATAAATGTTTGTAACGGAAGAACTTTTAATTGTGCGCTCCTGTTGTTGTTATTTGAACTTTACATTAAAAAGCTTTGTCATGAGGAGGGGCGCCTGGCTGGCTCAAGGAGAGCATGCAACTCTTGATCTCGGGAGTTGTGAATTCAAGCCCCACGCTGGATATAGAGCTTACTTGGGGAAAAAAAAATATCTTGTCATGAGGTCTTATGGGGCTGTGATTGTGTGAGGGGTTCCCGGATCTCTGTGGACCCCCGTTGCTAGAAGTCATCGAGAAGCACTGACCAAGCCTTTGCGTGCAGCCCACGCGCTCTGCTGCCTTGTCCTCATCCCTGCCACAAACCACGCAGACACCTTCACACGGAGGGTATGTGACCAGCAGCGTGATTCAGAGTAGGCATGTGGGAGGGACGGGGTGAGGGAGGGAAGGGTGCTTGGTGACGCCAGCCTGGTTGGTCCTGCCGGCTCTTCCTCGGTGGCACACACCCTCATCTTGGGAAGGTGAGTCACAGGTCTGACCTTGCATCTGGCATCACTGTGCACGCTGTGTCTTGAGAGAATGCAGCCTCCGCGTCCACACCGGGACTTGTGGCCCTGGAGCAGTTGGTTTGGCTGCAGGGGCAGGAGTAGAGCCTCGGCAGCTGGTCGCAGGGAGGTTCCTGCAGCCAGACCGGACCTCGGCCGTGGCCTTGCGCTCCTGTCCTGCGCTCGGGATCTGCTTGCACAGGCAGCTGCCGGGCTCTGAGCAAGTTGGTTCCTGCTGAGCCCGGCGTGAGGAATGCCCATGACACTTCAGAGAGGTGCCAGACGCCCTCACACACCTCTAGGTGGGAATAATCCAGGAGGGCCGCACCCAGAACAGGGAATACACGTGTAAGTAAGGCTGAGTTACGTTGTAATCAGTAAACTGGGAGATAGCTGGGAAAATCTCATTCGAGGTCAGCTTTGAGGGTGCGTCTTGGTAACTAGTCAGCGGCTCTGATGCCCCCCCTTTATCCCCCCTCCACACCCATGTCCGGAAAGGCACCTGGTCTTGGTGCAGGGCCAGAAGGAGTGGGCTTCTGCTCAACAGGCAAAACCTGGGGGCCCAGAGGACCTTGCAACCATTGCCTCACTGTTGCCTCTCATCACACTTCCTGGTTAGAGCCCAGCTCGCCCTGCAAGGCTGCCTGGGGCCCCTTCTACTCAAGTTCCCTTCCTTTTTTTTTTTAAGATTTTATTTATTTATTTGACAGAGAGTGAGGCAGGGAGAGAGGGAACATAAGCAGGGGGAGCAGCAGAGGGAGAAGCAGGCCTCCCGCGGAGCGGGGAGCCTGATGCGGGGCTTGATCCCAGGACCCTGGGATCATGACCCGAGCTGAAGGCAGACGCTTAACGACTGAGCCACGCAGGCGCCACCTGAAGTCCCCTTCCTTTTCTGCCCCTCTGTCCCCAGGGTCCTGGCTTCCTCTGAGGGTGGCCGACCCCCTTGCAGATTGCCGCCTGAATCCTAGTCAAGTTTTGCCTGAACGCCTGTCCTGCGTCCTTTGGGTGGAGCATGCGCAGGACAAAACACATGTCTTCTGATGATACTCTTCACAGCGGAGGGAGGTGTGATTCAGAGACCCCTCTGCGGGTGGGCTCAGGCAGAGGCAAGGAGCATGAGAGATGTATCCTGCCGGACATCATCTCGGCAATCTGAAACTTCATTGAACAAAGTGATTCTCAACGGGCAGTGGGGGCAGGGTTTGTAAAAGTTTCGGGTGGTGGCACTGCTCTCCCCTGATCGTCACAGCAAGCCTGCAAGGGGGAGTCATTTGATTCCTGGTTTAACAGATGATCACAGCTGACAATAGGAAAGTTCAACAGTGCTGTAATTAGGAACTTGCCCCAAGGCACAGGAGCCCGAGTTCGAGTTTAGAGAGACAAATACCCAGGGAAGAGACCCGCCAGGTGCGTCCTCTGTCTGCAGCGTGTATGCGGCTCCCCCAGCACTTCGGTTCACCCCGCGCCGTGGATCAGGTGACCTGTCCCCATGGTTGGAGTTGGATTCTGCCCCATACTAGATGTGTGGCACTTCCTTCTTGGGGCTCCAGGGTTCCAGCCTTAAAACCCTGGGGCTCTTTTCTCCCCTTGATGTTCAGGTTGCTGTGGATAACAATGACCACCGCTTTTTGAGGGCGTCTGTGGGTCAGGCACTGCGCGTGGTCCTCGGGGTGCATGGTGCTGCTGTTCTCACAGGCCGGGTGAAGAGGCCTAGGTTGACAAAAGATAAGAAATCCCGCCCAGGCCCGGTAGCCGGTCTGCGGGCTGCGGGTGGGAAGGCTCCGCTCCTCACGCCTCCCTACTCGGCTGTCGACCAGCCCCACGGCCTTGGAGTCAACGTGGAACCGCCCCGCTCGGTCGCTCCGGCCGCACCTGCCTTGTGCTGGGTGTGGAGCTAGACACTGGGGAAGTGGCATGGTCTCTGTGTGCTAGTTGCTTACCATCTGACAAAGGGAAACCAGCCGACGGATTTCAGCGCGCTGTGGCAGGGGCTGTCCAGGCCCACCGCGGGATTTAAAGCCGGGAGCTGGCCGCCGAATGGAAGCCGGATTGGAGATGGGCCAGGAGGTGAGTTCTGCTTGAATAATTTGGATGAGCATGGACAGAGGGCTGAATCAGTGAAGTGGGAGGACGCATATGAGCATCCCCGAGGAGGGAGAATCAACAAGACCTAGAGATCAGGGCAGGAAGATTATAGATGGTCTTAATATTTCTGACCTGCGGAGAATAGACAGAGCGCTGTTGTTCACGAACATAGCAATGGGCAGAAGAGTGGGTTTCTGAGGAAGCTGACTTGGGTGGACCTGGAGCTGCCTGCAGCTTAGCAGGTGAGAGGCCTGGGGCTGGCGGCTCAGAGACCACAGGGCAGCAGTGGGGGAGCCTTGGACGGGGAGGAGGGCTTCCTGTAGGAAGGTGTGTACAGGAGAGCACAAGGTTGAGATCGGAGACTTGGGAACGCCCTTCTTACAAGCCTGGAAGGAGGCCTGACAGAGGCCGCCAGGGGCCAGAGGGCGACAGAAGAGTCTCTCCAGGAAGGAGGGGATAGTATCTGAGACCACGGAGAGGGCCAGTAAGATGAGAGCCAGGGAAAGGGCCTGGTTTTGTAGAAACTGGGTGCCTTTCTTCTGAGCAATGTCTGCGGTGGGGGCGGGGAGGGTGACAGAAGCTCATCCGAGGTGGGCTGCGGAATAGATTGGAGGTGGTGTGCACCGCTCCCCAGGGCTCTGGAGAGGGGCCGATGAGAGCCCCAGTAGGAATGAGGGGTCTGAAGATGCTGCTGGCAAAGCTGTTGACCACAGGTGGTTGAGACGGACGCTACAGTGGGTCCCGAAAGATTGGGGGGATGAGCTTAACCTTGGCAAGCAATAGGGACTCTTCTGGGACCGAAAGGAGGGGGGAAAGTGTGGGGCGGATGGGTATGTTTCTGGGCCGCACCTGGTGACCTGAATTGCTCATGAAATTGGAGCAGAGTATGAGCCAGAAGCCAGGGGACAGAAGTTGGGAGCAGCCACAGAGGCGGGAGAACGGGCTGGTGGAGGACACGTGGAGGGCAGAGGGCGTGACTGAGGTCAGAACCTGGGTTTGCAGCGGTGCTGCAAGCTGGCTGTCAGGTCTTTTCTGGCCTTATTTGGCAGCCCACATACAGAAGGGCAGAGTTTACATGATTGGGGCAAGGGGAGGATGGGGTGTGCTGGAGCCCATGGACTTGCAGCCCTGAGAGGCTAAGCTGTTGAAGGAGGGTCAGAGACTGCTGGTGGCCAGCTGCAGGCTTTGAGACCCAGGAAGGGTGAGCGTGAGCTGGATCCTCAGGGACCCGGGCAGGTGCAGCAACAAGCACCTGGCATTTCTAAGAAGGGGGCTGAGGTGTCGCCAAGGAGCATGCAGAATCCTGACCTCTCCCAGCCGGGAAAGGGCCAGTCTCGTTTGCAGACCTGATTTTTGCGGAGTACCTGTTTCATGCACCTATCCAGGACAGTTAAATAAATTAAATCAAAAAAAAGAGGACTGGGGCACCTGGGTGGCTCAGTCGGTTGAGCGTCTACCTTCGACTCAGGTCATGATCCCGGGGTCCTGGGATCGAGTCCCACATCGGGTTCCCTGCTCAGCGGGGAGTCCGCTTCTCCCCCTCCCTTTGCTGCTCCCCCACCCACTTGTGTTCGTGCGCACTCTCTCTCTCTCAAATAAATAAAAAATCTTAAGAACAAGAGTACTAACGAAAGGTACAATCAGTTATTTCTTTCAGCCTCACAGTCACTGATTTGGGCTGAAGTCATGTGCTTGCTTTTCATTTTTTGTTCCAGAAACGGTTACCAGCCATTGCCAGACACTGTTGTAGGCCCAGCAAATCTACAGGGGCTCCCTTGCGGTGGGGGCTGATGAGTGCTGTGAAGGACAGTAAGGAGGCAGGCAGATACATGTGCATATAGGACTGTTGATGGGCTGGTGAGAGAAGACCTCTGTGAGGGCAGGACATTTGAGCAGAGGCCTGAACAAAGTGAGGAAACCCGTCATGTAAACATCTGGGGAAGAACATTCCAGAGAAAGCGAGAGGTACAAGGGCCCTGAGGCAGGCGTACACTTGGCGTATTCAGGAGCAGCAAGGCCAGTGTTGCTGGAGCAGAGTGAGGCCAGGGGAAAGGGGTGGGAATGGGGTCAGTGAGCAGGGGACATGTAAGCAGAAACTAGAGCCTCTAGACCATTGGGAAGACTCGGCTTCTACCTGCACAAGATGGGAGCCACTGCAGGGTTTTGAGCAAAGGAGTGGTTTGAACTGACTTAGGGTATAAAAGATGCCCCCCATCCACCCTCCGGGCTGCTGTGAAGGGAGAGAACGGGGACAGAGAGGACCATGGAGCTCTTGCTTTATAGGCAAGACATGCCAGGAGCCCGGGCAGTGGAGGTGGCAAGTGGCCTAATTTGGGACAGATTAGCTTCCCACACATGGATGATCTTTGGTGGGGTTGATCCTGAGCAAGTGCTTATTTTATTTCCTTTCATTTCTTGAGTAAGCTCTACATCCAACATGGGGCTCGAACTCCCAACCCCAAGATCAAGAGTAGCATGCGGGGCGCCTGGGTGGCTCAGTCATTAAGCGTCTGCCTTCGGCTCAGGTCATGATCCCAGGGTCCTGGGACCGAGCCCCGCATTGGGCTCCCCGCTCAGCAGGAAGCCTGCTTCTCCCTCTCCCACTCTCCCTGCTTGTGTTCCCTCTCTGGCTGTCTCTCTCTCTCTCTGTCAAATAAAATCTTAAGAAAAAGAGTAGCATGCTCTTCTGACTGAGCCTGCCAGGCACCCCCTGAACAAATGTCTAAATCAAAGCTGACATTTCGGCCTTTGAACTCTCATCTGAGCTCTGTACACACGGCCCACCCATCACGGAGCGCTCAGGGAGTGCTCGTGCCCTCAGGGGTCAGGACCCAGTGTGGTCAGGGGTGGGGAATGGCTGCAGCCTCTGGGCAGACAGATTGTGAGATCTCTTCCAGGCAGTGATGAAATGGGTAAGGGACATCGAGTGGCGGGGTGAGCCGGGCGTCCCCCCCAAGGCCCTGGCTGCCCAAGCCGCCTGCCTTCGGAGCCCCTGCTCAGGTCTTGCCCCCTCTCTCTGACCCCACCACTCAGTTGGGCTTGCTTGTTTTCTTTAATATGTATGCTTTCTAGCTTCGCTCAGGGACACCACCAACTCTGGGCTTTCTTTGAAAGGGTATATGTGACACGTGGGATTTTGAGAGAGGTGGGGGTAGGGGGAGAGGCGGGGAGAGAGGAGGTAGTTTTAAGAATTTGGCCAGGAAAGATAAACACCTTAATCGTCTTCCAGGCTCAACCAAATTCCATTCTGAAGGGTTTAAGAGCAAAGCTTTGGAATCAGCCAGACTGGAGGCAGCACAGGGGTGGCTCTCTCATCCCTCTCGGCCAGGCCTGCCACCCTGCCCACCCCGTCACAGCTCCAAGCAGCTCCAGGCATCCCTCAGCAAGGGCAGCTTCCCCCAAGGAAGGGTCGGTCTGGTCTCATCATTCCCGTCTACCCTATGGAATCCTGTCCGGTCGCTTTTCTGGAAAGAGGCCATGAGATGGATCCAACCATAACCAAAGGAGGAAGAAGGGGGACTGCCCCTGCCCTGGAGCCCGGGAGGGAGATGGAGCCCACACCCAGGACCCAGAGGGAGACAGACGCAGATAATCCAGCCTGGCAGCTCGAGGCCGGGGCTGGGGCTCAGGGCTGGGCTGGGAGAGTGGGTAGGTCCAGGAAGCTTCCCTGAAGGGGTGAGTGGGTGGAGCTGCCAAGGGAGCAAAGGGGCCTTTGGAGAAAGGGCCAAGTCTGGTGGCTTCCTCCTAGGCTAGGACTGCCCCCCTCCTCCACACCCTCCAGCCAAGGCACAGAGTGCCTCCTCTGGGCTCTTGGGGCTCCCGGAGGCCTAGCCCCAGGAGGTCTGGGAGCTCAAAAGAGGGGATTTGGCCCACAGAGACCATACTACCCACAAGCAGCGAGAAAGGCCTGCGAGTGTCCAGGACCCAGGCTGGCTCCCTCTCTGGGCCAGTGCCCGCGAGCTCAGTGGGAAGACAGGCCCACCAGAAATCCAGATCATCTGGAGACCTGGAATGCTGAGGCTGACAGTCCCAGAGCTCCAGGCTTTAGGAGGCAGGGGACTACGAAATCCAGGAGACTCTGGCTGGCTGCTTTGATCCCCCAGGGACAGGGACGTGTCCCTGCGGATCCCCGAGTGCCAAAACTCCCCCTTGGATGTCCCCCCCAGGTTGGTCCCAGGCGGGCGGCTTGGGCAGCCAGGGCCCTGGGGGAAGCAGGGCTCACCCCGCCATTCGATGCCCCAGGTTGGTGGAGGGGATGCAGGCAGGGCAGGTGGGGCTGCGGCAGGGCAGCCTGTCCAAGATTTTTAGGCTCCAGCCCCGTGCCCTCTGGGATTCTGGGAAGGCCGGGGGCCCCTGGCTGACGGGGTGGGTGGGGGGCGGCCGGAGACTGTTCAGTCTCTCTTTGACAGCTAACATTTTCCAGAGCCGGCGCCCGCAGGAGAAAGGAAATCAGAGCTTCCCACCTCACACATCTTTTTCCCATTTTGTTCATGCTGCCCAGGGAAAGCCATTAGGGCTAGGTCAGTCTGGGGCCTCCCCCACCACCTATCTCTCTAGCCAGCTCTAAGGAGGAGCAGGGATGGGGGGGGAGGGTCACTGGAAGGACAAGGCTCTAGCCTGCGAAGGGGCCTGACTCTGAACTCTTGTCTCCCTTAAGTCCCTGCCCACTCAAGATGGGGGTGTGGGGGCAAGGACCCCGAACCCGGGCTTCTGAGGCCCTCCCTCACTCGGCTCAAATCCCCTGCACCTCTGGTTCTGTCTCTAGGGAGTCTGGTCCACTGGCCCTAAGGAACGTGGAGCCTGGGCCTGGTCTGCAGCAGGAAGAGCCCTGGGGTTGGGGGAACCTAATAGGGGCTCTGGCCTCCTCCCTGGAGCCAGGCGGGGGCCCAGACAGCTGGGTATCATGGTCTGGAGGTGTGCTGCACTGGGAGCACCGAGGAGCCTGGAGGAGGACTCCTCCCTAAGCTGACTGACCTCCTTCCTGAGGTTGAGCCATCTGCTCCTGTTATCCTGCCCCTGCTCCCAGGGACCGTGAGTCCAGTGCCCTCGTTCTAGCCTTATCCAGTACCTCAAACCCCCCTGTCTCTTCTCTGGGAATCTTGCCCCTCTCCCCTCCCCCCTGCCCCTTTCCTCTTCAATCCCGGAGTCCACTTCTCTGGCCCGGTGCCCACCCTCTGCACTTCAGGCTGGAGAGGAAGCAGAGCACCCACCCAGTCTGCAGCCCTGCTGATTTCTTTCTTCTGCCAGAAACCCCAGATCATCTCAATGGGGAGAGGGATTCCCTGGACCTCCGGCTCTTCTTCGGTTTCCCATCCTCAGGGAGCGGGAGAGGAGGCATCTGGGAGACAGTTTGGGCTCCCCAGAACAGGTCCTGGGCTAGGTTAGGTTGCTGGCTGTCCCTCTTTTCCAGGGCTAGCCACTGTCCCCAGGTACCCTGCAAACCCAGGTGTCCAGCCTGCCAAACTTGTCCGGCTGTCCCTTTCCTGACCTGGGCTGCCAGGGGTTAAGGGACCAGTGCAGGGCAGGGGGTGGGAATGGCAGAGGGGTCTGGCCCCAGTCACTGGCTCATAAAAGCCAAAAGGAGTTTAACTGCAGGTCACGGTGCTGCCTGACTTCTCCATCCAGCAGTGCTGCCCTGGGGGAAGGGGGTTGGGGGGGAGTCCTCTAGGAGGGGAAATGGGGGCCACGGCTGGCCAGGATCAGGGCCAGGCCTGTCCAGCTCCAGATGCTGGCAGTTGCCATCAACAGTGCCGGCCACACTGGATTCCCACCTCTACCTCGGAGGTTCTCTAAAAAGCAGGACTCCAGAGTAAGGGAGCCGGACGTTGGTGCCTGTCCCTGCAGCAGGCTAGGGAAACGGGCCCTGGCGTCAGCGGGACAAGAGGCGATGCCCTCTGCCAGGCCAGCAGGAAGCACCAGTCCGGGTGCTGGAACAAAGGGAGCAGGACAGAGAAGCCAGCAGCCAGGGGTCAAAGAGCAAGAGCAGTGCGCCGGCTGCCTGTGGGCAGGGTCTCCAGGTTCTCCCACGGCTGCCCCTCCCCACGCCCGTGCTGCCCCCTGAAGAGGCCAGCAGAGCCAGGGGCCTCTCTCGGGGGACAAGACTTAGTCTGGACACGTCCTCAGCCAGTGCGTCCACACCTCCTCCCTCCCGCCTGCCCAGCTCAGCGTGCCCGGCCCAGCCCCGAGGAGAGCGTTGGCAGCTGGGAACCAGGTAGCAGAGCCAAGAACAACAGAGGAGCCGCCTGGCTGCCTGGGTGCTGCATAGACCCTGGCCTGCTCTGTGATTTCTCCTGGAGCCGGCAGCCCTCCTCCCACCCCAGCTTCTGACCCTGCCCGCCCACCCCTGCCTCCTTTCACCGCGGCCTGGGGCTGGCCCTGGAGATCCCAGCCATCCCCTCCTTTCCGGTCCAGCTGCCCCTTAGAGTCACTCAGGATTCCCTGCCTGCACCTTCCCTGGCTTGGAGGGACTCTGCCTGCTTTCCAGGTCTCTGACCCGGTCTCCCAGCTGGCGGGAAGCCCTATTCCCTGCTCTAACAGCAATCTGATGTGGGGAGAATCCGGGCCAGGCCTTACCAGATTTGAAAAGGGCTGGGTCCCTGAGCCCAGGCAGACAGACCAGAATGGAACATTCCCCTCTGTACTGAGGGTTAGACCGGACCAGGAGGCAGGATGCTTGAGCTCACACTGCGCCGCATGGAATCCTGAGGGCTTGGGGACCAGGGACACCACTGTCCCGCCCCAGGCACTCTTAGCTCCTTTATTCTACTCTCAGACCCACCCCCCTGCCCTGGCAGAACTTCTGCCTATTCTGTTGCCCCTCTGCTGAGTGGCAGAGACCCAGTGTCCAGCCTCACCTGGGTTTAATTTCTACAGGACTCCCAGCCAGCAAACTCTGTGACCCAGCAGATGGAATAACACTGCTCGGGGTGAGGCGCTTCTCCAAGTGCTGAACTTGGCCAGAGAATCTCCTTGTCCCGGTTGGGGGGGAGGGGGAGGGGTTCATGACTCTTCCACTCTCTCCATCCCCAGCTGGGCGGGTGGTCCCTCCTGCCCCATCCTCAGGGGAGTGGCGGAGAGGGATAGGGGCAGCTCCTCTCCCCCAGCCCCCCACCCCTCCATCGTGCACACATCCGCGGCTCAAGCTCCTCCACCCAGCCAGAAGCGTGCCCACCTCCATTCCTTCTGCTGCAAAGCCAGCCACTTTCCTCTTAGCCTCACTACCATGGGAACAAAGCCCCAGAAGGTTCCTTGCCTAGCTCTCAGGCCTGTTTCCTCCCTACCCCACCCCCACTCTGCCTCTGTTCTCCCAGAGCAACCAACTCTGCACCTTTTTTTTTGTCACCAACTCTGCACCTTTCCCCCCAAATTCCTGGGGGAGCCCCCGAGAGGGGTATGACCAAGGTTCCTAGAAAGGGAGAGTGGGTTGCCCAGGGCTGACCTGCGTCAGGTTTGGTCCTAATGAAAAGGCCAGCGACACTAGGAAATTCCTTCTCATTGATCCTGGCGGGAAATTAAAGCCAGTTGTTTGTGACCGGGTGACTGACAGGGGCTAAGCCCCTCCTCACCGCCTGGCTCCCGGCCTGCTCCCTGCCCCTAGGCTCCCCCATCCTCCACTGTTAGCCTCCTTTCCCATCCCCCAATCCTCTTATCCCACCCACAGTGTCCCCCAATCCCCTTCCCCTGCATCTTCCCTAAGCCCCTTCCACTTGCCCGCCCTATGCTCCCGTGGGCAAACGGGGTTTCTGGAAGCTGAGACCTGCTTCCTGGCACGCTGCTCCAGACCCTCTACCCACCTCCCTCAGCCAGGGCTGGGGTGCAGGGGCTGGAGCTCAGGCCCAGAGCTGCCAAACCACAAACACTCACATCTGGAAAAAATTCCCCTCCCAGCCCAACTTCCCTTTGTCTTACTTCTGTCTCTTTGGAACTTCTGGCCGCCAGGGCAGTGGGGGGAGTGAGGAAGTGAAGAGAGGGGACTGGGCCCAGACCTCCCTACCCCCACCCCAGGGAGCCCCCTTTCCAGCCTCCCCAGGATCCTCAGCCAGACCACATCCTCCCTCTGCTCCTGTAGGTCTGGCCTCCTGATGACCGTCTTTTGGGTGAGGTTTTAACATCCTGAGTCACCAGGCTTGCGGGGGAGAGGGCCTGGGCTGGCCCTTCTCTTTTGCAGTAGGAAAGATACCCACTGAGCCGAGGACTGGACCCTTCAGGCTGGGGGCTCAAGAGGGCTGGTGTGGAGAGGAGGTGGGCAGGTTGACCTGGTGGAGGAGGTGGGGGCAGTGAGGCGGAAGGAGGGGTGCTGGGGTTCCTGCCATGGTCCCTCCCCCAAGCCTCTCCTCATCCCTTTGGCTAGGAGCCTGATTTCACTGTCAGAACCTAATCCCCCTCCCTTTACCTACAGCAGCGAGAGCCTGCCGCTGGGGGAGGAACACTGGGCGGGCTGCAAGCACCCCCTAGGGGCCACCCCCTTCCCTCCACCACCTCCCACCTCTGCTTTTGTCTGTCCTTCCTCAAAGAGCTCCGACCTGCTGCCCTCCTACTTCCAGAAGCCCAGGCCACCCCCACCCCCAGATGAGCCCTCCCACACAAACCCTGAACCCTAAAGCCAGACTGAAGCATCCAGCTCCCTTCTGCAAACCTGACAGGTGATCGCCTCCCCCTGCGGTGGGGGGGAGGTGCATCGAGTCCCTTCTATCATAGCACCTCCATCCCTCCCGCTCAGGGGCACCCGAGCTGCTTTCCTGTTTCAACACATGCATTATTCAGAGATTTCCCTCTTTACAGCGCAGAGGCTCCAGCCTTCTCCAGTCCTTGGTGAAGCCTCCAGCCCCTCTGCTTTGGCTCTGTTCTTCCGACGCCTCCCCAGCCAAGGCCCCCAGCACGCTAGACCGTTCCAGGGCTCTAACGAAAAGGGTTCAGGACCTCAATGAGCCTGTCCTCGGCTCCTCCCGTGGCCACGCTGGCGGGGAGGGGCCAGCGCTAGGACGAGATGTGGCGTTTTTCCTGCCCGCCTCGCCAGGAGCTGGGAGCGCAGTCCTGGGCGGGGGGCGGGGCCGGGGGCGGGGGGGGGCGGGGCGGGCAGCGGGGCCACGTGCGCGCCTTCGCCGAGGGCCGCCTGCCCGTTGGCCTCGGGTCTCCCGGCCAGTCTCCGGGGCTCCCCGCTTGACCTCCTGTTTCGGGCTCCCAGCCCTCCCCACAGGGGTCTCGGCGGGGAGCTGGGCCCTGCCCCCTCCTTTGATCTCCGGCTTCGAAGCAGCTGGCGGAGGGGCGGCCGCTCCTTCTGCCCGTTGGACCGCGCGGGATTGTGACACCCGAGACCCCGCTCCACCCCTTCCCGGGGCACCCAGTCTCCCTCCAACCTGGGTGGCAGCGCGGCGCGCCGGGGCTCCACGCCTCCGTCCCCGCCTCCCCTCCCCGCCGCCTGCTGCGATCCCCTGGGGGTTCGGGGAGCCAAGCGACGGAGAAAGCGCCTTAATAAAGAGCTCGTGTCAAGTGATTGGCAGTGACCTCTGCCCCCCGCCCCAGCCTCGCGCCCGGGGCTCCTGCTTAACCCTTCGATGCCCGCCCAGCTCATTAAGAGGAAGGAGTCTCTCCGCGCCAACGTCCTGAGTCCCCCGGCACTGCGGCAGCCCTGAACCCCGGGGAGGCCTGCGCGGGTAGGGGGGCCGCTCCCTCCCACCCCCTCGAGCCTCTCCAGCAGGGGCGCCGTTGCCCCACTTGGGTGCCTGGCCCAGCCACCCCTGGCCTCCCCGGCCGCTCTCTGAGCCCGGGGCGGTCACGCTGGACCAGCTCAGGCTTCGGTGGAGCCGAGCCCTGCCGCCCGCCTCTTCCCTAGCGCCGGCTCGGAGCGGGGTTCGCCCGCTGGTAGTGTCGCCGGGTGTCCGGCGCCAAGGAGTCGAACGCGCCGAGTCAGGCTGGGGAGGGGCGGGGACCAAGCCAGCCGTGACCCTGGGGACGTGAGACCTGAGTATCTGCGCCCCGGGCCCGGCGCCCCCTCCTCTCGGCGGAGAGCCCAATCCGAGCGCTCTGCCCGTGTCGCCTCCCCAGCCATCCCTCGCGCGGGAGCCGGCTGCCTCGGCCCCCCGCTAGCCCCGGACCCGCCCACGGGGGGCCAGATCCAGAGGCGGGGGAGCGGGGCCTGAGGGCCCCCCAGGTGGGGTGGGGGCGGGGCGGGAGGCGGAGCCACCTCTCTCTCTCTCTGCCTCTCTTTCTCTCAGGCAGGGGCGGGCCCGCTCAGGGTATAAAAGCTGCCCGCGCGGGAGCCCAAGCCAACTCTGGGGTTGTCCTGGGACGTGTCCTGTCCTGAGTCTCACGACCAGGCGAAGGCGACCGCGACATCTCTTGTGACTAAAAGACTCAACGTCCGGTGCTCCACCCAAAGCATCTAAGGGGATCGCCACTCGCGCCTCCATCATGCCCAACTTCTCCGGCAACTGGAAGATCATCCGATCGGAAAACTTCGAGGATTTGCTCAAAGTGCTGGGTAAGGAGATTTTAGAGCTCCCGGGGAGCCAAGGGCGGCGCGGAGTCCTCCCGCACGAGAAAGAAAGCAGGGCGGGGGTCAAGGCGCGGGAGGTTGGGTGTCTGCGTCCCCAAGAAAAGGGGCCGAACGCTTGCATGGGGGGCTCGGGGCTCGGACATTTAGATCCTTTCTCCGGCGGGGCGTCCCCTCGCCCCCCGCCCCCATGCCAGTTCCTGCAGTGACCAGCCTGTGAACCAAGTAGAAACCAGACGCACGAGGTCGGTATCCCTGGGGGTGGGGCCGGGAGCTCTGGGCAGTTCAGAAGCTGCAAAACCCGCACCCAGGCTGGGGGCCTGGGTCCTTACTCAGCAAGCCCCTCGGAGCCGTTCCACCCTCTTTGCCCCCACCCCACAGCCAGTAGCCCAGCTGGGGGGCAGGTTCCTTATCCCTCTGCGCCGGGCTCCACCCTCCAGGTGATCCGCCAGCCCAGCTCTAACGGTTGCCCCTTCCCTCCCCATTCAGCACTTCCCACGCTGTGCCCCCACCCTCCATCTGTGACACAGATATTTTCCTACAGCGGGCAGCTCCGAAGTCCTCAGTCGCTCTGGATAATTATCACTTTCTTAGATTTCAACAAATGGTTTCGTGTGAAACCCCAACCCCCCATTTCCGAAAATCCCAGTTCTTGTCTCCCTCCCCCACCCCAGACCTGCTGCAGCCCAGCTGGGTGTGTTGGTTAAAGGTGAGGGAAAGTTAAACCTCCTCTAACTGCCTTTCCCAACTCTGTGGGCCCTCTGGTGTGTGGGGAGGGGCAGAGAGTGGGATCACCAGGAGGGGCTCTGGGAAGAGAGGGGAGTGAGTTAAGGACCTCAGCAATCGGGAAGCCCCCCCCCCCAGGAGCCCTGCAGCCCTGGATTTCTGGACTGAACACGGTGACCCCTCCCTTGAGTGGGAGGAGGCGGGGGGCACACCTTGTGCAGGGTGGGGTGTAGGATTGAGTCTGGACCTGAGAAGGGTCTGGAATGCTGTGTTTCCATATTCCTTGCCATTAGTTCTTTCGTCTAACCACAAGACTTCAAGCCCTGTCTTTCCCGCTCTCCACTTGCTGCAGTTAAACGCCAAAACATTTTCCCTTCAGAAAGCCTAGATGCTATTCCCTCCCCACCTCTGGATTCTGGCCCCTCTCCCCAGTGGATGAAGCAGGAGGTGGCCCGGCACACCCAGAGGCCCAGCTGGAGAATAAGAGCCAAAGCCCAGTCCTGTTGTCTGTCTTTGGTCTGTTTGTCCTCCCTGCGGGGTCTCTCCGAGCCACGTGCCCTCCTCAGGCCCTGCTGGGGGCAGATTGAAAACAGACCCATTAGACAAACAGCCCTGGCTGGAGTGGCATCTCCTTGGAACCCAGCCCTGCCCCTGCAGGAACCTCGGCCCCTCCTTGCCCCCTCTGCCCAAGTCAAGTATCCCTCTCCTGGTGAGGAATGCTCAGGTGTTTGGGAAAAACCTGTCCCACCCACTGCAGTAGGCAGGGTGCATGAGCAGGTTCTGCTCCTGTAACAGGAAAGACGAAAAAGGTAGGCAGTGTCAGGTGGGCTTCTAGGGGAGATGGGGTGGGGTGTGTCTGCTCTGCCAAGGCCACTGGATCTGAGAACCTCTCCCTGGACCCAGGAGATCAACGGCCCAGAAGGGGGTTCCTGGGGCTGCTGGGGGCGTCCTCCTGCTCTCCCGCTCCCTTCTTTCTGGAACAGAGTGGGTCTGTTCCAGTGCCAAGGGAAAAGAGGATTTGTTTCTCTAGGAACCCAGGGAGTCCTCTTGCCTGACCCAGCCCTGCTTGGCCCCCTCATCCCCACCCATTGCTTCCCTGAAGGTCTCTGCTCCAGCTGTGGGAGGGGGGGTGCACCAGGCAGGTGAAGTGGGCTGATGATGCTTAGACCTGGCCCCGGCCAGAAAGACCTTCCTGCCTGCTTGTCTTCTTGCTCTCCTGGCTTCTCCACCCTTCCTCGTGACTGGGAAGCAAAGAAGAGGGGCCCAGTTTGGGGAAGGATGTGAGGGACAGGCCCAGGGACTCTGAATCCACAGAGCCTGAACAAGACCTGACCACCTGAGTTCAGGGTGATCCTAGAGTAGGGAACATACTGGGGGAGGGGGGGAACGGGGTCCCTGTCTGTCCCTTGAGGGGAGAAGGGCACGGGAGCCCGCCAGGAGGCCGGGCAAGCAACGGTCTGATGCAGGGAACTTTGAGCCTCAGCTCTGGCTTTCTTTGGTTTCCTTTTCCCAGTAAAAATAATCGCAGCTATGGGCGCCTGGGTGGCTCAGTTGGTTAAGCGACTGCCTTCGGCTCAGGTCATGATCCTGGAGTCCCAGGATCGAGTCCCGCATCGGGCTCCCTGCTCGGCGGGGAGTCTGCTTCTCCCTCTGACCCTCCCCCCTCTCATGTGCTCTCTCTCTCTCATTCTCTCTGTCTCAAATAAATAAATAAAATCTTAAAAAAAAATAATAATCGCAGCTATAATAGCACAGTGTGCCTAGCGCTGTGTTTCTGGGTCCCACACGCGCCCCCCATTTGCCCAGGGTCACCTGGCCTGCAAGGGAGGCTGAGCCAGGTGGATGTCAGGGTCCAGTGGATCTTCCTGCAGAGCCTCTGGCTTCCCCAGGCTGGGGCCATTCTATAGAGGGGAACAGCGCCCCAGCTCGTCACCTGCTGAGAGTCCCTGCTCCTCACTGAGGAGAGGGACAGCGATGGGGTAAAGGAGGGTTGAGCTAGCACCAGACAGGGGCGGTGGTGCACAAGGCAGAAAGGAGACGAGCCCTAACTTCCGGGACAGGAGTGGTGAGGCCTGGCCGGGGAGGGTCTGGCCTGCTCTTGGCCCGGGGTGAAGACACAGTGACTCTGATGGGTCCACCCCCCGCAGAGGGTCGCAAGCAGGGTGGATAAAGGGCTACAAGTGAGGTGAACCGGGCCAAGGTGAGGTTGGCTGCTGGGTGAGGGGAGTGGGGAGAGGCTGCCCCTGAGAACACTGGGGTCCGGGCCTCCTGGTCAGCAAGGTGGGACCCCACGGGGTGCTGCCACTCTGCCCAAGCTGGGCCCTGGGAGGGGTGAGGCAGGGGCCCGGAGCGCCCTTGAAGGTGAGCCTCCCTCCTCTCCCTGCAGGGGTGAATGTGATGCTGAGGAAGATTGCCGTGGCTGCAGCATCCAAGCCGGCCGTGGAGATCAAACAGGAGGGAGATACTTTCTACATCAAAACCTCCACCACGGTGCGCACCACGGAGATTAACTTCAAGATCGGGGAAGAGTTTGAGGAGCAGACTGTGGACGGGAGGCCCTGTAAGGTGAGTCCCTCGGGGTCATGGCATCCGTTGCCCGGCCATTTTCCAGTCTTTTCCTGGATTCTCTGCTCCACTCCCAGTGGAGAAAGTCCCTCTCTCTCGCTGCTGCGGGCCCCACTCACGTGGCCTCTCTTGCAGAGCCTGGTGAACTGGGAGAGCGAGAACAAAATGGTCTGCGAGCAGAGGCTTCTGAAGGGAGAGGGCCCCAAGACCTCCTGGACCAGGGAGCTGACCACTGACGGGGAGCTGGTCCTGGTAAGGCCTGCCTCCTACCAGTCCAGCGCCGCCTTCGGGGGTTTTCTGGGACACTCCAGGGCGCAGGAGGTTCAAGATCAACTGTACTGGTCCCCCGCCTCCCGAGGGGGCTGCTGGCCGGACAGTGCCGCTCTGTGACCAGGACATGGTCCTCCGCGTACAGCGGATGCACACCGAGAGGCCCAGCATTCCTCTGGGCGACGACCCTCCTGGCCTGGGGAGGAGGGTGGAGGACAGAGCCCTGGGGCTCTATCACCATCCTCCCTCCTGTGACACCGGGGCATGTGGGGACCAGCTCCTGCCTGTTGGTCCTGAATCTAGAAGTAGGTTTGGTCCCCGAAGCCACAGGGACCACGAACCTTCCAGGTTAACGATGACTTCTGACTTGTGTCCTTCCAGACCATGACGGCGGATGATATTGTGTGCACCAGGGTCTATGTCCGAGAGTGAGCAGCTGTGGGTCCAAGAGCTGCCAGAGCCCCCAGCCCACCCTTCCACGCTCCCTGCCTCACTGCCCCTCCCTCCTTCCTTCTAGGCTAGCTCTCCCCTCACTCCCCTCCCCACCCCTCACTTCTGGGGATGCTGGGATGCCTCCAGCTGGGCTCAGGGTTGGATGGCAAGAGCCCAGATCACCCTTTCCAGAACACTCCCCCTCCCAAGCCAGCAGTCCCGAACCAGCCCAGAGCACAGCCTCTCTTTCTGGGAGGGGACCTGAGGGCCCCAGTGGGAAAGACGGCCCTCTGGCTTCCGCTTTTTGTCCCTGTAGCCGACACAGTGTAGAATATTTATTGGTTAATTTTATTAAAATGTTTAAAAAAATACAACCTGTCTCTGGCTCCCTGGGAAGGGGACAGATGAGTCGCCTGAGTTCCACTTTGCGTCTGAAGCATGTTGTGGGAAGCATGGTGTCCACAGCAGGACAGGTGGGCCACGGTGGTGGGGGGCTTCCCCTCACCCCACTGCCCACCCCTGCAGCCTCCTGCACTGCCCTGGTTCCCAAGGCTAGTCCTGGACTTCTCAGCAGGGGCGCTGGGCTCCGAGGAGCTGACTCCCACCTTCTCCCACACGTTCCTCCAATGTTCCTTCTCTCCTCCAACTCCAATCTGTGGGTGACCCCAGGCCTGGCCTTGGCCTCCCACATGGTTCCAGATGAGCTCACCAATGCCCACAGGCTGGCCTTGCTCCCGCCTGGGTCTCCTGATGAGACTCCGGTCCTGCCCGCCCTCTGGTTCTGAGACACGACTATCTCGGCCTTGAGACCTACACACCCCTTCTGCCGGCTCCCCCCCACCTTCCCACGCCTCCACGCTCAGGTCAAGGCTCTACTGCATCTTCCCAAGCTCCACGGTCATCTCCAGTGCCTGCCCTCCTTCCGCAGGCCAGGGCCCTCCACCGGGCCTTCTCCCGGCCCACCTGGTCTCATACCGCAGCACCTTCTAACGGGCCTGCCTGGCCTGCTCGTCCGTCTTCATGGCTTTGTGGGGGCAAGTGAGCACAAGTGTTGGAAGAGAGGTTCCTGTCCTGGTTCTCTCACTTGCTCGTTCCGTGACCTTGGACAAGCTACTCAGTTTCTCCGAGCCTTCGTTCTGTAATCCAATGGCTTGTTTGCTGGGGAGTGTCCGTGGGGGCCAGCCAGACCCAGCCAAGGTGGCCAGCGGCTTCCCCTGCCCCCTGTCCTGCTCATTTCTGTGTCCTTTGTGCACTGGCCACATTCAACCCTGTCAAACGGAACTCCTCCCTACCTCGTGGAAAACTGACTTCAGATGCCCCAAGCTCACGTGCTTACAGCTTGGGGTCCCCCCAAAAGAGAGATTCTCTCCCAGGGTCCATACCTTCATGCCAGAAGGGGTTTGGTTCTGCAGGGTCACATGACTGTTCTCCGGCCCACTTGCTGCGGACAGGGCCAGGGGCCCTGCGGAGGGACGGGTGGGGCAGAGCCCGGGGGCTTGGGAAGGAGCACTTCTCTGTGAGAAGAGTTGCTTTCTCAGACTTCTCATCTATGATCCAGCAACCATATAGAATGTCCACCTCGCAAAGGCATTGTAGCAGTTAAATAAGTCTCATTAAGTACATAGCACTTAGCAATAGTAAGCCCCCACAAAGCCAAGGTCCTACCTCTCTGACCCACCCTCCAAGATGCGGCCAGGAGGCAGGAGGGGGGTGGTCCTTCAAAACGTAAGCTGTATTATGTCAGTGCCCTGCTCAGAAACAATAAGACAAAACAAAACTCACCTTAGCCACAGCCCCTCTTTTTGTGCAGACTACCGTGCAGACCGGTATTAGCGGCCATCCCAGACGTGGCCCCTAGCCCTTCCTGCATGAGCTCCTCCCCTGCACATGCCACCTGCTCGCCCAGGGGCACCCAGCGCTTCTCCAGAGCTTGGCTTCCCGCCTGGCCCGAAGCGGCCTCTCCCACAGGCAGTGCTGACAGCCACTGGTCACGCTTCATGGCCTGTGTGCGACAGGTGAGCCTCCTCTCCCTGCGAGACCAGGGTGCCCTGGGGCCAGGCGTCCGGCTCCTGCCCCAGGGAGGCCACGTGCTGCAGCTGAGGGCAGAGGGGTCAGGGCCAAGGAGTGGGGGGACAGTGTAAAGAGTCCCGGGGCAAGCCGGTCCCCTCTCTGAGTGTGGGGGGCCCTTTCACCGGTATAGCCAATTAGTGTTTCCCGGGAGTCTCCTGGGAGCCGGGCACCGTGCTGGGTGCTGGGAACGCAGAAATGCATCCCATGGGCAAGATTCCCTGCCCTCCTGGGGCCTGCAGGAGGGCACAGTCCTTTAGTGGGAAGAGATGATGAAACCATAAATACACCCCTCAATTCCTGAGTGCACCCCATGCAGGTGTTGGAGGGAAAGGGGGCAGAGGGAGGGAGAGAGCACCAGGGGAGACCTCACTTAGGCTGGGGGCAGGTGGCCATGTTGGGAGAACAGGTGTTTGGGAGGACAAAGAACTTCGGGGGGCCTGATGGACACAGTGGGGTGAAGCAGAGGGGAAGGTACTCTAGGCAGGGAGAACCACAGGGTGAAGACCCCAAGGACAGTTTGGGTCTCTCCAAGGTCTGGGGACTGGAGTGCAGGGCAGCAGGGGCCTTTAGGGGCCAGGATGTGCGGGACCTGAGGGCCTGAGGGCCCCAGTCCATATTTCTTATTTGCTTTCAAGAGCAATGACAAGCCACTGAAGGATTTAAAGGGGGCGGCATCCCACATGTGCTTTAGGAGTCCCCTCTGGCTGTCAGGTGAAGATGAATGGAGAAAAGCGGGCGAGGGGACGGAGCCAGCAAGAGGCTAGGAGAGGCCGGAGCATAGGGCGGAAAGTCAGGGACGGGGGAGACCCGGTGAGGCATGAGGCAGGAAGGAGGGATGAGAGAAAGGGGGGTGTCCTGGGTGGCTCTCTGGCTCTGGTCCTGGGGGGGCTGTTTTTAGAAACAGAGAAATAAATCTGGGCCTTCTGGATGCCAGTTTTGTTTCTTTGAATCCAGAAGCATCCTAACTCCTCAGCCTGAGGCCCGGCTTCATCTCTGTTCTGATCACCTCCTCCCCTCCCACCCCATCCCTGACCTCAGCTCCCGCGGATGCCCATCCAATCTGCTGACTCCCCAGCCCACCCTTCCCACCTTAGCTTGACTCCCATGCCCACCCTGGAGGACCTTTACTCAAGCTCTCCCTGCCCTTTCTCATGCCTTTGTGGCTGGAGCATCTGCTCTTGTTTTTCTGACCAGTTTGTCTCTTTCTAGAATCAAGTTGCCGAGGAGAAGAGGGATGTGTCTATTTCCAAAGAAGTCCTGGAGGGCAGGGGCGGGGTCTCCCCCATCAGACTGGGGGCTCCTGGAGGGCTGGTACAGGGTCTCCCCCATCAGACTGGGGCTCCATGAGGGTGAGGCCCTCCCCCTGGCTCTGTTTCTGTACTCCCCGCCCTCCAGGCTGAGATGACAGGGAAGTTACAGTCCTGGACCCAGGAGATGGGATCAGGGAGGGGCCGCCTCACCCATCTGGCCCAGCCTGGCCCTACCTGTGAGAAAGTCCCTCCAGCTTCCCCTCCCACCCTGAAGGCCCTCTTCCTCTTCTTCCGTTACCTGGGCCTTCATTGCTCAGCAGTGCTTTTAGAAGAAAATGCACAGGAGCCCCTATCCCCTGCTTGCATCCCCCAAATTCTGTGGGCAGAACCTTCTCTCCAGTCAGGCTTCTCAGAGTTCAACCGCAGAGGGGGCAGCAGAGGGGCCCCGGGCCACCGAGCCTCCTCTTGTCCTGAACCGAGGGCCGCCGGGAGGGCCAGAGAAGGTAGGAGGGCAGGGGCAAGGGAGGGGGCTGTGGGACGCCGCCCTGGGGTAGGGTGGCTGCCGCGCATAGCAGGGGCCCTGACCCACACGGGGACAGCCTGCACCAACATCTTAGGGAAACCGAGGTCCACACACACACACTCTGCAAGAGACAGGAGCATGGGGCTGAGACTGACCTAGCAACGTCAAAACCAAGAGAGTCAGGGCACAGCCAGACCGAGGAGAACTAAGCCTGCGGAAGCCGGGGCCCCAGGTGCCCCGGAGGCCCCCAGGACCCAAAGGCAGCTCCCTGCCCCTGTGTGGCAAGAAGAGCCAAGTTGCAGGAACCCACCGGGGAGGCTGGGCAGAGTGGGCCAGGCGCCGGAACCCCTGAGGGTGCTGAGGAGAGGGAGAGGCCTGGCCGAGGGGACGCAGGGGTCAGGGAGGGGGGGAATCCAGTGGGGAGGGGAGGGTACTGAGGGCCCCAGGAGTGGGAGTCAGAGGAGGGGGGCGTGCTGGTCAGGCCCTCTGACCCCAGGTCCCGACAAAGGGCCGCCTGAGGACCGCCGCAGGCGCAAGATGGATGGGACCGGGGCGGCCAGGCCTTTTGTGGCGGGGGATGAAAGGAAGCAGGCTCCGAGGTCCCCCAGGTCCCCCCCCATGCCTGTTGGCTCCCCTGTCCCTCCCCCAGTGACCTCAGGGGCCTTGGAGTGTTGGGGGGTTAGGAAGCGGGCGGGGGAGGAGCTGAGTCCAACCAGGTATTTCCCCTGGCTGGGCCAGCCGCACCTGGGAAAGATGGGGGGCAGGCAGGAGGACGGTGGGGGCCTGGGCTGCCCTTTGGTCTCTGCAGAAATGGAATCGGTGTGAGTAAGATGCAGTGTCTCTGCCCCCACCAGCAAGGCCCCCAGCAGAGCTGGGTGAGACTGTGGTCCTAGCGAGGGCAGGGGTCCCCCGGGCGGGCGCTCCCCCCTCTCCTGCAGGCCCGCTGCCCTCCTGACCTCTTGGCTTCTTCCGGTCCCTGTCCCCCTCGGCGCTGCCAGTCGAGAAACCAGTTCTGTGCTTGTGCTGGAGAAGGATCTCTGGGCTGACTGGGCGCTTCCCCGGCAGCGGCAGGAACCTGGCAGGCCGACAGCACCCCGCCCCCCGCTAGGGCCGCTGGGGTCTCTGCCACCCCCTTCCCAGCCTGCTTCCCCTCCAGGGAGACTTCTCTTCTCCTCCGAGCAGCCTTGTACGGGGCAGGGTGGGTCCCCTCCTCCTGCCCCCCCCCCCCCCGCGCCTTTCCCCCAGGCTCCCCACAGGGCCCTGACAATCGCTCCCCACAGCAGGGTCAGCCCCTGGCCCAGTCACTGGCACGGAAGGGGGCAGGGTGAGACAGGGTTGACCCCACTTAACCCCAGCCCATGGTCTCCTCCTGAACCATCACTCAAGTCCCAGGACATTCTGGTCCCTTTCTCATCACCCAACTCCGCCAACGGGAAGGGACTTTCAAAGGCCATCTCCTCCATCTTTCTGCCTCCTCCTTAAACGTCTGCCTAACCTCTGCCCCTGCCCAGCGCCCCAGAAACCTCAGACCACTCCTAGCGCCTCTGCCAACCTTTCACAGGCTTGGCCAACCTCCCCCAACTGCCCCCAGGGCACTGGCCGGCCGTTTGCAGGGGGCGTGGGAGATCAGAAGGCAGGGAGGAAGGCCGGGGAGACCTGGGGCCTCTGGAGGAGACGGGACTCAGGTCTGAGCTCCCACCCCCACCCCCGGAGGTGAGCAGGTGTGTCAAGCCAGGCTGGGATTCAAGCTGGTGACTCAAGCCAGAGCAGACAGCTGCACAGTCCTCAGCAACCAGCCCTCCCTCCCGCCGCCCGAGGTGGAGGAAGCTGGGAATTCTAGAAGCAGAGAACAGAGTCCCAGAAGGAAGGGCCCTCAGGGATCATGCCCCTCCTTTGTCTGAGAGGAAACTGAGGACCAGAAAGGGGTGTGGCCTGTTTGGGGGGTCGCTCAGGCAGCAGGGAAATCACTGGTGCCACAAAAGGGGGCTGTTTGGGTCCAATACAAACCAGCTCAGTCCCAGCAGGTGTCAGCTGGGCCCCTCCACACCCTCTTGCTCTCCAGTGAGGGGAGTGGGTTCTTCAGGGTGGAGAGAACTCTCCCTGCAGTCTGTTTTCTGTCTCTCACCCTGCAGTGGGGCAAGCAGGTGCTCCTCGCTGGGCCCCTCTCTTCTCCTTCTGGGCCACAGATTATGAGGCCAGGACAGGTGCCGGGGCTCTTTGGTCTCAGGTGGGGGATTATAAGCTAAGGTTTCAGCAGGAGCCTAAAGGCAAGGGTATCCCGGGCTCAGCCCAGAGCGGCCTGGGGAGGGAGAGCCACCGTCCCGGGCCCAGCATGGGGGCGGGACACCCAGCCCCCATCCATCTCAGCCCACCCGGGGATGCGTCTGAGCATCAGGAAGCCTGGGGGCCTCCCCGACCTGGGTGACACAGGGGGAAGGTATCGCCGTCAGGGGTGCCTGCAAAGCCAGGAGCCAGGCCAGGCCAGGCCCTTCACAGACGGGCAGCATTTATCCCCCTGACAAACATTTTCAGAGCTCCCCTCTGCACAGACCCCGCGGTGGCCGGAGCCAATGCGATCCCTCACACAGCTTTCGTCATCCCCCAGCCACTGAGGAAATGTTCTCTGACCCCCTGCGAGGTGCCCAGCGTGTCATTCCACAGGCCGCCTGGGCTCTGGAGCCAGGGTGGGCACTTGGAGCTCGCTGTGCGGGACAGGGTACCGAGAAGGACGGCCCTCTCCTGCCCCTGGGGCCTCTGCCAGCCTCAGGCTGCCTGGGGCTCAACTGCGGCCTCTCCTCCCACCGAGCAGAGGCTAAACTTTTCAGACAAGCTTTCCTGTAATTGTCCTTCTGTCATCACAGCTCCTGACGCAGAAACCAGCCAAGGGACTGTGGAACTGCACAGGCAGAAAGGTGAGGTCTCCCCCCAGCAGCCCGTCGCAGGGCAAGAACGTGGGCCACAGCCCAGCCGGGGCCAGGGACTCGCCAGAGGAGAGATTCACCCTCCACAGCCCTCTCTGGCTCACTCCTGCCCTTTGCCCCCATCCCTCGGGGGAAGTCCTTCCTCAAGGCTAACTTAAGTGCCTCCCCTGCAGCGTCCGCTCTTCAAGGGGACGGAACCCAGAGGACAGGCTCCGGTCTCCAGTAGCTTCAGGGACCAGGCAGGGGAGTGTGTGGGCGCGGCCGGGCGGATCACTGGCTGCTCCCACCTCCCTCACCTTTCTTCCCTTGCTCTCCACCAAACTCTCCCGGCCCTCCCCTCGCCTCAGCCCCCAACTTGGGCTCCTGGCTGGGAGCCAGCATTGTTCCTGCCCAGCTCCCCGCTCGCCTCCTCCTTCCCTCCCTGGGCACCCGCCTGCCCCATCCCTGCGAGCCCGGGCTGGGGGCGGGGGGAGCAGGACTGCTGGTCTCAGGCTCCGCTTCCTCCTCACGCCGACTCCGACAGAGAGGGCTGCGGAGCTTGGGTTACTTGGGGCCCCCGGTTATTTTTAATGCCACCAGCTCACAAGATAAATATACCCTCCCCTCCCCCCGAGCTGCCCGGACGGAGCCCCTCCTTCTCTGCCATTCACCCAGGTTCTTCAGACCGGGCTGGCTTCTAAGGCCTTCCCCTCACATGCCCTCCTAGTGGGCCCCCCTCAGCCCTGGACTCCCAGCAGAGAGACAGCATGGCCCCCAAATCCCATAGATGACAGGGGAGGTGTCCTGGCTCCACCTAATGCCATCTTGAGACCTGTGCCCAGCAAAGGGCTCCCAGCGGAGCCTCCCCCTGGGAGGGGAGGCTGGGGCAGGCCTCCCAGAGCCTGGGGAGCAGGGGGAATTGGCGCTGGACAGGAGTCGCTCCTGCAGGTGGGGCCCCAGGGCCCCTCTCCTACTTGGCCAGGGGCCAGGGGTGGGGTGGGGTGGGGCTGGTGGAGGCCCCTGCTGCCTCCTGTCTTATCCCACTCTGCTCCTGGTAGGTCCCACAACGCAAGTTCTGCCTGCAATTAACTTCTTGCCTCTTGCGTTGGTCCAGAGAACATTCTGACAATAGTTCAGGGCAGGAACTGCAGCTCTCCAGGGAGGGCAGAAGAGGGAGCCTGGGATCAGGATGGACTGCTGTTCATTCCTAGACTGTTGGAGTGCCGGGAGGGGAAGCCGCCAAGGCCCTCAGGACAGATCCCAGGTGAATCAGCCTGCAGCAGGCGGCTGGTCTGTGCACCAACAGGGCATTGTCTCCCTCGGTAACACCTGCTGCAGGACAGAAGCAGGTGACGGTCGGTCGCCTCTGTCCGGGCTGGCCTCTGGCCACACAGCTTCCACCTCACAGGCCTGTTTCCTGGACCCACAGAAGAAAAGCCTGGGCCCTTTTACCCAAGAGCCCCCACAGGCCCAAGATGACCCGTCCTCTGTATTTATTTTCAAATGCTTCATGCACTCTGTCATCAAGAATTTTTTTAAAAAATTTTTAAAGATTTTATTTGACAGAGAGACAGCGAGAGAGGGAACACAAGCAGGGGGAGTGGGAGAGGGAGAAGCAGGCTTCCCGCCGAGCAGGGAGCCCGATGCAGGGCTCGATCCCAGGACCCTGGGACCACGACCCGAGCCGAAGGCAGACGTTTAACGGCTGAGCCACCCAGGCGCCCCTGTCATCAAGAATTCTATTACACGCAGTGGCACACCTCTCGAGCCCCTGTATCTCTGACCTTCTCCACAGAGGGGACCGCCGTCCTCTCCTTGTTTTATCCTCTGCTTGCTTTCCAGACATACTTTGACTATGTCCACAGGACACACTGTTTTGCAGGGTTTTGAACGTTTAGGTTCTGCCCCTGGCTTTTCCTTCTCCGCGTGAGGCTTGTGAGCTTCGTCCACGGGGCTGTGATTCCACAGTTGTATCAAATGAACACACCTCATGGCCGGAAAAAATCAAACGCCTGATGGCGCCAAGAGGATGCGGAGCAATGGGACCTGCTTGTGCCCCGCTGGTGGAGAGCGAACTCGCACACCCACGTTAGAGAACGGTGAGGCATCCTTTGTCCAGTGAAGATGTGCGTTCCCTCCCAGACGGCGCCTGTGGGCCAGGAGGCCTGGGTGAGGGTGCCTGGGAGGTGTCGGGCACCAGGACCCACGTCCCCACCTCCCTCACCCAATGCTCCACTTCACAGGCAGACGTGAGCTCCTGGGGAGGACCAGGCACCGGGCAGGCAGAGGTGAGCAATCTGGGTTCAGGCCGGGGAGGTATTACTGTCCCACCTTAGATGAGAAGCTGAGACTCAGAGAGTTTAGGCGTCTCTGCAGGACTCCGACTCGGGTGTGACTCAAGAGCTGGCAGTCTGGACAGCCCTGCCCCACTGCTCCGGGGGCCTGCGTGCCCACCAGGCATGCGGCGGGGTGTCTGTGCCCTCCGTCAGTGGGGTGCCCCGGCCCAAACTCCGCCCTGGGGTGTGGTCTGTGAGGCAGCAAACACCTGCCGGGAGCTCCGTGTGGGCAGGACATCCAGGCACTGGCGGCCCAGCCCGCGCCCCCCATCCCACCTCCAGTGCACCCCCAGCAGCTCCCCTGTCCTTCTCTGTCCGCTTCTCCCAAAGCTGGGTGGGCCGGTGGTGGTGGGAGAGAGAGACTCAACTCTAACCAGGGGAGAGGGGCTTGAGTCCCAGGTCGGTCACCACCTGGCTCCGTGTGGCCCACAGTGGCCCCGAGTGAGATGACAGGAGAAGCATGAGGGACGTAGAGACTGGACTTCTCCACGGGTCCCCTCTGACTCATCCTGTGATCCCACCATCTGCTTCATTCCCGGAGAGAGGGACGCGCCGTCCGAATTCTGATTGTGTGGTCTTGGATAGGTGACTTAACCTCTTGAGTTGTCTCCTGCAGTGGAAATCATGGCCGATCACAATAATGTTACCTGCCTCACTCCCTAAATCGTAGTTTTTAGAAATTCGGTTTCAGGGGAGGATGTGGCGCTTCTTGAGGCAACAGCGGCCCCTGGTGGCCTCGCCCCACGACAGGGCACAGACCCGTGCTCACTGAGCCAGGAGTGGGAAGGCTGCCTCTTTGCGGGGTGCTCACCGAACCCCAGACGCGGAGGGCCGGAGATGGAGAGGGACAGCGCGTCTCTGGACCTTCTCTCCCAGAGCAGCCTCATCCACGCTCATGCCCGCCCCCCCCATCTGCCCCGCTCTGCCTTCATCCTTCTAAATCGGAGCCCCGCCCTGCACACCTCCCCAGGCCACAAGCAGGGGGTCTTCACGGTCCCTCCGCTCCATCCCCACATCTCACTCTTCCTGGAGCTGACATTCTAAGTATTCCCACATCTCTTTCCCCCTCTCCACTCCCGGGCTCGGGTCTCATCATGTCGAAGCTTGGTGGGGGCATCGGCCTCATGACGGGCCAGGCTGCCTGTCTCTCCCACCGCCCCCCCACCCCAGTCCTCCGCAGTGATCTTCCTAAGATGCACATCTGACCAGGTTACCCCTCGACTGAGGTTAAAACCCTTCCATGGCTCCTCACTGCCTTGAGGGCAAAGGCCCCACTTTAACCACACTGCATCCTGCTTTGCCTGCCTGTCTACGGATCACACTCTGCAGCCCCATGTGTCGGATAGGCCCAGACGCTCCCGGGGATGGGGGTCCACATGAGTCCTCCGTGGTTCCTTTGCAACATTTATTCAGTGCGTATGGTGCCCCTAGCATTCAAGAGGGGTTTGTGAATACTGTTCCAATACATGAATGAGAAAACCCAGAAGGGTACGCTGACGCCTCCAAGTGGCCTAGAGGGACTGGGCTCTTTGTTCAGTGCTCTCTCCACCCTACCTGCTGTCTCTCCATCAGCCCCCTGGCCAGGAGGAGAGAGGGCCAAGCCGGCCAATGCCAGCCCCATGCCCGCTAGCTGGAAGGAGCGGGACAGGGAGGCAAAGGGAGGGGCTAAGTTAACGATAGATGCCCTGGGCTCTGCGTTCTGAGGCAAAGAAGGTGGGAGAGGAGAGGTAACCAAACTGAGACCCTCTGAGATCTCCCTGACCCCCTCTCCGGTCCCTTCAGGACATCTGGCAGACCCCCTCCGAGATTCTTTGTCCTCCTAGGAGGGGGAAACGGGTGAGTGTTGCTTACCCAGTGCTGTAATCAGCCCCCCTCAGGCATGGACCTCCCCCGGGGCGGGTCCTTTCATGGAGTCCTCTTGGCACACCAAACCTCACCTGTCCCTCCCTGGGGCCCCCTCTATCCCCCGCCAACCCTGTCCACAGTCTGTTTCCCTTACTCAGCGAGGCCCAGAGGGCAGGTGAGCAAACTCCCGGCCCAGGAGTGGGACACCAGCGTGCCCTTCAGGCGGACCCCCACCCCTGAGGACTGGTCCCCTTGGGAGCCCACACCTACTCGCCTTGGGGGGCATCACACTTCCCCTCTGAGCCAAGGAGGGAGAAGCTGCAGCCTGCCTTCCAGGGCTGGCCTGCAGCCCAACGTGGCCGTCCCCATGTAGACGGGGTGCAGAGCCTTCCCGGCGGCTGTGGGAACGCTCTTCCGGGGGTGTGTGGTGCTCAGAGGCTGCCGCTTTTAGCTTTGGAGCTTAGCTGGGACATGAGTGTATTGAGAAAGTCTTCATGAAACCTTACTCCAAGTTCTCTTGCCGCCCCATCTTCTTCCTCTGAGATCAATTCCAACCTCTCAAGGTCCCTCTTAAAATATGGTATCCAGAACAATCCTCCATGTACAGAGGGCAAGGGGGCTCTCACCTCTGGTCTGCACACTCTGGGTCCGTTAATGGCTTACTTGGCTGGGCAGCCATTTTACAGTGTTGGTTCATGACAGCTGTGGTCTGCTAAGACCCTCAGGCTGTCTTCAGTGGATCCGCTCTCCTCTTCACTATTCCTTTCTTTTTTTTTTTTTAGATTTTTTTTTATTAATTTATTTGAGAGCGAGAATGAGATAGAGAGAGCATGAGACAGGGGAGGGTCAGAGGGAGAAGCAGACTCCCCGCCGAGCAGGGAGCCCGATGCGGGACTCGATCCTGGGACTCCAGGATCAGGACCTGAGCCGAAGGCAGCCGCTTAACCAACTGAGCCACCCAGGCGCCCCTCACTGTTCCTTTCTTAGGCTGTTGCCTTTGAAACCAAAAGCAGATTTTTACATTTATCCCTACTAAACGTCATCTGGTTCATTTTTTTCTATCTGTATATTGGACAAATGCGGCTTCTAGGCTTTCACCTGGGTCTTTAACAAAAATCTGCGACAGTTAAGACGGAGGACAGAACTCTGCAAGAAGCCCCACGGAGACTTCCTCTGCCTTCTGAGGAACATCTCTGGGGATGGCCACTGAACTTTGTGTCTGCCCACTGTAGTATCATGTGGTCCATGTGTCCTGGGCCCGGGCCCAGAAGAAGTGCAGCCAAAGGCCTCACAAAAATCCTGTAATCCAGTGCAACCCCGGGGGAGGGGGAGAGGAGGCCATTTGGGCCTCCATGCGCCCACGGAGGGCCTTCTTTTCCTGAATTGGTCATTGCTTCAAATATCACTTACCTGTTTACAACCTGCTGAGCGTCGATGTGGCTCTGTCAGGCCGTGGAGGCTGGAACCCACTGTCTCCTGCCTTTGGAAAATCAATACCACTCTTCTCAACATTCTAGAGCATCTTTGCTCCCCGTGGTCCCCAAACTCACCACCAGTGTTCATGGGAGAGTTTGCTCCAGTGTAATGGCTTTCGTGGGGATGGTCTTCAAAGACTTCCCCACACGTGGCTTGCTTGATCTTCGGAACAAGCTTATGGGAATGGGTATTAACCTCCTTTACCAACCAGATACACTGAGAGTCCCTTGGAGAAGTTACGCAATCTGCCCAAGGTCATTTAGCCAGAAAGTGCAAAAGTCAGACGCGGGGCTCTCTCCTGGACACAGGTCTTGGGAGCCCACAGCCCGGGCCAGACAGCAGGCTTTGTGGGGTAATGTGAGAATAGAGAAGCCTCAGCCTCAGGTCTGCACTGACCCTCAGTCAGTCCCCCTTTCTACACCCACTGACCCCTCCCGGGCCTCCGGTCCACGATTGGTAGTGGATTCCAAAGCCCAGCTGCCCTGGGGACAGGGGTGGAGGTATTGGTGGGATGGCCTTCTGGTCACTGTTCTACCCCCACCCAGAAACCCTGTCCATGCTCTGTGCTCCCCAGTTCTCCGTGGACACTTTGGGAGCTAAGTACTGTTTTTTTTTTTTTTTAAGTTTTTGTTTGTTTGTTTTTTAATTTGACAGAGACACAGCGAGAGAGGGAACACCAGCAGGGGGAGTGGCAGAGGGAGAAGCAGGCTTCCCCCAGGGCAGGGAGCCCGATGCGGGGCTCGATCCCAGGACCCTGGGATCATGACCTGAGCCGAAGGTAGACGCCCAACGACGGAGCCGCCCAGGCGCCCCAGGAGCTAAGTACTGCAATAATCTCGCTATATTTATCCCCACCAGCTGACCCTGAGCGTCCATCCCTGCTGCCTTCACAGACCAAACTATGAGCCCCTCCGGCGATGGCGGCTGACACATCACAGGCAGGGGTTAACACTTCCTAGCCTAAACTGGGTTTACATGAGCAGCAGTTCCCTCCCCAGAGATCCCCTCCGTCCCCTTGTGGCCCTGCTGCCCTTTACTCTGCGTTCTCCACACCTTACCTGTCCCTCACTTCCTAGCTCAAGGGCGCCCTCCTCCGCTTCCAGAACTGCAGAATCCTCAAAGGGATGTTTTGCGGATTCAGTCAGGGAATGCCAGTAAGATGTTAGAACACGACCCGGCCCCTTACAAAGGCTCAGGAAACGGGCTGGTTGCGAGGCAGCGGGCCTCTTCTTTCCGCCTGCTTCCTCCTCCGGGCCTGGTCTGCGCACCACCAGGGGGCCCCCTCTGCCCATGAAACCCTCCCGCCCCCGCCCCACACAGCGAGGGAGGGATGGCGCCCCTTTGCCTGAGAACTGGGGGAGGCCTTGGCCTACCTGAAACGCGGGTTCGTGAGCCTCGGGCCCCACGGAAGAGCGGTAGGAAGGAAGGATGGAGGTGAGTCGGGGGCGCGCAGCCCTCCCCGGACCTCCCGGGTTCCCGGCGTGTGCGCGCGTGCTGCGCCCTCCCAACAGAACGTGTGTGTCCTTCTGCCCTCTCTCTGCAAGGCCGCCTTCCCCCGGCATTTCTGGCAGCAAAACAGACCAACGGCCAGCGGCCCCGTGAGATGCCCCTCACTGCTCCCATTTTACGGATGAAGAAACCGAGTCTTGAGTTCCGGAAGTGGTACCGCTCCGGGGTGTGCTGGGTAACAGAGACTCGCCCCGTCCCACCCCCTCCCCCCACCCGGGCCTCGGTCCCCGGGGCCCCCTCCACAGGCCCAGGTCTGGGCACGGCCTCCTTCCCCAGAAAGCCACTCGGTGGGATCGGATTCCCCGGGCAGCCGTCCAGATCGGCTCCAGGCTCCGGCACAGCGCGGCGCCCGGACGCGGGCCCGGCCCGCTTCCCGAACTCCAGGGGTTAAGGCTCGGGTCCCGCCCCTTTTCCCGCCTGGCTGGCGGGAGTATGAATAGCCTCGTTCCCACTCCCGACGTTCAGTCGCTCGGCTGCTCCTCGCTCCGCCCCGCCATTGTCCCCGCCGGGCTCCCTTCTCCCTCCCCGTCCGTCCTAAGAGCTCTGAGAGTTGCTGGCTTCTCCCGCCGCCCCGCGTCTCTCCACCTTCGGTGGGTCAGACTTGCGAGCAAGATGGAGGGCTGCCTGGGGGAGGAATCTTTCCAGATGTGGGAGCTCAACCGGCGCCTGGAGGCCTACCTGGCGCGGGTGAAGGCCCTCGAGGAGCAGAATGAGCTGCTCGGCGCGGAGCTCGGGGGCCTCCGGGCACAGACCGGGGACGCCTCCTGGCGCGCCCGTGCCGACGACGAGCTGGCGGCCCTGCGGGCCCTCGTCGACCAGCGCTGGCGGGAGAAGCACGCGGCCGAGGTGGCGCGCGACAACCTGGCGGAAGAGGTGGAGGGCGTGGCGGGCCAGTGCGAGCGGCAGCGGCTGGCGCGGGAGCGGGCGGCGGCCGAGGCGGCCCGCACCCGGCGTGCGGCCGAGGCCGAGAAGGGCGCCCGGGCGCGGCTGAGCTCCCGGGCGGCGCAGCTGGAGCGCGAGCTGGAGGCCGTGTGCGCGGCGCACGAGGAGGAGCGCGCCGCCCTGAGCGCCCGGCCCCGCGCGCCCGGCCGCGCCGCCGCGCCCCGCGGGCCCCCCGCGCCCGCCCCGGAGCTGGAGGAGCTCACGCGGCAGCTGGGCGACGCGTGGCGCGGGGCCGTGCGCGGCTTCCAGGAGCGCGTGGCGCGCATGGAGACGTCGCTGGGCCAGGCCCGCGAGCGCTTGGGCCGCGCCGTGCAGGGCGCCCGCGAGGGCCGCCGGGAGCTGCAGCAGCTGCGGGCCGAGCGCGGCGGCCTGCGGGAGCTACGGGCGGCGCTGGAGCAGAGGCTGCAGGGCGGCTGGCAGGAGCGGCTGCGGGCCACCGAGAAGTTCCAGGTGACCGGGGGGGGGGGGGTCGGGGAGCCGCGCAGGCCCCGTGGGGCCAGGGGCCCGGGAGCGCGGTGCGGGGTGCGGCTGCCCATTCAGGGGCCGCTTCAGAAAGCCCGTAGTGGTGCCGGAGGCCCTCGACTCTCCCAACTTTGTCTGGAGTCGGGTGGGGATGGCGGGCTTCGGAGCCGTGCGGAAGAGCACACCCCTGGCCGGCGCCGGCGGGCAGCGGAGCGGCCTCCTCCCTGGCCGGGGCCGCGGGCTTGTCCCCGCCTCTGCTGTCGCTCCGAAGATGCGCGGGCCACCACTCCCAGCCCCCAGCTCCCCCAGCGCTGAGTCGGCCCCGTTCCTAGCCGCCCTCCTCCCCTCGACAGGAGGGAGTCAGGGGCCCTCGAGGCGCGGCCACCAACCGGCCCTACTCCCTTGTCCCAGCTTCTCAGCTCCCCCCAGCACATTCCAGAAGCCGGGACAGCTGCTCCCCCTCACCCCGCGCAGATGGGACCAGCAGCTGGGAAAACAGCCTCCCGCCTGGGCCAGACAGAGGTCTGGCCACGGCCACCTCCCACCCCTTCTCTGTGAGGAGAAAGATTCCAGAACATGTGGGAAGTGGAGGGGGTGGGGGCCTGGTGTGAGGACCGACCAGGAGACAGTGACTGGGACCGTGCTCCAAGCCTCTTGATTAATCGTTTTTCCTTCTGCGTTCGCTTTCTCTCCCTCTCCTCTCTGTAAGCATCTCCTCTCCTCCCTCACCTCCCCCTCCTGTGGGAGCTGAAGTCCCGTTTCCGCTCCGCATCCTCAGAGAAGGAGCCGGCCCATGGGAGAGCCCGGGAGGCCATCAGCCTCATCTTGGGGGCTCCAGAGGGGGCGCTCCGGGCAGGACGGAGGGGGTAGAGGCAGGAGTCGGTCAGGGAGCAGGCTAGTTAGTGGGGGGCCGGCCCTTCACGGGCTGCCTCCCCTTGTTCTGCAGCTGGTGGTGGATGCCCTGGAGCAGGAGAAGCAGGGCCTGCAGAGCCAGATTGCCCGGGTCCTGGAAGGTCGACGGCAGCTGGAGCACCTCCAGATGTCCCTCAGCCTGGAGGTGGCCACATACAGGTATGGGTTCGTTGGGCCCACCCAGGTGCAAGGATGCACACGCGCTTGCAGGCCGAGCTCCGCCCAAGGAGCCCAGAGCCATGGGTGGTGGCCACTGGGCTACCGCTAGGTTCTGTGACTCTGGGCTGATTCCTACCGCACCAGGACGGGTTCCACCCGAGCCCACCTGTTCCGCCGTGGGTTCGGGACCAAAATAGTCTCCTGTGCCTGGGAAATCTCCCAAGGAGAGGCGAGGCTGCTGAGTGGGGCGGCCTCAGGAGAGACAGCTGGACACACGTGGGGCCTCTCCATCCAGAGCGCTGCCAAGGGGCTGAAAAGCCAAAGTGTGTGTGTGTGTGTGTGTGTGTGTGTGTGCGCGCGCATGCGCGTGCGCGCACAAACTCACGCTGAGGCGATGATGTCCTTGGGCAGCCCCACCAAGGAGAAATTGCAGGTTGGGGGTGGGGCACCTGACCCGGGCCTCAGTCTCCTTGTCTGGAGATGGGAGATGCGAGGGGTGACATCCAAGGCCCTTCCATCCTGAATGTCATGGGCCTGACTCCCCTCGAGCCCTAGCGCCCTGGCTGTGCCCAGCCCTTCTGCTGATCACATTTCCTGTTGGCTCCAGAAAGGCTGAGACCGAGCAAGTGCTGCCTCTCTCAAAGCCACAGTCTCTTCTGGGAAACTGGCCTGTCCGGCTGAGGACCCAGTGATGGAGCCTGAGGACGGGGCTTTGCCACAGGGTGGGGGCTGGGGCTGGACATGCAATGAGGACAGTACCCGGAGAACTCATAGGCCAACTAAGACAGCGGCCCTGGGACAGGATCAGGAGGGCAGGGGAGGCAGGGCCCTGAGAGGGAAGGTCAGTGAGGGTGTTGGGCTGAGGAAGAGGGCACTGTACCTCCACGGGGCACAGAGCTCAAAGCAGGTGCCCCGTCAGCAAGGACAGAGGTGAGACCATGGCAAACACTAAGCAGACTCAGAGTCCTTGAGAGGAGCAGGATGTTCTGCATCACCCCTCCCCCTCTCCGTCCCCTCCTATTCCCCGTGGGGCACGGAGGCAGGGTCATGGACACAAAGACCTCCATTGCCCCGAAAGGCTTGGGATCCAGAGTACTTAGAGGTCCCAGGATGAAGGCCTTGACCCCCAATCAAACCACTCAGGCGAAGGGTCTGGGCAGGCTTAACCACTGGTTTTTGAGGCATGAAAAGGATTTGGAGAGAGAGAGCGGAATTCATTTGCTTTTGTCTGTGACCAGCTTTGGGGCCCCTGGGGGAGAAGGAGGGAGGCTATCCCATGGGAACGGCCTGAGAATTCCCACCACCACCACCCCTCCCCGGGGAAGCCCCCTACTCAGACCCTCCGGAGGGCACTGTGGACAAAGGCAGCAATTAGCATGAGAATGTGCCCCACAGGATGGATGAGATCACTGGGAGGGGGGGGCTGTGTGGGTGTGTGCGCACTGTGTGGGAATCTGCCCTGTGTCCCAAGTAAGCGTGTGATGCTGTGGGGTGTGTCCATGGGACACCCCGGGTGCAGCCAAGTGTAATCCCACGCGTGGCCTTGTGCTGCAGTGGAAATGAAGAGGAATCGGGCAGGGCCAGGGACACAGGCTCAGCCGAGTCCTCCCTGGCTGGCTTGCCAGAGGCCTGCGGGCGGGTGGCTGACCCAGCATTTCCTCCCTCATCCGCAGGACCCTCCTAGAGGCCGAGAACTCCCGGCTGCAGACTCCCGGCAGCGCTTCCAAGACTTTCCTGGGCTGCCAGGGTAAGAGGAGGGGCCAGACCCTCCCCCCCACTCTCTCCTTCTTTGCCCTTTATACCCCAGAGTGATTCCTCTCCTGGGAGACCCAGTCTAGGTCTTGACTCCTTGGCCTCCTGTAGCAGTGAGTGTACTCTCCGCCCAGCCCGTGGAAGGTGGGGGCAGGGCTCATGGGTGCTCTTGCCAGAAGTGGTAGCTGCTTTGAAGCTCCGGGCCACCGCCAGTCCCTACTGACGCTGTTTCTTCCCCTCTGCCTTTCCAGACCCTAAGCTGGAGCTGCATTTCCCTGGGACCCCAGAGGGCCGGCATCTGGGACCTTTGCTCACTGCCCTGAGCCCTACTTCCCTCTCCTTGCCCTTGCCTGATACCCTTGAGACACCAGTGCCAGGCTTTCTGAAGAGCCAAGAATTCCTCCAGGCGCGTACCCCAACCTTGGCCAGCACCCCCATCCCGCCCACACTTCTGGCTCCCTGTGCCGTTACAGATACAGAGATCAGAGCCCAGGATGCCCCGCTGTCCCTGCTCCAGCCACAGATTGGGAGGCAGCAGGTTCCAGAGGCCCTGCACTCTAAAGCCAAGGTAGCCATCCCTTCCAGCATCCTGCCAGGACCAGAGGAGCCTGGAGGCGAGCAACAAGAGGCCAGTACTGGCCAGTCCCCTGAGGATCATATCTCCTTGGCCCCACCCCTCAGCCCTGACCCCTGTAGTTTAGAGGCCAAAGGTAGAGAACCCGGTGGGTCTGGAATGGCCAGCAGATTCCAGGAGGAAGGTGAAGGGCAAATCTGGGGACTGGCAGAGAAAGAAATGGCCATAGAGGTAAAAATGGTGAACAGTTTGCAGCAGGAAACATGGCAAGAAGATGGGGATCTGAACATGAAGGAAATCCAGGACTCCCAGGGTCCTTTGGAAAAAGAAACTCTGAAGTCTGTGGAAGAGGAAATTCAAGAGCCACTGATGTCTCTGGAAAAACAGAGCCATAAGGCACTGAGATCTCTAGAGAAGGAGAATCCAGAATCTCTGAGGTCTTTAGAAGAAGAGAGTTTAGACACATCAAAAGGTCTAGAGAAGGAGAATCAAGAGCTATTGATGTCTTTAGAAGAGAAGGATGCAGAAGTAGTGAGACCTCTAGAAAAAGAGACTCTAGGACTACTTAAACCTGTAGGAAAAGAGGACCCACAGACATTGCAATCTCTAGAAAAGGAGAATCAAGAACCAATGAGGTCTCTTGAAGGTAATCTAGAGACATTTTTATATCCAGAAAAGGAAAATCAAGAGTTAGTAAGGTCTCTAGAAGAGAACTTTGAGTCAAAAAGAGATTTAGAAAAGGAGACTCAGAAGCCACTGAGGTCTCTAGAAGATGAGAATCTAGAAAACTTAAGACTACTAGAAAAAGAGAACCAAGAGTCTCTGAACTCTCTAGAAGATGAGAAGCATAAGACCTTGAGACCTGTAGAAAAAGAGAACCAGGAACCACTGAGGTCTCTAGAAGAAGAAGACAAAGAGACATTGAGGCTTCTAGAAAAAGAGAACCAAAGGTCCTTGAGGTCCCTAGAAGAAGAGGAGCAGGAGACAGTGAGACCTCTAGAAGAAGACAACCAGGAGCCAGTGAGGTCTCTAGAAGATGAGAACCAGGAGACATTGGGACCTCTAGAAAAAGAGAACCAGAGGTCCTTGAGGTCTCTAGAAGAAGAGGACCAGGAGACAATGAGACCTCCAGAAGAAGAGAACCAGGAGCCAGTGGGGTTTCTAGTAGAAGACCTGGAAACACTGAGACTTCTAGAAAAAGAGAACCAGGAGACAGTGAAGTCTCTAGAAGATGAGAATCAGGAGACATTGGGACCTCTAGAAAAAGAGAACCAGAGGTCCTTGAGGTCTCTAGAAGAAGAAGGCCAGGAGACATTGAGGCCTCTAGAAAAAGAGAACCAGGAGCCAGTGAAGTCTCTAGAAGAGGAAAACCAGGAGACATTGGGATCTCTAGAAAAAGAAAACCAGGAGCCAGTGGGGTCTCTAGAAGAAGAAGGCCAGGAGACATTGAGGCCTCTAGAAAAAGAGAACCAGGAGTCAATGAAGTTTCTAGAAGATGAAAACCAGGAGACATTGAGATCTCTAGAAAAAGAGAACCAGGAGCCAGGGGAGTCTCTAGTAGAAGAAGACAAGGCAACATTGAGACCTCTAGAAAAAGTGAAACCAGAGCCACACATGTCTCTTGGAAAAGACCAGAAGATATTTAGACCTCTTGAAAATGAGAATCAACAGTTATTAAGGTTCCTAAAAGAAGAGAATGTAGAGACAATGAGATCTTCAGAAACTGAGAATCCAGAGTCACTAAAGTCTGCAAGAGAAGACTTGGGAATACTGAAATCTCTAGAAACTCAAGAGTCACTGTGGTCTCCAGAAGAAATGAATCAGGAGACAATGAAACCTCTAGAAAAGGAAATTCAAGAAGCACTGGACTCTGTGGAAGATGACCGAGACACACTGAGACCCCTAGATAAGGGGGACCAGGAATCACTGAGATCTCTGGGAGGGTGGAACCTAGAGAATCTGAGACCTCTGGAAGAGCTAGGTCAGGAAAGTCAAAGGAACCTGACCGAGGAAGAGACCCCCGAGCAGATGGAGAATCCAGAGTCTCCGAGGTCTTTGGAAGAGGAAGGACAGGAGTTGCCACTGTCTGCCAACCAGCAGGGGTGGGAAGATGTGGTGGGGGACCGAGAACTGGAGCAGGATTTGCCCCCTGGCAGGGCGGCAGCGGGCCAGGAGGCTGAGGCAAAGCTGGACGTGAGGGAGTGGGCTGGCTTCGCCGGGAAGGAGTCTGTGGGGCATGGACAGCTGCGGCTAGTGGCCGCAGGGGAGGTCTGGAGCACAGGAGAGGGGCACCCAGGGAGCCCTGAGCCCAAAGAGCAGAGGGTCCCAGTTGAGGGAGCCAGTGGGGAGGGAGGCACTGAGGGCTTCCGGGACCCCGAAGGGCAGCCGGAGCAAGTGGGGGTGCCAGGCCTCCAAGCTCCCCAGGGAGTGTCAGAGGTGAGAGAGCTGGTGTTGGAAGGTAGAGATGAGTCCCTGGGGGGTGGCCAGGCCTCCCCAGAGGTCACTTCGGGGTTAGAGACAGCTGTGGGCAAGTCTGCTGCGGGAAGCCGGCAGGGACCAGAGCAGGAGGTGGTGGGGCTGGAGGACCCAGGCCCCCCGGCCAGAGAGGAGGGGGAGGCGTCACCCATGGGCGAGGAAGGTTTGCAGGCAGAGAGGATGCAGGGTTTGGAAGGGCCCAGAAAGGACCCAGAGGAGGCAGCTGCTCTGGACCCAGAGCTTTCCACCCCGTCCAGGAAGAGCACAGACCCCTTGCAGCCTCCCAGGGGCTGGGAGGAGGCAGAGTCGGAGGCCCCGTGGGGAGCAGAGGCGGGGCTCCCCGCTGAGACCAAGTGCCCCTCTCACAGTGGAAGCAGTAGGGGTACCCCTCAGCCCAGGCCCCTGGGGTCAGAGGAAGCAGGAAAAGATGCAGAGCTAGTGCTGGGGCCCCCCAGCCCAAGGCCCACTGAGCCCCGGGCACCCACCCCAATCCCTGGAGATGCCCCTGGGCTCGAGCTCCTGGCTGAGGGGAGCCAGGAGGCTGGCTGGGGGCTGGAGGGCAGTGCAGAGGCTCTGGGAAGGCTGGAGGGGGAGCAGGAGAAATTGGGTTCTGAGGGGAGCCCTGAGGATCTCCAGGAGGAGGGGGAGGAGAACAGAGAAGACAGCGAGGCTGATGAGCTTGGGGAGACTCTTCCTGACTCCACTCCCCTGGGCCTCTATCTCCGGTCCCCAGCCTCCCCCAAGTGGGACCTGGTTGGAGAGCAGAGGCCCTCCCCTCAAGGGGAGGCCAGAGAGGAAGGCTGGGATCCTTCTGTTCCGGCCCCTGAGGGCTGTGGGGCTCAGCCTGGGGAAGAGGAGGAGGAATGTGGTCAGGACTCTGACTTGTCGGAGGAGTTTGAGGACCTGGAGACCGAGGGTTCTCTCCTTCCCAGCATCCCCGGGGAGGCTGTGGAACCTCCAGGCCAAGTGCCTCAGCTGCTGCTGGAGCCTGCAGCCTGGGACGGGGATGGGGAGTCCGATGGGTTTGCAGATGAGGAAGAGAGTGGGGAGGATGGAGAGGAAGACAGAGAGGAAGATGGGAGGGAGTCGGGGGCTGACCAGTGGGGCCCAGGGTCCTCTGTGGGCCCCCTTCCGGCCCTGAGTGGCCCTCAGAGAGGGAACTTCCTGGGGTCTGAGACCACAGATGGCAGCGTCCCCTGGGATGATGGCCTGAGGGGCATGGCAGCCGATGTTGGCATGACAGCCGATGTTGGCATGACTGCCCTGGAGACTGAGTCCCAGGACAGCACGGAGCCCTCGGGCTCGGACGAGGAATCTGGCCCTGTTCCCTTGGAGAGGGAGGACCAGGTCCCCGGCCCTCTGGGAACCCTCAGTGGGGTGGGAGACATGGGCCTGGGAGTGGGGGACAGCCTGGGTGTCAATAGCCAGGGCCCCAGCCTGAAGGAGGAGTTAGAGCATGTGAATGGGGGGGTGTTAAACGGGCTGCAGCAGTCCGAGGGAGGAGGGCAGGGGAAACTGGGGGGCCCTGAGGCGGACCAGGGCAGCCCCTTGGAAGAGGAGGAGGACGAGGGGAGTGCCCTGAAGGCCCCTTGGGCAGGATCTCCTCTTCACCTTGGCGTGGGCCAGTTCCTGAAGTTCACTCCAAGGGAAGGAGATGTCGACTCGTGGTCCTCAGGGGAGGACTAGGGAGAGCTCCTCCCTCACTGAGGACTCGGGGTGTGTGTGTGTGTGCGCACGTGTCAGGGGGGTCCCTCAGCCCCCTCCCTGCTCAGAGGCAGCACCCTTAAGTTATGATCCCTTGACCTGTGGCTTCTGTCCCAGAGGCTGGCCGGCCAAGGTGAAGCAGGGTGTGGTATGGGGGTGCGTCCCAAGAACGGAGGCTCCAGAATGCAACCCAGCCCCTCCGACCCTGCTGTCCCATGAGGCTTCAGCCAGCTGAACCACTGTAGGACTAGGCCCCTTTCCTCCCACACCCCTTCTCCCCCTCCTGCCATCTGGAAAGGGCTCCTCCCAGGGGAGGGGGCTGTGGTGGTCCTCACCACAGGGCTCACCAGCCCTGTCCCCCCTCGCTGCACCCTCTCGGGGTGTCTGGCCACTGGGTGAGGATGTGCTCCCAGGTCCTGACCCCCGTATTCCTGCCATGTTGTGTCTGGCTCATCCCTGCCTGAATAAAGTAGTTCTTCCGCCCCCGAAGTCTGGACTTTTCCTTCCCCAGTGTGGGGGCTCCTCAGGGCCGGGCGGAGTAGAGGAGACAGGGTGACTGGGGAAGAAGCTAATGTTGGGGAGGGGCTGCCTCTGAGGAGAGAAGGAACTGGAAGGCCTCATGGGGCCCAGGGAGGGCTGGGTGGCAGTCCAGGTGACCCCAGTGCTGGCAGAAGTCAGGCCCATCATCATCTCTGCCCACAGCGCTGATGACAGGGATTAGGCCTGGGGCCACCCCACCTTGTGCATCCTCCCCGCTCCCCCGGCCCCTCAGTGCCGCCAGGATAATGAGCCCCTTGCCTCCAAACCCAAACAGTCATCTGGCCTGCAATGTTGGCTCCAGGTGGCTGGGTCAGAGCAGGATGAGGGAGGCTGTGTGGCCTCTGGTCAGTGTTTAACCTCTCTGGACCTCAGACTCAGCCGCAGTGAGGGGCGCTGGGCTGGGTGACGGGGAAGGGGTTGGGGGGTGCCTTGGGGGCAGGAAGAGCAAGAGGAGGCTGGGGAAGGCCGGGGCGGGGGGGGCTGCAGCTTAGATCTTCAGTGGGACTTGCCTCCCGAAGACGGGATGAGGCCGTGAGGTGGGGGTAAACCGAAGCTGTCAGGTGTGAAGGAGCCAGGGGCTCTGCTGCCAACTGGGGTTCGGCCTGGGGTCCCCCCAGCCACAGCTTCTCCCCGCCCCCACCTCTCTCCCCAGGAGTGCTCTGGGTCCCTGTGAGGGGCAGGGAGAGACCAGGGGTTCCCAGGTTAGGTGGGGCCTGAGGCCTTGAAGTCAGGATACCCAGAGAGAAACCATTCCTGGCTCAGCTCCGCGGGAAGGAAGGGCAGGCAGCCCCTCCAAGTGTCCAGCTGGGGGCGGGGTAGGGGCGACCGAACAAACGTTCCACATTTGGAGGCCAGCCCAAGTCCGGGAGCAGGCTCTTCCTCTCCCCAGGCCCAAGGCTGAAGGCAGGGGGACAATGAGAGGATGGAACCCCAGCCCCAGTCCTAGCCCCGCTGGCTCGCACTCGGGTCCTCTGGCCAGAGGGGTGGGCGGACAGGAGGCGCCCCGAGAGACTCCCGCTGTCTCCCTCTCCACTCAGGAGTCTCTGTCTTGGGCGCCAAGGCCCTCATGTCACACACACCCCTGCCCTTGGGTGCAGGATGCTGTCTGTCCCCACCCTTCTGGCAGCCCAAGGCCCCCGCTCTCCTTCCTGTGCCCACTGCTGGCAAGGCCTGGTCTCAGCCCGCCGGGCCCGGGGGCCAGCACTTCAGCATCCAGGCAAGTAGGGCCCACCCGCTGCCCCTCTTCATGGGACAGAGGAGCCCTGTGCTTGATCTCCCCAGGCCCTCGGGCACCACCGCCTGGGCCAGGGGCCAAGGACAGAGGCCACGCCGAGCAGTCCTTCCCTGTCCCCGGGTGTCCCTCCTGCCCCCTGATGCTGGGATCCCTGGTCCCCTACAGAGTCACCCCCACAGTCCTGAACAGGGGGAAGGATGTGAGTTAGAGGTCAGGGCTTCCGGAAAGGGGGTAAGTAGTGGAAGGTGTGTTCTCTTTGGAAATGGCAGTCTGTCGATGCAGCAAGAGAAATGAAGGCTGGACAGTAACAGCGCCATTCGGGGAGCGATAAGAGGAGTGTCACTTTTCAACAGATATTTGCTGAGCACCTACTATGTGTTGTCACTGTGCAGACCCTGAGAATCCGGGGTTCCTTACCCCCTTCTAACTGAACAAGGGCTCCTGAATGGAAGTCACGTTTGAAGAGAGCCGAGGAGGAGGAGGTTGTGGGAGTGCAGAGCCGAGGGGCTGGGGAACCTCACCTGATCTGGGCTGGGGGGGGAAGGGGAGGGAAAGGATCCTAGTCAGAGGGCGCAGCATGTGCGAAATCCTGGGGCAAGACCAGAGAGCCCAGGGGGCTGAGGAGCAGGGGTAAGGCGTGTGTGGCCAGAGGTGGAGGGTGAGGGGGAAGAAGGTTCGCAGGAGGCTAAGGAGAGTCTGGGTCTCTGGGCTGAGGCCTTGCCAGGCGGCCGGGAAGTGTGCACGTCTTCCGGGGGGCGGGGGGCGGGGGGAGCCTCTGATGGCTTGAGGCCATAGGTGGCAGGACCAGGTCTGCATTTTCAGTATAGCCTGTGCTGGCCAGGAGGGGTTTCGGGGAGGCTACTGCAGTGGTCCGAGCAGGCCCACTGGTGGCAGTGGGCACGAAGAGGACAGCAGTAAGGGAAGCAGGATCTCAGCTCTTGGGGGCCCACTGTGGGGGACAGAGGGGGTGTGGCAGCTGGAAGAAGGGGGTCCCATCTTCTGAGCCAGAGAATCCGGAGGAGCTGCCTCGGAGTTCAGGAGAGAGGGCCAGGGTGGAGACAAGAGCAGGAGGGTGGGTGGCCTGGGGGTCACCCAGACAGAGCCCAGGACAGAGCTCCCAGGTACCTACCCGCAGAGAGGCCACACTTGGGCAGGAGCCACAGGAGAGGCCAGGGAGCGGGAGGGCCCCGGGGCCCGCAGCTCAGCGGACCCCGTCCTCTCAGAAAGTTCCAGGAGAGCGCGGACTTTGTCCAGCCCAGGGTCTCTGGGGGCCCAGGGTGCTCAGCAAACAGGTAGGGAATGAATGAGGGCAGGAACTGTGATGAGGTCAGACGACAGGAAGCGTTTCAGAGGGTGGAGTCCCCAGAGGAGGGAGCGAACAGGCAGCACCCAACCCCCCAGCACCCCCCCAACACGAGGACAAGCGGGAGGTTATTCTGGGGCCTCTGCCGGGTAAATATAGCCTCGGAACGGGGTGGGGGCGGGGTGGGGGGCCGGAGGTGGCTTCCTCGGTTTGTATGGGGCACTTCCTTATAAGGCCTTGCAGGCCGCGGCGCCAGAGGGTGAGGTCAGGGGCTGAGCGCTCCGTTCAGCCAGGCTGATGCTGTCGCTGCTCTGCCACCTCGGGGCCACCCGCTGGGTCTCCGAGGGAATCAAAGGCCTGGGCTTTGGGCTCGGGCCAAGGGAGCTCCGAGGGGGGCCTCTTAAAGGGCCGTCGGGCTTCCTGCCGGCTGTGCGCGCCCAGTGGAGGGGTGGGGAGGGTGTCGTCCAGGGTCGTCTGAGAAGGCAGCGCTGGGGCCCCGCCACCTGAGGCTCCATGAGGCTGTGGCTCCCCGGGGTCTAACCTTACACCGCCCCCTGCTGGCTGCCCCTCTCGCTGGGGCCTCTTCAGATCAAACACTTAAGAGTTCATCCATTGCTTCCAAACGCCCTGGCCCCTCAGCTCCCTACGCTCCCCCCCCCCGCCCCTCCTGGGGGACCAGCTGCTGCCACTTGACCCTTTGGTGTCCCAGCTGCTGTGTCTGCATTGGTATCCTTGGCAGGCAGGCAAGAAGGAATGTGGTTTAATTTCAGCTGGAATGTGCCCTCTGGGGTGCCCACAGCGAGGGGAGGGGACGGAGACCAAGCCCACCCGAGCCCAGGAAACCCAAGAAGACTCTGGGCTTGGGGACGGGCCCCCGGGTCCCCCGGGACCCGCTCCCACCCTGCAGCAGAGGCTCTGCTTGGGGGGAGACGGGTCCCACAGCGGGATGGGTCTCCCTGGGAGCTGGGGAAAGAGACGCTTCTTGTGAACGCAGCAGCGCGAGTGGGTAAAGAAAGGACCCAGGCGCCTGTTCCTAAGTCCATGGGCCCACCTTAGAAAGACAGAAGAGTCTCAAGGGACTAAACCAGGAAGGGACTGAATGAAGGAGGAGGGACAGAATGGCCTAAGGTGAGGCCCCCACCCCCCCACCCCCGAATCTGGGGCAGGAAGCAGAAGGAAACAGGGAGCTGTTTCCTGTCTCACATCCACGTCTCTGCTTCTGTCTCTGCTGGGGGGCCCCTTTCCAACCTAGCACCCCCACACCCAGATCACACTCGTCTCTTCTCCAAATTCCAGGAGCAATGGACCTGGCTCCTGCTTTCCCACGTCTTCCCCAGGCCCCATTCTTCCCGGGTCCCCAGGGTGGACGGCCCTCCTGTAACCTGACAATGGGAGGGGGCCCAGACCCCATAGGCCCCTCCAGTCTTGTCCAGGAGCCGCAAGCTCCCCTCCTCCAGCGCCATTCTCCCTGCCCACCCCCATGACTCAGCTGCGGCTCCAGAAATAAACCAAGGCAGATGCCGGGGGGCCACCATCGAGGAACCAGCTCTCAGCAGCTGTGGGCTCAGCTGCTGACAAGCCAGGGCCCCAGGGTCCCAGGAAGGGTTGCTGGAGGCTTTGGGGCTGGGGAGATGCCTCACTGGCTCTGGCCCCTCCTGGGCCCTTGCTCAGTCTTGCTCACCACTCACAAGCCCACTCTCTTTCCCTGTCTCCCCGGTTTTGCCTCTCCACATCTGCTACCTGCTTTTCTCCCTCTCCCTGGTTCCTTGCCAACTCCCAAATCCCTTGGTCTCTCCTGGGCTCCTTCCTTTTCTATTCACCTCACATGTCACAGAGAACTTCAGCTCACCTTGATGGGGAAACTGAGGCACAGAGAGATGTCCCCTGCCAATGCTCCTAAGGGTCCCTAGACACCTCTTGGGGTCCACAGAACACAGGTCAGGGGGCTGTGGACTGCTCCCCTTAAATGCCCCAGTCCCAAGTGGTCAACGGCCCTCCCTGGGCTAACAAGCTAGCCAAAGATTAAAGGAAAACCATCAGGGAATAAACACACAGGCTGCAGATCCACCCACTCAGACAATTAGAGCCAGAGTCCTCCGGTGGGCGAGCGTCCTCACATTCTTCTTCCTTCTCCCTCTTTTCCTGTCTTTCCCCCACTTCCCCACCCCTTCCTCATGTTCTGCTGCTGAGTCTTTCAGTTCTTCCTTCCCAGGAGGAAGCCGGCTGCTTTGTAGCAGGCGGAGTGGAAGTGAGATCTCAGGAAGGACTGTGTGGTCTGGAGGAGGCAGATGCGAGCCAGGGCACCTGGGTCCTCACTTCAGGCAGGGATCGGACTGCAGTCCCCAGGATGAGCCCTCCCAGCCCCGGGGGTCTGACCGGCTGAGCATTTTTGGAAGTCTTTAGGCAGCCAGGACAATGGGGCCCTTTCTCTCCCTGCGCAGGAGACAGTCCTACAGACGTGGTTGAGGCTGGGACAAAGGCCCCAGTGAGGTCAGGGCAGTGTGTGGGAGTTGGGGGTGGGGAGGTGGGGACAGGGGAGGAATGGGGAGGCGGGGTGAGGGTCAGAGCAGTATGGGGGAATGCCGAGGACCATGATAGTGGGAGGGCACCTGGACAGTCCATCTCACCAAACCCTCAGGCTCCTGCCTCCTTCTCTACTTTTTTTTTTTTTTAAGATTTATTTATTTATTTATTTGAGACAGAGAGAGTGAGAGACAGAGAGCACGAGAGGGAGGAGGGTCAGAGGGAGAAGCAGACTCCCTGCCGAGCAGGGAGCCCGATGCGGGACTCGATCCCGGGACTCCAGGATCATGACCTGAGCCGAAGGCAGTTGCTTAACCAACTGAGCCACCCAGGCGCCCTCCTTCTCTACTTCTATCCATTCACTCTGACCTCCTCCCAAGAGAACAGGAAGCCCTAAGGGGTCCCCACGTTAGACAGGTGGGAAAGAGAAGGTAACCACGCTCGGCAGTTCCTAGAGGGGCAGGGTGGGCCCCCCATGAGCATGAAGTGCTGATCCCCCTCCCCAGCCATCTCCCCTGCGCCCCCACGTGCACACACACGCGCGCGCGGGGGTCAGGGCTGGATTCTGTTCACAGTGCTGAGTCATCCCTGCAGCAGCTCCCCCTCCTCCAGGAAGCCCGACAAAGCCAGGAGAAGGCTTCCGTTTCCGGCAGACTTGCTAAAGCAGGTGTTGGGGAGGGGGGAAGACTCCAGTTCCAGCCCTGTGTCAACCTCTGGGCCTCTCCTCATCCACGCGTCAGACGGTGGCCCCCTGCCTACAGGACCCCTGCCTACAGCCGTTGGGGAGACTCAGTGAGGAAGTGTTGGGGACGGGCCGGGAAACCAAAGCCCCTCCAGCTCCCTGCCAGGAGCCCTCTGGGGGATCCCCCTGCCGTCTCGACTCCATCTCTGTGAGGATCCGTATCTCAGACAACCCCCCTTAGGAGCCCAGGGACAGGCACTGCCCCTTCCTCAGCCTTCTCTTCAGGCCCTACCTTCAAGGGGCCACCTTGGTCTTGATCCACTCAGTTCCCGCTAAACGCCTGACGTCCCTAACAATGCACTGACGAGGCAATCGCAGGGTAGTACAGAATGAAGTGGGGTCTACTCTGGCCCCAGGATCGTTTTCCGCCTGTAGCTCCTGAGGAAACAGCCCCATTCCCTCGCCATGGAGGCTGGGTTGTGTGGGGAGGGCGGAGGGTGGGGCCGGTGAGCCCGGGTGAGGAGAGGAATGCGGGGGGTGTGGGCCTGGAAGTCATGCACCCGAGACCGCCGGCTTGGGGTGTCCGTGCAGGGCGGAGACGGCCCAGGAGCCGGGCAGCGCGGCCCCGGCCCGGCCTCGCCTCGCTGTCTCTGGGTCTCTCCCTGGGCTCCCGGCCCTCTTGCTCCTCTGATCTGCCTCCTGCCTCTGGGCTGTGCAGGTTTTCCCGACTTCCAGGAAAAGGAATCGAAGTGCCCTGCGGGTGAGTGATGACGGGCAGGCGCCCGCAGACGCGTGCGCGCGACGGGGTGTGCATATGCGTGTGCCTGTACCCTGGGGGCCCGGCCCCGCGGCGGCAGGGGTCCCCCCACCGCGAAGGCCCAGGAAGGACGGGCCGTGCGCCGCGGTGAGGGACACACGCACTCATGGCCCGTCCTCCTCTCCCCAGTTCCGAGAGTGACCTCACCATCCCAACCCCGCTGACTCACAGCCCCCGGGGCCAGCGCAGCCTGGCCGGAAGTCACCCTCTGCCCGCCAGCCCGCTACCCCCTTCCCCACCGCGGCTGCTCCGAACGAGAGGTCGCGGCGCCCCCTGGCGGCCTCCCGGACTCCTGCGGCTCCTCCCGCCCGGCCCCACTCACGCACGCGCACACGGCACGCTCAGGCTGCCTTGCGGCGCCCTCTGCCGGTCACAGCTGGGAGAACTACCAGGTCCCTCCCGGAGCCCAGCGCACAGCAGGGCTGGGGACGTCTGCCCGGCCCTTGTCTTGCTGCCCCATTCTCCCGTCTCTGCTTCCTCTGCTGGAAGTAAGCCCTCCTGCAGTCTGGCCCCCAGACCTGCATTCCCTTCACCCTCACCCTCGAGAGAAACCCCCCCTTTGGGAACCTCCGAACTGGGCCACCAAGGCACGGGGCCTCCCCGCCTTCCTCTGTGGGCCCTCCGTCCCTCTCCCTCCCCAGACTGTCCAGGTCAGCTTGACTGGACACTCTGTCACTCCAGCTCCTTCCCAACACCCTGATCCTGTCCCCCAGCTCCCGTGAGCTCCTTCATTCCGTAAATCGGCACTGGGCCGCTATTCCTTGCCAGCACTGTTCTCTCCACTGACATCTTGGGGACTTCTCTGACCTTCAGAATCTAATCAATATCCTGGGAGGCCCAGCCCAACCCCACTCTCCTCTCTTTCTCTCTCTCATACAGAAGCATCAAACGCAGCTTTATTTCCTGCTGGTTATACAGGTACTCCATCCTGCAAACCCATTCCCTGGGAAATCTGAGAGTGGGTGGACCACGTGCCTCCCAGGGGAACAGAGGGGACAGGATGGCAAGGAGAGGGCAGTTGAGGCACTTAGGGTCTTCCTTGAGGCCCTGGGGGGGAAACCTGATGCCCAGGGTAGGGGTGAGAGGGAGCTGCCCCGTACTTCCCACAGACCCGTGGACTCCAGCTCCACCCCTCTCCTGTTGTCACCTGCAGTGGAAAGAGGGTGGGGGGAGAGGGCGGTGCTGGGGGTGGCAGTGTTGAAGGCCTTGCTGTCTAGGGACCCGGGGCGGGACTGGAAGGAGGGGTCAGCAGTGCCTTCCAGCGTCCCAGGAGCCTCCCTTGATGTCCTTCTGGGGCCTTCAGTGGGTGCAGAGCTCGAGCCTGGGAAAGACAGGCACACTCAGCCTCTATGCTGGGCTCCTCCCTGTGTCTCAGAGCCTGCCCTCTGGGGTCATGATCTCATCAAAACACTTGCCCGGGCCAGAGTGTGGCCAATGCTCTCAGACTTCAGCACTGAAAGGGATCCCAGAGCATCCCCCCACCCCGCCCCGTTGCCTCAGAAGGTGGCAGCGATGGCAGCAAGGTCCCACAGCCAGTGGCTGGTGGAACTGGGACTAGAGCCCAGGGCTACTGTTGGCTAGCCCCCCACCAGCATCCTCCCAGCACTCACAGGCCTGCGGGGCACACAAGAGATCTGGGGGGGCTCCCAGCGACCATTCTCCTGGCAGCGGATCAGGGGCAGGTTGCGCTGGGTCAGCCCCTCCCGGCACTGGTAACGAAGCACCGTGTCTACTTCATAGCGCAGCCGTGGGCGGCCAAACACTTGAGCCAGGGGCAGCTCTGGTGGAGGCCCACAGGACACTGCAGGGGGGACACAGTCAAGAACTGGGAGCCTGGCTCTGTGGGTGACAGTTCCCAGGATCGGGATGCGGGGGGGGGGGGGCGGGGAGGGCCACAATGTGATGCAAAAAAGAGCAGAGGTTCCTAGTGGACCCACCTCATTTGTTATCTCCCCCTTGCCCATGGCCTGGGACACCTTTCTGACTCCTCTGTAGCTTTGCCCCCTCCTTCTACACACACACCAGTGGCGGGTCGTCTTGGCCCCCTCCTCCCCCGTGCCCGGCCTCACCCAGCCCCATCTTGCAGGTATAGGACAGGTGGTAGTTGCAGGGTACATCGCTCCATTGTCCCTGATCATGCCACACCATGACCACGCAGTTCTCTCCGGACAGGAAGTAGCTGTCAGGCTGCCCAGGATTCCAGTTCTCATAGAGCTGGGGGGACGTGGTGGAGGGGGGGGTTGAGGGGGAGAGATGGACCTAGAGGGCCCGAGAAGGAGGGTGGGAGGGGCACTAGAAAACAGGGGGCCCAGGAGGTGAAAGGACAGGTCGTGGGCTTTGGGGGGAGGGATGATGGGAGGAGAGAGGAACGCAAGGAAGGGAGGCCGGCCCAGGGAGAAGAGGGACAGAGAAGGGACCAGGAAAAGGAGGGTGAGGGATGAGGTCACTGGGGGTGGAGGGCAGAAGGGCTTGGAAGAAGCGACCTAGCCAGCTAAAGGGCAGCCGGAGCCTCTCACCAGGGGGACGCCATCTGACCACAGGAAATCGCCTTCGATGGTCCGGTCGTTGAGCCCGATCCACTGGTACTCGCGGTATCGACCTGGGGAGGAAGCGCGGGCGGACGCAGGGGTGCAGTGAGCCCCGCTGCCAGCAGGTGGCGCCGCTCCCCGTTCCCGCCAGACCCAGCCCGCGCTTCCCGGTTTTCCAGTCGGTCCGTCCGACCTCGGCCCGCGGACGCATAGAAGGCACGGCCCGGGCCGGGCGGAAGGGGTGGGGGAGAAGAAAAATATCAGCAGGGCCAGAAAAGGGAAACTGGAGAGAGAGTGGGGGAGCCGATGGAGGCGGCAGAGCCAGGGAGGCGGGGAGGGGCCGCAGGGGGCGTCGGGCGGGCGCAGGTGGACCTCCTGCGCCGGCCTCAGCCGGGTCCTGGGAAGCCCCGCTACCCACGCGCGGAGCGCGAGGGAGGGAGGGAGAACGGAAACCGGAAGGAATGAACGAGGTAAACCAAGTCCTGAGTACCCGGATTAATGAACAAGGGGGGTAATTAATCCACACACTCACTCGTGATTAATGATCGGTTAATGAGTGAGTGAGAGCGAGCAGGTGACGGGGGTCCCCTCCAGCCCCGCCCCCAGCCCACTGTTGATGAAGTCCTGCTCCTCGGGCGTGCTGATGCTGGCCAGGTGCGCGCCGTGCAGCCGGCACTGGGTCTCCGCCTCCTCCCAGCTGCTCCGCGTGGAGAAGTGCTTGTAGCAGGCCCCCTGGAAGACGTCCCAGCCGGGGCTGCAGAAGCGGAGGCCTGGGCACAGAGGGGTGGCTCACTGAGGCGGGGGGGGGGGGGGGGGGCACGGCCCTCCCGCCGCCGCAGCCTCGGGGGGCGGGGCTAAGGGGCAGGAGGCCGGGCGCCCAAGGGCCCCGGGGAATGGGGGCGAGGAGGAGCCCCGAGAGGCCCCGGTGCAGGGGCCTTGATGGTTTCGCCCTCTGAGCGCCAGGGACCAAAGAGGGCGAGGGCGGGAGTCCCGGACTGGGTCTCCGCAATCCTCCATCCTAGAGAAGGGCTGTGCCCTCCTCTCTTCCCAGAAGAGAACTGGCAAGTAGGGCCAGAGGCAGGTGCACGCTGTGCACTCCTCGCTGGGGGACCGCTTGAGAGAGGTATGTGTGGTCCACTTAACAGATGAGGAAATCGAGGGTACGGCTCAGAGAGGTTATGTGATTTGCCTAAAATGGGGATTCATTAATGACAAGGCCCAAATCGGTGCCCTCCCTCTGGGGTGCAGAGCTAGCACACTGCGGCAGGGTCCAGGCCTCAGCTCTACCCCCCACCGCCCCTCAACACACTCACCAACATCACACAGGTCCCCCCCATGGCCAGGCAAACACAGGCAGCGGATCCCCTCCTCCTCCTCCAAGCACGTCCCACCATTGTGGCATGGGCTGGGGACACAGTCACCTGAGGGGGGAGAGAAGTGAGGTGGGGGCAGCAGGGGGCACAGCTCTGCGGCCTGAGCCCCCCAGAAGAGGGCTCAGAGAGCCCACAGCCCCAACCTTCTTGTCTTGGGAGCTCTCACGGCACCTTAGCGGTCAGCCCAACCCTAAGTTCTGGGTTCCTCTCCCATGCTGACCCCCCTCAGCACCTCCCCTTCAGCATCGTCTCAGCCCTGTGCTGGCCATTGCCGTGGCCACCAGTGTGGACCCAGGGTAACAGGCTGGGGGAAAGTGGCCAGGAAGGCCCCCAGAACCCAACCCCACGAAAGGGAAAGACACTGGGCTGTGGGTCACGAGAGCCGGACTCTCATCTCGCTCCTGGCTCTGCTGAGTGACATTGCGCAGGTCACTTTACCCCTCTGGGCCTGGAGGCTAGTCCCCCACCTGCTTGTCTTGGGGCCAGGTCCCTGACAGTTCTGTACAGTTTAGGTGGGCTGGGTGAAACCGGAGGAGAGGCCAGCCACCGTAGCGACAGGGAGCTGAAGCTGGTCCCTTACTGCTTCTGGGACCTGATGTTCAGGGGTGGGGGCAGGCTAGCTATTCTTCTGCTGTCTAGAGGAGGGGGTAAAGTCCACCCCAGAAGCACCAATGGGAAGCACTATCACAGTGAAGCACCAACGTTATTTCCCTGACTCTATGCCCTCATCGCCGCCCGCCCCCCAGGAATGAAGCTGTGGGCTCCCACAGTCCTACAGTGCCGGCTCCTCACACTCTCTCAGCACCATGCAGCCTCTTGCCTCCCCTCTTATCTCCCCAGACTCCCCTCCACTGCGGGCTTTCTGCACATTCCCCAGCCTAGAAACCCCTCGGATCCATCTCTCCCTTCTTCTGGCACTCTCTCCTCCAGGCAGTCTTCTTAGACTGACACAGGACCCTGAAGGCCTGCCATCTGTTGTCTGGCTGGGTCACCTGCCTTCTCCTCTGGACTCTCCTCCTTTGGATCCTGGGATGGGAGGTGGCTGCCCTTAGACAAGGCCCGAGGGCTGGATGGGCAGATTTCACTCCTTCTGGTCCAGGAAGGGGAAGATGGTCCCACAGACTGACAGTGCAGGGCTGGGCTTTCAGCTTGGAAGGGGAAATCAGCCCTGAGCGGGACTCTTCAGAGCAGGCCATACCCCTAGCAGCCAAGGGCAAGGCCCACTGTGCTTCCCTTGGGCTAGAAGGGGGAGGAGAAGCTGGAGGTGATCCCAAGAATTTTGCTGGGATGACCTAGCTGTTTGGGGTGAAATGAACCAGCTGTTCCAGCACCCCACTCTGTCACCTCCCCTCCTAGCCTGCCAATAGTTTCTTCCAAGCTGCCAGCACTAGCTCCCCAGGCAAAGGGGGAGGGGAGCTGTTTTACTTAACCCATGAAGCACCAGGCCCCACAGAGGGTAGGCGTCCTAAAGCCCCTTCCATTCCTCACACTTTCCTGGGGGACAGAGACTTCCAAACTTGCTTCCCCACCCAGGCCATGAGGTCCCTCCCCTGGCTGTAGGGGGAAGAACCTGACCTAGGACGGACAGAGTGGACGTGAAGGAACTCTTCTGGAGACATTCTGCTCTTCCTTCCTCCCCCTCTTGGGGCCACCTACTATACACGACCAGAAAGCTCTTCCCTCCTGCTGCAACAGCAGGCCGAAGGACACCCCTCCGCCTCCTGGTGGGGTAACTAAGATACCGCAGAGACTCCACTGCTGCTTCTCTTCCCACCAAACCCCCTCCCAACCCACACAGCAGCCAACTCCAAGGCCAGCTGGGCAGGGAGCCAATGGTTGAAATGGGCAAGGCTGGGTGTGATGCAGGGGCCCCTAGCCCACCCTAGACCATCTAGGAAGGACGGTCCTGGGACTGGGAGGACCCCAGCCTTCTCCAGGGTCTCCATTGGGAAGCTCAACCTTCCCTGTGTCAGTGGGACTTCTCTCAGACCCCAGAACCTAACTCCGCACTCCTTGCCCTCTACATTTCCTCTCCATCCTCGCCTCCTGGTTTGTGTCTTCTCCAGCATCTGGGACTTTGAGATCCTTTGGGTTCAAGGAGAGTGAGGCCATTCTTCCGAGGGGTGAGGTGGTCATTAGTGCAGGGGCCAGTGAAGGAGGGGGTGGCTGTGGGCAGTGGGATGAAAGTTAGATCCCGTCCCCCTGCTGAGTTGTGATGGGGAGGCTGGGGTACCCGGGTGCCAGGGATGGGCTTCAACACTAAGATGGACTTCCTCCATCACTAGTCTGTATGTATAGCTCTAGAAGGGAGCCACCAAGATGCATCAGAAGTGAATACAAGTGCACACACACTCTCAGGCTGGCGGAGGTTTCTCCCCATCAGGAGTGAGGGACTACAACTCCCGGCAGTCCCGCAGACTGACGGACCCCGACTCCTCTGTACATTCAGATTTGGGCTCGTGGCAGTCAGGAAGGAAGGCAGAGGAGAGCCTGAGGGGGGAGGATGAGGGACCAGTGAGCGTGTTAGAAGGGAGGACAGGAAAATGCACTCGCTGAGGATGAAGAGGAGGAGGCAGAGAGGCGCAGAGAGCAAGGGAGAGAGGAGAGGGAGAAACAGGGTGCGAAGGGGAGCATCATAGAGTTGCCCGCAACACAAATCCAAGGAATGAAAAGGGCAGACAGCTGGGGATGGAGACAGAGGGTGCCAGAGTTTTGGTTATAAAGTGGTTTAATAGAGATTTATTTCCAAGGCTTGTTTTCCATGAAACAGTCGAAAAAATACTTCACAGAAGTAGTCGCTTAAGGCTCTGTGGGGATAAGGGCTCTCCTAGACCCCAGAGGCTGAGGGCAGGGATGGAATCCCAGGCTTCCCTGATATCAGTGGGGTGGCTGAAGGGGATGGCACACTGGAGGGGGAGGGGGTAGCAGGAGAGGGGCCTGGGCCCCAAAGAATACAATAAGCCCCCGGGGCACCTAAGGTGCATGAGGCTGGGGGTGATCTGTGGGGCCGGTGAGTCACAGGTGGAGAGCCAAGGGCAGGAAAGGGCCCCAGGTGGTCAGTGGTGAGGCTGGAGTCACAGGGTGGGGCCACGGAGTTGGGGGTCATGAGGTGAGAAATCAGAGAGCGGGGATGGATGTCACAGGTGCGGCATCCAAGACTGGACACCCGCAGGTAGAGGTGTGTAGGAGAATGAAGGCAAAGGATAGGAGAGACTGGGACAACGGGGGTTAAAGGACCATAGGTCATGTGACCCAGAGCTTAAGGGGGAGAAAGGGAAGGAGGAGAAAGAGGAAGGTCGAGCCTTGGGCAAAGTTACCTGATGAGGGGGCCACGGCCACTCCACCTTGGCTGGCGCTGTCAGTGGGCAGCACTGGCTGAACCCGCACTGAGGTCCCTGTTGGGACAGTTCTTCCAGAATTCTCTTCAGAGGGGGCCTCCAGTTCCCTGGCACTCTCAGGGGCCCGTGTGGCTGGAAGCAGGGCAGGGGAATCCTCAGAGCTCCCTGTCTCCTCATTCTCTCCTCGAGGGACCCCAGACAGCTCAGGACCACCAGCCTCCTCCCCCACCTCTCTCTCCCCAACCGGAGTGGAAGGTGGCGTGGATGCCAGTTTCCCGTTCCTGGGAGTGGGTAGAGTCTCAGTGGGTGGTCCAAGGACCCTTGGAGGCCTGGGAGCCTCTGGCTCTCCATCGGGAGGTGGTGATGCACCAGGCTGTAGGACTGCACTCGCTGGTGGTGGGGATGCGTGGGAGAGCGATTCCTCTAGGGCTAGCTCAGTGTGGAGAGGAGTCTCTGGGTCCGGGCTGCTGAGCTCGCTGGGCCAGGCCCACAGGGCCTCATCTTCCACCTCCTCCTCTTCCTCCTCTTCTTTCTCTTCTTCATCTGTGTATTTCTCTTCTTCCTCCAAAGCCTTGCCTTCCTCTTCTGAGGACCCCAGGGGAGGTACAATGGATTGCGCTTCGAATTCTAGACAAAGCACAGATGGTTCAGCACCAGGGACAGCACCCCCCCCCCCCCCCCCCCCCGACCGGAACACTGCAGGGGAGGGGTGGGAAGGGGAGGCCTGGGGGCGAGGGGAAAGGCTGCCCCTGGGATAGGCTGTCTTTGCTCCCCACCAGAAGACCTTCAGCTTGAGCAGCAATACTGAGACTACCTGGAGAACGCTCTGTGAGCACTCATTAGCCCAGGAAAAAAACACAGTCATTGTATCTCTCTCTCCTAGGCTTGAAATCCTCTAGTCTATTTTGGGTAGCTAAGGGGGAGGAGGGAACAAAGGAGGGAGCACCCTCCTCCCCAGACCCAGAGAGTTGGGAGTGGAATGTGCTGGAAAGGCAAGGGTTGGGAGATTACTGGAGAGATGCCCTGCATCGACAAGATGCTGAGAAAGAACAGGACAAGTCGTGCCAGCCGTAAGCCCAGCAGCACCCTGGGCTTACACCTTCACCCCCACCTTTTTTTGCTAGGGGACTCCAGTTACCGAGAAGGGTCCTCGGGGCCTCTGCTGGGTCTTCTGGAGTGGAGCTTCCATCCGCGCCATCCTCCACGATAGGGATGGAGTAAATGGCTCCCCGGGACTCGCTCTCCACAGTTTCCCGAGGCAGCTGAAGTTCCTCCAGGGTCTCTGTCACCGTGACAATGGCCTCCAGCCCATCAGAGGCTGGGTCCAATGCTGGGTCGGAGGCCTCAGGCGTGGCGGACGGCTGGGGAGAGTCTGTGTCAGGAGGGAAGTGCCAGTGGGAGGTTAACCAGGTGGCTCTGCCCTCTAGCCACAGCCGTGGACAGACCCACGGTCTCAGCACTGGACTCAAAGACCATGAGACTCTCTCAATTCTCACTCATCCTTCCTGTGGAGGACCCAGGGGACCCAGGGAGCACGGAGGGAGTTCATCACTTGTTCCTCAAGAATTAATCAAGGGCCCACTCTGTGACATGCCAAGCATTCTTCTGGGCACTGAGGATACAGTGAAGAACAGTAAGCAAGCCTCCTGCCCTAAGGGAGTTTATAGCCTAGCTACAGATAACAAACAAAAAAACATATATTATAATGTTATCATATAAAGAACAATTAGGCAGAGTCAGGAGACAGAATGGTGGGGAATACTACTTTAGACAGAGTGGTCAGGAAAGGCTCAGGAGAGAGACAGTCCCTTGAGTAAGGAGATGGAGGCAGAAGGATAGAGAGGTGGTCTCAGCACCTTGGGACCCTGCTCTTGGAGCAAGGTGTGAGGGCTCCCAGGGCTCCCAAGACTTTTGAAATGGAAGGGGACAGGTGGCCAACACCCAGGAGAGCTGAAGGGCGGAGTGCGGGAAGGACATTCAGCAGTCACCACCTGAGGGTCTCAGCATTGGGGCAGGAGGGCAAAGACAGGGGCTACCCCATCCTTCAGGGAGCTGCTCCCTTCAAACAACTGGAGCTTTAGAAAGGATTACCTGTCTTTGGAGAAGAGAACCAAGATCAGAAAACCAATGAAGCGATGGTGGCATTGGGCTAAGAAAAGCCCCGAGGGCTGTGAGTGCTCAGCCAGACGTGACGGCACAGCACGTCCTGCCCCCATCACCTGCTCCAGTGAGCCTTGCTCCTGCCAGGCGAGCAAAGCCATGCCCTTGCCCGCCTCTGTCCTCCACCTGTTCCCAACCGGTCATCCTCTCCCTCCCCCTCCTCTCCATTCAGCTGCTCTTTCCAAGTCTTTCTGGGACAGTGCTCAGCACATAGTCATGAGCAGTGCAAAGGCATGTTCCCTGCAATTGTGATCGTCATCATCATCCCTCTTCCAGTTGGCCTTCCCAGATGGACCTGCCTTCCTATGGACTTCACTTCCCCACCGCTCCCTTGCCCCGGACTAAATATATTTGGAGATCTGTCCCAGCAGAAGTAATGCTTTTCTCTCAGTCTCTCCTCATGCTGGGAGCAAGGCATCTTATCTTCTCTTGGACTGGAGGCTCCCATGGCACAAGTGTCTTTCCCCTTCAGACCAGGAGCTCCCTGGAGGTAAGGGGATTCTCCTTTCATTTCTGCCTCCAGCCCAGTACTGTGGGCTCACAAGTGCAGTGAAGACCCAGACACCCCATGACTGTCAGCCACCCTAGATCTGGGCCTTGTGCCTCTGGGGGTCCCAGGCACTGCCTTCCCATCAGCCCCCAATATAAGATGTGGTCAGAAAGCCATCTCTACACCCAACTGTCTTTGAGGATCTGCTCCCTGTGGGGGGAATTGTGTCTGTCCATCAACACTTGGTGGTTAAAGATCTGACACCCTCAAGCTGAAGGTTCTGGAAGCCCCGTGAGGGCTCTTGAGGGCACGATGTTAACTGGAGCACACCATTCATTGGATTCAGAGAATGTCCGTCATCTCTGCTCTACTAATGAGCTGACCAGAAATGGAAACCTCTCCAACCGCCCAAAACTGAAGAGGTGGCTTTGACCCTGGAGAGGCAAGCCATGGATGGCTGAAGGGAAGGCAGGTGGGGGGCACAGAGAGGCAGGTGTTCCCCGGGGCCACACAGCTCAAGCCAGAAGGCATAAGCAGAACGAGGACCCTAGGTGCCAAGCCGAGCGTCACCCAGGCCTCCTTCAGGCAAGCGGCAAAGACGGGAGAAACGTGGGTCCGAGCCGCGGTGGGGCCCCGGCTCAGCTCTGTGTCCCTGACAGAGAGCGGGCCGTCTCAACCTCTGCAGGGAGGTCGCTCACCTCGGAAGCAGTAGACGTTGAAGCGGCTGTGCTTGTTGGGGAAGCCAGTCTGGTTGGGGAAGAGGAAGAGTGTCTTGACGCCCGGCAGGCCGCCCCCGCAGCGCTGGCTGGGCCTGACGATGGGGTAGCGCACGCTGCCATCAGCCAGCCAGCCTGGGCTGCAGCGGTCCAGGCCGCCATCCCAGGCTGCATACAGCTGGCCCGTGGTGGCGATCTCCGCACCCCGCTCCCGGCAGTATGCCCATGCCTCCTCCAGCGTCAGCTTGTCTGGAGGGGCGCCCAGGAACAGCTCTCCTGGGAGGGGAGACGAGGCTGGGTCACCGGAAGCTGGGAGCCCCTTCCACCCTGGGCTCCCGCAGAGACCCTCGGCTGGCCTCTCTGGGCCTCTGTCTCCGCATCTGAGACATGCCATCAACTACCCTATTTCAGGTCAAAGCTCGGGTAGAGCCTCGGGATAGATGTCACTACTCCGAGGGGCCTGGCTCCACTTCCTCATCCGCAAAGAAGGAGTGAGGCCCAGAGATGCTAAGAGGTAGAGAGATGCGCAGCAGGTGGCAGCAGGGTGAGACCCAGAGCCAGTCTCTGGCCACCTGCCTAGGCTTTGGCCATGAACTTGCTTCCATGACAGTGTCCGCAGGGTGGGGCCTGGGTTGTTTCTTTGGATGCCCCCTGGATGCCCGCTTGAACACATGAGGGATGACAGGTCCAGCAAGGCCCCAGGAGGACCTCTGGACAGCGCTGGACGAGGGCGGAGAACCCCGAGAACCCCTCACCCCCGATCACCATTTAGGTCTTCGGCATAGCAGTAGACGTCATAGAGGTCGTCAGGGTCCACCACGCCGTAGTTCCGGACCCCAGGGAAGCCATCCATGTCTCCATAACAGGCCTCTCGTGGGGTCTGTATGGGATACCTGGGACCGAGTACAGACACCTTCATCAGGGAGCCCTCCAGGGATGCCCCTCCTGAACCACACTGCCTTTCAATGCAGCCAGCTGTCTTCCCGGTTCTGCAGGGACACACCCCAGGGCAGGCCAACCTCGTTGCCCGGAGGCAGGGGGGCCCCGGATGGCTAGCCTGAGACAGCAGGAAGCCCCCTGCAGAACCAGGGCCCACCTCAGACACAACTAGAAACCCCCGGTCCTCAGCCCCCCCCACCTCACGGTCTGGTCCTCAGCCCCCCCACCCACCTCAGGGTCTGGTCCTCAGCCCCCCCCCACCTCAGGGTCTGGTCTTCAGCCCCCCACCCACCTCACGGTCTGGTCCTCAGCCCCCCCCACCTCACGGTCTGGTCCTCAGCCCCCCCCCACCTCACGGTCTGGTCCTCAGCCCCCCCCCACCTCACGGTCTGGTCCTCAGCCCCCCCCACCTCACGGTCTGGTCCTCAGCCCCCCCCACCTCACGGTCTGGTCCTCAGCACCCCCCCCACCTCACGGTCTGGTCCTCAGCCCCCCCCACCTCACGGTCTGGTCCTCAGCCCCACCCACCTCACGGTCTGGTCCTCAGCCCCACCCACCTCACGGTCTGGTCCGCAGCCCCCCACCCACCTCACGGTCTGGTCCGCAGCCCCCCACCCACCTCACGGTCTGGTCCGCAGCCCCCCCCACCTCACGGTCTGGTCGGACAGCCAGCCAGCGTCACACTGCTCATAGCCCCCGAGGTAGGCGGCGTAGAGCTGCTCTGGGGTGGCGATGCGGGCTCCGATGCGGGCACAGGCCTCCTGGGCCCCCACGAAGGAGAAAGCATAGCGGGCAGAGCCTTTCCGGTAGAGAAAGACGACCCCTGGGGGATAGAGAGGAGCCCTGAGGCAGGACCACCCCCACACTGGCCTCCCCTCACCCTCCTTGTCACTCCCCTGCACACAAAGGGTCAAGTCCAAATTGCGTTCAGTTTGCAGCATGCGGGGCTTCAGCTAGACTGTGAGTAGGATTTCCTCCACCCGGAGAGAGAGAGGAGGTCACCAAGGCCTGTATCTGCTCACTCCTTTTCCAGCTCAGTGAGCGCCTTCCACGTGTGCTTGCTTGCCCCCTCGGACGGAGGGCTCCCTCCCTGCGGGAACCTCCCTCTGTCCTGCCCCTCACCTTTGACCTTGACCTCCACAGCGTCGCTGCTGTCATCTATGCCGTGCTGGACTTCGCAGCGGTAGATGCCCGAGTCGTTGGGCCGCAGCTCGCTCAGCACCAGGGACACGTCGGTGAGTGACGCCGGGTAGGCAGGCAGCGCCACGCGGAACCGGTAGGCCTCGCTCACCTTGACTCGCAGCCCCCGCGCCACCAGCACCTCGGCCTCACGGCCCCCGGACAGGAAGGTCCACTTGACCCGCGGGGAGCCCAGCACGGCCCGGCGGCTCGGTGGCAGCCGCAGGTAGTGAAGGTGGCACGGGATGGTGAGGGCGCCACCCAGCACGCCCTGCACTGGTCCGTCGCCTGCGATGCGCACGCGGAAGGCCCGGTCCTCTGTGGGTGGGCGGGTGGATGGGGCCAGCTGGAACTTGGGTGTGGGTCCGCAGGGTCCCACCTGGTTTCTGAGCCTGCCCGGATTCCTCCCACCCACACCTCCCGCATGCCCGCTCTAGGACCCCAGACCCACCCCAGACCCTCTACAGATCCTTCCCCAAGTCTCCCAGTCAGTTCCTCCCAAGAGTGGCCCAGTACCACCCCAGGATCCCCGGGGCCCACCCCAGGTCTAACCTGGTCCCGGGTCCTCCAGCTCTGGCCTCAAAATTTCCCCTCTGTTTCCCTCAGACTCACCTTCGGGATTTCTCCCCACTCTACCCTTTTCTGCCTCCCAGCCCCATCCACTGGTCCCATACCCTAGAGATCAGCAGCCTTGCACCTACTGTCCCTTCCCGGCCCTCCCCCAAGTTTTCCCTGCCTTACCCAGAGCCCACAGCTCATCCCTTTATTTCCAAGTGTCCCAGACCGGACCTTTTCCCCACAGTGCCCCCAATCCTCTCTCTCCCCAGGTCCTCCAAGGCCACCCCCTTCCACAGGGGTGATGCAGGAGACAGAGACAGTGACTCTGAGTGGGGTTGCTTACCTGAGCTGTCCCCCTCCAGGGCATCAGCGGAGGCCGCAGGGCCCTGGGTCAGGGCCAGGGCTGCCAGCAGGAGCAGGAATAGTAGGGCCATGCTCAGGCTGGTGGAGGGACTTGAGGAGGAAAGATGGGGTTAGACTTCAAGATGGACTTCCCCTGGCTCCCGACCACATCCATGGGGACTCGCACATATTGTCACCCAAGAAGCCCACTGTCCCCACCTCACTGTTAACTCCCTTGTTTCTGATCCTGTCTCCCCACCGGGGGATTCTTCCTAGGAACCAAGACCCGGGTTCTAGTCAACTTGCTGAGTGACTTAAGGCAAGTTCCGTAACCCCTTCGGGTCTTGTGACTTGTGAAGGTCAGCAACCCTCCTGGGTTGTGATGAAGCTACGGGCTTTAGAGCACTTTCTATCCTAAAGCCCCCATACAGATGCACAGCACCAGGCACACCACAGGGGCTCAATAAATGCTTATACATGAGTGGTGGGTGCTATTAACTTAACAATTCCCTGTGCTCTTCCCATGCCAGGCTCCTTCCTTGAACCCAGAGCCTCCCCCTCCCCCAGCACCCCTCCAATATTCCCTTCCCATCCCTTCCTCCCTGAGTACCATAGCCACCTAGCCTCCTCCAGGAGGGCCTCCTAGACTGAACCTGGGCAATGCACAACTTCTCTCTAGCCCTACCCCACTGTTACTTATAAGGAAACTCTTTACTCCTAGCATCCTCCACCCCCTCCTTGGCTGCCCTCTCCCTTCTTCTTCCCAGCCTTCCTTTCTGCCTGGCACGGGCTTTCCCACCGGATCTCCTGGCTCAGAAACCAGCTGGGACAAAGCCCCTGTCTCTGCCAGTCTGGCCTCCATCCAGCCTCTCCCTTCCCCCACCCCAGCCCTAGGCTGGGGGGTGGGCTAAAGGAGGGTGAGACTAAATGGGAGGGGCCATGTCCCTCTTGCCCTTGGTTATCAGACACTCTGAGAACCCAGAATAGTCCTCTGAAGATCTCAAGGCAGTTACACTTTCATAATGGAGGGATGGGGGGGGTGACATTGAGAAATGGGACCCAGAGAGGGATAGGGCTGACCCTGGTCCCCAGCAAAGCCAAGTCAGGTGCCAGGCCAATGTGCCTGAGGGAGGGAAGGCTGCAGAGCTGGCGTCTAACAACATCTGTAAGGGTCGGGCTAGGAGAAAAGCACGAAGACCCAGGTCTACCAAGGACTAGGCCAACGGTGCAGCAGGAGGGATGCAAGTTAGACTACAGGCAAGACTTCCTAGCGATCAGGTTCATTCCCACTACAGGCCCATTGTGAACAAAGAAAGAAAAGTAGTCCATCTACTTTGCCCTCTCAGGTTCTGCCTTCCTGCATGTCTACCCCCTTCCTGAGCCTGAGCTGCTGGGAAATTTCTCTCTTCTCCCAAATTCTCCCAGGGATCTCAGTTCCTCCTTGGAATGCCTCCCACCTACAACACCTCCATTCCCCCCACTCCGGCTGGGCTTCATTTCCTCGGGGTCAGACTGGGGGAAGGAGTGACAGGGGCCAGACATCCAGGGTCTTTCTCCATGGGGCCAGATCAGAGGCTGCTGAGACCAGCTCTGGGCATGGGGGCCCTTGGGAGGACTGCTTTCTGGGGTAGGAGGGGGGACCATTTGGCATGAGCAGCCAGTGCCTGCCAGACGCTGGGCAGACCGTTTGCCTTGCATTTGAGCTGGGCCAGGTCCTGGGCCAGGCCCCTTTCTGGCACCCTCCCTCCCCTCTCTTCAAGCTGGAGCTGGAGCTGCTCACAGACCCGGGCCCCAGCTCTCCGACAGGTGGCCCAGAAACCTATATATTTGGAGGCACTCTGGGACCCACGCCCTGGACCCCCCTTTCATCTCTGTTTTGAAGGTGAGGGAATGAAGGGAGAAGGTCTGAGGCTGATGAAGACCTGGCCACACTGGAATATGGGGGTCATCCCACCCCTACCTCCAGGAATGGGAGTCACTGAACAGAGGGGCCAAGAGGGCGCCTGGATTATATGGTTCTCATGATCAGACGCTTCTGCACTGTCCCCCAGCCCACTGCCAATCCCACCGAGCTTGGGCCTCAGCTCCATCCTGGGGCAGCTAGGTGTCCTGAGAAAACTATGGCATCCCCTCAACCTGCACTAGCCTCAGACCTGGGGTTGGGGTGGGGAGCAGGCCTTGGCCTTCTCCACCCCCTCTGCCGTCCTCCAGAGCGGGACACCCTCTCCATCTCTAACCTAGAGAGCTCGGCATCAGCAGGCTTCCTGTCCCTTCTGCTGATGCCACACCATCCCTCTCTCCAGCTCATTCTTTCCTGCTCCAGCTCCAGGATTTCTGCCCTTGCCTTGCGTTTCCCAAGCTGTTCAGGAAACTTCCCTCTTGTTACATGACCATTCCTGTCTGACCGGGACGTCCAGCTCCCTCACAGGCTTCGCAGTCCCAATCCACAGAGGCTTAAGATCAAGACCAGGTGGTGTGTGTGTGTGTGTGTGCGCGCGCACCCCCTACACCCACCATCTCCATGCTGAATGCCCCCCCGCCGGCTGGCAGTCCAAGGTCTGCCCTATAGGAACCAGGCTCCAGTACCCAGCGGGGGCAGCAGGAGGAAGGCTCTCACTGTCCCCTTAGCGGCCGTGTGAGCAGCAGCCCGAACCTACAGCAGCCAGGCATTGGCGGGGCCTGCAAGACTAGCTGGACAGTCGCATAAATAGTCCTATTCATCGGAAGCACAGCTAGTGATACAATTCGCATCCCAGCCAAGCCACTGCGGCTCCTCCTAGTTCAGAACCTGTGAGGCGGATGCTGCCAAGTTAGCATCAGGCGATGGCACCGCTGGGGGGCAGGGCTGGGGGGGGGCGGGCCATGGGTGAGTGGCCCTTGATCTTACTGCTTTTATCTGGAATCGAAGTCATGCAGATGTTAACGGTGCTAACAAAACGGATGGCAAATCTCTTGGTCCTGTTGGAAGCATGTGGGCACAGCTATTCCAAAAGGAGTTTAGGAGCGGGACATAAAAAGACCTGGCGGCGGGGGGACAGGGGGGTGTCCCCAGCCCACCGGCAGTGCCAGAAAGGAAAACAGGAGTGGTAACCGGAATTCCAGCTAATGGTTGCTGACCATCTACCTGAGCCAGGCCTCTTAAAAATGCTTCCCATGGACAACCTTAACTTTGAGAAAAATACTGTCTAGGGGCGCCTGGGTGGCTCAATCGGTTGGGCGTCTGCCTTCAGCTCAGGTCATGATCCCGGAGTCCCAGGATCGAGTCCCACATGTGGCTCCCAGCTTGGCGGGGAGTCTGCTTCTCCCTCTGACCCTCCTCCCTCTCATGCTCTCTCTCTCATTCTCTCTCTCTCAATAATAAATAAATAAAAATCTGAAAAAAAAAAAAGAAAAATACTGTCTATACGTTCACACCGATGAGAAGCCCGAGGTTCAGGGAAGTCAACTAACTTGCCCAAGGCCACACAGCAAGTGAGTGGCAGAGTTGGGACCACCGGACCACCGGCTGTGGCTGTCCCGCGGGCTCCGGGGAGGGGCCCCCAGAAGGGGCTGCTTCCCGCTCCCCGCGCCGCCCGCCCGCCCGGCGCAAAGTCGGAAGTCGGGGCTGGGGGCTGGCACCGGAGCGCGCAGCCGGGAGGCCGCGGGGGCCCGGGGGGCGTTCCCCCCAGCCCGCGGTCTCTGGGACGCAGTCGGGCCGCACGTGGCGGAGGGGTGCGGGCGGCAGGGCCGGAGGCGGCGGCGGGCGCTCGGGGGCTGGCCTGGGCCGCCGGCCGGGGGCGCCGCGGGAGGCCAGGGCTGCGGGGCCCGGGGCGCGGACCGCGGGCTGCCGGCGGGCGCCCCCGGCTCCCTCCCTCCCGGGTCCGGGCGGCCCGGCTGCGCTCGCGCGCACCTACCTGCAGGCGGCCGGGGGCCGGGGCGAGGGTCCTGCACCGCCAAGTTTGCCGCCTCCTCCGGGCTGTCCTCCCGGCTCTCCTCCGGGTCCACGCTCGGTCCCGCGGCTGCAGCCGACTGCGGCGGGCACTGCGCGGGCGCAGGGAGAGGCCGGGCCCGCAGGGCGTTCGGAAGAGAGCGCCGGGCCGCCGGGCGCCGCACAAAACCCCCTTTCTTACCCCCGCCCCGCCCCTCCCCGGGGCGGCCCCCGCCCCCTGGCCGGAGTCGCGGGGGGCTCGGGAAGGTCACGCGACCCGCTGCCTCCTCTGCGTCCGTTCCCGGCGGCAGCAGCGAGAGCAAGGACGTGCGAAGTAGGACATCGTTCTGGAGAGGAGAAGCCGGGGACTTGGAGTAGGGAGGGAGGGAGGGAGGGCAGAAGGGGCGGGGAGGGAGCGCTCGCGGAGCTGGAGGATGATGCTGCAGCTGGACGGATGGAAGTTAGACAGCCGGAGGGACTTCCCGTTGGGCAAGGGGCGAGGAGGAGGGCCTCAGACTTGGAAAGTAAGGGGGAGGATGACGGGAGCAGAAAAACGGGGGAGGGAAGCTCTTTTTTGGAGGCAGGATGAGGTGCAAAGGACCATAGCCCCCTCCCTGTCGGAAGCTCTGAGTGGGTTTTGTCTCTGGTGGTGCTCCCACTCCCTGCACAGAGGAGGAGCTGACTTTGCAGCTGGAGGGATGGAGGTTAGGCTGCAGATCCACGGGTTAAGCAAAGCGAGTCAGGGACTCTCCTGACGGGGGGGGGGGGGGGGGGGGGGGAGGGGCGGCCCTGTGAATGGGCTCACTGGTCCTGCAAACCAATGTGCAAGACACAGGCGTTGCCAGGAACACAGAGGGCCCGCTGGCCAGCGCTGCTGCCGATGAATGTGCCGCCTGGTGCCAGGGGGTGGGCCTTGAGTGCTGCCCAGCCTTGGGGGACTCCTCAGAATACCAATGACGCCCCCTCCCCAGCTCCAGAGCCTCTCAGTCCCTCTGCTTTCCCAGGCTCTCTCTGCCCCTCTCCCCCTCTCATCCCCCCTCCCTCCTGGGACTTGAAGCAGAGCCCCTGGCACAGACTGAGAGCCTGGAATCTCTCCCCGGGATACCAGTGGTGGCACCAAGGATAGCTTGTTGGGGGGGTTGATCCCCATAATCTCCAGCACCCCCCAAATATCCCAAGTAACCCAGGGTGCCTGCAGTGCAAATCATCCTCAGGACAGGTCCATGTTCTTCCATTTAGACTGCACCCAAGTCCCTCCCTCCCGTGTGGGACTCTGGACTGCCCTCTGTTGATGCCCCAGCTGCCCCAGTCTTCTGCTCCCAGGGCTGTGGACTGGCTTCCAAAGGGCTTCTGAGAAGCTCACGATAAACTCCTCCCCAAATCTTTGAGGATCTAAAGGTAGAACTCTGGCCCCTCCCTGGACACCCATCTACTGAAGAGACAGTATAGGGAGACCTGGGGGTGGTGGGTGGTAGGGTCCTTTAGTAAATAAAATGACCCCAGCAGGGGTGTGAGCCTGGAAGGACAGAACAAGGTGCCTGGCAGAGTCTGGGGAAGGAGGGACCTCCGTTTATTCCTTTCATTACATAAATGTTAACTGAATGTCCACTATGGACCAGGCACTATTTTAGGACCAAGTCCTCCCGTGGAGAGGGGGGATCTGGCCTTGGGGCAGATCTGAGCAGCACCTGATAGCCCCAGGACCTCCCTTTGCTCCCCTCAGACCTTGCAACCCGAGCTGAAGGAGATCCCGCCTCCCCCAGGACAGTCTCAGCACGGTTGCCTGATCCAGCCTGCCCCCACCTGGGCTGGGATCAGCTGCACCTGGAGCCTGAGCCCAGCCAGGCAACCAAGTGGCTGAAATTCAATCCTGGTGGCGGTTCGCATGTAACCACCGTTCTTGCCGCGGGGAAACCTGGCTGTGATGGGGAAAGACAGAGAAAGTGACCTTCCTTGCCACCTCCCCTCATGACTAGAAGTGTGGGCACACAGTCTGGTGCCCTGGGGGAGTCCGACCTTGACTGAGGCCAGCAGCAGCTGGGACTGGACCAGGGCTGGTACCAGACCGTCTGTTCCAAGAGGCAGCCCCCTGGTGGGAAACCAGACGCGCGCTGTGGGAACAGGGAGCTGCCTCTGCAAAGACTGATGAGAGGCGGGACCCCGGAGGCGTGGGCCCTGAGGTCAAATTCCTGGCTTGCCATCTGCATCTGCCAAACCTTGCGAAGGGCTTCCTTTGTCTGCAATTGTTTCCTCTTCTCAACAACGGGCTGCAGAGTATGTCTGGCACTGGGTAATGTCTATCCTACTGGCCCATGGGCGAACTCAGCAAAATCTAGTTCTTTTCCTTTGCTAGTCTCACACACACACCAACACACATACGCGTGCACGTACACACAGGCCCCAATCTCCGTGGATCTCCTGGCCAGGAGGTTGGGGGGCACTCCCCCGTGGATTATTATCTGAGAGGGCTCATTATCTGAAAGAGGAGTCGTTCCCTGAGGATTTCCCGGGGGAGGCAATGAGTGCCTTCCCAAGACTCTTGCACCATTTCCAGCTCTGAGGATTCATACTGCAGTCTAACTGGCACTGGCTGGTCAGGGACTGTCTTTCTGAACTTTACTTGCACCTGGTCCCTGGCCATTCGACACCTACCACCACCGATTTCTATCCCTTCCTGAGAAGAGGCAAGAACCAAGACCTCACCGAGGTCTCAGAAAGGGACCCTCAGGGACTGGCTGAAAGCAAACAGGATCAAAGGAAGCAGGAAGAATTAAAGTCAGATTTCAAGTAGAACTTCCTGCCCCAGGAACAGAAGGAGAATATCTCAGGGAGCTGTAGTATCTTCTGGACAAGGAGACAGACCCAGAGGTGAAGCGACTGTCTAGGGTCACACAGCATGCAATTGGCTGATCATGACCAAAAGCAAGTCTCCTGACCGACGGACGCCCAGGCCAGGGTTCCTGCCAGGGCCCCAGCTGTCTCTCAGGGGACAGAAATGGTGGAGGCAGAGAGAGAGAGAGAGAGAGAAGGAGGGAGAGTGGGGGCAGCCCAGCTGGCTCGCTTCCCAACCTCCTGGGCCCTGGGGAGTTTTCCAGTCTCTCTGGAGGAGAATAATCCATCTCCTGCCTCTTCCCCTCCCCCTCTCCCACCATCGCCGTACCTAGGCCAACGCTGAGGCCATGACCCAAGTTAAGGAAAGAGAGCCAGCCCCTCACCAAGACCCTTGCGTCCCTGGCTCCCCCCACCTCCAGTATTAGCCCCTGACCTTCCTCACTGGATTCCCAGCCACAGTGGCCACTGGGAGAGCCTGTCCTTCCGGCCGCTTGAGTACCTGTCCCCACTTTCCCAGACTTGGAGGTGGGGCCCAGGCAGCTCAGTTCGTCTCTGATAGGCACCTGGGTCCTCTGCCACCGGAACATGGGAGCAGGGCTGCGTACACACAGCTCCAGATGCCGACACAGCTGTGCTGGAGAATGGTGGCTTTGATAACTTCTGAAAGGGGCCAGGAAGCACGGGACCCGGGCCCAGACGAGCGAGCGAGGGGCCAGCAACGTTCTGAGGGCTCCTGCGGCTGAAGGCCAGTGGGGGTGGCCGGGGAGGGGGGCTGGCGGGGAGACAGGTGGGACCTACAGGCTGAACGAACAGCATTTCAGGGAGCCCCTGAGCAAGAGCGGACAGACCCTTGCTGCCAGGGGAGCAGAGTCCTGTGTTCAGAGGGGACCACCAGACTGTTCCCCAAAGAACAGATGAAGGAACTGGAGGGCTCAACCCTGAGACCATCCAAATCTCCTGGAGAAAGCCGTCCCATCTGCGGGCCCCTTGCAGGCCCTCTCCCTGCGGCCGGGCAGCAAGCGCTGGGGCAGGGACTCATGTCTGCGAGCCTCTTCACCTGTAAAATGGCAACAGCATCCTGTTTTCTGTTTTTTTTTTTTTTTAAGATTGTATTTTTTTTTTTTTAAGATTTTATTTATTTATTTGAGAGAGAGAATGAGAGAGAGCATGAGGGTCAGAGGGAGAAGCAGACTCCCTGCCGAGCAGGGAGCCCAATGCGGGACTCGATCCTGGGACTCCAGGATCATGACCTGAGCCGAAGGCAGTTGCTTAACCAACTGAGCCACCCAGGCGCCCTTTAAGATTGTATTGATTTATTTGAGAGAGAGAGACAGAGATAGCGACAGAGCACGAGTGGGGAGGAGAGGGAGAAGCAGGCTCCCCGCTGAGCAGGGAGCCCGATGCGATGCGGAGCTCGATCCCAAGATCCTGGGATCATGACCGGAATCGAAGGCAGACGCCAACTGAGGGAGCCACCCAGGCGCCCCTTGTTTTCTGGCTTTGACATTGGAACCACATAAACATATTATATAATTGAAACATAAAGTTACATTTGGAATAATTAAATTAATTTTAGACTAAATTAAAAAAGCAGAATAGGGATGCAATTCCTAAAAATCTAAAACAAGGTGAAACAAGGGCCCGTGATTGTATGTGAAGCTGGAGGCAAAGCCACAGGGAAGAATTTTCTTTCAGGTGATTATAAAACTCAGCATGTTGACTATTCATCCCTAAGAACAAAAAGAACCATGAAGAAATCATAACGTTGGCATTGGTGTTGCAGAAGGCGCTACTTTACTGTGATAAAGCAAAGAAGTAATTATAGGAATGGTGTTCAGAACGAAGAGTTTCAGTGTGAGAAAAGGAGAGTTAAGCCAAACTGCTAATCTCTCGTGTGAATTGAAGATAACAGTGGGAAGTCATGATTTTTATGTCTGTGGAAAAGGCTTCGAAGCAGTGACCACCCCGCGCCCCCCACCCAGTGACGCTGAGTGCTCCTGGGGCCTAGACTGTCCTCTGTTCCCCAGTAACGCGGGGCTGTTGTCTCTAAATGGTACTTTCCGCTCCCAGGAACCAGGCCTCTTTGGAGACGCCCCAGTGAGGGGAGGCACAGCTTGTCATGCTTGTGAATCAAGGAAGTTTTGAGACTCAGGTCAGGCTCATGTCCAAAGGACCCAGTAGCCACCTTTCAAAGACTTCCACCTGCCAGGATGACATGACAGCATTAAAATGAATAATGATGGGGCACCTGGCTGGCTCAGTTGGCTAAGCATCTGCCTTCGGCTCAGGTCATGATCCCAGGGTCCTGGTATCAAGTCTCGTGTCAGGCTCCCTGCTCAGGGGGGAGCCTACTTCTTCCTCTGCCCCTCCCCCTGCTTGTGCACGTGCTCTCTCCCTGACAAATAAATAAGATCTTTAAAAAAATAAATAAATAAAGCACACACATAAGTGTTCATGTACTCAATGTATTTTCAAAAATAAAATGAATAATGACCATAAGAGATTAAAGCATATCAAATCTATAAAGTATAAGAGTTCATCATGATACTAAAAAAGAAAATCTCTGGTCACCTTTGGACATTGATGAGGCACCGACTCACAATTGTGAAGATTAAGAGGGTGTATCGGACCCTGTTGGTGCCCACCCGTGTCCCCTTAGCGGTCACCTCAACAGACCAAAGGCTGCTGACTGCCTGAGGACATCTTCTGCTGGACAGGTGGACAGCAAGTCAGACATGCGCAGGAGTTGATGGCCTGGAAACAGCCTCAGCCAGTGACAGAAGGGGAGCTGGTAGATCAGAGCCCCAGCCCCCCTCAGGTGGGAGTGGTGTGAGGCAAGCCCCCCGGTCTCCCCTCACTCCCAGCAGCTTTGAGCTCCAGCTGGGCACAGTTGGCATCTGTCCCAGGTATTGGGACTGTTTACTCAATGATCTATTGGATTCCTTCCCTCCCCTGTTTCACTGTCCTATCAAGATCTGGGGATTCAGAGCCACCAAGTCACGAGCACACGTGGTGCGCACAGCAGCGATCCCCAGTGGGACATTTGTGATCGGGTGTGAGTGTGCTCAGAGGGCTCGGCAATACGAGAGCGGGAAGCCAGACCCCCATGGGCCCTATGTCTGTGGTGCCCCTGCCTTGCTCTCCCGTAACCTCGCGGGGCGCCTCTGTGATCAGGCTTCAGGGCAGGAAGAAGCCCAGGCCTGCTTCATGGACGGGTCACTCTGATCACCGATGTGAGCTGACCGGGGGGGAGGTTCCGAGCAGCACGCTGGCCACCCTAGTTTGCAGGGGGAGGGGTATGTAGGACCCTTGGGCAGTGGGCACATGGCTTGGCTGGCTGGTCAGGCCAGGAAAGGGCATGACAGGAAGGTGGGAGATAAGGAAGTAGAGGGAGAGCTGTGGATGGCCTTGCAGGAGCGGGCACTGTTCTATGGCAGTCCCACTCACAAGCATTCACAGCCAGGGGGACAGAACAGCCAGCCTTTGTCCTCCCTCCCTCCCTTCCCCCTCGCCCCCCCGCCTGGGGCCAGTGCCCGCACGAGGTCGGTGAATGGCGTGGTCATGGCAGTGGATAGAAGTCGGCACGGCTCCCTCTCTCCAGGGCCGATCTAGCAACCACTGCGGCTGGATGCTTGGCCCGTGAGCAGCACAGATGGGTGCTGAGCCCTCAAGCGGTCCCATCCCTCAAGGAGATCAACCAGCCACTGGGAAGCATGTCGACTACAATGTATCTCTTTCAATCTGGATCGGGGAACACTATCTCCTTCCTGGGGTTATGCACATTCAGGATATGGATTTACCTTCCCTGCCCAAGTGCCTTGGCCAGTACCCATATCCAAGGACACAAAGGAAATGGTTTATCCCTATGAGATCCCACATAGTATCACCTCTAACCAAGGGGATCCACTTGACAGTGAAGGAAATGTGATAATGGGCCCAAGACCACAGCATCCATTGGCCCTGCCATATACCACATCACCTCGAAGCTGCCAACCCCGAGGGTACATGGGTATGGCCTCTTTAGCACATCTAAATACCAGCTTGGGGGGAACATCATCTGGGATCAGAGCACTGGACTTTAAAATGCAGTCTACACTTTGAACCAATGCCATTATATGGTGCTGTAGCCCGGACGGCTAGAAATCGTGGGTACAGGAACCAAGGGATGGAAAGAGCCATGAGCTTCTCACTGTCAGCCCCAGGGACCCACTAGGGGAATTCGTGCTTCCTGTCCCTATATCTTTAGGCTCTGTAGGATCAGAAGCCCTAGTCCCTAGGGTGGGAGATGTGTCTGCCAGGGGTCATGGTAAGGGCACCACCAGACCTAAGGTGCTATCAGCCTCTGGGTCCCTTTGGGAACCTCATGCCAATTCACCAACAGGCAAAGAAAAGAATTATACTGGCAAAGACGTTTGCTCTTGATTAGCCCATGTCCGGTGGGAAGCATGACCGTGGGTGCAGAATGCTGGCCAGTCGAAGGCATGGGAAGGAAAGGCCCTCGGGGGTGAAGGTCCGGGCTTTTCTACTGTGAGAGCCCCACAGACAACAGAGGAACCGTGGAGGAAGAAGATGTGGAATATTGATATTGGTCACAGCCCAGCCGCCGCCCTGAGGACTCAGTGACAGGGCAGAGTGGACACGGGGACACGTGGATCTGAGCAGTGTGGAAGGTGGACCTCAACTGTGACCCGACCCTCCAGCACCCAACCCTACAGGCCGACGGCGACATCTGTGACTCTGCCTGAGGGCTGTATTCTGGCCGTGGGAGCCTGTGTGCGCTGAGCTAGCCAGCGATGCTGATGGGTGAGTGCTCCCCAGAGCAGCCGTCAACTTTCGGACAGGAGGCCCACACCTATGACCCCACTGTCTTTGCCCGTCAGGGGGGATCTTCTGGGATAGGCTCCACACCGCCTTCCAGGGCTCCCCAGCAGGACGGGACCAGCCGCTCTGCCCGCTCCTCTCACACCCTTCCTTGCCTTCCTCCCCCCTCCTGCCTCACGTCTCCAGCCCCCCAGCGGAGCCTCTTAGCATGGCCCCCCAAATAAACTGCTCATACTGAAAGCCTTGACTTGACATTTGGTTTTAGGGAATCCCACTGTCTTAGCTCAGGCTGCTGTAACAAGTTACCACGGACTGGAAAGTTTAAACAACAAACACGCATTTCTCTCAGCACTGGGGGCAGCAGATCTGTTGTCTGGTGAGGGCTCGCTTCCTGCCCTGCAGACAGCGGCCTTCCCACCAGAGTCACCTGTGGGGGAGCACGGGGAGAGAAGCAAGCTCTCCCGAATCCCTTCTTATAAGGGCAAGACTGTCATCAGGGGATTACCTCCCAAAGGCCCCATGTCCAAAACCATCATACTGGGGATTAGGGCTTTAACCTATGGATTTGGGGGTATGCAAACCTTCATTCCGTAGGTACCTAGCTAAGACTTATGGGAGAGAATCAGGCGTTGATCCTACCTTTCCTGAATGGATCTAAGTCAGGGTGACAATCATCGATGAGGGACATTTTTCTTTATGGAAGAGTTCACAGCTAATCATAAAGGAAGGAAGAATGACAAAATTAGAATGTCTCTATTTTGTGCTCCTAATGAAAGTAAGGGTTGCATCTAGACAATGATCACCAGTAGTCATTAGATAAAAAGGTGTGGGTGTACTGGGTCAGGTAGTGGCCACAAAAAGATATGTCCACCTCCTAATCCCTGAAACCCGTGAATGTTAACTTGTTTGGAAAAAGGGTCTTTGTGGATGTAACTCATAACATGAATTTATTCCCAAAAGTCAGTCAATGGTTTTGAGATGAGATCATCCTGGATTAGCCAGGTGGGGTAAATCCAGTGACAAGTGTCCTCAGGAAAGAAGAAGAGGAGACCCAGATACACAAAGAGGAGGAAGCAATGTGACCACAGACAGACAGAGATAGGAGCAATGCAGCCAGAGACACCAAGGAATGCCGCCTGCCACCAGAAGAAGGAAGAAGGAAGGAAGAATTCTCCTCAGCATCTACAGACGGAGGGCCACACTGCCAACACCGGGAGTTAAGACTTCCGACCTGCAGGCCAGTGGAAGAACACATTTCTGTTGTCACAAGCCATCGTGTTTGTGGTAATTCGTTGCAACAGCCATAGGCAACTGGTGCAACGAGGAACTTTGTAATGAATGGATCAGGCCGACAGCAGCAGAATTTACTGATCAACCGTAGCATCAACGACCAGACACCGTGTGCCTCCTGATGTGAAGAAAGAGGAAATATACAGTCTTACCTATGAAATACTCCTGGGAGAAAAAGTGAACGTACGTCTAATCAAACTTCTAAATACGATGACAGGGGACAGAGGAACATGTGAAATGACACTACAAGGCTACACTCAGCCCAATCTAGAATGTGGGAGACTTGACAGGAAAACAACCCAGTTTCCTAAACAAACAAACAAAATGGCATAGAAAACATGAAGGAGGAAGAAGTATTACAATTTAAAAGATATTTTTTAAAAATTAACCAAGGGGCGCCTGGGTGGCTCAGTTACTTGAGCGTCCAACTCTTGATTTTGGCTCAGGTCATGATCTCAGGATCCGAGATCGAGCCCCACCTGGGGCTCCGCGCTCAGCGAGGAGTCCGCTTGAGATTCTCTCTTGCCCCTCACCTGTTTGCGTGAGCTCACTCTCTCTCATTCTCTATAAATGAATAAATAAAATCTTTAAAAATAAATAAATAAAAATTAACCAAGAAAAATTCATCAAATGCAATGTATAGCCCTTACTTGGATCCTGGTTTGGGCAAATCAACTATAAAATTATATTTTTTAGACATTCAAGGGAAATTGATCATGAAGTATATATTAGATAATGTCAGTTGAGGGGGGATGTGATAATGGAATTATGGTTATTTTTAAAAGTCACTATATGTTAGAAATACATAGTGAAAATTAACAGGTGAAATAATAGGCTGTCTGAGATTTGCTTTAAAATACTCCAGCACAAACGAACACAAGTGAGGGAATTCATGAAACCAGAAGGGTGGAGTTTTGAAATGGTCAAGCTGGATGATGAAGTGGTCCACTATCCTAGTCTCTCTCTTTTTGCATATGTTTGAAGTTCTCCATAATAATAATAATAATAAATTGTAATAGCAGTGTGGAGAGTAGTTGTAAAAATTAGTGGGCATGTGTTTTCGTGGGTGGAAAAACAAGGCTTTGCAGCAAATGGAAAATTCCTGTGACTATTTCCCATCTGGTCTCTGGACAAAGTTGAGGGCGTCGTACAGAAGGAAAGCCATCTTCCTTCAGGGAAGCTGTGGGGCCCAGCATCTTGACTTCCTGGGGCTCTGACTCCATGACAGACCAGAACTTAGAAAACCCAGAAGGGCCGTGGAGGAGGAGGTGGCTGCCAGCATGTTCCAGAATCCAGGCTGCCGCCCTCAGTGCCTGTGGTGGAGCTGGGGCTGGTCCTGTAGGGCCAGTTGCCGGTTTACTTCTAGGCCTGAGTAGGGTTGCTCTTTCCTGCCCCCTCTGTGGTTGAGCGAAGCCGTGCAATTAGTTCTAGAGAAACTGTTGTCCACAGAACAGACAGGTGTCTCTCTGGGCCACAGCTATTCACTGCGGGTGTAAGACCTCCCAGAGCTCTTTCAACTTCTCCCTCCCGGTGTGGTGATTGGCAGCGTTGAAGATGGTGGCTGCTCTATCAGCCTGGGTCCCTGAATAACTAAGATAAGAAGAAGCCCCTTGTTGACCACGATGCAGAGGTAGCCTAAGGGAGAAATGATCTTGTTTTAAGCCACTGCTGCTTGGAGGTTGTTACCACAGCATGGCTGAGTGTATCCTGACGAACACAGCGCCGTACAGCAACCAATCCTACAGGCTGCCTGGGAAGAACCCCAACAGTAAGTATTGTTGATGTTCTGTTATCGTTAGTGTTACCATAATAATCATCAGTTATGACAGGTACCATTCGCAAGCACCTCTATTGTGTGCCAGGCACCTGGCGCCCAGCACACACATTGTTTTAGGTACCCCTCGGGGCAAACTCTGGGGCCGATATTCGTATCCCACAGCCAAGCAGAGGAAAGCAGAGCTTACGAACTGCCACAGATTCTCCATCTGCAGTGTGAGAGTTACTGAAGATGCCGTTCGTTCCTTTATATAAAATCCCACGGGATGAATTCTCTTTAGCAATTACAGCAAGAGCCCTGCTGGAAAGCAATTTCACGACATGTATCAAGCGAAGTTCGTACCCTTTGCTCCAGTAATCATTCACCAGCCCAAGCTTGTTGTGGTGGAGTTAGATTGCTTGAACAGTAAAGTGAATAAACAAACTAATTAATTAAAATAACGTATATACTAAAGAAGAACGAATTAATGGCATTTGAGCTTGTCTCTTGAGTTACTGGTACGTTTCCTTTAGCCAGATGTTAATGCTCCTGGTCCGTCCCCCTCTCGCCTAGGGGGGGTGGCGAGCGCACATCAGGTACCGGCCACGCGGTGGGCTCGGTGGCAGGGCTGCTGGTCGCCTCCTCCCTGCGCAGGGTCGGTCTCCCGTCAGCTGAACAGTGGTTTGAGTCTCCTATACAGGACCGGAGACTGGCAGGATATAAACACATTCCTAAATATGTTTAGGTCCATCTTTGTTGGTTCTGTCGTGCGCTCCGGGAGACTGGAACCAGAGTCTCAGGTGGGTGCGTGGCGCCCCCGCGTGGGCCCCGGCGCAATAGCACCCGCGTTCTCCCACGTCCACGCCGGGTTAGGCTGCCCGCGGTGCCTGCCGTCCCCCCCTCCACCTGCGGGGCCCCCTCCCCGCAATCCCCACGGTCCGGCAGCCCCCCCGAAGCAGGAGCCCCACCTCTGACCGCCTACCTCGGCGCGCGGCCGGCCGGCTGGGCCCGAGACACCCCCCCTCCCCCCCCACCTCCGACTAGACGCAGAAAGTCCTCAAGTTACTGGGCTGCTGGGCACCGAAGTCGGTTAATGCCCTGGGCGCCCGTCCGCCCCCAGCAGCGGCCGCGGGAGCGCGCGGACGGCCGCCGGCCTGGCGGGATCCGCGCGTCCGAGGTCCCGCCAGGCGTCGCCACCTCCCCTCCGACGCCCGGCCCGCCGGGACCCCGGGCCGTGGTGCGCTGCGGGACGCGGACGGCGGCGGCCCTACTCCGAGTAGCAGTAGGTCCCGAAGGCCGCCTGCTGGGCTCGCGGGAAGCCGAAGCTGCGCACGCCCGGGTCGGGGAGGCCCCCGCAGCGCGGCCGCGGCGACGTGATGGGGAAGCGCACGCTGCCGTCCGCCAGCCAGCCGCCGTCGCACTGGTCCAGCCCCGAGAACTTCCAGGCGGCGTAGAGGTGCCCGACCTTGGCCACCGTGGCCCCGCGCCGCCTGCACGCCGCGTGCGCTTCCGACAGCGTCAGCCGCCCGGGCACGAAGAACACGTGGCCTGCGGAGCGGGGCGCGTCACCACCCGCCGGCCGAAGCCTCCGCAGGAGCGAGGCGGGGTCGCAGTGGGGCGGGGGAGGGGGGCCTGGCGGGCGCGCGACGGAGGGCGCCACGAGCGGTCTCGACGGCGAGGCCGGGCCCCCTCCGGACGCGCGCGTCTCACCCCGCGCGGCGCTCTCCAGACCCGCCCCGCGTCGCCGTCGGAGCCGCGGGCGCGGGCTCTCATCCCCGCTCCGCCGCCCGCCTGCCGCCCCGCGGCCTCACCTGCGGTCATGGAAGTGAAGCAGAAGGCGTCGTAGCGGTCGCGCTTCCGGTCGCGGGGCCCGTAGCTGCGGATCCCCGGCCGCCCCGGGCCGCCGCACGGGGCGCGCGCCGTGAGCACCGGGTAGCGCACCGAGCCCTCGAGCAGCCAGCCGGCGTTGCACCAGTCCAGGCCCTCGGTCCACGCTGGCGGGCACGGGGAGACGGGGTCCGGGGTTAGAGGGGTCCCCTCAGAAGCCCGACCGGAGCTCGCCCCCGCGGGGCCGGGTGCATCCCCGAGAGGCCTGGGCGGTGCGCGGGGCGGCCGCTCACCCTGGTACAGCTGGGCGTCGGTGGCCAGACGCCCGTCCTGCTCCTCGCACGCTTGTTTCGCCTCGTAGTAATTGAACTGGTAGCGGCCCCGGCTGGGCTGGTACGGAAACACCACACCTGGCGGGAGGCGCACATCCTGGAGAGGGCCGGCGGACCGGGGAGAGGGCTGGGGGACCCCGGCGGCGGGCGGGGGGAGCCCTGGGAGACCCGAGCTGGCGCGGCCAAAGCCCCGTAGGAGAGGAGGGGGCGGCGGGGAACCCAAGGGCCTCACCCTCCAGGCGCAGGGTCAGCGCCACGCTCTCGTCCTCGATGCCGTTGATAAGCTCACAGCGGTACCTGCCCTCGTCCTCCAGGCGCACGCCCTCGATGACCAGGGAGGCGTCCAGCCGATGCCCCCTCCGCATCCTGGCGCGACCCCCCAGGGGCCCGTAGCCCCGGGCTTGCAGGCCGTTGGTGATGAGGATCAGAGTTTCCCGGAGCTCCCCCGGCTCCACTTTGCTCCAGCGTACCTTGTAGCTGGGAGGCGGGGCGCCCAGGACGCAGGGCAGCGTGGCCGTGGCCCCACGACGAGAGTGAATGACCTCGTGGATGGGGGGCAGGAGGTAGTGGGGGCCAGGGTGGGGTGCTGAGCAGAGGGGGCCACAGTGGCAGGAACCCCCTGGTCCCCACTGCAAGTGCCCATTCAGACTCTACTCCCCAGACTCCTCCAACCGTCTCCTCCATTGCGCACTCAACAATGGCCCTCCCTGAGCACCTCCAACAGCTGCCCCACCCACTTTCCCCACACGGAGCCTCTCCCCCACCGTTCCCCAAATTCTGGGCGGGGCTGAGGTCTTACCTGTGTCCCCCAGGGCTTTGTGGAAGATGGCAAAGGCCCAAAGGAGAAGGAAATGGCAGAATGTTGGGAGACTGAGCGGGCCTGGCATGATGGCGTGTCAGCCCAGCGCCGTCTGCAGGGCACAAAGAGTGGGCATTTCTTGAGACTAGGAATGCGGGGAGGGAGCAGGATTGGAGATGAACTCCCATCCAGCAGGGATCCCTTAGAGGGGACTGTCCAGCTGGAAAGCGTGGGGGCAGAGCAGGGGGCTGGAAGAGGCTAAAAGAAGGTGATGGGGGAAGGGGCAGTAACAAACTCCCTTCCCCCAGGCCTCCCGGGCCGTCCCCCTTCCGCCCCTCCCTTCAGACGCCAGGTCCAGAGTTGGCGCAGCCTCCCCGCCCCGCCCATCACAGGTGCAGCTTCCGGAGTCCTGCCACCCGGCCCGCCGCCGCAGTCCCTCACCTCTCCCAACTCCGTCCTCCAGGGGAGCCAGAGCAAACACTTGTCCCTCTCCTGCTTAAAGCACTGGCTCCCTTTGCCCGGAGGATAAAGTCTGGTCTCCTAACCGCGGCTTGCAGGGCCCTCTGGGATCCCGCCTCTCCCTGCGCCTTCCACATTGCCTCCCACCAGCTGCGCCCTCAGCACGGTGTTCCAGACACCTTGGACTTCTGGCTCCAGAAGAGTCCGAATTCACTCTCACCTCCTTCTCCCAGGCATCACTGTCGGCCTCACCTCCTCTGGGAAACCCCTCCTCTTCCCTGGCTGGCCACACTGGAGTGCGCCGTGACCTGCTCTTCTGGGTCCCGGGCTGCACCGGCCTGGGCACTCGTTCTCGGAAGTGCTTTTGTTAGCAGCTGAACTAGCAGTGCGGATTTGAAAGTAATACCTATGCCCTGTTGACTGCATCAGGGAGGTATCCCGTGATTTCAGTTATGGAACTAATTCCAAACACAGTTTTCTATTCCAGTAGTGTATTTTCCCCTTCTTTTTCTTTTCTTTCTTTTCTTTTATTTTAAAGATTTTATTTATTTGCGAGAGAGAGAATGAGAGACAGAGAGCATGAGAGGGAGGAGGGTCAGAGGGAGAAGCAGACTCCCCGCCGAGCAGGGAGCCCGATGTGGGATTCGATCCCGGGACTCCAGGATCATGACCTGAGCCGAAGGCAGTCGCTTAACCAACTGAGCCACCCAGGCGCCCATCTTTTCTTTATTTTATTAAGTAGACTCCATGCCCAATGTGGGGCTCGAACTCACGACCCTGAAATCAAGAGTCACAGGCTCTGCAGACTGATTCAACCAGGCGCCCCCCGATTTTTCCCTTCTTTATTGTTATCTGTTCTTTATCAACTTGACCATTTTTTAAAAATAGGGCTGAGGACACCTTAACCTAGCTTTACTCGTTTTCTAACCCTGATTCTTCCAAGTGCTAATTGCATGGCTTTGAACGAGTTATTTACTTCTCTCTTCCTCAGTGTCCTCATCAGTAAACATGTGGATAATAATTCCCACCTATCTCACCGAAGGAACACACGTAAAATGCTTAAAATCGTGTATGGTATGTAGTAAGTGCCATGTATGTGTTAGCTATTATCTGCAGCACCCAGCATAGTTTCTGGCACACAGTAGGTGCTAAATAAATGTGTGTGCATGTTAATGAATGAGCCCACACTAAGGATTCTGGGAAGGTGAGCTGGGACGTGGGGAGAGTCGGAAGCCAAGGGGCTGAGCCCCTCTTCCTGCAACTGAAGGCCACGCCCCGCTTGCCCCAGGAGAAATGGGGGCTGGGCTCCGAGGGCTTCCCAGCCGCTAGAGGGAAGGTACCTGGGTGGGGACATGCCCTGTGCACCTGTGCCCGCCGGCCTGGTGAGAAGAGTGGCAGCGGGGGGTGGGGGGGACACCCACCAGGAGACCTGCATGAGACCTGCGTGAGACCGCCCCAGCACTTCCCACGTGTATCTGGTATTTACTCCTCTCAGCAAGGACGTGAGGTGGGAATGATTACGCGTCCCTTTTACTCCCGCTTAAAGTTGTACAAATTATAGGAGACTTGAGTAAGGTCACACAGCTAGTAAGAGGAAGGTTTGCTGGGATTTGAACCCGGATTTGACTGAAGGCTCAAGCTCCTTCTTAACCGCTGGGCTGTATTTCTGCATTTCAAAGCAGACACACACATACCCTCTTTGTAGCCCTTGCAGAGAATGAGAAAGCCAACAGCCCCCAGTGCCTACCTGTTAGAAGCCGGTCTCTTCACAGAGATGGGAGCGACAGGGACTGGCTGCCTTTTGCCCTGCTCCAGGAAGAGGTTCCAGTGAAGGAGGTGCCTGGGCCCCAGGCAGGTCCAAGCACCTTAGAGCCCTGGGACTTGGGCACCTGATCAGTGGGGTCTCTCCTTTTGCACCTTTGAGGAGAGGCTTCTGCCCTGAGCTCACAGAAGCAGCCAAGGCGCTGAGAAAACTTTTCCACCTGTCAGTCCACCAAGCCAGGCTAAGTGACTGGTGTCCAGCCTCTGACCCAGCACTAGTCTGCACTGCTCACTGTCCTGGGCCTGGGGAAGATGTGGCGCTTGGGGCCGGGGTGGGGACCCCCGAGGGGATGGAGTGAAGGAGGCACCGGGGAAAGATTACCTGGAGGAATGTGGAAGGTGGGGTGCCTCGCTTCTTCTAGATGTTCTTGGCCCAGAGAAGGAGCAGACGGACTGGTGGGTATGAAGACGTTGGGCCGCTGTGCGTGAGGATGACTGCGGATGAGCTCACAGACCCATGGTCAGGCTCCTGTGGTCTCTGCGTTTCCACATGGGCCTCATCCAAGCAGCACCCCCTCCCCTCGCCCCACAGAGTCCTCACCTCTTTCCTCCGGAGACTGGGTGTGCATTGCCTGTGGGAAGAGGCTCTCAAGGTGGGAACCAGACTTCCAGGACCTCCAGCAGCTTCAAGAAACCGGACCCCTTCTGTCCAGCCCCCTGTCTGTCCGTCTGTCTGTACTTTCCTTTTCTGGCCCCACCCCATTGGAAGCACAATTTCTCATTGTCTCTGTCTTTCCCCCTATTGTTGAATAACAGGGGCCCTTTCTTTATCCTGTGGGCAAAGGCAACGAAATGTCAACAGCTGGGGATGTGGGATGCAGGACCGGCTGGCACACACCACCGGAAAAAGGGCCTAGGTGGGGGCAGGCTCTGAACAGGATGGACATCCCCAGGGAAAGGGGGGGCCCTGGTTGGTGAGAAGGTTGAAATGGGGCCCCTTCCATCCTCAAGCTTCAAGCCTCGGGAGAGATGTGGTGTGAGGCCAGGGATGGCCTGGCTCCACGGAGGGCAGAGTGTGTGCTTGGAATTGCAGTGGGAGAGACAGCAGGCAGCTTGGCAACAAGGAGGGGTCTCTGTGCCTGGGAGGAAAATGGGAATTCCTGAGAAGGATTTTGGAAAGCTCTCCAAAAGAGGTCAGCTCATTTGTCCCACCAGCTCTTAGTGTAAATTCTCAAGAAAAGGGAGGTCCTTAACCTCCCTGGGTGGGAACACACATCTCCACAGTCTCCCCTGGAGTCTAAGCTCTTGCTGGAGTCCACGCTCACTGTTCAAAACTTTCTGTCGAGGTACAGTGTACATGTACGTGCGAGGGGCACAGATCTTATGCAGACAGCTCAGTAACGTTTACATGGTACACGCCGTGGAACTAACCTCCAGATCAACATACGGAACATTTCTAAAGATTTTTTTATTGGGGCACCTTGGTGGCTCAGTCGGTGAAGCGTCTGCCTTCGGCTCAGTTCATGATCCCAGGGTCCTGGGATCCACCCGCATTGGGCTCCCTGCGCAGCGGGGAGTCTGCTTCTCCCTCTGGCCCTCCCCCCTGCTTGTGCTTTCTCTCTCTCTCTCTCTCTCTCTGTCAGATAAATAAATATTCTTTTTTAAAAGAATTTTTATTGGGGCGCCTGGGTGGCTCAGTTGGTTAAACGACTGCCTTCGGCTCAGGTCATGATCCTGGAGTCCCGTGATCAAGTCCCGCATCGGGCTCCCTGCTCGGCAGGGAGTCTGCTTCTCCCTCTCCCACTCCCCATTTGTGTTCCCTCTCTCGCTGTGTCTTTCTCTGTCAAATAAATAAATAAAATCTTTAAAAAAAAGAATTTTTATTTATTTGAGAGAGAGAGAGAGCAGGAGTGGGGGAAGGCTCAGAGGGAGAGAATATTCAAGCAGACCCCTACTGAGCACAGAGCCCCACATGGGGCTTGATCCCACAACCCATGAGATCAGGACCTGAACTGAAACCAACAGTCAGATGCTTAACTGGCTGAGCCACCCAGGTACTCCTTATACAGAACATTTCAACACCCAGGATAAGCCTGTTTCTTTTTTGTTTGCTGTCAGTGCAGAAGGAGGACTCCCTCCAGGAATAACCATTTAGAAACGGTTCCAGCTTCCAATCGCCTCGCAGCCTTCATTTCTCTCCGCCCGGCAGCCCTACATCAGTAGCTTCGCATTACTAAGATCATGTGCTTTTGGAACTGGAGGGGACCTCAGGACACCTAGCTTCTTCGGGCACCTGACAAAGAGGAGGCGCCGGCTGGGAGAGGGACAAACCAGCACGGAAGGCAGCTGTGGAGTCAAGCCTGGGACTTGCTGGGGTTCCCGCTCATCCCTCTTCGTTGTCTCTCCCGGATTCTCCAAGTCAGGGAGCTGCAGGGCTTTTCGCCAGGGCCACATCTCACAACAGGGAGCCCACCCCACCTGCATGCACTCCTCTGGGGTTTGATGGAGTGTCTTCCCTCTCCTCCATCACTGTTCCTGGGCCGTCCCTCCTCCTCCCAGAGCAGAGAAGACAAACAGCCCCTGTCTCAGGGCCAGGACACCCTGATCCTGTGCATCTCATTGGCCTCCACCCAACTCAGACAAACAGCCTCCCACAGAGAGGGGGACACAGAGGCTCTGCCACCACCCCGGGCTCACTCCCACCCTCCTTTCTCCCCAGATCACTTCTGAATGAGGGTTTGGAAGCCACAGGTATGTGAACTGATAAAAGGCTGAGTGTGGCAGGGAGGAAGGCCTGGAGCTCTTTGATGGAGGCAGAAAGGACCCTGAGAGGACGGAGTGGGGAAGGACCAGACCAGGACCAGGAAAAAATGTGTGTTGGACAGCCAGACGGCACTCACTTTGCTCAAGGGCGCTTTCGTTCCCCCCCACCCCTGCCACCAGACTCAGTTCAGCAGGAGGGCAGGTGCTGGGCTTGCCCTCCTGAGTGGAGGTCTTTGCCACTGCCTCTACCAACTGAGATGGGGGGCGGGGGGGGGGTACGGGGATGATCCGGTCCAAGCATGGAGTCCTGACTTCTCTTCCTCTAGCACCCAGACTCGGCCTCCAGGCAGCATCAGCTGACCCACCTTCTTGATCCCTGCCGATGGCAAGCCGGTCCCAGTTTACTATCGGGATTTTGCGTGAGGGATGGGGAGCGTTGGCAAGATGGCACTTTAGGGGGTTGCAGGGAGAGGCTGAGGGTGACTGGCAGGACCTCCTCTCCTTCTCATGAAGTTCACACACAGCTGACTCAGCCACCTCCCTGCCTCCCCGAGGCAGAGGTCCCTCACCTTCTCCTCCTCCCTGGAAGCCCCAGGCCATGCTTCTTTCTGGCCCAGGCTGAGGTGCCCTGTGGGGCTGGATCCCAGCGTCACTGCAGGAGGATGTGGGGGTGAAGCGGGTAAAGTCAGCCTTTAGGGAAGGCACGTTTTCCACTCAGGACCACTCCCTCTCACTCCCTCTATTTCCATCTCTGTGCGGAGCATCAGGACTCACCCCCTGCCTCAGATGCCCTGTGGAGCCTCGGCAGGAGACTGTACCTCATCTGGGGGGCCCTGCCCTGCCTGGAGGTCCTGGACAGAGCTCCGTCTCCTGGCCTTCACTTCAGCCCCTTTACTTGGGGCTCCTGAGAAGTGGGCGTCACGGTGCCCACTTCAGGACTGTCCAGGACCTCAAAACTGGAGCTGAACATGTCCAGAGGGAGGCATTGGCTGGCTATGTGGGCAGCTTCCTCCTGGCTCTGCAAAGTCTCAAAGGAATGGAATGGGGGGGGGGTCACCTTGTCCTCATCTCAAGCGGGCCAATGTGCAGGTTCATCAACCATCTCTATTCTGAGGGCATGGTTGGGGGCAGGGGTCCTTAGGGCATCTTAGGGCACCCTAAGATCATGACCTGAGCTGAAATCAAGAATCTTATGCTTAACTGACTGAGCCACCCAGGCGCTCCATGTTTTTTTTTAATCCAACAGAGATCATATCATACAAGCTGTTCCCTACTTTGCTCTTCTCACCTAATAATATGTGGTGAGCCTCTGTCCCGTGAGCACATGATGTACAGCTTGCTCATTCCCTCCTGCATCTGCATAGCATTCCCGAGTCTGGCTTCCAAGCACCTCAGGTAACCAGATGCCTGTTGTGAGATATTCAGGGTGCCAGAGGTTGGGACAACTAGTTAGACATGTTGGGGGGGGCTACAAAAAACGGGTGGCACGGTTGGTTAAGCGCCCGCCTTCGGCTCGGGTCACAATCCCGGGATCCTGGGATCAAGCCCCGCATCGGGCTCCCTGCTCTGCCGGGATTGTGCTTCTCCCTCTCCCACTCCCCCTGCTTGTGCTCCCTCTCTCGCTGTCTGTCAAGTGAATAAATAAAAATCTTAGAAAAAAAAAAGGAAAGGAAAGGAAAGGAAAAGAACCTTACAACGTGCGCGAAGTCTGGAGCCTTGACTGCGGCGGCGACGTGCAATGCGCCCGAGGCCCAGCAGGGGGCGCGGGGCGGGGCTGAGGCTGCGGCTCAGAGAGGCCCGCGCGGGGCTGCGGGAACCCCGGGCAGCCCTCGCGTGCTCGGCTGGGCTCTAGTTCGGAGGGCGCGGAGTCCCGCCCTCTCGAAGCCTCTTTCTCGGGTTCCGGGGCGGCAGGTGCGTGGAGAAAGGCGAGGCCGGGGTCCTGGCGGTTCCTTCGAGCGCGCTCCTCCGCCTCCACTCGCGTCGGTGCAGACGGTCCCACGGCGATTCTACTGACGTGTCCGCAAGTACTGCCCTTTAAAGACAGAAAAGAAGCAACCCAAATGGACGCGTCTGCTACCCTGAGGACTGTCCTCCTCCAGGTGACTCCAGAGGTGGCCGGAGAGCTGCGGGGGCAGCGGGCCCCCTGCCGCCCACCCTCCGCCCGCTCTCCCCGCCCCACGCCCGCGGCCAGCATCCCCACCCGCGGGCTCCAAGCCCCTTCAAGGGGGACACCGAGGCCGGAGAGAGGCGGACACAAGCGCTGGAGGGACAGAGACTGAGGCTCAGGCCTTGACCCGGAAGGGAGCGGAGGGGGGCAGCAAGCGCAGGTGGCGACGGAGCCTCAGAGGAACACGCGTGGGGTGGGCCGAACCCGCACACGGGCCGTAGCTGGGACCGCGTCCCCGCACCCGTCCCCGCACCGGTCCCGCACATCCGTCCCCGCACCCGTCCCCCACAGCCGTCCCCGCACCCGTCCGCGCACCCGTCCCGCACATCCGTCCCCGCACCCGTTCCCCGCACCCGTCCCCCACAGCCGTCCCCGCACCCGTCCCCGCACCCGTTCCCCGCACCCGTTCCCCGCACCCGTCCCCGCACCCGTCCCCCACAGCCGTCCCCGCACCCGTTCCCCGCATCCGTCCCCGCACCGGTCCCGCACATCCGTCCCCGCACCAGTCCCCGCACCCGTTCCCCACATCCGTCCCTGCACCCGTCCCCCACAGCCGTGCCCTCACCCGTTCCCCGCATCGGTCCCCGCATCCATCCCTGCACCCGTCCCCCACAGCCGTCCCCGCACCCGTCCGCGCACCCGTCCCCGCACCCGTCCCTCACATCCGTCCCCGCACCCGTTCCCCGCATCCGTCCCCGCACCCGTTCCCCGCATCCGTCCCCGCACCCGTCCCCCACAGCCGTCCCCGCACCCGTCCGCGCACCCGTCCCGTACATCCGTCCCCGCACCCGTTCCCCGCATCCGTTCCCCGCATCCGTCCCCGCACCGGTCCCGCACACCCGTCCCCCACAGCCGTCCCCGCACCCGTTCCCCGCATCCGTCCCCGCACCCGTTCCCCGCATCCGTCCCCGCACCGGTCCCGCACATCCGTCCCCGCACCAGTCCCCGCACCCGTTCCCCGCATCCGTCCCTGCACTCGTCCCCCACAGCCGTGCCCGCACCCGTTCCCCGCATTGGTCCCCGCATCCATCCCTGCACCCGTCCCCCACAGCCGTCCCCGCACCCGTCCGCGCACCCGTCCCCGCACCCGTCCCTCACATCCGTCCCCGCACCAGTCCCCGCACCCGTTCCCCGCATCCGTCCCTGCACTCGTCCCCCACAGCCGTGCCCTCACCCGTTCCCCGCATCGGTCCCCGCATCCATCCCTGCACCCGTCCCCCACAGCCGTCCCCGCACCCGTCCGCGCACCCGTCCCCGCACCCGTCCCTCACATCCGTCCCCGCACCCGTTCCCCGCATCCGTCCCCGCACCCGTCCCCCACAGCCGTCCCCGCACCCGTCCGCGCACCCGTCCCGCACATCCGTCCCCGCACCCGTTCCCCGCATCCGTTCCCCGCATCCGTCCCCGCACCGGTCCCGCACACCCGTCCCCCACAGCCGTCCCCGCACCCGTTCCCCGCATCCGTCCCCGCACCCGTTCCCCGCATCCGTCCCCGCACCGGTCCCGCACATCCGTCCCCGCACCAGTCCCCGCACCCGTTCCCCGCATCCGTCCCTGCACTCGTCCCCCACAGCCGTGCCCGCACCCGTTCCCCGCATTGGTCCCCGCATCCATCCCTGCACCCGTCCCCCACAGCCGTCCCCGCACCCGTCCGCGCACCCGTCCCGCACATCCGTCCCCGCACCCGTCCGCGCACCCGTCCCCGCACCGGTCCCGCACCACTCCCCGCACCCGTTCCCCGCACCCGTCCGCGCACCCGTTCCCCGCATCCGTCCCCGCACCGGTCCCCCACATCCGTCCCCGCATCCGTCCCCGCACCCGTTCCCCGCATCCGTCCCCGCTGGGCGCCGTGGGGCCCGCGGCGGGCGTCCCTACGAATAGGGACAACTACATAGGACGTGGGATCTCGGTGACGATCATAGGAGGATGTTAGTTAAACCGTAAACCACCATTCTAAAGACCGCACCCGAAGGGTTGTAGTATTTTTATTACCGTGAACTCCGTCAACGAAGCGGAAAAGCCAGCGGCGGCCTGGGCGGAGGATCGGGAAGTAGAATCGGTCTCAGAAACAGTCTGAGAGCAGGACCCCTTCTTCTCTACACGGAAAGAAAAGTGGTCTGTTCCGTGACCAGTGCTCCTGACACAGGCTCTTAAAAATCCCACGTTGGGGGCGCCTGGGTGGCTCAGTCGTTAAGCGTCTGCCTTCGGCTCAGGTCGTGATCTCAGGGTCCTGGGATCGAGCCCCGCATCGGGCTCCCTGCTCGGCGAGGAGTCTGCTTCTCCCTCTCCCACTCACCCTGATTGTGCGCTTTCTCTCTTTCTGTCAAATAAATAAATAAAATCTAGAAAAAAAAAATCCCACGTTGTAGGTGTGACCACAAGCTAGTTCTGCGCGCGCAGCGTCACGTTTCACCAGCAGAAAAACAGGCCCGGCAAGAGGCGGAGGGACAGGAGCGACCCGGCGGTCCCCGAGCCACAGGCCTTGTTGGCGCCGCCGTGTGATTGTGAGAAGCCGCCCGGGGCTTAAACCCCTCACGGAAAGTGAACCTGGCACCTGGAGCATTTAATTCCACCCCAGAAGCCCGGAAAGGAGTTGGAGTTGGTAATCCCCGGGCGGCGCTCAATTCCTCCTGCCCTTCTGCCGCGGATAATATTTCTCCCCTTCTCCATCCCCAGTCCCTCAGCACTAGCTCTGAGTTGTACACATTTGCTGTTTTATTCTTTTTCCTGATAAAATAATATATGCTCATTGCAGAAAAACTGAGGGCGCCTGGGCGGCTCAGGTGGTTAAGCCTCAAACTCTTGGTTTCGGCTGAGGTCACGATCTCAGGGTCCTGGGATCCAGCCCCGCGTTGGGCTCCGCGCTCAGTGCGGAGTCGGCTCCAGAGTCTCTCTCCCTCTCCCTCTGCCCCTCCAGCTCATGTTCTCTCTCTCTCTCAAATAAATAAATGGATCTTATTTTTTTTTTTAACTCAGGGGAAAGGTACAAAGAGGAGGAAAGGCTTACCTGTAATCCCTTTACCTAGGATTCACTGCACGTAACAGGTTAGTGTTCTTCCCTTGCTCTAGTGTGCCTATGCATTTTTTAAAGATAAAATTCACATATCGTAAAATTCACCTTTTAAAGTACAATTCAGTCATTTTTAGGATATTCATGAATTTAACTGCCACCACTAATTCCAGAACAATTCATCAATCCAAAAAGAAGCCCTGTACCCGTATCAGCCACTCCCCATCGCCCCCTCCCAAACCGGACTGTGTCTATGGATTTGCCTATTCTGGACATGGCATGTATGTGGCCTTTGTCTCTGGTTCTTTAAATTTGACGTGTTTCCAAGTTTTCTCCATGTTGTGGAGTGTCCCAGTGCCCCACTCCTTTAGATGGCCAAGTAATATTCCATTTTGTGGGTCTACTGTGTTTCTTTTATCCATTCCTCAGTTGATAGACATTTGGGTTGTTTCCACTGTTTCAGTATTATAAATAATGCTTCTATTAACATACAAGTTTTGTTTTCAGTTCTCTTTGGGCACATACCCAGGAGTGGGATCCCTGAGTCCTATGGTAATTCTATATTTAACTTTCTCAGGAACTTTCAAACTGTTTTTCAAGACAGCTGCTCCATTTTACATTCCCACCAGCAAGACATGAGTGTTCCAGTTTCTCCACATCCTCTCCAACATGTGCTATTACCCTATAAAAAAAAAAATTACAGTTATCCTAGTAGGTGTGAAATGCTGTCCCATTGTGGTTTTCATTTGCATTTCCCTGGTGACTAATAAGGTTGGGCATCTTTTCATCAGCTTATTTGCCATTTGTAGATCTTTGGAGAAATGGGTTTTCAAATCTTCTGTCCATTTTTATTTTTTTTTAAAGATTTTATTTATTTATTTGACAGGGAGAGAGAGAGAGAGAGAGAGCACGAGTAGGCAGAGTGGCAGGCAGATGGAGAGGGAGAAACAGGCTCTCTGCTGAGCAGGGAGCCGGATGTGCGGCTCGATCCCAAGACCCCAGGATCATGACCTGAGCCGAAGGCAGACGCTTAATGGACTGAGCCACCCAGGCACCCCTCTTCTGTCCATTTTTAAATTGTGTTGTCTTTTTATTGTTGACTTGTAAGAGTTCTTTATATATTCCGGATATTAGAGCCTTGTCAGACATATGATTTGCAAATATTTTCTCCTATTCTGTGATTCTTTGAATTTTTAAAAATATTTTATTTATTTATTTATTTATTTGTCAGGGAGAGAGAGCGAGCACAAGCAGGGGGAGTGGCAGGCAGAGGGAGAAGCAGGCTCCCCGCTGAGTAGGGAGCCTGATGCAGGACTCGATCCCAGGACCCCAAGATCACGACCTGAGCCGAAGGCAGACGCTTAACCGACTGAGCCACCCAAGTGTCCCTGTCTTTGAATTTCTTGATAGTGTCCTTTGGAGCACAGAAGTTTTAATTTTAAGAACTTTAGTTCTTTGATCCATTCTGAGTTAGTTTTTGCATATGATAGAGGGAGGGCTCCAACTTTATTTATTTATTTATTTATTTATTTATTTTATTTAGTTTTTGCATCTGGCTATCCAGTTGTCCCAGCACCATTTGTTAAAAAGAGTATTCTCGGGGTGCCTGGGTGGCTCAGTCGTTAAGCGTCTGCCTTCAGCTCAGGTCATGATCCCGGGGTCCTGGGATCGAGCCCCACATCTGGCTCCCTGCTCTGCAGGAAGCCTGCTTCTCCCATTCCCCCTGCTGTGTTCCCTCTCACTGTGTCTCTCTGTGTCAAACAAATAAATAAATAAAATCTTTAAGAAAAAAAGAGTATTCTCTCCCCACTGAATTGTCCTGGCATTCTTGTTGCAAATTAATTGCCCATAAATGTATGGGTTTATTTCTGGACTCTGAATTCTATTCCATTGATCTATATATCTATCCCATGCCAGAACCACACTCTTGATGACTGTAGCTTTGTAGTTAATTTTGAAATAGTGAAGAATTTGTCCTTCAATTTTGTTCTTTCTTGAATATTTTTTGGCTATTCTGGGCCCCCTGAATTTCCATATGAATTTTAGGATTGGCTTGTCAATTTATGCAAAAAATCCAGCTGGGATTTTGATGGAGATTGTATGGAATCTGGAGACCAATTTGGACAGTAATGTGACCTAAAACATCAGCAAGTCTTCCCATCCATGAACACAGGCATCTTTCCATTTATATATATCTTCCTTAATTTCTTTCAGTTTGTAGTTTTCATGTACAAGTCTTACATTTCCTTTATCAAATTCTTTTTTTTTTTTTAAAGATTTTATTTATTTATTTGAGACAGAGAGAATGAGAGACAGAGAGCATGAGAGGGAGGAGGGTCAGAGGGAGAAGCAGACTCCCTGCCGAGCAGGGAGCCCGATGCGGGATTCGATCCCGGGACTCCAGGATCATGACCTGAGCCGAAGGCAGTCGCTTAACCAACTGAGCCACCCAGGCGCCCTCCTTTATCAAATTCTTAAGTGTTTTATTCCTTCTGATGCTATTACGTATGGATTTCTAACACAGATGAGCCCTTACTATATAGGTACCATTTTGTATCTGCTTTTTTCACTTTAATTATATCGTAGATACTTCCCCCAAATTATTGAGTCCTTCTTCAGCATCCTTTTTTAAGGCTACGTATTAGTCCATTGTACAATTACACTAATTTATTTAGCCTTTCTCCTTTTGTGGGATATTTAGGTTCTTTACAATTTCTCCATTTTTAAATATTACTGTAATTTCTATGCATCTTGCTGTCTGCATATCAGATCATGTACATAGTCATGTACGCTTGTTCTGTCCTAACGGCCTTTATTCCCACTCTTGTGAGGAGGCGTGAGACCCATGCAACTTGGAACTCCTTGAGGCCCATTTCTCTTGCAATCCCACACAATCCCCAGGGCCAGGCCTCCACCCTCAAGGGGGCTCCTTCAGAAGGCTCCTCCCAGGGGCCCAGAGCTCTCAGTGACATAAATGCTTGGTAACTTGTTATATCCCCACAAGATTGTGAGGCCCAACAGGACAAGGGCTGGACATTTTTATACCTCCAGCCCTTGGTCTACAGAAGACCCTTAATAAATGCTTCTGGATGAGTGAGTCAGGCAGAACAAGGAGCTCACGCCCCTACGTCAGACTAGGAACCTTGAGTCAGAGAACTGTGGCCACTAGGCTTGTGGCGTGGCTGCAAAGTGTGCCAAACACAAACTGTTAGCTGGAAAGGGCCCTTGAGGTTGCCTCATTCCGGAGCTTCCAAACCTCTGCCATGACCACAGTATGATACATGGCCTTGGACAGGTGGAGGGGACAGAGAGATGGAAGGGGACATGGTGGAAGCTGAAGCCCGGTCTGTGGAATACCCTCAGCAGCCCGAAATAGCACAGTAAGTCCAAGTTTGTAAAAATGATTGAACTAGTCCAATAGTCCAATTTTACAGACCAGGGAAAGGGTGCTCTTGAGAAGTGACTTGTTCAAGGTCTCACAATCAGTGGCGGAATGGGAAAAGGACTCAGATGTGACTCCCATTCACAGAATGTTCCCCTACTGAAGTAGCCTCTGAGGAGTACCTTCCAAGCATCCCACATCGCTGATGCCTCTAGAATTCCACTAAGCAAGATCCATCATTTAAACCAGTGTCCCCATGTAGCATATTTTAAAAAGTAAAGTTAGGGATGCCTGGGTGGCTCAGTTGGTTTAAGCCTCAAACTCTTGATCTGGGCTCAGAGTGGGGAGATGGGAGCCCCAGGCTGCCGGCACAGGTCGTGGAATCCGCTTGAGATTCTCTCCCTCCCTCTGCTCCCCTCCCCAATAATTAATAAAAAGTAAAGTTAATTTTACGGGAAAATTTGATGAAGATGAGTGTGATAAACTGAGCAATGCGACAAAGCTTTACCTGGAAATGTTGGTTTTCCTTTTTGTGGTTCCTGGGGGAGGTGCGCGCTTGAGTTACCCTAAATACTGAGATAGGGAGGTGGGCGGGGGGGGGGTTCAGGTTTTAGTTCTTGGGTGGGTGGGCGAGGCAGGCCTAGGCACAGTTTGTGTGGATGGGGCACGTGCAACTTCTCTGCAGTTAGCGAAGTTTGCTCAGAGGAGCCTCACACCTACCAGGCAAGTGCAAGGTCCCCAGCCCCGCGCGCGATCCGGGATCCGCATCTAGCCCCGTGCCCCCCCCGCCTCCCGCTCCAGCCCCACGCAGCGTCTCTACGGCCCCGGCCAGAGCAGGTGCTCCCGGAGTCAGGGCGCGCGTCTTCCGCATCTTCGCATCAACAGTTCCAACGGGGCAGGTGCCCGCACAGTGTTTGGTGAACCTACTGAAACCTCCCAACGACTGTGCCCGCGGCTGAGTATTCATCCCCGCAAACCACCCCCGAGGGGCTCCTCCCTCGCCGCCCCGCCCCGCTCGGCCCGCCGCTGCGCGCTGCCCGGGGCTTCCTTCCCCATCTCGGGGTCCGGGACTAGAGCAGCATCGCAGCCAAAGCCGTGCTCGGCGTCCCGAGGGCGGTCAGGACGAGCCCCTCGGCCGCCCGGGGGCTGGAGCCCGGCCGGAAGTAGAACACCCCCGGAGCCCCGGAAACGGGCGCGCGCGGGCGAGTTTCCGCCGCAACAGCGCAATCAAGGGAGCCTCCCCACACCTGGAGTCCCGGGCGCGCATGCGCCTCTATGGTATCGGCAGCCTAGAGGGACCGACCCCGAACTTCCGGGAAGATGGCGGCGCGCAGGCCGGAGGACGCACGTGTTCGCGCGGAGAGGGCCCCGCGGTGACGGTCAGCGGCCACCGCGCCCCGGACGGTGGCGCTCGGAGGCCGGGCTCAGGAGTGAAGGTGGGAGCAGCACAGTAGCCTTACAGGGGGGAACTGCGGCAGGAGGGCTGCATTTAGACCTCACGGGGAAGGAGGCCAGGGACAGAGCGGCCCTTTGGGACCGCTGTCCGAGGAGCGGCCCCGGGCCGCTTTAATTAGAAGGCTCGGGTTGGCCGGCGAGGAGGTGGTTCCAGAAAGCGCGCTGCAGCCTTCACGAGACTGCGGCGCACAGCCGGGGGCCTCGTTGCTTCTGTCCACAGTTACCGTTGTCAGTAGGTGAAAGCACCCGTGTCCCAGCGACTGAGCGCGTTCTCACTCCTGCATTAAGTGCGTGGGGTCCGATTTCCAGGGCGTGTGGTTTCGAATGAGTGCGGTGGTAAGCCCTAGGTCAGGAAACACAACGCGCTGTAAGAGGCCGAGGGGTCATGAAGAACAGCAGTGCCGGGACGCCCGAGAGCCTGGGTCCGCTGCTTGCCAGCTGTTGGGTTTGGGCAGGGAATAAACTTCTCTGCGATTTGTTTGCAAACGTCGTGATAACTCTTCCTCATAGGCTGTCGGGAGGATGAAATAAGATGATCTGTGTAAAGCAATTAGCAGGCCGGCATCGAGGAAAGACTTAGTGTTAGATGTTGTTGTTGTTGTTATTAAAATCTGGGGGCTGATGGATCAGAGGTAACTTCCGGGAGGAGGCCGGGTTTTGAGGTGGTCTTAAAGGCCCCAGTGTCTGAATTTTACTTTTCTTACAAATTCAAGAAGCAAGATAGAGCCATTTCATCACTTAGTGCTTTTGTGTCAGGACTCTCAAGGTATCACGTTTTCAGGTAATCATCCCTCATAGTAGAAACGTGAACAGAAATGTAAGTCACCCTGAATTTGCCACTCTTCAGTCTCAGAGCCCGGTATCGTGACCCGAGCCGAAGGCAGACGCTTAACGGACTGAGCCACCCAGGCGCCTTATAATAAATTATCTTAATACAAGTTAACTTTAGTGAGTTAAGTCAGCAGTGGTGGTCTTAGTTTTGTGTGTCTTGTGTGATAAGGCAGCTTAACCATTTCAGAGGCAGATTTGTATATAAGTTGGATAATGCCATTCTGGGCTCCAAAAGGCGGAGCACCTACATGACTATAAAGAAATGCAAGTAGTAACTGTGATAGGATAGAAAGAGGCCACGTCGGAGGCAGGCAGCCTGGGCTTGTATTTCAGTTCCATCTCTTATTAGCTACGTGACCCAGGCTTTGTTTTCTTTGTTTGTAAATTAAAGATAATAGCTATCCACAGGACGATCAGGATTAAATAAGACAATACAACAGTATGTGTAATCTACCTGTTATGCACGAAATGCTCAGTGAGGGTGGGACAGTTTCAAAAGGGGTGTTGTTCCTGCAAGCCTGAAGAGCGAGCGGCAGTGGGGAAGAGGTGTGGAACCCCCACACTTGAGAGGATAGAGTGCTGGAGCGTGGGTGTAAGACATGGGCTCCGTTGAGTATTCTCATAACTCAGGTTAAAAACCCCTTACCTCTTTGTTTTTACGTGGCAGTGAATCTCGGGAGCTGTTACCACGTGGTGGTAAAGAGTGGGACTCTACAGACAAGCCGTCTGGTTGCGTTCTTACACATATTAGCTGTGTGACCCAGAGCAAGTCACGTTTGCTCATTTGTAAAGGAGGGATGATAATGCTTTCCTGAGTGGAACGTTAGGAACTCCTCCTGAGCTGGGAGAATTAAACGAAATAATCATGTGGTGAGCTCTCCGTAAATTTAGGTGTTATTAATAACACCAGTCCTCCTTGACTTTTGGACATGCTGATGATCTCTCTATGGTCAGACAGGGAGCTCCCCCAAAGACAAACCTCCTTCCTTTGTCTCTGCCCCAGGTTCAGAAAAGAATTTTTACGAGAGCAGTCAGGATGGATCTGATGGGTGATTTAGGCACTTTCTCCTTTTCTCTTAAAAGGACGACAACAACGTCACCTTCTGTGGTGAGGGCCTGCGGATCGGGACTCCTCTCTCACCATGAGCATCACCCCAGAGGTCAAGAGTCGTGGGATGAAGTTTGCTGAGGAGCAGCTGCTAAAGCATGGATGGACGCAAGGTCATCCCTGGGGGGCCCCTTCCACATCCCCCCAGCTCCCTGCCCACCTCGTGCCCAGGGGAGTAACGTTCATCCTGGGCTACCAGTATGTAGCCCATTCAGCTGGAGGAGGAAAAGCCAGTTTAAAGGGAAATTTGTGGAAGAAAATTTCTGACTTTTCCAGAAAATGGGCAAGTGGAAGAAATTTGATAGTGGGTCGTGAGAAAGAAGTGTTTGGGAGGACTAGGGGAGGGAGGAAGGGTCATGACTTCTGTCCTCAAAGAATCATGAAGGAGAAGATGGCTCAGGCTCAGACAAAGGCAGGGACGCTGCATGGACAGGCACCAGAAAGAGGGGGCTGGAGGGCACCCCCAGGGACGGTGTAGGCCCAACGCTCGGTGTGTGGTGTGGCAAGGAGTGGCACAGGCTGGTGCCTGTGAGGTCTCGGGGCAGGCAGGAGGATAAACCACGTCGCTCACTGTCCTCCAGGCAAAGGTCTGGGCCGGAAGGAGAATGGCATCACCCAGGCCCTCAAGGTGACACTGAAGCAGGACACTCACGGGGTAAGACTGGGCAGGCTGAGGGAGGTCAGTGTGGATGGAGAGGGGGACCCCAGAGACAGGGCAGGGACAGGTCCTTGGAGTTCATACTTCTTCCTCTGGCAGGTGGGACATGACCCTGCCAGGGAGTTCACAGACCACTGGTGGAGTGAGCTCTTCAACAAGACTGCGGCCAGCTTGGTTGTGGAAACTGGGCAGGTATGGGGTGCTAATTGATGGGCATGTGGACCACGAGGGCCTGGGACGTGTGGGGGGTGAAGGGCACACCCACGTCACCCACTCACTGATACCTCCCCACAGGATGGAGTACGGATAAGGCATCTTTCTAAGGAGACCACCCGTCATAATCATCCCAAGCCCAACATGCTGTATCAGAAGTTTGTGAAGGTATTAGGGGCTGGGGGTGAGAGGGTCCATCCTTTTTCCTTCTCTGGCCTCTCCCAGGGCCTGAACATTTGTTTCATATGCCTTACCCATTCTTACCTATTCTAGAACTGTTCTAACATTGTCAGATCCCGTGAGCAACTTTGCTGTCGCTTGCTTAGACTGTCCAGACCCTTGGCCAGAATTAGACCTTCAGGTCCCATGGGTCTGGGGATGGGGCGTGGGTGGTAGGGCATGGGCAGGCACTGCCAGAGCAGAGTGGGAGGGGAGGTCCAGTGCAAAGGACTTAGAATCCAGAGGAGACCTGACAGATTCTCTGACCCATCCTCTATTTTGCAGTTGTGGCCACAAGCAGGGAAAAGTGGCTTGCAGGCAGGACTAGAATCCATCTTCAGACTCGCGCCCTCTAGCACAACAGTAGAAGGGAGCTCACATTCAGTGACCATCTGTTATGTGCTGAGGGCTCTCTGTGTCCTGTAGCAAGCCTTTCCCATTTCTCCTCACCTCTGTGGCCATCGCCCTCTCCTGCTGGATTTCCTTCACAGTCTCCTACCCTGTCTCACTCCCCGTCACTTCACCGCCACGGTGGCCAGAGTGCTCTCTGACACATTTCACTGGGGCTCTGGCTCGCCCCGACCGAGGATGACCATCCTGATATGTCAGACTGGCTCACAGGGCCCTGAGGCCTTGGCCTGCACTCACCCCTCTCGGGGCCTCTACACTTGTAGCCAGATGGGATCGGGTTCTTTTGAAGGTACCACTGTTTTTCACCTGCAAGTTTTTGCACGTGCTTTTCCCACTGCCTGCCTGCAGCATTCTGCTGCCTTTCTCCTTTTACCTGTCCACTTTTGGTGGCCTTCCAGAGCAGAGTTCCTGAAACGTCCCCAAACCCTGAAGTCTGATCAGTATCCCTCTTCCAGCACAGGCGACACTTTATGATTGTCCGTGTTCTGTCATCCTCCCTTCGCCCCACGTGTAGATCCATCTGGGCTGACCGGTCTTGTTCCCGTTCTACTCTGTATCCCAATCCATTGGCCCGTAGTAGGTTCTCAGTCTGCTTAGATACAAGCACTGCGGGAGGTGTGGGGGAGGGTGGGGAGAAGCACCACGGATGACCCCCAGGGGACACCAGGAGGACCTGATGACCCGGAGCACTCCCCCTCCCTTCTTGGTCTGCCCACTGATGGCTCCCCCCTCCCCCCCGCCCCCCAGCGGCAGCCCACCTCTGTGGGTCGGCAGGGAGCTGTGTCGGGGGCGGCAAGTTTCTGCCTGTGGCTACCAGTTCCCCAGGGCTTCCGGGAGGGGAAGAGGGGTTGGCAGTGGTGTTGAATGGGCTTTGTCTACCCCCATGATTGCTCCTTCTAGACGGCCACACTGACTGCAGGTGGGGAGAAGCCAGACAAGGACTTGGAGAGCCACAGTGATGACGACAACCAGGGGCCCAAGCCTCCAAAGATGTGAGATCTCATTTTAGTGCTGGCGGTGTGTGGGAGGAGAGGCCTTTGAATCTCAAGAGAAGGGACCAAGCCTCAGGCCTGACTGGGCTTCTTCAGGTGGAACCGTGTTGTACTAATCTTTGCTTCTCCTGCACCTATAAAGTGCCAGGTCCTGAAAGGGAGCTCAGTGTTGAAGGGATGTGTTAGAGAGCAGGAGAGGTCAGGCCTGCGCACGAGCTGTTTGTGATCCCTGATCTCCCCCCAGCAGTCTGGCTGATGAGATGCTGCTTCGAGCCTGTGAGGGGCGCACGGCACACAAGTAAGTAGTGGTTAGCTCCTTGGGCTCTCCTCCCCATCACCAGCCCTTGAGGATGGTCTGTGCCCCTTCCGTGCGCTTCTCCCGCCAGGGGAAGGATTCCCTGCCACACACACAACAGTGTTGCCTGCAACCGCGAGGACTAGGCCTGTTTTCCCCGTACCTCGCTCTGACCTGGGCCCCCTGTTTCAGGGCTGCTCGTCTTGGGATCACGATGAAGGCCAAGCTTGCCCGGCTGGAGGCCCAGGAGCAGGCCTTCCTGGCTCGTCTGAAAGGACAGGACCCTGGGACCCCTCAATTGCAGTCTGAGAGCAAGCTCCCCAAAAAAAAGAAAAAGAAAAGGAAGCAGAGAGAGGAGAGAAAGCCTGCAGCAACCACCGGGAGTGCAGAAGAGGAGTGCCCGGAAGATGCGGGCCAGGCCGGCGGGAGAAGCAGGAAGAAGAAAAGACAGAAGCCAGAAGCAGTGGTGGCAGATGAGTGGGAGGGAGCGGCTGTCGGGAACGCGGACGGAGAGGCCGCAGGAACGAGTGGATCTGGAGAGTGGGAGAGCAGGGAGCAAGCTGACCCGCCCCGCAGGAAGATGAAGAAGAGGCAGCACCGTGCAGAGGAGATGGCGGTCCCAGACGGAGGGGCAGGAGGCCAGGAGGCTGCAGCCAGTGCGGGGACAGAGCAGGTGGAGAGTCAGGCATGCGCTGAGCCCTGCCGCAGACACAAGAGGCGGCGGCAGCCGGAGGAGGGGGCCTTAAACACAGAAGTAGCAGTGGAGGGGGCTGCTGCAGATGGTGGGGCCGGGGAAGCAGCAAGCAGGGCGCACCGTGAGGGGAAAAGCAAGAAAAGACGGAGGTCCCAGGAAGAGAAGGATGTGAGGGGTGAAGGGGATGAGGAGGGGGGCAGGACTAGGGGGGCAGAGAGCGGGGCGCACACTGGCTTAAGCAGCAGAGGTAGGAGGCAGCAGGAAAGAGCTGGAGTCAGCCCCGACCAGAGAGCAAGAAGGAAGAAACAAGAGAGCCTGAAGGTCAGGTCAAGGTAGGGCTCCACGGACTCCTTTTGAGGAGCTGATGCTTGAGACCTGAGTTGACAGGGTCTCCTGCGCCCTCGCAGTGAGGAGCCCCTCCCAAGGAGGAAGCTGACCCCTGAACTCCAGCTGCGCAGAGTTGGGTGCAGACGGTGTGGACAGAGAGCGAGGGTTCAGGTGCCCATGGGAGCCAGGCAGTGGCAGGATGCAGACACCCTCTGGAGGGACACGCCACCTGCAAACGTGGCCGGTGTGAGGTGGCATCCAGCCCACAGGCCACCAGCCCCAGCCTTAGAGTCAACGATTCAACATCAGCTCGGGCTCCCAGCCTGTGTGTAAGTCCTGACTGGCATCTCCACTCCCGGCCTGGGAACATCCCAAATACAACTTAGTTTCCTTGGATGCCTCCAAAGAAATTCCTTCAGTTAACCTCCCATAGTCTTGCTACCCTGTTGAGGGAAAGGGGAAAGCTCAGAGAACCTCACTTGGGAGCTTTTTTCTGTATCTGAAAATCGTTTTCATTTGCCCAAATGCCACAGCCACCCCCCTTGCCCGTTTTGTTCCCCCGGAGAGGTAGCACCATGTCGCTCCCTGGCTTCTGCCACCCCTTAACCTTTACTGCCAGGAAAGCTCCCAGGACTCCACAGCTTGGGGGAGGAGCACTAAGTCTTTATTGGGAGGAAAGCCCACCCGTCTTCCCTCACTGCAGACGGTAGACACACTCAGTGTCCGGGTAGGGCGGCAGATTCAGCTGGTACTTCTGTTCCAGAGCAGGTGGCACAAAACGACCTCCTAGGTAGTGGTAGCGACCAGTGAACTGGGTGGCAGACTTTTTGGGTGCTGTCAGGGAGATGAGCAAGTCTGGCTGGATCCCTTCAGAGTTCCCCTTCTCCACATCCCATCCTGGAAAGAGGGTGGTTTTCAGGAAGAGAGGAAGAGGTCTACTCCTCTTCCACACCCTGCTCTACCCTAGTCCTGAAGGAGTGGGAGGCACTCTGTGTCCCCTCCCAAGGAACCTGCATCCTCGAAGCTCCGTGTACTCCTGGGCTTTGGTCTCTTGGATCCAACATATAAGGGCAGTCCTGACTCAACTTACTTTAAGCGTGGTCTGAGCCTTGGGTCAACAACGAGGACTCCTAGGTACCTGTCTCAAGACAGGGCAGGGTCCCAGCCCCAATCCCCCCCCACCCCCCAACTTCCTTGGACCCAGCACCTGAGGGAATGTCGATGCTCGCAATGGGCACGGTGAGCCCATTCAGGACACCCAGGATGCCACGGAACGGCTCCCGAACATCGCCTTTGAAGCTGAAGCCAAAGATGGCATCCACGACCAGCTCGTACAGTTCGTCGATCAGCATGGGCTGTGGTGGGGCAGAAGGAGGGGAAAGCATGTCAGAGTCAGCAGCTGCACAGACAGCCCTTAATGAGAGATGACGATCCTTTGCACGCGCCACTCACAGAGGCACAAACATCATTTCATCTCATTCAGATGAAATGTCTAGGCATTCTGGGGCCTAGACGTCAATGCAGGTTGGTCACTGATTTAGGCAAGCTGAGTCCAGACACGCTTTCTGTTGTGAGGGTCTGCCTGCCACGGGGGCGGTACAGTGTGGGACTCCCGCCTAAGGCTGGGAGTTAGGACAAGCCACTTGCCTTCTCTGTACCATCCCAGTCTCTCTCTGTGTAGAATGTGTTACACTTAAAAACAAAGTTCTCATTTCCCATCCTTAAGTCCCTGTCCCTGCAGAAAGGGTTTAGGATGAGGCAGTCACTTCAGCCCCTGAAAGGAATGGCCAGCGTGTTTACTGCCTACAGGACAGGTCCTGACCTCAGGGAGAAAGGAGTGACATGGAAGTGAAGGGGGCAGGGGCTCCCCCCTACTCATACAGCACAGTTCAGGCACACACACACCCACCCACCCCGCCCACCCCACCCCGGTAACTGTGAAGAGCCCACCCTCCAGAGAGGAAGATCAGCAAGTGGGCTCGGCCTGGGAACACGAGGAAGAGCAGGACACAGGCGGTGGTTGGGGGAGGAGGAGGGCACCCCACTGGAGCCACCTACCTCGGGGGGCATTTCACCAAGGAAAGGGATGTCCATTTTCTGACACTGGGTCACCAGTGCGGTGAAGAGTGGCTTGTTCGGCCTTTTGGGATAATAAATGGTTGGCTGGTAGCCCTAGAGGAAAGGAGAGGGGTCGGTCGTCCAAGCCCGGATCCGGAAGCCCCGCCGCCCCCGCCCACATACTCACGAAGAGTTTGAGGTGCCGCGCACACACCAGGCCGTCTCCTCCGTTATTCCCGGGCCCGCAGATGACCAGGACCGCGGGGGGGCTCCGGGACATGGACGTGGGGGGATAGGCCTGGAGGCGGGGTCAGAGGGCAGTCAGAGGGGCTCTGGGAGGCCCCGGGCCACCCTGGCCCGCTGGCCCCGCCACTCGGCTGTGCCCAGGCCACTGACCTTGGCAATGGCTGTGGCGCAGCTCAGCCCAGCCAGCTCCATTAGTTGATCCACGCTGAACTGGTACTCGTTAAACAGCTCCTCGTCCACGGCCTGGGCCTCCTCCTGGCTGCGGACACCCGCAGGCTCAGTCCGGGCGCCCTGCGCGCGGCCCGCCCCGGCTCCCGCCCCCGAGCGAGCCCGCCCAAGCCTCGCCTACCTCAGGTACTTCACTGCCGGGCTCGCCATGCCCGCCGGCTCCCCGGGGCCGCCCGAGTGCGGCCGCCGCGTCCCCCACCACGCGGGCCCCGCGCGGCAGGCGCCCGCCTGGCCCGGGACGCGCCGCAGCTGCGAGCCCGCGGCCAGCAGCCCGAACCCCAGCACCGCCCGCAGCGCGGACATGGAGCTCGCCCGGCGCATGTGCGGCGCCCGCTCCGCCCCCTGAGGGCGGGGCCGCGGGCTCGCCCCGCCCCTTCGCGAGAGCGCGGACGCCGGGCCGCGCATTCGGGGGGGGTCGGGGTCGCTCGCTGCCGGTCACGTGGGTGGAGCACCACGGGCGCGGTTGACCCCTTCGTGGGCCTGGTGGCGGGGCAGGCAGCCGGGGTTCCTGCCCTGGCACTTCGCGGCTGAGTGGACGGGGGCACCCCTGGTCTCGGCGTCCTGCGAGCACGCGATTCACGGGTGCCCGCGCTTGCGGAGCCGGCCCGGCGCCCGCGAGCAACGCGCGGGGAACGGAGCTCGCGTCCTCGTTTACGCTGCCGGCCGTTCCGCGCTCGGGCTGGGGCGCTCCGGTGCACGGTCCATACTAGAGGGACGAGCGCGGGGGGTGGGGGGGCAGCAGGGGTGGCTTTAGTCCGGAAGCGGGCGACCTGGGAACAGGGTGGACGAACACCCCAAAGCCCATCTTCGATCCGGGCGAGGCCTGAGCGTTTTGAAGGGGAGGGCGCCAGAAATGTGGGGGCTCGGTGAGGGAGAAGCTGGTGCCCAGGCGGTTAATCGTTTGTGCACATGACCCTGAGCAGGCTTAGTGTTCCGGAGAGTCTGGTCCTTCGCTCCTCAAGGAAAGGAGGTATTCTGCTACAGACTAAGGAATTCAGGTCAGCAAGCAAGGAGCGCAGAAGCTTGAAATAAGTTAACCCTAAGGCCGGTTGGACTGCTGTTTACAGTGTAATTTAGGACCCCTGTCCCAAGTACATTAGCTGCCTCCACCTACCTCTGCTTACCAGGGTAGCATGCTGCATTTCCCTGATCATAATATTTACCCCCCCTTTATCAAGATCATACCTATGGTGGGGCGCCTGGCTGGCTCAGCGGGAGGAGCATGCAGCTGGTGATCTCCAGGTCATGAGTTTGAGCCCCGCCTTGGGTGTAGAGATTACTTTTATTTTGTTTATTTATTTATTTATTTTTAAAGATTTTTATTTATTTATTTGAGAGAGAGAGAATGAGAGAGAGCATGAGAGGGAGGAGGGTCAGAGGGAGAAGCAGACTCCCCGCCAAGCAGGGAGCCCGATGCGGGACTCGATCCCGGGACTCCAGGATCATGACCTGAGCCGAAGGCAGTCGCTTAACCGACTGAGCCACCCAGGCGCCCTATTTTATTTATTTTTTAAAAGATTTTACTTTTAACTCACAACCCCGAGATCAAGAGTCACACGCTCTTTGGACTGAACCAGCCAGGCGCCCCTAGTTAGCTTTACTTGTATATATTTATTAGTCAAGTCAAGACTCTCTATAGACCTATTAATTTGGAGAGATTCTGAATTCTTTTTTTTTTTAACCTTTATTTAAGCAATCTCTACACCCGACATGAGGCTTGAACTCACGACCCTGAGATCAAGAGTCATACACTCTTCTGACTGAGCCATCCAGGCACCCCCTGAAGATTCATTTCTAAAACACAAGGTGAAGCATGTTCTTTTGAGCACGTGCCACATGCTAACATGAATCAGCTCATTTTATCCTTGCGGCAACCCTGTTACTATTCTCATTTTACAGGTGAGTAAACTAAGGCTCCAAAATGTTGACTGGCATGCCCAATGATACCGTGATAGCTGTCTGTGGAACTAGGATCCAAGCAGCTTGAGCTAGAAAGCAGCATTCCGTAAGGCACTGCCCTCCGCCAGTGTGGAAATAGGTAAAGCATGGTCACTGCTGACTTCCTTCTGATGAGATGTAAGAATAAAATAGTGACACACACATACCCCACCACATGCCCCCAGAATTTATAAGACAACCACCGGAGGGCTGTCCCCAGGAAGGTGGAGCCGAAGACCTACTCCATCTTATCACTGCCTTTCAGACTTGTAGAGTTTCTTTGGGAAATGCCTTTAAAACCAATTTAGGAGGGACATAGGGATCGAGCCCCTGCTGAGTTCCAGATGCTTACATATTTCATCCTGTCAATCCTCTGACGGAGTTTTATCCTCACATTATAGCACAGAGTGGTAATTTTCCTAAGATCAAACAGCTATTAAGTGGTAGAGCCAGGGACGGTTGATACGGAGTTGGCCTGACCCAGTGGCAGTATTCCCATGTGGTAGGTGCTGCTACCTGTTCCTCAAAATCCATTCTCTTCTCTTCCTTTGGCAACAGAACCCCTGAGTTGTATCTGGCCACGTGGCTGCCCAGCCAAACACTACATTTCCCACTCTCCCTTGCAGCAGCAAGGCGCCTACATGTGACTACACGCTGGCCAATGAGGGCTGAGCAGAGGTGACGTGCAACTGCCTGGTCCTCCCTTTGAAAAAAGGCCTGTTTTCCTGTCCTTCCTTTCTCCCCTCCCGGCTGGGAGGAAGGCTCCCTGCCGCGGCCGGGCAGCCATTTTAGGCCAGGGCGTGGGAGTCCCGTGTCGAGGACGGCAGAGCGCCCTGCGGACTCCCCGGGCTCCGTGAGCCGGGGCTGCTTTCATGAGAGAGGAGCTTAAAGGCAGGGGTGCGTTGCCTCTCTTGCAGCGGGTGAGCCTGCATCCCAGTCAAGACATCTTGAATGCCTGACAAGATGCTAATAAGGAAGGTGAGCGGCTGCGTCCCGGGCTGCCAGTTGCATGCTCGGCACGTGCTAGGTCCTCAAGATCTCAGGCTGAAGTGGTTCACAGTGGAGTGGAAGCCCTCTTCTACTATGGGGAATGGGCTATTTTATTTCAACTTAAAAATGCATCCGTTTGCCATCTGTCAAAGTGCGGCCAGGGTCTTCTCCTTGAGCCCGGGGCTGGAGCTCTCCATCCTTCCTCATGAACCTCATTACGGGCCACCTGCAATGTCCAGTTTGCTTCCTTGAGGTGGAACAGTTAATGGCGTGTTTGAAGCAATCCAAGTGCAAAAATTCATCTAGATTTTTACTATTTTGCCCCAAAATGTGATAATCGCCTTGCTCACATCTAATTCAACAGTTTTTGAATTGACTCACCTTAATCAAGACTTCCAAGGATTCAACTTCGTTTTCATACAAACAGTGCCTGTTTTCACACTTAGTTCATCAATTTATGTAATATTTAATCAAATCACGAGTTACAAGAACGCGTACACCCAGCATAAGCACATTTGGTACCAACACAATCGACTCCTGGTAAGCATTAGTGTAAGTGGGGTAGCAGGACTGTACGGCATTCTAGAAGGTGCTCCCTGCCCGGGTTTGAATCCCGGCTTCCCCACTTAGTAGTTGTGTGGCCGGGGAGGACACACTCGTTTCCTCGGCTGTGAAAGGGGCTCATCTGCCGTGAGGACTGCAGGAGAAAACACTTGGGAAGCGCTCAGAGCAGAGTGTGGTGTGTGCTGAGTGATTAGCACATCTTACAAAATGTGGCGTCCGACAGGCCTGAGCTGCCCCCCCAACCCGCGACTGTCATGGAGGCGGTGGAGTCCGTCAGTGGGCTAAGATGTGTCCTCTGTAGTTTATTTTTTTTAATTTTTTTTATTTTTAAAGATTTTATTTATCTATCCGAGAGAGAATGAGAGAGAGAGCATGAGAGGGGGGAGGGTCAATGGGAGAAGCAGACTCCCCGCTGAGCAAGGAGCCTGATGCGGGACTCGACCCTGGGACTCCAGGATCATGACCTGAGCCGAAGGCAGTCGCCCAACCAACTGAGCCACCCAGGCGCCCTGTCCTCTGTAGTTTAGATCCCCATTTCCTCTTCGAGAAGATGGAGGTCTGGAGACAGTCCGTGACAGCAGCCTCCTGACCAAGATGTCACAGCTTTTAGAACTGGAAAGGGCCTCAGCAATCATGAGGTCTGGATCCAGAAGGAAGAAGGGGAAATTCACTGTCTGGTTTCCCTTTTTTCTTTTGCCTGTTGAGTCCAAAACTGCCAACAAGGAGCAAACTGAACACCTCAGCGCCCAGACTGCAAAGGCCCTGTTCAGCGGACACAGGACCCCACGTGCCGGTGGTGTTCCATTCTGTGTCCATAGGGCCCTGAACAACCGGGAAGAGGCTTGATCCCAGAAACCCCTAATGTTTGTGTGTTGGGGGGGGTCACACAGAGGCCACATTCAGGGCCAGCAGAGTGGGGTCACGTTATCACACAGAAGCCAGACTCCGTGGGTCTCCTCTGAGGGTTTCTGCAGGGGGTTTCCCTGGGCCATCTGGACGACCTGTGGGAGGCAGGGAGGGGCTTGCCCGTGGGGTGGCTGGGGAGAGAGCAGAGGGCAGCCTGATCTCGCTGAAGGTCCTTTTGACCCCCCTGGCCCGCATCTCGGCTGCTGGGCCCCAGGGCAGGAGAGGGAGGCTTGAGCACACGCTCCCACCCCTGACCCTGTTCAGTTCAGCAGGATTCTCCCTCTCTGGGAGGCCTCCAGTCAGGCTGTGCAGGAGACAGGGGACGCCCCAGGCTTCCAGAGCTGGGTGAGCATTGTTCATATTGTTCAAGGCCAAACACAGAGAGACTCCAAACACTAGACCCACAAGCACTGGACCACATCTTGCCCCGGTTTGAACGGTGATCATGATCGTGTTCCATTAAAACCATCCAAAGCCACATCCTCTCCTACTCCTTTTATCCATTCTCCAGGCCTCTTCCCCTCCCCCAGGGACCCACCTATTGGCTTGGGGGCCACTGGGTACCAGAATGCCAGGCTGCTCCATTTGGAGGGGGCCTTGGCCTCCAAGCAGGAGATGGGCCCCAGGTCCTGGACCTGGATGGAGAGAGACAGGCACATTTATCACAGGCCTCTCTGCACCAAGAATCACATGGTGGAAAGAGAAAGCTTGGGAGAAGAGCAAGGACGGTGGGTGCTGGGATGCGTGCCCTGGTCGTTGACACGGAGGTTGCACCAAAGCCAACAGTCTGTTCAGGACAAGTGTTTAACTGCAACTCTCTGCTGCCTGGAGGCAAACACACTATAAACCAAACAGGGAATTCCAGTCCGTATAGCAAGTAGCCAGGGGCTCTGCCCCCAGAGGTTGAAGTCTCGGGGGAGCTGGTAAACAGTGAGCTAGGGCAAGATCAGCACCCAGCACCTGGCAGTAGGCTTTCAATAAAACTTGGTGCTCTAAGATGCACAGTTCTAGAGGCTAAGAAAGCCACGCAAGCCAGGAGGAGAGGTGACGGTGGAAGGGTTCAGGGAAACTGGCCAGGGTCTCGAGACATGAACGGGACAGGGGAGAGGACTGGTCGGCCTCAGTGGCAGACCAGGGCAGGGGCCTCTGGGAACGGAAGGTGTTGGGGGAGCGCTCCCATTTTCAGGGAGGAGATGCACAGTTGGGGTCGGCCTGCTCCCACTCACACTCCAGTCTCTGTGCCCAAGACTCCACGGGGACATCGGGTGGTGGCTGGTCCTCTCTCTCCTCCTGGCCCTCCACGCACTCTTCTTCTTCCCACCCACCCGAAGACCTAGAGGGGCGGGGAGCAGGGGGCAGAGCGGCACTGGGCCAGCCCCTCCTCCCTGGGGTACGTGCAGGCCCCAACCCCCCCACCCGGTGGCTGCACACCTCCAGTGTGTCCCCCCGCAACCCTGGAGCCCCAGCCCCGCCCCACTCACCTGTGCAGCACTTCTGCTCTGCCCCTTCCCGCCCTGGCTGGGGGCCTGGCTGCACCTGGAGCCTGGGGCCTCCCCAGCGCCGAAGTCTGGGAATGGTGGGGAGCAAAGGGAACCGGCTAGGGGTGTATCCGCGAGTGTGCGTTCTCTGCACAGGCCACGGCCCCACAGAGACACAGACGTGCTATGGGCAGCCTGGGGCGTGCCACCCATCTGAGAGTGGAAATCCGTGGTGAGGATTCTGCTAGTGACTCTCAAGTCAGAACCAGGCTCCCGACTCTCAGGCCTGGCCAGAGCCCGGCCTCCACCCCACCTGCCTGGGGTCTCCACGGGCAAAGTCCCAGAAAGTTGGTGGCTGCCAGTCCTCTGCTCGGACCAGATTAATTTAATTTTGCTCACAAATTATAAATACAGTGTCCTGGTCTTTAAGAGAAGACATAAACCCCATTAAATAAGTAGAATAAATATTAAAGTATAATTTTAATTCCTAGGTGGGAGGTTGGTTGCCTGAAGGTATCTCAGGGTGTGAGACACAGGACCTGCAGGGAGGCTGGGAGGCAGAGAGAGGTTGGGGGGAGCCAGAGAGGGAGGGGCAGTGGAGACCCACGGAGAAGCGCCCCCAGCCAGGGCAGCCAGAAGGGGAACCTCGCTGGAGCACTGCCCCCACCCTGTGGCCTTTTGGAGAACTGCAGCCAAGGACTGGCCGGTTTCCGCCTCCTCCGGGCAGTAGGGCTCAGCATTCCTGATTGCATCTCTGTGCTCAACTGCTGGGCTTGTTACCACCCAGGCAAAGGCCTGGCACAGCCTAGTGCTGGGAGACAGGCCAGAATCCCCTGCCCACCTCCCCACCCCCAGGTGTCCTGGGAAAAGTGATCTGTGTCCCCTACGCGGGCTCCGGGGCAGATGAACACACGGGCCAGTGCAGCATCCCTGAGGGGTCAGCTCTGCTTGCCACCACCTCCTTCTCGGGGTCACCTCTCTGCACCCCAAGCTCCCTGTCTGAGGGGTCACCTCACCAGGGTGTACGTGGGGACAAGCCCAGCCTGGGCCAAGTGGGTCCTCATGGCGTCTGCCAGCTTGGCCACCAGCCGATCCCGCACAGAGTCTGGCTCCTTCTGGGGAGAGGGTGGATAATGGGGGGATGGGGAAGGTCTGGGCTACGCAGTCCTCTGGGATTGGGGAAGCAAGAAACTGGAGAGGGAAGAGGGAAGGGGGCTTTGTCTTCCTTTCTTTTCTACCCCATCCCCGCACCCTTGCCAGGATCCTGTTACCACCTGCCCAGAACCGTGAAGAGACAAGCTCTTCCTCACAGCAGTGTCCTGGGACCTAGCTCACAGTGTGCCCGATGCGCGTTTGGTGAGTGGACGGATGGCAAGGAGAAGAGGCAGGACGGTCAGCAGACGAAGCGTAGTAGGAAGAGTTAGGTTCTGGGATGGGGGGGTCTCACCTGACTCCGGGCCAGAGCTTCCTTATAGTACCGCAAGGCCTGGTCGTGCTGCCCCAGTCTGGCTGCCGCAGCCCCCAGCCCCTCGCAGGCCTGCCACTGCCCCTTCGTGTCCCCTGGGGAAGGGAGCCCGGGAGGTCCTCTCATGGGTCCCCGCACCGCTGACCCTCCCTTCCAGAGGTCTCGCCACCAGTCCCCGGGACCCTCGGCCTGGCCCCCTTGCCAAGCCACCTGCTAAGCCCTCACCGGTGTCCCGGGCAGCCTGCAGGGCATGCAGGTAGCTGTCTCGGGCTGCTCTGTGGTCCCCCAGCTGGCTCAGTGCAAATGCTAGGCTGCCGAAGCTCCGGCCCTGCTCCCGCCGCTGCCCCACAGAGCCTGATGACAGAGGGGACCTTGGCTGCTGAGGCGTCCCCCAGCAACCAGGGCGGGCGCCCAGGAGTCCTGGTGCTCCGCCCCAGCACGCCTCCAGATGCACCCCGGAGACCTCAGCTCTCGATAACCAGCCTCTCCTCAGGCCTGAGTTTGGGCGTGAATGCATCTCCCCCACCCCCACCCCCACCCCCACCCACGGCTGGCTGGAGCCATGCGACAACCTGGTGAGGCAGGCAGGGCAGGTATCAGTGGCTCCCTTCTTACCTGGGTGGAAACTGAAGCTCGGAAAGCCGACACCACTCGCTGAATATCACACAACCATTCAGTCGGAGGAGGCCTGCTCTCCCGGCTGGGGCTCTTCCCACTGCCCACTGCCGCCTTCCCAACCCCAGGCCTCGGCCTCCGGGCCCTCACCCCCCTGTCCTGTCTGCCTACCCCTCTCCTGCACCCCCAGCCCTCACCCCCTGGTTCTAGGCTTCCCGGCCCCATACCCTGTCCTAAAGGTCTGTCCACTCTTCCGCCTTGAGCCCCAGCTGGAGCCCCTGTGAGTCCCTATCCCATTCCCCAGGCCCTGGTACCCACCGTGCAGGTCAGCGGCCTTCTGGTGAAAGTCCCGGGCTTCCTGATAGTTGCCGAGGGCACTGTGGGCCTCCCCGAGGTTTCTCAGCACTGTGGCCTCCTCTCCTGGCCCCCGGCACAGGGGCAGGGCCCGCAGGAAGGCCTCTGCTGCTAGCGGGAACAGTCGGAGCTGGGAGTAGCTCAGGCCGAGGTCGTTATAGAGCTGCCCTGGAGGGCATGGCCAGGGTCACCAGTAGCCAGGTCAGATGCTGGGTGATGCTGATTGGTATAGCCCCTGTCCCACTCTCCTGGGGTCCTCCACCCCTCTCCCCTGCCCTCAGAGCAGCCTCTGCCTGCACCCCACCTCTCAGAGCATCACCTGGTCTGAATGTTCCCACACCCCACGCCTCCTCTGCCCAAGGGCCTCACCCAGCAGTCCCCGCTCGGGGCTCCTTTCGGCAAGCCTCTGGCTCTCCTCCAGCACCTGCACCACCTCAACCACCCCGTGCCGCCCGCTCTCCAGCATGCACCCTGCCACAGCCCCTGCGGCCAGGGCTGCAGCCTGGGGCTGCCCTGCTTGGGCATAGGCCCGGCTGGCCTCCTGCAGACAGCGGGCTGCTAGCTCAGGCTGTCCCAGAGCCTGGTAGCAGGCTCCCATTTTTGCCTGGGCTTGCCCCTGGTCACCGAGTGGCCGGTAGTGACCCAAGGCCCTGTGGTACCAAGCCAAAGCTTGAGGCAGCTTGCCCAGGGCCTGGTAGGCCAAAGCCACGTTGAAACACTGGTCGCCAGGACACCCGCCCTGTGCCTTCTCTTGAGGTTGGGCTCGCAGGAGCAGCTCAAGGCCTCTGGCTGGGTCCCCAGTCTCCACGTAGGCGGCCCCCAGGTTGAAGGCACAGGCCCGGAGAACAGGGGTGTCCCGAGTTTGTGGGGCCTCAGAGGCCAGGATGAAGGCCCTCTGGAAGCTGGTCAAAGCTTCGTGGTTCCGGCCAGCCAGTAGGGCTCCGTGGCCAGCCCTGGTGAGGGCTTGGATGCTGGCCTCTTGTTGTGGCTGCTTTCTCTTCTTTTTCTTCTTGGAGGTTGAGGGCTCCGGCTCAGGCTCTTGGGGGGCATCCTCAGGGTTGGAGAAAGACATAGTGCTGACAATGGGGAGCAGAGGGGTCAGTATGTCACCCTTGGCTTCCTCCAAAGCAGGATCCCTCCAGCGTAATTCAGCTCCACCCCTGCCCTGTTGTGACCTCAGGGTCTCAAGGACTTCTCTCTGCCATCTTACTTTGCTTCATCAATCCTCCTGGGGCCGTATCAACCCTTACTCCAATGTCCCGGCTCATTCTTAGTCCTTCGGGACCCAGTTCAAGTAAGAGCGCCCTCCAGAAAGCCTGCTCCCCCAAGCTCCTGGTCCTCCTGGACTCCCAGAGAACCTGCGCCCGTGTCTCTCGCAGCACTGACCATGCTGGGTTAAGGTTGCCGACTTTCTGGTCTATCTCCTCTACTAGATCTGGAGCAGCGTGAAGGGGCTGGCACATAGTAGGTCCCCACAAATGTTCATCCAGTGATGCAAGTGTCCCTAAAGCCACTGAGCTGTGCACTTAGAAATGGCTTAGCAAAGTAAAAGTCATATTATATATATGTTACCACAGTTTAAAAAATCCTCACTGAAGGAATAAATGGACAGACAGATGACCAGAGTATGCAGGGCCTCTCTCCATCACCTCCTTCACACTGTTCCACAGACACCCTTCGGCTCACAAGGACGGGTGCTCCTGCTACCTGATGCCAAGGTGTAGATCAAGGCAGTTGAGCAGACACTCGGTGAGCACCTGCTGTGTACCAGGAGCCACAGGGCACTAGGGACACAGAGCTGAACAGGCTATTGAATTGGCAAGGAGTCAGCTTGGCAGGGAGGGTGCTGTCTCTCCATTCACTGCCCACGCCCTATCTCAGGGGACCTCTTTCTCCATGGCTGGCTAGTTCTGGTCCCCCAGCACCCTGCTCTAGTCTCCAATATGCTTTTCCCCATTAGGATCTCTCCCCTGGAAAGGCAAAGCCTTTTCCTGAACTCTCCTCCCAGGAGCTGGGGAAAGGGGTGGCAAAGACTCAGGCCTGGGCTCTCAGCCCCTCCCCTTTCCTTCACCCTTCCCCCTCTTTTTTAGGAGAGGCAGGAAGAGGTGATTCTCTTTTTATTTTTATTTATTTATTTATTTATTTATTTATTTATTTATTTATTTATTTATTAAAGATTTTATTTATTTATTTGAGAGAGAGAATGAGAGACAGAGAACACGAGAGGGAAGAGGGTCAGAGGGAGAAGCAGACCTCCCGCCGAGCAGGGAGCCCGATGGGGGACTCGATCCCGGGACTCCAGGATCATGACCTGAGCCGAAGGCAGATGCTTAACTGACTGAGCCACCCAGTGCATTTTTTTTTTTTTAAAGATTTTATTTATTTATTTGAGAGAGAGAATGAGAGAGAGCACACGAGAGGGGGGAGGGTCAGAGGGAGAAGCAGACTCCCTGTCGAGCAGGGAGCCCGATGCGGGACTCGATCCCGGGACTCCAGGATCATGACCTGAGCCGAAGGTAGTCGCTTAACCAACTGAGCCACCCAGGCACCCGGTGATTCTCTTTTTAAAGAAATTCCCCCTGCAACTAAGAACACCTAGGAATCTTGCCTTCAAGGCCCTCATCCCTGGGGCATTCCTAGCTACCCCCACCAGGCCTTGGGGCCCCAGCCACAGGATGCCTTACCTCCCTCGATCTTCTCTGCGGCTGGCTTTCTGGAATGGTCCCTCTGGCTTGGGTTACCTCGCCAAGCTCTGAGCTCAGAGCCCTGGGGTTACTAGACAACCAGGCACCGCCCTCCACTCCTAGGAGTTTTTTGATGGACAGCTCAGGCGCCCTATCTTAGTGCTGCATCACTGACCGTGGTCGGGCAGTTACCTGGATCCCATTCCCCTTCCTGCCCCCTACTTCCCCCTTCACCCCTGCACACACCTCTCAATCTCCCACCGAAAGCAAGGAATCAAAGTGTGATGGCTTGTTACCCGTTACAACCTCAGGGATCGTCTGTCCCACACTCTCATTCTAGGGAGGAGGGGCCCGGGCTCAGAAAGCAGGTGGGACCTGCCTGAGGGCACAGAGCAGCTGTGTAGCTGGGATCAGGCCCCTGGTTTTCTGATTCCGGGCTAATTAGCCCGGGGTTCCTTCCACTGCACTGTGATTGCAAGCTTTAATGGGGCCTGGGTGGTCCTAGATGTGAACGCTTTCACACACACCCAGACACACACCTACGCACTGTGCTTCTGTGGGGTACGTTTCACATTCGGGAGCAGGGTTAAAGGCTGGTGGTCATCAGAAGAGTCTCTCGGCCCCCGAATCCTTTTCCCAGCTCTGCTGATCTACAACCTCCACGTTCTGCTTGATGAGAGGAGAGCAGGCCCCAGGACGACGGGCACCTACGGCGCTAACTCACGCAGGGTGGCCTGCAGCACAGAGCAAATGTCCTCATTTGCCGGCAGAGAGGTCTCTTTTAAGTAAGGAGGCCTTTGCCAGAAACAAAATTACAAGGAAGGGGGCGCCTGGGTGGCTCAGATGGTTAAGCATCTGCCTTCAGCTCAGGCCATGATCCCGGGGTCCTGGGATCGAGCCCCGTGTCAGGCTCCTTGCTCAGCAGGAAGCCTGCTTCTCCCTCTCCCTCTGCCTCTCCCCCTCCGCATGCTCTCTCTCTCTCAGTGTCTCTGTGTCTCCAATGAATAAATAATAATAAAAAAAAATTACAGGGAAGTCGCTAGGCCCCCCTGCACTGGGCAGCCTTTGCTGAGGGCCTGCTGTGGGTCCATACTGCGCTGGGTGCCACCGGCGGGGCCCACGGCCGAGGCGGGCCTTCTCAGCTGCCCACGGGCCGGCCTCCAGGACACCACCAGAGCCTGGCCAGCGCCGGGCAGCTCAGCCCATGGCCACTCAGCAGGCTTCCCTTAAAGGGAGAGATTTGGGGAGGGGGCAGGGACTGAAACTACGCTAGCCAAGTTCCGCTGACCTCTCAATGACCTAGGGATCGTTTCTGAATCATCTGCTTGTTTGATTTCCACTTTATTCATTTTTGTTTAAAGATTTTATTTATTTGGGACACCTGGGTGGCTCAGTTGGTTAAGCGACTGCCTTCGGCTCAGGTCATGATCCTGGAGTCCCGGGATTGAGTCCCGCATCGGGCTCCCTGCTTGGCAGGGAGTCTGCTTCTCCCTCTGACCCTCCCCCCTCTCATGCTCTCTCTCAAATAAATAAATAAATAATATTTAAAAAAAAAGATTTTATTTATTTGACAGAGAGAGACACAGCGAGAGGGGAACACAAGCAGGGGGAGTGGGAGGGGAGAAGTAGGCTCCCCGCCTCGCAGGGAGCCCGATGCGGGGCTCCATCCCAGGACCCTGGGATCATGACCTGAGCCTAAGGCAGACGCTTAATGACTGAGCCCCCCAGGCGCCCCTGATTCCCACTTTAGGTGATGTATTCTTGCTACTGTCTCCTCACTTGGCTTCCAGGCTCCACTGTGTCCTGGCTCCATTTCTTCCCTGTCTCCTTTGCTGGGCCCTCTGTCCACCCCTTGAACGCAAACAGTCCCCACCCCTCTGCCCTTCACTCTCTTACTGTATAGACACTTCCACGAACCTTCCATTCGCTGCTCTTATTTTCCCACCAGTCATTTCTAAATGTAGATTCTAGCCTTGGCTTGTCCACACGAAGTTCCCGTCTCCCCCCATCTACCCATCCCCTGTCCCCGGTGTTAGCCGGTCCACCAGGAACCCGGTCTGTCAGCTGGCACGGCGGGAGGTCCGTGACCCTCTCTGCTCCTGGGCTTAGCCCTGCCCGCCGGGTCAGCCCCTGAGCCCTCTCCGCAGAGCACCCACCCATCCCTGCGGTGTCGCAGCCCCAGCCGTGGAGGAGGCACAGCTGTGGGAACTGAAGCCTGGAGCTGCACTCTGAGTCTGTGTCCTGGCCCCACTGATTTTTAGCTGTGTGACATTCCTGAGCCTCAGTTCCCTCATCTGTATTACGAAGATCAAACAAGATGAGGCTAAATGAGGCTCCAGCGTACAATGAACACTCAGCGCCTGTCACTGCAGGACAGGATTGGTGCCCAATGCGGCCTGTTTGCGAGAAATACATCTCCGCAGGCCCTGTTTCCAGCCCCTGTTGCCCTGGATGGTGAACACAGTGTGAGTCAGCTGGGATTGCCCCCTCCTTTCTCCCACGGTGGAGGCCAAGTTGGAGGGAGTATGAGATGCTAAGACTTAGCCACCTATTTACAATCCACCTGGCCCTCTCAGGCCCAGGGGCCCTCAATCCAAGTAGAAGGGGGGTAGCTCATCCAGGTCCTTCCTTTCTGGCTGGGTTGGGGGTTTCTGCACATAAGGGCCTCATTACACAACTGTTTCCTGTCCTGGACTGCCCAGGTCCTTCCCAGAAAGCAGGGAGTGGGACCTCTGTCACCAGGAGTCTAGATTCTCTCTACTTTCCTGCATGGTGAGCAAAGGAGACCCTTCTGGTCTCAGGGAACGCCCACCCTCTTCAAACCCCACATCTCCTTCCATTTTGTCTCAGCCCTGAGTCTCCTCTGCTCCTCTGAAGGTTTGGATATTTTCGGTTTTCTACCCTTTCAAATCTCTCCCCTGAGGCTAGGAGCCTAGGCTGCTTTGCCGCTTGACTGGGGCATTGGTGGGTGGGAGGGAGGGCAAAAGGAGAAATACCGGATGGGGGAGGCCTATTAGATAACATAGCAAAAAAAATTTTAGGGCAAGTGTCATCATGTTTTTACTAGTTCAGACCTGACTGTCTTTTGCTTGTGCTGCTACTGTAGGTCTCTGCCCCTAGCCTCACCCTGCTCCAAGCCCCTGCTGCAAAAGGAGTCCTCCTAACATACAAACCTGCCCTTGACCTATGTGGAAGGTGTCCTTGGGCTGTGGCTGCTCCTCAGCCCGCTGCCCGTGCCCCTCCAGGCTCTCGTCCCGCCTCTCCCTGCCTGAGCTCTGTCTGTCTGTGCGACTGCACTGATTTTCATTTCCTGAACCCCCTCCTTGCTCTCACACGTGCTCTTTCGCTGACCGAAATGCCTCTCCTTCAGGCTGATGAATTCTTGCTCCCTCCCCAACCCAGATCAGCTGTCACCTCCACTAGGAAGTCTTCCTGCCCTTCACCGCCCTTAACCTCTTTGCAGCAGTGACCTCATCCCTCTGAATATCGCTGACCTCCAACGTATTTGACTTTATGTCTGTCATTCATTCCAGAACAGCAGGCTTTAGGGCATTAATTATGCTGACTTTTTTATTTTTATTTTTTCAGTAATCTCTACACCCAACGTGGCGCTCGAACCTACAGCCCGCAGATCAAGAGTAGCATGCTCTACCGACTGACCCAGCCAGGGGCCCCTAATTATGCGGCTTTCTCTCCGCATCCGCACCATCTAGTTCAGTGCAAGGGGGCCTGCAAGCTAGCAGGAGGCGGAGCGGCGTTCGTGGGAACACTAGGGGGACATGATGGCGGCAAGGGCAGCCGAGGAGCCCTAGGGGAACAGGAGACCGCTGGGCGGGGAGCGGAAGGCTGCTCCCACCGCCCCCGAGGGCCTCCTCCTCCGCCCCTGGCGGCGCTCCTGCCGTGGCGCCTGCGCGGCCTGGAACTACAAATCCCAGCGGCCCCCGCGGCCCGGGCCGGAAGTTCTGTCCGGCTGCGGCGACGGTGAGGGCGGCGGCCCGGCGGCGGGAGATTCAAACCTGGAAGGAGGAGGACCATGGAGCGGCGGAGAGCGGGCGCGGGCCCCGCGCTGTGTGAGTGCCGAGGGGCCGAGGAGGGCGGCGGGCCTGCGCCCCGCGGGGAGGGAGCCCCGGTCGGGTCTCCGGCGCGCTCGGGGGGGACCGGGAGCGGCGAGACGCCCCCCGACTCCGCCGCGCTTCAGAGCTTCCAGAGCTTTCTCCCTCGTCGCCAGATTCTGGGGCTGGGCGAATGTGGGTGGTCTGGATGGCCCCATAGGAAGGCAGCAGTTGCGCATGGCAGGCACGCTTGCCAGGCGCCTCCAGGGGACGGGACGCCCGCGGAGCTTGGCTTTCGAGGCCGCGTCTCCAGCCGCAGTGGGAATGAGCCGGGAAGCTTGTTTCCAGGGCGCACTGCTCAGCCCTGCCCCGCGGCGTCCGCTGCAGCGGGCCGAGGCCCTTGTCTGCTTTTGTTCTTTGTCTTTTTAAAGATTTTATTTATTTATTTGACAGAGAGAGACAGAGCGAGAGAGGGAACACGAGCAGGGGGAGTGGGAGAGGGAGAAGGAGGCTCCCGCGGAGCAGGGAGCCCGATGCGGGGCTCGATCCCAGGACCCTGGGATCACGACCTGAGCCCAGGGCAGACGCTTAACGACTGAGCCACTCAGGCGCCCCGCCCTTGTCTGCATTTGTTTTTTGTTTTTTTAAAGATTTTATTTATTTGACAGACAGAGACACAGCGAGAGAGAGAACACAAGCAGGGGGAGCGGGAGAGGGAGAAGCAGGCTTCTCGCTGAGCAGGGAGCTTGAGGCGGGGCTCGATCCCAGGACCCCGGGATCGTGACCTGAGCCGAAGGCAGACGCTTAACGACTGAGCCACTCAGGCGCCCCGCCCTTGTCTGCATTTGTTTTTTGTTTTTTTAAAGATTTTATTTATTTGACAGACAGAGACACAGCGAGAGAGAGAACACAAGCAGGGGGAGTGGGGGAGGGAGCAGGGAGCCCGATGCGGGGCTCCATCCCAGGACCCCGGGGTCATGACCTGAGCTTAACGACTGAGGCACCCAGGCGCCCCGCCCTTGTCTGCATTTGTTTTTTGTTTTTTATTTTTTTAAAGATTTTATTTATTTATTTGACAGAGAGAGACACAGCGAGAGAGGGAACACAAGCAGGGGGAGTGGGAGAGGGAGAAGGAGGCTCCCGCGGAGCAGGGAGCCCGATGCGGGGCTCGATCCCAGGACCCTGGGATCACGACCTGAGCCCAGGGCAGACGCTTAACGACTGAGCCACTCAGGCGCCCCGCCCTTGTCTGCATTTGTTTTTTGTTTTTTTAAAGATTTTATTTATTTATTTGACAGACAGAGACACAGCGAGAGAGAGAACACAAGCAGGGGGAGTGGGGGAGGGAGCAGGGAGCCCGATGCGGGGCTCCATCCCAGGACCCCGGGGTCATGACCTGAGCTTAACGACTGAGGCACCCAGGCGCCCCGCCCTTGTCTGCATTTGTTTTTTGTTTTTTATTTTTTTAAAGATTTTATTTATTTATTTGACAGAGAGAGAGAGAGCGAGAGAGGGAACACGAGCAGGGGGAGTGGGAGAGGGAGAAGGAGGCTCCCGCGGAGCAGGGAGCCCGATGCGGGGCTCGATCCCAGGACCCTGGGATCACGACCTGAGCCCAGGGCAGACGCTTAACGACTGAGCCACTCAGGCGCCCCGCCCTTGTCTGCATTTGTTTTTTGTTTTTTTAAAGATTTTATTTATTTGACAGACAGAGACACAGCGAGAGAGAGAACACAAGCAGGGGGAGTGGGGGAGGGAGCAGGGAGCCCGATGCGGGGCTCCATCCCAGGACCCCGGGGTCATGACCTGAGCTTAACGACTGAGGCACCCAGGCGCCCCGCCCTTGTCTGCATTTGTTTTTTGTTTTTTATTTTTTTAAAGATTTTATTTATTTATTTGACAGAGAGAGAGAGAGCGAGAGAGGGAACACAAGCAGGGGGAGCGGGAGAGGGAGAAGCAGGCTTCTCGCTGAGCAGGGAGCCTGAGGCGGGGCTCGATCCCAGGACCCCGGGATCGTGACCTGAGCCGAAGGCAGACGCTTAACGACTGAGCCTCCCAGGCGCCCCGCCCTTGTCTGCATTTGTAACAAGCACTGTGGGCTTCTTCCCTCGCCCCAGGTCATCATGCAGGTGGTCCACGGACCGCACTTGCAAAAGCACTGCTTTAGAAAGAGACTGGGGCTGCTGTCCGACCTTCTGAATGAAAGGCAAAGTCTCCTTCTTCCCGCCCTTCCCCTTTCTTGCCAGTAGGGTTCAAAACACAGAGTCCGTGTTCTCGCATCTGTTGAGGGAAAGCTAGTTCCAGACCCGGGAAGCACAGGAGGACCAACTTTTTCCAAGGCTCGTGTGTGTGTGTTTGTGTGTGTGTGTGTGTGTGTACAAAGCCCTGCCCGTCTCACACAGCCCTCAGTTCATAACTCTGAGGTGATGTCATTCGCTTACTGGTTTATTTTCCGTGCTTAGCAACCAGCGCTTGTTCCTTGTACACACCCTTATAGGAACTGATGGATTTTCTACAGTTGGCTGGTGCTTTCGGATCTGAACGTGGACGGGGTGTGTGTGTGTGTGTGTGTGTGTGTGTGTGTTAACTTGCTTAACTGCCAGTTCCAGTAAGCCCTGCCCCTCGTCCAAATCATGTTGCAGGATATGCAATATAAGAACATAAGATAAAGAGTAGGATTAACATTAAGTGTTGGGTCAAAGACAGACTTGTCTCTCTTCAGCCCCTTCTGTTTATTTCTTGTGTGTGTATGTGTACAACTTTTTCTCTCCCTGTCTGATTTTGTATTGTTTTCTCTAAGGAGACTCGAAAGGTGGGGGACCGTGAAAGGGGAGGAGAAAAGGAGGCTGAGGCTAAGGCGGAATATGTGTGCTGTCTCATCTAACGGATTTGGGGATCAGAGGACTGTCTGTATTTTATTTAGCTTGGAGATTATTTTCCTGCTCAGGTGACTTATACCAAAGCGGAGAGTAAAGGTATCTTTGTGATCTTTTAAGATTCTCTGTCCTTCCACTTAATCCCAAGTGAGTGCCCTTTTCCACATGGTTCCCTTTGTTGAACTACCTTTCCCCCTTTCCACCTGTTCATTCTTTAAGATCCTACTCATGGGTAGAACCCTTTGTTTCGTCTGCTGCTTGCATGATCTGTGATTATAATCAAACCTGTCACTTTAGGAACTGGAATTTTTCCCTTATATGTTTTTCTTCTCTAATGCTAATCTGTGTTTCTTGAGAATAAGGATCCACTAGCCCAGGCCCTGACAGATAGAAGGTAGTGCATGAATGAATGGTTCTTGAATGATGATTCCCAGTTGGTCCTGTTAGCCTAGCCTCTGGGAGGGGTCCAGGTCATGGAGAACTCAGGGGCTGTTAGGGATAAAATAAGGGGCTACGTTCCCAGCCGTGGAGGAGTCTGGACATCTGTGCTGGGAGCCCTGAGGGAAGGACTTGAAATAGATGGGAAGGAGGGGTCAGGAGATGGCTGGAGGGAAAGAGAAGGGAGTGCCTCTGACACAGGGGAGCCCCCTGTTAAGGGGTGCCGACCAGGGCAGCTTTATGGGATGCAGGCCAGAGATTGGAGCCAGGGGTGTCAGGAAGGGGGGGACGGATGTACGAGAGGTGCTTCAGGTCTCTGGGCAGAGTTGCCCAAGAAAGTCTGCTGAGAAGAAGCTTTGGTGCCATGGCCCTTTGTCTAACGCTCCTCTCCTCGACCTTGTCCCCCTTCACTCCTCAGATGAGCGCCTCACAGCTGAGGAGATGGATGAGCAGAGGCGGCAGACTGTTGCCTATCAGTACCTGTGTCGGCTGGAGGAAGCCAAGCGGTGAGTGGGGGGCCTGCCCCTTCTGGTCCCCCCCTTCTGCTTTCCCACCCTGCCCACCCCAGGCACCTGCCCCCTAGCCGATACAGAAGGAGAGGAGTCCGTTCTTTTTTTTTTTTTTTTTTTTTTTTTAAGACTTTATTTTGTTAGAACAGTTTCAGGTTCAGCAACAAGAGGAAGATAGAGATTTCCCAGGTACCTCCAGCCCCCACTGTCAACATCCGTAAGCATGGCACATTTGTTACAACTGATGAACTCACCTGGACACGTACTCTCCCCAAGTCCGTGGTTGACCTTAGGGATCACTCTTGGTGGTGTACATTCTGTGGGTTTGGACAAATGGTGAATGATATGTATCCACCATTATGGTATCTTAGAGTAATTTCACTGCCCTAAAAATCCTCTATGCTCTGCCTCTTTGTCCCCCATCCCACCCCTTGGCAGTCACTCCTCTCTCCTATCTCCATAGTTTCTCCACGGTTGGAATCATACAGTACGAGCCTTTGCAGACCGGCTTCTTTCACTTAGTTGTGTGCATTTGAAGTTCCTCCATGTCTTCTCAGGGCTCGACAGCTCATTTCTTTTTAGTGCTGGAGGATTTTCCATTGTCTGGATGTACCGCAGTTTATTAATCTGTCACCTACTGAAGGACATCTTGGTTGCTTCCAAGTTTTGGCAGTTATGAATGAAGCTGCTGTAAATATCTGTGTGCAGGTTTTTGTGTGGACATGTGTTTTAACTCCTTTGGGTAATTAGCAAGGAGCATGATTGCTGCATCGTACGGCAGGAATATGTTTAGTTTTGTAAGAAATCACTAAACTGGGGCGCCCAGGTGGCTCAGTCGTTGGGCGTCTGCCTTCGGCTCAGGTCATGGTCCCAGAGTCCTGGGATCGAGTCCCGAATCAGGCTCCCTGCTTGGCGGGAAGCCTGCTTCTCCCTCTCCCACTCCCCCTGCTTGTGTTCCTGCTCTCTCTTCTCTTTGTCAAATAAATAAATAAAATCTTAAAAGAAAAAAAAGAAAGAAATCACTAAACTTCTTCCAAAGTGGCTGCATCATCTCGCATTCCCAGGAGCTGTGACCGAGAACTCCTGTTGCTGCACGTCCTTGTCAGCATCCGGTGTTGTTAGGGGTCCAGATTTCGGTCATTCTAATAGGTGTGCGGTGGAATCTCATTGCTTTCATTTGCACTTCCCTGATGACATATAGTGGGGAGCATCTTTCCAGATGCTTAGTTCCCATCTGTGCATCTTCTTTGGCAAGGTGTCTGTGGCCCATATTTTAGTCAGTTGTTTGTTCTTTTTTTGTTGAGTTTTGAGTTGTGTGTGTGTGTGTGTGTGTGTGTCTGTGTCTGTGTCTGTTTTAGTAATCTCTGCGCCCAACGTGGGGCTCAAATTCATGACCCTGAGATCAAGAGTTGCATGACCTCACTGACTGAGCCAGCCAGGTACCCCATTCTTTGTGTATTTCAGATACTCGTCTTTTACCAGATGTATGTTTTGCAAATATTTTCTCCCAGAGTGTGTCTTGTCTTCTCATTCTCTTTTCTAGAACAGAAGTTTTTAATTTCATTTATTTATTTATTTTTAAGATTTTATTTATTTACTTGAGAGAGAGCAAGAGAGCACATGAGCAGGGTGGGCAAGGGGCAGAGGGAGAAGCAGACTCCCCACTGAGCAGGGAGCCTGATGTGGGGCTCGATCCCAGGACCCGGGGATCATGACCTGAGCCCAAGGCAGACACTTAACGACTGAGCCACCCAGGCACCCCACAAAGGCAGAGACTTAGCCAACTGAGCCACGCAGGTGCCCCAGAAATTTTTCATTTTAATTAAGTCCAGCTTTTCACTTATTTCTGTCAGCGATCGTGTCTTTGGTTTGTGTCTCAAATGTCATTGCCCGGGGTGGGGGTGGGCAGGGAGTCGTTGCCAGCGGCACCCAGCTGGCTCAGTCAGTAGAGCGTGCAACTCTTGATCTTGGGGTTATGAGTTCAAGCCCCAAATTGAGCAGAGAGATTACTAAAAAAAAATAAACTTTAAATTAAAAAATAAAAAGTCATCACCGCACTGAAGGTCACCTAGGTTTTCCCCTGTGTTCTAGGAGTTTTATAGTTTGGCATTTTACCTTTAAGCTGATCCATTTTGAGTTGATTTCTGTGAAGGGTGTAAAGTCTACGTCTAGATTTATTTCTTTTGCATGTGGATGTCTGGGTGTTCAGCGCCATTTGTTGAAGAGACGCTCTGCTCCATTGGATTGTTCTGCTCCTTCGTCAAAGATCAGTTGACTGTTGTTCTGTGGGTCTGTTTCTCTTCATTCTGTTCCACTGGTCTAACTTTCACTGAAAGCACACTCTTGATTACTGTGGCTAAGGTGGGCGTTGTCAGTCCTCCAACTTTGTTCTCTGCCTGCAGTATGGTGTTGGCCATTCTGGATCTTTTGGCTCTCCATACAAACCTTCGAATCAGTATCTTGATATCCACAAAATGGCAGTCTGCTTGGGATTGCACTGAATCCATAGACCCTTCCCGCCCACGAGTGTGGGGTATCTTTCCACTTAGTTTGGTTTCCCTTTGATCTTACTCATCAGGGTTTCATAGTTTTCCTCAGAGATCTTGTACGTATTTTGTTGGATTTATACCTAAGTATTTCATTTTTGGGGTGCTAACGGAAGCCGTATGGTGTTTTTAATTCCAAATCCCACTTGTTCACTGCAGCGCATAGGACAGTGACTGACTTTTGCGTGTTACCCTTGTGTCCCACAGGCTTGTGTGAGGTTTTGTGTTGCCTTCTTTCAGATTTTCCACCTAGACGGTCATGCCATCTGTGAGCAAAGACAGCACCACATCCTTCTATCCCCCTATATTCTTCAGCGCCTATCTCTAAATGTATGAACGTCTGCTCACGTAATAACCACAGCACCATCCTAATACCCAGAGAAGTTATTCGTTAATCCTTGGAAGATCAACACCTGGCCATTTTCAAATTTTCCTGATTGTCTGGAAAAATAGTCTATTTTTCAGTTGGCTTATTCAAATAAGGATCTAACAAAGCTCACATACTACATTTGGTTGTTGTGTCTCTTAAATCTTCTTTAATCCAGAATAGCCCCACCTCCCCATTGCAGTTCTTTATGTCACCGACTTGGTGAAGAAACCAGCTTGTCTGCCATGTAGACGCCTTCCGTTCTGGGTTTGTCTGTTTGCTTCCTTGTGTCCGCCGGCTTGCTCCTCTGTACCCCGTGTTTCCGCCTCTAAGGCAGCATAAAATGCTTCATTCTTTCCTTGTAATCCATAGTATATTTTTAACGGTCTCCAGAAAAGCAGGCAGCGTGGGGAGACAGGACAGCAGGTGTGTGTGGCCGGGAAGGCATAGAGCGAGGTGTGACCGGCTCTCTCTGAGGATGGAGGCTTTCCTGTAGGCGTCTGTGCGGGGAGAAGTTTGGAGGCCCCGGGCCACCATCAGTAACAGTATGCTTCACGTGTCCCCCCCCCCACCCCCCGGCGTGCTCCCACTCGTCAGCTCGCGCACCCCCTGTGTGGCCGCGCTCTCTTCAGTTCGCAGGTTACACAGTGAGGCTTCGAGAGGGGTTGGGGGGCAGATGGTGTGCAAAGCTGCTCCGCCGATTCCAAGGGCTCTGGCCTTTCTGTCCCTTTGTGCTGCTCCCTCCCATCAACCCCGGGGGCCCCCACGACCCCCATCGTCATCAGAGCTGGGCTCTGAGCTGTGTAGACGTGACCTTCAGGCCTGGGTTCTCAGAAAACACGCAGAGTGAGAGCCGTGCTCTGACCACACTGAGAGACGGTCTACGTGCAGCGGGTAAAGGCCTCCCCGTGGATGCACAGGTTTAGGATCTGTCAGGGAAGATTTCCAGGGGTGAGCAGGGGCTGAGGACTGGCCATTCCAGTGCTGGGGCGGCTTGGGGTCAGGTGGTAGCAGCCAGACCGCGGGCAGAGAGGGGAGCCGGGAGTGGGGGCAGGGACAGCGACAGGGACAGCTCCCTGACCGAAGCTGCAGCGTCCCCACAGGAGGCCCCTCTGTCGGGGTGGGGGCAGGTGCCGGAGTGGGTGGTAGGCGCTGTCCTGCTCTTGTGTTTTCAGCTGGATGGAGGCCTGCCTGAAGGAGGAGCTTCCTTCCCCGGTGCAGCTGGAGGAGAGCCTCCGGAATGGAGTGCTGCTGGCCAAGCTGGGCCACTGCTTTGCGCCTGCCGTGGTTCCCTTGAAGAAGATCTATGATGTGGAGCAGCTGCGGTACCAGGTGGGGAAGGGCGGTCTCTACCTTCTAGCCGCTTCCTCTCAAACTCCCCCTTCTCCTCAAGGCTGTGGCAGTAGGGTGACCGTGTAATTTACTGTCCAGACCTGGACACAGTTGAGGATGAAAGGGGGCCCTATCAATCACTGCACGGGGCCAACAGGAGTGGCTGGGGTCCCTGGCCAGACACTGCGTGCGGGCTTTAGCAGCAAGGGACTCTCGCTAGGTGGGCCCTGAGATGCCCCAGGTAGGAGACTTCTAAGCAAGTTGACACTCAGAGGCTTGTGGGCTTTGCCACCATAACGGTACTCCCGGGCCCACTGCCCCTTCCCTGCACCTTGGCCAGCCCGGTCCAGCCCTTGTCTCCTTCCCGCCTCACCTCCGGACTCCCCTTTCCTCGGAACACTTCCTGGGTTGTTAATCCCACATCTGTGCCTTCCTTCCTAAATGTCCTGCCAGCTCAGCCATTCCTGGCGGTTTCCATCTGTCCTGGAGGGCCAGGGGATGGAATATGAGAAACCAATAGGCCAGTGTCCTCTGGCTCCCTCTGCCCTCAGGCCTCCAAGCTGTGGTCTGGGCTCTGCCCACAGGGAACCCTGAGAACCATAGAAATAGATTCTCATCTCTTCCCTTCCCTTTCAGGCAACCGGCTTGCACTTCCGGCACACGGACAACATCAACTTTTGGCTGTCTGCAATAGCCCACGTCGGCCTGCCTTCGGTAACACTGGGCCTCAGGATCGGGGTTCATCTTTGCTCTCCACCAGCCCCCAGTCCCCGCATACATGCTTTGTCCCCCTGGGACCCTTCAGCCCTCACCGTCCTGCGTCTCCTGAACAGACTTAATCGGAGGGTTTTGATGGCGCTGCCCCTCCTTCTGTGGGTGGGGGGCAAGTGGAGGGAGATGGAGGCTCCCCCACCCAAGCTGCAGCGTCCACATTAGTGAGCGAGACCCCTGTGTGGCCCAGGAGATGGGCTCGCGTTAGCCGCCTTCTTCCCGCCAGTTTCAGGGCGTGAAGCAAGGGCACGCAGGCCACGTCCCCCGGGGGTGGACTCGGAAGCCTGGGCCCCGGAGCCCTGCTGCACACGTCCTGCATGTCACCTGGCTCTTTGGACCTTACGTGTTTCTTCACTGTAAAAGGGGCATGGTGATCCACGGACAGTTTGTCAGGAGGACCGGATGATCTGCACGGTTCCCTCTGCAAATTGTAGAGAACGGGCCGCATTAGGGCACACTAGGACTCTACAGTGTGTCTCTTCCGGGGAACTGAGAGAGGAGGCGGCAGTAAAGAAAGGCTTGGTGGGAGGCAGGGGCAACAGAGGTGTCTGTCCTCAGTGAGGCGGGAACCCTGTGACATCTCCTAGGAATCTGAGGTAGCCAAGAGGTTTTGAGGTTAGACCTCACTAGTCACCGGGGGGCACGGCCATGCCTCCGAGGGCCCCCGCTGCTCAGAGGCCTCTGGCTTAGAGGCAGGGATGAGTGCGCTGCCCCCTTCGTGGTCCCGGATAGCGTGTGCCTCGTTGGGCCTCCGTGGGAGCATGGCCACCTGTCCGGTGAGAGTCCAAGGCGAGGGGCACAGGCTCGCTGTGTCTCTAGGATGGACGGGGGGCCTCTTTCTCCTGGAGGATACAGCCTGCGTCCTATAACCTCAACCGCCCTGCCTGTGTGTTTGGCTGGGCTTTGGTTCAGTATGTGGCCCCAGGGCCTTGCTTTAACACTGAGTGTGTGGGTGCCTTCCTTCCTAAATGTGCCGGCTGTAAATGGCTGGGGAGACTGACCGAGAAGCCCCAGGCAACAAAGGGGCACACACCCACCCAGGTGGGAGAGGAAGACCGTGCCTCAGCCCCTCTCTCTATGGCTGGTGCTGCAACTTTCCAATGGCAGTGACCTGCTGGCTTCCCCTCCAGACCTTTTTCCCGGAGACCACAGACATCTACGACAAGAAGAACATGCCCCGGGTGATCTACTGCATCCACGCGCTCAGGTGAGAGACCCCAAACTTTTGTCCTCCAGTTTCCTCTTGGTGGATGCAACCAACAGTTGGCAACAGATGTTGGAGCAGGAAGGAGGGCGGGTAGGCCACCAGGAGCACTTCTTAGGAGAGGGAGACTTTAGATTTTTATAGTTGTGTCTAGATTCATGTGTGTGTTTTTAAAGATTTTATTTGAAAGAAAGAGAGCGTGTGCACGCTGGCGGGAGGGGCAGAGGGAGAGGGAGAAGCGGACTCCCTGCTGAGCAGGAACCACCCCCCACCCCCCCACCCCCCGCCAACTGGGGACTCGATCCCAGGACCCTGAGATCACGACCTGAGCCGAAGGCAGACGCTTCACCAATGGAGCTGCCCAGGCGCCCCTCGTGTGCATGTTTGTGGACATGTGTGTGTGTGGGGGGGATTCATGGGGGTGAAGAAAGGGGCAGCAGGGAAGGGTCTTCCACTTGTGACTGGGCACAGAAGAATCAGAACAGACCCCATCAAGAGTGTCGCGTGCAAGTCACTTAGTAGGAGTGGTGATGGCTGTCTGGTTCTACCCACGGCCAGCCATTAGCAACCAGTGGCTAAATCTTTTTTTTTTTTTAATTTTATTTATTTATTTGAGACAGAGAATGAGAGAGACAGAGAGCACATGAGAGGGGGGAGGGTCAGAGGGAGGAGCAGACTCCCTGCAGAGCAGGGACCCCGATGCGGGACTTGATCCTGGGACTCCAGGATCATGACCTGAGCCGAAGGCAGTCGCTTAATCAACTGAGCCACCCAGGCGCCCCACCAGTGGCTAAATCTTAAAGTGACCAAACTGTCCCTGTGTCTGCCACGTCGCCTCCTCCTGACTTCGTTTCCCACGTCCCTGTGCCTGGTCCTGCGGGTCTCTGCTTATGACGCCCCATCTCTGAACAGCTGCTACGGCCGTGCGTCCTTCTCTGGGGGTCCTGGTCACCCGACCTCTTGAGCATCCTGTCTCTCCTGTAGCACTTTTCTCAGGCTCACTTCCAATAATGCCACTCCCTGTGGATCGGGGGGCCTTGGTCCCCACGTCCAGGTCCCTGTGGCATCTCGTGCAGACCCATTTGTCTAGCGCGTCAACATAAATAAGCCCCAATGCCTTCCCTTCTTTTCTAGTCTCTTCCTCTTCCGGCTGGGACTGGCCCCTCAGATACATGATCTGTATGGGAAAGTGAAATTCTCAGGTGAGCCTAGCTCCTCCCCCTGCCACTTGTGTGGGTAGGTTTCGGGGGCTCTGGCCCTGAGGAAAGGCACGTGTGGTGTTGTTGCAGCCGAGGAACTCAGCAACATGGCCTCTGAGCTGGCCAAATACGGCCTCCAGCTGCCTGCCTTCAGCAAGCTCGGGGGCATTCTGGCCAATGAGCTGTCGCTGGACGAGGCTGCAGGTAGGGGCTGGGCTCTGCCTGCGGGGGTGGGCTCAGTGAGAACGGGAGGACTCTGGGCCTCAGATGGATTCTGGGTGCCTCTCATCAGTAGGCAGAGCTGCCAGGCCTCCTGGGTGGGAAAAGGGAATGACATCAGAGAGGCTGCGGCTGGCCGTGCTGCAGCAGTCTGGGGTTTGTCTGGCCTCCTGACCTTGTTTTTGCACCCCTCCCAGTCCACGCAGCTGTCCTTGCCATCAACGAGGCCGTGGAGCGAGGGGTGGTCGAGGACACCCTGGCTGCATTGCAGAATCCCAGTGCCCTGCTGGTGAATCTTCGAGAGCCTCTGGCGGCCATCTACCAGGAGCTACTGGCCCAGGCCAAGGCGGAGAAGGCCGCCAGTGCCCAGACCCGCGTAAGGAGGAGACTCGGGCGCTGAGCGCTGGGTGGCCCGGAAGACCTGCAGCGGATGGGACTCCTGTGTGTCCTGTCCCACGCCCCAGAGTTGCTGAGGGAAAGTGTCACTTGTGGGTTCTTGTAGAGAAAGAGGAAAGCACCGGGGAGAATAATGATGATTTAGAGGAGAAGGCAGGAGGGGGTTCTGGAGCCTGGATGTTCGGGGTGGGCTGAGGCAGGGACGTAGGACTGGATGAGACCAACAGGAGATGCCAAAGGCAGGCCTGGAGCCCTGGGTTCCCCAGAATCCTGGCCAGACTGCCCTTTGGCTGGGGCAGAGTGGGGGGTAGGGTGGGGGGAGAAGAGACAAACAGGGAGGAGCCCATGTCCCAGGCCTTGCTCTCGGTGCAGGATGGTGGAGAGAGCCGGGATGTGTATGATAGCTTCCTGACTCAGGCTGAGATCCAAGGCAACATCAACCACGTCAACGGTGAGAGAAGTGGGCCATGAGGTCTTGGGGTGCTCTTGGGGTGAGCCCCCATATCGGGCAGTTTGGGGGTGGCTCTCGCTTGGGCCAGCCCTCATGTCTCAGGGAAAGATCCAAGTCAAGAAGCAGCACGTGCTGGGCTGTATGGCTGTCCATGTCTAGAGAGGTGGCCCCATTGAGGGCGTTTCTGTTTGGATGGAGATCCACGGGGAGGGCAGAGGCAAGAACAGACCTTCCAGCTCTTGGGGCCAGGGGCAGCCGGACCGGGTCCTTCTTGAGAGGGAGGTGTGAGGAATGGATGGGGGAGGGGGTGGGAGGGGCTGCTGGAAGGCTCAGGATGGAGGAGGCATCGGCCTGTTTGGGGCAGGACGTCCTGAGGGTCTGGGACGGTGCTGTGGGAAGGCTGCGAAGATCCTGCTGAGGGTTTGGGGCTGGGGCGGGGTGGGGAGCTCTGGGCCGGTGGGAAGAATAGGGCTGGGCTTTCACATGTTGTCCACTCTGGAGTCTTGGTCTTTTGCAGTCCATGGGGCTCTAGAAGTTATTGATGATGCGCTAGAAAGACAGAGCCCTGGCGCCCTGCTGGAGGCCCTTCTGGACCCTGTGCTGGCCCTGCGAGGGGTCCGGAGGGACTTTGCTGACTGGTACTTGGAACAGCTGAGCTCAGACAGAGAACAGAAAGCACAGGTCAGGCTCCGGTACTGCCCCCTGCTTGGGGGGTTGAGGGCTGGGGGCGGGCCTCTGCCTGGGCATCACCTCCGGTGCCCGCTGGTGTTCAGCAGTGCCAACTACATGTGCGAATGATTACATCACCCCAAAGCCTAATGGCATACACTGACGGGGGGAGCCGGGGGCAGCCCGATGGGCGGTGACAGACTCCCCCGTTGCCGGAGCGGGGCCTCAGCGCGGCGGTCTCGTCTCCTCCCTGATGCGGCGTCTCTGTTGTCCGGGTAGCTGTCAGTGCTTGCCTGGTGAGAAGAAGGCAGAGGCTCGAGGCGGGGTGGTCAGGGGGTGCTGGGAGCCGGTTCACGGCCCAGGGCTCCGCTCGGCTTCAGCCCTTCCCCTCCCCAGGAGCTGGGCCTGCTGGATCTTCTGGAAAAGGAGGAGGTCCAGGCCGGTGTGGCTGTAGCCAACATGAAGGGTGATCAGGAACAAGCCAGTAAGTCTCCCCTGAGGCCTGGCCGGGCCGTCACTGCCGCCACTGGCCCTGGGCGGGCTTCCGCAGAGGGCTGTGCGGACCGCTGCCGGCGGGGGCCTCTCCCCCTCCCTGCCCGGCCCAGGCCGCCTGGAGGCACAGGACAGTGAGCTTCATGAAGGCCGTGGGGTCGAGATGGTCTATCCTGCGGGGCTGGCTCTGGGGCGGGTAGCTCTCTGCAGGGCACTTCCCCTGTGTGTGGCCGCTTTCAACCTGCTTGAGGCCTTTGGCTTCTCCAGTGTAGTGATTTTCCAGATGAGAGAGAAACGCATGATCCCACTCAGTTCCCCTTAAAGACACTGTGTGCAGATATAATTCTTTATTGGAGGAGCGTGTTAGTGACCGTGTCCCTCCCGGGGGTCAGCCCGCCCACGGCAGGAGCGAGACGAGGCTGAGTGTGGGGCTGGAGCCCATGGCCACCAGGCCTGTCACAGCCGCGGGCGCTTCCTGCGGTGCTGGCCGCTTGAGGTCATCGGCTCTCCCGTTGCTGGTGCACAGGCCTGCTGTTCACGTCTTTGTGGAGCGTCTGCAGGCCTTCCTGGGCTCCTCCATCCATGCTTCAGCCGAGACTTCAGTCCCATCCACTCAGCCAGGCAGATGAGACCTGCGGTTCTCCCTTCCCTTCTCTGCCCAAATGGGCTGCTCTTCCCCGGCCTGCCCCACCGCTGGGCCTCTGGTTGTCTGGGTTTCGTTTCTGCACACTGTCACCCATGGAGGGCGGGCGACAGCGTCCAGCGTGGCCTCCACTGCTTCCGTGCTCCCCTGACGGCCGGAGCTCTGGGGGACGGAAGACAGCGCTGACATGGGGTGACTGGTCTTCATATTCTCATTTCTCCCCGTAGATCCACCTTCTTGACGCCAGGGCCCAGATCTGGCATTTTCCAAGCCCTGGTGTTCGAGACCCCATTGATGCCCCATGGCCCCTTCAAGCTTACTCCTGCTGTTTGTGGCCCAATGGTTCCACTTTGGGGCTGGTTGCTTGTCCCTTTGTGCTGTCGGCAAGATTTGGCCCCTGGAGCCCTTGACTGACCCTTCTCAGCTGCGCTCCACAGTCCTGCCAGTCTTGTCCCCTCCATCAGGCGGCCACTCTGACCTGCCACGCTGCTCCATCTCTGGGCCTGACAGGTTGCTTCTTCCAGCACCTTGTAAAGCCACCCAGCACCTCTTCCTCCTAAGCACTTAGAAACTTCTTTTGAACCTAGCAGAAGGCAGAACAGTTGTGCTTTCTTTCTTTCTTTTTTTTTTTTTAATTTTTTTTTTTTTAAGATTTTATTTATTTATTTGACAGAGAGAGACACAGCGAGAGTGGGAACACAAGCAGGGGGAGTGGGAGAGGGAGAAGCAGGCTTCCCGCTGAGCAGGGAGCCCGATGCGGGCCTCGATCCCAGGACCCTGGGATCATGACCTGAGCCGAAGGCAGACGCTTAACGACTGAGCCACTCAGGCACCCCTCTTTCTTTTTTTTTTTTTTTTTTAAGATTTATTTATTTGAGGGGCGCCTGGGTGGCTCAGTCGTTGAGCGTCTGCCTTCGGCTCAGGTCGTGGTCTCAGGGTCCTGGGATTGAGCCCCGCATCGGGCTCCCTGCTCCGCGGAGAGCCTGCTTCTCCCTCTCCCACTCCCCCCGCTTGTGTTCCCTCTCTTGCTGTGTCTCTCTCTGTCAAATAAATAAAATCTTTTAAAAAAAAGAAAAACTATAGTCTTAAAGAAAAAAAAGATTTGTTTATTTGAGAGAGAGCATGCGGGGTGTGGGGGAGGGGCAGAGGGAGAGAGTCCCAAGCAGACCCCTGCAGAGCACAGACCCAAGGCTCCATCTCAGGACCCTGAGATCATGACCTGAGCTGAAACCCAGAGTCAGACGCTCAAGTGACTGGGCCACCCATGCACCCCAAGGCAGAACAATTTTGAAGAGCAGTTGCCAATTTAGCCAGGAGAGTGGGACGGGCCCTGGGTGCCCAGCCTGTGCAGCCCTCTCCCTCCTCCCCTGCAGTGCTCCAGGCCGTGTGCAGGATCAACAGAGCCATCCAGAGCGGGGTGGCCGCTGCTACCGTGAAGGCGCTGGCGTGCCCCGAGGCCCGGCTGCCTGCAGTGTACCCCCACGCCCCGGCTGCGTACCAGCACGAGCTGACGGTGCTCCAGCAGCAGCGGGGAGGGGTGAGCCCAGGCCACACCCCCAGTGCAGAGCACCCTCGGCGGGCCTGGGGAGGGACGTGGGCCGCCGTCCTTGCCGTCCTTAGCGGGTCCTCGGTGCTAGAGCTCCTGCAGGGGTAGACCCTTCGAGTGGTAAAGCCTAGCCAGCAGGCACTGCTCTACACACACTCCTTTAATCATCATTCAATGTTCCCTGCAAGAACGTTATCGGGCAAGTCAGATTTCCGTTTTAGAGACAAGGAGAGTGAGATGCAGAGGCGGACACGGCTCCCAACAGCTGTAGCTGGCCGTGCTGGGAGCGAACGCAGAAGCACGGAAGCCCGCGCTGCTCACCGCTCTGTGTGTCCCCCCCGCCCCGTGTCCAGCCAGCGGGGCGGCCCTCCTGGGAGCTGGAATACACCCGAGGTCCAGATAGTCACAGGGAGGGAGAAGGGATGATGTCAGGGTTGGAGGACTTCAGACTAGGAAATGGAGGGAGCAGAGCTGGGAGTAAGTCTGGGAAGGCTTCCTGGAAGAGAGGAGCCCCGTGCAGAATCAGACCCACGGCAGGAATTTTAGAGCATGACCCTGGTCCTGGCCCTGAGGAAGGGCGCGGTCTCCACATGGGCGGCTGCCATCTGGGACGCGTGCTGGGAGGTAACTTCCAGCCCTCTGCCTCCTTGCCCTGTGACCTGTGACCTCAGGCAAGTGAGTGACCGGTCTGCCCCTCAGTTCATGAAGCGGGAGCAGTAATGTATTTAGCACATGGGCTCGTTGTGAGGATTAGAGTCACCGCACGCATTAGCTGTGAGCCTGGCGCGTAAGCCCTGCTGCTGGGGTTCTCCTTGCCGGGATCCTGTCTGGGGGGGACCGGACGGTGCTCCGGACATGCGGAGCAGCTCACACTGGGGTTTGGAAAGGAGAAGCCTGGGCCACCAAGTGGGGCCAGGGCCTCGGGAGTGTGGTGTGGCACAGAGGGGCCTCTTTGTCCTCCTCTCTGTCCCCCGGGGCCTTGCACACTTCCTGGTGCGTGCTAGGAACCAGCAAGGAGCCCACGGGGCTCACTGGTCATGTGTGGGCCCTGGAACCCAGTGTGGGTTTAACTTCCATGACTATGGGCTCCCCTGGGAAAGGGGAATCTTAATGGCACCTCCCTCCCCGGCCCGATAGGAAGACGAATGATACTGTGTGTGAGGCGCTTACCCACTGAGCACACAGGGAGCGCTCTCGGGTATCAGGTATGGTTAGCCAGTGAGTGAAGGAGGCCACTGGGGCTTGGGTTAGAGACCGGGATGTAGGGCCGCCTTCAGGGCAGGATGGCGGTGGCCCCAAGCCCATTGCCAGCCCCGTGGGAATCGGCGCTCCCCTGTTGCAGGGGCTCAGCCACGAGGAGCTCTTTGTCGCCGTGGAGATGCTGTCGGCCGTGGTCCTGATCGACCAGGCACTGGAGGCCGGGGACGTCGGCAGCTTCTGGAGCAGTCTGGTGAACCCCACCACGGGCCTGGCCCAGGTGGAAGGAGAGAACGCTCAGCGGTGAGGAAGGTTTAACCCCGTGTCCAGAGGGAGGGCGGTGGAGGCAAGACTCGGTTCTGCATGGGGACCCGCCTTCAGCACTGCCCTGCGCTGGGCCCGGCCCCTCTCTGGGTCTGTTCGCAGCTCCTTGGCCCGGCCCGTGCCTCGTCCTGGGAGCGGGGCTCAGTCATCCCCCCTTCCTGCATGTTCCACGCTTCCTAGAAGATCCTTGGGTGCTAGATACTGTCCCGGGGGCTGGGGAACAGAGTGAACAAAACCAAGTTCCTGCTCTCCTCCAACCGACTTGCTAGTGGAGGGGGACAGACAGAAGCCAACATGGCAGGACTAGAAGGGAGGATTCCATGGCCCAAACCAGCCTGGGCCAAGGGGGTGAACGGTGGGGATGTGCTGGGGGTTAGGGAAGGCCCTGTTGGTAAGGGGGCTTTGGGAGGGACCTCAGAGCCTCTGTGATTGCCCGGGGGCGTGCGGGGCACAGGCTTGGAGTCAGACGGGTGCTGGGCGTGGTAGGGTGGAGCAGCAGAGACCACGCTGTGGCCTTGGCTTTCCCTGTGAGCGAGAAGGAAGCCGGGGGGCTGGGGGGGCTTCAGCGCGGAGGGACGGTCCGGGCTACGTTTGCCAGGCTCACTGGCTGCTCAGCGAGGACGGGCTCCCAGGTTGGCCGGACAAGCAGGCAGCCTCCAGGCCAGTGTGAGGGACACTTGGCCGAGGGCGGGGGCCGTGGAGGTGGCGAGGGGGAGTCTGGTTTGGGATCTGACGGGATCTGGTTGTGTGTGGATATGGGCTGTGAGAGAGAGTGTGGTTGGATTTGACGCCAAGATCTTTGTCCTCAGAGGTTGGAGTGAATGTTGGCCAAAGTGGGCAGGACTGGGAGACATAGGCTGAACGGGGGTTCAGCTCAGGTCGGGTCTGGGGCGCTCCTCAGGCATTCACAGGGAGGCATGAGGGGGCAGCTGGTCTTCATGAGTGGGCTGCAGGTGTACTCTGGGGAGTCATTAGGATATGGTGTCTCGAGCCAGGAGGTCGGGATAGGGGTATACAGCCTGAGCGGTGGGAGGCTCGGGCGTGTAGACGTCAGGGAGGAGACCAGCACAGGGGCTTTGAAAGAACGACCCACAGGGTGCGAAGAGCACCAGGAGCACGTGATGAGCGGGAGGCCGAGCAGTGTTCAGAAGTGCCCTCACTCCCAGCTGACGATGCCCCTGCTGCTCACCCACTCCTCCCCCTGCTGCCAGTTACTTTGATGCTCTGGTGGAGCTGCGACGTGCACTGGACGGGGCCGTCTTGAGCTGGAACGACCTGCAGGCCACTGTGCACCAGGTCAACGCCCAGGTGCAGGAGGAGACCGACCGTGAGTGGATCCAGGGCAGGGGAGGCAGCTGGGCCTGCGCAGCCCATCCCTTACCGTAAGTCTGGGCCCAGTGCCCACCTAGATCTCTCTTTCCCAGAGGTCCTCGCGGTCAGCCTCATCAACGAGGCTCTGGACCAGGGCAGCCCCGAGAAGACCCTGTCTGCCCTCCTGCTTCCCTCGGCCGGCCTGGACGACGTCAGCCTTCCTGTCGCCCCTCGGTACCATCTCCTCCTCGTGGTGGCCAAGAAGCAGAAGGCCCAGGTGAGGTCTGAGTGGGCTGGGTTGGTCCCCCAAGCAGGAAGAGCATCCCCTGTGGGTAGAGCTGTGCCCAGGATGTGCCCTGGGAGAGCCCAGTCTGATGACACTGTCCCTTCTGGGGGTGGAGGGCAGGAGGGGCCGTGGGGGAAGGTGGCCATTGGACCGGGCCCTGCCCCGAGCTCCCGTCGTCAGCGTGCAGAGAATGGTGGGGCCTTGTGGGTGGCAAGAGCGCAGGCCTGGTGGCCAGGCAACCAGGCTGGACTTCCGCGCTGACACTTAGTGACCACATGACCTCTAGCAAATCCCTAAGGTCTCTGAGTTCTGCTTGTTCATCCGTAAAATACTGCGCGTCCTGGCCCTCCATACCTTCCGGAAGGGGGAATCCCCCGCGTCGGAGAGCGTGGCGGGGTTCTGTGTGGCTCCAGGCGGTGCCGAGCAGTTGGGGGCTAGGCCTGTGGGCCTGGCTGCTTGGGTTTGCGTCCTGGCGGCCAGCCCTGCATGCGTCTCACACCGTTCACTCCCCTGCAAGCGTTTGCCGGTAACGAACTTCTCTCCGGGTCAGGGCTGTCGGGAGCAGGATGGCGGCAGTTCTAGCTAACACGGACTGGGCTCTTCTCTGCCGAGCGTTGTTTGTGTGCTTGGCGAATGTGGGTTCTTTTTTTTTTTTTTAAAGATTTTATTTATTTATTTGAGAGAGAGAGAATGAGATAGAGCATGAAAGGGTCAGAGGGAGAAGCAGACTCCCCGCCGAGCAGGGAGCCCGATGTGGGGGGACTCGATCCCGGGACTCCAGGATCATGACCTGAGCCGAAGGCAGTCGCTCAACTGACTGAGCCACCCAGGCGCCCTTGGCAAATGTGGGTTCTGAAGAAAGTGCTTTACTTTTATTTTTATTTTTTTTAAGATTTTATTTATTTATTTGAAAGAGAGGGAGAGAGCCTGAGCAGGGGCAGAGGGAGAAGCAGACTCCCTGCTGAGGAAGGATCCCGATGCAGGACTCGATCCCAGGACCCTGGGATCATGACCTGAGCCGAAGGCAGACGCTTAATGACTGGAGCTGGCGCCCCAAGAAAGTGTTTTAGAATGCTGCCTGGGACATAGTGTTCGAGCAAATGTCTATTTAGAAATTCCCTCTGCTAATGAGGAGCATCGGGAGGGAGCAGAGTCTGGGGTTGGGGTTGGGTGAGGCACGGGAGTGGGGAACCCTGCCTGACCATGTGGCTGAGTGAGTCTGTGGTCGCATATAACCCAGGCACTGCCTGGTGCGGTAGAAACGTTTAGAGCAGGAGTGGACAGACAGGGTGGAGGTCGGGGTCAAGGTCGGCCTGGGAAGGTGTGCATGGGGGCGCAGGGGAATGGGAAGCAGGAGCAGGAAGCGGGAGCCTCCAGTGTGGGCGTTCCCTGGCTGTGGCTGGGGCACAGGGGCAGGGAAGTGAGCTGCTCGGAAGGCGGAGGATATTGAGGGCTTCCAAGGGTTCTGGGAGTGCTGCACCCCAGCCAAGCTAATGCTTGGCCAGCCTGAAAGCAGACCGGGAAAGAACCTTCTGAGCCGGCAGGAGCCCCGGGAAGCGACAAGGCCACACCTGCATGTGGCAGGTGGAAGGAGCAGGCATGGCTGTCCCTGGGGCTCCCGCAGCCTGCCTGTACTTTGGTTCTCGTGCAGCCGAGCCTGGGGCCTGGGGCGGCTGGCCCGGGCTCTCATCATTCCCATCTCGACTTCCTAGGCGACCGGGGACCCCGGAGCCATGCTCTGGCTAGAAGAGATCCGCCAGGAGGTGGCTAGAGCCAACCAGGACACAGACGCTGTGCAGAGAAGTACATGGGCCTGGGGGCCCCGCAGGAGTCCAGGGGAGGGCTGTGGGGAGGGGTGTGGGCTCCACACTCAGCCCCTCTCCCTTTCAACCTCTGTGGGGAGGTGGGCCAGAATCAGAACAGGGCCTCACCGCTTGGCCTGGACGCTAGGTCTCCTAGCTGCAGCTGGGCAGGGAAGTCTCAGGGGCTGAGAGCCCACTCCACGCCTTCCAGGTGCTCGCCCCAAAGCGTGAGCACGGGAAATCAGGCAGTGGCCAAAGGTCCACCCCATCCTGTGCTGGTACCTGGAGTTCGGGGTCCCGCTGTCAGCTCCGGTTGTGGGGGGCAGGAAAGACTGGCTGTGAGGACAAGTGGGCAGGACCAGTGCAGACGCCGGCGTTCTGTGGGTCCTAGTAGCGTCTGGGGTCCCTCTGTCTGTTTGTCTGTCTGAGTGACACGAAGGCAGGTGTCGCACTTCTTGGATTTTATTCTCCTCTGAAAAAACTGCCTTGAGGTTCTCTGCCCGCATTCTGCCTTTGAGCTTCTGTACAAGAGACCTGAGGCTGTCCTTTGACCCAGCCCCAGCCAGCCCCATGCTGCCTCCTCCAGGAAGCCTTCCTCGACTGCTGCCTTTTCCTCCAGGCACAGCTGCATGCTGCTGTGTTCATCTGGGTCTGCACCCATGCTCGGATGTGCCCTGTCCCTTCCCATCAGATGGGGGGGTTGTGTCCCCCTTTTTTGAATCCCTCCCCCATGGATAGGACAGGGCCCAGGGGAGGGACTTGGGGAACGGGTGAGGACCAACCACTCCCTCCCGATGCCCCTGTCAGTGGCTCTCGGTGTGGCCGCCATCAATCAGGCCATCAGGGAGGGCAAGGCAGCCCAGACGGAGCGGGTGTTACGGAACCCCACCGTGGCCCTCCGAGGGGTGGTTCCCCACTGTGCTGACAGCTACCAGCGGGTCCTGGAAGAAGCCATGGCAAAGAAGCAGCACCCAGGTAATGGCCCGGCCTCACCCTCTGTGTCTCCGCCGGCCCCCGCCGCCGCCTCCAAGCCTTCTCTCCTCACTTGGCTTCTGCTCAGCAGACACCGCGCTCTGGGTCCGACACGACATGAAGGATGGCTCAGCCTACTACTTGCACCTGCAGACCTTCCAGGGGACCTGGGAGCGGCCCACTGGCTGCCGCCTGAATAAGTCCCACCTGACTCGGGAGGAGATCCAGGTTGGCAGAGGCCCTGCAGGGGAGGGGGCGGGGGACGGGGCCCCCACCCACCAGGTGCCACAGGCTCTCTCCCGCCTGCAGTCGGCTGTCACCAGGGTCACCGCTGCCCACGACCGCCAACAGCTCTGGAAGGCCAACATCAGCCTTGTCATCCAGCTCCAGGCCCGCCTGCGCGGCTTCCTGGTCCGGCAGGCGTTTGCAGAACGCTCCCACTTCCTGAGGACCTGGCTGCCGGCGGTCATCAAGATCCAGGTGGCGGGCTCTGGCCTTCGAAGTCGTCAGGGCCGGGCTTATCTGAGCTTCGGGGCTTCCTTCCTGCTTGCTTTTTGCTGAGTGGAGGGGGATGACCTGGCCTCAGCAGTAGGCTGTCTAGAGCCTGGACTGCCTGGCTTTGGGTCCCAGCTCCGGCACAGGCAGCCGTGTGATCTCGACAGGCGCTCACTCGGCCCGTTTCCCCACCTGCAGAATGGGCGTGCGAACATTGTAGCACCTCCGTGTAGGTTTGTCGTGCGGGCCTCTGAACAGTGCCTGGCTGGCAGGTGCTTACTGTCACCTTCGCTGTCCCCAGAGCAAGAGCCCTTCGTCGCCTCCCTGTGGGGAGGTGGGAGTGACGTTTAGTAAGCCGACGACGGGCTCCAGGTACGAGGACCTCCCGAGCTGGGTAAACAGGACAGGGTGGACCAGCCCGAGGCGAGGCGCTCCCTCTTCTCTCCCTCTGGCCCTGTGGCTGGTCCAGTGTGGCCGCGGGTGGAGCCCACGAGTAACTGGGAAGATGGGCTTCGGGCCCGCCCGCTTTACAAGCCAGGAAAGATGGGAGTTGAGCAAACAGACCCCAGGTAGATGTGACCTGAAGGCCGCGCGGACGTATGCGCAGCGCAAAGGTTCTTTATTGACTAAACGTCTGCAAGGATGCCCCCTGGGCCGGGCAAGGGCAGGAGACCGATGGGACACATGAGTGACCACAGCTCCCCCAGCAGGACCTGGGGCATAGCTGACGTTAGATGCTGTGATGGTGGGGACAGGAGGGCGGCCCCAAGAGCCCGGGGGGGGAGGACGCTGCGCGGGCGGGCGTGTAGCCCTCAGGGACGAGCCAGCGGGCGCAGGGCAGGGACTGGGGGCTCAGGCTTTAGAGTCGGAGGCTGGAGTGTGCCCCCTCGTCCTCTCGCTCTGGGTCATACGACCTTGGGCACCTCTCCTAAGCCTGCTCCAACAACATTTCTTATTCACAGCGACAGTCCTCACCTCGCGTGTGGATTGTGCGGGCTCAGCGGGAAAGTACACGGGGCGCTGAGTGCGGTGAGCCCTCTGTGGGTGGCAGCCATTAGAACGTGTTAAATTGTAGGGCACGGGTCCCAGGACTCAGTACAGAACCTTGGTAATTAGCATTTAGTGGTCTGATCATGGAGATGCCTCCCTCCTGAGCTTGGACTGGAATTTCACACGCAAACTAAAGAGCTGAAATGCCACAGCGAGAGAGGGCGCGGGGTCAGAGGGCACGTGTGCCACCAGCCCTGGGGCTGTGCGGGCCCTGGCCTGGGTCCTGGCAGAGGCCCGGAGCCTCAGGGAAGTAGGAGTCAGAAGTGGGGCTCCCGGAAGCTCTGAGCCTGGCTGAGCTGCACATCAGGTCCTGACTTCTGACCGGTCCAGACTGGGAGGCCTCTTCTCTAAGGGGGAAGAGCTGAGAGGGGTCCCCTGAGAGGGACAGCCACGCCTGGGCAAGGAGAGGAAGCAGTGCTAAGGAAACGCTCGGGTGGGGGCGGGGGGGCTCCCTGGCCTCCAGGCTCTAGGTGGACAGCTGCCATCCCAGGCCACGCTGCCTCTTACATCCTGTCCCAACAGAGCGACGGGGTCAGCCATGGAGTGGAATGTGGCCAGCAGAGCGGCTTTAGGAAGGGCTGGGAGGACTGTTGGGTGAACGGGGACGCTCTGAACACGCCAGTCTGCTGCAGTGTCCGAGGTGGAGGACTGTGCAGGGCCTGAGTGCCCAGGAGATGTTTCACGTGGGCCCGAAAAGATAGGAGGGATTGCAGGGGTCAGGGGCATAAACAAGGGCCCGGGGCCAGAGCGTCACCACGCACATTTAGAAGGAAGTGCAACGTCTGAAGAGGCTGGAGTCACTAAGAAGGAAGGGACCACCGGAGAGTCGCGTGGGGTCAGGTGGTTGAGAACTTCGGGAAGCTCTGGGGCTAAGAGACGTAGCCCAGGTGGTTCTTGAGGAAAACTGATCTCACAGGAGCTTGCTGTGAAAGGGGAGAGGCCCCTAAGGGGGAGGGGAGCCTCCAGGTTTGTGTTTTAGAGACCAGAGTGGGTGTCGTTTACAGAGGAGCCGGTCATCCCAGCCCCTGAGGGCAGACCAGCCGGGGCGGGGCGCTGTCGGGGGCAGGCTGGTGGGGGTGGGGTGCTGGCGAGGCAAGCAGCGTGAGCTAGAGGAGCCTCCATGGCCTGTGGCCCACATGGCCTCAGTAGAGGTGGGCTGCGAGGTTCTGTGCCTGCCCACGCCTTCCGTCCGAGCCCCGTGTGCCTCCCCAGACTGCACATGAGTGCATCTGGGGGGACCTGGTGCGTGCCCTGAAGTCAGTGTAGACTTCGTTAATGTCTTTACAGCTTGGGTCTTCCAGTTGGGTTCCGTGACGGTGCGTGGGGTGGATTGCACGTGTGTGTGTGTGTGTGTGCTTGCACGCGTGTGTGTGGGACCAGGGAGGGTGCTGCAGAGTGTGCTTGGCTGGCGCGGTCTCCCCGTGAGGGTAGCCATACTCTGAGAGTGGGGCTGGTTTCCCCTCCCCCTCCCCCGCCCCGCGCCCCCCGGGATGGCCCCTCTGGCCGGCGGGGGCCAGCGGAGATCGCCCCCTCTCCTGTCCTGACACACAGGCTCACTGGCGGGGTTACAGGCGACGGAAGGCGTACCGGGAGCAGCTGCGGTATTTCAGAGCAAACTCGGATGCTGTGATCAAGGTAGCTGCCGCTGCCGCGGGGAGGGGGGAGGCTCCTGTCTCCCGAGGGGCCTCCAAGCCGATCGTTAGTCCTCTTGCCGCCTCTGGAGATGGCTGGCCCGGGTCCGAGGGCCGGTGCCTGAGCATGCAGCTCAGAGGCAGCGTGTGTCCTCAGATCCAGGCCTGGGCCCGGATGTGGGCAGCTCGGAGGCGATACCGGAGGCGTCTGGGATACTTCCAGAAGAATGTGAGTGCATCCTGCTGCCCTGTCCCCATGCCCAGCCTTCGCCCGGGAGAACCAGGCGAGGACAGCCAGTAAGCCTTTCCCCACCTGCGTTCACGGCAGGTTAAGTCCATTGTGAAGATCCAGGCATTTTTCCGCGCCCAGAAGGCCCGGGATGACTACAGGATGTTAGGTACGCTGCCTGGGCCCCTCTCTTCACTGTGAGTAAACTGCCCATTCTCCCTCCTCTGTCTGCGAGTGCATGGCTTTCGATAGTCAACAGGGCAGAGGTCATGCCACTCCATGGCTTACAACTGGGCTTTGGAGAAGTTGTCTGTCCTTCTTGAGCTCCTTCCTCATCAACAGCTGATGCCCCAACCTTGAGCAAGCCTCTGGACCCGGGGTGCATGTGGGAGTGAGGACATGTGCTCTGCCTTTGGGGATCCCTCAGGCTGGAGGGAGAGACAGCAATTTCCCTGGAGTCGGGCAGGTCTAGATATCCCTCCTGGGGCCGCACAGCAGGAAAAGAGAAGGTACGAGACGTCTGTACAGGAACGCCGTCGAATAAGGGCTGTAGCCAAAGCCCCCGCCCACCCCAGAAACAGCCTGGTCACGGGGAAGGCTCCCCTTGGCAGGTGCTTGCCGTCCCGGGCTTCAGTGATCTCCCCATTGCTGCCACCAAGGCAAACAGGGAAGGGTCTTCTCCCCCTAGAGTCCACGCCTTCTTGCACTTTGCCTTCTTGTGTGGCCCAGAGCTCCCCCAGCTCCGTCCCTCCGTGGGCCCGCATGCGTGAAGGCTTATACGGTGCTGGGACCTCAGTGCCAGCAGCAAATGGCACTCCCTTGTCCTGTCCCTCAGTCCCCTTTGTGGGGTGTGCATCTAAAGCCTCACACAGGTCCTGGGCTGCTTTCGGCTCCTGTTTTTAAAGACCAGAAGCCCAGCCTTGGAGGTCCTCCTCTTTGTGAGGTGGACCCAGGGCCCATTTCCAAGTTGGCCTCCAGCCCTTGGGTTCTGTAAGATGTGGGCCTTTTCCCTTCTGGGCCTGAGGCGACACTCATCGGCTTCAAGTAGAATGCAAGGCACCGGCTACGTGTCCTTAACCACTCTGAGCCTGTCCTGCCCATGGGGTGCCGCCAGTCCCTCTCTGACTGGGCACTCAGCCCATCTGAGGAGCAAATTGGAGTAGGGGTTCGTCAGAGGGAGCTAGGGCTCTGACCTGGGGCTGGGAGGTCTCTGGTGTGGGCCCTGGTTGGGGACAAGCAAGGGGTGGACCTCATCCATCATACCTGGCTATCACCTAGGGAGCTTGGGGACAGGACTGGCTTGAGGCATTCCACTGCCCCCTTGGCACAAGCAGAACCAGTTAGAAAAGTGCTGGGCGTTGGGGACCTGTTGGCCTCAAGCAGGATGGGGACCAAGGGCTAGTAACAGGCAGGGGGCTGGCGAGAAAGCCTCTGGGAGGGCACCGCCAGTCCTGACGCCTGTCCCCTTCACGCCAGTCCACGCACCCCATCCCCCTCTCCGCGTGGTATGCAGATTTGCCCACCTCTTGAATCAAAGCCAGGAGGACTTCCTGGCTGAGGCCGAGCTGCTGAAGCTCCAGGAGGAGGTGGTCCGGAAGATCCGGTCCAATCAGCAGCTGCAGCAGGACCTCAACCTCATGGACATCAAGATCGGCCTGCTGGTAAAGAACCGGATCACCCTGCAGGTGAGCGGCCAGCCCCTCCTGCGTCCAGCCGCTCCCGGGGACTCGCTCCAGGAGTCCCTGCCCTTCCGGTGATCGGTGGGGGCCAGTGACCGGGTGGACGGAGCCTTGCTGTGAAATGAGAGCGCCTGCCTCTGCTTCTTCGTCATGGATGTGGGCTGCCCGTGTGATCTCGAGGTCTGTTTCCTCCTTGGGAAGCAGGGAGAGTCCGAGTGCGCACCTTGCCGGGGCAGCGTAGAGGTAGACACGAAGCTCCTCCGACAGTGAATGGGCAGGCAGACGTGCAGCGATGGGGAGGAGTGAGAGCTCCAGCTCAAGACAGCAAAAACCCACAGACACGACGTCAGGGCCTGGAGACCCGGTTCTCTGCGGGGACTCCCCCTGTGAGAGCGGAGGAGCTAGACCGAGTGTCAGGGTGGCTGGGGTGGGGGGCCCTCTGCGTCCCAGAACTGTTGATCTCTCGCTCGTGCCGTGAATGCCTTGAATGGCAGAAAGTCCCGGCTCTTCGAGATGCTGATGCTGACCGTCCGCTCTGCTCTGTGCTGGCCCGCCCTCCCCCCACACCCTCCCCACCCCCCACCCCCTGCCCCTGCAGGAGGTGGTCTCCCACTGCAAGAAGCTGACCAAGAAGAACAAGGAGCACCTGGCGGGCATGATGGTTCTGGACAAGCAGAAGGGACTGAAGTCGCTGAGCAAAGAGAAAAGGCAGAAGCTAGAAGCTTACCAACACCTCTTCTACCTGCTCCAGGTGAGGAGAGGACCCCACCATCCCTGAAGGGTCTGGGGCCTCGAGGCCTTTCTCTCCACGTACGGTGTCCTTTCCCAACCCTAATGCCTTGACCCCAGAGACAGAGACAGTGCCCTCCTGTTTGTCCTCCGAGGAAGCTCCTGGCAGGAGAGCCTTTCTTTGTCCGATCGCTCGTCCTCCAGGCGCCTCGTAAGCCACTCCCGTTCCCCCACTGCTTGCAGACGCAACCCATCTACCTGGCCAAGCTGATCTTTCACATGCCGCAGAACAAAACCACCAAGTTCGTGGAGTCCGTGATTTTCAGCCTGTACAATTATGCCTCCAGCCGCCGCGAGGCCTACCTGCTGCTGCAGCTATTCAAGACCACGCTCCAGGAGGAGATCAGGTAGGCTCCGCACGTGCAGAGGGACGCGGGGGGGACGGCCGGGCTGCCACTGCGGGCTCCTTCGCCCGGTGAGAATTTGCGGAGGTTGGCGGGGAGAAACGGAATCAGAAGACCTCTTTTCTCAGCCTCCCGAGGCCCGGAGGACCTCTCCGAGGACAGATGGAGGGAGGCCGGGGCGGAAGGTTAGCGCACAGGCCAAGATCCAGCTGTTGGGACCTGCCTTCAGAGGAGGCATCCAGAGTGGGCTTTGAAGAGCCAAAATCTCAAGAAGGAAGCACAGCTGTTTGTCCTACCCAGAGGCAGGAGACCAGCTTCCGTGACCTCTTGAACCGCAGGTCAAAGTTGGAGAGGCCCCAGGACATGGTGACCGGCAACCCCACGGTGGTGAGGCTGGTGGTGAGGTTCTACCGGAACGAGCGGGGCCAGAGTGCCCTGCGGGAGATCCTGGGCAGAGTCATCCAGGACGTGCTGGAGGACAGGACGCTGAGCATCCACACTGACCCCGTTCACCTGTACAAGAGCTGGATCAACCAGAGCGAGGCCCAGACCGGACAGCGCAGGTGAGCAATGGCACAGGGAGAGCTCCCTGGACCGGCTTGCTCTGGGGCCTCCCGGGCGGCGTATCCGTGAGCGTGCGGAGGGACGCAAATCGGCCGGCCGCCCTATCGGATGAAATAAAGTAGCCTTTTCGACCCCCCTCTGGTAATTACGTGGAGCTGGTGTGCTTTACACAAAATGAACACAGAGGAGTATGCAAATGTGTTTAAGTGCCATGTCCTGCTTGCAAATGATACGTCCACTTGGCCAGGAGTTGGGACCTGGACTCCTTATTGACGGGATAGCTGAACAGATTTCCAGATAAGCAGACCAATAAGGCAGCGGCGGCTGGGTCGGGCCTGTAGACACGGGGCGTTGCTCAGGTGCGTGGGTCCCTAGGCAGTAGGGCCGCCGAGGAGCAGCCCGTTCTGGGGGCTTCTCCTGTGGCATATGGGCTTACAGGTCGTCTTCCCGATTGCCCCAACTGCCAAAGACTAGATGCAGGGCAGCCGTGGCCTCCAGCTCCCCTGAGGAGTCCTCTATACACTGCGGCTTGTCCATCCGTCCTACTCTCGCCCACCCGCCGTGGGCCCTGCAACTCTTTCTTCTTCACCTTCCACCCACGTTGCTCCGTTCCTTCGGAGACCTTTCTCTTGGTCTGGCCTGGTCCCCTTGAGCACGCTGGGCTGCCCTTAGTGTGGGTGTGCACGTGTCTACGTGTGCGTTTGTGTGCATGTGCGCACGTGCGTCGGGTGGGTCCTGCTATTAGGCGAAGAGTTCGGGGGGGTGGGGCTTCGGGAGGGGAGGCTGTGGGAGGGGCTCTGGCTGATACCTTGGCTCTCTGCCCACAGCCACCTCCCCTACGATGTCACCCCAGAGCAGGCCTTGAGCCACCCCGAGGTCCAGAGACGATTGGACATCTCCCTCCGCAGCCTCCTCGCCATGACCGACAAGTTCCTTGTGGCCATCATGTCCTCTGTGGAGCAGATCCCGTACGTGCATCCGCCCCGCCCCAGCCAGGCCCCTGGGAGCTGAACCCTGGGAGGTGGAAGGAGATTGAATTTGTCGGTGGCACATCCATAATAGGAATCGTGATGATAAAGTCTAGCACGTCTGGATATCACTATACCATTATACGCTACTTCCACAAACATCATTTCACTAGATTCTCACAAAAACCCAGAGCTAGAGAGAGTAGAAACGCTGGCCTCAGTTTTCCAGAGCAGGGGGCAAACCTGCAGGGGAAGGGAGTCTTGTAAGCCACCATCTGGTTCGCGGTGGAGGCAGGACTGGAGCTCCTACTCCGGTCCCTGCTTGTCCTCATGTCCTGCCTGCAGACCCTCCCAGACCCTCCCGGGTGCTCTGTGCTGAGACAAGGCTGGCCTCCTCAGAGGCTCCCAGGCCATCCTGAGACATGGTTCTGGCTGTGTCACATGCCCAGGGGACAAGCTGAAGGTGCCACTGTGGGGGAAGGCAGGCCAAATCCGGGGCTCTGGGGTGTCTCCAGGGGACACTGGAGAGAGGCAAAGCCGAGGCCCTCAGGCCAGGCCACAGGCTGCACACCAGCCCCGGGTACTGGCTGTGGATAGTGGGGGGCCAGTGCGCCAGGCCCGGGCAAGTAAGGAGGCAGCACTTGTGGGCACTGAGCTCTGGCGGGATGGTGGGACCACAGCGCACGCACACGTTGTCCCCAGGTACGGGATGCGGTATGTGGCCAAGGTCCTGAAGACCACTCTGGCAGAGAGGTTCCCTGATGCCTCGGAAAACGAGGTCTACAAGGCAAGTGCCATCTGTCCTCCCCAGATTCCAGAGCTCTCCTTTGTCCTGGTGCCTGTGAACCCCTGGACTGAGACAAAAGGATAGAAAACCCTGTGCTGTAAAATCCCAGCGGGACGGCCTTCTCCGTCCCGGCTCAGCAGCAGGCCTTCTGCTGGCAGGTGCAAAGGCAGCTGGGCCGTGAGCGAACAGGGCGGGGAGCCCTGGACTTGTCAGGAGGTCTGGGTTCCGGTCCCGGCTCCTGCTCACGTTTTGCGGTGTGACCTTAAGTGGGTGTTTTGTGGAACATGACAGGGTTGGCCCACGTGGTCCCTCCCAGCCACGGGAGCTGGGGAGTGGGGCAGGGGCACCAAGGCAGACCCCAGGGCGCTCCTGGGATGGTTTCCTCTGCCCTCAGGTGGTCGGGAACCTCCTGTACTACCGCTTCCTGAACCCAGCCATCGTGGCCCCCGACGCCTTCGACATTGTGGCCATGGCCGCAGGCGGCGCCCTGGCCACCTCCCAGCGGCATGCGCTCGGGGCTGTGGCTCAAGTCCTGCAGCATGCTGCGGCGGGCAAGGCCTTCTCCGGGGAGAGCAGACACCTGCAGGCCTTGAACGACTACCTGGAGGAGACGCACCTCAAGTTCAGGTCTGTCCCCTTCTCCTCCTCCTCCTGCCTTCTGTCGTGCCCCACCTGCCTCTCTGCAGTTCTTGAAGAAGCGTCGCATGGAGGTGAAGCGTGTAGTTAGCGAGCCGGAAGGTGGATTGTTGGAAGGACTGCCCAGTGGGCTGGAGAGGACCCTGGGGGGGTGGGGGGGCCTGTTGGGCACTGCGGCGGGGAACAGAGCATGGGGGGTGCTGCCTGGCCCACCCCTCCCATACCCTTCCTCTGGAGATAGGAGGTTCGTGTGCCGAGCCTGCCAGGTCCCGGAGCCAGAAGAGCGCTTTGCGATGGACGAGTACTCGGACATGGTGGCTGTGGCCAAGCCCATAGTGTACATCACCGTCGGGGAGCTGGTCAACACGCACAGGGTGAGGGGTGCAGCCGGGGGTCGCTGGGGGGCCGGCCCTCGGAGGAATGCCCCACTCGGGCCTGCATCTGCTGGGCTGCTCTGACCTGCAGCTGCTGCTGGAGCACCAGGACTGGGTCGCCCCCGACCACTGCGACCCGCTGCACGAGCTCCTGGAGGACCTCGGGGAGCTGCCCACCATCCCTGACCTCATCGGTGCGTGCCGTGCTGGGCTGGGGGGCCGGCTGGGGGTCCTGCAGGAAGGATGGCAGGCGGGTGAGCACGCCCGGCCTGGAGTTCTTGTTAAGTCGGGGATGCGTGCCAGGGAGCCTATCGGCGCGCACCCCTCCTCTCTTCCCCGGTCCTAAGATGGACACGTGGACATGGGCTGATAGGGAGAAAGGGGACAGACAGTAGGGGGACCCAGTGCCGTCATGGAAATGGCCGATCAAATCACGTGAGAGAGACGTGGATGGATGCGGGTCTGTTTTGAGTCTCTAAGGGTTTCTGACAGGAGCTGTGGAATGAGAGGAACGGTCCAGGGGTGGAAGGTCAGGGTGGGGGTGGTGACAGGTTGGGAGCCGGAAACTCCAGGCCCCTGGTCCGAAGGTGTTGGTCGGAGGGTGAGCTCTGGGCGACAGCCCTCCCATCGGTGCTGAGGGCTGAGGGCCGAGGGCCAGGGTGCCGCCTTGGACAGTGTGGACACGCTTCTCCCGGGCCGGAGGTGCACGGGGCGGGCGGCTAGCATGGCTGTCCGGGCACGTCCACGCACGCTGGTCTCCTCCGTCACCCCACCTCAGGGGAGGGCGTGGCCGCAGATGGGAGCCCGGACCTGAGCAAGCTGGAGGTGTCCCTGACGCTCGCCAACAAGTTTGAAGGGCTAGAGACGGACGCGGGCGACACCAGTGCCCGGAGCCTGCTTCTGAGGTGGGTGAGGCCGCCTCGGCCGGGGCCTCGGCCCCTCCATCGTCTTCCTGAGCTGCTGTCCCTCGGGCAGTTCTCCCCGAGGCCTCAGTGGCGCTGCCCTCGCCGGGCCTCTGTGTCCCCTTGGCCTTGGCTCTGGGCTTCGGCTGAAGGCCGGGGGAGACTTGGGATGCGGTAGCACCTGATGTTGGCATGCTGTCGCGCTGTCTACCAAATGCTTTTTCACGTGTTACTGTTTGACCTGAGGGACAACTGTGACGTTGGGGATGGTTTCCCTGCTGTATGGTCCAGAGACACGGGGGCGAAGTGGCCTGCCGGAAGTCATGGTCAGGAGAGGGGCCTGGAGCTTCCCGTCCCCAGTTCTGTGAGCGTGAGGGGGGCGCCCAGCAGGGCCGGCTGGCCATCCGGGCAGAAGAGGAGCCAAGTAGCCACCTCAGTCCTGCACCAGCATGGCAGCCCCCTCCCCGCACCCATCCACCCAGTAAACCAGGGAGCCAGGTGGTCAGCTTTGTCTTACCACCGAAGGCCTCCTAGCAGGGTGGGGCCAGGCGAGAACACACAGCCAGAGCCCCCAGGAGGAAGGTGGCCGTCAGCAGAAGGGACATCGGAGCTGGGGAAGGTCTCCCAGACAAGGGAGCGTGTCCTTCAGCCCCAGGACTCACGGTGACAGTCTGTGGGAGGGCCCTCTCAGCAGAGGGCAGGGGTGAGGCAGCACGGTGCGTGCACACTGAGACCCCTCAGCCCACCGTGATGTCTCCTGACCTCCCAAGCGTCCTTGGCAGCCATGACGCGGCCAGGGTCCGCTCCCTCTCAGTTTCCGGCCAGCCCCATGTCCAGCCCCCTCCCTGCCCCTCCCGGCCTCCTGCAGCACCAAGCAGATGCTAGCCGACATCATGCAGTTCCAGCCTGGGGACTCCCTCGAGGAGATGCTGTCCCTCCCCGCGACCAGAGAGCAGGTGAGTGGCCTGGTCGCTCGCAAGCACTGTGTGTGCATCCCCCAGCCTACCAGCCCCGCCCGTTCCTTCCCCCGGACCCGCCCACAGCCCGCTGCAAGCAGACAGCTGTGCTCCCCAGAGCCACACTGGGGCTCCCCCTGCAACAAGAGTGAGCTCCGCAGGGACACCTGCCCCGGGGGCCGAGCTGGGCGCTGCGGGCGGCAGTCTGGGCAGCTGTCCTGGACGGCGCTGGAGGGCTGGCGCTGGGCGGGGGGCGGGGGGCGGGGGGGGGCGCCTGGGAGGCCTGGAGGCAGGAGAAGGTAGTGAGTGGGTGGAGGTCTAAGCCACGGGCTTCCCAGGGAAAAGGTGAGGCCGGCGGGCAGGTGGAAGCTTGTCCCAAACAGGACAAACAAAGGCGAGGAACACCCCCGCATGAATGTCCCGGAGCCGCGTTGGGAGGTGGCTCTGCTGCGGCTCCCGTTGGGGTCCCCCTGCGCTGACCCCAGGCCCGTCTGTGTCCCTGATGCCGCCCTCGGCTGTTCTTCCCGAGCCACCCGCTCCGCCCGGCCCCACCCCCGGGAGCTCGGGGGCTGCCCCGGGGGGCTGGATGGCAGCGCCGGCTGGGTCCCTCCAGCTCCTCTGTCCCCCAGGAAGCGGCCCACAAGCGGCTGACATGCCAGCGCCGGGCCTGCGAGAGCCAGACCCCGGAGCCCCTGCGCCGGCACCGCTCGCTGACCGCGCACGCCCTCCTGCCGCTGGCGGACAAGCGACGGCGCGTCCTGCGGAACCTGCGCCGGCTGGAGGGCCTGGGGCTGGTCAGTGCCCGCGACGGCTACCAGGGGCTGGTGGACGGACTGGCCAAGGTAGCGCCCAGGGCTGGGGTCCGGAGACAAGCGCCAGGGCGAGGGGCGGGGGCGGGGCTTTGGGTGGGCGGGGGGCGGGGCGGGGGCGCGTGGGACCTGTGTGGGCGGGGGGGGGGGGGGCGGGCAGGGGTGCACCGCAGGCGCATGCGGGTGTGTCGGCGGGGCAGGTGCCTGAAAGGCAGGCCTCCCTCTGGCAGGTGTCCACCCAAACTTGTCACCAGCCAGGGAAGCCAGCAGACCTACACAGCAGGGTCCTTTCCGAAGGGAAGGTCTCAGGGAGGGGACTCTTCTTGCACCTCTCCTTTACTAAAAAACAAGGAGGCTCGAAACAGTTCGTGCTCGGCGCCGGCCAGGCCGCGAGGACGTCCCTTGAGGGTGTGGGATGGAGTCCTTGAGCTTGCCCTCCTCCTAGGAGAAGCAGCTGTGAATTTGGCCTCTTCCTGCCTTTCCTGAAGCCGCTCCCAGGGAGTGCCCTGGGCTTGCTCGGGCCCTGAGGCTCTGCTGTCAGCGGGGCCAACTCACCCTGCCTTGGTCCCCTGACCGCAGGACATCCGCAGCCAGTGCCGGCAGCGGCAGCGGCGGAAGGCAGAGCTGGGGAAGCTGCAGGCCACGCTGCGGGGCCTGGACGCCAAGACGGCCTTCTGCGAGGAGCAGGGTGACTACTACGGCCAATACATCCGGGCCTGCCTGGACCACCTGGCCCCCCGCTCCTCGTAGGTGCTGCCCTGCATCCCAAGGCTACCTGGGACCCGTCGCCCCCGCCCATGGGGCCTTTGCCCCATTCCACCAGCTTTGAAAGGGACCCCATCCCAGGACCGCATGGTCCCCGTCTGAGTGTGGCCTTCGAGCCTTGGGCTCGAGCGCAGCCCCTTGTCCTCCACCAGGGAGGGTCCTCGGGCTCTGATCTCCTTCCTGCAGACACACAGAGGACCAGTGTCTTTGGAGTTGAAGACTTGCTAAGGTGAATCCTCTGCGGCCTTTTTGAATCAGGAGCTCCGGGAAAGGGAAGAAGCAGCCGTTGCTCCGTTACACCGCCGCCCAGCTCCTGGAGAAGGGTGTCCTGGTGGAAATTGAGGATCTTCCCACCTCTCAGTACGTGTCAGACCCCAGCCGTGTCCCAGCGTGGGGAGGGAGGAGGGGCTGTGGGGACGGGGGCGGTGGGGAGGGAGACGGGACGTCCAGGCAGAAAGCTAAGGCCAGGGGACGTGAGCCAGCACAGTCCGAGATGGCCCATGGCAGAGGGCGCTGGGGACACTTCCTGGAGGAGCGGACAGCTGAGAAGGGCGGGTAGATGGTGGGTCCGCGGCGTAGTGATCAGGGAAGACAGGCCGCCGTGCCCGTGGGAACCCAGGGGAAGTCTGGGCTCAGGGACACACAGCGCTGTCTGGCCGCACCTCAGTGGGTGGAGGAGCAAGGCTGGGGCCCTGGAAAGAGGCACCCGAGTCCCCATTTCGAATCCTGACCCTGACAGCTTCAGAAACGTGATCTTTGACATCACGCCTGGAGACGAGGCAGGAAAGTTTGAAGTAAACGCCAAGTTCCTGGGTGTGGACATGGAGCGGTTTCAGCTTCACTACCAGGTGAGGGGCCTCCCGTGGGCCCGCCAGCCACCTGCCGGGCTCGGGTGCTGGCCCGAGCACAGTAGGCCCGCGTCCTTTCCCTGGGCCTCAGAGGACAGCAGCTCCACTCCCCTCCCAGTCAGTACTCTCTGTTCCTGAACAGAAGGCTGAGGGTCTCGCAGCCCAAGCCCCTCTGTCCCCAGCCCCTCGCAGCAGCAGGTCGGGGCTCGGGCTAGTGATGTCAGAGCGGGACGAGCACTGGGAGCCCCAGCCCGTGCCCATGACCACGCATGCTCCCCCATGCACCCTGCGCACGGCCCCACAGCGTTACCCTAATCGTACAGGCTTTGAGGCCGAGGGGGAAGAAGCTGGCCCGTCAGAGGCCAGAGTTCAGGGAAGCAGTGATTTTTTTTTTTTTTAAGATTTTCTTTATTTGAGAGAGAGAGTGCGCATGTTCACACATGCATGAGTGGGGGGAGCAGAGGGAGGGGGAGAATCAGACTCCCTGCAGAGCAGGGAGCCCGATGTGGGGCTCGATCCCTGGACCCCAAGATCGTGACCTGAGCTGAAGGCAGACGCTCAACGACTGAACCACCCAGGTGCCCCTGGAAGCAGTGATTTTAAACCCAAGTTTTTTTGTTCTGCTCTTTGGCCTTTTGAACGATAAAACATATTTCAAGCCCTCGTGCTTGAGTTTACGTTTGGTTAAGCCACCGTGCTTTGTTGGCCTTGGTGCCCTCCTCTGTGAAGTGGGGTCTCGGTGGCCGGCGCTGCTGGATGGGCCAGGAGGCTCCAGCATGAGAGCATTCCGGAGCCTGGCAGGGCCACCGCCAAGAGCCCTCACCCCTGCCCACCCCTGCCCTCTCCCCAGGACCTCCTGCAGCTCCAGTACGAAGGTGTAGCTGTCATGAAACTCTTCAACAAGGCCAGGGTCAACGTCAACCTTCTCATCTTCCTCCTCAACAAGAAACTTCTGCGGCAGTGATGGAGGCCATGGGCGCTCCCTGAGCCCTCTTCCCTGCTGGATGCTAGTCTGACCCGCACTCACCACCGCACTTCCCTGCGGCTCCCCAGCCCGGGGCTTAGGACCCCCGGGGCTCAGGACGGGGCTGAGTGCTGGAGTCCCACACCCCCCCAGCTGGTCACAGGCAGGGTGTTCCGCTAACGGGAGCCTCGCCCTGAGTCTGGCCGTGTGGCTGATAAGCCCCAGAGCCCTCGCCTCCCTCCAGTAGGGCATGAGGCCAGGGCCTGCCCTTTGCCTGGGGGAGGCTGCTGCCCTCCCGTGGTCACCCCAGTATGACCCGCACTGCCCTGGGGCCCGGGTTCCCTCCCGCTCCCTTCTCCCTGCATGCCCCCAAGCCAGGGCTGGCTGCCCTCTCCCTGCTGCCCACCCCCCTGGCGGCTTGGTCAGGATGGCCCCCGTCAAGCTCAGATTTCATTCCTTTGTGGGTCCCTCGGGGATTTATTCTCCCCCAGCACGTGCACCATGCGTCACTGCGCGGCTTTGATCATGGCTTTAATTCATGCACCTTTTTGAGCTCAGAGGAGTTGTCGTGTCCCACATTCACACTAACGTCAGGGCGCCTTGGGTCAGGGGCAGGAAGGACCCCTGTGTGTTGAAGACCCCGTCCGTCCACTTCCTACGGTACAAGGAGCGTCTCTCCCACTCGGGACTCCGACTCTTCTGGGCAGTTTCAGTCCATCTGCACCCGCCTTCCTGTCCCTCTGCCCCTGATGTCATTGGAATAAAAGCTATCACCCCACATCTGCTGTTAACCCTTGGCTTCATTTCGTGCAGAGAAGGCCCCCGAGTTGTGGGACGGCTCTTCTCTGAGCGCTGGGGTGTCCTCCCATGTGGGCCCACTCTGCCTGCGCTCCCGAAAGCTTCCGGAGATGTGGCCTTTCCCCCTCTGGCTGCTCCCCCAGGGGACAGGGAGGAGGAAGGAATGCTTAGGTTTCAATGCCCAGTGTCCGCACTCTGAAGACTAAAGCTGAGAGGAGGAGAAACCCGTCTGAGTTCTGCCCCACCCACTCTGCACACGTTTCCAGCAGGTTCTCTTCCCGGGCTTCGGGTGACCCCAGATGTGCTTTCGCTGAAGCTCCTTAGTGTATCGTAGCTTCTGCACTCTGGTCAAAATCCCCTTTCCATGACAAAAGCCGCCTCCTTTCCTCCTTGCTCTCAGGGAACAGGGACAAAGTCTGGGGAGGAGGGGACGGTACAGAGGCACCTGCCCTGACCTCTGAATTCCCAAGAAGTCCCTAGTGGGCACCCCCAAGTTTGCCTGGTGCCGCCTGCCTCCCTGTCACTCAGGATCTGTCTCGCTGTCACGTTCTCTCTTTCCTGTGACATGTCACGGCAGAGACTTCAAGTACCGCCTTGTTCTGGGTGACGGTGACACATAGTGGATCCAGGTTTCTACACGTCAGCAGTCATCATTGAAAATCTCGCACTCACCAAATGGCTCCGGGACCGTCCCTCTGTGACGCTCCCTGGTGATCTCGTGATCTCCGCCATGTACTCGGCATACTGAAACGTCACCGTAGCCACTGTCCTCGAGGGCCTGTCATGTCTGGTGTATTTATATGCACTTAGTCCTCCCAGCAACCCCACGAGGGTAAGTCGCCCTCCCTTTGGAACTGAGACCCCGAGGTTTGGGTGACCCACCAAGGATGCAACAGGCGATAAGGGGCAGAACAGGGCTTTAAACTCGGGCCTGCTTGGTCTGAGATATTCCCCCACATTTTTGTCTTTTCTGAGAGAAGCATTTCCACTTCCTTCAGCTCACACTCTCATGCCACTCTCTTTCTCAGGCCCACTGCTCAACCTACTGATGGTCCCTGATGAGCGTCAGTTCATCAGGTCTTCCTAACCATAGATGGCCAATCTGAGACACGAGCACTTAGCTCCTCTGGGGGAAGAGCAATCTCTCTGGAGGACAATTTGACAACAAAAATGTACATGCAGGTTGCCAAGCCCATTTAACGGGGAAAGAGCGGTCTATCTACCAAATGTGTGTTGGGACAACTGAATATCCACATAGGGAACAAAAAAGCTGGACCCCTACCTCGCACCATAAACAAACATGGAAATGGATCATAGACCAAAATGTAAGAGCCAAAACTCATAAAACTCTTTTTTTTTTTAAAGATTTTATTTATGTGAGAGAGAGCATGAGAGGGGAGAGGGTCAGAGGGAGAAGCAGACTCCCCGCTGAGCAGGGAGCCTGATGTGGGACTCGATCCCCGGACTCCAGGATCACGACCTGAGCTGAAGGCAGTTGCTTAACCAACTGAGCCACCCAGGCGCCCAAAACTCATAAAACTCTTAGAAGAAAACCTAAAGTTTCATGACTTTGATCAGGCCGTGGTTTCTGAGGACACCAGAGGCACAGGAGGCAAAAACTAGATAAAGCGGACTCCATCAAAGTTAACTCACGCTTCAAAGGACACCTTCAAGAAAACAAAAAAACCCGACAGAATGGGAGAAGATACTTGCAAATCATCTATCTTAATAAGGGACTTGCTTCTAGAATGTATAAAGAGCTCCTAGAACTCAAAAAGACAACACAATTAAATGGGCAAAGAATTTTAATGGCCATTTCTCAAAAAAAAAAAGACATACAAATAGCTAATAAGCACATGAAAAGATGCTCAACATCATTAGATACTAGCAAAATGCAAATTAGGTTTTAATGAGATAACCACTTCATCCCCCACTAGGATGGCTAAAGTAACACCAGTAATAAAAAGGGTTGGTGAGGATGTGGAGAGATTAGCGCTCCTATTTGCCGGGATGGTTGTAAAATGGTGGAGCCACTTTGGAAAACAATTTGGTATTTCCTCCGAACGTTAAACCTGTGAGTCAGCCGTTCCCCTTCCTAGGTATATACCCAAGAAAATTGGAAGCCTGTGTCCGGCCAAAAGTCTATACACAAATGTCCATCAGGTGATGGATCAACAAAAGCTGGTGTGTCCATTCCAACGGAATACTGTTCAGCCATGGAAAGGGATGAAGCAGGACATACGCGACAACATGGAGGAGACTTGAAAACATGCAGCACGCAGGTCAGACACACGTCACGTGTGTATGATTCCATTATACGGACGTCCAGGATGGCAAATTCGTAGGAACGGAGAGTAGATTAGCTGTCGCCAGGGTCTGGGGACAGGGGAGAAGGGAGTGACAGCGCGTGGGTGTGGGGCTTCGTTTCGGGGCGGTGGAAACGTTCCGTAATTTAGTGATGGCTGCACAACTCCGAGCACAGTAAAAAACACTCCATTTTATACCTTAAAAGGCTGAATTTTGTGGTATGTGAGTTGTATTTCAAGAAAACTGTCACTTTGCCGGGTGTGGGCGTCGCGGTCGGGTAAGCGTCTGCCCCTGACAAGGCAGGGTCCTGGGACCGAGTCCTGGGGGAGCCTGCTTCTCCCTCTCCCTCTGGCCCTCCTCCTGCTCGCTCGCTCTCTCATTCTCTCTAAAATAAGCAAATAAATAAAATCTTTTTTAAAAAAGAAGCAAGCAAGCTGTTAGCTTTCAAACCGTAGGTGCACGCACCCAGCAAGGAGGGCTTCCCATGAACGTCCGTGGCCGGGGCCGGGGCGGGGAGCTGGGGAGCGTCTGTTGCGGGACCGTGTGCGGCCGCAGTGGGCTCAGGGGAGCGGCCCCAGGACAGGCCCTCACGCAGCCCGGGGGTGCGAGCGTTTCCAGTGTGTGTTTGGGGGGACACAGGAGAACCGTGGCAGGGGTCACCTTTGGGGAGCAGGGATGAGGCGGCACCTCTTTCTGCGCTGTTATTCCCGTGAGCCTCTGTCGCTCTCGGGGAAAGGGAAGCACGCACGCACGCGGGCTCTAGAAGTGCGGTGTGAGCACGCGGAGGGGCGGCAGGCCCCCGTCCCAGAGCCGCGATGCGCGCAGAAACGGGGAGCAAGCACCCGACCCCTACAGCCAGCGTGCAGTGAACCAAAACATCTAAAAAATCTAAAAAACTCTAAAAAAGACTGAATCTAAAAACTAAAGATCGAGCTCATTCGTATGTTATGGATCTTTCTCATTTCATTTTTCTAGTAACTCATTTTTGCGGCATTTCACAAAAATACCCATCCAGGGGCGCCTGGCTGGCTGGTGTGTGGGGGGGGAAGCGGGTGAATCTTGATCCCGGGGTCGTGAGTTCGAGCCCCACGCTGGACGTGGAGCCGACTCAGAAATCTATCTACAGATCAGTCCGTCACAGTGGAAATTTTAGGAAGGTGGCTTTCACCACAGCCGGTCTGAGGACAGCTGCTCCCGGGGGCGCCCCGGAGAAAGGAGCCCTGTCAGGTCGGAGCTGGTGCTGATCGGCCACGCAGATCACGCTGTCCGCACAGTTGTACGTCCTGCTGTGTTCCTTCGGCCATCAGAAACATCTTTCCGTGTCTTCAAAATTTCTTCAGAAAATTTCTTCACGTCGGGGCGCCTGGCTCAGTTGGTTAAGCGACTGCCTTCGGCTCAGGTCATGATCCTGGAGTCTCAGGATCGAGTCCCGCATCGGGCTCCCTGCTCGGCAGGGAATCTGCTTCTCTGTCTGACTCCCCTCCCTCTCATGCTCTCTGTCTCTCATTCTCTCTCTCGCAAATAAATAAATAAAATCTTAAAAAAAAAATTTCTTCACGTCTATGATGGAGCTCATACGTTTAATGCAGTTAACATCCCTGCAATGGTAAGCTGCTGGTTTCCAGTTTCACTATTAAAGTCTGGAATGGCCATCTGTGTCCGAGAGCTTTCTATTTCTAACTTATCGCCTTAGAATAGAATGCTAGAACAGAAATAACTAGATCAACGAGCAGGAACTTTTCTTTTTTTTTTTTTTCTTTAAAGTTTGTTCATTTATTTATTTAAGTAATCTCTACACCCAATGTGGGGCTCAAACTTACAACCCGAGATCAAGAGTCCCATGCTCTCTGGATGGAGCCAGCTGGGCTCCCCAAAGAGCATGAACTTTTTTTATTTTTTTTAAGATTTTATTTAGGGGCGCCTGGGTGGCTCGGTCGTTGGGCGTCTGCCTTCAGCTCAGGTCATGATCTTTAAAAAAAAAAAAGATTTTATTTATTTATTTGACAGAGATTCACAGCGAGAGAGGGAACAGAAGCAGGGGGAGTGGGAGAGGGAGAAGCAGGCTTCCCGTGGAGCAGGGAGCCCGATGTGGGACTTGATCCCAGGACCCCGAGATCATGACCTGAGCAGAAGGCAGATGCTTAACGACTGAGCCACCCAGGCGCACCGAGCATGAACTTTTAAAAAATTATTGGGTTTTTTTCCCTAATTATATATTCATCGTAGAAAGTTTGGGAAATATTTATAAAGCAAAAAAGGGGTAAGAATAATTCATGATACAATTACAAAATGATAACCACTTGTAACACTTTGATGTCTTTTCTTTCAACCATATTTGTAATTAGAATCATGCTATACATCTTATTTTAAAACCTGTTTATTTCCATTTCCATTGTAAACACTTTCTCATATTAAATGGGGGATTCCAGGGGCGCCAGCCTGGCTCAGCTGGTAGAGCAGGCGACTCTTGATCTCAGGAACCTGAGTTTAAGCCCCAAGTTGGGCATAAAGCCTACTTAAAACAACAACAACAAAAACCCCAACCATCTAGAAGGTTTATGTTTTGATAGAAGAATGCTGGGTGACAAACCTTTAGTGGTGTTGTCCTCTCTGGGTCTCTTCCTGACTGGGGAACTGATCCCCCCCCCCCACGCAACCGTGGGGCTGACGGTTAGCGGATCTGCCTCCCACCACCCAGGACTGTGGGCCCAGGACTCCAGAGCAGACACTCAGACTTCCTCCCCCTGGGCCGTGGGAACTTGAATTCTGAGGGCGGCACCCAGGAAGGGAAGCCAGTTGGTCTGAGTCACCCGCTCACAGCACCCTGCGGAGACAGCCACCAGCTTCTGGCACCAGGATCCCCAGAGGGGTCAGACTGTCATCTCCCCCAGATCAGGTCATCCCACACTTGACAAACCTGAATGCCACGCAGCACCTCCCAACGGCTCCCCATTTGCTGATGTTCCTGAGCCCGACGCTTTGTCGCTTACACAGATTACTTCCTGATTCATCCTTGTACCTAAACCTTTGTGACCGTGTGTATTTCCTTGGACTCTATTTCTTTTTTTTTTTTTTTTAAGATTTTATTTATTTATCTATTAGAGAGCAAGCGAGAGAGAAACACCATGAGAGAGGAGAGGGTCAGAGGGAGAAGCAGGCTCCCCACTGAGCCGGGAGCCCGATGCGGGGCTCGATCCCAGGACCCTGGGCTCATGACCCGAGCCGAAGGCAGTCGCTTAACCGACTGAGCCACCCAGGCGCCCCTCCTTGGACTCTATTTCTAAAAGGGAAGTTGTTGCATCAAAGGGTGTGTGCTTTATAAAGGATCTTTTTACATGTGGCGTGGCATCCAGCAAAATCTGTACCAACCACTTCCCCTGCTTGTGTTCCCCTCACGGTGTCTCTGTCAAATAAATAAATTAAAAAAAAAAAAAGACCTTCTCTCCCCCTCCCCTCCCCCATAAAAAAAACTCAGTCCTTCGACAAATACTTTTTTTTTAAGATTTTATTTATTTATTTGAGAGAGAGAGACATCATGAGCAGGGCGAGGGGCGGAGGGAGAAGCAGACCCCCCCACCAAGCAGGCAGCCCAACGAGGGACTCAGTCCCAGGACCCTGGGATCACGACCTGAGCCGAAGGCAGACGCTTCACCGACGAGCCCCCGGGCGCCCTTTAGGTGCGGGTCCCTGTCTCGGGCGCTGGGATCCGTCAGGAAGCCGAGCAGCCGAGGACCAGCGCCCTCCCGGGGCAACGGCGGGCAGGGGAAGACGGATACTTCACTCTGTCAGAAGCAGTAAGTGCTTCGGAGAAAGGAGAGAGCGGGATCAGGGACAACACGGGTGAAGGAGAGGAATGAGGGATGGGCTGCAGTTTCATCAGTGTGACCAGGAGAGGCTTCCCCGAGGAAAAGACACCCAGGCCTGACTTGGAAGGAGGAGTGGGAAGCCGTCTTGCTATCTGGAGAAAGGTGTGACAGGGAAGGCAGAAGGACACCCCGTGCATGGCCTTCTAGGTGCCCGGCGAGATGGGGCAGAGGCCACCCAACACTGCCCAAAGCCCGTTGGCTCGGCTGCCGGACCCTTGCCGGCAGACGGGCCCAGCTGGGCCAAGGGAACGTGAGCACTGAGCACGAGCACAGCGCGTTGCTTCCAGGCTCGGGCATCAACAATCCCGTATGTGGTTCCCCAGTCTTCCTGTCCCTGGTGTGCTGTCTGTTCCAGAGGGAGCAAGGTGAGGAGACGGCAGGGCCTCCATCAGCCGGGGCCCGGGGTCACTCTGTGCAGCAGAGTCTTCCCTACTAACCCGGGGCGACATACGTCCTGAGCTGAGCCACCCGCTTCTAGCAGCCGACGCAGACAGCCTCGGTCCAGCACTGAGACTTCGTTTTCTCAGTTGATCTATTTACTTGTTTTTAGTAATCTCTACACCCAACATGGGGCTCGAACTCATGACCCCGAGATCGAGTGGCACGCTTTTCTGGCTGAGGCAGCGGGGTGCCCCCGGCACTGAGACTCTTGCTCTGAGGTTCGGGGGTGCCCATCCGGGCAGCTTAGCTCCTGGCCTGATACAGAAGGACGCGATACAAATTAACGTGATTATAAATTTGAAAAACACTTGCACTGTATTTTTCGTTGTTTAGTTTTCATTTGTTTGATGATTAATGAATGTAGCAGACTGTATTCTCTAAGATGGACATAACACAATCCCCCTTCCCCATGCTCTTATCATGACATTGGCATTCCCGCCATTGAGAGGTGACGTCTATGTCCCTCCCCTCGAATCTTTTTTAAGATTTTATTTATTTGACAGAGAGAGAGACACAGCGAGAGAGGGAACACAAGCAGGGGGAGTGGGAGAGGGAGAAGCAGGCTTTCCGTGGAGCAGGGAGCCCGACACGGGGCTCGATCCCAGGACCTGAGCCAAAGGCAGACGCCCAACGACTGAGCCACCCAGGCGCCCCGAGGTTACATGACTTCTATAGTGACGTCATAGACAATGCTGGGACTTCCGCTGGTCCTGGGACGTCTGCTTTCGGAAGCCTGCTCTCATGCCGTGAGGATGCGCAGGTCTCGTGGAGAAGTCAGGGGTCCGTGTCCTTGTGACATGCAGCTGATGCCCCCACTCTCACCTGGCCAGGTGAGGGAGGCTCTGCAGGGTCTCCAGCCGCTGAGCTCAGCCAGGCCCAGAACCACAATCAGAATCATCGCATTGTTATTGCTGTTTTGAGTCATAAGTGGGTTCTTTTAGATTTATATTTTATTTTAGAGAGGGAGGGGAGGGGCAGAGGAAGAGAGAGAACCTCAAGCCAACTCCCCGCTGAGCACAGAGCCCAACACGGGGCTCAATCCCATGACCCTAAGATCACAACCTGAGCCGAAATCACAAGTGGACGCTTCACCAACCAAGCCACCCAGGTGCCCCTTGAGCCACTAAGTTTTAAGGTGGTTTATTAGGTAACAGTACATAATTGTAAGGGTAAAGCTGAACACCTTCACTATTTCTATGTATTATATATTTTTAAAGATTTTATTTTTAAGTAACCTCTCCACCCAATGTGGGCTCAAACCCACAACCCTGAGATCAAGAGTCTCACGCTCCAGTGACTGAGCCGGCCGGGCGCCCCCATTTTTATCTAATACCTTGAAGTCTTTTCACACCGTGATGCCACCTCCTTGACTATAGTGACCCTTGACAGGGCCGCCTTTTCTCTTTCTACATAAAAGTGTGAAAACAGGACAAGGCCATGGATGGCACTACCGGAGATGTCCCTCAAAGCTGACTCAGATTATGAACATGTTCTGACTATAATTGTTCAACTAACATGCAGCAGGTGTTCAAGAAATACTTGTTAAATGAAAGAATAATGCTGTCCTCGGGGGGCAGGGGTGGAAATGGGGGGATGTAGGTCAAAGGTCACAAACTTGCAGTTATAAGAGGAGTAAGTTCTAGGGCGCCTGGGTGGCTCAGTCATTAAGCGTCTGCCTTCGGCTCAGGTTATGATCCTGGGGTCCTGGGATTGAGCCCCACATCGGGCTCCCTGCTCTGCGGGGAGCCTGCTTCTCCCTCTCCCTCTGCCTCTCCCCTGCTCATGCTCTCTCTCTCTGTATCTCTGTGTCTCAAATGCATAAATAAAATCTTTAAAAAAAAAAAAAGAGGGCGCCTGGGTGGCTCAGTTGGTTAAGCGACTGCCTTCGGCTCAGGTCATGATCCTGGAGTCCCTGGATCGAGTCCCGCATCGGGCTCCCTGCTTGGCGGGGACTCTGCTTCTCCCTCTCCTGCTCCCCCCTCTTGTGCTCTCTCTCTCTCTCACTCTCTCTCTCAAATAAATAAATTTAAAAAATCTTAAAAAAAAAAAAAAGAGGCGTACATTCTGGAGACATAATATTGGCACAGTGTGGTAACTATAGTTACATCAACACTGTATCATATACTTGAAAGATGCTGAGAGCAGATCCTAAATGTCCTCACCACACACAAGTGCGAACATGGTACCTATCTGAGGTGATGGAGGGGTTACCTAACCCTATCGTAGTAATCATTTCTCTTTCTTTCTCTCTCTCTCTCTCTCTCTATATATATATATTTGATATATGTACATATATATCAAATCATTACATTGTATACCTTAATTTTATATAATGTTATATGTCAGTTATATCTCAATAAATTTGGAAAAATAATCACAACTCTGTCCACATTTCTGCATCTTACTTAAAATATAACCAACGTGGGGCACCTGGCTGTCTCTGTTGGAAGAGCATGTGACTCGATTCTTGATCTTGGGGTTGTGAGTTCGAGCCCCACATAGGGTGTAGAGATTACTTAAAAAAGTAAACTTAAAAAAATTAAAATTAAACAATAAATAAAATAAAATATAACCAACCTAATTAAATGGGTTCATGAAATGCAGGTGCATTGGGTGATATTCTCCAGAAATACCAATCTATCAAACCTTTTATTATGAAGGGCTTACAGCAAAGTTTTACTTGGCTTCTCTTCCTTTTTTCTTCTCTCCCTTTTCATTAAACAAAATAATGTATATATCATCTCCAAGGACTCAAGTCATACATACAAAAGCAGGTAAAACACACCTGTACCCCATCTTCTCCACAGGGAAGCCCGTGGTATTTTGGTGTAGATCCTTCTGGGACTTTCTTCCATATATTTACCTTCATGTGTACAAACATACTGTGGCAGAATGTACATTCCACAGATGGGCACATGTCCTGTCCCACGTGCTCTTCCAACACCTTGCTGTGCCCCACTGCTGAGCAGGGAGCCCGATGTGGGACTCGATCCCAGAACCCTGGGATCATGACCTGAGCCGAAAGCAGGTGCTTAACGACTGAGCCACCCAGGTGCCCCTCTTTTCTTTTTTTTTAAAGATTTTTTTTTAAAGATTTTATTTATTCATTTGAGACACAGAGATACAGAGAGAGAGAGCATGAGCAGGGGGAGAGGCAGAGGGAGAAGCAGGCTCCCTGCTGAGCCAGAAGCCCGATGTGGGACTCGATCCCAGGACCCTGAGATCATGACCTGAGCCAAAGGCAGATGCTTAACCATCTGAGCCACCCAGGCGCCCCAATTTTTTTTTTTTTGACAGAAAGACACAGCGAGAGAGGGAACAGAAGCAGGGGGAGTGGGAGAGGGAGAAGCAGGCTTCCCGTGGAGCAGGGAGCCCGATGCGGGGCTTGATCCCAGGACCCTGGGATCACAACCTGAGCCGAAGGCAGATGCTTCACGACTCAGCCACCCAGGCGCCCCAAGAGACTTGCTTTTTCGTTGGACAATATGTCTCCGACCGCTGTGTGTCCCAGGGCCGGCCCCACGTCTTGCTGTGCGGCATTCCACAGCAGACATCCCGTAACAGAGCACAGAGGGTTTCTTTTGTCTGGGGCTGGGTCTTCAAAGGAAGGCTTACGTGGAAGCCCACCGTGTCAAACGAAAGGAACTGCAGGGCCCCGCACGCCCCGCTCCTCACTAACCTTCCTAGAGGTAGGGCCCTTGAGGAGCTCCTGGCTCCCGATGACACCTTTAAAGATCCCGCTCCTGGGCACAGGGTCCATGCACAGCGCACAGCAGCCATGCTCGGTCTGTCCTCCCTTCCCTTCTATTTGAGATAGAACTGACATATAACCGCATACCGGCTGCAGGTGTAGGACGTAAGGAACTCGATACTCGTGTGTGCCGTGAAATCCTCACCACCAGTAGTCCAGCCATGACCACAGTTACTAACTGTCGCCCCGGTGATGAGAGGTGCTTCTCGGTCCCGAATGTACATTCAAATCACTCGTGCATTTGGTGAACGCGAGCCGTGCTTAGCAGGTTGGCAGCGGGCTGCGCTTCTGGGCGGTTCTGGCCGCCTGCTGGCTGGGCCTGCGCGTGCCCGAGTGGTTGGGGGCTGGGGGTGCCCGCCTTCTTCTCTGACCTTCCAAAACTGTGGTGAGGCTCAGCCTGGAGCTGTGAGTATCTAGCTTCCCTAGTTCCCCTGGAGCCTCCTGTTCTCCCCTTCAGTCTTGGTACTTCTTTCTCCAAAATACCTCCCAGGGGGCACCTGGGTGGCTCAGTCAGTTAAGTGTCTGCCTTGGGCTCAGGTCATGATCCTGGGGTCCTGGGATCGAGCCCCACACTGGGCTCCCTGTTGAGCGGGGAGCCTGCTGCTCCCCCTGCTTGTACTCTCTCTCTGTGTCAAATATATAAAATCTTTAAATAACAAGAAAACCCCCCAAAAACCAAAATGCCTCCCAGACCAGGCAAGGCCACTGCGACAGGCTACAAACTAGGGGTCTGCAGCCGAGCTCCCCACGGTGCACACAGGAAGCCATGAACGAGCGGGTGGGGATGCTATTCTAACTGTTCTAGGACTCCCATTCTCTGGTCTCCACTTTGAATATCTGTCTTATGGGAGGAACAGGAAGAAGTCCTAGCAATTGTCCCCTTGGTCACTTGTTGTCATTACTCACCTCTCCAGCAGAGGACGCTTTTTTGGCCCTTTCTTGATAACTGGCTCCACGCGTGACTTCCCCTCGGCCACGAGCGAGGAAGACACCTCAGAGACCTTCCACAAACCGTGGCGAGGCTCGGGGCTCCCCCAGAGCACAGCTGGTGCTCCGCCAAGTTTGCATGGGCCCTGCAACTTGCCCTTGGTCACCGGGGATCTTCGCCTTCTGGAGGGATGGAAGGAGAGGGGCTTTGTTGCAAGGTATCAAACACACGTTGTTTGCCTTTTCTATTGTAAACTAGGAGTATCAGCTTCCTACTATCACTGCGGAAAGCCAGGCTCAGAGAGGGTCAGTGGCTTGCCGAAGGTCACACAGCTAGAAATGGCTGAGCTGGGACGGGACCTCAGGTCTGCCTGACCCGGCCTTCTCTGCTGGCTTTCTCTAAGCCTGAGCAACTCTGAGGTCGCTGTGTGAGCACACGGGGTTCTGAGGGCCCTCTTCTTCTTTATTAGCACTTGGAACACTGAGTCCGTGAGGGTACTAACTGTGCTCTGGGGCTTCCCCTCCGTGTGGACTCCTGGGCCCCTCCAGTGTCCCTGTGACCCCATAGTCGGGGCAACAGACAGGCCTGGCTTTGAACCCAGAGCCCCTTCTTGCTGTGTGACTACGAACATGCTCTTTAACCTCTCTGAGCCTCTGTTCCATCATCTGTACAAGGAGGGTGAGAATTCTGTGACCAATGGACAGTTCGTTGAATGATGATGGCAAGAGTGCATCTCGGGCCTTCCAGAGTGTCTGGCATGAAACAGAGATGAAAACAAGCCAAGCTTGTACCCTTTATCCCCCGTTTTCTCTCTTTCTCCCGGGTCAGCAATCAGGAGGACCCTGTGTCTTCCCAGCAACACGGCCCTCGGGGGCAAGTCTGGGGTGTGGGAGGTGGGTGGCTGGCAACTTCCCAGCCTTTACCGAGAGGTTCCCTGCAGAATTCGGGGACCACGCCAGGACAGACAGCAAGGGTTCCCAACCAGTATGTGCAGCATGCGCAGTACCCACCCCAGGCCACTTCCCCAGGGCCCCGTCACAGGTGCACAAACGCTCGCCCCACGAAGGTGCTCTTTCTGCTTGGGAGCTGAGCCGACGGCAGAGCCACGGGTCAAGAGTGGTGACAGCCCCGTGTCGACACTGCGGACGGCCCGAGCGGCCTCCTCAGCCTGGCAGAGATGCAGCTGGATGGGGATCAGGGCTCCAAGCACAAAGAACAGAGTCGTTCCTATTGATGGCTACCTCTGTCAGACTCCAGTCCACCTAAAATATACGGAAAATAACAGAATAAAAATAATGAAATACGGTGGAGAACGCCAGCCTTGAGAACACTCGGACTTGCAGGCAGTCTCTCCTCTGGGGAGCCCCTCTCTCACCGGAGGCTGGTGGAGGTCCTCTCCCCACCCAGCTGCCCCCTGGCGCCCCTCACTTCCACAGGGGCCCCTCCCTTGTCCTGGGCAGGGCAAGCCCTCACCCCTCCCATGGCCAGTGAAAGATGCTTAACCTGTCCTTCTTGCCCCGCCCCGCCCCGCCCCGCCTGTCCTCAGAGATGGTCCCGCGGGGGCTACGTGGTCACAGCATCGCGGAGAAGGACCGCACATGCACACGTTCATCAACACACTTACTGGGTAACGAGCGCATCCCCCCTCTGCAACTGGCATGAGGAGGGCGGGAGGAGGAGCCTTGAGCTCGGTCCGCCCGGCGTCTTCACCGGCTCCCTGCCTCCCCGCCCCTACTGTCCCCGCCCGGGCCCCCTCCCATGCCCTCCAGGTGCACAGCCTCCGGTTGCTCAGCAACAGCCCCGGGAGCTCGGGCGGAGCCGTGGCAGGGGCGGGGCTGGGGGGGCAGCCTGGACTTCGCCGGAGCCGCCGCCAGGGAACGTGTGGGAACAAGCCCCCAAATAGGCCGAACGTGAAGCCCAGGGTCCTCTGTGAACACTGAGGCCCCGCACTGACTCTTGGAAAGTCCTGGCCCAGCGCCTGCCCGCCGGCTGCGTCCCCTCCCACACTGGACGACCCCCCGCCCCAATTCTGCCCCGGGTCTCTGCGTCTGGCCCTGTGGTCTGTTCCTCTCGCGGGGCTCAAAGCCCTTGTCCTCGGGTCCATCCTGTAACCCCGCCTCCACTGGCCTCTGTCGCAGGCGCCGGCCCAGCCTCTCCTTGGGCCCCTCCTGCGCAGACGGAGCAAGGCCGGCCCCCCACCAGTCCCCTCGCTCCCTGTGTTGCTATAGCAACCGTGGCCCCGCCCCCTGTTATCACCTTTCTAGGGAAGGCCTGTGCTGGGAGGGAGGGTCACAGAACAGGCCCCCAGGGGCACCTAGCTTCCACATTCACCTGCCCTGGACTTCAGTTTCTTTTTTTTTTTTTAGATTTTTTTTTTTTTTTTTTTGAGACAGAGAGAACGAGAGAGAGCACATGAGGTGGGGGGGGGAGGGTCAGAGGCAGAAGCAGGCTCCCCGCCGAGCAGGGAGCCCGATGCGGGACTCGATCCAGGGACTCCAGGATCATGACCTGAGCGGAAGGCAGTCGCTTAACCAACTGAGCCACCCAGGCGCCCTGGACTTCAGTTTCAATGGAAACTAGCGCTGAACTTGCGGCCAACCAGAAGAGGATTAGGCCCAGAAAATCAAAGTCCTTCCTGCTGCCTTCCCTCTGTCCCTTCAGCCACAATGTCAAAGTCCCCAAGAGAAGCCCTGAAGAGGCTCAGCCGCTGGGACAGTCAGGAGCCTGCCTCTCCCAGAAAAGCAGAAACGCCCCCCAGCCCCCACTGACGGAGCGCCCTCTGAGGGCACGGTATCCATCTTCCTGTCTGTGTCCACCTGGCTTGACCTCTTTACCTGCACTTCCTGCCCCCCCCCTCCCAGTCCCGGACGCTGGGGTCTGATAATAGGATCTGTGGGATAAGAACCAGGACTAAGAAGCAGTCAGCGAAGGGTTGGCTGAGAGGAAACACTTCCAGAGTACAGGAAGGCGGGTGGGGCCCAGCTCCCAGGCAGGACAGGCTGGGAGGGGTGCAGAGATGAGGGCTGGAGGGAGGCTCAGGGAGGGAGGCCTGGAGTCCGCCTTCTAGCAGAGGAATCAGGCCAACAGCAGATGGAACTTTCACGCCGGAGGCCGGACCAAGTGACCTCACCCAAACCATGTGCTCTGCTCCTATTGCAACCTGGCGAGCCTCCCGGCTCTCCTGGGTCCCCGAGTAGGAGAGCTTTTTATAGTTCACTCCCCAACTTGGGTTTGAATAATTAAACAAGATGGACAGAAATAGCAGCTGGACAGCAAAGTTGGGTTATTTTGGGGTTTTCTGGAACACAGAGTGCTCCTGGGCAGCACCCTACCCCTGCAGGGGGCGGAGCCAGCATCAAGACTGATGGGAGATTCCTGTGGGGACCCACCTGGTCCCTCAGGGTTCCTGAGTTGACAGCGTTGCTCTCAAGCACAGGAGGGTCTCATCACTTCTTCCCTGGTCTGCAAGGAAGGAGGGGGCTCCCAGTGCCTCCTGCTCAGAGCTCCTCCCCAGGGAGGAAGTCGGCCCTTCTACTTCAGAGATGGTGACAGATGTTGAAAATCAGATCGATAAGCAGCTGCGAGACAGGCTGAACCAGGATGGGGTGGCTACTGCTCCTCTGGCCAGCGAGCTGGAATCAGGTGGTAGGAGGTCTCGTGCCCTCCCCCTCACCCCTCACTAGAACTACTGGGAAGCCATAGGGCCCAGGAAGGCTGGGGTGGGCGATGGGGGTTCAGAGCAGGGCAGGGGGACTGGCGCCGGATTAGCCTTGGCTCCGGAAAGGAAAAGGCCAAAGACGGACTTGTGTCTGGGCTAAGGAACCCTGAAGGGGCAAGAAACTCTCCTCCTCCAGCTCCCTTTTAGCGGCCCTGGCTTCCTGGGTCAGGGTTCTATCAGCTGGGGCTGGGGAGGGGTGGGGAGGCCCCTCAGGTCTCCACTGCAGACCGATCATTTGCGGCTTGTTTGCATAATACTTTTGGTTCAACCACAGTGACTAGGGCCTCATCCCAACTCCACCTTGAGGCTCTGCCACAGAGCTAAAAACCTGGGGGCACAGAGGGGGCATTTGTAAAGTTTTCTCCCTTTGGGTAAGCGCTTCGGGGGTGGGTTTGGAGGTCAGATCTCAGGAAATACAGAAATCATTCATTCATTCATGTTTACTCATTCAACAAACATTTTAAAGTCACCAGCTATAAGCCTTGCACTGTGTTGGTTCTGGGACTAAATTAGTAATGGCAAGGGCCTCGCTCTCTAGAAGCACAGTTTAGTGGGGGAGATGGGCATCCTAAAACATACTCCCTACCACTATGGAGTGCTTACATGAAACAGATCCCATACAAGAGCTTCGTCAGAGAAGTCTATGGTCAGAACAGCAGTAGCCCCATTTGACACTAAGCAGAACTAAGATGAAGAGACTTGTCCCAAATCCTTCAGCTAGAAAACAGTATAAATGGAACTGGAACCCATGTCTCCGTGATTCTGAGGCCCGTGCACTTAAGCACTGCCCTGCGGTCCCTAATGCATGGAAGGAATATGCAGGGTCGTTAAACGCTGTGGGTGTTCGAGAGAGTGAGGACGTCTTGGGGGGGGGGTAGGTGCAGTCAGGGAAAGCCTCCTGAAAGAGGCGGCTTTGCACCGGATCCCACCACTTCTGCAAATACCAAATACCTGTCCCCTTGGTGCCGGAGATACCGAAGAGAATGAAGTCCGTGCACTGTGGGCATGCTGGGCAGGGGTGAAGGAAGGGCTGACGGTATAACCGGGCGAGTCTTAAATGCCAGCCTCCTTTACCTTCAGAGTCGTTCTGCTCTCCCAGGCGCAAACCCCAAACTCCTGGGGAATCTAGAGGAAAGGCCTGGCCCTCCTGCTCTGCGAAGGAGCAGAACTCCTACCTGTCCTCCCTAACGTCTGTCCTGCATTTCTTCCTGTTCCAATAGATTTCCCCACTTCTCATCTCATTCCTCTTTCTCGAGGCCAAACTCAGAACAGCAACCCGGCAAGCCAAAGGCGCCTGGCCCTTTAAGGCCACCTTCTTCCCCCCACGTGCCGTCTGGTTGGGCTGGCGACGCTGACGCACGCGTGACGTCAATGGCAGCTGGCGGAGTCTGGGCACGAGGAGCGAAGTTGGGATGGGGGTGGGGGGGCGAGAGCGAGAAGGCGGTTCATTTGCATTTAAAGGGGCCACGCCCGAATCAGTGGTCAGGGAGCTAAAGAAATGTGTATCTGGCAAACTTTCCGTCCTGGGCTACGAGGCAAGAAAAAGGCGTGGTACGGCTGAAGCCGAAGGTGACTTGAGTTTGCGATGTCAATTATGTCCTTCCGCGGAAAGGGAGAAATAGTCCGTCGGTGCCCGGGCTGGAAACACGTGACCTGGAGGGGGCGGATGGGGGGGGAGAGGGAAGAAGGGAGGAGCTGGGAGGCGAAAGTCAGGCTTCGTTTCAGCTGCCCCCACCCCCACATCCTGCCCACCCTCTTGCAGCTGCCACCACATCCTGCCCAGCCTGGGGCTGGGACCTCTTGGGGGGGGGGGCACGGACAGTGGACCCAGCTTTGGCACCCCTTTCCTACCCCCTTCAGATCCAGGGTGGGGCCTCTGCCCTTTGCCCCGGGCCTGGCCCCAGGCACCCTGGCACTGAGCTTGGGGCACAGCTCTGCCAGCACAGCCTAGGACAGCTCTCTGCTTAACTCCGCCCGCCCCCCCCCCCTTCTGGCCCAGAGCTGGACTTGTCTAGGCCCCAGATCAGAGCCTCATCCCTGGGCTAACACAGAGTTATCAATGGACGAGTAGAGGAGGTAGTCAATAAAGCTTTTATCATGTTAACTAAGATACACAGATATGCACAGATTCACATAACAGACATTTGCGGAGTGCATTCCACTCCAGGCCTAGCAAGGCCCTGAAATCCCAAAGCTGATTGAACTGTTGCCCTCAAGGATCTGGTGCCCTCCAGGAGCTCAGGATCTGGTGAAGAATAAACTGGAAACCAAAAATGTCAGGCCAGTCTGGTGTGTACTGATGAGGTAGCCATTTGGAGTCGAGAGCACTCTGCATAAAGAGGCGTGCAGGATGATGCAGAAGCCCACCCGGAGAATGTGCACACAGAGGGACCACCTGCCCTCAAACCAGGTGGAAGGCATGGGGAGAGACTGAAAAACTGGGAGGAAGAATGATCAGCCCAGTATAAGGGATGGGATGGATGGAGTGGGGGTGGGGTGGGGATGGTCCAGAGGGCTGTGAGGAAAGCTAGAGGGGTCAATGGAGCAGCCAGGCAGAGGCTGGAACAGCAGGCAGGAAGAGAAGCAGCTCTTGGGGGTGGGGAAGACCTTTCCGAGTAAAGATGGACTAGGGTGCTCAGGGAGATGTGAATAAAGGGAGCTGTTGGTGCCCTTTGCTGTAGAAACTATGAAGATGATACTGTACAGAGGAGTTACCCACTTCTTAGGACTTTGGTGGGCACCCATCTAATTCCTCAGGGATTTTATAGCAGCTTTGGGCTGTAAGATGACTTTTCTCTCAAAAGATGGGCTGGGAACCAGAAGGGCAGAAGGAAAAATGAAACCCAGGCACCTGAGCTACGAGGGTGTTTTCGCCCTAGAGGATTCTGGCATAGGTAGTGCAGGGGCTAGAAGAAAAAGATGGTGTGAGTCAGTTTCAGGAAGTCTTTATTATAATCTAACTTCCAGCAACGTTACTCCCTAGATCCTTTCTTTTTTTTTTTAATTTTTATTTATTTATTTATTTGAGAGAGAGTGAGAGAGAGCACATGAAAGGGGGGAGGGTCAGAGGGAGAAGCAGACTCCCTGCCGAGCAGGGAGCCCGATGCGGGACTCGATCCAGGGACTCCAGGATCATGACCTGAGCCGAAGGCAGTCGCCCAATCAACTGAGCCACCCAGGCGCCCTCCCTAGATCCTTTCTTAGTCCTCCATGGAAATCAAGACCTCATATTTGTTACTTTTCCTTTTCATGAAGTTCTCTCTATAAATATAAATATATGCAAATTCTATCCCCCTTGTAATGTCAGCCTCTGCGACTCTCTCCTCCTCTGTTCTCTAGTGAATTATTCAGCATCTCAGGGTCCAGGATACTCCATCTCCCCCACCGAAATCTTCCCTCCTTTCTCTCTCCAGCTCCTGGCCCTTTAACACCCTCCCAGGTGACTCACCTTCCTTCCTCATTTCTTTGTTAAGGACCCAACATTCCAAGGCAGGGAGTACTAGCCAGCCAATCACAGCCCTGGCAAGCCTGTCTCTGGCTTGAGATTGGCTGGAGCTGTGGTTGGCGGGAGGCTCACCGGCCCAGATCTATCAGAGGTTGGGGAGGGGGTTTCTGGAAATCCGGCATAGGAAAGAATTTGTTCTGGGGCTGTGTATGTTCTTGGAGAGAATCCTTCAAGGGGAGCTAGGGCCATAGGCGTCTCTGGCTTGGAGAGCCTCAAAACTGGAGGCAGGCTGAGAACCCATCTCTCTTGGTCCCCTGGGGGCTTAGCTGCCCCCTGCCCACTTTGTTTTTTTCCTGTGATCTTGGGACCCAGTGGTCTGAAGGCTGCGTTCCCAGGCCTGTTCCTAAGAAGTCTTTTCCAGCAGCCCTGTCTCTCCAGTCTCAACATTCTGCTTTCCCGACGTCGGAAACAGCCGGAAAATAAACACCCTGATGACTAAACGGTTTCTCCAGCTAGAGCCTGGGGAAGCACTAAAAATAGAGGCCACAAGTGAGGGGAGGTTCCCCACTGGGTGGGGGTGGGGGGGGCACTTTCCCATCTTGCTACTGCCACAGCCCCAGCCCTGGCACAAGGCTCTGTTCTTCTCACTGTCCTAGGGGACAGGGCAGACGGGCTCCCCTTCTTGTCCTGAGGACTTGGGGGCCAGCTAGCCCTGCCTGGCAGGGAAGACTGACATCTTCTGGTGCTGGGGCCCCATCTCCCAGGTCTGACGGGGAACTGAGAAGCTACATTTGGGGAGAAAGCTGGACACTGTTTAAATCAGGTTTCCTGAAGGAGGGGCCAAGTGGAAGGGTTGGAAACTGAGGCCAAGGAAATAGGAGCGTGCTGGCTTCCCATTTTGGGACATACAAGATAAGCCACCAAACCATTGGCAAGAGGGGTTCCACTGATCTTGCCTCCTTTGAGGCTTGTATGGGATAATGGGCCCAAAGGGGTCTTGGCAGTCCAGCCCTTAAGGTATTATAATGTAGCATGAGGCACTGTTCTAAGCAATCTACCTGCATAAACTAATATAATCTTCACACCAAATTTATGAGCTAGGTACTATTATCACCATCTTCATTTTACCCATGAGGATCGTGAGGTACAGGGAAGTTAAGTAAGGTCCGCGTGTTCACAGGTCATACATGGTGGAATGGGGATTTGAACCAAGGCAGCTTGGCTACTCCCATGTTGATGCTTTTAATCACCATGACTTCCTGCTTCTCTCTGTGCATATTAGTATTTTCACTCAGAACTTAACCCAGCACTTAAGCCAGAATCTAGTCTTTGTTCAGTAAATCCGACCCAGCCACATACAAATCAGGGTGTGTAAAGAACTGAGTACCCTTCTGTTCTGCAAGGTTCTTAGAGATCGAAGCCATATTCCATCATTTCCTCACGCTCCAGGTCGACAGCAGCAGGCTTTGGAGGTTAACAGGGATGCTGGAGAAGTCTGATGGCCCAGTGGGTAGGCATGGCACCGCACTCCTGTTGTAGGGCACGTAAAGGTTCACCACGCCCCGGGGCAACTAAGGATTTTTTAATTTTAATTTTTTTTAAAGAGCTACTACGGCTTCTTTAATAAGATGCTTTTGGGCGTTTCCTGTGCTGGGGGAAATTAAGGTCCCGCCCCTTTAAATTGCCCCCCTCGGCTGTAAGTGCTCTGGGGCCGCAGGCACTGGGGATTAGGTCACCCCAGAACTATGAGCTGTCGCTTTAAATTGCTGGGCGTCTGCCGAGCTGGGCCTGGGAGGGGAGGGGCCCGACACAGGTAGAGGAGCGAGCGAGCTCCCCAGGTAACCCCCGGCCGCGAACATGCTCCTCTCCGCGGGGCTTCGGCGCACACCAAGTGGGGGAGACGGAGTCTTGTCGCCATTTAGCGTCTACCCTGAATTTGTCTACTTAGACTGCCACATCCAACTCTCCCGGGGGCTTGGGGGCCAAGGGGGGCGCGCTCGCGTGTGCCAGTGCGCGGCGGCCGCCGAGCCTCCGGGGAGGACCGCGCGGAGCGCAGGGGGGAAGCGGCACCGAGGGGCATCTCGCGCGGGCCGTCCCTCCGCGGGCTCCTGGCTTCCCCTCTCCGCGCCGCCGGCCCGGCCCCCCTCCTTTTTCCTCCCCTCCCCTCCCCTCCCGGCCGGCGGAGGGATCCGCCGCTCCCGGCGCCGCAGCCTAGCCTGGAGGGCGGTGGGTGGGGCGCCCGGCCCGCCCGGCCGGCCGCGGGAGGCGCGAGGCGGGGCCGCGGCCAGGCCCGCCCCCTCCGGCCCCGCCCCGCCGGCGCGGGCTCCTCCCATTGGCCCCCCTGCCTGTCCATCAGCCCCGGGTCCCACCCCTCAAGCTAGGCTGAGCTGTGCCTACGTCGGCCTCGACTCCCGGGGGCTGGAGGAGTTACCTTTGGAGCCCGAAAGGAGGAAGGAAGCAAAATATCAACAACGCCGAGGCGTCTCGGGCGCTCGGCCCCGGTCCCCTCTGCCCGCCGCGCGCCTGCCCGCCCCCGCGCCCACGGCGGGGGCCCAGGCCCCCCGGCGCCGCCCAGGGCCCGCGCGGACGCCGGCCTCATTTGTTATTCCCCCCCGTCCGGAGCTGCGGCTGCCTGGTGTTGAAGATCCCCCGGACCGGGGGCGAGGGCCACCCCTCCCAGCCGTGACACCCCCTTCCCCCCGCGGGGCCGGTGAGTAGGGAAAAATAATGCGCCTGCCGCTTTAAGAGGCCCCCTCCCCCACCCCGTCCTGGGGTTGGGGTGGAGGGTGGTCTGGACCGTCCCCCTGAGGGGTGGGATGGGGTGGCCCCCAGGTGGGAGGAACTCGCGGAGCGGGCTGTTTCCGTGCGGCGTCGGTGGGAGACTACGTGGGGGGCTGCTTGTTTGTGTAGAAGACTCGGCCGGGGACAAGTGCAGGGGGCTCTAATTCTCCTGCGTGTCGGGGTCGGGGTGGGGACCCGCGCTTGGGAGCGCGCCCGTCTGTGGGTGTCGGGGGGTTACGACGGCCTGCGAGTGGTCTGGGAAGGGGCGCCATCCTCAGAGGGGGTCTCCGGTGACAGCCGGGAGCGACTGACATTTTAACAGCCGGCCCTCCCTCCCTCTCCCTCCTCGCGCCGCCTGTTCACTCCTCCTTGGCCCGAAATGGTGCAGAAGGGGGCCTGGGAGGGCGGGGGGAGCCGCAGCTGTTTGGGAAGCGGGGGAGGGAGGGGGGACGTTGTTCAGATGACACCGGGGTGGTGGGTTGGGGTGTGTGAGTGTGTGTGTGTCCGGGCCCGCGATTGCCGGGTGCCTGTGGACTTAGGACGCCGAGTCACCACGGAGGTGGGCGCGCGACCCTTTCTTGGGACCTCCCACCCCCATTCCGAGACCCCCGCTCTGGTCTGTCAGCAGCCCCAGTTGGAGAAACCCTGGCCAGAAGTTTGCAGCTGTTCGACATCTGGGCAAGAGTTCTCCAGTCCCTCTTTCCACCAATGGCGGGCTGAACTGGTCTGGGAGTGGGGGGTCGAGGGACTGTTTGGGGGGCTTTTGGGGAGGGAAGGCCAAGGAGACCAGAATGGGTCTTGTATCTCGCCCCCATGGCAGCCCCCTCCTGTCGGGTTTGGGTTGCAGGGCCCCTTCTCCTTAGTGGTTCAAGCCGACCTCTGGACAGCCTCTGGAGGTCTCTCCCCATGTGGGAGCCACTGACTAGGTTATCCCAGGTTTGTCCTTCTGAGTGGGAGGCTCTCTGTACCTCCTCTTAAACAGGGCATTGTTGGAGGTTTGGGGGAGGGTATAGTGGGTGGATCCTCTGCTCCCCTTCCCTGTGCCCAGTCCCCTTTTTGAGGTCTCATTGTTGGCCTGGTTTCTTTGGTTTGGGGGTGGCCCTCCCCCACCATTCCCCCATCCCCTCGGTGGGTCTCCTAGGCAATTCAGGGGCCAGCCTGGACTATGGGAAGTTTGCCGTCTGGGGCGGTGACCTTGGGCTGCTCTGGCCTCGAGATAGGAGGGGAGCCCAGGCCAGCTCGAGATTGGGTGTTTTGAAGTTAGGGAGCTGTCCACCTCCCACTCGTCTTCAAACCCCCAACAGGGAAGTCTTGGTAGCCAAGGAGAGCATGGACAAGACACATGTCAGTGTTCACAGATGTCCAGCCCGCCTGTGGCCGCTGGGTCACACCCGCCCCAGGACTTAGCCTGGCTGTCCCAGCTCCCACGGCCTGCCTGGGAATGAATTTCCTTCCTGTGGTTTCCCAGTGTGTTGGGCAGGAGATGGGGGTGGGGTGGGATCCGTGTGAGGGTGGCTGAGGGCCTGTTTACGTGGGGTGATTGGGGAACACTAGAGCTTACGTGTGGCTCTTTCCCGGTTTGCCCTAGGACAGGCATTTAGACCCTTGGGTCTCAGTGGTCCTATTCTCTTTGTCGTATCTCCCCACCCCCCAACATACTCTGCATGTGCTTGTGTACCTGTGTGTGTGTGTGTGTGTGTTTGTGTGTGGACATTCGTAAGTGAGGGGTCTCTGGTTTCTCTGGGAAAAGGAAGGGTTTTCACTCACATTCCTCTAGGGACCAGAGAGGTTGAGCTTTTTACCTGAAATCACACAGCAGATCTGTGTCAAGGCTTTAGTCTAAGTGCCAGTCCTTCAGGCATGGCTCCGTAGTAGGGCTAGGCCGTGAGAGGGAAGACACAATCCTTGCTCTTAGAACCGCTGGTCCAAGGGGAGCAGCAGGCCCCAGGCAGAGAGAGCATCCTGACCCTTGTGTTGGGGGATGGGCGTGAGAGGTTGGGCTGGAGCTTCTGTCTCCTGTAGCCACTGCCTGGAACCGAGTGGTGGAGGACTAGGACCCGTGGCTCTGACATACTGCCCGTTGTCCACTGCACTCTGTGCCCGCGCTCCTGGGCTGGAGGGGCCTGGGCGTCCCAGCTCTGCCCCTCTTGGCTCCAGGCTCTTCGCACAGACCAGGAGATAGGGTAGGCTTCCGACTGCTGTTATATAATCTTTCTCCTGCAGGGTGTTCTTTTTTCTGTCTCTCTCTCTCTCTCTCTTTTTTTCTTTTTTTAATCGTTGCTGGTCTTTCCTGAGAGGTGTGATGGGGGAGGAAGGTGGAGGGTAAAGTCCCCAGGGGGGTCTGGAGTACCTGTGGTAAGGAGGCTGGGGGAGGCCCTTCAGGGCCCTCCAGGGCCCAGGGAAGATGAGGCCTTAGTTTAGACCCTCACCGATTGCGACCTAGCCTCTCCCACGCTCCTCCTCCGACCCTGCCTTGGGCAGGTCTCTGTTGTGGGCGTCCCTAGCCCTCGTGCCCCCAGAGAGGCCTGGCCTTCTGCTCGTCTTGCGAATCTTCTCCCCTGGCCACCTGGGCCACCTGCCCTCCCTGGTCGGCCCCGGGGCCAGAATCTCCGTGCTTACCCCCTGGCCTGGTGTGGGTGGGCCCCGTGTTGGACACTTGGCCACCCACTGATGTGCCTGTGTGGGAGCAAGCGGGTCCAGGATGAGCGGGCGGCTCCAGCATTTTGCTGGTGGTATTTGGAGCTAGGCTTCCGGCATCTGTGCCCTTCTGGTCCAGAAGGGGGGGCCTCACTGGAGAAGAGGGGCGGTGGGGGGTGGGCAACCGAGGCCCGGCCTCGGGTCGGACGTGGGCCTCGAATCCATCATCGGGGGCTGGGGTCTGGGTCGTGTGGCACTGCGGAGGGGGGCTCTCCCCCCCCCATGGGACCACGGCTGGGACTCTGGGCTCCCTGCGGCCCCTGGCCTTTTACAGGGAGGGAGGAGGTGACAGGGGCCAGCATCGCCTCAGCATCACTGTAATCGCCGGTGGCTTTTATGAGCAGTCATGGGGCCGGAGTCCAGCCAACCGTCTGTCCTTCTGTCCCAGTTTGGTGACTTACTCATGGTGGGAGGGGGAGGCGTGAGGTGCTAGTAGCTGGTGTGTGGGAGGCCGGCCACCTCGCTATGTTGTGGTTGGTGCCGCCCGCCTGCCCGCCACCGCAGCGGGGGGACGGAGCTCAGACTTCGGGCAGAACTTACCCGTGGCGCCCGATGAGGGGACAGGGGTGGCTCTCACTCGGCCTAGGAAACGTGGGGATCTCAGAGTGCTTTCTCTAGCCATTCTTGGTGGCTCCGCTTTCTGAAAGGCCTCCGACAGTGGCCTGGTGGGGATGGGGTGTTTATTTTCTCTTCTGCCCCCTGCCTGAGGCTGAGGAGAGTCTGTGCTGGAGCCCGCCGAGGGGCGCCGGGTAGGGTCTTGCGCAGAGCGCCGTGCCCAGACGCACCCGGCAGGTCCCCCAGCATTTGGTGGCACGTGTGCATGAAGGTGTGCAAGCACGTACACACGGGCGTGTAGACGCCCACGGAGCAAGCTGCTGCCCCGCGGGGGGCGAGGGCTAGTGGATGGGAACATGATTAAGGGATTGGAGGCTGGGGATGGGCGGGGGACCAGGGGCGAGGAGGCGGAGGCCTGCAAGAACTTGGAAGAGGGAGGGCTGACTGGAGCAGGAGGGATTGAGGTTAGACCACAGATGGGCAGCCCTAGAGCGTGGCTTTGCCAGTCGAGGAGCCCTGACTGACTCCCGTCACTGCCCCTGCAGCGCCCCCAGGGCCCCTCCCCGTGGCCGGGGCTCTCACCGCCTCGGCCCCCCCCGCCCCGCCCGCCCGCCCATGGACCACGTGCCCAGGGGTAAGTCAGCTCTCCAGGTGGACAGGAGTCGCACTAGCCTGGTGGCCATCAGAGCACCTGGGAGGCCTGGTGGTTTGCGCTAGTCTCTGTCTCCCTCCCCACTCACTCTGATGAGCAAGGCCACCCCGATGTATCAAGGTTGCATCTGAGCCCTCGGGCATTGTGGGGTAGATCCCTGGCCTGGGGGGGTCCCCAAGGCTCGTGGCATCTGATTTTTCCTTTTCCTGAGGCTGTGGCCGCAACCTCCCCTTCCTGGGAGCCTAGCCGTGCTTCTGGCTGGTCCTGGCTGGCGTGGAGACCAGAGGATGTGCTCACTGACTGTGCGCAGGACCCCGAGAGCCTTCGCAGGGGTGGGGAGGCCGCTGTGCTGCTGGGCGAGCTCTCTCCCTTCTGCTGTAGGCTGGGAGGGGAGGGGCTTGTCCAGAGCTCGGCCTGCTGCTGGCCACACCCAGGCGGGACCATATTTACTCATTTAAACTCACCCTCCCAGGAGGCTCTGGGCTCTAGGCCTGGTCACTGACCTTGGCTTGGTGCCTCTGGCTGGGTGCTCTGGCCACTTCCCGGGGAGCTGGGCAGACCAGGGAAGCATATAGAAAAGGAGATGTTTTTGCCCTCTGGTCCGGGGACCTTCACCATGGGCAGTATCCCATTCACTCTTACTTTGGAGACCTGACACTAAAGCTCTTGAGATCCCTGGGGACTGGAGCAAGGAAGCTTCTGTTCGTCGCACCCTGTGTGCCAGGCTCTGTGCCGGGCACGGGAACGTATGAAGACTCGTTGGTTTCCTGGCATAACTGTTTTTTATAACTGGGGAACTGAGTCAGAGACTTAAGTGATTTGCTTAGGGGGTCATCCACTCCATCCTTTGCCTCCACGTCACGTGATCCAGCTGGAACGGGAAGACCTCACGGCCCCTCTTCCCTGGTTAGGAGGTGTTCGGGGCTTTGTCTGCCGTTAAGGGAAGGGCCCAGGGGAGCAGGAGACCCAGGGAGACCTGGGAGGAGGACGAGGGGGATGAGGACCGGGCGTGGAGGGAAGTGCGAACCCGTAGGAGTCCCTGCCTTAGGGCAGCTGAGGGAGATGTTGCTGTGGTTTCCAGAGAAGGTATCGTCCCCCGATGGAGTGCCATGGGAGAAAGCGCCCAGAAAAGGGACCAAGTGACGCCTGCCAGTCGCCTGCCAGTCCCCTCTCGAGCTGGCTGTAATGCGCGGCCGCAGGAGCTCAGGCTGGTCTGAAGGCGAGAGGCTGACAGGAGCCTGCCCAGGCCCCGAAGTTTGGGACCGTCCTGGAAGGAATTGCTCGAACTCCCAGGGGGAGGGAGGGAAGCCCCGTCATGCGGTGAGCCCACCTCTGCTCCTCATTGCTGGTGACAGAAAGAGCCGCCTCCCCTGGGAAAGGAAGGAGGGTCCGTGGGGAAAACGTGGGACCCTCGAGAGCAGGTGCTTAGAAAGTAAGTGCCTCCTTTCTTCTAGACCCCAGCTCCAGCCTGGCCCAGGAGTTGCCGGCTCAGGCAGCCACCCAGAAGGTGGGGTGGGGACAGGCAGTGTCCCGGGGGGACCTGGTATGTGGGAGCTGCCTGAGCGGGCCCTGCGGGGGGCCTCCAGGCCAGGGGCTCAGTCTGACGCGGGCATGGGCCAGGGACACTCCCCAGCCAGCTGTCTCCTTGCCTCAGAGCCTTCCCTCCACCTCCACCTCCCCCTGAGTCTTAGCAGATCCCCTGGCTGCTTGCTTCCTTATTCCTCATGATTTCCCTGCCCCACCCCCGCCAGCAAATGCTTGGGGTTGAGGGTTGGGAGAACAAGGAGTAAGAGAGCTCATCCCCAAACCTCGAGAGAAAACATTCAGTGGGGGTGGGTGGGGAGGGGAGTGGTCTCTCTCGTTTCTGGAGTCTTCCTGCTCCAGGCTCTAGTTGGATCAAGTAACATGGAGGCAAGGGGATGGCACAGATGACCTCGGACCTCGAGTTTTGCCCCTTAAAGCATGCGTGTGTTCTGTGACATGAGGGACAGTGGTTGGGGGTGGCCCTGAAGGGCTGAGCCTGAAAGGGGGGCTTTAGGCCTTCTAGTCACATCTCTCCTTGACCTTTGAGCTCCTTTCCTTTGGCCCCCACAGCTGCTTGCCTCTCTGCCCACTCCCCTCTGCACCCCCCAGGGCAGGCCCGTGGGGCCCGGACTGACCGGGTGGGGACAGGTGTCCTGGCCCAGCTGCTCCCTCTTGTTTCTCCCACCTGTCAGCCCAGGGGGTGAAGGGTGAGGGGCTGGCCAGCAGGGGAGAGTGGGAACCCCTTGGTCCCCTCACCTGCTCCCTGGGGCTCGGTGGGGGTGGGGTGGGGGTCGCTTGTTGTAAAGTGTGGCAGAAGGATTGAGAGTGGACAGTGGGCAGGACTTCGCCACTCAGAGCCAGGATGGTGCCAGATCAGAGAAAGCTGGTTGATAGCCAGGGGTCTTCGCACAGTCCGCTCATGAAAGGGAGGGCTGTGAATTGAATCTGGGGGCAAGGGTTTGTGTAGCTGCGTAGAGGTACCCCCCCACCCGCCTGGGCCCCGTCCATCTGGCTGGGCATCTTAGCCTCACCTGGCACCTTTCCTGAAAGCAGCGAGCTAATCCTGTAAGAGTTGCCTGGCTGGCCGCCTCGGCAGGCCCACGCAGCCGCCCTGCCCGCCCTCCCCTGCCAGGGGCTTAGAGGACTGTCCTTCGAGTCAGGAGGAGACCCAGCCACTGCCCTAAGCGGCCCCTTTAAATCCTCGGTGGCTCCCTGAGGTCATGATGTCTCTAGGAGGATTTGCTTCCTCTGATTGGATTGGCCTCTTTTGGGCCCCGTCTGTGACTGTAGGTGGACACTCACAGCCTGACCCTCCAGCTGCCCTGTCGTCAGGCTGGGTGCTGCCCCGTGGGAGGGCCCGGGCCTCGATCCTTGTGTCCTCTCTCCTCGCCTTCCTGTTCTGGCAGCCAGGGCCCAGACCCCGCCACCTGCCTCTGCTCTGTGCGCGGGAAGGAAGGGTCCCACCACCGCCCTGGAAGAGCGTCTTCGGAGACCGTCTCCTGCCCTGTTGTCCACTTTTTCCTTCTCAGCCTGCTCTTCCTTCGCCCGGGGGCCGGCACTCCATAGTTACCCCGCGCCCTCACTTCCACGGGAAGTCCCTCCCCTGCTCTAACCATCAGCCCACCCGCTTGCCGTGGCAGGCGGCCCAGACACAGCGCTGGTGGCTCACCCAACGGCTCTCAAGCTGACCCGCCCCAAGGCCCCAGCTGCCACTTTCACTTCTGTCTCCTGAGACCCCAGAGGGAAGTTGGGTGGGGAGGTAGAAGGTGACACACTAACCGTCCCAACCGCTTCGGATGGCCAGGGGGCCCCCGGCCACCACTCTCATCTGGATGAGCCGAGTGGAAGGACTGGCTGCAGTGGGAGGGCAGGAAGGCCTTCCCGGAAGAGCGGACCACTAGGCCAGGGCAGGGCTGCCGAGGGCGCTGCTCTGACTGGACAGGCAGACAAGACCTCCTCGAGGCGGCCAGGGGACGGGTTGCCTTCCAGTCCCCGCGGGCTGGCGCGTTGCCGGGGCCTCCGTGCTCCCTGAGACCTTACCAGCTGCCCCTGCTTGGTTGGGTGACTTCTAACAAAGCGAATTTGAGCCCCAGAGACGACTTTGAGGCCAAAAGTGCAGCCCTGGGAAGTCCTCTCTGAGCCTAGCATGTGTCTTGTCTGCTGCACGAGGCCGTCTCCTCTCATTTGGAGGGTTGGAAGTGGATTTTAGAAATGAGAATAGAGGTAGAAGTAAAGGACAACCAGCCCGTCCTCCTGCTGCCCCAGTCTGGGCATTAAGAGCTGGGCTCTTTTTCCTGGGAGCCCCCAGGGAGCCCCCACGAATCTCCGATGCTTGCTTCCGTCTCAGGGTCACACCCCCACCCCACTCAGAGGAGGGACAAGAGCGGAGGGCCCCATGGGACTGAGAGCTTAGACAGTACCACGGGGATTCTTTATTCATTCAGGGATGCTTTCTAGACAAGGTGCCGGGAACTCCATCCTAAGTGCCTAGGTGTGCTGGGTGGGGGTGGCCCAGTTCCCGGAATGGGAAGTTGAGCCTCGTGGAATAAGGTCAGAGACACTATGCAAATCCCCATGCAGATGGTGGTAGTGAGTCATTATGGATCAGTCTGCCGGCTAGAGCATGAAGCAAGGCTCAGGCTTCGGTTCCAGAACCAGCCCCACTAATGACCATGACCGTGACCTCGGGGGGCAGTCACTACCCAAGCCCTGGGTCTTATAGGCATTCCAGGTGTGTTTGGGGTTGGGGTGGCTGAATCTCTGCAGCCAGAGCCCTGGTGTGCCCCACCTGGTACCCGCCCTGGCTGACCATGAGCCTCTCTCAACCCTCTGCCATCTGTTACGAGGGTTACTGTTCAGAAAGCACCTTCCGTCTTTATCAGCCCCATCCATCCCTCCTGCCTTCTGGTCCCCACACTGCCCTTCCCCCTAGGCTGGAGGACAGTGGACCCAACCAGGCCGTGTCTTCTGTTACCTCCCCGTGGAGGAACCTGCTCCTGACCTCCCTTCCTTTTGGGCCTCTCTAAGGAGCACAGGAACCAAATGTCCTGGCTGAAAGGGCACTCGGCTATGTGCTCCTCTCCAGCCACCCATCGTACTGACCAGTGGGGTAACACCTGGCGGGACAGTGACTTATTCACGGTCACACAGTCATTTAGGACCAGAGCAAGCACCAGAACCCAGGCATCCAGAAGCCCTGCCCAAAGATCCCATGCTTCCCTGGGCTGTTTGTTGCCCAACCACACCCACCCCTTTTCTGCTAGGATTCAATCTCCCGTTACCCCAGATTCTTCCTGAGATGAGGCCCGGTGGCTCCAGAAACTTGGGAGGATTTGGGGTGAGGGGTGGTTCCTAGGAGCCGGCCCAGAGGCCGCCAGGGGAAGCCCAGAGCTGCGGTAGGCGGTGCCCGAGCCTGGGGGGTGGGCTGGCTGCCGCCTCTGTCGGGCACTGGACACGCTCTGGCCGCTGCAGGAAGGATGGGAGCTAGACTACAGGAAGGACAAGCTGGGGCGGGGAGGCAGTGGAGGAGGCTCAGGAGACAGACCCTCACTGGAGAGACATCTCCTGGGCAGAGAACAGGATGACCCCATCCCAGGGGATTTGTCCCGACGGGAAGCCTGGGGTGGGGCTCGGGAGAGGTGTCCAGCGGAAGCTGCAGGGAGGGTGCCCAGCGAGCTGGCCACGCGGGGTGCTCCTCTGGCAAGTCCGTTCCTGTCCCTTCAGCCAAGGCTGCAGTGCCTGTCTCCACTCGCCTTCCTGGGGCACCTGGGACCTGAGACCACCCCTGCCCTGGGTCCAGCTTTCCCGGACTGGTCCTCCCCCTCCCCCCAGCCCGCCAGCCCGCCCCCAGGTCCCTGTCGGTGAGTTAAAATTAGCTCAGTGCCCAGGCTAAAAATAGCCCCTGCCCAGCCCTGAGGCTGCTGGGCTGGGGGAGGGGAGTTCCCGAGGGAGGGGAAGATGGTGGGAACCAGGGGTTTGGGAAGGGAGCCTGCCAAACAGAACTTTGAGGGGAGGAGGATGGGGATGGGGACGGGGATGGGGATTGCCTGTGCCTTTGAAAGCAGACACTGGAACTCTGGGTTGAATGAAGTGGCTGCCCTGGGCTGGGGGAGGGGGTGGAACGGAAGAGGGACAGCAGAGAGGAGCAGGGGAGAAGTGGGGGGAGCAGGCTGGGGGCGTGAGAACTGGGCTGGGCGGGTGGGGGCGAGGGACACTGCCCCCACTTCCGAGGACTTCAGAGATTGCGGAGGAAGGCCCCCTGTGTGTACCCCGGGGGCTGTGAACCCCAGCACCCTCTGCCTGGGCCCCGCGTGTTGGTGTTGGGGTTCGCCTTCCCACCCCATCTTTCAGAGTGCACCTCAGTATGTCTCTGCTCCCCTCGAAGCCGAGGGGAGAGGCTGCAGGCTGTGAACCCCGGGCTAGGGTGGGGGAGACCCAGAGGGCTCCTGGGCTCCCCCTCTGCCCACTGTGGGGGCCTGCCTGCCCTCGAAGCCCGCATGCCCTCGCCCTTGGTGGGACCTGCCCTCCCCCGGTCTGTCTCTTGGCTGGACTGTAGGTGTTCGGAGGGCAGGCCTGGCGTCCCCCCCAGTCGTGCCGCGCGCCCAGCCCAGCGTTGGGGCGCGGTCGGGCTGCCTCTGAGTCTGGGCTCCGGGCCTCGCCCTCTCTGCTCTGGCCCTCTCCTTGTCTGTCCCTGCCTCCGCCCCGCACTCGGCCTTCCTCTTGGCCTCTTGGCCTCTCGCGCCCGTCTGTCTGTCCCCCTCTACCAGCCTCCTCTGTGTCTGCCTCACCCACGCCTCCTCCCTCGTTAGTGAGCAGGCTGCCTGAGGCCGCCTGACTGTGGGGGTGACAGGTGGATTGGCTTGTCACCCCCTCCCCCAGCGCCTGCTGCTTATTTCATGCCCTGCAGCCCAGCCACGGGGAAGGGGCGGAGGAGGGCTGACAGCTGTCTCCGGCGCCTCCTGCCTTCCCCCCCAGTCCCCAGCCTGCGGCCTGGAGCAGCCTGAGAGGAAGGGATGGAGGGCCTGCCTAATGAGGGCTGCCTCTCTCGCCGTGCAGAGAGCGGGGTGGAAGCCCGGTGCTCTGCGGTGGGAGGCTGCTCGCTCAGCCTCTCTGGGCCCCTGCTCAGTTTTGACCTGCACGGGTAGGGCAGTAGACCTGCGCCGGCTGGCAGGTGTGGGTGGGAGGGTGTGGGGGCTGCGGGGAGGTAGGAGAGGAGCTGGGAGACACTCTGGGCTCCCAAGGAAGGGCAGCCCGGCCACAGCTGCAGCTCCAGGAGGCCACCCTGACCGCCGCCCCGCACTCTCCCCACTGGCCCCAGGCCGCCCTCACAGGAACTGAGATAGCATCATTCTGAAACCCGAGAATGGTTTGAATATTGCTCAGGTACCAAGAGGTGTTAAATTGGGGGAGGCAGGGGCCTGTTTTCTCCCATGCCCCCTCCAGCCTGAGACCCCCTTTAGGGTAATTTTGCATAGTGTTTGCACCTCATCTGCATGTAAATACAACCCACAGGTTCCTCTTGGGTCTGGATCCCAGCTTGGACAAATGGCTGTCCACGGGGTCACTCTGGATTTCCCACCATGTCTGGTTCCCTCAGCCCCTCCTCCTTGTCAAGGGTGTTGTCAGATGAGCCTCTCCAGCCCTGTGTCCTCTCTGTTCTCCATTTGCTGAGGCTTCTCTGCCACCACCCTTCCCTAAAGAAGGTGGGTCTGGCCCAGCTGCCCTCCCCCCAGCCCCTCTACTCTCTCGGTCCCCACTCCCTGCCCCCAGGAGGCCCACCCTGCCCAGCTCTGTCCGGCTGGCACTGCCTTGAGTGGGAGAAGCAGAAGCTGCCGGAGCCTTCCAGGGTCTACGCTTGGTGACACACTTGCCAGGAGCCCAAGGAGTCATAGCTGTGGCCTGAGGTCAGGCGGAGCCGGAAAGCCATCCTAGCCAACCCCCTGTGTCCATGGCATCTTGCTAAGCCCCTCCAGCCCTGGAGAGGCAGCCAAAAGTCAGGTCTGGGAGGGCTTCCTAGAGGAGGAGAGGGCCGGAAAGGAGAAGAGGGATGGGGGCAGGCCAGGCCAGGGGGAAAAGGTGCGCGTCTGGAGAACAGATGCCCAGGCCTCTGGCTCTGGGCAGTTGGTTAGGTCATTAGGCAGGGGGCTAATTAAGGAGGTCCAGGTGTTCATTAGGCTCTTCCTAATTGAGTAGGAGGGAAGTGGGACGGGATGGGCCTCCACAGCTTGGACAGGGTCAGTATAAGGTCCTCTGTGCCCACCCGGGCCTCAGCCGCCCTTTTCAAAAGTCAGTGGTGAGTTCCTGTTCTCGCCCCGGGGCGCTCGACGCTGCAGCTATGTAGAGTGGGTAGAATGGATAGAAGGTGAGAGAGATTATTGCAGGCTCGGCCTGCTCTGTAGGAGGGCTCCCGGTTAGGTAGGAGGAGGGACTGCCCAAGGCAGGGGCATCTCGTCCTCTGGTAGTGCTGGCACAGAGGTAGGGAGCAGTGGTGGGCAGGGGGCCTGGGAAGCGTGGAGTTAGGAGAGCGCTTGGGGGCTACCCTGGCAGAGACTGGGATGGACAGGCGGGTCTCTTTACCCCTGAGTCCCCTCTGGTCAGAGGATGCTGGGGGCGGGGAGGGGGGGTGTCTCTGTGGCTTCCCTGTCTCCTCAGTCCTGATCCCTCTCGCATCCCAGCTCCCCCAGCATGAAGCGGGGGTGGGGGGGTGTAGGAGATCAGCCAGGGAGCCGGTTGCCAGGAGACAGTTGCCTAAGCAACCCCATCCTCTCCATCTCCATGTGCTCTGGGCTGCTCCGTAGAAGACTTTAGAGTCTCACTCTCTGCACCAGGCAGCCCAAGGATGGGGAGGGTTGAGGCCTGGCCTGGAGAGGCAGGCCTGCTTGGAGGGTTGGTGGTGTCCAAACGTCCAAGTTCAGGGGCAGAGGGACAGGATGTGGGTCCTGCAGTGGGACTGACCCGAGTTAGGCCACAAGCCCCTTCTTGGAACAGACATTTCCCGAGCTCCTCCTCACAGCGGGTGGAGTGGTGCAAAGGGCAGATGTGGACCCTGCCCTCGTGAAGCTCCAGCTCCTGGGGAGCCAGGCATTGAGTGGAAGCGCAGAGTCATAGCCAATGTACGGTGGTGGTAAGTGCTAGAAGGGAAAGGACAGGGTGCCCTGAGAACCAAGGGAACAAGGTCGGACTGGAGGAATGACTTTGCAGGGGCCACGAGGGCACAGAGAGGGTTCTCTCTCCCCACTTGGAGGAGGAGACAGAAGTGGCCCAAAGCTGATAGAGGCCACATCTCAGCCAGAATTTGCTTCTGCACAAAAGGTGGCGAGAGGGAGCTAGGAAACTGGGTGATGGAGGGAAGGCGGATGCTCTGCTCGGGCGTGCGGCAGTGGAAGCCTTCCCACAAGGCCAGGCTAGAGAGACTCCGTGAAAACGCTGTCTTCGGAGCCCCCTTGTCCTCTGTGTGCCCTCTCCACCCTCCCTGGGAGCCCAGACCACCGTGGCTCTGAAAAACACAGCTTTGGGGTTGCACTGGGAAGCGGGGGGCTGAAGTCCTCAGGCTGGGGCCTTCCAAGTGGGGCTTTGGCAGAGATAGGGGTTTAGGCAGGAATGGGGTGGCTGCTGGACCACTCGGGGCTGCCTGGGCTGTGTTGGTGTTGTCCCAGGGGTGTGTGAGGGGGGACAGTAGGAGGCCCAGGGCCCATGGAGCACCGTGAGGACAAGGAAGAAAGGAAGAGGTTCTGGGACCCCTCTCTGGGGGGAGGGGGTGGAGGATCCCTATAGTTGTCAGGGAGCGGCATTGTTTCCTGAAGATGTCAGGAGAGCGCAGAAACTCTCTTCCCGGCTGGGCGAGGGAGAGCCTGAGGGACAAGCCCTGGTGCCGGGGCAGGGTGGGAAGGGGTATTCCTGGCTCCTCCCAAGTCCACAGATTCCCTGCTTCCCCTCTTCCCTGCCGCCTGTGGCCGAGAGGCCAAGGTTGAACTTTGGCATCTACTGTGGTACCTTGGGGGCCGTGGTTGAGCGGGGCTGGAAAGGCTCCAGGAAAACTGAGCAGCCCCTGGAAGTGGGGGCTGGGGAGGGGGTTCCAAATGATAGATGTGCCTGTTCCCTCTCCCCAGTGGGGGGCAGTGAGAGCCCACCTCCCTGTACTCTGCAGCAGGGTCTCTGCCTGGACCTCTGTGGATGGGGGTGTCTCGAGGGGCGGGCTGGATTCTGTGAACGAGGCTCTTCCTGGGACCCAGAGTGGCTTTAGAAAGCCTGGCCTCCTGCTCGCTGTCCCCCTCCCCTTCTCCTGGAAGGCTCCACCTCTGATTCTCCTGGATTCACAGAGCCCAAGGGGCCCTGGGGTCACCGTGTGCCTCCATCCCACCCCGGGCCCTGCCAGTCCCCGAGGGCTCACCCAGCCCGTTTGGGCACTGCCCACAGTTGAGCGCGGGCATTTCCTGGGTCAGGCTGGGCTTCCGACCCCACGCGCCCTCCCATCCTGGACTCGTGTGGTGTGGGGGCTCTGGCGCCCGTCCTGGTTGTGAAGCCTGGCCCGTTTATGGGTGCATGAGGTGGGGAGGCCTCTGCCTGGCGCCTGCCTCCGCCCAGCTGCCACGCCAGTGGCTCAGTACGTGCTCCGGGCTTCAAGGTGAACCGGGCTGGGAAGGGCTGCCCAGCCTGAGCTCGGGTCCTGCACGGGCGCGTCCCCCGAGCGGGAGTCGGCCGACCGTGACCTCGGGGCCGGCTGTTACAGATCTGGTTGTAGCGGAGCTCCGCCAGCCTTCCGTGTTTACGTGCTGTCGGCAGCAGCCGTCGAGGAGTTGTCCAGAGCGAATGGCCCGCAAGGCCCGAAATAGTCATCGACCCCCTTACTGAAAAAGTTCGCAGACTCTGCTCTGCAAGGGTGGTGTGTTTATTTATTTATTTTAAGCAGCGGAACCGTCTCTTCAAACAAAACTTTGAGGTGGAGGCCCACCGAGTGAAATGGGTGTGGAGCAGCCCTGGGGGGCGAGGGAGAGCTCTGGGCCCCCAGGCTCTAGCCTTCCCTGTGTTCCTGAGCCCCGGCCACCAGAGCACGCCCCTCCTGGCACCAGGTACCCCGTGGAAACCGTGTGTGGCCTCGGTGGGTGCTCTCCGCACCGGGCGCCAGGACCAAAAGTTCCATCCTAGGCCAGAGGGGCAGCTGGCAGACCCAGATGTCTCTACTGCAGGCAGATTCTGGGGAGAGGAAAGGGCCTGGGGCGTTCTCCAGGACCGAGACCGTTGGAAGCCAGCTCTGCGTGATCTAGAACCCGAGAGCGGCAGAGTTGGTGCGGAAAGAGCCTGGACCAGGGCCTGGGCCCTGGGTGTCAGTGCCCACTTGTGCCTGTCCGTGGCATGCCGTTGGCTCAGGGCACCCCTGTCTCCTCATCTTGAGGATGGGGTGGACACCTTCAGCCTGCCCCAGGGGTGCTGTGAGCCTGGCCTGTGTGCTGGTGGTCACCGGGGCTGACGGTCCTCTCATGACCCCCCTTTCCCAGGACGCTGTGCAGAAGGTGTCCTGCAGACCATGAACTGAGCCCTGGTTCCAGGCCGTTCATGAGCACAGTGTGAGGCGTGCCGAGACCTGCCACCCAGCAATCCCCTCCCCTCCCTAGCGCTGAGGATCCCCAGAGAAGATGGGGAGGAAAAAGATTCAGATCCAGCGAATCACTGATGAGCGGAACCGACAGGTGAGGAGGTCTTGGAGCTACGTAGAGTGGGTGAGGGCAGCGAGCTGGCCTCTGCCTCCACTCCTTCCTGCCAGTCCAAGAGGGCTTCCTGGAGGAGGGGGCCTCTAAAGGCTATTATGGAAGGGGAAGGACTGAGTTGGGAAGAGAGGAACCCCCACCTCCCTGCAGCTCTTGGAGCTCTGTACCCCAGAACTCTAAGGCTTATCTGCTGCTGTAAGAAGGTGCATCTGTGTGTCCCCCACCCCCAACCCCCATCCACTTCCCACCCAGGAACCATACATAAGCCTCAGGCCATGCCTGGGCATGCCCTGTTCCCCAAGATGAATTCTCCCCCTCATTCTCCCCCAGGGGAGGATCCAGGAAGCCCTTCTGTTTTCCTTCCCGACCCCTTCACAGCCCCTGGCACAGAGGTGTGGAATTCTGTCCATCCATCCTCTCCCTTCAGTGAGGCCGCTCTAGGCTGCATCTTGGCCGTACGTTGGCAGAGAGGTGCTGGCCTGTCTCTCCCCGGGCCAGGGGCTCCGGGACGGGCTTTGACTGAGCCAGACCGGGCCGCCCCCCTCCACCGCCTGCAGGTGACATTCACCAAGCGCAAGTTCGGACTGATGAAGAAGGCGTACGAGCTGAGCGTGCTCTGTGACTGTGAGATCGCGCTCATCATCTTCAACCACTCCAACAAGCTGTTCCAGTATGCGAGCACCGACATGGACAAGGTGCTGCTCAAGTACACGGAGTACAACGAGCCGCACGAGAGCCGCACCAACGCCGACATCATCGAGGTGGGCCCACGCAGCACGTGCACGCCCACCCGGCCCGGTGCCCACCCCCCAGCCCGGTGCCCACCCCGGCCCGCTCCCCACCCAGTCTGGTGCCCGCCCCGGCCCGGTGTCCGCCCCGGCCCGCTGCCCACCCAGCTTGGTGTCGTTTCCCGCCGGCCCGCTGCCCATCCCGGCCCGGTGCCCATCCCCCAGCCCATTGCCCACCCTGGCCCGCTCCCCACCCCAGCCCGCTGCCCACCCAGTCCAGTGTCCACCCAGCCCGCTGCGTCTTTGCTCATGCTTGTCAGGCTGGCGGGACATCCTCTGCTCTGTCTTCCCTCCGGTTCTCTCTCTGTCTTTTTCTCTCCTTGTCCATCCTTGGTCTGTTCCTGCTTCTGACTCTCTGTCTCTGTCTCCCTCTTTGTTTCCATCTCTCCTGCTCTGCCTCTGTCCCTTTATGGATCCCTGGGGCTCAATTTTCTGTTTCGAAAAAAGCATTACAGGCTGTTGAAGGACATGGGCTTTGGAATCCAGTGGTGGCCTTTAGTGGCCACATGGCCTTGGGCCATGGTGCCTACCTCCACAAAATGGGGCCAGCGTGAGCTTTGGAGGGTGTGGTGGGACCTGAACAAGACAGCCCGGTTCTTGCTTCTCACACGGGGGTGTGCGTGCTTTCAGGGGAACAGAACTTCTGCCAGGGAGGCTGGTGCCCGGGAAGCCACAGGCTTGCCTTCCCGGAGAGGGACTCGAACTCCAAGATTTGGAGGAAGTTACCTTAGCTTTATAATAGGGAAAACAGATTTACTCTAGACTGGAATGGAAAACGTACATTTGTTACTCATTCTAAAAGCAGACCGAGTATCTGTGAAGGTGTTTTGAGCAGGAAGAGGGAAGTTTGGGGTCTACTCCAGACCTACCAAGAGTGCCCCAATGTGGCGTGGACCCCTGGGCAAGGACGGCAGCAGGAGCTCTGTAAACACTGGTTTCCTCTGGGCCTTTCTCCCCCTCCTTCCTCTCCCTCTGTCTCCATCTCTGCTTCTCTCCCCCTCTTCCCGTGAGCAGAGCCCAGGGACCAGGCTGGGCAACACCAGCCCGGACTGCCTTGCCCCCTGGAGCTACCCCAGGGTCTCAGCCCCCAGCCCATCCCCCCAGGACCCCTCCCCACCTGCCACCTCGGAAGCAGGGGTCTGTGCTGTGTGTTGCACATTCCCTGCGGTGGGCCTTGGCCTGAGGCCCCCCCCGCCCCCAACACTCCCCGCCCAGCACGCGTTCACATGGTGCGGCAGGGCGGGGAAGGGGGGTGGCCGGGAAATGCTGGGGACCCAGAAGAAGGAGGTGGGGAGAAAGTAGGGGGGCGGCGGGGACCCTGCCCCTGCCCCTGCCCCTGCCCTGCGGACGGCTGGCTGATGCCTGGTGCGGTTGCAGACCCTGAGGAAGAAGGGCTTCAACGGCTGTGACAGCCCCGAGCCCGACGGGGAGGACTCGCTGGAGCAGAGCCCCCTGCTGGAGGACAAGTACCGGCGTGCCAGCGAGGAGCTGGACGGGCTCTTCCGGCGCTACGGGGTGAGCTCACCCACCGTGTCTCTGTCGGCCCCTCCCGGCCCCCCCAGGCGCTGCACAAGAAGCACAGGGAGTGTGAGAGCCCCGAGGTGGACGAGGTGTTTGCCCTGACCCCCCAGACGGAGGAGAAGTATAAAAAGATAGACGAGGAGTTTGATAAAATGATGCAGAGTTATAGACTGGCCGTGAGTAGTCGCATGGAGCGGTCTCCCCATGGTGCATGGTGTGGCTTCGCGCCGGCCCCCGGCCGCCCCTGACGCACGTCCCACGCTGAGCCGTGCGGGGCTGGCGGTGACCACCGAGGCACCGCTGACCTGGGTTGTGGACTCCTTCCGGACGGAGCAGGGCCAAGAGAGGCCCAGAGCGCCCCTCTCGCCAGCAAGGCATGTGTAGATGACGTGAGGGCTTTAGATGGCAGGAGAGTAGGGGTCGTGTTCTTTGTGTAGGTCTTCTTGGGGCAGAGTCCCCAGGGGCCTACGTGGCCACCCCGGCCCAAGACCCTCGGTGCAGGCCTTCCCCAGCTGCGTGGGTGCACGTGGGTCTGTATTCAGGCCCTCTAACCTGCTCCCCGTGTGTCCTGCCTGGCTGAGGACTAACCCACCTCCACGGGGGGCCTCGGGGGGCCTCGGGGGTCCCCGGTCCCATCTGCCGTGAGCAGAGCCTGTTCTCGTTCTCTGGGCCAGAGCTCGATCCCAAAGCATTCCCTCCAGCGAACTTCCTCCGAGAGGGCCCGGGGCAGAGAGGTCGAGCTGCGGGCCCTCAGACACACAGCCCAGAGACCAGAGGAACCCGTGCCTGCCCTCTCTCGGGCACGGTGGGTCCAGGGTGGGGGCGTTGCCTAGCCTGACCCCACCTCGCCATCCTCTGTCTAGTCAGCTGTGCCGGCCCCCAACTTTGCCATGCCCGTCACGGTGCCCGTGTCCAGTCAGAGCTCCCTGCAGTTCAGCAATCCCAGCGGCTCTCTGGTCACCCCTTCCCTGGTGACATCATCCCTCACGGACCCGCGGCTCCTGTCCCCGCAGCAGCCAGCGCTGCAGAGGAACAGCGTGTCTCCGGGCCTGCCCCAGCGGCCGGCCAGTGCAGGTGAGGTGGGGATGAGGTGTGCTGGGGACTTGGGGATCCGTCTTCCTTCGCCCCACACGGCATTCTGCCGCTCGCTCGTGTGGCTCCTGAGGGAAGGACCAGGGCTCCTCCCGCTGTTCGGTCTGGGGACCTGCCGTGGAAGGCGCCGTCCTGCCAGCTCACCGTGGTTCTGTTTGTCCCCAGGGGCCATGCTGGGGGGAGACCTCAACAGTGCTAACGGAGCCTGCCCCAGCCCTGTTGGTGAGTGCGGCTGCCCGCCTGCCTTCTCAGCGGCTTCGCGGGCCCGGGGACCAAGAGGGACCCCAATGACGGGAGGAAGGTCCCAGGGCCCGAGTCGAGCCTGAGGCTTGTCTGCAGCCCTGATGGGTGTGGGCAGTCATCAGAGATCTGGGCTCAGGGACTCCTGGGCAAGCTGGAAGAAGGGACCGACATCTCCAGCCGGGGGAGAGGATGCAAGTCTTCTCCATCGAGTGGGCGCATCTGGGTGGGATCTGGAGGGTGTGCACGGTGTTGCCGACGCGCTCCCACACAGACCCCCGGCCGCCGACGGCCTCTCCCCTGCCCTGTGCTGTTGTCCGGCCGGGGACTGTGACTTCAAATGTCACCATTGACGTCACGCTGACATTCCTGCCATTCCCGGAGTGATCCGGGAATTGGGATGAGGGCAGCCCCACACTTCCAGGGGAACAGTGTGCTCCCAGGGGACAGAGCAAGGTGACACTGGGGACTGTGGTCGGCCCCGCTTCTCTGGGCTTCAGAACCCCCAGTGCAGCCCCAGGCACCACCTAATGCCTCATGGCAGTGGTTGTGCAGCGGGGTCGGGGAGTGGAAGGGATGGTGGCCGCCCTTTCCTCTCTGCGGAGGGCTGGAGAAGCACCTGCAGACTTCAGGCCGTGACGGTCCTTCCAGGCGCTCAGGCCCAGCATGCGGAGCGCGGGTGGGGCCTGGCACGGCCTCCAGCCAGCTGCGTCGCCCTGGGCAAGTCATTGTGCCTCTGCCAGCCAGGCCTCGAGTTTGCTGTTTTGTGACCGGGGCTGACCCACGTCCCGTCTGCCTCGCCGCACAGTTAGCGTGAGGGTTAAATGAGATCGTGCGCACGTGGAGGCCCTGTGTGGATCGTGGCGCAGATGCGCAAGGTCGTTACGACACGCAGGTCTCGTCGTGGTGGTGGCTGTGTTATCGGGCCCCTGTGACCAGTGACAGCACCACCACCGGCGGATGGCTCATCTTCCCCAGAGCCGCGGGCATCCTGTCGTGGGCCCCCGTCTCCTGGCCAGAGCTGCAGTCTGAGTGGTCGAGGTGCCTTGGGGGTCCTCATGGAGGCCCAAGTCCCAGGCTGCCCTCCCCGTCTGCAGCCGGGTCCCTGGGATCGGTCGGGGCAGGTTGTGGGGTTGGAAGGTGCTGGACGCCCTGTCTGTGAGACCGGAGGGAGGGAAGGGGGCGAGGCGAGGCCACTGCGGCGTCCAGCTCCCGCGGCCCCCCACCCCTGCTCCGGCACACGTCGCTTAGAGGCAGGGGAATAACCAGTGATTCCTGAGTGAGGGGGCTTCCGCCCTTCTCCCAGGACAGGGTGGTCTTTGGCGAAGCTAAGAGTCTGAGTATGGAGTCCTGGCACGCGGGCTGGGGGCTGGGTCCGTGTCTGACCTGTGACCCCATCTCCTCCTCTCAGGAAATGGCTACGTCAGTGCCCGGGCTTCCCCCGGTCTCCTCCCCGTGGCCAACGGCAACAGTCTCAACAAGGGCATCCCTGCCAAGTCCCCACCCCCGCCCACCCACAGCGCCCAGCATGGAGCCCCCAGCCGCAAGCCCGACCTGAGGGTCATCACTTCGCAGGGAGGAAAGGGGTTGATGCATCACTTGGTGAGTGGGTGTCTGCCCTGAGGGGCAGGGGCCGGGGCTGGGGAAGAGCCGACCTCCAGCAGGAGAGATGCAGGCTAGCTAATAGGTGGGACTGCCGGAGGGAGACCGTAGAAGCCGGACTGCTCGCGAGCTCTTTCTCCCCAGAGGGCCTCGTGAGAGGTGGGAACGTGGACGTGCCAGCCGCGAGGGCAGGGGGAAGGGACGGGAGGTGGGAGAGGAGGTTCCGTGCTGGGGAGGAGGACGGGAGGGATTTGCCACCACAGCGGAAGGATGCAGGTTTCCTAACGGGTGCATGTTGGGATGTGGCATGTTCTGGAGTCAGTCGGGACGGGGAAGAGCTCTGTCCCAGGCTGGACAGCCGTCCTGCTCGTGTGTGAAGAGCTAGGTGGGGCAGCTGTGGGGCCCGGGGTGTGAGGGGAGGGCAGAGGCTGCAGACTGAACCGCCCCCTTGGTTTTATTTCCGCTCCCAGACTGAGGACCATTTAGATCTGGTAAGTGAGGCCCCGAGACGTGTGCGGTGGCTTGAAAGCCTGGGTCCGCCCATGGCTCTGCGCCACAGCATGGAGCGCGCCCCGTCCCTCCCCCAGCGGGCGTGGTGTGTGTTGTTTGGTTATGGGCCAGGAGCCGAGCTCAGTGCCAAACGGGGTACAGAGGTGAATGGGGCGGGGGGCGGGGGTTAGATATGCATGTGTGTAGCGGTGTGTACGGGGACGTCTTTATGGGACGCTGTGTTCACGCAGACACACCCTCCTCTGCGTGTGTGTGGGCGCGCACGCATGTGCATGCCGCGGGGGCCAGCCCCAGGCCTCAGGGGCCCCGTCTGGATGTGGCCCAGGGTGCCTGCGTTCGGGGGGCTGGACCGGACTTGCCCTCCGGCTCAGCCCCACTGAGCATGCTTGGAACCCGGGGCAGGGGCCTCCTTAGGAGGAGAGCCAGCCAGACCGGGACCGCACGGCCCCCGAGGCGGCTGAGGCCCAAGGAGAGGCCGGAGCTGCCGTGGCCGGGGCTCGCCGCCGCCTCTCTGCCTCCCCGTGTGCTCAGCCCCGCACAGCCCGCCTCACACGCGCTCAGACACATGCCGCCGCGCACGCGCTGTCACACTCGCGTACTCACCCTCAGCCAGGAGTGGGGCGGGGGCTCCTCCCTCCCCAGCTCCCTGACGGGCGGCCAGAGAGGCTGGAAAAGGCAGGCGGGCTTGGCGGCCAACACGGCGGCAGTTTCGGCCCCAGCGCGGAGCTGGAATAAACAAGTGACTCAGCGGCAGATGGAGCCGACAGCCCCACACACGTGTGTGCACACGCAGGCACACACCGCACCGGGCCCCTCGCTGCCCGCACGCATGCCGGCGTGCTCTGGCAGGGCGCGCACTGCCCCGGGACGGGGGAAGGCCCCGGGCCTGCCTCGCTCGGCCCCGGGGCGGCGTGCTGCCCTCCATGCACGTGTGCACGCCCCCCTCCCGCTCGCAGCCGCTCGGGGAATGCACCAGCGCTCGTGTGTGTCTGCGGGCGCCTCTGTGCCCAGCCGTGCCCCCTGGGCCATGGGGGGCAGGGGCCCCGGCTGGGCCTTGCGGTGGAGGGCCAGGGGAACGCAGCCACCCTCCTGCCGCCTGGTGACAGACCCTTTCCTCCTGCAGAACAATGCCCAGCGCCTTGGGGCCTCCCAGTCTACCCACTCACTCACCACGCCAGTGGTTTCCGTGGCAACACCGAGTTTACTCAGCCAGGGCCTCCCCTTCTCCTCCATGCCCACTGCCTACAATACAGGTGAGTCCTCAAGCCCCTCAGCCCCCCTGTAGCTGCTTGGCCTTGGGGCGGGGCGGGACCAGAGGGGGGAGCAGGAGATAGTCCTGGGGGATGCTCCAGTGGATTGCGGGGAGCCCCCACCTGATGGAGGTCGCCAGCAAATAGAAACAGGATGCCCACTGAAATGTGAATTTCAAATAAAACCATGAATAATTTTTCAGGATAAGTATGCGTCAAAGACGTTCTTCTGCTGAAATGTTGAAAAATTATTCATTGTTTTGTCTGAAATTCAAATTAATAAGTAGGTATTCCCCATTTTTAATATAGGACCTAATGGAGAAGAGTCCCCGCCCTTAGGGACTGAGGAGGAGCCGGGCCAGAGGTGGGCTGAGCAGATGATTCCAGCAGCCCAGGGCTGGGGGGAGAGGAGGGGGCATGGTCGGTTCAGCAAGGCTTCCTGGAGGAGGAAGAGGAGGAGGGAGTAAGGGAGAGAAGACAGGTAGAGGAGGCCAGAGAGAGAAAGCCTGTCAGGAAGGTTTACCCAGCCTCCCGGGAAAGCCAAGAGGGGCAGGGGGGAGAGGGAGGACAGGGCCCCTCACCCTGGTGGTGGCTCCATGGCGGGCTGATGGGGAGGGGAGAGGAGTGGGGGGACCGATGAAGGTCGGGGAGGGGTGTGAAGGTGGAGAGCTGCTCAGACACGGGAGAGGTGTCTGGGTCGAAGAATTCAGACAGGACACCCAGTGCCCAGGCCGTCCTGGGTACCCACTGCCCCTCCCAGGACCAGTCAGTGACACTCTGGGCCATCCTGGCCCGCACTCCACGCTGTCGTGTCAGGAAGGACTTCCCCGTGGGGAAATCCCACTGCCGAGACCTCAGCCACCCCTCACGGTCCCTCACCCCTGACTGGCTGGTGCTGGGGCTGTTTGTGATGAGATCAGACTAGATCAAAAGGTCCCTAAACTTCTTCCTCCTCCCCAAGCCTCCATTCCAGACACCCATACAGATCCTCTCACGATCCTACCTCTTCCGTGGGTAAAAATCTAGAGCCCAGGCTCAGACACAGGGAAGCCCTGGGGGCAGGAAAGAGCTGGAGCTGCCCCACTGTGGAGAGGGGCCAGACCCCGCCGTGCGTGTCCCCGTCCAGGTTTTCCCACCCAGGTGTGGTGCGGGCAGTCCCTCGTCCCGTTCATGCATGGGGTCCTCGGGCCGCCTCAGTGACCGTGCCCCTGGGGGCCAGTGTCCTCTGGGAGAGTCGTGGGCAGGCGGGGAGTTTGGCAGAGGGCAGCACAGACCACTGTTCAGGAGCCACCGTGTTTGGGAATCCCAAAATGTGGTGGTGGTTTCCTGCCATCCTCTCTGGCCCTTGCAAGTCTCTTGAAGCAGGAGGGGAGGTTGGCGGGCGTCCGTGAAGCTGGGACAGGCGCCCGGCAAGGCCAGACTTTAGACTGTTTTGTCAGTCTGGTGTGAAAGCAGGTTCTGACCCTGGGCCTGCCCTTGGGGCCCTGCTGGGAAGTGTGGGCTTCCTCACATCCTCCCAGGAGCCGGGGCTCCGGTTCGTCCTGCTGCTGTAGTCTGTCAGCAGGCCTCAGTTTCGACAGCGGGTGTGTTCGGGTGCCCCTACATACATAAACAACACACTGCTGTTTCGCTGTTCACCGCTCGCAGTCCTTGGCCCCGGTCCAAGTTCCGGCTGCGGGCGATGTGGCTCTGGTGACGTCCTGGGTAAGGGACGGGCCTGGGCCCCTGCTGACACTGGCTGCAGAGGTCTGATGGCTGTGGGTGGGCTGCCAGGCGGCCTGTGGGCCACGTCCTCCCGTCCAGGACGCCCCGGGCCTCCGCGTAGACGGGGCTGGAGTGTGGTGGCAACGTGCGGGAGCCCCTGCCCCTCGGCTGCAGAGGGGTGGCGGGCGAGGTTGTACGCTCTTCGAGCGTGGGCATCCTTGTCTGTAAAATGAGTCCGAGGGGCTCCTTCCTGCCCTCGCTTTCCTTTTTTTTCTTTCTTTCTTTCTTTCTTTCTTTCTTTCTTTCTTTCTTTCTTTCTTTGACCGAGAGAGACAGTGAGAGAGGGAACATAAGCAGGGGAAGTGGGAGAGGGAGAAGCAGGCTCCCCGTGAGCAAGGAGCCCGATGCGGGGCTCGACCCCAGGACCCTGGGATCGTGACCTGAGCCGAAGGCAGTCGCTTAACCAACTGAGCCACCCAGGTGCCCCGCTCTGCTTTTTCTAAGAATGGCTCAAAGCTGCTGGCTAATGTGAGGCCAGAGGCAAGCAGGGACCATCTGTAGGCCAGGCTTACGGGTGAGCGAGGAGCCTGGGGCCTTGTCTTAGCTCCTCCACTGGCTCTGGGACCCGGGGCTCCCCACGCTGGAGGCTGCGGTTGCCTCGTTTGTGAATTAGTGACAGTGCCAGGCCAGCCTTCAGAAACATCCCGCGTGCCAGACGCGGTTGTGCGTGCCCCGTGTGCGTTCGCCGCTCCGCGGTCTCGCGGCTGAGTGTGATCCAGGCGGGATCCCTCTGCCTCCGCCCGCTGCCGCTTGCCCCCGGGTCACGGGGCCTCGGGAGGCCTCGCCCTTGCCCTGCACCTTCCTGCTCGGTTGCGCGGCGGTGCCGTCGTCCCTGCAGAGACGGGAGCTGCAGCCCGCGGTCCCTTGAGTGAGCTCGGTGGTGGGACCACGCGGGGTGTGCCCGTGCGCCCCCACAGCGCCAGCGCCCTGGGCTCCTCGGGGGACCTTTACTAAGCTGCCCGAGACTGGCTGCAGCCTGGAACACCCCAGCGTGGTGTTGGTTGTGCAAACATCAGCTTCTTACATTGAGACGGGAATGGTCGAGAGCAAGGGGCACCGCCTCGCGGGGAATGTGCCAGAATCCTGGCCCGGCGCGCTGGGCCCCACGAGGCTCTGCAGGCCCAGCAGGGGCACACGCGCGTCCGTCCGCCGGGTTGGTGTGCGGGCACGGCGGCTCGAACCCTTGCCGCGCTGACGGTCTCGAGACGAGCCGCAGGGTGGTGACGGCACTTAGCCTCCGTGCGCCATCCCTCTCGCGGCCCCACAACGCCCCTGTCTCAGAAAGGACCTGGCAGTTGAAGAGATGACAGACGTGTGTTAGACCCTCCTGACTTCTTTTTTTTTTTGAAGATTTTATTTATTTATTTGACAGAGAGAGACACAGCGAGAACAGGAACACAAGCAGGGGGAGTGGGAGAGGGAGAAGCAGGCTTCCCGCAGAGCAGGGAACCCGATGTGGGGCTCGATCCCAGGACCCTGGGATCATGACTGAGCGGAAGGCAGACACTTAACCGACTGAGCCACCCAGGCGCCCTAGACCCTCCTGACTTCTTTCCCCTTCTTTTTTGAGTTGACGTTCTGAGAGTGGTATCTACACGTGGTACCAAAAAAGAAAGTTAACACTACTTTAAAAACGCACCTCTCTTCATCCTGCTGAGAAGCAGCACCTGCTGCCTGCGTCGCCGTGCGTTCCCTTAGCGGGGGGCCCTGCGCTGGGGGGCCCTGCTGAGTCCGTCCTTCCTCTCACCCCCCACCCCTGCAGATTACCAGCTGAGCAGTGCCGAGCTCTCCTCCCTCCCAACCTTCAGCTCGCCCGGGGGGCTGTCGCTAGGCAGTGTCACCGCCTGGCCTCAGCCTGCGCAGCCGCCCCAGCCGCCCCAGCCGCAGCCGCCCCAGCCGCCCCAGCCGCCGCCCCAGCAGCCCCAGCAGCCGCCCCAGCCGCAGCCCCATCTGGTCCCCGTGTCTCTCAGCAGCCTGATGTGAGTCCTGGGGCGCTGCGGTGGGGGGGGGCGCGGGAGGCTTGGGGAAGGCAGAGCTGAGGGTGGGAAGAGGAGGCTCCTGTCGGGAGGGAGCGGGGTGGCCCCCTTGAGGTGCTCTGTCACCAGTGGACAGCACGGGACATGGGATACTACGGCGGCCTGGGAGCCCCTCCCCCCGGAGCCCCTCCCCAGCCAGCCCTGAGCACCAGGATGCCGTGGGGGACACGGGTACAGAAAACTAACGTGGCTCCTTCCCTTCTTTCCCCTCTTCCCTCACTTGGCCCCTCTCCTCCCGGCTCCTCTCTGTCCGTGTCCCTCCCCGCCCCACCTCCTCCCTCTCCCTCCCGGGCCCCCCATCCCTTCTGTGTCCCGCACCTCCTCTGCTTCTGTCCCGGTGCCCAGCCCGGGCAGCCCTCTGCCTCACGTGGGGGCTGCCCTCACAGTCACCACCCACCCCCACATCAGCATCAAGTCGGAGCCGGTGTCCCCTAGCCGCGAGCGCAGCCCCGCGCCGCCCCCTCCAGCTGTGTTCCCAGCGGCCGCCCGCCCGGAGCCTGGCGATGGCCTCAGCAGCCCGGCCAGCAGCTCCTACGAGACCGGGGACCGGGACGACGGACGGGGGGACTTCGGGCCCACGCTGGGCCTGCTGCGCCCAGCCCAGGAGCCCGAGGCTGAGGGCCCTGCTGTGAAGAGGATGCGGCTCGACACCTGGGTACTGTAGCGTCACCCTTCCCGCCCGCCAGTGTGTGCTGTACCCCGGGACCGCCCTCACCCTGAGCCCCCACCCGGGAGGCCTCTGGGCCACCTCCGCACCCCCCCCCCCCCCCCCCCCCCCGCTGCAGGCCCTGGCCCTGTGGGGAGAGGGGCGTGGGGGACGCCCAGCCCGCGGCCAGGGCCCTGACACCCCGCTCTCCATCTCCTCTCTCTGCAGACATTAAAGTGACGATTCCCAGCCCCCTCCTCTCAGCCTCCCTGATGAAGAGTTGACAATCTCACCGCCCACCCCTCCTGGCCCTGGGCTCCTCCCGCTCGACCCCCACTTCCTTTTGTGCTCCGTGTCCTGTTGACGGTTACATTTGTGTATAATTATTATATTATTATTATTATTATTATTATATTTTTTTTAATTTGGATTCTCGCTTTGGAGAGGAGGATGCTCCTGTCCCCTCTTTCTGCACCCCCCGCCATTTTACTGGCTGGGGGGGCTCTTTTTTGCGGGAAGGGGGACACTTTGCACGTTGTACACATATGCTGCAGGAGGGGGTGGGGAGCCCGACAGGCCCTTGGGACAGGACGGGTGCCGAGCCCTGCATGCAGAGCCCTCCCACCCCACCCCCAGATAGAGGGAGATAACCAAAAAACCTACCAGGCCACAAAACCCCTTATAATATACTGAAACCCCAAAGTCGGCCTGATGGGTGGTGGGTTTGTGTTTCAGGGGGCAAGTGAGCCCAGGTTCTGAAAAGGGTCTCTGCGTCTGGGCTATTCCCGTGGCCACAGGCACATGGGGTGAAATGCCCAAGCTTGGCCCCCCAGTGCCCCTGCACACACACAGCACTCTCACGGATTCATGCATGAGCTGCACCCCCAAGGTGTGGGGGTGCTGGCCGAGCCTCTGGGCTGGGAAGGCTGCCTGGGATTCGGAGGCCGGGGGCAGGGTTTGAGGTAGGGGGCCCCTCGGAAGCACATTTGGAGAGAAAGACGGAGAGCCATGAGGAGGGGCCGAGAGCCAGGGTGAGGGGTGACTCGGGGCCCCCTTCTGTCCCTGGTAGTTTCTCTAAGATATACAGTGCAATAGCTCCCCGTCCCTGGGCTGACACCAGCCCCCGAAAGCAGGCCACAAAGTGCAGGGAGGACGGCGGGCAGGGGAGGGAACAGCTCAGCAGGACTGGCGCCCCGGCGTCCAGGGGCACGTGGGAGTGGGGGCTCTCTCTTCCTTGCACGGACACATCCCCAAAGGAGGGACACTGGGGTGGCGTGAGGGTGGGAGGCCCGCCTGCCTCCTTTCCTCCTGGGCCCTCCCCAGCCCCCTCCCCGCTCCTCCCGCCCCGACCCCACCTCCCTGGTCGGCTACCTCCTGCCCCACCACCCCCGGCAGCCCACCTTCCCTCTTGGCTACTGTAACTGTAAATAGCAACCTTTGGAAAACGTTAGCAGTGTAACAGTCCAGGAAACTGTTTTTTTTGTTGTTGTTGTATTGATATGAAATGAGATTCTATTTTTGTCAAAGTATATTGTAATAATAACGACTCAAGCGGCCCGTACTGTACAGATGAGACTCTTCTGCTGTTGTTCTTGCTCCCCGCCCCGCCCCTCTCTGCTGGGACCTCAGGCTGGACCCCAGATCAGACGCGGGGGGGCAGGCCCCCAGCCTGCCACCCGGGTGGGCAGGTGGCGTGTGCAGGTGGACAGGGGGTCTGCCCCAGTCCTTCCCCTGCACCCAGCTCCTCTGCCCCAGGGACGCAGCGCTCCCTGGGGGCGTCATCCCAGTAGGACAGCAGACGGTAGACAAGGCCCAGCTTTGCGGTCCTGCCTCTGCGACCCAGCCGCTTGCAGTATCCCGACACTTGACGCAGGGAGGGAACCAGAAGCAGGGGTGTATGTGACCACACGTGCACCTGAGCGTGTTCGTGAGGGCATCCGGTATCTGTGTGTGTGTATGGGGGCGTGGACGTACCGGTGTGTGTCTCTGAGCCCATCTGGGCCTATCCACGGATCTGTGTGAATCGAGCTCCGAGGGCATGTCTGTGTGTGCACGTGCCTGGCGTTTGCGGAGGGACAGTGGCCGCTGGGCCGCACAGCCCTGGCTTCCAGCTCCAGCTTGGCCCCTGCCCCAGTCCACCCTCCGCTTTGACAGGTTTGGACCACAGCTGGGGGGATCCGGCAGTTGCCCCCTTTGCCTCTCGCTGGGGCCCTGCCTCTCCTGGGCTCCACACACAAGTGGCCACCCGGTCCCTGGTCCTTTGCACACACGCAGCCGCCCTTCCTGCTCTTCCCCCACCCCAGTCCTGCTTTCAGGGTGACACTCATGATTCTCTTCCTTCTTGAAGCTTCTTCTTTGGGCCGTGACCCTTCCTTACTCAGAGTTTAAGCCCCACCTGCTGATTGGGCACACAGCATGTCCCAACCTACTCCGTGGGTTCCTAGAGGGAGTTTGAAGAGTCGACGAGACTCGATCAGGGCCTCGAAGTGCGCCAGGGTATATAGGCTTGCGCACGCGTGCATCCCCAGAGCCTTGCCCAGCGTCTGGCACCTACTTGGTGCACGGTAAATGCCGAATGGGTGAGCGATAGGTGCTCAATAAAGCTCGAGTGACTGGCTTTCCCTTCTCAGGCTGTTCCTGGCAGCAGTCGCCCACCTTTGGAAGCTGGGCTTGGCCGCCACTAGACACACGGTGGGGACGAGAGCCCCTGCGGTTCACGGTGCAATATTCACCAGTTTTGCCCTCTGCCTTGTAATGGCAAACCTGGCTTTTGATTACCGTGTGTGTGTGTGTGTGTGTGTGTGTGTCCTTCCTCTCTCCCTGGGGGCAGGGGGTGGGTCTGTGAATGAATATGTGACATTTCTGCAATTCAGTATCCCAAGGTTTCTCTTGGGGGTAGGGGCTCCTGGCTGGCCAGACGCATGGGTCCCTGGGAACCCAGACCTCAAGGGGTGGGGGGGCTTCATTTCTTCCTCTCGCAAAGCCAAATTTGCCTCCACCTACTCCTTCCTCCTGAGAACTGGGCGTTTGCCAAAGTAATCACTGGAGTCATCCCACGCCCCTCCCTTCCCCAGCCTTCCCACAGCTTCCAGGGACAGTGGGCAAGAGGACCCTCCCATTCCACTGGGACGCACCATTCCCCCCTCCCCAGCAGTGCCCTCGATGCAGCAAGACTGACCCCCGACCTTTACCCAGCCCTCCCCACCTTGGACAGGAAGGAATTAATGCACCTTCTCTTGATGATTATTTATTTGTTTGGAGAGACAGAAATGATGTAAAAGTGTATCTAGAAATATCTATATCTATATATTTTTAACTGACTCTTTGGAATCCCCTGGGGTGGGGTGGGGGTGAATTTAGGCTTTCGTAGAGGAGAGGAGACCTGGAGCCTGGGAACTCTTGTCCTCTCCTCTGCCACCTCTGTCCACCCCCTAAGCGATGGTGGAAGGCGTGGGATTTGTGTGGGGGCAGGGGGCTCGAATGTGCTATGGAGAATCTGGATTCTCTTTGTCTTCCCCATTCAGGTCCCAGAGGGAAGGGGGAGAGGGAGGGAGGCATGGAGGTGCCCCCCCAAACCCGACAATCACCCACACTCCTGGGGCTGCTCCTGGGTCCTGGGCAGGGCGAGTCCAAGTGTGTGGCTGTTGATTTGTTTTCAATATTTCTTTCCGTGCTGTATGGTGATGCTTTCTTAGTATTCTACACAATAAGAAGACAAAGTCCTCGGGATTCTTATGAGTTTTGTTTGAAAACTCTTTCACTATATTTGTTGTAAAGAGGTTTACTATTAAAAGAAAAAGAATACACGTTTCTGATACTTGGGCTCGGGTTCTGGTTTCTTGGGCGCGGCTGGCGGAGGAGAGGACCGGGCGGCCCGAGGGTCCGCTCAGCACGGTGGCGGGGGTGAGGGGTGCTCCCGGGCCTCAGGTGAGCGGTTCCTCCAGCTGCTGTCAGAAGCAGAGGCCGCCCCCCACGGGCCGGGGTTGTCCTGGGGGAAGCCACACGGGGGGTCCTGGAGCGCGAGAGGCAGAGAAGCAGTGCCCGAGGCCAGGTCAGGAGCAGGGTCATGGGGGACAGGGCTCCAGCCACCATCAAGAACTCGCCGTGGATCCTGCTGACGCGGGCCGCCCTCTTACCCCTTCAGGGTGCTTTAACGGTGCCAGGGAGCCTCTCCCTGCTCTCCGAGGGCACCCCCGAGGGCCCCCCAACCTGGTGCCGCCCTGCCGGAGGGTCAAACGCGGCGTCTGGCTCGGCCCCAGCAGGGTGTGCACAGGCCGGCGCTGCTGAAGCACAGAGGGACGCGGGGGCGTCTCCAAGTGCGGGAAGTCCCCCCCGTGGCGGGGTCGTGCTCACCGCGTCGGGGTGGTGGGGGTCGTGGGGGTCGTGGGGGTCGGCCAGTCCCGGTGCTGGCGCCCCGGCTTCCTGTCTGTACGATGCAGTGATCTGGACTGGCCTCCCTCCCGGGGCCACCGCGGGCCGCACCTCGCTGCTCCCTCAGCTGCGGCAGAGAGAAAGGAGGCGCAGAAGGGCTTCCCCGTCCTCCAGATGCGCCCCCGCCCCGGCTGCCCTGCGCTCGCCCCTTGGAGAGACGGCCTCCGGGTACCCCAGCCTGGCCCTGGCGGGGTCCTCCCTCACACCGACGCGTGGTGGGCACGTGTGTGCAAGGAAGCCCGGCCGGCAGGGCGGAAGGCAGGGCACTTCTGCGGCGGGGTCCCTCTCATCGTTTTGGGGGACGCCAGGGGCCACGCTGTGGCACGGAAGCAGCTCTGAGGAGAGGCCTCCCATCCACAGCCTTCCATAGAGGGCCACGCCTCCCCAGACACGGCCAGGGCGCCCCCACTCGCGGGACGCCCCCGTGCCCGTGAGGCGCCCTGACGCGACACCGAATCCCCAGCAGAACCCCCCTCCCTTGTCCCTCGATCTCTGTCCCTGCTCTGTGTGCTGGGTGGGCGTTACTGTTGCCCACTGGTACTTCTGTCCTCTTCCCCTTCCCGCACGTGCGCATTGCTTCCCAGTCACCGAGTCGGCATGCCGGGTCAGCGGACCGGTTCTGGCCAAGGCACTGTCGGGGCAAGTCAGGCGCGTCCCTCCCGAGAGCAAACTGGTGCGTGGCTGTCCGAGTGCTGTCCCTGCTGTGTGAGTGGCCGAAGCCATCAGAGGGCCCGGGTCGCTAAGCTGCCTCCAGGTGTTAGCACCGTGGACTTCGTGTGAACAGAAAATAAGCCCCAGAGATTCACAGAGATCTCCACAGAGACGGTGTCTGCGACAGAGCCTCGCCTCTCCAGACTGATGGGGGGCCCACCCACAGCCGCCAACCTGGGAGCCCTGTTCACTGCTGCGCCCCTGCGGGGGGCGCCGAGATCTCTGCACGGGATGTAGTCCGGAACTGGTTGGCCCGCGGGTTCTGCCCCTGCGCGGCTGTGCGGCCGGCCGTGGGCAGTCTCCCCGAGCGGCTGTAGGCCTGCCCTTCCCCGGCCCGTCCTCCCCACCGGGGGGCAGCTCTGCTCATCTGACATGGCAGCATCCAAACTCCCCGGCTTGGCTCCCAGGGCCTTCAAAGAGTCAACACAACCTCCTCCTGTTCAGGCTTCGTCTGTGTCCTGCGGCGCATCCCCTGGGCCCTAGACCAGCCAGGCAGCCCACTCCGCATCCTGACAGGTCATTCGGTTCTCTGCTCCTGCTCTCTTTCCGTCCGAAATGCAGCAAACGCGCATTAAGCACCTACTCTGTGGGAACCCTCTGTGAGGCCCTGGAAACAGAGAGAAGCCTGTTTCAGCTTAGACAAGCTGCTTAGACAAGAGCCAAGTGAAGCAACAGCTGACCCTTGAGTCAGCGGTCTGCGGTAAATGTCACATAGGAAGGAGATGAGTGCACTGCGGGATCAGACTTCAGGCACACCCAGAGCCAAGCTAGGCGACGCCAGGGGGGGCTCCTGGGTTTGAAGACAGTAGGTGTTCCTGGGCCAACATGGACAGGGAAGACATTCCTGCTGGCAGGAAGAGCATGTGGTGTGCTCAGGAGACCTCAGGTTGTGCTGCAGGTCAAGGGAACAGTAGAGAAAGCAGAGGAGGGAGGCAGAAGCCTCACCGTGAAGGGCCTTATTGCCATGGCTTGGGCTTTATTCTGCAGATGTTTGGTCTTCAAATGGATTTTAAGTAGAAGAGGGACTTGGTCAGATCCGCATTTCAGAAAGCTCCTGCCAGCGCAAGCTCCTTCCCACAGTGGTGTGGAGGACCAGCGGGAGGGCCAGTGGGGGGGACGCGGAGGCATGGCGTGGGAGGACCAGTCAGGATCCTTTACAAGTGAGAGGGTGAATTTAGCAAATATTATTAAATTTTATTTTATTTTTAAAGATTATTTATTTATTTATTTGACAGAGAGAGACACAGCGAGAGAGGGAACACAAGCAGGGGGAGAGGGACAGGGAGAAGCAGGCTTCCCGCGGAGCAGGGAGCCCTATGTGGGACTCGATCCCAGGACCCTGGGATCATGACCTGAGCCGAAGGCAGCCGCTCAACCAATTGAGCCACCCAGGCGCCCCGCAAATATTATTAAGTCTTAAAGATTGTTTTTAAGTAATCTCTACAACCAACTTGGGGCTCAAACTCACAACCCACAGTTCTGAGATCAAGAGTTGCACACTCCAGCGACTGAGCCAGCCGGGCACCCCTTGGTAAAGATTAAAGAGGTAGAATTATAGGACTTGGAAAATGCCTGGTGAAGGCAGAGGAGGAAGGAAAGGAAGGAGGATCAGTGGCTCCCACACTCATGCTTGGAATTCCGACTGGGCGGTGGCGCTGCAGCCCCCAGTCCGTCTGCAGCAGGGAGGTTTTCAGACTGAGTTAGAGGCACGCCCGGAAGCCATTCACGGCATTGGCAGATGGTCATCCTGTTCAGGCCTGCGGGTACATCACCCGGTGCGTAGGGAGGTTTTTCTGAAGAGGGAAGTTATTCACGGTGTTGGTCACCCATGAAGTCGACCTCAGGACATGGGAACTCCAAGGACCATGAAGGGAGGCTGGAGGCCGGGCAAGAAGAGAGCCATGTCTAGGCCCTGAGCTGCACATGGGTATTGGTGTTGTGTAGGTGAGATGAACCACAAATGTAGTTCCTGTGATCTCCTGCCTTTACCAAAGCCTTGCTTGACTCACTAGTCTTATGCTGATTTTTTTAAAGTTTATTATTTTATTTTTTTAAAAATGTCTATACCCAATATGGGGCTCCAACTTACCACCCTGAGGTCAACAGTCGCACGCTCTTCTGACTCAGCCAGCCATGTGCCCCTAGCCTTGTGCTAATTTTGAACAAGGGAACACTCATTGGTGCATTCTTTGGGGGCATCAAGGGGCAGGGAGGGGGATACAGGTGCTCTGCTCCCCAGGAGTGGCTGCAGGGCTAGTCACAGTGGTCAGGGGAATGGGAACCTAAGGAACAGATATCTGGTTCTAAAGGCCCAACTGTTCCTTCATAGGGACACCCAGCGCAACCCCAGAGGCTGCTGGCTTTCTTTTGATAAGGGAAGATGACACTTCTCAGTTAGGTACCTGAAGGATACTCCAGAGGAACAAAAACCATTCTTGATCCGTACTAAGTGCTCGGTAAGTGTTAGTCCCTATTTTTGTTACTGCTACTTGCCAGACATGAGACTGGATGACTTACTCGGGTAAGAGGAGGTCTGTGGGCCCAAACAGCTCTACACCTATTTCTACCTTTGAAACCTGTCCTACCACTCAAGATTTCCACTCCTACAATTTCCCTCCATAAAGCTTTTCCTGACTTCCCTGCCTTCCCCCCTGGCTGAGCAGTGTTGGGAATATGACCCCTTCTTTAGAGTACCCACCTCATCCTACCCAAAGCGGAGGTACTGCTTTCTATTTTCTACTACTGGATTGAAAGCTCCTTTTATGAGACTGACGCGCTGCCCACTGCACCAAGAGGGCCGCTTGAAAGCTCCTTTTAAAAATGCACTGGGTGGCTCAGTCAGTTAAGCATCTGCCTTTGGCTCAGGTCATGATCCCAGGGTCCTGGGGTCAAGCCCCGCTTAGCGGGGAGTCTGCTTCTCCCTCTCCCTCTGCCTGCACTCCCCCTGCTTGCTCTCGCTCCCCACCCCCCAAATAAAAAAAATTAAAATGCACTGCCTCATCCATGTTTGCCTGGCTCAGTGCCTGGCACACAGTAGGTGTTCAGCCAGGCTAGAGAACGTGTGCTTTGACACTGCAGAGTGCTACAAAGCTGAAGGATTTTTTTTCCAGGATGCGGTGACTTTCTGCAGCTTCTCCTCTACTCGGAAGCTCCTGAAGGAGCACCTGATGCAACAGGCCTGAGGAAAGGGCTTAGCTAAGGGGCCACTGAAGAAGTCGCACCCACTGGGCTCCTATCCCCAAAGAGGTGGCTCTTGGGAGGCAGGAAGCAGAGGGTGGTGTCTGATTGTTGCCGCCAAGGAGGAGGCCAGGCCAGTTCGCTGTAGCTCATGCTCTTCTGACTCATTCCTCAGTCCCATGGGCTGAGGAACTTCTCCAGCCTTGTGATTGTGGAAACGTTTCAGGAACAGCTAGCGGATGTGGAAAGGTCACAAGCGACCCCACCCCAGGCTCCAAAGTGGCTCCTACTGGCGTGGGTACAGAGCGCTTAATTCTGTCCGCAGACTTCAATCACCCTTCACGGCTAGTACACCCAAGGGCCCACAGGCACAGTCGGCTCTGGGCTTCTCTCCACTGCGCGTCCGGCAGCCCCTGGCTGGAAGGTGCAGGGCCAATCGGCCCGGGCGCCCCGCGATGACCGCTACGGGGCCGCTCTGCATTCACCCTCCTTCGCCGCACACTCGCTTCCCCGTGCTTGCAGGCCCCTCTCGGCGCCGGGTCGGCGTCCCGCGAAGGGCGCCCCCGCCGCCCCGGAGCCGCTCGCCCTCCCCGCGCAGCCGCCGCCACGTGCCTCCAGAAGCCGGTGACGCGGCCGCGCCGGGCCCGCCCAGCGGGAGGTCACGCGCCGCCGGGCCCGCCCCCCCAGCCCCCGGGGCCGGGCGCCTCCGCGAAGGCGGATGGGGCGAGGGGAGGCCGGAGGGCGCGCCGGGCAGCGCCGGGCACACAGCAGGTGCTCAATAAATGGCCGACTGGCAGCTGCCCCGTGGTCACTGCGGCCAGTGCCCTTTACTTTGGCCTGCCACCCGCCCACTCCCCCTCCCCGCCACGACGCGGCCACGAAAGCGGCGATAATCGTTAAGCGGCGGCTGGGGCCACACACACCCTCAGGGGGCTCGTCGACCCTAGCGCGGGCGCGGACAAAGCCCCAAAGCTCCGCCCAGCGCCCCACTGTGGGGCGGGAAGTGAATCCTGAGCCTCACTCGGTTGGCCACTCCGATGACGGACGGGGTCATCAGCCAACCGCAGCCCGGACAAGACGCATGCGTACACAAAAGCTTGAGCCCTAGATGGGGAAAAAACGCCGCGGGCGCACCGCGGAGTCTGGTCTCGCGCGGGCCTGGAGCGGCGGGTGCGCATGCGTGATCCCAGCGCCGCCTCGTTTCTGCGCGACCGGCACCGAGATGGCCCCGTGGGGGCCCGGGCGGCGCGCCCAGCCGCGGAGTCCCGGTGGAACCTCCGCGCGCCGCGCGGCCGGGCGGCGGTGCCCGGAGCGGACTCCGTGGGGAGGAGCCCCGGCCACTGTGCGCGCAGAGGCCGCGGTCACGGGCCAGTCCGCTCGCTGGCGGGGACCCCAGGGCGTCCCGGGATGCACCAACGGAGAAATCCCGGAGCGCTGCAGACGTTCTCAGCCATTTGTATAACCTTCAAAAATAAGCAACACAGCTTTAGGTATATGTGGTAAAACGCTGTAAAAAGTCGGAGGAAGGGTAAACAGGGCGTTCTTGAGTAGTTGGAGAGGTTGGGGTGGGACGCGGCAGGGCGGGTGGCTGCCGCTGGCTGCGCTCTCCCTAACTGGGCGAAATGGTAGATTCATGGGTGTTTCACTGTGGTTTCAGCGTAATACATGGGATGCTTACTCTTGCATGTGTGGAGTATGATTTAAAAATGGGCTTGGCGGGCGCCTGGGTGGCTCAGTGGTTAAGCCTCTGACTCTTGATACCCACTCAGGTCATGATGTCAGGGTGGTGAGATCGAGCCCCTCATCCGGCCGGTGGGCAGCGTGGAGTCTGCTTGGGATTCTCTCTCACAAATAAATAAATAAATCTTAAAAAAAAAAGAGAGAGAGAGTGGCATCACCTCCCCTCCAAAAAAATACACAGTTGGAGAAAAAGGAGAAAGCCTTACCTATATTACGCTTGGTTTCCAGAGCACTTCTACACGTTGTATCAGTTGATTCTCACAACAGATAATTCTCTCCATGTGCAAGATGAAGAAACAGAATTGAAAGTTAACCTGAGGCCAGCAGGACAAAGACAGGAAAGGTGAGTGTGCAGAAGACCAGTGGGGAGCCCCGCACGGTTTAATCTCCAGTGTGGCAAGCGCTGTGCCTGGGACAGAGAGCATGGTCAGTAAGCACTTGCTGAGTGGGTGAGTGACTGGACTTTCTCATTACGTGGGTGACCCGTAGTGAAGGGAGCTACCCTGAAGGCAGGTGGGTGCCCGCACGGCAGCTGGCTGGCCACTGTCAGGGTCAGGAGTCCCAGAGAAGCTGTGTTCTCTCTGGGCGAAGTTTGGATACAAGTCCCTCTAAGGCTCTGTGAGTTTGTCAGTGACAGAAGACAAGACCATATTAAGATAATAAGGTCCTCCCCCGCAGCGGTGGAAGCAGTCCCCAGAGAAAGGCCTGGGTAAAAGACGGTTTGAAGGGAAAGCTGTTGCAGAATAGGTGTGAGGGGGTGTTGTAGGGGTGTGTCCTGTTGCATGTTGTCGCACGTGGCTGCCAGACACTGACGCATCCCAGCCGGAAGAATGGTGGAGCCGCTGAGTGGGTAAAGCAAGGTCATAGACGGACAGTGATTCAGAAACGCCAAAGGAGAGTGCTCCGGACAAGTCAGGGCTGAAGGGAGAGCACCGGAATGTGAGTTAGGAGACCCAGTTTCTAGGCCTGTCACCTTGGACAAGTCACTTCAGCTGTCTGAGCGTTTTTTTCTCCTATGTTAAAGAATGTCTGCACACAACAAGAACTAAAGCATGTGCCCTAGCCCCTTCTCAGGATCGAGTTAAATCGACTCATACAGGTAAATACAGATTTCCATCACTGGGACTTTGTTTTCTTCCGTTGTCCCATAATACGTTCGTGGTGCTGGGACTCCCATGTTTTAGTCTGTGTGCATGTGCGGGAAGTTGGGGCTGACCCAAGTCCCTGTCCCCCGCAGTGCCTTGCATGAAGTCGGAACTCAGGAGATTTGTGTTGAATTGCACAGGATTGTGTGGTGAAGGAGAAGGAGCATTGTTTAATCTCTCTGACACCTATGTTTCCTTGTTTGTAAATGAGGCTAGTTAACCTTAAAACTCCTTTGGGCTCTAGAGTTCTGTGATCGGACTGTGTTCTGTGGATTGAGAAGACTGAACCATCTGATCTCTGAATTCCTTTGCAACCCCGCTGTTGAGTGATTTCGTGGTGCTGGGTTGCGGGCAGCTTACAGAAGCAGTGGTTGGATGGGATCTCAAAGGGAAACTGCGGAGAGTGCTGAGAACAGAAGCAACACCCGGCTATCCAATTGGAGAAGGAGCAGCCTTGGCGAGCGACGTAGAAGGATGAGTCTGAGAAGCAGGAAAGAAAAACAGCGTGGGTGTCAGAGTCCAATGCCCAGGGGAGCCCGGCAGCCACACTCTCCCTGTCGGGGGCCACTGCCACATGTGTGATGGGTGGTGGCGACTGCAGAGCCCATGCCCACCTGGAGCCAGCCCACTGTCTCTTCCAGTTCTTTTTTTTTTTTTTAACATATTTATTTGAGAGAGAGAATGAGAGAGAGAGAGCATGAGAGGGGGAGGGTCAGAGGGAGAAGCAGACTCCCCGCCGAGCAGGGAGCCCGATGTGGGACTCGATCCTGGGACTCCAGGATCATGACCTGAGCCGAAGGCAGTCGCTTAACCAACTGAGCCACCCAGGCACCCCTGTCTCTTCCAGTTCTTAAGATGAAGCTGGAAATGTAGATTTTTATTTGAAATCTCATGATTTTTAAGTGTTGAGCCCCAATTCAGATTATTTTAAAACTCTGGTAAAAGAACAAAAACACCACTCCACACCTACCAACCCCTGGTCCTTGGTCTCTGTGGCATGGTACCCACGGGGCTCTTCCCACCCTTGGTCCGAGAGTGCTTCCGTCCAGCTGTACTGGAAGTGTCCTGTTTCTGTCCACACCACTGCTCTGATGTCAGTGCCAGCCAACCCATCACTTAGCCCCACGCTGTCTTCAGCTTTCGCCTTGCATCTCCTTCACTCTAGAAGCTTGCGAAGTCTTTCCACATCCTAAAAACCCTGCTCCGTTCTACGCTCCCTTCCAGGGACTGTCTGGAAAGTTCTTTCTTTTCCCTTCTCCAACAGATTGCCGAACAGAATCAGTTGTATTCTGCTGCCTCTCTTCCTATCATAAGTTGGCTTTGTTCCTCCGCTCAGTGCCGTTTGAAGTCAGCCTCCGCCATCTCACTGAAGCCCTTCTGACCGGGGCAAAGGTCTCTGGCTAAATTCATGGAACTGCTCCAACTGGGCTCAACTCCTCATCCTCGGAGATCGAGTCTTGTCCTTTTTAAAATTTTATGACCAAACCGAGAAGTGTTCCATCAGTGTTTATTGAGCCAAGCCAGAATGTGTTTTCAAGAAAGAAGGACAGTCAGCATCATCAAATTTGCAGAGAGATCAAAGTCTGTTGGCCAAATGAAGCCCACTGGATTTTAAGAAAAGGAGATTGCTGGCAGCTTTTGAGGGCAATTTGAGCAGAGAGAGCTGGGAGATGTGTTCCTGTAGTTCCCGAGAAAGGGGTTGTGCAGTGGTGATGGGGAGTCAAACTTACATACAGACGATATGCACACGTGTACAGATGACACGCGGGAGGAGTTTGGCGCTGGGGGGAGAGGCACAGAGCACGAGTACTGGAGACGTGAGCGCCACTTGAGATTAAAGCCCCGGCGTGCTGAATGTGCGCGAGAAGGGGTAGCTGAGAGCGCCCTTGGGGGGCGCTGCAAGAGAACTGACAGGTCAGTGAGGGGAAGGGACAGCAGGTGAGAAGTCTCCGAAGCAGGCAGAAGGACTGATCATCTCTGGACTGTGTCGCAGGCCGTGCTGGGGCGGGAGAGCCCCATGCTTTCCGGCGATGAGATGCGGGCAGGCTCGTCTGCAGGCGTGGGGCCGCGGGGCTCGACGGGGACCTCGGGCCATCTCAGGGCCCTCACTCTCGGCCAGTTGTGCTGCTTTTGCTCCCTCTGTGTCGGTTGCTGGGGACTCTGTCTTTGGCTGCCCTCCCTCTATGACTCCCTGTCAGGGAAGTGTCTGTGCCTGAGGTTTAAGCCACCTCCATGCTCGTGACTCTGATTCTGTTTGTGACCGAAAGGTCTCTCCTGAGCCTCCCTTCTGTGTGTCCAGCATATTTCACTGGTGGCTCCATATCTTCATGACTGAAACTGGTCATTTCTCCCTAATTCTTCATCCCAGCTAACGGTCACAATAATTTTGCAGTTGTCCAAGCCAGATACGTGTTTTCACCTCCCTGCCCCTCTCCCCCCACCACCCACGTGTGTATAGGTAGATATTGAAAAGAATAAGAACATACTTGTATTTTGTGTAGTGTTTTCTTTTTTACTTACTACTGTCCAGATCATTTTATCATGTCAATAAATGCTTTTTTTAAGATTTTTTTTTTTTTTTTAATTTATTTGAGAGAGAGAGAATGAGAGAGCATGAGAGGGAGGAGGGTCAGAGGGAGAAGCAGACTCCCTGCCGAGCAGGGAGCCCGATGCGGGACTCGATCCCGGGACTCCAGGATCATGACCTGAGCCGAAGGCAGTCGCTTAACCAACTGAGCCACCCAGGCGCCCCCGAGAAATAAAATCTTAAAAAAATTTAAGCAAATAGTTACTAAAAAGAAAAATTGTTCCCTTTTTTATATTATACATAGCACTGAACGTATCTGTACATATCTTCGATTTCCTTAGATTTAACACTTAAAACTGAAAAGAGGGCAAAGGAGTGTGACAATTGAAAAGCTTTTAATACATATTGCCAAATTGGCCTTCTAGAAAATTGTCCCAGCAGTATATGGTCCACTCTGCCTGTACCTCTGCTAGCATTGGATATTAATATTTTTATGCTTTCTAATTTAGTAAATTATATCTGAGCCTCCAGCTCTTGGCCCCCATCTTTCTGTCCAATGCCCCCAATTTCCTTCTGTGGTCCCACCATTGCCCTGGGGACACAGCTTACTTGGAGGGCGGAGGGGAAGGTAACACCCGGGTTCTCATAGGACGATTCTCAGTCTTCCACTCTTTGCTTAGGCTCTTGTCCCATTTTTGCTACTCTTGTGCACAGGGCTTTCTTTTCTGGTGACTCTTCGGGATCTTCCCTAATCTCTCTAGTTTCCTAACTGCCTGCCTCGGGAAGGAAGTTTTCCCTCGCTGCTTATTCTGGCTGACCCTCCAGGAGCGCTGCGGTGCTGCCCTCCCCTCTGGAACCTTTGTGTTCGGCCCGCGCCAGCTCCGGGAACTGTGGTACTCTCTTCCCTTTCCCAACAAGCAGACATACCCCAATCTCTCCTATCCCGGGAAAGGATATCTCCTGTCACCCCCCTCCCCCTCTCAAACTGCTGCCTTCTTCTCTCCTTCCTTTGCCATCAAACTTCTCCCAAGAGGAATCGGGAGATGTCTGTCGATCCTCATCTGCCTGTCTGCGTTCCGGCCCGTCTTCTCTCCTGAAACCAGTCTTCAGGGGCCCAAGTATCCTCAAAGCTAGTGGGCGGCCGAGTCTCTCCCCCTCCCTCCAGTCAGTAGCTGTGACGGGCGGTGCCCTTGCCACTGTGGCGAGGCCGTGTCCTGGCCGTGTGGCTCTGCCCTCTGCGTCGTGCCCCTGCGACAGGCTGGGTGCGGCCCTCACGTGAGGTTGACTTACTGTTCCCGAGCCGGCTACGAGGAGACGAGTGGAGAGCGGTAGCGCTCCGTGAGCCTGGTTGCGCTGAGGCCTCTGTGGGGTATTTTGCCGCGTCATCTCTTTCTGCTCCTCTGTGCCACCTCCAGCCGGTCTCCGCGTGTTCACGGTGCACCCACCCTCCATGTGCCCACCAACCCCCTCGGTCAGCTTTGGTTGCATTGGCCTGGAAACGAGCAAGCCCTTGTCAACAACCACAGACTGTATTCTAAAGCACGGTTTTAAGTACACCGCTGCTTGCAAGTGAAGAGCCTAAATGGCTCTCGGTGCTGGGCACGGTCTACCCTGTTAGCTCGGCCTCCAGGGCTCCCCTCTGACGCCAGCCTTTCGTCCTCCCAGTGCCTTTTGTGTGCGTGAGCTCCGTCCAGCCCAGAGCATGAGCCCTGGACGCACCTGCCCTCCCCCACCCCTTCCGTCCTCTCTCTTGCTTCCTTCTCTGGTCCCTTCTTCCTTACCGAGCCCCCGCCCCCATCAGATGCCCCCATCAGATGCGGCTTCTCCGAAAACCTTCAAACTCTCCGACACATTGAGTTCGAACTCTTCCCACCCCCAGCCTTAGTATTTTTTGCTTTTCTTTATCATATTTTTCCTGGTCTCAGAGATTTTTGTAAATGTCTGTCTCCTTGACTAGTCTCTTACATTTTCGGAGGATACGGACTGTTGCTTAGCTCCCTGTCTCTCCCACCCTATCCCCCACTACCAGGCAGCGTCCGGAGGAGGCACGTGTTGGGTATAAATGTTAGTTTGGCTTCAACGTCCGGGTTCCAGGGTCTGTCAGGTGAGCTGTCCCTCCACGAAAATGCCTTCGAGGATGGAGTCATTCCCGGAGGCTGGAAGAGATCAGAGATACCCCAAGAAGAGAGATGACTCTTTCCCGCCGGATTCTGACCTGACTACGGCTCGCCCGCCTTCCCAGTTAGTTGTGTGGGGAGTGCGGGCTGGAGGGAAGCCGTGTTGCGGGCCTGGAGGCAGCCGGGTCCGGCCCAAGCCCGGCCCCAGCGCTGCAAGGACGGCTCAGCAGCACACGGAGTTGTGGGGATTCAGTACAAGGCTCGGGGAGCGTTACGGAGAGCAGGGCCGGCCGATTCCGAGTCCGGGAATGTTAGGTGTCGCACCAACGGTAGCAGTGCATCAAACACACTCAGAATGGGTTTTATCTGTTTGCATTTTAGGGCGAATGTGTCTGCTTTCCTGGAAGCCCGCGCCAGGGCGCACGAAGGCCGCTTCCGGCCTCCTGCGCAGCCCAGCCCCGCCGTCCCCGGCTCTTCCTTCCTTCGCGCTCCTCACGCTCCCTGGGGAGGGGCGCAGTACCCGCCGTGGCCACCAGGAGGCGCGCGCGCGCCGCGGGAAAGCGCCTGCGCGCGTGTTCCCGCGCCGCGGACACCCCCGGGGCACGCGCTCGGCCGCAGCACGCTGCGGTCTCGTGGCCGCCGCAGCCGCGTCCCCGCCCCCGTTGCGGGCGCGCGGGGGGCTCCCTGGCGGCCGGTCTCCCAGCGCCTGTTGCCCTCGGCCGTCTCTGGAGCCCCGAGGCCCGGGACCCCGTCCCCGGCGTCGCCCTCGGCTGTCCTCCCTGGGAAAGGGGGCTCCGCCCGCTGCCCCGTGAGCGCGAAGCAGCCCGGCGGGAACCCACACTAGGAACTGCGGGGTGCGCCCGGGGTGCGCCCTGTCTGATCTCAGACTGTGTCCCTTCTCGCTCCCGCGCCCTTTCGGCGACCGCCCCCCCCGCCCGAGCCTGGGCCGGGGTGGGGGACTCACTGCCCGCGGGCGTCCCTGGCCCGCCACGCCGGCCGGCCAGCCGCAGCCCGAGGGGCGGGAACTCACGTTCCCCGGCCGTCCCGACGTGGCTCTGTCGACGCGGAGACAAGGACAGAAACGAGCGGGGGCGGCGGGCGGCTCCGCGGCTGGCCGCGGGGGGCTGAGAGCATCCTGCTAGGGGCCCGGGCCCGGGCGCGCGTGCACGCGGACAGGAATGTGCGCGCGTGGGCCGGGGCACGCTACTCCGAGGTCTGGGGACGCCAGGTGGCAGCACGAGGCCACAGGCCACGGGCCGTCAGCCTCTCTGGCCGCTCGGACGCGAGGGGCACCCCGACCGCGCTCCGACTGCGGGCACCGCGTCCCGCCCCACGCGTGGTAAAGACCCCGCGCAGGCCGGGGAGACAGACCCGGAGAGCCCAATGCCCACTCCCCAGGGCTGTTGTCAGCCCCTAGGTTTCGTTTTCCAGCTTTCAAAAGGGTACAAACAAGGGGAAGTTTGGAAAGCTGCAGGAGAAACCTGGATTAGGGTAAGGGGGCATCTGGATAGCGCTCCCCAACCCAGACTGATCCGGAAAAGAACTGGCTGCAGGAATCCTTTTTTTTTTTTTTTAATAAAATAGTGATGTCCTGAGGACATTATTACCTCACCCATTCCTGCCCCAGGACCCTCAGACATCTCTTCTCCAGTTTCCTCAGAGACAGAGAGCCCATGCCTTTCCCAGCAAAGCAGAAATCAGGCACGTAGTTCACGGAAACTCTTCATTTTTATCTTTCCATCAAGTATTGGTTCTTTGTTCTACCAGAAGCCAGGGACACTTGAGAAAACCCCATCTCAGCCAGGACATCCGGAAAGGCTTCTGAGACACAAAGCAGGGAGTTGACCGGGCCACCACGCCACCTGGGCAAGTGTTCTGGGGTGGGGGCGACATGGTCCCAGTGCAAGATGCCATCTTCTCCTTGGCCTCACTCTGCTTGCTTTTGTAACTCCGAAATGAAATCCCCTTTCTGGATCATTTCCACTCCTCCTACTGCTCAGCTCAACCTCTTAATTAGTGGAGTCATCGTGGCCCTGAAGCCCAGTGGTACCCCTCCCAATTTCCTTGAGCACAATAGAGCCAAGACCACCACCTCATCCTGTCTTCTCTGTCTGTGGGCTGGGACTCCGCAGTCCTCCCCGGTCCTCCCAGTCCTCCCCGGTCCTCTCAGTCCTCCCCACCCTCCCTAGTCCTCCCTCATCCTCCCTGGTCCCTCCCTGATCCTCCCCGGTCCTCCCTGTCCTCTGTCCTCCTCGGTCCTCCCTGGTCCCTCCCTAGTCCTCCCCTGTCCCTCCCTGGTCCTCCCTGGTTCCTCCAGACCTCACTTCTTCCCATGCTTCTCCTTTGACCAAACTGATGTAACCCTGTCTTTATAACGATGCATATAAAGCACTTGAAACACAACTCAATGTCAATGATCATCGTTGCTATTTCCAACTATCTGCAGTATTTCCAGTTTATAAGAACTTTCTTTTTTTTTTTTAAGATTTTATTTATTTATTTGACAGAGAGAGACACAGCGAGAGAGGGAATACAAGCAGGGGGAGTGGGAGAGGGAGAAGCAGGCTCCCCGCTGAGCAGGGATCCCGATGCGGGGCTCGATCCCAGGACCCCCTGGATCATGACCTGAGCCGAAGGCAGACGCTTAACAACTGAGCCACCCAGGCACCCCAAGAACTTTCACCTGCATTGTCTAATTCATCCATCCACTCATTCATTCATTCATTCAACAAATATTCATCAAACACCTGTTACATGCCTGTCGCTCTTCCGGGCACTTGATAGAGAAATGACCCACATGGACAAAGGCCCTGCCTTCATGGCGCTTTCAAGGAAGCTTGTGGTTTTCAATGCCAGCTGATGCCTGTGCGCTGCTTTGTGTTAGGATCTTGGTGTTGGAAAGAATATTAGAAACCAGCTAATACAATCACTTACCAAGACCAGAAATTCCTTCTACATCTTCCCTGGGTGGTCATTCTCGACCAGCCATTTGAACATTCTTCCTCATGCCGAACCTAATGTGCTTATTCTCTCCTTCTCTGCATTCCCTGATTCTCCTGCACCTTTAACTGAGTCACCCCTCTTTGGTGTCACACCCCACCAACAGAGAGAGACCACCATCTGTCTCCAGCAGTTTCTTCACAAAGTTTTGCTTTTGAGAGTTAGTTCCTTTTTTAAAAGAATGATTTTAGGGTATCTCCCGCTCGGGCAGCTCAGGTAAGCCTCACTTGCTGTGCAGTCATTATCCCCTGCACTTTACTGAGGAGGGGAAACCTCCCCAGGTCGCCCCCTCACACATGGCAGAGCGCCCTGTCTGTTTTCCAGGCTCTTGCATGCTGGTAGCTCGTTTAAGGTGAGCTCAGTCCGAAGTATGGTGACACTCTTCGTCTTTCTGGATTTGGATGTGATTCGCCCCTACTAGAGCCAAGGATATAACATTAGCTTTTAGCAGTTCCAAGATGCCACTGGTTCATGATGCGCTTGTGTTTACGCAAAGTTCAAGTCTTACTGGTCCACATTCTCATCAGGAGCGCTTGCTCCTGTCCTCTGCTTTCCCCTACGTTCTACATGTTCTGCACCCTGGGGGCCTACTCATCCTTCAAGGACCACCACCTCGTGCCACCTCCTTCATGAAACCTGTCCTGATTCCACACCACCCCAATTGAACGTTATCTCTTTCTCTCTCCATAGATTTCTGTTTTATTTTCTGAGCACCTATCACGTCCTGCTACGCATGCTAGCAATTTGTGACCTTGTCTGCACTCTTTAATCAGGGCCTGTTCCTCATTTCCCCTTGGGTCCCTTAGTGCTTTGTATGTGGAGCTATCCAGCAAACACTTGCCAAGTGAGCAAATCTTATAACTAGGAAATGAGTATTTTGTCCCTACGCGTGTAAATACTTTATACACCACTGCAGAATTTCTTGAGCAAAGGCTTTCTGTGGCGCTGGGCTCAGTCCTGCTCTGTGTTTCGAGCAGAGCACCTGCCAGGAGCAGTGTGCTGTCCGCTGAATGCTTGCGGCAGTCCTGTGAGGTGGGCATCACGTCTGTTTCCCAGATGAGGAACTGGAGGCTCCAGACCCAGGGCCACCCTGCTCGCGAGCAGCAGAGCCGGGCCTGGCTCTGACTGTTGTTTCTGTCACCCTGCTGCTTTTCAACAGCAAAGCACGTGCCCTTCTGGAGACCAAGTGTGTCGGGGCAGCGGTCCCAATCAGGTAGCTGTTTGGCAGAGCTGGGGAGACCTGCAGACGGCCCTGCGGAGCTTAGGAGTTTAGGACAGGGCTGCTGGTGGCTGCTGTAGGTTCTTTTACCCCCCACCCCTTTTAAAGTAAGCTCTACGCCCAACGTGGGGCTTGAACTCAAGACCCCAAGATCAAGAGTCGGAGGCAGTCAGGTGCCCCCAAATAGGAGAGAAGACTTTTTTTTTTTTTTATAAGTAGTAGCCCCTTGAGGTTCTTGAGCGGGTTACAAACCAGCTAAAAGTGGTGGTTGAGGGACAGGATGGGGTGGCAGTGGCCAAGGCAGGGGAACCCGTGGGCGGACACTGCTGTTCCTTGCGTGCGGGATTCATTCTCCCCAACCCCTCCTGAAGAACCCTCTCACCTGTAAGTCTTTGCTCAGATGCCACCTTTTCGGGAAGCCCCGCCCTGGCTCCCTCACCCTGTTCCGCGTCTCATTTACAGTCTGGGGCAGCGTCTCCCTGGGTGTCTGAAGCCTCAAGCCGGATGTGCCGTGCACGTCCCCCCAGTTCCAGCCGACAGCTCCCCGCCAGGCTCCCCTGGAGCCTCTCTCCCCCATTTGTGAAGCCCCCTTCAGCGACAGAGTAATAATCAACAAGACATCAAATGTGAAAAGCCTATAGAATAAATGACTTTTCGCTGGATTCCGACTGGTGTTTACGTGCATCTTCACGTCCTGTCCCCACACTTCTGCAGGGAGGGGTGAAGGCCACGTTGCAGTAACAACTCCCCAGCAGTCCCAGGTGGGAGAGACTCAAAGAGACCAAAAATGGGTCGGGGCCGAGTTGGGGGGGGACACTGAGCGACTCGTCCCACACCCGGCGGGGGGCTGATCCCCGGAGGCCCGGGCCATCCGCCCCTCGCCCGGATTCCCAGCGTCGCAGGCTCCCGAGAAGAATGCGGCTCAGGAGCATACGTGACCTTTCACCCTTCAGACAAGCTAAGTTTGTTTTCTCCTTTTCTGTCCATCCCGCAGCGGGAGGGAGGGGGAAATGGGATGGGCCTTGTCGAACTTTCTCCCGCGACAATACCCCAGAGGAGTTGAAGTGCAGGGAGTAAAGGATCTATTTATTTTGGCTCAGGAAGGACAATGTAAGCAGATGGTCTTTGATGGGATTAGCGGCGTAATCTCTAAGACCCTGGTAAATTGGAAAATGATCCATTATATTCCACGAACCTTTGGCGGCTTCAGCTCCTGGGGAGGGAGGAGCAGGGCCCAGGGGCACCTTGTTAGAAAGGACCCCCCTCTGGGAGCAGCCCAACCCCGCGCAGAGAATTTGGGAAGGAGTTCGTTAGCTGCACGGCGCCAGCCCCTCTCCTCTTGAGAAAGCGCAGAAATCAGAACTGTCCCTGTGCTCTCTCAGAGCTCCTTACTCTCGGTCTCCCTCCTCCCTCCTCAGGAGATGGCTGAGGGGTCCTGGCTACCACTCCCTGCCCCCCTCCCCCGACCCTTTCCACTCCCAGGGTGCTCAAGGCGACTCTTCCTTGTGAAGAGAAAGATATGAACTCTCCCACCTTGGAAGGGCAGGAAATTCTTCTTAGAATCCAAACTGTATCCCTCCCACTGGATTTCCAGTCTGTTGCCCACTCCCAGCCCCACAGCCCAGGAGGACCCCTCCGCTCCACACCCTGGGAAGCCGGGCATTGCCTGGGCCAGAGAGGGGGATGGGAGGCCGCTGCGGGGAGTAGGGGCTGGGGAGGAGGAGAAATGTGAAAGGGGAGATAGGGTGATAATGAACCACTCCGCCCAGCCCTCCACCCTCTTCACTCACCTCGGTCCCCCAGAGCCCAAGTGCCTCCAGGCCTAGGAGCCCCTCCATCTGGAGAATCTGGGCTGCGGAGGTGGGGGCATATGGGAGCCCTCATCCGTGCGAGGGGTAATGCAGCAGCTCAGGTCGTAGAAGCTGTCTGCCCTGTGTGCAACATCTTCGTCCCCATGGTAAGCCGCAGTTTCTAAAGAAACTTGGATGTTCAGAATGGTCGTTTGGATCTCCAAACAATCGAATGAGGCGGGCATCAGAAAACTTGGAAAGCAGGTGTAGACAGGGTCGGTGACTTGCTGAGGGCCCCAGGTCAGTGCGGACAGAGCCCGGACTGAAACTCAAGCTCAGTGTACCGGGGGGTCCGTGCACGTTGGTAAATGCGTGAAGTGTTTAACTGCCGCACACCTTGTTCATTCATTTCAACACTTCAGTCGTGTCCAGAACTTTCAGTAGTTCTTGAACAGCTGTCTGATTGCAACTGTATCAGATTCATAGACTTAACTTGGGGGAATCCAAAGCTCAAACACAAACCTTCAAAACATGCATTTTTCCATACACAGAAGCTACAATTCTTTGAAAATAAGCACCTACATGAGGGGAGCCGGAGGGTGGACAGGCAGAAGGGTAGTCACTCAACTCCAAATACAAATTCCAACACCTCTGAGCATATTAACTTCAACTGTAAGAGACGAAGCAGGTGACTTGGGGGGGGCGGTTCCGGGAGGAATTCGACTTGTACAATATTTTATTTCAGACTATTCCAATGTATTAAGATATATTTTACTTTATTTTAGCATTTTTTACAAATGGACACTTTGTAATGTGTGTATTTTTTCAACTTTGTTTTTAAAGTTATCTCTACGCCCATCGTGGGGCTTGAACCTGAGATCAAGAGTCCCCTGCTCTACCCACTGAGCCAGCCAGGCGCCCCTAACGTATGTATGTATTTATTTATTTTTTGAGATAGCTTGAGCTGACACCGGGATTTGCAGACTGCTTAAACCAGGAAGGCAGAGTGGAGAGGTAGCAAGCTGCCACCACCCATCCCCCTCTCCACTGTCCTCTGCCTCCGGTACAAAAATCGCAAAGTGGACGGGACAATCCCGAATTGGAGAAAAGCTACAATTCCTTGACTGTCTGCGAAGGGCCAAGCCGGCACACAGCGGGCACATTCATTCACTGAGTTCACAGCCCAGGGAAATAGGCTTCCTGTTCTCCACGTTACCTGTTCGGAAGAGAGGCTCCGAGAGTTTAGGGAACCGGCTTAGCGTCACACGGCCAGTTAAGTGGTGGGGCTGCCATTGCAGACTATGCTCCCCCTAACAGCCTGCACCCCTCCACCGAGCCCCATGGCCTTCACGTCGATCCTCCCCCAGAATGCTTGCATGTTCACCTCGCGGCAGGGACTCTCCAGGGAGGCCCTCCCGCTCCCTGTTCTCCCGGGTTTCTCCCATGGGAGCACCCCACTCCTCACCTCCCACCCCCACGGGTAAGGGGTAAGGGTTTTCTCTCGGGTTAGCTCATCCTCTGCCCCAAATTAAGACACAATCCATTTACTGATGAAGTCCAAAATATTCTGGAGTAGGACTGACCCACCAGATCTGAGTTGGGCTCATTCCCTCCTGGCTCTGGTCACCTTTGCACTGGAAGAATCCTTCCTTCATCAAGGAGGAAAGGGGTGGACGCAATGGTGTGGCCAAGGCTGCTGGGCTGGTCATCACCACCCCTCCCGGCCCCTCTCCCTCCCTCCGCAGCCCACAGAGGTGGGGCCGGAGGAGACTGCTGGGAAGCATTTATTCAGGTGTTCCGAGAGCCAGGTGGCCACCTGACACTGAGGTCAGCTGGGGCTTAGTTAGGTTGGGAAGCTCTGGACTGAGCCAGCCTCTCAGTTGCCAAGAACGCCCTGCACGTCAGTCTGGAGGCTTGGGCTAGCTGTCCCCGCTTAGGTCCCTGCTCTGTGCCCTGGAATGTTAGAGCTTCTGCAAAGCACCGGCTCTCTATCCCCTTCCCTGCCCCGGAGAACCACAGACAGGGTCCACGTGGTCTACGCCTGGCTCCCTCCGCCCCTGGAAACCTGGGTCTAGGGGCAGAACTGGGCAGCTTTGGAAGAAAAGGGAAGGGGCCCCCAGAGCCGCTGGAGAAGGGGGAGGGTTGCAAGGCCTCTGGCCAGACTCCGGGAGGGGCCCAGCGCCCTTCCACCGCCTTGGTCGGGTCCCTCTCTCCTCCGTCCTATTTCCCTGGATCTCCTTCTCTCCGCCTCTCTTCCTCCCCTGGCCGCTGGTTCTTGGGCCCCCTTCTCCCCTGGCTCTGTCCGGCTGGTCTTCCTCCGCCTCGGCTTGCCAGGCTCCCGCGTTGTCCCAGCTTCTCCGGTGACCGATTCCTCAGCCTCCCGACCCCGCACCGCGGCCGGGCCTTCCCGCCTGGGGCTGACGGCCAGCGGGGCCGGGTGGGGAGTGGGGCGGCCACGGCCCCCGGCCCCCAAGCGCCCCACGGGACCCGGCTTCGCGAGCCTCCGCTTGGCGCCGTGAATCCGGAGACAGCGTCTACAAGGGCCTGGCGGCCAAAAACTCGAATTCGGGGGAGGACTGAGCCTGGGGGTTGGCAGTGGAGGAGGGAGGTCGTGCTTGGCTTTATTCCCCCCGGGGATGGGCTCGGCGGCGGAGATGGGGGGAGGGGAGGAGGCACTGGCACGGCCTCCAGCCGGGCTGTTCGCCCGAGCCGGGTCCGGGGAGCGGGCGGCCAGCGGAGGAGACCCCGCGGCCCCCACTTCCCACGGCTCCGGGGACCCCGGGACCCTCGGTTCCTGCAGCCCCTCGGATCCCGTGCCTCCTCCTTCCCGCAGTGCCCCAATCCCGCAGCACTCCCATCCTGCATCCACCCCACTTCCCGCGGCTCCCCATCCCGTGCCCCCCCCCGCTTCCCGCAGCAGTTCCCGCTCCCCACGAATCCGTAGGCGCCCCCGTCCCTGAATCCCCCCTACCCCGGCTGCCCGCGGCCCCCTCTTCCCGAGCACCCCCTTCCTGCAGTCTCCCAGATTCCGCGGCCCTGGATCCTGTGCCCCGCCCCCGCCCCGCTTCCCGCGACCCCTGGCTTCTGGCAGCCCCCAAACTCCCGCGTCCCCAGATTCCCGCAGCCCCCGGGTCCTGCAACCCCCCGACCCTGCAGGCCCCGCTTCCCGCGCCCCTCGGTTTCCTACAGCCCCCCCCGGATCCCGTGCCCCCCGCTTCCTGCAGCCCCGCGGATCCCGTGCCACCACCCTCCCCCCTCTTCCCCCAGCCCCCCAACTCCAACGCCACCTCGCCGCGTCTCGGCCCCTCCCCTCGGGCGCCTTGAAGCCTTTTCTTTTCCATTTTGTTACCTTGCCCTTCCTATCATTTAATTTAACGGTTTAAAGATCTTTGTTATGTTTCCCTTTTATTTCATTTAGTGTTATTTTATCCCTTTTGTTTTAACGTTTGCTTCCTTTTCAAATGGATTCTGTTCTCCTCCTTCTCTGTTTCCGGTTCCCTTTTTCTTTCTCCGCTCCCAGGTCGCCTCGGCTGTCCCGTCCCCCGCGGGCGCCCGCGGCCGTGCGCCCCAGAAAGAGCGGCGCCCCACCGCGCGCCCCGCCCCGCGCCGAGCCCCCGGGCCGGGACTCGGTGGGAAGCGGGAGCCGAGCCGCCGGCGCCCGGGGAGCGCGACTGGAGCGGGGGCGCGCGGCGTGCTCCCGCCTGGGCTGGCCCGGCCTGGCCCCGGGCAGGCGGGGAGGACAGGCCCACGGTTCACGCCGGCACTCAGGGGCCCCTAGACGCGCGCGGGCAAACACCGAGATCAACCAGTGTCACACGCGCAGCCTCAAGCCACCAGAACACACCACCCTCGCCGAGCGGGGACAGAATGGACGCAGGAGGGATCGGTAGGCGCGCGCCAGCGAGCGCACACATCGCTGCACACTGCAAATAGACATGACTCAGACGCAGGAACCTACTTGCACACTCTCGGCAGCGCAGGGGGATTTCAGCGCTCACTCAGCGCATCACAGTGTGACCCTCCGCAGCCACATCGCAGCGGGAAGGGGGCCTGCCTGGTCTCCCCCGCGGGCGCAGCCATCGGAGTTCAGCACCTCTGCCTCCACTGAGGCTCTAGGGGCTCCCAAGGTGGGAATCCTGGCTGCTTGTGTAGCTGAGGGATCCAGCCCAAACCGGAGAGCGGGAGCCCCAGAAATGAGCATCAGCCCGGAGGACTGAAGCCAGCGCGGCACCAAGAAAATGGCACCGCGTTAGGGTATCAGGCTCGCGATCCGAGTGCCAGGGAGGATTCCCAGCCGCATGTACCACGCACAGGGCTGGTGTCGGGGGTGTGAAAAGGAGCAGAAAAGATGTGTGTGGTTCTAGGAATAAAAGTAACATATGTATACCAATATAGGTACCGGTACACACCTAGGGGGATGGAAAGTAGAAACTCTGTCTCCAGCTCACGGCAGGCACGCTAGCCCGAACCTCTGTGGCCAGGGCTGGGGCTCTTTCCAGGGCAGATGGGATGGTGCCATGGGAGCTCTGAGGGGAAAGGCTGGTTTGTGGGGAAACCATATGTATCAGATCTATTATCAAATCGCACACACAAAAGGGATATTTTGGCAGCGTTGGGGATGAGCTCTAGGGTAAAAGATCGGTGGGGCTGTGCACCAGAAGTCCTGGGTCTGGAAGGGGCTCCCAGTTGCAGCAGCATGTGGCGGACGGCGGAGCCTGACCACAGGCACGTGTCGGTCCACGCAGACCGTGCAGGATGGAAACACAAACCCGATGAGATCAAGTCACACCCGGACCTGCTCCACGCGCAGCTGCCGACAACCATACCGGGCACGAGGCAGGCAGTGTGTGGCTACAGATGTCCATCTGGATTGCCAGGGACATTGATTTTGTAAGAGAGAAGATGGGCTAGGAGATGTTTATGTGCACACACAGGACTCCCTAGGTTTGGAGCTCAGTTATTGTACGTGAGAGCCACAGAAGTGGGGAAGTGCATAGAGAAAGAGAAATCCCAGGGAGTCCCTGCCTGAAGCCAGGTCTCGCCGGGGCAGCCCTGGGATATGGGGGGGGGGGGGGGGGCGGAATCCATTGTCCAAACATCATCAGATGCATGCAGGGGGATGTGCCTGATGCAGCTGCAGATCCGTCCACCGTTCACTGATTTCTGGACTGAGCCTGGAGGAGAAACAGGGAGGAGGAAGGTCTCTTGGGTGGGATAGAGAAGGGCAGGCTTGGCGCCTGGGGTTGGCTGGCTGTCACTCTCTTGTCCTTGACTGGGTTCCCAGGCCCTTTCTTGTAGATCTCGGGTCTCGGCCTCTCTCGGTCCCTCTCTCTGTCTGCCTTTCAGTGCGTTACTCTTCTGTATTATAGGGCCACAGAGAAACACTGCCGGACCCAGGAGCAGATAGAAGCACGAACGTTTTCTGGGGATGTGGAGGTCACTGGTGATAAAGCCCATCCTCTTGCTGGTGTCTGTGTATTTATGTGATAGCGCATTTTCATGTTTGTGCAAAAATCCAAGTACAGCCTTGAAAGTTTGTTTTCTTTCAGTCCTTCGGCTACTGTCTCTCAGGAGGGTCTCTCTCTCTCTCTCTCTCAAGGACCCTTCCCCTTCTTCATTATACCACTCAAGAGCAGTCTGGGCCCTTGGACTTGGCCGCAGTTTCGGTCGGTAACCCTCCTGCCCCCCAGTATGGCCTTCGGTGAAGTTTGCCCCAGGTGGGCCACGCTTTACTGAGGCTAAGATGGCTGGAGGGCCCCCCTGGGAGCAGTGCCTGGAGGGAGACGTGTTGGCAACTCGGTGGGGAGGCAAGTATCTCTAAGGACATGACAAGGCCTGTGGGGCCCCTCGAACAGAACAGGGGAGGGGGTGGAGGCCTCTTCTGAGTGGAACAGAGGGAAGGGCATGGGTGAGGCTCTAAAACCCACGGCCAAGGGCCAGGGCAATCCCACCAGGCCAGGCAGGGGAAGAGGGACCCGAGTCAGCAGGGCAAGTCCTGGGAAGAATATGAAGGAAAAGCAATCAGTCCTGTCAGGTCCCACTTCCCACCCCCAGATGTGGCAGAAATAACATCTGGGTAAGAGAAGGCAGGGTGTGAGAAGGGAGCCCCAGGCACCTGGCGACATCTAGGTGGAGAGCCCAACAGTGAAGACAGTGACAGACACCCGGGGAGAGGGGAAGGGGCTGGAGTCCGCCTCTGTCCCCCCCTCCCCTGCCCGCCCCACCACCACCCTGTGCGCTCACCAGGCAGCGGCGGGAATATGACACCAGGGCCAAACGCCTCTGCGTGGATCCTGTGACTATTTACTAGGTGGTGCAAGCAGGGCGGAGGGCTTGGGAGCGGGGTGCGCTCCGGCCAGGGTGGCAGCAGGGACAGCGGCCTGCCCCATGCCCGCGAGGGAACGCACCTGCAGAGCCCATGCTGCCCCCTCCCTCCAGAGAAGCCTGCCTGGGTGTTCTCTCTCAGCCTGGATTCCTTCAAGCCCCGCGCCCCCCCCGCCCCCCCCGCCCCCCCCCCCCCGCGCCCTGGCCCTGCTGCTTCTCGGCTCCTGGGCCCTGGGGGTCCGGCTCCCTGTCTCTGTCACTCTTCACAGCTTTGCTGCCTCTGTCCTCAGGTCTCTGTCTCTCCACGCTCACCCCACCCCCCCTTTGTGAATTAAGAGACTTCTCCTGGAGCCCCTCCCCACTCTTCCCAGAATGACACGGAGCAAAGTGTCCCACTCCCTCGGCCCCCTCCTCTAGGGCTGCGGCCCCCTCCGCCAGCGTCAGATAATTGCTGGCGTGCCGCTCTGAGGAGCCCGAGCTGATACGAGGGAAGGAGAAGGGGGGAGAAATAAATAATAATTTGCTTCCATTCAGTGTATATAGGTTACTTGATTTGCATATATGCTAATAATGCTATAATTACCCTGCTGTTCTGGCCTATGATCAAGTTCTATAAATACATGGATAGCAGAGCGAGGCCTAGCAACACCACCCCAAATTATAAAGTATGTGTCTGTGTGCATCTATGTGTCCCCTAAATTCACAAGCTTCTCTTTGTTATAACACGGCCCTGGGAGCCCTAAGCTCTTCTGGCTCTCGGCTCGGCTGCCCCCGCAGTGTTCGGAGACAGGGGAGGAGGAAAGACCGGCCTGAATGAGAAAATATTCTGGGTTATATGTAATTTTTTGTATTGATATTATTATGAATAAATTATTACTGGTTTTAGGAAAATCAAAGATTTCCCCCAAATCATTCAATTAGTTATTGCCTGAATGTCCTCACCTCGGATGGGCCCGGACTTTGGGGGGCAGGTTGAGGCACGGGAAGAGGCCACCTCCCTACGCTGGGCCTGTTGAGATGTTTAAGAAAGTGCTGGCTATGGGGCCCCCTTCCCCAAAGCTGCCCCCACACCTCAGCCTCCTCGCCTGCTCTGGGCTCTGGGAGCCCTGCAGATGTTTGGGGGATGGTGGCAGAGGTGGGAGGAGGCCTGGAGCAACATAAAAGATGAGATCCACAGCTGTCTGCTTTTAATTATAATTATCCCCTTTCGCTTCCTTTCTGGCTAATGAGGGGGGGATTCGATTTTTTTTCTCCCTTTTCTCCCCCCCCTTCCCCTGGAATTGAGGGGTGGAGTGAGTTCAGGGTCCTCCTCCCCTGCCTCCCCTAGCCCCTGGTTACTGGGAGAAAGGCAGACTCCAGAGGGTGGGGACAGTGTGAAGAGCTTTGCAGGAACAAAGGGAGGACAGGTTTGGATTGCTGGACACGTCCCAGAGTTGGAGAGACCCCCTCCATCCCCCTGGCACCCCTCCCATCAGCCCCCCAGCCCCCAGACAAGGAGCTCAATGTCTTCCAGCCGGTGAGAAAGGAGCTAAAGGGAGCCCAGGCCTAGAGGGAAGGAGGAGGGAAGGGGTGGGGAGCTGGGGGCGCAAAATTAGTCTCAAAGGATCTTTATTTCTGAGCTAGTGAAGCAGATGTAATCAAGGGGAGAGCAAAATAATCATAATGGGAGGGATGAGGGGAGGGGAGCCGAGGCTGGAGTGGGGGGCAGTCTGGCCTTCCCCACCTCCCCCTGGTCCCCCTACTCTGGGGTACAGAAGGAAGCACCAGGCCCATGGACTCTGACCCAAGCCCTCAGAATCCCCCTTTCAGAGCTCGGGGATGCGGGCCCAGAAGGTGGCTGGGAAGGCACCGGGGACAGGAGAGAGCCCCCACCCTAGCTGAGGGAGGTAATGGGCAGGGGGACACTGAAAGCAGTGGGGGAGGGGGAGAGAGGGAGCCGGCAGGGACTCAAGTGGCCTCCAGGTCTGTGGGACAAAAGTTGGAGGGAGATTTGTGTATGAGAGAGGAGGGGAGGGGGCCTTGGGGAAGGGGGGGCTTTGACAATGAACTTGGGACAAACTTCATTAGCATGCAGGCCTGCTGTCTGTCACGTCGAGCTCAGACTGAGTTCCCAGGCCGGCCAGGAAGAGCGGGAGGGAGGGGAGGGAGGGGCGGGGTGGGGGTGATGGAGAGGACCGGCCATTGTGCCATTCTGGGCCCCAGCGTCCAGCAAATCTCGGGACCCCAGCCCTGGAAACCAGCCCCCAAATGGCTCTCCCTTCTCTGAGAAGGAGATAATTTATCGCCCACTTTGAACCCGTGGTCCCACCCCTCCCGTCTCCCGTCTAGCCTTCCAAGCGCTGGCCTTCCGCCCCCACCGTGGGTGCAGTGTCTCCCAAGGGTCACTTTCTCCTGCACAGCTAGGATGTGGATTTGTGATTTGTGGAGCTGACAGGGCCCGGGGCTGGGGGAGGCTTGGGAAGGGGGCTCGGGGACACCCCGAAAAGGCGAAGTGTCCTCTTTCTGTGCCTCCTTCTCCACTCCACTCCCCACCCTGGACGCGCGTCGTCTAGCCGCGCTCTCAAGTCCGAAGGTCAGCTGGACCGGGCAGGAGCCTGGGGACAGTGCGTGTCTGTCACACCCTTTCTCGAGCTTCCTTGGGGGATACGGGTGGCCTGGGGGAACAATAGCTTTCCTGAGCCCCCTCTTCCTGCCTCAGGTTGGAGAAGGCCAGAGAAGGAGGTGGGGAACAGAGGAGATGACAAAGACCCCTTCCCACACCGGCCTCAGAGCGGGAGGGGAGGGGGCTTCCTCCAGGCGGGCTGTCATTTTGGTGGTCGCGGTGTCTTCAGACAGGGGCAGCACCCCCTCTTTGCTGCCTTCCAGGGAGAGCAGCCAGAGAGAGAGAGAGAGAGAGAGAGAGGCGAGCGGAATTCCTGAATGGACAGACAGATGCTACGTCACTGGAGCCGCCCCGAGAAGGAGCTGGAGGGAGGCAGCCCAGCGCTGGGGCCGCCGAGCGGCTCTGCTCCTCACAGAAGCCGGGTGAGTGGCCATTCCGGAAGGGCCTCCCTCCCTCAGGCACCTGGGCCGGGGTGGGATGGGATTCCCTAAAACCAGTCGGGCGCCCTACTTTGCCCACGGGCTAATATTAGGAGGCGGACACAACAATCCCAGAAAGGAAGGGCTGATGAAAGCTGTAGGGGTGACCCACAGGGGTGGGGGTGAGTGTGGAGGGGGAGTCGGCAGAGCCGGGTCGCCCCTCCTGCTTCCGGGGCGCCCAGGGCAGCAGCAGGGAGCTGAGGCGGTGGCCCTGCCCCGCCACCAGAGCCCGGAGCGCCTCCTGGTCCCCTCCTTCCCCAGCCTGGCCCACGGGAGACAGCTCACCAAGTTTGTCAATGGGATTCGGGGGCTTTAGGGTCACGGTACTACTGATCCTGTTAATCCGCCCCTCCCTTGCTCCAGCAGAGGGCCAACATCTTAATGCTGGTACCAGAGGAGGGGCAGGGAGGAAGACTAGCGGGGATGGGAGGGAAGAGAAAGATGGTTCTGTATTTGGACTCCTGACCTCTTTCCTCTCTGCCCCGGGGACTTCAGCTCTTAGGGGAGGACAAGGTCTGAGGAGCTGGGGGCCTGGGGCTGGAGGCATGGGAGGAACCATATTCCCAAACAGGTGGGGAGCAGAATTAGGAAAAAACCCAAAAGCATTTTATAGACTTTAGATTAATCTAATTCCTCTTCTTCCCTGCTTTTCCCATGAGCTGGCAGGTGGGAACGGGGTTCAGGGGAGCTGAAAGGCCAGTGAGGTGTTGGGGTCAGATGCTTAGGTTCCAGAAGGGGCAGGAGCCCCACTGCAGCTCTCACCAGCCCCATCTGATGCTCGTTTTTATTTCTTGCTTTTCAAGAAGGGCCGGGGGGAATAGAGAGAAGGCACAATTCTCACTCCTGTCCCCACCCTGGGCGACAGGCTGGGACCCCCGTGGGGCAGTGGGGGCTGGAGGCCCCGCAGACTATTTCTGGTCCCCCAGAGGCCAGATTTCTGGGAGAGGCTGAGGCTGCCAGTCACCAAACATGCTCCGTGCCTCCTGGGGCGTGGTCCTTGTCACCATGCTCCCCCCTCCCCGCACGATGTGGGGGGGTGCAGGGCAGGGCTCCGCAGGGAGAGCCATTGCTTCTCCAGGGACCCCACGCCCCTTTGCGATGGGGGGAAAGCAGGAGCCAGAGGTCCCCCAGCTGTGTTTGTGTCCATTTTCTAGCCAGTCTGCAAGTTGTGGGGGTTGGCCCCTCTTTGGTGTGAGGACCATTTCAGACCGAGACAGCCCTTTATGAACGGGTGGGCTGGCAGAGCCAAGGCTGGGAGGCGAGTGGGCATTTGTGGCCCTGAGAAGTGGGGCAGGGGCGTTCCAAGCACCCCTCCTAGAAATCGGGCTGGGATGGGAGGCTCATCCCTGCTCCCCAGCCCTGCCTGTTTATGATTTCCTCTACGTTAAGGCAGATTATCTTCCTGATTAAAGAAAGAAGGTGGAGTAGTTGTGGATTGAGTTTGAGGTAGAAGGATTCACCCACCACCTTGCCCCAACACACACATGCGCGCACGCACACGAGTACGCCCGCATACACACGCGTGAATACACTTCTCCTGGTATATCAGGAGCTGGGTCACCCACGTCATTCCCCTAAATCAAAATTAGCCTGAAAGCAAAATACTGGGAAGGTGAGACTATAAAATATTGAGACTAGGTTCCACACCCAACATTAACATTTAAAAAACTGCTTTGTATTCTCACCTTTTGTGTCTGTGAGACAGAGAAGGCGAGGACCAGGGGAACGTTGGGCAGCTCCAGGATCTGCGCTCCTGGATAGAAGGGTGAGAAAGCTAGAGACCTAGCAGGGTTGGCTGTATCTTCAGTGCCGAGGACTTTACAGATACGCTGCAGTTAGATCTAGACAGACAAACATGTCTCCTTGCCCCCAGATCCCTCACTCTGCCCTGAGCAGCCGGGAGCCGTGAGGAGAGGGTGTCCACTGGGCGAGGGACTGCTCCTCCAGGTTCAAGCCAGGGGCCCTTAGCTTCGGCTGGAGGCCAGAGGCAGCGCAGGCTGTGAGCAGGGGCTGAGTTGGCGGCGGCGTCCGGGCAGCGTGGGGCTGGCGGGGGCCCTGCCCGCCTGCACGTCCAGGCATCCGGGCTGCTCTCTCCCCACGGCTGCTGGTGCTGCCTGGAGCCCTGCGAGGGAAGAGGGCAGCCTGGCCTGTGGAGGAGGGATGGACCGAGGAGGGCGGGCGGCAGGGAGAGGGGGATGCGAGGGAGAGAACTGGAACCACTTTAACCTTCACATTCTCCTCCTTGACAGGGCCGGGCATCCAAGAAGCAGCAGCCCCCGTTTCTGGTGTCATCGTGGGGGGCCACCTTGGCTTTTAGGGTATTTATTTTCTTATTCGTTTGCTTTGATGGCGGGGGCGGGGGGGGGGCGGAGCTGGCCCTGCATCCCGCATCCCCTCCGTGTTCTCCTGTTCTCCCCACCCTGCCTCTTCTAGCTCTGGGGCCCTGACTGTGCTCCCCTCTGATGGTAGGAAGACCTGTGGAGCCATTGGTGGTGGGAACGAGAGAGCCCCCGCACCCAGCTCTGTGAGAGGGAGGAGAGGCACTGGGGCGTCAGGGGACTCTTCCTCTTCTCTCAGACATTCCCGAGGGCTGGGCGGCAGCGGCTGACCCCGGGAGACAGGCGGGTGGCTGCAGAGCGGGGCGGGGATGGCGGTACCTGGGCCACAGAGGTGAGAAAGGAGAGCAGTGTGGGGCGTGGGGAGCAGGGGTGTGGGAGGCACGCACGCCCTGAGGGTGTATGCGGGCCGAGCCCCTGGGAGCGTCGGAGGCTCTGGCCGGGAGTGCCGTGGACACAGATGGTGACATTTGTCTTGCTGCGTAGGGTCATGTCTGCACGCGGGTGTGCATGCTCAGCACCCTTGCCCACCCGTGCGTTTGCCCCCAAGGAGGCCACTTGCTGAGGGCGGGCCCTCTCCCGTCTCCGTCGTCACCTTGTCCTCACCTCCCCGACTCCACAGGGCTCTGAGGCAGGCGCTCAGCTCAGCTACGGATCTAAGAACTGGGAGCGGCCAGGGAGGCAGTGATCGGCGAGGCCCAAGGAATTCTCAGGCTGGCCTCTCGACAGGAGAAAACCACCCTCATGGGGAGGGAAGGGTGGCATCCCCGGGGACAAAATCTTCCATGTTGTCCCCATGCCCTCTAACCTCCTCTGCCCCTATGGAGATAGATTTGTTTTGTCACCGCTGCAGCATTTTTTTTTTTTTTTGCCAATTCTTGCTTTTATGTGTCACTATCCCACAGACAATGCAAATATTCTATAGCAAAAGAATAATGTGTGATAATGTTCATAATAATGATGCACTTAGAAGGCAGAAATAAATACCTGAACCCACCTTCTTCCAAATGCAGCTTTCATCTGTATTATCTTCAAGGCAAATTAATCCGATAATTGAAACAAAGAAAAAATATGCCTTTTATTTAATTACCTGAATGTTTCAAGAGAGTGGCCTAATGCCAAAATGTATTTTGGACCCAAATTATAAAAATCTGTCCAAAAGCTGCATCCAGAGAGCCTCATTCAGGCCATGTTTTTCTATACATGGGCCTCTTCAGGCACAGACAATGGTGGGCATCAGGACCAGAGGGATGCGGGTGGGGACAGGCACGGGCAAAGAAGGCAGGCTCTGAGCTAATGAAGACACTTGCAGACTCAGATCTATACTGGGGACTTGGGGGGCTCTCCCCAAGGTACCCCAGAATTTCCCTGGAAGGACTCGGGGTGGGGTCTGCAGGCCATGGCTCTATAGAACACCGACCTCAGCCCAGAGTACTGGGGGCTCCAGCGGAGGCCTTCCTGGGGAGACTGAGGCTGGCAGGCCAAGCACAGGGGGGACCTAATGCACCCATTTTGCTCCAGCTGGCAGCCTCTCTCTGGCCTGCTGTTTCCAATTCTAGATAGTGGAAGGGTCTCTTGTGGTCAAAGGAACTGCCGAATAGTCACTAACACGCAGCGCAGTCGCTACGCCTCTCCCCTCCCCTCCCATGCAGGACCCACACTTGGTCAACACCCTCCCTCTCCACCCATTCGCGCTCAGCGCACATGAGGGCAAACTCAGCGGGGCACGCACATACCCTTGTTAACCCACTCTTTCCTGGGCACCCACCTTGTTTTCAGTGTAGTATTAGATCCCCTAGGCCCCAGTATGTGATGCTGCCTCTGCCCTGGAGAGCTGTCCCCTTTGCTCCCCTCCACGCACTCTCCTTCTGGAAACCAAAGTAGCATGGCCTCATCTACAAAGCAAGCCCAGTTAAGGTGCTGGTGGGGAGTTTTCTGCTTCTTTCCTGGCTTAATCCTCCACGCCCATAGGAATGGAGACAGAGGCCCCACTCACCTCCATCCCTGAGCAGGAGCCCTGGGAGGTCAGGTTGTCAAGTCTGCCCAGACAAAACCAACAAAAAATGGCTTCATCCGGAATCTGGCTAGAGAGGGTGATTGCAAAGTAAACTCACCTCCAGTTTCTGCTGCAGGGGCCTCCTTACCTTTGGACACTGGACACTGCTTAGGCTCAGGAAGCTCTGTAGCGCCCAAAGCTGCAACAAGAAGCAGGGGACCCAGCTCCTTATCTAGCTATTTGCGGGGGCGGGGGGGGTGGATTTTGGAAATGTACCCATTTCTTTCCAGACCCCAGTTTTTGAGAAGGTCCAGCTGAGTCTGATTTTGGCCCATAGGGGTGGGAGTGTCTCCACTGGGCAAAGAAGCCTTTCTGTGTCTAACCCTCCCCAGCAAAAATACAGCAGGGGCTGAAAGGGGAGGAAGGTTCACGCTGGTCCCCACTGCCTCTCCCTGTGCTCACTGGGTGGCTCCAGGGTCAGGGGTTGTGGAGATGAGCTTGGGCCCACTGAGAGTAGGGGACTTGGCTGGGATTGGTGACGGAAGAAAGCGGAGGGTATTGGCTAGCAGGACAGGCCAGCTCTTCCCCCCCTGCTGGCCCCAGCCTCCCAGGCGCTGGGTGAGGGGGAGGAAGGAGGGGGCAAAAGTGCCCTTCAGGTGCTTTAAAGGGATCGTGTGGGGGGCAAATGGGGGAATATTTGTAGGGGAAGTTGGTGGTGTGTGTGGAGAAGTATAGGCCCTATCTAGGGTTGCTGGAATGTCTGCAGGGTGTTGGGTTTCTTATAAAGAGGGACAAAATCGAGTACCTGGAATTATTTGAGGAGGTTTGTAGGCAGGAAGCTGAAAGGCTGGAGGGGCCTATCATTTCTCCCGGGCCTGGTATGGAGGGTGCCTTTAGATAATGCATTTAGCAGCGTGCCGGTAGGGTAAGCCTGTCTGTGAGAGTGTTTGGGGAGGATTCCACTTTTCTGCATCTGAACTGGGGCAACAGAGACCCCAGTGCTCCCCCAGTGCTCCGTTCTGAGCTGTAGGGGCGGGAGGGGCAGGAACAAAGTAGGCAGCGGACACTTTGTCTCTTTCCTTCCTTCCCTACAGCCTCGGCTGGTGTGCTCCCAGCTCTGAGAGGGTAAAGAATGGATGCTGTGGAAGCTTCTAGAAAGCCTTTCCCTTGGGTAAAGGTCCTGAGACCCTCTGGAAGCTGACAGAGGGGGGCGGGAGCTGTGCCTAGCACAGCCCTGAGAAGACCCTGAGACTGGGGAAGCCAGGCTCCATACTGCTATTCTCCTGGGGAAATGCAGGCCCCAGGACTTTGTCCTATTTCAAAGTGTCCCCCACCTCACAATAGTGTAGCAACTATTCAGACATTCTCCAGTCTTTAAGGGGGTGCATAAAATGAAACCCATTGGCCATGGGCTTGCATCTAACCAGGGGAAAGAGCATCCAGGTTCGGCTTTGTCCTAGAAGGTGCAGAGAGGCGACCCCCCCCCCAAGTGGATAAAACAGTCTGGCTGGGCCTGCTGGCAACTGAGGGGCGCACCTCTGTTGGCACAGTGTTCGAGGATCCCAGGTGATAGGAATCGGCCGGTATTAAGCAGGCACCCAGGCTCTAGGTATCTAGGTTGTAGGATTTTTCAGAAAAGGGGCTGAGAGTAGGGCGGTTGGAGGGACGGGGTACCTGGGGACTGGGGACTGCTCCCTGGCAGACACTGAGGCTCAGCCAGGGGCCCACAGCTCTCTCTGGGAGAGCGCCGCCAGGCAGCGAGAATCCGAATCCCGCTTGCGGGGCGGCGCGAGCTGCCGGGGTTGGGAAGCGGCATTACTGGACTCTTGATTCTCCGGGCAGTTGGGGAGCCAGGTCAGGAAAGCCCGGAACTGAAAACCTTGCTGAGAGCGATCCTTCTCCCTCTGAGCCCAGCTCTCCAGCGTCACTGGAGATGGAGCCGGGGTGGAGGCGCGCGGGGCTGGCCTCCGGGGCTGAGTGGAATGTGCGGATACCGCCCAGGTTAATTCCAGCTGAGATCCATCAGCCTCCCCACCCCCAACCTTGGTGTAGGGAGCAGGGTCAAGAGATACTCCCGTCCCTGCTCCGCAACTAGGGAGGCCCAGCCTCGATCGGACCCCGCGTCTCCCAGTAGGAGTCCCTAACTTCCAGAATCTTTCCCTCACTGTTTTGGGTTGGAAACCAACAAGAGCGAGATTCCCGCCCATCCTAAAAGGTTAGGATCCCAGTCTGGAAGGGATCAGAACACGACAAGCACAAAGAATATCCTGAGGAGAGGAGGCAGGTAGGGGCAGAATCTCGTTATCTGATTCTTTTTGATATCTCTGAGTCCCCCCCCGCCCCCCGTACCCTGGCGCAACATACCTAGGGCCCAAATGGAAAATGTAGGGCCTACAAAGAGTGAGGATGGAGATTAAAACCACAAATGGCAATGGCGGGAGACGGCAGGCGAGCCTCGGGGTGGGCGAGGCAGCAGGAGGCTGGGGGTCAGCACACAGACCTGGTAGTTCCTCCCCAACCCCGCTCCTGGGGGGGAGGGGCGCCCCAATTGCGCGCTCCAGCTCTTCCCTGGAAGGGGAGGGGCGGGCCGGCGGGGAGAGGAGGCGGTGACGTCAGACTTGGCGGAGCCAATCGGAGGCTGGCCTGGGGAGGGAGCGTGAAAGGATGAATGAAAAGTCCGGAGCCGGAGCGCGCCCGGGCCAGAGCGGCGGCCGCGGCGGAGGAGGGAGCTGGGGAGGCGAGGCCCGCTCGGCCCCGCTCACCGCGGCTCGGCGGAGGCTGAGATCCGCGCTGAGCCCTGGCACCGCAGACCCCGGGCCACGGCTCTCCGTAGCGGGAGCGCGCCGGGAGGACCGCGCTGGAGAGCACGATGGGCGCCCTGGGCTCGATGTAAGTGGCCTGGCCGGCTCGGGGCAGCAGGTGGGCGAGCGCCTCGGCGTCCAGCGTGCCTGCGCGTCCGCCCGGAGGGGCCGACCGAGACCCTCCTCCGGGCTGCCGGGACCTCCGTGTCGACTCCCGTTTCCGATCGGAATCCCCGCCGAGCCCTAGGGCCCCTCTCGCTTCGGACCCCCGACCATTTTCACAGCCTTGGGTGCTTTGTGGACCTCTTTGTACAAAGCCGTTTCTCTGGGGGTCCCGCGGGGCCTGGGACTCGCCTCACCTGCACCGCCCGCCCCATCTCGTGGGGGGTCTCCCGGAACCCCTCCCGGGTGGGGTCTTCGCCCTCTCCTTCTCTCCCCGAGACGCGCCGGGGAGGCCCTGGGGCGCCCACCCCGCACCGGCTTGCCTCCCTCCGGGTTGCCAGGATTTCCTGTTCCCTGCCAGGACGCCGCCGGGGGTTTCCCCCCACGATTCGCTGCTCGCCCCCGGCTTTAGTCAGCGCCCTTGTTCCAGCCCTTCGCGAGCCGGGGGTCCCCGCGGCTCCCACGCAGAGGCTTGGGCTGTCGGGCGCGCCCTGCAGCTTCCAGAGGAGGGCGGTGGGGACCCCGTGGGGCTGTCGAGGCCTCCGCCGCCGTCCCTGCGGTCGTCCCGGGTGGCGCGAAAAGCCCGCGAGTCCCTCTTCCTGCGGAAGGACCCGCGGAGCTCCCGCTTCTGGCTCAGATGGGAGCGGGAATCGAGGCGCTCGAAGCTCCTGGGGCCCGGGAGCGATCCCTGGACCTCGACGCCGCCGGCCTTCGCGTCCTTCCCACGCCCTTTTCGGTCTCTGTGGTGTCTGTGTCCTGTACTCGGGGTCCCTTTCCGTCTTGGACCCCGTTTCTCTCTCCGCCCCCACCTCCACCCCTGTGCCCTCTCCCACCTCCACCGGCGGGCGGCCGGGGGCGGCGGCGGCAGCGGCGGCGGCGGCCGGGAGGCTGCGTGGAAGAGGCGGCGGCGGCAGCCAGGAGGCGGGGTTGGTTGTTATCTTTGGTTATCTAGCTGTATGAGTGGTGTGGAGTCTTCATAAAGCTAGATAACCGAAAGTAAAAATAACCCCATACACTGCGCAGAGGGCCCCGGGAAAGCCGGCCGCATGGGCGGGCGGGGGAGGCATACACGAGGGGCTGGGGGCGCGCGGACCCCAGGGCCGCGCGGGCGAGAAGAGATGCCGGTGGCCCGCGGGCCTCAAGACCGAACCCCAACCCGGGTCCAGGCAGGTAGGAGGCGCCGCCCGGGCTCACGGTAGCCAGGTGCTCCCCATGAGCTGGGAGGAGGCGAGAAAGGGGAAGGGTGGTGGTTCCCCCTCAGGATGGGGCCTTTCCGGGCAGAATGCGGAGTGGGCCACTGCGGGGGAAGCTGCTCCGAGGCAGAGATCCGTTGAAATCTAGTTGCAGGGTTATTTGGGACAGTGCCTAGGGCTCCCGGCCCAGGCGTCTCCCGTGGGCGCTGGTGAACAGCTTCCCGCAGGCTCTGCACAGTTCTTGCTGGGGTGAGGCTTTGGGGGAGTACCTCCCCGCCCCCAGACCTCCTCTCAAAGAGAAAAGGAAAGAGCAAAGACCCCACCTGGGGTTTTTGCTTTCATCCGCTCCCTGAAGCCCTGTAGGTCTGCCCAGCTGAGCTGGAGCTGAGAATGAGAGTGGAGACAAGTGGGGGTAGACCTGGAGACACAGGCTGGGTTCTGGGGCAGGGGCGTGCAGAGTGTTTCTCAGCTCCCTTGTTCCATATTCTTTCCTCTTTCTGCTCAAGACCTCAGTCTGATGTCTTGAAAAGCTACTCATGGAAGCTCTGTCTTCACTGACCAGATGGGCTGAGTTGGGGTCTTTCAAGACACCTTACCTACTATCCCATCCTCACTCTCTTAGAAATCATCTCCAAGAGCAAATGGCCTCAAGGAGCTCAAACACAAAGGAATTTGTAGCTTAGTACTTATGCTGCCCAGAGAAAGCAAAGAATTAGAGAGATTAATCAGGGCCTTTCCTAAAAGAATCCGTTTATCTGGCCTGACCTAAATATTTTAAGCAAAAGTGTTTCGGTGCAGTTGGGAGAAGGATGGTCCAGAGTCACTTGGTAAAATAAAAGTAAATGTAACAAAGCTAGAGGTAGCCCCGCTGCATTTACTCCCTCTCCCCGTTCCCTCCCCCACCACCTGGCTGGCAGTCCAGAGTGCAGGGAGAAAAAAAGGGCGGGACAGCTGGACAAAATGACCTTGTACAGACTCCAGTTCCCTGTGTAAATTTACAGTTTCCTCCAGGAACTGATTTTTACAGCGAGGAGATTATGATTCAATTATATATTATGTGGGAGAAATATTGGGGAATCCAAACTAAAACAGTCAGGCTTCAGAGAGCCTAGAGCATACACGTTTCCTCCCTTCGGAGGTTTGAAGGAAGGAGAGATTAGCTGCCTCTCACTTTTTTCAGCTGTTCGGAATTTGGTATTTTTGGAGGGGGGCAGTGGAGACAGGATTAGGAAGAAAGGGAGCAGGTTTGGGCAGGGACTAAGAATCCCTAACACCGTACCCCCTGGTAACAGCCTCTGTCTACGTGCTTCTCTTTGATCCTCTGACACTGGGAAGTGGCTGCTATTAACCCCATTTTACAGATGAGGAACCACAGACCCCAGTGGGAAGCTAATGCCCCTGACTAGTTTCAAACCTCGGGGGAAGGACTAGAGGGTAAGGTGGGGAGACTAAGATGTGGATGAAGGATGAGTGAGAAGGGAGGGGATGGGGCATCGGGGAAAGGTAAGGTCCAGGAGAGATGAGAGCCTTAGGCCTGGTTGTGATCCGAGGAGGAGGAGGAGGGGGAGGAGGAGGAGGAGAAGCACCAAGAAAGACAGGCTTTTTTTTTAAGATTTTATTTATTTATTTGACAGTGAAAAGGAACACAAGCAGGGGGGTGGCTGGAGAGGCTGAGCAGGGAGCCTGATGATGCAGGGTGGGCTCCATTCCGGGCCCGGGATCATGACCTGAGCCAAGGCAGATGCTTAACTGACTGAACCACACAGGCGCCCTCCCATTTTTTTGTTTGTTTGTTTGTTTTAACTCTTCATGCAGCTTGTTGGAAATGCATGTTTGGGATCTGCTGAGACTCATCCACATAAGACTTAGAACTTATATTTTAACCACAGTGGGTTTATATTGTTATTGTGGGGCCCCATGAGCACATCTGACCGCTGGGTCTCCCAAGGAGACTAGAGGGCCTGAGGAAGCGCTGGGTGGAGGGCTTACACCCTACACAGAACAAATACCTCCGGGGGGGGGGGGGGTAGAGGCCGGGAGGGATGTGGGCGGGGGGGGGGGGTGCTGCCTTCTGTGTACGCGGCCGGTGAGCGTGGGCGTGTGGGCAGGGCTGTCAGGAGAACGATGGAAGCCTGTGCTGGGAGCTGTCTGTGTCTGCTCGCGAGGGTGAGAAACTGAGTGACCCGACGTGACGCTGGACATGTGTGTGTGTGATGGATCCACGGTGGGCAGGAGGCCTGGCTGTCTGATCAGGGATGCCTGACTAGGCATAACTGTAAATCCAGTAGAGGAACAGACACTCTGGGGTTGGGGAGGGTTTACCAAATGCAGACATCACAGTGATACCATTGAGTCCTGCCACCCGCCTCCCCCAACTTTTATTCCGGATGACACCTCCTCCAGCTGAGCCCACTAGGCAAACTGATAGGGTAGGGGTGCAGGGAGGCTGGCTTGAAGGGGCTCGCAAGGGCTTCACCCATTACCAGTTAGTGAATTTCTGGCTTGGTATCATCACACCTCTGTGTTCACGAGTTTTTAGTTTTATTCTTCTGATCTTGCGACATCCACCTATTTCTACTCGGATGGTTTCTAAGCTGGTTTCTTCACCCATTTTCCTCCCTCGCCCTCATTCCAGTGCCTTCCTATTGGATTCTGAGTCTAGGGGCTCAAAGGCAATTTTCTCCAAAATATCTGACTCAAGTTTTGATTATCACTCACACCCTCACCCTGGGTCAGATTTTCCCCAATTCAGGGCATTGAAAGGTTTCCCCAGTCATAAACATCGTCACCGTCAGCAAGCCTGGGGAGGGACAGAAATGCAAAGAGCATATGTGACTGGACCAAGGTTTGTACTTGGGTGTATCACTTACCAGCTGCAACATCTCTGAGCCTCAGCAGGATGTTTATATAAAGAAGAGACGAATGTATGCCCCCAGGTTTGTTACATGGAGCAAACAAAGACTTCTATGTAAAAGATCTTGTAATATGTTATCATATCCATGGGCAAAGAGTCATTTTTTTGCTACAGTTCAGAACAATGATCTGAAAGCATATGATCGATCTCAGAATGCAGAAAAGGACAGCTCTTTGGTATGTTCTTGACTGAGGATCTCAACACATTTCAACTTGAGGAAGTTCCTTCCTTCTTTTCCAGCTTTGGAGTAGAGGAGGGACTGCTGGGGACCTGGGTAGGCAGTGTCTGAAGGCTGGTGAGAGGACGAACAGCCCATTCAGGGAAGAGCCTAGAGTCCTTGGGGCAGAAGGGCCATCGTATTTTCTCTTCTGAAAAGATCTTATCACCTATTGGTAGAGTACTTACGATTGGTAAACTGACTTATGTAGATAGAGAAATACAGCATGAGTAGATGATAATTCCAAGCTTATTCCATTAAGTTTCTAGAATTACTAAAAACACAGTTTATTTAGGTAAAGGACCCAGTAGGCAGTGGGTATAATAAACAGACCAAATGGAGACCTGCCTATCAGCGTGCAGACTTTTCTTCAGCACGGAGCAACTTTAAGAAGGGGTGTTTTCTCTCCTCTTGCCTCCCAACCTCCCACCTCCCTGACTGCCAAATCAATTCCCCAGGTTAGTAACCCGCCAGAGAAACACAGGCCCCTCTGTGTTCTTCTGGGTCTAGAAGTCCTACTTGAAGTCTGCCCTTCCCAGGGTTTGGGAACTGGAATATTCTGATACTTATTTCTTCACCTCATTCCCACCTTAATGCTCTGGGTACAGATTGACCTTTTCACCTTCTTTCCTTCCTTTGCTATCGAGACCTCAGAGATCTTGGGGGGTTATGGCACGATCTCATCCAGAGGCAGGGTGTGCCAACTTCCCTAGGAGAAAAATGCATTTAGGTTAATGCTTTAAAATCATTGAAAGGAAGTAGACAAAACTATGAAAACATTCTCAGAGCTTTGAGGAAAATGAGAAGCAGGGTTATGGAAGGTAAAGGTGCGTAGGTGCATATTTAGATAGGAGAGAGGTGAGAGAAAAGGGGAACCCTTCCTTGCCACCCAGGCTCTCCCAAGGCTCAGAGTGACACCCCCCTCCTCCTGCCCTAATCCCCCCATTAAGGCTGCTCTCAGTTTGTTATGACAGCGGCTGAAGGCAGCTGAATTGCTGTTTGCCGTGTCTGCTAATTGGACTGAAGGGTTGGAATCTGGACACTGAAAGAGACCATTGTTGCTGTTTACCTTCTACAACTGCCTCCCTGGGGACCTTCTGGGTGAAGGGGAGCAGCATGCCCTCAGGGTTACTGCACCCATGCCCTGTCTCTGCACAAGGGACTGCGCTGGGGAGACAGTTCATCTCATTGCCTGATGTCATTGGGATGGTTTGAGCTTCCACAGCACAGAAGAGACAAGCCCAACACCTGAGTCAGTCTCCCATCCAGATGGGGTCTGGGGCCACCAAGAGTTCCCAGGAGAGGGAAGTTAGATGCTTGTCCTTCTCTTCCCTATTCATTCCCTACTTCTTCAGGGGCCCTAGCTTTGTCTCTTCCTCTGGCTGATCAGGCTTAACCCCTGTACTTTTTCTTAGGTGCTTTCTTCCAGGCCAGTGATTCTTGACTTGGTTATGCACTGAAATCACCTGGGGAGCTTTAAAAAAAATACTGATGTTTGGGTCTAGTTCCAGACTGATGAAATCAGAGTATCTAGGAAAGTTCTCTGGGTATTTCTAATGTGCAGCTAGGGTTAAAAACCACTGAGGCTGGCTTACCCTTCTGCCTGGGACACACACACACACACACACACACACACACACACACACACACAGAGGCAGCCAGGCAGACCTGTGCCCTTTCTTACCTTCCCTACTTTTCCTCTCCAGCTCTCCGTATCTGTAATACTGTTGGGCACCTGAGTATCTGTCTCATCTTTATTACTAAATTCCTTGTGGGAACCGTAGAATTTAGGGTGGAATGTAGAGGTGTGCACCCCATCAACTACCTCAACCTGAGCTCTTCCCCAAGGGCAGGAACTATGACTCTATCTCCCTGTGGATTTCCAAACAGGGTCCAGATGAAGACTGAGCTAATCTAGGGCTCTTACATCCTTAGGGATGGAGGGGTGTGAGGTTCAGAGTTGCACTGACTCTTGGGCTCTTCCTCCCCCCCAAGTCCTTTTGGCAATTGGGATATCTTCAGAGAGGAGAAACTTTCTTCTGCGTTATCTGCCCCTTTGCTTACAAGTTTCCAAAATGTTTCTGCTTCTTCTCTTCCCTTTAGCTTCTCACCTGGGGCGGGTGGGTGCGCCACCACCCTCCCGCCCTCTTTCCTCCACGCGTGAGCCAGAGCCGCATCCAGCACCACGGACAGCTCCCGGGTGGTGAGTAAGCCGGCCGTGCAGGCCCCCTCTGGGAGGGTGAGGAGGGGGTCCTTCTATCTGTCTCTAGATTGTGTAATCTGTGGGATTTGTTTGTGGGCAGCTGTGGAGTCTTGAGAAGAGGAAAAGGCTGAGGGCAGTTGGCATTGCATCTTCAGGAAACCGCATTTGTCCTCTTTGGCGAGTCTGAGTGAGGGGCCGCTGCTGCAGCAGGAAGGATGAGAGTTAGATTTCAGGAAGGATTTAACTGAAGCTCTTGTGAGATCAGGTAGAGCTAGAATAAGCCTCCGCCCTATATCCCTCATTTTACAGATTCCTAAGAGAGTGGAGGAGTTATGACCAAGGTCACTCAGCGAGGTAGTGGAAATGCCAAGATGAAGCCTCCTGAACTCCAGCCTGGTCCTGCCCACCGTGTCTGATATATCCTGTGGGGGCCTCCCTGCCTTTGTTGGGATGCTGATGCTGGTAGAGAATGTTCACAGGTTGTCCTTGCACAAAAAAAGACAGGAGGCACGCGTGGACATGTGAGGTGTCCACACAAGCCAGGAAGAGGTGGGACCAACTTCTCCCTCTGTCCGTGGAGGTTTGGGGGGGAGGCCTCGGACAGAAGCACAGGGGAAGGCATACCAAGCAGTAGCTGGTAAGCCCATGGGAGAAAAGGCAAGGGGGCAACCATCTGCCAGGGCACAGAGGCCAGCGGATGGCCACAAGGAGTCTCCAGAGGCCAGCAAGAGTCACGCAAACTGGAACAGGGCCTGGGAAAGGCCCTTCTGTGTGCCCAGGCCTGCTTCTCCAACACCGGGAGCCCAGAAACAAAGGGGCCATTCTCTCTAGGATGTGATGCCGCCATCTCCGGCTGGCAGTGCCAGGTGGTGGGGGCATCAGGGGGTGTCAACCTATTATCTCCCCCCCCAACTCTTAGGTCCTCTGGGGCTGGATGTTGGAGAGGTGGGTGTTCCATGCTATGTTGCCATGGCAACCGCCCCAACCCCCACCTTCCTAAGCACAAAGAGAGACAGCTTTCACCCCCACCCCCAGGAAGAACCTGGGTCTGGTTGGGAATCTTCCCTTGGGAATCCTCCTTTCTGATGCACACGCCTTGGCATGCATGAGCATCACGCTCTTTTCAGCCCTGGAGCCGAGCTGTACAGGCAGAGAGGCTGGTGCATCCAGAGACTCTGGGAAGGTTGTGCAAGTGAGCAGGACTCCCTTGTACTTAACCCTCTCCCCTCAAGCTCTCCTGTCCCTCACCTACAGCCCAGGCCATCCTGGGCCTTCTCAGCTCAGGTGACAGAGGCCTTGACCTTCTAGTATTTCCCAGAAGTGAGGGACACCCTGCTACCCCCAGCAAGCCTCCAGGCTGTGGGAACAGGAGAAGAGGAGGGGGTCATTTCTGCCACCCTCCATCTGCACCCTCCGCCATTACTCATTAGGCATTCTGCCCCCTCCTTCCGCTCGTTAAGCCTGATTTGCATATATTTGCATAATACAACTCATTTGCATTCCAGGAGGCTCATGGTAGGAGCCAGGAAAAAAGGGGAGGGGTTGGGGAAGAGAGAAAAGGGGAGAGATTTTGTTTTCATCAAAGTGTGTGTGGGGGGGAGGTGGCAGGAAGAGGACAGAAATAAAAACTCACACTACTTTCTTTCTTCCCTTCTGCCGTCCCTCCCTGAGCTGGACTCAGATGCCAAAGAGAGATGCCAAGGGGCCGGCTTTTCTGTCCTTTTTTGTCTTGCTTCCTCCGGGTTTGGCTCCCCAGCCTGGCCCCCCACCTTGTTGGGCTCAGGCTTCAGAAAGAGAGAGACAGGGGTAGGAGGCAATGCTGTGGGAACGGAAGCAGAGGGAGAGGGAGGCCGCCATCTTAGGCAGCTAGAGCCCCTAAGATGTCCACCTTTGACAGGTGGATGGACATGGTGGGGGGGACGGGGGTGAGGCCACAGGAAGCACTTGGCTGGCTGACCAGAATGTGGTTGAGTGTTCCTGCTCCTGGAATTGGGAAGAGAGGATGGGAGAGAGGGAAGGCAGGAGAGATGAGGCATGGCAACCCCAGAGGGGCATGAGCTTGGCATAGGCGCAGGGCTGGTAGAGAGGCCTCCCGTTTCCTTCCAGACCCCTGGTGAGCCCGGCAGTCAGAGGACCTGGCCGAGGATCTGATGGACTGTGGGTAATGTAAAAACCCTGGAGGGGTCAAACTGGGCATCTCAGCAGGAGGAAGGAGAGGGCAAGTGGTGGGTAGGCAGGACCACCTGCCAGGCTGCTGTGTACCTGAGGTGAAGCTTTGAGTCTTCTCTGCCCACTGTCCCCGCTCAGGCTGGGCGACCCCTACAGAGCATTTCCTGCTGGCATCATCCTGTCTGCTCCCGTGGCCTCTGGCTGTCCTGTTACATCCTTGCTTATGCGTTCTGGCTTCTGCTCATTCGGTCCTCCGTCCGGGTTGGCCAGGTCTCCATTATGAGTGCTCCCCAGGGTTCTGCAGCCCTGCTAGTGTATCCCATCAGCCATCGTGGGGTTCCAGATGCTCTCCCACTTCGCTCATTCTGGCCTCTGTGAACTCCAGATCCATTCCCCTACCTGCTCTCTGTGCTCCCGCCCTTAGCTCCCGGGGCAGAGGTTGGAGGGGTGCACCTGCATCATGGATGCCCAGGCCCGAGCTGCAAGGAGGGCCGGGAGGGCTCCCCTGCTTGCCGCTCCCCAGACGTGGTCCAGAGTCCAGATGCTCACAGGTTCAGCCCTGCTTACGGTCTGGCCGGGCTCCTGCCCCCACCAAACTCCTAGGCCCTCAGGTCCCATCGGGAGCAGGCCCTCCCCCTCCACACCACCCACACCAGGACCCATCTCCCCCTTTGTAGTGCCCCTCACACCCACACCTTCCTCTCCCTTCACTCTGCCTCCACGTCCGCTCATTCCATCAACAGGCATTTACTGTGTGCTTGTTATGTGCCGGGGTCGTGCCAAAGACGAAGGTGGGACCCAGGGCTGGTCTGAGGAGCTAATGGTCCGGCAGGGAGGGCAGACACACAGGATTCACAGGACGGGGAAGACTGGGCTGGTGCTGCAGTTAGGGAGGGCCTCCTGGAGGGGCCAGAGGCGAGGTGGTGACATGGGGGGGTGAAGGTGATAAAAGGTAGACAGAGTGTCATCAAGTCCAAAGTCTGAGGAAGTGGGTGGTGGAGAGTAGACAGGCAGGGTCGGGGCTGTCCGTTAGGGGGACTCTGGGCCAGGAGGAGATGGGACATGGACCCCACCAGGGAGGCTGGATGTGACGGGGTGCTGGGGAGTTAGCTGACAGCCTCAGAGATGCTGGGAGCGGGGGTACAGCTGAGGGGCAGCACATGACCACTCCCAGAAGGAAGCAGGACATGCATCCAGCTGCCTACTCAGCCCAGTGCCCAGCTGGATGTTTCACAAGCTCCTGGTTAGGTCTGCGAATGAAGGAACATGTTTAGGCCTGGGAGCCACCTGAGGAAGGGTCTCTGCCTCTACCCCCGGCCTCGCCCCACCATCCACATGCACATGGGTAGGCTTGTGGGAGCTCTCTGGGAAGAGAGGTGGAGAAGCCAGGGTTGGTGCCCAGCAGCGGTGCCCCAAGGTCAGCAAAGAAGACGGGCAGCTGGGGACTGGAGTGAAGAGCAGAGAAGACACTGGGTCCTGGGAAATCCCTGGCAGAGGGGGTGAGGGACAGGGTGGGTTGTAGGGGGTGGGCCAGGGCTCTGAGGGGATCCCTCCTGGAGAAAGGCTGTGGGAGGCTGGGGAGGCAGCTGTGGAGGTGAGGCACTGCTGCTGGCCACTGCGGGGGAAGGGAAGTAGGGGTGCGGCCCCACCCTTCCCCCAGGCCCAGCCTCAGCCTCTGCACAAAGGCTTCTCTGTGAGTGGCCATGGAAGGGGCCCTGTCAGGTGAGGGGGCTTAGCTCCCAGAGCCCACGGGTGGGGGAGGGTGCAAGGGTGTTGGAGGAGGGGAGGACTGAGGGGTAGCTCAAGCTTTAACCAGACCCGGGAAGGAAATGGAGAAGCTGAGATCTGGCCAGGCTCTCACAGTGACAGGCTCAGGACAGGCTCCTCTCCAGGGTCCCCGCATGGAGGCCTTGCTGCTGGCCTTCTTCCCCGCTGCAGCTCCCCATCCTGCCAGCCCCCCCAGCCTCCCTTCCCCAAGCCATAGCTTCCCTTCCGTGGTGCTCCCCAGCTCCTGCACAGGGACCCCCCCCCCCAGGGAGGGTTGTGTGGGGAGGGTGGAAAGAAGAGAGTCCCGAGGCTGCCTGAGACTCCACCCAGTCTTGCCGTCCCTGGGGGAGGTTTCTCTCCTTGCCTGGTCTCCGTGTCACTTATTGCTGACCAGCAGCATGGATAGACCGTCCCTACCACCCCTGCCTCATTGTGCACACCATTCCTTCTCATAAATGTTTGGGTTTGGGGTGCCAACAGCAGGCAGGATGTCAGCTTGCAGCTTGCTCACACATTCGGTAGAAGGGCTCCATCCACTGGATGGACAACAGAAGGAGGTTTCGGTTGTTGACCCTGAAATTGGACAGGCTGGTCAGGATGCAAACCCTGGCTTCCCTCCCTTACAAGCTAGGTGACCTTAGGCAAGTCACTTAAGGTCTTTGGATCCTAACTTCCACAGCTGTCCTGAGGTATCAGATGGGTCCGTGTGAATGAGGGTGTTTTGTAAGGTTATATGCAGATGTCCAGCGCTAATTCTAAAAGGGACGCAGAGTTAGAAGCGCCGTTGCAGGTAGGTGGGAACAGTCAGGGAAGGCTTCCATGGCTTGGAAGTGAGGGTGCGATCGCTGGGGCGGAGGGTGAGGGACCGGGTGCAGTCCGTGGTGGAGGCCTGTCTGAGGAGCGTGGCGGCAGCTCTCGTGGCCTCCGACCGCCGAGCATCTTTAACACCTAGACGGTGGACCCCGTGACGGCAGCTTCTTTTACCCTTCCCTCTGGCCCTGTGTAAACACTGACCCGCAGGCCTGGGGGGAGCAGGGCTGAAGTTCCCCCACATTGCCCTAGCCCTGCGGCCCTCACGTTGGGGTTCTCCAGAGGGCACGTTCGCCAGACACCGTGCCCCTCAGTGAGTGTGTCCAAGAGCCGCCTCCAAGCCTGCTGCACCAGACTCTCTCTGGTCCCCGATGCTACTCAGCGTTGCCAGGAGTGAGCTCAGTCCAGACTTCTCTAGATCCCTCAGCCCATGGGCCCGCAAGACTCTGAGCAGCAGGGTCTTTTGTCTCTAAGCGATCACTCCTTGTGGTACAAGCAGGAGCTAGGAGGGGGAGTGGTGTGGTATCATCCCCACAGATATCCGTGGGGCCTGGAGGCCTGCGGGGAAGGGCCAGGCTGAGGCTGGCATATGGAGGGACAGCCCTGGGCACAGGGGCATGAGCCTCACCCGGCCAGGGCTACCTTCTGCCGGCTTTGTCCATCTGGCACCAGCTGGCTTTCCAGCGCTGCCCCCACAACCCACCGTACTCCTCCTGCTGCCGTTGCCATAGCAATTGGCTGCCATCTTGTACTCAGGGCAGTACCTCCTGTCTGGATCTTCCCATGGGGTTCCCGGAGGATGGGAGATAGGTCTCCAGGGATGGATCCCTTCCTCCTGCTAGCCGTCCCATAAAAATTAATGTTAACATATGATTTTTTAAAAATAGCCAAGATGGAGGCCAGCGGTATGTCAGGCTCTGTGCCGAATGCTCCCCGTGTGTTATGTAATATGGCCGAGGAAGCACTCACGTGATCAATGGAAACGGTTCCCACCCAGTTTCTTATTTCTGTGATGGGCTTTTCCTCTCTCCAGCCAGGAGATTCCATGATCCTGCCCATTCCTGTCTTGGGAAGTCCTTGCCAGTGTCTGGCCCTGATGTGTGCCCAAGCACCTGTTCTTCGACCCTTGGCTTGACATGACTACTTTGAGAAGTGAGGAACACACTGCCACACAGATGCAGTCACTTCATTGGGCTTCCTGGACTCCAGCTGTTGGCACTTGGCCAGCTTGGTGAGGTCCTGGAGCCCCTTCGAGACTTGGGGACCCAAGTCTAAGATCTGTTGTTTAGAGGGGCGCCCGGCCGGCTCAGTCCGTAGAACGTGTGGCTCTCAATCTCAGGGTCATGAGTTCAAGCCCCACGTTGGGCGTGGAGCCTACTTACAATAATAATAATAATAATAATAATAATAATAATAATAATAATAATAAATAAATAAATAAAATCTTGCTTAGACAAGGGGAGTCTGTGTCACAAAATGCTTTGAAATTCCCCTTGCCCCCATCCCCACCCAAAGAGAGAAGCCCGAACCAGAGGCCACTGGAAAGTGATAGTGTCCCAGGCCCTCAGGGTTGGTGGGGGGGTCCCCTAGGAAGGCAGTCTCCCTGCTCCCAGCATTCGGGAGGTTCTGACAGGGTCCCTGAGAGATCCTGAGATGGTGAGGACTCCCTCCCTCTGGAGCTCAAGCAGAAGGCAGAGGATGGTCACCTTGACCCAGAGGGGCATCCCGAAGGGGCACTGAGCAGGGTCTAGCTTTGCCGGGGGAATCCTGAATGAGGGGCAGGTGGAGAGAGAGAAAGGAGGCCATTCTCCACTGAGGCAGGGTGGGCTGGCAGGGAGGGGCTGGGGATGATTTACGACATCATTGTTTCCCCGCCCCCCACTACTGGACGGTTGCTAGGAGATGCTGGCTATCTGTGTCTGGGCGGGAGGGTGAGGCTGCTCCATCTGGACCCCTCCTCCCCTCCTCTGAGCTTCACCCATTACCCCTCCCCAGACCCCGACACACCTTCCCTTCTGTTGGCCCCCAAATCCAGCCAGCCTGGGGCTCATGGGGCTCCCAGGCCGGCTGAGGATCTGGGACCAGGAAGCCAACCGGGAGCCCTGGAGGGAGAGGCCAGCAGACTCAGCTGGGGTGCTGAGGAGTGGCCGGCTCACCTCAGGGCCTCTGGGAGCCAGGGCAGGATGAGGGCCAAGGGAAGTCGGGGCCTCGAGGAACCCAGGTTTGAGGTAGACTGAGTCCAGTGTGATGGGTGAGGCAGACCCCAATCACACCCCTCCACAGTACAGCCCAAGTCAAGGTTAGCGGGCTGTAAAGGCCAGGTTTGGGGTCATGGGGTGGAGAACTGAGGGCAGGGGAGAATAAGGCTGGACCATCTGATCTGAGCAGAGGTACGCCGTGTCGGGGCATGGCTCAGATCCCTTCCTCTTCCGGAGATTCTCTCTTCAGATTTCAAAGCCCTTGGAGAAGTCAGATGGGTGAACTTTAGGGACTCCTAAAGCTGCTGGCTCCCAAGTCCTGCGGGGAAGGAGAGGGACGCGTGCCCACAGAGGTGCTCCTGATACCAGAGCCCACCTGGATTCGGCACCCGCTTGCTCATGCGAGCCCCCTCTCTCAGCCATGTTCTCCATCAGTCTTCCAACAGGCCTGGAAACTGGCTTGTACTGTCCTGCACTTTGTAAAGGGGCAGTCAAGGCCTGACAAAGGACATGTGACTTGCCCAGAGTCAGGGGTTAGTAAGCTGGGCCTGGGGCTTCAGATGAGGCCTGGTGGGTCCTCTGCACACGCTGCCTCCCTCCCCTGTGGCTCCCGCAGAACAAGTTCCTAACACACTGGGAGCGACTGAGGGGCAGGAGCAGATGGGCGGGGGCCTAGCAGACCATGTTCAGGTACGAAGCCGGAGGGATGCTAACACCGTCCTTGTGGGTGAAGACAGGACCGGGGAAGAGGCTACAGTTGCTGCAGAAGCCACTGGAATCCTCCCAGGTTGGTCCCCGGCCAAGGGAAGCATGTTCCCCACCTTCGGCCAAGTCCCCTGGGCCACCGCCTCATCTCTCACCTGCTGGGGATCTGAGTTCCCCGTCCTGTCATGGCCCTGGGTAGAGCTCCTGGAAGAGATGCCTAGACTCAGCCCTTTATCATGGAGCCTTCCAGCCCTTGCCTTTCTGGTGGAGGGGAGCCCCAAGGGCCGCTGGACGAACTCCCCGGAATTCTGTCCTCTGCCTCCTGCCAAGGTCTCCATCCAAAGAGAAGCTTCTTCACTCTTGACACTTCTTTTCAGACCAAAAGAAGGACCTATTTCACCCAGTTGGTGTGGCGCCCTCTGAGAAGCCCTCCTGGACTGACCCAAGATGAGGCTACACTCTAGCAATTGGCTGGCTGCTCCAGGAGGCCCCTGAGCAGGATGGAAGTGGCCAGGCCCTGGCTCCAGCCTGGGCTGCCTGTCCCCCCTGGAGCCAGCGGGGAGACTTCTTTCCACCATGCTCCCGTGTCTGCAGCTGTCCACCTGGCCCATCCCGATCCCTCCTATGTCGTCTGAGCTGACAGTCCTGAGATGGAGGTCCCATCTCATGTCTAATAAAGACTCCTGAATGCTGAACCAGTCCTGGTGGTCGTGATATACCTGGGCAGGGCTGGGAGGGGAGGGCTCCCCAAGAGATCCTTGCTGTGGGGGCCACCGTTGCAGCAGAAGAGGGAAGCCTCGGGAAGACACAGATCTCACCTGTGGGGGTGGGGTGGGGACTAGAGACTTCTTTGGCTGCTTCCACCTCTCCCAGCGGCCCCAAGGCTCCGGGCAATGCCACCCAGGCTCTGGCCAGTCCTAACTCAGAGCGATGGGCAGATGCTCCCAGCTGAGGAGCTACCACCGCAAGGACCAAGAGAGTGGGAGAGGCTGGGCTTGCTGCCCAGAGAGTCTGTGCCAGGGGTCCCTGGGTGGCCCTCTGTCCCTCCACAAAGGGGCCCTTCTTCACAAACGTCCTCCTGTGTTTGAACAAATCACAGAGAAAGAGCACCCACTCTGCTTCCTCTGCCCCTCCTCAGTAGACACAGAAGGGGAGGAATATACTTAGCAAAAGGGACTCAGGTTAGACAGCAGGTAGGACTTCCCAACAAGACCTTGGTGGGAACCTGAGGGCAGGGGACCCTCAGTAGAAAGGAGTTGGGACTGTGCTCTTGACCCCATTTCCCCCATGATGTGTCTATATCCAATGTGCTCCCCCAAAAGATGGGCCCCTCTCAGTCTACAGAGCTCCTCCTATAAAGCGTTAGAGTCCAGACTATCAGCACCTTCTGAGATCTCTATCACCCTCTAGGAAGTTCTTCCTCCATCTAACCACAGCCCCTCCATGGAATTATAGTCTGAAACCCGGAATCTTTCTAAATAAAAAGGCTTAAGATAGGAAGCATGGTACACTTCCAACAGCACAAAAGGGAAAGTATGTCTCCTGCCCACCCCGTCCCCAGCCACCCACCTCCTCTCCAAAAGGCAACCACCGGTCCCTGTGTCCTCCCTGAGATACTCCATATGCATGTATGCACATATGTCTACAACCCCCCTTCCATCTCAACACTGACCACAGCATGTTCAGCTTCCTAGACCAGGGCTCCTAGCCTGAGGTCAAGATGAACCTCAGGGGACCCTGGCATCTGCGGAAATTGCATACAGAACCCTGGGTAGGCACCCGGACACTGTTTCCAGGAAGAAGGGACGCATGAAAACCACCTGGCCTAGTCCCGCTCTTCATTGTACAGAGGACATGGACGCCAGAGAGGAGAAGGGCTATGGCCAGGACCCTCAGCATGGTGGAGCCCCCACCCCCGCCCCCGCCCCCACCCCCGCCCGCACGCACCAAGGAGCCCAGGGTCTCCTGCAAGGACGGGGTCTCAGAGGGCTGACCAAGGCCCAGGACGCAGCCAAGAAGAAGCCATTCCATTTGTACCGTGATGTGGCTTATTGAAGAGCCTGAGACTGAGCCTGGGCTCCCCATGCCTGGCCAGCGCTCCTAAGGTTCCCAGCCCTCCTTTCAGGACCCTTCCTGCTGTCTGGCCTTGCAAGGACCCCCCGCAGCACCCCCACCCCCGGGACGGTCTCTGGGGAGGAGGGGTGAATGCAGACAGGGTCTGTGCCTGCGGTCAGCATGAAGGAAGCTGCTGGGGGTCTGCCTACTCGCCGGCCTGAGCATCAGTCTTCACAGCCTCCTTCCCTTCTGGGTTTTGGGGGCCTGGGTGGGGGAAGCAGCCAGTGACTGGGGTCAGCCCTGTGCCTGCACCGGTGGCCCCCCAGCCTGGAAAGGAGGCTCCTGGTGCAGGCGCTGGGACAGGCTCTGCACAGGAAGGAAGGGCAGGGCACGGCACAGCGGGTGTGAGAGGGGCCATGGAGGGTGGGCTGCCGTTTGGAAGCAGAAAGACCCAGACCCAGACAGGGGCAGAGGGGTGGGGGCCCTCCCTCGCCGGGATGCCAGCACTGGGCTGGGAGGGGCCAGGCGGGACACTCCGGAATGTGCTCTCAGAGTCCCACTGAGCGTATGCAGATGAGGCCGTCTGTATGCAGATGAGACCGTCTGTATGCAGATGAGGAGAAAGGGCATTCTCTTCCCAGGGTTACCATAGAGCCCAGCCCACCCCCTCCCTCAGGGCCCCAGCTGCAGGGCAGCCTGGGAAGTGGCCCGGCTGGGGAGAGGCAACCTGCCACAGAAGGTTAGACTTCGGGAAGGACTTACCCAAGTAAAATGGGCCGTTCTGGGAAAGGAGCTGGAGAGGAAATGGGTTATGTAGAGGGGCGGCGGGGCAAGCCAGCCAAAAAAGATGGGGGCGGACCATGACAGAACACAGCCAGAGGGGAACAGGCAGGCCGGCAGACAGCTGGGAGCGGGACAGCGAGAGGAAGAGCTTGGACTGGCGGCTGGGCATCCACTTTGTGCCAGGCCCACTGGGTCCCCTCGGCTCCTGCCCGTCGCCCTGTGAGCCTTTCACAGACAGGGAGGACCCCCAGGCTGACGGAAACGTGCAGGACCCCCTGTTTGCAAATGGCAGGGCCCTGGCCTATCCAGCTCCGCAGCAGCTTAGAACCTTCCCCCTCCTTCCAGGCAGGCCGACCCGGGACAGCTCCTCCTACCCTGAGGGAGGGTGAGAGGTGTTCGGGGTCGGAGCTGTGCCTGGCGCAGGGGCCCTGGCTGGGAATTACTGGGAACTGGCAGCAGAGGGTGGGGCGGGCTGCTGGGAGCAGCAGAGAGGACAGATACCAGGAGGGGGACATCAGGGTGGGGAAGGATGCCAGGGTTAACGCAGCGGGGGAAACTGAGGCCAGGAGATTGGGAGGGTTGCCCTCCTCCCTCAGCAGATCCAAGTCCCAGCTGGGCCTGAACCCCAGGGCACCGGGCCCCCAGCCCCTTCCTGGGAGTGCAGAGGCCCGGAGTGGGGGTGTCCTCTTCCTCCGGTGGCCCCCGGCCCCCCACATCCAGTGGTGTAGCCAAGGCCTTTGTGGGGAAGCCGCGGGGAAGAGAGGCCCCTTGTTGGCCTGTTCATCTTGCCGGAGGCTCCACCAATGCCAGCCCCCGGCACCGGCTGGGCTCTCCTTCCTGGGGGTGCCAGTCAGCCCCCACCCACCGCCGCTGCCCACTCCCCAGCTCCTCGTTTCCTGGAGCCTCAGGGCTTTGGCCCAAGTCCCGGCTGGAGGATGGCGGGGAGCCCCAGGCCCAGCACCTCCCGCACCTCCCCTTTCACATACTGGCACCAGAGCCGTGGGAACGCTGGGCGGCAGCTGGGCACTGGTGCCCAGCTCTGCCCACCCCCAGCCCAGCCGACCTCAGAGAGGGGAGAGAGGCAGGCTGCCCCGAAAAAGCCCCTTCAGGATGGGGCCCTAGAAATCCTTAGCACTAATTATGAATCTGGGGACAAACAAGGCATTTGCAAGTCAATTAGTGACAGAACTTTCCCAGGAAAGAGCCTCATCCAGGCTCAGCTTCAGACTGGGCCCCATGCTGGGTCATCTTGTCCCTCCTGTCTCTGCCCTGCTCAGAGCTCAGGCACAGAGGCTGGCCCCATGTTCTGCCAGCCCCTCTGCAGCCGAGGGTGCCAGAACCCGGAGTGGGCAGGAGGCTGGGGGCAAGGCCGTGCTCTGTGGAGGGCAGCCGGGGGTCCCTCCAGCTCTGCCCCCGGGAGGGACGCAGGTTCCACCTGCAGCACGAGCCTGAGGCTCCCGCGCGGGATTGCAGGGGAGCCGGCTGGCCTGGGAGGGCAGGGCTGAGTGGACAGGAAAGGAGACGTCATTGTGAAGGGGGGGCGGGCAGGAGGCAGCCCAAGGGGCTACACCTATGGGAACTTCAGGTGGGCCGGCTGCCATCTGGGGCCACTTCTCACCGGCGGGGAGACAGGGCGGGATGTTGCTCCTCCCAGGCCTGGGAAAGGCGCTCTCTGCCTAGAGGACCCCTTAATTGGGGGAACTGGAGGGGGGAAGGGGCTGTTGGGGCAAAAGCCCTAGAGCCAGCCTCGCTAGCCATCTGAGGGAGATTAAGGGATTACAATTAAAAGGCGTTTGCAGACCGAGCAGGTGGGTTGGGGCTGGTGCTAACGATCTAATTGCCGCCTTACACCAGCACTTTAGCGGGGCTCTAATGAGCAGGGGTGGGTTCTTGGAGGGGCGGGCGGGAAGAGGCGGAGTGCAGGGGCCAGGAGGGGCGGGGCCTCACCCTGAACACCCCAGCCCCAGGGTTACACCACAGAGACCCCCTGCTGCCCTCCCCAAGGACCCAAGATGAGGCAGCATCACAGGGCTTTGGGGGCGCGAGAAGGGTTTTGGGGCCAGGAATGAGCAAAGGGGGTGCTTAGGTCCCGACAGAAAGGAGCCCTTAAGATAGGGGATGGTTAGGGTGAACTCTGTGTCAAGCATTGTACTAAGTACTTTATAAACGTATAATCCTCGCAACCACAGTAAAGCCATGTCCCCCTCAGGATGAGACTCCGGAGCTGGGGGTCCCACCGACCAGGGGCCGCTCCCTTCAGACCCGTCCTTTCCAGGAAGGGACAGAGGGACAAAGCCTCTCCAGACTCTGAGAGAGACCAGGCTGAGGGTCCAAGCGTGCAGGGTGCAGCCCCCGAATCCCTGCTGTGGGGGCCCAGCCTCCTCCCCTGACTCTTGTGCAAAAAGAAACCTGGGCACGGAAGGTGCCACAGAGCTGAGCCCTCGCACATGCTGCTCCGCTTCTGGAGGGCCAGCCCTTCTGCTCCTTTTTTTATTTTTTTAAAGACTTTATTTATTTGAGAGAGTGTGAGAGAGAGAGCGAGCACAAGGGGGCGAGAGGGGCAGAGGGAGAGGGAGAAGCAGGCTCCCCACTGAGCAGGGAGACCGATGTGGGGCTCGATCCCAGGACCCTGGGATCATGACCTGAGCCGAAGGCAGATGCCCAACCGACTGAGCCCCCCAGGCGCCCCCTCCACTCCTTTTCTGTCCTTCTGAGAGGTCTTCCTCTCCCCTCCATCCCCAGGCTCCCCTCAGTTAAGGGTTATCTCTGGCTGAGAGGGTGTTACACACATTCAGGAAACACAGGGATGGTGTTTACTTCTAGAAACTGAAGGGCCTGACCGGAGTAGCTCTGGGAGGATCCTGAGCAAGGGATGTGGTTGTTTCTGGGACAGGACCTGGGGTGGAACCTGAGGCACGAGGGAAACTCTGTGCTATATAGTTTACCCTTTTGTGCCTCCAAAGTGTAGTGAAGGAATTATTCAGAAACAATTAAACTTAAAATATTAATTATTGCATCTTTTTTAAAGGCTGGGGAAGGATAGCGTCTCACCCCAAAGGCCAGAGCATAAGCAAAGCCCGAGACGCCTCATATGGGAGGCAAGAGTGGGATTTCAGTTCCTTCTGTGTGCCTCTCCCTTCCTCCGGCCTCCGCCTGCTTCCCCCCGGGGTGCCTGGGCCTGCTCAGTGTGCCCTGTGCTCTGCCTGGGTCCCCCCAGGGCCTTTCAGGACTGGCCCCCGGAGTGGCAGCACCCCCTCCCTAGCCAGTTGGTGTTGACGGCAGAGCCTGGACTCTCACTAGCTCCAGGTACCTGGGCTCTCTGGGCCGGCACCAGCCCTGTGAGGGGACAGTGGTGGCCTGGCGGCTCCCGGCCCTGCCCCCCACCCCCGTCGCTGCTGCCTGGCCGGCGTGGGCTCTGCCAGCCTGCCGTGGGCCCACTTGCCCTCCCGGCACGTCTGTGTTCCTTCTGGGGCCTGGGCGCATCCCTGCCCTTCCTCTCCCGGGGCGACTGCGCTGAGGGGAAAGGGGGTCTGGCCCCGGAGCCTTCGCACTCTCGTCTGGAAAATGGGGCTGCAGATGGTAGCGCTCCGCCAGGGCTGGGGTGGGGGTTAACTGCGGTAGTGGATGTGGAGTGCCTGGCACCGCACGGCCCGAGCGGGGGGCTCCGCGACGGCTGTCATTGCCGTTATTAAGTGGGAGGGACCCTGCGCACTGCGTGAGCCGGTGGAGGGGACCCCTCATTACTGCTCTGGCTGGGAATAATGAGGCCGTGGTAATAGCCCCTCACACTCCCAGGCCCACTGACAAAAGGCCCCACAAAGTGGGAAGTGAATGTGCATAATGGGACCCTTGGGGGCTTCACCCAGGCTGGGGGGCGCCAGGAAGGACCCTCTGGCTCTGGCCCCAGGTGCTTGAGGACCCCGCAGTGGCAGGCCGCCCTTTCTCGGCCTCGGCAGGGCGAAGAGCCTGCAGATGCAAACCTGGGTCGTGATGGGGGGGCCCTGATTGGTGCACCCAGCCCCCAGTACCTCGGGCCTCCTGAGGCCAGTGCGGGAGACTGACAAGAACCCAAACGAATAGGTGAGATGCGTCCTGCATCCACTGGTCATAAAGGATCTGGAGAAAAATAGAGCAGGAAAAGGGGAGCGACAAGAAGGGCCAGGGTCAGGAGGTAAATCGCAAGTTGAAATAAGGTGCTTAGGGAAGGCCAGGCCAGATTTTGTTCAACTTTGTCTTGTGAAAAATTGTCCATAAACACGAAACTGTGCAGGCCAGTGTGGGGAGCCCAAGGCTCCCCTCGGGACCTACTCCCCACACCCCCCCAGCTCCCAGGTTAGGTTTCCGAGGTTTTGAAGGACACCACACGCCTCTCCCTTCACAGACGGTGTGGTTTGAGCTGCAGCATCAGGGCAGTGGGAGGCAGCCACGGGCCACTGGGGAGGCGGGTGTTCCAGGCAGAGGGACAGCAAGCCTGGAGCCGTGAGCCTGGGATGTGGAAGAGCAGCTCCAATTCCAGGGGCTGTGTAGCATTTCACGAGTCTCCTAACTGCTCAGAACCTCAGTTTTGCCGGCTGTGAAAGGGGGCTGGTTCCTGATCCCACAGGGAGTCTGGAGGAGCGGGTGGAGTGTGTTTCCCTGAGAGGGTTTACCAAAAGTGCGGCCTCGAGGCAGGGCCAGGGCCAGCTCTCAGGCATGTCTGACCCCAGAGAAACTCAGTGACTCCGTGGAGGTGAGACTAGACCCCCCCACCCCCAGGCACCCAAGACAAGGCTACCCCCGGCTAGCAGGCCGCAATGATGGGGAAGAGGCTGAGCCCCAAGCTCGGTCACGCTCGTGGTCCGCCCCTCACCCCCACCCCCATGGATGGGCCACAGGATCCCAGGCTGCTGGAGACAAGGGGAGCCCGGAGCTTGAATGGCCACTGTTCTCTGAAGAGGCTTGGTCCCCTTTAAAGACCCTTATCACCACCTCCACCTCCCTCCCAGGGTGATTATCACCCAGAGGGGCCTTTCCTAGGGGACATAAAGAGACCCTCAACTCCCATCCTTTAGGCAGGATAATGGGCCATTCACACTGAGGGGACCCCAGCCCCACACCTGGCCCTCTCAGGCAGCCGACTCCACCGCCCCATTGTCCCAGCGGCAGGGGGGCCCCAGCCCCCAGCTGGAGCCCTCCTGGCCCTTCCCCCACCTTTCCAGCCGCCTGGACTGGGGCTTGATTTGGGGGAGGTGGGCCCGCCATTCATCCCACCCCCTTGCTCAGAATTTCACTCCTCTCGAAAGCCCTTACAGAGCGATGGGAAAATGGGAGGGAATAATTAGGAAAATCATTAGCGTCTCAAGGCCCATCTGAGAGGGATTAAGGGATTAAAAGCCTTGCAGCCAGTCTCTCCTACTTTAAGGTTGTTGTAGGGGTTTTGTTTTCGGGACTTTTTCCCCCTCTTTTCTTCTGAGTTGGGGCAGACTAAAGTCTTGGTGGATCCTTCCTTCAAAAGCTATAGGAAAAAGTCAAGACATTGAAGTCCGAGTGGAGAAGAATGGGGGAGGAAGCAGGTGTGTGGGGGAGGGTCTCTTCCCAAGCTCTCCTGGGCTGCCTTGGGCCACTTCTTAGGGCATGAGTGTACGGGGAGGGGTTGCTGACGCTGGGCCGGGCCAGAGGGGCACCCAGCCCTGCCTGCCAGGCCACCTTCCACCTGCCCCCAGTGCTGGCTGAGGGCTCGGCAGGCTCTCCTGCCCCTGACTGGGTCCGGGATGTCCCTCTACAGAGCACCAGGCAGGCGCTGTCCTCGAGCCGCCCACAGTCCATTTGGGGTGAACCTGTAAACAGCTCATTACAACACCCTGTGAGGGGGGTCTACAGAGGAGGCAGACCCCAGGCAGTCTGGAGGGGTTAGGAACCCTCCCCTGGAAGAGATGGCCAGCTTTTAAGTATGGGCGTTCCCGAAGGCCTGGCACTCAAGCACATCATCCCCTTTCACGGGGTTTCACAGTCTCCCCGACATGGTCCCCTAGCCACAGGAGGAGAAAGTCAAATACTGTGCCTCCTGGTTTAAGGCAAACGGGGACACCGAGGGCTGTGGGTTGCTGGGCGCAGAGGCGCCCGTGTGCCCGTTAAGTGTTAGAGTCTTCGTGCCTCCATCCCAAGCCACCCCCGAATGTTCTGGGGAAGAAAGGTGCTGACGTCACGTGACTCACACCTTTCCCCTCTCTCTCACACACACAGTGGCCACCCTGGTTCCAGTCCTGGGGCTCCCTGGAGTGAAGGTTGCCCCTCCATTCCTCTGGAAGGCCCAGCTAACCCCCTCCAAGCCTCTGTGGCCACCAGCACCTGCTCGAGGGGCCCGAGGCGAGGTCATGGGCGGTGAAATGGAGCAGCCCAAGATGGAGGCAGCCGGCGTCCAGCCGCGGTGCAGGAGATGGACGCTGGCGGCATCACCAACCGCGTTTATCAATGGTCTTAATTAGCAACTGCCAACCAGAAGCCCAGTGCTAATTCCACCAATAATCGAGGCTCGTGGGGCGTGGACGGAAGGGTGGTGCAGGCCGGACGGCTGGCAGGCGCCGTGATAGCGCTGGGTCCCGCTCGGCAGAAGCCCGCCAGAGCGGCTGCCGAGCCGGGGAGAATGGGGGCCCTGCCCCCCGCCAGCTCCCACTCCAGGGTTCCTTGACCCCCCGTGGGGCAGCCTCCTCAGATGGTGTTGGGACAAAATGAAGCGTGAGGAATTGCGGGGAGGGGGGAGACCTCTGTGCCTTCAGAGCCAGAACCAGACGACAGCCCATGGGATGAAGGCGAGTCTATAAAAGCCCGAGTGAAATGAGCTAGAAGGGGATTGGGAACAAGCCCCACAGTGTCCTGGAGCCACATTCCTCGCTCTGGGGAGACGGAGGAGGTGGATGGTGTGAGCAGGGAAGGAGGGGACGCTGGGGGTGGGCAGCCCCTCCAGCTGACGGCTCTCCTGCCAAGAAGAGCAGGGTGGGAAAAGCGAGTTTAAGAACCCAGGCGATGCCCAGGCACAACAAAGCCGCTTCCTCTCTCAGCCTCCGAGCCAAGCGGGGCCTGCTCAGGGCCCCAGAGACCAGCCGAGCAGGCCTGGGGAGCCCCGGAAGTCTGAGCTGAGGGGAAGGGGCCCCTTTGGGGCGGGGAGCTCTGCCCAAAGCAAGGGCGCCATCCACAAATACCCTCATGGGAGGGAAGGTGTGCTCTGGGGTTCGGGCCGGTGGGGGCTCCGGCCACGTGTGGAGATGTGTGAGGACATGGGTTTGCCTTCTTCCCGAGGTGGCGAGAGGAGTTTCCAAGAGGCTGGGCAGCCCAGGTCAGAATGCTCTGGAGGGATTCTGGGTCGGACCAGAGACCCGGACAAAAGAGCAGCTGGGTAAGGAGCTGCAGGAGGGCCCACTTCCAAAGGTGGGGGCCTGGGGGAGGGCAGAAGTCTGGCTGCTTCCCTGGCCCCGTGAAAGCCCTCAGCTCCCAGCCCTGGTCCCCTGACCGTGACTCTCCTCTTATCTAATAGCATCCCAAATGCCAGCCGAGGAGGCCACGGTGCCCCCTACACCCCCAGGATGAGGTTACTGTGCACATTGCACCTGCATCCCCAGGGAGGCCAGGGGCACAGAAGGGAAGAGCTGCATTGGAGACGGAAGGCTGGGCCAGCCCAGAGAGGAACAGGCCTAGGAGGGGGCGGTAGGACCCTCCGCCAGTGTCTTCTCCCTCCTCCCCCATCCAGCCCTCTCCTGCCTTCCTGGGACCAGAGGAGGCCTGGGTTTCCTGGGACAGCTCTCTTGGTGTTGGCCTGACCGATTCTGCCCTGAGAGCCTGAGGAGACCCAGACGAATCACTGTTTCAAGGGCCCAGCACCAGCTCTAAAAGAGCTTCTCACCCGAGTGGCATTCGCTCTCAATCATGAACCTGTGTTGAGGTTCAGGAAAGATGGACTCGGGCCCTGCACCTCGTCCGGCCTCAAGCCCGCGTACCGGAGCTCAGCAGCACGTCCCAAGAGCAGGGCTCCAGGCTCCTCACTGGGACGGACTTTGCTCCCAGAGCTCCCTCGCCCACCGTCTATTTTTTTAAGTAAACTCTATACCCCACATGGGGTTCAAACTCAGGACCCCATGATCAAGAGTCTGAGCCAGCCAGGCGCCCCCACTGTCCGAGCATTTCAATCCAGGGTTTGACCAGTTCCGTGTGTTAGTGGGACGCAGGCCCCTGGGCTGGGGGTAGAGGGGTGCACCTCTTTCACTTGTGGGAGACAACTGCGTCTCCGTCATCAGACAAGTTTCTTTCAGTCCTGCCATGGTGCGCCTTTCTCCCAGGCCAGACAGGGCCCCTAACTGTGGCGACAGCAGAGGGAGGCCTGCACTAGGCCTGGGGCTCAGGGGTCAGAGAGGACCCCTGGGGGTGTCCCTGTCCAGTAACCTGCTTTGGGGAAACCATGAGCATTTCCCTCGGGGCTCTGGACAGGAATCAGCTCCAGAAACACCTGTATAAGTCCACTGGGTCACTGTGACGTGAGAAAATGGATGGAGATAGGGGAGAGCGGCTCGGTGGGCAGGTCGGGAGAGTGGGAAGAACACCAGCCATGGGGCCGGGCGTGCCCCCCAAGGGAAGGCGCCCCTGCAGGCCAAGCTAGTGAGCAGGGGAGGGAAGCTGGGGCCCCGCCTCGGTCGGACCCCCGAGTCAAGCCTCTCTGGGGCAAGGGTAGATATGGAGGGGACAGGTTTGGGGCTCCCCTGCCTTGGGCCGGGGCTGGCGATCAGACGTTGGAGACAATGGCGCTCTGTCCCAGGGCGCTGGGGACGGCGGCTCCGCGTGCAGTGGCTGCGGCCCCTTTCAGGCGGCGGAAGCCGGCGGCCGAGGGGAATTCTCACGGCTGCTAGCATTTGCATAGCCGCTCGCCCGCCGGAGACATTGGCCCGCATTGTTCCCGCTGGTGCCGGCGGCGGCGAGCACGGGCCGGGGCGCGCGGGGCGGCGGCGGGGCCAGACAAAGGGGCCGGGGCGCAGAGCCGGGAGGCGGCGGGTAGGGGTCCTGGCGGTGGGAGAGAAATATCGGGGTGAGGCGGGGCGCCTGCCGAGTCCGTCTGCCCCGGCGCAGCCACCGACCCCCACTCTGGACACCCAGGCCGTGTCTAATTCCTCCCCGAGCCGGAGCCGCGCGCCGTGATGTGAATCCCAACGGCGCGGCTCAGGCCTTTCCCAGGCGCTGCGGTTCAGGCCAGGTCCTCCAGAGGTCGGAGGCCCGGAGGCACCCGGGAACCTAGCAGATACCCCCTTGCCGCCGACACGGAACAGTGGCCACTTCCAGAAACCTTTCCCTCAGCTCCCTGCGGGCTTCCACGCTGACCTCAGTGCCACCAGTCTCCCCCATCGGTGGGGCCCTGGAGGAGAGCGAGGGCCCAGTGTCCTCGTCCATCATTGTCCCCAGAGCTCAGGCGCTGGGGCTGGACAGAGTTCATGAGTGGACAAGCATCTGATTGTCCTGAATTGAGAGTAATAATTGTGGTGATCAGAGGGGCTGTTCCTGAGGGGCAGAGGCCTCATTGTCCTGAAGGGGTGAGGAAAGAGCCCCCTTGGCCCCTGTCCCTGCCATCTCCTTGACCTGCTCATTGTCACCCTGTTGACCCAGCCTGAATGGTTGGGCCACCGTGCAGAGGACCAGAGGTGCTGAGCAGGGCTGTAGGAAAGACGGAGGAGGAGCTCCGGAGACACCTGTATTCCCTGCCCTCTGTGATGGTACCATCATCCCTGTTCCCCATCACTCCCATCTCCCATCCCCCTCCTGCCCCCATCCCCAAACCACAGGTGATGGCTGGCTTCATGGCAGTCTGTAGGGTGCCCAGCAGCTTGCTGGCACTCAGGACCCAGTACCGGAGGGAGAGGAGGAGAAGCAATGACAAACCAGGCCTCTGGCTCGGGAAAGCTCAGCCCCGGACTGAGTCCCCTGAGCCAAGCTCAGCACTGTCTCCAGACCATGGGCGGCTCTGTGGGGGTGACGGAGCTCGGAACCCTCTGTCCCAGGGTGCTGTTGTGGGGCGGTCCCTGCCCTGCCCCTCCTTTCTCAGGGACCTCTGGGTGGGCCACCCCACAGTTTCTCCCTTGGAAGCTGGCTGGCTAGCTGCCTTCCTCCAGAGAGGGCTCAGTTGTCCCTTCCTCCGGGAAGCCCTCCTCCACCAAGCGGGGGCAGTGGCGGGATAGAGCAGGCCGTGTTTTCAAGCCTGGAGATGTGGCAGCAGCATGCAGAAATTCTGCCCAAACTGAACCAGGGCACGAGGGGCTCGTCCTTTCGCTGAGCCTCCCTTTCCTGACAGGTTTTCAGGTCCCTTTGAGGACTGCTGGGGCCGGGGCGGGGGGGCTCCATTTTAGCTGCTGAGGCCCCAGGGGGCAGAGGGGGGTATGTGGCCTTGGCTCTCCCCCAAGCCCCCTCCCTCCCCGCAGGGGCTGACAGGACAGGAGACCCTACTGCCATCTGGGCAGTCACCCTTCTGCCCCAGCTCAGGGGCCTCCCCACGACACACCCACCCCGGCCAGCCATGGGGGGCTCTGAGGAGGAAGGAGGAGGCTGATGGGCCTCGTGGGCAGGGATGGGTCCCCTGCAGCACCTGTCCCTCGGGGTGCTCCCTGTTTCTCCCCTTCCCCTCAGCTCTGTGCTTGGCCTCCTTCCCCAGCCAAACTCAGTCCCCCAAGCTTCCTCACTGGGGGTGCCCTCTGCCCTTGACCCAGGGCCAGGCCCCAGGAACCTCAACCCCTCGGGTCCCTAGGTCTGAATGGCTGTTGGTCTTGAGGGAGAGGTCTGTGGTGGGCCCAGCTCCCACCAGAAGCCTGGAGGGATGCAGGTCAGGTGGGGGGTTGCTTCTGTGCTGCACAAGATCTGAAGCCCTAGAACCCGCCTGCCATCGGGGGGGGGGGGAGGGGGGGGCGGGCTGGGAACTCAACCAGGCCCAGGGCACGAATGCTGGGCCGCAGAGCGGAAGCAGGGGGAAGGACGCCGGATTGGGGAGAGGGCAGAGGGTCGGGGCCAAGGGCCCTGCGCCGGGGCTGGAGCGCGCTCTGGTGGCCAGAAGATGTCAGGCGGCCAGGGCTGCCTTCCCTCCGGCAGCCAGGCTCCTGGCGCTTCCCACTGCCCTTGCCTCACACTCACAGGGGCAGAAGGCATGCCTGGAGGCCGGCTACTTCCAGGGACTCAGTGGCAAACAACCCCTGTTCCCCTTCTCAGCCCCTGCAGGCTCCCGCCCAAGTCAGGAGTGGGAGCGGCTGCCGTTCTGGGGCAGGAGGACCTGGCCAGCCGTGCGGCTGTCCCAGGACAGACTTTCTGGGAGAGAATGAGCTCCCTGTCCCTGGAGGCAAGCAAGCCCAGACTGGGCACCCACTTGGTGGAACTTGGCATTCTCGAGGGAGCACCATGTGCCCAGTGAGGCGGGAGCTTGTTGGCACCGAGGTCCCCCCGGCCCCCGAGCCCACCCGGCTTTCCAACGTTGTGCGTTAGAGCCAGAGAGGAACTCCCCACATTCCCAGTGCACAAAAAGGAGTCGGAGTCCTTGGTGCGGGTGGTATTTATCACCCCGACTGCAGGGCCTGGCACACACTTCGCTGTAACTGCCATGTCAGATGCCTCGCTAAACAGGCCCCGAGGGGTGGTGGTGTGTGAGGGGGGGGCGCTGTGAGTTCTCCCCCGACCTCTGCCAGGTGCGGCCCCCCATCTCCCCACCTTCCACCGCCCTGCCCCCAGAGCCGCAGACACTCAGCCTTTTTTGCAGCAGGAGGGACGGCAGCTAGAAAGGAACTTCCCTATGGTAGCCGGCACCCTCTTCTAAAAGGAGAGCGTCCTCTCTCGAGGGCTGGAAGCAAGTTAGGCCCGGGTGTCTGGCTCCTCCGCCCTCAGGGGGCCCTGGGCTTCATCCTCATGCTCCCCGGGCACCTGGAGGGCAGGGGTGGGGGAGCAGGTGAAGGGGCAGCTCCTGGGGGCTGAAGACCACAGCTGGGGGGAGGGGGCCCCCCAGAGGAGACTGAGCGAGCCGGGAGGAAAGAGGCAGGTGGGATCCTAGGAGGGGAGGCCGGGAGGGAGGGCTCGGGTCTGAGGGGCTGCAGGCATGCTCACCTCCCAGTAAACCTGGTCCTCATAGCACTGGGGGTCCGGAGGGGAGCCCAGGAAGGGCAGCCTCAGCAGGAGCCCTGGTGGGGGGAGGGGAGGGGGGAGGGGCTGGGAGGCATGCGGTCTCCACAGGACACCTGCCACAGACAAATCACAGCTGGATTTGGGGAGCACCTACGGTGCACGGGCCCTGTGCCAAGGGCTCAGCAAGGCCCTTCCTGAGCACCCACCGCAGCCCCGCAAGCTGGACCCGACCCCCAGGTCACCGTGAAGGACGGAGAAGTCCAGCGCCTCGCCGGTTCCTACAGACGGTCATGGGCCCACTTGTGATGCTGCCGCCAACACAGTTCCTGAGCTTTCTGTGGCCTCCTCCCCAGGAGGGGGACAGGCAGTGTTGACTGAGTAAATAAGGAATGACACGAGGGAACGAATCCAATCTTGTTGGGGAATGAGAATCTGGGGGGGAGAGCAGGGAGGGGTGGGGACACTGAATCACAGGTTTTATTCTGAAGGCCACGAGGAGCGAGGCCAGACACCGGGAAGGACTGTCTGACCGGGCATCACTGGGCAGTCTGCGTGGGTGGACGGATCTGTGTTCCCAACCCCCCCCCCAACACCTAACCTGATAAAGAGCTCAGCCGCCCCCTTCAGAGCCTCAGCCTGAGGTCGGGCTGCCCTCTGGTGGGTGAAGTGGGCAGTACAGGGAAGCCAAGATCCCGAGAGGGACCCAGCTCGGCCCCTAGCGCGCCCCCCACCTCCTCTGGGCACCAGAGGGAACAGGTGCCCACTTCCGGACGAGGTTATCCCTGACTCTACCACCCCAGCCCACACTTGGCACAAGGCAGGTGCTCAATGATTATGTGAGCAAATGAATGTCAGGGAGGTGGGATCCGGTGGCCCTTCCCCCCCACACACACCCTCCTCTGTCTTCTGCGCCCCCCCGCGCTCCTGCCAGCCCCCCACCACCAGCCAAGGTCACTCACCTCCGAGGCCCCCCCCCCACAGAAGCAAACGTCAGTGTGACAAACAGCCCGAAGAGTTGGTGCATGGCCTGGGACGTGGTGGTGCGCTGGCCCGCGGCGACGAGCGGAAACACGCTGTCTAGGCTACAGGGAGAGGGGGTGCTGGGGACCCGGGGCCGGAGAACCGGGTCAGCGCACCAGCGCACCGCGCTCCTCATGCAGCGGCCAAAGGACTCACGGGAGCCCAGAACACCCTTTCACCCTCATGGGCCCGCAGACACCCAAACGCTTTTTAAGACTCAGTCTGAGGATCACTTTTGCCTGCCATCTCCTCTGACCCCTGATGTGCAAACTGATCCTAAGGGTCATTATCTCTTCCTGTCCTTATTCATGATGAACGAATGAAAATAGACACTGCTTTTTGTGTTGGTCCACAAAAGGAGGAAGAGAGTGAGTGAGGTCACCCCGGGGGGATAATGACCTCGGGGAGGGTCAGGGATGGGGAGGACTCACCCTTCTCCATAAGCTTCATGGGTGGCCAGCCCAGCCATGAGGACCCCCAGGAGGGCTCCCAGGACCCCAGGCATCCCATGGAGGTTGTGGACACCACATGTGTCTTGGACTTTGAATTTCGCCTCAAGGATGGGCTGGAGGACAGGACACGGTCATGAGTGCCCCCCTGCCTTCCCCCCCAGCTGGTGGAGAGGTGGGAGGAGAGGCGCTGAGGACCCCCTGCTCTGCCCAGGGCCTGGGAGGTGTCTATACCGTGAAGAACTTGTACCCCAGCGTGGAGACTGTCCCAGCCAGGAAGCCAGCTGCCAGGGCCCCAAAGGGTGTCAGCATCATCTCCCCTGCTGTCCCCACCACAACCCCTCCGGCCAGTGCGGTGTTCTGGATGTGGACCTGGGGGAGCACAGGGGAGGGGGGCATGGGAGGCCCTTCCAGATCGCACACCCAGTCTGGCCCCACACCGTCCACCACAGCGGCATCTGCTTCTGGAAGTCCCGCTGCTATCTGATCTCTAACTCTCCTGCTGTCCCGTGGTCTCCTCCTGGGAGGACCCCGCACATCTGGGCCCCGGGCCTGTGCCCTGTCCTGTTCCCCTGGAAAATGGGCCTCCTGGGTCTCAGATCGCTCCTCCCCCCACCCATCCCTTGGCCTTTCCTTGGCCTCCACCCCTACCATGTCCAGCCGTCCGTGCTCCCCAACCAGGGCCGACAAGGCAAAAGTGCCGAGGGTGCTCGCCGTCAGGGAGTAGTACGTGTTGAGGGCTGTTCGGTGCTGCCCGTCCCCCAGCGTGGTGGGCGCAGAGTTGAAGCTGGGCCAGGAGATCCACAGGAAGATGGTGCCTAAATGAGGGGCAGGCCGGCAGAGTGAGAGGCAGCAGGTTGGCCCTGAGCATGCTCGGTGTCCTCACTCGTGACGTGGGGCTAACATCCCCCAAAGCCGGGGCCACAGAGGTGACGTGTAGGAAGTGTTCAGCCCATGGCCTAGTGGCCACGAAGTCCTCAATTAGGGGTACTGAGACAAGAGCCACTCCCCCAAGGACCACAGACGGCTGACATTTTCTTGTTAAGCATCAGAACGGGAAAGAAAAACAGGCCAAGGGCGCGACATGTCAGGCACCAAACTGGGAACTTGACATTCATATCAGGGAAATAACGTGCTTTAAAGCCTCACCCACCTCCTGGGGAGGTGGGCCCTGCAAGGTGCAGGAGGGGGCCTCTGTCTGTGGGGCACCAGATAGACAGGCCTGTGCATGCCGGGGGAAGAACCCGAGGTCCATATGTCCTGCCTACCCGTGTGGGGTTCCCAGGCCGGTCCCGGAGGGCGGGGCGGAACCAAGGAACAAGGTGAGGGGAAGGCTGGGGACCCCATAGGGTCGGGAGGCTTGAGATACTGCCCCTCTGTCCTGAGTGGTCTTGGGTGTGCAAGGTCACTTCTCCCTGCAGCCCCACGGTCTGCGATGGAATCCAGCACACACACATGTGTCCTCTGAGGGGCGAGCAGGAGGAGCGAGGAAGAGGCAGGGCTTCCTGCCTGGAAGGAGGGGACAGAGGAGAGCTGGGGTGTAAGCCTCCTGGGGAAGCACGCCTTCTTTGGGGAGCCCCCGGACTTCTGGCCAAAACATCCACCTCATTTCACCAAAAACCTGGAGGTGAGCAAGAAATACAAAACCAGCCTCTCTTTTTAGTGTGGGAATGGGCACTTTGGTCATTATTCAGGACCACCTATGAAAAAATAAAATCTAAATATCCTTTCCTGCCTCGTTTGTGAAGGCAGAGAGAGGGGCAGAGGCCCAGGTAGGGGCACATGCTTGGAGGAGAGAGTTGGTGGGGGTGGTCAGACCCAACTGCTCCCAGGAGTGACCTGTGGGGGCCTCTGGGAAATCGCCTGGAGGGCAGTGAGAGGGGCAGAGTCCTGGAGGTAGGAGATGGGGAGAATGGCAGGGGCTGCTGAGTCTGGCTTCTGACTTGGGGTGGGGGCTGAAGGGTTTTAAGCAAGGATTGGTGCAGTCAGACTTGGTTCAGAAAGGCCCCCCCAGGAACGGGTGTGGGGCATGTGCATACTCCAGGGCTGAGTTCCAAGAACCTGTCAAAAAAACTGCTGGCAATGATGAGCACAGATGTGGGGCTCTTGGGACCCCAAGGATTACAGGCAGCACCCTGAGACCTCGCCTGGAGGAGGTCCTCTCTGCCCCCCACCCCCACCCCACCCAGGCAGGCCTCACCAATCATGGCAAAGAGGTCGGAATGGTAGACGGAGCCCTGGAGATGCTTGCTTTTCTCCAGCTGGGGCCGGTAGAGGACCCGCGAGAGGACCAGCCCGAAGTAGGCCCCGAACGTGTGGATAGTCATGGAACCTCCTGCGTCCTTCACCTGGGGAGACGGAGCGGAGGTGGAGGGGCAGCCCTCCGCCACCCCCTGGCCCCATGCTCTCCCTGCTCGGGGCCTGGCCCCGACCGTCCCCACCCTCACCCCAGCCCCACCCAACTCACCCCCAGGAGACTGAGGAGCACAAACTCGTTGATGCCAAACAGCACGGTCTCCAGCAGGGCCATGAGCAGCAGCTGAGCCGGCCCAGTCTTGCCCAGGACGGCACCAAAGGAGATGAGCACAGCCCCAGCACAGAAGTCTGCGTTGATCATGCTGGGGAGGCGGGATGGAAGGGTGAGGGGCGGGCGAGGGTGACTCTGCGGGGCTGGGTCAGGGCAGGAGGCAGGGAGCCTAGGCCTCCGGGCTCTTCCCTGGTAGGCGGGGAGGGCTCACATTGCCTTGCTCGGGGATGAGGAAAGCATTTTCAGGGAGGTTCTGTGACATAGAGAGCGAAGCCCACAAGGGGCGGAAGAAAGAGCTCCTGAACCACCAGCGCCTCCGAACCCCATCCTTCTCCAGGAAGCTCCATCCGCCCAACAGCTCTTGGGTAAGAAGGGGCTTAAAGGGACGGGTAGGTGCGGCTGAGTGTGTGGGTGGCTGCGGGACCGGGCAGCGCCTGGGACACATGCCCTGCGGGTCAGGGAGCCGCCGGACGGGGCTGGGGCTGGCTCCCCCCGCCGGGCAGGGGCCTCCCAGCCAGCCCAGGGCCGGGGAGGAGCCGGGGAGGCCACCGCCGCCCACCTCTCCACGCCGACGTGGATGTGGCCCCGGTGCATGGAGTGCAAGAAGCCCTGGACGAGCGTGGACCACTGCAGGGCAAAGGCGGCCAGGAGGAAGGTGAAGCCCAGGCTGCTGAAGCCGTATCGCTGCAGGAAGGCCATGAGGAAGCCGAAGCCCACGAAGACCATGACGTGCACGTCCTGGAAACCTGCAGGGGACATTCGGGGCTGCTCCGGCCTCCACCCATCCCATCAGCCACCCTGCCGAGGGGGGCGGGCAACTCTCACCAGCCAGGGCTGCCCGGAGGCTGGAGCAGAGCCTCTGAAACTCCCCAGCTGTGGCGGGGCCTCCCCGCCTGGGTCACCCATGCAGAGCCGGCCGGTTCGGAGCAGCGGGACCCAGACCCTCCCTGCTGTCCCCGTGTTGGAGCCAAGCCTTCTGCTCTCTTCTCTGGCCTGTGCTTGGGTCTCTTACACCTGCCCAGCGGGAAGTCCTGCCCGAGCTCTCTCCTGCCACGGTCCCTGCCCCTCCAAGCTCCAAATCGTCTCCCCCTTCGGGCTTGGTCCAATTTTCCCTTTCTGCTGGAAAGTCCTCCTCCACGTCTAACATCCATCAGACTTCAGAATCTGTGCCTCTCCATTTTGAGGATTTTAAACTTTTTAAAAATAATTTGTGAAATAGCTTTATTTATTTATTTTTTTGGAAATAGCTCTAATTGTGAACAGAGATTTCCTTGGGGACGGAACGGAACGGAGGGGTGGGGGTGAGGTGCTGTTTGCACACTGTGCTATAGGCGAGCCCCGGATTTGTGCGATATGCAGGCTTGGGAAGGAGGGTTCCGCTTTTTCGTGCGTTTCTTTCTATAATCTGAAAATGTTAATTTTATAGATGAATTAGTTGAATTTTTTTAAGTGTCAGTGAGGTTCCTGGACAGGGAGATCGGAGCCTTTCTGTTTGCTCTCTATGATGTATGCGTGATAGACGAGGCTAATACAAATCATCTACAGTGATGCTGGAAATGAGATATGTACAGGGAGTTCGCCTCAGTGTCCGTGTGTTCTGCACCCCTCCCCCAGCCTCCGTGTAAATAGGGTTTGTTTGTTTTTTTTAAAGATTTTATTTATTTATTTGAGAGAGAGAGAATGAGAGACAGAGAGCATGAGAAGGGAGGAGGGTCAGAGGGAGAAGCAGACTCCCTGCCGAGCAGGGAGCCCGATGCAGGACTCGATCCCGGGACTCCAGGATCATGACCTGAGCTGAAGGCAGTCGCTTAACCAACTGAGCCACCCAGGCGCCTGTAAATAGGGTTTGAGACGTGACCTAGTGAGACCCTCAGCCCGCCTGGCCCTGTGCTCTCTGCCTAGAGTAATTCCGTGCTGTATCTTTGGCTTTAACTGAGAAATGCTAGAGAAGGAGTCTCACGAGTGCTGTCAGAAGTCACAGTGTAAATATGCTATCGAGAAACAGGGTCAACTCTGACCCTAACCCCCCCTTTTGTAGTTCCACGTGAGAAATTTCTCTTGGAACTTAGTGCTGGCAAATGTCACTTGCCCCAGGAAACCCAGCGGCTTTCCCTGCATTCCCACGACAGAGCTTTACCAGGACCTGGAGTGCCAGGCCCTGGGGACACGGCTGTCACCGCAGCCCCTGTCCCTGCCCTCACGGAGCGTGCAACACAGACCTCAGGGACCCAGGGAACCACTCACGCGAGCCTTCCTAGCCTCTGATGAGAACACATGATTGATCGTATTTCCCTTTTCTCTTGGCTACCTGGAAGCTCGGAGCCACACTGACCTCGCAGCTGGGACAACTGAGGCACTCACTACTCATTACTGTTCTTCATTATTTATGTTCTGCTTCCCTGCTTTTCTTTTCTCGTACTCGTCACGTTTCTGTTGTAAATGACCTCAAACCTCTTGTAGAAAGAGGCAGATCATAAAGGGAAAAAAATTGTGGTTTTGTTTCATCTGAAGAAGCACTGACAGGCCAAAAATGTATTATTGAACCGTAGAACGTGACCCGTAACTTCAAGAGACGCAAACTTTTTTTTTGCTTTTTTGTGCTGGGTGTGGGCTAACAGGGAACGGGTTTTCAAGCCCCTGGCAGAGGGTTGGGTTGGTGCTGGAAGCGGAGGTCTGCAACTCAGCTGCCATGGGAGGTAAGGGTCTGGAGGCCCACTGGCCTTGCTAAAAGTCCCCAACACCGTGCCACTTCTCCAGCCCTGTGCACTCCCGAATCACCCAACTCTCTCTTCTTCTCAGATCTTAAAACCCAACAGAAAAGGAGAAGCATCACCTATAAGTCAGCCTGCAACCTAAGTTCTTTGAGGCCTCGCTGTCTGGCTTCTTTTCTTCTTGTGCAAACAGTGAAGTTCTTTTGTCCAAGGACAGCAGGACAGCAAAGGTGGCTTGGTTGCCGGGCTCTGTGCCCCTGACATGCAGAAACTACCCCGGAGCTTGTCTTAAGTGGCAATAATATTTACATCTCCCACCCTGGGCTTGTTTTCAATCAAAACTCAGTCCCTTGACCTTTCAACTGGAGTCTAAACACTAAGAAATCTCCTTCACTGGGGAACATTCCGCAGACTGTCCATCGGCTGTGGCCTCCAAACCCATGCACTTCTGGTTGGAGAGAAGGTAAAAGTCCCCTAGAGATACCCATTACCCTCCCTCCTTCCCTACTGCCTCTCCCCGACCCACTGGATGGCTCCTGAACAAAAAAACAAGGAACAAGGGGACCGTTAAAGCTGGATTGTGTGGCCACGGACAAGCCACTTAACCTCCTGAGCCTTGGTTTCCTCATCTGTAAAGTGGGGCTATAAACATGAGGAGCAGAGAAAAGGGAATAGTGAGCTGGGGAGGCCGCCTCCTCTCACACTCTGCTCCCTTCCGCCCTATTCTCCTATTAGAGGTCACATCCCCCTTCCCCCACGTCTTCCAAGAAGATCCTGATTCCATCTATCCTAAACCCCTCTCCCCGAAGGTAAGATCTCAGAGGTGTGTGATGCAGGACCTGTCCATACTGCTTCCTTAGACTCTTTCTCGTGGTTGCTGCTGTGTCCCGTCAACCTGTCTTTTCTCCTCTTTCTTATTTTCCATGACTTGCGTCATGGGACAGGAGGGGCTTGCGCAGCTGGGCAGCCAAGAGCCCTGGATCTAGCCTGGCTAGCTGGCTAGCCCCATGACCTCTCTGGCCGTCTCTCCACATCTGAGGGGAGTGGACCAGATGGGCTCTGAGGGCCCTTCCTGCAGTGAGAGGCCAGACAGAGCCTCAGAGCAGCCGTGTCCTTGGCACTGGCTAGTCCCACAGCCCCACACCAGCTGCAGAACTCCCTTTCATCTCCCGAACCAAAGGGCCGTGGTTATACCATCCTCTGGCCCTGACCCCTTCCCCTGGACTCAGGGGCAGGGGAAGACCCGGCTCATCAAAGCCCCAGGCTCCAGAGACCTCACGCTTCCCTCTGCCCCAACCTTCCCCCACACCAGGGTCTCAAGTCCACAAGGATAGAAACCTAGGGCAGCAAAGAGGTAGGATTCCCACTCCATTCCCTTTACTGCAGCCCAGGGAGAGCTGCATGTCCCAGGAGAGCCCCCCCCCCCCCGTTGCAGCAGAGGGGCGACAGCCTGGGGCGTTTCCGGGGGAACCTTGAGACAAGCAGGGCACCGAGGCCTTGAGTGAGGCCCAGGGAAGGAGCAAATGGGGGGTCCTGGCAGGCAGCCAGGTCAGACACTTGGACAAGAGCTTACTTCTCTCAGCCTGGGGCTGTTCCCTCCCAACTCTCTACTTGTCTGGACAAATGCACCCCCCAGGAGTCTGCCATCCCAGCCTCTGTGGCTCACCTTGTGCAGACAGGGCTGACGTGAAACACAGGAGGGAGGAGCTGCAGACCTTCTGCTGAGGATGGCTGGGGGTCTGGGGGTCTGGGGCCTGGGGGTCTGGCGGTCTGGCACTTCTTGCTCAGGCCCAGTGCCTCTCACCCTCTATGTCCTCAGCGTCGGGAACCTCATTGTCGGGGTTGGGACTGGGAGAGGGTCAGGTGGGGACAGCCTGCCACCAGCTCAGCATATGGAAAGCAGGGTAATGACAACCTGGAGTTTTATAGGAGACTCACACTCTGGGCCTTGTTTGAATGTACATCCCTCAAACTGAGGCATCCTTCTCCCCATTGCCCTGATGGGGAACACTGAGGCTGAGAGAAGTCCTGCCCAGCAGTGGTGATGAAGTCTAGAGATCTGGTATCTTTGGTCCCAGCTGCCCAGGGCCTGACCTGCAAGGGGGGGCCCCAGTCTCTTGGGAGAGGCTCTGTCCCCAGCAGGGGATGTTGCTTGGGATGCTCGAGTCCTAGTCCCTGTTCTGCCATTCACGCGGTGGGCGATCATGAGCAAGTCACAAGCCCTCTGAGCCTCAGTTTCCTCCCCTGGGAAATGGGCTAATGACCCTGCCATGCTTCCTTCTCAGGACCGGGGGCTGAAGCTCTGCGGCTGTGCTCCGACTCTGACTCCGGAAGGGCCCGTTTTGAGTGGCTGGGGAGGAAATGCCTGAGCGCCACGAGTCTTGGCTGCCTTCATAGCGAGTACCTGCCATTACCACTTTCTTTCTTTCTTTTTTTTTTTTTTAAGATTTTACTTATTTATTTGATAGAGAAAGACACAGCGAGAGAGGGAACACAAGCAGGGGGAGTGGGAGAGGGAGAAGCAGGCTTCCCACAGAGCAGGGAGCCCGATGCGGGGCTTGATCCCAGGACCCCGGGATCATGACCCGAGCGGAAGGCAGACGCTTAACGACTGAGCCACCCAGGCGCCCCTTCACCTGCTATTATTATTTTTAAAGATTTTACTTATTTATTTGATAGAGACACAGCGAGAGAGGGAACACAAGCAGGGGGAGCGGGAGAGGGAGAAGCAGGCCTCCCGCGGAGCAGGGAGCCCGATGCGGGGCTCGATCCCAGGACCCTGGGACCATGACCTGAGCCGAAGGCGGACGCTTAACGACTGAGCCACCCAGGCGCCCCCCATTACCACTTTCTGCACACCACTCCCTACCTCCCCTGCCAGGGAGGATTCTCTTTCCTGTGATCAGGGTGGGGGCCCTCGAAAGGCAGTCTCTGGAACAGCCCTGCAAAGCCCAGTTAGGCCAAATGGGAGGCGAGACGGGGAGCACTTAAAGCTCAGATCTGGGTTTGAATCCCAGCTCCCTCAACTCCGACAGCCTGAACCTTACCCAGCCTCGTAATGTCCTCGAGGCTGGGTTTGCCCATCTTTGTCTACTTCATGGGCTAAATGAGATAATGCATGTGCCGCCCTCAGCACAATGCCCGGGACACCGCAGACACCGAGAAAGGCTGTTCCTACAAATCCGGGGCACCTTCCTCCCGGAGCCAGAGGGGTGCCCTCCTGGGGTAGATACAGACGCCCGAGACACCGCGGACCTCGGGCTCTTTGCTCCCCGCGCCCTCACCCGCACTCACTCGGGTAGCGAAAGTAAAATTCATTGTCCGCGTTGCTGTGGTTGCCCCAGCGCCAGAGGGCGGCGTCGGTTTCGTGGTTGTAGCGGACGAAGACCGCAGAGAGGATGGCGGTGGCGCCCTGGAGGAGGAGGCACAGCAGGGGCAGCTGCAGCCGCCGGCTCGCGGCGCGGCGGGGGACCCGGCCATGGACAGGGCCCTCCAGGCCGCGGCTCCGGCTCGGGCTCGGGGCGCACAGCGCACACGCTCCGGGGCAGGGCGGGCAGCTTCCCCGGGAGCCAGGCCCCGCCCACCAGGGCCAAACCCAGCCCCACGCCGAGGCTCAGCCCCGCCCCCAGAGCCAGGCCCCCACCGCCCGAGCCGGGCGGAGGCCCACGCGCAGACTCAGCCCCGGCAGGTGCGGAACCAGGGCGGCGAGGGCCTGGGCCCAAGGCCTGAGGTGGCGCAAGGGCCGGGCGGGGAGGAGGCGTCAGGACCCCCAGGCCCTGTCTCCCTTGGCCCAGCTGCCCCTCGCGCTGTTCGGGTTCGGACAGGTCCTTGGAGATGGCCTGTGACCTGCCCCGATGGGGCACGGCTGAGGGACCTGGGGAGAGTGGGGGGATGGGGGAGGACCCTGCCCTCAAACGTGGTGTTAGTTTAGAGAGTGTTTCCCAAGGAATAAGAGGCCGTTTAAGGCCGGGGCCTGGCCCCTCCAGGGTTAACACCAGAGACAGTTGAGGGGTTACTCAATCTTTTCCCAACTGAAAAAGCCAGATGGAGAACGGAGGTAAAGAGGCGCTGTCCAGGCATTGATGATTAACCCGGCCTCAGCAGCAGAGTCTCTCCCCTGGGCCCCAAGCCTCCTAGGCCTCCCACCACGCCCAGCAGCTGGCCAGGCTGAGAGCTGGGCTCCCTGCACGCCTGCATGGGTATGAGGAGACCTGGCCTGCCTCAGCAGCTGGAAAGAAAGGAAGCTGGATGGAGAAGGGTCTTCTCGGCCCGGAGTCAGGAGCCCCTTGTAACACGAGCAAGGTCTACGTCGGCCGGGGTCCAGGTAGAGAGAGACGGTAAGGACACAGACTGACTGACGCCTACTGAGAGCCAGGCTTTGGAGATGAACCACATGACCCCTCCCTCCAGGAGCCACTGTGCAGTTGGCAGACCAACACCTAGGAGGGAACTGAATTCGCAGTGGGGTGAATGTGTGACCTTAGGAAGCACAGAGGCCATGGGGGCCCAGGAGGAGAGGCAGCAGAACCCACCATGGCAGTGGGGATCAAGGTGGGCACAGACATGAGCTGCTTCCTGGGAGGTCATGTCTGCAGGCAGTCTAGAAGGACAACCTAGAAATTGGGCAAGCAAAGAAGGAGGAGGGGACATTCCTGCAAAGACAGAAGCCTGCCACGGGAGTGCCCAGTGTGTTCAGGGACTGAAGCTGGGGCGGGGGGAGTCTAGAAAGGCCTTGAAAGCGCTGCTGAGGCGCATGGCCTCTACCCTGTGGGCGCGGGGCCCCTGGAGGGCTCTCACGGGCGGAAGACCCTGGCACTATTGGGCCACAAGGGGCTTCACAGAAGAAAAGCGGAGGGGTGTCTCAATGGGGCTGGTGGGAGGGGAAGCCCTCCGTCCACCCTGCTGCCCAGCCTAGTCTGAGGGGCCTGTTGTGTGGGAGGGGCTTCTCGGTGTTTGCAAAGAAGTACCAGACCCCTGTCTGAAGGAATAGCTACCATTCCCAGAGGATGTTGCCTAGGCTCACAGCGACCAGCCACCCCCCAGAGCAGATGCAAAGTGGGGCTCCTGACAGCAATGCGCAGGGACAGGGGAGACAGTGCAGTCCCTGACCCTCCTCCTTGCTTCCCCTTCTGTCCTTTGTGCAGTTCATCTCCTCTTCCCTTCCTGCCATGGGCTTTAGCCTCCAGCCTAGCGTGGACTCTGGGGGACAGCTGGATTCTAGCTGTCTAGCTTCCTGACTTAAGTCAGTCCCCAGCCAAGCAGGCCTGGAAGGGCAGGGGTCAGCCTCTGTGGTACGGCTCCCAGCAGGCCAAGCAGGCTCTCTGGCCTTCAGTGGCCCCTGGCCCTTGGCCCAGAGGCTCTCTGTCACTACTTGGTCAGCAGGAAGGCTGTTTTCTAGGCCCTTCTGCAGGGGTTGGGGGTGGGTAGGAGATGTCTGGTCAGATAATGATTCTTGGACAATTTATCTGGGATATCCTCCCAGGCCCAGCCTTCTGCCCCAGGGATGCGGCTTGCTTTCTGGGCACTGTCTGGGAGTGGGGGCCACTCCGGGTTGTCCAGGCAGGGTCTGGACAGGCCCTACAAGGGGAAGAGCCCTCATAAGCTGAAGAACCAGGGAGAGCAAGAAGGAGTGGGCTGGGCCCTCCCAGCATCTTCTGGGAGCCTCCCCTCTCTGTCTCACTTGTCATCACTCGTAGTTTCTGAATGCCTCTGGATCTCAGATTCCCCCTCCTCTGTTGTTCATTCATGCATCCAACAACTATTCGCTTAGTACCAACCCTGGGCCAGGGCCTGGGTCTATGACCCGAGATTCTAATCAACATGCATGACTCAGGTGGGTCCAGTGGGTCCTAGAGGTCTAGAGGGACCTCCACTGGATCTACTGGATGTCAGGAGGTCTAGAGGGAACCCCCAGAAGGGCCAGAATAGCTGGGCCAGCCTGTGGAGAGTAGACACCTGGGCAACATCTGTTTGCCAACCTGTATGGAAAGATCATTATATTTTAATAACTAGAGGTACCAGCTTGGTACTACCACCCCTGGTCCAGCAGAGGGCAAGATCCTGACAGTTCTCCCCTTCTGAGGGTCCCCCCTGACAGGCCTCCACCTGTGAGGACTCCCCTGGCCCACCACCCAGAAAGAAGAGGCTCCATCCAAGTGACATGTCAGGGCCCCTGCCCTCCCCCTGCCTCCTCTGGGCCTGGAAGCTCTGGTGGAAGGGGGGGGCTTTGTTTCTCAATCCTCCCTCCACCCACACCTCCCCCGAGGGGCCCCTGAGTCTGTTACCAGCTCCCATCCTGCCGGCCGGGGGTCTGCCCCATCTCGGACCTCCCTTCTCCAGTTCCCACCCGTGACCAGCTGGGCGCCTGGAGGGTGGCCAAGGGGACTGCCGTGGGCTGCCTGCCCTGGCCTGGTATGGCCCGGCGGTCTGTGGGGACCGAGGCTTGGGTTACTGAGTAACGCGGGGGTGCATGCAGCTGCTCTCCACGGGGGTCACCTCCTCCTGGCTCCCTGTTCTCTCGGCTCAGGAATCCCCAAAGCCACCTGGCTCCTGTAGCTCCCTGAGCTATTTGCAGCATCATGGGAGCCAATGGGAGACAAGTGGCAAAGCACCAGAGCCTGTCAGACTCGTGTTGGTGTGTTCCTTCACCCTCCAGAGCCTCAGCGGGGCCCCGGGCAAGTACTGAGTCCTCTGGATCGGGTTCCTCATCTGTAGGACCGGTTTCGAGGAGCCCCGAGTGGACGTCGAGTGCCGGCGTCTTGTAAGCTTCGGCAAGTGTGGCCATCAGTACTGTCTGGAGTGGCTGAGCAGACAGAACAGACGACTGACTCCAGCACACCGTGGGGCACACGGTGACTCGGGACAGCAACAGGCGGAGGGGCAGCCTCCACGCATGCTCCTGTCGGAACTGGAGGGGGTGAGCAGTGGGGGCCTGGGGCCTGGGACAAGCACATTCCAGAAGGGCCATCCGACCAGCATCCCCAGTGACAGGACAACTCGTGGACAGAGGAGATCCGGGGAAGGGCAGAGCCCGCCTTCATTCCTCAAACACACTGAGCACCTGCTGAGCGCCGGGCACTGTGCTTGGGGCTGGGGGGCGGCTGGAGAGAGACCGAGCCCCCGCCCTCAGGGGATGTAAGTGAACGGGCAGGATCAGGCTGCGGAGGGCTGTCCTGGGGACAGGCCGGGGGCACTAACCCGTGGTGGGGTGGTCAGGGGGAAGGCTTCCAAGAGGAGGTGATGCTTACTTTGAGATCTAGCCTAATTTCACAGCTGGGGTGGAGGAAGGGGTTCCTTTTTGTGCAGCGCTCTGGTATGAAGAGAAAAGAGGCTATATTAGAGAGCTCCTCAATGCCCATTTTCTGGGGCTGGACGAACTGCAGACCTCAGACCCTCCTGAAGACAACAGCCACTGCAAAGCCACGTAAAACATTGCTGTATTTACATACACAGCATGGTGAAACTTAGACATGGCTTTCTCTGCCCAGGGCCTCACCATCTTAGTGTGCACATAAAAGACTGTCAGATCGTTTTTGCTTAAGCTTCCTTCATCTGTAAAATCAAAATGACAGTACCTTGAAAAAAGTTTGTCAGGAGGCAGTGATCTCAAGTCCCCAGTTTTTTTCATGCATTTAACACTCTACCTGCATTCCTGTGACAGGCCAGGTGCTGTGCTGGATTCTGGGGTTCTGGGGGATTTCCCCGACACTCCGCCGCCCCCGCACGGGACAGAACCGCACTCTGCTCTCAGGACGCCAAGACGGAGGAGACGATCTCTCAGTTGCTAGGGCTTGACAGTAGCCCTGTTTCCAAAGTACAATCCTAGCCTTTCCTGCTGGGGGTCTGGGGTGAATTCCCGACAGTAAAAGTTTTGGGAGACAGCGAAGTGCAGAAGGTAAGGGCATATTGGAACGTGGGGACATAGGTCAGAGGCTCAGCTTTGTCCCAGAGAGATTTTGCACAAGTTGTTTACCAAGCCTTGAACCTCGCCTGTTACAGGGAGAGAACCCACCTCCCAAGGGCTGTTGTGAGGATGAATGTCCATGAAGCACGTGACCCGCAGGGTGTCCTCAGCAGCAGAGCTCATGGTAATTACTGCTGTTAATAAGGAAACACGCAAGTAAACGGTATGGCCATTTCTTTGCCTTCTGTTCCTCCTGCTTCCTGCCTTAGGGGAAATGTGTGCACTGCTAGGGAGGTCTGGAGACTGGCCCTCAGTCCTTAGTTTTGAGCACAAAACGAAGGGTGTTCATCTAATCCTCAAGTGCCTGACTGGGGCCCCTTAAGAGAAAAGCCAGGAGGGAATGTAGGGTGCGGGGGCAGGGAGCTTGCTCAGGGGAATGGGTCATGTGGGTGTGACCACAGTTAAAGGGGCAGGGGACAGAACACCACGTGTCCCCCCGGCTTCTCTTCCTCCCAAGTGCTCCCAAGGACTCCACCACCACCACGGAACCAACCAGAACCACAGTCCATCCCGGACCAGCCGGGAAAGCTGGCTCACGTCCTACTGCTTCCCCCTGCAGGGAGTCCAGGGACTCCCTCTCCTAGGCCAGCCCCATGCTCCCTGCCAGTCTTCCCCAAACATGAGTTTTGATGAACACCTGTCTTGTCTGGAAAGGGAGCAACTGAGCAGAAATGTTCTTCACATATGACCCAGGACAGAACAACTGTAGAGCAGATTTCTGCCCAGGGCCTGGTGGGGGACGTCCACTGCAGGGCGGGAACAGCCAGCATGGAGGTGGTGAGGTGGGTCCCTTCCATCTCTGACAGGGGCTGCTGGTTCTAGGAAGCTCCTGGCTGCAGAAGAGGGACTGGACTGGGCCGTGAACACCGGAAAATTTCGCCTCATCTAGTGCACCCTTAGGACGTGGGCTGCCTGCTCCGGGTCTCCGTCCTGCAGGCCTGCCAGCACACCAGGCCCCTGAGACACAGGCGGGATGTGAAATCTGGAGCTCTTGATGCTGGTAAGCAAAGTCATAGCTGCTCAGCCTTTCGTTCATAGCTGTTTATTGAGCCACACTTTGCAAGGTCAAGCAGGCCTGGCTTTGCCCCTGGGGATACAGCAGTGAACAAATAAAGACACTGACTTTGCCCTCAAGGAGACGCTTTCCTAGTGGGGGAGATTCAGGAAACACACACAAATAGCTATTTAAGATGCCCTAAGAGGTTTGATGTAGACAAGGCTGAGCGAGAGGATGGAGTGATGGAAGGGAAGGGCGTGTGAGGCCAGATTGCTGGGAAAGGCCTCGGGAGACACAGGAGATGCAAGCAGGAAGCCAGAAAGGGGCTCCCACAGACCCCTGGGCAGAGGGAACAGCAAACGCACTGCCCCTGAGGTGGAACAGCATGGAGGGCAAGGCGGCTGGTGTGGTGAGCAAGGAGGCAGTGCAGGGAGGCATGGGCCAGACACGTATCACTCAAGGCCCTGGTAAGGAGCGTGACCTTCCTGTAAGGATAATGGGGAGCAACAGAGGAGTTAAGAGCAGAGGAATAATATGATCTGATTTACTACTTCATTTTTTTAAAAGATTTTATTTATTTATTTGACAGAGAGAGAGAGACAGCGAGAGAGGGAACACAAGCAGGGGGAGTGGGAGAGGGAGAAGCAGGCTTCCGGCCGAGCAGGGAGCCTGATGCGGGGCTCCATCCCAGGACCCTGGGATCATGACCTGAGCCAAAGACAGACACTTAATGACTGAGCCACCCAGGCGCCCCTGATTTACTATTTTAAAGGACCTTCTGGCTGCCCAGGGGGCAGGAGTGTAGGGAATAGTGGAAGCAGGCAGCCAGTCGAGAGGCCAGCACCACAATCCAGGCAAGAGCCAGTAGTCATGGTAACATGGAGAAGACAGAAGCAGTTGGGCTCTGGGTAGATTTGGAAGCTAGAACTGACAGGGCTTACTGAAGGACTGGACATCGGTGAGAGAGAAAGGAGTCCAGATTCACGTTTTGTTTGTGGATGTCCAGTTGTTCCAACACTACTGAAAAGACTATCCTTTCTCCATTGGATTACCTTTCCTCCTTTGTCAAAGAGGAGTTGTCTATATTTATGTGGGTCTATGTCTGGGCTCTCCATTGTGTTCCATTGGTCTATTTGTCTAGCCTTTCACCAATACCACACTCTCTTGACTAGTGCAGCTTTATATGAAGTCTTGGAGTCAGGGACCATCTCCAAGGTGCTCCAACTTTGTTCTTCTTCAACATTGTGTTGGCTATTCTGGGTCTTTTACCTCTCCATACATACCTTACAATAAGTTTTTCAATATCAACAAAATAATTTGCTGGGATTTTGATTAAGATTACATTTAATCTATAGATCAAGTTGGGAATGGGGTGCCTGGGTGGCTCAGTAGGTTAAGTGTCCTGACTCTTGATCTTGGCTCAGGTCTTGATCTCAGTGTTGTGAGTTCAAGCCCCGCATTGGGCTCCACACCCAGCGTGGAGCCTACTTAAAAAAAAAAAAAAAAAAGATCAAGTTGGGAAGAACTGATTTTTTTTTTTTAAAGATTTTATTTATTTATTTGAGAGAGAGAGAATGAGAGAGAGCACATGAGAGGGGGGAGGGTCAGAGGGAGAAGCAGACTCCCTGCCAAGCAGGGAGCCTGCTGCAGGACTCGATCCAGGGACTCCAGGATCATGACCTGAGCCGAAGGCAGTCGCTTAACCAACTGAGCCACCCAGGCGCCCTGGGAAGAACTGATGTTTTATCAACATTGAGTCTTCCTATCCATGAACATAGACTATCTTTCCATTTAGCATGACTTAAATTTTTTTTTTTTTTTAATTGAGGGGCACCTGGGTGGCTCAGTTGGTTAGGTGACCAACTCTTGATTTTAGCTCAGGTAATAATCTCAGGGTTGTGAGATCAAGCCCTGAATCAAGCTCCGAGCTCAGTGCAGAGTCTGCTTGAGATTCTTTCCCTCTGCCTACCACCGCCCCCCCCCCCACTGGCTCTCTCTCTCTCTCTCTCAAAAATAAAAATAAAGGGCACCTGGATGGCTCAGTCAGTTAAGTGTCTGACTTCAGCTTAGGACGTGATCTCATGGTCCTAGGATTGAGGCCCGTGTCAGGCTTCCCCCTTAGCAAGGAGTCTGCTTCTCCCTCTTCCTCTGCCCCTCCCCCCACTCAGGCTCCCTCTTTCAAATAAATGAGCAAAATCTTTTTATTTTTTTAAAGATTTTATTTATTTATTTATTTAAAAGATTTTATTTATTTGAGAGAGAGAGAGACAGCGAGAGAGGGAACACAAGCAGGGGGAGTGGGAGAGGGAGAAGCAGGCTCCCCGCAGAGCAAGGAGCCCGATGCGGGGCTCGATCCCAGGATCCGGGATCATGACCTGAGCCGAAGGCAGACGCTTAACAACTGAGCCACCCAGGTGCCCCAAGATTTTATTTATTTGAGAGAGAGAGAGAGGGAGAGCACAGAGGAAGAAGCAGGCTCCCCACTGAGCAGGGAGCTGGATACGGGGTTCGATCCCAGGACCCTGAGATCATGTCCTGAGCCTAAGACAGATGCTTAACTGACTGAGCCACCCAGGTGCCCCAGCAAAATCTTTTTTTTAAGATTTTACTTACTTATTTGAGAGAGCACGAATGGGAGGGAGGGGCAGAGGAAGAGGGAAAAGCAGTCTCCCCGTGGAGCAGGGAGCCCGATGCGGCTAGATCCCAGGACCCTGGGATCATGACTTGAGCCGAAGGCAGTCGCCTAACCAACTGAGCCACCCAGGCGCCCCAATTCCTTATCTTTCAATAGTTACTCTGAATGTAAATGGGCTAAATGCTCCAATCAAAAGACACAGGGTATCAGATTGGATAAAAAAGCAGGACCCATCCATATGCTGTCTACAAGAGACTCATTTTAGACCTAAAAACACCTCCAGATTGAGAGTGAAGTCCTCTTCTTAATTATTGCTTTCTCTCCTCCTCACCTCTGCATCCCAACCCAGCTCTTTCCCCGCATTCCATAGGAAAAGAAGGCCTCTGTGGAAAGAGGACCCAGTCTCAAGAGTAAGTTGCCAACACATCTGTAAGAAAGTGACGACCCAGTGTGGCTCACGTGGCTAAGCTAACCTCATGTGTCCTCTTCTCAATGACTGGAAATTTATGGCTGGACTTGACCCCTCACTAAAGCTAAACTGACTTCCCAGTGGAGAAATTTACAGATGCTGTGTCTTGGTGTTTCAAGTTCGAAGCTGGTAGTCAGTCGTTCTCTGCAGTAGAGCTCAGATTCACCCACTCTGTCCTGAGGACATTACCTGTCTTCATTTCTAAGCCCTTTATCCAGCCCATGGTAGTTTCACATCCGATTATCAATTTATGCAGGTCTCTCAAGTGCCATTCTCCCTCCACCCCAAAATGCCTGCCCATGTTGTTTCTATGACCTTACCCGTGCCCTGCTGCTATTGGAAAGCTTCCAATGGCTCTCCAGTGCCTCAAATAAAATCAGAGCTTCTAGTGGCCGCCATTAGTACAATTGCCCCGGGAAAGCTACCTGGTCAGTTCTCAGCTGCTCTCCATTCTACCTCACACCCTATATTCGGGGGGGCGGAGGGGGGAAGCCTCTTCTCCTAATTTCTTTTTTTTTTTTTTTAAGATTTTATTTATTTATTTGACAGAGAGAGAGAGACAGTGAGAGAGGGAACACAAGCAGGGGGAGTGGGAGAGGGAGAAGCAGGCCTCCCGCTGAGCAGGGAGCCCAATGCGGGGCTCGATCCCAGGACCCCGGGATCATGACCTGAGCCAAAGGCAGCTGCCTAACCGACTGAGCCACCCAGGCGCCCTCTTCTCCTAATTTCTGATGATTTATTCTCCTACCTCAAGGTCTTTGTCCAAGCCTCTCAACTGACATGAAGCCACCTTATTCCATCTATCTATGCCCCGCCACTCCATCACGTGGCACCATAAGACCACTTCCTGCGGCCAGAGTCCAAGATGGGTCCAGCTGCCTCCCCCTCGCAACTCCCCTCCCCCTCAAGGCCCCTCCAAGGACCACTACATTTTGCAATGAATTATCGGTCTTAGCTGCGTTGTTAGACAGTAAATCCCTAAGATGGTCTTTACCGTGATACATATCCCCAAGTGCCTTGTCCAGTGCTTTGCATCCAACGAGCACTTACTGTGAACTTGCGAACCAACCAACCATGTGCAGAATATCTATGCCCAGGTTCCACCAAGAGTTTGCTGGGGAGAACGGAGAAAACATACACAGTAACTTTGTTCCACAATTCATTTACTGAACTGGGGCAGGTGATTTAACAACAGATTGCGGGATAAGGCTGGGAGAGAAGAGTTCTTGCTTCCCTTCCCAGGAGCCAGCTGTGTCATGGATGCTTGTAAATTTTCCAAAATAGCCATCTGTTGTTGGGTGAGCCGGGTCTGGAGCTGGAGATTGGCATACATACATTCTAGGAGTCCCAGGCATTCCTTGGGCTTGTGGTCAACTCCTGAAGGGAGAGCAAAGGAGGTACAAAGGGGACAGGAGACTCTGTAACTGTACTGGGGTGGGGAGGGCTCTAATGTTTCCTGCACAACTCGGCGCACATGTACCTTTGCTCGCCTGTCGCCTACCCGGCCACCCTATTTTAACTGGAAAACCATCACTGGGATTTGATACCTTCGTCCCTTGCTAAATTTTTTTCCCATAGAATTTATGATCATACAGCATGTTCTGTGATTACTTATTTGTTGTTGAAGTCCCCTCTCTAGAACGTAAGCTCCAGGAAGGCAGGGAGTTTTGTCTGATTGCTCACTGTTGTATTCCCAGCACCTAAAAGCATGCCCTGGTGCCTAAGTATTCAAAACATACTTGATGAGTGAGTGCAAAGATCCGACTGAGGCCCCAGGGATGCCTTAGCCTCCTTCTTACCTGACACAGTGTCGGATCAGCAGTGACCTGCAGCCCCTCCTATTGCCTCATTTCAACCAGTCTTGCTGCATTAGCCCAATTTTTCCTAATGTTTTCAACGACATTACATGCAGCCAGTTCCTAGGTAACTTTGGGAGTCATTTGCCTACTTTTTTGTGTATTTATCGGCCTTGACTTCTTTGTTAAACTCTGAGGTCAGCAAACACTGTTGTCATGGCTGTCTAGCACCTGGTTAGGCTCCCCGCCAGTATCCTAAACGCCCACTGATTTCCCTGCAGGAATGTGAATAACTGAAATGCGACAAACTGAGCTAATGCCTACCATTCCCTTCCCTAGCCACTAGCAAGCAATAAAATTTTCCTTTCAGTCACCTAGCCTAGTAAAAGTGCTAATAAGGAAACCAACACAAATTGGTAGAATCGGGAAGAAAATGAAATCAGTAGACCTGAATAATCAACAAGCTGCCAATGACCCAGAGTTGGCACCAGATCAACGGGAGAAAGCTCAGGCCACTTCCTCCATGCAACCCCTCCCCATCCTGCATGGGGTCCATTTGGGGAACCTGCCCTGCATCCTTACCTGAGGGCAGCTTTGTGTTCTGGATGTTCAGGAAAGTGGCCGGTGGGGAACTTGCTTGAAGATTAATAAAGCTAGGGGAGTGTTTGGCTCGACAAAGAGGCACAACATTACTTTCCTCTTTGGCTGGAACAAAACCAGAGGCAACTATTCAGAGTTATTTCTAACAATTTCTAGCCTTTCTAACTAGATCTCTGCATTTGGCCTATGAACACAGGTGCCAAGGCCCTGCCCTTAGTAGCTCCAACTGAAGTTACATAAGACAAAAAAGAAACCATAGTGGGAGTAAGGGAAACCAAGCAGGGATGGGTTCAGCTCACACCTGACAAGTGCTCACGGGCGTGTGCCACATGCTTATTCCTGTGCTAGACACTCGGGCGTCACAAGACCTCGAACTCATGGTTTCTCAGGTACTATCTCTTTGGGAGACAAACAGGGCACTGACGAAATGTGATATGTATCCACCTAAGGACCTAAACGATGCGTCTGACAGTCTGGGTGAAAATGAGACCTTTATTATTACTAAGATTTAATTATTTGAGAGAAAGAATCTCAAGCAGACTCCATGCTGAGTGCGGAGCCGGATGCAGGGCTCGATCTCATGACCCTGAGATCATGAGCTGAGCCAAAATTAAGCCAGATGCTTAACCGACTGGGCCACCCAGGCACCCTGAAAATGAGGTCTTTTATCTGAGTTATCCAAAGTTCAATGTTATTTGAACATAGAAATGGATACTTTTGAAAAGGTGCAAGAGCTCAACATGAGTACGATAGAGAAGAGTCCAGGCAGGTAGAGGATATTTATTGGACCTTGAACACAGGGTGCTTTTGATGAGTGGAAAGATATTTCAAGTGGGAGAAAAGAGGAACGCAGGAGAGCAGGATGAGCCATGGAAGACCCTTCACAACAGTGAATCTGAGACTTCAGGCTTTCTCTTGAATACAATGGAAAGCCATTGAGCCTTTTAGGATTAGAAAAAATGTGATAAAAACTGTATTTTGTTAATCTACAGTTATTAAAATAGGCTGGATGTGAAAGAAGTTCTTGATGGGAAAATAAATAACCTTTGGCAAAAAGAATTAAGTTAGAAGGAAAAATGGATTTGTAGGAAGGGCATGAGTTCTACAGAAGACATATGCTACTTTTGTCTAGTGAGCAACACTTCCTCTGGACAACCACTCTCCCCAGGTCCCAGGCCATACTGGGACCTCCTCCCCAGGAGGAAGGGGCGTGTGAGACAACACAGGCCAACCACGGTATCTCATCCTCCTTGGCAACTGTGAATGATCCAAGGAGTAAGCACAATGGGCAAGCTGGGAATCCATATATGGATTCTGTTGTCAAAGCAGCTTGCTTTCTTCTGATCTGCTATGCTGGGAAAATGTAAAGTTGGGGCAGATGAAAGCTACTGAATTTGGCCAGCATGCTGTAAGGAGCAGATACAAGCAAGAGGGTACAAACAAGAGCACAGGAGAGAGATGGACTGACTGACAGCTTTAGGCACTGTGTCCCCCAGTACAGTCCCTGAGGCCCCAGCTCTTGCAGGCCTTCTTCCTGGCCTGTGACCATCTCAGCCTCCCTCCCACTGCACAAGCCTCTGAATTTCCTTGTTTACTCAGGGGAGTCTGAGTTGGGGCCCCATTAGATTAACATAAATCGTATTTTGGACATACTAATGAGTGGAGACTAGGCAGTCCAGGTAGAAATACCTACAAAAACAGGCAGAGGTGGCACTGAGCTCAGGTGAAAGGTCAAACTGCCAGGCCAGCCACAAAGAGGGGATAAAGAAACTGCAAAAACAAATCAGCTCTCCAAAGTAAAAAACTGAGAGAGAAAATGGGATCTTGGGGAGCTCGTCCTCAGGAGTTTGGAAGATGAGAAGGAAGCGGCAAAGCGTACAGAGAAGCAATGGACGGAGAGGCAAAATGGCTGGGCCTCTGAAGGAGCCTGCAAGTCACTGCCAGGCCAAGGTCAAGGACAGAAGAACTGAATCCACTCATTCTAGGAGACAGCTAAGTGCCCGTGAGCATCCACCCGTGACGATGCCACAGCAAGCCAACACACGTGGTGGCGGCTCTCACGGAACTGAGAGTCCTGAGGTGCAGATCATCACTAAGTGATCGAGCATGCACGTTACTCCACTCCAGAAGTGCGAGAGAGCACCCAATCTAGAACACATCTGTGCAGCTGGGGACTGTGCTCCCCGGAAGCGATCCTGTCTCTGCTGGGATTTGGAGGATGAAGGTACAGGAAGGCTGTCTTCATGGAAAACAAGCCTGGGGGCAGAAGTGGGACAGGTAGGTTGTATAAAGGAAGATGTCGTATTCTTGTCCTTAATTCCAAGTGCAACAGAGGTGTGGCCTGGGCGGGGGGGAAGTCCTCACACACAGGTGCCAGGCTGAGGTGCTTTCTACTTGGAAACTCACTGGGCCTACGAAAATGGAAATTTGTTTTATTCCCTATTACTCCTGGTGAAGGAAATCTGTCTTGTAGGGTTTTTTAGGCTGGGTTTGCGGATTTTCCAAGCCCTGCTATAGGCCCTCCATCTTCTTTTCCCTTCATCTCATCTGTCATTTGATGGCTCGTGCAGAATGGTAAGGAGACAGAAGCTGAAACTGGGGTCTCGAGATTATTTTCACCACTGGAAAAATTTAACTTTAATTTCCATACAGATGCACTTCTCAACAATTCAGGCCCATCCTAGGTACAGGAGGATACATTTTCTACCAGGTTGTAAGGTGTGAAGGTGTGAAGAATACTTACACACAATGCATAAAGGAACCACACCTCTGACAACACAACAGAGGAGGAGGTTGGGGAGCAGCAACGGGAAGCAGAACGTAGAAAATAACAGTAAAAGGTGCTTTACGCACATTATCTATTTCTCACAATGACCCTAAGAAGTAGGTAGCTTTCTCCACATTTTATTTGAGAAAACTTTAGTTAGGAAATTTGCTTAAGATTCCACAACTAGCCACGTGGCAGTGCTGGGGTTAAATCCGGGCTGGAGGACTCCACGGTCACGTTCTTTACCAGTCACAACATTCTGTGAAAAGAGGCGGTCGATTATGTCTAAGCTGTGACATAGTCAGCCTCTCAGATGGATGGAGTCACCTACTCCACGTGGCTGGGCTCTGGAGTCAGTCCTGCCCCAGGCATTTCCCTGCCCGCCGAGTGGGACCGCCCCCCCTCAAGCAGAGTATCTGTTTACTCTGGTCAACACTATGTATCCTGGAACCCCTGCACATGAAGTCTTGTTCTAAGTAGTAAGAGGCGAAACAAAGGAAGAATAATGTATTCACTCAACATATCATTGAGCAACTATTATGTAACAGATCCAGTTATAGACATTGGGAATACAGCAATGTTCCCATCTATTTATTTATTTTTAAAGTAAGGTCTACGCCCAACAGGGAGCTTGAACTCCATGACCCTGAGATCAAGAGTCGCATGCTCTACGGACTGAGCCTGCGGAGCGCCCCGAATCCTAGAACAGCTACAAATACTTTCCAATCAACGGAGAAAACGGAAAAAAAAAATACATACAGGCTAGAATGACTTTCCCAAATTCTGAGCACTTAAGGTCTGGCTTTCAGGGGAGAGGGAGCAGGGCCTCAGACACACACCTTTTCCGCTGGGAGGGCTAGCGTGCTGCTCCATCGGGACACCAACAGGTGCGGTGCCTGGGGAAGAATCACAGCGTTACACGACCAAAAACCCGTTCTATTACTTTACTACTGACAACTTCTCTCCAGCACATGCGGGGCTGCACCAATTTGGGGAGGAAGAAGTGTGAAAGAAGGTACTGTTCTGTTTCATGACCAGATATAAGCGACTGTTCAGTTGTTCGTGCTCTCATGGTCCCTTCACTAGTTTGGAAAACAGACGTCTGTTACTATTGCTTCCTCTTTTCCGGACAAAGTAGTCATTTAAGCCCAAACCTTAAGAATCTCGCACTAACGGGGGTTCCCTCCACTTCTCCCTCCTACCCCACCAGCCTTTTTCCTGCGCTGCGAGGTGACTTCCACATCCTGGCTCCCCATCATCTCCAATGGGCTGGCAGTGGAGCGCAGGAGGAGGGCGCTGGGGAGCCGGCGTGGAAGCCGCGGGGGCGTGCCCCGGGCAGGAGACCGGGCGCGGCCACCGCTCCCAGCGACTGCGAGTCGCACCTGCGTAAGGAGGGCGAGGGGCGCGCTCGGGGAGAGAAGGGCTCTGCCACCCAGCCGGCCCCAGAGACCAAGCTCCCAAGGCGGCCCGCGCCGCTATTCCTCCCGCAGCTAAGGCTGGGAAGGGACCATCGCGGCCCCGGAGGACCCGACACGCCGGCCAGCTCAGTGACCTCAGCTGCGCTGTTACTCGAAAAGCCTCCCGCCCGGCCCCCACCCTCGTAGTTGATACACATGCGCGGTGGCGCGCCGGCCAACTGCCCCAGCCTCCGCGCTTGCGCCGACCTGCGCGCCGCACGCGGCCGGGAGCGGCCGCCCTACTGCGCAAGCGCCCGCGCCCTCCCCGTTCCATCATCGCGCGCTCTCTATCTAGCTTGCCCTGCCGTTCTTGCGTAGAGGGCGGGGCTAACGAAGTCGATTGGCCGGTCTTCGTGCCGGTCAATGAGCTGGCTGCGGTGATTGGCAGCGACGCGGAGGCTAGCGGGTTTAGGTGTAAGCCCTGAAGAGGCAGCGTTTTCTGGGCTTCTTTCTGGTTCTCTGCCTCCAGAAGGTTCTGCCGGTTGCCCCAGCTCTGGGTGCCCGGCTCTGCATCGCGCCGCCATGATGGGCCATCGTCCGGTGCTCGTGCTCAGTGAGTTGGGGGAAGCAGAGGCAGTGACCCCCTTTTCGCTCCTTCCGTCCCCGGTTTGCCGTGTGGCCCCAGCCGGGTCCCGCCCTGGTCCGGCCGCGCAGGCTTCCCGTCGTCGTTCGTGTCGGAAAACCCCCTTTCCCGCTCCTCTCTGTGCCCTGAGCCCGGACCCTTGTCTCCCTGCCCCTGGCCGAGCCGCTGGTCCGCGGGCGCTCGGCACTCCCCCGCCGCCGCACCCCTGCTCGCGTGGTTTTCGGTGCGGGGCTGGAGAATGGGAAGTGGTCTGGCCTGGCCTCACCGCCGTGGCCGTGTGGCCCCGCCGGATCGCCTGGCTCGAGCGTCCCGTCCTTTTTGGGGGGGCTTAAAGTCTTTTCTCGTGCGATCGGGGAGATTGAGTGACAAGTGGGTAAGCTGCCGAAAAGGGGGTCTGCGCACAGCGAGTGGTAGCCGTGGTCACTTCTCCGTGACAGCCCCCCGGGGTCTCCCTTCAGCGACCGCCGTGCGACGAGTCCGGCTTGGATGTAACTCATCCCGCGGTGTCCTCTGCGCTGAGATCTTTCCCACTGAGTTTTCCTAAATTTCTCTCTAAGGAGGACCACCTCCATTGTCTTCCCCTGGGGTGTTCCCCCTTTTTCGAGTAACTTCTGTACCCCATCTGCAAGCCCTTGTCCCTCCCTTACCCTTTTCCGTATACAAAATGCAGTAACGCGATTTTCCTCTATTTTCCCTGTATAACTGTTCTCAGAAAAAAAAACTTCACTTAACTGGGGAAAAGCCCTTTCTTCTGATGAGTCTACCAGAACAGTCCATGCAGGATTTTAGTTACCGCTGCCTGAAATAGGAGTCTAAATTCTGAGGGTTGTGAGCCTGTAGATTTGATGGAACTGGTTGAAAATTTTACTGATTTAAATTGTAGGGAATGTGTAATTTGGAGAGAGGAGGGAGATCGGCATTATGTTGGTTTGGTTACAGCTACTGACTTGTCTCCACTGGGAGGGCCCCGGGGATGAGTGGTACATTGTGAAGCCTTTTTCCGCTCTGCATTCATCCCTGGCACTTGTGGCTAGAACCCAGTAGACTCCCTGTTAACATACGTACTCAGCTCTGATGGTGGAGGGGTTATTGAGGCATTCTTATTACATCCAAGCGTGGAGTGAGTGTATCTTGCAAATTGAGGCACTCTGAGAGGGTATTCTCATTGCACAGCACCCTGGAGGGGCTCTGTCAGTAATTATGCTGGGACTGTCAGTATGATTCCCCCTACCCAGGTATGAAAATAGGAACCTCCAAACTCCTTCCTTTTTCACATAAAGCAGTGATTGATGCTTTTTTTAGGTCACCAGCCCCTTGAGAATCTGATAGCTGTAGATTCTCTTCCCAGACAAGAACGCAGTAGCTCCCCATTTTCTCATAATCTGCAGGAGTTCACCATTCCACTAAGGCTCATTCATGGACCTCGGGTTATGAATCCTTACTGTAAATATGTGAATGTTTGGTTAGTGGGAAAGCGATGACCAGCGTTCCAAAGTTGAAGTGTTAGGGATTGTTTGTATGCCAGGGGTTGACGTAAAGAAGTAGCCATAAGTACATATGCTTATTTTTTTAACAGTTTCTTAAGGTATGTTGACATACAATAACCTACACATATTTAGAGTGTACAGTTCGATGAAGTTTGATCTTTGTTACATCCATGAAACCTGAGTATGTTTTTACTTTCAAAGGTCAGGGTATAAATAGTTTCTATACAATGGGCGAATCCTGATCTATTGCATTTTATTTTATCTATTTTAGGCCAGAACATGAAGCGTGAATCTGGAAGAAAAGTTCAGTCTGGAAACATCAATGCAGCCAAGGTAGTATATCTTTTAAGTAGTTTAAAGTTTATTAGTTTGCCTCCACCTGCCTTCTCTAGTATTTTTGTATTCGTTTGCTATTAGGCAGAAGAAAAGTTTGACTTCCCTTCTTTGAGAACATTTCTCTGATGGTGGTAGGTAGAAGGATGCCCTCCCACAATGAGTTAGGCCTAATAGTTTTCTCGTATTTACTTGTGCATAATTCTATTAATGTATATTGTTTTGTAGTCTATGTGTGTTTGCCTCCCATACTACACTGAATTATTTGAGGGGAAGGACTATATTCCCGTTTGTATTCCTAGTGCCCATTGTAGGTCCTGGCTGGGTATTCAGTAAATGTCTTTTGGATGAAAGAATGAAATAGCCCTGGAGCTGATTTAGCACGGTGTGGAGGCCACTATCATGGAAAGAAATACTAATACACGGACTTGCCATTATCTGAGTTATGGGGACCTGAAGCTCTGGAAGCCATGTTCCCTCTTTTCCTGTGAAAAACTGTTTATACGTCCACCCTGAAATCATTACAGCAGCATCTGGACACGTGGTGTCCTGTACCTAACATGTGTTCTAACGCACACATTGACACAGTCTTCTGATTGGTGGTTACATGTCTTATATCTCATTTTTGATAGACCATTGCAGATATCATCCGCACATGTTTGGGACCCAAGTCCATGATGAAGGTAGGCCGATCTCTTACTGAACTGTTTAAAGATTTTCCCTTTCTGTTATCTGGAACATGTGTAACTTAGGTATAACTTTTACTTTTGTCCTAGATGCTTTTGGACCCAATGGGAGGCATTGTGATGACCAATGATGGCAACGCCATTCTTCGAGAGGTATGACTTTTCATTTTGCTTTCTAATAATTTTATAAAGGACCCATAAAGTTACATACACGATTGTTAGTTCCTTAGGACTGCTGTGGCTTTAAACAATAGAAATTTATTCACCCATAGCGTGGAGGCTAGAAGTCCAAAATCAAGGTGTCAGCAGGGTCCTACTCCTTCTGAAGGCTCTTGGAAAGAATCTTTGTTGCTTCTAGCATCCGGTGGTTGACCACAATCCTTGACATTCCTTGGCTTGTGGACTCAGTCTCCTTCTCAGTTGTTATATGCCATTCTCCTGTTGTGTCTCTTAGTATAGGGCCAGCAGTGGTTGGATGTAGGGCCTATCATAATATCTTGTATGATCTAATTTGCAGATCTTGATTACATCTGCAAAGACCCTGTTTCAAAAACATTCACATTCACAGTTTCCAGAGGGCAGGACTTCAGCTGTCCTTTTGGAAAATATAATTCAACCAGTGGGTGGGTCTCCCAGTAAATAAGCTATAAAAGAGGTACTGTTCTGTCTTCAAGAAACTTTAATAGTTAAGTTGGCATCTGCATTTTCCTCTAAAAAGAGGGGGACTTGGAAAGAGGATTCACTTAGATATTTTGAGGACCACTGAAAATCTTTCAAGCTGTGGTAAAACAACGGATAAGGGAGGGAATATGGAAGTAAGAAGCTCGAGAGTCAGGACCGAGGAGAGTGGGTTCCAAAGGCTTTGAGTAGTGCTGATTCTGTGGCAATCTGCATTTTCCTTTTCAGATTCAAGTCCAGCATCCAGCAGCCAAATCCATGATTGAAATTAGCCGGACGCAGGATGAAGAGGTTGGAGACGGGACCACATCAGTAATTATTCTTGGTAAGAGGAGGACAGCAGTGCTAATAGGGGAAAGTGGATTGAAACATGAAGATTTTTGTCAGAAATAACATCTCTGTCCTATTTTAAGGGAATTGTTACCAATGCACTAATTACAAATATTTAGAATAATTTATTGCTAATTTTCTGTGTATTTTTTCCAAGTGAGCATAAAACATTCGTCATAGTGTAGGAAGAACTAAAAATCTGGTTGAACAAAATGCAGTGGGTTCTTGTCATTCACAGTAAGTTATATTCTAGAAAGTCACCACAAACACTGAATTAGCATACACTAAACCATTTCTACTAGGGGAAATAGGGGTTAGGCTCCAATGAGTTTCTTCACATACTCTTTAACTGATAAATATGTACCTTGTTTTATTTATTTACGGGAGGTGGGGGAGCGGGGGCAGAGGGAGAGAAACCCAAGCGGAGTTCCCTGTGGAGCCTGGAGCCTGATACAGGGCTCCATCCTACGACCCTGAGATCATGACAGAGCTAAAATCAAGAATCAGGTGCCCCTATACCTTACTTCATGTGAGTTTTGTTTTATTTATTTTTATTTTTTTTTTAAGATGTTATTTATTTGAGAGAGAGAGCGCACTAGCAGGGAGGAGAGGGAGAAGCAGGCTCCCCGCTGAGCAGGGAACCTGGCGTGGGGCTCCATCCAAGGACCCTGGAATCATGACCTGAGCTGAAGGCAGATGCTTAACCGCCTGAGCCAACCAGGTGCCCCTATTTATTTATTTTTAAGTAATCTCTACTCCCAGGACACCTGGGTGGCTCAGTTGGTTAAGCGTCTGCCTTCGACTCAGGTTATGATCTCAGGGTCCTGGGATCGAGTTCCGAGTGAGGCTCCTTGCTCAGCGGGGAGCCTGCTTCTCCCTCTGCCTGCCACTCTGTGCTCTCGCGTGCACTCTCTCTTTCTGTCTCTGACAAATAAATAGAATCTTTTTAAAAAAATAAATAAAAATAAAATATTCCCATCGTGGGGCTCGAATTCACAACCCTAAGATCAAGAGTTACATGCTCTTCCGACTGAGCCAGCCAGGCGCCCCTTTTCTGTTTGTTTTTTTGTTTTTGTGTGTGTGTGTGTTTGTTTTTTTAAGTTGTTATTTATTTATTAGAGTGAGAGAGCACAAGCAGGGAGGGTGGCAGGCAGAGGGGGAAGCAGGATCCCCTCCAGACAAGGGAGCCCGATGCGGGGCTTGATCCCAAGACCCTGGGATCATGACCTGAGCCAAAGGCAGACGCTCAACCATCTGAGCCACCCAGGCGCCCCTTCTGTTTGTTTGTTTGTTTGTTTTTTTAAAGATTTATTTATTTATTTATTTGACACAGAGAAAGCACAAGTAAGCAGAGAGGCAGGCAGAGAGAGAGGGAGAAGCAGGCTCTCCACTGAGCAGGGAGCCGGACGTGGGGCTCGATCCCAGGACCCTGGGATCATGACCTGAGCCAAAGGCAGCCGCTTAACCGACTGAGCCACCCAGGTGCCCCCCCTTCTGTTTGTTTCAAAGACACCTTATGGGAGCTCCTGGCTGGCTCAGTCATTTAAGCATCAGACTCTTGGTTTCGGCTCAGGTCATGATCTCATGGGTCTTAGATCAAGCCCTGGTCAAGCTCCATGCTGAGTAGGGAGTCTGCTTGAGATTCTCTCCTTCTCCCTCTGTCCCTCCCCCCCCCACTTGCACACGTGCATGCACACGCTCTCTTTCTCTCAAATAAATAAATTTTTTTTTTTAAAGATTTTATTTATTTATTTGAGACAGAGAGAATGAGAGAGAGAGAGAGAGAGCACATGAGAGGGGGGAGGGTCAGAGGCAGAAGCAGGCTCCCTGCCGAGCAGGGAGCCCGATGCGGGACTCGATCCAGGGACTCCAGGATCATGACCTGAGCCGAAGGCAGTCGCTTAACCAACTGAGCCACCCAGGCGCCTTCAAATAAATAAATTTTTAAATAAAAATAAAGACACATCATGTAATGTATGCTGCTGACTCATTGACATTGAACTCAGCGGCCAGTAGCACTGTAACTCATGCCTGAGAGAAGGTTGTATAATGTGTTGTTTTCTCCGTAAGGCACATCACAGCCTTCTTGCACTTAGGAAAGCTGGACTGTACTTTAGTGCTACACTTGGGGGCCAGTTTAAACAGTGAAATCAACAAAATGCACAAAAATGTGAAACTATACCACAAAGTATGAGAGCTGAAACAAGGCAGAACATTGCATTGGGTGACTCAAGTTTTTCATCTCTGCACCTTTGTGTGAATGACCATGAAGATGCCCCAAATGCTGATTTGGGGTTCACAAATAACATTTTAACCAGTAGTTAAGTTGACAGATGAATCTTGACAATGAGTCTTGACCATATAAGTTTTAATAACCGATCTTCCCATTTTCTATAGGATCATAAAGGATCACTTTTGAAAATTTGACATTGCCTTTATTTCTCTGTATGTTTTAAGTTGATGGAGAAATGTTTATAATCAAGGCATTTGTTTTTTAAAATCTGATTGCAGTAACACATTGTTAAGGAAATGAACTGTTTTTGTTTTTGTTTTTGTTTTAAAGATTTTATTTATTTATTCATGAGAGATAGATAGGCAGAGGGAGAAGCAGGCTCCCCGCGGAGCAGGGAGCCCGATGCGGGACTCGATCCCAGGACCCTGGGATCAGAAATGAACTATTTTAAGGGATACCAGTTTATAATGTTGGTCCACATGCCTAAAAGTAGAGTCCATACAACAAAATTATTATATGAACTTTTAAAGTGACATATTCAGTTATTTTTAGAATGAGTTGTGTCAGAGATGTACTGGAGTCACCACCAACTAAGCACTTAGTTATTTTATTTTTTGAGAGAGCCGGGGGTGGGGGGATGGAGCAAAGGGAGAGGGAGAATTTCAAGCAGACTCCCCACTCAGCTCAGAGCAGGACCCAGGGCTCCATCCTATGGCCCTGAGATCATGACCTGAGTTGAAACCAAGAGTCGGACGCTTAACTGAGTCACCCAGGTGCCCACTAAGCACTTCTTCAGACCCAGTTCTTTTGAGGAGTGAAAATTGGGTATGGCTAGTTCTGTGCCTTGAAGAAAAACTTGGGGGATGAAAGGGAGGACAGACTTTATATGCTTTCTTACCATTTTTTGGTTGAAGATGAGCAGTAGTCATCAGAATTTTCTAGCTAATAATCTTAGTTAAATCTCCTGGAGAGATTAGGTGGGTTAAGTATCCATGAGTCTAGGTAGCTCTGAAAAAGAAAACACTGCCATTCCTAGAGCCATTTTTCTTCTAAGTTATCCTGACGGTTCTCTAGCAGGGCATACGTATCCTTTTCTAAGTGAACTTACTCCAGCATCTTTTAAAATGCTTGATTATCTTTGGAGGCACCTGGGTGGCTCAGTCAGTTCATCGTCTGACTCTTGGTTATGACTCAGGTTATGATCTCAGGGTTGTGGGATTGAGCCCCACGTCAGGCTCCACACTCAGTGCAGAGTCTGCTTGTCCCCTCCTCCCTTCTGCCTCTCCTGCCGTGCATCCACGCACTCTCTCGCTCTCTAAAAATGAATAAACAAAATCTTTGAAAAATAAATAAATGCCTGATTATCTTTTAAAATGCATGATGGTCACTTAGGAATTGGTGTGAAGTTTTGAATTCAAACATTTGAGCACATGCCAAAGAATACACTTGTGAACCTTGACACATTTGTGTACGTTTTGAAAATCAGTGTTAGTGGACAGGTAGTACAAGCAATTTGTGCAAAGGCTTTTTTTTAAACCAAAAGTACTTTTGTCTCTTAAAACTTTTTTTGGGCGCCTGGGTGGCTCAGTTGGTTAGGCGACTGCCTTCGGCTCGGGTCATGATCCTGGAGTCCCGGGATTGAGTCCCGCATCGGGCTCCCTGCTCGGCAGGGAGTCTGCTTCTCCCTCTGACCCTCCCCCCTCTCATGTGCTCTCTCTCTCCTCTCATCCTCTCTCTCAAATAAATAAATAAAATCTTTAAAAAAAACTTTTTTTTTTTTAAAGAAACAGGCTTGTGTGTATGTGTGTATCTATGTATGTACTAATTTGTGTGTGTATTAGAAAGTAAAGACAAATTTTTTAGTACAGGGACATTTCACAAATAATGTCTCAGTAAATTTTGTAAATTTTTGTGGGTATGCTTCCAGGTATAAGGTTTTATGTGTGTTTTGTTTTGTTTCACTGCATCCTAGGTGTTGAGATAATCATAAACAAGTCCATTTTCCTATATGCGTTTTTCCTTTTAGAGCCTTTGAAAAATAAAAATGTCTCTTTTTGTTTAGAAAACTGGTGACAAATACTGATCTTGAAAGATCAGAGATGAAAACTGTATGTTCAGTCTTTGATCACTTAAGATATATCTGATAAGGATATTTTCTTTATGAATTGCCTTGTATGAAGTATAAAATTTGGATTACAAAAATTGGATTAACAGATAATTGGCATAGTTTTTGGGACAATCTATTTTAGGAAAAAAGTTAAGGTATTTTTAGAAGCTTCATGAAGTTGCCTTGAAATCCAGGCACTTTAAAAAAAAAACATTATGGCATGTGTATCTTTTTTCAGCGGGGGAGATGCTGTCCGTGGCTGAGCACTTCCTGGAGCAGCAGATGCACCCAACAGTGGTGATCAGTGCTTACCGCAAGGCTTTGGATGATATGATTAGCACCCTTAAGAAAATCAGGTATTGAGGAGATCAGAAACGTACCATCAGCTAAGGGGGGCCTGGAAGACTCATGTGTTCTGAGCTGGTGCAGGAAGACCAAGCACATCACCAGGAGTTTATACTCTGAAGTCCTGTAAGTGAGGAATAGAGGAGGAGAGCAGAAGGAACAGAGGATAATGACAAAGGATACAAAGTAGACAAAAGGAGCTGGGTTCAGTTCTTCAGAATATCTTTTGGTTACATGCTATTTGCTTGTTTCCCTGTTAGGTGCTGCCATGGAAAATGTGTAGCAAAATAGACCTAGCTTCTCAAAGTTTAGATTCCAGTGGGGGGAGTTAGTTGAAGAGTTAGCTAACTAATTATTCAGGACTTAATACTAAAGTGTCCTACCATCACGTATGATTATGACTGATGCAGTCAATTCTCTAATAAAATGCTGTGGAGGGTGGTAGCCGGCAGTTTTCCATTAAAGTCAAGAGGAGGGGCGCCTGGGTGGCTCAGTCGTTAAGTGTCTGCCTTCAGCTCAGGTCATGATCCCGGGGCCCTGGGATCGAGCCCCGCATCGGGCTCCCTGCTCGGTGGGGAACCTGCTTCTCCCTCTGCCTGCTGCTCCCCCTGCTTGTGCTCTCTCTCTCTCTCTGTCAAATAAATAAAATCTTAAAAAAAAAAAAGTTAATTTGGTTGAAGCAGAAGGTAAAGAACACATTATTTTTCTGTAAACTCTTAAGTTTGGAGGGTTGTCAGGCACGAAAACAGATTACTCAGGGATTCGAGACACTTTCCAGGGATGGGTTAGTTGTAATCTTGTTGAAAGGCGGAGGGGGATGGACAGTTCTGCCTGTTGGCCCACTCTGGTCCCCAAGCTGTGGATGAGGGACTTCCTTGAATATCCAAGGTCTCTGCTGAGCATACTACCTGTTTCACCTTTCTCCAGTACCCCTGTTGATACCAGTAACCGAGATACGATGCTGAACATCATCAACAGCTCTATTACTACGAAAGCAATCGGTCGGTGGTCCTCGTTGGCTTGCAATATTGCCCTAGATGCTGTCAGAACTGTGCAGTTTGAGGAGAATGGTCGCAAGGAGATCGACATCAAGAAATACGCAAGGGTGGAAAAGGTAAGCTCTTTCAATGTGTGTTTGGAAGACAGCTTATTTCCTAGTATGAATCAGCTTACTTGTGGAGGACACAGGTTTATGTCTTTATAATTAGAACAATATTTGCTGCTTAGAAAACAAAAACCTGAAAAAAAAAGGGTACCAAGGGCGTATTCCCGAAATAGTTCTGTTACTTCCACTGCTCTTCCTACCCAAGGTTTACAGAAGCTAGAGAAAGGCTTATTGGTGTTTCCATGTTTGTGCGTTTGCATACGTATCTGCCACTTGGGTGAAGATACGAACAAGGGCTCCAGGCTGTCTCGCTAATAGGCCCCAGAAAGCACTCTCCGTCTCTACTCATTTAAGGTCGACAAGTAGCATTAGTAGCTTCTGGCCTATAGGTGGAGCCCCAAGCCTAAAAATTCTGTGGGAATCTTTTCCAGGAAGAGAGAATCTTTGTCACTGAATTTCTTAGAGTCTCAGCTGACTTTCAGATTGGGGTTCTGGTCCATGATTGGTGTTCCTCCTAGAGGGAAAAAAATGTGATTGCAACCTTCCTTTTTTTTTTTTTTTTCAAGATTTTACTTACTTATTTGAGAGCGAGAATGAGAGAGAGAGCGTGCGTGTGCATGTGAGGGGGGAGGGTCAGAGGGAGAGGCAGACTCCCTGCCGAGCAGGGAACCCGATGCAGGACTCGATCCCGGGACTCCAGGATCATGACCCGAGCCGAAGGCAGTCGCTTAACCAACTGAACCACCCAGGCGCCACAACCATGTTTGTTTTTGACGTTCAAAGAAGAAAGCTATGTTAGAAACCTGAAATAGTGCTCATTTGGGAAAGCTGAGTGTCTAGGAAGGGAGTTGAGAAACTGGCTCCTCTTGGTTGTGGATGAAAGTGGGTCTTTTGCTCAGATACCTGGGGGCATCATCGAAGACTCGTGTGTCCTACGGGGAGTCATGATTAACAAAGATGTGACCCATCCACGAATGCGGCGTTATATCAAAAACCCTCGCATTGTGCTGCTGGATTCCTCTCTGGAATACAAGAAAGGAGAAAGCCAGGTAAGGTTCCTGCCCTCTTCCTTGAAGTTGGTGTAAGGATCTGACTGCTAATAGGGACAAGGGAAATAAGATATGTTTATTACATTGTCTACTTTTGTGTCATTCAGTGATCTCCATATATATTTCCTGCTTCTTAAAGGAACTCTTTAACGTAGCTAGTATTGACTTGAGTTTACAGATGAGGGATCTAAAACTCAGAGAAGTTAGGTAAATTGAGGAACACAACCATATTGACCAAATCAGGATTTGAACCCAGCACTGTTGGCTTCAGTTCCACACTACCACGCCACCTCTCCTAACGAACGCATGAGTAGGAAGTAATTCAGCTGGGAAATGCCAAAGAATTCCCAGAGGAAGGAGGTTCACCAGGCTGTTACCTGTGCATAGAATAACTGAAGCTTGTTAACACAGAGATTGGGAACAAGATGTAGTTTATTGGTGGGAAGAATTAAGACCCAGAATTACTATGCACATTGACAGGCTGGAGGTAACATTGCACTGAGGGTCAGGGACCTTAGGCCACAGTATCCACTGATTGCCTTTGACTTTGAATTCCACTTAATGTGTAATTAAATGAAGGCCTTAAGCTGGAGTGCTGGAGCTAAACTAGCTTACAGAGGGGCGGGCTCCTGGCTTCAGGCCTCTAATGGACACCTTCTGGGGTGCATGAGAGGACTGGGTAGAGGAGCCTGATACTCAGGATGATCCTGAAGAGCTTCACTTGTCCGAGATTTTTGTTAAGTCCATGACTTTCTTCTCCACCACACAGACTGACATTGAGATCACAAGAGAGGAAGACTTCACGCGAATCCTCCAAATGGAAGAAGAGTACATCCAGCAGCTCTGTGAGGACATTATCCAACTGAAGCCCGATGTGGTCATCACAGAAAAGGGCATCTCAGGTAGGGCTCTTTTCGCTTTCCATCCTCCTGTTGAGGTAGAAGAGGGTGGGTTGACCTCCCCTCCCCCACTGGCATAGACAGCATAGTAAACGTGTGATGGTTTAGGGTACATTGAGGATGGAACCAGTTCAGAACCCAGGAGTTCTGGCTTCCAGTTTGACACTTCTGCTCTTGGGTTTACAGATTTAGCTCAGCACTACCTCATGCGGGCCAATATCACAGCAATCCGCAGAGTCCGGAAGACAGACAATAATCGCATTGCTAGGTGAGTAGGCCACGTCAAAATAAGATTCTTCCTTCCCATGTGTTTCCCTTTTGGAGCTTTATAATGCAGTTACCATTTCCTGAAAAGGTTTAATACAGGACCCAGTCCGTCAAGTCAGGTACAGGTGGGAATAACTTGGGTTTAGCTGTGTGCCCTCTTCAGAAATTCTCCAGTCCAACAATTATCTGCTGCAGGAGTCATTTTATACTGCTGCTAATGAGTAGTGCTCAGCTTATGCTTAGACATCTGTGGTCCCTATCTCAGGGTCTCTTATAGCCTGTTTAAACTATCTCAGAGCACAAACGGTTTCCCTGATTGGATCTTCAGCTGCTATTAATGCAACTTAAGATTGCACTCACCTTAGATGAACCATGAGAGACAATGGACTCTGAGAAACAAACAGGGTTTTAGAGGGGAGAGGGGTGGGAGGATGGGTTAGCCTGGTGATGGGTATTAAAGAGGGCACATTCTGCATGGAGCACTGGGTGTTACACGAACAATGAATCGTGGAACACTACATCGAAAACTAATGATGCAATGTCTGGTGATTAACATAATTTAAAAAAAAGCTTTTTATCTTGAAAAAAAAAGATTGCACTCATCTTTTCTGCACTGATTCTGTGTTCACATACCATTCATTTTTAATACTAATTTTTATTTTAAAAAGTTAAGTCTATCCCAGTATCACATATCAGATCCAAGTCGAGTTTTATACTTCTGCCAGCTCTGAAATGGCTCTGAGCATACATGGGTACAAATAGTCGCACGCCCATGAGTGGGGAAAAAGTGACAAATTAGTTTTGTGTTTGATGAAATTGAGTCAGACATACACTAATGTACTTACTTTCCTTCTTGCTTGACTTTTGCATTGTCTTTAGTACAGTTCTTTTACTGGCCTTGGGCTCTAATTGGGCAGTACAGGACAAATTCTATCTGGAAAGGACCATTATGTGATACATACACATTAGATATGCCTGAGAACGCATTTGTCCAGCGTTTAGTATCCACAAAATATACTTGAATTAAACTGTATTTGGTTATAGTAGTTGCTGTAGGTATAGACACTGGCATTTATAAAGCTCTGTTAGTCTAAGGAAGCTTCACCTATATATATTTGAGAATCTAATTCTCCAGGCAGCCAAGACTTCCCGAGTTATGTAGCAGTGTTTTCCAGCAATCCACTTTTGGCCTTATCCCCAGCCACAGACCCTAGGGACTAGGAAGATGAGTAAAACTACCCGAAATCACCTGTCCCCCAATCTAATCAACAGAGCCTGTGGGGCCCGGATAGCCAGCCGGCCGGAAGAGCTGAGAGAAGATGATGTTGGGACAGGAGCAGGGGTGTTGGAAATCAAGAAAATTGGAGATGAGTACTTCACATTCATCACTGATTGCAAAGACCCCAAGGCCTGTACCATTCTCCTCCGCGGGGCCAGCAAAGAGGTTCTCTCGGTGAGTCTGCCTCAGAAGGATGACTGTGTGCACAGGTCGTTCCATTTCTTTTCTTTTTTTTTTTTTTAAGATTTTATTTATTTATTTGACAGAGAGATAGCGAGAGCAGGAACACAAGCAGGGGGGGAGTGGGAGAGGGAGAAGCAGGCTTCCCGCCGAGCAGGGAGCCCAATGCGGGACTCGATCCCAGGACCCTGGGATCATGATCTGAGCCAAAGGCAGACGCTTAACGACTGAGCCACCCAGGCACCCGGTCGTTCCATTTCTTGAGAGAGGCCCAGAGACCTAAAATCATCCTGTTGCCCGTTCATAGCTATTTAATTTTTGATATGTGGCCACAAATATCTTTTTTTTTTTAAGGTTAAAAACCATTTTTTAGGGGCATCTGGTTGGCTCAGTCGGTAAAGCATGCAGCGCTTGATCTTGAGGTCATGAGTTCGAGCCCCACCTTGGGTATAGAGATTATATACATGCATACATAATGTAAAAAAAAAAGTCATAATTAAAAAAAATGTAAAATTTACCATCTTAACCGTTTTTTAAGTGTATAGTTCTGTACACATTCACATTCTTGGGCAGTAGATCTTCAGAACCTTGTCATCTTGCAAAACAGACATACCCATTGAACAGTGACTCACCATTTCCCCGGCAACCACCGCTTCCTTATTTTTTAAGTTGATGTTACAAATACCACCTATTTCTCAGGTTAAGTAACTTACCCGAAGGTGCCAGCAAGTACCTATAACACGCAGCCCCTGAAGCGCCACAGTTGGGATGGGACAGAATGGGGTAGTGCTCTGTGTAGTCGGACATCGCACCCCCGGCCCTGTCATGCACCTGTGTTTCATGTGTTTCTCCAAAGTGCAGGGCATCTGCTCTGCCCCGCAGGGGATCCAGGGACCTTTCCGATTGCCCTCCCTGATGGTTTCCCACACTTGGCAGTTAGGGAGCCCTTGAGTGCCTCTGATGTGTTCCTGAGTCATCAGGTTTCAGCTTCATATTGTCCGTTTGCTTTCCCAAGGAGGTGGAACGCAACCTCCAGGACGCCATGCAGGTCTGCCGCAATGTCCTCCTCGACCCCCAGCTGGTTCCGGGAGGCGGGGCCTCTGAAATGGCCGTGGCCCACGCCTTGACAGAAAAGTCCAAGGCCATGACGGGTGTGGAGCAGTGGCCATACAGGGCTGTTGCCCAGGCCTTAGAGGTCATCCCTCGTACCCTTATCCAGAACTGTGGGGCCAGCACCATTCGTCTGCTTACCTCCCTTCGGGTGAGTTCCTTCCCGAGCTTTGCTGCTGGCGGGGTGGGGAGAGCTGCTTGGCCTAGGAGGATGGTTCATGTCTGTGTATCTGGCTCTCCTGACACCTTGTGCCTGCAGGTGTCCTCCCTCTGAACACTTACCTGTTCGCTGTCATTGTCATCGCCTTTTCTCACTTCACTGTTCTTGGTTTATTACCTAACGTTCCTGCCCACTTCCTTGTTCTTGGTGTTTTTTTCCTTGAACTGTTGACGCTTCTTCCGACTATAGGCCAAGCACACCCAGGAGAACTGTGAGACGTGGGGTGTAAATGGTGAGACAGGCACCTTGGTGGACATGAAGGAACTGGGCATCTGGGAACCACTGGCCGTAAAGCTGCAGACATACAAGACGGCAGTGGAGGTGAGGCTCCTGGGACCTACGCTGTGCTGCTGATTTGCACAGAACCAGAAACCAGCGTGTTGGGCTCAGTCTTGAAGGGAGGGAGGGGTGTAGAAGGCAGAGTGTTCTTGGAAGGTCTCCCAAGGAATCCATCCCTCTACTTAACCTTTAGCTCGTATAGAAAGCAAGGTGACTGCATAAGATGTGTCCCTTGCTGAGGGAGAGCTGAATTTTCCCTGCCAGGCTCTGAAAAGGCAGATCTCAGATAAAATGCTAATCGTGTGGGAGGAGCTAGGTGTTCTGTTTTAAAGAAAACAAGTATCCCTCCATTGTCTGCTGGCCTCTTTGGGGCTGTGGTTTTTCCCTAGACGGCAGTTCTTCTACTGCGGATCGATGACATCGTCTCGGGCCACAAAAAGAAGGGTGATGACCAGAGCCGGCAAGGCGGGGCTCCCGATGCCGGCCAGGAGTGAGTGGAGGGCAACGCCAGCTCAAGGCACCAAGCCGGCAGAGGCTCCCTCTTCCCTGAGCCAGACTGCCAGGGGCACTGTGGATGTCTTTGTTTGGAAGGGACCGGGTTGAGGGGTAGCCTCAGCCCCTTTCTGTCCCAGCTCAGTTTGCAAAAGGCGCTGACATGTAACTCTTCTCTATTGTAAGCTTTCCATTTAATTTAGTTTGCTTCCGATGATTAAATCTAAGTCATTTGAGACGGTGGTTATGTGTTTTGCAACCTTGGGTCATGTCTCTGCTCCCTCGCAAAGAGGGAGGAGGCAGAAGACCTTGCTGGGGAGGAAGGGCGATGGGAATGAGGTGTAAGTATCTGCCTCCCTAAAGGTATTTTTCAGACTTCCCAGTAGATGCTGGTTGGGAAGACTCTTGGAATTGAAAGGGTCATACTTGAAAGGTCAAAGAAGCACGGCTTTGTACTCACGACCCAGAGAAGAGGAGGAGCCTGTCCAGACGCCAGGTGTCCCAGACCCCAAGTGTCCCAGACCCTGGGTGTCCCATCAGTGGTTGTGTGGAGAGCAACACCCAGCACGCGCTAGGGCTCGGGCGTTTGTCCTAAAGAACATAAGCATGGGTTTTTTTCTGTTGTCTCCTGTCACTTTCAGAATCCCTCCTGTCTTACCTGGAGCGCTTTTCTTCCTGACTGCAGGCTGTGCTCTGGCCTGCTGGCTGGTCCTGGTGGGCTCGTGTCTTGGGAGGGCCTTTCCTGCTGGCAGACATGGAAGGGTTAATTGCAGTTCGCACTTTGTTCTTATCAAGGGAGGAAAATAATGGTGGTGGGATGCTGGAGGCCAGGTGGGGCTGGCCTGTGATTTCTTCAGTATCCTTCCTCTTGGCTCCTGGGCCCTTCACGTCCCCTTGGTTCTTATGACTCACGTAGTTAGCCTTTATCTCCTCCCGACTGCAGGCCTTAGTCATGATGGGCTGAATATCAGGTGGAAGAATAATAGCACAGTGCCTGCTGCGTAATAAACACACTAGTCATTGTGCACACAGTGACTTGTCTCCACAAGGACTCTAGGATCGGTAACATCCCCCGTTTTACATTGGGGCGTCTGGCACAGATAGGTCATGTCAAGGGCCACGAGGCTGGCGAGTGGCAGACGGGCTTCCTGTGGGTGGTTTGGCTCCCAGCAGGCTGCGCTCACTGCAGGAGGTGCGAGGGGGCTCTGGAGGCCTCTGGTCCATTTGCACCCGAGGTGCGGCGTCGGCTCAGCCCCCTCGGAGGTCCTTGCTCTTCCTCCGGTCCAAGGGGCTCTGGAGTAAGCCTGCCTGTCCTGTGCTGAGATCCCTGCCTCTATTGAATCAGTCATTCAGAGTTCTAGGACCTTAGACAAGAGGTAAGTGACTAGGTCTTGAAGTGGTGTTCACAAAGACCCTGTGGGTCTTTGCTCCCGTTCGATTTCCCCCGACGTCCACTCTGGCTGCGGTTGTCCCCATCGGGCACGGGGCTGAATGCCAGGGGAGCGTGTGGTGGCCTGCCTGCTGTCGTCGAGCCCCTTCTCTGAGCACCTCTGTGAGCGGGAGTCCTGGCGAGCTCCATCGGTCCGTACTGTGCTCCGTGCTGTGCCGGCTGCCTCAGTCGCTACGGTCCATGGGCCCGTGAACAGTTTGCCACCTCCTTGACTTTGGGCATGGCCCTCCCTGCTGTCAGACTCCCAGATTCCACCAGATCCCGTTTTCCTCCTGTAAAGCAGCATCTTTGTGGGTGGTGGGGAGGCTTGAATTCCCGACTACTCAGGCAAGACTCTTGTTCCTACTTTCCCGTCAGGTTCCAGAGTTGATAGCTCAGACGATACAAATACTTGTCTCAGAAATGAGTTTTTTGTTTTGTTTTTTTAATATTTTATTTATTTAACAGAGGCACAACGAGAGAGGGAACACAAGCAGGGGGAGTGGGAGAGGGAGAAGCAGGCTTCCCGCAGAGCAGGGAGCCTGATGCAGGTCTGGACCCCAGGACCCTGGGCTCATGACCTGAGCCGAAGGCAGCCGCTTAATTGACTGAGCCACCCAGGCGCCCCAAAAATGAGTTTGAGAAAACTTGAGTTCATCCCAGAGTAGCCATTTGGGGAAAAATGAAGTTGGATCCCTACTTCATTCACTGTTTGCAAAATTAATTCCAGGCAGCTGAAAGGTTTCAATATAAGAAAGTGAAACTAGAAGAAAACATGACATTTTAGAAAGTATCAGAGTGGGGGGGGCGCCTGGGTGGCTCAGTTGGTTAAGCGACTGCCTTCGGCTCAGGTCATGATCCTGGAGTCCCTGGATCGAGTCCCGCATCGGGCTTCCTGCTTGGCAGGGAGTCTGCTTCTCCCTCTGACCCTCCCCCCTCTCATGTGCTCTCTCTCTCTAATTCTCTCTCTCTCAAATAAATAAAAATCTTAAAAAAAATCAGAGTGGGAGAAAATGATGTATACATAAAACACTGGCATCGTGAAAAAGACAAGCAGCGGGGGCATTGGGGGATGTGGGGATAGTTGTCCCCATACAAAAGTTAATTCTTTAAAGAACTTCTAGAAATTAGCAGGAAGAGAGAGGCTACAGAAAAATAGGCCAAGGGTGTAAATAGCTCAAGGAGTCACGATAAATGACAAAACACAAGGAGCTGGCTAACCTTATTTGCAGGGACAAGCAAGTAAGCATGGTAAACTCGTAGTGAGGGTGTGGAGAAGCAGGCCCTCTGGCACGTGGCCTGTCGATAAACCTCACAGGTCAGTTTGATCTGGCTGTTTATCTCCCATATTTGGATTCAAATGTGTATGACATGCTGTACATACAGGGATATTCATTTCAACGTCCACCATAGCAAATTGTTGTAAACTGCCAAGGTTCTGGGTAAATGTATCCATGGGACGTCCTCCTGTGCTGAAATACTTGAGTGGAGAATGAGCTCCGGGTGCAGAGACCATCCTCCACGCAGACGTGTAAGAGCAAGCTGCGGAACGGCGTTTGGATGCCATTGCGTGGTAGTACATGTGTGTAGGCAGCATGCATGCGTGTGCGTTATGCACAGAAGAGCTTTGGTTTTGTTTTGCTTTATTAAGCTCTACACCCAGTGTGGGGCTTGAACTCACCACCCCGAGACCAAGAGTCGCCCGCTCCCCTGCCTGAGCCAGCCGGGCACCCCTGCATAGAACATCTCTGGAAGGACAAACTTAACAAACGCAATAGTGGTGGTCTCGGGAAGGACCCGGGTTGCTGGGGAATACAGATGATCCCCTTCCGGACCTTGTGAAGTTTGTGTCATACGCATTATTATTAGTCAAAATAATTTTAAGCAAAAACAACAAAAAGGGGATTTATTCATCCAGATATGAACTCCTTTTGACAAATTTATTCATCCAGACATGAACTCTCACCTCTTGCTGAACTACCTTTTCTCTGCAATAAAACTGTGAGCTCTTCTAGGACAGGAACCTGCATACCTGGGGGCCCAATAATAACTGGCAACCATCTGGGGTACGCTGTCTCCCACCCCGAATTCTGTCAAATTCCTCTCTGTCTTCCCTACAACACAGCGCACCGGGACCCGCTGGGATCTCGAATCCTGACATCGTGGCCCCTCACGGGCTGCCAGCGTGGCCCGTCGGGTAGGAGAGGGCTGGGGTCTGGCTGCACACCTGTCTAGTCCGGGTGTCTTGCTTGCAGCGCCACTGGGGACGAAGAGCTAACCTTTCTGACTGTATTCTCTTCAGCCGGGATCTGGGATCAAGGGGGCGGCGGTCTCTTTAAGAAGTGGCGTGAGGCCCCGCCCTGCACCGAGATCAGCTGAGGGTGCGAGTCACATGACTCTGGAGTCTCTTCCGCCCTCTGAAGTTGGGGCCCCATGGGCGGCCGCGAGGGGCCCCGCTGGGGCCGGGGGCGCTGTGCCCCCAGCCCCACCCTCCTCCTGGGTCTTCTCGTGTCTGCGGCCCCGCTTGGCCTGCTGGGGGAGGAGACCCGCCAGGTGAGGGGCTGGAAGAGTGGGTGGTTCAGGAAATGCCGCCCGGGGAGGGCACCCGAGCGCCCGGGGGGCGGGGGGCCGCCGGGGCCCACGGGACAGGATCGTGGAGGGCGGAGGCTCCCTGTCTTCGGGGGACACCTGCCGGACCCTGCTGGCCCGGCGTGACCCAGGTGGGGCTTTTCCTTACCCCTCCCCCAGCCCTGCGCCCTCATCTGCCGCCAGGGCCGGGGGGGTTGTGGCTCTGCCCACCTCCGCGCCTTCCAGATTCCTGAGTTCCCACACCGCGCTTCTCGCCTCTCTGCATCCTACCCAAGCGGCTTCGCCCTGTGTCTCTTTCCCGACTCCGTGCCCTTGACCCTCCACGGCCCCGTGTTGCAGGTGTCTCTGGAGGTCATCCCTGACTTGCTGGGCGCCCGCCAGAACCTGCTTCACATCCGGGCAGTGGGCACCAACTCCACCCTGCACTACGTGTGGGGCAGTACGGGGCCTCCAGCGGCGCTGATGGTGGCCACCAACACGCCCCACAGCACCCTGGCTGTCAACTGGAGCCTCCTGCTCTCCCCGGAGCCGTACGGGGGCCTCAGCGTGCTCCCCAGGGGCAGCGTCCAGTTCTCTTCCGCCCTTGTCTTTACCAGGGTGAGGAGGCTGGGGGAGAAGCAGGGGGAGAGGCAGAGGAGTCATCCGGATCCCAGGGAGGGACGGAAGACTGTCAAGAATGGGAGGCTGGCTGGGGGCGGAGCAAGAATGGGAGGCTGGCGGTGGGGGCCCGCGAGTGGGGGTGGGGCCTGCGAGGGGGTGGGGGGTGGTTCCGGGACAGCGGGACTCAGCAAGCCCCGTCCCACCTCACCCCACCCCCCAGCTGTTTGAATTTGACAGCACTAACACATCCGAGGCGTCAGCCAAGCCTCCAGGAAAACCGTATCCCCCGTATTCCCTGGCCGAGTTCTCCTGGAACAACATCACGGACTCCTTGGATCCTGCCACCCTGAGCGCCACATTCCGAGGCCACCCCGTTCACGACCCCGCCGGGGCTTTTGCCAACGGCAGCCTGGCCTTCAGGGTAAGGTGTGGGGAATCAGAGGAACTCAGAAGGTGGCTTATGAGGGTGGGGGTGGCCTTCCAACACAGACAGGCCCCCGCTTCCCATGCCTCCCCCGCCTCCCCCACTCCAGGTGCAGGCTTACCCCAGCTCTGGCCGACCGGCCCAAGCCCCGCGCCTCCTGCATTCGGCGGACACCTGCCAGCTAGAGGTAGCCCTGGTTGGGGCCTGTCCCCGGGGAAACCGCTCCCTGTTCGGGCTGGAGGTAGTCACCTTGGGCCAGGGCCCTGACTGCCCTTCTGTGCAAAAGCAGCACTCCATTGATGATGAATATGCACCTGCTGTCTTCCAGGTCAGGCTTCCAGCGGAGAGGTGGGGGGGTGGGGGAACGTAGGAGGAGCCCTGTGGGACCTCAGAGACTCGTATAACCATTTACTAACTAGCAACGTAGTTCAGCTCCTTTAAGTGCTGGTCACTGTGCTGATGAATGTGGCCAGGCCTCTGCCTTCAGTGCAGAAGACAAGGCGGGCCTGGGGGCCTGGGGGCCTGGGGCGGGAGCTGAGTGCAGGCTTGCAGAGGGGCAGGGCTGGGAGAGGACCCGGTGCTCCCGATCCAACTCCCCCTTCTATGGAAGAGAGCCTCAGGCTTTGTGCAAGCAGCCTTCGGTCCTGGAGGCAGGCCCAGACCCCAGGACAGCTAGTGACAGTGGGAGGCTGGGAAGGGTGAGGAACAGAAGGGTCGGCACAGGTCAGTCCTCCTCATCCTGTTGTTTTTCTCCCCAGTTGGACCAGCTGCTGTGGGGCTCCCTCCCATCGGGTTTCATGCAGTGGCGGCCGGTGGCTTTCTCCCAGAGGCAGAGGGGCCGGGACTCAGCCCTGCCCTGCCAAGCTTCCCCCCTTTACCTCACCTTGGAATACCCTCTCCCCCAGTCACCCATTGTCCGAGGCTTCTTTGGGTCCCAGACCAACTTCTGTGCCTTCAATCTGACATTTGGGGTTCCCACGGGCCCTGGCTACTGGGACGAACACTACCTCAGCTGGTGAGGGCCAGGGCAGGACCAGGGCTTTGGGAGTGGACGTGGGGCAGCCCAGCATCCCGGTCTTCCTGCCTAACCTGCTTACCTGTCTTTCTCACTCTGCTTGCCCTAGGTCGATGCTCCTGGGTGTGGGCACCCCTCCAGTGGACAGCTTGTCCCCGCTCATCCTGGGCATCATGGCGGTGGCCCTGGGTGCCCCAGGGCTCATGCTGCTGGCAGGAGGCGTGGTTCTGCTGCTGGGCCAAAAGCAGTGCTCGGAATACCAGCCTATAAATTGAGGCCCGCTCACTGGAGGGCAGGACATGAATTTCCGGGCCTGCCTCGCTGGTCTGCCGGATGAAGGGTCAGCTGCTCCCTTCTTCCATCTGGCTTCCCTGCAGAATCTCAGAGACTACCCTCGGCTTCCTGGAGGCCCCCCAGATGGGGCTTCCCTCATACTCTGGGGAGGGACCAGCAACAGGGTGAATGCTAGAGGTGGAGGAGTCCCTTGGCGATGCCTCCCTGCCCCACCAGCCCTATTTCCCGGAATGGGACTCCCAGGCCTAAATGAGAGGCCTTCTGACTTGTTGGCTGCCCTGGAAGGCACGAAATAGACTCATTTTCTCCCCAGGGCTCGTCTCTCAGTGTGTGGGTGTTGGGGGCGGGTGTGGGGCTGGTTCCAGGAACCAGAGGCTGAGACGTGAGCGTTGGAGGCACGTCTCCGTGTGCGGCCCCCTCTCCTCTCCCGCCCGCCCCTCTCTCCTGTGGGGCAGGGGGTTCTGGACCAGTCTGCGTCAGACAAGGAAGGGACGCCTGAGAGTAGGGCTCCAACGTGAAGGAAGAACCAAGGAAGACCGTGGTGGTCATTTATTGTCACACACACATTCACACGGGGTTCACATCAGCCACCGTGCCCTGCAGCCACCCCCAGCCACCATGTGTGTGGGCATGCACACACACACCCCTACCCCTCTCCAGAGGCAGGCTTCCCCTCCCCTCCGCACCTCCTCCCCTGGGAGAGGCGTGTTCTGAGCAGTTTGGAGGTGGGAGGTTACCGGGCCTGACTGGGTTGGAAGGGAGGAGGTATCAGCTCTGGGCTACGGCAGCTTTAATCATCTGGACTGAAGCTGAAGGGCCAGCGAGGGCCAGCGGTGGAGGGTCCTGAACCCAGGCCCCCAGGAAGGTTTCCACCAAACGTGCAAGTCCTGCACGATCGGATGCCCAGCCTTTATCTTCGGCATGGGCAGTATTTCCAGTCTCCCTGCGGCCCTCTGCTCAGACCGGGGACGGAAGTGGTCAGTCTGGCTGTGGCTCACAGGAGGCTGGAGGGTGGGGCAGAGGCCAGCCGCAGTGGGTCCCGCGGGCGCTGCTGGGGAAGGAACCTCACCGCTGCTCCCTGTCCTGGCTCCCCGTCCTCAGCAGGCGTAAGGGACATGGCCATCCACCTCTTGCCCTGCAAGAAACCCTCCCTCCTGACGGCCCCAGGCTCCCGAGGTAAAAGGCCCACTCGGACTCGGGGGAGAGCAGGGGACGGTTGGGCACTGCTGGGGCTCATCCCCCGAGGCACCAGGGCCGGGGTGGGTACTCAGCCCCAGGGCCGAGGCCTGCCATCCAAGGCGGAGCGGGCGTGGTCGGGGTAGTCCAGGCGGCTCTCGGCTGCAGTGAGCATGCGCTCGGGCTCCACCACGAACATGTAGTAGAGGTTCCACACCAGCATGGACAGCAGCGGCAGGAACGTGAGGCCGTAGCCGAAGCCTCGGAAGGAGCGGCCCACGGCGAAGGTCAGCCAGTACACCAGCCTGGGGGGGCCGGAAGAGGGGAGCGCGTCAGCTAGCTGGCAGGTACATCAGCCTGGGGGGCGGGGCACGGGTACAGCAGACTCATCTGAACAGCCCGAGCTTACGCACTTACCGGGCTGGACACCGCACGACGTCGGGGCCACTAATGTAGACGCCCCTGTGTCCCCATGAGGCGAATATATCACACTCCCTTCCCTCTCTGCTGACTTCCCAAATTTAACTTTGAAACTTTTGCGTAGGCAGTATCCGTTCACGTGGTTCCAAATGCAAAGGCACCAGGGAGTATAGTAAAATGTCTCCCTGCCCCGATCCTCACCCCTCAGCCCCCCGCCTCCCCTCCGCCCCGACTTGGATGTCCAGCATCACGGCGGCTTTGCGTCAAGCACTTTGCGTATAGATGAGCAAGCAATGGGGGCATGTTTTCCTTTCCCCCGGTTGTGAAGTTTGGTAGCAAACCACACAGGCTGGTCCACACGCTGTTTTCCCCCATTAACTGTATCTTGGAGATCCGGGTTACAGCAGTACATAACCAGCTTCCTCATCTTTCACATCCTGATGACATCACACTGTGTTGGTTTCTCCTTTTGCAGATGAAGAAACTAAGACTCCAAAGGGGGTAAGTAAAACTGGTCCAAGGTGGCCCATCAGGGAAACGGTAAAACTGTGATTTGAACCCAAGCCCGATCGTCACCCTCTCTCCTGCCACTCTGGAGGGGCAGAGGGAAAAAAGAGAGGAAGGAAGCCAGCTTCAAGGGGGCCTGGAGCCCAGAGGGATGGGTCTTTCCCCTCTCGGAATATCCACTCCAAATACACACCCCCAATGCCAGGAGGGCAGCAGCTTCCTCTTAACGGGTGAAGGACCACTTAGTACAAAACGGCCGTGCCTCCACTCTCACCCCTGGGACGAGGGGGAGAGCCTGGGCACTGCACCGGCAGGCACAGCGGGACACTAGCCCTTCCCAGGCACCAGACTCCTGCAAGCTCTCTGCATGAAGTCACTCATTTAACCCCCACGCTCCGCAGAGGATGAAGCCGGGCACAAGCGCTTGAGCACCTTGCCTGCCGTAGGGAAGGAAGGGCCCTGGGGACACTGGAGGGGCTGCATTCCAGGCCCTGCTGCTGCTGGCAGGCCTCAGCAGCTCCTCTCCCCGGTCTGTTGGCTCTTTCCTCGCTGTGAACGGGCTGAGAAGGGCAGACAAGCATGGGGTCTGCTTAAGCCAACTTCTGTCTGAGGCTGGTGCTCCCCAAGACGGACATGGGAGGGTAAGTTACCCAAGTAGGAACAGGAACGTGTTCATCTGGGGGAACATCTGGGAAAAAACAGGCCGCACCACGGCCAGGAGGCTGGTGGGACAGACGGTCACTAGACTAGTCAGAAGTGACAGCACAGAGATTCTGGCTCAAGAGCAAGAATGTTTGGGGCACCTTGGTGGCTCAGTCGCCAAGCATCTGCCTTCGGCTCAGGTCATGGTCCCAGGGTTCTGGGATCGAGCCCCGCATCGGGCTCCCTGCTCCGCAGGAAGCCTGCTTCTCCCTCCCACTCCCCCTGCTTTTGTTCCCTCTCTCACTGTGTCTCTCTCTGTCAAATAAATAAAATCTTAAAAAAAAAAAAAAAGAGCAAGAATGTTCTAGCAGTTAAAGGGACCTGGAATCCTGCATCAAAAGTAACAAAAGGAAATACGTTAGGGAAAAAATGGAAAGATCTGCATGCGCCTTCAGAAATTCAAAAGTGCTTTCTGGGTTAACAGCAGTTCACGTGGAAACACCCCAAAGAGTTTCAGGTGACTTCCAAATGAAAGCAGAGGAAGGTGGCTGCGTGAGAGCCAATGTGGCTCCATTTGTATGAGCAGGAGGCCAATGCCAGTGACCACCGACAATCAGGAGGCTCTCCTGCCCGGAGGGAAGGTCACAGGACACTGAGAGACTAGGACCATTTGGCAAAGTAAACCGTGGAGGAGCAGGGTGTTGGAGTAGGGACATCCAGGGCTGTTGTCAAATATCTGAACTGTCCTGGGCAATTCCAGAGTCAAAGTCAGGACAGCAGTTTACAGCACAACACAAAGAAAGACTCTCTAGTAACTGGGACCTTTGAAAAATGAAACACACTGTCTTACACAGAACTGAACATTGGTCACAGGGGGTGTCCAACTAGAGGCCAATGGCCACCTGACCAGAGTGTCACAGGGGAGTGCCAGCAATGGGTGGGAGGTTGATCTAGGTGACCCCCGGCAGCCCTTCCAGTTTTGGGTTGGTCTATGGCTCCCTGAAATCAACTTCCTTTGGGAAGACATAGATCTGATCACCTGCTACCAGGTGAGGTATGGTGCAAGGGAGAAAGTGGACTCATGGATCCAGGGTGCAATCTGGGCTAATGCAGAATCCAGAAGGCTCTCTATCCCTGTCACCCCAGACAAGATGCCGGGGTCCCTCCAGCACCGTCCCCGCCCCTGAGCCCCACCCCCAGCCAACTCACCGGGAGATGGCAAAGAGACCAGTGAGCAGAGGGAGCAGTTTCAGGGTCTCTTGGGGCAGGTAGGTGGAGAGCACAGCCAGGTTGAAGAAGTACAGGATGAAGAGCTGGACCGACTGGGCCACGTAGCGCCGGTGGATCTCCACCTCCCGCCGTGGCTCCCCAAAGGGCCGCAGGGCCGAGAAGCACAAGAGGCTCAGCCCATACACCAGCAGCCCTGGCGGGGTTGGAGAGCACGCAGGGTCAGCCTGGGAGCAGCAGGCGGGAAGCCAGGGAGGGCTCGCGGTGGGGCTCCCACCCCGGCGAGGGCCGGGCGCACGGGGCCCAGGGGAGGGGAGCTCCCGCCCCCAGCCCTGCTCCCTTCTCCCGGCCCGGCTCACCCAGTATGATGGGGAAGGTGGCAAAGACCCCGCAGCGCAGCGTGTAGATGAGGCGGGAGCTCATGGTAGGCAGCCGTGGGGCGTCGAAGGGCAGGAAGGCGTAGGCCCCATATAGCAGGCAGGGGAAGAGAATGAGGGCGGCTCCCACCGAGGCCACGGCCTTCAGCCCCTCACGGCCTCCGCAGCTCCCACAGCCCCCGCAGGAGTGGCCAGGTGGCCTCACCACGGCCTCGGCCCACTTGCGCTCACAGGGCTCGGGGTGGGTGGCCCGGGCCGGCAGGCAGTCCCGGCGGCGCTCGCCCTCGCCCGCCTCACAGCGCACAGCCGGGTCCTCCTGGGGCCGCCGCTCAATGCACTGGAGGTCGATGGGCACGAAGGCTCGGGCCGCCTTCTCGGGCAGCAGGTTGGCATCATCTTCGGACAACTCCTCTAGCTTGGTGGGTGGCTCTGACTGGAGGGGTTCGGGCTCAATGTCCCGCCACCCGGGGGGGTCTGGGAATGGGGCACTGGGCTGGGGGCCAGTCCCCCAGGGCAAGGTGGCAGCCTCACTCACTGTGCTGTCGAGACCATCCTCAGCCCCCTCTCCGGCAGTGGTAGACCCAGCTGAAGACCCCACCTTGGAGGACTCAGCGCCATGGGACTCAGCCTCACCTTCCCCTTCTGGCTGCTGGCCACTGGGGACCAAGGCCTGGGGTGGGCTCTTTTCCAGGGCCTCAGACCCCTTCACTTCCAGCAGGGCCAGAGTCTCGGGTTCTGTCATCCTGGGGCCTCAGTTCTGGGGTCTACCATGAGGTCCTATCACCCTGGAGAGAAAAGAAAGCTCTGTCAGAAGTTCCTGGCTTCTGGCCCTCAGGACAGGTTTATAGGATTGGAACTGTCTGGGGCAGCTGGTCTCATGGGCTTTAGCCCCTTCTGGGACCTTAGGGAGAACAAGGTACCCAGGAAGGTGTTGAAACAGAAGGAGGTGGGAGGGAAGTGAGCAGCTGAAATGGAGACACCCTTTCGACGTCAAATGTCATCCAGTAGGAGAGGGTGAGTCAGGGGGCGCAGGCGCGGGCAGCTGTGGCCTTGGCCAGCTCCCACCCATGCCTTCTACCCCCTCCACCAAAACCCCTGGGGTCATGGCCACCTTAATGCAGAAATAGGAGGAAGAGGGGGTGTCTAGAGCTTTGCCAGGAGCTCCCTTCCCACCAGGGGCCTCCTTGCGTGCAGAGAAGCTGCCTCTTTATTTTCAAACCACCCCTTCTCCTTGTAGCTCCCTGCTTGGAGCTCTCCCGGTAACTGACACCAACGATCTGCCAACAAATCTGTCCCAAGGATCTGGCGGTTATAGCGCGCCCTGCTCATTTGTCTCCAAGGTGGGCACCTGGGCAGCCTCCACACTTGTCACCAGCACCTGTCCTCTATCCTCCAGCTCCAGGGGGCCTGGGGCTGTCTCTTCTGACTTCTAGATCTGGTCATGGCTGTTCCCCATGCCTCCTCTCCTGCCTTTCTCCCCTCCCTGTTTCCTCCATCTCCCTGCTGCTGGATGGGGCTGAGTCCCTTCCCTCCACCTCCTCAAGGATCTTCTGCCCCTTGCCATGTGGACCCATGACACCCTCTTACTTTCCATCTGGAGAGGCGGAGGGTCCCCAACGTCTGGGAAGGAGCTGCCCGGCTCCCTGCTGGCTCTGCAAGTATTCCACTCAGTCTCTCTCCCTTTACCTGTGTCTCCAAACCTGTCTGACCAGAGCAGGTGGGGCCCAGATTAAAGGGGCAGGCCCCGCCCTGCTGAATCTGCCGACAGAAAAAGCATTGGCGGAGGACGTCATCATCCTTTCTGAAGGTGGGGGTGCAGCTGAGCATAAAGGTAAGCGTGTGGTCCAGGCACATGGGATGTGTAGGAGCTTGAAGCTAGGGAAAGCAGAGGGTAAAGAGTGGGTCTGTACATCAAAGGGTGCTTGGACTAGGTTGGGATACCCAGAAAAGAAATGGAATTTCTACATTTATCCATTCAATATTTGTTGAGCACCTGTTTTTAGCCAAGCACTATTCTAGGCACAGACAGACATAGAAGACAAGGTGACAGGCAAGGTCTCTGCTCTCGAGGAGCTTGTTCTATCGGGGTAACAGATAATAAAGAGCCTAATCAATAAGTCAATTTGAGGAGAGAAACCTGTTTGCCAAGATGACATTTGAGCTGTGACCTCATGGGAAATAAGGAGTGTCCCAAGGAGGGGACAGCAGGAGAAAGACCAGCTTAGGTGATTTCAGGAACAGAAAAAACGTTGGTGGCTGGAACCAGGAGATGGAGGTGGAAGGGAGTTTATGTTCCTACTACAATTTACACAGACCCCCAGACACTGTGCTTTTTGGCCTAGGTTTAAGGTTAAGAAAGCAATCAGATCCAAGGTGACCTTTCCAAGGCAGAAACGTGAGAGAATGGCTGCTCGTCCCTGTGGGACCTTACCCCAGAAGCCATCTAAGCTTTGTGAGGGCGGGGCAGTGTCTGGATTGCTCGTCCCGGCATCTCCCGGGTCCAGGCGTGTGGCTGGAAGACAGCAGGTGTTCTATGCATGTTTGCGGGGCTGCAGGTGTTAGTCTTTGCAATGGGAGCCGAGGGCCGAGCGCCCGTTCAAGGCTCAGGTCTCGGAGGGCTTACTCTTGCGCTCCACCTTCCCGAAGGAAACTTTCACGTACGCTTTTGTTTGTTCAAGTGACGGGATAAAATGAGAAGAGGAATCAGCAGTGATCTGAAAGAGGGGCGGCTCAAAGGGGGGGTCGGGGTGAAGTGTCGGAAGGATGCACCCAAGGGCCACTGCTTTACAAAGCAAGGCCTCGCTGCAAGCTGGGGGCCCGTCTGCCGGACCCAGCCCAGCTCCAGCCCCTCACGGGGCCGCTGTCCATTCTCCGGCAGCTGTGTCAATAAAGTTTTCCGCAAGGACTTGGGGAAGCCGGAAGGGGGCCGTGCTGCCCAGAGTCAGTTCTGGCAGCTTCCCGGGAGGGAAGACGAGCTTCGCGAGATCTGGCAGCATTCAGGCCGCCGGCCCGCCGCCGGGCAGCTGCTATCGCGAGACTTGGCGGGCGGAGGAGGAGCTGTCGCGGGCAGCCGCCTCACAGCGATGGCGGCCGAGCAGGGCCGGCGGCGGCGGCGGCGGCGGCTCCGGCCGGACGCGGCGGCGGCGGCGGCGGCGGCGGCGGCGGCGGGCGGCGGGGGCCTGTGACCGGGAGCCGCCCCGGACCGGGCACCATGAGCCAAGGCCCCCCCCCCGGGGAGAGCAGCGAGCCCGAGGCGAAGGTCCTCCACACCAAGCGGCTTTACCGGTGAGGGGCCGGGGCGTGCGTGCGGCCGCCGGGGGAAGTGGGCGCCGCGGGGGCGGGGCCGGGGCGCGGGGCGCGGGCCGAGGGCGGGGGCGGCCGAGGGGCGCGCGTGGAGGAGGCCCTGGCCGGGCGCCGGGCGCGGCCCCGAGCTGGGCGGGCCGCGGGGTGAGGGTGGGGTCGCCGGCGGGGAGAAGCCGGAAGGGAGCGGCGCCCCGAACCCCGCAGGCGCTCCGTGCGACCTTGGGCCCCGCTGTCCTCGTCCTGGAGAGGACAGGCTTGGCTTGGATACACTCGAAAGCCCCTGTGGCTCCGGGTGTGCGGAGTTTGAATGGAGAGGGGCTGGAGACGCGTTGTGTTGGTCTGGAAGGGCCACGAAGGGCTGTGAGTGCGCAGTGTGCCCAGGTCACGGAGCCCGTTCAGGGCACCGGGGCCCCCGCCCCGAGCCCCGCTCCCTCCCAGCCTCGTGACTCGGTCTCTCGCCAGCAGCTTCCATTCCTGGCTGCTGGTCGCCGCAGCGCCACTCGCCCTCCGCAGGTCCTGTCTGCATCCCCCGTGCCTCTGCTGAGGCCGCTGTGCCTCTCCCCACACAGGGTCGAGGATTGTTTTATGGGGGGCAGCTGGGACGTGGTTTCTAGAACCGGGGCAGAATGGGGTGAAGCGTGAGGCCAACTCGAGGTTGCTGCTTTCCAGTGGGGCGCAGGGTTTGGATTTGTCGTTTAGCTCCGGTCTGTTGAGCAGGGCCCTTGGAGCGGTGGGCCCCGTCTTGGCAGTGAAGGAGTCAAGAGCATGTGGTCTTTTCCTCCCTGGAATCGGCATCCTGCCTTCTCGGCCTTTGTAAGTCGGAGGCAGAGGGGAGTACAGGCTGCTCCAGAAATAGAAGAGTGATCCCATCCAGCAGCCCCTGGGCGCCCGCTGTGGGCTGCCCCTAGCCGGCTCGGGCGGGTGAGCAGCTGGCTCTGGTTGGCACGTGTGCCGTGTCATGCTGCTGAATGTCAGCGCGGCCTGCAGAGCGTGGGCCCTGCCTGCAGGATTCCCTCCTTGTCTCCAGCTTTTGGTAATGGCCCTGGTCATCCTTCTGATCGTTCGCAGGCCTAGTTCTTCCCCCACCCACCACCCTCACAGGACTGGCTGACTGCAGGTGATGTGTGAGCACATGTGGCTTACGTGTGTGCATGTGGGCACCTCTGCCTGCGACTGTGAGTTCTTGGCTTTGAGCAGGGTGGAAATGTGAGGCAGCAGGTCTCTGTATTTTTTTTTTTTTTAAGATTTTACTCATTTGACAGAGACAGCGAGAGAGGGAACACAAGCAGGGGCAGAGGGAGAGGGAGAAGCAGGTTCCCCGCGGAGCAGGGAGCCCGATGCGGGGCTCAATCCCAGGACCCTGGGATCATGACCCGAGCCAAAGGCAGACGCCTAACGATGGAGCCACCCAGGCGCCCCTGTTTTTGTTCTTTATGAGCGCAGTGGTGGCTATTGGAAGGAACTGGGGAAGGAAGGTCTGATTTCTCTGCCCAACATAAATGTGCTGTTAGACTACGAAACTGTCACTCAAAGCTTCAGTAACTTTGGGAAATTCCCACAGTCTGTTTATAGAAATGAGATTCTGAAATGTTTTAAGCCTCTCAGAAGAAAAGACAGCAGTAGAAGGGATGCTGGGCGGGTCACAAACACCAATTAATTAATTAGGCCGATTAACTATTTTTAAAAAACATATTTCGGGGCGCTTGGCTGGCTCAGGAGAGCATGCAACTCTTGATCTCAGGGTCATGCGTTTGAGCCCCACGTTGGGTACAGAGATTACTTAAAAAAAAAAAAAAAGATTTGCAATTAGAACTTCCTAGAGTAATGGTTATTAAGCTTTCTTGGATTGAGAACTAAGAGCTGTGGAGCAGTCCATAAAGACATGTGTACACACTCCTGAGATCTGTCCATGGCACGGAAGTTCAGAAGCCCTGCCCTGGGGCACTAAGCAGGCCTAGAGTAAAGTCACTGATGGCTGTCTGATGGCGCTGGCATCGAGGGCCAGGCTGGCTGAAAGGGCTTGGCTCCCTTCTCTGGGCAGCCCAGAAGGCATTTGGAGAAATGCTGAGCTCTAAAGATTGCCTGTGGGAAGGCCTGGATTACCCTCCCACCCACTCACCTGCGTGCTGGTGGTCACTTTTCCCTGGGCAGGGCAGCTTTTGCTGGCGTCCCACCTGAGCCACCACAGGGAGCTCGCCTGCCGGGGCCCACTTGCCCCAGCCCAGGGGCCCACTTGCCCCAGCCCAGGAGCCCATGTCTCAGTATTCTGAAACAATCTTGAATTGGGAATCACTAATGCCCCCTTTCTTTGTTGCTTTTGTGCCTGGAGCTGTGTCTGAGTTTACCTGTTTTGACAGCTGCTATCTGTCTTCCTCTGGGTTTTACCTTTCTAGAGGTGACACATACCTCTGGCACTTCTTAGCCATCCCTTGTGGAGTTTCCTTGGCCTTTTCTCGTGGTGTCTGGAGTCTCCTCCTTAGCCTTATGACAAGAGAGATGGAGGCTAATGCTTATTGAATGCTCCGCATGTACGAGGCACTATTATGAGTGCTTTGTGTATAAGCTAATTTAATCCTCACACCGTGGGTGATAATATTACTCTCATTTTGTAGATGGGAGAACTGGGACATAAGGAAGTTAGATATTTTGCCCAGGACCCAGAGCCTTTAATATCAAACAAAGAACCCAGAAGACCTTGTGACTGTGCAGTACACAGCTCAGCCCTCCCCCCATTTTTCCATACCCCACTAATTCAGAAATAGAATTTTATGCTAGGAATGCCTTTCCTTTGTGTCAGAGACAATAAGCCCGTGCACAGTAATTAATTCATGTCACCATTATTTGTTGAATGGCTGCCGTATGCCAAGGCCACCCGTAAGTTCTTTCAGTTCATCCTCACAGTCCTCTGAGGCAGCTGCTGTTCCTGTCCCCATTTTTATGGACAGGGCAGCTGAGGCTTGGAGAGCTCCGATAATTTGCCCAAAGTTACAGTCTTAGACACAGCCAGCAGTCAGAGCCTGGATTTTCTGTTGGCATCACAGCATAGACTCTTTCCATTAAGAGAGTCTAGCTTCTCATATCACAGGGTTTCTCTACCTTGACACCTTGGACATTTGGGGTAGGATAGTTAATGTGGTGGACTGTCCTGTGTATTGTGGGGTATCTGGCCGCACCCACTGAATGCCAGTAGCAATTCCCCCCCCCACCTCGAATCCCCGCCACAAGTAGTGATAGTCAGAAATGTCCCCCGGGGTAGGGGGCTGTTCTGTCAGGGGGGCGGGGAGACTGTTCATCTTGTTGGGTGCAGCCCAGCCTGCAGCCTTCCCATTTCCCTGCCCCTAATTCTGCAGCTTCTCCCCTAGGATCAGTGCCGCCCCCCCCCCCCCCCCCCGTCCCCCCAGCCTGCCTGGATATATGCATGGCTCAGGGGCTGTTTGCCTGTATTTCCCTCCAGGGCTGTGGTGGAGGCTGTGCATCGACTTGACCTCATCCTTTGCAACAAAACCGCTTATCAAGAAGTGTTCAAACCAGAGAACATTAGCCTGAGGAACAAGTAAGCTGGAGACTCTAAACCACAGATCCTTACGGTTTCTCTGCCCTTCTCCCCCTGAAACGCTGTCGCATGTAGGCGCATGTTCTCTCTTATCTCCTGACCTCATGGTACAATAATGGGTTGTGAACTCTGGCCCTCCTAAGAGAGGAAATGGGGACCCCTCAGTCTTTCTGCAGCTTCTGCATCTAACAGACTGGTGCCATACGGATGGCGTTGGAGTTGGGGGAGCTGGCCATGCTACAAAATGACAGGAAAGAAAGATGGGGTTAAAAGGCAGGAAAAAAGGAGAGAAGTGTGCAGGGGAAAAAGAAGATTATTAAAGTTCTTACTGCTCCTGCCTCTATCCTTTGGGGCTCCCACTGCTTTCCAGGACAGCTCTTTGTCCCGGGTCATGCAGACTGACCCTGGATGTCCCTTGGGAGGCACAGGGATTTGTTGGTCGGGGTATTGGCAAATGCTTCCTTGCCCCAAGGATGGTCAGTCTCTTGTGCTCCTCTGTACCCTCAGGCTGCGCGAGCTCTGCGTCAAGCTTATGTTCCTGCACCCAGTGGACTATGGGAGGAAGGCTGAGGAGCTGCTATGGAGAAAGGTATACTACGAAGTTATTCAGCTTATCAAGACTAACAAAAAGGTAAGGGGAGGTCCTAGATTTTGAAAAGAAACGTTGTCTAAAGAGGGAAGCTAAGAAAGGAAGAGACAATTAGGAAGGTGGGCCAGGACATGGTTGGAGGTAGAGGAGCCAAGGAAAAGATGGCAGAAAGGGAGGGGGTCAGATGTAATTAGGATTGGGGGAGGAGGAGCCTCATCCCAGATGGGAAGTTCAGAGAAGTGGATCTAAGGGTGTGGGGATAACTCGTGAGTGAAAGGAGAGTGGATGAAGTTTCAGAGCCAAGAATCTAAGTTCATTTCCTCATGAGAGGAACTGGGTTAGGGAGGAAGAACAGTCCTCTGAGCTTACTGCTTAGCCAGCCCCTTCACTTTCCCAACGTCCAGCACATCCACAGCCGGAGCACCTTGGAATGTGCCTACAGGACGCACCTGGTCGCTGGGATTGGCTTCTACCAGCATCTGCTTCTCTATATCCAGTCCCACTACCAGCTGGAACTTCAGTGCTGCATTGACTGGACCCATGTCACCGACCCCCTCATAGGTCAGTGAATGCTGAAAGGTGGGCTTGAGGAGCAAGGATATATGCCTCCACATCTGGCCTTCTTATTCTTCTGGGTACTGTAGCTTGTGACCTAGTCAGGCAGAGAGGATTCTAGCAAGACCTTCATATAGTCCATGGACTTCGGGTTTATCCATACAAGCACATGAGGTAGGGTGAAGATCTGAAGGAAAGAGAGAGGTTTCTGTTGGTTGGGACTGTAGACTGAGTCGGAAGGAGGGATGGAATGATCTAGAGCAGGTCTGGCACTGGAGGATAGTACTAATAGCATTTGTTTTCTTCTTGCAGTTGAATTTGGTTGGCACTGTTTCTTTTTTAAGTTTTTATTTGTTTGTTTATTTATTTACGTAATCTCTACACCCAGCGTGGGGCTTCAGCTCACGACCCCAAGATCAGGAGCCTCCCACCCCCCCGACTGAGCTGGCCGGGTGCCCCCAGCACGGTTTCTTTTAACTTCAGAGATTGTTTCCCGGTTTTTTTGCAAGTATTGACAGTTTTAGAAACGTTTGGGGATTACGGACATTCCCGCAGGAGAGCGCCGGTCTCTGTGCGGCTGTCTGAGGTGTCCGTGGCTCTGGCTGACCTTCCCTCCTTGTCTGACCTCTGGCCCCTCACGCTCCTTCCCTGCCCCGCCTCTGCCCCCGCCCTTGCTGGACTCCCGGGGCCCGAGCTTGTGACTGCCACCATAGGGCAGTCTCCGGTCAGAAGCGTAGCACTGCATTTGGTGCGTTTACAAAACATGATTTAAAAACAACAGTGTAACCTAAGACCGCCCTCACAGACTATACCAGATGGCCGGAGAGGTCCAGAGCCCCCCAAAGTGAAGGACAACAAATATTGTCTCACTTCAGAGAATCAGTTCCCCAAACTCTGTTTTCCTCCTCGTTGATGTTTTCACGTTCAGCTGACTACGCTGTTCGGTCCGCTTTTCAGGGTGGGAGTCATGCAGCCGGCAGCGTGGCTGACGGTGAGGTGGACAAGGGGGGATGGGCTCTGGAGCCAGTGTGCCCTTCGAGTCCTGGCTCTCCCACTTACCCGCTGTGTGACAGTCTCCTTGACTACCGCCTGGGAGCAGTGAGAGTGACCTCCTCGTGAGGTTGCTGTGAGGATCCGTTAAATTGACACTGAGCGACACTTAGAGCAGTACCTGGCACATGGGAAAACTGCCTCCCAAAGAGCTCAAACTCTCTGAACTGAGGCTGCAAAGCTGCTTGGGTGGAGGGGGAGCGGAGAGCCCAGCATATCGGGCTCTGGCCACACCGGTCCTCAGGCATGGCAAGCTCAGCTGTCTCCCTCATGGGCAGACCCTCCAGTAGGTAGCCTTCTCCGTGCACCTCCTCCCCAGGCAGAAGCCTGGAGCACCTACCTTGGCCTCATGCACAGGTTTCCCGTCTCTACTCAAACCTTTCACTCTTATGTGGGGAGCTTCTACCCAAGGCAGCCAAGACTGTCCTGACACTTGAGCTTCACCTCTTCTTCCTTTGTAGAAGTCCGCCTATGATGACCTTTCACGTCGCCTTCCCCCAGGGAACTGTCCTGGCCCAGGGACCCTCGCTCATCTCCTCCAGTTACTTCCTCTCCTGTGAATGACCCCTATCTGTGAGCCTCTGTCTCTCTACCTGGGTCCTGGATGCGTGTCTTCTCTGCCCCCCGCCCCGACACTGTTTTAGGGCGAGCCGTGGATTCTTGATCTCCTTTCTCCACCTGGGAAAGGTGTTTCCCGTTAGGTAGGGGGCTGGGGAACGGGCTCCTGATGGTCTCTGTCTGTCTTTCCCAGGATGCAGGAAGCCAGTGTCGGCTTCGGGAAAGGAGATGGACTGGGCACAGATGGCGTGTCACCGATGTCTCATGTACCTGGGGGACTTGTGTAAGAATCTGAACCTTTCCTTTTTGGGTTGGGCTCCAGGACAGGCGGAAAGCTGCTTCTGTTGTTGGTACCACCTTGTATGTGATGGGGGAGCAGGAGGAGGACCCCCCCCATCAAACGATGTGCCCTTCTCACTGCCCCTCCGTGAGCCAGAAAGGACCAGTGACTATGGAAGAGGGAAAATGAACTTTGAGAAAGTCTGGGTGATTACTCGGTTTCAGTAGTGGGTTAGGAAGACCTTAATTGGATACTCTTCTCCTTCTTTGGGGTTTGCTTTTTTCTTTCTTCATGGACTCCTAGAGGAATTGAAGTTAGGCCTCATGGAGGACTTCCTGCCCGGCAAATGTTCTCGGAATGGAGGAGTACTCTCTTGCCTGCTGGCCCCTGGGCCTCTAGTCCTGGTAGCTAAAGGTTTCTCATTAGGCTGTTGGATGCATTGCCTTTTGTCACCTGAGGCTCTTTCCCTCCCTGCCCCGCCCACTCCTGGTCCCCTCATGGGCCCTGTGCACAGAGAGCGCCAGCTGCTTCATGTAGACTGACCAGGTGTCCTCAGTAATGTCTTCACTCCAGAATCAAGCAGCTATATTCTAGAACCCAGTACCAGGGATCTTCCCAAGCAGTTCCGTCTGCTGCAGGTCCCCTTCATCGGGAGGAGATAAGCAGGAGTCTTTTTACAAACACTAAACATTCTCTACATTTTGAAGCTATCAGCAAGGAAGAGAGAGTTGAACAATTTGCCCGTAGTCATGCAGAGTTAAGATTGTGCCAGAGGCCCAAGCCGCCTGCCTCCTGGCTCAGGCATCTTCCTCCCAGGCTCTTACTACAGCTCCACAGCGGACTCCCAAATGAGGGGAGGTTTTTCTGAAACACAGCATCATCACGTTTCCTTCCTTCTGTCTCCTGCAGCGCGATATCAGAATGAATTAGCTGGTGTAGACACCGAGCTGCTAGCTGAGAGATTTTACTACCAAGCCTTGTCAGTAGCTCCCCAGATTGGTAAGTGGCACCCCCCACTCGGGCCTCCCTACCAGGCAGCATTTTCCAACAGGAAGACAACGTTAAGAGGGCAGGCAGGCCGCATCAGACTTCACCTTGGTTGGGCATTCTCCCCCTCGGAACACACTCTCAAGAGAAATGCAGAGTCCTGATCTAAGAAGGAGGAAGGCAGAGGGGAAGGAAGAGAAGAAGGCTCCCCTGTCCCTGAGGTCTCTGTAGAAAGAGGAACTTCTACTTTAGCTGTCCCCATGGCCTGCACAGTGGGAGAAGGGAGAAGGCTCCGTTACAGGGAGAGGCGGGGATTAGCTCGTAGTAGGAGAGTTCAGGGGTGAGAAACCGAGCTGGGATAGAGGAGAGGGCTCCATGGCATTCCATCAGCCTTAGAGGGGCCACAGCCGCTGCTGACGGAACGGCGCCCCTCGGTGCTGAACCCCCTGGCAGGCCAGGTCGGCAGGGAGTCTGTAGTCAGTCCCCTGGGGAGATAGGATCAGCTGCTCTTCCCCAGGGACGCCGGTGTCCGCTGCAGACCCGGTCCTCCTCCCCACGAGTACCCGGTGCTCAGCAGTGCTGGGTCGTGGTGGTGGGTGCGTGTTGTGGCCCCGGACCGCGTGACTTCTGTCTTCCTTCAGGAATGCCCTTCAACCAGCTGGGCACGCTTGCAGGCGGCAAGTACTACAGCGTGGAGGCCATGTACTGTTACCTGCGCTGGTGAGTGCCTGCCTCCCCCATCCCCCCGGCCAGACCACCTGCTGCTGCTTCACGCCCCCTCCTTTCCTATCCCTTGGTGGAGGTAGGGCTGCTTGTCACAGAACCCCCTGGATTTGTTGGCTCTCAGGCAGCCAACATAGCTGCCCACCGTCTCCTGTAAGTTCAGGATTGCTGTCTGGAAGGAGGAAGTACATGGGATCGGGGGGGCACCTGGGGGGCTCAGTCGTCAAGCGTCTGCCTTCGGCTCAGGTCATGATCCCGGGGTCCTGGGATTGAGCCCCACATTGGGCTCCCTGCTTGGCGGGAAGCCTGCTTCTCTCTCTCCCACTCCCCCTGCTTGTGTTCCCTTTCTCGCTGTGTCTCTCTGTCAAATAAACAAACAAAATCCTAAAAAAAAAAAAAGACGTGGGGAATAAAACGTTATCAGGGTAGTGGTTGACAAGTGCAGAACTGTCGAGCTTCAGTGTCTCAGAGTGACTGTGGTGACAGTGTGGGAGGACCAGCTGAGCAGCAGCGTGGCCCACTGTTTCCCCGGTGCTGATGCTCCCTCAGAATAAGAAACCTCGGGTTCAGGACAGCTGAGGCTGAGTGGGTTTAGGCCCCCGAGTCGGCAGAGCCAAGTGCGCACGTGCCTGATAGGTCGGCTGGTGCCCTTGATGACATTATAGTCAGAAATAAACTGCCTGGGCCCCAGCGGCAGCCTCGTAGGGGCCAACGGCTCCATGAGAAGCCAGACATTTGCAGAAGACACTGCTGTGAACTGGACTTCAAGGCAAAGGGAGTAAAGTAAGTTGGTCTTCGTACCTGTACTGGCCACGTACCGAAGTGTAAAGATTATGCCTTGTAATTCCCTGTGCCCTGGTCCTCGGCTCACCTGGTCTGGGAAACCTTTTCCCTTGAATCAACACAGTATCTGCTCTTGGGGTGCCCGTCTCCTTTCCTGGATCGGTATAGACTGGCCCCAGAGGCCACTGTTTTAATTCTTAAATACAGTTACCAGGTTTGTAGGTTTCCGTTGCCTCTTCCCCAATTCTCTCGTGCCTTCCGGGGAATGCCCCCTTGGTCCCTCATCACACCCATGACCATGATTTAGGGTGAGTCACTTCCAAAGACAGCCCAGCACATCCAGGTTTGGGAGGTGCCTGCTGAGGTCCTGCCCTCCTATGTTAAAGCATTCACGTCTCATGTTCATGGGTTAGGTATTTGGGTGGGGCTCAGTCTGGCAGTTCTTTTCCCCTCGGTGGCCTTGTCTAGGATCAGTCATTGGTATTCAGCGGCCCTGGAGGGCTGATCTATCTGGATCGAGGCTCATCTGGACCCCCTCCCACTCCGTGTGGTCTCTCTTCCTTGGGAGAGATGGATTTCTTATGTGGTAGCTCAAGGCTTCACACAGTGGATAATGATCCAAGAGATTTGGAATCTGCCAGTCTCTTATGGCCTGGGCCTGGAAACTGGCAGAGTCACCTGCCCGGTGTTCTGCTGGTCAGAGCAGCTGCATTGCCTGGTCCTTCCCCCTGGGCCCCCCGATTTGAGGGGAGTAGACACAGAACCCCCTGAATGGCAGGAGTGTCAGGGAATTCATGGCTTTTATTCACCATTAACATACATTTCTTCTTTTCTATCCGTTGCTTCTTACAATGAAAAGATTGTTTCCCCCGAAAAGACATTAAAAACAGCCCAGTGCACTGTTGGTGTCCTAGATACTGCAGTGAGGCAGGCTGGGCTTGGACACTCTGCTCTAGCTTGTGTTCGCCGTGGGGCCTGCACAACGTTCCTGCTCTTCCGGGCTCCACGTCCTCGTGCGCACGTGTGGACGGTATCAGGGTACGGGGCCTGGCACATGGCGCGCACACGCGCATCCAAACCAGTGTCGTGAGCCCTGAAATTGTGTGTACGCTCCCTTGTTTGCGGCCGGCTTCTTAGATGGCACCTGTTAAGTACTCTGTGGTTCACAAAAGACGGAGGCTGGTGTATTTCGGGGATGGTAACTTACTTAAGTCACAGTAACAGAGTAGAAGCAATCATTCCACTTACGGAGGAAGCGAAGGCATTATGTTCAGTATGTTTATCTGGAAGTTGTGTCTGTGTATTTTATCCGGAAAGATGGCCTTCACCCTGAGTCTGTACGTGGAAGGCGAGGCTGGGGGCAGCGTGCGTTGGCTAGAAGCATTGTTCCCTCAAGCTCCCGTAGAGCACCGTCCCCTGCCGAGACTCCACAGCGTTCATCTGTATCTCCTTCAGCATCCAGTCGGAAGTGTCCTTTGAGGGGGCCTATGGGAATCTCAAGCGGCTGTATGACAAGGCAGCCAAAATGTACCACCAGTTGAAGAAGTGCGAGGCTCGGAAACTGTCTCCCAGCAAGAAGCGGTGCGTAGGGCCTGTGGGCCGGAGGGGTCTCTGCGGCTGGTGTGGTGGGACTGGAGGGGCTCTGGAGCCATTTGCCATTTCCCTTGGGTTCCTCTTCCAGATGTAAAGATATCAAGAGGTTGCTAGTGAACTTCATGTACCTGCAAAGCCTCCTGCAGCCCAGGAGCAGGTGAGCACAAGAGGGCAGGCCCTTGGCCTGTGTCCCGTGAGCCCCACCAGGGCGGCTCTCTCTGTGGCCGTCCCTGTGCCCACGGCTCCTCGTGCCTGCCCCCGACTGAGTCACGGACCTCCCTGTCGCTCCTGCCCTTCTGCAGCCCGGTGGACTCAGAGCTGACGTCACTCTGCCAGTCAGTCCTGGAGGACTTCAACCTCTGCCTCTTCTACCTGCCCCCGTCCCCCAGCCTCAGCCTGGCCAGCGAGGGCGAGGAGGACTATGAGGGCGGCTACGCTTTCCTCCCGGACCTCCTCATCTTTCAGATGGTCATCATCTGTCTCATGGGCGTGCACAGCTTGAAGAGAGCAGGTAACTCCCTGTGCCCCGCCTTCTCCCCTGGGGCTGCTGGGGGCCTTGCTGCCCAACTTCCAGGAGCATTTGGCTGTGGGTGTGAGGGCCGGGGAACCCTACCCTGAAGGATCTGCTGGGGAAGGAACAGAGGCCACAGCCTATCTCCACCCCCCTCCCAGACACACTCTTGGCCACAGCCCGCAGACAGGAGAGGCAGGATACTTAGCTGATGACCCAGACAGAATTCAGACTTCGCTGCGGGGGCGCTCGGGCAGTTGTGCAGACCTTTCTGCAGCGGGCCACGTGGAGCCGAGTCGGGAGGGAGGGGGCGGCAGGGCCGGTGTGTGGTGCTGGGCTGCGAGGAGGAGCCCGCGTGAAGGCATCAGAGCCAGGGAGAATGGCGTGGGGCTAGAGGATATGCTTACCTGGGCACACGGAGTGGGCTGGTACGTTCTAGACGACGGGATAATCACGCAGAGACCTGAGAAGGCTTTTCTCCTTAGAAGAAGCTTTGAGAAGTAGTTGGATCCTTGGAAGGGTGGAGAACAGGTGAGATGGGGCTGGAGTGAACGGCACCTCCTCCTCACAGCCCTGGGCCCCTGATGCCTGGCTGTCCTGGCTTTAGGCTCCAAGCAATACAGCGCGGCCATTGCCTTCACCCTGGCCCTCTTCTCCCACCTGGTCAACCACGTCAATATACGGCTGCAGGCTGAGCTGGAGGAGGGCGAGAACCCCGTGCCGACGTTCCAGAGCGAAGGCACAGGTGCAGGCTGGGGCGATGCGACCGGCTGGGTCAGCCTGGGGCGGATGACGGAGGGAGGGGGCGTGGGTGTGGCTCGGGAGGAGGTGTTGAAGAGCACCTTCCAACTTCCGGGCTCCAGTTTGTCCCGAGGCCCCGCCTGACTGTCCTCTCTGCACAGATGAGCCCTTGGAGAAGGAGGAGGCGCCAGGCCCTGAGCCCCCTCCCGCAGCACCTCCTGCAGCACCTCCCTCAGGTGAGGTCAGAAAGAGCCGGAAGTTCTCCCGTCTCTCCTGCCTCCGCCGTCGCCGCCACCCACCCAGAGCTGGAGAGGACAGTGACCTGAGCGAAGGCTTCGACTCAGACTCCAGCCACGACTCGGCCAGGGCCAGCGAGGGCTCGGACAGTGGGTCCGACAAGAGTCTCGAAGGTGGGGGAACGGCCTTTGATGCTGAGACAGACTCAGAAATGAACAGCCAGGAGTCCCGGTCAGACCTGGAAGACATGGAGGATGAGGAGGGGACACGGTCCCCAGCCCTGGAGCCTGCTCGGCCCAGGTCAGAGGCTCCCGAGTCTCTCAATGGCCCCCTGGGCCCCGGTGAAGATAGCATTGCCAGCAACCTGCAAGCCATGTCCACCCAGATGTTCCAGACCAAGCGCTGCTTCCGACTGGCCCCCACCTTCAGCAACCTGCTCCTCCAGCCCCCCAGCGAACCTCACATCGTGGCCAGCCGCACACCCTGTGTCAACGGAGATGCGGACAAGCCCTCGGAGCCAGGTAGCTCTTCGGGCTGCTCTGGTCCGCACTTGCCGCCATCGCCCCGAAGAGGCGGCTTGCCTGTCTCTGCAGGAGCCTCCCCGCCCCGCCTCGCTGCCTTCCCTGCTTCCTCTGGTCCGGGCCAGGAGTGTTGTCCTGAGAATCCCCACTGCTGCTGGCGTTCTGCCCCGTGAGTGTGGGGCTTGCCTCCCCACACGACCACTGCCACCGGCCCTCGGCCCACCAGGGGACCTCTCTCCCGAGGCTCTTCCCCACACAGGAGGCGCCCAGTGCCTGCTTTCTCAGGCGCCGGGCTGGACTGTTGTCGGCTGTTGTCTTGTTGAACTTTCTCAGCACTCTTTTGGGGGAAGAGTTCTCATCCCTCTTCTAAATGCTGCCCCTTGCCCCTGGCCTGTTGCTTGGCTCATTCTTACTTGCCCTCTGGCGTTCCCTTAGAAATCACTGGGTCTAGGCTTCTTCTGAGGCCAGGGGAGATTTCCTCCCCGTGGGCTCCTGTAGCCTCTGCCCCGCCACAGCCTCTAGGCCTCTCCCACTCAGGCGTACTTGTCGGTTGGCTTGTCTGTCTCTCCAGCGAGACCATGAGCCTCGTGGGGGCAGGACAGTGTGTGTTTGCTCTGTCCTTGGATTCTCAGTTCCTCACGCCGTGCCTGTACATGGGTGGGACGCAGGGAACGCTTCAGGGATAGAAGCAGCTAGGAAGCCAGGATGCAGAGCTGGAGCGGTCTGCTCCGTGCTCTGACCTGCCAGGTTAAAGAGGTAGGAGGTGGGGGTCGTCCTTTTTTTTTTCTTTTTTTTTTCAAGATTTTATTTATTTATTTGACAGAGAGAGACACAGCGAGAGAAGGAACACAAGCAGGGGGAGTGGGAGAGGGAGAAGCAGACTCCCGCAGAGCAGGGAGCCCGATGCAGGGCTCGGTCCCAGGACCCTGGGACCATGACCTGAGCCGAAGGCAGACACCTAACGACTGAGCCACCCAGGCGCCCCATTTTTTTTTTAATTCAGATTATTTATTAGCATGTGTCTGCGTGAGGGGGGAGAAGCGGAGAGGGAGGGGAAGGGGGAGAGAGAATCCCAAGCTGACTCCGTGCTGAGCGCAGAGCCTGACACGGGGCTCGATCTCACAGACCCTGAGATTGTGACCTGAGCTGAAACCAGGAGTCAGACACTTAACCGAGTGAGCCACCCAGGCACCTTGGGGGTGTTTCTTTTAATTCTGTATGCCTTTTCTCCCTCCCTGACAGCTCCCTTCTGATTGTCTGCCCTGCTTTCTAGCAGAGAGTAGACCTTTTATAAACGCTGGTTGAGAGAATAGCTGTAGACCACCCTCCCAATTTAGCTTGAGACAGAAAGAAGTGTATTTTGTTTTTGTTTTTTGTGTTATTTTATTTTTATTTATTTATTTATTTATTTATTCTTATGTTAATCCCCATACATTACATCATTAGTTTTAGTATTTTATTTTTTTTAAAGATTTTATTTGACAGAGAGAGACACAGCTAGAGAGGGAACACAAGCAGGGGGAGAGGGAGAAGCAGGCCTCCTGCAGAGTGAGGAGCCCAATGCAGGGCTCGATCCCAGGACCCCGGGATCATGACCTGAGCCGAAGGCAGATGCTTAACGACTGGGCCACCCAGGCGCCCCTGTATTTTGTTTTATTTATTCTTTTTCAGTAGGCTCCACACCTGGTGTGGAGCGCAGCACAGGGCTTGAACTCATGACCCTGAGATCAAGACCTGAGCTGAGATCAAGAGTCCAACATTTAACCGACTGAGCCACCTAGGGGCCCCAGAAAGAAACATTTTTTGTTTTTGTTTTTAAGATTTTATTTATCTGTCAGAGCACAAGCAGGGGGAGCGGCAGGCAGAGGGAGATGGAAAAGCAGGCTCCCCACTGAGCAGGGAGCCAGATGCAGGGCTCGATCCCAGGCCCCTGAGATCATGACCTGAGTCGAAGGCAGACGCTTAACCGACTGAGCCACCCAGGCGTCTCAAGAAGGGTGGAGGCAGCAGTCTCTTGGCTTAAAAGCATCAGGTTAGTGGGCGTAGAAGGATTAAGCAGGAGTGCGTAGCGAGTTCCCCATCTTTCACATTAGAACTGCTCCAGAGGGCAGGCAGGGCGAGCGTGCCCCCGGCCTGGAGCTGAAGCCCGATGCCACGTGCCTGCTGTTCATCCTGGCTCTCTGTCCCCCACCCCAGCCTCTGAGGAGGGCTCCGAGTCGGAGGGCAGTGAGTCCAGCGGGCACTCCTGTCGGAATGAGCGCAGCGTCCAGGAGAAGCTACAAGTTTTGGCGGCCGAAGGCTTGCTTCCCGCCGTGAAGGTCTTCCTGGACTGGTTGCGGGCCAACCCTGACCTCATCGTCGTGTGTGCGCAGGTGCGGCACTCCGGGCGTCGGGGGGAAGCACAGCCTGGAGGCCCCTCAGCTGCTTCCATCACCACAGAAGTGACGGCAGGCATCTGCTTTGCGTGGGCCTTAGGCTTTTAACAAGGAAAAGGATTAGACATGATCTCTGCCCTCCAGGAGCCTGTGGCCCGGGCTGAGGCCCAAAGTCCGTGGATGGGGAAAGCGCTTAGTCTGCTTCATGCCTCTCGCACCGGCCGTACCGCCTGTCGTCAGGACTGGGGTCGATGAAGGCGTGTGTGTGAGGGCCGGCCTTGAGCCTGGTCCTGGAGTCCAGAGGGAGGAGGGGGCACCGAGTGGTGCCAGGGAGACGGGACCCAGCGGTGGCAGGACCACCAGACAGGGTGGAGGCGTTGGGGCAGGGGAGCAGTGGGTGGAGGGCATGGTGTCAGGCTGGCGCTGTGGAGGTGGGGGGCGCAGGCGCCTTCTCCCCAGGTTCAGTCTGCCTTGATCCTTGAGGGCCCGGCGGTTTTTTCCCGTGTTGCTTTATCCCAGGAACACATCTGCTGTGCCGTGGAAGACTCCTCCCCTGTAGGTCGCTGTCCTCCCCAGATGAAAGTTGGGGTTAGGGCCAGGCACACCCTTGGGTGCGTGCTTAAGTGTGCTGGCAGCGAGTTACTCACCACCCTTAGTCATCAGGTGTGCTAAAGATGGGGATGTGGGGTCACATTCCCACACAGGTGTCCCAGGATGGGCACACAGAGGGCTGAATGACGGGGAGAAGCCGCCTCCAGCCCTCTAGCTTTTCCCACTCCCAGAATCCAGAGTGTCCTTTCTGTGGCCTCACACCTTCTCCCCATGACCTTGCTGCTGGTGATGAAGTTCAGCCAGGCCCGTGGTTCCCCCTTCATTCCTCATGGGATTAGCTCCCTGTTTTCCAGGTCTCCCAGGAGTCCCCCCTTGGCCTCTTTAGTTAATTTTTCTATCAGATCGCTCTAGGCCTATGGCCATAGCCCCTGGACCCCCCAGGCGTCCTGCTTTTCTCGCCCCCCACTCCGCTGAAGGCCTCCCCTCTCCACAGAGCTCTCAAAGTCTGTGGAATCGCCTGTCTGTGTTGCTGAACCTGTTGCCAGCTGCTGGTGAGCTCCAGGAGTCTGGTGAGTGGGTGCCCAGCACCGCCGCCCTTCCCCTTTCCCTCGTGGCCCCACGAAGCCCAGCCCCCTCCCTGGTAACCCAGCCTGGGGAGAAGGAGGTTAATGGGACTCACCCGCCACCCTGACACACAGCAGCCATTGTGGTGTCTGCGTCTCCGGTTTCCCCCAACACTGCCTCACTGTGGGCAGGTGGCCTGGTTGGCCAGGGAGTGTGCTCCCCGGGGAAGGCCATGGGGCAGGCAGGAGCGGAGAGAGGCGAGCCTGAGAGCCAGCCCCGGTTGCTGAGAGTCCTCCTGGGCCTCCAGAGCTCACCTCCTCCTGCCACCTGCAGCTGCACCTGTCCTCTGGTTCCCACCTCTGGCCTCACCTGAGAGGTGTGTACGTCCCCCTCCAGAGCCTGCCTCGGGTCCACCCTGGTGTCGGGGAGCCTTTTGCATCGGAGCCCATTGCTCCCCATGCCTGCCCTGCTCCCCCAACCCCACCAGCTCTGGTCTCCGCGAGCCATGTGGGATGGCTCTGTGTGCTCATCTCCCTGTTCTCCCAGGGGAAGGGCTGTGTTCCTCTGGGGGCTCCCACAGGGCAGGTGGTCTCACGCGTCTTCTCTCCAGGCCTGGCCCTGTGTCCCGAGGTCCAAGACCTTCTCGAAGGTTGTGAACTGCCTGACCTGCCCTCCAGCCTGCTGCTCCCAGAGGACACAGCCCTTCGTAATCTGCCTCCCCTCCGGGCTGCCCATCGACGCTTTAACTTTGACACGGATCGGTCCCTGCTTAGCACCTTAGAGGAGGTGAGCATGGCGTTTCTGACGCCACCAGCTCTGTTGTTAGTCCAGCCCCACAGCGAAGCAGGTGGCCCTCCTGTCCAGACAGGCAGGGTGTCCTCAGGGCTGGGCTGGCCGTGCCTCCTTCGTGAGCCGCGGAGCTTGCTCCCCTTCCCGCGGGCTGCTCCTTTATGGGGTGTCTGCTCGTGGGCTTCCCTCCACCATGTCCACCTTTTGCAGAGGGTGGAATGGGGGGGGCCATTAGGGCTTAGGAGCTGTTCTCATGCTCTTCTCCACTCTGGGTACAGTGTCCTGTGAGCTGGATAGGAGGCCGTCGAGAGCTGGAAGGGGGAATGCTGCCCGCCCAGGCCGGTCACCCTTGCGTCTGCCTTCCGGAGTGGGCCGCCTGGGGACGGCAGGGGAAGCAGAGCAGACAGGCTCCCGGCGCCCTCGCCGGCACTCGCATGGGCTTCTTGCTTGCTCCTCTCCAGCCAGAGCACCTTGGCTCTAGTCTGTTTCATATTTTAGGGTTCTAGAGATTTTTGTTTGATGGGGAAGAATTGTTTTGCCAACCAAAAAAGTGGCTCAGTTCCCTCGTTTTTCCACGCAAGACCCCAAGGAGGGAGGTGGCGTGAGCGCCCAGGTCCTCCCATTCTCAGCCTGGTGCACTGCCTATTCTGTCTCCACCTGAGTCCTGGTTCACTAGTCCTGCCTGGAGTCTCCTTTCCTGGCATCTCGAGGCTCTGGGTCTCGGGGCTCCCCTCTCCCACCCTCCAGACCACTGGCCTTTCCAAGGAGCCCCCGCCTGACCGGCTCCCGCATCCCCTCACAGTCGGTCGTGCGCATTTGCTGCATCCGCAGCTTTGGCCACTTCGTGGCCCGCCTGCAAGGCAGCATCCTGCAGTTCAGCACGGAGGCCGGCATTTTCGTGAGCATCGCCCAGTCGGAGCAGGAGGGCGTGCTGCAACAGGCCCAGGCGCAGTTCCGCATGGTGAGTTGTCCTGCCTGCCCTCCCTGTGTGCCCCGCTCCCGCCGGGCACGCTGAGAAAGCAAGCCTAAGAGGCCCCTGATGGACTGGGGGCCCCTGATGGAAGAGCGCAGTGATGGGGGCTGTGGGTGGGCCAGCAGACAGGGAGGGAGCGGTGCTTTGAGTAGAGGCAGCGTGGCACCAGGCCTGTGTCCCGACTGCCTGGGCTTAAGGGCCGTCTCTGTCCCCCCCCCCCCCCCGAGTCCGAGCTCCTTGCTAAGCCTGTGTCATAGGGTAGTTGTGACGCTAGGAGGAGCGTGTGTCTCGGGCACCGTGCGTGCTCAGCCGGTGCTCCTGGCCCTTCCTCTCTGGGGGCTGCAGACTGGGGGCGGGGGGAGTGGCAGGATCCGGGTATCAGATGCCAGGCAGGATCCTTTCCTCCAGGAGCCCCAGAAAATAGGTGGCCAGGGTTACCTCCTCTCCATTCAGAATCTGGTCCCCACACTGACCGAGCGTCTGCTCTGTGCCGGGCCTGTCTGCTCTGTGGGTACCGGGGTCACAGCAGCAAACAAAATAGTCTCTTTGTGGGGCTGACGCTCAGGGAGCAAAGTCCAGGCTCTGCGCCGGGGCCTGCCCCGCTCTGAGCGCGCTCTCCTCCCAGCTGGATGGCAGTACATTCGGGGGGGGGGGGGCGTCTGGCACTGACACAGCCCACGTGTCTCTGCAAACGTCCATGGTTCTTCTTCGTCCCAAGCTGCAGGCCTCCCGGCCTCTCTGAGCACCCCCTTCCTGCGGATGTTGCACGTGGCTGGGAAGGAGCAAAGGCTCACCAGAAACTCCCTTCTTTGCAATCTTAAAAGCAAGCTCGTTTTGTTCAAAAAAAACACCTTTTGTGTTAATGCTTTTGTTGCTGTTCTGTAGAGGAAAACGCATAATTACAAAGGTAATCATGGGGAAATTACACAGCTTTAAAAAGTGGTAGCTTTTGCAGGCATTTCCTTTAGCTTAAAGCTCCAAGACTCTTCCTCAGGGACAGGGAGCACCTGAAAGCCCCTCGCGGGTGGTGCTGGACCCTGAGGTCACATCGTCTGCTGGGACTGCCCCCTGCACTGCTGAGTGGCACATGTCCACCCTTCATCCCTTAGCAGCAATCGTGGCCATCCCCATATTGACATCTGCCATCACGTATTGAGAGCTTTCTGCGTGCCAAGCCGAGTTGGCCCGGGACAGCTCATTCGACCTTGGGCGCAGCTCTGCGAGGTGCTCTTACCCTCTCCTGCACTCGCCCAGGGCGCACAGAACCACGGAAGACAGACTGTCCGTGGCAGAGCCAGGGCTCTGGGATTGGGCAGACTGGCTCTTCTAAGCTGCCATGGGGCGCGGCTTCTCTGCGGGCCCACTGGGTGCCAGGGGCCGCTGCTCCTGCTTTGGGACGCCAGCATCTGCCCGGGTTAGGGACCCATCTTTCCTGTGGTTCCTCAGGTGTTCCCTGAGGACGGCAGAGGCCCACATCTCTGAGCCGCTGGCCCGGGGATGCCAGAGCCCGAGGGTGGTGCAGCTCTGCCCTTCCTGGATCCAGATGGATGCCCGCTCCCCCCCCCCCCCAGCAGAGGGGCATCACAATTCCAATTCTAGCCTGAAAGGCTGCTCCCTGGGCTTGATTCCTACAGACAGCGCTCCCCGTCCTCGCCAGTCCACCGGCGGTGCCTGCTCGGGTGCCTCCTCCTCTCCTTGCTGCACCCGGGTTTCTCCAAGGGGCCGCTCTGTCATGCAGACTCTGCAGGGACGTAGGTGCATCTTGCACAACCAAGACGTCGGGACGGTGCAGTACTGTTAACCATAGACTTTTTTCAGATTTCACTAGATTTTCTACTGACGTCTGTTTTCTTTTTTGTTTTTTTAAAGATTTTATTTATTTATTAGAGAGGGAGCAGGAGGAAGAGAGCACGAGCAGGGGGAGGGGCAGAGGGAGAGGCCAAGCAGGGAGCGCGATGCGGGGCTCGACCCCAGGACCCAGGGACCATGACCTGAGCTGAAGGCAGATGCTTAATGACTGAGCCACCCAGGGACCCCTAATGTCTGTTTTCTTTCCCAGGCTCTCCCATTATGTTGGGTTGTGTGCCTCCTGGGTCTGCTCTGGGCTGTGACAGTTCCTCAGTTTTCCTTTCGTGACCTTGACACTTCAGAGGAGTATTGGTCAATTATTTTGTAGGATGTCACTCAACCTGGCTTTGTCCAGACACGTCTTGGCCACGTGTTCTCGTGGTTAGAATGTGATTATACATTCAGGCTTAATGTTGTAAAGCACCGCTCTGAGGATGTCACTTTGCCCATCAGAGAGCCTTCGGTGGCCACCTCCCAGCTGATATTTAAGGATAAGTCCCCATCCTTAATCTCGTCTTAATTTTTTTTTTTTAAGATTTTATTTATTTGGCAGCGAGAGAGGGAACACAAGCAGGGGGAGTGGGAGAGGGAGAAGCAGGCTTCCCGCTGAGCAGGGAGCCTGATGTGGGGCCATGACCTGAGCCGAAGGCAGACGCTTAACGACTGAGCCACCCAGGCGCCCCCTTAATCTCATCTTTACACCACGTTAGGGAATTTGGGCTTCATCCAGAAGACAGAAGGAAACCATCAGAGGACTTTTTTTTTTTTTTTAAGATTTTATTTATTTATTTGAGACAGAATGAGAGAGAGAGAGCACATGAGAGGGGGGAGGGTCAGAGGGAGAAGCAGACTCCCTGCCGAGCAGGGAGCCCGATGCGGGACTCGATCCTGGGACTCCAGGATCATGACCTGAGCCGAAGGCAGTCGCTTAACCAACTGAGCCACCCAGGCGCCCCATCAGAGGACTTTTAATCGGGGCCACGGTGCACAGCAGATGGCGTCTGGTTGCCGGCGGGGAAGGTGGCTGGGGGTAGGGGCGCGGGCCAGGGAGGAGGAGGTGGGAGGAACCAGCTTAGGGGGTCACGCGGTGGAGGGGAGCGGAAGGGTGTGAGCGATTTTTAGGCGGTGCGGTCGGCAGGACGGGGAAGCGGTGACGGGGAGCCGTGAGGGAACGGTCGGTCACAGCCCGCTTCGCCGCCGCTGCCTCGTGCACATGGTGGCTGGTTTCCCACATCCGGGAACCACCAGAAGGGCAGCAGCAAGTTTGGAGGAGCGGGGGGCGGGGGCTGTGTGGGCTGGAGCTGCGGATTTGGAAGAAGTTGGCGAGTGGATGGTGATAGAAGGTGGGGTGTGCGGGGACCGCACGGAGCAGAGGGGCAGAGCGGGAAGCCTGACGTGCAGCCAGGCGCTCCTCTCCGAGCGCCTGGGCCAGCGAGAGCTTCAGCGCGGGTCCCGGGTCCTTCTCCGCCAGAGGAGTGGTTTGTCTCCCGAGCCTCTCTTGGCGCGAGCGAGAGAGCTGACTTCACATGAGGGCTTCCTGTTTCAGACCCTGGGAGTTCTTCTCAGATAATCTGTTACACCTCTTGATCGCTGGGGAAAGGACTGTGGCCCCAGCTCTTGGTCCCAAGCTTAGCATGTGTTTCTCCTCATAGGCACAGGAGGAAGCCCGTCGGAACAGGCTGATGAGAGACATGGCCCAGCTGCGACTTCAGGTGGGCAGTCGGGACCCAGCTGCTCCTGTTCTTGATCTGGTCATTGGCCAGGCCCCAGCGGCAGACCATCCCCTCCAGCCGCTGCCCCCTGCTCTGTTGCACAGCTCCCGTTTGGTTCCGCTGCCTCCCCTACCCCCGTTCCACTGTGCCCCCCCCAGCTCTGTTCCGTCTCCCCGCTTCTGTGGTGGCCTTCACTTTAACCGCATCGCCTCCCAGAATTCCTTTCCGTGCCCATTTCCTCACTGAGCCTTGATGGCCCCTTTCTGCCTTCTCTGCTGTCTTTCCTTTCTCTTCTCCTTCCCTTCTTCCCGCCCCCCTTTCCTCCAAGGCCTTGGTGTAGGGAGCCCCCTGCCCCCTTTGCAGCAGGAGATGCCCCATGAGGGCCCCTTTGGGTTCCATCCTCCCCGCCCAGGCTGCAGGGCCCACGCAGCCCCACACTCTGCCCTCTGTCCTCAGCTCGAGGTCTCTCAGCTGGAAGGGAGCCTGCAGCAGCCCAAGGCCCAGTCGGCAATGTCTCCCTACCTCGTCCCCGACACCCAGGCCCTCTGCCACCACCTCCCGGTCATCCGCCAGCTGGCCACCAGCGGCCGCTTCATTGTCATCATCCCAAGGACAGGTAGGCGTGCTGGGAGGTGGGGCAGGGTGTGGCTAAGAAGAGACTTCGGCTTGCGATGGAGAAGTGCTCATGGGGGCCCAGTTTCCATACCGTGGCCTCGGTCAGGTCCTGCCACCTTTCTAAAGCTCGGTCACTTCGTCTGTGGAACGCGCGTGACCGTCCCTGTTAAATTCTGACTCGCGAGATGGTTAGAAATGAGAGGAAAATCTAAGCGAACGCACTTGCTCGAGTGCCGGCTCTGCTGCTCGCAGAAGGCCGTGCTTCGGAAGAGCTCGGAGCCGCGTAGGAGCCCCGGGCCCTGCTTCTCCTGCAGCGGGGGGCTGGGGGACCCCCGCGAGCTCAGCCGCTTCCTGCGGAGCCCTGGGCCACAGCAGCGAGAGCTCACCTGTTGCATCCTTCCCCACCCCCACCTTGTCCTCCAGTGATCGATGGCCTGGACTTGCTGAAGAAGGAACACCCAGGGGCCCGGGATGGGATCCGATACTTGGAGGCAGAGTTTAAGAAAGGAAACAGGTGAGTGTGGGCCTGGCTGGGCCTCTCTCGAGCCCCGGGTCAGGCTCCCCGACAAGAGTGTTTGTCCCTGGCTCCCCACCAGTAAGACACACACTTGCAGAGATGAGATTACAGGTCAGGGTCTCAGGTGTGGATGGAGGGTGGTCACGGGGGACACCGACCTGCTGTCTCTTTGCCTCTGGGGCAGACACGAGGTCAGCATCAGCAGGGAGATGGGGGCAGGACCTTCCCTTCCCCCCAGCTCTGGGCTGTGGGCTCCTTGGCAGGAGTTTCTGCTGTTTTAGGGTTGGGCCGCGTGATCAGGGGTACCAGGGTGCCCTCCCCGTTGCAGCTAGCCAGGGACTGGCAGGTGGCGGCGTGTTGGTGCTCAGGCCCACACATGCCTGCCCTCCTGCGCTCCGGGGCTGGGAGAGTAGCGGGCGGCGGGCGCAGTAGAGGGAGAAACTGGCCCTTGCTCCCCGGCTCCCCTGCCGCCTCTGCCCGGGCAGGAAGCCGCACAAAGCCTGCTTGTTTGGACCTTGTCTGCAGAAGCCCTGACTTGAAAAGCATCTGCTGTTTCTCCCTTCTCAGCTCCTCCCCTGGGAGGAACCGAAGGATCGATGTTATCAGGAGGAGGAAAAGCGAGCTGGGCTCAGTGGCCAGGAAGCTCCTTTGAAATGGCTCCCAACAGAGCTGTGATGGGAGAGACTGGGCCCCCTCCCCTGGGCCACAGCGAGGTGCTTTGTGGGAGGCGCTCCGCCTCCTCTGACCCCCCCCTCCCGCCCTGCTGTCTCCCTCGCAGGTATATTCGCTGCCAGAAAGAGGTGGGAAAGAGCTTCGAGCGGCATAAGCTGAAGAGGCAGGATGCAGACGCCTGGTAAAATGCCAGCCCCGTGCTCCTAGAACCTCAGCTAGGCTGTCCGCCTCGCTCCTCTCCGACCTCTCCCTGGGCCAGATGGTCCTGCAGCAGCTAGAGGGACCAGCCTGGTCACGCTCAGCCCGCCAGGGCGTCCTGCGCCTGTCCCCTGCGGGGCGGGAGAAGGGGCTCTAGCCCCGGAGCCCCTGTGGCTCTGAGATGCCGGGGCTTGGTGTCCCCGCTCAGTGTCCCTCTGCCCACTCCCTGAGGACACTCTCCAGAACCACTGCCCTGGCCGCCTGGTTTCTCCTGCTCGCTCTCCTGCTGCCCTCCCTGTCCCCAGCTTCCCCTGGGCCCTGGGGATCCTGGCGTCCGGGCTGCGCTCATGCTGGGGCTTGGCCCACCTCCTCTTCCTACCAGGACTCTCTATAAGATCCTGGACAGCTGCAAACAGTTGACTCTGGCCCAGGGGGCAGGTGAGGAGGACCCGAGCGGCATGGTGACCATCGTCACAGGCCTTCCACTGGACAACCCCGGTGCGCTCTCAGGCCCTATGCAGGTAGGTCCGTGAGGTGGGGGGATAGGGGTGAATGGGGAAGAGGTGCAAAGGGACTCTCTTCTCAGAACACTCCACACACTTGCTTTTCTTGCTTCCCCCATCCGTTAGGCAGCTCTGCAGGCCGCCGCACACGCCAGTGTGGACATCAAGAATGTTCTGGACTTCTACAAGCAGTGGAAGGAGATTGGTTGAGACGGACCCCCAGGCCCTGCAGTGGGGCTGCATCCAGATCTCTCCTGCCCTCCCTGGCAGCCAGGACCACCACCTGTAGTCACCCCACCACACGCAGACTCACGCACGCACGCAGGAAGGAAGCCCAGCTGCACACAGGCCGCAGGGAGGGCCCGGGAGCCACAGGGAGGGCCCAGAGCCGGCTGGGAGGGCGGGTCCCCCTGTCGCCAAGACGACGTCAGGAAAGTGGGGGAAGTGCTGGGCGCAGGAGAGGCCTGTGGGCCCCCAGCCAGCCCTTCTGCCTCAGCCCCCTGCTGTCACCAGGGGCAGGTGGCAGGCGTGGGCGTCTGCGTTCCATTGGAGTGGTTTGTGGACCTCTGAGGGGAAGGGACAGCAGAAGGGCCCCCCTTCCTCACTCAAGACGCAGGGTGGTTGGCGTCAGGAGTTGGATCCTCTGGTGCCAGGGGAGGAATTGGGTAACACCGGATGTGTGGGTGGTTCTCTGCAGACCCTTCCCCTCCTGGAGGACCCCCCATCCTCCCCTCCCTTTGCACAGGCGGGGGCAGTTCTGGAGCCATGGGGACTCTTCCAGAAGAGGGCCTGGAGCTGCTGGCACCAAGAGCAGGGCCAGGGCTCGCCCCCTCCTGCTGCTGTGGGAGCCACGCACCCAGCCGCCCCACTTCTGCCCTCGCTCCGCGTCTGCCCAGCTTCCAGGGCACGGAGCAGGCCCCTCTTGACGGCAGGCTGGCCCCGTGGGCCAGCGAGGGTCCCGGGCCCACCAGCCCCACAGTCGTGATCTGTGCAGGGGGCGGAGTGCGATGCCAGGAAGGGGGGGGTGCGGTGCCAGGCCACCAGCCCCCTGACGGTCTGGGAGAGGCCTGCGTGGAGGTGGGCCGCAGAGAGGAGGGGCCCGTCGAGCTGCCTGGTCGGGGGCCTGCTGTCCTACTGGGGCTGAGCATGGGGCTCGCTTGCTCGTGGCCGGTGGCGAGGTGAACGCGGGAGCCGAGATCATGAATCGCTCAGGGCAGGCGTGGGGGAGGCTCTGGCCCGGGCCGCCTCGGCCCCTTGCCCTGGGGCTGGCCAGGAGCTCGTGGGAGGGGGCGGCGGGGCTCGGCTCTGCCGCCCCCACCCCAGCGCTAGCCTAGCTTCCCAGGCTGTTCTCAGAGGAGAGCAGGCTTCTTGCCTCCTTCCTCTAAGACAGCAAGTCTGGGACGACCTGGGGGCAGTGGGGTCACCCCGACTCCCAGTCCCTGGCAGAGACTGAGACTAAAGCATCACTTAATAAAGATCCCTCGAAGCCCACCCCGTCTCCTGGTGCCGTTCTGTCCAGTTGTACTGGGATGCGGGCGCTTTCTTGCCGAAACGGCGTCTCGGGAAGGTTTCTCCGAGGCGACCCCTCGACGCAAGAAGCCAGCAACTCGGGCGGGAGCTCTGGGGCTGGTTGTGTGGGCGGCACCCCCCCCATGCGCTGGCCCCGTGAGCACCTGGTGCCTTCGCAGGGGCGCTGGGTGCCAGCTCGGGGAAGACTGGATGGAGCTCTTCCTCCGGGGGCCGTGGGCGGGAGCCTGGAGACCAGCCTCTGGAGCCTCGGCCCCCGTCCCCCTGCCAGGACCAGCTCGTCCAGTGTGTCGGGGTGAACAGGCACCCGGCTTCCCCGGTGCTTCACAGCACCTCCTGAAGGCCTTCGCTCTGGGCTCTGCCCGGCACTGGGCGCTAAGAGGCACCGGAGCCCAGGGAGAGGGGCCTTCGGAGGTCACAAGTCGGGACTTGGGATTCCTGTGCCCAGCCTGAGGCAGAGCCCCCCGCTCCTGGCAGGAGCTGACCCCTCCGGCAGCCTGGCCTGCGGGGGGCTCGGCGTCGCCTTGCCTGTTGTAGCCAGTCTGATGTCCGTGGGCTTGGGTCAAGCTGGAGGGGCTGGCTGTGTGCAGGAGGCCGAGTGAGCTGCCTGCTAATGGGGCTGGGCCACCCCACGCTGCGCCCTGGGGACTGGACAAGGCTGGGATTGTTCCCCGGCTCCCCTTTGTCTCACTCCCCGCCCGGGCCAGGCCTGCCTGCCCGCCCACCACTCTCTCCCTCCCCGCAGCCTGGCTGGCTGGAGCCTGGGACTCTGCCGGAGGAGCCCTGGGCCTGCCGACCCACCGGCTTAGGAGCGCCCACCAAGCTCTGGGTAAGGCAGCTCAGCTGGGGCGTGACGCCTGCCCTGGGGGACCCGAAGTAAAGCGCCTGCTCCAGCCCGCTCCTCTGTTCCCATGGCCACAGCACACAGCCCTGCGGAGACCCTAAGCCCTGCGGCTAAAGGAAGGGACCCTGAGGGGAGCTAGGCCCCAGCGTCTTCACTCTCACCCGTGCCCCAGGGAGGTGGGCAGCACGCAGGATGGGTCGGACCAGCCCCATCCCACTCGTGGGAGGGGCGGGGATACCCGGGAGGCCTCGGCTCAAAGCTCGGCTGGGGCCCAGGGACAGGAGCCCGGGGTCCGCCCCTGCCCAGCAGGGCCGCCAGCACCCAGCTCGGAGGCGGAGAGGGCCTGGCAGGAGCAGAGGCTTGGGGGGCCCGCCCGCGGAGTGAGGTCCCCAGTGGGCGGCACACACGCAGACCGCCACCGGGGGAGGCCGGAAGACGGGCGGGGCCGGGCTGTATTGTCGCCGCGCGGTCTGGGCCGGGAGGGGGAGGGTCTTCTTCTCCCTCCCCGGGGGCGGCTCCACCCGCCCGGCTGGCCCAGCCCCTCCACCGGTGCCAAGGAATGTGCCGGGGAGGGGCGGGCGGGGCAGCGGAGCCGCGGCCGCGGGAGGCAGCGCACAGGTCTGGAGCTGAGGGGTACGGGGCTCAGGAGGGTCGGGGACCCCCGGGGCGCATGAGAAGTCCTTAGAGAAGAGCCAGACACCCCGCTAATTCGTTGCCCCTCCCACAGCCATCTGGCCTCTCCAGGAGTTCTCGGCAGCACCATCCGCTGGCTGTGCTCAGCCCCGGCTCTGTGGGCCAAGGGGCGTTCTGGTGGGGGGCAGGGGGTGCGTGAGCGCTCCCTGCACTGACCTCCCTGACTCAGGCTTCCCCGGAGACAGAAACTGGGGGCTGGGGACCCGGATCCAGGGTCTGGGGCTACTAACCGAGGCCGCCTTCGGGCTGGGGAGCACCCTGCCCTCAGTCCGTCCTGGGCTGAAGCTGAGCAGCCCCGGGGGGCCGGGGGCTGGGGGGGTGCTGAATACTCCAGGCTGGGATGGAGAGGGGGTCACGTGGTACGAGGACGGGGAAGCCAGCTCCCACCCACTCGTACAGGTGCGGGCACATCCCACCCTGGGTCCCAGTGACCAGGTCCGGCCTGGACCAGGGTGAGAAGGGGCCTGTGGATGGGGACAGATACCTGATGCCCTCACTCCGCACTTTGTCTCTAGGTCACAGTGCGGAGGTGCCGGGCCACCATGCTCAGTCTCAAGCTGCCCCAACTCCTTCGAGTCCACCAGGTCCCTCGGGTGAGGGGCTTGACCCACCAACTCCCACTCGCCAGGCTACTGACTGGGGCAGAGGCTCTTCCCTTTGAGCAGTTGGGCATGGGTGAGGGGGGCTCCTCCCTGCAGGCCGTCTTATCCCTGCCACCCCTCTGCTCTCTAAGGAACCTGCTGGCCACCCCTCCCTAGAGCCCAGAATGCTCCTCCACCCAGAGTCCCCTTCTTCCCCGGGCGCCCCAGCCCATGCCTCCTCTCTGGTCCCCTTCCCGCTGCCTCCTCGCTTTCTCCTCTGCTCTCTGGGCATTTGGGACCTGCGGCAAGATGGGGGTCGGATTTGGTTTGGCTTTGGGGCCGTGGTGACCTCCAGCCCGTTCTCTTCGACGCCGCTTGCAGAGATCGCTCCCGGGGAGGAAGGAGCGGGCCCAGTGACGCCCCTCCTGTGTCCCCCCCGCCCCGCCCCGCCCCGCACAGGTGTTCTGGGAAGACGGCATCATGTCTGGCTACCGCCGCCCCACCAGCTCGGCCCGGGACTGTGTCCTCAGCTCCTTCCAGATGACCAACGAGACGGTCAACATCTGGACTCACTTCCTGCCCACCTGGTGAGCGGCGCCCCGAGGGGGTCCTCGGCGGGCGGGGGCGGTGGGCGGCGGGCCTGAGCTCCTGCCCGCCGCAGGTACTTCGTGTGGCGCCTGCTGGCGCTGGCGGGGGGCCCGGGCTTCCGGGCGGAGCCGTACCACCGGCCGCTGCTCGTCTTCCTGCTGCCCGCCTGCCTCTACCCCTTCGCGTCGTGCTGCGCGCACACCTTCAGCTCCATGTCGCCCCGCGCGCGCCACATCTGCTACTTCCTGGACTACGGCGCGCTCAGCCTCTACAGCCTGGGTGAGCCCCGCGGGGCCGGGGCGGGGCCGGCGCGCTCGGGGGCGGGGCGGGGGCGGGGCCCGGGTGCTGGGGGGCGGGGCCGGGCGCGCCCTCGGGAACCTCAGCTGCAGCCCCGCCCCTTCCTCCCCAGGCTGCGCCTTCCCCTACGCCGCCTACTCCATGCCGGCCTCCTGGCTGCACAGCCGCCTGCACCAGCTCTTTGTGCCTGCCGCCGCACTCAATTCCTTCCTGTGCACCAGCCTCTCCTGCTACTCCCGGTGGGTGCTCCGCCAGTGCGGAAGGGGAAGGCGGAGGGACGGGACAGGGCACCCCCCAGACGCGCCGCCGGCTCTGGACCATTAGCAACAATGGCCCGGCTTATTGAGGGCTCACCGGGTGTCGCTCCTGCGGGCCAGCACCAAACCTGCGCTGTCTCCTTGAACGCTCACAGCCACCCCAGAGGGGGCAGGTGTCTACCCCCTCACAGACGTGGCCATTTCCAGAGGGGTCACATGCCCTAAGGGCTTTCACAGCCACTAGGCTACAGTGACATTCCATCTTGGCCAAAGGACCCCTGACCTTCGGTGACCGCCCCCCGAGAAAGGATGGTGAGCAGCCTTTCCCTCCCGCCTCCCAGGTTCCCGGAGCTAGAAAGCCCTGGGCTCAGTAAAGTCCTCCGCACGACTGCCTTCACCTATCCCTTCCTGTTCGACAACCTCCCTCTCTTCTACCGGGTAAGGGAGGCTGGGGTCCTGCCCTCCCCGCGCCCCAGACCCTCACCCCCAGAGGCCCTCCCCACCAGCTCTGCTTGTCCTCTGCCAGCTTGGACTGTGCTGGGACAGGGACCCCAGCTGCGGGCAGGAGGCGCTGAGCGCCGACCACAGCTACCATCTCCTCTGTGCGCTGCTCACTGGCTTCCTCTTCGCCTCCCACCTGCCCGAGCGGCTGGCCCCAGGGCGCTTTGACTACATCGGTGAGAGCTCGAGGGTGGTCCCCATCCAGGAAGGGGTGAGGGGACACAGCGTCCTAGAGTACAGAGTGAACAGAGTAATGGGGTATCACGGCCAGGGAGAGTGCCCGCGGTCCAGGCTCCCCCGCTCCTCAGATAACAAACTGGTAGCTTGGGTGCCGGGGGCCTTGCAGGTTCTCTTATTCCCAGTTCAGGGGGCAGCCCGCCCCGACGACGAAGTAGGGCAGCCGTGGGAACGGGGTCCATGCCCTAAGCCGCCCGCCCCCCGCAACAGGCCACAGCCACCAGCTCTTCCACATCTGCGCTGTGCTGGGCACCCACTTCCAGCTGGAGGCAGTGCTCGCTGACATGGGGTCTCGCCGAGCCTGGCTGGCCACGCAGGAACCCCCCCTGGGCCTGGCGGGCACGGTGGCCACGCTGGGCCTGGCGGTGGCCGGGAACCTGCTCATCATTGCTGCCTTCACAAGCTCCCTGTTTCGGGCCCCCAGCACCTGCCCCCTGCTGCACGGCGGCCCCCTGGAGGGGGGTATGAAGGCCAGACAGCAGTGAGGCCCCGTCTCTGAGCCTGCCCTGGGGGAAGGCAGAGGCCAGGCCCCGGTGCTGGGGAGGAGCCCCGACTCGGGCCTGACGGAGGTGGGGCACATCGGAGCCTGGAGCCAAGAGTGGCTGCGGAGAGCGAGCAGAGGAGAGGAGGGGGCAGGGGTGGTGCTGGCAGCAAGCAGGAGGGTCAGCAAGGGTGCGCTCAAGGGGGCCGGGGCAAGTGCTGAGGGTCTGAGAGGGGCAGCGCACGTGTCCAGGCTGGAGCTGGGGACAGGGCGGTGCCAGGGTCCTCACACCTGCTCCTGTTCCTGCCTGCAAGTCTCTGCCAAGCCCAGGGGAGCTCTAACACGACTAACCTAGGCCCACCCCGCGTGCTCGTGCGACAGGCCTGGAGACCCACGGTTGCCCTCGCCTCCCAAACCGGGCAGCACCATCTCCTGACAGCTCTCAGCCCACGGGCAAGAGTCTGTCTGCCCTGCTCACAGCTGTGTGCTCAAGGTGTCCAGGCCTTTGGGCCTCCGTGGGTGTCCTGGATGGTGCGGTGGGCTGGGTGGGCGGAGGGGTGCTGGGCTAGAGGGGGAACCCTAATAATTAGACTTTTAGGAAGCTCCTTTCGATGCTTCCAGATGAGGCGGGTACAAATAAATCAGTCGACAGCAGATTTGGGGAAGTACTTTCTGAGACTGAAGAGGGTACACCTCCTCTCCACTCCCATCCACCGCCCCCAAACTCCACAGATGGACAAAGACTCGCAGCCCCACCAATTCCTCTTCCGGAGTTTATTCTGGAGCAGCTGGGATGATGGGGACCCCACACTTGCGGGGCAGGGGGGCCGGGGAGAGGGGAGGGGAGCCAGGGTGGGGGCGCTGCCAGCCAGGCCAGCGGGGCTGCCTGCTCTAGACCGTGCCATAGAAGCGCTGGTAAGCGTCCTGGAAGCCGATGTGGTCAGCCAGCTCGTCACAGTGGGGGTTGAGCTCGCAGACTTCCCTCTTGAGCTCCAGGGGATCCGGGTAGGGGGCTGGGGCTCTGACACGCCAAGAGCGCGCCATCAGCCTCCACGACAAATGCCCGCCTCCTCCTCCCACGGCCCTGGGGGCTCCGCGGAGCCCTGGGCAGGGGGCTGCCCTCTCCCCGCCCATCCCCCAGGCTGGGCCCTGGAGAGCACTCACCCCAGCCAGGGGTCCAGGTAACGCCGGAGCCTCCTCACCACCTCGCTGCCCTCCTGCTTGGACACGAAGACTGTGGAGCAGAAAGGCAGGATCAGGTGGCTCAGGGCCTGGGAAGCACGGCGGGCAGCCCCGTGGAGTGATGCGCGCCCGCCCCCCACCAGGCCCTGCCTCATACCTGCACCTCTGCGGGACTCCGCACCGCTGGGCTTCGCATCTGCAAAGGAGAGGGCCCGGTTCACCCCTGCTCGTCCCTGGGGCTCCCCCACCAGGACAGAGCCTGCAGGAGGGTGGCTGGACCGGAGGCGGGGCACTCACCTGCTGCGCCAGCTAGGAAGAGTGCGACCAGGGCCAGTAGGGCGAGGACGGTCACGGGCCTCATGGCGGGTGTGTCCTGTCTGTCCGTGTCTGGGAGCGGCTGCCGGGCTGCTGCTGGGCCTCAGCTGGTCTGATTCTGGCCCTGCAGCCAGCACCCTTTATACTCTGGGTTGTGCCCTGGAGGCGAGGGGGGGGCACCCACCATGCTGTGGGTGGGTCACGGGAGGATCCACCAGGGCTATTTGGAAGTCATCCCCCCCAGCTCTGAAGGCCAAACCCCAAAGGATGTTGTGGTTGGAACTAGAGCTGCCTGGGCAGGCCCAGCCCCTCCCCAAGGGGTGCACCCCAAGTCCTCAGCTCCAGCCTGAGTTTGAGCATCAGCAGGGCAGGCCGGGAGAGGCGGGAGGGGAGCCTGGGGAGAAAGGGGGCTCCAGGTCTAAAACAGACTCCAGTAGGGCTGGGCTGCCTCTGGAAGGCTGTGATTTGCACTGCTGGCCCCAAGGGCAGGAGCCAAACCGCAGGGAGGGAGGGGCCCGAGGCAGCAATGCCCTGGTTCACCCGGAGGCAGAGGTGCCCTGCCCCTGCGGCCAGCAACGCCCAGTAACAGCAGGCCAGGGACCCGAAACCGTTGAGGTGGGCTGTCAGATAAAGACAGCTCTTCTGTTCAGGGCAGTGGGGACCCTCTCCCAGCGCCCCTCGCAGGGGGAGAGCAGGGCCTGTGAGGAGCCGGGAGACGGAGCGCACCTCTGACCCTCTGACCCTCCTCCTGCCCTGACGGCCTCCTCAAGGTTAACAACTGTGGGGGCCTATCAAGACACGGACGTCCAGTCCGAAAAACCCCATCCCAGCACAGCTGAGGGCCACGCCCACTCAGCCCCGCCTGGAGGGAGGACGTCCTCGAGCCCGGCCTCACTGCCCACCCCATGGCCTGCAGCCGGGCACGAGGGGGGTCTCCCGTGTGAATGCTGCGCCCCCACTGGGCTCAGTGTCCCCAGTGCCCCCAGACAGACCCAACCAAGCCTCCCCAGGGTGAGGCCCTCTCCAGGGAAAACAGTTTTGCGCCCCGCGTGTACCCATCCACTTCACCGGCGGGTCAGAGGAAGCGCCCATCTGCCTGTGTGTGCATGAGCTCACCACGCGCAACACTGAGGGAGGCCCGCCCGGGGCTTTCTCACAATGAACCCGAGTGGCAAAGAGAAGGGTGGAACCCAGGAGTCCTGGTCTCCATGCCGAGGGGCTCGCTGCCCCCCTGCACGTGATGGTCAGGTGCGCCCCCACCAGCCCACCCCAGCCTGGAGGCCCCCAGAGCAGCGCTGGGGCCTGGCGGGGGGCCTGGCGGGGAGCCCTGGCCCAGGAGAGGCTGGAGAGACCGAGCAGAGGAAGCATCCTCACAGATTACAGTGGAGGAAATTTATTTATGGATGTGGGGAGAACATGGCACAGTCCCTCGGGCTGACTGGCAAGGGGGCAATTGGGGCAGACCGAACACAGACTCCCCGAGCCAGGTCCGGGGGCGCTCAGGAACGGGTGGGGCGGCCGGCTGGCCCCGACCTGGAGGACAGAGAGCCCGGTGCCTGATTCCCAGCACGGGAGCTGGCCAACAGTCCTCAAGTTAGAAGAAAACAGGGAAGGGTCTGAAAGGGGTGAGGGGCTGTGTGTGTGACCCCAAGGGAGCCTCAAAGCAGGAGGGACGGTCAGGCCTCATCCTGCAGCTCATTCCATCCCCGCTCAGGGACTGGGCATGATTTCAGTGGTTGTCAGAGGCAGCTCGCCCAGGCCCTCGAGCTCGACTGCCCCGGTCCGGCCGCCACCTCCTCACTCGGGCTCCCCCAGCACACCCACCAGCTCCTTCTGTTCTCTGTGCAGGGCCTGGAAGCAGGAGGAGGGGACAAACAGGACACGAGAAAATCCAAACCTTTCCTTCCACTCGGCTTGACTCCAGGCCTCTTTCCCCCAGGACGACACGGAAGGAGTGGGTGCCTGCTGCCCAGTGCCCCAGAGCCAGGGAGGGGGCGAGGACAAGAAGGAAGAGAGCCACTGGGCCTGCTCCTGCGGCCGGCTCTCCAAGGCTCGGGGACCCGGGAGCCAGGGATTTGGGGGCCCACTGCTGTGAGGAACAGGAAGGCCTGTCCCAGGAAGGGAACCACCAAGTGGTTATAAGTAAACACAAGCTGGCCATCTGGATGGCGGAGCGAGCCCAACGTGGTGCAGCCACTCGAGCCCTGCCCACAACCCTGGACTGGAGCCACTTTTTGAGAGAGAGGAAGGGAGAGAGGGCGAGCAGAGAGAGAGTGAAAGGGGAATCTCAAGCAGACTCCCCGCCGAGTGCAGGGCCGACGTGGGGCTCGATCTCATGACCCTGAGATCGCCACCTGGGCCGAGACCGAATCGGACACTCAACCGGCTGCCCCCGCCCCGGGCGCCCCCTAATGTGCACGTTTTAAAGCTCCTGGGGATCGGTCACGTGGAGAACCCCACGGCCACGGAGCGCTAGCCCTGACTGACAGGAGGAGCCGGTCCCCTGGGCTGGGGACCAGGCCCGGGACGCTCACCTGCCAGGCCTGCTGCCTCGCCTCGCCCTGACGCTGCAGCTCCTGCACCCGCCCCCGCCCGGCCAGGACGGCCTGGGCCAGCTGCCTGTTCTCGGCCTCCTGTCTGTGCACACGGCGCTGCAGGGCATCCCGCTGCTGCAGGAAGTAGGGCATCAGGGCGCTGCGCACGTCTTCTTCCGGGATCCCGCTGGGGCGCCTGCGATCCCACCGGGGCCAGGGGACGGGGTGGGGAGGACGTGTGTGGGTGAGGCTGCCGTGGCCTCCCACCTGCGGCCTCTAGCGGGGCGGGCTTCCACTGGCACTCACCGGCTGGCGCTCAGCTCGGCGCCCAGGGGCCCCCTCTGCCCGCTCTCCCCGCCCACGTCTGCGCCCCCCATGTCTAGCGCTCCAGGACGGGAGGCGACCTTCCAGCTACTGCCTCTGTCCGTGGGACCCCGCGCACCCGCTCCTCAGTGAGCCGGAGACTGGGGGACCCGGAGGGGCCCCAGCAAGTGCTGGCTAACGTGGGAAGATGAGGCGGGCGGGTCTGGAGGCAAGAGGATGGGGGTCCTGAAAGCCCAGAGCGAGGGGATGGGTTGGTTCCAGTGGGCAGTGGGGTGGAAGCCACCAGAGGTCCTTTAAAAAATTTGTTTCCAGCTCTAAAACTCATTTCTCTTACGTGTTAAAGTCACAAAACAAAGAAACTGGAAAGCACGAGAAAGGTGTTTCCTGGCTCTGGCCTCAGACAGTTCAGGCAGGGAGAGTGGGGGGAGGCAGGAGCTCCGCGTGGGACGCCCCAGGCCGCGAGGCTGCCCGCGGGGATGTCAGCCCCAGGGCAGCAGCTCTGGCGGTCTTGTTCACCGCTGAATCCCAGGCATGTAAAACCGTTTGGGGCATACAGGGTGTCCCTAAATATTGTTAAATGGACAAGTGAATAAAAACCAGACGCCGGGCCGGCCTGACAGAGACTGCAAATCCACCCTTCCACCTCCTGCCGACGGGCAGATGGGTCCTGAAATGAGCCCCCTGCAAGGACGGCCCCCCCCCAGTCGGCCCCAAGCCCCCGACAGCACGCGCCGGCTACGAGGCTCTCCTTCCCCAGAGGGGAGGACGGGCTTGCTGCGCCCCAAGGCCCACGCGCGAAGCCACTTCTCACCAGGCCGGCTCCGTGCGGTCTTTGCCTTCTTGTACGATCTTGTCCAAGCAGTTCAAGACCGCTTCCAGGTTCCCCTCCGCTTTGATCTCAGAGATTTCCTCCTGAAGAGCAAGCAGGAAAGAGCTCCAATGACACCAGACAAGCCCACCGTGAAAATACGCCAAACCGTGGGCAGGACTCAGTAAGATCTGGGCCAATTTCGGTGTCTTTGTACCAACATTCCAACTTCTCTCCATGCGACTTTAATAACTAAGAACAGGAAGTAGCAAATGGGAAACATCTGAGCAGAGCCTGTGCCCAGCACCTTGGGATGCTGCAGCCCCAGGCCCAGCTGCTGGTGCCAGACACGCCCCGGTGCTTCCCGCCGCCCCGAAGCACGAGCGCGCGGGAGTGGAGCCCTCTGAAGAGATCACCGTTCCTGGAAGACACGAACACAGTCCCGGTCCGGTACTCCCTGCAGCACGCAGCTCCGCGGAATCGCACAGTTAAGTGTCTCCTCTGCACCTGGCCCTGCACCAGGCGCTGGGGACGCGGGGAGGCCAGGAGCCCGTGGGGCAGACAGCACGGGGCACGGCACCGGACCACGAGAGCGGGGACACGCCAGGGAACGGATGGCAGCCACGCGGGCAGCTCTAAGCGCTGAGGACCCAGAGGGCCCGAGCCAGCGCCCCCTGCTGCGCTCCCTGCCACTCACCCGGACAGATGTCTGCAGCTGGGTGACGAACTTGTCATAGACTCGCTGTGTCATCCCAGGCTGCACCTGGTAGAGGCGCTCATAACAGTCCGTGAATCTCTGGAAGCTGGCGGGAAGGAGAGACGGCCAGGTGGAGGGTCACGTGCACAGCCAGCCACAGCCCCGGCCCGGCCACCCCCATCTCCCCGCGCCCCCAGCCGTGGGGCCCTGGGTAAAGGCCTGCAGCTCCGCTCGGCCTCACCTGTCCCCAGGGTCCTCACTGCCTCTCAGCAGAGCCCAGCTGAGCTCAGGGGTCTCCCCTTACACGGTGGGTCACGCCTATCCACCATGGTGCATCAAATCACCGGGAGGGCTTGCTAGGACTCGGCGCCAGCCGCCCCCGCAGTGTCCAACTAGCTCCCAGGGGAGGCTGCTGCTGGTGTGGGCCGCGGTCCTTGAGAAACTCGGGTTGTTCCAGTCCCCTTGCCGGGCTGGACTAGGACAGGACATGTGGCCTCAGGCAGAGGCATCCTTCCTCCTCAAAGGAGCCACACGGGAAGGATGCCCCTTTTGTAGGATGGGACGACACGTGCTGGAGGCTAGGTCTCCAGCTCCCAGCCATTGTGGGGGCCCTGGCTTGAGGGCAGAGTTCATTCCCTAAGGAGGCTGAATGGAAGAGAGGAACTGGGGTGTCTGAGGACATCATCAAGCCGCCGAAGACACCAAGCTAGAGCCACCCACCTCGGGGCTGCTAGTTAGGGGGGTAATGGATTCCTCTTCTTGTTCACACCATTTCTAAAGAAAATTTTTAATAGATTTTATTTATTTGAGAGGGAGAGAGAGTGAAAGAGAGCGCACAAGCAGGGGGAGTGTCAGGCTGAGGGAGAAGCAGGCTCCCCGCTGAGCAGGGAGCCCCACGTGGGGCTCGATCCCAGGACCCTGAGATCATGACCTGACCCAAAGGCAGCCGCTTGACCGACTGAGCCACCCAGGTGCCCCTGTCCACGTCTTTTAAAATCAGGTCTCTGTCACTGGCAGTTGAGAGCTGGATCCCTGATCCATTCTCGTAGCTGGAAAGATCAGAGGGTACCCAGGACGCTCCCAGTGGCTTGCTCTCTTAGAAGTCTCCTGCCTTTTCTCTCCCTACTCCCTGCTTTCTTGTGTCTCTACCTTCTCCCTCGGGCCCGTCACCTTCTGCCAGGGTTCGGTGCTGGCCGCCAACCAGGTACTGGATGTTCTGCGGGGAGGGAGCCGCACGGCCCTCTGGGAGCTTTGGGCAGAGAGGTGCCAACAGACACAGAAACACAGGAGACCGTGGGGACGGCCACTTGTGGAGGGCGCTCTGAAGGAACAGGGTCTTGGAATCGTCTTTAAGCTGGGGTTGGGGGTGTTCAGTGACCTGCAGGAAGTGTCTGAGCGAGGGAGACCCCAAGCACATAACTGCCCACACCTGTGCTCGGCTGCGGGGCTGTGGGACACACAGGGGATTGGGTCCCTGGGACACACAGAGGATTGGGTCCCTGGGACACACAGGGGACTGGGTCCCTGGAAGACGGCGCCTAGCCCCCACCCCACCCGGGAGGATCACTGCTGGTCCCCCCTTCTCATGGCTCTCGGCCTCCCCGCCCAGGTCCTGCCCTACACAGTATCTGTGGAGCAGGTGACATTTGAGAGTGCCCAGGGGCTTGCAAGGGACACCTGCTACGTTTTCAGGAAATCTGTGAGCCTGCTGTTCAATACGGCCATACTGAACACTAAGTTATATAATCTGGCAGTAAATGTTAAAAGAAATGGTACTAACTATTCAAGACACACGACTTCCTAATGCAGCACATTCTCGAGGCTCTGGAGGCGGCTGACATCCTCCGTGTGGAAACACTGTAAGGCGCCCTGCTGCCATCTCTCCAGGACTCCGGATTGAGCGTTTACACCTTGGCAACTGGCAAACGCAGTAAGCCAGGGATTTATTTCTGGAGGGCTGGTTGCAAGCCTCTGCCAGTGGCTCCACGGGAGGGGACGGTCTCTCCCTGTGTGCCTGTCCACACTGGACGCCGACACCCCTTGGGGGCTAAACCTTGGCACTCGTGGCCAGGGCAAGGGATGGACGGCGGGCACCCTTCAGCCTCGGTGGGGCCCCAGGCGTCTTGTGTGCCGCCAGCCCCCCTCGCCACACAGTCTGTGGCTACACGAGGAATGCGGAGACGCAGGACGCCTGCCCAAGCGGGGCTGGAACTGAAACTGGGTAATTGTGGCTTGAGACGGGCTTGGCTTGGACACCGGCGATCCTGTTCCTCCACCTGGCCCGCTCGACGGCAGAGGGTCTGAGTGGGCCTCTGTGCTGCGCTCAGGAGGCCGGCAGCGGCGAGGGCCCGGGGCGGGGGCCGGGGGCCAGCCGCGCTGCGCAGAGCTCTTCCCACGGCCCCGATGGGCTCTGAGGACTCAGTGAAAGTGAAGCCCGTCCACGCAGATCCCCGAATGGTGAATGCCTGCTGCATGGGCCCGGAGGGAAGGCAGCCGGACTGGAGGCTGGTGTCAGCGAGACAGAGGACAGGGATCCTTGCTTTGTTTCCAGGTTTACGGCGATGTAACTGCCATGCCTCCTTGTATAAGGCACACGGCATGATGCTTTGACTCACATATACAGTGAAATGATGAGCACAGGAGGTGTAGTCAACACCCATCACCAGCTCACAGAGATACAAAAAACAGGGAAGAAAAGTTTTTCCTCGTGATGGGAATTGCAACAGACGCTCTTCCCAGGGCGGCGTGAGCTGCGGTCATCATGGTGGACACTGCACGCCCAGGGCTTCCTCATCCTCTAGCTGATGCCCGGGCCTTTGTCCACCTTCCTCCAACCCCCCCATCCCCACCGCCAGGAATTCCCTTCTCGAGAGCCAGGGCAGGCTTGGGAATGGTTTAAATGCCCTTGTGAATCTCCTAGAAAAATGCTCTAAGGGAAAAGCAGGAAAAGTGATGCATTTTAGAAAACATGCCGGGCCGTTCCGCCCCCTGCAATGTCACTGGGATCACTGGGATCTCCAGGGTGCCCAGAACTGTTCGATGCAGCTGCAGACCAGCCCCACCCCCAGCTACCCTGGACTCCAGGCCAGCAGGCGTGCGCTGATGGGGTGGGGGAGCCCTCCCTCATGAGCAGCCCTGGTGGCCTCTCTGCAAGTCTCCCTTGGCCCTCTGTTGGAACGGTGCCCTGGCTTTGGCCTTCCAAGGGTACGCAAGGGGCCACCCAGCTGCGTGCTGGCTACGTGCACTGGGTCTGCGGAATCTTGGCCTTTCTGTCTGGGTTCAAATCCTACCTCTACCTCTCATCAGATGAGTGATCTGTGACAACTTCTTTACCTTTCCCTGCCTCAGGTTCTGCTCTGTCAAGTGGGGATAGTGTGTCCGCGCTCACAGAATTACTGTGAGGTCACATAAGTAAAGTACTTAGCACGGTGCCCAGCGCACTGACAAGCACCACGTTAGCTACAATTAGTATCCCTAATTTCAGGAAAACAGTCCTCACTGCCCCCCTCAGAGGTGCCAAACAGTAAGCTGGCTTCCAGGATGGGGCGCCTGGGTGGCTCAGTCGTTGAGCGTCTGCCTTCGGCCTGGGTCACGATCCCGGGGTCCTGGGATCGAGCCCCGCATTGGGCTCTCTGCTCCGTAGGAAGCCTGCTTCTCCCTCTCTCACTCCCCCTGCTTGTGTTCCTGCTCTCGCTCTCTCTCTCTGTGAAATAAATAAATAAAATCTTTTTTTTTTTAATGGAAAGGCACTTATTTTTTTTAAGATTTTATTTATTTGACAGAAAAAGACACAGCGAGAGAGGGAACACAAGCAGGGGGAGTGGGAGAGGGAGAAGCAGGCTTCCCGCGGAGCAGGGAGCCGATGCGGGGCTCGATCCCAGGACCGTGACCCGGGCCGAAGGCAGACGCTTAACGACTGAGCCACCCAGGCGCCCCAAATAAAATCTTTAAAAAAAAAAAAAGTTAGCTTCCCAGAGTTGAGAAGTCTCCTTGCAGAAGGCAAGTGCTTTGTAAAAGCATCCTAGTGGCAGATGCCCGCACAGAAGCCAGCCCAGCGGCAGGAAGAATCCACTGACCCCACGACAGAGAGACGCTGAGTCGTGCCCCCCCAAAGAGGGCTACATTTATCATCAAAGTCACTGTTTGAAATGTGTTTACTGAATTTCAAAACACAAACAACTATATTAACTGATTTTAATCTAGTTTTTCTCTTACACTCTTTTTTTTAAGTTAATTTTTTAAAGTAACCTCTATGCCTCATGTGGGACTTGAACTCACCACCCCGAGATCTAGAGTGGCCTGCTCTTCAATCCTTCCTACACAATATTTCATTAACTGCACTAAAAACTCACTGCAAACTGAGTTATCACACAAGTTTATTATTTTATTTTTTATTTCTTTAAAGATTTTATTTATTTATTTGAGAAAGAGGGAGAGAGCACGAGCAGGGGCAGGGGCAGAGGGAGAGGGAGAAGCAGGCTCCCCACCGAGCAGGGAGCCCTATGTGGGGATCGATCCCAGAACCCTGGGATCATGACCTGAGCCGAAGGCAGACGCTTCACCGACGGAGCACCCAGGCGCCCCATTATCACAGAAGTTTAACTTAAAAAAAAATTAACTTCAAAATACTGAAGCTCAGGGATGCCTGAGTGGCTCAGTCGGTCAAGCGACTGCCCGGACTGGGCTCCGTGCTCAGCTGGGAGCCTGCTTCTCTCTCTGCCGGCTGTTCCCCTGCCTGTGCGCACGCGCTCTCGCTCTCGTGCTCTCTCTGACAAATAAATAAACAGAATCTTAAAGAAATATACTGAAGCCCAGAATCAAGCGCTCGAGGTCTGTCAACGTGGGGGTTTGCAGGTGGCTCCGCGGGCTCACCCGGGCTCTGGGGGCCTGGTGTGCAACCCGGCGGATGGCGGCCCCGCCGAGCGTCCCTTCGCCGACTGTCCACCAGAGGGCGCCTCGGTCCCAGCCCCGGGACGGGGCGCACAGTGCCTGGGACAGAGGCTGCGGTGCCTGACACAGCAGGTCTGCACGCTCCCCACCGTCCACCCCCCGGGAAGGCTGCCCCGCTGCGCTAGCAGGTGCTCCTCAGTCAGCTCCTTCCCGCTGCCCTTCCTCAGGCCCAGGCCTGGGGGGCAGCCCCCGGCCTGAGAAAGAAAAGGGAAGCCAAAGTGAGAAATGCTCCTTGATGACAGCACAAGTCTGTGATTTACAACAACTGTGGCAAGAAGTTACCTTTTAAAAATTAATCTTCATTAGGGGCGCCTGGGTGGCTCAGTCGGTTGAGCGTCTGCCTTCACCTTGGGTCATGATCTCTGCGTCCTGTGTCGTTCCCCGCCCCCCCCCCCCCCCACATCAGGCTCCCTGCTCGGCGGGGAGTCTGCTTCTCCCTCTCCCTCTCCCCCTGCTCATGTGCACCCTGTCTCTCTCTCAAATGAATAAATAGGCCCCCTGCAGGGACTAACCTAACCCTTTATTGCTTGGATTCCCTTTGGAAACTACCAGAAACCTAACAATGAGAATCTGAAATTGGGATACTTTTTCTGAAAAAGACTTCTGATTTGATAAATATTAACACAAAGATAAAAAAAAATTCCATCAAGGTAATTGTACAGTAGTCTCCCTTATCCACGGGGATACATTCCAAGACCCCCAACAGATGCCTGAAACTGTGGATAAACCCAAACCCTATATATACTATGCTTTTTCCTGAACAAACATACATACCTATGATAAAGTTTAATTTATAAACTAGGTACTATAGGAGATAAATAACACTATAAAAGTAATTGTTCTATAAAATATACTTATAACAGTATACTGCAATAAAAGTTGTGTGAATGTGGTCTCTCTCTCAATACGTTTTTCTTTGGTGGGGCGGAGAGGGATTTATTGGGGTTTCCTGAAGAGAGCTGGGACGCTGAGGTCTGGAATCACTCATCAGAAGCCATCCAGGGAGTGGCAGCGTGTTCCCAGGTGACAGGGGCTGCACGGACCGTGATGAAGATGAGTAGCAGCATCCCGGGCCCGTGGGTGGTGCTCAGTTGGCTCGGGGACCCGAGCAGTAAGGTCTGGATGGAGGAAGAACCACCTACTCCTTGTGGCCAGGCATTCAGTCACCAGATGGTGGGGGGGGGCTTCCTATGACACACAGTATTCACACACACTTGTCACGCCTGGAGCCTCAGGGATCCGATGCATGCCTCCCTGCAGAGGCGGGGTCTGGGTCACTGGGAGGTCTCTCTCTCAATATCCTACTGGACCGTATTCACCTTCCTTCTTCTTGTGATGCTGCCCAATGATGAGATGCCCACGTGGCGAGATGAGGGAGGTGACTGCCGTCAGCATGTGACAGACTGTTGGGCTACTCCTGACCATCTGGCCGGATGTCAGAAGGAGGGTCATCTGCTTCCAGGCCGCGGGTGACCACGACTGACCCCATGGACGGCCACTCTGGGGACACGGGGGACTACTGTATTCGTGGATTCACCTGACAAACACCGAGCATCGACGGCGCGCCAGGCCTCGCTCAGCATACAAACCCACAGATGCCCACGTAGGATCCCTGCCCTCAAGGGGATACTGTGACGAAGGGAAGATGGATCAATCCCAGGAAAACGAGGACAGGATAGCAGAGGGGGCCTCGCAGGGAACTCAGGGAAGACGCCCCGGAGGAAGCAAAGTCTGAGACCCAAGCGGGAAGCAGGAGTTGGCCAGAGGACAGAAGGCCCAGGCGGTGGGGGACCTGCGGCGGACGCATGAGGAAACCGACCGCAGCGCCATTCCCCGCGCTCCCTCACAAGACGCTCAGGCAGGTTTGACTACCACCACCTCCATTTCTCAGATGAGGGAGCGGAGGCAAGGAGAGGGAAGCTTGCCCGAGGTCGCACGGCTGGGACCCAGGGGAGCCCCCTGGCTCGGGCTCAGGTGCCCCCGGCCCACAGGCTGGCGGGGCGGCCAGGCCAGGCGCAGCCACGGAAGGGGTGAAGCAGGGCGGCGGGCGGCCTGGAGGCGCCAAGAAGCCACAGTCGGAGCCCCGCCGCGTGGCAGAGACCCGCCACCAGCAGCAGCATGGTCACCGGCACACTCAACGAGGGTGAGATATGGCGGGGGCTGCGTCTCGTGTCAACACTCTCTCTAGCGAACCACGCTGCCCCGCGAGGAGCCATCTCCTCGGAAGACCGCAGGCAGCCAGCTGGCGCACAGAGCACTCTGCGCCCTTCCGGGGGCCGCACGGAGCCTGAAGTCTGGTCCCACAGACCCTGGTCGGCCACCACAGCCAGACCCGACCGGCGGACACCTTCGGACCCCCTCCTCCCTCGGGCCCAGACGGACAACCCTCGGGGCACAGCCAGGGGTGGTGTGGCCCCCTTGCCACTGAAAGGGACGACCTAGTCTTCCAGGGCCCACTGCCGCCTCCAGCCAGCTGCCTCTCTTGGCGGCCCCGATTTGTGACGAAGCCCCAAAGGGGGACAGCCTCGTCTGCTTGCTTTAGCTAAACAAGAGGATGGCGGTCTCTCAGAAGGTCCAGGAGGCTGTGAGGACAGAACAGAATCCTTCCTTTTCAGAAGACAAGGTCCGGGTCACAAACAGTAAGCCCCCACAAAGCCTGCTTCTATGTTCTGACCCCCGAGAGAGGACAGGTGGGGGGTCTCTGCCTCAGCCGACCCAAGAAACGGAAGACCTGGAGACAGTGGTGGGGCAAAGGTCCGTCTGATCTGATAGCCCAGCCAGCAGTTCCGGGGTGCGTCATACGATTGCCTCCTGGTCAAGCTAAGAGGTACATGAGAAGTAGGCTGAGTTGTAGGGAAAATCAGTCTGGGGTTTACAACATCCCTCTGGATCGCGGACATGTGAACAAACTAGCTTGTAGTACATAGAGACTGCTGTCCTGGTATAAGGACTTGGTTTGGAGATTGAGGACTTTTAACTCCCGGGCTTGGGAGAAGGTCAAGTATTTGCATACATCTTCAAAGTGGGTATTTTCATACCTGACCCTTTCTATGTGAAACCAGCCACAAGTTCCTGCCGAAGCACATGGAGGGAAGGAGGTCCTAGCAGGGAGAAGTGGCCAGTGGAAAGAGGAGATTGCTGCAGAGGAGCTCATGGGCACGTGTGCGTGTCCACGTCATGTGTGTGCACGTGTTGTACACCCATGGCCCTGACCACGGCTGGAGAGAGAGGGAGGGGCCAAGGAGTGAATGGCCTCGTGTGCCGAGCTGATTCTGGAAACCATCCTGAGCCAATTAACCCTTTGAAGCAGGAGAAGGACATGCTTCAAAGTGAGCAGTAGGGGAGGGGGCAGGACTAAGGCTGGAGGGCCAGGCTGGAGGCAGCGGCAGCAACGGAGTGAGATGGGGGGCCTGAACCCGAGCCCTGGCACACAGGAGGGAAGGAACAGGCTGAGAGCAAACTGCTTCAACGGCGCTCGGTGGCTGGCTGGAGCAAGGGATCGGTGAGCACTCCCAAACCTCTGGCTTAGAGAACGGGCACACAGTGGTATCTTCTACCAAGCCAGAGACCACGGAGGGAGCAGCAGGCCCGTCTCCACCATGCTGAGCTTAACGGTTCTGTGAGACACCGAGGACAGTCCAGTAGTAGACGGCTGGAGCCCGATGCTCGGCAGAGAGATGCAGCCTGGGAATCCTCACGGACTCCCCAACTATGTACTGTGCGTCTCCTGGGCGCCAGGTGCCGCGATAAGCTGTGAGTGCAGAGCGCTGAATCAAACAGACCCGACCCTGTCTTCGTGGCTTACGTGGGGGACATGGACAAGGGAACTGTGCACTGTCAGAGAGCTACGGGGGAATAAACTAAGGTGTCGTGATAAAGAGAGTAACCAGGGGAGGAGGGTGGCTCTAAAGAGGGGCACCAAGAGATGGAGGAAAACCATTCCTGGCAGAGCAGACCTCAACTGCAAATGCCCCGAGGCAGGAAAGCTCTCGGCCTGCCAGAAGAGGAGGAGGTCTCCCCGAGGTGTCGAGTCACAGGCAGGGGCCGGAGAGCGCGGGACCTTGGAGGCCAGTGCAAGGAGCGGTGCACAGACACTCAAAGGCTGTCAGAAGCGGCAAGCCATCCAATGGGATGTGATCGTTCACGCGCAGAGGGACGTGAGGAAGGGCCAGAGCTCACATATTCAAGGACGAGGAGACAAAGAGGAGCCCAAGAAGGTAGAAGGGCAGAGACTGGTGGGACGCCAAGGGACAGTGTCAAGGGCAGAGGAGTGGCTAAACAGCGTCAAATATGACGAGAGCAAGCAGACGAAATATGAAAAAAAAATCCACACTATTTAGCAACAAAGAGTTATTAATGACCTTGAAAGGAACGTTTCAAGGGAATGACGGCAAAACTGCTTCCAGGAGACAAACCCGGAGATGGGGGACTAGCGCCTGGAAGAGAGACCTGCAGCCACAGCCTTGGATGTAAGGGGAGTGACACCGAGAGTGTGACACCGAGGGGGATGTGGGACTGGGCGGCTCTCAGCCAGATCCACAGACGCAGGAACTCCTCCTGGTGACCTCAGTTTTCTCTATGGATCAGGTGTTGGGGATCATTCTCATGGCCGGGCATGGGGGCGGGGTGCAGGGGAAAGGCTGAAGGGCATGATGGACATTTCCAATAGCTGCTGTGGAGAAGGGGAGAGGACTGGTGGGGGCAGGAGGGGCGGGGGTAGGAGGAGAGGCTCCACTGAGCTGCTCCATGGGCTGGGGAAGCGGCAGAGGGTGCGGGCAAAAACTGACCTGGGCTTGGCCAGGCGCTGGGAGGAGGAAGCAAAAGTGCAGAGAAGCCCGAACCTGTACAAACAGTTTTTTAACCCCAGACCTGTTTCTCCCCCCAGCTCCTGATGGATGGCACCACCTCCACCCAACCACCACAAGATGGGAGTCCTGGAGTCCCCATCCCTCCTCTCCCCTGCGTTCTACCCCCAGTCGCCTCCGTCTGCACCACCTCAGGCAGTTAGGCACGGGACTCTGGGCTGACAAGCTTTTTAAGGTCAGACAGAACGCTTCAGACTTTTAAAAAATGGAATGATTAAAAAAAAAAAGCCCAGACTAAACTAATAATTGTCATTTTTAAATGACTATAAAATGTGGGGCGCCTGGATGGCTCAGTCGTTAAGCCTGAGCCTTTGGCTCAGGTCATGATCCCAGGGTCCTGGGATCGAGCCCCGCATCAGGCTCCCTGCTCGGCGGGGAGCCTGCTTCTCCCTCTCCCACTCCCCCTGCCTGTGTTCCTGCTCTCCCTATCTCTCTGTCAAATAAATAAATAAAATCTTTAAAAATAAATAAATAAATGACTATAAAATGAAACATGTCAATCAGTCAACTGCAATTTAATTTTTTTAAGATTTTATTTAAGGAATGTCTACACTCAATAGACAGGCGTTTGAACCTACAACCCCGAGACCAGGAGCTGCATGCTCCACACACTGGGCCGCTAGGCAACCCTAGCCAACTGCAATTTTAATACAATTAGAGAAAAATCATATTCATGTGGGATCTGCATGCTTCCCTCCATAACCTGATTTTAAAATTTACCATTATGTGATCTTTTTCCCATGATTAGACATTATTCAAAACAGAATTTTATTTTTTTTTAAGATTTTATTTATTTAAGAGAGAGAGAAAGAGAAAGCACAAGGGGGGGGAGGGGCAGAGGAAGAGGGAGAAGCAGGCTCCCCGCTGAGCAGGGAGCCCAAGATGGGGCTCAATCCCAGGACCCCGGGATCATGACCTGAGCCAAAGGCAGCCACTTAACCGACTGAACCACCTAGGTGCCCCCAAAATGTTATTTTAAATACCAGCAGAGTATTTTATTAGTCCAAGTTATTATACTTGTATAACCACCATTCTTCAAATGTTGGACATTTTAGGTGATTTTCAACTATCTCCCACCGAACTTTGTCCTATGATCAATATCTTTTGTAGATAAACCTTTTTGAACTCTTTATTTTGAAATAATTATAGGGGCGCCTGGGTGGCTCAGTCGGGTAAGCGACTGCCTTCGGTTCAGGTCATGATCCTGGAGTCCCTGGATCGAGTCCCACATCGGGCTCCCTGCTCAGCAGGGAGTCTGCTTCTCCCTCTGACCCTCCTCCCTCTCATGCTCTCTATCATTCTATCAATAAATAAATAAAATAAAAAATGAAATAATTATAGATTTGTATGAAGTTGCAAAGACAAGTACCCTCCACAATGTTAACAGCTTGAACAACTATAGTATGATATCAAAACCCGGAAGCCATTGGGGCGCCTGGGTGGCTCAGTCGTTAAGCATCTGTCTTCGGCTCAGGTCATGATCCCGGGGTCCTGGGATTGAGCCCCGCATCGGGCTCCCCACTCCGCAGGAAGCCTGCTTCTCCCTCTCCCACTCCCCCTGCTTGTGTTCCTTCTCTCACTGTCTCTCTCTCTGTCAAATAAATAAATAAAATCTTAAAAACAAAACAAACAAGATAATATTATAAAAACAAAACAAAACCCGGAAGCCAATGTGTACAATCCACAGAGCTCATTCGGATTTCACCAGCTATCACACATACCTCACTTGGTGTGGACATCACATGTGTAACCCTGTGTAGCTACTACCTCAGTCAAGGTTCGGCACTTTTTTCACTTTTTTTTAAAGACGATTCATTCATTTGAGAGAGAGAGACCAGGGGGAGGTGCAGAGGGAGAGGGAGCAGCAGACTCCTGGCTGAGCAGGGGGCCCGATGCGGGGCTTGATCCCAGGACCCTGAGACCATGACCAGAGCAGATGTTTAACCAACTGAGCTACCCAGGCGCCCCTACTGGATGCTTTTTAAAGACACTGACACACAAGGGGTGCCTGGGTGGCTCAGTTAGTTAAGCATTTGCCTTTGGCTCGGGTCATGATCCCGGTGTCCAGGGATCAAGTCCCGCATCGGGCTCCCTGCTCAGTGGGAAGTCTGCTTCTCCCTCTGACCCTTTCCCCTCTCATGCTCTGTCTCACTATCTCTCAAATAAATAAATAAAATTAAAAAAAAAGACATTGACATGATATGAGTTGGAGTCTCAAAAAAAATCAGTCTAGAGCCTCTAGAAAGACCGTAGACAGTCCTGCCAACAATCTATTCCTCTGCAGAGTACCTTTAAAGTCATTGTATTCAGAGCATTAGAAATAAATAGAGATTTTTAAATCGGTGGAGATATCTCAAACATGAAAAAAAAAAAAAAGGATCAGCCATGACTTTAAGAAACATCAGGGGCACCTGGCTGGTAGACTGTGTGACTCTTGACCTCAGGGTCGTGAGTTCCAGCCCCATGTTGGGAGCAGAGATTACTAAAAATAAATAAACAAAACAGAAATTGTGACTGGCGATTTTAAAAAGAAATGGATGGCTCAATCAAGATTTTTTTAATGAGCATATAAAATATTTTATTTATTTTATTTATTTTTTAAAGATTTTTATTTATTTGACAGAGAGAAACACAGCGAGAGAGGGAACACAAGCAGGGGGAGAAGCAGGCTTCCCGCAGAGCAGGGAGCCCGATGCGGGGCTCGATCCCAACACCCTGGGACCATGGCCTGAGCCGAAAGCAGACACTTAACGACTGAGCCACCCAGGCGCCCCTAAAAGATTTTAATAAAACTGAACAGTTGAAACTGATAATAAATATAGAATTTTACACCCAGGAAACAGAAACCACACAATCTTTTTTTTTTTTATAAAGATTTTATTTATTTATTTGACAGAGACAGCGAGAGAGGGAACATAAGCAGGGGGAGTGGGAGAGGGAGAAGCAGGCTTCCTGGCGAGCAGGGAGTCCGATGCGGGGCTCGATCCCAGGACCCTGGGATCATGACCCGAGCCGAAGGCAGACGCTTAACGTCTGAGCCACCCAGGCGCCCCCACACAATCTTTTCAAGCACACATGGAACATTCACAAAAACTGCCCACATACTGGCCATATGATTTCAAAGTGTCAAAAGTTCCCCCCAAAATCAGTGTCATGCAGACCATGTGATCTAACCATAATGCGATAAAATTAGAAATCACAACAAAAGGATAACTTTATTTTTTTTTTTAAAGATTATTTATTTATTTATTTATTTGAGACAGAGAGAGAGACAGAGAGCATGAGAGGGAGGAGGGTCAGAGGGAGAAGCAGACTCCCTGCCGAGCAGGGAGCCCGATGCGGGACTCGATCCGGGGACTCCAGGATCATGACCTGAGCCGAAGGCAGTCGCTTAACCAACTGAGCCACCCAGGCACCCCAAAAGGATAACTTTAAAAAAATTACATGTCTGGAAACCAAATAACATACTACTAAATAATCACTGGGTTAAAGAAGAAATCGTAAGGAAAGTTACAAAGTCCATAAGTTTAAATGACTATGTCCACATGTGAAAGAATGGAGTTGGACCCCTTTCTCATACCATACACAGAAACTAACTCAAAATGGATCAAACGTAAGATCAAAAACCATACAACTCATTAGAAAAAACACAGGTGTAAGTCTCCGTGACCTTGAATCAGACAGTGGTTTCTCACATATGACACTAAAACCACCCGCAACCAAAGAAAAAATTCTCCGCAACTTTTTCTCTAAATAAATACACATTAATAAGTGATCTAAATTGGACTTCTCAAAATAAGAACTCTTACAAGTTAACAGTAAAAAGCCCACTTAAAAAATGGGCAAAATATGGGGCACCTGGCCGGCTCACTCAGTGGAGCATGCAACTTGATCTCAGGGTTGTGCGTTCAAGCCTCATGCTGGGTGTAGAGATTATTTAAAACTAAATAAAGGGGCGCCTGGGTGGCCCAGTTGGCTTTCTTCGGCTCAGGTCATGATCCTAGTTTCCTGGGATCGAGCTCTGCATTGGGCTCCCTGTTCAGCGGAGAGTCTGCTTCTCCGTCTCCCTCTGCCCCCCTTCGTGCTTGCTCTCTCTCTAGTGCTCTCTCTCTCAAATAAAATCTTTAAAAAAAATAAAGACAAAAATAAAATGAAAAAAATTATATAAAAATAAATAATGGGCAAAATATTTGAATCAACATTTCTCCAAAGAAGATACAAAAATGGTCAATAAGCACATGAAATGTGCTCAGCCTCGGTAGTCCTTAGGAAAATACAAATCCAAGGCACTGTGAGGTATCACTTTATGCCCGGCTACAGGCTATCATCAAAAAGACAGACAGTAAGGAGTGTGGGTGAGGATGTGGAGAACTCGAAACCCTTGCCACACCTCAAGCTGGTGGAATTATGTAAAATAGCACAGCTGCTTTGGGAAACAGTTTGGCAATTCCCCCAAAAGTGAAACCCAGAGTTATTACATGAGCCAACAATTCCACTCGTGGGTGTCTCCCCAGGAGAGCCGGACACTTGTTCAGTGATGCTCTTTGCAGCATTATTCATAACAGACAATAAGGTGAAAACTGCCCCACCTGGGTGTCAAGTCAATGCAGGAGAAAAAAAAATGTGGTAGGGAGAGCCACACAACAGAATACAATTGTCATAAAAAGGAGTGACGTGTTAGGGCACCTGGGTGGCTCAGTTGGTGAAGCGACTGCCTTCGTTCGGCTCAGGTCATGATCCTGGAGTCCCGGGATCGAGTCCCGCATCGGGCTCCCTGCTCAGTGGGGAGTCTGCTTCTCCCTCTGACCCTCCCCCCTCTCATGTGCTCTCTTTCTCTCAAATAAGTAAAAAGAAAAAAGAAAAAAAAAAGGAGTGACGTATTGACACAGGGGACATGGACGAACCCTGAAATCACTCCTTATGCGAAGTGCGAGAATCCGGACACATTAGGCCAGGTATGGTATGCTCTGCATAGATGAAATGTCCAGAACTGGCAGATGCACACAGACAGAAGATAGACTGGTGATTGCTGAGAGATGGGGTGAGGAATGGGGAGTGACTGCTAACAAACACGAGGTTTCTTTCTGGGGCAATGAGAATGTTCTAGAACCAGAGAGTGTGATGGGTGCACAACTCTGTGAATGTGCTAATTGTGCACTGTGAGGGTAAATTTCATGGTATAAGAATTATATCTCAATTAAAAACTTAAATGACTATGAAAATATGAAATACCAGAATTTGTAGAAACCAGCAAAAGTAGTCATATGAAAATTTAGTTTTGTTTTTTTTTTTTAAGATTTTATTTATTTGACAGAGAGAGACACAGCGAGAGAGGGAACACAAGCAGGGGGAGTGGGAGAGGGAGAAGCAGGTTTCCCGCTGAGCAGGGAGCCGGACGCGGGGCTCGATCCCAGCACCCTGGGATCATGATCTGAGCCGAAGGCAGCCGCTCAACCAACTAAGCCACTCAGGCGCCCTGAAAATTTATAGTTTTAAGCACATTTTTCAGAAAACAAAAAAAAAGGCTGAAAAAGAAAAGAGCTAAATATTCAACCCAAGAACTTGGGAAGAGACTAATAAAACAAATCTAAAGAAATAAAAACAAATAAATAATAAAGATAAAGATAGATTTCAAAGATATAGAGACTCATAATAAACCTCAAAAGTTTTTTTTAAAAGCCAATTCTGTAAAAAGTAAGATAGAGAGAACTCTGCCTACACAAAGTCCAAAAAAGAAAAACAGCATATAATGGAAAAGGGGAAAATAATAAAAATTTAATTTAAATAAAAATTTAAATCATTTTGAAAAGTTAGAATATAACAGACAAAGGAGACAGATTTGGGTGGGGGGGATGCCTGTAAAACAGCAATTCTGTTACAAGAAGAAATCAAATCTGAGCGGACTTGTAGCTGTTACAAGAAACCGCTCCATGCCAGACGTCTGCAGTGCCCTCTGGAGGACACATCCAGCATCAGGGCTCTTTTTTTTTTTTTTTTTAAGATTTTTATTTATTGGGCGCCTGGGTGGCTCAGTCGTTGTGCGTCTGCCTTCGGCTCAGGTCATGATCCCAGGGTCCTGGGATCGAGTCCCACATTGGGCTCCCTGCTCGGCAGGAAGCCTGCTTCTCCCTCTCCCATTCCCCCTGCTTGTGTTCCTGCTCTTGCTATTTCTCTCTCTGTCAAATAAATAAATAAAATCTTTAAAAAAAAAAAAGATTTTTATTTATTTATTGAGAGAGATAGTGATAGAGAGAGAGCATGAGAGGGGGAGAGTCAGAGGGAGAGGCAGACTCCCCGCCGAGCAGGGAGTCCGATGCGGGACTCGATCCCGGGACTCCAGGATCATGACCTGAGCCGAAGGCAGTCGCTTAAACAACTGAGCCACCCAGGCGCCCCAGCAGCATCAGGGCTCTTAACGCCCGCTGTCCTCAACCACGCCAAAAAGTTCTTGGCCTAAATGAGCTCTTGCAAACTTTTTCTTTTTTTTTTTTTTTAAAGATACATTTTTTTAAGATTTTATTTATTTATTTGACAGAGAGAGACAGCGAGAGAGGGAACACAAGCAGGGGGAGTGGGAGAGGGAGAAGCAGGCTTCCCGCGGAGCAGGGAGCCCTATGTGGGACTCGATCCCAGGACCCTGGGATCATGACCCGAGCCGAAGGCATACGCTTAACGACTGAGCCACCCAGGTGCCCCGCAAACTTTTTCTTTTTAATGAAAGATTTTATTTATTTATTTGACAGAGAGAGACAGCAAGAGAGGGAACACAAGCAGGGGGAGTGGTAGAGGGAGAAGCAGACTTCCCACTGAGCAGGGAGCCTGATGCGGGGCTCAATCCCAGGACCCTGGGATTATGACCTGAGCCCAAGGCAGATGCTTAACGACTGAGCCACCCAGGAGCCCCTCTTGCAAACTTTTAAGACACAGATAATCCCAATCTTACATAAACTGTTTCAGAAGAGGGAGTACTGTCCAAGTCCTCATACATGGCTAATACATCTTTGATTCTATAAACAAATAAGGAGAGTAAAAAAAAAAAAATTATAGGTCCATTTAACTTATTAGCATACGAACACAGATCTAACTATAACAGTCTATTTTTTTAAAGATTTTATTTTTAAGTAATCTCCACCCACCGTGAGGCTCAAACCCACAACCCCAAGATCAAGAGTCACACGCTCCCCTGACTGAGCCAGCCAGGTGCCCCCTAACAGTGTATTTTAAAAATACACCAAGTACATTTATTCCCAGAATGCAAAGATGGTTTAACTTCCATATCTACCAACGGAGATCACCAATATTAATGAACTAAAGAAAAATTCAAGATCATCTCATTAAAAGAAGAAAACATTTGATAAAGTTCAACATCTATTTATGACTCCTCCCTCAGGGGCACCTGGCTGGCTCAGTCAGAAGAGCGTGTGACTCGATCTCTGGGTTATGAGTTTGAGCCCCATGTTGGATGTAGACATTACTTACATAAACACACTTAAAAAAATAATTATGACTTCTTAAAAACCTCTCAGAAAACTAGAAACACACAGGGACTTTCATAATTTTCCAAAAATACGTACCAAAAATTTAACACTGTGGAGAACTTTAGGAAGAAGGCAAAGATGATTACATCACTGTTTGCTACAAATCCTTGATGACAATGTGGGTGAATCTCACAAAGGCAATGTCAACGAAAAGAAGTCAGAAATAAAAGATTACAAACCATAGGATTCCATTTAATAAAGTGGGGGGCGGGGCAGAAACCCAGGCAAAACTAATGTCTGGTTAACTGAAGTCAGGAAAGTGGTTACCCTTTCAGCTGAAGGTAAAGATGGGAAGGGGGCATACGAGCACTTCCTGGGGTTGTTTCTTGATCTGGGTGCTGGTTACATGGGTGTGCTCGTTCGTGAAAATGCTATCAAGCTGAACATTTATGATTTGGGCATTTTGAGGGAGGTTATACTTTAATAAGAGTGGAGCAAGAATGCAAGATACAACTATCTTACAAAAAGCAGTAGTTTCTCTAAGTCATCAGTAACTAATGTTAAAAAAAAAATAGAGAATATTCACAATAGTAACAGAAACTCTGAAGGACTAGGTAGTGACCTAGTAAAGAAGGCATGAGTTCTTTAAAGAACTTTAAAACTCTACAGAAGGGGCACCTGGGTGGCTCAGTCGGCTAAGCGTCTGCCTTCAGCTCAGGTCATGATCCCAGGGTCCCGGGATGGAGCCCTGAGTTGGGCTCCCTGCTCAGCGGGGAGCCTGCTTCTCCCTCTGCCTCTGCCTGCTGCTCCCCCTGCTTGGGCTCTTTCTCTCTCTGTCAAATAAATAAAATCTTAAGATGAGTCTGGAAAAAAAATAAAAGCTGGAGGAAATGAGTAGGCAGCTGTTGGAAAAGGAAGCCATATGACTGACAAGCTTAATGAGGGTATGTCCGAAGCTGTGAGGCAGCAGGGGTGTTAAACCACCGTGGGCCAGCCCTCTCCACACCTCCAGAGCGGCGGGAGTCAGAATGGTGGACCCCGGTGCTGGTGAGGATGGAGGAGACTGGAACAGCTTTTCTGGAAAGCAATCTGACAAGCCACAGGTAGGTGTAAACCCCAGAATCCAGGGGCCCCTCTCCGTTATCTACGTCCAGAAATGCCAGCACTCGCAAGAGCATGGACAAGGACAGACACCTGGGCATGACCGGTGGAGGAGGGGTCCGGAGGCAACCAGGGATCTGTGACCGGGGATGGGTAAGCGCTGGATGCATATCATGGAATGAAAAGCAGCCTGAGAAGCCCTGAACCACATGCACTTACAGTACGTGGTTAGATCTTTAAAAAAAAAAAAAAAAATGGTGTTGAGTGAAAAAAGTTGTATGTAGCTCAGTCATCATCCATATAAACTTAAAACATACCCAGACAAAACAACATATTCAACAAGGAAGCAAACATACTCCAATGTCGCTTCTTGCACTCACGCTAACCCAGACGCCCCCATCCCGCTGCTCTATTTCTTTACCCTGATTTATTTCTCTTTATGGCACTAGTGCGCCTTCTCCAGGAGAGCAGGGACCTTCCTGGCCCCTTGACCACAGGTTCATCTCCAGCCCCTAGAACAGAGCCTGCGACACTGTAGACGCACATGAATAATCGGAGGACACAGAGCCAACAGAAACTGGGCCTATGGAGAGGGGAGAGGAAGACAAGAATGAGCGGGGGTGGGGGGACACTAAAACAAAGAAGGGACCTCGCCTGGACAGATCTTGGTGGCGCCTTACGACGGGTCCATAAAAACAATTACAAGTTATTTTATCAAATTAACCACTCTGGAAACTAGGTCCTGCACGAAAAGGCCGCCACCTCCCCTGCCCCAGCAGACCTGACTACCTCAGGGCCTTTGCGCAAGCTGCGTCCGCCGCCTGCAGGCTCTCCCCCACCCCTCACTGCTCCAGCTTCCGCTCGGCGTCACGCGCTCTGGGGGCTCCCTTCCCCGAGCCGCCCGCCGTCTCAGCGAGCGCCGCGCCTACTCTGCCCCCCGCACGTCCCCACCCGCGGACGCGCGCAGGAGGGCGCTCGTACGCGCGCGGACTGCGCCCACCGGCGCAGGGCCGGCCGCAGCTCCGTGCCGCCCTGAGGCGCGGGCCGCGCGGGGAGCACGGCCACAGCACCGCCCGCGGGGGACACAGCGCGACCCCCGCGCGGACGGCCCGCGACCCGCCCGCACTTCCGCATCAGGTCGTCGACACCCCACACCTCAGCGACCGCCGTCCCGCGCCCTGGCGGCCGGGCCGCGGGGGAGAAGAGCGCCGAGCGCCCCGCCCCGCCCCCGGACGGCGCGCGCGAGACCACGTGACTGCCGGCCCGCCCCCACCCGGGCACGAGGCCACGTGACCAGGCCGCCGCCGCGCCCGCTCCGCTAGGCCTCTCGCGCGCCTACAGCTTCGTCCCCCTTACCTCCCGGCGGCGACCAGCTTCTGGAGGAAGGTGTCCACCAGCGTGTCGAGGAGCTTCACCCTCGGGATGGTGGCGCCGGGGGGCCCTGATTCCGGACACGACCCCTCAGGCCCCTTTTCCTCACGGCCGCTCTCTGCGTTGACGCTGCGCGCTGCGGCCATATTGAAGCCAGACCGCCGAATCTGCCGGGCTCGGCCGCCCCGCCCACCGAGGCCCCCGATTGGCCAGCCTCGGCCCCGGGCCCCTCCGGTTGGAAGCGGCGGGTGTCCGTCACCGAGCCGCTCGGGGGCGGGGTCCGCCCCGGCAGCCGCGCGCTCCGCACGCACGTCCTCCCCGGGCCGGCAGGCCGAGTAAGAGCGCGCCGGAGCTCAGGGGCTCAGTAAAAACTTTTAATCACACGTCAGAGACTTCGTACAGTGCAACAGTGAGTGTCCGCCGCGCATGTTCCCAGGAGTCCAGCCTACCAAACGCCAGCTGTACCTGCGTGCCCGCCCGCCCGGTGTCCCATGTTCCGTCCAGTTCGGGCCACGGACCAGCTCAGCCCCAAGTCCCGCTGACGTGGCCTTTGGTCCGCCCCGCACCCCGGCGCTGCATAAGCCTAGCCGACCCCGGCGCCTGACGTGCTGGACGGGAGAGCGGGGGCCAGGGCTCCGTGTCGGAGACGCGCGGCGACCGCCCGGACCGCGAGCGCGCCGTGCGAGGGAGGGAGAGGGGGAGAGGGCGGAGGGCAGGGGGGGTGAGGGGGAGAGGGCGGGAGGGGCTGCGGCACCGCGCCGCGCGGGGAGCTCGGGGAGCGCGGTCTGAGGGCTCGAAGCCCCACCTCCTGAGACTGGCGGGGCAGCACACCGCCTCCTGCCACCACACGGCCCGCGTGGGGCGGACCGCAGACGGGCCTGTAGGGAGGAGGTGTGGGACTGAGGCGCGGGGAGAGCGGGGGGGCCCTGGCCTCGATCCTGTTGGTGGCTCTTGGGGCAGGTGGGTGGCGTGGGGGCAGGGGGTTCGGAGTCACCTGTGCGCCCCGGGGGGGCTGACCATTAGTGGACAGACACGGGGACACCTGACAAAGGAGGAGAGGGGACACAAAACCGAAGGTGGGGGAAGGGGGCTAGCCCTCGAAGACTCGAGGCCCAGACGGGCGGCGGTGGGGGCGAAGGTGGAGAAGCGCGGTTGGCTCTGATCCGGCCAGGGCGACGGAAAGGGGGGCAGCCGTGAGAAGCGTCAAGGCCTCGGGCAGCTAGCACCTTTCAAGTGGCACCGTGGCCTTTCCCAGGGGTGGGGCCGATGACAGGCGGGAAGGCTCATCCAGCCACACGTGTGCAGTGCGAGTGCGGGGTCTGACAGGCCTTCTGTCCCGGGGGCGCCGCGCCCGCATCGCAGGCTTGGTGGCGGCCGCCAGACCAGCTGGGCAGTGTCGGGCTGGTAAGTGCAGCGGTCCTGGGGCGGGTGACCTCCTGCCCCGCTCCTCACTGTCTCCCAAGAATCCCTCCGGAGGCCCGTGACTGGGATGAAGAAAAGAGAAACACCAGTGGTTCCACGACTCGGAGACTCCCGCTGGGAGACCTGTGTGTCCGTGAGTCCCAGTGACTGCGGTGTAGACGCGGGCGGCCCCCCCGCCCAGGGCCCGGCTTCACTGGGCTGCTCCGGAGCAGCTGCTCTCTCTCCACCTGGGGGCAGCAGGCCCAGGCGGCCTCATCTACTCAGAACTGGGCCCGCCCCTCTAGTCATCCCGGGCCTGTGCGTCCGGGGGCGGCTGGCTCTGAAGGAACGTGGAAGGGACGAGCAACTGGGATTGAGGGAAAAGCCTCATCTTCCACCCGTCTGAGAAAGGGGTGGGCTCTGACTGCAGGACTGGTGCTTCAGCAGGACTGACAGTACCTAGTTCACAGATGTTAAAAAAATACACACACAAAATAAGAGTATCGACATTTGTCCCCGACCTAATAACTCTCCAAAGAGAGGACGAGTGCTCTGGAGAACCAGAGGTTTTTCTGCTCCTACTCCCTGTGCAGAAGTACCTGGCACCGTGCCCCCCTCCCCCTGGTGGCAGGGAAAAGCAGAGCAGTCTGGTGGGCAGCTCAGTCCCAAAATAAAAACAAGCAAGCCTGAGAGATGAAGCAGGAAAGGGCTGATGGCAGCTGATGGAACCTGGGCTGAAAGCCCGGGAGGAGGACCAGTGATAATAAGCAAGCTCTATGTACAGCTCTTGTCAGGGTCTCAGGGGCACAGATGGCAGGGGAAGCCAGAAGAAGGGTTCGCAGGGGATGGGTGGGGTGGAACTGGTGGGGACGGTGGGTTTCCTTACGATAGGACTGAGGACCCAGACTGAGCGAGGGAGCCCAGTTTGGCAAGAAAATAAAAAGTAATGGGAGCAGGGGTCCAGGTGTGGAGTCTCTTTAGCAAGAGCAGTTCAGTCTCTGCCCTGTCCCAGACAGGCCACCCGGCCTAGGGCAGGGCTTCGGATGTGGTGGGGACACGGGGCGGGGGGGGGGGGGGTGTTACCCTCCCCACGCTGCCCCCACCCCAGAGTAGTGTGGCAAACAGCGGGGGTCGCTCCCCTCCACGGGTTACCAATGTCTTGAGTCCACCAGCTCAGGTCTGAGGCTGAGTTTCTTGAGGCTCTCGTAGCCCACCACGATGACAATGGTGGAGGGTGTGGCTGAGATGATTCTGGCCGAGAGGCCTTTCATGAGGCCCCAAGGCCCCTCTTCTGCCATCAGCTGTCTGAAGGTCAGGATGATGGAGCTCTTGCCTTCAACCTGGAAAAGCAACACAGTGGAGGGCCACGGTCTGCAGTCGAAGTCGCTCGGCGCAGGCTCCCTCTGCCTTGGGGTCCAGGGGCTGGACTGTGCTTGTAAGGGACAGTGCGGCACAGGGCTTCATGTGGGCTCCGGGGCCAGGCTGCCTGGGTTGAATTCTGCTCCCCAGCTTACTAAGAGCGCAACCTCAGGGAACACAGTCACCTCTCTGCACCTCAGTCCATTCCCATGTAAGCAGCAATGGAGCGTACCCACCCCTGCGGTTGTTCTGAGCAGTCAACGCTGACAGACACACGCGCCCCGTAACTGCGAGCTGTTACTACCGCCAGCAGATCGGCCACTCAGCTGCGGTCCTTGTCCTTGTCCTGCTTGCGTGTCTCTGGCCTCAGGGAGACCGGGTGCTCGCGGCCCTGCCGGTCTGTCATTTCCATTCCAACCACCTCAGTCCCTTAGTCCCCACAGTTGGGAGTCCTCCCCTCACCCCGGGACCCCTGCTCCCTGCCACAGTGGACGTTTGGCTAAGGCAAGAATCTTCTCTGTTCCTGCCCCCTTCCCCGGACCCTGCCACCAAAGCACACTTGGCCCCACTCAGACCCTCAGCCAGTGCAGGACACCTGCTCTCCTTGCCATACTTCCCCAGAGTGGATGATGTTCACAAGGTGATATCCGGCTCAGAGCATCACCCCCCTCCCCCCCACCTCCTGTAGCCCCCTCCTCCACTCCGCTCTTCCTCTGCAGTACTCTCCTCTGCCCGCCTCTGCCCCCGGCCCTCCCACGTATCCACAGCAGCGGCAGGGCCGCTCAGCTAGCTTGGTCTCCTCCCGCCTGGGGGTGCCTCAGAAGTAGACACCTGTCCTTTCCCTTGGATCTCCTCAGGGAACACTCAAAACAAGCCTCAGAAGAGAACGAGGAGGGAACCTGTGCACTTTATGATTTGCAAACCCATCAAATGCCAATTTATTCATTCAAAAGTGTGTGGGGGCAGCATTCTTTCCTAGGGACAAATATACCTTTAGATTTACCAGCCACCTCCATCCCAGCATCCCGGTATCAGGGAAGCTGACCTCACCCCCAAGCTGCTGAGTTTCTTTTCCTCCCCTCCTGCCCTCACCAGTGACCCCACTCTCCCGGACAGCTGTCCTCCTACTCTACCCGCCTCAGACATCAAAATCCCCCATTCTCTCCACCTAAAGCTTTAGACGGCAGAGCGCCATTTGACACCCATACTCAGGTTCTATTTCCTTGGACTAGGTGCTGGGGGACGATCTCTGGGCTGAGAGGACAGGGACGGTCATCTCTGGACAGCGCCACCAAGGGCTCTGTCAGCATCTCTGCTGAGTCCACATGGCCCAGTCTGTGAGGCTTACTCAAGAACAGTCTGTAGAGAACTCGGCCCAGTGGAGAAACCAGACTTAGGGAATTCATTGAAATGGATATATTTCTAATAACCATAGACCTGCAAAGTAAGGAAAAGGTGTCTGATCGGCTAACAGGAGGCAAGGCAGGGAGGAGCCAGGGGGGCATGGCGAGGACAGGAGCAGGGCATGTAAGGACAGGAACAGGCGTGCAAGGACAGTAGCAGGGCATGTAAGGACAGGAACAGGCGTGCAAGGACAGGAGCAGGGGCGTGCAAGGACAGGAGCAGGTTATGCAAGGGCAGAATCAGGGATGTGCAAGAACAGTAGCAGGGACATACAAGGACAGGGGCAGGGCATGTAAGGATAGGAGCAGGTCATGCAAGGACAGGAGCAGGGCGTGTAAGGAAAGGAACAGGCATGCAAGGACAGGAACAGGGCATGCAAGGACAGGAGCAGGGTGTGCAACGACAGGAGCAGGGCGTGCAAGTCCGCAGACATCACGAGGGAAACACTAGGTGCTTCAGCGTGCTCAACTGGTTTCTGAAGATGCTAACTGACCACAGGAAGGGGTCAGGACAAGGCCGGCTGGACCAGAAGGCCATGATGCAGAGAGGTCAGGGGAGCGCTGGGGAGCCCGCAGGTCACCCTCCTCACCGGGCTGGAGGCTGGTCTTACCTGCACTCGGGTGCGGATGACGTCCATGGGATTGGTGAGGATGGAAGCGGTGGCTGCAGCCAGGGGCCCCGACACAGCTTGAAAGACAATGTGCGGGCACTCCTTAGGACAGAGGTACGAGAGCTGTTCTGGAATCGAGGGAAAGACAATGCCTCAAGACATGAGGCGCCATGCGGTCTGCCCTCATGCTGCTTCTGTGCCCAACAAGGATGAACCCTCTCCATCCTCAGCCTCCTTAGACCCCAGAACTCCCATCTTCTCTTCTCTTCTTTGCTTCCATCGGAACCAACAAAACTGAGGAATCTCAGGGCCCTTCCGGAAGCCATGCTGGGTACATTGCCCACTTTGAACAGAAGATTCCTCTGGAGAAGGGGTTTCAGAACCTCTCTGCTTGCCAGTTCCTTTCATCTGATGGACAGAAATCCTCCCTGGTGTAAACACCTTATGGCTGTGCTCTACTCCTCTCAATTCACGGCCAGGGACGCGCACGGGCCCATTTTCTCACGCATGCACCAAATGGCCGGCAGCGCTGGCTCTCTGAGGAAGGGGCAGGGTGACCACAGAGGGCAAGGAGCCTCTTCACTGCATCCCCTTCCTAACCTTGTGAATTTTGAGCCATGTGAATATTTTTATTATATTTTTTTCATTCCAGTTTGTTAACATACAGTGTTATATTAGTTTCCAAGGTACAATATAGTGATTCAATAATTCTATATACTACTCAGTGCTCATCATGATAAAAGTACCTTCATCCCCTTCACCTGTTTCCCAGTCCCTCACCCACTTCCCCTCTGGCGACCAGCAGTGTATTCTCTAGAGTTAAGAGTCTGTTTTTTGGTTTGTCTCTTTTTTCTTTGTTTGTCTTGTTTCTTAAATTCCATGTTTGTGTGAGATCCTACGGTATTTGTCTTTCTCTGACTGGCTTACCTCACTTAGCATTATACTATCTACCTACATCCACGTCGTGGCAAATGGTAAGATTTCATTTTTTTTATGGCTAATATTCCATTATGTATATACCCATGTGAATTTTTTTAAAGATTTTTAATTTATTCATGAGCGAGAGAGAGCGAGAGAGAGCGAGCGAGCACAGGCAGGGGGAGAGGCGGAGGCAGAGGGAGAAGCAGACTCCCCGCTGAGCAGGGAGCCCGATGCGGGGCTCGATCCCAGGACCCTGGGATCATGACCTGAGCTGAAGGCAGACGCCTAACTGACTGAGTCACCCAGGCACCCCCCCACCCACGTGAATGTTTTTAAAAATAAAAACAATGACAAAAGAGAAAGTCATATCCAACAGTAAGATGTTTTCTCCAGGCTACATCAAGAAAGAAAAACTCATTTTTCAAAAATGCTGATGGAGACAATGGCAGAGGACCCAGACTCACCCATTCCCTGGTCACTGGGAACTCACTGCAGCTGAACTGTTAGCTTTACCCTCTCTAGCGGTGAAAGACAAGAGCTCGTTTGTTCAACAGAGGCTCACTGAGCGGCCACCACCATGCGCCAGCCACCCCAGGCCCTGAGGATGGAGAGTGAATACACAAGCTCAAATCCCACCCTTAGAAAGTTTTCCATTCTACTGGGGGAACACAGACAACCCAATAAAAAGCAAAAGATATAGCGATGTCAGAAGGCGATGTGTGCCCTCTGTAGATAAAGATAGAGCAGGAAAGGGAGACAGGGAATGCCGAGTGTTGGGAATGCAGGGGTTGCCGTTTTAAACACAGTGGTCACGGAACCCTCTCCAAGAAGGCTGAAGTTTGAGGGTGCAAGCCCTACGGATCTGTGGAAAGAACTTTCCAAGCAGAGGTAACATCCTATGCAAAGGCCCTGAGGCCAGAGCGTGCATTAAGTCTTCGAGGGCAGCAAGGCCCGAGTACCTGGAGCGCAGCGAGCAGGGCAACAAGAGTAGACGAAGTCCGAGAGGTAAGTCATTAGGGCCCTGAAGCCACTGCGAGAGCTTTTCGCTCTGAATGAGGCTGGATGTAAAGTAGACTCATCATCTCAGAGATTTGGTCTCCGTCTTCTCTCTACAGTTCAGTTGCCATAGAACTTTTAAGAACTTTTTTCTCTGCCCTTACTTTTGGTAATTTGTGGCCACCTAAAGATGAGGGGACAGAAGGAAGGTGGGGGCTGGTGGGGCAGACGTGAAGACCTCTAAATCTGGCAGCATGGCAGGACTCCTTATGCCCGGCCAGAACCACCTCTCCCCTGGTTGCTAATCACCTCCCTCCCTCCCCCAGGGTCAGCACAAACCAAGACAAAGTGACCGCCACCTCACCCGTATCCTGTTTCTCCTGAGAAGGAAGCATCTTGCGGCCACTGGAAGTGGCATCTGGCCGGGAGCTGCCAGCCTCCATGGGCCTGTCTGAACTGGCCCCCAGGCCTGCAAGCCACAGCAGGATCCAGGTTCCAACTGGAGTCATAGACACATGCCATTTTCCTGGGACTTCAGGAGAGGATGAAAAAACAAAGCAAGAGAGTGGGGGAAAGAGCCCCATGTCTTTGCTCTCCATTATTCATTCAATAAGCACTAACTGGGCACCTCTTATCTGCAAAGCAGAAGATGATAAACCCAGGCTGACTTGGTTTAAGTCCCTCCTGGCTACATGATTTTGAACAGTAATATAAACGTATATTTATTTAATGCTACTGGACGCCAGGCACTGCAGTGAGCATAGGACATACAACAGAGAAATGAACAGGGAAGGGCCTTCATGGGAGCTGTGAGTCAAGGATAAAATGATCGCAAATTATGACAAATGCTATGAAGGAAACAAGCCAAAAAAGAAAAGAGAAAGAGCCCTTTTTCCAACTGGGTGACGAAGTCTTCTCTGCAAACGTGGCATGGAGGCTGAGGTCTGGGGCACGAGAAGGGGAACAGGGGACGGGGCACTCCAGACTGAGAGAACATTATCTGCAAAGGCAGAGAGATGAGAACAGAGCTTGGTGTGTCTCAGGAACAGAGAGAAGGACAGTGAGGATGGAGCAGAGCAAGGGAGAGAGGCCCACCATGGGGCTGGCACAGCAGACGGGCCAGATCATGGAGACCTGCACTGACTACGGACACATTCGATTTTATTCTAAATGCCCAGAAGGTAGCATTGGTAGATTTTAAGCAAAAAGGAATGACAAGAACCACTCTACTCATTCAACATATATTTACGAAGCACACATGGCCCAGAGCCTATCTGGCAGGTAGTGCGTATTCAGTGTTAGCTTCCTCCCACTTCCAAGAAACTTTCCAATCAACTGTATCTCAATTGTATCTCAATTAAAAAATGCATTTTTTTTTTAAAAGGAACCTTTCCACCCAGTAGAAGAGATAAGGCACACACAAATGACATCAAGGCAGGTGATACGTCGCTTCTGGGTTAAGGGCTCCACGGAGCGGTGTGAGGAGGCAGTAAGGAACACTTGGGCATGTCACGGCTTCCCAGGGCAGGTGCGCCTGGAGGGCCGAGAGGAACAAAGCAGGGGTGGGAGACACGATGCAGTGGAGGATCTGTGCATGATCTGGCCTGGCTGCTGCACACACCACACTAGGGGGCGCTCCTCCGCAAAGGGAGGTGGAAGCCAGACTGAGGAGCTGGGCTTGTACTCGGTGAGCGGTGGGGCCGCTGAGCACCACAGCCAGGGTTTGAAGAGTGACTCCATTAGGTGTGTGTGGTAGGTGGGATGGGAGACCAGCTAGAGGGCTGGCACAGCACCCAGCAGGGTGGTCACTGAGGCGTGGTTTCCAGGGAAGGCAGGAGAAATGGACAGAGAGTAGGGAAAGACATTCTGGGGTCACTAGGACCAGATGTGGGGACGAGGAAGAGGGAGTGACAGTCTCAGTGATGTGGAGAATAATGTGGCCGCTGAGAGAAAGAAGTGAGTCAACCAGCTTGGGATGAAAAATAGTTCGCTGAATAACGTTTCAGATATAAATGCACGCATCCAAGTCGAGAGGCCCAACAGTCAGAGTGTCTGTCCAGAGCTCTGGAAAATTAGTCTGGGGATAGACACAGATTTTCTGACATGGCAGAAAAGGACAAGTCAATTGTAAATGAAATCACATGAGGAGAGAGGGGCGAAGACAGACGCCAGAGAAAATGCTCACAATTCCTAGAGTTTTTCTTTTTTTTTTTTTTCTTAAAGATTTTATTTATTTATATGACAGAGCGAGACAGCGAGAACAGGAACACAAGCAGGGGGAGTGGGAGAGGGAGAAGCAGGCTTCCCGCGGAGCAGGGAGCCTGATGCGGGACTCGATCCCAGGACCCTGGGACCATGACCTGAGCCGAAGGCAGACGCTTAATGACTGAGCCACCAGGTGCCCTCTTTTCTTTTTTTTTTAAGAGTGAGAAAGAGAGAGAGAGAGAGAGAGAGAAAGCACAAGCAGGAAGAGAGGCAGGGGCAGAGGCGGGGAGGGAGAAGCAGCCTCCCCGCCGAGCAAGAAGCCTGATGCGGGATTCAATCTCAGGGCTCTGACTTGAGCCGAAGGCGCCCCTTCTGGAGTTTTTCTTAACATTAAGATTAGCAGGATCCATTCCCAAAAGATCTGATGCAAAGGGCCAGGGGTGGAGTCTGGGTATGTGAATTTTACCAAATATTCAGGAAGAAAGACTGTGTTAAACAGGAGAGAGAAAGAGCTAGCAATAAAGAGGAAGGTACCGTCAGGAAAAAGGGAGAATCACAAACGTGGAGTGCCAGAGGGATAGGATGATTACAGATTAGGAAGTCAATATGAAATTTGGTTAGGAAGGTCCCAGGTAAATTGGACAGAAGGCCCACCGCCAAGGCTCAGGAGCCCGCAGCAGGGCCTGGGGAGGTTTCAAGCAGAGACCATCCTCATGGGAGTCTGCTGGTTGCCCAACGCTGTGGATGCCAAGGGTCACAGGCACGCTCAGGTCCTGTTCTTGGCAAGGCACCCTGCCCTTCCAGAAGAAAATGTGGCAACATGTTTATCGAGGCCCTCAGAAGTGTTATCTTGGGACCCAGTGATCCATATCTGGGAAATACTTAAAAAGAAGGAAAACGTCTTACGAACAAAAATACATTCTGGGAGCGGAGGGGTTCAAGGCTCTAGGACATCTTGAATTTAACAATGCTGAGGAAAGGCATCCAACTTAAACACGCATCTGAAATTTGAAATTTCATCTTCAAATCCCAAATATCCCATGAATTTTGTCCTTCCTCGCCTTCCAATTCTCCACCAAAATTCCACTAACCCTCATTGATTGAAAGGCAGCCAGCACATACTTGATGTTCTACAGTCATCTACTTTACTCGTCTGAGTCCCCCCACAGTAACCTAAGCTCCCTGAAAGCAAGAAGCCGTGTCTCATTCATCTGTGAATGCTCTTGGGGTTAAATGTTTGCTGGATGAACAGCCCTTCTCCCATGAAATCTTCCACTCCAGCGCACACAGGGCCCCAGCATCTTGGCCGCGGGAGCAGGCCCACCCTCTATCCCCGCTCTCCCGGCCCCCCCTTACCTGCATAGAAGTGATAGAAGGGCCACCAGACAGCACTATTTGGGATGTAGGTAAGCAGTGAAGCCACGTAGCCTCGGTAAAAGCCTCGGAGCCCATCAGCCCGCAGGATCTGCCTGATGATGTCCTTGGTTTGGCCAAAGGCTACAATCCCTCGTCCCTCGGGGCTCCCTCGCACTTGGAAGCGGCCCATCCTGTCGCCCTTGCGCTGCATCATCAGGTGCTGGGACACCACGTCAATGGGCACGGTGATGCTCTGGGCCACGAGGGAGGCCGAGCCCCCGGCCACCAGAGACTTGACCGTGTTGCTCTGGCTGTAGTCAGCGACAAACTTCCGGGTGAGCTCGTACGTAGTGACGTAGCACTGGCCAGAGATGAGGGTGAAGGTGTTGACCAGGAACCCCCGGTAGAGGCCAGTCACACCGTCTGCTCGCAGGATCTTGAGGAAGGCATCAAAAGTCCCGTGGTAGAGGCTCTTGCCCCTCTGGACCTGCAGCCGGGTGCGGATGAGGGTAAACGGGTAGACGCTGACACGGATCATCATCGTCATTGCTACACCAAACACGTAAAACTTCTTCTTGTCCAGGTGTTCCCACTCGATGATCTGGATGTTGCGTTTATCCTCCATGGCGCCTGGAGACCTAGGGACGTGAGCGGGCGGGAGGACGTGGGGAAGGAGGCTAGCGCTTTGCACTCTGTCCTGCTGGCTAGGCTCCGAGCCCCGTCCTCAGGCTTCATCTCCTGGGGTACCCACCTCCCCAAAGTTTAGATTCCAGTCCAGCTTGGCCGACTCTTGCCTGAGTCTTCCTTCGGGGATCAGGATGCTGCCCCCCCTGCCGCCTCTTTTACCATCCCTCCCCCAACTCCAGAAGCTGCTCCACACTTCAGCTACTCCAGCAGCCCCACCCCCACCTCGGCTCCCTGCCCAGGCTGATCAAATCACCCACTACAGTCCCTGCCTCTGCCTGGGCCCTGGTGCCCCAGCCCAAGCTCCTCCTCTGCTCACCCAGGCGGAGCTCAGGATGCTGTGTTGCTCTGGCTTTGGTCCCGCTTGAGGGCCTTGCATCCTGCCAGGCGGTCCTCCAAGTGGGACTAAGGGATGTCACTAAGTGACGCTTAGCAGGTTCCTAATGTGGAAGGGAAGTAAGTGCTCCATTTGGGATGCTCCTGGGCCCACTGAGGAGGCATGGCCTTGACCTTCGACCCTCAGCAGGGTGCCTCTTTCGGCACCATTTACAAGCTGCCTCACCTTACTTTGCTTCTGGCTTCCCCGTGCTGGCCTCTCTGAGCTCCCCTGACTCACACTCACTACACTTTTCTTTCCTCTAGTCTGTATTAGAAGAAAATGTGGCACCCCCTCCCCCCCTCCCTCCAGTGAAAGGAGTTACAAAGTTAGGGACAAGCCAAAGGTCAGAGTCCTCTTGGGTTATTAGATAACTCACTCTAGAGAAAAGAAAGAACCAGCAGAGAGCTAAGTGGTTTCCCTGAAGTCTTGAGAACCACAGGGCAGAGGACATGCCTGGCCGTTCTCACCCCTAAGCACAGAAATCATAACCTTTGTCCTGTATAATGAGGGGAGATTCAAGTGACAGGGAAGATACAGACTCTGCCTTCAAGAAACGCACAGTCTGTTCCCGAAGACAACAGCATCCATCTGGGGAATGGATCTAAGATACAGAGAGAAAGAATCCAGGTCAAAGTACTGTAACGTGGCTCTGAGGTCAAGTGTATCCACTGCCTAAGTTCTCCAACAAAACTAGTACTAATGTAATAATTGTATGAAATCAGGAGCTTCCAACTTAAGAACTGTCAAACAGCATGTCATGATATGTTGGACATATTCTTGGTGACAACGTAATGTGTTCCTGGGTAGGACACTGGACAGTTTCAGCCAGAGGGGAAACGGGGAAGCGAAAGTGGCAATGAGAAGTCAGGGGCTCCCCAGGCTTTGGGAGAAATCCCGACAGGCTGGGAAAGGAGGTGGCCACATAAAAGGGACAACTCTAGAAGTTGAAATGTTCCCGAAGCCAGCGCCCTGGCCAGCCTCATGTCAGGTGTCTAAACAGAGTCCATCCTCAACCACCTTCCCCAACCAAAGGTCCCAAGCAGCCTGAGGAGCTTCTCACTTTACCACGGAAGTCAGCAGAGAAGCCCAGTGAGCTTTCCGGCCCCCGCCCGCCAGCTGGACTGTGTCACCGTCACAGAAGGCCAGGCTGCCTGCAGTGCAAGCCGAGCACCTGTGTGCTGAGGGAAAACCTCAGCTTCCAGGTGAGGCAAATGGGAGGAACCCCTGGAGGGCAGAGCCCTTTGAACGGGGCAGGAATGCATGTCGACCACGAAAGCAGCAAACGATGGCTTAGAACAACCAGCTTGGCCCAAACGTGGGATGTGGGCAATGAGCGAGAGGAGCGCTGCCGTGTCACTTGCTGGGGGCAAAAGTGGCCCTTCCTCCCCAGCCTCAGCCGGGGACACCCACCAAGCCCAGCAGTCCTCTCCTCTAAGGCTTCAAGAGAAGGTGTCATTGTCTGCCCTGCCCGGAGTGTTTGTTATCCAGGGTCCCAAAGTCATGTTTCCAACACCACTGAGCCATGAGCAGAGAGAGACTCTAGGATTTTCTGAATACCTATCACCTCATGTAATCCTTACAACTTAACCTGTGCACAGTTAGACACTTCTGCTAAATGAGGACACCGCATCAGATAAGTTAAAAGGAACAGGTCCAAGGTCACGCCGCTGGTCAGTGGTGGAGGCACGATATGAGCCGAGATTTCTTCTCTACTGACCATGCCTTCTACCCCACGGGAGGAGAGGAGTTCCAACACAAGTCACACTGTTCAATCTAAAGCCAAGTCACTCCCACCCGTGGGCGGCAGCATTAATGCCCTCATGGCTGCTGGTCACCCAAGGGTTAAGCATAAGCTCCTGGCCCCCCAGATGACCAGAGATTTCTCTCAGCTTTGTTCCAGAGAAACCAAGAGCTGCCCCTGCTTTCCCAGTGTGCTGGTGGAGTGACTGACCGAGCTGAGTGGCCGGCCAGCACGTTGTTGTCACAGGACAAATACAGTTGGGCCCAAGCAAGAGAGCCTCCTGCCGGGTTTGTGCAAACTGTGTGCTAAGCAGGACAGAAAGGCAGAGCAGCGGATTCCGTCCCAGGACCTTCTGAACTTGTCAAGCTGAGTCACAAAATACCAATATCTCTGGGGCGCCTGGGTGGCTCAGTCCTTAAGCGTCTGCCTTCGGCTCAGGTCATGATCCCAGGGTCCTGGGATCGAGCCCCGCATCGGGCTCCCTGCTCAGCGGGGAGCCTGCTTGTCTCTCTGCCTGCTCTGCCTGCCGCTCCCCCTGCTTGTGCTCTCTCTTCTTTCTCTCTCTGACAAACAAAATAAAATCTTAAAAAAGAAAACAAAACAGTAGAAGACGAGAAGTCTTAAGGCAGGACCCAGTGCCCCGTTTCTCTGCTTTCCTCCATCACTTACGTGTGCCTGTTGATTTTAAATTCCCAGAAGGGGGCACCTGGGTGGCTCAGTCGGTTAAGCGGCTGCCTTCGGCTCAGGTCATGATCCCGGGGTTCTGGGATCGAGTCCCACATCAGGCTCCTTGCTCAGCGGGGAGCCTGCTTCTCCCTCTGCCTCTGCCGCTCCCCCTGCTTGTGCTCTCTCTCTCTCTCAAATAAATAAATAAAATCTTTAAAAAAAAATAAAAATAAAAAAAAAATTCCCAGAAGGAAGGGGGAACTCTCCAAGGCCAAAGCAGATATCTCCTACCATTGCCACGGTGACAGGAGAAGCCACTAAGGGTCACGCCTCAGAGGGAGAAGCCGGTACAGCGGAAGGCGAGAGGGCCTGGCACTCACTCCCCCGCCTCAAAAGTGGGGTCTCAACCTGCTCTGTTACATAACTTCCAGACTTCCTGCTGAAACATCAAAACTAGTGCCTCTTGTTTTACCCGCTGGAAAATCCTCTTGGCGGACACCTGTATGCACATCTCCTCCAGCCGTCCTTTCTCCCAAGTCAATCAGCCCCCATGCTTTACGGCTCTTTCCCAGACCCTTATTTGTGTGCACAGCTCCGATTCTGAATTTCCTCCCATCTTTTAACATCTGCTCAGGCACAGAGGTTGAGGTGCTTCCTCTGGGGACCCAACAGATGACCCAGGATGCCCTGAAGTCATCAAATGAGATGTCAGAGGCAGAGCCTCCCCTACCAAGCCGCGCAGGGGAAAGGGACAGATTGGTGGTCTCTGCACATCTCCCTTCCACTTGCACCCTTCCTGAACCAGAAACATCACACCAGACTATTCACTAGGTTCTGAGATAAGATTCTGGTTCGGGATAAGGCAGTGCCACCTGGAAGGCCAGGTCATGCAGTGGAACGAACACCCGTCCTCAGAAGATCCAAGTTTGAGTTCCACTTCTGTTACTTACTGGTATGATTGGAACCATGTCACTTCATTGAAACTCAGTTTCCTCACCTGGGAAGCGGGGCCAGTCGGCCTGCCATGGCTATATAATCGTGTGGAGCCACTCACGGGAGGCCATACGTGTAAAAGCGTTTTGTAACAGCAAAGCATCCCTATCATGGCACAAAGTTCTACTAGACAATGCTGCTCTAAATCCTGGCTACTCAGAGTGGCACACACGCCGGACATCAGCTGTATTTCTTGTTAGAAATAGAGTTTCAGGTTGCAGGCTCGCCCTGCCGAATAAGAGCCAACATGTTAACAAGCTCTCTGGGTGATTAAATGTGCCAGGTTTGGAAAACACTGCTTTAAATGTTATGGATTGTCAGTATTATCATAACAATGGTACCGCTACTCAAAGAGTCCAGGACCATTATGACTCCATCCTGACTTGTCACCAGAACTGGGCCCAGTGATGGTTACTAGACGCAGGCAGAGCTTTCCGGGCTAGCCAGCCCCACCAAAGTAAACCCCCTTCTGCAGCTCCGGACCCAACCCACAGGCTTGGGTCCCCGATTTCAGCTGGAAACAAGATCTTTGCTTCCCCCTTCTGTTCCTCCGTTCTCCATCGCATCTGCATCGAGACGCAGCATCCTGGGAGCCACCTCCCCCAGCGCGAGCGCGGATACATTTACGCGCTTGCCCTCCTCTAGTCAAGGGAGGTCCCCGCGGTGCCTCCGACCCCTCGTTCGAGGCCACCTCCTCCCTCCGTCACGGTGAGGTCCCCCCCAGCTCTCCTGTGGTCGTCCACAGGCACCCACGTGATCCCTCATCACTGACACCACCTGACACCCGTCCAGGCAGCGCCTGGCCTGGCCCCCCGCACAGCCGCCCTGGGCCGGGGCTCGGACCCGGCCGTGCCACGCCTCTCGCCCCGCTCCTCCGACAGGAACAGACGCCTGGCTGCAGTCGCCCCTGAGCCCCGGAGCTGCGAGGCCGGCTCCCGCGGAGCCGCAGGCACCCGCTGCCGCCGTGACAGGTCCAGGTCCTCGGAGACCGTGGCCGTCAGGCACCCCGCGCCGGCCGTTTCTTACCTCCTCCGATCAGGGAGGTTCCGCCGCGACTGGGGCGAACTCCGAGCCCGGACCTCTAGGCCACAGCGCCCACTCTAGCCTCCATGCCCGGCGACCTCCGGCCCCCGCTCGCATCTTCCTCCATCTCGACCGGGCTCCCGGTACTGCCGGAACCGGAAATTGAAACACTGTCATTCCCGCCCCCCGCGGGGTGGGGCGGGGCTACGCCGTGGGCAAGTCCACCAATGGCTCGCTGAGCTTTAACCCCCCCGCCCCGAGGAAGGGGGGAATGGGCGGGGCCCGTGGCCATCTTGAATTCGGGCAGAAGCCACGCCTTCGTGGGCCTCGTCATGCCCTCAGTTCTACGGCGCGTGCGTGTCCTTTCTCGGTGCTCAGGAGCCAAGTCACCTGGGCCTTCTTGAGGATCCCGTTGTAAATGGGTTACCTTGTGTTTCGGGTCTATTGGAAATCTAACTTCCAATCTAATCTGTAATTTTTGCGTAACTTTTCTCGTCTGTGGTGCCAAACAGGCCAATGTGCAGCAGGAAGGACTGAGGTTAGGCAACCGATTTTGAGGTTTGAGAACTCAAAAAATTGCAGGAATAGGGGCCATCCTGGAGGTGGAGTGAGTGACATTAGGGTCTCGTCCGGCTCTGAAGCTACCTATATTTGGATTTAAAAGGAGAGGAAGAGCTCTTTATTTTATTTTATTTTTTAAAGATTTTATTTATTTGAGAGAGAGAGAATGAGAGACAGAGAACATGAGAGGGAGGAGGGTCAGAGGGAGAAGCAGACTCCCTGCCGAGCAGGGAGCCCGATGCGGGACTCGATGCGGGACTCGATCCCGGGACTCCAGGATCATGACCTGAGCCGAAGGCAGTCGCTTAACCAACTGAGCCACCCAGGCACCCCAGGAAGAGCTCTTTAAATGAGCGACTGGAAAGCCTGGGGTGGAGAGTCGGTTCATTTCAAATGAGGTATTTCCACAACTCAACAACAAAAGACAAACAACCCATTTAAAAATGGACAAAGGACTTGAATAGACATTCTTTTCCTTCCATCGGTTCATTGGTAAGTCCCCTCTTCCGTTTGAACAGACCAAGTATCTGGGGACATCCTTGCACGCTTTCCGTTTCTCGCCCATCACATGCAGCCGGTCATCAGACACCATGGGCTTCATCTCAAAAATGTGGCCGGAGCTTGGCCATTTCCTACCACCTCCACACTGCCTGCCTGGCCTCAGCCACCACTCTCACCTGGGTGACTCCAGAAGCTACCTCACCGGTTTCTTTGCTTCCACTCTTGCTTCTGCTATGTTCTAATCAGAAGACAGCAGCCAGGGTGACGCTTTTAAATTCTAGGTCAGATCATGTCCCCTCATCTGTTAGAAATGCTCCAGCAGTTCCCCATTTATTCGGAGTAAAAGCCAATATCTACAATGGCAAAGGCCTACAGGGTCCTACAATCTCCCCCCGACCCTGCACACCCAGTATCTTTCTCCCTTCATCCAATACTCTCACTCCTGCCTCAGGGCCTTTGCACCGGCTTCTTCTTATGTCTGGAAGTTTTCCTGCAGGCATCCACATAGCCTGTACTTTCTTTCATTTACTCCATTGTTTCGTTGTTCAAGCTTCACCTTATCAATGAGACCTACTCTGAATCTCCTATTTAAAACTGTAGACACTCCTTCCACTCAACCTTCTTTCTGCAACTCAATTTTTTCTTTTCCAGCACATCACCATCTAATGCACCCTACCTGTTTGACTTATTTCTGTCATCTGTCTCCCACACTAGGATGTATGCTCTATGACCACAAGAACTGTGTCTGCTTTGTTCATTAGTGTGCCATCGGTGCCTGACAGTGCCTGTCACATAGGAGGTGCTCAGTAAATATTTGAATGAATGAAAGGATTTCAGCATTGAGAGTATTGTCCAGGCACACAGAAACCCAATGAAGCAGCAACAGTGTATAAAAGGGATTATAGTGAGGTGTACATAGGGCACTGACGGTGTGATAGGTTTGAGAAGAATCCAGAGGGGATGATGTCCCAGGTGGAAGAAACAGCATGCCTCAAGGAACCTCACTGTTAGTTCCGTTAGGCAGGTTGTCTGTTCATCTCTGTGTCACCAAGGCCTGAAATGATGCTGGGCACTCAGTAAAGGTTTCCGGAAAACAGTACAAGGTGCTCAGCCTTGGTGAGCATGTGGTGCAAGGTGTGTATGGAGCGACTAGAGGAAAGGCACACTGTCCCAGGAGGTTATTCTGGAGTTCTTTACTCTGGAGTGAATGAAAAGCCATTTCAAGTTTTTTTTTTTTTCTTAAAATTTGTTTATTTATTTGAGAGAGGGAAAGGGAGAGCACGTGTGTGCACGAGCAGGGGGAGGGGCAGAGGGAGAGGAAGAGAAAGAACCTCAAGCAGACCCCCTGCAGAGCACGGACCCAGGGCTCCATCTCACGACCCTGAGATCATGACCTGAGCTGAAATCAAGAGTCGGACGCTCAACCAACTGAGCCACCCAGGCTCCCCTAGCCACTTCAAATTTTAGGCAGAAATTTTTTTTTAGTAAGTTCCTCTTGACCCAGGCCAGAGAATGGAGTCTGGATGCGAGTGGCAGAAAGGTGGATGAGACAGGTTAGGGGTCGGCTCTGGTTGCCTTGGTGAGGTGGTCAGGACCTGTTGGGACTGCAGAGGTTCTGAGGAATTCCCAGGCAAGCGAGGAGGAGGAGGAGATGGGGTGGGGACCCAGCCAATGGAGTGGAGGGGTGGGAGAGAGGAAGTGCTGGGTGAGCCCCAAGCCTCCACGTTGCAGTGTGATTAGCTAGCATAGGGGAACATGGGAGAGAGAGCAGGTTTGGAGGGGATGATAAATTGAATTTGGGACATGTTGCATTAGAGATGTCTGTGGTGTGTCCAAGTGGAGGTAAGCAGTAGCTAGAAGGGCAGGCAATGCACTGTCCCCCACAAGACCTCTTCAGCAGTGTTCACCGTAGCCAGGAAGTGCGACAACTTGAGTGTCCCCCAGCATGTGAACAGGTGAAGAAGCTGCGGAACGTACCTACAGCGGCAGAGTGTTCAGCCCCCAACAAGGAAGGAAGTCCGCCAACATGGATGAACCTTGAGGATGTTACGGGAGTGAAAAAAGCCAGTTGCCGAAGGCCAAATACTGTGTGATTCCGCTTACATGAAGTACACATTGTTTGCTTTGTGCCATGTTAAAAATAAAAACATTTTTTAAAAAGAAGCCCCAGAGAAAGAGAGTTATGGGAATACAGTGGCCAAGTGTGAAGGTGGCACAGAGATCAAGGCCCGGTGGGGCTTATGGGTAGCTTCAGAGAGTCGTTTTTGCAGAGAGGTAGGGGAGAAAGCCAGAGCACAGGGCATGCAAGGGGGCGAGGGCCTCTCTGGGGGAGCCATGGGCAGGCAGCCAGAAAGGACCCCCTCTGGGTGTTGGTAAGAATGGGGAAAGAGAGCCAGTGGAGGGGGCGGGGTGCAGCGTTCTCCTTTCTTTGGACCCTGCAGAGAACACCCAGCGCAGGGGCTGGTGGGAGAGGGGGATGGTAGGGTGAGGGCAATGCTGGGGTCTCTGCGGAGAGGAGCCTCTGGGAAGCCTCCACACAGGGGTGTGCACAGAGCGCAGCTAGTCAGATCGTCAGATCGGGGGGAAGGGGGTGGCCAGGCTGGGGGTGGCTGTACGGTCTGGTTGCTCCGTAAATTCAGTCCACCAAGAGGGGAGCGGGGACCGTGGGGCCAGCAGCTGCGGGGAGCGGCGATGGATGAGGAAAGCACCGCGGGGTTGGTTCTGGGCGGGCAGGTGGCAGGGCAGGTGGTTTGCCCTTGGAGGCAGCTGGGCCCCACAAACCTGGAGCTCCTCCCCGCTGAGGCCCTCCGCCCTGCGGTCCTCTGCTGCAGCATTCGGCTCCCACAGAAACCGCACCAGTCGTGAGCTTTGTCTTTTTATTTTAATAAAAAATAAACTGTCTGTGACAAGCGGTCTTCTGAATCCCAAAATAAAGGAAAGGGGAGAGGAGGGGGCTGAAGAGGTCAGCCAGAGGAGAGGCGGGAACAAGGCTCAGATTAGCCCTGTTCCTCAAGCACAGCAGGGGGTCACAGTCTGCCCCAACTGAAACAAGAAGGAAGGTGGTCACTTGCCGGGAGTCAGCGGTGCTCAGCGGACAAGGGGGCAGGACAGGGCAGCTCCCTGCAGGGCCCTGGGACAGTGGAGCCTTGGTGTCCGTGGGGGTGGCTGCTGCCCCCGGCGGGGGGGGCTCTCCAGGGACGGCGGGCAGCGGCGTGCCCACTCGTGTATACCTTGGGCTTCGTTACCACAGGGGCCCGGAGCAGTCTCGTGTTTTAGGGGCTCCTGGAGCAGTATGTTTCTGGAGGGATCCACTCTAGGTCTTCTTGTTTGGTCCAGGCCTGGGACGGCCCGTTGGAGGGCCCATGTGCGCGGTGGAGGGGAGGCCCACGGGGGGTCAGGCTGCTGGGTCCAGCCCCGCTGAGGGCCACCAGTGACAAGGTGGGAAGGTGGTGTTCTGTGTCCCCCCCCACCCTCAGGGCTGCGCTGCCCCAGGTCCCCCAGCAGCGCGGCGGGCGCCTGCCCTACTCTACGCGGCGGCAGCCTGCGCCCAGAGTCTACGCCACCTCGGTGCCCAGGTGGTTGTTGTCAGCGTCCACATCGCTGGCAGACGGCCTGCGTTCCTTGGGAAGTTGGAGGTGCTGCTCCCGGCTCAGGGGGGCCTTCTCCCCCGGGGGCAGGGTCCCACAGCCCTGCACCTTGCCCCGGGCTCGGAGAGCCCCCACTGGGGAGGCGAGGAGGATGAGGAGGGCTCCTGAAAGCACTAAGGCCAGGAGCACAGTGACTGTGAGGAAGTGGGGCCAGTAGGACCGCTGGGCAGCCAGGGCGGCCCCGCCACCAACCCTGGTCAGTGGGGCCTCCACACGCTCCCGGGGAATGCCCCCCAGCTCGGGGTCCAGGGCCAGGGGCTGATCCTGGCTGTGCACCCAGTAGGACACCACAGGGTACGAGAAGCCATTCTCCATGGCCCAGCACTGGTACAGACCCCCCACCCCACCCTGCAGCAGCAGCACCAGGGAGCCGTTGAAGACCGCCGAAGAGGCTTCTGGGAGCTTGGCCGTGCCCCGACTCCAGTGGTAGGAGGCCAGGGCCGAGAGGTGGGGGCAGGGGAGCTCCAGGATGGAGTTGGGGACAGCCAGGACTTCTTTAACTGTAGATGAAGGAAGGAGACGGCTAAGGGAGGGGAGCAGGAGGGCAGGGAAGCTCTGCCGACATTTGGACCCTGACTCCCCGCTTCCACCTTCCAGTTCAGCTCCCAAACTCAGCTCTGCTCCCTCGTCTATCTCCAGTCTGGATCCCAGACCCTCAGTCCATCCGACTCCGACTCTTGACACCAAAACAGACTTCAGCCTCAACCCTGGGTCCCAGCTCGGAATTCCTATCCTCCCTCCTGATGCCAGGACTCAAATCCACCCCAGGTCTGGGTGTTCAGCTCTCAAGCCGGGCAGGTTCTGGGGGAACACCAACCTGAGCCTTCCCCCGCACCCCCTGGTTCCACACTCACTGATTTGGGGGCGGCTTTGAGGATGGAGGCTCCTGCCCACGGGGCCAGTGGCGCATGCCCACCCTGGATTCCCTTGTTCCGTGTCCTGTCTCCAGGACTTCCTGAGAAGGCAGGGAAAGCAAACCTCAGGCCTTGAAACAGACCAAAGCGGGAAGAGGAGGGAGGAAGGGGGGCAGGGTGGGACAGAGAAGAGGGCAGGTAAACCCAGGCCGGCTGGAGCAGCTTCAAGACTGCAACCCCGTCCCAGGAGGAGCCTCTGCCATAGGAGGGAGGTCCTGGGAGGGGCTGTGCCAGTCGCCCCTGGAGAGAGGAAGAACCCCACATGCTGGGTAAGAAGGTCCCGCTGGGCCAGCCTCCACCGCTGTCCAGGCCCGGCACTTACGGGATGGGGGTGGGCAGGAGACGGCAGGTTCCGGACTCGGGGTCCCAGGCACAGTGGGGGTCCCGGGCCAGGACACAGTCCACACAGCTCCCATAGACGCTGCAGTTGGCTCGGGGAACCCTCCAGATGCCCCCTGAGAAGCCCGCAAACACTGCGCCCTGGAAAAGAGAGGGAGAGTGACCTCTGCACACCCAGTAAGGACCCAGCACCCAAGCCCCCCGCCTGGGCAGAAGGCCCCTTGCCACCTGTTCAGGGGCCAGCAGCAGGTTGCGGACAGGTTCGGGATCAGGGAACAGCTGGATCTCCTCCACCAGATGAGCACTGCCGTCCCCACTGACCACAGCCTTGTGGAGGGCGCCTGTGGCTGTGGAGAGACAGGGAGCACGGACTCAGGCTGGTCAGGCTGCTCCCCTCTATGCTGTGGGGCTGACGGGAACGCTGTTATAAACGGCTTGGAACCCCTGGCCTCTCTGTCTTTCCTTTGCAAGAACCCAACCCACTCCTCTACGGACTTGGGGCAGCGGGCAGCTAGGCGCTTCTGCAGAAACCCCATCAGCAGCCACCCTCACCTCCACCAGCTGTCCCTCCAAGGACTTCAGGGAGGTCTGCGCTGACCGCCCTGTTAAAAATTGCCACCTCCCCGGCTGGCATTCGGATCCACCCTTCCTCAAAATCAGTTTCTAGTCTCATAACACGCTAAGTCCTTGGCTCATGTGGTACGTTCGTTGTTTGTCTGCATGCATTCCACAAGCACCGAGCTTTTGTCTGTTGCTCTCTGCTGGGACCCAGTATGTGCGCAGCGGATACAGTGGCTGGGAACGTGTCCTGGAAGGATCGGCGCACCTGTAGCTTTCTCCCATGGAAGCTCAAGGTCATCCACCCCCATTGGGCCCTCCATACACACGCCCGGCAATCTTGCACATTCCCCTGCTGACTCTCGCTCCTTCTTTACACACTGACTTTTGAATCCACCCCTTTCTCCTCACACCTCCCCCTTTTCTACCCCTCGTTCCCAGCCCAAGACCCCGTGTCCTCCTCCTGGACCATCACAAAAGACTGCCCGTAAAAGCTGCCTCTGCTTCCTGCCGGACACCCACCCAGCCTTACCTTCTTCTATTCCTTCACCCCATCCCAGCAGAGGGCTGGCCCCCACCCACGTCCTGGACTCCAGCTTCTGCTCCCTCTGCAATTCACCTGCCAGTTACCCCCTGGCTTGCCCATTTCTTCACCGTCTGCCTCCCTCCTAGAGCCTGAGGACCTTTCCATCTTTAAAAACAAAAGCATGGGGGCGCCTGGGTGGCTCAGTCGTTAAGTGTCTGCCTTCAGCTTAGGTCATGATCCCAGCGTCCAGGGATGGAGCCCCACATCGGGCTCCCGGCTCCACGGGAAGCCTGCTTCTCCCTCTCCCACTCCCCCTGCTTGTGTTCCCTCTCTCACTGTGTCTCTCTCTGTCAAATAAATAAATAAAATCTTTAAAAAAAAAAAAACATGCTGGTGGGACCCCCCCTTCCTCCAGTCACCCCCTCCCCACTTGCCCTTCACAGCCAACTTCCTGAAGGAGAGGCCCTGCCCTCGCTGCTCCCAGCCGCCCGACACCTGGCCGCTCTTCACGGCTCTAATGTGGCCCTAACGTGGCTTCTCTGGGAGACAAACAGCTCCCGCTAAGGCCAGCAAAGCCCTCTGTGTTCCTTTGTCCGTCACCCTCTCCAGACTCAAAGCTCAGAAAGGATGGAGACTGCATTGTTGGGTAACCCCACCATATCTTAGAGCCTAGCAGGGCGCCAGGCACATAGTAGGTGCTCAGGAAGCATTTGCGGAATGAAAGCAGGAGTGAACGAACTCCAAGGTTTCCCTCCGCAACCTGAGTTGCGGTCCCTGCTTGGTCGCTGCGGGATGTCTGGAGCCCTTTACTCACCGGTGCCCAGGTAGAGGACCAGATGGCTCTGCCCATCGACGCCCTGGGCTGTCTCCACCGCAAGCCTCGTGTACTCCACACCAGACTTCACCAGCAGGGGTGTCCCCACCACCTGCTCATCCATCAGGAAATGGTCCTTCATGAAGGTCAAGGCTTTGTCAGAGGAGGGGCCCACGGAGCACTAAAGGGGGAAGGAGGCGCATCGGATCAGCGCTCTCCCTCCTGCAAGCTCACTGTTGCCCCCCCCCACCCCCGCTGGGCCTCCCTCAAGGCGGTCCTCCTCTCAGGAGGCGATGGACCTCTGGGGCTGCCTGGCTTGGCATTCCAGGCTCTGCACACAGTGCCGCGTATCACCGGCTTGCTGTGCAGAGGAAACGCACGGATATGTGGAAAGTGACATGAAGTAAGAACTTAACAAATGTTAGCTGTTGTCCTTCTCCCGTCCTTGACGCCTTCCCCATGGGTGCCTGGCAGCCGGCAGGAAGTAGCATGAGGGATGATGCACTCATGTCAGCAGCCCCAGGCTTGCACTGCACGAGCCCGGGCACACAGTTGGTGCCCAATAAATGTTTGCTGAGCCAGTCACTGAATGACGTCACAGAAAGGGATGGTGTCGCATGAACCTGCTCCACAAGTCTGGTGGAGCCCCTTCTCCATTCAGGGCCTCCTTTTCCTCACCCATAAAATGGGGAGGGGGCGGTGGACAGGGGGTGGGCTGGCTGTTCCCTGAAGGCCCTGCCCACACCAGCGTGCCATGCGCCGTGTCCTGATCTCGGTCGGGATCCTTGTCCTCCACACCCCAGGGCGCTATCTCAGGGCCAGCCCCACTCGGTCACCTGCCACTGTGTCCTCAGACAAGTTACTCCCCTCTGTGAGCTTCCATTTCCTTATCTGCAATGTGAGGTAATAACATCTGTATTTCATTCTGATGCCAGAATGAGCACATGCACCTACTCTCACTTCCTCCCCCCCGAAAAGGGGGGGACAAGGGGGAAGCAAAGACAGCCACAGGGTGAAAGCTGAAAAGCAAATGAACAAATATGGTAAAAGACTGAGCAGGAAAAAAAAAAGAAAAGAATCTTCTTAAGCCAGCCCCTGGGTAGCCAAAATGATCTGATTTACAAGGCAGAATTCCTAAAGGTCATGAATGAGCTGCGGGCCAGCTCTGGAAGTGGGAAGGGCGGGGTTGCGTCAGGAGAGCCTCTGAAAGTCTGTGCACCTGGCAGCCTGGGCTCCCGCACCCCTGCGCGACCCTGCGGGCCTCGGCCCAGGACTGGAGGCTCCTTCTCCGGAGACGGGAAAGCAGAGGGTCTCTGGGTGAGGGCAGCAGTCAGGGGTGAAGGCGGAGAGGCGCAGTGCATTTGGGGACACGTCCCCCCGGCCCCCTGGTGCCAGCAGCCAGGCCGTCTCCCTCCAAGCACAAGGCTGGAAGAGGCCTCCAGAAAACCGAGTGCAGGTCATAGGTAAGCCCTGACAATGTTGATACCAGTGGTCCGCAAGAAAACCGCCCAACCAGGCCATCTTCCATGAGCAACAAGGGGCCCACGCTGACGAGTCACATCCAGGGGCAAAACTTCCAGAGAGCTTCACGGTCCCCACTCCTATGCGAGCGGAGAGCCCAGGGCCACCAGGTGTGTGAGTTAAAACATGAACACGAAAGAGACCAAAGCAAATCAATGGAAAAAACAAATAAAAAGCTAAATGATGCAGAGAAAAGAGACCCTCACAGTGAAGTATTACTGCTGTCTTACGAGAGCTGAGCGAAGACCATGTGCCGGTGAAACCAGACCATAATGCTACAGAAGAGGAGCCCCACGGCAGAGAGGGAGCTGGACGCCACACATGACCCGGAAGAAGACCCACAACCACGGTGAAGGGGTCTTTCCCCCCAGTCAAACTCTGATCTGACCAAGTCTCTAGGCCCAACCTCCAACGAAGGTGTAGGAAATACTGCACCTCCACCACAGAGACCCATAGTCACCAAGATCTGGACTGAGAAAAATTCTATAGGACAAATAAATGGCAAGAAAAAAAAGGGAACATACAGATTAAAAGAGACTTAAAAGAACAATGATCTAAAGGGTGCCCGGCTGGCTCAGTCAGAAGAGTATGCCGCTCTTGATCTCGGGGCAGTGAGTTCAAGCCCCACATTGGTTATAGAGATTACTTAAATAAATAAACTAGAAAAAAAAATAGCTAATCCAAACTTATATATTTTACTTAGATTTTGATTCAAATAAATGGGATTTGGGGGCAGCTGGGTGGCTTAGTTGGTTAAGCGTCTGCCTTCAGCTCAGGTCATGATCCCGGGCCCTCAGATTGAGCCCCACATCGGGCTCCCTGCTCGGCGGGGAGCCTTATTCTCCCTCTCCTCCCCGCTCATGCTCTCTCTCGCCATCCCTGTCTCTCTCTCTCAAATAAATAAAATCTTTAAAAAAATCCTGTATTTTAAACAACTTTTAAGACATCTTTGAGACTACTGGAAATTTGAATACTAAATGCATATTAGATTAAAGAATTATTCATTTTTACAGTGTGAAGTGGTACTACGGCCATTTTTTTAAGCCCTTATCATTTGGAGATACTAAAATATTTATGGACGATGTAGTGGGTTGATTGGTGCCCCCCCATTCATCCATCTGAAACCCATGAATGTGACTTTATTTGCAAAAAGGGTCTTTGTAGATATAATTAAAAGTCTTGGGATGAGCTCATTCTGAATTATGATGGGCTCTAAATCTAGTGACAAGTGTCCTCACGAGAAGTGAAGGACACATACAGAGGAGAAGGGAAAGTGACGACGGGGGCAGCGACTGCAGTGGTTGGGGTGTCTACGAGCCAAGAACAGCAAGGATTGCCAGCCGCCAACGGAAGGAAGCTGGGGGAGAAGCAGAGACGTTCTCCCCCAGAGCCTCCGCCCTGCTGGTGCTCTGACTTCCACCGCCTGGCCTCCAGCCCGCAGGAGGATACATCTCTGTTGTTTGAAGCCAGGAGGTTGTGGTAATTTGTTACAGCAGCTTACAACACTAATACAGATAAAATGCCCTGTCGGGAATCTGCTTCAAAATACCCCGGGGCGGGGGGGGGGCGGTAGGTGGAGCACGGCTGAGACAAGTTTGCTTGGCTATGTGTGGGTATACGGAGGTCCCTTGTACTATTCTGTCTACTTTGTATACATGTGTGACATTCTCTATTATAGAACATTTTTTCTTTCCTTTTTTTTTTTTAAGATTTTATTTATTTATTTGACAGAGAGACACAGCGAGAGAGGGAACACAAGCAGGGGGAGTGGGAGGGGGAGAAGCAGGCTTCCCGCCGAGCAGGGAGCCCGATGCAGGACTTGATCCCAGAACCCTGGGATCATGACCCGAGCTGAATGCAGATGCTTAATGACTGAGCCACCCAGGCGCCCCTTTCTTTTCATTTTTATTGGATGTTTCCAAATATTTAAAAAAGATCAAGATTCTTGGGCGCCTGGGTGGCTCAGTTGGTTGAGCGACTGCCTTCAGCTCAGATCATGATCCTGGAGTCCCAGGATCGAGTCCCACATCGGGCTCCCTGCTCGGCAGGGAGTCTGCTTCTCCCTCTGACCCTCCCCCCTCTCATGTGCTCTCTCTCTCTCTCAAATAAATAAATAAAATCTTAAAAATAAATAAATAAATAAATAAAATAAAATAAAAAAGATCAAGATTCTTAGGCAAATTATCTCAAATGAGACCCTTCAAAGCAATTTAGAACATACACAGCAATCATCCCCCCTTCAGTTTTGCTGTTTTTTAAAAAAAAGATTTCTTTATTTTAGAGAGAGAGAGAGAGATAGCAGGGGGAGGGGCAAAGGGAGAGGGAGAGAGAGAATCTCAAGCAAACTCCCCACTGAGCATGGAGCCCAACGTGGGGCTTGATCTCAAGACCCTGAGATCATGACCTGAGCCGAAACCAAGTGGCGCCCTACTGTGCCACCCGGTGCCCCCAGTTTTGCTGCTTTATACCACTGTGTGATCGACAGAAATGGAAATTGAATGGCATGAGCCAGGTCGGAAAATTTCACCTGTTTAAATAACAACAAACTAGAGTAGAACGTTTTTATAAAAGAGATATTCAGGGGCGCCTGGGTGGCTCAGTCGTTAAGCGTCTGCCTTCGGCTCAGGTCATGGTCCCAGGGTCCTGGGATCGAGCCCCGCATCGGGCTCCCTGCTCAGCGGGGAGTCTGCTTCTCTATCTCCCGCTCCCACTGCCCCTGCTTGTGTTCCCTCTCTCACTGTGTCTCTCTCTGTCAAATAAATAAATAAAATCTTAAAAAAAAAAAGAGAGAGAGATATTCAAAGCTCAAAAAGGGGCACATGGGTGGCTCAGGCAGTTAAACATCTGCCTTCAGCTCAGGTCATGATCCCAGCTGGGGTCCTGGGATCGAGCCCCGCGTCGGGCTCCCTGCCCAACAGAGAGCCTGCTTTTCCTCCTCCCTCTGCTGCTCCCCCTGCTTGTGCGCGCTCTCTGTCTCTCTCTCTCTCTCTCTGTCAAATAAATAAATAAAATATTTTTTTAAAAGGCTAAAAAAAGCTCAAAAAAATCTAGGAAATTAAATATTTTAGCAGGAATTAAAAATCCGATAGAAGGATTTGAAGATAAAATTGAGACACTCTCCCAGAAAGTAGGGCAAAACGAAAGGCTTGGGAAACTGGTTGGGATTTAAAGACAGAGCGGACCGGCCCAGGAGGCCCAGTAAGAAGTGAGAAAACATCCTAACATGAGAGTCTGCTCCATGAGGGAAGGGACTTCTGTCCACTTCGTTCACTGCTGTGTCCCCCAGAGCTTGGAACAGTGGCAGGCAGCCTCGAAAAATATTTGTTAAATGAAAACATAATAGGAAATTGTTCAAGAAAACTTCAAACTGAAGGAACTAAACTTCCAGGCTGAAGGGGTAGGTTGAACATCCAGCAAAATAAAGGAACAGAGTCCCATCAAAGTGCAATACTGTGAAATTTCAGAACAGCTAAGGACAAAGAGAAGGCACTACTAGATTCCAGTGAGAACGGGGACTTTCAGAGACTTAAGAATCGGAAGAACTCTGGACGTCCATCCCCTTGAAGATAACAAGGCAAGCCTTCAAAGTTTTGCAGGAAGATTATTTCTAGTCTAGAATTACATGCACATATCAAACTATCAAATGCAAAAGTAGAATAAAGACATTTTCAGACATTCAGTCTCAAAAAATGTACCTGCCATGTATCTCTTTCAGGAATCTATGGAGGCTCTGCTCCACTAAAATAAGAAAGTAAGAAAAAGGGGGGCCCGGCCAGCTCAGTCGCAAGAGCATGTGAGTCTTGATCTCAGGGTTGTGAGTTTGAGCCACGATGGGGGTAGAGATTACTTAAAAACAAAAATCTTAAAAAAATAAAGATAGTGAAAAAAAAAAAGAAGAAGAAAAAAGAAGAAGCCATGGGATGTAAGAAACATGAGGATGTCACAGAGAGATACAAAGGAAATGCCCAGAATGACGAGAAGGGAAATACCAGGATGGTGGCCGTGCCCGGGATGGAGGTCCAGACTGCAGCAGACAGGAACAATCTCCAGGAAGACGAAACGGTTAGAATGCCTAACGGATCTGCCTTCAGAGAGATGCAGATCATTGAGGGAGAGTTTGGGGTTGAATTAATGTTTAGAGCTTAGAAAACAAAGCAAGCCAAAAAAGAAAAAAAAGAAAATTAAGAAAGTAAAAGAAGAAAAAAGAAAGAAAGAAAAAGAAGAGAGATAATTACTAACCCCAGGGAAATTCTTAAATTAGGCAAAAAGGAAAAGTAATCAGGGCCTGCTCCTTGGCTCAGCTGTGCATGAGTCCTAATCTACATACTGATCTAACCAAGATTATTATAAAACTATGTTGGGAGATGAGGGGTGGGTGCAGTGATGTGCTGGTAAAGCAGTTGCAGTGGGGGTCAGGGAACCCTGACTCGTTGTTTGTTCACTGCCGTGGCTCATACTCCCCCCTTGGCTGGTCTCGGGCCACCAATGTCATGTCAGCGCACATGAATTTGGAAACAGATGCCCCGAAACAGTTCTTGCTGGTTGCTATAGGCACATACATAACTGGGTGGGGGTGGGGGGCACAGGTAAATCCTCACCATCCAGAACGGGAATTCAATAGATCCTGCCTGAAACTGAAACATCAAGAAGTAGTAATAAAAGTATGTTAGAGATTTGGAGATAAATACCAAAAGTATCAGCTAAGAGAGTTGAAGGTGGTTGTCCCTCTAGAGAGGGAAAAGGGGAAGACAGGGCACAGGGCTGTTTTTGGTAACTGACGGTATAGATCTATAGGGTTCTGTTAATGGTGGCCATATGCAACTCTGATCAAAACACAAAAGTTAATAAGAAATGCAGATGAAGCGTAGGCAGTCCTTGGCACAGCCCACGCTCCCTTGTTTCCCCAGGGATACACCCAGGTATTTGGGGTGCACTTAGCAGAGGGGGGGACTCTGTGTGTAGGATGGGCTGGACACCTATGGGATGTGGGGCACTGAAGCAGGTGTGTATCTGAGCAGACAGGACTGGTTAGGGCAGGGAGCACTAACATTTATTGGACATTTATTGTGCCATGACAGATACTTTGATATGTGCGATATGTGTGTATCAGTGGGGGCGGAGGGTTGCTCAGTGCTGGGGGTGGTACTCACGCTGCCTGGTCGGGGACTGATCTCGGGGACCCCATAAGTAGTCCAGCGTGAAGTCTCTTTGTTCAACTCCTTGTACTTGCCCTCAAAGACACGCTTGATGTCCTTGAGGGAGAAGGCACAGACAGCAGAGCTCCTGGTCCCACCGATCTGCCTGGGGATAGCCCAAGGGGACATGGTCATTTCTGCTCTACCATGAAGCTCCCCCTCCAGCCCTCACCCACCCTTGTGAGAAAGCCCTGGAGGGCAGGAGTGTGGAGGGCCGGATTGGCCTACTGCTGCCTACTTTCCCCCCAGCCGTGGTGATAAGGGCTAGGAGAGCCCCTGACTCTGGCCCATCTTAGGATTATCCTTAAGGACAATTAATTGGGTTTCGGGTCTTGGGGTGGCTCCTGCCTGTCTTGCCCAGGCTGAGCTGTACCCATGGGAGGGGCAATGTAACTAGATCCTGACAGGCTCCAGATGAAGCTCTGCTCCTTTGGGTCCCCTGGATTCTTGATCCTCAGACAACCAACCAGAGCCCGACTATGAGGCTACTTCTATTCCTCTAGCCCTGGTCTGTGGAGACAGGTTTCTCTTGTTCTCTTTAACCTGATTGTGGCACACACCATGTTCTCAGTTCTGGATGCCACTGATACCAGCCCCTGCTTACAGCAGGTATCTTTGGTATCTGACCCACGGACAGCAGACACCTAAACACTGATGCAATGAACTTTTCTCAGCCTCCAAGCAATGACTTTTTATCTTAGTGACACTGATGGTGTTTCCCTCTTTGCTCTGGCCATTAGGAAGCTCAGAGCTAAGTTTGTAACCAGCATCCCAACACTGCATAAATGACAAACATTTGTGATGTGCTGACCCTATCCCTGCCTTCTTATTCTCCTTTTACTCCCATTTCCTCATCGGTTTGATCTTATCTGGTCTCAATGTTTGCCTTCCGTGAACTGCCTCCTATCCTTTTTGGAACCCGGCAGGATATAAAGGAGTAAGAACCTCTTTGAGCTTTATCTTTCCCATCTACACGAAGGGCATGAGTCAGATTCCTGGGACGTGGTGACGGGCACATGCCTTCCTAGGTGAAGTGCGTGGAGTGAGCGCTCTGGACCCCACAACCCGCGTGCAGGCCCCGCGTCCCCGCCGCGCTGCTCACCACTGAGAGCTGAAGGCCGCATAGACGCGGGGCTCGGCGGAGGCAGCGGCGGGCAGCAGGACGGCGTGGCGGATGACGTTGAAGGGCAGCTGCCCGGGCTGCGAGCATAGCAGCTGGGCCTTCAAGAAGGTGGTCCATTTCTTCTGCAGCAGCTTGTCCCCGCCCACGTCGTTCTAGGGCCGCGGGGGCGGAGTCAGGAACGCCCCGCCCACCGCGCCCCGCCCCCGCCCCCGCCCCCACTGGGCCCTGGGCGCTCGGTCCCGCCTCTGCCACCTCCCCATTGGCTCCCTCCACGGCCAGCCCCGCCCCCTCCCGGCCGCAGACCTTGCAGACTCTGGCCACCCGGGACGTGTGGAGCTTCTCGAAGAACTCGAACTCGCTGGCTGTCTCCTCGAAGAAGAAGTAGACGAAATGGGTCGAAGGGATGGCTGCCACGAAGGAGGCGTCCGCTGCGGGGCGGGGCACATAGGCTTAAGGTTGGGACACCCCAGGGCTGGTTCTGCAGCGGCAGGCCGCCCGACGGGATGCCCCGCGGCTGGCCAGGGGTGCCCTGGGGGCGCCTGCTCCCGTCGCCTCACGGGGTCGGGAACTGCGCCCCCCCGAACAGGGCCGCCCGGCACAGAGGGGCCTCTGCACGGAGGACGGCGGAGTGCAGGAACGCGGCTCTCGGCCCGGCCGGGTCCCCGCGCTCGGGGCAGGGCCAGACCTGTGCTGGGGGCTCGGGTCCTTACGCTGCAGCCAGCGGAGGAAATTGTCGGTCTTGAGGACGGGCTGGGGTCCCAGCGTGCGGATCAGGATGGGCTCGCTGCCCAGGAAGTTGTTCATGGTGCCAGAATAGAGCATCCCATCTGGGGAGAGGGCGGGAGGCTTCCCGGTTGGAGGGGGCCTCTGCCCTCCTCAGACCTGCCTCTGACCCAGGCCAGTACCCACATGGGTCTCCGGCCCCCTTCCTGTGCCCTCCACCTTCCTGTGGCGCCCATAGCCCAGCTGGCAGACCCCACTGAGCACTGTTGTTAGGGAACCCTGCCGCAGGGAGGAGCCACCCCTCATGTCCTTCTGTGTGCTGGCCTTGTCCAACCTTTCTCTCACTGCCCCCTCACACACCCAGCAGAACCACGTGCCAAGTAGAATCACTCTCTTCCAGAGGTGGCTGTGTTTTCTGTTTCCACACCTTGGTCCCACCCTTCTCTTCCTGGAACATCTTCCCTGCACATCTACCTATCTTTCGAGGTCCCACTCAAAAGCCAAGGGCCACCTCGTCCAGGAAGCCAAGGTGGGGAGTCTGTCTGGGAGGACACGGATAGTGATTTCTCTGTAAGCTCTATGGAACAAATGGCCGAACCTCAGGCCTCTTCTCTGCCCAAGACCCTTCCCAGACCTATGTGAACCTCTCTCTACCTCTCCCTCTCCACCTCCTTTGTGGCAGCATCAGCAGGAGCTGGGGGTTGGGGTGCTGAGTCGCCCTCTGATCTGGTGTTCAGAGGCTCCTGGCTTCCCCTCCCTCTGTCCCCTGCCTTTCCCTCCCTCTGTCCCCTGCCTTTCAGGAAACTGTCAGCTTCCATATTTCACAGAATGACCCGGGAAAGCAGATGCCAGGAACCCGATACTCACCTGCCAAGACAGCCGTGTGCTTATGGGCAGGGTCAAAGGGGCTTTGGCCTTTCCCCTCCACAACCTTGTCCTCGGAGATGGGCAACAGGTAGGAATCTTGGAGTTCCTAAAGGGGGGGAGAGGCTGGGGGCCAGAACGCCAGAGTCTCATGTCTGGGAAACGAGGGGCGTGAGGGAGGGAGAGGGACGTGGAGGGGAATTGGGGCCAGGAAGCTCATGAGGGTCCCACATCCGGGAGAGCAGGGTTTTCCAGAGCTCGAGAGGAGGGGGGTTAGGTGTGAGAAGGGATGCTTGGGTCTGAGCACTGGGTGCCGTGACTCACAATGAAGGTACAAGCGGGGCTGAAGGCGAAGGTGCCACAGGTATATAGGTGGGTGGCGTTCAAAGAGACCAGGACACGGATAAAGTTGAAGCACTGGGTCTGGGGAGACAGAGAATCCAGGTGTCTGGCCACTTGCCCCACACACCGGGGCCCCACGGGCTGCCCCCCACTTCCCAGCGGGGAGAGGGCCCGGGATTGCTGAGGCGGTCCCTGGACATCGTCACAGAACGTGGCGCAGACGATCACCATGGAAAGGAGCCTCCTCCGCTACCTGCCCAACCTGACGTCCTCCAGTGATGGTCTGGGGACCGGGGTTCTCCGCCCCTAAACCCCCACCTCCACTTACCTCATTGCTCTTCTTCTTAAAGGCGCACTCACTCTTTTTTCGGTCACTGGCTGGCCAGGGTATCTGCAGCGGGGGGTCGGGAGGGAGAGGATGTGAGGTCTTGCGCTCTAGCTTTGACCTGCTGTCCTCTCCTTGGGTCTAGTTGGAAGCCACCAGCGGGGCATGGCGGTCAGTGACATGAGCTCTAATAACTGCAGTCCGTGACCATGGCTACTATTCTGAAGATACTGGTGTTCCTCAGGGCGCAGCTCTGTGGGAGCGCACATCCTGTGCAACCAGACCTGAGTTTGCATCCAGGCTCAGCCCCTTACTGGTTGAGTGGTCCTAGTCAACCTCACAAGCTTCTGGAGGGCACAACCAGGAACATACGTAAAATACCTAACGCAGTGCGTGCTGTGCAGGGCAGAGTTGACAAACCACACATTTCCTGGGGAAATTGTTCAAAATGCCAGTTCCTGGCTCACACCTCAGAGAATCTGCATTTTCAACCAGCATCCCATATGCGCAGGTGGCCCACAGACCACGCACTGACAGACACAACAAGGAAGGTGCTCAGTAATTGCTCGCTCCCTCCCTCCTTCTTTCCTTCCTTCCCCCTTTCTTCCTCACATTGTCCCATTAGTAGGGTGACTATAATTGAATACAGAAGTCTCGGTGATTTCTACCAGTGGGTGGATATCAGATTATTGATATAATTTGAGTCAGTATTTCTGTCATATGTCAATGATTTCCGTATCAGCCATCTTAGCAATTAATATTATTCAGCCAGGATGCATGATAGCCCAAATAGTGAGGCCACTATTGGGTTTCTTCTCTGTTCTCCAGACCGGATATACGTAGCGGGAATTGCTGGTTACCGCCGGTTGGGGTTGACAGCGCATGGGCAGTGAGTCACACATGGGCGGTCCAGGCACGGGGCAGCTGTCAGCCCCCCTCACCCCCAGCCCACACCCTTTGTCCCCAGCCTCCTCACCATGCTCTTCAGCTTTGGCATCCCCAGGTCCTGGATATCCAAGGCCAGAATGGCCTCTCGAGCCCCCACATAGAGAGTGCCTCCGTCACCACTCAAGAGCAGAGTGTCGAAATCCTGGAGGCCCTTCTGGTGGAAGAGGCTGAGAGCCCTGCGTCCCTCCCCTGTTGGGAAGTGATGAGAAGGGGTGAGTGATGAGGAGTGGGTGGGCAGGCAACTGACTTCTGAGGTCAAGGTGTGGGGGGAGGGTTGGCAGTGTGTTCCCCAGGCCTCGGCAGCTGGACCCGCTCTCCATCGGCAGCTCCCCCTCCCCCTCCCCTCACCCTGCCTGCTGGTGGTGTAGGAGCTCTGTGTTGAGCCCACAGGGGAGAGAAGAGGCAGCCAGAGAGAGGCTAATGACAGCCTGGGGCTGGGAAAGGTGGCCTGCACCCAAGAGACAGACAAAGGGACGGGAAATAGAGCGAGGCACGTGGACACTCTTCCAGGCCTCGGAGGGGCGAAGGGGGCAGGGGAAGGAGGCGCTGGTCCTCCCCCAGGGAGGAGCAGGGGAGCAGAAGGCAGACAGACAGACAGGAAGATCCTGGGAGCCACAGACAGGACGGTGTGGCTTGTAGGGTCACACTCACCAACCCCCTTTCCCCTCCTCTAGCAGGAAATTCGACCACTAGAATCACAGCCACAGGCTGAGCAGAGCAGACACATATGTCTTCAAAGGCCCCTGTGGGCTTGCCTGGATGTCACCTGGGGGCATGGGGGTGAGCTGGCTCCCAGGGGGCACACCAGCGACAGGGACAAGCTGCTCCGTCCCCTCACAGGCGCATGCGCACCTTGGCCCTAGTTAGAGGACCGCCTAGCCAAGCATCACCATTGGAAGCTCTGACCATCTCAGGACCAGAAGGAGAAGTTGGCAAGGTGCCGGAAGGGGTGGCCTCCCTCAGAGCTGTGTAAGTCCTTCGCTCACTGAGCTGACCACCCTTAGCACGGCTGGCTGCTCACCTGCCTCCCCGCTCAGGCCTGCGAGCACCCTGAGCAGGGCCGAGTCTTGTCTCTGTTGGTAATTCCAGCACCCAACACAGATGCTCAGGAGACCCTGCGCCCACACCTCCTGCAGGGCCCAAGTCCTTCCCTGAGCCTTCTCCCTGGAGGTGGGAGGGCCAGCGGCCCCCACAGCCTCAGCAAGAAACCAGCCGACAGTGCCCGTACCCCAAAGGGCTGCCCTGACTCTCTTATTCCTGGTGTCCGTGGTACTGGACACGGCGTGGTCCGGTGTCATCTGTGTGGTTGCCATGAGCCTGTCGTGTCCCGGGCTGCCAGGTCCATGGATGACCTTGGCTTTGGGGGTGCGTGGGGGCGTGAAAGCAGTTGGGGGTCTGAAGTGCCGGGGGGTGAGGGAAAGAAAAAGCACCATCTCCGAGAAGCACCCTGGGCCCTCCCTTCACTCAGTCTTTGGCCACACAGTTTCTTCACTCCTTCCTCAGTCTCTGGCGCTCCCCGTGTCCCTTTCCTCCCCCTGTCCCTCGGGCTCTCTCTTCCTCCGCCCCTCCAGCTTGGCTGGCAGCAGGCACGCGGCCCTGCGACCCTTACCTGCACGGTACGTGATCCTGGGCAGGGGCTCCTGCCCACTGGCCCCTGCAGTCGGCGGCAGCGGCAGAAACAGCTGGGAGAGGAAAAGGCCCAGGAGACTCCAAGGGTCCCGGCCCAGGGCCAGGAGGGCCATGCTCAGCCGGAGGCTGTCACCAGATGGCTCTGAGGAAACAGGCACCCAGGCACTCCCTGGGGGAGCCATCCTCACCACATCCCCCCCAGGGACCAATGGGAGAGCCCCAGGCAGCAGAAGTGGGGGTGGGGGTGGGGGTGCCGGGGAGGGGACAGTTTCCTTTACAGAGTGCCCTCAGAGTCTCGCTTCCATCATGCACAGGCGCCAGCCGGCTGCCTCACGCTCGCCTCGGGGTCAGAGTCCTGCCATCAGGCCTGTCCTTCTGATCTCTGGCCACCACTGGCCCTGCTCTGCCTTTTCTCTCCTTACTCTCAGGAAGTCCTTCTTGCTGTCTACTCCTTTCCTTCCCTTCCCCGTAGCCCAGAACCTAAACCCTTGCCTGGCCCCGGGAAGAGCAGATCCCTGCACTTAAAATATAGGTTAATCGGACCCATGTCTCCCGGCACTTTCAGATCTGTGGACACCCTGGTGCCGCACTCTCACCCCTGCCCTCCGATGACCTAGGCAGGCCTGAGTCGGCTTGCTCTGACCTCTCCCCTCGCCCCAGCCGGGCACAGGTCTTCGATGCCCAGGCCTACCTGGCCCTCTCCTTGCAGGGAGGCGATGCGGGGCCAGGCAGGCTCCCAGCACTGCCCGGACCTCCTGCAGTTGGCCCTCTCCCTGGGCTCTGTCCCCCTGGGTGGCTGCATCCGTGTCCCCAGGACCGTCAACCTCCAGCCACCCGCCTCATCCCACATACCCTTGAGCCAGCCACAGAGCAGAACCCCGGGTGTCCGGACTCTGGGATGGAGGGGGTCCCCAGGCCCCGGAGGTGGGTAACGGAGGGCTCAGCCCGGCTGGGCCGGGAGCACGGCCCTCCAGGTACCCATAGTGCCAGAGCCAGCACTGGGAGCTCTGGAAAACCAGAATTTCCACCTCTCGAGTCCTGACAGATCCCTGGCTTGGGCGGAACTGGGGGTGGGGTTGGGCGGGCAATGAAAGGAGACTCGCCTCGGCCTCCCTCCTCTCTCTCTCCATCCATCCAGAAAGTTGAAAAGGCCAGAACATTTCTAGGTCATGTCAGCTACCCCTCTGCCCTCTGTCATGCCACATCCCGTCTGACCAGCCCAGGAGTGACTTCTCTTGCTCAAGCCCTCACAGATAGGAGACGTGACACCATCTCTGTTCCTCTTTTGGCTCACCCACAAGATGAGGTCTCTTCACTGCTCAGGACTCGGAAGTGCCTACAGTGGTCTAACCTTCAAACTTCCACTTCCAGCTGGGCCGCAGTCCTGAGAGACGGCAGCAGCTGTCTTCGGCTCTCACCCGCGGCCGTGCTGACCGCGTCCCTCTGCAGCCTGGTGCCCGTCACTCCCGGGCCAGCAGCAGGCCGGGCGGAGGCCCAGAACGTGTCCCATCTGAGCTCACCCCTCGGGGACATGCTGCTGAGGCACCCAACCCCCCAGTGGTGGTGGCTCACCTGCCCCTGGAGGCCCCAGGGGGAGCCCCGTCATAACGCAGCGCTAATGAGGCGTCTAGCACCGAGGCCTCACAACCTATAAAGTGGGTAGTTTCCGGCCCACTCAGCCCGAAACTGGCTGGCTGCTGGTTTGAAAGCACCAGCCATCGCAGGGCTGACCTGCTCCAGCCGGCGGCCCAAGTCCTTCTCATGCCCGTTCCTCAGGCAGGGAGCCCTTCCCGTCCTGCCATCCCACTGGTCACCGTGTAGCCCAGGTCGCTCCCTAGATTCCCCTGTCAGGGCCCCTCGCCCTCTTTCCTTGCCCCTCTGCTCCCATTTCCCCTCCATTCGCCTGGGGGTTGGTCTCAGCCAGACCCCTCCTGACAACTGTGTCGACTCTCCCAGACTTTCACGGAGGCTGGTGGCCAGGTCCTTGGGAGAAGCCGGGGGCCAAGCCGCTAGGGAAAGTCTTTCAAAGACTCTCGGAGTCCCGGGAAACTCCCACCTGGACCCCACCTTCTGCGCCTCCCCACCTCCCAGCCCAGACTGGGACCTGCCCTGGCCCTGGGCCTCTCTGCTTGAACAGATTAGCTTATCTGGGTCACAGGGAGGAGTTCTGACGGGGGGGGGGGGGGGGGCACGTGGGGGAGGCAGCTCCAGCCCCATGCTCTCAGCCCGACGCCCCGTTTCTGCCTCTGGAAGTGTTCTATTCAACATGCCAGTCCCACGTCCTCCTTCCCCAGAGACCCAGGAATTTTCCTTCCGGCCGGGTCAACTTTCCCAGGCCCTCCAGCCAACATGAATAGTTTGCATTATTAAGCTTTGGTCCACCCAAGAATTTTAGCAGCTAGTCACCACCGTGGTCCCATTTCACAGGAGAGGAGAGTGAAGCTCAGGGAGGCTACACAGGGAGAAGCCAAGTTAGACTCAGATCTGCCTAAAACGAATCCCTTGGCCACCCAGTGTCTGGGGAGGGCTGACTCCTGCGGTCCTCCCTTAGCTCTGGGCCACTTGGACGGGGCAGACAGCTCCCCGGGGGGTGGGGGTGGGGGGCGGCAAGCTCAGCTCTTCTGGGCTGAGAGCATGTATCTCAGGGGACTCCCGACTCAAGAGGGAACAGAAACCTCTCTGGCCGTCGGGTCAAGGCCCGAGCCCCACATCCAGCAGGGCCGGCAAGGTCTTTGGAAGAGCCTGACGGGGAGCTAGGGCACCCTGCCCCGCCACTGCCCCTCCTGCACGGGAGGCCCCGGAGTCAGACGCCGGGACCCGAAGCCGTGGCCCCGCTGCAGCTGGGGAGCCCCACCGCCAGGCTGGTTTCAGGGGCACGTGACCTGGGCAGTCACAGGAGCCCCCACAGGGAAGGGCCCACGCAGGATCTGATGCTCTCCTGCTGCCGTCCCGAAGGCGGCTGACCCTTTCTGAACACAGGACCGCCCCACATCTTCCTTTTGCACCAGGCCGGCAGACGATGTAGCAAGCTCCCCTCGGACAGGGCCCCACCTCCCTCTTCCCTGCCCCAGTGAAGAAACCAGGGCCCGCAGGGGAAGTACAGCTGGGGGGGTGGTAAGAAGGGACAAGGCCTTAGGGGCCGTGACATTGCATAGCCCCAATGGGGGGGTCCCTCAGCTCCTTTCTCCCCAGCCTGGGGACCCCCTAATAGCAACAGTGCTGAGTTCAACCCTGTCCCCCACCCCAGGGTCCACCTCCTCTGGGGACTCTTTCCCCACGACCCCTAGATCACATCAAATAGTAGCCTCTTCCTGCCAAGCTTTCTGGTCCGGGGTGGAGATCTAGCTCTGGGGGTTAGAGGTGGGAGGGCAGACGGAGATGTTGGTCTCCACCCTACCCCGTGCTCCCCCCTGTGCCCCTACCCCTGCTCACCCCCTGCACCCCTACCCCCTGCTCACCCCTGCACTCCTACCCCATGCTCACCCCCTGTACTCCCACCCCCTGCTCACCCCCTGCACCCCTACCCCGTGCTCACTGCCCTGCACCACATCCTGTACTCATCCCCCTGCACCCCTACCTTGTGCTCATGCCCCTGCATCCCTACCCTATGTTCACCGCCCCCCCCCACCCCATGCTCCCCTCTCCCTCCCCACCCCGTGCTCACCCAGAGAACTCTGGGGCACTTTGTCTCTTCGGTGCCCCAGGGCACATGGATACCTCACTGAGAGGGGCTCCAGGAGTGGGGAGAAAGGCTTTGCCAATGACCTAGCAGGTCCAACGCCCCCTACCCCCTCTCCCTTCCAGCCTCAAGGGCAGCCCCAGAAGAGCACAGTTGTGGGGAACATCAGCTTCCTGGCTCCCCTTCCTCTGCCCCACCTGCCCAGCCGCTGGTTGCCCTCTTTTTATTATCACAAGCAAGTCATATCAACTTCTATTTAGGTGCCTACTGTGTGTAAGGCACAGGGATGTCCCTAGCTTCTACCCCCCCAGCAACCCCACACCTCTTCCCACCCACACTGTCTCTCAGCCTTCTTGCCACCCGCCCAGCCCAATCCCCCCTAACCCTTTACCCAGGGCCTCCTAGGCTTCCTCCTCCAATCGGACTGTGCTGGAAGGCTGAGCTGAGTACCGCACACAATGGCCCGACCCCTCGATCTGCCCCCTCCTCAGGGCAGAGCCCGCGCCAGACAATGGCCCGCCCCCTCCCTTCAGCTTTCCGGCTCCCTTACCTGGAGCTTGGGGATGCACGGTGCTTCCCTCCCCCTGGAATGCCAGGCAGTTCCTGTCTCCCAGTGCCTCCGTCCCTGCCACACCCCCGCCCCCCATCCTCAACCCCATCCCGCCTCACTGGTCCTCAGTCACCATGGCGACCGCATCTCTAAGTGGGAGGGACTAGAATCTCCCCATATTCTTCCTCCTCCTACCCGTGTCCCCCTGCGCCCCACCTTCTGTGGCTCATGGATCCACATGTGTGGGGGAGGCAGGGCTCCAGATGTGGGGGGGAAGCAGGAGGGGAACACTAGCCCCTGGGGGGTCCTTGCTCAGTTCCCTCTTCCCCTGTCAGGCAGGCATCACCTCACAGATGTCCCCCAGCTGGGTTCAGGGGTCATGTGGGGCCAAATTCTCTCTATGGTCAGTTTCTCTGGGTTTCCCTCTTCCCTGGGAACTGTGTCTATGTAAGGGGGAAGGAGGTCATTCCTGGCCGCCAGCCAGCCTGACCCCATGCAAACTAAGTTTGCCAAGGAGGAGGCAAATGAACATACAAATATCTGTGCAAATAAGCTGAGAGGCAGGGTCTCTGTCAAGAAGCCCTCTCGGGCACCTGGGTGGCTCAGATGGTTAAGCGTCTGCCTTCGGCTCAGGTCATGATCCCAGGGTCCTGGGATTGAGCCCCACATCGGGCTCCCTGCTCGGCGGGAAGCCTGCTTCTCCCTCTCCCTCTCCTCCTGCTTGTGTTCCCTCTCTCACTGTGTATCTCTCTGTCAAATAAGTAAATAAAATCTTTAAAAAAAAAAAAAAAAGAAGCCCTCTCTTCTGTTCTTAGTATCCTGACTCCCCTGGAAAGGCGACCACTGCCACGCTCAGCTTCTGCCATTTCTTCCCGAGCCACTGTACCAGAGCCTTCTTTGCCTAGCCGCCTGAGACCTGTCAGGAGGAGAAGGGCTATGCTGTAAGAGGAAGGATGAGGGCAGACTACAGAAGGGACTTTCCAAAGGTCTAGACCAGATGCAGATAAAGCAGAGACAAGCCTGAGCTGGATTCTTTCCCACCTCTCGAAGGGCAAGCAGAGATCTGGCTGGAAGCTTTGAATCTGGGCCTGTGTCCTCTCCCAGCCCCGAACCTGAGCACCCCTCCCTGCTCTCCTGTCCCCACTGGACCTCAGCTCCCTCCTTGGTAACATGAGCAGTGGACAAAGCCCCTTCCAGGCTGGCTTCTCTGGGCTTGGGGGAGGAGGCACCAGGGGGGGCTGGGAAGCAGGAGCCCTGGGTCCCAGGCCAGGCCGCCTCGAACTTGCTGTGTGACCCCAGAGAGCGTGCTTGTTCTCTCTGATTCACATGGGTAAAATCATAGCTTTCTAGCCTACCTGGGAGCAGTTGGGCTCATTTCTAGACTAAATAGTGTTTCTAAGAAGAAGGAAGTAAGTATGCTGGTGCTGGCTCCGGGCTGAGCTTTCAGAGGCCCAGTCTGGTTCCCGTTCAGGTCTGGGTTGGGGGGGAGGGGGGGTGGCTGAGCGTTTCTGCCTGGGGCGGGGCCAGTTGGACTTGGCTTGTGCTGAAAGCAGAAGTGGACTCTGAGCAGAGCTCTATCACTGCCCCCACGGCCACCCTTCCTCGCTGCCGGCGGCCCCTGGCCTTGGGGCCTCAGAGAGTGCCCACTTGCTCAGGCTCTTCTCCCCCTGGATGGGGCACATGGTGGCGGGGAAGATGGGTTTGGAAATCACGGTGGCAGGGCCAGAGGCGGCTGAGCTAGTGGTGTAAGAGGAAGGAAGAGGTCAGACTATAGAAGGACTTCCCACCTGGGAGTGTCCCTGGGTCTTTCCTCTGCCTCCTTCCCTTCTAGGGGAACTGGGTGCCATCTCTGGAGCAGAATTGTAAGGGCCACATTTCTGAAATACTCTAAGGAAGCCTGCAGGCTCCCCCACCTCTACTTAACCCCGGGTTATGCAGGCGGGCTTCGGGGAGCCTCTCCTGGTCCTGCCCTATGGAATCGGAATTCCAGGAAGGGGCTGGGCTGTCCTGGTGAGGCAGTGGGGACCTAGTCTCGGGCAGTGGCCGTGGCTGTGGTCAGAACTATGCTGGGGTGAGCTGGACACCCAGTGCCCTGTGTCCCCTTCTTCTGGGTGGAGAAGGAGGGAGAAGATTCCTGCAGCCTCATCTCCAACTCTCCTGCTAACACACATACAGTTCCATTTCGTCTGGCTTGCCTAGCCTCAGTTTCCCCACCTGTGGGAAGATGGGGTGCCAGGGCCCCACGTCTTTAATTGCAGGAGGGGCAGCAAGTGACTGATGGAGTTTATCACAGGAGGGTCCCAGGAAAATGAGATGGGGGAGTGGAGGGTGAGGAGACACAGCCTTCCTGACCCCGGGCTCTGCCCCTGAAGATCCCCGAAGCTGCCCTTCCCCCAGTCTGAGGCCGGAGGACCACCCAGAAGGACCCCCTATGTTATCCACTGAAGTTGGCACAGATACTCTATGCCCAGAGTGCTAGGAAACTGGCATCCCACCCTTCCATCCCCTCCCCCGGGGACCACAGTCCCCCTTCCCCACCACTTTCCAGCCTTACCCCCAGCCCAGCAGTGGAGACCCTAACCCAGGCGTCCAAGACTTCCAGCAGAGTCTGTACAGGGCAGGGGGCGGAGCAGGGGCGGGCAGGGCAGGGGGAGTGGGTGGGGGCCCTGCCTGCCCCCTCCGGTGCCCCAGTTCCCAGGCAGCTCTTAAAGGGACCAAGACGAATTAGCTAGGGCCGGCTTCAGAGGGTGGCTGTGGAGGAAAGTGGGTGATGGGGAGGGGATTAGACTTGCCAGGGGCAGGAGGGCCAGACTGGGGGCCTGACACCCCCTCTGCTGCTCCAGAAGCCCTCAGACTCAGTCTAGCCTTTCCCTCATCCCATGGGACCCCCATGTTGGCCAGCCGGCTTCTGACTGCCCTCTCCTCCGATCCTGGCCCCCATCCCCCTTGGGCCCCTGCCCACTTCCTCCCCCTCCCCCACATTCGCGCCACCCCAGTCTCCAGCCAGAGCAGCCAGCTGGCACTGACTGGCACTAAGCACAGAGAACCAGCCCAAGGATTGTGAGGGCTTGCGGCCTGGCCCCAGAGGGGGCGGGGAGGCCAGCACCTCCGGGTCCCTCGGGGGGCTGGGGGCAGGAGGCCCCTTCCCCTCCAGATCCCTCTCCAAGCCGTGCTCCTCTGGCCCTCGGGTAAGGGCACTGTGGTGCTGGGGCCAGGGCTGCAAGGAGGCAGGGTCGGGCGCATCCCTCCCCGTGCTAGCCGCCTAGCGTGTGAGGGCGGGGGCGCGGAAAAGGCGAACGACTGAGCCGGTTGCCTGTGGCCACAGAGGGGTCTGGGCAGCCAAGGGAACAGGCGGGTAAGGAGAGGACAAAGGCACGAAGACTCAGACAGCAGACAGCGAGCCGGCAGGAAGCATGGGCTCTCATCTCTTGGGCTCAAACCCCCTGGCTCCGCAGTGCCCACAGCGCGAAGCCCCCCCCGCCACCCCACTGGAGTTCTGTGGGTGTGAGAAGGCTCTACCCCAGTCCTCCTGCACCCCGCCTTTCCTAGAGTTTCAGTATATACTCAACCTCCTACCTGCAATTGGACTTCCTCTCATTTCTACCTGATAGAATCTCTCTCTCTTTTTAAAGATTTTATTTATTTATTTGAGAGCGAGAGAGCACAAGTGGGTGGAGGGGCAGAGGGAGAGGGAGAAGGAGGCTCCCCGCTGAGCCAGGGGTCCGACGTGGGGCTCGATCCCAGGACCCTGAGATCATGACCTGAGCCGAAGGCAGTCGCTTAACCAACTGAGCCACCCAGGCGCCCCTTTTTTTACTCTCTACACCCAACATGGGGCTTGAACACACAACCCTGAGATCAAGTTGCGTGCTTCACTGAGTGAGCCGGCCAGGAGCCCCATTGATGGAATTCTTCTTGTCCTTCCCTGCCCGCCCCAAAAGAACCCCTTCCTCTGGAAAGTCCTCCTGGGTCGTCCCACAGTATTCTGAGTTGCCACAGCATTTTCTGGGAGTCAGGAGCCCTGGGCTCCACCACCAGCAAGCTGGATGACTTTGGCCGAACCTCTCTTCTCATTGGCTCTGGGGTGCTTCGCTTTAAGTGGGAAGAAGAACAACAGGTCTCTGCACAGTTGCTCACACTGAGTGGTTCCCTTCCTGCGCTTGCAGACGCTGACAAAGTACCTGTTGGGCATGTAGCATGAATAAGACAGACCGAAACACCTGTCCCTGGGCGCGCACATCCCAGGACGGAGACAATGAACAAACACGCAAATGAGTATGTCCAGTGGTGCTAAGTGTCCTGGGGAAAAATAAACTGGGGAGGCTGGCTGGGAAGTGTTAAGGCTCAGGAGGAGGAGGAGGACGCTGTTTTAGAAAACGTTGTCAGGGAAAGCTTTCCCGGATGATGACATTTGAACAGGGACCTGGAGAAAGTGAAGGAAATATTTGATAGGAAAAGTGGTCCAGGCAGGAGGGGGGCCACCGAAGGCGGGCAAGCACTTGGTGGGTTCTGGGAACCGGGCGGCAGCCACGGGCTTGCACAGAGGGGGCCTGGGGGTGAGGGATGAGGTGCCCGGGTTGTCCCGCCGCGCTCCACACGTCATTCATGCATTCCATTTGGCTCTTACACGGACTGTTTTAGGAAGGCTCTGGAGCCGTAATCCACCCAGGAGGCAGGGGTGACAATGCTGGGAGAGCAGACTGGCTTCCAGATCTATTGTAAAGAGCTGCATCTTCTGGGGGACTGAATGTGGTGTTCGAGAAGATGAGAGGAGTTAAGGATGAACTCCAGGCTTCGGCCTGAGCAGCCGGAGTGAAGGCTGGTCACCAGCTGACGTGGGGAGGACGACAGGCAGAGCAGATCGGGGCCGTCGGTACAGACATGCTAACCTGGAGAAGCATCGGGTTTGGGGTTCAGGGCAACGGAATGAGCTGAAGGTGTCCACTTGGGAATCAGCAATATGTGGGTGGTGTTTAAGGCTGTGAGCCTGGAGGAAGCCTGTCTTGGCCCCCGTGTAGACAGAGAGGAGCTGGGCCCGGGCGTTCGGTCTGTCAGATGGGGAGAGAAGAGGAAGACCCAGCAGTGGGGACTGAAAGGGACCAGAGCATCATCGTCTGTGACAAGCAAGGACAAGGGCGGTGAGGACTGAGTAGAGACCAGTGGGTCAGCCATGTGCAGGGCAGGGGACCTCAGCAAGAGCAGTCTCTTTGGAATGAAGAAGGAAACAGGTCAGCAGCTGAGCACGAGGAGGAGAATTTGAAGAGACAGGAGAAGGTGTGACATAGTCCTTTGGAGAAAGGGGAGGTGGGGCTAGGGACAAGAGGAGGGGGTGGTGGTGATGGGGGTGGTAATGCCAGGGACGTGTGGTCACAAATTTAAAGTCAGACTAGTGGGGCACCTGGGTGGCTCAGTTTGTTAAGCATCTGACTTCTGGTCAAGTCCTGATCTCAGGGTATTGGGATCCAGCCCCTGGGATCTCTGCACTCAGCCGGGAGTCTGCTTGTCCCTCTACCCCTCCCCCTGCTCCTGCTCTCTCTCTCAAATAAATAAATACATCTTTAAAAAAATAAATAAAGTCAGACTAGTCCGCACCAAAACTCCATCATAAGAAATTACCTGAAATAATCAAAGAAAAGGCATTCTCTGCACCATTATTTATAATCACAAAAGTGAGAACAAATCTAAATATCCAGAGACAATTGGTGAAATGCAGTGTTATATATATACTTAGCCATTTTTAAAGTATTTTTATATAATAAACATCCTTTATAAAACATCTGCAAAACATACAGCTTAATAGCTAAAGTTGAGGGAGAGAGCTTTCTCCCCTAATCTTAAGAACCAATATGAAAATGATAATCTTCCCAATAAAAACATGAGCAAAAGATAGAAACATTATTCACTCCAGAAGAAATGCAAATAGCCATTATATGTGAATGAAAAAACAATTTCAACCTCTTTTCAAAATGCAATTTGAAACAACAATGAAGTATAATTGTTTTCCTATCGAGTTGGCAAGGATTAAAACCGACAGAAATGTTGGTGTGGGGAGGAGCTTGGGGAACAGTGAGCTTGGCTGCAGGTGAGAATGGGAAGAGTCTAGTTTCTCTGGTGGATGCTTTGGCAATGTTTTCAACAGCCTTGATAATATACACACCTGTGACTCGGCTAGTCCTGTCTTGAAATTTATTTCATGGAAATGCCCAGAGATGCTGCAAAGACGTCTGCTCTGGGAAGCGTTATTTGTAAGAAGCCGCAGAACATTGTAAATGTACGTATATATTTGGGAAAATCGGAAACTATACAAAATGCTTGAAGGCCTCCCCCCACAATGTTGATGGTGGTCATCGTGTCATCGTGCAGTAGCGGAAACGTAGATGAAGAACGTGGCTTTCTTCCTCTCCTCCCCTCTCCGGGGTATCTCCAAGTATCACTTAAATGAACCGCTAGGAAAAGAATCAGTGTTATTTAAAGATAATGTTTATAAACTTAGAAGTAACATTGGAAAGTGCTCGTGCATGTTAACTGTGAAAAGCAGAATCAAAATTTAAACCACAGTGAGATCCTAACTATGTAAATTATGTGTTCAGGGAAAAACATCTAGAAAGAAATCCATCAGTGGTTGCCTCTGGGTGATTGAAAGGGGATGACTTTTTTCCCTTCTTTCTATTTACCTGCGTTTTCAGTTTTAACAGAGGGTTACAATCTGACACAAAGCATTTTTTTTAAGATTTTATTTATTTATTTGAGAGGGAGAGAATGAGAGAGAGAGCACCCAAGAGGGGGGAGGGTCAGAGGGAGAAGCAGACTCCCTGATGAGCAGGGAGCCCCAAGCGGGACTCGATCTTGAGACTCCAGAATCACGACCTGAGCCGAAGGCAGCCGCTTAACCAACTGAGCCACCCAGGCGCCCAAAACTTTTTTTTTTTTTTAAATAATCTCTTGGGCCCGCCGGGTGGAGGGGCGGGGGGCTGCGCTGCTCGAGCTGACACGTAAGCGCGCGCGGAGGCACCTGCTGCGAGGGTTTCCGCGCAGCCGCCTTGGCCCCCCGAGGGCCCCGCCCGGGCGGCGCTCTGGCGCCCTCAGGTGCCCGTCCCGGGAAGTGCACAGGACGGGCCCCTGGCGCCTCGGCCGGGAGGGGAGGGGGCTCCCACCCCAGGCAGGGGCCGCTTCCTTAAGCGCACAGCCCTCCCTCTCAGCATCTCTCTCCCAGGGGCACCTGGCCGCAGCCCACAGGGAACCAGGGTTTCAGCGGGACTCGGGAGGGCTTGTCCCCTCTTCACGCTGCTTTTTCCAGTCGGTGTCCCCATCATCCCGGACTGTTCACTGCAGCTGGACCCCCTTCCCCAGGGAACACTTACACTTGAGCACCGCTGCTTTTTGTTCGGAGGGGAGTGTGATGTCACAGGAGAAGGGGCTGCGGCCAGAGCCCTGGGATCCTGGCCGCCTACCTGCCGTGTGGCCGTGGGCAGCTAATTCAGAGCCCCCGTTCCCAGGGGCAAAGGGGACAGTACCTCTCAAGACCATGAGGATCCACTGAAATAGGGCGGAGATGCTTTGGAATCTATGACGGGCCAGAGAAAGGTTGCTTACCAGAGCTCACGGTCCCTGTTTGGGCCCCCCTCCCTCCAGGCTCCTCATTCCCTCCCAGAGGCTCAGCTAGTCCTGTCTTGAAATCTATGTCATGGAAATGCCCAGAGATGCCTGCAAAGATGTCTGCTCTGGGAAGCGTTATTTGTAAGAAGCCGCAGAACATTGTAAATGTACGTATATATTTGGGAAAATCGGAAACTATACAAAATGCTTGAAGGCCTCCCCCCACAATGTTGATGGTGGTCATCGTGTCATCGTGCAGTAGCGGAAACGTAGATGACACACCCCTTTGTCCACAGCAGCCCCGTGTTCGGCTTCCACTGGAGTGGAGTCTCCCTGGCGCCCGTTCTGTCCCGAGCTGAGCACAAAGGGACATCAACTGCTCACTTGCAAAGTCAGTCCTGCTGCCCTGTCTGGCTCCCACACCCTCCTCCCTGCTCATCCTTGTCCCAGGACCCCCAGACCCGGTCCCTATCCCTATCTATGCTCAGGGCCCCCACGGACAGAAGGCTGTCAGGTACGTGCTGGCTGAAGGGAGGCAGGAAGGCCAGGCCGTCCTTCAGGCTCTGGCTCTCTGAGGGACTTCCGTGAGGACAGAGTCCTGCAGGGGGAGGGCACGGCTTACCCCGAAGCCTCTCCCTGCCAGCCACCAGAGGGTCCTCTGTGTGCCTGAAGTGCTCGGGGCCTCAGCTCGGCTCCCCCAGAGCAGGGGTGAGGCTGGGCAGCAGTGAGCGTGAGGATGTGGGGGACCATGTGAGGTCTGTGTGTGTGTCTGCCCCTCAGGACACTCGGTGACGCCCATCGACAAAGACAGACACCACAGAAGCCAGGGATAGAAACAACTAGTGTATTGATCGGGGGAGGAGAGAAGGGGTGCCGATGGGAAATGGGGAGGCAAGGGGCTCTTTAGTGTTTGCCGAACCACGGACGCACACCCTCTCCCCCTTCTCACCTTCCTCCTCTGGGATGGGGCCACAGCCGGCTCCCACCCTTTCTAGCACCCTCCCTCTCCCTCCTCCCCTGCAGCCACTTGACCTTGACTACCTGGACGGAGCCCACACTTCGAGCTTCCAGGTGAGGCAGGCTCAGAGAACCTTTCTTCCCCCTTCTCCCACCTCATTCCCATCTCTTGTCTAAATAAAATACAGAAAAAGCAAGTGTGGCTGGTAGTGGGCAGCGCGAGTCACCACGGGGCCGGGGCAGGGGTGGGGCTGGGGGCGGGGCAGGCAGCGGAGCCTCAGCCAGGTGTAGGGGACGGATGGGGGCGGCCAGGGGCCTGGCTCAACCCTCCTCCCTCGGAGGCTGGCAGAGAAGACTCCACACCTGCCTCTCCCGCACCATGTTCACGGGTCCCCGGGGCGGGGGCGGCAGGCGGGGCAAAGAAGCAGAAACTAGGCTCCGTAAAAGCATCCCTTTCCCTTGGCTTCTGGAAGAAGCCCTCTTTGGTTTTAAGGCAGATTTGGAGTTTCCTGGAGGCAGGGGAAAGCAAGGGGAGATTGACATAGAAGGTCTTTTTTTTTTTTTTTTTTTTTTGCTTGTGTTTTCCTTCAGTATAAAACCACTGTAGAAAATAACTTCTCTTAGAAAAAAAAAAAAACAACATAGAAGAAAAAAAACCAAAGGGGTATTTTCTTTGGCTTCAAGCCCCCTCCCGTGAGGTGCAGGGTGGGGTGGGCGTGAGGGGAGGAGGAAGCGGGAGGCCTCCAGCCTCAGCCGGCCCTCCAGGTCCTGGGTTACATGATGCTGCAGTTCTGGGGGCTCTGAGAGAGAGAGGAGGGAGGGAGAGGTGTGAGCGGCAGCGCGGGCCCGTGGCCCTCCCCGCACCCCCAGCCCTGCCCCTGCCCTCCAGTCTGGGGCTCAGACAGGAGGGGCAGGATGCAGGAGCCGACTGTCTAGGATGTCGGGCTGGGGAGGAGGCTCCCACTCCCCCGGGCTGCGGAAGAGAAGGCCTCCCCCCAACGGGGCCCCCTCGTCCTAACCCTGGGTGTGGAGGCAAAGGACCACTCACCTGGGTGCGGGGGCTGGAGTTGCCCAGGAGGTAGGAGCGGGTGACCAGGCTGTCCCCGAAGCCGCCACCCCCACTGCCCCCCACACTGCGGTAGCTGCGGGTGACTGTAACACTGGAGGCCGATGAGCCAGAGGAGATGGATCCGCCCACCTGGGCTCCCGGGCCGCTGGCCGCAGCCTTGTCCGCGGGCTGCCCGCACGTCCCGCACAGCACGGTGCGTGAGCGCAGGTTGTACTCCGCGGGGTCCCCCGAGCTGCTGCAGTGGGAGCCCTGAGGAGGAAGACAAGGCTCAGGCCAACACGGCGAGTCTGGGACTGCGCGCTCCTGCACGCGCCAGCAGGCGGGAAGGCGGGTTCTGTGCCCGGCGGCCCCGAGGGAGGGCCCCCCGGCTGGGAGGAGGGCAGAGGGTCCGGAAGACTGGGGACTGGGAACTGGAGCTGTGGCGGGACTGTGTCCCGGCCACTGGAAGCTGAAGAGGGAGAGGAGAGCGAGCAAGCTTGTAGGGCAGCAGGCGTGCAAAATAAATGGGGCCGGGAGGTGTGAAGAGAACATTCTTGCAGGAAACAAGGGGAGAAATGGGAGCCGTGCATGCAACAGGAGCGGGAAGAGAAAGGAAATGCGTGCGACAGGAGTGGGGGGAGAGAGGCAGGGCCGGGCGCCCCACATCTGTCCTCCCGTCCCCTTCCTGGGAAACAAATCCAGACCCTGTCCGCCGCTCCCACGGGAATGCCCCACGGCATCGGAAGTCCCCACTCCCGTCCTGACCAGCTGAGGGCACCCAGACACCTGGGTTCCCTGTTCAAGGTACAGGGAGGAGAGAAGAAAAGCCAGGGCAGCGCGTGAAGTTCCAAAACATTCTTTAATGAAAACATTTTTGGCAAGGGGAGGCCTGGCTGGGTGCCCGAGTGTGGGCTCGGCCTCAGCGGCGGCTGCCACTCACATGGTGGTGATGGAGCAGGTCATCTCCATCCTCATCCTCGTCGTCCTCAACCACAGTCACTGAGCGCACCAGCTTGCGCATGGCCACCTCCTGCCAGGGACAGGGGACCAGGCCCAGGGTTTAGGGGGTCAGAGCCAGGGCAGGGGCGGGGGGCATCTCCACTCACAGTGACCACCTGCGGTCTGCTGTCCGTGGCGCTGGGGTGGACGAGCTTTCCTTCCCCCGCGGGACGCCGTCAGGCTCCCTGGGCAGGACCGCACAGCTGCCCTTAACGATCCCCGCTGTCTCCCTCCCCTCCTCCTGCTGCTGGGGGCGGGGGGCATCTCCGGGTCTGACCACTGGGTGGAGAGTCTGGGGCCCAGGGCTGCACCGGAGGGAGTTAGGGCAGAGTGGCCGTGACCCGGTCCCCTGGGGGAGCCCTGGCCAGCCAGAGGCCAGCCAGAGGCCAGCCCGCAGCATACTCACTTCCCCAGTGGAGTTGATGAGAGCCGTGCGCAGGCTGTTCCCACAGCCCCAAGTGTTCTGTGCCTTCCACACCAGGTCGGTGGGGGGGCTATGGGTGGCCCCGGCGCCTGCAGCCCAGATCTGGGGAGGCAGGGTTCAAGGAGGGTGCTCAGTCCAGCGTGCCCACCCTCAGGCCAACCCCTCCCCGCCCAAGGCCGTCCCAGAGTCCCCTCTGGGGACCCTGCCACTCACCGTCACCACCTGCCCAGCCTTCAGGGTGAACTTCGGTGGGAAGCGGTAGGTCAGCAAGGGGTCATCTCCATTCTGGCGCTTGATCTGCCAATTGCCCATGGACTGGTCCTGCCAGGAAGGAAGGGAAGGGGAAGGTGGGGGAGGCTCGTTCAGGCTCCCAGGGCCACGCTGCTCGCGGGCCTGGGCAGGGTCCCTCAGGGAGAACAGCTGAGCTCTGTGGACACCCAGGCGGCACCGGGCACGCTGGGGTCTGGCGGCCAGTGCAGGGCCACCCAGCCCGGGGCCGTCTCTGGGAGGGGCAGCCCTCCGTCCCAACGCCACCCCCTCCTGCTGGGCTCGCTCCCTGCCTGGCCGTAGCCCGAGCCCCAGCCCCAGCCCGGGCGCCCACCTCGCTGGACTTGTTGCGCAGCCGCACGAACTTGCCCTCCTCATCCACCTCCTCCACGGCCACGCGGCCGCTGGTGCGCGCATGCTGCGAGAAGCTGCTGCGGCTCTCCGCGGACTCGAGCTTGCGCTTCTTGGTGACGCTGCCCGACCCCTGCGTCTGCGAGGAGTGGGAGGAGGTGCGGCCTCGGCTGCGCTGCGAGGTGGGGCTGGGGGACAGGCGCAGCCTGGCGAGGGGACACGGAGGGGCCTGGTCAAGGCGGGCAGCGGGCCGGGGCGGCGCGGGCAGCCCCCCACCCCCACCCGGCCCCTCCCCGCCCCACCTCTCCTCCTCGCCCTCCAGGAGCTTGCGGTAGGCGTGGATCTCCATGTCCAGGGCCAGCTTGATGTCCAGCAGCTCCTGGTACTCGTCCAGCTGCTGCTGCATCCTCGCCCGCATCTCCGCCGTCTCCCGCTCCTTCTCGGCCAGCAGCCGCCGGCTGGTGTCGCGCTCGCGGGCCAGCGAGTCCTCCAGGTCCCGCAGCTTCGCCTCCTTGGCCGCCAGCTGGGCGAGGGAGCCGGGGCCAGGTGAGCTCCCAGGGCCCAGGATGGAGGCGCCAGCCACGGCCCCTGCCGTGCGGCCCTCCCCCCGGCTCTCCGCCTCCCCTGTAACTAACCAACATCTCTGCCTGCTCCCCCGGCCACAAACGCACAGCTGGCCAGAACATCGAGCCTTGCGGAGGGTAAGGAGGGCCTCCATTTTCAAACGGGAACACCAAGGCTCTGAGGAGCGAGGGTCATGCCAGGCAGACCAGGTCACTGGACTCTGAATCCTAGGCTCCCCACTCAGTCTGTGGTCCTGGGGGCACGTTCTGTCCCTCAGCCATCCCCTCCCCTCCTTGGGCCCTCCCCTACATCCCTCCTGACCCCTGGCCCCTGGCCCGGAGGGGTGGGGGGGCAGCACCTGCTTCTGCAGCTGGCTGAGCTGGGCCGAGAGGCTGTCGATGCGGATGCGGGACTGTTGCAGCTCCTCGTGCGCAGCCCCCACCAGGTTGCTGTTCCTCTCAGCTGACTGCCTGGCATTGTCCAGCTTCAGGGGAGAACACCAGGTTAGGGCACCCAGAGCTCCCCCGCTCCCCCGGATGGACAGAGGAGGTGGGGGCTGGGGCGCGGGGGATGGGATAGGGGGCAAGCACCTTGGCAGAGTAGGTCTTCTCCAGCTCCTTCTTGTACTGCTCCACCTGGTCCTCATGCTGGGCCCGCAGATCCTGCAGGGCATCCGCCAGCCGGCTCTCAAACTCACGCTGCTTCCCGTTGTCAATCTCCACCAGCCGGGTCTCATGCCGGCGCTTAGTCTCACGTAGCTCCTGGGAGGGACACAGAGCCAAGATCACAACTAGTCCTTGGATCATGAGGCTCAGAGGGCCAAGCCCCCTGCCCAAGCCTATGCTTGAGCAAAGCCACTGTCACCCTCCTTTAACCTGGGGGCTGGGTGCTGGACACCGCCCCCCCCCCACTCCCCATCCACTAGTACAAGGCAGTCAGGCAGGCAAGGCCTGCACCCAGTTGAGTCCCAGCCCGCTCCTCTGGCCCTCAGAGCACCGTCCCCACCTCGCTGTAGATGTTCTTCTGGAAGTCCAGCTCCTCCTTCAGGGTCTGCAGCCTGTTCTCGGCGTCCACCCGCCGCAGCATCTCGTCCTGGAGCTGCTTCTTGGCCTCACCCAGGGCTGCCTCGAGCTGAGAGGAAGGGGGCCGAGGTCAGGGAGAGGGGCCACAGAACATCAGAGCTGCAAGGAAGCTGAGAGTGTCCGCGTCCAGCACAGCCCTTCACGTGTGCAGAGACCAGTGCGGGGGTCGGAGAGCCTCGGCCGGCACCGAGGTCACTGTGTCTCGTCGCGCACAGAAACCGCTCTGGGCGGGTGCTGCGTCCCTCTCTGCACAACACAGCAAGTGCTCTAAAGGAGGTCCAAAAGTACAGAGGAACACAAGGCAAGAAACCAAAGTGTGCCTGGGGGGTGGGGGGCACTGCGGTGACCTCGGGGCGGGGAAGAAGAGCCCGTGCAAAGCCCGGGGGTATGAAGGTGCACTGTGCCCTGCAGGGTCCTCAGGAGGATCAGTAATGCCAGAGCCCGCAGGGAGGGCCGGGCAGCAAGGGGGGGGAGGGGGAGCACCGGAAGGCAGGGGCTGGACCATGAAGAGGTGCCCCTTGTCTGCCACAGAAAGATCTCTGGCGTGGGAGAGGCAGAGCACCTTTCCTAGATTTTGGTCTCCGAAAGCCCCGGCTGCTGGGGGGCAGGGCAGAGCTGGAGGCGGGGGGCCTGGAGGAGACCGGCCCAGCCCAGGCTTTGCAGTCAGCTGGTCAGCCCGCCGGCCTCTCCCATCAGCGGCAGCAGGGCCTGGGAGGGGACAGAGCCCACGATGGGGGCTCGGCAACTGACGCGGGTCGTGACCCTGCTCTGAGCACGGTGGGAGCAAGCCAGCTTTCCTAGATCCTGTCCCAAGCCTGCGATACGAGACGGGAGGCAGGACGGATGGTGAAGGGTTTTGAAGGTAGAGACAACCACGTACGTGCCAAGGATTAAGAACATGCGTCCCGAATGTGATTAGCCCTCCACTCCCGACTCAGGCTCTCTGACAGCACAGCCAAACCAGGAGGGACTGGCCACACACGATTCCTTGCAAAGTTACGTGGAAGTGGCTGTGGGCTATTTTATTTATGAACGTAAGCTCTACACCTGACGCGGGGCTCCCCCTCACGGCCCCGAGATCAAGAGTCGCACACCGTACCCACTGAGCCGGCCGGGCTCCTGTGCTGGATGTCCAGGAGCAGAGGGGGCTGCAATAAGGTGGGCATGGGGGGCCGGGGGCCGGCAGGGGTACGGCCCTGATGCCGTGTCCCTGGGGCAGGACACACAGCAACTGGGCTGAAAGGCTGAGTAGGGTGGCCGGCATTTGTCCGGCGGGAGGCAGGGTCACGGCTGGCCCAGAGGGTGGCCTCACCTTGGCCACCTGGCCCCGCAGGTCATGAAGCTCGCCCTCCAGCGTGCGCTTCTCGCTCAGTGCAGTGCTCAGTGCGGCCTCCTTGGAGTTGAGCAGAGCTTCCAGGTCCTTGAGCCGGGCCTGGGCGGCCATCAAGTCGCCCTCCTTCTTGGTATTGCTAAGGAAGCAAGGGAAGAGTGGGCTTAGGAGGAGTCTGTGTCCCCAGGGAGAACCAGGGCGCCCCCCGGGGGAGCCAGAAGTCCCCTCCCAGAGGCAGCCCAGCCGCAGCCCAGCGTGCCTGTCCCGCAAAGTGCCAGCAGAGGGCAGCCTCCCTCTTGGCTTGTTTGTCTCCGCCTGCCCCTGGGGCTGGACTCCCACTCCCCCCAAGGTCCCCCAAACCCCCTTCCTGCTTCTCTACCCTTCCCATGACTCAGTGCTCAGGAACGTGCCGCGGGCCAAGGGCACAGCGCAATCCCATGAGATGAATGCTTTTCCCTCTCTCTCCTCCCATTCCTTCCCAAAGAGACAGGGCCACCTTTGTCTCCTGCCCCTTCCCACACAGGGCCTTAACCTTCTGCCTGACTCCACCTACCCTCCATTAGGCCAGGCTCCCTCCCTGCAGGGGCCCAGACAGCCAGGCTCCCAGCCCTGGGGTCCATGCCTCCCTACCACAGCTGGAGCCCCAAAAGTATGGGTCACTTCTCCTAGCCCCTTTTACACACAACGGGGACGGTCTGGTTAAAACTCAGGGAGGAGGACAGCCACCCGTCCCTTTCTCAGACCCAGTCTAGGTCCCCTGATTGGGGCCCAGCACAGGGTTCCAGCCGCCCTCCCTCTGGGCCTTATCAGAGCTTGAGAGAATACTAAGCCCTACCGTTCGGCAAGCCTCAGCATCTGGCTCCAGATGTGGCCCTGGGTCTCCAGGTCCATCTGGGCTCCAGCCTGGAGCCTCCCTACTCCTCAAACTGGGTAAAGCTTTAGCCAAATAACCAAATAAACGGGGCTTGCCTCTGCCACCTCCCTCCCTTTCTGGGCCCTGACTGTTTTTGCCAGATAGTGAACTAGAGACATAGAGGGGTCCAAACCTCTGGGAAACCCAAGAACTTTCCAGATGTGATGATCCCTTCACCAATATCTGGTGAGAGAAAGCAGCAGCCCCGGGGATGAAGGGAAGGAGAAGGAGCCCAGGGCCTGGCCCGGCTGCCCTCTCTAACTCCTCAGTCCAGAGCATGAGCCACATGACAGGAGGGGAAAGGAAAACCAAACGTTGGCGGGAGGGTGGGGGTGGAATTCTGGATTTCTGTCCTGGAAGGAAGAAAAGTGGCCCCGCCAACATTTTTTTCCTCCGCAGAAGCCCTCAGCTCCAAGAGACCCAGCGGTGCCCCGTGAGGCCGCGGGAGCCTTGAGGAAGCTCTGCAGGGAGCAGCCCAGACAGGCGGCTTCTCCTGCCACCAGCTCAGAACTTGTCAAACGGAGTCACTGGTCTCCAGCAGGGCCCCACCAGGAGGGGGACACAGTGACACAGAGCTGGGGGGGGGGGACGCTAAGACCTGGAGGGGGTGCCCCCCCACAGGTTCGCTTGTCCGGCCGACCGTGGCCAGGCCTCAGAACATCAGAACAAGCCATTTGACACAAGAGCGGTGGTCTCCCGCGAAAAGAGGCCCTTCCAGCCCCAGAGGATGTCTCCCCTCCTCCGTCTCAGCCAGAAAAGCTAAAAATAAAGTCAAAACCCAGCTCAGGTTTTGGCTGCCATCCGGCCCGGCCCCTGGCTGGGAGCACAGCCCCAACTTTCCATGACTTCAGAACTTCTCCGAAGCTGAGCCAGCTGCAGGGGAGGAACGAAGAAGAAGAAACCGCTGGTAAAGTGAAGCCACGCAGCCGAGCGGACTGCGGCTCCTGGGCTGGCCCCAAGGTGCAGGGCCTGCCCCGCAGAGGCCTCTCCACCCTGCAGCCTGCGCGGCTGCCGCCCTCGGGACCGGGAGCTCGGAAAGGAGCCCGCGGGGCGGCCAGTGCAGGCCCCCCCCTTTCACAGAGGTAGAAGTAAAGGGCCGGGTGCCGGCCTGCAGGCGGCGGTGGCCCGGGGCTGGGGTCACAGTCAGCCCTGCTGCCGGGGCCCCCCTCCCCACGCTGCCCTCCTCCGCCTGGGCTCCCGAGGGCGCGTGCGGGGAACCGGCCTTCCCGCCAGGGCGCAGGGCCCCGGGCTGAGAGCAGACGAGCTGCGCCTGCCCTCTGCCAGCTCCTCGCACCCACTGCTCGCCCAGACGGTGGTGTTGGTAACAACAGGAACCAGAACGCGAAGGCAGCAAGCGCGCCCGCGGGCGGATGGTGTGGCCCGGCGCCCTCCCCGGCACCGAGGACAGGAGGCACAGAGGGTCGCGTCCAGGGGCCGGTGGCAACCGGCAGCAGAGTGGCCAGCAGGGCTGGTTAGCCTCAGCCCAGCCCTGAGCGCGGCCTCCAAAGCAAGGAGGGGGCGATGTTTCCCTCCGGGCAGCCGCAGCGGGAAACCGCCAGCACACGGGGAGGGGAAGGGGGGCCCTGGCGGTTCTCTCGGTCAGGCTGGGGAGCTCCCAGCGTGCGGAAGAAGCCACTGTCACCCACAGCTCAGGAGCTGTGGCCAGGGAGCCACACACCCACCCCGAGAGACGGCTGGGGGTGGTGCGGAGCCCCGCGCCTCGCCTGCCTGCTCCCCTGGCTTGCCGGCCTAGGCCTAGGCCCCCACCCTGCCCCCAGCAGGGACCCCAAGCTGACCCTGGCCAGGTGGTCAGCCCCTCAGGGGCCAGGGCCACTGGGGCTGGTGGGGAGCGGTGGGGGGGGGCGGCCGGGCGCCCAGGAGGGCGAGGCCGGGGCTGCAGGTGACTCATCCTCGGGCAGACAATACCCAGGCAGCGGTCGGGAAATCCTCCAGTACTCACAGGGGAGACCCTGACTCTGCCCACGTCCTGCGCCAGTCCGTACGTCCAGGTCCCCCGAGCGCAGGATGCTCCCCAGGGCCCCGTGAGGCCAGCAGGGCTGGGCATCCATTTCTGCCTCCCCCCACAGCTGCCACAGCCCATCTCTGGAGGGACAGGCGGGTGCGGGGCACGGCCGGAGGCTGTGGGTCTGCAGAGCGGAGGTGGCGGGTGGGCCAGGCCTCGGGGGCAGCAAAGGGGCCGGGTGCTGGCCCGCCCACTGAGTCACCCTCCTCAGCCCAGCTCCCACGCCAGATACGGAAGCCAGGCCGCCCAGGCCTGTTTGGGACCCGTTGCTAGGGGCAACCTGCTAGGCCGCAAGGGGGAGGCCCTCATTTCCTCCTCTGCGGGCTGAGGAAGACAGGGGGGACAGAGCTCAGGCCACCCTCCAAATAAGAAGGGGGAGGGGAAGATGGCCACGGGGGCTCCGAGGAGCTGGCCCAGCCCCGCAGGGGCTCCCTCCCGCCCCCTCCGGCCCCTCAATCTCACCGGCACATGGAGTTCCCCATGGCTGGGCGACCCCAGGACAGGAGGGAGGGGAGGGGAGAGCAGGATCTCTGAGCCCCACAGGGAAGGGCGCCCCCTGTGGCAGGGCAGGGCAGGGCAGGGCAGGGCAGGGCAGGGCAGGGCAGGGTGGGTGTGTAGGCAGCAGGGAGCTCTTCCCTTTCCTCCCAGGACTCAGACCCGGGCCCAAGCTGACTTCCTGCCAGTGAGGGGCGTCTCCCCTGGCCAGCCGCCTCTTTGTTCCAGCAGCCCCTCCCCTGCAATCTGTCCTTCCCTCCCTCTGGCCATCCAAGTCCACCCCCATGGTTGCAAGGCCTCAGCCCTGCCCTGGCACTCTGCCCCCTCCCCCACCACGTGCTCTGCTGTTTTTACCTGCTGGTTTACACTGTCCACTTACGTCTGGGGCTTTTCCTGTCTGTGCCTGGAATGCCTTTGGGCGAGCAGTTCACAGGCCCCAGGCTCCTGGCCGGGCCTCCTCCTGGGCCAACCCCTGCACGGTCACAGCTGGGGAAACCAAGCCCTGGACCAGGGAAGGCTTACCCACAGGGTCACCTGAGGACACTCACAGCAGACAGGGACAGAGCACCGAAAATGGCAGTGGTGAAGCAGGGGGGCACGGGGGGGCTGGGGGGGGCTCAGGCACCCAGGAAGCAAAGCCTGGGAGGCGCATCCCCCTCGGCCTCCCCAGGGTGATGCCGTCCAGATGCACACGCTCCCACAGCCGCGTGCGAAGCCATGGGCTTGGACGTTCCCCACCCCGAAAAGGACCCACTACTTGGTTGCCTGGCTGGGCTGTGGGTCGGCCACCACTTTCTGGTTTGGGCAGGATGTGGGAAGACGGGACATGTGGGCCTCGAGGTACCAGCGTTCGCAGGTAAAGAGACCTTCAGAGGAGAACTGAGGTGGGACGGGTGCTTCCTGGAGCCTTCTGAGTGCCTTACAGCTGGAGAGCACAGGCGGGCCCCTCAGGGTGGACCCCAGCCCGACCTCCCCACACGGGCATGGGCACAGCCCTGCTGCCACGTGCCTCTCTTGGGTGTGACGCCACTGCTCCTGTCTGGGGTTCAAGGCCCTAAGATCCCTGTCCAGAGCCACGGGGCTCCGGCTGTCCCCGCTGCGGACAAAGCCAGGTGGTGCTCCAGGCCGGGGGCGGGGGCTGGAGGCAGAGAAGAGGGCCGGGAGGCCTGTGGACATGTTCAGACGCAACTCCAGCAGAGGCAGGGCTGGCAGGGGGCCAGGCCTGAGTCACAGCTGCTGGGTGTATCCACGTGGCATTGTACCGAGGCAGGGGGGGCCCGCGGCCAGAGGCTGGGCCTTGGGGTACTGCACAACAGGCAGCCGGCTTCCTGACCCACTGCTCTCTCAAGGTCCCTGCCAACTCCACTTTCCTTCTTCTTGGCCTATCTCTCCAGAAGTCACGCCCGCGTTGTCATGGCAATGCAGGGCTGAGGCCTGGCGACAGACCAAAAGAAGTAGGGGCATGGCGGGGATAGCCTAGGAAGAGGTCAAATGTCCTGGGGGGAGAGGGAGGGAGGCCACCAGCCAAAGGGAGGGACATTTAGGGGATCCCCACAAGAAGCGGACTCAGAAGTCCCTTCTTTAGGATGCATTAACTCTCCATCTGGTGGCTTATGCTTATTAACCCCGTGACAGCAAGAGGGGGTGGGAGCCACACCCCAAGATCAGTAAAGGAAGTGGGAGGACCTAGGAGTTCTGGTCCCACTGCATTCCAGCTCCAGCCTAGGAAGGTGGGACTTTCTCTCAGGGCAGAGGTGTCAGCTTAGAGCTTCAGGAGAAGGGGGGGCCTTGGAAATCCCCATCCTTCCAATGCCCAGAAAATGGGCCCCTTGTTATGAGGGTCTCTAGCTCCTCCGATCCAGCCCTAAAGGGACACGTGTGTTCTGTCCCCTCCATTTGTCCCCCATGCTAGTCCTGCCCTCGTCCCTCTTGCTGCTACGGAGCAAGAGCATCCATTGTGCTCCTCGATAAAAGGTTACCCCAAGCCCTTCCTTCTCCCACCGAGCAAGCTCAGGGTCTCCCGCCTGCTCTCCACTCTGCCCTCTACCGTGACTCAGCTCCTCTGCCAGGCCTGGGATCCCAGCCAGAATGAATCCTGGCTTCCTCTCCCACAGAGGGGCAGGGAGCACCCCCGCCCTGCCCCCTCCTTCCCAAACTCTGTCCCCTTCCAGGACCTCCTCACAGCCCGACCTCAGGCTGGGGGAGCCGGAGTGGGTGCAGGAAGGGAAGTGGGTAGGCAGCCCAAGGTCAGCCGCACCTCCGCTGGCTGGCCCGCTCTGAGGCAACGGCGTGGCTCTTCCCAGGGAGAGCGTCCCTGCCACCCCGTGGCACTCAGGCCGTCCTGCGTAACACGGCCCTTTCCACCGTCCTGGAAGGAGACGCGTGACGACCAAGTGTCCCTTCTTACTAGCAATAAAAACAAAGCATAAACCAGGAACTTCATTAACTGTCCGCACAAACTTTCTGTGAGAAATCAAGAAGCGTGCCTGTATTTTTCATTCCACAGCTTGTGGGAAACGTTTCTATTGAGAATAGCGTTGGCCATTAATTATATTCACATTAAGTGGATTTGATTTTAACATTTATAGCTTGGTACTTTAGAGGACTATTTTCTCACTTTGTGGGTCACTGTGCTGCTTTGAAACCTAAGGGATCTCTGGAGACCTTCTGCTCTAACCCCTTTATTTCATAGCTGGGGAAATCCAGAGAGGGAAGGCGATTGGCTCAAGGTCACACAGCAGCGTCGCAGCAGGACCAAGCCTAGGACTAAGGACATCGAGGCCCAGGACCGTTTCTACTACCTCATACTACCTGTCATTCTGCTGGTGGGCGACCTCATTAAGGGAGACCCTGCTGCCGTTCTCCGGACATTCCCAAGAATACCAGAGCTTGGCCGGAGTCACTTTCAGTACACTGGGGCTCCAGGAGGCGGGAATGGGGCACACTGCCCTGGGGCTAGGCCTCTGAGCTGGACCTGGGGGAGCTGGGGGAGGAAGGCTGGGGGGGTGGGCAGAGGCACAGCTGGGAGGTGAAGGCGTCACCAACCAGTTGCTCCCCCAGCTGTCCCTGGCTTCAGCCCTGACACTGAACTACTGAATCCCGGAGGTGGGGAGCGGGGGCGGGGGCAGGACTGGGGATGAGGGGCATATCCTCTGCAAGAGTAAGGCTCAGAATGGAGGCTGACGGGTACCAGCCAGGGGCACTGGTCACAGGAAGGCAGTCGGGAAGCCGAGCAGGAATTACTGTCTCTTTTGTTTCTCTTGGGCTCCTCAAGTAGTGCCCTCCTTCACTGCCTTTGAATCAGAACGTTGACTTCAGGGTGGGGGTGGCAGCGAGAGATAGCACCAGGGGCTCCCTCGGGTGAGGACAGGGGCCCAGGTTTCCTCAAAGGCCTCCATCCCTGTTCCCTAGGTCTCTGCCAAAGGGCACAGCCTCCTTCGGGTCCAGGTAGACACCCAAGGACAAGTCCCAAGAGAGGAATACCCAGCCTTCCAGAGCTCTGAGGATCCATGGCCTGGCAGGGTCATGGGTCTTTCCAGGTACAGGGTAGAGCTAAGGCTGGGTATTAGCAGACCCTGGCAGGTCCCACTGGTCTCAGAGCAGAACCTCCAGACGGCAGGAGTGAGCCTCGGCCACCCGGCCCCACCCTCAGGACCCCCCCACCTGTCCTCTAAGCCAGAAGAAGTCAGGCCTCGTGATACAGGCACTCATCTGGAAGTCAGAAGGCCTGTGCTCAAGTCCTGACCCATCACCCTCTTGCTGTGTGACACAGGACAAGCCTCTGCACCTCTCTGGCCGAATGAGCGCTAGGATGAGCCTGGGCCTCCACTTCCCTGCCCAGCCCCACTGCCCCGAAGGCAGACAATACAGGAAGTTGTCAAGCACCCAGCCTCGTCCGGGGGGGAAGAGGAACTTCTGCTTTGTGGGCCCAGGATCTCCCCACTTCTGACTCAGTCTTCCTCCACCATTCCCATGTGGGCAGGCGTAGGCCCAGCTCCGAGCTGCAGCCCCGTAACAGGACTCAGCTCTGGAACCAACCACCTGTTGCACTCTGCCCATCGGGGCCCTGGCTCCAGACCACCAGCAGAGGTCCCAAGGAAGAAGGCAGGAAAGGCTCCCAGGATGCAATGGGGAGCAGGGGGAGAAGATGCAGGCATTCAGGCCCCCATCCCTCCCTTTAAGACATCTGCCATCTCCACCCTGTGTCGCTGTCTCTTGTAAAGCCACCAGGGTGGAAGGGAGGGGGGCAGCATCTGAGTCATCTACCCAGCTGTCATGCCTGGGATGGGGCCCAGCTCTAAGCCTGGACCCCAGGGGGGCCTTCCCTGGTGTTTTCAGCTCCCCGTCCTTGCCACACTTAGGTGTCCAAATACTTCAGACTCCAGAATACACAGAATGTGTGTGTGGGTACTGGGGGGTTTGTTTCTGCTTGGAGCCTATAACCCAGCCCAACGAGAGGGCACCTTAAAGCCCTGGGTGTGGTCAAGGTACCAGGCTGGGCCAAGGGGATCTTGCAGATGGCTCTGCACCCCAACCAGACGCCTGGCCCTGAACTCTGAGCTCTAATTAAACATTAAACCGGACAACACCTTCTCTCTAGGCTTGAGTGGGAGGAGTTAGGAAAATGCCTTTCTTCCTCTCCCAAATTCTTCATTCTACTCTTCTCTGCCTTGTCCTGGGCACAGCAACAAAAAGAAGCACCCAATCTTGGCTCCTCCCACTGGGGACAGAGAAGGGGACAGACACCCCAGTCGGAGCCCCCTCTGTCTCCACCCTGCCTCCCAGCAGCCGGAGATCCAGGTGTGCAAACCCACCGCCCTCTTCCGGAAGCCCAGCCTCCCCAGCCAGGATCAGAGGGGGAGAAGAGAGGCAGATGGCTAAATATAACCAGTGCACACACCACCCCCGCCCCTGCCCCACGTGCACACACACCCGCCTGCCGTCCCAGGCCTGGACAGCTGCACCGAGAGGCCGAGGAGACAGCCTGGCGTGGCTGGGTTAGCAAGGGATGGCTGACTCTACTTATCCTGTCTCCCGATCAATGTCCTCGCCACAGAAAGACCTGCTGAGAATGCCCTTCACAGGAATGGGCAACGGTGGACTATTTTAGCACACTAATTCTCTGGGCACCACCCCCTCCCCCCAGCTTGCCTCCTGTCTGTCCCGCTAGCTCAGTTGTTCATGTCACTACTGCAAAAGACAGGAGTGATCTCTGTCAAAAGTCCCCCCCCAAAGTCAACCTGTCTGTCTGTGTGCCCAGTTTCCACCTACTCTTCAGGGGGGGATGGACCCACCATGCCCACTAGGCCAGGGGCCTGGCCGGTGAAGGGCAGAAAGAGCACTGGATAGAGAGAGGCTCCGAGGAAGGCAAGAGTTTGGAGAAGAGGATCAAAAGACAGGGAAAGAGGGGAAGTCAAGCCGTGGGGCCCCCCACCCCAGGGATCTCAAGCACCTTTAGTGCTCCTTGGCTTGGGTGTTCATAGAGAAAAGGGGCACAGGGAGGAGGAAAGCAAATTCTCGGAGGCTAGGAAAGGATGGCCTAAACTTCCAGGCTCCAAAGGCCTTTTGAGAAAAGAGGGTGGAGTCAAGTAGGGTGGGGTCGGGTGGGGCAGGGATGGGTGAGGTAGGAGTGGCCTGAAGCGCCCAACGGCCGCATTTCAAAAATGTCGCTGTATTCCAGCAGTTTCATAAGGCAAAGAGCAAAACCCGTCAGGGGCCGAGTGGACAGGGCACAGCAAAGACTGCTCGGAATGAAAGGGGCTCACCCCAAGCAGAGAGGCAGGGAGGAGCAGAGCCCCCAAGGGCCCAGACACCAGGCCCAGGGCCCAGGGGAGTGCACCAGACCTGGGCATAACACAACTTCCTGAGCCGGAGCCTCTGCCCTCTGTCTCCCTCCCTCTCCTGCATTCCTGGGCCAAGCAGGCCAAGGGCTGTGGGAGCTGCGGGGGAGCCGTGCTCCTGGAGCCGTTTGGAGGGCCTGTCAGAGCCCAGGGAAGGTCCCAGACATTCAGGGAGTGGAGGAGAGCTTCCCAACTCCTCAAACCCTGGAAAGAGTTGTGCGGCGGGAGTCACCTCCATGTCCCTGCCTGGCTAACCTCTCTCCAGCACCACTGGACATCTGCCAGCAGGGGTGCCCTGTCTTAATAGGCATCATGTGTCCAGACACAGGCTGGGCAAAGTTGGCACAGTTCCAAGCCAGCCAAGAAAGTTCTAACAGGACCCTTTCACCCACTCCAGTGTGTCCTGAGCGCCCAGATTTCTCAGACCCGGCCGCGCTCGCTGTTCTTTGCCCAAGCCCCTGCCCCTAGCTCCAAGTGGCCGGCCACCCCCACCCAGACAGAGGGGGCCTGCCAGCAGCCCTTACTCGGCCCTGATGCCCCCACCGTTCCCTATACAGGCCGCCCTCTGCCAGAGACCCCTCCCTTCTCTGTCCTGTCTTGACAATGTCCCTTGGCACGGCCAGTCACCCGCTGGGGCAGTTCCGGGCAGGGAGGGGACTATCAGGCCAAGTTATCGGCCGGCCGCTGGAGTCGGACTGCGACGACGGTCCGCCCACCCCCTCCGCTCCCGCCCCGCGCGCCGCCACCTGGCCGCACTCACCGCGCTTTGAGCTCCTTGAACTCCTCGCGCACTTTGCTCAGCTCCAGCTGCAGGCGGGCGCGCTCCTTGGCCACCGAGTCGAGGGTCTTGCGGGCATCCCCGAGCTCGGCCTCGTAGGCGGCCTTGATACCGGACACCTCGCGGCTGACCACCTCCTCGGACTCGGTGATGCGAAGGCGCAGCCCTGCGTTCTCCGTCTCCAGCGAGCGCACACGGTCGATGTAGACCGCCAGGCGGTCATTGAGCTCCTGCAGGTCCTCCTTCTCCTGCAACCGGGTGATGCGGGTGGGCGACAGCGGGGTGGAGCCGGCCTGCGCCCCGCTGCGGGTGGCGCGCCGCTGGGACGGGGTCTCCATGGCCGGCAGGGTGGCAACGCTGCCCGCGGGGCAGAGGTCCCGGGAAGGGCGCGGGGCTCGGGCCGAAGGGCAGAGACTGCTCGGGGTCGGAGCGCGCGGGCCGGCTGGCTCTCGGCGGGCTCCTGGCAGGCGTGGGGTCTGGGCCGGGCGCTGTCGGACCTCGGGATCCGGGTGCGCTGCTGGGGCTGCGGCGCTCCCGCGGACACTCTGAGTCACCGACGCCGGGCAGAGGCTCTAATAGGTCTAGGGAGTGGGAGGAGGGGCCGCCGCTCTTAAAGGGGCCGCGGCACACCCGCAGCGGGAGGTGAGGGGGCGGCGAGGAGGGGCGAGGACGCGGGGCGGCGGCGGAGCGGGGCTCCACCCTGTCCCGCGCGCCCGCTCGGCCTGGGGCTTCTCCCGTCTTGAGTCTGCCTGCTCGAGGGTTCCCGGCTGCAAGCTCGCCCCCACCGGCTCCGGCCTTCCCGGGTAGAAGGCCGAGCCAAGGCTGAGAGTGGGTGGGCAAAGGGCAGGAGGAAGAGGGAAAGCGGCTGTAGGGGCCGAGGAGGGCCAGGCAGGCAGATCCAGGAAAGGTGGGGGGAGGACTGAGGCTGGTGCCCATTAGGGTGACTCACTCTTCTTCCACCGCTGGCTCCCCCTTTCCTCCCCATAGTAATAGTGAGTCACCCCTACCCCCCTCCACATGTGGGCAGCCCATTCAAAGCAGCATCTCAGTGTGCCAGGGTGGGGTTGGGAAGGAATGCCTGGGCTCCCTGGGGCGCCCTGCTGCAGGGAAATTCTGGATCCTGAGTTCCTTTAACCCTCAAATTTGGGGCAAGGACCAGAAGTTTGGGGTCCCTCTTTTCCTATCTTCTGCCCCAACTTTGCCCTTCAAAACCAAGCATTGGGTCTTGGACCCCAGCACCAAGCTACAGACCCCCACAGAAAGCCAACAGTAGGACCCCGGCACTTGCGCCCATCTCCTGCCCCCTTCCTTTGGACCCAAACAACTGGAAAAAGAGGCTGCCTAGGTTCTTCCCCCTTCAGTCCCTTTCTACTCCTTCTACCCCACCCCACCAACTCCAAGACTGTACTTATTTTTTTTTTCCAGGACTGTACTTATTTTAATGGATAATTTAAAACAGATACCAGAGCTGTGTGTGCATTCATCACGTTGCCAGGACACCAGGTCCCAGATTCTTGTGGTTCCCAGAGGGGCCTGAGAGGGGGAGCAGGGCAGGGGCTGGACAGCCAGTGGGGGGTCTCTGTCCTGGTTTCAACCAGGGAGGCAGTGCTGGGGGGCTGGGACAGCAAAGACCCCACAATCCTTCTGGTTGCACTTATCCCTACATACCTCTGTGGCCAGGTCTGCTTTGCCACTGGATCACCCAGGTCCCCATGCGTCCCCACCCCAGGCTCCGGAGCCTCCATCCTCAGGCCTCACCAAGGACTCCTCTGATCAGCCTTCTACTCCCCTCCCCTAATCCTGGCCCTGGTCCCACCGGCCACCCCATCCTCTCTAAGAGGTGGCAGGGCCGAGGTTCCAGAACCCAAGTGCGTTCATGTCCTGCCCCTGTGCCTCCCACGGCTTCTTCTCTGGTGAAGAACCCAGAAAACTCAATTATGTTGCTAACGCCTACAGGTCCAGGATATTAGGGTTTCTGTAATATGAAAGGGAAGCAGAGCCGGACCGGCCCTCTTTCCTGGGTTCTGGAGCCAGGCCTCAGAGTACACAGGGGTTGGAGTGGGGTTAGGACAGGGACTCTGAGTATTTATGGAGGGGAACTGTGCAGGGGATGCTTGGGTTCCTATCTCTATGAGGGTGACCGGGCATTGTGGTGAGCATCCAGGATGCACCCAAGTGAGGGATCCAGGATATGGCTCTCTGCATGCAGCTCTCTTCCCCAGGGCGTGGCACCCACTCTCAGCTTCCCAGACAAAACAAAAAGTCTTGTTCTGCTTCTCCCTCTTCTGTTCCCCAAACTAGGAGCAGAGGCGGGGTGGGTTAGCCAGTGAAACGTGAGGGTCAGGGCTCATGCTGTTCCCACTGCCTCAGCCCCCCTGGCAGCAAGCCCCCCCACCCCCCCAGGTCCCAGACAGGCCCAGCTTCCCTTCCTGGCAGGGGAAGCAAAACCACACTTAACCCTTCCTATCCCAGACCTCCCCATCTTTGTGAAAAAGAGGCAGGAGAAAGGAGGGGGGGATCTTACCCCAAATTTCACTCTAGGCTCTTTCCAAAGGGTCCCCCCTCCCTTACCACCACCACTGAAGGTCTCAATCCTAAATCCAAACTTCAAAGTGGGCCTTGATCCTGAATATTCAATCCTAACTGCAGACTCCCAATGCCATCAGTCCGCTCTTCCCCTGCTAGGCCACAGATCCCCAGTCCCAGAAGCAGCAGGCGAAAACACAGGAGGCCAGGTCCAGAGGAGGGAACCTGACTGGCGTTGGGGGCAGGGTTGTGGCTGGGTGGGGACCAGGTTCCAATCCTGCCTTCACTTGCAATGCAATGACAGATGGGCTACTGAATTCTTGGGGCTGCCATTCCTCAACTGTAACCTGGGCAGGATGCCTAGAAGGGGCAAGGCTAATGTGCCGGCCCTCAAGGGCGCTGCCCACTGGTGGGGAGATCGAGGGAGAGGCACAACCAACCACAGTGGTTGAAGAGCAGCATAGGACTCTGGATAATGAATTATAGATGGAATCCGGAGGCCCGAGAGTGGGAGCATTAGCAAGTAGTATCAGGATATAGGGGTTGAGTCCAAGGGGCGGTTTGGGCAGTGGAAGTAGCGCTTGTCTTGAGGACCAATGACCTTGGAGGCAGGCGCAAGGCAGCCGGTGCCTCCCTCCCTCTATGACCCTTCCTCCCAAAAGTGCTGTGAGAGACAGGAGGGACCAAGTCTTGGTCATCTGTGTCCCTAACACCTGGCTCACAAGAGGTGCTCAGTGTTTCTTACCTGAGCAAGTGCAGCTGGCCCTGCTTTTCAGGGGACTGACTCTGGCCTCACTTTCCTGGTCTATAAAGCAAGGATGCTGCAAAGATTAAGTGATATGCACTCGGGGGCTCCTGGCCGGCTCCGTGGTCAGTAGAGCGTGCAACTCCATCTCGGGCTCATGAGTTCGAGCCCCACGTTGGGTGTAGAGATTACTTAAATCAATAAATGTTTAAAATATATATACAGTTGGGGCGCCTGGGTGGCTCAGATGGTTAGGCGTCTGCCTTCGGCTCAGGTCATGATCCTGGGGTCCTGGGATCGAGCCCCGCATCGGGCTCCTGGCTCAGCAGGAAGCCTGCTTCTCCCTCTCCCTCTGCCTCTCTCCCTGCTCATGCTCTCTCTCTCTGTCTCTGTGTCTCAAATGAATAAATAAAAAATCTTTTAAAAAAATAAATAGGGCGCCTGGGTGGCTCAGTTGGTTAAGCGACTGCCTTCGGCTCGGGTCATGATCCTGGAGTCCCGGGATCGAGTCCCGCATCAGGCTCCCTGCTCGGCGGGGAGTCTGCTTCGTCCTCTGACCCTATCCCCTCTCATGTGTTCTCTCTCTCTCATTCTCTCTCTCTCAAATAATAAAAAAAAATCTTAAAATATATATATACAGTGAGATGATGCTCGACAGTAAATAACTTATACTTTTCCACTAAAGTTCATAGTTGCACATTTTCTCACACATTCTCAACTTGGTCCACAGAACCACCTTGTGGTTGGAGATGTCCCTGTTTCACAGGTGAGACTCACTTTCCCAAAACTAGATAATAAGTAATAGGCTGAGCTCAGAACTTGGACCAAGCAGCCTGGTCCAAATCCAGGACATGCCTCACTCTCTTAGGCCACTTTGGTGGAAGGCGTGGGAGGTACTGGGGTGGCCCGGTGCCTGACAGGAAGTCTGTGCAAAGGTGCTGAAGGAGGGAAGCCTGAGGCAGGTGTTCAGCCTGGCGGGCGGCCCGGAGCAAAGCCCCCAGACACAGAGCGCAGGAGTGTGGGACAAGTGGGGCACAGAGGCAGAGGCCTGCTGCGGGGATGGGCTGTGAGGGGACCAGGCTGGGGTCAAGGACAGCAGGGAGACAGGGAAGCTAGAGGGGGCGGGCTCGGCAGGAGGCATTCCAGAAGCATACTGAATGAGCAGAGCGGGTGTGTGTGTGTGTGTGTGTGTGTTTAGCAAGGGCTATTACGAGAGGCTACCTTGTTGAGCCTCCACAATAGCTCTGCAAGCTAGAAACTATTAGTAGCCCTATTTTACAGATGAGGAAACCGAAGCCCTGCAAAGTTAAATTCTTCACTTCAGGCAGGGTCTCCGAACTTCGTCAAGTTGGGCATTTGGGGCCAGAGATTTCTTCGTTATGGGGGGAGGTTCTGTGCACTGTGGGATGTTTGGCAGCATCCCTGGCCTTTACCCACTAAATGCCAGGAGCACCTCCATGACCAGCTAGGCCAATCAAAACTGCCTTCAGCCAAATGTTCCCTGTGAGGCAAAATCTCCTCCACTTGAGCACTACTTGACTAAGGTCATGTGGTTAGTAGCAGAACTGGAATTTTGACACAGGTTGGCCTGACTCTGAAAGCTAAGATCTTGCCTTTAGGATATCATCTCAGGTGGAGGGGGAGAGGAGGCTTCAAAGGGGTCCTGTGCTCCCCCCAAAGGGGTGGGAAGGGCTCTTTGGAGGAGGGCCTAGGGAGTGGTGTCGGGTGGGGGAATGATTTGGGGATTCGAGGCTATCATCAGGGAATCCCTTTACAGTGAGTTCTAGAGGGCAGGTCCCTGTCATTCATCCTTTGCTCACAGGGCCTGGTACTCAACAAATGTTGAACTGCTGAGTCAGTCACGCACAGGTGATCAGTATGACCTTGAAGAAGGAAGGACCCGCCTGTTCTTTAAGTGGCTTCCAGGCACCAGGCTCTGGGCTAGGGGGTCCCACTTACTCTTCGCCTCAGCCTGAGGAGGCGCTGAGCCAGAGCCCAGCTATGGTCCCTCACTGCTGCAGCCAGGCCAAAGGGGCAGCGGATAACAGGGAGAGAGCCAACCCCTCACCCTCACACCCTGGCAAGGTCTCCCCAGTGACAAGCCTTTCACAACCAAGATCGCTATCTTAACCCTCTCAAACCTTGAGGTGCCCAGAGCAAACACCCTGATCCCCCTCAATACCCACATGAGGAGACTGAGGTTTGGGCGGGTTAACTGCCTTGATCAAGGCTACAGAGCTGACAAGTGACAGGAGCAGGCCCCAAACCCCAGGGTCCCGCCTCCAGTTTAACTGCACCCCACTTCCTTTCGGCCCAGACCCCAGGAAGACCAATCCACAGCAAGATCCTGGAGTCGGACCCGGAGCTCCTTCCCAACATTCCACAACACCCCCGCAACCCTCCAACCCAGACTGGGCCCAGGTAGTCGTCCCACCCGCGAGCCTCAGGCTCCCGGAAGCGTCAGAATACACAGTACACAGCGCAGTGCGCCTTACTACCTACCGCACGCACCCCAGGCTAGAGCCAGGCGGACAGAAACCCCGCACTGCCCTTTCCTTCCCTCTCCCCAGCCCCCAGCTCGGCCCGGCCCGCCGCCCCGCCCCCCCACGCACCTGCTGGAGGTGGGGGAGGGCAGGCGGGTGGGAAGGGGCGGGGCCCGGGACCGGGAGGGGGGGCGAGCGTCCCGGGCGCCCTCCCGCCGCGCCCGCCGGGTCCCGCCCCGGCCCCGAGGCGGCGGCCGGGCGGCGGGTGCTGACGCGGGCCCTGCGCGTGGGCGTGTGTGCGTGTGTCTGTGTGTGTGTGTGTGTGGTTGCCGGGGCCTCCCCGGCCTCGCGAGCGGGGCTTTCCTCTCCCTGTTGCCAGGGCAACAAACAAGCGCCACAACTCCAGGCCCGGGGCTGGAGAGGGTCCCCGGGCCCCACGCCGCGCCACGCTTCCAGGAAGTGCGGCAGCCGAGGATTCCCTCCCAGGCGCCCCTCCACCCGAGCCGACCAATCGTGTGGGGGCCTGAAGCGGGGGGCCCCGCTGGGGGCTCGCGGGGCGCGCCGCACCGACTGGGACGGGACTGGCGGCGCTGACCCCCCGCGCGCCCGGACAGCCCGGCTCCCTGTGTGCTCGCCCAGCTGTTGTGCGGGGGCTCTGTTTTTAAGAGTATGAAAATCTCTGTTTTACGGAGTGTTCGCGGCTCTAGGGCCACCTGGGCAGGCTCCGCCTTCTCAGCTTCAGCGTAAAGCCTGCCGGTCCCCGCGCCCCCAGCCCCCTGGGTGGCCTTGGAAGGCTAGCCGGGGCCCTGAAGCCAGGGTGCGTCTACTGGTGGGGTGTGCGCCGGCGGGGAGGCTGGGGGTTAATTTGCAGGAGATTTCCCGATGGGTGGGGCAGAGCAAGGGGCACTTTCTGGAGAAGTGGCAGGGTTGCAGGTGGGGCGGGTGGATGGGCCGGAGATCAGGAGCTCCGGGAGGGCCCCTGGGGATTGCGAAGTGACTGTCTTGGGCCACCGTCATCACTCATTCCCTAGAAGCCAGAACTTGAGAGCGGGGAGGAGTCCTAGGGCAGCATGCAGGCCAGCCGCTCTGTTCTAGACCTCCCTGGGTCCAACTGCCCAGATTCCCCTGTGGTACTCTCCCTAAGCCAGCCCACAGGCCTGCCCCAGAGCAATGCTCTAGCCTCTATATGCCCAGTAAGCAGAGCTTCGGGGCACCCTGAGAGCCAGCTTCATTTTGACCCTGGACCCCAGCAGGGTTCATCATCACAGGGACAGGGGATGGGGAAACCACTGGAGGAGGGGCCTGCCTGGGGTCGGGGGGACACAGGATGCTGAGGCCAGAGCACTCTCAGGCTGCCAGGGAGGGGCTGAGGGGGCATCTGTTTCCTCTTGGCCATGGTTCCCTCAATCCTACCCCCCAGAGGAGGGGCAAATGGTGCTGGTTTCCTGAAGAGGAGCTTCCTGGGGATGGTGGATGGAGGATGGACAGGTATTCCCCAAAACATCCCACATCCCTTCTTCTCTCCCCCCTTGGAGCTTCAGGGAGCTGAGCTGAGGCTTAGGGGTGGGGCCATATTTCCTCTTGAAGCAGAGAGGTGAGGTCCTGGGACTCAGCACCAAGAGGTAGCAGAAGGCAAAGCCAGGCTGGGCTCCCAGTAGGGTGTGGTGGGGACCAGTCTAGCTCAGGGGTGGGGTCTCACCCAGGTATCAGGGGTGGAAGACGGACCGAGGAGGTGAGCGCAGAGGGCAAGTGGGGATATAGGGAGAGGTCGGAGTGGGTGAAGGGAGGAGGTTGGGGAGGAGGTCTACCATGAGGGAGGAGGAACGGAGCTTTGAGCCAAGGCAATGGGGGGGGGTCACATGTTGAGTCCAGGCCAGGGGGCTTTGGAGAGGGGAGCTGGACAGAGGAGAGGCCCAGGAATTGAGGAGAGGGGCAGCTGCATGGGCAGATACCAGCGCTCCAGCCCCAGATCCTGGTGGGGCAAATATTTACCCAGCAACAAGGGTTGCTAAGCAAGGAGGAAGGAGGAGGGAGGCCAGTAGCTGGAGGGCCTTTCAGCCTCCTCCTTCTCCCTCACAAAAGACAGCTTGGAGAGAGTGAGCCAAACCACTCCCCTCAGCCCTCCACCCCCACCCAGCCCAGGCTCAGTCAAACCCCTCCATGCACGCATACCTTGGGGTCACCTCTATCTACCCCCCACCCCAGCTGGCAACGGGGGGGGGGGACTAGGGGGCATTTAATCCCCGGGCTGCCAGGTCTTCCCCCACCCTGGGACAACTCTGGGGGCTCCAACCTTGCAAAAGGCCCCCTTCCCAATCGGCTATTTAGGAGGACTAGAAAGGGGGGTGGTCTAAGGAGTCAGGAGCCGGTGAGTGAGGGGATACTGAAGGACGGAGTCCAGATGTCCGGGGCTGGAGGCTGGGAGAGGATGAGGAGGTGGAAAGAAGGGGAAGGAGTGAGTTTGTCAGAGACCGTGAAGGGGCAGGACAGAAAAGAGGGATCCTCAGGGGCACTCCCTGCTCAGGGCCCTGGGCAGAGAAGGGGGAGGGACAAAGAGAGGAAGATATGCTCAAAGGGAGCCAGATGTGGCCCACGTGCTGTGGGCTGTTGCTGTGGCATGGGGCGCCGTGGGGGCAGGACATGCAGCCGTGCCAGGAAGGATTAGTCAGAAGCCTGGAGGGGAGAGGGGAGAGGGACAGCTAGTCCAGGACCCCCATGAAGCAGATGGGTGCTTTCAGGGAGACTGGGAGGGCTCAGGACCTGCATGGGGGGGTGGGGTGGGGGACTGGTCGTGGCTGAGCTTGGGTGTCCGTGTGCAGAACAGGAATTCTGACGCCCCTTCCCAGGGCACAGGACAGACACGCAGTAGATTCTTTTTCTTACCCACCTCCTTGGGGTGAGGTCTCTGCTTTGCAGGCTTCTCCCTGGGAGTTGGTGGGTCCTCACCCCGAGCCACAGGCCCTCTGGAAAGCGGGGTACAGAAGCAGGAAGGAAGGGCACAGAGAGGAAGCTGCTGAGGCAGAGAGGCTGTTCCTGGAGCCCAGGCTCCCTGGTGGGGATGGTCCTTCTTGAGGGTCAGAGGGTTGGCCAGAGTGGCTGCAGGTCCCATGGGTCCACCCTGAAATGGGGTACATGCAGGGCTTTCACCGTGCAATGACAGCAGAGGACAGACCGAAGCTGCCCCCAGGAGGGACTTCTCTGAGCCCCTCTGAGAGACACATGGGCCAGCGGCGGAGGGGGCAGGGGTCCCAGGAAATGCAGCCGACCGTGGAGGGGAGATCTCTGGACACAGAACCAGGAACCCCTGGACGACCAGGTCCAAGCTGGTAACCAGAAGGGTGTTGTTTCCCAAAGTCCCACTGGAAAGTTTGAAAAATACACATGGAAACATGACTCACTGCCCCCTCCACATGGCCCCCCTTTCCTGGTTTCTGCGATTTTTCTCCTGAGAGTTAATTCAAATCATATTCTCCCAGAAGCCAAGTTTAATGAGGGAGGGCAAAGAGCAGGCTGAGGAAGCAGAGAGGTGCTCTGGGAGGGGCTGGGCAGGGAGCGGCGGGGGCCGGGGTGCAGTGACCGTCTGCTGGAAGCCCTGGGGTGGGGTACAATTCAAGCGGAAGGGGGAGCCGTTCGCAGCCCTGCAGCCAAACGGCCCTATGGCCCCGGGTGCCCCATGCCCAGAGAGCTTGCCTTCTGGCCTCCCCTTTGGAACCCATTCCCGGGGCCACCACTCAGGCCAGAGGCTGGGAGGAGGGAGTGGAGCTCCCGTGAGCTCCTGGCCCTGTGACCTGGGGAAGATCCAGGCAGGCCCGCCCCGACAGGGTGTCTCTGGGCCAGGGATGCCCGGTGTGTCCCGGGAAGGCCAGGGAAACCGAGAGGCTGGCCCTGGGCCCTTCCCTCCAAGCATCCCCACTCCAGGGGCGGGCCCGGGGTTTCCACACTTGCCATCCCCCCTGCCGCGGGTACCGGACAGAGGTCTTCTTGTCTCCCTTGGCCAGGGAGCCCCCACGGCCTGTGGACCCTACCTCTAGAATCTCTCTCCATCCTGAGGAACTGCTGGAGCCCCCGAGCCAGTCTCCCTGCCTCCACCCTTGCCTCTGTGACCCTTTCTCCTGCCGTCTTTCCAAAATGTAAACCTTGGCATGCTTCCACAAGACTTCAAACTAACGGTGGGGCCCCACAGTACTGAGGAGAAAGTCCAAACTCCGGGGCCTGGGTTGTGAAGGCCCTTGGGGCCCTGGGCATCCGGTCCTGCCCTCTTGATCCCAGCAGTCCTGACCTCTCTGTGCCTCAAGACGAATCTGCCTGAACTTGGCACATGCTCTGCCCCCTGACCAACCCCTCCTCATCCTCCTGGTGCAGCTGAAAGTACCACTGAGGTTGGGCTGGGTGTCCCCGCGAAGCCCCCAGCATCTCTTGTCACACAGTGCCACGGTCCGTGGGCGCCTCTGTCTCGGCCCCCGATTAGGGGACCTCCTTGAGGGGAGGCTGGATGGGCCCCCCCTCCCCACACACAGGCGCACGCACACACACGCACACACACGCGCACAGAGTGCGTGGAGCAGGGCCAGGCCAGGGCTCCACCCACAGTTGAACGAGCAGCTCCTGAACCAGCTCCCTCAAAGTGCTCAGCCTCTCTGCTTTTTCCACACACCCACTCTCCACCCCGCACCCTCACGCCTCCCTTCGGAGGAGCTCTGGCTGGGCAGCTCGCTAGCTAGGCCGCCTCCACACCCAGCCCCGCGGCTCCCGGCTCCCCTTTACAGAGCCCTCGGGTGTCAGGGCCTGCCCTAGCTTCTTTCCATTCTTTGGCTACTTTGATTCCAAGCCGGAGCTAACCAAAGAGGGGGGCCCAAGAACCTGACCTGTCTGATGGCTCAGCCCCATCTCTGCAGGAGCTAATAATTCAGTAGTCACCTGTTAAAGGACGTGGGGTGCACGCTAGGCCCTCACTACATGTGTATTGCGGAAGGAACAGTATAACTGCCTACCTTTATAGCTCGATCACTAGGGAAACATCACCCCAGGCAGCCCTGGGAGGCGGACACAGCGGGGTCACTATTCTCACTTTATGGAGGACTCTGTCCAAGTGAGCCGGAGGGACCTGCTCCCCGTGGCGCACGGTGGTGACTCAGGGCCAGGCAGCCGCCGGGTGCTGTGCTGTTGTGGGGCAGGGGGCCTGGGGGCAGGGTGCTTTAGAGTGTTCAGGGGTCGGGACTGGGGGGGACCCTTCCATCCAGTGGTCTCAAGCCTCACTGGGCGTCACAATCACTCGGGAGAGGGGGCTTTCAAAACCACCAAGCCCCAAGTCTCAGATATTTTGACTCCGTGCTTGGTGCGGGGTGGGACCCAGGCATTTTTAGCCTGCCATCGTACAGATGAGGAAGCTGAGGTCTGGAGTGGGGATATGATAACAACGGCTAACACTGTGCTCGCAGCTCCAGGCCCTGCTCTAAGTGGCATGGGTCCGCTATCCACCCGCTCCTCAGCATTATCCTTCGAGGGAGGGATGGTTATTATCAGCTCCATTTTATTTTATTTTATTTTATTTTATTCTATTCTATTTTTTAAAGATTTTCTTTTGGGGGCGCCTGGGTGGCTCAGTCAGTTAAGTGTCTGACTTCAGCTCGGGTCATGATCCCGGGGTCCTGGGATCGAGCCCCCATCGGGCTCCCTGCTCAGCGGGGAGCCTGCTTCTCCCTCTCCCTCTGCCCTTCCACCACCCCACCCCCCCTGCTTGTGCTCTCTCTCTCTCAAATAAATAAAATCTTTTTTTAAAATAAAAAAACTAAAAAATAAAAAGATTTTATTTTTAAGTAATCTCTACACCCAAAGTGGGGCTTGAACTCATGACCCCGAGATCAAGAGTTGCATACTCTACCGACTTGCCAGCCAGGTGCCCCATCAGCTCCATTTTGAAGGTAAGAAAACAAAGTACAATGGGTCCAAGGTCACATGGTAAGTGGTGGAGCTAGAATTCAAACCCCAGAGACCTGGCTTCCAAGCCCATACCTCCAACATTGACCCCATAGCTGTCTACCCCAAAGTCACACAGAAGCCAGGGGTGGTTCCAGGCCCAGATCCCACATCTCCTCTGGGCAGAAAAATCAGATAGCCCCTGAGAGTGGGGAAACAGGCCAGATAAGCCACAGTCCAGATGAGAGACCTTGAAGCTCCTGGCCCTAGGCTCACAGGGGCAGAAGGCGCTGGCATGGGGCAACTTCCCTAGGGGGCCGCCTGCCTCCCTCCCTTCCAGAAGGGGAGCCCTGACCAATCCCTGCTGAGGTGTCACCCTCCCTGTGCTAAGCGATGCAGCCTCCTAATTGCTGATCACAAGGAGGCAATTAAGTCCAATTAGGGAGGGAGAGCTAATTAGTGCTCAGCTTCCCACAGCCTCTGGGCACCCTCCGGGGTCTGCAGCAACCTGCTGTCCACACACACACCCCCCATCCCCAAGGGAGGGGATTGCTGTTCCTATCGAACACAGCAAAAATTCATACTCCTTCCTTGCTCTCCCGAGGGTCAAGGATCAGCACCTGGCTTCTCCCTGACCTCTGCACCGCAGGGCAGCTCTGTTTCCCAGTCCCACAGGACATGACTTGCCTTCCCCGGCAGCCAAGAACATTCATGTCACCCTGTAATTCATATGTACTTGCCTGCCCTCTTATCCATCCTCCCTGCAACCCTGGAGGTGGGTTAGCTCTGGGGCTCAGAGAGGGTAAGTGATGTGCCTGAGATCACACAGTCCTCATTGACCCCAGACAAGCCCTGACAAATGTGGTCTTTCTAATGATCTCACCTCCACCATTCCTGAGGTCACATGGTAGACAGGTGGGGCATGAATTGTGCACATTCTTCCCACGTGCTACACCACACTCGGTTATTCCAGCTCATCTGCTCTCTCCCTCTGTTCATTCATCCACCCGACTCCATTCTGAGAACCCAGTGCCAAATTCAAGAATATTCTTCCTGGGATCACAGAATGTAGAGTCAGGTGTTAGGGGATCTAGTTTTCTCTTCCACTAATTCACTCTGTGACCTTGGAAAACTTGCTCTCCTTCTACGGGCTTTGGTTTTCTTTGTGCAAGATGAGAGGAGGACTGGATTAAAGAGTCCCAAGGCCCTTCCCACATCTGTCCCTTCTGCTGCGGGGGAAGAGATGGGGAAGGGCTGGGTTTCCCTCTTGCGTGCCATCACCAAGGGCCTGGGGGTGGGAGGGGATACCCCTTTCATACTGAATTTGTGGGGGCCCCGTGGCTTATCAAGAACAAAATTGTCCTGCCAGCAGCAGAGAGACGAGAACTCCCAGGCTCTAGCAGGGGCCGAGAGTGGGGAATGAGGGGCAGATATGATGAACCGCCCCCAACACACACGCACTCTCTTCTGCCCCCAGGACCAGGGGACAGGGAAAGTGATGGGGGATGCGGCTGGACTACTTTCTTGGGCTTGGAGGAGAGGGAGGGAGGCTGATGCCCCATCTCTGGCCCACATCAGGCCAGGCACTGTGCCAGCCTCCCTCCTTGTCCGTGCTAGGCTCACGTGGGGCAGGGCAGGCAGGAGGCCGAGGATGGAGGGCCCCTTCCCATCTGGTCCTGGGTCTTGGCCGCACCTAACTTCCACACCCCTGTTCTTCTCTTTTTGCTTTCTGGTCTTCACAAGCATGGCTGGAGTCAGACTCGCCTGGGTTCCAATCCTGGCCAGGGCAACTGTCTCCTTTTCTATAAAACGGAGTAACAGTAATTCCAGAGGGCCTTGTGCAAGTGCAGTGAGGAGCAGGGGGTCTGCCCCTTGTTGGGGGGTCGGTGGGGCTCAGTTCCCCACCGGGCATCTGGCAGAGGCTGTTGGCTCTCGGGGGAGCACTCGGCTCTCGGGGGAGCACGTGCTGAGCACTGAGAAGGAGCACCCAGTGCTTCCGAAACCTTCCCCTTCTTGTGGTGAATCACTGCTCACAGGTCTGGGCACCCAGGAGTCCCCAGCCTGCCCCAAACACTACCATTGCCATAGAAACCGGGCCTCCCCGTCCTCTCACTGACTGATTTCACCACAGTGTCCCCCACGGCAGGTCTGGTTCCTGGAGCTCAGCTTCTGACTCACCGCATGGCCTCGTTTCACGGCCGCTCCAGGCTGTGTGCCCAGAGCCCCTCAGCCAGGCCCCTTCCCCAGCAGCCCTCACTCCCTTCCCGCCAAGTTAGGCTGGGCACCCCTATGGAAACATCTGTCCCTGCCAGTCGCCCGAAGACCCATCCGCCCCGCCCAGCGGCACTTCTGCCGGGGCAGGGAGGTGGCCAGGGGCCGAGCCCCGCGGGCGCTGGCGCCACCTGCTGGCCTCGCGACTGGTGGGCGGGCCCCTGCTGGGGGTGTGGGGCTAGTCCTCGCTCCCAGGGCGGCCAGTCCCCCCTCCTTCGTCCGCCCCTTCCCGTGTATTCTGCACCCGCGCCCCAAAGGGCCGGGGCCCTCGCAGAACAAGCGGTGAAACTGCGAGGGGGGCGGGCAGCTCAGGGTGCCAGGGGCCAGAGAACCAGCCCCGCAGCCAGCCCGCAACTCCAGAGCAGGCCTCCCGGAGGAAGGGCAGACGGAGGTGAGACGAACACTTATTAAGCACTTGCTGTGTGCACCGACGCCTGTGAGTTTACACGCCTCTTCCCACTGATCACACAACAGTCCCAACAGGTAATTGCGGCTATGATCTTCATTTTATAGGCGGGGAAACAGGTTCAGAGAGAGAAGGAATTTGCAGAGGGCCGGCAGGTGGTAGGAAGCTGCACCGCCCACCGCCCAGGCTGGAGGACAGCCACGCCCGGCTTTCGCGGGCACAGAAGTGTGTGACAGAGGAGGGGACTGCCCCACGGGAGCCTCCGGCCTGTGACGCTGGAGGAGAGCCGCAAAAGGAGCAGCCAGGGAGGGAGTAAAGAGTTTGGAGAAGGAGGACGGGACCGGCAGGGTCAGAGGTCACACAAGAGAAAAACTGAGACTGGACACAGTGCCCGAGTGGCGGCAGCCCCGGTCAGTGTGGGTGAGAGGGAGGGGGCACAGAAGCCCGGGGACAGCAGAGTAGTCTGCTGTCAGGGCCTGGCCCGGAGGGGTCTGCGAAGGCTGGGGGCTGGGTGTCACTGTCCACACCTTGGGTGCTGGGGATGCAGTGAGAGTGGGGAGCAGCCTGAGCGCCCCCGGGCTCCTGACAGGGGCCCTTGTGCAAGGACGCTGGGGCTAGAGAGTGCTGTGGAGGCGCTGGGGCCCAAGCCCATCGCCCGCGGGGCTGAGCTGCAGGTGGCTCGGCCCCACTAGCCCACCGTCCCCACCAAAGTCAGCCGCGGCGACGGAACTTACACCGTGGGAACCGGCAGTTGCCACAAACCCGGGCTTTGATAAACATGAATGAGCACCTCACCCTTCTACGCTCTCCTGCCCCCACTTTACAGAAGAGGAAACTGAGGCCCAACGATAGAGGCTGACTTCTTCAGTATCATAATGTTCTTCCTTTCATTCACTCAGTCATTCACTCAACAAACCTTTACCAAGTGCCTCCCCTGCACAAGGCTTTGGAGAGACACATTCCAGCCTGGGGGTTCAAGCTCTGCGGCCCCCAGAACACGTAAATGAGCTTTGACAGAGCTCCACGCTGACCAGGTGCTGAAGGAGGGGTCCGCCGGTGTGGTCAGCGTGGGCAGGAAGATGTCCTAGAGGACACGGCTCCTGAGCTCGGCTCTGAAGGGCGAGTCGGGGAAACAGGGCTCGAGGCACAGAGAATAGCAGCCACAAGGGTGCAGGGGCTGGACGGGGCCCGGCAGAAGCACGGGACCCACGGGCACTGGGCACTCTCACGGCTATTGTGTGCAAGTGACCGAGGGGGGTTACGGCGTAGAGGTCCCTTCTGGGCCAGAGGTCACAGCGGTCAGCGCATTACTGCGTTTCTGCTGTGCCTGAGCTCCGGACCGGGTGCCAGAGAGCAGGAGCGGTGCGAGTCCATGCCAAGCCCAGGCAGACAGCACCCCTTTGGAGACCAGCAGAGGGAGGGCCACAAGGGCCCCAGCGTGGGGCTGGCGAGGGGAGGAGAGAGATGGAGCTGGGTGTGGAGGGTGGCAGGTGAGATGGAAAAGCAGAGGGACAAGTTGAATATTTGGTGGGGCTGGCGGGCTGGCGGGGAGTATGAATGAGCATGCCCAGCTTCCAACAGCAGACACTGACTGGGCACCTCCTGTGCGCTGGGCGCTGGGCCTGGAGCTGGGAAACAGGAGTGGGCTAGATCCAGTCCCTGTGCTCAAGGAGAGCCCAGTGGACTGCGGAGACAGAAACGTAAACAGACGGTTATAGTACAAGGTAGTGAACGATAAGGGAGATTTCCCAGGGAAACTGACATTGAACCAGCAGTAGGCAGGCGAAGGGCCAGGGAACCGCAGATGGGGCAGCGCAGGCCGCAGCTGGGTGCTGAGCAGGACAGGGTGTGCTCGAAAGCCCTGAAGGAAGGCCCGGGTGGCTGGAGCGGAGAAGGGGAGGGAGGGCAGAGCCAGTGGGACAGGTGGGCAGGGCCAGAGCAGAAGGGCAGTCTAAACCACACCGAGGAGTTTGGTGTCCAATCTAATGGCATGGGGAGCTAATGCAGGGTTTTCAGAAGGGGAGTTTCATGACCCGATTCGTTTTTAAAACGACCTCTCTGGCCACGGTGTGGAATGGAGCTGCGGGGAGGGGAGGCAGGAGTGGAGGCGGCTGCAGGCCGGGGACGCTGCCAGCTTCATCAGGAGGGTAGCAGCAGGGGCAGGAAGCCGATGGGTTTGGGAAGTGTCCAGAGGTGTAGCCGGGAGGCCTGGCTGATGGGCTGGATGGGAGGAAGTTAGGGGAAGGCAGGAATCATACCGACTCCAGATTCCTGGCTTGAACCACCAGGTGGGTGGGATGCCATCTACCGGAAGCAGGGAGCTGGGGGAGGAGCAGGTCCGGACTGCGGTGGCAGACCCAGTCCTCCCAGCCCAGGGCTCCTGTTTCCTCCTTGGGGGCTGCTGGAGGAAGGCCTGGAGGACGTGGGACAGAGGAAGGGGATGGGGACGGAGGGGAAGGGCTCACCACCTCACACCTTTCTACCCCACATCCGGCTTTCTTTGTCTTCTGGTTTCGGGCTGGGGAGAGGGAGGGGGAGGGGCACCTGGCAGTGACCACCACCACCAGAACTGACATGATGTCCCTGTCTGCTGCCTGTGTCCCCCCACAGAACACCATCACCTGCCCGGTTCAGTGCTGTTCCTCCAGAGCCTACAACAGCAAGTGTTCAGCATAGATTAACTGGACAAGAACAATTAACTCCTTATTAGGTACGTATTACTATCGTCACTCCCCTTCAGACCCAGGTCAGTTGGAGTCAAAGGTCGGTTCCCTTAGCCTGTCCCTTGAACAGTGTCTCCCAGGGACTCGGGAGGGCAGCTGGACATGAAGCCATTTTAAGCAACTGGAGGGGGCTCAGGATGACCGGGGCAGCTGGTGTGACCAGGGGCATGCCCAGCCTCAGCCACCGGGGTTTCCACCTGGAGTCAGGAACAGACTGGCCTCCCGTGTGTGGGTGCCCTGCCCGCAAAGGGCGAGGTGGAAGCTCCAGGTGACCCCCGAGGAGGCAGGGCTGGGCTTAGAGCCCCCGCAGGCGGGGTAGAAACATCTGGGCCCTAGTGTCCAGTCTGGACTGGAGCCGCTCCCAGCAGTCGGCCTGCAGCGCCACCTCGTGGTCGAGGCTCAAAGATGCTGGTCCTCCACCTGAGCCCTGCTCCTCAGGACCCAGGCCAGCTGGCCACCTGCCCCACCAGCAGGCCTCCCTGGGCACCTCTGGCACCAACCTCCAGTGGTCCCTCCAGTCCTCTCCCTTCGTAGTAACTTCACTCATCCTTCAGGGACTCCAGATGCACTCCATCCTGGAAGCCTCTCCAAACTGCTCCAGCTTCAGCAATCACTCCCTGCCTCCAGGCGCTCACTGGGTGTCACCGTTTTCCCTCTGGGGTCCTAAACTAGGCGGTCCGATTCCTCTAGCTCCCAACACCGGAGGGTCCGCTTACCAGCTGTGTGACCTGAGCTAGCTCCTCAACCTCTCTCAGCCGTAGGTCCCTAATGTGAGGCAGAGGTGGCATTTCCAGCCTCACGGAGTTGTGAAGAGGATGAAATGAGATCAAGTCTGTAAAGGCCAACAAGAGAGCCTGGCAGTCAACAGGCACTAGGGAAATGGTGAGTCCTTTTCCACCCCTGTCTCTGACTTCCTCTTCCCTTTTCTAAAAAAGACAGCCTGGTGGAACAGAAAGCATAAGAGAGTTACAGGACCTGGGTTCTCCTTCTCTGTAAAATGAGGCCATTAGGTAACTGATGAACGTGTTCGAATGCTCATTCATTCATTCATGTATTCAAATTCTACTCCACCAATGACATTCTCTGCAACCAGCAGGTGGTTTGCATCTGCTAATTCACCTGTGTCTTACACGTCAGTATCCCCTTTGGTCTCTAGCTGGTGCCTGGCATGGAGAGGGTGCTGGAAAAGTCCCTCCTCGATAACCTAGCAAGGGCATGTTTACGGCCTCCGCCTCCCTGCCCCAAGAGAGCACCCTGCCTGGGCTGGCACCAGCTGCCCCTCCCCCTCCCTCTCCCCAGCCCGAAACCAGAGCTGGCGCCACTGGGTGAGGAATCTGGGGACCAACTGTCACAGCTCCGGTATCACCCGCCTCCCGGACGCCAGGGTCCAGCCCTGAGTCCCAGAGGGGCCCTGTCAGCCAGCTGTCCTGGGGGACCCTGGCTCCACCCCAGCCCCTCTGAGCTGCTCTCCCTAGGGAAATCAGAGAGTGCAGGGGACTCGGTGGGGGTGGGGTGCTGGAGTGGGCCCAGGGGAAGGGCAGAGTCGTCTGTCCAGGTCCAAACCTCAGACCAGGCTTCAGACCCCTTGGTGACGGGTCCACAACAGCGGGAGGACCTGTAGTGGCCTCCTCGCTCCTCCATCTCTGTAGCCTCCAAGTCCCACAGACCGTTTGCCCTCACGCCTAATCCTACATGGCCACATTCTCTGGGTCACATAGGCTAGTTTCTGTGTCTTGCTGAGGACAGAGATCAAATCTGATATTTCTTCTGTGTGTCCTACAGAATTTTACTTAATACATTCTCATTGGCTGAAATCAATGAGATCGTGTGTTTCAGCAGCGGAGAGCAAACGGGCCGCACTCTCGGCAGGAAACACGGTGTTTGTTTATTTATTTATTTTAAAGATTTTATTTATTTATTTGACAGAGAGAGACACAGCGAGAGAGGGAACACAAGCAGGGCGAGTGGGAGAGGGAGAAGCAGGCCTCCCGCGGAGCAGGGAGCCCGAGGCAGGGCTCGATCCCAGGACCCCGGGATCACGACCTGAGCCGAAGGCAGACGCTTAATGACTGAGCCCCCCAGGCGCCCCAGGAAACACAGTGTTTAGATAGCTGAGTGGACTTCCCCTAGGGAGGGGTATTCAGACAAGAAAAGGGAGACCCTGAAACACATAGGAGAGGAGGCCCCGCTGCCTCGGACAGATGGAGCGGAGGGGGAGACGCTAGGATGCCCTCCGTTAGGGCCAGCCAGCGCTGTGGGCAGCTCCCTAGGGGGTCTATGCTAGGCGTGTGCCCCATCCTTGGTACTTGCATAGATGATGATATCTGCTCAGGAAAGAGAAGGGACACAGCTCCACGCACAGACAAGCACAGTCCGGGTCACCCACCCCGTTCCTGTCCTGCAGCCTCCACACGAACCCTGTGTTCTGTGTTCGTGCCCGTGTGGACATGCAGACAAGCACACTTGCACACAGATACACCTGCGTGTAGACACACACTGCACATAGAGCCGACGCAACAACTCCACGGGGTCCTTTGTTCCTTGGGCCTGAGGCTAGGAGGCCGGCCCGCGTGCGCACTCACACGCCAGACAGACAGAGTTTGCCTGCATTCCAGTCCTCAACAGGAATTATTTTTGGAATTACATGCTAGTTGTTTGGGATCATCTTTTCCCTGCAAGGCCAGATCTAGAACTGGCTTCCAGTGACCCATGGTGGGTCGGGGTCTCCTCCAGTGCCTGAGAGAATGAACGAATGAAAATGAATTATCGAGGACCACAATCTAGCTAAAGTCCTGCAAGGAGAGAGCAACCAGGGCCAGAGCACTAACACTGACTGAAGGCCTAAGAGGAGACAGGCACTGTGCTAGGGACTTAGTTTTCCATTTCAGAGGTGAGGAAATCGAGGCTCAGCAGGAAATGATTGCCCGAGGGGCAGAACCAGCAAGCAGCATGTATGCCCCCGAGGCCTGCTTCTGTCTCAGACAGCATGAGGCTTCGAATGTGCAGTTAGGTCAACACGCCCTTACTGAGCTTCAGTTCTGGGCAGGGCTGTGTGCTCGGCACTGGGAGGCTGGGGTGGAGGATGAGGACAAAGAGGAAAGACAGTCCTGTCCTCTGGGGCCCTGAAGTGGGGAGATACGCCACCCACACACCTTTCTGGTCACAAGGCAGACAGTGAGGGGTGGGGTGGGGTGCGCATAGCCATCTCTTTCCAAGCACAACTGTTTAAGTAAGGCCCTCGGCCTTAATTCCGGATCGGGCAGGCAGATGGGAGGAGGAAGAGGAGGGCCCGTGGGCAGAAACCTAGCTTGGGCAACACAAGTGTCAGCGGAAGAAGGGATCCCCTGAACAAAGGAGGCCATCAGCCTCCGGGGGAGGCAGGGAAGGACTCATGGAAACCCCGTCCCACGGAGCCTGGCTCCTTAAGTGCCCCTCCTGGGCTCCTCTGCCACCTGTCCCCGCCCTGGGGGGACATGCCCCTTACGCTCTGCAGGCACACGCCCACTCGTGCACTCATACACCCCCAGCCTGCCCTCCAGTTGCACACCTTCACGTTCGCCTCTCCCACCTTGGGTATTTGGAGCCTTAGCGGGACCCCAAGGATGGACATGGTGCATGAACGCAAGCAGGGGGTTGATGTGTCTTTGTTGGATATGGGAGGTGGGTCCAGCAGGGACCTCAGCCTCCCTATCCTACTCCTTAATCTACCCCTTCCCATTCAGCAGCTGTCTCCCTCCCCACTCACACACACTTGTTTCTGTCCTTTGTTTTCCACCCTGGCCAAATCCCCAAGGCTTCTTTGGTCATTAACCTCCCGCTTTAATTAGCTTAGTGGGGAGGAAAGGGGAAGCAGGGCAAATTCAGGGGTGGGTGTCAAGGGGGAATCTCATTTTGGTGGGGACAGGAAGGCTAAGACCAGCTGGTGACAAAAATGCCTGGCTCACAATAAGTCCTATGCAACTGTTTGCTATTTCTCTTAAGGTGAAAACCAGTCACCTGGGCCACAGAGGAGGAGCCTCCCCCTGCAAGAGCCCCAGGCCCCGGTGGCACGGTCCCCCCAGGCCGTGCTCCTGGGGCAGAAGGACGGGTGACAAGAGCCCACCTCTCCACCCCCTCTCCCACTCAAGCCATAAAGCTTGTTGTTAATGTTACGTGGACCCCCCCATCCAAGGGGCACCCCTGCCCCACTCTGGGGCCCTCCACAGGTTCCTCGCCGGGGCTCCCCTCCCCTAGACCTTCTGCTGAGCAGCAGCCCTGCAGTGTGCCGACCCCTCCTGAGGCCCCCACCCTCCCACTGGCGCTCAAACCCACTCTTTCCAAGCACCGACTTAGTGAGCTGGGCTTTGCCGCTCAGCGGTCACGACCTCACAGTGCGGGCTCTGTGAGGCCACCCCCTCTGCTGCCCGCCTCCAAGCAGGACTTTACCTCACAAACCAGGTCAGATGTTTGGTTTCCAAGGCACTCCAGAAAAGGACACCTGGCCACAGCAGTTCACCCACCCATTCTTACACAATTATTTTGGGAAGTTCTTCTCAAAGCCCAACCCCGAGGCCTCAAGCTGCAGTGCCATCCTCTCTGGTCTTGGGAAAGACCCGGGCATAAAAAGGGTGACGAAGGAAAGGCTGGAGATGCGGGGGAAGGGGAGGAGAGGAGGCTCATTACACTCCGACTTCCCCGAACTCCCTCTAGAAGCACCCGACTGCCCAACTCACGCCTTAAAAACTTACTTTTACTTTCACCCAATGTTCAGAGTCAAAGGAGCTGCATTAACGGGTTTTCAGTGGGGGGAGAGGTGGGTGAGGCCAAGGGGAATGATGGTGGAGGCCGGAGAACAGACAACCCCACCCCACCCCCAGCCGTGTGCGGGGCCCGGGCCTGAAGGAAGTTTGGGGCCCGAGTCGACCCCGTCTCTCCTCTCTCCTTCTGTCGCGCCCTGAGCTCGGGGTTCTCCCCCCAAACTGTTAAGTGCCATCTTGCCTTTAAGACTCCCCCTGCCTCCCCGCTCCCTGCCCTCCGCTTCCCCCCTCTCCCTCCACCCGCCCAGCCTCCACAGCCCGCCAGCTCCCCTCTGCCGCTCGGAAGGACGAGAACTAACTCACCTCCCAGTCGGTGCCTCTCAGATCTCCGAGGCTGGGGGGCGGGAGGGCATGGGGGGGCGGCCCGCCGCTCGGTGGGGAGCAGACCCCGTCCTTTGCCAGGGGGTCCCGCCCTCCAGCCCCGCAGCCCATCCTGGCCTCCACCGCGTGCACGGCCCGGCGGCGCCCGCATCGCGCTGCGGGCTTTGTCTGCTCTGCGGGGAGGCTGTCCCCGCGGCCCGCAGCCGGGACGACTCAGGGGAGGGAGGGGCGGGGAGGCAGCGCGCGGGGAGGGGGCGAGGCCGGGGAGGGGGCCGCGGCGACCGGGCCAGGCCGCTCCCGCCCCCTGGCCCCCTCATTACCATAAGAAAGCGGGGACCCCGGGCCGGCCGGGACGGGGTGGGGTGGGGTGGGGCGGGGGTGGGAGCCCGTCTGCGGAGGGGGCGCTCCGTTAGCCTTTTCCAACCCGCTCCGTTTCCGTCTCCCCGCGCCCGCCCCTCGGAGAAATTAGGGACCTCGCCTTCCACCCCGCCCCCCGCTCTGCCTCCGAGCGGGGCTAGAGACCGAAGGCACGTCCCCATCCTCCGCGGGGCTAGGAGCCCGAGCTCGCGCCCCCGAGGGCGGGAAACTACAACTCCCGGCATGCCCCGAGCGCCCCCGCGCCCCCCCGCAGTTCCATGCTGCTCCATCCAGTTCATTTAAAACAAAAGAGTTTGAGCGCTGGAAGGGGCTGGGCTCGACTGGGGGCCACTGGGCGCCGCTCCCGGACCGGGGCTCGGTGCGGGAGCCTGAGGGGGGCGTCTGGACGGCGGGGCCTAGAGCCGCCCGGGTCCGAGGCGGGAGGGGTGGGGGCCGAGATCCCGCAGCCCCCCGCCCCCCGTCACCCCCGGAGAGGAAAGGAGAGCTGCTTCCTCGGTTTTGCTTCTCTTTCCCCCCACCCCCACCCCGGGGGCTGGGGCGAGGGGAGTCGGGTTACAGGGTGTTTGGGGAGGGGGGCTTAGGGGGAGGGTCTATCTTTCTATCTCGCTTTCTTCCCCCCTCCCCAGTTCTTTGTTCCCCCCTCCCCACACGCCCCCCTCCTCTCCCCTCCCCTCCTCTCTCCTCTTTTCCCTTCCACCACCTCTCTCCCTCTCTCCCCCAGCTTTTGTTTCGCCATGCCTAGTCTAGTGGTATCTGGAATAATGGAAAGAAATGGGGGCTTTGGAGAACTAGGATGTTTCGGGGGAAGCGCTAAGGACCGAGGGCTGCTGGAAGACGAGCGCGCCCTTCAGCTGGCTCTCGATCAACTCTGCCTCCTGGGTTTGGGGGAGCCCCCCGCCCCCACGGCGGGCGAGGACGGGGGAGGTGGGGGGGGCGGCGCCCCCGCGCAGCCGGCCGCCCCCCCGCAGCCGGCCCCGCCGCCGCCGCCCGCGGCGCCCCCGGCCGCCCCGCCGGCGGCCCCCGCGGCGCAGACGCCCCAGCCCCCCACCGCCCCCAAAGGGGCCAGCGACGCCAAGCTCTGCGCTCTCTACAAAGAGGCCGAGCTGCGCCTGAAGGGCAGCAGCAACACCACCGAGTGTGTCCCCGTGCCCACCTCCGAGCACGTGGCCGAGATCGTGGGCAGGCAAGGTAAGAGGGCGCCGGGGCCGCGGAGAGGGACTGGAGTGGGGGGCACCCCCATCCCAGCACGGAAAGTTCATTTCCTCTCTCCTTGCCCGCCTCTGGCTCTGTCCCTTCCCCACAAAGGGGGAACCGCCCCCTCCCCCGATTTCCAAGTGCCACAAAGTTCCCTGCTACCCCCAGTCGGGGCTGTTCTTCAGATATTTCCTTCCCGAGGGCTCTGCCTTTAGACAAAGAAATATCCTCTCGTGGAGAGAGGGAAAAGGGAGGGGATCGGTCTCCCAATCCTGGGAGGCTGTCCGGAGGGCATGTCCACTCTTAGCCAGGAAAACTGGCGGAATGTGCAAAGAGTTACTCAGAAGCCCCTGCTCCGGGATCTGCTAGTAGGTTGGGGAGGGGGCACCCCTGGGACCCCCTACAGCTGGAGTTACAGACTTTGGGGGAGACCTGGCCCGGGAAGCCAGACTGAGTATCTGTCTCTTTGTTGGGCTGAGTGCAGGAATGGAAGGGGGTGTGGCTCATGGGAGGGTCCCAGCCCAGGGGAGAGGTGGGGAGGGGGGCTGCTGGGAGGAGGGAGTCCTGTGGTCACCCACACACCAAAGTTGAACGATCTGTGGGGTTTTGGAAGGGGTGCCTCCAACGAAGTGCCACGTCCTGGCGTGGACCTGTCCTCCTCCTTCTCAGGCTTTTGTTCTGGGCTGGCCACGGCCAGGGGCCAGAGGCCTGGAGAGGGGTCTCTGGTAGTGTGAGAGTAGGACAGGGCAGGAGGGGGCATGCTGGGGGGTGCGAAACCTTCACGTGGAGGTCTGGTTGGAGGGCGTGTGTCTGGGTGTGTTGTTGGGGGGGGGGGGTGTAGAATTAATCCAGTGTAGTGTGTCTGATACCACACCCTCCTTCACTCCAGCATCCCTGGGCGGGCGGGGGTGGGAGTGTTGGTGAGGGTCCAGATTGAGCAGACGGGATCTTGGGGACCCTTCCCTCTCCCGGTTTCCCAAAGGGGAGTGGGGGGGTGGGATTTGGAAATTGCAAGGGGGCTGGGCTGGGGAGGTGTGGGGTGGGGGAGGAGCAGGGGAGGAGCTGTCCCACCGTGGGGAACAATAGAAGAGCTGCCTTCCGGGCGGGCCCGGGAGTGAGGGAGGAGGCCTGCTGCCGGCGGGGGGGGGGGGGGGGGGGGGGGGGAAGAGGGGAGGCGAGCCGGGGTGGGGGGGCCCCTACCGCACACCCCACCTCATCTGCCCCAAGTGCTTGGGGGTTGGGGGCATTTTGCCGTGAGATCCAGAATGGAGGAGGGGAAGATGCCACTCCCCTGCACAGCCCTCATCCCCCTGGGGCGCTCCATCTCTTGAGATTTCTGGTTCAAAAAGTTGGGTTTCCTCTTGTTGCCAGAAACTAGGGACCCAGGGCCCTGGAATTGGGCGGGGACACTGATATCTTTTCTTGGATGTGGGGGTGGTCTTGGGAGGCCCCAGGATTTCATGGAGTCATTCTTCTGCCTCTCAGCAGATGGGCCTGTCTCTCAGACAAGTGGGGGCATTTCTCCTATTCAGAGAAGAGAAGCCTCCCCTTGGTCCTTAAGTACGCGGAAGTCCTCCCTCTTGTCTAACCCCCCTCCCCTGCTGCAGTGCCAGCATGCATCTTTCTGACCTCTAGAAAGGTGAAGCCCTGCGGTCTTCCCTTCCAGAGATGCTTCTCCAGGGTTCCCAACCCCAGGATGAGGTCCACCCATTCTGCGCCTCCGGGCCTCTAGCTTTCTTTCTTCCTCTCCTGCCCCCAGCCTGTCTGCCTCACCCCAACCCCAACCCCAACCCCCAAAGATACCCAGCTCTCACTTAAGTTGATGGGCCCAGAACTTAGAGCCAGCACCCGGGTGCCTAGCAGAGGCCGTGGGAGTGGAGAGTTGTAGAAGGAATCACGGTTCCTCACCCCTCTGTGCCTCACACTTAGGACAAACATTTACTGACATTAAAGCAGCAAGGATGTGGGCTTGACAACAGGTAGGACTTCTCAACTGCCAAGAGGTCTGAAGACAAAAAAGGGAGGAGCAAATTCTCCTTCCTGAGGCCTCTTGAAGGTGAGGAGCACTGCCCCCAACCCACTCCATCCTCCCACCTGCCAATCTGGTGGGGCTGGAGAAGAAGCCATCTGGAGTGAAGGAAGGAGAGGAAGCCAATGAGCTCACCTCAGGCCTGTTGCTGGAGGGCTGGGGCAGAGTCGGAAGCTAGGACTGCTGGCATTGGTTTTGGGGGGAAGAGGTCATGTGGTGGGGGGATGAGAAAGGGGACAGGGAGTGTGTACCTGGAGAGGGGTGTGAACGTGTGTGCGTGTGCCTGGGGGCAAAAGTTGGGGGTGTGCAGAGGAATGTGCCCTTTGAGGGCCGGGGTTGATGGAGGTGGGAGAGTGGGGTGTATGAAAGGTCGAACACCGGCCATCCGTGTGTGTGCGTGTGCGCGCGTGTGCACCCTGGGTGTGCACCCCAAGTGTTGTTTAGATAAAGGCACACAGTGCATCATGGCTCTTAGGTCCATGTGTGTGCAGACTCACACACGTGTGGCCTGTGTGCCCCGAGAAAGCGGGTGAGCCTGGCTGTGTGTGAAGCGAGGGGCAGGGAGAGGGACTCGGGAGAGGAGGAGAGAGGCTTGGCCAGTCGGCCGTCCGAGGACTGTAGCCTTTAGAGACGCTGTGGCCGTGCCAGTCTCCCTGACTCTTCTCTTCCCCTTCTCCCTCTTTGTCTCTCTTTGTCTCGGCTTTCCTCTTTCTCTTCCTGCCTCTCCCTGCAGTCTCCCAGCTGTAACCCACTCCTGCTTCAGAGCACGAGTATGGGTCCCTCACCTCCTCAGTCCCCAGCCCGGCTCAGCTCTCCTGCCCCCAGCAGACAGGGTGGCCCGAGTGTCCATGGGGTCAGGGGCTGGCCCTCACACATCATTCTTTGCATCTTCATACGTCTTCTTTCCCTCTTGAAACTCTGATTCTCAGACCCTTCCCAGTCTCCCACACTCTGCGAGTTGCTGCAAACTTGCTATGAATGTGGGGCCCTCTGAGAGACATTAATGGGGGGGGAATCACAGATCATACAGCAAATGGGTGTCAGTGGTCCCCGAGTAGACTGGAGGACACTTTTAATGAATGGAGCTCAAGTCAGGAGTAGATTGTGGGGTTCCTGAGTACTTTGGGGATCTGTGGAAAGCTCAAGGTCAGTGACAGACTTTCGTGGTGGGAGGGAAGGGTGTGTGATGAAGTGATCTGGAAGTTTGTGAGTGGCCAGGAATCAGTAGAGAAATTGAGGAAAGGGCGCATGGGTGGGAGAAGTTGGTCGATTTGAGGTTAGCAGCTTGTCTGGGAGGGTCAGTGGTTATTTTCTGGTTTCAGGGAGTGATTGAATTGGGAGGGGCCTGCATGGAACCGGACGAAAGGCTGGCACATTTGGAAATCTGTGGTTGACGTTGGGGAGATCGGAGAGCGGACTGTTGGAGGCAGGGTGCGTTCGCTCCCGCGGCTGGCGTCTCTGAGTAGCGATCGGGAGCTGACTGGCCCCAGCGCAGACCTTGCCCTGTGAGTTTCCTTCTCTCTCCACTCCCCCCCCACCCCATCCCAGGCTGCAAGATTAAGGCTCTGAGGGCCAAGACCAACACGTACATCAAGACGCCGGTGCGCGGCGAGGAGCCCGTGTTCATGGTGACCGGGCGGCGGGAGGACGTGGCCACAGCCCGACGCGAAATCATCTCGGCGGCCGAGCACTTCTCCATGATCCGCGCCTCGCGCAACAAGTCGGGCGCCGCCTTTGGCGTGGCTCCTGCCCTGCCCGGCCAGGTGACCATCCGCGTGCGGGTCCCCTACCGCGTGGTGGGGCTGGTGGTGGGCCCCAAGGGGGCAACCATCAAGCGCATCCAGCAGCAGACCAACACGTACATCATCACGCCGAGCCGCGACCGCGACCCGGTGTTCGAGATCACGGGTGCGCCGGGGAACGTGGAGCGCGCGCGCGAGGAGATCGAGACGCACATCGCGGTGCGCACGGGCAAGATCCTCGAGTACAACAACGAGAACGACTTCCTGGCGGGGAGCCCCGACGCCGGCCTGGACAGCCGCTACTCGGAGGCCTGGCGGGTGCACCCGCCCGGCTGCAAGCCGCTCTCCACCTTCCGCCAGAACAGCCTGGGGTGCATCGGCGAGTGCGCCGTGGACTCCGGCTTCGAGGCCCCGCGCCTGGGCGAGCAGGGCGGGGACTTCGGCTACGGCGGCTACCTGTTCCCGGGCTACGGCGTGGGCAAGCAGGACGTGTACTACGGCGTGGCCGAGACCAGCCCCCCGCTCTGGGCGGGCCAGGAGAACGCCGCGCCCACCTCGGTGCTCTTCGCCGCCGCCGCCTCGTCGTCGTCCTCGTCCGCCAAGGCCCGCGCCGCGCCGCCGGGGGCGCACCGCTCTCCCGCTGCCTCGGCGGGGCCTGAGCTGGCCGGACTGCCCAGACGCCCGCCGGGAGAGCCGCTGCAGGGCTTCTCCAAACTGGGGGGCGGCCTGCGGAGCCCCGGCGGCGGGCGGGACTGCATGGTGTGCTTCGAGAGCGAGGTGACGGCCGCCCTCGTGCCCTGCGGACACAACCTGTTCTGCATGGAGTGTGCAGTGCGCATCTGCGAGAGGACCGACCCGGAGTGTCCCGTCTGCCACATCACGGCCACGCAAGCCATCCGAATATTCTCCTAAGCCCCCTGCCCCGGCCTCCTGGCTCCCTCCCCGGGGGTGGGGGGGGCGCCCTGGATCTGTTTTCCACTGGGGCCTTTTGGAAATCAGTGATCTGAGGGCAAGGTGCTTAGAGACACTCGATCCATGGGGAGGGGGAGGGGAGGCGACGGTGGCGGGGGTGGGGGGGTGGGGGCTGGGCCACCTTCAGAGCCTCTGGTCACCCCGTCCTGGAAAGGTTGGGAGGGGGCCAGGCAGGAAATTTTACTAGAGTTACAACTCTGATACCTCAACACACCCTTCAATCTGGAAGCAGCTACGAGGAACTTTTGTTTTGCCAGAGGTGGCCCTTAAGGCATCCTGACCCCCTCGGTCCACCCCCCCATCTGCGTCCCACTACCCCTTCCTCTGTGGAGGGGATCGGGGAAAGGGAGGGGGAGAATTACCATCCCTATCTAGAGATGCTCTTTCCAACCCTCGAGCCCTCTCTGGCCCTGATCTTTGACCTCCTCACCTGACCCTTTGGACCCCCCCCCACCACCACCACCATAGCCTGGTTGGGCATCTGCTCCAGGGTTTCCAGTGGTCTAAGGGAGTTGGGGCCCTTTCAGAAGTCTGCACAGATTCCCTGGGGTTGGGGGGGTGGGGAAGCATGTCAATCCATAAAGGGCTCAGAGCTCATCTCCCCACAGAGCTGGGTGGAGGGGTCTGGAGATGGAGCTCCTCTCGGCCCCTCCGGCTGCCCCTCACCCTCTCCTCCCCATCTTCCCTCTGGTCGGGCCCTCCTCTCCCCTTTGCTCTTTCCACCAGCTCTCCTCTTTGCTTCCCCCTGATGGCTGTCACTCCCAGCTCTGTCCTCCTCTGTCTCTTTCTTCCCTTCTCCCCCTCCCTCCTGCCCCTTCTAGTCCAGCTTTGGGCTCACCGTCCCCCTGGGGAGAAGTAGGGGAGAAGAGCATTTGGATGACCCCCTCCTTAATTCCTCTTCTGGCATCTGGAGGCCCTCCCCACTCCTCCAAAGAAACACCTCGAATTTTTGATGGAATGTATCCCCATTCTCAGTGAAAATTTGAGGAGGGGACTAATACTGGAGTACATCAAGGGTCAAACCTCTGCCTCTACCATCTTTGGGCATTGTATTTAGGGAACAATTCTTGGGCTGGGTCTTCTGGCGGCAGGCGGAGGAGAGGCAGGGTAGCGTATCTGCTGTTGAAGGGGCAGGAAGGAGCCTGAGGCAGGTGGAGAGGCTGGTGGACAGGAGGCTGCCCTCCCCTGCAGCTCCCACGCCCTGTGCCCCCTCTCTGGACCTGACCCAAACCCCTATTAGCGAGCAAATCATGAAGTCTCTGTCCCAACCATTGTGGTTGAGGAGAGAGGCTGGGTTTTCAGAGAGAGCTCAGTGCTGGGTCAGGTGGGATTGGCGTGCAGCAGCGTCCGGTCCGGGATTGCTAACAGGCCTGGCACCCCTCCTCCACTGCTTCCCAAGGCTCACCTGGGGCTGCCACCAGCCTCCCACCCTCCTGGTTCCGCTGGCCGGGCCAGGAGAGGGTGGGGGATGGGGGTCCCTGGGGGTCCCGGGAGATCCTTGTATATAGTGGGGTGGGACTGTTCTGGGTGATCTCTGAGCACTTACGCTCGGGAGTCCCATTCTATCTGACGGAGAGGGGGTGCAGGGATGGGGGTACAGGGGGGATTTCCTCCTCTCCTTCCTCCTGTTGTGAATTCACTCACCTCTCCTCAGCCTACCCCTCCAGACCACCAGCCAGGGAGGGGAGAGGAAGGAGGTCACAGTCAGGAAAGTGGCCTGTGACAACTTCCCTCCTTCCCGCCAATGTGAGCCATCCTGAGATGTCTGTACAATAGAAACCAAACCAAATGGGCGCCCTCGGTCGCCTCGCCGAGGGTGGGGAGGGGGGTGGGAAGAAGGGGTGTCCGTCTGTTGATCCCCCTCCCCCTCTCCACTTCTTACCCACAAAGGCAGAAGACTGTTAGGCTAGGGGGCTCAGAAAATTCAGTCCCCCCCTTACTAACTGAGCCGAACCTAGAAACCAACGCAAAACACACATAGTGAGAGACAAAACAGAGGAGAGAAAGAGCGCGAGAGGGAGCGAGATAGGCGAACAACACAGAGGAGACAAAACAAAAATAGCAAAAAAAAAAAAAAAGCAGTTCTTTATAATTTAATATTCTATTTTAATAAAGGCGTTTATTACCGTATAAATGTAGCAAAGAACCTGGGCTAATATGAAAAAAAGACTTTTTATTAGGTAATTTATTATATGAAAAGGATATTTTATTTTATGATAAAGTGATCCTTAAAAAAAATAAAAAAACTTTAGAAGGTTTAGAATATATGTAGGGAGAGAAGAAGAAAAAAAATACATTTGTATTCAGAGTTAAATCTTAAAAAAAAAAGTGTTTTTAATATATGTTCGGGTTTACGTTCCTTTTTTCCCCCACTTTTTTTTGGGGAGGAATGTCATTTGCTTTTCGTGGGGAGCATCCTGGGATATGTGGTGGAGATGGGGGGCTGGGGGAACCTGGTCCCTCTGGGGCCCCCGCTAGTAGATTGGATTTCACTCCATGGGCCCCCTCCCCTCTCCCCTCCCCCTCCGGGGAGCCGGCAGAGCCAAACAAAGAAGGATTAACAAGAAAGGAAGACGCGCTTGGACTGAGGATCCTGGGCTGCCCCCCCCTTCCCCTGCCCTGTCCCAGGGGCGAGTGGGGAGGGGAAGTCCAGAGCTGAGGCCTAGCAGGCCTGCGGGAACCCTCAGAGAGGTGCGAGATTTAAGAGAAATAGTTTTGTTTTGTTTTGTTTTGTTTAACCAAAAATGAGAGAGAGAGAGAGAGAGAGAAGAAAAAGAAAGAAACCGAGGGGTTTAAAAGAAAAGAATACTACAAAATAATAATTATTAATAATAATAATAATTCAAATTTATTTCATATAATCCTAGAGAAAAAGAAAGAATTACTAGTTACTTAGTAGATGATATTCAGATAGCTTAAAGTTTAGTAGCATCGAGGGCCCCTGGGTCCAGTAGAATGTATAAAAGTTGTAACGAAAAGGAAAGTAGATGAGGGAAGCGGTCAAGTCCACCCTGCATGTGAGGAATCCCCCATCTCCAGATACCAGGGTGGGAGCAGGTTGCTAGATGAGGTTGGAGCTTCCAGTCTGCTGGGGTTGATTCTGAGAATCCTTGGGTTTTTAAATTGTAGGACAAACAGATAAGGGGCTCAGTCCCCAGGGTCTTTGAAAGATGGACATTGATCATTTCAACCACATGGGAGCCAGGCCAGGGCAGCGGAGAAGGTGAGCGCATTCACCTGCACCCTCCCCTGTGCCCTTGCCCCTGGGGGCCTGCCACCCAGTCCGTCCCCAGGTCTCTGCAGAGCAGTCCTTACTCCAAAGTGCTGTGTCCTCTTGGGGCTCTCAGGGAGGGTGGAGACTGCTCAGCTCAGACCCTCCCGGGCCTGCTTCTCCCAGGCCCGAGGAAGTCCTTCTTGAAGTGTAACCTCAATCCACCCCATGAGGGATTGATTCAGGAGCCTGGTAGGTCATTCTAGACACAGACACGCACACACTTCCCACGTTCTCAGAGCTTCACGAGGACTGGGGTTCAGTCCTCTGTCCTCATTCCCACCCAGTATCCCACTTAGCTTTTGGCCTCCGTGGCCCTGGTGGGATTAATAATCTCAGTCATGTCTCTTTCCTGCTGCATGTGCTCTCCAGGCTTTATTGTCTCAGAAGTTAGACTCCAAGAATGACTTCCCACCCCCTGGGGTACAGCGGAGATACTGTCCTTGAAGGCCTGGGAGAACGGCCCCTCTGGGGTGCGAAGGCAGGGGGCGGGCAGAAGGGACTTGGGGGGACGCTCCCCTAGTCCTGTGCTTCAGCTCCCCTCCAGCTCTAAGTGTTCGTGTAGGGGCCACCCAGGGTGCCCTGGCCTGGGGGCACATCACCCTCCCCACAGAAAACTGGGGAGCATGGCTTTTGCATGTGAGAAATCACCTAATGTTTTCTAGCACTTGCCTTCTACCAGCCCTAGCTCAGGGCCAGCCGCCCTCCTGTCCCGGGGAGCACGGGGAGCCTGCATCTTCACACCTGAGACTCTGGCGTGGCCCTCCCTGGCCCTAGGCCCCAAACACATCTCCCTCTCCCCAGTTTACTCTTCTCACCCCACCTAGGGAGATTCCCCCTGCTCTTTTTGTCCTAGAAACCCCGCTAGTTTGGGAAGGTAGAGTCTGGGGTGGGGAGGGCTTCCCCTTTCCCGCTGGAGGGTGCGGGTGGGGTAGGGTGGGAGGGGAGACAGCCCTGGGGCAGGGGGATGGTCTCTCCACTGTAGAAAGTAGAGTAGGATTGTGGTCAGACTTAATTTGAGGCATCTAGTGAAGACACGTACAAATCCACCAAGGAAAAATATTTCAAAAGCAAGATAAAGGCGGGAAACAAAACGGACCCATGAATAATCAAGTCAAAGTGATGTTGCACAAAATGCAGAGAAACCAAGAAGGGGGAGGGTTAATGTATTAAATGTGCTATTAAGAACTTAATTTTATTAAAAGTATTATTAATTAAGGCTCTGGCCTCTTTCTCTGCATGTGGGTCTGACCTGTGGTGGGGCGAGTGAGGAGGGGACCACCCGGGTATTGTGAGTGGTGGGGGGGAGTCTTGTGGGGGCCCTGCCCCCTTGCCGGAAACGCCGGCTCCCACCTGCTCTCCACAGCTCCGTACTTGAGTCTCCAGGCCTTCAGTCCCCTCCTTTCCTCCCCATTTACCACCTAGTCTTCCTGGGGTGGGGGTGTGGGTGCAGCCTGTCCCTCAGAGCAGGGGCCCGGCAGGCCCAGGCCCGGTGTGGGAGACCCTGCCCTGGCCAGCCAGCTCCAGGGCTGTGTGCTGGGAGACCTTCCGCACTCGTCCCACCAGATTCAGTCCGTCCCTACACCCCACACCCCCTGGGGTTCAGGCCACAAACTGGGTAGGAGGCTTCGACCTCCCACCTCCCAGGCACACACAGACAGGGCTGGCCCTGACTCCCCCTTCTCTCCGACACCTCCCCCTGCCTCCTCCCCTCACCCCTGGCATTGGAGTGACCTCAGTTCTTGGCACCAGGGCCCTAGGCACCAGATGGTGCCTGAGGGTGATTTCCTTTGTCTCTCCTTCCAGATACCCCCTCTTGGCCACGCTGTCCTCCCTCCCCCACCTGCCCTGGGGGTTGGCAGAGGGAAGCCTGGGCCCCTCCCTCCCCCTTGGCACTGTCCCCAGACCACAGGACTCCAGAGGCAGCTGGCCCTGGGGGACAGTGGGTATGGTGGGGAGGATGGGGGGCGGGGAGGGGAACACCAGCTCAGAGGGGCCAGAGGTGAAGGGGAGGCACGGATGGCAGGCAGCAGGCTGGCCTGCCATTGGTACAAAACACAGCTTTATTTGAAGGCCAAATCTGTGTGGCTGGGGTGGGGGGACGACAGGTAATAGAGAAATGGGCGGGGGGATCGGGGAGATCTTGGAGCTCCATGGGACCACTCTGACATCTGGAACCACAGGACAGGCAGAGGTCCTGGAGCTGGGGTGGGAGTGGGGCACCAAAAAGCCAGTGGGGGCAGGGCGGGCGCTAGCCAGGGTCAGAGGCTGATGCAACAGGCCCTCTTCTTGCCAGGGCCCGGCTCCTGCCCAGCCTGGGCACTGCCCAGAGTGATGGCGTTGGTCCGGCTACTGTTCTGCCTCTGCTTGGACACTTTGCTGAAGATCTCTGAGGGGAACGGAGGGCAGTGACGGGGTCAGAGGACCGAGAGCCCACGCCACCTACACACAAGGCGCGGACTCACCGAGCATGGGTGTGACCACACTTCAAGGAGACTTTGCTGGGAGGAAGTGGAGTTTGGGCATCTGCGTCCCTTCTACTTACCTGGGTGGAGAAGGGCTAACGCTTAGCTACCTGGGAAGTGTGACCTTCTGGTTCCTTCCCAAGCCTCAGTCTCGGAGTGGGGAGGGGGCACTGGGGAGGCTCTGAGGAGGCTGGGGGCCCACACAGGGGCCAAGGAATCATCTGGGGTAGGCAAGGGCTGGCTGTCTGCATTCCTACCCCCACAAGAGCCTCAGGGATGGAATGGGGCTGCCCAGATGGAGGCAGGGGCTCTAACCTTTGAGGACAGTCTCGAAGGCCAGCTCGACATTGGTGGAATCCAGGGCTGAGGTCTCCAGGAATAGCAGCCCATTGTTTTCTGGCAGGAAGGGAAACACAATAATATTTACCTAATGTTTACCGTGTACATTTGCAATGTGCTAACCCCTTGGCACGTATAGCTCATTTCATGCCTGAAACCACCTGTGAGGTAGATTTGACTATGATCCCTTTTTCGCCCAGGAGGAAGCTGAAGCCCAGCAGCACAGAGAGACCGAACAAGGGACTGGCCAGGGGGTGTGAGGCCCTGGGACAACAGAGCCCATACCCATAACCACTGCATCTTGCTGCCTCTGACCCCAGAGGCCTCCTGGGGGAGCATGACCAGAGAAGGTCAGGGGGGCACACCTGCCGCACCCCAGATCTCTGAGCATCACGGAATGGCCTGCCTTAAAGGCAACGACAAATAATTGGCCAAAAAGACAATCTTAGGGCAAGTGGTGGGACATGATGAGGGACACAGGGTGACAAAAGGAGGGCTGGGAGACTCCGAGGAAGAAGCGATGCAGGTCGGGGTCCCCATGGAGGAGGTCCAGGCTGGGGCCCCAGGGCAGGAGCTGGGGCTGGGGCGGCGGGAGCTGGAGCGCCCAGGGCAGGCTGGAGGGGCCGGACGGGGTGGTGGTGGGCTCTCACCGGCAAACATTCGGGCCTCTTCAGTGGGTACCTCCCGGGCCTGCTGGAGGTCACTCTTGTTGCCCACGAGCATGACCACGATCGTGGCCTCGGCGTGGTCATAGAGCTCCTTCAGCCAGCGCTCCACCACGGCATAGGTCTGGTGCTTAGTTAGGTCAAACACCAGCAGGGCCCCCACCGCACCACGATAGTACCTGGGTGGGGGGTTGGGGGGGCGACAGAGGCAAGGTCAGAGGTGAGTACCGGAGATGGAGAAACATGAAGCTCAGGTCCAGGGGCCCACATCTGGCCAGGGCAACTCCAGGCTCTGGGCCTGAAGTTGAGCCCTCCGGGGCTACTGGTACAGCTGGGGGGTAGGGGGGGTGCAGGGGGGGCGTCCAAAGCAGCCCCACCTTCTCTGAAACCACTGGCTCCTCCCGCCTTCCTAGCCACGGCTTCCTTGGGTCTTTTGTTCTGATATTAGCCCTTGCTGTCCACCCATGTGCACCTGGGCCCCGGTCAACTCGGCCTCCGGGATGCCCACCTTCCATGGCATGTTCCTCACGTGGCTCCTGGGCCATGGTGCCCTCTTCTGTCCCATGGTCATGTCTTGCTAGGACCAGCTAAATGCCCACCCCACGCAGCAGTCCCCGAGCTGACCCTCTGAGGCCATCCCTGCAAGCACCCAGCCTCGCTCCTGGCAGTAGGTGGGGCTTCTTCACACTGTGCTGTCTGATTCCTCCCATTCTATCGATGTGTCAGCCGAGGCTCGTAAGAGCTCCGGTGAACAGTCCAAGAGTGCTGAGAGTGTGTGTGACTGAGCCCTGAACTCCTGCTTGCCGCCCCTCGGCAGCTGCCGTCCCCCGTCACACCCGCAGACCACCTTCCTCACATCTGGCCCGCCGCTGACTGGGTTTGGCGTGGCCTCGGCCTCCTCTGAGTAAGATGCGGCTCGGGGGCCAGCCCTTCAGGTGTGTGGTGAAATGGCAAAGGATACCAAGTGCAAAGCAGAAGTGGGGCCACTCTCGATCCCACAGCCTCCCCCATCCTGGGTCCCCCTGGCATCACCTCCTTGAGCCTCGGGTGCTTGTATTAAGCAGGAATTAATTATAACATCTTAGTCCTACGGTACTTTGAGGATTACACCACATGCTCGACGGAAAGTGCCTCATACCCCCCGGACACGTAGCAAAGGCTTGGGAAGTGGTCCTGCAGCTGCTGCTTGTCCCCCTAGCAGCTGGTACTACCACATCTGGCCTCAGGCCATGGGGCTCACAGCCCCTGGGGCTCACCGGGCCACGGAGTCCTGGGCTCCACCCAGGGAGCACACGGCCCAGCGGCCTCTCCTCCGGAGGCACTCCCCAGCTTCCCCAGTGCCCCCCGGCCCCGGGCTCACGCGGAGGTGATGGCTCGGTACCGCTCCAGGCCAGCCGTGTCCCAGATCTGAGCCTTGACAGCGGCCGTGCCCAGCATGACCGTGCGGGTGGAGAACTCAACCCCGATGGTGGTGCGGCTGTCGTGGCTGAACTCGTTCCGCGTGAACCGGGACAGCAGATTGGTCTTCCCCACGCCTGACTCGCCGATCAGCACCACTGCAGGAGAGGAGAGATGGGGCTGAGCTGGGGGGGCGGGGGGCACCCATCGGGAGCAGGAGCTGAGCCCAGGAAACTGAGGGAGGAGCCCGGCCTCCTGGCAGAGGCTTCCAGACTGCCCAGGTGAGGGGCCAAGAGTTGGGGCTGCAGGCCTAACAGCGTTCTTGGTCTGGGCAGCCTGCACTTGGGATGGGGCGCCATCCGCGGGCTGTTTACGGTGTCAGGGTTGAGGGCTACGAGGTTGGCAGGGTGTGTGGATGTGGACGGGGTGTAGGTCTGGGGAGGGCACATGTTTCTGGACCAGGCCACGTGACAGCATTGTGCCTGTCTGGACGAGGAGGCTCGGTGTGCGTGCACGCGTGCGTGTGTATGTGCATGCATGCATGTGTGTCTGCATGCATGTGTGCGTGTGTGTATGTGCATGCGTGTGTGCGCGTGCGTGTGTATGTGTGCACGCATGCATGCAGGCAGGAAGCCGCCACGCGAACACAAATGCAGGGAGAACATTTGGCAAGTGACGCATCTGGGGAGGGGGGAAAGTTCAGGGGGGTAAGAAGTTAGGATCCAGCTGTCCCCAAGGAGGGACAGTTAACACGGGGCTGAGTGTTGGACAGGCCTACCCTGACATGCGTTTTCACATGAAATATGGGAGTAACAATACTATTTTTTGGATTGTTGCAAGAAGTAAACGAGATATCACCCAGGCTGATAGTTGTTGGCAGGTCAGTTCTTTCATGGCCAGGTTTCCAGGACTGGGATCTATGGGGGGTGGGGGGCGTGAAGAGCCTCTGGGCTGGTGCGCAGCATCCAGGGCCCAGCTTTACCCACCACAGGTGAGTAGGGAGGGGGGGGCTGATGCAAGGACGACCCACAAATTGCACAACCCTGAGCGAACACCCAGGATTACAGGAGGACCCCTAGGCTGGCGCCCTGGGAGCCACATATTCTGGGCGCTGGTCCCCACTTGGCCTCTCACTCGGCTAGTGACCTTGAACAAGCAGCTTAGCTTTTCTAGGTTTCAGTTTTCTTGTTATAAAATCTATAAAGCCCCCTGGAAGGTGTGCAGGGAAGGAAGGAGCTGGGAGCAGTGTGGGCGTGGGTGTGTGTGTATTCCTGCCTCCCCCCTGCCGAGACCCTCATCCCGGCTCACCGCTGCCAGTGGCTGGGCCCCTAGCCCTGCCTTCACGCCCAGAAGGTGCTCAGGGCAAGGGCTTTGGAGGCCCAGAGACTTGGGCTTGAGTACTGACTTTGTGACCATTTGTCAGTCTGTAAAACGGAGACACTAGGTGTCAACAGTGGTTGAGCACCTACTACGTGCCAGGCACCGTCCTGAAAGCCTTCCACGTATTGACTCTGACCCCCACCACAGCGCCAGGAGGCAAGTACCACGATCACCACCATCCCATTTTTAGAGGCGAGAAAAACAGACACTTGGTGGAGAAGCGGCTGGTACCAGACAGCATGGCTGGCTTCGCAAACACAGAGGTGTGCCACCCTGATCCGCCTTCGAGGAAGGACGAGCCCCCAGCTCCCCGCTCCCTCAGCTCGCCCTGCCTCTCCGGGGCTGCCCGCAGCTGGGGCCGACGCGAGGTGAGGACAGGACAGCACCCGCCGCCCTTTGCCAAGGCTCTGTGACCCTGTGATGCAGTTTGGCTTCTCCCTGTGTCTCCTCTCCCTTCCTTCCGCCAGAATAGACACCTTATACCCCAAACTTCTCAGCGTCTGCTTCTGGAGACCCCAACCTGCACGAACTGGTAATCGAGAGAGCTGAGATCTGGCTCCTGACCACTACGCTTGCAAAAGGAGACATGCGTTTTGGGGTCATTATGGAGACTCACGAGCTCGGGGCTGGCACAAAGAAGGGCTTGGGCAAGGGCAGCTACTAGTAACAGGGCCGCCCCAGCCTCCCCTTCCTGGACAGAGGCCCAGAGTACTGGTTCCACAACCGGAGTGGCCTGAGTCCCAGCCCCAGTGAGGGCGGGGCTTAGGCGGGGAGAGGCAGTGGGGAGGGGTGGCTGCACTGGGAATCACAGCTCTGCAGTCCACCCTGCCCTGAAGGAGACGTGGAGGTGGGGGTGCACGGGGGCTGGGGTCTACAGGGGTCCCATGCAGGGGCTGAGGGCAAGGAGCAGGAAAGATGTATGCATACTTCCAGGAGCAGCCAAGCCAACCCTGTGACTGGTATGTGGGCCCAAAGGGGCTGCCAAGGGACAGCAGACAAGGCCCCAGCCCTCAGAGTCTTCCAGGTTCTATAAGACCCTGCTCTCGATCTATTACATCTTCCCTGTCTTCACCCCGAAATGGACAGAGCTCTCCTTTCTCTTCTTTCCTGCACATCCACCCAGAAACAGGGCTTTTTCCTCTCAAGGTTATTCCCTCTCTTCTCAGGAGGGAAGTCCTCTCTGAAGTCTTACCTCCATCTCTCGCACTGCGCGCTTGACAATTCCTAGGGATGTGGGCTTCCTTTGCAAATGGAGCAGAGGGGTCTAACTTGGGCCCCACCGGGGAGTGATCAACATCATTATCTGCAGGAGTAGAGCACTCCAGCAGCTCCAGAACTTTTGCCCCAGTAACCAGACCCTCCCCCACTCCCTGCAGCTTGCTTTCTTCTCCAAGGGAATGATGGACCCGGGGACAGTCCTGGTAACAGGTAAAAAGACAGGAGGGGTGCCCTCTGGCTCTGACGGTCTCTCTCTTTATGGACCCCAACTCACCCTTGAAGACAAAGTTATAATCTTCCTCGGCTCTGTTCCCCATCCTGGCTCCGCATGGAGGGTACGAGTGGCTTCAGGGACGGAGGTGACAGGTGTACGCGTTGGCTCAGTACCCTCTACTCTCAGCTCTCCAGACCTGGATCCGCCGCTCCTCTCATTGGGGGTAAAGAAACTTCTGCAGGCAGAGGGCTTGAGGGCCCACTTGAGGTTAGGCAGGGCCTGGGAGGCTCAGCTCTAGCTGGTGGGGGTGCTGCAAGGAAGCCAAGAGGACGGAAGCTGAGAACAGGAAGAGCAGGTGGTGGAGACCTGGGGCCCAGGTGGGTGGAGAGATGATGACGTCAGACAGGTTAGGCAGGTTGAGTGTCTGCTCTCAGCCGGTGCTCCCGCGGGGCGGGCGGGCAGGCTGGTGGGGGGGGGACACGGGGGGGGGGGTGGAGCTGGGACAGGCACAGGACCTTCAGAGAGCCAGCTGAGGACTGAGTGCACGGTGCTAGGGCTCCTGGGACCAGGAACCTACCTGGGCAGCCACCAGTGAGTGAGAAATAGCCTCTCAGGGAGCAGAAACCTGCTTGGCCTCCTGCTTTTCCTTCAGAGGCTCTGGTGGGGGGTGATTGGGGGCACCAGGGGAAGGGCTGCTGGGGCGAGGGGCTGGGGCTGATGGGTGCCCATCACCTTGCTGCAGTGCAGAATTCTGGGAGCGGTGTTGTGGACACAGAAACGTCTGCCCCTCCCGACAGCCCAGGGCCTGGGATGGGCGGTGTTCCTCACCCTGGGTGGAGCTGAAACTCGCCGCCTACCTCTCTCTCCCCTGGGATGGTCCCTTCCTTGGGCACTGGGCTAGGGGCTGGTAGTTCCCTGTCCACACCTGCTCTAAGGACCCAGGGTAAGCAGAGAGATGGGTGGGGGAGGAGTTTGAGCGCAGGGCAGAATCTGGAGATGCCTCTGAGGCCCTCTGACACCCCCTCCCTGGGATCGGTGGTCTCACGGTAAAGCCATACCGCCTGCAAAGCGCTTCAAGATCCGGAGGGTGTGAGCGTGGGGTGGCCCTGGTAGGTGGCTAGTGCGCACTCTTCCAACCCCAAGGGCAGAAAAGGCACCCCCCCAAAGTTGGGACTGAACGACACTGGCCTTGCAGGGCCCTATATTCTTGCTGTCCAACAGGACCCCCAGCAGCACCCCCAGCAGCCTGCTGCTTCTCTGAGGTCGCTCCCAAACGTGTGCCCATCAGGTGGCTGAACCGTTCAGAGGGGCAGGGCCGAGATGGTCATGTTGCTGAGGCGCCCCAGCTGTCAGAGGGCAAGGGGAGAGGTGGGCCCTCAGGAGTCTCTCCTGAGCAGTCCTCACTCTGTTCCACCTCCTTCGGCTCCTCCCATTCAAGAAATCAGTCATCACGCAAGATAGGAGTTCAAGTTTATTCTTGGAAAAAACAAAGTCTCACCTTCCCCCCACCACCTGGAAAGGCTTCCCCAGGGGGCCCTGCCCCTCCAAATGGTCATTTATCTTTTTTGACCCCAGCTTCAGCCAAGGCTCATTATGAGGCAGCTACTTGGGTAAGGGGTTCCTCCAGGTACTGCACCAAGGCCTGGGCCTGCAAGAGGGGAGGAGAAATCAGGCCCACACAGGATCTGCCACTAGAGGGATCCCCAATCCAGGCCGGACGCCCGCTGCTGAGCACCCAGCCCCCACCCACTCCTGGGAGTCGGCTCACCGCAGACTCCAAGAAGGTGGTGGGGTAGGAGTGGACAGTGAAGAGCACAAAGGCTGGGCCCACAGTCAGAGGAACGGGTACATACACACCTTGGCCTTGAGCATTCCGAAGCCCACCGTCTCCTTGGCGTACATACACAGCAGAAGGTTGGCCACCCGGGTGATGGCAACACGGCCCTCCTGGTGGGGGGTGATATCGTGGGATGTAGTGTTCCGCTTGGCACCCTTAGCCCTCTCTTTCCCCAAGGGCTCCTCTTCAGGGAGACTATCATCTTCTTCCTTCCATGCCCTGGGCATGGCAGGGGCTTCAGACGAGGGGCTCTGGCCACAGCCCTGGACGTGGGGTCCTGAGCTCAGATTCCAGGGTCAGCACAGCCCCCTGCTAACCAACCTCCCCCGGGAAACTCAACCTCGCAGAAACTTGGTTTCTCTGTGACCCCTGCCTCATCCCAGTTGGTGAGGATGCCAGTACACAGGACGGAGTTTTGAAACTGCAGAGGGCCGTCCAAATGGGTGATATTATTATTACGGGTTCACCCCAAAGACCCTCTAAGGAGTGTGGGAGCAATTAACCTAATGCATAATTCTCTTTTCCCATGGTAAAGTTTTTCAAATTGCAGTTCTGACTCTAGGGTTCCATCAATTGAGGAGGTGGGTCAGTATGAAAAAGAAGAGAAACGGAGTGCACTGCATGTTTGTTTTAGTTGGGGGGGGGTGTGGGCTCTGACTTAACAGCTATTTCTTTGGCTGGGGTGTGGACAAGACGTTGGAAAGCTAGTGCCCTACAGCACCCACTCTAGGTTAGGCACCCAGCAGGAGTCATCAACTGAACTGAAATGGCATCCCTGGTTGGGCATGGGATGAGGATGATGTAGGCAGCCCCGTTACAGTGGAAATCCTCTGGGAAAAGTTCACACTTGGGCCTTTTCAGTTTGGTTCAGCGAACTTTCATTGGGCATTTGCTGTGTGCTGGGAGCCAGGTGCTGCACTCCCTCCCTCTCTGGCCTCACCTCCTACTCATCTCCCCTATTCCCATGCTGCTCCAACTACATCAGCCTCAGGGCCTTTGCACTTGCTGTTCTGCCAGAAATGCTCTTCCCCTAGACGGCCATATGGCTGGCCAACTTCCTTCAGATCTTTAATGAAATGTCACCTTTTCAGTGAGACTGTCCCTGATATGTGCTCCACCTCACTTCCGTTTCGCATAACATTTTCAATATCTCACATCCTAGTGTTTTGACTTACATATATATTTTACAGCACACATAAAACCATAAGCTTCTGTGAGAAGTTAAGGCGGCAGTTTTGGTCCTGTTTGCTAGTTTTTCCCTAATCCTTGAGAACACTGCACAGACCTAAACATGTGTTGGCCGAACAAATACAAAGGTGAGTGAGACCCTTTCTGTTTCCCGGAAATTCACAGTCTAACGGCTACTTCCCCTTTCTGGGCTGCAGCTCCCTCTTCTGCAAACTGAAGGGACGGGCCGAGGATCTGGAGACTCCGCTGTGCTTCTGTGAGCCTGTGACCCGGGGTGACAACACTGTACAGTTTACATCCTTCCGTGTGATCTTCATGACAAGCCTGTGTGCGTGCACTCCTGTTGGGCGGTATTACTGTTCCCACGCTGGAGATGCGGTCAGGAAGTTCAGAGAGCTCAAGTGACTTACCTAGGACTCCACGAATGACAAGTGGCCAGCTGAGGCCAGAAGCCCAGGCAGACACTGGGTCCCCAGCCCCCTCCTCATCACCACTTGCTGCATAGGGCCCTGCCTACCACAATGCTGCAGCAGACCGACTCTTGGTAGCCCGCAGAGATCCTGTCCCTGCCCCTCCAACCATCCAGAGTGGGGTCCAGGAAGCCCCATGGGGATCCCCTTGGGGGACAGAGGGAGTGGCTCCCCTCTCCATACCATGCAGTCCATGAGGATGAATTTGAGATTGTCTTCGTTAAACGCTTGGTTCCCGTTGCGGTCGTAGGCGGCCCAGATGTTGCTGGCGATAGCCGCGGTGACCCGGGCGTCCGTGTCCCCGTAACCGGAGTAGGCCAGCAGAGAGCCCTCGTTATTCAGCAGCCTGGCGAGCGGCGGTAGGAGACAGGGACGTGCTGGGGGCGGCGAGAAAACGCCGGGGCGCTTCCAGAAAGCAGGGGTCTGGGCAGAGCGCGGCCCTTCCCGCCGGCCGCGGCCCCTCTGCCCTCCTCCCTCCCCGAGACCCTTCCCCAGCGCGCCACGGGCTCGCCTCCTCGGCCGCACTCACAGCGTGCTCTGGACACCTCCGGTGTTAGCCTGGCTCAGCACCTGGGTCAAAGCCTTGGGACGCAGCATGCCTGCGGCTCCCGGGCCCGGGCTTCCGCGCCAGGCCCCGAGCTGCCTCCCGCGGCCTCCGCGGGCACCTTCCCGAGCTCCCCGCCGCTCCGGAACTCCGCGCGACCCGGAGGTCCCGGCGCTCTGGGGGGGCGACGCAACACCGCCCCGCCGCGCGGGGCGCCGGGAGTTGTAGTTCCGCGTGGCCTCGCGGCGCACCCTGGGAACTGTAGTTCGCCTTTCCCGGGGAACCACGTGGTCGTTGGGGGGTTAAAGAGCGGGAGCGAAAGGATAGGGGCAGGACTGGAAGGGCGTTTAACAACCCACTCCCCTCCCCGCCACCTCGGGGAGAGAAGAGTGAGTATGCCCGCCTGACAGTCCACGACCAGAAACTGAAAAAAGAAATCCCGGTATTTGTCAGGCACACGTTTGGTTACTTTTCAGAGCAGTTCCCTACGTTAGGCACGACCCTGTGACAGGAGACCAAGGCTCAGAAAGGCCTCTGGAGCCGTACTTAGTAGACTCCGAGCAGGCCACGACCTCCGGGGGCATAGTCAGTCCTAGAGGTGAGACCTTGGGTGGACGTCCAGACGTGGGGGGGTCAGCCTCCGAGTCGGGAGAGGCCCGGGAACCAGGACAAGGCGGCGGCGACAGGGGCGCGGCGTTCTGTCCCGGAGCGGGAGTCACCGCGGAGGCGGCGGGCCAGGACCGGCGGCGGGCCGTCTCGGGGAGCCCGCCCCGCCCCGGCTGCAGTGCCCCCCCCAGGCCGCCCGGGGCGCTGTGGGCGCAGTTGGTCCGGGGGGCGGCGCGGCCGCGGGGAGGGGAGGGGAGGGGAGGGCAGGGCAGGGGAGGGCGGAGGGGCGGAGGCCGGAGCAGAGCCGGCCGGGCGGGCGGCCGGGCGGGGGGGAGGAGGAGGAGCCGGGGCGGGCTGGCGGGCGGCCGGGTGGCGGCGGCGGCATGGCGGAGCCGAGCGCGGCCGAGGCCAGGCCCCCCATTCGGGTCACCGTCAAGACCCCCAAGGACAAGGAGGAAATTGTGATCTGCGACCGAGCCTCCGTCAAGGAGGTAGTACGAGCGGCGGGGGTGGCGGAGGAGGGGTCTGCGGAGAGAGGGGTGGCTCCGAGGCGGTGGGGCGGCGGGCGGGGAGGGTGGGGGCCCCGCGGGATCTCGGAGGGGAGGGAGGGGAGGAGCGGGGCGGGGGGCGTCCTGCGAGGGGCTCCGGCCGGCGCGGCGCGTGCGGCGGACTCGAGGCCGGGGCTCGCCGTGTGGCCTGGGTTGGGGGCGTGGCGGAGAGCTGGGAGGGGGCACCTTGCACCGGGGAGGGGAAGGACTCGGGGTCTGAGGGCGGCGTGCGCCCCGAGGACTGGTCGGGGATTCGAGGGGCCGCGGCCCGGCGGCCTCCGGCCTCGGTGCTGCGCCAGGGGAGCGGGCGGGGGGCGCCCCCGAGTGCTGGGGCGCGGGGCGCTGGACGAGCGTTTCCCTCGGCCCGTATCCGTCCTACCTTTTCAAATCGAGGCGGTTACAGTGGGCCCTCGGCCCCTCCGGGACTTACGGTGTGCAGTAGGTGCTCAATAAAAGTGTGTTGGACGAGTGAATGAGGGAGCACTGCCTGTGTTCGGCGCCCCCCCCCCCCCCCCGTGGCAGCTCCAGAATTTCTCATAGGCGGGGCGGGGCTTAAGATAGGCCATCTGGTGGGAAGGAGGAGATCTGGAAGCTGCCTTGGCTTAGCAAGTGCACTCTTTACTGAGAGTGTCCTGTTTTGGTTTGTTTGGGTTTGCGGGGAGAGCTGATGGATTTGGGGAGTCTGAATCTCCCCAAGCCAGTCTTTAGTGCATTCATGCCCCCCCTCCCCCCATACAAAATGACTGCATTCCAGAACTTACATCCTCTGCCCTGCAGAGCTCAATCTGAAACCAGCTTTGGCTGAGAGGCCGTGTGTTGGGTCAAGAACTGGGGCTTTGGTGTCGAGACCTGAATTCCAGTCCGCCCAGGGCAAGTCACGTAACTGCTCTGATCCTCAGTTTTCTCATCCTGAAAGTGGAGATGATAATTCATATCTATCTCACGGGACTGAGACTCTTAACTCCTGAGTAGTTGCTGCTGTTAGAGATATTTTGGAGTCTGTGTGTTGTCGTTGTTACGAAAAGGCTGGAAGGCAGAGAAACCTGGAGTCTAGAACCGAAGGCTGAAGAGAGACAGGCCTGGGTCCAAGGCTGCTGAAGGAGTTGGGACAGAGAGAGCCACAGGCAGCGCCCTTGTCCTGGGGAGCTGGAGGGAGGGACCGAGGAGGGAGTCTGGAGAACTGGCTGGGCCTTCTAGGCTGGGAGACCCTGGGGTTGAGCCGAGACAGGAGCCTGTCACTGGTCCATCTCTTTGGTTAACAAGGGAGCTGCTCAGTGCCACTGGATGGATGGGGTCTAGACTGCAGAGGGACTTCCCAGACCAGAGGTAGGGTCCCTGGTGGGTGGAGCCCAGGGAGGCTCTGCAGTGACCTCTGCCTCTTGACCACAGTTCAAAGAGGAGATCTCCAGGAGGTTTAAGGCTCAGCAGGATCAGCTGGTCCTGATCTTCGCAGGCAAGATCCTCAAGGACGGGGACACACTGAACCAGCATGGGATCAAGGATGGGCTCACTGTCCATCTGGTCATCAAGACCCCTCAGAAGTAAGTCCAGGAGAGGAGCAGATCCAGCTGCTGACTGGGCCTGTCTTCCCCATCTGGTCCTTGCTTTCTCACCTGTCGCTCACCTGCATGCGGAGGGCCACGCCAGCACCCAGGAAGGTGGCTCTCAGGGATTGCCAGGCAGCCCAACCATCTCCCCTACAGGGGAAAGGAACCTCACCTGCCTCTCCCAGAACGCCCTGCAGGCAGGTGGTCCTTGCTCGGCCTCCGCCCGAGTTCCCCACCCAGCGCCGCCTGCCTCCGCCCGAGTTCCCCACCCAGCGCCGCCTGCCTCCGCCCGATTTCCCCACCCAGCCCCGCCTGTGGGTGCCTTCGGAGTTGGCTTACTCGGTAGGGCAGGGGCTGCACCTAAAGGAACTGCGTGTCTTCCCTTTCCTGTTCACTTCAGCCAGGACTTTCTTCCTCTGTCCTCAGGGCTCCAGATCCAGCTGCCGCCACTGCTTCTTCTCCCTCCACTCCAGACCCTGCCTCAGCACCCTCCACCACGCCCGCTTCGCCTGCCACCCCTGCCCAGCCCTCCACCTCGGGCAGTACCACTTCAGATGCCGGCAGCGGCAGCCGGAGGAGCAGTGGGGGGGGTCCCTCCCCGGGGGCTGGGGAGGGACCCCCCAGTGCTACTGCATCCATACTCTGTAAGCCCTCAGGGAGGAGGGCACCGTCCTGTCTGGGGCTAGGGAGGCGGGGAGAGCCAAGAGGAGGCAGAAACGTGGCCCCTGCTTCTGGTCGGATGGGGATGGGGACCCCTGGACATGGCGTTCCAGACACTGGTGCTTGGGCAAAGCAGGGGAGGAGGCCAGTCTACCAGGGCCTCCCCGAGGAGGGGAGCGTGGATGAGCGTTCAGAGGGAGGGGCGGAATGGGGTTGGGGATGTGGAGAACGCAGGGTGAGGATGTTGGAGTTTGGGGACAAGGGGGGTCCAGCAGCAGCTAGCTGGGGAATATTTACTGCTGATTGAGCAGCCCCCCACTGGTCACCCTCTCTGTGCTGTGCCCGGCTCTCAGCCTCTGCCTCCAGAGAGGTCTCGGTCCACTGGGCTCCCATCTGCAGTGGGGCAGGGCTGGGGCCGGGGGAGGGATTGGGAGGGGAGGGGAGAGAAGCAGGCGAGGCTCCTCAGGGAGACCTGAGCGCAGTGGCTGTGGCCAGGTGGGGGCAGGGGCTTGTGGCCCACTGTGACCCCGGCCCCTCCCCGCAGCTGGCTTTGGGGGCATCCTGGGCCTGGGCAGCCTGGGCCTGGGCTCTGCCAACTTTATGGAGCTGCAGCAGCGGATGCAGAGGCAGCTGATGTCCAACCCCGAGATGCTGTCGCAGATCATGGAGAACCCCCTGGTCCAGGACATGATGTCTAACCCCGACCTGATGCGCCACATGATCATGGCCAACCCCCAGATGCAGCAGCTGATGGAGCGGAACCCTGAGATCAGCCACATGCTCAACAACCCGGAGCTCATGAGGCAGGTAGGTGTGAGAGAAGGTCGGTGTGGGGGCGGGCAGGACACAAACCCGGAGGGCACCGGCCGGGCCGCCTTGTCCTGCGTCGGCTTGTGTGTGTACTTGCTCACCCAGCAGCCGTGCTGTGAACGCTGGGGGTGTCGGTCTGGCTTTCCGGGAACTTCGGGTCTCAAAGGGAAGTGGGACTCGTAGGCACGCAGCTGTAATGCAGTGGGGTTGGTGCTATCATATAGTCGCAGGGTCCCCCGGGGGCACAGAGAGGGGCTCCCGACCCTGCCCTGAGACCCAGAGGAGGAAAAAGGGGAGAGCGTTCAGGGCTGAGGGACCGCAGGTGCAAAGGCCGGGGGGCGCTTGGGGAGCCTGGGGCTGGGCAGGGCCGGTGGCTGACGGAGACCCCGCAGAGGCAGTTCCGTGTTGGCCTTCAGGAGCTGCGTCTTATGGCCCAGGGCAGGGGGGGCCAGGGAAAGACGAGGGCAGCAGGGCTGTGGGCACCGGGGCCGGGCTCATCGGAAGATCAGTTCCTTCAGCGCGAGGATCTGCAAGTGTTTTCTTCACTGTCCAGAGCGGTGCCTGGCGTGCGGAGGTCCCTTGGCAAACAGTGAGGGCAGGAGTCACGGGGTGAGGAGTCAGGTCCCACCTTAGACATAAAGGTGTTTCAGAGACGCAAGTGCAGAGCGGACTTGGGAGTAAGGACTGGGAAGGCGTCCCCAGTCGGGCACGGACAGGCAGGAGCTATGCGGTCATGTGTGTCGTGGGGGCTTGTCCCCTGGGGCTGACGCGGGCCGGCCCTTACTGACACTGAGCTGTTGGCTCCAGAGAGAAAGCCCCCATGCTCTGGCTGGGCCAGAGACCTTGGGCCGGGGTTAGAGAGTGTTGGCAGCGCTGTGCTGGCTTGAATGCCTCCCCTCCCCGACTTGTGGCCATCTGCCAGGAACCACAGTATGATCTTGGGCAGACAGACCCACCTGGCCTCGAAACCTGGCTTCACCGCTCACTGGCTCCGGGTCCCCAGGGAGTCTCAGCCTATTTTCTCATCCGCAGTATAGGGACAGAAGTACCTCCTTGGGACAAGTATTGTGGGGATCCCATGACTTCAGTTGTGCACATGGCTTTGCCTGGTGTCTGTATGTCGTAGGCGCTCAATAGATGTTGATCTCCTCTGCTGCCTCCTCTTCCTTCTCATGTCCTTTCTTACTCGGTTTCCTTTTGCTCCCTGACACCTGGGCCTCCTGAACCCGAGGAAGGGGAGCTGTGGCCCTCACCCTGTCCGGGATCACTGTACCACAATACAGAAAGCCGGATACCCACAGGGAGGCAGGGCTGGAGCCAAGGTGGCTGTAGCAGAAGGAAGTCCAACTTAGCTGACCCGCTGCCTCTGTGGGGTGGTTCCTGGGCCCTGGCCCCTAGTCCCGATGCAGACCCCCTCCTCAGGGCCCACCCTTGTCCAAGCTTGGTACCCCCCAGTTTCCAGGGTTCTTCCTGTCTCTCCCTTCTCTACCAGACCATGGAACTGGCTCGGAATCCAGCCATGATGCAAGAAATGATGCGGAACCAGGACCGGGCCCTGAGCAACCTGGAGAGCATCCCTGGGGGGTATAATGCCCTCCGCCGCATGTACACAGACATCCAGGAGCCGATGTTCAGTGCTGCCCGGGAACAGGTGGGGCCGGGGGCCAGGCTGTGGGAGGGCTGCTGGGGCTCAGGAGTCCCTCCCCCAGACTCAGGCAAGCCTGGGGTGCTGTCCGCTCCTCCTTTCTGATCTAGCCCTGCGAGAGTGGGCCTTGGCTAGAAGCAGTTCTCACGGCAGAGGCAGGGATGGCCCAGCTCTGCCTGTGGGGGAGACAGTAGGGCAGAAGGTAGCAGAATTCCCTGGAGACGAGGGGAGGGGTGGGGCATAGCGTCCAAGGGATCTGACAGCCTCGTGCACCAGGGGCTCAAAGGTGGTGGGGCAGATCTGGAGGGAGACAGTCGACCCCAGCACAGTGTGTCTCAAGTGCAGTCCACGGATCACCTGCATCAGCATCACCCAGGGGGCTTGTCGATAATCCCGGGCCCCTCCTTTGAGCTATTTATTGATTCAGTCTCTGGAATCAGGCTTGGGAAGTTGCACTTTTGAAAGTGCCTTATGAATTCTTCCAACCACATAAAAAGTACAGACAAAAAGACGGCATCCTTTTGTATCCACATTGCCCTAACGCGTTGCCGTACGTGGAGCCTCGGTGCTTTTTGGCTCTTTTTTTAAGTTTAACGTATACTGAATACATTATACATTTACACACTTCAAAGTTCCCAAGTTATGCAAAGTAAACAAAAGGAATCCTTTTATTTCCATCTCCCAGCCACCTCTTTTCCACCCCAGAGATAACTAATGTTAGTATTTTTTAGAGTTTCCTGGACATGTTTAATACTTGCAAACAAGACGTTACAGATAGAATCGCAGCCTTCACGTGTTCCCTGCCCCATTTTACCCCTTTCGCTCTCCAGAGAGAACCAGCACCCTTAAGTGGGTATTTACCATTTCAATTCTTTTATGGCCTGTGTTCGTATCCATAAATAACTTAGAGCATTGATTTGCATATTTTTAAACCTCATAGAAGTGGTAGCCTGCTGTTCATATAATTTTTAACTTGCTTTTTCAAAACGTTTAAAAAATGTTTTATTGGAGAATAATATGGCTTCAGAAAGGTCACACTGAACACACCCCCCAAATAGTGCCCGGGTGGGAGGGTGGGGTCTCATGTTACTTTTTCCTGGTGGAAGAGAAAAGCCCCATATCCTGAGTGGTTCATGCTATCCCGACAGATTTCCTTGCTCATGCTGTCTCTGGCCTACAGCAAATCTCCACAAATAAGTGTGTGTCTTGCTGACTCTACAAGTTCCACTGGTCTGTTTGTCTGTCCCTACGGTGATACCACATTTTCTTAATTAAGTCTGGGTACCTGGTAGAGTAAACCCCCCACCTTATTTTCCAACATCTTCTTGGTTATTCTTGGCATTGCTCTTTCAAATTTTAGAAAGTGCTTATAGGGTTCAACTATGAGTTTTTTAAAGAATTTTTTTAAAGATTTTATTTATTTGAGAGAGTGAGAGAGAGTACGAGAGGGAGGAGGGTCAGAGGGAGAAGCAGACTCCCACTGAGCAGGGAGCCTGACGCGGGGCTCCATCCCAGGGCCCCGGGATCATGACCTGAGCCGAAGGCAGATGCTTAACCGACTGAACCACCCAGGCGCCCCTGAAAGAATTTATTTTAATAAAAAGTTATATAAAGAAAAAAGGAACTTATTTATTTTAAATTATTTTTAAGTATTTAATTAAAAATATACATCAAAGTAATGCATGCACCTGGTTAAAAAAAATCCAGTAGCTGCGAAGGGCTTCTAATAAGCCCTCTGGCTAATTCTGATCCACACTAGGCTGTAGGAACCACTGGAACAGTTGGAAGAAGGGAGATTTGGCGTCAGCAAACTGGGGTTCAGATCCCTGGCCACCATTTTTAGTGGTATGGGTTTAAGTGAGTTGCTCCACCTTTCTGAGTCTTAGCTTCCATGTTTTCAGACTTGAGGCAACGTATTAAAGCAGCAGTTCTTGATCATTTTGGCCTCAGGACCACCTTAGACGCTTAAGAATTACTGAGGACCCCAAAGAGCTTTTGTTTCTGTGGGTTAGATCTATCAATATTCACTGCATCTGAAATTAAGACTGAGAAACATAAGGAATGTTTATTAATTCATCTTAAAATCAGAGTAAATCAGCTACACGTTCACATAAACAGCATGTTCTTTTAAAAAATAACTTCATTTTCCTAAACAAAACTTGAGCAGACAGTGGCCTTGTTTTAATGTTTGCAGACTTCTTTACTGCACAACGGCTGGACTCGCAGCTCGGCTTCTGCGTTCGGTCCGTTGCAATGTCACATGTCATGTAGCCTCTGGAAAAGGCCATTGAACACTGATGAAGACAACAAAAGTGAAAAAAAGCACATAGCACCTCAGAACTACAAAAACAGTGCTAAGCCTTGCAGGGGTCCCAGGACCACACTTTGAGAACTGGTATCTTGGAGGGCTACTGTAAACATTAGAATAAATGTGCCAGGCACATAGTAGGTGCTCAATAAATGGCTGCTGTCATTGCTAGAGGGAGGTCAGAAAGAGGTTCGGTCCAGAGAGCATGCCGGAAACAACGGGGCCCAGAACCCAGCGGTGGTGGGTGCAGGGCGAGTCACCAGGCAGGACATCGGAAGCAGGGACAGCACCTGAGGCTGTGGCGTGCGGACCCTGGCCTGCTGGCCTGTTGTCAGCAGGCATCTGGTCAGGTGGAAGAAGCGCAGTGCAGGGCCGCAGGGTCCTGGGTGAGCTCTGGTCCCCGCGACCCACTTTGAGTAAGCAGGAAGCCCCGTGGTGAGGAGCGGCTGAGGCTGCTCAGGTACCTCCTGCTTAGGTGAGGGCCACCCGGGACCTCAGGAGAGGGAGCCTGAGCAGGGGCACAGGGTGTGGACTCCGTCAGCAAGCCCACCCCTGCACAGAGCTCCTTCCTGGGTGCGGTGGATCTGGAGGGAGGAACTTTCGGGGCTGCCTCGGGCAGCACACTATGTGATGGGGTACAGACCCCGAGGTGGGTGACACAGCCGAGGGGGCCTGTTTAGCTGCAGGAAGGAGACTGAGGAGGAGGAGACCGTGTGGGGGAAGCAGCGGAGGGAGGGCATGCTCAGCCAGAGATGTGCTCCACTGAGGGGCTCGGCTGTGTGCGCCTCGGTGGACAGAATGCCACTTAGGGCACCTGGGGGGCGGGTGGTGGGGAGTGGGTGCTGGACCAAGATGGCTGGAAAAGGGGAAGCCTAGAGGCAGATCAGGGCTGAGACAGAGCAGGCTCCCACCAAGCCAACGATCACTTATTCTAATGTCAGGGGAGGGGTGCAAAGGGGACCTTGTCTCTGCCCCTTGAGAGCTAAGGAAGACAAATACGTCGCTACACAGCGGGAAGGGTGCACATCAAGTCCCACAGGGCACAGAGGAGACTAGAGACTGAATGTTTAGAGGCGCCGGGGGAGGCGGGAAGTTTCCAGCTGCCTGAGGGGTGTTGTGACCGGGTGGCCAGCACTGGCCAGTTCCCACCCTGCAGGATGAGGGGGGCGCTGCCCGTTTTGAGCTGCCCTCCGGGGTCTGAGGCCCCTGTCCCTTTGCCAGGGAGGGGAGGCTGTTAGGTGAGAGGACACAGAGGGCCTGGCCCTTACCCCTGCTTTGTTTCAGTCCTTAACCCAGAACCTTTCCCTCCTCCCAGTTTGGCAACAATCCCTTCTCTTCCCTGGCCGGGAACTCCGACAGCTCATCCTCCCAGCCTCTGCGGACTGAGAACCGAGAGCCCCTCCCTAACCCCTGGAGCCCCTCGCCCCCTACCTCCCAGGCCCCCGGGTCCGGGGGGGAGGGCACCGGAGGATCGGGGACCAGCCAGGTGCACCCGACAGTCTCGAACCCCTTTGGGATCAATGCGGCTAGCCTGGGGTCAGGTATGTCCTAGGGTGGAAGGAGCTTAGTGGGGTCACCAGGGTGGTCCCTCTGCCCCAGGACTGAATGGGGCTCACACTGCTCCAGAATATTGCAGACAGGTGAGACTGTGTTGAGGCCACAGAGGGGGCTCTGCAGCCTCGGAGGCTGCGGGGTGGTGTGGGCTGTGTTTCCTGCCCCTGGGAGCAGCCTGGGTAATGGCTCACGAATAAAGCAGGCCCACCTCCTAAGCTCCTGCGGCCCTGCTGGAACCATCCAGCATCATCAGTGGGTCAGACTGGGGAGGAGCAGGTGGGGGAGGACTCGGGGCACACCTGGGGCAGGCAGGTATGAGGCTGGGGGAGAGGCATGTGCAGATCTGCCATGGACAGAAGTGGGGGTTATGCACTGCAAATCCTTGGGGATGCCCCATGAATCTGGACTGTGGCCGTACATATGACCCTGGGGGTGTCTTTAGTAGATGCCCTGATTTCTCTGCCCTGGGCTGGGGGGGTGGGGGGCGCACCTTGATCCAAAAGTCCCTTCCCCTCCTTGTGCTTCAGCTCCCTTATTTGTAAAATCAGGGGTTTGAACCTGATCCATGGCTTTAAAATTGTGCTCCAGTCCTGGGGTGTCTGGACCAGCCCCAGGAGAAGGAAGGACAGAGTGGGAGGGGCTCCAGCCCTCCTGCCAGGCTCTGAGCAGACCGTTGGCATACTTGGTTTTTGAGCGAGATCTGGTTTGAGGAAAGGGCCTCTGCCACTAGGCACAGGTCTGCTAACCGCGAGTCCGGGGGACCGGAGCCTGTGTCAGGGACAGCCGGGGGCGTGGCCGAGACCCAGGTCCCAGCCGCAGCAGGGAAAGGGATGCACACCCCTGTACTGGGGGCCGTGTTATCGCTGCCGTTCTGAACTGCGTCACCACCCAGCGTCGCAAGCAGGGAGACGGAAGGGCAGCATCTGGTTTCCATCTGGACCCCTTTTCTCCTGTTCCGTTGTTTTCCTCCTTGTGCCAGGGGTGTTCAACAGCCCAGAGATGCAGGCCCTCCTCCAGCAGATCTCGGAAAACCCCCAGCTGATGCAGAATGTGATTTCAGCTCCCTACATGCGCAGCATGATGCAGACGCTGGCCCAGAACCCCGACTTCGCTGCTCAGGTACGGAGCTGCCTCCAGGGGGGCGCGCTGGGGGCGGTGACTGGCGCTGGTCAGGTCAGTCCCGAGCCAGACCGCGGGGCGGGCGTCTTAGGCCCACCGCCTCTGAGCTAAGCCCTTTACGAGCCTCCCTCCTGGTTTGTTTGCTGTGAGTGCTCATGGCGGTGGCTCCTCCCTCACGGAGTTGTGCGGGCTCCGGGAGTGCATACGAGGAAAGTGCGCAGAAGGCGGCTGGCGCAGCGTGAGCACCGTGAACTTGCAGAACTGCTGCCAGCACCAGGGTGGGGCTGGGTGCCCTGGCTCGCGGCCCGGAGTGTGGCTCCATCTCCTCCCGCTGCCCCACGTCGGCCTCCGGGGGACCCCGAGACCCACACTTCCCGCAGTGGTGAGGGTGCTGGGGGGCGATTCTTGGGGAGGGCGGGCCCAGGCCTCCCCTGCTGCCCTCCCCCCTGCAGATGATGGTGAATGTGCCGCTCTTTGCGGGGAACCCCCAGCTCCAGGAGCAGCTGCGCCTTCAGCTCCCCATCTTCCTCCAGCAGGTGCGTGAGGGGCCAGGAGTGGCGGCTGGGGGGGTTGAAGGGCAGGGCAGAGCTCTGGCCTCGGGCTTGGGTGGCCTCCCGCATCCTGCCACCTCCCACCGCCTTCCTGTGCCTGTTTCCCGCCAGATGCAGAACCCGGAGTCCCTCTCTGTCCTCACCAACCCCCGCGCCATGCAGGCCCTGCTGCAGATCCAGCAGGGCCTGCAGACCCTGCAGACCGAGGCCCCTGGGCTGGTACCCAGGTGAGGGGGGCCGGGGGGGGGGCAGCGAGGTGTGGGTTCCTCCTCCCAACCCCCTCCCCTGGCGCTCCCCGCTGCCACTGTGTGTCCGAGGGTCTGCTCTCCTCCCTCCGCTCTTCCTTCTGCACCTCACGCGCCCGTCCGTTTCTCAGAGGCTGCCTCCCACCTCTTGGTCTCTCCTGCCTGCAGCCTTGGCTCCTTTGGGATGTCCCGGACCCCGGCACCCCCGGCAGGCAGCAACACCGGGGCCGCGCCCGAGGCCCCCACCTCCTCGCCGGCACCCCCTGCCACGTCTCCTCCAGCAGGGGCCTCCGGTGCCCAGCAGCAGCTCATGCAGCAGATGGTCCAGCTGTTGGCTGGCGGTGGGAGCTCACAGGTACGCGGGGCGGCCGGCGCAGGGGGCCGAGCAGCAGAATGGAGACAGCGGAGCGCTCGGGGTCAGCCAGCCCCGCGCTCCTCGGGTCCTAGGCGGCCACTTGCTGGCCTTGCGGGGGTTGCCGCCATCCCCAAGTTCCGTTTCCACAGCCGTGGAGTGGGGCTGGGAACAGTGACCGTCCCACTGGCTGCCAGGCACCGCTCTGAGTGCTCCGTGGGAGCGCGCGTTCGCGCTGAGCCTCACCACGCCTTGTCAGCGAGCTGCATCTCTGTCGTAAGGGGAAAAGGGAGGCGCAGAGAGGTGAAGTGCCTCGCTCAGAGTCCCCCAGCCAGTAAGTCGGTAACGGAGCCGAGATCCCAGCCCCGGCATGTGGCTCCGGAATGTGCGCCTCAGCCACCGTGCCCCGGCCCTGGTGCTGGTATCGTAGGGCTCCTGGAAACTGAAGCCCTGTGGCTCTGAGGCTGGGGAGGAGTGTCCTGGGGCATGGGGTCCCTAGAGCCCTGGACCACAAAGGCAAGGCCAGGGCGTTGGCTGAGGAGTAGGGTAGACCTCAGGCGAGGCCCTTCACCTTTCTCTGGCCTCTCTCATGGCTCCGTGTGTGGACACGGCCGGGGCCAGAGCACATGTAGAGCGTGCGTCTTCCTGACTGCAGAGTGTTCGGCTCCCAGAGTGCCACGAACACGTCCAGAGCGCTGATGGAAAGAGTTAGGAGCATGGGCTGATCTGTTTGAAATGTCCGGAAAGACGTACCCCCCTTCTGTTACACGGTCGTTTCGTGGCCTGGGGAGCAGCCTCCTTGGCCCCTGTTGGCAGCTCACCCCGCCCTGCCCACTGGTTGACCCTGAGGATGTGCGAGAAGACCTACTGCTCCCCTTCCCTCGGCCGCACACCTCAGATTCGACTGGGCCCCGGGGGGGGGTTCCCCCCCCCACCTCACAAGGCCTGTCCCTCCAGGTGCAGACGCCAGAAGTGAGGTTCCAGCAGCAGCTGGACCAGCTCCACTCCATGGGCTTCATCAACCGTGAGGCCAACCTGCAGGCCCTCATTGCTACCGGAGGGGACGTCAACGCGGCCATCGAGAGACTCCTGGGCTCGCAGCTCTCCTAACCGCCCGGCCGCACCACCCGCCTGCCCCCTCCCTCTGTGCCTGCCGTCCCCATCTTCTCCCTGTCCCTCCAGACAGCAGGCTGGCTTCAGGGCCGCGGGCCTGGCCCCGGAGCTCTGAGAATTGTGGGTTTACTTGCACATCTCTTACAGAGTCTTCTATCCGGGTCCCGCTTGAGCGGGGCTGCGTGAGCCGTTTTCCAGCGTCGTGGGCCGGCCCCAGCTCCTGGCCCTGCCGCCAGCCTGCAGACATCCCGGTGGTGGCGTGGGGTTGGCAGGGGGACTGCCATCTGCTCTGCGGGGACGGGGTGTTCCTCCGGGGCCTAGGGTTTGGCTTGTATGGTTCCTTGTGGGGACTCTTCCTTCTCTCCGCCCCCTCCTCCCACCGGCAGCCTGATCCGAGCTGGGGTCACACACCCGGAGGGAGGGGCAGGGGACAGGCTGCCTTTTCCTCCTCACCCCCTGTCCTGGTCCCTTCATCCAGGCTTTGTTGGGATGTCCCGAGAGAGGAGATGCCTGTCCTCCCTCTCTAAAGGGGGAGGCGACCGCCCTCTCTGTACAAGGAACTAACAAGCCCCGGACCAGCTCCATGGAGATTTGCTAGAGGAAGGGAAGGGGGAGAAGGACCCAAGTCAAAGGCTCAGAAGTTGGAATTGACACTTGGGGAACGGAAGCCCTAGTAGCTGTTTTAGGCGGGAGCGCGCAGGCTCAGGCCTGGCAGAGAAGGCCTAGAGATGCTCACAAACTGGAGCTGCAGGAAGGGGCTCACAGGGGTCCTACCGGCTCCGGGGCCAGGACCTGCTGGTGTCCCCAGGTACCACTGGTTTGAGCCCCCCTCAAAAGACATGAAGGGCTTGGGGTCTGTCTCAGCAGGGGGTGTGTGTGCTGGGGAAGCACACACACATGCTCCGTGAGTTGCACAGGAGGGTGGGTTCTTTGTTGATTGCTGGTTCCGAGCTCTCTCCCACCACAGAGGAGTGGGCGAAAGGGCCAGTCTGGGGCGAGAATACATACAGGCCGGCCAGCCAGCCAGGCCCCTCGGGTACCCGAGGGTAGTGCGGTTGCCCCTCCCAAAGCTGTCAGGGCTGTGAGCAGCACCCCTCCCACCCCTCCCCTCCTTGCTGTTGGGGGTAGTACAGCAGTCTCTCCCCTGCAGTCCCTGGCCTTTGGAGTCTTCACTGTTTCTTCCAGGCCTATTTGAGGAAGGAAAGGAGAGGGCGGCAGCCATGCCTTTGATCTGGAGTTGGACGTCGCTCTGTTGGAGCGCAGAGAAGGCTCTTCTCTCCGCTGCGTAGGCCGGCTGCTCGGAGTTCCCACGGCCGAGCGTGCGGAAGGGAGAGCAGCAGAATCTTCTCCAGATGGGAAAGGGCCCCGAGCAGTCCAGAGAGGATGTCTGTGTGGCTCCCCCACTCCCCGAAGTCCACACTGGCCTTTGTAAATAAATGACGTGGTCTTTGATGTCTTGGAGTTTGTTTTCTGGGGGAGAGGAGGCTGGCTGACGACAACTTGGTTCGAGGGGGTTTTTATAAAGTGGGATCTGGAGGAAGTGGCAGTTGGGTTCAGTGGGCAGAGGTGAAGGGAGAGCTGGTGGAACTCAGTCGGGGGCTCAGAGCCGGGAAGGGCTGCGCAGCGCCAGTCCCCATCCCCCGCTCCCGGCGGAGAGGAGTGTAGAAAGGTCCTTCCTCCCTCTGATGCGATGGCAAGACTGTTCTCCCCTCACCTCAGGGAAAAAGGTCAAAACACAGGAGAGCCTTGCAGTCCAGACCTTCTGCAAGTGAAGTCTAGGAGCTTTTGGTCTTGAGCTCCAAGACCAAGCCTGGCCGGCGCGTCCCACGGCTCGTGTGAACTGAGGGAAGTCTAGTGATGGGTTGTCCCGTGCATGAGGTTACAGACGAGGCCACCGTGCAACAGGATGGAGCCGTCAGTGAGAGGCCCCACTTCGGGTAACGTGGACTGGACGTCCCACACCAGCACTTTCACTACACTTCTTTTTTTCAAGATTTTATTTATTTATTTGAGAGAGCACAAAAGCAGGGGGAGTGGCAGAGGGAGAAGCAGGCTCCCCGCTGAGCAGGGAGCCCGATGTGGGGCTCTATCCCAGGACCCTGGGACCATGACCTGAGCCGAAGGCAGACGCCACCCAGGCGCCCCTCACTACGAGTTTTAAAAGCTGGGTGAAAAACAGAAAATACCGGAAAAGCATCAAAGGGCCAACAAGACAGGTGCGGAGTGCAAGGGGGTGGGAAGGCCCGAAACGCTGCCTCAGACCCAGGGCTTCTGTCCAGGAAAACATGGCCAAGGGGCTGAGTTGTGCTTGGAGAGCCTGGAAGGACTGGAGCTAGGGGGACAGGAAGGGGGTCTGAGGATGCTGGTAAAGATCCAGCACTTGGTCCAGGGCCCTGAAGGATGAATTGGGAACAAACCAGTCACGGATTCTGCAGTGGAGCACCATTCTGGGTGGCCCGGAAGTTCTCAAGCCTCAGACCTGGAATAAGACGATCCCAGATGGCTGGCGTCTCCAGATGCTAGGTAGAAGCAGCAGAAATCTCCAGGAACATAACGTCAACCACAGTAAAAGTGAATGAAGCACCGACAAGATAAGGCACTGCCCGCAAGACCAAGCAGGAACGAGGGACAATGGATGGACCCACGGCAATTCCGTCGGCTGGAATTACAGACAGAGACGAAAATGGCTGCTTAGCATTTCAAGCTAAAGACTCAACTTGGAAGTTTCAGCAGAGACCAGGAACTACCAAACGAGATGTGGCACGATGGCAGAAAGACCAAGTGGAGAGTGGGCAGAGGGAGAGGGAGAAGCAGACTCCCCGCTGAGCAGGGAGCCCGACACAGGGCTCGATCCCAGGACCCCAGGATCATGACCTGAGCCGAAGGCAGACACTTCACCGACTGAGCCACCAGGCGCCCCCAGGATGGAAGTTTTCCCACCCAGCAAATAAGCACAATGTGTACCCACCAAACAACTAGAGGGAGAAAAATAAAGTGAGGACTCAAAAGCAAGACAAAAAAAAAAAAAAAGTCCAGGAGATTTTTCAGGATGGGGAAGCGATCGTGCACGATCCTGCCCTGGTGGATCTGTGACACCGTGCACTTGCCAAAACCCATAGAACTTTCCAGCAGAGGAAACCCTAGGGTATGCAAACTGGAAACACACATGCCATCTGGGAAGTCAGAGGACCCCGGGACGGGAGGTAGAATGTAACCAGAGGATCTAAGTCTATTATAAATGTATGCAATCACCTCACGGAGGAGGCATAGATGCGGACTCAGGCTACTCGGAAATGAGTGGAATTTGTAAAAGCAAAGACAAAGGAAACCTAGCGCTGTGCTCTGGCTGGGACGTGTCCCATGGATGTCTTGTTAACAATCCTGATACCACAATAGACGGAGCTAGAACTGAACAACTAAGTAAATGGTGGGTCCCCAGGGGAGCGTGGTTCTCACTGTGGGAGCCGGAGTTATAGACAAGCGAGGGGATGAGGCTAGAATGACCCACGTCCTAATGGATTTGAGGTGGAGACATCAGCATGAACTCGTGTTTAGCTTAATTCAGATGCAGATGGAAATATCTGTAGATGCCCGAGTTAGCACACGTCCGTCCTTGCTCCCCGTGGAGAGGGGGCCCTCGGGGCAGTTGGTGGCTTCATGCGCACCTGGTGCCCAGGCCTTGGTCTCTAACTCTATTCTCCAGTGAAGGCACCCAGGGCTCCTTGGAGGAGCGGCTGATGCCGGGACAGGAGTTGTGCTAGAGGAGGGAGGAGCCTCCCGTAGGAAGGGAAGACCCACAGTGACTGGGCCATGGCATGAGGGACACAGGAGCCCCTGAAGGACCTCCCAATGGCCAAAGCTGGAACAACGTGACCAACAAATAGTGTGGCGTAGAATTATAACCCAGAGTGTAAAGTACATGCCCATGAAGCTACTGATACGAATAAATAAGTGAATAAAACATGGGTGAAAAAAGACAGATGTGTGCAGAAAAATTCTAAACAACTTATGTCAATATTCTGCCTAAAGGAGGCATAGCATAACTCCCCACCCCTCAGGTGTGGGCTGCACAGGCTTCCCTTCCAGAGTCTGGAAAGGGGGCGGGGGGCGGGGGTGACTTTAGAGAGGGGACACGACCTCAGCCTGGGGGCAAGGTCAACAATAAATCAGGTTGAAAGCATGTACTCGAGATGATGTGATAAAAACAGCATTTGACCTCTGTTCTCTTCTTCCCCAAATGCACGACCCCCGTCTAAGCACGAGGACAACACCATGCATACCCCATCTGCGCACTCCTCAGAACTGTCAAGGTCATCAGAAACAAGGAACGTCTGAGGAACTGTCACAGTCAAGAGGAGCCTAAGGAGACGGGACAATCAAATGTAACGTAGCATCTGGGATGGGAGCCTGGAACAGAAAAAAGATACTAGCTAAAAACTAAAGAAATCTAAATGAAGTACGGACTTTACTTAATAATAATGTATCAGTAGCAATTAATTCACTGTAACAGATGTGCTATGGTAATGTAAGGTGTTAAAAATGGGTGTGGGGTATATAGGAACACTCTTCACTGTAACAGTTTTTTTTATAAATCTAAAATTGTTCACAATAAAAAGTTTATTTAAGACAAGAGAGAGAATACACAGAATAGAAAGTGTGCATAAGGGGCCTCTGGGTGGCTCAGACGTTAAGCAACTGCCTTCGACTCAGGTCATGATCCCAGGGTCCTGGGATCAAGCCCCACATTAGGCTCTCTGCTCAGCGGGAAGCCTGCTTCTCCCTCTCCCTCTGCCCCTGCTTGTGTTCCTTCTCTAACTGTGTCTCTATCAAATAAGTAAGTCTTTTTTTTTTTAAGATTTTATTTATTTATTTGACAGAGAGAGACACATATATTTTATATATATATATAAAGAGGGGCACCTGGGTGGCTCAGTCATTGAGCGTCTGCCTTTGGCTCAGGTCATGATCCCAGGGTCCTGGGATCGAGCCCCACTTTGGGCTCCTTGCTCAGTGGGAAGCCTGCTTCTCCCTCTCCCACTCCCCCTGCTTGTGTTCCCTCTCTCGCTGTCTCTCTCTGTCAAATAAATAAATAAAATCTTTAAAAAAAAATAAAAGAAAAAAGAAAAAATTGAGAGCACTACAAAGAGAATTGGAAAAAACCTCAATCATAGATCTGAATACACTGCTCTCTGTAATTGATAGCCGTAGGCAGAGAAACAATAACAATAAGGACTAACATATATCATTAATTCTAAGATACAGATTTTTTTTTTCAGGGCGCCTTAATTTTTTTTTCTTTTCTTAAAGAGATATTTGTACACCCATATTCATAGTGGTATTATTCACAAGAGCTAAAACGTGAAGCAACCCAGCTGTCCACCGATGGATGAATGGATGAGCCAAATGTAGTAGAGACTCACCATGGGATATTGCTCAGCCTTGAGAAGGAAGGAAATTCCACCACGTGCTACAACATGGATGAGCTTCGAGGACATTACACTGAGTGAAATAACCAGTCACAATAAAGACAAACACTATATGATGCTATGAGGCACTCAGAATCGTCAGACCCGCAGAGACAGAAAGCAGGTGGTGGCCGCCAGGGCTGGGGCAGGAGGAACGGGGAGTTCGTGTTCGATGGGGATGGAGTTTCAGTTTTGCAGGATGAAGCGTTCGGGAGGCGGACGGGGACGGTCGTCGTTCAACAGTGTGAATGTTTAGTACCCCTGAAGTGAGCCCTTAAAATGGGTAAGATGGTAAATGTTAAGTTGTGTATTTTACCACAATAAAAAAGTTTTTAATTAATGAAATAAAAAACACAACAAAGCAAACGGGGTGGGGGCGTAAAAAAGAATATGCTGTATGATTTCACATATATAAAATTCTAAAACAGGCAAAATTAAACTTTACTTTTTTTTAAAGATTTGATTGATTGAGAAAGAGAGTTCGAGCAGGGAGAGGGGCAGTGGGAGAGGGAGAGAGAATCCCAAGCCGACTCCCTGCTGAGCACAGGGCTCCATCTCAGGACCCTGAGGTCATGACCTGAGCCGAAATCAAGAGTCTGTCGCTTAATTCACAGAGCCACCCAGGGGCCCCAAAATTAAACTTTACTTTTTAAGGACGGCTGTCTAGAAGGGAAATCCATTATGCAAAGCAAGGAAGTAATTATCACCAAGGTCATCACAGTAGTTACCTGTATGAGAAGTCAGAAGTTGTGATTCGGAAGGAAGACACACGAGTGATAATAATGTCCCATTTCTCAACCTGAGCAGTGGTTACTGTAAGTTCTTAAACTGAGCATTTATTCAAAGTTTTATTTTGAAGGAGCTGGGGCTTACAGGGGATTGGCAAAAGTAGTGCAGTCTCCATACATTCTTCACCCAGCTTCCTCCACTGTCAGTATTTTGCGTAACCACGAGTACCATTAACAAACTGATTAACATGGGTGTGACCACGTTAGCTCAACTACAGACACGTTATTTGAATGTTGCCACTTTGTCCACTGACAGCCTTTTCCTGTTGGAGGATCCAGTCCGGAATACTGGGCTGTCGTGTGATAGCGTGTGACAGTCCTCGGTCCTTCTGAGGCTCGTAGAGCCTCGGCATTCTGAAGAGTACCGCTCAATTACTTTAGATGATGTCCCTCAGTCCGGGTTTGTCTGAAGTCCTCTCATGGGTAGATGGTCATGCATTGTAACGAGCACGCCCCAGAAGCAGTGGGTCTTTCCAGCACATCGTGGCAGGGGATGCGACGTCCGAGTGTCTCACGATGAGTTCCTGTGGCCTTGACAACTTGGTGAAAAGGGTGTGGTGCCTGCTGGGTATCCCGCTGTAAAGGTATCATTTTACCTCTGCAATTAATAAATATCTTGAGGGAGAGGCTTTGAGACTATGCAGATATCCTGTTTCTCAAATATCCATCCATAATTCCGCTCCCGATCGCAGGTCCGGCTGCAGCACTCACGACCGGCTTGCGCTGGGGTTTCCCACACCCCCCACTCCTCCTGTGTTGTCAGTGGCCATCCTTCTGGAGGAAGAGCTGTCCTTTCTCCCTTATTTGTGTTTTTATTTTTAGGCACATTGCTGTAATACACTTTTCAAGCATGCACGGGGCATTTACAAAATTAAGTATGCCCTGGGAAACAACAAATCTCAGTGAATTATCAGAGCTGCTGGGATGGCACCTGGGCGGGGCCCTGTTCCCGCCGCACACCGACCCCCAGCTCCTTCCGGGGGGCTTGCTAACAGCTCACAGCAGGGACCCTCCATCAACAGGGGGCTGCCCTGCTGGGGAAGGCACCCACCCCCCAACCCTGGGCAGCTCGCAGTGATTAATAGGCCTCAAAAGCGCCACTGGGTTTGTGGGGCTGCTCTTGCTACAGAGCTCACTGGACCCCCTGAGGCCACAGCCCTGCTCAGCCTTCTTCCCGCGGTTCCTGCGCCCTCGCTGCCCTTCCCCTGCGAGCCCCCGTCTCAGCCACCTGCAGGGAGCCCCACCTTGCCCATCTGTACTTCCCCATTTGCCCCCGGCACAGCTGCCCTCCTGCTAGCAGCGGGTGGGGCAGGGGCAGGGGCAGGGTCCGGGGTCCTGGAGGCCAAGGCCCCTCTCCCCTCACTCAGGCGGAGGAAGGAGGCCAGGCGGGTTTGGTTGCAGCCCCACGCGGGCAAACAGCTTTTGCTCCCATCTTACCATTTGCTAAGTGGGGAGCCCACAAGCTTTGCTTTGGGCTGTGAGTCCTCGGCAGAGCGCAGAGCTTCGGAGGGTTGAGGGGCTGAAGAACGGTCCACCCCCACCCCCGCGTGGGGCCCTTTGCTCTTTCCCTTCTCGGAGCTGCAGGCCCCCAGGGTCCCAAGGCCTCGGCCCTAGAGATGCAAAGGATGAGGAAGGGCTCAGAGACATATGCGGGGAGGGGAGGAAGAAAATGGGTGCATGTCCCCCCAGATCAACCCATCCATCTTCCAATCCGTCAATCCGGAGACAAACCTGCCATCATGGGGCTGGGACTTGCCAACCTCAAAAAGAGACTGGGCTTTATTTACGAAGGATTGTCGTCTGGGCGCTCCTGGCTCCGGGCCCCGCCTCTCCTGGGCGCGCCCCCGGAGCCCCCTGCCCGCGCTGCGCGTCGGCCTAGCCGGGCCGCTGGCGGTTCCCTCCGACCCCGGCGCGCCCGGCCCCGGCCCCCGCGCCGCACACAAACTGGCGGGAGGCGGCCGGGCTCCGGCGCGAAGCCCCGGTCCGGGACGTGAGCGAGCTGGGGCTGCTCCCCGGGGCGCTGGGGCGCTCCTTGAGCCGCCGCCCGCGCGCCCGCCAGGCCGGGGGCAGCCCGCGCGCCCGGCCCTGCCGCCCTCGTCCTCCTCCTTCACCTCGTCCTTCCTCGGGCTCCGCTTCCGCCTCCGGGGTCTTGCCCCTTGGGGAATCCGAGAGCGAGGAATGAAGCGTGCTCTCCACTGACCCATCCCGCGACGCACGGGACTTCGCGTCTGAGCGGGCAAGTGAGGTCAGAGGGAAGGCTCGGGCCGGGCAGCAAGGCCTGCCCCCCCCGCAGGGGACCACAGGGAAGTCCCCAAACAGCCCCTGCGCTCTGCGCTCAGGCAGATGCTGAACGCAGGATGATCCGAACGCAGATACCGTGGGTAAATACAGACTCCTTCTGAAAGGCAGATCCTGGCCCGCTAAGGGATCTGTTCTGGAAACCCTGGCTGTTCCTGCTTGGGGGTGACAGATACGTCTGTTGTGATCGTGGTGGTCTCCCGAGTACGTGTCAGCTCGGCCAACTGCACTTCAAATGTGAGCAATTTACTGTGTCAGTGACCGCTGACACAGACAGACCCCCCCTCCAATCAACGAACAGCTAAGGCCCTCTACCAGCTGTGTTTCCAGCCCAGAAATGTTGAAAGGAAGCCCTGGAGGACTGGTAAACAGGGGGTCATGAACTGGGAGCAGTTGTGGGGGGGTTGGGGTCGGACACACAGCTGGGCACCTGGCATGTCTGCTTCTGACGCATGTCATCTTGGCAGAGTTATTTCACTCGCCTGTGCCTCAGTTTCTTTATCTGAAAACAGGGATAATAATAGTATCTACCTCACAGAGCCGCATAGGTAAGCTGTGCTTACTATCGCTGTTGGTATTTTATTCTGGAAGCCGTAAGTTTGAGCCATGTTTAGTGAAGATGTGAATTGGAAGGATGTAGAGAAGATATGGAAGGTTGCCACAGGACATCCTGGGGGAAGTACTGAGGGAAATTGCCCATGTGGTGGTCGAGCAGGGGGTGCGGGACCCCAGGGGAGGGGGGTGCAGGGTGGGGGGCACTCACACTGGCCGGCTCCTGGCTCCCTTGGTAGCCGAGGTCATCAGCCAAGCTGTGGATGGGTGTCAAGCGTACAGCAAAGGTGTTAAAGGAGGGATCTTCTGCCCCTGGGGCTCTCCAAGCTTCTTTGGTCTCCTGGGGGAGAGAAGGAGCCAGTCAGGAGGGAGCAGCTCACGCCGAGCGGGACGGCAGGGTCAGTGGCCTTGTCCTGCCTGTGCGCCTGCCTGCCCCCTTACTTTGAGGATGGAAGATAAAGACACATTCTCTTTCTTCTTCAGGATCATAAAGTTCTCTGATCACTAATGTGATGAGCCTCCGGCGTGTCCGCTCCCCGCCCACTACACGCTCACAATTCTTTAGCCTCCATGACCTCACAGAAGTGGTTGTTGTAGCAATAGGAGGGTGGGGTTCCAGGCCCAGGGGTTGGCGGGGTGCTCCTCTGTGGGGCTGAGAGGGCATGCGGGTACATGCCCTGCTTCACTTCTCAGCAGGAGGAGGCTGGAAATGCTCACTCCCCAACCCCTACCTACCAGGGTGAGCAGAAGGAAGACCAGGCTTAACTAGAGAGACTGTGGTCCAATTCCAAAAATAGCGCAAACCCTCAAAAGGCTTCAAGACGAGGCAGATGCAGACTCCAGAATCCACCTTGGAATCCACATGTGCTGGAGGAGCATTTGGCAAGAAGCGGAAAACAGTCCACTGAGAACTTCAGGTGCCAGGTTTGTCTGAGATTTTCAAGGGATCCAAAGACTTAGTTTGTGCCAAGAGCCGGAGCTGCCTGGGCCCCTCTCCCTCAAATGCAATGCTGCGATATGTAACCCTTCGTAGGACCCTAGATTCTCTTTGAAAGTCATAGAGGGCATTTTGGAGAAAATTGAATATGGACTCTACATCAGAAAATAGAATATTATGTCAGTGTCAAACTTCGTGGGTGCAATGATGTTACTGTGATTATGGAAGAAAATGTTCTTGTTCTTGGCCAGCACTGGGGTGTGCCCAGGCAGGGGGCCTAAGACAAGCTTCAAGATTCCTGCTCATCCCAGTCTCAGCCCGGCTTGCAGAACTGAGGACTGCCCTTGAGTAGCAAGGAAGAAGTGATGGGCTTGGAGAGACCAACCAAGTCTCTGAAGTAGAGGGAGGGAAAGGGGGGAGGGTCACTATGCCTGGGGAGCCCTTGGATAAGGCTGAGGGGGTGTGACTGGGCTCCGATGGAACCCATAGCCCGAGAGCAGACAGGATCGTATGGCTTAATGGATGCCAGAAAGGAAAAGTATTGATAACCAGGGGGCACCTGGGTGGGCCAGTCAGTTAAGTGATTTGATTTGGGCTCAGGTCATGATCTCAGGGTGGTGAGATCCAGTCCCACATCAGGCTCCACGCTCAGCTTGGGGCCTGCTTGGGTTTCTCTCCTCCCTCTGCCCCTCTTCTTTCTCTCCCCTCCTCCTCTAAAATAAATAAATAAGGGACACCTGGGTGGTTCAGTTGGTTAAGTGTCTGCCTTCTGCTCAGGTCATGATCTCCGGCTCCTGGGATTGAGCCCCACATTGGGCTCCCTGCTCAGTGGAGAGCCTGCTTCTCCCTCTGCCTCTGTGGCTCCCCCTGCTTGTGTTTGCTCTCTCTCTGTTTAAATAAATAAAATCCTTTTAAAAAAATAAAATAAGGGCGCCTGGGTGGCTCAGTTGGTTAAGCGACTGCCTTCCGCTCAGGTCATGATCCTGGAGTCCCGGGATCGAGTCCCACATCGGGCTCCCTGCTCAGCGAGGGGTCTGCTTCTCCCTCTGACCCTCTTCCCTCTCGTGCTGTCTGTCTCTCATTCTCTCTCTCTCAAATAAATAAATAAAATCTTAAAAAATAAATAAATAAATAAATAAAATAAAACACTAGATGGCAAAGAAATGTGTACTTAAAAAAAAATAAAATCTTAAAAAAAACCTCTCCTGATGATTCCTAAGGACATCCCATAGCTAAGAGGAAAAAAAAAGTATTGATAACCAAGCACCATGCATCTGGCACATCGGGAGCCCTCTAGAAAATTAGAGACTGCTCTGAAGAAAATGACCGGGGAGTCCCTGCATTAACAGAGATTAAGTTGCTGCTACTCTATGGAAAAAGGGCTGGAAACAGAAACTAGGTTTGATTACAGAAAAATAAGGTAGTCAACATTTCTTGGGTATCTAAATTTGCATGCAGACATTTAGACTCACTGTTTCTGTATTTGATTTTGTTTCACTGAGAATATCAGCATGAATTATTTGTGTAAAATGAGTTTATTGTGTGATTCCACTTCCATGAAGTACCTAAAGTAGTCAAATTCATAGAAACAGGATGTAGAGTAGTGGTTGCCAGGGCTGGTGGGGAGATGGGGACGGGCATTATTGTTTAGTGGATATGGAGTTTCAGTTTGAGAAGTTGAAAAATTTCTGGAGAGAGATGGTGATGATGGTTCTATAACAAACAATGTGAATGTCCTTAATGCTATTGAATATATTTTAAATGGTTAAAATGGCGAATCCCACGTTAGATATATATTTACCACAATAAAAAAAAAATGAATCTAAAAAAGAAAAATGTTGCGAATTTGCTGTCATTGCTGTGATTCTGGATGCTTCTTGAAAAGTGGTATGATCTTTTTAATCCATAACCTCTTACAGAATGCCCCTCCAGCTAGCTTATGCCCATCAGAGCCTCCTCGATTTGGCAGTGAGGCTCTTCCCGGGTGCCCGCCTAGCCACCAGCCAAAAAGCAGCCAGCCATTTCCTTGTCAGCTTAGCCACACACTATCTTGGTTGCCTTCTTGTTACAGATCCCGAAAGAGAGGCCAGTGGGCAGACTGGGCTCTGTTGTGACTATCTGGGGGAACAGGGCAGGAAAGCAGTGAGCAGCTCACACTGGCCCTGCATGTCTCTGTTCCTGGCACACGGTTCCCTGCACGCCTAGCAAGGTTCTACCCAATCTCTTGGTTTGGGGTTCCTTTGAGGATGGCAGGAAGCAACCATATTTGTTTGAAAGTCTTTCAACAGAAACATTTCCCTTAGCAATTGATTGTTGAAATCTCTCTCTAATCAGAATAGATTCTAATAGGGAGACTGTAGACAGAGACGATGTGTCTTCACCAACCCAGGCCTTGTCTGAGACTCTCCCATCCACAGTGGGATGTGTCAGGGTGCTGGGGGTGAAATGGTCTGTTAACACAGCATTTTCCAAGGTTCTCTCTGGTTCTACAGAAAGAAAGGAAAAAGCAATCTATAATTCCAAGGGGTTTGTGAAGCAGACTCACTTGGATATATGTCCCTTTAGTGAACAGTGCTCACCACTGACGGTGGTGGATGTAGGTGTCATGTTCTATTTCCTTCCCAAATGTCCTGGTGTCTATTTCCTTCCCAAATGTCCGCAGTCCACATGTGCACCCAAAGCACCCAGAGGCAGGATTTCTCAGGCAGTATCAACTGCTTTTTTAGAGAACATTACAATTAAAATGAAGAACCCTTATTTATCAAAAAGACAATGAAGAGAATGTAAAGGCAGACCAGGGCCTTTACATACTAACCTCTCTCAGAACACTTAGGACAGCGTCATGAATCTGTTTATCTGTCCCCCATCCCCGCCAGCCCCCCGCCATTTCAAACTCTTCCAAGTGCGTATTATATATGTTTGTTCTCTTGGAAACTAGCATAGGGCTGGTGATAGTAAGAAGTCAATAAAAGCGATTGTTGACTCAGTAACTTGCACTCAAAAGTCTGAAAGCGAGAAAGTGGGCAAGAGGGAGTGGTCTGTTTGGCTAAAGCAGAGAGTGGTAGGGATGACAGTGAGGGCTTTGACTGTCAGACAAAGAGATGTGATTCCATGGACAATGCGAGCCGCTGGGGTGTGTGTGTGTGTGTTTTAAAGGGTGCGTGACATTCCATTTGCCTTTTCACTATGGCCATGAGTGTATCTCACCCCATCACTAGGTTCTAAAGTCTTGAGGGCAGACACCATACCCTATCTCTGTATCTCCCACAATGACTATTGCAGCACCTGGTGCATGACAAGTGCCCCCCAAAATGGATGCTCAGTGTATCAGTGAGTGAACAAGGGACTCAGCTGGAAGGGGCAGAGGCAGAGGGTCGGGGCATAGACGGGCAAAGTAAGGCTGGAGACATTTCTCTCCTGAATCCTGAGTGGCTCTTGGTAGGGTATCTAGACTGTGTGTGCTGAAGATATAGGCCTTTTGCGTGCAGCTGAGTCTGAGAACCACTTCGTATCTTTCCAAGCCTGGAGAAGTTGCTATGAAAACAATGCTTTGGAAAGGAATAAAATTCCCACGATCAGCAAGTACTTTTGAGCACCTCCTTTGCGCTCAGCAGCACTGTAGGGCCTTTGGGTGAGTGTGCGCTGGACAAATAGCATCTAATCATTAAGGTGGCTTTTTCAGGCCAGAAACAACTGGGACAAAGCATATTGAAGTCCAGTACTGTGAAAGAGCAATGTAGTCTGGCAAAGCCAAGGGATGAGACTGCCACGCGGCCCTGAGCCATGGGCTGGAGAAGAAGAGAGCAGCAGACTGGAGGCTGTGTGTAGACGAGCTGTCATTCGCTCCCGGAGTCCCCACCACGTGCTCAGGCATGGCGCTGGCAATGCAAACAGACCACCTGTCCTCAAGGAGCTCTGGTCTGGGAGGTGCGGAACGCAGGGCCTGCTAGGACAAATACAGGAAACGGGTGTCATTCCACGAGAACGCGAAGTCCCAGCAAGGAGAAATCTCCTCCGTCCTCCCCGGCACTGCGCCTCACCACCTGGAACGTGCCGGCACAAAAGGCGCACGGTCAGTGCGTGCGGAGCGAAGAGGCGCCGCAAGGCAGACGAACAACAGCAACGCTGACGGCTGGCCTTCGGCGAGCTCGTACCTGAGCCGGGCGACGCGCTCAGTGTCACACACATGCGCTGGCCTGCCCTCCGCCACTCGGAGAGTGCCGTATCACCTCCTCGTACAGACCGGAGACCCGAGGCCTTACGCAAGTGACACCTGCCGGTGCGCGGCACACCGGAGACCCGATTCTCGAGGGCAGAACCCCACAGGCAGCCTTTTCCGAACGCTGCTGGGGGCATCTGCCCGGCAGCTGACGGAAGAGTGCAGGGCGCGCCCCGCAGCGAACGCAGCATCGGTGGCGAGCACGGGCCGAGGCGGTGAGAGCCGGCACGGCGAAGGGCGTCTCAGAGACGCTCGGGGCTTGGCGACTTCCTGGGTGCGGGGAGCACCACGTCTGTCGCCTGGAAGCGGGAAGGATGGCGGCAGCCCGAGAGGAGGGGCTCTCCCGCGGTTCGCAGTTCGCCGGCGGCGCACTGGACGCCGCGGACCGCGGGCCCAGCCTGCAGGGCCCCTGCCCGGGCGGCCGCACGCGGTAGCGCAGGCGCTCTCGGGCCCAGAGCGCGCGCCGGCGCCGCAGAGCCAGCCGCGGGGCCTGGCCGGGAACTACAACTCCCGGGAGCCATCGCGCGGAGCACCGGGGCTTCCGACCGCAGCTCACTTCCGGCCCCTGGGCCGCTGACGCTCTCTTCCGGTCTCGGTGGCCCCCGAAAGGCCCGTGGGGTGCGCACGGTGAGCGCCGAGCCGTGGGGGCGCGGGCGGGGTGGCGCCCGGCGGCGGAGGGGCCGCCCGGCCGCGCGGGGACGAGGGGGGCGCGCCGGCGGGGGACGTGTCCTCCTGGCGAGAAGGGGAGGGCCGAGCGGGCTGAGCCCCGGAGGGACCCACGGAAGGGCTGTGGCGGCCCGGAGGGGTGGGGCGCGGGCAGGCTGCGTGGGGAGGGCCCCGGGGGGCTGGGCGGAGGAGGAGGCCTGTGCGAGGGACGGCCCCGCGACGGGAAGAGGGCGGCGGGGCGGACAGGTGGGAGATCCCGGCGCGTGGGTCCGCCCTGCTGGCTGAGGAGGAGGGGCTGCTGCTGTGGTGACGCTGAGTTTTGCCGGGCTCGGTAAGGGGGCGCTGCCGGGAAGATTGCGGTGCCCTGCGTGCCTGAGTTGCCGCCCGCTCGGCGTTTCCCCCGAAGATGAGGCTGCTGGTATCGGTGTTGTTGGCCCTGTTTGCTGTCGGTCATGCCGAGGACGGAGCGCGGCTGCTGGCCTCCAAGTCACTGCTGAACAGATACGCCGTGGAGGGGCGAGACCTGACCTTACAGTACAGCATCTACAATGTCGGCTCGAGGTGAGGCGGCCCAGGGGCTGCAGCTTGCGCCCTTTTGAAGTTCTTTGACTTCCCAGCTGGGGACGGAGACCTTTGGGGAACACGCAGCACCAGGTGTCAGGAGCGAGGGAACGCTCTCCTGGACCTGCTTCACCTAAGCTCCCAGAAACCGTCTTCCACTTTTGGGAGCTGGGAGAGTTTCTGAGGGGAGAAGAAGCAAGAAGGAGGGTGAAACGGGAGGAAGATGAGACCCGATCTTTCCTTACCTCCGGGCTTGCAGGTTTCAGCTTCCTTTCTTTCGTTAGCCTGTAAGCATGTGTGTTGCCTTTCTTTAATTTTATTTGCCTTAATTCTCTCTTCCATACGTGTCTTGCTTGTCTGAAGGAAGCGAGTACATATATACACACGTATATACACACATAGACGCAGAAATTGGGGCAAGAGAGAATGTGGGCCCATTCCTTCCTTGGTGCTGCTTTTTTTTTTTTTTTTTAAGATTTATTTATTTATTTGAGAGAGCGAGAATGAGAGAGAGTACATGAGAGGGGAGAGGGTCAGAGGGAGAAGCAGGCTCCTCGCCGAGCAGGGAGCCCGATGCGGGACTCGATCCAGGGACTCCAGGATCATGACCTGAGCCGAAGGCAGTCGCTTAACCAACTGAGCCACCCAGGCGCCCTTCCTTGGTGCTTCTTAGCCAGAGAACCCAGTCCTAGACCTTGATTCTTCAGTACAACCAACCCAAGTTACTGTGTGACTCACATCTGTCTTTTGTAGTTCTGATTTTTTAGGATAAGCAGGCAGATGTAATTGCCTATTACCTTTTCTCTTAAGATTTTATTTTTAAGTAATCTCTCCACCCAGTGAGGGGCTCGAACTCAGAGCCCCAAGATCAAGAATCCTGTGCTCCTCCAACTGAGCCGGCCAGGCGCCCCCAGTTGATTACTTCACTTCTGTATCCGTTACTTACTTACCTCTTTTGTCTCTCCATTTTGCAGCGCTGCGTTAGACGTGGAGTTATCTGATGATTCCTTCCCTCCGGAGGACTTTGGCATTGTCTCCGGAATGCTCAATGTCAAATGGGACCGGATTGCCCCGTATCCTTGACGCTGGGTGGTGAAGGCTGGTGTTGGGGAAGACGCGGACACATTGCCAACGAATCAGCAACGTCACTTCACATAGTCTGGCTACGTGTGGCCGTTCTTTGTGTCCTCTCCAGAAAAGATGGGACAGTAGAAAATCAAGCGTGATTGAGGGTAGACCTGAGGAAGGAGGGTCCTTGAGTTCAGGTTATAAGGCACTACAACATACTGTATGGGGACAAGGTAGACACTTAGGAGGCCGTTTGTAGCTGGACGAGGGTATTTAAGCTGCTTTTAGAAGAAAGTCGGTTGGCTGCTAGCACGGAGGCCCCAGGTGGCCTCCTAAAGACATTTCTCATTCAGTGGGTGTCTTATCGGCATCCACCAGTTATTTCCCAAGTGGAATTAGATTAACTCCCCACCCCCCCCACCCCCCACCCCCGGTGAATGAAAGTATTTAGATTTACCAAGGAGGATAAGTGTTCTCTTTCGGTTTTTTTGTTTTTATTTTGTATTTTCAGTCTTCCTTCAGTTAGTCAATGAGTTTCTGTGAGAATGATTTTTCATCCATCATATGTGTTGCTTTGAAAGTTGACTTCAGAAACCAAGGACTGAATACAGCATGAACCTGTGTATTGAGTGTCTCCGAGACCCCTTACATTTGGCTGGGAAGACATCCTATTATACCCCACATTTCAGGCTTAGAGAAAGGTCTGTATTTATTATTCCCGCAGAGGATTGCAGGCATGAAATCACACGTGTGGGCCAGCCTTTTTGTGAACGGTGCATCTAGTCCACACGTTGAAAGGATGTTTCAACTTCAGCTGCTGCTTCTTGCTTCCTTGACTGTCGGGCCAGCGCTAGCAACGTCTCCCACACCGTGGTCCTGCGCCCGCTCAAGGCCGGCTATTTCAACTTTACCTCGGCAACTGTTACTTACCTGGCCCAGGAGGATGGGCCCGTCGTGGTAAGTTGCCCAAACCTTAGCTGGATGGGCCTAGATCTGCTTGCCTTTGAAAACTTGCAGAAACTCTCCAGGGCAACCACTAAATTCTGAGGACGGTAAGAAGGACCAGAAGCTGAGGTGCTGCCCTTAGGAAGGAAGGAGGTTTCAAATTGTAAAGATCCAGAATGAAGCAGTTGAGATGTTGGGAGAGGAGAACCATAGCCTCCCCTCCTCATCCTCCCTCCCGCTTTGCTTTTAATCTGGACCATGCAGCTTGCCACGCAGTGTGTGGTCGCCCATGCCCCTCCCTCCCATCTTCTGCGCTCATTCCCAGTCTCCACTGTGTCCGTCTTTCCCTTGCTTGGACAGCTCTTGCCGCAGATGCTCTGGTCATGTAGCTGTTCTCTGTCTCCAGCTTTCCGGCACATTCCACCCTCAGGAGGCCGAGCCCCTTCCAACCCCCCCCCCCCAATTCTCATTCTTTCTCCCTCTTCTCTCAAGACCCAGCTTTGGACTGCATGCCCTTGTTTCTGTTTTTGCTTTTACACCCCACAGTTTTGTCCTTGCTCTCTCAGCAAGCGTTTGCTGACTGCATAGAAGTTTCTAGAGCCCTGACGGCCTCCTTCACTCAATTTAACTGTGTGCTATCTCAGTACCGCTTTTTTTTATGTGTAGGTCTTTACCCACTCCCCCTCCCAGTTTAATCATAAACTCCTTGAGGCCGGGGACTTTGTCTTCGATGTCTCTCTCTCTCACATATAATAGAAAATCGGTAGTAAACAATCCTTTGATCGGTTGTCAAACAGGTCAGCAGACACTTATTGAGCCCCGATAGTGTGCTAGGATCTGGGGACTACCAAGAAGATGGGGACTCTGGCCGTGAGTTTATGAAGGCCTCTGACAAGATGTTAAAGTGGGCTGAAGGCTGCATAGTGAATGCACAGCAGGGAAAACACTCAACAGGTCAACCGTAGGGCTTAAAGAAATCTTAGAGTCTCTGACATTCACTGCCCTTTGTGAATTTTTTTTTACAAACCACATGGAACCATATTCTTGTAATCCTAGTTCGGTTTTCACATCTTGTGTCCTTTCTGCTTTCAGAAGCAGCTTTAGGACTCTGGTTCCACCTGGTATTTGATAGGTTAAGAGACACAAAATCAAAGGCTCGGCTGCCACTTCTGAGCGAGGCTGTTTGCAGAGGGCTGCAGCTCTCGGCCTGCTCTCCAGGGCGGAATGCTGCGGCCCTGGCCCCTCCTCTCCTGTGTGCGCTGGGTGGGGCTCCGTGCTTTCGCAAATGCTCCTTCGGTCGTTGGACCCTCCTGTCAGTTGGTGAGGTATGGAAGAGCATTTCCACTGGAGGAACAGGGCAGCCGTTGCCAAGGGCAAGTCCTTCCATCACACACCTCGTCCTGCAGAGGGGTCAGGGGTGTGAGCCACTCTTCCAGAGCCTGAGGTGAACAAAGAGGATTTGGTTTAACTTCAGCTGCATGCCTGGCCTGCCTTGTTGAGAAAAAGCTCATCATGTGTCTCCTGGCTCCCGACTGACTCCTCGACAACACACTGAGAATCATGCAGCTCTTTATTTTCCCGCATCTTCTGGAAGCTCTCGCGCCTTTGGGATCCGAGAATGTCATGCTTCGGATTGGGTCGGTCAGGACTGCCCTTTCTCACATGAGAAGGACTTGGATTTGCCTTAATGCCTTTTTTGTCTTCCTTTCAGATTGGCTTTACCAGCGCCCCTGGACAGGGAGGAATCCTGGCTCAGCGGGAGTTTGATAGGAGATTCTCCCCGCATTTTGTAAGCTCTGCAGTGTCCTCTTTCTCTTCCCCTGGGATGAGCACACGCTTTTGGTTGTGGGAGTTGTTGGTCTCCTTAGAAGATTTGTTTAGTTTGTTGGTTCTTACCATATCTGTTCTTTCAGGTCTGACACAGACTGCCACTAAATGTCCTGATTTACCCATGATTAGAGATTTTTGGCCATGAGATCATGATGGCCAGAACCAAAAAACTGCCCTTTTTCTCTACGCAGCCCTGAGTCGAGCCCCATTTTGGAGTCCTGGGTCTGTTTTGAGGTTTAAAAGAATATGTGCTTAGATTCGGAGAGTTGCAGAGTGCTGGGAAGGTTGAGTGGGAACACCATGGTGGGCTAGAGAAGATTCTCTTCCAGTCTGGGTCAGGTCAGGTGAGGCCTTGGGCACCATAGCTTGGAAGATAGGTTGGTGTGGAGAGAGCCCTTCTGTCGGGAGCGGCCAGAGGGGCCTTTGTGCTGAGGTTCTGCTGAACGTTTGGGCTGCGCTGCTCCCTCTCTCGGTGCCCGCCTCCTTCCCGGCCCTCCCGTGCCCTCATCCAGACTTGTAAGCAGGGCCTCTGTTGTCCTCCACAGCTGGACTGGGCGGCCTTCGGAGTCATGACGCTGCCGTCCATCGGCATCCCCCTGCTGCTGTGGTACTCCAGCAAGCGGAAGTACGACACTCCCAAGACCAAGAAGAACTGAGGGGTTTCCTCGGCCCTCCCCGCCCAGGAGATCCAGGTGCTTTCCAGACTCCAGAGGGTCTCTCAAGTGCGGTCTCTCATCCCCTAGCCCCTGCCACCTTCTGGATCCTGCCTGCTCTCAACCAGAGTGAAGGACCAGGCCTCGGAGTCCGTCCTGAAGCCATACAGGCAGGAATGCCTCTAGCAACGAGCCTCGAGGGCCCTTTGGTGCCCGCTGCAGCGCTGCAGTGTGAACTCGGAGGTGCGCAGGAGGGGGCGCTCGGGAGACTGCCGAGAGACTGCCCAACTCGACCCCCATCCCTGCCCTCCCCTCTCGGAAGAGGCTGGAAGATCAGATGAAGGCTGAGGGACTCTCAGAGGCTACCCAGTCTCTGTTCTGGGTCGGGGGAGTGCTGACCAGATGGGGTTTTCTAATAAAAACAGATGCCACGCTGACTTATCTGCCTTCTCGTCACCTGGGTGAGCTCAGGCCCTGGGCTCCCCAGCTCCCGGGCAAGTGAGCTGACTTCCCGCCTCCTTGTTGTAGGTGTTGTGGTCCTGTTTGCGCAGAGACGTCTGCCCCCCTGAACGCCTTTGCTTCCATCCCTTACTTCCCTCTCTGCTCTCTCTACTCAGCTCATATCACCCTGACCCTTCCTTGCCTGTGAGCCTCTCCCCACAGCAGGAGGACGAAGGATGAGAGGAAGGAAGGTCCTCATGCCCCACGAGACCTTCTGCCCTGATGTACTCACTGACCTTGAAAAAGCTACCTCCTGACGCCTGGTTCTAGCCCTTTCTCTAAGAATTAGCTTTTTTTTTTTGCCTTTATTTAAGTAATCTCCACACCCGAGGTGCGGCTCGAATTCATGACCCTGAGATCAAGAGTTGCATGCTCCCTGACTGAGCCCACTGGGCTCCCCCAAGAACTAGCTTTTCTTTTTTCTTTTTAAAGATTTTTATTTGACAGAGCGAGATACACAACGAGAGAGAACACAAGCAGGGGGAGTGGGAGAGGGAGAAGCAGGCCTCCTGCAGAGCAGGAAGCCTGATGCGGGGCTCGATCCCAGGACCCTGGGATCATGACCTGAGCCGAAGGCAGACGCTTAACTCCTGAGCCACCCAGGTGCCACCGGAACTAGCTTTTCTTAACTTGAATTCATTTTAATTCCCGAGCACCTGCAGCCCCTGAGCTGTGCCCTCGGCATGGCCTGTGGAAAGGCCGTGGTTCTGGCTGCGGCAGCCGGGAGAAGCCGCTGTGAGCTGACTCCGTCCAAGCCAGGAATGCCGTGGTCTGAGAACAGCCTCCCAGGCAGGAGGGAAGCCCAACAAACACCCGCTTTGTTCCTGCCACCAAGTTGCCCAGTTTAGATGCTATTGGGGGTGTGGGGGGGAGACTGCCCAACCGGTTTAACCTTTCCTGGGCCCAGCACACAGAGCTGGGGCCCCAGGAAGGATGAAAAGGACGTGGAGACAAAGGGAGGCTCCCAATGGAGTAGCCCTCCACCAGCTCACCTCCCTCCTTCGGGGGCTGCGGCTCGGACACCCCAGGACTGGCCAGGTCAGAGGGCGAGGACGATATGTTGGCTTTGTTCGTTGTGTTCTGGGGGAGACCTGGGACTTAGGAGAGTGGGGGAAAGCAAGAGGTCAGAAGCTTGAGGTTGAGAAGGGCAGGGAAGGAGCAGGGGGCTGGTTGGACGGGCATCATGCCTCCTAGCACTAGAATGCTAGTGTTTGGAGGAGGGAACACACTGCTTTCTGTCCGTGCAGTCTCCGCTGAAAACAGTGAAGACTTCACCTGTGGTGGGAGGGGTTGTGGTTTAGAGGCCTGGACAGAGTTCCTCACTCTGGAAGGTGCCACGGGAGGTTCCTCCCCAGCCTGAACACGAGGAGGTACTCCTTTCCCAACAGTTGGGGCCATCTTCCTGGAGAACTCAGCACTTCTTCTCCTGGCCCTTAGGGATGGAGGAGGCAGGGGGGACCCAGGTCTGACACAGGTGACGAGGAAAGCACTGTGGAAGCAGTGAGTGTCACAGGCCCCTTGAACAAAGGCCAAAGCCAGACACTTCATCTGGAGAGATCAGGTTCCCTGGAGTCAGGATGGAATGTGAGCCTCCGGACTGGAGGCTGGAAGAGCCCATGAAACCTACAGACAGACTTAGCAGGGATAGTTGGCTGTAGGACTGAGCCCTTTGAACTTCTCGAAGAAATCTAACAGGAGAGGACCTGCAGACAGCACTTCTCCACCCTCATGGAGACCACCCTGGGGAGGTGTGATCCGCAGGCTGTACAGATAGGGACCCAGCCATCACCGTGTTCCAGGTCCCCCCCCCCCCGCAAACCAGCCCTCTCCCCGCCCCCGCAAACCAGCCCTCTCTCCCCACCCCGCAAACCAGCCCTCTCTCCCCACCCCGCAAACCAGCCCTCTCTCCCCACCCCGCAAACCAGCCCTCTCTCCCCACCCCGCAAACCAGCCCTCTCTCCCCACCCCGCAAACCAGCCCTCTCTCCCCACCCCGCAAACCAGCCCTCTCTCCCCACCCCGCAAACCAGCCCTCTCTCCCCACCCCGCAAACCAGCCCTCTCTCCCCACCCCGCAAACCAGCCCTCTCTCCCCACCCCGCAAACCAGCCCTCTCCCCCCCCCAACCAACCAGCCCTCTCTCCCCCCCCCCGCAAACTAGCCCTCTCCCCCCCCCGCAAACCAGCCCTCCCTCCCCCCCGACAAACCAGCCCTCTCTCCCCCCCCCGCAAACCAGCCCTCTCTCCCCCCCCGACCAACCAGCCCTCTCTCCCCCCCCTGACCAACCAGCCCTCTCTCCCCCCCCCGCAAACTAGCCCTCTCCCCCCCCCGCAAACCAGCCCTCCCTCCCCCCCGACAAACCAGCCCTCTCTCCCCCCCCCGCAAACCAGCCCTCTCCCCCCCCCGACCAACCAGCCCTCTCTTCCCCCCCCGCAAACCAGCCCTCTCCCCCCCCCAACCAACCAGCCCTCTCTCCCCCCCCCGCAAACCAGCCCTCTCTCCCCCCCCTGACCAACCAGCCCTCTCTCCCCCCCCCGCAAACTAGCCCTCTCCCCCCCCCCCGCAAACCAGCCCTCTCCCCCCCGCCCCGACCAACCAGCCCTCTCTCCCCACCCCGCAAACCAGCCCTCTATCCTCCTGGCACCGGCTCACCACACCCCCGCCCTGGTGCCAGGAGGAGCCAGGTGTCCAGATTTCCACCCACTTCACATACTAGGCCCTGGGACTCTGGCTGCAGAAAGTCCGTGGGCCCGGGTCTAGGAATTCCCAAGAAGCCGACAGGATGGGAAGCGGCAAGGCCTAATCCCCTGGGTCCTCTGGGACTCACCCTGTGACAGCCCGCCCGCCTCAGAGCCTGTGTCCTCCTCTGGATGCAGGTTGTTTAACAAGAGGATCCCCGAGGACCCCCTACCCTTAAACGTGTTCTTGTGAAGTGAGAAACAGCCCCGGTGGCTCCTGTGGTTTGGGGCCGAGCCAGCAGGAAAGGGCGCGGTTTCCACGTGTGGCAGCGCTGTCCTGTCACCTAGACGAAGAATTCTGGAGCCGGTTCCACGGACTGTGGGTCGTCTAACTCAGTCGTCTGGTTTCCCCGCTCAGGAGAGACCCTGGGAGCAGGGCTTGTTCGGATCCCCAGCGATCGGCAGGGGCATGTCTCCTGCACAAGGGCTGTGGGCCCAGCGTTCCTGTCCCACCGCGGGCACACATGTCACCCCAGGTCCCCGCTGTACGGACAGGTTGCCAGGGGGCTCTGAGGCCCCGGCCTGGGGAGCCCGCAGAGCCAGCCACGGTCCTCGACAGCAACGTGCCCTTGGCCACCAGGCCACAGGGCCTGAGAGGAGGAGGGCAGGGAGGGCCGTTAGGTCAGGACGTCCTCTGCCATGAGGGGACTCAGCCCCCCCAAGCTGTGATGGGACAGGGGTGGGGGAGCCCGTGCCCTGGGGAGCCCGGCAGAAGCCCGCCCTCCAGGCTCCCAGTGGCTGGTAATCGCCCTTCCCCCCTGGAAGCTGCCTCTTAAAGGGACCAACAGCAGTTTTGCAGCCAAATTTGAGAGTGGGCCAAGGTCCTCCCTGGCCCCAGGAGGACCCTGTTGTCAAGTAGGTTTCCAGCTGTGGGCCTTCCCTGGGATGCCCTCTTTCTCCCCTCCTCAGCACTCCCTCTCCTGCTGGAGGGAGGGGGAAGGTGCCCACATAGTCTCAGGGCAACCCCAGCTTGGCTTCCTCTCCCTGTTTCCACGTGGGCCTGAGTCCGGCGGCCGCCCCTTGCTTTCTTCAGGGAGTGCTGAGGACCGGGGACCCAGGGATCCTCGGGACCTGCCACGGCACCCAAGGGGTTAAAGGCCTGGGCACAGCACCTCTGGGGTGTTTGAAGTAGGGCGGGGAAGGGAAGGGCTGGAGCAGTTGAAGAGGCAGCTGGTCTGGGTTGGAAGGAGCGCCCCCCCTCCTATGCAAACTTTTGGACCATGAGCAGTAACCTGAAAAGGACCAACAGAGGCGCCCCCACTGAGGTGCTGGACTGGGTTCTTAGAGGGGCTCCCTGAAGCGGGACTCTACCCTGTACGGAAGCCAGCAGCCGAGAGCAGGAGCAGGGCCCCCATCCTTGGGACACCTCCCAGGCCCGGTGAGTTTCCCTCTTCCCTTTCCCTGGGTCCTCACCCCAGGAACCGGAGCCCCCTGGGGGCAGAGCCCTTCAAGAGCCCCTCAACACCAGGAAGTGGCCATGTGTGGCTTCTCCACCAGGCTCCTGCATTCAGCTCCCATTTTCAATCAGAGAACATTGTGTGTTTGGGGGTGGGTGCAAGTGTGTAAATAGGGGTCTCACATGCGGCCAACAGTTCACACCTACTACTTGTATGACAAGTGGTGCCAAACCCTCTATGTACGTTCTTAATCCTTACGATTTGGTGGGGCTGATATGCTGTCATCCCTGCACTGAAGATGGGGTTTGGAGAAGTTAAATAAGGCCAGACAACTAAGAAGAACATGGCAGCAGCGGGGTTCAGACGCAAGTCCATCTGACACCAAAATCCATTACGGTGTTGACTGGTCTCCTTTTCTTACTCAGGAGGTACGGGAGGCTGGGTGGTGCAGTGTGAAGCCCCGAAATCCTCATTTATCCAGGGTCCCCTCCCTCCAGGGCCTAACACGGTTCCCTGTATCCTTGGGCATCCATTGTGAGATTTCAGGGGCCACCAACTCACACCTGAGAGCTAGGGACTCCCAGATTCCAGTCCACCTCCCACTGTGGCTGTCCCCTGAGATGTGATGGGTTAATTCCCTGGGACGCAGTGGCCAAAGTCTTCTCAGGTGTGTCCCTCTGAACCTCAGACCCTCTCTTGCCCCACCCTCTGGCACAGCACCCTGAATGCATGCCAAGGAGCAAATGCGCCGGAGGTGGACGAGGACTGCTGGGCCCTGCCCCAGGCTCTCCAGTCACGCGAGCCCCTGGTAGGATGCGTTCACAGGCCCAGTGGGAAGGAAGAGGGTGGGCCCCTGGCTTCAGTTTGCAAACCAATTAAACAGAAAAAGTGGTCAACTTTGGAGGCCCAAAGCCGCACAATTCCTGACTGATTCGTGAGCTCAGCATATCGGCGGCAGGGGGGTTGATTTAGGGCAGGTGTTTGAGTAGATGCCTGACTGCTGTCTTAAGGAGAGGGGGGTGTGCTTACCTTCCGGGGCTGTGGATGCCGGCTCTCTGGCTTTGGACTTCCGGAATTAAGTCCTAACAATAAAATCGATAACTCTGCCCTGTGGGTCCTGTAAGCAGGTGGGTGCCTCTCAGAATCAACCTGGGGGGCGGCGCCTGGGGGGCTCAGGCAGTTAAGTGTCTCCCTTCAGCTCAGGTCATGATCTTGGGGTCCTGGGATGGAGATTCTTTCTGCCCCTCCCCCCTCCCACTGATGTGCTCTCTTCTCCCTCTCAAATAAATAAAATCTTAAAAAAAAACTTTTAAATAAAAAAAAAAGCAGCCTGGAAGCTGATGTGGGCAGATAGACGGCTTTTGCCTGTCTTGCCCCTGTCCCAGTAAGGGACGGTGCCCGTATTTGTGCATAGACCCTGCTAGGTCCCCCTCTCCAGCCTGACCCCCTGTAGGTGCCAAAGCAATGTCCGCTGAATGAACGAAAGCCCTCTGCATACACCCTTGGCCTTTGGCCTTTGGGAATTGGGATACTACTCTCTGGCGGCAGAAAGGACACCATAGTGAACTCTCATGCGCCTTACACTGAGAGACAGTCCGTCCGGGGAGGGGGGTGTTCGCGACCTGCCATGGAGCGGGGTGTCTGGGGAGCAGGGCAGGAAGCAACTGTGGTTACTGGGGCTTTCTTGATCTGAGGCTGGGAGAAGCCCAGCTCCGGCCCCATCTGAGGACACTGCTGGATTAATGGTTTACTGGCCAGTGGAGAACAAGCCGGCAGGTTAAATTTTGAACCATCAAAGGGTTTTCCATGACCCTGTCCCCCCAGGGCTGGGAGAACCCAGCAGACCAGGACATCTGGCTCTCCCTTCCTTCCCATGCTTTACTATCTGGTTCTTTTGGGGGTCTTCCTTATGACTGCCCCCTTTGGGAGACTCAGGACCCCAGGGCCAGACCCAGGAAGCCCCCCAGGCTGTGAAAGGGCCCGCCAGGCTTGCCCGCAGTCCGCTTTGCCTAGCGGGGTAGATGCGGGCCGCGGTTTTAGCAGAAGCCCCGCCTGCCCCCCACCTCAGATTTCTAAGATAACAGAGGAAGTAGAAAGGACAAAGTTGATTTCTCCGGGACCCCCATCTAATTGCTTCCTTTCTTTGGCTGGGTCGGTGAAGGGGCAGACATGGGGGGCCGTGAATACCAGTGTCTCCAGATTTCTTTCAAAGCTAGGCGCTTGCTCTCTTTGGGAGCTTGCCTTCCACGTTAGGAAAGAAATCTGGCTCTATAGTGTGACACACCTGCTCCCCCCACAGCCCTGTGACCTTGAGAAGGTCACTCTCCCTCTCTGTGCTACCTGTTTCTTCATGTGGAAAATGGGGATGATGATGTATTTCAAGAGCCGGCTATGAGGATCCCACAGGTAATGTAGGCGCTCGGTGCGGGTTAGCTCCTCCCCTGCAGGCTCCGGGTGCTATTTCGGAAATGCGCTGGACTTGGGGACTTCAGCGCCCCTGCCCCCGGGCTTGTGGCCCAGTGCCTGCTTAGTGTGCACTGAGCCTCAACATCTCTCTTTGGTCTCTTTCTCATCCTTCCTGAGATTTGGAGACCCAGTTGCTCTAAATCAGGAGTCTGCAAACTTTTTCTGTAAAGACCCAGATAATAAATATTTTAGGCTTTGTGGGCAGATGGTCTTTGTCGCAGCTACAACTTCGCTGTCGTAATGCAGACACGGCCGCAGACCATATGTAAGTGAATGAGCATGGCTGTGTCCCAAAACAGCCTTTATTTATGAACACTGAAATTTGAATTTCATAGAATTTTTGTGTCACAAAGTAGCGTTCTTCTTTGGATTTTTTCCCCCAGCCATTTAAAAAAGATGGCAGGACAGATTTGGCCCACAGAGTCCGCCGGCCGCCGCCTCCCGTGACCAGACCACCCAGCCCCACCCTTCTCTCCGAGGGTCCACCGGCCCTTCTCGCTCCAGATGCCGGCCACCTGCTGTCCTTTCCATCGGAGGTCGTTCATGGCCATGAGTCCCCATCATGCTGTGTTACCGTCGGCCCCGAGTTCTTCATGCTGTCCTTTTTCTAAGAGAGAGGTGTGGGCGTCCATCCTATGATGCTGATTCCTGCTTTTGTCCTGGGCCTTCCAGTCCCCAGCTCCCCATCTCTCCATGTCTGGCCTTCTCTGTGCTCTAAATAAAAACAAGGCCGAGCATTTAGGAAGCACCTAGCATGTGCCGAGCACACGGTCGGTCACGTTCTGTATGATGTTATCATTGAGTCTCAGCAGCCTGGCAGGGTCAGTATCGTTCCCATTTTACAGATGGTTCTGAAGCTCGAAAGTGCTGAGCAGGTAGGTCCCCAGGGTCATGTGGCTCACGAAAGTGGCAGAGCTGGCCAGCCCGATGAGCTTCGGTGCCACTCGAGCACCCTCAGGAGATTATAGTCTCAGACTTTTTTTTTTTAAGATTTTTTTTATTTCTTCGAGAGAGAGAGAGAGAGAACGCTTGTGAATGAGAGTGTGAGAGAGAGCAAGAGAGAGAGCATGAGCAGGGGGGAGGGGCAGAGGCAGAGGGAGAAGCAGAGTCCCCGCTGAGCAGGGAGCCTGACGTGGGGCTCGATCCCAGGACCCCGGGACCATGACCTGAGCCGAAGGCAGATGCTTCACCGACTGAGCAACCCAGGCGCCCCAGTGTCAGACTTTGGAATAACGGAGGTCTCTCTCTCTGTTAAAGTACTGCGTGCTCCCACCCCAGCACCCCGGTGTGCCCAGCAAACCACTGATGACCAGTGCGGTCGGTGGACGGCACCCACTCAGAGCAGGGGCAGGAGACGCTGATGGTGTGTGCTGGTGGGGAAACTGTTCCATCCAGAGACAAGAATGGCTTCTTAGAGCCCCTTCCTGCTTTCCTCTCATGCCTTCCTCTCGAGCATCTGACCCCAGATCTATTTCAGAACCTCCTATCTCTGCTCCGCAGAAGCAGTGATGTGACATGATGGGACCTCATTTGGGGGCTAAATAAAACCATTGTATGAGAGCCAGCCCTGGCCACTGCCCTGCACCATGTCCTGAGCTCAGGAGGCCGAGGGAGACGGGAGGCGCCTGGCGGGAGCTGGTGGAGCAGAGGGGTGAATGCCCCACGGGGCCAGCTTGCGGTTCCAAGAGTGGAGGAGGAGTATCTCTGGGAGGGGTTGAGCTCGCCTCGCTACACCTCATCTCTTCGAAGGACAGAATAGAAATTATTAGCATTGTGGCGTGGAGGGGTGGAGTTGAGAGAACAGGACAAATGGAGAGAAACGGAAGAAGATAGGAGGGAGAAGGAGCCCCACTGGTTCCATTTGCACAGAGGGCGGAGGCCAGGAATGAACGAGCAGGTGCTAGGAAAAGGTGGGTCTCCCAGAAGAGGCCAGATTCCATTTGGCCTGACCTGGAGGAAGACGGGCGGGATTTCAGGACCAGAACTCTCTGTCCACCAGGCCAGGAAGCAAGCACCCGCTCCAGCAGGTGGCATCCCCCAGGGTGGAGGGGAGGAAAGGCTTCCCACCAAATCCAGCCCCACAGACCCCGCTGGGGCAGGAAAAGCAGATGGAAGCTGGGGCTGGTAACTCCAGCCCGTCTGCCCCTTTTGTGAGGTCTCTGTCCCGTTTCCAACCTCTGCTTCTCTGTCCCCAGTGAGCACCCTGGGTCCTCCTCTCGCCTCCACCCCAGCCTCTCACAATACTTTCTGGGCATGTCCCCCTCCTGCCCCCGAATATCAGCTCTGGAGACCACTGGATGGCAGGCTGAGGCTCTGGCCCTCGGAGGGCATCCCACTCGCTGTGGAGCTGCACATCCCATTTCTAGCCAGCACATCAGATGCACCAGGCCACGTTTGTGGACACAGAGAGAGCAGACCTGTCCTGGCGGCTGGCCCCCTACATGGCTCCCGGGCGTGAGGAGCATGGTCCAGCTGCCCAGGCCTCTCCCTGTCTGTCCCCAGAGCCATTGGTGGGGCCGCAGGTACATCTGCACGGGCCAGAGCGCTCACCCCCTTCCTTGCTTTGGGTGGCTGGGGTCGGCACAGGCGCCTCTCTGCGGTGCTGGCTGGGGTGAGGCCTGAGGACAGGTTGTGGTGACAGTCAGAAGAATAGCTTGAAGGAACAACTTTCCAACCATCGGACTTCTGGTGTGGATGCAGGGGAGTAAGATGACCTGGGGGAGGCTCGGCGCCCTCACAGGGAGCCTGGGGCGGGGGGGGGACTCTGGCTCACCGCTTCCTGGTCCTCCCAGGCCCTCCCAACAGCTCTGTAGCTGGGGGAGCCCTGGGAGACTCCTTCCAGCAGGAGGCCTACAGGGACAGGGCCTAGGAGCGAGCAGGGCAGAGGCCCGCAGGAAAGGAGCCGTCCCGCCCGCCCCTCCACCACCTCGGTGCTCGGTATTTGGTACTTCATTCTGAAGTGGGGCTTCTCATTTTCAACTTGAAGAGCTCCTGAGGGTTCTTAACTCCGAGACACACTGAGGAAGGCCCGAGGGCTGCCGGGAGCGCTGGGCAGCGAGAACAGTGCCCGCGCGGGGGAGAGAAGAGATTTCAATGTGGCGAAGGGTGGTGCCCTTCTCTCTGCTTCTGGAGGGAGGGCTTCCGGCTCTGTTCCTTCCCCTATGACCGGCCTTGCAAGGGAGAAACCAGAATACTCTCTCGTGAACTTTCCTCCCTGCTGCTCCGTCTGCCTAGCCCCTCCCTCCCCAGCTTGGCCAGATGCTAACCACTCAGCCCTCTGGACCCCTCAAGGGCCGCTCGCTTCCTCCGGGAGCCATTTACTGAGTTTTCCAACTGGCTGCGCGCTCGGTCCTTCGACAGCACGCAGCCTTCTGTGCATCTTCCCTGTGGCCCTGGGCACTCCGGCCGCGTAGTCATTTGTGATTTGGGCTTTTGTCTCCGCACGCACACACGCACAGACACGCACGCACACGCACACAGACACGCACGCACACACACAGACACGCACCCGCGCACACAGACACGCACACGCAGACACGCACGCACACACGCACACACACAGACGCGCACGCACACGCACACAGACACGCACGCACACTCACAGACACACACACGCACACGCACAGACACGCACGCACACGCAGACACGCACGCACAGACACGCACACGCACAGACACGCATGCACACACAGACACGCACGCACACACACAGACACGCGCACACAGACACACGCACACAGACACGCACAGACACGCACCCGCACACACACAGACACGCACCCACACGCACAGACACGCACAGACACGCACACGCACAGACATGCACTCACACACACAGACGCACACGCACACACGAGTGCACACATGCACACAGACTGTGAATTCCTTGAGGACAGGAACGGTATCTGTCTCTCTCTGCTTGGCTGGGTTGTCTGCTGAACCGGTGCTCAGGACGTGGAAGAATCACGGGTGAATGAGGATGTCCTCATGCCCTGGAAAGAGCACTGCCCCGGGAGTCAGCAAAGCTGGTTGCTCCTCTGGGCTCTGGGGCAGCCATGCTCCTGTTCCGCACCTCAGGGAAGGGAGGCTGCCTGTGACACGGCCCAGTTCCAGGGTTCTAGAACGCCTCTCACCCCCTCTGTCTTCTTGACTCAGACTGGCCTGCGTGTGCCTCCCATGAACGGAGACGTCCCGGAGGTGTTCCTCGCAGGTGGAGACCTGGTGCCCCAAGGCCACACTCCCCGCTGCCTGTCTGTGGTCGAGTCCAGAGAGCAGCTGGAGGAAGACGAGGAGGAGGAGGCGGAGGGGAAAACGGAGAAGGGAGATGGCTTCCATGCTGTACCCCTCCGAAGGTCAGGGGCTTTCCGTGCCCATGGCCACAACCACAACCCGTTCAAAAGACATAGCTGGGGGCCAGGCAGGGAGCTCCAGGACCCACTGAGCAGGTAACCCCTAGGGGACCCCCTGCCCCTCCTTCCCTCAAGTCCCAGACCCAGGAGACAGTGGTTGGGCAGGGATGCCAGGAGTGGAGGACACCTGGGCCCTGGGCCCTCCCTGGGGAGTCTGAACCCCGCCTCTCTCGGGCCTTTGGGGAGGATGACCCTGCTTTTCAAAGTGTGGCTCCCCTCAGCGTCCCTCCAGTCTCTGGGGCAGGTGGGGGAGGCCGTGGAGGGGAAGGTACGGAGTGGGGCCATATTGCCTCTACCTCCCACTCTGGGTTTCATTGACCCATAAAGGGTGTCAGAGCTGGAAGGGACTCAGGGATCATGGCGCCCAAACTCCTCACTTTACAGCCGAGGAAAGTGAGCCCAGAGAACTTCGGGAGGTTCCTTGAGACGTGTCCCTGGGGCATTGCTGGTTGGATGCCCCAGGCTGACGCAGATACAGGATGTTTTAGGCATCACAGTACAGCCCTGCGGGGGCGGGGGACGAGGTCTGTGTGAGTCTGCTTGGCAGAAGACAGGGACCAGCTGTCCCCCTCGCCTGGAAAACCCCTGACCACATCCCCAAAGACAGAGGAAGTCAGAAACGGAAGGTCTGGGGGTCAACGTGGAACGCTCAGTGTGAGTGGTCATTGACTCTCTGCTCTGGCCGTGGTCCCCACGGGCAGGTTCCCTTACCTCAGGTGAGCAGCTCCTGGGCACAGCTGGCTGAGCTGGTGGGGGAAAGGCGAGGACCCTGTGCCGGGCCTCTGAACCGTCTTTGCGGGCAGCTCGGCTGGGAAGCCTTGCCCACAGGGCTCATGGAACCTTCCCGAGAGCAGCCAGTCGACGGCAGAGACGTCCTGGCTGCCCCTCATGTGGGGCCAGCTGTATCTCAGGGTCATCCAGGGGTCCCCTTTCACCATCAGGCACTAATTCTGCCCCTGGGGAGTCCTGGGCTGAAGAGGGGCAAAGCTTGGCATCACACACCAGGCAAGGAGTGAGCCTCTGGCTTGCCCGTGGCCTCTTGCGAGCACCGGCGTCCTTCCGGAGGACAGTACTGTCCCACGGCCAGCAGGGGCCACCCTTGCCTGCAGCTTTGCCAAAGCACAGCCCCAAGGCGGGCGGTTTGGGTCGGGGCTGCTTCTGTGCCGACAGGAAGGGCTGGGCTGGGCGGGGTTCCTCCCTGGTGGCCCTCGCGAGCCAGGAGGTACTGAGGGCAGTGGTGGCCATGTGTGTTTCAGGAGCAAACTGCAGGCAGTGGGATGCACGGGCGCCCGGGAGGCCCCCTTGTTGCAGAGCCAAGAGGAACTGGACGCCTTTCTGGAACTGCAGCGCCTAGGTGGCCAGCCCTCCCGCGTGGTATGGACAAGAGTGCCCGGGGAGGCCAGCGCCTTCTCCCCTCTCCTGCCCCCTTGCCTGTCCAGCCACCGCTCTCTGCTTCTTCTGTCCTGCCGACTGCTGGTCTGTCTGCGCGCGGGCTTCGCTCCGACTCTGTCTGACTGAGGCTGTGGCTGCTGTGTGAACCCCTCTGTCCGCCTCCCCGGGTCTGCGTGCCCTGTCCCCCACTCCTGGGGTCCTGCCCCTGCCTCTTTCTGTATGACTCTCTGTCCCCACCTTTCTGTGTCTGAGCTCTGCGCTGATGTGGGCATCTCTGTTCCCCTCATGAAAAGGCCCCTGTTCCCCTGATTGTGATAACCACTTCTTTCTGTGGACCCCCATTTCTCAGCTTTGGAGCCAAACTTATAATGTGTGGGATGAAACTAGGCATCTGGTGCCCTGAAAAACAGTAGATCTCTAACAAGGGAATCACAGAATTATCGAATGAGAAAGGGTGTAGAGTCGGTCCAGCCTTCTGGCTTAAGGGAACATATCTGGGGATCTGAAGCCAGGACCTAGGGACCCCTGAGGACACACAAGGCTTTTAGAGGCACCCCTGTGCCGGCCAGCTCAGCCGGGCAACTCAGGCTGCTTCCCCTCCAGCTCCTCTCTAGCTGGCCAGGGGCCCCAACGCCGGCCTCCTCGGTCCAGCCCGTGGCTTGGGGGAGAGGGTGAGGGTAACGGGATGCTGCAGGCAGTGGCTGGACCCATCTTCTCCCACCAGCGCTCCCTCCTGCCAGCATCTCTGCAGCCCCCGTGCCCCAGTCCCAGGTGGTGCTGCAGAAAGAACAGGGTGGGGTGTCAGACCAACTCCCAGATCCTTCACTTACCAGCTGAAGAATCTATTTCATCTCTCCGAAAATCAGGGTAATAAAAACTATCTTTTAAAGTTGTGATTATTTCGAAAAGAAAGAAAAAAAAAGTTCAAGTGCCCAGTACAGAGGCTGGCCTGCAGGCTGAGCGCGAGGACTTGTGGACTACCCCCCCCCGCCCCCCTCTCGCTGCTCCCGCTCCTTGCTCGGGGGTGCTGTCTCCTTTCCTGCCTTCCTGCTCTGCTTCCCCTCCTCTCTTCTTCTAATCTCTAAGCACTCCCTGAAACTTCTCCCTGTCTACATGTTCCTCCAGAGCGGGTGCACACAAATGCACCGAGGTCCACAGACCAAGCTTGAGGCTCATGAAGTGGGCCCTCAGCCTGCAGCCCGAGGGCCTGGGAGCCAAGGGCAGCTCCAGAATGTATTCTGCATGGCCAGCCCAGGGCTGACACTCTAAGACTCAGATGTCTCTGGGGCAGCTGGTCCGCTTAGTCGGTAGAGCACGTGACTCTTAATCTCCGGGTTGTGAGTTCCAGCCCCACATTGGGTGTAGAGATTATTTAAAAAAAAAAAAAGATTCAGATGTCTTTTTTTCCTTCTTCTTAAATAGCCGCCACACCCAACGTGGGGCTGGAACTCACGACCCTGAGATCAAGAGTCCCACACTCCACGGAGCCGGCCAGGCGCCCCTCCCCCTCATCTTCTAAGTATGATGTTTGAAAGCGAATGCCCAATAAATCAGTCACCCATCTCAAACCCTAGTACACCACCAAAGCCTGGGAGGTCTTTGCCTTGCCTTTTTCTCCTCTGCTGCTCCCTCGCCTGCCCCACCCCCAGAGATAATCACTATCTTGAATTTTCTTTATCACCCATCTACATTTTTTATAGTTTTAACAAATATATATGCATTACCTAATACTATATTATTTTTTGTTGCTGAATTTAAAAACCAATGATTACATTGTACAAAATTGTCTATAACCTGCCTTTTCATTCAACATTGTGTCTAATTTTTATCTATGTGCTGCAGATAGTTAGAGTTTATTCGTTTTCATCCTACTCTACCCTTGAACGTTAGATAATGTCCACTCTGCTGTCATGAACAGTGTCACTTCGAACGTCCTCTATTTGTCTTGTGGTGCACACTTGTAAGAGTTTCCCAAGAGCACCTACCTTGGAGAGGAGCTGTTGGGTGACAGAGTGTGCACCTCAAGTTTACAAAATCATGGCATGTTTCCAGCCCCATCAGAATTATATCAGAACTATATTAGAGTTCCTGTTGATCCAAATCTTTTCCAACATCTGGAGCCATCAGACTTCTTCATGTTGCCTATCTAGCAGTTATAAATCTCATTACAGTATGAATTTGAATGATCCGTATTACACATGCAATCGAGCATCTTCTCCTATGTACATAGGCCATTTGTGTATCCTCTTCTGGGAATTTCCTCTTCACGTCTTTTGCCCATGTCTATCCTTTGTTGTTATATATGTTGCAATTATCTTTTCACCAAATGGAGAAAAGTGGTTCGTCTTTTCCTTCTCCTATGGTGACTTTACATAAACAGAATTTCCTAACTTTTATTTATTTATTTTTGAAGATTTTTTTTAAAGACCTTATTTATTTGACAGAGAGAGATACAGAAAGAGAGGGACCATAAGCAGGGGGAGAGGGACCATAAGCAGGGGGAGAGGGAGAGGGAGAAGCAGGCTTCCCGCCGAGCAGGGAGCCCGATGTGGGGCTCGATCCCAGGACCCTGGGACCATGACCTGAGCCGAAGGCAGATTCCCAACGACTGAGCCACCCACGCGTTACAAAGATTTTGTTTTTAAGTAATCTCTACACCCCATGTGGGGCTCGAAGTCACAACCCCTAGATCAAGAGTCACATGCTCCACCAACTGGGCCAGCCAAGCACCCCTGAATTTCTTAATTTTTAAAAAATAAACATTTATTGAAGTATAAGACGTATGGGGCGCCTGGGTGGCTCAGTCGTTAAGCGTCCGCTTTCGGCTCAGGTCATGGTCCCGGGGTCCTGGGATCGAACCCCGCATCGGGCTCCCCGCTTGGTGGGAAGCCTGCTTCTCCCTCTCCCACTCCCCCTGCTTGTGCCCCCACCCCCTGACAAATAAGTAAAATCTTAAAAAAAAAAAAAAAAAGATGGTTGCCCATCCCCAAGCAAAACACCACTCAACAAGAACTGGATTCTCTACTCCACTTAGGTCAAATAATGGGATAATCTGAACCAAAAAGGAAAGCAGGAGGGACCATAAAAAAACCAGAATGGTTTGTGGGCCTTTCTGTAGATGGGAAAATTTTCAGACCAAGAAAGCAATTCCCAATATTGACTCAAATATTAATTATAGAGGAGTTTAGAAGATCTTCGTTTATTCTACATATACATCCCCAGACTTCTTAGAGGAAAAAAAAAAGACTAGACATTTTATATTTCATTGCTTTTTATATTTTTATATTGCAACTTTATTAAGATCCCTTTTGGAAGGGCTTTTTTATTTTTTGGAAGGATCTTTTAAAAAGAGGAATTGGTGGGCGCCTGGGTGGCTCAGTTGGTTAAGCGACTGCCTTCGGCTCAGGTCATGATCCGGGAGTCCCAGGATCGAGTCCCGCATCGGGCTCCCTGCTCGGCGGGGAGTCTGCTTCTCCCTCTGACCATCCTCCCTCTCATGCTCTCTGTCTCTCATTCTCTCTCTCTCAAATAAATAAATTAAAATAAAAAAATAAAAAAATAAAAAGAGGAATTGGTAAAGCAAACAATTCCAGTTAATTTAAAAATACTGTGGCTATGGCTTTGAAAATTAAATAAATATCTCTTAAAACACTTTTTAGGGATGCCTGGGTAGCTCAGTCATTAAGCGTCTGCCTTCGGCTCAGGTCATGGTCCCAGGGTCCTGGGATTGAGCCCCGCATCGGGCTCCCTGCTCGGCGGGAAGCCTGCTTCTCCCTCTCCCACTCCCCCTGCTTGTGTTCCCTCTCTCTCTGTGTCTCTCTCTGTCAAATAAATAAAATCTTAAAAAAAAAAAAAGCATAACACATATGTAAAATATGCACTAAAACATGCTTGAGATTTTAATTGGAGTTGCAATGAATCTAGAGAGTAATTTAGGGAAAGTTGACATCTGTACAATGTTGCTTCTTCCTACCCATGAAGATAGTATACCTCTCTTTTTTTTTTTTAAGATTTTATTTATTTATTTGACAGAGAGACACAGTGAGAGCGGGAACACAAGCAGGGGGAGTGGGAGAGGGAGAAGCAGGCATCCCGCTGAGCAGGGAGCCCGAAGTGGGGCTCTATCCCAGGACTCTGGGACCATGACCTGAGCTGAAGGCAGACGCCCAATGACTGAGCCACCCAGGCACCCCAGATAGTATACCTAATATCATTTTTTTCTGTACAGGTCTTGTGGATATAGATTTATTGTTAGGTATATATTTTTAAAAGATTTTATTCTTAGGTATATTATACTTCTTTTGTCAAGTTTTAAATTTTAGTCATCCTGGTGGATATCCTAGAAGGTATCTCATTTTGGTTTTAATTTGTATGTCCCTGTTGAAAAAAATCTGTTGGACAATTTTCTTTTTTCCTTTTTCTTTTTTTTTTGAGAGAGAGAGAGCACGGTGGGGAATGGGTAGAGAGCTAGGGAGAAAGAGAGAATCCCAGGCAGGCTACAGTCCCAGCACTGAATCTGATGTGGGGATTGACCCTGAGATCACAACCTGAGCTGAAACCAAGAGTCAGATGCTTAACAGACTGAGCTACCCAGGCACCCCATTTATTCATATTTTTATTGGCCATGTACATATCTTCCTTCATGAAATGTCTGTTCAAGCCTTTGTCCACTTTTTTTAAGATTTTATTTTTATTTTTTAAAAGATTTTATTTATTTGACAGAGAGAGCAAGCACAAGCAGTGGGAGGGGCAGGCAGAGGGAGAAGCAGGCTCCTCGCTGAGCAAGGAGCCCGATGTGGGACTGGATCCCAGGACCCTGGGATCATGACCTGAGCCGAAGGCAGACACTTAACCGACTGAGCCACCCAGGCACCCTGTATAGTGGTCTTATACACACTTAACTTGCTAAACTCTCTTTCCTGTTTTTGTTATAACAATTTTTAAAAAAAAGATTTTATTTATTTGAGACAGAGAGAGCATAAGCATGAGCAGGGGAGAGGAGGAAGAGGGAGAGGGAGGAGCAGACTTCTGCAGGGAACCATCCCAGGACCCAGAGATCACGACCTGAGCCAAAGGCAGACCCTCAACGACTGAGCCACCCAGGCACCCCTTGTTATAACAATTTATCTGTGATTTTTTTCTTTTCTAATAGACAATTGTGTCATCTGTAAATGAGCTTAGTTTCTTTTGTTCCAAATTTTATTCCTTTCCTTTCTTTTTCTTGCCCTCTATGCTGGCTAGGATCCTAACACAGTGCTGAGCAGCAATGTGATGACGGGTATTCTTGTCTTTTCTTTCTTTTTTTTAAATGAAAAAGCACCAGTGCAGTTTATTTTAATGCTTCTATTCACGAGAATGGTATCCTTGTCTCTGATTTTAGAGGGAGTACATCTTATTGAAATTGATTTTTGGCTGTAAGTGTTTAAAGGGCACATTTTATCAGGTTAAGGAAGATTTCTTCTATTCCTAACTGCCAAGGCTTTGGTTTTACAATAAGTGGGTATTGAATTTTATTCTGTGCTTTTTTACTTTTACGGAGGTGGTTATGTTTCTCCTTTAATATGTTACTGAGGGAAATTAAATGTAAAGATTTTTCTCCTGTTAAGCCAGCCTGGTATTCATAGGATGAATCCAACTTTGTCATGACAGATTATGTGTTTCATACACTGCATAACAAATCAACCCCAGACTTGGTGGCTTAAAACAACGTGTTTTCCTTCTCACTATTCTGTGGGTAGGTAATTTGGATTGAGCTCAGTGGAATGTCCTGCCGATTCCACCTGGACTCACATGGCGGCAGGTGTCTGGTGGCTTGAGTAGGGCGGGCGGCCAAGGCTGGCCATATTCACACCTGTCGATTGTCCGGCTGAAAGCTGTGATGCCTTTGTTCTCATCCACATGGCCTCTCTAGAGGCTGGCTTAGGCTTGTTCATGTGGAAATAGCAGTCCAAGTGGACAAGAGTGCAAGCTTTAGGGCTTCTTCTTCTTTTTTATTTTATTTTATTTTATTTATTTATTTGAGAGAGAGAGCGAGAGGGCATGAGCCTGGGCGGGAGGGACAGAGGGAGAGGGACAAGCAGACTCCCTGCCGAGCAGGGAACCAGATGTGACACTTGACCCCAGGACCCTGAGATCATGACCTGACCTGAAGGCAGACGCTTAACTGACTGAGCCACCAAGGTGCCCCAGCTTTAAAGTTTCTCGAGGCTCATGCTCAAAAGTAATATAATGCCACTTCCACCACTTTCTATTCGTCTGGTGGAGTCACAGGCCAGCCCAGACTCAAGGAGTGGATAGAGGCCTCCTTGGGGGGGCAACAGCAAACAATTTGTAGACATTGAAAATCTACTTCAGTTTGCTAATATTTTGTTTGGGATTTTTGTACTTATGTTGATAAGAGAGATTGGCCCCAAATCTTCCTTTGTCACACTGACAGTATGCAGTTTAAGAATCAAGGTCATACATTATAGAAAGAGTTGGAGAGTTTTCATTTCTATTCTTTGGAAGAGTTTGCATAAGATATCAGTGCTCTATTCCGTGAGAGATCTGTGCCTTGCCTATAAAATGTTTTTGGCCTGGTGTGTTTTGTTTTGTTTATAGAAATATTAACTACCAATTCCATTTCTTCAGTAGGACCATTCAGACTTTCTATTTCTTCTAGATTCAGTTTTGTCAAGTTATATAGATATACACACACATTTTTGTAAGGAATTTTGTTTGCATTTTCAAAATTGCTATCATCAGGATGCCTGGGTGGCTCAGTTGGTAAGTGTCTGCCTTTGGCTCAGGTCATGATCCCAGAGTCCCAGGATCAAGTCCTGCATTGCTCAGTGGGGAATCTGCTTCTCCCTCTGACCCTCCCCCCTCTTGTGCTTTCTCTTTCTCACTCTTTCTCTCTCAAATAAATAAATAAAATCTTTAAAAAAAAATTGCTATCATCAAGTTGTGGTCAGTCTTCTCCTGCCTTTCCAATCACTGGGTCTGCCCCACGTTCTTCCTCAATTTTTGCCTTCCTTCTGCCTGCCATCTTACTGGAGGTTTGTCTACAACTTTTGGCTTTATTGATCCTGTTTTATGTTTACTACTTCATTGATTTGTGCCTTTTTAATTTTTAAAAAATTTTTAAAGTAACCTCTCTGCCCAACATGGGGCTCAAACTTACCACCCCAAGATCATGAGTCACATCCTCTATCAAATGAGTCAGCCAGGTGCCCTGATTTCTGCTTTTATCCTTATTATATCCTTCCTTCTGTTTCATTTGAGCTTGTTCTGTCTTTTTCTAACCTTTTAAAATTGGCATAGTTCATTAATTTTCAGCTTTTTAAAATTTTTCAATATAAGCGTCTTAAGGCTATAAATTACCCCTAAAAAACCACTTTGGTCATCTCCCACAAGTTTTGTTCTGTAATTCTATAGTATTTTCATTGTTGTTGTTATAAAATATCTTTTTTTTAAGATTTTATTTTTAAGTACTCCCTACATGCAATGTGGGGCTCTGAGATCATGACCTGAGCCGAAGGCAGACACTTAACTGACTGAGCCATCCACGTGTCCCTAGTTTTGCTTATTTTAAACTTTATATGAATGTAATCATACAGGACATACATTTTTTGTGTCTTGATTCTTTCCCTCACTATTATGTTTGTGAGATTCATCCATATTGTCAGATGAGCTGTGGCATGTTCATTCTCATTGTTGACCAGTATTTTGATGTGTAGATATATCACAGGTTCCTTATCCAGTCCACTGGAAAGGGATTTCTGGTTCGTTTCCTGTGATCTCTATGATATAGATGATTTGAAATGTGTTAAAATTTGCCTTATGACCTGATATGTGACCAGTTTTTGTAATGCTTCATGTAGGCTTGAGAAAAATATTAATTTCCTGATGGTTGGGTGTGTGGTTCATGAATATTCCTGCTCCTTTTGTCTTAACCCCAGGCTGTCTCAGTCATGTCCTTTTGTTTTTATGACCTGCTTGGCCTCTATAGTTTGAGTTTGTCATGTCTGGAAACCCTTTGGAGTACATTTTTTTCTAAGAGACTTTCTCCATAGGGCTTGAACTGTGGCAGAGAGCAGAATGCTCACTAGCAGGAATGACTTGCCAATGATTTCAGGTGGAATGTCGCAGATGTGGGCAGTGCAGAGGGTGGGAGTCCTGAGGGCTTGAAGGTAGACCCTCTACGGGAAAGTGGGAGCACGGGGAGTGGGAGAGGGATAAAGCCTGACTTCGTGTGAGGACTCTTGACATGATTCTAGGGTCAGAGTTGCTGTCATCCGTCTGCTGGCCCTTTGGACCACTCGGCCCCTGGCATGCTTTCCAAGTCTGTATCCATGAGCGGCATCAGTTGCCTCTTGGGCTGCTCTGATCCAGCTGGTGAGTGGGGGTGGGGAGTAAGGCAGTGGGGGCCCCTTGCTCTGTCTGTCTCGCCACCAGCCCTCAGAGCCATCTGTTCAGAGCCCCGATGTCCTGGGTTCTTTTTAACCACACACCCTTGGAAACAGCAAAATGCCTTTATTCAAATGAGAGACCTGAATTCAGGACTTTAGCATTCTGAGACCCTCCTTCCAATGAAGGAGGACACAGGACAGACTGTGGCTCCCCAGCACCCCCTATCCCCAGAGATGGAGGACAGTTACCTGTAACGCACCTTGTCCTCAAGATGAGGAACTGGGAGCTGGGGTGAAACCTCTGCTCTCTCCGTTCAGCAGAGACAGAACTGAGACGTCAGGCCCCCAGGCCCCTGCTCTGCAGAGCCCTCCTGCTCTGTTCCCTGGCCCCTGAGCTCTTCAGCTCTGCTCCACTCAGACCCCACCTCCCTCCCTTCTCTGCAGCACCAGCCCTCAGGAAAGGCTGCCCAAGCACCTGCAGCTTGGGAACCTGATCTCTAGGAGGGGGTGGGGGAGGCAGCCCTGGACGCTTCTCTTCTCGTCTCCTTTTGTGTCAGCAGGGAATTTCTACCAGTCCTCTGCCACTGACCTCAGCCAAAGGTGAGTTTGGGAGACCCGCAGCCCTTCAAAGGCCTAACTGGAAGAGGCGCAATGGGACTGGACCATGGATTTTGTAACTCCAAGGGTCTCTGCTTCCTGAAACGTTGCTCCCCTTAACATTTTTTTAAAATACTCTTTATTTATTTAGAGCAGGTGCACATGAGCGGTGGGAAGGGGCGGAGGGAGAGGGAGGGAAAGAATCTCAAGTAGACTCTGTGCTGAGTGGGGAGCCCAATGCCGGGCTTGATCCTGCAACCCTGAGATCATGACCTGAGCCAAAATCAAGAGTGGGACACTTAACCACTGAGCCACCCAGGCGCCCCTCCCCTTAACATTTCTGATCAAAGGCTTCCAAATTTCCTTCTCCCTGAGCTTCACAAGAATTCACCCTCTTATTCATTGGCCAGGGAAGGGTTAGAAAGTTCCCAGTAGCCCCCCTGGCTAGTAAAGCAGTTGGGGAAAGAAACGTTGTATCCAGACTCCAGGCTGCCGATGAATAGGACAGTGGCACTTGTTTGCTGTTGTCACTGACAGGTGAGTGGGCAGAGCGGCGGTCGGACGGTCTTAGGGGGAGACGGTGGCCCAGGACCCCATGGACAGCTTTGGAGGTTCAGATAACTGACCAATGGGGAGTGGCTCTGGTGGGGCGGGGTGGGGAGGGCAGGGGCTGCAGGCCCAGCTCAGGAATTGCCTGGAGTCTGGGAGATTTCTGTAGCCAGGAAAATAAGCGCACAAAATCAGCACCTGTTTATTTGGCTTCTGCAGCTGAAGCCTGGTTAGAGTGGCCCGGCTCTCCCAGGCAGTGCGGCTGAGTGCGCTAGCCATGGCCCTTTAAGTTGCCAAGCTCTGATTTGTGGTCCTAAAAATCTCTAGCTGACACATCCTCCTGGCTCTGGGTTTGGGATTAGCTCATGGGATGGGGCTGATGAAATCCCAGGAAATCCACTCCTTATTGGCTTTAGGCCCAGAGGCCCTTTCCAAACAGCGCAGAGGGTCGTACACAGGCTCTTGTGTTTTGAGGCGAACAAGCCCTTCTGGAGAGCCCTCACCCCATATCTGTCATTGGGGAGCAGCGCAAGAGGAGACTGGGCCTGAGTTAGGTAGGAAAGCGGGGAGGAGCCTGGAGTTTTTCTCCCAGATAGAGGGGCCTGGCAACAGTAGGTCACAAACATCTGTCCACATCCAGGAGGTAGGGGTGGGCTGAGGGGTCTCCATCTCCAGGCCGTCCTCAGCCCTCCTTTCTCCCCTCCCGGCCAAGGCACCTGCCTTGGCCCCGTCTCTCTGGGAACCTTTTTTTTTTTTAAAGATTTTATTTATTTATTTGACAGAGAGAGAGGAGAACAGCGAAAGAGGGAACACACGCAGGGGGAGTGGGAGAGGGAGAAGCAGGCTTCCTGCCGAGCAGGGAGCCCGATGTGGGACTCGATCCCAGGACCCTGGGATCATGACCTGAGCCGAAGGCAGATGCTTAACGACTGAGCCACCCAGGCGCCTTCTCTGGGAACATTTTGTTTCTTTTTCCCAGCTCCGTCTCCACCTCCTTACCTCTTCTTTTTCCCTCCGCAGCTGTAGCCGACTGGAACGGGGCTCAGGAATCTGGGCAGGCTCCCCACTGCAGCGCACCCTCAGCTTCCTCCTGGGCATGACCGGAAAGGCCAAGGTAGGAGCCGTTGGGGAAGCAGGAGGCCTGGGCCCCCCCTGCCCTCCCTGATTCCGTTCCTCCTCACCCCCATCCGCTCCCCTCCACAGCTTCCCAGGGAGACAGACACTCAGGACAGTGGTTCACATGCTAGCTCTCCCAGACTTCCTCCCTGTGTCCCGGGGCGTCAGCTTTCCTCTGCTCTCCCCATACCTCCAGCTCAGCAGCCAGCTTCAGCTGCGGACAGCCGGACCAGGGGAAGGGCAGGAGCTTCAGAAGCCGAAGGGCGGCCCAGCCCTCCCTCCCCTTAGGCCCCCCGTAGCTGCAGAGACGGGCAGCAGAGATCTTAACCGTTGGATATAATCACGATCATAATTATAGCAATACTTTTTACTACTCTGGAGAGTATTAGGGTTTGCAAAGTGCTTTTACACTTATAATTGTATGGGTGGATGTGGCAGTTGAAGGAGTTGAAATTAGACCACAGGCAGAGGGGAAGCCTGGAAAGTGTACGGTTATGGAAGCACACGAACACCCATGTGTGTGGGGCTATGTAGGGTTCTGACCCCAGGAAAGTGAAGGTATTCTGCCCTCTCCCTTATTACCAACCCAGGGCTCTGTGAAACCGGGGTCTCTGCCCACTGCTTGAATGCATTGCCATTTTCTTCATTTACTGGCAGAATGAGCCACCCCCTTTTCCTCTCAAGGCCTCCCCAAGTATGCAAGTACTTTCCAACCTGGGGCGGCCTCTGAGCATTGAAAGAAGCCCCAGAGGAAACATCCTCCTATTTGGCTCCAAGAGCCATGGGCTTCTATCCCCAGGAAGGTTGCTGGGCTCCCCCCGGTCCCCTCCCCCCACAGGGCCAGGCTCGCCCCTCTGCCAGCCTCGGAGCCAGGACTCCTCTTTCTCTCGTGCACTGGGAAGGCAGAGATGAAACCCGGTTGTTAGCACCTGCTCACCACAGGCCACACTGGGGAGTTTGAGGCCTGGGACCACACAGTCTGAGAAGAGGAGGAGCAGCTAGAGAATCTTAAAGCTGGGGGTGGGGGAAGGGTGGGGGGGGTGGGCAGGAAAGAGCCGAGCTCTCTAGGGAACCAGGCAGCGAGGAGCCCTGGGGTCGGAGGCCAATGTCCCGGGAGCTGGCCCAGCTCGGTGAAGGGTGCTGCAGGAGCTGCCCTCCCTGCCTGCAGTGGGAATTGGCAGGGGAAGTGAGCACCGCCCAGGGGCCATCCCCATCCCCAGGGGTCTGCATCTGCCCACCCGTGGCCCAAGTTTGGTGAGGGGTAAAATCGCCGGGTGAAGGGGGATGTGGGCAGCATGGGGCCCGACAGGCAGCAGGAAAGAGCCAGAGTGAGTCAGGACCTTGCTGCACTGGCCCTTCCTCGCCTGGGCCTCTGGTCCAGTCCTCCCCCCACTCACGAGTGTGTGTGCCTGCCCCACTCAGCCCCCTCCGCCCCTCCTCCCCATGCAGGACTGCTCCTAAGCAGGTAAACACCAGGGGGGTGCGGCTGGACAGAAGTCCAGCAGTGAGAGAGGAAGTGGCTTATTCCTTGCTATTTGACTAGAGTCAGCACGCTGGACAAAACACTCCTCCAGAGGTCATCTCCTTTCATTCTTATAACACTCTGGCAAAGATAAGTGTTTCAATTTCCATTTTGCAGACAAGATAACTTAGCGGTCCCCCAGCTATTCAGAGGCGGGGCTGTGCTGCAGACCCAGAGAGTTGACATTCACACGCCTGTCAACAAACCTCACCTAGCCCGCTTTCCCCTCTCTTCCCTTCTTCCACCATCTTGGGAGGGATGGGCCCTGGAGTCAGTCATGCTTCAGTCTTTCCTGTCCTGGAATATACAAGGCCCAGAGCCGTGAAAAGAGCACACACTCGTGGGCACTGTAGCTCTTGGGCCTGGCTATCCCTGGGACTCTAACTGTCCATCTACTGCCAACACTCTGACACCAGGTTCCTGCCTGGGATGGCCTCTCCACCCAGGAGGTGCGCGGAACACATTTGTCAAGTTAAATGAGCTATTTTATTTTATTTTTAAATAAATAAAGGGGGACAGAAGGGGAGAGAGAAGGAGAGGGAGAGGGAATCTTGAGCAGACTCCGCCCTGAGCGTGGAGCCCAAAGCAAGACTCCAGGCAGGGCTTGATCCCATTGTGAGATCATGACCCCAGCCGAAACCAAGAGTCAGAGGCTCCACGGACTAAGCCACCCAGGCACCCCTTAAGATTTTATTTGTAAATAATCTCTACACCCAGTATGGGACTTGAACTCAGCCCAAGATCAAGAGACGCCTGCTCTGGTGGTGGCTACTTTTAGATTCTGGCAGAAATTAGGGTTGCCTTTTGTTTAGGGGTATCTAAAAAAATAATTTCTGAAAATCTGGGAAGTATCACTGGATAGGAGTGGGGTGGGGATGGAGGGATTGGGATGCAAGTGGTGTGCTTTTGCAGGTGTTCCCAGGGATACAGAAGATGAATATTAAGTCAGGCAGCAGGCCTAGCTCAGGAAAAGTCCAGGTGTTTCTCAAGGTGGACGGGTTTATGTACCCACCCCCAAACCCCTGCCTGGCCACTCATCTCCTAATGGGAAGAGGTGGACATGGGGCGAGGGGCAGGCTGGGAGATGGGGGCGGAGGCAGAAAAAGGCGGGAACCTTAGGTCTGCTTTTTTTCTGAGTCTGGGGCCTGAGAGCTCCCAGACCGTGGGATTCCGGTCCTGGCCTCACAGTCCGCCCACTGGGTGCCCAGACTGCAGTATGGCCTTTTAAGATTCCATCCTTAGCCTGTGGCACTCTCCCACCCCAGGCCTGGGAGAAAAGCTGAGGTCTGGGCCCATCCCTGGTCTCCGGCCCCTAGTGGGCGGAGCCGGGAGGCCGGGACTCTGGCTTCTGGTTGTCTGTTTTTAAATTTAGTACATTCCTCAGCCCTGCCTGCTGACTGCGGGGAGGCTAAGTCTGGGGTTCCGGGCCAGGATTACTGGCTGGGGGAGTTCCTAGGGCCTTCCCGTAAGGTCTCCCCTGCAGGTGCAAGCCTGGAGGAACCAGCCTCCCTCCTGGCCCTGGGAAAGTCCTTTTCTGTTTCTAATGTCCATCCAGCCTAGAATGGTCGGTCCCCTCTCCTTGTTTCTGGTCTTTGCTCCGCACGGATCCTAAACAGTGGAACGGGTGACGAAGAAGGTGATGGAGTTGTGAGGCAGGAGGGAGGCTAGAGGAGCAGTGTGGGGGTGATGCTGGGGGGTGAGGAGCCCAGCCAGCTCAGCCAGTGGTGAGGCATGGAGCCCAGAATAGTGGCAGAGGCTAAAATTGGCACCTACGGGAGTGCTGAGTTGGGCTGGGAACCTGCTGCTGCAGCCGGGGCGGGAGCCGCTGGCTCTGGGCTGGGCCTCCTCGCCCCCCTCCCCGCACACCTGCGGGGGCCGGAAGCGGGCAGGACCGCGCGCACGCAGGATGCTCTGTCCCAAGGCTCTCCAGAGAGATGGGAGAGCCTGAGAGGCAGAAATGAACTGTAATGTGAATGGTTCTAGTGTGGCGCGGGGGGGGGGGGGGGGGGGAGTTTCCGAGCATCAGGAAACGCAGCGAAGGTGGAGGCTGGCTCAGGCTGCGGCAAAGGGCCCCGAAAGAATGCCCCGCTCCACCCCGCCTCTTGGGGAGAGACTGGCCAGACCCCAACCGCCCCGCAGCGGGGCGGGCCGGTGTCTAGTCTCCTGGCTCCGGCGTGAGCGGCAACGGAGCGAAGCGGGGCTAGACACAAGGAAGGACTTCCCCGGCCTCACGGCCCGCGGGGAAGGGGGCGGGGCTCGGGGCGGGGCCGGGAGCGGCCGCGGAGCGGGGCGGGGCGGGGGGTGCTGGTGGGAGAGCTCTCGGGCGCGCACCCTCGCCTCCACGCCCGGTAAAGACCGGCCTTTCGCTTCCCCTGGTTTTCCCCGCCCTCCCCCCTGCCCTGCCCCCAGCGGCGAGCGGGGCCTGGCGGCGCGGGCAGCGCGGGCGGCGGGGCTCCCTGCAGAGCGCGCGGGGCGGGGGCCGCGGGGCTCCCGGGCCGAGGTCGGCGCGGGCAGGGCGCGCGGGGCCGGCGGGGCGGCGGCGGCGGCGGCGGCGGCGGCGGGCGGGCGGCGGCCAGCGCCCCGGGCCCGGCCCGGGGGCCCCCGCCCCCGGGCCCGCGGGCAGACTCGCGTTTGAGGAACTGCGCGGGGCCGCGCGCGCGAGCCACCTTCCTGTCCCGGGACCGCCCGCCGCCGCCGCCCCGACCATGTCTCGGATCGAGTCGCTCACACGCGCGCGGACCGAGCGGAGCCGGGAGCTGGCGAGCAAGGTGGGCTCGGGGCGGCCGGGCCGGGGTGGGGGGGGGAGTGCCGGGGGCGCACCGATCGCGCCGCGTCGCCCCCCCAGCCCCCGCCCGGCCCTGCCGCCCGGGAAGAAAGTTGCTCCGGGCAGGGGCCGGGCGGGAGGAGGGAGGCGCGCGTGTGGTCGGGTGGGCACCCCTCGGCCCGGGGCCCCGCGCCCCGCGCCCCGCGGTCGCCGGCGTGGTCGGCCCCCTTTGTCCCCGTCATCCGGCGCAGGGCCCGGCAGGGCCGGTTTCCCGGTTCCTCCCGCCTGCCCCGCCGCCGCGGCCCCCCCCTCCCCCTCCCGGAGACAAAAGTCAGCCCCTCCTCCCCCAGCAAATGGACTTTCCAGCTGTGATTCACTTCTCCCCTCGGGTGGGCGGGTGGCTGGGGTCGGGACGGCGGAGGGACCACGCACTTCCTCCCCGAGCGGTCACCCTCAGGCTCCGGGAGCAGAGGTCTTTGTGTCGCTGGGACACTTTCCTCCGCCCTTAGGGGCCCTGAGCACACCTGTTTCTGGAACAGGGGGTCTCAGGTCCCCGACCCTGTCTGGCCCGCCGGCTTCTGAGCACCCTGTTCTCCCGGCGTGAAACCTTAGGCTGACCCGCCCGCCGGCACTTTGCCTCTGACCCTCCTCCTCTTCCCCGCTCTCATCGCTTGTCTTGGGACCCATTCACCTACCATTTCCAGAGCCTGGGGTATAATTATCCTTGGCCCTCACTCCTTCCCAACTATCCTTTATCCCTTCTTTGTACCCAGGCCCACTGTCAAAGGCCATGACCTCTGCACACCCCAGACCCCAGGGAATGAGGTGTAGGTGCACAAGTTAGAGCTGGGAGTGCTGGTGCATGCGGAGGGCACCTCTCAGCTGCCGGGGCACCCACACTGTACCCATCATCAGGAGGGCCAGGACCCCACCAACGGCTGGTTTAATCTCTGGCTTCCCTCTGACCCCCGTGCCCTGCCCTGGGTCCCTGCCTGTGCTTGTCACCACCACTGTTCTCCCGGAAAGGGGGCAGTACCCTTTGGGAGCCCCGGAAGATGGTGGAAAGCTCTCCCCACACCTCCCTCCTAGCTCCTAGCCTGGCTACCTGTCTTGAGGCTAAGTTGGGAGAGATTCCATCCTGGAACTTTTCCTTCAGGGGCTGGGATGAGATTGTGCCAACAGGAAAGCAACTAAGGACTTGAGTAGGGCCTAAGACAGGAAGTATGCTGGAGCCGTGGGCGGCAGCCTAGCTGCGCTCTGCTTGGGCTCCTCTCACCCCTGCCCGCGCCAGGCCCCAGCCCTGAAAGTCTGTTTATTTTTCAACCGTTTGAGCTGAGACCCTGGAGTAGAGCCCGGAGGGGGGGGGGGGGCGGAGAGGTTTTTCCGAAACCACGGAAATTTGGTTCCACCCTAAAAAGGAAAGCCAAGAGGGAGCTGTGGGGGGCAGACCTGGAGAGGGGTGTAGAGAGGGGCTCTGGGAGGGTAGATACTGGGATCTTTTTTCATTGGGAGGAGCTGGGGGGCCAGATACCTGGGTCCTCATGCCTTGGTCTTTTTAGTGGTGGGGGGCCCGGGACTCCGGAAGCTTGGCTCTTTCTGTCCAGCCGGCCTTGGTTTGGGGAGTGGGGGGTTGGGGGGGCTGAGTGGGTGGATCTGAGGGCAAAGCGCCGCTGGAGGAGGGTGGTTGTCGGTTTGGGTTGGTCGGAAGGGGAGGGCCGCCTCCGGAAAGCTGTGGTTACAGAAGGGGGGAGTTGGTGCTTGGCCAACAAACCTTGGATCCCCCCTCCCCCCTCCCCCAGCACACCAGCTGTCTCCTTTCTTTTTATACTGTGGTGGGAAGTAGAGGGGGCCCTGCTGGAAATGAGATTATTTGAGGAAGATGGTCTCCCCTGCTACCTATTTGGAAGGATGGGTCAGACCAAGCCCTGAGCCCACGCCCCTGGCACATTCCTTGCCTGACACCCGGGAGCCTCCTTAGAGAAGGAGAAATTTGGGGGGAGCATAGCCCTTCTCCCCATCCTCACCAAGGCTGACTGTGTGGCCCCCTCCCCACGCTTCTCATCTTGTCACCCCTTCCTCTCCACTCCTCATTCTCTCTGCTCTGCTTCCTACCTTCCCAGGTCCAAACCCCACAGGCCCCTTTCCCTCTGGCCCCCGGCTCTTCCCCCCTCCCCCAAATCCTAACCTTCACATCTCTCAGAACAAAGGGTCCTTTCCTGTCTAGGAGCAGGGTTAGCGGGCACCTCCAGGATGGCTCTGGAGGCTGGGGTCCCCGTGGAGTCTCCAGGACCCCGACCCTGGAGTGTGTGGGGCAGGTGGAGTGGGAGAGAGGGAGAGGCGATTTCTTTGTTCTGAGTAAGGAGAGGTGGCTGGCTTTGTGTGCAGGACAGGCTGGGAGAGGAGCGGAGCTGGAGAGGAGGGGTGGGCGAGCAGGGAGGGGTTGGCAGGCCTAGCAGTTTGCCAGGAAGTTTTGCAGGAACTGGGGGTCCCTAGGAGGTTGAAGCTTGTAGGGGCACAGGAAGAGATGCTGGGGGCCATGGAGGTTTGGGACGGAGCTGAGGGGGGCAAGTCACTGAGTGCTGCAGGGGTTTGCTCATGTCTGGGGAAGGGCCGACTGGGCTCAGCAGAGGATTGAGAGAGGGGCCTGGAACCGACCTTGGATCCGGGAGGGGACAGATGTGAATGTGTGACTCCCATGCACGCGTGGGACCTGTGTCCGGTGTGTGTGTCTGTCTGTCCCCAGATGCTCCGGGTCACTGTTCTGAGTGGTGGTCACCAGATTAGGGGCTCGTGCTTTCTGGAAGTAGTTCCATGTTTAGCTTCCGTGTCTGGTTTGAGGGCTGACTAGGAGCCTGAGCGAGCAGATAGGTCAGGGCGTCTGGAGCTGGTAAGAGAAATGGACGAGAGGAGCTGCCTGGACCCTTCTGGGTTTGTTTGCGTCTCCTGGGGGAGGGGTGCCGGCAGCAGCTGCCCCCTCCCAAGCCAGCCGGCCTGCCCTGTGCCAGGAGGGCAGGGAGTCCTGGTAGCTATTGTTCGCCGGCACAAATGCCCGTCTGTTCGCCCTCCCCCCGCCCCTCTGCTGTCTCTCTCCTGACCTGACAGGTGTGGCCGGGCAGGGGGCAGGCTGGGGGCCAGGATGCCTGGGTCTCAGGGCCCCTGGCCTGATTTTATTCCCCATGGCCCTTAGTGCCCCTCTTCTGCCTGCCAGTGCACCCACCCCCATTGTCTGGGGCTCATCCTCATTCATCACGCGAGTATTTATTAAGTGCCTTTGTGTGTCAGCGGTGCCTTTTTGTGTTTGTTTCTGGCTTTGGTGCTAGCATTTCCGTTTGGCCACCTTCTCCTTGGCCTGCTGCCTTCGTCTTGTCCCTGGAAGCTGATGCAGGAACAGAGCCTGGCTGAGGCCATCCCAAGCCCTCTTCTCAGTCCCGTGGCCGGGGACCCACTGTCCCCCCCCAGTTCCCAGCCCAAAGCTCATCCCCAGGACTCAGGGCCCTTCGCAGCCTATGACTGCACCCCTGCGGGTCAGGGGCTGAGCCGCAGGTGGCTTGAATCCCAGTGCAACCCCAGTGGGACCCTCGGGGGCCCTCTGGTCACCGGGCAGAGGCCTCAGCATCTTGGGGAAGGGGCTGCTGTGAGTTTCAGCGGGAGCAGAGGTGATTCTGAGCACCTCGTGACTCCCCCCGCGGTCTTGGTGTGGACGTCCCTGAGGAGGAGCAGGTACTGCTGAGAGCTTGGGCCTTGCAGGGACTGGCACTGGCCCTCCGGGGGGGGCTCTGCCATCCCTGCTGCCCGCCGGGGAGCCCAGGAAGCCAGGCTTTGGCATTACCTTCTCCATGTTTCTCACATGGGAGGTAAGGTGCCAATTAGGGGGCAGACTGCCTCTGCCCCGGAGCTTTTGGGCCGCCAGCTACAGTGCCCTCTGCCCTTCACCCGAATTTCTTTCCCCAAAGTGACCAAGATCTAGAAGGACAATGGAGGGAAGGCTTGGGTTGGCGTCTTCTGGCCTCCGGAGGAAACCCTCCAGGGCCTAAGCTCATAGAAAGCAGAGGAGGAGTGAGATGGGGAGACGGGGTTTTAATGGCGCAGGGCGAGGGTGCTGCTGGGACCCTGTGTCCCTCGTCCGTCCTCCACCCGTCCTGCCTTCCCTTCCAAGAGCACGCCGACTGCCTGTTGTATGGGCTGCCGAGCCAGGTGCTTTTGAACGCCCTCCTCACCGCTTCCTGATGCAGCTGGAGAAGCTTCCGTGAGGCCCTGTGAGCAGGAGTGTCTGGACGCTGGCTGGGCAGGACAGGACTGAACTGGGCAGGAAGGGCTTCGGAGTGGTGGGGGTGGCCGGTGTGCATTGGGCATCAGGCCCGTGTCTCGCTGCGGGGTTTGGGGCATGGAGGTGAAGTGCTGTCCTGCAGGTGGGCAGGTACGTAGGAGACCAGCGGGACCATCTTAAGAATGCCTGGAAGACAGTAGGACAGAACCAAGCAAAGCCCATTCACTGCATCTCGGGAGCAGCCACCCCCCCCCGCCCCCGTGGCCGGTCCTGCGTCCATCCATCCTCCCGGCCGGGCACTGGGGCCGGCACAGACTGCGCGGGGACAATAGCGCTAGGCAGTGCCAGGGCCGTGGCTGCCGGGCAGTGGCCGAGGGGGGGCGTGCTGCGGCTGCGGCTGCGGGGGGGGTCCCTCAGCGAGAGGCTGAGTGTGGGGAGCAGGGGAGACTGGGCCCAGAGCCCCGGGTCCTCTGTGGGCCGTGGACACCAGGGAGGGAAGGGCCCAAGACACTCTTGCTCTGGCTGCCCCCGCCCTCCCTCCTCCTCCCCCCTCTTTCCCAGGTGAGTCTCCAGGAGGCCGAGGGCGGGGGGGGGGGGGGGGACTTGGAGCAGCTAGGGCCGATCTTCAGCACCTCCCTTCTGGAGTTCACCCTGACCCAGACGTGTTCTCTTCCATGTTGGCTGGTCCGATGCTTCCAATGCAAGCATAGTGAGAGCTCCGAGTTATTTGCGTCCTAGAGAAGGCTGGGAGTGCAGGACAGGAGAGAGGGGCTGTGGCGGTGAGGAGAGACCTTGGGACCTGGTCATTGAGGTCCCCCGTCATTCAGAAGGGGATTTGATCTTCTAAGGAGCTATAATTTGGAACAAGACAGATGGAAGTTAGACCAAAGGGAGAATTTTCTAGTGGCCAGATAGGTTGGTACCAGAGTAGAAGGAAGGAGGCCTGGAACACTGGAGGCTGGGGCTGGAAGGCTGGGCTTCCCTAACCAGGCCTGGGCGGGGAGGAGGGAGTGGGCTGTAGGGGGGGAGGTCAGGAGGGAGAGGCCATGGGCAGTAAGGGAAGCCACTGGGGGAGGAGGTGAGAAGGGGAAGGCAGAGGGGAGGGGAGGAGACTAGGAAATAGGAAGAGGAGGAGGAGAGGGGAGAAGTAGGGGATGGAAGTGGGGAAAGACCCTAAGACCTCCAGGCTTTGCTTATCAGCAGACAAAGCTGGAGCTTCTGAGCTTCTGCCTGGAGCCAGGGGAGAGAGGACCTCCCCGCCCCCTCCCCGCCCAGAGACCTCAGGGCACTGTGGCCCAGCGCCCTCTGGCCCCCACACTGTTGACTCAGCTTCTGCATACTTCCCTTTTCTGCCCAGAGCACAGAGTGCCCGCCTAGCACCAGCCCAGTGTGGTTTTCCCCACCAGCCTCTCAGCTGCTCGTGTGGGGGAGCCAAGTCAGGCCCAGGCCGAGGGCTCTCCCCAGGGCCCCAGCCAGTGTCCCCCACCCTGGGGCTCCTGCTCTCCGCATCAGCAATCTGGATCCCGCTCTGTTCCTGGGAAGCTCGGAAGTCCAGGGGGTGGGGAGTGTTCTTGCCAGCCCTGTCCTGTTGGTTACCCTCTCTGGGGGGACATCAAGGGTCTGAGGTGACCGCCGAGGAAGGTCCTGGAGTAGGTGGGAAGAAGGGCATCCCACGCCCTCTCAGGCTCTTGGGGGACAGAGAAGAGGGGGGGAAATGACTTGACCCACAGCTAGCTGCCGGGGCGGCAGGGATGGGGACCCCCAGCCTCTGAGGTTCTGGGGTACTCTGTGCCCCCTCTTGCTGGAGGCTGGAGCCCAAAGAAGGGTGTTGCAGCCGGAGGACAGAGGGTAGAGGCCAGAAAGGACTCGGGATGGGAGCCGGGTGAGCGGGAGGAGTGGGAGCTCACCCGGGTTTCTGAGGGTAGCATGAGGAATACAAGTCAGACTTCCTGCCGGAAGGAGACCCGTGGGCTGAGTTTCCTTCCTCGGAGAGACCAAAGCCAGGTCCAGCCTCCCATAGGGGCCCTGGTGGTTTGGGATCCTGACCCCTGGGTTGGGGGTGGCAACAGAGGCATTCCGGCCTCCAGCGGGTCTACTGAGGGGCTCTTTGGCCCCCCCACTGTGACTGCGGAGCCCGGCTCCAACACCCGTTGTCATGGTTATAAGAGCAGCTAACTCCTCTAGATCTGAAAGCGCTGGTGAGCTGGCACCCTCTGCCTCGCCCGCTCCCCCTCCTCTCTGCGCATCTTCCCCCAGCTCCGAGGAGAGCGTACAGCAGCCTGGGGGCGAGCAGAGCAGGGCTGGGAGGTGCAGGGAGGACGCCGGGCTAGAGCCGGGGAGATGAGTGCCCACAGGAGGCAGCCTAGCCGCCGGGGCCAGGTAGGTCAGGGGCCGGCCCGGGCCCCCTCGGACAGCTGCCTCTGACACCCTGCGGCAGGCCCTTCTTTGGGAAGGGGTGTCTTTCCGGCATCACCCCCTGGCCTCTGCCCTCCGCCTGTCTCTGGACACCCCGGGCACCTGGCATCTTCAGCCTCACTTCCTGTCTCTCCCACCCCTTCCACAGACCCGGGAAAAGGAGAAGATGAAGGAAGCCAAGGATGCCCGCTATACCAACGGGCACCTCTTCACCACCATCTCCGTCTCGGGCATGACCATGTGCTATGCCTGTAACAAGAGCATCACGGCCAAGGAGGCCCTCATCTGCCCAAGTAGGTTGTGTGGATCCTGAATGTCACTCTGACTCGGTGCCCACTGACCCTAACCTTGCCATCTGTCCTTTCTGCCCTGGATCCATAGGGTCACTCTCCTGGAGCCCCAGCAGGGCCCCAGGCCAGATGCTTGATCCTTCGCTCCCTTTCCTCCCTCCATGGGGCACAGCAAGGCTGTAGGGGAGTCAGGGGAGGGGGGGCTGGGGTGGCACCCCTTGCAGCTGTTGTCCGCTGGGTGTCCCCCGGCTCCGGAGCAGCTGCTGAGGGTTAGGGGAACTGCTTGGAGAAGGATCAGGAACGTCCTGCTGGTGGAGGGGGGGCGGTGGCCGGCCGCGGCCTTGCACCTGGTTCTGCCTGTCTTCCTGGGCAGAACTGGAAGGTCAGGACTCGAGGGTCCCCTTGCCCCTCCCTTTCTCTTGACTGGGTGGAGCCTGAAATGCTTGTCTCTGCAGTTTGGAGTAGAGGATGGGATTAGGACCCTCTGTCTCAGATTCCCAGTGTGACAGACAGACCGTGAGAAAGAGGGAGAACAGCAGGAATGTATGCGTTGGGGGTTAGCGGTCGGAGCTCCTGACCTTCGCCTACCTCGGAGGGCAGCCCCGTATTTAGGAGTCTGAGCAGGGCAGTCTTCCTTCCCTAGGATGCCGGCCTGCCAGCACAGAAGGCCCCTGCCCCCCAGTCTGTGGCCCCCTGAGGTCTGCGACCGGTGCTCCGGCTCTCGGTCCCTGCGCAGCTGGAGAGCCAGGGAGGTCTCCCTGCTTCCTCACGACCCATCTCAGAGTTAGGAGGATGAAGAGGGAACCCCAGGCTGGATCCCCCAAGACCTGACAGAGCTCCCCAGCGGGAAGCTTGTTGCCAGGGGAACCGGGGAGGCAGGCGGCAAGCGCTATTTTGAGAGCAGGTGGAAAGCGCTGGGGGTAGAAGAAGGGAGCTCTAGGGGAGTGGGGCAGCCCCAGCCCCCTCCAGTCCTCCCCTTCACCCCACCCTGCCCGCCTTGTATTTGTGGAAGTGAGCCTGCTGCTGGGTATTGTCTGCAGGAGTCGCAGGGTTTCCTGTTGTTGCACGCGGCGGAGGGAGCAGGAGAGGGAGAGGGCGAGGCACGTTGGGGACAGGGACAGCCAGCTGCCCCACTGCCAAGGCCTGGCCACTCCTCCTCTCCTACCCCGTGGTGGACAGAGTGTGGGGGCTGTGGGTTTGCCCCAGGCCTGGAGCGGGGGGAAGGTAGGGGTCAGAGCCGAGCCGCGGGGAAGGCCAGGAGGCTCTGGGGAAGGACGGGGCAGGGTCTGTCCCTGCTCCAGCGCCGGGTCCAGCAGCCTTTGAATTGCTTAGGCCTGGCCACGGTTCGTGGGCGCACGTGTGGCCCAGCAACAAGAGTCTGGCCTCCGGACGCAGCCATGCCGGGGTTTCAGTCCCGGCTGCACCACTAGCTGCCTGGCCTCTGGTGGGGGCGCTGGGGGCTGTCTGAGCTCTCCAGGCGGCGGGCCCCTCATCTGTAAAATGAAGATCCTTGAATCGACCCCCAAAGGGTTGTCAGGATCAAGGAACTGTGGGCCACGTGCTAGGTGCTCCGGGGGTGCAAACCGCCCCCCTGCCCCTGGCCCCCACCCCAGCTGCTCTGCGCCTGCTTCTGTCCCGTGGGCGTCCTCTTCCATCTGTCACTCTCAACCACCCCTGTGCTCCTTGAGCTCGTCTCTGGCAGCCAGGAACCCCTTCTTCCCTCCGGGCCACCCCTCAGGTCACCAATGAGTCAGGATGGCCTCCTCTGCCCCTCGCCTGATTTCCTGCTGGAAGGAAGGGGGAGGAGGAGGCGTGGGGAGGGCCGGGGAAGGGGGCGTCCCAGACGGCGTGGCCGGGGGCAGACGGGTGTGTGCACGTGGGTATGCCCCGTCCTGTGCCGCCCGGCCCCCCTCACCCTCTCTCCCCCGCCCTCCCAGCCTGCAACGTGACCATCCACAACCGCTGTAAAGACACGCTGGCCAACTGCACCAAGGTCAAGCAGAAGGTGAGGCGGCGGGCGGCGGGCGGCAGGCTGGGGACCGGGCGGTGACCCTGCCGTTCACCCTCACCCGCGTGCCTCACTGTGCGGGCCCACACCCTGCACCCCAGGCCTCGGGCCTGCGGCCGGCCTGCTGCTCGGGACACATCCCCTGGCGCGGGGCTCGGCCACCCTCATGCCCGTGGCCACGGTGCCGGCTCTCTCCCGAGGGGCCGGCCGCCCAGCTCCTGCCCCAGCCCGTCGGGGAGACCATGCGCGACACCTGTCCCTGGTGTCTCTTTTGCTCCATCCCACAGCAGCAGAAAGCCGCCCTGCTGAAGAACAACACCGCCCTGCAGTCCGTTTCCCTCCGCAGTAAGAGTGAGTCGCGGGGGCGCGCAGGAGACCCCGGCCGGGACCCCAGGCCTCTCAGCCTGCGGGCTCTGCTGCCCCCCGCAGGTCGTTCCCCGCACGGCGCCCTCCCCCCTCGGTTGGAAGTGCATGGTGGCCCCTCAGGGATGTCCAGCCTCTCCGGGGGCAGGGCAGAGTTCCCGCGGGGGCGAGGCTAGGGTTGGCTGGCCGACGGAGCGGGCACACTGCTGACTGGTGCTGCACAATGAGCGGAGTCTGAGTCCCTCCGCCACCAGCTGAGTCACCCTGGACGAGTCCCCTAACTTTCTGAGCTTCAGTGTGCTCATAGGCTTGTTTCGGGGACAAGATGAGACAGGAGCGCGTTAGAAGAAGCGCACGAGTGCGAGGTGGCGCTACGAGGTGGCGCTACCGTGACCTTTCCTCGACTTTCCTCGACTAGCGGCCCGGCGGGGGTGGGGTGGCAGAGGAGGCCTCATTTCCAGTCCACGAGCCTGGGAGGCCTGGATCGCGGGAAGCAGCAGCGTTGACGTTTGTCTGCTCGCTGTCCCCACTCCAGCCACCCCCCGGGAGCGGCCAAGCTCTGCCATCTACCCCTCCGACAGCTTCCGGCAATCCCTGCTAGGTTCCCGCCGCGGCCGCTCCTCCTTGTCGCTAGCCAAGAGTGTCTCCACCACCAACATCGCTGGGTGAGCCTCTGCTTGGGGAAGGGACAGCCAGGGGGGCAGGCAGTGGGGACCAGGAGGCCTGGGGGGTCGTTCCCGTCCCTGAGCTCAGAACCATCGACAGGGAAGGAGGACTCAGGGTGCGTGCCCCTCAGACCCCAGCCTCGGTTCCCCATCTGGGGAGGGGTCTGTCCCCCGCATTAGGGTGACACAGGCTCTCTTCCCTCAGACACTTCAGTGACGAGTCGCCCCTGGGGCTGCGCCGAATCCTGTCCCAGTCCACAGACTCCCTCAACATGCGGAACCGAGCCCTGTCCGTGGAGTCCCTCATGGATGAAGGTGACGGCCGGCCCGGGGAGGCCTGCGGGGGGCGGGGCGGGGCGGGACCCAGTGAGCAGAGTCGGGCTCAGCCGTGGGCCCTGCTGACGTCCAGGTGCAGAGGTGTTCTACAGCGAGCTGATGAGTGACTTTGAGACAGACGAGAGGGACTTCGCAGCCGACTCGTGGAGCTTGGCCGTGGACAGCAGCTTCCTGCAGCAGCAGAAGAAGGAGGTGATGAAGCAGCAGGATGTCATCTACGGTGAGCCAAGACCACCCATGCTGCTCTTGCTAGCCAGGGCCAGTTGTCTGTAACCTTCCTCCAGCCAGGGCTCCCCCCTCCAAGACCCCTGCCTCCAGCCCACGAGTTGCCATAAGGCCCCCGCCTTTTGGGGCTCTTGGTCTCCCAGGCCCCATCTTTACCCCTTCCTTCAAGTCGGCTCTCCGCCTTTGCTCCCGGCCTCTTCCACGCCTGGCACCATGTGGGAAATCTGGACGTGAGGGGACACGTGGTTCTTGCCGCAAACAGCTTACAGCCTGCGATGGCAGAGCGTAAAGAGAAAACATGATTAAAGAATCATCTAAGACCATACCAATGCAGAATGTCACCCTGGAAGGGACCTTAGGAACCTCCCACGAGCCCTGAGGCCCCCGCCGAGCCGACCAGTGTGGCCAAGGCACAGTCGGGTCCAACGAGCTGTCGCCCCACAGAACTCATCCAGACGGAGCTGCGCCACGTGCGGACGCTGAAGATCATGACCCGCCTCTTCCGCACGGGGATGCTGGAAGAGCTGCAGCTCGAGCCGGGGCTGGTGCAGGGGCTGTTCCCTTGCGCGGATGAGCTCAGTGACATCCACACGCGCTTCCTCAGCCAGCTGCTAGAGCGCCGACGCCAGGCCCTGTGCCCTGGAAGCACCCGCAACTTCGTCATCTATCGCTTGGGTGACCTGCTCATCACCCAGGTGAGGCCGGACCCAAGGGCAAAGGTGTGATCGGAGTCTGGGGGCGGAGGCGGGAGCTGGTGAGGCAGGAGGCCGGAGGGGGTCCCGGGGGTAGGGTGTGGCTTTGAGGGACATGCTGACCCAGCCCGGCACCCCGACTGCTAGTTCTCAGGTCCCAGTGCGGAGCAGATGCGTAAGACCTACTCGGAGTTCTGCAGCCGCCACACCAAGGCCTTAAAGCTTTATAAGGAGCTGTATGCCCGCGACAAAAGGTTTCAGCAGTTCATCCGGGTGAGTGGACCTCTGCAGGGCTCGCGCCCAGAGCCACCCCTAGTGGCCCAAACCCCGCCTCCTCTTTCTTGGGGGGCATGGCGGCTGCCGCCACCAGAAGGCCAGGTTCCCACCAACCCCTGTGGCACTTGTCAACAATAATCCCTGCGAGCGAGCCATAATCCCTGTTCACTTCTTTGTCTGGTTGGTCCTCGTAGTAAACCCGGGGCACAGTGCTCCCCATTTCCAGATACGGTCACCCAAGCCAGCGGGAGGTCAGCAGCCAAGTTAGGGCCGTCTCCAGAGCTTAGGCTCCAAGGGCCGTGTTCTTTGCCGTGCACCCCGCCCCCGGCCCCACGCTGGCCCTGAGCCCCACCTCTGCCCTTGTAGAAGGTGACCCGCTCGGCCGTGCTCAAGAGGCATGGGGTACAAGAGTGCATCCTGCTGGTGACCCAGCGCATCACCAAGTACCCGGTGCTCATCAACCGGATCCTGCAGCACTCCCACGGTGAGGGAGCCGGCCGGGCACGGCTGTGCGGGGAGGGCTCTCTGGGGTGAGGAAAGGTGACCCAGGGAAAGGACAGGGTCAGCCGTGGAGCCCGGGCCCACCTCTGACGATGGGATCCGGACACCGTGGGAACTGGGGCGGGATGGAAGCGGACTAGCTGGGCCTCATGCTGGCCCTCGGCACAGGGACGGAGGAGGAGCGCCAGGACCTGACCACGGCACTGGGGCTGGTGAAGGAGCTGCTGTCCAACGTGGACCAGGATGTGCACGAGCTGGAGAAGGGAGCCCGCCTGCAGGAGATCTACCACCGTATGGACCCTCGGGCCCAGGCCCCGGTGCCTGGCAAGGGCCCGTTCGGCCGAGAGGAGCTTCTGCGGCGCAAGCTTATCCACGATGGTTGCCTGCTCTGGAAGACAGCAACTGGCCGCTTCAAAGGTCGGCGGTCAGTGTGGCGGGCCAGGCGGGAGCCCAGCGCCAGATGTGGGGGGGGGCATCCATCCTGTGGGCCCTCTCTCTGCAGCCCGACATCTGGGGCCCGGGGGCAGGGAAATGCAGCTCTCTGTTGCAGCAAAGTCCGAATTCTGTATTTCACTGCATGGGCCACACAGGGCTTCCCTGTCAGGATGAGTCCTTGCGTGCCCAGAGAGCTACGAGTTTGATGAGGAAGACAGAGAAACTCCAGGACCAGGGGACTAGAGTGGGGCAGCTCGCAGGGCTGCAGAGTGGGCTTCGGGAAGACAGCCAGGAAGGCCCAGGGCAGGGAACTGAGCCGGCGAAGGACAGGCAGGATGGAGAAGAGAGAAAAGAGCAGAGGGGACCAGGGCGGGGGGCCCACTTTCCCGGCCTCTCTCCCCAGATCGCACTGGCCATGTCTTTCCTACCTAAAGCAAGGCCAAGAGAGTAGCAGGCCTCGGCTTTGGGCGTGAGGAATGAGGGCCAGAGTGAAACTGCTCCCCAGGCCTGAGGCTGCCTGAGCCCGCCTTCCCATGTCATGAAATCCCCCCTCCATGGGCTGGGGGATGGCAGCGCTTTACCGGCGCCTTCCTTCATCCCTTTCTCTCTTTCCCATCCCTCCCACGCAGCAGCTAAGAATATAAACCGTGGGGGTTAAAAATAGCAAGGCTGGAGAGCTTTATTTCTGAAGCGTTTAGCAAAAGCCCTCCCCTCTGTGTGCCCACAGTTTAGTAAGATCTCCAAGGTCAAAGGGTGAGCATGTGTTTTCTTGACTGTGACCTCTGGGTTTTAGGGACTTGACCTTTTGTCCGTGTCCCCCCCAGTGTTAAAGTGCGGGACTCAGGAGCAGAGCAGCTGGAAGGTGGGGCAGAGAAGGACGGTGAAGGAGGCCTCTGGGGTCGAGGGGGGGTGGGATTATTCAGCTGTGGGAGGGATGGCTGTGAAGCCTGACTGTCCCCTGCCTCCTGAGCACCGGGAGGTGCGGGCAGGGGCTTTCAGGTCAGGTCGCCGGAAAGCCCTTCTGTCAGCGGCGAGGCATGGCATTTAAAGGGCGGCCCCTCCTGCTCTGGGAACGCTTTTTACTCTCACAAAAATTCTGGACCCTTTCACCGGGAAAAATACATGTGCGTGTTATGTTACTACGTAAAATTATGCAGCTTTGGGAGGTTGCAGAGCCCCCGAGACCCAGCAGTGGACACGCCTGGGGTCTGTGGTCCCCCGGTTAAGAAACGGCCTCAGCTGGGCGAAGAGGGTTTTCCTCGGATGCACCGGTGACCGCCTCCAGTCTTCTCCGGCCGAGAAGCTGTTTGATGTGCGCGCAGGCCCCTCTCCCCCTGGCGTTTCTGAGCTGTGGGAACGGGCGGGTGGGCGGCTGCAACGGAGGAGGAAGCAGCCAGAGGGAAGAGAGGCCGGGCACAGAGTCGTCAGGCCTGGCCCCCGAGGACGAGGCAGGCGGCTGCGCAGGCCTCTGATGCTGGCCACTCTCCCGCCAGACGTCCTGATGCTGCTGATGACAGACGTGCTGCTGTTTCTGCAGGAGAAGGACCAGAAGTACATCTTTCCCGCCCTGGTGAGATTTTCCTCCTCCTGTCTCAGCACAGACCAGTGTCACGGGCTCTGCTTGCTTTTCTGCCACGCCAGAAAGAACCCGAGAATCCCCCAGAGCCAAGTGGCGACGAGCATAACCGTCGCTACGATATTGGGAGGAATAGAAACAGCTAACGCTGTGTGCAGGCACTTCCACGTCGACGCGGGCCCCCTGTGATCCCGTTTGTCGATGAGGAAAGTGAACCTTAAAGGTTTTGTTTTAATGTGTGTGTTTTTTAAAGTTTATTTATTTGTTATTATTACTGTTATTAAAGACGTATTCATTTGAGAGAGAGAGAGAGCACGAGCAGGGGAGCGGCAGAGGGAGAAGCAGACCCCCCGCCGAGCCGGGAGCCCGATGCGGGGCTCGATCCCAGGACCCCGGGACCATGACCTGAGCCGAAGGCAGACGCTTAGCCGATTGAGCCACCTAGGCGCCCCTAAGTTTATTTATTTTCTTAGTAATCTCTACCCCCAACGTGGAGCTTGAACCCACAACCCTGAGATCAAGAGTCGCACGCTCTCCCGCCCGAGCCAGCTGGGCGCCCTGATAAACCTTAATGTCAGTTAACTTGTCAGGTCACATGTGCTCCCAAGTGCCCTCTGGCCGCACCAGTGCCGGGGCTCTAAATTTATATTGCAGGTAGTCTCTTCAGTCCTTCGGGCACTGCAGAAAGACCGAAAACCCAGATACCCCAGGTCAGGGCTCCCAGGCTGAGTCAGTCCTTTCTGACCTGCAGGACAAGCCCTCGGTGGTATCACTGCAGAATCTAATTGTGCGAGACATCGCCAACCAGGAGAAAGGGATGTTTCTGATCAGCGCCACACCCCCTGAGATGTATGAGGTCCACACGGCATCCCGGGATGACCGGAGCACCTGGATCCGAGTCATTCAGCAGAGTGTGCGCGTGTGAGTGTGCATGGCCCCCGGGATCCTGCAGCTTAGGGCCCCAGGCCACAGCACTCCCTGGGGAAAGAACCCAGGGCTCAGAGGGGGAGGCAGGGGCTGGGGGAGGAGCACGGTGGCCCGGGGCGGGAGAGGTCACCTGGGCCGGCATATCCTGTGTGTTTGTGCCGCGACAACCCCGAGCACCTCTCAGGAGCGTGAGCTGGCAAGCAAAGGGACGCTTGGGGCCGTCCCATGGTGGCTCGCCTGCCGACCAGCAGGGCCCTCCCATGGGCAGGAACACCTCGGGCTGTAGGCAGTGGGCAGTTACTTGGATCATGTTGCATTTTACCGTTATTTTCTAAAAACAAATGAACAAGGGAATGAAGTCATTAAAACTAGAGTGAAACCCCCATGGTCGAGGCAAGAAGGAAACCGTTCCGTATGCTAATAAGGCAGCCAACCTCGAGCTTCTGGGGGACGTATGTAGGATTTGAGGCCCTCGACTGTGTGTCTCTTTTGATGAAAAAAGGAAAATGCACGTAGAGCGTTCAAAACGGATTCTTGAAGATTATGCCAAAAAAAAAGAAACGCAATCAGGATACTTGTCAATTTTTTTATCTTTTAGAAATGGATTTTCTCCACTTTGTAACATGTAAACTTTTTTTTTTTACTTCTGCAGTTTAGACTTTGGAACAAATTTTTCAGAAATGCGTGCCAAAGTATGACCTTGCCTGTTCTAGGAAAACCATGCCAAGTACTTGTCCTATTGGCAGTAGATCCATGGGGGCCTCTCTGTTAACAGTATTAATGTCTGTCACTGTGAAAATTATAATCAATACTCTGTAATCGATGTATCAAGCTTCTGCCATGTTCAAAGCATTGTTATGTTTTTTCATTTAATCCTGACAAAAAAAAAAGCCAGTGAGGAAGAGTGACATCATACCCATTTTTCAGATGAGAAGTAGAGGGCTACCACCGGGTGAATAGTGGGGCCTGGATCTGGGCCCAGGTTGCTTCGCGCCGAGGGTGTAGTGACCGTCCTTGTGGTGCAACCCCTGCAGGTGGCCCATGGAGAGGCACACGCACCGGGAAATTCGGATGATGGGTGTGAAGAAAAGCAGGGGGTCGGGAGTGAGTGAAGCCAGGGCTTGGGGCTGGTGAGTCTTACAGGGAGGCACCGAGCATGTTCAGGAAGGAGGCTGATTCCTGATCTCTCAACCCCACCCAACCTGTGACCTCTCTAGGTGCCCATCCAGAGAGGACTTCCCCCTGATTGAGACAGAGCACGAGGCTTACCTGCGCCGAATCAAGAGTGAGTCCACCCACAGAGCTCTTTAAGTAATTTATAATACGTCCCCGCGATGATGGAATACGATGGAACTGGTTGAAATGTGCCAATGCTGGGGAGGGCTGATGCAGACCCATAACCAGAATGTACTGTGAAGAAAAAAGAGCCAGGTTTAACACAACAGAGGATGTGTGCTACCTCTGGGGTAAAAATAATGGGGGTCGGGTATGTGTCACATGTGGTAGGTGTGTGTGTGTGTGTGGCGTCTCTAGAAGGAGAGCTGGGAAGACCAGGGTTGAGACATTAATCTACTTTTTTTACTTTTATTAGAGTATGAACTAACTGCTATACAAAAAGACCAACAAAAATCAGTTTCTTAAACAAGGTAGAAGATCGTTTCTCTATAGTCCACAAGTGGGAAGTACAGGGTAGTCGGTACGCCTCTGCCATCTTCATCATAAAGATTCCCCACCTCCCTGTCCAAAGTGGCTACTCTAGCTCCTGCTATCACATCTGCATCCCAGCTAGCAGGGAGGTGGAAGGGAACAGGGAGAGTTTATACCCTTTTTTTTCTTTTTTAAAGATTGTATTTTATTTTATTTATATATATAAAATTTATATTTTATATATATAAATATAAAACATATTACATGTGGGGCCTGGACTCAAGAGTCGCATGCTCTATTGACTAAGCCCGCAAGGTGCCCCTTAAGATTTTATTTTTAAGTAGTCTGTACACCCAAGGTGGGGCTCAAACTCACAACCCCAAGATCAAGAGTCACACGCTCCACTGACTGAGCCAGCCAGGTGCCTCTATACCCTTTTCTTTAAAGGGCCAATCCGGAGAGACAGTCATGTCTGTTGACCACAGTTTAGTCCCATGGCAATGTCTGGCTGCAGGTCAGGTTTAATTGGGCAGCCACATGCCCAGATGAAATTTGTAGGGACTCTCCAATTAAAGGAAGATGGGAGAATGAAAGTGGTGGGCATCTGCAGTTCTGGCCACAGATCATGTTAGTTTTGCTTTTAAAATAAAAGTCCAGGGGCGCCTGGCTGGCTCCGTGAGTAGAGCCTGTGACTCTTGATCTCGGGGTCATGCGTTTGAGCCCCATGTTGGGCATGGAGCCTACTTAAAAAAAAAGAAAGTTCATGTATTACTTTTCCCCAAAAAAGTGTTTTCTTTTTTGTAAATGCCAGAAATCCAGAATTAAGTACTATGTTGAGTGCAGCCGTGGCCGCCAGGCCCTTGGGCCACCCTTCCAGCACGGCTCTCTGGCTGCGCCCCCCCATAACACCGCCCTGCCTCCCCCCGCCCCCACCGTGTGCTCACCTGTTCCGTATCCACAGTGGAGCTGCAACAGAAAGACCAGGCCCTGGTTGAGCTGCTGCAGGAGAAGGTCGGGCTGTTCGCCGAAATGACCCATTTCCAGGTGGAGGAGGATGGTGGTGGGTTGACCCTGCCCGCCCTACCCAGGGGCCTTTTCCGCTCCGAGTCCCTGGAGTCCCCCCGTGGCGAGCGGCTGCTGCAGGATGCCATCCGTGAGGGTGAGGGAGCCCCGAGGGAGGAGTCCAGGGCCATCCACTTGGCCTCACAGAATAGGGACACGTGACTACACGTGGACACACACAGCCCCAGTGTCCATACACTCCCTGGGGCGCCAGGTGTGGGGAAGGTGGGGGGAGGGCGGGGGAGGCACAGTCCTTGCTACTGTTTGACGCCTTGTCCTGCATACGTTTGTGCTGCCCCTTCGGCGCCCTTCAGTGACCTCTGCCCTGTGGGCGGTGGTATGAGTGAGGGCCCCTGGGCGCCTGACTGTTACGCGTGCCTTGGGTGGAAGGCGCCCTGCCGTTCCCTGCAGGGTTCCTTGTGGCTCCTGGGCTTACCTCCCCCCCTTCCCCGTAGTGGAGGGTCTGAAAGACCTCCTGGTGGGGCCTGGAGTAGAACTGCTCCTGACACCCCGGGAACCAGCCTTGCCCGTGGACCAGGATGGCGGCGGTAGCACGAGTCCTGGGGTCACTGCCAGTGAGTGCCTGGGCTGGGGCCACGGTGGTGGGTGGGAGGGAGGGGCCAGGCCCTGAGGACGTGAGCTCAGCCTGTCCTTTCCCTTCTCCACAGATGGTGAGCCCAGAACCTTCAATGGCTCGATTGAGCTCTGCAGAACCGACTCAGACTCCAGCCAGAAGGTGGGTCTGCAAGAGGTACCAGGGCTGGCGAGAGGGCGGGAAGGGGCAGCTGGCCTGTGGACCCCTGACACAGAGCTGTGGGGGACGGGCGCCTGCGACTCCCCCATCCTTGCCTCTCTCTGCAGGACCGGAATGGAAATCAGCTGAGAGCCCCCCAGGAGGTGAGGTGGGGACCCGCTGGTGTAGCCGAATGAGAGGGAGGGTGTTGTGGCTGAGAAATCGGCCCGGTGTGGAGGGGTGGTGTCGGGCGAGTCGACGTCTGAGAGTGTCTGGACCCACCTCTGGTCACCTTGGGCAGCTCTCCCATCCTGAGGCTTGGGCCCTGTCCCCACCCTCTCCTCTGTCCTCAGGAGGCGTTACAGCGGTTGGTCAATCTCTACGGACTTCTGCACGGCCTCCAGGTCAGCGGGGCCGGCGCCAGCATGGGCAGGGGAGGAGCGAGCGGGGCGGCCTGTTCTCGCGCCGTCGGGGCCCTCCCCGCCGGAGCTCCCGGGAGCCGGGTTCCGATACGCCCGTCGGGGCCCCTTACGCCCCCAGGCGGCCGTGGCGCAGCAGGACACGCTGGTGGAAGCGCGGCTCCCCGAGGGCGCCGAGCGGCGGGAGAAGCTGGCCCGCGCCAACTCTGCCAACTCGCGGGACGGAGAGGCCGGCCGAGCCGGGCCCGCCCCCGCGGCGCCGGACAAGCAGGCCACCGAGCTGGCGCTGCTGCAGCGGCAGCACGCTCTGCTGCAGGAGGAGCTGCGGCGCTGCCGGCGGCTGGGCGAGGAGCGCGCCACCGAGGCGGGCAGCCTGGAGGCGCGGCTGCGCGAGAGCGAGCAGGCCCGCGCCCGGCTGGAGCGGGAGGCCGACGAGGCCCGCAGGCAGCTGGCCGCCCTGGGCCAGAGCGAGCCGCCCCCGGCCGAGGCCCCCTGGGCCCGCAGGCCCCTGGACCCGCGGCGCCGCAGCCTCCCCGCGGGCGACGCCCTGTACCTGAGCTTCACGCCCCCGCAGGTAAGGAAGCCCGGGGGCGCCGAGCCGGGAGGGCGCGAGGCCGGCGGGCCGGCGGGCGGGCGGCGGCGGCGGGGCTTTGGCCCGGGGCGCCAGGCTGCGGCTGCAGAGCGGGCAGGGCCGGCGGCGGGGCGCCCGGCCCAGCTCACTGCCTGGCCCGCTGCCTTTCCCGCCGGCCCGTCACAGCCCAGCCGAGGCCACGACCGCCTGGATTTGTCTGTGACCATTCGCTCTGTCCACCGACCCTTTGAGGACCGAGACAGACAGGAGCTGGGCAGCCCCGACGAGCGGCTGCAGGACAGCAGCGACGCGGACACGGGCAGCGAGGAGGAGGGGGGCAGCCGCCTGTCCCCGCCCCACAGTCCGCGAGGTGAGGCGCCCGTGCACGTGGGCTGCCGCCCGCGGCCGTGTGTGCTGGTGCGGGGGGCACTTGGGGGGCCGCAGTCACCGCCGAGGGCTACGGAACCTGTAAGTCTGGCGCGGGGCACGCAGGGCGCACGTCCTGCCTCTTCCGGAGCTGAGCGGGCAGCCGAGCGCTGCGGGAAGCAAAGAATGTGGGAGCCGCTCCAGTAAGTCTGTGATGCCAACCTTGGCAAGTAGATGCCGGGTTTTTTTAAGATTTCATTTGTCAGCGAGCGAGCGAGCGAGCGAGCACAAGCAGGGCGAGCGGCAGAGGCAGAGGCAGAGGGCGAAGCAGGCTCCCCGCGAGCAGGGGGCCCGATGCGGGGCTCGATCCCCGGAGCCTGGGACCATGACCTGAGCCGAGGGCAGACGCTTAACGACTGAGCCCCCCAGGGGCCCCTAAACGTAGATTTCTAAGGAAGAGAAACTTTTAAGACTGTCAGCGTTCTTACAGTAGATTCAAGAAATACAAAATAACCAAAAGCTAGTGTGACTTACGTTTTGTATGTTCCTAGCCGCAGGGTACCTTCTGTCGTCGGGAGGATCCAGAGCAGGCAGGTGTGGGCGCGGGCCTCGCTCTGCGGTCGGGCCTGCCCCGCCGCCTCGCCGCTTGGGCCGCCATGGGGTCCTCTTGGCGCAGGGGTGCAGCTGCCCGGGGGAGCCTGTGCCGTCCCGCTAACTCTGCCCGTCCCCCCTCAGACTTCACCCGAATGCAGGACATCCCGGAAGAGATCGAGAGTCGCGACGGGGAGCCTGTGGCTTCAGAGAGCTAAGGGGGCCCCTGCCCCGTCCGGTGCCCCCAGGAAGAACACAGCGAGGGACGCGGACCTTGGGGACTGCAACCTGCCAATGGCGAGGGCACATTCAAAAGAACTGCTGACCCCCTGCCAGCTCTTGGGCTCCTCGGACACCTGCGGCCCCCGGGAAGCTGCAGGGCTTGGGCCACAGTGCCCCCTGCTGGCATCCGGGAGCTACACCGCAGATGCCACGTTTTCATGCCTTCTTCCCTCTACTTTAGGAAAATTTATTTATTTATTGTTTATTAGTTACACAGGGAGTGGGGAGATTTAGAGGACCAGGGACACGGGAACCAAGCCATAGGGATCGGGGGCCTTGTCCTGTAACACTACTGGGGTTTATCAGGCTTAACCCCGCGGCCGCTGGGTTCTAGCCCCGACGCGCCTCCCCAGCAACACCGTCTTTGGGGAGAGGCTGCTGCGCCGCCAGACCCTTCCGGAAGGGCTGTGGGCGGCCGTGCCCCCTCCCCTCCCCCGCTAACTGCTGTTCTCCCTTCTCTCCATCCTCGCTGGAGAGCCCAGGGAGACAGCCTGGCTCCCCGGAGTCGGAGGCAATGGAGTAGAGGTCGAGGGGGCCACGATGGCTCTGTTGGGGGGTGAGGGGAAAGCCCACGGGACCAGAATGTTTTTTGTTGTTGTTTTCTTTTTTGTACCAAAGCCAGCTGCACGTGTTTTGTATTTTTAAGAGATGATTGTAGGCAATTAGAAATCACAGCCTTCTATTTCTGCTTATCAGAAGAGCTTGAGGGGTGGGGGGGGGGAACGGCGTCCCCTCATCTGCAGTAACGGGGGACCTACTCTGACCTCTCCTCCAGCCGTTTGGAAAACATGTTGTAGGGTGAGTTGGGAAATCTCTGTGAACCTTGACCTCATCCCCACCTCAGCAACCATGACTGAAGCCTCAGCGTGAATTGGGGGGTTTTCCAGTGGCCCCCCAGTGCCCACCAGCCCCAGCCATTTTCTGCCCATTTGATTGTTTAAGAAAAAAAAAAGAAAAGAAAAGATAAAGCAGGGAAAATTAAAGACCTGGACCCCCACGAAGTGCTGTCTCGATGTCTGCCTGCCCTGCCTGCCCTACGGGCTGGACCTGTCGCCCCCAAGGGAGGAACAGGCCGCCTCCCCCAACGCAGGCCCCTCCCAGAAGAAAGTGCCTCGAGCCCTTCTTGTTGGCGCCGATGTCCACAGATCCAGGGACCAAAATGAAGGTCACTTAGGTTCCAGGGGCTGCTGGGGAGTCCAGAATTAGAAAACTGGTCTCGGCCTCATTTGCATGCCCTGCTCAGAAATGGCGTCAGCGGTGGCCCCCTCCCCTCCCCTGTGGGCCCAGTTCCTGCTGGCCTCTCCCCAGAGTCCTTCATTTTCAGATTCAGACCCCACTCTGCCCTCGGTCTTTAGTGTCAGAGCCCTGGGGCAGCCTCTTCCAGGGGCCCTGGGTGAGAGATTAGGGCGGTTTCAGTTCTTGGTTTTGCTTCATTTCACTTCCTGTTTCTGGTTACTACCCCCCTGCGGCTGGGGGAGGGGAAGAGGGAGGGCGGCCACGCGGTCCACACTCGTGCACACACACACCTCCACGGGGGAGAGGAACTGCAATCAGCCGGGGAACGGGCTTGGGGACCGCCCGCACCTCCCTCCTGTACCCGCCCATGGCATCCGGCCTTCGGCAGGTGCTTTCTCATCCATTACCGGGTCTGGGCGGTGGGCCGGTACGGATCGGGAAGGCTGCCCGGCCAGGGTAGCCGAGCCAGGCAGGCGCCGGCCTCCACTTCCCTCCGGAGCACCGAGCGTCCAGCTCACGGACATGTGGCTCGGCAGCTGTCTGCCACGTCAGCTGGAAGCTGAGACCCCCTCCAGGGTGGAGTGGAGAGAGGACCACCGTGTGGGTGGGTGAGTCGAGCACTCAGACCAAGAAAGGGGAATGCAGGCTCCCCCAACGTGGTCACAGATCTGGTGAAGGATGCCGGTCAGGAGAGACGCGGGAACCTGGAGACACAGAGCCCAGGGCGGGTGTGGAGAAGCCCACAGCTCACGGGGACAGCACTGATGTATCCCCAGCACTGTCCCTCTGCCACTCCTCGACCCCGAGACATGCTGCCCACCTTCTTCTGACGTGGCTCTTTCTGGACATGAGTCTCTCGCAGTTTTCCCCATTCTGGCACTGTGCCCTCGCTAAGCCCTTCAGAAACCCAGTCTTAGCCTCGATCCTTCCCACTGCGCTTTCAAAGCTGTCTGGCTGCTTGCCGCAGGGAGCCAGGGCCCAGCTTCACCGCGGTGCTTGCCTTCCCCTCCAAGGAGTGCCCAGCCGCCTGCCCAGTCCTGTGCCGCACCTCCCCTGCCCCTCCCACCCCACCCCATCCGATGGTAGGTGCGCACGCAGTCACTCCCCTAGGACTTGGGCCTGTTGCAACTCCGTTAGTATTTACCTCCAGGCCCCGTGAGCAGAGATGCCCCCAGGGGAGCCCTCAGAGGAGTTGCAGGGGTGGCGAGAGAGGGGTACTTAGATGGGAGGATTTTCCATCCTGAATTGACTGGGAAGAGACCTGGAGTTTTAGAACAAGTTTAAACACGAAAGGGAGGAAATTAAACATCAAGAAGCTAATTAGGTCTCCTTAACATTGCTTAATGTGTTGTGAAACGGGCGGCTGTTGGGAGTCTCCTGCTCAGCAACGGGATGGAGCTAGTGCAGAGGGGGCCTGCCAAGGGCGTGCTCCCAGCTTTGCTCTGGGCCCTTGAGAGGCCAGAGTGGTTGGCTTGGCGGTGATGGGGGCAACGGAAGTGGGAGCTCCACCATGTCTAGCTTCTGCCACCTCCCTCCTTTCCAGGGGCTGGCCCCCCTTCTGACTGGGTCTCCATGGATATGGAAACCAAAGGCAGACCCACTGCCCTGGAGAACGCTCCTCAGAAGGGACTGGAGGGGCCAATCCCTCACTCAGGTCTTGACGTACAACTTTCATTTCACTCCAGAGTACGTGAACATCATCCCAGATGAGACCTCTCTGGCTCCCGGTCCCCATCTCCCAGCTGCCCCCTCTTCCCTCCCTTTCTTTTCCTCCTCTTCCTTCTCTCAGATTCCATTTTCCATGAAGTGTTAAGAGCAATAGCCAAGGGCGCCTGGGTGGCTCAGTTGGTTAAGCGACTGCCTTCGGCTCAGGTCATGATCCTGGAGTCCCGGGATCGAGTCCCGCATCGGGCTCCCTGCTCGGCGGGGAGTCTGCTTCTCCCTCTGACCCTCCTCCCTCTCATGCTCTCTGTCTCTCATTCTCTCTCTCTCAAATAAATAAATAAAATCTTAAATTAAAAAAAAAAGAGCAATAGCCAACACGCTACTTCAGGCACTGCTGAATCCTCAACACCCCATTTTACAGATCAGAAAACCAGTAGAGAGAAGTAACTTGCCGAGGTCCTCCACTGGTTCGTGTCGGAGCTAGGATGTGAATCAGGTGTTCCTGATCTGCACTGCGCGACAGGGAGGGACACTCGCACCAGTCTCCCACTCCGGTTCCCACTTCTCTGGACACACCTGAGGCCCCTCTTCTCCTCCCCCTTCCCCACCTCTCACCTCCCTATGCCCCACCCACATCCTTGACTTCTCTCCACTTCTCCCTGCAAATCCTGGTTAAAGGATAGGTGGTTCTTACACTTTCCACATCGGCTGGGCCGATGCCAGGGGTCCAGCAGCGCCTCACAGGGGGCTTCTCCCTGCAGGAGGCTCCAGCCTTCTCAGCTGAGGTCTGCAGGCACCAGGTTTCCACGGGCACCACTGAGATGCTGGAAGGCAGAGATGGCCGGTGGGGGGTGGGGGGTGGGGGGTGTTTGGCTCTGGCACCAGAGAACAAGGAACACCTGTTTAAGGTGCAGGTAGGGGTGTGTGGGAGGACAGACAGAGGGAAATAGGCACTGGCCTCTGATCCGTTAGTCTAGAACCCTTGGGAAATTCTCACAGGAGGCAGAAATGGGGCAAAGAATCCTTCTGTCCACACTGAACCGGAGGTGGAAGCGTGACAGGAGGTCAAGACAACTGTGATGATCCAGAGGCTTATTCTCCAATCCTCTGCCTTTTCGCTATTGCCATGCATTCCTCCCCATGCACGAAGACCTGAGCTCTGTCATACTCAGACCCCAGGTGACCCTCCAGCCGCATCCCGCCACCCCCGCAGGGGATCAAAGACCAGCCTCCCCGAGGGCGCAGGGGCCCAGGCTGGCTCTCCCCGTGGTGAATGCTTCCGCCCCAGCGGAGCCCAGGAAGAGGAGGAGGGTGTTCAGCACCCTTCACCCAGGTGTCCGTTTGTCCCAGTCGGTGGCCGCGGTCCGAGGGCCCCTCTGCCAGAGCGGGAGTGCGCGCTCCACCCGCCGCCTGCCTCTGTCCCTCGGGGCCACCAGTCCCACAGGCTGGCTCGCTGACTCTTGAAGGTGTCTGCCGGGGCCCGTCAGGCTCCTGCCTCAGGAGTCAGGATGGCACGGGGCTGAGGCAGCTCTTGCTGTGCCCCGGGCAGGTGGTGACAGGGGAGACGAAGCTATGGGTGGTGGAGAAAGATGCTATCGCAGGGCATCCGGTCAAAGGTCACCAGGACGCTCCAGCCAGTGACCACATGGCTGGGGAGCCGCGGAGGGAGGAGGAGGCCTCCGGGGTAGACAGAGCGGGCCACGGAGGCCAGCCGCGGGTGGTGGGATGGCGCCCAGGGGCGCCGTGAGGGCCAGTGCCGTCCTCTGCGGTTGCACCTGCCGGGGAAAGCGCATGGCCCACACCTCACCCTGGGCCCCAAAGACAGCGCCCACCCGCCCACACGGCCGGGGTGGCCACGCAGGCCCGGAAGACAGGTGGCTGTCTGGTCCTGCGGCGCGGCCGGTATCCGGCAACACTCAGCCGGAGTGAGGACGACGCCGGCGTGGACGGGGAGGATGCTGGCCCTCAGCGCCACGTCGCGGAGGGCACCTCCGAGGAGCCGGGGGAGTCCCGCGTGGGCGCAGCTGCCCAGAGGGGGACAGTGAGGGCCGGGCCCTCTGCCTGCCCGAGCCGGGAGCTCCCGGAGCGCAGCTGCCCAGCAGCCGGAGCATGGCCAGGTTCTCCAGCAAGCCGGCCGCCCCCACAAGCCCGCCGGCAGGGCGCCCGCCACCCTCAGGGCTACGGACGGACGGGACGGGCATGCCGTTGCTGGCACTCCGCACACCATCTCCCAGGCGTTGCCCCAGACCGCGGGCAGCGGGGCACGGACGCCGCCAGGCGGCATGAGAGCTGGTGTCTGGGCGCCTCCCACGGGGCCGGGGTGACAGGGCGCGGGCGTGTGCGCCCCCGGGGTGCAGGAAGGGCTCTAGCGGGCAGAGCTGGAGGGGGCGAGGGGGAGTTGTGCACTGTGGACGGCAGTCCCAAGCCTCCACGCAGGCAGAAGGCCAGAGGTACCCCGTCCGTCTGAGCGATGCAACCAAACTGGAGCCCCCTCTTTTCCTGACTGCACACAGAGGCCCCCTTCTCTGCAGAAAGTGCTCCCCTGGGGCCTGGGGGCAGGGGTCGGGGGACACGGGGGCCTGGAATGCGGACGGCTGTCCGAGAGAGCAGAGATTCCGGAGTCCCAGGTCTGCTCCTCACTAAATGTGTGGCTTTGGTAAATTACTCCTCCGAGCCTCAGCTTTCTTGGTAAAAATTGCGGGCAAAAGGGGCGCCTGAGTGGCTCAGTCGGTTAAGCGTCTGCCTTGGGCTCAGGTCATGACCCCAGGGTCCTGGGATCAAGCCCCGCATCGGGCTCCCTGCTCAGCGGAGAGCCTGCTTCTCCCTCTGCCTCTGCCTGCCACTCTATCTGTGCTCTCTCTCTCTGTGTCAAATAAATAAATAAAATCTTAAAAAAAATTTTTTTCAGACAAAAGTCTCTGCTCCACAGGATTGGTGTGATTAAATGAGATGAAACATGTGAGGGGCGCCTGGGTGGTTCAGTCTGCCTTCTGCTCAGGTCATGATCCCGGGGTCCCGGGATCGAGCCCAATTTCGGGCTCCCTGCTCAGCGGGAAGCCTGCTTCTCCCTCTGCCTCTGCCCTTCCCCCCCCGTGCCCCCACCCTGCTTGTGCTCTCTTTCTCTCAAATAAATGAATAAAATCTTTAAAAAAATAAATAAAACATGTGAAAAAAGCACTTTGTATGTTGCTATTTGCATGAACGACTATTATTTAAAGTTTGGGGTGTCCATTGCAGAAAGGAGCCGGGCATCACACAGCTGTCTATTGTCACCATGCCCGTGGAAGCGTGCCAACTCAAACACAGGTCAGAATTCACTGCAGCAAGTGACCTTGAGGCTAAGGGCTGGGAGGGAAAGGGCAGAGGAAGTCACAGCTTCCTGTTCTCCCCCCTGGGAGCACAACTTGTGGGGACCTGAGTGGCCTGCCCTCAGCTCCACTCCTAAGTATGAAGTGGTCCTGCCGTCCCCCACCGCCCCCCTGCCATTTCACCCTTTCCTGCTCTCGTCTGTGGAGCCAGAGGCCAGCAGCGCCCCCACCCTCTCCTCCGATCCCCGAGCTCACGTCAGAGGTGTGGGTGCTGAGGTACACCCTCACCACACCTCATCCTGTCTCCCTGTGATCTCAGTCCTAACTGGAAAAAAGGCCTCACCGGGTCTTCCCCGTTTGTGCCCAGATCCTTACCCTTTACAGAATGTGCTGGGATGGGGGAAAAGAGGAGGCGGGAGGTGAGTAGATAAGAGAGAGGGACTTTTTCAATACTCAAGACCTTCCTACCGGCTGCCTGCTCATTAAGAAGCCTGATCTTCAACTCCCTCGGAGCGCTGGGGGAGGAGAGGGGCCTTCAGGACAGACAACCAGCCACGGGTTTGAGGAACCCGATAGGAGAGACCCAGACTGGGTGCCCAGATGTTTGGGTCTTCCGGCAAGGGATGGGTATGAAGTGGGTGGCAGAAGGCAGAAGCCCCGTCCCAGTGCAGGGGAGCCCCCCAGGTGGGGCTGTTCCTGTGTGCTTCGTGTCAGTCCGTCTGTCTGTCGGGGCCGTGCGTCCTCTTCCAGCACCACCTTGCCAGTCTGGCAGTGAAGATATCTGTCGAATACAGGAGCTGGGTCAGGATTCCAGCGTCCTGCTCTCCATGGGAAATATCAGGTTCTTGTTACCTGTATTCATTTCTAAACAGAATCCTTCCCTTGGTCTGAAACTAGCAGCACCCCTGTGGTTATGCAGAGAGGTGATGCCACCAGCTGGCTCGTCTAAGAATGCCACTTTGGATCCTTTTCTTTTTCTACTATTTTGTTAGTTCATGTGTTCATTCATCCATCCATTCATTCATTCACTAACCACAGCATTTCTTGAACCCTTATTATGTGCCAGGCACTGTGCTAGATGCTGGGGAGACAAAAACAAATATATGGTTTTCTCATAAAGTCTAATACACTTTTTGAAATGGTTGGGATCTCTAAGATCATCTAGTTCAACTTCTCTTTTTATAAGGAGAGAAAGTGACTAGTCAAGGCCACAAGAGAAACGGTGGCAGAGTCAAGATCTGAGATAAAAGTCTCTCTTTTTTTTTTTTTTTTAATTCATGAGAGACAAACAGAGAGAGGCAGAGGAGAAGCAGGCTCCCAAGGAGCAGGGAGCAGGATGCGGGACTCGATCCCAGGACGCCGGGATCATGACCTGAGCCGAAGGCAGATGCTTAACCATCTGAGCCACTCAGGCACCCTGAGATAAAAGTCTCTTGACTCCTCGAATCTGTCTCTCTCCACAACATCCCAAAACCCTTTAGGCATTTCTTTCACCTTCCGTAGGGCCCCAAGCGCCAGTCCCTGCCCTTGGGAAGCTCCTAGGCTGCCAAGGGCAACAACAGCGCCAGGACGTGGACAGAGGGACAGAGACGACTCCTCTCTAGATGGTCTTCGCTCACAACTGCTAGGAGAGAGGAGGAACTGGAACTTCACCAGCCCGTTTTCTATCTCAGTCAGAGTCCCAGGACCTGTAGTGGTAGATTATGGAGTCTGCCTCACATAAAAAAGACTTCTAATGACTGGGCCTTCCCCTCAGTCACCTGAATATCCACCCCTCTCTTAGTTCACATGTCCCTCCAGCCCTACTTCCCTGTGCCCACACTCCCACGCCTTGGCAAAGAGGAACTGGGGAGGCAGGGGGGAATGAGCTGCAAGCCCAAGAGCAGAAAGAGAAGGAAGCTTTGGGTTTGCACCCATGGCAGAGACAGATGCTCCAGATGCTCCGGGGACTAGAAACGGTAGGAGCGGGAGACCTGACCCTAATCCAAATGCCCCCTCACATCAACCCAGCCAGCCGCCTCTCCACTCCTCCACACGTCTGCTGAGACCCCCTGCAGAAAATCCTGTGGTCTCGGTAAGGGCTATGGGAAGCTTCAATGCTCATGGGCAAGTTCCAAATCAATCTCAATCTCTCTCTAAACTTTATATTTTGGAGTAGTTTTAGACTTACAGAAAACTGCAAAGGCAGTGATAGTCATCTATCTCTTTCACTGTCCACATTAAAATAAAACTGGCAGTTGAGGCGCCTGGGTGGCTCAGTCGGTTAAGCGTCTGCCTTCAGCTCAGGTCATGATCCCAGGGTCCTGGGATCGAGCCCCACATCTGGCTCCCTGCTCAGCGGGAAACCTTCTCCCTCTGCTTGCTGTTCCCCCTGCTTGTGCTTGCTCTCTCTCCGTAAAAAAAATAAATAAATAAAATCTTAAAAAAATAAATAAAACTGGCAGTTGGGGTGCCTGGGTGGTTAAGTGTCTGCCTTCTGCTCAGGTCATGATTTCGGGGTCCCAGGATCAAGCCCTGCATTGGGTTCTGCGTCTAGCAGGGAGTCTGCTTCTCCCTCTGCCCCCCACCCTGTTCATGCTCTCTCTCTCTCTCACTCTCTCTCTCTCTAATAAATTAGAGAGAGAGAGAGCACAAACGGGGGAGCAGCAGAGGGAGAGGGAGAAGCAGGTTCTCCGCTGAGCAGGGAGCCCGATGTAGGGCTCGATCCCAGGACCCCGGGATCATGACCTGAGCCAAAGTCAGACGCCCAACTGACTGAGCCACCCAGGTGCCCTTACAGTCAGTTGGTTTTTGACAAAGGTGCAAAGAAAATTCATTGAAGGATGCATAGTCTTTTTGACAAATGGTTCAGTAACAGTAGAACACCCACATTAAAAAAGAGTGTGTACAAGAGACCTTCAATCCCTACCTCACACCATGCATAAAAATGAAACTCAGAATGGATCATAGATCTAAATGTAAAACCTAAAACTCCAAAACTTCTAGAAGAAAACAAAGGAGAAAATGTGTGGCCTTGGGTTAGGCAAAGATTTCTTAGATACATCAAAAACAATCTATAAAAGCAAAAATTGACAAATTGGACTTTGTCAAAATTAAGAACTTCTGCTCTTTGAGAAACACTGAAGAGAATGAAAAGCTGAGCCACAGACTGAGAGCACACATTTGCAAACCAGAGATCTGATAAAGGATGTATCTAGAATACCTAAAGAGCTCTCAAAATTCAAAAATAAGAAAACAGCTTTATTTTTTATTTTTTAAAATATTTTATTCATTTATTTGTCAGAGAGAGAGCACGAGAGAGCACAAGCAGGGGGAGCAGAAGTCAAAGGGAGAGCAGGCTCCAGGCTGAGAAGGGAGCCCGATGCGAGACTCGATTCCAGGACCCTGAGATCATGACCTGAGCCAAAGCAGATGCTTAACCGACTGAGCCACCCAGGCATCCCCAAAAAACAAATTTATTTTTTAAATGGGCAAAGTATTTGAACAGATACTTCATCAAGGAAGATATGGAGATGCCAAATAAGTCCATCAAGATGCTCCGTCCGCATCATTAGCCATTAGGGAAAAGCAAATTCAAACCATGACAAGCTAATGCTACGTTCCTATTAGAATGTCTAAGATGAAAAACTGACGACACCAAGTGCTAGTGAGGAAGGGGGGGCAGCAAAGCTTTCATGCACTCTGGTGGCGATGTACAATGATATCATCACTTCGTAAAACAATCTGGTGGTTTCTTAAAAACTTAAACATACACTTCATATGTCCTAGCCATTTTACTCCCAGGCATTTACTCAAGAGAAATCCATAAAGAGTTGTACACCGGGGCACCTGGGTGGCTCAGTCGTTAAGCGTCTGCCTTCGGCTCAGGTCACGATCCCAGGGTCCTGGGGTCGAGCCCCGCATCGGGCTCCTTGCTCACGGGGAGCCTGCTTCTCCCTCTCCCACTCCCCCTGCTTGTGTTCCCTCTCTCGCTGTCTCTGTCTCTGTCAAATAAATAAATAAAATCTTTAAAAAAAAAAAAAGAAAGAAAGAAAAAGAAGAGTTGTACACCGATTTGAAGTAGCTTAACATGGGCGATAACTCAAATGGATAACGTACTTACCCATCAGGTGAACGGGCAAACAAATAGTGGCACATTCGTACAATGGAACGCCACGCAACAGTGAAATGGGCTGCATCACTGCCATGCACGCAGCGGCACCGAGGAGAGAGCCCTGGCGGCGGCCAGGCAAGGCTGCCGTCCCTCCCCCTTCACCTCACTGAAGCATCCCTTCTTCTTCCACCTGCTCAGCATCGCTGGTCCATCCACGCTGCAGCCAAGTCCTGCTGGCCGCAGCCTCCGGCCCTTGCCGTGCACTCCTCCTCGCGATGCTGCCTCCATTTGTTCTGGACCGGGGTCCCCGCTGGGCTGCCCAGCCTGTGGCTCTGAGGACCTGGAGGCCACACACACCAGTAGGTTTCCATTTCAGATGTCAGGTGTTCATCTTCCTGAGGAAAGGGGAGGGGCAGATGCCTTCCTGCCCACGGGGATGAGCAGGGGCTCTTCCAGGGCCAGGCTCCTAAAACCAACTAGAGTTTAAGTCTTCAGTCATCCACATGGCTAGTGAAGTCCTGGGCGGGACCCCTGCTAAAGTCTACACCAGCAGGGTCTGTGCTACGACTTGCAATCTCCAGTCCGCCTCAGACGACGCTTCAGTGATGCGCAGCAATCCTTTTGCATGTCCTCGGTCAGCTTGATTTTTCACACCTTCATCCGGTTGCTCTGCGAGCCCCGTGGGTTGTTTTCACAGAATCCATGCCTCCCCGCCACCCACTTTCTAAAACATTTTTAAATTTTTTTATTAAAGATTTTATTTATTTATTTGACAGAGGGAGAGAGACGCAGAGTAGCAGGCTGAGGGAGAAGCAGGCTTCCCACCGAGCAGGGAGCCTGATCCCAGGACCCTGGCATTATGACCTGAGCCAAAGGCAGACACATAACGGATTGAGCCACCCCTGCCCCCCGCTTTCTAAAGAACGTCCATTTTGTTCCAGTATCCACCCCTCCCCTACAGAGTCCAGATGACTTGGAGGAAGCTAACTTCATCCCAGATCTAGGCCAATCACAACACAACCATCCTTCTTGACAGTAATTGGCTCAAGAGCCAAGGCTTCTGCTAATCAATACCCGGCATCACCCTGGTGATTGTCATTAGCCCACAGGTCGGTCCAATCAGACTGAAGTGGGGGAAGGATGTTGATTCTATGAGGAGCAGAGGTTTCTTTCTCCTGTTGGCCCTAAATGCAGGCACATGTGCCCCCAGCCCATGTGGCAGATTTCTCGTGATGGTGAAGGAAGCCAGTGTAAGGAACACCGTCCTGCGCGGGCAGGCAGGGTAACGCAGCGGAGCACGGACTATCTTGGACTTCTAGTTGTAGGAGAGAATACGTGTATTCTTGTTGAAGTCATTGCGAATTAGGTTTTCTGTTACTTACTTTTTTTTTTAAAGATTTTATTTATTTATTCATGAGAGAGAGAGAGAGAGGCAGAGTGAGAAGCAGGCTCCCAAGGAGCAGGGAGCCCGATGCGGGACTCGATCCCGGGACCCTGAGATTATGACCTGAGCCGAAGGCAGACGCTCAACCATCTGAGCCACCCAGGCGCCCGGTTTTCTGTTACTTATAATGAGAAGCACCCTCGTTCCAGTCAGAAGGGGATGCAAGATAGGTGAATAGTACTTCTGGGGGCAGAAGGAATCAGACATATTTGCAGAGTGTATTGCGTGCTATTGTGAGAGAGAGATGTCGTTCGGGCATACTTCCCCTGAGCAAAGCAGACTGTAAGCCCACCTACAGAGTTCGCGGGAAGCTGCAGCTCAGGGATTGGCAGGTTTCCGGGGGAGTGAGCAGGGGACACCACGGGCGGACAGTGACCACTCCAGTGAGCCTGTGGTTGACTGGTTGGCACCCTGAGGCCCGTGTCCGGGAGACCGTCTGGCTGTGAGAAGCGAGAGGCTGACACCGCGTGGTGTTCACTCAGAGGGTTCCACGGGTTTAACACAGGTTCTGATGGCTACAGAATAATCCGATTGGCCTTGTTGTTGTTAAGTTTGTGGAATCACTTGTTTATTTATTTATTATTCTCAGGAAGAAGTATTCCTCTCTCCATCCAAGACCAGTCTCTCCACCTGCGTTCCTAAACCCTCCTCTCAGATCCCGCTCCATCGGCTTCCCTCCCTCCCGGGTTCCCACAGACCCCTTTCACGGCAAAGAACAGGAGTCGCGTTGAATTGCTTCCAGTGACGAAACAGGTGTGACGGAAAGGATGATGTTGGTTATGCCAGCATCCCTGAAAAACCCTGACCCTTTCCCCGGCCAGCCTTCCCTGCAGCAGACGGGGAGCAGGGCCCGGGGGCACTTTTAGAGTCTCCGCAGACCTGAGCGCACTCAGGTGAGGTAATGGGACAGCACGGTGCTCAGGAAGCAAGTGTTAACCTTCTGGGCTTTTCTCGTGGCTCCCGCTGCTTCTGCCAGCCCCTCGGTGGCATTCTCCCGCTGCCCCCCGCCCCTGGCCTGCTCTTCCCGGGCGGAGTCTCACAGCCCCTCCGCCCTGACACACCAGCCCGGGTGACAACCACTGACCACCACAGTTCTCTGGTTCTGAACATCCTTGCAGAAGAGGGTCTTTCCAGTCCTTAGTCCAGTAGATACCGTTGGTTTGGTCAGCTGTGGCCACCGGGTCATGAAATGTGCGAGACTGTCCTTCCCGGAGGCGCGGGGGCAGCCGTCCTCCTCCTTCTCCCACAGCTCGCAAGGTGCCACCTTAACTGACATGGGCAGGTTTCCTAAACAACCATAAACGCACCCCCCCAACACAGAAAAGCTACCCAAAGCCAAGTCTATCCTGCAGAGGCCCTTCATCACTCTGCCATCTCTAAGTGCTGCCCATGCTTTTCTAGTTCTCTTGTAATCGGTTCCAGGGACGGTCCTTTGACATCTCACACCTCTGAGAAAACCAGCACCCAGACATTTGATGTATATTCGGGGGAAACTCAAGACAACCACGAAACATTTTTGTTAAATGGGAGGGAACAGAACGAGACCTCCAGATCAGCACCACATATTGGTCTAGTGCTCAACGTTCTCTCACGCCCCAGCTTTGTAGACAAGCCCCCCACCCCCCATGCCGTGGGGCAGCCGGGGGCAGACAGCGCACGTAGTGCTGGCCTGTGAGTTCCAACGCTAGCTCCCTGGCTCCTTAGGGAGTCACATCCTTGGAGGTGAGGTGGGTTCTTTGGCCAGAAAATTTGATTCCATCAATTTTGCATATGCAGAAGCTTTCCTCTTGCCACTGATCTTCAGATCATCCCTGAGATTGATCATTGACCTAAAAAGTTCCCCCCATGGACTTGAGTTCCTAAAACAATTTTTTTCTGCCATTATCTTTGTACCCGGGAAGAAGAACTGCTGGGGAGGCTGCCTTGCGGTGTTGATTTGAGTCTGACACAGGGCCCCATGCTTCAGGCCCTGTGTTTTTCTGGCACTCTGACTCCCACAGAACCACAGTGGGTTTCCTCTCCTTTGTACTTCTAAGGGCACCAGGTTTGTTTGTTTGTTTCTTAATAAAGATTTTATTTTTAAGTACTTTCTACACCCAATGTGGGGCTTGAACTCACGACCCTAAGATCACAACCCAGGAGTCCCGTGTTGCTCTGACCGAGCTGACCAGGTTCCCCATTTGTTCCTATATTTTACTGTTGTTGTGGCCTTCTTCTTTTTCTTCTTCTTTTTTTTTTAGTTTTAGTATTTTTCTTTTGACATTATTTCAGACTTAGAAATAGCCCAAAGAATCTCTGTATCCCCTTTACCCATATTTCCCAAATGTTAACACTGTGTTTTCACATTTGCTTTGTCCTTTTTCTCTCTATAATTTTTTTTCTGAATAGTTTGAAAGTAAGTTGCAGACATGATGTTCTTTTACCTCTAAGTTATTCAACGTGTTTCCTAAAAAACAAGAATTCTTTTTTTTTTTTTAAAGATTTTATTTATTTCACGGAGAGAGACACAGCGAGAGAGGGAACACAAGCAGGGGGGAGAGGCAGAGGGAGAAGCAAGCTTCCTGCGGAGCAGGGAGCCTGATGTGGGGCTCGATCCCAGGACCCTGGGATCATGACCTGAGCCGAAGGCAGATGCTTAACAACTGAGCCACCCAGGCGCCCAGTTTTTTCTTTTTTTGAGAGAGAGAGAGAGAGCACGAGCTGGGGGAGGAGCAGACAGAGAAGCAGAGGGAAAACTAGACTCCCCGCTGAGCAGGGAGCCTGATGCAGGGCTCAATCCCAGGACCCTGAGATCATGACCTGAGCTGAAGGAAGATACTTAACCAACTGAGCCACCCAGGTGCCCCAAAAGAAGAATATTCTTAAAAAAAAAAAAAAAGAATATTCTTACATAACAACAGTACAATGATCAAAATCAACAAATTAACAATGCTACAATAATATTATCTAACCTAGAAACCTCTTTCAGATGTTGCCAAATGTCCCTTGTAATATCTTTTTTTTTTTTTAAAGATTTTATTTATTTGACAGAGAGAGAGACAGTGAGAGCAGAAACACAAGCAGGGGGAGTGGGAGAGGGAGAAGCAGGCTTCCCGCAGAGCAGGGAGCCCGATGCGGGGCTCGACCCCAGGACCCTGGGATCATGACCTGAGCCGAAGGCAGACGCTTAACGACTGAGCCACCCAGGCGCCCCTCCCTCATAATATCTTTTGTAGCAAAAGAAATCTCAGATGTGTGACATTCAGTCAGCATCTCTTCATAGTCCTCTTGAGGCTGGAATAGTTCCTCTGGTTTTGTCTTTCATGACATTTTGAAATGTTATATATTTTTAAAGAGTAAAGGTTATTGTTTTTAAAAGATTTACTTATTTATTCCAGGAGTGGGAGGGAAAGAGAGTATCCAAAGCAGACTCCCTGCTAAGTGTGGAGCCCAATGTGGGCCTCAATCCCAGGACCTGGAGATCATGACCTGAGCCGAAATCGAGTCGGACGCTCAACTGACTGAGTCACCCAGGCGCCCCTAAAGGTCAGTTATTTTATATAACATCCTCAACTTGGATTTGTCTATTTCCTTATGATTAGACTTGGGTTACAACATTTTTGGCACTGTGTTCATTTAAGAGTATTCTATCAGGAGGGGCAGGACCTCTATTACTGGTGACGTTAGGGTCCATCATTGAGTTAAGGTGGCATCTTGGAATGTTTCTCCACTGTGAAGATACCATTCTCCCTTCTGTAACGACAAGTATCTTGTGAGGAGCTGCTCTGAGGCTATGTAAATATCCTGTTACTCCTCTAACCTTGACCCAGTATCTTCAGCATCCCTTGATGATTCTTGTCTGAATCGATCGTTACTGTCATAGTTGCCAAATGGTGATTTCGAAGTGGTGTGATTAAAGCCGCAGCCTTTTCCTGACAGGTGTGATTTCTCTGGGACAGTCGGTCCTGCAGAATTTGTTGCCCGGCAGGAACACATGCCTGAATTTTGCCCACCCCCCCGCTCCGCTCCTCACAGCTCTCATGAGAAACTGCATTTGGGAACAGTTATATTTTACGTATCATCTCTAAGCCCACTCATCATAACCCTCTGAAAAGTCATGATTTGGTGGGGGAGTGTTGCACTGAGAAGTGTTTTTGAGCAGCCAAGATGTTAGGGGTTCCCCCCCCTCTTCTGGCTCTCCCAGAAATCCACACCCAATGGTCAAGAGCCTGGTCGTGGCCAATCAGTGCATTAGCTTTAGTCACAAAAATCTAGTATGGCAAAGAATTCACTAGGGCCTAAAATTTGACAAGAAAGGGATTAATTTTCCTCGACCTGGCCTCAAGTACTTTCAGATGACAGGAATAGTTTTGTCTAACAGGATTACGTAACTGCACTTTTTCCCCCTATGCCTGGAACAAAATGTTGATCTCTTTTGGGATTGTGCTTTTCCTAAGGCTTTATCCTAAAGGATAAAGGATATCCTAAAGGATAATCACACACTTTAATATCCTCCCATTTTGCTGACGGGACCTCCAGAGCCTGACCCTGTCTCCTAGTTGTGCTTGGTCGGCCAGGAGTGGCTAGCCCACCGCGGCCAGCTCCGCAGTCCCACCGAGGGTCCCTGATTTCTCTGGGTCTTGCGCGGTTGCACCTAGCCAAGGCTCTCGGAGGCTTGCTCAAGGAAGTGGGAGGGAGGGGGACCCTGCAGGAGTCTAAGCTACACTGGGAAACCTCCGGGCTAGGAGGACACAACACAGATACAGGCAGGCCCCACACAGGCTGGAACTGGAGCTGTACGTGCTACCTCTTTTCTCCCCATTCTTCTCCTTCTTGATGGATTTCCCTTGTACGGTGACAGAAATTATAAAGCTATTTTTAGAACTGACAGAAGAATTCCTCATAGGAAATCCCTTTGTTTGGGAAAATTATTCAGTAAGTGCTTGAAGTAGAAGGTGGCACCCCAAAGGGTGGGGGTGAGCACACCGGAGACCCTGGGAAAGCCTGCTGTCAGTCTTTTCTCTGTCCTGTCACAAGTCCCACTGCTGTGGGGGAGGATGGGGCCCAATCAGCGAGACCCAGTTCCGGCATTTTCCATGTTCGGGCTGTTCTGCACGGATTCGGGGGAGGTATCCTGGAGGTGGGTGTGGGACAGCACCCTTGGGCAAGAGCACACTGAGCTGTTCATAGAAAGTGCCACCGGAATACGGAGCCAGGGGCAGGAGTCATAGGGCGGGAGGGGATGCTGACAGGTCCTGAATTTTATATCCTGCCCCCACTGTCGCTGCCTGAGAGGTGGCAGTGGATGGCCTAATAATACCCAAATGAGCCCTAGGAGGTGCACAGTCACTGGGATCCATATGCCAATTTTTTGACTATGCACCAAACAGGAAGGAAAAATGACCTCAGACCTCTCCACTTTAGAGACTTTTCAACCAGCAATATAACAAAGTAATAGTCTTTTTTTCTTTTTTCTTTAAAGATTTTATTTATCCATTTAGAGAGGGAGATAAAGACATGCGCAGTTGTGGGAGGAGCAGAGGGAAAGGGAGAATCCAAAGCAGACTCCCCGCTGAGCAGGGAGTCCAACGCGGGGCTCAATCCCAGGACCCCAAGATCATGACCCAAGCCGAAGGCAGACACTTAACCGACTGAGCCACCCAGGCGCCCCTATAAATTATCTTATAACTACAAAATATTAGAAATATTTATTATACCTTTAGTATTCGAAGAACCTTTTATATTGACTCATAGTGCCCTCACAACTGTGAGGCAAGCACTATTATTGCCTCCGTTTTAAAGATAAGGAAAGGGAGGGGGCACCTGGCCAGATCAGTCAGGGGAGTATGTGACTCTTGATCTCGGGTATGTGAGTTCGAGCCCCACATCGGGTGTAGAGGTCACTTAAAAATAAAATCTTTTTTTTTTTTAAGATTTTATTTCCTTATTTGAGAGAGAAAGAATGAGCAGGGAAGAGGGGCAGAAGGAGAAGCAGGCTCCCCGCTGAGCCGGGAGCCCGATGCGGGACTCGATCCCGGGACCCTGAGACCATGACCCGAGCTGAAGGCAGACACTTAACCGACTGAGCCACCCAGGTGCCCCAAAAATAAAATCTTAAAACAAAAGATAAGGAAGCTGAGGCCCAGAATTTGACCCAAGTTCACCCAAGTAAGTCAACAGTGATTTTGTGATTTGAACACAGGCAGCATGGCCTCTCGTCCATGACACCATTTTATCAATCCAAGAGATTTGGCCACAAAATTATTAGGACTATTTAGGGTGTAACAAGGTGGCTGGTTATATAAAACCCAGTAACTTTCTTTTATAAGAAAAACAATTTGCTTAAATAGAACTAAATGTCTTTTCAAAATAGCAGTCAAAAATTTAAAATACCTATGACTATACTTGCAAAGAAACAAAAGCCTAGATGAAAAACAACAGAAGATTTACTGGGGGCCAAACGCAAGAGTCAAATGGAAGGTCACACTGCACTCCTGGGCCGGACAGTCATCACAGTGAACTTGTCGATGCTCCCAAGTTTAAAAACAAAATGCTTCATCAAAATTAAAAAATGTTTGTTTCAAAGGATACTAGCAAGAAAGTGAAAAGGCAACCCACAGAGCAGGAGAAAAGACTTACAAATCACATATTGGAAGTACTTGGATTCATAACAAATAATGAATTCTTACAACTCAACAATAAGAAGACAAACCAATTTTTAAAAGGGCAAAGAATTTGAAGGCATTTTTCCAAAGGAAAGATAGAAATGGTAACTATCGGGGTGCCTGGGTAGCTCAGTTGGTTAAGTGTTCAATTCTTGGTTTTGGCACAGGTCGTGATCTCAGGGTAGTGGGATGGAGCACCACGTCACCCCAAGTTGGGCTCCACGCTCAGCACAAAGTCTGCTTGAGATTCTCTTTCTCCCTCTCCTCCCCACTCTCTCTCATTAAGTAAATAAATCTTAAAAAAAAAAAAAAGAATGGCGAATATCTATCTATAAACAACTAAACGGATGAGTGAGTTGTGGTCTGTCCATACAATGGAATATTTGGCCACAACAAGGAATGAAGCACAGACACCCTAAAATATGCATGAACCCTGAAAACACGATGCTCAGTGAAAGAAGTCAGACACAAAAGGTCACATATTCTATGGTTCCACTTATGTGAAATGTCCATAATGGGCAAATCCAGAAAGACAGAAAGTAGATTAGTGGTTGTCGTTAGCAGGGGGAAATGGGAAGGGTCTGATACTGGGTGTAGGGTTATTTTTGGGGTGATGAAAACGATGTGGAATTATGTAATGGTGATGCCTGCATAACTTTGTGAATGAAGCACTTCAAGTACCCTTTTGCTTTACTTATTTTTTAAGTAGGTTCCACGCCCAACACGGGGCTCGAACTAATGACGGAGATCAAGAGTTGCATGCTCTCCCAGCTGAGCCAGGTGCCCCAGTACTCTTTTAAAAAAGGTAGTATGGTTTATAAATCACATCTCAATTTTTTTTTTAAAAAGGAAAAAATAATGTAATTTCTTTTTCTTTTCTTTTTTAAAGCTGCACGCCCAGCATGGAGTCCAACTTGGGGATTTAAGTCACCACCCGATCAAGACCTGGGCTGAGATCAAGAGTCATCCTCTACCAACTGAGCCACTCAAGCGCCCCCTAAACAATGTATTTTCAGACTCCCAAAACATTGTATTTGGGGGTAAGGGGCAAAAGGAAAACAATGCTGTTTAGTCGGAAATTCTTGGGAAAAATAAACCTGTCAGAATAGGCAAGGAAACACAGAAGAGATGGGAATCCACTTCCCCAATAGATAATAAATATATAGAGAGAATTATTCAATAAAGATGCTGTAGCAAAAGAACAAATACATCAATGCAAAAGAATGAAAGAACATAATACTGTATATATAAAATTCCCTATATGATAAAGATGCTGTTTGTATGGAAGGGGCATTTATTAAAAGCTGAAGGGAAAACACGAATTTGGATTTCAAATTAATTTGCATTCTATTAATCCTACCAGGATGCAAACTCATTTGAAAAATAGCACCTCAAGCTATCCATTCAACCGAGTCTCCTTGCAGCTCCAAACCCCTCCAACACTGTCAGAGGGCCGAGTCCACGACCCACTCGGAGCCCGCGCCTCACCTCCGCCGTCCACTGGCCTTTCCGAGCCTCCCACCGGCGGCCGTGCGCCCGGGCCCGCCCCCCACCTCCGCCGTCCACGACCCGCCCCGAGTCCCCCAGGCGGCCGTGCGCCCGGGCCCGCCCCCCACCTCCGCCGTCCACGACCCACTCGAGCCCCTTCCCCCGGCGGCCGAGCGCCCGGGCCCGCCCCCCACCTCCGCCGTCCACGACCCACTCGAGCCCCTTCCCCCGGCGGCCGAGCGCCCGGGCCCGCCCCCCACCTCCGCCGTCCACGACCCACTCGAGCCCCTTCCCCCGGCGGCCGTGCGCCCGGGCCCGCCCCCCACCTCCGCCGTCCACGACCCGCCCCGAGTCCCCCAGGCGGCCGTGCGCCCGGGCCCGCCCCCCACCTCCGCCGTCCACGACCCACTCGAGCCCCTTCCCCCGGCGGCCGTGCGCCCGGGCCCGCCCCCCACCTCCGCCGTCCACGACCCGCCCCGAGTCCCCCAGGCGGCCGTGCGCCCGGGCCCGCCCCCCACCTCCGCCGTCCACGACCCACCCCGAGCCCCTTCCCCCGGCGGCCGTGCGCCCGGGCCCGCCCCTCACCTCCGCCGTCCACGACCCACCCCGAGTCCCCCCGGCGGCCGTGCGCCCGGGCCCGCCCCCCACCTCCGCCGTCCACGACCCGCCCCGAGTCCCCCAGGCGGCCGTGCGCCCGGGCCCGCCCCCCACCTCCGCCGTCCACGACCCACTCGAGCCCCTTCCCCCGGCGGCCGAGCGCCCGGGCCCGCCCCCCACCTCCGCCGTCCACGACCCACTCGAGCCCCTTCCCCCGGCGGCCGTGCGCCCGGGCCCGCCCCCCACCTCCGCCGTCCACGACCCGCCCCGAGTCCCCCAGGCGGCCGTGCGCCCGGGCCCGCCCCCCACCTCCGCCGTCCACGACCCACTCGAGCCCCTTCCCCCGGCGGCCGTGCGCCCGGGCCCGCCCCCCACCTCCGCCGTCCGCGACCCGCCCCGAGTCCCCCAGGCGGCCGTGCGCCCGGGCCCGCCCCCCACCTCCGCCGTCCACGACCCACCCCGAGCCCCTTCCCCCGGCGGCCGTGCGCCCGGGCCCGCCCCTCACCTCCGCCGTCCACGACCCACCCCGAGTCCCCCCGGCGGCCGTGCGCCCGGGCCCGCCCCCCACCTCCGCCGTCCACGACCCGCCCCGAGTCCCCCAGGCGGCCGTGCGCCCGGGCCCGCCCCCCACCTCCGCCGTCCACGACCCGCCCCGAGCCCCTTCCCCCGGCGGCCGTGCGCCCGGGCCCGCCCCTCACCTCCGCCGTCCACGACCCACTCGAGCCCCTTCCCCCGGCGGCCGTGCGCCCGGGCCCGCCCCCCACCTCCGCCGTCCACGACCCGCCCCGAGTCCCCCAGGCGGCCGTGCGCCCGGGCCCGCCCCCCACCTCCGCCGTCCACGACCCACTCGAGCCCCTTCCCCCGGCGGCCGTGCGCCCGGGCCCGCCCCCCACCTCCGCCGTCCACGACCCGCCCCGAGTCCCCCCGGCGGCCGTGCGCCCGGGCCCGCCCCCCACCTCCGCCGTCCACGACCCACCCCGAGCCCCTTCCCCCGGCGGCCGTGCGCCCGGGCCCGCCCCTCACCTCCGCCGTCCACGACCCACCCCGAGTCCCCCCGGCGGCCGTGCGCCCGGGCCCGCCCCCCACCTCCGCCGTCCACGACCCGCCCCGAGTCCCCCAGGCGGCCGTGCGCCCGGGCCCGCCCCCCACCTCCGCCGTCCACGACCCACCCCGAGCCCCTTCCCCCGGCGGCCGTGCGCCCGGGCCCGCCCCTCACCTCCGCCGTCCACGACCCACTCGAGCCCCTTCCCCCGGCGGCCGTGCGCCCGGGCCCGCCCCTCACCTCCGCCGTCCACGACCCACCCCGAGTCCCCCCGGCGGCCGTGCGCCCGGGCCGGCCTTTACCTCCTCTCTCCCGCCCGGGCGCCGGCGCCCCCTCGCGGCGCACCCCCGAGGCCCTGCTCTGAAAGCAGTGGTTGGCGCACAGACGTAAAACCAGAGGAATTCTTCACATGACCTCTGGGACGAACCATTTGCCTTTTCCTAAACAGGTAACAGACACGTGCAGCGGGCCAAAGTGGCGGAAGGTTCTCTCCCTGGCCAGGGAACGTGGCTGGGCTGAGGGGAGAAACCTGTTCAATTCCCTGACTCATGCGTACGGTCGTGTAGGCCGCTATCAGCCTGCCCACAACAAACATGGACGCCTCGCCCCAATTCCGCCTCGATGTGCGCCTCGGCAGCCATCTTTCTCAAGGGCAGGGCGCAAGCAGGAAGGCCCCACCCTACCTGCCTCAGCTAACGCCAGCCGCCTTGAAATCAACGAGAGTCCAATTGGAACCGGCGCTCTCACCGGAACAGCTTTTCCTCACGACCGGAAGGGGCTGTGCGTGAGGGCGTTGGGGGCGGAAGTGACGGGAGGGTGGTAGTGGGGTGGTTGGCGGGTGGTTGAGCAGAGCCGGTCGCCATGTCCGCGGGGAGCGCGGCACATCCCGGGGCCGGCGGGTAAAGCTCCGTGGGCGAGGGCAGCGCAGCGCGCTCGGGGCGGGGGCGGGGCGGAGGGGCCGCTGGGAGCTGCGTCCGGGGGGGGGCGCTGAAGTGGGACGTGGACGCGTCGGGGGCTGGGCTTTTGGGGAGAAAGCTGGTGAGCAGGCCTGGGGGTCCCCGAAGGAGGCCGGCAGGGGTCAGGGGGAGGAGGGAAGCGGGGACTCTCGGAGGGACCAGCCAAGCGGAAGATGAAGACGAGGGCATGTGGGAGTGAGTGGAGCGTTTGGAGGGGGCGGGTGGAGTGGAGCTGCAGCAGTGCTGTGTTTCGGAGGGGCGGGAATGTTAATCCCGACGGGAGGCTCGAGGGTGTAGAGAGGACGTGGTGGAGGGGAAGCGGGGTGCCGAAGCGTCGTAAGGGGAGAACCCGAGATAAAAGCCTTGGGCCCTAATATTTTCCTCTTTCTTCCTGTAGGCGCCGCAGCAAATGGGACCAGCCAGCTCCAGCCCCCCTTCTCTTCCTCCCCCCGTCGGCCCCGGGTGCGGAGGTTCCCAGCAGTGGGGGAAGCCCTGGGGGCTCCGCGGCTGCTCCCTCGGGCGCCTTGGATGCCGCTGCCGCCGTGGCTGCCAAGATCAATGCCATGCTCATGGCCAAAGGGAAGCTGAAACCGACGCAGAACGCCGCTGAGAAGGTACATGCGGTTGAAGGGACTCTGCTAAGTGTAGCTTTAATAGGGGCTGTTCTGTAATCCTGCCATCAGCTGTTCGTGTTGAGGAGAAAACAGGGTTACGGTAGTTTAAAGATCACTTAGTTTTGGAATGCCTCACGTGATACTTTGTCGTTTGTTTCTAGAGGCAGTTTTGGTTGGTTTGATTAGATTTATGGACCAAATAGTTGATTTTGTCTTCGTTCACTTAGTTCAGCCTAACTTCTCTTGACGTAATCCCGTAAAGGGACGATGTAATACGTTAGTCAACACGTGCATTTTCCCTGAAGTCGAAAGAGACGTTCAGGTAAATCAAGCGAGCTTTAAACTGTCTAGTCAACTATGCTAAAGAGTAAATACAAACAGTGTTCTCTGTAATTAGAATCCATAGGTTTTTAATGACTGCCTGCACTGTAATTGTGAAATAAATTGAATAATTTATATGTTGGTGGTTTTGCTGTTTTCACGCAAATTGAGGAAATTATTTGGTCATTTTATAGAATTTCTGGTATAATTAGAATTTCACGACTAGGAGGGATCTGAACTTTGAAGTCTTTAATTTATCCTGCAGTAGAAGACAAGAATCTCCGTACAGGATAATGAGCATAGTGCCTGTTTGTATTGCTAGAATGCATGCTTTGCACTTAAAAAAATTCTTTGCAGCAATTTGATGGGATGGATTACTGTCGCCGGTTCAGAGGAGGAAAATGAGGCTCGTGAATGTGAATTGTATAAGATAAGATCTGTCACGGCGGGCACATGTCTGACTTCAGAGTCACTTCAGACAGTCAGGGGTTTAGCTTTTGCTTGAAAGCCTCTACAGTTGGAGAATTCAGTGTTCTGAATTCCCATAAGCTCAGTGCTCTGAGTGTGTTCTAAGGCAGCTCATTCCATTATAATTCTCATTTAAAAAAAGGTTCTTTTGACTTCAATTAAAAATAGCCTTCCAGTGAAGAGATGGGTTCTGTGTTTGAAAATGCAATTTGGGTTAGTGATGAATGTGTTTATTAGCATGTTTGTGACAATTATTTCCCAATGTATACGTATGTCAAAACGTCCAGTTGTTCACCTTAAATGTGTACAATTCTTATGTATTCGTTATAGCTCAGTAAAGCTGGGGGAGGGGCAAGATGATACAATTTTTTGTTAGCTATCTAGTGTATGAGTATAACAACAGAATGGCCATTATCTGTCTGGATGTTTCAGTATTCAGGTTCTGCAGAATTGGTGGGAACTTTTAGTGAATTGGAAGTTCATTATTCATTGTATTTTTGTTTGCAAAGATTGAGTCAACTGTCCATTTCTAAGTTCGGCAAGGAAATACTAAAAGCACACTAAGGTGGAATGCTCCTTGAATATTAAAATTCTTAACACTGATGTTAATCATTTATTCATTTTTTTTCCTCTAAAAAGCAGTTGAGCACAGCAGGAGGCAACATGGTGCCAGTAGTGGCTTTAGACAGAATATAGGGCGCCTGGGTGGCTCAGTCGGTTAAGCTACTGCCTTCGGCTCAGGTCGTGATCCTGGAGTCCCGGGGTCGAGTCCCGCATCGGGCTCCCAGCTTGGCGAGGAGCCTGCTTCTCCCTCTGACCCTCCTCCCTCTCATGCTCTCTCTCTCTCATTCTCTCTCTCTCTCAATAAATAAATAAATAAAAATCTTTAAAAAAAAAAAAAAAAATCAGGGCACCTGGGTGGCTCAGTTGGTTAAGCGACTGCCTTCAGCTCAGGTCATGATCCCAGAGTCCTGGGATCGAGTCCCGCATCGGGCTCCCTGCTCTGCGGGAAGCCTGCTTCTCCCTCTCCCACTCTCCCTGCTTGTGTTGCCTCTCTCGCTGTGTCTCTCTCTGTCAAGTAAATAAATAAAATAAAAAAAAAAACAATATATGGATTTGACACCGGGATCCTCAGTTACTGGCTGTGGGGCTTAGACGCGTTGTGGGGCCTCAGTTTCCTCTTCTGATGGGGTTGGTGTCACCTGTGCAGTCCACAACAGTAGTCACTAGCCACATGTAGCTTTTTAAATTAAAATTTGAATTAAAATTTAAAATTTAGCTCCTTGTCACAGTATTTGGACATGAGGCTGTGGCTGTGTTGGACGGCGAGGTAAAGAACACCTGCGTCTTCACAGGAGGTCCTGTGGGATAGCACTGATAAGTACCTTTTTTTTTTTTTTTAAAGATTTTATTCATTTATTTGAGACAGAGAGAATGAGAGACAGAGAGCATGAGAGGGAGGAGGGTCAGAGGGAGAAGCAGACTCCCCGCCAAGCAGGAAGCCCGATGCGGGACTCGATCCCGGGACTCGATCCTGGGACTCCAGGATCATGACCTGAGCCGAAGGCAATCGCTTAACCAACTGAGCTACCCAGGCGTCCCTGATAAGTACCTTTGATGGTGGCCAATACTGAGCAGGTATTGCAGCTCTTTGCAAACAAAAATACAATGAATAATGAACAAAGATGAGATATTGTTGAGTCTATGTAGTTTGTGTACTTTGAAAAATGTATCTAATGCGGGGCAGCTGGGTGGCTCAGTCCGCTAGGTGTCCGACTCTTAATTTTGGCTCAGGGCATGATCTCGCAGTCACGAGATCGAGCCCTTTGTTGGGCTCCGCACTGGGTGCAGAGTCTGCTTGAGATTCTCTCTCTCCTTCTCTCGAAAATAAGTAAATAAATCTCATTTATTTATTTATTTTAAAGATTTTATTTATTTATTTGACAGAGAGAGAGACAGCGAGAGAGGGAACACAAGCAGGAGGAGTGGGAGAGGGAGAAGCAGGCTCCCTGCTGAGCAGGGAGCCCGATGAGGGGCTCGATCCCAGGACCCTGGGACCATGACCTGAGCCGAAGGCAGACGCTTAACGACTGAGCCACCCAGGCGCCCCAATAAATCTCTTTTAAAAAATGTATCTAATGCGTGAAGAAGTAAATTGTGTTTTATCTCCTTTGAGCACATTTGCCGAACATTGTTCCAAGGCAACAAAGGGTTGCGGAAGGCCATCTTGGGATGAAAATTTTTTCCGATAATTCATATCCGCTATCTGGAGTTGCCTATAGTTTAAATTGGGAGAAACCAGATCAGATTTTAGGATTTTGCTTGGCGTTTCATTCATTCTCTTAGCTCTCCTTTAATGGGGAGCAATGGGTTGTCAGGTAAACTTGACCGGTTTTCCAGATCATTGCAAGGATGGGACTGGTTGCATGTGATACGTTGTGGCTGCGGTGTTGGCACAAAGATAGCGTCCAGTTCCACACATGAGGTGCGTGGGTTGCTGGACTCTGCATCGTGCTGTGGACTCTGCCCTGTATTTTACTGTACATACAGCTAGCTGGTTGAGCTGTAAAGCACCATAACTTAGTCTTTTAATTTTCTTCCCGGAGATTGCAGCTTCTAGTCCGTAGGGTTTCTGGGATTATGCAGTCATAGAAATGCACACATGGCCTCCGTTCCAGAGAAATCTGATGATTGTCTTCAAGTAAATTGGTAACACTTGTGTCCATTTAGTGAGGTTTTGTTCGCTTGTTATTTCATCTTTGGAGAATGACCCAGGAGTGACCAAGTGTATTTGTAGGCAGATAAAGGCAGCAATAAGGTGATGGTGGGACCTGGGCAGGGGCACTTGTAAATTGAACAGCAGAAACATACTGTTTCATCTTACAAACTTTCCGATCCAATCTCTCCTGTAGCTTCAGGCTGCTGGCAAAGGCCTAACTAGCAGTAAAAGCAAGGATGACCTGGTGGTAGCTGAGGTCGAGATCAACGATGTGCCTCTCACATGCAGGAACCTGCTGACTCGAGGGCAGACTCAGGACGAGGTGGGCAGATGTCGGGTCCCTTTGGGGAAGGTGGTGGGTGGGCACAGTCAGGAAAACAAGACCTCTAACTACAGACAGGAGTCAGATGTTTATGAGTGGGTTTGGGTCATAATCTCCAAAGTCAGGATTGGGTTGAATTAACCGCAGAGGAACTTCTCAGTGAAGGTAAAGAAACAGATACGGGTGGATTCCCCTGGTCAGGTGAGCAAGAAACAACGGAATTGAGGTTTCGGATACAGGAGGGAACCCATTCCTGTCTACTGGTGTAGCGATTGAATGGGGAAGATCCATCTTTCTGCCTGCCGTTGACCTCGATCCACATCACCTTTTTAATAGAACGTTTCCCTTGTAGATCAGCCGACTTAGTGGGGCTGCGGTGTCAACTCGAGGGAGATTCATGACTGCCGAGGAGAAGGCCAAAGTGGGACCGGGGTGAGTATGCGCGTCATTTGCTTTGGGGAAAGGTTGGACGTGTGGCTCACGTTAGTTTCATGTTTTTCGTGCTTAGGAAATACGTGCAGATATTCGGTTAGTAGCTCGGTGTGTGTATATACGCATGCTACGTAGTAGAATTTGGGACAGCTCAAACACGTAAGGAGTTGGGAACCGTTTTCCTTCCTGTTGCTCTGGGGATTTTTTATTTCACAGGCAATATTTTATTGGAGGAAACAAATGATGGAAAAGTGTAAAATGAGATAATTGCTACATTTAATGTATACACTTCCAAATTTCTGTATGGGAATATTTCCCCCAATAAAAGGGTCTGTATTTTGTTGTAATCTCCCTTTTTTTAAAAAAAAAACCTCCTTTCATCAGGCTGTAAGGTTTTCTGCCGAATGATTTTGTCCCCCTATAGTTGCATCCCTCCCATGACTCAGTTTTGAGGGCAGGTAGGCATGCGACGCTTTTTGCATTGGCTTAAACTAAATATAATGAGGAGGCAAAACTTGGTCCCCACCTGAAACCAACATTTCAGTTTTTTGTGTGTACTGGTTGCTGTTTTGAATTTTTTTGTCTTTAAATACTGGTATTTTTTTTATCTATAGCTTTATATTAACTATGGTTTTTGATGATCTCCATTATTATAATCAAAATCGGAATCCATGCCACTTTACATTTAGACTCTAGAGTTCCCTTGGTGTGGGCCTCAGAGACATGGGCCCACAGGCCACCATCACTTTGCTCCTTTAATTTGGATAGCCGGGAGCACAATTGCCCATAACCTGTTAGACAACCAGCAGAAAGGAATATTGTTCTCAGGCCTCAGGTTATCTCGGTTGACTAGATGCCAATATTCATGAGCCCGTAAGAACAGATTTGATCGCTGTGTGGACCAATTAACTTGAAGCAAGCAGAAAAGGTTATTTATTCCCCAGCTATAAAACCATGTTCCTAGAAATTTGCACCAGCCATTTCCTTGTATGTAGTCCCTTTTACTTATTTGGAAACTGGAAACATTACAGATTTGATTTGGTGACCCATTTGGTTCCTTTGGTTATGACCAGTTTGGGATCATCACTTTATATTTCTCTTTATAGGGATCGTCCATTATACCTTCATGTTCAGGGCCAGACACGGGAATTAGTGGACAGTAAGTAATGGTTTGGCTCACATCCCACTTTTTGTAAAGGACAAAGTACAGGGCTGTATAGAATATGTTCGCAGAATGTTCCTCGTGGGTGTTGTAACTTGTGTATGAACTGCTTATGAGTGTGCTGGGGGTATAGAGAGGCTGAGGACCACATGTTTGGGTGTCCTGTAAAATGGATTAATATAGGGGTAATTGTGCATTGGCTGGGTCTGTCAATGGGTGCTAGTCAGTTCATTCATTCCTTCGGTATCTTATCTCACTCTGTTTTTCCATAGGAGCAGTAAACCGAATCAAAGAAATTATCACCAACGGGGTGGTCAAAGCTGCCACGGGGACGAGTCCAACTTTCAATGGTGCGACAGTCACTGTGTATCACCAGCCAGCGCCCATTGCACAGTTGTCTCCAGCCGTCAGCCAGAAGCCTCCCTTCCAGTCAGGGGTAAGTTTAGTGGAGAGATCATTAACCGTGTTGTCATTTCTGTAAAAGTGATATGTGCCAAATAATGTGGAAAGTATGAAGGAAAATCCTGAAATCCAACCTGAGGCTTACCTGCTGATGCTATCCTATTAATGGACCATTTCGGCTTCTGAGAGGCAGTGAACATCTGAACACACGTTTGTTTACTTTGATGTATTCTAGAAAGGGCACCGATACAGATCAGAGCATGTCTACACTGTACATTTGGAAGTTCTGGTTTGATTATGTGATGGCAGCTGGAGGATTAAGAAGGCTGAGTCTGGTGAAGTAAGACTCTGCTGATACAGTCCTCCTAGAAAACCGGGTGGGAGAGAGCAGCCCTCATTGGAGAACACCACAGGGCTGACTGTACGACCCAACATGCTTTGCTTGTTTCACAGAAGACTGTGCTGTAGGTTCTTAAGACTTACAGCTCTCGGGGGCTGTAGGTGCACTTAGTAGTGAGTCTTTGCTTTGCACCTGGTGAGTAGATTTTGCTGAACGGAGGAAGGTGTTAATGTTCTAGGTAGGTACATGGCCCGTGTAGTGCTCGTTTAAGTTAAGCTACTTTATAAAGTTTGTTTTTATGGGCTCATGGTGGAAATTATAGGGGGTCCTCATTTTGGCAGTGATTAAAAGTATCTGGAGGATTAACGTTTTTTGCAAAATAATTTTCAAGATTACGATTTAATTATGTGTTGCGTGTTTAATCTGCGGTATTCTGTTTTTCTACAGATGCATTATGTTCAAGACAAATTATTTGTGGGCCTAGAGCATGCTGTGCCCACATTTAATGTCAAGGAGAAAGTAGAAGGTCCAGGCTGCTCCTATTTGCAGCACATTCAGATTGAAACCGGTGCCAAAGTCTTCCTCAGAGGCAAAGGTTCAGGTTGCATTGAGCCAGCATCTGGCCGAGAAGCTTTTGAACCTATGTATATTTACATTAGGTAGGTATGGATGGCGGGGGCTGAGGACAGTGAGTGCTTGTCAGCTGCTCAGTACGGGCAGGAGTGATTCAAAAGGAGTAAGAAGATAGGTTGGATAAATAGTAACATGAGGAATGTAGGTCAGTACTAACAGTAATCACTTTAAATTTCTTATTTATTCATTTGACAGAGGGAGATAGCACAAGCAGGGGGAGCCAGGAGGGAGAGGGAAAAGCAGGCTTCCCGCGGAGCAGGGAGCCCAATGCGGGGCTCGATCCCAGGACCCCGGGATCGTGACCTGAGCCGAAGGCAGATGCTTAACTGACTGAGCCACCCAGGCGCCCCCAGTAATCACTTAATAAATAGTGAATAAGAACTGTTGAATTAGGAGGTGGAATTGTCTTTTAGTATTCAGGTTCTTGGGTTTTACACAGATCTGTGACCCTGAAATGAGCTGTGATGAGCCTAAAGTCATCTTCACCTAAAGCTATGGTGATATTAATGCATTTTACAGTTATTTTAGTGACTAAAATGTTTTTTGATACTTTAAAAGTATTTGTTTTAATGATAGTAGTTAGGGGTTAAGGGGCATATTATAAGACGTTACTTTGTGATTTTCAGAAGCTTAGGTTGGTGCTATGTTGAATACGTTAAATTTGTGTATAGCATACAAAGTGAAAGCAAAATTCTGTATCCTTTACTCTTCTCCTCTTTGACTTTTTGGTTCTTGTTTCTTTGCAGTCATCCGAAACCAGAAGGCCTGGCCGCTGCCAAGAAACTCTGTGAGAATCTCTTGCAAACAGTGAGTTACATTTGTGTGTCTGATACTCTGAAGAGCCACTGCCATTTGTCTTAGCTGTTTTCCCACCTGTATTGGTTTCCTAGGGCTGCCATATCAAAATTCCCTCACACTAGGTGACTTAAAACAACAGAAATTTATTTTCTCACGTTCAGGAAGCCAGACAGACATTCAGAATCAAAGTGTGGGCAGGGTTGGTTCCTTCTGAACGAATGCTGTGAGGGAGGGTGCTCCATGCCTCTCCCGGCTTACTGGCCTTTGCATTCTTTCCCCAAACAGCAGAGCTCCATCCTCTGCTCCGTTGTCTCCTGGCCTACTCCTGTGTCTCGTCTGCCTGTCTCTCGTAAGGGTAGCAGTCCTTGCGTGTAGGGCCCACCATGACCCAGAATGACTTCATGTTAACAGACTGTATCTGCAAAGGCCTGGTTTCCAAATAAGGTCAGAGTCTGAGGTTCTGGGCAGACGTGAATGTTGGAACCACTACACCATTCTCGCAGCTCAGATTCTCCATAAGGAAGACAAACTTCCCTAGCCAGGGTCAGCTGGCGTGCAGTTCTTCTTTAGGAACTGTTTCAGTGTGGAATTTTGAAATCTGGTACATCAGTATAAAACCTCAAGGTCGTCAGGTATTTAAGTAGTACTTTCAATCTTGGCCCAGTTGTTTACCGGTGGGCATTCCAAATTTTTCTTTTTTTTTCTTTTTTTTTTTTTTAAAGATTTTATTTATTTATTTGAGAGAGAGAGAGAATGAGACAGAGCAAGTACATGAGAGGGGGGAGGGCCAGAGGGAGAAGCAGACTCCCCGCCGAGCAGGGAGCCCGATGCGGGACTCGATCCCGGGACTCCAGGATCATGACCCGAGCCGAAGGCAGTCGCCTAACCAACTGAGCCACCCAGGCGCCCCCAAATTTTTCTTAACAGTAGGTTTAGCTAAAGTAAGGGTAGAGCTATATTAGTTTAAAACCAATTAACAATGCCTTTGGGCTAACTGCTTATTTGATTACCTGTTCTTTTTATTCTCTGATCTAGTAACCACACGTTAAACCAGTAGGGCCATTGGTACGGTCCTTGGCGGCAATCGCATTTGGGGGTTGCAGGTATTCAGCCTTGTGTTAGCTGGTATTTCAGGGTGCCCTTTTGGGAAGCTGTGTTCTTTGCTTTTGTGAAGTAACCTGATTTACCATCCCCTGTCTGTCTCTGTTGCCGCTTGAAGTTACTGATTCAGTGGGAATCTCATAATGAAGAACTGGATGGGGGGACATACTAACTCTGTGTTGAGCCCTGAGCTCCTTGAGGAGAAGGCCAGTAAATAAAAGAATGAATGAATTCTCAGTAGTTACACTGACAATTTAGGAATTTCCTAACCTTATTTCTGAATGATTTTGTACCTCAGAATTGAGTCTAGTTTGGGGATTTAGGCAGCTCCTGATGTCCATGCTTCTGATTCCCACATCCTGGCTTAATAATTTGTAGGGTGTGCCTTATTAAAAGTAATTGATTAATGGATTTTTTTTTAAGATTTTACTTATTTGTGAGAGGGAGAGAGAGCACAAGCAGGGGGAGTGGCAGGCAGAGGGAGAAGCAGGTCCCAGGCTGAGCAGGGAGCCCGGTGCGGGGCTCGATCCCAGTACCCTGGGATCATGACCTTAGCCAAAGGCAGACGCTTCACCAACTGAGCCGCCCAGGCACCCCAGATTTTTAAAAAATACTTATTTTTAGAGAGGGAGGGAGGGGTAGAGGGACAATCTCAAGTGGACTCCGAGCTGACTGCGAGCCTGACGCAGGGCTTGATCCCATGACCCTGAGACTACATCCCAAGCTGAGACCAAGAGTTGGACGGTCAACCGAGTATGTCACCCAGGCACCCCTTGATTGATGGAATTTTTTTTTTAAGATTTTATTTTATTTTATTTTTTAAAGATTTTATTTATTTATTTGAGAGAGAGAATGAGAGAGAGAGAGCATGAGAGTGGGGAGGGTCAGAGGGAGAAGCAGACTCCCTGCCGAGCAGGGAGCCCGATGCGGGACTCGATCCAGGGACTCCAGGATGATGACCTGAGCCGAAGGCAGTCGCTTAACCAACTGAGCCACCCAGGCGCCCCAAGATTTTATTTTTAAGTAATCTCTACACCCAGTGTGGGACTTGAACTCATAACCCTGAGCTCAAAAGTCCTATGTTCTACTGACTGAGCCTGCCAGGCTCCCCGCGCCTTATTAAAATTTAGATTAAACGAGTCTAAATTTGGTTGAAATGTCAATGGAAATTTTTTTTCTTTTTTAATCAGTGGAAATATTTTTAATTCCTAGCTGCTTTGGTCCGAGAGTCGTATAGTCAGACTCTTGCAAATACTCTGTGAATTAGGACTGTCCCATATGAATTTGTTTTCCCTTCTCTTGCAGGTTCATGCTGAATATTCTAGATTTGTGAATCAGATTAATACTGCTGTACCTTTACCAGGTGTGTATGTCTTAAAGTGTTTAAGAAAAAGAAAAGTTTTGTTAGTGATATTTATGTATAAAGTAGGGTGTTTAGGGCTAGACCGTGCCAGGGCACTAAGAGTGTTCCCTTCGACTTAACGGTAATTTGGAAAGCCATTCGTCCCTCAGTGTTTTTCTTCCCTAGAGATTAAGTTAATATTCAGCCAAAATGTCTCCTTTTGCTACAGCTGATTAAACACTTTTTTTCTTCCCCCTCAGGCTATACACAACCCTCTGCTATAAGTAGTGTCCCTCCTCAGCCACCATATTATCCATCCAATGGCTATCAGTCTGGTTACCCTGTTGTTCCCCCCCCTCAGCAGCCAGTTCAGCCTCCCTACGGAGCACCAAGCATAGTGCCCCCAGCTGTTTCGTTGGCACCTGGAGTCTTGCCAGCATTACCTACTGGAGTCCCACCTGTGCCGACCCAGTACCCGCTGACGCAGGTGCAGCCTCCGGCCGGCACTGCACAGGTAGGACGCCAGGCGTGGGGCGGACCCCGCTGACCTTGGGAGAGCTGCCCGGGCAGAGGCGGCGGCACCTGCAGGAAGAAAGCGTGTCGTTCCTGCGTAACGCGAGGTCTTCTGTTCTGTTCCTCCGGTGTCACCGCTCCCAAGCTACCCAGATGCCCTAGGGCAGCATGTACATGTGTGTGTGCGTCCCGAAGTCTCTAGCTCCGTGTCACGAGTCTTTCCGCCAAGTGGTTGTTTAAAAGAGGAGTCAGGAAGCTTGCTCTGGAGTGCCAGGTGGCAGATAGGTTAGACCCTGTGGGCCATGTGGGCTCTGTCACACCCGCTGCCCTCCGTCGCTGGGGGGGCACAGCGGCAGCCCGGGACGATGCGGAATGACCGCGCGGGGCGGGGCCCTGAGAACACTGGATTTCCCGAAGTGGGTGATGAGCCGCAGTCGTGGGCCGTCGCTCGCCTGCCCCTGCCTCAAGGAGAAGGGGGCCGGCCTACATGCCTCTCCATGATTGGAACTGAGTCACTAATCTTCAGAAGAAATGCACCATATGCAGGGGTCCTGGGCCGAGGGGTACATGAACTTTGCCAACTTAAGGATTAGAAATGTTCTTGTATATTTCTCAAGTTACATAAGAAACTAGAATTTTAGGAAAGGGTAGGTAGCTAGCTCATCCAGATGGATGATGTCCACCCCTTCTCTGAGGCAGGGGAGAAGCTAGTGAGCTCAGGGAGATGGACTGATGGTGGGCTCTTCTCTGTGGGCCTCTCACAGTGTACCCGTGTGAGAGGGGTGCGCAGCCCTGCACCATGGCCCTGCTCCCGACTGGTGGGCTGGGAGCACTGAAGGGGGCTGTACGGTGTGAAACAACAGAAGACTTTCCTAAATTCTGGTTGTGACCCCTCGTCCTGATTACTTCCCTTGTAAGGTTTGGCAGAGCCGTAGGTCTCCCGCTCTGAGCCACGTTGCTTTGTGACCAGAAGGGAGTATGACCGAGTTGGCCCTTAGGGTTGGGCTTTAGACAGAGGCTGCCAGGGTTCCTCATGCTTTCCTGTGATTGAGCTTTGCGATCCTGGGATGTGACTCAGCCCATCCAGGCTTTGGTTTCCTTCTAGAAAATGGGCATAATGATGGTATTTCAGAGGTTGCAAAGATTAAGTGAGATGACCCAAGCGTTCAATAGGTATTAGCCATTTGTTTAATAAGAGTTGTCCTTTGAGAAGTGCTTGTTTTCTCTAATACATCCTGGATCGGTCCTTATTCCTTTCTGGAACAATCTCTTACAACATTGGACAGACTCCCTCTTGCTGTAACAACTTATCCCTAGAAGTGGCAGATGAACTTGCCTTTGCCACAAGCATTAGCAGCCTTTATAATCCAGAAAGAGCTAATCACATTGATGAGAGGGGTCTAAACTGGAGAATGTTCTTGCTTGATAACTTGTGAACTAAGTGAGTGGCTGGAATTTTTATTCGTTGGTCATGTTTGCCCAAGTGCACAGCAGGTTTCTCCTGAGAGTTCAGAGCCCTGGAGGAATTGTCAGTTTAGCATTTCCCTCCCATGAAGGGGGGAAGGCTAGGCTCTCCTGACACCAAATGATCCAGGAGGGAAGCTAAGGACCAGAGAAACAGGATTTCTAGGACACACATGGATTATTAAAGTCTATTGTGTTACTGTTTTCCTTATTAAGTGGCTGGACATTCTCACACCTTTTTCCCCTTCGTTTGTTTTGGTCCCAGAGTCCGATGAGTGGGCCTTTTATTCCTGCTGCTCCTGTCAAAACTGCCTTGCCTGCCGGCCCCCAGCCCCAGCCCCCACCCCCGCCCCCACTCCCAGCTCAACCCCAGGCACAGAAGAGGCGATTCACAGAAGAGCTGCCAGATGAACGAGAATCTGGACTTCTTGGATACCAGGTTAAATAAAATACTCTTATTTTCCTCATCTCATCTTACTATATTCTTCCTTTAAAGAAAGATAAATTCACATCTATATTAACCGTCCTTCTAATACTAGATTTTTGTTTTCTGGAATCCATTTAGATTAGGTTTTTTTCCTTGGGGGATTAGTTTAAAGCAAGAGTGACTCCGTTTGGGTGGGTTGGTGTTTGGGATCAGTATAGGAAAATACAAAGCTCCACGTGGAGAGAGGTCGAGAGCTCTATGACTCGTACCTAGAAGGAGTTCTGTAGAATTCTGCACTTCCTCTTACTCATACAGCACTCCTGAAAGCCTCAGATAGTTCTCACTTCCGTTCTACCTACCAGCATATGGTTTGTACTTTAACCTTGGCTCTCAATTTACTGTTCTTCTTCCGCGTAAAAGAGAGCACAGTTACTTTCTCCAGTCCCCACCGCCCACAGCAAAAACTGGGCAGAAATGTAGTGATTCTGCTCAGTATATAAGTAGGCGTTCAAGTAAAGAGTTTTTTAAAATGTTTTTTAAATGTGAAGTTTTAAAATAAATAAATAAATGTGTAGTTTTGGCGCCATTTTGTTTTATCAGGAGAAGCACCTTTACTTTTCGCCAGAGTCCTTGAAATGTTCTTTGAAACAAACTCTGAAGCATTTTTATAGTTTATAAGAGGATAGTTGAAAACAGATACATGTAGCATGACCAAGTCCTACAGAGAAAGATCACGTCTCCTCCAGCTGTGGTTATGTTCCAAATCCCAGAGGGCTATGTAGTGAGCTTACTGCAACCAGAAAGGCGAGGCACTTGACAGTTACATTAAGGAGCTAAAGTCAATGCAGCAGTTGTAGATTTGCTAATGCCACTGTATTTTTCTGCTCATAGCATGGACCCATTCATATGACTAATTTAGGTACAGGCTTCTCCAGTCAGAATGAGATTGAAGGTGCAGGATCGAAGCCGGCAAGTTCCTCAGGCAAAGAGCGAGAGAGGGACAGGTAAGTTAGTTGGAGTGTAATTACATGAATGTATTCAGATGTCATTGGTTTACACCATAAGTGTGAATAACGACCATTGCTATGAGCTTCCGTGTTCTAAAACTGTAATGAAGGGGCACCTGGGTGGCTCAGTCTGTTGAACGTCCGACTCTTGATCTCAGCCCAGGTCTTGATCTCAGGGTCATGAGTTCACTCCTCGCATTGGGCTGCATGCTGGGCGTGGAACCTACATTTAAAAAAAATAATCGATCAAAGTGTAATGAAATCCTTTGGCTCAAATAAACTTTTTTTTTTTTTTTTTTTTATAACTGCTGCACTATGCTGCCCCTTTCGGTCTTGAGGCAGTTACCCTGGGCTTTGAGTCATTCAGTTCTTGCTTATCAGGCATCTTCCTCTACTTCACTGTCCGCATCTTGGCCATTTTCCTAAGCGTAGGCAGTGACTGGAGTGTTACACAAGCTGTGTTTGCTACTTAGAATCCTAGAATATAGGGGCTCCTGGGTGGCTCAGTCGGTTGAACATCTGCCTTTGGCTCAGGTCATGATCCGGGGTCCTGGGATCAAGCCCCACATCAGGCTCCCTGCTCACTGGGGAGTCTGCTGCTCCCTCTTCCTCTGCCCCTGTCCCCCCGGCCCATGTTCTCTCTCTCTGTCTCAAGTAAATGTTTATTAAAAAAAAAAAAAAATTCCTAGACTATTATCCTAGAATATTATGGACTAAGGTACTTGAACGGGGGGTCCAGCTGCCATCCCTCTACTGTGTGGTTCTTTGAGCCTTCCTAGGACGGGACTAGCCTCCCATAGCAGTGTTCTACTTTTGGCCTGGCCCGGCTAATAGCTTGGCACCTTACAACCTGCTAGTAGCTCGAGGGGGGCTCAGGTGGAAAGGGTGGAGGTGAACGGTTGACTGTCCGCTGGAGAAGGTACAATTGATTGGATCTGTCTGAAAGGCTGTCATGGTTTTTCTTCTAACAGGCAGTTGATGCCTCCACCAGCCTTCCCAGTGACTGGAATGAAAGCAGAGTCTGATGACAGGAATGGGTCTGGGGCCGGAGCAGGGGGCCACGGTGAGTGACGTGGAGCTGGGGACACGTGGGCAGCTAAGACTGGTCCTAAGTTACTAGTTTTCTGACCTGATGTTCATTCAGGTGGCACTCAGTCAGCTGTTTAATCCAACTTCTAATATCTACAGGCTAAGGAGGATATCTTTTTTTTTTTTTTAAATAAGGCAGCATATAGTTACATGGGCTTTTATTTTCAATCGAAGTGTGTCTAGAAAAGTCAACTTATATTTTATACATAGCATCATTAAAACCCTAGGAAATATTAATGATTGGTAGGTTGTTTCAAAATTTTGTTGCCTTTGTTGTCTGAATACCTGGAGGTAATCTGATAAAGACTTAAGGGTTGATATTTCGGGATGCCCGGCTGGCTCAGTTGGAGCCTTCGACTCTTGATCTCGGGTCATGAGTTCAAGCCCCATGTCGGGCGTAGAGCCTACTTTAAAAAAAGATTGATTTTTCTTTGTATTGGGAGCTGAGCTGCATCTCTCCTCATAGTTCCTTTTGGTTATGAATGGTCAGCCTGTGGCTGTTAAAAAAGTGTTGCCTCCTAGTATCCCAGAATTTAGAGGAATACGGGATCACTTGTTCTTTGCCTGTAGTCCTAATAAAAATGAACAGAAGAAAATACATTTTTTTCTTTTCTTAACTTCTTTTCTTTTAACTCTTTAAAAGGTGAAATATCAGCCTCCAGAGACTCACTTGCTAACTTTCCTTTTTTTTCTTTTTCTTTTTTTTTTTTTTTTTTTTTTGTGTTTCTTTTTTCTTTCTCTGTTTTCTTACATGGTTCTGGTGGATTCACATTTGCTGATGCTGGTGCTGTTTTTCGTGTGATCTTCAACGTTTTTGGGTGACCATTGACCCTGTGACCTCAAAATGGTGTCCAACTAACCACTTACAATTAACATCTTTTTTTTATTAACGAATTTATGGTATTATCTTTTTTTTTTTTTTTTTGTCTTGGTGGGGGATGGGGTTGGGGTTGTTTTTCTCTATTCTAGATTATCCAGTCAAGAAGATGAAAACTGCAGAGAAGGGATTCGGGTTGGTGGCTTATGCTGCAGATTCATCTGATGAAGAGGAGGAGCACGGGGGTCATAAAAATGCAAGTAGTTTTCCACAGGGCTGGAGTTTGGGGTATCAGTACCCTTCGTCACAACCACGAGCTAAACAGCAGATGCCATTCTGGATGGCCCCGTAGGAAACAGTGGAACAGAGCTTTGACCCTTGGTGACTCTCTTTAGCAATAATGCATGCATTTGATTTAATAAGACTCTGGGGCCTGTGTTGGGAACCATCATGGACCTTTGCAGAAGTTAGAGATGCAATGTCCCCTCTCTTAAAGGGGCTTCATTCTTTTTTAAACATCCTTGTTTCCGCAGTGGCATAGTATCTGTTAAAATTTACTTAGAATCACAAATTTGTCTCAGAAGCTTTTTAACAGTTGGTGAAATGTGCTTGTTCAACAGAGCATCCCAAAAGGGTCATTCCAGTATACATTTGACCTGTCCAGCCTTTTCCACATGAATGGCCACTATTCTGACAAAAAGAAAGTTTTATTTGTATTTTACTACTGTTTGGTCAATTTTGCTGACAACTGGTCACAAAGACTTACTATTTATTAGTGGGGAGTTGATTTTAAGACCATCCTTCCCTTTCGGCACCTTTAAATCTAAGAACAGTTCATCCCTATTTCATTTTTGCATTCTTTTCTGTTTTGGAAAATGCAGTTTTACTAATTTAAAGGTGTTGGATATAGCTGGATCCTGAGTAGGAAAATGAAGGGTTTTTGGTTTTTTTCTTCATTATGTCTTTTTATTGGGATGATCCAAAGCTGGCACCTTCAGGCACTCTTGTCCCAGAAAGCCATTTGCAGCTTTTATTGCCCTTCTAATAAGCTCCGTGTCTTCAGCTGGGTCCGAGAAAACCGCTTGATCAAAAGCTGGTCAGAACTCACCACAGAAACGAAACACAGTGGTCTGTCTCTCCGAACTGGTTGCAGCTAAAATAGAGAGATGTGACTGCTCACAATAGGATGGATGGTGGACTTAGTGACTGAGATTGCAACTTGTCCTTTTTCTTGGCATTACAGGTTTTGCCAAAAGAACTTTTTTGTATCAAATATTGATGTGTGAAAGAAGGAGCTAGTCTGCTGAACCAGGAGTAGTTTGAGATTCTGAACTGTCATTTTTGCACATTTGAATACTTTGCAGGCTGGCTTTGTATAATAAACATATTCTCTGGTTTCCTATATGTTGTAAATATTTAGACCATAATTTCATTATAAATAAATGTATAAATATTGCTGTGGTTTCTCTTCTCTTTTCCACAACCCGTCCATACACTAAGATTTATAAACTTCTGATCAGCATAACGAAATTAGAACCCACCAGAAGAATAAAGACATGGGTCCCGAAGTTTGCATATAGTTGCTAGAGTTTGACTGTCCAGAGTAGACCCTTCAAAGTCCCGATGAAAACCTGGAGGGTAACTCTGGTGGGCTCCCTCCGTTCGCGTACATGCGGCGTCCTTTACTGAACACGGCTAGTGAGGGAGTGAAATACAGGAGTCCACAAACCATTCTTGGGAAAGCATTCTTACAGAGGCCGGGTGGAAGTTGAATCAGCCTCTTCCCAGGGCCAACTCCTCCTGGAACCCGCGTGTCCTCCCCAAGGGCGGTGAAGGGGAGTGGTGGTGCCCAGGCGGAAGCTCAGGCGCCTCCAAACTCCTTCGTCCCGCTGGGGGAAGTACGTTATTTTACAACAAAGCGGGCCGGCTTGTCGAGTCTCCGTTCCGCGCGTGGGGTCCGACCTCCCTGCGGTTAGAGCCCCGGTGCCGTAGCTGCATCTGCGCTATTTCAGCGGGGACGGGGGTTCCCAAGTTCGCGTGTGGATCACCTTGGGCCCCATTCGGGTCTTGTCACAAACGACACCCAGCCCCGCGCGTACGCCCCCGTGGCCGGGCCCCGCCCCCGCTCGGCTCGCGCAGGCGCACGCCGGCGAGCCGGGTTCTGCGAGGGGCGGGGCCGGGCGCGCGTCACGCGGCCCCGCCCCCCGCGGCGGCGCCATCTTCCCGGCCACGGGAGGGGTCACAGGTCGGCGCCGGAACCTCGCGTGGGGCGGGCGGGCGGACGGGCACGCGCGAGGGCCCGGGGGCCTGGGGGGCCGCCTCCTGGGCTCTCTGCCGGCGCCCCGGTCTGAGGAGGAACCCGGAGTTGCCCTGCCGCTTTTGTTTTTCTTCTGGAAACTGCAGTACCTGGGAGCGCTGTGCGGTGTCGCCGGCCGGCCCGCCCGGGGAAAGGTGAGGCGGCGCCGGGCCGGTGGTGGGGGCCGGGGGCCGGGGGCGCAGCGCGGGGGGCGCGGGCTGGGGGAGGGGCCCGGAGGCGCGGGGCCGGGGCGGGGGGCGGGCGCGGGGGGCCGGGGGCGCGGGGCGGGCGCGCGGGGGGGCGCGGGGGGCCGGGGGCGCCGGGGGCGCCGGCTGCGGCCGGGGCGCAGCGCGTCCCTCTTGCTCTCCAGGTGCGCGTCCCGAGGGACCATGGAGCCGGGGCCGCGCCCCGCGGGCGGCAGCTGCGGCAGCCCCGCGGGCCTCTCCCGGGAGTACAAGCTGGTGATGCTGGGCGCCGGCGGCGTGGGGAAAAGCGGTAGGTGCCCGGTGCGTCCATTTCCCAGAAGTGCGCATCCGCACGCACGGCAGGGGGGAGGCTGACGCTCGTTCTTTCCGTGGGTCCGTCTGTGGACCTTAACTTCCGTTTCTTGTTTCGAAGCCATGACCATGCAGTTCATCAGCCACCGATTTCCAGAAGATCACGACCCCACCATCGGTAAGGCGAGTTACCGCCGAAGTTTCTAAGTAGACCGCGTGGACCTGTCCTGGTGTCAGTTTTTGAAACCGTCTCGAACTGCTGCTCTTTGGAGCCTTTGTGGGTGTCCCTGTAAGATTTTTCAGCGGGGGTTCCATAGCACTGGGTGAACAGGCACTACTTTGTTTCCCCCTTAGCTGGGTGGGTCGGGAAGCCGTCTTTCAGGTTCATGGAGCGCTTTGGTCCGTTAGGGTTGCGGGGTTCCCAGGCTGTATGGCCAGGTAAAAGGAGAAGTGTCCAGGCCTCGAAGCCGTTCGCTGTCACTTCTCTAAGGGTCTCTGGCTCTGTAACTATGAGTCAGCGGGTTTGAGCTTCCACAAAAGGAAGCAGAAAAACAAGTCTAGCCAGCCTGCTGAAGTCTGACAGCTCAGACCTGCAGCTGCACTTCTTCCCCTGGAAGCTCTTCCTTTACTTCCTTATTCCTCAAGTTGATTACCTAGTAAGGTCTTCTTTCACGTCTCCTCTAACTCTTAGTGCTCTGTTGTTGGCAAAACACGGGTGGAGGAAAAAGGAATTTTGTCTGGCCTTTTCAAAAAAGTTGCTATTCTCTGCAAAGACTAAGAATACTACTGTCGTTCCTGGACTATGAGGAAGCAGGTTTGATTCTAAGGGGTTAAAGATACAAAGAAAAACGGAGGGGAGGGGACGGTGAGGGCGGGAGCCATACTGCTAGTGTTTTCAGAGTGTCAGGATCCTGGGTCTCTCGGGAGGATTTCCACTGGGTCAGGCCTCTGCCGCCCTGTTTTCCACAAAGCCAGTGAGAGCTGTGCCAAGCCAGGTTTGGATGCAGTCGTTCTATATAGTTCATGCTTCTGTGGCTTGAGGAAAATAGGAACACTGCTTGTGTTTTTTAAATGTACAGCATTGCTCAGGGATTCAAACTATGTTGAGGATTCTAGAAATAAACTCAGTTTAGGGTTTAAGATAGTTTACTTAGAACTTCACAAGTATTTTTTTTTTCTTTAAAGCAAAACTTATATGTGTTCTCTGAAAGAGCTAATTTTTTTAATCAGTTGATTTTTTTCCCCCAGTCAGCTGCTCTCCGGACAATACCATCTGATTCAACAGCATGTACTTATGTGTCTTGAGTTCCCATTATGTGCTAAGTACTGTTGTAGGCCCTGGGAGTTCAGTGGTGAACAAAAAGATGCAGTAGTTTCTCTCGCGGAGTTTATAATTTAGGGCCTTTTCTTTAGGGGGCTTTGTGGCAAACTTTGGCTGCTAACTCTGAGAAGAACAGTTCTACATTGGAGCTAGTACGTGTGCGAGTGTGTGTGTGGTACATATTTACCCGTAACTGAAGTATCAGGAAACTGTATGTCCCTGCACGTGGTATGCTCTTGTATTTTTTCTTGTAGATTTTTGCTTATTTATTTTAATGCTGGTCCCAACGCATTAAATTCATTCACAGCTCCCTAATCCTAGCGGATCATGGCCTGTAGTTTGAGAAACACTGGTTCGGTGGGCTCTTTATCTTTGAGGAAGAGTCATGAGCAGGGGTTCAAGAAAAAATACTGAAATACACTGGGGTGTAAGCAGCAATTGTTTGAATGATGAAAATATTGAGTGGGTTTTCTCTTTTTAAAAAAATTTTCTTGTATTTTTCAAGGTTCATATAATAATGCCCATAAAGAAATTTGTTTTCATGAAGGAGAGATTATGACAATATGGATTATTTAGAAAAAAAAATGATTTTTTTTTCTTGTATAGTATTAAAATGAGGAGGAACCATAGTATTTGGTTAAGTAGATAAGGCTTTTGAATCAAGCAGCCCTTGGTTTTAATTCTGGCTGTATAATTAACTTTGTAATATGGGAAAGACATTTAATGTTTCAGAGTTTTTCTTTATCTGTAAAGTGGAGATAATACTATGGATTGGAATATTTGTCACTATTGGAATATTGCCACTATTGAATGAGTTAAGGTATATAGATTACTTAGTATAATGCCTGGCATCTAATAACTATTTAACAAATGGTAAAGTTACTTTTCGAGCCTAATTTTTGCGGGGCAGGCGGAGAGGCAGAAGGAGAGAGAGAATCTTAAGCAGGTTCTACCTCCAGCTCGGAGCCCAATGCAGGGCTCGATCCCACAACCCTGAGATCATGACCTGAGCTGAAATCAAGAGTCAGACGCTTAACTGACTGAGTCACCAAGGTGCCCCAGAGCCTAATATTTTTTAAAAAGAATACTTTTTTAGCCTAGAATTTTAGATGACGTCTTATAAATATAAACAATGAATAAACCTATGTCATCACTTAGGTGAAAAACACAAAACAGCTCAGTTGAAGACCCAATTTACATATCTCAATGGATTGAGCATGCTTCCTGAGAAAATCTGGACATTTAAAGAACTTGTGTATAATCTATTTCTCTATAAGAAGAATTTTAAAATAAGGTTGCAGGGTGCCAGGCTGGCTCAGTTGGTAGAGCATTCGACTCTTGATCTTGGCGTCCTGAGTTTGAGCTCCACTTTGGGCTTAGAGATTACTCAAAAAAGAAAAAAGTTAAAATAAGGTTACATAATTCCTGTGCTTATGGGTTTATAGTACACCTTTCTTCCCTCCTGTAGAAGATGCTTATAAAATCCGGATCCGTATTGATGATGAGCCTGCCAACCTGGACATTTTGGACACGGCTGGACAGGTATTAAATCTCAGAATGCTGCGTGTAAAGGTGTTTTTCACTGTAGTAGAGGGGAGGGGAAGGCTTATGCAGAGAAGATCACCAGTTCATCTTTCTCAATTTTTCATGCTCTCTGACTCAGGATAGCAGGTAATTGATATATGTGTCTTCTTTGATCTGAAATCATAGCTAATGTGTGTGCAGCCCTAGGTTTCATCACTACATTAATGATCCTGTTCCCCTCCAGGCAGAGTTTACAGCCATGCGGGATCAGTATATGAGGGCAGGAGAAGGGTTTATCATCTGTTACTCTATCACCGATCGTCGAAGTTTCCATGAAGTTCGGGAATTTAAGCAGCTTATTTACAGAGTTCGACGCACTGATGATACACCTGTGGTTCTGGTGGGAAATAAGTCTGACCTAAAGCAGCTAAGACAGGTGAGGAGAGAGCAGAAATGCAGTCTGTGGTCTCAGATTGGTCGTCGTCATTTCGCTGTATATAGATTCTTTTGCTTTAAAGTAAAAATTTTAAATTAACTTCTCTTTAACCGTAGAAATTTCTCTAAATTTACTGATTTGCAATTAACTTGGATAAAAATCTGAATTTTAGAAATCAGTTTACAGGATAAAATCCACAGCGTGGTAATCAGATGACAAATAGAGTACGTATTACGTGAAGGATCATGGAATGTTCCTAAAACCTTAGAAAATAACCAGTCTGTCAGTTTATGTTGCAGCAGGACAAATGTAGGTTAGACTTCAAGATACACTTCCTGATGGTGAAGATCATTAAGGGGACCTGGAAGGGGAGAATAAGAGAAATTATAGAGGATTCTAGAGTAGGCTGGACTCCCCAGATTGGCGACAGTGTGTAGAATCTGGCTGTTTGGTGTAGAGTTGAAGGAATAGTGGACAGGCATATTGGGACCACTGGTGGAAGCAGCGGAGTAGGTACAGACTTTTCGGAAGTAGTTTGACCGTAGATAAGTTCACAGTGCTTCTCGCTTAATGCCTGTTTGAAAAATCTGTCCAGGAATTTATATATAAAATGTTGGTTGCCAGGCTGCTTGTGGTAGCAAAAAGTTAGAAAAAGTCTAAATGTTCAGACCTAGGACAAATTATGGTCTATCCCTAATTGGCTATATCAATTTTGGATTTGTTATATAGTTGGATTAGAAATCAGTCACTTCGGGGCGCCTGGGTGGCTCAGTCGTTAAGCGCCTGCCTTCGGCTCGGGTCATGATCCCAGGGTCCTGGGATCGAGCCCCGCATCGGGCTCCCTGCTCGGCGGAAGGCCTGCTTCTCCCTCTCCCACTCCCCCTGCTTGTGTTCCCTCTCTCGCTGTGTCTCTCTCTGTCAAATAAATAAATAGAAAATCTTTAAAAAAAAAAAAATCAGTCACTTCATAGGAAGGAGGAGTTGAGGAGCTCTCTGTTCAGATTGCCCCTTCTCTTTTCACTTCTGGAGGCAGTTGTGATTGTTTTCTGTGGTTACCACTATGCATTTTCTCATGTTTACATTTTTAAAGGTCACCAAAGAAGAAGGACTGGCTTTGGCGCGAGAATTCAGCTGTCCCTTTTTTGAGACGTCCGCTGCATACCGCTACTACATTGATGATGTATTCCACGCCCTTGTACGGGAGATACGTAGGAAAGAGAAGGAGGCAGTGCTGGCCATGGAGAAAAAATCTAAACCCAAAACCAGTGTGTGGAAGCGGCTGAAATCACCATTCCGGAAGAAGAAGGACTCCGTAACTTGAAGGGAGGATGTGCGTGTTGGCCTGTGAACCGCAGGGTTTACTCCGAGCAACCCAGTGGCCTGCACGAGTGAGCATGGCGCTTGCTCTTTGTCCTGTCGTGACCGTTCCTCTAAATGTAACTGACGAAGGGTGTATGCCTAGTGGGAGTCTTCAGTGACGTGGTGTCTAGAATACTGTCTTTTTAGCTAATTCTGATTTATTAACCCAGTGGAGCACTGTCTACTTGTAAATTGTCACATTAGAATTTGATCTACCAATGTTTTGGGTTCTTTTCCTGGTATTAGTTAATTAGTGTTGATTGTTTCCACCCTGGGGGCGTCTGTATACCATGTGTGTTTTACGAAGCCCACAGGAGGAATTTTCTGCTATGCATTACTCTGTGTCCTTTTCAACTTGGGTTCCCTGAGACCTTCCCAGGGAAGGGCCTCACTTTCTTCTGTTCACAGGTGCTTCCTGGACACACAGCGAAAACCACGGAAAACCCGGCTCAGGGCATTGCTGTGGAACTGCGTCCTGTCGCAGATGCGGGGTTATGAGCTCGGGGACGCCAGGCCGTGGAGGGGGGCGGGCGGGACTCCACGTCAGGACCACGTTCCCAGTGCAAGCCTGGCTTTCCTAGAAAGTGCACATCAACCCAGATGCACTGAGCTAGGTGAGGATAAGCAGAAGCGAGTGAAATGTATGCAAGTTTCTCCTATGAAGTTATTTTGTTCTTCCTTTCAGGATTTAGCCTTCCTTAGCTTCCAAGGTCTATGCTTTGGGAGTCATTACTGGATTACTAAACTCTTGTCTAGACCCTTAGTTGGGACAGCCATGGCCTTGTGCAGGTTTATTTTTTTCCCCAGAGATGCGCACACCAGTACAATTACATTAAGTGCTTCCCTGGCTCTCTAGCAGAGCTAGGCCTGGTGGAATGTTCTCTAGGTCCTTCATCAGACTGCATTGTCCACATGGAAGAGATGTCAGGAGTTAGAGTAAAACCATGTATGTGCCTCCTCAACACAACACTACACTCCATGCTCAAGAGAAGCCTGGGGGTCTCTGTGCTAACGAGCCAGGCGCGAAGCTTTAGACTCCTGTGTGTTGAGTTTCTCGTTGAAGATTTCTTTGCAGGGACCTTGGGGAGTTCACTGCACAGGGCTGTCTGAGCCTTGACAAAACTCAGCCTAAGAGAATACCACCTTGATATTTGTGCATAGCTGGGGAGCTTGTTCTGGAAAGGCACAGCTTTACATATGGGTGGTGCATTCTCTCTTTTAGAATCAGGATTGTTTGGGTATCTGGACTTAACTGTGTGTGGAGATTAGGTGCAGAAGTGCTAAGAATAATGTGGCGCAGATTGAACATTAAATGTCACGGACAGAGTTTGTGACCGTCTTAACCCTGAAGCACGCGACTGCAGCGCCATTTAGAAATAGCGTGCCCCTCGACTTACTGTTTTCCACTTTACTGACAGGCAGAAGGATAGGCTTGTTGTGTTTTTTTCTCATACTCCATGCGATGTCTGTTCCAGGTTTAAAGAAAGGTGATGGTTGCACCTTTTTTAGCTAGGTCGTGGTCCCTTTTGAAACCAAATAAATCATGTTTTATGGTACTCAAGCCATCCAATAGTGGAAGACCCAGAATTTGAATCTCTGCAGGACAGAAATCTGATAGGAACCATAGCACTTTAGAGAAGCATGAAGGTAGAAAAGAAATGCAGTGCAATTCTATTTTAACAGTATTTCACCACATTTAAATTAGCTTAGAGCCTTTTACATGTAATGCCTTAGCTTCTCATTACTAATGATCTAGGGAATTGTAATTAGCGTCGAGCAAGAACTTGACAGCTGTATAATCATTCAGGACCTTCAAGGCAGCAGAGAAGATTGCCAGAAAGATCCATAAGACAGGAGGGAATTTACATTGTATATAAGAAAAATAACAAATTTGTGTTTTTAAGACTGTCACTGTCCTGTATTTGGTCATTGGATAATTAGCCCATTAGTATTGAGAATTCTATTCATGGTGCTAAATAGTTTGAGGGGGTATAATGTGTGTAGGTAACAGCTCTAGTCTTAGTGATCATAACTGTATGTAATTTTATAAGCTCTGAAGAGTCAGGTTTATCCAATTTGAGGGCATTAAAATCCATTACTCCTGGAACTTTGAAGAGAGAAACATTCAGGGACACGTGTGAAAGCACTGGGACTGTTGATGCCTGCGCCCGATTAAGTTAGAAAATTTAGAGTGAGCTGTTAGAATTCAGGAGGGGATATGTTTAATTTTATTATATTTTAGCAAGAATTGGTCTACTGTGATGTTTGGGGGTGGGAGAAGGAAGAGCAGTCTTTCACTTAACGCATGTGTATATGAAGACAGTTTACATGACACAATACAGAACTTTTAAACAACTTGTTGGGCTTCTCCTTTACTTACCTGTGCGTGGGTGGAAATGCTTAGAATCATTGCACAAAGGTCATTTTAAGAAAATACAATACCATGAGATTTTCTGTTCTGGAAAATACGGATTCAAAAGTGTGAGTGCCCGCCGCGTGCAGGATACCTGCGTTGAGTGCGTTGGGGCGTGGCATGGAACGCCCTTTCAGAGAGAGGACCTTGGCTCTTGGGCAGGTGGACAGGCTGCAGGGAGGTGAAGCACTGCGGTCCAGCTGCCAAAGAGTCTCCATGTGACAGTGAGTGGGGTCCCACCTCTTAAGTGACTCTGGACTCTGGTTCCCCACCGCGGGCACTGTTCCTGTCCTGGCTTCAGCAGCCAGGACGCTTAGGGGTGTTTGGTGTTTGGCCAGGTAGAGTGAACTGCCACCCCTGGGATGGGGTGGGGGGGCGGGCAGGTGCCCGAGGAAGCCTGCTGAGACCCTGTGTGCAGAGAGGTGGAGTGGTGGGGAGACAGAAAAAACACATTGGAGACGAATGGCATGTTTGCCACCCGATGAAGGGTTCAGGCTGTTTCCAGTGTGGAAACTAAACGTGAGACTGTGAGGAATCATTGCTTTGTGTGAAGGTCATTGCTTTTGTCTCTACTGAAAATGGGCACTGGCGTTTGTGGAGAGGACTTGGTTTGGACCTTAAAGGAATGTGTTTCTGTGTTCTCATTACTTGTGTTGAGCAGGTGAGCAACGGTCAGGAGGGTCCACTCTTGAACCGGGTAGTGGAGGAGCGGCGTTCCCTTTCTGGCCTCCGTTAGGCGAGGCGCGGGGGTTCCATCAAAGCGTTCGTGGGCCTCCTCTGTGCACTGAGCACCGTGTGAGACTGGGATTCGAAGGGATAGACAGTATCCCTGCTCTTGAACTTTGACAAAATCAGCATATCCGGCTGGAGATGGATTGTGAAGTCGGAGATGACCTGCTTCCAACTGGGAATGTTTCAGAAATTCAGAGGGGCACTGAGCGCTAACGGTAGAGCAGGCAAGTCGAGGAGAGGCTGAATTTAACCCGCGTGGGAAAATAGAGAAAATCAAAGCGAGGTGATTTCTGAAGTTTCTCCTCATTTCTAGTGTTTTTTGCTTATTTTCTTTAAAAAATCATATAAATTTAGGAAGCTCCTGACAGTTGGTAGTGTTTCTCCTTTTCCAAACTTACTGAGAAGGATGACAAAGAAATTGAAAGTCTTACTTTTTAGGAGTCTGTGTTAACACGGACAAGCACTTGGCTTTAAGAGATGGTTCAGTACTGAAAACGGATTTGCAGTCATCCTGGATTTGCTCAGCCTCAAATTAAAGTTTGTAATCAGGGGCTCCTGGCTGGCTCAGTCCGTTGAGCATCCAACTCTTGATTTAGGCTCAGGTCATGATCTCAGGGTTGTGAGATTGAGCCTCAGTTGCGCTCTGCGCTCAGTGGGGAGTGTCCTTGGGGTTCCTCCCTCTCTCCCTCTGCCCCTCCCCCCCTGCTGCCCAAGCACCCGCGTGCTCACCCTCTAAGATAAATAAAATCTTTAAAAGTTCGGTTCAAACTATGTTCATACATTTATCAGCTCAGCTGGAACTGAAACTTGTGGCCTCGCCTCACAGGGAAGTAGTTGGAGGCCTGAGTTCTCTGATGATGATTCGCCCTGTCCTCACATATCTCTAAATGCTTTTGCTGCACAAATTAATTTTGTCTTTCTCTTTTTTTTTTTTTAAAGATTTTATTTATTTTAGAGAGAGAGAGAGAGAGAAAGCGCACAAGAGGGGGGGGAGTGGGAGAGGGAGAAGCAGACTCCCCGCCGAGCAGAGAGCCTGATGCAGGACTCAATCCCGGGACTCCAGGATCATGACCCGAGCCGAAGGCAGTCGCTTAACCAACTGAGCCACCCAGGCGCCCAATTTTGTCTCTCTTTTTCCCACTAAGAATTGTGTTAAATAATTAGGTATAACATAAATTAGAATAATTAGGAAAATAGTGTATTTGTATTTTACTCAGTTTTTGACAAGTTTTTTTCAGTGGAAGTTGGAAGCGGAGCCTTGCTGTTCTTCTTGGTTTGCTGGTTATCTGTGGTTCAGTGCTGTGCTCTTCCCATGTGGCTGGATTGCACCCACGTACGTGAAGAAAGCGAGAGCCGCCTCAGCTCCTGTCTGCAGAAAGCGCCTTGTCTTCTGATGAGTGGAGCTGGTTTGCGGCTTGTCTGGTGCACAGGACCAAGCATGGTCTGGAAGGCAGGATGGATTTTAGATTTTAGGAAAATGCAGCCAGACAGCATAATTGAGTCAACCCGTACTTAGAGCCTTGCAGACCTATTTCCGTGAAGAGCCTTGCAGACCTATTTCCCTTCACTGTCCAGATGGTTGGAGCTGGGGCAAGGGTAGCTTCTTTGGGCTACCACTAGTTAGTGGATGTAACCAAAGACTCCTAGCACGTGGTTTCTGCTCCCAGGGGTGTACAACGGATTGAGAAGGCAGGGCAATTCATAGGCAACCTAAAACCATGTTACATCGACTAATTAAAAGAAAACCTAGGAAGATTTGGATTAAATTGGTAGGTAGAATTAGGCCATGAAGATTTCTCAAAAAGTGAAGATGCATGACTTGGAACCACAGAAAAGTCCAGCATCCTGTATGTAGGACGGCTCCAGCGCAGGATCGGAGAGTGGGTGAGTCAAGACTACCCTGGGGTAGGTGGGGTGAGCATGGAGAAGCCCACTGTGGCTCAGAGTACACAGCAGGACAGCCACGGGGCGGGCTGAGTGCGTGGGAAGCCGTGAGGCAGGTCTGAAGTGGGCGTGGCTCCCAAGTACCTGTCTGCTCTGGATCAGAAACAGGCAAGAGCAGTTCTGGGTTTTCTCTCTCATTTTCTTAGCTTAGTCTCTGGAGATTCTGATCTGATGAATTCTGACAGGATCCGGGAATGTCTGTTGAATCCCAGAAGATTATGATGGCAGTCATGCTGCCTTTCCTGAGTCAGATGGTGATGAGTGCCCTGGGCGGGCATCGGAGGGCGGTGTGGAGCGGTGACGGCTGGCTGTCACCAGGTGCGGAGAACGTTCGCGGCTCTCGTCGGGGTGGCGTGGGGTGGGGAGCACGGAGAGTAAGCAGTAAGAAGATGCAGGACGAAACAAGGGCCGTGGCTGGGGGACTAGCAGGAAAAGTAAACTCGTACCTTATTATGAAGGAAACCCCTGGATAGAACAAAGGCCTGTTCAGTCTTAATGTTTGGGGTATGCTGAAATTTCCAATCAACTTTTAAACATGAGTTGGCCTTAAGACAAAATTACTGAAATGTTTTAGCTTTGTCTAGTAGTCCTTGCTTAAAAAAATTCAGCACACGCGATCATATCATTAAGTCACCCAGTTTTTTGAACAAAAGCTGCTGGGGTGGGGACATGTCATTTCCTGCCCTTCCCAGAGCTGGTTATTGCTAGTTTTATTGCAGTTTGCTCTGAGCCAGGAGAAAATCTCTAGGTTCAGAACTCTCCCCCCATCAGATGTTTGCCCTAGTTTCCTTGCACACCAGTGCTTGATAGGAAGGTGAGTTCAAGCAGGCGCTCCAGTACGGTATAATCCAATATAAAATCTCTGCTGGTGGGGCGCCTGGGTGGCTCAGTTGGTTAAGCGACTGCCTTCGGCTCAGGTCATGATCCCGGAGTCCCAGGATCGAGTCCCACATCGGGCTCCCTGCTCAGCAGGGGGTCTGCTTCTCCCTCTGACCCTCTTCCCTCTCATGCTGTCTCTCATTCTCTCTCTCAAATAAATAAATAAAATCTTAAAAAAAAAAAAAAAAAAAAAAATAAAATAAAATAAAATCTCTGCTGGCCGGGAGGGCGCCCCTGCACTTCTAGGTTAGTCCCACCCAAAACACTGTGGCCACTCTTCCTGTCAGATCCCCAGGCAGCCTCAAGAGCACATGTGGGTCTACTTGCAGCTAAGACACACCCACCACTGCTACCACCCAAAAAACTGACAAAAACAAGACTCTGCTCTAGACCACACTTCTTTGGAAACTCCAACTCAGTCGTAAGTGGGAAGAGGCACAGATTTTTTTGTGTTTACTTTAGGTCTGCTTCCGAGACAATATTGTGTCCCCTGCCTGTCTTCCTGCATTCCACAAGCCTTTACTGAGCACCTGCTGGATGCCAGGCATGGTGTTGGATTTTGGGAATTCAGCCGTGTGAATAACAAGAGCGCAGGTCTTGGTGGCTCAGTTCTGTTCTTCAGGGACCTCTGATTTTTTTTTTTTTTTAAGTAGGCTCCACACCCAGTGTGGGGACTTGAACTGCCCACCCTGAGATCAAGAGTCACATGCCTGCCAAGCCAGCCGGGTCCCCAGGCACCTCTGCTTCTGATGTGCACAATCTCATGTCAGAGATGCGGACTGAGTGGTAGAGAATGGGGGTGGGGGGTAAGGGGACGAATTAATGAAAGATTGCTCCTGCTCCTTGGTGAAAAATTCAGTGTCAACTTGGAAAAATGCCAGACGGGACGGATTTGGTGTGAGTGAATGTCAGTCATGAAAATGTCCAGTTTCGGGAGCCTGCGACTCTTGATCTCGGGGTTGTGAGTTCCAGCCCTGCATTTGGTGGAGTTATGACTTAAAGTTAAAAAAAAAAAAAAAGGAACAGAGATGTTCTCAGGTTTCTGAAAAATTATGCTCTGTGGCTAAACTGATTTGCTCTTGAATCATTTATTTTTTTTAAGCTTTTATTTATTTGACACACACAGCACAAGTAGTCCCGGGAAGTGGCAGAAGGAGAGGGAGAAGCAGACTCCCTGCTGAGCAGGGAGCCTGATGCGGGACTCGATCCCAGGACCCTGGGATCATGATCTGAGCTGGAGGCAGACGCCCAAGCAACTGAGCCACCCAGGTGCCCCACTCTGGAATCATTTAAAGAGGACCCCAAGTATTAGGCTGTTTGTCTCGTCAAACCACAAGGTACGGGAGGTGGATGAGGTTGGCGGCTCTTCTCAGAGTTTGTTATAAGAAGATCATAGGAGAAGACGCTGTGGGCGGACAGATGCTGGAGGAGGGAAAACAATGTGGTCCACATTCTCTTCCAGCCCGGCACCCATTCCTCCTTCCAAAGGAAATGACATCTTATGCAAGAAGCCATCCATTTCCCACACCCAGGTCCAGGGCAGGTCAAAAGACACTCCCATCCTTCTTGCCCGATAGGCTCAGCAATGACCATGTGGCCCGTTTTGGGCCAGAGATTAGAGGAGAGAAAAGCTAACGGTTTCTGGGAGTGGCCCTGAAGCAGTCTCTTTTCCCCTGGAACCGTTAGGGTTAAGCGGACATTGCATGTCCGTGTGGGCCCCCGGGAAGCACCCGGGACCCTCGGTGTTAGTGACATTTTGCCAGAGTGCCCCGAAGCAGGCCCTGCCCGTGGACTTACACTTGGGTGAACCAGTACATGTTCTTGGTGTTTAAGCCAATTTGAATTGGGTTTCCTGTTAATCATAGACAAAAGCATCTTGACTGAGTGCCAAGATACTTTTACCATCGTTGTATTATCGTAGTATTTTTTCAGACTTACCCCTAGAGAGAAAGCAATATGCAAAATTACCTGTGGGCCATGATTGCAACACCAGCTAGTTGCGGATGGGAAGGTGTGCGGAAACTAGTGATGTTCCCCTGTAGACGGATGTTTTTCCCGGTTTCTGTGAACTTGTACTTTATATTATGTGTTTTCCACAGTGACCCTGTGTGACGCCTCAGGGAAAAAACGCACAGGAAATAAGACTAGAAGACAGAAGGTTGGGAAGGTTCTAGAATCCCCACTAATTTTTTTTCCTTTTCTCTATTTTCCAATTTTTGTATAATATGCTTATTGTATTACTTGTCATTTTAAAAACTTTTTTATTTTTATTATTTTTTTAAGATTTATTTAACAGAACACACATGAGCGGGACGGGGGAGGGGGGAGGGGAGGAGGGGCAGAGGGACAAGCAGACTCCCTGCAGAGCAGGGAGCCCAATGTGGGGCTCGATCCCAGGACCCTGGGACCACGACCCGAGCTGAAGGCAGATGCTGAATGACTGAGCCACCCAGGTGCCCCTAAAAAACTTTTAGTTCCTTCACTGAAACCTTAAGAGTGGGGGCTTCCTTTCCTGCTTCCAGAAAGGAAACACGTGCACACAGCGAGGGCAATTTCCACAGGACAGAAGGTAGGAAAAGTCATTGTTCCAGACTTCAGGGCATGCAGGGGTCCTCAGAGCACCCCGGGGCATGACCTCCGAGGGGTGCGTTAGCCTGCATTCCTTCTCTTTCAGAGCCTTTCTCAGTCTGTGATTGCATGTTTACTGGTGGGACATCTGATCGTGGCTGGTCCTTGTGTGCCTCGGGATCAGTGTTGTGTCCCTGGCACCTGGCATATGGTATGCTCTCAATGACAAATCTTTGTTAGGAATGAATGAATGAGAGAACAGAATCAGCCCTCTTGGAATTGCTTTGGGGTATAAATATTTCCAATTACATGGACAGGCTAACGAGCACTGAAGCCATCTTCTCTCTCCTGGTGGTTATGGTCTGAGGAATGACATTTTGAGAGGAAAACAGAAGGACTAGAGAAAGGACTCTAAGTCTGGAGCCTGGAATCTGCATTTTTTTTTTCCAGTAATCTCTACACCCAACGGGGGGCTTTATCTCACAGCCCTGAGACTAAGAGTCGCAGGCCCCCTGGACCGAGCAGGCCAGGTGCCCCTGGGATCTGGATTTTTGGGGGACGTGGGGATCGCACTGGAAGCGTGCGCCAGATCACTCTGTTGGAGTCTGAGTGCTGACCTCGCTCACGGCCACCCAGCTCCCAAGAAAACTGGTGCGCCTGTGTGTAATGTGAGTCAGTCTTTATTTTGCACTTGTGTGGTGCATTAACAAACTCCACATACAATATAGCATTACATATTGTAGCTTAGCATTACAGCGTTATGAAGTTTCACACAATTCAAGTTTGCTTTTCCGGGTTTTTCTTTTTTTTTCTTTTTCTTTTTTTTTAATTTGACACATTTATTTTGAGTTTCTTTTTTTACAAGAGAAGACACAAGGTAAAGAAAGGCGACCACATTGGAGAAGGATCCTGGTGAGGGCAATGGGCAACGTCACAATCGCGGCCACAGTAAAAGCCTTCCAAGAAAAGACCTGCATCGTTCCCTCTCCTGAGCAAGCCGCTCCTGTCCCACAAGCCAGTCCTCTCTGCTTTCCTAGCGAGAGCATGTTCCTGGACACGTACATCTTGGCTGTCCTCCACTGAGAAGAACTGAAAGGAGGGATAACTCCTAAAGGGACTTGTTATTAAGGAAAACTCTTGTCTTCCCAAAGGAATCAAGATACCAGCAGAGAAGGCCTGACTCTTGGAAAATCCGAAGTGGTCGCTCCCTAACCCATTCCTGACCATGATGCCTTGTGCAAAAGCTTGGGTGCGACTCTCGTCTTTCAACTGACTCGGGAGGAGGCGCTGCTCCTCGGCGGGATCGGCTAGCTCTGGGAGGGCACGTGTGAAAGCCAAAGGCAGCTAAGAGACTTGGGGACAGCAAAGCCAAGGGCATGATGGATCAGGCGTGAGGTAGGAGGGAGGAGCCCTGTGCTGTCTGCTGGTTCCCGCCCTGTCACCTCACCACCCGCTGCTCCACAGACCCGAAGAGTGGGAGCGAGAAAGCTACCAGGGATGGGGAGGAGAGGAGCGGGGCGAGGCGGCCTTCCCAGGCCTGTGGCGGGAGGGGCTGAGGTCACACTCAGCAGGGCAGAGACCAGACTCTCCACGGCTGTTGCTTTGCATTGTTTCTGGGAAGGAAACAAAAGCGGGTTGCTCAGCAATTTCTGATCTTCAGACATTAAGGCGATGAAGAGGAAGCATTTAAGATTTTTTTCCTAATGGGGCTTCAGAATGCTCCTGTCAGATTTACATTAAACTATCTCAAAATGCATTTTTAGAAAACAAAAATTATTTTCTTCTACGTATGATACAGTATTTACACTCCATGGAGTTTGGGCTAGAGACGGGTGGTGTGGACACACTGATGGGAGAGCGAGTCAGATGAAGGGGGTGGGGGCGGGGGGCAGGGGCAAGAACAGAGTGGGCTTTGTGCCTGCTCAGAACTGCTCAGCACTGCTCAGAATCCAGGCTTTAAAAAGGACAACGAAAAGATCCAGGGAGCAGACTGGTCCTAAATCCACAAGAGCTAAAAGAATATCACACGCACCGTTGCTGCTCTGTCCACGGACGCCCAGCCGCCTCGGGAGCGGGTCGGAGGGGGTGGACCTGCTCTTTGAGGCCTCGGCTCCGGCGGCTGCTAACCTGAGCTCTGCTGGCCGGACAGGTTCACGGCCTGTGGCCCGGGCTCTGCCCTCCGACAGGTCTCGACGCCAGAGCCGCGGCTGACCGCGAGCCCGGAGCCCTAATCTCAGCGAGACAGCAGCCCCCTCGCCGCCAGGCTGCCCGCCGGCGGTGGGGGGGGATCGGGACCCCGCGCCTCCCCCAGCCCTTCACCTTGTCTGGACGCTCAGTGAAACCCAAGAACTAAGCACTCTTATGAGGGACAGGATGGTAGAAAAGAACCCAGGTTATCTTGACTACCCATTAACTCCCAGTTACTCATTTCACTCATTTCCTTAGTTTTAAGAGCCACAGTTGAAAAATTTAAGGATAAAGAATAATTTCTGAAGGCCCTTTTCCTTATGAAGCAAAACCAATCTCATCTAAGCTACCTGAGAAAACTCTCAAGCTTCTCATGGGTCAGCATGTCTGGAAAGACAGGCCAGTTTCATCCTTCACACCAGCAGACGGCTGTCATCTGGCCATGGGGCTGCTAGGGGGTGGCGGACGCACCGTTCTGCCCACACGCACGAGCCACGAACGCCCCAGCTCCCTGGAGCCCCCGGCCGGACTGGAAGCCTTCGAAGCTCTCTCCGGAGGAGACCCCTGGTTTCCTAGACCCGAGCTCTACCTCGAAGTCGGCCGTGTTCGCGTACTCATCGCAAGTTGACCCCGGACTGCCCCTGAGCCCTCCCCGCGGCGGCGCGGCACCAAGAACCAAATCCTCGTTCCCCTGCACACCCGGCCTCATCCACCCCAACTTCGTTTCTTGGCTCACGACAGACCTCTGGACCCTGAGCTCAGTTAAAGAGCAGAGCTGTCCGAGGTGGGAAGGAGACAAGACGGGGATGACGACACCGTGAGGTTTTCCATGAGCAAAACAACATCCTTCTGCTGAGCTGGGGGGCGGGAGTCACTCTCCAGAGAAGCCCAGTAAAAAGAGGCCAATTTCAGGTAATCAGCAAATACAATTCAGCACAAAACACGATTTTCATGGATCAAAATCTGTAACTTGATATTGGCAGTTAGGCTAATTTCAGTTTGTATTAGACATGCAAGTATAAGGTTACATTGTTATATATAGACTTGTGAGGCCCTTCCCTCTCTTTTTCCCCATTAAAAAAAAGGATTTCTAGTGCCTTGCAAAGGAGAAAAATCGTCATCGCTAAGAACTGATCTGCAGCTGTGGTCATGTGGGGTGTTCTTTGTGGGGTGTGTTTTGTAAGAAATCTTCTACAGCTAAAAGGAGGTTCCAAGTCTGCTCCCGTCTGGCATCTCTGTCCCCACCGGGGGACTAGTACTCGCTCAGACTGTGCCACTTGGCCACGGACTTGCGGGGGCTCTCGCAGACCTCCCTCCAGTGCTCAGCACCGCCGCTGGTGATGCTGTGTGCCCCCAGGATCAGCCTCCCCACCGCCTCGTTCTTGGTGGTGCGGTCGAAGTCGATGACCAGGAACTCAATGCTGACGTCGGGCAGGAGGTCAGGGGGGATGTCGTAGACGAAAGACTCGTTGAAGACTGGGTTCAAAGTGCACTTCTTCACGTGGGTTTTCTTCTTGGCAATGCGCTTTCTGCCGTAGTAGACGTTCACCTTGACGTAAGGATCTGGGGCCACCAAAGAGACAAGAGAAAAGGGAGACAGGCCCATGACACGGTCCTCCTCTCAAATGGTGGCTTCATGGGGGGGGGTTGCTCAACTCTGGTGGCCACTCACACATGGTCTCCAGGGACGGCACACCAGATGCACTGTGACTTCAGGTGGGTCTGCCTGCCCAGGCGAGGGGCCAAGGGAACCAAGCAGGAACAGCACAGAACAACTTCCCCAAGTCAGGAGTGAAGAAAGCCCATGACACTGGGAAGCATTTTCCAGGGCGCAGGGACTCACAGATGCCTGCTGTGTTTTGGAGAGGTCAGGACACCCCTCCGGACACCTCACCAAACGTCGAACCCTGTCCACTCACCCGGGGCCCCTCCCGCGCTAGGGACATCTAGAGCCTAGGTAGTCACCGGGGAGAGACCATGCGCAGAGGAACAGGTGGGGACCGAAGGGCGTCGGGGGTGCAGGCGGGGCGGCGTGGGGCCAGGGGGCCCGAGGCAGGTCGAGGTAAATAGCTGCTACCTGAGAGACCGGTGATGTCCATTTTCGGCAGGTGTCGGGCTTTGAGGACCACCACGGTCAGCCTCTGTGCCACGGGCTGGTAGGACAGAGACACCTGGAGCTCCCCTCTGCTAATGCACTTCTACGAAGAGGAAACAGCACATGAGAGTCCTGGCCGGGGCGGGGGCAGGGCAGGGACAGTGGGTGTGCAGAGGCCAGGGCGGGGGGGCTGCGGAGGGCCACGGAAGCTGTGCATCCCGCCAGTGTGTTACTACCATGTTTAACAGGGAGGGGAAACGGACACATTCTCATTACAGTCCTGATACTAAATGAAACCGACGGCATGGAGAGGTGGCCTCGCCTCGTATTCATGAGCGCGAGTCTCAGGCCAGACTGGTCTGGATTCAAGTCCTCTGCCCCCCCTGCTGTGTGACCTGGACAAGAACTTGACGGCTCTGTGCCCCAGTTTCCTCGTCTGAAGGTGCAGATAAAAATAGCACTGACCTCACAGCATCAGCAAGATTAAATACATTAAAACGGGTAAACGTTTACCTGTGCCAACGCCTAGAGAAGCGCATTCTCTCCCATTCCCTCATTCGGTTCTTGCGATAACAGTTTTAGAGCCTGGATGCCACGTGGAAGGCAGGAGACCTGGGGCTGAGCCTTCACTTCGCTGTTCTCTCACCCCCTGGCTTTGGGCAGGTTCCTGAACTTCCCCCCATTCCGCACAGTGAGTACGCACGCCTGCTCTGTCCGCCTCCCAGTGTCTTCTCGAGCCAAGCTGGCCTCCTCCCCGGTGCCCACAGCTTGGGCTTCCCCTCTTTGAATTGTATTCTAGGCTCTGCTTGGAAAATGAAAAAATGCTCTGGCCACCAAAGGACATTTTAAACAATACTTGGATACATTGCTATGTGCTGGGGGTCCAGAGCCGATAGGACCTGGTTCTTTCTTGTTTTTCTTTCTCTTTTTCATTTTTCCCATTTTTTCTTTTCTTTTTTTTTTAATTTTAAGTTGTCTCTATACCCAATGTAGAGCTCGAACTCACAACCTTGAGATCAAGAGCTGCGTGTTCCAGTGACTGAGCTGGCCAGGCGCCTAGGATCTCGTTCTTGCTCCCAAGGAGCTTACCGTGCCCAGAAGAGACAGACAAACACACCTGCCCTCATCAGAGTAGTAAGGAGCCCGTCTGAGTGCTGCTGGGGGACCCAGGGGAGGGCTTGCTGGCTGACCTCCGGGCTGAGTTTAGGAAGGTGAGGAGGAGGAGGAGAGGCGACGTACGGAGGGAGGACGGGTCAGGACAGGCGGCAGAATGCGGACTCTGAGGGCATTGGGTCCACTGTGTTCCAAGGATGGTGGGAGGGGAGGTGCTGCCCTTGGATGCTGGTGGGAGGTGGGGCGGGCGACAGAGAGGGAGACTGGGGCGGGGCGGGGGGCTTCTAACCAAACAGCAGAGCCAGCCAGAGCTCACAGGTGGGGCTGCGGCTGCCGGCCCCGGAGGGACACACTTGTTGCTGTGTTACTGTTCACGAAGACTAGTATTGTTCTGGCGAGGCTGGAGCACGAACTGAAGGGCGACGGGCCCCAAGGCTGGTGCGTCAGGCTGCGGAGGAGGCGCCCGCAGCAGAGGTGAGCACGGGGCAGGACGCGTCTCAAGAAGAGCTCACCGAAGTGGAGGGCAATTTCTTGTGTTTCTCGCTTATTGTTTTTGTTTTATTTATTTTTTTTATGTTTCTTTTGTTTTCTCATTTTTTTTTTTTTAATTTTTGAAAAAATTGGGATGCCTGGGTGGCTCAGTCGGTTAAGCGTCTGCCTTCGGCTCAGGTCATGATCCTGGGGTCCTGGGATCGAGCCCCGCATTGGGCTCCCTGCTCAGCGGGGAGTCTGCTTTTCTCTCTGCCGCTCCCCCTGCTTGTGTTCACTCTCTCGCTGTCGAATAAATAAGTAAAATCTTTTATAAATAAATAAATAATTTTTAAAAATTTTGTGTGTTTCTGGTTTATAAATTAGGGATGAGGCTGGAAGAAGGAAAACAAAAGGAGGTGGGGTTCCAGGAATATTGGACAAAATAAGGAAATTTGGGACAAAAATCCCCCTACTACCAACTCTTATTCCTTGTAGTCTACAAAGCCCCAAAGAAATGGCACCTACCCCAGGAAGTGTTCTCTGATTGAGCAAGAACAGACTGTACCCACCACCGGCCTTCCATTTGTCACAGACACACAAAATGACTTATCGTGCGTCTACTCAGGGTCGGCTGAAAAGGGGGAGGGAAAGGGGGATGGAAAGGGGTTCGAGGGGGAAGCCTACTCTCAGCAAGCACTCCCTACTGGGAGGGGGGTGCAATCTGTGCGGGAACAACAACAGAAAATCACAGAATTAGCTCATCAGTGAAAAACAAGGAGAGAAACCTCAACGTCTGTGCTTTGATTACGAGGCCCAACTCGTCTCAAGGAATGAAATTGTACTAATACTTCACATGGTTCAGAAACTGTCCTGAGGCTCTATGTCATTCCAGGAATGTAGGGAAATGTCTCTCCTAGGGCATAAGATGACTAAAATGTAAACTTAGACTTTAGCTTTTGAAATTGAAGTCCCAAAGAGAACAGACTTGAAAAAGGATTTTCATGGCTTTTCTCTGCTAGATTGAAGGCCCACATTTTTTCCTTACCCATAACATAGATGTTGTCAGCTCTTGATTACGTCCACGGGAAGTACCCTCAGCCAGTTTAAAATCCCAGTTTAAAAACCCTTGCCAACCAGTGTTATTCTGGCCTGCTTCCTTTTGACATGAGTCACACCCCAATTAGAGAATGTAAACTCATTTTTACTATTAGCTACAGCCAAATGACATCAGGAGAGGAATCACACATGAAAAAGAGAATTAAATGCCATCGAAGAACATTCAGAACAGAGCTGTCCAAAACAGGGGCACTAGCTCCATGTGTCCACTTACATTTAAGTTTTAATTCATTAAAATTAAATAGAATGACAATTTCAGCTCCTCAGTCACACGAGCCGTATTTCGAGTGTCCTCGGGCAGACAGAGTGCATTTCCACCACCACGGAGAGCTCCGGTGCACTGATCCTGAAAGAACTTTGGGCTGGTCTGGGCCGCACTCCCCGCCCAGTCCACAAATAAGGAAATGTGAGCTCGATTTGAGGTCTGTGCCTGGACCACCCTTGAATATGCACATACAGTCTTTAAATACAATTTGAGGGGCACCTGGGTGGCTCAGTCGGTTAAGCGTCTGCCTTCGGCTCAGGTCATGATCCCGGGGTCCTGGGATCGAGCCCCGCGTCAGGCTCCCTGCTGGGCGGGAAGCCTGCTTCTCCCTCACCCATTCCCCTTGCTTGTGTTCCCTCTCTCGCTGTCTCTGTCAAATAAATAAATAAAATCTTAAAAAAAAAAAAAACAATTTGAACTATACAGAAGAAGGGGAAAAGAGAAACTTGATTTTGGGGCTCCTGGGTGGCTCAGTCGGTTAAGCGACTGCCTTCGGCTCGGGTCATGATCCTGGAGTCCTGGGATCGAGTCCCGCATCGGGCTCCCTGCTTGGCAGGGAGTCTGCTTCTCCCTCTGACCCTCCTCCCTCTCATGCTCTCTGTCTCTCATTCTCTCTCTCTCAAATAAATAAATAAAATCTTTAAAAAAAAAAAAAAGAGAGAAACTTGATTTGAAAAACAAAGAGTTTCTGAGGGGCACCTGGCTGGCTCAGTCATGGAACATGCAAGTCTTGATGGCGGGTCATGAGTTCAAGCCCCACGCTGGGGGTGGAGCCTACTTAAAAATGAATAAGTAAATAAAATAAACCCGATGATTAAAAAAAAACAAAAAACAAAGAGTTTTATTTGTAAAAAAAAAAAGCCTTGACTATAAAATTATAGCTTGGATTTCCTAATTATTTGGTTAAAACTGTGTTTTGTAAATCACCCATTAGAGCGAAATGTTTGTAAAATCTAAATCCCCAAGCTCCTTCCCTAGCTTTGGGAAAGTGGACAACTTCCGGTTGCCCTTCTAATAATTTTCTCCCCTAAAATCACCCCTCAGGCAGTTGTTCTCCATCTAACCTCCCCCCACCTCTGGCCATTTTACACGGCAGAACGCCTGTCCCGCTCTTACTCTGCACCAAAGGCCAGATCTCACGTCCCTCCCCCCCTTCTCTTTCCACCCAATTCCCACTGCAAGTAGCATCATCAATGGTTCTTTCTCAAGGGCTCTTTGTCAGGCGCTGGGAGCGAGCTCCATTTCCCAGCCCCCCCAGCCTAGTGAGGCAGGCGGAAGCACAGGGGCAGAAAGGGTCTTATCCACGCCTGAAAGAGCTGGGAGGCTTTGCTCTCAGACAGCGGGCTCCGGTCGCCCTCAGTGGACTAGAGGTCTTAAAGAAGACACGCAGATGAAGGAAGTGCTCAGGTGAGGCTCTGTTCCCTGTAATCAGCAGAGCCCCTCCCAGAGTGACTGTCCAGCCACAGGGCCTTTGCACTAGGTGGACCCGCACATCCTCAGCACACCTTCAATGGGGCTAGAAGTCCCAAGGGCCACCTCCACACAACTCACAGTCATGGGAAAACAAGAGAAACAAGAACATCCCTCATCTTCTCCCCGATATGAAAGCACAGCTACCCTCTTCCTGGCTCGTTTCTTTCTTTTCAGTCCCTTCTGGCTCCACTGTGGGACCTCTCAGGGTCCTTCCAAATCTGAGATTTTAATAATCCTGTCATTCCCATGACCATTGTCACAGGCCATCAACACCAGATGCGGCCCAGGAAAGACAGGAAGTGATTTGGAAAACAATGACCTGAAGAGACTGGGGGAGTCCAACAACTTTGCCTGACCCACTGGCCAGTTACTTCTGTTCTTTATCCCCTCGCCCTCTCTGGACCACCTCCTTCTCCCTGTGGGAGATTTATTACGGGAATGTAAATTCAGGTTAATTTTTATCCGAGGGGTGTCTGGCTCGCTCAGTCGGAAGAGAGGAGACTCTTGATCTCAGGGTTGTGAGTTCAAGCTCCACGTTGGGTGGAGAGCCTACTTTAAAAAAATGTCCTGAATAAAATATTAGAAAAAAAGCTGCCCCTCAAAAAACAAAAAAAAACAAAAAAAAACCTAGAGGGCGCCTGGGTGGCTCAGTTGTTAAGCGTCTGCCTTCGGCTCAGGCCATGATCCCAGGGTCCTGGGATCGAGCCCCGCATCGGGCTCCCTGCTCGGCGGGAAGCCTGCTTCTCCCTCTCCCACTCCCTCTGCTTGTGTTCCCTCTCTTGCTGTCTCTCTCTCTGTCAAATAAATAAATTAAATCTTAAAAAAAAGTTAACCCTTGATTATTAGTGAAAAATCACAGTATACATAATGCCCCAAATCTCTGATCTCTGAGTTAGACTCAAGAATTAGCTTTTTTTTTTTTTTAAAGATTTTATTTATTTATTTGACAGAGAGAGACAGCGAGCGAGGGAACATAAGCAGGGGGAGTGGGAGAGGGAGAAGCAGGCTTCCTGCCGAGCAGGGAGCCCGATGCGGGGCTCGATCCCAGGACCCTGGGATCATGGCCTGAGCCGAAGGCAGACGCTTAACGACTGAGCCACCCAGGCGCCCCATCAAGGGTTAATTTTTAATGCTTCCTACGTCTTATATATTCATAAGAGCTGAGAGTGCTCTCGGTGATCCCATTAGCCTTCCTGGTCCAGCCTAGATGAGACCTAGAGAGACGGTGATTGCTGGCCCAGAGAAAGGAGCGAGATGGAAGGGTCAGAGAGGATGACCAGTCCTGGGCTTCCTCAGCTGGACTGCAGTGGATAATGGAAAGGACAAGAGGCAATTTTTCTGCTAAGGAGGGGAAATGCAGTTTCTGCTAAGGAAATGCAGCTGCGGGGGGGAAAGTGCAATTCTCACCAGTCCCCACTGAGGCCTCTGGGTGGGAGAAGATAATTTGGCCCCGTATTCTAAGGGGATGCCTTCCACAGACCAGAAAAAGCTCTTTACAGAGTGTGGAACGGTTCAGAGCAGCTCTAACTGGTGAGCCAAGGGGAGATCCAGAAAGGGCAGACTGTTGGCCACGGCAGGGAGGACTGGGAGACACGCGGAGGCTGCACTGCAGGGAGGCTTGGGGACTAGCGGCCAGGCCGGCACGGTGACAGCCATGGCTCAGGACGGAACACAGCCCTGCCCACAGGCGCCGGCTCGGGAAACACGCTCAGGATGTCCAGGAGGCTGGAAAGCTCTGGTGCAGGGGCGCACAGCCTCTGTGTGTCCTGTCTGGGCCTCTCCCAGGGGACGTGTTGCTTAGGATCCTAGCCCTGGCTTGTCCCTCCTGAAGGGAGTTAATAAAGTGGAAAGAAACCTGGCTCTTGCCAAGAGCCCCTGGCACTTTGGCAAACGTCGTTGTCTGTCCTGGCCAGTGTCCTGGATTTGAGGCTGTTTTGTTCCCAGCCCACACCAGTCCCTTTCCTGGCCAGTCTCTTCCCAGCTGCAGCTTGGCACAGAGCCATTGGCTGCCCTCGGCTGTGGGCTATGAGAGCATGAGCCGTCTGGGGGTGTCCAGCCAGCGAGATGGCTCTACCAAGCTGGGGCTACAGGGAAGGACGGCTTGGGCAGCTGGAGGAAGGCAGGCAGCGGGGCACTGGGGCTGCAGGAAAGGGGTGTCAGCCAGCCCGAGCCCCGAGGGCTTGGCAGAACCCTGAGGAAAACAGATGACAGGCAAGGGGGAGGGGAGGGAGCAGGATGAAAGCAGGTCACAGCCCCAGTGTCTATCGGTGCTTCTGACTCCAACCCCAGAGGATACAAGAGCCCTTGCTGTGGTGGACTCTAGGACGTCTCCTTGTGTCTTGGCCTTGGACCTGTGCTGATGCCCTGATCAAACCCCTCTAATACTCTGAAAACGCCTGGGCTTCCTGGCCGCTGCGAGGCCGAGCGGTTCTCTGGGCAAGGGCACGGCTGGGCCAGCGGCAGGGGGACAGGTGCCTGGGACACGCTCCGAGGGGCAGTGCCCCCGGTAGAGGATACACCTTGTGCCTGGAGCTCACTGCACACACAGCCCCTACTGGCCCGGAAGCCTCTCTTGTCCAGTCCCGAGCCCCCTGCCTCCCCAGTGAGTCCAGTGTGGGCTTGTAGGTGGGCATCAGGAGATAAGCATGGCCTCTAAGCCGTGCAGCTTTCTGCAAGATGTGCGGTTGTTTTCAGGGGCTCTGACACCCTTTCTGAACCCCCCACCTCCTTCTGCACTGACTCAGGCTCCCTTGCCTTCCTTTACTTTGTCAAAACAGAACAGAAACGTCTGCGAACCACATACATCTCCGGCGACCAAGCCTCACTAACAGTAGAAACAGTGGCAACGATAAGGATAGTGGGTCCGATTTCTTGGAGGGTCACTGCGCGCGAGGGGCTGTGCAAAGGCATCCTCTTGCTTCATTCCTGTGGGAACCTGAGATCAGAGTTGCTAAGCCGAGCTAAGGGAGCGGGCGAGATTTGGATTCAAACTCAGCTTTGACTTCAAAGCCCTTGTTATCAGGTTGTACCTTGGAACAGGAATGAAAGTCTAAATTTAAAATGCCAACAACCTCTTTCAAGGCACCTACTCACTATGGGGCAGTTGCCAAGATGGTCTCTCTCCCCCAGGGAACAGTGTGCCAGACACATCATCTCCTCTAATCCTCAAGCCCTCTGAGGAGGATGGTGTTATCAGCTCCATTTTACAGATGGGGAAACAGAAGCCTAGGAGGGTGCAGTGATCCAGCTGTGCCCCTGGGCCGGGAAGCGGGGAGCTGGGGCGTGATGTCAGCCTGTGTGGACGGAGTGCTCAGTGGACAACCACACTGCCCCCCCAGTTAAGAAACGCGTGAACCAGGGGGCGTGGGGGCATGGTTCTGACAGCCCTGAAATTACAACTCAAGAGCCAATGCCGGCCCAGTGGGGAGAAGGCAGGAGGGTGCGCTCTCATTCCCAGGGCTCAGAGGAGGAGGGTCTGCAGCAGGGGCTCGGCCTGGAGTGGGGCTCGGAGGTGAAGCAGCTCACGAACCTACACGGGGGTGGACCCTAACCTGACCTGGTTGGGGCTGGACAGGGAAGCTGAGGGCAGAATTACTGAAGCCCCATCATGGTTCACTGGCAGAAGATCACACAGGACTTTGGAGAAGAAACCAGCCCCATGTCCTCGATAGGATGAGGGTCTAGGACTGGTGGGGACGAGCCTGCTCCAAGTAAGCTGGACTTAGTGTCAGGATGCCACCCACGAAGTGAAATTCCAGCAGCTACCTACCTGTCCCTCTCTCCTCGCGAAGTTCCTTCTGGAGCAGGCCCTCCGTCTTACTTTGGTCCCTGCTGATTCTTGATCCTACAGCCCCTCCCCGCCGTTCATACAGGCCCTGCCCTTCCACTTGTTCCCTGAGATCTCCTCTCCCCCAACCTCCTGGCCCTCCCCGACACACTCTTGCTCCTCACCTGGATGTTCCTTTTGGTGATGTCCCTGGTCAGCTGCGCCTTGCCCGTGCTGGGGTCCACGCCGGCCAGCGGCACCATCACCTCCCCAATGACGTCGTCCCGGGAGAAGCGGTCGAAGCTGAGCACAAGGAAGTGCAGCACCAGGTCCTGCAGCTGGCTGTATGGGACGCCGTAGAAGGTGAAGGTCTCGTCAAACACGGGGTCCAGCGTCTTCCGCAGCACTCTGGTCTTCACCCGATGCCGCTTGTCGGGAAGGATGGTCATTTTGATGTAGGGGTCAGAACCCTGGGTCTGCTCGTCCATCACCGGCAGCCCGTGGGCCTCCTGGATCGTCACCACTAGGGCTTTTTTCGGGAAGTTATAGTCCACGGAGAATGTGAGGGTTCCTAGCATGACATCCTCCTCTGGAGATGACGGAGATGTGCTTTTGCTCTCCCCGGGGGTCAGGCTCGCGACGGGGCTCCTCAGTTCTTCCCCATAGTCCACCTTGATGGGTAACTGGTCTATACAGGAGCCAGAGCTGGGCCCCTTGGGCCCTTTGTCGGGGCCCAGCAGGCCAGCCTCTGCCGCATCCACCAGCACATTCCCGCGCCCTCCTTCCCTCCCAGGGCCACCTCTGTCTCTCCGCACTTTGACGATTTTCTTCTTGTTGCTGAGGGTCTCTGGATATATGCTAATGCCTTTGAGCATGTGGATAAACTTGTACGGTGGGGTCTTGTGCTGCTTCTCTGCACGCTGGCGGCAGCATGTCCACACAAAGACGGTCACCGAGACACACACTACCAGCACAGATGCCCCGATGAGGCCAGCCACCACTGGGGACACATCTGAAGGTGGAGACCAGAGGGTGTCAAGGCAGGTGGACCTCAGCCCCCTGTCCAGACCGACCTCCCTGCAGAGCCAAGGGACCTGCAACCAAGCCTGCACAGCAACAGGCGCTCGTCCAGGCTTAGAAGCCCCCCTCTGGGAGAGGCCCCCAGCCATCCTGTCCCACCGATCCAGGGCTGTTCCTTCCCACCAGACCTGCATGGGATCCTCCGCTTCTCCAGGAAGCCTTCCCTAAAGGGCCCCAACCCGGCTGCCTGTTCTTTTCTTGGCCTTCTCTTAGCACTTAAGGACTTGGTTCCCTCTTACCGATTTGTGTTTCACATAAAGCTGCCTCGTGTTATAAAGTCACCTTTTACCTGAGCCATTACACAGCACATAGGGCCACGTCTGGCTTCAGCAGAATGTTCCACGGCATCCCGTACAGGGTTTGCAGTGGGCTCGTGTCGACGGAATGGCCATTGGGGTGGAAGGATGTAGGGCTGACTCTGGGTGGTCCGGGGAGGGTGTTCAGGGTGGTAAAGGCGGGTAGGTGGTAAAAAGAAAGCTGGATCTGAGTACTTTAAAACTTGCTCCAAATTTCAGCTCCTAGCTCCAAACACTTGTTTTATTTTATTTTACTTATTTTTCCCCCAAATACTTGTATTTTAAATAGGAAGAAATAAGGACTGTGGAAATGTCAGGCCTTTGCTCAAGCATCACCTTCCCTGACCGCCGTACAATAAAAGTTCAACCTTCTTCCTGCTGAGACCCACGAGTCCTCGCCCTGCGTACCTTTCTCCTTACATCTTACCTTTCTCACACGCAGCGACACGCACACCCATGTGCACACACATAATACACACACGTACATGATTTTACTACAAGAAACATATCTTCACTAGAGAATAAGTTTCACCAGGACTGGGATTTTTTCTATTTTGTTCATTTCTGTCTCACCAGCACCAAAAATGCAGAGCTGGTACTTGGTACATATTTGCCAAATGAACAAATACCGACGAGAAACATTGTTTCCTTCTTTTACTCTTGTCCTTTCCCATACAAGTGGGGCCCCTTAACCAGTTTGGGGTTTCTTTTCCCCCTTAAGTCCACTGAAGCCAAGCTGGGTTTAGGCCTTAAAGGTCTCCATAAAAGACCTCTATTTTTCCGTGTTACCTTTTAGGGGAAGACTTGGGTAGGGCAGGGAGAACTAAGGAAACGAATATGACTTTAACACATTCCAGAATCTTCTTGAAACACCCTTCCACCACGTATCTGCCCGGCTCACTGCCTCACTCACTACAGGCCTCTGCGCAAACCTTACCTCACCAGAAAAGTATCTCCTGGCTGCCCCCAGTGAGATATTATCTCCGTTGCTCTGCTTTATTTTTCTACATAGCACTTATTACTCCTGACATATTTTGTCTGTCCTCCCTTACCAGAGAAGATTGGTAAGAATAGTGACTGTCTTTTTTTTTTTTGACAGAGAGAAACACAGCGAGAGAGGGAACACAAGCAGGGGGAGTGGGAGAGGGAGATGCAGGCTCCCCACTGAGCAGGGAGCCCAATGCAGGGCTCGATCCCAGGACCCCGAGATCATGACCTGAGCCAAAGATAGACGCTCAATGACTGAGCCACCCAGGTGCCCCCTGACTGTCTGTTTTGTTCACTGCTATATCCCCACGTCCTAGAATCACGTGGCACCTAGTAAAGTATTCAGAGAACAAATGAATCAGTGAATTCAAAACAGCCCCCACACATTGGAAAAGTGAGTCAATATGATTACATATATCAAAGACAAATGTAAAATTCTATATTGGTCTTCAAAACCTATCAATACACAACGGGAGACCTTACTTGACAAGTCTGAGCAAAAACAATCTAGTTGTGGGACGCCCAGGTGGCTCAGTTGGTTGAGCACATGACTGTTTATTTTGGCTCAGGTCCTGACCTCAGGGTTGTGCGATTGAGCCCCGCATCGGGCTCGGTGCTAGGCGTGGAACCTGCCTAAGATTCTCTCTCTCCCTCTGCCCCTCCCCACCATGTGCACACGTGTGCGCGCGCTCTCTCTCTCTCAAGAAAAAAAAAAGTAGTTGTTCAGGTGACCACAAGTCTGATGCCAACCCATACTATGAATACTGTGAATATGTCCAGATGATGGGGGGTGGGGGTAGTATGATTTAATCTGCGCCGGTCATGACATATATCCTGTTCTGCCTAGCACGGACAAGAATAACAACTGCTCTTTTCTTGTGCACGTTTATTGTGTCCCTGCCAGACCCTGCGCCAGAGCTCCCTCTGAACCAAAGAACTCGTTGACTAGGTACCACCGATATCCCCACTTTATAACTGAGGAGCCTGGGTACTCAAATCTGCCTTAGGACACGTAGTTGCAAATGGCAGTGATGGAATCCAAACCCTGGTCTGCCTGACACCAGAGCGTCTCTACATGATGGATAATCAGGGTCATAAAAGACCAGGAAACCATACCAAATGAGGAAAAGTTGAAGGAATTGGAGCTGAGTGTTCTGGGAATAATAAATTTCTTTAGTTATTGAAGGCCTTTGGATGGAAGAGGTCTGGTTGGATTGTACGTTGGAGGGCAGGAGGCTACAAGAAGACAGACTCTGACTCAGTGAAAAGAGTCAAATTATTATTAGAACTGCCTCACAATGGCTCAGATTGCTTCATGAGGCAATGACTCTCCAACTGGAAACTTTCAGAGGTTGGATCTCCGTTGGTGAGGCATATTCTAAAAGAGATTTCTTCAGTAGGGATTGGACTAAATGTCTCTGAAGTTCTTTCCCCAACCTTCCATGATTCTATGAAGGTTGGGGTCAGGCAAGAAAAGAAGGGGTTACATCCTTTAATAATACAGTACAGAGAAGGAGTAAAGCCATTAACAAAATAAATGAAGGTGACCATGTCCACGGCCATACTAAATAATAATACTGTTTCTCAAATATCAAGTGGAATAAGAGTTGTTAGGGACAGGCTTCACAAAATGCGAGCAGCCTTGGTAGGAAGCTCCTTGAAAGCTGGCGGAAATAACATCCTGCCCATCTCTGAGTCCTTGAGTCTTTGCATCTAAAGGGAGCTCAGTAAACAGCTGAAAAACTGATTGGATTCCATGGTCAATGAAAATGGGCACAATCTGAGAAAGTGTCTCTCTGCTCACCAATCAGGGACTTTCTTGAAAACTGCTTGCTACTGATTAATGACAGTGAAGAGCTTACCTCCATGAGACGAGGAAAGCAGGAAACCAACCAGACAGGTACATTTTTGAGAATGATTTAAAAGAGAGATATAAAGGCCCAGGCTGGGAGACATCTGAGTGATCCTTTTGGCTCCACCATAGATTTACTCTGTGGTCTGGAGAGTGCCCACTGATGCCTCCACATTTGCTGTTAGAAAATGGAGGCGGGATGGGGAGAGAAGAAGAAGGATTCCCATGTCTCAGGACAGGGAAGGAAAAGAAGACAAACCTGTGAAGCTATCTGTAGACTCTTCCAGGCACTCTCCTCCACCTGCTTTCCCACTTCTCCCCCTCTTTCTTCTTTGTTTTAGTATCTGTTAACCCCTGCCTCTCTCCTCCACACCCAAGGCAGTGAACTAGAAAATCAGAGATGCTGAAACTAGGAACCCTCTGTCTTGCTTTCATCAAAAGCTTGGTGGGAAAAGGAAGTTGGAACTAATGGCTGAAGTCAGGGTTTTAAAGTAGTCATAAATTGCAGTGACTGTGCTGCTTGCTCCTTTTGTCCTCCAAGGTCACGGCTAATTGAGTGTTGGCTGGGTGCACCTCCCAAGGGCTAAGGCATTTGAAATGAAGTACTCTATGGGATGTGAGAACGTCGGAAGTGGCAGCTATGTAGGACCCCTGTATACGTCCAAAGACCGTAAGACGTCTCTGGGCTGTGCCCCGCCTCTCAGCCTTGGACCAGACCTGCTGTTGACACTCCCTTTTACTAAAACAGCTTTTCCCTGTCAAGTGGGCCAGGGTGATACAGTGAAATGACAATGGACTTTGGAATCAGCGGGACATTGGTTTAAGTCCTAGCACTACCTTTGCTGTTTGTTTGACTTGACCCAAGTTATTTTGTCTCACTGAACCTCAGTTTCCTCATCTGACAAATATATATAATAATGCCTACACCGGAGAATGCTGTAAGGATTAAATAAAATGAGAGTATGTAAAAGTTGAAGTAATTTCTTTTCTCTTTTCCACTAATATTCCTTCTAAAGGAAACCACTATATTATGCTCCACATGCTCTAACTTTCCAAGGAATCTGGAACTGCAATTAGAGAAAAGAATATGTTGGAAGGAAGGCATAAGACAAAAGAGAAAGGGCAGAAAGAAAAATCATGGAGTGCTCATGTGACTACAAAAGGGACAACTGTGTTGTAAATTTAGGACTCAGAGATAGAGATGCAGAAGGTGGAGTGGAAGAAAGAAACACAGCTAAGCCTTGGGGAATCAGTGGGAACCAGTAGCTAATGGGTGTGATTTGCTCTCTGGATACTTCCCCTGATCTGATGTCTTCTTCCTGATATTGAAGTGGGAGAGCTCATTTCCATGAACCTCTTACTGGGGAATGAGAAGAGCCATTTCCTAGTTGGATTGTGGCCCCACCCTAAAAATTGTTGTCTGGATGCTCAAACCTTCTGGACTGTCTGAAAGATAGACTCTCTTAGGGGATATGAAGGAATCCTCGGCTGACGGCAACTCAGCCAAGCTGGGGTGGAAGTGAGGGAGAAGCAGGGCAACTCCTTTATTTTTCAACCAGGAAAGCATAACCCAGGAAGTTTGCAACCCTAGCACATTTTGGAGGAAGCCCCCAAAAGGAAAAAACTTGCTTATCCAGCTTTTCTTTCCCGTCTTCCTCCCTATTTTCCATTCCACTCTCTGCCCCTGGGAGTGCAGCCGAGCTTGGAGCCTGGAGGCCCGGGTCGGGGACCAGCCGCTCCGCGATGACGTAATGCCTTGCCGGGTACACAAAGCGGCCTCCCCCGGGCCCGGCCTCTCTGCCCCTCCCCCCGGCCGGGCCCGCGCCCCCGCCGGCACCAGCGCGGTGAGTCCCCCTTTCGAAAAGGCCAGCCAGGGAAACAGGGAACAAAGGCCCGGGAAGAGGGGCCTGGGCGCTGCCAGGAGGCCCAGAATAGACATCACGTCATCCCCGGCTCGGCAGCGCCAAGCGCCATTTGGTAGCATCGGACGGACCCACCATTACGGTGCAGAACCGCACTTGGGGGTCCTCGGCGGCCGCCGGCCGCCGGCCCCGCGCCCCGCGCCCCACCGCCGGCTGGGCAGGGCTCCCCGCGCCCGCGCCCCCGCAGCCCTGGCTGCTCCGCGGCCGTCCCCCAGCCCACGCACCCCCAGCCCCCCAGCTGCCATCTTGTCGCCCATCCCCCGCCGCCGCCCTCCCCCGCAGCCCGAGCAGTGGGAGGGGGAGCACGGGGCACCGCCCTGCGCGCCCGGGGGGGGGGGCCCGCGTCCTGCCCCCCCACTCCCACCCCGCAGAGCGCTGACGCGGCCCACACGGGTTGGCGCGTCCGTCGGGACCCACGACCCCAGCGAGCCCCCCGCCGGGCCGGCCCCTGCAGCCCGCAGCTCAAGTTCAGGCGCCGCCGGCCGCCGTGGCAGGCCCCATCCTAGCGGGGCCGGCGCTGGAAGGCCCTGATGTGGGCTTCGCCCCCTCCCAGCACTGGGCCCCTCTGGCCTTGCGGCGGTGCCCACTGCCCCAGGCTTAGTTTTCCCGACTCCACTTACCAAAGCTAGGTCGGATATTGGTGATCTCAGCCATGTCGTAACCAGAGGCTATTGCTATAAACGCCTTTTCAAGGGTCGGACGAGTCTGGGGGCGCCCGGTCAGCACCGAGGCCGCCGCTGTAGAGCGCTAGCTCAGGGGAGGGGGAAGGTGTCTGGCGGACGCCTCCTGCGACGGTCGGGCCCCTGGTTGCCAGCTGCGGCCGCCTCCTAAGATGCTCCAGGGATGCTCTGAGCGAAGGATGCAGGTGCAGCCAGACTGGTCCTGATGCGAGGTAGGCCCCGCCTTCTTCCGAACGGCCCTCGGCAGAAGACTCCGCCTCCGTCCGAAAAGTTCCGGAGGCCAGGCCCCGCCCCTTTCCGGAAACTCTCGGCGAGAGGACCCCTGCGGTTGCCGAGACTGCTTGAGAATAAGACCCCGCCCACTGGCGCGCTGTGGGTCCGTAAGGGGGAAGCCCAGCGGCCCAAGAGGTGTAGGTACTTTTTTCTATGAGGTCCAGTAGATCCTGTGATTCCCTTCCCCGGGCTAAATACAGCAGCAGAATGTTCTGGGTGGCAGGGAGCCCAGGATTGTGGAAAAAGAAAATTCTGTACTGCCTGCATTTCAGTATCATTTGCCAGTATAGTTACGCATTTCTGAGACCACTAAGGGTTATTACAGAGACTTCGTAAACTTCAGAAGGTCTGATTAAAGACTAAACCAGGTGATGGTTGCACAACTCTGAAAATTTACTGGGAATAATTATAGAAGTAAAATGCTACAATCCATCTACGGATGGGTTTTGTGGTGTGTACATTAAAGCTGTTAAAAAAAAAAAAAGACTAGTGAGGTGTGTCAAAGTTCACCTGTGCTGGGTATTTCTCTTCCAAAACTTTCAACACACACACACACAATGGGAGAGAGAAGGGCAGAGCGAGCGAGCAAACCAACAGATCTGTGTATTCTGTAGGTTGAAGAACAGGACACGGACGAAACTCCAAGCTTCTAGAGACTTCCTTGGCATTTGGGAGAGGTAGGGTGATTCAGTTTGTAGAATCCTGGCAGTAATCTCCATGATTACTGCAATTTCACCCTTCTTTTTGACTGTGGATGCTTTCATCTTGTTTACAGACAGGATCAGGTCAAATTATTTAAATGCATAAACATCTTTGGTGATTCACCTGTAAACGGAGACAGCTGAGTGTGTTTTTTCTCAGCTTCGACATTCTGTCCTTCTAGCAAAGTGGAAAGAACATGGTTCTAGAAATAATTTATTCACTCAAAATCCATGTATTGAGTGAACATCCACTCTGCCCCCGCACCCTCCCGAGCACTGGATCAGTGTGCATTAGAAGCCAGAGCTAGGACACCTGATTTCCCCTGATAGCTGTGTGTTTGCGAAATCACCCTCCCAGCTGAGCCCGAAATTTGTTCTGTGTAAATTGGAAGGTATGATAGCCATTGTCCCACAGGGTTCATTGTGAAGACCAGATCACCTATGATAACGTAAGTGAAAGCATTCTGTGGAATGGAGAGTGTTATACAGACAGGAGTAATCCCTGTGGGATGAGTCCCAGGCTGCCTTCGTTTTATTCGGGAAACGGCACTATTTGTACAAACCAGGGAGTCCTCGTTCTGCGATCGTATGAATTCGCCATTTCCTCGGTCCCGTATTCCAGGTATCTTGCGGCGGGAAGGGCTGGCTGTCAAACTACAGCACTGCATCGCAACCCCCGGCTTTGCTTAGAGGAGGGCAGCTCCACGGACGAAAAAAGCCAGGGACCGCACTTAAAGTCTTGGGCGGCAGCGGGCACGAGGGCTTCGGTCCGCCCCGAGCTAGCATGGCGCCCGGAGGCTGGCGCATGCTCCTTGGCGGCCCGGCGGCGCGCACCGCGGCTCGGGGGCGCGCACGTCCGTCGTTGCCGTTGGCCGACTTCCGGCGGTAGCGAGGCTGGGTTTCCGCGGGATCTGGCCGGCTGGTGAGGGCGGCGGGGCGCGTGCGGTGGGGCGGGAAGAGGGGTCGGGTCAGCGCGGGTGCGTGACGGTGCCGGGCTGGGCGTGGGGAGCGGGGCCGCCCTCGGCGCCGGGGTGCGGAGCGCAGCGAGGACCCCCTTTTGGAACCCGTGCCCGGGAGGGGCCCGCGCTGGCGCTGCCCGGGGTCGCATTCATTCCCCCCGTGGGTGTGACCCCAGTTCCCGGAGCCGGGGCCTAAGAGAGCTGCTGCGGTCGAAGTGCCTGGGGCCCATCTCTGCCCGCTGCTGCCTCTGGCCGGTAGCTGCCTGCCTCCGTCCTTCTTTTTCTTTTCTCAGCTGGTCATCTCTGAGACGTAGGACCCGTGCAGGCTGCTCCCACCCCCTCTTCCCTGCTCTCCACCACCCCTCACCGGGATCAGCAGAGCCTTCACGTGTTTACTGAGCTTTAATAGCCAGTCAGTGTGCATTAGAAGCCAGAGTTAGGATACCTGATTTCCCCGATAGGTGTGTGTGTGTGTGAAACAAACTGGTTTGGAGCCAGGGGTGGGGTTCTGCTGCTGCCTGGAGAGACTGAATTAGGGAGGCTTACTTTATTTTTAAAAATTATCTATTTATTTAAGTAATCTCTGTCCCCAGCGTGGGGCTCGAACTCACAACCCTGAGAGCAAGAGTTGTACCTGCGCTCTTCTGACTGAGCCAGCCAGGCGCCCCTGAATTGGGGAGTTTTAAAATAACCTTATAGTTCAGACTCTGAGGGAGAACTTTCTTAGTCCTCTAGTCCAAGCTTTCGTGTAGTACCCTGGTAGATGGGCATTGTCAGTGAGGAAGAACTCAGTGTTGTACAAGGCAACTTACTTTATTCTTGAACCTATTTTATAAGAGTAAAGGTTTTCTGGGTAGAAAGATGCGATCAGCTTCCATCCAATGCTTAACTCATGGTCCAAATGCTGCATAGAATAAGCACCAAATGGGAAGTTCATGCCCTCTTTCATGTGTTCGTTTCTTCAGGAAACATTCACTGAGTATACCATAGGCAGATCCTGCCAAGTACTGGGGGTACCAGTTGGAAGAGTCCTTTTCCTCGGAAATCATGTAGTTTTGGGGGAAGGAGATGGGAAGGAGACAGACAAGAAAATGACAAAAGTGATAAATACTGTAAAAGAGGGGTGCCTGGGCGGCTCAGTTGGTTAAGCGACTGCCTTCGGCTCAGGTCATGATCCTGGAGTCCCGGGATCGAGTCCCGCGTCGGGCTCCCTGCTCGGCGGGGAGTCTGCTTCTCCCTCTGACCCTCCCCTCTCTCATGTGTTCTCTCTCTCAAATAAATAAATAAAATCTTAAAAAAAAAAATACTGTAAAAGAGCTTTGCAAACAGGTGCTATAAGAACATAAAAGATACCCTCCAGCTTAGGTTAGTGTTGCCCTTAAATTGTGAAAAACCGGAATAGAAGCCAAGAGTCAAGAAGTAACATAGCATAAAGAATAGTAGAACTCTTGTTTTCAACACACAATTTCTGTTAATATAGCTTAACGTTTTTAAACAACCACACTTTGCTTTTGGATTGTTTCTGTTAATGGAACTACCTGTTCATGAAAACAGCAATAGCAAACATTGATCTAATAAATTGCTGTCTAATGACGTAGATGCTATTTTTATTTCATTTTTAAAAACATTTTTAAAAAAGATTTTATTTATTGGGACGCCTGGGTGGCTCAGTCAGTTAAACGTCTGCCTTCAGCTCAGGTCATGATCTTGAGGTCTTGGGATCGAGTCCTGCATTGGGCTCCTTGCTTGGCGGGAAGCCTGCTTCTCCCTCTGCCTGCCACTCCCCCCTGCTTGTGCGCTGTCTCTCTCTCTCTGGCAGACAAACAAACAAATAAATAAAATGGTTGATCTTAAAAAAAAAGATTTATTTATTTATTTGAGAGAGAGAGAGATTGAGGGTGAGAGAACACAAGCAGAGGGAGGGGCAGAGGGAGAAGCAGGCTCCCCACTGAGCAGGGAGCTGGAGTCAGGGCTCGATCCCAGAACTCTGGGGTCATGACCTGAGAGCCGAAGGCAGACGCTTAACTGACTGAGCCACCCAGGTGTCCCCATTTCATTTTATAGCTGAAGAAACTGAGGTTCAGTTTAAGTTATGCAGGGTCACAAAGCTGGAGAGAAGGTGATTTGGGAAACAAATGGAGTTTGACTCCACAGTTTGCTCTCAGCATCATGCTTTTCTACCTCCCTGATGGTAGTAATGGTAACCAACATTTACTAATCACTTACTGTTTAATTTTTACAACAACTCTATGAGGTAAGCCCAGTTAATATCCTTTACAGTGGAGGAAACTCAAGATCAGAGAGGTTAAAGCACTCAGCCAAGATAGTGTACTAAGTGCTATTGCTTAGTACGCTGAAGTTAGGGTTTGAGCACCACACTCTAACCACAGTCTCTCACCTCCCACCCATCGGGACATTGTGTATTTGGTGTACTGTGTCCATGACTGAACATGAATAAGTGGAAAGATACTTGAAGAAATGCTCTTATCATTAATTAATATGAGGGTGATGAGAACTTGCTTTTCTCCTTTCAGGATGGAAGAGGAGTGGGACTTGTACAATGTTGCCCTGTAAGAAGAGAAGGACTATGGTGACAGAGTCCCCACAGCACCAGAGCAACCAGGAGGAAGAGGACCTACACCTGGAGTCAGCCGTTAAATCGTCGTCTGACCAGGTGAAAGACTTGGGGTCAGCATCACTCTCTGGGGGTCCGAGTCATGGCAGAGCAGCTGGCCTCCAAATAGAGTCTGTGCAGGATGCTGGAAATCAGCTTGGTGTGGAGGATCCGTCTTTGAGTTCTAGGGTGCTCGCCCAGGACACAAATGCACCAGTTTTAGAAGCTGCTGATGTGGCCATCTCTCAGGGAATCACCCTACCTTCCTTGGAGTCTTCCCAGCCCCTTAATGTACACATTGGTAAAGGAAAAGTCCAGGCCACTGGCTCAAGGAGAGGGAAGAAGATGACACTCAGGCCTGGGCTTCTTCCCCAAGAAGACAGAGGTGATCATCCTCTTACAAAGGAGCCTTTTTCAGGAGAGCCTAGTGAAGAAGTCAAGGAGGAAGGAGGTAAGATATGAACGGTTGTTAGGCCATGTTTGCCTTGACGCACCAGTTTGCCACTGTGCTCTCTGCAGTTCAGTTATGAAGCGGTGTTTCTGACGGGGATACTGATTCACTATGGAATCGGAACTGCACTGCTCATAAGGGTCAGCAGTCAGGTTTATGAATGGGTGGAGACTTTCTTCTCCCTCCCGTTCCGAGATCCTCTTCTGTATCCTTTTCTTTCTCTTACTCTCTCATGTCTGGAGTGGTGAACTACTATGTCCAAGATGGACATGAACATGAAGTGGGGCTTGTGGAGGAGGGGCAGCAGTGTAAAGGGACATTGGGTGGGGCTCTACAGAGATGACATAACCCTTAGGACTTGAGGGGTAAGAGTTTGACAGTTGGTGGCATGGGGTATCGTAGGCCAAGAGCAGTAGGCACCGAGGCAGAGGCCGAAGGGGATGGTGACATGGTTGGTTGGAAGAAGGGAGAGATGTCTTCAGAGCGGTTGATTATATTTAGATTGTGAAGGGCTTTGTTTTTCATGCTCAAGCGTTTGAACTTTTCCTGTAGGTGATAGCCAGTTAATAAATAAAAGAAGCAGAAGGCACAGTTCTCACCTCAGAAAGCTTGTAGTCTAGTTGGGAAGACAGGATAAGCACGTAATTCATATGGAGCAGCTGGAGGCAAGAGACGCCACAGAGCCTTGCCCTTCTCCCCTCGAGACCTTACAAAGGCTTGGACTGGATATTGGCAGTGGGGAGAGAAGAAGGGGTGTGTCTTAGAGACATTACGAAGGAAGAACTAATCTTGCTTGGAGCCTTACACCATTTAAGAGCTCTGTCCTGGGGGTGGTGGCGCAGGCGTTGGGGGGGTTGGAAAGGAGTTGGGCTTTAGGTATGAGGAGTGCGAGGTGTGATGTGGGGGCCACCAAGATAAAATAGAGCTCTGAGATTGAAGTTGGGTAAGAGGTAGGAGTAGAAACAGAGTGTTCGTTGTGCTTCTTCATGGAGAGGAATGTGGAGGAAGGGGACCAGCTTAGGCTGAGGAAGATGACAGAGAAGGGAAAACTGGAGAAATGATAGGAGAAGTCAGGAAGGAGGACAGCTCTGAGAACAAGGCCCATCATTTATTTATTTGTCTGTTTGTTTAAAAAGATTTTATTTATTTGACAGAGAAAGACACAGCAAGAGAGGGAACACAAGCAGGGGGAGTGGGAGAGGGAGAAGCAGGTTCCCCACTGAGCAGGGAGCCCGATGTGGGGCTCAATCCCAGGACCCTGGGACCATGACCTGAGCCGAAGGCAGACGCTTCACTGACTGAGCCACCCAGGTGCCCCAAGGCACATGATTTAAAAGTTAGTGACACATGAAAAAGTGCTCAGTATCGCTCGGCATCAGGGAAATCCAAATCAAAACCTCAATGAGATACCACCTCACACCAGTCAGAATGGCTAAAATCTGTCAGGAAACGACAGATGTTGGCGGGGATGTGGAGAAAGGGGAACCCTCCTCCACTGTTGGTGGGAATGCAAGCTGGTGCAGCCACTCTGGAAAACTGTATGGAGGTTCCTCAAAAAGTTGAAAATAGAGCTACCATATGACCCAGCAATTGCACTACTGGGTATTTACCCCACAGATACAAATGTAGTGATCTGAAGGGGTACATGCACCCCGATGTTTATAGCAGCAATGTCCACAATAGCCAAACTGTGGAAAGAGCCAAGATGTCCATAAACAGATGAATAGATAAAGAAGAGGTGGTATATATATACAATGGAATATTATGCAGCCATCAAAAGGAATGAGATCTTGCCATTTGCAACGACGTGGAGGGAACTGGAGGGTGTTATGCTGAGCGAAATAAGTCAATCAGAGAAAGACATATATGACCTCACTGATATGAGGAATTCTTAATCTCAGGAAACAAACTGAGGGTTGCTGGAGTGGGGGGTGGGGTGGGAGGAATGGGGTGACTGGGTGATAGACACTGGGGAGGGTATGTGCTCTGGTAAGCGCTGTGAATTGTGCAAGACTGTTGAATCTCAGATCTGTACCTCTGAAACAAATAATGCAATATATGTTAAGAAAAAAAAAAGAAGAAGGTAGCGGGAGGGGAAGAATGAAGCGGGGGAAATCGGAGGGGTAGACGAACCATGAGAGACGATGGACTCTGAAAAACAAACTGAGGGTTCTAGAGGGGAGGCGGGTGGGAGGATGGGTTAGCCTGGTGGTGGGTATTGAGGAGGGCACATTCTGCATGGAGCACTGGGTGTTATGCACAAACAATGAATCATGGAACACTTCATCTAAAACTAATGATGTAATGTATGGGGATTAACATAAGAATTAAAAAAAAAAAAGTTAGTGACAAAGGGGGCGCCTGGGTGGCTCAGTCGTTGAGCGTCCACCTTCGGCTCAGGTCATGATCGCGGGGTCCTCGGATCGAGCCCCGCATCGGGCTCTCTGCTCTGCGGGGAACCTGCTTCTCCCTCTCCCCCTCGCCCTGCTTGTGTTCCCTCTCTCGCTGTGTCTCTCTGTCAAATAAATAAAATCTTTAAAAAGAAAGAAAAAAGTTAGTGACAAAGGAGAGAGAAGGATGATGGGGCGCGACAGAAGGCTGTGCTTGCAGCTTGGAGGTGGTTGAGAGGGGGCGCCGGAGAGTTTCTGGGACGAGGAGAGCAGATGATGGAACTCTGGAGGGAGAATGCCAGCAGCACTGGCTGTTTTGCAACAGGAGGACGGAGATGTGGCCAGAAGGGCAGTGGGATCCCTGACAGGTCTTCTTCAAGCTTGGCTGTGTCTGTGACATGAAGGTGGGGGACCTGGAGAGGATACAGGATTCCAGTGCTCGTAGGGAAGGAACAGGTAATTCACTAGGGGTTCAAAGTCACTTAGCTGTTGAGGAGTGGAATCTAGAGATGTTTTCAATGGTTAGTTTACAGATGTCCAAGTGTAGGTGAGTAAAATAAACATTTGTTGTTTAGGATTATCTGTAATACAACTCCCCTTCTTTAAGCTAGATAATTGAAAGTGGATTCTACCACCTTGCACTTTTAATGAGCTGTAATACCAGTAAAAGAAGGACCTTATGAGTGTCTATCCAGAATCCTTTTTTCCCCCCCAGTACCTTTTTTTTTTTTTTTTTGCGGGCTAGAAATGTAACATACAAAACAGAAAGGAAGAAAGAAGATTGAAAATTCATATATATGCATTTTTAAAAAAGATTTTATTTATTTATTTGACAGAGAGAGACACAGGGAGAGAGGGAACACAAGCAGGGGGAGTGGGAGAGGGAGAAGCAGGCTTCCCACCAATCAGGGAGCCTGATGCGGGGCTCCATCCTAGGATCCCGGGATCATGACCTGAGCCGAAGGCAGACGCTTAACAGAGCCACCCAGGCGCCCCATATGTATGCATTTTGAATAATGAAAAGTTTAAGGAAGAAAATAAAGAAATCTTACTATGCACAGTAATCATTAAAATGTAGTGTAGGGGCATCTGGCCAGGTCATTCTTTGGAGTGTGCAACTCTTGATCTCCGGGTTGTAAGTTTGAGTCCTGTGTTTGGTGTAGAGACTACTTAAAAGTAAAATCTTAAAAAAAAAAAAAAAAAGAAAATTAGTGTGTATTTGTTTTGTTTTAAAGATTTTATTATTTATTTATTTGTCAGAGACAGAGAGAGAGCACAAGCAGGGGGAGCAGCAGAGAGAGAAGCAGGCTCCCCGCTGAGCAGGGAGCCCGATGCGGGGCTCGATCTCAGGACCCTGGGATCATGACCTGAGCTGAAGGCAGACACCGAGCCACCCAGGCGCCCCTGTTGTTTTGCTTTCTTTTAAGTAACGTGTAGTATTACAGTTTTGTAGAAAAAAAACAAAACCAAAAAACTCTGGGTTATTTTGAAGTGTGGTAGTGCCCCCTTATCCGTGGCTTCAGTTATCCGTAGTCAGCCTCAGTCTGGAAGCAGGTGATCCTGACTTCACCTCGTTATCAGGTCAGTAGTAGCCTAATGCTGTGTCACTGCGCCTACGGCCCTCCCCTCACTTCACCACCCCATGTAGGCATCACATCAGCTCACATCATCATAAGAAGAGGGGTGAGTACAGGATAGTAAGATAGTTTGAGAGAGGAAGGGACCACATTTGTTTAACTTTTATTACAGTACACTGTTATAATTGTTCTGTTATTAGTTACTGTTAATCTCACTGCCGAATTTATAAATTAAACTATCATAGGTCCGTACAGGAAAAAAACAGTGTATATAGGGTTCAGTACTATGGGAAGTTTCAGGCATCACTGGAGCTTTTGGAACCTGTGTCCCAGGGGATAGGCAGGGGCTACTGTATCAGCATTTTGTTACAGTGGGTACTCTGTGAAATCATGTTTCTAGGCTGCAGGTGCTAGTGATTAAACCTTCCTTGTGTTGGTGTGTATTCTAACAGAATTTTAACCCCTACCGCTCCCTCTTTTTTTTGGTCAGAATTTTAATTGTTCTTTTAAAATTGATTTATATACCCTAATTTCTACTTATGCTTCTTTTCCTTTGCCTTCTAAAATGATTAAGTTAGGGGGCACCTGGGTGGCTCAGTCGTTAAGCGTCTGCCTTCGGCTCAGGTCATGATCCCAGGGTCCTGGGATCGAGCCCTACATCAGGCTCCCCGCTCCGCGGGAAGCCTGCTTCTCTCTCTCCCACTCCCCCTGCTTGTGTTCCCTCTCTCGGTGTCTCTCTCTCTCTCTGTCAAATAAATAAAATCTTTAAAAAAATAAATAAATAAAATGATTAACTTAGGCAGATTTCAGCTTATAATTGTACAGTTCTCAGCTAATTATTTTCATGTTATCAATTCACAGTTCTTAGGCTGGCAGTAAATAAGTTACAGATGTGTTCTGTGTAAGGCTTCCCCTGCTCTGCCATACCCTTCTCAGCTTCCCTTTCTAGGGGCTCTGAGCATCTAACACATGGATACAGAAAAGGAAGAGTGGGATTCCTGCGGGGTTCTCTGAGACGGGAGTTAAATTGAGAAGCAATGTGATGTGGTCACTGAAAAGGAACATTTTTGGGGTGCCTGGCTGGCTCAGTTGGAAGAGCGTGTGACTTGATCTCAGGATCATGAGTTTGAGCCCCACGTTGGGTGTAGAGATTACTTAAATCAATAAAACTTAAAAGAAAGGAAAAACATTTTCTGAATGGCTGGTCAACTGTGCGGACAGTGTTAGAGTTGTTCCAAATACATTTTAGGTAGTAGAAGTATCAATGGAAACTACCAAAGTGAATTTCTGGCATGTTTGTTTAAAAAATCTTTTATGTTGGTTCAGTTTTGAAAATGTTGACATCATTAATTGTACAACTTGTTCAAGATTGTTGATGAAGGAGATCACTATGCTGTTTGTTGAAGTTCTCTTTTCTAAGAAATTTGGCTGAGAGCAACTTTGGATTTGACCGGTTTGGGATCTCTTTGTCCAGTCCCCGTGAAAGGCAAAGCCGTGGGACGGTTTGATGTTTGGAGTACTCATGGGCGCTGGAAGTGAAGCATAGAAGATTGAGAGTACACGCAAGTCAGGATTGATTCATGGCTTCTTTAAAGCTTTTTTTTCTCTGTTGGGGGAGAGGATGGTCCAATTTAAAACCATGTTTACACTGGTTGAAAGTCCCAGTGTCGATGAGACAGCAGGTCACAGCCTAAGGGCTGCTCTGCATAGAGCTCAGTGATAAATAATTTGATCTCTTTTTGAACATGTTTTGACGTGTAATACACAGACATGAAAACAATTCATAGATGCCGACAGCGCACCGTGAAAAGTTGGGCACCCTTTTCCTCTGCTCTTGCCCCCAGGTTCTTGTCTCAGGAGCAAGCAGTCACTGTTCAGCACGCCTGTTCTGCCTGTGTTCTCCTCCCCATGACAAGTTGGTTCTCATGTCGACTTTTGCTACAGCATGAATGTTTCCTTGCCTTTTTTTTTTTTTAAAGATTTTATTTATTTATTTGACAGAGAGAGACACAGCGAGAGAGGGAACACAAGCAGGGGGAGTGGGAGAGGGAGAAGCAGGCTTCCCGCGGAGCAGGGAGCCAGATGCGGGGCTCGATCCCAGGACCCTGGGATCATAACCCGAGCGGAAGGCAGACGCTTAATGACTGAGCCACCCAGGCACCCCATCCTTGCTTTTTAAATGCCCCATCTTCCCCAGAAGAAAGATAGCACTCCTTAAGAGTAGAGGTGAAGAGGGGAAAGTTGTCTGAGGAACTGTAGAACCGTGTATTGATAATTTTTACTCTAATGCTCTGTAGAATTTATAGAGTCAGAAAGTTCAGGACATTTATAATGGATATCACTTATAGTGGGTTAAATGCGGTATTAATGGTTGTCTGTATAAGATGTCCCTTTGTCATCAGGACTATAACAGACCCCACCCCACAATTATGGTTCTCATTACTCCATAGGAAAAAAATGCATAACTCAAAGCATATTAGAAGTAGAAAGACCTTGGGGTGCCTGGCTGGCTCAGTCGGTAGAGTGTGTGACTCCTAATCTCAGGATCATGAGTTCAAGCCCCATATTGGGAGTGGAGCCTGCTTAAAATTAAGAGGAAAAAAAAAAAGTAGGAGACCATAGCCATTATGTAGTTCAACACCCTGACAGGTGAGTACGTTGGAACTGAGCTTTTGATTTCTTAGGACCCTGTAAGTGAGAGGAGAATGCCTATATGGTGTATGCATCATTAATGAAGTTACCCATCTATAAAGGACTTTATAACCAAATGCTGATTTTTATAACCTGGTATGATTGATAATGGGCAAAGTGTGGAGCAATACTTGTGATTCTTCCAGGAAAACCTCAGTTGCACTCTGGAGGGGCGATATCTTCGCTGCCGTTAGGCAGCCACTCTGCAAAACCAGGAGCCCAGCCTGGGAAGTCCCCTCAGCCAGGTATCTGTGCCTGTCCTCAGGAAAAGCCATTCGGGACTCTGGCTCCGCAAGCTGAGGATGAGACAGAGGACGGTGGACTCTTCATTCCGATGGGTAGGCTTTCTTTCTCTTTTCTTCTTTTGTAATTAAAGAAAGATCCTCTTTATTGAAATATGATATAAAGTATAATATGTAGAAAACTGCATGTGTCCTAAGATATCGTAGTTCCTTGAATTTTCGGAGACTGAAGACACCCGTGCAACCAACAACCAGATCAAGAAACAGAGTATTCCCTGTTCCCTCGGTTGTCCCTTTCAGTTATTACCAGCACCTCACCCATGGGGGCCATTACGCTGACTTCTGGCAGCCCAGTTTGGTACGCCTGTTTTGTACTTCATATGAGTGGAATCCTGTGTTTGTATGCCTAGTGACTGCATTTTTCCACTCATCTTGTTGCGTTTATGAAATTGGCCCACGCTGTTGATTGTAGATTGTTCATTTTCATTGCTGTCTAGTATTCTGTTGTTTGAGTATTCAACATTTTCTGTATCCGTTCAACTTTTTTTTTTTTAAGATTTTATTTGAGAGAGAGCTTAAGAGAGAGAGAGAGAGACCATGAGAGGGGGAGTGGGAGAGGGAGAAGCAGACTCCTCACTGAGCAGGGAGCCCGACCTGGGGCTCGATCCCAGTACCCTGGGATCATGACCTGAGCCAGAGGCAGACGCTTAACCGACTGAGCCACTCAGGTGCCCTTCATTCAACTCTTAATGGGCATTAGGATAGTTTCTAGTTGGAGGCTACTCTGAATGGTGCTGCTGTGAACATTCTACACAGATCTTTGGGTGAACATCTGCATTTGATTTTTGTTGGGTGAATTGCTAGGTCATAGGATTAGGCCTTCTGAAATTTTTTTGAAATACTGAATTTTTTATTGTGAATTATAACACATACAGACAAATGAATAAAGACTTTATTCAGCTTAAAAAATGGTTTTACAACGAGCACCTGTGATTTCAATTTTTTTTAAAGATTTTATTTATTTATTTGAGAGAGAGAGAGTGAGAGCAAGTGAGCACACCAGCAGGGGGAGTGGGACAGGGAGAAGCAGGCTCCCCATGGAGCAGGGAGCCTGACTCGGGGCTTGATCCCAGGACCCTGAGATCATGACCTGAGCTGAAAGCAGACGCTTAACTGACTGAGCCACCTAGGCACCCCTTGTGATTTCTTTTTTTTCCTTCCTCCCTCCCTCCCTCCCTCCCTCCCTCCCTTCCTTCCTTCCTTCCATTCTTTCATTCTTTCTCTCTTTCTTTTTAAAATTTTATTTATTTACTTGAGAGAGAGAGAGAGAGCACAAGCATGATCAGGGAGGGGCGGAGGGAGAGGGAGAAGCAGGCTCCCTGCTCAGGGAGCCCATGCAGGGCTGGATCCTAGGATCCTGAGATCTTGACCTGAGCTGAAGGCAGATGCTTAACGGACTGAGCCAGCCAGGTGCCCCTGTGATTTCTTTTTCTTATTGCAAATACTAGTGGTGATCATGCACATTTCGTCTGAACTTGGGGGAAGGCACTCCGTATTATTCTTGTTTTTTGGGGTTTTGTTTTGTTTTTAGAAGTGGGGAGGTGGAGGGGCAGAGGGAGAGAGAGAGAGAGAGAGTGAGATTCTAGAGCAGACTCCCTGTTGGGCATGGAGCCTGACATGGGGTTCAATCTCATGATCCTGAGATCACCACCTGAGCCGAAATCAAGAGTCGGATGCTTAACAGCCAGCCAGGCGCCCCTGAATTCCTTGTTATGCATGAGAGAGTTGTAGACTTTTTGTAGATACATTTTTTTTAAAGATTATATTTATTTGACAGAGACAGAGAGTGAGCATGAGCAGGGGGAGGGGCAGAGGGAGAGGGAGAAGCAGACTCTCTGCTGAGCAAGGAGCCCGATGTGGGACTCTATCCCAGGACCCCAGGATCATGACCTGAGCCAAAGGCAGAGGCTTAACCGACTGAGTCACCCAGGCGCCCCAACTTTTTATAGATATGTTGTATCAGATTAAGGAAGTTCTTTTCCTTATTTTCAGTTTTATCATGTATTGAATTGTGCTAGTGCTTTTCTGTCTCTATTAAGATGATCATACAGTGTTTCTTCTTTATTGTTAGTAATGTGGAGATTCTCGTCGTTTCTTACTGTCAGATTTATTGAAATACAATTTGCATTCAATGAAACGTACCCAGTGAGTTTTGAAACACGTAATACAGTTCTATAACTGCCGCCGCCGTCAGCATATGGGACATTTCTCTCAGCCCGAAAGCGCTCTCATTGCCCGTTGCAGGCTTTCGTTCTCAGCCCGGTCTCGTCTGCCACCTCACTGCGTCCGTGTGGTTCTCTCTGCAGTGTCCTGCCCGTGCTCACGGACAGTATGCAGCTGTCTTTGCCTGGTACGATGCTTTGGAGGCTCATTCGCATTTGTTCTTCTCATTGCTGAGTAGTGTTCCATCCCACAGACACACCACCCGTTACTGGTTCACCAGCTGATGGACGTTTGGGTTGTTTCCAGGTTTTGCCTGAAGCTGCTCTATACATTCACATATAGGCCTTTGATGGACACAAGTTTTCATTGTTCTTGGGTCAATCACTAGGAGGGACATTTCCGGGGCTTTATGAGGAACTGCTGACGCATTTTCCAAAGCAGCTGTACCATTTTACACTCCCACCAGTGGGTGTGAGATTCACAACTGATCTGCGTCCTTTCCAGTAGTTGCCAGACGCTTACATTTTCTCCATTTTAGTAGGTGTATTTCCTTGCGGTTTGAACTTGCATTTCTCTAAGGAAGAGTAATGTAGAGCATGTTTTCATGTGTTTATTGGCCACTTGTAGATCATTTTTGGTGAAATGTTTGATCATTATTCTGTTATATGCCCTTATTCCTTTTGTAATTAGTACATATCTTGCAGGAGATACCTTATTTTTTAAAAAAATATTTTACTTATTTATTTTAGAGAGGGGGTGGAGGGGCAGAGGGAAAGGGAAAGAGAATCCCAAGTGGACTCTGCACTGATCACAGAGCCAGACTCGGGGCCCTATCCCATGACCCTGAGATCGTGATCTGAGCCGAAATCAAGAGTCAGATAGATGCTTAACTGACCGGGCCACCCAGGCACTCCTTGCAGAAGATACATTAAAACTATGCATGTATCCTGTTTCTCCTCAAACTTTTCCCCACTAATTTTAGCATCCATTGGTGGATTGCCTGCAAGAATTATTACTGTGTTGTTCTAATTTTTTTATTCCTTTCATTCCTTCTACATCTAGTAATTGGGATTTTCTATAAAGAAGAGCTGTCCTTCTTCCTCGTTTATTTATTCAGTTTTTATGTGAGTGTGGACTCATGGGTATTTATTTTATTATTTGAGTTACAGTGCAATGGTGTCATTATTTATTTTGCTCAGATTGTTTTAGTGTTAGGTATGGGGAGATACTTCAGGTTTTACTTTTATGGAATATGGTTTTGGTGTCATATCAAGGAATGCTGCCTAATCCTGGGGCGCCTGGCTGGCTCAGTTGGTGGAGCGTGTGACTCTTGACCTTGGGGTTGGGAGTTCAAGCCCCATGTTGGGTGTAGAGCATTAAAAAAAAAAAAAAAAAAAAAAAGGAACTCTGCCCAATCCAAGGTCACAGAGATTCTTTTGTGCAAGTTGTATGGTTTTACATACTCTGTTTAGGTATATGATCCATTTTGAGTTAATTTTTGTATCATGTGTGAGGCATATTTGAGATTCTTTTTTGCATGTGGATGTTTATTTCAGCATGATTTTTGGAAAAGATTCCTTTCTCCATTAAATTACCTTTGCACCTGTGAAAAACTCACTGGCCATATTAGTGTGGGGTCTTTTCTGGACTCTGTTCTGTCCATTGATCTATGTGTCTGACCTTTCACCAAAACTACACTGGTTTGATCCGTATAACTTCACAGTAAGTGTCAAGATCAGGTAGGTCTTTACCTTTATCCTGTTTTAAAAATATATATATGTGTGTATATATATTTTATATATGTATATATATATTTAAGATTTTATTAATCTATTTGAGAGGGAGAGTGAAAGAGAGAGTGAACACAAGGTGGGGAGAAGCAGACTCCCCACTGAGCAGGGAGCCCGATGCTGGACTTGATCCCAGGATCCTGGGATCATGACCTGAGTTGAAGGCAGACGCTTAACCGACTGAGCCACCCAGGTGCCCTAATATATATATTTTTAAGATTTTATTTATTAGAGACAGAGCAAGTGCATGCACACAGGTGGGGGGGAGGGGAGAGGGAGAGGGAGAGCCAGACTCCCTGCTGAGCAGAGAGCCCGATGTGGTGCCCCATGTCCTTTTTTTTTTTTTTTTTTTTTTTAAAAACAAGGTTATTGGGTTATTATAGGTCCTTTGCATTTCCATGTAAATTTAAGAATTGGCTTGTCATTTTCTTCAAAAATACCTGCTGGGGACGCCTGGCTGGCTCAGTCGGTTAAGTGTCTGCCTTCGGCTCAGGTCATGATCTTCAGATGCTGGGATGGAGCCCCGCGTATTGGGCTCCCCCTCCCTCTGCCTCTGCCTGCCACTCCCCTTGTTTGTGCTCTCTCTCTCTCTTTCTGTGTCAATAAATAAATAAAATCTTTAAAAAAATAGCTGCTGGAATACTGATTGGTAATGAATCTGTGGATAAATTTGGGAAAGTTGCCATCTTAACAATATTGAGTCTACTAATCCATGAACAAGATCTATTTAGATCTGTTAAAATTTCTCTCAGCAATATTTTGTAGCTCTTTACATATACATTTTTCACCTATTTGTTTAGATTTGTGAAACACCTAAATATTTCTTCTTTTATGCTAATATGAGTTTTTCTTTTCAACTTCCAATTGTTCATTGCTAATCTATAGATAAGTGTGCTTGGGTGTATTGGTCTATCTTGTGACCTTGCTATAAGTCCATTATTAGCTGTATATACTTGGTAGATCTTTAGCAATTCCTTACAGAGAGAATGATGTGATCTGCGAACAAAAGGTTTTTTTGCCTTCCTTTCCAGCTTGTAAGTCTTTGCTTTCTTACTTTCTCTTTCTTCCTCTTCTTCCCTCTTTGTCTCCCTCCGTCTTCCTCTTCCTCTCCATTTATCCATCCTGCTTCGCTCTGTGCTGGAGAGGACCTTCAGTTCAGCCTTGGGAAGTGGTGGGAGCAGGCATCTTTCCTTTGCTCTTGACCTCAGGGGAGTGTGCTCAGTCTTCCACCGTGGGGCTGGAGGTTGTCATTGGATTGAAGAAGTTCTCTACTGTTTCTGGTTGCTGAGAGTTTTTGTGGTGAATTGATGTTATATTTGGTTAAAAGCTTTTCCCGCATCTATTGAGATTATCTTTTGTTTCTGCTTTTGGTCTGTTGATGTGGTGAATTATATTGATTGATTTTCAAATTTCAAAGTACTTTTGCATTTCTGGGGTACACCACACCTTTTGATCATGATATATTACCCTTTTTATATATTGTTGGATTTGATTTGCTAGTATTTTAAGGATTCTTGTACCTGTGGCCGATAGTGTTCTTGTATTCTTTGCATGGTTTGGTATTAGGGTCATGCTGACCTCATAAAGTGAGTTGGGAAGTGTTCTCTCTTCTTTTTGTTTTGTGTTTTTCATGGTTTTATTTTTGGAAGTGTCTGTGAATTGGTGGTATTTCTTCCTTAAATGTGTTGTTGAATGCACCAGTGAAGCCATCTGGGCCTGGAGTTTTCTTTGTAGGCGTTTTTAATTATGAACTCAGTCCCTCCCTCCTTCCTTCCCTCCCTCCTTTCTTTCAGATTTTATTTATTTATTTGAGAGAGAGAGAGAATGAGTTAGAGACAGGGAGAGAGAGAAAAGGAGCAGGGGGAGGGGCAGAAGCAGACTCCCCACTGAGCAGGGAGCCTAATGTGGGACTCAATCCCAGGACTCCAGGATCATGACCTGAGCCAAAGGTAGATGCTTAACTGACTGAGCCACACAGGCACCCCTGAACTCGGTTTCTTTAGCAGATACAGGGCTGTTCAATTATCTACTTGTTCTTGAGTGAGCTTTGACAGCAGGTGTCTTGCAGGGTATTTGTTTCATCCAACTTGTGGAAACCTTGGCATAAAGGTTTTTATAATATTCCTTTAGTATTTTTTTTTTTAAGATTTTATTTATTTTAGAGAGAGAGCGTGCACGTGGGCACATGTGAATTAGGGGCGGGTCAGAGGGAGAGACAGAATTTTAAGCGGGCTCTGTGCTCAGCGATGTGGGGCTCCATCCCAGGACCTTGAGATCATGACCTGAGCTGAAGTCTGATGCTTAACTGACTGAGCCACCCAGGTGCCCCAGACTTATTAAATATTTTAATAATAGTATTTAATATATCAATTTCCCTTTAAGCACTTGTGTTAGCTTTGCCCCACAGATTATGATGTGTTGTATTTCATTGACTTCAGTTGACAACATTTTCTAGTCCCTTTGGGATATCTTCTTTGGCATACAGGTTATTTAGAAGTGTGTAGTTTGGGGGCGCCTGGGTGGCTCAGTCGTTAAGCGTCTGCCTTCGGCTCAGGTCATGATCCCGGGGCCCTGGGACTGAGCCCCACTTTGGGCTCCCTGCTCCGCGGGAAGCCTGCTTCTCCCTCTCCCACTCCCCCTGCTTGTGTTCCCTCTCTTGCTGTCTCTCTCTCTGTCAAAAAAAAAAAAAAAATCTTTAGAAATCTATAGTTTGGAGAATTCCAGCTATCTTTCTGTTACTGATTTCTGGTTTAATTCCCTTGTCTTCAGATTTTACTTTGTATAATGTCATTCATTTTCTATTTATTGAGGTTTATTTCATAGCCCAGAATATAATCTTTTTTTTTTTCCTTTAGGTCTTTATTCAGATGTTGAATATAATCTTTATGGTAGTTCTTCCATTTGTATTTGACAAGAACATGTATTCAGTTGTTTTCAGGTGTACTGTTCTATAAATGTCAGTTAGGTCAAGTTGGTTGATAGCATTGTTCAGTTCTTCCCTTTTTACTGCTTTTGTGTGTGTGGGGGGTCTATTTGTCATTTACTGTGAAAGAAATAATGAGGTCTCCAAGTTTAATTGTGGAACTGTCTGTATTTCTTTCAGTTCTATCAGTTTGAGCTCTACATATTTTTTTAAGTCTTATTTATTTATTTAAAGAAAATTTTATTTATTTATTTATTTGAGACAGAGCATGTGCACATGTGGCGGGGGAGGGGCAGAGAGAATCTTCAGCAGACCCATGCCCAGCACAGAGCCTGACGTGAGGCCTAATCTCACAACCCTGAGTTCATGACCTGAGCTGGTAGATAGCAAGAGTTGGCCGCTTAAGCAACTGAGCCACCCAGGTGCCCCAAGTTTTATTTATTTAGGTAATCTCTACACCCAACGTGGGGCTCAAATTCATGACCCCGAGATCAAGAGTTGCATGCTCTTCTGACTGAGTCAGTGAGGTATGCCTTTAAAGACTTTATTTTTGGTAATCTCTATACCCAGTGTGGGGCTCACCCTCACAACCCTGACATCAAGAGTCACAATCTCTACCAATTAAGCCAGTCAGCTCCACTGACTCAGACAGCCAGGCACCCCAACAATATACATCTTTTAAAAATTACTACAATCTATGGGGTGCCTGGGTGACTCATTGAGTTGAGTGTCTGACTCTTGGTTTTGGCTTGGGTCGTGATCTCAGGGTCGTGGGATGGGGCCCTGCTCAGGCTCCCCACTGAGTCCAGAGTCTGCTTGGGATTCTCTCTCTTCCTCTGCCCCTCCCTCTGCTCATGCACGTGGGCTTGTGCTCTTTCTCCCTAAAATAAATAAAAATCTTAAAAAAAATAAAATTATTAAATTTGTACTTTTACCACTTCCAAAACAATACGAGAACTTTATAGCAGTTTCACTCCATATATCTACTCCTGCCTTTTGTGCTATTGATGTTATATTTTACTTCTTCCTAAGTTTTAAATCCCTAAGATGTTATTGTTACTATTTTAGCCAGTCAGTATTCATTTATATTTATCACATAGTTAACCTTTCTGGCTCTTTGATTCATCCTGAAATTCTTTGCTTTGCCTTTATCTAGGATCTTTTTTTTTTTTTTTTTTCATTTTGAAGATTTTCCTTTAGTATTTCTTGTGAACCTGGTCTTAGTCAGTGAATTATCTCAGATTTTGTTTGTCTGGAAACAAAATATATTTAGTTTTGCTTTTTAAAATTTTTTTATTATTTGTATCTATCTTTGTATCTATCTATGTATCTACCTATCGATTTATTTATTGTAAGTAAGCTCTACTCCCAATGTGGGGCTTGAACTCAGACCCCAAGATCAAGAGTCACGTGCTCTACTGACTGAACCAGCCAGGCGCCCCTGTTTTTTTTTTTTTTTTGCTCCTATTAAATTTGTAATGGTGTTTAGCACCAGGGATTCCATGTCTCTGATGGAAATTCTATATCTTTTCCTTTATTTTCTTGAATATATTGATCATAACTACTTTAAAACCCTTTCTCAAGTATCTGATTTACCTGTAGGTCTCTCTTTTTTTTTTTTTTAAGATTTTATTTATTTATTTGACAGAGAGAGAGCACAAATAGGCAGAGCGGCAGGCAGAGGGAGAGGGAGAAGCAGGCTGTCCGCCGAGCAGGGAACCGGACATGGGGCTCGATCCCAGGACCCCGGGTTCATGACCTGAGCCGAAGGCAGCCGCTTAACCGACTGAGCCACCCAGGCGCCCCTGTAGGTCTCTTTTATTGTCTTCTCCTACCACCTCCCTTGTGGTATTTTGGTTCTGTTTTTAGAGTTTTATAATTTTTTAGAAAAGATTTTATTTATTTATTTGACAGAGAGAGAGAGAGCACAAGCAGGGGGGAGAGGTAGAGGAAGAAGCAGATTCCCCACTGAACAGGGAGCCTGACGTGGGGCTTCATCCCAGGACCCCAGCATCATGACCTGAGCTGAAGGCGGACACTTAACTGACTGAGCCACCCAGGCGTCCTGCATTTTATAATTTTTGATTGTATGTTGGACATTATGGATGGAAAATTCTGGAGGCTTTGGTATTGTTACCTTCTTCCAAAGAGGGTTATTTTATCTTCTGGCAGGCAGATAATTTTGGAGGATCACCTAAATCTGCCACGGGTTAGTTTTATGCTATGTTAAGTCTAGTTTGTTTCCACTTTCTTTGTTTCTTTTTTTTTCTTCTTTAAAGATTTTATTTATTTATTTGACAGAGAGAGACACAGCGAGAGAGGGAACACAAGGGGAGCGGGAGAGGGAGAAGCAGGCTTCCCGTGTAGCAGGGAGCCCGATGTAGGGCTCGATCCCAGGGCCCTGGGACCATGACCTGAGCCGAAGGCAGACGCCTAATGACTGAGCCACCCAGGTGCCCCTTGTTTCCACTTTCTACTTACTCCTAGATTGTGGCCTGTATCCCTAGTGGGTGGCTCTTCTGAGGTTTCAGCACTGCTAAGAAATCTTGCTGTAGTGTTTTTGAAGACCTTTACCTCCTTTTCACGACTTGAACTACAACCTTTCTCCCCAGAGCTGTGGAGTGAGAATCTTCTGCCTCCTAGCCACTCTCCTGCTATGTTTCTTGGGGTTCCATCCTGTTCATGCACAGCTTAAGGGTCTGCTAAGATCTTCAGAGGAGCTTGAACAGAAACTTTTTTGGCTCATTTTTCCTTGGTTTTCTCCTCTGCAGAGGTTTTTTTTTTTTTTTTTTTTTTTTTTTTTTAGTATTTATTTATTTGAGAGAGTGTATGCATATGCATGTGAGTGTGGTGGGGGGTGGGCAGAGGGACAGAATCTCAAGCAGACTCCCTGCCAAGCACGGAGCTAGCCGGGGGCCTTGATCCCACAACCCCAGAGATCAGGACCTGAGCTGAAATCAAGAGTCAGACGTCTAACCTACTCTGCAGAGTTTTATCCTTCAGTTCAGCTGCTTCGGCAGCTCCACATGTCTGGCTTCTTATGCTAGCAAGACCCCTGTGTTCAGCTTGGGTCCTCCTTAATGTGCTTCCCTTCTCTAAAAGATTCCAACTCCTTAAATCCATGAGGGTTCTTCAGTGGCTTCAGACTGCTTTATATATATATTTTTCCACTTTTATGTACAGTTGACCCTTTTAACAGTGTGGGGGTTGGGGCGCCGTGCCCCACATGCAGTTGGAGATCCACATACAACTTTTGACTCCCCTAAAACAGCCTACTTTCACCAGAAGCCTTACTAATAATATAGTTGATTAAGTTATGTGTAATGTATACTCTATCCTTACAGTAAAGTAAGCTGGAAAAAAGAAAATGTTATGAAAATCATAAGGAAGAGAAATGCATTTGCAGTACTGTACTGTATTTATTGAAAAAAATCTACATATAAGTGGACCTGCATAGTTCAAACCTGTGTTACCCAAGGGTCAGTTGTAGTTTTATATAGTTTTACAGTTGTTTTTGGTGGGAAGGTTTCATCTGTTAAAAAATACATTGTTGTGGCCAGAACCTGAGATTCTGGGTGTGTGCTTGACAGGGCTGTTGAGCAACTTTGGTGATTTAGATTTTGCATAACCCACTGTATTTTTACTCACTTCATCCACTTTACAGTATATTTACAGTACATTTTACTTTCAGTTCATTGGTTACATCATTAGATCTACTTTTCAGGGAATATCTTGTTTTAGGCCACCTTCCATCTTTCTCTTGGAAGGAAAAATTAGATTTTCTTCTGTGTCTTTTCCAGCTTGATCTTTAAATAGAGTGGCTTCCTTTTTTTTAATGTTTTAATTTCAGCTCTTAGAATTCATAGAGTCAGTGGTATCCCAATATTTTAGAAGATAAAGGATTAATTCTAAAACAGTATAACAAATAGTTGAATTATCTGTTCTTTTTTGGATTGTTTGTGTAGTGTGTTAGAATTTGAATGTATTAGATTTTCCTTCAGACATATATTCCCTAATAAAAACTCAGCATTAAAATCAGACATCAGCGGGGCGCCTGGGTAGCTCAGTCATTAGGTGTCTGCCTTCCACTCAGGTCGTGATCCCAGGGTCCTGGGATCGAGCCCCGCATCGGGCTCCCTGCTCTGTGGGAAGCCTGCTTCTCCCTCTCCCACTCCCCCTGCTTGTGTTCCCTCTCTCCCTGTGTCTCTCTCTGTCAAATAAATAAATAAAATCTTAAAAAAAAAATAAATAAAATCAGACATCAGAGGAGAAATAGGTGTGATGTAATTTAGACACTGGGATGGTTTAACCCCACTCCGATTGCATGTTTTTAAGATAGCTATTCTAAATGGAATTATGCTAACTCTAATGGTTTTTCCATGAAAAATATTTGCATTTAAATTTTATGAAAAGCTTTCTTCACAATTCATTTAAATAATTTTTATGTTTCATTTTTTTATAGTATTTTTAGTGGGGCTAAGTGTTTCTCAGTGTGTATCTTAAAGCATTGCTACTCAAAGTGTGGTCCGAGAACCAGTGCCAGTTTGAGAACTGGTTTGAAACAAAATTATTTATGGAAATTGAGTAAATGTGTAGAAATTTTATAACATTTGACATGATGGCTACATTCTTTTATTTATTTATTTTTTTAAAGATTTTATTTATTTGAGAGAGAGAGAGAGAGCGCACAGGCAGGGGCCTGATGCGGGACTCCATCCCAGGACCCTGGGATCATGACCTGAGCCGAAGGCAGACGCTTAACCCACTGAGCCATCCAGGCGCCCCCTGATGGCTACATTCTTAATTTTATTTTATAAAAATGTAAGTCTAGGGCATCTGGGTGACTCAGTGGTGAGGTGAGAAGAGAGGTTTGGGGAAAAGATAATGTATACAAAGGCCTTTAGGGAGTCTTGGTGTGTATTATGCTGTGTAATTCCCCTTTTGCTGCTTTCTCAAAAAAAAAAAGTAGTAAAGAGCTTTATCATTATTTAGTACTTTGGGAGGTTTTATGTTTCTTTTGTAGGTGTCATCTTGTGGGTTGTACCTCGAAGCATTGCATTTGATTTAGGCGACATGACTGTAAGATGCGCATGTTTGAATTCTACCTATTCTTTTTTTTCTTAAAAATCATTATCAGAAAAATTTTCCATATCATTAAAGCTCTTTGTAGTTATTTTTATTTGTTTCCCCCATTGCTTAAAAAGACCATTAAAAAAAAAAGTTTTATTTATTTCAGTAATTTCTGCACCCAACGTGGGGCTTGAACCCACAACCCCAAGATCAAGAGTCGCACGCTCTACTGATTGAGCCGGCCAGGCGCCCCTAAAAAGACAAGTTTTAATGGCTCTATTGCAGTCCAGTGTATGGATGTATCGGTGTTCATTTTACCCTTCCTGGAATATTGGACATTTAGGAGATTTCCATCTTCTTGCTAAAATAATTAACGTTGCAATGAGTAATGTGATTATTAGTCTCTGCACATCTAATTGTTTCCTTAAAAACAAGAATTATTGGATTGAGAGTTATACACATTTATCAAATTCTTGGTGTGTGTTCACAAGTGCAGAAGCAGTTGTTTGAAGTCACTACTTTTCACTGTTTAAATATTGCCGGGATGTGGCTTGAAGGTCACAAAATCTTTTAAACAGAGAAGGTCATCTTCATGTTCATCCTCTCTAATCCTTGTTTTCAGAGGGTAGCAGGCCTTAAAGCTTTGGAAGGATGAGAACCTCATTTTGGTATTACATGATAATCAATTTCAAGACTTAACAGATTCTAATAATCGAGAAGTTTTTCCTTTTGTCTGGTTATATATATGCTCTCGTAGAATAGAGAGAACTTTGTCCTCCCCTCCCCTTTTTTGGTACAGTTCAGAGTGAATTTTTTATCCTTTGCTCCTTGTTTTTCTCTCTTCTAGACTGAATAGAATAATGATAATGACAAGTTACATTGTATAATGTTTCACTGGTATAAAGCACTTTGGTTTATATTATTTCACTTAATCTGCATGGCGTCCCTGATAGGCAGATATCTGTATTTGCAAAAGAAGAAAAGAAGACTCTTTCTGAGGTTGCCCAGAACTGAGACAAAGCCGGGGTTTCTGCCATATCATCTGGGCTCCACAGGGTAGTAAGTAGGACTGAGGATGCCAGGGCTAGAGAACGAGGCTTCAGAGCATGACTCTGTCATTACTGGCTCTTGGGAAAGTTTCTTAATCTCTCTGCCTCAGTTTCTTCATCTGTATACAGTGGGCAAAGTAACAGTTCCGGTTTCCTAGGGTTGTTCGGAGGAGGAGGTCCACGCGTGTCGTTGTGCGGAGGCCCGGCTGCCGCGGACTGAGTGCGCCGCCCAGCGCACCCTCACTGTCGCCACCGAGCAGGCTGCTTTCATTTTCGGGGCCAGCCGGCCGGCGGCCTCTTCTTCTCTTACTGTTGGCCTGTTGGGGTAAGTTATGGGAGCAGTGGTTTGGAGATTCTGATGATGTTCGTGGTTTATTTGCAGAAGAACAAGGCGGTGAAGAAAGTGAGAAAAGGCGAAAAAAGAGAAAGGGCACCAAGAGGAAGCGGGACGGACGCGGTCCAGAGGCAGGGGCGTGGGCTTGCGACCTGAAGCTGGACGACGCGCTGGACCGCACGCTGGAGGACGGCGCCAAGCAGCACAACCTGACTGCGGTCAATGTGCGCAACATCCTCCACGTGAGTACGGCGGTGGCCGTGGACACGGCGGCCGGAAGGCTTCCTGGAGAGCAAGTACAGACCCTCAGGGAATTCTTGGTTCTTGGTATGCGAATTACTAACTTTGGGAGTTGCACGGGCCACAGCACTTGACATTTCAGGACGGCTTCCCCGCTGCACTCAGCACACGTTTGAAATCCGAACACACGTTCAAAAAAACCTGGGCAGGTAAACTGTTCCTCTCCTCCTCCACTGCCTGGCTGGTTTATCGTGTTATTTGGCACATTTGAAGATGATAATGTTCGCAGTGGACTTACTCTTCCGTGGGTCGATAGGTCTGGAGAGATGCCAGGGGAGCAGTTTATGCTGCGCATTTGCTGGTCCTGTTCTTCCAGATGTATCAACACAGCTGTTTACAGAACCTTCCTTGCTGGTTACTGTTTCTCAGAAGCGTCGAGTCGGTTACCCGCACTCTCATTCCTGCTCCTGGTAGCTGTGGCGTTGAACATGCCTGCTCTGTTAGAGTTTGAGCCTGGGTGCTTCTGGCCAAAGCTGGCTTTACCCCAACCGGAAGCCATTTCAGTATCTAGCAGAGTTAAGAAGCGGCTGTTTTCTAGGTCACACGTCTTTGCTGCATAAAGTGAAATTTCATCTTTTTCCAGGAAGTAATCACAAATGAGCATGTGGTCGCTATGATGAAAGCAGCCATCAGTGAGACGGAAGATATGCCGATGTTTGTGAGTAGTTGATTGTTTCTCTTTAATGCTGTGGAGCAGAGCTACTGTAAATGGGCAAGTGCAGGAGGTTGCTCGGGAGTTTGTAAATAGCTTGATAGTGGGGGTAGAGTTAGCGTTTCAGAACCCAAGATTCACATGATAATTTCTATTGACTGTTTTCTTCTCATTTTCCCTGCCTCAGGAGCCCAAAATGACACGCTCTAAACTGAAGGAAGTGGTGGAAAAAGGAGTGGTGGGTGTTCTGTTTTTGTGTTTGTTTTTTTTCCTTTAGTTTGGTAAATAAGGTCTAATTCTAGGTTATTTGCAGGGGGGAAAAAATAGGAAAGAATTACCATGGTCTGGGTTTGCCTCCTTCCGAGAAATAGCTGTAAAAGATAAGTGGAGACAACATTCAGAGTCCTTATCATCGTTTATTTCCGTTGACGTGGAAGTACTGCTGTTTGGGGCCTACTCGGTAGACAACCATTAGCACGGCTGGAAGCACTGAGCAGGGGCAGCCTTTCTATTCATGGGGCACGTGGCAAAGGGTTGAGAGTATTTTTCCAGGTGTGTCCCAGGGAGCACTGCGTCGGGTCACCCTGCTGTGGGGTCCCTCACGAGTGCTTACTGAAAATGCATGTTCCGTGGCTCACCTCAGACCTGGAATAGGGACCCAGGAGCAGGGCCTGGGAATAAGCATTATTGGAAACAGCAGTTGGTTGTTCTGCACACACCAAGGAATGAGAGCCGCTCGAAGGCTTCTGGAGGATTCTAGCACAGACGCCGGGACCCATTTATTTCCTGCTCAACAAGCATCTGTCCAGTGCTCAGCGTCTGTAACAGGCAGGTGATGGTCCTGTGGCGGTCCGTTTTGTGTCTGATAGGATGATTTGCCTAATGGACCCAAAACGCATGTTGTTGTTTTTGTCCTTTCGTCCGGGTCTCTTCTTCGCAGCCCCGTAGACGAAATAAGTCTGCTCCTCTTCCACGTGACCTTTCCTCTGGTAGGAGAAAACTAGTACATCTTTCTGTAATATTCTTTTGTTGCTAAATGTCCCCCAATTTTTTTTATCGGTCTTCATGTGACAAGACTTTGAGTACATTTACCAATCTGATCCTTTTCTCCCGAATGTGCCTGCTTTGTCCATATCCTTTGAAAAGTGTGCCTGACATGGAATTCCTGCCACAGATGTGGTTTTACTGTATGGAATGAAGTTAAGGATCCCTTCAGTGTCCCACACACCGTATTTCTCTCAGTGCAGCCTAGGACTGCATTGGCTTTTTCTGACAGCCACATCGTATTCTTTTGTCTAGTGGGCTAAGCCTGGTTGCGTAAAGTTAAATTTCATCTTTCTCCAGGAATTACATAATCATCACAAATGCGCATATGTGGTAGCTATGATGAAAGCAGCCATCAGTGAGACGGAGTTGTATGAAGTCTCCTGACACACAGAGTATAAGTAACGTAATTCCATATTTGATCTGGAAACAGAGAGATCCTGATCAGGCTCTGGATTGTATTTACCAACCATGAATAAATGCAGAGATGTTGGACAAGCCAAGACTGCAGTTTACGTGGGAGAGCAGGGATTAAAGTCCGAGGCTCTTGCTTTGTTCATGCTCAGTAAGCTGACTTTAGCACACTCCCAGACGCTGCTCGCTTTCCTGGTGGATTTGGCGGTAGGGAACCGAATTGGTTCAGACACAAGCATGGGAAGAGGTGTGGACCTATATTAATTACACCATTCCCTTCATCCTGTATTGGGCCACCTGAGGTAAGTGGCCGGAACATGGCAGGGCGAAGGACATGTGGCGAGCCTAAGGCTCCTTGTGGAGACAGAACCCAGTGGCCTGTTGGATTTTATTCATAACATGATTCATTGGGTCACCTTAAATGATCAAGAAATTATACACTCCAGGGGCATTTTTTGTCAACAGCATGTAAGAGCCTTAAAAAAATTCTTTAAAAACATCTTGCCCCAACTCTGTTATTTTATTATTTATTTACTATTTTTTAAAAAAAGATTTTATTTATTTATTTGACAGAGAGCACACGTGCAGCAGAGGGAGAGGGAGAAGCAGGCTCCCCTCAGAACAGGGAGCCCAGCACGGGGCTGGATCCCAGGATCCTGGGATCATGACCTGAGCTGAATTCAGATGCTTAACGGACTGAGTCACCCAGGCGCCCCCAACTCTGTTATTTTAAAACATATAAGAAGTTGATGTAATTTTATAGTGAATCTATGTTCCATTTAGATTTTTTTTTTTTAAAGATTTTATTTATTTGAGAGAGAGAATGAGAAATAGCACGAGAGGGAAGAGGGTCAGAGGGAAGAGGGTCAGAGGGAGAAGCAGACCCCCCGCTGAGCAGGGAGCCCGATGCAGGACTCGATCCCGGGACTCCAGGATCATGACCTCAACCGAAGGCAGTCGCTTAACTAACTGAGCCACCCAGGTGCCCCTATATTCCATTTAGATTTAACAGTGGTAAAATTTTGCCATATTTGCTTTGTATCTCTATATCTATCCCTTGTTTTTTTTTTTTAAAGATTTTATTTATTTGGCAGAGAGAGAGACAGCAAGAGCAGGAACACAAGCAGGGGGAGTGGGAGAGGAAGAAGCAGTCTTCCCGCGGAGCAGGGAGCCCGATGCGGGGCTCCATCCCAGGACCCTGGGATCATGATCTGAGCCAAAGGCAGACACTTAACAACTGAGCCACCCAGGCGCCCCATCCCTTGTTTTTTTCCTGTACTATTTGAAAATAAGTTGGGGACAACTCGATACTTCACCCCTAAATCCTTCTATAAGAACTGGTCATGGCTGGCTGTCAGCATGCATACTTACGGTGGACTTACGTAATGGATTAAAAAAATACTGATGCCCAAAAGGTACGATTACCTATAATATCTTAGGTGTGTGACTATTAGAGTTTCAAATTCATTGTTCCATGTGAGCACAAGTTGTTATATGAAGTAGGCAAGACAGGGCCACCTGGCTGGCTCAGTCGGTAGAGCGTGTGACTCTTGATGTCGGGGCTGTGAGTTCGAGCCCCATGGTGGGGGTAGAGTTTACTTAAAAAAATAATAATAAAGTAGGTAAGACAGATACTTTCCCTATTTATAGATAACACAGAGTCTTAACTGGCTTTAAGGCAGAAATGCTAATGATGGAAATAGATTCTTCTCTCCTTTTCTTCTGGCAAATTCTGACAGATATTTCAGAGTGTCCCCTCAGGGATAATTAATAGCCCTCCATCACTGCAGCTGCATGTTAGGTTCATGGCTCTTGTGATGGTGAAGAGGAAGTAAAAATGAAAACCCGTCTATTTCAGTTAAGAGAACATAATTGTTTATATTCTTTCTTGGTAGGTAATTCCAACATGGAATATTTCACCGATTAAGAAGGCCAACGAAATTAAGGTAAACTTGGAAGAGGTAATTCTTATTCTTTTCCAGAAAGACTTCATCAGTTTTGAAACCTATACCTCCTTTCTATTTGTTAATTTTGGGGGGATCTGTCTTCTTGTTTTAATTTGATCTTTGTTTTTTTCCTTTCCATTCCTCTTAGGTTTGACTCTCATGTTAGAGATCTCTTTAAGCCCTGCCTCTTACTACTTGCTTTAGCTGCTCATTGTGCTCTTAGGATTTATTTCTTCTTGCTCTGCTTTGTTCCTCTTATTTTCCAAATACATACGGTTGTGTTTCCTGTTACTTCATTTCTTTCTGTAACTTACTTACGTAGCCCCCCCAGTTTGTGGATATCCACCTGGAAGACGACGACTCCTCAGATGAGGAGTACCAGCCAGACGACGAAGAGGAAGACGAGACGGCTGAAGAGGTCAGTGGCCCCCTTGTGAGTGTTAGTCGCCAGTATGGAAGAACTGGGTTCCGTGAGCCTTCCACAGTGTTGTCACCTCTTCCGTAGGCAGAATCAGGACACAGTTCTTCCTGCTCACTTCCTTGCATAAAACCAGGATTGAGAGCTGTTTTCTCCTCTTCAGAATCCCTTAATGTTTTCATGTTTTATATTATGAAATAGAACGCACGTGTAACACACAGAATAAAAACTCAAAAATACAGCTTAAATCATTATAAGGCCGATGGTCATGAAGCATCCTCCAAAGTCCTTAAACGCCGTGTGGCCAGCACACCCCTGTGTTCTTTTCTTTATAGTCTGTCACCTGCATATGCAGCATGACACAGCCTCGTCCTCTGTTGTACTGGTTCTGGACCTTACATAATGGACAGTTCGTCTGGCTTTTTTGTTTTCTTTGTTTCATCGTTAATCCTTTGTGGTTCGTCGATCCTGTTCGTCGATACTCTGTTTCTTAGTGTATTTGACTTGTTGGTGAAAAGATTTTAAACCATTGTCTTGCACTTCTGATGACGAGGACAATCTGATCTCTGTGCTCACCTCAGAATATTCAACTTCTATTTAATGTTTTATTTTCTCTTATTTTGACTAAATTGGTTCATTTTCTTGAGGTATTTCAGACTCAGTGGGGATGAGGCAGGGGCAGAAATGGAAACCTGAACTGGATTTGTGTTTTAGAGTTTGTTGGAAAGTGATGTTGAGAGCACCGCTTCGTCTCCACGGGGGGCGAAGAAGTCCAGGTTGAGGCAGTCTTCGGAGATGACCGAGACCGATGAGGAGGGCGGCCTGCTGTCAGAGGTGAGTCTGCTTCGTGCAGAGGGGAGCGGGGAGAGGTGACTGCAGTAGGCTGGCCATGCGTGGTGATGCCAAGCTGTCACCTTTCCCGAACAGGATTCAAGATCACTATTAATGCCCAAACCTTCCTGGTCCCTGTGGCTGGTTACAGCTGTTCAGGTGTCAGAGTCCGTTAAGTTGGGGCGCCTAGTGGCGCAGTCGGTAAAGTGTCTGACTCTTGGTTTCAGCTCGAGTCGTGATCTCGGGGTCGTGAGATCGAGGCTGTGTCAGGCTCTGTGCTCAGCACCAAGCCTGCTTGAGATTCTCTCTCTCCCCCTCTGCCCCTCACCCCACTTGTGCATGTGCTTGCTCTCAATAAGTAAATAAATTAAATTAAAAAAAAAAAAACCCAAAACAAAACAAAGTCCTTTAAGTGAGTGAATGATTGACAGGAAAAGTGGGACTCCTCAGAGGGAGAGCGCTTTTCTGAGTTCTTATTGAGGGGCCAACTACGAGTGATGAGTGGTTTCTTTTCTACCTTTGTCTTTCTTATATTGTCCTGACGCCATTTTTCTTAGATTTCCCACTCTTGGTAACCCAAGTAGCATCCTATTGGCTACACTGGAAATAAGATGGAACCTAATTAGATGAATATATTTGACAGTGCATCTTGTTTTCTTGGAGCTCTGTCTGGATGGGAAGATGAAGATCCCTGGTGTAGGAAAGTTGTGCTCCCCTCCCCTGGCTTTTTTTTTTTCCCCTTTTTTTCTCCTTCCTTCTCTTTCTCCTCTCCTCCCTCCCTCCCTTTCATTTTTTAACATAGTTGCCTCTTTTAATCAGGCTGAGAAAGTCACCACACCTGCCGTCAGGCACATCAGCGCTGAGGTAGTGCCCATGGGGCCCCCGCCCCCCCCAAAGCCCAAGCAGACCAGGGACAGTACTTTCATGGAGAAGTTGCATGCAGTCGATGAGGAGCTGGCTTCCAGTCCCGTCTGCATGGACTCTTTCCAGGTAAACTGTATAACAATCACTGCGAAAGTCAAATGGAGGAATGTCGTTGTTACTCAGGCTAGGAAGGGAGACGGGAAGATACTAAATTCTGGTAAATAAGTAAGAGTCATGGAAGTGCAGGTCTTTGATACTCTGGTTCGTGCTGCTTTATTTTGAGAATTGCAGCTCCTGGGGAAGGAGTAAGGTACATGATGGACAGCATTTTAAATGTGGAACACGGACACAGCCTTCCACCGGATCCCCCAGATTGTGGCCTTTAGCACAGCTGCTTTATCACTCCTGCCCGCTCCCTCTCTCTGTACACGTACTTGGTTACCTGAATCACTCTACAGTATGTTGCAGGCATGATGCTCTTTGACCTCTAAACACTTTAGCATTTATTTTCTAAAAATGAGGACATTCAGTTATGAAAAGAAGTCATATTATCTAATCTAGTCAAGTCCTTTTTTAGATTTTTACCAGTTGTCCCAATAGGGCCCTTTCTAGAAAAAGAAACATTTTCCCCTGATGCAGGACCCAGTCCAGGACCACACGTAGGGTCTTGTCTCCTGGCATGTTTTATTTTTTGTTTGTTTGCTTTTAAGTAATCTCTGCGCTCAGCGCAGGGCTTGAACTCATGACGCCAAGATCAGGAGTCGCACGCTCTCCTGAGGGGGCGGGCCATGTGCCCCTGTAGCATCAGTATTTGTCTTTCATAACCTGGACATTTTTGACCTGTATAGACTATTACTTTACAGAATGCTCCTCAACTTAGATTTTTCTGATATTTCCCCATAATTAGAGATGCAGGTTATGCACTTTTGGCACAAACGCCACAGGATCGACGTGTCCTTCCCAGTGCATCATGTCAGGAGGCGTGTGAATTGGGGTCACAGGGTTATGCTGATGTCTACTTGATTTCCTCAGTATAAAGCTATTTTTCCATTGTTAAATTTACTAATATGTATCTTAAGGGGATATCCTTTGAGGCCAAACATGTTTTTGCCCAGTAATATGAGCATCCATTGCTTATTCTTGCTTGAAAAGTCACGACTCTGGTCACTGTCAGTTGATGACTTTCTAAGTCCCACCATTTAGCCAGTTTGTTTGAATGTTTTGGGTTTTCTCCACCAGTCTCATAGGTTAATGAACAATATGTCTGTCCGAAAATTTAAAAAGAGAGTATTGAGTGGAATGCCCCTGAAAGGGCCATTTAATCTAATCACCCTGCTCTGCAGTGAATAAATAGCGTGAGGGGGGTAATAGTGTTTTGTATGACCATTTATTCATACACATATTGAATGCTGGAAGTTGGGGAATAGCAAGGTACAGGACAGAAAGGTCTTTCCTGTTGGAGAGAGAGATGCCATAAACAAGTGATTTCAAGTAGTGGTGAGTGCTATGAACTAAATAAAAGTGGAGAAGTCAGGTAAGCCCCCCAGAGTGCTTCCATTGGGTCACCAGAAGCGGCCTCCGTGGGCGCCCGGCTGGCTCAGTCAGTGGGGCACCTGACTCTTGGTCTTGGGGTTGTGAGTTTGAGCCCCATGTTGGTTGTAGAAATTATTTAAAAATAAAATCTTAAAACAACAACAAAAAAGGCCTCCTTGAGGAGGTGACATTTGAGCTGAGATCTGAATTAGAAGGAGCCGTGTAGACCCATGGTCTGGGGAAAAGTGTCCCGTACGGAGGAAGCAGCACATTCACAGTCCCCGAGGTGGGAACAGCTTTGACTTGTGTAAGAGACAGAAACGAGCTGAAGCCCGGGGACCACGGAGAAAAGAGTAGGGGTGAGGACAAAGAGCTGGGCAGGAGCTAGGTCATGAGGGTCTTAGAAACGTGATAAGGAGTTTAGATTTTATTTTCACATTTGAAAATCTTCGTGTGATATTTTCTGATTGATGTTAAACACTTCCCTTTGGTTAAGGTGTGGGCAGCACGCTGTAGGAGAGTGAGGGAGAAACAGTCATCCAGGGAGGACGTCCTGAAGTCCCTATCCAAATCCCAGCTGCTGCTTTTTTTGGGGAGAGGGGGGGCAGAAATTGATAGGCTTACCCTGAAATTCACATGGAAATGCAAGGGACCCAGAATAGCTAAAACAATCTTGAAAAAACAAGTTGGAGGTCTATACTTCCTGATTTCAAAACTTATTACAAAGCTACAGTAATCAGTCAACACAGGTTGGTACTGGCATAAGAACAGTCCTATGGATCAATGGAATCGAATTGAGAGTCCAGAAGTGGATCCTTACATTTGTGGTCAACTGATTTTTGACAAGGATGTCAAGACCGATAGTGGTGCCAGAGTAGTCTTTCCGAGCAGATGGTGCTGGGACAACTGGAACTCCACATGCAAAAGTATGCCATACCCTTACCTCACACCAGATACAGAACTTAATGCTAAATAGATCATTGACCTAAATATGAGAGCTAAAATTATAAAACTCTTAGAGGAAAACATAGGAGGAACAGGCCTTGTATCTATAATGTATAATGAGCTCTTAGAACCCAACAATGAAAAGACAACCCAATTCAAAAATGAGCAAAGGCTATGAATAGATCGTCCTCTGAAGAAGACATACACATGGCCATGAAGCACGTGAAAAGATGCTCAACATCATTAGTCATTAGGAAATTGCAAACGAAGAGTACAAGACACCACTTCCCATCCACCAGGCTGTAATAGAAAGGATGGACAGTAGCGAGTATTGTCAGGGATGTGGAGGAGTGTAGAACCCTCACACGCTGCTGGGGGGAACGTGAAATGTGCAGCCACTTGGGAAGATGGTTCAGTGGGTCCTCAGAAAGTTAAACATAGTTACTGTATGGCTCCAGGAGAACTAAAAACATATATCTAAGTAAAAACAAGTACACAAATGTTCTTATTGGCATTACTCATAATAAACTTTCCCGAAGTGGAAACAACACAGGTTTCCCTCAGCTGATAAATGGACACACTGAGGTGTAGATGGGGTATCGTTAACGCAGTGAGAAGGAATGAGGCACTGACGCACGCCACACGTGGATGAACTCTGAAAACGTCATGCTAAGTAAATAGCCAGAGACAAAAGGCCACATACTGTAGGATTCCACATATGTATCATGTCCAGCCTAAGCAAATCTGCAGACACAAAGTAGATGAGTGGTTGTCAGGGATGGGGAGCAGGGGAGAATGGGGAACGCCTACCAATAGGATTGGGGTTTCTGTTAGGGGTGCAGAAAATGTTCTGGGGTTAGATACTGGTGATGGCCCCACAGTTCTGTGAATACAGTAAAATGCACTCAGTTACACACTTCTAAAGGATGAATATTATGGTTTGTAAATTGTATCTTAGTAAAGCTGCTATAAATGTTTCTGAAATGTTGGTTTTAAAACTGACGTCACTGTCCTTAAAGTTTCTCAAAGAATAAGAAACCCAAGTTGTGTGGGGAAGAGACCTTGTGATTTAAGGCAGGAAGAGAAGGGTGCAGGTCCAAGGAGGTCTGAGGAGGTCTGGAGGGTCGGGGGGTACCAGGCGCTGAGTGACTCGTGTTATCCCTTCTCTGTCGGCAAGCCCATGGACGACAGCCTCATTGCCTTCCGCACCCGCTCCAAGATGCCCCTGAAAGACATCCCCCTGGGGCAGCTAGAGGCGGCGCTCCGGGCTCCGGACATCACCCCAGACATGTATGACCCCAATACGGCGGACGACGAGGACTGGAAGGTGTGGCTGGGGGGGCTCATGAACGATGATGTGGGAAACGAGGGTAAGTGGGGTCCTTGGCATTTTCTACCTACTCTGTCTGTTACCTCGGTGCTAAAATTTTCATTGGTTAGAAGCTTAAAGGAAGGGGGTGTTTTTGGTTAACTGAAATTAATTGTATGTCACTCAGAATTTACTGTCAGTCAGTAGTTAAGGCCCCCTTTTTGGGGGAAGAATCTTTGAGGACAGTTGGCACGTGTTATACTGGCTTCCGGCGTGTGAGCCCTGGCAAGTCTGCCCGTGGGGCTGCGTGCTCCCACAGGCGCAGCTGCTTGGGCACGTCGCTGGGGCGGTACCACCGCCTCTCCTCACGGGCTGCTGGGTACGACCTCTGGGGGCATCTTTGGAGTGCGAAGAACCGTCCCCTGAACCGTACATGCAGAAATAATTTTATATATGATTTCATGGGAGTGCAGTGACTCACTGGAAGACTTGTGTTGGTGAAGGGTCGTCATGACACACGTGGAAGAGCCTTAGCTGCCACCGTGCTGAACGAAAGCCGTGCGAAGTGGACTTCGGGGAGGGCAGGAGCACCTGCCGTAACAGGGCCTCCTTCCATCTCTAGAGCTGGCGACTCTGCTCCTTTTTGTCCCTCGGTTCCATCCTCCGCCCTGTTTTTTCCTGTCGTCATAAGCACACCGTTTATGTCCCGCTTTGTCTCCACATCAGAAGGACTCTGTGCTGTAGGCTCCACTTTGAAAAACCCAGAGGAACAGCTCAGATTGGCTTGGTTTGGTCACAGGCCCCCTGCCTTGGTGCTGCATGGTGTTATCGGGAGACTCTGTCGGCCTGGGGTCCTGTGATTGGCAGCACCCGCGGGAATAGTGCAGTTGGAGTAGGCAGTTACCCAGAAGCCACGGTAATATTTCCAGAAACGGGGAAGGAGCTTTGCTCAGACAGAAGCAGAATGGACTACTCCCTACTGCAACCCTTATGGTTTTAGACTGCAGCTAAAACTCACTATGTTAATCTAGTGAAAGAAACCTATGAAAGTTGTCTTTGGGGGATCTTGTGTGTATTATAATGGAAATCAGGCATGATTGCTCATTTTGTGCCATAAACTTCTGTAGTTCACAAGACGTAAGAGATTGTCTTAGTTTATAGTGATTCCAGATGGTATTACATTCTTTTGATGGAATCGGGGAAATTTTTTTCCTGTTGTTTCTTTTTGACTTTTCAGTGGAGAGTGAACCAGAATATTCTTTTTAGCTGTGTTGTGGAAGACTCACACTTTTTAAAAAAAATCTAATTACATACAAGCAGAGCACATCTTTATTCTTTTCCCTATCTTCTAAGAACAGCTACATAAGATTTGTGTGTTCAAAGAGTAATGCTTTAAGATATTTAAGAGAAGGTATAGTTTCGATGGAAATAGACTGAATAAATATTTGTGCAGGTCAGGCTAGGAGTAAGTCAGCATAAGTGAATGAAAGAGAGTAAGTCCTTGAATATACCTTTGGAGCTATTCATTATATGATCCGTGGCTCATCAAGTGTTTGTTACTCTCCTTTTACGAGACATTGTGCTAAGATCATGAGAGAGAAAGGAGCATAATCATTATGTCAGACATTAAAAAACACCCGTGAATGCTGCCCGGTCCATTGTTAGATGCACAATACATTTCAGATGAATGGAGTTGATATAAACTTAGATATGCCATAAAAGTGGCATAAATGCTGTTCCAAGGTTTTCTAAAAGGGAGATAGCATTCTTGTTTAGGATGGCTCAGAGACCGCTCCATGAAAGAGGTGGAAACTGAGCTGGGCCTTTGAAGGCTGTTTCACAGCAGTGCTGGTGAGGTGAGGAGGTGATAGGAGAGCACATGTCCTCCGAGGAGTCTTCTAGTCTCTGCATTGTAACTGCGGGAACAATGCCGGCTTGGCGGGAAGAAATCAAATACTGTGTGAAGAAAACTGTGAACCCCCCTCCCCGTGATGACAGTTTCATGATCCAGAGGGATCACAGATTTTTTTCATGGATTTTTTTTTTCGGGATTTATACATCTCTTGTTGTTTATTGACATTACCTTTCTCTACCAACCCACCCCAGGTTCCATGACACCAAGGCTCACAGTCTCTGCAGAAGGGCAAGAACAGGGACAAATGTAGTTCTATCCATTTCATAGAAATCTCCGAGAATTTTGTCACGTTGCCCCGTGTTGCAGAATCTGTTTGTTAATGCTTCTAGGATTTGAGCCCAGTTTAATGTTCTAGGAAGGTGTCCATTGAAGGAAGGCTCAGGGATAGAAGCATTTGTTAAATGGATATGACTCTTCCCCTTTTGTCTTTAGGCCTAAGCTAAGATACAATATGGACGGGAACTAAGGCAGGTCCTATGGCTTTATCCGTGGTGGCAGCTCATGCCCTGATTTCCCGGATTTCCATCAGCGTGGCTGGAGGAGCTGAGGTGGTGGCTGTTGAGGAGGGAAGGCCAGGCAGGGCCTCGGGTGTCAGGAGTTTGGGAGCCCAAGGCTGTGCCACTCCTGGTTTCATCCCTAGAACCTGAATCAGAGTCAAGGAGTGTGATGGTGTGCGTGCGGCTTGTGTTAGTTAACGATACAGATTCCAGGCCTCACCTGTCACTGAGGCAGAATCTTCAGTGGGTATGGTCTAGGGATGTAATTCTTTTTTTTTTGAAAGATTTTATTTATTTGAGAGAGAGAATGAGAGAGAGAGCACATGAGAAGAGGGAGGGTCAGAGGGAGAAGCAGACTCCCTGCCGAGCAGGGAGCCCGATGCGGGACTCGATCCAGGGACTCCAGGATCATGACCTGAGCCGAAGGCAGTCGCTTAACCGACTGAGCCACCCAGGTGCCCTGAGTGTTTTTTTTTTTTTTAAAGATTTTATTTATTTATTTGAGAGAGAGAGAATGAGAGAGAGCCCATGAGAGTGGGGAGGGTCAGAGGGAGAAGCAGGCTCCTCACTGAGCAGGGAGCCCGATGTGGGACTCGATCCAGGGACTCCAGGATCATGACCTGAGCCGAAGGCAGCCGCTCAACCAACTGAGCTACTCAGGCGCCCTAGGGATGTAATTCTTATGCATCCTAAATATTGGAAACTGCTGGTCTGGGAGGCATGAGCGTGTGTGATCAGGGTGGACCGAGAAAGTGGAATAATGGGTAGTGGGGAGGGTGACAGTTCTCTTTAAAACTCTGTATTGTTGTTGTTTACATGTTCAGACAGATTAATAAAAGAGAACACAAAGCCAGTGAGTAGGGCAGGTCTGGACCTTCCGATCTACTGGCTTAACTTCCTGAGTGCCGACAGACAGGGAATGGTGCTAGACAGAGATCCCAGAGCCACACGCCAGCCGCATGCTAGTCTCTTTTGTAGCATCACGTGGCTATTCTCGCATGTTCCTCCTACCATCTGGTCTGCACAGTATTAAAAATGAGAATCTCACTTGCCAAAAATAATTGAGAGGCTTCACTGTAGGCGCACAGCAAACTGAGATCAGCTGGGTGGATGCCGACCTTGTTAATCGGTCAAGAGTAAGAGGACAGATACCACCACCAAGGAGTTCAAAGCTAAGAACTCAGAAGAAACCTTCCTGAATGACTTTCTAACGTGTGCGGCGAATGGGTGCTCTGAGAATAAGGGCCAGCCCACTTGTGTGGCGTGGGCAGAAGCTGCCCTGTTGCGGTTCTTGCACACGAACAGGTGGGGCTCCAGACCCGTGCACGCGCCCCAGGGGTTGGAGTTTTTCCTGGAGTGTTCGTCCGTCCTTCGGCGTGTTTGTACAGAGCCTGCCCTGAAGACACTGACGTTGAAAGTACTGTAGAGATGGGGAGGACAGGATTCCATTCGTAAGGGTTTGAAGAATTTTTATCAGAAACTTAAATGCACAAATGGATGAAAAAGACTGACATTTAAATAGCTACATTATAAATAATGTAAATTAATATATTATAACCTGGGTATAAATGTGGAGTGAAAAACATCAGGTTAGATTGGGGCTAATCAGTACAGATTTCCCAGTGATTATGAATCAGAATTGTGTGTATATATTTTTATTTTTAATGAAGGATACTCATTTATTACAAAAAATGAAAATATTATGGAAGGGTACAGAGAGGAAAATATTCATCTTAATGCTTTGTAGTTATTTTCTGTATATGCAGTCAAGTACATATTCACCTCAATAATTTTTTTCCATGAAAGGAATCTTTCTGTATGTATTGTTCTGCATCTGCAACTTGCTTCTTTCACTTAACAATAGAATTCAGACAATTTCCCACTGTAACACATAGAGACTACCTCTCCCGTTTAATGGCTACATAATAGTAAGGAATTTAGTTATTTCCATGTGGCAGAATTTTTTTTTTTTTTTTAAGATTTTTATTTATTTGAGAGAGTGAGAGAGCGAGCACAGGCAGAGGGAGAGGCAGACTCCCCGCCAAGCGAGGCACCTGATGCGTGGCTCGATCCCAGGACCCTGGGATCATGACCCGAGTCGAAGGCAGACACCTAACTGGCTGAGACACCCAGATGTCCCTGTTTTTTGTTCTAATTCAGCTCCTTGGTTGTACTAGCCCCATTCCAAGTTCTCAGGTGCCACCTGTTGCCGGGAGCTGCCGTGACCATGCCAGGCACACGCAGGACATTTCCATCAGCACGGCATGTTCTCCAGACAGCACTTACCTAAAGTTGTGCTGAAACTTGATAATATAAATCACCTGGTAATGTAACAGCCCTGTCGTTCAGTGACTCCTTCACAGTCTTTCTCTAGGAATCATAGCACGGACATTAGAGAAACACCCGTTTCTTCTGTGCCCTAACATAACAAATGTTTATTCTTTTTGTATATTTCTAGTTATTTCTGAGTCTTGTTGTAGGGCTATAACTTCTCATACTGAGGATTATTATGTGTGTTTCTGTTGTGTTGTACTTGGTCCCGCACATTCCCGTTTTACACGTATGTACCGTTCTGTCCTGAAGCGTCAGAGGTAGAGTCACTCCCTAGTCGCTGGGAATTAGGGTCATCTTCTTTCACCATTAGTGCCTTTGTGTACCTAGTTTTACAAGAGTGTTACTTTCATGAGGTGCACTAGTGGGATTACTGAGATAAATTATGTGTTCAGTTTTCTGGCTTTTGCTGCATTTTGGCAGATTTAAGTCTTTTTTGAAGGGAGGAAAGAACTTGGCTTACTGGAGAGACTGGGTGGGATGTGTCAGCTATGGGAAATGAGCTGTGCAACACACTCAGGAGAAAAAGAAGGTATTTAAAAACTTTATTGGAACAGATTTTTAGGGTGCTGAAAATTTTCATTTTCATCAGTGATAGGAGTTCAGAGTGGGGAATAAGTGTCTGAAGTATTTTTTTCCTAGATGAGGCCGATGACGATGACGATCCAGAATATAACTTCCTGGAAGACCTTGATGAACCTGACACAGAGGATTTCCGCACTGACCGGGCCGTGAGGATCACCAGTGAGTCTGTTTACTAGGAGTCCGGCTCTTCACTGCTCCGCAGCTGCCTTTGTTTACTTTGTAGATTTTGGAGGGTGGAGTTTGCAGCCCATTCAAGTTGAGACATTTAAGCTTGTACCCATTTATTTCTGTAACTCTTTAAATTTACGTATGTATTTAGGAAGCCTGTGAGTCATTCACTTACACATCCCACAGTTCTGCCCTGAGTCCAGTATCTGGTGGAGGTCGTACCTATGATACCAAAATAAATAAGGCATGGCCTGCACCCCGTAGGACCTCAGCTCAAGTAGGGGATACAAACATGCCAAGTTACAATACAAAGTGATAGGTGCTATAATGGCTTGTATGTAAGGTTCCCAGTGGCCTAAAAGAGGGTGTAGTCTCCTAGTGGATGGTGCACAGTAGGGTAGGTGGGCTGGGGAAGGACTCACATGATGAGATGTTTTATCTCAGTTTTGAAGGAGGAATAAGAAATTTTGGGTGAGGGGCACCTGGCTGGCTCAGTGGTAGACTGTGCGACTCTTGATCTTGGGGTTGCGAGTTCGAGCCCCACGTTGGGTGTAGAGATTACTTAAAAATAAACTCTTTGAAAAAGAAAGAAATTCTGGGTAGATGGAGACGGGTGGATATTGCAAATAGGTAGAAGAGTACCCACCGAGCACGGACATGTGGAGGAACAGTACTACGCTTGGAAAATGGTGAGTTGCTTGGTTATGGAGTTGTGAGTGTGCAGTGGTAGAAGAGGTAAGCAGTATTCAGATCCTGGAGAACCGTGAATTTGGGATTTGATCTGTCAAAAGGAGAGCTTAGAGATTTTGACAGGAAATCAGTAGGAACTGATGTGGATTTTAGAAATACTACTTTGATTTAACACCAAGTTAATGTATTAATTTGATGGGTAAAGAGAGCAAAATTGGAGGCATGGAAAACAGTTCAGTGACTTGACTTGGCTCGAGTTATTTGTTTAAAGAATTACTTCATTGGCTATGTTGCCAAAGATAGAAACATATATTTCAGAAAGTATTGATTTTTTTATTTTTTAAAGATTTTATTTATCCATCTGAGACAGAGAGCATGTGCATGAGCAGGGGAGAGGGGCAGAGGGAGAGGGACAAGCAGAGCAGGGAACCTGATACAGGACTCGATCCCAGGACCCTGAGATCACGACCTGAGCTGAAGGTAGATGCTTGACATACTGAGCCACCCAGGTGCCCCAGAAAGTATTGATTCTTATTGAGTGTGTGTGTGACCCTGACCTGGACTAGCATACACAACATGGTGAAGGTGGGATGTTGGCTCTTGACCGGGTTATGGAGAAAGCTTTATGAGCATCCAGACACACTTATTATTACTTGCCTAAATAATGCAGCTATTTGTGCAGAGAGAATTATGGAAACATGATCCTTTAGGACTTTCGTTCCAGTTGCTTTATTTCCTCTTTGATCTTGTTTTTGGGATTAGAATGCCATTTCCTTTGTGAAGATCTTCCCTTATTTGCTATGTTAGGACAATTAAGGTTAGAGTAAGTGTTGAAAGGAATCAAAGTGTAGGATGAAAAGGCTTGAGGTGTGGACTGTGGAGGGTCTAGGAAAGTATGAGAAAAACCAAGGAAGTCTAGTCAGAAACCAAGGGAAAATTCTTTGAAGGAGCATCTGGTCCACCGATGCTGGTAATCAAGGGTCTCTGCTGGAAGCGGGAGGTAGATTTCGTTTGGGCTTGGCTCCTGGCCTGGAGTACGGAGTGCACTTGCCTTCCTTGTCTGTCTGTCTCTTTCTCCATGTTACAGATTGTTTCTCAGGAAGGCCCTCCCCAGTTAGCATGGTTCTTGCTTTGCACTCCACACCAGTTGATGTGCTCCTTCTGGTGCTTGCCTCTCTCCTGGTTGCTTGGGCCCTGTCCGTCTTCTCCCCTGGCCTGTGAGTTTCTTGGGGAGTTGGTGCTGTTTGTGGTCCTAGGCCTGGATTTGGCCAAATAGTGACCTTTTCTGGGGTGCCTGAATGAAGGGCCATCCTTTCTTGTCATAGGGTTCTGTGATCATACGTAAAAACTGGGATGGAATTCCAGTTTTGTTCCTACCCCTTGTCCTCTTGTGTCTGATGTTATCATATTATCCCTATGGGAGGACTTTTCCTTACGTGGATGACAAAAATTTAAAAATAAAAATAAGCATAGAAACTCAGAGTTTGGAAAGCTTCCTGTGGCCATGTATTTTCCTCCCACTTGAGTTTGTCTGTAGCTTCTCTGTGTCTGGGTGACCCCCAGTGCTCATCAGTCCTGAAGACGGCATGTCCCCATCTTGAGCACCTCCTCAACCAACATTTTCCTTACTGAACCTCCGTATACCTGTTACATTCCTATTTGTCCTTTGTTGCTAGAAAATGTAATTTACTCCCAAGCTTGCATAGTAAAAGATGTTCCTTTTCCTACGTTTTTTCTTTGCCGTGCCAAATATACTAAGTTTCTTCAGTTCTCCAAATGCAGTAGTCCCCAGACCTCGCATTATCCCAGCCACCGTTCTCTGGATTCTGGCCTTTATTTTTTACTTAAATTTTTTTAAGTAGGCTCCATGCCCAGCGTGGAACCCAGTGTAGGGCTTGAATTCACGACCCTGAGATCAAGACTTGAGCTGATATCAAGAGTCGGTCACCTAACCTACTGAGCCACCCAGGAGCCCCTGGCCTTTATTTTTTTTATAAGCATTTCTCTCCTTATATTTTTTAATGGAACTTCTAAAATTCATAGAAAAGTTGAAAGCATTGTACACTGAACACCCACATACCCACCACCTAGTTTCTGTAAGTAACTTTTAATATATTTGCTTTGTCATGCAGCTGTTCATCCATCTCTCTGTCCATCTGTGAATCTGTGTGGGTTTTTCTCATGCATTTCAGAGTAGGTTGTAGATAGCAGCATACTTCACTCCCTAACATTTTAGCCTAAGCATATCATTCATTCGGGCTCAGTATTTATCTACAATTTCTCTTTTTAGGTAAATTTATGCACAATGTATTGCACACATTTTTTTTTTTTAAAGATTTTATTTATTTATTTATTTGAGAGAGTGAGAATGAGAGAGAGAGAGAGAGCACATGAGAGGGGGGAGGGTCAGAGGGAGAAGCAGACTCCCTGCCGAGCAGGGAGCCCGATGCGGGACTCGATCCCGGGACTCCAGGATCATGACCTGAGCCGAAGGCGGTCGCTTAACCAACTGAGCCACCCAGGCGCCCCTGTTGCACACATTTTTAGTGTACCATTCAGTGAATTCTGATGTGCTTCCACCTGTGTAACCAAACCCATATGGGAATATGGAACTGTCACCCCAGAAAGCTCCCTCAGGCCCCTTCCGAATCATTCCCCTCACCATCCTCCCTGAGGCAACCGCTGTTCTGGTCTTTTTTTTTTCTGTAACAGATTAGATTTGCCTGTGTTAGAACTTCATGTAAATGGAATCATAAAGTGTGTGCTCTCTTGTATAAAGCTTCTTTCAGCATGAAGTTTTTGAGATTCATCTGTATTGACACGTATCACTACTTTTTCCTCTTTTATTGCTGAGTGGGATTCCATTGTATAAACATACCAGTTTATCTTTTTTAAATCTATTCCCAGGTCTTGATGGAAACCTGGGTTTTTCTAATTTTTGCCTATCTTGAATGAAGCTGCTCTGAACTTCCTTGTGCAAACCTTTCCTGGACAAATGTTTCATTTCTCTTGGGTCAGTTGTCCAGGAGAGGAATCACTGGTCAGAGGGGAGATGTATGCTTAGTTTTACAAGAAATTGCCAGATTTTTTCCAAAGTGGACTTCTATTTTACCTTCGCATCAGAATTTCATTTGCTCCACATCTTCACCAGCATTTCGATTTTTAGCTTTTTAATGCCCTTGTAGGAAGGGCTTTTGCAGAAAAGATCACAGATACGTCTGGATCCTCTGGACGTGGTCTGAGACTCTACGCTGGTTCTGTGACAGGCTTGCTTTCATGGATACTTGTGCTGTTTTGGAGTAGCTGTGTCAGATTGAACTTGAGGTCAGCCAAAACATTCAGATCTTTTTCAGATTTTTTTGAGCCATTTCATGTTTTTGTGCACTTGAGAAACTGATTTTTAAAATTCCTAAATGTAAGACTTTAAACTTGTCCCATTAAGTTTCATTCAATTAATTTGAGAAAACATGGAATTTTGAATCTGTCATCAGTTGGTCTAGCAATCCCTTTCAACTTTATATGATTTACAGATTTGGTAAGTATGTTTTCTGGGTCTTCTAGGTCATTGATGGAGTTGCTTTATAGTTCGGGTACAAAGACAGGGCCCTGGAGACTTCTCTCGTGACTCCGTTCAGTAGGCTAGGCCGGTAAACTATGAATTATCTTTATTGTGAAATCATCTGGCTCACATTTCCTGCATGTCTCCCCATTGGAACTTTACCTTCTAGAGAGTGAGACTGTTAGTTTTTTCTTTCTGTTTTTTTTTGTTTTATTTTGTTTTGTTTTGTTTTAGAAAAGGGGGTTGCTGGTGAAGGGGGCAGAGGGAGAGGAGAGAGAGAATCTTAAGCAGACCCCATGCCTAGTGCAAAGCCCAATGTGGGGCTCGATCTCACGACCCTGAGATCATGACCCAAGCCGAAATCAAGAGTCAGATACTTAACCGACTGAGCCACCCAGGTGCCCTGTGAGACTGTGAGCTCTGCCATGTGCCCCCCAGCATCTAGAACAGGGCTTGAGGCATAGTTGGGAGTCAGTAAGTGTGTTTGAATGAACCAGATGACAGGTAGATGTGAGGGTTTTGTCAGATGTCTTGCTGGAAACAAGACGCGGTGTCTCTGTGCAATTCCCGCCTGTGGGAACTGAGACCGACCTGGACCAACAATGCCGTTTGGCTTCTTTTCAGAGAAGGAGGTGAATGAGCTGATGGAGGAACTGTTTGAAACTGTGAGTAACGACGCGAAGTCGGGGCTCGGGACGCTGGGCGGCTCCTCCAGCGTGCTCTGTCCTCTGCTCTCAAGCCCATCCCTCCACAAGGCTGGTGTGGCCAAGCCACTTCACCTTTCAGCCCCCTTGGGAGTGGGTGTCGTGGGAGGGGAATTTGGCTCACTGATACATTTCGGTTGTCCATATGTAGGTTATTCTTAGCAAAATGTTCCTTGTAAACTTTGGATGGCCTCCCCAACCATCATTCCGTGCATCCGTAAAGATTGCAAATCAGTGTTTGGATTATTCTGGGCACAGATAGTTACCTTTCTCATCAACTTGTCTCTTGAAAGATATTTCTGATCATTCTGAGCTATCTGTGCTCTGTCTGCACCATTGCAAGTGGCTGACTGAGAGACTTCGCTCCTGGCGTAATAGCCGTGTGCAGGACTGCGGGTGCCCTGAAGTGAGGAAGGTCTTGAGGGAGCTCTTTCTGGGTGCCAGCATTGTTGGTGCCCTGTAGACTGTGGTCTTCGCTTTCCCTTCTCACTGCTGGGGGGCTTCCACACACCCCTTCCCCAGGATCACCCTCCTTCCCCTGTGCCCTCAGTTCCAAGACGAGATGGGACTCTCCAACGTGGAAGATGATGGCCCAGAGGAGGAGGATCGCGTGGCTGAACCCCGGCCTAGCTTCAACACCCCTCAAGCCCTGCGGTAGGCTAGCCAAGGACGCCGAGGTGCCAAATGGAGGGAACGTGTGTGTCCAGACACTCCCGTTGACAGTTCCCCGTCGCCCAGTGCCCGCGGTCGCTGGTGGAGGGTCTCCGGGGATGAGTCTCCTCGTCGTGGGGCAGTGCAGCGGCAGACCAGGCTGCGTCTGCTTGGGAAGGGAGAGAAAGCAGTAGCTGGTGTCCATAGCAGCTTCTCCAGATGAGTGGTGCTGGAGAGGTGTGAGGACTCCGGGGCCAGCCACAGAGACCACCCCTTTCATAGGCGCCTGTGTGTCCCTTTGTTCTCCTTGTTGGCCATTAGCCAAAGTTTGTCAGCCACCTTGGTGATGACTGAGCGGCCGTGAAGCATCTTTGGTCTGAGGTAGAAGTACCGCCCTCTTCACACGAGGCTGGCACTTCCGTTCCCCACCCACAGAGTGGAGGCTTTAAGTTTTGTGGGATGGGTTTGTGTAATTCATGTGTATTTTCATGAACTGGTACCCATCCCGAGCAGCAGCATATGTGCGCGGTGAGGTGACCGGCTAGCTAGCGGTCGGGGGGGAGCAGAGCAGAGCTGAGAGACCTGCAGCCTCCGTTAGTCCTGTGCTTTCACAGCCTGACCTGACCGGAGAGCTTGGGAGCCACCTGAAAGCCAGGCCTTCAGGGAACGTGCAATTGAGTAGAAAAGACAAGCTACCCCACCGTTGCATAACAGCCGGGAATATAGCTCATGGTCCATTATAATAAACACCACAGTGTAACCACAACAGAATTTCGGGATCCCCCACCCCCATTTTATTTTGTTTTGGCTTTATTGAAGTATAATTGACAAGTTGTAAGACATCGAAAGTGATTTGATGCAGGTAAGCATTGTGAACGGGTCCCCACATCGAGTTAGTTAATAACACTGTGGCCTTACATACTTACTTTTTGGGAGGAAACATTTTCAGGATTTCTGAGTCTTTATTTGACCCACTTACTGCAGGCCATAGTTCATAGTTCATCTGATCTATAAACATATTTCGGTTCCACTAATAATCTCTGTGTATGAGTTCTTTACATTTGGGGTTTATAGAACTACTTTAAAGTCCTGGTTGAAGATGAGCTGTCTCTGGCGCTCGCTCAGTTCATCTGCACGGGCTGCAGCTGCTTCCCATTCAGCTAAAATTGCAAACCTGGTTTAGTCTTTGACTAAATAAGGTATGGGGAAAGTGAGCCATCTGTGTCCCTCTTACCAACCAACTAAGTAATATTTCATAAAACCAGGGGCAGGCTATTTGTGCTTTTTTGTCTACTTTTTCCGTGTGTTTTTCTGTTGTCCTGCTAGGAGCACAGATAATGGAGAGTTTTCTGTTCTCAGTAAACATTGTACAGAGGACTGTCCTTGTCTTTAGGTTTTTACCCTGTGCCTGCCTGCCCACACTCACAGTAAATACTGCAAAAGGACACATAGTCTTTATCTGTAGAGGCTGTAGGAAAGTTACCATTTAACCGTCGTTACAGTATAGAGGATTTCATGAAATAGGATATCCTGCTGGCCATACCTGCTTGAGCTGGTCTCATCGTGATTGCGTAGGGTATCAGCTCACCCTTAATCCCTTGAGTGTCCCGCTCTGCCCCAGGACTAGGCTGTGAGCTGGCTATGTGAATGCTTGCTTTGGCGTCAGCCAGTCTCTCTCTAGAGGCAGGGGTGGGTGGGCGGGTTAGACAGCTGAGAGGAGGGATGTGGGGGAGCTGCCAGAGGATGTATTCACGGTGGGAGCCAGCTTCTCACTGGCCTTCCCAGCTGTCCTGTGTTTCAGTGTATCCGCTTCTTGCTTCCTACTAGGTCTTTGACCTCTTAAGAAAGGAAGGCGGGGCAGCCTAAGTGGATGGGAGTGGCAGGAGGGCAGAAGCTGGACCTGGGGTGGGGTCATGAGTGGATTAGGGAACAAATGCTGGACTTGGAGAAGATTCTGTATCACCTTTGGGTTCCAGGGTAATGTGGTGTCAGTAGGACCCAAGGATGATGAGTTCTTCCCGTTGGCTCTTTGACTACTTTGTTATCCAGGCATTTCTCTGCTCCTAGAGTTTTGTTTAGTTTCTCCTTCATTTGTGTATTACTTATAAGACTGGTTGTAGAAGAATGGGGGGGACAGTGCAATTCAGAACTATCTCATTTGGATTTATGCGAACAACTTTGGGGAAAGATTTGGATAGGCTAGGAGTTTGTTGGCTAGAGTGGGATGTGGGGATTAGCAGAAGATGGAAGTGTTCAGACTCTTAACCCACCGTCAGGAGGTGTCAGATGTGTTGCTAGCCTGGGGAAATGTCCAAATTCAGTTGTCTCCCTACCGGGGACAGGTTTGAGGAACCACTGGCCAACTTGCTGAATGAGCAGCACCGCACAGTGAAGGAGCAGCTTGAGCACCTGAAGATGAAGAAATCCTCAGGCAGACAGCAGCAGGAGGTGGAGAGGGTGAAGCCCCAGACCGAGAAGGTTCCTCAGACGCTCACTCTAGACCCAGCACAGAGGAGCCGCCTCCAGCAGCAGATGCAGCAGGTGAGCCTCGTCCTGGGCCGGATTCGGAGGCCAAGAGCTAGCAGTGGTCTGGAAATCAGAAACCGGTATCTTGATGCCCCCTGAAAGCACAGGGCCACAAGATCTTCACATCACTGAGGGCGTTGAAAGGGCATCATGTTGGTATCCTTACGGGCAGGCAAGAATGCAGATGCCCGTAACGACCCTCATACTCCAAGGTTACACATTTCAGTCTTCCATGAACCATTCTGAATTTAACAGCCTCACTTGCTGAAGTTCTAATTTCAGTCCCTTTGGTTTGAGGTTAAACTTCCTCTGGTTCTGTCATTTTGCTCAAGGGGAACAGATCTGAGAAATTCACACCAAGATATGGTGCCAATCTCGTAGTCTCTTTGGAAAGCAAAACGTGTGGTAATGTTGCAGACATCTTGCTAAGGTCTTCTGGGTTCCGGAAATGACAACACCGTAACGTGTCACCGTGTTATTTTCTTTCCCTTCCCAGCATGTTCAGCTCTTGACGCAAATTCACCTTCTCGCCTCCTCCAACCCCAACCTCAGTTCGGAGGCCAGTACCACCAGGATATTTCTTGTAAGGTTCCAAGTATCCTTCACTCTAAAGATGTTGGTATCCGTTCGCTTGGGGGGTCACTTCTCCTAGATGGTCACCCAACACCAGCTGCATTTACTCTCTGTCCTGGGTGTCCTGGCTGCCATCCCTACGGCTTCCTCCCTGTGCTGAGAGAGCATCAGTCTCTGACCCCATGCAGGACCAGAGTGCAGCCAGTTTCCTTAAGACATTCCTCTGACTTTTCTGTTGGGTCCTCTTCCTCATCTTTTTTTTAAGGATTTTATTTATTTATTTATTTATTTATTTATTTATTTATTTATTTATTTATTTATTTATTTATTTGTGTGTGAGAGAGAGAGCACAAGCAGGGAGAGCGGCAGGCAGAGGGAGAAGCAGACTCCCCGCTGAGCAGGGAGCCTGATGCGGGGCTCGATCCCAGGACCCCAAGATCATGACCTGAGCCGAAGGCAGATGCTTCACTGACTGAGCCCCCCAGGAGCTCCTCCTCTTCCTCATCTTTAGACCCACCCTGACTTCTTGGGTTTTTGGTACTTCTGTTCTTTTTATTGGCTTCATTATCCATTCATTAGGCTCAACATTAGTATTTTATGTATACAGTTAATCTCGGTCATGACATTTTTAAGTATTTTGGAGGAAGGGCTTTTAATTTTGAAATTTTGTAGGTGTTATTAAGAGAAACCAAAAGACAAAAAATTTTAATTGTTCTTACTTTTGAGAACCTTTATTCTGACTGGGGAGCTAGACCATCCATCCAAAAGGCTGAGGAATAAAACAAGAACAGATGAGTGTATCATAAACACAATCTTTGAGTATCTGAGGACTCAGCAAAAGAGTAGTCTTAATGGAGTCATGTTAATTATGGAGGACTTTATGATGATTTTTATCTGTTTCAGTCCTCTAGCAGGAAGGACAGATTTTCCCTCGGAGGCTAGTGAGGGCTACTCGTATTAAGTTTCTGGGGCTGAGGTCTCCTTTGTGCCCTGTCTCCCCAGAAAGAGCTGGGCACCTTCGCTCAGAGCTCTGTTGCGCTCCACCAGTCCATTCCCGGCTTTCAGACCTTGTTCCAGCCCTGCAACCTGCTGGGGGCAATGCAGCTCGTTGAAGACTTCAACACGCACGTCAGCATCGACTGGAGTCCTCGCAAAACTGTCAAGAAGACTGGTAGGGGACCCATGTCCACTTCTGCTTTTTGCTTGCCTTGAGTTATCTTGAACCTCCCTTCCCAGGAGACAGGACAGGGGACATCTATAATGTCGTCCTTGGTACCCACTATCTACGTTCCAGGAGGTCATGATAGTGTTTGGGCTTCTGTGAGGGCTGGGCGATGGACAGGACGGGGCGGGGGGCAGGGCTGGGTTGTGGTCCTCGGCAGATGTGAGGGTGGGAAGCAGCGGGAGCAAGGTCATTGGGGTCTGGGGAAGATGAAAGGCCAGTGGTTGAAGTTGGTTCGTGGTCAGGTTTTTATTCTCTGCTTCGTTAAGATACTTTTATTTCCCTTCATGATTGCAGTGGTATCTCCATTTTGAATGAAATGTTGATTTGGGAGTTAGGTACAAATTAGAGATGTACATTTGCCGTGTTCAGTATTTTAAAGACTTGTGCAGGTTTGCTTTCTGCCATGCATTTTTTAGTAATTTTTGAGAACACGTTTGCTATTCCCTTAAACTGAGTAATTGCTCCTGATTAGTTTCATGGTTTAGCAGATGAGTTGTGGTTTGAAATCCCTCTTAGCATTAGATTGAATTATAGTTGAATTCAGGTGCATTATGTTACCGACACTGATCTCAAACGACTTTCTTAGCTCTCTGATGGCAATGAAAACCTAACATCATGGCCTGGTAGTAGATTACACATACAGTGTCCCGTGTTTTTCTTCTGGGGATACAAAAATACCATTTTTGGAAGGAGAACTATGGATATAGTGGTGCTTTCCATGTCTAGAAAGGCAGACGTGCCTGGAACGAGAGGCTTAGGCAGCAAGGCAGAAATGAGTGAGACTGAATTGCCTTGTTCCCAACCCCAGGAGGAATCTGGGAGGACTTGCTGGAAGTTAAGTAAGAATCAAATCAGATAAAATCTGGAATACCGGATTGGTGAGGGAAATGAAAGGAGTTGGCATCTTATCCTGGAAGAAAGGTCCCTCCTTTGCAAGGCCTTCGGGGGCGGGGGGAGGCGACGGCAGCATTTGGGTGTGCGCTGTGTGCCCCGGGGGCTCGCCCCGTTACAAGTGTCTGTGCCGCTGAGGGGACAGTGAGCGTGTCTGCGTTTAGTAGCACCGAGGGTGCTGGGAACTTCTGCGGGAGGGGGGGTGGGGACACCCCCAGGTAGGGGCAGCTCTGGCTAAATGCAGGCTTGCATTCAGAAGCTTTTGCCTGGGATTTCATTTACCACAGAATTGTTTCCTCACAGCGGACGAATTTCCCTGTTTGCCAAAACAAGTGGCTTGGATCCTGGCCACAAGCAAGGTTTTCATGTACCCGGAGCTACTTCCGGTGTGTTCTCTGAAGGCGAAGAACCCCCAGGATAAGATTTTCTTCACCAAGGCCGAGGACAAGTAAGGGTTTGCCGCGGGGCAGCAGAGGCCCCGAGGGCGCCGGGGAGAAGGCCTGGCTCTTCTCTTGAGGAGCTGCGGGCAGGCAGGCGCGGAGGGCCGGAAGCCGAGCCGGGTGCTGGGCGCAGCTCTGCGCGGGTTTGCTCGAGCCCGGACCCTGCTCTTCTTGGGGAACAGTGTGCACTCTTTGGGAACATTCTAACGTGTTTTCTGTTTTTTATTTGTTGTAAATCCAATCTCATAGTACTTTTAGAGACAGTTTTTCAAAGGAAAAAAATTTTTATCCATCATCCTAACCACCCCATGACAATGATTTTTTTTTTTTTTAAGTAACCTCTGTGCCCAACATGGGGTTCGAACTCACGGCCCCAAGATCGAGAATCAGATGGTCTACTGACTGAGCCAGGGAGGCGTCCCCAATGATTTTTCATATAATTATTGGCAATTTAAGTATAATTTTGTTTTGCCTTTTTTGACCTAACATCTTGAAGTTGTTTTTCTGTGCTCTGTGCTGGAGCACATGCCTTCCTGTAGGTTCTGTGTGCTGTCTACGCAGGTGATCTTCCATGGGCCCTGGGACAGCCCTTTTACCTGCCACTGTCTCATTTTTTCTCCTCTCCTGTTTTGCTGTTAGTGGGGCTTCGGCAAGGATCTTTGCATATAGAGCTTTTGGAAGTCTTTTGAGTATATCCCTTTGGGTAAATTCTCAAGCGTGAGATTATTTGGTAAAGTCAAGAACATTTTCGTGGCTCTTGATGGTATTGGCCCACTGCCATCAGCGAATTGCGGTAGATAGGTAACCGCAATCAGATGGCTTATGTCGGGAGGCAGTATTGGTCCTGATTTAATACGTCTCACACCGTGCCAATTATTCATTTCATATTTAGCCCCATTCTCCTTCCTTTGAATTTCGTTTGTACTATTAGTGTGAAGCATGTCACGATCTGACATTTTTTAGTGATTCATGCCCATTTTTCCTCTTCCCACTTGACTGGGAACCCCGGGTTGCGTCTCCGTCATTGTACTTACTCGCCATGAGTAAACACCTGCAGATCTCTGTGGGGCAGCCATTGGCTTGCACAAGAATGAGGTGGGGTGTACCCTGTGGGCTGCTCTGGGGAGAGGGCGTTCTGCAGAACAGAGTAAGGCGAGATTTAGGTTATGGCTCCTTTCTCAGTTTGTTGGCTTTAGGGCTAAAGCACTTTGAAGGGACCAAGTTTCCTAAGCTGCTGATCAGCAAGTACCTCCTCACCTGCAAGACCGCCCACCAACTGACAGTGAGGATCAAGAATCTCAACATGAACAGAGCGCCTGATAACATCATCAAAGTAAGTGCTTCCTGTGAACTCCCTGGGGTCTCGCTCGGGCTCAGCCTCACAGCAGAGGGCCCTGGTTCCTACCACCAGAGCTGGGTCAGTCCCCCTCTGGCTTTTCCAGGGACATTGACTCTTGTTCTTCTCTGGAGTATCATCTTCTTCCTCTGTTACAGGTATTTCTCCTAAAAATAAAATTACTCCAACTTTTTTTTTTTTTTTTTAAGATTATTTATTTGAGAGAGGGAGAGAGCATGAGCTGGGTGGGGCGGGGTGAGGGAAAAGCAGACTCCCTCCTGAGCAGGGAGACCGACTCAGGGTTCGATCCCGGGACCCCGGGATCATGACCTGAGCGGAAGGCAGATGATCAACCGACTAAACCACCCAGGCGCCCCAAAATTGTTCCAACTTTTAAAAAATTTCTCAACTTCACATTTCCCTCGAGCCGCTTTCTGTCTCTTTCCCGCTAGCCTTCTTGAAGGGTAGACAACACTCCACTGTATCCTTCTCCTTTCCTTTTCCGTGTGGGTATAAACTTGTGTATATATATTGTGTATAGAGGTTTTTGAGGGTGGTGTGTCTACGTCTCTATCTGGGTGGCTTGCTTGTCATTGCCACCACTTGATGCTTTGGGTTGAAGCCTTATTTAGTAAAGTGCAACATGGGTGACAAAGACTTGGGCCTCCCACTGCACAGCCCTGCCATCATCACAGGCGTCTTCTGTCCCCCGGTTCTCCCACTAGACCACGGTGTTGGTTAGATTCAGGGCTCACATTGTAAGCGTATAATTGCTTGGTACGTGTCCCTGCCAGCTGAGCTGTGTGGTGTAGCGTGATTGCTTTGCTTTCCTGCCGACATGTTTTTGTGGCGTTGGTAATTGCATTTGGGGGAGCCGGTGGGGCTTGGTCTCGGAGGTGTGTATTACCTGTTCAACACTGGAGTTTACTTTAGTGCTAGGAATCTCTGGTCGTTTTCAGCTTCCTGAGGAAGCCTCTCCCCAACTCCGCTTATGTGTTCCCTCTAAATGGGTTGCTCTCTCCGCTCGCTACACGTACGGCTTCTTGGGATTTTCCTTCCCCCATCATCATGGGTTGGTTTTGCTTCTTTCCTCTGTGCATCCTCCTGGTCCCCGAACCCACATCTTTCTTGATTTTACTTCCTTCTTTTAGTGGAGCACATCCTCATGGCATTCTGGGGAAGAGTGCTTGAGAAACAGGTGTGTAGATTTAAACTGGCCGTATTCCCGGTGTTCACACTGCGTGGACGGGACCGGAGGCCGCATCCTGGTTTGTGTGTGTGACCAATGTCACCGTGCGACATAAGGTCTTACCTTTGGGAGAAACTAGGGGAAGGCTACATAAGACCTTTCTGTCTTATTTTTGCAACTTCTTATGAATCTAATTATTTAAAATGAAAAGTTTTTTTTTTTTTTAAGATTTTATTTATTTATTTGACAGAGAGAGAGAGAGAGAGATAGCGAGAGCAGGAACACAAGCCGGGGGAGTGGGAGAGGGAGAAGCAGACTCCTCGCCGAGCAGGGAGCCCAATGTGGGGCTCAATCCCAGGACCCCGGGATCATGACCTGAGCCGAAGGCAGATGCTTCACGACTGAGCCACTCAGGCGCCCCTAAATGCTGCATTCTTAAGCTTCTTCTAATGCATCTTCTTTAACCACCACAACAGCCCCATGGAGTAGGTTCTCTTATTATCTCTGTTTTACAAATGACAAAACTGAGACTGAGAGAAGTTGAGTAACTTTTCCAAGATCATCATGCTATTAAGTGATGAAGCTAGGAATTGAGCCGTATGGTCCAAGTTCTAAGCCTGGGACTTTTTTTTTTTTTTTTTAAAGATTTTATTTATTTTTTTGACAGAGAGAGACACAGCGAGAGAGGGAACACAAGCAGGGGGAGTGGGAGAGGGAGATGCAGGCTTCCTGCTGAGCAGGGAGCCCGATGTGGGGCTCGATCCCAGGACCCTGGGATCATGACCTGAGCCGAAGGCAGACGCTTAACGACTGAGCCACCCAGGCGCCCCTGATTTCTGTTTATTTACTCTTAAAACTGCCTCAGTCTATTCTTTCCCTTCCCCTCTGATGTCCTTTGCACCATTACTTCCTTAGTAGGAAGCTTTGGTGGGTCGCGGCTGAGGGTTAAGGTGCTGCGTGAAGGAGCAGATCTGAAGGACAGGCTCCGATCTTCTGCTTCCTTTTCTCTGTGACCTAAACTCTCTGTCTGATGATCGCGAGTGTTGCAGAATTGTCATTAGGATTGAGAGCTTAGTGTAATTTGAAATGCAGAGCATGTAGCATGTGCTGGTTATGGTCATGTGTGTATTGGGGGGGGCGGTGTCTCAAACTGCCGCACACTTTGCTCCCCAGCCTGACAGAGGGCAGAGTTTCTGGAGAGAATGTAACTCGTGTGTCATTTCTTCACTCTCAGTTTTATAAGAAGACCAAACAGTTGCCTGTCTTGGTGAAATGCTGTGAAGAGATCCAGCCCCATCAGTGGAAGCCACCTGTCGAGAGGGAAGAGCACCGGCTTCCATTCTGGTTAAAGGTACAGCTTTCCTCCTCGAAGTGTGTCGGAGGCAGAAGGACACCAAGCCCTGGCAGAGATGCCAGGGGTGACTTTACACTCCTGGTGGAGCTGTAGCTCAGGGACGGGCTCAGCGGATCTTCCTTCTTCCCCCCTCCTCTCCTGCTGCTTCCCCTTTCCCCCACGTGACTCTGCCACCTCTGAAAAATAGTGGGTAAAATGATACGGCGTTTCTAGAGCATGTAATTAGGGTGTAGTCTTTAGAAATTGGATATCCTTCAAGAAAATTCCTTGAAAAGATTTTTTGAGACTGTCGTGGAAAGGCCCCTAAAATCTCGGAAGCCCCGTTCTTTTCTCCAGGTTCTGACATGTGCTGGATCAGTGTGTTCTTGTTCTCTAGGCCAGTCTGCCTTCCATCCAGGAGGAACTGTGGCGCATAGCGGACGGTGCCAGAGGGGTAGGAAGTGTGACTGGACCTGCTGAGGGCAGCTCAGAGCCAGGCCTGGGAAAAGGCAGCTCGGAATTGGGGAGTGAAACTCTGTACCCACTGCTGTTGCCCAAGGGTGTAGTCCTGAAACTGAAGCCAGTGGCCAACTGTTTTTCCAGGAAGGCCTGGAGACAGAAGCGGCCATCAGTCCTGAAGCCCCTGCTAATCAGACCGAGCCCCTCTCTCCAGCCCAGCTCCACCTCTGGGAAAACACCAGCTAGGTCAACTCTGTCCGAAGCCCCTCCGAGCAAAATGGTGGTCCGGATTCCTCACGTGATCCAGCCAGCCACTGTCTTACAGACGGTGCCCGGTGTCCCTCCACTGGGGGTCACGGCGGGGGAGAGTTTGGAGTCTCCGGCAGCACTGCCTCCCACGCCCCCTGAGGCCAGGACCAGCTTCCCTCTGTCTGAGCCCCAGACCCTGCTCTCCTCTGCCCCTGTGCCCAAGGTAATGCTGCCCTCACTTGCCCCTTCTAAGTTTCGAAAGCCGTGTGCAAAGCCAAGAGCCTCCAAGAGAAGGGGGGCCAAGGCCTCTCTGTGTCTGGAGCCAGCCTCCCTCCTCCACCCGGTCCCGGTTATCTTCACTGTGCCCGCCACCACGGTGAAGGTCGTCAGCCTTGGCAGTGGCTGCAACGTGATCCAGCCCGTCAACGCAGCCGTGGCCCAGACTCCTCAGACCATCCCCATCACCACCCTCTTGGTTAACCCCACTTCCTTCCCCTGCCCGTTGAACCAGCCCCTTGTGGCCTCCTCTATCCCACCCCTGATTGTTTCCAGCAACTCTGTGAGTCTTCCTGTTCCCTCCACCCCCGAAGATAAGGCCCAAGTGAATGTGGACATTGGTTGTCCTTTGGTTGAAGGGAAAAATGCCTTTCAAGGCCTAGAACCCAAATTAGAGCCCCAGGAACTATCTCCTCTCTGTGCTCCTGTCTTCCCCAAAGAGGAGCACAGCCCAGGGCCCCCAGCAGCAGATCATGTGTGCCAGGAAGAGCAGCCAGAACACAGTGCCTGTGGCTGGACTCTGGTGAAGGCCGAGGATGGGAGGCAGGCTCTGGAGCCACTGCCTCCAGGGGACTTGCAGGAAATGGTCAAGATGGAACCTCAGGACCCCGGGGAGGATGACTCCAGTGGGTCCCCAGAGCAGGACACCTGTGAGGACAGCAGAGAGGAACGTTCTGTGGGATTGGATGCTGGCTTCCCAGGTGAGGAGCCGAGTGGTCCTAGTGAGCTAAGGAGACAGTCAGCCTTCCAGCAGGAGGACGACAGAAGTGAGCCAGCTAGAACCTCGTCAGCTTCTCGGGAACCTCGGGATGAGGGAGACTCCGGAGATGTGAGCAGAGGATCTCCCAAGATGGCTTCTTCCTGCGCCGACCCTGAAGTGCGCAGCAGCCCCCCAGGCAAGTCTGAGGACCTGGCCAGCGCCGTCGGCCAGGCGCTGGGGACCCCAGCTGGGCCGGAAGCTGGGGGCGAGAAGGACGGGCCAGAGGAGGAGGAAGAGGAGGACTTTGACGACCTGACCCAAGATGAGGAGGATGAGATGTCCTCAGCCTCTGAGGAGTCTGTGCTCTCGGTCCCAGAGCTCCAGGTGAGAGCTGAGGAATATTCTCAGGTGTTCTGTGGCCTCAGTAATTTGCTTGATTTGTTGACAGGCCACCTGCTTGCTTGCTGCACTTAGTCCTCCTGTCATTTTTTTTTTTAAGATTTTATTTATTTATTTGAGAGAGACAGCATGAGAAGGGGGAGGGGTCAGAGGGAGAAGCAGACTCCCCGCCGAGCTGGGAGCCCGATGTGGGACTCGATCCCGGGACTCCAGGATCATGACCTGAGCTGAAGGCGGTCGCTCAACCAACTGATCCACCCAGGCGCCCTCCTCCTGTCATTTTTATTTGACTTTTGAATACCGTGTGGGACAGTTTTGGGGGCGGGGGGTTGAGGCGAGAGGGGAGGAAGAGGTGAACTTTTAGTTGGGTGTTATGTGTGACTCAGTCACTAAAATGTTAGATTGAATCACCTGTGCGCAATTTAAATGCCTAAACATGTAGATCGTTAAGTGTGGATCCCAGCAAAGGAAAACTGTCTTCCCGGTAGAAAGCGACCTTTCAAAACGCCTCTTCCCCCACCTGCTGCTGGGCTGGCAGCCCAGCTCTCCCTGCGCTGGTGGCCTGTGGGGAGCCGGCGCCAGCCCTGCGGACGCTCTCGGGGGCTTTGCAGGAAACAATGGAGAAACTGACCTGGCTGGCCTCTGAGAGGCGTGCGGGCCAGGAGGGCGAGTCCGAGGAGGAGAACTCCCAGGAGGAGAACTCTGAGCCTGAAGAAGAGGAGGAAGAAGAGGCAGAAGGAATGGAGAGCCTGCAGAAGGAGGACGAAATGACAGACGAAGCTATTGGAGACCCTGCTGAGAAGCCGCCGGCCACCTCCGCGTCGCCCAGGACTGCTCCGGAAGCGGAGGCTGGCAGCGCCCCGCCGGGTGAGTGGTGAGCCTGGTGTGCGGGGCGGGTCTCAGCCGGCCTCCTCTCTAAGTGCTGTGCCGAACGGCTGGTCCGAAAACCAGGTGTGAGATCGTAGCGGACGTCCTCTGGGCCGCCCCCCCCGCACGCTGCCCTCCCCCAGACATGTTTGCCTGGAGCCTTTGCGGAGGAGCGTGCTCAGACGTTTCAGATGTGACTCCTACCGGCCGCTAGGCTTGCGTTAGGTTCACGCAAGCTTTTAACGCTGGTTCTCAATCCGTCTGTCACGCGTGCGGCTAAGAGCTACGTTTATTTGCGGTTCCTCCCCAAGACCCAGTGCGTGAGAGCCCACCGTGAGCCCGTGCCCCCGCTCAGGACTCCTGCTGGCTGCGTGCCGCAGCCGAGGGCCTTCTCTCATCCCGGGGGTGGGACTGTGGCATCGCTACGGGGACTGCCCTGCCACGCCATCGTGCCTTCCTGCCACGTTCCCGCCAGCTTCTCCCGAGGCCGTCCCGGACAGCCAGCGGGATTTGGGTGGGCTGGGTGCGTGTGGCCGAAGGGAGGAGTGGGGTTGTGGGGCCCGACAACCATCTTCCTCGCGTGTTTTCCCAGGAGAGAGTGGCCGAGCTGCTGGGAAGGGCCGGGGCAGTCAGCGAGCTCGCAGCAAGCGGGGAAGCCGGGCCCGGGCCAGCAAGGACACGTCCAAGCTGCTGCTGCTGTATGACGAGGACATTCTCGAGCGGGACCCCCTCAGGGAGCAGAAGGATTTGGCCTTTGCTCAGGCTTACCTGACCAGGGTAGGCAGGGACTGCTTCCCGCTACTGCCCGTCCCCCCAAATGCGGCCACTTCTCCTTCCAGGGACTGGTGTTGAAAACAGTCTGATTTTCAGGCCGCACGGCTGCCTCGTGTGCCTCTGCCTTTGCTCTCTCCTGGAATTGCCCTCAGATCTGAGAGAGAGAGACAGGACCCAGGCTTCCTCGTCCACGGCTTGTTGTGAATCCCTGAGCATCACCCCTCTGTTGTTCAGAAAGCGGGGAAAGGTGGCGCCACCATCATCAGTGAGAGGGGTGACTTCGCTGGGTTGGCTAAAGCGGGCCTTTCCCGAGCCCTCGGCAGGAGAAGAAAGACCGTTGGTGCACTGGCCAGAGAGTGGACTCCGGGAAGTGCCCTGGTCTTCGGAGAGCTGACCCCACTGTGCCTGGCAGCTGCCCTTGGCATGCAGCCGTCTGGTTCCTTTATGCCCCCGGCGGTTCAGCCTGCCAGCAGTGACGGCCACGCCTTCTGGTCTGCTGACAGTTGACGGTGTTCCTGATGTACGCGCTGTGGGCCCGCGGTACCCCGCGCAACTGCGTGTGCAGAGCACTCCTTGTCTGTCTCAGTGCGGGGCTGAGATCAGGAGGGAGAGGCTAGGGCCGTGGGCTGGAGACACGCTCGCTTGGTTTGGTAGGGAGGGCTGTGGCCCCTGGAGAACGAAGGCGTGTCAGAGGCCGGCCAGCAGGGGAGGGGCGGTGGTGCCTGACTCACTGCTCCGTGTCTTCCGTGAGCAGATCTCAGGAGCTGCGGGAGGGGTAGCCTCCGCAGGGTGGTTCTGGGGTCGGTGTGGGGACTCCTCCTCCTCAATCCGTACGGCTCTTTCCTGTCCTGACGGCGGAACGTCTTCCCGCGTAGGTACGAGAGGCGCTGCAGCACATCCCTGGCAAGTATGAGGACTTCCTGCAGGTCATCTATGAGTTCGAGTCCAGCACTCAGAGGCAGACAGCTGTGGATCTCTACAGAAGCCTGCAGGTTCTGCTCCAGGACTGGCCTCAGCTGCTCAAGGATTTCGCTGCCTTCCTGCTGCCCGAGCAGGCTCTGGCCTGCGGATTAGTGAGTGGACGCGTGAACGCCACACCTGGGGCGCTGCTGGGTCCGGGGACAGGGGACCTGAGTAGAACTGGTTAACACCACCCTCGTCTCTCAGCGACTCCCGGTCAGACGGCCCTGCCTTGGCCCAGGGTGATCAGCGCCCCCTTGTTTCAAGGGGTGGTCTTCCCAACCCCTCTTCTCCCATTTTCTTTGTACGTGCAATGAGGGGTTGTACCCTCGGTCGCCAGTGAAGACCGTGGGTGAATCACGCACCCTTTGCTCCTCCCTGTTGTAAAACAGGTGTGTCCGTTCCAGCAGATACTTACTGTGTGTGTCTAGTGCATCGTCAGGCAGGGTTCCCGGTCCTAGGAATATAGTAATTACAAAAGAACGATGTCCTTGTTCTCATGGAGCGTCCATTCTCTTGGGGAAGGTCAGGTGATAAATAGTAAAATATATATATAGTGAATGTACGTAAGGATCACACAGTACATATGAACAGTAAAACGTACATAACGGGGGCTAGAGAGCCGCAGGGGGCATGGGCGGGGGCGGGGCCTTGCAGTTCTGTTTCGCACACGGTGCTCGGGGATGGCCACTGCAGAAGGTGACATTCGAAACGTTGGCCAGTAAGGGTCTACACGCGAGGGATGTCTCATGAGCTCAGGAGGGGGAGACACGGAATGAAGGGTGGAGTGCGCTCTTCTGGTCGGCTTGAGGCAGTCCCGTGGTCCCGGGGCGGGGGGGTCGCACACCTGCACGTGCTCTCTCCCCGTGTGGGGAGCAGCATGGGTGCGAGCGCTCTGTAGACGGTGACGAGCTGCGGCGTCTGATGTCACAGCCCGTGAGACAGCCAGCAGCTTGACATTCGCACATCTCCGGACGCTTGCCGTCCCGTCCTAGGAGTCTTGGGTTGGTCGCCTTTGCAGCCCAAGGTGCATAGATGCCAGGGTCTGAGGCACCATGTGGCGGCTGTAAACGGGCTCCCCGTCGCCCCCGCTTCCCAGCCCAACGCTCTTGTTCCGTGGGCGTAGCGCCCTCCGGTCCGCACTCGCTGTGCACGTGACACTCTTGCTTTCTTTCCACTGGGGTAGTTTGAGGAACAGCAGGCGTTTGAGAAGAGCCGCAAGTTTCTTCGGCAGCTGGAGATTTGCTTTGCAGAGAACCCCTCGCACCACCAGAAGATCATCAAGGTCCTCCAGAGCTGTGCGGACTGCCTGCCCCAGGAGATCACGGAGGTGCTCTTTCCTGTCCTGCTGGCATCTGTGCCCGTTCTCTTGCTTCTGGGGTACCTTGGACTTCCGGAGGGGATGAAGAAGGCGAGGACTTTTTTCGGCTTTCCTGAAGCATAAACCCCTGGAACAGGGGGTGCTTGTCCCCTGAAACCAGAGCCTGACTGAACTCAAAGGCTCAGGGTTGCCATCAGTGCCTGGAAGGGAAGTTCAGGGAAGGAGGTGATGGGGCCTGGGGGGGACTTGTCTCCTCGCTGTGCTCGGGTTGCTGCCGGGGCTGGAGATCAGGAGGCCAGGGTGCAGAGTGTGGTCATCAGGAATCAAACATATTATTAATTCCCCTTCAGTGTAGGCACGCGAGCAGGTAGGGGACGCTGAAGAAGTCTTAGCGGTCCAGGAGAGGCTTCCGGCTGTCCCTCAGGAGACTAGGAGGGTAGACCTTGGGGGCGAATGGGACTGGTTTGGGACGGCAGCCTGGAGAGGCCCTGGACACTTCATCCTTCCCCCGACCACTCTCCCCAGCTCAAGACGCAGATGTGGCAGCTTCTGAAGGGCCATGACCACCTGCAGGACGAGTTCTCAGTCTTCTTTGATCACCTGCGCCCAGCAGCCAGCCGGATGGGGGACTTTGAAGAGATCAACTGGACCGAGGAGAAGGAGTACGAGGTACCGGCCCCGAGGCTGCAGTGGGCTTGGGAAGGGGGAAGGCCACGCGTCGGAGGGGTGCCTGCCCAGGGTCTGCGCTGAGGGGCCCCTGCTCCTCCCCAGTTTGACGGCTTTGAAGAAGTGGCACTGCCCGATGTGGAGGAGGAAGAGGAGCCTCCCAAGATACCCACGGCCTCCAAGAGCAAAAGAAGAAAAGAGATTGGGGTCCAAAATCATGACAAGGTACCCCAGGTTGTAGGGTGTCACCTGCTTGCCATAAACCAGGCCTTGAGTTTTCTGCGTTTCTCTGGCTGGTGCGGTGCGTGGCCTCTGGGGCCCCAGGCAGTCGGGTCAGGCTGCAGAGCCCACCGGGGGGCAGGGGGGAGCTGCCGAGGAGGCTCCCCCACAGCTGCCCCATTACAACGATGTTTCCCCCTCGGCTCTCTGGCTTGGAGTGGTTTCTCTTGCCCTTGGGTCTTGATTCCTTCCTTTCTGTTAGCATGAAGAGGTAGAACCGAGCATCCCCACTTAGCAATATCGGTAACAGCTGATAGTCAGCTGTGTGACAATAGGTGTGTACCTCTCGGAGGTGTTGTACCCGGATCGTTCCCTCACTTCCTTCCACGGCAGGGCCACGAACAGATGGCTCTTGTTTGCATTTGACCGAAGAGGAAAGGGACGTGCAGCGCAAGGCCGGGGCCGGGGCCTCATGTCTCCTACGTGGCAGCGCTGGGGTGCGGACCCCAGCGGTCTGGAGTCTGCTCAGACCCACTGCCCTCCGCTGCTCACCCAGGAGGAGTCTGTTTTCCTCTTTTCTTCTTCCTTCGGCAAAACTGCTTCTTAGCAGCGGGATGACCTAGGGCAACTTACTGAATCTGTGCCAGCCTCGTCGTCGTTCGTGGGGGTAGTAACGGTCCTGGCACCTGGGGTCCCTGAACAGAGAGTGTCCCTGAGAGGGCCTCCCCGTGCACAAAGCAAGCCCCCCGCCCCAAAGGGGTCGGCGGAGGGGGCAGAGCCCCGGGTACAGGGACGCGGGAGCCAAGGTGGTCGGTCATCCCAGGACTTTGCCTCCAATTGTATCTGACTTCAGTATTGAAATATCCGGGCAGCTGGGCTAGGTCAGTCCTCCGGGTCGCTGCAGGATCGTGGCAGGGAACGCCGGCGGGCTGGGGAAGAGCTGCAGTGCCGCCACGCATGCTGGGTGCTGGTCGGGGCGGCTTGCTCGGGTGGCCTGCAGCCCGTGTGCTCTCTGGGCGCCGCGCATGCTAGCCGGCCGCTAACCAAGCCCAGTGTCTCCTAGGAGGCTGAGTGGCCAGACGGAGCCAAGGACTGTGCCTGCTGCTGCCATGAAGGAGGCCCTGACTCCAGGCTGAAGAAGAGCAAGAGAAGAAGCTGCGGCCGCTGTGGCAGCAGGGTGAGCGGGGGCGGGGGGCGGGCACGGGGGCCGGGCCCGGGGCTGCCTCCCGGCGCTGGGCCGGCTGCTATCCCCGTCACGCAGTGAGTGTGTGTGCGCCGGACAAACAGAATCCTGGACAAGTATGTGATGGATTCTGCTTTTTAAAGATAATCCTGTGGGTAAGGAAGGCTTTTGAAATTGGAACAAAATGAACCACTTCAAATATTTCTCAGATTTTTTTTTTCTTTCTTATGGAATACACAGACCCTAAAAGTAATGCCAGTTCTCTAGGGTAGGGTTGGTTGGCAGCAAAAAGAGAGTCCTTGGTTCGAGGAGTGGGAGAAGCGGACTTTAAAACTGTCAGTTGACCTGCTGAACATCGTGGCCGGGCTGCTTCCCGTGCTCAGGCCCCTAAAACAAAGGCTGTGTGAGGACACGCTTGACCAAGAAGGCTGTTCCCTGCAGGTCTGTGACAGCAAGTCCTACAAGAGCAAGGAGCCCCAGGAGTTGGCGGGCAGCAGTCCCCACCGGGAGGCCAGCCCTGGGCCCGGTGCTAAGGAAGCCGGGCAGGGCAAGGACCTGCAGGAGGAGGAGGCCCCCGAGGAGCGAGAGAGCACGGAGGCAGCCCAGGACCAGCCTGGCAGGAGTGCTGGAAGCGGAGGGACGCCTCTTCCCGGTGAGCCCCGCCTCTGTCCCTGTTCCCACCTCATTCTAACGTGCTTCAGGCAAGAACGTCTTCGAGCCAACGTGCTGCCCACTAGATTACTCAAGTAACAGGAGATCCTCTGTCCGGCCTTAGCTTTGCTGTGGCCTCTGCCCCCTGGCAGAATTGGGAGTGCTACCACCCGCATGATGCGCACTCTCTCCCCCTGCCCTCCTGACCCCCGTGATCTGCACCCCGAAGACTCGTATAAGCGACTTCAGGCCCCACCCTCGCCTCAGTCTTTGAGGTTGGGGCTCTGTCAACAGTAATCAACCTGCATGGCCCTGCGGTAACTCGGGGTTCTAGGTGCATCTTGACCCTGTCTGTACCCTCAGATCTTCACTTTTCTCCTAAGCAGGACTGGCAGTGGGGAGCACTGTGCTCTCCCCTCAGGAAGTGACTCTTACAGACCAGCTCGTCCTGGATGACCCACGGCCCTGCTCGCCGGAGACCCCTCACCTTCCCTCCAGTACTGGGGCCATGCTCTGCACTGGGAGGAGAAGCCAGGCTGGGCAGGAGGTCCTCTCCTGCCCTCAGGCATCCCCCAGACTTCGGAAGGAGAGGGAGGACCAGAAGGCAGTGGGTGAGCCAGAGGCTTCCGTGCCTGCCTGGGAGGCTTCGGAAACAGAGAAATGGCCTGGAACTGTTGAGCCCCCTGCTTCCTTCCTGAGTCCCGTTTCCTCAAGGACCAGAGACGTGGGGAGAAGACAGGTGTCTGAGAGATCAGATACTCCAGAGAGCTGGTTGCTGGCAGGCAGAACTGCAGTGAAGACAGGAAACAGGATGTCCCCTGTCCGTGAATCTCCTTCATCAGGAATTGACACCTCAGAGACTTCTTCCAAAGCCCCTAGGGCAGGTCTGGCTAAGGACAGTGGAAGCCAGGGCAAGGGTCCAGCGGGAGAGCCGCACCCGAAGGCCACAGAAGCGACAGTCTGTGCCAACAACAGCAAGGTCAGCTCCACTGGGGAGAAGGTGGTCCTGTGGACAAGGTAGGTAGGGGTGGAGGACGTGTGTGTGTAAAATTCGTGGAACACATCCACGTTCCTAATCTGGGACTAATCGTGATACGTGGTTTCCAGGGAAGCTGACCGCGTGATTCTCACCATGTGCCAGGAGCGAGGAGCACAGCCACAGACGTTCAGCAGCATCTCCCAGCAGCTGGGAAATAAGACCCCCGCCGAGGTAAGTGGCTTCAGCCCTGCTAGAACGTCAAGCCCCAGGGAAACCGAGGAAGGGACGGGGTGGCCAACCGAGAGACAAGCCCCAAGGGCCCAGAGGAGGGGCTTGACTCATCAGGGCACATGGCAGTGGTTCTAGAAGAGAAAGGGCACTGGATTTTGAGGTAGAATCCCAGAGATTCCGTTCTGGTTTGTTTTTAGGGCCAAACCTGAAGCCTCTTGAGTTCCCTTATCTGTGGAGGGCGCAGCCCTCTACACCTTACTGTGTGGCGCAGACGAGATTGTTCCCATCAGCGTGCGTGCTCAGCGTATGTGCGAACTGCACCTTCTTGCCCTAGGTTTCCCACCGTTTCCGAGAACTCGTGCAGCTCTTCCACACGGCCTGCGAGGCCAGCTCCGAGGAGGAGGAGGACGCCACCAGTACGAGCAACACAGACCAGCTGTCAGACCGCGGGGACCTCCTGTCTGAGGAGGAGACGGACGGGTGACTGGGCACGCACGCCTGTCGTCTGCACCGCCGGCCCCCGCCGGCCCCCCGAGGGAGGGTGCTTGTACTGTGCAGGGGTGCCCCTGAGCTTGGGACACAGAGCCGCAGGGGCTGAGGACAAGGACAGAGGCAGACCGGGGGCTGGACAGCCGTGCCCGCGCAGGCGTCGCTCAAGGTCTTGGGAAGCTACGTGTGCTCGGCCTGGGGGGGGAGGGGCTCAGCTCCTTTGTTCCCCTTGGTCCCACGGCGCGTATTTATTGAGACCTGATCGCGGCATTTCTAAATGCAGCACATTCCGTGCTGGTGTAGGCAGTCCCAGAACACGGAGTCCTGCACCCATGGTGTTTATTGTAAAGCAGCGCTTTCCTTTGCTCGGAACACCTTAGTCCGCGAGGCCATCGCCACCCTGGTAGCACTGGGCCAGACTGCCCAGCTCCTGCAGCGCCTCCTCCACGTCCCCCTGCTCCACCCCGGCGTCCATGAAGCTGGCCCAGCGCCGCACGTCCAGTTTGCCGAGCTCTCTAGCCAAGTCTCCCAGGGCCCGGCCCGAGGTGGAAGAGGAGCAGAGGGCCCCAAGCACTGGGATGCTCTCCACGGCTGTGGGGGGACAGAAAGGGGAGCCTGCCCTGGGCTCTGCTGCCGACAGGGAAGTCTGGGTCTGCGGCAGACCTGGCAGGGGCGTGAACCCCGTGAATCCTGAGCGCTGCCCCCTTGGTGGACCAGTTCCCCAGAGGAGGCCACTCCCCTCAGTGGCTGCAGTGGCCTCAGTGAATAAAGGGACGTTTACCTGTGGACCTCCGTGCCTCCCTCTGGTCACACATACAGTGCGAGCTCTCGTGTCCCTTCGCCACCCACGTACCTGCCCCCAGTGGCGGGCCATCCAGAAGCAAACCGTGCCGGCTGAGGCTTGGGGAGAAGAGGCAGGGGTACGGAGGAACCACCTTGCAGGGCGCCAGCAGCAGGTGGGCGGAGCTGGGGGGTGAGAGCACAGCTGAGCGAGAAGAAGGTGAGCAAAGTCGGGCGTGGGCGGGGAGAGCCGGCCTCCCACTGACCTCCTGCCTCCAGGCTGCTCCTGCTGCAGATACCGGGCCAAGACGTCTTCCCCAGTGTCGCACGCGTGGAGCGGTGAAGGCAGACGTGTCCCTGGGGCGAGCCGGCTGCCGGAACAAAGCCAAAACCACCTTTAGTCTGCGGCAGTGTGGATATGGAGCTGGGAAGTCTTGGGTTCTCAGGCCATCAGCTGAAGCGGGGTGCGGAGGGTCTCTCTCTCTCTCTCTCTCTCTCTCTCAACGTGGGGCAAAGGGAGGAAGAGGCAGTGCTCTGCGGATGCCCAGAATTGTTACGGAGAAAAGGATGTGAGTCAGAAGTCTGACAAGGGCTCCTAAGAACCACCCGTCCTCACCTGGTGTGGCATGCTTTGTCTAGACCCCTCAGCACCACTGACTGGGCAAAGCGTGTTCCAGAAGGAGCCCCACATGCAGACAGTGGGGTCCACGCCGTGGCTCCTCCAAGCTGCACCAGGGCATCAGGAAGGGACTGGCCTGGGACCAAGGGGAAAGGGATGGTTGCTGCTGCCGTCACCACCTAAAGGGAAGGGAGACATCACGTAACTGAGCTTTTTCTCAGCGCTGACCCGACCCTTCACAAAGCTCCACACCTTTTTCCCAGAGGAGTTCAGCATGTCAGCCAGATGAACCATGGAAACCGGTGAGGAACGTAGGCGGTAAGGAACAGTGACTGTATCCAGGGCTGTCGCCAGGATGGCAGCACAGTGGAAGGGCAGAGTGGCCTGTAAAGAGGGTATCAACAAGGGCCCTTAGCGTTTCAGGTCTGGAGGGCAGAGCGTGAAGGCAGAAAGATTCCTAGCGGCAGAGAGGTCCGGGTGCTTTGGGACAAAGCAGGGTTGTGCTTGTATCGTGCACAGTGTGCTGTATCGTGGCTGAGTTCAAGCAGAGGCTTCGCGAAGAGAGCTGGTGGCAGAGGTGCGATGGCAGGTCAGGATGGTGGCGGGAGGGCACTGCTCTACCTGCCATGTGAACAAGAGCTTGAGCCTTACGTCATACTGTAGGTGAGGGAAGGTGACCGGAGGCTCAGGTCGCAGTCCCAGGCTCCCGCCCAAGGACAAGGGGCAGACCAGAGAGCTGTGAGCAGACATTTGCACCAGGCCAAAAGCTGTGTTCAGCAGACGATAGATGTTTTTCTGGGGCTCCTGGGGAAAAAAAGGGTAATTGGTTTTAAGCACCTTTCTCCCTGGGCTGTCATCCCCTCATTTTTCCCTCCCTGCCCCTGGGACTGCCTTTTCCCCAGGTTCTGCTCACCCCAAGACTGTAGGGACCAGGGAGCAGGCCCCAGGTTATTATTCCCCGCCCTGAATACTCGTCCTGTAGCAACTCTGTGGCCTTCGCGCCTACCCCGGAGAAGCCATTGTGCAGGTCACACAGGATCTGGAAACCCTGGAAGGAGGCAAATAATGACAGACAGGACGAGACAAGGCTTCTGCCCGTGCCCCCCACGCCCTCCGGCTACCTGCAGGTAGTCACATTCCTCCATGTAGAAATGCAGTCTATCCTCCAGCTCTTCCAGGTACCTGGGCTCCTTCAGGACACTCTCGCCTTGGCCAAAAGCCTCTAGGCGGCCTGCTTCCCTGCCATGCATGAACACAGTCCTGACTTGCAGGAACCCCGCCATTCATCCCTCCCCTACCGCCCCCCCCCCCCCAAGATCCTGTGTTCAGGGAGGGCAGGGAAGATGGCCTCCAGAGCCTTATTCAGCATCGGTGGGGACCCAGGTCCTTGCTTCACAGCCTCTGAGGCCCCCATACCCGTCATGGTTGTACTTCTGAATCATACAGATGCTCCGGGGATGGAGATGGACGCGCAGGAAATCTGACCAGACTCTGATACTGCTCTCTGTGGGGATAAGTGGTTTGGGGGCTATAGCAGCAGGGAGTGGTGGGGGACCTGAAGGAAGAGCAAAGGAAAGGCACATTCCTTTGTGTTCCAGTTCTGCCCGGTTCCCCATCCCGTAGTTCCTGGTGGAAGTCTCACCTTTGCCATTGGGGATGGGTTTGACCCTCCAGATACCATCATGACTCAGCACTCCCTGGGAGGGATGAGAAACATCTGCATTTAGCTCCAGCCAGTCCAGAAGGAAAAGTTAACTTATTCTCCCTGACTTTGCTGGCCACACCCTACTTTCATTCATGTAGTCACATTTCTTTAAGAAAAAGTGCTTTTTCCTAAAATGCTGCTCCAAGCTATTTAAAATGATCAAAATCCTTTTTTTTTTCCTGTGCCCCAGTGGGGGCAATCTAGTTATAGCGCTGGGTTTAAAAGCTTAGAGCAGAGGCCCTCACCTCTGCACTCAGAAGATCCTGGAGATAAGGATTTGGGGGACAGAGTTCCTCCTTGTGCGTGGTGAGCTTTCCCTGCCTGAAAGAAGACCGATTGGGTGAAGACAGGGACGCTTTCAGTGATTCTCAGGCTTCCTGTGCACATCCCCCTCCTCTGAGGACCGCAGATACCATGCTATCGCTGCATCTAGCTGTCTGTCTCCGTAGAGGCCACCTTCTTGTTTTAGGGAGCTCAGACTGCCTGTGCGAAAGGGAACAGGTGCTGTCAGGTCAAAGCCTAGCCCCTCCCCGCCTTCAGCTAATCTTCTTGGGGTCCCCCTCCAGCCTGCTGCCACCCTCCCTCCAGCCCTTGGCTCTTCCAAGCTTTCTTGAATATTCAGGAGTTGGAAAAAGCCCTTGTCTAGGACAATGTGGGCACCATCCTTCCATTCCCAGCTCAGCCATGAGCTGTGGGGCCCCCCGAGGGGGCCACGATTCACCACCTCGCCGTCCCCAGGAACGAGGAGCCCGTTCCAGAGTCGGTCGTGAACGGAATAAGGCGGTGCCCTCCCGTGGCCAGCGGTGCCCGCGGCTGCTCCTCGCTGGTCCTGCAGCCTGGGGCGGACGCGAGCACCGCACGCCCGGGGGACGCCTGGCGCTGGCTGACCCCGGCCACCGCCTCACCCTTCAGATCCATGAGGATGAGCCTGGGCGTGTACGTCTCCTGGCCGTGCGCCGTCCGGCCGGCCCGGTACAGGACGTCGGGACACAGCTCCCCCGGCGGCTCCGTGGCATCGGTCGGGGCGCACAGCGCAGCATCCTGGGGTGACACGGAGGAAGGCCGGCCTCAGCGGGGACCGCAGGGGCGGGCCGGTAGCGGCGGCCCCTCGGGGGCAGCCGGCCGGGGGCCTCACCTGCTGGTTCCACCAGTGCGCTCCCACGAAACCCGCGAAGTGGCCTAACTGCAGCGTGAGCACCTCCCGCGCCCCGCCCGCCATGCCGCTCGACTCCGCTGGGTCGCGCAGCCGCGACCGGCCACCTCCTCCGCTCGGAGCCGATTGGCTCGTAGCTTTGTGGGCGGGACCTCGCTCCCCGTGCTCTATTGGTGCGCCGACACATCCTTTCCCATCAGATAAGCGATTCGTCCGGCGTCGGCGGCCCCGCCCACACCCCGCGCGGCGTGCGTGGGACGCGCTCGCTGGGGGCGGGGTCCGGCGCGACCGGAAGTAGCGGGGCGTGCAGGGGGCCCTGGCCTGGCCCGGCGGTCGGTTCGCGTCGAGGCCGCGGTCTCTCCTCAGCGGCCGCTGCTGCTTGGCCGACGGCGCCTCAGGAGACACACACACCCCTGGCCCGGGGACTAGGCGCCGCTCTTCCCGCGCCGGTCCCGGCCCTCCTGGCTTCCGACCGTGAGGACTCTGCTGGCTCCGTGTCACCTTACGGGAATGAGGCGCCCTACGCGGTCCTTTGTCGACGTTGGCGGAGAAACTCTTTCCCCGGCCCTGCGTGTACTTGCAGCCCCTTCCGCGGCCTCGTTGTGCGGGGGCTCCGCTGACTCGGGGACCGGGGTCGCTCCAGCGTGCGGCCGGCGGGCGCTGCGCTGAGCCTTCCTGTGCTCCGGCGCCCGCGCTCCCCGCGGCGGGGTGAGGGCTCGGGGCGGGCGCGGGGTCCCGGGGCAGCCGCGCCCCCCTCGGCGGGGTGAGGGCCCGGGGCGGGCGCGGGGTCCCGGGGCAGCCGCGCCCCCCTCGGCGGGGTGAGGGCCCGGGGCGGGCGCGGGGTCCCGGGGCGGGCGCGGGGTCCCGGGGCAGCCGCGCCCCCCTCGGCGGGGTGAGGGCCCGGGGCGGGCGCGGGGTCCCGGGGCAGCCGCGCCCCCCTCGGCGGGGTGAGGGCCCGGGGCGGACGCGGGGTCCCGGGGCAGCCGCGCTCCCCGCGGCGGGGTGAGGGCCCGGGGCGGGCGCGGGGTCCCGGGGCAGCCGCGCCCCCCTCGGCGGGGGTGAGGGCCCGGGGCGGGCGCGGGGTCCCGGGGCAGCCGCGCCCCCCTCGGCGGGGTGAGGGCCCGGGGCGGGCGCGGGGTCCCGGGGCGGGCGCGGGGTCCCGGGGCAGCCGCGCCCCCCTCGGCGGGGTGAGGGCCCGGGGCGGGCGCGGGGTCCCGGGGCAGCCGCGCCCCCCTCGGCGGGGTGAGGGCCCGGGGCGGGCGCGGGGTCCCGGGGCAGCCGCGCCCCCCTCGGCGGGGTGAGGGCCCGGGGCGGGCGCGGGGTCCCGGGGCAGCCGCGCCCCCCTCGGCGGGGTGAGGGCCCGGGGCGGGCGCGGGGTCCCGGGGCAGCCGCGCCCCCCTCGGCGGGGTGAGGGCCCGGGGCGGGCGCGGGGTCCCGGGGCGGGCGCGGGGTCCCGGGGCAGCCGCGCCCCCCTCGGCGGGGTGAGGGCCCGGGGCGGGCGCGGGGTCCCGGGGCAGCCGCGCCCCCCTCGGCGGGGTGAGGGCCCGGGGCGGACGCGGGGTCCCGGGGCAGCCGCGCTCCCCGCGGCGGGGTGAGGGCCCGGGGCGGGCGCGGGGTCCCGGGGCAGCCGCGCTCCCCTCGGCGGGGTGAGGGCCCGGGGCGGGCGCGGGGTCCCGGGGCAGCCGCGCTCCCCTCGGCGGGGTGAGGGCCCGGGGCGGGCGCGGGGTCCCGGGGCAGCCGCGCCCCCCTCGGCGGGGTGAGGGCCCGGGGCGGACGCGGGGTCCCGGGGCAGCCGCGCTCCCCGCGGCGGGGTGAGGGCCCGGGGCGGGCGCGGGGTCCCGGGGCAGCCGCGCTCCCCGCGGCGGGGTGAGGGCCCGGGGCGGGCGCGGGGTCCCGGGGCAGCCGCGCTCCCCTCGGCGGGGTGAGGGCCCGGGGCGGGCGCGGGGTCCCGGGGCAGCCGCGCTCCCCTCGGCGGGGTGAGGGCCCGGGGCGGGCGCGGGGTCCCGGGGCAGCCGCGCCCCCCTCGGCGGGGTGAGGGCCCGGGGCGGACGCGGGGTCCCGGGGCAGCCGCGCTCCCCGCGGCGGGGTGAGGGCCCGGGGCGGGCGCGGGGGCCAGACGGCTCGGCGGGGGCTGCGTCGGGAGCGGCCGCGTGCGGTCAGAAGGCTGTGCTCGGACTTCGTAAACAGCACAAACGGTCTTCTCAAACTCATTACCAGCAGCGGAGGGCGGTTTGAGTTGGTGCCCCACAAGCTCTAAAAATTGTAGTCCTCCTCACTGGCGTTAATTACGAGGTTGAGAACTCTTTTTCATACGTTTATGAGCCATTTGGATATCCCTTTGTTGTGACCTGCACGTTCAACTCTCTTGGCCATGTTCTTTTGGGTTGTCTCGCTGATTTGTAGGAGTAAGTGCTTTACTGGGGATGCAAGCCCTTTGTCAGTTTTATGTGTTGAAAATACTGTCCTGTCACTCTGGTTGCCTCTTCGTTCCCTTAAGGGAGTTTTTTAGGAGAATAGAAGTTTGCTGTTTTGTGTTTTTAAATGTAGTCACATTTATGGACCTTTTCAAATATTACGAATGCTGTTTATGTTATGTCCTGGGCTCTTGCTCCTGTCTGTTCCAATTTCACAGGATATTTAAAAAGTGTCTTAGAGTCCCCAAGGAGACTAAAAAAGGGGAGGGTGTTAGGGGTGACAGAACAGCAGCTAATAAATGTAGAAGGATGGACAGAATTTAGATTGCAGCCATCAGTTTAACAGTTTATTCAGATGAGGATCATCAGTGGATGTTAAAACCTCTGGGTGATAATTTATGGGAAAACGGGATGGTTTCAGGATTTCAAAGTAACACTCTACTTGTTCATGACATTGAGAAAGCTCCTTTTACAATGATGGATGCCAGAATTAACCAAGTGATCAAATTTAGCATCACCAGAGTGAAACAAACTGCAGTGATGTCAAGTGTGGTAGATAGAAAGCATCAGCTGTGTGTCGTGTTTGCCAAAAGCATTTAACCTGTATCTGAAGGGAACAATGAGACAAATCCAGAATGTGGACAGTCTGTAAAATAACGGGCCTGGCATTTTCAAAAATGTCAAATAACAGAAAAACCAGAGGGTCTACTGAAGCTAAGAGGACACTAAAGAGATAGTTCAGCGTAAATGTAATTTGTGAACTTTGATTGGAACCTGGATGGGAGCGGGGGTGGGGTGGGGCAGCCATTGGGATAACTGGAGAAATTTAAAATTAGAGCACATTAAAAGAAAAAAGAAAAAGTAGAGCACATATTAGAGTATATTATGTCCATGATGGGTTTCTTTGATTGGTTAATGATATCCTGGGTGTGTAGAAGATCTTATTCCTAGGAGAAACGTGATAAAAGACGTGTCTGCAGTTTACTTTCAAAGGATGACACAAAGGAAATAAATATGTAGAAAGATAGAACCAGTGTGACAAAAGGTTAACAGTTGAATCTAGGTGAAGGTTATATGGGATTCTTTTGTACAGCTCTCTGCATTCCTGTAGGTTTGACAGTTTTCAAAATAGTGTAAAAGGTGAGAGTAAGTCTTGTCTATTCTGGGCTTTTTTATGGCCACATATAATATTTAGAATTAGTTTGTCAAGTTGCACAGAAAAATTTAAAAATCTCTAGGTGTTTTGATTGGGATAGCCTTGCATCTCTGTAGATCGTTTTGGGGAGAATTGACATCTTTACGGTAGTCACTTTTCTAGTTTTTTTTTTTTTAAGATTTTATTTATTTATATGACAGAGAGAAACAGCGAGAACAGGAACACAAGCAGGGGGAGTGGGAGAGGGAGAAGCAGGCTTCCCGCTGAGCAGGGAGCCCGATGTAGGACTTGATCCCAGGACCCTGGGATCATGACCTGAGCCGAAGGCAGACGCTTAACGACTGAGCCACCCAGGCGCCCTCACTTTTCTAGTTTATATTCTACCATTGATTGAGGCCTTTTAAGTTTTCTCCAATAATATTTTATAGTTTTATTTATAAACATCATATACATACCTTGTTACATTTGTTTTATCTATTTCTGTTGCTATTGTAAATGAAATCTTTAAAATTTTATTTTCTGTTGTTACGGAGAAATGCAGCTGAGGTGTGTACTGACATATGCAGCAACACTGCTGTGCTCACTTAGTAATTTTAATAATTTATCTGTAGACTCTCGGATTTCTACACCATCATATCCACAAATAATGATGACTGTATTTATCCCTTTCCAAATCTTATATATAACATTTTGTTTTCCTCATCTCAGTGTATTGACTAGGAAGAATGGTGTGGAATCAAATGTCTTGTTCCCCGCCCCCCCCCCACCCTCCCCATCTCAAGGGGAAGCTGTAACCCTTCACTTCTGAGTCTCATGTGGACTGAAGAAAATTTTTTTTTTTTTGAAGATTTTATTTATTTATTTGACAGAGAGACAGTGAGAGAGGGAACACAAGCAGGGGGAGTGGGAGAGGGAGAAGCAGGCTTCCCGCGGAGCAGGGAGCCCGATGCAGGGCTGGATCCTAGGACCCTGGGATCATGACCTGAGCCAAAGGCAGACACTTAAGGACTGAGCCACCCAGGCGCCCCTGACGTGGACTGAAGAATTTTTGTCGGTACTCTCTGTTGTCTTGTGGGAAGTTTTCTTCTTCTTTTTTTTTTTTTTTTTTAAGATTTTTATTTATTTATTGAGAGAGAGAGAGAGAGAGCATGAGAGGGAGGAGGGTCAGAGAGAGAAGCAGACCCCCCGCTGAGCAGGGAGCCCGATGTGGGGCTCGATCCCAGGACCCCGGGATCATGACCAGAACCAAAGGCAGATGCCCAACTGACTGAGCCACCCAGGTGCCCCTAAGAGTTCTGTTCACAAATGGATTTGGAATTGAAGAAAACTTTCTCTGAATGAAGGTGATAATTTTATTCTTCCTTTGTTTCGCTAATGGGATAAATTATAGTTTTTTCCTTTTTTATTGGAGTATTGTTAACATAGGTGTTATATTTCACATGTACATAGGTGTTATATTAGTTTCACATGTACAATGATTCAACAGTTCTGTAAATTTCTCAGTGCTCATCAAGATAAGTGTATTCTTACATAGTTTGATTTTTTTTAAAAATAATATTTTTATTTATTTATTTGAAAGAGAGACAGCAAGAGCGAGAGATGGAACACAGGGGGAGTGGGAGAGGGAGAAGCAGACTCCCCGCCGAGCAGGGAGCCTGATGAGGGGCTCCATCCCAGGACCCTGGGATCATGACCTGAGCCGAAGGCAGATGCTTAACGACTGAGCCACCCAGGCGCCCCTACATAGTTTGATTTTTGCATATAATCTTATCTTGTATTCCTGGAATAAACCTTGACTCATTTGTCTTCTATTAAAATGTTGGATGGATCTGATTTGTTTGGGATTTTTGTATCCGTGTTTATGAATGAGATTGGCCTATAATTCCCTTTTTATGTAATGTTTTTGTCATTGTTAAACATCATTTTGTCATGATGTTAAAACAACATCAACATAATATTGGCCTCAAAAAACAAGTTGGGAAGTATCTTTCCTTTTTCAGTTTTCCCCTAGAGTTTGTATGAGATTGGCATTATTTCTTCTTTAAGTGTTTGGTAGAATTTACTGATGAAGTCATAAGGGCCTGGCATTCTTTATAAGAAAGTTTTCGACTATGAATTCTGTAATAGTTCTATCTTGAGCCACTTTCGATAAGTTGTATCATTCTAGGAATTTGTCTCTTTCATGTTCAAGTTCAGTTATTTCCATCAAATTGTTCATAATATGCCCATTTAATCTTTTTTTTTTTAAGAGGGTGGGTGTGCATAATTGGGGGAGGGGCAGAGGGAGAGAGAGAATCTCAAGCAGACTCCCACTCAGTGTGTAGCCCACCTGGGGTGGGGGCAGGTTGATCTCATGACCCTGAGCTCATGACCTGAGCCAAAATCAAGGGTCGGATATTCAACTACTGCGCCACCCAGGCGCCTATTTAATCTTTTTTAATGTTTTAAAGATCTGTAGTGTTAACCCTTTATCATTTCTGATGTTGCTTATTTCAAAGGTAAAAAGTCACTTTCACTTTTTTCTTGAATATTCTCACCAGATGCTTTTAAAAATTAATTTTAATAGCATTTTTAATAGATTTTATATTTATTTGAAAGAGAGGGTATGTGTGCACGAGTCAGGGGGAGGGGCAGAGGGAGAGGGAGAAGCAGGCTCCCTGCTCTAGATCCCAGGACCCTGAGATCATGACCTGAGCTGAAGGCAGACACTTAACTGACTGAGCCACTCAGGCGCCCCCAATTTTAATAATATTTTCAAAGAACTAAATTTTTAAGTTTTGAGTTTAGTACTTCAACGGTCATTTAGTTTGATTTACTTTCATTTCCATTCTGATTTTTTTCTCAGAAGAGTATTTCTTAATTTCCAAACATAAGGAATTTTCTGTGCATGTATTTGGTATTCAGTTTTAGCTTAAATTGCACTGGGGTCAGAGAATACCATTCGTATGATTTAAGTTCTTTGAAATTTGTTGATATGACCTAGTGATAGTCAACTTTTGAACAGGTATAGGTGTGCTTAAAAGGAATGTATATTCAGAAGTGTTTGGGTTAATTAAAAAAATACTTTCATTAAGACAAATTTGTTTATTATGCTACTAGATTATATGTTCTAATTGACTTTCATCTATCGGTTACTGAAGTATATTCTCCCACCACGGTTTATTTTTCTGTCTATTTTGTCAGTTTTTATTTTCTGAGGTTATGTTATTAAGGCATACTACTTTATTTTTTAAAATATTAACATGTAATGTATTATTTGTTTCAGGGGTACAGGTCTGTGATTCATCAGTCTTAACACAATTCACAGCGCTCACCACAACACATACCCTCCCCAGTGTCCATCATCCAGCCACTCCCCTCCTTCCCCGAAACCGAGAGTCGGTCGCTTAACCAACTGAGCCACCCAGGCACCCCCTTTTGTGATTTTAAATGTTTTAGTTTACTTCATATATTTGGCTCTGTGCTACCTTTTGAGTGTCTGATGTGAAGCAATGGCCCAAATTCATCTTTTTGCATGTCCATTATTACCAACTATCCCAGCATGATTTGTTGAGGATTATTTTTTCCCCCAATAAATTGTCTTGACATCTTGACTGAAAATCAGCCGACCATAAATAAAAGGTTTTTATCTGGATTCTCAATGTGTTCCATTGACCGAACCGCTCTCCTTATTGCCCATACTACACTGTCTTGATTACTGTAGCTTTCTGTGATGTTTTGAAAAAAGGAGGAGTAAGTCCTCCCAGTTTGCCTTTTTAAAAAATCATTTGGGGGGCGCCCGGGTGGCTCAGTCGTTAAGTGTCTGCCTTCGGCCCAGGTCATGATCCCGGGGTCCTGGGACCGAGCCCCGCATCGGGCTCCCTGCTCAGCGGGAAGCCTGCTTCTCCCTCTCTCCTACTTGTGTTCCCTGTCTTGCTGTGTTTCTGTCAAATAAAAAAAAAAAAAAAAAAAAATCATTTGGATTATTCTAGGTTGTGTTTCTTTTTTTTTTTTTTTAAAGATTTTATTTATTTATTTGAGAGAGAGAGAATGAGAGAGAGAGAACACATGAGAGGGGATAGGGTCAGAGGATGAAGCAGACTCCCTGCCAAGGAGGGAGCCCGATGTGGGACTCGATCCAGGGACTCCAGGATCATGACCTGAGCCGAAGGCAGTCGCTTAACCAACTGAGCCACCCAGGCGCCCGTGTTTGTTTCTGTATAAACTGTAGGGTCAGTTGCCAATTTTTGCAAAGGAGTCGGCTGAAATTTTGATACTGATTGCATTGTATCTGTTAGATCAGTCTGGGGAGAATTAACATCTTAACACTACTGATGAACAGGGCGCCGGGGTGGCTCAGATGGTTAAGTGTCTGCCTTCGGCTCAGGTCATGATCTCAGGGTCCTGGGATCGAGCCCCGCATCGGGCTCCCTGCTCGGCGGGAAGCCTGCTTCTCCCTCTCCCACTCCCCCTGCTTGCGTTCCCTCTCTCGCTGTGTCTCTCTGTCAAATAAATAAATAAAATCTTTAAAAATAATAATAGCAGGTGAAGGGGCGCCTGGGTAGCTCAGCCGTTAGGCGTCTGCCTTTGGCTCGGGTCATGGTCCTGGGGTCCTGGGATCGAGTCCCGCATCGGGCTCCCTGCTCCGCGGGAGGCCTGCTTCTCCCTCTGCCTCTCTCTCTCTGTCTCTAATGAATAAATAAATAAAATCTTTAAAAAAAAAAAAAAAACACTACTGATGGAACATAGATTCTCTTTCCATGTATTTAGATCCTCTTTAATTTCCCTCAGTAATGTTTTATAGTTTTTGGTGTGTAATTTTGCATTTTTTCTGCTAAAACTGCTAAGTACTTTACATTCCTGCTATTTTGAATAGAATTACTTTCCTAATTTCCATTTTGCGTATCTCGTTAGAAATATAGTTGCCTTTTGTATATTCATCTTGAGTTCTTGTGACCTTGCCAAACATTTTTAGTTGTGGGAGATCTTTTGAGACTTAAGGTTTTCTCTATAGAGAATTATGTCATCTGAAAATAATGACAGTTGGACTTTGTACTTTCCTTTTTTTTTTTTAAGGTTTTATTTATTTCTTTGACAGAGAGAGCACAAGCAGGGGAAGGGCAGAGGGAGGGGAGAAGCAGGCTGCCCACTGAGCAAGGAGCCCAACGCAGGGCTCGATCCCAGGACCCTGAGATCATGACCTGAGCCGAACGCAGACGCTTGACCGAATGAACCACCAGGCGTCCCTGGGTTTTTTACTTTCCAATCTGGATTCCATGCAGTTGAGTAAGAGAAGCCCCAAAAGACCAGCTGTGGGGCAGGTGCAGCAGGGAGACAGTAGCAATCAGGGCATGAGGGTCAGGTCTGTAGAAGGATCTTAAGAAAGGGGACTGGACAGAGTAGATTACAGATGACATTTAGTGAATTACAGAAGTAATGATGCTAATTCATCAGTGGGATCTTTGTACATCTCTGACGGTCTAGCCCTACAACTTCCTGTTCCACATTCATTGGCGAAAATGAGGCCTACTGATCCTGACTTTCGCCGCCCAGAGATGGAAGCCACTGTCCTGGCCTCCTCTGCAGTGGAGTTCAGGTGCCCCCTCAGACACGGTCCCGGCATCCGAGTGTAGAGCGGATGCGGCCCTTCCCAGAGGTTGTGGGCACCACTTCATTCCTTCCCTTTTCAAATGAAATGAGTGCGAGGGCACTCAACTTACAAGACACACTCCTGACAGGGAAAATTTCCAAGCTACGTGGAAACACCGAAGTACAGAAGAGCACGCTCTAGTGTTTAAAAAAAACCAATTTATGTGTGTACTTTTATCTCCAGAATTCGGTAACAGAAGTTGCTTCTAGAAAAGGTGAGAAAGGAGGCTGATTTCCATGATACATGGTTCTTTATGGTTTGAACATGGCTAAACAGTAGGAATAAAGGCGTATGGAAGCCGCCCAACGATCCAGTTGCAGGACAGCTCAGGTCAGTGGCCCTGTGTAGGGGGCTGACCCCCTCCAACGGCAGCGAGACGGGGAGGCAGGGGTGTGGGTAGAGAGCAGACTGGCAAACACGTGTAGGAGCTCAAACAGGAGGTGACGGGTGTGACAGCAGTCCACGAGGATGGAGAGGACAACGGGCTTTGACTCTTGTGAAGACAGAGCTGAAGGCCTGACCGTCCATGGTCGGGGCATGTCAGGGCTTGGAACAGGCCTCCAGCCTCCCGAAGCTGGGGGCTGATGGAGCAGGCGCTGTAGGGTGGGGATCTGGACCCTAGGCCAGCTGACCTGATTGAGGACTGGGTCAGGGCGAAGGTCGGGTTCTGAGAGGGAGCCTTGAGGCGTTTTGAGCATGGGGGACGCTCCCTCGGCAGCGAAAACGCCGATGCACGTCCACAGACCATGTCCCTCGTGGCCAGTTTTCAGATAACGCGCTATAAAATCAAGTCCAAAATGGTAGCGGCCGACCACTGAAGGAGTACCGCCCATGTGTGAGGCACTTTACACCCACTGTGATTCAGTGCTCACAAACGGCCCAAAAGTTCGATCAGGTGACACAGGGCAGGCCGGGGACTGCGGGGCCCCAAGACGGCTGGTAAGTGGCAGCTGGGGCGCAGACTCGGCCTCGAGCGCTACAACGGGGGTAGGACAGGGAATTCAACGCCACGGAAACTGATTGGAGTCACTATTTTCTCAAATCTCCCCAAGCTGGCATGCACACGTGCATGAAGGAGGGGCTCCCTCCATCCGTCCGTAGTACTCGGGCCCCTGCAGAGGCGACCGTGGGAGCCAGCGGACCGGCGTGGGAGGGAGAACTTCAGGGGCAAATTCGATCTCCTGACCTGAATCAAGTCTAGAAACAGAACTAGTGGAAATTTCTGCAGAATCTGGTCTCTTCAGACCCCTCGCAAGGAGAATGCTGGAGAAATTCAATTTGGCCAACTGAAGGCTCTTTCCATTTTATAAATCTAACACAACACTTTAAGAAAGATAATTTATTTAAGGGAAAGATCCATAATTACTTAAAACATGAAAACCCCACCTAATAAGCTAGTTTCAGGAACAAGAGGACATCTCAGGCCACTACCGTCAGTCTTGACCGAAGGCTGGGAGCTGACTCGTCCTGGCCACATCCCGTCTGACTGGGTCCAGGACAGGAAATGTCCCCAGTCTTCCAGGCGGGCCGTGACCGCGGCTTAAAGGTAGGCGCAGAGCCGCTCCAGCTGCCCGGGGTTTGCGTTACTCAGGAACAGCAGCTCCTTCTTCCCTTCTTCTGTCTGAGCTAAAGCGGGGGGGAGACGCACACAGCTCGCAGCTCTGTCTGCAGCATCGTGCTGCCCAGAAAATTCTGTGCTCAGGGGCTGCGTGCTCCAGATGGTGCTGGAATGTCATGCCCACTGCCGAGAGACCGCACTTCTAGATCCGTTCTCCCAGCAAACGATGCTTTTTTCTGTCTCTCTTCCTCTGTAATCTAGCATCTGTCTCTCACTCTGTTCCAAGAACATCTTCCGGACTCTCGGACTGTCAAATGCCAACCCCCTCCGAAATCTCTGCACTGTGCCTCCCCCCGGCCCACCACGTGCTAAGGCTGCTTTCTACTCCTCCCTCTGGTCTTCGAACGACCCCCTCCAACGGCAGCTAGCTCGCTCTCGCCCAGCGACAGAACCACCTCGGCCTCTCCTCTGCTCGCCGGCGCCGGGGGCGGGGGGCGAGGCGGCAGCGCATGGCCCAAGGCGCTCGTGTCTGCGACCGGGACAGCCGAGCGAGGGGCTGGCCTCTCACGTGCACGGGGCTGGGCTTCCAGCACGAGCATCTCATCCGCCGTGAGAATTTGGGAAGAGATGCGCTGTCCTGTAACCACCCCCGCCCCCCCACCTTTCCTACCGCCTCATGGGCCAGAGAGAAGCCAAGACAAAGGGAGAAAGAGAGACAGTGCGGGCTGTGCCGCAGGAGGAGATAAGGCTCTGACTCGGTGAGACTGAACACAAAGCCCGGACGGAAAGTTCTGTGACCGACCTTTCTCATGCTGAAGCCAGCTGTTCTCCAGGTAATACTGAACACAGCTTTCAAACTCCTCTGGGCTGTAGTTGGAGACCAGGATGGGGATAAAGGGATCCAAGGCATCGAATCCTTCCTGGAGAAGGAAGAAGATCCCTTAAGTGACGAGTCAGCAGAGAGAGTGGCCTGACTTATTAAACACTTTCCTTCCCCGCTGCTCCTCGCGCTCTGGCCAGCCTGCCGTGCCCGCGCGCAACACCGGGCTGTCCTCGTGCGACACGTAATGCCCGCTGGGGGCGCCACCTGTCTGTGTGCAGACACAGGTGCGATTCTGATTCTCACAGTTCTGACTTCAACAGTCAACAACCACTTTGACGGCTCATAAACTCAAAAACAGAAACAAAATGAACAAGGGTGGCCACAAAGACCCACTAAATGGAACATACAATGAAACAAAAGAATCCACCAGACCGTATTTCAATTTTCAAACACAATACTGAAGGGGCAAGGGACCTGAGTTCACTTCTGAACAGAGCACCTGGACGGAAGACGCTGCCGAGAAAGACAAAAACGGCGCCACGCAAATACTGAGCTCTCGTCTGCAGCGTCGTTTGCATGAGCCTGGGGCTAGCGGCTGGGGACCCACTCGCCCTGTGGGCTCAGACGGCGTTCGTCCCGCTGGAGAGAAGGCTCCCGCACACGGGAAGGGGGGCGGAGGTGAGGCCGCACTGCTGGCCGGGATCAGTCTGCACTCACGGGTTTTTCACAGGAATTGGGAAACGCAGAGATGTGCGTGGGTGTGGATGTGCAGACACGTGCACGCAGCACATGTACGTGTGTGCATGCAGGCGTGAGTACTGCATCTGTGTTCAGCCTGCGCTGGGGGCCTGCAGGAAGTGACAGCCCAGCAGCAGTGAGCATACCGAGCACTCGGGACCTGGAATCTAAAATCCAGCCCATGCTCAAGAGGTGGGGAATTCGGTTCCACCTCTGGACGAAGGGAGCATATTTTAAACATTTTGTTTAAAAGTGAGCTCCAGGGACGCCTGGGTGGCTCAGTTGGTTAAGTGTCTGCCTTCGGCTCAGGTCATGATCCCAGAGTCCTGGGATCAAGTCCCCCACTGGGCTCCCTGCTCAGCAGGGAGTCTGCTTCTCCCTCTGCCTGATGCCCGCCCCCCCAACACTTGTGCATGCTCTGTCAATTACATAAATAAAATCTTCAAATAAATAAGTACATAAAATAAAAGTAGGCTCCACACCCAAGGTGGAGTTTGACCTCATGACCTTGAGATCAAGAGTCGCACGCTCCACCGACTGAGCCGGCCAGGGACCCCCCTCCGCCCCAGGACTTGGTATCCACATACCACTTTCCTCCACAGTGAACCAGGGCTGCCTGCGGAGTGGCTGATTCTAGGCCTGGGGCATGGAAAGTACAAGATGAGTGGGGAACATCTGTATTCCTTGCCAATAAGAGAGCAGGGGCTCAACCATGATGGGGGCGGGGGCACCTGGGTGGTTCAGTTGGTTAAGCAGCTGCCTTCAGCTCGGGTCATGATCCCGGGGTCCTGGGATCGAGCCCCGCATCGGGCTCCCTGCTCAGCGGGAAGCCTGCTTCTCCCTCTCCCACTCCCCCTGCTCGTGTTCCCTCTCTCGCTGTGTCTCTGTCAAATAAATAAATAAAATCTTTAAAAAAAAAATAAAGTTGGGGCTCCTGGGTGGCTCAGTCGGTTAAGCGTCTGCCTTCGGCTCAGGTCATGATCCCGGGGTCCTGGGATCGAGCCCCGCATCTCCCTGCTCAGCGGAGAGCCTGCTTCTCCCTCTCCCTCTGCCTGCCACTCTGCCTACTTGTGCTATCTGTCAAATAGATAAATAAAAGATTTTAAAAAAAAGAATGATGGGGGCGTGTGAAGAGGACACAGAAGCCAGTTCGCAGGGGCGTCTGCTGGCCAAATCTGGAATAATTTCAGCACCAAAACAGAGATCGATAGTAAAGGTTTAGAACTCATGAAAGAGGAGTCTGCGTGTCCACAATGAAACAAGTTAACTGTAAGGGGCAGGAACGTTCTCACATGTAACAATGCCAACCGACATACACGCAGAAGTGAGGGAGCTGGAAAATACCCATTCTGCAAGTATCACAGCCAGGTTTAGGGAAGAATCACAGATGGACGCTCCGACCAGTAAGGGGCATGTGAGGAGTAAAAGGATAGTTACGCAGCCTCAGCGTGAGCCTCCACAGTGACTTTACCGAGGACATGGCAGATGGACGGCACCTGAACCAAGTGTTCAGACTTCACTGTGGCGGCTGCTAGGAGACACACCATCTGGAGAAGTCACTGGATGACCCACAAAACCACGCACGACTGGCACGTACTCTTCAAAAGGTTGTAAGCGACAAAGACCGAGGTGCTGTCCCAGAGTGAAGGGACCGAAGAACCAGGACAATCAAATGGGACGTGTGATCCAGGACTGTTTCTGTGAAGGACACTAGGAGACCTGGGAAGATCACAGCCCGTTCTCAAGATAAGTTCCCAGAATTCTATTCGATGCCAGCTCCCTGATTTTGATAATTCTGCTGTGGTTATATATTTAGAATGTCTTCGATTTTAGGAAATACACATTATTTAGAAGCAGGCAGCATGTCTCAGGTAATTGTCACATAATTCAGGGAAAAAAGTAGATGGAAAAGAATAAAGCCAATATAGAAAATCGTTAACACTTTAGGAATCTGGATGAAATCATACAGGAATACGATTTTTCTCCAAGTCTATAATTATGTCTTAAAAAAAAACAAGTAACAAAAAAACCTCTTCAGACAGAATGACCATCTAAGGGGAACCAGATTTTCTGATGATCGGACCTTTCCCAGCAGCTCCTGGGGCAGATAGGCCTTCCGCGGTTTAAAGAGGGACCCAGTCTGGCTCAGTGTCAACACAATGGCGCCTCCGTGCTGAAAGAGAGGACAAAAGGCCAAATGAGGAAAAGGCGGGCAACCGAGAAAAATGCATTTTAGTCATCTGTAGATTTTCAGTCCAGGTAGATGGCAACGAAATAGGTTATTAGTCCTGGATTCGGCTCTGACCACAAACTGCTACATGATCTCACATTGATAAGAATCTTTTCCAAAGTTGATAAGATACAAAAACACTCTGAACTGCCAAGTAAAATTGTGCCAATACTTAAATACAATGGCTACTTCCCAATCCAGTGGGAAGATCAGAAGCCAAATACATAAGACTTTATTTATTTTTAAAGATTTATTTGACGAGAGAGACACAGCGAGAGAGGGAACGCAAGCAGGGGGAGTGGGAGAGGGAGAAGCAGGCTTCCCGCCGAGCAGGGAGCCCGATGTGGGGCTCGATCCCAGGACCCCGGGATTGTGACCCGAGCCGAAGGCAGACGCTTAACGACTGAGCCCCCCAGAGACTGGAAACGAAGAACCTTCTGTCCCTAAACTCAGACTGACGAGTAGTGGGCATCCCGCACACTCACCCAGTCGTTTCTCACCATCTTCCTCAAGCCGTGCACGAGTGCCAGCTCCTCGGGGGCCACCTGCGCGCCGCCAGCGCCGGGGAGGGACAGAGGTCAGGCCGGGCTGCGCCTGGACGCTCCCCTGCACAAACGACTGGCCACAACTCGAGCAGCCTCTGAGAGGGGAGGGCTGCCAGCCGCGGCCCCCACTGCGCCCCCCCCAGCCCGTTTCGGATGAAAACCAGTCACTGAGGGAGAGCACACCCCCCTCCCGACACCGCGGGTCTCTTGTGTCCCGAGGCCAGGTGCTCCGGCCACCACACTGCAGAAACCCGTCACCTAGCCTCCTTCCGAAAATAGAGCGGCAAGAAAAACGGACAACACACAGCTTCTGCTGCGGGGGTTCTTTTCCAAATACCCGCCTTGCGTTTTCAGTGGACGGGGGGCCCCCACAGCCCCCTCTCCCCCAGGTCCCATTTTTATGCTACATCTTCATTCACACGCTCCTAAGGCAAGAAAATCTGCACGGGCTAAGGGGCCACGTCCCAGCCCACACGCAGGCGGCACCAGAGGTCCGAGTTTCCTACCAGGCTCTTATCTTCTCTCCTCAGCGTGGTCCTTCCCCAGAGAGCATTGACGCCATCCACCGCCACCAGGAGGCGGAATGCCCCCGAACCGCTCTGACGCTTGAGCTCTTTGAGGACGATCCCAACGGCGTCCGTGGCATTCTTCACCCGCGTCAGGCCCTGCAGGGAAGAGAGGCAGGGGCTTGCGGGCCCAGAGGACGCCTCCTCTGGAACGACACAGTACCCATCCCGCGTCTTCTTTATACCTGTTCAACCACTTCTCCCAGAGGACGGCCTTTCTCAGTGCTTTCTCGCTTATTCCAGACGTACTTCTCCTGAACTTTTATCTAAAAACAAAAATAAAAACCAGAGAAAGGTATTTAGACTAAAGATGAACCCATCCCTAGCTGAGAAGGTAGGAGGATAAGGTTGTTAGGAGTCAGTTTTAATCTGTTTTTCAAGCCACGTGAGAGACTCCAGTAGAGAAGTGAATGCTTTCTAGCCCTTTTCTGCCTACGGCGTAAGAACAAAACCAGTGATGCATTCTGACTAGAAAGGTCCGGGATGAGGCCTTGGCATCCACAGGTTTAAGCTCCCAGGTGACTGATTTATATCCAGAGTTAAAAACTCCTGGCCTGGAGACTATATCCAAGAATCACCAAAGCAAAGAGTAACTTTACCCTTACATTTCTGATTGCATGAAAGACCTTATCTGGAGAAAATTCTATGGCTGGAAATGTGCTTTAGAGGATCTGAGGCTGTATCTTGGGGCAAGTCAGTGGGTCCACGTGACTGGACTTTGCTGCTGGGAAGCCCCTCACTGCTTTGGGGACGGCTTCCTTCGCGGCTTTAGTTGGCACAGAGGAGTGAGTTCCAGGTCGTGACGCACTGTGCGTAAGACACAGGAGAGAAACACACAATGGCCTAGCGACCCCAGCGACAATATTAGCTTTCCACAGTCTACCGTGCTCAAGGCACAAAGATGAAGTCTACTTCAGGACTGTCCAGCATCAAACTTCTGCGAGTCTAGTCACCTGACTCAAGAAACGCTCATTCGCCGTTTGGAAGTCCTTCAGCCAGCTCGAAGCCTCTACAGGTTGGTCGAAGCGCAGCTTGTTGTGGGCCGACGGCAGGAGACCCCGGCAGTTCTTCACCCAAAGATGAGCTAAAAAAAAACAAACCAGGAAGGAAACCAGGCGGGAACTGGCGGTATTCAACTCAGAACACTCTGGGCCTCTTTAGGTTATGGGAAACGATGTTTGCTTCCCACAAACTGACTCCTGAGCGAAAAGGGCGAGAGACCCCGACAGACAACGGACTCCCGAGCGACAAGGGGCGAGGGACTCCGACCCCGACGTTCGTTTCCCACAGACAACTGACTCCTGAGCGACAAGGGACGAGGGACCCGACCCCGATGTTCGTTTCCCACAGATAAATGACTCGTGAGCAACAAGGGGCAAGGGACCCCGACCCTGACGATCACTTCCCACAGACAACTGACTCCCGAGCGACAAGGGGCGTGGGACCCCGACCCTGACGTTCGCTTCCCACAGACAACTGACTCCTGAGTGACAAGGGGCGTAGGACCCCGACCCCGATGTTCGCTTCCCACAGACAACTGACTCCTGAGCGACAAGGGACGAGGGACCCCGACCCTGACGTTCGCTTCCCACAGACAACGGACTCCTGAGCGACAAGGGACGAGGGACCCCGACCCTGACGTTCGCTTCCCACAGACAACGGACTCCTGACCGACAAGGGGCGTGGGACCCCGACCCCGATGTTCACTTCCCACAAACTGACTCCTGAGCGACAAGGGGCGAGGGACCCCGACCCCCGACCCTGCACTTGGAAATCTGCATATGACTTTTGTCCCCCCCAAACTGAACTCCTAATAGCCTATTGCTGACCAGAAGCCTTACTGATAGCAAAGTCGATAAGCTCTATGTACACCACACTGTATTCTTATCGCAGAGCAAGCTAGAGGAAAGACGATGTGACTCCGAAGATCGTAAGGATGAGAAAATACATTTACGGCACACTGTTCACTGAAAGACCTCTGCATGGAAGAGGACAGGCACAGTTTAAATTGTTCAAGAGTCAATTATGTATTTTTTTTTTTTTTTTTTAAGATTTTATTTATTCATTTGACAGAGAGAGAGAGAGCGAGAGCAGAAACACAAGCAGGGGGAGTGGGAGAGGGAGAAGCAGGCCTCCCGCCGAGCAGGGAGCCCGATGCGGGACTCGATCCCGGGACTCCAGGATCATGACCTGAGCCGAAGGCAGACGCTTGACGACTGAGCCACCCAGGCGCCCCTTCCTGGCAGTTTTTAAAGAGAGTCAGAAAAGGTGGATGCCCATGACACTGAACACAACGGGGAGGGCTACGTGCGCAGTATAAGGCTTTAAGTGTGTCAGATCCATGCTGACAAGTCTAGAATGCTGATAAACAGCGCCACGTCAAAGGCCTCCTAGGGACTCAAAACTGCTGACTGATGGGAGTAAAGCCTGTGCTACCCTCTAAGGTGGGAGTTCAAGCTCTGGGGGTTTCCTCCAAGTGAGGACTGCTGGGCCAAAACACTTCTTTTCTTTTTAAAGGTTTATTGGAGAGCGCGAGCACGTGAGCACACACGCAGGGGCAAGTGTGGGAGGGAGGGACAGAGAGCGCATCTCACGCAGAGCCCTGGCTGAGTGCGGGGCCCAACACGGGTCCGACCCCACGACCCTGAGATCAGGACCAGAGCCAAGACCAAGAGTCGGCCGCTCAACCGCCGGAGCCACCCGGGCGCCCCCCAAATACTTCATTCTTATTATCAAAAGGCTCTCGGAAGGTTTCCGCTGCACTTCTCTTGTTGCACTTGCTGACATCACATGCAACGGGCTTGTGACTACTGTGAAGTCAGGATGGGCGAGCTCCGCCCAGCTGTTCCCGGGCCATAGCCCGATGCCCGGGCCGCAACAGTGAGGAGAGGGCCTTCTTACCATCTGGAATGTGCAGAATCAGCCAGTCCTGTTTTGCACAGAAATGAATAACATGGCAAAGACTGAGGGTTTTTCCTGTCCCTGTCTCCCCATCTAAAGCACCTGTGGTTAAAGAAAACATCGCCGAAAGGGTCACCTGGCCTATCAGCAAATGGCCCCTTCCCCCCTCCTCTTTCCCTCATTGGTCAGGACGGCTCCAGCAGGCAGCAAAGGATACAGAGAACATACCGCACAGCTGGGTGAGCAAAATTGGTGTTTTTCAGGTAACGCAGAAGCTCTAGGGCTGGCTTCCTCACCATCAGGCAAGCTTCGTTGAATGTCCTCACCTGACAAAAAAAGGAAGGAGGGCGGGGTGGGGCGTGGGGCACTGAGCCTAATACGGCGACCAGAGCGCCCAACTGCGCACTCAGGAGAGGCTGGGCTGGTACTGAGCTGGAAAATCTATCCACAGAATTCAGCTAAAACACCCAGTAACACAATAGGCACCTTCTGATGATTTCTGTTAATGAAGCCGAGATATATTACATCAGTAAACTGAAATCTACAAATAATCGATAGCCATCTTGTCACATAGCTAGTAAACCACTTAGGATTACCATCTTAAAAGAATGTAAAATGTTTAACTAAGTATCTGATACATAGTAAGTACTGAATAAATGTTAATTCTTTTAAATCTATTTTTAGCTCATTCTTCTAAGTATCTGGACTTTTCTCTAGAAACACATACATGGCAGCTCAGAAGCAGGTGTGACCGGGGACCCCACAGCCCGGGGGCCACACTGGACGCCAGAGAACTGACACACAAGGTTCAATCCCTTTTTGTCACCAGGAATACTTTGGTGGAAAAATCTGGGAAGCACTGATACGTGTGACAGTAATTTGCAGATAAAGGATTTAATGATGTCTTTTAATGAGAACAAATACCTAACAAGTACTATTCACAAGTAGATAAGGATTAAAATAGTGTTGGTATTTTCTTTTTTAACGATTTATTTGACAGAGCGCAAAAGCACAAGCGGGGGACTGGGGGTGGGAGGGGGGGGGGAAACCCAAGCGGACTCCCTGCTGAGCACAGAACCCGAACTGGGGCTCGATCCCACGAGCCTGAGATCATGACCTGAGCCGAAACCAAGAGTCGGAGTCTCAACTGACTGAGCCAGCCAGGCGCCCCGATAGTGTTGGAATTTTTAAAGAAATCCTAACCACACAACTGGATTGGAGAAGGACTTGACAGGCAAGTTCAAACTTAATGGAAAGTGAAACCTTCAAAAACATGATACAGATATTAAAACAGAAATGCCATATTAGGCAATATGACAGTGCTAAAATACACAAACAATGGGGAGGGAGTTGGCCTTCACGTAAATGGAAAGAATGTATGAGTAATACCCTCCGAAGCCCGGTGGTCAGGCCAGTCTGAAAGCAACCGGACATGGTTACAGTGCAGAAGCCAGAAGCCGCGCTGCATCTGCCAGGGGTCTAAGCACCATTACACGTGATTTCTTCTGGTTGCATCCCATTTCCAAATTTAAGTACCCCCACCCCAATTTAACAGTTCTGATGACAAGTCTAGAATTAGCTCCCTTACTGGTGTCTCATGTAATCTCTTGAAATAAAGGACACGGAAGGAGTGCGATCCTCTGGCTCTGAAGCTAAAAATCACCTGCACAGACCAGTTTGCTATTTCAGTGAGAAGGAACCATCTCTGAGGCTGACAGGAATTCAGCGGGAGTGAGTCAAGAGAACCAATTATGCCAACAACCATGCTTGCAGTTGATCCTGAATTCTTCCAATGGCTATAAAGCAACCCAAGATTAGAGGTTTGGGTTGAAGTTACAGCCACAAAACTACATTTTCTGAAAACCCATGAGAATGAAGAACAATAATGCATCTAAGTCCAAATATCACTTCTATTTGGCTCAGGAATAGATCATGATTTTGTTTTTTCTACAGCATGCTAATTATTTTCACGGTATTATGCTAAGGCAAATATTAAATTCATTATAAACAATTATTTGAATGCCATAGGTTCTAGAAATCTGTCAGGTGGGGAACAAGGAAAATAGCAGGATACTATTTATCTACGATTATTGTGCCTTCAATGGTGAGCCACAAATACACAGACTTAAAGTAATTATAGGAACAGCACTATTTACAAAGATAATCAATAGCCAAGTTCATCTGTTTTAGATTCAAATTTCCTCTGTTATAGTTTCGTACTCGTTTAATCCCACCCTCTGCCCGCAACGGCGGGTGTCCCGAGCTCCCTCGGATCCCGGCCGGTTTTGAGCACCTGCATGCCGAAGCGAGGAGGCAGGCCGTGGGGGAAGACCGTCCTGAGGTCCTGGAGGGGAATGCGGTAGTGTCGGCCCTCATGCTGCTCCCCGGGCCCGGCCTGGGAAACAAAAATGCCGACAGCTACAACGGGGCCACAAAAGGACAGGCACTTTACAAAGTGGGAAGGGCCGGCGGGACCGAATTAAGGACTGACTGGGATCTCTCCGGGCTAGAAAAGATGTCTTTCATTTCTTATCTTAGACAAAAAATGCTGGTGGTTGTCCTCAAATCCACAGTGTGTCTATAAAGCGGCTGTTGGCTCCAGGACGAAGCCAGTTGCTCGGCAACGTAAACCTGCATGTGGAGGTAACAGACAATTCCTGCCATCTGGATTCTTCTGCGCTGTGTATGGAGATGCTCCGGTCATGTGACAAGATCATCTGCACACCACTGTTTCCATAGAAACCCCAGAGGAACTGGCCAAAAAGGGACTAGGATTTCAAGGAAAACTGAAAGACACTTCAGTGACTTCCCTCATTCGATTTAGTTTATGCTTCTGAAGTAGGTGAGCGCCAGAGACATCACGACCCCCCACTCCCCCTGGAGCTGGTGTCCTGGGTACTGAGTTCCGGCCTCCCTTCCGTGTGCACAGTGCAGGTGGAGGTGGAGCAGGTGCAAGAAGGGAGAGGGAGGTGACCGGCTCCCTTCACGTTTATGCCCAGACCACACGACTACTGTCATGGGGGAGAGGCTGGGGAAGGAGAAAATGCAACACCGGATGCTAACCAGAACCCTGGCTTCTGCTGACAAACCTCACTTTCAAGGCTGTTCTCACGAAATCAGGTTCGTTCCCCTCCACACACTAGAGAACCCGCCTAGAAAGGTGGAAAATAGCACCAGACTGGCCAACAGGAGAACTGGGTTCTCTAGCTGCCCAGCCACGCGATCCTGGGCAAGTTGACTTCTTTAAGGGCTGGTTGACGACAGCTGGCTACCCATTTTTGTAAATAAGCTTTTATTTGTCTTATATATTTATTTATTATTTTAGTTATAATTATTTATGTAGTAATTATTATTTTTTAAAGCCCCACCCACTTGTTTATGGCAGAGCTAAGTAGCTGTGACAGAGACCACTTTGGCTCCTAAACCTAAAATATTGACTGTCTGGTCTGTAAGGAGAAAAGTCTGTCAACCCACCCTACAGTAAGATCAATAACTACCACACGTAACTTCTAAGGAATTGACCCGCTTTGTGCCCGACGAAATCCTGGGCACGAGTGGCCTTCAGTGGCAGGGGTTAAATCCGGTGTGGACTGGCCTGAGGTTTTTGTTTCCATAGCCTCGGACAGCGAGGAGGCTGATGTGGGCTCCAGAACGCTGTCTTGGGTGCAATGTCTGACTACAGGCAGATCTGCTTCGCGTCTCTGGGTTTCGGTTTTCCTGATATGTAAAATGAGAGCAACACAAATTATAAGGCCTACAAAAACGTCTACATACACACTAGCAACTCACCGGGTCATCCTCACTGGTGCAGGAAGTGGCTCTGGGCCTCTCATCTGGAACCTGGTTATCCAGGTGAGCAGCAAGGCTTTGGGGGGCCTGGGGCTCCCCGTGCAAAAAACGTCCAGGGTCCAACTATAAAAGAAATCATTTTCATGTTTTGGAATTAGCAGGCTTTTTTTTTTAAAAGATTTATTTAGGGACGGCTGGGTGGCTCAGTTGGCTGAGCATCTGCCTTTGGCTCAGGTCATGATCTTAGGGTCCTGGGAAGCCCTGCATGGGGTTCCCTGCTCGGTGGGGATTCTGTTTCTCCCTCTCCCTCTGTCCCTCCTCCCTGCTTGTGCTTGCTCTCAAATAAATACAGTGTTAAAAAAAAAAATAAAGATTTGGGCGCCTGGGTGGCTCAGACGGTTAAGCGTCTGCCTTCGGCTCAGGTCGTGATCCCAGAGTCCTGGGATCGAGTCCCACATCGGGCTCCCTGCTCCTTGGGAGCCTGCTTCTCCCTCTGCTTCTCTCTCTCTCTCTCTCTCTGTCTCTCATGAATAAATAAATAAAATCTTAAAAAAAAAAATAAAGATTTATTTATTTGACAGAGAGCATGACGAGCAGAGGGTCAGAGGCAGAAGCAGGCTCCCCGCTGAGCAGGCAGCCTGATGTGGGACTCGATCCCAGGACCCTGGGATCACGACCTGAGCCGAAGGCAGACGCTTAACTGACTGAGCCACCCAGGCAGCCCTGCAATTAGCAAGCTTTTTATGCCTGCTACAAAACTGAGGTTTTAAGCCCCATCTACAACAGGGAAACTGTCACTAATACACAGTGTAGTGTCATGTCCAAGGAACCCTTATTTTTACAATTCCCTAAGTCCAATCACGTTGTCCATCCTCTGAATCTGCTGCAGCCTGCCTGGCTCTGGCCGAACTCTGTCCCACGCGGAAGCAAAGCCATCTGCTAGAGAAGGTTCAGGGGCCGGGCACGGCCACCGGCAGCCTGGAGCGGGCCCCGTCCTCCTGCGCTCTGGCCCACGGCCGTGGACGGCAGCCAGACGGCCATCACAGCCACCTCTGTCCTCACGGGGTCTGTGCAGGTATTTGACAGATATCATGACACGCCCGCAACCCTTTTCTTGCTGGCTGTGCCCTGGAATAAGACTCTCTGATTAAGGACGGGGAATGAGGGAGCCTCCGGCTAAGTGAGAGAAACTGCTCGACTGGCAGCTCAGTAAACTGCACACGGGAACCCGGAACTGAGTGGTTGGGGTGTAGGATTTCAGGAGACAAGGCTGAGAAAATGCTACCTGGAGAACCCCCTCAAAACTGAGCTGAAGGATACAGGCCTCATGTAGAAAGGAGAAGATGGCAGCACTGTATGGCTAGGAAACAGAGTTTTTGAAGAACTAGAAAGGCAGGTGAAGTCAGCACAATGGCCTTGATTCTCATGCCGAGTCTCTGAGACCTACCTTGACGGTAGCTGAGAATCAGCCATGCTTTTTCTTTTTATATTATTTATCTATTTTAAGTCATCCTTACAACCCAATGTGGGGCTATAACCCACGACCCCGAGATTAAGAGTCACACACTCTCCCGAATGAGCCAGCCTGGTGCCCTTCAGCCACGCTTTCTGATTAGCTGGGGTTAAACATTTTATTAGGGAGGACAAATCTTTTGGACTAAGAAAGATGAAGAGTCAAGATTTAGCGGTGAAAATACCAGTTAGAAAGTTGTTATAGAACTTTTTTTTTTTTTTTTTAAGATTTTATTTATTTATTTGACAGAGAGAGACACAACGAGAGAGGGAACACAAGTAGGGGGAGCGGCAGGGAGAGGGAGAAGCAGGCTTCCTGCAGAGTAGGGAATGAAAGTCGTTATAGAACTTAAATGGGTATAATTTCTATGAGCAAAAGAATTGTTTAAATGTTAAAAGCAACATGCTGACACAGTACCCCAACATGATGGACCGTCACCCCATGTCCACCCCAAACCATCTCAGAAACGTAGCAACAACAAGAACGAAACAGAACATCTACGACACCTGGGACACCTGGGTGGCTCAGTGGGTTAAGGGTCTGCCTTCGGCTCAAGTCATGATCTGGGATCGAGTCCCGCATCGGGCTCCCTGCTCTGCGGGAAACCTGCTTCTCCCTCTCCCTCTGCTGCTCCCCCTACTTGTGCTCTCTCTCTCTCTGACAAATAAATAAATAAAAATCTTAAAAAAAAAAAAAAAAAAAAGAACCTCTGCGACACCCATAGCCACGTTGGTGGTGCCGAGCCAATGAGAGCCCAGGGTCTGGGGCGTCAGCGCAGGAGTCTGAACACAACGCCCCAGAGCTGCTCAGTTTGCTCCATTCTACCGAAGACAAAGCATCAGGTCTTTACAAAAAAAAGCAGCAGATAAAAAATTAAAGATATTCAAGGGCCACAAGGTGGTGGTATTTCTACACAAATCCTGGTTGGTTTTTGGTTTTTTTTTTTTTTAAGTTAAATGCTTTTTGCAGCAAATTAAGACCTAGCAAAATGGATTCCTTACTTCTTACAACGTTATATACGGCACCACCCAGATAGTCTTGTGTTTCCGGGGAAAACCACCATGCGTACCATCGGCCCTGCACAGCTCTGGAGTGAGAACCAGGCAGTTCCCGAGAGAACAGCAGTCGTGACCCCATCAAGGTTACTTTAATTCAATCTACAAAAAGCACAAAATTCTTCCCACTGACTCCTCGCTGCCGTTTGGACTCAGGTTGTTCTCGTCTGCCATTAAGAACAGATTTTAGCCTTTTAATGGAAATAGCTGAGGCCCGAATCTATCCCTCTGTTGATCCTTGCTCTTTTTTCATTTTATTTCTTAACCATGGTTATTTTACCTCTACAAGTTTTATCATGAACCCCTGGGAAAAAGAGGAGTCCTACAGAAGGAAGGGATCCTCCTCTAGGCGGTCTAATCCGTCCCAAAAGGATGAGATGGAAGTGACGAGTCCTGCCGGGGCTCTCGCCTTTCGGGCTCGAGTCTGGGGCTGCTCTCTGCAGGCCCTGCGAGCCCAGGGTACCCGGGGCTGTCACAGCACTGATTCTTCTACTGGCTTCTGACGTCCTGGACCACAAGGACCACAAAAGGCTAAAAGCGCAGCGCTCGAGGCCACAGGCTTTGCAGTGAGACAGCCTGGGCTCTACGAACCTCACAGAATGTTCCTGCAGGCAATTTACTTAGCCTTGCTAACCCTCAGTTTCTGTACCTGTGAAACAAAGGTATTTCCTACTTGCTGGGCTGGACATGACGATTTAAAGAGATAAAGCACTTCGCAATGTGCCCGGCACCTAATAAAGCCCAACAAATCATAACCATTAATGTGAAATGAGTCATCTTAGAATCCGGAGTACCTGTCCCATGGAAGGTATTGAGAAAATATCTGCTCAATGAATGAAGTAAAGCAACACAAGGTCCTTTTTATACATGATTTTACTATTTTATTCAACTATCAGATGCTAAAAGTCTAAAGAAGCCACTTCTTTTTATTTTAAATACTTCATTAAGGGAGGATAACCATTAATCCAATTAGATGATGACAAAGGTTAATAAAGATAACTGCAATTAAGCTTATTTAGCTATTTCTTTATTTTATTTTTAAAAGATTTTATTTATTTATTTATTTATTTTTAAGATTTTATTTATTTGACAGAGAGAGAGACAGCGAGACAGGGACCACAAGCAGGGGCAGTGGGAGAGGGAGAAGCTGGCTTCCTGTGGAGCAGGGAGCCCGATGTGGGGCTCGATCCCAGGACTCTGAGATCATGACCTGAGCTGAAGGCAGACGCTTAATGACTGAGCCACCTAGGCGCCCCCCCCCCCTTTTTTAAAGATTTTATTTATTTATTTGAGAGAGAGAGAATGAGAGAGAGCACATGAGACGGGGGAGGGTTAGAGGGAGAAGCAGACTCCCTGCCGAGCAGGGAGCCTGATGTGGGACTCAATTCAGGGACTCCAGGATCATGACCTGAGCCAAAGGCAGTCGCTTAACCAACTGAGCCACCCAGGCGCCCCCAGGCACCCCTTTATTTATTTATTTTAGAGAAAGAGAGAGAGAGAGCCTGGGAGGGGGGAGAGTCAGAGGGACGAGCAGAAGCAGACTCCCTGCTGAACAGGGAGCCTGATGTGGGACTCAATCCTGTGACTCCAGGATCATGACCTGAGTTGAAGGTAGTCACTTAACCAACTGAGCCACCCAGATGTCCCTAGCTATTTCTTTTTTAAATGTTAATTTTCCAATGACGGTACATCCCCAAGCCCCATTATTGTACTGAGGGCTGTCACTCGCAGACTTTTAGGGCAGAGGGATGGAGTTGTGGTGTCCTCTCAAGTAAAATTAAATTAAAGCACTCGACAGCAGAGGTTCTCCAGAGCATGCTATTCTGGATACAGCGAATCATCTAGAAACAAGAATTCTACCTAAAGACAGTCTGCACAAAGCTGTGACGTCAGCTGGGACTCACCTGCCGGGCCCTGGAGACAAGCCTTGTCATCCTTTTCAGCATCGTGCTTCGATCTCAAGCCAGGTGAAGAGGCAAGCCGAAACCACGCAACGGATTTGCACAATGGACTCCTACCTACAGTACAAAGAGAACACCTATAAATTGACCGAAACAAAAAACAAAACAAAAAAAGAGCAGAAAACACAAGTAAGACATTTCATAGAACAGGAAACAAATGGCTAGTAAACCCATGAAAAGATTTTCATCCTCATTACAAGTCAGGGAACTGATGAGACGCCATTGAGCCACGGTGTTGGGAAAACTGAGAAAGACAACAGGAAATACGCCAGAGGCCATGTAGCACGGGGGGGGGGCACTGTCCGGGAGACAGATGGGGACAGATGGGGACGTGATTGGGGAGCACTGATGAGACACTGTTGGGGGGGCACTGTCTGGGGGGGCACTGTTGGGAGGACAGATGGGGGCACTGATGAGACACTGTTGGGGGGGCACTGTCGGGGGGCCACTGTCTGGGGGTGGGATAGACATACATGTAATAAAACTGAAGGAGAAAGGCAGAAGGATAGCACGTGGAGAATGGGGCTTCCTCTCAGGGAGGAGGGAAGGGGGAAGGCTGGGCAGGGCACACAGCGAGACTGGGAATGAGCTATTTTTAATGCTGGGTAATGGGTACAGGAGTTTTAGTTTACTAATTTTATATTATGTGTGTTATACATATGCATTTGTACGTTGAAAATATTTCATAAAAAACCCCCTAATCTCGCGGCACCTGGGTGGTTCCGATGGTTAAGCGTCTGCCTTTGGCTCAGGTCATGATCTCAGGGTCCTGGGATCGAGCCCCACATCGGGCTCCTGGCTCAGCGGGGAGCCTGCTTCTCCCTCTCCCTCTGCCTCTCCCCCTGCTCGTGCTCTCTCTGTCTCTGTGTCTCAAATGAATAAATAAAATCTAAAAAAAAAAAAGTTAAAAAAAACCCCAACCCTAATCTCTTGAGAGCTAAAAGATGTTTAAAATACTTAAATGCAACTCTCAATATTCAGTTGTGATAACATGCCTAAATCTAATCTCCAGGTAATTATTGCTTCATTTTGGCTCATCATTTTCACCTCTCTTCCACCCCAAATCTTTGGCCGGCAGCAGCAACAGAGGTGTGCCATTTATTCGGCTGTTACTGAGGCACATGCTGGGTCGGGCCCTGTGAGTAAGTGGGTGAACAAAGCTGGACGGTCCCTGACCCAGGGCGCTTACAGTAGTCAAGAGAAGACAAAGTGGTTTGAATTCCATCTCCATTTAGTTTCCAAGTCTACTTCTCAATGAAGATGCCAATGCATTCCTTAATTCAGGCATTCAAGGCATGTGCTTCCACGGAACACGCAGCGGTCACCCAGCCCGACCTGCCCCGTCCCCCCTGTGGCATTCCAGGGCTGCTGTGCTGTGTGGGAGAACCCCAGGCCACCAGCAGCAGTCCCCAGCAAGAGTTGGGGGGAGGGCTAACTGGGCATAAAATGCACCACTGCTCTATGGCTGAGAAATTTGAGAAATGCTGAGCAGCTATTTATTTCTTGAAGACAACATATATTAGCATAAAGTCTTTGAAAAAACTAAAGTTACTTCATTTTAACCCAAATTCTCTTGGTCTTTGAATCCTTGGAACTGCACTGTTGCAAAACACTCTCTCATTCTCCTGGATGCCAGTGGAGTAAGGAGGTGGCTGTGAGTGCAGGCCCAGGCCTGGGGATGAAGTCCTATTAGCCCACAGGCAGAGGAAGGGTCCCCTGTGTTCCCTGCACGCTATCTGCTCTCCTTAACTCTGCCCTGCACCTTCTCCACTGCTGTCCCACTCAGCCCGCCAGCACCACCGGCCGCCAGCCAGGAGTGCAGAGAAGAGCTGAAGGGCAGGCAGGGGACTGCTGTCCTCAGCAAGGCCTGCTCGCCCGCTGCTCGCCCGCGGCTCTCAGAGCAGCTGTCTGGGCACCTGGACTTCTGGAGAGTTCCCAACAGCCCTAGAACGGGGGAGAGTGGGTCACTGGGCCTGAACTATTTATACACACAGCATGGCTTAGGCTGAACACTTGCTTTCCCTTCTCAGAGTTGGGCATTTCAGTACCCGCCAGGCCAATGATGACTACATGACCAGAGCCCAACCCCAGGCACTGAGACTCCCTGGAAACTGAGTTTCACTGGCCGGCACCGTTTCACGCGTGTTGTCACAATTTGCTGCTGACATCATTGCGTCCTGTGGGATCCTAGTGGGAAAGGACTCTTGAAGCTTGTACCTGCTTTCCTCCACCCTGCCCGATGTGCCTTTCCCTTTGCTGACCTGCCACCGTCCCTTTTCCCTGTAATAAATCACAGCCGTAAGTAGGACTATGCGCTGACTTCCAAGTCCTCCTAGGCCATCAGATGGTGGGAGTGGTCTTGGCAACTGATGACACAACACCCAACATCCACCACCGCCTGGTACCCAATACCACCTGACGCTGACCACCACCTGGCGCCCAACATCACCCAATGCCCATCTCCAACCAGTTCAATTTTCTTCATCTCGGCTCTTCTCAATCCTCCCCTATTTAAACCACCTCAGCTCCCTGCCCCAGCACTGTCTTCCCCCATCCACGACAGCTAACTGCCAACACCAATTCTAACCCTCCACATCAGCTCATCTCCAACTCCGAGCCCTCCACTCAACCTCAACTTTCTCTACTCCAAAACTACTTATGACCTGATGTGACTCCAACAATGTCTGGCCCGCCCAACCCTGCTTCCCCAGTCTTCCCAATGCATTCCAATACAGACAGCTGTGGGCTGTATCTTTGAAGGGGGGATGGGTCCTGGAGAGAAAAAAGCAGATGACAGGGTCCTGAGGTCAATTCTTCCCATAGGTGTGCCTGTGGTCATTGGGGCCATTATTCTGGCCATGTTTTAGATATTATGGGAAATGCTGGTCAGGAAAATGTGATCAGCTCTCTATCCCAGGACACTATCATCTTGTATCCATATTACAACAATTAGTCTACCAGTTTCCAGCCATGAACTTCTCCATCCATTCTTTCCACTAAAGTCTTGCTTAAAATCCTTCAATATTTCCCCGTGGCTTTTTAAAGGTAAAGGCTACACACACACAAATAATAGAAGTTACTTTAGGAGCGCCTGGGTGGCACAGTTGGCTGAGCGTCTGACTCTTAGTTTTGGCTCAGGTCGTGATCTCATGGTGGTGAGATCGAGCCCCATGTCTGCTTTAGAGTCTCTTCCTGTCCCTCTGCCCCTCCTGCTTATGAACATGCTTGCATGCTCTCTCTCTCTCAAATAAATAAATAAATATTTTAAAAATGTTACTTACTTCAAAAACAAGGGGGTTAGGTGGGGAATCTTAAAAGTTTGATCTCAAATCAAACAACCTGGACTAAACCATGTTCTCCTTGTCTTTTAAAATACCCGTTTGCAGAATAAATCTTATTGACAGGCCACATGTAAGCAGAAGAGAGAAATATTTGCTGATTCCACTTTTTAGGGCATATACAAATCAGGGCAGTGCAAGATAAAGGCTCACAGCCACCAGTACTAATTTCTCCTTTCAGGTTTTCCATGTCCTTTGCAGGAGCACAGATTAGACATATGGCTTATTACTAGAAGGTAGGTATGGGGACAGAGTTCCTATGAGAACAGACTGATGGTACAAGATGAAAAGAATTATGGGGATGGACGGTGGTAACAGCTGCACAATGATGTGGGTGTGACCTCATGGAACCGCACACTTAAAAATTATGGTAAATTTCACGTTCTGCATATTTTACCACCACAAAACAAATGACTGATGGTAAAATCAAAGATAAATCAAAGGTAGATTGTCCACTTCTCTTCCAAGACAGAAGAGTCCTCTCTCCGATCCCATGCTTTGTTTTAAATGGGTATGAAACAAACAAATCCCAGAGACGAGTCATTTCCTTAGTCTTTAAGCCATCTGAAGATTTGCCAGGGGCATCTGGAAGGGATACTTGCTCACCACTGTATTTGAAGTTTTGCCACTACTCTGATGAAAGTTAGAGTCTTCTTTCTAAAATAAAAGTCTTCTCACATAGGAAGCGCAAATGCATACTGAGACGGAAATCAGAAAAGGCTCGTACCAAATCTAGAAAGGTATCCCAAAGACTATATGCTAAGACTAAGACTTCAGGGATCACAAAAATCAGTTTTTTCGAATTTAACTTAGTACTGGAGGTCACTGCAGAGCCACCTGCAGTTGAAAGAAAAACTCCGTGCGCCCTTTCCCCAGGGCTCCCCGGTGGTCACAGGACGCACTGCAACCGAACGCCCAGACACAGATGTCCACAGAGCTCACGTGCAGGACATTTCCATCACCTCAAGCATCTCCTCAAGGATCCCTCATGTAGTCCTTTCCGAGTCTCCCCCACTTTCCTCCCCCTGCTTAACCCCTGACGACCACTTATCTGTTCTCCATTGCTGTGATTTTGTCATTTCAAGGATGTTATATGAATGAAATAGCACGGTATGTTGTCCATCATCGACGGCCTGAACATGTCCAGTCAGGGGGAACTCAAACACAGGCCACATGGTTTTCAGACAGCTTTTCTGGAAAATTCTTTCACAATCTGAGCTGAAATGTCTCCCTGCAGCTTCCATTCACTGTCCCAGTCCTTCTCTTGGGTTCTACAAGCCATTTTCCACATGATGAACTGAAAGTAGTTAGTTATGTGCTCAGTTTTTTCTTTTCCTGGCTAAATGCCTACAGCTTTTTAAAGCAATCATTACACAATACAAGTCCCTTCCCCACATAACTTATCAATACTCTTTAGGTATGACCTATCATTTTTAGATTTTCTATTTTAAGAGTGACTATTTTTTAAAAAATATTTTATTTAATTTATTTGACAGAGAGAGCAAGAGAGAGCACAAGCAGGGGGAGGAGCAGAGGGGGAGGGAGAAGCAGACCCCCCCTGCTGAGCAGGGAGCCTGACGCGGGACTCGATCCCAGGACCTGACCCGAAGGGAGACGCTTAACCAACTGAGCCACCCAGGCACACCAAAAGTGGCTTTTTAAATGTTCTATCACATCATTGTTTCATTGAGAATGCAGTTCATTAAAATCATCAGTTCTCTTTTTTCTTTTTTAAAGATTTTATTTAATTGACAGAGAGAGAGAGAGTGAGAGCAGGAACACAAGCAGGGGGAGTGGGAGAGGGAGAAGCAGGCTTCCTGTCGAGCAGGGAGCCCAATGCGGGACTCGATCCCGGGACTCCAGGATCATGACCTGAGCCGAAGGCAGACGCTTAACAACTGAGCCACCCAGGTGCCCCATCAGTCCTCTTAAAAAAAAAAAAAAAAAAAAAAAAGTTACTTATCAAAATCCCAGCAACATTTTTTATGGCAATTGTCAAGCTGATCTCAAAATTCATATGGAAACTCAACAGACCTATAAAAGCATAAATAACCTTAAAAAAAAGGAACAAAGTTGGAGGATTCCGTTTCCTGATTTCAAAACTTACTACAAAGCTACAGTAATTAAGACAGTTGCTATTAGCGTATGTCTATAGATTACATGCGTCTGACCACATCCATGAGTCAGTGGGATAGGGCTGAGAGTTCAGAAAGAATTCCTTATGTCACAATCAGTTGATTTTCAACACAGGTGTCAAGACAATTCAATGAGGGAAAGAAGAATGTTTTCAACAAATGGTGCTGGGACAACTGGATATCCACAGGTAAAATAATTAAATTGAAGTGGGTATTTACCCAAAGAATACAAAAACACTAATTCAAAAAGATACATGCCCCCCTATGTTTACTGCTGCATTACTTAAAATAGCCAAGATAAGGAAACAATCCACATGTCCAGTGATAGATGTGGGGTGTGTGTGTGTGCGTGTGTATAATGGACTATTAATCATAAAAAAGGATGAGGTCTTGTCATCTGCAACCATATGGATGGATCTAGAGTGTTATTATGCTAACTGAATATGTCAAGAAACACAAATATCATGATTTCGCTTATATGTGAAATCTTAAAAACAAAACAAATGAATAAACAAACAAATAAGCAGAAACGAACCCATAGAGAACAAACTGATGATTGCTGGAGAGGGGGTCAAGGGATGAGCAAAATAGGTAAAGGGGAGTGGGAGATATAGGCTTCCAGTTATGGAATAAATAAGTCACAGGACTAAAACATACAACATAGAGGGACACAGTCAATGATAGGTTGTATGGTGACAGACGGTAGCTACACTTGTGGTGAGCACAGAATAACGTATAAACTTGTTGGGGTTGGCTCAGTCAGTTAAGCGTCTGACTAATGATTTCAGCTCAGGCATGATCTCAGGGTCGTGGGATGGAGCCCGTTGTCGGGTTCCACACTCAGCATGGAGTCTGCTAGAGATTCTCTCTCCCTCTCTCCCTCCCTCGCCCCCTGCTCGTGCTCTCTCTCCCTGAAATGAATCTTAAAAACAAACGAAAAGCTGGGGCGCCTGGGTGGTTCAGTCGTTAAGCGTCTGCCTTCGGCTCAGGTCATGATCCCGGGGTCCTGGAATCGAGCCCCACTTTGGGCTCCCTGCTTGGCAGGAAGCCTGCTTCTCCCTCTCCCACTCCCCCTGCGTGTGTTCTCTCTCTCGCTGTGTCTCTCTCTGTCAAATAAATAAATAAATTCTTAAAAAAAAAACAAACGAACGAAAAAAACCTTGTTGAATCATTATCATGTACATCTGAAACTAAAGTAACTGTGTCAACTATACTTCAACTAAAAAAAAACAAAAACAAAATTCAATAAGGACAAAACTAAAAATCAAAGCCTGGTTCTCCCTAAGTATTTTATCTTTTGGAGAATGATAGTACTATTTGTTTCCTGCATGAGCCAGCAATCAAATAGTCACTTTTGAAACTCTCATTTTCCTTTGCCTCAAAAAAAATAAAATAAAATAAAATAAATTGGACCCCTACCTCACATCATACACAAAAAGTAACTCAAAGAGATCATAGCTCTAAATGGAAGTGCTAAAACAATAAAACTCTTAAAAGAAAACATAAGAGCAAATCTTTGTGACCTTGTATCAGACAATGGTTTCCTAGTGATACCAAAAGCTAAAGTGAACAAAAATAGATAGATACTTGGACTTTATCAAAATTAAGAATTTCTGCTTCAAAGGATACCATGAAGAAAGTAAAAGACAAAGTCTAGAATGGGAGAAAATATTTGCAAATCATATCTGATAAAGGACTTGTATCCATAATATATAAAGAACTCTTTACAACTCAACAATAAAAAGACAACCAACTCAAAACAGGCAAAGGATTTAAACAGACATTTCACCAAATAAGATATATAATGGCCAATAAGCACTTGAAAAGATGTTCAATGCCACAAGTCAGTAGGAAAATGCAAATCAAAAACATAATGTGATATACTTCATGCTCACAAGTATAGCTAAAGTCAAAAGAACAGACAATAGCAAGTGTTGGGGAGAATGTAGAAGAACTGGAATCTTCATACATTGCTGGTGGGACTGTAAAGTGGTACAGCTACTTTGGAAAGCAGTTTGGTAGCTCCTCCAAAGATTAAACTCATAGTTTCCAAATGACCTAGCAATTCTCCTATACACCCAGTTGTATATCCAAGAAAATGAAAACATATGTACACACAAAAACTGTTCACAAATGCTCACAGCAGCAATATTCCTAAGAGCCAAAACGTGGAAACAATCTAAATGTCCATCATCGATGAATGGATAAACCAAGTTGGTGTAGCCATACAGCGGAATACTATTCAGCACTAACAACAGATGAAGTTCTGATAAATGCTACAACATGGGTGAATCTTTACATGAAGAAAAAGGCTATCAGAAAAGATCACCTGTAATATAATTCTAATTATTTGAAATGTCCACCAAAGGTAAATCTATTGAGACAGTAAATTAGATTAGTGGTTGCCAGGGACTGGGAGAGGGGAGAATGGAGAGTGACCACTGATGGGTTTCTCTTTGGGGTGACCAGGATGTTCTAACATTAGCTAGCGATAGTGATTACGTAGCTCTGTGAATGTACTAAAAACCCACTGAATTGTATACTTTAAAGATACTGATTTCATGGTTTGTGAATCTTAATAAAGCCATTATTAAAAAATGTTGCTATGTATGGGGCCACCTGGGTGGCTCAGTCATTAAGCATCTGCCTTCAGCTCAGGTCATGATCCCAGGGTCCTGGGATCGAGCCCCACATCGGGCTCCCTGCTCTGCGGGGAGCCTGCTTCTCCCTCTCCCACTTCCCCTGCTTGTGTTCCCTCTCTTGCTATGTCTCTCTCTCTCAAATAAATAAGTAAAATCTTTACAAAAAAAAAAATGTTGCTATGTAGCCATAATAAAACAGTAACAGCAGAAACCGCCATGATTAGTTTAGTCCTGATTACTATACGTCCGGCAATGTGCTGCAGACATTACATGCTTTGGGTCATTTTATCAGCACAGCATCATTTTTAAGCACTGTACCAGCTGTCGCTGTGTAACAGACCACCCCAAAACTCAGTGGCTTCACGCAATCTCTTGTTATCATTGCTCACAAGTCCGTAGCTCCAGGCTTGTTAATTCTTTGTTCTGGATCAGGTCTGGCTATCTCTGGTGGGCTTCCGCACGCATCTAGGGTTGGCTGGCTAGGCACGGTCGTCTTAGCTGGGGTGACTGACTCTGCTCCACACTGTCTCTCATCTTGTGGCGGTGTGACCTGACTTGTCATAGCAGTGGCAAAGGTCCCGGAGAGCTCAAACACTAAAGACCTCTTCCAACCTGGCTCAGAGCCAGCAGTCGGTCACGTTCTAATGCAGCCCATTACAGTTTCGGGGCGGGGGAGGGAAGCACACTTGACCTCTCTATTTAAGGAGCTAGAAAACTCACAACTCTTCTGACACATGGAAACCACTGTACTGTTAAAAAATGGAGACTCTCGCATGCAAACATGGTTGTTGGACTTAAGAGCCTCCATCCTTATCACTATACCATGTTCTTCCTAGGTGGCCTCCGTCATTTACCTGTGCAGCTATTTGTTGATTTTGATCTTAGCAAAGTAATTATTAAAATCCATTTTATTAATATTGAAACTTTTTTCAGTTTGTAGGTGTCTTCTATGTAATAGAAATTTTTGTAAGTACACAGTTTTTAACATTTAGTTATAAAGTTAACCAATGAGAACTAGAAGTTGTTTCGATAAAATTCTAAATCAGAAATTACGGAACATTTTCTCGCACCATACACAAAAAATAAACTCAAAATGGATTAAAGACGTAAATGTGAGAACTGAAACCATAAAAATCCTAGAAGAGAGCACAGGCAATAATTTCTCTGACCTTGGACATAGCAACATTTTTCTAGATTTGTCTCCTGAGGCAAGAAAAACAATAGCAAAAATAAATTGTTGGGACTACATCAAAATAAATAGCTTCTGCACCGCAAAGGAAACAATCAACGAAACTAAAAGACAACCTACTAAATGGGAGAAGATATTTGCAAATAATATATCCTATAAAGGGTCAGGATATAAAGAACTTCTACAACTCAACACCAAACCAAACCATACAAAACAAAAAACCCCAATCAATTAAAAATTGGCAGAAGACATGAACAGACATTTCTCCAGAGAAGACCTCCAGATGGCCAACAGACCCATGAAAACATGCTGAGCATCACTCAGCATCAGGGAAATGCAAATCAAAACCACAATGACGTACGACCTCACACCTGCCAGAATGGCTAAAACCAAAAACACAAGAAACAGCAAGTGCCGGCGAGGCTGTGGAGAGAAAGGAACACCCTCGAGCACGGTTGATGGGAATGCAAGCTGGTGCAGCCACTGCGGAAAACAGCATGGAGGTTCCTCAAAAAATTAAAAATACAATTACCATATGATCCAGTAATTCCACTACTGGATATTTACCCAAAGAATATGAAAACACTTATTCGAAAAGATACATGCAGGGCGCCTGGGTGGCTCAGACGGTTGAGCGTCTGCCTTCGGCTCACGTCATGATCCCAGGGTCCTGGGATCGAGTCCCGCATCGGGCTCCCTGCTCGGCGGGGAGTCTGCTTCTCCCTCTGACCCTCCCCCCTCTCATGCTCTCTGTCTCTCATTCTCTCTGTCTCAAATAAATAAATAAATAAATAAAAGAAAAGATACATGCACCCCTATGTTGATTGCATTACTTACAGTAGCCATATTATGGAAGCAGCGCGGGTGTCCCTTGAAAGATGAATGAATAAAAATGTGGAAGGCGCGTGCGCACACACACAGGAATATTACTCAACCATCAAAAAGATGAAATTTTGCCATTTGCAATGACGTGGATGGATCTAGAGAGTATGCTGCTAAGTGAAATAAGTCAATCAGAGAAAGACAAAGACCATATGCTCTCACTCACATGTGGAATTTAAGAAACAAAACAAAGAAAAAAGAGACTCTTGACTCTAGAGAGCACGCTGCAGGTCACTGGGGGGGGGACACGGGGAAACAGATGAAGGGGACTTGGGGTCCACTTACCACGACGAGCCCTGAGCTACGTGTGGAAGTTTGGAATGTCTATACTGCACATCCGACACCGCACGTTAACTCCGCCGGACTTAAAAAGTACGAAACCGAGTTGCAGTTTCTTCAGCTCGCATCAAACGAAATCCAGCTTTTTCTCTGTTCGCACAACGTTAGAAATCTCGAGCCACACAAAGAGTTGCGAGTGGTAGCCGTTTGTGGTATTTTTAGTTCCTGTCTCGAAAAACCTCTGGACAAGCAGAGCCGCAGCGGCGCGCTGTCGGTGAGCCAGAGCGAAGGGGTCTGTTTGGCGAGCAGGTCTCAGCGCGGACTCCGGGCCTCCGGTCCGCCGCGTTGCAGGCAGACGAGCCGCCGTCCGGGCTTGGCCGGGCCGTTTCCAGAGCACAGGCGGAGCAGAGGCGGCCTCACCCCGAAGGGCCCGCGATGTTGGGAACGGTCAACGAGCGTGGGCTCCACTTAGAGTCTCGGCGGCCTCAGCCCCTGACGAGAGAGGCGGCCTGTTCTCTGCAGCCTGGAAGCCGGACACCGACCCCTCCTCTCCAGCCACGAGGGCCCCGGAGGCATCGTCTTCCCGGGGAAGGCGGTCTCGTCCACGTGGCCAGTGGGTCGGTCGCGTAGCCACCTCCAGGAAGTCTCCGAGCTCCACCTTCGGGGGACCCTGCTGCTTCCCCGGCCGCTTCTGGGTTACAGAGACGGCTTCTCTGCCGACACCCCACGAAGCAGCCCCTGCCGGCCCGGGCTGCGTTCCCGCAGCCCCGACCCGGGCTCGGCCTTCCCGCTGGGGCCTTGCTCCGGACTCGACTTCGGCAGAAGGGGGTGCGTGGCTGCCCGAATGCTCGGTCCGCACCGCCGCGACCCCGTCCACGGCAGCAGCAGGCCGGCTCGCTTCTCCTCGGCCTGTGTGCGCACTGGACTCGCACTTGCAGTTTCCCCCGACGACGTCTCCTGTGCGCTCACAGCGCGGCTGACCGTTGGCGCGAGAGGCGCGGGCTTTCGGGCTGTCGGCTCTGGACGCGCCTTCCTCGCTCAGCCTCACCCCTGCTCGCCTCTCACTGCCAGCCCCGCACGTGCGACTCTCGCCTTCACCCGACGCTTCGAGGCCGTCGTAGGGTCATTAACTGGCCTCGTGTCCGCACCGCCGTGGCTCAGGGACGAGGGAGGCCCGCGGGGAGGGAGAGAGCCGTGGGCACACACGCGCCGGCTAAGTCGGCCGTCGCGTGTGGGTGCAGCCTGCGGGGCCCCCACACAGTGACGCTGGCGCATCAGCGATCGCTTGGCACCCATCACCACAAACGTCGAATAATGGAGAAGTTTTAGATGCTGTGAGAATCACCAGACTGTGAGCGAGACGGGAAGAGAGCACCTGCTGTCGGGGCACCGGGCCAACGCGGGGTTGCCCCGAACCTCCCGTTTGTAAAAACCCGGCGGCGGCGAAGCACCCCACGGCCGGGCGCGGCAAAACGAGGCCCGCCTGTCATCAAAATGTTTGACGCCCAGGCTCTATCTCAGACCCATTAAATCACAATCTCTCATAGGGACACTTACGATACTGGCGATTTTTTAAAGTTCCCCAGCTGATTCCAACGTGCAGCTACGAGTGAGAACTCCTGCACGGATGTCAATGGTAAAGGGGATTTCAACCTATTTAACACAGAGGCATTGGGTATGGTTATTCAAACAGTTAAACAGTCAGGACGTGTTTCCCCAAAAGGCCACAACGAGACTGTCAAATGAAGACACAATATATGTAATCTCATTATTTTGACTTACCGTTCTAGGAATTCAGACAAAAAGGTTGTATTACTCTGCCATGACTTTTTCTCTACCAAAGAAAGATTGATGTCCTGGTGATCAGCAATTCTTTTTCTTTTAAGATTTTATTTATTTGAGAGAGAGAGAGAGACAGATAGAATACGAGTGGGGAGAAGAGGGAGAAGCAGCTCCCGGCTGAGCAGGGAGCCTGATAACGGGGCTCGATCCCAGGACCCTGGGATCATGACCCGAGCTGAAGGCAAACGCTTAACTGGCTGGGCCACCCAGGCACCCCAGCAATTCTTTTTCTAAACCAGTGGTTCTCAACTGGGGCAATTTTGCCCCCTGGGGGACATTTAGTAATGTCTGGACGCATTCTTGGTTGTCACAACTTGGGGGAGTGGTGCTGGCGACTAGTGTGTAGAGGCCAGGGATTTTGCTGACCATCCTGTCAGGCACAGAAGAGTCTCCCACAACAAATTACCCAGGCTCCAATGTCAATAGTGAGCGCTGAGGTTGAGAAAGATTGTTCTAAATCCCGAGTCCTATAGGAAAAATTTGGTTCATGGAGACTAATCCCACTGCTCTCATAATTTTAGTTAGAAAAAACAGGATTTGTTATGCTGGTTTCTGTAATCCTTGTTGTATCTACTCCCCAGGCTTGGGCTCTCGAAGTAAAGGCGTTTCTTTGAAACACATTGATTATGACAAACCTGAACAAGTGCAGAGCTCTGCAAGCTCTGCGTTGTACCCGTGGAACTATCCTCCTCAACAAACTGAACGTGTGAAACACCGGAGAGGCTTCTGAAGGCTTCACAGAAGGCCTGTTACATGAACGCACATGCCCAGCCTTACCACCCTACAACTTTAGGGCTCAGGGGTACACCTATGTTGAGCTCAACCCAACGGTGCATCAGATTAGTGTTGTGAAGTGGAGATGCGTGAAGACTTAAAGAAAAAGATATAAAAAAACAATCTGATCTATGGTGGTGCTCATGTTGCAGGTAACTTTCTTTTTTTGATTTTGATTTGTAATGTTATTAACAATAATTAGCAATATTAATAATATTGTTTATGTAATAAAAACTGTCCAAACTTCAGTAAGGTGTCCATGTTAAAAAGATTTTTTTAATGAGACCTAAGCAAAGCCATTTTTACAGTGATGTAATAAAAACAAAGATTGCTATGTATATTAGATTATTCAATTACAACACTGTTTCTAATATTAAAATGGAAAGAACCTAAATATCTGTCACCAGCAGATAAACAGCATATCCATACAATGCAACATCATGCAGCTGTTTAGAAACAAAACAACCCTAGGAGCTCTCTGCATACTAATGAAGAAGAATCTCCAGTATGTATTAAGTAGGGGATTAAAAGCACAGAACAATATATACAGTTAGCTATCACTTGTGTAAAAGGGGGAAAATATATATACAATTTGTAAAAAGGTCCATATTTTGAAGGATATACAAAAATTGTTAATACTAGTTGCTTTCAGGGCGAAGGAATGGGTTCCTATGGGAGCAGGAAAAGGGAGGGTGGTATCTTTTGTACTTTTTGAATCTGAACCCCTTTGCTATTACCTAGGCAAAGAGTAAATTTTACAAAATTAAATCAACAAACCCTTAGTGAAATCCTTTAAAGCTAACACATAATTTTCCGCGTGAATTATACTTCTGTGGATAGAAAACCTTGCTGCATCAAACTGTTAGAGATTGAAGATAAGTAATTAAAAGTAGTGGGTCCTTACACCACATCTAAATCTACCTCAAGACTGTTTGATAAGCCCTTTGCATTCTCAGATGAGTACCTTTCACATAACATTTTCTACAGGAAAAAACAACATTGTTTTAAGCTCGCAGAAGTCTTTTTTTCCTTCTCTCTGGGCCCAAGTTTCCTACCTGTAAAACAAGGGCACTCTAGTGTGTTTCCCAGACATTTCCCTCCTCTGGCAATCTAACTTCTACCAAGCTAAGAGCAACAACAGCACTAACATATAAAAGAGATACAAGGACTGTGCTGGTCAAGGCAGAAGTAAGGAGCATCCGCATTGATGTTTCCTTTCTTCCAGTGACTCAAGCACATTGGAAAATAATCTAGGGCTCCAACGACAGCAACAGCTAACATATTACTAACACTTTCTGTAAGTCAGGGACTGCTCTAAGCGCTTTATGTGAATTAACTCATTTTACCTTTACAACAACCCTATGATGTAGGTAGTATCTCCAATTTACAGACAAAGAAAACAGAGTGGCAAGTATGGCAGAATGGCTAAAAGCATGGACTGTAGAATCTAAGTGTTGAAATCTGAAACCTGGCTCTCCTACTTCATAGCTGTGTGACCTTGAGCAAGTTACTTAAACTTTGTGTGGCTGTTTCCTCATTTCTAAATGGAGATAACTGTAGTATCTAAATCTACAATGTGTTACTACCACTAAGGTTCTACCTAACTTTTCACACCTAGGCTTTGCACCCATGCAGTCTGGAGTGTCCACTGATACTTTACTAATAGGCAATCCATCCCCTGAAGCAGTAGTTTAAAATCTTGGTACCCCCCCCACCTCCAAAATTTCAGAGTTCTTCCCTTGTTAAAAGAAAATTCTTTAGACTACTATGCTTATATAGTATTTACCCACAACTTGTCAGATGTAAAGTCAACCATGATGATATTCTAGTTGACTTTTATCTTTAAAAATTTTTAACATTTGAAACCTTATTTTGAAGTTTGTAGTGAAGAGGTTTTCCTGCTTATCTATCCTGCATTTAGACAACACCCCAGCAAGGAAGCACCATGAAATAAATGTTTAATTGCTTCTATTCTAGTAGGCAAGTCTGAAGGCAGCTTAGTTAGCGAAGATTGCTGCTGTACAGTAGGACCATAGAACCCAGCTGTCCATTTACAGCTTGGGGACTGATGCCAGAAGCAGAGCGGCAGGGAAATACTGGAAATCTAGGCAGCTTGGCTGAGTGCAGATCACTTTATTTGGGGCAAATTTTCCGTTGAACCATACCCTCATTTTATGGATTAAAGCACGGAGGCGCCTGGGTGGCACAGTCAGTTAAGCGTCGACTCTTGATTTCGGCTCAGGTCATGATCTCAGGGTCCTGGGATCAAGCCCCGAGTCTGGCTCCATGCTCAGCGCGGAGTCTGCTTGTCCCTCTCCCTCTGCTCATTCCCCTCCACCCTTCCCCCTGCTCGTGCTCTCTCTCTCAAATAAATAAAATCTTAAAAACAAAACAAACTTTAGGGGCGCCTGGGTGGCTCAGTTGGTTAAGCGACTGCCTTCGGCTCAGGTCATGATCCCGGAGTCCCTGGATCGAGTCCTGCATCGGGCTCCCTGCTCGGCAGGGAGTCTGCTTCGTCCTCTTACCCTATCCCCTCTCATGTGTTCTCTCTCTCTCCTTCTCTCTCTCTCAAATAAATAAATAAATAATCTTTAAAAAAAGAAAAACTTTAATTTTTTAAAAGATTTTATTTATTTATTTATTTGACAGGGAGAGACACAGCGAGAGAGGGAACACAAGCAAGGGGAGTGTGAGAGGGGAAGCAGGCTTCCCGCTGAGCAGGGAGCCCGATGCGGGGCTCGATCCCAGGATCCTGGGATCATGACCTGAGCGGAACGGAAGGCAGCCACTTTAACGACTGAGCCACTCGGGCACCCCAAACAAAAACAAAACAAACTCTTGAGTTAAAGCACAAAACCACAATCCAAGGCAGGTATTCTAGAGCTTAATCATGATTTGGCTCCCCTTTCTGCATTAGTTCCTAGCTGCTGTGACAAATTACCACAAACTTAGTAGCATAAAACAACACAAGTTTGTCACCTCAGAGTTCTGTGGTTTAGAAGTCCAAAATCAAAGTGTATATGTACAGTTGTGTTCTTTCTGGATGCTCCAGTAGAGAACCTGGTTTTTTGACTTTTGCAGTTTTTAGAGGCTGCTCTTTCATCTTCAAAGCCTGCAACAGCTGGTCAAGCCTTTGTCATATAGCAGCATTCAGACGTTGACTCTTCTGCTCCCTCTTCCATCTTTTCACAACTCTTGTTACTTATAGTGGGCCTACCACATAATCCAGGATAATCTCCCTATTTTAAGGTTAGCTGATTAGCAAACTTAATTCCATCTGCGTCCTTAATTCCCTCTTGCCATGTAACATATGCACAGGATCCAGGGACTGGGCCATGGGCATCTTTGGGGGACCATTATTCTGCCTTCCATACTTTCCCTGGTTCAAGTTATTCAGGTTTCATTCATTCAATATGGTCATTTTACTGAGTATTTAATATTGGTTAGTAGGCACTGGAGCTTATACAAAAGAACAGGGTACTATCTTGTCTATACTTAGCTGACAATTCATGAAAGCAAGATGAAGGCAGAAACCATAAGTAAGCACCCTTCTTTGTATACGGGTGCAGTGGAATCCATTGTCTTTTCTTCGTAGCATATATACTTATGTTGGTGATGATAAATTTTTACTACGAAAACAATGTGGTATCGTGAAAAAGGTTTTTAGGACAGGCACAGTTAAAGATTTTATTTGAGAGAGAGAGCACAATCATAAGTGGGGGGAGAGGCAGAGGGACAAGGAGACTCCCTGCTGAGCAGGGCTCAATCCCAGCACCCTGAGATCGTGACCTGAGCAGAAGTCAGACGCTTAACGGACTGAGCCACCCAGGCACCCCAGGTAAAGTGAAATCTAAAGATAAAGTTTCTGGACTTCTCTGAGCCTCAGGCTTCTCATCTGTAAAATGGGGATTAGGATGATATACCTCAAAGTGTTATTAAAGCAGGAACACATGCTCTACTGTTATGGCATTCCACAAATGTTTCTCTTTCCCTTCTCAGATTTTAAGTATCTAACATTCTTTTAACATTTCCACTACTTACATTGCACTAGGGTTATAAAAGAATGCACAAGAAGTGTTAGACCTAGTCCCTGCCATCAAATTAAAAATGTTGGTAGGGTAACACATTTGCATATACGACACAATTAAAGAAAGATCAAAGTAAACCTAGATAGGCTCCATGAAAGAGCTGAGACTTAATACATGGTTAGGAAAAGCAAACATACAGTGAGGTCATTAAAGCTGACTTCCTCTTTACCTTAAAAAATACAGAGCAAACAAACAAAACCTGATCCATACATTGAAATGTGGAAAGGGGGGTATGTCTACTCGAACTTGAGAGCTTGAATAGGGCTTTAAGCTCAGTCTAGTAGAGTGATTTTCAAACTGTTTCCTGGATCCCTACAAGCCCACGGAAGTGAAGGAAAGGGAACCCAAGGAGATCCCTCCGGGAATGTATTCTACTTTACCCTTTGGATGAAACTAAAAACTAGATTAGGCAGACTTCGGGTTTTGACAGCTCATAGTTCTCCTGAGTTCCCTCATCGAGAAAAAGTAGGTGTTGGGGCCAAATGTTGATAAAGCAGCATCAGGAGCTGCAGAAATCTGCCAGGAGTCGGTTCGCACTGTTTCGTGAACCGCTTGGAGAACAGGACACACACTAGCAACTGCGCCCACAAAGCTGACCTGCACCAGGTCCGTGCACGGGAACACTCTCTGAAGGCCGATTTGGACTCAACTAATTTTTCTGCCCACTCGTACGGGTTTTTTTGGTAAATACCGAAGAAAAACAACTTTCTCAAGGACACGCAAGAACTGGAAGATCGAGCCCAGCACTGAACTAGAAATACGTGGTTTCTTTACCCTCTGCCTTCAAGCTGCCGGGCGAGGCTGAGGACGTATCACCCAGCCAAGGGGAACGGCGAAAGTGCTCGCACGCACCGTGCGGGTCACCGTGGCGAGAAACCCAAGCAGCCCAGGCTGGGCTTTACACCCAACGCAGAAAGGCGGCCAGCGCGCGGGTTCCCCGCGGGTCCGAGTCCGCCACACAGAGCCCGGAAGGAAGCCCCAGGACAGCCGCCGGCCCCAGGGCCTCACCCCTACCTCGCGGGGGCTCGGATCCTGCACCCTGCCCTCGAGGGCGCACCCCGGCGCCGGCTCCTTCCCCGGCGGGCGGCGCGGCGGGGGTCCCAGGGCCGCGAGCAGCACGCCCCGCCGGCAGCCGGCCGCTCTCCGCGCTTCCCGCAGAAGACGGGCGAACTCGGGCCGTTCGGCAGGAAGCTGCTCACCGCGCAGCCGCCGCGGCCTCCAACCGCCGGCCCGCGGAGGGGAGCCGGGCCGCCCTCGAGGCGCGCGCCGCGGCCCGGCGGCGGAGCGCGCAAGGCAGCGGCGGCGGCGCGGCGCGGCGGCCGGGGAGGTGAGTCGGCCCGGGCCCTGCCCGGCGCTCGCGCGGCTCCGCTCCTCGCGACAGCCCCGCCGCGGCGCCGGCCCTCCCTCCCGCTGCGGCGGCCGCGAGAATGGAACGGTCCGGCGGGGGGATTGTGGGAGGTGCGCGCGCGAGGGGCGGAGGGCATGTGGGGGGGCGGCGGCGGCGGCGGCGGCGGCGGCCGTGGCGGCGGTTGGTGGCCGTGGGGGCGGGGAGGGGGGGAGGAAAGAAGAGGCGGTGGAGGAGGAGGAGGCTGGGGCTCGCGCCGCCGAAGGTACGCGTGAGGGCCCGCGCCCGGCCGCCCTGACAGGGCCCGCGGGGAGCGGGGGCCGTGCGAGCGAGCGCCGACGGGCCGGCGGGTGCGCCAGGCGGCCGAAGGCGGGGGTCGGGGGGAGAGCGAGCGGCGAGCCCGGAGACCGTCCGGCGCGTGCGGGCGGGCGTGCGCGCGCTGCCGTCCGAGTCGGGGGCGGGGGGCCGGGGGGGCCGCGGGGAGGGGCTGGGGGAGGTGGGGGGCACGAGGCGCCCTTCGCTCGCGCCCGCCCTCCCTCCCGAGCAGCCGCCGCCGCCGCCGCCGCTCTGCCGCCGCCGCTCCCGCCGCCATTTTGGGTTCGCTTTGCGGAGGGGGAGCCGATCCCCGTCGCGCCTGCGGGACCGCCTCCCCTCGGCGGCCCCTGCTCAGCCCCACGCCTTTCCCTTCTCTTCGCTCGCGTTTCCGCCAGTCCGCGCACCGCGGGCCGCCTCCTGACAAGCGGCGGGGACGCGGAGGAGCCTGCTGGCGGCCGCCCCCCTTCCCCTCTTCCCTGCACTCTGCTCTCGCTCGGCCTCGGCCTCTGACACGGTGAGCAGAAGCGCCCGCGGAGGCCTCGGGCCTAAGTGCTCCGCGAGCGAGGCGAGCCTGCGCGGCCCGGGAGCCCCTGTCACCTCCCGGACCTGGACCTCCGCGGAGCGGCGGCGGGGGTGGGGGAGGGGAGGGCGGCGAGGGGATCCTGAGCGTACCGGGAAGTCCCTCCCGGCGGGGGGGAAGGGGTGTCCCTGACGGGCGGGCTCCCGGCCGGGGGAGGGGGCGGGAAAGTCGGCGAGCGGAGGCGGAGTCGCCCGGGCCCCTGACAGGTTGGTTGGCGCGCCGCGGGGGCGCGGCGGGGGCATCCCGGGCGCGGGCCTCCGGGGGCTCGGCCCGGCGCGCTCGGCCCTCCCGGGGCTGTAAGTTGAACGGCTGTCCTGGGAGTTCGGACGAGGACAGGCGTGGTTTGGGTCTGGGAGACCGACGGTGTGCCGGTGCCGAGCGGCTGTGTTTGTGTGTGCGTGCGAGGAGGAAAGTGTTCGGGAGAGTTGGCTCGGGTTTGTGCAAGTGTGCCGGAGATCCCCTCACGAGTTAGCTCATTTCTGAGCGAAAATCGGGGACGTTCCCTTCCGGCTGGCGCGCGTGTGGAGCGCCTTAGTGCTGCCTGGGAGAGAGGAGTCATGGCGGTACCGCGCACGGCGTGGCGTCTGTGTGTGCGGCCGGGGCCGGGGCCGGGGCCCGTCGTCGTGGCCGGTTGTGCTGTGGGGAGCTCCCCCGACGGGAGCGGGTGGTGTGCGCGAGAACCCCCGGCGTGTCTGTAACCGACCAGCGCCCGCGAGGCTGCGAGGAAGGACGCTTGGCGCAGAGTAAAGCTTTTCAGAAGGCTCCTTCTGTCTTTGTGATCCTACCCCTCCGCGTGGAAATGGTAGAAAGGGTAGAAGAGACGTTTTCTCCCGATTGTAAAGGAGGAAAGGGAGGCGTAAAGAGGTCCTTTTGCCAAGGTCACGCGCTTAAGTTGGTGACAAAGTTGAGGCTCGACCTCAGGGGGTGCGACTGCTTGCTCGTAGTCCGTTCACCGCACGCCTCGGGCGGCTCAGAGGTCTTGTCAGGCCAGTCCGGTTTCCGGGAAGATAGGGGCACAGGCGCCCGGCCGGATCGCAGCTGCCAGAGACGAGTCGTGTCGCACGTGGGTACGGATCATAGGTTGGCCTGTAGGGAGTGGGCATCCGCACCTAGATTATTTCTTGTGTGTGCGGGAATCAGGGCATTTCTGACGCTTAGCCTGTGGGAGGGAGGGAGGGATGTCTTGCACGGCTCAAGCTTGCACTGGAGCAGCTGGCGGCTTAACTTTAGATCTATGGGGGGGAGGACCTCCTTTCATTCATTCAGCACTTTACTGAGTAATTACTCAGGAAGTGGTCCCTGCCTGGGGGTGCGAAGAATCAAGGTGACCCTGTTGAAACAACCTGGGTGCGTATGACGGGACTTGTCTTGACAGTGGTAGGTTATTAAGTCCAGCAGGGAGGCCGAGTCAGTGTTGGAATTGAAACCAAAACTTTCCTAAAAAGTCTGTTCAGTTTGGAGGGAATTTACATATCCCAGACGTTTCTATGTGGAAGGATACAAGTCTGTTCACCAGTCTAAAAGCGTGGCAAGTTTGTGATACAGTGTACCTTCTTTGGCACTTTCTTCTGGCATTTATGAATAAACTGTTTTGGGGATCTGCGAGTTGTTGCTATACATTCCTGTGGATATTGGGCCTTTTTGGCTGAGCTGAAGGAGTTCTTTGAAGACTGATTTTGCAGTAAGGATCCCGTCAGTGAATATGAGGGAAAAATACTCGCACTAAGGCAGCTTAACTGTATTATCTCTGGAAAACAGAGTTTTTGATATGCTAGATTAGTAGTTCTTAAAGTTTTTTTGGGTCACTTATCCTTCTGAGAATCTGATGAAAGACGCTCACTGTTAAATGAGCATAAACACAATCACACAAATTATGCATACAATTTCAGGAACTTAAATTGTGATGAAGTAGAACCTTTTTATATTTAGGTCTCATTTGAAAGCCTTTTAAAATACATAGAGCTTTGTTTGGAGATGACGATGTTGGTATGAGTTTAAGGTGAAAGATTCTGTGACAGTTTTTGAGTGTGCTGAAAGTAAGGAGAACTTTAAGGTCATGTCTTTTATTTTTTATTCTTTTTTTTTTAACATATTTATTTATTTGAGAGAAAGAGAGAGAGAAACAGCATGAGAGGGGAGAGGGTCAGAGGGAGAAGCAGGCTCCCTGCTGATCCGGGAGCCCGATGTGAGACTCGATCCCAGGATTCCGGGATCATGACCTGAGCCGAAGGCAGTCACTTAACCAACTTAGCCACCCAGGCACCCTTATTCTTTATTCTTTACAAATTCATTTTTGCAGTGTTAGTACATGATTCTGAATTAGGTGGTAAGAAAATATATTGCTCAAATATTTATAGCTTTATTCTTTTCCTTTCTATTCTTAAACTTCTCTTTGCAGTTTTGCATTGGGACTGAAGCTTCTGAAGCTCATTTTACTGGAGTTTATGTTATGTATAACAAACATTATTGACTCAATTCTCTGCAGGAGACACAAAGATGAGTAATATATGGCCTCTGTCCCTGGAGAGATTCTAATCCAGTAGAAGCTAAGGATTCTATGATGGTGGAGTTTTCAAAAGGGCAAAGAGGAGGGAAGAATATTCCTGGAAGTCGAGGTTTCATGACTTAATTGCAGAGTTTTTGCTGTTATTAATTCTCAAGAAGCTATAAAGTCTTCCCACTCTCTATGCAACTTGTAGCTATGATATGTGTTTTGGTATCATCTGGTGTTTTTGAAAAGCAGGCACACTTTGGTTGCATTCCTTATCTTGTTTTCAATGTATTTCTGTGGTGAGTTTGTAACAAAGGTCTTAATGTCATTTTTTGGGGGTATGCATGCATCCAGGAAACTCTTCTGAGGTAAAATGCAGTAGCTGTTTGACAGACTACGCATGAATCCAATACTGGAAATTTAAAATAATCACTGTATTTTTAAAAGAACAAGAAATTCAGAAAGGTGTTTTGATAGCACAGATTACAATATTCGGTAAGATAATGGAAAGATCTGAAGAAAAATGGTGTGATTGTCTCTTCTCTTTATTGTCATGGCCTCTCTGTAAGAAGGTCTTGGAAATTTGTGAAAAGTTTAATATTTTCTCTAATTTTTACCTTGGGTAGTAAATTTGTGGGTTTTCAAAATAACATGTTATACACGTGTGTAGTGCATATAGGTACATATTTATATAGTCTTGGATGTATGAGATACTTCATTATTTAAAAAATAATGCTTGTGGGGCGCTTGGGTGGCTCAGTTGTTAAGCGTCTGCCTTCGGCTCAGGTCATGATTCCAGGGTCCCGGGATCGAGCCCCGCATCGGGCTCCATGCTCCGCGGGAAGCCTGCTTCTCCCTCTCTCACTCCCACTGCTTGTGTTCCCTCTCTCGCTCTCTCTCTCTCTGTCAAATAAATAAATAAATAAAATCTTTAAAAAAAAAATGCTTGTAATAATTACAAAAAATTATTCAGGATCTTTAAGGATCAGGTAATGAAAGCAATTTTCATGTCATATTTTTGAGTTGTGTTCTAAAATGTGGAGCATAACTTTATTTCTATATATCTTGCTAGGCATTGTGTCTTTATGGCATTAGAAGTACCACTTGAGGTTTTATCCTAAGTCTTGCAGGCCTACAAATAAAGAAGTGGCCACATTCAGTTCTGCCAAAATGATCTGCCTATACACAGTGGAGAAGTTTTACCATATCTGTAGGTGATGCATCTCCAGTTAAAAATTTCATATTTCTATTTGAGTTATGTGTGTTGGTCTGAGTCATTTAAAGGTAATATACAGTCTTACTGATGTCTGCTGTGAGGTCTACTTTGTGTCAGCCTTTCTAGAAGCATGAGATGTCTTAAACCTGGTTGCTGTAAAAGAGGGAAATGAAAGTAATTTTTGTTTTATTTTGAGTTATTTTGCTACTGTTTTAAAATTAGTTTTTTCTTTAAATTGTAATTTTTTTATATTTTGTATGGAGAGGCTAGCTTTTCAAACTTATTTGTTTTCTTAGTTAATGATAACTGTCAATCTTAATTTCATGTTTTAGAAATCAGTATTTTAGTGACTGCCTCATTGGGGGTGGTTAATGGTAGTGTGATATTGGCACAACATAATAAATTATAGATTTAAGTGATGACAGAAATTTAATAACCTTGTTATTTCAAGAGTTGTATTGCCTTCATTGAACATCTAACTTTTGTATATTTGAAGAATCTATAAAATTTATTTTAGCATTAATTGGTTTTGCTTTTCATAGTTTTTAGTCATTTGCTCTCAGACATACACAAGTTGATGACAGGATTGTATACTTTTTCCATTTTATTTTGTTCATTTTTTTAAATGTGGGAAATTTCAAACATACAGAAATGAAGGGACTAGTGTAGTGAGTTCTTATGTACTCAACATCCAGCTTCAGCAGTTACCACCACCCAGTTATCACAGTGTATATATCCCCATCTACTGGCCTCTCTGTTGCCTCCCCTCCCCTGCTTTGCTTATTTTGAAGCAAATCTTTCAGATGTTATATAATTTCATTCATAAACACTTCAGTGTATACATTCTTTTTACACTTTAATGGGGAATTATTTCTCCATAGTTAGGTCTATATAACTTTTTAAATAAAAGTATCTGATGATAAGTGGAATTAAACGACTTCTAATCTATTTTACCTGTCAATATGGATTCCCCCTGCAAACTGTAAGAAATGAAGGAGTAGAATTCACCTCACTGGGACGCCTGGGTGGCTCAGTTGTTAAGCGTCTGCCTTCGGCTCAGGTCATGATCCCGGGGTCCTGGGATAGAGCCCCACTTTGGGCTCCCTGCTCAGCGGGAAGTCTGCTTCTCCCTCTACCACTCCCCCTGCTTGTGTTCCCTCTCTCGTTATCGCTCTGTCAAATAAATAAATAAAATCTTAAAGAAAAAAAAAAATTCACCTCACTGCTTTTTAGATGTTTGCATTGAAAAATGCAAACAGTTCTGTGTTTGCCAGAAAAGCTGATAAGCTTTTTTCTAATATACAAGTGAGAAATAATGTGTCTCTTATAGTCTTTTTTTAAGTACTAGTAACAAGATGCTAAAAACATTTTTGAGTTCTTCTTGTTCTTGATTTTCTAACTGGATCTAATTACCACTAAGAAATCAGATAATACTGGTGATGTTGAACAGGAGCCGAAATTGGTCTAAAATCAGCTTGAACGGTATGAAATAACATTGTTTTGAATTTTGAAATTTTAATTGTGGTCATTTGAAAGTCCATACCATTGCTTCAGTTGTTAAATACAAACCATGGTACAGAACAGGGTAATCATGACTAGTATGGAAATATTGTAGAAAAAGAAAGTAAATATTCCTGTTGTTACAAAGATGTATCAGAATGTACAAATTTGAAGTGATTGCTGGTAAAGTAGAATTTAGCCTTCTATAAAAGGCTGACAGTTATAATTATGAATGTAAGTTCTATCACTAGTGAAACTTTGGTTAACTTATCTTTTGTTATAGCTTATGTTATAGTCCCATAGTAAATAAATCATGAATCTTTGACTTGTTTTACATTTTATCTTTTCCACACTTGATACCAAATCACTCTTCTCATTCCATCTTATTTGTCCTAAGACCCCAGGTGGACAGTGTCAGATTAAGAAAGTAGCTATATTGTTGGCCTCTTGATATAAGGGACATTATTTAGAATATGGAGGAGATATTCCTTATGATACGGTTTTTTAAATTCAGCACTAATGAAAATGAAAGCACCAGAATTTAAATGTTTACTAATACAAGAAGCCTAATAGGGCTGAATGGGGAGAATTTAAAAGATTGTCTTTGAAAGAAGAAACTGCTAACTCTGACATTTGAGGAAATGGGGGACTGAATCAATCATGTATAATAATTCCTGGATAAACAATATTATATGTAGTATAAAGGTCTTCAAAGAAGATTGGAGGATATAAATCACAAGTATAGATTACATCAAGTGAAGTGATAACATGTTAGGAAGTTAAAATTTAGATGCAGAAGCATATCAAAGAAAAAAGAGTAATTACCTTGCAACTACAAAGATTTAAGTTAATTTTGTGTGTGTGTGTGTAAAGAAAAAATGTTATATAAATGTAGGTAAAGTCAAAGTTTAATTCTGTTTATTTTTAATTTTTTTTTAAAGATTTTATTTATTTGACAGAGAGATAGAGAGCACAAGTAGGCAGAGGGAGAGGGAGAAGCAGGCTCTCCGCTGAGCAGGGAGCCCGATGCGGGGCTCAATCCCAGGACCTGCGGATCACGACCCGAGCCGAAGGCAGCCGCTTAACCAGCTGAGCCACCCAGGCGCCCCTTAATTCTGTTTAACAAGTATTCTTTCTGTGGCACCTGGATGGCTCATTTGGTTGAGCATCCGACTCTTGATTTCATCTCATGTCTTGATCTCTGCACTGGGCCTGGAGCCTACTTTTAAAAAAATAAAAAATAAAAACAAGTATTCTTTCTGTTCATCTCTCATTCAACCAACTAACATTTTTCCAATGCTTATCTCATTTCCATTTCTGTGCTTAGGTGTTGGGAGAAGATTTTTTTTTTTTTTCCTGCCTCAGAAAGTAGTGAATCTATGGGCGCCTGGGTGGCTCAGTTGGTTAAGCGACTGCCTTCGGCTCGGGTTGTGATCCTGGAGTCCCTGGATCGAGTCCCACATCAGGCTCCCTGCTCAGCGGGGAGTCTGCTTCTCCCTCTGACCCTCCCCCCTCTCATGTGCTCGCTCTCTCTCTCTCAAATAAATAAAATCTTAAAAAAAAAAAAAGTAGTGAATCTAGTAAGAGGAACATCATGTTAAACGTTATAATATACAGCGTAGTACATTTCTCCCAGGTAGAGAAGGGAAAAATTTATTAAATCTGTGGAGAGAAAGAAAAGGTTAAGGATAGCTTCCTGCAAGGGTAGGGGAAGAGCCGGGTCTTAAAGGATAAATACGAGGTACTCAGTAAGGCTTAGAGGGGGCATTCTAGGTAGGGGAAGATCATCTGCAAAGGTATGAAAATGAAAATAACATAGCAGAATGAGTTTAGGGGACTGCAATTTGGATCTGTACTTTCTACCTGTTTTCCTATGATTTCCTGTGTCTTCCAATACTGTGTAAGGTTGGGTTTTGTACTTAGAGATCATCAACAGAACAAAGGTGGAACTGTGTTCCATACACTCTTAGACAAAATAGTACTGTGCTGTTATTGTTAAAGGTAATTTTTAACGAAGATTAAAATCAAGAAAATAATTGTTTATGTTTTAGTTACTCAAAAAACTTTTACTAGAACATACTCCACTCCTTCAACATCTTAGTTAATGCGGCATTGATTATTATAATATGTATCCAGCCAAATAAAGACATTGTATAATTGCTTTTCTTAATAATGAACAAATGTCCCAGCCTTCACATTGGTATATTTCCCCTCAATTTGTTGAAAATCCTAAATAGTGATTAAGATCATGGAGTCAGAAATCGGATTGACTAGGCTCAGGTCCCAGTTTTGCTACTTACTGTATAATCTTTAGCAAAATCCTTATGGTCTTTGGTTTTCTTTTTTTAAGATTTTTATTTATTTATTTATTTGACAGAGAGAGAGAGAGAACAGGAACACAAGCAGGGGAAGTGGGAGAGGGAGAAGCAGGCTTCCTGTTGAGTAGGGAGCCCGATGTGGGACTCGATCCCAGGACCCTGGGATCATGACCTGAGCCGAAGGCAGACACTTAACGACTGAGCCACCCAGGCGTCCTGGTCTTTGGTTTTCTTGACTGTAAAATGACGATAATACTTAAAGCATAGGGCTGTTGAAAGATTGTACCAGATAATATGTGAAAAGTGCTTAGCATCATATATGTCATGCAGCAAGTACATAATACAGATATGCTACTATTATTAGTTTCTCTTATTTATTTCCTAAAAAGAGAAAACATTTTTAGGAAAGCAAATGATCTCCCTTGTATATGATGCCTGTAGGAGGTAAGAATACACAAAATACATTTTTGAAAGTATGTATAAACAACTTTGTTACATGTATATGTATTTTTTCTAATTCTCAATTTATGTTATCTTATTTTCCTTACCTATGAATTTTTTTGTGTTCTCCCACTTAACTCCAGACCAGGCTTTTGCTTTTTTTTTTTTTTTTTTTTTTAATTTTATGTTTAAGTAATCTCTGCGTAGACCCAACATGGGACTTGAATTTACAACCCCAAGATCAAGAGTCACATGCTCTATCAACTGATCCAGGTGCCCCGAGACTAGGCTTTTATGTTTGGCTGCTGCTTCTTACCAAATCAAGGACTTGTCTCCAAAGTGAACAGGAATATATCTTTCAGTGTGAAGTTTTTGGGGCGGAGAACCTTAAGTCTTTGAACTGAATTGGGTTTAGTTAGGACAGTTCTCTATTTATTAAAGATTTTATTTATTTGAGGGAAAGAGAGCATGCGCACACGCATGATGGAGGGAGAGGGAGAAGCAAACTCCCTGCTGAGCAGGGAGCCCGAAGTGGGGCTTAATCCCAGGACCCTGAGATCATGACCTGAGCTGAAGGCAGACGCTTAATTGACTGAGCCACCCAGGTGCCCCGGGACAGTTCTCTCTTTAAAGCTGATGAGCACTTCTTTGATTTTTAGGAGCCCAGTGTATTCTTCCATAGCAGAACCCATTGCTTTCACTATATCACCTCACTTTATTGTTTATTATGTGCTAGACTTTAGGATACAGTGATGAATGAACAAAATCAGGTCCTTGGGCATTTTCATTTTACTCTTCCAGATCAAGATGTTTTAGTACTGCTGTAATGTGCTGCCATCACATTGCATGTGGTTCAAGCAAGGTATTGAAAGAATGTCTTGGGATGGGATTATTTTATGCCAGAGCAAGTCAGTTCTAGGACAAAAATCTCTTCCTCTTGAGGATCTTTATTATGTGCCTGTGTTTAATCCAGGCAATCTACTGGACAGTTAGTCCTTTGGGATATCAGTAGATTAAGTCCTCTGTTCAGAGTCAAATAAAAACTAAAACGAGCATTCTGTCTCCTGTGCCTTCCAACAAGGAATATATATAGTCTTTCATTCAGTAAATATTAATTGTATACTTATGTTATACCAGCTATTGTTCTAAGCCCAGAGGGTAGTACAGCCCTGAAAAAAGAAGTAAAAAATCATTGCTTTCAGGGGTACCTGGCTGCCTCAGTCGTTGGAGCGTGCAACTCTTGATCTCGGGGTCCTGAGTTCAAGGCCATGTTGAGTGTAGAGATTACTTAAAAAAATCATTGGTAAGGGCACCTGGGTGGCTCAGTCATTGAGCGTCTGCCTTCGGCTCAGGTCATGATCCCGGGGTTCTGGGATCGAGCCCCACATAGGGCTCCCTGCTTGGCGGAGAGCCTGCTTCTCCCTCTGCCACTCCCCCTGCTTGTGTTCCCTCTCTCGCTGTCTCTGTCAAATAAATGAAATCTTGAAAAAAAAATCATTGGTGCTCACTTCTTGTAAGATATTAATAAATGGGTATAATGTCATAGCATTTCCAGGATAGGTGTAAAGGAAATGTAAACAAAGTAAGGGGATGTTCAGTGATTAGGGAAGTTCTTTGAGGCAGTGGTACTTGAGTAGAGACTTGCATGACACAAAGGGCCCCATGCAGCTGTCTGGGGTGTGAGCATAAGCCCTGAGGCAGTAGTATGTTTGCTGTGTTTAAGAAATAAGAAAGGGCTTGAACAGAGTAAACAAGGTGGGGATGAATGATAGGAAATAGGTAGAAGAGGTAGCCAGGGGCTAAATAACTTAGGGACTTGTAAGACTTGACTAACTGTGTAGATCTTATTCTAGACTTGATGGGAACCTGTTGGGAGGTTTGAACAGGGAAGTGACTTGATCTAATATATACACTTTGAAAGGCAAGAATGATGCAACCAGAGTGACCAGCTAGGCCATTGTGATATTTGAGGCAAGAGATGATTGTAAGTTGAATTTAGGGTGTTATCAGGGAGATGGATTTGGGATACATTTTTAAAGATGGGGGGATGATAACTTGGATTGGCTGTGGGGTCTGAGTCAAAGAGTAGTCAAGTTTCACTGCAATGATGGCCTCAATGTTGGGTGCCATTTACTGAAATTTGGAACACTGGGAGAGGCAGGTTTCAGGAGTGCAGAAATTAAGAATTTGGTTTGGATGTACTGACTTTGAGTTTTCTATTAAATGTTTCTGGTTGAGATACTGAGCAGGAAGTTTGATATATAAATCTCAGGATTGGGGCAAATATAAATTTGGTAGTTGATCAGGGTAGAGGTGCTGTTTAGAGCCATGGGACTTGATGAGATTACCCGGAGAGTGAGTGTAGATAGTCTTGAAATGAATTGTGGGGTATTCTTGACATTTAGAGGCACTTAATCAGTAATGCCAGGGCTGAAAGAATTGTTTGATAATTTTAGGAATAATACTTTCTTAAGAAAAACTAGCAAGTACTAATTAGTAAAGACAGACAAAAATAAAATGGTTAATGAACAGATTTATTTTAAATTATATTTTATTATGTTAGTCACCATACATTACATCATTAGTTTTTGATGTAGTGTTCCATGATTCAGTGTTTGCGTATAGCACCCAGTGCTCCATGCAGTACGTGCCCTCTTTAATACCCATCACCAGGCTAACCCATCCCTCCCCTCCCCTCCCCTCTAAAACCCTCAGTTTGTTTCTCAGAGTACATAGTCTCTCATGGTTCGTCTACAGATTTATTTTTTATCTGTTAAGTAGCTTTTTTATTGTGCTGCAGAGATCAGAACACTCATTTTATATGAAACTAAAAGCCAAAGTGCCTATTTTTACTAGATTACTCTGAAAAGATGGCCAGAATGGTCATTACCTTCCTAGATCTCCATTGTGGAGGGCAACATAAAGTAAAATAAATAAATATAAATTTATAAAATAATGAAGTTTTGGGGTGCCTGACTGGCTCAGTTGGAGGAGCATACAGCTTTTGATCCCAGGGTGGTGAGATTGAGCCCCATGTTGGATGTAGAGATTACTTAAATAAACTTTAAAAAATAATAATAAAATAAGGAGGTATCAAAAGACATGAAGCTTCTTACCCATTCACATGATAACCATTCCTGGCTTTGAAAATTTAGAGTGAGATCAAGCTGCCTCCTTTTCTTCTTTGGTCTATCACTGGGCATTGTTAAACCTTCCTTTAAAGAAGCTGGTTTTCATCTGTGGACTTACTGAGTCAACACATTATTATCTGAGAATACATGTGTAAGATCCAATACTTGAAGGTATTAGGGGCTTGTGAGGTTGACTTATTGCATATTTTGGGACATCTGGGTTTGGGTAGGTATCTATTTAAATGTATCTGAGGTGTCAAAAATGGAAAGGAATAGAAATTACAGACAAAAATCACAGCATGTAGGTTATTTTGTGTCATTGATTTAAAACCCTATCAGAAATCCTCTTAGCTACTGCATGAAACAGATACTCTCTTGCTTGAGTACATGACTTCACACTTGCCAGTCTACCTCTACCATTAGGAAAATGTAGGGCCCATCTGTTGAATTGGCACTATGCCTGAAAGGCCAGTAGTTTTGGACTTTGTCAGTCCAGGAAGAGAAATTAATTCCAGAACATTGAGGGGAAACATTTCTAATAACATATTCCCCAGGGTTTATCTGACATCTTGTTGCAATCTTATAGAAATCACCAGAGAATTCATGTATGTCCATCATGTATGATTTCTTTTTCCCATGTCAGAGTCAGAATCATCAGTTGTGTGCATTAGAGAGCCATTTCTTTTCCAAGTTAATGGTGTCCTTAGGAAAACACTACCAAAAGTTTCCAGATAGGTTAGACGTGATCTTCTTAAGTAGAAACTGAGATGTTTAAGATGGTAATATGATTTGGGATTCAGATAAGCCTCTCAAAATATTTTTAGATGAATCTATTCCACAAAAATCTGGAAACTGTTCACTGAGACTTAGGTGGTTCAAAGTGGCCATCTTCTAGTTTCCTGGGTATCCATTCTGTACCTTATCTTAGAAGCTGATTTCAAAAACAGAGGATCGTAACTCCTTTTGTGGTGGTGGTGGTGGTGGTGGTGGCGGTAGTTATGGGCCCCAATAAGAGTATGAAATCTTTGTACCCTTTCCCAAAAAGTGCATATATACACATAAAATTTTTGCTATATAATTTTGGGGAGTTTTTAGGTAATTCTGGTTATAGGCCAATACCCTTGTTTCATAGGCCTCTTAATTATGAATGTTATGGAATGACAGTTGCATTCTTTACATTTTGTTCAACAGTGATTGCTCTTAAAAACAGAAGTAAACACATAAGGACAGTGGTAGTTGTTTGTGGGGAGTGGTTTAAGTAAATCTTTGCTTCTGTCATCTGCACACCTACTTTTCCCCTTCACCATTTTGGTAATACAGTAATTTCTGGAGGATCATCAGTTAAAGCAGCATACCAATGTTAGAATGGCAGGCTGGGTATAAGAAAAGCAGTTATTCTTCAAAATGGGTAAAATGGCAGCAAAGTGAGAATTACCTCTCTGTGCCCCACCCTCATTGGCTTCCTTAGCTACATCCCACACACCTTTCTGAATGTAATTTCTAAATCCAAACCTGACTGTGTCTCTTGGCATAACAGACTGTTTGGCTCTTTCTTCAAGATCCTGTCTACCACTTCAGCTTTGTGTCTCGCTGGGTCTCTTACCCTTGTGCTTCAGCTTTTTGGAACCGTCATCATTCCCAAACAGTTTGTTTTTATCTCCATGACTTTCATGTTCCTCCCAGTGCCTGGCTGCTTAGGGAACACTACCCATCTTCTGAGACAAAGTTCAAGTTGATGCTGTGAAGCCTTACCTGGCCACCCTCCCCTCTTTTGGTGAACAATATGCACTCATTTCTCTTTGGCATATACCTAGGAGTGGAATTGCTGGGCCACAGGGTAAGCATATTTTTATCCTTTTTTTTTTTTAAGTTTTATTTATTTATTTGACAGAGAGACATAGTGAGAGCAGGAACACAAGCAGGGGGAGTGGGAGAGGGAGAAGCAGGCTTCCCGCGGAGCAGGGAGCCCGATGTGGGACTCCATCCCAGGACCCTGGGATCATGACCCGAGCCGAAGGCAGACACTTAACGACTGAGCCCACCTGGGCGCCCAGCATATTTTTATCTTTAGTAAATACTGTGAAACAGTTTTCCAAACTGACTGTCTGACTTTATAACTATACCAGGAATGTATAGGTGTTCCCTTTGTTCCACATCTTCACCAACATTTGTTGTCATTCTTTTTAATTTTAGCCATTTTAGTGGGTAATAGTATTTCATTGTGGTATTGATTGCATTTACCTGATTATTGGTGAGGTGTAGAGCATCTTTTAGTGCTTGTTGGATAATATATATTCTGAATGCAGTCCTTTTCTCCAATATATGCCTTCCACATAACATTATCCAATGTGTGGCTTGCCTTTTCACTCTCACGGTGGTTTCTTTTGATGAACAGAAGTTCATATTTTTTATAAAGAGGTATGTAGTTAGGAATGGGGGAAATGGAGAATTCCTTATCAACAGGTGTGAAGTTTCAGTCAGGCAAGATGAATGCGCTCTGGAGATGTGCTGTACAACATTGTGCCTATAGTCAACACTACTGTACTGCACACTTAAAAATTTGTTAAGAGGGTAAATCTCATGTTAAGTGTTCTTACCACAATAAAATAATAAAAAAATAAAGATGTGTGTAAATGTGCGGTAGTCCGTTAAATGGAAATGAACAGGAGAGGAATGTTTTAAGAAAATAGCTAGTCAGTAGTAGAATATTGGAGTTAGAAAGTATGTCCACAATTAATTGGGTTACTTTGCTCAATTTCATGTAGATATGAACACAACAACACTTTGAGAGATATCGACATATGGTAGCTATGTGTATTTCAAATCTTTTCAAAATATGGTTTTTTTGGATTTTTTAAAAAGATTTTATTTATTTATTTGTTTGAGAGAGCGAGCATGGAGGGGGAGGGTCAGAGGGAGAAGCAGACTCCCTGCTGAGCAGGGAGCCCGGTGCTGGACTCGATCCTGGACTCCAGGATCATGACCTGAGCCGAAGGCAGTCGCTTAACCAACTGGGCCACCAGGCGCCCTGTTTTTATTGGATTTTTGCTTAGTTATGAAACTAATACAAATTCTGTAACAGGTCAAGAAAAAATGTACATAATTTTATTTCCCTTTTACTTCCAAACCCCTAAAATAACCAGTGCTGTTAGCTGGTGTATAATCATTTGTACTTATTTCTGTATGCATAAAAATACATATGGTTTTTTTTTTTCTATTCCTTACACATATAACATCATGCTTGCTCTTTTACTGAAAAATGGCAGAAGTGGTTTTGTTTTTGTTTTTTTTTAAGATTTTATTTATCTGACAGAGAGAACACAAGCAGGGGGAGTGGGAGAGGGAGATGCAGGCTTCCCGCTGAGCATGGAGCCTGATGCGGGGCTCGAGCCCAAGGCCCCAGGACCATGACCTGAGCCAAAGGCAGATGCTTAACGACTGAGCCACCCAGGTGCCCCATCAGACATGGTTCTATATTTGTGTGTGTGTATGAATATATGTATATCTTTTTTTTTTCCTGTGGCCACATTAAGCAGTGCTATAATAAATCATTTATTAGTGCTTTTGTTTTTCTATGATAAGAACCTCAAAATTGCTATTGAAGTCTGAGAGTATGTAAAACTTAAAATTGTCATAGATGCTGTAAGTAGTGCTTTCCAGAATAAATGATGGTGGCCACCAGTGTTTATTTGCCTGTATACTCTGCTAGTAGTAGTTGTTGTCAGTGTTTAAAATTTCAACCAGGGCGCCTGGGTGGCTCAGTTGGTTAAGCGACTGCCTTCGGCTCAGGTCATGATCCTGGAGTCCCCGGATCGAGTCCCGCATCAGGCTCCCTGCTCGGCGAGGAGCCTGCTTCTCCCTCTAACCCTCTCCCCTCTCATGTACTCTCTCTCTCTCAGATAAATAAATAAATCTTTAAATAAATAAATAAATAAATAAATAAATAAATAAATAAAATTTCAACCAAACCGATGAGTGAAAACTGTCTTGTTTTAACTCATACCTCCCTGACTACTAGTGATATAGTGCCTCTTTTTATGTTTCTACTTGATTATTTCCATCTTTTCTGTGATTGCCTGTGCACATCTCTCGTATTATATCATTTCTTACTTACCAGTTTATAGAATAACTCTTAACCTTACTGATCTATAATGTTTTTATATAATCAAATCTGTCAGTATTTTCCTTTATGGCTTCTAGTTTCTTGATTTGCTTATGAAGGTTTCTCTACAGTAGGCTATAGAAATATTCACAAAGGGGCGCCTGGGTGGCTCAGTCGTTAAGCGTCTGCCTTCGGCTCAGGTCATGATCCCAGGGTCCTGGGATTGAGCCCCGCATCGGGCTCCCTGCTCCGTGGGGAACCTGCTTCTCCCTCTCCCACTCCCCCTGCCTGTGTTCCCTCTCTCACTGTGTCTCTCTCTGTCAAATAAATAAATAAAACCTTAAAAAAAGAAAAAAGAAATATTCACAAAAATCCTTCAGATACTTTCATTTTCGCATATAGCTCTTAAATCCATGAGGAAATTATTTTTTAGTGTAACTTGAAGAATGGATCTTTGTCTTCTCCAAATGAATAGCCAGTTAGGTCAACATGTAGCAACATATGTCAAATAAATCAGCTTGTTGCCATGTTGAAAGCTATTAATTGAAAAAAGTTTTTACAAGATTACCACTAGCCCACATTTTGTTTTTATGCAAGGAAAGGAACCCCTTCCACAAGGTACCTTATTTTGATCTGCCAGAAAATTTTTAAAAGGCTTCATTGAGATGTGTTTCGTGTCCTATATAATCTACAATTTGAAGAGTACAATTCAGCCTAGGTGCTGTTGTTAAGCGTCTGCCTTCGGCTTGGGTCATGATCCCAGGGTCCTGGATCGAGCCCTGCCATCGGGCTCCCTGCTCAGTGGGAAGCCTGCTTCTCCCTCTCCCACTCCCCCTGCTTGCGCTCCTGCTCTCGCTACCTTTTTCTCTGTGTTAAATAAATAAATAAATAAATAAATAAATAAATAAATAAAATCTTAAAAAAAAAAAAAGTTGGGGCTCCTAGGTGGCTCAGTCGGTTAAGCGTCTGCCTTCGGCTCAGGTCATGATCCCGGGGTCCTGGGATCAAGCCCCACATCGGGCTCCCTGCTTGGCGGGGAGCCTGCTTCTCGCTCGCTCTCTGCCTGCCACTCTGCCTACTTGTGTTCTCTCTCTCTGTCAAATAAATAAATAAAATCTTTAAAAAAAAAAAAGTGTACAATTCAGTGGTTCTTGGTATATTCACATAGTAATACAACCATCACCACTACCTAATCTTAGAACATTTGATCTTGGTGTCCATTAACTAGTGGTCACTCCATCCCAGACATTCCCCTTTTCCCCATGCGTAGGTAACCATTAATCTACTTTTTTTCTCTATGGATTTTCCTTTTTTGGACATTTCGTATAAATGGAATCCACAGGTTGTCTTTCGGAACTGGCATCTTTCATTTAGCATAATGTTTAAGATACATCCGCATTGTAGTATGTACCAGTGCTGCTTTCTTTCTTTCTTTTTTTTTTAAAGATTTATTTACTTATTTGAGAGAGAGAGCGCACATACATGTATGAGTGGGGAGAAGAGCAGAGGGAGAGAATCTCAAGCAGACTCCCCACTGAGGGTGGACACCAACACAGGCTCCATCTCAGGACTCTGAGATCATGACCTGAGCTAAAGGCAAGAGTTGGGCACCTAACTGACTGAGCCACCCAGTTGCCCTGGACTTCATTCTTCTTTATGGATGAATGACATTCCATTGTATGGATAATGTTGCTGTGAACATTTGTATACAAATTTCTGTGAACATATTTTCGTTTTTCTTGGGTATATACCTAGCAGTGAACTTGATGGGCCATCTGGTAACTCTCTTTAACCTTTTGAGGAACTGCCAAACTGTTTTCCAAAGTGTCTGCACCATTTTACATTCCTATTCATTTCTCCACAGAAAATTTTTATAAAAAACAAATGTAAGATATTTACAATGTGAGTGGTGCCCTTTTGAAGTGGCTCTTTTGTTTAATGTGAAACCACGTGCATTGGCCCTGAGTTCACAGTCCCTAACCCTTGTCAGAATACAATAATTCATTTATGGGAAAATCTGATGTAACTTTTACTTCCCTCCTGTTGCCATTTTAGAATTCCCTAGGGGTAGAAATCAACATCTCTATATATTCCTTTCCACTACAGCCCCATTCCACCTTTTTTTTAAAAAAACAAAAACAAAAACAGAGTTAAGTGTATACATCTGAGCTGTGTTAACTTTACTTCTCAGGAAGAGCTAAGCAAGGTTTGATTAGATTATCCATGTGACACTCGGTGAGTATAATTTTTTTCCCAGGATTTAGCTTTGGGAATGCTTTTTTTTTTTAAAGATCTTTATTTATTTATTTGAGAGAGTGAGCCAGTGAGAGAAGCAGGCTCCCTGCTGAGCAGGGAGCCCGACGCAGGGCTCGATCCCAGGACCCCGGGATCATGACCCAAGCCGAAGGCAGACACCCAACCGACTGAGCCACCCAGGCGCCCCGGGAATGCTTTCTGTGTGTATTTTCCCTGTGGCTTACTAATTGTAATTTATGTCTCCTATTTGACTTTCTTGTTCTGACTGTCAGAATTAGTTTGTTGGTATAATACAGTATTTCCTTGGTCATGAGACATAGTCTTTTCTCCCAGTTTTATGTTTCTGAAATTAGGAAATAACACAATTGATAATTATATTTAATGTGGTAGTGGTTAAAAATTTTTTCTCCTGAAAATGCGGTCAGTGATTCATGAACCCTTCTTAAATTACTAGCATCTTGGAATTTAAGAAATATGTACCGTACGTAAGTGTGAAAACAGCTAGATTTATTGGTGATGAGTGCTTTGAAAGTTAGGAATTATTGGTGGTTGTCACTCTGTTTTAAATGAATGTTGTTCTGTAGTTGAGTATAGAAAAAAAAGCTTTGTCCGGGGCACCTGGGTGGCTCAGTCGGTTGAGCATCCGACTCTTGATTTCAGCTCAGGTCATGATTTCAGGGTCATGGGATTGAGCCCCACTTTGGGCTCTGTGCTCAGCGGGGAGTCTGCTTGAGATTCTCTCCCTTTCCCCCTCCCCCTGCTCGCATACCTCCTCCTCTCTCTCTCAAATGAATAAATCTTAAAAAAAAGAAAAAAGCTTTATCCAACTCTGTAAGTGTAGTTTATGTTATATAAATTATTTAGGAACATAGTTCAAGATTTCTTGGTATCTTTATGAAGATAGTCTAGCTTTTTGTGATTTCAGTGATTTGTATATCAGTGATTCAATATAAAACATCTTAAGGCAGTTAGTACACTGCTTACCCTTTTACTTTTGAAGAGCAGATTACATGGTGATATACATAGTGCTTATTTTTAAAATCATAATAACAGTGTAAGATTATATAATACTTAAAGAAAAATGTCAATCCTTTAGTATTTTTATTTTTGTTTTTTATTTTCATTTTATTATCTTTTAGTTTTTGTCTACATATGTAATTTAAAATGTAGTATTATGTATGTTTTCTTATTCAGTTAGTAGATATTTATTGAATACCTTTTATGTTCCGGGTACTTTGCTAAGGATATTGCAGCAAATAAGGCAGTCAGGATTCTTATTCTCATGGAACAAATGCTGTAGTGGAAAATATGGGTATTAAGCATATAATTTACCCCAAAAAAGCATATAACTTACTATGATGATGAGTGTTAAGAGACTTAGAAGATGCTGCATGAGCACTTAACAGGGAGCTCTCCCTTAATCTAGCAGGGAAATGACATCAGATTATTTTTTAAATCATATTTCTAAAAAAATATTTTAAATAAATTTTTTAAATCATCTTTCTAGCTGCATCTTAGAGCAGGGATTGGAGGAGAACAAGGTGGATATACAGAGAAGTTAGAAAGCTGCTATATTCTGTGTAAGATTTGTTGTTGTTTTGGACAGAATGGCAGTGGACTTAGAACTGGGTGTAATCAGAAACTATTTTTGTGGAATTCACAAGTTTTGGTGTTAGGGTCACGTTGGGAATAGGGGAGTGAGAGGAGGCAAGGATGACCGCCAGGTTTCCAACTTGAGCAACTGGTGGTACTGTGCTTACTTAGCTAATAAGATATATCCTAAGAAATAGGATGGTCATCCATAAGATGTATGATGAAAGAGTATAAAAGCTAGGGCAAATTAAGATACATAATGTGCTGTAATTTTTTAAGATCTTATATAGTTAATTTATATCTGTTTTCTTACTGTTGAGAAATAGAATAATGATTACAGTCTCTTACTATGTTTGATAAGGACCACAGAGAAGACAAAAATTTATCACGGATGAGAAAAACTATACTTAAGCTAAAAATCTGCCAACATTGTTCAATCTGCAATGTGATAATTTTAGATAAATGTACTTACCCAAAAAGAAAGAAAAGTTATTCTTACATATTAGAGTTAATATAAAATATCTTTCTTATCAGGTTGAAAAAAAAATTGTAAAACTCTCTTATATGTTTATAGAGTGTCATCATACTGCCTCCTTCTGTGTATATCATATGTGCATGTGTTCCTGGCTGTCGGCTTGACCTTTCTACTTAAATGTTTCACAGACATCTAAAATTTAACATACTTACTGAATTCTTAATCTCATCCCAGCAGACAACTTTTATAACGTCAGCCACATGAGGGCAGGGATTTTTGTGTTTTTGCACTGCTATGTCCCCAGTTCCTGTTACATAATGGTCACTTGGTAAATAATTTGTTGATGGAATGTCTAAATGGTACTACCATACAATTCACCAGTTGCTTACGTTTTCAATTCTCTCCCTCCTTTCCTGCATCTTGCTGAAAATCAAATCAGTTACACCTTTGAAGTATCTCCTAATGCCTCTTTTGCCTGGCTGTTTCCTACTCAGACTGGGTCTCAGCTTAAAGTTAATTATTTTTCTAAGATATATTCCCTGTTACTCCAAGTTTCCTTGATATACTACCTCATATTTCAATACCTTCACATTTATTATAAGTTGTAATCACATATTTAAATAATTAGTCAGGGGCGCCTGGGTGGCTCAGTCGTTAAGCTCAGGTCATGACCCCGGTGTCCTGGGATCGAGCCCCGCATTGGGCTCCCTGCTCCGCGGGAAGCCTGCTTCTCTCTCTCCCACTCCCCCTGCTTGTGTTCCCTCTCTCGCTGTGTCCCTCTCTGTCAAATAAATAAGTAAAATCTTTTTTAAAAAATTTAAAAAATAAATAAATAAAAATAAATAAATAAATAAATAATTGGTCATTTATCTGCCTCCCCCTCTAAAATTTAAAGTTCATAAGACTTAGGACCATATTGAATTATTTATAACTATTTCTACAGTGGGTATCACAATTCCCAAAACATATTTTAGGCTCTCAGAATATTCACTGAATGAAGGGATAGATTAAGGATGATGAATGCATAAAGGAAATGATAATCATGGTTGCAGAGGTAGTTGGAGAGCCAGTAGAATGTGTGATCATAGAAGACAAGCAAGAGTTTCAAATAGCAAGTATGCTAGATGTAACAGAGAGGAGTAGTAAGACCAGGAATGAAAATGATCTTTGGGAGGCAGCGTAACATAGTATTGAGAGGAACCAGCAGACCTGGGCTCAAGCTTTTATTGATTATTAACTTGTTTTTTCATCTCTGAAAATGGAATAATAATAGTAACTGAGGTAATCTGTATAACATTAGCATAGAGCTTTGCAAATATAAGAGGTCAGTAAATTTTTAGGTATGTAATTTTTTTTTTTTTTTTTTAATTTAACTAATGCATCCACTGGAAGGACTCAGTTTTGTAGTATTTAAAAAAATACATAGTAGGGGCGCCTGGGTGGCTCAGTCTAAGCGTCTGTCTTCGGCTCAGGTCATGATCCCGGGGTTCTGGGATCGAGCCCCACATCGGGCTCCCTGCTCTGTGGGAAGCCAGCTTCCCCTCTCCCACTCCCCCTGCTTATGTTCCCTCTCTCACTGTGTCTTTCTCTGTCAAATAAATAAATAAAATCTAAAAAAAAAATTAAATAAAAAATACATAGTTGATTTTATATTGCCTTGCTAAATAGTGTTTTATCAAAGTATGCCTATTCCCTTCCAACCTGTTATGATAGACAAGGTATGTACACAAAATGGTCTCCAAACTTAGTTGAATTGTTTTCCATAATGGTTTGGTATCTCACAGACCAGAGCACTGTGTTAACAGTGAATTTGTTTATTTTTATCAGATCCGTTGTTTGTTAATTGGATGTGAGATTAGTATGGGAGGTGTGGGTGGGTAGTAGTCATCACTTCATAGAGGGAATAGGGTATGAGGTAAAAACAAGTTTGAGCAATTCCTGTTCAAAAGTTTTATGTTTGTATTGCTTGCCCAGGTATTGTCATATTGCAATAATATATGAATATATAGCAATAGAGCATTCATAAATCACTATGAAATGTGATTTATTTTGTATATTTATAGGTAGTATCTAATATGTTGTTAGGTTATCATGCTTTGGGGCACCTGGGTGGCTCAGTCAGTTAAGCTTCTGCCTTCAGCTCAGGTCATGATCACAGGGTCCTGGGATGGAGCCTGGCATCCCGCTCCTTGCTCAGATGGGAGACTGCTTCTTCCTCTCCCTCTGCCTGCCGCTCCCCACCCCCACTTGTGCTCTCTCTCTCTCTCTGTCAAATGAATAAATAAAATCTAAAAAAAAAAGATTATCATGCCTTGTGTTGATATAATGTATATATCCTATTAATACAATTAGAAATTTTCTCTCCTTTTTTTTAGATCTCATTTATTTGAGAGTGCGTATGTGTGCGCACGAGTTGGGGGGGAGGGGCAGAGGGAGAGAGACAAGCAGACTCCACTGAATGCAGAACTACCCAGGCACCCTAGTAATTAGTAATTTTCTAAAAAGCTTGTTCACAGATAAAATGATCTCAGTGAAAGGGCTTCATGATATAGATTTAGTGTTAGTTTCCCTTGAATTTGGACTAGACTGTTCTGGATTGTTTCAGTGATTTGAAGATATCCTGTAAATCCCAACGTTGCATGTGAGATGAATGTTGAATTTGTCTCTTAGAGTAAAGAGATTCTAGCAGTCTTAGTTCTGTGTTTCCCCTTGGAACTATATTTTGCCTTGAATATATTGTAGTAGGAACCAGAATACATTGTATAACAACATGGCATCCTTGTCCCTGGATAGAAAACCTAGATTATATAGATACCTTTCCAAAAGCTTAAAGAGTATCATTCACAAAGAATACTGTTTTCAGAGTTCAGTATCAGAATTCTGGCAGCTGGTGTAGGGACTGGTTTTCAAGCAGTTTACATTTAGCAGATAAAAAGCATTCTTTGTTGTGAAGTATCTTCAGAATTTGGATTTATCTTTACTAGAAACACTTAAATTTTGGTATGTAGGGTTTGCCAATCATGCTTTTCCAGTCTCACTGCCTAGATGGATTCACAAAATATGCCCTTAGGCATACTGTTCTTTTTCCTCTTTGATCAAGTTAGGGAAACATATTTCTCTATTCTTACATACATTTCTGGGGTAGTGATCAGTGTTTTCAAATTAATTCTTTTTTAGTTTGTTGATATTTATATAATAATCTGTGTCACTGAGATTCAGTTTTTCCATTTTAAAATGAAGAGAATCATGCTCTCCAAACCCTTCTCTGTAGTGTGTTAAAAGTAAGTGCTGGTAAAAATGCTTTTGAGTTCTTTGGAGGAAATACTGAAGTTCTGCTTCACATTTATACATATATATATGAAGAGTTCTGGATTCCTTCATTATGAAAAAAATGTAGGGAAATTTAAATGGATATAAAAGCAGTTGTTTCTGTGTAAATTATTTGTTTTTATTCTAGAACAGATTTGTTTTCATGACTAACCAAAAAAATACATGGCAGGTGTATTAGTTCACCACTAGTAATATGAAACCCAGGATGGGTATTAGAAATTAAGAAACATGCAGTGCCTGGGTGGCTCAGTCCATTAAGTGTCCAACTCTTTTTTTTTAAATTTAAGATGTATTTAGTTATTTTAGAGAGAGAGAGAATGGCAGAGAGCAGGGGGGAGGGCCAGAGGAAGAGGGGGAGAATTTTCAGCCGCTGAGCATGGAGCCAGACTCGAGGCTTGATCTCATGGCCCTGAGATCATGACCTGAGCTGAAGGCATATGCTTAACCTGCTGAGCCACCCAGGTGCCCCAAGTGTCCAACTCTTGATCTCAGCTCACGTCTTGATCTCAGGGTCGTGAGTTCAAGACCTGTGCTGGCCTGTACACTGGGCGTGGAGCCTGCTTAAAAATAGATAAATAAGAAACAAGAAAGAAGAAAGAAAGGGGAGAAAATGACTAGAAAATAAAAAATTAAAGCCAGTAAGATACATCCCAGAAAAGACATGCAATTAATTCAAATACTTACTGAACACCTACATGCCAGCTCCGGTTTTAGGTGCTAGGACATTACATTGAACTAAACTGACAAAAATCCATTTCCTGGGGGCACTTTACATCCCAATGGAAAGACATCCATAATAAATAAATACATTGTACACCAGATGGTAAGAAGAGCCATGGAGAAAAATAAAACAGGACAGAATGTTAGAAGAAGATGGTGCGATAAGTGTTTTTCAGTTTTATAAAGGATTGTCAGAGATTGCCTGTTCTATAAGGTTACATTTAGGTAAAGGTGAAGGACATGAAAGAGCAAATCGTGCAGCTAGTTATCTGGGGAAGGAGTGTTCTAGTCAGGCAGAATAATAATTGCAAAGGCCCTGTGGTAGGAGTATTTTACTTTGAGAAACAGAAAGAGGAGACCTCTGCTCCCCACCCCCCCTTCTTGGAACTAAGTGGGGAGTTTGGTAAGAGGTGGAAGAGAGGTAGAGTGGATTGTACAGCAGAGTAAATAGGGCCTTTAGGCCATTGGAAGGACTTTGACTTCCATTTTGAGTGAGGTGGGAAGCCACTGAAAGGGTGTTGAGCCCAGGAATGACATGATCAGACACAAGCTTTTAAAGGATCACCTGGCTGCTGACTTGAGACGACTAAAGAGATACAAAGGGCTGAAGCAAGGAGCGAGCCAGTGAAGAGACTTCTGCAGTAGTCCAGGTGACATATTATCACTTGGATCTGAGTGGTAGCTGTTAAATTAGCGAGAAATAGAATGTGCATGTATTTCGAAGGTAAAGAAGACTGCTGACTAAATGGACATGTGAGGCATGAGAAAGAGGAGTTAAGGGTGATGAGGAATTTTTAGCCTAAATATTTCTAGCTGGAGTTGCATTTATTTACTGAGATGAGGAAGCCTGTGGGAAGAACAGTTGGGGGGGATGAGGCAGAAGATGAACTGATTTTAAGGAGGCTAAACTTGCAGTGTCTGTCTAGTAGACATCTAGGCAGTGTGTCAGGTAGGCATTTAGATACAGGATTCTGGAGTTCGAGGAAGAGGTCCCACCTGGTCTCTATCTAGTGATAGAAATTTGTGAATCAACAATGTTAGATGGACTTTGAGGCCAAAAGTTTGGATTTGGGCATTTAGCAAGTAAGTGTAGATGGGGAAGGGAAGAGCATGCCCTGGGGTGTGCCAGTGTTTAATGTTCAGGGAGAAAAGGAAAAACTGGTAAAGGAGACTGAGGTTGACTAGCCAGTAAGGCAGAAGAATCCAGAGAGGGCTCCTGGAAGTCAGTGCAGAGACGATGGGGCTGTTCCACTGTGTCACATTCTGTGGCTAGGTCAAGTAGAGGACTAAGAACTGACCGGTGTACTTAGTAGCATGGAGTACGTTAGTGACCTTGACTAGCAGTTTATTTGGAGAGGTGGTGGTGAAAGTGTGATTGGTGCATTCCAGAGAAAAAAGGTGAGGATTTAGAGATGGCAAGAATGGACTGCCCTTTGAAGAAGTTTGGTTATAAGAGGGGGACAGAGAAATGGGAAGCTGGTAGAAGATATGGGGTCAAGAGGAGTTTTCTTAGATGAGAAATTATTGTAGTATGTTTTCATGCTGATTGGTATCATCTAGAGGAAAAATGAGAAATGGATGATGCAAGGGAGAAAGGATAGTTGCCCTAATAAAGCTCTTGAGAAGGCAAGGAGAGGGTAGGTTTTGGTGCTCAAGTGGAGGGGTTGGAAATATATGTATTTTTTAATTATTATTATCTTTTTAAGCAGGCTCCACACCCAGTGTGGAGCCCAACATGGGGCCTGGACTCACAACCCTGAGATCAAAACCTGAGCTGAGACCAAGAGTCAGATGCTTAATCGACTGAGCCACCCAGGTGCCCCACTATATTATGGTAGTAGGGAAGGCAGAATCTATAGGAATAGACACACAGGAGGTGGGTCAGTATAGTGGGGGCTTGTGGCAGTTTTCTTCTGATTGTTTCTACTGCCATCATCAGATTGGAAGCAAAATCAGTGAGGGTGGAGATGACTTCAAGTAGCTGTGTGGGGGAGTGGCGGATTAGGGAAATAGGTTTCAGCACTAAGGGTCCAGTTGAGGTTAGCGTTCAGGAATGTAAAGTGAGATCAGTGAACATGATTTTTCTTAGACCAGCTTTGATGGTACAGAGACAGAAGGAGGTATAAGATATAATTTTGAAGCTGTTACTAGTGCGATTAAGATATTGTAGTAAGTTTATAGAAAACTACCTCTATGAAATACATATAATAAACATATAAGATAAAACTTGTATATAGGACTCTTATAACAGAAGGTGAACTCATGTAAGAAAGGAAAGGAGAAACATTTTCTAAATGCCAGATATTATGTTAGAAGCTATAGGGGCCTTAAAATTCATTCATTCAGCTATTTATTCGATACTAATATATGTGCTGTTCATCATTCTGGGTGCTGGAAATATAGTCGTGAGCAAGCCAGAAGAGGTCCCTACCCTCATGAAGCTTAACACTGTAATTATTTGGGGATGTAGTTGACAAATTTGGAAGAAGGAGGAAAAAAAGCTGATTACTCAGATTGTGATCCTATATGGATAATAGGTATTCAGGGAAGGATCAGGTCAATGCAAGCTTAAATGCAAGTGTTAAAACGTAAGTCCACAAAGCATCATCCAAAAATTTGTTTTTTGCGTAGATTGGGTTACTTCCACAGTGGTGTTTAGAGTAGCACTCCTTCATCAAGCACAGTAATACTTTTGCATTGAAATGTATGACTATTCACAAAAATTGTGGTGATTAAGACCCAAATGGATCCAAATCAGGTCTGGTCAGGTTTTGTCCTTAGTGAATTATGAAAAAGCTTCTGGTTCTCAGAGTTTTAAATTTCAGGATTATGAACCCATTTCAGACAAGATAGGACTTTGTACTTTTTTATTTTTTCAATTAATTTATTTGAGAGAGAGAGAAAGCGACCATGGGAGGGCAGAGGGAGAGGGAGAAGCAGACTCCCCACTGAGCAGGGAGCCTGACGCAGGGCTTGATCCCAAGACCCCGAAATCATGGCCTGAGCCAAAGGCAGCCACTTAACCGACTGATCCACCCAGGCGCCCCAGGACTTTGTACTTTTAGAGGGAAAGAAAGCACACGGCACAGAAGCAAAGATGAACATGATCTGTTAGGGACAGTTAAGGAAACTGAATTGACGATGTCATAGGGGATGTGTGTTGGGAAGTAAGGACAAGCAAGTTTGAATATTTACGAGCTGGATTATGAACAGCCTTGAAAACTATTGTGAAGCATTAATCTGTGAAGCATTAGCAAGAATTGTTAGAGTGAGCTGATTGGAAGATTACCGTTGTGGCTGTTTTTGTGAATGAACAGAGTGGGAACAAACTGAAGAGTTTAGTCAACTGGCCAGTATTTACTGAATACTTAATATGCTGCTACTCTTAGTAATAATAATTAATTATTGGTACCTTCTCTTGAACCCTTGCTGTGTTGCTAGGCATCGGGCTATGCATTTTACTTACATTCCTTATAGAAGTTGTGAAATAGTTGTATGATCTTTGTCCTTGAGAATCTTACGATCTTGTTGGAAAGAAAAGTCTTAAGGCACGTAGTTTAAACTATGAAATATTCTACTTCATAAATGGAATGTTCTAAGGAATAGGCTGTTCTTCTTTTTTCAGATACTTGTCCTGGATCTTGATTGGATATATGCTTAGAATAAAAACTAGTCTATCAATCTTCAAGAATAGTGGATTGTTTTGGTTTTATATTTGCTAGTCAGCCTTCTGATTATATGGTAATCTGGTTTCCTGAAGATCTTTATTTATGAGAAGGAGGTTGCCCTGTGTAGATTATTCAGATTCACAGGTAAGGTGTATATCTTTTATAAAATAATAATTTGCTCATTTAAAAATATTTTATGAATTTGGAAAAAATATTTATGGATTTGGGGAATTAAAGCATGCCAACTGACTATTCACTATTAGGAAAACTTGTAAAATTAAATTTCTGGTTTTCAAAGTTTTTATATCAATTGTTATAAATCATTTATACAACAATTTTTTAGTGTTTGTCTTTCTCACTAGAGTATAAGTCTTGTAAATTTAGGAACTGGGTCTGTTTTGTTGAGTACTGTGTTTTCAGGTTTTTGCACAATGCCTGGCACATGATAGGAGCTCAGAAATATTTTTGAATGAATGAATGAGTGAATGAATTCAGAGTTTAATTGTACACCAGCAGCAGAGATAATTCCAGCCTAAGAGTCCTAACCTGAAAAGCCCGAAACCTCTTAAAAAAGGTTGGAGCACTAAAACCAGTCCATAACATGTATTACTACAACTAGTTTATGGTATCTGTAGAATAATAAGCTTATTCTAAAATTTTAAATTTATTTATAACTAAATTAATTTAAGTTCATTTTGTACTGTATTTTGGTTAGTTATAACTGTGATTTGGGATTCTTCCTGACCTCCTTGCCCCTCTCCCCTTATACCCATTTTTCACATTAAGCAATAGTTTCTTTCTTTTCTGATGAATTTTTGTTACGGTTTATCCTGCAGAGAAAGAGATGCTGGATGCAAGTTTTGGAGATCCCTGTTTTTTATGGAACACAGTTCTGTAAAATTTCCCTAAGCTTCCTTGGCAATAACAGACACTTGTGATGGACCCTAGAAATACTGCTATGTTAGGATTGGGTTCTGACTCTGAAGGATTTTCAAGAAAGAGTCCCTCTGCCGTCGGTACTGGCCCAGTGGTCAGCAAGAGAGAAGGAGAGCTAGAGAACAGCACAAAAGAGGAAGAGGACCTTCGCAAGTGGAATCGGGAAAGAAACAGCGAAGCAGGGAAGGAGGATGGTTTGACTGATGCACAGCAACAGTTTTCAGTGAAAGAAACAAACTTTTCAGAGGGAAACTTAAAATTGAAAATTGGCCTTCAGGCCAAGAGAACTAAAAAACCTCCAAAAAACTTGGAGAACTATGTATGTCGACCTGCCATAAAAACAACTATCAAGCACCCAAGGAAAGCACTTAAAAGTGGGAAGATGACAGATGAGAAGAATGAGCACTGTCCTTCAAAACGGGTGAGTAGAATTGTTGACATTACTTGGATTTCTTTATTAATTTTTTATCCAACTTTCATACTTATTACGGGAAGTTTGATTTTAATCTCTGTTATTTCCAAGTAGTCCGTTTTGTGAGACTACAAGAGGCTCTGAGGCTTGTCAGGGACGTGCATGATAGCATGACCGTGAATGCATGTGTATTTGTATGGCAGACATTTGAAATGGGATATACCTATGTTGTTACTCCTGCATGTGATAGTGGAAAGAATACTGGCTTTGCAGTTAGGAATTTCCTACATTTGAATCTCACCTTCCTATTTACTAGCATTGTTATAGACAGATTAACAGGGAAGAAATTGAGCTCAAAGATGTCAAATGATTATAATACCACTTACCTTTTAAAGGTGGTTGTAAGGATCCAGTTAACTACCATATGTTGAAAGCTTTTGTGGGTTTTTGTGTTTGGTTTGGTTTGGTTTGGTTTGGTTTTTCATTCTTTTTTTTTTTTTTAAGAGAAGGAGAGAGAGAGTGTGAGGGGTAGGGGAGGGGCAGAAGCAGAGGGAGAGGGAGAGAGAGAATCTTAAGCAGGGCTCGATCTCACAACCCTGACATCATGACCTGAGCTGAAATCAAGAGTCGGAAGCTTAACTAACTGAGTCACCTATGCGCCCCATACGTTGAAAGCTTTTGTAAAATGAACTGTTTAATACAAGGATTAATTCCTGTCACTCTTCATAAAGCAAGTTGATACATTAAATATTGTCACCTCTTTCTCGTAGGCTATCCAAATATAATAACTAATTTTTCAGGGCGCCTGGGTGGCTCAGTCAGTTAAGCTGACTGCCTTTGGCTCAGGTCATGATCCCAGCGTCCTGGGATTGAGTCCCGCATCGGGCTCCCTGTTCAGCGGGAAACCTGCTTCTCCCTCTCCCTCTGCTGCCTGCCCTGTTTGTGCTCCCACTCTCTCTCTCTCAAATAAATAAATAAAATCTTTTTAAAAAACTAATTTTTCTTAACCTTATTTATTCTGTGCAGTAAAGATACTAAATGTGTGAGGCGCCTGGGTGGCTCAGTCGGTTAAGCTTCTGCCTTCGGCTCAGGTCATGATCCCAGAGTCCTGGGATCGAGCCCCACGGAGCCTGCTTCTCCCTCTACCTCTGCCTGCTCTCTGCCTACTTGTGCTCTCTCTCTATCTCTCTGTCAAATAAGTAAATAAAATCTTAAAAAAAAAGGATATTAAATTTGTTTTAGGTCACGTGTTGACCACAAGTTTTAGCCATTTCTCTTTTTTCTTTGTCTTTATTATTTTTTTTTTTTAGATTTTATTTATTTATTAGAGCAAGAGAAAGCACAAGTGGAGGTGGGGTGGGGAGGAAAGGGAGATGCAGGCTCCTTGCTGAGTAGGGAGCCTGACGTGGGGCTCGATCCCATGACCCTGGGATCATGACCTGAGCCGAAGGCAGCTAGACACTTAACCGACTGAGCCACCCAGGTGCCCCTAGCCATTTCATACAATATCTAATTTCAGGCGATGGGCACCATACGTGCCCACGTGCAGATTTAAATTATTTGTATATATAAGTAAAACAATGGATCTAGCTAGAAAGAATTGGCTTAACATTTTGGCTAAAATTTTGAAATATTCCTGACTGTGTGAAATAACAGTTTTTACTGTTAATAACATCAAATTCATGTGCTTTCTGCATGTTACCAGAAACCATAATGATGCAGGCTCTTTGTTCTTCAAATTGCTGTGGCATCCAGAAATTTTTAATAGTTGCTATTCTTCAAAGATTATAGACATGTAAAGTAGTTTGGGATGTTTTATTGATAAAATGAACTGTGAATGAGTTAGAAGCCAAGAAAAAAAACGGGTATTGTACCAATTCTTGAAAAAATGAACTGGATGAATCTTTGCTAAGTTGAGTAACCTCCCCTGAGCCTTATTTTCCTCATGAGGGTATCTGTTCCTGCTGAACTCAAGGATTTTCATAAGGTTGATTGAAAGAGATTTTTATGTAGACCTTTTTCCTTAAAACAATGTTAAGAGTTTGTAAAGTCTCCTTCCTTGTAAAAGTCTCCAGTCTTCTCATTTATAGTGGGACTATGAATGCCTATCTTCAATGGTTGTATACAAAATTAAATTTATATAAAGCATCTGGCATGTGACAGGTTCCTGTGAATGTTTTCTTTTCCTTGTTAGAGCCTGATGTAAGGCTTCACAACCTGCGGTCCCTGGGAGGATGCTGGCGTGTGGGTTGTCCTCACAATGCGACAATCAGTATAGAGTTTTGTGTTTTTACATAGCTATCACCAGCTTCTTAAAGGAGGTCATGACTGTAAAAAGATTAAGCGGGCGCCTGGGTGGCTCAGTTGGTTAAGCGACTTGCCTTCGGCTCAGGTCATGATCCTGGAGTCCCTGGATCGAGTCCCGCATCAGGCTCCCTGCTTGGCAGGGAGCCTGCTTCTGCCTCTGACCCTCCCCCCTCTCATGTGCTCTCTCTCTCTCATTCTCTCTGTCTCAGATAAATAAATAAAATCTTTAAAAATAAATAAATAAATAAAATAAAAATTTAAAAATAAATAAATAAAATAAAATAAAAATAAAAAGATTAAGCATCCTTGGCCAAGGAAGGAAAGAGGGACTATTACGAGTCATGTTGGTAGTTTTAAGAAAGTGTGGGCACTTTGTTTATTTATTTTAAAACAAGGTTTTACTAAATGCAACTGCAACATTTACCCCCAATTCTTCAAAAGTAGTTGGGTTTGTCAATGTTGCTTTTATTATTATTTTTTTTTTGAAGGGTTTTTTTTGTTTGTTTGTTTTTTTTTTATGTTTTATTTATTTATTCATGAGAGTCAGAGAGAGAGAGAGAGAGAGAGAGGCAGAGGCAGAGGGAGAAGCAGGCTCCCCGCCTAGCAGGGAGCCCGATGCGGGACTCGATCCCAGGACCCTGGGATCATGACCTGAGCCGAAGGCAGACGCTTAACCATCTGAGCCACCCAGGCGCCCCTCATTGTTGCTTTTAAAGCAAATATTACAGGGCACCTGTGTGGTTCAGTCAGTTAAGTGTCCGACTCTTGATTTCAGCTCAGAGTGAGATCGAGCCCCATGTGGGGCTCTGTGCTGGGCGTGGAACCTGCTTAAGATTCTCTCTCTCCCTCTCTCCCTCCCTAAAAAAATAAAATAAAAGATAAAGCAAATATTAGGCCTTATATTCCTAATAAAAACAAATATAGATCATATATTTTATCTCTACATAGAATTTTTCTTTCAGCGGTATTCAGAGAGCAAAAACAAGGCCCTCTGAAAAAATAAGTTGTTTGCTGTTATGATTAGGACTGAATGATTGTTAACTGTTTAATTTTTTAAACTGCTTATGTAATTTTAATTTTTATTTATTTATTTTTTAAAGATTTTATTTATTTATTTGACAGAGAGAGACACAGCGAGAGAGGGAACAGAAGCAGGGGGAGTGGGAGAGGGAGAAGCAGGCCTCCCGCGGAGCAGGGAGCCCAATGCGGGGCTCAATCCCAGGACCCTGGGATCATGACCTGAGCAGAAGGCAGATGCTTAACGACTGAGCCACCCACCTAGGCGCCCCCTGTTTATGTAATTTTTAAAAGCAAAACCCAAGTTCAGTTCCATGAGTGAAATTTTCCCTTTTCTTGAATTATGTGACATACTGTTAAATTTATGGTAGTTTACTCATGAACTCTTTATTTAGAGGGATTCAAATATGTCACTAATTTATGAAAAATTTCAGTTCATTGTTTAGGAACTAGGACATTAATAACTGGAGTGTGAAGTTTAGTTCATTCTTTTGAGAAAATATTAGAGGATGATACTCTTAATGTCTTTTATTTAAAGTTATATTAAAGATTTTAAGGGTCCTAATTCTCTTTTTATTAAATGTATTTGTAATGCATTTTTTAATATGTTTTTAGATTTAATATGTTTTTAAAGATACTGAGTTACAGTGCGGTGTACTTGGTGTGAAGGTGTACTTGGTTTATGTTTCAGTAATTTTGAGACCTTTCTATATTACATTTTTGGCAAAACTGAAAAATTTCATATTAATGATAATAATAATTGAGTGTTGGCGGGAATCTAGGGCAACAAACTCTCTCATCCACTGCTGGTGTTGAGTAAATTGGTATGGCACTTTTTGAATTGTGCTATTTTTTTGTTGGTGAGTTTTCACGGTTCTTTATACATTCTGTATATAAGACTAGCTAATACTAACTCCCCGTGTGGGTTGTCTTCTCACTCTCTTGACAGTGTCCTAGATGCACAAGGGTTTTCAGTTTTGACGAACTCTAGTTTATCTATTTTTTCTTCTATTGCCTATGCTTTTGGTGTCCTATCCAAGAAATCACTGTCAAATCCAGTTTATTGAAGATTTTCCTCTATGTTTTTTTCAGGGTTTTAATCATTCTTGCTCTCTGAATTCAGAAACTAATTCAGACAGCAAGAGATACTTTGGACATGGGAAGCTGTTATAAAAAATGTCATGTGTAGGGCGCCTGGGTGGCTCAGTTGGTTAAGCGACTGCCTTCGGCTCAGGTCATGATCCTGGAGTCCCTGGATCGAGTCCCGCATCGGGCTCCCTGCTCTGCAGGGAGTCTGCTTCTCCCTCCGACCCTCCCCTTCTCATGTGCTCTCTCTCATTCTCTCTCTCTCAAATAAATAAATAAAATCTTTAAAAAAAAAAAAAAAAAAAAAAAATGTCATGTGTAGAGGCACCTGAGTGACTCAGTGAATTAAACATCGGACTCTTGATTTTAGCTCAGGTCATGATCTCTGGTGGAGAGATTGAGGGCCCCCCCCCCCCCGCCCCGGTGGGGGGTGGCGGGCTTCCTGCTGTGTGTGGAGCCTGCTTAAGATTCTCAGTCTCCTTTTCCCTCTGCCCCTCCCCCACTAAAAATATATAAAATAAAATGTGTAAGCGTATGGATATTGGACCAGAAAATATTATTTGATTAGGTAATAAACTCCTATGATTCAGAATTTAAGAGATAAAAAAGGAAACAATGAAATATTGTCACCGTCATTATCCTTCTCCCCCTCTGAGTAAATCTATTTTGGAATCCCTTTTTAGACAATCTCATGATAACCCCTTACCAACTGTGATAACGATTAAACAGAACAACCATTTCTCAGTCAAAATGAAGAAAACTGATAGGTATATTGAATACATTTTCAGGTTTACATTTACACTTGGAAAATAATACCTCATTAAGAACTAGTTGTTTTGTTTTTATTTTTTATTTTATTTTTACTTATTTTTTAAAGATTTTATTTATTCGACAGAGAGATAGCGAGAGAGGGAACACAAGCAGGGGGTGTGGCAGGCAGAGGGAGAAGCAGGCTTCTCGCCAAGCAGGGAACCCAGTGTGGGGCTTGATCCCAGGACCCCAGAATCATGACCCGAGCCGAAGGCAGACGCCCAGTGACTGAGCCACCCAGGCGCCCCTGTTTGTTTGTTTTTAAAGATTTTATTTATTTATTTGACAGAGAGAGCACAAGCAAGGGGAGAGGCAGGGAGAGGGAGAAGCCACCCAGGCACCCCAAGAACTAGTTGTTTTGGAACCAAATTGGTGCAAAGAATCTTCCAGGAAAATAACTCCCAACATTAGAGTCTGTAATATCTCCCAAAAATATATTATCTATATGCAGGCAAATACATATGTCTCCCTCCTCCCCCATTAAAAAATATAAATAGTTGGGGTGCCTTTGTGACTCAGTCGGTTAAGGATCCAGCTCTTGATTTGGCTTGGGTCGTGGTCTCAGGTTCCTGGGATTGAGCCCCACATTGAGCTCAGCGGAGAGTCAGCGACTCCCTTTCCCTCGGCCTATCCCCCACTGTGCGGGTGCTCTCTCTAACTCTCTCTCAAATAAATAAAGAAAATCTTTTTTAAAAATTTCCTGTAAGGGGCACCTGGGTGGCTCAGTCGATTGAGTGGCTGCCTTTGGCTCTGGTCATGTCATGATCTCAGGGTCCTGGGATCAAGCCCCACATCTGGCTTACTGCTCTGTGGGGAGCCTTCTCTCTATCGCTCCCCCTGCTCGTGTTCAATCTCTCTCTCTGTCAAACAAATAAATAAATACAATCTTAAAAAAAAATTTCCTATAAAAATTTGGGTTTTGTTGTCTTGCCACTTCATGTGGTGTCTGTCATTTCATAAGTTGTCTATTCATTCTTCTGTAGCAGCATTTTAGAAAATAAGAGTAGAGGTGGAAGTCATAGTATTTACCTGCATTTATTACACATGAACTTAAAAGGAGAAGAGGTAATGGTACCTTCCTTTCTGTCATTTAAACAAAATTCCAGCTTTGGAATTGTGCAGCATGTATGTGCAGTTACATGTGATCCCAGTTTACTTAAGTTACTAAGCCAAAAAATGGTGCTTTTGTGACAAATGAAAAATAACCAAAATATCTGTTTCCTGTGGCCGGTGATTAAAACTGAAACTTGTTTGAGTTTAATGGGATTGGGGTCTATTTCAATACCACTATACACTATTACAATTTAGGTCACAGAGCATTGAACCTCTAGTACTATGTTGACTGACATTTTGCCAGTGAATAGTTTATTCGTTGTCATTTTAGCCTCGTTGAGTGGATTTAATGAGCACAGTGGATTATAAATAAAATTTACAGCGCTAATTATAATTTTCGTCCAAAAGTTAGTTTTCTGTTTGGAAAAGAAATGCCTGTGCCGATGTAATAGATTCTCTAGAAAACAGCTCATTGAAGAGGTGATTTTGAATTTCAGTGAAGTGATTTTTATGGAGAGTTATTAAAACCCACATGAGTCCACGTATTCTAATTAATTCCTTTTGGTCTGAGATTTTATTAAATTACAGAACTGACAGATTAATGTTTCTTTAATAAGAAACTATACAGATAATAATAATAGTATCTCAGCTCTTGCTTAGTGTAGCTAATTTGCCTAGCAGTTTTTAAATTGCTGCACACAAATCCCAGTTGTTTTGAAATGAAATGTTGAGGAAAAAGTGGGTTAGATACTACCGAGGTTTTGCCTTTTCTTTCTTTCCTTTTTTTGCCCCCCAGAGAGAGAGGGAAAGAGTGCGCACACGCCGGGGGTAGGAGGTGTGGGGCAGAGGAAGAGAGAGTGTCTTAATCAGGCTCCATGCCCAGCGCAGAGTGTGATGTGGGGCTGGATCTCACGACCCTGAGATCATGACCTCAGCCAAAATCAAGAGTCAGAGGAGGCTTAACTGACTGAGCCACCCAGGTGCCTGTATCTATTATACTTTAGGTAACTGGTCAAGGGATTAATATTTTACTTGCATTACTTATATTTACTTGTATTACTTATATTACTAATAATTGTACTTTTCACAAAGGAAGATCAAGTTTTTTCATTTAATTTTAGACATAATCTCTAGTCTAGCCTCACACTATTCTTTGATTTATCTATTTCTCCATAAAATATTTGAGTGCCTATCCTGTGCAGTGAACAGGTTATTATCATGTGATAACTTCCATAATAAAAATACAGAGTACTTATGAATTCACAGAATCATTGGGAGAAGGTGGGTGGAGAATATGCAAGGAAAGCTTCATAGAGGTGTTCATATTCAGAATTAGGTATTGGCATCTTTGTTAGAATTTTCTAGAAAGAGAGGGGCTTTGGGGGAGCAAAGTAAATACAAGGGCAGAGGCACAGCTAGCATGTCTCACAGGTTTGTCAGTCGTGATACAGGATAAGAATCTGAAAGCCCTTTAAAGTTGGTGAGTCCTGAGAAAATACAAAGTGGAGGACTACTTGGGGTACTTACATGTTCTGCTTTTTCGTGTTGCACTCAAAACTTAGGGAAACTCCATTTTTTGTCTGCATTTTCTTCTTAAGAAATCTTGGGTTGAAGTTTCTTCTCTGTTTCGACTTAGAAAGTATTTTAATTTTAATTTTTATTTATTTTTCTTTTTTTTTTAAGATTTTATTTATTTATTTGACAGAGAGAGAGAGCGAGAGAGGGAACACAAGCAGGGGGAGTGGGAGAGGGAGAAGCAGGCTTCCTGCGGAGCAGGGAGCCCGATGTGGGGCTCAATCCCAGGACCCCGGGATCATGACCTGAGCCTAAGGCAGACGCTTAATAACTGAGCCACCCAGGTGCCCCATATTTATTTATTTTTTAAAGATTTTATTTATTTATTTGTCAGAGAGAGAGCACAAGCAGGGGGAGCGGCAGGCAGAGGGAGAGGGAGAAGCAGTCTCCCCACTGAGCAGGGAGCCCAACGTGGGGCGATCCCAGGATACTGAGATCATACCTGAGCCGAAGGCAGACGCTTAACCATCTGAACCACCCAGGCGTCCCATGTTTTGATTTTTAAACCATGTAGTGTTGCTTCTAACATAAAATTAAAAAAAAATTGCATGACCATACCCATTTGTTTTTAAGGATTTTTTTCTTTGTTTTTAAAGTTCTAAAATTTTGTGGTTGTACTTTATATTAGAAAGAGGAAACACTTTATTTTATTATTTTTTGAAGATTTATTTATTTATTTATTTGACAGAGAGATAGACAGAAGAGCGCAAGCAGAGGGAATGGCAGAGGGAGAGGGAGAAGCAGGCTCCCCACTGAGCAGGGACCCCGATGCGGGACTCGATCCCAGGACCCTGAGATCATGACCTGAGCCAAAGGCAAACACTTAACCATCTGAGCCACCCAGGTGCCCAAAAGAGGAAACATTGTAAAGTTAAAATTGCTTTTTTGGAAAGTTTTTTTTTTATTTGAGAAATTTGGAATTATTTATAGTTTGTAGTTAGTAGGAGCCCTATCCTTTATAGCTGTAATGTTAAACCTTACCAAGATACAGTACCTGAATTTTATTTTACAGATCTGTTAATAGTGAATTCCCTTGGTCTTTCATGCAGGAAAGTCAAGCAGGAATAATATTGAGGCAGAGTGGTGCAGCTTCCTGAGCACATAGAACTGCAACAGCAGGTGGCAGTAGAAATCAGGTTTAAGGATGAGTTGCAAGGATTTAACTCTTAAAGGGGGAGGGGAAGTGAGTCGTATTGGGGTTTCAGGATACAGCTGGCAAAGCTCCATGTGACTGTTTGTGGTGTTAGTTTGTATAAAGATTTTTTTTTAAACCAACTATTTCATAATGGAATTCTGCTTCATAGAATTAAGAATTCGTTTTCCAGAAGAAAAGGAAACTTGTTGTATGTCTAATATCCCCCTCACAACTAAAAGGTGGGAAAATATGAGGATATTATCCAAGATCTATATAATAACCTTTGTCTTTTTGTTATAAATGAGTATCACTTTATACCAGCAAGTACCTAATGTCAGGAGTTAAGAGAAGTATGTAAGATTGGGTGAAGACCTACAAAGGAAGGGAATGGGTGGGTGGTTGCATGTTAACTGTGACTTCCTTGGGACCCTTTAGTATAGATATGGGTCTTCAAGCTGGATTTATGGTGTTCCTAAAGCTTTAGTTTATCCAGAGTCTATTATCTAAATTGCAATTATACAGATTAGCAAAAGAAGATAGTATGAACAAAGATGTCAGAAACGGTAACTTTGGTAAAGTAAAATAGTAACCACTACTCACTCTTTAAACAAAATAGGTTCTGAACTATTAAATTTGGCCTTGGTCTACTCTTCATTTTTTAACAGCCAAGTTTTTATCTACTATGTATATTTTACCATCAGTTTTGGAAAACATCTCATAGTCAAGTATGCAAGTTTGCAGTAAAATGTTCTGCTACTGTGTTAGGAAGTCAGAGTTTAGGAGGTGTGCAGAGACATTCTGACCCAAATGCACAGATGGTAGATATGTACAATAGAATATTTTAGCTATTTTCAGCCAAGCTACATGGAATTAGTAACACCTCAGAATATATGTGAATGGAGAAAGATGATCCTAACAGTTGCAGAATTCAGTAGTAACTTTTCACAGTAACAGCAATGAAGTAAGATAGAACCTGCTTCTGAACCCCACCTTCTTATTTTTTGCCCAAATTGCTGAGTGTGATTATCCTCTAGTCTTTGTCTAGTCCTTCATCGCATGGGTAGGAGCTACGGAAGACTGCTGAGAAAATCACAGACACTTACAATTAGCAGCCAGAGGCAAAGGGTGCTTGGTCACTTTTCCTTAAGCTGCTTGTTGATTGTGACCACTAGGAATTACCAGACAACTGGAAATTCTCCTACACGTACTTGGTGACACATTTTTCTCTTAGTTGCAATCTCAAGAAGTAAATTAGCTCACATAAACATGAAAAATCAGAAAAATAAATTTGTTACTAAGTTCTTAAATAAAAGCAAATAGAAAAAAATTTCATATGCAATAGAGAAGGGAGATAGGATGAATGGGTAGGAAGACTCGGCTTACATGTCACCCAGTTCTATTAAAGGTTACCTGAGCTGTAACCTCTGTGCTTCCACTGCATATATTTCTGTTCTATAACATGTGTCACATTATAGTGCAATTATTAGTTTCTTTTGTTTACCAGTGAATGAATGCTCCTTGAGGTGACAATTTTAGTTTTTGCATTTAAGGATCACAAACTATGCTTAAAAAATAGGTCATTAAGATTATGAACTGTGTGTTAAGATCAGTAAGCATTAAAAAAACAAACAAACAAACAGCACCACCACCAAAAATACACCCCTTCACATTTAGCTCGAGAATAAGAGGATTTGTTTCTGTAGCTCTAAGATGGTGCTTTTGCATATATTTTCCTAACTGAAATACTCATAAATATTTTCTCCTTTCAGTTACTAAAAGTGTGTATTAAAACTTTTAGGTCTATTTAAAATAATCTATAGTTTGCTACTTTTAAGAAATTAGTGTTATTACCTGTGGCTGTTTCATGAATTTCCTGGGAAATCACAACTTTGGTGACTACCCTTAGAAAACCCATTCATCTTATAATAGGTCAAACAAAACCTTTCTTTATTTTACCAAACTAAGCTGTCTGCAATATCTCCATTCAAAAACAACCCCACATTAGGTCTTAGTTTAAGAAAACATTTTTAGATTGGTCAAACACCTTTTCCAAGCATTTAACACATCTTAGTGACTCCGCCACTAAAAGATGGTACAAGATGAGCCCAAGTGACACTGTTTTATCATTACTGCTGTCAGGTGTTGTTTATCCCAGTGCCTTTTTTTTTTTTCTCCCCTTTTTAACCAGTTTTTCATTTTTTGGCTCCTTAGCTCTATCCAGGGAATAGGAGGTCACATTTCTCTCATCTTACCTGCACCTTGTGAGTTAAGTGTCATCTGTGAGTGTGTAGTCTTTTTTGTACCAACTTATGAAAAGGTCCAGAATACAAGTCTATATTATCCCACCGCTTCTTTTCCACTCCCATGTTCTTGTTGACAAAAGTTATTCAAGCCAGAAGACCTGATGGTGTACAGGTATCTCCAGGTCCTGCTTTGAATGGAGTTCTGTTGTCTTACCTTCATACTGATTATTTTGGAAGCTGCTTGAGCTAGTTATTTTGTAGTAGAGAAGAGAACAGTTGGCACAGAGCCCAGCTTCTCCATGGCAGTAGCTGTTATGCAAATCTCGTGGATCTTCACATTTCAGTAAAGCCTTCTTTTCTCCCTTTACATACACAAACAGCTAAGGGGACAGCAATGATCTGTCTTAAGCCTTGGAGACAAAACAAGATGCCACTCTTTACCCAAAATATCGTCCATTATGGAAGCATCTGCTCCTGTAAATGGAGGGGAAAGCAGATCTCTTCTATTGCACTGTGAAGACTGCTATAAATATACTAGGACGATTCAGACTATCATAGTTAGTTTCATCAGGTTCATCCTCAATTCTTTCATTTTGTAGTAGAAACTTCTCTAATCAGTGCTGCATTTGGTTGATTGAGCAATTCACTTTCTCTTAAAGTGTTGGATGTTAAGTTTATCTGCTTGAGTCTGTATCGTGGTTTGTTTGAATGGTGTACAAAATGAGGTATGGTAAATGTGAATATTTCTCATTTCATTGTTAATCTTACTAATGGAAAAAGTCATTATTGAATCAAATTGAAAGAAGGCATAGTAGCTTTCCTTAAGTTCCAGGGAATTAAGCCTAAATATCATCACACTGACTTGCTAATTCATGCTGCTTTTTATGGTAGCCTATTCATATCTTTTATTTCATTTTAATGATCATAAATCACTCCAGAGATGCTCACATACAGACTGCCCCATAAATGCACATTGCTAATTAATTTCAAGATATAGCTGCGTAGAAACAAATGAAGACTTTTGGGGGAGACATCAGAATTAAGGGCCTTATATGATGAGATAACAAAACCTAGGGATTTTATGAAACTGACTGAGCCAGCCAGATAGTTCTAATTTCTAACATAATTTTATGAGTAACTTATGTTTCTTACTATCATTGGGGAAAATTTTGTCCATAAACCTTTTTACATTTTTTAGTGGTTGTCCTAGAGTTTGCAATACACAGTTACAACTAAGCCAAGTCCACTTCCAGATAACACTGTCACTTCACAGGTATGTTATAATAACAAAATAACCCAAATTCTTCCCTCTCCTCCTTTGTATCATCGCCATTGTTCATTTCACTTATATATAAGGATATGTATATATACACACACATATATATAAAAACATACCTAGTCATATACATTGTTGCTATTATTTTAAACAGACTTATCTGTTAGATCATTAATAATAAGAAAAATAAAAGCTTATATGTCACCTTCACTTTTTCCTTCCTCAGTGGTCTTCCTTTCTTTATGTAGATCTGTGTTTCTGAACTATCATTTTCCTTCTCTCTAAAGAACTTTGAACATCTTGCAAGGCAGGTCGGGCTGGATACAAATTCCCTCAATTTTTGTTTGTCAGTGAAAGTCTTTTATTTTTCACTTTTAAAGGGTAGTTTCACAGGGTACTGAATTCTAGTGGTGATTTTTTTCTTCTAACACTTTAATTTCAGTCCACTGTTCTTGCTTGCATGGTTCCAAGAAGAAGTTAGATGTAATTCTTACCTTTGCTCTTCTGTAGGAGAGGTGTTTTTCCCATCTATCTTCTTTCAAGATTTTTTCCTTTATCTTTTTTTTCCTTTTTTCTTCTTTAATATTTATTTGTTTGTTTGTTTGTTTATTTGAAGAGAGCAAGAGCAAGCGGCAGAGGGACAGGGAGAAGTACGCTTCCCACTGAGCAGGGAGCCTGATGTCGGGCTCCATCTGAGGACCTTGGGATCATGACCTGAGCCCAAGGCAGATGCTTAACCGACTGAGCCACCCAGGCGCCCCTTTATCTTTGATTTTCTATAGTTTGAAAATGATGTGTGTAGGTATAGGGTTTTTTGTTTTGTTTTGTTTTGTTTGCATTTATCCTGCTTATTATTCTTTCAGCTTTCTGAACTTGGTTAGGTGACTGGTATTAAATTGGTGGAATTATCAGCCGTTGTTTCAAGTATTTTTCCTGTTCCTTTCTCTCTTTCTTCTTCTTGTATTCCCATTATGCAGGTGTTACACTGCTGTCCCACAGTTCTTGGATCTCCTGTCCTGGTTTTTTCCAGTCTTTTTTCTCTTGCTTTTTAGTTTTGGAGGTTTCTATTGAGATAGCCTTAAGCTTGGAGATTCTTTCCTCAGCCATGTTTACTCTGCTAATGAGCTCATCAGAGCCATTTTTCATTTTTTAGTGTTTCTGTTCTCTAGAACTTTTTTTGTTTCTTTCTTAGAATTTCCACCTCTCTGCTCGCATTGCCCATCTGTTCTCACATGCAGTCTGCTTTATCAATTAGCATATTAATCTCACAACCCTGAGATCACCACCTGGGCTGAAACCAAGAGTCAGATGTTTAACCGACTGAGCCACGAAGGTGCCCTGAGCCTGATTTTAAAGCTTTCTCTGTCTTCAAACTGTGTTGTCTTTTAGTATGTCATGTAATTTTTCCTTGATAGGTGGGTGGGCATAATGTACTGGGTAAAAGGAATTGCTGTAAATAGACAGGCTTTTAGTGATGTGGTGGTAAGGTGTGAGGGGAGGGGAGGTGTTCTTTAGTCCTGTGATTAGGCCTCAGTCTTTTAGGGCACCTGTACTTCTAGACTGTGAACTTCATAAATGCTTCTCCCGTTTCCCCCTCTCCTCTTGAGGTAGGACAGGATGGCTAGAGTAAGCTAAAGTTGGATGTTTCCCTTCCCCCAGAGAAGTTAGGCTTTGTTTAATTCTAACAGGTTAGGCTCTGCTTAATAGCGTCTCCTGAGGGCAGACCTTGTTAATAGAATTCTCTGACATACTTCAAAATGGTTCCTTTTCCCCTCCTCCTGTAGGAGGTAGTGGGGTGGGGGGGTTCTCATTGTGAGAACCGGGGACAAATGCAGGAGCTAAAACTCAGAAAAGTGTGGGGGATTGCAGTGGCTGATTCTTCCTGGAGTTTTCAGCTCCCAGACTGTGCATTAAACTCTCACAGTTTGCCAGTTACAATTCAGGGCTGCCCCAATACTGCTTCCCACCAATGTTTCAGCTCCTGGTTTTCTGCTCTGGTGAATTAGGACTCTCTGTCGGTCACTCCAGTTTGGGCGTCAGTAGTAGTTTGCCCTGTGACCTCACTTCCAGTATGGATCTAAGAAAACTTGTTGATTTTTCCGTTTGTTAAGCTTTTTACTTTTTTTTTTTTTAGATTTTATTTATTTGAAAGAGAGAGCACAAGCAGAGGGAGAGGGAGGGAGAAGCAGGCTCCCTGCTGAGCAAGAAGCCCGATGTGGGACTCGATCCCAGGATCCTGGGATCATGACCCGTGCCGAAGGCAGCCGCTTAACTGACTGAGCCACCCAGGAGTCCCAAGCTTTTTACTTTTTGTTAGGATGTAGTGGCAACATTCCAAATTCTCCATAAACCTTATATCTCTAAACATTGCAATGGAGGTGTGTGTAATTGGTTTACAAGATAATAGAGTTGTCTGAATTTCCACCTGCATCTCAGCTTTCATTGCATGAACACTAGTTTCAAGATCTACCATGTAACAGAACAATAGGTAGGAGGAACTTTCCAGCAGCTAGCCTGTATACACACACTCCTAAGGCACAACACTGTTCCAGTGAGTTCTAGTGAACAAACTACTTTGAATAAGTTTTCCTATGTTCCTATTGTTTGTAGAGTAACATTAGAGCTTTCCATATTTCAAACATTTTTTTTAACGTAATAAGTCTAGTCTTTCCTGTTTCATTAAGTAGACAGCAAAGTAATTTCAAAATCTCTAGTATAACAAGAATGATGAAAATAGCATACTACTGTATTTCTGCTATAATTCTCTAAACATACACTTGAGGATGTGAACAAAACATTTTTTAAAAAAATTTTATTTATTTATTTGAGAGACAGAGAGGGCACAAACGGCGGGGAGGTACAGAGGGAGAGGGACAAGCAGGGGAACTTGACTTGGGGCTAGATCCCAGGACTCAGATCATGACCTGCCCTGAAGTCAGATGCTTAACTAACCAAACCACCCAAGCGCCCCTGAACAGAGCATTCTCTTCTTATGATTCCCAAATCATTCATAGCCTTCACTATATTCTGTTGTCAATACTAATTAAATGATAATTTAACTTATTTTTCATTTCTTTATTGATTTTCCATTCTATACAGTTTATTTTAGTCAGATTCATTCTGTTGTTAAGCAGTGTGAGATGCAGCTGTCTTTCAGCGAAAACCAAAGCAGAAGTTGATCATCTCATGCTGTCAGGCATGCATGTTTTTATGTATCTGAATGTGCGGGAAATAGAAGTAGCGTATCTAATCATATTCACATTTTGTTTACGGCAGAATGAGATTTAGGAACAACTTTTTCAATAGGATGTTTTCTCAAAGGAACTTCGGGAGGGCAGATCTCAAAAAAATATTTATCAACTACTGAAAATGATTGTCAGTCAGTAGCAATGCTTATTCAAGTTTTAGGCCTCCCGAATCATATTCACGAAGACATCTTAAAGCATTTAGTTTTTTTTATGGAATAAGAACTACACTTGTTGCAGATGTTTTGTTTTCCTCTAACATTTTCTACTTTTTCAAAAATACTTTTATGTCCAGATCAAAGGTTATTATGGGTGAAGATGATTTATTTTGGAGTTTCTCTTGTGAAACTTTGAGCTAAGTTGATATGCTTTTAATTAATTTTCACATAACATGAAGAATTGCTAAAGGTGTATTTTTCTTGAAAGCTCCAGGGATTAAATAGAGTAAAACATTTTACTTAAAGGTTAATGTTTAATGTTATTTCACTTAGCGCACTAAAATTCTAGGAAGGTGAGAATTATGATATAAATGCAATTCTGTTATCCTGTCTTTTATGATTATATAAGTTCTATTAGCATCCATTTACTTAATCATAAAATGTTTATGCTAATTTAGATAACCTACTCTTTACATTGTCAGTTTCCTTGTTTATTTAACTGTTTGATAGTTCTTGTTTTAGAACATGAAGCTAACAGCTTTTGTGATTATAAGTATTTCAGCATTTCAGTTTTGCGATAGTACACGTACCTCTACTTATTAAATGTTAACACATGATGCCCATAAGGAAGTTCTTCATGTTTCAAATAGAATTCTTACCTTTCTTTAAAGTGAATATTCAAATAATACCACAAATCCAAGTGTCATGCCTTATTTGTATTACTGACAATGTTAGACTAATTATAATTGGTAGTAATCTATTATGTTGATTACTCCTAAGTTTTGTGATACCAGAAATAATGTGAAAGTAAGCATTTAGTCGTTTGGCTTTCTTGAAACTGAAGCCAAACTTGGTAAAAATCTGCCTTCAATTATAAATTCATAATATCTTTTAGAAGGAAATATTTTAGGGCGCCTGGGTGGCTCAGTCGTTAAGCATCTGCTTTCGGCTCGGGTCATGATCCCAGGGTCCTGGGATCGAGCCCCGCATCGGGCTCCCTGCTCCATGGGAAGCCTGCTTCTCCCTCTCGCACTCCCCCTGCTTGTGTTACCTCTCTCGCTATCTCTCTGTTGAAAAATAAATTTAAAAAATCCTTAAAAAAAAAAAGGAGATATTTTAAAATATTTTTGTAATATTTATTCTTTTCCTGTCTTCCTCTTTGTAACTTGCCCTTTCATGAGATTCTGTGAATATGTTTCTTGAGGTCTCATTTATTTTCCTTTTTCTCCTTCACTTTTTGGTAGTCACTCATAGTAATGGCAAAATATAAAAGTCCTATCTTTTAGCATTTATTTCTTCCCTTATTCTAGTGAGTTTGAACATGTTTTCTTCTGCTATTTAATTCTCTGCTTTGAATTGTCTGTTCATATCTTTGTTCATTTTAAGATACTGTTTTTTGGGGGCGCTTGGGTGGCTCAGTCGTTAAGCGTCTGCCTTCGGCTCAGGTCATGATCCCAGGGTCCTGGGATCGAGCCCCGCATCGGGCTCCCTGCTCAGCAGGAAGCCTGCTTCTCCTTCTCCCACTCCCCCTGCTTGTGTTCCCTCTCTCACTGTATCTCTCACTGTCAAATAAATAAAATCTTTAAAAAAAAAAAAAGATACTGTTTTTTGTTGTTATTTTTTAAAAACTGCATCTCAGTGGGGATCCAGGGTGGCTCAGTTGGGTAAGTGTCCAACTCTTGGATTCAGCTCAGGTTGTGATCTCAGGGTCTTGAGATAGAGCCTTACGTTGGGTTACCTGCTGAGCAGGGAGTCTGCTTCTCTTCCTCCCCCTCTGCACCCCCCCCCCCGGCTTGTGCTCACTCATGCTCTCTCTTTCTCTCTCTCAAATAAATGCATAAATAAATCTTTTTTTTTTTAAAGGCTGTATCTGTGTTTTCCTTTATATATATTTTTGTTACCTTCCTCCTAGAAAAATATACCCATCTAGAGAAGAGTTTAAAATTGATCTGCATTTTATTCTAAGCCTACTCAAGGTAGGGAGTTGGAACTCGGATTCTTCAGGGTCTGTACCCTCAGTGAAGCTCCTCTTAAGAAGAATTCAGAATTAAACATTGAAAAAAAAATCCCAAGAAAGTTATCCATCATGAGCAGCAAGAGCCCAAACACAATTAACAACAGGAATAAATTCTGTAGGAGCTTCAAGTAATACAGTTGTTGGATTAAGAATATAAAGTATTGGGGCTCCTGGCTGGCCCACCCGATGGAGCATGTGACTCTTGATCTCGTGGGCATGAGTTTGAGCCCCAGGTTGGGCATAGAGTTTACTTTAAAAAGAAATAAACAAAAAATTGTGAATCTTCCCTTAACAAAAAGAATATAAAGCATTTGAAATGATTAGAGACTTAATAATAAGCGAGAGGTAAGAATAAACCTTTAAGAAGATAACCAGGCAGATTTTCAAAAGAAGCCAATGAAATATATTTTCTGGATAGGAATGGTTTATTTTCATGATGAAAAAAGTGTACTCATTTACATTGAAAGACTCAGTGGTGCTTGTTTTGGCAGTACATATACTAAAATTAGAACGATAAGGAGAAGATTAGCATGGCCCCTGGGCAAGGAAGACATGCAAATTCATGAAGTGTTCCTAAATAAATAAATAAAGGCTCAGTGAGTAATAGTTTAGCTTTCAATTTAGACACAGCTGTGGAGAGAATAATGAACTGGAAAATAGTAGTGAGAAAGTTACCTAGAATGTAGCAGAGCCAGAGATGTCAAATATGGTAGAAAGAATTAAAGATGATAAAGGATGGTAATAAGTCCTATATGTCCTATTTGGAGTCCTGAAGAATAATTGAGGAAATCTAATATTTGAAGGATAATATTCCCAAATTGAATATTTATGATGGACATGTTCTGAGAAGGATTGATAAAGCTATGTCTATATTGAGACACATTAAGTGAATCTGTAGAATATTGAGGACAAAAAAAAATCTAAAACAATGAGAATTAGACAGAGGAGCAACATTTAAACAAATACCAGACCTTCAAACACCAACTAAAGGTTAGGAAACAAAAGAATTATATCTTCAAATGCTGAGAAAAAATAATTGTCAGTTCTGAACAGAACTTCCCCAGCTGACAAGTTTTAGCAGACTGGATTGCAGATGTAGCGAGGATACCGTTTTGCTGGGAATTACAAAAATATAGAACAATCACTTTTGTTAAAACAATGAAGGATAAAACAGCAATTTCAAGAACACAGAAGACATGAGGCATTTGAAGGCATACTAGGAAACAAATAGAAGAAGAAAATTAGTTATAGAAAAGTACAGTTAGAAGCAGCACATTTGAAAACAGTGGGGAAGAAGGAACAAAATGGAAATGAACAAAGTTCAAAAGGATGGGCAAGATGTGATATATACGGGAAAAGGGGGAAGAAATACAAGTATGCATAACTGGTATCTTAAATAGAAAGGCAGAATTTCTTATTAGATCAGCTGTTTTGTTTTTTTAAAGATTTTATTTATTTATTTGACAGAGAGAGACACAGCGAGAGAGGGAACACAAGCAGGGGGAGTAGGAGAGGGAGAAGCAGGCTTCCCGCAGAGTAAGGAGCCCAGTGCGGGGCTCGATCCCAGGACCCTGAGATCATGACCTGAGCCGAAGGCAGACGCTTAACAACTGAGCCACCCAGGCGCCCCTCGATCAGCTGTTAAAAGCATAATATAAAGATATTGTCTAAAATAATAGAAAATGTCTGGGTGCCTGGGTGGCTTGGTTGGTTAAGTGTCTGCCTTTGGCTCAGGTCATGATCCCAGAGTCCTGGGTTAGGGGTAGGGTTAGCCTCAGTGGGGAGTCGTCTTCTCCCTCTCCCTCTCCCCCTCCCACCCACTCCTGCTTGCTCTCTCACACTCGCTCGCTCTCTCAAATAAAATCTTTTAAAAAGATAAAAATGAATTAAAAAATAAAATAATAGAAAATTTCAATAAATAGATTGAAAGGGCTTTTTGGGTCTCATTTAATATTGTTATAGAGTGTCATGTAAACAACATTTGCAGTGTTAGACTTTATCAGTAAAGCTTAGAATCTCCTTTGTGATCCAGGTCAAAGGATCAAGTTACCTCTGTGAGGATAAATTCAAGGTGTTCTTGTCAAAATTCAAAACCAAAATAGCAATTTTCATAATGCCCTCAAATTGGACAGTTCATCTGTACCAAAAGGATGCTGACCAACTTTTTTGAACACTTTAATTCAGAGGATATTATTTTCATTCTTCAACAAACAATGGAAGACAGCCTTCAATCTTTTTGTTAGCCAACCAGGAGAAGAATGGAAAGGCTAAAACAAAGAGACTACAGTTGGCTTTGTAAATTTAATAAAAATTGGGGAAATGAGAGAACATGGAGAAGTAGTTTATACATTGATTCTTCATTTATTATAGTAGGGGTCAGAAAATATCATTTAAAGTTAATAAAACTGATAAAGATCTAATACAGTAAAAAAAATTGATAGTCATATAATTGAATGATGAGGCAGGAACAGGAAGAGTATGCTAATTTAATTGTTACTGATAGTAGAGAGCAAATATCAACAACCAAGTATAAGTTATTTTGAATTTCTAGAAACATACATTTTCTAGATTTTTAAATTTAATAGGTAAAATAAGTACATTCCACATAGTGTAAAAAAAAAAACAAAACGTTTAGGCTATGAAAAGTCGAAGTGTAACAAAACTGTGATGGTGTATCAAGCTACTAGGATTGCCATAACAACATATCATAGACCAGATGGTTTAAAAACAAATTTATTTCATCGCAGTTCTGGAGTCTACAAGTCCAAGATCATTTTGCTGTCAGGGTTGGTTTCTGGTGAGGACTCTCTTCCTGGCTTAGAGATAGTCATTTTCTTCATCTGTCCTCACAGGACCTCTTCTCTGTGAATGCAGAGGAAGGAGATCTCTGAGCTCTCTTCCTCTGACAGCGACCCCATTTTTATTAGATTTGGGCCTCACCTTTCTAACTTCATTTATGCTGAAGTAAAGGTCTCCTTGAAGGACCTATCTCCAAACACAACCACATTTAGGGGGTGATGGTTAGGGCTTCAGCATTCGAATTTTGGGGGCACATACTTCAGTCCATAACAGATGGAGTCTCACAAAAATTGAACATATAGTAAGCTACCATAAAGAGTAAAAACAAACAGTGTTCTCGGATCATGATGGAGAAAGAGTAGAAATTAATAAAAGCAGACAACAAAAAGACTTCACAGTCTGGAAATATCCCGAACCTCAGAATTTCTAGAAAATAACAAAAGCTATATTTAAAGGGAAGGTACTTTTAAATATCAATTAAAAGGGAAAGAATGAAAATAAATGGAATAGGGCACCTGGGTGGTTCAGTTGGTTAAGTGACTGCCTTTGGCTCAGGTCATGATTTTGGAGTCCCGGGATCGAGTCCTGCATCGGGCTCCCTGCTCGGCGGGGAGTCTGCTTCTCCCCCTGACCTTCCCCCCTCTCATGCTCTCTCTCTCTCATTCTCTCTCAAATAAATAAATAAAATCTTATAAAAAAAATAAAATAATTGGAATAAACAATTCTCCTCAGTACCTATCAAGAGAACAAAACAATCTTAGGAAGAGTGTTTGAGAAACCAGAATGCAGAAATGAACTAGAAAACAAAGGCAGTCACTATCCAGATAGTACTTCTTTTGGGGGGGAAATGAAACATAAGGTTTTATTTAGCAAGTGTAACCCAGAAGTAAACAGGAGGGAGGGAAAACAGGAATATATAAAATAAGTAGTGCTAGGGCGCCTGGGTGGCTCAGTCGGTTGAGCGACTGCCTTCGGCTCAGGTCATGATCCTGGAGTCCCGGGATCGAGTCCCGCATCGGGCTCCCTGCTCGGCGGGGAGTCTGCTTCTCCCTCTGACCCTTTCATGCTCTATCTCATTCTTAGTCTCAAATAAATAAATAAAATCTTTAAAAAAAAAAAAAAGTAGTGCTAAAGGGCAAATAATTCCAAATACAGTAGAAGTTAAAGTTATAATAATTAGGTTTTTTGCTTGGTTATATGCAAATAAGGGGCTCCTGGCTGGCTCAGTTAGTGGAGCTCAGGGTGGTGAGTTCAAACCCCACATCGGGTGTGGAGATGACTTAAAAATAAAATCTTAAAAAATTATATGCAAATAAATGTGAAAACATGGGTAAGGGTAATTTAAAAAAAAAAGATAATTTACCAAATCTAATTCCAGAAATCACAGAAAATTTCAACTTGCGGATCATCAAAAATTAATAATAGAGAAGTCTCTCAAAGTTAATATTATTACCCAGAAATCCTGGTCCTGGCATTGGTTTCATTCCATAAAACCTTGAGGAAACCGATAATTCCAAAATTATTTAGACCTTTGCAGAGCCTAAGAAAGGGAAGAAAGGAAGCATAGTATTAATTCTAAAGCCTTACAAAGATAGCACATAAAGGGAAACTACACAATAATCTTGCTTGAGCACATACTCAGATTCTTCTGAATATGGGTAAGTTTTGCTTTAGTTTACTTTTAAATATATATACAAGGAGGACTACACATAGTCCTATTTAGATTTGTTGAATTAATTAAAGGTATATTACTCTGTTATTCCACTGTTCAAGAATGAAAATCTATAATTTTTAATGATTAAAATTTACCTTTTATAATAAATAGCCTATATAGTTCTGTAAGGACTTCATTTTAGTCTCAAGGTTACAAATCAGTCCTTGAAACTATTAAATATTTAAATGTCAAAGCAAAGTTTTTGGCCTATTTTGACAAAAAATCTTAAGCATATTTCAACTTAATTTGGCAAGACAGAAATAGATTTGCTTTATATTTTATGGAAACAAATTCATAGGTATCCTTTTCTTTACAGAATCTTGTAGTAGCTCTGTGCTTGTCTTAAGTGATTTATGTCATTAACAGTTGATAGCCAAGGCTGACAGTCTTTGACTTGAGTTATAATTTTCTTAGTTAAAAAATATGAAGCTGTGCAATATAAAGGGACAACACAAGTGATCCTTTTGGTGATGGGACCATTCTGTATCTTGACTGTAGTGGTAGATACATGGACCTACGCAGGTGATAAAACTGTATAGCACTAAACACATATACATACACAAACACACAAATGAATACGTGTAAAAGTGGGAAAATCTGAATAAAATCAGTGGATTATGTTAATATCAATATCCTGGTTGTGGTAACTATACTTTTGAAAGGTGTTATTGGAGGGACTTGGGTAAAGGGTATACTGGGTTTCTGTTATTTCTCAAAACTACAGGTGAACCTACAATTATCTCAAAATGTTTATTTAAAGGAGGGGTGCCTGGGTGGCTTATTTAAGCATCTGCCTTCAGCTCAGGTCATGATCCTAGGGTCTTGGAATTGAGCCCACTGTCAGGCTGCCTGCTCAGCGGAGAGTCTGCTTCTCCCTCTCCCTATGCCCCTGGCCCCCACTCATGATCACACCTGCATGCACATGCGCTCTCTCGCAGATAAATCTTTTTTAAAAATTGTTTATTTAAAGGAAAAAAAAGAACTATGTACGATTATGGATTGTTTTTCCCCAGAAATCCAAGGGAGTATAATACTAGAAACACGAGTAGCTAAAAAAAGAAAAACTGATATTCCTTTAATGAGTAAAAGGAATACGTAGAAGTATGTATATATGTAGACATATAAATGAGCTTATGTGTATATGTACACATGTATGTACATAGATAAATAGATAAGGAGATACCAGGCATTCTCACTGGGATGTAGATGAAGCAGATGCTCTTTGTCATCACTGTTATGTAATAATGTTACTGGGAGATACTAGTTAATAAAATTGGAAAGGAGAAATTAGAAGGATAAAAATAGAAAAAGTAATTAAGATTACTATTATTTGCAGATGATGCTGTGTACATTGATATTCCCAGAGAATCAGTCAAAAAGCTTGTAAGAGAATTCAGTGAGGTGATTGACTAATAGAGTAATAAATGAAAATCAGTAATATCTAGAAATAAACAACTCTCAGGGCTTAAGATCTATATGAAGAAAGCTGCAAAATACTATTGAATCTTGAACAAATGGAAATGTTTTTGAATAGAATCATCATGAAGAGGTCAGTTCTCCCAAAATTTATCTGAATTTTTAATGTGGTAAAATATACATAACATCAAATTTACCTTTTAAACCAGTTTTACATATACAGTTCTGTGGGCATTAAGTACATTCACATTGTGAATGTTGTGAAACCATCATCACCATCCATCTCCAGAACATTTTTGGTCTTCCCCCAACTGAAATTCTGTACTCCATTAAACAGTGACAGCCTTTCCCTGCAGCCCCTTGGCAACTGCCATTCTCTATATAAATTTGACTACTCCAGGTACTGTGTAAATGGAATCATATAGTATTTGTCTTTTTGTGACTGGCTTATTTCCTTTAGCTTAATGTCCTCAAGGTTCATCCATGTTGTACAGCAAATGTCAAAAGTTCCTTCCATTTTAAGGCTGAATAATAAACACTTGTATGTATATGCCACACTTTCTTTATCATTCACCTGTCAGTGGACATCGATGGAATTGCTTCCACCTTTTGGCTATTTGTGCATAATGATACTGTGAACATCAGTGTAGAAATATCTGCACAAGTCCCTCCCTTCACTTCTTTGGGGTATTTGTAAATTTAACAATGAAAATTAAAACGATATATATATTTTTTGGCAGTAGGTAAGTTGCTTGTAACGTTTATATGGCAAAATAAGTAAGAGTAGCAGTGACATATCTGAAAAGAGCAGTAACAGGTAGGAATCAGTCTTATTAGAAAATAAAACAAAGTTAAAATTATTAGAACATTGTGGTAGTGCTGAATGTATAGACAGAAAATCAGTGACACAGAATGGAAGATCTAGCAATAGACCCAAGTATATATAAGAATTTTATGTATGAAAAGTATAGCATTTCATGTCACAGGAAAAATGACAAAATGATTCAGTAAATTCTATTGGAACTGGGTAGTTGTCTAGGAGATTTTATACATATATATATACATACATATATATTAAACTTCAGGAGTGTATGGTTTTTCATCTTTTTCTCACTGCTATTTTCCTTTTTTTATTTTTAAACTTCTTGGAATAATTTTTTTTAATTTTTTTAATTTTTAATATTTTTTAAGGTTTATTTTTATCTTTAGTTTTTTGTAAAGATTGCATTTATTTATTTTTGAGAGAGAGAGCATGAGCACAAGCACAAACGGGAAGGGGTAGAGGGAGAAGCATACTTCCCGCTGAGCAGGGAGCCCGACGTGGGATTCAGTCTCAGGACCCCAGCATCATGACCTAAGCTGAAGGCAGAAATTAACCGACTAAGCCACCTACGTGTCCCTGAAGATTTATTTATTTTTATTTGAGAGAATGGGGGAAGGGCAGAGGGAAAGGGAAAGAAGAGAATCCCAAGCAGACTCCCCAATCAGTGGGGAGCCCAACTCAGGACTCAATCTCATGACCCTGAGATCATGACGAGCTGAAACCAGGAGTTGGATGCTTAACCACCTGAGCCACCACCCAGGCACCCCCTCACAGCTGTATTTCCTTTGAGAATAAAGAGATGCCATTGTTTTTCACATTTGAAAAAGAAAAAAAAAAAGATTCTTTGATTCTACTTTGTCTTCTAGCTCTGACCCCCCACTTCTCCATTTCCCTGTTGTTTTTACTTGATTTTACATTTTTCTCTTTAGATTAGCCTTTAAACCCATTCCAATCAGGTTTTTGCTCTCACATTTTCCAGAGAGTGCTGTTGCACAGTTGCTGGCAGTGCCACGGTGCCACCTCCAGCAGAGAAATCCATGGGCTCATTTCTGTTTGATCTGTCAGCAGCAAGTGGCAGTCGGCTCCTGTAAAGTTGGGTTCCTCACCTCAGCTGCAGGGTACCACATATTCACTTGCGCTCTTTCTTATTGTCTCTCCCCGCCCCCCCCCCCCGTTGTTACCTTCTGGCTCCCTAGTCTTTGCTAGCTCTTCTTTATCTCCTGATGTGGCCGTGCCCCAGTATTTGCTGTTAGTCCTCTTCTTTTCCGATTCGATTCACCCTCACCTGGCTGTGTCAGCCAGCCTCGAGGCTTTAAATGTCTGTGTGCTGATGTCTTCCAGATTTGAAACTTCCTGCTCACACTTCTCTGTTTGGTGATCAGAAGGCATTTCAGTCATACCATGTCCAAAACAGCACAAGCTGGGGGCGGGGGGCAGTCTGGAAGCAGACTCCGTGCTGAGCAGGCAGCCCAACACGGGGCTCTATCTCAGGACCCCGGGATCATGACCTGAGCCGAAGGCAGACACCTAACCAAATGGGTCACCCATGCACCCCCAAATCTGTGGGGTTTTTTATTGTCTTTTTCTTCCATTAAAATATGAGCTATGCCAGAGCAGGAATTCTTGTCTTTATTCTTTGCTGTATCTCCAACGCTGAGTGGGTACCCAATATATATTTGTTGAATGAAGAATTAGTTCACAAATCTCTTCTGCATAAAACCTTCCAATGGCTTCCCCTCTTTTGGACTAACAAAAATTTGTCCACTCTGCCTCTCTACTTCCTGCCTGACCTCACTTTCCTCGATTACACCAGAGAAACTCCTGCCTCAGGGCCTTTGCTCTCACTGTTTCCTCTTTGGGATATTATTCTTTTCTCAGGTAGCTGTATACATCCCTCCTTAAGGTTTCTGTGCAGATGTGGCCTTCTCAATCAGGACTTTCCTTTTTTTTTTTTTTTTAATATTTTATTTATTTGATAGAGACACGGCGAGAGAGGGAACACAAGAAGGGGGAATGGGAGAGGGAGAAGCAGGCTTCCCGCGGAGCAGGGAGCCCGATGTGGGACTCAATCCCAGGATCCTGGGATCATGACCTGAGCCGAAGGCAGATGCTCAACTACTGAGCCACCCAGGCGCCCTCAATCAGGACTTTCCTGACAACCTGTTTTAATATTCTAAGTGCTTTCCAACCCTAGTCTTTCCTCTCCTTCCATGCTCTTATTTTCTGCATAGCACATTTCACATTCTGAAATACTGAATATTTTACTTACCTTTTTATTGCCTCTACCCCGCTCATGCATTAGAATGAACTCTCCATGGTGAAAGGGATATTTTCACTGCTATTATTCTTTGTACTTAAATAGTAGGTACTTATTAACTGTTTTCTGAAAAAATGAGTTCTTGATTCAGCAAGAATTCAAGATGTAAAGTAGATAAAATCAGCAGTGTTCTCAAATATCATCAATGTAGAGTTAGAAAATCTAACAAAAAATTTATTCATGAAAGTAATGTTATTTGTGAAATATTAAGAATTAAACTTGACAGCAAGTGTTTGGGATCTATTTTGAATAAGATTATAAATATCCGGTAACACCAAAAAGTTTAACTAAATAGATAAATTTGCTTTGTTATTGTGGCGCTAATGTTACTGTTGAGATATATATTTTTTTCCCTACCTTAATATACAAAGTTAAAGCCATTTACAGTTTTTTGAAATTTCAAATGGATCTCAAGGCCACATGGAAGTCTACATATGCAAAATTAATCAGGAATCCTTATGAAAATGTTCTAAAATTAGTGGCTTGGGATTTGCAAGTCTGTGAATATACGAAAAACCATTGAATTTGTGCTCTAAAAGAGGGAAGTTTATGGTATATGAATTATATCTCAATAATGTTATAAATAAAATAGCCAAGAAATTTCTACAGGAGTACAAAGAAAAATTAGTCTTTTCAAGTATTAAAAGTTTTTATAAAGTTATAGTATCAATATATTGTATTAGTGGCTCAATAATAAACATAAATGTGAGTGAAGCAAAATGGAGAGCTTAAAGAAAGACCCAAATATGAATAAAATAGGTGATGAATGTATTTCAAGGAAATTAACATGAAGTGAGTAATGGAAAAACTTCTTTTGAGGTAAAAGCTGAGTGCTACTCACAGATTATTTTCTTTTTTTTTTTTTTTAAGATTTTATTTATTTATTTATTTGAGAGAGAGAGAATGAGAGAGAGCACATGAGAGAGGGGAGGGTCAAAGGGAGAAGCAGACTCCCTGCCGAGCAGGAAGCCCGATGCGGGACTCGATCCAGGGACTCCAGGATCACGACCTGAGCCGAAGGCAGTCGCTTAACCAACTGAGCCACCCAGGCGCCCACAGATTATTTTCAAAATTCTAGATAGAGGGGCGCCTGGGTGGCTCAGTCATTAAGCGTCTGCCTTTGGCTCAGGTCATGATCCCAGGGTCCTGGGGTCGAGTCCCACATCGGGCTCCCTGCCCGGCGGGAGGCCTGCTTCTCCCTCTCCCACTCCCCCTGCTTGTGTTCCTGCTCTCGCTATCTCTCTCTCTGTCAAATAAATAAATAAAATCTTAAAAAAAAAAAAATCTAGATAGATAAGTAATTTAAAGTAAAAAGAAAAAAAAACATTCATTGAAAATGTGGTGAAGATTATTGTCTTCAGGAGGGCTTGACCTTTCCAATTATGCTTTGAAAACACCTGTAGAGCTAAAGAGACTATTTTATTGACTATAATGGTTAAGAGCTTTGACTGTGAAATGAGACTAGGTTTAAATCATACCTCAGTCACTTACCTGGTTAGGTGACCTTGGGCTGATATTATCTCAACTTTACTCTTGTTCTTACTGATGTTAATCATAGTACCTGCATCAAGTAGTTGTGGGGGTTCACTGACAGCCTGTGTGAGGTGCTTAGTTGTTTTTCATATGTATTTGAACACATAAAAGATTGTAACTTTGTAAGAAATCTAACAGGAAATGGAAATACAACTTGATAAATTGGGGGAAATATGTGTAACATGAGAGAAAAAAGAACTACCATTTCTAACATACTGAGGGCTCTTCTAAATCAGTAATGATAAATTCCACAATGTAGAAAGATAGTAGGGACCAAGGACTTTGAACAGTTATTTCCATGCTGAAGAAATACACATGGCCAGCAAAATCATGTGACAGGACATTCAAAATAACAGGTAATAAATGAAATATAAAAATAGAAATACAAAAAAATCTTATAGGCTGTGGAAATCTTTTTTTAATTTTTTTTAAGATTTTATTTATTTGACAGAGAGAGACACAGCGAGAGAGGGAACACAAGCAGGGGGAGTGGAGGAGGGAGAAGCAGGCTTCCCGCTGAGCAGGGAGCCCGATGCGGGGCTTGATCCCAGGACCCAGATCATGACCTGAGCCGAAGGCAGACGCTTAACGACTGAGCCACCCAGGCGCCCCTAGGCTGTGGAAATCTTAATCACTGACAATGGGAATACACAGTCTTCACATTTAGAACATTGACATCCCACCAAAAAAACTCATAGCATAATATAAACAGTAAACAGAAAACTGCAGACTGCACATGAACACAAACCCACAGTTAGGGCAAGTTAGTACATGCACACATAGCCTTTACATCCAAAGAGCTACAGATATTGAAACCATCTGAAAGATTTAAGTGTTTAAATGGGCAAAAAGCCATTTGATAAAAACAGGACAATAACAAGTAGATTTGAAAATTATCTTAAATAATAATCTAGGAATAATAGCATTTGAAATGAAAACTTAATGAACTTATTGGAACGGTAAATGGGAGACAGTAAAATTACTGAACATAACTCCAACCAAATCATCCAAATTGGCAATGTTTAATTTCAGAATTATCAGGGTCAGGTTGTTAGATGGTATTGTTTCTGCTATAAGAAGGATTGCCTGGGCGCCTGGGTGGCTCAGTCGGTTAAGCGTCTGCCTTCGGCTCAGGCCATGATCCTGGATTCCTGGGATCAAGTCCTGCATTGGGCTCCCTGCTCAGCGGGGAGCCTGCTTCTCCCTCTGGCCCTCCCCGCTCTCGCGCTCAATCTGTCTCTCTCATTCTCTCTCTCAAACAAATAAATAATAATTTTTTAAAATCTTAAAAAAAAAAAAAGCATTGCCTAACAATGTAGGATATCACAGATCCTAAAGTGTTATCTTGATTTGCAGAAATTTATTGTTTGTACAGTCTGGATTTTTATAATGAACTTTTTTTTTTCCTTTAAACTTTTTTCCCTTTCATGAATAGCTGGTCCACATGTGTAAATAGTACATTTATACATTACATTATATATAGTTATTAATTGTGTATCCCTTTAGATCTAGCAGTTCTCTGAGGGAAGTAATTGGACAGGTAGGCAAAGATTTATGTAATTGGATGATCATCATATATTCATAATGAAAAATAACCAGAAATTATTTTAAAAGCAGCAAGTTGGAGATTGATTTTATGAATTATGGACTATTATGAAACCAGTGAATCAGTACTCTAACTCCTGATTTATTTGCACAGAGAAGTGTTTCCTTGTATCATTTAAGTTAACTGAGCTACAAAACAAAAAGCATTTTGGGCCCATTTTTATAAAAGAATGTACATGTGCATGTTGTTGTGCGTGTGATGGAAATATCTTAAATGTAAAAGTGTTTATCCGTGGATGATAGTACTTCTGTGTCTTTTTAAATAAGCATACCTTTATATTTGGAAGAAAGCTCTTTTGAGGTTGAAAAAAATTACATGCCTAATAGGATGCTTTGATACAATAACTTTTTCATTGGCTAATATATAATATACTGTCTTAAAAATGGTACTTATTATTACTAGTTGTCATTTTAAAGGGTTCTTAGAAATATAAGAGGAGGAATGCCTGGGTGGCTCAGTCGGTTGAGCATCTGCCTTTGGCTCAGGTCATGATCCCGGGGTCCTGGGATCGAGTTCCACGTCGGGCTCCTTGCTCAGCGGGGAGTCTGCTTCTCCCTCTGCCTGCCACTCTCCCTGCTTGTGCTTTCTCTCTCTGTCTGTCTCTCTGTCTCTCCCTCTGACAAGTAAATAAATAAAATCTTTAAAAAAGAAAAAGAAAGAAAGAAAGAAATGTAGGAGGATAATATCACCTGTACCAAATGTAGTTTTCAACATTTTATTATCTCATCAATTGTTTATCTAATATCAGGATTTGGAGGAAAAGATCTTTGAAACCAAAACCAAATTATCTATGGATGTCTTTGTTGTTGTTGTTGTTTTCTCTCTCTCTCTCTCTTTTTTTAAGTTTATACAACTTTATTTTTTTTTATTAACATATAATGTATTATTTGTTTCAGGGGTACAGGTCTGTGATTCATCAGTCTTAACACAATTCACAGCACTCACCATAGCACATACCCTCCCCAATGTCCATCACCCAGCCGCCCCATCCCTCCCACCCCCCTCCACTCCAGCAACCCTTAGTTTGTTTCCTGAGATTAAGTGCCTCTTATGGTTTGTCTCCCTCTCTGGTTTTGTCTTGTTTCATTTTTTCCTCTCTTCCCCTATGATCCTCTGCCTTGTTCCTCAAATTCCACATATCAGTGAGATCATATGATAATTGTCTTTCTCTGATTGACTTATTTTGCTTAGCATAATACCCTCTAGTTCCACCCACGTCATTGCAAATGGCAAGATTTAATTTTTTGATGGCTTCATAATATTCCATTGTGTATATATACTACATCTTCTTTATACATTCATCTGTTGATGGACATCTGGGCTCTTTCCAAAGTTTGGCTATTGTGGACATTGCTGCTATAAACATCAGGGTGCACGTACCCCTTTAGATCACTACATTTGTATCTTTGGGGTAAATACCCAGTAGTGCAATTGCTGGGTTGTAAGGTAGCTCTATTTTCAATTTTTTGAGGAACCTCCATACTGTTTTCCAGAGTGGCTTTACCAGTTTGCATTCCCACCAACAGTATAGGAGGGTTCCCCTTTCTCCGCATCCTCGCCAACATCTGTCGTTTACTGACTTGTTCATTTTAGCCATTCTGACTGGTGTGAGGTGGTATCTCATTGTGGTTTTAATTTGTATTTCCCTGATGCCGAGCGATGTTGAGCACTTGTGTCTATTGGCCATCTGGATGTCTTTGCAGAAATCTGTTCATGTCTTCTGCCCATTTCTTGATTGGATTATTTGTTTCTTGGGTGTTGAGTTTGATAAGTTCTTTAACTAGCTCTTTATCTGATATGTCATTTGCAAATATCTTCTCCCATTCTGTCGGATGTCTTTTGGTTTTGTTAACTGTGTCCTTTGCTTTGCAAAAGCTTTTTATCTTTATGAAGTCCCAATAGTTCATTTTTGCCCTTGTTTCCCTTGCCTTTGGTGATGTGTCTAAGAAGAGGTTGCTGCCGTTGAGGTTGAAGAGGTTGCTGCCTGTGTTCTCCTCAGGATTTTGATGGATTCCCGTCTCACATTTAGGTCTTTCACCTATTTTGAGTCTTTTTTTGTGTGTGGTGTAAGGAAGTGGTCCAGTTTCATTTTTCTGCATGTGGCTATGGAGACTTTTGGGTTTTCCACATAAAGTATCATCAGCAAAGAGTGAGAGTTTGACTTCTTTGCCGATTTGGATGCCTTTGATTTCTTTTTGTTGTCTGATTGCTGTGGCTAGGACTTCCAATACTATGTTGAATAGCAGTGGTGATAGTGGATATCCCTGCCGTGTTCCTGACCTTAGGGGGAAAGCTCTCAGTTTTTCCCCATTGAGAATGATACTCGCTGTGGGTTTTTCATAGATGGCTTTTATGATACTGAGGTATGTACCCTCTATCCCTATACTCTGAAGAGTTTTAATCATGAAAGGTTGCTGTACTTTGTCAAATGCTTTTTCTGCATCTATTGAGAGGATCATATGGTTCTTGTTCTTTCTTTTATTAATGTAGTGTATCACATTGATTTGCGGATGTTGAACCAACCTTGCAGCCCAGGAATAAATCCCACTTGGTCGTGGTGAATAATCCTTTTAATGTACTTTTGGATCCTATTGGCTAGTATTTTGGTGAGAATATTTGTGTCCATGTCCATCAGGGATATTGGTCTGTAATTCTCCTTTTTGATGGAGTCTTTGTCTGCTTTTGGGATCAAGGTAATGCTGGCCTCATAAAATAAGTTTGGAAGTTTTCCTTCCATTTCTATTTTTTGGAACAGTTTTAGAAGAAAAGGTATTAATTCTTCTTTAAATGTTTGGTAGAATTCCCCTGGGAAGCCATCTGGCCCTGGGCTCTTGTTTGTTGGGAGATTTTTGATAACTGCTTCAATTTCCTTTGCTCGTTATAGGTCTGTTCAGGTTTTCTATCTCTTCCTGGTTCAGTTTTGTTGTTTATAGTCTCTAGGGATGCATCCATTTCTTCCAGATTATCTAATTTGCTGGCATATAGTTGCTCATAATATGTTCTTGTAATTGTTTGTATTTCTTCAGTGTTGGTTGTGATCTCTCCTCTTTCATTCATGATTTTATTTATTTGGGTCCTTTCTCTTTTCTTTTTGATAAGTCTGGCCAGTGGTTTGTCAATCTTATTAATTCTTTCAAGGAACCAGCTCCTAATTTTGTTGATCATTTCTACTGTTCTTTTGGTTTCTATTTCATTGATTTCTGCTCTGATCTTTTTTATTTCCCTTCTCCTGTTGGGTTTAGGCTTTATTTGCTGTTCTTTCTCCAGCTCCTTTAGGTGTAGGTTAAGTTGTGTAGTTGAGACCTTTCTTGCTTCTTGAGAAAGGCTTGTATCGCTATATACTTTCCTTTTAGGACCACCTTGGCTGCATCCCAAAGATTTTGAACAGTTGTTTTCACTTTCATTTGTTTCCATGAATTTTTAAATTCTTGTTTAATTTCCTAGTTGACCCATTCATTCTTTTTTTTTTTTTTTTAAGATTTTATTTATTTATTTGACAGAGAGACAGCGAGACAGGGAACACAAACAGGGGGAGTGGGAGAGGGAGAAGCAGGCTTCCCGCGGAGAAGGGAGCCCGATGTGGGGCTCGATCCCAGAACCCTGGGATCATGACCTGAGCCCAAGGCAGACGCTTAACTGACTGAGTCACCCAGGCACCCCAAAATTACACGGTTTTTAATTAACTTCTTTGATTTTATATTATATCTCTTCTCTTCCAAAATTTTGGTTCGTAATGACATTTATATAGTAACTTATTTGATCTATTTATCAATTATCCATCTATCTAGGTTCAAAATAATTATACCGATATTACCACTGATATTCTCACTGGATGCAATTTAAGATTTTTTTATGGGCAGCTTTTTGTCTTTAAAACATGTAGCTAAATACTGTGTTTTAAAGTAATTGAAAATAAAGGCGCCTGGGTGGCTCAGTTGTTAAAGCATCTGCCTTCAGCTCAGGTCATGGTCCCAGGGTCTGGGTTCGAGCCCCGCGTCGGGCTCCCTGCTCGGCAGGAAACCTGCTTCTCCCTCTCCCACTCCCCCTGTTTGTGTTCCCTCTCTCGCTGTCTCTCCCTCTGTCAGATAGATAAGTAGAATCTTAAAAAAAAAAAAAGAAAGAAAGAAAAGAAAGGCGCCTGAGTGGCTCAGTCAGTTAAGTGTCTGACCCTTGATTTCGGGTAAGGTCATGATCTCAGGGTTGTGGGATCGAACCCCGTATGGGGCTCTGCGCTTAGTGAGGAGTCTGCTTGTCTCTCTCTCCCTCTGCCCTTCCCCCTACTTGTGCTTGTGCACTCTCTCTCATCTCTAAAATAAATACATAAATCTTAAAGGTAACTCAAAATAATTGTTTTCTATGTAGCTATGTAGTTAATTTGATAGATGTATTTGTTTACATTGTTTCAATATTTAGAGATTTGGAATATTTTTCTATATGATATAATTTTGTTTCTTAAATATTTAAAACAGTAATTGCAAAGTTAGAACCATAAGCAAATGCAGAGAGATCGAACTTCTAGGTTTCTTTCCTCCCTTATACGTTACCATTTTCGTTCATCTTTGTTTTTTTCTTCCATGTTTAATATAATCAGGTATATATTCATATTTCTCTATCCTGCTTTTTTCATCTAACAGTATATTCTTGAAGAGCATCACAGCAGTACAGATATAGTTTGGTTTATTGAGCTACTCTCCTGTAGGTAATCATTTTAGGGATTTGCTATTAAAATAGTGGTAGGAGCACCTGGCTGGCTCATTCGGGGTAGCATGTGACTCTTGGTCTCAGGATTGTGAGTTCAAGCCCCATGCAGGGTATAGAGATTACCTAAAAATAAAATCTTAAAACATAGTGGTACATTTTATGGCTTTCTGTAGCCGTTCTATTTCTGCCAATGTGTCTTGGAATAGATCTCCCACAGTGGGATTCCTTGGTCACAGGTATAGTTAATGTAGGTGGTAGTTTCCCAGTTCTCACCTATCTCCCTGCTGTAGGAGTCACCCCATGTTACATAGAGTTCCTGTCTGGATGCTTGAGTTTGTGTTTTGTTGCTGTGCCCTGTTCCATTGGTTCTTTTGTCTTTTCAAGTGTCAGTTCCATACTGTTTTCATGATAGAAGCTTTAAAAACATTTGATACAGTTATTCCCTTGCTTTTCTTCTTTTTATGTTTGGGTTGGGGGGCAGAGGGATAGAGAATCTTAAGCAGGCTCCACAGATGAGGGGCTCGATTTCACAACTCTGAATCATGACCTGAGCTGAAAATAAGACACATTTAGGCAACTGAGCCACCCAGGCGCCCCTACTTTTCTTCTTTTTAGATTTTGCTAGCTATTCTTGCTTGTCTGTTTTTTCCAATGAATGTGATAATTTTTCTTATTTCTGAAAGAAATCCTGGTGGTATTTTTATTGGGATAGTGTTAAATTTATAAATTTGCTTAGGGAAAAATTGTCATCTTTATGTCTTCTTATCCACGAACACAGTATATCTTTCCATTTGTTCAAGTGTTTCTATTTCATGGTTAACAACTTTGTCAATTATACTTCAATTGTTTAAAAAAAAAAATCTATGCTGAAGGAAAGAAGAAGAACTGGAAAAAAGAACTCTTTTTTTTTTTTTTAAGATTTTATTTATTTATTTGACAGAGAGAGAGGGAGAGAGCACAAGCAGGGGAAGCAATAGGCAGAGGGAGAGGGAGAAGCTGGCTCCCCACTGAGCCAGGAGCCTGATGCAGGGCTCAATCCCAGGACGCTGGGATCCTGGGCTCGTGACCTGAGCCAAAGGCAGACGCTTAACTGACTAAGCCACCCAGGTGTTCCAGAAGACAACTCTCTAATTGCTATCCAAAAGTAAAACAGAGTGCTCTATGAAGTAACGAATTCACTTGTAAAGTATATGGTGAGGATTCATGAACTGGATAACAATTTATGTTAATGACTTAAAAGTTATTTCCTAAAATGTTATATAAAATACATTCTAAAGAAAATACGAATGTATTTCATTGTCCTTTTAATTCTTGTCACTTAAGAGGGAACTGGAGTGACTACTCATTCAAGACCGTAAGTGAGAGTGAGCTAAAGGAGTGGAAGTGGGTGGGGTCGTACAGTGCTGGTTGGAAATCTTTGAAATCAATGAAGGAGGTAGGCTGTGATTGATTATTTTAAAAGAGGACCATGGGATATTGTAACAGTATTTCTCTTTTCAGAAACAGTGTATTTGTATGCTAATGTGTATTTAGTTTAAAGTAAAGTAAGAGTAGACTGGTAATTTGCCTTTTTAAAACAATGTCAAAAAATAATAGGGATTTTTCTAAATACTGAGTAATACATAGGTTTATGTGGTAGGTTGGAAGTCAACAAAGAACATTTTGCTAGCCTCTGACAGCAGCAGAGGAACTCACATCCTGTGACACAGTGTAACATTCATCAGGTTTTTTTTGTTTTGTTTGTTTGTTTGTTTTTTTCCTCAAAAAAAAAGCACTGTTGCCTACCTTTTATCTGATATGTGATCAGTTGGTTTGTTCACTTGTAATGCTAACCTGAAGTGATAGGTTTACTCTCTCTGAATCCTTTTTCTTGTTCAAATTTTAGGACCCTTCAAAGTTGTACAAGAAAACAGGTGATGTTGCAGCCATTGAATGCCAATCTGAAGAGAGCATCCATCTTCATTCACAGGGAGAAAACAGTCCTTTGTCTAAGAAGCTTTCTCCAGTGCACTCAGAAATGACAGATTACATTAATGCGGCATCATCTACTCTTGTTGGTAGCCGGGATCCTGATTTAAAGGACAGAGCGTTACTTAATGGAGGAACGAGTGTAACAGAAAAGTTGGCACAGCTCATTGCAACTTGTCCTCCCTCTAAGTCTTCCAAGACTAAACCGAAGAAGTTAGGAACTAGCACTGCTGCAGGACTGGTTAGCAAGGATTTGATCAGGAAAGCAGGTGTTGGCTCTGTAGCTGGAATAATACATAAAGACTTAATAAAAAAACCAGCTATCAGCACAGCAGTTGGATTGGTAACTAAAGATCCTGGGAAAAAGCCAGTGTTTAATGCAACAGTAGGATTGGTCAATAAGGACTCTGTGAAAAAACTAGGAGCTGGCACGACAGCGGTATTCATTAATAAAGACTTAGGCAGAAAGCCAGGGACTGTCACTACAGTAGGACTGCTGAGCAAGGATTCAGGAAAGAAGCTAGGAATTGGTATTGTTCCAGGTTTAGTGAATAAGGAATCTGGAAAGAAGTTAGGACTCGGCACTGTGGTCGGACTGGTTAATAAAGACTTGGGCAAGAAGTTGAGTTCTACTGTTGGCCTCGTGGCCAAGGACTGTGCAAAGAAGATTGTAGCCAATTCAACAATGGGATTAGTTACTAAGGACATGGGAAAGAAACTAGTGAGTTGTTCTATGGCAGGACTGATCAGTAAAGATGCCATAAACCTTAAAGCCGAAGCACTGCTCCCCACTCAGGAACCACTTAAGGCTTCTTGTAGTACAAACATCAGTAGTCATGAAAGTCAGGAACTTCCTGAATCCCTGAAAGATAGTACCACCAGCAAAACTTTTGAGAAGAATGTTATACGGCAGAGTAAAGAGAGCATATTGGAAAAGTTCTCAGTTCGAAAAGAAATCATTAATTTGGAGAAAGAAATGTTTAATGAAGGAACATGCATTCAGCAAGACAGTTTCTCATCCAGTGACAGGGGGCCTTATGAAACCTCAAAGCATGAAAAGCAACCTCCCGTATATTGCACTTCTCCGGACTTTCAAATGGGAGCTGCTTCTGATGCATCTACAGCAAAATCCCCTTTTAGTGCAGTAGGAGAAAGCAATCTCCCTTCCCCATCACCTACTGTATCTGTTAATCCTTTAACCAGAAGTCCCCCTGAAACTTCTTCACAATTGACCCCTAATCCGTTACTTTTAAGTCCTACCACAGAATTAATGGAAGAAATTTCTGAATCTGTTGGCAAGAACCAGTTTCCTTCTGAAAGTACCCACTTGAACATTGGTCATAGGTCTGTGGGTCACAGCATGAATATTGAATGTAAAGGGATCGATAAAGAGCTAACTGATTCAAAAACTACACATATAGATATTCCAAGAATAAGCTCTTCCCTGGGAAAAAAGCCAAGTTTGACTTCTGAATCCAGTATTCACGCAATTACCCCTTCAGTTGTTAACTTCACTAGTTTATTTAGTAACAAGCCCTTTCTAAAACTTGGTGCAGTAACTGCATCTGACAAACACTGCCAGGTTGCTGAAAGCCTCAGCTCTAGTTTGCAGTCCAAACCATTAAAAAAAAGGAAAGGAAGAAAACCTCGGTGGACTAAAGTGGTGGCACGAAGCACATGCCGGTCTCCAAAAGGGCTAGAACTAGAAAGATCAGAGCTTTTTAAAAATGTTTCATGTAGCTCACTATCAAATAGTAATTCCGAGCCAGCCAAGTTTATGAAAAACATTGGACCATCTTCATTTGTAGATCATGACTTCCTTAAACGTCGATTGCCAAAGTTGAGCAAGTCCACAACTCCATCTCTTGCTCTCTTAACTGATAGTGAAAAACCATCTCACAAGGCTTTTGCTCCTCACAAACTATCCTCCAGTATGTGTGTCTCTAGTGACCTTTTGTCTGATATTTATAAGCCCAAAAGAGGAAGACCTAAAGCTAAGGAGATGCCTCAACTGGAAGGTCCACCTAAAAGGACTTTAAAAATACCTGCCTCTAAAGTTTTTTCTTTGCAGTCTAAGGAAGAACAAGAACCCCCAATTTTACAGCCAGAAATTGAAATTCCTTCCTTCAAACAAAGTCTTTCTGTGTCTCCCTTTCCGAAAAAACGAGGCAGACCTAAGAGGCAGATGAGGTCACCGGTCAAGATGAAGCCACCTGTACTCTCAGTGGCTCCGTTTGTTGCCACTGAGAGTCCAAGCAAGCTGGAGTCTGAAAGTGACAACCATCGAAGCAGCAGTGATTTCTTTGAGAGTGAGGATCAGCTTCAGGACCCAGATGATCTGGACGACAGTCATAGGCCAACTGTCTGCAGCATGAGTGACCTTGAGATGGAACCAGATAAAAAAATTTCTAAGAGAAACAATGGACAGTTAATGAAAACAATTATCCGCAAAATAAATAAAATGAAGACTTTAAAGAGGAAGAAACTGTTGAATCAGATTCTTTCAAGCTCTGTAGAATCAAGTAATAAAGGGAAAGTGCAATCCAAACTCCATAATACAGTGTCAAGTCTTGCTGCCACGTTTGGCTCTAAATTGGGCCAACAGATAAATGTCAGCAAGAAAGGAACCATTTACATAGGAAAGAGAAGGGGTCGAAAACCAAAAACTGTCTTAAATGGCATTCTTTCTGGTAGCCCTACCAGCCTTGCTGTCCTTGAGCAAACCGCCCAGCAGGCAGCTGGTTCAGCATTAGGACAGATACTTCCCCCTTTACTGCCTTCCTCTGCTAGTAGTTCTGAGATTCTTCCATCACCTATTTGCTCTCAGTCTTCTGGGACGAGTGGAGGTCAGAGCCCTGTAAGTAGTGATGCAGGCTTTGTTGAACCCAGTTCAGTGCCATATTTGCATTTACACTCCAGACAGGGCAGCATGATTCAGACTCTTGCAATGAAGAAGGCCTCAAAGGGGAGGAGGCGACTCTCTCCTCCTACTTTGTTGCCAAATTCTCCTTCACACTTGAGTGAACTCACCTCTCTGAAAGAAGCTACTCCTTCTCCCATTAGTGAATCTCATAGTGATGAGACCATTCCCAGTGATAGTGGAATTGGAACAGATAATAACAGCACATCAGACAGAGCAGAGAAATTTTGTGGACAGAAAAAGAGGAGGCATTCTTTTGAACATGTTTCTCTGATACCTCCTGAAACCTCTACAGTCCTGAGCAGTCTTAAAGAAAAACATAAACATAAATGTAAGCGCAGGAATCACGATTACCTCAGCTATGACAAGATGAAAAGGCAGAAACGAAAACGGAAAAAGAAATACCCCCAGCTCCGAAGCAGACAAGATCCGGACTTTATTGCAGATCTGGAGGAATTGATAAGTCGTCTGAGTGAAATTCGAATCACCCATCGAAGTCATCATTTTATCCCCCGAGACTTGCTGCCAACTATTTTTCGAATCAACTTTAATAGTTTCTATACGCATCCTTCTTTCCCCTTAGACCCTTTGCACTACATTCGAAAACCTGACTTAAAGAAGAAGAGAGGGAGACCTCCTAAGATGAGGGAGGCAATGGCTGAGATGCCCTTCATGCATAGCCTTAGTTTTCCTCTTTCTAGTACTGGATTCTATCCCTCCTATGGCATGCCTTATTCTCCCTCACCCCTTACAGCCACTCCCCTAGGATTAGGTTACTATGGAAGGTACCCTCCCACTCTCTATCCTCCTCCTCCTTCTCCTTCTTTCACCCCCCCACTTCCACCTCCTTCCTATATGCATGCTGGTCATTTACTTCTCAATCCCACCAAATACCATAAGAAAAAGCATAAGCTACTTCGACAGGAGGCCTTTCTCACAACCAGCAGGACTCCCCTCCTTTCCATGAGTACCTACCCTAGTGTCCCTCCTGAGATGGCCTATGGTTGGATGGTCGAGCACAAACATAGGCACCGTCACAAGCACAGAGAACACCGTTCTTCTGAGCAACCCCAGGTTTCCATGGACACTGGCTCTTCCAGATCTGTTTTGGAGTCTTTGAAGCGCTATCGATTTGGAAAGGAAACTGTTGGAGAGCGATATAAACATAAGGAAAAGCACCGATGTCATATGTCCTGCCCTCATCTCTCTCCTTCCAAAAGCTTAATAAATAGAGAAGAACAGTGGGTCCACCGAGAGCCTTCAGAATCTAGTCCACTGGCTTTGGGATTGCAAACACCTTTACAGATCGACTGTTCGGAGAGTTCTCCAGGTTCATCCCTTGGAGGGTTCACTCCCACCTCTGATCCAGCTAGCAGTGACGAGCACACAAACCTTTTCACAAGTGCAAAAGTGCAAGGCAGCTGCAGAGTTTCAAACCCTAACTCCAGTGGCCGGAAGAAACTAACTGACAGTCCTGGACTGTTCTCTGCACAGGACACTGCACTAACTCGGCCTCACAGGAAAGAGCCACTGCCTTCCAGCGAAAGGGCGGTACAGACCATGACAGGTAAGGCGGTGATTTCTTCGTTTCCTTGTTACTTGTGTGCGAAAAGAAGGCTATTTTGCCTACAGGTTGCCTGATACATGTATGTGAACCTTTAATAGATCTACTGGTTTTTGGTTTGTTTTTGTTTTTATAAATAAATGTGGAATGTTGTCTTCAAAGTTCTCATTTTCAATAGATGTGAGAAGTAAGATAAGGCATGCTTTTGCAATAATTTTGAATATTGAGAAGAGATATTATATAAACAAATAACACTCAACTTTTGGAAACCAGGAAAAATGATTCTTTCTTATGCAGAAAGGCCTTTACAGTTTCTTCAGTGATAAATGGCTCTTAGATATCTGTTAGTAGCTGTGCAGGATTTTTAATATATGCTAATCTAATAATTATAAGTGATTTTATGTTATAGGAAGAAATGTTGTTAACCCTGTATGTCTCTTAATACAAATCTAAGCATTCAAAATTATCAGCTTCATAAAAGGTAACAGTATTCAGAGGGACTTCATTCTGCAGAGTTATCTCTAGATATCTTCATAAAAGCTGCTTTAAATGTATATAAAATGACATGAAGCAAATCTAGACAATAAATACATTTGTAACATGTACAAAGTGCCTTAAGTGAAACAAAGATAGAAAACAAGGAACAGGCAGCATTGCCCAATCGTGTAGAAGGCATCTCTCATCAGAAGTTCTTTATCAGAGATCTCAACTCTGGGGGTTTGTAAATTAACCCTAGGGAGTCCATAGAACCTCTCTTGTTATAAATAAAATTATGTGTATGTATGTTTGTGTGTGTTTTTCAGGAGAAAATCCATACATTTCATCAGATTCTCTAAGTAAATTCTCTAAGCCTCTATATCCATTCCTATAAAATGGTAATAATAAGGTAATCATGACAAGTAATGAGATTATAGTGTTTACTGAAGGGGTTTGCACATAGTAAGTACACAGATGTTAATCGGTAGTAGTTTTCCCCCAAAGATTAAAAACTTGTGCATGAGAGGAAATGATAAACCCCTCAGAGATAAGTTTTTGCTCCTGATGTTCATTATTCATGAACTTTTAAAAAAACTAAAAGCCATTTTGGTTGAGAAACTGAGCATTCTTTAGTTTTTAACAATGTAATAAAGAGAAAAAAAAATGTTTCTAAACTTATAATTAGATTCATTCAGTAAGTACTTGATAAATATTTAATCAACAACAGTTATTGAATATCTGTCTGCCAGGCATTCTACTTTGTGGGCCCTTGTGATATACTAGGGAATAAGGGATGCAAGTTCATTGTTCTCATGCAACTTACAATGGAGGAGAGGGGTAATAAAAAAACTTACATGTTAAATGTCATTAAAAATCGATAAAGGGATATTAAAAAAAAAAAAGAAGAAGAACAGGGTCTATGAGAGTGTGGAATGGGGGCCTAACTCAGCAAGCCATCCTTGAGAAAGTGACTCTAAACTGTTTGTTACGTGAAGGATGAGCAGCAGTTAGCTGGGAAAATGGGAGTCCATTTACTCATTTATTCATTCATTCATTCATTCATGCAATCCTTCCTTTATTTATTAAATTCTAAAACGTGGTGCTGTTCCTGGCGTATAGTAAAGACATGATGGCAGGCCTCGTTAACTTTCAGCTTTAGTGAAGGAAGACACAGCGTAGCAAGCACGCAGATAAAGGCATAATTGAGGAAAAACGCCATCGAGTTAATGCAACAGTGTCAGATGGATCATTAGGGGAGGGGGACACCTGTTTAGATAAAGTTACTAGTTATGGCCCAAGGACAAAAAGTTGAAGGATGAGAAGCCCCTGGCTTCTCAAGCTGAGGTTTCAGTAAAGAGCACAGTTGAAGGTCCTGGACGAAGAGCTTGGACGTTAGACTCTGCGGCGGGGTCACTGTGGCCGGACAGGAACACCAGAATGGTTCCAGAGTTGTGGCAAATAGAGAAGCCAGACCGTGTCCGGAGAGTTTAGGTTTTATACTAGGCTTAGGCAAGGGACAGAGGGGTGTTGATTTTAGATTTGCTTTTTTAAAAGATCATTCTGGCCCATGTGTGAACACTGCACTGCAGAGGAGAAAAATAGCTATAGGGAGACTGGTTTGTAGGTGGCGCGGTGGTCTGTCTGGAGGAAACGGTGGCACTTAGGTGAGCAGCTGGTGGACTTGTGCAGGCACACTGGAGAGGGCTGGTGCCAGCCGGGAGGAGGCACACATTTAAGGAGCGCACAGTTTTCACTTTTAATCTGCATAACCTTTGGGATGCCTTCAGAACATTCAAGTGGAGATACTGAGCAGGCAGTTGGAGATCTAGTTCTGGAGCTCAATAAAGATGTTTTGGCTGGAGATAGGGGCATTTCACTAGGAGGTTTTGAGAAACTGTCAATATCATTCACTGAAAATAAAAGGGCTTTTGGAAAAGATAAAGCTGGGAGCAGATTCGCCAAATGTATGCAACTTTGTAACCAGAGCACCAAGAAAAATAATTCTAGAAAATGCCAGCCAGCAGCAGTTAAAAAGACAAGTTGTTTAATAAATAAAGAGATACTCCAGTAAACATAGGCTTTAACTTTTTAGGAAATAAAAGTAACTTGATAGAAGGGACTATAAAGAAGGGTTGAAGCTGCTCAGCTGGAGACACAAAAATTGGCAAATAAATGAAGTGATGCCACATATAGCTGGTTCTGGTTTATTGTCCTTGTTTGGTTTTTTTTGCATGGAGATTGGGGGAAAGCACAGGATAAGCACTCATCAGAAAATCTCTGACCAGTTGGAGCCAAGAAGAGGAATATGGGATGAATGATGAATGGGCACTGTGAAGAGAAGTGCATTGCTCCATGGTTTACTCCATTTCATTTGTGTGAATATATTCTCTTCCACTGTTAACTTGGTGCTTCAGAACATTAATGTGCTTTGAAAAATCATGTGTGGACTCGCACAATTTCCATATTGTCCTGGTATTCTTCTCTTTATCAGTTATGTGTGGCTCTTTCACTGTACTATTAAAAAAAAAAAAAAAAGATTATAAATTTACGAACCGTCTGTGTATCTGTCATCGTGTGATGGATGGTGCTCCCCTAAGGAGGGAGTACAGAGTGAGAAAGGAGGGCCTAGGACCGCCCCGAGGAACTGCAGTATTTAAAGTAATGATTAGGGGCCCCTGGGTGGCTCAGTCGTTAAGCGTCTGCCTTCGGCTCAGGTCATGACCCCAGGGTTCTGGGATCCACCCCCACATCGGGCTCCCTGCTCTATGGGAAGCCTGCTTCCCCCTCTCCCACTCCCCCTGCTTGTGTTCCCTCTCTCGCTGTGTCTCTCTCTGTCAAATAAATAAATTAAAATCTTTAAAAATAAAATAAATAAATAAAGTAGTGATTAACAGCCATTTGGTTTATCTGGGACCATTTGTGATCTCTTCTGTTTTTAAAAAATTAATTGCTTAAGTTTAAAAATCTGGAGATTTCGAGGGGCGCCTGGGTGGCTCAGTCGTTAAGTGTCTGCCTTCGGCTCAGGTCATGATCCCAGGGTCCTGGGATCGAGCCCCGCATCGGGCTCCCTGCTCGGGGGAGACCCTGCTTCTCCCTCTGCTGCTTGTGTTCTCTATCTCTCTGTCAAATAAATAAATAAAATCTTAAAAAAAAAAAAAATCTGGAGATTTCACATAAGAGTGAAAGTCTTCTGAAGTCTGCTTTTCTTTAGAAGAAAAATCAGAACATCTGGCAACAGTTAATCCACATTTCCTGGATGACATCAGTGGCTGTGTCTCAGTAGTAGCAGGCCCCCCCGACCCCCCACCCCCCGACCTTGGTTGGGATATGCATTCTTTTTTTTTTTTTTTTTAAAGATTTTTATTTATTTATTTGAGAGAGAGAGAATGAGAGAGAGCACATGAGAGGGGGGAGGGTCAGAGGGAGAAGCAGACTCCCTGCCGAGCAGGGAGCCTGATGCGGGACTCGATCCCGGGACTCCAGGATCATGACCTGAGCCGAAGGCAGTCGCTCAACCAACTGAGCCACCCAGGCGCCCCTGGGATATGCATTCTTCAGCTCCCCTCAGTCCTCCGTTTCCTGTAGTTTTCTGTTCCTGGCCTGGTTCAGATGTTCAAGCAGGGTATCTGTCTCTAAGGAACATTTGAGTTCGAGGCCTCTAAGAGTTATGAGAAGGAACTTATAAGAGGTGTAGGATTGAGGTGAAGGTGAGTGAGAAGACAGATGAGGTGGTTGAATGTATTATCTACATAAACATTAGAGTCACCCAAGAGACCCCTTACAGGAGGTGGGCTGGAAGAATAAATGTGAGTCTGGTTTCAGTGTCCTCAGGAAATGAGATAACCGGTCTAATACAGGAAAATACTTGCTTTAAGAATAAGAACTTGTCTCCTTCCCCTTTAAAACAATAACAAAACCATTAAGGTCTCTCTGAAGTCACTGTTCTGACACTAATTTTGTACCATAACTGGGTGTCCTACAGTTCAGTTCTGATACTAGTTACCTGGAGTTAGGAAAGACTCAGCAAGTTAAGAGCAAAGTCCTTCAAAGACCTACCTTACTGTGCAGGGCAAGTTTCAGTGACCCAGTCCACCCACACTCTGGTCTAGCCTGCTACAAATTTGAGGCTTCCCACAGCCCCTCAGTTGTGATAATTTGGTAGAACGACTCAGAACTAACTGAAACCGGGCTCCTGGGTGGCTCAGTTGGTTAAGCGACTGCCTTCGGCTCAGGTCCTGATCCTGGAGTCCCTGGATCGAGTCCCGCATCGGGCTCCCTGCTCGGCAGGGAGTCTGCTGCTCCCTCTGACCCTCCCCCCTCTCATGTGCTCTCTCTCTCTCATTCTCTCTGTCTCAAATAAATAAATAAAATCTTTAAAAAAAAAAAAAAAAGAACTAACTGAAACCACTGTACTTAGGATTACAGTTTTATTATAAAGGATGCAGATCAGGAATTGAAGAGATTTGTAGCAACATCTAGAGGGGAGAAGGGGACACACTGCTTCCATGCCCTCTTTTTGTGGCATCTGGCTGTGTCGCCTCCCAGCACATCACTGTGTTCACCAATCAAGATGCAACACCAGGCCTCTGGGGCTAGAGTTTTTATTGGGCTTAATTACATCGGCATGATTGATTAAATCACTGACTGTGTAATTGAACCCAATCTCCAGCCCCTCTCCACTCACTGTAGATTGGGCTGGCCCAAAATCTCAGTCCTCTGATCCTGTGATTGGTCTTTCTAGTGAGCAGCCCCATCAGTGAGGCTATCTTGGGGCCCACCTTAAATCACCTCTTTGGCATAACAAAGACACTTCTATCACTCAGGAAATTCCAAGGGTTTTTGAAGCTCTTTGCCAGGAATCTGAGACAAAGAACAGATAAATTATTATATCAAAAGTCTGAATTCTTCTGTTAGCTTGTATCTTGGAGCCTCTCTATCTTCTTCACAATCATTCTTTTGATAAGCAAACAGAAATGTGTCTAGATTTTTTTTTTAAGATTTTATTTATTTGAGAGAGAGAGACCATGAGAAGAGGAGGGGCAGAGGGAGAAGCAGACTCCCAGCTGAGCAGGGAGCCCTGAGATCCTGAGATCATGACTTGAGCCAAAGGCAGTCACTTAACCGACTGAGCCACCCAGGAGGCAGCCCCCTTCACAGTTATTGTCTATTGTTTGCCAGGAGCAGGGGATACAAGCATGAATAAAATGTCATTTCTTGCCATCAGGAATTTACAGTTCAGCAGAAAACATAGACATGTATACAAATAATTATTGATAGCCCCAGGGGCATCTGGCTGGCCCAGTCAGTTGAGCCTGTGACTCTTGATCTCCAGGTTGTGAGTTTGCGTCCCACATTGGGTGTAGAGATTACTTAAAAATCTTAAAAAAACAATTATTGATAGTTCCTAAAATGGAGATATTCACAACATGTTTTGGGGGTAGAGAAGAGAGGAACTGAGGAGATAGACATTTTTAGTGTAGTGTGCAAAGAATAAAGGGTGAAGACTATTGCTTACAGAGAAATAAGCTTTTCAGGGTCTTGGAGATCTGATAGTGTGCTTGGGTAACTGCAAACAGTTTGATATGGGACCCAGGAGATGAGGCTGGAAAGATAGGCAGGAGACAGATCATAAAACCTCTTGTTTATATAAGATACCAAGGAGTTAAATAGGGTTTACCCTATAGGCAATGGGAAGTTAAAGGTATGTATGTATGTATGTATGTATGTATTTAATTTTAATGTATTCATTGTAGAGAAAGAGCATGAGCATGAGCAGGGGGGGAGGCAGACTCCCTGCTGAGCAGGGAGCCCTATATGGGGCTCCATCCCAGGACCCCGGAATCATGACCTGAGCCAAAGGCAGATGTTCAACCGACTGAACAACCCAGGCGCCCCGAAGTTAAAGGTTTTAAAGAAGAATGATTTGCTGAGATTATATTGACAGCACTATGGTAGATGGACTGGAAAGATATCAGGTGTGCCAGTTTGGGAATCATCCCAGCAAAATATTATGGGGGCCTGAACTAAGGTAGTGATGAAGAAAGCATAGAAGTCCATTTTAAGAAGAGGTGAGGAAAGGGGGAGATTTTAGAATGTCTGTAAGATCCCTCTTTTCAGGAATTGGTTGGACAGCCCTGTGACTGAATGAAAGGGGGCATACAGGAGGAGATGGTTGGAGCAGAAAGTGGATTTGGGTTTCGTGCTGGTTACTGGGATGTGGAGATCTGTAGCTCAGAAGAGAAATCAGCCTGAAGATAAACGTTTTCGGAAAGTGATTGTGGAAGCTGTGAAAGCTCCCTGGAGACAGGGAGCACGCTGGGTTTGTCCTAAGGGGAGTTTACAGTCAGCGGCAGGTGCTGCAGAGACTGGTTAGAGAAGGACGGAAAGTGGACAGTTCGGTTTAGTATGTTATCTTTTGTGATCTCAGCGGTTTGTATAGTGGTAAATGTTAGATTTCTGAGGAAGTGCACACAGTTAGAATTCTTACAGCTTTAAATTTTGTAGCAATTCTGGTTTATTATTTACTCGTAATTACACATTCTGTCAAGAAAATATTTGCATCTTGTCAGGTGATTGTTTCAGTGTCACATTATTCTTAAAGTGAAAAGAGCATAACTAAACTTTGTTTTTTAAATTTTTTTTAAAGATTTATTTATTTTAGGGACGCCTGGGTGGCTCAGTCATTAGGTGGCTGCCTTCGGCTCAGGTCATGATCCCAGGGTCCTAGGATCGAGCCCCACATCGGGCTCCCTGCTCCGTGGGAAGCCTGCTTCTCCCTCTCCCACTCTCCCTGCTTGTGTTCCCTCTCTCGCTGTGTCTCTCTCTGTCAAAAAAAATACACAAAATCTTAAAAAAAAAAAAAAAAGGTTTATTTATTTTAGAGAGAAAGAGTGCAAGCAGGGGGATGGGGGGAGAGAGAGAGAATTCCAAGCAGACTCCCTGCTGAGCACGGAGTCCCACATGGGACTTGATCTCATAACTCTGAGGTCATGACCTGAACCAAAACCGAGAGTTGGACACTCAACCCTCAACCAGTTGAGCCATCAAGGTGCCCTTAAACTTTGTTATTTTAAATTGACCTCAGTCTTAGCAGCTGATATTTTTTCTAGACATAATTTGGAGATAGATTCATTATACATTAATTCGTATCCTGTTAAAATATCCAAAAAACTACTTACTATACCATATATTACAAAATTGCCAATTACCTTCTGGACATTATCCTGAAATAGCTTCCAGTGGCCAAAGCAGAAATAGTTTAAGCAACAAAATTAGTAATGACAGTATGGATTATAATGTAAAGAATATGTAAATACCTACTATTCAATGTTGATATAAATAAATGATTGTATGGGGCGCCTGACTGGCTCAGTCAGAAGAGCATGCAACTCTTGATCTCGAGGGTTGTGAGTTCAAGCCCCATGTTGGGTGTAGAGCTTACTTGGGGGGAAAAATACGAGTACTTGATTAAATAGATCAGTGGAGGAAAGGACAAATCCTCCTTACGGAAGAATTCCAAATATTATATGTAGACTATCCTCTTCAAGGAGGTGGAGCTTAATTCCCCACTTTTTGAATATAGACTGAACTTAGTGACCTAAGGCCACATAACAGAATACAGAAAGGGTAAAATAGTAACTTTATAATGGAGGGGCCTAGCAGACAGCACCTTAACTGGGAGCAAGTTCAGTTTGACCAATGATAAATCAGAGGGCAACATGTACCCTCTGATACAATGTAGTATTCTTTCCAAAAACTCACATCCCCAGTACTGTTTTGAAAAACACAGGCCCAGTCTGATAATACTAAAACAAGCCCAAAAAAGGGACATTATACAAAATATGTGACCAGTACTCCTCAAAAGTATTAAGGACCTGAGAAAACAAGGAAAGACTGAGAAACTGTCTTAAATCAGAGTAGATTAAGGAGACATGACAACTAAATACAATGTGATATCCTAATTTGGACCCTAGAACAGGAAGAGGACATAAGTGAAAAAATTATGTTAAAGTTAAGTTCATAGTTTTGGCAAATGTACCATAGTTATATAAGAGGTTAACATTAGGGGAAGTTGGGTAAAGGATATATGAGAAGTCTTACTTCATATTGTCTTTACAAATCTTCTGTAAATTTAAAATTACTCCAACCAGTTTAGATTTTTTCTTAGAGTATTGGGGCACCTGGGTAGCTCAGTCTTCTAAGCATGTGCTCAGGTCATGGTCTCGGGGTCCTGGGGTCAAGCCCCACATTGGGCTCCCTGCACAGTGGGGAGTCCGCTTCTCCCTCTCCCTCTGCCTCTCCCCTACCCAGTGCATGCGTGCGTATGTGGGCGCACGCAGGCTCTCTCTCTCTCAGCTAAATAAAATCTTTTTAAAAAAAGAGTACTAAATACTGAATGAAGCCTATCTCAACTGATAACTGATTAAGGAAAAAAAAAGATGTTTGTATCGAGTAGATTTATCATTAAGTGTTCGTTGGCATAAAACAGGCATATCTGATTATGTTGATGTGAATATGAGAAAAATGAATAAAATTAGATCGGGGCACAGGTAGGAAGGATAGTCCTTCCCAGGTAGTCTGAAGCAGGGTTACTAACCTCTTGTTTCATAGATGGGCAAACTGACAATTACTTGAGCAGATTTGGATTAAACAAATTGCATAAAGCTTTAAAAAGGGTAACAGGTCTAATTATTTTATAAATGATGTTTATGGGGTGTTTAGCTTATTTTAACTTATGTACCCTTCTATAGTAACTGTTACAGACTAATGGTCTAAGACCCGCCTGGTACACATGGAATTGTAGTGATTTCACATGGAAGCCAGACTAGGCTTTCTAGCTTCATCCAGCCCTCATAACTAATTCAAGTTAATTAAGTATGTATTTACATTAGGTAGACATCAGATAGGCCTAACGGGAAATAGTTTCTGACCTGGAGAATCACATATCCATCCCTGTTTTCCAGCATTTTCAACTCATGGTTGGCTGTACATGTCAGAACCTGCAACCTGATTTCAAAATGGGGAGAGTGGTAGCATGGGGTATTTCCCATTTATAGCTTACAAATTATAGATGTATAAATACATATACACGTACATACACACCCACATATATATTTAAAAATAGGTTTTGACAATTATTTTGTCCCCCAAGCATAAATTAGAGCTAAATTTTCTTTTTGTTTGGAAAAAAGTATATTCATTGTAAAAGCATAATAGTCGAAGTGACGTATACTGTGTTTTTTTCTTTTTAACTTAAGACTGTGCGCATTGATCAGAATTTTCTGATTTACGACAATTTCACCAGCATGTATAAAGATACACCCAGGGCGCCTGGGTGGCTCAGTTGGTTAAGCGACTGCCTTCGGCTTGGGTCATGATCCTGGAGTCCCAGGATCGAGTCCCGCATCGGGCTCCCTGCTCGGCAGGGAGTCTACTTCTCCCTCTGACCCTCCCCTGTCTCATGCTCTCTCTCTCTATCTCATTCTCTCTCTCAAATAAATAAATAAAATCTTTAAAAAAAAAAAAAACTAAAGATACACCCAAAAGTGAAGTGTGAACATGTGGAGATGAGGTCAGAAAATTGTTCTGTTTTGTGCAGTTTTGGGGATTTCCAGAGGAATTCCATTTCAGTGAATAATCTGATTTGGATATTATGAGAAATAGCCTAATTAGAGGGAAAAAAACACTTTTTAGCTTAAAAATCACCAGCATAGGCTCTGAATCATTCTCTCTTGTGCATTTAATTGATGAGTCAGATGAAATGTATTGCTCTCAGTAAATGTATTTTCCACAATTGAGAACAGCTGTTTTTTTCATGGACCAAGCTTTTGTCTCAGTGCTCAGCTCATTCAAGAGAAGCTTTCAGGGCTCCTGAGCTGTGAACCATAGCAAAGGATTCAGAATTTGAATCTGGAAACAAAAAAACCTGATCAGAAACTTCCAGATAGTTTGGTATTTTATGTTCACATTCTTTTACTATGGTATTCATTTGTATTATAACCAGTTTTGATTCATTCACTGATCAACAAACACTGCCAATAGCCTTGACTTGTAAATGATAATATAAACTTCTTTCTTCAAATTAAAATTTTACAATATGCATTAGTTTTGGTGAGCAGGAATGATTTAAATGTTAGAAACTAGTTTTAAATATGTGATTTTGAAATAAATGTATATCATCTATAAACTGGTTACAGCATGGTGTCTTTCCAAATCTGGTACACTTAATCTGTTCTCCCGTAGCTTACCCAAAGATATTTCTAGCATTAGATACGTCAAACACAGGCACCTGGTTGGCTTAGTCGGAGGAGCGTGGGACTCTTGATCTCGGGGTCGTGAGTTCCAGCCCCACATTAGGTGTAGAGATTACTGAAAAATAAAATCTTTTTAAAAGAGAAAGAAAGAAACATCAAACATTCTGCTTACCCAAACCATTCCCTGGTTTCTTGGGTCTTTAGTGCTGAGCTCCCAACAGGGCATGACCAGAATTCATAACTATAAGTTATGAAAATTTTCATAGTGGATTTACACTGAAGAAATACATGATTTATCCAACCAGCCGTTGGTTTCATTCATTGTGTTCTTTTGTTAATTTACATTTGGAAATTCTTCATTTTTAGCCTAGGATACTCCAGGCTTCAATGAAGTAGTTAGGTTGAATTATTACTCCAGTTTTTTCTTTGCAACACCTTCCACTCCCATGCCCATTTGTCTTCACACCCAGGCATCTGTAAATGTAATATTTCTTTTTTTATCTTAGAGTGGTTTCAGTTCCTCCTGTGTAGACATCAAGCAAGATATCTTGTGACAAATCAACTTCAAAACAGCTTCTTGGTTTCCACCCACTTTTGGGTATCATGGAAAGATTTCCAGATTCTTGTCCCTTAAAATCCAGTTATGTTCTTTTTTTGTTTTCTCAACTTTCTGTCTTTCTTATCCATGATTTCCTCTTATGGTTTTGCTGTATAAGTATCATCTTTCCCCCTTTTTGTCTAATTTGGCAAAAATGTTTCCCCAAAGTCTGTCTTTATGTTTAAAAGCTCATTGAATAGTGGCCAGGTAAAACCCAGAGACCATATAGTTAATACGACTTCCAAGGCTCCTTCACATGTCTGAGTGTGTTCAGTTCTTAGTTCCCTCATTATTTTCCCAATTTATGATATTCTCCCCTTTCAGTTTCCCTCCTTACTGATAGTCTGCCTTCTGTTTTACATGAAGATCTCTGTTTTTCCAACTGAAGAGAAAGAATATACATGTAGTAATCAACATACATTTATGCTGAAGTGCAGTTTTATTTGGGTACTTCTTTTGTGATTTATCTGTAATTTCTACTTCATTTATGTGTGTGGCATTTCTAAACATATTTCTGAAGCTGCCAGATATCTGAGTAATGAGACACTCAGTAGTGTTTCTACCCAATAGTTTTGTGAATTGAAGAATCCCGTTATATTCTGTTTACTTCTGAAGTATTTAATTAGTCGGCTTTATACTATATTGAAATGAGAAATGATGAGAAGTCTCTGATAAGTAAAATTATATGTAGTCTCCGTGTGTATTCTTTGATGGAGTACCAGAGTTTCTTGAACTGGAATCCATACAAACCTCTTGTCCTACAAGGAGTGGAGGGGCTTCACATGCCCCCCCAGGCAGATCTGAAGTGACCCCTGATGAGACAGGAAGAAACCTGTATCACGTGACAGAGGCCGCCGCGCAGTCGCCGCCCTGAGGAGTCCGCCACGTTGTTGGAGATGTGAGGAGCGAGCAGGGGAAGCAGACGGCCGCACTCCTCCGGAACGGAGTTGGACAAGTTCTCGTGCCTCCTGTGGGCACATCGGGTTTTATGGATGTAATCCAGAGCATAACCATCTCCATAGCCCTGGAGAAGCTGTACTCAAGAGTCAGTGGATTCAAGATTCACTTCAGAGGAGGTTTTTCCAGCCTTGTGGGTACCTATGAGCCTTGGAGGTACCTTCTTACTCCTACTTCCCTGTCAGACGTACCTCTTTTACTGGCTCTTCTTCATGTTTAAGAATGATGCATGATAGTCTACATTAGTTCCATTTCCTAATTGGGCATAAGTCCCTACCCTTCTTTGTTATTTTAATATCGAATAGTTGCCTACACCTGTCAGTGACATTATTAAGTAATTAGGGTCTAAAAATTTAACGATAAACCTAAGGAGCCAATTTACGTGTAATAGTATGACATTTATAAAAACCCTTTTAATTTTTTACATTGCTTCACTTCGGAATTCACATTAGCCGTGTGAGTTAGAGTGCTTTATCAAACCAACATTCAAGTGCATTTACCTGCCTGGATCTTAAAATCTAATTTGTAGCAGAGCCAGGACTCAGACTCAGGGCACCTTGCCCCTTGGTGATGTACTTAACATTCCACCACACACAGTTCTGCGCTGCACTCTCTTTTAGGTTTTGAAACATGGATTTATTGGTCGCTTTTGAAATGGACATGCTTGTTCTCTCTGGGTGTTACTTTGCTCTTCTCTAGCCACCCAGCTGCACAGTACGTTTTTGGCAGTTGGAGGTAATGTTTGCAGATTTCCTATGATTTCTGCTGTTAGGCCAGGTTGAACATCTTTAACAGGTTGCTACCTCGTGCATGTAAGTTTTGGTCATCATTTTCCAGTCTTAATCTTGGTTGCTTTACATCATTAGGTCATTTTTTTCAGGTATTCTCCTCATCTTACTATCCTATAAGCAACGTTTTAAAATGAAATAAGGAATTAGTGATTCTGATGATTACCGAACCCTAGAGATCTATATCTCAGGGATACATCCTTATTCCCCTTAAATATGGAATAGTGTTAAGAACATCTCTGCTTTTTATGAAAAGGGAATTCAAACAGACTTTTAAAATGAAAAATGAGAACCATCCTGAATGAAGTTTTATTCCAATCTCCTGTTAAATCCTAAGAATGGGCTGCTGGCCTCCATTACTTTCAGGAAATGAAAAGCGGCTCAGAAGCTAAGTGAGCTAAGCCATGTCTCTCTCAATTGTTTCAGTTTCTCAGGAATTGCTGTACAATGCTGCCAATAACGATCTCCGGGGATCTGACCCCCCATTCCACCTCCCACTGCCTCCTCTGCAGCTCCAGATGCCACCAAAAGAAGGAGCTTTGAAGAAAGTGCCTGTACCCTCTTTTACCCTGAGGTGGGTGAGGCCAGGCAGGGTGATTCTCAGGATATCCTGATGATCAAAGGTACAGTTGAAGCCTCATCAAGACTTTCTTGAAGATGAGCAAGAAATTTGGGAAACGTTACCAAATAGCCTAGAAACTGAAGACGGAGCTCAAGAATGGATGGCACAAATGCCATCTGAAATGTAGTACATGATGACATTCAAGATCCTAGATCAGCTCCTTGAGGGCAGAGACTTGTATGCTGTTTTTATATCTCTCCCCCACCTGCACAATGTCTAGCATAGGACTAAGCATATAAAGTGCCCTCAATAAATGTTAGTTTATGACTGAGAGAGAAGACTTTATAAAAAGTACTCTCCAACACCTCCTTTCCCTCGTAGTTAATCTAAGATTGTTTGCCTGTTCATCAGGAGAATAGTGATAGAGAATTCACTGATGTCTCAAGCTTCTTGGCCACTGTTGTCTTCTGTCTTGGCTGTGTGTCTGAGTAGGAAATATTTATCTGTCCAGTGTATGAATTTTTCAGTATTAATACTTATAAAGTTATGTCTTCACTTAGATATTTTTATTGTGGTATTTAGCTCTTTGATGGAAATTTTATCTGAACCACAATCTAGGGGGGATTTATTGTACTGCTGGTTTTTAAAATCCCTTTGTATTTATTTTTAAGATTCAACAATAAACAGTATTGCTTCTTGATTAGATCTCATATTAGTCGTCACTGTTTGAGAAATAGGATGTACTATCACAATATCAGTTTCCCAAAAATCTAACTTGTTACTCTTGAATGGCAACACATAGTCCTATGGGCAACGCTAAAAGAGCCTGCTAAAAGAGGATTTACAATGATGTGATTTAAGATACTGGGGTTTAAGATATTGGGGTTTATTATTTCTCTCAGAGAAAGGGAAATACTAGAAACGTAGCTCCATTCAGTTCTTCTGTCCTCAGGTTGTTCTTCATTCACTTAGTCACGTCTTCATTAAGGAGTTAACTCTCATTTAGAGGCAGATCTTAAAAATCTCATCTTCAAGTATTTGATTTCTTGTACCTTTTGTGCTTCTAGTTACATGTAAGGCTTTCTATTTGTAATTTCTTTTCTAGTTAAAAGTAAACATTTCACAGTACTGCTAGTTTTTTGATAAACATGAGATGGATATTTATTATGTATTCTCAACAGCTGGCTTTTTTGGTTATAAGGAATCCTGTATCAGAACCAAGTATATTTTATCCAGAAAAATAATCTTTCCTGAACAACATACTTTTCTCTTCAGTAAGAAATGTGTTAAATTATGCTGCATTGATTTCGGGTTTTGGCAAAAAGTGTGTAACTTTTTGAAAGGAAATTGTTTCTTTGTCTTTATGACCTCTTATGTATATAGGAACCTTATGTGTACAGCTTTAAAGTAGGTTTGCTCTGTTCCATGGATAAATTAGTCACCAGTTCTTCCCGAATATGCTGTAGAGGAAACACACAGACTAGGAAAGTGACTTCTGTGGAGTAGATAGGATGTACTGATTTAAGGTCTGACTCTGCTTCTCACCTCTGATTCTATCAAATGCTCAGGGTGGACCTGCTTTCTCACATTAGTCATTCCTAATTAATTGCATTATAAATTTTGTTTGTCAGTTCATATGATGAATTTGAATTGATAATCAGGAACAGACATGATTAGAATTTGGCTAGTGACCTTTATCAATAAATGTCTTAATATGTTTCATAGTAGTGATACATAAAAACTAAATCGTGTATTCTGTTCATTCTTCCACTAAAACTAGTTTTCCCTCTGTTAACGTAACAGGAGAAATTCATGTACATGAGACCTGTGGAATTCTGTTGGCAGCACGTAGTATGGTTTGTCCTCTGCTTATTGTCCACTTGTTGTCATCCACTTAGAAGTTGTATTATTGCAGGGAATGGCAGCGACAACAACCAAAACATTACAGTTCTGACACAGCATCGTTTGACTTCATTTTTAGACTTGAATTTTCCTATGATGTCTATCTTTTCCTCTCCCTCCAGGTTCTCAGCCAACCTCAGAAAAGTCTTCCCAGCGACCATCAGAGAGCACAAACTGTAGCCCCACCCGGAAGAGGTCGTCATCTGAGAGTACTTCTTCAACAGGCAAGTACTGTTTATTTCACCAGATTTTAACTAGAGTCTCCCACCTGTTACTTGTGAACAGACTTAAAATATGATACTATGAACTTTTACAACATAAATTACAATTTGTATTTACGTACCATAGGAAAAAACAGAAGCGGTTGTGGGATGTGTGAATGAGCAGAAATGTACACTAAAACAGTGTCCTAGTCCTCCCTTTCATGCTCCTTAAGTCCAGGTAGGCTTGCTCCCAGATGTGCAGTTGTTTTGATGGGGTCCAGAGGGAATAATTCAAAATACTAGGTACAAGAGTAGGCAGACACAAAATAGAGATTTTAAAAGTTGAGTTGAGGTAGAGGAGTGTGTGGTGTTACAGGGCAATGTGGATTGGAACTATTTAATAAAGGCTTGGCTATATATATAAAATTGTCTTAGTAAAGCAGTAGTTTCCAGAGTAGCATTTACAGATCTCTGCGATGTGCAAAACAATTTATGAGGTTGTAAGAAGAAGCTCTATTAATATTTATTCCTAACCTTAACTTTTAAAATGTGTAATGTTTATATATTTTAAATATGTATAACCTCTTCATACAGTATATCATATTTGTGCAGTTCATACATAGATTTAGATTATGCTCTCAATTTTTCCTTTTTACTGGTTGTGTGTTTATAAAAAAAACAAAACCAGAGGATAATATATATATTACATATATATATATCTTATATTTAAGATATACAGATATCTTATATATCTTATATATACAGATATATATATATATATCTGTCCTCTGAGGACTGCAGAGGAAGAAGTCCTTTTTAATCTATCAGTGTCATCAGGAGAGATGTGCACTGGTAGGATCATTCTAGGCAGTGGAAGTAACATATGTAAAGGGGAGAACAGTGAGTTTAAAAAATTAAATAAAAGAGCCAGTGTGGTTAGGTAAAGGGACTAAAGATGAGGCTGTAAAGGCATGTAGGGAACCTTATTAATTACACTCAGGAACCATTAAAAATTTTAGGCAAGAAGTGACATGCCATTTCTTGGCTTTCCGTCATATTTTTTGATTGGTAGATCACTTGTGACTTACGGTCAGAAGATCTGGTTCCTTCATCAGTTCAAGGCCTGCCTGTCAAATTGTACCCATGTCATGCTTGTTGAATTTATCTGACGACGGGCTTCAGCATATTTGAAGCTTTTTATTAGCACCATTGTGCCAGAGGTACAGTTGAACTCAAGCAGCAGTGAGGGTTTTGTCTCTCAGAACGCTTTGTTTTCATACTGCTTCAGAGAGACTCTTAAACAATGACTGACTACTTTTGATGGTATCGACCTAAACCAGGGTTTAGTAAACTGCAGCCTGTGGACCAATGCTGCCCAAGGCCTCTTTTAGTGCAGCCTTCAGCTAAAAATCATTTTTACTTTTCCTTTTTTTAAGATTTTATTTATTTAGAGAGAGAGAGGACTAGCTGGGAGAGAGGAGAGGAGTAGAAGGGAAGGGAGAAGGAAAGGGAGAGAATCTCAGGCAGACTCCCCACTAACTGCAGAGCCTGATACAGGGCTCGATTCCACAACCCTGAGATCGTGACCTGAGCCAAAACCGAGAGCTGGACACTTAACCGATGGAGCCACCCAGGTGTCCCTGTTCTTATATTTTTAAAGGGTTGCTTAAAAAGATAAAGGAGAAAGGAAAAACGTATATGTGAGACATCATATGTGTCCTCGAAAGCCTAAAATATTTACCATTGAGATTTTTACAGAAAAAGTTTGCCAACCCCTGAAAAGAAAGAACGAGATTTCAAGGAGATAGCCACAAAGAAAATCACCAAAATATTTTACTTCAGTAAACAAAAGAAATAATATACCTAGATCCATAAAGTTACTCTTACTATAAGACCGTTTTATTCATTCAAATAAATATTTATTGAGAGTAACTGAATACTGAGCATTGGAGATACAAATATGATAAGATAAGGCTCCTACCGTCAAGGATTCAGACATAGTCACCAGCAAAGGTGTGTTAAATTCTGTAACGGACCAGTGAGCAAATACGGTGACACACAGAGGAACTTGTGTCGACACGTGGGGCAGGGTGAAGAGTAAGAAGGTGTTTAACACAGAGAAAGGCACAGAACCGTGAAAGAGAGTGCTGTTTTTGGAGAGCAGCACGTGGATGTCACTAGTGTGTGAGGGATATTATGTGACTGTGGTAGAGAGCGAGGCTGTAAAAGTCGCAACAGACTGGACCCCATACAGCATAGGCCTTTTTGTGTGTTTGTTTCATTTGAAGGCATTGAGACTCTGTTGCGGAGGCAGTTGGGAGCCACTGAAGGATTTTGAACAGGGAAGATAAGAATTATTTGATATATTGTATAATTCAGAATGGGATAGATTTTGCGGTGCTAAAAAAGGCCCAACACTTCAGTGGCTTGAGACCACAGAGTCTTCCTTTTGTTCATGCCTTGTGACCATTGCGGGTCTGCTGTGTGTTCCCTTCCAGGACCCTGTCAGCAGAGCCTCTGTTGCAGTGTTGCTGGTCTTGTGAGGGAGGGTGAGCAGCACGGTAAAGCGCTGACCAGCTCTTAGAGTTTCTGCCCACATTTCAGTGCTAAAGCAGATCGCATGGTTAAGACTTCTGTGAAGGAAGTGGGGGGAGTATAATGTTATGGAAGGCAGGGCAGCAGGTATTTATGATAACAGCACAGTCTACCACACACACATTTTGGAGAAACTCTGCAGCATTGCAGTGTGGAGAATGGAATGTGACAAGAAATGTGAAGAAATGCATCGATAATGGCTTCAGGTTTGGATATGTTCAGTTTGAGCAGCGTTTGGGCTGTTGAGGTGGAGATGTTAGTGAGCCATTTGGAAGCAGTGGCTTGTAGTTTGAGCAGGACGTCTGGTAGAGATGCAGACCTAGCAGTATGTAATAGAAACGTTGATCTGGCAGTGAGTGAGCTAACCCAGAGGGGACAGCAGGAACGCAGATTTAAGAAACATTCGCATTGGAGGGAAGTGGAAGAGAAGGTGTCAGTGATGACATAAAAGTTTTACACAGATGTTTATGTAGAAAAATCAAAGAGGGGCGCCTGGGTGGCTCAGTTGGTTAAGCGACTGCCTTCGGCGCAGGTCATGACCCCAGGGTTCTGGGATCGAGTCCCGCATCGGGCTTCCGGCTCAGCGGGAAGCCTGCTTCTCCCTCTCCCACTCCCCCTGCTTGTGTTCCTGCTCTCACTGTCTCTGTCTCTGTCAAATAAATAAATAAAATCTCTAAAAAAAAAAAATAAGAAAACCTTTTTAAAAAAAAAGAAAAATCAAAGAGTACATGTAATAGAAGCCTCTTAATGTCAGATGTCACAAAGAGGTCAAGAAAGATTTGGACGTTAATAATTGAGAAGATGATTTTTATAAAACCAGTTGGCAAGTGCAGAGTTAGAGCAGTTTGGCTGCTTGAGAAGGGACTGCTAGAATTCAGGTGGCCTTGGTTGGTATAAATTTGAGCTCTTTATTTCCAGCAATGAGGAAATTAGATGTACTGAGCAAACAAACTTCTTGGTACCTAAAACTAAAATACTGGATAAAATTTGGAAAACATTTCTTAAAACATTGCTGAACTTTGAGATAAATAAATAGGAAGCCAGAAGTTTTCAGAAAGCTTGATTCAACAGAACTAGAGAGTATTAGAACCGCTTGACATCTGCCTGATTCCTGGTGGCATAGAGCCTGAGCAGCACAGAGGTTCATATCAGATTTCCCTGCATAAATCTGGTACTCCCTAAAGGTGACATTTACCAGGGCAAGAGCAAATGGAAACAAACCCATCACAGAAGAAGGCAGGAGCAGGAAAAGGAGCACCTCTCCACAAGCTCATTCTCACCTCCTGTCTCACATGCAGATGATTTTTTTTTTTAAGGTTTTAGTTAGTTATTTATTTGACAGAGAGTGAGAGAAAGCACAGCCGGGGGCGGGGGGTGGTGGGGCGCAGAGGCAGAGGGAGAAGCAGGCTCCCCACTGAGCAGGGAGCCCAACGCAGGGCTTGACCCTGCTGAGCCAGCCAGGCGCCCCTCACATGCAGATTTATATTGCCTGTGGGACCCAGAAAAAAATTAATGAAAATTTGTTGTCAAACGGTAGTGCCCTGAGTTTATTCCAGAGTGAAATGCAAATTTAATTCCTATTCAGTATAAATCTAAGTGTTTTTGATCAGTATATCCTCAGTATTGGTTGACCTTGCATTCTCATTTACTCCAGTAGCACAAGAGTGACAACCTTTATTTTGCATTCAAAAGGCAAATCACTCAGTCAGAACTATGTCCTAACCTTCCAGTTACAGACAAAGAAATGAAATAGTAGGGAGTGTAGAGACCCTCTGTTTAGTAATTGAGATACATAAACAAATACAATTTTGTACAAGACATCTTATGGCCCATCCTTGAACTAATGCTCTGTTTTGAAATACATCCAAAGGGATAAATACACTAAAAGGGATAATACATAAAAATATGATTTTACTGATGGCTGCAGTCATTGTTATGAAAGCTGTTGTCTATGACCTTAGCAGGATCTATTGGGAAACGGGACAGTATCCTGCCTAGACTGACTTATACTGTGGAAGCTGGGTTTCCAAGGGCAGATGTTCTCAGAGAGACCCAGGTGGAATGTGTCCTGCCTTTTCTAACCCAAACTTGGAAATCAACATGTTCTTACTTCTGTGGAATTCTCTTTGCTAGAAGCAACTCTCTAAGGGCAGCTCATATTCAAGAGGGGAATTAGACACTACCACTTGGTGGGAGAAAAAGTACAAGACTTGGGTACATGTTGTAGTAGCCCTACAAGCAATTAGGGCAGGGAGACCAGGTTAGCTCAGTGCTGAGCGGCTGCGGGTAGTGTGGAGGAAAGGGGATGGGTTGAAGAGACCAGACTGACATAGAACCACATTTTATGGTTTGTGGGGAGAGTAGAGGAGAAGTAATAGATGATGTGACCTGAGCTTGGCTTGCAAAATTCCTGCTATGTAATTGGTGCTCCATACATATAATGTAGAAGAGTTGGCTTTATGGTATCATTCACTGAGTTTCATAGTCTGGAGGAGCAAGGTTGAAGGAGAAGGTAATGACATAAGTTGTGAATGTGAGTTTGAGAAATCTGTGAAACATGCAAAAGTAGAGAAGTAGAAAAAAAGTTTTATTCAGAAAATAGAGATTTGGGCATCTCAGAATATAGGTGGTAGTTGAGCAAATTGCCAAGGAGTATGGAGAGTTCAACAAGGAAAGCACTTGTACCAGAGAAAGTGAGAAATGCTCATGGGCTCAAGCCAGGTATAGGAAGGAAGCAGTTCTCATTGTGGTCATCTTCAGAGAAAATTGAAGATGAGTATGTGTGTTCTGATCATTGAAACTGTGAGAATAAACATGTTGCCAGTGGGGAAGTAAGTATGAAAGCTAAAGACACAGTATTGGGGATTAGGGACCTCTACAGTTAAATCTGATAGTGTTGCAAGTAATTGGAAGATAATCAAAGTGTATTACCAGAGAAACAGTGGAGGCCAGATTTTAAGAAGTAGTGATATTTAATAGCTCTGAGAATTTGAAATTTGAAAAATCCTGAATTTAAAGAAGACTCTACTGGATATTATCTGAAGGAAGTTACTGGTAATTTGAGAAAAATTGATGAGACTGAATCTAGAATGCCCCGGGCTTGTAAAGGAGTACCTAGAATAGTACCACATTTTAAACTCACATAGGTAGGAAATCTGTTGATCAGCTTTGGAAAGGTATGACCTGTGTTCATTAATAGTAAGCAACTAGGTATCTTGGGAAATGGCCCTGTTACGATCTGATGTTTACAGATACTGTAAAACTAATGTTTTACTTACCAGAGGAAGGTGAGCATTTCCCACATTATGTGTAGTCATAAAAAAAGTGTGGAGTGGTATTTGAAGAAACAAAGTTCACCAAGTCATTGGGCCACTAAGATAACAAGATTCATCGAAGACCACTTATTTTCCGATCTTACCGTCAACGTGTATTCTTTCTAAATTAGTTTATACATATGTTTAGTATTCTAGTTTTAAAGCTTTTCTTAAGAAGTTTCACTTATATCCTTTGTACTTGCAGCATTGTCAGAAAAAGCACTGAACTAGAAATATCACCAACTGGCAAGTCTCTACAGTTAAATGGACCGTCAGTTTTGAAGAAATAAACTATTTCTTTCTGCTCCTCATCTCAGAGATTGAGAATTGTTGTTGGTTTTTAACTCACATATTGTTAGGGAAACAGGCCAATTTTGAATTTATTATGATTACTGTAATATGCCTTATTCAGGAAAATAAACTTGCTTGGGAAAGACAAATGCATATGGTGTTAGGATGTTTAATCCTGTTAAGAAAAATGGAGCAGTATTCCTTTGATGTAAAAAGTTATTTAAGTGACTAGCTGTGTTCAGTTTGTCTCTATGTGTGATTTGTCATCTTATGTAGTAAACGGAGTTCCCTCTCGAAGTCCAAGATTGCTTGCTTCCGGGGATGACTCTGTGGATAGTCTGCTGCAGCGGATGGTCCAACATGAGGACCAAGAGCCCCTGGAGAAGAATATAGATGCTGTGATTGCATCTGCCTCGGGGCCACCTTCCTCCAGTCCAGGCCGCAGCCACAGCAGGGAGCGAGCCCTGGGAAAACCGGACGGCCTTCTGGCGCCCTCAGCCCCCAGTGACTCTTGCAGTAGCAGCATCTCACTCCTGTCTGAGAAGTTGCCAAGCAGCTGCTCGCCCCATCATATCAAGAGAAGTGTCGTGGAAGCCATGCAGCGTCAAGCTCGGAAAATGTGCAATTATGACAAAATCTTGGCCACTAAGAAAAACCTGGACCATGTCAATAAAATATTAAAAGCCAAAAAACTTCAGAGACAGGCCAGGACAGGGAATAACTTTGTGAAACGCAGACCAGGGCGACCTCGGAAATGCCCCCTCCAGGCTGTGGTGTCAATGCAAGCATTCCAGGCTGCCCGGTTTGTCAGCCCTGACTCCAGTGAAGGCGAAGAAAGAGCAGCCCTGCCCCTCCGTCCCGACACAGTTACGGATGTCATTGAGGCTGTTGTACAGAGCGTAAACCTGAGTCCAGAACATAAGAAGGGGCTGAAGAGGAAAAGTTGGCTGTTGGAAGAACAGACCAAGAAAAAGCAGAAGCCATTCCCAGAGGAAGAGCAAGAGCATACTAAAAGGTAATTATCCTTGTTTGACGTTTTATCTGAGGGGAGAAAAACAGCTTTTTATAAACATAACATACATATGCAGCTGAATTCTTCAGGTAATCTCCTAACCTTTCATTATGTAAAACCTGTACTCCTCTGTTTTATTTAAAAGTGTTATTTATGGCTGCCCACAATTATGAAATATTAAGAAGCACATGGGATGTAGCAGTCCAGGCTGAAACCCTGACTTTGCAGAGGAGGAATTCAAGGCCCGGAGAGGTTATGTATTTTACCCAGCACATAGCTGTGTGCCTGCAGTTAGTTTTAGGCTCAGACTCTTCTCTGTGCTCCAGACTTTTCATCCTATTGTCACACATTTTTCTGCATGTTAGATTTATTTTCTTCATAGTTTCCTTGTTATAGTCTTACTTTTCTAAAAGGTGTAGAGCACAGAGCCAAAAATCACTCCCCAAAAAAGAGCTTTTAATCCTTTTGTTATGTATCCAACCAGATTCTTCCCCTGAAGGTATGCTTGGTATTTTTTAATGAGTTATAATACAGTATTCACCATTTGCAAATGACTTTTCCTTTACTAAATACAGCATGCTCACTCATAGTTACATGGCGGCCCCTGTTCACAATTAGAGAAATACAAATTAAAACTGCTAGACACATTTTTAAGCCTCTTAACATTTATTTTCAAACTGCTCTCTTAAAAACCACACCAATTTATACTTCTTTTTTTTTTTTTTTTTAAAGATTTTATTTATTTATTTGACAGAGAGAGACACAGCGAGAGAGGGAACACAAGCAGGGGGAGTGGGAGAGGGAGAAGCAGGCTCCCCGCAGAGCAGGGAGCCCGATGCGGGACTCGATCCCAGGACCCTGGGATCATGACCTGAGCTGAAGGCATATGGTTAACTAAGCCACCCAGGCGCCCTCCATATTAGCTTTAGCATATAGGTGTTTAAATCAGTTGAAATTTGCTTTAGTACAAGTTATGAGTGCTATATTTATGATCACTCATTGTCAAGGTTACAGTTTTATAAACATGGCTGTTTTTATGTTGTATGTAGCTTTTACTCTTTATATTCCCACTGAATTGTAGTAGTATTTTTTTGGAAAGGCAGGAAAATAGAGATTTTGTTTTAAAAAGAGATGTAATTTAAACTTTAAAAAAAAATTTAAATGGTTGTCTTAGCACTAGCACTATTTGTTGATTAATTTTTCCCTACTTACTGGAAATGATACCTTTATTATATACTGAATTTTTATATGTTTTGGGGTCTTAGGGTCTATTTTTATTGTTTCTTCCCATCAGCCTATTTTAGTATCAGTGTTTTTCCATTTTAGTCACTGAGGCTTTAAAATACTGAAAAGAGGGGCACCTGGGTGGCTCAGTCTGTTAAGTGTCTTGCCTTCTGCTCAGGTCATAATCCTGGGGTCCTGGGATTGAGCTCTGTATCCGGCTCCCTGCTCAGTGGGGAGTCTGCTTCTCCGTCTTCCTCTACCCCTCCTCCTCACTTATTCTCTCTCTCAAATAAATAAAAAATCTTTAAAAAAAAAAAAACCAAAACACTGAAAAAAGAATGATTTCTGCCTTCATGGTAGTAAGAACGTGACAGTTCATGACATTTTGACCATTCACTTTAGGGGAAGGGTCACCTTAAAAATGTGCTTCAGAGGGGCCCCTGGGTGGCTCAGTCGTTAAGCGTCTGCCTTCGGCTCAGGTCATGATCCCAGGGTCCTGGGATTGAGCCCCGCATCGGGCTCCCCACTCCGCAGGAAGCCTGCTTCTCCCTCTCCCACTCCCCCTGCTTGTGTTCCCTCTCTCGCTGTGTCTCTCTGTCAAATAAATAAAATCTTTAAAAAAAAAAAAAAGTGCTTCAGAGAAAAGGCATTATTCCAGAAAAGCCTTTATGTTCCAGGAAATTCTAGTATCATAGTCACCAACATTAAACACTTTAATTTTCCACAAAATTACATTTTAGAATTTGAAGAAATTATGAGGAGAAAGATACAGTTTCTACCCTCAAGAGTAGAGGAGATGTATCAAGAAAGGACATGATATAGAAAGTTCCCAGAGACAGCAACAGTTTTCTACCTTTTTCTAACTAGAACCTACTATAATACTTGTTACATAGCAGGGGTTATTCATTTCCTTATTCAATAAGTATTTATTGCAAAATTATTTATGCTATGTGCTAGGATAGGTAACAATGGTATGCAAATATAGATATATTCACTATCCCCATGAATCACACAGTCTAAATTCCAGTATGAACAGTTATTTAGTGTTACAAGAATATATTGTTGAGGTAATTGACCTAGGTTTCCTGTGGAAGTAATTACCAAATTAAAATCTGAAGAGTAGACTTCATCTGTTATTTAAAGGAGCAAGGCTAGAACAAACATTATGGGCTGAGTATGAAAAGGCATGGCAGGCTTAAGGAAGTGAAAGAAGGCTTTTGTGGCCAAAACAGAGCTAATTAGAGTACGGTCTAGAGCCTGGAGAATGAGTCTAAAGAAAAGATTGTGGGGACCAGATCATGCAGAGGGCTTTGTTTGCCATGTTAAAGACTTTGGATACTATTTGTTGATTTAATAACAAACCAGATTGCAAAAGAATAATGTAATGGTTATGAGCTGGGTTCTAGACTCACAAGAAACTGGGTTCAAATCCTGGTTCTAAAAGGAAAAAAGATAAATTTTAAAAACTAGGTAAAAAATAAAATCATAAAATCTTAAAAATACTTAGAACTGAATAAACACTCTGCTGCATACTAAAACTTGCAGGATGTATTTAAAGAGGTGCCTAGAGAGAGATTCATAGCCTTTAAGACTTATATTATTTTTTTAATGCTGAAAATTCATGAACCAAGAGGCCAATTAAGAAATGAGAAAAACAAGAGAACAAGCCCCAAAATGGTAAATGAAGAAGATGGAAACATATACATTAAATTAACAAAGCTAAGGTACAATAGAAAGAATCACCGAAGACCAAAGTTAGTTCCTTGAAGACTAATAAAATATACACACTACTCGTAAAGTTGATCAATGAAGAACATTATGAGTTAAAAAGGAGATAAGCTATATATGAGAGATTAAAAAATGACTATCAGCACGTTACACCCAACAAATCTCAGTTGAGATGTACATATTCCTAGGAAAAACCTACCCAAGAAGAAATAGCCTGAGTGCTTCTTTTCTATAAATGGAATCTTTAATTTAAAATCTTATGGCAAAAGAAAGCAGCAGGACCGGACGGTTTACAAGAAAATTCAACCACATTTGAAATAAAAGGATCGTTCTAGTCTCATTAAAACTCTTTAGGGGAGGGCGCCTGCGTGGCTCAAGATGGTTAAGCGTCTGCCTTCAGCTCAGGTCATTATCCCGGGGTCCTGGGATCGAGTCCCACATCGGGCTCCCTGCTCAGCGGGCGGCCTGCTTCTCCCTCTACCTCTCTCTGTCTCTTATGAATAAATAAATAAAAATCTTAAAAAAAAAAAAAAAACAAACTCTTTAGGGGCGCCTGGCTGGCTCAGTCGGTGGAGCTTGGGACTCTTGATCTCAGGGTTTTAAGTTTGAACCCCAGGTGGCTGTAGAGATACTTACATAAATAAATAAACGTAAAAAAAAAATAAAAATAAAAAACCTCTTTAGAGATGGTGAGGGAAGTAAGGAGGGGAATACACATACAGAAAGTACATAGACATAAGAAATCAGTTTAAAATTTTTTTCCCAAAGTTAACGACCAATGTAGACATAGAAGGGGTGGATATATGGAACATTGCTAGCTAGCATCCCATGTGCCTTCCCAAGCACAAACTGCTTCCCTACCATTAGCCATAATCAGTCTCCTGACTTCCAAAGTAACCACATCTATAACTTTTTAAATACCATTTAAGTATGTAACCCTGACAATATTCTTTAGTTTATCCTTACTGAACTTCATTTGGATGGAATTATACATGAAGTATGCTTTTGTGTCTCACCTTTTCTGCTCACCATATATATGTGTGTTAAACCATCTATGTTGCTACACATTGCTGTAGTTACCTTCTTTTTATTGTGTACTAATCCGTTGTTTGTATACAATACAGTTTTTCCATTTTACTGTTGGGTTATTTCCACTTTGAGGCTATTATCCAAAAATGTTGCTCTTAATATTCCTTTAATGTCCACTGATGGATATGGGCATTCATTTCTTTACGGTATATTCCAAGGAATGGAATTAATGAATAAAGTAAAAGTTTTGTCCCAAGACTTAATTTCAGGCTATGGTATATTAAGCCAGTGTAGAACTGAGTAGGTAAGAGAAACAGAAGCACGTATGTATGCAAGCTTGCTATATGACAGAGGTAACACTGCAGTAGGGACAGAAGGGGCGCCTGGGTGGCTCAGTTGGTTAAGCGGCTGCCTTCAGCTCAGGTCATGATCCCAGGGTCCTGGGATCGAGCCCCGCGTCGGGCTCCCTGATCCGCGGGAAGCCTGCTTCTCCTCTCCCACTCCCCCTGCTTGTGTTCCCTTTCTCGCTGTGTCTCTCTGTCAAATAAATAAAATCTTAAAAAAAAAGTTCCTCAACGAATGAAGACATACTACAGAAATTCTCTAGACTCTTCCAATAAAACCTATGCCATGATTGGGCATAAGAAACTAAGGATTTCTATTTCTATTTCTCAAACATCATCATGACAAATATATGAAGACTTGCTACAAAGTGGGAAATTTATAACACATATAATGTATATAGTTTTGGTATCCAGAATATATAACAACAAAAAAAATGTGTTACAAATAAATCCGATATAATCTAGCAGTTCCCCTTTAGAAAAACTCTTGCCCAGCAATCACCAGAAAACACTTTTCAGAAAGGTAGTAGCAAGATTGGTTATAACCTATAGAAAATGGAAATATCCAAGATTACCGTGAAAAGGAATAAATATATTCTAGTTTTTCACACAATGGAATATGATATGGTAATAAAAATAATGAATTACAGGGGCGCCTGGGTGGCTCAGATGGTTAAGCATCTGCCTTCGGCTCAGGTCATGATCCTGGAGTCCCGGGATCGAGTCCCGCATCGGGCTCCCTGCTCGGTGGGGAGTTTGCTTCTCCTCCCTTTGACCCTCCTCCCTCTCCTGCTCTCTGTCTCTCGTTCTCTCTCTCTCAAATAAATAAATAAATAAAATCTTTAAAATAAAAAAAAATAATGAATTACAGCTATTATGTAATAATAATGGATGAGTCTTAGAAACATGATATTAAGTAAAAAAAAAGCAAGTCCCTAAAAATGATTTACTAGCTGGTAACTATTTTTATAAAGCAAAACAAAAACAAAAACCATGGAAACTGAACAAAGTATTGTATTGATGTAGATAAATATATCATAAAGCCATATTTTTTTTATTTTATTTTTTTAGAGAGCACACACACAAGTGGAGGGGGGTGGGTGGTAGAGGTGCAGAGGGAGAGAGAGACTCTTAAGCCTGTTCTGTGGCCAGTGTAGAGCCCCACAAGGGGCTTGATCTCATGACCCTAAGATCATGACCTGTACCAAAATCAAGAGTCCGCCACTTAACTGACTGAGCCACCCAGGCTCCCCCATAAAACCTTTTTTTTTTTTTTTTTTTTTTTTTACTTTAGAGAAAGAGTGTGCATGCACTGGGGGAGGGAGGAGAGAGAGGGGGGAGATTGAGAATCTCAAGTAGACTCACTGCAGAGTGCAGAGCTCACCTCAGGGCTCAGTCTCATGACCCTGAGATCATGACCTGAGCCGAAACCAAGAGTCAGGTACTCAGCCTACTGAGCCACCCAGGCGCCCCTTGAAATACTCTGTTTTAAAGCCATTAGGCATAGGTATCCAAATGGGGTATGGAAACCATGGTGACCCTGAGTTTGATGTTAGAGACCTAATGGAGTGAGGAGTTGGGCCATGGTACAAAGTGGGGAGAGCATCAATGCAGTGTAGGGTGTCAGAGCCTAAGTAGAATGAGATGGATGCTCTTGTAAAGGGAGTGTACAGAGTGACATAGTTGCATAAGCGTCCAGCTCTTGATTTTGGCTCAAGTGATGATCTCGGGACCGTGAGATCAAGCCCCATGTCAGGCTCCACACTCGGCAGGGAGTCTGCTTCTCTGTCTCTCTCTCTCTCTTTCTCCCCCTCTGCCCCTGCCCTCACTCACACACACACTCTTCCTCTCTCAAATAAATCTTTAAAACAGAGAGAGTGAGTGCCTGGTGTTGGATATAGATACCAACAAGGTTAGGAAGTTGTCCATCCCAGACTTCATTAATAAGAATTTCTAAAATTCTATGAATAGGCATTTGCATTTCTTGTAAGCTGTCATGGTAATTCTGATGTGTGTGGTCTATGGACAGCACATGGGGAAACGTAGCACTGGGAGAATTTATATATGTAGGTGATAAGCAGGAAAGCAGAAAACATTTTTGATTGCAGAAGAAAGAAATAAGGCACAGAAGTAGAAATGAATTTGCCTGGAAAGGAGAACAGTAAAAAATAAATAATAAATGATTAAACACCTAAGAACAGGTAAAAAGATAAATAATAAATTAGTTGGATAGACAGATGGATGGGTAGATAGAAAGATAGATCCTATAACCAAGTATGATGTATCCCAGTTATGTAAGCCTTGTTCAACAATTAAAAGTCAATTAAGGTTATTCATCACATCAAAAGGCTAAAGAAGAAAAATCACACAAATGCCAATAAATGAAGAAACATAATTCCACAGACTCTAACACATGTTTGTGATAAAAACTCTGAGCAGTCTATGATCAGAAAGAAACTACCTCAACATAATAAAGGCCATGCACAAAAAAACCACAGCAGACAACCTCAGTGGTGAGAGGTTGAGAGCTTTCCCCTGATGCCAGGAACGAGGGAAGGTGCCCTCCTGTGCCACTTCAATATAGTGGAGTATTAAAATTCCCAACCAGAGCCGTCAGGCAAGAAAAAGAAGTAAAAGGCATCCACATTGTAAAGGAAAAAATAAAATTAGCTCTGTTCACAGATGCCATGATCTTATATGCCAAAAACCTTGAAGATCTCACACAAAAACTATTAGAGCTACTGAACGAGTTCAGCAAAGTTGAGAACACAGAATCCACATGCAAAATCAGTTGCATTTCTGTAAACCAACAATTTTCCCAAAACGTCCCAAAAGGAAATTAAGAAAACAGTTCTTCTTATAGTAACATCAAAAAGAATAGAATAGTTAAGAATAAATTCAGGAAGGCAAAACTTGTATGTTGAAAACTACAAAACAGGGTGCCTGGGTGGCTCAGATGGTTAAGCGACTGCCTTCGGCTCAGGTCATGATCTCAGGGTCCTGGGATCGAGTCCTGCGTCAGACTCCCTGCTCTGCAGGGAGTCTGCTTCTCCCTTGCCCCTCCTCCCACTCGTTCTCCTCAATCTCTCTCTCTCTTTCAAATAAATAAAAGCTTAAAAAAAAAAAACTACAAAACATTGTTTAGTGAAATGAAAGAAGACGTGAATAAATGGAAAGACAGCCTGTGTTCATGGACTGGAAGACCTAATGTTAAAATACCAGGACTACCCAAAGCGATCTACAGATTCAGTGCAAAATCCCAGTGATGTTTTTTATGAAAATAGAAAAACCCATCCTAAAATTCATCAGGAATCTAAAGGAATCCCAAACAGCCAAACAGTCTTGAAAAAGAATTAAATTAGAGAACTGACTCTTCCGGATTTTTTCTTTTTCTCACCTTTTTGCACTGGCTAGAACTTTTTCTTTGATGCTGAATATATGATGAGAGCAGACAATTTCCTTGTCCATAATATTAGGGAAACAGTTTATTGTTTTTGCCTCATACTCAGTAGTGAAAGACTATCTAGGAAATTCCCTGCCATGTCATTGCTTCGGTCGCAAGGTCCCTAGCCAGTCTGTTTGCTTATGTTTGTGTCATATATAATTTCTAGGGTCTTTAGTTTTACTTAGTGGAACGATAAGTCTCAGTATCTATTCCATCTTTGCCTGGAACTGGAATTGGCTTAGTTTTTTTTTTTAAGATTTTATTTATTTGAGAGAGAGAGAGAGCACGTGAGCACAAGCTGGGGGAGAGCAGAGGAAGTGGGAGAAGCAGACTCCACCCTGAGCAGGGAGCCCGACGTGGGGCTCCAGGATCACAACCTGAGCCGAAGGCAGATGCCTAACAGACTGAGCCACCCAGGCGCCCCAGGAATCAACTTAATTTTTAAAGATGTTTTTGACTGACTTAGAATTCTATTTTAACAGGCCTTTTCCTCCTTCCCCTCCTTCTCCCTTTCCTCCTCCCTTAGTACTTACAGATGTTATATCCTTGCCTTCTGGCTTGCATTGTTTCAGACAGGAAATCTGCACTCATTCTTCTTCTTGTACTCCTGTATAGATTGTGTATTTTGTCCTCTCGCTTCTTAAATTTTCTTGAGTAGTTTTTAGCAATTTACTATGATATGCCTTGTTTTATTTGGATTTATATTGTTTATGGTTTGTTTAGCTTCTTGGAACTTTGAGTTTATACTTTTTATCAAATTTGGAAAATATTTGGCCATTAGTCTTTGGGTTTTTTTCACTGAATTTCTTTACATTGTAAATATCGCACAATTGTGTGTGGTTTTGTTCTTTTCCAAATGTTCAGGGTTTTTTGGTAGGCAGTTAAGTTACTTGTGGTTTGGCTTAGATTCTTTTCAAGACTGTTTTTAAGCTTTATTAGTGCTGGTCTTTATTCTAGGAATAGTTGAGCTATATGGAAATGAGTGATATTCCCCTCTGGGATATCTGTGGAATGCCCTACTATTAGGCAATGTCCTTCCACTCTGCCTCATGGAATCACCTGCCATCGTGTGTGAGCTCTGGGAGTTGTTCAGGTTACAACATACAGTAGGTTGGTGGTTCTTTGTCCAGCCTTCTAGAATTTCACCCTGCATGTGCACAACCTCGCATTTAGCGGTGTACTATGGGAGGCCCATACAGATTTCTAGAATTACTTTCCTCTGTGGCTTTCTCCACTCCAGTACTCTGCCCCAACAGTCCCAGTGCCCTCAACCTCTCTGTTTTCTGCTCAGTTCATCACGTTGGCTGTTCTCTGCTGTGGCTCTCCTCCTTCCACCATCATCCTCCCTACAAAGGGAAACTGCTATAGGACTGACTATTCTTATTTTTTTTAATTTTATTTCTTTATTTTTCTTTTTATTTTTTCTTAAGTAGGCTCCACACCCAGCGTGGAGCCCAACACAGGGCCTGAACGCACAACCCTGAGATCAAGACTTGGGCCAAGATCAAGAGTTGGACTCGAAACTGATTGAGCCACCCAGGCGCCTTCTTATTTTTTTTCTTTCTTTCTTTTTTTCTTTTCAGTTTTCTCAGGGATCACAGTGCTGTCCTATTGTCCAGTGTCTGCTAAGTGTTTCATAAACTTTCTCCAGGTTTATAGTAGTTTACTATATTTCTAATAGTTTCTGTCAGGAGGACAAGTCTGGTATCTGTTACTCCATCACAGTCAGATGAGGAAGTCCCGTACCTTGTGTTTTACTTGCTGTCTTGTTCTTTAAATAGCCAATAATAAACATTTCCTTTAAACTTGTCTTTCTAGCTTTACTGAAGCAGCAGTTGAGATTCCCAGTCCTCCTGAAACCCCAGCCAAGCCTCCCGAACCTGAAAATACCTTGCAGCCTGTGCTTTCTCTCATCCCAAGGGAAAAGAAGGCCCCACGTCCCCCAAAGAAGAAGTATCAGAAAGCAGGGCTGTATTCTGACGTTTACAAAACTACAGAGTAAGTAGTATTACCTATCAGCTGACATGCTTTACAGACCTATTATCCTTCCATGTTTGAAAAAACACTTTTGAGTATCAGAAAACAGGATACAAGTGTAATGTACACAAATATGAATCTCAGCACAAACACCTTGGTGTTCACTTTTCTCATGATACTGCACTGTGTTGTTTGGGGCTGATTATTTTCTCAGATCTTTTTCTGGGGTGGTTGGTTTTTGTTTGTTTCGGTATTTTATTTAAATTCTAGTTAGTTAGCATAGTATAACACTAATTTCAGTATCTTCCCTCATCTTTATCTTCTCTCTGCCTAAATTATATATCTATAGTTTGGATTCTCATGGTGCCTTTTTTCTTAAACATAAGAAAAATGGCACTATGTGTGTATCTCTAATGACCTTGATGATTTTCTGCATTCATTCTTCATTCATTGAATGGTTTCTTGTTTCCAGACACTTTGTCAGATGAGTAAAATATACTTCTTGTAAGAACGTCCTCTTCCCTTGGGAAGGTACAGCTGAAGAAATGATCTTAAGAATATGTAGGGCTTGGGGGCGCCTGGGTGGCTCAGTCGTTAAGCGTCTGCCTTCGGCTCGGGTCATGTTCCCAGTGTCCTGGGATCAAGCCCCGCATCAGGCTCCCTGCTCAGCAGGGAGCCTGCTTCTCCCTCTCCCTCTGCCTCTCCCCCTGCTTGTGTGCGCTCGCTTTCTCTCTCTCTCTCTTTCTCAAATAGATAAATAAAAAATCTTTTAAAATACATATATATATATATATATATATATATATATATATATATATATATGTAGAGCCTGAAGAGATACCACCTGTCACTGAGTAAGAGGTATCTCATAGAATACAGTTGATTTAGGTTCTAGAAGTTCAATACTAGTTTGCAAGGTAGAAAAAGGCATTCCAGTTAAAGAGGATAGCCTGTCCTAGGCACATACAGGATGCAAAGATTTTTCAGTGCTTCTGAAATGTAGTGGTGTTGTGGAAAATAAGCATTGCATGATAGGGATCACAAAACCATGGACCTAACGGACTCTAAGATATTTACCTCGTTAAGCTGTAGGAAATTAAATAGGATATTTTTAGGAAAGGAAGAGTGCAAGTATGTGTTATAAGATGAACTCTAGCAGCAGAGCGGAAAATGAATGGGGGGTGACTAATGGCAGAAACGCAGTGTCCCTCAAAAGGTCGTGAGGGTCTGAATTTTGGCAAGAAAGAGTGAAATTGAAAGGGGAAAGATTAGATTTTAGAGCTATATCTTACTTGATGTGGTTAAAGTGATCTCTATGTAAACCACAGCACCTTATTTTGCATTGAAAAGATTTTCTATTGGCACACATGGGTGGCTCAGTCGGTTAAGCGTCCACCTTCAGCTCAAGTCATGATCTCAGGGTCCTGGGTTACAGCCCTGCATTGGGCTCCCTGTTCAGCGGGGAGCCTGCTTCTCCCTCTGCCTGCTACTCCCCCTGCTTGTGTGTTCTCTCTCTCTCTCTCTCTCTCTAACAAATAAATAAAATCTTAAAAAAAAAAAAAAGATTTTCTATTTATTTGCCACTGAAGTAGATGCCACATAAGCTCTTTGTACTCTATTCCTGCTTCTTGGATCATGAAAATGTTTTATTCGTTAAGCTTATTAGTTTCAGCTCCCAATAATAGGAAATTCTCTCAAATATCCAAGACTTGAAGAAGATAGACATTCATTTTCCTTTAATGTAAAAAACGTTATGAAGTACACACTTCAGGGTTAATGTGGGAACTTCACAGTATCTTCAGGGATCTAGAATCCTTTCTTTCTGTCCTTCCATCTCAGCATTAAGCTTCCATTTCTGTGGTTACCTGCTATTCCAACATAGCTGCTAGAGTTCAGCCATAAGGTCATCATTTTAGAAAGCAGAAAAGAAAGGGAGTATAAAAAGCATGCAGCTTCTTTGCAAGGAAACAGTATGAAGTGAATGTGTCTTCCCATCCCCGACCCCAAAATTCATAATTCGAATCCCTAGTCCCTGATATGATGGTATTTGGAGGTAGGACTTTTGGAAAGTAATTAGGTCATGAGGGGGTAGCCCTGGTGAATAGGATTAGTGTCCTTAGAAGAAACACAGAGAGATGATCTCTCTCCACTGTGTGAGGAGTAGCAAGAAGGTGGCATTGCAAGCCAGGAAGAGTGTTCTCACTGGAATTCAACCCTGATCTTGGACTTCCCAGCCTCCATAAGAGTGAGAAATAAAAATTTGTTTTTTAAGCCACCCATTAATGTATTACAGCAGCCCAAACTGACTAAGAAAGGAAGCTTACAAAATATAGTCCCTGGCTAGAACATAATCATGGAACTATACTTCAGCCACATCAGGCTGAGAAATAATGGTTAATATTTCAGATGATGATACCTAAAAAAAAATTAGCATTCTGTAACTATAAATGAGAAAATGGAAATGTATTTTGGAAAGAGCTATTTTAATTATAATTTTAAGCAATGTTTTTTGTCAGTTTTCCACTAAAAAATTTTAAGTTCAAGTTTTATTTCTATTTGTACTAATGTACTTTTTGTGAATTAAATCTCTTTAAAAAGGAGATTAATAATAAAGTCAGACTGTGAGTCAAAACATCAGTATCTTCAACCACATCAGTGTTTTAAAATGTCTCTCATCAGGGGAGGCCTGGGTAGTTCAGTCAGTTAGCGTCCGACTCTTGATTTTGGCTCAGGTCATGATCTCAGGGCTGTGAGATCAAGCCCCGTATCAGGCTCTGCGGTCAGTGGGGAATCTGCTTGAGATTCTCTCCCTCTCCCTTCCCCTTGTTTATGTAAGAACGAGCTACTCACCTCTTAGAAATGAGGAAGACAATGGGTTTATTTTGGAATATTTTGAAGAAACTGATCAGACTGATACATGTATACATTCTTACAAACTGTGAAGCCAGTATATTTTTGTGGGCTGGTTGGTTATTGTTTGTAGCAATTTGGGTTTTTTTCTTTGTTTTGTTTTTTAATTAATAAATAATTATTGGGCGCCTGGGTGGCTCAGATGGTTAAGCGTCTGCCTTCGGCTCAGGTCATGATCTCAGGGTCCTGGGATGGAGTCCCGCATCGGGCTCCCTGCTCCTTGGGAGCCTGCTTCTCGCTCTGCCTCTCTTTCTCTCTCTCTCATGAATAAATAAATAAAATCTTAAAAAATAATAATAATAATTATTTAGAGCAGTTTTAGGTTAATAAAATTAATATAAAGTGACAAGAGTTTGCATACAACCCCTGGCCCACACAGCCTCTCCTACTTTCAACGTCCTGCACCACAGTGTTAGATATATTATGATCAGGAACCTACACTGTTGACACATCATTATCCCCCCAAAGTCCATAGTTGGCATTAGAGTTCACTCTTGGTGTTGTATGGGTTTTCATAAATGTATGACGTGTATCCACCACCGTAATATCACACAGAATGATTTCCCTGCCCCAAAAGTCCTCCGTGCTCTGTCAGTTTGTTTTGGGGCCGCAGAATGGTACAAAGAAATTGTAGAGTTACTCTTTTGTATATAGATCATCATAGGTTTTAAAAAGTTATGAGGGGATATGATTTCACTCACACATGGAATTTAAGAAATGAAACAAAACAAAGGAAAAAGAATGAGACAAACCAAGAAACAGACTCTTCACCCTGGAGAATACACTGATGGTCACCAGAGGGGAGGTGGTGGGTGGGGCAGCAGGGGAAATAGGTGATGGGAGAGGAAGGAGTGCACCTGTCATGATGAGCACTAGGTGATAATGGAAGTGTTGAATCACTGTACTGTACACCTGAAACTAATTACACCATGAAATAGAGTAATTGCAGTGTCAGGGTGTTGGAAAGGGTGGGCTCTTGAAACTGTTGATGTTATGGGGCGCCTGGGTGGCTCAGTCGGCTCGGGTCATGGTCCCGGGGTCCTGGGATCGAGCCCTGCATCGGGCTCCCTGCTCTGCGGGAGTCTGCTTCTCCCTCTCCCACTCCCCCTGCTTGTGTTCCCTCTCTCGCTGTGTCTCTCTGTGTCAAATAAAGAAATAAAATCTTTAAAAAAAAAAGAAAATGTTGATGTTCAAATTGAAAGGGATTAAAGATTGGGTAGATGGTATGAATTCAAGGACAGGGCGAGAGTCAGTGATGATCCCAGTGTTTTATTTTGTATTCCTGGTTGGATAATGATGTCATTAGTGAAAATACCAGAAACAAGTGTTATAGACAGTACTCCTTGGTTTAAGAAAACCTGCATTATTAATATACCTTTATTTAGGTACCAAAGAATGTCTAGTAATACAGTCAACAGATTACTAACAGAGGTTAACCTGCTTAGTTTTCTGTGCCTGCTCTAGCAAGTTACTTAAGTTACTTGAAGGAACACAGATTTATCATCTTACAGTTCCTGGGGTCAGAAGTTCAAACTGAGTCTCTCTAGGCTAAAATCAAGGTGTTGGCAAGGCTGCATTCCCTCTGGTGGCTCTAGAATAGAATCCTTTTCCTTGCCTTTCCAGCTTCAAGAGGCTACCCACATTTCTTGGATTGGGGCCCCTTCTGTCTTCAAAACCAGCAATGACAGATTGAGTCCTCCCATTTTATCACTTCAGCCTTATTCTCTTGTCACTGACTTTGCCTGTTTTATGTTCCTCTTTCATTTATAAGCTTCCTTGTGATTATATGGGGCTCACCCAGATAACCCAGAATAATCTCCCCATCTCTAAATCAACAGATAAGACACCTTAATTCCTTCTGCATGTTCCCAGCTTCTGGGGATGGCAATGTGGGCATGGGAGGAAGGGTGGGTGTTCCTGCGCCTACTCGACCACTCTAGGCTATGGGATTTAAAACAGGGAAGTGGGGTTTGCACTTCTTATTTTATGTTTGTCTGTATTTCTTGAAGTTATAAAAAGGCTGTATTACTAAAAGGAATTTAAAAGAATATGTTAAATCAGATATATATCAAGTGAATTGGAGATTGAACTTCAGACTTGAGTATTTTGGTGAGAGTATTTTGAGTATTAGTTTCTCTGAAATCATAAAAATGAAACTTTATGAATAAAATGAAGCTGTTGAACTATATACTTTGTATATTGATGGGAGTACTGAAGCTAATAAAAGGTTAAATGACTCAGGTCACACAGATCATTTTTAGGTAAACTAGGTTGAAAATTCAGCTTATCTGATTTTTATTTCTGTCACTTAGAAAATGAAAATAACCCTAGTAAAGGTTTTCTTTTATATCATTTTATCTTTGGGGCACGTGGGTGGCTTAGTTGGTTAAGCAACTGCCTTTGGCTCAGGTCATGATCCCGGGGTCCCGGGATCGAACCTCACATCCAGCTCCCTGCTCAGTGGGGAGTCTGCTTCTCTGAACTCTGCCCCTCCCCCTGCTGGTGCTTCCTCTCCCTCTCTCTCTCTCAAATAAATGAATAAATCATTTTATCTTTATTGAGCTATAATTGATATCCAACATCATGTAAATTTCAGGTATGCAACATAATGATTTAATATTTGTATATATTTGTGAAATGATCACCACAATAAGTCTACTTAACCTCTGTCAGCATACGTAGTTACGAAATTTTTTCTTGCCATGAGAATTTTTTTTTTAAGATTTATTTTTAAGTAATCTCTACACCCAGCATGGGGCTCAAACTCATAATCACAAAATCAAGAGATACATGTTCTACTCACTGAGCCAGCCAGGTTCCCCGCCATGAGAACTTTTAAGATTTCTTTTCTTTTTTCCTTTCCTTTCCTTTCCTTTTCTATTCTATTCTTTTTAAGATTTATTTATTTATTTTAGAGAGGGCGAGAGCATGGGTGAGTGGGGGAGGGGCGGAGGGAGAGAATCTCAAGGAGATCCCCGCTGAGTGCAGAGCCGTCTCAATTTCACGACCCTGAGATCACGACCTGAGCCAAAATCAAGAGTGTGATGCCCAACTGACTGAGCCATCCTGGTGCCTCAAGATTTATTTTCTTAGCAACTTTCAGATATACAATCTTGCATTATTAACTGTAGTTGCCGTGCTCTACATGACATTACATCCCTATGGCTAGTTTGTTTATATAACTGGAAGCTTGGGCCTTTTGACTCCCTTGACCCATTTCACCCATCCTGGGCCCCCAAAGACCCCTGCTGCTTCTGGCAACACCAGTATGTTTTCTGGGTCTATGAGCTTGGTGTTTTGTTTTTGGGGTTTTTTTTAGATTCCACATATAAGTGAAATCATACAGTATTTTTTTCTCTGTTTGACTTCCTTCACTTACACGATGCCCTCAGAATCCATCCATGTTGTTGCAAATTGCAAGATTTCATTCATTTTTATGGCTGAAAAATATTTCATTGTAAATAGATATATATTTACATTTACATTTATATATATGTTTTCTTTATCCATTCATCCATCCACGGACATGTAGGTTGCTTTCATATATTATAAATAGTGCTGCAGGGAACATGGGGGTGCAGATATCTTTTCCAGGTAATATTTCCATTTTCTTTGGATAAATACCCCAGAAATGGAATTGCAGGATCATATGGTTAGTTATATTTTTAATTTTTTGAGGAATCTCCATGCTGTTTTCTTTTCCACAGTGGCTGCAGCAGTTTGCATTCCCACCAACAGTGCACATGGACTCCCGTTTCTCCACTCCTTCCCAGCATGTTATTTCTTGTATTTCTCATCTTTTTGGTAACAGCCATTCTAACAGGTGTGAGGTGATAGCTCATTGTGGTTTTGGTCTGCTTTTCCCTGATGATGAGTGATGAGCATCTTTTCCTGTGTCTGTTAGCCTTCTGTATGTCTTTGGGAAAATGTCTATTCAGGTCAGATCCTCTGCCCATTTTTTTAATCGGATCGTTTGTTTTTTTACTGTTCTATGAGTTCTTTATATATTTTGGATATCTTTTTCTAAACAGTTTTATTGAGATGTAATTCACGTACCATACAATTAACCTATTTTAAGTGTAGAAGTTAATAGTTTTTGGTATGTGACATTAATTTTTACCACATAAGTATAAATACTTATATAACATAAATTTTATATGAATTTGTGTATTTATGTTATATTTTATTATTGAAATTTCTTATTGTGGTAAAATACAAGAATTTGCCATTTTCACCATTTTTAAGCGTACAATTCAGTGTCATTAATTGCATTCACAATGTTGTGCAGTCTTTACCAACATTTTTCCAACATTTTTCTTTTCTTTCTTTGTTTCTTTAAAGATTTGATTTGTGAGAGAAAGTGAGAGAGAGAGCACGAGCGGGGAGAGGCAGAGAGGGAGAAGCAGGGAGCCCGATGCGGGGCTCGATCCCAGGACCCTGGGATCATGACCTGAACTGAAGGCAGACGCTTGACCGACTGAGCCACCTAGACGCCCTCCAACATTTTTCATTCCCCCAAACAGCAAGTCTAACCATTAAGCAGTAACTCCCCACACCCCAGCCTCTAATGGCTGATGTGCTTCCAGTTTCTATCAGTTTGCCTTTCGTAGCTATACCATGTAAGTGAAACCATACAATATTTGTGCTTTTTTGGTCTAGATTCGTTAATAGTGACTTCAGTGTTCACGTATGTTGTAGCGTGTGTCAGAACGTCATTGGTTTGCACGACCGTATAACATTCCATTGAGTGCATGCGCCACAGTTTGTTTACTCTCCCACCTGTTGAGGAACGCTTGGGCTCTTTCTACGTTTTGGGTCTTGTGACTCATGCTGCAGCAAACTGGCAGAAGTGTATTTGTTCAAGTCCCCGATTTCAGTCCCTTGTGGATATACTTAGGAGTGAAATTGCCAGATCCTTGTATGTTCAGTTTTTTAAAGAACCACCAAACTCTTGCACGGTGGCTGTACCATTGACGTGGATTGTGCAGTTACTGATTTGAGATCTTCTGCTTGAACGTATGTGTGTTTTACCTATAAATTTCCTTCTTACTGTTGCTTTTACTGTATCAGATAAGTTTTGGTTGTTTGTGTTTTCATTCTCATTAATTTCCAGATACTTTCCAATTTCCCTTGTGATTTCAAGTTTGACCTATTGGTTGTTTAAGAATATGTTGTTTGAGGGGCGCCTGGGTGGCTCAGACGTTAAGCATCTGCCTTCGGCTCAGGTCATGATCCCAGGGTCCTGGGATCGAGCCCCGCACTGGGCTCCCCGCTCCACAGGAAGCCTGCTTCTCCCTCTCCCACTCTGCCAGCTTGTGTTCCCTCTCTCACTGTGTCTCTCTCTGTCAAATAAATAAATAAATTCTTAAAAAAATATATATATGTTGTTTGATTTCCACACGTTTGTGAATTTTCCAGATTTCCTGATCAGAAAAAAATATTCTGTACAATTTCAGTCTTTAAATCTATTAAGACTTATTTTGTGGCCTAATATATGACCTATCTTTGAGAATTTTCTGTGTGCATTTGAGAAAACTATATAATCTGTTGTTGCATGGAGTGTTCTTTATATTTCTGTTAGATCTAATTGGTTTGTAATGTTCAAATCCATATTGATCTGTGTGGTTGTTCTAACCATTACTGAAATTAGTTAAAGGCTCCAGCTATTCCTGTACAGCTGTCTGTTTCTCCTTTCAATTCTGTGAATACTTCCTTCATACATTTTGGGTCCTTTGATGTTTGCTGAGTATAATGATGACTGCTTCTAAGTGAACGGACTTTTGTCAATATTTAATGTCCTCCTGTATCTCTCTCTCTCTTTTTTTTTTTAAGATTTTATTTATTTATTTGACAGAGAGAAAAAGACAGCAAGAGCAGGAACACAAGCAGGGGGAGTGGGAGAGGGAGAAGCAGGCTTCCCGCGGAGCAGGGAGCCCGATGCGGGGCTCGATCCCAGGACCCTGGGATCATGACCTGGGCTGAATGCAGATGCTTAATGACTGAGCCACCCAAGCTCCCCTGTCCTCCTGTGTCTCTTCTAACAGTCTTTGATTTCAAGTCTCTTTTGTCTGATACTATAGTATAGTCATTCTGCTCTCTCTTCGTTACTATTTACTTGGAGTATCTTTTTTCCATCCTTTTCCTTTCAGCCTGTTTATTTCCTGATCTAAAGTGAGTCTCTTGGAGCTCCTGGGTGGCTCAGTCAGTTGAGCATCTAACTCTTGATTTCGGCTCAGGTCATGATCTCAGGGTGTTGAGATTGAGCCCCACGTCTGGGTTCTCTCTCTCCCTCTGCGCCTCCCCCTGCTCACACCTACAAGCGTGCTTTCTCTCTCTCTAAAATACATAAATAAAATCCTTAAAAAAATAAAGTGAGTCTCTTATAGACAGTATGTATAGTTAAATCATGTTTTTTATCCATTTTGTTTCTCTGTGCATTTTGTTTGGAGAGTTTAATCGACTTACCTTTAAAATAATTACCAATTGGGGCGCCTGGGTGGCTCAGTCGTTAAGCGTCTGCCTTCGACTCAGGTCATGATCCCAGAGTCCTGGGATCGAGCCCCGCATCGGGCTCCCTGCTCAGCGGGAAGCCTGCTTCTCCTTCTCTCACTCCCCCTGCTTGTGTTCCCTCTCTCACTGTGTCTCTCTCTGTCAAATAAATAAAATCTTTAAAAAAATAAATAAAATAATTACCAATAAGGAAGGAGTTACACTTACCATTTTGTTATTTCCCCTGTGTCTTACAGCTTTTTGACCCTCATGTCCTCCATTACGGTCTTCTTTTCTGCTTAATCTTTTTATAAAAGTGACACATTTTGATTCCCTCCAGTCCCTTTTGGGTGTATTCTGTAGCTATTTTCTCCGTGGTTACCATGGAAATTACATATAACTTCCCAAAGATACAACTATGTAATTTGAATTGATACCAAGTTAATTTCAGTTATATACAAAAGCTGTACTCCTATAAAGCTCATATCCCCCTTTTATGTTACCGATGTTACAAATTATTTCTTTATTTTTTGTGTGCCCAGAAACATACATTTATAAGTACTTTTTATGCATTTGTCTTCTAAATCCTGTTTCCTATTCTCTTTTTCTGTAGTTTCTCATCATGATTAAAGAATAACAGGCTCTTCTTGCCTCCTTCTTTCCTATAAGAAAATTAAAAAATCATTTTTTTAAATAATAAATGATACTGGTCAACAACCGTATTCGGAAGTTACTTGTTTTATAAAAGAAGCAAATAAGAAGGCATTAACAGAAAGGATTAAAGAACTCTCCACATGTGATTTGGCCTCTAATGTGGAGTAGAGCCATCAGGCCATCACTGTGTATGTTTGCGGAAATTATAAATCATGATGTGTTAAAGCTCAGTCTTCCACTTAGGAATGGAGATGGGTTAGGAGGGAGTCGACCATCACATTGACATGCTGCTCTCTTTTATGGAAGCTTCACTGTCCCATGTTCATGGGAAAATGTGTTTGCAGCTGCCGTTAACTAGGCAGCAGCTGTGTTGCTCTATCCCCCTCTAGTGGTAGTAAAGTGACTTCATGACGATTGTTATTTCTGACTTGACTGTTCTTAATGTAGGCCTGACAGGCTTAACAGATAACAAGATTTAATATAGTCTAATAAATAACAAGATCTAAGATGCTTCAAAAAATTATATTCTCGGGCGCCTGGGTGGCTCAGATGGTTAAGCGTCTGCTTTCGGCTCAGGTCATGATCCCAGGGTCCTGGGATCGAGTCCCGCATCGGGCTCCCTGCTCCTTGGGAGCCTGCTTCTCCCTCTGCCTCTCTCTCTCTCTCTCTCTGTCTCTCATGAATAAATAAATAAAATCTTTAAAAAAAAAATTATATTCTCGGGGCGCCTGGGTTGCTCAGTCGGTTAAGCGTCTGCCTTCGGCTCAGGACATGATCCCGGGGTCCTGGGATCGAGCCCCACATCGGGCTCCCTGCTCAGCAGGGAGTCTGCTTCTCCCTCTGACCCTCCTCCCTCTCATGCTCTCTGTCTCTCATTCTCTCTCTCACAAATAAATAAAATCTTAAAAAAAAAAAATTCATGGGGCGCCTGGGTGGCTCAGATGGTTAAGCATCTGCCTTCGGCTCAGGTCATGATCCCAGAGTCCTGGGATCGAGTCCCGCATCGGGCTCCCTGCTCCTTGGGAGCCTGCTTCTCCCTCTGCCTCTCTCTCTCTCTCTGTCTCTCATGAATAAATAAATAAAATCTTTAAAAAAAAAAAATTCATATCCACGGAGGGAGCATCTAGTTGGCCAAGTTTGGGTTGTGCATGCACTTGGCTGGGGAAAGTGTGGTAATGGACTGCAGACCACCATCTGGACCCAGCGGGAAAGAGGTCAGGGGCTGTTAAGAAGGAAAAATAGGGCGCCTGGGTGGCTCAGTCGTTAAGCATCTGCCTTCAGCTCAGGTCATGATCCTGGGGTCCTGGGATCGAGCCCCGCATCGGGCTCCCTGCTCCGCGGGGAGTCTGCTTCTCCCTCTCCCTCTGCCTCTCACCCTGCTTGTGCTCTCTTGCTCACTCTCACTCTCTCTCTCAAATAATTAAAATCTTTAAAAAAAATTAATACAAAAAAATTATATTCTATACATACAATGGAATATTATTTACCCTTAAAAAGGAAGGAAATTTGGAAATCTTCTACAAAATATATGTGCACACACCCATGTGTATTAATATTCTACTACCATGTAACAAAATTACCACAATCTTAGCAGTTTAAAACATCACCCACTTATTATCTCGCAGATAATTTCCCCAGAATTTCAGGAGTCTGGCACTTCAGCTCTGTGTCTCACAAGGCTTGAATCAAGGTATCAGCTGTGTCTACGATCTCATCCAAGGCTCGACATTCTCTTCCAAACTCATACTAATGTTCTTGTAGTTGCAGGGCTCAGTGGTGGCTTTCTTCTTTAAGGGCAGCAGCAAAGAGAAAGAGTCTGCTTCTTCAGGTCTCTGAGCTCAGGGAAAACCTAAGCCCTTGTTAAGATACAATTCATATACCATACAGTTAACCCATGTTAGTATATACACTTCAGTGACTTTTGGTATATTCACAGATTTGTACATTCATCGCCACAGTCAATTTTAGAACATTTTCATTATCCCAAAAAGAAACTCCACATACTTTAGTGATCTCCCCTAATTTTCTCATCTACTTTCATCTACTTTCTGTCTCTGTAAATGTAACTTTCCTGGATATTTCATAAATGGAATCATATAATATTGGCTTCTTTGTGACTCATTTATTTCACTTAGCATATTTTTTCCAAGGTTCATACATGCTGTAATATGTATCATTTCCTTTTTCTTCCAAAATAATGTTCCGTTGTTGGATATACCACGTACCCCATTTCATTTACCCATTTGTCAATTGGTGGACATTTGGGCTATTTGTACTTTTCTCTTTTTTTTTAAGATTTGATTTCACAGAGAGCGGGCACAAGCAGGGGGAGGGGCAGAGGGAGAGGGAGAAGCAGGCTCTCTGCTGAGCAGGGAGCCCGCCCGATGCGGGGCTCGATCCCAGGACCCCGGGATCATGTCCTGAGCCGAAGGCAGACGCTTAACCGACTAAGCCACCCAGGCGCCCCATGAGTTATTTGTACTTTTTTGCTATCGTGATTAATGCTATTATGAACATTTTTATACATCTCAAATACAGTTTTTATAGTCTCATAATAACTGAGTGTGTAGATACATCGTAGTTTATCCAACCAGCCTGCCAGGAAAAGGGCATTTCAGTTGTTCCTAATGGTTCCTACTATAGATAATGCCCAGGGGCGCCTGGGTGGCTCAGTCAGTTAAGCGTCTGCCTTCATCTCCAGTCATGATCCTGCGGTCCTGGGATTGAGTCCCACATTGGGCTCCCTGCTCAGTGGGGAGTCTGCTTCTTCCTCTCCCTCTGCCCCCTCCCTGCTTGTGCTCTCTCTCTGTCAAATAAATAAAATAAATAAATAAATAAAAAGAGAGAGAAATAATACCCAATATGTCCCTATATTGTTTGATATTTTAGAGATCTATCCTCAGGGTAAGTTCGGAGAAGTAGAGTTACTGAATTCAATAGTAAGTGTACATATAATTTTGTAAATATTGCCTGATTATGCTTCTATTACAGTTGTATCCTTTTGCAGTCTTTCTAGAAATATCTGAGAGTGGCTATTTTTCCACAGCCCTAATTATGTTGTCAGACTTGTAAATTTTTACCAATGTGATAAGTGTGAAATGTTATCTCCAGGGAGTTCTAATTTGCATTTTTCTCATAAGTAAAATTTTTGAGGATCTTTTCATATATGTACAAGTCATTTAATTATCTTTTTCTGTGAATTGTCTATTTTTTTTCCCCATTTTTCTCTCAGCTTACCAGTCTTTTCTTTTTCCCCCTTGATTTTTAAAAGGCCCTTATAGGGGCGCCTGGGTGGCTCAGTTGGTTAAGCGGCTGCCTTCGGCTCAGGTCATGATCCCAGGGTCCTGGGATCGGGCCCCGCATCGGGCTCCCTGCTCCGCAGGAAGCCTGCTTCTGCCTCTCCCACTCCCCCCTCTTTGTGTTCCCTCTCTTGCTATGTCTCTCTCTGTCAAATAAATAAAATCTTCAAAAAAATAAATAAATAAAAGGCCCTTATACATTAAGGAAATTTGCCCTTTGTGATATAAATTGCAAATATGTTTTGTCAGTTTGTCATTTTTCTTTTGTGCTTATTGGCCACATGTCTGTGGTTATCCCAGTAGCACATTATGTTGAACCACTGTAGCTTTGTGGAAAATTTTAAATCAGGAAATATGTCCTCTAACTTTGACTGTTCTGGTTTTTCCCAACTTTGGCTAATTCTGGATCCCTTGATATTTTCAGATGAATTTCAGTATCAGTTTATTGATTTCTGCAAAAACAGCTGGGCTTTTGAAAAATACCTGTATATCAATTTGGTGGGGGGGGAGCTTTACAATCCTAACAGTATTAAGTATTCTTTTTTTTTTATTATGTTGTATTAAGTATTCTTAACATGGGATATTTTCCTAGTTATTTAATCATTTGAAATCTCTTTTAACAATGTTTTTAGTTTTCAGTGTACAGGTTCTGCACTTCTTCTGTTAAGCATATTCCTAAGCATTTTATTCTTTTGAAGCTTGTAAATGGAATTTTTTTTTTAAGATTTTATTTATTTATTTATTAGAGAGAGAGCGAGCATGAGCCAGGGATAGGGGCAGAGGGAGAAGGTAACTCCACGCTGAGCAGGGAACCCGATGTGGGACTCAACCCCAGGACCCCGGGATCACGACCCAAGCCGAAGGCAGACGCTTAACCAACTGAGCCACCCAGGAGCCCCATAAATGGAATTTTTTTTTCATTTTTGGATATTTATTGCTAGTATATAGAAATACAATTGATTTTTGTATATTGATCTTGTATCCTACAATCCTGCAACCTTCCTTAACTCAGTTATTAATCCTAATAGTATTTTAATGGATTCTGTCATTTGTCTATGGACTTTGCTTATAATGATTGTTTTTATCATGCAAAGTTTATAGTGCTTTGCATTTTGATTTTCTGTTTTTATCATGTTTCTGGATTTTTTTTAAGTTTTTACTTATTTATTTAAGTAAACTCTGCACGCAACATGGGGTTTGAACTCATGACCCAAAGATCAAGTGTTGCATGCTCTTCTGACTGAGCCAGCCAGGCACCTTGTGTTTCTGGATTTTTGAGTCATAATTAAATAAGCTTTCTCACACCCTGTTGTTGTGTTTTGTTTTTTTTTTTTATTATGTTAGTCACCATACACTACATCATTAGTTTTTGATGTAGTGTTCCATGATTCATTGTTAGCATATAACACCCAGTGCTCCATGCAATACGTGCCCTCTTTAATACCCATCACCAGGCTAACCCATCCCCCCCCACCCCCCTCCCCTCTAAAACCCTCAGTTTGTTTCTCAGAGTCCATAGTCTCTATGGTTCATCTCCCCCTCTGATTTCCCCCCCTTCATTTTTCCCTTCCTACTATCTTCTCTTTTTTTTTAACATATAATGTATTATTTGTTTCAGAGGTACAGATCTGGGATTCATCAGTCTTACACAATTCACAGCACTCACCATAGCACATATCCTCCCCAGTGTCCATCACCCAGCCACCCCATCCCTCCCACCCCCCACCACTCCAGCAGCCCTCAGTTTGTTTCCTGAGATTAAGAGTCTCTTATGGTTTTTCTCCCTCTCTGGTTTCATCTGGTTTCATTTTTTCCTCCCTTCCCCTGTGATCCTCTGTCTTGTTTCTCAAATTCCTCATATCAGTGAGATCATAGATACTTGTCTTTCTCTGATTGACTTATTTCGCTTAGCGTAATGCCCTCTAGTTCCATCCACATTGTTGCAAATGGCAAGATGTTAAATTTTTGATGGCTGCATAATATTCCATTGTATATATACACCACATCTTCTTTATCCATTCATCTGTTGATGGACATCTGGGCTCTTTCCATAGTTTGGCTATTGTGGACATTGCTGTTATAAACACTGGGGTGCATGTACCCCTTCGGATACATTTGTATCTTTGGGGTAAATACCCAGTGGTGCAATTGCTGGGTCGTAGGGTAGCTCTATTTTCAACTTTTTGAGGAACCTCCATACTGTTTTCCAAAGTGGCTGCACCAGCTTGCATTCCCACCAACAGTGTAGGAGGGTTCCGCATTCTCTGCATCCCCGCCAACATCTGTCCTTTCCTGATTTGTTAATTTTAGCCATTCTGACTGGCCACACCCTGGTTTTAAAGGAATTAAGAAATTTAACCTCGGGGCACCTTGATGGCTCAGTCATCAAGCATCTTCCTTAGGCTCAGGTCAGGATTCTGGGGTCCTGGGACCGAGTCCCGCATCAGGCTCCCTGCTCCGCGGGAAGCCTGCTTCTCCCTCTCTCACTACCCCTGCTTGTGTTCCCTCTCTCAGTGTGTCTCTCTCTGTCAAATAAATAAATAAAATCTTTTAAAAAAAAAAAGAAAAAAGAAATTTAGCCTTGTTTACTTCTAGTAATTTTTTTTCTTTTTAAGTAGGCTCTACACCCAGTGTGGGGCTCGAACTTATGACCCAGAGATCAAGGGTCTCATGCTGTACGGACTCAGCCTACCAGGCACCCCTCTTCTATTGTTTGATATTGATTTTCATATCTGGTTCCCCGGTCTGTTTGCAGTTTATTCTGGTCTATAGTATTGGTAGGCTATATAATCATTGGCTAAACTGAAAAAGAAAGTTAATATTTCCCAACTATGTGTTAGTTACTGTGCTAAGCACTGTACATATATTATCTTATTTAATCCATTCAGCTGTGCTTAAAGGACTTAAATACCATTTGATTGTAAAAATATGGTTGACTTGTCTGGAACATTTGATTAATTCCTACTTACATGGAATGCTTGCTCTAGATAAACATGTATATTTTGACATTACGTACTTTATGAGATAAAACATCAGGGCTGGTAAATTTTACATAGTAATCTGAAAATGTAATCTTAACTTTTTACTTTGTTTAAAAATGTGTCATACTCCTCAGTGCTTTTAAGTTGTGAGGTAAAATGGTTTTAATAGGAGGGTTAAGGATAGACGGCATCACAAAGAAATATGCTTTCATATCCCCCCCCACCCCCTCGGGTATCCCATCCCCAGTACAAACACTGCCGTGCTGTTGAGCATGAAAGAGTATTGCAGGGGTTCATTCATGCCCCTTCTGTCTGTAGGTTTTGTTCTGAAATACTTTAGCCAGGTATGATTGTAATTTACCTTTTAACCGGTAATAGGATTTTCCTTTTACTAGGATTCTGGAAGTCTCCCTATCGATAATTGTACTATAAAATCATGTAAATTTACATTAATCTAAACAATAAAATTAGTAAGATAAATCAGTTATAGAAAGTAGTATTTGTTGGTAGTGTGTTGAGAGAAATGTTAACATTGTCAGCAAGGTTGTTTGTGAAATTAGTATTTTCAAAAGTTTAACTGCTTGTGATGTACAGAGAGATTGTTTAGGGAGAAAGAAGCTAGAGTCACATGATTCTTAAATTCAGTAAGGGAAGTTCATTAAGTTGTGATTATAGAATTAGTCTCAAATCCCAACTCCATCACTCACTCACTAAGTATATGCATTTGGGCATGTTACTGAGCCTAGGTCCTCAGTGTCCTCATCTAAAACAGTGGCACTGATGAAGAGGACCTATTTCATGGACCTGTGGAGGATTAAATGGTTTATACATATGAAGTAAGTATTCAGTAAATTTTTAAAATGTCTTACTCCATTGTCACTAATTGTGACCTCAGATGAAATTAACTCCTCAAAGACTCTTACTTCCTCCTGCATACAGTAATATGACTTCATCGGGATTGTTATTCCTCTACTTAGATTTCTTTTAAGATACAGTTATTTTCTACATAACATCCAAAAGATCCACCATGATCTAGTATAACCTATTTTTCTAGTTTTATCTCCATTACACTCCTTAAAGATTTTTTATTTGTTTGAGAGAGAGTGCATGTGCAAGCAAGCATGCAAGAGCAGGGGAGGGGGCGAAGGGGAGGGAGAGGGAAAGAATCTCAAGCAGACTCCCCGCTGAGCATGGAGCGGGACATGGGGCTCAGTCCCACAACCCTGAGATCATGACCTGAGCTGAAACCAAGAGTCAACGCTTAACCGACTGAACCACCCAGGCGCCCCTTGTTACACTCCTTAATCTATTCATTCCTCTTACCCACAACATCTGATAATTTTCCCTGGAGCAATTTGCTCCGTCCTTTCCTCTCAGCATTTGTCCTAGGTGTTTGCCCTATGTGGTAAAAACTACCTTCCTCCTTCCCATTTACTTGTCAAATCCCACTCATTCTTTCAAATCTTATTCAAAATCTGAAATGTTTTCTCATTAAATAAAAGTGTCCTTAATTCTCCTCTAGTTGAAATTAATTTTACTTTTCTTTTTCCACTAGTAAAGCTTAGTACCACCTTATGAGGTATGAGTTTAATTGCATTCTGAGAGGTAATCTGGGCATGTTTGCTTCCATAAACTTCTTTAGGCCATGAGTTCACTTCGTTTGTCTTATAAATCTTACAGAATCTAGTGGTTTTTAAAATATATTTTAAAAGAAAAGGAATAGAACCAACTGCCTGAATTCCTAAAATATAATACATAGGACTTAAAATCTTAAAAATTTTAAATTCTAAGAGTAGCATCTGCCCTCTTACTTGGCAACAAATAAGAAAGGACATTATTTCAGTTTATGCTTTTCCTATTCACCTAAGAAATACACTCCAAAATGCAGTAAATGCCAGATTTTGTCTTGAAAATTTGTATTGTGGGTGTGTATAAAAAAACAGTTTCTGTGGTCAATTATTATTACAGTTTGTATGCTCCCTTGACATTTATAGAGAGCTCTTATATACATTGTCATTTAAGTCAATTATATTTAAGTGCATCTGTCATAGTCCTAAACTCTTAGAGATTCAAAGCACAACAGTCTTTCAGATATGTTCTATTATGTTTTCCACTACAACAGTGTTTTAATTTAACTCCAATACAGTTTTTTTTACATTTCACCTTGATTTGGGTCCTATCTTTCCTGTAGTTATTTGGTGTTAAAGAAATATATTTAAACACGAATCTAAATAAATTCTATTACCAGAGTAAATTAGATTATTATACAAAATTTGATATTTTCCCTATTTCATATATTTGTTCTCTATTTTTATGTATAGTCTGTGATAACTTAATAGATGATCACAAGATTGTACAGAAACACTATATACTTTTCATCCAGATTCATCCACTGTTGATACTAAGCCACTTCTTTCTCTATTTTCCTCCCTGCCTCACCTCTTCTCTTTTGTGTGTGTATGTCTCTCACTCTCTTCTCTCTCTCTCTCTCTCACACACACACACACACACACACACACACACTTTTTCCTCTGTTATTTGATGATAAGAAGTTATAGACATTCTGACACATTACTCATAAATATTTCAACATGTATTTCCTAAGACCAAAGGACATGTTCTTTTTTATTATTATTATTAAAGATTTTATTTATTTATTTGAGAGAGAGAGAGAGAGAGAGAGCACATGAGAGGGGGAGGGCCAGAGGGAGAAGCAGACTCCCTGCCGAGCAGGGAGCCGGATGGGGGACTCGATCCTGGGACTCCAGGATCATGACCTGAGCCGAAGGCAGTCGCCCAACCAATGAGCCACCCAGGTGCCCCAAAAGGACATGTTCTTATATACACAGTATACAGATATTAAATTTAGGATCTTTAACATCACTACTGTACTTTTACCTGATGTACAGTTCATAATCAGCTTTCACTCATCATGTCAATAATGTCCTTTATAACAACTTTTTTAACAGATTCAGGATGCAGTATATGATCATGTATTACATCTCGTTGACAGGTTTGCTTATTCTCCTTTAATTTGGAACAGTGCTTCAGGCTGTGTTTGTCTTTCATCATTGACACTTTTGAAAAGTACAGAAGAGTTGTTTCATAAAAGGTCGTTAAATTTGAGTTTTTCTGATGTTTCTTCATGAATAGATAGTTTGTGCTTTTGGCAGGAGCACCACAAAATTGTGATGTTTTCTTCTTAGTGAATCAGGAAGCATAGGGTATCACTGTGCCATTGGTGATGCTCACTTTGATTGGCCACTGTGCCATCCAGCAGGTTATTTCATTGTGAAGTTTGAGTTTTCCTATATAATAATAAGTAATGTTTGCAGAGATGCTTTAAAAGTATGTTTTCAAACTTTCACCCGGTAGTTTTAGCATCTGTGTCTAATTTCTAAATTTTACATTCTTTTTCTAGTTTGAAATATAATTGACATATAAAATATTGGTTTCAGATATATAACATAATGATTCAATTTGTATATATTACTGTGAAATGATCGCCATCACCACACATACTTACAGTTTTGTTTCTTGTGATAAGAACTTTTAAGATCCACCACTCTCTTAGCAACTTTCAACTATGCAATACAGTATTATTATTAACTGAGGCCCCCACACTATGCACCACATCCCCAGGAATTGCTTATTTCATAACTGGAAGTTGGTTATCTTTTGGCCACCTTCACGAATTTCACCCACCCTGCAACTCTGCCTCTGGCAACTACCGGTCTGTTTTTTATATCTGTGAGTTTGGGGTTTTGTTGTTGTTCTTGAAGATTACACATATGCGATAGATTGTATGGCATTTGTCCTTCTCTGTCTCACTTATTTCACTTAGCATAATGCTTCAAGGTCCATCTGTGCTGTGACAAATGACAGGACATCCTTGTTTGAGAGAGAGTGAAGGGGAGGGAGAGAGAGTTTGTTGTTGTTTTTTTTAATTTATTTGGGGGAAAAAAGATTTATTTATTTGAAAGGGTAGGGGAGAGGGGCAGAGAGAGACAGTCTTAAGCAGACTTCATGACACTGAGATCACGACCCGAGCCAAAACCAAGAGTCGGTCACTTAACAAACTCACCACTCAGGCGCCCCAGAACGTCCTTCTTTTTTATGACTAAATAGTACTCTTGTTTTTATGTGTGTACATACATACACACATTTTCTTTATCCTTTCATCTGCCATTAGACACTGATGTTGTTTCCATGTTTTGGCTGTTGTAGATAATGCTGTAGTGAACACAAGGGTGCAGATCCTGTTTGTGTTTCCATTTTCTTTAGATAAATACCCAGAGATGGAATTGCTGGGCAATATGGTGGTTCTTTGAGGAATCTCCATGAAGTTCTTCATAGTGGATGTACAAATTTACATTCCCACCAATAGTGCACAAGGGTTAGCTTTTCTCCACATCCCCCAACACTTGTTATTTCTTGTTTTTTTTTACAGTAGCCATTCTAGCAAGTGTGAGATGATATCTCATTATGGTTTTGACTTGCATTTCTGTGATGATTCTTGATGTTGAGCCCCCTTTTTCACGTAGCTGTTGGCCATTTGTATGTCTTCTTTGACATATTCAGATACTGTGCCCATTAATTGGATCATTTGTTTTGTTGATACTGGGTTATATGAGTTCTTTATATATTTTAGATATTAACCTCATATGATTTACAATTACTTTCTGTCATTCTGTAGTTTGCCTTTTCATTTTGTTGGTGGTTTCCTTTGCTGTACAAAAGCTTTTTAGTTTAAGGTAGTCTCACTTGTTTATTTTTAAATGCTTTTGTCACCCTTGTTTCTGGTGTCAAACCCAAAAATCATCACCGACACTGACATCAAGGAACTTACCCCCTGTGTTCTCCTCTAGGAACTTCATAGTTTCAGGTCTTCCCTTTCAAGGCTGTGATCCCTTTTGAGGTGATTTTTGTGTGTGGTGTATGATAGGAGTTCAATTTGATTCTTTTGCATGTGTCTGTCCACTTTCCTCACCATTTATTGAAGAGACCGCCAGTTCGCCTTCGTATGTTCTTGGCTTCTTGGTCATAAATTAATTGACGGTTTGTGCTTGTGTTTATTTCTGGGTTCTCTCTTATGTTCTGTTCATATGTGTGCGTGTTATTATGCCAGGACTACACTATTTTGATTACTGTAGCTTCGTGGTATAGCTTGAAATCAGGAAGTGTGGTTCCTCCAGCTTTTTTATTATTTTTCTGTTGCTTTGGTCTTTTGTAATTCCACACAAATTTTGGGCTTGTTTGTTCCGCCAGTGGAACATGCCAGTGGAATTTTGACAGGCATTGCCCTGAATCTGTAGATTGCTTTGGATAGCATGGACATTTTAACAGTATTCTCCCAGCCCTTTAACATGGATTATCTTTCAGTTAATGATGCCTTCTTCAGTTTCTTTTATCAGTTTTTAGTGCACAAGTCTTTCACCTTTTTGGTTAAATTTGTTCCTATGTATTTTATTCTTTTTGCTGCTACTGAGAATGAGATTGTTTTCTTAATTTCTCTTTCTGATAGTTCATTATTAGTGTATAGAAATGCAACTGATTTTTATATTTTGATTTTTTTATCCTTCAGCTCCTGAATTTATCAGGTCTAACAATTTTTGTGGAGTATTTAGGGTTTTCTAAATGTAGTATCATGTCATTTGCAAATAGAGACAGCTTTACTCCTTCTTTCCAGCTTAGATACTCTTTATGTCTTGCCTAATTGCTCTGGCTAGGACTTTCAGTTCCATGTCCAATTAAAGTAGTGAGAGTGGGCATCCTTGTCTTGTGCCTGATCTTGGAGGAAAGCTTTCCATCCTTTCCACTGAGTGTGTTGTGAGCACTGTGCTTCTCATAGACAGCCTTTATTATGCTGACGTGCATGCCTTTGTGTCCACCTTGTTGAGAGTTTTTATCATGAATGGATGTTGAGTTTTGTCACATGCTTTTCTTGCATCTGTTGAGATGACCATATGATTTGTGTCCTTTGTTTTAGTTATTGTGGTATATCACATTGATTGTTTTTGCAGGTGTTGGACCATATTTATCCATGGCCTAAATCGCCGCTTGATCTTGGTGTATGTTCCTTTTAATGTATCTTTTTATTTGTTTTGCTGATAGTTTGCTGAGGATATTTGCACCTCTGTTCATGAGGAATATTGGCCTGCAATTTTGTTTTCTTTTAGTGTCCTGGTGTGGCTCTTTATTCTGTTCTCCTGATCTATCTTGTCTGTTTTTGTGCCATTACCATACTGTTTTGTTTACTACAGCTCTGTAGTATATCTTGAAATCTGGAACTGTGATACATCCAGCTTTGTTCCTCTTTCTCAAGATTGCTTTGGCTATTCAGAGTCTTTTATGGTTCCATACAACTTTTGGATTATTTGTTCTAGGTCTGTGAAAAATGTTGTTGGTATTTTTTTTACGTTTATTTATTCATTTATTTAAGCAATCTCTACACCCAGTGTGGGGCTCAAATTCACAACCCCAAGGTCGAGAGTTGTAGGCCCTTGCAACTAAGCCAGCCAGGTGCTCCATGTTGTTGGTACTTTGATAGGGATTGCATTGAAACTGTAGAATGCATTGGCTAATATGGACATTTTAACATTAATTCTTCTAGTGCATGAGCATGGAATGTCATTCCCTTTGTTTGTGTCATCTTCAGTTTCTTTTATCAGTGTCTTACAGTTTTCGGAGTGTAGGTCTCTCACCTCCTTGGTTAAATTTATTCCTAGTTATTTTATTCTTTTTGGTGCAGTTGTGTATAGGATTCTTTTCTTTTTTTTTTTTTTTTAAGATTTTTTATTTTATTTTATTGAGAGAGAGCATGAGAGAGAGGAGGGTCAGAGAGAGAAGCAGACCCCCCGCTGAGCAGGGAGCCCGATGCGGGACTCGATCCTGTGACTCCAGGATCATGACCCGAGCCAAAGGCAGTCGCCTAACCAACTGAGCCACCCAGGCGCCCCGGATTATTTTCTTAATTTCTGTTTCTGCTACTTACTTATTTAGTGTATAGAAACATAGCTGATTTCTGTGTATTGATTTTTATTTATTTATTTATTTATTTATTTATTTATTTATTTATTTATTTATTTATTTGACAGAGAGAGAGAGACAGCGAGAGAGGGAACACAAGCAGGGGGAGTGGGAGAGGGAGAAGCAGGCTTCCCGCCGAGCAGGGATCCCGATGCAGGGCTCGATCCCAGGACCCTGAGATCATGACCGGAGCCGAAGGCAGTCGCTCAACCAACTGAGCCACCCAGGCGCCCCGAAATTTTTAATTTTATTTAATTTTTTTTTTAAGATTTTATTTATTTATTTGACAGAGAGACACAGCGAGAGAGGGAACACAAGCAGGGGGAGGGGGAGAGGGAGAAGCAGGCTTCCCGCGGAGCAGGGAGCCCGATGTGGGGCTGGACCCCAGGACCTTGGGATCATGACCTGAGCCGAAGGCAGACGCCCAACGACTGAGCCACCCAGGCGCCCCTGTGTATTGATTTTCTATCCTACAACCTTACTAAAGTCATTTATTGCTTCCAGTAATTTTTTGGTGGAATCTTTAGGGTTTTCTATGTGTAGTAGTATGTCATCTGCAAATATGGACAGTTAACTTCTTCCTTACCAATTTGGATGCCTTTTCCCTTTTTTTACGTGTCTGGTGTTTTGGTTAGGACTTCCAGTATTAGAAACTGGAGAGAGTGGGCATCCTTGTCTTGTGCCTGATCTTCGAAGAATTAGTTTATTCTTTTTCTGGTTCCTTGAGGTGTAAAGTTACATTGTTTGAGATCTTTCTTCTTTCTTAATGTAGGCCGTTAATCACTATGAACTTCCCTCTTGTAACTGCTTTCGCTATATTCCTTAATTTTGATGGATTGTATTTCCATTTTCATTTGCCTCAAGATTTTTTTTTCTTTTTGATTTCTTCATTGGCCCATTGTTGTCCAGTAGCATGTTTTCTAATCTCCACATATTTGTGAATTTTCCAGTTTTCTTCCTGTAGTTGATTTCTACTTTAATACCACTGTGGTTGGAAAATATGCTTGATATGATTTCAGTCTTCTTAAATTTATCAAGATTTGTTTTATGATCTAACATTTGATCTGTCTTGGATAATGTTCCATGTGTACTTGAGAAGAATGTGTATTCTGTTGCTTTTGGATGGAATGTTCTGTATAAGTCTAAGGGTGTTTAATTAGAAGCCTACCCCTTGAGGCCATACCTATGAAGATAAGATAATAGGCCTGTTTCATGGAGAGACTGGGCATTTCTGTCTCCTGCCTATGAGCTGCTGAATGGGGAGGCAGGTAGCTGGTTAAAAACTGTTTCTCTGTTTGTTACAGTCCCTTAATAAACTGGTGAATGGGGGCACCTGGGTGGCTAAGTTGTTAAGCGTCTGTCTTCGGCTCAGGTCATGATTCCAGGGCCCTGGGATTGAGCCCCACATTGGGCTCCTTGCTCAGCGGGGAGCCTGCTTCTCCCTCTCCCACTCCCCCTGCTTGTGTTCCCTCTCTCACTGTCTCTCTCTCTGTCAAATAAACAAATAAAGTCTTTTAAAAAAAGAAGAAAAAGAAGTTCCTCAACGAATGCAGACATGCTACGAAGTTCTCCAGACTCTTCCAGTACCATGACTGCCATCACATGACAGGGCTCTCCAAGTCTAGGAGAAAAAGAAAGAAAAATCTTTCTTGATAAAAGGATAAAGTTTTGACAGTTATTTCAGTCCCTTATAGGAACATTAATATGCTTTTCTCCAAACTTAGAAATTCCCAATAGATAAAGCATCATTCACATTAATAAAATACGACTTACCTTTTGTTAACCTAGGGACTCGAACTTCCTTTTGATTTTCAGGTTCTCTTCACCTTATTTGTTTGCCAAACAAGACAGATTTTAGGATACTGGTATGTTCATTAAAGTCTGGATTCTGCCAGAAATCCCCGTATCCTCTCTCTGACAAGGTGCTGGAGCAAGCCCCTGGTTCGACTCAGCAGCTGTCTGGGAAATTTAGAAGAAGACATCTTAGTGGTTTCATTATTTGGGGCTTGGGGCCAAGATTAGAGATGACAAGATTTGAGAATAAGGTAATAAATGCCTGAAGTCAAGACATGGTTATAGACGGCATTTAAGATAAATATCATAACCATTAACAATCATTAGGAATGCTCGCTTTTTCTATTTTTTCTTAAATATTTGTATACTTTTTCTACCATTTGATGGTGGATTTGTCTGATTGAATTTGATATCTGCATTGCATTCAAATGATAAATGATTAAAACTAATAAATTACCAAAGAGAGAGAAAGCTGGCCACAAATCCTGAATGGGTTGCATTTATAAATAGAACATTATGAAAGGCAGATTACTTTCTTTTGATAAGAAAAGCACAAGGGTTTTTTCATTTACACACATATACACGGAAACAGTAGTCTCATTTTGCAGCTTCAGCCATTGGTCAGAAGTAAACGGCTGTCACAGAAACTTAGTGTTTAGCTTACTTTGTCTTGTGGCAGTTCTGTGTCTGAAATGGTTACTTTCATTCCTACAGATTTTCTCCTGAATGATTTGAACGATCAGTGTCACACACGCAGTGAATACCTTGGAAAATGACTAGGAGTGTTCAGAATCGAGACCCAACTGATAAAGAGCCACATTCTCTCTCTGTTGACCACTCTGCCCAGCTCACATGGAACAGAGTATTGGAAAATGAGAGAGAGAGTCCCATGCCGCTATCGCCAACAAGGAAAACAGTGGTCATGCCTGAAATTAGAACCAAAATCAGACGTGGCCAAGAGCTAGGAAAAGGATTTCTCACATGATTGTACTGTTCATAGCGGTGCCACAGATCCTGGACATCAGCGTTGCAGAATCAGGGATGAAGTTGTTTTTGTTAGAGAATCAGTCAGGAGTTGATGGGAGGTGCAATCAGGGGGGCTTGTGTTTCATTTGGTAGGTTGAGGACTACAAGTCTACCGGTGACCCTGGATTTTTTTGTAGTTTTGTGTGTTCGCTCTCCTCGGGGTGCCCAGTATTGCCCTCCCTGACCGCTGTCTGTCACCTGCTTGCTGACCCTCAGGGAAGCAGGGTGAAATGTGGGGTTTGCTTCCATTCCTGTTGTCACTAAATGGAACCTTTTATGTTCTCAATTTAATTTGCCTGGGTAAATCTTGAATCTAATAAAGTGTAGACCAAATTTTCTCTCATACAGAATGCTTGGTTCTAGACACAGTTGCTTTCTTACCCTATTTGACTTTGATTCATGATGAAGAAATACAATTTTTAGTTGGATTTAAAAAATTCCTATCTCTGGGGCGCCTGGGGGGCTCAGTCGGTTAAGCGTCTGCCTTCGGCTCAGGTCATGATTCCGGGGTCCTGGGATCGAGCCCCGCGTCAGGCTCCCTGCTCAGCAGTGAACCTGCTTCTCCCGCTCCCTCTGCCTGCTCCCCCTGCTGGTGTGCTCGCTCTCTCTCTCTCTCTCTCTCTCAGGTAGGTAGATAGATAAATCTCTGTTCATAGTTATTATTTTGGGTTTTTTTAAATGAGAAAAGTGGTTTTTAGATATAAGTAGAACAATCTCATACCTTTGCTTTTCTTCTTTGAAACTGTTTCCCAAACTCCTTGCCAGTGCTTTAAACACTTCGCATGACCTCATTCACAATTTCTGACCTCGTCTGTACTCCTTCAGCCTCCCTTTATTTGCTCTAATTCTCCGGTCCCATTCCAGTTGTGATCTTCTACCAGATAATTTATTTCCTCTGCCTAGTCTTCCTCCGTTTCCCACATTCTGTCATTGCCGAGACCCAGTAACACTTAGAGCTGAGCTGAATGTCATCTCCTTAGAAAAACCTACCTAGGGGCGCCTGGGTGGCTCAGTTGGTTGGGCGACTGCCTTCGGCTCAGGTCATGATCCTGGAGTCCCGGGATCGAGTCCCACATCGGGCTCCCTGCTCAGCGGGGAGTCTGCTTCTCCCTCTGACCCTCCCCCCTCTCATGCTCTCTCTATCTCATTCTCTCTCTCAAATAAATAAAATCTTAAAAAAAAAAAAAAAAGCCTACCCAGTTACTCTCTGTTCATCACATTTTAATTATTGGCCTAGCATTTATTATTTTCTGATTTTTTTTTTCTGTTTTCTTAGTTTTTCATACCTCCTTATTGTCTGTGTACCTAAGAACAGTGTAAACTGTCTTGTTCACCGCTGTCTCTTAGCACTTAGAACAGGACCTGGAAGGGCACCTGGGTGGCTCAGTCAGTTAAGCATCTGCCTTCGGCTCAGGTCATGATTCCAGGGTCCTGGGATCAAGTCCCCCGCCGGGCTTCTTGCTCAGCGGGGAGTCTGATTCTCCCTCTCCTTCTGCCCCTCCCCCTGCTTGTGCTCTCTCTCTCTCTCTCAAATAAATAAATAAAATCTTAAAAAAAAAAAACAAAAACAAAGAAAAGAACAGGACCTGGACTTAGTGCTTAGTAATTGTTGAATAAATAAATGAATGATCTAGTAGAAGGAACCAGTGTTCAAATTTAAGAACTTCAGGTTCTACAAATAACTTATTTTGGGAGCCTCACTTTTTTTACCTGCTTGTTACAAAATAGAATAGACTTGGTTTTTAAAAAGCAGTATGTTGTGATTCACAGGGAAAAGACATACATCAGCCTTGCCTTATTTACTGGAACTTAATGGCAAAATAAAACCAGAGTAGACTAAGTGAGGCTCTCCTGAAACCATTTTTTCTCTCTTTTTCTTCCTTTCCTTTTTATTTCCTTCTTTTTTTTCCCCCTTTTATGTATTTGTGAAATGTCTTAAGACTGATCTCATACCAAACATTAGAAACACAGACCAGTAAGACAAGTAGAAGAGGTAAGTCTATGGAGACATTGGGGAATAAAATAAAAAGAGTAGTCAGTGAGTAGAAGCTGGGCAAGAAACTGAGGTTTTTATCTTAAATCTCCTTAATAGCTACTAAAAATAAGGCAAGTCACTTGACTTCATAGAGCATCTGTTTTCAAATTTGTAAACTAGAGCTAACATTTCTTCTTCCCTACTTCATAGGATTGATATAAATGATAATGTGTGAAAGTACTTTATAAATCATCAGGGACAGGGAGCATGCGACTCTTGATCACGGAGTTGTGGGTTCAAGCCCCACATTGGGTGTAGAGCTTACTTAAAAGATTTTTTTAAAAATCTTTTTTTTGGGCGCCTGGGTGGCTCAGATGGTTGGGCGTCTGCCTTCGGCTCAGGTCATGATCTCAGGGTCCTGGGATCGAGTCCCGCATCAGGTTCCCTGCTCAGTGCAGAGCCTGCTTCTCCCTCTCCCTCTGCCACTCCCTCTGCTTGTGCTCTTCTGTCTATCTCTCTGTCAAATAAATAAATAAAATCTTTAAAAAAAAAAAAAACAAACTTTTTTTTTAAAGATTTAAAGTCCAACTCTTGATTTCAGCTCAGGTCGTGATCTCAGGGTCATGGGATCATGCCCTGAGTCAGGTTCCGCACTCAGCGGGGAATCTGCTTGTCCCTCTCCCTGTGCTCCTCCCCCTGCTTGCACTCTCTCTCTCTCAAATAAATGAATAAATAAAATCTAAAAAAAAATAATAAATGTTGAAAATAATACGTACATACATACTATAAATTATTGGCCAAGTATAAAGTAATTATTATGATCAGATCTGAAATTTAGGTTCCTTTTGCAAAACTGCTGGAAAATGCTAACATGGCTCTTTTTTATGTATAATTCCTAAAAGACAATTCCAAAAATACAGATTCTAAAAATACATGAATGTACTTGATATCCCTCCCCCAAAAAATATGCATTTAAAATTTAAGCCGGGACGCCTGGGTGGCTCAGTCGTTAAGCATCTGCCTTCAGCTCAGGTCATGATCCCAGGGTCCTGGGATCGAGCCCTGCATCTGGGAAGCCTGCTTCTCCCTCTCCTACTCCCCCTGCTTGTGTTCTGTCTCTCTCTCTGTCAAATAAATAAATAAAATCTTTAAAAAAATAAAATAAAATTTAAGCCACTGTTAAAACAAATACTTTTTTTAAGATTTTTTTTATTTATTTGACAGAGGGAGCGCAAGCATAAGCCAGGGGAATGGCAGGGAGAGGGAGAGCAAGAAGCCGGATGCTTAACCGACTGAGCCACCCAGGCACCCCAAAACAAATAACTCTTGACAGAGGATCTATTTTCTGTATTTGACCCACAGGAAGAGGTTTCATTGCCTCTGATTATTTTCCATTCTTTTCTGATCACAGCCCAAAGAGCCGATTGATCCAATTAAAGAAAGAGAAGCTGGAATACACTCCAGGAGAGCATGAGTATGGACTGTTCCCAGCCCCCATTCATGTTGGTGAGTACTCAATATATACAATATGTTGCTAAGAAGAAATGGTATTTCTTGAGTTTGGATGAAATGGCTTTGTGTTCTTATTATTTCTGCATCTCCAATGAGGTTGAGCTCTTTCTTTACCGTTTAATTTATACTCAGTCTGAAGAATTCTGCAAATTCTTTGCCATCAAGGAGTCAAAATGACATAAATCTTCCTTACTCGAGTTTTAATAATAAAAAACACTATGTGTGTAGCGTTTGATTCCCTGAGTTATGACATCTAGGAAAACCCAGCTATTCACCACTTCAGTTTCAAACATTTTCCATGTTCAGAAAGAGATGATTTATGGATATGTAATAATCAACAGAAGAGAGCCACTACTTTTCCTGATCATTTATCTGCTTGAAAATTGAGCCAGAATTATCCTTCTATTCATTTTGGGGGGAAATGTCAAGGCTTCGTTTAGCATCAGTGTAATAGTGCCTTCTGGGATCCTACTGTTGAGCTTACCAGATGAGTAACAGGTACCTTGAAGTGATCCTGGATGCCTCCTGTTCTGACAGAGCCACATCCAGTCCATCCCCCCGAGTTCTGCTGTTGCCATCCCTGCAGTACATCCCACTTGTTTGCAGATCCTATTGTCACTCTCAAGTGCATCCCACACTTAACTTCCACTCAGACTCCTGCAGCAGCCTTCTGACGCATGTGTCCATTTCCATTCCTGCTCCCCTCCACATCACTCTCCACACAGAAAAGAAATGATCTTATAACTTAAACTAGATTATACTTAAAAAACCTTAGAGTGTCTTACTGTTAGAGTAAAGTATAAGCTCCTTACTGTAGCTTTTAAGAATGACCTGGTCCCGGGTGCACCTGGGTGGCTCAGTTGCTTAAGTGTCCAACTCTTGATTTCCGCTCACCTGGGTTCAAGCCCCTCATCAGGCTCCACACGCAGCAGGGAGTCTGCTTCAGGATTTTCGCTCCCTCTGCCCCTCCCCCCCCAAATAAATCTTTAAAAAAAAGAGAGAGAGAGAATGATCTGGTCCCCAACGACCCACCCTTCCCCATCATCCCTGTCTCTCTGTTCCCATCTCTCCCTTACCTGCTGTTTGATGTCTTGCTGGTCTTCTTTCAGGTCCTAGAACAGACTAAGGCCTTTCCCACCAGAGTATCCATATGCTTATTATTCTCGCTGACTAAAAAGCTATTCTTATTCTTCCCATGGTTTGTTTCTTATTCTTTAAGGATGAGCTTAATGTCAATATCCACTTAAATGTCATTTTCTTTAAAATTTTTTCCTGATTGTCCCATCAAAGAGGGTCCCTCCCTTTATATCACAGCACCCTGTTCATTTCTTTCTATAATCCATGACTACTCTGTTTCCTCATTAGTTATCTGTCTCCCTCATTAGATTATAAGCTCCAGGTGCAGGATCATTTGTCTCCCTTATTCTCCTTTGATTTCCTAGTGCCCGGTACATAATAGAACTTTAACAAATACATGTACAAATGAAAGTAAAGGAGGAGAAATCAGGACACTCTATTGAATTGGAAGTGACAGGAGCAGCTTACTTATGTAGTAGATGTAGACCCTGTGCATTACAGTGTTCTCTTTATGCTTCTCTTGAGCTTCATGACTATGGGACTCTTCTCTGTGTTATGATTATCAAATCCCCTTTTTTTTCCCAGAAGACCCAGTACCAGCAGTGTATTTAAAGGAGCAAGCATAGACGACACGTTCTGCAATAAAGATTAGTTTGCTTTAGTTATTCTGTACTAGGTGGATGGAGAATGGTTTAACTCCAACTTGAAGTTCCAAGGTTTAGTTCTCTTACCTTAATGAAGGTGAGAGTCAGTTCCACGTTCTCCGGGATCACTGCCAAGGTTCTTCTGAACGAGTGTTTTGTTGTTACAGTGATGTCACAACACTGGAAGCAGAGTCTCAGCAGATGTAGCTGTTTCCTAGAATCTGATCATAATAAATAGGCTTAGAAAGGAAGTCATTTAAAAGACCCATTTAACGAAAAACATGACCACTTTGGTCTTACTGGTTTTGTCCTGGCTGGGATCTAACTTAAGTCTTAAAACGAAGCTCTAACTTCATTCAAGGGGATGAAGGTGTCCGTTCATTCCAAGGAAGATAGGAAGAATAATAGGCCAGTATCTCTCTATCTCTTGCACAAATAGTGGTTAAGAGGTCAAGAATAGAAATCCCTTAATTTAAATAAAGATTTTATCTCCACATCCCCATTTTAATGTCCCACAAAGACTAATATGTACTCAGTATCTGCAAAGTGGGAAAATAATGGGAAAACCTGTCCAAGTGTAGTGGGTCTTTTTCCCTGTGAAACAAGGTTTAAAATCAGGCTGTTGCAGGACAGATTTTTTTTTTTTTCTGGACAGTGCTATTTTGTTGTTCAAATAATATTTTATGATTAGGTTAGAGTAGTGAGCCAGTAAGTTGTTCTGAACAGGTGATTTCCAGTATCATGTAAGTAAAAAGCATGACTTTGAGTCAGCCGGACCTCAGTTCATCTCTGTCTTTGCTGTATTAGTTGTATGAATAAAGTAGTTATAAAAATAGAATAATAATGCATCTTACCATTGATAAGAGTCAGAATCAATAAATGGAAAATCGTGTTTATTTTTAAACGCTTAACTAAGGAAATCAGGTTTCTTTATCTTATTAGAGAAGTGCATTTCAAATAGAGTTTTACTTCTCATGATACTTTCCAAAATGTATATTATACCCTTAAATTTATAGTCGATTGATTTTTGATGAGTGCCATGACAGTTGAACGAGGAAAGCATGGTATTTTCGGTAGATGGTTCTGTGATAACTGGATACACACATACAAAAGGTTGAAGTTGGACCCTTGCCTCACACCATTTAAAAAAAAATTGACTCAGCATGGATCATCAGCCTAAATACAACAGCTAAAACTATAAAACTCTTGAAGAAAACATAGGAGGAAATTTTCATGACCTTGGATTGGGCAGTAATTTCTTAGCTATAACACCCAAATCCTGTGCAACAAAAGAAAAAAACACAAATTGAACTTGGCCAATATCTAAAACTTTTGTGCTTCAAAAACACCACTAAGAAAATGAACAAACAATGCACAGAATGGGAGAAATACTTGCAAATTATGTATCAAGAGACTAGTATCCAAAAACCCATACATATAAAGGACCGTTGAGAATCAATATTAAAAAGACAACACGATTTTTTAAGTGGGTAAATTGTTTGAATAGACACTTCTCCAGAAGAGATCTACACATGGCCAATAAACACGTGAAAATATGCTCAACATCATTAGTTGTTAGGTAAATGGAAATCAAAACCATAATGAGATACCACCTCACACTCACTAGGATGACTTTAATTAAAGGATTGATGCATAATGTGAAGAAATTGAAAACCTCATGCATTGTTGGTGGGAACGTAAAGTGGTATAACCCTCTTTGGAAAACATTTTGGCAGGTCCTCAAAAAGTTAAACCTATAGTTACCATATGACCCAGCAGTTCTGCTGCTAGGTATCTAACCAATAGAATTGAAAGCACATGTCCACACAAAAACTTAGACAGAAATGTACATAGCAGCAATGTTCATAATAGCCAACAGGTGGAAGCAACCCAACTTTCCCAGTGGATAAATGGATTAACAAAATGTGGTCTGTGCATACGGTGGGATGTTCTTTGGCAATAACAAGAAATGAGGTACTGTCGGTCTCCTGGGTGGCTCAGTTGGTTAAGCTTCTGCCTTCAGCTCAGGTCGTGATCCCAGGGTCCTGGGATGGAGTCCCAAGTTGAGCTCCCTGCTCAGTGGGGAGCCTGCTTCTCCCTCTCCCTCTGCTGCACCCCCTGCTTTCTCTCTCTCTCTCTCTGTCAAATAAATAAAATCTTTAAAAAAGAAAGAAAGAAAGAAAAGAAATGAGGTACCGAGACAGGTAACAAAATGGATGAAGTATGAAAACATTACACTATATAAAAGGGGATAGTCACACAATGCCATGTGCTTTATGATTCCTTTTTTTTTTTTTAAGATTTATTTTTTAAGTACTCTCCATACCCATGATCCTGAGATCAAGAGTCACATGCTCCATCGACTGAGCCAGCCAGGGGCCCCAAAATCTGGGTTTTTTTAAATTAGGTCCCCACCTTTCTCATTTTAATAGAGAGCGTTTTTTTTAATAGATTTTATTTGTGACAACACTGTATTTGATATATTATTTTTTAAATAAGCTCTATGGCCAATGTGGGGCTTAATCTCAAGACCCTGAGATCAAGAGTCAAACGCTGTACTGACTTTGCCAGCCAGGCGCTTCTGTAGAGATTTATTTTAAGGGTCACACCCTCGTGGCAACTGGCAAGTCCAAAATCTACAGGGCAGGCAGGCAGCGTGGAGACCCAGGGGAGGGTTGATTTCACAGCTCAAGGAGTCGGAGGACAGTCTACGGAAAGAATTCCCTGTGGAGGTCAGTCTTTTTTCTTACTAAGAGTTTCAACTGTTTGGATGAATCCCACCCACATTATGGAGGGTAATCTGCTTGACTCACAATCTTGTGATTTAAATGTTAATGTCATCTAACAATTACCTTCACAGACACATCTAGAATAACGTTTGACCAACTATCTGTTGACACAGAAAATTAACCGTCACCAGAACTCCATGTACTAAAACCCACTGCACGGTACACTTAAAAAGAATGTATTTTATGGTATGTGAATTATGCCTCAGAAAAGCTGTTATCTTGAAAGTGTAGTTATGTTGTTTTAATCAGGCCTATATTAATCAAAATTATAGTGATACACAATGCAAAAGAAAAATTGTGATGCTTTGAGTCTTATGGTCACAGGTATTTTTTCTTATTTAAATTCAATTAATTAACATATAATATATTATTATTTTCAGAGGTAGAGGTCAGTGATTCATCAGTCTTATTACCCAGTGCTCATTACATTACATGCCTTCCTTAATGTCCATCACCTAGCTACCCCATCCCTCACAGGTATTTTTTTTTTTTAACAGACTGATTTTTTTTTTTAAGATTTTATTTATTTATTTGAAAGAGAGAGAATGAGAGAGAGCACATGAGAGAGGGGAGGGTCAGAGGGAGAAGCAGACTCCCTGCCGAGCAGGGAGCCCGATGCGGGACTCCATCCAGGGACTCCAGGATCATGACCTGAGCCGAAGACAATCGCTTAACCAACTGAGCCACCCAGGCGCCCCCTCACAGGTACTTTTAAATGTGAATTGGAACACTTTTTTATGGAGTAAGGGGATAGCTTCAATAAAAGAACTTTAAACATGAAAAAATATATAATATTAAGACAAAATCCTCTGGAATAAGTGGAATAGAGATAATGTTCAAAGACAGGAGATTATTTAAATTTCTAAATGTTAAAGAAGAGAATATTCCTTTTTTAATGAATAATGGTAAGTATTGAATCTTTATAGTATGCAGATTCATCATTTTAAAATGACAAAACTATATATTACATCATTTGTAGGGGTGGGGCGCCTGGCTGGCTCAGTCTGTAGAGCATGGGACTCTTGATCTCGGGCTCATGAGTTTAGTCCCCCTGTTGGGTGTAGAGATTACCTAAAAATAAACTCTTAAAAAAAAAATTATAAGGGGATTCATAGTTTTTCAAAATTCTTCTGGGGAGTATGGGAGCAAAAAAATGTGCGGACATGGTCTTTCACATTTGGCTTTTGGAATCAGGCCACGATTCAGATTCTACCTCCACCAATTACTACCTGTCTTACCTTGGGCAAGCTGACACATCTCAAGGCTTCACATTCTTTATTGTAAAATTGAAATTAATAGGAATATTCAATAAAATAATGCATGTAAGATATGTAACACATTACCTAGCACATAGTAATCATTTCATAAAAGATAACTACTGAATCAGAGTTTTTTTTTTATGGTAGAATACCAGTCAACAAAAATGTGTTACTTAGTACATAGCTATTACCTCTGGCAGTTATTATTAAATATATTATGTTGCCTTTTCTTGCTGAGCTCAGAAAATAATTCAGAATTCTTTTCAACACAGCTCTTCTTGGTTGCTACTGCTAGTCATTGAGATTTATGCCAAATCTTGACTGCTTTTCCTGATATAGTGGAGAGAACATAGGCCTTTATGTGCAAAATGGATTAAAATAGCAGACCTAAGACTTACTCTGAGAAAGGCCTGCTTGCAAGGTTGGGCATTGGCGGCATCTGGGACTTGAATGGCGAACATTTTCCTCTGTCAGTATAAAACCCTCCTGAATGGGAAAGCGTCTTACTGTGCCTGCTCTGTATAAACTGCGTAATTTCTGCTCAACACCTGCTTTCATTTGAAGACTCTGGAATTTGGTACATTTTAGAGAGTACCTGTATGATCAGCCACCGATCAAAACCTTGGGCACTGAGTTTGTAATGAGCATCCTTGAAAGACATTTCACATGTGTTGTCCCAGTATATTGCCAAAGATTACATCCCGTGTGACTCCATTGGGCGGACAATTTGTATAAGCTTGTGCCTCATTTCCTCTGTGTTTTGCCCAGTGCACTTTTCCCCTTTACTGATTTTGCTTTGTATCCTTTTGCTGTAATGAAGTATAGCTATGAGTATGACCATGTGCTGAGTCCTGTGAGTCAGGAAACCTGAAGGTGGTCTTGGCCTAGACACACCTCAGAGTCAAACGCAGACGGACTGCTCTTCCCATTCCAGCTCTTGTAGCCAGATGATCGTGAACAACTTATTTATGCACTCTACATCTCAGCATCTTCATGTATGTATTGCAGTTACTCCCAACCTGAGTTGTGAGGATTAAGTAATACTTATTTTGCACTTAACAGAGTGAATACCCTTTCCCCTTGATTTACTGTAACTAAGTACTCAGTGACAGTGAGAAGAGCAAAGCCATCCCAGTCATTCCTAGAAAACAGGTATCTGTAGAAAGAAGGAAATAATAAAGACTAGAAGTCAATAAAATATTAAAAAGACAATAAGGAAACAAGTTCAAACAGAGCAACAAAATTGATAACCTCTAGATACAACGAACAAGAAAAAATAAGAGATCACAGAAATTAACCAGTGTCTGTACTTAGGTCCCGTAGTTATTAAGAGGCCAATAAGGAAATGTGAGAAATAACTTTATGCCAATTCATTTAGCAATGTATATGAAATGGATAAATTCCTTAATAAATACAACTTAACAAAGCTAATTCAAAAAGAAATAGAATATCAGAATATCTGAATAGCCTGTATCATTTAAAGAAATTTAGTTCTTGGGCGCCTGGGTGGCTCAGTCAGTTGAGCGACTGCCTTCGGCTCAGGTCACAATCCCAGGGTCCTGGGATCGAGTCCCACATCGGGCTCCCTGCTCTGCGGGGAGCCTGCTTCTCCCTCTCCCACTCCGCCTGCTTGTGTTCCCTCTCTCGCTGTGTGTCTCTCTCTCAAAATAAATAAATAAAATCTTTAAAAAAGAAAAATAAAATAATTTAGTTCTTTATCAAATCCTACACATAAAAAATGTCAGAACTTAATGGCTTCCCTTGTGAGCTGTTTCCTCATTGAGAACAAAATAACACCAGTCTTACACAAAGACTTTCAGAAAGTAGAGAACACTTCCCAGCTCATTTTATGAGGCTAATGTAACCCTGGTAAAAAACCTGACAAAAACTTGAGGGGGAAAAACAGCTACAGAACGAAGTTGAGAAACATACAGGCAGAAACTCTTAGAAGTAGAATGGCATCTCCCCAGTCTTACAAAAGGCATCTACAGTTAACATCATACTTAAAGGTGAAATATGCAGTGTTTCCTCCTGAAATTGGAAAGAAGGTAAAAATGTCCACCCTCACTACTTCTGTTCAGCATTATTCTGGATATTCTAGCCAGTGCAGTAAGGCAGGAAGATGAAAAAAAGTCATAAAGATCAGGAAGGAAGAAGTAAAACTGTTCCTGCTTACAGATTACATGATAAATCCAAAGAGATACCCCAAAATCTGCTGCAACTTTTTTAGCAAAGTTACAGGAAACAAAATCGGTATACAAGAATCCATTGTATTCTTGTAAAACTTAACTGCTCTTACCATACCATCCAACAAGGGCAGTCCTTGGTGTTTACCCAAAGAAGTTGAAAACTGTCTACATGATAACCTGCACACACATTTTATAGCTACTTTATTCATAACTCCCCAAACTTGGAAGATACCAAGATGTCCTTCAATAGGTGAATGGATAAACTGGTATAGCTAGACAATAGAATATTATTCAGCACTAAAAGGAAATGAGATGTCAAGCCCTGAGAAGACATGGAGAAACTTTAAAGTCATTGTACTAAGTGAAAGAAGCCAATCTGAAAAGGCTACATACACAGTGTATGATTCCAACTATGTGACATTCTGGAAAAGGCAAAACTGTGGAGACGTTAATAATATCAGCAGTTGAGGGTAAAAGAGGGATGAACCAGCAGAGCGCAGAGATTTTTAGGTCAGTGAAACTACCTAATGACATGGATACATGTCATTAATACATTTTTTCCAAAGCCATAGAATATACAAGACCAAGAGCGAATCCTAATGTAAACTATGAACGCCAGTGATAATGATATGTCAGTGTGGGTTCAGCAGTTAGTAATCAATGTGCCACTCTGGTCAGGAATGTTGGTAACGGGGTAGGCTGTGTTTGTTTAGGGGCAGTGTGTGTATTGGAAATCTCTGTACCTTGCTCAATACTGCTTTGAACCTAAGACTGCTCTAAAAAACTATTTTTTTAAAGAACATTTATAATAGCGTAACAGAATTGAAGTAATTAGAAATAAATGTATCCAAAAAGAGGCAAGAACTTTATACTGAAAATTAAAACATTTATCAGAGAAATTAAAGAAGACCTAAATAAATGGAGAAATGCCACATTTAGAGATAGGGAGCCTCGGTTGTTATATTCCATGCAACGTAGATTGTTACCAGCAGACTTTTCTGTAAAAATTGATAAGCTGATTTTTCTAAAATTTATATGGAGATGCAAAGAACCTGGAATATTCAAAGTGATCTTTAAAAAAATGTGTTTTTTTCCCCCAAGACTTACATTATCTGATTCCCAGAGTTACTATTAAGCAAGTTTAAACTTTAAATTGGCTTTAGAGGTGCATAGGCGGAGCACACAACTTTTGATCCCAGGGTCATGAGTTCAAGCCCCATGTTGGGCATAGAGCCCTCTTAAAAAATAACAATAATGGGCGCCTGGGTGGCTCAGTTGGTTAGGCGTCTGCCTTCGGCTCGGGTCATGATCCTGGAGTCCCTGGATCGAGTCCCGCATCGGGCTCCCTGCTCGGCAGGGAGTCTGCTTCTCCCTCTGACCCTCCTCCCTCTCATGCTCTATCTCATTCTCTCTGTCTCAAATAAATAAATAAAATCTTTTAAAAAAAAAATGTAAACCTATTCATCAAAGACACTATTATAAAAACAGACAGACAAAGCACAAACTGGGAGAAAATATTTACAAATTGTATATATCCTGAATACATAACAAACTCCTACAAATGAATTTAAATAAAAAAGACAACCCAATTTTATTTTTATTTTATTTTTTTAAACACACAGCCCAATTTTGAAGTGAAGATTTGAACACACTTTACCAAAGGAAATATACACATGGCCAATTAACACGTGAAAAATACTCATCAGTCATAACTCATCAAAGAAATTCAAATTAAAGCTGCAATGAGTTGGCATAACCAAAACGTTTACAAACAGTTGTGGGAGAGTAAAATGGCACGACTTTTTAAAAAACTCTGGCAGGGACGCCTGGGTGGCTCAGTCATTAAGCGTCTGCCTTTGGCTCAGGTCATGATCTCAGGGTCCTGGGATCGAGCCCCATGTCAGGCTCCCTGCTCAGTGGGGAGTCTGCTTCTCCCTCTGTCCCTCTCCCCTGCTTGTGCTCTCTCTCTCGCTCGCTGTCTCTCAAATAAATAAAATCTTTAAAAAAAAAAAAAAAGCTCTGGCAGCTTTTATAAAAGTAAACATAAACCTACCAGACAGAAATCAATACATATGTGTGTAAGAATGTTCATGGTACCTTCATTCGTAATGGCTATAAACTAGAGATAGTCCAGGTACCCATCAATACAATGGATACATAAACCGGTGTATTCATAAATGGGCTATTAGCCAGCAATTAAAAGGGAAAAAAAATTATGATTGACATGCTTGCGCCTCATGGAAAATGAAGTAGACATACTTTTCCTTGTTCTGATAAATATGAGTAAAAACATAAAAAGGTCTTATTACAATGTTACATTTTATAGATCATAATAAAAAGGAGACTCTAAAAAGTGGAGAGAAGGCAGACCAACTAGGAACCTTGGGACTGAGGAACTTCATGGTGATGAGTTCCCTGAGTTGTCTTTTTACCTCATATTCTGTGAGGTAAAACTTGAAGCTGAGAAAGCTAGCAACCTGGAAATTCCATTCGGCACAAACAAAGCAAGTAAAGAAAAGCCTGTTTTCTACAGCCAAAAGTAAGGGAAAGGGTCAACCTAGCAAGACAGAAAACTTTTAGACAATATCCTCCATACTCTAGTCAGACATTGTAGAAAAAAACTGTTACCCTACCCACACTCATACCAGCAGGTGCCCAGTGGGGAGCCTTGGCTTCTATCCCCAGCAGGCAGTAATAAGGTGTCCCACCCGGGCCCCCGACCTGTGTTATATCAGAGGACTTTGACCATCCTCCAGTAGTGACATGGCCTCTCCCACCATCCCCTCAGCGATAACAACCTACCGACGCTCAGGTTTCAATGGAGGCTGAGTGGGGAACTCCCAACTGGTAATCACTGGACATCTTACTCCCTTAACTTGCTGGAGCAGTTTTGGAAAAGGTCAGACAAAGTAGAAGGTTTATGTAAAATCCAGAACCTGGTAACATAATACAGAAATGTCTAGGTTTAAACTGGAAATCATATGTCACACTAGGAAGCAGGGAGATCTTAAACTGAGTTTTTTTTTTTAAGATTTTATTTATTTGAGAGAGAGAGAGAGAACACAAGCATGAAGAGGGGCAGAGGGAGAGAGAGAAGCAGACTCCCTGAGGTGGGGCTCAATCGCAGGACCCTGGGATCATGACCTGAGCCAAAGGCAGACGCTTAACTGACTGAGCCACCCAGGCGCCCGTTAAACTGAATTTTAAAAGGCAGTCAGTACATGCCAACATCAAGATGTTAGAATTACCTGACAAAGATTTTAAAGCATTTAGATTTTTAAAAACACTAGCCCCCCCAAACACACACTTCAACAAGTAATAATATGCTTGAAACATGAAAACAGTAGAAAGCCTCAGGAGGGAAATAGAAAGAATTCCAAGTCAGAATTTTAGAATTGAAAGATGCAGTAGCTGCTGTTAAGGCTTAGGGATGTGCTCAGCAGCAAGATGAAGGAGGCACAGGAAGGAATCGGTCCCATCCGAACAAGAGAGAAAGTAGACCTAAAAAAGACAGAGTCTGTGGGATCATGACAAAAGGGCGACATTTGTATCCTCCGTGTGCTGGAAGGAAGAAAGAAACACGGAGATGAAAAACTACTTTGGTAAATAGTGGCTGAAAACTTCGCAGATTTGGCAGGAGACATGAAGCTACTAATGGAAGTCGATGATCAAACCTAGCAGGACACACTCGAAGAGATTCCTGTGGAGGCATATCCTAGTCCAACTTCAGCCCTCTAAAGACACAGCAGTTGTAAAACTGAGAGAGAAATGAATCCCTACCTATAGGGATAAGGCAGTTCAGACAATAGTGGATTGCTTGTCTGAATCCAGGGAAATGGCACAACATTTTTCAAGTGCTGAAAGAAAAAGTGTCTAGCCAGAATTTTAAACCCAGTGAAAGTATCCTTTAGGAATTAAATGAGAATCAAAGCCTTCCTAGATGAAGGATGATATCTAAAAGAATATGTTGCCAGTAGACCTACTCTGTGGATAAAAGAAGGTTTCTAACAGAAAAGAAATACCAGAAGGGACCTTGGAACATCAGGAAAGCAGAAGGAACAGTAAGTACATTTATGGGCATATACAATAGGCTTTCCTTCTCCTTTTGAGTCTTCTAAGTAACTCTTTAGTAAACGAAGCAAAAAATCTTAACACTGCTATATTTTTTAACAACATATTGAGGCATAATTCACATATCCTACAATTCACCCATTTAAAGCATAGTGGTTTTTGGTGCATTACGTTATTAATGTTTTTAACTTGTGGTAAAATATACGTAACTTAGAATTTGTACTTTTCATTTCCATTTCTCAGCGTAAGGTTCAGTGGCATTAAGTACATTCACATTATTGTGCAACCATAACCCCATCCCTCTCCAGAATTTTTTCATCATCCCAAACTGAAACTCTGTGCCCATTAAATAATAATTGCCCATTCCCTCAGCCCCTGGTAACTACTGTTATTCTTTTTATCCCTATGAATTTGACGGTTTTAGGTACCTCATATAGTGGAGTCATTACAATATTTGTCCTTTGGGGTCTCCCATATTTCACTTAGCATAATGTCCTTAAGGTTCTTCTTCTGTGTTGTAGCATATATGAGAATTTCATTCCTTTTTAATGCTGAGTAATATTCCTGTGTGTACACACACAGTCCATATTTTGTTTATCCATTCATCCACCGATGGACATTTCTGTTGTTTCCTCCTTTTTGCAGTTGTGAATAATGCTGCTATGAACATTGGTTTACAATTCTCTGTTGAGGACCCCGCTTTCAATTCTTTTGTCTATATACCCAGAGGTGGGATTGCTGGCTCATATGGTGAGTCTACAGTTAATTTTTGGGATCTGCCGCACTGTTTGCCACCATGGCTGCACCACTTTGATATCCCCACCAGCAATTCTTGAGAGTTCAGTTTCTCCACATCTTCGGTAACACTTGTCATTTTCTGTTATTTTTTCATGATAGCCATTCTAGTGGGTTTTGATTTGCATTTCCCTAATAGTAATGTTGACCTCTCTTCATGTACTTCTGGCCATTTGTATGTCTTCTTTGGTGAAATGTGTATTCAAGTGCTTGTCCACTTTTGAATTGAGTCCTTTGTTCCTTGTTCTTGAGCTTTGGGAGTTCTGTATATATTCTGGATATTAATTACTTACCAGATATGTGATAAATATAATATCTTTATGACATGGACAGGGAAGACCACAAAATGTATAAACACCAGAAGAAAAGATTGATAAATTTAATTACATTAACTACCGTATAAAAGAGAGTGGCTCTAGGGCGCCTGGGTGGCTCAGTCGGTTAAGCAACTGCCTTCGGCTCAGGTCATGATCCTGGAGTCCCGGGATCGAGTCCCGCATCGGGCTCCCTGCTCGGCAGGGAGTCTGCTTCTCCCTCTGACCCTCCTCCCTCTCGTGCTCTCTCTGTCTCATTCTGTCTCAAATAAATAAATAAAATCTTTAAAAAAATAAAAAATAAAAGAGAGTGGCTCTAGTAATCAGGGTTGAATATGGTTGTTTATGATAGCTATGTTAAAATTACAGATTTTTAAGTAAGGTTTAGACTGAGGCAAGTGGGGGGGCACCTGTCTGGCTCAGTCAGTAGAATACGTGACTCTTGATCTCGGGGTCATGAGTTTGAGCCCCATGTTGGGTATAGACCTTACTTGAATAAATAAAACTTTTTTAAAAATTGAGGCAGATGGCTTAATTTGGTTGAGAGGATTCAATTTCAGGTGAGAAGAATGACACATGAGAATGTGAAAGCAGGAGGGAGCTAGTTGTATTTAAGAAATTGTGCTGGTACAGCCATTATGGAAAACTGTATGGAGGATCCTCAAAAAATTAAAAATAGAATGATCATGTGATCCAGCAACTCCACTTCTGGGAATATATCCAAAGGAAATGAAAACACTAGCTCAAAAAAATATCTGTACCCCCATGTTCATAGCAGCATTATCTACAATAGGCAAGACATGGAAGCAACCTAAGTGTCCATCGAGGGATGAATGAATGAAGAAGAGGCAGTATATACATGCAGTAGAGTATTACTCAGCCTCGTTAAAAGAAAAGGGGAAAGGAAGGCAAAAAAAGAAGAGTCTTGCCATTTGCAACAACATGGTAAAGGTGATGCTGCTGCTTCGTAGAGTTGAAAGAAAACAGTGGGGGCACCCGGCCAGCTCAGTCCGCGGAGCTGGTGACTCTTGAGCTCAGGGCTGTGAGTTGGGGCCCCACATTGAGTGTAGAGCTTACTAAAAATAAAAAATAAAATCCTGAATGAATGAATGAGAACAGTTGGGGCTGTATCTCAAAGCTTATGCCATGGAATACATGTTTGCATTCATTCATTCAGAAAATACTTGTTCAGTGCCTACTTTTTGATCAGGCAGTTTTCTAGATGTTTGGGACACACCAGTAAGCAAAACAGGTGAAGATCCTTGCTTCCATGGGGCTGACAGTTTTCCACTGGGGAGAAATCCCACTGTCCGTGTATTTCTGGGTTGCACCTATTTTCCCTCAGGCTGACAAAACCAAAAGCTCAAATTCTACCTGTGTTTTGTTTAGTGAAACTTAAACGGTTTCCTGTAGGTATCCTTGATCATTATTTATAACCTCCTTAATGGCACACATTTCATAGATACACTACTCCTTTCAGTGAAATAGTACTATAGGTTTTTTAGGGGGGAATTCCAGGACAATTTACGCAGAATAACAAGGGCTAAATGAATAATTGTTATCTGTTTGTAGAGTGATATTCTAACCCGGTACTCAGATCGTATATAAACAAGCTGAGCTTTATCTGAAGTCAGTCACTTTATTCTTATTTAAAAAAAAAAAAAAAAAAAAAACAACCAAGTTTTTGTCAGATTTTAAGATCTCTTCTGGAAAAGGAGATTGTTATTTTTCTCCTTTCTATTGGGTACCTCCCTCACCTTTGACTTCCTCATTTGCCTAGCTACCTAATTATCAGTGGAGTGTGTTTGTGGAGATGTTCTGCCTCCGAGTCCTCTATTCATTTCCTCTTCATGTTAGGATTGATTTTGTGAAAGAAAATCATCATGACTTCCCCCTTCTATTTTTTTTTTCCCCAGGCGTCCCATGACTTCCCCCTTTTAGATTTCAAGGTCAGCACAGGCTTTAGAGCTTCTGTACTATTTGTCCTCTTTAAAATGACTTTGTTGTACAAGTTCAGTTTTCTTTTAAAGAGAAAAGTAAAGGATTTCTTTGCTCCTTCCCTAGAGATAAGTGGCAGTACTTGAGATCTCAAGACTTTAGCACACAATAAGAAAAATCCACAAAAGATGTGATTTCATCTAATTTTCACTTGGATATAAAGTGATTTTCCCCCATTTTTAAAAATGGGGATTAGCTAAAGAATCCCCCCCGCCCTTTTTTTTTTTTTTTTTAAATGAGATGCTCCTGATTAGATTCCCCTGAGGTATTCTGTCCAGCAGAATTTGATTTAAGGAAATCTCTTCAGGTAGGTCTCACTTCTTAGAAATGAGTCCGAGCTCTCTCTGGTTTTAGAAATGTTAAAGAAAAGGAAAGAATGAGCCATCATTTCTTCCCCTGGCTCTTAGGATGTGAATTACAGTACAGGGACACAAATAATGCCAGGGAAGGCACCAGAACAACTGTTAAACACCAGCATTTCAACCAAATGAACTTAAAGATCACTTGGCTTCATTCCCCAATGCATCCCATCCAGCAAGTGGAAAGTTGTTCCAAAGAGCTGTACGAAAGGGAAGGCTTTTCTGGGCAGAAGTGTGAAAGGATAAGGAAAGGTCAGCTCACCTCATCTTCCTCTGGGGGATTTAGAAAAGGGTCATTGGTGCTGACTGGTTAAGACTTTCTGGAGAAGGTTTAAACTGCTATTAGGTAAGAGATAGTAAGGCCTAGTTTGGTGATTTGGCTTAGCACAAGTGACTCCATTTGGGGTCTCTTCTCTCTTTTTTAATACATCTATGGAGACTCATTGCTAGCAAAATTCAAGATGTTGGACTGTGGGAAAAATTATGTCTTTGAGTTTAGTTGAGGTAGATGTGAATGATTTCTTAAAAAGAGAAAGTATTCTTTTTTTTTTTTTTTAAGATTTATTAATTTATTTTAGAGAGACCAGGGGAAAGGGCAGAGGGAAAGAATATCCAAGCAGACTCCCACTGAGTGCAGAGCCGGACTTGGGGCTCCACCTCATGACCCATGAGATCATGACCTGAGCTGAAACCAAGAGTCAGATGCTAAACTGACTGAGCCACCCAGGCACCCCAAGAAAGTATTCTTTTTATTATTATTATTTTTAAAGATTTTATTTATTTATTTGAGAGAGAGCACAAGCAGGGGACAGAGGGAGAAGCAGGCTCCCCGCTGAGCAGGGAGCCCAATGTGGGACTCAATCCCAGAACCCTGGGATCATGACCTGAGCTGAAGGCAGGCGCTTAACCGACTGAGCTACCCAGGCACCCCGTCGAGAAAGTATTCTTTTATTAACTTACTGGTTTCTCTTTCACTCTTTTATGCCTTCTACAGAAAATACATCAGGTATTGCTCGCAAAAAAAGGAGTTATCCCTTTGCATTAAGGGGTTTATCCTATCTTCTGAGGACCAATTTTGACTTTTTAAAAAATTACATTTGTATTGTTACTAAGAAACAGTGAGTACATACTTGCAAAGGAATTGTAATAGAGAAGGGTATGAATTAAAAGATAAAGCTCCCCCTTCCCAGAAATATAATAATTTAGTATATACCCTTTCAAACTTTTTTCCTTTATATATATCTGTCTTCCAGCAATTTACTGTAAAATTTTTCAGTAAACAAAAAATTGTGGGGAGCCCAGGGGGGCTCAATCACTTCAGCAGCCTACTCTTGATCTCAGCTCAGGTCTTGATCTCAGTGTCGTGAGTGCAAGCCCTGGGTTGGGCTCCACGCTGGGTGTAGAGCCTGCTAAAAAGAATTTAAAAATTAAGAAATAAGGAAAAAATTGAAAAAACTCTACGGTGAATGTGCAATATCCCATCACTTACATTTTGTCATTAACATTCAACCTTGATTTATCATATATTTATCTATCCATATATTAATTCATCTTATTTTTGGGTGCACTCCAAAGTAAATTGCAGAAAGTGATACACCTCCCCCTATTTCAGCATACGTATCAGAACCAAGGTCTCAGTATTTGTTTACAGATTTTTCTTTTGAGGTACATTTACCATTAATAAAATCCATAAATCTTTTTTTTTTTAAGATATATTTATTTTTAGAGAGAGTCAGAGCAGGGGTAGGGGCAGAGGGGGAAGGAGAAAGAATCTCAAGCAGACTTCCCACTAAATGCAGAGCCCGATGTAGGGCTTAATCCCCTGACCACCGAGATCATGACCTAAACCAAGACCAAGAGTCGGCCGCCCAACCGACTGAGCCACCCAGGCCCCCAATCTTTTTTTTTTAAGATTTATCCATTTAAGAAAGAGAGAGCTTGAGTACAAGCAAGGGGAGGGGCAGAGGGAGGAGTGGAGAATCTCAAGAAGACCACATGGAGCCAATGAGAGACTCTCGACCTCACAACCCTGAGGTCATGACCTGAGTCAAAATCAAGAGTCAGTTGCTCAACCCACTGAACCACCCAGACCCTCCCTAAAATGCATAAATCTTAAATGCACGTTTGCTGTGGTTTCTTTCATATACCTGCATAATCCAACCCCTCCTCAAGAACAGAGTCCTCGGGGCGCCTGGGTGGCTCAGTCAGTTGAGTGTCTGCCTTCAGCTCAGGTTGATCCCGGGGTCCTGGGATAGAGTCCTGCATCGGGCTCCCTGCTCAGTGGGGAGTCTGCTTTCCCTCTGCCCCTCACCCTGCTCGGGCTCTCTCTCTCTCTCTCTCTCTCAAATAAATAAAAAATCTTGAAAAGAACAGTGTCCTCATCCAGAAAGTGCCCTCATGCCCTTTGCCAGGCTGTTCCCACCACATATAGCTTTAATGTTTCAAAGTTTTTTTTTTTTTAAATGAGCCCATGCTTTATTTTTTTTGCAACTTGGAGAGTGTGTCCATATGAGTAAATATATACCTCATTTAATTTCTCTAGCTGCATATCTCATTATTTGAATGTACCAAAGTTTGCTTACCTTTGATAAACTTTACGTTGTTTCCACTTTTTCATTGCATACTCTGTAGTTACACATTCAGCTTTGCTTCCCTATCAACAAGTAGACTCTGGTCTTTTACCAGCTGTAACCGCAAAATCTTGTTATATTACTTTAACTCCACAAGTTATTTCTTCCACGATATACCTGTAATCCATGCTGCTGTATCTTCAGATTTGTCAGATAAACTCATTACACATTATGTGTTAACATAAATAGCATATTTTTATGAGAAATAACTTTTCCAAAGAAAAATTTCATAAGAAAAGTGACTTTATTTTACATTTTTGTAAATCTCTTTGATGTTTAGCTTAATATAAGACAACTGGATTTTCTAATCTATTTTTGCATTGAGTCTATTATGATGTTACTTTGGTTTAAGTACATGAAGAAATCTGTCCTCACACAGGTTAATAAGTTATAAAAGATATGAATATTTTAATAATTTCAGATAATTCTTCTTTGACACTCTAGCAAAAATATAAATGTAATAGTTCCTTAAAGGTGAGTTGCAATGTAGAGTATGAAATCAGTTAACTTTTTGTATTCTGTTACATTAAAGTCCATTGGTCTCTCTTGGAACTTAAATGGATTTTTTTACCCATGTGTGATTTTATCACTTCATGTATTGGTCATTAAGAAATTCTGATTCACTGAATTATATTGCTCTTCCATTCCCTGTATGCATCCAAAACCATTCACATTTGTGCATCTTCCCACCTATTTCGTGAGGAAATTTTAAGTATTGGAAAATAAGATTCTTACGGTAGTGGACACAAGTTTTCCAAAATTCCAGCATTCACTTCAAACTCAAATTTTATCACTGGAAACAGATATTTTCAGTTGTTTCTTGAAGTAACAAGCTCACTTCACTTATTTTCACTTCCTAAGTCTGAATAACCGTAGTTTGTGAGTTACTCTTTCTAGTACAGCTGGTATATTCCATGGAAGAAGCTAGTCCAGCTCGCCGTTGTGTCTGCCCGGGCACATTTGCGGGACACGGCCACCAGGGGTGAGGCACAGTGCTTCAGGTGTCCTTCCTTTGTGCCTTGCAGAATATTAACATTCCTGGCTTGTGGGTCAAGATTTAATTCAATTTTTATAGGTTCCTCAAAAGCATTCTTAATGTTTAATGCTTCTCTGATGCTGGCATGGTTCATTTCTATTAGTTTCATTCTTCCGGTACAGTTTTCTGCCACTTGCCTTATTGCTACTAAGATACCAGCAGTCCTACCCACCGTTGCTTTCATACCATTAATACAGATGTCAGCCTAGTGAAAATGGCATGTAACATCTGAGCACTGAGTACTCAGTAGTTCTAAGACAGTCTTTACCCCTGGATCCCCCAGGATTGGCAGAGCCTTGAGAACTACTGGGCTAGAGACAGTGATAGGATGAATACCCAGACAACAAGAAGTTTTAGCTTCCTGTGAGAAGTGAGTCACCTAAAGGGCAGGAAGGTCAGAGAGTAAGTAAGGAAATTGAGGCAGCCTCTTTAAGGTGGAAACGGGCTTTTGACTTTTACTAGTAGTTCTACTTCAAGGCGGGGGGGGGGGGGCGGGTGGTAAATGTTAACAGATCATAAATTTGAATGTAAATACTCTTGAGTTATTTAAATCCAGGGACTCCTATTTTAGAAAGTTCTTATACTTCCCGTTTTTACAGACAACCTTATATTGTGTATAATAATGTAGGAGAATAGCTGCCAGATGCTCTAGTTAATAATTTTAATAATCAAACAATTCTTAGCTTTTAGTTGGCTTCATAATGACCTGTGTGTTTTTTGATAGTAAGTTTGCTTTGTTGTTTTATATAGGCTACTATTAAAACATATCTTTAGCATTTACCACCTGGAGCATGATGGAAAAGAGTAGCTAAAATTAAAAATTGGTGATGGAAAATCCATAAAATTAAATATTAAATCTTTATTTTTCTAACCAGTGCATATTAGATCTTGTGACTGTTTGACCCTTTGTATGAATAGATACTGAAATTGATAGTATTTTTTTTGATTCAGGGAAGTATCTAAGGCAAAAGAGAATCGACTTCCAGCTTCCCTATGACATCCTTTGGCAGTGGAAGCACAATCAGGTACAGGAGCCTATCTTACCTTACCAGGTTTTATTCTTGGGTGGGGGGGATGCAAGTCTCTCGCTGCCTCCTTGTGAAACAAGTGCTCTGTGCTGTCCTCTTAGGAAGTATAGAGAACTGTCCCTGTGAAGGTTAGAGACTAGGAAAAATTAACTTGCATCCATATCTAATGTGCCCTATTTGTCTTTGCTCGTACTTCAGAATAGCAGTGAGTTCCTGCTTCCGTAGGCAACCTTCTGTTATGAGTCTGGACTTTTATTTTGGTAGCAGAACTCTGTTCTGTGAGAATCCTGTTTGATGCAGGTCCCAGGAGAATTTAGATGTACTGCCAGCAGCACTAAGAAATTTCAGGCTTTATTTCTGTTGGCTCCTTCCCATCAGTTTGGAATTTATTTTTCACATACAAAGGAGATTCTTCTACCAGAGGAAACAGGGAAAATGTTTAAATGTATACTTTTAAAAGATCTTTATGTTGGGAACTAAAAATAGGAAGGTGCTGTTTTTCTCTGCTGCTTCCCTAATTGTAAAGTTTCCCCCAGTAATTCCTAGAGTTCTTGTAGCTGTAGCCCCAGGCCTCATGTTGAGAACAGCATCAGGAAATAGAAGTTGTCGTGCAAATGAGGTGAATAGGCTCCTGACCTTTGCCAGAATTCCACCAAAGTTCTGTTTTGGAAAGCCGAAAGCAGTGGACATTCCCCTCCGCATTCTCTTCTCTGGGTGGCCTCTCTCGAATTCTAAGAGGACCAATATGTTAGATATCTGTTTCCGAGGTCGTGACCATGAAGGAGACAGTGCTCTATCCCCATTGAAAAATGGCGGTGGGTTTGGGTTTTTTTTGCAGGTTTATAGACCCTCACTTAGACCACGGTGCTGCTTTTGTGCACTTACTGTAAAACACTGGCCAGCTGACCACCTCTCTTTTGATACCTTCCTTTTTTTTCTTTTCTTTTTTTTTTTTTGTGCTGAATGTATTCTTAATTGCAATATGAGAGCTTTATTTTCTGCCTTTCCTCTCTCCTGTATTCACTAAATTAATTGCCTTAATTAAAATGTGAAATGTGTTTTTCTAGAATACCCACCCTGAAAAGGCCAGGGTGCTCATCTTTTTAATCTCGTATACTACCCAGACCGTCCCAACAAGCCCTATGAGTGTTTTCCTTTCTTTTCATAGAGGCAAATTGAGTTAATGTATCCAAAAGAATAGCTTCGTTTTACAGTGTGATTTTTAAGTCTGTCCACAGCATGCACATAATTGAGAATGTGTTCTCATGAAGCTATTTCAGGTTTCTTCTGTTGCATCTGTTTCTCTCTCACCCTGATCTAGTAAGTCACTTTTTATTTCAGAGTGTAAAAAGTGATCACACCAAGAATTTCCCTCAAACGTATCCAACCCAGGAAGTCTTATAAATATTCCCATATGAGCAGAGCACGTGGATAATTTCTTATATTTTTAGTGATTGATGCTGCTTGTCTGGCATTTGAAGTTAAATGCTGTATCAAAATTTTTCCTTTTTTTCTTCTAGCTATACAAAAAGCCAGATGTCCCACTATATAAAAAAATCCGTTCAAGTGAGTAACTTGGGAGCTATTTTTTTCTGCCTTCATACCATCAATGTTCTTCTTAGCCTAGCACTTAAAAAATTATCCTCTATGTTCACAAATTACGCTTTGCTATCTTCTCTCAAGATGTCTACGTTGATGTCAAGCCCCTTTCTGGTTACGAGGCCACCACCTGTAACTGTAAGAAGCCAGAGGATGACACCGGGAAGGGCTGTGTGGACGACTGCCTCAACAGGTACTGTACTAAACTGACTTCTCTGAAAGCACAGGCTTTCGGATAGATGACACTTTTTTTGGAGGGAAAAGTTAAATAAGCTCTTTGATTTCCTCTCCTGAAGTTGCACAAAGCTCTATAAAACCTAATTGATGGGCTGTCTTAATCTTCTTGGGCTGTTATGGCGAAATACCATAGCCCTGGTGACTTAAACAGCAGAAATTTATTTCTCATCGTTCTGGAGGCTGGGAAGTCCAAGGTCAAGATGCAAGTATTTGATGTCTGGTGAGGACCCACGTCCTGGCTTATAGACAGCCACTTTCTCCCTGTGTGTTCACGTGGCCTTTCCTTAGTGCATGCTTATGGAGAAAGAGCTCTCTGTTCCTCTTCTTGTGGGGACACTAATTCCATCATGCAGTTCCTCCTACCCTTATACTCTAATATAAGCCAGTTGACCTCCCAGAGACTCTACTTCCAAATAACCATTACATTGGGGGCTGGGGCTTCAGCTGTTAATTTTAGGGAGACACAAGCATTCAGCCCATCAGATGGGCTGAATGGAGTAACAGAAAAAGAATGAGATTTAGGGTTTTAACATACCCAAGTTTAAATCCTCTTATTACTTAGGAGACCTGAAGAAAGTTATTTAACCCCTCTAATAAAAATGGTACCTTCTTTATGTGGGGCTGGGGGTGAGGATTTTATGAGACAATGTTCATAAAGTATTCAGCATAGTTTAGAAACTTTCCAAACTCTCCATAAATGGTAGCCATAATGAGGGAGTAAGGTAGGATGGTGGCAGTGAGAAGGAAGAAAGGCATGATGTATTCCGAAGGAAAACTGGGATGGTGACCCATTAGCATACGCACATAGATGCACATGTGCTGACTGGGTCAGTGGTGCTGATGAGAGGTGGTTTTGCTTTTGTCAGAGAATGAAAGTATGGGGTCTGGCCAGTTTGGGGGTCAAAACTATGATTTTCATTTGGGGCCATTAAGTTCCAAATGACACGGAGATTTCAAAATGGAAATGTCTGATAGAGACCGAAGAATGGACATCTGATTTGTTGGTCTTAGTAACATAAGCAAATTTACAGTAAAAAAGAACCAATGAACTTTACATCAGTGCTTTCTCTTCTAGATAGTTTTCCTGGCCAAAGACAACTGCTTCCGCAGTCTCTGGTCAACTGTCCTATGGGCTAAGGGAATCGATGTTTTAGTAGCTCCTCTGTCAACATGGCAGCTGGTAAATTCTGCCTTACACCACATCATTGTTAACTCACATCTTGTACATACACACACGTGGTTTCAGGAGTCATAGCTGCTCGCCTCGTCTGTGTTGTGCACTGATTTTTCTTCACTCACAGATGTTTTTTATATGTATATACTTATTTTTTCTTTTTTGGTCTTTTTTTTTCCTTTTTATATATATACACTTTTTTTTTTTAAAGATTTTATTTATTTATTTGAGAGAGAGAATGAGAGAGAGAGCACATGAGAGGGAGGAGGGCCAGAGGGAGAAGCAGACTCCCTGCCGAACAGGGAGCCCGATGCGGGACTCGATCCCGGGACTCCAGGATCATGACCTGAGCCAAAGGCAGCCGCTTAACCAACTGAGCCACCCAGGCGCCCTATATATACACTTTTATGTATCAGTGTGGTCCACAACCTCACCATTTTTAGGAGTTCTGTTATCTTCCATAGGTTGATATGCCCTAGTTTGCCATTCTCCTGTGGTTCGTCATTCAAATTATTCCCAATGTTTTGCTATTAAAAATCACACTACTGTAAAACTGTAGATTCCTTTTTTTTAACCCTTAAGATGTACTCTCAGAAGAAGAATTATCTGAACAAACTATATGAACATTTATAATTCTTACTATATACTATCTAGTAGCTCTCATAAATTAATGAGTTAATTTGGAGTATCACCACCAGGATATGAATATACTCACTTCCCTATAGTTCCACCTCCTTTAGGCATTCGCATCTAACTTTATTTTTGGTGCTTTAATATTTCATTGGTTTAACGTTTGGGAATATCATATGTGTTTAGAATTGCTTAAATTTGCATTCCTCTGTATGCTAACATTACTGTTTTTTATATGATATTGTATTGTCTATGAAATTGCCATAATATAGCTACCATCTCATTGGTTTAGTTCCTCTCTTTTTCACAGTAGTCTAATGAGATAGGTAATAGTTTTATATTTTATGAATGAAGGATCCTAGAGTTTGGATAGTAAGTTGCTCCGTATCATATACAACACTTAAGTGACAGAATTTGAACCCATGTGTGTTTGATTCAAAAGTCATGTCCTTTCCACTGTATACACTGCTTATTGTGTAAGTCGTTAGTCTTTTAATCACATAGAACTGAAATCTGAATATTTACCTTTACGTAATTACATTGATTGTCTTGTATCATTTTTGTTACTATGGGTGTCACATTTGTCCTCACCATTGTGTTGTCTTTCTTAAAAAAAAAAAAAAAAAACAACTCAGATACGGTGCTGCCAACTTTATGAGAATATGAACCCTACAGGGGCGGCTGGGTGGCTCAGTCAGTTAAATGTCTGCCTTTGGCTCAGGTCATGATCCCAGGGTCCTGGGATCAAGCCCCGCATCGGGCTCTCTGCTCAGTGGGGAGTCTGCTTCTCCCTCTCCCTCTGCCCCCCCCGCCAAACAAACAAATAAATAAAATATGAACCCTACATATTCATGCATCTAATGATGAGGTGATAAATGCATAAATATCTAAGAAAAATCAAAATACATTATTCAGTGGATGCTTCCATATATATTTAAAAGCAACCCACATAAAGATTTAGTTAAATGGAGCTACCTAAAATGTCTTTCCTGTCTTGAATGTATTCAAGGTTTTGTAAATATTTGTGGGGAAAACTCAAATATCTGTAAGATTCAATTTTATGTCTATATAAGGTTCACATAGCCCAAAGGAAACTGAATTCAGGACTGTTTTTAAAAATACGTAATGGGTTTTTATAAAATATTTTTAAAACATGGCCTCTTCTAAACAATTTCTAGGAATCATCAGTGTTGTTTATAAATTCTATAAGATCTTCCCTAGTTAATATTTATGTCTGTACACCGTCCATATCAAACCCCTTACAGCTCCAGAATTTTCCACATTCCCTAGAGCAGAGTCTCATAATTCATTTCAAGCTGCTTTTTAACCCTGTACCCATTTGTTCACAGCATGTACAGAGCCCACTCTCTCAGTTCTCACAAAAACAAACATGTTGTATAACAAAGCCAAATACTTAGGGGAAGATAAAAGTGTATTGCCAGGTAAGCCTTGTAATGCCACCAGAAGGGATTACTCTTGAGTTCACGTGCCACAAACTGAACATCGGGTCCCTGGCTAACTCCCTGTTAGATCCTGTCTGTGCTCCTTTGTTGAGTACAGTTTACTTGCTCTTACCCCACAGTGAGATCCTTCACCTTTTGCTGCAGAAGAGCAGTAGGCCTTCAAATTCTTGGTCCCCAAGTAGAGAGGATCCCCTCCCCTGCCTCCAAGGCTTACTCCTTCCTGAGCTGGCATGATTTGTAGTGGGAATATTTTTCAAGTGAAAACCCATCTCCACTCACGGGATGGTCTGACGTCCTTAACGAGTTAAGTCAGTCACACTAGTACACTTGCCAGTGACTATTAAACACTGAGTCTCACCATGTGAGGGAAGGAGCTTTCCAATCTAGGTCTATATTTAGAAGGAGGAAAATTCTCTAGTCTTACAGTGAACGGCATTATGTGGCTAAAGATAATGGCAATTTATGCTGTAAGTCAACAACTTCACATCTTAGTTTGCAGCACCTACTTTCAGATTTTGATAAGTTTACGGTTTGTTTTCCAGACACAATGAATAGAACCATGTTTTACTTTTTACGTAAAGGACTTATCTTGATAATTGAAACGAATGGAATGTATTTCAGTGCCTTCAACTGTAGAAACCACAAATTTTCAACAATTGAGTGTTCTCCAGCAGAAATTTTTTAAAATTGATTTTAAAATCTCTTCCATCTCAAGGCATCTGGGTGGCTCAGTCGTTAAGCATCTGCCTTCGGCTCGGGTCATGATCCCAGGGTCCTGGGATCCAGTCCCACATCGGGCTCCTTGCTCAGTGGGGAGCCTGCTTCTCCCTCTCCCACTCCCCCTGCTTGTGCTCCCTCTCTCGCTGTGTCTCTCTCTGTCAAATAAATAAAATCTTTTGAAAAAATAAAATAAAATAAGATCTCTTTCATCTCAGGGCACCTGGGTGGCTCAGTTGGTTAAGCGTCTGCCTTTGGCTCAGGTCATGATCCCAGGGTCCTGAGATTGAGCCCCACATCGGGCTCCCTGCTTAGTGGGAAGCCTGCTTCTCCCTCTCCCTCTGCCTGCCTGCCGCTCCCCTTGCTTGGGCTCTCTCTCTGTCACTCTCTCTCTCTGTCAAATAAATAAAATCTTTAAAAATAAATAAATAAATAAATAAATAAATAAATAAATAAATAAAATCTCATCTCAGTACTCTGTTATATTTTAGTTCTTTTATCCACATAAAGCTTATTGTTTTGTGTGTTTTGAGGTATGATGAAAATTCAGGTGGGGTATTGTTAAGAGAGAGTTACAATTGAAACTATGAACATGAATGAACCTTCTTTTTTTTTTTATTTGAATTCAATTAATTAACATGTAGTGTATTATTAGTTTCAGAGGTACAGTTCAGTGATTATCAATTGCATATAACACCCAGTGCTTATTACATCACATGCCCTCCTTAATGCCCATCACCCAGTTACCCCATCCCCCCATCCTCTGTGAATGAGCCTTCTAAAGATAAGAGGAACAGGAATGTGCCATGAATGGTAGAGAGGGAAAAAAGGATTTCTGGTTTTCTTTAAAAAAAAAAAAAAAATGCGTTATTGGAAAGGTGGGAAATCCATTATCCTAAAAGATCAAGAAGGAGAGCATTTTCATGAGGGGTGTTCAGTTGTGTTCATTCAACGAAAAATTCATTAAAAGAAAGAAAAAAGGTGGTGAATTTGACGGTAACGCAGTGTCTTTCTCACAAATTAAGCTGATTGTCTTGATTGAATAATCCCAGTGTGGATACTTTCTCTGCTTACTGCTCATTTATGTGATTTGACACTGTGTGTTCTGCCCTTTAGATAAGGATATTTATTTGAAGAATGGCTATGAAAGTACTTTATATTATAAAATGTTAAATGCTTTTTTTTTACAAGATTTATAAGTTACGGATGTGTGTGTGTGTGTATATATATATGTTATATAAAATATAATGTGATATTCTGATCTACCATTATATTCTTGATCCTCCCTTGTTTTAATCATGTTCAGTAGCCTTACTGGGATTCTAAACCATACACCAAAACTAAATGGCTTCTCTGAAAGATCCAGAAATGTAAAAAAACAAAGCAGTTAGAAATCATGTGCATAACAGCTTTTCTCTACCATGTGGAGAATATTTTGCTTGTTAATTCACTAGAGGTTATAAATTCAGCTAGTATAGAGACTAGAAGTGTTATTTCAATATGGAAATGTCATTTACACTAATGAAATGTAAAATTCTTATAAAATGACAGTGCAGGGTCACCTGGGGGTGCTCAGTCGGTTGAGCATCTACTTTCAGCTCAGGTCATGATCCTGGAGTCCTGGAATCGAGTCCCACATCGGGCTCCCTGCTTAGCGGAGAGTGTGGTTCTCCCTCTCCCTCTGCTCCTCCCTACTGCTCATGCTCCCTGTCTCTCTCTCGCTCTCAAATAAAATCTTAAAAAAAGAAACTGCAAATGTACTGAACTGTATACTTAAAAATATTTACAGTGTAAAGTTTATGTGTGATTTTACTACAATTTCAAAAGAAAAAAAGTCTGTAAATGCCCATCAGCTACTTCAAAATAAGAATGCCATGTAATCTTCAAATTATTAATTCCTCTATGGGTTGTAGCTTTATTGTAGTTTTATTCTTAGCACAGAGCTAAACATGATTGTGTTTACCCAGGATGCTTAGTGGACAGTTAGCTTAATCTATTCAGCATTTATAACTTCACTTGGAAATTTTCAGTATTATTAAGTTTTGAAGTTGTATACTCTTTGCCCTTACGAACCCTGTTAACTAATCCAACCTTGTTAAAATAAAAACAATGTATTTTAAAACTTCCTATAAAACAAAAGTGGGTTCATGAAAGCATATATAATATTAATTGACATACAATTATCCCTTTTCTTTCTAGAATGATCTTTGCTGAGTGTTCCCCCAACACTTGCCCCTGTGGTGAGCAGTGCTGTAACCAGAGGATACAGAGGCATGAGTGGGTACAGTGTCTAGAACGATTTCGAGCTGAGGAAAAAGGTTGGGGAATCAGAACCAAAGAACCCCTGAAAGCTGGGCAGTTCATCATTGAATACCTAGGGGAGGTTGTCAGCGAACAAGAGTTCAGGTACAGTGATGAATGATGATACGCCAATAAAATGGCAGAGGTACCAGATTAGAATGAAAAATGGGAGATTTCAAATTTACTTTCAACTTAATCATTAATTGACTTTCAATTCTTCCTCTCCTCTTTAGGAACAGGATGATTGAGCAGTATCATAATCACAGTGACCACTATTGCCTGAACCTGGATAGTGGGATGGTGATTGACAGTTACCGGATGGGGAATGAGGCCCGATTCATCAACCACAGCTGTGACCCAAACTGTGAAATGCAGAAATGGTAAGGAAGCAGGGGAAGGTGAAGTCACAAATCCAAGAGAGCAGAAGGCATTGAGGGTATTGAGATGAGTCTTTCCCGCAGTGTGAGTCAGCTTACACAAGCACCTCAGGCAATTCCCTGTTATACCAGATCCTCCAGGCATAGTCAGCTGCTGCTATTTCTTCGCTTCATCTTAACTATTCCCAGAAAAATATAACAGTATATATGATAGTATAATAATGATAGTATAATAATGGCAATACCTAATACTTATCAGCTGCTTACTTGCCAGGTACTGTGTTACATGGTTCTTCTCCTGTGAGGTCACTCAGCATATTTATTACATGCCCACTGGATTTGTCACAGTGAGAAACAAAAATAAGTAAAATAGATAAGAATCTAACTAAAAGCAAAAAACTACATCTAAAAAATTCAAAAAAGATAATAGAAGATTCTGGGAAGATGGTGGAGTAGGAAGCATCAGGAGTCTCTCTCCCCTTAGATAATTATACTAGCAGAATCTGTCTGATGGAACAATTTTGGAGTCTGTTGAACGCTTGCAACTACTAGGGGAAGGCTGAGATGGTAAATTGTGGTTCCTTTTAGTCAATTTAGTCAGTTTCAACTCAGAACAGTAGCAACTCCCTGTGCCCTACCCCCAGCCACATGGCAGGTAGCCATGCCAGCGTTCCAATCTGTTTGCACACAGATTGCAGAAGCTGGGATGAGTGAGGAGGACCCTGTCCTCTAAAAATGGGGAATCTGGGCTCTGATTGCTGCTTCTGATCACAGAGGTGCAGACAAAGATGGGCAACCATTGTGGTGGTCCCTCCCACCATTGTTGTAAGCCCCTCTCCTGCCACCGGAAGTGACTTCCAGGAGATTTGAAGGGATAGGGCCCTATTTTCTTCCCCTTCATTTTTCACTTTTTTTTTTCCTTTTGGGGGCCAGAAATTAAAGATTAGGACATGTGAGCCCTGGGAGAGAACCTTATTTCCAGACATACCACATTATTAGGTCCAAATTTGTGGTGTTACAAGGAAAAATCACAAGGAATACAAAGAAACAGGAAACTATGGCCCATTCAAAGAAAAAGTAATAATTCAAAAGAATCTGCCCCTTAAAAAGACTCAATGGCAAATAGGTTAGACAAAGACTTTATAAAACAAAAGTCCAAAGATGCTCAAAGAACTAAGGGACAATGTGGAGAAATTCATGACACTGATGTGTGAGCAAAGTGGAAATATCAATGAAGAGATAGATAGCCTAAAAAGAAACCAAAAACAAATTCTGAAAAGTATAATTGAAATGAAAAATTCACAAGAGGGATTCAGAGGCAGACTTGAGCAGACTGAAGAAAGAATCCATGAACTCCAAGATATGACATTGGAAATTCTCAAGTCTGAGGAACAGAAAGAAAAACACTGAAGGAAAGAGAACAGACCCTAGGGGACCTCTGGGACACCATCCACCAGACCATCATATGCATTGTGGGTGTCCCAGAAGGAGCAAAGAGAAAGAGGCAAAGAGAGTATTTGAACAAATAATGGTTGAAAACTTCCTAAATTTGATGGAAGACGTGAATGTAAATAAGCACAAAGTTCACTGAACTCCACGTAAGATGAACTCAAAGAGACACACAGCAAGAAACATAATCAAACTTGCAAAAGATAAAGAGCAGATCCTGAAAGCAGCATTAGACAAGCAAATCACATACAAGGGATCCTCAATATTATCTGCAGTTTTCCTACCAGAATTTTGGAGGCCTGGGGTGCCTGGCTGGTTCAGTCAGTGGAGCCTGTGACTCTTGACTCGGGGTTATGGGTTTGAGCTCTATGTAGGACAAAGAGATTACTTAAAAATAAAATCCTTAGGGGCGCCTATGTGGGTCAGTTAGTAAAGCATTCTGCCATTGTCTCGGGTCATGATCCCAGGGTCCTGCGATTGAGCCCTGCATAGGGGTCCCTGCTCAGTGGGGAGTCTGCTTGTCCCTCTGCCCCTCCCCCCATTTGTGCGCGCGCTCTCTCTCTCTCTCTCTCTCAAATATCTTTTAAAAATAAGAATAAAATAATATAAAATCTTTTCTAAAAAAGTAGATGACTTAAACTCTCCAAGTGACAGAATGGAATTCAACATCCATTTATGATAAAAACTTTAGACAAAGTGGGTATAAGGGGACATACCTCAACATAATAAAGGCCATATACAAGAAGCCCACAGCTAAAAACATACTCAGTGGTAAAAGTTTGAAAGCTTTTACTCTTAAGATCAGGAAAAGGATGGGACACTTGGATGGCTCAGCTGGTTAAACGGCTGCCTTCAGCTCAGAGCATAATCTCAGGCCCTGAAATCAAGCCCCACATCGGGCTCTCTGCTCAGTGGGGAGTCTGCTTCAGATCAGGAAAAGGACATTCCTACCACTTTTATTCAACATAGTACTGGAAGTACTAGCCAGAGCAATTAAGCAAGAAAAAGAAAATACATCCAAATTGGAAAGGAAGAAGTAAAACTGTCTCTATTTGCAGATGACATGACATTATACATAGGAAACCATAAAGACTCTACAAAAAAATTGTCAGAACTGATAACCAGTTAACTGGTTGCAGGATACAAAATCAAAATATCAAACTTAGTTGCATTTCCACACTCTAATAATGAACTGTCAGAGAAATTAAGAAAACAGTCCCATTTGCAAAGCAGCATAGAAAATAAAATACCTAAGAGTAAATTTATCCAAGGATGTGAAAGTCATGTACATTGAAAACACTAATAATTCGTTAATGAAAAAAATTGAATAAGGCTCAGTGGAATGGAAGAATTAATTATTGTTAAATAATATGCTCGTGGAATGGAAGAATTAATATTGGTAAAATGTCCATACTGCCCAAAGCAGTCTACAAATTCAGTGCAATAAAAGTCAAAACTTCAATGGCAAATTTCAGAGAAATTGAACAAAGAATCCTAAGATCCCAAACAGTGAAAGCAATTGAAAAAGAATAAAGGTGGAGGCATCTCACTCCCTGATTTCAAACTATATTACAAAACTATAATAATCAAAACAGTGTAATATTGGCTTAAAAATGACATGAATGTATTAGAATCGAGAGCTCAGAAATAAACGCACGCTTGTATGATCAATTAATTTGTATCAAAGGAGACACAAATACATAGTACGGAACATGCAGTCTATTCAATAAATTGTGTTGGGAAAACTGGACCCCTCCCTACACCGTATACAGAAATCAAGCCAAGATGCACTAAAGACTTGAAGGTAGCACCTGAAACCATAAAATTCCTAGAAGAAACCATAGGGGATAAGCTCCTTGACGTCGTTCTTGGCGAGGACTTTTTGGGGTTGACTCCAGAAGCAAAGGGCAACAAAAGCAGAGCTAAGCAAGTGGGACTACATCAAACTATAAAGTTTCTATACAGCAAAGGAAACCATCAATAAGATAAAAAGGCAACCCATAGGATGGGAGAAAATATTTGCAATACATATATCTGATAAATGGCTAATACATAAAATAAAGAACTGCAACTCAATAGCAGCAAAGCACATCACTACCAATTCTACAGAAATACTGAGGATTATAAGAGAATGCCACAGACAGTTGTACGCCAAAAAATGGGATTACCTAGTTGAGATGGACAAATTTCTTGAAACACAAAACCTACCAAGACTAAATCATGAAGACATAGAAAAATCTGAACAGACTCATAACTAGTAAAGTGATTGAATCAATAATCAGAAATCTCAACAAAGAAAAGTCCGGTCTGAACCTGATGGTTTCACTCATGAATTCTTCCAAACTAGTGCCAATCCATCTCAAACTTTTCCAAAAAAATTAAAGAGAAGGAAACACTTCCTGACTCATTCTGTGAGGCCAGCATAGTCTTGATGACAAAGCCACACAAAGAGTCGACAAGAAAACTACAAAGCAAACCAGTATTCTTTATGAACATTGATGCAAAGTCCTCAACATAATACTGGCAAACAGATTTTAGCAGCATATTAAAAGGATTATACACCCTGACCAAGTGGGATTTATTCTTGGAATGCAAGCATGGTTCAGCGTCAGAGAATAGACCAATGTAATATGTCACATCAACAATATGAAAGGGGAAAAAAACGATCATCTCGATGCAGAAAAATCATTTTACAGAATAGAAGGAAACTACCTTAACCTAATACAGTAGTCCTTATCCACAGTTTCACTTTCCTTTGTGTCAGTTACCCGTGGTCAGCCTTGGTCTAGATGCAAATGGTCCTCCCTCACAATGCCTACGTCATTCACTTCACTTCATCTCACTAGGTAGGCATTTTGTCATCTCACATCATCACATGGAAAGGAAGAATGAGTATAGTAAGATATTGAGAGAGGGGAGAAAGAGAAAGACCACATTCAGGTAACTTTTATTACAGTAAATTGCTATAATTGTATTTTATTATTCTTAATCTCTTACTGTACCTAATTTGTAAGTTAATCATAGCTATACATGTTTAGGAAAATACATAGTATATATAGGGTTTGGTTCTGTCCACATTTTCAGATATCCACTGGGGGTCTTGGAACATATACCGCACAGATAAGAGGGGACTGCTCTAAGAGTCCTATATGAAAACCCACAGCAGGGCACCTGGGTGGCTCAGGTGGTTAAGCATCTGCCTTTGGCTCAGGTGTGATCTCCAGGTCCTGGGATCGAGCCCATGTCAGGCTCCCAGCTCAGCCTCTCCCCCTGCTTGTGCTCTCTCTCTCTCTCTCTCTGACAAATAAAGTCTTTAAAAAAAGAAAAAGAAGGGGTGCCTGGGTGGCTCAGTTGTTAAGCGTTTGCCTTCAGCTCAGGTCATGATCCCAGAGTCCTGGGATCAAGCCCTGCATCGGGTTCCCTGCTCAGCGGGAAGCCTGCTTCTCCCTCTCCCACTCCCCCTGCTTGTGTTCCCTCTCTTGCTGTCTCTCTGTCAAATAAGTAAAATCTTCTTTAAAAAATAAATAAATGAAAAAGAAAAAATTAAAGACATAAATTAATGAAAACACATTCCATGTTCATGTACCATAAAGACTTTATATTGTTAAAATATGAACATCACCCACAGCAATCTACAGATTCAGTACAACCGCAGCAAAATCCCAAAAACTTTTTTTGCAGAAATAGAAAAAACCAACCTAAAATTCATATGGAATCCTAAGGGTCCGTGAATAACCAAAACACTTCTTAGAACAAAACTTGTCACACTTCTTGATTTCAGAACTTAACTACAAAGTTACAGTAATCAACTTTTTATTGGCATAAGGACAGAATGATAGACCCATGAAAGAGAATAGAGAGCTCAGAAGTAATCCCTCACATACGTGGTCAAATGACTTTTGACAAGTGTGCCAAGATCATTCAATGGAGAAAGAAGAGTCTTTTCAATAAATTGTGCTGGGAAAACTGGACATCCACATGCAAAAAAAATGAAGCTGGACCCTTACCTAGCACCATATGCAAAAATTAACTCAAAGAGATCAAGGACCTAAACTAAGACCTAAGGCAATAAAACTTGTAGAAGAAAACTTAGGACAGAAGCTTTATGACATTGGACATGGCAGTGATTTCTTGAATATGGTACCAAAGAGGCAAAATGGAAAAAAAACACACACACGGACAAATTGGACTTTGTGAAAATTTTAAGATTTTGTACATCAAAAGACACCGAGGAAAGAAGCAACCCACAGAATGGGAGAAAATAAACATCCTGATTCAGAAATGGGCAACGGATTTGAATAGAGATTTCGCCAAAGAAAATAATACAAATGGTCAATAAGCACATGAAAAGGTGCCCAACAGCACTAATCATTAAGGAAATGCAAATCAAAACCACAATGAAGGGCCCCTGGTTGTCTCAGCTGGTTAGCATCCGACTTGATTTTGGCTCAGTTCATGATCTCAGGGTTGTGGGATCGAGCCCTGTGCCAGGCTCTGTGCTCAGCCAGAAGGCAGCTTGAGATTTCCTCCCTCTCCCTCTGCACCCCCACTTGTGTGCACGCACACGCACTCACTCAAATATTTAAAAAACACACAATGAGACACCACCTCAGACCCATTAGAATGGCTCCTGTCAAAATAACAGAAAAGTAGTGTTGGTGAGGACATGGATGAATCGAGATCCTTTCACACGGTGTGTGAGGGGGTAGAAGGGTATTTCCACTTGGGGAAAACCATATGGAGGAACCTCAAAAAATTAAAAATAGAGTTACTATATGACCCAGCAATTCCATTGGGTATTTACACAAAAGGACTGAAAGTATGGTTTTGAAGATGTATCTGCACCTTCATATTCATAGTGAGCATTCATAATAGCTCAAATATGGAAGCAGCCCAAGTGTCCATCAGTGGATGAAGAGATAAGCAAGCAAAATGTGGTATATACATACAATGGAATTACTCATTTTTTAAAGGAAGGAAAATTTGCAGCGTCCTACATCATGTATGGACCTTGATGGCATTATGCCAAGTGAAAATAGTCACGAAAAGACAAATACTGCACAATTCCACTTATGCGAGGTACTTACAGTAATCAGAATTATAGACAGTAGAGTGGCGGTGGGGGTGGGAGGAGGAGGTGGTCACTGTAAGTGTGGTACTTGAGTTTGTCAAGGTGAAGAGAGCTGTGAGCATGGTGGCGGTGACAGCTGTACAACAGTGGGTGTACTTACGCCACCGAACTGCACACTCTAAAACGGTCAAGATGGTAGGTTCTATGTTACGTGTGTTTTCATACAACTTTAGAAGATAATTGGATATTTGAGGGGCGCCTGGGTGGCTCTCGGTTACGCGTCTGCCTTCCACTCAGGTCACGATCCCAGGGCCTTGGGGTCAAGTCCCGCATCAGGCTCCTTGCTTGGCGGGAGTCTGCTTCTCCTTCTCCCTGTCCTCCTGCTCCTTCTCTCTTTCTCTCTCACTCACTATGAAATAAAATCTTTTTTTAAAAAGATAATTGGATAATTTGAACAGCTTTCTATTTTTGTAAATTTTTTAACTTTAGGTATCACATAGAGACAGATTTCAAGTGTAAATTACCATCCATTTTTACAAATACATACACCCATACAACCCACATCCTTATCAACATATAGAACATTTCCATTGTTTCAGATTTAGAATCTTGCCACCTCGAAGGCAAGCAGTGATGTTTCTGTCACCAGATTTGTTTTGCCTACTGCCTATTGCAGAACTGCACATATATGTCGTCTTCTGTGTCTGGCTGCTTTCACTTAGAATGTTTTTACAGCTTTCCGTGTTGTTGATGTTTATTCTGGACTAATGTTCCTTTGTATAAATTCACCACAGTTTATCCATTTTCCTGAACTTCTGTTTGGAGAGTTAAATAAAATGAAGAAATTCCTTGAAAAAGCACAACTTAAAAAACGGCATGAGAAGAGATAAAAAGTCTGAATATCTACCAGTGAAATTGAATGTATAATTAACAGTTTCTGACAAAAGAAGCTCCAGGCTCAAATATCTTCATTGATAATTCTTCTGTATACTTAAAGAAGAAATGATGTCTGTACTACCAATATCCTATAAACTCTTCCATTTCATACTTCTAGTATAACCTTCATCTGAAACCTAACAACACTGTTAATAGAAAGAAGAAATATAGGCAAACATCTCCCATGAACATAGACACAAAAATCCTCATTAAAATATTAGCAAATCAGGGTGGCTCAATCGTTAGGCATCTGCCTTCAGCTCAGGTCATGATCCCAGGGTCCTGGGATCGAGCCCCACATCGGGCTCTCTGCTCTGCGGGAAGACTGCTTCTCCCTCTCCCACTCCCCCTGCTTGTGTTCTCTCTCTCGCTGTGTCTCTCTGTCAAATAAATAAAATCTTTAAAAATATATATATTAACAGATCAGCTCTAGAAATATATAAGAAGGTAATTACATCATGACCATGTGGGGTTTACTCCAGGAATGAAAGTTTGATTGGTTTAACATTCACAATCAATGTAACTTACTACATTAACAGAATAAAGGCAAAAAAAAAATCATGTATCATCTCAATAGGGGTAATAGAAAATAGAAAAAGCATTTGATAAAATTCAACAGTATAGGGACACCCTTGATCTCGGGGTTGAACTTTTTTTTGTTTTTTCAGATTTTATTATCTGTTAGAGCAAGCATGTGAGCAGGGGGAAGGGCAGAAGGAGAGGGACAGGCAGACTCCCTGCTGAGCACGGAGCCCAACATGGGGCTCAAACCCACCCATAAACAGCACTGACTAAAGGAAATGAGCTGATAAAATTAAAAATTTCATCAAAAGATAATACTATGAGAGTTAAAAAGCTAAGCCATACGCTGGGGAGAAGGTATTTACAATGTTTATCTGACAAAGAATTTCTTTATAAATACAGAATCTACAAATAAATAAGAAAGTCCAGTTTTTAAAATAGTTCAAAGAATAGGCACATCAAAAAAGAATATAAATGTATTCAAAAAAAGGGGGCCCGGGTGGCTCAGTTAATGACTTCAGCTCAGGTCATGATATCAGGATCCTAGGATCGAGCCCCATGTCTGGCTCTGCGCTCAGCAGGGATCCTGCTTTTCCCTCTCCCTTTTCCTCTACCGCTCATGCTCCCTCTCTCTTTTTCAAATAAATACAATCCTTTTTTTTTTTTAAGTAGTCAATAAACATAAAATACGTGCCTAATATCTTTAGCCATCCGAGAGAAATATTAAACTGTGTTCGAAAACTACTACATACTCCCCCAAAATGGCTACAATCAAAGAATGACAATTCAAAGTGTTGCCAAGCATGTAGTATGACATGAAGGCTCTTAGATGCTGGTGGAAATGTAAATTGGTGTATAACCACTTTAAAAAAAAAACGTTTGCCAGCACCTATCAAAGCTAAACATATCCAGGAGCTCCGTAACCACACTCCCAAGTATGTCCCCAACAGAAGTGAGTGTTCATGTTCAAAAGGCATGTGCAAGAATAGCCACAGAAATTTTTTTGTAACAGCTAAAAAACTACAAGCAATCCAAATACTTAACAAAACAGGTATCTAAATTGTGCTGTATTCATACAATGGGATGCTACACAGCAGAGTAAAAATGTATCACAGCTACAGTGTAACACTGAGTGGAAGAACCAAGCATATGATTGTACCTCCTACCGTGTATTATTCTGTATGATTCCATTTATATGAAGTTCCAAAGAGGCAGAACTAAGCTGTGGTGATAGAGATTAGAATTGTGGCCCACCCTGTGTGGAAAGGGTACTAACTGGGAGAGAAGGGTTTCTGGGCAGTTACACAGGTGGAAAGATGCATAAAATTCAGCAAGCTATACCTCTAGGATTTGCGTATTCTCCGTGTAAGAGTCCCCCAGGGGCACCTGGATAGCTCATTTGGTTGTGTCCGACTTGATTTTGGCTCAGGTCGTGATCTCAGGGTTGTGGGATCGAGCCCTGTATCAGGCTCTGCGCTGGGCATGGAGTCCGCTTAAGATTCTCTATCCCAGGACACCTGGGTGGCTCAGATGGTTAAGCGTCTGCCTTCGGCTCAGGTCATGATCCCAGGGTCCTGGGATCAAGCCCCACATCGGGCTCCCTGCTCGGCGGGAAGCCTGCTCTCCCTCTCCCACTCCCCTCCTGCTTATGTTCCTGCTCTATCTCTGTCAAATAAATAAGTAAAATCTTAAAAAAAGATTCTCTATCCCTCCCCTCCCTTCCTCTCCTCTTCTTCCTTCCACCTCCCACCCTCTCCCTCTCTCTCTCTCTCCCCCTCTCTAAAAATAAATAAGAATCCCCCCAAATTTTTTTAGGTTAATTTATTTTATTTAGTAATCTATACACCCAACATGGGACTTGAACTTAGCAACCTCGAGATCAGGTGTCACATGCTCTTCCAACTAAGGCAGCCAGGCATCCCACAAATCCCCCCCAATTTTTTTTTTTTAAGATTTTATTTATTTATTTGAGAGAGAGAGAATGAGAGACAGAGAGCATGAGAGGGAGGAGGGTCAGAGGGAGAAGCAGACCCCCCGCCGAGCAGGGAGCCCGATGCGGGACTCGATCCCGGGACTCCAGGATCATGACCTGAGCCAAAGGCAGTCGCTTAACCCCCAAATTTTTAAAACAGTACAGTATATAATCAAATTTTAAATGTTAGGCTGTAGACCAAGGGTCCTTAAACTTTTGGAGTGTGCCAATAAAAATTTACAAAGACATGGTGGGAGTTTGCTAGAGTTTGCCAACCGCTAGCATAGACTAAAACTGATTTCTAAATTTGGGGGGGAATAAAACCTGAATATATTAGAGAAATTTACATTTGATAAGGATAGGAGCCAAGCTAAACCTTGATGTGTCTGACATTGGCAGGGAGACTGGAATGAAGCAAGAGAAGAAAAGCTATGGCATCAAACAGCCTGGATTTGAATCCCCTGGTTTTGAATGCAGCTTACTTGCTATGTGACTGTGAACAAACTGTCTAAGCCACAAATACTTACTATGTAAAGTAGGAATCCAAATACCATCTCACTGGGTGGTTCTGAGGGGTAATGAGCTAACCCGTTATCAGTATGACATGGTGGTTAAGATTTTAAAGCCAGACTGCCTTGATTTGATACTCAGTTCGATTCCCTCAGTTATTAGCTGTGTGACTTTGGGTAAGTTACTTAACCTCTCTGTGCCTCCGCTTCCTCATTTAGAAAATGGGCTATAATGCTACCTAATAATAGTGCCTTTGGGGGGCACCTGGGTGGTTCAGTCAGTTAAGCCTCTAACTCTTGATCTCAGCTCAGGTCTTGATTTCAGGACTGTGAATTCAAGCCCCGTGTTGGGATCCACGCTGGGCGTGGAGCCTACTTAAAAAAAAGTGCCTTTTTTATGCTGTTGTTGGGAGAATTAAATAAGATAGTACAACAAAATGTTATAATTAATGTAACAATCAATAAATGATAGCTGTGGTTATTACATAAAGCATCTAGAATAGTATGAATAAATTATTAATAAGTTACATAAAATAGAACCAAAGAGAGAGATTCATATAATAAGGAGACTCACGCCATGTTTTAGAGGGACTTTGAATACCAGGCAAGAAAAGTTAAGACCTATTCCAACTGACAACATAGAGCATGTTTTCCAGAAAGCTGACTGAGGACTTAGTCTGGCAGTTTACACAAGCTGGACAGAATAGAAGAGAGATACTGAAACTGAAGAGACTGGCCAGGAAACCCCAAGTAGTTGGACACAGAAACAAAGGCAAATTGAAAGCAGCGTACCATTTCAGGCAAGGTATTAAGAATCTCTGCCTTCAGGGCGCCGGGGTGGCTCAGACGGTTACGCGGCTGCCTTCGGCTCAGGTCATGATGCCAGGCTCCCAGGGTTGAGCCCCACATTGGGCTTCCTGCTCGGCGGGGAGCCTGCTTGTCCCTTTCCCTTTGCCGCTCCACCTGTTTGTGCTCTCTCACTCTCTATCAAATAAAATCTTTAAAAAAAAAAAAAAAGAATCTCTGCCTTTAACCCTGCCCTTCTCTGTAGGTCTGTCAACGGAGTCTACCGGATTGGACTGTATGCTCTTAAAGACATGCCAGCTGGTACTGAACTCACTTACGATTACAACTTCCATTCCTTTAATGTGGAAAAACAGGTAGGCATAATCGGTTCGAGAGGGAGGTTGGGACTTTGTCACGGCGCCATACACGCCGCAGGCCTTCTGTAAATGTTCTGGTCTGCAGCCGCTGAGAAGTGCATTGGAGAAGGCGGTTTTCCCCCCACTTACCTGGGGTGCCAGCTCTGCCTCGTGGTCTCAGCACTCCGTAGAAAGAGGCTGCTTTGTTGAGTCTGGTCTTCAGTCCGTTCTTAACTTGCCTAGGGAAGAAGTTTTCCCAAAATGTAATCTTTCCTTTCCACGGAAACACGTTTATTTTACTCTCAGTTATTTTCCTCTGTGTAAAAATTTCTTGACTCAAACTTACTATTGGGTGTACAGAAGCTCAGGCATTCTGTTTGAACTTGTAACTGAGACTGCAGGCCAAAAGCAAGATTGTCTTTCCTTTCAAAGCAACTGTGTAAGTGTGGCTTTGAGAAATGTCGAGGAATCATCGGGGGCAAGAGTCAGCGCGTGAATGGACTCACCAGCAGCAAAAGCAGCCAGCCTGTGGCTACACATAAAAAGTCTGGACGGTCAAAAGAGAAGAGAAAGTCTAAGCACAAGCTGAAGAAAAGGGTGAATAATGATCTCATTCCTGGCTTTCCCTGCACAGCTGCCTATGGGCAGTTACAGAGAGAAGGGTGATACCAGGGGGTGGTCCCAATGTTTCTGATTGACCCTTTCTTTCCTGCAATCCGATCCATGTGTTTTTCAGAGAGGCCACCTCTCCGAAGAACCCAGTGAAAACATCAACACTCCAACAAGATTGACCCCCCAAATACAAATGAAGCCGATGTCTAATCGAGAGAGGTAAAGAGGTTTTCTTGCCTTTGTATGATTTGCTTGTCACTTTAGAAATTACTAAACATCCGTATGGTTGAGTCATTTCTTTTGTGCAGGAGGTCTTTAGCCAAGAATCGGGATAGATAAATTTGGATTTGGGGGGGAATACATCTTTATTTTCCCCAATTTCTAACTGAAATTTAGCATTTCCTTCAAATGTGATAATAGGCAAAAAGTGTGTGTGTGTGTGCGCTTACATGTGTGTAGTATTTGCAGTTTCCATGACTTCTTCACCGATGTTCACATTTTATATCCTGTTACAGTGTTACAAATATCTCAAAATGCCATTTATGTGATTTCCACCTTGAAATTACTGTAGTTGTTAAACCTACCACTAGCCGCTACATCTTGTCATGTGTTAAAAAATTAATGTTTATTTCTATATCACAATTTCAGGGTTTTTTTAATATTCTGAAAACTGAATTTCAGGATATTTGGTTTCCTTTTAACCCTGTATATTAAAAATTTAAATTTTTAATCTAAAATTTTTTAAAAAGTTACTTTAAAACTTTGTTCAGAGAAGGGTGACATGGGCTTCACCAGACTGCCAGAGGAATCCATGGCACAGAAAAGGTCAAGATCCCCTGCTTTGTTGATACATTAATAGAGCAGTAGAAAGGATCTTTAGTGATCATTTTTGCTTCTCCCTATATAGATTCAGGTAAGATTCGTCCATGTCAGAAGTAAGCGAAGTAAATATGTATGTCCTACGATTCAGATCGTCTTAGGACATCTTCTACATCTTCCCTGACCATATGCTCCAGTATCTTAGAAGGTTCATCAGCATTTATAACTTTACTGTGATTTTTTACCCCTTTTATACCGTATCACTTGAGTCATAGAAATTTTAAACTTCAGGGAAGCAGAGATGATCTAGTCAAGTGGTTTTCTGCTTTGGCTGCATATTTGCCTAGGGAGTTTTTAAAACCTCCTGCTGCCCAGGCCACACCTCAGATCACTTAAACCAGAATTTTCAGGGTGGAACCCAGGCATCAGTAGTTTATAAGGCTCCCCAGATGATTTCAGTGTGACCAGATCAAGAACTTTAAAATTGGACGAGTTTTAAATTACTGAGGCCCACAGTTTGAGACTTACCCAGTTTAGATGTGCACTAGGGTGGGGGTCAAATTATGGAATCATCAAATTGTGTAGAGTCCTTGAAGACACACATAACTTACCTATAAGCTTGGAGGTCTATGTGGGGGTGCTACACCCAACATTGTTTGCCCAGGGCATATCTATCTCAAATGTCTTTGCCTTTATCTGTCAGTCTAGTTCTCCTTGTTACAGCTAATCCTGAACCCATGCTTCATCTTGCCAGCTTCATTTAGAATTTGTATATATACTCAATAAATCTCTGCCTTCAAGTCAGGCTGTTTTGGTTGCCAGAATTTTTGCAGCTTTTTTTTTTTTTTTAAAGATTTTATTTATTTATTTGAGAGAGAGAGAATGAGAGACAGAGAGCATGAGAGGGAGGAGGGTCAGAGGGAGAAGCAGACTCCCTGCCGAGCAGGGAGCCCGATGCGGGACTCGATCCCGGGACTCCAGGATCATGACCTGAGCCGAAGGCAGTCGCTTAACCAACTGAGCCACCTAGGCGCCCGAATTTTTGCAGCTTTTAAGTGCTATTTGCCAGATATTTATAAATAATAGAGGGGAATGTTTTATGTTATATGGAGGGAAAAAAAAGATGCAAAACTGAATTATGTTTTCCCATATATAATTATCTTATAGCTTAATTAACTGATAATTATTCATTTATATCATCGTAACAATGGTTTTGGGGTGCCTGGCTGGCTCAGTCAGTAGAACGTGCGACTCTTGATCTCTGGGTTGTAAGTTCAAGCCCCACATTGGGTGTAGAGATTACTTAAAATTTTTAGCAGGCGCCTGGATGATGGCTCAGTCAGTTAAGCGTCTGCCTTCGGCTCGGGTCATGATCTCAGGGTCCTGGGATTGAGCCCCACATCGGGCTCCCTGCTCAGCGGAGAGTCTGCTTCTCCCTCTCCCCCTGCTTGTGTTCCCTCTCTCGCTGTCTCTCTGTCAAATAAATAGATAAAATCCTTTAAAAAAATCTTTTAAAAAAAAGAATTTAACTTTTGAAAAATGGTTTACAGGGGGTGCCTGGGTGGCTCAGTCGGTTAAGCATCTGCCTTCAGCTCAGGTCATGATCCCAGGGTCCTGGGATCAAGCCCCACAGTGGTCTCCCTGCTCAGCGGGGAGCCTGCTTCTCCCTCTCTCTCTGCTGCTCCGCCTGCTTGTGCTCGCTGTCTGTCAAATAAATAAAATCTTTAAAAAAAAAAAAAGTTTACATAGGATGGACATGTAATAAATGCTTATCAAATTAATGAATTAAGGAACTTCCTTCCTTCCTTACAGGAACTTTGTGTTAAAGCATCATGTATTCTTGGTCCGAAACTGGGAGAAGATTCGGCAGAAACAAGAGGAAGTAAAGCACACCAGTGATAATCTCCACTCAGCATCATTATACACCCGCTGGAATGGCATCTGCCGAGATGACGGGAACATCAAGTCTGGTATGGCCTGGAAATGAAACGCTCCTGTTAATTCCATAATATTGTCTCAGAGTGATTATTTTAGTTGCTTTTATTCTATTCAATGATTCGTTTTAGTCTGGATCAAAAAAGCTAAGATCCCAGTGTACAATCATCAGTCAGCAATCACCTGTCCATCCCAGCTGCTCCAGTTCCTAGTCTGTGCTCTAGGGATTAGGAAGAATCCCCTTCACCAGCTTCCCAAACACCACCTACAGCCTGAGAGTGTCCAGACATGCGATCGGTAGAGGGTCCCCTGCATCCCTTCCTACCTGGAAAATAACTTGCGTATGGGTAAATCGTGACGCTGCGTGCAGGAAAAAATGACAGCAGTGTAAATTTGAAGACTTCTTCCCCCCACATTCAGATGAGCACTATACACACAGACCTTCGGATTTCTATTCTCCAAGCTTCTTGAGTGAATAACGTAACAGCGCTCCTGAGTTCAGATCTTTTGTCCACTGGCCTGTCCATGCTTCCTTTCTAACTGCAAATAGGGTGTTCAAAAGCTCATGCTCCTCTTTGAGTCTTTCCTTCTTCCCCCCAAAAAGCAGAAGTGTTGTGTGTGGTGTATGAGGGAATCTGCTGTGTGCAAACTTGATCGATGTAGAAATTTGCCTTCTGTCCTGTCAGTGACTTGACTGGCGTGAGGTCTCTGAACTTACGTCCCAAATAGGGCCAATCTCCTGGTAATAACAACAAGTACTTCCTGAGTCTTTATTATAGGTCAGGGCCTGAGCTCAATACATGAAAAGCATTCCCTCATTTAACCTGCACGGTTACCTGCTAAAGGAAGCACCACCACTGTTCCCCCTTTTGCAGTCAAGAAGCTGAGACAGAGTATAAGCAACTGGCCCGAGATCGCAGAGCTAGGAAGTAGTGAAGCCAGAATTCAAACACAGACTCTTCTTGGGACGCAGGCTGGCAGCCGCTGTATCGCACAACATTTGGTCAGAGATTAGGCGCCTCTAACGTGCAGCTTCAGTCTCTGGTAAACCCAGTGTTTCCTGACATTTCTTTAAGGAGGAGAGAAAGAACTGCACGATCACTAATCTGCTGAATCACTTCAAGGAAAATAGAGCAAATGGCAAGAGTCCATGGGGGAGGAGAGGCCACACAGTGCTCTCTTTTCCCAGAACTGATTTCCACTGTATCTTTGCAGACGTCTTCATGACCCAGTTCTCCGCCCTGCAGACGGCGCGGTCAGTTCGAACAAGACGGCTGGCAGCAGCAGAGGAAAACATTGAGGTGGCACGTGCAGCCCGCCTCGCCCAAATCTTCAAAGAGATCTGTGATGGCATCATCTCCTACAAAGGTGGCCACACTCACCCCAAAGGCTTTCTCCTCAGCTTTCTGTAAAAATCCTGCCACTCACCCTCACCCGAGACACCCAAGACTGAGAACGACGGATGGTTCAGGGCGAGGGGTTTAGGAGGTTTACTTCGTCCTTCCTTTTGTCAGAGTGTAGAATTCATAGGACTGGTTTCAGTCTTCGGGGAGTGTGGACAGAATCTAAATCCCTTGATCTTCTATGTCAATCTTTGGTATTTGTTGGAATTTTACCATAGTTAAGTACTATATTTAGAAATCACATTTTTTAGCTATAGGATACAAAGAACAGGTCTCTGTCTTGGATGTAATTTTCCTGAATGAGGCAGTGAATTTGCAATTTAAGGAAAAGGGTGTTAATGAACATACGATTTCTTAACCTTTTTTTTTTTTTTAAGTAATCTCTACACCCTGTGTGGGGCTCGAACTTACAACCCTGAGATCAAGAGTCACGTGCCCCACTGACTGAGCTTTTAAAGCATTTTCATGCAGACACCTTTATCACCACTCTTTCCTCTTACAAGACATCTTTAGAGTATGTGTTGTGGGTGATGGTGGGGAAGGAGAGTTTTTAATTTGGGGTAGGTAGTGTAATGTATGTGACTTTTTCTGACCAGGAAATTTGGAGATGTTTAAAATGAGAGATTTTTACAAATAATTGCAGCCTTTTGCCCTCAGGTTTGGCCTATCTCTCCCTCCCTCTCCCTAGATTCTGAGTAATTTGGTTTCCCTTCCCTTTTCTTTCTCTGTCTACTTTTTATCTCTGTACTTTAGTGGCTCTTTGCAGTTTTGTTAACCTAAGGATATAGAGAAGAAAGGGGGAACTAGCCTGTCCTAACATGTAAAGTTTTGTGGCACCTGATCTCTTTCCATCCTGAAAAAGTCACGCTCCCCATTGCCACCCAGGCCCATCTGATACAATGTGAACCTGCAGCCGGTATGTCTACATGTCCCTACATTCTGGGCATGAAATAACAGGCTTTTTCTCTCACCTAGAAAGTAAGGTAGCCTGTGAAGGTTCCTCAAAAAATTAAAGATGGAAGGTTATGATCCCAGGGTCCTGGGATCAATTTCTGCATCGGGCTCCTTGCTCATCAAGGAGCCTGCTTCTCCCTCTGCCTGCCGCTCCCCCTGTTTGTGCTTGCTCTCTCTCTCTCTCTCTCTATCCTCTGACAAATAAATAAAATCTTTAAAGAAAAAAAAAATAAAGATGGAGGGACACCTGGGTGACTCAGTCGGTTGAGCATCTGACTCTTGGTTTCTGCTCAGGTCATGATGTTTTGATCTCTGGGTTGTGAGATTGAGCCCCGAGTCAGGCTACACGTTCAGCAAAGAGTCTGCTTGGGATTCTCTCTCTCCCTCTCCCTCTGTCTCTCCCTGCCCTGCCTCCACCACCCCCCCATACTCCCTTCACTCTCTCTCAAATAAATAAGTCTTTTTTATATTTTTAAGATTTGGTTAATTTATTTGACAGAGAGAGCATGAGCAGAGGGAGGGGCAGGCTTCCCGCGGAACAGGGAGCCCGATGTGGGGCTCGATCCCAGGACCCTGGGATCATGACCTGAGCCGAAGGCAGACGCTTAACCGACTGAGCCACCCAGGAGCCCCAACTTTATTTTTTTTTTTAAGATTTTATTTATTTATTTATTTAAGAGAGAGAAAAAGGTAGCGAGAGCAGGAGCACAAGCAGGGGGAGTGGGAGAGGGAGAAGCAGGCTTCCCACCGAGCAGGGAGCCCGATGCGGGGCTCAATCCCAGGACCCTGAGATCATGACCTGAGCCAAAGGCAGACGCTTAACCAACTGAGCCACTCAGGCACCCCAATAAATAAATCTTTTAAGAAAAAAGAAAAGAAAAGACAGGAATACAAAAAAATTAAAAATAAATAGGTAGAAGTACTGTATGACCCAGTAATCACACTACTGGGTATTACCCAAAGAAAATGAAAGTATTAATTCAAAAAGATACATGCACCCCGGTGTTTTTTGCAGCATTATTTAGAATAGCCAAGATACGGAAGCAGCCCACGTGTCCATTCATAAATGAATAGGTGGTATGTACATGCAATGGAATATTACTTGGCCATGAAAAAGAAGGAAATCTTGGCGTTTCTAACATGGATGGACCTACAGGGCGTTATGCTTAGTGAAATAAGTCAGACAAATACCGTGTGATTTCACTTGTATGTGGAATCTAAAAAGCAAAATGAGCAAAAAGATTCTTAAATACAGAGAACAAACTGGTGGTTGCTGGAGGGGATGGGTGAAATAGATAAAGGGGATTAAGAGGTACAGACTTGCAGTCACAAAGCAAGCCACAGAGATGAAGAGTACAGCATAGGGAGTGTAGTCCATAATACTGTGATAACTGTGTGTGGTGACAGACGGTGACTGCACTTATCATGGTGAGCATGGAATAATATACAGAATTGTCAGATCACAGTGTTGTGCACCTGAAATTAATATAACATTGTATGTTAACTATACTTAAATAAAAAATTAGAATGTTTTTAAAGATTTATTTATTTATTTATTTGAGAGAGCTCACGAGCGGGGGGATGAGCAGAGGGAGAGAGAGAATCTTAAGCAGACTCTGCACTGAGCGCGGAGCCCACACAAGGCTCGATCTCACAACCTTGAAATCTTGACCCGAGCTGAAATTAAGAGTCAGAGGCTTAATCGACTGAGCCACCCAGGAGCCCCATAAAATTGAATTTTTTAAATGAAAGTAGGTAAGGTAGCAAGTAGCCCCACAGCCTGAATTGTTTTCATAATATAAAGTAACTGTGTTATAAGAAAATGGATTCCAGAAAATATTTACAGTACTAAGTTATTCATTATCTGGAGTTTAATTGAATCCAAACCAATAGAATAATATTAACTGTGGTCCATTAATAAGAACTAGAAGGTACTATTTGGATAAGACATTCTTTGCTTTCGTAAAACTTGTAGAGCAGGGAATTGTCCTCAGCAGCCTCGCCGCTTCAGTAATTTCCCATCTGTCGCTATTCATATTCTGGGTCATCCTGAAAGTATCTTCCCTGCCTCTGAGTACCCACATTTCTGAAAAGTCCTGTACATTTCATGGTCGGGCCTCAAAAAAGCTTAGATTTTTTTTTCCCCCTAACTTCTAATTTGGGGGCTTCTACATTTTCAGTGAGGAGTTAGTACTTGCCTCTCTTGTATCATCACATAGTCCTTCTAAACCTTGTTTTCTTTTGCAGATTCTTCCCGACAAGCTCTGGCAGCACCCCTTCTGAACCTCCCCCCAAAGAAAAAGTAAGTTCACAAATGTGGGAATCCTGTGAATTTTCAGTCAGTGCCAAGTGTGCCCGATTGACAGCCTGGCTTTCTGCTCCAGGAATGCTGATTACTACGAGAAGATCTCCGAGCCCCTGGACCTGGCCACCATAGAGAGGCAGATCCTCACTGGCCATTACAAGACCGTGGAGGCCTTTGATGCTGACATGCTCAAGGTGTTTCGGAATGCCGAGGTACTTACACCGCCTTCAAACACGGATTTAAGAAGTTTGTTTTGAGGGGGAGCTGGGCAGGGGACGGACTAGACGGGGGGTTGGCTAGACAGATGGGACGTGGGCTAGGCGGGGGTGGACATTAAGGAGCGCCCTTGTCGTGTTGAGCACTGGGTGACATACATAAGTGATGAATCATGAATTCTCCTGAAACCAATATTACACTATAGGTTAACTAGAATTTAAATAAAAACTTTAAAAAAGGACACCTGGATGGTTCAGTTCGTTCAGCGTCTGCCTTTGGCTCAGGTCATGATCCCAGGGTCCTGGGATCGAGCCCCGCGTTGGGCTCTCTGCTCTGCGGAACGCCTGCTTCTCCCTCTCCCACCACCACCCTCCCCCCGCACCCCGCTTGTGTTTCCTCTCTCGCTGTGTCTCTCTCTGTCAAATAAATAAATAAAATCTTTAAAAAAAAGAAAAAAGATTGTATTCATTTATTTGAGAGAGAGAGCACAAGCAGGGGGAGAGGCAGAGGGAGAGGGAGAAGCAGGCTCCCTGCTGAGCAGAGAGCCTGATACGGGACTCAATCCCAGGACCCTGGGATCATGACCTGATCTGAAGGCAGATGCTTAACCGACTGAGCCACCCAGGTGCCCTAAAAGGCAACAGTTTTTATTGAGCACCCTTTGTGTAAGGATTAGGTGTACTAAATATTGTAGAATCTTATATAATAAAGTTACTGATATGACTAGAATGAAAGGTTAAATTATACTACCTAAAAAGAAATTTTTGTAAAAACCTAATATAGGGGATGCCTGGGGACTCAGTTCAGCATCCGGCTCTTGGTTTCAGCTCAGGTCGTGATCTCAGGGTCATGAGTCCCACATTGGGGCCACGCGCATGCGCACACCCACACTCTCCCACTCACTCACTCTCTAGTTGAATGGATAAATCTTGGGGGAAAACAACCTAATTTAGTATTGAACCTTTGTATTTACAAAATACATTTTACCATACTTAAGTCATATCTGTAGTTTCTTTCCTCAAGACAATAAATACATGTGAAATACACAGAATTATGTATAGTAAGTAGAAATAAATCTGAAGGATGGAATTGAGGGGGGTTAGGTTAGTGGGCGGTAGATTAGGTGAAGCTCATTGATGAGAAGGTGACCTTGAACTGATTTTTTTTTAAAGATTTTTTATTTTTTGACAGAGAGAGGCACAGCGAGAGAGGGAACACAAGCAGGGGGAGTGGGAGAGGGAGAAGCAGGCTTCCCACGGAGCAGGGAGCCCAACGTGGGGCTTGATCCCAGGACCCTGGGATCATGACCTGAGCCGAAGGCAGACGCCTAATGACTGAGCCACCCAGGTGCCCCGACCTTGAACTGATTTAAAGGAGAAGATTGAATATTGTATGGTACATAGAAAAGAGGAAGTTTTGGGGCGCCTGGGCGGCTCAGATGGTTAAGCATCTGCCTTCAGCTTGAGTCATGATCCCGGGGTCCTGGGATCGAGCTCCACATCGGGCTCCTGGCTCAGCAGGGAGCCTGCTTCTCCCTCTCCCTCTGCCTCTCCCCCTGCTCATGCTCTCTCTATCTCTGTGTCTCAAATGAATAAGTAAAATCTTAAAAAAGAGGAAGTTTTCCAGTGATTTTGAAATACCTTGGAGAGGAATATGAAGGACAAAAGGGGCTATAAGATAAAGGAAGGTGAGGACAGAAACGAGAGAAAAACAGACAAGTAGGAGAAGAATTAGATCAGTCCTGAATTAAAACATGTTTTTTACTGAAACCCAGCTTCCATATCCCAAGCTTTAGCTCTGTCCCCAGCATCTGCCAGACAGAGTAAGTGCAGATGTCCCACACACCACACCTGTGAGAGTGACTCCTGTTCCGTGCTCACTGGGTGTCTGAGCTGAGGACAGTAAGGCCTGTGGCTAAGTTGAATAACAGCAGCAGAGCAAATGGGACACCCATCATACAGATTCTAATTTTTATTCATGTTAGTTGATATTTGCTGGTATTGAAAATCTGTTAACCAAAACGGGAGAACAATGAAAATCCTCCTGCCTCCTCCTGTGTGTGGGTGTGGGTGTGGGTGTGGGTGGGTGGGTGGGTGTGTGTTTGAAGTAAGCTCTACCCCCACCATGGGGCTCAAACTCACCACCCTGAGATCAAGAGTCATGGCTCCATCGACTGAGCCGGCCAGGCGCCCCTCTTCAGGTATATTTTTAAGCCACATTGAGAAGACCAAACAGGATTTCTTTTTCCTGGTTTCTTCAGAAGTACTATGGGCGTAAATCCCCAATTGGGAGAGATGTTTGCCGCCTACGGAAGACCTACTACAATGCCAGGCACGAGGCATCAGCTCAGATTGATGAGATTGTGGGAGAGACAGCAAGTGAGGCCGACAGCAGCGAGACGTCAGTCTCCGAGAAGGAGAACGTGCACGAGAAGGACGACGATGTGATCCGCTGTGTCTGCGGCCTGCACAAGGATGAAGGCCTCATGATCCAGTGCGACAAGTGCATGGTGAGGCCCGCGCGGGGCACAGGCCTGCTCCTCAGGGGCATGGCGGCCACCTTTGACAAGGCCTCCAGGCTTGGCTTGCGGGTTTAGGAACTTTAGCTCTCACCCCTCACTGTGCGCCAGATGGCCTTTCTCTTGTTTCATACCTCTGGCATGTTCCCCTCTCGTTTCTTTCCCACCTGTCTTTCTCCCTGCCCACTTCCCCGCTGCACGCACCTCACGGCATCTGGAGCGAGAAGCACGTTCCTGTGCAGGACCGGGCTTTACGCCAGAGCGGCGTCGCGGTGCTGCATCCCATAGCATTGATGCGGGCCCAGCACGCCGGCCGAGCTCCTGGGGCAGGAGTGTCTGAACCTGCTGCCTCACTGAACGGGAAGTGGAGCCGAGAGGGGCGGGGCAGCCGGGGCGGTCAGGAGGCTGGAATTAGGCAACAGCCCGGAGAAGCATGGTGTCACTGAGGCCTCCCCACGGCCTGGTCGCTGGCGTGTGCTACCTCATAAGCACCGTGTGGCGCTGTGTTCGTTCATCCTCCCGTTCTCTGTCCAGCTCGTTTCCTTTCCCACATGAATGTAGTGTGGACCAGTCAGTGTACCTGCGTTCAGACAGGCTCTTCTTTTCCCCCTATTTTAAGCCACCTGTCTCTATAATTTCTCACTCACCCACTTATCCCTTAGTTCCTGTTTGACTTTGCCCTGTCCTACTGCTAAGTTTTTGTTGTTCTTAGCCCCCAGCACTTCCCTCGGTAAGTCTGAGTCCCCCCTCCCAGCTGCACTCTTCTCCCCGCAGGTGTGGCAGCACTGTGACTGTCTGGGCGTGAACTCAGACGTGGAGCACTACCTTTGTGAGCAGTGTGACCCAAGGCCTGTGGACAGAGTAAGCTGCCCTCTGGTGATACTGGGATCTACAAGTAGGAGATGTAGCACATGGTCTCTTATCTGCCCTGCTCCTGGTGCACTGGATTTCCTTTGATAAGTCACTCAGCCTCTCTGGGCCTTAGTTTCTTACACTTTACACTAGGGTAATAATTCTGCCCTTTCGTTTCTCAAGTGTGTGGTCAAAGGGGAAGTAAAATACTTAGAAACCTGTGGAAGGAATGCTACTATATAAACACTGTCCACTATCCACGAAAGAAGTACTTGTGAAGTCCAGAACTTGAGTATACAGGTTAGTCTTAGGCTCACTTTCCAGGAGAGACAGTGGGTTGGGTAACTTGCCCAAGTTACTAAATGGGTTTTTGTCCTGGTTCTGCTGTGTTTATACGTGTGATCTCGAGCAGGTCTTCTCTATAAAGGAAAGTGTTTACGCAGTATTTCTTAACAGCAGTGTTGTCATTTTGAGTGGACATTTCTGTGCTCTGAGGGATGTGCTGCGGAATGTCTGGCATCCCTGGGCCTCGGGCACTAAATGCTAGTGCTTCCCTGAGTCCTTGTGACAGTCACTGTCCCCCTCACACATTTTCATGCTCCCCAGGGGGTGCAAGAGCAGCCATATGATTAGTGCTTCATACAGTTAGTTTGGGGTACTTGGCCTATCAGTTTTATTTTCTGCCTTCACTTTCCCAACTCAACTCCAGCTGCTTTCATTTTTGTGTACATGTGTGTTGTGTTGAAATGACTAAACAGTAAGTCTTAAATTGGTTGCGAATTCTAGGTTTGAGTTCTTTTCCTCTTGAATGGAGCTCAGTAGGCAGGCGTAGTAGTCCCAGTCCTTATCTGTTGGCTTTCCATTCTTACCAGGAGGTACCCATGATTCCTCGGCCCCACTATGCCCAGCCTGGCTGTGTCTACTTCATCTGTTTGCTCCGAGATGACTTACTGCTTCGTCAAGGTGTGTACACAGGAGCTGACCCTCCCTTTCTGAGTGGTGGGAGTGTCTGCTCTCTGCATAATAGTTATTGTCACCACATGACCTTACATAGCAGTTGAATATGGTTGACCCATGGACAATGCAGGCTTTAGGGGCACCAACACCCCCCCCCCCGCACAGTCAAAAATCCACATACAACTTTTGACTCCCCAAAAACTTACCTACTAATAGCCTACTGTTGACCAAGCCTTACTGGTAACATAAATAGTCGATTAACACATATTTTGTATGTTACATGTATTGATATATTGCATGCTTACAATGGAGTAAGCTAGAGAAAAGAAAATGTTAAGAAAATCACAAGGTTTTTTACATTACATCTACAATACTGTACTGTATTCATTAAAAAAAAAAAAAAATCTGTGTATATTTCGACCCGTGCAGCTCAAACCCATGTAGTTCAAGGGTTGACAGTATAGGTTTCTGTGTCCTTGGACTTTATACATTTTCCCCTCCACCAAATAAAACTAATTTGGAGAGACCGGGATGTCATAAAGCTAATTTTAGGACTGAGAAGGAGATGGAAGACCTCCCTCATGCCATTCTCATAGTCCAGAACTGATGACCATCACTGTTAGACTGTCAGTGGTAGCTCTGTATCTGTTGTTTGTTTTAGACCTTGGATCGGACCAGTGGACATCTCACAGAGTTCACGCAGGCATCATTTAACTTGTCCTGTGCCTTCCTAGGCGACTGCGTGTACCTGATGCGGGATAGCCGGCGCACGCCTGACGGCCACCCAGTCCGCCAGTCCTACCGACTGTTGTCGCACATTAACCGAGACAAACTGGACATCTTCCGCATTGAGAAGCTTTGGAAGAATGAAAAGTATGTGTTGAGGTCTTCTCTCTTCTTCCAGCTCTGCCCTTCCAGCACAGAGCTGAATATTGCCTAGGATCTTGCCAGTCGACTAAACCTCTCCTGTTCTTCCTTAGAGAGGAACGGTTTGCCTTTGGTCACCACTATTTCCGCCCGCACGAGACCCACCACTCTCCGTCCCGCCGCTTCTATCACAACGAGCTGTTTCGGGTGCCACTCTACGAGATCATTCCCTTGGAGGCTGTGGTGGGGACCTGCTGTGTCCTGGACCTTTATACGTATTGTAAAGGTAAGTGACCTGAGCTGCTAAAGAAATGACCTCCTGTCCCCTGTTCCTTCATCTGCAATTGCCACTCCATTCTTACTGTCTCCCAAGCTAGCTATGAAGCTTCAAAAACCTGTATTTTTTCTTTCTTTTAGCTAGCGCTTGGTACTCAATAAACGTTTTTTTGTTTCTTTTTCTTTTTTAATTTTTTTCTTGATACTCAATAAATGTTAATCCCCCCCCCCCATTTTTTTGGTTGTTTTTTTGTTGTTGTTTTTTTAATTAGCATTTCTTAGTACTGTGTATTTGGCATTTGTCACAAGGCATGTTCTTCCACCCATTCCAGAATCCCAAAGGCCATCAACAACTCTGGACATTAAACAAACCCAAAAAGCACACTAGCTTTTTGAGCTCCATGGTTAACAGTGTAGGCTGTGGAGTCAGATAATCTATTTTCAAATTCCAGCCCCACCACTTTTTACCTGTGTCCTTGGGCAAGCTACGTAATCTACTGGCATTAGGGATTAGTACCTATTATAGTGTTTTGTAAAGATTAAATGAAGTATTCTGCAAAGCGCGTGGCCCAGTTTGGGCTCACAGTGAAAGCTTAGTATGCCTAGTTGTCACCATTAGCGAGCTCGCCTGCCTCGCCTTCTCTGTCATAGCAAATGGTTCAGGAGAATATGTACTCCATTTAAGCATTGGCTGCTTGGGGCTCCATGATTCTGGGGACTTCATCTCCCAGTTATAAAGTGCTTATTTCCAAATGTGCTCCCCTCATTCATCCTTTCCTCTCTCCTAATGTCGCCACACTCTGTGTTCCCTCACAGATTCCTGCAGCACTTGGGTGAGCTGCCTGTCTGGTTCCTTCCCAGCCAGTGACCTGCCCTTACACTCTGAGATACACACACACACCTCTCTCCTTTTCCAGCGCTGCAGTCTGGGGACTCTCCTTTCTTCTGCAATCACCAGATGCCTCTCAGAATCGCTACAGTGTCCCCTCTTCAGGGTCCCACTGCCGTCCCAGTGGTGTGGGCTCATCTCTGGGCAGCTCGAGCTCGAGGTGAAGCAGGGGAAGGCAGGAGAGTTCTTTAACAGTATTTGAACTCCTAGGGAGACCCAAAGGAGTGAAGGAGCAAGATGTGTACATCTGTGACTATCGGCTTGACAAGTCCGCACACTTGTTCTACAAGATCCACCGGAACCGCTATCCTGTCTGCACCAAACCCTACGCCTTTGACCACTTCCCCAAGAAGCTCACTCCCAAAAGAGATTTCTCAGTAAGTTTCCTTCCACTTACCTGTCATGTCAGCGCAATATAGTTCATGCATGGAATTCCTAGGGTAGGAACCTCCAGGCTCTCTGCTGCTTCATCCTGTTAGTCCATCCCAAACTCTAGGAATCTGTCTCTAGTTTGAATTTTTTTTTTTTTTTTTTAAGTAGGCTCTGTGCCTAGCGTGGAACCTGACACGGGGCTTGAACTCACGACCCAGAGATCAAGACCTGAGCTGAGATCAAGAGTCAGACACCCAACTGACTGAGCCACCCAGGCACCCCTGTTTGGGATTTTTAAACAGCATGAATACATTGATTCTGCATTTCCTGGCATGGGCTGTTTCTCAACAAGTTGTTGATGTCCATGTTATAGTCAGGTTTTCTTCTTTTCTCTATTACCTCTTTACAGTCTTGGCCCTGGAGCTCTAGTGTAGTTTTTGGTTGTGTTTTCATATCCACAATTTTAAGAAGCAAGCAGAGAATAGCAAGAACCCTGAGAAAACTTTGGTGAAAATAATTCAGGGCTTTTTCCTTATATCTCTGCATTTAAAATGTAAGACACCATTGTTATATAAAATGTGAAAAGTATAGAGGCATTAAGAAGAGAAATTTGTATGTCATCCCACTACCCAGAAAATAATCACTGTTAACATTTTCATTTCTTGCCTTTGTTGTGCACTTTTTCTTTAAATTGTTGTGAACATACTCCTCCAGGTCTTTTGTTCCGTCATCAGTCCACAGAGGCTTTGGACATCCATCCATCCGTCCGTTTGCGCTAATCAAACTTTGGACTAAGCTCCTCATCTTTGACTAAGCTGCTTTCTGTGGGCTTGTCAAAAATTGTGGCCATCTTCCTGGAATGTTGAGAAACCATCTAACCAGAAAGCAAACTTTATATCCCTGTTTTTCCTATAATTGTTTTTGGATTTCTCTAAACAGTATTTATTTTATATTCTCTCTGCGCACCACCAAGCCCTGCCTCTCATCGAGACTTCTTTGGTCTTGCTTGCTTGGGCAACAGCTCACAGGTCAGCTTTAAAGCCCCAACTTGCACTACTTAACGTTAGGATGGGAGCCCGTCCCTCTTACGGGGGGCAGGCTTACAAGACACCAAAACTACCGTGGCCTTACAGACTGACAGAAGGACGGACCCTCTGCCCTTAAAACACAGCCACCCAGCCCGGAAGGGCTCTAGCCTGTGTTTTCCTCCCTGGCTCCCCAGCTCCTCTGAGCCGGCTTCTGCAGCACACTTACCACTTCCCTTTCTTTTCAGCCTCATTACGTCCCAGACAACTACAAGAGGAACGGAGGGCGGTGAGTGCCCTGGGGGACGTGAGGGGAGCCCTTATATAAGGGGTTGGACACCAACTTGAGTGGAGCAGGAGAACCAGCATCAAGGACTGGGGACTCGGTGACAGTGGCCTGTGGTGCTGGCAGTGACTCGGAAGCACTGGGTGTCAGGGGCACGGTCTGCTGATGGAGCTTTAGTCGGGGGCAGGGAGGGAGACTCAACAAGGAGTAGAAACAGAAGGACAAGAAGATTTGGAACAGAACTCTAGACAGGTTCAGAAAAGTCTCCTTTTTTAAGATTTCTGCAAGCTTTTCACATTACCCCAAGGTGTCTCAGTTCTTGGGACCGCTGCCGAGGACCTGCTGTCAAGTAGCTGTTCAGAGCAGAGCTTTCACTGAGCGTGGCGGGCACGTAGCTTTTACTTGTGCTGGTTTTGTATGTGAGAGTCTTGTTCTTGGAGAAGGAGCAGTGAAGGCTTTCCTTCCGTCTCCCTTTGGGGTGGGGGGCGGCGGGCCGCACTGATACTGGGGCTGGCGGGGAAGGCAGAGTCCTCAGTGATGCGCGTGAGGACAGAGTCGGGAAAGGCAGGCTCCATACAGATTCTCAACTGTGGCTGGACTGCGGGCATCACAAGGTTGCGTCATACTTCTCTGGCGGCTAGCCAGGCAGTTTTTTTGTTTTTTTTTTTAAAGATTTTATTTATTTATCTGAGAGAGAGAGCATGAGAGGGGGGAGGGTCAGAGGGAGAAGCAGACTCTGCTGAGCAGGGAGCCCGATGCGGGACTCGATCCCGGGACTCCAGGATCATGACCTGAGCCGAAGGCAGTCGCTTAACCAACTGAGCCACCCACGCGCCCTAGCCAGGCAGTTTGACCAGCTCTGGGACAGTGTATGGATTCCTGAAAGAAGGAAAATTGAGTTTTATAATTAGAAAATAGATTTCAGAAAAAGGTAGTGATTTGTGCAAATAATAATACAGTGATAACCAGAGCCAAGGCTCCTAAGAGCTAGACTCAGGATCTCAATCCAGCCTGAGGTGCCATCCCTCCCCTCCCCTCCTGAGTGCCCTGAACGGCCTTAGTCAAAATGCCCACATCTCTCTGGCAGGTCATCCTGGAAGTCCGAGCGCCCAAAGCCACCCCTAAAAGACCTGGGCCAGGAGGATGATGCTCTGCCCCTGATTGAAGAGGTTTTGGCCAGCCAGGAGCAAGCCGCCGACGAGGTGCCCAGCCTGGAGGACCCAGAACGGGAGGGGGCCCTTGCTGAGGTCAGCGAGGGTGAAAAGAAGCGAGAGGAGAGGAGTCAGGAGTCCCAGCCTGCCTGTAGCCCTGAGGAGCGACGGCACAGCCAGCGGGAACGACTCAACCAGATCTTACTCAGTCTCCTTGAAAAGATCCCTGGGAAAAATGGTAAAGAATCAGGCTCATGTCCGGGGTCTGAGATAAAGGGGAAATTAGTGAGGAAGGAATGAAAAAGAACCGCTTACCATTATTGCCCAGGATGGAAAGTGTTCTGTGAAAACGTCATAGTTCTTTGATGGGCCCTGCACATGGCTCCATCCCGGGAAGGGGGCTGCAGGCAGTGAGAGCCTCCCCCCACCCCACCCCACCCCGGAGAGCTTCTCTCCTGGGGCTGGAGGAAGGCCTGAGGTGCTTCGAGGTCGGAAAAGGAGTCAGTGGACTCCTGTGACCTCCTTAGAGCTCAAATCTGGAATGAGGAGTGGGAGGGTGGTGTTTGATGAGCCTCCTTGGTTCTGTTTTCAGCCATCGACGTGACCTACTTGCTGGAGGAAGGGTCAGGCAGGAAGCTGCGAAGGCGTACTTTGTTCATCCCAGAAAACAGCTTTCGGAAGTGACCGTCAAAGGAGAAGCTTGAGCATCTGCGATCAGTGGAGCTAACAGTCCTGCCTCTTGTCCTCTGAGTGTAGACAGGGGTGGGAAGGGTCCGTCCGGCAAGGGGAAGGGGCCATGTCGTTGACGTTAGGTACTTCATAAATCTTGGAGCTAGTGGAGAGGAGGGGAGTCTGTCTAAACAGTTCAGTTTAATTTGTTTTCCTCTCCACCGCTTCCCCCCCCCCCCAGGGTTCGTGATGGGAGGAGGACGGAGCACACGGCGGGGGGCGGGGGGGGGGGTGACCGGAGCCTTGTGGTACTTTACAGCACTCGCCCCTGCCCCCAGCTCGGGTCTTTCTGGGCCATGCTCCGGTCCCACAGGCACTGCTGCCAGGCTGCTTCCTCTACCAGGTGTCACTCCCAGTCCCTCAGGAGGATGTCCCCACCCCACCCCGCCTCTCCTCTGTGGGTTCCAAGAGCTAGCCCGGAGACCTCAAACAGAAACAGTAGCTGGGGCCTCTTTCCAGATAGATCCTTGACCAGGAAAGTTTCTCTCTCCTTTCTTGCCCAATCAGGTCAAAGTAAAACGTGAACTGACAAGTCCAAGCACTTGTGTCTGCCGCCCTTCTCCCTACCTCTCCTCCCCGGACTGTAATCCTGGAATAGGGAAGGCCCCCATGGGGTCAGAGGGCACAGGACGTTCGGTCGTGATTTTCGTTTGACCCTTCCTAACCCGCCAAACCTGTTTGTTTCTGAGGAGAAGGCCGGGCCCCCGCCCGCCCGGGTGCCGCCCCACTGTGGCTTGCGGGTCCGCTGTGTCGCTGTGTCGCACGAACACAGCCGCCCTCCGAGCCGACGCAGCGCCCCCGGGAAGCCGACTCCCCCGCCACGAGTCACTGCACAGGCTGTTGAGCAGTGCTCGCCGGCCAGTGTTTGTCGTGAGTGTGCACCATCACTTGAAAACACTACTCTCGTTTTCCTCGTTGCTCGGTTTTCAGTGTCCACCTCCCAGAGACAGTGCGCGCCCCGCCCGTCCCGTCTCCTCCAGCCTGGTGGGGACAGCGGCAGCGGGCGGGACGTCAGGATGTCGCTCTCCTTCCCATTCTCTTGGCCAGAAGCTACCAGACGATACCGTCTCTTTAAAAATAAAATTTAAAAAGCTTTGCTTTGTTGTCTTCTCAGACACACATATGCATATGCGTTTTAGATGTTCTTTAAGAGAAAAGATGGTTTTCAAACGTGCCAAGTTGTGTGTGTGTGTGTGTGCGCGTCTGCTGCGCGGCCAGGAAGCAATAGAGCAGGAAACACATGGCGTCGCTTCCCGCTAAGCCCGGACCAACGCTGTCCTCACTGTACATTTCCCCGATGATGACGACGCTCTGACTTGTTTAGGTAGAAACATTGACACCTTCCATTCCATTGAATCTTCTTTTCTTTTTCTCCTTTCTATGTCAATCTTAAGGGAAAAAAAACAAAACAGAACAAAAGAGACAGGGGACGCCAAAGATCCCCTTGAGCAGAGAAAAAGCAGAATAAATATTTTATTAAAGAAAAGAGAATTAAGAAAATAGTTTGGAGTATTTTCTTACTGTAGAGAAGCACTGTACATTACGACGAGACCTGGGTATCAGATACTCACGTGTGGAGCTGGGAACGTCGCATGTCCACGCCCATCTAAGTGGTTTCTTTTGGTTTTCATTGCAGGGAGCTGGGTGGGAGGGAGGTGGGGAATAGGGGCACTTTGGGGGTCTCCTTTTAGTCAAAAAGCAGGAAAATGACAAGAAAGAGATTAAAATTCAATATTTCCTTGAATAGTGTTAAACACTAAAATTTTAAAAAAGAAAAAAGAAAAACGAAAAAAACTTTGTAAAATATGAGAACAGAAGCAAAAGACACTACGCTGTCATTTTATCTTTCTTTTGTTGAAAGACTAAAAACCGAAATGTTTTTTAGACAATCAAATGTTAGGTAAGTGCAAAAACTTGTTTTTTCTTACTGGTGTAGAAATTAATGCCTTTTTTTATTTTTCGGTTATTTTATAATAATGAAATAAAAAGAACCCCCTAGCTGCCAGGTGGGTTTTGGTGTTTGAAATGCGGGGCAAAGCACTACATCACTGCAAATAGATACAGAGTTAGTCTGCATGTCTGTAGGCTGTGTGATTGCGGAAAATATAAATGCTGCTAATATATTTCCTTTTTACAAAAGCATATCTAAATAGATGATTGTTTTGATGTTAATCTTTGTAAATTATGTATTACCAATTTTAACATTGGATGTAATTGCATAAAAAGCTTGCATCTCAATCCTTGAAAGTCTAGTATTAAATGGAAAAAACTTTTCCTAACAACAGAGTGGTGAGCTTGCTGTTTTTTCCCCTTTCCTGGCCTCCATTTGTCTTCCAGGATCTCCTTCCTCCATCCTGTTTCCAGACAGATCTTTTTAAAACCACGTCATCAGCATCCTGGGGCCTTGCAGGGGCACACTCACCACTGACTAGGAGATAAAGCCATTTCCTCAATCTTAGGATCTTTTTGGTCGGAGCCTAGCCTAACCAACCAACAGAATAATCACTGAGCCCTCTGTCCTCTGCAAACATACGCACACATCACTCATTCGGTATTCACGAACAAACCCCAGGCTTGGCAACAGTAACTTCAGGCCACTGTGTCAGACCATTTTCATCCTAAGCAGCTTACATGTATTCAATAATTAATCTTCACAACAGACGTTTTAGGTAGGTACCCAAACCCAATTTTATAGATGAGGGAACTGAAGCAACACAGAGGTTAAGTAATTTGCCCAGGATCATCTAGCTAGTTAGATAATCCTCATTATAGCCCTCTGTAGTTACTATTCCCATTTTGTAGAAATGAAAACTGAATCTCAGCAACTTGCCAGAGATCACCTAGTAACTAGTGTTGGACTCAGAATTCCAAAATCTTCATGTTCATCTGCAAACGGAAGTGTCAGAAATAGTGTGACCCTACTAAGGAAGATAGATTCACTCCTGCCAGCAACTGAAGGACCCAACAAAACGTCATCCCAGACATGGATCACCACTGCAGCTCTGAGTTCAGCTGGAACGGTTGCTCAGAAGCATCGAGACTACTGACTGCATTCCCAGGACACAAGGGTGGTTTGATATTTGCAAATCAGTCAATGTATTACATCCCATCAATAAGAGGATAAGAACCATATGATCATTTCAATAGATGCAGAAAAAGCATTTGATCATGATAAAAAACCCTCAGAGTAGGTTTAGAGGGGAACATACCTCAACATCATAAAGGCCATATGTGAAAAACCCACAACTAACATCATACTCAATGGTGAAAAAGTGAGAGCTTTTCCGTAAGGTCATGAACAAGACAGGGATGTCCACTCTCACCACTTTTATTTAACATAGTCCTGGAACTCCCAGCCACAAGCAATCAGGAAAAAGCAATAAAGGCCATCCAAATTGAAAAGGAAGAAGTAGGGGCACCTGGGTGGCTCAGTCAGTTAAACATCTGCCTTCGGCTCAGGTCATGATCTCAGGGTCCTGGGATCGAGCCCCACATCGGGCTCCCTGCTCAGTGGAGAGCCTGCTTCTCCCTCTCCCTCTCCCTCTGCCCGCCTCTCCTTCTCCCTCTGCCCTCTGCCTGCTTGTGCTCCGTCAAATAAATGAATAAGTATTTAAAAAAGAAGTAAAACGTTCACTATTTTCAGATGACACCATACTACATAGAGAAAACCCTAAAGACCACCAAAAAACTACTAGAACTGATGAATGATTTCAGTAAGGTTGCAGGATATAAAATCAGTCTCCAGAAATCTGCATTACTATATGCCAATAATGAAGCAGCAGGTAGAGAAATTAAGAAAACTACCCCCCCCCAAAAAAAATCCCATTTACAATTGCACCAAAAATAATAAAATACCTAGGAATAAACAAAGGAGGTGAAAGACCTGTACTCTGAAAACTGTATTGATAAAAGAAATTGCAGATGACGCAAACAAAGATACTCAATGGTCATAGATTGGAAGAACAAATATTGTTAAAATGTCCATACTAGGGGAGCCTCAGTGGCGCAGTCAGCGGAGCGTCCAACTCTTGGTTTTGGCTCAGGTCATGATCTCAGGGTTGTGACATGGAGCCCTGCGTTGGGCTCTGCGCTCAGCACAGAGTCTGCCTCTCTTTTCTCCCACCACCCCCTGTGCTCACTCTCTCAAATAAATACGTTTAAATAAATATAAAAAACAAAATGTCTATACCACCCAAAGCAATCTATAGATTTAATGCAATCCCTATCAAAATACCAACAGCATTTTTCACAACTAAATCCTAAAATTTGTATGGAACCAAAGACTCTGAATAGCCAAAGCAATCTTGAAAAAGAAAAGCAAAATTGGAGGTATGACAATCCCAGATTTCAAATTATACCACAAAGCTGTAGTAATCAAAACAGTATGGTACTGGCACAAAAACAGACACATAGATCAATGGAACAGAGAGCCCAGAAATAAACCTACGATTATATGGTCAATGACTTTTTGACATAGGAGGCAAGAAATGGAAAAAATATAGTCTCTCCAACAAATAGTGCTGGGAAAATTGGGACAGCTATATGAAACAGAATGAAATTGAACCACTTTCTTACACCATACACAGAAATAAATGGATTAAGGACCTAAATGTGAGAACTGAAACCATAAAAATCCTAGAAGAGAGCACAGGCAGTCAGGTCTCTGACATTGGCCACAGCCAACATTTTTCTAGATGTCTCCTGAGGCAAGAGAAACAAAAGCAAAAATAAACTATTGGGACTACATCAAAATAAAAAGCTTCTGCACAGCAAAGGAAACAATCAACAAAACTAAAAGACAACTGACAGAATAGGAGAAGGTATTTGCAAATGACATAGCCAATAAAGGGTTAGTATCCAAAATATATAAAGAGCTATAACTCAACACCAAAAAATAATAATTAAAAAATTGGCAGAGGACATAAACAGACATTTCTCCAGAGAAGACCTCCAGATGGCCAACAGACCCATGAAAACATGCTGAGCATCACTCAGCATCAGGGAAATGCAAATCAAAACCACAATGACGTACGACCTCACACCTGCCAGAATGGCTAAAACCAAAAATACAAGAAACAGCAAGTGCCGGCGAGGCTGTGGAGAGAAAGGAACACCCTCGAGCACAGTTGATGGGAATGCAAGCTGGTGCAGCCACGGTGGAAAACAGCATGGAGGTTCCTCAAAAAATTAAAAATACAATTACCATATGATCCAGTAATTCCACTACTGGATATTTACCCAAAGAATATGAAAACACTTATTCGAAAAGATACAGGGGGGGCCTGGGGGGCTCAGTCGTTAAGCGTCTGCCTTCGGCTCAGGTCATGATCCCAGGGTCCTGGGATTGAGCCCCGCATCGGGCTCCCTGCTCCGTGGGGAACCTGCTTCTCCCTCTCCCACTCCCCCTGCTTGTGTTCCCTCTCTCGCTGTGTCTCTCTCTGTCAAATAAATAAATAAGATCTAAAAAAAAGATACATGCACCCCTATGTGTTTTATTCTTTTGAGATTTTTTTTTTCAGGTGATCTCTACACCCAGTGTGGGGCTTGAACCCACAACCCAGAGATCAATAGTCCCATGCTCCACTCTCCAAGCCCTCCAGGAGCCCTCACCCGTTTACTGCAGCATTATTTACAGTAGCCATATTATGAAAGCAGCGCAAGTGTCCCTTGACAAATGAATGAAGTTGTACACACACACAATGGAATATTACTCAGCTGTAAAAAAGAATGAAATCTTGCCATTTGCAACAACATGGATGGATCTAGAGGGTATGATGCTATGAGAAATAAGTCAAAGAAAGATAAATGCCGTATGATTTCAGCTATATGTGGAATTTAAGAAACAAAGGAAATTCAAAAAGAGACAAACCCCAAAACAGACTCTTAACTCTAGAGGGGAGGTGGGGGGGGGGAACAGGTGAGATTCCATTTACCATGAGGAGCAGAGTAATGTATAGAATTATTGAACCACTATACATCAGAAACTAATATAGCACTATATGTTACCCATGCTGGAATTTGGATTTTTAATCAATTTTTTAAAAAACGGCTGGGACGCCTGGGTGGCTCAGTTGGTTAAGCGTCTGCCTTCGGCTCAGGTCATGATCCCAGGGTCCTGGGATCGAGTCCCACATTGGGCTCCCTGCTCATCGGGGACCTGCTTCTGCCTGCCTCTGCCCCTCCCCCCTACTTGTGCTCTCTTTCTCTCTCTCTCTCTCTGACAAATAAAATCTTAAAAAAAAACAAGAATTGGCTGCAAGAGCTGGATGTCTGTCGGCTCCTGTGAGGACATGAGGCTCTCCTGTTGTTAGGCGAGTCTTGTCATGGGTGCAAAAGTAGCACATTGGCAGTTTTTTCTTTTTTTTTAAGATTCCATTCATCCATTTGTCAGAGAGAGGGAGAGCACAAGCCAGGGGAGCGACAGGCAGAGGCAGAGGGAGAAGCAGACTCCCCGCTGATCCGGGAGCCCGATGTGGGGCTCGATCCCAGGACCCCGGGATCAACCTGAGCCGAAGGCAGACACTTAACTGACTGATTGGCAGGTTTTTTTTTCTTAAAGTCTTTTAGCCTTAATTATGTTTTAAGTATTGGTATCCACTACAGCTGTTCTAGGTAATATGTAAGAATAATAAATTTCTTATTCACATTTGGTCTATTCCATGATGCTCTGCAAGGTCTGTTAGTCTTACCACCTCCGCAAGCCTGAGGACCCTTTAGGCTGTGACTACAAATATCACCAGATCCCAGCGATGCTCCACCAATATTGTCTCCACCCATAACAACTCTCCCAGTTGTTTGGGTGAACCCCTGTGAAAACCAGCGCGTGGGGACAGGAGGCAGGACAGGGCAGGCAGGGTCCCGGGAACCAGATGCTGTGACAGCACACGGGAATCATGGGTCACTGTGCATATCTCACTGTGAGAAACACTGGCCCCAAAGTCAAAGTCACAGTGGTCTTCCACGTGTTCACTGTTTTATAATTTCATGATAAAAATAAAAAGCAACTGGAGAAGCTGCATCATCTTGAGCGCTCAGACTCCTACGGCTGTAGCCAGTGGTTCCCGGAGGCTCTGAGTCCGGCGTGAGAAATGTCATCCCCGAGCGGACCCGAGATATCCAGTCTCACAGCGAGACGGCAAACAAATAGCAAAACTAACGAAGGAGTGGCGGAGTAACAAGAACTGGCCGAGAATGGGGAGCAGTAAGTCAGGAAATGGCAGAAGTGTGCAAGGTTGCTGCTGAGCACGGCTCCCCTCCCCCCTCCTGTGGCCAGCCTGTTGTCACCTTGACCCAAGTGCCCGAAGGTGGAGGAAAAGTTCCAGGGTCCTCTCCCGTGTTCAGCTCCGGTTCTGTTCCCCCCGCCTCTCCTGTCTTCTCACCTCCTGGGGGCTCCCCTGCAGGCCGTCACTGCCCAGCCTGTCCTCGGAGCTCCGCCACTGAGCCTCATCAGCTCCGAACCAAGTGCCAGAGGCCACGTCAGTGTGCTTTCTGAAACTGCATCACTGCAGAGTGGTGACATTAAAGTGTCACTTCTGTAACCCCTTCATCCCTCCCAGCACCTCGGAGCACAGATGCAAGGCCGGGGCCTCCCCACGTCCCCCCATTTCCTCGGCTCGTACCCTATCCGTCTTGCCCAACAAGGCAACCCCGCCTCAACAGGGAGGTGCTCCTGAGATGCGGCCACCAGGGAGCGGCAAGAACGCAGGGGAAGGAAGGGGGCCGCTCCCCTCCCCGCAGCCTCTGTCCTGACACGCAGTGACACACACACATTCTGCTCCCACGCTTTATTGGGACAAAGGAAGGGGCGGGCAGACCAACACCACAGACCCACCCACCAGGGGGGTCCGGACTTGAGCACCCAGCACAGCTTGAGTACGTAATAAATACAGGCAACATGGGTGGCGCGTGGGTCGAGGGGTCCATACGCAGGAAGGACACTCGAGGCCCTTCCAGTCTCGGGATCCGAGGCGCACTGGCCCAGTCCACTCACAGAGGAAGGAGGCAGAGGGGAGCGGTTTCCACTGTGCAGATGGGAAGGGAGACGTTTCCTTGTGCAGGGGGGGGAGAGGAGAGAGATGGAGGGAGACTCCTTTTCACATTTCGAAGAAGAGCAGATTTCACCTTACAGATGGCACGAGAGGGAAAAAGGAAAGTTGGTTTCCCATTCGCAGACATGGCCGTGGGCAAGGGGAAGAGTCATTTTGCGGCGGGGCAGACACTTCTGCGGCCTTCGGTGTGCACAGGTCCTTGGCCCCGGGGCCGTTCCATTCCCAGGGCGCAGGAGGGAGAACGGACGGGACAGGGGCTCGGCCTAGAGGACCAGAGAGGTGTAGCCCACGGGCACCAGCCCCTCCGCGCCATCCCGCCCACAGCGGAGCCAGTCCTCGTCCACGGTGGCGACCACTCGCAGCACCTCCCCGCGCCTGAAGCTGAGCTGGTCGGGTCCCGCCGCCGTGTGGTCGCAGAGCGCGCGGACGGCCCTGCAGGGAGCCAGGGGATGGGCTGGGATGAGCGAGGTGGGCACCCAGCCGTCCCCGGCGCGCCTTCCCCGCCGCGTGGGGCCAGTGCTGACCGGGCTCCGGCAGAGGCGCGGGGACTATCCATCAAGCGTGGGTTCTACTGGGGCCCTGCCGAGCTCCAAAGCTGGCGGTCGCCGCTTATCTGACCCCACCCACGTCCTCTGGGCCGTCAAATCCGACCCGTGCAAACTAAGCGACTTATCTGAACCCTCCCAGCCAGGCCTCCTCTGGGCCTCCTCGGGGGCAAACGCACCACCTTCCCCCCAGGGGCTGCTGGCAGACCCTGCATCGCCCCCAAAACTCGTTTGCCCCCCGCATCCCCACCACTCCGTCCACCCTCTTCTTCATGTCCACTGCTGCCACCCTCCTAGGGCGGCATCCTCACTCTCTGGACCACACCACGGGGTCTGGTCCCCTCTCCCCGCCCCATCCCTCCTGGCCTGCCTGCCCCGGGCCCCTTCTCCACCCTGAGATCAGAGATCCTTCTAAAACACGGGCCAGCATTTCATCCCCGGGCAGAAGACCCTTCACGGGCTCCCAGGGCCTCCACCCTGAAGTCCGGTGCCTTAACCGACCTGCTGAGGCCTCCAGCAATCCATCACCACCACCGACATCCTCACCCCAGACCCGAGCAGGGCACAGTTCCTCACCTGCCACACCCGGGCCTCGATGCCCCACCCGCCCCATCACCAGGCCTTCCCTGAGCCCCCAGACCTGGCCTCCCTGCCCAGAGTAACCACCACACACTACTGCGCATCTGCTCGCTGGAACCTTCTCTGGGCCACAAGCTCCAGGAGGGCACGGGCCCCGGGCGTTTGCCCTCCTGTTCCCTCCCGCGGTATCCTACTGGGCACATAGGACTTGAAAAACACCGTCAAAGGAAGGAGAAGTCAGGAAACCTAATTCAGTGGACTGAGACCAGCCAACTGAAGCCAGACTCCAAAGCAGAAGCGGCCCCTGGTGTCAAACCTGAGCAGGCCGCTCCAGGGGACACCCGCAGACACTCGGCCCGAGGCTTCCCGCTCCCTCAGGGCCCTAACGGAGCGGGGTCACCGCCTCGTACAGGGAACAACACAGGCCCGGAGACGAGAGCTTCACGCCAACAACGGGACGAGCGCTATCCGACCTCGCAGCTCCCAGCCTTCCACGCCGCTACCCACCCCTGCCCCCTGTAAACTCGAAATGCACCCCCCACCTGTGGGTCTGCTCCAGGCCGGCGCCGGAGGCCTCAAGCTCCTCAGGAGGCGAGAGAGGCTCGGTAGGTGCCCCCCGCTTCACCAGAGCCAACACACTCACTGTCGGGGGCAGCCAGCTGGACGGTCTCCTGGAGAGAACACGGGGTCACAGAGGTCACCCGACCTCCAGGGAAGGACCCAAGGACCCAGGACTTTGGAGGCAGGAAGAGGCTGAAAGGCCTGATTCCAAAGAGGTCAGGAGGGGGTCACTGCTGAGGGCCCTTCAGGGTGATTAGGGAGGTGGCGACACCGAACACCAAGAGGGGCGTATGGAAGGTCACACCCAGGGACAGGAATCAGCACCGTTTTTCTTTTTGTCAAGGGCCGCACAGGAGATATTTCTGGCTTTGAGGACCCAGAGGCTGAACGGGGCGAGTCACGCTCGCTCCCGCAGCAAAAGAACAACCAAGGCCGCGGACCTCAGGCCTAAGCGATCCCTGCAAGGCCAAGCGGGGGTGACTGGGGCGCTGAGGAGGGGACCGGCTACCCCAGTACCTGGACTTCCCGGTTCCTCCGTCAGTTTCCGTGAGGCCCCCGGGCACTCCAAACAGCCTCCCCAGCCACACGCCTCGGCCCGGGGCGGCGTCCTCTGCGGGCACGGGCCTCTCCCGTGGGCCTCCAGCCGCCGTCCGAGGACCCCACGACCTCCACCGGGGAAGAGGGAAGCCCTCGGCGCCCCCGGAGGCGTAGACCCGGGAGGCCTGGGTCAGCTGCTCCCACCAGCTGCCTGGCGTGGGGGCGCCGGCGGGAGCCGAAGGGCCCGGAGGGGTCTCCCCGGAAGCCCCCCGAAGGCTCTGGGCCAGCCGCCCCCCCCAGTGCAGCACGGCGTGCACCGTCTGCCGCAGGGCGGGGGGCGAGCCCGGGGCCGAAGCGGCGGGGGCCGGGCCCAGGGGCAGGTGGTGCTGGTGCTCAAAGAGCAGGTCCAGGTGGAAGGTGAGCACCGACAGCGGCTGCAGCAGGAGCAACAGCTCCGCGGACAGGGCCGGGCAGCCACCCCGAGCCACGGACAGGAATCCCGTGGGCAGGTACAGGAGGGACAGCAGGCCTGGGGACGAGCAGGCGGCCGTCAGCGCCCCCGCCCCCGCCCAGCCTCTGGCTCTGCTGGCAGCTGGGGGGACGAAGCACTGAATGACAGGAAGTGGGGGCGCCCTGCAGCAACACGGTGTGGGGGTGCGCTAGCCTCACCCAACGAGGCCCCAAGGATGAGACGCGTCCCTGAGGGGGCAAGGGGGAGACGGCAGAAGGAGGCAGGAGGCCCTGGGGCAGGAGAGCCCGGGAGGCAGGGGAAGAAGGAAGAGGAGGATAAGCGGACTCTGGAGGTTTGGGGGAGGATATGGGTCTTTCCTGCTGTGGGGCAAAGGGACGCACTAAATGTGTGCGGCACAGAGTAATGCAAGTGGACACGGGGATCGAGGTCACTCTGGCTTCGCTGGGACCAGCAGCGGAGACAGCGCGCCCCTCCCTCCCTCCTAGGCTGGCAGCCCCCGTGCCCTCCGGCGTCTGACCTGCATCCTCCTGGAGGCTGGAAAACCACAGCTCCAACTGCTTCGTGCTAGGGGAGAGAGGACAGCGCGGGCTCGGGAGGGCGCAGGACGGGGGACGAGCTTCCAGGAGGGACAAGGCCACCAGCACCGGGCCCCTCCCGCCCGTGACACCCGTGCGGGCCCCAGGCCGTGGGAGGGGCGCCAGGGGAGCGGCCACTCACTTGAGGAGGCCCAGGATGAAGGCGTGAAAGCGGCTGCGGCTGCTGCTCAGCGGGGCCAGGCGGCTGACCTGGCTGTACAGGGTCCCCAGCGCGCGGCTGCCGGCGCCTGCGGACACCGCGCTCTGAGCCCGGCCCAGGCCCGCCCGGCGCCCCCGCCCGCGCCCCGCCCGCGCCGCACCTGGCTTCACCGACGCCTCCACCACGCTCCAGGGGCTGGTCCTGCGCTGCCCAGTGATGAGATCCTTCCGGAAGGGCTTCAGCCCGTCGGCCACCAGGGCGTGCAGGGCCGGACAGAGGGTGGTCAGCACCAGGTGCCCCACATCTGGGCTCAGCCGGCTGTCCCCCAACTGGGCCTGGGGGCGACACAACGGACCTGTCCCGGGCGCCGGCGGCCGCCTCCCCGCCCCCCGTTCGTGCGGCCCCAGGGCCTCCGCAGCGGCACCCTCACCTTCTGAACCAAGTTCCGGGCGGCCCCAAAGTGCGAGATGATCTTGTCCACCGAGGCGCTCACGGCTATCAGGAGCCCTGCGAGGGGCGGGCACGGAGCGCGCGTCGGTGCGGCGCCCGTGCCCGCGCCCACCCCAGGGCCCCGGGGCACCCAGGCTCCCGCAGGCCGGCCCCGGAGCCGAGGGCCCAAACCAGCAGCAGCTGACCTGGTGGAAGTCGGGGTCAGGAGTCCGGGCGCCCTACCTTTCTTCTGCTCCTGCAGCTGGCCCGTCCCGCTCTGGGCTTCTGCCATCCACCGTCGCTGGGCCCCGGGGGCGCCGGCGAACGACCGGGAACTCCGGGCTGGGGTGAAGGAAGAACGCGGAAACGCTCACGACGGTGACCCGAGGACGCCGGGCTGGCGCACAGGGCGCCCCAGGGCCCGCAGCGCCGCGGGCCGAAGCGAGCAGGGACAGGGCCCCGGCTGGGTGGGGCGCCCCGCACTCGCCGTCCCCTCCCCCTCTCGGGCCGGGCGGCGACCTCCGCCCCGTCTGCCCCGGGCGGGACGCCGCGCGCCCCGCCCGCTGGGCCCGTGGAGGGGGGGCAGCCGCGGGAGCACGTGGGGGGCCGGGACCAATGGACGGACAGCCAGACAGACCGGCGGGAGTGGGAGGAGACGCGGAGGGAGAGGCGACCCCGGGGTCGGGAGGCTGGGAGGCGCGGGCGTGGGCCCACCCGAGTCCGGCGCCCGCTTCTCCCCCACCCTCCCGAGCGAGGCGGGGGCCAGGCCCCAGCGCCCCCCACGCCCCGGCACCGCGCAGGCCCCGGGCCGTGCACTTGCTGGCACCCCCTCAGCCCGCGCCCCCCACGCCCGGGCCTCGAGGCCCAGGGCCCAGCCCCGCGGCGGGGGGCGGGGCCAGAGGCCCCCCGCTGGCGGGCGGGGCCGCGCCGCCTCCCCGAGGACGCTGGGGGCGGAGGTCCGCCGCGGGGGGCGCGGCGACCCCCGCGGGCTGGCCCGGGTCCGTCTTACGTAGCCTGGGCGGAGGCGGCGGGCTCCTGGTCCGGCGGGGGCCCTTCGGCGGGCGCGGCGGCGGTGGCAGCGGGGGGGCGGGCACCTGGCGGGGCGGGGGGGCCGCGGCGGGGAAGGCGCTGCTTCTGGGAAAGAGCGGGGACAGCAGCAGTGCCAGCTCGGGGCTGGCCAGGCAGGGCAGGGCCCCCCGAGCCGGGGGCGAGTGGGCGCCCACCGGGGACAGGCGGACGGGCAGCAGCGGCTTCTGCGGGGGCCTCGGCGCGCCCAGCTGCCGCAGCCCCGCGCGGGGCGGGCCGGCCGGACGCGCCGGGAGCGGGGTCCCCGCCGCGCCCGCGCCCTCCAGCAGGGGGCGCGCGGCGGCCGCGGACCGCGGGGCGGGGGGCGGGGGCGGCGGGGGGAGGCCGGCTGCAGCGGGGGCGGGGGCGGGGCGGCGGGGGCGGGGCGGCAGCCAGGCGGGGCGGGCGGAGAAAGAGGGAGCAGAGAGTTAGTGCCGTAGCCCGGCGGCCCCCCAGGGCCCCTCCCGGAGCGCTCGCCGGCGGCGGGGGGGCGGGCGGCACAGACGGAGGGGGCGGGGCGGGCAGGGGGCGGGGCCGAGGCCGCAGCTCGGCCCCGCCCCGCCCTCCCCCCCCCCGCGGCTCCCCGCGGCCGCTTACCCGCACGGCCGGCCTGCGCGCCCGACTCCTCGGGCTCCCGGGCGGCGGGGGCCTCCCGGCCCGCCGCGGGGCTGCCCGCCCTGCCCTCCTCGGGCGGCCGCTCTGCGATGGGCTGCAGCCCCGGCCGGTTCTTCCTTCTCCGCGGCGGCACGGGCGGGGGCGGGGGCCGGGGCGGCACCAAGGCCCAGCCGGCCGGAGGGTCCCGGGGCGGCACCGGCGGGGGCGGGGCGCGGCTCCGGGAGCGGAGCTCCTTGAAGGTGGTGACTTCCCGGGGCGGTGCCGGGGGGCCGCCCAGCGAGCCGCTGGGGGGCAGCTCGCTGTCGGGCGAGAAGACGATGAGCCAGTCGCTGCGGTCTTTCTTGACCTGCGGCACCAGGGGCAGCCCCGGGCCCCGCTTGCGCTTCTGGGCCAGCTCGTGGAAGGACGTGATCGTCCGGCGGGACGCCGGCTCCTCGCTGACGTCACTCCGCCACCCCGCATCTGTTTTCGAGCGGCAGTCAGTTGTTCCTGTGCTGCTTTTCCAACTGGAGTCGAGTTTTCCGGGTTCCGTTTTCCAGCTAGAGTTAGTATTCCCACTGATTGTGCAGCCGGAGTTATTGTTCTCCGTGGTTTTCCAGCCCGCGTCAGTTGTCTCCCTGTCGATTTTCCAAATGGGGTTGATTTTCCAACTGGGCTCGGTTCTCCCAGCGTCGGCTTTCCCATCATCCGCCTCTGGGAGCTCGGAGGCAGGGAGGTCCTGCTCCCCACCGTCGTCCTCTTCCTCTAGCCCTGGGGAAGCGGGGTCCTGGCAGGTGGTCAGGGCGTTGCAGTTGGAGTCCAGGCCAAGGCCCGGTGGGGAGGATGCTCCGGAGCAGGAATCGGGCGAGCAACAGAAGCTGTCCGGAGAGCAGGCGCCAGGGCCTGCGGAAGCCAGTGGGGATCCCTGCTCCAGGGGGATGATGCTGGGCTGAGGGTGGATATCCTCGTCGCCAGGGAGGCCCCGCGAGTACACCGAGATGGGGGACTCATCGGGACTAAGATCGGAGCAGGAGCTGAGAGAAGAGGAGCAGCCCGGGTCCGAGGGAGAGGCGGCCCCCTCTTCCTCCTGTGCTAGGTCCTGCCGGTTTTCTAAGCCTGGCCCGTGCTCCTGGCAGCATCGGCAGGGCACAGCTGGGCTGTTGGAATTGGCGTCCACCAGGGCCCCGCTGCAGGGCCCCCGGCTCTCCTTGCCCCCGGTGTCCCCGGGGGGAGGGGATGTGCTCGAGGGCCCCTCCCGGAGCTCAGGGCGGCGGGACAGGTGCAGGCCCAGGGAGACATGCTGGAGGTGGATGTGGTTGAGGTTGCAGAGTAAAGCCCTCTGAGGGGACAGCATTGTGCAGGCGACGACGGGGCGGCCTCGAGAATCAGGAGGATCGGGCCTCTCACACCCGCCTACCTGGCAACCGCAGCTGCAGACCTGGAAGACAGGGAGAGTGATACCCAGCCAGAGAGGACGCGGGCCGCCAGAAGGACACCGAGGTGACGGACAGCTGCAGCGCGCATGAAAGGCGCCGGCCGCTTTGGACGATATTTAAATGAGACGCAAATGTCCATCGACTGACCCTTAATTTCCACTGCAGTGTTTGCAGGTGGAGCCGAAGGGAGCCCCCCGGGACTGGGGCGGGGAGGGTCAGAGAATGCGGCTGCGCTCTGGATCTCCGTGGAGGTGCGGGGGCTTGAAAAAGGATGGGGCCTAGAATGGAGCCCCGGATCCTCTCTGCTGCAGTCTGGCCCTGCCCCGCCCCCCCTCCCCACTTCCCTCGCCTGCCCTTCGCTCCCAGAGGAAGGGGCCGAGGGAGGCCCCGCCCAGATGCCCCGAAACGGGGTGGGGCGGGGGAGACGCGTCTGGCTGGCTAAATGCAGGAGAGGGGCGGGCGTGGGGGCAAAGGCCGAGCATCCGTCAGCGAGTCAGGTCCGCGGGGCAGGTGGGCCAGCCGACCCCGGCTCGGACCCTGCGCTTGCCGCTCTCCCCGCGCTTGTCTCCGTCACCCAGGCGCCACCCCACTCCTCCCCTGTGCGATTTTACTGCCCCCCTCTCCCGCCCCACCTGGCGGGCCCCGAAGCGTCTATCCACACCCATGGCCGAGCCCCCCTCACCAGGGTCCTCCTGCAAGCGCCGCAGCTGGGCTCGTCCACGACTCCCAAGGTCCCCGCCGGACCGCGCCGACTGGAAGGGGGGCGCTAGGACAACCCGCCGGCGCTGCGCAGCCGCGCCCCTTCACGCATGGGCGGGGCGGGGCCCGGGCCCAGCCCCCACCGCTTGACGTCGTGCGTGTCACCACCCGGGCCGGCCCGCAGCTTTCGGTGCCGAGGGGTCCTGAAGGCAAGCCCCAGGTCCCGCCTTCCGCGGCCACCCCCAACCCTGCCCGTTGCGGACGGCGCTGCGCCCCCGGCTAGCACAAGCAGCCACAGAACCACACGCAGCTTCGACAATTTATTGAGAGGCCCCCTCCCGCCCACGCAGTCTGCAGGTCACTTTTTCCTCTTGTAGATCTTGTGCGCCAGCGCCAGGAAGATGGCGGGGGGCAGGGGCGAGGCGCACTGCTCGATGAGGCCCATCAGGTGGCGGTAGCTGTCCTCCTCATACTGCGTGAACACGGCGGGCAGGCCCAGCTCCTCGTACAGCGCCTTCACGCGGGCCACCTTCTCCGCCTCCTTCTGCCCGTAATTCTCCTGCAAGGGGCGGGAGGCAGGGCAGTCGGCTCAGCCCCGCCCAGCACGCCCGACATCCGTACACTCCAGCCTCCAGCGTCGAGGGTCCCGGAGGGCCCGCGACCTGGAACTGCCCCCTCCCCGCCGCACACGCTCCGAAACCGGCTCGGGCCTCAGTTTCCTCTGCCCGCCCCTACCGCCGCCGGGGCCGGCTAGCTCTCTGCGGGAAGCTGTCGTGCGCATCGGAGCATGTCGGGCGGCTTTCCCGGCCTCCCCCCACTCGAGATCCCTGTGGCACGTGGCAGACAATGTCTGCTGATGCTGCCAAACGTCCCCACCCGGCTGACGTCCTTGCTCTGGCCCGCTCCTGGGAGCTCGGCGATCCGCGGCCTCCCGGGCACCTGAAGGAGCTGACGCTGTTCCGGAGAGGCCCGCTGCAGACACTGAACCACCAGCCAGCTGCATTTGTTGTCCTGGATGTCTGTGCCAATCTTGCCTGTCACACTGGGGTCCCCAAAGAGGTCGAGGTAATCGTCCTGGGCAGGGGGCAGAGTTGGACAAATGAAGAGACCCCAGGGCAGGGCCCTAGGGCAGTTGTGGCCTGCTCCCTGCCCATGCCTTCCTACCTGAATCTGAAAGAACTCCCCCATCTCCAGCAGGATCTTCTTGGCATTGGCATGCTCCTTCTCCCCACTGATGCCCGCCTACAGTGAAAAGGGGATCTATAAGCCAAACACCACGGGCGCCTTCACTCTCCTTGCTGCATCTCCCAGGGCGCCCTGACGCAGCCCCCAAATCCTCTCCCCTCTCCGTTCAGACATCCCTGGCTTCCGGGCTCCAGGACATCTGGGTGGTCTGACCTCCAGCCCACCTCCTTCGGCGAGGCCCTCCGGTGTGAGCCAGCAGGGACGAAGTCAGCTCTGGAGGCTGGCACGTGCCCAGCCCCTGACTCACTCTTCCAGCGCCTTCTGCTTCCTCCAGCTTCTTCCCGATCAAAGGGGAACTTGGAGAAGCGAGGTCAGGGCGGGCAGGAAATCCCACCGCCTGCCTTTGGACCCGGTCTTCTTCCTCTCAGCGTGAACTTCCTCCCCCCTCCCATCCAGACCCAGATGGAGGACGGGCTGGCCACTCGCATAGAACTTCACAAAAATCCAAAGGAGGGAACTTCACCATCGTACAGCTGAGAAGACATCCTCAGACCTTAAGTAACTTGCCCAGGGTCACAGGCCACACAGTGGGGGCAGCAGACTGTCCAAAGTTGTCTGCTTTGTGCCCTCTGTCCAAAAGCCCCATCAGTGGGCAACAAGGGGCAGGAGACTCACTCACCATGTACATGGCAGCCGCCACAGGAAGATAGAACGAGTAGAAAGCGGTCTTGTACTTGACAATAGATTTGTACCTGAGTAGGGGGAGAAGGTAAGGTCCTCAGAAGGGCAGTGCCCAGCAGAGCCCTACCTCACTGGCCAGACAGTTACCCCGTCCCTCACCTCTTTTCAGTGAATCTGCCAAGATCCACATTGCCCTGGGGGGCTGTGATGAGGTCCAGGGTCTGTCCGATCTCGGTCTGATAGGAACTCTAAGGAGGAGGAAGATGGCCCATCAGCTGGGCTTTCTCTGGGGCCAGGAAACCCTGGAATCCAGGGCCCCGCAGCCCACAGCACGGGCAGAGAGAAAGGCAGTGAGAGGTGGAGGGCCCACATGCACACAGACATAGCGCTTTCTCAGCCCTCCTTCCCGCCTCGAGGACACGGGGAAGCCCTCTCTGCCGCCGCCCTGCCCAGCACCTTGGCCCACTCTGCCCCTTCCAGGCAAACCTAGCTATCCCCCGGGCCAACGGCCCACGGCGCACCTGCAGGAAAAGCTCAATCAGGCTCAGGTAATAGGGCTGCTCCCGACAGCAGAGCTTCAGCAGGCGGTAGATGCAGGCTTCCAGAAGCAAAGCATCATTGACGGCATCCAAACCTATGCCTGGCTGGCAGGGGCACGCAGAAAAACAAGCCCTCAGTCTCGGCCACTCTGAACACCTCGGTATGCTCTGTGCACCAGCTCCCGGGGGCCTGTCCCGTGCCCACCGCTACCTTCCCGCCCACTGTACCTTCTGATACCAGCAGATCTGCCCCCGTCGGGTGAGGGACGAGTCCATGATGTCGTCGGACACCAGCAAGAAAGCCTGCAGCTAGGAGGAGAAGGCACAGTGGAATCAGACCCTTGGGGCTCCTCACTATAGAGCTCCTTCAACCAGCAACAGAGCTGCTACCGTTGCTCATCACCGAGCGAGGACGGAAGTCAGGCCAGCGAGCGCGAGGGCTTCTGTTCTGTGCTGTGGGACTTAAGGAAATTATGTGACCTCGCTGGTTCAGGCTTCCCAACGGTAACATCAAAGACTCCGCCAGATCTCAGACATCTGTCCCCTCACAAGCAGCCCTAGACAGTCCTGGTGTCAGGGAGGCGATGAAGCATTGCGTCCGCTACTCTTCTTCTGCCAAGAACCTCAGTGAATACCTGAGACTTCTTCCTGCAGTGTGACTTTCCGGGACTTCTGCAATAAAAGGAGGCTGTTCCTGTGTCGCCCTGAGGCGCTCCGCTTACACACGCCAGTGCCCAGGACAGAGCCCCACCTCGAAGCTCATTTAGGGGTGCAGCGCTAATAGGACAGAACTGCAGTCTGACTCGGTCACGCTCAGCCACGGGTCTTAAACACGCAGCCACACCAGCGTCAGCCGCGGGCCTCTCTTCTAGGTGCTAGGCCACCTCAGGGTCCCAGAACGGGCTGGTTTTCCCAGCAGACTGCCAGGACATTTGCCCCCCTGGCATTCCCAGAGCCAAGCCCAGCACTAGCCCCAGAATGGGTGTGTCCTAAATGCCTATTTAATGAACGTGAGACACTGTCACGTACCCTGTGAGACTTCCTGCATTTAGGCTACACCTTCCGAGCCTTTAAAAACAGCTTTTCAGGACGTGGTTTTTAATCTTCACTCCGTCCTGATCTGTGCGTGTGCGCTAGCGGGTCTGCCTTGCCTGGAGCACCCGACACTGCCCATCGGCTCTGGCGTGCAGAGTGCGGAAGGGACTGCGGCGGTCACTGCTCTTGTTCCCAGTGAATCCTTGGGGAAGGAGGCACCCATCTGCATCTTTACCTCTGACCACACGCTGGGCAGGGTCTGGGCTTTCCACACCGGAGGCATGTGTTTTATTATGAGTGTTCACTTGGTTCCGCTAAGCCACTGGTCCACTGTCTCTCCCACCTGGTTTCAACCAGCACCACTCAACCAAGACAGTCTCCGAAGAGCATCATTCCTGGTGTCCCTCAACCTCCTCTGCCCCACAGCAGTGGTTCTTAACCCAAATGCACTTTCTATTTATTAGGGGAACTTAAAAAAAAAGAATACCAGTGTCAGAGTCACCCCAGATCAATTAAATGAGAAATCTAGCCACAGTATTAGTCAATTACGGTAGAGGGACTATTCTAAAGATTAAAGATTGAAGAACGACCAAATACGGTACATTATTCTTGATTGGATCCTAGATGTTTAAAAACAAAACAAGGGCGCCTGGGTGGCTCAGTCGGTTAAGCGTCTGCCTTCAGCTCAGGTCACGGTCCCGGGGTCCTGGGATCGAGCCCCGCGTCGGGCTCCCTGCTCAGCGGGGAGCCTACTTCTCCCTCCCCCTCTGCCTGCCACTCCCCCCACGCTTGTGCTCTCTCTCTGTCAAATAAATAGAATCTTTAAAAAACAAAACAAAACAAAGCCAACTTAGAACAGACATTTTGGGGAGAATTAGGAATATTTAAATCTGGAATATACATTAGGTAATATTACTGGTGCTATGGTCTGAATGTGTCCCCCCAAATGTTGAAATCCTAACCATCAAAGACGATGGTATGAGGTGGTGGGGCCTCCAGGGCCCTCCTGACGGACGCTCTGGAGCTGCCTGGCCCCTTGCACCACCAGGGGCTGTGCAGGAAGGTGCTGCTGAGCCAGAAGAGCCCCCCCCCCCCCCCCAGCCATGCTGGGACCTCGATCTTCGACTTCCAGCTTCCAGAAGTCTAGGAAATAAATTTCTGTTCTTTATAAGCTACGCGGTGTGTGCTATTTTGTTGTAGCAGCCCAAGTGAGCCAAGACAGACGGGACAATGGCACTGTGCTCACGCAGGTGAATGGCCTTGTTCCTAGGAGGTAAACGCTGAAACAGATAATAAGAGGTTGAAGGACAAGAGGCAGGAGGAGAAAGACAAAAGCAGAAACTGTAACCAAAGTCACCCAAGTGAAAACAATGGCGGACACAGCTCAAAAGGCATCTTGGGGAAATGTCAGCATTGCAGCCATGTTTAAAAATCCCCGAGCACTCCCTGGTGAACCTACGGGGCGGCTAGAAGTCAGGACACTTCACTCGACCAGGTGACCCGCCCTGGCCCCAGAGCTCTGATCCTCTGCTCTGCCGGGATCCTCCTGGCCTCCCTGCCTTGCCTGGCGTCTGTGCATATGGGCTCCTCGGTCCCCCAGGGCCCTGTCCCCCAGTGATGCCACTGTCCCTTTACCTCCTTGGAGGCAAATCCCTCTTCCCCAACCCCATCTCACTTACAAGCTCCAGACTGGAATTTCCAACACCCACAGGCCAGACACTTCCACCTGCACTGCCCGGGTCGAGAAGGCAGCGTGGCTGACCCTGAGCACGTCACACCCTCCCTTGAGGCAGCTGCCCCTTTCCACAGGCCAGGTCCTAAGTGCCTTCCCTTCTGAGCTCACTGCCACCGTCCTCGGGGCCTGGCTCCCCTCCTAGAATCCAGTCTCCTTGTCACTAATGAAGCTTTTAGGCTAGGCCAGGAAACCATACCCCTTTAAGGGGCAAATGAGCTGGGTACGGGAGACAAGGACACACGGGGACTGGAGCAAAGCAGAGAGACAGAGCCACACAGGAGCGCCCATGCCCCACCTTGCGGAAGGGTTTATGATTCAACATCAGCCAGTTGATGCTGCGTGGGACCCTGGGCGCAGATCTAGCAATTTCCCAAGTGATGTCAGAAACCTGGGTTTTTATGTGACAGCTCTTCTTTCCTAAGTTTAGGGCACTTCATTTTCTTTTTTTTTTTTTTTTTTAAAGATTTTATTTATTTATTTATTTGATGGAGAGAGAGACAGCGAGAGAGGGAACAGAAGCAGGGGGAGTGGGAGAGGGAGAAGCAGGCTTCCCACCGAGCAGGGAGCCCGATGTGGGACTTGATCCCAGGACCCTGGGATCATGACCTGAGCCGAAGGCAGCCACTTAATGACTGAGCCACTCAGGCGCCCCTAGGGCACTTCATTTTCAAAAACTATCGGTGGGCTGCAAGTTTTCTTTTCTTTTCTTTTCTTTTTTTAAAGATTTTATTTATTTATTTGAGAGAGAGAGAGCACATGAGAAGGGGGAGGGTCAGAGGGAGAGGCAGACTCCCCGCTGAGCAGGGAGCCCGATGCGGGACTCGATCCTGGGATTCCAGGATCGTGACCTGAGCCGAAGGCAGTCGCTTAACCAACTGAGCCACCCAGGCGCCCGGGCTGCAAATTTTCAATCTCTGCTTTAGAACATCCTCTGGAAGAACTGTCACTCTGATAGTTACCCTCTGCTCAGAGGAAAGAACTGACTCCTTTATGCCCAGTCCCAAGGCCCTGGTCCACAGCTTAGTTTATAGACTAAATACATACCTACTGGCAAAGAGGTTCCCCACATTTGTTAACTCTTAGAGTAAATCACTGTCTAAACTTGACTACTAATGGACAGAAACACAGGGAGAAATTCGTTTCAAGCTCATCCCTCCCCTTCCCCCCAGGACACCCCCACCCTAGGAAAACCTCTGCTTCTCCTGCCTTTCCCTTGTCCCTCTTACCAGTTCCACACACCAGCCCACAGTCAGGGCCCGCCGGAGACTATCAGCATCCTGCTTCCTTGGCTCTACCAGCTCCTGAAATGCTATCAGCACAGTCAAACCCCGCTGGTACTTGCCTCCAATCGCATTGTACTCCAAGACCTGGGGGCAAGGGAAGACGGAAAAGGCACCAGGTTCCGCAGAGCACCTACTCTAAACATTTTTCCCTGCCCTCTCCCGCTTCCAACCCGGACTGGATTTTAACCTCCTCAGGCCCCACTCCTCCTCCCGTAACCTCTGGAATTGCGACTCTTGGCTTCTTCCCCCAAATCCTGGGGCACCACTGGAAGAGTCCCCCCACCCCCAGGCTCTCTCTGCATGGTCTTCCTCAGTACATTTTTTTCTTTTAAGTAGGCTCCATGCCCAACATGGGGCTTGAACTCATGACCCTGAGATCGAGAGTCACACACTCTACTGAGCCAGCCAGGTGCCTCAATCCTCAGTAAATTTAAAGGCTCCATACTGCACATTAAAATCTGCTCCCAAGCCCAGAATAGGCTTGAACCCAGGGAAAACTTTGTACATGCCATGGGAATGGCTGGCACGTTCAGGTTTCTCCCTCCCAGGTTCCAGCCTCATCCCCACCTCTCCTAGACTTCCCAGCCACCTCCTCCTACCCACAGTGCAAACCATCTGCAAATGAAAAGCCTTGCTCACTGCATGAAAGACAAGGTCCCCAAAGTTGGCCAGAAGAGAGCTCAGGAGGGGACCTGGTGGTATCTCTTCCTGCTGGGAGCTCTCCTTTTGCCTTCTGCTGCCCTGCTGTCCACCAGCTCAAATGCACTGGGAAAACCTCCCTTTTAATCTCCACCCCCGTATAGGCAAACCTTTTCCTCGGTTCTCCTCAGACAAATGAGAGTATTTATAAAAAGAATTACTAGATACCCCAAAATAATAAAAAAAAAAAATTAGGCAACTCAAATATCCCAGCCAAATTTCCTGCCCTGGAGCAGAGATTTCTTTTTTCTTTTTTTGATTTATTTATTTATTTTAGTGGGGAGGGGCAGAAGGAGAGGGAGACAAAGTCTTAAGCAGAGCCCATCACGGGGCTTGATCTCACGACTCAAGAGTTCACGACCTGAGCCGAAACCAAGAGTCGGAAGCTTAACTGACTGATCCACCCAGGTGCCTCTGGAGGAGAGTTTCTGATGATGCCCAGCTTCCCCTGAAGCTCCTCAGGCTGCTCCCTCCCAGCTCCCTGACAAAGTAGCTCTTAAGGACTTCTGGAGACCTAATTCCCTTTCTCAACAAAATCAAAGACTTAGCAGGTTTTAGGCCTTCACCCCCAGGGGCACAGAAAGCAGTCCGTGTGGCTTGCCTGAACCATGAGGCAGGAGTGATGGGCTGAGTAATTATCCCTGCTCAGGCCCTGCTCCCTCCAGAGGAGACCCAGAGTCACTCAGGTAAAAGCCTGCCCCTCCTCCCACCCCAGTGTCAAAGGTCCCCCAAACACCACAGCTGGATCCCACACATATAGAGAATGCACTTCAGATTCAGTCTCCGAAGTCACCAATCCTTCACCTCCTTGAGCCGGGCAATGGCGTCTCCCGTCTCCGGGTGGCCCACGCCATCCTCGGTCAGCACCTTGACAATCTGGGAGAAATGCTGGATGAAATCCTGCTTTGCTTGGGCATAAGGGTCCAATTTCTGGTCTCCATTCATTCTGAGGGAGGAGTAAAGTGCTCTGAGGAGAGGAAAGCCAAGTCAGAAACCTGAGCAGCTGCTCCCCTCCCCAAGGCCCCTCACCCCCACCACACTCACCGAGGCTCCTCTGTCCACGCTTGGCACCAGCAGCGGGCACTGTGCCAGGCCCCCAGGACTGGGCACCCGTGCACCAGGGAGGGCCGCTGAAGGGGACCCAGCCACCTCTCCCGGGGCGCCCAGCAGGGGGCTGGCAGCAAGAGGACCCCCACAGATCTCAGCCAGCGGGACAGGGGCATCACGGGGGTGGCATAGGGAGGGGGCACCGAGCACTCCCTGCAGGGGCAAGCACCAAAGGCAGATGCACGGTGGCGGCTCCCCAGGTCACCCCCACCACCCTTTTACCTCGGGGCCCAGAATGCACCGGTCTCTTCTGAGCTGAGCCCGAGGGCATTTCCAGAAAGAAGGAAACGCAAAGAACAAAAGTTCGGCTGGCTGACTGAAAGTCAACGGGTCGCACTTAACACAGTGCGCCCTTAAAACAACTCAGCGCCACCTAACTTTCTCCGTCTACCGTCAACTCCTGCAGGGAGCCTCTGGAATCACCACTCTCTTGGCTTCTTCCCCCAAGTCCTGGGGCACAGCTGGGAAAGTCCTGACTAAAGTACCTGAGAACCAGGGCCTGGGAGGACCCTTAAAGCGCCCTATTTTATGGAGGGCCAGCTGAGGCTCCAAGACGTGGGCGGGTCTCCCCTGGCGGGCGGGGACGGGGCTGTGCAGGCTCGGGGTTATCCCGAGAGGAGGAGGGCGGCCGGGGAGGCTGCGGGCTCACACAGCCGGAAGACCCGCCGGCCGGGCACACCGGGCCCCAGTGCGGGGCGGGGGGGCTCCTGCGCCCCCAGTACTACCACGGAAGTGCGGCTGAGGCTCCCCCCGCGGCCCCAGTCCCGGCCGGAGACCTCTCTCACCTGCTGCTGGATCCCGGCTCGAGGTCCAGTCTTAGCGGGGAACTCCTGAAAGCCGCTCCGCTCGGCGCGCGGCCCTCTGGGTCCGGTAGTTCCCGAGCTCCCTTCCCTCCAGACAGAAAGGCCTCATCGGACTACAGTTCCCGGCGTGCCGCGGGAGGGACAGGACGACGCGATCTAGCGCGAGCCGGGTGGGCGGAGACGAGCCGCGCTGATTGGCTGCCTCCCCTCGTGTGAGCATGGGGCCCTGTGCCGGACAACCAATGGAAGGGCTGCGCCCAGGGCCGGAGGAGCAAGACTGGGCTGACGACGGAGGCGGGACGAAGGCTCCTACTCTGGCTCCAGCTGCCGCCTTTACTACACAGGTTAATTACCTGTATCCCCCTGGGCAGTTGGGTGGCGTTAAAAATTCCAGCAGGACCGGCTTTGCCATTTATGGGTTCTCGAACGTAGGCAGACCATTTAGTTTCCCTGACCCTCCGTCAACTGTCTTTCCTCGTCTGTTCAACGAGAATCGCTCCCTGAGACAAGTACACAAAGTGCTTTAAGGGCTCAAGAAATAAGACCGAGAGCAGAAACTGGAAGCCTCACTCCTACACACGGCTTACCAGCGCACCGTGGCTTGACTCAGTTGGCGCTCTCTCCACCAACCCTGCCAAATCCCTGTTCCTCCACCCACTGAAAGTAGCCTGAAACTCCAAAGAACCTAGGTCATGCATAGGAACAAAAATCACTGTGCAAGGATTCACTTTCACCACTGCTATTCAACATTGCACTGGAAGCTGTAGTCAGAGCTATTAGGCAAGAAAAAGAAATAAAAAACAGCCAAGTTAAAAAAGCAGTAAAAATATATGTGTTTCAGAGATGACATGATCCTAAATATGGAACATCCACAAGAAAGCTACTGGAGCTAACAAACTCAGCAAAGGTGCAGAGTACAAAAACAAGATGCAAAAATCAGTTGTGGGGCCCCTGGGTGGCTCAGTGGTTGAGCGTCTGCCTTGGGCTCAGGTCATGATCCCGGGGTCCTGGGATCGAGCCCCGCATCGGGCTCCCTGCTCCGCGGGAAGCCTGCTTCTCCCTCTCCCCCTACTTGTGTTTCCTCTCTCACTCTCTCTCGGTCAAAATAAATAAAATCTTTAAAACAAAACAAAAATCAGTTGTGCTTCTGCACACCTGCAATGAACAATCTCAAAAAGGAAATGAAGAAAGCAATTAAATTTACAGTAGCATCTAAAATAATGAAATACCTAAGAATAAAATACAACTAACTTGTACACTGAAAACCATAAAACATTGCGAAAAAAATTAAAGAAGACCTAAATAAATGGAAAACAGCCCGTATTCCTGAATAGAAAGACTTAATATTGTCAAGATGTCACCCAAAGCAATCTACAGATTCAACACAATCCCTATCAAAATTCCAACAGATTTTTTTGCAGCTATGGAAAAACCAATCTGCAAATGCATATGGAATTACAAGGGACCCTGGATGACTAAAATAATCTTGATAAAGAACAACATTGAAAGACTCACACTTGCCGGGACACCTGGGTGGCTCAGGCGGTTAAGCATCCACCTTCAGCTCAGGTCATGATCCCAGGGTCCTGCGATCGAGTCCCATGTCTGGCTCCTTGCTCACCAGGGAGCCTGTTTTTCCCTCTGCCTGCTACTCCCCCTGCTTGTGCTCTCTCTCACACAAATAAATAAATAAAATCTTTAAAAAAAAAAAGAAAAAGGGCACCTGGGTGGCTCAGATGGTTAAGCATCTGCCTTCGGCTCAGGTCATGATCTCAGGGTCCTGGGATCGAGTCCCACATTGGGCTCCCTGCTCCTTGGGAGCCTGCTTCTCCCTCTGCCTCTCTCTCTCTCTCTGTCTCTAATGAATAAATAAATAAAAAATCTTTAAAAAAAGAAAAGACTCACACTTCCCAATTTCAAAATTTACTACACGGCTGTGAGAGTCAAAACAGTGTGGTATTGGCATAAGGACAGACATATTGACCAATGAAACAGAATTGAGAGTCCAGAAATAAACTCATATATCTGTGACAAATAGGTTTTTTACAAAGGTACCAAGTCCACCAAATGGGGAAAGGACAGTCTCTTCAACAAATGGCACTAAGTAAACTCAGGTGTCTTTCCTCATGCAAAAGAATGGAATTGGACCCCTACCTCACACCATATTCAAAAACTAACTCAAAATAGATTAAAACCTAAATATAAAAGCTAAAACCATAGAAAATCTTAGAAGAAAATATAGGGATAAGCCTTCATACCTTGTATTTAGTGATGGATATATTTTTTAAGATTTTTTATTTTTAGGGGCACCTGGGTGGCTCAGTTGGTTGAGTGTCTGCCTTCAGCTTGGGTCATGATCCCAGGGTCCTGGGATCAAGTCCAACGTCCTGCTCCTTGCTCAGCAGGGAGCCTGCTTCTCCCTCTCACACTCACCCTGCTTGTACTCTCCACCCTGCCCCCCGCAAATAAATAAATAAAATCTTTCAAAAAAAATTTTTTTAAAGATGTTATTTATTTGACAGAGAGAGACATAGTAAGAGAGGGAACACAAGCAGGGGGAGTGGAAGAGGGAGAAGCAGGCCTCCTGCGGAGCAGGGAGCCCGATGCGGGGCTCGATCCCAAGACCGTGGGATCATGACCTGAGCCGAAGGCAGACGCTTAACGACTGAGCCGCCCAGGTGCCCCTGGATTTTCTATTTTTAAGTAATCCTTACACCCAACATGGGGCTCAAAGTCACAACCCTGAGATCCAGTGTCACACGCTCCACCAACGGAGCCAGCCAGGCGCCCCTAGTGACGGATTCTTAACCATGACACCAAAAGCATAAACAGCAAGAGAAAAAATCAACTGAACTTCATCAAAATTAAAAACTTTGGTGTACCAGAGGACACTATCAAGAGAGTGAAAAGAAAGTACACGGAATGGAAGAAAATATTCCCAAAGCATACATCTGACAAGGGTTTGATATCCAGAACTCCTATAACAACAACAAAAATACAAACAACCTAATTAGAAAATGGGCAAAGGACTTGAGTAAACATTTCTCCAAAGAAAATATACAAATGGCCAATAAGTACAAGAAAAGATGCTCATCATCATCAGTCATTAGGGAAATGCAACTCAAAACCAACATGAGATACCACCCTACACTTTTTTTTTTTTTAAGATTTTATTTATTTATTTGACAGAGAGACAGCGAGAGCAGGAACACAAGCAGGGGGAGAGGGAGAAGCAGGCTTCCCGCCGAGCAGGGAGCCGGATGCGGGGCTCGATCCCAGGACTCTGGGATCATGACCTGAGCCGAAGGCAGCCCCTTAACGACTGAGCCACCCAGGCGCCCCACCCTACACTTCTTCATATGGCTACAGTAAAAACACATAGATGTTTAAAAACTGAAAATAGTAAGTGTTGGTGAGGATATGGAAAAACGGGAACCTCCTGACATTGCTGCTGGGAATGTAAAATGGCGCACCTGCCGTGGAAAACATTCCTCCAAATGTAAAACGTAGAATCGCCATATGACCGAGCAACCCTGCTCCTAGGTACCTACCCCAAAGCACTAAAACCAGACACCTGCACAAAATACTTGTAGCTGAGGTTCACTGTAGCGTTATTCACAACAGCCAGAAGGTGGAAACAACCCAAGTGTCCATCCACAGAAGAACGGATAAACAAAATATTGTATAAACTTAAATTGGGATATTTTTCAGCCCTTAAATTAGGAAGGAAATTCTGACACACGCTACCACGTGGGTGAACCTTGAAGACAAGACGCTAAGTGAATTCAGGCAGACACAAAAGAACAAATACTGTGTGACGTGAGGTCCCTAGAGGAGGCAAATTCATAGAGGCCAAAGTTGAATGGTGGGTGCCACGGTCTGGGGAGGCAGGAATGGGGAGTATTTAATGGGTATAGAGTTTCAGTTTGAGAAGATTTTAAAAGTTCTAGAAATTGGGGCGCCTGGGTAGCTCAGTTGGTTAAGCGGCTGCCTTCGGCTCAGGTCATGATCCTGGAGTCCCTGGATCGAGTCCCGCATTGGGCTCCCTGCTCGGCAGGGAGTCTGCTTCTCCCTCTGACCCTCCTCCCTCTCATGCTCTCTGTCTCTCATTCTCTCTCTCTCAAATAAATAAAAAATCTTATAAAAAAAAGTTCTAGAAATCAATGGTGGTGATGGTTGCACAACAACATGAATACACGTACTGCTGCTCAGAGTGGTTAAAAGTACACGTAAAAGTGGCTAAAATGGCCAATTTTATGTTACGCATATTTTACCACAATTAAAAAAAAAATGAAAATCATATGCTTCCCTGGAGAACTAGAGGGAGATCCAGAAAATGTCATTACACACAGTAAATGACAACCTAGGTCACACCCAGCCACACCCAGAATCTACTTCTTCGGCCCGGCCCGTAAGCCTGCACCTCTCCCCTCTGAGGAGGCTGTGGATTCTTCCCCCAGACCCACCTCTTCCTTCCCTGGCCCACTCTCCACCAAGGCCTTCCTGGGTCGTGGCTCCCCGCCTCCCCGCCAGGTGACTGCGCTGGGGGCCGGGCAGGGGTTAAAGGATGTGGATACAGATGAGAGATGGGCAGAGGAGTGGCGGGAAGCCCAAAGCAATCGGGAAAGAAATGACACTTTGAGGAAGGAGGAGGATGCTGACATGGTGTGTGGAGGCTGGGGGAAGGTGCTTCAGGAAGGAGCACGGCTACTGGATAATGGGTGTAAGAGTGAGAACTCTAGGAGGAGAGCTTCTAGCAGATCCACTATCCACCTGGCTTGTCCCAGGTGGTCCAATGGGAGTCAGGTACAGCTGCCAGCTAGCTCACCCGCAGTGGGAAGAGCAGTTGAAACCAGCTGGGAAGGGGGGCTGCTTCTAGGCTGGGTCCTGCCAGCTCCTCGCCCAGCTGAAATGGAACTCCCCTGCCTTAAACGCTTCCCCAGGTTCAAGCCTTGGCCCCACCCTGACCAGCTGGGCGAACTTCAGCAAGCCGCATGACCTCTCTGAGCAGGCTCCGAAGCTGCAGATTGAGGACACCACCATATTTTAGGTGACCTAGGTGTTCTTTTAATGAATCGAAGTATAAATGTGCACCCTATCTAATTTATAGAGCTGAGTCAAGGGTCAAAAGTAGCAAAGTCAGGGAAAAGGTTTTTTTTCTTTTTTTTTTAAGATTTTATTTATTTGACAGAGAGAAAGCCAGAGAGGGAACACAAGCAGGGGGAGTGGGAGAGGGAGAAGCAGGCTTCCCGCGGAGCAGAGAGCCTGATGAGGGGCTCGATCCCAGGACCCCGGGATCATGACCTGAGCCGAAGGCAGACGCTCAACAACTGAGCCACCCAGGCGCCCCTGGTTACATTTTCAACCATCTTTATTTGTTCTGTCTTTTATAAACAGAGCCTAGGATCCCATGCTCATTCCCCCTTGTAAGTCCTTCCTGCTATCTAACCTCTTTCTGTTCCACTGAGAGTCTGAGGGAAAGGATGGAGTTTAGTGGCCACAGCTCAGCCTCTGCAACCACACTGAGTCTGAATCCTAGCTCCACTGCTGACAAGATTTTTAGCCCCAAAGTGTATCAGGCAGGGCTCCGTCAGGAAATGAGGGCTCTCTCAAATCAGATAAATTGAAGAATGTTTCATAACAGGATTATATCCAAAGGTGTGCACAGGATGCTGATAAACTGCAAGAGATACAGCATTGGCCCAGATCTAGTCACAGAGTAGCAGCGGGCTTCGTACCACCTTTAGGGGCCCAGGGGATGGGGAGAGAATGGGTCCTGGAATCTGGAGAGGGTCCCCGGCAGGAGCTGTGACCTCCAGCAACCTTGCAGGAAGAAGGGGAGGGAAAATGGCCAGGCTTCCTCTCCTACTGGTGCCCCTTTCCAGGGGCCAAGCCCGACAGAAGCCATGGGCAAGGCCTTTAGCCTCCCAGCCCCAGACAGAGTGGACAAGGGTAGAGAAAGGATCTGGAGGGGCAGAAGATGCCTAGCCCACCCTGCTAGCCTCGGCCCCTCACTGTCAAGCAGGCTCTCAAACCTACCTTCCTTCTCGGTTGTCACGGTGACAAAAGCTGCATATGAGATGTTGAACACTGTCCCAGCACACCCTAAGTCCTGCTGTCTGCCTATTGATTTCAATGATTGATTGGCATCTTGAACGTAGCCTGTCTAAATCGGAAACCTTGCACGTCCCCTGCAAACCTGTTCCTTCCCTAGTCTCAGGAAATGGCACTGCCATCTAGCTGCTCAGGCCAGACCTGTCAGCGCCCTCCTTCGGGGGATGGGAGCCTCCCTCCCCTGCTCCCCGCACCTGCCCCTCCACCCTGCGTGCTCTTCTCCAGAGACACCTCAGATCTGTCTCCCTCTCGCCATCCCTGCCACTGCCGTTAGTCCGTCGCCTCCCGCCTGGATCACCCCTAAAACCGCTAGCCTCGCGGCTGCTCTGTGACCTCTACCTGCCAGTCAGAAGGGTCCAGAGCATGTGCCGGGTCGTGTCACTCTGCTGGGTGAACCTGGGGCCCTCCAAGTCCCTGCTTCCGTCTCCAGTCTCACAGCGACCCTGTCCCTGTGCTCCAGGCACCCGCCCCCTCCTCCCTGCACCAGTGCCTCTCCCCTGCAGGCACCCCAACTCACAACAGCCTTCTCTCTCTGTAGCACTAGGCCTTTTCCTTCCTCAGAGACTCCACGGGTATTATTTCTAACCCCACAGAAAACTCCTTGCTTCAAACTGTCCCCACTAGTTCCTTCCTGTCCTTCCAATCTCAGCTTAAATATGGTCACACTTCAAAGAGGCCTTACCAAGCCACCTCATCTAAAATACATGTCTCTCTCTTCTCCCCATTGACTCTGCTGTTCTGCACCCTGATCAATTCCTTAACAGCACTTACAAAGTTTGTGCTTGTCGGGGCGCCTGGGTGGCTCAGTCAGTTCAGCACCCACTCTTGATTTTGGCTCAGGTCGTGGTCTCAGGGTTGTGAGTTCGAGCCCTACTTCCAGCTCCATGCTCAGCAGGGAGCCTGCTTGAGATTCTCTCTTTCCCTCTGCCCCTCCCCTCCCTACACATTTAAAAAAAGAAAACCTTTAATAAAACACAAAGTTTATGGTTGTATATTCATTTTTTTGATTGTTTTATTTATTTTTTGTTTATTTTTTATTTTTATTTGTCATCTCTATTCCAACTTGGGGCTTGAACTCAGGATCCTGAGATCAAGAGTCGCACGCTCTTCCAACTGAGCCAGCCAGGCGCCTCTTGGTGCTTGTTTATTGTCTGTGTCCCCATGCTGTAAATCCCATAGAAGGGCAAAGGCCCCATCTGTTTTGCTCACCATTGTATCCTCGGGACCTGGCACTGAGTAGGTGTTCCATAAATATTGGCCAATGAGCAAATGGTGGCCAGTGTTATGGTAACAACGATGCTCTCACAGCCCTTCCAGAGAATCCCACCATGTTATCACGGTGCTCCCCATCCCCTGCCTTCAGGCTCCGGTTCCTGCCATAAACCCCCTCCTTCCTAGATTCATCAGGGCTAACTCCAGTAAAGTACAAAGGACAAGGGGCCATATCCCCAAAATCTCTATTCAGGTTGATGACAGCATGAATGAATTGGAAACTTATCAGGAAAAATGGATGGGGGAGTGCCAGAAGACGGGGCGGAGAGCCAGCAGGTGTAGGGGTGGGACTCTGTGTGGGGACAGGGGCAGCCAGCTGGGTGTGCCCCTTTTCTTTTCTCTGTCTCCCTTAGATAAGACCAGCAGTTCTGTCCTCCTCTCTCCCCCTCTCTCCACAGCCTCTCACTTTGTAAGCATGTCCAGCCAGGAGAGCATACAAGCCCAGGAGCTTTGGTCAAGGATTTCTAAGTCCCAAAGGGACTTAGCAAAGTCCTTCCTGATTGGGGCTCCAGGAGGTAAGGAAAGGGGAAGTCATTGAATAGAGTGGGGAGTGAGGGTGGAAATCAGGAGTGGGGGTAGAGACACAAATGATTTACATCTGCTGCTGGACCCCGAGGGCCTGGGGAGGGGGGGGTCTCTGTTCACTGGAGTCTCCCCTGTGTTCAGTTTGGACCCTGGTCCGAGCCTCTTTCCCAGCCTCTGTAGGCAGGGCAGGGGGGGTCCTGCCGCATGCGAGCCACGGGGCACTCCCGTGTTGCCTGGACTCTGGCCCCTGGTGGTGACACTTTAACCAGCACGCAGGACGGCTCCCTCGGCCCAGCCTGCCTCTGACAGCCCGACAGTGTGGAGCAGACCCCCAGAGACAGGCAGGCACTCAGGGGCATGGAGGGTACGGCTGGGACTGGGGCTCCTCTGGGCTGCGCCGGGTCAAGTTACAGAGACCCTAGGACTGGATCAGCATTGAAGGGACTGGGGAAACTCAGAGGAGGGGGTTGGGAAGCCAGCCAATTGGAAGGAAGAAAATAGGGAGCTTAGGAAAGGGCACCGGGTGATTCTGGATCATGAGCAGCCACTGTGGACTAGATAGGGTGAAGAGCTGAGGCTGAGGGGAGTCAGCAGCTGGAGGGCAGGAAGTCAGGGTTGTGAAGGCTCAGGGAGCTGGATGGTCAAGAACCGGAGCCTAGAGTCGGCCAGGCCTGGATGCGAACCCCGTCTCTCGGATAACGCCTGTGTCGTGCCCAGCTCCTAAGGAGGGCTCAGCGAAACCCGATGCGGACAGAGGGGACCTGGGGCATGCCGAGGGTGAGGATGGGGGGTGCGGCAGCTGCCCACGCAGCCCTCTTCCACCGCAGGGCCGGCGGGCTACCTGCGGCGGGCCAGCGCGGCCCAGCTGACCCACGAGCTGGGCACGGCCTTCTTCCAGCAGCAGCTGTCGGCCGCCATGGCGGACACCTTCCTTGAGCACCTGTGCCTGCTGGACATCGACTCGGAGCCCGTGGCCGCCCGCAGCACCAGCATCATCGCCACCATCGGTGAGCGTCCCCCAGCCCGGCACCACGGGACCTCGGGAGCGGTTCTCGAGACGCTTCCCCACCTGCTGTCTCCTCTGAGACCTCTCCATGCTTGACAGACTCACTCAGCCAGCAAATGCTTGTTGAGCATCTGGTGGCCAAGGCTTGGGGCCCTGGGAGGAGGTCGGTGATGGAAACAAAGATCGCCACCCTTGGGGAGCTGACCATCTAGCTGGGCGAGACAATAAATACTAAACATACTACCTTAAAAAGAAATAGATTATTTAGTATGTAAGAAAGTGGTAGGAACTATGGAAACAAGGAACACAGAGCTTTGTAAGGGGCGTTAGAGGCTCGAGGACAGGAGGCAGGCTGCAGTCCCACGTGGGGAGCCATTGTTCAGAAAATTACATCTGAGCAAAGGCGTGAAGGAGATGAGAGGCCATGCTCATGTTCGGGGGCGGGGGGTTCCAGGCAAGGGAGCAGCGAGTGCAAAGGACCGAGTCAAGGAGGCTGGAATGGTTAGAAACCATCACAGGGGAAGAGTAGCAAAATGAAGACCTTGTAGAGGAAGAGGAGATCATGTAGGGCTTAGCAGCCATTCTTAGAGTTTGAGTTCAGTTTTCCTCTAGAAGAAGTGGGAGAGGGCTGCAGAGTGCTGGGCGGGGGGAGAGTGACTCGCTCTTATTTATGCTGGAATAGACTGCCTGGCTGCGGCAACTGAAGAGGTTGGGGGTGGCGGTGGGGGCAAGAGTAGAAGTGGCTCCTGCGACATTTCTGGCTCAGACCAGGTGGGGGCAGTGGCGGTGGTCAGACGCGATCAGATTCTGAGTGCATTTGGAAGATGAAGTCGACAGGATTTCCAGACGGATTGGACATGGGGAGGGGGTGAGGGTGAAAAAGGAGTCAGAGAGGAGTCCAAGGCTTGCGTCGTGAGGCGCTAGAAGGATGCATTATCAACTGAGCAGCGAAGACCTCGGTGCAGAGCTTTTCGGGGGAGGAGATCAGGAGTTGGGCTTCGTGCATGCTGAGTTTGAGATGCGCAGAGGCAATCAGATACACAAGTCTGGGTTTGGGGCAGAAGTCTGAATCGTAGATATAAATGTGGGAGTTGTCAGCATAGAGATGGTATTTAAAGCCACGAGACTAGGTGAGACCACCAAGGGAGTGAAGGGAAGATGACAGAGAAGAGAATGAGGCATCTAATGTCAAGGGGAGGAAGCAAGGGCTGAGAAGCAACAGCCAGTGGGGCGGGGGGGCGGGGAAAGGGACAGGGGGCGTGTCCTGGAGGCCACGTGAGGCAGGTGCGTCAAGGACGCGCGGGTCCAACGCTGCCAACCCGCCAGCCCGGACGAGCACTGAGAACTGACCACTGCCTTTAGCAACTGCACAGAGGTTCTTGGCGACCCCCGCAGGAAGAGATGCAGCAGAGAGGCGGGGCCCGCGCCCGGCTGGAGGGAGGGCAAGGGAGAAGAGGGGGAGGAAGGAGGACCGGAGGCAGCAAGCACAGAGAGCCCTTGCAGTGAGTTTTGCTGCAGAGGAGAGCAAAGAAATAGTACTGTAGCTGGAGGGGGTCCTGGGCTCAGAGCATTTCCTTTATGATGAAAGACAGAGCAGCAGGGTTACATGCTGATGCGAATGATCCAATAGAAGGGAACACATTGATACCACAGGGGGCTGCAGAATGGCTAAACCTGTCTTCGAGCAGCTGAGGAAGAGGCCTAGTGCCCACGTGCAAACCGGCTTTGGGAAGGGCCTGGAGAGGTTGGGCTCTCAGTTACACAGCTGCCCGGCCAGCAAAGCAGGGGTGGGCGAGATCGCCTCTCCTCTGTCAGTATGAGGCCTCTCAGCTCTAAAGACCCAGGCGGACCCCCCACCTGGCACGTTATCTCCTGCCGCACCCCCTCATGCGCCGGGGACCCCCACTCCGCAGCAGTTACCTCACTGCCAACACAGTTGCCTCAAGCCGGGCTCCGGACGCTCCCCTCCCAGACCCCACGGTGCCCCCCAAGGAAGCAGGTGTTGGCTGACCTGTGAGGAGAGGTTGCGTCAGGGAACAAAGGTCAGGTAGCTGGACTGCTGCGGAGTGGGGCGGCTCTACGGGCGGCGACGGGTTTGGGAAGAAGGTTGTCTGAGCGGGATCTCTGCTTCCAGGACCGGCCTCTCACTCGGTGGAGAGCCTCAAGGAGATGATCAAGGCCGGGATGAACATCGCGCGCCTCAACTTCTCGCACGGCTCCCACGAGGTTTGGGGCGGGGCCAAGGAGAGGGGGCGGAGCCAAAGCTTGCCGGGGGGTGGGGGTGTCCTGGCATCCCCTGAAATTCCGGCTCGCTCGTCCGCAGTATCACGCTCAGTCCATCGCCAACATTCGGGAGGCGGTGGAGAGCTTTGCAACTTCTCCGCTCGGCTACCGACCCGTGGCCATCGCCCTGGACACCAAGGGACCGGAGATACGCACCGGGGTCCTGCGGGGGGTGAGAGTCCGACCCGGCGCCGCGGGCTTCCCCAGGCGCCCCGCGCCGCGCGAGGGGCGGGGCCTGGGGCGGGGCCCGGGAGGGCGGGGCCCGGGAGGGTGGGGCCCGAGGCGGGGTCTCAAGGCCATTCTGGCCCCGCCCCTAGGGCCCGGAGGCCGAGGTGGAGCTGGTGAAGGGCTCCCTGGTGCTGGTGACCGTGGACACGGCGTTCCGGACTCTGGGGGACGCGAACACCATGTGGGTGGACTACCCCAATATCGTCAAGGTCGTGCCGGTGGGGAGCCGCATCTACATAGACGACGGCCTCATCTCCCTCCTGGTCAAGAAAATCGGTGCGGATGAGCCTCCGCCCCAGCCAAGCGGGGACGTGGGCGCACTCCCTTCCCTTGGGCCCCTCGTCCCGTAGACCAGCCGCCCCCGCCCCTAGCCAGCACCCTTCCCCACTCGCTCCCGGAGCCCCCGGTGTCCAGACTTGTGGGCTCAACCCGGGTTGGGGCTGGACTGCTGGGTTCGTCCCTTCTTGCACAGACCGGTGCCTGTTAGGTGCACAGGCCTGGCCGAGGGTGGAGAGACACTAGGACATGGGTTCCTGATCTCCTGGGCTCCCTCTCCGTGACTATGCCTCCGGCTCACCCCTGACCTGCGCTGGCTCTTTCCATGCCTGCAGGCCCAGAGGGGCTGGAGACCCAAGTGGAGAACGGAGGCCTCCTGGGCAGCCGGAAGGGCGTGAACTTGCCAGGTGTTGAGGTGGACTTGCCCGGGCTGTCTGAGCAAGACGTCCTGGACCTGCGCTTCGGGGTGCAGCACAACGTGGACATCGTCTTTGCCTCCTTCGTGAGGAAAGCCAGTGATGTGGCTGCCATCAGGGCTGCTCTGGGGCCCGAAGGACGCGACATCAAGATCATTAGCAAAATCGAGAACCACGAAGGCGTGAAGAAGTGAGGCTTGGTTTTTGTCCCCATCAGGCCCTAGCCATCCCCATCGCCCCCCTCTTCTCCAGCCTGCCTCTCCCTGGAATCTCCTGGCTCTTCCCCAGCCCTGACTCCCCCAACCACCCAGGTTTGATGAAATCCTGGAGGTGAGTGACGGCATCATGGTGGCACGGGGCGACCTGGGCATCGAGATTCCAGCCGAGAAGGTTTTCCTGGCCCAGAAGATGATGATTGGACGGTGCAACCTGGCGGGCAAGCCCGTTGTCTGCGCCACACAGGTCTGGAGCGAGCCCTCGGGGCCCCGGGCATTCTGTGGGTGTTGGGGACACCTGACGGTGGATACCCACACCTTAGGTCTGTAGCACATTTTGCTGTCCAGTGTTTGATCCTCAAACAACGAAGTTGGGAAGAGATTCTGTGAGCCCCATTTTCAGATGAGGAAACTGAATCGCCAGAATCACATAGTTTGTAACTGTTACCCTGGCTTTCGGGGCACTCTGAGAGTGGCAGAGAAGTAGTTTGGGCAGGGTGCCCAGTCAGAGTGTGAGTCCTGCAGCTGTGATGCCCCAATGTCCCCCAGATGCTGGAGAGCATGATCACTAAGCCGCGGCCGACCCGGGCGGAGACCAGTGACGTAGCCAACGCTGTGCTGGACGGAGCAGACTGCATCATGCTGTCGGGGGAGACTGCCAAAGGCCGATTTCCCGTGGAGGCAGTGAAGATGCAGCACGCGGTAGGAGTTCCGAGTGCCAGAAACACCAAGCCCCTTCCTGGCCCTGTGCCCCCGGCCCCGCCTGACCTCTGGTGCTTGCAGATTGCCCGGGAGGCAGAGGCGGCCGTGTACCACCGGCAGCTGTTTGAGGAGCTGCGCCGGGCAGCGTCCCTGAGCCGCGATCCCACTGAGGTCACCGCCATAGGCGCGGTGGAGGCCGCCTTCAAGTGCTGTGCTGCAGCCATCATTGTGCTGACCACGACTGGCCGGTGAGGAGGACACTGGCAACACCAGGGCACAGCTTTGGGCCAGGGGCAGGCGGGGACGGGCCCCAGGCCTGGGTTTTGTCTTGACGTCAGAGATAAAGAGTATCGTTCTGCAGCAAGAGGAGAGGTAGCTGGAGGCCAGGAGAGGCGGATCTTGGAGCGCCGGGAAATGCGCCATGAGCTCCAGGGGGTTGGAAGGGAATGTGACGTCACTGGGCACGTAGGCTTCCAGGACACTTTAGGGCCCCTGCTTTTAGCCCACAAAGCCTTACAATGCTGAGGTGTTGCAGAAGGGCCCAGAAGGCCTTAGTTCAAGTCTTTGCTCTGAAATCAGCTATGATGCCTTGGGTAAGCCACCTAGGCCCCATAGACCTCCGTTTTCTCGTGGGGTTGTGAGGATTAACAAGAGACACCTGTGAGTTAAGTACTACATATAGGTACATTCTCAGAAGGGTTTTATGCTTCTCAAGAAGTTTCTTATTATCTGCTTTGATCTATCCTTCATTATCTCTGGTCGTCCTTGTGTGCTAAGGAGGGCAGGCATTCTTATGCCCATTTTACAGGTGAGAAAAACAAGGCCCAGAGAAATAAGATGACTCACCCAGGGCCACGCAGCTTGTTTGTGACACCTGGGATCAGAACCCAAACCCTTGTTTCCTGGTTCAACACTCTTTCACTGTTCTGAGACCTTCTCCATCTCCTTCAGCTCAGCACAGTTGCTGTCTCGGTACCGACCTCGGGCAGCGGTCATTGCTGTTACCCGCTCTGCCCAGGCTGCCCGGCAGGCCCACCTGTGCCGAGGGGTCTTCCCCTTACTCTACAGTGAACCTCCAGAGGCCATCTGGGCAGACGACGTGGATCGCCGGGTCCAATTTGGCATTGAAAGTGGTGAGCCACCTACATTTCCTCCCCACCCGGCCCTGGATCTGCAACCTCAGTCCCCCGACCTCACCTTCCACACCCACTCACAGGGCCTTGCCTCTCTCCTCTGGTCCCAGAGTTTCTCCGGGAGGGTCACTAAGACACAGGGATATATGGCCTCCAGGGCCGGGGTGGGGGGGGACATGCTGAGGAGGAGGGCAGTGGGAGAGAGGTCAGCCCAGCTGCTGTCCGCACCAGGTGGCCAGAGCTGGATGGGACGTAAGGATTAAGAGGTGAGAGTACAAGCTGGAACGAAACTCCGGTTTACTGACTGTGCTCACACCCCACCTCTTCCTTCCTCCATAGCAGCACAGGCAGGCAGCCCACGCCACCCCTGGACACCCCTGCAGCCCTAATAGACTGCCGCGGTCGCGGTCCCTGTGGCGCCACCTAGGGCCCACACTGTGTAGTTCACCCCAGGTCCCTCCAGGCTGCACTGGAGGGGATGGGGGGCAGTGGCCGGCTCTCATGACAGGGCTGGCCTGCCTCCCTCAATGGCTGACCGTCATCTTCTCCTCGCATCCCTGCCAGGAAAACTCCGTGGCTTCCTCCGCATGGGGGACCTGGTGATCGTGGTGACAGGCTGGCGCCCTGGCTCTGGCCATACCAACATCATGCGCGTGCTGAGCATACCCTGAGACGCCACGCCCCCCGACCCAGCCCAAACAGGACCTCCCTCCCTCCACCCCACAGCCCCCCACCTGTCTTCTCTGCTCCAGGCCCTCCCTGCCGAGGCCACATCTGCCGTCTAGCCCCGTTCCAGGGCGCCACTTCCTCTCTCCCTTTCACTCAGGCCCCGAAGGTCTGTGTCCAGCTAAGCACTGGCCATCTGGCAGCACCAATCCTACATCCCCTCCGCCCAATGCTCTCAGCTGGGCCCTAAGATACTCTGAGCCCCTAATCCTAGCTTAGCTGGTTAATATGAGTCCCCTGGGCTTCGTGTACCCAGGGGGTGGGGGGCTAGGGGAACAGGGCCGTCCCCACAAAATCCCTATCCATGCAGTCTGATACTCTCCGGTGTGGCCCTCGTGATGATCTGAGCATCTCCCAAGGAGAGCGCCACCTCTTCCCTCATTGTGATGGACAGGGACACCAAAGCACCACCCTTCTGGGGAAGTGAGGCTGGATGAGTGCTGGGGAGCTCCAAGAGCTGGGGGGCTCATCTTGTCACTGTCTTCACAACCTCTGTTGGGTTTGCAGGCCCCTCCCTGGCTGCTCTCATGCCCACCTCATGCCTTTCTGGGTCAGATGCTCTGCTGCCTCGTCCTGCACCCAGAAACTCCTTCGTGCCCACGGTGTTCTCCCACACAAACCAGGAGCCAAAACGAGTAGCTCTGTTTTCCTTTTAAACCCAGCTGTTTGGGAGCAATTATAAAACCCCAGGACTCTCCACTCAAGAGGAAGGATTTGGGGTCCTGGCTCCACACTCTGATACTGTAGCACAGGTGTGGGGACGGAGGAGCGGGGCCAAGTATTTCTCTTGTCCCTGAGAGGGCAGAGGTACTGGCTATAGCCTACCCCTCCCCAGGCTTGGATACCTTGGGTCCTCCGCTTACTCTTGCACCAACAGTAGACTCAGGAGGAGCAAAACCCCTGAAAGTAGCAAGAGCTTCCTCCCCGCTTGCGTAGCCCTTCCTGCCGCTCTCTAGGTAGAGAGAGGGCTCAGTATTGCTGCTGGCTGATGGAGCTGAGCGAGGACCCCAAGAGCTGGCATGGGGGGCCCTGCTCCTTCCTCTCTCCCTACAAGGAGAGGTGGGGAGGGATGGATAAAGGAATGGCTAAATAAAATGAATTAATAATAAATAAAACTAGCAAATGAATAAATACAATTATTACATAATTGAATAATAAGAATAAATAAGGAAGGGAGGGAGGAAGGAAAGAAAAAATGCCATCTAAGGATTCAGCCACTTGCCCCCCGCCTGGGGGGATCCAGGCTGGCACATTAAATGGGGAGGTGCCAACCATCCCTTAGCCTCTAGGGGGACACCAGCAGGGCAGGGGCACAGGGAGGAGGTGGCCCCTGTCTACAAAAAAACAGATCTAGCACGGGGACAGAGAGTGCCAAGGACTTGACGGGAGATGTTCGCACTGGGTGGGGGGGTATGGAGGGGAAGGGCCCACACACGGCAGTGAAGGTGGAGGCCCACACTGGGGAGCTGAGACACCCGCTGATAGCAGTGGAGGCATGGAGGTGGGCGGTGCCAGCTGTGCTAGGGAGACAGAGGCCGAAGGCAGCAGGCAGCACCTGCAGGGTCACGGGCCGGGAAACAGAGACATCTAGTTGTTTGGCAGTGATGGTGGCGGCAAGGAGTTGTGCTTGGTGAGGTGGAGGCCTAGGCCTGAGCCTGCGCCTGGCAGGAACATGCCAGGGGAACCCCCTCCTCAGAGGCCTTGGAGTCACTTCTACTTGGCAGTGAAGACATACAGTGCCCGGCACAGTGTCCTGAACATGGTAGGCGCTCGGTACATTTGATGAATGGGTGAATGGGTCAGGAGGATGTCAGACAGGCTGCAGGGTGCCTGAGCTGAGGACAGAGACCATCTCTTGGTAGTAAAGGGAGATATTCCCACAGGGCCGTGTTTCAGGTCTCCCTGGCCGTCCCCCAGAGGCATCGACCCTCGGGTACACACTGCGGCACCCAAGAGCTTAGCCAAGGGTTTCACATGTTGGCAGAGAGCTGGGGGCCCCGAGGGGCAGCTGACTCAGGCACCGATGGCCTGGGGGGTTGGGCTGTCCCTGGAAGCTTGGCCAGGAGCCCTGAAGAGGACAGGCGTTCACTTCCTGAGCCCTTACGCCCAGGAGAGCCATCCCCAGCTGCCCGTTGAGGCAGAGAGGGTTGGGAGGCTGAGAGTGGGCGGCCCCGAAGTCCTAGTCGCCGTCCACCTCCTCCCGGGGGGGGACCCAGCAAGGACACCTGGGAGCGCCCAGCCCGGGACAGGCTGGCGTGGAGGGTTCGGGCAGGTGGGACAGGCAGGCGGGAGGTAGATGCCCACGGACCCCGGGCCAGCAGAGGGCCAGCTCGGACAGGCACTAGCGGGGAGGCTGGGGAGCCCACTGAGCGTCGAGCAGAGCGAGCAAGGAGAGTAGCTGCAGAGTCAGGGGAGAGGGGCAGAGGGCCCCGCTGGTGAGTCAGGGCAATGGCCACACTGGAGGTCGCGGCAGCGGTCTGCAGGGGTGCGTGCACCAGCGGCCCCCACAGCACTGGCTTCCCGCTGAGCCGAGCTCCTGTGCCCGGGGCCAGGCCCCAGACTCCCCGGGCCGTGTCCCTGTCGTGCTGTACCAAGTGCTGCTCCACGGTGCCCCCGCTGCTGCCGGGACTTGGCTCGGAGCGTTTCCGCTGCAGGACAGAGCTCTTCTTGCCTAGAAATGGTCCCAGCGGGGAGAGAATGAGGATGGGGAAGGAGGCCAAGGTGAAGGCTGGGTATCAGAGAGCAGGAGGACAACAAGATGGACTCAAAGGATGGCAGCGAGGTGAGGGATGGGGATGGAGGCTGAAAGGTAGGGGTTGGAGGAAGAGGGCCAGGGAGGACAGTATGTATCTGAGATGCTGCGGCTCAGGGACAGGTACTCAGGGAAGCAGGACTCTGGGCGTGGAGACTCGGGACGATGTCTCCAGGGGTCGGAGACGCTGAGTGACAAGGACAGTGAGACACAGTGTTGAAGGTCTTGTGGGGGCATTTGCTGAGAATGGGATGGGCTGGCTGTGACATTGATGCATTAGCCTGGGCCCTGGGAGGCGGGGCTGCCTCGCTATGGGGGCGGGGTGGGGACACAGCCAGGACCCCAGGGCGCACGGGGCAGAGGGGCCTCACCGATGCGGCGCAGCCGATCCATGGCCACAGTCTCGAAGGCCCGGCGCATCATGGGGAACTCCTCCAGCACGGCGTTGAAATGGTCCACACTCAGGGAGTACAGGCGGCAGTAGGTGTCCGCCCGCACGCTGGCTGTGCGCCGGCCCCGCGTCAGCAGGCAGATTTCTGTCCAAGTTGGGGGGGGGCCCTCAGAACCGCCGTCCCCAGAACTCCCGCAGAATTCCCTCTCCCCGGGCCTGCAGCAGCTGACCCGGCTCCCTCAGGCTCCTCCCCACCCACACCAAGACCCCTCCTAAAGGCCCCAAGGGTTGTCTTTCTCCAGACTTGCACAATTACAATCTCTCTCTCTCTCCAAACTAAAGCTGACAAACAGGTGGGTCTTTCTGGCCCCCACGCACCTAGTTATTCCACTCCATTTAATTCATACCCACTCCCCTGCTCTGGCCCAAGGGGTAGGCCTGGGGCAGCGAATGCAGTCCAAGGGCAACTGAGAAGGAGAAAAGCAGGGCCAAAGGGCAAAGGGCAACACGACAGGGATGCTGGAGAGTGGCGGGTGGTCTGGGGCTGAGCCAGGGCAGAGCCTCGAGCGGCTGTGGGCAGCCTCTGGTGGAACGGCCCCCCACTGCTACAGCCTGACCCCTAACTGTGCTGCCAGAGCGTCCCGCCAGGGAGCCAGCAAACTCAAGCCCCTGGAGCAGCAGGGCTTTATTCCTGTCTTCCCTTCATCTCCCAGGATCCTTGGATTTCACTGTTTAAGGGTTCTACAAGGCCCATTGGCCCAGAAATTGTCAAGCTGGCTATGTGTTGGCCTCTCTTAGGAAGCGATTTAAAACCGCAGAGCCCCAGGGCCCAGACTCTGGTTAAGCAGGCCTAGGGAAGGCTGGAGCTCTGTGATTCTGCACACAGCCTGACCCAGGGGAGCAACTGCCCTCTAGCTTCTGCTCCGGTCCCCCCACCCTCCCCGAGGCCTGCTGACCCCCAAAGTAGGATCCATCAGTGAGGCGGGTGTCCCGGGCGCCACGTGCCAGCACACTGAGCAGCCCGTGCTGGATGAAGTACATCTTCCTGCCCACGGAGCCCTCACGCACAACGAGGTCCCCCGGCTGGAAGACCTCAAAGCGCAGCTTGGTGAGCACGGCTGTGACGAAGCTGGGGTCGGCGTGGGCAAACAACGGCATGTGGGCCACCAGGCCCCGGCAGGTGAAGTTAATGATCTCCTGGGCAGGGGAGGGGCCTGTCAGGCAGGCGGTGTCCCCTGCCCCAAGGTGCCCCCATTGAGCTCATCTGTCTCCAGAGGCCCCACCCCTGGGGTTATGATCTGCCAAAGGATGGGGATGCTTCAGTGGGCCTGGGGCCATCCCTAAGCTCCTGCCTTCAGAGCTCTCCCACAAGCCCCTGCAGGACCATCCCCCCAAAACAGAGATCCCTGCAGCCCCTCCCCATGTATACTTAACCCCCATAAGACTTTCCAGAGAGACCCTAGTCCCTAAAAGCCCCCCAGAGGCCTGGTCTCATCACCTCCTGACCAACAGCCCCACCCCAGATGCACCCCACATGCCCAGCCCCACCTCCCGAAGTGGCTCGCTCAGCTCGCCCAGGATGCTCTCCTCATCGAACATCTTTCCCTGGTAGCGGTGCTCATAGTACTCGTGGATGCGCTGCCGGGTGTCAGCCGGCAGCTTGTGGAAGGACATGTACTGCTCCACCTGCTTGTACTGGAGGGCCAGCCGGTGGTCGGCGGCCAGTGGATACAGAGCCGGGTGCAGGGCAGGGGCCGTGGGGGGTACGGTATGTGGAAGAAAGACCACAGGCATCGGCCAGATCCGGAGGGGTGAAGCATGGAGACACATGGGGGTACGGCGGGCCACAGGGAAGACACATGGCACAGTCACAGGAAAACCCAGACGTGGGCAGAGAAAGGGTCAAGGACAGGGATGTAGGTCCAAACAAGGAAACAGTTACACACAGGGGCATGGGACAAATGGACACAGGGCAGGGAAGGACACAGAGACCCAACACGGGCATGCGTCAGAATCGGCCTCGAGTGGAGCTACCCAGCCTCTGACACGCTTCCATGCCCACCCCTTCCTTCTCCTGCCCCTGCTGACCTTCTCCTGGTACTGACGTCGGGAAGAGTCCAGGGACTGGATGAGCGCCGTGGCGTGGCCGATGAACATGGCGTAACACGTGGCACCCACAATCATGCTGAGCATGGTGAGCCAGACGTCGGGCATGCCTACAGGGGCTTGCTGCCCGTAGCCAATGCACAGCATGTGGCTCATGGCCTTGAACAGGGCGTGGGAATACTGGCGCCCCCACGAGTGGTTCTGGAGGGCAGAGTGCATTGCCGAGCTGGACACAGCCTCCTCGGAGAGGCCTCATTCTCCTCCTGCAACCCCCCCTCCTTCAGTCCTTCCGCCTGCCCCCCTCTTCTTTAGGCTTGGTTCTGGGGGCCCCAGGGCAGAAGGGGCCTCTCTGCAGTGTGGGGGCCCCCAGTGTCTGCCTAGGTGTCCCTCCCTGACTGCTCCCCACAACACAAGAGCACTTCCTCCCATCCAAGTACTAACCAGGACAAGAGCACTTCCTCTAGGTAGCTTCCCCCCACCCCCACCTCCTCACGCGGCCATCTCCCACCTCCTGCCCCTGCTTCCCAGGCAGAGGAGCCCTGAGAAGGCCCAGAGGTGTCAGGGCTGTGGGGAGTTCTCACCACCATGCGGTTGATGGAGACCCAGCAGTCAGGAGGGAAGTCCTGCAGCATGGGGACCAGGAACTGCAGACACCCGTCCCAATGGCACAGCAGCAGCATCATCCCGATGAGGTTGAAGATGCGCACCACGGCACTGGCCAGGTCATAGGTCATGTGAAAGATCTGAGGAGTCCGAGGAGCGGCTGCTGTGGACAGGACCCCCTCCCCGCTGGTCCTCCTCTAATCCTGGCCCTGCAAATTCTCTCCTTGAACTTCTCTGGCCCCAGCCCCCATGAATGTTTCAAACGCGGCTCTTATTCACGCACAGCACACCCATACAGCAGATACAAAGTCGGCTGGGCTACTACTCTCATCTTATGCATAGGAAATTGATGCCAGTCACGTGCCCAGAATCACAGCGTCACAGCAGAAACTCAAAACAATCTACTGCGCAAGCTGCCCAGGCCGTGCCCGCTGGAAGAGAGGAAGAGGGCATTTCACGGTGCAATGTCCCCAAGGCCTGCGTGCCAGCACTCGCGCCCGCAGCCCCCTTCCCCTCCCCCCAACACTAACAGAACTTACTATGTTCCAGGCACTGTTCTAGGAGCTTTACGGGTATTAATTCCTTTAAGCCTTATAACCTTCTCGTATGTAAGTATATTTAACGTCTTCATTTTATAGAAGAGGAAACCAAGTCCCGTATAGTAAATAGTAAAACGGGGATATGATCAAAGGCAATGAAATCGCAGGGCCCACACTCTGAACCATTAAACTCTGCTCCCCTTGAAGCCGAAACTCCAGGCCCTTCCACAGCCTGCTCCCCTCCCACTTCCGCCTGCCCCCGCCCAACTAACCTGCAAGTGTTCCTCCGCAGCTGCGCCCCACCCTCCTCACCTGCGGGGCGCGGGGGGGGCCCCCCAACCCTCAGAGTGTCCCTGCTTCTGCCCCACCAACTCTGGAGAGAGCCCACCCGGCTGCCTCACTCCATAAAGTCACCAGGAGCCCCACCCATAGCGCTGTCCCGGAGAAGTCTGCGAGCCCCCCTGCCCACCTCCCCGCCCCACCTCCTCCCACTGGTGTATGTAGCGGATGAGGCGGGAGAGGCGCAGCAGCCGTAGCAGGCTGAGGATCTTGGTGAAGCGCACAATGCGCAGCGCCCGCGCTGTTTTGTAGACCTCGGCATCCAGTCGTGGTTCCAGCTCCACCACCAGGAAGATGTAATCCACCGGGATGGAGGAGATGAGGTCGACCAGGAACCAGGTGCGCAGGTAGCGCGACCGGATGGCCCGCGGTGCCAGCAGGATTTCAGCACCCTCCTCAACCACGATGCCGGTGCGGAAGTTGAGCACCAGATCCAGCAGGAAGAAAGTGTCTGAGAGGACGTTGAAGACGATCCAAGGTGGGGAGTTCTCCTCCTTGAAGAAGGTGATGCCCACGGGCAGCACAATGAGGTTCCCCACCATCAGCAGGAGCATGATCAGGTCCCAGTAAAACCTAAGGCGGGGGTGGGACGGGGAGTAAGACCACGAGATTGCACCAGCCACTCGACAAACAGCAGAGTCTGACACAGCTAAGGTGGGGAACGGAATGGTCATTTACAGCTGGTGGGAGTGTAAGGTGGGACCACCATTTGAGAAAATAGTTTGGTATTACCTAATAAAGTTAAACATTTGCATTCCCTGCAACCCAGCAATTCCATTCTAAGTATATTCACACTCAAGGGAAGTATGTGCTCCAGGAGATACATACAGGAATTTTTACAGCAGCATGAAATCTGGAAATAATCCAAAATGTTCATCAGTAGAAAAATGTAGATTAATAAAATAAATACCGTAGATAAATAGACGGTGATATACTCATGCCCTGGAGTAATCCACAACACTGAAATCACCCAACAGCAGCTACATTCCACAGCGTGGGTGAATCTCACTAATCTAGTGTTGAGCAAAAGGAAGAACAAAAGGATACATACTGGATGATTCCACTTGTACAAAGTTCAAAAACAGCCAAGACTAAACTGCATTATTTAGAGAGTCACAGAAAAGCGGTAAAACTATTTTTAAAAGAATAAGGACATGAGTGCCACAAAAATTAGAATAATAGGTTAGGGAAAGGGCTGTGAGACCAGTAAGGGTGCTTCTGGGCGCTGGCAACGTAGTCTCTCTTCACCTGGGTGGTTGTAACACGGGGGTGTGCTTTGTGATTACATATACATGTATGTGTGTATGCATATGTGTACATGTGCCTACGTACACACACATGTATTTTGAGTACATATGCAATGTAATATGCCAGCATATGCTATACCGCTAGGTAGAAGTCTACGTATAGGTACCCACTGGACAGATGTGTCTACTAGACACACCCTCGCTGTACACACTCATACATCTCTTTAATGTGCACAACATATACGTAGTATTTTGTCATGTACATGCTTTATGTCACTATCATTAAATATTTTTAAAGTTAAAAAAAGACCGAGTACCCTGTGCTAACCCCACAGGGTTGTTGAAAACACACACACTGAGACAATGGATAAGACAGTGTGTACAAGCACTAGTTGGTTTCATGACTCACCCACCTTTTGTTCCCAGATTTCTGAAGAGGTTGCTGCTTCTTCCATCTCCAGCTCTCTGCCCATTCCTGGTCTAGGACTTCACGCCCTCCCCACCCCAACGCTCCTTCCCAACACATCTGGACCCATGGTTCCTGGTTCTCTGCTGGGATCTGCTTGTCTATGTCCCAGGGTGGGGTGGTCTGTTCTGTTTCCCATCTGAACTGAGCTTTTTAGGGATGCCCGCTCCCCTTCACAGCCCTTCAGACAGGGCTGCACACAGAGAGGCTCCACAGGAGATCCTGAGGCAGCAAGGCTTAAAGCTCTGCACTCCTTTCCTTCCCTAATCTCCCTGTGCCTACTGGCACTCTGGCTGAGCCCAGGCAAGGGCACTGGCAGGGGAGGGCCACAATGCTGTGGTGGAAGTGTGGAAAGAAGAGGTCAGGAGGAAGCTAGGTGAAGCCTTCATTCAGAGATCACTGGACCATCTAGAGCCCCCATTAGCTATGGTGGTTTTATTTCTATTTTTTAAAGATTTATTTATGTATTTGAGAGAGAGGCAGGGGGAGGAGCAGAGGGAGAGGAAGAGAGAGTCTTAAGCAGACTGAGGGTAGAGCCCGATGCAGGGCTCAATCTCATGACTCTGAGATCACTACCTGAGCTGAAACCAAGAGTTGGATGCTTAACTGACTGGGTGCCACCCAGGCACCCCAGCTGTGGTGGTTTTAATTCCAGGACACACCTAATCACAGCATCAAACCAGGACCTAGCCCCTACTGGGTCTGACTACAAAATCAATCTTTTCAGCTTCCAAAAGAAACATGGGGGTTCCCAAATCCAGGCCTTCAGGAAGCCTCTCAGACTGTGTGCTTTCAATCAACAACAAATCCTTGACCCCCTCTTCCTCTGCCTCCTGGGCCACTGGAGAAATCCTGTACTGTGAGCTGGGAGAGGAGAGGAGAGGAGAGGAGAGGAGAGGAGAGCTCGCCCAGCCATGGAGCATCTTCACAGCCTGACTCACAGGCAGTCACAAGCCTAGCAGGTGATGCAGTAGAGAGGACGGAGAAGAAGCATGCTAATAAGGGGGAATACATGGCTTCTGAGGGTTACACCTGAGAGTGAAATGGGGGAGGGGAGGAAGATCACAGGAGGTTAGAACAGGTGCACCGGTGGGGTAGGAATAAGGCAGTAAAGAGGGAAGAGGAAGGAACAATGGGAGAAAGAGGAACATTTAGGGAGTGTGTATGGCTGTGGATTCAAAATGATGTCTAGGTCTCCAATTGTGTTTCCAGGCTCCTGATTCACACCTCATCCTTTCTGCTCACTTTGCTCCCCACCTTAGGTGCTTTGGACACATCGTTGCCTCATCCAAAAGCTGTCCTTCATTTCCCCCAAGGACAGGGCTGCTCTCCTCCCCTAGCGACCTTGATGTAGAGGTACAGCCCCACCTCCACCCTCTGTCCCTACGTCTCTCTGATAGTCACCTGGGAGGGTGGCCGTGCCCCTGCGTTGCTGCCTCAATCGCTCCGAGTCCCGGCCCTGCCCCGCTGCATCCCGGCTTCAGCACCAGGGACAGCGACGAGAACCGCAGCTGGGACACCCCCGGGCCCCCGCCCCACAGCCTCCCTATTTTTTCCTGGTAGCCTGCCCTGCTGAACTATGCAGGTGCTGGGGGTGGAAGTGCAAGGGTGGGAGATACGGGAGCTCGGTTTCTCCCTCAGGCTGACCCCGACCCCGAACATGACATAATTTCCCAGATCCCCGGCAGACAGGACTGCAGGACGCAGTGGTCCCTAACTCCAGTAGTCCCTGTAGTCCAGGGGGAGTGCCAGGTTCCCGAAACGGGAAATCCAGATCTCTGCTGTCTGCTCTGGTGTCAGGTCACCGAGGACCTCCGGCTGGGAATCCCTCGCCCAAGAATTCCCAGGCTAGATTGGGGGAAGTGACTCTGTCGTCCCACCCGAGGACCCCTGGGCCGGAAATGAAGTGTCCGTGGAGGGTGGGGCGGACCCTGCCCCCGAGTCGCGGCCCGTGGAGGTGGGATCTGTGTCCCCCGCCCTCCTTGCTGGGCCCCCAGTACCGGAAGTCGCTGTAGGGGTGGATGATCCAGGCCCCCGCTGACTTGACCCTCTCCTGCTCGATTTCCACTGCTTTGTGGCTGCCAAACACGCGAAGGGAGAACTTGTTGACCGTGGGCTGGAGCAGCGTCCCGAGCTGCCTCCGCTTGGGCTCGGGCCCAGACGCGGGCGCCGGGAGCGGTCCCGAGGCCGCGGTCGCAGGCGCCGGGGCAGCAGGAGGAGCCGCCTCCAGCCCAGGGGTCGCCCGTTCGTCGGCCCCTGTCGTCGGCCGCTGCTCTGCCTCCATGACGCCCGTTGGCTTACAGGCTTGGCCTCGTAGACCCTGCCGCGGCCATCGGGGACCCCGACCCCTCCCGGGGTAGGAGCCGGCGCAGCCGGGCGGGCTCGGAGCTGCCGGCGCGCGGGGCGGAGGGGGTGTGTGCGCCAGACTCGCGGGCGGGCGGCCGGCTGCTTGCGGGGCGCCCCCTGGCGGGAGCCGCCTCGAGAAGAGGCGGGGCCGACGAAGCCCGCCTCCTCGGAGGACTGCGGCGTGGGCGTGGCCTGGCAGGTGGGGGCGCTACTCCAAGTGCAGGAGGAGGAGGAGGCGGGGAAACGCGGCCAGAGTCACGGAGGGGGCGTGGCCTAGCGTTGATGCGCTTTCAGCCAATGAGCGCTGGGGAGGCGGAGCCGCCTGCGAGTGGCGGGAAAACCGGACGCTGGCCGGAGGGCGAGGAATTGGGGACCAATGAAGAGGCGGGGAATGGCCACTCTTACTCACGGACTTCCTGCATTTCACTTTCTTTTTTTTTAAAGATTTATTTATTTATTTATTTGACAGAGAGAGAGAGCGAGAGAGGGAACACAAGCAGGGGGAGTGGGAGAGGGAGAAGCAGACTCCTCGCCGAGCAGGGAGCCCGATGCGGGGCTCGATCCCAGGACCCCGGGATCATGACCTGAGCCGAAGGCAGACGCTTAGCGACTGAGCCACCCAGGCGCCCCTGCATTTCACTTTCTTTATCAGCACTCTGCTACGCATATTCCTTTCTTTTCATCTCCACGCCCCTCCCCTTAGGATTTCATTTCCGAATTCATTGTGCCAACCTTCACCAAGAGTGACCCTACCCATCACTGAGTGGACGCTGAGGACACAAAGATGAATACCCAAGTCCCAGCCACTAAGCCAGTCTCGTCTATGCCAGCATACAGACACAGCTAGAAGCTCCTAAATATCTCAAATTCCTCCCCTCGTTTCCGTTTCTTATCGCCACTGCCTGATTTCAAGCCTTCAGCATTTTTTCACCTTGATTATTTCAGAGGCCTCTACAAGGGGCCCTACACCCTCTCAGGCCAGTTCTTTTCCCACAGTCTGCCAGAGTTACTCGCCTGAGTCAAATGTGCTATGTCCTTCAAACTTCTCCATCTTCTGTAGGATGACGTTTAAGCTCCTTATGAAGCACATACGAGGCCCTGCAACATGGACCTAATTTCAACAGCCTCTCTTCTGATAGTCCCTCTCTGGAAAGCCAGGCCTCCAATCGTGCTGAAATGCTGTGTTCTGTCTTGTCCCCAGCCCTTTGCAAATATTTTTCTGCCTGGTATTCTTCTCCAATTCCCTTCTGACAGCTGGTTCACGGGACATCTCCTCTAGGAAACCCAGAAACACATTTCCAAGTCTCCTTTCCCCAGCGAGAGTCTAGTCTAGAGCTTTCTTACAGCGTCCCTAATAGCTGTCGTCACAAGGCTTTCTCTCCTGTTAGACCCGGAGGCTCTGAAGAACAGGAGCCTTGCACCTGGCACAACGCTGGACACGTGGTGGACATGCAGTAAATGCTTGCTGCAGGAACGGACGGTCCTGTAGGGTGTTCGTGGAAGGGGAAGGGAACCCTCCACTCTTTCCTGTCAACCCCTTCCTTACCCTCCCTCTCCTATTTTAGGGAACCCTCCCTAAACCATTTCTGGCTAACTGATCTAATCTGCATCTAACTGTCCTCCACCCCTGTCCCCTCTGATAGGTCCCGACTTTCACACAGTCATACTCAAGTTATGTTTTCCCTTTGTGACTATTTCTCAATCCAGGTTGTCTCAAGGTCTCCTTCTCTTTCCTCTTTTTTTTTTTCCCCCTCCAGTTCAGTTGATTTACGCTTCTCATGTACTGCGTCTGAGTTCGGAACACACGAGCTCTCCGCGAGCTCCCCTCTTTCAGCACCTGCTTCTCCGTCCCTCCATCTCTCAACCTCTCCTCGACGGCCGGACCCCTGACCCTCACGTGCATACCGTTTGTTCAGCACAAAAGCGGGGAGCCCCTCTTTGCTGTGGCTAGGTAGCCAAACTGTTTTAAGAACTGGATATTCGCAGACTGTGCTGGAGAGTCAGACCTCACATCAAGCCTCTAAAGGTGTGCTGAGCGCCGACGCCCCGTAAATGACAACTTCCAGGTTCCTCTCCAACCCCCACAGCTCGCAGAGTCAGCCCCACAAGTGTTCCGGAAGGCACAGACCGAGGACGGAGAAGGAAGGCAGCGCCCGCAGGAACTCCCGCCCCCGCGCCCCCGCGCCCCGCGCCCCCGGCGCTCCCCCAGCCGCGCCCGCGAGCTACGCGAGGACGCGGCGGCGTGCGCGCCGCCCTGGGGGCGGGGCCGGGGGGGTCGCTGGGAGGTGGCGCGGGACGTGCGTGCGTGCGTGCGCGCTCGCGGTGGCGGCGGCGGATCGGAGAGGCCACAGCCGGAGACCGAGCTGGGATCGGGCCCCGGGCGGGGGCGGTGCGAGCGGCGCCGAGCGGACCCTGGGGGCGGGGACGGAGCCGGGGCGGGCGGGACTGGAGCGGAGCCCGGGAACGAGGCGGGAGGGCCCAGGGTCTCGGGTTGGGGGGGTGGAGCCGCACTTCGTCGCCGCGGGGGTGCCGGGACTCCGGCCGCAGTGCCGCCGCCATCACGGACTTCCTGTGGGACAAGCGCACGGGCCTCGCCGCCAGAACGGTGAGCGCGCGGGCTGGCGGGCCGCGGGGCCGCGCGGAAAGATGGCGACCGCGGAGCGGGAGGGGGCAGAGTGGGGCCGGGGCCCCGGCCGCGGGGCGCGAGGGGAGGAGGAGGGTAGAGCCCTGCGAGGCGGCCGAGGTGAGGAGGAGGGAGGTGAGGAGGAAGGCCGGCCTGCCCTCGGTGGGCCCGGGAGGACCGATGGGAACTCGGGAGGGGCCGGAGTCGCAGAAGGGGCGATGGAGCGGGGATGGGAGTGGTTCCCGAGATGGGAAGGAGCGGAACACCAAAGTTGGACCGAGGCTGGGGACGAGGAAGACACCGCCGTGTCACTGGGAGCGACTGCAGGGTTGGACTCGAGGAGTTGGTTCTGGGCTTTCGGAGTGAGAAAGGAGGGCGGGGGGAGGTTTAAAGTTGAGAGAGGTGAACTGGAGGTGCCTCGGGTGGGGAGGGCCTGTGAGGAACTTCGGTGGCGGTGTGTTGGTGGCGGGATGTTGATGTGGCTGGGCTCAACGAGGTTGGATTACCTGGGAGAGTCCTGCGTGTGGCCTTGTTAGAGCGGCACCGAATCAAAGATCATCTTCCTCCTCAATATGAGGAGGTGGGAAGCAGAAGCTCAGAATGAAAGCCAGATGTTGGAGTCATTAAGCCTTTCCACATCTAATCCCCCCCCACTGTAAGACTTCTGTCCCTGGGCCTATATAATTTCATTTTGTTCGCATATACTTATTTTTCTAGTGATTTTTCTTTGGTTTTTTCTTTTAAGGAAAAAAGTATTTGTGTACCATGCTATTGCAGTTCAAATAGCTAACTGGAAGGGGGCCAGCTTTTAGCCAAGTAGTGCTGATATTAATTAAAAACCAGTTATTCAGTACTTCTTAAGCACAAGAGGGGAGGGGCCAAATGGGAAGCTGACTGCAGCTTGGGGCCTCCTGTGTTAAAAACTTTTAAGGGGGATTTGGCCAGTGATGTGAGAGGTGATTAAGACAGTTCAAGAGGGGGGCGCCTGGGTGGCTCAGTCAGTTAAGCGTCTGCCTTCGGCTCAGGTCATGATCCCAGGGTCCTGGGATCGAGCCCCACATCGGGCTCCCTGCTCCGCGAGAAGCCTGCTTCTCCCTCTCCCACTCCCCCTGCTTGTGTTCCCTCTCTCGCTGTCTCTCTCTGTCAAATAAATAAATAAAATCTTAAAAAAAAACACAAAAACACAGTTCAAGAGGTCAGACCCAAATCCCTGGAACTTGCTTATATTTGGTACTGCTATATGCAGAAGCCTGGTAAACTGGACTCCTGCCCACAGGACACAGAATGGTCTGGTTGGGAAGACAAAGATACAGTCTTAATAATTGTAAAACATTTATTACCATGATGTATACAAAAATGTTATTCTATCCAGTTGTGAGGAACTCAGAAATGGCACAGATGTAGTTTAGATTCCAGCCAAGGATGAACTGAGACATCAGTTACACAGTCCCACCTGTAATGAGCTGTGGCCCAGACCTAAAGTTCTTCCTGGAGCCAAGTTTGAGGGAAATCAGTAGAGCAATGAGAGGAAGGGGCTGGCCTGAGGGGAGGGGAGGGTTCCTAGAGTTTTCCACCAGAGTTTGTAGGTGATACATACCCCACTCCACTAAGGAGAAATTATAAGCACAAGGAAGACCAAGGAAGTTGTAGGTCATAAAATGAAGTAGAAGTAAAAGAGCAGAAAGCAGCTTAGCATCTCTGGAGCAGCTAGGCCTCGGAGCAGAATTCTGAAAACTCAGAGCTTTTCCCCACTATTTCTGTTTTTCCTTCCCTTCCAGATGCCTCATCCCCGAAGGTACCATTCCTCAGAGCGAGGCAGCCGGGGCAGTTACCATGAGCACTATCGGAGCCGAAAGCATAAGCGACGAAGAAGCCGCTCCTGGTCAAGTAGCAGTGACCGGACCCGGCGGCGCCGGCGGGAAGACAGCTACCACGTCCGTTCTCGGAGGTGAGGCTTCAGGAGGAGAAACTTGGGTTCAAGGTCACTCACTCAGTTACGTGTTCAAGATTTACTGGTTACACGCTGAGCGGTCGGGGTAAGGCGATAGTCAGGACTGTTAACAGCACAAGCCGTTTGCGCTGTGGTGCTAAGGCGGTTCTCATAGAGGAAGAATGCAGTCAGGGGCTGAGGGGGCGTCCGGCAGCGTTGGTTGGAGGGGGCGGGATGTGTAATTCGGGAAGACTTTTCTAGAGAACGTGCCATCCAGGCTGGTCTGGAGGACAAGGGAGAGTGTCTCAGGCGCAGGGAGAGGAGGCGCAGAAGACTGGGGTCTAGAGCCAGCTGCTGTCCTGACAGGACGAAGGTCTGAGGTTTGAGTGACAGCGGCGTGGGGGGGGGGGCAGTTCGGAGCAGGACCGGAAGTTAGTCAGGAAAGAAATGGCTCTTGGCGCCCTTCGCTGTGTCGCCAGAGGGGAGAGCAGGCCCCAGAGCAGGCGTCCTGGCGCCGTCTTTCCCGCGGTCGCGGCGACCCGGGGCCGCGGGGATCCTCCTCTGTGCCCCGTGACTTCACTGTTCCGGCCTCGGCCCTCGGTGACCTCCCGAGTGCGCGAGGCGGGCGTCCTGCCCCGCCCCCGGTGCTGAGGGCCGCCCGGCCGTCGTGCGGCGGGGCGGCGCCCTTAGTGGCGTGCTGTCCCCCAGCAGCTACGGCGACCGCTCGTCGGACCGGCGGGCGTGCGAGCGGCGGTACTACGGCAGCTACAGGCGCAACGGCTGCAGCCGGGCCCGGGGAGAGGCGTGCTGCGAGGCCGGCTTCCGGCACTCGTGCGAGTTCCCCCGCGAGGACAGCAGCTTCCGCAGCCAGCGCGGCAGCCGCAGGAAGCCCCGGCGCCGGAGGCGGCGCAGCCGGACGTTCAGCCGCTCGTCCTCGGTGAGTGCCGCCGGGCCCTTCCTCTCCCCGCCCGTCTGCCCCCTGGGAGCCCGGTAAGTGCCAAGTGTCCTCGTTCTCAGCTGAGCGACGGGGCAGAGTCCGTCGCCGTCTCCAAGCGCTGCGGCTCCCGGAGGGCCCTGGGGTCTGCTCCGGAGCTGGACGCGCACAGCGTGCTTGTGAACCCCAGCGCCCTCCTCGGCATGCTGGGCTGACTGTGTCGGGAGCAGCTCCTGTGTCCCAGAGGCTTCCGCTCTCTAGTGGGGACCTTGCTTGTGAATAGCCTTTTTCCCACAAGCTCTGGGCTCCATGGCCCCCTCAGCAGGTGGGCTTGGTTGGGGGGCAGAGGGAGATCTGTGCCTGTCTGCAAGGGCGTTGTGTGGAGCATGGGGTCGTGGGTGACACTGGGGACAACACCACCTCTCTGCTCTGCCCGTTCCTCTCCCTTTCCCGTTTTGGGTTTGGGGACTTGGGATTATGCGCCGCTCTCTCTTCTCACCCCGATCCGCCTTACTGCATCTGACGTGTTCCCTTCCACTGTCCCCCATCATCGTCTGTCCCCCCTGGCTGGGCGCCTGTGACCGGTGACCCCTCCACCACCCACCCCGCCTCCCTCCGGCCCCCGCTCCGACACCTGGCTCGCTCCGACCCCCCCCGCCCCCCGCCAGCAGCACAGCAGCCGGAGAGCCAAGAGTGTAGAGGACGACGCTGAGGGCCACCTCATCTACCACGTCGGGGACTGGCTACAAGAGCGATGTACAAGCCAAATCGTAACAATCCTATAGCCTGTAATGGTCCCATAGCCATCCTAACGTCCCGAGCCAACCCAAGTCACAGCCTCTTGCCTTTCCTCAGTGGTGTTGTTTATCTGGGTGGTTTGAGTTGCTGTTGAGAATTGACCTCTGCTGTCCACTCCCAGCTCTCATGGCCCCTGGGTTAAAGGTGGTGGGAATCACGCAGGGGTGTTCTTCCCCTGTGACCATCTGTATCTGTTCCCCCTTCCTTCATCTCCTCACCCCAGGTTGCTGTACCCTTTTTTCTTCCTACTCAGCTCATTCCCCACCTTCTCTCCCTCCCTCTCCCCGACCCTGCTCTTTTTCATTTCAGATGAAATTGTAAGCACTTTGGGAGAGGGGACCTTTGGCCGAGTTGTACAGTGTGTCGACCATCGAAGGTAACTACAGCCCCCTCTGTCCCTGTTCCATACCTGCTAGTATAAAGAGGTAGTGAGCGTTATCTGGGGCTTTTTTGCTGATTAGCCAAAGGTAGGATTTCTTAATCCCCAGACAGCCCCATTCAGTCTGAGATGGTTTTGACGACCCAGCAAAAACCTCTTCTGCCATCCCACAGGGGTGGGGCTCGAGTTGCCCTGAAGATCATTAAGAATGTAGAAAAGTACAAGGAAGCAGCTCGACTTGAAATCAATGTCCTGGAGAAAATCAACGAGAAGGACCCTGACAATAAGAAGTAAGGAAGCAAAGGAGTATGTGGGGAGTGTGAGAGGCTCCACTCCTGCACAGGAACACCTTCCAGGCCTTGGTTAGGCAGGCAGGGGAGTCCTAGACCTTCTCATCCATTCATTTTTTGTTCATCATCTTAGACTAGTAGAATGGTAGGGGCAGGAAGGGAGGGTCTGATGTGCTGTAATCCATTCCCTGTGTTTCCAGGGCAGTGAGATTGCTCTGCAGTTTGGCCCCAGCCCAGGGTGGCCTCTGGAGAGCTGGGCCCTGGAAATGGCCCTGAGACTGAGAATTAGCATTTTCATCAAAAAGTCATTTGAGCTTTCTGTACTGATGAGGCCCCAGACATTTGTATGTAATATTTCTGTCCATGGACCTTTTATAAGCTGAAAGTATAATAAGGACACTAAACAAAGACGCAAGAAGACAATCGGTATAATCATGGGCCCACTGGTGGCTGGTGGTCAGTGAATTTCAGGAGTGGGAGCTGGGGTCAGGGCTTAGGAATGACAGTTTGACAATTCAGGATCCATACTGGAGCCTGGCATCCCACTCTTCAGCCAGTAGAATTGTTTTAACTATTTAAAATGATGCAGGAAAATGGTTTGAAGCTCGGCAGGTAGTATCTCTCTTCTTGGGTCTGCCGGAAAGGCCATTCCGTTGCTGAACTGAGTTTTGTTGGTGATGCTAGCTGGCGTGTTTTTACACAAGCCTGTGGAATCAACAGCTTTGCGGTCCCTCCTTGTTGGAGGGGTGGTGGGCAGATGGGAGCTCATCAGACCTCCCCCTCCCCCATCTCTCTTCTAGCCTCTGTGTGCAGATGTTTGACTGGTTTGACTACCATGGCCACATGTGCATCTCTTTCGAGCTTCTGGGTCTTAGCACCTTCGATTTCCTCAAAGACAACAACTACCTGCCCTACCCCATCCACCAAGTGCGCCACATGGCCTTCCAGCTGTGCCAGGCCGTCAAGTGTGAGTGCGGTGGGCCGAGGTGGACTTGGGGCAGCCCCTCCCTCTGTGGGACCTCTTCTGTGTCCGTTTACACTGGCTGAGCCCCTCAGCTGTCAACTTGATTATCTGCAGTTCTCTTACTGTCACGTTGACAGCTCCCTCACTTGACTCCTTGACCAGTGTCCTCAGCATCACTGATGAGTCTTACTCCACATGCAAAAATCTAAGAGGAGCTGGAAGAGAAAGCTTCTGAAATCAAAGCATTGAATTACCTCTTTTTTCTCTTCATTTCCCTTCCTTGGGAAAGTGTTAAGTCAGGCTGCAAACACAAAGAGACAAAAAGGCTTCTCAGGCTAGAGGTTTATGTTTGTCTGAGCTGAGATGCTCTCCATTTCCAGCAAAGGTGGGAGCAGGGACGAGTGCAACCAAGGGGGCCAGGTAGGGGAGCCAGATAAGTACATGGTTCCTCTTGGGTTTTCATAACTATGCAGGCTTACGGAGTTGAATTCACAGAATGTCAAGCACATACGTCAAAAGACAAAAAATGCATGGCAGACTCTTTATACATCAGTTGAGAATTACGTTTGTGTCTTACATTGATAAACGTACGGCTTCTTAGACCAGGCATTTCATTTGGATGTAGAGCAGAGAGCAGCCTAGTGATTCTGGACCTGCCTCCTCACCAGCTTTGAGCCAGGTGACCAGACTTGGGGTCACTGGTGTCCGTTAGCCCTGGCCACCTGGACCAACCTTGACTTGGCCTTCTCCCCTGCAGTCCTCCATGATAACAAGCTGACACATACGGACCTCAAGCCTGAAAATATTCTGTTTGTGAATTCAGACTATGAGCTCACCTACAATCTAGAGAAGGTAAGAGGGACAGGCAGCCATGCCACTTTTCCTTTCTTGTAGCCCCTTTCCTCCCTTTCGCTTTCTCCCATATTCTCTCCCGGTCTGGCTCTGAGTAAACCAGAATACCAGAGTAGATTGAAGGGGAGAGGTTGAAGAAGACTTAAATTGGAAGAGAACTTTTAAGGAGGACCTCAGATAACTTTCCAATAGAGTGCAAATGCTTCTAAGATACTTGGTTTGGACTTTCTTCTCCGTAAGGGAAGCTCAGTTCTCTTGACCTATTTTCAGAAACGCTGTATACCAGTCACTTGGAAAAAGTCCAGATGCACAGGGACTTGCATGCTATGCCATGATCATTCCTTAATCCTTTCCCACTCCTAAATATCTGCAGGATACGGGGGATGCTGTAAAGCGGATTCTCCAGTGCGTTATGGGAGCAAGCAGGTCGAGGTGCTTTTTTTAAGGCCTGAAAGCACTTTAGAGAATAGTGGTAAGAGTCTTGGTCCAGGGTGGCTGGGGTCCATTGTCTTCCTGCTCTGCTCCTAGAAACGAGATGAACGCAGCGTGAAGAGCACAGCTGTGCGGGTGGTGGACTTCGGCAGTGCCACCTTTGACCACGAACACCATAGTACCATTGTGTCCACTCGCCATTACCGGGCACCGGAGGTCATCCTTGGTAAGCGGGAGCGAGTGGGGGAACAAGGTTGTCCAAGTATGTGAGCGTGGGTGGTGGGGAGGGGAGGGCCCCCTAAGCATCATAACACCTTGTCCCTCCTGCTCCCTCCAGAGTTGGGCTGGTCACAGCCTTGTGATGTGTGGAGCATAGGCTGCATCATCTTCGAGTATTATGTTGGCTTCACGCTGTTCCAGGTAAGGGGTGGGGTGTCTTCTATAGCCAACCTGGCATTCTACCTGGTTTCCTTGTCTGCTGAGGACCTGCCTGCTCACTCCACATTGCTTATCGTCCTGGAAGCTGGTCTCCAGCAGCCTGTTCTCAGTCCCATGCTCAGTTCTGTCTTTGTTTCCCAGACCCATGACAACAGAGAGCATCTAGCCATGATGGAAAGGATCTTGGGTCCTATCCCTTCCCGGATGATCCGAAAGACAAGGTGAACCTTGAGGGTGTGGGGGGGGGACTTAAAATCTTTTCCTTTTTCTCCACAAGACCGGTCTATTTCACATCATTTTCTTTTTTTTTTTTTTTGACATCTTCCCCTTGCGCCCCACCCCTCCAGCTACTCTCACATGGGGGAATAAGGGAAGTATCCCACAACAAAAGGAACCTCCTGACCCCTCAACCTCCCCTTCCTTTCTAGGAAGCAGAAATATTTTTATCGGGGTCGCCTGGATTGGGATGAGAACACATCAGCTGGGCGCTATGTACGAGAAAACTGCAAACCACTGCGGGTGAGCCAGGCAGGGGTGAGATAGTGCTTACCGCCCAAAGGTCACTTCCTTCCTAAGGTGCTCTGCCCCTGGAAGGCACTTCACAAGCAGAGTTAGGAAGGAAGGGGGAAAACTGAAAGAAGACATCTTTGGTCAATAGAAGAGAGAGAAGAGGGAGTGGTTTTTGGAGGGAAGGAGGTTAGACAGCCAAGTCTTTCTTGAGCCAACCAGAGAGCAAAGCAATGTCCTGGATTCTTGAGTCAGACAGAAAAGAATAAACTACCTTTGAAGAGCTCACATTTTAATGAGGAGCTAAAGAAGATTCATGAAATTGACAAAGATATACACATAGAACTTTCAAAGAGTATGAAGGAAGTAATTGTGCTAGAGGGAAGGTAGAACAGTAATATCAGAAATCCTGGTGACGGTGTGCTCCTGGTAAGGCTGTATTCGTAATAGTATTGGTAAATGGCAGAGCCTTGGTCCTCCAAGGTTGAAAGCTAGAGCCTTGAAGAAAAAGGCAGGACTTGTAAGGCATTGTGCCTCCTCACCTTTTTCCTGCCCTCCACCACCAGCGGTATCTGACCTCAGAGGCAGAGGAACACCACCAGCTCTTCGATCTGATTGAAAGCATGCTAGAGTATGAACCTGCTAAGCGGTTGACCTTGGGTGAAGCCCTTCAGCATCCTTTCTTCGCCCGCCTTCGGGCTGAGCCACCCAACACCAAGTTGTGGGACTCCAGTCGGGATATCAGTCGGTGACGATCAGGCCCTGGGCCCCCCTGCATCTCCTCCAGCAGTGGGTGTCCAGTCCAGGACACTGGTGCTTTTTTATACAAGAGAACAGAGCCGGAGCCCGCCCCTTCCTCCTGGCTCCCTGTATACCTGTGAATATGTGAAATAGTGTAAATATGGAAGAACTTGTACCTGTTGCTCCCTCCCCAGCCTTGTACAGAACGCTGTTCACCCCACACACTTCCCGTCCTCCCCTGCCCCCTCACAGTGGAGTTGGACGGGGGCAGGAGGAGGTAACCGGGTGGCACCTAGCCCATGTTTTATAAGGAATTTTGTACAGTCTTTGTGAAATAAAAATGACGTGCTTCATCGGACCCCCACTCCTGGAGTCTGAGGTGTGGGATGCTGGGCTGGAGGGATAGGGAGATTGGCAGCCCTTCCGAGTTTGTGGATGAAGGGAGTCCATCTTACCCTCCCGAGTCCCCCGGAGGGCCGCGGATCCCCGTTTGTCTGGCGGGGGGGGGGGGTGATGGGTGGGGTGCTTCCTGCGGGTTAGAACCGAGGCACCTGTTCCCTCCGGCGAGGTGAGCATTGGGGAAGGTCCGGCTGCGGTGGCCACCGGCCGGGAGCCCAGGCTAGTCAGCGGCCCGCGCCGGAGGCAGGACGTCTCGGCAGAGCGGGCCGGGACCCCGCTGCGGGGCCTGCCGGGAACTGTAGTTCGTTAGTGGGCGGGGCCTTGCGTCACGTGGGGCGCTTCCGTCCTCGGCTGTGGCCGAGGCGCAGGCGCAGGCCGCCGCCGCTGCAGGGATCCTCGGGGCCCTTCCGGCCTTCGCGGCCAATCCGTGCAGAGCCGAGCGGGCGGACCGGGAGGAGCGGAGGGAGCTCCGGGAGCCGCCGCCGCCGCCGCCGCGCAGGGGCGTGGAGGGCAGGGGCGGCCCGGGTCGCAGTTGCAAACATGGCTCAGAGCGGAGACGGCGGAAACCCCTTCGCCGGGCCCGGCGAGCTTGACAACCCCTTTCAGGTGACGCGCGGGCCTTCTTTGGCTAGCTTGGTGGACTCTTGGCGGGTCTGGACGGGCTAACTTGTCTTCCCAGTCCTGACATTTGTTCCGGGGAAGGGCCGCCACGTGGGGGTGACGGTGACTCCAGACCAGTGAGCACCCTGGGGGGCGGGCCCTGCCCCTATAAGGAGCTGGTGCTAGCAGTGTGGGGTGAAGGCTTGGGGGCAGAAGTTGGGGCGGCAGCGTGGCCTCCGGCGTGCAGTGCTTGGAGCCAGAGGCATCAGAAGAGGCTCCAGGGAGTCCCCCCAGAGGCCCCAGGTGCCAGCTGAGCCCCAGCTCTGCCCACAGGACCCAGCTGTGATCCAGCACCGACCCAGCCCGCAGTATGCCACCCTTGACGTCTACAACCCTTTTGAGACCCGGGAGGTGAGATTCTCGGAGCACAGGATGGCGGGGAGGGGGAGGGTGTGCCTGTAAGCCCACTCTGTCGGGATACAGGGGACTTTTCTGCATGCAAAGGATCTTAGCCCCCGGAGAGAGGCCAGTCTGCCATGGCTTGCCTAACCCTTCTGGGGACACGAGGGCCACCGATCCCGTTTGAGCTCTAAGCGTTAGTCCTGGGAGGACTTGGAGACTGGCAACGCCTGAACCAGAGCTGTATCTGGGGAGGCTTCTTTGAAGAAAAGAAAGAATAGGGCTGGTAGGAGTTGAGGAGAAAACCAGTTATGCTTAGGCATGCATTTAGAGGGCAAGGAATGAGGAGGACCGGACCTGTTTGTCCCACGGAATAGAAAATGCTAAGAGCTTTAAAAAGTGAAGGGGGTGGGTTCGGTAGATGAGTGCCTTGAGTCCTGACTAAGGGATAGGATGTGGGGGGTGACGAGGGCTGCCGCAGCTTAGGAAAGAGTTCTCTGACAGAGGTTCAACTCTCTGGGTCTGGGGGGAGGCTGGGAAATGGGTTCTGGATCTAAAGGTACTCAAGCAGACTCTAGTACCTGCATTGGGAGGGACTAGGTGATCCCTAAAGTCTTTTCCAAAACCAACAGCCCCCACCAGCCTATGAGCCTCCTGCCCCTGCCCCATTGCCTCCACCCTCGGCTCCCTCCTTGCAGTCCTCGAGAAAGCTCAGCCCTGCAGAACCCAAAAACTATGGCTCCTACAGCACCCAGGTAAACAGGGTGTGGGGATGGGGGAGTGGGGGGTCAGATCTGGGCCCAGGACTCCCATCTCCCTCTGCGTGTACTGGGCAGGCTTCAGCTGCAGCAGCCACCGCTGAGCTGCTAAAGAAGCAGGAGGAGCTCAACCGGAAGGCAGAGGAGTTGGACCGGAGGGAGCGAGAACTGCAGCATGCTGCCCTGGGGGGCACAGCTGGTAAGTGGGTTCTTTGCGGGGGCGGGGGGCATTTGACACTTTTGAAGGAGCAAAAAGAACCTAAGAGCGTGGGCTATGGAGCCACATTGCTGAGTTTGAATTTGGGTGCTGTTATTTACTGCCTATGAGCTCTTAGGTAAGTTACTTAATCTTGAGTGTCTCAGTTTCCTTACTTATAAAACAAAAGTAGTATTTGTACATGTTTCACAGGACTTGTGGCAATTAAATAAGGTCCTCCATACAGAGTGCTTGGCATAGTGCCTAGAAGTTGTAAATAATAGTAAACACCATCAGCACTGGTTTTGCTACTCTCTCTCGTCTCCTCGGACCCCGAGTTGGAGGGAGAGAGGACTTGGGGTGGAAGGGAGGGGTGATTCCTTTGCTGGTCTCTGCCTCACGTCTCGGGTCCTCCTGCTCTCTCTCTGCCTTACAGCTCGACAGAACAATTGGCCCCCTGTCCCTTCTTTTTGCCCAGTCCAGCCCTGCTTTTTCCAGGACATCTCCATGGAGATCCCCCAAGAATTTCAGAAGACGGTATCCACCATGTACTACCTCTGGATGTGTGAGTAGTGAGAAGCCTTTTTTGGAGGAAGAGTAAAGGTAGTGACCTTACATCTTTCCTGCCCTGGAGCCTACCCACCTAGAACTCAGCATTTCATCTCTGCTCAGCTTTTGAGTTTAAGGCTAGTTTCTCCAGGAATTTTCCTGGGTTACTCCTTTCATAATATTTACAACTTGTTCTGCCACCCTCTAGAAAACACATGTTCTTGTCCTCTTCCCTTTTCTCTTGTCCTCCTGCATAAACGTTTTCGGAGGCCTTTAAACGTCTTTGCAAAGGTGATCACGTGTGATAGAGATCTGTCTCCACTGTTGAGTTGAGGATTTTGTGAAGGCAGAAGCTTCCCTTCCTTACTCTGCCACGTTTGGGGAGGGTTGTGTGGTGGGCTTCTGTGGGAAGGAGCTCTTGTTGCAGCCCACACTCAGTGTCCTGTACCTCCATCCCTCAGGCAGCACGCTGGCTCTTCTGCTGAATTTTCTTGCCTGCCTGGCCAGCTTTTGTGTGGAGACCAGCAATGGCTCCGGCTTTGGACTCTCTATCCTCTGGGTCCTCCTTTTCACGCCCTGCTCCTTTGTGTGCTGGTACCGCCCCATGTATAAGGCTTTCCGGTAAGTTGAGGGGTGGGGGTGGTGGAGAACTTGGGATGGGCCCCACATCTGCTGCTCCCACCCTCATTCTTCTCTCGCTCTCCCCACTTTTCCTGCCCGCAGGAGTGACAGTTCATTCAATTTCTTCATCTTCTTCTTCATTTTCTTCGTCCAGGATGTGCTCTTTGTCCTCCAGGCCATTGGCATCCCAGGTTGGGGGTTCAGGTCCGTGAGGCTACCCGCCACCCCCACCCACCCCCTTCCCTCGTTCTTCTAGACCAAGTCAGCACTAGGTACTGGGGTAGGAGTTGCTCAAAAGAAGGAAAGGTGCTTGTTTAATGAAAGAAACTGGACCCCCTTCCCGGATGGAGAGAGCCCAGTCAGAACTCTAGACAGGCCTAGGTTTGGGGGAGGAAAAGTACATGTGGTCAATCTGAGAGGGCTTCCTGAAGAAAGCACCCGTGAGCACTTCTGAAGCGGGGATGGAGACTCCTCAACAGAAAGGTCTGTTGGGCTGAGGATGTCTTGGGAGGGCGTGGAGAGCTAGGAGCTAATTGCTCGGAAGCTGGAATCAAACTTTGATGAGGGCGGATATGGTTTGGAATTGTGGTACTTGGGAAGCCGCCAGACTGACGGGGCCGCGACCCCTGGTGGGATGGGTGGGAATAGGGCCCGCTTGCCAACCGGTGGAGAGCGGCCCGTCCTCACTGCCGCGTGCCCTCCTTTCTGGCAGTGGCTGGATCTCCGCTCTGGTGGTGGTGAAGGCCAACAAGGCTGTGGCTGTGCTCATGCTGCTGGTCGCCCTGTTCTTCACCGCCATCGCCGTGCTGGGAATTGTGATGCTCAAGCGGGTGAGGGGCTGTGCGGGAGGCGGGGCCAGAAGCGTGACGTCATGGCCCCGGGGGGCCTGGGGGGTCGTTCGCCCGGCCGCTGGGCGGGCGCTCAGCTCCTGGACTTCTGGGGTGGGGGGGAGCCACGAAGGAAAAGCCCGAGCCGCAGTGAGCGGGTGATGGGGCGGCGGTGGGGTCCCGGCGCCCGCCGATAATCTCTGCCATCTGCTTGCAGATCCACTCCCTGTACCGTCGCACGGGGGCCAGCTTTCAGAAGGCCCAGCAAGAATTTGCCGCTGGGGTCTTCTCCAACCCCGCCGTGCGAACCGCCGCTGCCAACGCAGCCGCTGGGGCTGCCGAAAATGCCTTCCGAGCCCCGTGACCCCCGGCGGGGATGCCCCGGCCCTGCCGCCGGGGGAGCTCACTTAGCCCCCGTCCCTGACGTCTCGGACTCGGTGAGACCCCACTACTCGGGGTCTTCTCTCTGGCGCCCCCAGTCCCGCAGCCATGACTGCTGACCCTGCCCAGGGGTGCGGGGAGCCCGCTGTGACCCAGGCTCGCTTCCCCCGCCACCCCCCAATTAGGCCACACTACTGCCACCTCTTACAAACCCCACCCAGCTTCTCTCTGCTGTGCCAAGACTGTTGTTTCGGTTATTTAAATAAAAAGAAAGCGGAACTGGAACTCCAATCCCCGTTTCCGGAATTTTTACTAGGAACCCGGCCTTTGGAAGAGAAAGGGAGTGTGGCGGGGACTGGAGCGGAAGCAGAATGGGAACCCGGGGGGAAGGTCGGGCAGGGCTGCGGAGCCAGCAGGAGCTGCCGAGGGCGGGGCGGCGGAGCTGCGCGGCTCCGCTACTGACCGGGAAGGCGGCGCCGCCTCTGCTGGGGACGCAGCGGGCCCCGGGCCCCAGAGGCTGGGCGGGGCTGGGGTCGGGCCCCTGGCCCGGGGAGGCCGGCCGAGCCCCTACTCTGCGCCGGGCCCGCGGGCCGACGCCGGCTCCCGGGGTGCCCCGCGCAGCCCCGCCCCGCCCCCGCCCCGCCCCCGCCCCCTCTGCACCGGGCCCGCGGGCCGACGCCGGCTCCCGGGGTGCCCCGCGCAGCCCCGCCCCGCCCCGCCCCGCCCCTCTGCACCGGGCCCGCGGGCCGACGCCGGCTCCCGGGGTGCACCGCGCAGCCCCGCCCCCGCCCCGCCCCGCCCCCGGCGCTGGGCAGGACCTGCTGCCGCCCAAGCTGGGGAGCGCAGCGTGTCGCGGGAGAGCGGGGAGGGCGGCCCCGCAGCCGGTGGCGCCCCGGCTTCTCCCCGCCAGAAGGTCTCGGACCCCAGGACCCCTCCCCTCTTCCTCCCACCCTCCTCGCCTTTATCCTCCCCGCCCTTCCCGGGGTTCTCGACCGCGGCCTCTCCTCACGCCTGGACCTGCCCTTCTCGGCACCCCTGTTCTCCAGGGAGATGCGATGAGCCGGCGCCCCTACGTCCTCATCGCCGTCCCGGGCACGGTGCCCGTCCGGTGCCCGCGGTGGGGAGGGAGCCCCCCGCGACCCCTCCGCGACGCCCCTCCCTTGGGCCCCCGCCCAGCTGGAGGCCCTGGGCCATGCCCCAGGGGACCCATCCGGGCGGTGGGCTCTAGAGCAAAGAGGGTGGAGAGGAGGGAGGACGGGGCCTTGGGCGCCTCTGAGATGCTCCCAAGCGCCAGTGGAGGCCGAGCGAGGCGCAGGCAACCGGGCAGCAGGCATGATGCCCTCGCCCACTGACTCCAGCCGCTCGCTGACCAGCCGACCCAGCACCCGGGGCCTTACCCACCTCCGCCTCCACCGACCCTGGCTGCAGGCCTTGCTCACGCTGGGGCTGGCCCAGGTGCTCCTGGGCGTCCTGGTGGTCACCTTCAGCATGGTGGCCTCCTCTGTCACCACCACTGAGAGCATCAAGAGGTCCTGCCCATCTTGGGCTGGATTCTCGGTGAGTTGGGTGCACAGGCCTTGGGTGGGGTAGGCTCCTGGGGCCCCACCCCTCCACACTAGCTGCCAGTCCAAATGCTGGCCTCTCCTCCCTCTTCTGGGCGGCTGTCTTCTTACAGGGCTGGGCACACCCTGTGGTGAGGGGCTCACTCATGTGCCTCCCCCTTGCCAGGCTGAGCCTGTGCCCACTCTGTCCCCAGCTGGCATTCTCCGGGGTGGTTGGCGTTGTGTCTTGGAAGCGGCCATTCACTTTAGTGGTAGGTGTTAGGGTCTGGTGCCCACTGGGAGGCAGGTGCCCAGCACCTGAGGGTATGCCCGCATGTGCCCCCGAGGAGGGGGGGGACTGGCGGTGCAGTTCATGCCAGGCAGGCATGGATGTGTGTGAAGGGGGCCCCATCCGTGGTAGAGGGTACCCCTGAGGGCCCCCCGCCCTGAGTGTGCACTTGCTTCCCCCAGATCTCCTTCTTCTCCCTGCTTTCGGTGCTCTGTGTCATGCTCAGCATGGCTGGCTCTGTTCTCTCCTGTAAGAATGCTCAGCTGGCCCGAGACTTCCAAGACTGCTCCATGGTGAGACTGAGGAGGGAGGGCCGGAAAGAACTGCTGGGCGGAGTGTGCGGGACACCGGGTTTGTCCTGACTTCGCCCTCCCCTCTGCCACTCAGGAAGGAAAGGTCTGTGTGTGCTGCCCCTCCGTCCCCCTGCTCCGGCCCTGTCCAGAGTCAGGGCAGGAACTGAAAGTTGCCCCTAACTCCACCTGTGACGAAGCCCGAGGAGCCCTCAAGGTGAGCGAGCCATTCCTTTCTCCCCCACCATCTCCCTGGTTTTCACCTTTGCCTCCCCTTCTGGAGTCCTCACAGGCCCAGAACTTGTGGGATTCACCCCTCCCCAGACCCCGCTCACATCCCTCTTCCTCTCTGGCTTTCAGAACCTGCTGTTCAGCGTCTGTGGGCTCACCATTTGTGCCGCCATCATCTGCACCCTCTCTGCTATTGTCTGCTGCATCCAGATCTTCTCCCTGGATCTCGTGCACACGGTGAGAGGCGGGCCAGGGCCAGCCAAGCAGGTGTGATGCGGGGCAGGGGTGTGTGTGCCCGGACTGGGCTTGAGGGGATGGTGGCTGCGGCGCTGGCTCTGAGCCTCAGGGGCTGTGGGTCATGTATTAGCCACATCTAGTGTAGGGATGTTTAGGGGGGTTCACGGAAGGATGAGGAGGGGAAGTGGGGGGAGCGAGAGAAATATGTGATCTTAGCCCAGAGAGCGGACATTAAATGGGACTACAAGTTGGGTGAAGTCCAGAAGATCCTAGGTGGGGACGAGGGTGAAGGGTTGATGTTCTAGTGGGGGCAGAGAACGGGTGGCAATTCTGGATGTAGATGGGGCCATAAGTGGAGGACTTTCTGGATGATTGGGGCAGAGAGAGAAGAGGAGCTGGTTCTGGCTGAGGGAGGAGGCAGGACCAGGAGAACGTGGAGGAGTCTGGGAGCCTAGGAGCTGCATTCCCAGAAACCAGGCCTGCCGATCTGCTTGCTCCCCAGCAGCTGGCCCCTGAGCGCTCAGTCTCAGGCCCCCTGGGGCCTCTGGGCTGTACGTCGTCACCCCCAGCTCCTCTCCTACACACCATGCTGGACTTGGAGGAATTCGTACCACCGGTGCCCCCTCCGCCCTACTATCCCCCAGAGTACACCTGCAGCTCAGAAACAGATGCACAGAGGTGAGGCCTGGTGGAGTCCTGCTGGGGAAACTGAGCAGGGGGCCAGGGCTGCAGCCTGGATTGCTGGGGAAGGAGCTCTGTGGAGTAGGAGTGCTCTTCCAGGCTCTTACCTCTCCCTCATCCTGCCAGCATCACCTACAATGGCTCCATGGACAGTCCGGTGCCCTCGTACCCTACGGATTGCCCCCCTTCTTATGAGGCCGTCATGGGGCTACGAGGAGACAGCCAGGTGAGAGCAGGGCTCGGTGTGGCCTGGGGAGCTGGCGAGAGAGCCTGAAAAGCTGAGGGAGCTGCTGTCACTGGACAAAGAAAACAGTAGTCCTCACAGTCTTTGTGGCACCTGGTCTTCCCTAGAGCCCGGGGGTGGGGGTGGGGGGGACTATTATTTCTATTTTACAGATGTGGAAACTGAGGCCCACATAACTGGCCTGCACAGGGTGGCAAAGCTGGACTGAAAGCTAGGTCTTCAGAGCTCTGTCCAGCACACAGCACATGGGGTGGCCACATTAGCCTGTCGGGCTGGCCCCCTGACGCTCGCGTTTTCTGCAGGCCACTCTGTTTGATCCTCAGCTTCACGATGGCTCCTGCATCTGTGAGCGGGTGGCCTCCATTGTAGACGGTGAGCAAAATGGGGAGGGGGGCAAGGGCTGGGCTGCCTCCGAGAGCAGAGCTGGGCGGGGCGCTGGACTTGACCTGCCTCCTCTGAGGCCGCTCTGGAGGCAGCGTGGCCGCCGAGGGGCTGCGAAAAGACTGGTGCCCCCCCCACGCCCCCCTGCCGCCCACAGTGTCCATGGACAGCGGGTCTCTGGTGCTGTCGGCCATCGGTGACCTCCCTGGGGGCTCGAGCCCGTCGGAGGACTCGTGCCTGCTGGAGCTGCAGGGCTCCGTGCGCTCCGTCGACTACGTGCTCTTCCGCTCCATTCAGCGCAGCCGCGCCGGCTACTGCCTCAGCCTGGACTGCGGCCTGCGCGGCCCCTTTGAGGACAGCCCCCTGCCGCGGCGACCCCCGAGGGCCGCCCGCTCCTATTCCTGCTCGGCCCCCGAGGCCCCACCCCCGCTGGGGGCCCCCACGGCCGCCCGCAGCTGCCACCGGCTGGAGGGCTGGCCGCCCTGGGTGGGACCCTGCTTCCCCGAGCTGAGGCGGCGGGTCCCCCGGGGAGGCAGCCGGGGAGGCGGCCGGCCCGCTGCGGCCCCTCCCGCCTGCGCCCCCACTCGCCGCTTCAGCGACAGCTCAGGTTCCCTCACCCCCCCGGGGCACCGGCCTCCTCATCCGGCTCCCCGACCACCGCTGCAGCTGCCGCGGTCCCACAGTGACCCAGGCATCATCACCTCCAGCGACACCGGTGAGCATCCCCCCGCCCAAAGTTCAGGAGCGCACAGGCAGGGGAGTTAGAGGGCCAGGGGTGCCCGCCAGGATTTAGGACACCGTGGAGATCCCCAAGGAGGAAGAAGGGGTGAGTTCACTCCTGCAGTAGACACTTCTGAGTGCTCACCTCCTAAAAACCCACCATCAGTAGCTGAAGGGCTAAAACCAAACTCCACAGCTCCCAGCTGGGGCTAGTTACCCACCCTCTCCAAGCCTCGGCTTCCCGCCTGTTCATGGGGCGCAGTAGCGGCCCCTGGGCCCAGGTGCTCGAGTTACTGATGAATGAGGTGATGCGATAGAATCTTAGCACTGGCCTTGTGTGCCAAGTACTGGGGGGACTGGGGGGGATGCAGCCACCAACCAGACCGCCTTAGTCCCTGTCTAGCTGGGCTCTACCATCGGGTTTCTGGCAGACAGAGGCAGAGGGGATGCCCGCTCGGTTGAGGGTGGAGTGTGGAGTGTGGGGGCTGGGAAAGCTCCTCTGGGCTTGAGTCTCTCCTGGAGGGCGTGTCCACTGGGCCCTTCCAGTCCCTCCCTCTCCTCCCCAGCTGACTTCAGGGACCTTTATACCAAAGCGCTCGAGGAAGAAGCTGCTTCCGTTTCCTCTGCAGATACAGGTCAGGCGTGTGATTGGTACCGAGGTGGAGGGAGGCGGTTATGGGAGTTTTGCCTGGCCCTCCGTGCACCTCCCTTCCCACCTTCTCTGTCTCCAGGGCTCTGCTCTGAAGCCTGCCTCTTCCGTCTAGCCCGCTGCCCTTCGCCCAAATTGCTACGTGCCCGCTCAGCTGAGAAACGGCGCCCCGTGCCCACCTTTCAAAAGGTCCCCCTGCCCTCGGGCCCAGCACCTGCCCACTCCCTGGGAGACCTGAAGAGCAGCTGGCCGGGCCGAGGCTTGGTCACTCGTTTCTTCCAGATGTCCAAGAAGGCCCCAGACCCCAGTGGGAATGGGGCCCATGGGCTTAAGCAGGTAGGAGTTAGGGGAGTCTGGGAAGATAACCAGGAAAGCCTGGAGCTTCGGGCTGAGCCACACTGATGCCCTGTCCTGTGCCCGCCTCTAGGTGCCTCGGAGCCCATGGGGCCGGCCAGGCCGAGAGAGCCTCCACCTTCGAAGCTGTGGCGACCTGAGCTCTGGCTCTTCCCTGCGGCGCCTCCTGTCTGGCCGCCGGCTCGAGCGTGGTACCCGCCCCCACAGCCTCAGCCTCAGTGGGGGCAGCCGGGAGACTGGGCTCTGACCCAGGCTTCTTGCCACTCTGAACAGCTCCAGATGAATGCTGGGGCCATAGGCACCAGCTGGTTGGGACCAACCAGCACCCCATGCACTGGCTGACACAAAAAGAAACCCGCTGAACACCCCCAGAAGTATCCCTTTGCCTCCTACCTCTGGGAGCTCCTCCTGCTTGCTGCTGCCCCTCGGGACTGGGAGGGCTCCTGTCCTGTGCTGCATGGGTATTTGGGTGTTCAGGCTGGCGTGGGGAGAGGCCCCTGCTTACAGCATCGGAAGAGGAAAATAAAGCCCTAGCCCAGCATGAGCAAGCTCTCTGACTGGACAGGGGCACTCTGGCCAGGGCAAAGGCATGTCCCGGTGCTTATGCACAGGGGGCTGTGTGCCTGTGCAATGGGGTGGTAAGGCATGAAGAGCCCGAGAAATCTGGGTGGCTCTCGGATCTGCCACCTCTAGCTGCATGACCGTGGGCAAATTATTTAACCTCAACTGCCTGATCTATAAAACATTGTGAAGATGAATGTTTGTAAAGCTCTTAATACACTAAATAAGCCTTCAGTAAATTTCAGTTTTCCCCCTTCTCCTCGGGGTCATTCTTTGTCACCATGGAAATTTGTTCTGGTATCTCCCATAGGTAAGAAAATCTCTCCAGGCATTTATTTCCAGCCGTCTATATCTCTGCTCATTTTCATAGCAAAAATGTTTTCTCTCTGCGTTTCCTCCTCTTCTTAGAACACTCCCATCAGGCTCCATCCCCCCCCCTCCCTAGGCACTGCCCCTTTAAAAGTGTTCAGTAACCAAAAAAGGTAAAAGCCCCAATGGCCATTTCTCGGCCTGCATGTCACTTGACTCCTGAGAAACTTTTAAGCCAGATAATCCGCATCTTTTCTCTTGAATTTTGCCCTTTCTTGTCTTTGAAGACCTCATACTCCTACTTTTCCTCTCTACCCTCTCGGTCTCCTTTGCCATATCCTCTACCTCTGCTGGGCCGTCTGATGCTGGAGAACCCAGGGTTTTCCCCGTGGCCCTCTCCTATTTTCTGCCTGCAAGTGGTACTAGCAAAACCCATGGCTTTAAATACCGTCTACCTGTCCATGCATAACTCTCTCCTTGGTCCCTCTCCATGAGCTCCACCCTCCAACTTGACGTGTCTGCCTGGATGTCCAATGGACGTCTCAGACTCACTGTGACCACAAATGAACCTTGAGTCCCATCCCCGGCACCTGTTCCCATCTCAATAAACTGCAGCACCATTCACCTGGTTGCACATTCCAAAAGCTTGGGAATCATCCTGATTTTATTTCTTCCCTCACCCAGCACAACCCAATCCCATCCTGAATTCAGGCGTTTCACCAGCTACCTAGGTAGGTTCAAGCCACGCCCCTCTCCCCCAGCCTCTGACCTGGTCTATTTTCCACTCTTCCTAAAAATCTGTGCTAAGGGGCGCCTGGGTGGCTCAGTCGTTAAGCGTCTGCCTTTGGCTCGGGTCATGATCCCGGGGTCCTGGGATCGAGTCCCACATCGGGCTCCCTGCTCGGTGGGAAGCCTGCTCTCCCTCTCCCACTCCCGCTATCTCTGTCTCTGTCAAATAAAATCTTAAAAAAAAAAAAAATCTGCGCTAAGAAATCATGTCACACCAAGGTTCTGCCTGAGTCTACGGGGGTCCCGCTGTACTGAGAATACCCTCCAGACTCCCGAGCAGACTATGGCCAGGTGCACAGCCTGTCTCCCTCTGCTCCAGCCGCACGGCCTCACACAAGGCTCGCGCACCTCCTCGGCCCGCTGCGCGAACCGCTGCGCCCCGCTCGCCTCCGCGCCGTCATGCCGTCCGTGCCACGTCGCTCCGAGCACGCAGCACTACCTAGGATTACCTCGCGCGTGCTCAGCTCACCGCGCTACGTCTAACAGCTACGACAGGGGCAGAGCCGGGCGGCGCGGCAGCCGCGGGCCCGCGGGGGAGGCGCGCTGCCCGCGCAGGGCGTCAGGCTGCACGGCTTCTTCAGTAAGTCACCGGCCGCAGCGCGGTGGTAGGAGGCGCTGGAGACGGGGGTTCCCAGCGGGGCCGCTTCTGGGCACCGAACGTTCCCTGTCGCGAGGCTCCCAGAGGAGTACGCTCAAGAACGCGGCGCGGCCTCCGCGGGCTGCACTTGTCGAGGGAAACCACCCGCCCCGCTCGTCACGGGCGGCTCGCAGCCCAGGCGCATGCGCGCCTCTCGCCTTCCGCGCCCTTTCGCGTAGACTCCCGAATACGCTTGCGCCCCATCTGGACTGCGGTTGCTCAGCGAGAGCAGTCCGTCCTCAAGACGACCAATAGTCGTGCGGAAGGGGCCCGCGTCCCGCCTCCCAGCGATGCGAGGCGCCGTCAGCGCCCCGCCCCGCCCCGCCCCGCCGCCCCGCGACTCCCGCGACTCCCGCGGCTGCGCGTCAAGGGGCTGCTTCCCGGCCGAGCGCCGGCTTCGCGGGCCGGTGTCCCCGCCCGGCCTCCCCGCAGTGCGGGCGGCGCAGGGGTTTCGCTTTGCCTCTGGCTGAGGCTGCTGTTTCGCCTCGGCGGTAGGCGTGTTGGATGTTGCGCTGTTGGACTCTCCCCTCTGCGTTTGCAGTTCACCTTTTCATCTTCGTTGTTATTATTAATTGTAGGGATGGCCCTCTTCTGCTAATGAAGAAGAGAGAACAAGCGGGGTGAGGGCAGAGGGAGGGGGAGAAGCAGACTCCCCGCCGAGCAAGGAACCCCACTCGGGACTCGATCCCACGACCCTGGGATCATGCCCTGAGCCGAAGGCGGACGCTTCACCGACTGAGCCACCCAGGCGCCGGCGGATGAAATCTTTAAACGCTCTCCATCCACTTGTTTTTTTGAGAGGTGGAGTGGGAAGAAAGTCTGTATGATTTATCCATTCTTTAGTCATTCGACAAACGTACACGGCGCACGGAACCAGCGCCGGCCTCGGGCTGCCGCCGGGGATGGGGCGGGGCCGGGGGATGGGGCGCCGCCTGGGAATAGGGCGGGGTGGGGTCAGGGGCGGGGCCGGGGATGGGGCGGGGCACCAGGACGCACTGGTCCCTACCCTCGTGGCTTACCCACCGACAGAGCGAGCACTCGTAGGAGTCATTACAGCCGTGGTAAACTCCACAAGCCGTGTAGGGCTGTGAGCTTGTGTCAGCAGCATTAGCATGAAGGAGTCTGGCTGGAGGAGAGGAGTGTTGCATGCTGAAGGAAGACAGTCTACGGAAGGGACGGAGAACGAGGGGAGGAGGCTGGTCACCCCGTCTTGCAGCTGTCCCTCACAGTCTGATTTCTACACAGCAGCCAAAGTGTTATTTTGAAAATATAAATCTAATCTTGGCACTTCCCTGTACCAAACTCTCCAGTGCATTTCCATCTTAGAACAAAATTTAGACTCATTACTGTGGTCACCAAGGCCCAGAGACTGTGGCAACCAACCTTTTCCTCCAAACTCCTTTCTCGTCCCCTCTGTCCAGCACGCTCTACCCTTTATTGTGCTTCGTAATTCTCATGGCCACCTGAAATTATCTGGTTTTTGTCTTCCATCCCCACTCGAATATAAGCTCCCCAGGGCCAAGGACTTTATCATCCTATTCATTGTTGTATCCCCAGGACCTAGTAGAGTGGCACATAGCAGATGTTCAATTATATTATTTGTTGGGTGGGTGAATTGGGGAGCACAGAGCAAGGATGCTTAACCCAGTCAGAGGTGTCAGGAAGATGATTCTGATGGCAGTAACATTAAGTTTCAGGCCTCAATGATGAAAAGGAGTTCTTTTTTTTTTTTTTCCCCAAGAGAGGAGAAGAAGAAAGTACTCATGGCCAAAGGGAGAGTAGAGGTGAAATGAAATATAGCCTATTGGAGGAATGTGGTTGGAGCATGAGGTGCAAATGGACCTGAGAAATGAAGATGGGACAAGGGGCCAGGTCCCATAACCTCTCTTAAGGGCAGTGTGGAGCCACTGAAGGATTTTAGGAGAGAGAGAGAGTGGATGCTTCAGAATTTGTATTTTAGTTAGAACATCCAGTTTTGGGGGAACAGATTGGAAGAGAAAATTGGAGGTTAGGAGACCAAGAGAGAGATGTTTCAGTAGTTCAGAGAAGAAATAATGGGGATAAGGGTACAGAGAGAGGACAGAGTCAAGGATGAGCCCCAGGTTCTGGGAGGAAGGGGTTGCATTCATAAGGAAAGATTGGCTGTTGTTCTGAGAGAACTTTTGGATAGCCTGCAGGGCACAGGTACTTGAGATTGCCCTGGGCCTTACCGAGAATGCTGTAGGTATTGTTGAAGAGTTGGTTAATCAAACTGACTTTATTGTAGTAATCACTTTGCAGTATATACATGTATCAAAGCATCCCCCGGTCACCCTGAACTTACACATGGTGGTACGTCAGTTGTATCTCAATAAGCCTGGCGGCAAAGGGGCTGGTTAATCAGATGAGTCCAAGGATGAAACCACACCCTAGTGAGTAAGGGGCAGAACGGGTCTCGCTGCAGAGAGAGGTGATTTTTGGTGTCAGTGATCAGAAGGCGTGGTGTGTGTTCAGATCAGAAGCCAGAGCTGACCGGTAAGATTTGTTCATTCGTTCATCTAGAAAGAACTTTCTGAGCTCCTGCTCTGCGGTGCATGAATGAGAAAGTGCCCCTCGGGCTTGACGGTGCTGGTGACCTGGGGTTGTGAAGGGGTCCCTTCCCTGGGGAGCCGGTCTGAGGCCTCAAGGGCAAGGAGCGTACGGGATGCTGCCTGCGGTCTCCCCGCAGGAGCTTGCATGCGAGCCGAGCCCGCCGCCCCGCACAGGCCGCGCGACGTGGGATCAGAGCTGCCGCGCCGCGGCACCAGCTGTTCTTGTACTTCGGCTTCTCTTTCGTTCCCAGCTGCCCTCGCTGGAGCTCGGCGGAGTCTCCTACAAGTGCTGTGCAGAGAGGACTGCGGAGTGCTTCTGTGCACCTCGGGCGCCCCTCGCGGCCGCTGCCGGCGGGCCGCCCTCGGGCAGTGGTCCTCAGCCGCCCCCTAGGGGCCGTTCTGAAAACTGGTGTCTTTCGTGGGGACCACCCTCCGGAGGCAGGCTGAGGACTTGCAGGCGCGCGGACAGGAAAGGCGCGTTACCGTCCCGCACGAGGAAAACCCATCTCCCGTTCCACTTGACTTTGGGATGTTCTGCTCAACAACACAGTCAAAGTAAAAATCAAAATTAAGCCTTTAAATTTAAGCAGGACTTTATCATATAATAATAAAGGGAACGGTTGGGGTTTTATTTTAAGATTTTATTTATTTATTTATTTGACACACAGAGAGAGAGAGAGCAGAAGCAGGGGGAGCGGCAGAGGGAGAAGCAGCCTCCTGCTGAGCAGGGAGCCCGATGCGGGGCTCGATCCCAGGACCCTGGGATCAGGACCTAAGCCGAAGGGAGACGCCTAACGACTGAGCCACCCAGGCGCCCTATGAGTAAGTCCTCTTATCTTTACATTCATTCCAGCACAGGAACAAGTGTGTTAGGAAATACTTGTTATGGAGAGGAGTGCTCAGGCTTTGGGGCTGAGGCCTCCCGGGATGGAGAGCGGAGCTGAGCTGCCCCTCCCAACTGAGAGTCAGTCATCCTTGCCCCCCGGGGAATTCTCGAGGTGGGTTCACTGGGAAGCGCAGGCCTTGACCCCTGCCTTTGGAAAAAAGGAATCCAGAGATGCTACCACGTAGCCAGCATTAGCAGCCAACACGGGCTTCAACTTGGGTGAGAAGAACACGCCGTGAACACACGGGATGACTTAAAGCAATGCGAGCACCGCAGCTTTTGAAAATAACCAGCACCTAGCATGGCGTCTAGCACACCAGAGGTGCTCAGGAAATACGTGGTGTGTGTCGTGGGATTCTGGACATGAATCCAGTGTCTACCACGGAATGGCCACTGGACTTTGGGCAATTTAATTACCTTTCAGAGTCTTAGGTTCCTTATCTTTAAAATGGGGAAAACAGGGGCGCCTGGGTGGCTCAGTCCATTAAGTATCCGACTTGGAATTTCGGCTCAGGTCATGATCTCAGGGTCGTGGGATCAAGCCCCACATCAGGCTCCGGGCTCAACATGGAGTCTGCTGGTTGCCCCCCCCCAACTCCCCTTCTTTCTCTCTGTCTCTAAACTAAATAAGTAAATAAAATCCAAAAAATAAACATAAATAAGATGGGGAAAATCGTAGTATCTGCCTTGTGAGAACAAAATGAGACCGGGAACATAAAGTAGCATAGAATAAGCACTCCATAAATATTAGCTCTTATTATAACCAGTTTTATTTATTTATTAATTTATTTTATTTATATCCTTTTTTTTTTAAGTAATCTCTACACCCATCATGCGGCTTGAACCCACGACCCCGAGATCAAGAGTCACACACTATACAGACTGAGCCAGCCAGGTGTCCCACCAACTTTATTTAAAAAATCAAATATAAAAGCCTCAAGAGCAAATCACACTGTGAGAGAAATCTGAAAGATGAGATGGTGTCTGTGCTGGAAAAATAATTTTTTAGGACTTTTATTTTTGTAAGCAATCTACACTCAGCATGGGGCTCAAACCCACAACCCTGAGATCAAGACTCACATTCTCCAGGGAGTGGGCCAGCCGGCCGCCCCCATGCTGGAGAACATTTACATTCAAACTGAAGGGTTAAGACCAAGAAACAGCAGACTTACAAACTCTGCGCCTGCCCAGTGACACAGGACGGGGCCGGGGGGCTCTGCGGCTACGAGCGAGCCGGCAGGCAGGGCCAGATGCAGTCCACGCTCAACACCTGCTGTGGAATGAATGAACCGGAGGGCCCTAAGGTGTCGGGTGTCTATGCCCGCCCCTCCCCCAGCAAGGCCTCTGTAGGAGCAGCACTTCCTGGAGAAGCAGGAAGCTGAGTGGGGCAGGTGCTGACCTGCTGACGAGGATTCAGTTCATTTCAACACTTTGGCACCTGCCCACTCTGTGCTTGGCCATCTGCATAGACTGGGTAAGACGTGCCTTCACAGAATTAAACACAGACCTCACCTGTTGCGATATTTGGTGCCAAGCAGTGCACTAGATACACATGATCGTGCTTAGAGCTCTCAACAATTCTGTGAGGTTGAGTTGCCACTCCCTTTCTTTTTTTCACAGCCTTGGGGGGAGGGGCGCAGATGCCCAGACCCTGTCCCGGGCACCTGTCCCCCCCCACCGCCACCTGTCCTCCCGGGCACCTGCCCTCCTGAGCACCTGCCCGTGCTGCTTCTAAATAGACTCTAGAAACCCTCATGGACTCTACTCATCCTCCTCTGGGCCGAAGCCAATGCCCTTTCTGCCCTGAGAGAGGGAGCTGGGTCGATGTCCTCCCGGCCAGGAAAGGAGGACGGAGAAGGGCTACGAGCTAGGTTCTCCACACGCAAAGACTCACTGCTTCTCTTGGGGGGCGAAACTACTCCCAAACAAGACTGAAAATGTGTGGGGAAAAACCACTGGAAAGCTCTCCGCCGCAAGAAGATCATAACCATTTCTCTTGAACCACTTTAGCGCTGTCCCCCGCTACCACAAATTATGCAGTCGAGTTTCCCACATTTGGGGAAATTGCAGGGGTCGGCACATCAGGAGTGCAACGAATATGGCTCAGCATGATGAAGACGTTGATTGAAGGTCAAACACCCAGTACGTGGCAGAGCTGGGACTCAGACCCGGCTTGTCTCCCTGAGACGAGGCTCAGTGTCCTAGGAACCTAGAAGAAAGAATCAATTTTGCCTGGACTGTGTCTGGAAAGTCTTCATTGAAGTAATTAAACCGAAAAGACACCACAAAAAGTGGTTCCTGAGCACCTACTAGGCTCCAGGCCCTGTATTTATCTTATTGATCCAGGAGTGACCCTGGGGGGGGGGGAGTGGTATTGCCTCCATTTTATAGATGAGCAATTGGCACCAAGAGCTACAGCTGGTCAGGTCCTAGCTGTGCGTGTCCCTCCCGCTAAATCGTAGGTGCTGTGGTCCAGGAGCCATCATCATGGACAACCCCCTTCTCACATCCACCGAGGATATAGCTGTGTACACTTTCCAGTTTCTGAACCTCACAACCTCCCTGTTCTGCGGGAAAGGAAGACCAGTTATGACAGTCCTCATCTGATGACAAAACATGTCCCAAGAGGCACGATGTTGATGACTCCCTCTGTCCAGCTGTGCAGGCCCTCTGCCCAGGGCCCTTCCTCCCTGCTCTTCCGCCCCTTCTCCTCCATGAAGCCTTCCTGGGTCACTCCCACCATGAACACCTGTTAGCTCGTCTTTATCTGTAACTACCCGTGTACACGTCCAACTTCCCTGCCTCTAGAGCCTCTGGAGGGCAAACTGTACCTTAGCCATCTCCCAGTATTCTGGGGCTGAGCCTGTTTTCTTAGTATCACCCTTATTAGTATTACTTTACTTTTATTTTTAATTTTTAAATTTATCTTATTTTTTTTTTTGCAAGACACTTTTTTTTTTAAAGATTTTATTTATTTATTTGAGAGAGAGAATGAGATGGGGGAGGTTCAGAGAGAGGCAGACTCCCCGCCGAGCAGGGAGTCTGATGCGGGACTCGATCCCGGGACTCCAGGATCATGACCTGAGCCGAAGGCAGTCGCTTAACCAACTGAGCCACCCAGGCGCCCCTTTAATTTTTTAAGTAAGCTCTGTGCCCAACATGGGGCTTGAACTCACGACCCCGAGATCAAGAGTCGCACACTCAGCTGACGGAGCCAGCCGGGCGCCCCATCTTTATTAGGTATTACTTAAAATTTTTTTGTCAAGGGCGCCTGGGTGGCTCAGTTGGTTAAGCGACTGCCTTCGGCTCAGGTCATGATCCTGGAGTCCCTGGATCGGGTCCCGCATCGGGCTCCCTGCTCGGCGGGGAGTCTGCTTCTCCCTCTGACCCTCCTCCCTCTCGTGCTCTCTGTCTCTCATTCTCTCTCAGATAAATAAAAAAATAAATAAAAATAAAAAAAAAAAATCTTTAAAAAAAAAAAAAAAAAAAAAAATTTTTTTTGTCAAGAAAGCAGTGTGCCTGCTGTGGCTCCCATCCTCTGGGATTCAGGAGCCTCGACCCAACCGTCCACTCAGATCTTCGATCTAGATTCTTCCTAAAGTTGTCATCCACGGGGTGCCTGGGTGGCTCAGTTGGTTAAGCGGCTGCCTTTGGCTCAGGTCATGATCCTGGAGTCCCGGGATCGAGTCCCGCATCGGGCTCCCTGTTCGGCAGGGAGTCTGCTTCTCCCTCTGACCCTCCCCCCTCTCATGTGCTCTCTCTCTCTCTCTCAAATAAATAAATAAAATCTTAAAAAAAAAAAAAGTTGTCATCCACACATGCCTTCCAGTTTCACAGGATGAGTAATCGCCAACAGCCAGGAGGAAGCGAGCCGCCCTTTACACGTATGGTTGCCGTTGCTTCACTTCCTGTATCATGTGACCCGCCCATAGTCGTCACATGACCCATCCACTCCATTCGGCCGGAATTCAACCTGCAGGGCTAATTCGGGGTCTATAGCTCCTGCCGGTACCTGCATCCCTGTTCTTATTTAGTGGATCCTCCGTCCTTCTGAGGTTTGAACCGTGCAGTCCCCTCACCTGGTGATGGAGCTTTCAGGTCCTCCCAGAGAGGTGAGTGGGCCCAGGCTCCCCATCGGTCCTGTCACGCTGCTTCTGGAATCCTGGCCATCCGGACCCTGGAATTCAATGAATGACAGTTTCCTCCAGCCCAGGCCATCATGGCTCTTCGACGGAGGGGCAGATGGAGCAGGGGAGGGGTGGAGGGAGAGGCGGTGGGAAGAGGGGAGGAGAAGGGTCCTGGTTGGGGTGGGCAGCACCCAGCAGTCTGTGGGCGTTGTTCTGGCCCTGTTAAAGGAGGGTGGAAGACTAGGCTGTGGGCACCCAGCCCACAGGAGGGCAGCTGGGCGTGGAGAGGGGCTTGCCTTCTAGCCAGTCGTCATTCTGTCCTCAGGAATGTCCCCGGCCCCTGGGCAGGGTAGGCATCATGGCTGCTAGCCTCACGGGATTTCTTCTACTTCAGGCAATATCATGGGCATCAGGTAAGCGAGGCACGGAGAGGGGAGGGAGCCCCCCGCCTCCGTCTGCCTGATGGTCCTTGGTCCCCTTCTGGCATACAGGAGCACCAGTGGGTGTGGAATAAACCCTTCTGAGCGACTGAGACCAAGCTTGGGTGGGGGCACAGCGAGAGGAGTTTTGAAATCCGTGTTGTCTGTCCTTCTGACCTGTGTGTCCCTTCTCAGTCTTCGTCCTGTAGCCCTAGCCTCTGCTTGTGCTCCTTCCCTCCCAGGTGCCCGGCCCTGCAGCCCTAAAAGCTTTGGCTACAGCTCAGTGGTCTGTGTCTGCAATGCCACGTACTGCGACTCTCTTGAGCCCCTGACCCTGCCTGCCCCCGGCACCTTCAGCCGGTATGAGAGCACGCGCAGCGGGCGCCGAATGGAGCAGAGCCTGGGGACCATCCGGGCCAATCACACGGGCACAGGTGACCACGGCATCCCCGCCCCCAGGGCAGGCTGGGGTCCCCCCGGAGCTGTCATGCCAGTGACCACCACGACTTTCTTCCCTGCGCACTGAGACCCTTCGTTCCCTGTGCGTGTTCTCAGGGCTGCTGCTGACCCTGCAGCCAGGCCAGACGTTCCAGAAAGTGAAGGGCTTTGGAGGGGCCATGACAGATGCAGCTGCTCTCAACATCCTCGCCCTGTCACCCCCTGCCCGGGATCTGCTGCTCAAATCCTATTTCTCTGAAGAAGGTGAGGAAAAGGAGGACAAGATGACAGCGTGACTGGCACCCCGACCTTTCCGCTGACCATGACTTCCACGCATCCCTGACATTTGGGTCCTCTCTCAATGCCCGGTGAAGTAAGAGTGTCCCGCCTGCCTCTCACTGAGCGCGTAGGGATGCTGAGGCTCAGAAAGCCTGGCTCTGCAGGCCCCAGCCCCGGAGCCCAGGCTCCCTTTGGCCTGCCTTGGACATCATTTAGGACTGGCAGGGGGCAGGCCAGGTCCCACACTCTCCTGCTGACCCAGACCCTCCTGTCTTGGCCTTGCCTTCCTGCAGGAATCGAGTACAACATCATCCGGGTCCCCATGGCCAGCTGTGACTTCTCCGTCCGCACCTACACGTACGATGATACCCCTGACGACTTCGAGTTACGCGGCTTCAGCCTCCCTGAGGAGGACGTCAAGCTTAAGGTGGGCACTCGGCCTGGCGGAGTCGATGCCTGCCGGCTGAGAAGCCTCAGGCCGGAGCAGTCTGCGGAGAGACGCGGAACCTGCCCCCGGCTCTGTTGTGTTCTGGGGTGGGGGGGGCAGGGCGGGGGCCGACGGCTAGGCCTGATGCACTGGTCGGGCCAGTCTGTCCGTATTCCAGCTCTGGGAATCTCTCTCCTCACCTGCACGGTCTCCAGATACCCCTGATTCACCAAGCCCTGGAGCTGGCCCGGCGCCCTGTGTCGCTGTTCGCCAGTCCCTGGACATCACCCACGTGGATGAAGACCAACGGGGCCGTGAATGGGAAGGGGTCACTCAAGGGTCGGCCCGGGGATCTCTACCACCAGACCTGGGCCAGATACTTTGTGAAGTAAGGGAGCTACAAGGCCATGGGGTCTGGACCAGCTCCCCTCTTGGACACCCTCGTCTCTGCCCCACCCCTGGACCTTGGCCACCCCCAGACTGGACTCCTCAGACCACCTTTCTACCTTCTGGGCCTTTCAGACTTGGCCTGTCAGTTTTCCCCCCTTGATGGGCCTCCTGTTCCCCAGGGTCTTGGTCCCTTTTCTTGGCCGGGCTCGCTCACACCCTTTGCCCTGCCAGGTTCCTGGATGCCTATGCAGAGCACAACTTACGGTTCTGGGCAGTGACGGCGGAGAACGAGCCCTCTGCAGGGCTGCTCAGTGGGTACCCCTTCCAGTGCCTGGGCTTCACCCCCGAACACCAGCGAGACTTCATCGCCCGGGACCTGGGTCCTGCCCTTGCCAACAGTATGCACCACAACATCTGTCTGCTCATCCTGGATGACCAGCGCTTGCTGCTACCTCACTGGGCCCAGGTGGTAAGGCCAGGGCCTCCAGGAGTATCCCGGTGACCCCCAAATCTGGCATCCAGGTGGCTGGCGCCCAGAGTGTCTTCCCTGCCCCAACTCTTGGTTCCCAGAATTCCCTGGCCTAGAGCCAGGTGCCCAGGTGGCTCCCCTGGGGTGCTGACCTCCTCTGGATCTCCAGGGCCCCAGGGGTCCCCAGGGTTGTCACCTGAAGCCCCTCTAGTTGCCTGCACCGCACTGCCCATTTCTCAGGGCCTGGTGCTACTTCCAGAACCTTCTGTGCAGGGCCCAGGTTCAGTGGCCCCTGTCTCCTTTGCCCTTCCTGGTAAAGGTGCTGGCGGACCCGGATGCGGCTAAGTACGTCTGTGGCGTTGCCGTACACTGGTACCTGGACTTTCTGGCTCCAGCCAAAGCCACCCTGGGGGAGACGCACCGCCTGTTCCCCAACACCATGCTCTTCGCCTCCGAGGCCTGTGTGGGCTCCAAGTTCTGGGAGCAGAGTGTGCGCCTGGGCTCCTGGGACCGAGGGGGACAGTACAGCCATAGCATCATCACGGTGAGCCCCCAGCGCCCCCACCGGGCACACCACCGCAGACCCTCTTGGTCTCAGCAAGGGAAGGCCTCTTCGCCAACCGTCCCCTGCTGACTTGCTCTTTGGGGCAAGTTTTGGGATCTCGCGATTCCCTCTCACGCCTTCCCTCCCAGACGGGCGCACCCCACCTGCCTCAGTTTCTCAGCTTCTCTTCTGATGCTTCCATCCTCACCACCCCGCCCCCACCTCCCCCCCCCCCCCCAGTACTGAGGGTATAGAGCACCCATCACGGGGCGGGGCACCCCTGTCACCTGTCTTCCTCACACAACCCGTAACGACATCGTCTGGGGACCCTACGTGGAGCCTTTGTCTCTGCTCTGCTCCCACCGCAGAACCTCCTCTACCATGTGGCTGGCTGGACCGACTGGAACCTTGCCCTGAACCTGGAAGGGGGGCCCAACTGGGTGCGCAACTTTGTGGACAGCCCCATCATCGTCGACATCACCAAAGACACGTTTTACAAACAGCCCATGTTCTATCACCTCGGCCACTTCAGGTGAGTAGAGGGTGGGCCCCCTGGCCCACACCAGGCCTGGCATCTCGTGCATGGGCCTACAGCGCCCCCCGGGGGGTGGGCACCGGGGGGAGGCACCGTGGCCCCCCCACCCCCCGCAGGAAGTGAGCAGGTGCGTCAGCGGACGCTGGGGATGGGAAGTGAGGGCGCAGCTTTGGCCGGGGCTCTGGGGGTGGGCAGGGGGACAGTGACTTCTCAGCTGAGTGAGAAGGGAGCGGGCCCCGGCCTGACCGCGCCTGTTCCCACCTCAGCAAGTTCATTCCGGAGGGCTCCCAGAGAGTGGGGCTGTTGGCCAGCGAGAAGAACAGCTTGGACGCCGTGGCCCTGACCCGTCCCGACGGCTCTGCGGTCGTGGTGGTGCTCAACCGGTGAGGGCGGCAGGGCCGGGGGCGGGGGGGCCGGAGAGCGGGGGCCGGACGGCAGCCTCGGCAGGCCGGGTGCTCAGCTTCTCCTCCCCCCTTCGCCAGCTCCCCCGAGGACGTGCCTCTCACCATCGAGGACCCTGGCGTGGGCTTTGTGGAGACGCTGTCCCCGGGCTACTCCATCCACACCTACCTGTGGCGCCGCCAGTGACGGCCCGGCCCGGGCTCGGGCTCGGCGTGGGCATTAAAGGGACAGAGTCGGCTCACGTGCTGTGTGTGGCTGAGGAGGCTCTAGGGGGGCCGGGGGGAGCGTAGGTGACGTAAGCCGGGGAGCAGCGGTTTGGGTGACTCACTCCCCCTGGCCGGGGCCGGGGGCTGGAGGCCCCTCGGGAGAGGACAGGGCAGCCCCAGCGGCCCCACCCCCGTGCTGTGTGCGGGCTCCGTGGAAACTGGGCTGGGGCCCAGGGTGAGCTCACCGTCTGGACAAACACAAGCTGGGGGTGGGGGGCGGCTGAGGAAAGGAGGACATGAGGGAGGCTGGGCCCCACACGGCCCCCTGCACAGCGGCCAGGAAGGACGGTGGCCCCTTAAGGAAGAGAGTGTCTGATTCCGTCAGCGTGGACAGGTTTATTACGGGAGTGACACCCCACTTCCAGCCGTACTGGCAGTGGGGCAACACGGGGGCCTCTGGAATGTACGACAGTAGAAAACTCAGTCCCGGGGGCGTGAGGACAAGTCACTCCTCTTCATCCTCCTCAGCCATGCTCAGGGACCGTGCACCCGGGGCCCGAGCAGGCGTTGCCCGTTGGATAGAGACAATGCCACTGAGCAAGGCGTAGCCCGCCATGGCTGCCAGGCCCGCCAGCACAGAGAGGATCTGGTTCCGGCGCCGGTACGGTTCCTCCTCAGTCTCCGGGCCCACCGGTGTCTGGCGTGGGGGTGGCACCTCAGCTGAGGAACAAGGAAGGAAGGTGGGGGTGGGGGGCTAGTTCCTGGCCTCCTGCCCACTTTCCCCAGGGCTGGTGCCCACCCCTTCCCCCGTCTGCCCCTTACCTCCATCCCAGGGGAAGTAGAGGCTGAGGATGTGTGTGCAGTAGGCGCAGAGGTTCTGCAGCCCCCGCAGGTGGGCCTGCAGCTTCCCGCTGGGCAGCTTGGCCTGCAGCAGCAGGGCCAAGTAGCTGAAGACAAAGGCATCCAGGGAGGCGGGGCTGGAGCAGAGAGAGAGGGCAGGAGGAGAGACTGTGGCAGAAGGGGTGGGGACAGAGTGGGAGGAAGAGCGGGCCCTGGGAGGTGGGCTCTGGCAGCAGAGGGCCCCCAGGGGAGGAGAGGACACCCGGTTCTGGACCTGGCGTGGGGAGGGCTCCCCAGGCGGCGCCAGCCTGGCCCTGAATGGGACTCTATCCCGGGGCTGCATAAAGGGCACATTGAGCGCCCCGCAGCCCTGCGGCCCCCCCCTATGCCTGGCAGCCCTCCCACCTCACACACAGCCCCACTGTCATCAGGCCCAGTGTCTGTCCCAAGGACCTCTCGTCCGGCGCCTGAGCCACCCCAGTCCCTGCGGCGACACCGGAACCCGTATCTTCTCCCAAACCACCTATCTTTCCCCTGGAGACAGACTCACGCATCTCCGAAGAAGAACTTCTGAGAGCCCAGGCGCTGGGAGAGCAGGGTCAGGCACTCCCGAGCCTCTTGGTACAGCTGTAGGGAGGACACAAGGCAGGCTCGCGGCTGCGGGAACAGAGCCACCTCCCGGCCTGGGCAGCCCCATTCCTGACCATCGTCTTTGGGGCTCCTCTCCTACAGCAGCCCCCTGCCCCAGAGGTACCTCCTTCTCCAGCTCTTCCTCGTTCTCAGGCCTGTGCTTCCCGCCCAGCAGCTGCAGCCGCTCCATGAACTGCCGCTGCATGCGGCCGGGAAGGAAGAAGTTCAGGGGAAAGGGCATGGCCTCCGCGTACCACTTCCGGGTCACTTCCACATAGTTCTTGGTGTCTACCCAAAAAGTATGTATCTGGATTGGGGAGGTAGGAAGGAGGAAGCAGGTCTGAGTCAGTGCAGCTGCCTGACTTAGGGTGGGCTTCCGTGCTGCCCCTGGCCTCCGTGTGTGTGAGTGTGTCCATGACCCCCCCACCCCCCCCTTACTGGCCACGAACGCTGGGAGGTCTGGGCGCACTCACCAGCACCGGGAGCAGCTTCTCCTCCAGCAGGGACATGAAGGCCAACGTGTCTGCCCCTTGCCGGGCTGACAGATCATAATCAGCGTTGTACTTCTGTGGAGGAGATGCCCGTGAGGCGGACACCAGGAGGCTCCAGGGCACGTCCCCAAGGAGGGAGGCATCCTGTCTGGTGCTACCCTCACGGCCTCTGAGTGTAGCAGAGGTAGAGCAAGCAGCTTTTCCTGCTGAGGCCCCCTTGCCTGGGCCCGTTCAGTAGCCTGTTGCTGTTGGCGGAAAGCCTGGGCCTCAGAGCCTGCTGGCCATCAAGGTCGGGCGCCCACTGTGGGGAGAAAGGCAGGCCCAGCCGCAAACCAGGAGCAGCTCCCGGAGCCTCCACAGAAAGCTGGCAGCATGCCTGCTGACGGCGACTTTCTAACAGGAACTTCCCCAGTCCAGGCACCACACGGCTGGCAGAGCGGAGCTCAGATGCCGTGTGGGCCTCAGTCCATGCCCCAGGAACTAGGCGACGCCTTCCTCATGCCCAGGGCCCCTTGGCTTGTTCTCTCAATGCCCAGGGCTATTTCTTCTATTTCATTCCATGGCCCGGGCGCCACCACACACATTCTAACCGTACCCCAGCTCTCAGCCTGCCACATCTTTGTAGGCTCCAGTGTCTGGTCCTCAGCAACCCTCTCCACATCCTGAGCAAGTTTTGTCCCCACATAACCTCTGGAACATGATCCTTAAAAAAAAAATCTCTCTGAGCCTCAGATTCTCCCCTGTAGAATCTTCTCTCAATGTGGCTGTGTTAGGAGAACACTCTGGAAACTGCAAAAGCTGTGCTCATACGTAAGGAATCAGGGCAGTGGCCCAGTCCCTGCCAGGAACTTTGCATTCTACCTGGATCCCCTCTCTCCATGCCTCCCAAGCCTCCACTGAATTCCCCAGCTCCTCCACCCTTTGGAAAGCAGAAATGAAGAAGAGGCCCCACTTCTGACAAGTGTTCCCATGAATGAGGAGCCATTGGGAAGATCCTAAGCCCCCTCCTTTCACAAACAAGGAACTTAAAGCTCTGAGAGGTGAAGGAACTTGCCCAAGGTCACACAGTCAAGGACAGGGGGAAGAGCACAGTCAAGGTATCCCTAGTTCTCTTGTAATACTCCCTCCACTTCCCCATGCTGGCTTGAAGCCTTGTTCATCCTAAGCCCCATATCCAGCCCAACCTAGTCCTGTGAGAAGGACAGGAGCCACCTTTGAGGGCCTCGTCTGAGCCAGATGTTCTCTTCTGCCCTCCTTTCCCTTCCCTGTGTCATCAGCCCGTTCACCTCTCCCTCCCTGCCCAGCAGGCAAAAGGCACTGTGCCTCGAGATGCCTCCCCAGCTCCCCAGCTTCATGCCTGGCCTAGTGCTTTACTGCTCTCAGCAGCTCTGGGTGTGTCTCTCCCATCGGACTACGTGTTCCTTGAAGCTCTGGGTCTCCTGCATCTAGCTCGACATTTATCAATAAAGGTGTGTTGCACTGAAATGACTGAACCACTCTCACTGGCAGCCCTCCTTCCCGAGCCACCTACCTCTTTTCGAAGGTGGGTGATGATCTTGTGTGGTACCGAGATGACCTCTCCATGACTGGTCCGGAGGGCAGGCAGAGTTCCTGACATTGAGAAAAAAGGACGCCCACCAGACCCTTAGCTGCCTATCCATATGGATTTACACCACATTCCTGTCCGTCTCCTGCTCCACCCCTTCCTCACCCCCCTAGGAACATGGGGTACCTGAAGGGCTCTGCCAGGGGTTGGTGATCTTGTGCACCTTGAGTGGGGCACCAGTAAATCTGGCATAGGTCTGCAGGGAAGGAAGCAGAAGGCAGAGAGGCCCCCAGAGGGGATCAGGAAGAGAAGTAACATCTGTTGAATTCCTTTTGTGCTACGCTTAGTACCTGCCTCACAGAAGAAGAGGTGGGCGTTATGGTTGCCATTTTACAATGGGCAACACAGGGCTGAGAGAGTGTGGCCAGGTCTGCCACTCAAAGCCTCCCCTCTGTCCCCTCTCCTGCCATCTACCTGATGTACACATAGCCTCCTAAGTTCCTCCCAACCAGTACATCCCCTTCCTTGGAAGCACTGACCATGTCCTTCTCTGGGAGTCTCTGTGGCCTGTTCCTACTTAAACCTTAGCACCCGAACACATTACTTTCATTTGCTAACATGTCTGCCGTTCTGCAAACAACTGCAGGGGAGAATCTAAGTCTTACTCATCTTTGCGTGCCAATGTGCGGTATTTGGAAGAGGCCTGATACGTGCTTATTAAATGAAGGATGAGTGAATGAATGAACTAGTCTTTCTGACTGCAAAGCTCTTTCCACAGAGCCTGGCGGTAAGCCTTTTGGCTCAATAAATAAGCTCAGTAAACGCTGCTCAGTGAGGAGGAGGAAAGGGAGGCTGAGAAGACAGGAGTGCCGAGCCCGAGAGCCCGGAGGTCGTCCGGGCTCAGTAAACCCCAGATGAAGAAGCAGCGCTCAGAGACGAGAAGGGATCGCCCCAAGGTCACAGCCAGTAAGTGGATGAGCAAGGACTTACGACCCATTTCCTGAACCCCCAACCAGGCCTCTTGCTGCGGCTGCACGAAACCTAGGCTGTTAAGCCATAGGGCACCGAGCCCATATGGGCCACGCACAGTCTTTGATTGCCTCAGTTTCCCCCAGTGCTCCCGCGCTGAGGCGCCCTGGCAAAATCCGGACGATCGGCCAGTTCGGTCCCCCCCCGCCCAGGCCTCCAGAGCGCAGCAGAGGGCAGTGGCGCCACCCCTCACCAGCACGGCCAGGCTGTCCAGATCCACTGACGGTAGCCCCCAGCCCCCCGACCAGCAGAACAGCTCCATGGGCGCCGCCATCTTGCGCGCCCTCTGTCCCGGAAGCACCTCCCCTCGCGCTTCCGCCCGGCCGCGCGCGGCCCCCTCCACCCGCCCCGCCCCTCGGGCCGCCGGAGGCGGGGGCCGGAGCGAGCTCCGAGGCGGGGCGGGGCGGCGCGGGGCGGAGCCGAGGGCTTCTGGGGAGGGCGGCCGCCGCCGGCTCCAGAGGCGGGTCCCGAAGGGGGGAAGGGTTCTCGGCCGGGCCCTCCTCGCGGAGGCTGGGCGCCCCGGCTGCGGGGAGCCCCGGACCCCCGAGGGCGCGGCGGGTCCCGGCGAAGCGGGTCTCGCGCGCCCGGGCCGGCTCTGGGGTTTCTCGCAGCCCTGCACGCGGCCTGGGCTGCGCCCGGGCCCCGCGGGGCTCGGCCCGGAGCAGGGGCCGCGGGGGGGTCCCCCGAGCCGCATGTTTTCCACAGCGCGTTATGTTTGGAGCCCGCCCCGCGCCGCCTGTCGCCATGGAAACAAAACAGGGGCGGCGGCGGCCGTAGCCGGGTCGGGCTGGGGCCTGGGTGGGGGGAGGGGGTGGGGCTCGCGGCCGTTGCCGGGGTAACGGGAACCGAGGCGCCCCTCCGCTTCATCCGGGTCACGGCCTGCCCGCCAGTACCCCATGTGTTCCCTGTTGGCCCCGGCCCCTCGCCTGCCCCCTGGCTTACTCCCGGCCCTGCTGGCCCTTTCCTCGTTCCCGATTCCTTCCGTCCAACCCCTTCACTGGCCGCTGTGTTAGGCTGGCCCTCCAGTTCCTAGCAGAGGCCTCCACGTTTTCCCAGGAATGAGGCACGTGTCAGGGGACCCCCACCCCAATAAGGAGCACTTGCTTCGTCAGAGCAGCGAAGTTCAAGCCATGTGGGCATCCCCTGGGCACGATAGCAAGCCAGTTTGCACCACTCCCTTGGCATCCTCTGATGCCAGTTGTGGAATAATGCCCACTGTCTGGCACTGCCCCTGCCTGGGGTTCCTGCCTTCCCCGACTGTAACTTACAGAAAACAGTAGCGTTCGGTAGTGGCCCCCAGCAGCGAGATGCCAGGAGGGAGGGAGGCACCTGGGAGGGAGGACCGTTAGGGAGAGGCAGGAGGCAGGGAGGCCTCCAGACTCTTCCCCAGTGCCCCTGGTTCCCAGGGCTGGGGATGCCTCCGGGCTGATTGGCAGCTCTTTGTTTCAGCCCCCCCTCACCCGCCTGATGGCCCCCCCCTTCACCTCCCCCTTCCAGTCCCTCCGCCCCCCGCTCCTGCTCTCTCCGCCTAGCCTTTTCCCCTCCCAGCCGCCTGCCTGCCAGGGGTAGTGAGCCAGCTGAGCGGCATGGAGACGCAGGAACTTCGAGGGGCCCTGGCTCTTCTCCTCCTTTGCACTTTCGCATCTGCCAGTCAGGACCTGCAGGGTAAGCCTGTCTCCATCCTCTTAGACCCCGCTGGGCCTCCTCCCCGTTTGCCCCCAGCCGAGTAGCAGGAAACATGTGGGCCAGGGGAGAGTCCTGAAATTGACCAGGAGGGAAGAATTGGTGAAATTAGGGCCATAGACGGAGGAGTGAACACCAGAGGGTGGTGGGTGAGTAGGAACTGGCCAGGGTCAGCGTGAGGCCGGGGCAGAGGATTCAGGAGCTGGATGCTAGGGCTGCCCCGGCTGGGTTGGTGTCTGAGCATCCGCAGGCAGCCCAGGATCTGGGAGAGCAGTGCAAAGGTGGGCTTCTTCACCCGCTGGGCTCCTGGCTGCCCCAGGACAGGGTGGGGGTGGGGACCGAGAGGTCTGGGCTCTCCCGGAGGTCTGGCTGTGGGATGGGCCTGTGGGTGTGGGAGAGGTAGCTGGAGCAGATGACAGAGGCACGGATTCATTACTGGCTGGAGGGGAAACCACAGACTGGCCAGGACACGGGAGGCAGAGGAGCTGGGTCCTACCTTCCCGTGGGGGAGAGGCAGACAGTGCGAGGGTCGGAGCCCTCAGTGGGCAGCTCTTCTCATCCAGAGTGTGTGTGCTGAGCCCCCAGGATGGGAGGAGGGGCGTTCGGGTGTGGAATGAGCCAAACCAGCCCCGTAAAGAGAAACTGCTTTTCCATTTCTGCGCTGTGGGCACCAGGTGCTACTTCTGCGTGGGATCAGCACAGTGGCTCCCTTGCGCCACCTGGTGGGCGCATCTCAGTTGTGCCGGGCGCTGTTTCCGTATTTCCGAGAGGCTCAGGCCTTCGGGTTCCAGAGGGTGGCAGTAGGCAATATTGAGGGAAAGGAAGGCACAACGCCTAGTCTTCTGATAGCAGCAAGGATTGAATTTCAAGAAGGTGACTAACGCTGCCTGGGGGCGGGGGTGGGGGGTAGTGATGAAGGATGCTCCGCCCCTGAGGGCTCAGGGGAAAGGGCAGGCCTTGGCATTTGACCCCTCTCTCTGACCTTGGTAATCCTTGCCTGGCCAGTGATTGACCTGCTGACTGTGGGCGAGTCTCGGCAGATGACAGCTGTAGCAGAGAAGATCCGGGCAGCCCTGCTCACTGCTGGAGACATCTACCTCTTGTCCACCTTCCGCCTGCCCCCCAAGCAGGGTGGGGTCCTCTTTGGCCTCTACTCTCGCCAGGACAACACACGATGGCTGGAGGCCTCAGTTGTGGGCAAAATTAACAAAGGTGACTGGTGGGCATCTCCTTTCCTGCAGCGATGATCCCTTGAGCACTTTCCCTCGTCCCCACTCCCATATCCCTCTTAATTCTCCTTGGGCTCCGTGGGGGCCCATGGACCCATCCGGCTGTGCTCAGGCACCAGGGGCGCCTGGAATGGGGTGCTTAGGAGGTGCCTCAGGAGGCCAGGTACCCAAACAAGAGAGTGAGGCCTAATACTTGTAGGGAGGGGGTTTTGTACTTGGGGCTGCCTGGGGGAGGGAGAGGCATGTCTACGTGTCCCAGCAAGGGCATTCAGCAGCCCCTCAGATCCCCGGCAGTCCCGTGGGTACAGAACCAGCTGCCACCCTAGCAAGGGACAGAGTGACTGAAGACTAAGGACGTCCTTGTCTCTGAACCGGTTTGAAAGGCATCTGTTGCGTGCCCATCACATACAAGGTGGCGAGAGATACATAGCTGCCTAGGGGCTGATGGGCATGCCGTCCAGAAGAGTGACTCGAGGCTCAGCTGGGAGACGGGGCGGGGGGCAGGGCCCGCACTGACCTCCCCTCCCGGGCAGTCCTGGTGCGGTACCAGCGAGAGGACAGCAGAGCGCATGCGGTGAGCCTCCAGCAAGCAGGCCTGGCCGACGGGCGCACACACACGGCTCTCCTGCGTCTCCGCGGCCCCGCCCGACCCAGCCCTGCCCTGCAGCTCTATGTGGACTGCAAACTGGGAGACCAGCATGCTGGCCTCCCTGCGCTGGCCCCCATTCCTCCAGCGGAGGTCGACGGGCTGGAGATCCGGACTGGACAGAAGGCGTATTTGAGGATGCAGGTGAGCAGGGCGGGAGGGCCCCCGAGTTCCTGCAGATGCATTTTGCAGCAGCAGGGGGAGGAGGAGCTGATGGATTTTCCCACCCTACTCTGCTCCTGTCCCCCCCACCCAGGGCTTCGTGGAATCTATGAAAATGATTCTGGGCGGGTCCATGGCCCGGGTGGGAGCCCTGAGTGAGTGTCCATTCCAGGGGGACGAGTCCATCCACAGTGCAGGTAACACGGAGCTGACGTTCTGGACCCCAAATCACTTTCTGTGGTCTTTGTTGGTTCTCATCTCCTTGTCTTCCCCTTAACGCTCATTGCTTTGGCTCACTCATTTTCTGGGGCTTCTGACCCTGTTACCCCCAATCTCCTTTGCCTCTGGCTCTGTGATCTCCAAAAGTTACAGCCATCCCAGGAGGCGTGGCTCGAAAAGTCTCCCTGTTCAGGTGGCCCCGCCTCCCACGGTGGCTGGGAAAATAGAGCGATCGAGGAGAAGAATAGAACTCCCAAGCTCTCCGTGTGGGGGTGAGAAAGTTAACTGCTTGGTCTTGGTGACCCAGGGAAGGGTCTTGGGTCTTTCTTAGCTTTCGTGGGAGGCTGTCACCCACCAGCAGTCTGAGCATTGTCCATCTGCCTGGTGTCTCTGACAAGGATGTTCAGAGGTTCTTACCTAAACAAAATGCCCACTTCTCCCAGAAGCTTGGTAGGGGGGCTGGAGCGGAAATGGAGTGGACTGGGGGCCTGGCCCTGCTCTGGGTCACCTCTCACTTGGATCCCTTCTGCTGCTTCTAGGCCTGGGAACCAGGAGGATCTGGGTTTTGACTGTGAGGCAACCCCCTTGGAGGGTCCCTCACCCAGTGGGGAGAGCTGGTGCTGCCTGCCCGTCACCTCTGCCCTCCTACCATCCAACTGCCCGTCCTTCTTCCAAGACTCCTCTAGGCCTTTGTTCCTGCCCCTCTTTTCCTTCCTCCTCCTCACCGGCCTGGCCCTCTTCACGTCTCTACCCTCTGTGTTTTCTCCTCTCCAGTGACCAACGCACTCCACTCCATCCTAGGTGAGCAGGCCACAAGGAGGGGGGAGGGGCGAGAGGCTGGGGAGGAGGTCCAGGGCTTGGGCAGCGGCCTGAAACAAAGTCCTCTTTGGCCAGGAGAGGGGTGGGGTTTAAAGGCAGGGTGGGCAGCAGGGGCAGGAATTGGCTTACTACCCCAAAGAGGGACCAGGGCTGTGGCCCAGTTCTGAGCTTCTCTGCACCCGGGGCTCTGGCAGGTGAGCAGACCAAGGCGCTGGTCACCCAGCTCACTCTCTTCAACCAGATCCTGGTGGAGCTGCGCGATGATATCCGAGACCAGGTTTGAGCACGCTGGTGGAGGGGGCGGCACTGGCTCTGGGATGGGGTGGTGGGTGCGAGGAGCTGGCTTGTCCCCGTTCTTCTGTCCACCAGGTGAAGGAAATGTCTCTGATCCGAAACACCATCATGGAGTGTCAGGTGTGCGGTGAGTGGGAGAGGGGGGTGGGCGCCAGGTGGCATCCCCGTGGTCCCCACCCCGTGGCTTCGGGCTCCACTTCCGGGGATTGGCACGGCCACCTCTGGGTGGCTCTGACCGTGCCCACCCCTCAGGCTTCCACGAGCAGCGTTCCCACTGCAGCCCCAACCCCTGCTTCCGAGGCGTGGACTGCATGGAAGTGTACGAGTACCCCGGCTACCGCTGCGGGCCCTGCCCCCCTGGCCTGCAGGGCAACGGCACCCACTGCGCTGACGTCAATGAGGTGGGGGAGGGTAGCCTGCGAGGGCACGGAGAGTGAGGAGAGGCCAAGGAGGTGGGGTGGGTGTCAGCCAGGATGAGAGGAGCCCGGGCTTTAGGACGGTGGGAGACAGGAAGAGAGGTGAGGAAGGAGGGCACGAGGGTCGTGGCGCAGACCGAGGGCCACGTCGGGGGAGGGCCACGTGGAGGCCCGGGGGTGGGGGGGGAGGGCAGTGGGGCCAGGTGGGGAGAGCACAGGCAAGGGCCTGACCACCCCCTCCTTCGTCCCGCAGTGCGCTCACACTGACCCTTGCTTCCCTGGGGCCAGCTGCATCAACACCGTGCCCGGCTTCCACTGTGAAGCCTGTCCTCGAGGCTACAGAGGCACCCGGGTGTCTGGTGTGGGCATCGACTATGCCCGCGCCAGCAAACAGGTCAGGCCGAGTGGAGCGTGGAGACGAGTTCTTGGCCTTGCGGGGCCCAGGGGCTAACGGGCTGGACACGGGGTCCTTGTGATAAATGGGCTGGGGCTCTGGGCGGGTGCGCTGGCTTTGCTGGAGGGGACCCGCCGTAGGTCCGGTTCCACCTAGAGTCTGCCCCTTCAGGTCTGCCATGATGTGGACGAATGCAACGATGGGAACAACGGTGGCTGTGACCCAAACTCCATCTGCACCAATACTGTGGTGAGCCGAGTGCCCGGAGTGTGTCGGGAGTGCTGGGGTGTGCGAACCCCGCTTCAGGCCTGCTGCTCCCCCTCCTCCTTCCCTAGGGCAGGCCACACAGACGTGGCACACTGGTTTGGAATCCTGGTTCTGCTTCTTACCGTGACCGTTAGCAGGTCTCCTGAGGGTCAGTCCTCACTTGAAAACTGGGGCTGAGATACACCTCGAAAGGCTGCCAGGAGAGCCCAAAGGCGATGACTGCCCGAGCTGGCTTCAGGCTGGGAGTGCCCACTCTGCACCCCTCGGGCAGGACAGCCCCGGTCCGGGGTGCCCGGCGGGCTGACCCTCCTCCCTGAGACACTGCTTCCCTGTTCTTAGGGCTCCTTCAAGTGTGGCCCCTGTCGCCTGGGCTTCCTAGGCAACCAGAGCCAGGGCTGCCTCCCAGCCCGCACCTGCCACAGCCCAGCCCACAGCCCCTGCCACGTCCATGCGCACTGTCTCTTCGAACGCAACGGGGCAGTGTCCTGCGCGGTGAGCTAGGCCTGGGGCTTGGGGGGGAAGGGGAGACTCCGCTTAAGGCCTGGGATGGGGGCCCACATGGGAAGGGGCCCAGGAACTGGTTGGTGAGAATGGGGGCTGGAGCAGGAAAAGGCTGGGGTGTGAGGAGCCGGCCCTGGCCCTCATTCCTACCCTTCCCGTTGCCCAGTGTAACGTGGGCTGGGCCGGGAATGGGAATGTGTGTGGGACCGACACAGACATCGATGGCTACCCGGACCAGGCCCTGCCATGCATGGACAACAACAAACACTGCAAGCAGGTGTGGGGCAGGCGGGCAGGCAGGCAGGCTGGGGCAGGAGTGAGCGCCTAGGCTGGGGTGGGTGCCCAGGCTGGGGCGGGGCAGCGGGGGCAGGCTGGGGCAGGGGTGGGTGCCCAGGCTGGGGCAGGCAGGCTGGGGTGGGTGCCCAGGCTGGAGCGGGGGCGGGGGGGCAGCCTGGGGCAGGCGGGCAGTGGTGAGCGCGCAGGCTGGGGCAGGCCACAACCCATCCTGCCTCTTCCTCCCCTGACCTTTAGGACAATTGCCTTTTGACACCCAACTCTGGGCAGGAAGATGCTGATAACGATGGCGTGGGGGACCAGTGTGATGATGATGCCGATGGGGATGGGATCAAGAATGTCGAGGTGGCTCCTGGCAGTCCTGTCCCTTTCAGCTCCTCTGCTCCCCTCCATGCCTTGTCCCATAACCCTGTCCCCCCTTGGTCCCTGGCGGCTCTGCAGGACCTCAGTGCTCAGTTAGGGAGGCATAAACCCTGTGCCAGGACAAGGTGGATTCCGTGGAGGGCGGGTGGGCGGGCCGGCACGTCGTGGTGACTGCAGACACGTGCACGGGACGAGGTGAGGGCTAGGTGGCCAGGGAGGCCTGACTCTTCCTCTCACCTCAGGACAACTGCCGGCTCTTCCCCAACAAGGACCAGCAAAACTCTGATACAGATTCGTTCGGGGATGCCTGTGACAACTGCCCCAACGTTCCCAACAATGACCAGAAGGACACGGACGGCAACGGGGAAGGGGACGCGTGTGACAACGATGTGGATGGGGACGGTGCCGCTGGGGCTGGGGACTGGGAGGCCCGTGTGGATTTGGGTGCCGGTGGGAAGAAAGGGCAGTTGGGCAGTCTGACGGCCACAGGGGGAGGCCTGGGTGGGCAGAGTGCCCTGGAAATGTGAGGCAGGGGGCAGGAGCAGGCCAGAGGGCACGGGCGATTCCCCACCCAGCTGTCCTAGCGGGAGATGAGCTCTGGAAGAGCGCCACCTGCTGTACTCACAGGCCTGTGCCCCCTGCACGTCTTGCAGGCATCCCCAACGGATTGGACAATTGCCCTAAAGTCCCCAACCCCCTGCAGACAGACAGGGATGAGGACGGGGTGGGAGATGCCTGTGATAGCTGTCCTGAGATGAGCAATCCTACGCAGGTACAGGGGTGGGGAGGGCAGGGAGCGGGAGGGCCTGGGGGTGAGGCCCCAGCCCTTCCCATGGGAAGCGTCTGGCCATCGTCTTCAGTTATCAGGAGATGGTGAGAACGGCCCCCCTCTCTCAGACAGATGCAGACAGCGACCTGGTAGGGGATGTCTGTGACACCAACGAGGACAGGTAGGGTGGGCCAAGAGACGGACGGTCCTCCCGGGGTTCCTTTACTTTCCTGCAGTACATTCTCTGTTTCCTGTACGGTTAAGCTTTGATTCTCCACTACTGTTGAGCAGGAAGTCACTCCCCTAGTCTAGCCTCCACTCCTGCTGCTGGACGTTCGCCTCACCTGGCTGACTGCAGGGCACACCCCAGACTTCTGAGCAGAAGAGAGGGCATGGATGTGGTACTTTTAGAGCCTTTACTTGGTGCCTGTTCTGGGCAGCGATGGGGATGGACATCAGGACACCAAGGACAACTGCCCACAGCTGCCAAACAGCTCTCAGCTGGACTCAGACAATGACGGACTTGGAGATGAGTGTGATGGGGACGATGACAATGACGGGGTCCCAGACTACGTGCCTCCTGGTCCTGATAACTGTCGCCTGGTACCCAATCCCAATCAGAAGGACTCAGACGGTGAGGCTGGGGTCCCACAAAGGATTGCACTGGAGGGGGCCCTGCCCAGGGAGAGGAGGCAGGTGCTGCTGGGGAGAAGCCAGGAAGACAAAGCCCGACGGGGGGTAGTCTTGTCTGGAGGCCACGGCCAGGCCTTCCTGAGCACCTGGCCCCGCTCTGCCCAGGCAATGGTGTTGGGGACGTGTGTGAGGATGACTTTGACAATGATGCAGTGGTCGACCCCCTGGACGTGTGCCCTGAGAGTGCAGAGGTGACCCTCACAGACTTCCGGGCCTATCAGACTGTCGTCTTGGATCCTGAGGGTGATGCTCAGATTGATCCAAACTGGGTCGTGCTCAACCAGGTACTTGGGCAGTGGGCTGGGCAGGTGCTTTCAGACCAGACTACCAGGTGGGGCCGCGTACCCGGAACAGGGCTTTCCTCTTCACTGCACACCCCCAGGGCATGGAAATCGTTCAGACCATGAACAGTGACCCCGGCCTGGCAGTTGGTATGTATGGGGCACCCAGTTTGATCCTTTCCACATGGAGGAATCCCACAGGGTCAGAGGGTGGGGGCCAAGCTGGCCATACATGTCACAGGCATCCCTTCCCACCCTGAGTCCGCCGTGGGCCGATGGTGGCTTTGCTGCCCTGACCTTGACCCCACCTGCCCCCCAGGATATACAGCCTTCAATGGTGTGGACTTTGAAGGCACCTTCCACGTGAACACGGTGACTGATGATGACTATGCAGGCTTTCTCTTCAGCTATCAAGACAGCGGCCGCTTCTACGTGGTCATGTGGAAGCAGACGGAGCAGACCTACTGGCAGGCCACACCTTTCCGGGCTGTTGCTCAGCCGGGGCTGCAGCTCAAGGTCTGCGGCTGCCCGGAGCCCCAGTCCAGGGCCCTTCCCCAAAGCCTCCCTGAGCTGGCCCCAGGGCTTCTCCACTGCCTGAGTGGGGAGCCTCTTTCTCAGCCGCCTGGCCTGGAGGTTGGCTCCCCGGGACTCCAGAACGCTCTCCCGCCCACCTTGCCTTCCTTCTCCACCTGCACCTCCCAGCCTGCGGTCTGGGTCCTGTGGGTGATCCAACATCTTTGCCAATATCCTCCAGGCAGTGACGTCAGTGTCCGGCCCAGGTGAGCACCTCCGGAATGCCCTGTGGCACACTGGCCACACCCCTGATCAGGTGCGACTGCTGTGGACGGACCCACGAAACGTGGGCTGGCGTGACAAGACCTCCTACCGCTGGCAGCTGCTGCACCGGCCTCAAGTGGGCTACATCCGGTGAGGGAGGGGCGAGCCCTCCTGAGGGACCCAGGCCAGGCTCCGCTCACCTTTGGCTGGGACTCACCAGTGACGGCCCCTCTGCTCCCCTCTGCTCCACTCCTCGGTGCCATGGGCTGGGACCGGGACCACTTCTCCCTCTCCCCTCCCGCCGCACATGTCCCACCTCAGCCCTGCTCCGCCTCAGGCAGCCTGGGCCCTGGTGCTGGTGCGACCTAGGACCTATAGGTGATGTCGGGCGAGTCCTTCCTCGTCCGAGCTCTGTTTTCCCCTCTGTAAAGTGAGGGCATCTCTGGGAGCCTCTAAACCACAGGCCAGTCTTTGGAGAGGCCCATCACATCCAGCCCCTTCTGGTACATCCCAGAAGCCGCCCCATCACAGTGTCTGACCCGGAAGGGGTCGTCATTTACAGAAGAGTGAACCGAGGCCTAGACTGCACACTTCTTAGTAGCAGGGCTAAGACTTCTCAGTTCAGTGCTGTGTGCACCCCTGTGCATTTCCTAGTTGGTGGGGATGACAGGGAAGGGAGGGGAAATGCAAGAGCCCAGGGTCCACGGACTTGGGTTGGTTCCCCTTTAAGGTGCCTGGGGCTGCAGGGTGCCAGGGCAGGGGATGAGGGAGGGTGGACTAGAGCCTGGGAAGCGGGTGACTTCACCCCCCAGCCCTTTGTGCTCATTGTCATGGCAACCCAATCCTCGCTTGGAATGTGGCTGGTGCTTTGAGATGCAAAGGGGGCGGACAAAGAGGCTGGGGCCCCAGGCCTGAGAAGAGCACCCGTGTCCCTCCCCTTTCCTTCTTCCCTCTCCCTCCTTTCGTTCTCTCCCTCTGGCCCGGTGAGCTCCAGGGGGGTTGGGGATGAGCAGGGGCCTGGGCTTGATGGCCCAGTGCCCACTGGCATCCTAGCACCATGGACACCTATCCTGGACAGGGTGAAGCTCTACGAGGGTCCTCAGCTAGTGGCGGATTCTGGGGTGATCATTGATACAGCCATGCGGGGAGGGCGTCTTGGTGTATTCTGCTTCTCCCAGGAAAACATCATTTGGTCCAATCTCCAATACCGATGCAATGGTGAGACTCCAGACTGAGATCAGCCTGACCTTTCCGACGCCCTCGTGGGAGAGTCCTATCTTCTGACCGTCATCATTTCTGCCTCCTCAGACACCGTGCCCGAGGATTTTGAGCCGTTCCGGAGGCAGCTGCTCCAGGGAAGAGTGTGAAGAGGTGGCCACCAGATTCAGAATCCTGATTTTAGACCCTCTGGCCTTGGGGTCCATCCTGGAGACGCTGGGGTCTAATCTGCAGCAGTTCAGCCAAACACAGACCCCCCCCCTCTGGCACCCACAGGAGTTTAGCCCCAGAGGGGTGGGACCCCACTGTTCAGGAGTTGGGAAGCTTTCAAGGGATATTTTTCTCAGGCACTAACCCCAGGAAAGATAACACCACATTGCCATAAAGTTCCAGTGGTTTTCTAAGCTAGTGCATGTTGCTTATTTTAGGGATTTTCTGGGATAGTGTGGGGAGCAGGAAGGAACCTGAGGGGGTGAGGAAGGGGGCTGGTAGGATGAAAGCTGGAGATCTACAGCAGTTTGGCTGTGTGTGGGGCCGGGTGGAGGAGGGAAGGTGCTGGACTGGGGTAGGTGAAGGATGAGGGGCTAGTCCGAAGGTGGCTAAAGTCCTCCCAGCCCCACTTACTCACGGTGGCAGCGGCGACACTCCAGTCTATCTTAGGTCGTCCCGATCGAGAGGAGGGCTGGAGCTGGCCCGCTCGGGGCGAGGGGGAGGCCGGGGGGCCGGGGGGGCCGGAGGCCGGGACGAGTGCAATATTGGCGGGGGAAGGAACAACACTGCACCGCGTCCCGTCCCTCCCGCCCGCCCGGGGCCCGGGATCCCGCTCCGCACCGCCTGCAGCCGGACCAGCCCCAGAACCGGAGTCGCGCCGGGGAGTTGGGTCCACCCTGGATGCCAGAGACTTGGCGCCTGGACGAGGGGGGAGCGGACGGTGGGGGGGGTGCCGGGGGGAGACCGCGGTGGCCCGGAAAGCCGCTTTCCGACACCCAGCCGTTGCGCGCGCTTGCTCTTTAAATACTCGGAGTGCGTGGCGCGGAGCCGTCGCCATGGCGACGCGTGTCCCAGCAACCGGACTGAATGGCTGTTGCCTGGCAACGCCGGGGCAGACGTTTTGGGACCGCCCACTTAGATGCTTGCGCCGTCCCCCGCGGGCGGGTGGGGGGGCTTCCGCGCCCCCGCGCCTGCCGCCCGGCTTCCCTCCAGCCCCGCGCACCGAAGTGTTACCAAAGTCCCTTGTCCAGTCTACTCGCTGCGACCGAGAACTGCTCCTAATGCGGACGCAACTGGGGGATGTAACCTCCGGAGGGAGCCCGACCCCGCGCTCCACGTGCGCTGTGCCCCAAATACCTCCCCGCGCCCGAACGTTTCTGCCCTTCGTACCTCTCCCCTGCCATCCCCCCCTCACGTACAGTCCCCTGGTCACCACCACGTGCCTGCCTCCCCCAACTGCACTGTGCTCCCCACGATAGCTCTGGGCCCCAAATACCATTCTGTTGCCCCACCTAGTCTCTGCCTCGTAAACGCGTCATTAACCTGCCCCATGTCCCCTCCCGCATTCCGCTGTCCTCTCCCGTACACCTCGGTGCCCCTTCCCGGAACCTCGGGACCCCACCCCCCGAGCGCCATCTCCTCCGGACTCCGCCCCCACGCGCCCCGGGGTCCCCGTGGCGGTCCGCCCCTCCGCCCACGGAGCGGCGCGTCCCTGCGCTCCGCGTCCGAGCCCCTGGCCTGCGCGCCGGGGCTCCGCGCGCCCATCCCCCACCCCCCACCCCCACCCCCCGCTCCGGCCCCTCCCGCGACCCGGGCGTCCCTGCGTTGTCGCGCGCGGCCGCCAGGCTCCCGGGGGCCGCCAGGGGGCGGGAGAGCCCGGCCCGCCGCCTGGCGGAGGACCGGGCCGGAATGACCCTGCGGTCCCGTGGAGCGTGAAGTGGAACTTTCTTCCCTCGCCCCCTCCTCGGGAGAAAGCCGAGGCGGGAAGGCCGGCTGCTGAACGCGTCGGCAGGGGCGGGGACTGTGGGCTTCGGTGGATCTGCGTGCGGACCGGGACGGGGAGCGGCTGGGACAGGGCGAGGAGCGGCGGTTCCGGGAAGGGGCGGGGGGCGGGGGTCCAAAAGGGGCACCAGCCCACCCTTTCTCGAGGCTTCTCGTTCCTCCCCAGCCCCCACAGCGGGGCTTCGAGGGGTGCGGTGAGAGTGGCAGCGCGGTGAGGGACGTGAGGGCGAGCTTCCTCGGCCTGCTGTCCAGGAGCCTGACCTAGCCCACTTCCTCTGACCCTTTTCTCGCCTTGGTTGTCGCCCTGAGGCTAAAACCGAGAGCCTGGGAGACCCAGGGCCTTGATTCCCCCCACCCTTCACCGCCTTCTGGAGCCAGGGAGTGGTTGGTGAAAGAAGGAGACCACTTGGAGAACAAACAGGTTGTCAGAGGCTTGAGTGGCTGGAGCCCAGGTTTCCCACCTGAGGGGCCAGGAATGACTGGGGAGGAGGCGGAAGCAGGAGGTAGGGAAGGGGGGAGGGGCGGGGTTTTGTCCCCTGTCACCTGCTTTGGCTGAGCCTAGGGCGGGCCAGGGACCGGTATAAAGCGGCAGGTGCCTGTGACCGCCCCACCTCACACGCAGCGCGTTCTGGACACTGCTCTGCCCCTCCCCACCCGGTTCACCACCACCATGACACCGGGCTTCCAGGCCCCTCTCTTCCTCCTGCTCCTGGTAGCCCAACAGCTTACAGGTGAGGGGCACAAGGTGGGAAGGGGGCTGCCTTGCTCATGGCGTCTTCCCAGCCTTTCTGTGGGTTTTCTTTGCTAGCAGGTGTACCCCAAGGGGCAGAAGTTGTAGGCAGGAGCAACCCAGTCTGTGCCAGAAGAAAGGAGAGAGGCTAAGGACAGACGGAAGAGTCAGCCCCTGCAGAGAGCTGGCGCCAGGGGCAGTACAATGACCTGGAGCGAAGTCTGGGGAGCAAGCGGGGAGTCAGGGGAGGTTAGGTTTTAGGAGTGGAGAAACGGACAGCTAGGAGCAGAGGAGTGTGGGGAGAGGGAGGCTGTCAGTCAGGAAGGAGGAGGAGGGTCTACCCAGGATTTGGCCCACTCTCCAGATCTTCCTGTGCCATTACTGCTCAGGATGTCAGTCGATGTATTTCCTCCTCGATGTATTTCCTCCTCGTTCTGGTTTGTCCCCTAACCCAACCCCGTGACCTCAACTTCTTACATCAGGGGACAGCAGCCCCGCCTCGGGCTCGACCACCAACCTGGGACACCACAGCGCCTCGTCCCCAGACTCCCGTGGCACCTCATCCCCGACCGGCAGCCCCGCCTCGGGCTCGACCACCAACCTGGGACACCACAGCGCCTCGTCCCCAGACTCCCGTGGCACCTCATCCCCGACCGGCAGCCCCGCCTCGGGCTCGACCACCAACCTGGGACACCACAGCGCCTCGTCCCCAGACTCCCGTGGCACCTCATCCCCGACCGGCAGCCCCGCCTCGGGCTCGACCACCAACCGCGGACACCACAGCGCCTCGTCCCCAGACTCCCGTGGCACCTCATCCCCGACCGGCAGCCCCGCCTCGGGCTCGACCACCAACCTGGGACACCACAGCGCCTCGTCCCCAGACTCCCGTGGCACCTCATCCCCGACCGGCAGCCCCGCCTCGGGCTCGACCACCAACCGCGGACACCAGAGCGCCTCGTCCCCAGACTCCCGTGGCACCTCATCCCCGACCGGCAGCCCCGCCTCGGGCTCGACCACCAACCGGGGACACCAGAGCGCCTCGTCCCCAGACTCCCGTGGCACCTCATCCCCGACCGGCAGCCCCGCCTCGGGCTCGACCACCAACCGGGGACACCAGAGCGCCTCGTCCCCAGACTCCCGTGGCACCTCATCCCCGACCGGCAGCCCCGCCTCGGGCTCGACCACCAATCGGGGACACCAGAGCACCTCATCCCCGACCGGCAGCCCCGCCTCGGGCTCGACCACCAACCTGGGACACCACAGCGCCTCGTCCCCAGACTCCCGTGGCACCTCATCCCCGACCGGCAGCCCCGCCTCGGGCTCGACCACCAACCGGGGGCACCAGAGCACCTCGTCCCCAGACTCCCGTGGCACCTCATCCCCGACCGGCAGCCCCGCCTCGGGCTCGACCACCAACCGGGGGCACCAGAGCACCTCGTCCCCAGACTCCCGTGGCACCTCATCCCCGACCGGCAGCCCCGCCTCGGGCTCGACCACCAACCGGGGGCACCAGAGCACCTCGTCCCCAGACTCCCGTGGCACCTCATCCCCGACCGGCAGCCCCGCCTCGGGCTCGACCACCAACCGGGGGCACCAGAGCACCTCGTCCCCAGACTCCCGTGGCACCTCATCCCCGACCGGCAGCCCCGCCTCGGGCTCGACCACCAACCGGGGGCACCAGAGCACCTCGTCCCCAGACTCCCGTGGCACCTCATCCCCGACCGGCAGCCCCGCCTCGGGCTCGACCACCAACCGGGGGCACCAGAGCACCTCGTCCCCAGACTCCCGTGGCACCTCATCCCCGACCGGCAGCCCCGCCTCGGGCTCGACCACCAACCGGGGGCACCAGAGCACCTCGTCCCCAGACTCCCGTGGCACCTCATCCCCGACCGGCAGCCCCGCCTCGGGCTCGACCACCAACCGGGGGCACCAGAGCACCTCGTCCCCAGACTCCCGTGGCACCTCATCCCCGACCGGCAGCCCCGCCTCGGGCTCGACCACCAACCGGGGGCACCAGAGCACCTCGTCCCCAGACTCCCGTGGCACCTCATCCCCGACCGGCAGCCCCGCCTCGGGCTCGACCACCAACCGGGGGCACCAGAGCACCTCGTCCCCAGACTCCCGTGGCACCTCATCCCCGACCAGCGGCGCCGCCAGCCACAGCTCCAGGACTATTGCTGGTAGCACTCATCGTAGTGTAGAACCTCCCACCTCCTCCAATCGTAGCACTTCTCCCCTGCTGTCTCTTAGGATCTCCTTCTTCTTCCTGTCCTTTTCCATTTTGAATCTTCAGTTTAACTCTTCTCTGGAAGATCCCAGCACCAAATACTACCAGGAGCTGCAGAGAAACATTTCTGAGTTGGTGAGTAGGTGTCTTTTCTCTCCTGTGCTCCGTGCTCCCCCCGCATCAGCCTCCAAACTGCCTGACCTGTTTGCCTCAAGCCTTATTCCTTCTCCTCTCACCCCAGTTTTTGCAGATTTATGAACAGGAAGGTTTTCTGGGCCTCTCTAACATCAAGTTCAGGTACAGTTCTGGGTGTGGACCGTGTGGAGGGGAGGTGTGGAGGTTGCCGCGGCCGTGGGGGGATTGCTGACCTGAAGCTGGGACCCGTGGCTGACCTGAAGCTGGGCCCGTTTCCCTGTGACCAGAGCAGGATCTGTGCTGGTGGAATCAATTCTGGCCTTCCGCAAGGGTGTCACCGATGCCTCCGCCGTGAAGACACAGTTTGAAGAGCACAGAAAGGAGCTAGCCAAATATAACCTGTCCGTTTCAGGTGTTAGCGGTGAGTCCACCGTCCCCGCCTGCCGCCCAGCACCACGCCTGCAGGGCCCCTCTCTCCAGCACCCAGGCTCCTGCTCTTCCCCAGGGTGCTAGGAGGAGGAGGGTCACCTCCTTTGGGAGAAGGTTCTGACCACTACGTTTCCGTTTAGTGCAAGACATGTCGTTCCTTTCTGCCAGCCAGTCCAGCTCTGGGGTACCTGGCTGGGGCATCGCCCTGCTGGTTCTGGTCTGTGTCCTGGTTGCACTCTCCATCCTCTACGTCATTGCCCTGGTAAGTGTTGGGTCTCCAGGCCTGACCAGAGGTCCCCTGCTGGAAGGAACCCCACGACCCCCATTATGTCCTTTCCCCAGGCTGTGTGTCGGTGCTGTCGGAAGGACTGTAGGCAGCTGGACCTCTTTCCAACCCACGACGCCTACCACCCTATGAGCGAGTACCCGACCTACCACACCCATGGGCGCTATGTGCCGCCAGGCAGCACACGCAGCCCCTATGAGGAGGTAGGAGGGTCCCCCCAGGGGCAGGGAGGCAGAGCCTGGGCTGGGCAGGGCTTCTGAAAGCCCAGAGAACCTAGAAGAGGAGAGAGGCTGCGGAGGGCCTGGCAAGGGGGCGGGGTCAGAGGGGCTGGGGTCGGGGGAAGGCCTGGGGAAGGGACCTTGGGAGGAAGGGGATCTCGAGAGAGAGCGTCCCCACGACCAGCATTTCCAAAACAGCATTCGCTGGTCTGCTGAACAGCGCCAGGGGAACCCTCCAGCAGGACTCCCAAAAGAATGAGCGCCTGTGCTGCCCCACTCAGCTCCCAGGAGTGGAGGGTCGATTTAGAAAGGCCGGCAGGAATGGGGGGTGTGTGTGGTGTGGGGGAGGAAGTCTCACCCAGCCACGTGAGCTTGGTGCCATGGGGTTCTTGGGAGGCCCGAGGAAGCAAGGAGCCCTCCTCCTTCTTTCCTCACCTGGCCTTTCTCTCCAGGACCTAGTAAATAATTACTTCGGCCACCTAGGGCTGGAGAGCCACTGCGGGTGGGGGAGGGGAGTTTCCTTTCCTCGACCCTGTTTTCCTTCGCCCCGGGGACTTCCTTGTCCCAGCTCAACAGAGACACACACACACCTGCTTGGGCTGGAGGAGCAGAGGATGGATGGAGACGGGGGCAGTAGGGGAGGACAAGGGGGCTGATGAGAGCCAAGGGGAGGGAGTGAAGGGGAGCAGAGTGGGGAGGAGCAGTCCTGGGCCCTGTTTACAGTCACTTGGCTGCCGGTGGTTCCTGGCAGGTGCCTCCGAATTAACCCTTTGAGAGTTAGACTCCCGGACCTGGGGTGTGATCTGGGAGCCCTGGAGGCACTTTCTCCCAGGAAAGCTACCGCCTCTCAGCCTGGGTCTCCTCTCCCCACCTAGGTCTCTGCAGGCAACGGGGGCAGCGGGTTCTCTTATGTGAACCCGAACCCATCAGCCACTTCCGCCAACTTGTAGGAGCACGTTGCCCGCCGCCACCACCGAGCATTGGGACGCCAGTGCCTCGTGCCTCCCCCAGGCTCCTCACTGCCAGAATCCTCTCCTCTCAACTCTGTTCAGGGCTGGTGAGCTGGGAGTTCAGGCGGGCTGCTCACGAGTCCCACCAGGTCTCTCAACCGATGTCAACCCTGCTGAAGCCCATCCGAGCCCCTTGGGGACAGGCCTGGGACAGTGGCTCCCAGGAAGCCCGGCCCAGAAAACCCTGAGATGGAAGTGCAGACCAGACCGGGGCTGAATAAAGCGGGGCCCTCCTCTGTGCTGACTGCCAACTTTGGATCTGTCATCTGTGACCCTTAGATTGGGGGGGGGACAGAATGTGTGTGGGGGGGGGTTGTAAGGGGTCTTTGCGGGAGATGGGGGGGCAAAGAAGACAAGAGTAGGGTTCATTTGGAAAGCAGGAGATGTGGAGAGGAGACGACATTGGGCCACAGGTCACCTCTTCCCATCCCTGGTGGCACAAGAGGAAGGAGGAAACGAAACTGAGTTGGAGGCCAGCATGACCTGAGGCCAGTGTGACCCAGCTCCGCCTGCACCTGCAGGGAGGGCTCTCCCCTCTCCTGGGCTGGGGGCTGGGGGCAGCCGCGCCCTCACCTCCTCTTGGCCCGGTGCCCCCAGAAGCTCTAATCTTAGCTGCCAGGGTGTGAAGTAAGTGTGTGGGCAGCGATAACAGGCAGAGTCAACATGGCCGTGATAAGCACAGCATCAGAGCCGGATGCTGGCGCCTGGTGGAGCCCCCTCCCTGGCTGGCGGGGTGTGCCCCAGGCACCCTGGGAATGGGGAAGTTGTTTTGGTTCCCTGACCCCTTTGGGCCCAGGTACAGTGCCCCCCCCTCACCACATGCCCTGGGGGCCTGGGCCCTGCCATGGCCAGCAGCCGCCAGGGCCATGCGCCCCCAGTAGGCCACCCATCGGCGGGGGCTTGAGCCAGAATGTGTGTGGCAGGAGGCTCAGGAGCACCTGCTTGGGACCTCCTTCCCTCAGGCGCCAGATCCCCTGAGCACCCCTGCTCTGAGCAGTAGCGGATTTCCCCGGCTCTTTCCCACGTGTCATGCCCAGCACAGAAATGAAAAGGGACGGTCGGGCTCAGGGAAGGCAGAGGTGTGCCTGGCAATGTCGTTTATTGTTTAGAAACCATGAAAAGATCGGCTGTTGCTTGGCAGAGACCTGGCAGTGCCCACTGCAGGGGGTAGCAGTGGGCCCCAGAGGCCTTACCTAGCCCAACCCACCAGGGACACCCAACCTCCGCTGGGGCCCCCAGGGAGACTTGGCACGTTGGCATATAGGTGCAGGAGGGGGTGAAGCATGCAAGAGGAAGGAGGAGAAAAACAGGCATGCGGTCGAGGGCTGTGGGAACCCCAACAAGTCAAGCAGGATGACTGGGTCCTCTTCTCCTCACCAGGGAGTGCCTGGGCAGTGTCTGCCCAAAAAGCCTGCCCGCCCCAAGGCTGTAGCTCAGCATCGATGGGGCAGGGAGCTTGGCAGGACGGAGGGCAGAGCACAGAGCTGGGGGTCATGCCCAGTGTTCCAGGTGCCTTCCCTCCCAGTCAGCCTGGGGAGGGGCACAGGACAGCAATGGGGAAGGGGCTCTCTCCGTGACTTGGGTGGGATGCCAAGGGCAGGGCGTAGGCCAGAGACTTGGTGGGGGCTGGGGCCTGGCTTAACAGGCAATGGAGAGAATGGGGGACGTCTAGAAAGGTGAGCAGGGGAGAGTCCCTTGCTCAAGAGAAGGCCCCGGGAATACACAGATATAGGATAAGGGACAGGAAGACATGGTAGGAAGAGTCTGGGGAGAAGCTGCCGGAGGAATAACCCGGCTCAGCAGGCCTGGAGGGCCAGGGCCCAGGAGGGTCCAGAGACGGTCAGTCGAGCTTGGCAAAGCCCCCGATGGTGACCTTCCTCTCAGGCTTGGTGCCCACAGGCTCCTGGAGTTGCACTGCACCACCCCCAATGAAGCAGAAGGCGGGGCACACAGGCCCCGAGCAGTCCAGGGGGCACTCCAGGAGCCCGCGGAAGGACACGGCATCCAGGAAAGACACGCGGCCCCGCTCATAGTCCAGGCAGATGCCCAGGCGGGGCGGCAGGGGCACGGTGCAGCTCGCTGCGGGGCCGTCCCGCCCCGTCAGCCCCGCGTTGGAGCTGGTCCCGGACCCCAGCAGGATCTTTCCCATGCCAATGGTCAGGAAAGCGAAGGGCGGGGATGCCTCCACCGCGGCATCCTCGGCACCACTGTCATGCCCACTGTCCGGATCGTACCTGCAGGAGCGGAGTTGGGTAGGAGAATGTTGGGGGAGAGGGAGGGGTGGAGTACGGTGCGGGGGGGGTGGCGCAGAGGGCTGAGACGTTGGAAGGATGGGACGTTGGGGAGCAAGTGGTTGAAAGGACCGATCTGGGGTACTGAGAGGACGTTTCGTGGACGCGAGCATTAGAATACAGGGCTGGGCTGTGAGTCCAGGGGGACAGGGGTATTGAAAGCAGGCACCTTGGCAGGAGAGGTGACGGAAAAGGAGGGAGGGAGGTGAGGATCGGATGCTGTGAGGAGACAGGAGACAAGAAGGTGGAGAGGAGAACCACGTGGGGACATCGTGCTGGGGAGGGTCTGGGGAGGGTTCAAGAATGTTGAGGATGAGGCCTTTGTCACTGAGGGACTGGGGAGAGAAGGCTGGGTGTTGGGAGGGAGGTGGGGTGGGGGTGGGGGCGCCACAGGGTGGGGGGATTAGTGTTGGTGGGAGAGCGCTGAGAAGAAATGGGGTGTTCAGGGATAGAGTGCTGGGAGGAAGGGTTCGGGGAGGCACATGCGTTGGGGGGTGTCAAATAGCATGTTGGCGATAGACGGGATGGAGGTGGACATTTTAAGGGAAGGATCTCAGACGTGGTGAAGGGAAGAAAGAGGGGGTTGCCGAGAAAGCACGTTGGAACAGGGCATTGGGAGATGCAGAGGCTCTTGGAGACATGGTCTGGTGGTCCTGAGGACAGGTGCGGGCAAGTGGATGGCTCCCTCTCCTGCAGCCCTCTCCCAGTCACACACTCCTCCGAAAACCAATTCTCCAAGCCCTTCTGCTAAGCCCACGCTTACCCCGGCCACAGGCCCCAGCCTGGCATCCATGCTCCTAAACTCCCCCACTCCACCCAACCAGCATGAGCTCCCCTTGCCACCCCTATCCTGTCTCCAGCTCCCCCACCTGGACCCTCACACCCCCCACCCCCCAGAGAGGCCTGACCTGGGGCTGATCACATCGGGGGCGCCCTGGAAGCTCTCCTGAAGCTTGCTCTCCAGCCCGACGCCCACCTTGACCAAGTAGGAGGCTGGGTCGACGGCACAGGCCCAGTAGCTGCGGCCCTGGGTCACGGCCACATCTCCCAGGACGACGTCCACGCTCAGGTGGCAGCCAGTGAGCAGCCGCTCAGCAGCCAGCAGCAGGGGCAGCCCCGGGACACTCCGCACCGCTCGCTGGTCCTTGCTGATGGCCAGCCGCTCTCGGCTTGTGCCCCAGCGGCCATCGAGGAAGAAGTGCAGGACTGCAGTGGGGGAGGGGTGACAAAGGAAGGCCTTGAGGGACAAACCCAGGCCATGGAGGTCGTGAGGTGTCAGCAAAGGACACTGGGAGGTTTCAGAATGTGAAACAAGCTGCCAAGGGATGGGCGGGGGCTCCAGGGACCAGGGCCTGGAGAACTGCAATGGGGGACACAAGGAGAAAAGAAGGGGGTACCTCAAAGGGGCATGGGACCCCAGGAAGAGTTTTAGTGGGGATTAGTGGGCCCAGAAACCAGTCTCCCAGACCCAGCTGACCTGCAGTGCTTCCTCCCACCCCTCCTATGGCTGGCCCCCACCACCAACCTACACCTTCCAGCGCTTGCTCTGGGACTCACACCCAGCCCTTACACCCCCTTGGGCGGTGATGCTCCGGTGTGGTATTCTACCTGCGCCCCAGGGGCCAGGCTATTTTCTGGAGAGTCGCTCTCCTAACCTCTACTGAGCCCTTACTATGAGCTGGAAGCTCACCGGCTTCATTCTCACAACAGTAACATTGCTATTATCGCTGGAGAAGAGGGACTTGGCGTTCAGAGAGGGCCCACGACTTGCCCAGAGCCACCACTGGCAAGAGGCAGAGTGGGGATTTGACCCCAGGCAGTCTAGCTCCAGAGCTGGTGAGCGTGGCCCACTGTGTTGCTCCCCAGCGCCCACCCAGCGCCAGCTGTTAGTGCGGCGAGGCGGTCCCCGGCGCGCCCCGCGCCCGCCCACCTGCCCGCTCCCTGGGTGCCTGGGGGCCCCGCGCCCGCCCACCTGCCCGCTCCCTGGGTGCCTGGGGGCCCCGCGCCCGCCCACCTGCCCGCTCACCGGGTGCCGGGGGCGTGTGCAGGTGCACGTCTTCACTGTACTCGCCGTAGCCGGCCTTGTTGCAGCCCCGGACGCGCAGCACGTACACAGAGCCTGTGTCTGGGTTCTCCAGCAGGGCACTGGTGCCCCTCACTTCCTCTCGCCGCTGCCAGCGGGCGGGACCCGGCTGGGCAGGCGCATCGGTGCGCCGGAACTCGATGGTGTAGTGCCAGGCAGGTGGCGAGTGGGGAGGCAGCCGCCAGCACAGGAATATCTGGTCGTAGGCGAAGGTGCGCTGCGTGTCGATGACGGGAGCCTCGGGCACTGTGGGAAGAGACAGTGGGGGTCAGTCAGGGCCTGGTCACGGGCCTAGCATGGAGGGCAGGCAGGAAAAGGGAAAGCAGCGGGGGCCGGGGGGGTGAGTGTGGGTGAGAGGGAACTGGGGGCGAGGCCATCTGGGTGCTGGGCAGGGAGGGGCAGGGCAGAGCCCAAGGGAGCAGGGGAGAGGCTCGGGCGCAGGGGGCGGGGAGCCTCCTGCGGGTTCTGGCCGGCCATTCTCCCAACTCCAGCCTTAGGGCAGTCGCTTCCCAAGTCTGGGCTTCAGTTTCCTCCTCTGTCAAAAACAGTCTTAGACCAGATGGGGACCCTTCTTTCTAGGACTTTTTTATTCTATGAATAAAGAGGAGCCCCAGGGAAAGGTGGGCAGAGGCCACTGGAGCCTGGGGAAAGAGCACTGGACAGGAAGGAGGGGCAGAAGAGGAGGAAGACAGATGTGAGAGCCAGCAAGGCAGAAAACAGGGGACAACAGAGGACAAGCAAAAGCTTGAAGATGGCAGGAGGCGAAGATCAAGGGGAAGAGAAGGAAAGTCCCGAGGGCAAGAATCCCAAGGACAAAAGGTCAGAAGGGCAAGGACTAGGCAGGAGCTTAGGGCAGGCAGAGAGAGTCAGAGAGCACTGATGGGGGGTAGGGGGCAGGACCAAGAGTCTGGTGAAGGCAGGACAGAGAAGGAAGCAATGAATGGGTGGCCGAGCTGTGTGGGGGCGGCAGGGCAGGGCCCCCGGGGCAGGGCCGCTGACTTGCCTGGGGTGCTCCGGAGCAGAGTCCGCGATGGCCACAGCCTACAAACAAAGAGAGGGAGAAGCAGCGCTGAGCGCGGTGGGACGGTGTGGCTGGGTGGGCGAGGTGGGAGGGGCGGCTGGCCAGGCTGGGCAGGAGGCCAGGGAGGTCCCTGGTGGGCGCTGCCCCCCGGGCCCGCTGCTGGGGAAGAAGGGAGGAAGGCTCTAACTGGGCGCGGGGCCACCCCGGCCACCTCCTTACCTTGCAGGAAGTTAAGCTCTGTCAGCAGCTTCATCTCGCGCCCTACGTCCAACTGACAATGGCGGAAGGAGGAGCCGGCAGCTGGCCGGAACGTCTGGAGGGCCTCCGTAGCTCGGGCAATCCTGGGAGGGGGGCAGGCGAGGGTCAGGCCCTCCCGTCTGGGCAGCTGCCCTTCCCCTTGATTCTGCCTCGTCTGTCCCTAGAGCCTGGGCACCTGCTCGGGGTCACCTCCGGTCCCTTCAGGCAAGCTGGGTGTCACTTTGGCCTGGTGACAGTCCTCAGGACCCATCTCTCCATGGGGCACTGGTACAGACCCAGCTTAGACATTGGCTCCACCCATGACACCCCTGCCCCCCGGAAGCCCGTGCCCCGTGCCCCCGCGTACCTGCTGTGCAGCTGCTTGGCTGCTTGCACAAAGCAAGGCTGGTCTGTTTCCTTAAGAACCTCCTGGGCATAGCCCACTAGACCCGAGCCATCCAGCAGGCTCCGGTGCTCCTGGATCTGGGCGCTGAGACGGGCTAGGCGCTCCTGCTGGCACTCCTCGATGGCCTGAAGCAGTGATGCTCGCTTCTCGTCCAGCACAGCCCCCAGGCCCCGCACCAGCTGGGACACCTCCTCCTTGGCCTGCTGACCACTCACCTGCCCAGACGGCAACACTCACTGTCTCCTCGAGGGCAGCACTTGCGCTAGCCTCCCTCGGATCACCAAAGATCCAGGGGAGTCCTACGCAGCCATTCCAACGGGGGCCAGGCCCACGGCTCCAAAGGCACCTGTCCACCCAGATGGGCTCAACGCCTGACACTTTATGCCACCCTTCCTGGATGCCCACACCATCATCCTGACCCCATAAGGAGTCCCCCAAAGAAAAGAGACCGTGACTGCGCTAACGCCCACTCGGCACCGATGTTCCCCGCCTCCGGGCCATGCTTACTGTCCGTCCCCATGTCGGTGGATTCAAGCAACCTGGCAGAAGGTACGGGAGACAGAGCCTCGCCCTAGCTCCAGGGAGGTGTGCCATCCTCAGCAGGCAGCTGAGCCTGAGGGCATCTGAGCTATGTCCCGGGGCTTTCCAGGCTGTCCTGGTCCTGGGTGATAGCCACACTGTTCCCATTGTAGCCCCAGGGACAGCCTGGTCTGGGGCCCTGGTGTTCCTGCCAACCTGGTTTAACCAGAACCTCGACACACCCATGGACCCCATACAGGCTTCCTGAGCTGTCAAGCAGATGACTGGGCCTTGCCGCTCCACAGCCCCTTCCTGCTTCCGCTCCCGGGTGGGGCCCAGGGCCCACCTCCATGCCCTCCCTCACCTCAGTGTGCCTCACGGTCTCTTCCAGCTCACAGATCTGGGTCTGTACTGTGTCCTGGTTTCCCAGGATGTATGTCAGGCTCTTTGTCAGCTTGTCCTGAGGGGGAAGAAAAAGGTGGGCATCATGCCTAGCTCAGCAGAAGCCAGCCGTCAGGAGGAGGTGTGAGAGGGTGTGAGTGTGGGTTGGCGCGGGCTGGAGCGAGCCGGGGTCCTCACCTTGAGGGCCTGGTAGGCGCTGAGCACTGGGGTGATCTTGTGCCCACCGTGGGTGCGCCTCACCCGGCAGAGTTGGCACACCAGCCGTTGGCATGTCTTGCAGTAATGGGTCACCTCTTCCTTGTGGTCCGGGCACATCAGGCCCTAGCGACAGAAAGAGCAATGACATCATCAGCCAACGGTGGGTTTAAGGCTGCTGACCTCGGGCAGAAGCACGTGCAGCCTGGCCTGCCGGCCTGAACAAGGCGGGCAACCCCGCTGGGGGTGCTCCGCAGTGCCACCTGGCGACGCGCACCGGCATGGACGGGAGCCTCGCTCGCCGGCACCCTCCCTCCCTTCCACCTCCGCATGTGCGGTAACAGCAAGGATGATGATGATTAATCTCTGCTTTGTGGCTAGTAATTAACCTTGTCCATCTTGCTCACTGCCCATCCCCAAGGCCGAGCATAGCACCAGGCACGTGGGTGCTGAATGAATATTTGCTCAATGAATGAATGAATACACACAGACCCTTTCAGCCTAGGGGCAACTTTCCCAAACTACCTCGTGGGATCCCCTCAACAACCCCCAGGGCGTGGGTGATGCAGGGCAGATCTTATTCTCATTCAGCGGACGAGAAGACGGAGCTCCGAGAGGTTTAAAGACTGATGCCGTCCCTCTTTGCAGTTGCTACAGAAACAGAAGCCTGGCAGTGGCCACCTCGGCCCACCCCCCTTGGGAAGCCCCCTGTGCCAGCGCCCGCACCCACCCAGCACCTCAGGCCCCTCTCCGCACTGGCTCACCTTGGGGCGGAAGGAGAGGGTGGGCAGGGTGGGCTCGTGCTGGGCCTTCTGGGTGCCCCAGGGGTGGAAGAGCTTGAAACACTCGTTGCAGAAGGTGGCCCGGCACTCGGTGCAGCCCTTGGTGGCCTCTAGCGGCGGCGGCTTGCACAGCTGGCACAGGATGGCGCCGCCCACACTCACGCTCTGGCGGTAGCGCTCCACCACGCGCTCCAGGGTCAGGTTCCGGAACAGCCCCGCCAGGCCCCGCTCCCCCAGCTCCACATCACCCTGGCAGGCTGGGCACGGGAACACGAGCACCTGGGGGTGCAGAGCGCCGCGCTTCCGCCCGGGGTACGTCCCAAAGCCTGTGGAAGGGCCCGAGGCAAGGGGCTGGAAGTTACAGCGGGCCGAGCGTGGGCAAAGTTACGTTCAATGAAAACAGCAATTTTTATCGTGCCAGAGCTCAGCTCGCGTTAGAGCCCGTGGGAGCCGCGTCTTCACCCTCTGCAAGACAGACAGAGGCCCCTGACCGGACGGACATCCCAGCATCCCCAGCCCCGCCCTCCAGGACCCAGCCCCACCTGACTTAAGCAGCCGATCCAGGCGGTCAGGCTTGGGGAGCGTTCTGCGGGAGAGGCGGGGGCTTCGGGTGGACGGGGTGGAGGCGGGAGAGGTGGGCTCGGAGCTGGGGTCCCCACCAGGGCCGATGTAGCCCTGCTGGCCCAGCAGCTCCCGGGCACAGGCCTGGCACACATTGTGGGCGCAGGGCAGCACCAGTGGCTGCTTGTACATCTCTTGGCACACCGGGCACAGCAGCTCCTTCTCCATGTTCTTCATGCTCGTCTGTGGAGGGAGCAGGAGGCTGGGTCAGAGCAGGGACGCCGGGCATATCTCAGCAGGCCTCTCAGCTGCCCTTAGAAACCCCAGGGGTCTCAGGAAGGGGCAAGGCAAGCCACCTCGGGCTCCCCCCCCCGCCCCCCTCCCACACCAGCCTGGTTCATAGACCTTCCCAGCTCCGGCTCCTGCCTGTCTTCCTCCCGCAGACAGCTAGAGCCTTCGGAGGGTTGGTTGCAGCTCCTGGTTGGAGCACCTGCCTCCCCCAGCCTCAAGCCCCGGCCCTTTCACTCCCCCTGCGGGCGCTGGGCCTGCAGCCCCTCTCACCTGGCCTTTGCCCCCATCCCCCCATCTCTGGGCCGCCAGCTTCTCTCAAGGACACCGCCCGTTCTGCAGCTTGGTGCAGACCCCCGCCCCCTTTTCTGGCAACCCCCCTTCCCCGGCGTGACTCCTCCCTATAGCCAGGCGCCGCACGCTCTCCATCCTCCTGCTCACCGCGTCCATCATCTTGCCGCGGCTAAGCCTGCGGCCGCTCCAGCCTCCATTCCCCATCCTTCACTTCCCCAGCCGTCCCCTCGGGTCGCCAGTACTACCCATTCGCTTTTGCTCCCCCACCATCCGGCCCTCCCGCTCCTTCCCTCGGCGCGACCCGACTAGCCACAACCCCCTCCCCAAGCGAGGGGGAAACAAGCGCCCGCCTACTTGCCCCCTCCCCACCGGAAGTACCCCTCCCTTTTTTGGTGGAGGGGGTCCTCAAGCTATGCCCCACCCCCACACCTCACCTTGGTCCCTCTCTTCGCAGCCATCCCGGTCAGGGGCGCAGCTGACACAAAGGAGGGAGGGACAGGCAGGGAGGGGGAAGGAAGTGGTGGGGGGGAGCAGGGCTGGCACCGCCCCTGGGAGAGCCGGGCACGGGTTGCCATGACAACCGCGGGCTCGGAGGCAGCCGTGAGTGGGGGCGCGGTGGGGTGGGGTCTCGCCGAAGGGTCCAAATTTGGAACTGCACCCTGGGGGCGGCTCCTTCATCGCCCCTCACCTATCCTCAGTTTTCTTGGAAAATATCCAAGCTCACACATGCCCCCTCCTCATAGCATAGCCTCACGGCCCTGCAGCCCCAGCCCTGGGGCACTGCTGGCGGCTACCCCAGCCCACCCGCAGCATCCGGGCAGCTCCCGGTTCCTTACGCCCTAGCAGATGGACGCCTCCACGGCACTCACCTCCGGGATGCCCCAGGATTACCCTCTCCAACCTGCACCCCGACCCTCCCAGTCCTTTCTGCCATCCCCAGCCCCCTGTCTACATCCCAGCATCTTGCCTCATCTCCACTTGTCCGAGGTCCCGGCCTGCCCCGGACCCCTATACTCCCCCTCCCCTTCCCCTCGACCCCACCTTAACTCACACTGATGCGGACCAGTGCATCCATGATGGAAGTGAAGGTTTGCATATCCTCACCCTCAGCCATGGCCCTACCATGCCCGCCCGCCCCCGGGTGCCCGATCCCGGCTGCGGCTGCGAACCCCGGGCTTAAAGCAGGAGCCCGGTGGGGGGTGTGGGGAGGGGTGGGGGGTGAGATGTCACTGCGCATGCTCCAGGGACAGCCTCGAACAGCGCCCGTCGAGGTAGGAGGTGGGAAATAGTTCTCCCCACGTGGTTTTCAGAAGATGGTCGGGGGGTTGGGTAACATGGAATGGTATTTGAGGGGGGAGTCATTTCTAATGTTCGCATTCTTCACTGGCTCCCTAATCGTACTCATATAAAACGGGAGGATAGTTTCAGAGAAAGATGAGCTCCAGAATAGGAGGACTAGATTTTGGTTTGGGCAAGAGTCCACGGGAGATGCGAGGCAAGGATCATGGGGGAGGGGGGTGTGAGGAACAGGCACTAGAGATGACGTATATGGCAAAGGAGACAGAGGTGGGCTAGAGGCTATGGGCCATGGGCCCCGCGGCTTGCTCTGAGGGCAGCAGACGCTCGGGGTGCGGGGAACGGCAAGGGACCAGGGCGGTGGCCAGGGCCGCTCTTGGACGCAATATCTCCTCCCCGCCGGCAGGGGACGCTGCGGCCGGGCGCCTAGAGGGAGCGCGAGCGGGACGTGAGGGGAAGCGAGCCCGCGAGTGGGGCTGACGCATGCGCACGGCCGACCGCCCGGTCCGGTTACCGTGTTTCTTGGCCTGAGGCGCCGACTGGGCCCGGGGGCAGCTCGCGATGGGTAACGGGACTGGCGGGATCCCCCGACGGACCAGTGGGGTGGGGTTGGGGCGGGCCGTCTGCCCGGGTCCTCTGCACGCAGAGCTGACGTGTCCCGGGCCCGGGGGGCGGGAAGGCGCGGGAGCCCGGGGCGGGGACGCCGGGGGTCGCGGCGGGGGTGCGCCGTGCCGGGGGGGCGCCGTGCCGGGGGGGGGGGCGGCTCTGCCTGCGGCGCGGGCGGGGGGGGGCCCGGCCGGACCCCGCGCCTCGCGTCCTCGCCTCCCCTGCAGCCGTGGGCACGGGCACCTCGCTGGCGCTCTCCTCCCTCCTGTCGCTGCTGCTCTTCGCCGGGATGCAGATGTACAGTCGCCAGCTGGCCTCCACCGAGTGGCTCACCATCCAGGGGGGCCTGCTGGGCTCCGGCCTGTTCGTCTTCTCGCTCACCGTATCCTTCCTGCGCTGCGGGGGAGGGGGCCCGCCGCTCCGCCCTGCCGCTCGGCCTGCCCTTAACTCCCTCCGCCAGGCCTTCAATAATCTGGAGAATCTCGTCTTTGGCAAAGGATTCCAAGCAAAGATCTTCCCTGAGAGTAAGTGAAGGTGGGGGTCGAGTGCTTCAGCCGCCTGCTCTAAGCGCCCCCAACACGGTACCGGGTTCTCAGGTGCTTGGTTGGTAAAGGTTGTTGGGAAGGGAATGGGCTTCCTAAGCCCGTCTGGAGGGGGTGCCGGCCTTGGATCCAGCACCTCCCCGAGCTCTTGGACTCGGGGCGGGAAGAGAAGGCCTGAGAGCAGGAAGCCTAGTTCCAGGGGTCTCTGAGGACACTGGGCCGGTGCAGGCTGGCTTTGCAGAGACCTTGGGGAGGTGCGGGGAGGAAACAGGACTGAGTTCAATGAGGGGCTTGATGTGAAGTTGAACCAGTGTTACTGGGTTCTGTTTATTGGAGATGATCATGAAGAGCTTCGATATTATAGCAGATTTCTGTGTCTGCAGGAATCCTGACCAAGGTAGAATAAATGTTAGGTTATTTTCTCTTTGCAACAGTACTTGTTATTGCTCATGTAATGGAGTGTTGATGCAGTTATTTATGCAGAATTAAGTTCATAAAGCAACTGAGGCATCAAGGCCGATCACCTGAGCAAGGTCACAAGCTTGAAGGTGGCAGCAAGTGCTGCCTCTTGAGGAACCTTCATCTGGTAGAACACAGACCTGCCGCTGCCCTGAGTCCTTGCGCTCCTCTAGGTCGTGTGCCCTCCGCCTAGCCCTGTGGCAGCCTTCCGGAGCTTCTCCCTTCCAGCAGCCTCGAGATCTCTGAGATTTTGTTTCCATGTGCATTGTCTTCCTTTGCTTCTGAAAGAAACCTTTGTTGTGAGCCAAGATTCTTGACCCCCTTCGCCCTCCCCAGCTGGGCAGGTGGTATCTGCCCAGCCGTCTAGCCTCTCACTTTCTCTCTGGTCCTACACCAGAGAATCCCGAGACCCTTTCCTGCCTCCATGGGCACGTGCGTCCAGACGCCCGGCCCTCCATCCTGCGTCCAGGGAGTGAGGCCCTCAGCTTCGACCACTGGCCAGCCAGTTTAATGAGTTGATCCTTAGTGGCTGGCTTTTGTTGGAAAGGCCTTACCTTTCTTTCCCAAATGGGAGCAAACCTTGCTTTTCAGACTCTGTATCACTTTCCCTTTTCCTTTATATTGGAAGAGAGTCAGGATAGGGAAGTGATATCTGGGACAGAGCTGGTAACGAGCATGCGTCTCCTCCCTCCACGTCCTGGGCATCCTTAAGGGCATCTGAAGTCCTGCTGATGTCCAGCCGTATTCCTCCAAGCAGATTCCCCAAGTTTCAGAGGGCCCCCGATTTCTCCTAGATTCCCCATATGAATGCCTGGTGTTTCCAATTCCCACCACCGCCCTCCTTGTCCCCTCTTGCCTTCCCAGTTCTTCTCTGCCTCCTGTTGGCTCTCTTTGCATCCGGCCTCATCCACCGAGTCTGCGTCACCACTTGGTAAGTGCCTCACGGCTGGGGAAGGGGTGCAGCACCCTGTCCTTCGGCACTGTAATTCCTCCTGTAATGATCGCAGACCTTCCCCGTCCCCTTCTCCCCCCATTCTCCCTCCTGTCCCCTTCCCCATTTTCCTAAACCTGACCCAGGATTCTTCCCCTGATGCTGCTGTGTGCCCCGGGAGACACCGGGCTGGCAGTGTACCCCCCGATGCTGTGACCTCTTTGTTGTCCCCGTGTAGCTTCATCTTCTCCATGCTTGGCCTGTATTACATCAACAAGATCTCCTCCGCTCTGTACCAGGCAGCGGCTCCCGTCCTCACACCAGCCAAGGTCACGGGGAAGGGCAAAAAGAGAAATTGACCCTGAGTGTCCAATAAAGTTGGTTCTTTGTAGCTCCGTGAGTGTGACGTGCTGTGGCCTCTTCCGCCGATGCGTGCATGGTGCGCCTGGTGGTGTGGCAGGTGGATACCTGCTGTTTCCAGGCCTTGGGGATGGGGGGGGCTTGCCTTCCTCCGAGAGTTGTTTCTAGCAAATACTTACTGACTACCGTCAGTGCCGTGAGTGCTTGTGTAAAAGTCTCGTCGTGGAAGAAAAGTGCGTGGATGATCTGCCGTCTTGACCTTTCGGAAAAGGGGTCAAGGCTGTAGTGCAGGAAGCCTTCCTTGCCTATCAGAGTGGAATAGATCTTGGAACAGAAGAACAAGGGAAGGAGAGAACCCTTCACCCCTACAACTCCCTGTGGAGTTCATTTACACCTCTGGGGGTCTTGTTACTCTGACTCCCCACCCCGAGCAAACAAGCCTCCTGCCCTTTCTGCTCCACGTCCTTGGGAGGGAGGTCCCTACTGATGTTGCCCTCCTGGACCCATCTGTTCAGCTCCAGCATGGACAGATAACCTGGGTTTAGAAAGACTCCAAGGTTGATCCCTGCCCCATCCTCTTTGTTCAGGTGCCTCCATTTCTCTTCTCTGGCTTGTAGCCAATAGATAGGGCCTTGCTACGCTTTAGCAAAGCATATAGAACGATAGGGACAAAGCCATCGGCCGTGGAGCCAACCTTGATGGGAATGATGTGGCTTCTCAGGTCCTCCTCTGTGCTCTGCCCTGAGGGGTGCCTCTCTGTCCAGAGTTTCTGTCCTCTGAGGGCCCCGAGCACCTTCCTTTCTGCTGGATGGCGTGGGCTTTAGGGTTTGCACAGCGCCGTGGTCAGCTTTGTATCCTGCACAGTGCTTGATCGTGGGCAGTGAAGACCTGGGTTGGTGGGCAGAACCTGCCCTCTGGCAACAAAATACTGTACATGGGATGTGTCTAAGTAGGGATGAAGTCCCAGTGGAGATGAAGAAGTGAATCGAAGGAGTTCTGGTCAAGGATTAGAGCCCCCTCCCTCTAATTAGAGGACCACCCCACCCACTCCAATCCACTCGGGAATCCCAGACCCCATGCTCCTCAGTCCCTAGCTTGGGGGAGTGCTGTGCAGTGTGCCCAGGATGCCTGCAGAGGGTGCCACGAGCTCGAATCTGCAGGTCAAGCCTGCCCTGAGGGCTAGGGAGGGTTGCGGCTGGGTCTCACCGTTCTGGCCCAAGTCTGGGTGGAAGCCCGCCTGGGAGGCCCTGAAGGACTGGCCCCTTTCGAGCTGGAGTCTGAAGCAAGTGTCCCTGGGAGCGGAGGCAAAGAGCGTTCAAGGGACACCAGAGCCTCCCTGAGAGGGAATGGCAACTCCAGGCTCTAACTTACCTAGTGATGGTTAGGGGCTTGGGGTATGTGGGACCCTTTGGGGGAGGATGACCAGTTGTCCAAAATGGACCCTGGATCTAAGGGGAGGCTGAGTTGGCTCTAGGGCTCCCTCTGTCAGACTCTGACTTCCTCCTAACTGGGGTGGGAGCTGTGGGCAGAGGGCCAGGTCCCAGCCAAGGGAGCATAGACACCCAGGGTGGGGGTTATCTGGCCACCTGAGGGCACCCTGGCTTCTAGATGAGAGTTTGGGCAGGGCCAGGCTAGGGAAGGGTGGGGAAGAGCCGGAGAGCAGGGGTCAGGCCCAGCGATCTGAGCACCCTGCCACCCACTGCGTAGACACCAGGGACAGTGAGTGGCTCAGGAATAATGACCCCTTCCTCAGGGAACAGATGCATTTACAAGGCAGATTGGGGCCTATCTCCAGGGTGCCTAGTTACATGTTGCGGACTTAACCTACCAATTAGCCCTGGCAGGGGTATCCTACCCACTAATAACCATCATTAAGTAAGGGTGCGTGAGGCCATCATGGCTTCTGGAGGCCTGGAGGTGGGAGGGGCAAAGGCGCTCACCTCCTGGCTCCTGCTCTCCTGGGCTCCACTCCACCCCAGCGGCTGGAGGCCTGGGGGAGAGAGAGGTGGTGGCCCCTGGAGGACAGAGGGAAGCCAGATGTTTCCTCCTGCTCCCTCACACGTGGCCCTGACACCCACCCACCCGCCAGCACTGTCACCAGCTCCGGAAACAGGAGTAAATAATACAGGGGGAGGGGGCCCTAGATGTGTGGGGAGCCAGGCCGGGGAGGACACTCCAGCAGCTCCTGGCCCTAGAGGCACAGGTCTTGGGGCCGGAGGTGATGCTATCAGAGAGGAGGGCAGTGAGAAGGGGGTGTGAGAGAGCTCCCTAACCCCTGGCAGAGGCTAGATTCCTCCCAGACTGGCACTGGAGGGAGGGGGCACCACGGGGTTGGACTGGGGGGTGGGGGGTGCCCAGGACAGGCAGGGAGCAAGGGAGTCCGCGCCAGGCCTTGGCTCCAGCCCTTTCCGGCCCTTATTGTCCTTGGTGAGAACAGGACGCAGTCTGGTTCCCACTGCCCGGCCCCCCAGCTCTGCTCCCCAGGGGCTCGGGAAGGATGTTGGGAAACAAGAGAGAGCCAGAGACTTATAGAGACAGAGATGCTGAGAGACGCAGAGACAGATACAAAGGGGAAAGATTCCGTCAAAAGCCAGCATTGAAGTTCTTTGTGAGCAGAGAAGGCCCTGGGCACTGTGGGAACCATAAAAGAATGGGAAGCCAGAGGCCCTGCCCCCTCGGGGGGCCTCAGGGCTGGCCTGCCCCGTGCACGCTCCTTCTTGACTTAGGGTCAGTCACTGAGCCGCCTCCTAAGCAAACAATGGCTGGAACCCTGGTGCAGGCACGGTTGGTGGCACTTAATTGCTCTGTTTCAGGTACCTTTCTTTGCCTCGCTCCCAGCAGAGTAGAAATTCCTCAGGGGGCAGGGCCAAGATCCTGCCCCAAACCCTACCTCCCCAGCCCCCTGGGGCTTTGAGCAACCTGGCCACACAGACCTTGTGCTGGAAAGGCTATTTGCTTGGGTTCCTAGAGAGACAAACAGGGAAGCCCCTGGTGGCCCCAGAGGGAGGCCCCTGCATCACCTGGAGTGACAGCCGAAGCCTGGCAGGAAGCTCCAGAGGCCCCTGCCCCCCGCCACCTCCCCCCCGCCACCTCCCCACAGCCCCCTCCCCACAGCCCCCTCTCCCCAGCCCCCTCTCCCTAGCCTTTGCAACCGAGGGCTTGGGCTGGGCGTCCTTCCCTCCAACCAGCTCTCTTCCACCTGGGCCCAAGGGGCTCACAGCTGCCCCCTGGGACACAGGTCCCTCATGTCTGTTGAGGCTCCAGATAAGCCTTAAGATGAAGAAAAATGGAAACATGTTTGAAGTGTTTGCATTTAACAAATGAATACTTTTTATTTTATTATTTTTTATTTTTTTAAAGATTTTATTTATTTGACAGAGAGAGAGACAGCGAGAGAGGGAACACAAGCAGGGGGAGTGGGAGAGGGAGAAGCAGGCTTCCCGCGGAGCAGGGAGCCCGACGCAGGGCTCGATCCCAGGACCCTGGGATCATGACCTGAGCCGAAGGCAGATGCTTAACGACTGAGCCACCCAGGCGCCCCAAATGAACACTTTTTAACACAAAATTACAATATGATATAATCATGTTAGTAACAAGATTATTACAGGATTTTTAGGAAGTTTTCCTTCACGGGCAACTGCAGGCCCTATCTTATAATAGAAAGCCCTGTGATAATGGGCATCTCAGATTCATTGTTCGGTTGTTTCTATGTTTGTATATATTTGGAGATTCCCTAACAGCGCTTTGAGTCCCTTGTACGGTGTATTCCTCCTCTCTGTCCTGTCAGGGGCAGTGGTGTGACCAGCATGCTGTGCAGAGAGCATCCCGGGCTCAGTGTGAAGCCCTGGGAGCTCAGACCTCAGCCAAATGGCCTCTGGGCCTGTGAGGAACTCTCCTCTGAGAACTCCCCTTCCCTCAGGCTGGAAGAGCAGGGGGTCGCCTGCCCATTTTAGGGTGAAGCTGCACTGTCCGGGGTGGGGGGTGCAGGACGCACAGAACAACCTCCCGCATACCCCTCTTCTGGGCCAAGAGCTGCTGTGGGCTGACCTCCGGCTGCTTCCAGGGCATTTCTGGGACTGAGGGGCGCATACACCGGTGTGTGAGTGTCTGGGAATAACCCCCCCAGCCTCCCCCACTTCCTGCCCTCAGCCTCCAGCCCCCATTTCCAGCCTCTGTGACTCAGAGAGTTCCAGGTTCCAGACAGGACGTGGGACAGTGGGACGGCCTGGGGCTTGAACTCAGGCTGACCTGCCTTCTAGTTTGGGCTTTGAACCCTTACCTGGTGAAGGTCCTTTGGCAAGTTGAGTGAGCTCTCCGCACCTTCAGTTCCCCGGCTGGAAAATGTGGATAGTAACACCTGCCTCAGCTTGTGGTAAAGAAGGAGATGCCGCGGTGGAGGGGCTGAGCAGAGAGCACGGGCGCCGTCCTGCAGGGCGTTGGACAAGCGTCCCCGTGAAGTGACGAGGATGCACACCTTGCCAGGCGGCGTCCTCCGTGCTTTACAGATATTCTCGATTTCAACTCTTACCTTGAACCAAAGACTGACCTCCCCAGACCCGGAAGGAATACAGCAGCCGTTGGCCTTCAGACTTGACCCCCAACCCCAGCGCTGCCCCAGGGCTCCAGCCTGCAGGGTGCCTGGGGGTATCTGTGTTCCCCTGCCCTGTGGCCTGGCCCTCTGCCCACCGCTCCCCACCAAGGGAGGAGGAAGTCAAGGGTTTTGTGTTTGTGGGTTGTTTTTTTTTTTTTAAAGATTTTATTTATGTATTTGAGAGAGGGAGAGGGAGAGGGCATGCATGCAGGGGGAGGGGCAGAGGGAGAGGGAGAGAGAGAATCTGGAGCGGACTCTGCACTGCGCGTGGAGCCCAATGCGGGGCTCGTCCCCACGACCCTGAGATCACGGCCTGAGCCGAAACCAAGAGTCAGAGACTCAACTGACTGCGCCACCCAGATGCCCTGGAAGTCAAGTTTTCACAGAGTGAGACCCTGTGGATTTGGGATTGCCAGCCACTGTAATTGCATGAGCCGATTCCTTAAAATAAATCTCTTCCTGCATACATATGTCCATCCCATGAGTTCTGTTTCTCTAGAGAACCCTGACTGATACACCCATTTTAGTGAAATGAAATGAGGTAAGACGGAAGAGAGCTTAAAATAAGCTGCTCAAGATGTTAATGAAGGGGAGTCTGGCTGGCTCAGTAGAGTGTGCGACCCTTGATCTTGGGGTTATGGGTTCAAGCCCCATGTTGGGTGTAGAGATTATTTAAAAGTTAAAAAAAAAAAACAACCCACCAATTTGATAAATGAAGGCAGGGCTGCAGTTGAACTTCAGACCCACTGGTGCTGGCCATGCTGCTGAGGCAGTGGTTACCGCCTGGCCTCGGGCCCCACCTCCTCCCACCTCGTGGGCTCGCGCTCCTCCCAGCTTGGCCGCCGCCGCCGCCGCCGCTCAGCGGTGCCTGGACACGGTTCTCGCCTTCATCCAGGTGTCCATGCAGACGCCTCTCCCAGGGAGGCCTCCGTCACCCCTCTGCCCCTTACCCTCCCAGGGCCGCTCTTACCTGATACATTAAATACTGATCTGTTTCTTGTCTGTCTCCCACCACTTACTTCACTGAAGCAGGAAATTTATCCGTTTTCATGGAATGCTTCTTTGAAAGCGGGGAGTTTGGTTTGTCCACTAGAACACGGCTTGACACACATTTGTTAAATATGCTCCAAATTCTTTGAGCCACACGCCGTGGTCCCATTTTGAACTCTTTGCTGAAACTCACCTTCCACCCTGCATCAATTCCAAACTGCTGAATGCCCAGGATCAGCCAAGTATTTCTCTCTGCAGCCCAGCCTGTGCCTGGGGACCTCCTCCCTCAGGCTAGCATCTTCTGCTCGGCTCACCTTCTCTGGGAAACCCTGACGCCGCCAGCCCCTCCTCCGTCCGAGCAGCAGCGCCATCTCTGATCTCTGTCCCCCTCCAGCCTGGCTGTGATGTGGGGTGTGTTTTGGTTAATTACATGTGTGTCTGTCCTGTTGCTTCTGTGGAGCTGTGGGGGCCCTCGGGACAGGGATGGAGGCCATGCAACCTAAGTGGGGCCTCCCCCAAGGACCCAGGAATCACCTTGGCATTGTAGGCACCCAGAACACTAGAATGCCTTACACCAGACACTCAGGCACACATGGGGGCCATCCGCTCTTCTAGGGGTGAAGACACCGACCTCAGGGACCAACAGCCTGCCCCACAATACAAATACTTTCAAGGGGCTTCTAGTAGCCTGGCCCTGGTCTGCTTTTCCAGCCTCATCTCCTGCCACTCCCCCACGAAGCGGTCTTTGTCCAAGAGACAGCCACAGAGGATTACTCCCCACATCTGGGCTTTGCTCAGGGTTCCCTGGGCCATGCATGCCGCCCCCCAACCTGAACAACTCTCACTCATCTTTCCAGTATCAGCTGGGGCTTCGGGGCCTCTGTGAGGCCTTCCCCCTGGAAGTCAACCCTCCTCTGTGTGGTGTCTCATTTTGCATATCCCCCCATCCTCATCCTTGGTGCACTGTTGAATAAGGGCTTCCAGATTTGGAGTTTGTCTTTCTCTGACACCAAAGCTTGCAAAAGCCAAAAATCCCCACAAACATGAGCTGAGCCATCCCCAGAAGTAACTTACTTCAGAAGATGGTGGGAAGGCTGGGGAGGTGCTGTGGGGTGTCCTCAGCCCTAAAAGGTGACGAATGACAGCATAACAATAAGAGGGACTAACTCCCAATGCATGCTTCCCACATGCCGCACACTGTTGTAAGCATACTACCTACATTAGCTCTTCTCATCTCCAGGGCAACCCCAGGAGGGAGGACCAGTTATTGGCTCCACTATTTAGGCGGGGAAACTGAGGCCCAGAAACATTATGTTACTTGCCCAAGTTCATACAGCTAAGGAAAAGAAAGAGCAAGGACCCAACCTCAGGACAGCCAGACTCTAAAACCCCACACTTTTTTATTTTTTTTTAAATAGGCTCCATGCCCAGCGTGGAGTCCAACTTGGGGCTTGAACTCATGACCCTGAGATCAGGACCTTAGCTGAGATCACGCGTCGGGCGCTTAACCAACTTAGCCACCCAGGCGCCCCTAAGCCCCCGAACGTTTATCTCCTGAGCCATACTGCCTCTCATACCCTGCTATAATCACATGTAGTGTGTCCTGTGGCAGCAAAAGAGGGATGGTCTGCAAAAAGACTGAAGAGAAAGGAGCTGGACTGTAAGAATCTGCTGGCTTTGCTGAGCACTATCCAAGGCCAAGGACGTTGTGTCCAGCCGGTGGGAGTCTCTGGAGTAGTTCTAGTTCATGGAACCAGGAGAGCTGGGTCCGTCTCGCTAGAGACCATCAGACATGAACCTGTCCTTCCCTCTGTCCCTCGTTTTTACATTTAGAGAAGCCCTGCTGGATTTCTCTCACTGTGCTTGGTCCTGGAGCCACAATGTCCCTGGACAGGGCATGCAGGGAAAGAAAAACGCTGCAGAGGGGCACCTGGGTGGCTCAGTCGTTAAGCGTCTGCCTTCGGCTCAGGTCATGATCTCAGGGTCCTGGGATGGAGCCCCACATCGGACTCCCTGCTCCGCGGGAAGCCTGCCTCTCCCTCTCCCACTCCCTCTGCTTGTGTTCCCTCTTTCGCTGTGTCTCTCTCTGTCAAATAAATAAATAAAAATCTTTAAAATAAAAAAAATTTAAAAAACCTTTCTTTAAAAAAAAAAAGAAAAAGAAAAACGCTGCAGATCATCATGCTTAGTGCTGTCTATCAAGACCATCTGGGCGCTCAGAGGAGGAGGATGGTGGCCAACCCTGCAACCTTGGAGGACACGAAGCCTGAGTGGAACACAGAGAAATATGAACCCACATTTTCTTATGGCATATTTAAGGTCTCACTTTTCACATTATGGTTTGTTTGCTTTTTTTTTAATGCACTGGGAATTCATTTTGGAATAAGGTGTAATAACAATTTACTTTTGCAAATGGTAAGCTAGTTGCAAATGGTTTTTAAATCATCCATCTTCCCTTACTTGCTTGAGTTGCCATCTCTATTATATGCTAAATTGGTATATTTTAAAAATCTATTTCTTCACTTTTTATTCTGTTCCACTGACCTAGGGAGAGAAGTGCTATACTGGATGGCAGAGTTGGCAAGCTCAGAAGTCACATTATGTGGGGTTTGCCTCAGTGTTCTCATTTGTCAAGTGAAGATAATAGTATCCACTTCAAATGGTGGCTGTGAAGACTGAATGAGATCAGGCACATAAAGTGCTCAGCAAAGTGCCTGGCGCAAGGCAGTCAGTCAATCAGTGCATGTCAGTTGCCATGATGATCCCTCTCTGCCCCTTCCTGGACCAGGCACTGAGCACCAAGCCTCGAGAAGGATGGCATAGCTCTGCTACTCACTATCTGCAGGATCTTGGGCAAGTTACTTACCAGTCACCATCTGTCTGTTCTAGCTGCCTCATTAATATACGGCGATAGAAAAGTACCTACTGCTGCATTCTGTGAAAATTAAACACGACAGTGTGCCATAGGGCACGACACATCATAGCCCTTCAATGAATGTTTATTCTTTGGCTGCTGATTATTATTATAATGCTATAATTTATTATCTATCTTTATGTGTTGTAGGGCAAGCCCCTTCTCATTATCTTTCCCCAAAAACTGTTCTGGGGAGTGGTAATCTCTCAGGGCCAGGTCTACTGTGGATGACCAAATAGAATTTCTGGATCTACAAAGCTGACATCCATCCACTGAACTGTGCTAGAAGTCTGGAAGTCAGGTGAGCAACCAGTAGGGTTTTAGATGGAATGGGGAAGCGAGTAGAGTGGGGCTTCGAAGTTCATATAGCAAAAAAAAAATTTTTTTTTTAAGATTTTACTTATTTATTTGACAGAGAGCACAAGTAAGGGGGGCTGCAGACAGAGGGAGAAGAAGAAGCAGGCTCCCTGCTGAGCAGGGAGCCAGATCTCAGGACCCTGGGATCATGACCTGAACTGAAGGCAGATGCTTAACTGACTGAGCCACCCAGGCGCCTCCCCAATTTTTTTTAAGTGGGCTCCACATGGGGGGCTTGAACTTATGACCCTGAGATCAAGACCTGAGCTGGGATCAAGAGTTGGACGCTCAACCAAGTGAGCCACCCAGGCGCCCCTCATATAGCAAATTTTTAAAAATGTTTTTATTTTGTCTTTTTACTTTAACAAAGGAATTTACATAGTTTAAAAAGCCAACTAGTTTTACAAAGGCACTTAATGAAAAATACCAGTCCCCTGTTCCAGTTCTCCGAACTCCACACGTGCTGCTCTGTAAGCCCCTCCTGGGATTCTTGGCTGCTTCCTTGGTACACCTCATATTTCTTAGTAGTGTGCTCATATTATTATTTCATTTCTTCCATTTTATTATTTTTTTAAATTTAAGATTGTATTTATTTATTTGACAGAGAGAGAGAGAGTGCGCGAGAGAGGGAACACAAGCAGGGGGAGTAGGAGAGGGAGAAGCAGGCTCCCCGTGGAGCAGGGATCCCGATGCGGGGCTCAATCCCAGGACTCTGGGATCATGACCTGAGCTGAAGGCAGACACTTAATGACTGAGCCACCCAGGCGCCCCTCATTTCTTCCATTTTAGATATAATTGACCACCTGCCATGGAAGATGAGGCTATGGTTCTCTTTATCCATGAGGCTCCTCATAGCCTCCCCTCCCCCACCCACTCAATTCAAATACATCCCAATGTTTACTTAACTCAGTATCAGTGCTTACATTATTCGGGCTGTGAAAATAGTCTTCACAGCTGAGTTATGTAATGTCCTTACTAAGACTATGTGAATCTGTAAAAACCGCTTTTGTTAATTAACATCAAAGACATGAGACTGAGAAACTTCCTTCTCTAAAATCATGCAGGCACTCACTTTGCGATTTGAAATCAATCAGGGAGAACTGAACATCCCACTCTGGCCTGGAGGTCTGAGCCAGGCAGGTTACTTTGACACAGAGAAGCAGTCTCCATTTCCAACCTCCTGCAAAGCTTCACGTGGAGGCGTCTGGACACAGCACTCTATGTTTATCTTAATTAAGCAGTTATCTATTGCATAATTCTCTAAAATTAATTATCTTAATTTTGTAGTTACCAAGTGGACCCTAGTCCACTTCTCAGCCCAGGCTTGCTGATGCCTTCTTACACTCCCGCTGAGCTCGAACCTGTCAAACACATCCTTCCCCACCTCCTGTAAGGGCCCTGTTTCCCCTGTACGGGGAGTGGCCCGCGGTTCCCCCGGGGGCTGCTCTCTCGCAGCTGCGTGCTGATCGGCGGCAGTGATGTCCAGGGAGACCCTTGCCAGGCAGGCTCTTGTCCGCGCCCTTTCTTTGTGAGTCTTTTCCCCGATGTTGGTAATTGCCCGACTTTTCCCTTACTTGGTTTTCCACGTACCTACCATGAATTCATGCCTAAAACTCCTCTCTCAATACCTTAAACTCACTTTTCTTTCCTTCAAGACCCCTCCCAGAGCCCCTCTTCCTCGGGCTCCAAGCTGCACTGTTGCTCCGCTGCGGGTCTTTGTTAAAGGGGGACATCCTCTGTTCTAACAGCTATCTCGAGGCGTCACGGTCAGCGGTCACGGCGTCCGCTTTGGGGCCGAGGTCTGCACCGCTGCATTTCTCCGAAGGCTATGACGGTGACCAGGCAACGTTGCAGTGAAGGAAAGAATACGTGAATAAAGTCTGGGGGACCCAGATTACATTCCCATGTTCTCGCAAAGTTTGAGGGCGTCCTCAGCAGGACGCCAGCCAGCGTGGAGCGGGGTCCTCACGGACAGCGCTGCACGGGAGCCCCGGGCACTCGGGCCGCCGTCGGAGGCTCTGCGAACGCAGTGTAGACGCGGGCGGCGGCTGCGACTCCCCCGGGAGCCACCGCGGGGACTACAACTCCCAGAAGGCCGCGCGAGGCAGAGCGCGCCGCCGCGAGGACTACAACTCCCAGAAAGCCGCGCGAGCCGAGAGGCCTTCGGGACGCTGACGTCGGAGCTGCGCCGGGCAGGGGAGACGGCGGCGCGGGTGAGTGCGGGCTGAGGGCCGAAAGCGGGGGGCGAGCCGGGCGACAGCGGCGGCGGAGCGGCCCCGAGGGTAGGTGATACGGAGGGCGGGTGAGGGGGACAGAGAACTGGTCTCCGATGGAGGGGGGTAGCGGGGCGGAAGGGGCCGCGAGCTCTGCCTTCTCTCCCCGCAGTGCCCATGACGAAGTTAGCGCAGTGGCTTTGGGGACTGGCGCTCCTGGGCTCCACCTGGGCGGCCCTGACCACGGGAGCCCTGGGCCTGGAGCTGCCCTCGTCATGCCGGGAGGTGCTGTGGCCACTGCCGGCCTACTTGCTGGTGTCCGCCGGCTGCTATGCCCTGGGCACCGTGGGCTACCGCGTGGCCACTTTCCACGACTGTGAGGACGCCGCGCGCGAGCTGCAGAGCCAGATCCAGGAGGCCCGAGCCGACTTAGCCCGCAGGGGGATGCGCTTCTGACACCCCAACCCCATTCCCACCGGACAGCCTTTCCTCCCGCCGCCCATTAAAGAGCAGCTTATTTTCTAACTTTGTTTTGTTTATGGAGGGCGGGAACTGGGGATTCTGTGTCCCGGCTGTGGGGAAGCGGGGGGTGGGGGCGGGGACGAGCCACCTCCCTGAGGTCATCTCCGCTTTTATCTTTGCATCCTTGCTTGTGTCCCTCCTCCTTTCTGCTCCGAAGGAGGCAAAGACCCCTTCTCAAGGTCTCTCGAGATGGAATGTCATTTCACTTTCTTGGTCCTTTTAACCCTCTCAGGAAGGACTTCTTGAAGTCTTAACTTCTGTTCTTCGTAACACCCAGGCTCTGTTCTTTGAAGGCCTTCCTAGGTCTTTCCGACTTCGTGGTTCCTTCAAATACCTCCTCTGAGCCAACCCCAGCCCGTGAGCAACTGTGGATCAGGCAGTGCACTTCTGCCCTTCACCAAGCAGGCAGGTTGAGAATCACCAGATAGAGACTAAGCTTTTATGGGCAGGGGTAAGGAACAATTTATTTTAAGGCACATTCTAAGGATTTCACCACAACCTCCACAATTAAAAAATATAATCTATAAAAAATAAGTGATTCATCTCCCAAGTCCCGGTCAATCTTCCAAGCAAAACGCTTTCTTTGGTCCCTCGAGTCTCAGAGTTATCTTTTTCTTTTCGACAACCCACTGTGCTCATGGAGCTGGTCAGCAGGAACAGCTGCAAGGAGCTCTCTTTGGTAGCAGGTTGGCATTAGGTGCCCAGTGGTCAGGTGAACTGCCTCAGGTTTGCAAGAGTGGATAGTTCCTGTCTTGCTCCTGGGAGTACTTCCAGAAAAGCCAGAGGCGAATGAAGCTGGTGAGGATCCCTGGTAGGTTGGGCACCTGAAATCACAAGGGCTGCTATGAGGAGAGGAGCTCATTTTCCACCTTACACACCTGTCAGCCATCCTTCTCTTGGGCTTACCATGATGTAGGGATCGCCTAGCCGAAACCCATACAGGGTCCAGGAGGCAGAGGTGAGGAGGGTGGCAATGGTGAGTGGGAAGGAGAGACGCTGGGTTGATCTCGTCTGAATGATCTTGGCCTACAGAAAAAGGATGAAAGACCCCTATCCCAGACACATCCCAGAGCTCCCGCTTGTCTAAGAATGTCCTCAGAAAAAAGGTCAAACATCCTCTCTGATCTTCTGTTACCCAGCCTTGTCCTCTTGCCTCCCACTCACCTACCTCTACTGCCCTGTCTTCCAGGATCTTCCTTTGGAGTGTAAGCTACATACAGTCTCTGGCTATGGGACCCTGACCCGTCTTATCTCCCCCACTTCCCTGGACAGCCCCCGACTCACCAAGTCAGCCAGTGGTGAGAGGTACATGCTGATGGTGAAGACACTGCAGAAGAGGCCCAGCTGCTGAAGCCGGGCCTCAAGGTTGGGCACCAGGAGCCAAAAGTAGCCAAAACCCAGGAGAAAGACCCCCAGCAGGGTTGCAGTCTGAAGGAGCACCGGACGCTGCAGGGGAGAGAGCAGCCGTACTGCTAGATGTTTCAGGAGCCCTCTCGGACTCTCCTGCTCCAGTGGGGGAGCTGACCTTGGGCTAAGCCTCAGTATAGCAGTTGCTGCAGCCTCTTTCCCACCAGTGACAAACACATGTCCCATCCACCCACAACACTAGAGGTTTCTAGGAGAGAAGCGTTTTGCTTTTGTTTTTGGTGTGAACTTGGTACACACAGTAGGAACTTAAATGCTGGTAGGATTGGGGAAGCACAGCTAATCAACTCATTTCTCAGGCACTGGCGCTGACTCTGAAGGAACTATCAGAGACAAAAGCCCATTCCTCTCAGCTTGTTGAGCAGCAAGGCACCATCAGGCTAGGCAGAACTACCAGCTTGCCAGAAATGGGGGGGGGTGCCCAATGTGTGGGTGTCAGAGGCTGGCTTCACGGAGGAAGGAGGACTGCAAGGCTGGAGGGGCCTTCCAGGAAAAAGTGGCAATGGCCAGCCTATCATAATCTTCTAGGAAGCAGTGTTGACTCTGCCAGCATGGCAGGTGAGCAGCAGATGTGGGTCCAAGGGAGGGTCTCTACCTTCCGAGGGCAGTAGTGTAGATACACCAAGATATACAGGGTCTGAAGCACAGCACCCGTGGCGTTGACAAAGATTAGGGTCCCGTCACCCTTCAAGGCCCCGTAACTCATCCAGCTCAGGTTGCTGCAGGGTGGACAGGAGGGTCGTTCACCACGGGGATGAGGATGGGAAGGGGACCCAAGGGGCCTCTTCAGCGTTCCTCCTCCCACCTCCCCACCTCCCTCAACCTTTCCCGCCGCAAACGTCGCCCCTCTCACTTGATGTCCGTGGTAAGAAAGGGCAGGAACTGGACACTGTCCACGCTCCGGGTCATCCGCATTTGCCTGAGGTCCGAGCTGTAACGGGTCCCGAAAGCAGAGGTGAGAGATGGGAAGGGAGAACCGGGCTGCTGGGGAGTCGAGATCCTTGATGCCTGTGGTCGTCCCCGGACAACTGCAGGTCCCGGCCCCGCCCTCAGCTCTCTGGCCTGTCCCTCAAGTGCCCAGCCTCGCCCTTGTGCCCCGGATCCCTCGACCCGAATCCACTTTGACCCAGGTTCCGGGAGCAGCCTGGAGCTGCGGCCACGTCTCTGTTCCCTCTCTCTCCCTTCCTGACTTCCAGGTCCTGCCCCAGCCTAGCCCGGCCGCGCTCTCACAGGCCGGTGGAGTACATGGCGAGGGTGAAGAGCACGCAAGCTCCAGAGAGGAGCGAGTCGGCCACGCCACCAGCCTCCATCTCCCCCTGCGACGGATCCGCGGCGCAGCGCCGTTGTCCACTTGCTGGGCCAGAGCCCGCGCCGCCGCAGCCCCGCCCCCGCGCCGGAGCCCCGCCCCCTCCGCGCGCCGCCGTCCGCCGGAAATGGACCCGCAGCCCCGCCCCCGCGGGCGTCCTGCCGGAACCAGGTCCCGCCCCCGATCACCAGGCCCCACCCTTGCCGGTCCGGGCGCGCCGGAGGCCTGGTACGATGTGGCCTCTCCAGGTCCTGGCGGGTACCCAGCCCGGGCTCCGCGGACCGGCCGCGGGCACCTGCCGCTCCTCCCTTTCTGCTTACCCCTTGGCTCACCCGGACCCCAGCCTCAAGTCTCTTGCCCTGAGCCGTCGTGGCCGGCCTTAATTGCTGGACATTTCCCGCCCCGGAGGCCCCGACCGCAACCTCACCTGCCCAGGCTTTTCCCCGGTTTGTTGAAGCCTCTTCCCAGTGTCTCCCCTAAATAAGTGGGCTGGCCGGGAATCACCAGTCTGTCAGGCGCCCTCCGCCTTCAGCCACACTGCCAACTTTGGGCGACTGGGCCAATCGGCTGGAGCACCTGTCACTGACGCCCTAGTCCAACCGACAGGACCTGCTGCTGGGGACTCTCCCTGCGGCCTCGCACAGCCCACAGCCCGCACGCCCCGGCTGCCCCGGCTGCCCCGGCTGCCCCGGCTGCCGGGTCTGTGGGACCAGGCGGCCTGCCGTGCCTCGGCTGGTATTCCCCGATGCACCCAACAGCAGGAGCAACCGGACGGTTTGCCAAAGCCCCGCGATGCGGGAGTGGAGTGCAGCCTGGAGCCCCCGAGACCGCAGTGCGGCGCTCAGAGGAGGAAGCACCCCACCCTTTGGTGCTAGTGAGGGGCGTGTATTCTTTCCAGATGGAAGGAAGAAAATTTAAACCCAGGTGCTGCCTGGTGTCCCACAGAGCCTAGCACGTGGCAGGGACCCAGTGGTCCTAAATTAGGATGGGGGATGGGGGGGGCAGACAAGCATGTCCAAATAAACACATCGCTTTATTTTTTTGTATAAAAAAACTCCAGTTGTAGAAATCAGCAGACACACATCAAGTTTATATACAGATCCTGTATGCGTGGGTCCTGCCCTTGCAGCTACACTCCAGGCACAGGGTGGCACAGCCCCCTGCGGGCACCGCTCTGGGCAGTGCTGCCCCAGATGGGACAGGACGTGGTGCATGGCTACAAACTCTCCACGGCAGCTTCAAAGTCTTCCGGAAGCCTCGGGAGAGATGCTGGGTCAGCCCAAGCATGCCGCCTCTCCCGGTCTCTGGCTCCCAAGCATGGAACTGTCTCCTGCTTTTCAGTCAGTCAGTTCATCCAGGCATCCTGGCTCTCTCGGGAGGGGCATCTCTGCCAAGCTCAGTGTCCATCTGCATGACCCCAGGCCCCTGCCAGTTTGGCTCCCACGGTGCCCTCCTTAAGAAGCCACGTCTGCACAGCTTGTTTCTTTGGCTTAAGGGCAGGAATGGCGGGGAAAGGACTGTCCCCACTTCTTTGTCCCTCAGGGTGGAGGAAGGGATGGCACTGCCAGGCTTGCTGACCTCCTTTGGGTTGAAACCCTTAATCCTGACCCGTTTTGAGGCTGCTGAATGGCAGCTTGTGCATGTGGTGGGAATGGTTCCCAGGACAGGTGAGGGATGCCCCGCCCCGCCTCCTCAGCCCCGGTCCGGTCCTTAGGCTGGATGTGGCACACAGCCCTTCATGGGGTCTGCAGCAGCAGGAATGGCAGGAGCAGCACAGCCCAGGCAAGTGGGAAGAGGCGGGGGGCAGCACTGTGACCGATGCTATGGAGAACTTGTACCTCTGGGTCATCTGCAAGATGAGAGGGCCAGCGCCCCCAAGGTGAGCAGCCCTATTGCTGGCATTGGCCGTCAGCTCCATGAGGTTTCCCCAGCCCCCACCTGGCAAAGAAGCCACCTTCTGTACCCAACCTCTGTAAGCAGACCCCAGGCCCAACTTGCTCTGGCTACCTACCTGCCGGAAGTCTCTTCTCCTGTGGGTTGGCATGGGCCTGAGGACTGTGAGCTGAAAGGCAAGGGCGGTGGCCGATCAGGGACTGTCCTGGGGAGGCAGGCAGGTGGAACTTCCCTGCCATCCCAGGTCACTAGCCCAGGCCCCGCAAACAGATGGAGGAAGGAGGCTCACAGGGCTCTGACACTCACTGATTTTGCCATTGACAGTCACCTTCAACCTCAAGCACTGGTCTTCCTGATGGTGGATGGGTTTGGCTGCAAGACAAACCCGCGCAGAGCGTTAAGGGAGGATCCTTTGTTGGGAGAAAATACAAGTGCAAACCCTCTGGCTCTCCTCTCTCAGGCCCTGCTCACTTGAGCCCCTCTCTTCCTGCTCATCTGTGATTCTCACCTTCCTTGTCGTTTGCCCGCTTTCTGCCTCACGCTCAACCTCCCATTCTTTGCAATGACCCTTGGCTTTGGAGGTGGCGGTAAAAGCACACAGACCCTGTCCTCTTGCCACAGTCCATCCTTCACTCTTCCCAGCCCGAAGTTGGCTGAGGCCTTCACACTACGTTCCCCCTACCTAGGCCCCACTGACCAGCAGATTTTCTAACTCTTGTAGCCACGAGTGCTTCTCTACTACCCTTAGGACAAAATCCAAACTCCTTAGCACTTCCGAGGCCCCCATGATGTGCCCTGTCCACCTCTGCCCACTTCCAGGGTCCCTCCTACTGCAGCCAGACTGAACCATATAGAGTTCCCTGAAGATGTCATGCTCCCTTTGCACATGTCCCCTCGTGCCTGGCCAGCGTCTCTGCCTGTCCTAAGCTCTTGGGTCATCTTCCCCAGGAGCCCGTCTCTGAGCCTCCGGAGCCTGGCCGTTACCCACGTCATTCTCCCAAGGCCCCTGTGTCCGTGTCTTCATATCGTGCTGTGCTAAGGTGAGTCCCCCGTGTGCGTCGCTTTCCAATTTCCTGGAGGATAGGGGCCCTACGGAGTTTTATTTATCTCTGTGCCTGTCGTGCCAAGCAGAGTGCCCCGTGCACAGCAGAAGCTCACTCCACGCTTGTCATGTGAACGCGTGAAAACAATTCAGGATGGGAGGGGCTGTGTGCGGCTCTGGGCCGGTCCCCGCGGCCCGTGTGCGAGCCCTGAGGACTCACAGATATAGTAGTAGCTGTGCCCCTCCCTGAACTCCTTGCCCAGGGTGAAGGGCGTGAAGCGCTGGAATTTCTCCGACAGCTTCTCGGGGCCGTGCCTGGCGCTGGGCTGGGTGCACCGCCAGCGAGCCTGGTCCTCGGACTGGGGCTGGCACCGCTGGTACTCCTCGCGCTCCACCAGGTACAGGGTGTACCGCTCCCTGGCGGCGTCAGCCACGGTGTCATCCTCGTAATGCGGACACAGGATGTCCAGGTAGTCGTTCAGCTGCACGTGCACCGTGTAGTCCTCGTTCCGGAACCTGCGTGTGCAGGGCGGGAGGAAGCAGGCCATCACCGGGAAGCCCGGCTAGGGCTGCGAGCTTCCAAATGTTTCCTGGCCCCCCACATTTCACACTGGCCCCCCACAAAGATTCTTCAAGAATCTCAACTCCCAATATTTACTGATCTTGACCTCTTCAGTATCTTTACACCATCTTCACACACGTCTGCTCCCATCACTACCTCTAGTTCATCCTCTGAACAGTGCCCACTTTAGTATCCTTCAGGTACCAAAGCACTTTGCATAAGCCCCAGACATTTACCCATGGAAGGGCTACTGACTGTGTCCTTAGGTCACTCATCCTGCTCTTCTCCCGGGAGCATTTCCCCAAATCTGTTCTCCCAGTTACTCCTTTAAATGTTGTTAGCCCTCAATCTGAGACCCTCCCAGCCTGCGGGCATACTGCAATGGGGGTCTAGGAACCCCTGCTCTCCTAGCTGCGCTTACCTGCTCTTAGCCCCCAGCACATCTACAGCTTGGGGTCCCTCACTCCTGGCCTTTCCCCTGAGCCCCTGAGTGCATTCACTCCCGCCCCCAGCACACCAGGCCCACAGTAAATCCCCCTTCTAGCTCCTCCAGTTTAGGCTCAGGCCTCCTTGTCCCCTTCTCCCAAAGCACCCCAAACCTCCCAGTCCGTTTACCTCCAAAGCCACACTTCACCTCCGAGGAAGGAGCTCCAGAGCTGCTGGAGTTATCGGTGGGAGGCCTCCTCTCCCACCCGCGATCCCAGGGGCAGCCAGCTCCCTCCCGCAGGCCCCTCGGGCTCCAGCCCGGCGGCCCCAGACACCTGGCTCCAGCGGGGGGCGGGGTGGGGTCCTGGCGGGGGAGCTGCCTCCCCCCCACCCCCACTCCCGCCCCCTCCGAGCTGGTCAGCGACTCTAAATTCCCCGGCGCTGCCAGCCAGACTCAGCAGTGCTGGCTGCCAACCGAAGCTCCGGCACAGGTGGGGGGAGGGCAGGAGTTCGGACGCGAGGCCCCTGGGGTGGGCACCCCCTGCCCCGTCCGCGGGACAATCCCCCCCCCCCCCCCACCGCGGCCCGGCCTGAGGGCAGCCTGCCAGCTCTCGGCCCTGGCTACCCCGGGCTCCTCCCCCGGGGGGGTGGGGGTGGAGGAGGGAGTTGGGGCGGAGGAGGGGGAGGGGAGGAGGAGCGCGCGAGCGAGGGAGAGGCTTTTAAAATTCCTCTCTGGAGAGATAAACATAGAAGCCATTTCAAACAGGTATTTCAGCTCTCGGCCTGGCGTCTTTCCCCCATTCCCGTGACGGGCACTGACTCATTCCTCATCCACCTCTGCCACCCGCCCCAGCATTCATGAGAACCTGTGAACGTTTACCTTGTCCAATGTGCGTGGCCCCCCAGACCCCAATGCCAGGACTTGCCCCGGGCTCGGTCCCCCAGGCCTAAGGAGCTGGCAGGTCTGAGTGGGTGGGCTACGTGCCCCTCCAGCACCCGCGAGGCCAGCGCCCAGCTCACGGCAGCCCCGCCCTTCTCCCCAAGCCGCCCCCCCCCCCCGCCTGGGACCTGGAGATCCCGCCGATGCCCACTACCCTGAGTCACCCAGGCCAGCCTCACCCCCGCCCAGCTCATCGCCACCTCATCTGTGCTTGCAAGCGGGCCAGCTCGGCTGCCTGTGCATTGCACTCTGGCTGGCTTCTCTTCAATCCTGGGATGGTGGAGTGTGTGTGTGTGCGCGCGCGCACGTGTGGCCAGATGGACAGGGCAGAAGCTGTGCTTGGTGGGGGCACCCATTACTCCCCCCCAGTACAATCTGTTCCACTTAGGCTCCTCTGACCCTGGCTCCCCGTCTGGGAAAGGGGGGCAGCAGCGGCGTCAGGGAAGGCGGAGGGGGGGGGCAAGGAAGAGGCTCCTTCCTGAAAGAGAGGAAATCTGGGAGCTTGGGAACGGAAAAGGCCAGGTTCCCCCCTCCCTACTCATGGCTTCCTGCCCCTCCTCCTCCTCCAGCCAACACCTGGCATGGGCATAAACAGGGACTTCGCTCTCTCCCACTAGGACAAGATTGGATCAAGGAGGTAAAGAACAGGAAGCAAGCAGTGAGGTGGAGGGGGCTGACCGGGCTGCCCCTGTGGCCAATGGGCAAAAGGGCACTGGCCTCCTGCGTTGGCAGCTGGCTGTTCCCTCCCCGGCCCACAAGCCCCAGCCCACAGACCCCCCACCAGGCAATGTTGCCACAGGGTCCAAGGAAGCTGGCACAACACATTTCTCAAGGGGCGTGGGGGGCTGGCGTGCTAGGGCTGCGGGTGGCCAAGCTGAGTGAAGTGTTTTTCCTGACCCCAAGCTGCCCAGACCTCCTCTCCCTGCTCCACCCTACCCCCCTCCCCCATTTTCCCACAAATATTGTTCCCATAACTTCAAAAACTCAAGGGCAAGAACAAAGGGTCCAACGGGGCTTCTTCCTCCCAGTACCATTTGCCTCCCAGCCCTAAACCTGCCCAGGAGAAATTAACTCCTTCCTGCCCAGAGCCCTTTGTCACCCTTTTAACCCTTTCCACTCCTTCTGAACCTTTCCCATGCCCTCCCTACCCGCCCCCCCAAATCTCCTAAACAGGTGCCTCCCTCAGCCTATCTACACACAGCATGTGCCCCACTCGTGCCACCTCGGAAGATCCCTTGTGTGTGGAGGGAAGCTTTCCAGGCTCATCTCAAACACAGAATGCAGACGCTTAAAGCCAGAAGGCCAGGTCCCTCCTGAGGGGTCCTCCCAGGATTACAATGAGCATTCTGCTTACGCCTGATGTCACATCAGGTACCTGTCCGGGTGGGCACATGTCCAAGTGACACACAGAAGCTTTTGTGGTGGAAGGGCCTAGAACAAGAGCCCTGGCCGGCAGAACTGTTCAGCAAGGGTCCCTCACTTCAGAGTAACAGAGGTACCAGAGAGACGGAAAGGAAGGGCAGAAAGAACCCTGTGCAAGCAGTCACGGACAGGTTCCTGCCCAGGGGTGGGGTACTCCCAGTTATGGGGGAGAAGTGCGGGGGAAAATGTCTACGGAATCCCTCCCGCCTCTGGTCACCGCCCCAAGACTCAGGTCAGGGGCTGGCAGGCACAGTTACCCGGGCAGGAGGGGTTAGGGGCTGGGCAGTGCCAACCGGGCGCCCAGGCTGCCGGCCGGAGACTCGGGGCTTACTTGGGGTTTGAACTGTTCCAGAAGACGGTGTGGCGGTCAGCAGTGGCCAGACTGCAGCACAGACCCAAGAGCGGGGCCCAGAGGAACTCCATAGCGCAGGGCCTGGCCAGGCCGGGCGAGGACGAGGGGGGCTCCTCGGGGTCCGGGTTCCCGCGGGCTGTCTCAGCGGCGCACTCGGCCCCGCGCACAGCTCTGGCCCCTCCGCCGGGCGACTCCGCCTTTTGGGCCAGCCCCGCCCACCGCCCGCCCCGCCCCCGGCCCCGCCCCGGCCCGCCCCGCCCGGAGCGCGGCGGCCCCGGGGCTTGGGGGCTGGGAGGTGGAGGAGGGGAGGGCAGGGGAGCGGAGCGGGATCTAAGCGTCTGCCGGGACGAAGGTGCTCTGCGCCGCGAGTTCGCTCGCTTGTGGGTCTGCATGCGGCCCCGTGGGCCTGTGCGGGGCGCTGGGTCTGTGTCCCCCGGCTCAGTGGCGTGCGGGAGAAGGGAACGAGCCGCAAGTGCAGGTCTGCGAACGCGCGGTGCGGGACCCGGCTGTGCGGCGCCGCGCGCGGGTCTGGCGGGTGCAAAGTCGTCGACAGGGCCCGCACCTTTCCCGAGCCTAGCGCACCCAGGCTCGGGCGCCCGCGTTCTCACTCTCCTCCCACCCGCCTTTCCCGGACTCCGCTCGGCTGCCCCTCCCCACACACGCGGCTGTTTGTTTTTGTTGGGTTTGTCAATGTTGTCTTTGTTCGGGAGATTGTGTCATCGCCTAGATGCCGGGAATAAAGTGCGACCCTTGTGACCAAGTGTGTAACGTGTGCGGCCGGGGCCAAGGGCGCCTCTGCCCGTCGTTAACAGCGCGAGGGAGGGACACTCGGGCTCCTGGTCCGAGGGCGTTCTCTCTCGCTCGCTTCGCGTGCGCCAAAGGGCGCTAAGGACGTGTTTGTGTGTGCGCGCGCGCGCGGGCGCGAACGCACGTGTGTACGATGCGAAGGGGCTTGTGAGAATCGGCATTCACCAAGGGTGGTAAACTGTGACCCCACATGTGCATCGGACATGGGTAAATACGTGTGGTGGCGCGCGAGTGCGAAGGCATGTGTGTGTAGCTTCACAGCCGCGTGTGCGGAGGCGCGTGCAGCTCTGGCGTCCGTGTGCTAATGTTTGCGAACGGCGTGTCTAGACGGGGAGACGTGCAGCTGCGAGCGGGGCCCGTGGGGAGGGGCGGGGGTTCGCCCCGCGGCCGCCGGGGCTCCGGGCCGGCGGGCCCCTCCCCCTCGCCAGGCGCTCGCACCGCTGGACGTGGCGCCCCCGCCCTGCTCCCCGCCGGCATCTGCTGCCGTCTGGAGCAGGGTTGGCGCGAGCGGGCACAGGTGTTTGCCGAGGCTCGTGTGCGCGTCTGCAGCGGGAGGCCCGAGGCCGTGTGCCTGCGTGCGTTTCGTGGATTCTGCGTGTCACAGCGCGGCTGTCTGCGCGCGGCTGGCGCTGCGGGCGTGTGCGCCTCCCGGGCCGGCCCTTCCCCGCGCCGCGCATCGCGGGAAGCCGCAGACGCGGGGCTCCCGGCCGCCTCGGGCCCCGCTCGCTGCAGCCCAGGCCGTTTCATCCTCCTCTTTTACGGCCGGGCCTGGCGACAGCGCCTGTAATTACACGCGGCCGCGACGCCACTGCCAGCCGGGCGCAGAGGTCCCTCGGGGGAGGAGCCTGGGGCGGGGAGGGCCAGCGCTGGCCTCCGAGGGCCGCAGGCGGCGGGAGGCGAGACTCGCCCCGCGGACTGTAAACACCTCCGGAGCGTAACCGAGTGTCTGGGTCCGGCCCGGCTCGGCGCACGCCCCGGGCCCCCCCACCCCTCCCCCGGCGCCCCCCCCCCCCGGCCGCGCCCAGCTCGGCGGTTGCAGACGTGAGGCCCGCAGCTCCCGCGGGTCCGAAGTCCAGCCGCCCACCAGCCCCAGGGCGGCGCCTCGCGCGCGCTTCGCTCACCTGGGAGGACACCTGGGTGTGGGCCTCCTACGTGCCTCTGGCGAGATCGCCCGATCCCCGCTCGGGGGTCCCGAGAATCGCAGCTCGCCGAGCGCAGGGTGTCAGTCCGCGGCGGCATCGCCCGCGCCTGCCCGGCACCTGGCGCACGTGGCAGGGGGTCCGTACGTGTTCGTGGAGGGAGTGAAATCGCTGTGGAGTGAAGGGGCCGAGCTTCTGCGGGACTGACTGCTCTGAAAAGAAACCGGGGCCGCCTGGGTGGCTCAGTCGGTTAAGCGACTGCCTTCGGCTCAGGTCATGATCCTGGAGTCCTGGGATCGAGTCCCGCATCCGGCTCCCTGCTCGGCAGGGAGTCTGCTTCTCCCTCTGACCCTCCTCCCTCTCATGTGCTCTCTCTCAAATAAATAAATAAATAAATAAAATCTTAAAAAAAAAAAGAAAAGAAAAGAAACCGGGAGAGGGTTATGGAGGGGACGGCTGGTGGTAGCTGTTCAGAGAGGGCGGCCCTGGGTTACCCGCAGCAGGAGACGGCTTGGGGCACATCCCGCGTTTCTCGACCGCGGGGGCTGGGGGCGGGAACGTGTGGGGTCCCTGGGCTGCTCCGCTCGGCCGGGCAGGTCCGGGCGCGCTCAGCCCAGCCCGGCGGGGCCACGTCGGTTCCCGCTCTGCCTGCGTCTAGGGCTGGGGCCGCGCTGGGGCGAGCCGGGTGGGGAAGAGGTGGGGGGGCCTTCCCCGGCTTGGCGCTGTCCCCAGTATTCTCACTTCAGGCTTTGGTCCCGTCACTCTTCGATCCGGTATTTGTGCGTCGGGGGTCGTTTGTCAGACTTGATGGGGCACCTCAGGTGCGGGTGTTACGGGCACCCGGGGTTAGGGTGAGTCTAAGATAAAATTCCTGCCCTTGGGAAGCCCCCAGGCCAGTAGGGGACATGATAGACAAGCCACCATTGATACAACAAACGATAGGGGCTGTAGCCCCGGCGGCAGTCCCACCGCGGCCCTCGCTCGCCCCGCCGCCCCTAGAGCCGCGGCGACGCCTGCTGGACCAAGAGGAAGCCTGCAGGCACCGCGCGATCCAGGGGAGCCCTCGCCGGCCTCCCCGTCCCAGCCCCAGCCTGCCCGGGCGGCTCTTGTCTGGCGCTCGCCTTGGACGGCCTGTCCCCGCTGAGTGGTGCGTCTGTGTTGGCTCTCAGCGCCGCTACCCCCAGGCGAACATCTGTGCTCAGTGGGGGAGCTGTCTGCGGTGGCTGGCTGTCTGTCTGTCTGCCCGGCTGGGAAATTCCAGAGCGAGTCCTTTTTGGGAATTCCTGAGCTACAGGATTAGCCCTCTGAGCGCCCCAGGGCAGGCCCCGCCTCTGGAGAGAGGCGCTGTCCACCTGCGGGGGCGGCGCCCTCCCTCCTCGAGGCGCCCTTTCCAGTCTGGAACAGGCCGAGCTGCTTGGTTGCCACTCCCTTGCTGAGCACCCTGTGGTTTGAGGTGGGGAAGGCCAGGGTCACCGTGTCCCCAGGCGCTGTCTAACCCGGCGCAGCCCCGAGGGCAATGGGGTGAGGCGGGAGGGGGCTGTCCGCTCTGTCCATGTTCTTTTGGAAAATAAGGGGTATGTTTCCCACTTTATTCGTAATGTGTGCATATTTTTCACAAGTTGGAAAATAGAGAACAGGAGAATGAGGGCTGGGGAAGCGCCAGGCACTGCTAGCGTCTTTGTGTCTTCCGGGCCCCCCCCTTGCTTGAAACTTTGCTTGCTTTCAGATGGTGTGATAAATATGACTCATGTCTATTGTTAATTCCTTTTTTCCCTTTTAGCTTTGTAACAGAAGACATTTTGCATGTTATAAACTCTTTGTAAACAATATTTTTAATGGCAGCATAATGTTTCATTAAGTGAGTGTCTCAGAGTCTGCCTGTGTAATGAGGCTGCGTGGAAAGAAATAAAAGCATGCACACACTCAAGCACTCCTCAGTTGCTGAGCAGAGCTTATTGCCCTCTTAGAACCTACAGATGATCCTGAGATTGACTTCCATTCAACAAGCGTTTATGGTGCACCCACTCCAGATGGGGGCTCTGGATGGGGGCTGGGGGCTTAGTGCAGGACAATAGGCGGGGACCCTGCTCTTGTGGAGCTTACGTTTTACATGAAATCTGGATATCTGCTTTCTTAGATTTTGGAGGATATCACAGATGTGAGAAAATGCGTTTGATATTGCCAAATGGAAGCCAGATTCTTCTGACCACTGGTCCAATTCTTTTACTGAGGGCCAAGGTGACCAGAACCTCATGGATCTGTCCCTCCCCCAAATCCAAGTCCAGAGTTGTGGGGGTGGGGTGGGGTGGGCAGCCCACTCAGAGAGAAGGTGGAGTTCTTCCCTTGGGTGCCCACTGCGGGGGAGGCGAGGCTCAGTAGGATGGGCAATGGGGGGGGGAGGGGAGGCTGGGCAGGATGGGGAGTGAGCAGGACATGGAACAGGAAGGGCTAAGGAGGATGGGATTGTGGTTTCTGCACATAAAGCACCAGAAGGTGTTTTGTACTGCTGCCTTTTCCACCAAAACCTGACTAATCACTCCTGTCAAACACTGTGCTGGGAGGTGCTGGGGACTCTGGAGTATATCCTCGCCCTAAAGTAATTGAGTCTACTGGCAAATATATAATTAGAATATAGGCTAAGAATGTAATACTGGCGTGAGACAACAGGCTGGGGGCTCCCAGAGGAAGGAAGGTTTATTTGGGTGAGGAGGGCTTCACAGAGGAGGGGATATTTGAAATGGGTTTTGGAGGATAAGTAGGCACTCACATTCAGAGGGATGGGAGTGTGTGCACCATTACTCGGGTAGCTGCAAAGAGAATGGGTCTGGGGGGGTGGCAGGAGAGGAGAGCGAAGGTGGTTGGGTGCCATGTTACCAATGGCCTTGAATCCATGCTCAGGATCTTGAGCATTGTTCTGTAGCTCCCGGATACTTGAGTAGGAAACATAAGCAGATTAGTATTTCATTTTATTTATTTATTTATTTTTAAAGATTTTATTTATTTATTTGACAGAGACACAGCGAGAGAAGGAACGCAAGCAGGGGGAGTGGGAGAGGGAGAAGCAGGCTTCCCACCGAGCAGGGAGCCCGACGTGGGGCTCGATCCCAGGACCCCGGGATCATGACCTGAGCCGAAGGCAGACGCTTAACGACTGAGCCACCCAGGCGCCCCCAGATTGGTATTTTAGAAAAATCACTTGGGCAGTTAGAATGTGGGTCAGGGAGGGAGCTCAGAGGTAGGGGGGCTGGTTAGTTCCAGTGCGAGTGTGGGGGGCCAGGGGCCAGGTTAAACAGTGGAGGGGAGCTAAGCCACAGATAGGAGGCAGGGGGGAATCTGGGATGGCGTGGTGGGCAGAAGTGCCACTTCCAGATGGGGGGGTAAAGGAAGTAGTGAAGAAGTAGTCGTTTACTTCTTTAAAGATTTTATTTATTGGGGCGCCTGGGGGGCTCAGTTGGTTAAGAGTCTGCCTTCAGCTCAGGTCATGATCCCAGGGACCTGGAATCAAGTCCCACATCGGGCTCCCTGCTCCGCGGGGTGTCTGCTTCTCCCGCTCCCCCTGCTTGTGTGCTCTCTCTCTGCCAAAAAAATAAATACAATCTTTATTTCTTTGACAGAGAGAGCAGGAGTGGGGGTGGGGGAGGGGCGGCGGGGGAGGAGCAGAGACAGAGGGAGAGACGCAGACTCCCCGCGGAGCAGGGAGCCCCCCGCCCCCTGCAGGACTTGATCCCAAGACCCTGAGATCATGACTGAGCTGAAGGCACAAGCTTAACGACCATCCGAGCCACCCAGGCACCCTGGGGAGCAGTGGTTTAAACAAGAGGTTTTGTTTCCCCCATGACAAAGCACTCTGGAAGCATCTGAAAGCCGCTCATCAGTATCGTCAAGGAGCCCATCCCCTCCGCCTGTCCACTTTGCTGCCCTCAGGACTCTGGTCACGAGATGGTGGCCTCAGCCACTGAACTACATCCCAGCTGTGGGAGCCGCAGGAGGAAGGGGTGGGAGCGGGAGGTCTTCTCCTGGTAAAGATCTCTTTTTATCTGGTGGGAACTCATTCCTAGCAGCTGCCTAGACAATCTCCTCTCAGGGGAAAGAGACGGCTCAGGGGCCATGGCTACACCCGCATCTCGGAAGGAGAAGCGGCTGCTCTGACTGGACCTGGGGCTCGGGAGGTCCCCTCCCCCAACCGGGATCTGCTCTGCTCCCCAGAGAAACTGAGTCTGTTAGCCGGGAAGAAGGGTGGGCACTTAGCTGTGCCCACCACAGGCCTGTTGCATTGAAAGGGCCCGTGAAACTTCCAGGGGGAAGGGCCCCGGGGGCAGCTGGACATGGGGGTGGCACCCAAGAGGGTGGGAAGCTCAGGATACTTGTCGCTTTGGGATGTCGTGCTGAGCCTTGAGTCTCTAGGTGGGGAAGAAGAGCCTGCTGGATATAGGGCTAGAAGTCCTTTGAGACAGGGAAACTAAAGGGACCCCATGAAAAACCACTTCTTTTCCTGCTTCTCTTCTTGCTAGGACCTCCACCCCGCCTTCCACCAGCCTTCTAGCACAGATAGTATAGTTCTCCCTGTGAGGGGCAAGGAGGTAGTGACTTCTCTGCAGTCTTCCAGAGATAACTTGCAACAGATAACGGAGGAGGGAAGGGGCGGGCTCATCACGTTTTCCAAGACCGCTGATGCATCAAGACCCAGGCTCCAGGGTATCAGTGACTGATGGAGGACCACGGGTCTTTGTTCCTGGGTTACTGAGAAGACATGTGCCCCAGACCACCATCCTCAGTAAAAACCCCAGGCCCCAGGCAAAGATGAGGCTCGCTCTCCTCTCCTTTCTGAGTCTCTCTTCCTATCTACTCTCTGTGTCCTTGCTGAACTCTGCTGGCTTTTCCTCGAGGCTCCAGTTTGGTTTCTGTCTGAATGAGGCCAAGGAGCCTCTCGCTGGGGCCCGTGTCCTCAGACCCAGACAGCCTGCATCGTCTGCCCTGTGGTCCCTCCTTCCAGCTCCCAGCTCCCAGCTTCAGGTCTCTCAGGGCAGAAGAGCCCATGAAAGCAGGCGGGAGAACCTCCACTCTCCGTGCTGCCCATAAACCTCTTTTCCACCGCTGGCTAGAACCTTCCCCATTGACATGGTATAAGACCAGGAGTTCAGATACTTTATTTCACAAGTATTCCTTTTATATAACTTTTTTTTTTCTGATTACAGAAGGAATATATGATCAATGCAGAACATGTGATGAAGAGGAGGAGGTCACTCACAGAAGTGGCAGAAATCTCAGAAGCCCCGGCCCCTCCCCACAGCTCTGGAGGTTTTATGGTGAACGTCTTGGCGAGGCCGCGGTTTAATGCCCATGTTACGGCCAGCTCGGAACCCCTTACATTTGTGTAACATTTTACGACCTTCCAGTGTGTTCAGCTGCATATTTTATCACATACTATTTCATCTTTATAGACTCCTACACATTGCTAGGTAGGCAAAGACAGGAATTGCCCCCCCTTCCCCACTAGGCCAGGAAACCGAGGCTGGAAGGAGGTGGTAGCCAGAATTCGGATGGCTGTGCTGCGCGGGGCTTGCATCCAGGCTGTTCTCCTCCGTCCACACTTTGCTGTCTTCCCACCCTGAGCAGACGCCTGATGAGCTGTGGGCAAACGCAGGGAGGAGGGAGTGTATGTAGGAGGTGGAAGGGGCGGTGGGAGGTGTGGGGGTGGGGGGAGAGGGGCAGCTCCTTCCTGCGCCAGAGCCCACGGGAGGCCGGAGGTCCTAGAAGGGACCCGAGGGGGGTGTGTGGGACAGGCTGATGAGACGCAGACCTCCAGGGCTTCAGCCCACCCTGGCCTGTCCCTGCGGCCAGTACATGTCCCGGTGGAGCTTATGTCCCCCTTCAGGAGCATTTATTGAGGTCGGTTTGTGTATTAGGCGCTGTGCAGGGGAAGCCAGATAAGGTGCCCTGTGAGCAGGGGTGGAGCAGGAGAGAGTGGGGTGTGCCCCAGCTGTGGAAACTCCAGAAAGCTCCTTAACCTCCCTGGGCCTGCAGTGAGTGTGCCAGGAGCCCCAGGAACACCAACATTGCTTCTACCTGGACATGGGGGTGTACCTGATAAACATGGCAACCCAGAGCCCTGAGGTTCAGTGGGGTGGAGATGATGGGGGGAGCAGTGGGACAGGCCCCTCTTCCCTGACCCGCAGGTGGGCCAGGAAAGAGTTGGGGGGGGTCTGGCCCTTGGAGCCTGCCTTTCCCCTCTAGGTTCTTTACTGCCCCAGCTCCTCCCTCACCCCCACCATGGTCTTGGCATCATCACCAGCCTAGGGGTCCTGGAAAGCTGGGTCTGACCGAGGAGGGGGGATTGGTGAAGAGGAGGTGGGGGAGGGGCACACACGTGTGGAAGGAGGGGCAGGAGTGTACAAATAGTTGGAGGGCAAGGCGGGCGTGCTGAGTGTGTGGGGCTCAGCAGGAAAAGCTCCCCCTGGGGCGTGAGTGCCAGTGTCGGACTGGACAGACGTCCTGGAGGGAGACTGGTTTCAGATGGGCCAAGGCCATTCAGATCGGGCCTCAGAGACCAGCCAAGTGGGCTGTGTGTCTCCGGGGAACCATCAGCTGAGGAAGGCAGAGAGCGAGAGAAGGTTTGGAGACTCCAGTGTGGACGGTGCGCAAGATGCCCTGGGAGTAATAGCAGCTTACATTACAGAGTCTTCTGGGCCCTGGGCTCCTTGGAAGCACTCTGTGTCCATTAGCGTACTTCATCTGCACAACCACCACCCGAGACAGGTAGTTCTAGTATCCTCGTTTCACAGATGGGCGAACTCAAAGTACAGAGATGTTAATAACTTCCCTGAGACCACACAGCTAGGCAGTGGTGCCGCCAGCCTTGGAAACCGGGCAGCCTGGCCCAGAGTCCTGCCCTAGCAGGGAACCACACCGGCCTGCGGTCCACCAGCTGCTCCTAGAAAGAGGCAGTGAGAATGGGACTCGGTGCAGGCCACTGGGGACACCGAGATGTAAGGCCATTCTGGAAATGACCTCTACAGATGCAGCAGCTGTTCGGATGTGTATAACGGGGCTGTCCCTTCAGCCTTAGGAGCCCCGGCAGGAGGCAGAGCTGCAGAAGCCTGCAGATCAAATCCTCCCTCCCCCAGGCCTTTCCTGCTGGAGCTCCGTCAGCCAGGTGCTCCACCTGGGGCTCCTAACGCAGAGGAAGGACTCGGAGATGGACGGGGGACTCCAATGGTCATTCCCTACAAGGCTGTTTCCATGGTCTTGGCTGTAGCTTGGTGCCCCGTGCGCCCCGGTCCCTGCCTAGCCCCCAAGGCAGGTTCCCCGCCTTTCCATCTATTGTAGGAAATACTGAATTTCCTTCTAATAAACACTTTTCTGTCTTAAGTGGCCTAGGGTCAGTTTCTATCACTGGAAGCCAAGGGCTGGCTGGCAGAGGGGTCACTGATGGTGGCAAAGTCCAGGCCTGGGAGGCTGGAAGGGTCAGTTGTGGGCTTGTCCCCGGGGAAGGACAGGAGCTCTTCTTGAGCAGGTTAGCTGTAAAGTGCTTGTCCCCAAGCACTGAGATGTTGCATATCTGGGGCTGAGCCTGGGACAGTGCTCTGAGCCAGCAGCGTGGAGATGGAGCAGGGAAAGGGGTTTGAGGCCCCGGAAGGAAGCCATATGAGAGAGGGTGGAGAGCTGGCTTGCATCCAGTGCCTGCAGGGACCAGGCAGGGATGAGGAGAGAAATCTGGATGGAGAAATGTGGGCCCAGTTGTAGAGAAAGAGGAGAGAGCCAGTGCAGGGAGCCTGGAGATGCACAGGGGAAACTGAGGAAGTCGGCCCCAGGAGGAACACGTGGGGATGGGGTGCAGGGCAGAGGGTGGGAGTCCAGGTTCATGAGGGGCACAGCTGGGTTTCAGAGGGGAGGCGGGAGGGGGCTGGGAGCCGGAGCGATTGGCGGGAGGCACCTGCGCCTAGATCACCTGCTCCCAGGCCTCCCCCAGGCTGGAGCTGGGGCTTTGGAGACAGACTGCAGGCGTTTTGGATGCCAGCTCTGAGGCTTCACTAGGTCACCCACTGGGATGTGACTCTGGGCAGAGCACATCGGGCCTCAGTTTCCTCATGAACTATCCAAAGGATCATGGTGAGCGGTGAATGAGATAATGTAGGCGTGGTACTTGGAAAGCAGTTGTGTCTGCAATATGAAAAGGCCTTGGGGTTAGCTATTATGATGGGAATTATTATGACTTTTGTTGTGCAGTGACAGCCATGGATTCCAGTCCCAGGTCCTGCTCCTACCTCCTGACACAGGGCCTCCCGCCCCCACCCCACAAAGTCCCCTCAAACACTGCTGGTGGTTCCCACCCGGCATGTCACGTGGGCTCCCCCCACTCCCGTGTCCGAGCTCGCTGCCACTGTTGGGCAGGTGAGGAGTGGGCAGCAGGGAGCTCCCTGTCCTCTCCCCTGTCGCCCCTGCGGGGGTCCTCCATGCTCCGCTTTGGCGGGTCAGCGCGTCCCAGCGTCCTTCACAGCTGTTCTACGGCCGGACTGAGGATGGCTTTGCAGTTTTGTCCCCAGTCTGTCCCGCAGGGATTTCCAGTCCTCTCTGGGGATGAGGGCTTTGCTGCCGAGCCCTGGGGGAGCTCCCTCAGGCCCTCCAGCAAGGACACTCCTGTGAGGGGTCCCCTCCTGGCTGCTTGGTGATTTTCCACCCTGGCGTACTCAGCCAACAGGCTCTTGATGACTGTCCCGCCACAGTCCGTCCTGGGATAGCAGCCCAGCCAAGTCTCTTGGCAGAACGCTCGGGCCGAGTGTTAGACCAGCCCTGTCCTAGGCGTGGGCAGCTGAGGGCACCATTGGGGCAGGGGGAGGGGCCGAGGGCACCAGGTTGGGGACAGGCCATCTGTCCATACTCTGTCACCAAAGGCCCAGAATCAGGCCCTGAGGCCCCAAGGCCCTTGTCAGCCACTGATCTGCCTTCTATCCCCACTGTCTAGGAGGCCAAGGACATTCCTGAGATCTCCCCCTGCTCCGCCCGCCTCTCCCCAGGGCCCTGTGTCTGCAGAATTCTCTCGATGTAGAGGACAGCAACCTGACCCTGCATGTCAGTAGATGCACCTGGGTGCCCTGCAGGGTCGGAGAAGGCCAAGGGCCAGCAGGGAGTAGGGTCTGACCCCAGCCAGGGGACCACCGTGCCCTTCTAGAAAAGGTAAATTGCTTCTAGAACAGGCAAATCTAATGGACAGTGACCGGAAGCAGTTGAGCGGTTGACTGGGAGAGGGGTGGGTATGGGGCTGGGGGTCCGACTGGAGGGGGTGGGAGGCAGCTCTCTTGGGAGATGGAAATGTCTTTATCTTCATGGGGTGGTGGGCACCTGGATGAATACACTTGTTGAAGTTCATCATCAACCTATACACTTAAAATGTGCGAATATGGGACGCCTGGGTGGCTCAGTCGGTGAAGGGTCTGCCTTCAGCTCAGGTCATGATCCCAGGGTCCTGGGATCAAGCCCCGTGTCAGGCTCCCTGCTCCGCAGGAAGCCTGCTTCTCCCTCTCCCTCTGCCCCCCCCCCCCCCCGCTCCTGCTCTCTCTCTCTCTCAAATAAATAAAATCCTTAAAAAATAAATAAAATGTGTGAATATTATTCCGTGCAAGTTCTACTTCACTGAAGGTGATAAAAAAATACAACAAAGAACACCACCACACACTGGTTAGCTGGAGACTCGGGTTTGTGAGCCGATGAGAGGCCAGTGCTCAGGAAGGCCCCTCTCACTCGGCTCCCTCCGGGTGGGTGCCCCTGTCCCTGCTAGGAGGAGAGGGGCCTTTTCTCTGCCTTACAGCCGCCCTGACTCTTGGGACCGCCGGCTCTGACCAGGAGGCTCTTGGCTTGAGGTGCTCCCGCACAGAGCTGCCCGGAGCCTGCTAGCGTCTGTCCTCCCCCTTGGCTACTGGAGCGCCTATAAAATAAACATGACCGAGAAGGCCAGTGACTGTAGAAGGCATAGATGAAGTGAAAAAAAGAATCAAAATAAACAAAACCCCCCAAATGCACCCCAAGCCTCACACTGAAAAACCAAGAGCCCCGAGCTGGGTGGGATGTAGAGCAGGCCTGTTTGGGTGATATTTATATAAGGGGCTTGGTTCCTCCCTCGGGCAAGTAAAGCAAGTTGTAAAATTTGAAGGCACGTTTTAAAATTGTTTAAAATCCTCCAAATGTGTTTCCTGTCTGGCACTGTGTATGGGGAGCTGGTAACACGCGTGCGTGTGTGGCCCGGAGCTCGGGTTAACGAGGGAGTTTAGAGGCGGTGATGCGGAGGGGCTGGTGGGGATCAGGGGCAAGAGAAGGAGCCCGTTGTTGGTCAGGGTGTGTGTTCCTAGTGTTGGAATGTGCGTGAAGCGCCTCAGGACTTGGGAGGGTGGTTTCGTCTGGGAAATTAGCATCTTTTTAAAAATCACTATACTTATAAATCATTAGTTAAAGGCCTATGGGGGTAATAATACAGGTATGTGATTTTTACTTCTGAAGCAAGTGGGCGTCATGAGATTTGACAAGACATCATCATTAGAACAGTGCGTCTACATTTTGATACGTTAGATGATGAGGAGGATCAGGACCCCCTGCTTCCTGGCTTCTTCCTCCCTCGGCCAACGTGTCTCTGTCTCTGCCCCGGCTGCCTTTGCCAGAGCAGTCAGACCTCCCCGCCGTGTGCATCCATCCCTCCCTCTTCTGGGCCCCAAGACATTTCGTCTTTTACAGAGTTTACCTGGTCCCTTCCCTTCCGAAGTTCCGCTGAATTAGTCTGAGCTTGTGTTGGCTCTGGCGCACGCACGTGCTTTGGGGGCCAGAGTGTCGTGTTGGCCGTCAGCACCTCCCGACAGCTCCGTGCCCAGAGTGGGCTCCTGCTCGGCTTTGTGGTATTAAAGCTTTGGGCTTTCTAAGAGGATGACCGGGCAGACACTAGAGGCCCCGCATTGGTGCAGATCTAATCTGGTTTGTCCTTGAACTCTGCCTCAGTGGAAGGTACATATCATTATGCTGAACTTAGAATTGGTGGAATTCAAGATATAATTTGAAGGAAATGTGGTTTTATTTTACTGTAGTTCTGACGTCTGTAGTTCTAATGTCTATCTTGTTAGGAAATCCTCTGTTTGGGGATAGCACGGCGGGGGGCGGGCAAGATGACCTGGTGAATCTGTGTCTTGTTAGGACTTTTCTTGGCACCTGACGGATGAAGGATATAACGCTGGCATGGGGGCACTGTTGTTTGGGGATGGTTCCGATATCGTGGAACCCAAAACTGAGCATGGAAGGAACCTTCACAGGTGCTCTAAATGCAGCCTGGTCAAAGCACCAAGATCGAAGGCGGTGGCAATCTGCAGGTCTAGCTGTCTGTTCAACTCCCAAAAAGAAATGACCACGACGGCAACGACTGTTGACTCCTTGGTGGCCAGTGGTGAGGCTGCCTCGGACCACAGCTGGGGCAGAGTCCTGGTGCGGACCTTCACACTGGTGTTCATTCCTTTCCCTTGCTTCCCTGCTGCCCCCGGGAAGGCGAGGCGGGGGGGCTGGCGCCTGGGAAGAAACAGGGGCTGAGGAGCCAGGAAGGCTGGGGGTTTAACTACTAGCGAGCAGTGCTCTTGAGTCTCAGTGTTCTCACCTGTGAAAAGTGAGGAAGAATAAGTACGTCATACGGGTTAGTGCTACTCAAGGAAATGCCCTAGCAGCTGTCCGTGCGCACTCCGGTTGCACCCCCCCGGCCCCCCGCCCCCCGCAAGCCTGGCAGGCCCCCTCCTTCCCCTGCCTCCCAGCCCATGGAGGCTACACTCTCTCCAAATTTAAGCTTAACCAGATTTAGCAAATGAAAATAGGGCATACCTAGTTAAATTTGAATTTAGATAAACAATGAGTACTTTTTCAGTATGAGTATGCCCTATGCAGTATTTGGGACATACTTACACTAAAGTATTCACGTCATCTGAAATGCACATTCCGCAGCGAGTTCTGTCGACTGACAATTCTGGGCGGAGCCTCCCTGGTGAATTGGGACAGCTCTGCTCTCCCGCCCTTCAGGCCGCTGACACGTGCCTGACTTCCCCATCCAGGAAGCAGCACCCCTTTCACTTAGGATGAGTAACTCTGGCCACCGGTCGAGTTTCTGGGACGGAGGAGCTTTACACACCCGTCCTATTAACCCTCACGGTAACTTTACAAGGCTGGATTCGTGCCCTCGTGGGGACCCAGGGCGGTCCGTGCCCCCAGCGGCAGACGGTAGCCTCATGCTTCAGGCCCACCCCGCGCTGCTGCTCTGGGTGGGCAGTCTCTGGCTGGGCCCGGCTGACAGTGGCATTTGCCCACGTTTTGTTAAGGAGAGTGATGTTCTAAAGGAGTAGCATCAGGATTGGTTTGGGGACCGTGGAACTGAGTTCTGTTTCCTGGGTCCTAAACAACATGACAAAGATAGGAGCTTTGGGACAAGAGCAATAAAGTTTCTAAACTTCTAGAAGCTTCCAAAGTGCTGTTTGCTTTAATATGTGCGTACATCTCGCATAGCTGTTGGAAGCGTTGTGAGACCTGTCCCTGAGCAAAGTCCTCTCTGACGCGGCCTGGGGGAGGGCGTGGGACACATGGGTGTACAAGGCATGCAGCAGGGAGCTGGGGCCCGCCAGGACTTTGGTATTCTGAGGCTTCGAGTTTGGGAGTCACCTGAAGGAAGCTGTGGTCCTTTTTCTGGGGAGGACGCCGGGCACAGCTAAGCAGCGGTATCTGATACGTCATATCTCTGTGGCTGTTGGTCACGCAGACACATGGGTCTGCGCCGGGGGGTGGGGGGTGGGTTTATGGCCACAAGTGGAAATGGAGCCCCTGCTCTAGTTCGGACCTCAGCTACGGGATGAGCCGTACTTCCTTGCTTGTGCTGGGAAGTTCGACAAATGCGCTGGGGTGGGCACACTGGTTTCCAGGGTGGAGGGGTGGCTAATGCGTAGGAAGGATCGAGCTGTGAATATACCTGAGCTGCGGGTGGGCCTCCAGCCCTGAGAGGCTGGCTGCCTCTTTTTTCTCAGCCCCCTTTTGTCTATTTTTACTCCCATCTGAATTTCTATGTGTTCTGGGGACTTGGTTTTAGAAGGAGGTGGGAGAGGGAGAGAGAACCAGCCTCTTCCTTCAGGAACTGAGGAGTGGGGGTCATCTCTGCCCCCAGAGGGGGCACTGAAGGGGCTTGGAAACCTTTCCAGGCTCGAAACCCTGTAAGGGGAAGAGCTGGGACTTGAAGTAGGTCTGTCCCGACTTCGACCCTCAGCTCTTTCCATGGTGACACTCAGACCCTGTCCTTCAAGAGACCTGGGGGAACAGGAGGGGCTAATCATATATATCTATTTCTCAAAACCACAGCACAATGAGTGTGAATGAGTGTAGTAATAGTGTGGCTTCCCCAGGATGAGAGGAGGGACCACATCACTAGAGAGGCTTAACACATTTGGGAGGTGGACCCCAGGGAGTGGGGTTCATCTTTGGGAGAGGAAACAGCTCTGAGGTGGGCACCTACAAGGTGAGTGCTGGCTTCTGCGGGTCCCAGGGTGAGCTCAGGCTTCAGAAGCGCAAGGCACATCCATGCTGGTTGTAGCCCAGGGTGCAAATGGGGAGGGCTTGGGAAAGGGCAGCCTAGGGCAGAGAAGCCTTCAGGTCTTTCCTGCACCCCTGCAAACCTCCCCCCAGAGGAGGCCTCACCCCTGCCCCGAGTCTGCGAGCTACTGAGAGATCACATCAAGCTCCCTGCTGTAAACCCATCTCTAAGCTGAGGACTCACGAATTTATGTCTCGCCTGTAGGGCTTACCGGTCCACCAGGATGCCTAACCAGCATCCTGCACGCCACATGGTCCAAATGCCCTCTTGATTTCTACCCTGAGCCTTCCCCACTGCCTCTCGCCTCGGAGGATGGCACTGCCTAATCGCCAAAACCCACACGAAACCACACAGGAGCCATCCTTGACCTCCTTTCTCTCACCTGCTGCCCAATCCTGGCAAATCTTGTCAGATCTCTCTTCCTGCAGGTTCTGAACCCGCCCCCAGCTTTGCCCTCCAGGCTCCTAGTCCCGCTCTCCCCCCTGGTCCTATTCCATACACAACATCCCAGAGAGAGACTTCTTTTTTTTTTTTTTAAGATTTTATTTTTATTTTTTTAAGATTTTATGTATTTATTTGACAGAGAGAGAGACACACACAGTGAGAGAGGGAACACAAGCAGGAGGAGTGAGAGAGGGAGAAGCAGGTTCCCCACTGAGCAGGGAGCCCGATGTGGGACTCGATTCCAGGACCCTGGGATCATGACTTGAGCTGAAGGCAAATGCTTAACAACTGAGCCACCCAGGCGTCCCTAAGGTTTTATTTAAATAATCTCTACACCTAACGTGGGCCCCCCATATCAAGAGTCATGTGCTCCACCAACCGAGCCAACCAGGCCCCCCAGAGACTTTGAAATGTAGATTTTATCTGGGCTCCCCTGGCCAAACCCTCCAGTGGCCCCTAGTCACACTTACAGTGAAATTCAGGTGTTCACTGTGGTCTCCCCAGGCCTATGTTGTCTGGCCCTGGCTCCCTCTCCCAGGGGCTCAAACCACCTTTTCCCCTTCTCCCTACTCTCCAGCTGCGGGGGAGTTTGCACTCGAACTTCAGGCTGGAAAACTTTCTCCCAAGATAAAGACTTGGTTCATATGATGTCATCTCCATGGAGAGGTCTTTCTGAGGACTATCCCACACGTGCTTGCACAAGCCAGCTCACACACACTCCTGTTCCTCTTCATCCTCTTTCGTTGCTTTATTTTTTCTCATAGTATTTGTCACTACCTGACTTGTATGTGTGTTTGTATACATCCTTTTCTGTCTATTTTGTGTTTCTCCCAGTAGATTGTAAGCTTCATGGGGGCAGAGACTTTGTTCCCTAATGCAGAGAACAGTGCCAGGCATATGGTAGGATTTGAAAAAATAGGAAAGGCATGACTCTAGCCTCAGGAACACCAAGCAAAACAGGTGAAAGGAGCAATGGATAAAAATAACAATCTGCATGCTGAGTGGGGAGACCCGGCCCCTTCCCCACCCCCAGCCAGGACTGCATTTTCAGGAATGAGATTAGAGAGCTCTTTTCTAGAAAACGCCCCAGAGAATGGTCCCAGAGAAAGATGAGAAAGTTACTAGGTGTCCGTTTATTCCTTCCTCCCTCCCACAAATTTTATTGAGCATCTACTATGTGCCATACTATATTCTAGGTGCTTGGACTCGTGTGTGAACCACACTGACATAGATCTTTGTCTCAAGGAGCCGATCTTCTGGGCGTGACCATAAACCGGCTCCTGCTCACAGTTACCCAACAGTTTTTGTACCTCATGCTGAAATACGAACGGAAGCCAAGGCCCAGCCAGCATCTGAGGGATGCTTCAGTGAGAAAGAGGCAGCAATCAAAGCACACAAAGGGAGACAAGAAAGCCATGAGAATGTAGGAATAATGTGGGAAGCAGAAGAACACCTAAGAGGGGAGCCCGGCTGGGCTCAGTCTGTATAGCCTGTGACTCGATCTCGGGGTTGTGAGTTCAAGCCCCATGTTGGGCGTACAGCTTACTTAAAAAAATAAAAACAAACAAAAAGAAGAAAAACCTCAATTAAAAAATGATCGTTGGGGCACCTGGGTGGCTCAGTTTTAAGCATCTGCCTTCAGTTCAGGTCATGATCCCAGGGTCCTGGGATCGAGCCCCGCATCAGGCTCCCTGCTCAGCGGGGAGTCTGCTTCTCCCTCTGCCTCTGCCGCTCCCCCTGCTTGTGCTATGTCTCTGTCTCTCTGTCAAAGAAATAAGTAAAATCTTTAAAGAAATGATTTTTTTTTGAAGTTTATTTTTTTTTAGTAATCTGTATGCCACCGTGGGGCTTGAACTCACCACCCCAAGACCAAGAGTCACATGCTCTAACTGACTGAGCCAGCCAGGCACCCGAGTAACTGATATTTTTAGAAATAAGAGAGGATTTGTGAAATAATAAAATTATATTAAAAATAAATTAGAAACTTACTCAGAAATTAAATATAGGTTAGTAGAAACAATCAAGGGGTTAGGAAGTCTAGCGGTAGAAATCCCCAAGAAAGCAGATTATATAGACAAAACGTTGAGGAATAAGGGAGAAAAATATAAAAATGAGAGAAACCACTCAGACTGGGCATCCCAACTGACAGGAGAAAGGGTGTGGAAGTTATCAAAGACATAGTATAAGACACCTTCTCAGACATTTTCCGAACGATTGATAAAAATTCACATTCATGCAAAGGCTCAAGAATCAGTTGCATCTCTGATTTCTCAGTAGCAACACTGGAAGCTAGGGGACCTCAAAATCCGGGGCAAAATGTTTTCCAGCCCCAAATGCTACCCCCAGCCACACAGTGAGAAAGAACGGGGCTAGGGTACGGAGCACGCCCACCAGTGACACAAACCATTTCCCTTCCACGCGCTGTGTCTCAGCAAGCTCCTGGGGGTGTGCTCCGTGAAATGGGAGGGTAAGGAGGAGGACTGAGACAGGCACCCAGGACCTGGCTCTCTCAGGAAAGGGAAAGGGCACTCACTCCCAGCCGGTCAACGAGGGGCTGCGCCACGGTGCAGCCGTGTACCGGGGTTAATGGCCGACCCACCTGACCGCAGGACAATGGGCTCCAGGAAGAGTGTCTCCAAGAAAAAGGCCCCATGGGGGCGCCTGGCTGGCTCAGCGGGCAGAGCCTGCGGCTCTTGGTCTCAGGGGTAGACATTACTTAAAAATAAAATCTTTTGAAAAAAGCACTGCCAAACTACTTGATGAGTTTGATCACATTGAGAGGAAGGGTCAAAGAGTTTAGGGATGAATTTGTAATCAGGAAAAGAAAATGAAAATAAAGAAAATAATCCGGGCAATATTTTATTTTATTTTTTAAAAATTTATTTATTTATTTATTTGGGAGAGAGTGTGCATGTGAGTGTGAGTAGGCGGGAGGGGCTGAGGGAGAGAATCTCAAGCAGACTCCCTGATGATGAGCGTGGAGCCCAGCGAGGGTGATGATGATGAGGAGGAGGAGGAGCGTGGAGCCCGGTGTAGGTGATGATGATGATGATGAACTCGGAGCCTGGTGCGGGGCTCCATCCCAGGACCCATGCATGAGATCATGACCTGAGTGGAAAACCAAGAGTTGGACGCTTAACCAAGTGAGCCACCCAGGTGCTCCAATCCGGGCAATATTTTAAATTTAAGTCCATCTTTGAATAGGTAATACATTCACATGGTTGAAAAATCAGAATGATATAAAAGGCAAAATAACTGATTCTGTGCGCCCTGTCTCCTCCCCAAACAGGCAACCATTTTTTGCCAGTTTCTCATGGATACTTCCTGTGTGTGTGTGTATGTGTATATATATATTTAATTGTGGTCCCAAACACCTAACATGAAATTGCCATTGCAGCCATTTTCAGGTGCACAGGTCAGTATTGTTGACTATCTTCACATTGCTGTGTTCCAAAGATTTAATAAGGTACAAATACATATGTATATGCTATCTTCTCTGTCTTGCTTTCCTTCCTTCCTTTTTTTTTTTAACTAATCTCTCTACCCATCGTGGGCCTCGAACGCACGGCCCCAGGATCAAGAGTCGCTCACTGTTCCTACTGAGCCAGCCAGGGGCCCCTTTCCTTGCGTCCTGCACCTTGCTGTGTCCACCTGACAATGGACCCTGGAGGTCTTTCCACGGAGGCTGCGCTTTCCTTCGTCTGGTGGCCTCGTGTTTCGCCGCAAGGACGCAAGGCGGCCTGTTGACCAGCCGCCCAGGGGAAGACCCCGGCTTTCTCCAGCGCGCCCGCCGCTGTCCGCAGACGCCACAGGGCCTCACCGCGCCCGTGCGTCCTCGTGGCGGGGGACGCAGCGGCGCGACAGACTGTATTGTAAACGTCTGGATTTTCGCCAAGCGGATAAACGAGAAACGCCATCTCGATGTAGTTCTAATTTCCATTTCTCTTATGTGTGAGATTGAGCATCTTTTTAAAAATTTAAGAGCCATTTGCATTTCTTTTCTGTGAAGTGTTCATTTTTTAATTTTTATTTTTAAAAATATTTTATTTATTTATTTGACAGAGACACAGGGAGAGAGGGGACACAAGCAGGGGGAGTGGGAGAGGGAGAAGCAGGCTTCCCGCCGAGCAGGGAGCCCGGATATGGGGCTCGATCCCAGGACCCCGGGACCATGACCCGAGCCGAAGGCAGACGCCCAACGACTGAGCCACCCAGGCGCCCTCTGTGAAATGTTTGTGTTCTTTGGCCGTTTCTTTATTGGGTTGTTGGTCTTTCCAGATAATTATTAACTACAATGGAAATGGAAAAGTGAAGAAATAGAATGGATCATAGCATACAACATGGCTCAATTATGAATAAATGTCACAGTTTCATAACGATTTAATGCTAAATATTGATTGAACCAAAATTTTGGATTCAAATATGTTGGGAAGGCAGAGGCTAAGGGGGTGTGTGTTCATGCGCTGAGGCCTAGGGCACAGAGAACTAAATCCTCACCTTCCCTGAGAGGAAGTCAATCTATTTCTCTTGGGAGTCTAAAATTAGAAAAAGAAAAGAAAAGAATAGAAACAGCAGCAGTACCAGCTAAAATAAGATCATTTAGAAATACGAAGGTAAACATCAGAGGACACGACCAGAAGTTTGGGGGGGCTGCCTCTGGGAACCGCGGAGGGGCACAGCAGCAGCTCTCACTGTCCCATTGCAGCTGGGCCGCAGGGGCGCAGGGGTGTCCGAGCACAGACCGGGTCCAGCCACTCCCACTGACAAAATCCAAAGGCAGAGGGCCGAGCGGCGGCGACGCCAGAAAGGAGTTTGTTTTGGTGAGGCCAGCACCAGGAAAACAGTGACGGGTGAGTCAAAGACTGTCTCCAAATCACTGTAATACTTCTAGGTAGATACAAGGAAAATGTGGGGCGAAGGTTGGGGGGTACATGCAGGTGGGCAGGAAAGGTCAAGTCGATCCCTGTTTTGGGGTCAATCACATGGCATCAGGGCAGTCCTTTCTGCGTGAGGGTGGTTCGGGTCCCCATCACGGGGCGCTCTGCCCGCTGGGTCTTTCACCTGAGTTAAGAGAGAAGCTGGAAAGAAGAAGGTAGTCAGTGAGAAAGTATAGACTGAGGTCAGAATGAAGGCGGTTGACGTTCTCTCCACCATTCGGCCTTTTAAACTATGTAAGGTATTACTGTGATAAGATTAATTATATACAATTAAAAGAGGTGGCATATACGTGGTCACATAAAGCTCCTGTTTTTCCATAGAGGGATAGTCCAGACAGACTTGGGTGTTTGTGCTAATTTGTTGTGCCAAGAAAGGGTTAAGAGACTGAAGAAGACCCAGCAGGTCTTTTTGTCTTCTTTTTTCTTTTTCCTTTCTTTCTTTTTTACAGTAGGTTCCACATCCAACGTGGGGCTTGAGCTCAGGACCCTGAGGTTAAGAGTAGCGGGCTCCGGAGACTGAGCCAGCCAGGCGCCCCCTGATGGTTTAATCCAGCAGGTCTTTTTGAAAGACAAAGTCCTATTTGGAGGAAGGTCTCTTCTGAAATCATCCGTGGACTCTGATTCTGGCCATACTGGAGAAACAGGGACGACCCTCCCTCTACCCTCTTGCACTAAACAACTGAAAACCCAGACAGACTGTAAGAAGCAGTGATGTTCAGACGTTGGACAAGAGGCGGAGCTGGACAGTGATCCCGGAGAGAGAAGAAATAAATGAAGTGGGCCCTAAAATTGCCCACACTTACTGCTAGAGAGAATTTGCAGGCTGGCTGAGCCCAGGGACCTCCCAGCTGGAGGAGAGGGAGTGGAGGTCCTGGGGGTCAAGGTGGGCAGTGTGCAGCCAGAGCCCTGGAAAGGGGCAAGCTGCCCAGAGAGGCCTCTGGGGGTCTGCAGAGGGACCTCCCCAGGGCCCCAGCCGCTGCTGGGAAGTGCTTGCAAGTAGGGGAAGAACCAGAGGCAAGAAGGGGACAATCTTCAGCTCAGACAGGGCCAGAAATACTTTGTGTTCCCATCAGCCAGAGTGGAAAGACCCCTTTGAAATAGCTGTTATTGGGTAGCTGTAGTCAGTGAAGCGTCTGCCTTGGGCTCAGGTCATGATCCCAGGGTCCTGGGATGGAGTCCCACGTCGGGTTCCCTGCTCAGTGGGGAGCCTGCTTCTCCCTCTGCCCCTCCCCAGCCCTTGTGTTCTCTCTCCCTCTCTCTCTCAGATAAATAAATAAATAAAATCTTAAAAAATAAATAAAATACAGGTGCCTGGGTGGCTCAGCCATTAGGCATCTGCCTTCTGCTCAGGTCATGATCCCAGGGTCCTGGGATTGAGCCCCGCATCGGTCTCCCTGCTCTGTAGGAAGCCTGCTTCGCCCTCTCCCGCTCCCCCTGCTTGTGTTCCCTCTCTCACTGTGCCTCTCTCTGCCAAATAAATAAATAAAATCTTAAAAATAAATAAATAAATAAATAAATAAATAAATAAATAAATAAATAAATAAATAAATAAAATAGCTATTATTGGGGCACCTGTGTGGCTCAGTATGTTGGGCATCTGTCTTAGGCCCAGGGTCCTGGGATTGAGCCCCGCATCAGGCTTCCCACTCAGTGGAGAGTCTGCTTCTCCCTCTGCCTGCTGCTTCCCCTGTTTGTGCTCTCTCTTATTTTGTCAAATAAATAAATAAATCTTAAAAAATTTTTTTTAAATAAAATAGCTATTATTAAGTATATTCTATATGTTCAAGAAGATAAAGAAACACATGGGCATGATAAGGATAGATGTGCAACAAGATGAGACCCCAACTGAACTTCTGGAGATGAGCACTACAAGGTCTGAGATGGAAAGTGTACTGGATGGAATTAAAAGCTGATTAGACACTGCAGAGAAAAGACTGGTGAACTTGAAGACTTAGCAATAGAAACTATCTAAAATGAAACACAGGAAAAGCCAAGAACAAGAAGGAGGAGAAAAAGCAGGGAGAGGGGAAGGGAGGAAGGGGAGGAGGAAGAGGGAGGAGAAGAAAAAATCAGTGAGCTGTGGAATATCTGTTTGGAGACCCAGAAATATGGGGAGAGGGCTGACAGGAAAATATTTGAAGAAGTAATGGCCAAAAGATTTTCCAATTTTGATGAAAACTATAAACTCATATATCCAAGAAGCCCCACAGATCTTAAGCATGAGAAACATGAAGAAAACCACATGAAGACACATCATAATCTGCCTTAGGCACTGCTGAGCAGCAGTGATAAGGAGAGAATCTTAGGAGGAGCCGGAAGGAAACAACATATTATATAAAGAGGAAAAGGAGAAGTAGACCTCTCATCAGAAACAATGAAAACCCAGGGGCACCTGGCTGGCTCAGCGGATGGAGGCTGAGACCCTTGATCTTGGGGTCGTGAGTTCAAACCCCTCGTTGGGTGTAGAGATTAGTTATCTTTTTCTTTTAAGATTTTATTTATTTAAAAAAAAGATTTTATTTATTTATTTGACAGAGAGAGAGCACAAGCAGGGGGAGTGGGAAAAGCAGGCTCCCCGCTGAGCAGGGCTGGATGCGGGACTCGATCTCAGGACCCTGGGCCAAAGGCAGATGCCCAACAGTCTGAGCCATCCAGGTGCCCCTAGAGATTAGTTATAAATAAAATCTTTAAAAATAATAAAAATAAAACAAAAACAGCAGAAGCCAGAAGACAGTGGACCAGTGAATTTATAGCACTAAAAGATAAACACTGTCAACGTAGAATTCAGGGGAGATATCTTTCAAAATTGAAGATGAAGTAAAGATTTGTTCAGACATTCAAAATCTGGCCACCAGCAGGTCTGCACTATGAGAAAAAATTTAAGTCCTTCAAGCAGAAGAAAAATGATACCAGACGGAACTCTCCATCTATACAAAGGAACAAAGAGCACCAGAAATGGTAAATATGTGGCTAAATATAAAAGACTTTTTTCTTATCTTAAATAAGTGGCTCAGTTGGTTAAGTGTCTGACTTTTGGTTTCTGCTTAGGTTATGATCTCAGGGTCCTGAGACAGAGACCCGGGTGGGGTTGGGCTCCCTGCTCAGCCTTCCCTAGCTCATGCTCTCTCTCCCTCCCTACTTCTCTCTCTGTCAAATAAATACATAAATCTTAAAAAAAAAAAAAAAAAAAAAGAGGGGCCTGGCTGGCTCAGTCAGTGGAGCATGCAACTCTTGTCTTGGGGTGGTGAGTTTGAGCCCCACGTTGGCTGTGGAGCCTACTTAAAATAAAATTCTGGGACGCCTGTGTGGCCTCTGGCTCCTGGGATCCAGCCCCGCGTCGGGCTGCTTCTCCCTCTCCTTCTGCTGCTCCCCCTGCTTGTTCTATCTCTCTTTCGAATAAATAAATAAACTCTTTAAAATAAAACAAAATTCTCTTTAAGTGATAGCTGAGGGATTCAAGCAAAAATAACGTGTGTGGACTCATCCGATGTGTAGCAATCCGATGCGGGAAGGCTGGCGGGTGGGAAATAGAAGTAAAGTGCTTATACTAGAAGTTAAAGACGCGTTCTGTAATCCTAGAGGAACCACGACACAAGTTTTTAAAGTACAGCTTCATAAGCTAATAAAGGAGAGAAACTGGAGTCGCGGGCATGGCACCCGCAGACAGAGGGCTGGGGCTGGGCTCCCGCAGGGCCTGCAGGTGTTTGGGGCAGAATAGGTAGTCGCCAAGAGCTTCCTCTCCTGCCACCTTCTGGCAGCAAATCCAGCCTATTTTTTTTTTTTTTTTAAAGATTTTATTTATTTATTTGACAGAGAGAGACACAGCGAGAGAGGGAACACAAGCAGGGGGAGTGGGAGAGGGAGAAGCAGGCCTCCTGCGGAGCAGGGAGCCCGATGCGGGGCTCGATCCCAGGACCCTGGGACCATGACCTGAGCCGAAGGCAGATGCTCAACGACTGAGCCACCCAGGTGTGCCCCGAGAAATAAAATCTTTTTTTTATTTTATTTTATTTATTTATTTGCGAGAGAGAGAAGGAGAGACAGAGAGCATGAGAGGGAGGAGGGTCAGAGGGAGAAGCAGACTCCCTGCCGAGCAGGGAGCCCGATGCGGGACTTGATCCCGGGACTCCAGGATCATGACCTGAGCCGAAGGCAGTCGCCCAACCAACTGAGCCACCCAGGCGCCCTAAATCCAGCCTGTTTTTAACCCAAGTCTCTTAAGTGCTTTTGGCTGAAGCAGAACCTGCCGCTTCGGAGCCCCTGGGCGCCCACGGTCTCCCTGGCTTCCCCGCTCTCCCCAGCCCCGGAGGCCCCGACTGTTCGGACGCCCGCGTTTCCCAGCCGCCGGTGCCGGCGCGCAGGTGAGAGACCTCCAGCGGGCGCGCGCGCGCACACCCCGCCACGCGCATACGCGCACACGCCTTGGGAGTGCTGCCCGCAGGCCTGTCCCGGGCCGCGAGGGCACCGCAGACTCGCGCTCGAGGAGGGTGCGCGCACAAAGGCGCCCTGCGCGGACCGTGCGCTCCGCGGCCAGTGGGCTGTGGTCTTTACGGTGGACGCAGCGGCCTCTGCGCTCGGTGCGCGCGCCCCTCCGCCGGCCTCTCCCCTCCCGGGCCCCGCAGCTCTCCCAAAGCCCTCCCTCACAGCCCTGCCCACAGGCCCAGCCAAGAGGCCCTTCCATTCTGGGTTGCACACCAGGGCTCAGCATCGTGCCCCAGTGAGCGAAGCAGCCCTCGGGAGTGAAGAATGCGCCCCAGGCCGGTTTTAGGGGCCTTCCTAGGGGTTCACTGAGCGCCCCTTTCCCACAGCCAGACCAGGCCCTCTGAGGCCGGGAAGGGCACCCAAACGGCAGGCCTCAGGACACAGAGGAGGACCATCCTCCATGCCCAGAGCTGGGCCTGGGGGGTGGGTCTGTGCCCAGAGCTGGGCCTGGGGGGTGGGTCTGTGCCCAGAGCTGGACTGGGGGGGTCTGTGCCCAGAGCTGGGCCTGGGGTGGGGGTGTGTCTGTGCCCAGAGCTGGGCCTGGGGGGGGGGTCTGTGCTCAGAGCTGGGTCTGGGGTGGGGGTGTGTCTGTGCCCAGAGCTGGGCCTGGGGGGGGGGTCTGTGCCCAGAGCGGGCAGTGCTCATGCTCAGATGTGGCCCTTCATGGGATGAGGCAGGTTGTTCTCTCCCTGGGTCTCTCCCCCAGGCTCAGGGTCTGGTGTCTGTGTGTGAACGTGCACCCACGTGTGTAAGCACGTCTGCCATGTGACGACAGGGATCTCTCTGGTCCCAAGCTCGCCTCTCTTTCGTTGCTGTCACCTCCCTCACCAGCATACAATGGGGGTGTGAGGGGCGCTGGAGGTCCCTGGGAGGGGCTGTGGTGGGTGTCTGAGTCTGAGTCTCGCCCTGTGTGTGTGTGTGTGTACGTGCAAATCCTCAGGGCTCTAGGGGTTGTGTTTGTGTGTAGGTTTCCAGAGGGTGTGAACGCGGCATCACTCGCCCCCACAACCCCACCTCCTCCCTTCCCTGGTCTTCCCCAGACTCCAGATCTGTCCAGCGGGTTTGGCCCGTGCTCTGCCAGACGGTGTGTCTGGCCGGGACTGTCCCCCTTGGACGCCAGCCCTCAAGTGCATCCCCCTGTGCGACGCTGGACGTGCGTGTGGCTCGGGGTGCCCGTGTGTGGGCATCAGTGGGACGCCCCTGTGTGCGCCCCGAGGCCCGAGACGGTGTCCGTGCGGCTGTGAAGCGTGTCCAGCCCGCAGCCTGAGTGTGTGTCCCAGTGCGAAGGGGCGTGTGTCCGGCCGCCGGCTCGCGTGTGGGGGAGGGCACGGCCTCAGCCCGGGGGGGGCCCCTTCCACTTCAGCTGTGTAAACAAAGCCCCTGCCTCCCTCTCCGAGGCCCCGCCCCCTCCCCAGAGCAGTGACTTTGATTGACTGTGTGGGTCCCAAGGTTGTGAAGTATATGAGCGGGTGTGGATTGAAGGGAGCAAAAGTGTGTGTGAGCGTGAGGGTGAGGCCCGAGCGTCCCCTGGCCAACACCAGCCCTCGGGAGCAGCTTGGGGGACCCCAGGCCACTTGAGCCTCGCTCCCTGCCTCCCTTTTATAGCCAGGGTTGGCGACAGTCCTGTAATTACCCCGAGCCAGACACCTGGGTGAAAGCCAGGAGCTTGGTGCTGACCCTCTGGGGGAGGGGCCAAGCCACAGGAAGCCAGACATCCCCAGGGCCCCATCCCAGGCCAGTCATGGGTTCGGCCTGAGGTTGTTCTTGCTACGCCCCCTGGCCTGACCCCCGCGCCTCTGTACTGTTCCTGGGCCCGCGCCACACTCCCCAGTCTGTCCAGGGGCTGAGCTACCCAGCCTGTGTGTCCCTACCCCTTCCCGCCGGTGTCCCTCATGCCTAGCTCAGGTCCTTCATCCCCCAGCCCAGCCCATGTCACCTGTCCCAGCCGATTACTGCAGCCCAGCTCAGCCCCTGACCCCAGGTTTGCCACCTGAGCAGAACAGGGAGGGTGAGGGAGACCATGTGAGGCTTTGGGGCTGAGTAGCGCTGGCCGGACAGGAAGGTCCACCCCCAAGGCCTTAGCACCTAAAATGGGAGTGAAGGAGAGAAGGCCAAAGGGGGTAGGAGAAGCCCTGGGATGCAAGGTGGGCCAGGACCTCGCCCCTTCTGCCCCAGGCCAGAGCACAAGGGTAGGGCTGAGCCCAGAGCATCCCTCGGTGAAGCTCCCTGTGCCCCCCGGGGGCCAGCACCCACCCTTGCAGGTCCCCAACGCAGGGGACGAGCCCAGCCCGAATGGTGAATGGTCCTGCTCCTCTCCCCTCTCCATGGCTGGGTTAGGGTGACCCAGTGCCCAGGAGCAGGGGGCGTGGCCGCTCAGAGCCTCACTCCCCAAACCCAAATCTGTGTCTGCTCGTGCGTCTTGCTGTGTCCTGAGGAGCCCCTGGGACAACTCTAAATTCGCTCATGTGTGTTGCTATGGCCCGTCTTGAGGTCTTGCTGAGGCAGCCAGAGGGACACAGACAAGAGCCAAGGAGCCCCTGTCAGGGTGGACGAGCTGCCTGCCTGGGGCCCACACGGCCTTGGGGCTGCAGCTTTGGGGTGGAGACAGCACAGCCTCTCCTGGGCAGACGGTAAGGGGTAAGGGCAGCCCGGGTGCCCAGGATGGCAGAGAGAGGAGGTGACTCAGCCTGCTTCCCTCCCCCCTCCCGCTGCGGTCCTGTTGTCTTTGCCGCACCCCCCCATACCCCTGAATGTCTCGCTCAGTCCAGATCCCACATTCTGTTCTGTGCTATCCTATCCTGCCCTGCCCTGTCTGATCCCTCAGCAGGTGTTGAGTCTGGACTGTGGGTCCCCTTCCATCCCACCTGCCCCCTCAGGCCCTGTCCCTGGTGTCACCTCACCATTGCCTTGGCCAGGACACCCTGGGCCGGGCCGACCTTGATGCCACTAAGCAGGGGCCCTGTGCCAGGCAGGCTCAGGGTCATCGGTGTCTATCCATCCACGTGTTGACCCCTCCCTCTCCCTTACAGGCTCTGGGAACTAGAAGCTTATCTGAGGGGAGTTCCGCACAGGACCCTCTGGCTGAAGCCCCAGCTACAGGGGAAATGGTCCTTTCTCTTTAGCCACTGCTTGGGGTGGTTTAAGAGGTTTCACGTATCAGCCTTGGATCCCTGGGAAGTTGTCAGTCTCTCCTGGGGCCTGGCAGCACGGTGGCGGGGTGGAGGGGACGGGAGCTCAGGACACCCGAGTCCCAGTGCCTCTCTGCCTTGTCACCTGTCCGCATAGGCTGAGTCACTCGCCCTTCTGAGCTTTAGTTTTCCTGTCCTGTCCTTACTTATTTAAGTAATCTCTACACCCAACGTGGGGCTCAAACTCACGATCCTGAGATCAAGAGTTGCACGCTCCTCTGACTGAGCCAGACAGGCGCCCCTAGTTTTCCTGCCCTTAAGATGTGGGGTTCAGACTGGTACACCCAATCCGGATTGGAGGTCCTTTGATGTCTTTCTCTGTGGACTCCACGTGACTTTGGAGGAGTCTGGGGGAGAGGGGGCGGAAGGCGGTGGTAGGGGTTCCAATGGGCAGAGCGTGGCGACAGTCAGACCCACTCCGAATGCCAGCCTTGCCAGGCCCTGTCCCGTGTGCCAGGCCTCTGTGACCCTAATCCAGGGACGTGGCCTTTTAGACCCTCAGCCTTCCCATCTGTGCTTTGGGGATAGTGAGGCTTCCAGGGGCACGGTACTCCCAGCGCACGGAAAACACTGGGTGCCGTGCTGGGCATATAGTAGGTGCTCAGTAAGTGGAAGCTGGCTTGCTTGCTCTAGTTCCTGCCCCCAGGGCTTGGCCCTCCATCTGGCTGGCTGGATTTTTTTTTTTTTTTTTTAAGATTTTATTTATTGGGCACTGGGGTGTCTCAGTTAGTTAAGCATCTGCCTTTGGTTCAGGTTATGATCCCAGGGTTCTGGGGTGGAGTCCAGCAGGGCTCTCTGCTCAGCGGGGAGCCTGCTTCTCCCGCTCCCTATGCTGCTCCCCCTGCTTGTGCGCTCGCTCGCTCTCTCTCTCTGTCAAACAAATAAATAAAATCTTTACCAAAAAAAGATTTTATTTACTTGTGGGGGGAGAACATGAGCCTGGGGGAGGGGCAGAAGGAGAGGAGAAGCAAGCTCTCCGCTGAGCAGGGAGCCCTCCTGGACTCCACCCCAGGACCCCATGACCATGACCCCAGCCGAAGGCAGACGTCTAACCGGCTGAGCCACCCGGCGCCGCTGGGTTGCTGGACTGTGAGCCTACCAAGCGCCCCCTCACAGCATGCCCTCCCCTGTCCCGTGTGGCCCTGGGATGTGAGGGGCCTGCAGCTTAGGCCCACTGCTGTGACCCCTTCCAGGCCTTTCCTGCTCTCCCCAGTTGGGTACCAACTGTGTGTGCCTCCCCCTCCCAGCAGCCTCTTCCCTGTGTCTCCAGGCATGAGGGTACGGTTCCCTCCATGTTCCCACAGCCCCCTGGCATTTAACTGTGGAACACTTGGTTACACTGTCCTACCCGTGTGTGGGTGTTACTGATTCCTTTTCACCTATCAACGCATGCTAACATGAGCTTATGTGAGGGCAGAGACTGTGTCTTGGCATCCCCAGTACCCAGGCCAGAGCCTGGCACTCAGCAGGTGCTCAGGAAGTGTTGATGGAATCCTCGAATGATTGCAATGGATGAGCCTATCTTTTCAGTCTTGTCTCTGGGTGAGGAGCCCCGGCTGCCCTGGCTCTTTCCCCACTGCCTCCCACCCCATGTCTCCCTGTCTGCCACGGTCCAGCGGAAATTCCATTTCCCCTATTTTATGAGTACAGAGCGGGAAGAAGACCCAGTCCCTGCCGCAGGGGAGGGGCTCATTCTCAGGATGCGGCTGGCAGGAGCCACAGGGGCGAGGAGGGGCCCTCAGCCAGGACCCAGTCTGCGCACACAGAGAACCGGGGTGGGATGGAGTCCCAAAGCTGCACAGCTTGGCAGTAAGGACCCCCTCCCTGGCAGGTTTTGGCTCCTGTCATCACCTCCCCTCCCCCACAGCACCACGGGTACAAGCCTGACCTCACCCAGCCTGGTGGGGCCATGTGGCCCTTCCCCCTCCTCTGTCTGGCACGTTCTGCCCCCTCTTCTCTCCCGACAGATGCAGGGTGCTGGAGTTATGTGGGACCCCAGCGCCAGTGCACTCAGCCCTTGGGCCATAATGGTTTAAATGAATAAAATCACAAAGGATTATAAAGGAAACCAATTATATGGAAACACAGTTATCAAAACATTTACATTTTTTGGTGTAGTAATATATATGCTTCTTTATTAACACATGAAAAACAAGAACGGTATAACAACTCCGGTCCTTTCAAAGTAGTGATGAGAACAAATGGTGTTTTGAGAGAGCTTCAAAAACTATAATGCAGCCTGAAAGCATCTGTGATTTCTGTTGGTTACAAAAACCCAGGCCCTCTGCAAACTATTTTGGCTTGTTGCCCAAGTACATAAGGGAATGTTTAATTTCAGTTACAGGTGAGTGAAAACAAAGATGTGATTTTTTTCCCTATCTAGGTTCACAACGCCCCTGCAACCCAGAGACCCCAATCAAGACCCCGACTGCAGAGTGGAACAGGAAGGAAGGAGAAACCGTCCTGCGCTGGATGCTTCCCCTACCATTCCATCCTTACCCGGCCCTGAGAGACAGGTAGCCCGACTCAAGCTTCTGAGGAGAAACGTGAGCCTCGCAGAGGGTGAATGATTTGCCCAAAGGCAGTCAGGCCCAGCTCCAAGGCCCTGTGGCTCTCACCACACAGAGCTGCCTCCTCAAGGGAGACTGAGCCACAGAAGGTGCTCAGTTGACCCTCTGGCCCGAGTCGGCCCCCTGCCTGTGACATGTGGGTTTTAACCAGCATCCAGAAGGATTATGGCCCCTGAAATCACACACACTTAGTTATTTTTATGTCCAGTTTATTTTTTTAGACTAAGAGCAGAGTATGAAAGTCACAGCCAAAGCACTTGAAAAAGGCCCGGGAGGATGGGTGGGGCCACAGAGGGTGGGCAGGGCAAGGTCATGGGATTTGGGTCCCAGCTCAGGGCTGGAGGGGAGGGGGCATTGTTGTCTCACGGTCTCCAAAAGTGTCTGTGCGTTGCATAGGTCTTGTCTTCACGGAAGACACAAGAGGGGCCAGGGGGTCCCCCAGTGGGGGGGCCTAGCCTGGTGGGGAAGGGGTCTGAAGCTGGAAGGGGACATCAAGGAAGGTCAGGGAGTTAAGGAGGGGGAGAAAGTCTGTCCGTCTGTACATTATATATAGAGATATAGAGTCTGTACATGCCTGCTGGCACCCCAGTGCCCATCCCTTGTCACCCTTGTCCACTGCCCGCCCCCCCAGGGGTGTCTACTTGTAAACTTGGATTCAATCCAAACCGCAATCCTGGGAGCGGGAGTGGGAGGAGGAGGACGTGCTTATTGCTGTAAACAGGGGAGGGGGGGCCGTGGGCCACCCCCTCGCCCATCTAGTCCCCTCTCTGTGTTCCGCCCCTAGAAGAGAATGAGGGGGATGCCTCCCATGCTTGGATCTGCTCTCTCTGGGGCATATTTGTCTCCGGTGGTGACAACAGGGGAGGGTACCGGGGTCAGAGAAAGGTACCAGAGCCACAGGCCACCCGGGACCCGTGGCTGTCCCTGTGTCTGGTCCACTACAGTGCCCCACGAGGGGAGAGAGGGGGCAAAGGGCATGGGCACAGATGTATGGTGCAGACCCCGCTTCCAGCCACCGGAGCAGGGGTCCAGGCCCCACAGCTAGGCTTCTCTCGGAGAGACCAAAGTCTCCCTGCCCTTTCCCAGCCCCATGTCTCCCCGCCAAGGGAGCGGGTAGAGCTAGGAGGCCAAGAGCGTCGCGAGGAAGAAGGCGATGCCCACTGCCAGGGGCAGGCGTTCCCGCTTGGGGCTGGTCCCGCTGATGCTCTTCTCAAGCTTGGGCACCTGGGGATTCTCTCTCTCAAAGTCCTCTGTGGGCAGACGAACAGACAGCCTGGTGAGGGCGGGGCTGCGCGCGCGGGCGGGGCACGCGGCAGCGACAGCAGCAGTGCAGCCGGGACGTGAGCACCCACGGGGGCGGGGCGGGGTGGGTGGGGAGGAGGGGTCCGTGCCCCCGTAAGGCATGCAAGGTGAGCAGGCACCGGGGAGGGGGCTGCGGTTCCAGCAGTGGCCACCAGAGGGCGCTGCGCAGACTCACCCAGCACGTTGATCTTCACATGGGGGCCCATGGTGAACGGGGGGAGGGTGGGGGCCGGCTTCTCCCCGGAGTGCGATGCTGCGGGCCGGGGTGCGGGTGGGAGAGAGGAGGGGAGAGTCAGGGCCAGGATCCCCCCACCGCTACAGCTGGGGAGCGAGTCCCCGCTCCGGGCCCCCCCCGCCCCCGGGAGCCAGGGGAGCCCCGAAGCGGGGAGCCGAGGACGCGGTCGCGGCCGGGCGCCGACGGCACTCACTGGGGGCGCAGCAGACGAACACCTTCATCCTCAGACACTTCCAGTGCGGGCTGTGGGTGGGCGTGGCTGGGGACGAGACGGGGCCTGAGCTGCGTTCTCGCGCGTCACGCCCCTCCGCGCCGCCCCCCGCCCCGCGGCCGCGGCTTCCCGGCTCCCCGGCCCCGGCCCCGGGTCACCGCGGCTCCGCCGTCAGCCCGAGAAGCCCCTTTGGTCCCAGCCCTCAAGAAACCCCGAGCCCTGAGGTCTCAGTTCCGGAACGCTGCTCGCGGGAGCGGTGCCCCTGCGACCCAAACCGCGGACTGTCACTAAACCTCTCTCAGACTCAGACGCCGCCCGAGCCGAAGCCCTAAGGCCGCCAGGCCCCACGTGGCATCCCGGGCCGTCGAGCCCAGCGACGCGGACCACGTGGCCGCCACGTGGGCGCGCCCCAGCCCCTGCGGACCCCACCCCTGGCCGGCACTCTGACCCTCGCTTTCAGGCTCACCCCCCACCCCCCATCACGGGCCCTGCGGACCCCATCCCCTGGCTCTCACTCACTTTCCCCGGCCCCGCCCCCCCACCCCGGGACCCCAGCCCGGGGCCCCGCCCCCCGGCCTTCTCCCAGGTACGCTCTTTAGGCCCCGCCCCGGCCCCTCGGGGCCCCGCCCCCGTCACTCACCCCGCCCGGCCCCGCCTCGGCCGTCTCCCAGGTACGCTCTTTAGGCCCCGCCCCGGCCCCTCGGGGCCCCGCCCCCGTCACTCACCCCGCCCGGCCCCGCCCCCGGCCGTCTCCCAGGTACGCTCTTTAGGCCCCGCCCCGGCCCCTCGGGGCCCCGCCCCTGTCACTCACCCCGCCCGGCCCCGCCCCCCGGCCGTCTCCCAGGTACGCTCTTTAGGCCCCGCCCCGGCCCCTCGGGGCCCCGCCCCCGTCACTCACCCCGCCCGGCCCCGCCCCCGGCCGTCTCCCAGGTACGCTCTTTAGGCCCCGCCCCGGCCCTCGGGGCCCCGCCCCCGTCACTCACCCCGCCCGGCCCCGCCCGGCCCCGCCCCCCGGCCGTCACTCACAGATGTAGTAGTACTCGTGGCCGGCGTGGAACTCGTAGCCCAGCGAGAAGGCGCTGTAGCGCTGGAACTTCTCCGAGAACTTGATGGGGCTGTGCGGGGCGTGCGGGCGGTTGCACTCCCAGCGCTTGAAGCCTTGGCTGGCGTTGCAGGTGCGGTAGCCGGCGCGGCTCACCATGTACAGCACGTACTGCTCCGCCCCGCCCCCGGGGCCCGGCCCCGCCCCGGGGCCCACCCCCGAGCTGTTGTAGTGGGGGCAGTAAATATCCAGATAATCGTTCACATTCACCTGCACCGTGTAGCCCTCTCGCCGCAGGCTGCGGGGGAGAGGAAGCGGGTCAGAGAGAAGAAGCCCCACGCCAGCCCTCTTCCCACGTCGCCGCTCCGCAGACCTTCCCTAGGGTCTTCGGAGCTGCCTCTCCTCTCGGTCCCTGTCCCTGTCCCCAGGGCCCTAGTGCCACCAGTCCCGCGCTCGCCCTCCACGCCCACGCCTTGTGCGGTCCTCCTCCTGGCGGCCACCGGAGGGCAGCAAAGGCGCAGGGAAGCCCGGCCTCCCTCCGAAGGCGAAGAGGCGGGGGAGAAGGGAACGTACGCTCTGGTTACCACAGAAACGGCGCAGGCCCCAGCGACTCCCAGACCCAGGCCCGGATTTCCTCCGTCCATCCCCCACAATTCCCCACCGGGAGGAGTGGTAGGGGATGGGAGGGGAGGGGGAGAGTGGGAGGGAGCCCTTCCCAGAGATGCGCACCCCGCATCCCCTCCCCCGGCATGCTTTCCTGCTGCTGCCAGTCCACCCCAAGGCCAGTCAGCCAGGACCTGAGCTCACGGACGCACGTCTGGAGGCTTCGTGCATGTGCACGCACAAGTTCCGTGGCGCACACACAAATATGTCCACCGTCCACTCAGGCGGCGTGCCAGGATGGGCTGACCCCAGCCGCCTCGAGCTCTCTCCCTGCCCCCTCCACCCCCGTGACCCGCCCCCCAGACACACACCCACACACCCACCCACACACCCAGGCACATGCCCTCTCTGCACTACTACTGGCAATGAAGGTCCCCAATAATGTGAGACAACAAATCGGGAAGCTAAGGGGCTCAACACCAAAGCTCCACGGGGTATCATGCCAACCAGCCAAAACTTCCATCTCTATACATCCTGCTCCTCAACCTGGCACCACTGCGCCCTTAATGGCGCGAGGCAGAGTAGTGGGCGTAGTGCCCAGACAAGATGGCTGTGCCTCGTACTTCCTTGGTCCTTGTAGGGCACACAGAAGCGGGCACTGGGTCCCTTGTAATCCCCACCTGCCTTGCCAGTCGTCATCAAAGTGTTGGTCTTAATGCCCTCGATGGTGGTGCGGAGTGGTGCGGGGATGGGAAAAACATCTGAATGGAGAAAGAAACTCAGAGAAGTAGGAAAGAGTTTCCCCCAATTTCTTTAGGGTAGGAATGCACACGTCCTGGCAGGGAGAGAACATGGTGGACACAGAAGGCCTGGGGTACTTAGCAGCATGTCAAACCACTGGGGTCCCTAGTCCCTGGGAACTCCCTGGAGGGAGGGACTGGCTCCCTATGTCACCAAGCACCTCCCAGTGCCACAAATAGTAATTAGATCCATTAGGGAAACATGCTTGGAGGCCTCTGAATTGGGTGGAGCCTTGAGGGTCCCTCCCCACCTTAGCCTACTTGCCTGGCCTGGCCTGTACCGCCCCCTCCCCAAGCACTCCCTTCCAAGCCCAGCAGTAGGCAGAGGTGAGAGCTGGTGCCTGGGCACCTCAGTGGGAATGGGCACAGCCTTCTTGAGTCATCCGGAATGCCACCAGTCCCACTTGGTTCCCACGGGAGTGATGGGTCACTTAGGCCCCTCCCTGGCCCTGGCACTCAGGTGGGCAGGAGTCTCGGCCTGGGGCACTGGGAGCAGGAAAACGGGTTAGACCAGGCCTGGCTCCTGGCGCCACCTGGGTTTGCCTCTCCATCCCCAAGTGGCTTGCCTCTCGATCCCCAACTTCCAAGTCTACTGTTCCTTCCCCACAGGCTTTGAGGAGGGGGCCACCAGGGCTAGGGGGCCAGGCCTAAAGCCACTGCACAGCCACCCTGGGGCCTCCGTCCTTGAGCCTCACCTAGGTTTCCAGCCCTGCTCTGAAGTGGCCTCTTGCTGGGGCACTGCCCAGATTCCCCTACAACACAGCCCATTCCAGCAAGCAGTAAGCCATGGCCAGAGCTATTGGGACAGGTGACCTCAGTTTCCTCAACAGGGCGGGCCCTAGCCTTACAGAAAGGCAGCTGGGTGAGCACCTGGAAGAGAAGCCATCTTTTACCTCTCCCTGGGCTGGGTGGCAGGAAGAGCCCCTGAAATGCCCCCCAAGCTGGGCATGTGGGAGGCACAGCGGCTTGTATCTGGTGGGCAGGGGGCTGGGTGCCAGAGTCCCCAGTCAAAAGTCCCGGGAGACCTGAGTGAGGTGTCTGCTTGGCTTGGGCGCTGTAATTGAATCTGTCATCCTCCCCGCCCTGGCAGAGGAGAGGAAGGTGCCACTAGGCCCAGCAAAGCTCCACAGCTGACTCCTCCTCTAGGGCCCCAGCTCCCCATCCCTGGGGGGGAGGGGGGGACCCGGGGGCCTGGGGTGTGCCTGCCCCTTCAAACAGGTCTCTATTCTTCCTGCCTTCATCCCGTACTGGCCTCCACCTCTCTCGCAGAAAGGCCAGTGTTCACACACCCCACCTGGAGGGGTGCCCCCTCACCCCGTTATTTCGTCTCTCCCGGCTCTCACCGCCTCCGGGGCGCATTCCGACCCTTCCCTGTCACTCCTTCAGTGCCCCGCCTGCTCGAGCCTGCTGGGGTGGGCGGCGGGAGAGCAGGGAAGGAGCAAACCTCTCCCCGCGGGGCAATTAGGGGCAGGTAAACAGGGTGTCTAACAAGACCAGGGAGTAGGGAAGGCATCCCAAGGGGCGCTGAACTTGTTTAATCCCTGCCCCCACCCCTAGAAGCCGGGATGCAGAGCTAAAGAAGTGGAGGAGGGATGGCAAGACACCGACCCGGGCTCTCCTCCCCTCTAGCGCGCGGCCCCGAGGCGGCGCGCCGCTCGCTCCAGCAGGCGAGGCTGGACCACGTGCGCGCGGCGTGGGGTCCGCGCGCCCGGCTGGGGGTGGGTGGGTGGCGGGAACGTTCGCGGGGCGGCGCGTGCACGCTGACACCTCGGCGCCCCGCCCCGCCGCGTCTCGCCATCCCCGGCCCGGGGCCGGGCTTCTCCGGCCGGCGTCGGGTGGGGGAGAGGCAGCGCGCCCCACATCCCCGCCCCCCTCCCTGCGACAGCGGCGGGCGGCGGCGAAGGTTTATTGATCTGCAGCGGCGGCGAAGAGCGAGAGACCCGCCGAAAGCGAGACACACAAACGGAGTGAGAGGAGACGCGCGCAGCGAGAGGGGAGACTAACAGACCCGGGTCCCCGAGAGGGGACAGGGCGAGACCCAGCGAAAGAGAGGGGCCCAGAATCGGAGAGAAAGAGGACCAGGATGGGAACGGAGGGAGGCTTGGAGAAAGGGAGAGACGTGGGGGCCGATCGGGGAGGCCCCCAGACAGCAGAGACTGAGACGGCTCTCAGGGGCGGGCAAGGGGGTACGGGGCAGAGGCTCGGGGGCAGGGAGAATACGAACAGAGGGAAAGACCAACAGGGACGTAGTACAGCCTCAATAAATATTTGTTGAATGAACGTGTGAATGAGAGATCAGCAACAGAAACATTTCAGGGAGAGAGAGGTAGGGAGACGGCTAGAGAAAGATGTTCCCCAGGCTTCTTGAGTTAGGGGCGAATAACAACGCCTTGCTCCGTTCTGTAAGGCAAGGAAGCGCGGGGCCAGGGGGCATACATGTGGCCATCAGCCGGTCCTCCCACCCCCACCCCAAATTCAATTCCGGGCTCAGGGGACCCCTCGACCTCACATTCTCCTTCTTCCCTCCAGTATAGTACCCTCCATCCCTAGTTTCTGGGCCAGGTTGGGAACTGGTCTCTCCAATTACAGCGGATCAAACGGAGGGCCTGAGTGGGTGGACGAGGGGCGAGATCACGACCGCTGTGCAGGGCACTGCCCCCAGGACTGTCAAAGGAGGCCTCTGCACGTGTCCTACAGCACCCTCCCACGTGACCCCAGGAGGCGGGGTCGCAAGACCCTCTCCACGTGACCCCAAGGGGCAGAGACCCTCAGCACGTGACGGGGGGTGGGAGCCCGGCGCCCAGCTCACGTGACCGGGGGGAGGGGGGCGCGGGAGCCCGTGGCTCGGCCCGGCCCCGCCCCCAGCTCCCTGGCCCTCTCCACTCCCGGCTCCGGAGCACGTCGCTCTCACGATTTATGGGGCCGCGGCTGCCGCAGTGAGGGAGCCGGGGAGCCCGGGCGCAGCGGCAACAAAGGCCGAGGAAGCGAGGCGGGGGCGGCGGCGTCCTCCCAGCCGGGTGCGCGCCCCCTCCCACCTCTGCCGGTCCAGACCTGCGGGGGAGCGGGGAAGACTGAAAGAAGGCTCCCGGAACCGGGCTCCCCCACCCTCTCCCAGGGCTTTCACCTGAGCCCAGGTGTATGCGGGGGAGGGGAACCTGATCAACAACATTCCCCCCCACACCCGGCCGTTCCCGCATACCCCTGGCTCCGGCTTACCCTAAGAACGCGGGGGTGCCCCGAGGGTGGTGGGAACCCGGGGCCCCTCACCTGCGTACTCTCCACTCCCCGCCAGACTCTAGTGGGGCGGGGGGAGGCGGACGTGTGAGTCTGGGGGAGGGGGACGAGCTAGATAGAACGGGGAGTCAGCCTCCAGCACCCCCCGGAGTTCTTCGAGTCCCGCTCCGGGGGGGAGGGGCCTCATCCCCACCCCCGAGGTTTCCATGGGAAGCGAGAGGGGGGCGTCGTTGGCTCATCCCCACCCCCAGTCTGACACTCCGGGCGCGAGCAGGGAGAGAGGGGGAGGCGCGGAGCCCCAAACAACAAAGAGCGGAGCGGCGAACGGCAGCCCCTCCCCCGGGAGGTTGGGGGTCGCGGCCGCCCGGCCCTCCCGGTCCCCTCCCCTGGGGCCTCGCCAGTTGCTCCCGAGTCGCCCCCCGGGGTGGGGAGCCCGAGGCGGTGCCGCCGCCGCCGCCTAGGCTGGTGTGACAGTGACCCCCGCGTCCCTAGGGATGCCCCCAACACACAGACACACACGGAGGCACGGCGGGGAGGAGGAGACAAGGGCAGGGAGGACTGAGCAGATTGGGGACCTGGGCCCGCAGCCGGCACCCAGCCGCCGCGCCACACACCCCGGGAAACCACACGGCCGCCCTGACACCCGCCCAGACCGCGGCGGCGCCGGCAGCCACCCCAGCCCGGACGCGGCCGGCCACGCGGGCAGCGACCGCAGCCCCCTCCCCGCCCCGCCGCCCGCTCCCACCCCAGACGATCGCCGACGCAGACGCACAAATCACACACTCAGACACACGCACGCTGACAGCCGCGCACGCCTGCTCACACTTGGAGTCACACGCCGTCCCCAGGCCGGGCGTGAGTGCGCGCGTGTGACATGCCGACACCTGCGGGCCTCTCTCTCTTTCACCGGTACCCCCCGTTTCCATCCCCGCCGAGCAGCACCTCCAGGACCCCCGCCTCGGCGACCCAGCCCAGCTCACCCCCGCCTGGCTTTTCCCCACAACCGGGGCAACGCATTCGGCTTCGTTCTGAGGCGGTGCTGGGCCGGACTCCCTGCCTCAGCGCTGGACCCCACTTTTGAAAGCAGGAGTCCTAGACAGAACCCCTCGAAAGCCTCGCCGCTGAAAACAGGTCATCCCTGCCCCCCCCCCGTGCGACGGCCCAGCATGGCTGAAGGGGGCGAAGATGGGGGACTGTGCGATGGGGGCACGCTACTCCAGTGCGGAGAGAAGAAAGGTGGGGTGCCGCGTCCCCGAGCAGCCTCCTCCGCACGGCCCAAGTCCTCGACCCTAGACCTCAACAGCCTCTTTCAGACGCCCCCCCGCGAGTTTCGCAGACGCCCACGGAGTGTGTCCCCCTCTCCCTCGTTCCCAGCCCCCGGCCGTGCCTCCCAGGACCCCCACCCCGGGGCCCCCGGGACTTCCCGGGCCCACCGGCTCCCCCTCTCGCAGACGCGGGACGCACTGGGCTCCCTGGGCCCCCGACTCACTGCTGGTTGGAGCTGTTCCAGTACACCGCATGCCGGTTTCCCAGCGCCCCCCCGGGCCCCTGGGCCAGCAGCGGCAGCAGCGGCACGGGCACGAGCAGCAGCAGCAGCAGCAGCGGAGCCGCGGCCATACCCGGAGCCGCCGCCGCCGCCGCCCCCGACTGAGCCCCGCGCGCCCGGCTTCTCGCCTCCCAGCTCCCTGCCGCCGCCGCCGCCGCCGGCCCCTAGGCCTTAGGCCCCGCCCCCAGCCCTTCCCCCCGCCCTCCGGGCGCGCCCCCGAAGCCCCGCCCCGGGCGCGCTCCCGCCTGGCCCCGCCCCGCTCGGCCCGGAGCGCGCGGCCCTCGGGAGGTGGGGACCGTGCTGTCCCCTCGGGAACAACCGGCGCGCGCCTCCTCTCCCCCTCCTAGGTTTACTTTTTGCTTCCGCGGGTCCCGGGCCTTCTGCCGCCCAGTCTCGAGTTCCCTGGAGACGGATTAGGGAGGCCCAGACCGGGGTCTCGACCTCCTGTGAGCACATCCCTCCCTGGGATGGGGTGAGGAGGATTTGAAAAGGAGCTGGGGGTCCAGGACCGCTTCATAGTAGAACTAGGCAACCCCCCCCTTCCTTCTGAGCAGTCTGCCCTCCGCTCCCTCCATGGTCCTCTTCCCGTGTGAATAAGGGGGCCGGGGGCTGCAGGGTGGAGAAGCCTCAGTGCGCACCAAGGACCTGACCGCTCCTGACCCAAAGCCCCCACCAGAGGATCATGAGGCTTGTTTTTCTTGGAGGAGAGGGAGAGGAGCTCGCCCTGAGAATGTCCATACTGGGTGTGCAGGAGAGTCAGCTAGAGAACCTACAGAGGATCCCTCACTCACGCTCAAGCAGGGCCCGTCCAGTGCAGCCAGCGGGGTCCCCCAGCTTGGTCGCTGCTGGGCGCACTGACGGGAAGGCAGATCCTGGGCTCCAGCTCTCACCGACATTGTCCCCACAGTGACGCCCAAGCACAGACCTGGCACACACACATTCATGAGAGCAGACGCAGGGAACAGAGAGACGCAGCACTGGATACAGACATTTACACACACAGGTGCCCCTGGCCAACACATACAGGGAGTGGCGCTGAGACAACCAGAGATGTGTCGACACACAGAGACATGGGAGCACACCCCAGACCATGCACACGCAGGGACTCACACACAGACCCACATGCACCATGACACCACAGTTCCCTGTTCTCCTCTGGTTCCTTCTTTGCCCAGGAAGTAGAAGTTGAGGGAAAGGGTCTAGGATCCAGACCTAGGGGGTGCCCAGCTCTCATCTCTTCTCTCTTGGAGAGGCTCAGACTAAGAGTGACCAGGTCTCAGGTCAGGTTCTGACAATCCACACCAATGACCTGTGCCCGGGGAGGCTGGTGTGATGCTCTTCTCTCCTTTACTTCAGGAGAGAGGACATGCAGGCACCCTCCATCTGCTGATCCTTGGCAGGACAGGGGTCCTCAGGTGCTGCGGTGGGGGGTGTGGGGATGGTGCCATTCAGCATGGGCCTCCTGCCTAGCTGCTGCCGGGCTAGAACAGACTCTGTCCTCCCTCGCTTCCCTCCACCCCAGGAGATCTTCTCTCCCTTCTCAGGAGCCAGAAGATAAATTAGGCCCCTGGGGGGGGGGGGGAGGGAATGGGGGACTTTGCAAACAGCTCTCTCTTCCCCCAGACTCCTCACCCCCCAGGGAGATTTGTGTCACCCAAATGATGCTAACCTACCTACTCCAGGTGCCCCAATTCCAACCTCCTCCTCCGCCCCCCACACTCCCTGCTATGCAAAGGGAGGCTTCTCTCTGTAGGGCCCACAGTTGGCAGAGGGGCTGCCCATTTACATATGGATGGGAGCTTGCTGATTTGGTCTAGGAGTTCAGATTTCATTTTAGAAGCCTTAAATCCCTTTTTGTAGAATCTGGGTCCCACTTATGGATGTGAGTCTTTTCCTGCAGGACTCAGATACTCCTGTTTAGAAACTAGCACCATCAGACCCAGTCCCCATAACTGAGCCCTTTCTCTAGGATTTAAGCAGCTCTATCAGGTTTTTAAGTTCTGAGACACTCTCTATAGAGCCTAGGCTTCTGTCTATGGGATCTGGTGCTCTATCTGGTGTGTTTTAGGATAAGCACCCTCTATGCAGACGCAGTCTTTAGGGTGCATCTCTTTGCAAGTAGTGCCTTTGTGCACAAACAAACGCGGTTTCCTTCAGCAGGAGGTGGCCCTATGTGTTTCTCCAAGTTGGTCAGGGAGTTTGAGCTGATGGCACCCTTTACCGGCTCCGTGGGCGACTCCTTGGTGCCTTGCACAAACTGTAAACTAAGTGGCAGTCTTGACGTGGGATATGGACCTCCAATCCAGCTGTGATGCACACGCCTGCCCCTAGGCCTCCAGTCAGGGGCTCTTGGCCTCTCTGGAGATTGGGTCTCTGTGTAGAAGATTGTGGTCACTGTCTATACACCTGGGATCTGATCTGAAGCCGAGGCCTCTTTTTGTGGCATCTGGGTCATCAGTGGGCTCTAGGTCTCTGTTTATAACCGTCACTCAAATTTTTCCCAACTGTGACCCACAGTAAGATGTATATTTTATTTTATTTTTTTAAGATTTATTTATTCATTTTAGAGAGAGTGAGAGCAAGCGCGAGCAGGGGAGGTGCAAAGGGAGAGGGGGAGAGAGAATCACTAGCAGACTCCCTGCTGAGTGGGGAGCCCGATGCAGGGCTTGATCCCACAACCCTGAGATCATGACCTGAGCTGAAAGCAAGAGTCAGACGCAGGGCGCCTGGGTGGCTCCGTCGGTGAAGCATCTTCAGCTCAGGTCATGATCCCAGGGTCCTGGAACTGAGTCCCACATCAGGTTCCCAGCTCAGCAGGGAGCCTGCTTCTGCTGCTCCCCGCTTCTTGTGCTTTTTCTCTGTCAAATAAATAAATAAAATAAAGTAAAATAAGAGTTGGACGCTTAACCGGCTGAGCCACCCAGGTGTCCAAATGTATATTTCACAATACAGCACACGTGTGCACGTGTGAGCATGCACACACACAGAACAATAAGTGTCATGAAACAATAGTTAGCCTTACTACAGAGGATGCACTCTGATATTTTTCTCCTCTTCTAGTTTTATTTATTTATTTTTTTAAAGATATTATTTATTTATTTATTTTTAAAGATTTTATTTATTTATCTGACAGAGACACAGCGAGAGAAGGAACACAAGCAGAGGGGTGGGGGAGGGAGAAGCAGGCTTCCTGCCGAGCAGGGAGCCCAATGCGGGGCTCGATCCCAGGACCCTGGGATCATGACCTGAGCCGAAGGCAGACGCTTAACGACTGAGCCACCCAGGCGCCCAAGATATTATTTATTTATTTGACAGAGAGAGACATAGAGAGAGAGGGAACACAAGCAGGGGGAGTGGGAGAGGGAGAAGCAGGCTTCCCGCGGAGCAGGGAGCCCGATGCGGGGCTCCATCCCAAAACCCTGGGATCATGACCTGAGCCGAAGGCAGACGCTTAACGACTGAGCCCCCCAGGTGCCCCATCCTCTTCTAGTTTTAAATCTTTTTTTTTTTTTTCTTAAATAAAAAGGTGGTTGAGACGCATAAAATTTATTCTTGATTTCACCACCCCAAGGGGTCACAAGCTATGGTTTGAGACACTGGTGTCTAAGGCCTGGGCCCGGACAGACACCTGTCTGTAGGGTGAGGGCCTCTGCTGGGGCTGGGGTTCTCTCCATGGGGCCGGTCCTCCCTCTAGGGCCTCAGGCCTCTTTTCTCTTACCTGCAGGTTCAGCCTGCATCTCCCTCTGGGCCTCAGTCTTGCTGGTGCACCTCTGGTTGCCATGTTCTCTCCAGGGACACTGAATTTAGACCCCTGGGAGCCCTCTGACATGGTGCCTCACTCCCACCCGCCTCAGGGCCAAGGAAGCAGGGAGTGGAACAGGTCGGGGGCAGAGGGAGTACTCGGGCTGCGTGGCCCAAGGCGGCTCCCAGGACATCGGGTGGCAACCACAGAGCTGAGCTGTGTTCAATAAATCGTGGAGGCTAGGGCCTGGGGGAGGGGGAGACCAGCAGAGAAGGGGGGGCCATGGATAAATAATTCATTAAACAAATAAACAAGGAGCCTGCAAGGGGAAGGACGGGCAAGTGTGGGCACGGGGGAGGCAGCCGCCTGCCCCAGACATGAAATAGTCCCAGGTTCTGCACCTTGCCCAGGGCCCATGCGTCTGCCCCGGAGCAGGCAGGCCGTCGGGATGGCGGTCACGTGGAGACCTGGGTGCCAAGGAAGAGGATGATGGCACGTGCCTGCTGGCTGACTCTCCCCAGTGTGTTGTCGGCATGGCTGTGCGATGCGCCATGTCCTGAGTTGACGTGGAGTCACACACACACACACACACACACACACACAGCCACAGGGGCCGCCCCGGCACGCCCACCGCCGTGTGTCCAGGACACAGGAAACCAGGATGCCGGGCTCGGTGGGTCGGTCAGGGTGTGAGAACCTCTGACCCTCGTCACGCCCTGCTCCCTGTAATGAGCCCCACAAGCTGCGCGGCCTGAAGTGGGGAGGCATCTCCGGGGTGCTGTGAGAGTGTGTGTGAGTCCCCTGAATGCGCTTCAGGAAAAGAGGAGTGTGGCCTCGCAGTGACAGGGTGGGCTTGAGGTTGCGCCCCAGTCCCCGCACTCATGGGCTCTTCTAGTCACCCAATTTCTGGCTGCTTCCTCATCTGTGAAGTAGGGAAAATAATACCCTTCCTCCAGGAGTTGGCTGAGATTGGGACCCGGTCTGGGAAGCCCTTAGCACAGTGCTCAGGACCCATGAGGTGCTTGGTTCATGGGGGCCTCATCACCAATTAGTTTTACCCATTTATTGACTTATTTATTTATTTTAAAGATTTTATTTATTTATTTGACAGAGAGAGACACAGCGAGAGAGGAAACACAAGCGGGGTGTGGGGGGAGGGTGGTGGTGGGAGAGGGAGAAGCAGGCTCCCCGCTGAGCAGGGAGCCCGACGTGGGGCTCGATCTCAGGACCCTGGAATCATGACCTGAGCCAAAGGCAGACACCCAACCGATTGAGCCCCCCGGGCATCCCATTTATTTATTTTTTAAAAAGACTTTATTTTTAAGTAATCTGCATACCCAACGTGGGGCTCGAACTCACACCCACGAGAGTCACCATCCCGGCGCCCCCCAACACCGTTATTATTAAGGATTCTCTCCTGAGTTCTGCCCACTGAGACTAGCCCTGAACTGGCTGTTCCATAACTTCTCCCGCTCTCCAAGCTTCTCTGAAAGCTGTCATGGTGACAGAGCTGGCCCAGGGCTTGGGGAGTGGGATGGGGCAGGAAAGTTAGATGGAATCAGGGGGAGGGCAAGCTTCCTCCCAAACCAGGAAGTCCCCATCCTTGACAGTGTGGAAGGAGGGGTCCCTGACCTTCTCCTCAGACTGCAGAGCCTCTTCATAACCCCTAAAACTGCCAAGATCCAGACTCTTTTCTTCCCGCCACAGAAACTGAGCTTTCCAGCAAGCGGCCTCAGGAGCGGGAACTGGGGCAGCGGTCTCTGAGTAGCCTCAGCCCCCACCCCGCCCCATCCTCATCACCAGAACCCTAGCCCCCACCTTCTGCCTACCGGTTGAGAGGATCCCTGGCGAAGGTGGCTACGTCTGGGTGAAACCCAGAGAAGTGGCTCCCTGGAGTGGGTGGGGGAATCCGGGCTGGAGAGAGCCTCTGAGGGCCTCCTAGTAGGCTCCAGCATTCCCCAGCCCTCCAGAGTCCTCTGGAAGGGATCTGCTCCCTGCAGGAGAGAGCCAGCAGACACGTCTGAGCTGGCCTGCTCCTCCGCAGACAGAACGAGTTGGGGGAGGGGGGCCTGAGATCTCGGTGAGGAGTGGTGGCGGGAACCCCCCTGTCTCCTCTGGGGAGCCAGGGCCAGAGGGCACTACAGCTTGGGCACACCCTACCACAGCCCGGGGCCCAGCCCTTTGCCTCCTGTGGCCGGCCGCTGCCAACTGCGGAGCCGAGAGTCTGGGCCCCCAAGTGTGGAGACGGTGCCTGCCCACCCCTTCCCCAAGAGCCAACATCAGTTCTCTCTACGCCCCTCCCCTGGGCTGGGCAGGTCCAGGCTAATCTGCACAAGAGCTTCACGGCAAACATTGATCTGTAATAAAACCACAATGTGTGTTCAGGAGAAGGGGTTCCAGACACAGAGAGATGCAGACAACACACATACACACGCTCACACACATATACAGATGCAAAATGTACAGCTCTGGGAGGGCAAACACCAGCAGTCCTGAAAACACCCCTGACCACAGGCCCACGCTGAGTCACACACACAGGCTTTATGAGGTCTGCACATCCCCTCCCTGCCTCAAACTTTGTCCTTCAAGCTCACGTCTCCTCTGACAGCCCATTTCCCCATGGCACTTTGTATGTAGCTCTGTCGTAGCATTTGCACTTGGCATTAGAGTTGTTTGTTGGCCAGTTTGTCTTCCTGAGTAGTCTGAAGATTCCTTAAGGGAAAGCAATCTTGTCTGATGCAAGTGCATATCCCTAGCCTGCAGCACACGGCCTGGTGTTGAGTTAGCAGGAGTAGGTAAGGTGATTCCCAACAAATTGTTGCATTGATACACTGAGGAAGAAGCGCACTCAGACGGGGGGGACACCCGCGTCTAGAGCGCCTCTGCCACACCCAGGATAACCAGCGCCCGCTGCTCACACCTCTGGCCCTGCCTGCGGGTCTCCTGGCCCCGGGGCCCCACTACCTCTGAGCTTCTTCAAAGGGCCTCCCTCTTGCTTCGCTGGGAGACCATGAATCTGCGCTCCACCGGAGGGCTGGCAGGCAAACTAAGGGTTAATGACACCTCATTAGTATTTAATTGGAGGAAGGAAGCTGGCCTGGCACCAGACAGGTGGGCAGGCCTGCCCCTCGCTGGAAGCAGGCAGCCCTTGTTCCAGCACCCTGCCGGGCGTGTGGGTGATTTGGCCCTGGAGACCCTCTACCCGGCCCCGGGGCACCTTCCCCCACCATTTGCTTTGCCAATTTAATCTCTAGGCAGTACAGACCAGCCCTCCCCATCTGTCAACAAACATCCAGAGGGAGAGGCAGACTTCTTTCTGCTTTAGCTAGGCTGCGCCCCCTCCCACTGGAGGAGACGTTGGAGGCTAGAAGAGGGGTGGGGTAAGGAACCGGAAAAGGAGAAATTATGGAGCTGCTAAGGGATAAAGTCGGGATACAGACAAGTGACAGGGCTGGGGATGTGGAGATGTCTGCTCAATTTGACCTTAAATGAAGAGAATGCAAATGAGATGCAGATGATATGCAGAAGACCAGGAGGATCTCAGAAGCATTCCATGTGGCGGGAGCCGGGCACCCAGGACCCCAGCGGTGTTGCCAGTACTCCTCCCCTAACCTTCCTGGGGTAAGTGGCACTGACCATTACTTGGAGGGAGAAAAAGGATCTCGAGAATGATACGAGCTTGGTTGGGCTAGGGCGGCGGGACCTGGGAAGCTGAGCTCCATCCAGTCTCCCCGCCCCCAAGCCAAACAGCCACCCAAGCTGCCACTGGAGCTCAAGCAACGACCACTCTCCCGGTTACGGTGGGACGCACCGTCGGTTGCTATGGGGACCCCCTCCCCACGTCCAGGCCTGAACCAATGGGCATCACCGCTGATGACCTCATGCCCCAGGGCCCGGGATTCAGTTGGCTATTTGGAAGCCAGAGTGGCCCTCTCCGACTGCGTCACGGCTGGGAATCCCCCGACGACCCCAGCTGCCGTGGCCGGCTGAAAGAAGGGCGCGCTGGGAGCTCCCGATTTGATGAATGACTGAATAAGCAAAGGAAGGAACGGACTACTGAAAGAGGAGAGAGAGGGGTCACATCATAAAAAGACCAAAGCTTCAGGGTTTAGCTTCTAGAGAAAGAGGGTGGTTTGCAACCCCGTAAATTGTGGGGCAGGACCCAGGTCGCAGAGTCTTTCAGGCTCTTGGGACGACGAGACAGAGTGAGGCAAAGATGACCAGTTTTCGCATCTGCTGGGGAGAGACTAGGGCGGGCCTAGCGAATTGAGGGCCCCACCTTGGGCCGTCTAGCGCCGCCGAGTTTAGGGGAGATCGGTGACGCCCAAAACCTCACAGGCCTGCCCAGCCTCCTGGAACCGCGCCCCGGAACGCGCCTCGAGGCCTTCCCATGGGTCGGGCCCAGTCGCGGAAGGCCGCCCCGCACCTTCAGCCCGCCTCGCCCCGGGAGCGGACCTGGCCCTCTGGGGGGCGCGCCCCGGGGCTGGCCCGGCTGAACGCGCAGGGCCAGGTGTGAGGAAAGGGCGGGCGGGCGGGAGGTTGCGACCCTCGCACGGATGCCCTGCCGCCGAGGCGTCCGCTCAGACACCTGCAGGGAGCCGGCGGCCGGCGAGGGCGCACGTCCGAGTGCCCGCCCGCCGCCCGCGCCCCGCGCCCCCGCCTGCTCCGCACACTAGGCAGCAAGCGCGCCCGGCTGGGTGGGCGAGGCGGGCGGGGGGCGTCGGGGGGAGACCCCCACCGTCGTCAGTGGAGGGCAGGGCCCAGTCACCGGTCGCCCCGCGCACCTCGCTGACGGCTTCTGCGGGGGGGGGGGGGCGGTGCACGAGGCAGCAGTGCCCTCGGTTTCCACGGCGACACAGGACCCCCTCCTGGATGACAGGGGAGACGCCACTCGAACCCAGGACCAGAAGGCCGGGCCGCAGCTCACGCTCGAGCTCAGACGCCGCCCGTGGGCGCCCCGGGCCCTCGGCGTCCGCTGCAGAGCGCGGTGGGGGCCGAGGGCGCGGACGCGCGGACACGCGCACCTACAGACGCGGCGTTTTCTGACCCCGGCCTCGAACCGGGGAAGGGGTCGACTCACGGCGGCTCCGCCCGCGGTGCCGCCCTCCGCCCCTCGGGCAGAGCAGTGGAACGAACGCGAGCGAGCGGGGTCTGCCGGGTGCGAAAGGGTGGGGGAGGGGCCCGCGAGTTCCCGGGGTCCGGCGTCTGTCAGTCTCGCGCCCCCCCGCGGCTTCACCCGCCGCCTCTCGCCGCCGCAGCCGGGCCGAGCTAATCAGCACAACGTCCACCTATCGATCGCTGGCTCGGTGCCAGGCGGGCCGGCACGGTGCCAGCGGGAGCCGCGGGGCACGGCGGCGGGGGGAGGGGCACCCCTCACCCGGGCTCCACCGAGGACACCGTTCAGAAAGAGGGCTCTGGTGGGGCTTCTGGGGTGGATCACAGCCGCGCCTGCAGAGGTGGGAGAGGCAGTGTGGGGCTGAGAGCAAAGGGGGCGCTCCCTCCTCGGCCCCACCCCCTCCTCCTTATAAAAGCGAAGAACAAAGAAGCCGCTGGGGAAGGAGGCTTTGATCTGACCCCACCTTCCCAGTTCTAGACCAGGCACCGCCCAGACTGCCCTTGGGGAGGGGGAAGGATGCCCGGCTCGCAGGGACCCAGGCATTCTGAAACTCTCTAGCGGCCCTGGCGTTTGCCCCAACGCCCTGCTTGGGGCTTGGGCACCGCCCCAAGTGGGTGGGCTGTCCGGAGCATCTGCCCCCTCCTCAGCTCAGGAAGCCTGCTAGGGAGGTGGGAGAGGGTGCCGCTGGCTCCCACCGCACACCGCCCAGAGGGGTGCCCATGGCCGCCCGGAAGGGATGGCCTGGGCGGAGCTGACATGGAGGTCAGGCCAAGTGAAGCTGAGAGCAGAGGCTGCGGGGCGTCCCGGGGTCAGGGAAGGAGCCAGAGGGTGGTAGATGGGGGAGAGCAACCGCAAGTTGGGTGGTTTATTGACGGTTTGGTCCGGACACTTATAAAAATACAAACTGGCATGATATTCAACCTCATAGCAAGTCCGTCTTCATAGAAGACAAGTGAGTGACCCCCTGGGGAGGGGAAGATGCTGCCCCAGGGAAGAGGCCCACAGGGTACTGGGCACAGATGGCAGGCCTTCTCCCTTGCCCTGGTCTGGCAATCCACCTGTCCCCAGGTCTTCGGTCTTGGCCCCAACAGACTCAAGGATTCAATCCCACCAAATCCCAGTCTTTCTGCGGGGGACAGGATGAGAACGTCAAAGCAGCTGACGGAGACCCCACATTTGCCTTGCCTGGGCTCCAGGGTGCCCAGGGCTGTATGCAGCTCCCCTTCGGCCTGTGATGAGGGGCCAGCCCCTGGAAGGGTCACCTCAGACCCTCTGACCTCCCCGTCACTATTCCGTTGGTCTGGCTGGCTTGACTGCTCCCAACTCGAGAGGCAGGGGCCCCTCCTCCAGGGAGTCTCGGGAGGGCTCTGGCTCCTGGGCGTAGCAGGAGGGGTCTGCTTGGCTCAGAGAACTCGCAGGAGGCGCAGAATTGGCAGCAGAAACAGCAGCAAGAGACAGAGGGGGCTGAGAGCACCTCCCCCTCGCCACCCTGATGTGCCGCTCTCTCCTGGGCTTCCAACAGGATGGGCTGACTCCGACTCTGTGAGGGAGGGCAGCACTGAGGGACCCTCCCCTTCAGCAGCCTCCTTCCTGCCCTGCCCCTGGCCTCTTCACTCCCAGCCCACCGCGGCTGAGGCCTGGAAGGATCCTGCCCTGGAGATGCCATCTGCTTGGCCCAGCATAAAGGGGCAGAGTGGAAGCTCCCACAGAGAGAAACGGGGGATCAGAGGCCACAGCTAAAAGCTCCACCTGGACCCCTCAGGGTCTGATGCTCCCAGACTCTCCCCACCGCTTCCCTCACTCCAACGACCCCCACCCACCAGAGGGGTGGCTCCCCGCAGCCCAACCACTTACTGCTCTCCTCACAGCAGACAGACACCTGGAGCCTCAAGCACTTGCCAGAACTCTCGGGAGTCGGTACCGCTGGGTGGTGGGAAATTGGGAGGAAGAAGTTAGCACGGGCTAGCTCGCACGCCTCAGACTCCTTCAGACCCTTCCCGTTTGTCTTCCCTGCAGTTCCCTGGAGAGCGTCCCCTCACTTTTGGTCCACACCCTGGTGCCAGGCCCCGGCCGTGCCTTCCACCACGGCCCCTTTCCTAGCTCCTCTTGCTTTCTCCTCCTCTCTACGGACTCCCCTAGATGTCCCCCTACTCAGTTTAGACTCAGGTCCCCCCCTCTTCATTCCCAGGCCCCACCGCAGGCCCTCTGCCCACCTGTGGCGATGGCAGGATGCCCCCCCGCCGCCCGCCCGCGACAGCCAGCGTGCCCCTCCTCACTCACAGATGTAGTAGTAGGTCTCTCCAGGCAAGAACTCAAAGCCAAGGGAGAAGGGTGTGAAGCGCTGAATCTTCTCAGAGAATCGAACCGGGCCAAAGGGAGCGAAGGGGAGGGCGCACTCCCAGCGCTTGAAGGCTCCTGGCCCCTGGGCCTGGCAGGCCTCATAGCCTGGCCGCTCCACCATGTATAAAGCGAACGTCTCGGGGCCGTCAGGGGGCCCTGGCCCCTCATAGTGCGGGCAGAAGATGTCTAGGTAATCGTTGAGCTCCAGCTTCACCACGGCGTCTCCTCCAAGCAGCCTGCAGGCATCAGGCAGGGGCGGGCTGAAGGGCCACGTTGCAGCTCCCCAGGGGCGTGAGGGTCCCGGTGGTCCCTTCCAGCCTCTCCCCCACCCACTGGAGAGGGAGCAGCTCAGCGAGGCCTGAGTTTCCCAACCTGACAACTCTTGAGACACAGAGTCAAGGAGTGGGGGGGCGGGGGCGGGGGCGGTAACCAGTTTGCAGGTATTGAGAGGTGAAGGGACGGCAGTGCCCATAACCACGTGCTCAAGCCTGAGACGGCCACTCTCCAGACCCTACATTTTCAGGCTGGAGCTGCCGCCAGCTCTCCAGCCCCAGTGCCCAACAGAGGGCCTGGCAGAGCACTCTGCACTTGGTACATGTCAGGTGCTAAGAAGCTGGGGCGCAGAGACGAGGGGTACAAATCTGGGCCCGCAGCGCAGTCACGGCTGCAGACATGGACGCCAGGAACCGTATCCTCATCAGCAGAGGCAGAGAGAGGAAGACAGCTTTCCGGATCTCAATGCAATACTGAGAAGAATGTCACAGTGAAAGGAAAGAAGGAAGGAAGGAAGGAAGGAAGGAAGGAAGGAAGGGAGGGAGGGAGGGAGGGAGGGAGGGAGGGAGGGAGGGAGGAAGGAAGGAAGGAAGGAATAGGCTGTGGATGGGGGAGGGCCCTCCAGGTATCAACTCATCTTTGGCCTACTCAGGACTCCCTTCCCTACCTCTTGGGAGCTGCCTGTGGGAGCCAGGACAGGCGGGAAGGGCTGGGACAGGCTGCCCCCACAGCATTATACACTGTGAACTACTTTCCCCCTTCCTGACCATCCACACAGTCTACCGTGACGGATGAAAGGCCTCTAACTATCCCTCAATGGGTGGTCTAAGGACCACCTGCATTTGGAGTTCTGATCAGAAATGCAGATTCCTGGGCTCAGCTCAGACCCACTCAAACACAAGCTGGGCCTTGGTATGATTTCTGCAGCATCCCCAGTGCCTGGAAAAGTGTCCTGCCCAAACACTTAATAAATATTTGCAGATTGAATGAACAGGCCAGAAACCTCAGGGTTGGGGGCTAGGAACCTGAATTTCTAACAAGTTCTCCAAGTGATTCAGAGGCACTGGTCTGGAACAGAGAGAGGGCTTCGGAACTGGGAGGACAATAGCTGTTACCACGTGGTGCCAGCATTGTAATGACCTGTCTTGATGCCTGCCCTCCCCGGGGGGTCTCCGGGCTCCCAGAGGCCAGAGCTGAGGTCTTCTCTCTCTATATCCAGCATCCTAGCACACGTCCTGCGTAACAAATGTTGGTGAGTGAACAAATGAACAGAGTCACAGATTGTCTCAAGTAGAAAATCAGAAAGGCAAACAGATGGAGAAAGCAGAGAGACAGGGAGAACTGGGGAGGAAAATGCAAACAGTAAAAAATACCGAGGTTCAAAGGCTCGGAAGAAAGAAAGAATAATTTGTATCTACAGCCTGCACCTCTTCCACACACGTGACCTCGGTCAGCCCGCCTGATTTCCCAGGGTACCAGGTGTTATTAGCCCATTTTACAGATGAGATAACTGAGGTTAGGGAGTCAAACGGCTTGCCCGAAGGTGATTCAGCTGGAAGGGCAGGGCCGAGAATGGACAGAAATAGAAGGACCCAGAATGACGGAGATGAACGCAGAGATAGTGAATGAGCTCAGGAGGCCAAGCGAGCAGGAGAGTAAACCACGCTCCTTCTCAAGCGTGAAGCCCCCTCCCTCCCTCTCCAGACCGCCCGCCCCAGCTCGGAGGTGGAGGGGAACAGCAGGAGAGAGGGAAAAGCGAGGGGGCGGGGCTCGGAGCGCAGGCCGGGGGGCCCCCGGCTCCGAGATCCCACCTTCCGCCTTCAGAGCTGGGGGTCCTCCGCCCGCCCCCCAACACGTGCGGGCGGGGGGGAGCCCCGGGCGCGCCTCGCCCCTCCCCTCCCCCTCCCCCGCCGGCTCAAACAAAGGAGCCCCGGCGCGCGGCCCGGGCCAGGCGGCGCCGCGCACAGAGCGAGAGTGGGGCGCGCGCCCGGCCCGGGAGCGCGCAGGCCCGGGCCGCAGTCGGCCGGGTTCGGCCCGGCTACCTGGGGTTACTGGAGTTCCAGTAGACAGCGTGGCGGAGGCCGGAGCCCCCTCGCAGCGGGGAGCTGAGGAGCGCGGCCCAGAGGACAGTCCGCAGCAGGGGCAGCAGCCGCATCGCCCCCGGGGTCCGCTCTGGTCTGGTCCGGCCGGTCCCGGCCCGCTTCTCTGCCGCCGCGAGAAAGGTACAAAGTGGAGGGGGGGGTGCGGAACTGGGGGTGGGGTGCAGAGACTCGCAGGCCACGCCTCCGGGTAACTTTCCACCAATGGGGGCGCACCCCCGCCTCCCCGCTCGGAGCCAACTCCTGTTAACCCTGTGTGCGCCGAGGCGCGCGCCAGGCTCGCCGCGCTCCCACCGGGTCTGCACCGTGTCACGAGGGGGCGGGAGGGGCGACGCAGTCCACTGTCGGGGAGTTCGTTTTAGGGAGGTCGCGTCTTTCGTGTCTGCGTTAGTACCGGGTAGGTAGGAAGCCTTATTACAAATTGGGAAGATTTAAATAGGAGCACACGGCCTTTCGCCAGAAAGAGGAAAAAGTGAGACACGGGCGAGGACCCACGAAGCCCGTCCAGCTCCACCTTAGCATATTGCCCCTTTTTGCCTATTCAGGGATAGCGCGGAGTGGAAGGGACAGATCGCCTCCTGCGACAGATCGCCCCTCACCCTCTCCCTCCCCTCCCCCTTACGGAGCCTTAGTGCCCACCTTGGGGTTGGCGCCTGTCCCTTTACGCCCCACACCTTCATTCTGGGCTGGGGGCCCACGCGGCCCCATTCCCGAAGTCGAAATAATGAGGTGGTTGCGTCCTGTACAAAGCACCTTTGTTCCCAAGCCCTCAGGTGGGGCAGGGGAGGGGGAGGAGGCAGGTGCACGGCCTTGGGATCGTGGGAGCCGCCGCCCCGCTCCGCCCCGGCTCCAGGGCTCTGAGAACACCAGCCAGATCCACTTTTCCCAGCTACTGGTCAGAGGGTGGGGACGGCGGGTCCAACAGCTGGGCCGGTTCGTGGATAGCCGCCTCTGGGGGCCATGCACACTCGGGCGCAAGGACTTGGCGACTGGGGGCGGCACGGGGATTTACAACTCCCTGGATACTGGATTGCGCAGAGTCATCCCAGACTGGGCAGAAACCAGCCGCGAGCATCCCGGGGACACACACGCTGACCCAGCCTGGGACTCTTCGCCCTCCCTAGCCCGCCTACGTCCGAGGCGGCAGCGCCTCCTGGCGGCCAGACCTGGAACCGCAGCAGGGCGACCTGGCCTTCCCCGAGCAGACAAAGTCCGAGGCACGCTCCCCAGACCTCAGGTTTATTGCACCAGAGCAGGGACAGGCTGCGTGCACCTCCCTCAGCCCAGGACGGCGCCCAGCCCCTTCCCACCCCCAGCTGCAACTGCCTGGCGGGTCCCTAGGGTGCTGCTCGTCGGCGCGTGGAGGTGCCCGGACTCTTAGGCTGCCCGCTCCGCCGTGTCCAGGCTCCGGCTCCTTCAGTCATCGCGGGGGACTCCAGGGGCCAGTCCGCCTCTTGAAGTCCTAAGTCCGGCTTGCAGGCAGCGGAACCTCAGCAGAGGTCAGAGGTAGAGCGAGGACGCTGCTGGGGGCGGCGGCGCAGGCCTGGGGTGCGGGAAATCGAGAAAAAAAGGTCAGAGGTCCCCCTTTCCCCAGACCATTCGCCCGGCGCTGGCATCCCCCGCACCCACCTGGACGGTACCACTAGGGGCGGGATTCCAGCTCCTGGGCCAGGCAGGTCACCCGAAGGGCGCCGGCCCTGGGGGTTGGCAGGCAGTGGCTTCCTCGGCGGTGGGGGCTTGGCAGGCCCCTGAGACTGAGAAAGAAAGCGGGAGGCTGGCTTGGGAGGGGGTGTCGTGTTGCCCACCCCTGTTGCTGGGGAGCACCAGCTTGTGGGGCCGGCTCCAGAGGTCACCTTGGTTCCAAACCAACCTGTCGCCGTAAAAGGACACCAGGGTATGTGTCCTCATGCACAGAGGGGGCATCTCACCATGGCCACGACTGCCAGGGTTATTAACACCACAGTCCTGAGTGGGGGAGAGGCGGCACCCTCCTCTCCCCACGTTACCTTCGGCTGCCTCAGCACCGGGTCGGCGGGCAGAGGGCGGGTGGGGGGATTGGGCCGGTCAGCCAGCTCAGCCTGAACAGAGAGAGGGGCAGCGCCGTGAGCACAGCCAGGGGCCAGCGGGCATGCAGTGCTTCTCTCCAGGGGTTCAGTTCAACATGCAAAGTCAGCCAGGAAGCAGGTGAGAACGGGGCCATGCGTACAGGGCTTGGGCGCCTGCCCGCAGAAGCCTCAGGGGAGGAAGGTATGGGTCACAGTGGTGTCCCAGGCCAGCTGCAGTCCTGCCACTGACCACCAGGTGGTGGTAGAAGCCAAGGCAGGAGGCTCACCCTTTGCGGCTGCTGGGGCTCAGAGTGTCTGAAGGCTGAGGGGCACCCTGGTCCCCTAATGAAGAGCGCCACTGGCAGGGAACAGGGGTGAGAACTGCAGTGGGGCACCAAGCCTCCCACCTGCCCTGGGCCAGGGCGGGGCCTGGCCCGGATTTACCTGGAGTCTCTTGGGCACAGGGTCGGGAGGCAGCGGCCGGGAGGGGGGTGCCGGGAAGCCAAGAATACTGGCCTGCTGAGAGAGCAGGGGGAGCAGACAGCGGGATCGGGGTGGGTGGGGCCGGGGAGAGGGAGCACGGACACAGATGTGGGCAGAGAGGGGTTAGTGCCTGGGGAGGGGCTGCCAGGGCCCCAGGGGCAGTGGGGGGCCGCGCATGCAGTTGCTTGGCTGCATGCAGAGGGGGCGACGAGTGGCAGAGTGAGCATGCGGACCACCTCCACACACACCCCTGTCATCAGCTCCAGGGGCTTGCGGGGCACTCGCCAGCCTTCCACACATGGTGACCCGGGTCTCATCAGGTCATGGCGCCTGAAGGCCATTTCTGAGCACCACCCCCCTTGTCCTCCAGGGGCCCCTGCTGGGAGCACCAGCAGACCCACCTCTCAGAACCACCAGCTTGGCCCTCCTCTAGGTGATGTCCCTCCCCAGTCCAGGCTGGACTCTGCTTCTGGGCCTGCAGCCAGGGGAGCGTAGGGGAGGGCTGGCCCCGACTCCTCTGACTGACTCGTGGGCAATGGGAGTCTTTCTCTGAGTCTAGGGCCTTCAGTGCCCCCACCCCAGGGCCCACGCTGGATGCCTGGGCAAGGTGGGGCCTCTCTCCTCTGGTATGCATGACTTACCTTGGCCCCTGGCATCCGCAGGACGCTCTGCGGGGGTCCTGGGCGTTCTGGGGGACCAGACTGGGCTGCCCTGGACGTGAAGAAAAGCAAGGAGGGAGAGGGCCCAGCGTCAGACCATGCTCTCCACCCACACGCGGCCCTTGAGTGGGGTTGACCCTTTGCAGCCCCTTGGAAAGCAGCTCGAGTGCGGTTGAGGCCCAGTGAGAAGTGGGGGGGTGCTGAGGGGCTCGAGGGGGGTCCCCACCTACTCAGCACAGGGCTCCCCAGCTGCCCTCCGTGGGTCTGGGTGTGAGGTGAGGAGTGACAGGGCACGTGGAGGGGAGCGAGGCATGCGTGGGCTGGCCCAAGGGGCTGGCGGTCAGAGCCCGGTGTCGGGCACTGCAGTGGGACTGGGGACAGGACTGCAGAGCCGTCTTCAGCAGAGCCGTTGAGCGAGCTGGGGGCAAGGAGGTTCGTACCTGTACTGGCAGCTGGGTCCCTTGAGCTGACAGAGCCGCTGACGCAGGCGGGCACGGTGCCAGTAGCTGGCCCCCAGCAGCAGCAGGACCACCAACAGCAGGAGGCTGAGGGGCAGCCCTGTGGTCAGGGGGCTGGTCGCTGTGGGGTGAGGGCAGCTTTGAAGGTGGGCAGGGCTAAGAATCCTACACCCAGGAAGGGGTGGAGGGCGGGGACGGAGGTAAAGTGATCGGAGAACGGGAAGGGGTCAGAGGAAGGGGGGGCGGTAAAGGGTGAGCCGCGATGCCCTCCCAGCTGCCCCTGCCCGCTGCCCCCAGCTACCTCTGACGCGGTTGGTGCAGTCAGGGGCGGCCCAGCCCGCCTCACAGTGGCAATGTCCTTTGCTGTCGCAGACCTAGGGGATAGAGGTTGAGCGATGAGGGGCCCTACACTCTGGGGCCGCATTTCCCTGCCCCCAGCGTTTCAGGATCTCCTCTGTCCACAGTTGGAAGGTATGCTGGGGATGATGGGGTGGAGAGACGGAGCCTGTGTCCACGGCCGAGGAAATGAAACCGAACGAGCCCGTGAGCACCTTCTCCACGCTGGCACTGTGCTAGACCCTCTCGTCCTCATCTCCCGGACCCCAGGACGCCCACTGGGTGGCTGAGGAAACTGAGCTCAGAGTGGTTAATAATCTGCCCCCGGCTACACAGCTAGGAAGGAGTAGAGCGAGGATTAGAACCTAGGTGTGCGTGTTCCCCACGCCCTCCTGTCTGCCCCCCGGAGGCTCCCTGTCCCCTTCCGTGTCCGCCACGCCCACTCACCCCGTGTCCGTGGCATTTGCTTCGACATTCCTGGGCTCGCAGGACGTCCACAGGCTGGCATCGGCGGTCAATGCACACCTGCCAGGGGTGGGGGGTGGGGAGAGAACCAAGGTCACAGCCTCACCAAGCGTCACGGGCACTGGCAGGCCACAGCCCTGCTCTTACAGAGGGGGAAACCGAGGCTGCCAGGATGACAGGACGCTGCTCAGTGGGCAGTGTGACTCTGACCCCCACCCCCGCCCCCGCCCCGGAGAGTCTGCCTTTTACACTGGTGGACCCTGAGGCCTGGGCACTGCTCATGCACACGGCCCTCCCTCTGGCCTTGCCTGCTGGGACCGCTCACCAGGTCAGGCCCACAGGCCGTGCCAGGCAGAGTCAGCAGGGGCTGGGCCACGTCGTCGCCCAGGTCCAGGTGGACCCAACTGCAATTCAGCTTCAGCTGGGTCCCGTTGGCTTCGAGCATCTCCCAGCGCAGACCCCGGGCTGAGCCGAGCAGAGGCTGGGCCTGCCCCCCCTGGCACTGGAGCTGTCCGCAGATGGCGTCTCTGAGGTCACGAGGGAGGAGGTGCGGGCTCAGGCCGAGGCTCCCACAAACCCAGAGGGGACCCCCGGCCCCTCACTTACTTAGGGGCACAGGACACGTAGCTGCCATTAGGGCTGCGCCCACAGCTCCCAAAGGCATCCCCTCGAGTGTTGGCAGCAAGGAGGCAAAGCGGCGAGGCGGGCCGGGCCCCAGGTCCCCAGAGAGCCTGGCACTGCTGGGCGTACGAGGCGCAACGCCCCCGCACGCACACGGCCTGGCCCCCCGCGCACGGCTCGCCGTCTCCCAGGCTGACGTCGGGAGGGCACTGCGGGCTGTCTCCTGAGCAGAACTCGGGTAAGTCGCAGTCCCCTCTGGACGGGCGGCACTGCCCGCCGGCCGGGCGCAGCTGCGGGGTGAGGGAGCATCGGTGTGGGTGCTGGGCGGGTCCCCCCAGAGACCTTTCCGCCCCCGAGCCCCGGTGGGTGAGCGGTGGGCGGCTGGAGGGTCCCGTCGGCGCCCACCTGGCAGTTGTGACAGCAGAGCCCGTCGGACGCGCACCGGGCCCCGGGCCTCAGTTGGCAGCTGACGTAGTCACAGCAGGGGTCGGCGCAGTCCTGAGGGCAGAGGGACCCCGAGTTGGAACCCCGGGTTGGAGAGGGCCAGGCCTGAGAGCCCGCCCCACCCCTGCTCTCCGAGGACGCGCACTGCAAGTAGAAGCTGGAGGCCCACACGGCCTGTGCTGTCCCCGCAGACAGACGGGGAGCTGCGGAGAGGGGACCGAGGGGCTCGGCTCCGACGCTCGGGGAGGGCGGCGACCCAGGGTGAGGGCCCAGGAGGGGTGGGGCCAGGCTTGGGGGGAGGGGCTCACATCCGGGAAGCCGCAGTCACACTGCTCGCCGGGCTCCACCAGCTTATTCCCGCAGACAGTGGCCAGAGAGGGCAGGCTGGGCAGCCGTTCAAAGAGGCAGCTGCCCATCCCTTCCAGCAGGGCTTTCTCCAGGGCCTGCCGGCTGCAGTTGCTGAAGTTCAGGCCCGGCAGGAAGCTGGGGACCGTGGCAAGAAAGGTTGGGGCTGCGGGCAGCCTCGGGCCCTGCCCTCCCTCTCCCCCGACCCCCTACAGGGACTCACTCCGTGGAGGCCTCCATGATGCAGCTCTTGGCAGGGGCCGGCCCTGGGCAGGGACAGCTGTGCCCGCGCAAGTCGTGGTCCAGGCCCAGGCTGTGGCCCAACTCGTGAGCTATGGAGGATGCAACTCCCAGGACACTGGTGGAGTGGTCCTGGCATTGGGGAGGGGACACCCCAGGTCCAGCAGCAGCCTGACTGCTCCTGTTCTCTCCTCATCTGACCTCCGGGGCGCTCAGCACCGCCTCCCTCCTTAATTGCTTCTAAAGTAGGAGGAGAGCCCAGGCCTGGGTGGCAGGAAACCGGGGGCTCGCTCAGCTCTGTGCCCCTCCCTTACTGTGTGGCCCTGGGCACTCGCCTCTCTTCTTTGGGCTCGGCTACCCCCTCCTCCCCCAGGAAATAGGTGAAGACCAGTAAAGCCGTCAGCTGGCCACAGGAGAGAGTGCCACGACCGCAGAGGCCACGTGTCATGCAGCCCTGCCCCCATGCCCACAGCTCTGGGATTGGTAACTTTGTAGGGCTTTCAGTGAATCAGCGGCCCTCCAGAGGGGAGGAACTGAACTGGGAATAGGGAGGAGACCTGAAATAGCTCACCATGTTCACACCTCCGGAGAAGTCAGAACAGATGGAGTTCTGAATGGCCATGCCCACCGTGGGCCCAGAGAATGAAGTAGCGCTGTGGGATTGTGAGGCCAAAGTCAGGCCCAATGCCAAGGGGTCCAGAGCTTCAGGGCCTCAGATAGGGAGGGGGTGTGACCCTGGCCAGGCCAGAGCAGAGCCCGGGCGGGGGGGCTTACGTCACCAGCTGGGCACTGTCGTGGTGCAGTCGAGGCAGCAGATCTCTCCGGCGCCAGTGGAGGAACCTGTCTAGCGTGAGACCTGGGTCCTGGCTTATCTCCACCAGGTCCCGCTGGGTCCAGGCCTCCAGGCCCACGAGCACCACCCGCACATTCAGGGGCCGGAAGAACTGAAAGAACTGGGGCTCAGGAGATGGGCTCCGATGGCCAGAGGGCCGTCAGGGTGCTGCCCCGCCCAGCACTCACGGTGTCCAGGAGGAGGGTCACTTTCAGCATGCGGTTCAGCAGGTGCTGGGAGTCCGGGTACCTCTGGACCTGCGGGCCCGAGAAGTGAGCAGGAAAAGCAGCAAGATGGGTGGGGGCCAGGGGGGAGCGTACATGGGCCAGCTCACCTCCGCATGGTCGGCCACGATCACCAGCTCGACGGTCTTGGTCTCTGTCACCACATCCCGCCTCCGCTGTGGGCGGAAGAAGGAGCATCAGGCCCAGCACTCTCATGGCCGGCAGCCGCACGGGGCTGCAGGAACCGCGTCCATGCCCACCCTGGGCTGCCGGCCGGAGGAGAGCAGAGCCCATTTTACAGATGAGCCACTGAGAGCCCGCGAGGCCAGCGACTTGCCCAAGGTGGACCCAGGAGTAGGTGACGTAGCTGGGAGTAGAGCCTGCTTTCTAACTCCAAATTTAGTGCCTTTTCCAAATTAAAAAGAAGACAATAGGGGCACCTGACTGGCTCAGTTGGTAGAGCGTGTGACTCTTGGTCTCGGGGTTGTGAGTTCGAGCCCCACAGTGGGTGTAGAGATTACTAAAAAATAAATAAATAAGCTTTAAAAAATAAATAAAAAAATAATAGTCAACACCATCATATACTTATCACACTTTAGGCACACTTCTAAGCACTGTGCATATGGATAGATAAATAGATAGATTCAGTTAATCTCCACAATAACCCTGAAAGATAAGTCGTTTTATTATCCCTGTTTTTTTTTTTTTTTAAGATTTTATTTATTTATTTGAGACACAGAGAGAAAGCGAGAGCGAGAGAGCACAAGCAGGGGAAGGGACAGAGGGAGAGGGAGAAGCAGGCCTCCCGCCGAGCAGGGAGCCCGATGTGGGGCTCGATCCCAGGACCCTGGGATCATGACCTGAGCCGAAGGCAGATGCTTAACGACTGAGCCACCCAGGCGCCCCTATCATCCCCGTTTTATAAATCAGGAGATTGGACTCATATTGCTTTATGACTGGTAACTGTATTATCTCTAGCCAAGTGAGCGCTCTCTGCGTTTGGGGATCTTCTGACAGATGTGGAGTTTGGGTCAAGTACCTGCATGTAAATCCTGGATATATCAGTCACTAGTTGAATGACTTTGGGCAAGTTACTAACCTCTCCGAGCCAGTGTTCTCACTAAAATGGAGCTACTGATAGGACATACCTCCCAGCATTGTTGGGAAGAGGAAAGGAGATTATGTTCACACAGGGGTGTGGACAATTGCTCCTCAGAAGGTTCTGGGAACACAGGGCTCTGAGGGTCTGGGGCCTGGCCCTCGGGGACAACGAAAGCCTGCTGTTCATCCTCACCCGATGCGTGTGGCTGTGGGGCCTTCCCCGGGGTGACTCCAGGGCAGCCTGGGTGGGCACAGACGCACGCCAGCGCAGGGCACAAGTGTGGCCTGGCAGGAAGAGGTCTTGGATCCGGGAGATATTCGGGGGGGCCCGGAGGTCCCCAGGCTCCAGGTCTAAGGTGTAGCTTCTCTCTGGGGACAGGATCACCAAACCCCTGGGAAGATCCAGCAAGTCAGAAAGCCTCTCAGCTCCATGCCTCATGCACCCTCACTGTCCCCACCCACATGGGATGCACCCTCTGTACCTGAGCCCTGAGCAGGTGCAGACAGAGACCCAGGAGCCCACGCGGCCCTGCACTGCTCCCTGATAGCAGCAGTTCTCCTATAGCAGAGAAATAGCAGTGCTACCTTGAAGGCCAGGCTGGAGACCAGGAGGCTGGCCTGCTGGTGCAGAGATGCAGTGTCCTCCCACGTCCTGTAGGGATGGCACCCTCCAGGTGGCCCCTGCCTTCTTCCCTCAGGCCAGAAACAGGGTATAAGACTCACCAGAGTGTGTCCCACACTGAGCACACGGGAGCCATCAGGCTGGTACCACATCAGGCTCGGGCGGCCTGGGACCAACTCCCTGGAAGAAAAAGCAAGGTGGTGACAGTTACCTCCCTGGGGGTGTGTGTGTGTGTGTGCAGGAACGGCCTGCAGGCCTGGGAGGTGGTAGAGGGGTGGCTGGGGGCCGGGCTTCCCCCAGAGGCAGCAGAGTATAGTGGTTGGGTCACAAACTCTGCCCAGCTCTCTGTGTTCTAATCTGGTTTTTACTGCACCTAGCTGTGTGACCTTGGGCAAGTTAGTTAGCCTCTCTGTGCCTTGACTTCTTCATATATAAAACGAGGACAGCAATAGCGAATAGTACCTGCCCTGTAGGTTGTCATGAGTTCAAGCGCTAGTCAGTGCTGTATGGTTGTCCGCCACGTTGTCCACATTACCAACGGGACCACTGGCATTGTTACCTGTTCCGTAGCAGCTCCAGAACGTGACTCTCACCGTCCAATTCCAACTGGATCCGCAAGGCCTCAGGCAGCTTGGTCTGTGGGCAGCACAGGGCCTGTCACCTCCCTGGCCCTGCCCAAAATGCCTATCCTCTCTAACCAGAAAACCTCAGGCCCTTCGGAGAGCACCAACGATTAGATCACTGGTGGGGGTGGGGGGGTCCCGAGGGAGGGGCCAGGAAGCCCTGCCCGGCCTGGGGCATTGTTCTGGGGGGTTGTGTGGGGAGGTCAAGGAAGGTATCTGAGCCGCCCCTTCTCGGCTTCCTGCCCAGAGAGGAAGCATCATGGAAGACCCAGTGCAGGCCCCAGCCCTTCCTCTGACTCAGCTTTAGAATTGGGGACGGGGGGTGTTTGGTGAGGCCCTGACCTTCTCCAAGCCCCCCGCTCCCCCGGGGAGAAAAGGGACAGAATGAGACCACGAAAGCAAGTCTGGCCTCAGGGTTTCCCCAGGGGAGCCGGACAGCCGGCTGGGGCGGAGGCTGGGGCAGGCGTGGGGGCAGATGTTGAGGGCATAAGTGAAGCCAGGTGCTGGCCTGCGGCAGGAGGGGCAGCCAGCCCTGGGATGGCCGCGCTGCGCGGGGGTCCACTCACCTGTGCTCAGACACACGGCTCTGTGGGGTGGCAGGGGTGTGCTTCTTCACTTGGGGGGAGAGGGCGGCTCACCTGAAACACCTCTGTGAGGCTGAGTGTCGGGATGTCCGGAAGGATCTGGGGCTCCGAGGGTCCACGCAGGGCCCCTTCTGGCCGTGCCCGCTCCTCCTCAGTGCCACCTGCAGGGCGCCCAGAACACCCCGAGAGGGTGCTGAGAGAGCCAGCACCGGCGTTGGGCATAGCTGGTGCCCACTGGGCACCCAGGCCCTTCTCTGCTTGAAGGACTCCTGCATTGCATGCTGGGACTTAAAGGAGAATCCCGAAGGGAAGGGTCTTCTCTGCGGCTCCCAACTTTCATCCCAGCACCCCACCTTGCACGTCCTGCCTTCGCCTCTCCCTGACCCCCCCAGGCCAATCCCAGGTTCTGGCGGGGAGCTCCCTTTCCTACTCCCTCGCAATCACCCCCCTAGGAACGCCCCCTCTCAGGCCTGGGCGAAGCCCTGTGGCCCGGTGCCCACTCCACCCTCCCCTGTCCTCACTGCGGAGCTGCCGGGAACGCCCATTTCTGGGTGCGCAGTACAAACACTCCTCCCTAAACACCCCCCTACCCAGTCACGCACACCCGCTCGCCGCAGCCCAGCTTCCTCCCTGAGCACCCCCGTCCCCACAATGGCCCTCTCTCTTGAGGCCAGCCCACCCGCGCCTGCCCTTCCAGCCCCTGGCCCGAGACAGCAGCGGGAAGTGAAAGTTCCAAGGAGGAGTCCGGTGTCAGCCTCTTTCCTGGCCAAGTCTCCCCTCCCCTGGCTCCTCCCGCGCTCCCTCCCGCTCGCTCCGCCGGGTTTCTGGTGGCATCATCATCAGGGCGAGGGGTGCGTTGGCCACTCAGGCCTGGGAAGGGGGCCCAAGAAGAATCCTCTCCGCCAAACCCTACCGGCCGTGACCACTCGGCGCTCTGGCACCAGGTGGAATGGTCAGCTAGGCCCCAGAGGAGCGAAGACGGCAGTCCTGGGGAGGTGCGACCCTGCCCCACCATCCTGAGGGGGCGCTGGGCCAGGGCCTTCGGTGCCCGGCACCGGAGCCTGTTAGTGTCCGCGGGGACCGAGCAGAGGATGACCGCGCGGGGGCGGGGGGCGGCATCCCCCTCCTCTCTCCACTCCATCGCCCGGGCGCCGGGCCCTCAGCCAGGACAGCGAACTAGGGCGGGCCGCGCTCTGGTTGGGGGTCTCCCCGAGTCTCCAGCCGACCCCCGTGCCTCCTGACTTCCCTGCGCCTCCTCCCGGTCCATTCTCCGCCCCCCACCCCCCGCGCACCGAGGGCCGGGCACTCACCTATATCTGCGAGCGGCCGGGGGGACAGAGGGCTGCCTGCGCCCAGGAGCCCCAGGGCCCAGAGCAGCGCCAGCCGCATGGCAGCGGCGCCCCGGGCCGGGCGAGGGCAGCAGGTGCTGGGCCGCGCGCCGAGGAGCCGCGGCGGCCGGGTCTGCCTGGCGCACCCCGCCGCGCCGTGCAGCCACCAGGCCCCGCCCCGCCCCGCCCCCGCCCCCGCCCCGGGGGCTCCTGGCCAGGCCCCGCCCCGGGGAGGCCGCGGCCCCGCCCCCGGAGGGCCCGGGCCCGCGCCGCTCGCCGCTGCGGCGTTCCCGCTGCTGCGCGCGGTGGGAGCCGAGGCCCGGACCGACCGGCTTGGGCGGCGCGTCTCCACCCGGCCCGGGGCCGGACCCCTTCCTTGCAGCTTGGCTGCCCTCCCGCGTCACGTCGGCGGCCCGGGTCTCGGGACTGCCGGTCAGACCCCTGGGAAGCGCGGGCGTGCGGAGTGTACCGGCTTTTATTAACCGCGGAGGAGCTGGTGGACAGGACGCCCCCTCACTCCGCGTAGGTGGCATCGTCGTTGCTGTCGCTGTAGGCGGAGGACGAGAGCTCCTCGCGCGGGGTGCAGGCGGGGCACCGCCGCCGCATGTCGTCCCAGCACGGCTGGCAGTACACGGCCGCGCAGTCTGGCGTCGGGCACACGTAGGCCTCTGGCGTCTCGGGCGCCTGGCACACCACGCAGCGCCCACGCAACCAGCGGCGCAGGAGCGGGCAGCGGCGGAGCAGGACGTCCGCCAGGCGGTGGCGCTGCCGGGAGCGAGCGGGAGAGAGGGCTGCGAGGGGTCCCGGACCGCGCGCCGCCTGGCAGCGCCCAGTGCTGGGCGCCCTGCAGGGCCAGGGTGCTAGGGCAGCGGGTGTAGAGAGCGTCCCTCCCCGGCTCGGTGGTGCAGAATGGGGGTGCAGCTTCGGCTCCTTCCCCCAGCTACCACCTGTTCTTTCCCCGTAAACCACCTTATCTGGTTCTCACGGTGGGCAGGGAAGGCAGTAGGGCGTGCGAGATTATCACTGCTGTGTTCTCCGCTTTACTGCCGGGAAAGCGGAATCTTGGGAGGGGTAAGCGAGTTCCCAAGGCGCACAGAGAGTAAGCAGTCAAACCTGGCTGGCCCCGGTCCCGATTCCTGATGACAGGTCTGGTTCACCGTGCTCCCACCCTCTCGCCCCACAATTGCCAGGCATTCCTCTCTGCAGGCCACCGAAACTACAGAGGCCCCACTGCAAAGGCAGAACTCCTGGCCTTGGCCTGCAGAGCCTTCCACGCTCTGGTCCCCTTCTAGCCTCTGCTCTAACTTGCCCCAGCTTGAACTTGGCATCTTCTGTGCCAGCCTCTCAGACTAGCCCCGGCCCTTGACATTCCCTCTGGGCTGTGAGTCTTTGCACATTCTGTTCCCTTAGCTTGGACGAATGCCCTTCATCTTTCCACCTGCCTACCCAAATCCAGTTTCCTTCTCGACCAGGTCATGGAATCACAGTATGCTCACTTTTTCATACTCATTTAGCCTCTCTGTGTCATGGGGTGGAGGATCTAGGCACTGGAGGAAAAGTCAAGCAAAGATGGTCTCTCACTCTCACCAGCTCTGTTGGGGCTGATTAAGAATGGCTGCCATTCTTTTCTTTTTCTTTTTCTTTTTCTTTTTTTAAATAATGTTGGGTCCTGTACTATGCTCTACTAAGAAAGTGTAAATAAATTAGCTCGCTCAAGCAGTAACCCCATAAGACAGGCATTGTTATCATCATTTCTCTTTCAGATGAGAAAACATGCTTGGAAAGGTGGTCACTTGCTCAGGGTCACATGATGACAACTAGCATGTGCATGGAACTTGCTAGATGCCTGCGCTACAAGAGTGAGACTCCCTTAGTCTCCACAACAACCAAATGGAGTAGCAGCTCACTCCGGTTACAGAAGGGAAAACCAAGGCCCAGCATTTAGTCAGTCCTGCAGATCGCAGTTGTCATGGCAATAAAGAAGGGAGCCAGGACTCAAACCCAGGCCCTCTGACACCAGCAGCCTCTGCCACGCTGTTGCTGATCTCTGCACAGGCCTTGCACCAGGCTTTACACATCTGTCCAAGCTCCCTGTCCTTCAGAGGGAAACACTGAGGTCTGGTGAGGACCGTGGCCAAGGCCACACAGCTTAATGAGGAAGTGTGGACTGGAACCTGGTTCTTCTGGCTCTGTGCTTTTTCCTTATCCTATGTGACCCTTCATGGTGCCTTCCGGACCCCCCAGCCCGCCCGCCTCCCCGCCTCCCCCAAAGACACTCAGTAGATCCTGTGGCTTGCCTCCCGTCCCTTGTTTCTGAAGGAGCCCCCTTGCTTTCTTTTAGCCAGACCATATCAAATCGGACTTCCCTTTTCTGCCTGCTTCCTGATGGCCCACTGAGTGTCTTGGGCTGGGCTGAATCCTGGGGGACAGAGGTGGACGCAGCCCTGACTCCCAGGAGCTGGATGACCAGGGCCCTTAGCTTGCATCCCATCAGAACTCGCTGAGCTCCGTAGGCCTGGGCCCCTGGGGCTGGACGGACTGACAGGAGAGGCCCCTGCTGCGGCCCTCACAACCACAGGAGCCACGGGAAGGAGGCCTGGACTTACTGGAGCCTTCTGCTGTTGTGCCCGCCTCAGGATGGCAGCCCTCCTCAGCTGCGTAAAGGCTGCCCTCTTCCTCAGCAGCTCATTGTAGAGGAACAGGATCCGCTTCTTCTCGCGCTGGGGCCAGGGAGAGGGGTCAGTGGTATGACAGTGCGCCCCTCAAGCTGGGGAGGTGCTGGGTGCGGGCCTGCGGAGCTTGGGGGAGGGAGCACCTTGGGGAAGTAGAAGGCGGCAATGACCCTCCGGAGCCGGTAGGCGAAGGCTTGGAGCAGACAGAGACACAGCAGCAGGCCCATGGGGAGGGCCGCTCTCACGTAAGCCCTGGCGTCCAGGCTCACGGGCTGGGGCAGGCAGGCTGCGGCGGGGTGGGCCTGTCAGGGCTCTGCCAGGGCCGCGGGCAGGGCACCCCCGGGCTGCTCTGCTCCTGCCTGCCCCTTTCCCTGCAGAGCAGCCCCTTCTGGCCCGGAGCTACCAGGCTCTTGAGGCTATTTGCTCAGCACGGCTCGGATGTGGAAGAAAGTTCTGTTGGACAGTGTGGCTCTAGGGCGCTGGGACCCCCAGGCCCCAGCCCCTACGGCCCTCGGACCCAAGGCTGTCATCTTCCAGCAACTCGAGTCTGACCTGACGCTTCCTGCTCTGATCCTTGCAACCCCAGCATGCAGAGCCCCCTCTTGCCACGCCTTGGAAAGACCCTGGCCCCCGCCCTCCGTTCCTCTGACCCAGATTTTCAGCGTCGCTCACCCATGTTGTTTGACTGCACCCCTGTCTCGGAGGACGTGTTCAGGGCTCCAATGGTTTTCCGAAGAAGCCGGGCAAGCATGGAGTCCCCCCCGACTTTCACCTCCAATTTGTGGCTGCCTGAGGCCGTGGGGGGTCAGGAAAGGGTCGCAGTTTAGGGGGTGGGGCAGGATGGGGACTGGATGTTGGGGGGGGTCAAGGCATAGAAATCCTTTGCTGCACAGGACCTTCCATCCGTTCACTCCCTGTTACAGATATAAAGGAGGCTTGGAAACAGAGGCCCCCAGGGACAGGTGTCGGATCGTAGGGCTGAGGTCGGACCCCGAGCAGGTCAGGGAGGGGCTGGAAGAAGTGGCTGCCTGGGGGGGGCGGGCGGGGGCCGTGGCTCACTGCGGAAGGAGTACTGCAGGAAGGAGTGGTGGCGGATGGTGTCAAAGATGGAGTAGAGGGCCCGGTCCAGGCCGCACAGCAGCAGAAGCAGGAGGAGAACGGGCAGCGTCTCCACGAGCTCCCTCACCTGCCCGAGGAGCGGCAGGCCCTGAGCCGGCAGCGCCGCCCGCCCTGCACGGGCCCCTCCGATGCCCCGCCCCCGCCCCGCGTGGCCCGCCCCCACGGCCTCCTCACCACGTTCCTCATCTCCGAGGCCTGCACGGAGGGGTTGCAGGGGAAGATGACGGTTTTCTTCTCGGCTTTGCGCAGTGGTAGCAATGTCCGTTTGCCCTGGATAAAATGTCCAGCCAGCGAGGGACACCAGGGCCCCCTCCCCTCGCCCCTCTGCCCTTCTGGAGCGTGAGGCCACAGAGGACGTGCAGCAGGGCACCCTTGGCCAGGGCTGTGCTCACTCACCAGCTTCCTCCTGCGCTCATCGATCTGACAGAAGTAGGTACTGACGTAGATGTTGTCAAATCGGATGTCGCCGTTATAGCTGTCCGTGTAGGAGAAGGCCCTGTGCGCGAGGACATGTCTGTGTCCTCCAGGTTCTCTTACCCACCCCCCACCATGGGCTTCCTGGACGCTCCGTCATTCCCCAGAGCACCCAGCATGCGCCGAGCACCGTCTATGTCCTGGGCAGGGGTGCTGTGCCGGCTCCCAGCAGGCCGGTGCAGGGCAGGCATCCACACAGGTGAGGAGACACAGGTGGAAAGGCAGGGGGGTCGTGCGCCTGGGCGGGAAGGGAGGTTTCCCAGGCATGGACCTGCTGGCAGGGTCTCAGGCAGAGGAACGAGCAGAAGCAAAGGCACAGGGAAGCGGGAAGCCCCTCGAGGCTGCAGAACCACCAGCCATTGCGACTGACTCCCACATCCACCTCCCCAGCGAGCCGGCCGAACATCCTCTGGAGGTCGCTTCAAGCAAAACTCACCCCCCACCTACATTTCCCTCCCCCCCCAACACACCCTCTGGTGCGGCCGTGTTTTCTGTGCGTACAGAAGCGGCCCCCTGTGCATGTCCCAAAGTCCCACATATTGCTTCGGTTTCCTAAGGAAAACATGCTAATTATTGGAGATGGGTTTAAAACTGCAAGTTACTTTAAGTAAGCTCCGTGAGCTGTGAAACCTAAGTTCCAGGGGTTCTGGGACCCTGTAAAACGCCCCTCGGGCCTCGGACCGAACAGTCACGGGCAGGCCGCCCGAGAGCGCCCCCGTGTGGAGAGGCCGGCGGCCGGCCCGCGCCCTGCCGGCCCCGCCCTCCCGCCCGCTCGGCCGGCCAGGGGCCTCACCCAGGTTGAAAGCCTGGAAGCGGACTCTGCGCCTCCTTCCTTCCCTCCCCGAGCTGGCTTTGAGACCTGCTGCACCTTTCCCCTTCCTGCCTCCATCTCAGGCCGGCTTCCTGCCACGCCTCGCTCCCCGCCAGGCGCTCTAACCTCTGACCCACCTGGGCCTCCCAGCCTCCAGCCTCCAGCCTCCAGGGCTTTGCAGACTCTTGGGGCCATGCCCACATCAGCCCCGTCCTTCAGCCCAGCCTCTGCCCTCCACATCCCACAGAACCCTCCATCCCTGCCCAAGAGAACACCCTTCCTCTCCTTGACCGTGGCTCCCCATCTGCAGCCTTTTGAAACCCATGTATGGCCCTTGCAGGGGCCCGTCCTCAGCTCCCACCCCTGTCCTGGGAGCCAGGCCCTCGCACGGCCCTCCAACCACCCATGCTCTGTGGGCACCCCTCTGGCCTCCCCTAGACCATGAGCGTGTTGAGGGCAGGAAGATGGCTCGTTCACTCTGTCTTCCCGCGGCGCCCTTGGCACACACACAACCGTGCCCTCACCTGCCCCACAGACGGGGCAGGAGCCCCCCACCTCCCCCCCGTGGCCGCCCTTGCCTAGCCCCTGCCCATCTCGGGCACTTGGGGGTGGGGACAGGAAACAGAGGGTCCAGAGGTCAGCGGGGAAACAGAGTGAGGCCCGGGGCAGCCCAGCTGGACGCCAGGCTGGGTGGGGTTGAGGACTTTGGTCCAAATGGAGGGAAAGTAGCTGCCAACGCAGCAGGCGGCAGAAAATGAAAGTAGGGCTGGACGATAGAGATGGGCAAAGTCAGAGCCAAGGGGAACATGAAGGGCAGGAGAACAATCAGAAGTCAGAGCTGAAAGTAAAAGAAGTCAGCGCTGGGATGAAGGCGGAAGGGAGCAGATAAATGAAGACCAGCTCCCTTTCAAGGTGGCAGAGCATGGGCCACGTGTCCCCCACACCGGGCCCCCGTCTCCTTAACCTCCATAAACAACCAGCGTTCCCGCTCGCGGCTGGCCGCACTCCCACAGCTCCCGCAAGGCAGGCCCCCGTCCCAGGGAGGAAGGGGCTTCGGGGCGGGAAGGCTCACGCGTGAAGGACCAGCAGGAAGGTGCAGGAGAACAGCACACGCAGCAGCCCCAGGGCCCACTCCAGCTGGGCCTCCCGGTGGCGGACATAGTCCCGCAGCTCGGTGCTCATGTGTTCCCAGCCTGGGCTGAGGCCCAGCACTGCCGCCTGCTTCTCTTCCTGGTGGGGGGCACGGGTGCGTTTGTGGCCCTCCTGGCGTCGCTGCCCTGGTGCCCTGCTCGTGTCCCCCAGCTCTTCCCAGGACCTTCAGGACCCCCGTGTGGAGAGCCCGGGCGCGGCCCCTCCTCCCCGCCGTCCTGCTCCCCTGCGCCTGCCGGACTGACACCCTCTCTCACCTGGCAGGCGGTCGGGTCCCAGAGTCAGGTCCCTGCCCACCACAGGCTCGGCACTACCCCTCCCTGTCCCCGTCCCCCTCGTCCTCCCTGTGCCTCGCCACCTGCTCTTCTGCGGGCCCTGTGCCCTTCTCCCACTCCCTCGCTTCCCCCAGCCCATGCGCCCCTGCTACCTACCTTGAGCTCAATAGTGGCCGAAAACTCCCCTTCCAGGTCGTGAATAGACCGGTTGAGGGAGTCGTATGTCTGCCCAAAGTTGCCTTCGATGGGGATCCTGCGGCGGCACCAGATCTCCATCGCTGCGGGGTGCGGGGGGCAGGAGCAGGTCCGCGGCAGTCCCCCTCCTGTCCACCCTGTCTGCCTCTCCACCCATGGCCTTCCACGCTGAGGCTTTCCCCTCTCCGCGCTCCGTGAGTCCCGTGTCACGGGAACAAGGCCTGACTTTCCCTCATTTTTCTCACCTGTTCGTAACCATGCCAGCTATTAATAATGATAGCAACACTTATAAGAAAATCCCTTTGTGCGCAGCTCTGTTCCTCGCTTCCTGAAATCCTCAGAACCCCCTAACGGGATGAGTACTACTATAAGGCCCGTCTTTCAGATGGAGGGACGGAACCAGAGCCCGCTGTGAACATAGCTGGGTGGCAGAGCCAGCCCGTGGGGGGTCTAAGCCCTGCCCGCCCGATGGCTTTCCTGCCCCACGCTGACCCAGCGGTCCCCAGGGACTCGGCTCCCGCCCTCCCCCTTGCCCCGCTGACCCTTTGCGATGCCACAGAAGAACTTGAACTTCATGGGCAAGCAGAGAAGGTGTTTGAGCAGCGGGACCCAGATGCGCTGCATGCACTGTTCATGCTTGTGGTCAAACCAGCGGCGGCAGCTGAGGATGGCCCGATCCACCACGTCTGCAGGAAGGGGCAGGGAGCAGGTGAGGCCCCCACGGCCGGCCTGGAGCCCTGGCCCCGGCTCGCACCCCCACGCCCCCCGTGCCCTCACGGGAGCAGCGCAGTTTGGTCTTCAGCTCATACATCTTCTGTGTAGAGAGACGGTGCCTGGGACGTAGAGCTTGGTGAGTGTCCACACTGCGGGCTGTCCCCTCGAAGCCCATGGTGTTCTCGACCATGTGGCCAGTGTCACTGTTCACCTGGGCATCCAGCTCCTCAAAGGACTTGGAGATGTTCTGGGTTTCGGCTTTCAGCGAATCTTTGCTGCTCTGGGGTTGGGGGCCGAGGAAGGAGCGGTCAGTGGGGCAGCCAAGGAGCCTGTCCTGTCCCTCTGGCCGAGCTCCGGGCGCTTCCCTCAGGCCTGGATGGAGCCCGGACCCCGAGACAGCCTCACCCCATGCCCCACTGTTCAGTCTTCGGGACACCCCTCTACCCCCCTGCCCTGCAACCAGTCGCCCCTGCTCTGCCCCCGCCCAGCGCCCAGCTCCTGCGCTGGCCTGCATCTCAGATCCCCGCTAGCGAGGGAAGGTGCCCCAGGCCCTGGGACTTCGCTCTAATCTCCCAGACCACTGTGCCATCTCAGTGTCCCCAGTCCCAGTGTCCCCGATGTCAGCCCATCTCCCCAACTCCTCAACTCTCCAATTCTCCCATACCCCCAGCCTCCAGTCCTCCACAGGCCGATTCCACAATCCTGCGGGCCTCCAGGCTTCCCGGCCCCCGATTTCCTGACATTCTAGTTCAGCTGCCCAGAGTACCGCCTACCCAGCTGTTTGCAAGTGGGGGCTGCGGGTCCCATGACTGGGGGCGAGGGCTTTCCTGGCAGCTGGTGCCCAGGGCACGTCCCGCAATGTTTGAGGACAGTCCAGCAAAACGTGCCAGTGGCGCCCCGCTGGGAAACCGAGTCCAGGGTCAGATCTCCCAGCTCCAGTCACGCCGGCCCCCAGGGGAGAGGAGCCCAGACCCTGCCCGCGTGCGCGGGGCCCTGACCAGCAGGTCCTTGAACACTGCCCGCAGCGGGGCCGTGGAGATGCGCCAGGCCTCGCGGGTGTTGTTGACCTGTAAGTCTACGGTGCAGCCCAGCGACGCGATCACCTCGTTCAGGTTGTAGCGCAGGTTGGCCGCGGGTCCTGGGGAAGATGCCCCAGTGGGTCTCCCTCCTCAGCTCGTCACTTCCTGAGGGCCCCTCCGCTCCCGCTCTGCATACGGGGTGACCACCCTCAGAACTGTACAACGAGGGGGCCCTGAGCCTGGGAGAGGGCAGCTCATTCCCCTCCGGCTGGGTTTTCCCTGTGTGAACCGAGGGGCCCAGAGGTGCGGAGGAACTCTCTCAGGGGCATCCAGCGAGCTGGAGCAGCTGGATCAGACTCCCCGTCTCTCCCCTTCAGCCGCCCGGGTCTCATCGGGTGGCCCGCCCAGGATCCTGCTCCAGTCACAGACTGGCACCCAGGGACACACGCTCACCCTCGTAGATGGCGGCCAAGGCGTATCCCAGCACGAAGAGCCGGCCCTCCCTGCCCAGCATCTTGGGCACCAGCAGGAGGCTGGCACAGCGGATGTGAGGGGAGGTCCCCCAGCCCAGCGCGCCCAAGCCTGTCGGGAGGCAGCAACAGGTGGTGAGGCGAGTGAGGCTGCGGCCTGACCCACCAGGCTCAGCAGAGCACCCACCCCCCAACTTCTTTCTGGAGCCGTGGCCGTCCTGCCTCTGCCCCCACGTACGCGGACGCGGGGAGGCCTCCGAGGCCGCTCACTCCCGCGCTCCTTGGGTAGCCGAGTACAGGGCTCAGCTGCGTGGCGGGGGAGGGGCGTGGAGCCGTGGCCCTGACCGAGGGGGGCGGGGGTGCGTGTGTGTGTGTGTGTGTGTGTGTGTGTGTTCGGGGAGGGGGAAGCACTTCTCTTCTCCAGGCTGGGTTCCCACACACCCCAGGTGCTGAGGGGGCAGGGAGCGCAAGAGGAAAGTTCTGGAAACAGTTCTGGTGCTCAGAGCCACCTCACTGTTCCCACTCACAATCTCCGTCCCTAATTTTAGCCTTAATCACGGACCTCCTGGTGTGTGTTAGCAAACGGGTGTCTCCCTGTGGTCTCCGCAAGGAGACAGAGAACTCCTTGCAGCTCGTAATGCAGGGAGAGAGCCAACAGATGACTACAGCCCCGAGCACTAAGTGCACAAGGGAGGCGCTTCTCCGGGCTGTGGGGAGGGTGGGGCCGGGAAGGCTGGACAAAGCCGCTGACGTGTCAGCTGGGGCTGGAAGATGAGTAAAGTGTAGTTAGGAGGCAGGACGGCATTCCAGGCCAAAGGGACAGCATAGCTGGGCAGGGAACCCAGCAGCTTCCTGTGGGATGGAGGGCTTGCCTTCGCCAAAGCAAAGTCCCTCCACTTCCTCCCTCCATCTCCTGGGCCCTCGCGCGGTCCCCGTCGCCTCTGGGGGGGGGGGGCGACTGGTCCCCTGCTTCCCCTCTGTACTTGGGTTTTCACAAGGCAGCCAGAGTGACCCTGGAAGCACATGCATCTGACCCTGTCCCTTCTCTGCTTCAGACCAGCCGCAGACTTTCCACCAGAGTTGGGGTCCAGTCCAAGCTCCCTTAGCATGGTCCACTGACCCCCATGATGCGGCCCCTGCCTGGCTTCTGCGGGCCACTCAGCCCTTCGCCTCCCTCGCCCGCCCACACAGGCCTGCAGCCGGCCCTGCACTATGCCAAGCTCATTCCGCCTCTGCCAGGAGCGCTGCTCTTCACCTGGTCATACAGGTTTGCTGTGAGCCCTGTCTGGTGCCACCCGACGGTGTGTCTGCCTTCTTCCTCGCTAACACAACTTGAGTTTCGTTCAAGGCCAACCAGCAGTCCCTGCCCCAGCCCCTGGGGGTAAATCTGGATCCGTCTCACGCAGTCACCGTTTAACAGGACATCAGAAGGGGTTTGTTCCGTGGTCTTGGCCTTCTGGCCAACGACTCAAGCTAGGGTAGTTGGGAAGTAGTTGCCCTACATTCTACAGAGAGCCCCGGGGGGCTGGGAACCCTCTCTGGGCCCACGAGCAGGGCAAAACGAGTCTCTGACCCTCTACCAACCAGTATATACAGAGACCAGACCAGAAATGGAATTTTCTGGAAAAGAAGCAGCGGGAGTAGGCAGACATGGGAGGGGAGGCTGAAGAGAGGAGGGGGCGTTCACTTCCAGGCCAAGTGAGAGGCCTCACGGGACCCCGGAGAGACAGGGGCAGGGGGAAAGTGGCCCTTGCTGAGCCGCGGCACCCGGAGGCCGCCCCTGGGCGGCCACCCGAGTGCAGCGTGGGAGGCCAGGTCGGGGCGGTGTTGGCAGGGCCTCTGGGGAGGATGGGGGAACGTGACCTGGGAGCCTTGCTTGCTTCTCAGGGCGCAGGGGAGGGGGCAGCGCAAGGCACCTGCTTTCCCACTTTGGCAGGGCAAGGATGGATGACTTTCTCTGGACGTTTTGGAGGGCGGCAGGCCTCATGCCATCTGAGAGGTCCTCCCCCTGGGGGCAGCCCGTTTGCTGCGGGTGGTAGGAGCTACATGAGGTCAGCCAGATAGAGCTACTCTCAGCAGGAGAATGGACCTTGGAGGGCCACACGGAGCCTCCAGAGACACCACGGAAGGCCCCCCGAGGCAGCCGGTGGGACGGCTTGCCACCCAGAGGCAGTGGGGTTCCCCCAGTATGGACGACTTCAGGCTTCCGACCCTGTCCCTCTAATCCCTTCTGACAGCAGAAGAACCAGAAGGGGAAGGAAGTGGGGAAAGGAGGCCAGGGCGGCCGTGCCCCCTTCACTGGGGGACCCCTCACCAGCAGTCGGTGGCCTTGGGTTTAGGGGCGCCAGGAGGGAAGATGCTGGAGACTGCAGGGAGGTGGGATTTGGGTATAGCCTGGGTTGGACCTTTCCAACCCCAGAAATAGTCACAATTACGAAAGCAGGACTGGGTGTCATAAATGAAAATAAGCGGCAAGTGAAGGGTCCATGGGAAAGGTCATCCATGGGGGCCCGCCGTGGTCCTGTGGCTGCCCACACAGGTCTGTTCCCAGAGGGGGCTGGCGAGGGCCCTGCCGGGGTGGCCCAGCACAAGCGGAACCGGGAAGCTGGCTGGGGGGACGGGAACGTTTTCCTCCTTCTTAAAGGAGACATAAAGAAGGAATGTTCTGGTCTTCCAACATTGGTGTATGAAGATGAGATGCCTGGACTTGTGGTCGCCCATGCATGACCTGAAGACGAACGGTCACCAGGCCAAACATGGCGGGAACCTGGGTCCTTGGCAGGTGGACTGAGCTGCAGAATTATCCAAACTCCAAAGACCACTCAGCCTTGAAACTTGTTATTACATGAGATAATCAACTTTCTCTGTGTTTAAACCACTTTCAGGTGGGTTTTCTCTTCTTGTAGATCGACAGCTTCCCACACAAGGCCCCCACCCCAGTGCTGCTTCCGAGAAGCCTTCCCTGACTACCAGCCCCTTTCCCCCCCGGCCCCAGCTTCCTCTCATCACGCCCCTTTGTCACCATCAGAAATGCTCTTGTTCCTTTCTTGTTCTTTCCTGCCTAAACTCTCTCCGTTGGGGGCCCCTCGACCTTGTTCACTGCAGAAGCCCCCAGAGGGGCTCAGTGAGTGCTGAATGAATGAAGGAAGGAGTGAATGAATGAATGAAGGAGTGAATGAATGAATGAACGGAATCGATCGGGAGGAGCAGGAAACAAGGTCAGAGAGATCAGGAGACATGGGGCATCCCATGGGGCACCCTTGGGTAACATGGAGTCCTTCTGGTTGGGGAGGCCCCTAGAAGACAAGGACTGGTTTTCTTCCATAGACCGAGGGCCTATGGATCTCCCCTCAAAGCCCAAGAGGAGGCTGGGGCCGGGAGGGACACTTGGGTGCAGAAGAAACAAGATCGGACCCCTTCTGGGCACCTGGGACTCTCTAGGCCTGCTCCACAGGCCTCTCGAGCATCCCTGTCCTTAGCCAGAGCTCACCCACCACGCTGTACAACGCCACCATCTTCTGACCTTCGTAGATGTTCATAGGGTTCACCAGGAGCTGAAAGAGACCTGAGGGTGCAGGGTCAAGCCAAAGGTCAAAAGATGGGTCCCACCCCTGACCTCTGCCCACACTCACCCATGGCCAGGAGCCCTCCGGTGCTTGCCCCCAGCAGGAAGGCGGCAATGGGAAACGATCCCGGCTGGCGCTGCAGGAACCGGCTGCAGGGGACAGGCAGCCCCCAGCTCAGGAGCCTCTGCACTGCTGGGGTGGGGGGGAGGCGGCAAACACACTGGGGCCAACAGCCCACTCTTCTGGCTGGGATGGGCTTCATCAGGGTCAGGGGCCTGCAGGGGGAGAGCCTGGGGGGACTTGGGTGGGCGTGGCGGGAGTGGGGAGGACATCCTGAAGGAGGATGGGCGGCTCTGGGGATGCAGGGCAGATGTGAGGGAGAGAAGAGGAAGGGGCTTGGCTGGAGGGGGGCACTGGGGGACCCACGGTGGGGGGAGGCGTGGGGGTCCGAGGGGACAGGCTGGATGAGAGGCCCCGAGGGGCTGAACGGCCCTGGGAAAGGACGGGTTCTCTGTGACTGACTCACTGGTGTGGGGGAGCTTCCTTCTTTCCCCCGTTGCTCTGTCCTGATGAAATGTGCCAGCCATGAGTCAGCTTTGGGGACTCTCTCTCATCCCACAAATGTCCTCAAGGATGTCCTCGGCGCAGAGGTCCGCTTCTGTCCCCTCTGCCGCCCCACAGCCTGGGTGAAGTCTGTGTCTTGCTCCCTCTGCTCTGAGACTTGGGGAAGGAGACTAGCGACCTACGTGCCCTCTCCAGTCCCGCAGCCAGGTCGGGCTCTCCAAGACAGATACAATACAAGCCTCCGGAACCTTAGAATGTGGAGAGGCATTCCGGGAGCCTGGAAGGGCCACGGAACCTGGTGGGCATCTCCTGGAGACGGGCGGACATCGGGTCTCAGCAACCATGCCCAGAGTCACGAAGGACACCGTGCACCCCTTGGGGGCAGAGGAGTCAAGCATGGCTCGGGCTGTGGTCCGCAGCATGGGGGGTTTTGGCCTGGGCTTGTCCCTGGCCACGGCCTACGGGCTCCTGCAGCTGCTGGTGGAAGGACACAGCCCCTGGGGCTGCCTGGTGGGCACCCTCACTCTGGCCGCCTTCCTTAGCCTGGGCATGGGGTTCTCACGCCAGGTCCGGGTCACTGTCCTCTTGTTGCTGCCCCAGGCCTTCGCCAGTGAGCGCGGGGTACCGGGGGGAGGGGGCCCTAGGGCGGGGCCGCTGGAGGGAAATCTTCTGAAAGCTTCTGCGAGAGGCTGTGTGCGAGGCCTGGGCCCTGCGCCCACGGAGCCGTCTCCCCCAGAGCAGGGCCGGACGCTGCTGCTGGTGGCGACCTTCGGGTTGGTGCTACAGGGACCCTGTGCCAACACCCTGCGCAACTTCACCCAGGCCAGCGAGGCCGTGGCCTGTGGGGCCGAGCTGGCCTTGAACCAGACCGCCGAGGTGCTGGAGCGGGCCAAGCAGCCCCTCGTCAGTAAGGCCCCGTGGCCCCCTGCTCGCGCGGTCTGCGGCCCTCCCGCTCCGTCCCTCTGCGGCCGGCGAGGGGCTCCCCCTCCAGGCGCCCGGCCAGACCCCCTCTCCCTGCTCACTGGTCTGCTCCGCTCCCCCGGCGCCTGGCTCCCACACCTCCCGGGTGCAGCCCCCTCTCCGCACCCCACCCCGCAGCAGTGGAGAACCAGCCCCCCAGTGCCCCTGCTCCTGCTTCTCAGGTGCCCTGAACAAGATTAAAGCCATTGCCCGGAAGGCCAAGGAGGTGGCCGACCGGGTCCGCAAGTTCTTTCGGTCCATCATGGATGGTGTGAAGCATGTCGGTCAGCACGTTCAGCATGGCTGGGGTTTTTTTTTTGGGGGGGGCTCAAAATTCACCCTGTCTCTTCACCTCTGCCCCTGTCCGGGACTGGGGCCCCTCCTGGGTGCTGACCAGGCCCCGCTGGATACAGCGCAACCAGGCCCCTGACCACAGGGCTCTCCTGCTCTGGGTGCTGCCCTGGGTTCCCCAAGTCCCTGAAAAGGTGCCGCAGGGCTGCAGGCCTGGGCACCAGCCCCACAGCTGTCCCCAGCCAGGGCCCTGCGGAACGTGTGGTACTGGATCCTGCACATCGGCGACGTGTGCAACGCGGAGCTGGGCAACCCTTACCTCAAGTGCACGCGGGTCTTCGAAGATGCCAAGGACAGCTGCATGCAGGTCATACCACAAGCCTACCACCTGTGCCACGTGCTCTTGCCCTTCAAGCTCGTGCTCTGCGGGCTGGCCAGTGGTGAGAGCCAGGGCTCGCCCCCAGGCCCGGGGGGCCAGCACGTGGGGGGTCCGTTCTCAGGGCTGGGCCCGCTATGGGGCCGGTGGGGGAGACAGAGGAGCCGGTGTGGGGGCTGGGGTAATGGGGGGAAGGTTTGGAGCCAGTGTGGAGGTCAGTGGGAAGAGCGAGAAGCCAGAGGACCCCGGAGGCAGGAGGGGCCATGTGTCTTCGCTTCTCCTGACGCTCGGTCTCTGGGTCCCAGTGGTCCAGGTGTTCTGCGTCATCCCCAAGTACATCCAAACCTTCTTGCGCAAGACCCTCAGCACCCGTGAGTGGCCCCCTCCCAGCCCTGCTGCCCGCAGCCTCCCCTCCTCCTGGCACGGCCTCACCAGGCCGGGAGTGCTCCCAGTCCTGAATGAGAATGCCGAAGCGAGACGACAGGCGCCCGGAAGGGACTCAGGAAAGCGAGGCCCAGCCACGAGGAGGTGCCTCAGCCAAAGCTGGGCTTTAGAGCAGGAGGGGGGAGAGGACCAGGGCCTCCTGTGCCCCCTCCGCCCCCCAGCCCCGGACAGGGCACTGAGGTGGGTGGTGATGGGGGCGGGGGGCTGTGGTGTCAGGCCTGCGGTGGTGACAGCATGGACCGCAGGGGCTTTGTCCCCTCCTCCTCGGGGGGGGTCCTGGCTGGTCTGTGAGCTGTGCCAGGCCCTCCCCCTCCTAACCCTCCTGGCTCCCGGCTCCCCTGCACCTGCTGGCCCCAGCTGTGAGGAACTTAATTAACCGGGTGCGCCGGGAGTTCGAGTTCAACGTGACAGCCACCCACCACTTCTCCGTGGACCTCAACGCCTCTCGGAGCCTGTCCCAGGTGGCCCTGGACCTCCACGAAGCGGTCAGCATGAAGCTGCACCGAGTCCGAGAGGTCCTGGCCCTGATGGGCTACACCACACCTTTGCTGCTCTCCGTCCTCTACCTCCAGTGAGGGGCTGGGGGCTCGGGCTGGGAGCTCGGGCTGGGGGCTCAGGCTGGGGGCTCGGGCTGGGGGCTCAGGCTGGGGGCTCAGGCTGGGGTCTCCGGGCTGAGGGCTCCGGGCTGGGGGCTCGGGCTGGGGGCTCCGGGCTGGGGGCTCGGGCTGGGGGCTCGGGCTGGGGGCTCGGGCTGGGGGCTCCAGCTGGGGGCTCTGGCTGCAAGGTGGCAGCTCATCCCCGTGGCCTCCTGGGAGGCTGGAGTTTGGGGGCAGGGGTGAGGGGTGGGGGCTGGGGAGTCAGTGTGGTCTGGGGTGCTGAGGGGCCTCCCGTGTACCCCACCAGAGCTCTGTTCTACCGGTACTGTTACCTGAACTGGGTCAGTTTCGACAACGTGTACATCACCAGCCGATTCCTGCACATGGAGGCCGTCCGCTCTGAGGCGGGGCTGCCCACGGTGCTGCCACTGAGCGCCCACGAGGCCAGACAGTACATTCGGCCCGGTGAGGGCCCCGAGAACCGAGGACAGAGACGAGGGCCTCCCTCCCTCACAGCCCTGACCCTGGGGAGTCCTCGGTCCTAAAGGGGAACGGGGAGAGCCTCCCAGCACCCAGACACAGAGAGAAGGGAGCCCTGGACATCCGACTTAGGGAAGCATAGGTGTGGAGTGGACGGCAATCAAGAAAGTGGGGTTTTGGGGGTGAGGCCGGAAGTGTGAACGCGCTAGTATAGAGACGCAGTGTGGGGGGCAGGGGGCAGGGATGCCGGGAGGGAGGGTTCCTCTAGCCTCGAAGCCCCTTCCCGCCCTTGACCAGAGGCCTTCACAGCTTCCACAGCAGACGGACAACAAGCTCTGGCTCAGAATGGGGGGCATCCCGCCGGGAGAGTGGGGTAGCATCCTCCTAACCACCCTCCCCCCAGGCTCCGTCTTCCTGTCCCGGTGGGAGCAGATCTTTTATACCCTGGCAATCTTCAGCCTTGCCCGGCAGCTCCTCCTTGTGCTGGTCCTCGTCTTCCTGGACTATGCTGTTTTCTGGGTGCTCGACCTGGCCCGGTACCAGCTGCAGGGGGACGTTGTGGCCCGCAGTGAGTGCCTGAACCTCCTGCAGCAGCCCCCTTGGCCGGCGTCCTCCCCATCCTCCTGGGTCGTGGGGGATCACCTGGAGGTCCCCAAGTCACTGTTACTCATCAGCCCCTGATTTTGCCCCTTCCAACGCTTTGCTCTGTGGGGGACCCCGTGTCCACGCCATGGCTGTAGCGTAGAGTAGTTATGGGATCTGGACTTGGACTGGCTCCACCCCAGCCACACCCTCTGCGAGGTGGTAACTCCGGCCGTTCCCGAGCCCCCAGAGCTTCAGTCTCCTCAGCTGAGCTGGGATGCTGGCCGCAGCCCCCCCGGGTCGCTCTAAGGGGCACATGACACCACGTGTGGGAGTGCCCGGTCGGCCGTTGCCGGCATGCCGTAGACCACAGAATATAGTTAACCTCATCCTGGGCACCTGGGTGGCTCAGTTGGTTAAGCGACTGCCTTCGGCTCAGGTCATGATCCTGGAGTCCCGGGATCGAGTCCCGCATCAGGCTCCCTGCTCGGCGGGGGGTCTGCTTCTCCCTCTGACCCTCCCCCCCTCATGCTCTCTCTCTCTCTCTCATGCTCTCTCTCAAATAAATAAATAAAACCTTAAAAAAAAAAAGAATTGCAAAAAAATAATTAACCTCATCCTGTGTCCCAGAGGTCCAACAGAAAAAGTCAGAAATGCCCAACACGATCCATAAGGCAGTCAGTCCAGTGCCTGCTACACGCTGGACCCCGGACACATTAGCAAAGGCTTTTTTGAAAGCAAATGCTTCCGGGCAGTCGTGGAGGCAGGTGATGGACTCACGGACCACCCAGGCCGTCTCAGAGAGGGTCCTGGGGGCCAAGGGCTTGGTGAGGCCCTGGGGCATCAGAGGCCCCCGGGTGGAAGGACGGGCCACCTCTCCGTGCTGCCCCCGGCAGGGCCCCTCACAGACCGCCTTTGTGCCAGGCCCCGTGTTACTGTCCATAACCGTGGAGGGCGCTGGCTACACCGGGAAGATTTACCGGGACCTGGTGTCTGCGTTTGATGTCCTGCAGCAAAGCAACATCAGCATCTTGTCCCAGCGCTGCCTGCTGCACCCCTCGGAGCCCAGCACCACCGGTTACGTCGTCATCGGTACCGACCTCGCCCCTGAGGGCGGGCGGAGGGGGGCTAGGCACCGGTCAGGGCGTGAGGGGAGCAGGCCGGCGCCTTGCGCCCCCAGAGCTCACTCACGGCACCTGCCGCGCCCCAGGCGTTATGCTCGGCCTCTGCTTCTTTGTTACGCTGTCCGGCAGCTACGTCAGTCGGCTGCGGAGGGTCATCTGTGCGTCCTACTACCCATCGCGGGAGCAGGTGAGCGTCCAGGCCAGGCGCTGAGCCCGCCGCTGTCTGTCTTGGTTTGGGGGAGCTTAGAGTCCTCAACAGCCAGTCCTCCCTCCTCTGGCTGAACTACCCGGACTGCCGGTCTCTGGGCCCCAGATGGGGCTGGGGAATGGCGCCTCTTGGGGCAGGGTTTGCTGAGAGGGAGCTTGCCCCCAGAGTTTTGTTAAGAGCACGGGGGACGGAGCCCATGTTGGCACGTTGAGGTGTGAATGGAAACTCAGCAGCTGTGCTCATTCACGAATCATTTCCTGAGCATCTAGTGTAGGACCCCCGGACGCCAGGCTGAAGCAGATGGTCTGGGGCTCACGGCCTCAAGGCAGGCCAGACAGGCTTTTAACAGGATTTTACAATTACGAAGTCTTTTTACAAAGGAATGAATAAAGTGCTATGAACACCTAGGGGAGAGAATAGGTCACCCCACCTAGGGGAACCCAGGGGCTTCCCAAAGGAAGGGGCATTTGAGCCAAGCCTGGAGGGATTCATAGGTGTGGACAGCAGGCAAAGGTAGGGAATGGGGATGGTGGCAGAGGGCATTCCAGGTGGATGAGACGGGGTCAAGGGGATCCCAGCCCCGATCCCCCCCTCCACCAGGAGAGGATCACCTACCTCTACAACCTACTTCTGAGCCGCCGAACCAGTCTGCCGGCGACCGTGCACCGAGCAGCGAGGCGGCGGGCAGCTGACCAGGGTCGCACGAGTGTCCTTCAGCTGCTGGCCGGGCGGTGAGCCCACTGTCCTCCCTTAGAGAAGGGGGGCAAGCGGGCACAGAAAAAGAGCCGGGAGTCAGAATGGATCACTGTCCCTCCTAAGTGCCCAGAAGTTTGGCCGAAGAGGGTGCCCATTCCATGCGATCCACGGATGGAGAGGGAGGCTTGGGGAGAGAATTCCGGGCGGTGGGGAGTGGGGGGACAGGCGGGCAGGACACAGAGCTTGCTGCTACAGACAGAGGGCTGGAGGCCAGGCTGCAGGAGGGCCTGCCCCTGCTGGAGGCTGGTGTTGGGTGTGGGGTCCCCTGGCGGCTCAGCGTCTGGGGCCCCTCCCAGGTGCCCCTGTCTGGGCCCGGTGGTCAGCCACTTCTGGCAGCTCCAGGATCACTGTCTGGGCTGTGGGCGGCCCCACGACCAGGAGGACACGGAGGACTTTGTGTCCTGCAGTACCCCGGGCTGCCGAGGTGAGACCCTGGGGGTGGGCCTCTCCCTGCGGGGACTCCCCACGCTCGCGTGTGACAGTCGGCTGTGGTCCTTCCTCTGGGGGCTTCTGGAACTCACCTTTTGGGCCCCTCCCTTCATTACTACGCATGTTCTCGTGTACAGAGAACCGTGGGGAGCTCTTCTTCCCCGTGTTCGCCTTAATTCTCCCGGTGGTCGCAACTGGTGGTCCGCGGCTTGCCCCTCCACGAGGACGGTCTCCCCAGGGCTGGTGGCGGGGGAGCTCGGTGGCTGGGTGGGCTAGCTCAACCGCCCCTCCTGCCCTCCTGGCGCTTTGCAGGCCTCTTCTGCTCCACCTGTTTCCGTCTCCTGGACAACACCTGCTCGGTGTGCGCGGCTCCCCTCTCCCAGCAGGGGGGCCTGGACCTGGAGCTGTGAGTCTGCAGTGAGGTGGGGTGGCCGTGGTCCGGGCGGGCCTGACAGGAGGCTCCCGCAGGGACTCCAGTGACGAGGAGGGCCCCCGGCTGTGGCTGGCGGCCGCTCGGCGGAAGGCCCCAGAGCAGGAGCGGTTACTGCGGCAGCAGCTGCAGGAGGCCCTGGGCAGGACCCTCCCTTCGGAGTCCAGCCCCGAGGCCAGGTGAGCGGAGAGCAGGACGTGGGCCCGGAGGCCCGAGCCTGTCTGTCACGTGTACCGCGGGCTCCTGGGGTGCCGGGCCCTCTGCTAGAGCTGGGGGCAGGGGAAGGGCAGGGCGGGAGGGAGATTCGTCTAGCTCCTGTCCTGGAGGAGCCCACCAAGTGGGGGGTAATCGCAGCGCGCAGGGGTCCCCGTCCATGACAGCAGCAGGCCAGGGCAGGCAGTGGACAGACGCCGGGTTTGGGACGGGGCTGAATTAATGAAGGCTTCAGGGACAGGTGAAAGAAGAGGTGGGTTCGGGGGCAACCTGGGTGTCCGTTGGGCTGAGGGGCAGAGGAGAGCATTCGGGGGGGGCGGGGCCGGGGGTGGTCTGGAGAATGGGAGCTGTTTGGGAGGCTGTGTGTGTCTGTCCGCTGAAGTCAAGCGCGCTGGGAGATGAGCTGGGAAGTCAAGGGGCGGGAGCTAGCTGAGTGCCCTACTGGCCGTCTGAAGATCCCTGGGAAATGGACACATTCTTAGGTGTCTTCTAAGACAGTGAGCTAGGAAGGAAGTGAGAAGTTGGTGTGGCCTCAGGACGGAGGTGCTGAGGATGGGGGGGACCGGGTATGCTTGGGACTGCGGGGTGCTGGTGGAGAGGAAGAACAGGTTCTGGGGAAAGAGGAATGTCTCGGTTGGAGAGCTTTGGGGGATCTGTAGGGAAGCCAGCTGGAGATGCCCAGGGGCCAGTTACAAAAGGCCTGGGCTCTGGGCCTGTGGTGCCAGGGTTGAGTTATTACAGGCTGTAGGGGAGAGGGGGGTGACGACAGGGCAGGAGAGGTGAAGGGGAAGCAGCGCGACCCTGAGGGGCTCAGGCACAAACCAGCGAGGCTGGAGCAGGCGGGAGCCACGCACTGTCATGCTGAGAGATGGCCGAGGAGGAGGGGGACAAGGCCTGGCCAGTGAGTGTGGCGGCTGAGAGGTCACTGGAGTGGCTGTGGGAACATTTCTCGTGGTCCCAGGCAAGCCCAAACGAGACCAGACCATAATGCTTTGAAGGCTGATGGGTAGACAAGACTCAGAAAGAAAGAGTACCTGGCTCCATATCACGGCCGTGGCCATGAGAAGCTTGATCATTCTCTTTGCAAATGTAACTGCTGGAATTAAAAAAGGAAGCTTGCCGGTGAAGAGGAGGGGGTTAGCACCACCCAGCAGAAGCAGAGCTTGCCGGGAGCCAGCGCGAAAGATGTAGGGTCACCCAAGGACAGGGAGAGCTGGGCCTGTGGTAGGTGAAAGAGGGGCACCCGAGGGATGGGGTCTGGGCCAGGTGGCCAGGCTGGCCTTGGGGAGAGCGGCGTTCCTCTGAGCAGAGTGAGCCCCTTCCAGTCTGGCACCAGGCTTTTCCCTGGGGGGGTCAGAGGGAAGGGGGTCCTGCTGGGAGTGCGAAGAAGGGTTTGGGAGTGGAAGAAAGGTGTCTAGGAGTGGGTCTGGGGGGGCAAAACACCTGCCTTGGGAGGCTGGGAAGCAGCTAGCTGGGGAGTGAAGGGACTGGCCGGTGGTGTGAAAGGCTCAGATGACAGGTGAACCACGACCTGTCACGGCTGACTCCAGGAACGGTGCTGGTGCAGCTTTCTTCAGGAACAGTGGCACCATGAATGGGGCTCGAGGGTTGAAGTCTCCCTCTGGGTGGATTGAGGGAAGGACAAGATGGGGAGAGAACTGGGGTGTCATCCGTAAGAGTGTTTGATATGACTGGCCTTGGGGCAGAAAGAGGGCTGACACCCGGGGAAGTCCAGGGTCTCTGTCCCCTGAGGTGTTAGAGCAGGGTTAGTGGTCAGGAGGGACACAGAATGGGTCATGGTCACGGAAAATTCTGGGATAAATCCAGAGGGTGGCCAAGATTGGGGCGGGGTGTCCCAGTAGGAGCAGAGGCAGAGGGCTTTATGGCCAGGGAGGTCAAGGATCGGATCACAAGGCCAGAGAGGTGAGGGGGTGTGGCAGGTATCTGGGGAGATAGCTGTGGCCCCGGGGGGTGGAGTGCAGCTGCCAGGGCCTTTACAATATGCCACGTACCAGTGGGTTTGAGAAAGACAAGCAGCATCCACTTGGAAGGCCTGCATACAAACTGCAGTGGGCACATGCTGGTGTGAATGGGGCAGTGGGGAGGGATGAGCAGAGGGCACATGCTGGTGTGAATGCGGCACGGAGGAGGGATGAGTGGAGGGCACATGCTGGTGTGAATGGGGCAGTGGGGAGGGATGAGCGGAGCGCACATGCTGGTGTGAATGGGGCGGGGGGGAGGGATGAGCAGAGGGCACATGCTGGTGTGAATGGGGCAGTGGGGAGGGATGAGCGGAGGGCACATGCTGGTGTGAATGGGGTGGGGGGGAGGGATGAGGGCACATGCTGGTGTGAATGGGGCAGTGGGGAGGGATGAGCAGAGGGCACAGGCTGGTGTGAATGGGGCAGTAGGGAGGGATGAGTGGAGAGCACATGCTGGTGTGAATGGGGCAGTGGGGAGGGATGAGTGGAGGGCACAGGCTGGTGTGAATGGGGTGGGGGGGAGGGATGAGGGCGCATGCTGGTGTGAATGGGGTGGGGGGGAGGGATGAGGGCACATGCTGGTGTGAATGGGGCAGTGGGGAGGGATGAGCGGAGGGCACATGCTGGTGTGAATGGGGCAGTAGGGAGGGATGAGCTGAGGGCACATGCTGGTGTGAATGGGGCAGTGGGGAGGGATGAGCGGAGCGCACATGCTGGTGTGAATGGGGCGGGGGGGAGGGATGAGCAGAGGGCACATGCTGGTGTGAATGGGGCAGTAGGGAGGGATGAGCGGAGCGCATATGCTGGTGTGAACGGGGCGGGGGGGAGCAATGAGCAGAGGGCACATGCTGGTGTGAATGGGGCAGTGGGGAGGGATGAGCAGAGGGCACATGCTGGTGTGAATGGGGTGGGGGGGAGGGATGAGGGCACATGCTGGTGTGAATGGGGTGGGGGGGAGGGATGAGTGGAGGGCACATGCTGGTGTGAATGGGGCAGTGGGGAGAGATGAGCGGAGGGCACATGCTGGTGTGAATGGGGCAGTAGGGAGGGATGAGTGGAGGGCACATGCTGGTGTGAATGGGGCAGTGGGGAGGGATGAGCAGAGCGCACATGCTGGTGTGAATGGGGTGGGGGGGAGGGATGAGCGGAGGGCACATGCTGGTGTGAATGGGGCGGGGGGAGCGATGAGCTGAGGAGTCGGAGGGGAAGTGAAGCTTTATTTTCAGAGGTTCCTGAGGGCTCACTGAAATTAAAGCAGGGTCGTGGGGTTGGGGGAGGCTTGACCCCGAGCTGGTAGGTATACCATGGTACTGCCCTTACCAGCCATGTGACCTTGGGCAAGTGACCGCCCATTGGTCCCTCAGCATGAGCCTAAAACTGGGGGCTCTCCAGCCACTGAGCTGGCATGCCGTGGGCCGTGGGAGCAGAGGAGGTTGGTAAATCTGGACAGGGCAGGAATGCAGCTGTGCAAACAGCCCCGCGGACCGTGCCACTCCCTTGCTCTCCTCACTAGTGACCTGGATGAGGAGAAGGGGCCTCGGCAGAGGACACACAGGTAGCAGCCCCTACCTGAGGCCCAGTCTTTGATCCCCACCACACCTTGGCCTCAAGAATCCTCTGCCCCCAAAGCAGTCCCCTTTCAGCTTCAGAAACTCAGCCTCTGTCTCTTCTCTCCCTCTCCTGATCCCTCCCACCTACCCCCCAAATAAAGGAACCAAAGGCAGACACAAGTGTGAATCTTAAATTATTATTTCTTCCTGTCGCTTACACCCAAGGTGGGGGCAGGGGAAGAGGAGGGGAAGAGGAGAGGGGGGCATTGCCTCCCCCCCTAAGGCACTGAGTGGAGAAGCCGCAAGGGGGGAGGGGGGAGGTCACATTGTCCTCACTCTGGGGCTAGGCCCCAGGTCTCCCCAGCCCTGAGCTCCCCCATCACCTGAAATGCTAAGATGAGGCCCAGGGCAACCCGACCTCCCCCAACCCCAATATATTACATCATTACTTTTTAAATAGATACAGGGACTGGTCCCGCTACCCCCTCCCTGTGACACCCCCCTCACTATTGGGGGTACCTGGGCAGCTGTGCAAATGGGCATGAGGGCGCACGGGGGGGGGGGGGGGGGGAAGGGAGAGCACCGGGCCCCTTAACCTGCCCCTTTTAAGGAGGGGGAGGGGCCGCCAGGCCAGGGAGGGGAAATAGTGCAAGGCAGAGCCCAGGCCGCAACGGGGGGGCCAGCACCCAGCGAGGGAGGGGGGCAGATACCCCCACCCCCAGCAGAATTGGGTAGTTAAAAATCTGAAACTAGATTTCAACAAGACCAACAGAAGAGGCTATGTACAGAACCGGGGTGGACTCAATCCTAAAGGAAGAGCGAGGGGATTACTCTCCGCGACCCAACGGACGGCCCGGCCGGCAAGGGACCCCCCCCCATCTCCCCGCCCCTTCCGCGCTTTCCCGCTGGAGCGCTCGCTGCCCCGGCGCCCGCGGCTCGCTGGAGCGGCCGCCAGGGGGCGCCCGCCCGCGCGCTCCGCGGGCCCGCAGCCCCTCACCTCGTCCCCCAGCCCGCGCCGCGCCAGCCCGGGGGCGGCGTGAGTCAGGGGCGGCCCGAGTCAGGGGCGGCCCGGCGGCGGCTCCGGCTCGCACCTGGGCGGGAGGAGGAGAGGAGGGTAGGAGCCACCCGGCCCGCCCTGCCCTCTGGCCCCGGGGAGGGAGCGGCGGGAACAAGACATTCCCTGCCCGGGGACGCGGGAGGGGAGGGCAGGGCCGGGGCGGAGAGCCGAGCGGAGCGGGCCCCTCCCGCTGCCCCCAGGGGCGGGCGAGCCACTCCGGCCACCCCGCCCCCTTCTCCTCCAGGACCCCGTGACTCAGCGCTCGGAGCCTGGCGGGGGGTGGGTGGGGTGGGGTGGGGTGGGGTGGGGTGGGGGTGGGGGGGGCGCGAGGATGGCTCCTTCCAGCAGGCCCAGTCCCCCAGGCTTTCCAGCTTCTACCTCGCTCTCCCCCACCTACCCTTCCTTTGCCGCCCCCCTTTGCATAATTCACTGCCAGGAAAAGGGAACAGAAAGCAGGAAGGAGGGGTCTCAGAAGGGAAGGGAGGGGCTGTCCTTCACCCCCGGGCACAGCCAAACCCCTGGGGGCATGGGGGCGGGGCGAGGCTTTGGTCCCAAGCCCCTCACCCCCTAGAAACCCGCATAGCCGAAGAGGGACCCCACAAATCAGAAATACATTATTGCTTCTACTCCCCAGGAGCAGCCGGGGACAGGGACCCCACCTTTACAACAAACAGAGCTGTAAATAGAGACATACTATCATGTATCACTCCTTGGGAGATCACCCCAATCTGGGGAGCCTCGAACCCCAAACCTTCTCAGCTTGGAACTGGAATGAGGGCTCTGGGGGGAGGGGGCGGACTGCTGAAGCCAGGGAGGCCCAGCGCCCTGACCCCAGCTCTGCCTGTCCCGCGGACTCCCACCGCTTGGCGTGGGCGCCCGGCCTCGCGCCGCTCCAGCCCGGCCCCTCGGCCTCTTTAAGAGGACTCCATGGCACCCTCAGCCTGAGGCGTCCTGGGCGCTCCCTCCTCCTCGTCGTCATCAGGGGGCCCCAGGGTGGACACCGGGGGCCCAGTAGGGGCTGACTGCTCCCAGAATCGAGCCAGAGACAGGCGGAAGGTGTCCAAGTGGCCGTTGGAGAGGTCGAGGCCAGCAGGGGACGGGGTGGCGGCAGAGGGCGGCGGGTAGTGGGGTGGTGCATCGTCCTTGCGGCGCCGCCGGGTGCGCACCTCCAGGCAGTTCTGGCCCTTGAGGTGGCGCTGCAGGTGGTCCTCCTTGGCGAAAGCCTTGTGGCACAGGTGGCACTCGTAGGGCCGGTCGCCCGTGTGCAGGTGCATGTGGTTCTTGAGGTCATAGCTGTGCAGGAAGCGGGCTGGGCAGTGCGGGCACGAGTAGGGTCGCTCTCCTGTGTGCTTCCGCATGTGGATCTTCAGCTTGTCGTTCCTGGCCGCGCAGGGGGTGGGGCACAGGAGCCCGTCAGGCCCGGGACCGCCCCACTCCCACTGGGACCACCACCCCACCCCCCCGCCCCCGCCAGGCTCCCGGCCCTCGTGGACTTCCCCCGCTTAGGTGGGCCCAGCCTCCAACCCCAAAGCTTTCCTGCGCCAAACCCACCTCCCTCGCCTTTCTTTTTCCCGGGCCTCCCAATTTTGGTGTCTCTGGGAACCTCCACACCCTCAGTTCTTCCAGGACCACCTGCCTCCCTCCCCACCGACCTGGCCCCTACTGGGTCCCTTCCCCCCCCTTCCCCCCCTGCCCCCCCCACTCACCGGGTGAAGCGGACTCCGCAGACTTCACAGGCGAAGGGCTTCTCACCCGTGTGGGTCCTCATGTGGCGTGGCAGTTTGCCTGCCCCGTGGATGATCTTGTGGCAGACAGGGCACTCCTGGGGCATCTGGGAGCGGCGCTTGCGCACCAGCTTGTCCTGGCCGTCCAGGCCTGGTGCCAGAGCATCCTGGTGCAGCGAACTCAGGTAGGCCATCAGGTCGGGATCAATGGCGTCCTCGTCTGAGCCCAGCTCCTCTGGGGATAGTGGGGGCCCACCTCCCTGCGCCATCCCGTAGGCAGAAGGGTACACCAGCTCCTCTTCTTCTTCCTCACCCTCGTAGGGCTCGTAAGTCAGGGGCCCCTCGGGGGGTGAAGCAGTCCCCGCTGGAGGGCTGTAGCTGTCCCCCAGCCCGCTGCCCGCTCCGCTGCCCACTCTGGCCGCCACGTCCTCCTCCTCGTAGGTCAAGGGATGGGCAGGCACCGTGGGCGCCTCGGGCACTAAGTGGTTCGCCCGGGCCCCCTTGGTCTGCAGGAAAGCTTTTCGGGGCTTGCGGCTGCGGCGGGCGACCGGCCGAGGGGGCGGCGGGGGCGGGGGCGGGAGGGGCCCCTGGGGCGGGCTGTCTTCTCCGTTGGGAACTCCGGAGGCCGAGGCCGTGGCCGTGGCGAAGGCCTCCAGGTACTGGCGGGCTCGCTCACAGTCGTCCTCGTCGGGGCTGGGAGCCTCCAGGCCGCTGCCCTGCAGGATCTCCACGCAGGCGGCGATGACGCACGGGATCTCCAGCAGCCGCGCGGCCTGCAGCACGGCGGGCATGTTGGCGCTGCTGGTGGTCAGCGTGGCCGTGTAGGCGAACTCCAGCAGGGCGCCCAGCGCCTCGGGCCCCACGAAGTCCAGCTCGCACACGCCGGCGCCCCCCGCGGCCGCCGCGCCGCCCCCCGCCCCCACCACCGCCCCGCCGCCGCCCTCGGTGAAGAGCTTCTTGAAGTAGTGGCTGCAGGCGGCCAGCACCGCCCGATGGGTGCGGTATTCGAGGCCCTGCGTCCGGATGGTGAGGTCGCAGAGGTGGCCCAGCTGCCGCTGCTCATTGAGGCAGCTCAGGAGCTCACTGCTGTGGTCTGGGAATGGGATCCCGATGAGGTCGTCCTCAGGGCTCCCCATCTTCTCCTGCAGGGTGGAGAAGAGGGACAGGTGAAGGGCGCTCAGCTCTGTGCGGGGCGCCGGCATCGGCCCACACTTCCTGACCCAGGAGACTCTCCTAAGTGCTTTACACCCAGGTGATCTTCCAGAACCTTCTGAAGGACTGATTAGCAGCCGTCTCACAGACAGGGAAGCCAGGGCGCAGACAGGGGCAGCGACTTTGCAAGTGAGGTGCAGAAAGGCGTTCAAACCCAGGCCGTGGGCCCACGGTCACGTTCCCACCTGCTCTGCACAGTCCCGCCTGCCTCTGGAGCACCGACTTGCTGAGCCTTTGCTGGAGGCCTGCCCGCTTCGCCCGCCCCACTCCCCATGCCTTGGGAGGGATACTGGGGTCCTGGCCCAGGCTTCACGAAGGACTCAGGGCTCAATCATCTGAGAACTGGGGTGACAGCCTCTGACGGAGCCTCCCCACAGCTAGAGAGGCCAAGGACAGGGTTGGGATTACACTGGACCAAGGCATGCTCTGGGCCTGGCCAGGTACTTTAACCCAAGTTACCCCCACAAAGGGCTTGGTGCTCTGTAAAAGGCTATGCAAACTCACCAGGCAGCTTCGCAGCACCTTCACCTTCACCCTCCTGCTCCTCCCCTCCCCCACCTACTAAAAGTTCATCTCCCCTTTTAGATTCCACCCCCCCCAGGCCAAAAGGGAAACACAGCTCCCAGCATCCCTCCCCCCACATCCTCCCCTCCCCCAGGGGGCCAAGGAGCAGCCACCCTTTGCTGGGGTGTCGTGGGCTGGCTCGGGTGCTTCCTGCCCCACACAGATAAGCATCGTCCCGTCCCCGCCCCCTCCCCCCACTGCCAATAGAGGCCAAGTTGCAATCCCACCCCTCCCCACTGCAGCTACCACCAGCACCTCTCCCTCCCTATTCGTGGCCAGTTGGGAGAGGGCCCCTCTCCAGCAGGTTGTCTTGTACCCGCTGTGCTCTCCCCTCCAAGGCAGAAGCTGCAGCCCCCCCAAGGCTGGTGGAGGGGCAGGAGGGCGGTAGGTGGGCCTGGCCTGGAAGTGGGGAGGGCTGCTTGAGTCCCGGGTCGGCTGCTGGATGACCTTGGGCCAGTCCCTTCTGTCTGTGCATCCTTTTCCTCAGCTGTACAAGGAGTGGGTGGGAGTAGAGGTCCCAAGAGCTCAGCCCTCCGGCCCTGACATTGGGTGTGGGTCTGAAGCAAGTGGAGACAGAGTTGGGGCCTGGAAAGAGCAGGGCTCTGGAGTCAGCCGGGCTTGAGTCTGAACCCTCCCTCTGTGGCTGACTAGCTCGGTGACTGGAAACACATGAGCTGGTCTCTGAGCCTCCTTCCTAGTCTATGGTACGGGATCATTCCACTGGACCTGCAGGCTTGTAGGCTGGCAGTGGGGGTACATGAGACCACGTGTGGGGGCCCAATAAACATTCTGGCCTTGGGAGGGAGAAACAAGGCCTCGCCCAGGGGCAGATTCCACTACACAAATGGCCTCTGCTGGGAAACTGCTTGGGTCTCCCTCCCTCAAATCACCCCAAAGAGTCAGGTTACTACTAGCTACATGACCTTGGATCAGTCACTTCCTTTCCCCAGGAGGCTGGTTTCCTCCTCTGTAATATTAAAGGCTGACCTACATGGTTCTTAGGGCGGGTCCCGCTGACCCTGGTCAGGGTCTTCTTCACTACTCCCAACAGCCGCTCAGTCCGCAGACGTTGAGGGAAAAGGTTTTTTCAGGGAGCTGGGGGAGTCAAGGGCCACAGATTTCCCCTTTAGAGCACAAGAACCGCATTGTCTCTGCCTGCCTCCCAGCCTGTCACCTTCACCGTGTCGCCGGGACTCCTGCAACGGGCGCCCTCCGGAAGCAGCACCCACGTGTCTCCCCTTTCCTGGACAGACACCCAGATGCCCTCAGCAGGCCCCCTGCTCCCACCTGGAGTCCCCATATCGCTTCCCCGCCTGGGAGCAATCCCAGTTCCCTTTGGTTCTCTGGCCTGCACTTGACAAACAGAGCAAGTGGCAAATGGCCCCAGGACTTAGGAACAAACAAAAAGCGGGTGGGCACCCTCCTGGGCCCAGGCAGATCCCGTCCCTCCTGAGGGGGATGGGTGGGGCCGTCCTCGCCGTCCATTGGCCTGGAGCTGGGCACCCGCAGGCACGTGGCTTGCCCCATCCCTCTCCCTCCTTCCCTCCCCACCCCACCCATTCCTGCTGCTAAGCCCGCCTTCTTTCTCCCACCCCAGGGCCGGTCTCCGCGGCAACTTGGCGTGGCAGGGTGCTGATTGGCTGACCCTGCTGTCAGGTCACAGGCTCAGGCTGGTTCACCACGCAACTCACACAGGGCGCTTGGGCAAGGGTGGGTGTTTAACCCCTTAGGCCCAACTCCAATGCCCATGGCCACGAGGTAGCAACGAAGGAGGGGAGAGGCAGAGGGCACACGTAGGAAGGGGAGGTGTTCTTAAGGTTCTCTAGCTTCTGGAAAACTCCCCCAGCCCTTACCCAGGGCTCTGGCGCCCATGCCAACTTAGGTGCCACATGGAACGATGCTGGTGCCAACCAGGCTAAGGGGGCACTCCTAGCCCCATCATCCAGGGGGGTGGGGCGCCAGTGCCAGGGTGCGCACCCCACCTCGGGCACCCTTCCCACATCTGCATCCCAAAGAGCCCAGCCCCCGACGCCCCATGAGGGCGGCCCATCCGCACCCAGCCTGGCATGCCCCCTCTTGCTAAGGCCTCGTGGGCATGGGTGTGTGTGGTGGTGGGGGGGCAGCTGTGCCAGGGAACCAGGCAAGGTCTGTTTGGTCTGTTTGCCTGGTAGGGGGAAGAACTGGGGGCCCCGCCCCGTCGCTCCCCCTTTCCCGCCACCCCCCCAGGCTCCCCTCACTGTCAGGCCTGCTAGACCGGCCAAGCAGGTGGGCAGCTCTCTTGAAACTGGGCCCTGAGTCAAGCCTGCCCCATCTCTGGTGGGGGGAAGACTCTGGGGCGAGAAAGGTAGGAGGGGGGCAAAGGTAGGAGCCGCTATCCCCTAACCCCTCAGTGCCCTAGGGCACCTGCCGGGGTGTGTCCACCACCAAGAACCAAAAGGTGGAGAACACTGGCCCTGACTTGGAAGGGAAAAGGAGCCTGCAGTCTTTCCAGGTGCTGACCGCAGGCAGTGTCCAGAGCAGGGCTGGGGGTGCCAGGGCCATGACACAGGGATACAGCAGGGATATGGGCCCCCAAGGGGCAGATGAGTGAAGCTGGCCCCCCTTCCCCACACCCTGGGGATTAGGGGAGTGAGGCTTAGTGTGGGGGGCAGCGGGCGGAACCAGGATTAGCGGCCGAGAAAATAGATATGGGGCTGACACAGTCACAGAGACACCCCCCCACACACACCAAAGGCTTCTCCAGGTGCAGCCGCTCGGATGTCCCTATGACATCCTCCTCCATGGCGATGGAGGCCTGGGGCACTTCCCAGTGCCCACCCCCCACTTTGGCTGGCCACCCTCCCTTACTTCTTTCTCCTTTCTGTCCCCCACCCCCACCCCAACTCCAGCCTCAGGTTCTCTTCCTGTTTTTTTGGAACTAAGTTTGCACGCAGCCAGGGCTTTGGCCTGTGGCTGGACCAGGGGGGTGGGGAAGTCGGACAGTGGGTCCAAAGTCCTCAGGGACCCAGGAATCTTAGCTCCCCAATTTCTCCTACCCTTCCCAGGGCCTCTGGAGCCCAGGCACTGGAGTCAGCTGGACTGCCCAGTTGGGAAGGCAGGATGCGGGGCTGAGGAAGTCCCCTGGAGGATGGTATCAGCTTAGAAGGCTAGGCCCCCAGCCAAGGGATGCCCTGGCATGTTCTGGGCCCCTGGGTCCGCACCCCAGCCCCTCCGAGCGAGTGCGTGCCCTGCCCATCCCCCACATGCCGCTTCCCCCCCTCCTAACCTCACCACCCCCAGCACTCACACTTCCTGGGGGCCAGGCGGGGAAGGGAGACCGCAAGCCACGAAGGGGGAAGGAGGCCAGGGGAGTTGGCTGCTTCCCGGTGCTGAGGGGGTTAAGCCTCTCCTCCCTCAAAATCCCCAATTCCTGGTGCTCCCCGAAATGAGGGAGATCTTAGTGGCGCTCCACATTCTCTGTCCCTGACACCTGCCCTAGCCCCGGCACTCTCCCCTCCACTGCAGGCTGCACTGGGGGGTGTGAGGGAAGATGGCAGAGGAGGTAAGGGGGGCAACTCCCTTCCCCAGCCTTCCTCCTTCACCTTTGGGGACCCCTGCCCGGCAGCCACTCTCCATTCCTGGCCCCCATCCTTGGTCTCCTCTTCCCGTCCCCTTGCTTGGCCCACCCTGTGCCCTCTCCACAAAAAAGCATCTTTTGCTTTTCTTCCTTCAGCCTTGGCCAGCCTCCTGCCTCGTCCGCCCTAGGCATCCGTGGCCCTTGTCCCCCAGGTGCCGCCTTGCCCTCTCCTTTCTTTTCCCTCAGGTCTCCACTCCAGGCTCTCCAGCTTCCTCCATTCCACCCTGCTCCCAGCATCCATTCTCTTCTCCCCTGGCTGGCGGGTAGAGAGAGGGGCCTGAGGAATCAAATCGAGGTGCCAGGCCTGCCTTCCAAGGCCTGGTCTTGCCATGGGATGGCCACATTCAGGGCACCCATGCCACCCTTCTGGAAGAAGCACAGGATCGAAATCTGGGGGCCAGTTGGGGAGGATGGGTGGTGGTGGGGCGGGGGCTGGTGCGGAGACAGCGGATGTGGGGTGGGGAGGGGAGGACAACCTAGGCCTCTCTGCCCGTCAGAATTTCCAGCCCTGGAGCTGCTGGGCTTTCCCCAGAGGGTACCCACCCTGGGCCAGGCAACTGTGCACCTGGACAGACCCCGGCCATCAGGGTTCCCAGCGGGATCTGCCTGGGCAATGCCAGCTCCCCTTAGGGCCTGAGGAGACGGCACAAGGTGCCAGGGTCTGCCCTGTGCCCACCCCCTCCCCCCAGCCTAGCGTCTCGGGCTGGGTAACCGAGCCGGCTGGTAACCCCACACCCGCCAAGCCGCGGGCAGAAACCTGAGCCCCCCAGCCCCAGAGGACACCCCAGCCCGATCCCCGGAGCCCGGCTCCCTGCCAGCCTGTCTAACCTCCTGTCCTGGCCCAGCAATCCTTCGGCTCCTATAGGCCCCTTCTGCGCCCCTGTCCTCCTGGGGCCCCTGAGTGCTGAAGCTTCCCGGCACTCCAGCTCCTCGGACCCTCAGCTCCCTCAACCTTCCCGGGGAAGTTTGGACACCCTCTTCCTAGCCTGTTTTTCAGTCCCTCTCTGACCCTTGGCCAATTCTAGGCCTCCAAGCCTCCCCTGGGGCCTAATCTCCCAAGCCAGAGCAGAGCCTACTCACCTGAACGCTGAGGGGCCTTGCCGGCAACTCCTCTTGGCCCCTGGGGGGAGCAGGTTGGAAGGGGTGGGGGAGGGCTGGGCTGGGGGGGGGGAGGTGGGGTGGCTGTTCCCCGCTCCAGCTCCCTCCTTCAAAGGGGCCGCCCACGACCTGGCCCAGCCCCTCCCCCCTGCAGCCTTAACCCTCTGGGTGCTGTCCCCCCTCCCCCCAGCTTGGAGGGAGGGGTTACCAGAGGGCTGGCAGCGTGGGAGAGGGCCTAAAGTCTCTGCCTGTGGTGCCCGAAGCCCCAGCTGTACCCACCCCCGCTCGTCCTTACTCAGTCCTGAAAGGGGAAAAAGGTGAGTGTAGGCAAGGTAGGAGCTGGGACAGTCCAGGAGGACAGAGGTGAGGAGGAGCCTCGGGAGAGGCTGCTGGAGGTGGGACCAGGAGAAGGAAGAAGGGAGGGGAGGGGACAGGAGGCGGCAGTGGCCAGAAGAGGGAGGAGGGGAAACCCTGGACAGACAGTGCCCAGGGCTGACAGGTGCCCAGGTCCCAGCCCCTCAGGGCATGTGGCACCATAGGGGGCCACAGGGAGGCCCTCCAGACCCCAGTGGGCCCCTCGCACCCCTGGGAGCTGACCGAATTCTCCCCACCCTGTACTGGGCTGGGGCCCTCAGGGGCTGGGCAAGGCAGCACCCCGCCCTCCCCATGCCTCACCCCAAACCCACTCACATACCACAGTTCCTTGCCCAGGCGCCAGCCCCTGCCAACCAGGCCAGGGGGCAGCCCTTGTGCCAGCCCCCAATGGCCAGGGGGATCAGGGGGACGGAGCTGGCCTGAGGGGGGTGGACAGATGGGGGGAGCTGTGGGCACCGAAAGAGGAAGGAGCCAGGAGGGGGCATCTGCTGGGAAGCGCCTAGCCCCACCCCTTGCGCAAGCCACCGCCACCCTGGCCGGTTGGGTGGGACCCGCCTGGGCCTGAGGGGCAACTCAGGAGGGCTCTGAGCCCAGAGATGGGTGGGCCACACAGTTGCACTTAAACAACTCCGAGGGTCCCTTATTCCTGGAACAAGGGGTGCCCTAATGCTCCCTAGACACTCGGCCAATCCAAGTCCTCCTGGGTTGGGGAGGACCACTGAAATGCCCCCTAAAACATCCCCTCCCCTTTCCCCCCAACAGCTGCTGGCTCCACGCCGCTGGCCTGCTGCCCCTCACCAGCTCCCGGCCCGGTTGGCACCTACCCACCAGGATGCTGGCAGTCCTGCCCTCCTCTCCCTCCTACCCCCCTGCTCCCAGCGCCCCATGCCAGCTGTGGGCCCGGGGTGGGGGAGGGTCACCCCCGTGCCTTTTGGTGCCAGTCAGGCGGGTTCACTCCCCTCGGTCCTACAGACAAGGCCCAAGACCCCGTTCTCGAGCCGTCTCCTCAAGAGGCAGCGCACAAGTCAGGGCCTACCCGGACAGCCCAGTGAGCACTTACTGAAAGCTCCGTTCCCCAAGGTGGGTGCCAACCTCCCAGCATTCCCTCTGCCTAAGCATTTGCTTGGGCACCAAAGTCCCCGCAATTCCTGAAAGTCCTGGTGCCCGCAGCCTGCAAGGGAGTGGGGTGGGGCTGCTCTCTGCCCTTTGATCCCCATAAAGGGAACCAACCTGGAGGGCAGGGGGCAGGGAAGGGGTTCATGGGGCCCCTCCATTTTATCCCTGCCAGGGGCAGCAGGGCAGGGTGGGGGCATCTCTTGGGTGGGGCTCTAAGGTAAGCATGGTAGCATGTCCCAGCAGAGGAGAGGGAGGTTAATCATGGGTACATGGTATCACGTGGGCACAGGGTGGTGAGAACACGGCGAGGGTGGTGGGGGGGATGCAGAGGGTACCCACGTTCCAATTCATCCCAATCCTGGCTTTTACTCCCATCTAGCAACGCTTCCAGACTTCACCAAATTGAGAGCACAAGGACTACAACTCCCAGTATGCACCACAACTGCTCTGCATGTACCTTGGGAGTTGTAGTTCTCAAGAGAAGTCCTGTGTTCTCTTCCCCAGAGCCTTGCTGATGGGGTGGGGAGGGCAGAGCAGAAGGTTTGGTCCCAAGTCTCCTTTCTAGAAGAGGTAAAAAGCTAGGAGGTCCATGGTGGAGGGGAAGAGGACCCCTTCTCCCAGGCAAAGGGGAGGAAAGGAGGAAGGAAGGAGGAGAGGATGTCTGTTGAAAGGGGCATATGGGTGGGGAGGAGTTGGGGGGGTGGTGGAAACAGGAAGGAAACTGAAGCCAGAGACATGAGGTCGAAAGCAAAGGCCTGGTGGAGCCTCACACCGAAGCCTGGCAGGGACTGGGAAGGCATAAGAGGAATTAGGGATGCCAACTGGTAGCAAATTGGTGTGTTGTTGGGGCCACTGGCTCCATTTGCCCGCCACAAGCCTCTTTTGCCTGGGGCACCCTCCAGTCCTGGATCCAGCACAGGTATCTGCTGGCTGGAGAACTCTGAAGGCTGACTTGGTTCTGGGATGCTAGCGGGCAGAGGAAGAGGCCGGGGGAGGTCAGGGCCAGGCCTGATGGGGAGTGTGGTGGAGGGAGGTATGCATGGGGTTAGGCCCAGGTGTGAGTTCAAGGAATTGTGCTGGCAAATGAGGATGCTACCTTCCATGGCAGCGGGGGGGGGGGGGGGCTCAGTGAAGAGAGGGCTATGTTGCCATGGCTGCCTCAACTAAAGGGTGTAGTGAAGAGGGTAGCCCTCTTTGGTCTCCCTGTGGAATTTGCTAAAGGTTGCTTTCCCTCTGGGCCAGGCAGCCTGTGAACATTAGAGGTGGCAACTCAGGAGGCCAGATGGCAGCTGGGTGCTTTTCCTTAGTGGGGGTGGAGGTCAGAAGTGGGCAGAGGCTCTGTTTCGAGGCCACTCTCCCTGGGCTCCCCAAGGCTCTGAGACAGATTTTTACAGGCCCCAGCTAAGACTCTTGCCAAGACCGGAGTGTTGCTGGGGCGGGGGGGGGGGGGCTTCCTTGCCCCTCCAAAGCCCTTGAAAGTGGACAACAGTAGCTCTAACCCCTTCCCCCCAGTCCCCCAGGCCCGCCTTGGCGTTTGGCCGCTTGTGTGTTGGCAGGACTGGGGGTGGGGGGGCAGCAAGGCAACTTCAAACTGTCCGGGCAAAACGTCAAGTTTACTCACGAGTTTACTCAGCAGAAGGAGGGGGGAACAGGCTAGAGCGGGCACACCCCATGCCAGGGTCCTATCCGTCTCCTGTCCCCACCTTCCTATCCCCACTCTCCTCTTCAGCCCTAGGCCAAAACAGCCATAGGCCCCAAGGCCTGGTGGTAGGGCAGTCTTAACTCTCAGAAGGTCATGGAACCAAGCAGGCCGGGGGCAAGAAGCCCCGAAGCAGGTCCAGAGGCTCCTATCAGAGGGCAGTGCCCTGCCTGGAGCCCATTTACTACCCATCTTAGGGCCTTGGCCTTGGACCAGAACTGGGTCTCTCAGCCACCAAGAAGGGGGCAGTACCAGGCCAGGCTTCCTCCATGTGAGCAGTCCCCTGGGCAGTGACTTCTGACCCCAAATGACCGGTCCTAGGCAGTGCCTCAGGCAGCGTGGTGCCATCTGGGAGGCCAGAGGATCAGGGGCTGGTTCTCTCAGTCTTGGCTTGGAATGGGGGGCCAGCACCCTATCTGACCTACTTCCCTTTCCTCCCCACCTGCTTTCATTCTCTGCTTCTCTCCCCCAGCCTTCACTGTCCCCACCCCAGAGGCGCTCCGCCCCCCATGCCCGCTGGGCCCCCTCCCCCACCCTTCCCCAGGGTGCCAAGTGCAAGCACACAAAGGGCCCGATGGTGCATTGTTAGCCCAGCCCCCGCTGCCCGCCGCGCCCTCCCGGGGCGGGCACTAGGCCAAGGAGGAGCTGGGGGCCCTGGGTGCCAGGGGGCACCACGGGGAAGGGGGAAGCTTCACCTGTCTCCCAGACACTGGGGTCCATATCAGCCAGAGCTGCGTAGTGATGAGAGTGCCCTAGTAGAGCAGGCCTCTGTCCCTGACACCTGAACCTGGTGGGCACTGCCTTCTTCCTTCCCCAGAGCCCCTTTTGGGTGACAGTGACCCCTATCTGACCCCTGTGCTAAGGCTGGGGGGTGTGGTACCCAAGGGAGGGGACAGTGTCTGGGGGTTCCAGCAGGCTGCATCGTGCCTGCAGCAAGCATGTAACGGAGGCTCGCTGGGGAGCTGGGGGAGCGGGGGGAGCGGGGGAGCTGGGGGCCCGGGGGCCACAGACCGGAGGCACTGACAGAGATTTCTCCTTGTTTCATCAGCTGCTCCAGGGGGAGCCCCCTGTCCTTCTCCCCAGTCACCACTGCTGAGGAGCAGTAACTCTGTCACAAATATGCCCCTCTCCAGCCCTGCACAACACCCCTTGTGCCCACTCTCCCCTCCCAACCTGATGCCCACTCCCTGCCAGCTCGGCCAGCAGTGCCAGGCAGGTACAGGGGTGACCAAACCAGTTGGTGTGCGTGGTGGGGGGCAGAAGGCAACCCCATAATCCTCCAGGCCTCACCCCCCCCACACATATACCCTGGGGAACAGACAGTCCCCATCCTGGCTTAACCCCTCCCCTCTCAGTCTGGCTCCCCCAGCCCCCGATGAACTGCCTCCCTCCTCCAGGACTAAGCTGGGGGAAGGGGGAATCGCTGCGCTGACTCACTCCCACTCTCAGCTGCAGCTAGGGGTCTGCAAGGCGTTCAGGCGGGGGTCACTTCAAGAACGCCCTCCACCTGGCCCGGAAGCCAGGACAGCCTGCTGGTCTCCCCCTCTCCTCAGCACCCACTTCCGGTGTCCCAAACTAGGTCAGCAGCGCTCGTTTCCTGTGGGTCAGCTAGCACCCGCGCCTCTGCCCCTCCCCTGCTCCGGACCCAGGCTCCCCGCCCCCCCCAGGGCGCCCCGAGGTCTCACCACGTCTCAGCCGCCCTTTGATACGTGGGGGTTGTGCGGGGCGGGGGGCAGGGGACCCGCCCTCTCTCCAAACACCAGCAGGGCCGGGGCGCCTGGGCAGGCACGTGTCCGGGCACAACCCGCTGCCCACGCCGCCCCCCCCACTCCCGTCCCCCCCCCCCCGCTCTGGCCGGGACACGTCGCTCTCTTACTTGGGGTGGGGTGGGAGGAGAGAGCGAAAGCTGGGCATGGAGAGCAGCGCCCCCCACCCTTTTGAATGGCAGCCCTCTGCCAGCGGCGCTCCCAGTAGCTTCCACGACTACACAGTGGCGACCCCCACTCTGTGGAGGGGCAGGTGCGCGGGCGCCGGCGGGGGGACGGGTGGGGGTAGAACTCCGCCTGGTCACCCGCCCTCGCTCTCGGGTTCTGGGGGCACGAGCCGGCCTGGGAAGGGTGGCGGCGGGACGGGCGCCTGAAGGAAGGGACTGGGGCTGAGGGGTCGATCTGCGTCGCTCGGGGGTTGTCGCCGAGCCCCACTACTGGAGAGGGAGCGCGGCTCCGGAGGCGCAGGAAACCGAATAGTCCAGCCGGTAACTTTCCCCCCAGCCGCGGCTCCTCCTGCGCACCGCCCCCGCCCCCAGTGCCACTGGCCCGGGTCCAGCCCACCGCGCCAGGGGGCGCGGGGGGGGAGCCGCCTTGTCCTAGTTAGAGTCCGTCAGCGTTTCCATTCCCTCAGCTCGGGCGGGTCGGGGGTCTCCCCGCAAGTCACGGAGGAGACTGGGGGAGCGCTCGGCGCCGCCTCACCCTCTCTCCATCCCGGAGCCGCCGGTCTGTCTGATCCCAGAAGTGCAGAGAAAGTTTCTGGGGACCCTCCGCCCACCTTTCCTCGCAGTTAAAATCAATTCCAAAGAGCCGGGGTGCCGGGAAGGCACAGGGAAGGGGAGTGGTGGGAGTCTGGTCTGCATGCGTGTGTGTGTGCGTGGGGGGGGTCCCACTTACAGGACAGACGAAGGACACTGCAGTAGTCTCGCGTCTGGGGGACCCCGAGCCGGAGACAAAAGTAGGGTACACTCACCTCTCCGCCTTTGGGTCCGCTGGCCGGAACTGCTGAAGCACAGGGTGTGCAGAGAAGCGCGTCCCCCGCCGGGCCCGGGGGCTTGGGGCCCTGCTCCGGTCCTGGTCAGAAGGCCGCGGTCAGTCGCTCGCCGCTCTCTGCTGGGGGGCTCCTCCTCCGCAGCCCTCGGCCTCCTCCTGCCGCCCGCCCCCCCCTCGGCCGCCGAGAACCGTACATTCACCTGGCTCCCACCCGCCCCCCCCTCAGGGCCCGCCTCACCTGTCCTGCTGTCTCACCTGTCCTCCCGCTGGCTTTCCCCCCATCCCTCCCCTCCCTCCCCCCGCCCCCTGCCACCCCCCAAACTCCCCCCCCAACCCTTAGCAACACCCTCTGTCACTTCCTGGTTTTTCACCCGCCCCCCCAGGTCCCCCTCCCTCCGCCCAATAAGGATATAAACTTCAACCCCTCGGTCCAGCCAGTCCCTGCAGGGCGCAGATGAGTCCCTCCCTCCCTTTTCACTCCCTTCCTCCAAGCTTTTACTTTGCTCTCTCCGAGCCTTTCCCACCCTCCTCTTTTTCCCTCCTTCTTTCCTTCGGTCTCCTTCTCCCTCCACCTGCCGCGGTCCCTCTCCCCCTCCCTCTCCCTCTTTCTCCTCTAGCCCCTATCTCTCCCAGTCCACCTTAACTCGAGCTCCGCCCCCGACCCCATCCAGCCCTTCGCTGCGGCTCCGCCCCGCCCCCTGCACTCCACCGCCCTGCCCGCCCATTGGCCTGCGCACCCGCCCATCTCAAGTGGGTCCTGCCCCGCGTTCCGTCAGGGAGGGGGCGGAGCCGAGGGGCTGGCCTGAAACCTGGAGGAGGGAAAGGGGGAGGGGGCAGTGTCCGCAGTGGCCCGGGAACCCGGCGCCCCCATCAAGGGCTCTCAGTCTCCATGAGGGGCTTTTGTACGGTCACCCCCTCGGGAGGGGAAGGGTATGAGAGGTTAAAGATAGGTTAGGTGGGGGTGAGGCGGGGACTTAAGGGATTGAAGGGGGGGGTCCCGTGAGGGGCTATAATCAGGTCAGTGCCCCGGGAGGTAGGGGGAGGGGGAGCCACCAGGCCATCAGCTCCAGCTCCTACGCCCCACTCCGACTCTGAGGGAGCGGGGGAGTGGAGGCTGCGGGCACCCTGCGTACCTCCCCACGCGAGACGGCGCCCCGCGGGGAGGGAACGGCGCCCTGGGCAAGCAGCCTCTGCGCTCCAGCCGGTGCCCGCTGCGGCCTTGGCATTGTCGGAGGGGAGGGGCCGGGTCCGCGAAGGGGGAGGGGGAGGTGCGCTCTCGCTCCTGCTCCCCGCCTCCATCCCGCCTGTTCCCTAAGTGGAGAAACTGAGTCTCTGCGAAGGTGGGAACCTCTGGACAGGGATCTGTCCGGAGACCCAGGTGGCCAGGGGAGCCTGGGTGTTTCCAGATGTGTGTGTGGGTTTGGGGTGAGGCAGGATACGTACTTCAGTGCCCCCACAAGTGAGGAAGGTAGCCTGTGGGGGACGCCTCCAACCGGGCCTGCAGCGCTACGTACCCCGGAGAGCCCCTCCCACTAGTGTAAAACGGAATAAAATCCGGCTACCGCGGGCCAGGTTCCGTTCCCCGCGGCCGGCCGGGCCGAACCGGGTCCGACTCGCTTTCTCCTCCTCAGCCCCCTCCGCAGGGGGCCTCCCTCCCTTTCCAGCAGGTGGCTCCGCGGGACACCAGCTCAACCTGTTGGACCACAATGGGCGGCGCCAGGGGGGCCCTGGCCCTCACCCGGGCTGACCCGGGATCCCCGCGCAGGGGGAGGGGCGGAGTCCCGGTCCCTCCCTCCCTCCCTCTCCGGCCGTGACTCAGCCTCGGGGCCGCTGCCCTGCGCCCCAGCCAGGGGCGGAAAGTGTGAGGCGCCCCTGAGGGCCCAGGCCAAGCCAAACAGACCCCCACCTCAGACATTATCTCACTGGAGAATTAGGGGGGCTGTAGGAAGGAGGGGGTGGCAGCAGGCCTGGGGCGCTCCCGCTCGCTGAATCCGCTCCGGGTTTTCCTATCGTCCCTGTCCCCCTTGGGCCCCGAGGCCGGTCACTGCTCCGGGTTTTCTTCTCGGCCCCGCCGGACAGAGTCTGGTCGGTGAGGGCCCGGAGCCGGTGGGGTCCAGGCCAGGGTTTTCCCCTTCCTTCTACAGCCGTCGGGGTCGCGCTAGCCTGGGGAAGAGTCGTGCCAGGGGCTAGACGGCAGTGCCAGATGCACACGTGAAACGGAGAGGGGGCTGCTTCGTGGAGGAGGGGGCATGGCCCAGGAAAAGGAGGGCGGGAAAGTGGCTCAGGGAGGGCAGAGCCTGGGCCTCCAGAAGCAGTCCGAGGGCGGGCGCCTGGGCACCAGCCCCTAGGTACAGAGAAATGAAAGGCGCCCAGTGCCTTGGGCCCGCTCCGGCCCCCCTCTCCGAGGGTCGCCTCCGGACTTGCTAGACCCAGTCTGAATCTGTAGGCAACGGAAATGCCATTCCCCACCGTTTGGACAGTTCTGGAACCTCCAGTTTGTTCCTCAGTGACTCCCGACCACCACCACCCACGTTTCTCTTCTTCTGGTCCATACAGCTTCCTTCCTGGCTCAGAAGTCAGAGGGGGAACCCCGACTTGAAATTCCCGCCTCCCCTCCAACTCCTGGCCCTTACCGGGCCAAACCACTGAGACTGCGGCAGCCAGGAAACGCTGACTGGGGGCTGGGCCCCGGGGGCTCGCAGCCACCTGGCCCGGACTGGCACTGGGGGCTGGAGGGCAGGTGTGGGGCCTGCAGGGGCCTCCTGGGAGGAGCGGGGCATCCCAGATCCGCCCGTTCAGCCATATATCTCAGGCCACCGGCTAGACCTTACTTTTGAGGGGAAAGTAGCAGGAGGTGGGTAAATACCCTGAGAGCGAGGTGTGTCTGACCAAGGAGAAGGATGAAAGCCCGCGCTGGGAGTCAACCCCTCCTAGGGAGGACCGTGTACCTGGGGCTGGGGACGGCGACTCGGAGTGACAGCCCCGCGCCGGGACTGGCTGGGCCACGTGCGCTCAGGGGCAGCTGCAGAAGACTTAGACGCCCGCAGAGCGTGGAGGGAGAGGGCTTCTGGCGGAAGAAAGGCAAGGCTCTCTCTGGGCGGGGTCCTGAGTGAGTGGGTCTGGGGGCCTGTTTTGGAAGGTTGGGGGGTTGCAGAGCTGGAAGCGGAGCGTCTGCCGCCGTGGGCGCCCACCTCTTCCCCGCTCCCCCCTTACCCGGGCTGCCTCCGCTTCCCTCGAAAAACCCGCCGCCCAGGAAACCGCTGGGGGCGCTCAGACCGCAGCCCCCCCGCGCCCGCCGCCCCCCGGCTCCCCCACCGCGACCGCCCAACCCACCTGAAGGGGCCGTGGCTGCCAGGGTTGCCCCTCCCGCCGGCTCCCCCCACACCTGCGGGCGCACTATTTATAACTCGGCGCCTATTCCGGGCCTCTGGGCGGGAGCCCGCTGCGCCTCAGCGCTAATCGTCTCCGGGATCTCTGCGCCCCCCAGGGCCGGGGAAGATAAATTTAGCCTCAGGAAGCTCGGGGAACATTTTCCAAAACTCCACGTCCCCGAGAAGGCGAAACAGGACCCCTGTGCCCTCAGCCTCCCTCCCGCCCGCCCGCCAGCAGGCGGCGCACGTGTCTCGGCTCCTCGGACGGTGCCCGGGGTTCGGGGGGCTGCTGCGAAGCCCGGGCAGCTGAAGGACGCGAGGCCCGGGGGGGGGGGGGGCGGCGGCCAGAGGGGCCCGAGAGTGCCCGGAAGAATGGGCCCGTCTCCGAGGCTGGCAGAGACAGGAGTAGAAAGTCTCAGCTGGGAGTAACCGAGAAAGGGGTTGGGGACTTCTACCTTTCGAAGGTAAATGCTCTGCAAACGAGATGCAAATGGGAACGCAGGGCAGAGCTTGTGGCCTTGGGGGTCTGCCCTCCGGCGCGGTCGGAACCACAGCCACAGCCCTCTTCCCGCCCGCTTCTGAGTGTTGCTGGGAAAACACAGGACCCACTGAGATCATTACTAAAATATCCAGTTTCGGGCGCGAGGCTCCCAGACCACTTCGCCAGGACCCCTGTCCTCCCCCTGCCTTTCGCACACCATTGAGGGTCTTATAGCCATGTAATCAGCGAGGAATCCTGGGTCTCAGGCCGCTCCTCCCAGTGCTGTCGCGTTTGGGGGTCCCTTCCAGCTTCGCGGAGGCTCCTTCCCCGTTTTACTCCGCCCATTCCCCTACCCCTTGTGGCCACTGGAGGGCCCCTGGGCGCCCAGGGGTAAATAAGGTCTTCCCCATCCCTCCCGATCTTGGCCCTCTGCTCCCCTCTTCTGCTACCATATGCAAGTAGCTTGAACACTCCAAACCTGAGCTTACTCTCCCGGGCAAGAGAACCTTGCTGGGAAGCTGCCGCATCTCTTCTTCCCTTGGAGAGGAGTGGGGAGTACGTGTAGACCAGGGAACCATCTCCTGACCAGTGGTGGTTTAGGTGAAAAAGACATAGCTGGGCCCCCCAAAGGAGCTGGGGAAAGCCGGAATAAGAGCCGCTGAGTTGAGGTGGGTGTGGGAATGGTAGAGGTGGGTGCAGCTTTGGGGCAGTCGCCCTCTCCACAGCTCAGCCTGCCTGGCCCCTCTCCCAGGCACCATTTCAGAAGAGGAGGGCTGGCTGGTCCAGAGAAGCCCTGAATCTGAGATGGGAAAATCTGGGTTCACCAGCTGACTACCCCACTGCAGTGTGCCGTGGGCATGACCTCGCATGGGACAATTCTCACCTCTCTGGGCCCATTTCCTTCAACTTTGCGTGAGAGGATTGCTCTTGCCCTGCCTATTTCTGAGGTGGACTCGTGTCAATCTCCAAGCACTTTGTAGTGTGAGAAGGGCTCTCAGAGGGTGCGCAAGCTTTTCCTGGTTCTCCCCATCTCTCTCCTCAGCCTCTCCACCTTCAAGGCTCTCTGGACAGCTGACACCGTCCTCTGGCCACCGCAGGTCGCTTCTCTGTTCCCTCTTTCCACTTCCTGGGCCCTGCCTTCCTCCATCCACCACTTCCCTGGGGGTCTTTGCCAGACACCCCCTCCCCTGGCAAAGGCCCTCATGCTCAGAACTCTGACTCCAGGATCCACCTCCAGGCACCATCCCAGCTGGGTGGGAGTGGGGCTCAAGAAAGGAAAAGGAGGTTGAAGGCCAGAGCTTGAGGCAGGGTGGGGCTGACCAAGCAGGTGCAGGTTTTGGGGGGGAGGCGGGAGCCCCACACTCATGCGGGAAGGTGACTTCCATGTCCACATCCACTGCTAACCTCTCTCCAGATGGATTCAGGATCTTCCCCCTTCTCACCACTGTGCCCTGGGGTGAGGTGGGGCTCTGAAGGGTCCAGGCAAGAGCAGTGACCTGATTATGTGGGCGCCTAAGGAGGGTTGCCATGCTGCTGGGGTAAAAAATAATCTTGAGGCGCGCCTGGGTGGTGCAGTTGGTTAAGTGTCGGACTCTTGGTTTTGGCTCAGGTGGTGATCTCAGGGGTGTGAGATTAAGCCCGGAGTCGGCTTGGGATTCTCTCCCTCTGCACCCTCCCCCGCCCCGCTCCTGCTTGCACTTTCTCTCAAATAAATAAATCTTAAAAAAATAATCTTGGGGGGCGCCTGGGTGGCTCAGTCATCAAGCGTCTGCCTTTGGCTCAGGTCGTGATCCCGGGGTCCTGGGATCGAGCTCCCTGCTCGGCGGGAAGTCTGCTTCTCCCTCTCCCACTCCCCCTGCTTGTGTTCCTGCTCTTGCTGTCTCTCTCTGTCAAATAAATAAATAAAATCTTTAAAAAAAAAAAAAATCTTGAGCTGCAGTACTGCAAGAAAGAGGGGACATGGGCGCCTGGGTGGCTCAGATGGTTAAGCGTCTGCCTTCGGCTCAGGTCATGATCCCAGGGTCCTGGGATCGAGCCCCACATCGGGCTCCCTGCTCGGTGGGGAGCCTGCTTCTCCCTCTCCTCCTGCTCCCCCTGCTTGTGCTCTCTCACTCTCTCTGTCAAATAAATAAATAAAATCTTAAAAAAAAAAAAAAAAGAAAGAGGGGACAGGCCCCACGTGTACTAATACGGAATCCTGTATAGGGCGTGCTGAGGGAGAAAAGCAAGATGGGGAGCCATGTGGAGAGCATGTTGTCAACTCAAAGAATACATATGGGCTCGGGGCACCTGGCTGGCTCAGTCTGTAGAGCGTGTGACTTTTTTTTTAAGTAGGCTCCATGCCCAGCATGCAGCCCAATGCAGGGTTTGAACTCTGGACTCTGAGATGAAGACCTGAGCAGAGATTGAGTTGGATGCTTAACTGACTGAGCCACCCAGGTGCCCAGAGCTTGTGATTCTTGATCTTGGGGTTGTGAGTTTGCGCCCCACGTTGGGTGTAGAGATTACTTAAAAATAAAGAAAATCTTGGGATGCCTGGGGGCTCAGTCGGTTAGGTATCTGCCTTGGGCTTATGTCATGATCCCAGGGTCCTGGGATCGAGCCTCTGATTGGGCTCCCTGCTCCGCGGGGAGTCTGCTGCTCCCCCCTGCTTGTGCTCTCTCTCTGACAAATAAATAAATAAAATCTTTAAAAAAGAAATTAAGGGGGCACCTGGGTGGCTCAGTTGTTAAGCATCTGCCTTCGGCTCACGTCATGGTCCCAGGGTCCTGGGATTGAGCCCTGCATCGGGCTTCCTGCTCAGCCAGGAGCCTGCTTCTCCCTCTCCTGCTCCTGCTGCTGTGTTCCCTCTCTTGCTGTGTCTCTCTGTGTCAAATACATAAACTCTTAAAAAAAAAAAATTAAGAAAATCTTAAAAAAAAGAGAAAGAATGCACATGCATTCAGGGCAGCCACTTTTTTTTTTTTTTAAGATTTTATTTATTTATTTGACAGAGAGAGACACAGCGAGAGAAGGAACACAAGCAGGGGGAGTGGGAGAGGGAGAAGCAACTCCCAGCAGAGCAGGGGGCCCAACGTGGGGCTTGATCCCAGGACCCTGGGACCACGCCCTGAGCTGAGGGCAGATGCCCCACAGCTGAGCCTCCCAGGCGCCCTGGGTCAGCCACTTCTCTGCACTACTCTGAGCCGGTGTCGTGCCCAGACTGTGCCTCTGGCCTCTGGGTCGGGCTCCCCTGTTCCAGCCTTGCTCCCCAAAGTCTGTTCTCCACACAGCAGCCAGAGGGAACACTGGGCGTTAGCCTTCTCATTTCAGCCCACAGGAAGCTCGGCTTGTGAGGCCCTCCAGGACCTGCCCCACACCCACCCCACCTCAACCTTTTCTCTTTTCCATAGCACCTATCACCTAATAACATCTCCACACGTATTTTTTTGCTTATGTTTTATTTCCTGTGTCTGCCCACGAGACAGGGGCCTTTTGTGATCCCGGCTGTATTCAAGCACTGGGGCCCGCGTATAGCGGGTGCTCAATGACATTTGCTGAATGAATGGACACTTGAAGATGCAGAATGTGCACAGACTATCTCTGAAATGCTCTTCCAGGAACTGGCGAAGCTGATGAACTGCCCACAAGACAACTGGGGGCGGATGGGGGCGGGGGGAGTCACTTCTCACAAGCACAAATCCCTACTCTAGGTCTTTGTTACCTTTACAAAGAGAGACACAACATGCCCACAGGAAAAGGACTTAACTCAGAAAAAGGTGGGGGAAAAGCTGGTCCCTGGGAGCGAGGAGCGAGTCCCAGGAGAGGAGGGCGGGGCCAGGGCATGCTGGCTCTGAGGTTGTGGGGGCTGTGAGTGGGCGTGCCACTCAGCGTGAGCAAGGTGCTGTACGTGGCGCATTTACCTACCCTTGGGTGGAGGGGTGGGCGTCAGGGAAAGCAGGTGTCCGTGGCCACCAAGGGGAAGCAGAGTGGGCTCGGCTCCTGGCTGTTGGCACCCCTGCCCTGTGGTAAGCCGGAGGCCTTGCTCTTGCCGCCTCCTGTGTGAGCTGGAGGCGCAGGGCCCAACGTCGTCTTGGAGCTGCGGACTAGCATCGGCCCAGTGCTCTGCCCAAGATCCTCAGAGGCGGGGAGCTGGCCAGACCAGCTCTTCCATTTGGGTTCCCGGCCTAAGGCACAGGGCCTCCCAGAAGAAGACCCCACCCCAGCTGGACCCCTCCCTATCCGCCAGCTGGGAGGAACCTGGCCTTTCCACCCTCCACCCTCCCCGCCCAGGCCCCAGTGAGTCAGAAGACCTGGGTTTCCGTCTGTTCTGTCCAGGACAACCTCCTTCCCTCCCCGGTCTGTACCCTGGCTCCCAGACCCTTCCAGGACCGAGTTTTTCCGATTTCCTTTCAGACATTTAGAACTTCAGGCCTCGAGGTCTATTTATTTTGTATCTGCATATACGTATGTATACACGTGTATCTATTCAGTGATTCTCAAGCAGAGATGTTAGGGCGCAGCCCGTTCCCGGCACTACCAGAGTATGGAGAAATCGACCATCTGGGCTGGTGCGCTCACTGTGCCAGGCTTGGAGGAATGTTAGCTCCTGCAGTTTCCGGGGCCCGCGGGGGGGCCCCAGGGGTGGGGGCGGGGAACGGACGCCCGGAGAGGCAGGCCTGGCGGATGGCACACACCGGCAGCAGGAGCCGCACTTCCCACGGCGTCTGTGGCCCATCCTTGGTGGAGCATCGCGGGCCCCAGGAGTCTTGCTGGGGGCTGGGCTGGGCGCTAGAGCAGAGAATGGGAGGCTGAGAGGCGGGCTCTAGCCCCAGGCGCGGCCACGCTTCCCGTCGCCCCCCGCCCCCGCCCCCCGCCAGCCCACCTGAGCCGAGCCGGGCGGGCGCGCTGCCCCTCCCGGCCATTAATCCAGCAGCTCCTTGATGCACCAGCAGCACAGCACGATGTAGGCCACTTCCTTCAGAGTCTGCTGCAGGCCCTCCCATCCTGTGCCCATCTTCATGACAGGCACCCAGGGCCCAGGGGCTCGCAGGGCCCTTCGGAAGGAGAAGGGCAGGGACTGGGCTAGGGGCCGCGACCGCGTCCGGCGCTGCATGTGGACTGCGGGAGCCGCCTCCAGTGCCTGGGATCAACAGCGTCCCCACCCCCTCAGACCTCATGACTCTGGGAACAAAGGCCCCCCAGGGCCAGCACGGGGAAGGTTCTGGGCCCAAGAACGGGCTGAGTCAGCCTCTATGGACAGGGATGGAGGCTGGGGTTAGGAGGGGGAGGGCCTGCTCACTCCGTCCTCCAAGCTCTGCAGCCAGGCCCGCTCAGCTTCCGGCCTGGGTCTCAAGACCCCGGGGCCTGGTCTGTCTTGCCCCGAGCCCCAGCCCCTGCCCCGTGGTGGGGGGCCCCGCCCCGTGAGGCTGGCCTTCAGAACCGTCGGTGTGAACTCCTGTCCAGTCTGTTCGGCACGCCCGCCGCCCTGGCCCCTCAGGGGGAGCTCTGCCAGCGCTGAGCCCCCAGCCCCCGTCCGCTTCCCCCATCCCCCCGAGCAGGAAGACACAGCCAGGGCAGCGCACTCGAGAGGCACACTTTATTGACAGGCGACTCCCCAGGACCGCCTCCTTCCCCCCTCGGGCAGCGGGCAGGACTGCGAGGTCATGTCCGGGAGTTGCGCTCCTCGTCTTCATTCTCCAGTAGGTAGGCTGGATGGTAGGTGGGCTGTCCTCCTGGGCTCAGGTACTTCAGGGCGGGGTTCCGCACCGTGTTCTCCCGGCCCCCCAGCGAGGTGTAGCTGGAGCCAGGAGAAGGGAGGCAAGTGTGGGGCGTGGCTCTCGGGCCCCCTGCACCTCCAGGTCTTCCCCACACCGTCTCCCAACACCCTTACCCTCGGTCATACAGGATACAGTACGGGACAAACAGCTGACGCAGGAAGTCCCAGATGTCTCTGTAGGTCCAGTCCTGGGAGGTCAGAGCAGAGTCACAAAGTCCCCCTCTTCCTCACTCACCCCTTGCCACCTGGGAAGGGGCCCACTTGGGCTCTTCTGCTTCTTGGCCCCCGAGGAGGGCTCCTATCTGATTCTCTGGGGCAGCTCGCTCTCTGCAGGCCACGCAACGTGAAAGAGAAAGCCTGCATCCTGCCCCCCCCCCCCCCATGGCGTGGGTCTGTGGCAGCAGACCATGAAAATGGGCCCTAGGGGCGCCTGACATGGGGACACCTGAAACATGCCTGGTGCAAGTCAAGAACTGAATGTTGAATTTTCACATGCCACAGAATTCATCCTTTTAAAGCCTACCATTAGCTGGTTTTCAGTAATTCCTTATTTCATTCTAGTAAGCTGCACTTTGAGTATAATTAGGGGGCTACCGGCCACCGTACTGGGCAGCACAGGCCTAGCGGGAGAAAGCACAAGCTTGCCCTTGGTGTTCAATAAATAGCGCTCAGAAGGCTGAATGACCCAACGGCACAGCCTCCCTCGGATGATGGGGTTCTTCATCTGAGCCCCAGGCTCCAACCTCTCCCACGTGGGGAAGCCAGGGCGCACAGCGGACAGGGATCGGGAGACTGGAGGCCCCACAGCCTCTACCCCGTTACCAGCAGCGGGTTGATGCGCATGAAGGAAGGCCAGCTGGGGTCAGTGGGGCTGAAGGGGCAGAGGCTGCAGGAGTAGGGGTCTGTGCGGCGGGTGCCCATCAGGACAGCCTCCAGCTGGGGGTGCCGCGTCTGCAGCTCGCTCAGGGCCTGCTTCATATCACCCTCAGCCTCCAGGACCTGCAGATTGTACCTGAGGAAGGAAGAGTGCTGCGGTCAGAAGTGGGCACTGCTGAGCTCCCCCGGGAGCCCCAGCCTCCAGGCCCATAGTACCTCTTGATGGTGTCCTGTAGAAACTGTTCCAGCTCGGGAAAAGGGGAGATGCTGCGGATATACAGGATCTGGAGGGGTTCCTGAGCATCAGGGCATTTCCTGGGGCGGGGAGAATGCACAGGCTTGCCGGGTGGGCAGGGAAATACTCTCAGAGGGCTCGCACTGTTCTCTTTGGCCCCCGGATGGACAACCTCCCATTCTCCGCTCTCCTTGTCCCTCCCATCCACGAGAACCCACTTCCTCTGGGAAGCCCTTCTGATCTCTCACTTCTCAGATCTGGAGCATACAGCCCCATTTCAGGTATGCAAATGTCACCTCCCAACAGGACTGTGACCTCCCTGTGGCCCAGTCAGGGAGAGTGGCCTTCCCGTCCAGACCCAGGGCCACACCCAAGTCAGACGCTCAATAACAGAGCTGGAAGTCACCACGGCCACCTCCCTCCCAGCCCCCACTCGGCCACCCCTTCCCTCCCCGCTTCCCAGCGGGGGGAGCTGGACAGCAGGGCAGACAGGCACCTCTGAGGTCTCGCCCCCAGGGGTCGGCTCACCTCTGCACGGCCGCGTGCAGGAGGTGCAGGAGCGCTGTGCAGTCCTTGCCTCCATTGAAGCCCACGCAGAGGCGGGCGAGGTCGTACCGGGCCAGGGCAGTCTCAATGGTCTGCAGGGCGCCCGCCACCTTCTCCCCCAGAGAGGACCCTGCGAGCGGACGGACAAGAAGCCAACAGAGAGAGGCACGTGGCCGTCGGAGGGCAGTGGGGGCCACGCCGCCCTTGCTTAACATCTCCATGGCTTCCCAGTGTGGGTCGGTACTGTCTGGACTCCCCCATGCGCTCAGAGTGTGCCCCTGCCGGCCGTTCAGCCCCACCTCAGTGTCTTCTCTCTGGGGGCCCTGGTTTCCTTCTGTTCCCCGGATCACACTGTTTGCTCTCGCCCAGCTCCCGGGCTGACCTCCCCGCTGTGGAGGCCCCTCGTCACCGACATCTCGTGCCCGGGGGCCTTTCTGGTCACGCGACCGGCCCAGAAGGGCACGGTGTACGACTGTCCTGTCGAGCTACGCCCCCCCCAGCACAGTGCTGTGGACGGCACGCACGCGGCCCACGTTTCCTGCAGCCGTCTTCCACCGGCTCCTGGATTTCCAGGCAGCCGCCAACAGCCCCTGCGTTCCTGAGGCCTAGGGAGCCACCCGGCCTGCTGCCCGCAGCCCCTCCCCGTGGAGGCCCCTACCTGATCCCGCGAGTTTGTACACGGCCTCACCGGCCTGCTGCACGGCGTCGGGCACGTAGGGGACCAGCGACCCCGGGGGCAGACGGGCGGTCAGGTAGGCCAGGCCTTCCTCCAGGGGCCCTTCGTCCTCTGAGTCCAGCGTCAGCTTCACCTGATAGTAGTTGCTGCCCCAGTCAGGATAGGAACCCAGGCCAAGCCTGCGCCCAAAGTGGGCCTGGGCCTCGGCCAGGATGGGGGCGATAGAGGCCTCATCGGCGGCCACATAGAGCTCCCGCAGGTGGAACTGCACGGCTGTGTTTTGGAACAGCCCCTTCAGCCCCTCCAGCACCCTCCGCAGCAGCTCTGGAATGCCCGGGAAGAGGTAGACATTTCGGACGGAGACCAGTGGCAGTTTGAAGGGCTGGCCGGTGCGAGGATCGGTGCCGTAATGGAGGCGGGCGGAGGAGGGCACGAGAGACAGCTTCTCCCAGCCCTTCCCTCCTAGGGCTTTGACGGCGGCTTCCAGCTCAGGGTGTGGCTTGAGTTCGTCCCCAAACGCCTGTGCTACGGCCTCGAAGGTCACATCGTCGTGAGTGGGGCCGATGCCCCCTGCTGTGAGGACGTGCGTGAAGCGGCTGGAGAAAGAAGTGACTTCAGCCGCAATGGTGGCAACCTCATCGGGGACAACAGAGACTCGGCACACCTGGACCCCCAGGGAGCGCAGTGTCCGGCACAGAAAGTAGGTGTTGGTGTCCTGAGTGTGTCCCTGGGAGATGAGATGGGGACGGTGTCAATGCCGTGGGGATGAAGGGCAAAGGGGAAGGGGCGACAGCCGCATCTGCCTGATGCTGGGGCACCGTGTTCTTGGTGGCCGCTGCCTTGGTCCACCAAAAAGCCTGGACTGGGCACAGGAGTGAGAAAATCCACGTGAGCGGTCAGGGAGAGCATGATCCACCCTGGGCCTCCTTCTCTGCACTTTGACCTTGACCTCATCTACGCTTATGGATTCCGTGGTCAATTCCTCACCAACCCTGACAGCTCAGTTCCCTGGCTCCATGTACTTACTAAGCATCTCCACCATATTCCTGGCAGTTGTCCCTTTGGTCAGTGGCATCCCCAGACACTGTCCACAGCCAGTCGGGCCCTTCTGCTGTCACCTCTACTGAAATGTCTCCCCATCTGCTGTGTCCCTACTGCCACCACGCAGGTCCTTGGCACCTTTTATCTGGACAGTGGCGACAGCGCCCTGGCCAGGCTCCCAGCCCCCAGGCACAGCACTCTGCCCCGGGCCTCCTGACTAACCTTTCTAATGTGCTACTGTGATTGCACCACTCTTGGGCTCAAAAGCCATGTGTTGTTTCCAAATGTATACAGAATAAAGTTCAAATTCCTTTGCAGAATTTTTGAGGCTGTCTCTGGTGTGTCTCCAATGTTCTTTCCCAGCCCCATCTCCTTCTCCTTCTCTACAGGGGGCTTAGCGGGTAAGGGTTACTCTGGAGGAAGAGAGAATCCCAGTTCTACCACTCCCGAGCTCTGTAACCTTGGGCAAGCTTCTCAGTCTCATAATCTATTAACTGAGATTTGTTTGTTTACTTATTAAAGACTTTATTTATCTGTTTGACAGAAACAGAGTTAGCGAGAGCAGGAACACAAGCAGGGGGAGTGGGAGAGGGAGAGCAGGCTTCCCGCCGAGCAGGGAGCCCGATGCGGGGCTCGATCCCAGGACCCCGGGATCATGACCTGAGCAGAAGGCAGAAGCTTAACGACTGAGCCACTCAGGCGCCCTTAACTGAGATTTATAATAAAAGTATCAAACCTCCTGCGAATGTGCTAAGGATTAGTAAGTATATGTGATATAATCAGCCCACTGCCAGGCCCCAGGAAGCGCTAAAAAAAACAGGGGTCAATATTGCTATTACAAACCTCATGCCTGCCAGGACCTCTCATAAGACTTCCCTGGTTGCTCAAAAGGGATTTCTTCCATCTAGTACTTTCCCTGTGTTTTGCTTACTCATTCTGCTGAATGCCTTGGGTCGTCTTCCCAACAGGCTGGCTGGAACTCTTGGATTATATAGCACATGCACCACACCTCTTTTACCCGGTGGTGGACTCCCTGTCATTTCTGTAAAGGCCCTCCTACCCCTACACACGGCTTGGCAAATTATAGCAACTTTGCTACAAGTTTTCAACAGAGTAACTGAAAGAACAAAGGGTCACTTTCCCTCTAATAGGTTGGACTCACTCGAGGACCCTCCTGCAGCAAGGGGGCTCCCACCCTGGCTGCCTCCCCTCAACAGAATGTGCAGCAGGCTCTGAAGGGCAAGAGAATGCCGCACCCTCCCCCTCTTCTGTCCCAGACACACCTTGAGGATCTCATCTCCAACAATGATGATGCCCGCCGTCACGCTGCGCCCTGGGGGAGGTTCAAAGGCCCTAGATGCCATGGTCCTGCCTTCTCTGCCCCTCGGCAAGGCCCTCCAGGAGCCACCCAGGGCCCCAAATAGGGGTCGAAAGCACGGGAGTCGCGCCAGGTCTACAGGGCACTGGGGGCCATAGCCTGAAAACAGGGGGGTCTGGGGTCAAGGGAACCTGGAGGAGCCAGAGAGGACAATGGGGGAGAGCAGGAGTGCACGTTCTTCCTTAGAGGAAGACCTCGCCAGGCCCTTGACAAGAGACCCCAGCCCTGGCCTCTTCACATGTCTTCTAAGCTGGGCTCTAGTCTCCTTAAAATGTCCTGCTCTCCCGAGCACCTACCCCTTTGAACAGGTCTTCTGTGCGCCGAGCTCGGCTCCTCTAGTCGCTCGAGCTCGGCCATCTGCACCTTTAAATACCTCCTCTCTTCGGGGCACCTGTTCCTTTAAGTGGCTCGACCCTTTTTAACGACCCCCCCCCCGCCGCCCCGACCCGAACGGAGCTCAGGCGCCTCTCCCGCAGGTGCCGGCACCCTTCCTGGTCTGGAGCCCCGTCCCCCCGCCACGCTGCAGCCCGCGCCGCTCGCCCAGGCCCCCACCTGCCTCCGGCCCTTCCCCGGCTCGTGCCCTCCGCTCCCGCACGTCCCGGGCGGCGTCCGCACGCAGAGTCCCGCCCCACACCAGCACCTGCTCACAGCAGTTGGCCACCTCGGCTGTCGCTCAGACGACCTCCAAGGGCCCATTGGTGCCATCGGCCGTCGCTCGCCCGCCGTAGCCAGGGGGCGGGAGGAGCGCCGGGTTGTCATTGGCGACGCGCACGTGGCCCCCCCCCGGAACTGCGGGGGCCGGGCCGCGGGCGGGGGCGGAAGGGGCGGCGGTGGGCGGCGCTCCACGGACTTCGGGGTGCGCTCTCTAAGGCTTCAAGCGAGGGAGGCGTGACTCTCACTTGTTTTCAAGCTCTCGTGTGCGCGAGCTGCCGGGCACTAAGCCTAATTCTGGGCGCAGGCGCTGCTGCCAGAGGGATTTTATTCCGTAGCGCACGCAAGTTGTAGGGACACCAAGTGTCAGCACTGCCTGCGGTAGGCAGATCTTGGAGGGGAGCTTTCATTCACCGGTTACGAACGGTAAAGCTATATACTTAACGCTGTTGCCTAGAAACAGCCTTGCCCCCCTTGCTCCAGGAGAGTGCTCAGTTTGGACATCACCTTTGCCCCATTATCGGTCTTCCAGGTACAAGTGAGGGCAGCCGACTAGGACCGGCCGTGTGTCCACCTCGGATTCTCACATCACTCTAGCTTATTCTCACTTCAGTTGCCTTTGGTCTAAAAGTGCTTCTTAAATTTAAATGTTTGATCTGGGACCTTTTAAAAAAATTTTTTATAAGTAATGTCTATGCCCAAGGTGCAGCTTGAACTCACGACCCGGAGTCCCATGCTCTACCGACTGCGCAAGCCAGGTGCCCCCATTTGGGGCCTTAATAGGCTGATTAAATCTCCCTCATTCAGGAGGTTTGGGGTGGGAGCCTGAGGTCTGCATTTAACAGGCTCTCCTGTCATGCTGATGCTCCTGGTCCCTAGACTATGTTTTCTGTAGTAAACCTCTAAAATTCATTCATCACTTGGAGAACAGCTGAACCACACCCACCCTCATTTTACTCTCCTAAAACCCAAGATAGATGATGCCCATTTCACAGATGGGCAACAGGCTAAGAAGTCAAGAGTTGCCACACAGCAACCACAAAACGCTAAGTGAAAGGAAGAGCCAGGCTTCTAGACTATTCTTTCTCAAGTAATAAGCCCTGTGTGTTTTTTTCCAAACCCAAGATCAAGAGTTGCATGCTCTATGGACTGAGCCAGTCAGGTGCCCCTAAAAAAAATTTTTTTTTAAGATTTTATTTATTTGACAGAGAGGGAGAGAGCGAGCGCATAAGCAGGGCAAGTGGCAGGCAGAGGGAGAAGCAGGCTCCCCGCTAAGCAGGGAGCTGATGTAGGGCTTGATCCCAGGACCTGGCATGACCACTGGAGCCGAGGCAGATGCCCAACTGAGCCACCCAGGCGCCCCCTAAAACATTCTTTTATTTTTATTTTAAAGTTTTTATTTATTTGACAGAAAGAGCACAAACAGGGGAAGGGGCAGGCAGAGGGAGAAGCAGACTTCCCGCTGAGCAGGGAGCCCCACTTGGGGCTCGATCCCAGGACCCCGGGATCATGACCCGAGTGGAAGGCAGACGCTTAACGACTGAGCCACCCAGGCGCCCCTATTTTTATTTTTTTTTAAAGATTTGATATTTGACCCCCCCCCCCAAAAGCTCTGGTCCAATTCTTTATCAGTGGGTTCTCAAGCTTGAGTGGTCGCCAGAATCACCTGGAGAGCTTGTTAAAACATTGCTAGGCCCAATCCTCAGAGTTCTTGATTCAGTAGGTCTAAGGTAGAGTCCAATAATTTGCATTTCTAACAAGGTCCCAGTGATGGCGATGCTGCTGGGTCAGGCACCACCAGTGAACTACTGCCATAAGAAGAAATGGGTGGAAGACAGGGAGAAGCTTCATTTCCGTTATTTAGCACTACTCTTATTACCTCCACCCAACATGGGGCTGGAACTCTGCAACCCGAGATCGAGCCTGCCCGCTCCACCAATTGAGCCAACCAGGGACACCCTGGAGAAATGTTTTCTTGAACAACTACAGCTTACACCTGTTTTCTCAAAGGTTAATACTCCAATTACCTGCATAAAAATGGTTGAAATTCCCACATCCAGGCCACACCCCAGACCAATTAAGGCAATATCGCTAAGGAATGACTTAGGCATCAGCACCAGCCACTTAAAAAACAGCACACGTTGTTGTGTCTCCCCCCCCCCCCCCAACAGTTAACAGGCCACAGGTCTGCCAGAGCCTTAGGCTGGGCAGGAAGTGGGGCACAGGAGCACCCTCTGGCTGACAGCCTCCTCCCTTTACCCTCTTGTGCCCTTCAAATACCAGGACTGCGTTAAAGGCAGCATCCCTGACTGTAGGAAATGGTTAATTTGTTTTGATGAGATGATGTCTCTACATAACCTCTACCTCAGGCTAACAAGAGCAACATATATTTCAGAAGTTTGACAGAAAGTCTGCTTAAAGTAGATTAAAAACCAGTTACCTGAATGTTGAAATAAACCTCATTATCAGCAAAGAGCTGAACTTCATTATCTAACCGAAGGGAATATAATCAGAAACATGATACTGAGTGTAATGTTCGCCCTGAGAAGGGAAAAAAAACCTTTACAATTAAAGAATTAGATTATAAAAACTTCCTCTTTAATCAAGGCTTTTTAACATGGAACAGATTTCTTGAATAAAATGAAAAGTTTCCAATATATTGAAACAAACCACCATACATACAACACCTGGCAAGAAACAAAACAAAACAGCAAGTTTACACAATCCCTGTAACAGCCACGGCCTTATTCTCAGATGCTTCCTCCACCTACCAAGTGTGTTCTGCTGGGTACAGAGATCAGCATGGTTTCTGGGGTGACACTCAGCTGAGGCTGCAGCCCGAAGAGCGCTCATCTGGCTGGGCCATGGTGCTGTCGGCTCTGCTCGAGCAAAGCAGTCAGCAGCACATTCAAACAGTGGACTGAACGTCCTTTAAATATCAAAGTGAGAAACAAGAAGGCAACATAATGATGTTATCAGGAAGATGTTAGCAAGCAAGGACAGCTGTGTAAAGCTCGAGGCTGGAAGTGATGGCCAGCTTCATTTCTTCGGCTTCTTGGGCAGTGGCCGTCGGAACAACAAGATGTGAGGTTCTGAAAGAGTGAGTGAAATCGAAGAGACACGCTCGCACTGGTCTCTGCACTTCCCAGATATCACCCATTCAGATCTTTATGACTAAATTAAGATTTAAGCATATGGCCTTAGAAGCAGACCCACAAGCTGGGCCTGTCTGCCAAGCCGAGAGCGGTTAGCGTCAGTTCCCTCGCTATGTTTGTACAGCCCCAGGGGGCCTTTATTAGTTTTGCCTGGCAGCTTGGGGTCTGGTGTCTTATCAAGAAATATACTTTCCTTGGCTTATTTGGAACACATCCAAGAATTCACTTTCTGATGGAGAATGATGCAGGGGCCATAACCTCTACCAGGGTATATGTGGCCTTAAGAAAAAAAAAAGGGCACACTCAGACTGAACTAAAGATTAAAGGAGGTTTTTCAGGAACAGGTTGTCTCTGAACTTCCCAGATACTTTCCTTTTATTTATTTTTGGTCACTCCAGTTTTTCTAGATGGCTGGTGAGGAACCAATAAAGCACCCTTACCATCCCCCCCATTTCTCTGGGTTATACGATCTCATCACTCTGTCTTTCCTTCAGTGAAGGAGCCCTCCATGGTTGCTTTCAGACATCGCACCAACCTGGTTCGTGGATCATGTAATGGACCCATCCCTGACTCTGCTGAACGCCAAGATTTCTCCATTCCGATTCAGACATCAGATGGGTTTTAGGGACCAGCTTGGCGATGTCCTTGGGCAACATGACATGCCTGTAAGAGAAACATGGAAAGATGGGGAGAATTCACATCAGTACAGGGTGCAGTATGAAGAGCTTGCATACAAAGCTGAGAGGAAAAAAAAGAAAAAAATCGGTTTCTGATGGTAGGGAGTTTATATAATCTATTGTGGGGTAGAGGCAGCTAGAAATAAAGGCCAGTTATGTAAATCCTCACCAAAGTATGTTAAAAAGCACACATTAATGACTAATGACTAACTCAAGTGAACACGCACCTGTTTTCCTGCCTTCCTGGAGCTCAGTCTGCTGATTACTCTAGAATGCTATAAGGGCAGCCCCATAGCACACACAGTGCCAATAATTAAAAGTAATTTTGAAAAGGATTGGTTTTGCGAAGAAAGGCCTCTTATGGAGCGCTGTGTGGGAGAGCCGTCACAAAGGATGAAATGGAAATGTCTCACCCTCCAAAATCTACCCTCCATCTCATCTTCCTAACTTTGAAGAGAGTTGCCATGAGACTTCTTTTGGGAAGCCCCACGTTCTCCTAACCAAGGACGTCTCCTTTCATGGTAAAAAATTATTACTCTGACATGAATTGGGCTAATCCGGATAGACTCCATCGCGCTCAGTGAAAATACACTCGACGCTCCCTGTATTAGTAGCGGAGACTCTTCGCAAAGGCACAATTCTAGTCTAACTATGTGAAGATGGCTTACACTCAATGGACAAGCCCCGGCACAGGGACGGCCTTCAATACCTAATCAGATCAGACACACAGACCCCCCAACACACCCTCGCAACCACCACCACCAAGACAGCACCGCCTCGACTTACGACTTCCTAACCCTGCAAAGAGGCGGTGAGCACAGAATTTAGTTAGCGCAGTTCAGACGTGGAAAAGAAAGCTAACGGGCCCACGGTCCCGTGTGGGTCAGCAACGCCGAGTCCCCGGAGCCTGCAAAGCTTCCGTTCTATGTTCCTTAAGGTGGAAGGCGAGACACCCACCGGGCAGGCGGTGTGGGCGTCACACTGAACGCCTGGAATGCGACTCGGGCAGAATCCCCGCTCCCCGCGATCTTCCGGCCTAGAATCGCGGCGCCGCACCTGCCAGACGCAAGCCCGCGGCCAGGGCTGTGCCCCACGCCGGTCCCTGACCCCAGCACAGCCCCAGCGCCTCCCCCCGAAGCCCGGCAGGCTCTGCTCCGACTCTCGGGCCGGGGCGGCAGGGGCCGTGGGCTGCGCTCGCGCTGCGGCGCAACTCCCGAGCCTGCGGCACCCCGACGCCGGATCAGACATCACCGGGGCATCCGGCAGGCCCCCGCCGTCTTTCCCCCAAGCCCTCCCCGCCACAAGCCCGCACGCCCACGCCCCCTTTCCAGGACCCCTCCAGCGCCGCTGCGGCCACCTCTTCGCAGCAGGCTCCCCAAGGCAAAGCTCGCGCGCCGGGGGAAGCTCCGAGAACGCTCCAGAACCCCGGCAGGGGGGAGGGGGCCGCCAGAACTCCAGCCACGCCCCCTCCGCCCGCTGCCCGGCTCCCGGCTGACGCGGAGTTCGCCGGTCTGCGCGCCCCCGCGCCGCCAGGCCCTCGCGCATGCGCCCTGCGCTCCCCGCGATCGTCCCCGCCGCGACCCGGGGTCTCTCGCGCTTGCGTCGGTCCTGTCGATTCAGCCCTCACTTGTCAAAGTTCACGACCTCGTTATGGCCCCCGCGCCGGCACTAACCGGTACTCGAACTCCTCGTCGTCATATTTGTCCGAGTAGTAAATCTGTTTGTGCGACATGATCGCTCAGTCTGAGGACCGTCAGGCCCGCGCCGCCAACCTCCAAACAACTCCCAGCAGCACGCGCTCCCACCCACTTTGGCCTCGCTTTCAAACACGCCGCCCGCGCTTCCTATTGGTCCCTTTGATTTAAGGCGGGACAACTCCACCTTCAAGCCTCGGATTGGCTTAGACTTCCTCCTCCTCGAGTCCTTATTGGAGGGTACTTCTTACGTTCGTCAAGGACTGGCGTAGGTAAAAAAACACGCCTCTAATTGGCTATCCCTGCCCCCGTGCGCGTTCTCGCGCTGCCATTGGCGGATTCGGGAAAGTGGGACGGCTGAAGGAGGGACGCTGAGGTAGAGGGTCAGGGGTTAGTGAGGCCGGAAGTGAGTGCAATAAAGTTTCTTCAAGGAGGCCAGGCCGGGGAGAAAGTTGGAACGGCCAGCTAAGGAGGCAGTGGCGTGATCCGGAACCAAATCGAGCCGCGGTGCGGTGCGGTGCGGTGCGGAGACTCCATGAGGCCCTGGTGAGTTGGGTCTTCTCCCTCCCCTTAGGTGACCCACTCCTCCACCCCGGAACCCCTCTCCCGGGACCCTACTTCCGGTCTTCATTTGTAAGTCCCGCCCCCTGAGACCCCCTCCCCGGAAGTCCCACCCCCATCTTCAGGGGGCTCCCCGAACCCCGATTCGTTTTCTGTTTATTGTCCACGACCTCACCCTGCCGCCCGGCTTTCCTGGAAGTCCCACCCCCGGACATGCTTCCACAAGCCCTACTGCAAGAAACCTGACGGTAGTTCTTCCAATTCCCCGAGACCCCGCCTCCTGGCGACGGGTCCCTCGAAAAGCCTATCTCCCAGAAGGCCAGAGCCCCGCCCCTCGGCGGACAGGCCGGGCGCGGGAGGCCACGCCTCCCCAGGGCCCCGCCCGAGGCCCCGCCCCTTCCCTGACCACGTCGGGCCGTGCGGGGGCCTCGCCGCCTGGAAGTCCCCGGTGCGCGCGACCTAGGGGCCACGCCCCCGCGGGAACGTCCCGAGTGGGACCCGGGTCCCCTCCTCAGAAGCGCTGTCTTGGGGCCCCAAACCCCTTGCAGCAGAGTTCCCTTTTCTCGCTTGGGCCTCGGGCCCAGCTCTCCCGAGCTCTCCTGCTCCGGCAGGTGGGAAGCCAGAGTGCCCCGCCCGGTTCCGAGCAGTGCGAGGGCCGGGCAGCCTCTACCTCCCCCTGCCCCTGCCAAGGGTGGGCCCGCTGGAAGGGGGCTGGACTTGGGGCTTGGCGCGAGACGGGGAGAGGGGCTTGCTCCTGGGTTCCCAACCCCGGAGTTTCCCTGCTCAGGACCGACTCCGCCCCCAGAGACAGCTGTAGGTCTCACACCTGCACCTCGGGACCTGGTAGGGTCATGGGTTTGTTGGCGTGTGACCTGCGGGTGCGACAGGGGCGAAAGTTCTCTGCTGCTAGAAAACGGTGGCTTGGCGTGGGTGGAGGGGACAGTGACCTTTTTGCTGTTTGATTTTTTTTTTTTTTTTGGAAGGGACTCCCCAGCCTCCACCGTTTCTTTCGCTCTTCTCCGCCCCCTAACCAGAGTTCTTGTCTGGGCATTCCTTCTGGTCCCGCTCGCCCAGCCTTCCCTTCTGGAAACATTCCCGAGGCTTTCGCCATTTCCTGCTACTTGCCTCCTCCTCCCTGCTGGGCCGAGAAGCCACGAGCAGCTTCTCCCCCACACCCAGCCACCCCGACTCACAGTAGGCAAGCTCCTTTCCTATGCAAATTTAAAGAGCCCGACTTCCTCTTTCTTTCCTTCCAATCGCCCACACCTGTTGGTTGTTCCCTGCCTCTGGACTGTGCGGGCTCCGGCAGGAGGAGGACGTCCTGGCCTGTGTGGGGAGGAGGGGGCGGTGCGAGGCCAGGGCAAAACCCCTTCCTCAATGTCTCTAGGCCTGAGGGCTGAAGGCCTGAGGAAATGGAGTGACGAAGACCAGGGGAAAGAGTTTAGCACAGTATCTAACACGATTTAAATGCTGGTATTATCAATGACTATAGTTTGCGTCTTTGTATCTTCTGGAGTTTAAGAATAGGTAATCCCAAAGTGATCGTGGGGATTGTACGCATCTTCTACTACTTTTTGTTTGGTGACTTTGCCCCTTCCTCCAAGGCCCCCTTTAGCAGAGCTGTGTCTGGGAGCCTCGTGTGGAAGGGATCGGTGGGGCTGTTCCCTGTGTCCAGCCCCAGCCCACCCCTGGCGCCCTTGGCACAGATTTGTCTTCTGCCCCCTCTGTCCTTCGGTGGCCTGGAGCCCCCACTTCTCTTGGAGAATTGTTTCACTCTCCCATCTCCTCCAGCCAGACTCTGCCCCTGCTGTTGGGGGGCACTGTGCTCCGTGGTGGACACCTGCACCTTCCCTAGCCACCACTGCAAGAGGAGGGGTATGAACCTCTCCACCCAGCCGCTCCTGACAGCTTGCTTTGCTGACTCGGCCTGTGGAAGGGGGCACAGAAGAGTGCTTGGCTGGGGGCCGCTGCTCCTTGGCATGGTGGGTGCCGTGGTGGGGCACCATCAGCCTGTCCTCTGCCCCAGCTCCTGCCTGGTGCGCCACCCAGGTTGGACCTCGTTCCCTTTACTTCTCCAGCTTTGCTCTTCCTCTTGGCCCCTCTCTGCGTCCACTGGGACCACTTCCATCCTTTCCCCTTTTCTTAAGCTCCTGTCCACAGCTGTGGTAGCAGAGGGTGCTAATGGCCCCAGGCTCCCTGGGGCCACCCCCCGACTGTGTGGTGTTGCTAGGGGTGGCCTGGCCTGGAGGAGGGGGGCATTTGAGTGTTCCACCAGGACAGGAAGGAGAGTGCTGAGCTCAGGGATCCCCTCCCTTTTCCACCCCCAGCTCCCTGTTTCCTCTCTCATTCCCCCTACCCTCCTGCAGCTTCCTGCTCCCTTTGGCCTGCCCATGTCCTGTGTGGATTGATCCAGACCTCCTCTTATTTCCCTCCTTTCCTTCTCATTCCTACATCCTTCCCTCCCACCCCCACTTTACTCCTCCCCAGATTACTGGTGGTTTTTCTGGGGGCGGGAGGGGGGGTGGTGCATGGAGAGCTCTATCCCTGCCAGAGTTCTAGGCTGGGGCTGTGGTGGGGGCTTAGCCCCTTACAGCCTGTGAGTCAGCACTGTCCTCGGGATTGGTCTCTGGCCTTAGCTCTCCGCCCCTGGGGAGGAGCCAGGCAGCTCTGGGTCCAGCCTGTTCTCTTCTCAGCCAGAGAAGAGGCTCCACGCTGGGCGGGGATGGGGCCTGAAACTATCTCGGTCTGACCCGGGGGTGCTGGTGCTGGCGCCTCTTGTCCCTCACCCTCCCCGGGATCCTTGAGATCCCTGGGCCATAGAGGTCCGGTCAGACTAAGGGCCTGGGGATGCCCCCTGCCTGGCCCCCTTGCCCTGACTGGCAGGGGGGCCGGGCTGGGCAGCAGCCTCCCTCTCACAGCAGCCATGGATCTCCTGCCCCCCAAGCCCAAGTACAACCCACTTCGGAATGAGTCTCTGTCATCGCTGGAGGAGGGGGCTTCAGGGTCCACCCCACCGGAGGAGCTGCCTTCCCCATCGGCCTCGTCCCTGGGGCCCATCCTGCCACCTCTGCCTGGGGATGATAGTCCCACTACCCTGTGTTCCTTCTTCCCCCGGATGAGCAACCTGAAGCTGGCCAACCCAGCTGGGGGGCGCCCGGGGCCAAAGGGGGAGCCAGGAAGGGCAGCTGAGGATGGGGAGGGGATCGTAGGGGCGGCCATGCCAGACTCAGGCCCCCTGCCCCTCCTCCAGGACATGAACAAGCTGAGTGGAGGCGGCGGGCGCAGGACTCGGGTGGAAGGGGGCCAGCTGGGGGGCGAGGAGTGGACCCGCCACGGGAGCTTTGTCAATAAGCCCACGCGGGGCTGGCTGCATCCCAACGACAAAGTCATGGGACCCGGGGTTTCCTACCTGGTTCGGGTGAGTGAACATCCTCCCATTCCCTCCTCCCTCCTCCCTCCCGGACCCCTCGGGTTCCTCTGCTCACTCCAGCCTTACCCGAGCCTCTTGTTTTCTGCTCTTCCCAGCACCTCCCTTGGTTTCAGGGTCCTGTTTCTCATACCTTACTAGCTTCTTCGCTGCTTCTGCAGCCCCTCCCCTTCCAACTCTGCCTGGGCCCCTTCCTTCTTGTGACACCCCCCCCCCCCCACCATGCTTAGCACAAAGCCCAGCACATTGCAGGCCCTTAGTAAGTGTTGGAATGAGTGAGTCTTGATTGTGTCCCCCAGCCTCCTCCCTCTGGGGATATCACTCCACCCCCCTCCCGCCCCCCCACCCCCAGTGCCCGTCACTGCCCCCCACATTCTCCTCCCATATGCCCGAGGCCCTCCTAGCTTGCCCTTTCCTCTGCTCCTTTTTCCTCTGATCTTGCACGTAGTGGGGGTGTAGCCGCAGGCAGCCAGCAAAACTTCTTCGTCTTTACTCTTCCTTTAGGGAGCACATAGGGAAAAGGCCCGGGGCTCCTTGTGAAGGGGTGGGGGGAGGCGGCTGACTTGTCCCCTTCCATCCCTCCCTCAGTACATGGGCTGTGTGGAGGTTCTGCAGTCAATGCGTGCCTTGGACTTCAACACCCGCACCCAGGTCACCAGGTTAGTGGGGAGGCGGGCAGACGGGGGGGGGGGGGGGGGGAGTCCTGGATTAGTGAGGGGAGCAGGGGAGTGGGTCTTGGTCGCTTGCTAGCCATGGCTTATCTTTAGGTAAAGGGGATTGAGAGAAAGTTAGGGGAGTGAGTCTAAGTCTGAATGAAAAGAGGCACCTCTGGTCTGGATCCTTCTTAACTTATCCAGTCCTGTGAGTGGTGGGGGAGGTAGCAGAGCCAGCCGGCAGCTGGAGCCTGAGTATAGAACAGGGTGGGTGGAAGGTTGCTGCTGCCTTTGGGAAGGGAATGGGACATTTGGTAGCTGGAAGGGGGTGGGGCCAGACCCACTGAGGCCCTAACCCAATCAGCCAGGAAGTGGCCTCTCCGTGTCATCAAATATTAAAGGCCCTTAATTCAATCCACCACGACAAAGAGCCTGGAGTGCCCCTGGAGTCTGGCCTGGTCTTCCCCTCCCCCTGCCCTGTGGCAGCCCCAGCTGATTGGGAGGCAGGCTCTAGGTCTAAGGACCTCTTTCTCCCCAGGGAGGCCATCAGTCTGGTGTGTGAGGCTGTGCCTGGTGCCAAGGGGGCGACAAGGAGGAGAAAGGTACTTGGGGCTGATGGGGCTGGGTGTGCTGCTGGGAAATGTGGGGGAGCAGGCCAAAAGGCAGAGGGTGGGGGATTCCTGGTGTGGGGAACCCCCAGCTTCTGAGATCCTTGGGCCCTTCCCTAGCCCTGTAGCCGCCCGCTCAGTTCCATCCTGGGGAGGAGTAACCTGAAATTTGCGGGGATGCCAATCACTCTCACCGTATCCACCAGCAGCCTCAACCTTATGGCCGCAGACTGCAAACAGGTTGGTGGGGTTGGGTGAGGGGGCCAGAAACACTGTTGGGAGGGCTGAGCCAGGACCTGGTCACAGGGCCAGGAGCTAAGACAGGAAGGAAGGAGGAGCTTAGGAGGACCTGGGCTAAGAAGTCAAAAGGGTGGGACTGACACTCCAGGGCTGTGGGTGCCCAGGTGCTGCAGGGCTGCCTGACCCATGCCGTTCCCTCCTTTCTCTGTCCCCTGCACTAACCCTCAGATCATTGCCAACCACCACATGCAGTCTATTTCGTTTGCGTCCGGTGGGGACCCGGTGAGTTGGGGAACAGGGCCGGGGGGTGGGAAGAGTAGGGGCCACACCAGCTGGAAAAGAGGGTGTGCTGGGATCGAAGTGGTGTCTGGAAAGGCCTGGGTTGTGTAGGGGTCAGGGGTGAGGTGGGCTGTAAAACTGAGCTAAGGGGCTGCTTCTGACCCTGCCCACCCCAGGACACAGCTGAGTACGTCGCCTATGTTGCCAAAGACCCGGTGAATCAGAGAGGTGAGGCGCGGTGGGGAGCGCTGGGTGGGGCCAGCTGTCCGAGAGGCAGGTGAGCAGGACCTGGGGAGCTAAGCAGGGGCTCCTGCCGGGAAGACGAGGGCCCCTGGCCGCGCCTCCTCCCAGCAGGCCGCCTCTGCTGTGCCCCCAGCCTGCCACATCCTGGAGTGTCCCGAAGGGCTCGCTCAGGATGTCATCAGCACCATCGGCCAGGCCTTCGAGTTGCGCTTCAAACAATACCTCAGGAACCCGCCCAAGCTGGTCACCCCTCATGACAGGTGAGCGGGTGCGGAGGGTGAGGGGCAGCTTCTGGGCCCCAGGCCCGAACGGAGAAAACAGGTCTGCTCCACTGCTCACACTCGAGCCCAGAGAGGGTCGGGGGTGAAAATAACCTGTGTGCGTGTTTCCCACTTCCTGCTATTCTTGGCGTTTCCTGTGGCTGTCAGGAAAGTCTGGCCAGGCCCTGTCTGCTGCAGGCCCGCTCTTCCTCTCGCGTGCCGGGCCACCGCGCTGCCGGCCTGTCTCTCTCTCTCTCTCATTTCTCCATCTTTAGTTTTTCATTTTCCTGCCTGTAGGAGCCATCAAGAATTTGGGTGAGGGAGGATGTCTTTTTCCTGAGAGCTCTACCTTTCTTGCCCAGCTTAAGGCCGGTAGCTATTGAGTATTTAGAGGAGATTAAACTATTCTGGAGCACATCCCTTCTTGCCTCCTTGTGCTTCTCCTCCCTATTGGGAGATAGCATGATAATCGAGGGCATGAACTCTAAAATCAAATCTGATGTTACAACTCAGCTCCGCCAGCCTTTAATTGTGAAACCACAGGTAAATTTCTCCACCTCTGACCCTCATCTCTCTTCTATCACTGGGGAAGGAGGTAATAGCTACCTTGCAGGGCTCCCGGGAGGATGGAACGGCTGTTCTAGAAAACAGCCAGCCTCAGGCCCGCTGTGCAGGAGGTGCCCGGCCCATGGCCACTGTCTGTGCCCTCCCTCCCTCCTGTTCCTCTCAGGATGGCTGGTTTTGATGGCTCAGCTTGGGATGAGGAGGAGGAAGAGCCACCTGACCACCAGTACTATAATGACTTCCCCGGGAAGGAACCCCCTCTTGGGGGAGTGGTGGACATGAGGCTTCGGGAAGGAGCCCCCCTGGGGGCTGCTCGACCCACTCCACCCATTGGCCAGACCCCCAGCCACCTGGGAGCAACGCTGGTAAGTTATTTGGATGGAGGTGGGCTGGGCCTGGGACCTGGGATGGGAGTGGCCGGTTTGGGCTTCTGGTCTCATCTTATTTTTGTCCCTGCAGCCGGTGGGGCAGCCTGTCGGGGGAGACCCAGAAATTCGCAAACAGATGCCACCTCCACCACCCTGCCCAGGTGTGAAGGGAGTGGGGAGGTGTAGGGGCAGGGGTGCAGGGGGCAGGGCTGGAGTCACTGTGATGTCTCCCTTTCCTCAGCAGGTAAAGAGCTCTTTGATGATCCTTCCTATGTCAACGTCCAGAACCTAGACAAGGCCCGGCAAGCAGGGGGTGGGGCTGGGCCCCCCAATCCTGCCATCAATGGCAGCACGCCCCGAGACCTCTTTGACATGAGTGAGTGCTCCTCTCTCCTTTTCTGCATCTCCGTCTTTCTACTCGGGTCCTCCTCTTCTGCCCTGCTCTCTCCTTCTAGGCCTCCGCTCCCTGAAGGTCTGGGTCCTGGCCTGTGTTGTGCCAGCTGCCTCTCTTAGCCCCCTCTCTGAACCCCCAGAGCCCTTCGAAGATGCCCTTCGGGTGCCTCCGCCTGCCCAGGCCATGGCCATGGCTGAGCAGCTCCGAGGGGAGCCCTGGTTCCATGGGAAGCTGAGCCGGCGGGAGGCTGAGGCTCTGTTACAGCTCAACGGGGACTTCCTGGTGCGGGAGAGCACGACCACGCCAGGACAGTATGTGCTCACTGGCTTGCAGAGTGGGCAGCCCAAGCACCTGCTGCTGGTGGACCCAGAGGGCGTGGTGAGTGGAGCAGGGATGTGTGTTGGGGCGGTGGGGGGGGGCAGAAAGGGCTCCTGCATAGCCATGCGTCTCCCCTCACTGCCTCCCACTTTCCCTGCTTGGCATGTGAATATGGGCACCCTTCCCAGCGGGATGGCATCCTTCCCTTCTCATACCCCTGAGCCCGAGCTCTGTTCCTTTCAGTCCTCAATTCCCCAGCCCTGACTGCATCTGAGCTAGAAGGTGTTCAGCTTTCCTGAGCCCCTCTTCTGACAAACAAGGAAACCATCCTGGAGAGGTGGTGATGCCCAGTGTCGGATGGCTAGAGCCTAGAAACCCCAAGTCTCCTTTTCCAAGAGGAGCCAGGGACCTCCCCAGCATCTCCAGACTCAGGGCTCAGCTCGGCGTCCTGTCGCCTATTTGCCCCGCCCCACTGTCCCTCCTAACTTTGGGCTCTTTTCTACAGCAACCCCAGCCTCCCTTCCCCATCTTCTTCGTAGTGTGTGTCCTCCTCTGAGACATGCCACCTTCTCGGTCGTTAGAGTAGATATCCCCCAGCTTCTCAGTTTCTGGGGCTGATGTCCTCTCTGCCCACTTCCAGAGCTAGCTGTGGATTTCCTTTCTAGAGAAGCCTCAATGATCTGGACAGACAGCACTCCCGTCGCGGTCTTTTTCTCCTTGCTCAACCCCCTTGAATATTCCAGTTTCTGTAGTCCTGGGGGCAGAGGTCTTACTTGACTCCTCACCTGAATTGACTCCTCAGGTTCGGACAAAGGATCACCGCTTTGAGAGTGTCAGCCACCTCATCAGCTACCACGTGGACAATCACTTGCCCATCATCTCTGCGGGCAGTGAACTCTGTCTACAGCAGCCCGTGGGGCGGAAGCTGTGATCCGTCTCAGTGCTTTCTCCCCGAAGGGGCCCTCCCACCCCTTCCACCCTATTCCTTGATTCTCAGGACCTCATTTGGGAGTGTTCTGTGGGCTTGGCCTCGCGTTGGAGCCAGGGATAGTGTGGACACAGTTCAGCATCCAGCTGAATGAGAGGGTTTGTCAGAAGCCTGGGGTAGAATCCTGTTTCTCCCCGAACCTTACCAAAGTATTACTGGACAGAGTGGCTCCCTTCCCTGGGCCTTTCCTGTGCCAATCTGATACCCCCTTCCCCAAGAAGGCGGGTGCTTGAGGCCTAGGCAGCGTGCCTCCTTGAAGTGAGAAAGGTCTAATGGGGCAATCACCTTTCCAGGGAAGGGGGAATGAATCACGCCTTTGGTCTACCCCTGGGCTCAGGGTACCCCAGACCCCTCTCAACAACACTCCCTCCCAGTGGTTAAACTTTGTGCCTTTGACCATCTCCTAGGTCTGAAGATATTTTATGCAAAGAGTTCTTGAGCCCCTGAGGTCGAGGGTGGGGGTGCTGACACCTACTTGGCTTCTGGGACCCTGTCCTCTCCTTGCTCAGCACCCCCTCCAGTTTGGGTTGGGAGAACAGAGGCAGGAATGGCAGCTGTCCCCTCTCCCTGGGGATAGGCAACCCTTAGAGATTGCCTCAGAGCTCCCCTTCCTGGCCAGCGGGGGGATGGACCCCTCCCTTGCTCAGTGCCTCCTGGCAGGGGGCGCCTCACTCAAGGGGTCTGTATATACATTTCGTAAGTCGTCTCCCCCCTCCCCAATGTTGCATGCATATTATACTCTACAGCCAAAGCATAGTCCTTGGTCCCTGCCTCCTCCTACTGGGGTTGGGGGCTGGTGACTGGATTCGGGCCTCCTCAACTGGTAACTCTCCCAGGTGGGTTTGTGGAGGCAGGAACGGGGGCATCGAGACGAAAGCAGTAGACAATCCCCAAATACCATCTGTAGATTTGGGAAGGCATTTATTTTATATGCATATATTTTAGGGCTGTAGATTTATTTTCCTTGTTTTCCATGGCTTATCTTGAGCACAAAATGACAATAATCAATTACGTGTAACGCCACCTCTGACTTTTCAAAGCCTTTTTACAATGATTGGCATTTTCCTCCTCCCAGCCTTTGAGGCAGCTGGGCCCGACAGCATTCTCTTTTCTACCGGAGACCTGGGGCTCTGAGAAGCAGATCGTGAGCTAGGACTAGACGGAGCGAAGCGGGGAGGCTCCACGGGTGTGAGCAGCTTCACACCTGCAGTGACAGGCCCTGGCAGAGGCCGCCCGCGCCGGCCCGGAGCCCCGGAGCCCGTCCTGCCGCTGCGAGTGTAGGTCTCGGTCCCGGCCTTTCCGTTTCGTTTGGCACGGTGTCTCCACGGGCCTCACTATACCAAAGGGAAATCCTCTTCATTAAAGTCCCTATTTCTTGTACCTCGGCGTCGTGGTCCCTGTTGCTGCCCGTGCTCGGTCGCCGCTTCCACCCCGTCGGGGGCGGGGGGCGGCCCTTCCCGCAGGACGTCGCCCCGCCCGCGCCGCGCACCCCCGCGGCCGCCGGGTGGTCCGGCCCATGCCCCGCCCCTCGCCGCGCGGTGGCGGCGTCCGCGCGACTTCCGCTTCCGGCCGCCGCCGCCGCCGCCGCCGCTGGTGCTGCTGCTGGTGTGGCCGCGGGCTGGCGGCTGGCACTCCGCTCGCCCCCCGGCCTCGCCGCCTGGTCTGGCCGCGCCCCGCGGGCGCCCCGACCCCCCTCCCGGCGATGGTGCCGCCCGCGGGCGCGTCCGTCCCCCGCCGCCGCTGACCCCGGCCCCCCCGCCCCATGGCCGCCTCGGCGCCGCCCCCACCGGACAAGCTGGAGGGAGGTGGCGGCCCCGCACCGCCCCCTGCGCCGCCCGGCACCGGGAGGAAGCAGGGCAAGGCCGGTGAGAGCGCCGAGGGGCTGGGCCCTCGGGGTCGGGGCCCCGACGGGAGGCTCGGGCGGGAGGGGCGGGGGTCGAGGGTCGGAGATGGAGGACGCCGGGGTTGGGAGACGCACGGCCGGCCGGAGCCGCCGGGGGTCGGAGGGGCGGTGTGTCGTTTGGAGGAAGAGGCGGCCGAGAGTGTGGCCGCGCGGCGTGTCTCGCGTGGCACCTTTGTTCGTATTGGTTGAGCCGGTGAGCGAGCGCCTGTCCGAGCTAGAAGAGCCGCTCCGGGCGCGTCCGGGGGACTGGCGGTGGGGCCGCCTCAGGGAAACGTGTTTGTGTCCGCCTTCTGCTGCGCTTGCAGGTCTGCAGATGAAGAGCCCGGAGAAGAAGCGAAGGAAGTCCAACACTCAGGTGAGTGCGGCTTGGTGGGGGGGGCTCGTTCGAGCCCCCGCTGCAGTGGGTGTGTATCTTGCCTCAGGTGCGCGGCGAGGGGAAAGCTGCTTTGCTCTGGCCTTTTCCTCCCCTTCCTAACAAACGGGCGGGGGGCGCCGTCAGGCCGCGGGACCGCTGATCTCAGTCAGGCCGGAGTCTTCCTCTCCCCCCATGTTTCCTGTCCTGGTTCCCTCCCTGTAGATGACAGCTACCACTCACCGAGGTTTTTGGTAATGACTTCTCCAGCACTCCGTGCTGATGGTGCTCTAACAGTTTCGGGAGATAGGCATTGTCCCTGTTTTACAGACGAAGCGCAACACCTGCTCAGGGGTCTTGAGTTTATCCAGCGTCAGAGCTAGCATTCGGCACAGTTGTGCCTGCTTTCTCCACCCTCTGTTTCTCTATTTCGGTCTGAGGTCTGTCTCGATTTACATCCGAGCTGGCCGTTAGGAGCGTCCAGAACACGTTCTGTGTTTCTGCTGCTCTCCTGGTTTTTAGCTGTGTGTTTCCCCCCCATGAACCTCTTTGCCTCATCTGTTCCCCACTAGGGCCCTGCATACTCACATCTGACGGAGTTTGCGCCACCCCCGACTCCCATGGTGGATCACCTGGTTGCATCCAACCCTTTCGAGGATGACTTCGGAGCCCCTAAGGTGGGGGGCGCGGCCCCTCCATTCCTTGGCAGTCCTGTCCCCTTTGGAGGCTTCCGTGTACAGGGGGGCATGGCAGGCCAGGTACCTCCAGGCTACAGCACTGGGGGTGGAGGGGGCCCCCAGCCCCTTCGTCGACAGCCCCCACCTTTTCCTCCCAACCCTATGGGCCCTGCTTTCAACATGCCCCCCCAGGGCCCCGGCTACCCACCCCCAGGCAACATGAACTTTCCTAGCCAACCCTTCAACCAGCCTCTGGGTCAGAACTTCAGCCCTCCTGGTGGGCAGATGATGCCAGGCCCGGTGGGGGGATTTGGCCCCATGATCTCACCCACCATGGGACAACCTCCCAGAGGGGAGCTGGGCCCCCCTTCTCTCCCCCAACGCTTTGCCCAGCCGGGAGCACCTTTTGGCCCTTCTCCTCTCCAGAGACCTGGTCAGGGGCTCCCCAGCCTGCCCCCCAACACAAGTCCCTTCCCTGGCCCGGACCCTGGCTTTCCTGGCCCTGGTGGTGAGGATGGGGGAAAGCCCCTGAACCCACCCGCTCCCACTGCTTTTCCCCAGGAGCCTCACTCAGGCTCCCCAGCCGCTGCTGTTAATGGGAATCAGCCCAGTTTCCCCCCAAACAGCAGTGGGCGGGGTGGGGGAACTCCAGATGCCAACAGCCTGGCACCCCCCAGCAAGGCGGGTGGGGGCTCAGGGCCTCAGCCTCCCCCAGGCCTGGTGTACCCGTGTGGCGCCTGTCGCAGTGAGGTGAACGATGACCAGGACGCCATCCTGTGTGAGGCCTCCTGCCAGAAGTGGTTCCACCGTGAGTGTACGGGCATGACCGAGAGTGCGTACGGGCTGCTGACCACCGAGGCCTCCGCCGTCTGGGCTTGCGATCTCTGCCTCAAGACCAAGGAGATCCAGTCTGTGTACATCCGTGAGGGTGTGGGGCAGCTGGTGGCTGCTAACGATGGGTGATGCCGACCAGGGGGATGGTTTCCACTGGCTTCCCGTCCCCATGGGGCAGAAACACAGTGGCTCCTGGGGGCAGAGAAGGAACTGAGGTGGGCAGGCAGAAGAGCCTGGATTGCTCACTTTTCTGGAAACTTACACGTACACGTTGAGATCAACAGAGATCCAGGGAACCAAAGCCCTGCCGAGCATTGTGGTGGCTCCAGTCCCCGAAGGCCGAGGGGTGTGGCTGCAGGAGAAGAGAGGCTGGAGGAAGATCTGGAGGGCGGGGGTCTCCTCGGGCAGACGATGGACGCCCCAGCACCTGTGCCTGACGCTCCTAGCTCGTCCCACAGCTGCAGCCTTAGTGTGTGGAGTGGCCAGAGGAGTTGGGGTCCCATCCCGGCAGTAGCCTTTTCATGGGCTTTAGAGACAGCTTTAGGGAATAAATGGGGAATTTTCCTTTTTCTCACCCTCCCCTTGCCTCCTCCTAAGACCTACCCAAGTGCTACTCCTTCAGAGAACCAAATAGCTTGAAGAAGCAGGAGAGCTTTTGGCTGGGGCAGTTTCTTGGTGATTTGGGGCTTTAAGACTGTGGGTAAGAGATGATGTCCGGACATGTGTCCCTCATACCAAAGCCGCTGGCCCTTTCTCAGCCTCTCTTGGGCTTTTCTCCTAATGACCATATTTTTGCCAAAAATTGGGATATGCGGTCTGACAGACCGGGATATTTGAAGTTCAGACTGTCCTGGAACGTGGACTCTGCTCGCATGGCCCTCCCTGCCTCGCCCGTTTGTTGCACGGTCCTGTCCGCGGTGGTCTAGAGCTTTTGGCCCCTGTATTCCTCTGCCTCCTTGGCTCGATTGAAGGAAAGCCTGGAAAGGCACAGAACCCTTATACCTCATCTCCTGATCGAAGGATCCCTGTCCCAGCCCGTGGGGGAGGGAGGTAGCGGGACGGCCATTGCTGTGGTCCTGAGATGCAGTCCAGGGTCTGGGTGTGTTTTGCTTCTCTTTCCCTGCCCTTCTGTGTATCTTGGGCCGGGTGATTAGCAGTTTTTCCTCTCAGCCAGAGGCCTGCACTGGGCTTTATATGTTCATATTTTATTTTTCAGGCACTGCCTGCCAGAGATGGGCCCAGGGCCTGGTAGGAGCCCCGCACTGCAGCTCAAGCACACATTCCTCAGTGGGGTGGGGAAGGCAGGCACAGGCGTGGCCCAGAGGAGCTGGTGGTCCCCTGGCCGCTTCTCTGGGGACCCTAGCCTGTGAAGACTTAGCAAATGTACTGCAGAGCGCATTTGCCTGCCCAGGTGGGGCAGCGGCTTGAGGCTGTGGGAAAGAAGGGAGGGGGTTCAGGGCTTCTCTCTTCCAGTGTCCGGCCCACTCCCCCCCGCCCCAGCTTTGTGTTGTGTTTGTGGTTCTGTTGCCCCTCTTTTATCTGTTGATATTTTTGTGATGTCTTCCTCCCCTGCCCCCCATCTCTGCCTTTTTTAAGTGGCTCCTGGGGGAGGGGTCTGCTCAATCCTTCTCTCTCCCCACTACTTTTTGGAAGAAAATGGGGGTGGCAGAGATGTGGTGGGGGTCTTTTGTACGGTTGGCTTAATAAAAGGACTTGAAAATCCATACAAGGACTCCTGCTGTTTCTGCGCACAAAGGTTGGAGTGAGCCTCTCACCGGTGGGGAGGATGCTTGAGGGGTGAGGATAGGTATGTGCCCCAGGGTTCCTGGCGGCGGGCCCCTGAACTGATCCTGGTACTAGTCGAGGAGCCAAGGGAGGCCCGAGTGCGCCACCCCTACCCCTGAGTCTCGGAGTGAGAACGCGTTTCCTTTCTGGGCACATTCCTGGGCCAGGCCTGCAGCCAGGGCCTCGGGGACAAGTGCCGTTAGTGCTTCTGGGTTTAGCACCCCCCCCCCCCGCACCCCCGGTCAAGTGTAGTGGGAAGGGGCTGGCCCTGGTCCAGCAGATTGCATTTGGGGACGCTTCCCAGACCCCCACCCCTCCCCTTTTAGAAGAGTAGCAGTGGCACCTTGCCGCTGCACGGGAGCTGGGGGAGAACGGCGGGAGAGCTATTTCCAACCCTCGGCTCGCCGTGCCCCCTCCCCCATCTTGCAGCTGTGTCTGTCTGTCTGTCCTACGGTCGACCTTGGCCCTCTGTCTCGGGAGGTGCCTCTGCCTTTCAGTTGGGTCTTCCCTCTAGAAACTGTCTAGACGCCGGGAAAGGAGGGGAGGTGACCCGAATGCAGTTTGCGGCAAGCGCAGTCAGTCCCCGGGACGTCAGCCGGGGTCCGGGGCCTGTGCAGGTCCTCCTCCCCGGCCCCGCCTCTCAACTCCGGCTCTTATTGGCCGAAAGTTTCCGCCCCCTCAGGGAAGCTGGCCTTCCATTGGCCAGCCCCAGTCACGTGAGCCTCCCTCCCTCCCTCCCGGGGCTGGCCACCCGGGGCGGCAGCAACAGGTCGGGTGAAGACCGAAGGCGCGGGCAGGTGAGGCCCTACGGGGCGGGGGCCCTCCGGACCCGCCGCGGGACCGGGGCGCGCAGCCGGGCGTGCGCGTCGCCGCCGGGCCGCGGTGGGGGCGCGCCCCGGCGGGCTCCTGCGGCTCCTCCGCTTTACAGGTTTGGGGGAGCCACTCTTGGAGGGGCTGAGCGCAGCTAGCCAGAGGGGGAGAGCTCCGCCTTTGGCTGCCTCCTAGACAAGGCAGAAGTGCCCGACTAGCCTGAAAGAGTGTTTTTGTTGGATCCTGCCGGACTGCGAGTGGGGAGGGGGTGGAGGCGGAGAGGTCGGCGAGAAAGAGCTCTGGAAGCAGCGCGGGGAGGGGAGGAGGTTAGACCGAGGAAGCGACTTCCTAATAAGGCAAGGAGCTGCGGGCCGGGGAGCGCGGGGCTAGCTTGTGGCGTCTGGGACGGACTCGGCGGCGGGGGAGGGAGCCGAGTTTGGGACCCTGAGTGTAGGGCTTCCAGGCTGTCTCCTGTTTGGGTCTCCGAAGTGTTTGTCTTCTTGACCCAGATACCGTGGCTGGTTCCCATGGAGACGGGGGGTCTGACATCACCCTGGTTGCCATGGTGCCTGGTTCTGGAGGACCCGAGCAGGCTGTACACAGCCAGGGATAAACAGGGACTTCGGCCCAAGCTGCTGCCACTTCCTTCCTGCCACCACCTGTTAGCAGTCACACGCAGCGACGGGGGACCGGAGGGGGGCGGGGGATGATGACAGCCCAGTGTGTGCCTGTGGGGGGGGCAGCCCCTCTGGGACCAGCAACTGGGGACGGGGGGGGGGGGGGGACGATTACAGCCCAGTGTGTGCATCGCGGGGGCGGCCGCTGTGGGACCAGCAACTGGGGACGGGGGCGGGGAGCCCAGTGTGTGCCTGTGGGGGGGGGCTACTCTGGGACCAGCAACTGGGGACGGGGGGGGGGGGGACGATGACAGCCCAGTGTGTGCCTGTGGGGGGGGCCACTCTGGGACCAGCAACTGGGGATGGGGGCGGGGAGCCCAGTGTGTGCCTGTGGGGAGGAGCAGCCGCTCTGGGACCAGCAACTGGGGACGGGGGGGTGGGGGGGGGACGATGACAGCCCAGTGTGTGCCTGTGGGGGGGGGCAGCCCCTCTGGGACCAGCAACTGGGGACGGGGGGGGGCACACGATGACAGCCCAGTGTGTACCTGTGGGGGGGCCACTCTGGGACCAGCAACTGGGGATGGGGGCGGGGAGCCCAGTGTGTGCCTGTGGGGAGGAGCAGCTGCTCTGGGACCAGCAACTGGGGACGGTGGGGGGGGGGGACGATGACAGTCCAGTGTGTGCCTGTGGGGGGGGGCAGCCCCTCTGGGACCAGCAACTGGGGACGGGGGGGGGCACACGATGACAGCCCAGTGTGTGCCTGTGGGGGGGGGGCAGCCCCTCTGGGACCAGCAACTGGGGACGGGGGGGGGCACACGATGACAGCCCAGTGTGTACCTGTGGGGGGGGCCACTCTGGGATCAGCAACTGGGGACGGGGGGGGGCACACGATGACAGCCCAGTGTGTGCGTCGGGGGGGCGGCCGCTCTGGGGATGCCGCAGAAGCTGGCCAGGGTGTCCTGGGGATGCTGCTTGTGCTGGGGAGGCATGGGCATTGGGGAAGACACTGTGAGGTGTCTGTCCCAGCCGTGGATCTTGAAGGGCCACAGGTCATTAGGGCCCTGTGCAGGAGGACTTGCACCAGCTGAAAGAGAAGGGGGCTGCGTGGGGTGTCATACAGCCATACTTCTTCCCAAGCCTACCTTCCCTTCCCGGGGTCTGCTTACAGAGCCCTTTCCACTTGCCGCTCTTTTGGCCCCTCAGGAAACAGTCACCTACCATCTGAAGGACCACAGTCCAAGACTTGGGGGGTCGGCTCGTCTGCCCCTCCTGCCTTGTGCCAGGCCCCAGTTGCAGCTGCTCAGCCTCAGGGGACAGTCCTAGGCCTGAGTGACAGGATAGGTCTCCCTCCTCTTAGCCTGCTTTGTGTCAGGCTTTGGAAGCTGGAGGACTTCCCACCCCAGTCCTGCCAAGTCAGAGTAGATTAGCGAGGGGCAGGCCCACAGCCCTGCAGTTTGCTTTGCAAACTGTAAAGTCTTTGTAACTGTGAGCTGTCATGAGAGCCCTTCCCCATGGCCTTCAAGTTCCCTAAGATGGAACTCTGCAGATCACAGAGCAAGGAAACAGAATCTAGAAAGGAGAATTGGCGTGACAAGGAGATTTACTAAGGGTACCTGCGAATGGATCTGCCTACTCTTCTCAGGCCTGGCTGCACATGAGGACCGTCTGGGAGGTTTTTAAAAAAGACCCAGGCCCCGGGGCGCCTGGGTGGCTCAGTCGTTAAGTGTCTGCCTTCGGCTCAGGTCATGATCCCAGGGTCCTGGGATGGAGCCCCGCATTGGGCTCCCTGCTCAGCGGGAAGCCTGCTTCTCCCTCTCCCCCGCTTGTGTTCCTGCTCTCGCGCGCTCTCTCTCTCTCTGTCAAATAAATAAATAAAATCTTAAAAAAAAAAAAAAAAGACCCAGACCTGAGCCTGACCCTGAGAGCAGTTGAATCAGACTCTTGGTGATTCCAATGCGCAGCCAGTGCTGGGGATCCCTGAACCAGACCATGTGAAGGGCTGATGCTGGGTGGGAGTCCTGTCTTCTGAGCCCTGGTGGGGCTGGGGCGAGTTATCTTCTGCCCGCAGCGGGGGGTGTGTGTGTGTGGGGGGAGGGGCTGGAAGGTGGTGGTGATGGTGGGAAAGTCTGGGGTGGTTATTTTCCTCACTCCTCTCATCAGCTGCTCGTCCTTGGCAAAGTCAAGTTAGCCAACCTGTATGGCCTTCATCTTCCCTGACTCTAGCCTGAGAGGGCTGGCCTGGTTGGCCCCCGGAGCCTTTCCAGCCCTGTGCTTTGACCTTTCAGGATCAGTCCAGTCTCCCAAGGCCCCGCTGGTCCCCGGGAGAGGTGAATTTCTCTGTGGTTGTTGGCAGGTTTTGATTTGCGAGGCTGGTACTGCCCAGAACAGTGGAGGTGTTAGGGTTAGAAGGGTTGGTTCTGGAAGCTGCTCCCCAGCCCTGGGGACCAGCCAAGGCTCCTCTCTGCATCCTGCCTTTGCGGAAGGGAACTGGGGTCCTGAAGAGCGCTTTTCTCTGCAGGCGGCAGGGACGGTGGCTTCACAGACCTCAGCAACTATGGCTTCCTGCCCAGACTCTGACAACAGCTGGGTGCTTGCCGGCTCGGAGGTAGGGAGAGCAGGCCTGGGAACCCCATGAAAGAGAGGTTCCGGCAGGCCTGGGCTGCTCCCTGGGTCTGTGCCCTTCCTTGGTGCCCACGGTCACCTGTGTCACCTCCTGCCGGCTGCCAGGGGAACTCAGGGGCAGGAGGGAGATCGGGCCCCAGGAATCAGGTGGCTGGACTTGGACCGGGCCTTGAAAGAAAGGTACCATGGGGTCAGCTGCAAGAAGTAGGGGACTGGCGTGAGGAGAGGGTCTGGGGCAACAACAGGAAAGCCATTTTGGGGGAGACTGAGGCAGTCCATGGGATGAGGTGGAGACATGGGCTAGACCGTGCTGGAATGAAGCGGGGGGGTGGGGCAGAGCCTGGGAACCCCCGAAGACCCAGGCACGCAGGCACGCAGGCGTCTTCCTGAGGGGGGATCACGGAAGGGCTTTGGGTCAAAGGGACTCAGGACAGTCGTTGCCCTGGGCAGAGGGGGCACTGCCGTGTGGGTGGGGTGAGCAGGGGAGCATTTTGAGGGTCCTGCAGTGCAGCTGGTGGTTGGCAGGGCAGGAAGCCAGTGGGCTCCCATGTCCCCAGAGCCACTGAGAAGGGAGAAGGGGGTCATCAAGGGACCCAGCCCTGGCGACTTGCTGTGTTAGCACTGCAGGGAGGAGGGGGAAAGGGAGGAGGGGGGAGGAGGGGGGAGGAGGGGGAGGAGGGGGAGGAGGGAGGGGAGGTGGGGAGGGAGGAAGCTGGCTTCAGGGAGGTGCTGGGGCAGGACATGGCCTGGGGCACAGCGGCAGAGGAGAGGGAGGGACATTGTCTTCCAGAGCCCTGGCCTCCTGTTGGCTGCCTTTGCTGACCCCTGGGATTTTACCTCTGTCCTCCCCTTGTAAAAGGGGGGTCGTGATCCCCAGCTTATAGGGGCGGCCATGAGAGAAAAGTGGTTTGAAAATTGCAAAGAACATACTCAAGTGGAGAATGATTCTTGGAGGAGTGGTGGGAGCCCTGGGCGGGGAGCGGGTGGTGGGCCTGCTTAGCAGGGGTGCACAGGGAGGGAGAGCCCGGGTGGGGCGGGGGCAAGTTGTCTTCTGCCCGCAGCAGCGGGGGGAGGGGTGTGTGGGGCAGGGGAGGGGCTGGAAGGGCCTGGGAGATGCAGGTGACATGGGCGGCCCGTGGTGTGGACAGCTACATGGAAGCGGATGGGGACCCTTAGCCCCTAGGGGGCTTTGTCCTCTTGCCATCCTCCATCTTCCAGCCAGTCGCCAGGCTTCATTTGTGGGGAGGTGGGGAGACCCAGGCTTCAGCCGGCTTCTTTGGGAGGGTGGGGGTGGGGGCACCAGGTCTGTGTGTGATCTGGTGTCTTGGTCCAGTGGCACTTTTTAACTGAACAGAAATAGCCTCTGGAAGGTTCCTCACAGCAGCAGGTGAGATCAGGGCACAGCCCAAGCCCACATCCAGCCGACCCCCGCCATGCACCTTGCCTCGGCTCAGGATTGTGAGATATGGGTGGGGGTCGCTGAGCAGTGCAGCGGGGCCCAGGGACCCCAGCAGAGCCCCCCCCGTGCTCCCGGATTTGTCCTCTGCAGCGGCCTTCTGCCTACACCCCTTCCCTCAGAGCCTGCCCGTGGAGACCCTGGGCCGGGAATCCACGGTGGACACAGAATCGGAGCGAGCTCCCCAGGCCCTCGGGAGCCCCTCCAAGGCAGCTGTGGAAGAGTTAGCTGGGGCTGAGGCTGGAGGAGGTAACAGGGCTCCCCTGGGGGCAGGGCCCCCGTTTCCTCCGAGAAAGGGGGTTTGGTTCATCTTATTTCCTGGGTTAATCATGGTCTAAAACCTTCCTGCCTCGTCCGGTCCTGGCGTTTTCCTGCCCTTCCAACCTGGCAGGTCCTGCAGAAGCCAGAGGGCTGTGTAGGAAGTTCATTTGGGGCAACACGGGGCAGTGGTGTTTCTCCTGGGCCTTTTCTTCTGCCACAGAGACTGTCTTCCAGAGCGAAAGCTCCCAGTCTGGGCCCCTTCTGCCAGAGAAGACTGAGGCCAAGGTGAGGACCTCTCAGTGGGTGGGGGAGGGCAGTGGGGAGGGGCCCGGAGTGCTCATGGCTGTGTCTGCTCAGGGGGACGTGGAAGGCGATGGCTGTGCTGCGGGCCCCCCTGGCCCAGAAGACACGCTGGTCCAGGGAGACTCGGACGAGGCCCCTGGGGCAGCAGGCCTGGGACTGGACACAGAGGACGTGGAGGGTCAGAGCCCCCCAGGGAGCCTGCCTTCATTGCCCAATGCAGGTGAGATGTGCCCCTCTTTACTCTCCTTCTGGAAGGAATGGGGGGCCGAGTGCTTGCTGCCGAGCATGGCTGGGGTCCGGGCCCTAGCACTTAGTGGCTTAGGGGTCTCCTTACGCTGTGTCAGTGAATCCTCACCACTGCCCCCGAGGACACCGAGGCTCGGAGAGGTTACTTGATGTGACCAAGGTCACATAGCTGATAAGTGGCAGGGCCCGGGTCTGCCGGACTCTTCCTCTCTGCCAGGGGGCTTCTTCTCCTTTTGCGTCTCGATTCAGCTCTCATCCCCTGAGTCTCCGACATGTGTCCGCTCTGGGCCCAGGAGACCAGGGAGGCGGGGTGCTGGAGTTTCGGTGCCCCCTCAGAGGGGGAGGGGCCCAGCCAGGGGCCAGGTGGAGGGAAGGGCGAGGGGGGCGGGCACGCTTGGGGGAAGGTTCACACTGGAGGGCTTGTTGAGTGCGGCCCTGAGAGACAGTAGGCTCTGGGTCAGTAGGGTCGGAGGAAGAGAACGTTCCAGGCCGAGGCTGTAGCATCTGCAGAGGGACGGGTCCGCCTGTCCTGTGCTGAGGAGGTGGTGTCCCGGGCTTGTGGCCGAGCAGCGTATGACTCCATCTCTGAGCGGTGACAGGTGGAGGGAGAGGTTGGGGCCACGGAGGGGGCGAGTGCTGAAGACCACCGGGCGGGCAGATCCGGGGTACGTGATGTCGAGTTGTCTGGGTGTGAGGCGAACGGGGGGGCTTAGGCAGCCAGATGGGAGCAGTGGTGCCTTTCTCGGAATGGGGTGGGCGTGAGGAGAACCAGTGTGGAGGGCAGCGTGCTGAGAGCTTGGTCCCCGGGCGACGGCAGGCGGGAGTGGCTGGCCCACGGCCAGTCGTCCGGGTCCAGAGCTACAGACCGGGGGCTCGTCTGCTGTGGGGCGAGCTTGCTGGTGGGGGCGACGGTGTGCAGTGAGGCGGACAGTGCTCCAAGCACCTCACCTTTAGGCCAGGAAGAGCCAGGAGGCCCGAGAGGCGGTGGCCAGGTGGATAGGAGCTGCACGGGGCTTGAGGTGAGGCACGCGTGGGAGGAAGGGGGCTGTTAGGCTAGAGCTGCTCCTTGAGTTTGCAACTCGGAAGGCTGGTGCCCCCCTCGGCTGGGCGGGGCAGTCATCGCTGCCCGGGTGGACGTGGCCGGGGTCCCTGCGCGCCCCTGTCTGCGGTCTCTGACTGCGTCCTGTTATCCGGTGGCCTCACTGCCTCGTCCCCATCCCTTCCTCCAGCTTGGCCCAGGGAGGAGGCCCACTGCTCTAGCAGTGAGGACGACACCGATGTGGACGTGGAGGGTCTGCGGAGACGGCGGGGCCGGCAGCCCAGCGCTCCTCAGCCCGCGGGGCCCCTAGGCACGGAGGACCAGGCCGGAGGCAAGGGTGCGGGCTGTGAGCTGGGCATCTCCCTCAACACGTGCATCCTTGGGGCTCTGGTTCTGCTGGGCCTGGGGATCCTCCTCTTCTCCGGTGAGTGGCACCTCCCCTGCTGGGGCCCGTGTCTGCCTCTGGCCCTCCCGCCATGCCACAGCCTGCCCCCCACCCCGTCCTCTGTGGGCCTCACCACGCTCCTCCGTCTCCATGCGCAGGTGGTCTGTCAGAGTCGGACAAGGGTGAGTGGGGACGGGGCCTGGCTTGTCCCGGCCGAGCCCTGGGGGAGGCTGCCGGGGCGGGTTCTCTGGGGCTGGCCATCTCTGACTCAGTGACTGACCTTTCGGCTGTTCGTGCCGACCCTGGGCCCCTTCCCGGCCAGTCCTCTCAGCCGTGGGGCTCGGGTCCGGGGCAGGAGGGCGGCCATGTGTGTGTGTGTGTGGGAGGGAGTGGGTGGGAGAGGGGTCTGGTGTGTATGCTGGGGCCGTTCGGGGACTTGGCTTTCCTGCAGGGCCTGTGGAGGAAGTAGAACTGCAGGTCTTCCCGGACACAGAATTGGACACAAAGATGCGCGACGCTGCGGGGGACGGGCAGGTATGCTCCCTGTGCCTGGAGCTGTGCGGGGCCGGCTGGGGCTGTGGCGAAGGAGGGGTCACTGGCCCCTTTGCCCCCAGGATGGGGTCCCAGGACCCTCTGACAGCGTCCCCAGCCTGCAGAGCATGGCCCTGCTGCTGGATAGGCTGGCCAAGGAGAACCAGGACATCCGGCTGCTGCAGGCCCAGCTGCAGGTGCGCATGTGTGGTGCGGGCGCCAGGTGGGCCCTCCCCCAGCCAGGTGCTGCCCTCGTGTCCTCCCCCAGAAGAAGCTGTCTTGCTACCCCCCACCTCAGCCCTCTCTCATCCCCTGGAGGGTGTATTCACACTCCTCCTGCTGAGGCCCAGGCCAGCGTGCCCGTTGCCCGTTGGCCCCCCGGTTGATGGCTCTGCTTTGCCTGGAGCCGTGGAAGCACGAAAGGGAAGGCAGTGTGGGGGTCGGTTACTAATGTCTGTTCCGGGTGTGGGAGGCGGAAGGGACAGCGAGAGCCACATTCGGCTCATCCCAAGCAAATCGCAGCATGTGCCTACAGAAGGACACGGAAGCCGTGGTCCGTGAGGGAATTTGGGGGTCGCAGGCTCGGGTGCAGGTCGTGGGTGGCAAAGAGAAGGAGGGAATGGGGTGGACGCTCATGGGCTGGGAGGCCCTGGGCCGGCCCTGACAGGGCCCTCCTGCGGCACCCCCCACCCCAGGCCCAGAAGGCAGAGCTTCAGGGCCTGGTGCAGCGGCCCAGAGAGCTGGAAGAGGAGAACGCCCGGCTGCGCGGGGCCCTGCGGCAGGGTCAGTCCTCCCAGCGCGCCCTGGAGTTGGAGCTGCAGCAGCTGCGGGCCCGGCTGCAGGGGCTGGAGGCCGACTGCATCCGGGGCCCGGACGGGGTGTGCTTCACCTGGGGCTCCCAGGGTGGCAGGGTCACCGAGCAACGGGGCCCCAGGGAGCAGAGGCCAGATGCTGGCTTCCTGGAGCAGAAGGAGCGGCTAGAGGCTGAGGCCCCGGCCTTAAGTCAGGAGCCGGAGACGCCGCGGCAGCTGCTGGGGTCCATGCAGCAGAGCCTGAGGGGCGCGGGCCACAGACTGGCCCCGAAACTCCAGCGCCTGCAGAACTGGGGCGAGCACCCTGGGGTCCGTGCCAATGCCTCAGAGGCCCACTTCCAGAGTTCCAGGGAAGGGAGTGGGAGGGAGAAGTGGCGGGATGGGCAGGGGGACCGGAACGCTGAGCCCCGGAAGCACAGGAAGGAGGGGTCTGGCCGCGAAAGAAAGAAGGGCTGGCGGGGTGAAGGGGACAGGGAGCTGGCCGGGAAGGGGAAGGAGGGCAAGCCAAGGGAGGGGGAGTGGGGCAGCAAGAAGGATGGCAGGCGCCAGGGCCCCAAGGAGCCCCCTCGGAAGAGTGGGGGCCCGCAGTCCTCTGCGGAGAGGCAGAAGCACCCTCAGTGCAGGGAGGGGACTAAAGCCGGGCCTGACCCCCTGCCACTGTGGGCAGAGCTGTCGAGGCACAAGTACCGGGCGCCCCAGGGCTGCTCGGGCGTGCGTGAGTGTGCCCGGCAGGAGGGCCTGGACTTCGGCGTGGAGCTGGCCCCCGTGCGGCAACAGGAGCTGGCCTCTCTGCTGAGGGCTTACCTGGCGCGGCTGCCCTGGGCCGGGCAGCTGTCCGAGGAGCTGCCCCTCTCGCCTGCTTACTTCAGCGAGGATGGCTTCTTCCGCCACGACCGCCTCCGCTTCCGGGACTTCGTGGATGCCTTGGAGGACAGCCTGGAAGAGGTGGCCGTGCGACAGACCGGTGATGACGATGAGGTGGATGACTTGGAGAGTTTCATCTTCAGCCACTTCTTTGGAGACAAGGCGCCAAAGAAGAGGTGGGGGGCGGGACCAGTGGAGGGGGGCGTGTCTGGAGGAGCCGGGGCCCTGAGGAGGGGTCTCTGTTGGAGCGACTTTTAATCTGCAGCTGGCTACCCTCGGAGCCTGTCTTCCGGGAGCTCACTCCATAGTGGTCTGGGCGGCCCCTCTTGGCCGGGCCCGGGGTGGAGGGGGTTTCCTCCGAGCTGCTCTGTCCTGCTCAGGCCCAGGCGTCCGGGGGTAGGAGGGTTGCTTCGCCTTCCTGCCGCCCTGACTGAGGACTTCATCCTGGGGTCGCGGTCTGGTCCCTGTGTTGGCTGCCTTGGGAGGAACAGGGTCCCCTCCCCTCCAGGAGCCCCGTCTCACCGCGTGGCTTCGTCCCCTGAAGACCTCTTCCTGCCCCCACCCCGTGTCTCCCCACAGGTCAGGGAAGAAGGACAGACACTGGCGGGGCCCGGGGAGGGGCTGAGGCCTGGCGTCCCCTAGCCCCGGGACCACGGGACTCTCCTCTGGCTCCCAAGGGAAGCAGAATCACGCAGCGCCACCCCGATGCCCCGTGTGCTGGGAAAAGGCCTCGGCGGCATCTGTCTTGCTGTCTATGCAGACATGTGCCAGTGCGGGCTTTGGTGGGGAGGGGGGCGGAATCCTGACTCTGCAGCCTCAGCTTTCATCCTCGCGCGCCCCCCCACCGTGGGCCCCTGGGCTCCACGCGCTGGCCGGTGCCCCCTGGGATGGGACTGGACTTGCTGGCTGGAGGCCCAGCACGAGGGCTTTCCCTGGGGTTTTGTTAGACTTGAAGCAGACAAGCCCCGGGGAGGGGGTGGTGGAGCCCCCTTTTTACCCCTGCTTCTCACGCGGCCGCACCTCCCTGTGTGAGCTGTAGTCTCAGACCCCAGTAAAATGCTGTTGGAGCTGTGGGGTGGGGGCTCTGTCACGGGGGTGGTATCTGAGCACAGAGGCCCCCACGCCCGCCTGTCCCCCACGCCCACCTCCCAGCCACCCGTGGGCCCTCAGGGCCGGGACTCCCCATTGTGCTCGCAGCCGCCTTGGGGCCCCCGGGAGATGGAGAAAATGAGCATGGGTTTTGGAGTGTGCTTCCATCCCTGGGAGCCTAGCGTTTCTGATCCTCAAAATAGGGGACTGGACGGCCGGGGAGGGATTAAATAAAGCAATGTAAGCAAAATGCCTGTTCATAATTTGCGCTCCAAAGCTGTCAGTCTCTAGGGCGTGGAGGAGGGAGGCCAGGACCCCCAGCAGGCTTCTGGGCTGGGTGCGCGGGGGAGCCACTAGGGGGCGCCCTGGATCCACGTTTGGTGCAGACCTGGCCTCCCCCACTACTTCGTGCCGGGCCTGCGCTCTCCCGGACCCCAGACGGCGCTGGGCTCCTGCTCAGGACTCCTCCTTCCGGAGCGCCTCCTCGATTGCCTGGGCATCCCCCGTGTGTGCAGGGGCAGAATGACGCGGTGAGACCTCGGGCAGGGGAGCGCGCCTGCGGGCTCCGGGAGGGAGCTGGGGTGGGCGGCAGGGGCTGCTGCGGGGCTTTAAGCCAGCGCGCTCGTCTGAGTGGCTGCGGGCGGGGGCGGGGGCGGGGCCCTGAACCCCGAGCCGCCGGCGCGCGGTTATAAGGTCTGTGGGGCATGGGGAAGTGTTCTAGACCGCGGCGTCCAGTGGAGCTGCTTTCTGCGGCAGGAGGGACTCGTTAGACCTCAGGAAGACTCTCCTCCTAGGCAGAGGGTCCGTGATAGGGGCTGGGGGTCTTCAGAAAACGAGTCTTCCGGACGGGGGGTTGGGAGGACCCGGACAGGCTGGCCCCAGCCCAGGGTCTGGATTTGGGTCCCATGAGGAGCCTACGTTAGCCTGTTCACGTTCCTGGTCTGCGGCAGGTGCTCAGAATTGACCCGTCCACTCGGGTCGCCAGGGCTGGGATTCCGGCGAGAAGGAGGCCAGCTTCCTCATCCTGGGGAGGGGGGCACAGCCTGGCCCCCTGGGTTCCCAGAGGGTGTGGGTGCTTGCTCCGGCTTTTCAGGTTCTTCTCCTCCGGGCCCATTTTCTTCATTTGCATGACAAACTCAGGGAGGCTGGAAAGAGCCCCCAAGCGCCCCCTTACCTGCGCGGGGCCAAGCAGTGCTGGGCTGGCTCTCTCAGAAACTGCTGAATCAGGGCGGAAAGGAGAGCCATGAACCCGAAGGGTCTGCTGGGGAGGCCCAGGACAGCAGGGCCACTGGCCACTGATCACCCTGTCTCTGGGCTGACCTAGGTAGGTGATGCTCACGCCCCCGTTGTAGGTCACGGGGTCCCGTCCCCGTCACTGCCGTGCACCCACAGCCTCACTGTGACGAGGGAACGCCCCGCTCCAGGTCACAGAATGCTGTCTTGGTCATGGGGCCAGCATGTGGAGATGGGCCATGGGAGGCTAGAGCTGGGGGGCAGCACTCCCCACCCCAACGCACACGCACACGGCTGGTCTGTTCCGGGGGTGGGGGGGCCTGGGGGCAGGCCCACTGGACTCTGCCGCCCGGCCCTGCTTGGCCTCCCAGGCTCTGGCCTGGACCCTTCCCATTTAAGCGCTTGGCTTATCTGCCTTTTCTGCTGAGCTCAGAGCTGGGCTCCAGGGGTGAGGGGCAACTTGGGGGAATCACTCGAGTCAGGGGTGTCTCAGGCCTTCTGCTCTCAATGGAAAAATTCTGCTTTCTTTGGCCGTCCCCACTTCCCCTCTGTCCCCTGGTCTGCCCTTCTTCCCTCCCATCCCTGCTCCTCACTGTCCAGCCTCACTCCTTTCCGGGCTCCTGCACTGCCCCCTCCCCGGCACCCTCAGCCCCGCCTTCCATCGCCAGTGCCCCCGCCGGCCCTTACCACCCCTGTCTCTCCCTGCCATCCCAGACCCGTCTCTCGTCTAGTCTCTCGCTACTGCCTCCTAGTCCCGCCCATCCTAGGGGGTGGGGGGTGCTCGGTGAGAATGTTGGGGCCAGACGTTGGGCCTCTACGACCCCCACGAGCTCCTTGAAGATCAAAGTGCGTATTCCTCTGAGAACTTCTCCCAGCGCCCCCTGTGGGCCCGTCGCTGGCCTGCCTGGCTGGTGCCATGGGAACCTCCCAGGGCCACCCCGATGCAGGGATGTCCCCCCATCTGGGCTTGTTCTGGACAACAGGTGTTCCTGGTCCCTTCACGCGTCACAGGCTCACAGCGGGTCAGGTAGGGACCCTGCAGGGTGGGGGTTGGGCTGCGTGGCCCTAAACCCAGACAACAGGTCCCTCCCTCCCCCCCTCCCACTTGACCACTCAGCTGTCTGAGCCACAGAAGCCCCTTGTCACCCACTCTTACGGAGTTGTCTGAGTTCTCCACCCCTCACCTCGTGGAAGGTTGGGGCCCTTCTCCTTGGTAAGCTTTGGCTTCCAGAAGAGGCCCTGCCCCATTCACCCGCCAGTTCTTTCTTCTGGGCCACATGGAGGCCCAGCCCAGGTCTCTCCTACCTAGACCTTTGGTCTGAGCAGGCTCTGAGGTCAGAAAACCCAGTCTCAGGCCCCACCACTGCCCACCTGTGGGCCTCAGGCGAGGTGCTCCTCCTTGCTTTTGGGCTCAGCTTTCCCATCAGTAAAGTGGAGACTGTAAGCAACCCCCCAGAGGTTGTCGTGAGGGTGAAATCAGTCACTGTAGGACAAATGGAAAAGCTGTACAAACAGTAGTTGTCACAAAGAGTAGTTTTCTTAGTTTACCTAAGCTCTAAGGGGGGAGCTGGGGCCTCTGTGAGCCTCGGATGCAGGAGGAGAGGGTGCTGGTTCCCAAACCATGTGTTAGGGGCTGGCAGGGGAAGGAGCTAACTTGCATTTAAATCTGGGCTGGGTGCCGTGCAGACCGCAGTCCTTGCCCCTGAGGCTGCCTGGATTGGTCTAACAAGCAGAATTTTACCAGTCCTTTCTCAATGGTGCCAGGGAGGACACAGCCTGGCGGGTCAAGAGGAACTGTGAAGGATAATAGGATTTGTGACGGGAGGGTCTTCAGCCTGGGCAGAGGTGACGCTTGAGGGAGGGGAATAGCCCTGCGGCCATGGCCAGGCCAGATGGTTAAGGGGACGGTTCAGGATTCTCCCACAGCCCACCTGCAAGGCTCCGGAGGAGCTTTGCAGGGGGCAAGGGGGAGGGTGCCATCAAGGGCATTGGGGGCAGGGCACCTGTATGAAGGAAGGTGCACACAGGTGCTGTGTCGTTGGCAGCCCGGAGGAAGGGACCAGCTGTGAAACTGGGGTAGTTAGTAGGTGTTGGCCAACAGCCCAGGGGAGGGGTACCGCGGGCCTGACTTGGAGCATGCGTTAGAGTGGCCCAGCCTCGGATGGGCCTAGGCCGGGGGTCGGGGGGTCAAAAACTCCTGCTTCCCAGCCCTGGGACAGGTGGGTGACCACGTCCCCCTGCAGTGCCTCGAAAGGAAGATCTGGTGTCGCAGGGCTGGGGTGGAGAGGGGGACGCAGCTGGGCTGGACTTTGCAGGATATGGGAGAGGGAGAGAGCCAGCCTCCCAGTAGCTCACCCACTACTCCAGACACGTGTGTGTCCCCTCTCCCCATTCCCTCCAAGGCAGGGCCCCTCCGGAGAGGTTCTGACCACCGCTGACACTTAATCTTACTGAGCCTGAGGGGAGCGACCTGTCCACTGAAGTTGTCGCTGAGACCCTGTCCACAGTCAGAGGGACGCCCATCAGCAGGAACCAAAGGCAGGTGCTGTGGAGAGAAAGCATCAGCCCCCTTTGGGAGGCCCGGCACCTGTGGGCCCCATAGACCTGCCATGCTTGCTGATCTAGAAGGCAGCTCGGGCCCTCGCCGAGGCAGCCCATGGGAGAAACCGTGGCATGAGGCCTGCCTCTCTCATCCAGGTGGGCCAAAAACTGTCCAGGGTTCTTCTGTCCTGCTGAGAAGTAGGCCTTCGAGAAGGTAAGACCATCAGTAACCGTTCACAGATGAGGAGACCGGGAGAGGAGATGGCTTGCCTGAGGGACCTGTCATAGCTGGACTGGGACAGGGAGGAAGACTGACCCCAGGCAGGCCCAGGACACCAGTGGGCTCTTGAAATGTCAGTAGTGCTATTCTCCCCACTCCTCCCAGGCTGCCCTGGCTTGGAAGCGACTGAGCTCCCACCTGTGTGTCTCCATCAGGGCCGCGCCCTCCCCCTCCCCAGGCTCTTCCTCAGTGGCCACCTGCTGCCACCAGGAGGCCCCGCTTGTGGGCAGGGGAAGCCTAGTCCTAGGAGAGCCCTTCATGGGCATCACGCCCACCTCTTTTGTTCAGAGGTGAGTGAGAACTGAGGCCCAGAGAGGGAAGTGACTTGCCCGAGGTCACAATGCTTGCTAGGGGCAGGGTGGGGACCAGAGCCCTTGGCTGCTGACCCCGAGTCCCCTCCCTGTTCTTTCTCCCTTCCCCCCTGTCTCCACATTTTCAAGCTTGGAACTCAGGCTCTCAGGTGAGCTCTGGAGGAGCTGGTTCTTCCTCGTGGGGCTCTTGAACTTTGACCTCACTCATGGCTCCTTGTGCAGAGACATCTGGCCACACGGAGGGGCAGCGGCTGGACAGACAGGAGGCTGGACCTGCAGGGGGCTGGGCTGGGAGGGAGGGGCCCTTGGGAGCTGCCCCTGGGACCTGAGCAACTGGGTTTGGGGTTATGAGGGCTCAGCCTTGAGGATGCCCACAAGGGGCCCTTCTGGCTTCCAGACTGGCCCCAAAGAGCCACCCCCCTCTGCTTATTTGTGTCCATAGGGTGTGCACCCAGCAGGTCACCGCTGTGCTTGGGAAGCGAGAGTGCGGTGCTAGGGAGAAGCACAGGGAAGCAGCTCCGGGCAGCCTGTCGAGGCTGGGAAAGCGGTCTTGCTGCAGCCAGGCAGACCCAGCTGCTCCGCTCCCAGTTCCTGACTCTGAGGCGTCTGTCCGCCTCCTTTAATACAATAAAACCAATCCCTGTCAGTAAAACACCACGGAGTGAAATCAATAAATTACTCTTCCAGTGGCAGGTGGATGTGGGTCAGTTCCCCAGCTCCAAATCAGCGCACAATCATCAACACAACAAAAATAGTTCTCTAAAGCATGAATCTTTATTTAAAAAAATCTGGTTCGGGGCGCCTGGGTGGCTCAGTTGGTGAAGCGTCTGCCTTCGGCTCCGGTCACGATCCCAGGACCCTGGGATCCAGTCAGGCTCTGCGGAGAGCCTGCTCCTCCCTCTGCCTGCTGCTCCCCTGCCTGCTGCGCTCTCTCCCTGTCAAATAAATAAACAAAATCTAAAAAAAAGAAAAAAAGAAAAGGTCCGCCTTTTTAGGGAGGGGTTACTGCCAGGGGTACTTGTGTTCCTGAGTCCTGGGGCCACTTCTCTGTGGTGCGAGGTGGGCACTGGCTGCAAGCCTCGTCTTCTGGAATCCCTGAGGCAGCTCCCCGAGGCAGCTCCCCGAGGCAGCAACGCGGTCTGGAATCCCCGAGGCAGCGCGGTCTGGCGTCTCCCAAGAACTCCCGCCATGCCTTCCCGGCTCATCTGTGCTTCTGCCAGACAGTCCTGGCCCTCCCCTCTTTGCCGTCTCACCCTCAGCAGCATCCCAGCCTGCAGACCAGGCCTTGTACCCTAGAAGGAGGGCCTCACGTTTGTGCAGACCCATACAGCTTGCAGAGGCTTTTCACGCATACTAACTTATTTGAGTTCTTTTGGTGGTGGCAGGATGAGCAGATGTTGTCGAGCAGAGTTTCTTTTCTTTTCGATTTTTAAAAATTTATTTATTTGACAGACAGTGACACAGCGAGAGGGAACACAAGCAGGGGGAGTGGGAGGGGGAGAAGCAGGCTTCCCGGCGAGGAGGGAGCCCGATGCGGGGCTGGACCCCAGGACCCTGGGATCATGACCTGAGCCGAAGGCAAACGCTTAATGACTCAGCCACCCAGGCGACCCGAGCACAGAGTTTCAAGGGCTAGCAGTGTCCCTGCGAGGGAAGCACGGCTCTGGGGAGTAGACCAGCGAGTGGCCTTGGAGAGCAGGGCGGCTGAATGGGTGACCCTGCAGGCTGAATGGCTTCAGGTGGCGACAAGGCCCAGGGTGTCCCTTGGGAGCTGGTGTCTGCGGAGGAGGAGGAACCCTCCGGCCACCTGAGATCAGGGGTCACCATGCAGGCAATGAGGCCTCGGAGAGTGGTGATGGGAGCCGGCGGCCAAGCTGCGGTGAAAGGGAGCAAGTCTCGGGATTGCTGGCTGTCAGCACTGCCGAGGGAAAAGGCTGCCCAGCCAGGTAGGTTAGGAGCCTTGCAGGAGCCCGAGTTTTCCAAGAGGCGAGGGGATAAAGGCCAGGAAGCCGAAATGCGAAGGAGGGAGACGGCAGACATGAAGTCTGTGCCGAGGTACGAGGGCTGGGGGCTGATAAGCCCGCCATTTGAGAGGGCAGTGGGGGGGACAGATTCACTTGAGGCAGCGGGCAGGAGGGGAACTTGAGAAGCGGTCAGGATATTTCTGATCATCACTGGGAATTCCCGGGAGCTCGTAACGGCGGGGATGGGAGAGGCGTGAGTGTGAAATTTGGGTCAAGTGAAGGACGGGACTGGGTGCGGGGGAGTCGCAGTCCTTGCTAGTGATGGAAGAGGGATTTGAGCTTTCCGTGGAGTCCCGCATAAGTGCTTACTGAGGGTGTGCTGGAAAATCGGATCCTGTGCTGCATTCTGAAACCACAGAGCGCTCAGAATGAAGAGCAACTCCACGTCTGGATGGTGCTGCAAGCTCACCTACTGTACCGGCAGCCTGGGGGGCGCGCGTTACCACGACGAACTCTGTGACTCGCTGGAGGTCCTGAGAAGCGTCCGGGCCGGATCAGAGCCCCACTGCGGGCGGCCTTCTGAGCGCACGCTGAACGCGGTGACTGCAGGGTTGCTTCAGAACCAAACCCAATGGGGCGCCTGGGTGGCTCCGTTGGTTGAGCGACTGCCTTGGGCTCAGGTCATGATCCTGGAGTCCCGGGATCCAGTCCCGCATCGGGCTCCCTGCTCGGCGGGGAGCCTGCTTCTCCCTCTGACCCTCCCCCCTCTCATGCTCTATCTCATTCTCTCTCAAATAAATAAATAAAATCTTAAAAAAAAAAAAAGAACCAAACCCAACACAGGGCCTTCCCGAAGCCCGTTCTTTCCGCACCTGGCCGTGCCCCGCTCTGCTTGGCTTCCGGTGCTCGGGAGTCTGCGGGTCTCCGCAGCAGGTGCCCACGCCGGCCCTCCTCGCTGACGGACTTCGCGGCTCGCAGCAGCGGGCAGCTCGGACACGCAGGCCCCCGAGGCCGGGCGAGCGCGACGGCGCTCACTGCTGCGGGCTTTCGGGCGGCGCACGGACCCCCGCGTCGCCCGGCTGCGGGCCGGACTCGGGGTGACACGCGGTCGTCCGGTCCCGGCTGGCTCCCCAGCCCCTTCAGCGCGCCGGGCCGGCCAGGCCGCGCACCCGCCCTCCGCGGCTCCCGCGCCCGCAAACCCGCGCGGCGCCCCCCGCGTGACGTCACGGGCACGCCCCCGGCGCCCCGCCTCTGGCCCCTGCGGAAGGACCCACGTTCCCCGCGGGGCACCGACGGGGGCGCTCCAGCACGTGCGCCTCAGTGCGCGCACGAGGAGGCAGCCTTGAAGGCCTGTCCAGCGTCATCTCGTTTGCTCTTTCCCCCTAATGTGTGCAGGGTTGTGTGGAGCGCAACGTGAGGCTCACCTCGGGGCACTTCGAGACGTCACCCCCTAGAAGGAGAATGGTTGTGTCCGGGTGACGTCAGGCTCTGGGCGGGGCCGGGCCGCTCCAAGGAGCCCCGTAGGGGAGCGTCCTTCGGGCGGAGCCACGCCTTCCGTCGGCGTCCCGCCTGCCGTCGGCGTGCGGCGGCAGGGGGCGTGTCCGCGGGCGGCCCTGTCTGCGGCTGCGCGGGCGCTGACCCGGGTCCCAGCCCCGGAGACCTCCTGGACGGCGGCGGGGAGGTGGCCGCATGGCTCCGCAGGGAGACGTCCCGCGCCTGGTGCTGCTGGTCAGCGGGAAGAGGAAGTCCGGGAAGGACTTCGTGGCCGAGGCGCTGCGGAGCAGGTCTCCGCGGGGCGGGGCGGAGGGGCGCCAGGTGGCGCGAGGGCTGGGCTCGGGGTGGTGTCCGCGGGCGTCCCGGACCAGGTGACAGCTGCGGAGGCGGCCGCCGGGTGGCCGGGCTTCTTGGAGCCTGCAGGGCGGGAGCCCATCAGACCCCAGGACCCCTTCGTTAGGCGCCGGGTTGGGGTACTAGGCAGTAGTAGAGGTCACAGAGGGATCCCCGGATCCAGGACTCAGATCATGCTTTCGTCTGGCTCCCAGGGGTGCGTCCCCTCTGCTCTAGCTCCTGGCCTCAGTGTTCTGTGTCAGCGAGGTGCTGTGGGTGGGAACAGTTCTGCTGAGGGGGCTGGACGAGGTCGTGGGGGGCCCGGGCAGAGGTCGTCTCGGGCTCCCGCCAGGGACCCACCCCCTTTCCCTTAGCTGCATTTCTCCTTGCACCCCACACAGGAGTCAAATAGTGGCCGGAAGCACACTCTGTGCAGTTGCACCCCTGGGGTTCGCAGCCTGACTCCCCACCTGCTCGTTTGTGATCTTGCAGGTTACCCATCGTCTTCTCATTTTTGTCATCTGTGAAATGGGGATCATACTAGGCTGCTTGTAAGGATTACAGGAGTAATGCATGTGAAGAGCTTAGAACAGTTGTTGGGTCTAGCAAAGACAGCGAAATGGTGGCTGTTAATTTGCATATTCACGTATTGGCGTCAGTACTCTTCAGTACTCCGCAGTGTTGCTTTGGGTGGGTCAGTTTTCACCCTCAGGTTCCTCCTCTGAACGGTGGACATAAGGGCGCCCGTCTTACTGGGTCAGTGTTGGAGAGAGTCTGTGTCAAGGGCAGGAGCTGTGTGTTACCCGGATCAAAATACAGCGCCCCACGGATGGCTGATGGAGTACACTGAACAAGGGAATGAATGAGTGATTTAGGTTGTGGTGACCACATCCGTGGAGACCGAGATACCCTGGCTGTGGGAGAACCAGCGGAAACCTCATCCAGGGAACATTGCCAGTGTCATCCTAACTTGTCTGACTTGTTAGTTTCAGGACTGTTGCACATTCCTGTTTCCTAATAATCCTGTAGGAGACAGAACAGAAAGTGCTATCCCCACTGTATGGGTGAGGAGTTAGGGTCAGGGAGGAGGAGATGTGACAAAGTTACAGAGATAGAGTAGCAGAAATGCGACTCTGGTTGGCTCAGTCAGGAGCGCATGTGACTCTGACTCTTTTTTTTTTTTTTTTAAAGATTTATTTATTTGCGAGAGAGAGAATGAGAGACAGAGAGCATGAGAGGGAGGAGGGTCAGAGGGAGAAACAGACTCCCCGCCGAGCAGGGAGCCCGATGCGGGACTCGATCCCGGGACTCCAGGATCATGACCTGAGCCGAAGGCAGTCGCTTAACCAACTGAGCCACCCAGGCACCCCGTGACTCTGACTCTTGATCTCAGGGTCATGAGTTCAAGCTCCATGGAGTCTACCGAAAAAAAACAAAAAGGAGGAAGGAGAAAGGAGAGGGGACCTCAATGCCCTGGACTGGTCAGGGGGCTGGAAACTAGGTTAACTGGGTCTGGCTCTCCCTGTCCTGCAGACTCGGCGCGGATCTGTGTGCCGTCCTCCGGCTCTCCAGTCCACTCAAGGAACGGTACGCTCAGGTAGGTCGTGGCTCTGTGGCATCTGGGGGTCGGAAGGAGCCAGCGCATGGGCCTCGGCTGCCGTGCTGGTTATCACGAGCAGGGTCCCTACAACCACTGTCGGCAGGGTGGTGGACAGCGCTCGATTTTTTGTGGCTTGACCGTTTGGGGGCATTTTCACCTTAAGCTTCCGGCCACCTCCCCAGAGTGTGTTCAGGAAAGCGTGTCCAGTAGGGGCCGGAGAAGTGAGTTGCCAGCTCTGAGGCTGGGTTATTAGTGAGGGTCTGGAATTCCTCTCTTAGACATTGAATCACCTGGGGCGTCAAGCAAGATGTAAAACCGGGCACAGAGAGCGCTGCATTTGTATAAAAATGGAGAAAAATCGTAAATATATTTGCTTCTATTTTCAGCCGTGTAACAGGTATTTATGGGGTGCTGGATCTGAGGAGCCAGGGCAGGATATGTAGAGGACTGTGTTGTTGGCTGCCTCCAGCAAGGGGGACAGTGGCGGAGAGAGATCTTTCACTGTAAACAAATCTGTATCTTGTGAATTTTGAACCATGTGGATTAAAAAAAAAAGAGGGTCATAAAAAAATAAACGGGACCTCTTAGAGCCTTGGCAAAGCCTTGGTTCAGACAGGGAGCCCTGAGGGTGAGACCAGCTTCCCAGACTGTGAGGAGCATTCGTTGCTTACATTTCTGCCCTTGACTTCTGGGTGCTTCCGTCCAGGGACCTGTGCTCACAGCCCCCTGGTCAGGTGGCCTGAGTCTGGCCTTCTGGGGCCACGCAAAATGAATGTCTTCCTTTTTCCATGCATCAGTCCCCTATCCATGGGCAGTATCCTCCTGTACCATTTGATCTTCTCCCACCAGCTAAACAGACCCATTTGTAGGATGGCAGCCTGGGGGACGGGTCCTGGGGAGAACAGGTGCAGGGGTTTTACAGCTTTTTTAGTGGGAACCTTTTCCAAATGAAGTTGGATGAAGAAGTTCCTTGTATCCAGCAGACAGACCAGGAGGGATTCTGATGGGGGGGGAGGGGGAGGAGGGCAGAGGGTGGAGGAGATGGGGCTCAGCCTACCCACTGGGACCTGGGCACTTCGGAGAACCCCAGGGCTCCAAGGAGCAGTTTGAAAACCACTGATCTACTTCCAGAGTTCCCAAATTAGCCCCTGGTCCAGACCTATGAGCCAGGCTGGCATGGGGGTTGGGGTGGGGGTGTGGGCAGGAGTTTTGCATTTTTTTAGAAAGTTTTATTTATTTGAGATAGAGTGAGAGAGAGAGTGAGCACAAGGGGGGTGCCGAGGGAGAGAGAGAAGCAGGCTTCTCGCTGAGCAGGGAGCCTGATGCGGGACCCTGGGATCATGACCTGAGCCGAAGGCAGATGCTTCACCACCCAGGTGCCCCAGGAGTTTGCTTTTTTTTTTTTTTTAAGATTTTATTTATTTGACAGAGAGAGACACAGCGAGAGAGGGAACACAAGCAGGGGGAGTGGGAGAGGGAGAAGCAGGCCTCCCGCGGAGCAGGGAGCCCAATGTGGGGCTCGATCCCAGGACCCTGAGATCATGACCTGAGCCGAAGGCAAACCGCTTAACGACTGAGCCACCCAGGTGCCCCGAGTTTGCATTTTTAAAACCTCAGTAGGTAACCCATAGGCCAGCCTACCCTTACGTCTCCCACTCCCATTAGAAAACAAATCCGAGGCGCCTCTCTGGCTTAGTGGGTGGAGCCTGCGACTCTTGATCTCGGGGTTGTGAGTTCAAGTGCCACGTTGGGTGTGGAGCCTACTTAAAAAAAAAAAAACACACAAACACAACAAAAACCACCCAGAATGAATGTTAGTGCATTGTTTTTTTAAGTCACAAAGGGAACTATAATTGAAAAGCAGAACGGAAGGCTTCTGGTGGCTGCTGTTCCCGTGCTCAAGAGTACACGGGGAGTGAGTCACCAACAGGAGGTGGCTGCTGGCCTCACCTTGGAGCAGGGCACAGGAAGGTGACTGACCTGCGGGGCCGCGGCCCTTCAGTTTGCAGACGAAGAAACTGAGTCCGTCCGAGAAGGTCTGCAGTGAGTTAGCAGAGGAGCTGGAAGCTGCCCTGAGTGACAAGTTTCAGACCCCTTCCTGCCCCGGAGGCCCCTGGGAGGACCCCTCCTGTCCCCCGTGTCCCTGGGGAAGCGAAGGCGAGCCAGGATGGTCCGAGCGGCCCCTCCTGCTCCGGGAGTGCCTGGAGCCAGATGGAGGAGCTGGGAACTTGGGGGTGGGGGGGAGGAGGGAGACCGGGAAGCCTGGGGCAGACAGTGCCGGAGGGGCTGGGGAGGTCGTGGCATGCGCTGTTTTCAAGTTTCTCCCTTTGGTTGAAGGCTAAGCCTGTGCCCAAGGGATGCAGACTAATTTCAGGATTAGTGTAAGCCAGAAATAATTGTGGAGGTAAGCTGTTGCAAAAGAGAAAAAGCACATCATGCATTTTAAAGACACACCGAAACAATTTCTGGATTACCCCGGGCTTTTCTTCCTTCTGCTGCTGTTTGGGATTTCTTCATTTCTAGCGCCCTCCGAGTCTAGGTGGCAGCCTCCTCGTCCTTGCACCGTCCCCGCAGGGGTGGTGGGGTGGTGGGGTGGGGGCGGGGGGGGACGGCCTTTCCCCTGTTTCAGGAGAGACCGGTGAGGTGGAGGCTGCTATGCGGGCCCTGTGCTTTGGGCAGGAGCACGGCCTGGACTTCCAGAGACTCCTGGGCGCCAGCGTTTACAAGGAGGCCTATCGGAGGGACATGATCCGCTGGGGGGAGGAGAAGCGCCAGGCCGACCCAGGCTTCTTCTGCAGGAAGGTCGTGGAGGGCGTCTCTCAGCCCGTCTGGGTGAGTGGGCTCGGGGGCGGCCTTTGGACACTCGCCTTCTCCATCCGTGTCTTCACTGGCTTCCCCTCCTGCGGAGTGTCACCAACAGTCTTAGCTCCTGCCCTGGCTTCTGTCCTCGTCCCCTACAGCCCCCTCACCACCCAGCAGCCAGAATGGCCGCTTAGGAACAATCCAAGACAGGTCACTGCTCTGTTGAGAACCTTTGTCTGTCGTTCTGTTGAACCACCTTGAAATCGTAACGCTACTTCTAGGCCTTGAATGATCGGGTCCTGCTGCCCGGTTAGCCTCCCTACTCCTTACACTGTGGCTGCATCGGCCTTCTCTCTGTTCCTTAAGTCAAGCTCCTTCTGGAGTCAGGGCCTTCGTGGGTGTTCTGCCTGTTGGAGAAGCCCCTTCTTTGCCTCTTCACTGGGTTCACTCTAGCCCAACTGCCATGCCGCCTCCACCAGGAAGCCTTCCCTGATACCCAAGCCTTAAGTGATGCCTCCTGTCCGGTGCTCCCATAGCAAGCACCTCACCCCTTTCTGACCTCGTTCTGGCAGCCGGGATTCTCTCCGTGTACCTGGCCCGGCTCCCGAAGATCTGGGGGGTACATCAATGCAAACATAAAATGAAGTACCTGCTCTCTGGGCACTTACATTATGACACGGGCTGGAGGGGGTTAGGCCCCCAACCAACATAGAATGCCTCAGGTGGGGATAAATCCTAAGGAGCAAAACTGAGCAGGCCAGGGCTCTGAGGAGGCTTTCCCTGACCTGGCATTGAGCAGGGCCTGCAGGAGGCCAGGGACTCGGCCAAGTGGGTATTCGGCGGGGCCGGGGGCGGGGGGCGGGCAAGTGGCAGGAGGTGAGGCTGACTCGCAGGTGCCTTGGAAGAGTGGGGCTGGGGTTCCCGAGCCACCCGAGGAGGAGAGGCGTGGCTTCTGCGAGGGCCAGGAGAGGAAGTGGAGGCCAGGGCGCGGGTCTTTCCGCACGTGCTCAGACGGTGCTCGGCTGCGGGGACGAGGCGGGCTCCACGCTGGCTGCAGGGGGTGGTGGAGTTCGGTGTCGCTGGTGCTGAGCTGGTGACGCTCGCTGCCGAGCACCGAGTGCACTGCTGGGCCGGAAGCTGCCCGGTTGGCGCCTGGGCTCCGAGGGCGTGAGCACCGGGTCTGCGCTGCTCCCCGCACCGGCCGAGCGCCCGCGCACAGCTGTTCACTGGGACACGAGTGTGGAAGTTGCGGAGTGGATGTGTGAGCGTCACCAACAGCCGCCGGCCTCTTCATTCGCTGGTCCGCGGACTCCGGGAGGGCGGCCACCCACCACGAACAACCTAATAGATGGTGACGATTTCAGGGTCCTTACTGCTTAGAGGAAGGTGCACGGCGTGTCTGGCCTGGGGCAGGGGGGGCAGGAAGGGAGCCAGGGTGGTAGGAAGCCTCCCGTACGAGGGACACTGGGGCAGAGATGTCGCCCGTGAGGGAGCCTGGCCTGCACTTGTCCGGGCAGAGGGGGCCGCGTGCGTCCCCGAGGAGGACGTGGTTGGCGTGTCTGGGGACAGGAGACCAGCTGGTGCGGTGGAGGGAATGCGGGAACATGATGGAAGTAGGTGCCAGATCGTGTAGGGCCTTGAAGCTGGGCATAGGCTTTGGATTTTCTTAGAATGATGGGAGGCCTCTGAGAAGTTTAGGGCAGTGACCTGACAAAATCAGACTTCGGTTTTAGAAAGCACTAGGGAGCAGGGCCCAGTTAGAGCATCTTTGTTTCTGGCCTCAGTCTGTTCATCTGTAAAACAAGTGTGTTGGACCCGCTGATCCGACCTCCAAGCCTGAGGCCTCTCCTTCAGCTCAGCAGTGGCCCCAGAACGTGGCGTGTCCACGGCGGAGCCATGTGGGCAGCACAGGCTGCGGCGACCGGGAGGGCGGCCTGCATGGGGGGCAGTGGGTGACCACGGGGGAAGGGCGACATCTGTCTGGGCTCGCGAGCCCCTCCCAACCCTGTGCACCTGCTTGTGTGGAGGCGGCCCGGGTCTCCCACCGCTCCCAGGGCCCTGTGCCTCTGCCCTGTGTCCTGCTGGTCACCTGCCTGCGCTCTTCCCGCAGCTGGTGAGTGACACTCGGAGGGCGTCAGACATCCAGTGGTTTCGGGAGGCCTACGGGGCTGTGACACAGACGGTGCGTGTGGTGGCTTTGGAGCAGAGCCGACAGCAGCGGGGCTGGGTGTTTACTGCAGGTGAGCCGTGTGCAGCGTTTGTCCCCGGCCCCCCGGCCCCCCGGCCCCGCGCTCCGGTCTGCTCTCTTCCTGGCAGGCTGTGGGGGGCTGAGTGAGGGACTACAGAAGGGGAACTGGGGCCTGGGGCTCAGGACTGACCCCAGATTAGAGACTGGAGCGGGGTGGGGGAGGGTGTCCCCATGACCTTGGCCTGGTGCCCCTGTTGGGCGGTCCTCTCTAGGCCAGTGGGACCCGCCGCTGGGTCCTTCACCTCTGCTTTCCAGGTGTTTGATGAACAGCGTGTCTGTCGGGGGGCAGGCCTGGGCCCTGCCCTGTGGCTCCTCTCGTGCCCGAGGTCCTGGGACCCAGCGGGCGCCCCTCCATACTGCTGCCATGCCCTGGGTGTCCACCACGGCCGGGCCTTTGCTGGCGCTTTTCGCACGATCACACTCTACAGTGTGTAAACCTGCCCGGCAGACGCCTCCCCAGACGACTGAATCGGAGGCTTCACGTGATGAAAGCCTCCTGCCCTGCTGGGTCGTCTGTGGTTTCAGAAGACCCATCTGCCCTCCGTGGCCAGTGGCCAGTGGCCAGTGCAGGGCAAAGTCCATGGACACTCTGGGGGCCTCCGCTGGTGGTGGGGTGGGTGCGGGTGGCTCTCCGGTGGCAGAGGGGAGGCCAGGAGGGGCGACTCCGTCTGGGCCAGCAGGCCTCCACACCCGGCGTCCGCCCGCATGGCTGGGGCCCGACCTCACCATGCCTCTTGCACAGGGGTGGACGACGCTGAGTCAGAATGCGGCCTAGACAACTTTGGGGCCTTCGACTGGGTCATTGAGAACCACGGGGACGAGCGGCAACTGGAGGAACAGCTGGAGGACCTGGTGGCATTTGTCCACTCCAGACTCTAGCGCCAGGTCCCAGGAGCACCGGCCGCCTCGCCTCTGCTGGACGTGTGGTCCCGACGCTGGCTGAGGCGGGGAGCACACAGAGGGCCTAGGTTTCTGGGGGTCGGCAGATGGCAGACAAGTCAGGACGCCCCTGGGGGCCTCGTTTCTTTGTGCAGAGACCGCCCTACCGCTTCAGGAGGAGACGGAAGGGCAGGGGGCGTCCGCGGTGCTGGTCCGTCAGCCTGCGCAGCCCGGCTTCCCTGTGTGGACGCCCTCAGCCCAGGGCTCCCCAGCGTGGGTACTAATAAATCGTCTCAGAGCACACGCTCAGCTGGACGTCTCTCATTGCCTGGACGCCAGCACAGCTGGTGTGGGGTCCGAAGGGCCGGGGGCTGCCCTGGTGGCTGTGGGCCCTGCTCTGTCTCCCTCCTGGGCTGCCACGTCCTGCAGAGGCTGGTTTGCGCCACGCGGGAAGAGGGCCTGTTTGCGTGGGGGGCAGGATTGGGGTCTGAGGTTCTCATCTTCTGGGATGGCCCCATGAGAGGCTCCAGGTGCCACAGAAAGTCCCACCGGCAATTACCCAGGGGGACGGAGATCCACGGGCTCCTCATAACCGCTGTGTGGCCCTGGGTAGGTCACATCAGCACGTCGAGCCTCAGCGTGCCCACATGGGGTTTTGGACTTGACCTGTTTCATTTCATTTCATTTCATTTTATTATTTTAAAAAGATTTTATTTACTTATTTGAGAGAGTGAGCGAAAGAGAGAGGGAACAAGCAGGGGGAGCAGCAGAGGGAGAGGGAGAAGCAGGCTTCCTGTTGAGCAGGGAGCCTGATGCAGGACTCGATCCCAGGACGCTGGGATCACGACCTGAGCCGAAGGCAGACGCTTAACCACTGAGCCACCCAGGCGCCCCTTCACCTGCTATTATTATTTTTAAAGATTTTATTTATTTATTTGACAGAGAGAGACACAGCAAGAGAGGGAACGCAAGCAGGGGGAGCGGGAGAGGGAGAAGCAGGCTTCCCACGGAGCAGGGAGCCCGATGCGGGGCTCGATCCCAGGACCCCGGGATCACGACCTGAGCTGAAGGCAGACACTCAACGACTGAGCCACCCAGGCGCCCCTAAAAGCACTTTTCGGATTAATGAAGAAGAAAAGAATGGCTCAGAGAGGACTGCCTGGGCTTGGAGTGCTGAGGTGTGGGCTCAGCAGCTGCGAGCCGGGTGAGAGTGTAACGACCTGTGTCTTCAGGGTCGCTGTTTGCCGCTCAGACGTGGGGTTCTCCTTCCCACTGAACCGGGAGCAACCCGAGGGCCCCGGGACGGCAGAGCCAGCAAAGGGGCAGCGTGTGTGCCCGGAAGCCCGTGTGTCTCCATCCTCCCTGGCGCATGTCCTCCAGGGTCAGGGATGCAGGTCCCTCCTCGGCCCGGAGGGCGGCCGTCCCTGCCTGCACATGAGATTCAGAGCTCGGGGCGGGTGTGAGCCGAGGGAGGGATCGCTCATGGTTCCTCCTCCCAGCTTGGCGGCGTGGGATCCACACACACTGTGTATGGCGATTGGATGCACGTCTGTGTTGTGAGATCACAAGTAGGGTTAGGTGGCACTCCGTTCACCGCACATCATTGTCGTGCAAGCGTGTCAACCACGTTTTCTTTCTTTTTTTTAAAAGATTTTATTTGAGAGAGTGCGAGAGAGAGAGTGAGCAAGGTGAGGAGCAGAGGGAGAAGGAGACTCCCTACTGAGCAGGGAGCCGGACGTGGGGCTCAATCCCAGCACTCCGGGATCACGACCTGAGCCGAAGGCAGCCACCCAACTGGCTGAGCCACCCAGGTGCCCCTAAACCACGTTTTCTTATCTGTTCATGTCTGTGGACATTTCGCTGTCTCCATGTCTCGGCTGCTGTGAAGGTGGGGGTGCAGCTGTGTCCTCGGTGTAGGGCTTTCCTTTCCTGCAGACACGTGTCCAGCAGTGGGGTTGCTGGGTGATCACCGAGGGATACTTAAGTCTGACATCAAGGAGGCAGGGACGGAGCAGGGAAGGGGAGGTGGGGCTGGCGGGCCTGACACGTCCCCGCCCTGGGAGCGCTGGGCTCCGGGCTCCGGGGAGGTTTGGAAGGCCAGCGGGTCCATCCCTGCCTTTGACAGGCTGGCACTGATGCCTCCTAGAACGGGAGGCCCCAGTAGCTAAGCAGCCACTTCTGGATTTGAAGTTCCTCTGTACTTAAAAAAATTTGGTATTTGTCTAAATATCAAAATCAAGAATAAACCCAACTTTCAATTCTCTCTCTGATGATGAGAGCTTTAGCTGCTTTTATTTCTAGGCATCCTCCCCATCTGCTGGTCTTTGCTGACTTTGTGGTTACGGAATCACGGTGCTGCTGTGAAGTTTTTATGTCACATGCTTATTATTTTAACAATGATTGGGCGCCTGGGTGGCTCAGTTGGTTAGGCAACTGCCTTCGGCTCAGGTCATGATCCTGGAGTCCCGGGATCGAGTCCCGCGTCGGGCTCCCTGCTCGGCAGGGAGTCTGCTTCTCCCTCTGCCCTTCCCCCCTCTCATGCTCTCTCTCTCTAATAAATAAATAAATAAATCTTAACAATGATTTGTAGCAGTAACATTCTCTTAAACGTTTATTCTGTTCCATTCCTAAGCAGCTTTATCGAGATAATTGGTATGTAGTAACTGTGCATAATTAAAGTGTACAGTCTGATAATTTTTGACCTCTGTATACACCAACAACAGTTGCCACGGTCATGGCGGACCCAGAGCCGTCACCTTTGTCCCCAGGCCACCACTGATCTGCTTTCTGTCTCGATAGATCAGTTTGCCTTTTCAGTAATTGAACATCAAGGACTCATACACTATAGGGGCGCCTGGGTGGCTCAGTTGTTGAGCGTCTGCCTTCGGCTCAGGTCATGATCCCAGGGTCCTGGGATCGAGCCCCACGTCGGGCTCCCTGCTCGGCAGGAAGCCTGCTTCTCCCTCTCCCACTCCCCCTGCTTGTGTTCCTTCTCTCGCTGTATCTCTCTGTCAAATAAATAAAGTCTTAAAAAAAAAAAGGAATCATATAGTATATATCTTTTTTTTGGTCTCATTTCTTTCACTGAGCATAGTTATTTTGAGATCCATCCACATTATTGCAGGTTTCAGTAGTTTATTCTCTCTTGTTGCCGGTTCGTGGTATGAATATCCTGCAGCTGATCTGTTCACCTGTCGATGAACATGTGGGTTGTTTCCCGTGTTCGGACGTGACCAATAAAGCAACTGTGAACGTTCATGTGCAGATTTTTGCGTGGACATGTGCTTTCGTTTCTGTGGGGTACGCACTTGTTTACGAAGTGGTCCCCAGGCACTGTGCCATGTGGCCGCCAGGGCCGAGCACGACCGGTTCCTCCCCATCCTCACCGACACTTGGTACGCTCAGTCGGATTGTAGCCATTCTGGTGGTGGTAACTATGGCATTTTATTTGCAGTCCCCTGATTAGTCTGACACAAACCCCACATTCAGTTTTGATCAAATCGAGCAGGGAACAGAGTGGGACATCCTCTGCCGGACAGAGCACATCTACAGAACCCCAGCGGCAGAGGGCCTGCTTGTGGTGCAGGACCGCGTGCCCCCTGCGGCCAAGGGGGAGGCCAGGGCGCCCACCTCAGGGTGCCGTAGGAAGAGGAAATAAGAGGCATCCGGATCGGGAGGGGAGAAGAAAAAACCACCTCTGTCCATAGAGGGTCATCTGTGTAGGGTCTCCAGGAAAGCTACCTGAGCCGATAGGTGAGTTCAGCAAGATTGCAGGGTACAAGGCTGCTTTGTAAAAACCAGCTGTATTATCTTTATTAGCAGTGAACAATCAAAAACAGAAATGAATAATGCAATTACAATAGCATAAAAATGTGAAATAGGGGTGAGTCTGATAAAAGACATGCACACGGGAAATGAGCGTTGCTGGGAGATTGAAGACCTACAGGGACAGATGATCCCTGTCGAGAGACAGGACTCAGTGGGGATACTCATTTTTATTGAGGTGTAATTACAGTGAAACGTACTGATCTTTTTAAAGATGATTTTTATCAGGGTGCTTGGGTGGCTCAGGCAGCTAAGCGTCCCGACTCTTTATTTCTGCTCAGGTCGTGATCTCAGGGTCGTGGGATCAAGGGGCTCCATGCTCAGGGTTCTTTCTCTCCCTCTGCCCCTCCCCACCCCTCATGTGCTCTCTTTCTCTCTGTCTTAAACAAAATAAGGATTATTTTTATTGAGGTATACCTGACACTCAGTGTTACATCAGCCCCACGAGTCTGTCGTTACCACAGGACGCTGCCCCTGCCTGCGCCCTGTGCCGTCTATCCCGGGCTCACTCATTCCAGGGCTGGGAGCCTGTGTCCGCCTGCTCCCCCAGGGTCCCCCTTCCCCATGTCCCCCTCCCACCATGGCCCCCTCCCTGCACATCACCACCCCCACTGGACTTCACCCCTCCCCGTCCCCCACCCCACAACCACCAGTTTGTTCCCTGCGTTTGTGGGTCTGTTTCTAACTTTTGTTTTGTTTCTCATAGTCCACATGCGAGGGGACTCACGAAATGTGCTGATCTCAGGTGTCCATTTCCACATGTCCCACTTAGCCCCCGCCCTCCTGGAAGCATAGAACAGTTTCGCCTGTTCTAGAATTTCACGTAAATGGTTAACATCTAGTTTTAAAACATGTTTAGAACAGTAATTTATTTCTAAGATTTAACTGGTTTACCGCTCACTTTGGTCCTTCCATGGTACCTCAGCTTCCCTGCTTTTGAATTTAGTATTTCAGTTCCTCTCCAGATGGTTGATGTGCCTTCAGAGATTTTCTTCACAAAGGGCACGTGGGCGATCTCTCTTCTGAACACGTGAACCACGGCACTGCCCTGAGTTGCCCATGTGCATGGACATCGCCTTGGCTGGTGCGGGATCGTGACCTGGTTCCGCTGTCTGCCACGGTCAGTGTTGCTGGGTCTGAGGCCACCTCGACTTTTGTTCCTTTGAAGTAACCTCCTTTCTCCGTCTAGATGCTTCTGGAAGTTTTTTTCACCTTCATTTCGAAATTCAAGTTCTGGCATTTTCTAAGGCAGAACACAGACGTGTCTCACGAGAGAAACGGTGGTGCTCATTGTTCCCCACAAAGCATGACTGAGTAACGAGCTGGACATCGGGTGGTCGTAGACATCCGCGGCCTGCCGCCAGCAGCAGTCACCTCGGGGGCAGTGCCGCGCAGGCTCCTTGGGGTGTGGCCCCTACCAGGTGTCTAGATGTTCTTTGTGTTGAGGAGCTGGTCTCCAGGATGGTGAATTCTCACCCCTAAAACTGGATTTGGATTTTAGAAAGAGCCAAAGGAAATTTGGTGCTAAATTCTGGTGAGGGGGGCCAGGTGAGGCGTGTACTTTTTGGCGAGAATAAACTGCCTGGAGCGTAACAGCACTAGAGCTTCCTCCAAGCCAGTTCTCGGGATTTTCAAGAGTCGTTCCGTCATCCATGCCTCGGTGCCTTTGCGTGTGCCGTCCTCCGCTGGGAGTGCCCCTCCCGTGGCTCCAGCTTGGACCTGTCACTCCCAGAGGGTCCCCTAGTGTGTGTTCTCGCTGCCCCACCCCCCTGCGAGCCATGCAGGAAATGGTTTTCTGTTTTTTGAATCTGGCTGGCGCTGGCAAGCGTTTGTGGAAATGGAAGAGTTCTAGAAGTGTTGGGAAGCAGTGCACATCCTGAGCTCACTGCCGTGAAGTAGCCAACGTTCAACGTGGCTCTCCAGAAAAACAAAAAAGCCCTGACTTCTAGCGTTGAACCATCCGTATGGAGGAAATGCTCCTGCTATTGCGAATTTCACGCCGCCAACGTGATGCCCACCGAACATTTGCAGATGGGCTCTCGCAGGACGTCCCAGCACGCTACTGTACCAGCACGTGCGTCCCTGGCTTTCCCGCCACAGGGGCCCCGGGCTTTCTGTGCAGCGCGGTCCACGGGCGGTGATGTGTTCCCTGCACCTCTCGGGCCGTCCTCCTCATTCCAAGCAAGTGGGAGGAGGTCCAGACCCAGGGGCTTCTCCGAGGTGGCAGAGTTCATTCTGTCTGGAGCTCGCTGCACCACCACCCCGCCCCACCAAGGGGCCAGACAGGGCTGAGCTCCCCCAGTCTTCCCTTCACTGGTGTGGAGGTGAGGCTGCCTGCAAGGACCTGAGGACTCTGTGCTTCGCCCAGGACATCCCTGCGGGCAGCCAAGCTGTGACCAGTGCTGGCCTTTGTTGTGTTGGCTTGTGACCTGATGAACAGGTGACAGGGAGCTGAGCCCCCTTGGCTGTAGGAGAGCTGCGGCTGCCGCTTGCGTGGCCCAGTCCAGGACCTGGGGGGGCCCTGTTGTCTGACAGCCACATGAGACCAGGAGCCCCTCTGTCCATCTTAGGGCTTTAACCTTTTTCTTCCAGGTGGGTCCAGAGCGCATCCAGGCGGAGTTCCTCGGGAGCGCAGGCTGAGGGCCGCGAGGGCCCCAGGAGGTGACAGGCGGGCCTGCTGCCTGCGCCTTGTTTGCCTTTGTCCTAAACGGCCTCAGCTGCTTATGGTAGGTCTGTGCCAGGGACTGTGCGGTTTCTGAGGGGCCACCGAGATGTGTGATGTGAAAACTCACCAAGACCACATCCCGGGGCTCCCGAGTCACCACCCGGGCCTTCGAGTCCCCGAGGGAGCCTGAGACCAGTGCCCTTTACCCGAGGGTGGCAGAGAAGGTCTGGCTTGAACCTGGGGAGCTAGGCCTGGGTCCCTGCTTTCTCAGTTTTCCCAGACTCCCCTGAGGAGGTCCTGTGTAGGTGAATCAAGCTGTACCAGGGCAAGGGGGCCATGGGGCCACCTCCCGGAGGGGAACACTCCTGGCGTGCTGGGGACAAGGAGCAGAGATGGGGTACGTCGGGGCTGTTCCTCGGGCTGGGGCTCGGGAGGCGGAGGGCCCTGCCCTGCGCTAGGCTGCTGTCCATCTGGACACTGAGGGTGCCTGCCGAGTGGAGACATTCCCAGCAATGTCCCTCTGTTGTGACATCCAGACCTGAGCCGGCGGCACGTGGGTCCCTCGGGCTCCTGCTGCCACGGCTGGCTGGTCCCAGAGAGGACTGCAGGCCGGGGCCGGGCACCGTGCCCGCGGCTCCGGAATGTGCCAGGAACTGTGGGGCCAGGCCTGCTGAGCCAGAGACACGGCGGCAGGACGGGCAGGGAGCCGCCCACAGCCGTCTCACCGCCAGCACCACGTGGGGGGCTCAGACCCCGTGGGCATCGCGCTTTACTGTTTACTACGGGTGCTTACGGGTGATTTAATTTCACTTTTGCGGTAACACTTTTCTTGTTCCATTTTAAAGCTGAAGACACGGGGGACACAGAAAGGTGAGGGGACTCCGGGCAGTGCATCTGCGGGAGCTTGCACAAGTCAGGCCCCTCTGAGCTTCGGCCTTGTCCCGCAGACGAGCGGGGAGGGCGGTGGGGGGGGGGTCCTGCTCCTCAGGTGCTCACCCTGCGGGAGCGCCGGCCCCAGACCGTGCAGCCGGAACCTGGGTTGGGCTGGAATTGAGCTTCTATTCCAATTTTAGTGTTTTCCCTCCACCTAGCCTGTGGGTATATGTGGAGCATTTTTGGAAAATGAGTTCTTATTAAGAAGTAAAGGGAAACCCAGAAATATAGCTATAGAGATGGGTGTGAGCACAGGGTAGGGGGCTGGTGCCGGGCCTGTGATGCTGAGCCTCTGGCGGGCTGGCCTGGCTCACCACACCGGTCCCCTCTCAGCTCGTCTGGCTGGCCTAGACTTTCACAGCCCCCCTCCCAGCAGGTCTCCTGCCACCTGCTCTGGGACTGGGTCCTGAGCACGACCCCCTGATGGATCTTCCAAGCCTGCCTTGAGCTAGGAGGGTACATCATTCAGAGCCAGCCCTGGAGCAGGCTCAGCTGCACCCTTTGGCGGCCCTGGGCCCAGAGCGCTTCTCCGCGCATTTTGGGACTCGAACGAACCCCTTCCCACCATAGCATGCCTATTGTGTTCTAATGACCGGTGAGCCTGGGAGGTCCATGCTCCACACGCGCTGGACATGCAGGCTCGAGGCAGGTGCACATCACGGCTTGGCCATCCCCTGTTTCCTGCTGTCAGTCAGTTTCCACAGGCCTCACCTTCATGACGTCGGTGGGGTTGAACCCGACCAGCTCAGCAAGCAGTAGTCCATTACATGAGCTCCCGCCAAGCTGAAGCCCGTTCCACGCTCTTCCCTGTGTGTTCTTCATGGTCTCTGGCGGCCACGGCAGCCGTCCCTGCGCTACGGTCAGAGTTCTGTTCTGCGCGTGCTGTTCTGTCCTGGTCATGTGCTACCTCCTTCCCTCTGTGTCCCTCCCCGGGGCTCGGCGTCCCGCAGAACCCTCCGGCAGCCTCACAGCCCAGATGTCTGCTCAGCTCCGGGTGACCGTCTGTGCTCGGTGAGGTCGGGGCCTGGTCCCCTGACTCACGCACCCCCCCCCCCCCCCCCATTTAGCACAGTGCCGACATGGGGGCAGGCGGGCAGGACATACTGCCGAACGAGTGGACGAGACCATGACCTGAGGGGGTCAGGAGGCCCTGACTGGGACCCCGGAGTGATGGGACTCTGGGGCACTCGGGCCCCAGACACACGATGGTAATGTGGCCGTGCCCGGAGGGCTGGGCAGCTGATGGCAGCCAGGGGGTCTGCGCCCCAGCCTGTGTCTCCAACGCCCCTCCTAGCCTGCACTCTCCCTCCTGCCCCTCTCTCTTGGATTTCCCCGCCGCTCTGTCTTCCCCTGTCCCGAGAAGCTTCCCCTCTGTCTGCTGACCTGCTGGTACCACCTAGGTCTTCCCCTTGCTCCTGAACACTTTGCAGATCGACCCCTGCTCCCATCTCTAGGAAGCAGCTTCTTGAAGGTCACCGGCCAAGGACACGCGTTTCTGTTCTTGCTCATGACCTGCGGGTCGGCTGTGTGAGCGCCCCTCCCTCCTTGAGTCCTCCCGCCTCTGGTCTGCCTGTGCAGGCTCTCTTCTTGTCCCAGGAACACGGGTGACCCTCAGGCGCAGGGCCCTGTTCTTTCCTTGGCCCGCGGTGCGTGTGTCCTCCCATGGCGGGCTGGCTCCTGATGTCTCCTCTGCAGGGGCGTCCGACTGGCTGCGCCCCCGCTGGCCTCGCCCTCGCCCTCAGAGCCCGCTCCTGCCCTTGGGGGCGGGCTGTCGGCGCTCAAGGTGGAGCCGGCCCGAGGCTGAGACGGGCCCTCAGGCTTCTGAAGCCTTGATGAATCGAGAAGGGGAAATCTGTCACCGGAGTCACAAGAAGTCTTTGTCTTGTGACTTCCGTTCCCTTTTGGATCGGGCAGCTCCCTCGTTCCGGGGAAACAGCCCAGAGGCGCCCATTGCCCGCACACGTGTGCAGTGGGCGCTCACCTGTGGCTCCTGGGGGGCGGTCACGGCCCGAGCGCGCTCGCTGTGGCCCAGCCCCGGACAGTAGCTCGGCCTCTGAGAGCCTCGCTCCTCCAGGGGCGGAGGGCGGAGCCGTCCTCAGTCTGGGAAGCAGACGCTGTGAGCTCCGGGGTGCCGAGTGTGGCCGTCGGGCCTCCGGGGCAAGTGAAGGGGCCGCTGGCGGGACCCCCAGTACGCCAAGCCCTGGCCTGGAGGAGAGACTGAGGCCGGAGTGGCTGGACCCGGGGCGCCCATGGGCCGGCCGGCTGCGTGAGTGTGTTGTTGGTCCTCACTGCAGGTGAAGTGGGCGGTCAGGTCCGTGCTGGGCCCCGCGTGGGGCCACGGAGCTGCTGGACCTCCTCTTGGTCGGCTGGGGTTGCTTCCTGGTCAGGAAGGCAGGTTTTCCCTGTTACTGGGGAGCCTCTTGCCTCCCTCTGCAGGCTGGCCGGGGTTGCCACCGAGGGGCCTGTGGCTCCGGGGGGCTCCGCTGTTGCAGTGGGGTCATCCGTGGTCTATGCGGCTCAGCCAGCGGCCTGCCCCGCAGGTTTGTGGGGCTGGGGCAAGAGGCCCACATCCTGCACGTCCACATATTGAAGGGTTCTAAATAAAACTAACAAACCGTCAAATGAAACATGTTCCAACCTCTTTGACAAATATGCTTTTATAATGACAAAATTGGAAAATACATAACTCAAAGGTGGCAAAATACCAAAACTGATTGCATTTAATTCTGGTTGTGTGCGTCTGGGTGTGCTGTTATGGGCCTGAGATGACTGGATAGGTAATAAAGATAAATACCCTTCATAAATGATGATATAATTTTCCACAATGTTTGTTTTTCCTGTCCTTATGTTAGCAAAAAAATCACAAATTATAGTGATTTGGTCAAGATTTTACCTAATTTGTGTGCTCTTGATAGATGATCTAAAAGATGAAAGTACAAAAAACACCTTCCAACAGTACAGAATTTGAATTTTTTCATTACAATGTGAATTGACATAAACATAAGCACTAAAAAATTGAAATTAATTTCCATATATTTTCAAAGAAATTCCTTTTCTTTTAAAATAGTTATCTACTAAATAAAAGGCAAAATACTAGCTTAAGTGAATTAATATAGAAGATTTAAAGCAAAAATAATTTTTTTTTAGAGAGGGAGGGAGGGAAAGGGTGCGTGTGAGTGGTGGTGGGGTTGGGGGGTGGGGAAGGGGCAGAGGGGGAGAGGATCTCAAGCAGACTCCCCACTGAGCGCAGAGCCCGACTTGGGGTCAATCTCACGACCCTGAGATCATGACCTGAGTGGAAACCAAGAGTCAGAGGCTTACCTGACTGAGCCACTCGGGGGCTCCCTTATTTGCAAATTTAGGAGCCCTACGGGTGACGAATGATGCCGTGGGGCGGGCGCTCTTGCGCAGCTGGGACTGAGAGGGGGCAGGAAGCAGGACAGCGCCGAGCTGCCGGGGACACCTGCTGCCCCACGGGAAGGAGGCCGCCCAGAAGTCAGGCCGTTTGCACCTCCTCCCACCCGCGCTCCCCGCCGAAGCCGCCCTGCCCTGGACGCGGGTCCCTCCAGGCTGGCGGTCCCGAGGAGGACGCCGTGGCACCCGGGAGGGAGGGCACCTGTGCGCTGCGGTTATTACAGCAGCCACGTGGCCGTGTTCGCGTCCTGTGTGGCTCACCGTGGACGCTTCTGTGGTTTGGGGCGTCTCACAGCCTCGTGCCACCGTCACCGCCCACTTGGGGGTTCCTGTCGCCGTCACAAGGACTCTGTGCCCGTCAGCGGTGGCTCCCCATCCTTGCTCCCCCAATCCCTCCGTCTGTCTCTCTGGATCCATCTGTCGTGGACATTTAAAATGCCGAATCGCACCCTGGGGCCCTTCGTGGCCGGCTTCCCTCACCGGGCACGCTGTGTTTGAGGTTTGCCCGCGCCCAAGCGTGTGCTTCCTTCCTTCGAGGGCTGAGGAGGACTCCAGAGTTTGGATGGACCATATGTTGTGTCTGTCGTCCGTGGGCGTTTGCACCGTGCCCACGTTCTGGCTCTGGGGAACCAGCTGGTGTGCACTTCACGTCTGGTTTCTGTGTGGACCCTGGCTTGCTGTCCTCTCGGCGGCGTGTCTGGGAGTAGAAGCGCGGGGTCGCACCCGTGTGCACGAGTGTGCGGAGGGCCCGGTGTGAGGATGGTGCTGGCTGCCGGGTCTCCGCTCCGCAGCGGGGATGAAGGGAGGGGCTTTTCTCACCGTGGGGCTGAGGGGCCAGGAAAGGCTGGGGCCAGAGTGGTGGCCACCACCCACGGGAGAGGCCGGTTGCACTTTGGGTATCTGCATGAAGCGCGACCTTGTTCTGTGGTTCTAGTCTGGTGGTGTGTGAGCCCTAGTCAGGAGGCCCTCACATCCAGGCCTACATTTCGTTGCACGGGTTCTGTGGGCCCTGCCTCCTGGTCCACAGACTTACACCTTCCTCCCTCCTCCCCGGGCCTGGGTCCTCCTGCCAGGCATGACCTCTCGTTTGCCCCTTGTGTTCCCTGATCGCAGAAGTGGTGCAAAGATGCACAGACGTCGTGGAAATACAAAGCGTAGAAGGCAGAGCCCCCCACACCGTGTCCCCCAGAAATAGCCATCATTAACGACTGAGTGTCTTCTCTCCCAAAATCTTATGCACATTAAAACACACTATCATTTCTTCTCAAAAATAAAAATAGGGTAGTATTGTACGTAATGTTCGTCTTGTAGCTTGTTTTTTCTTCTTCATTGAAATACCTTGGACATCTTTCCATGAAAATGCAAATAAATCTGACTCATTTTTCTGCATGTCCTCTGTGTGTAGGCTCTGTAACAGTCCTGTAATCAGTCCCCTATTGTGGACATTTGGGTTGTTTCCAAGTTTCTGCGTCGCAAACAATGAATGTCTTTGTGTACGTATCTCTTTACACATTTGTGGGACTTTTTCTGTAGGATAAACTCCCAGAAGGGGAAATGCTGGGTCAGAGGACACGACCACTGCCTATTTTAAATAGGTATAAAACTTCCTTCTACGGGCATTGCCCTGTGACGGACCATTTGCGAGAATGCGGTCCCTGCCCTCCCCGGGGCAGGGTGTTACGGATGCTGCTGGTTTGCATGGTCCTCGCCCGTCTTGGCGGGCTGTCCTCTTGTTCCAAAGCTCCCCCCACACCCAGCTTCTCTCCTTTTGCATACTAATCTGTCCAGCACCAAGGTTTTTGTTTGTTCGTTTTTATTTTTTTTGGTTTTTTTAGAGAGGGAGGGAGGAGAGGGACACAGGGTCAAGGAGAGGGAGAATCCTAAGCAGGCTTGGAGCCTGATGCAGGGCTTGATCCCACAACCCTGAGATCGTGACCTGAGCTGAAATCAAGAGTCGGACGCTTAACCGACTGAGCCACCCAGGCGCCCCGTCCAGTACCGAGTTCTAGTTATGAACTTGCCAACTCAAAAGACCCGTTCATTCAATCAACACACAGTTGTGGGCTGTTCGTTATGTGCCCGGCCCCATCCAGGCATAGCACCCCTGCGTGACCGGAAGCGGAAGCTTGCTCCCCAGCTGGCTCACGGGGTCCCCTCCACAGGAACCCAGCTTTACGGCCCCTGGAAATGCCCCCCCCGCCTTCCAGGGCCGAGCAGGTGCCCCTTCTCCCCCACCGTCGCAGCCCCTGGCTCCGTATTCTATTTGTCACTTAAGGTTTTGTGGCACCTCTGTTCCAGGCCCAAGGATAATGGGGCCGGCTCCTTGGAACATCTGTTTAGGGGGCGCCGGGCGGGAGGGGCCGCAGGCTCAGCACGTACCATGTGTTCCCACCGACACGGTGCCAGGCAGGACAGGAGGAGATGCCAGAGGCCCCTGCCTGTACCTGCGGATGGACGGCTTCCCTGTGGAAGTGACAGTCTGCGGAGGGAGGACTGGGCGGCCAGGCAGGGAGGGGGGTGGGGGAGGCGGCGGTGGGCCCTCTGAGGAGCTGGAGGGGCCCCTGCGGCAGGTGGGGTGGGAGGGCTGGCTCCGGGAGCACAGCGAGGCCCCGGGCCGCAGGCGCGCCAAGGAGGACTCCGGCTTTCATCCTGAGAGCTCTGGGAAGCCCTGCGGGGTCCGGAGCAAGGAAGCAACAGGATCAGATTTGCATTTTCAGATTTCTCTGCCACTGGGTGGGGGTAGGTTTGAGGGCAAAGGCGTGGCAGTGGGCCCGATAGGTGTGAGGGATGTGACTCGGACCGAGGGCTAGGGAGAGAGGGAGGGCGATGTTGCGAGCTGTCATGAGGCTGGGTCAGCAGGACCAGGAGACGCAGGTGCTGGGGACACCTGCCGTCTGAGGTGCTGGGCTCTGCCTGAGGGGGACGCTGGGCACGGGACGGTGTGGGGAGCATGTCAAGAGCCTCTGGGGGACAGAAAGGTGAGCTCCTCGGGGTGCCTGGGTGGCTCAGTCGTTAAGCGTCTGCCTTCGGCTCGGGTCATGGTCCCGGGGTCCTGGGACCGAGCCCCGTGTCAGGCTCTGCGCTCAGCACGGAGTCAGCTTGGGATTCTCTCTCCCCCTTTCCCTCCCTCTCCGCTCCTCCCCCCTCACTCAGGCACACGCTAATAAATAAACTGAATTAAAAAAAAATGGGGCACCTGGGTGGCTCAGTTGTTAGGCGTCTGCCTTCGGCTCAGGTCATGATCCCAGGGTCCTGGGATCGAGCCCCGCATTGGCCTCCCTGCTCCGCGGGAAGCCTGCTTCTCCCTCTCCCACTCCCCCTGCTTGTGTTCCCTCTCGCTGTCTCTCTGTGTCAAATAAATAAATAAAATCTTTAAAAAAAAAAAAAAAAAGAAAGGTGAGCTCCCCAAGGAGGGACACACATTATTCACCCCTGATGTTGGGCTGGGGCCCAGCAGGGGCGAGTGAACGACTGGACAGATGCTCTCGGGCTTGCTGACCTGCTCTGCCGGCTGAAAGCCCGGCACACCAGAGCTGTTCCTCCCGCGGCCGCCGTATGTCCTTTCTGGCCCGCGGCTTCCCTGGCCAGCTGGCTCCCCCAAGGCGATGGCGAGGTGCGAGTGTAGGTGGGGGTGTGGCTGTGAGGGGGGGTGGGGCCTTGCCGTTCCTTAGCATTTACCACTGAGGCGGCCGCGGTCTGCCTGCGGTGCTGCGGCCCGGGACTTGGCACACCGTCCCGCCACGAGCATGTGATGCCCCCAGATTTCCCCGGGGGCTCAGCGCCCTGTTTCGCCGCCGCAGAGTACAACACGCAGAAGGTGCAGCTCACCCGCCACCCGGCTGGGCCCCGTTCATTCATTCATTCATTCGTTCACCCGCCACGGGCCAGGCTCCGTGGAGCGCTCTGGGTGGGTCACGGCGACAGGACGGGCCGGTCCTGCCCCTCGAGCTCGCTTCAGGGGCGTCCAGACACCGGCGGCGCTGACCTCGCCGGCGGGCTCCAGAGCGGAGCTGCGGCCCTTCCAGGGTCCCTGGATGGTGCCGCTCGTGGAAGCTTCCTCTCCAGCCACACACAGGCCTACCTGCTGCACGTCCGGAGCGGGGACGCTCGGCCCGGCCAGAACCCGACCGCTGCCCGGCGATCGTGAGTGGCTGAGTGCGCCGTGCACCTGCGAAGGGGAGCTTGGTGCTCCCTAATAAAAATGCCAGGCAGGTGGGATTATTGTTGATGTGTTAATGAGATGAGATTTAATGTATCCATGAGGCTTGCTTTAATGAAGTAAGCAAACACGAAATCTCAGGTTACACCCTCATCGCAACCGCCCCGAAGCCCATGATCGTGCTCCCAGTTGTGCGGGGAAACACAAGGCACAGCGAAGACTGAAGTTCGTGACATATTAGCAATGCTCAACTTAGGTAGCTGGACTAGACATGATTTTTCTGCTTCTTCATTGTTTTCTGTTCGTTCCACATTTTTATAATGAGCGAGCGTTACTATGAAAATTCAGAAAAGTAAATAAAACACTGAAACCCTCCGATGTTTGCAAACTGGCATAGATTAGAAGAGCATTTCCTGGATGTAAGCAGAGCTTGGTGAGCACTCGGTTCTCTCCTCCAGCGCGGGGAATGATACACACTCTGGTGTGTGAGAGGCGGGCTGGGTGGGCACTCTGCACCCTTCGGCTCCAGACTTCTGGGATTCAGTTTAACTCCATATGAGTTGAGAAGCTCACAATCTAGTCAGACTTACTCATTTACTGATTCATTAATTCACAAGTGTGCATGGAGTTCCTGTCTGTTCCTGGTGTCCCACACGCCGGGGCACACCAAGGTGTAATTAAAATGCCACAGAGGCTCGGCATCGGGGAAATGCGAATCAAACCCACCGTGAGATCCCACCGCACACCAGTCAGAATGGCTAAAACTAACAAGTCAGGAAACGACAGATGTTGGTGGGGATGCGGAGAAAGGGGAACCTCCTACACTGTCAGTGGGAATGCAAGCTGGTGCAGCCACTCTGGAAAACTGTATGGAGGTTCCTCAAAAAGTTGAAAATAGAGCTACCATAGGATCCAGCAATTGCACTACTGGGTATTTACCCCAAAGATACAAAAGTAGGGATCCGAAGGGGTACGTGCACCCCGATGTTTATAGCAGCAATGTCCACAATAGCCAAACTGTGGAAAGAGCCAAGATGTCCATCGACAGATGAATGGATAAAGAAGAGGTGGTATATATACACAATGGAATATTATGCAGCCATCAAAAGGAATGAGATCTTGCCATTTGCAACGACGTGGATGGAACTGGAGGGTGTTATGCTGAGCGAAATAAGTCAATCAGAGAAAGACAATTACCATATGATTTCACTCATATGTGGAATTTAAGAAACAAAACAGGATCATAGGGGAAGAGAAGGAAAAATAAAACAAGGTGAAATCAGAGAGGGAGACAAACCATAAGAGACCCCCCCTTTTTAAAAAAGATTTTATTTATTTATTTGAGAGAGAGCACAAGCAGGGGGAGCTTTATTTATTTATTTATTTATTTATTTAATTTATTTTTTTTGTTCCTCCCTCACTTTCACTGAGAGTCGTGCGTGTTCAAGGACCCCTTGGCCCTTCTGTATGCCTGGTCCAGCAACTGGAAACATCTGGATCCTGCTGGCCTGGAAAACAGTGTGTGACCCCTGGATTTCTGTCCTCGGAGGCAAGAAGGTGACCCACAGCTGGACGTTCCCACGGTGACTGTTAGTGTTCACGAGAGTCCCTGAGAAGGTGGTAGTGGGGTGGCCATCTGCCAAGCCCTGTGGTTCTTTCTCCTTTTCTCACAACCCCCCCCGGGGCTCCCCTTCCTCCGGCCTCCCCCCACCCTGGGGTCCCCTTCCTCTGGCCCCCCTGGGGCTCCCCTTCCTCCGGCCTCCCCCCGGGGCTCCCTTCCTCTGGCCTCTCCCCGCCAGCTCCCCTTCCTCTGGCCTCACCCCCCCCCGGGGCTCCCCTTCTTGTGGCCTCCCCCCCAGGGTTCCCCTTCCTCCAACCTCCCCCCCTGGGCTCCCCTTCCTCCCGCCTCCCCCCCGGGGCTCCCTTCCTCTGGCCTCTACCCCCCAACTCCCCTTCCTCTGGCCTCCCCCCCCCCCCCGGGGCTCCCCTTCCTGTGGCCTCCCCCCCGGGTCTCCCTTCCTCCGGCCTCCCCCCCGGGGCTCCCTTCCTCTGGCCTCTCCCCCCCAACTCCCCTTCCTCTGGCCTCCCCCCCCCCCCCGGGGCTCCCCTTCCTGTGGCCTCCCCCCCGGGTCTCCCTTCCTCCGGCCTCCCCCCCTGGGCTCCCCTTCCTCCGGCCTCCCCCCGGGGCTCCCTTCCTCTGGCCTCTCCCCCCCAACTCCCCTTCCTCTGGCCTCACCCCCCCCCCGGGGCTCCCCTTCCTGTGGCCTCCCCCCCGGGTCTCCCTTCCTCCGGCCTCCCCCCCTGGGCTCCCCTTCCTCCGGCCTCCCCCCCGGGGCTCCCTTCCTCTGGCCTCTCCCCCCCAACTCCCCTTCCTCTGGCCTCACCCCCCCCCCGGGGGCTCCCCTTCCTCCAACCTCCCCCCCGGGGCTCCCTTCCTCTGGCCTCCCCCCCGGGGCTCCCTTCCTCTGGCCTCTCCCTGCCAGCTCCCCTTCCTCTGGCCTCACCCCCCCCCCGGGGCTCCCCTTCCTGTGGCCTCCCCCCCGGGTCTCCCTTCCTCCGGCCTCCCCCCACCCTGGGCTCCCCTTCCTCTGGCCCCCCCAGGATCCCCTTCCTCTGGCCTTCTCTGCTTGTCCCCTCTGTGCGGCCCCTCGGGCTTCCTGCTGGTTCTTCCAGAGCTGTTCTGTCCCCCTGGCTCCCCGCGCTTTTCTTTCTCATCTCCTGTCTGTCTCTGGGTCACCCCCTCAGTTTTCTCCAAAAAGGGGCCCCAACTTGCCCCTGGGGGCATGTGGGCAGGGCAGGCTTGGTGGGCGCTCTGAACTCATCTGGCCTCCCCCGACAAGCAGCTCTCTTTAAGGAGTCTGGATTCGTGGTGTGAAAATATAAAGGCTCTTTCATTCCCCCCTCGCGTACCCCTGCTTGAGCAGAAACATCTCCAGACATCATCAGCAGGGATCCCACAGGAAATTAAAGACCCGGAACCGGCACCAGGCTGCTACTCCCAGCACCTGCATGGCCCGCTGGGCTTCACCGCGGGCTTCGCCTCCCTGGCACGCACAGGACACGTCTTTAGGAAGATTTCTTCCCCAGATCTCTCTAATAAGGTTGGACGTGTGTGTCTTCTAGATAAACCAGCTCACAATTAGGCCAGCGCTTCTCGTTTCGGTGCGAGCCAGCACCTTACCCCTCCTTATCTGGGCCGGCACAGTCCTGTGGTCGATACTAGGGAGCTTAGTCCTTATCCTTAGTCCTTATCATCATCCTTATGATGAGGTGCATCCAGTTCTCTGGCAGGTCTGGTGGACACAAGGCTGGGCTCACTTCTTCCTTGAATCCCCACTTCGTCAACACTTGTCCCATCAACATCCACTTCGGAGGAAGACAGGCCCCAGTCTAGCCAACACGGCCATCCCAGCCCCCTTGGCCAGAGAGTGGCTTAGCTCTGAGTATGTGACCTGTTTTTGACCAGTGATATGGAGAGGACAGTTTTCCTCACTATTAAAAAGGAATCCAAGTCAGGGGTGTGTGTCTTTGTTGTTTCTGGACTATGAAGGGTGGTGATGCGATGTCTGGAGGTGCTCTAGCCCTCCTGTGATCGTGAGGGAGTGGCCAACATGCTGAGGACAGTGGGGCAGAAAGTCAGAAACAACCTATGTCCGTGGTGACACATGCCACCGAATGAATGGCCCCCGGAACTGTCTTACCTCCCAAATTCTTAGTGTGTGGGGTAGTAAGTGTGGGGTAGTAAGGGTTTTAAACCCTCTCAACTGAGAGCATCTCAGCAGATGAAGACAGGGAGGTCCCAGACGGTCCTGCCAAGTTTTAGAGCAGTATGAGTTCACGGATGGAGGGCTGGGGGGGGGAAATGAGCCTGGGAACTGGGTGGCTCCACGTTGGAGGCCAGCCTCGCTGTCCCGTGGTGTGACAAGTCACAGACAGGTCACTTAGCCTCTCTGAGCTGACGCTTCCTTGGCTCAAAGTGAGGATCGAGAACCACACAGACACTCAACAGTTGTCTGTTCTCTCCCCCCCACACCCCATATGTTTTTCTTTCAGCTATTTTTAAAGGGACCAAGAGGGGCCAGGCGCAGAGAGCTGTTTGATGACATTTCAGCGCTGGGGAAAATTTCGTGCGGAGACCGAGTCCCTTACCCGCCGTGGCCCCAAGTACAAATCACGCCTCTAAGGCCAGCAACGGCGCTGAGGGGGAGGCAGAGCCACCCAGTTCTCAGTTCTCCATGGTGATGAGGGCCGTGGATGGTTGGAAACAGCAGATGATCCCCGAGCATGCTGTGAGTCACTGGCTTCCACCGCCCCCCCACCATCACTTTGCTGGTGCAGCTGACAAATTGCCACGTGGATGCGTGTCTCTCCTCTCTCTTCCCGTGCACCCCGTGGCGAAGCTGCTTCAGAATGGCCAAGGCCGGGCCGATGGAGGAGCTGCAAGGGGCTATACCGGCCCCTGGCCAGGAGCGGCCTGGACCTGCCCGGCTGAGCGTGGCCTTGGAGCTGGGCTCCGTGTGCCCTGGGTTAGTCTGACTTCACTCCCCGCAAGCTCTGCTGGGAGGTCAAAGGCGGGAAGGTGCAGGGTCCTCCAGCGGGAGTGAGCACCAGAGACACAGCCTTCCCCGCCAAGGCGGGCCCTGCCCAGGCCGGCCAGGCCCAGCTAAGCCGGCCCATGCTCGCAGTGCCTTTCCCTACGCCACGTGTTCCTTGGAAACGAGCGTGCCTGCCCCTCCCGTCTCCTGAGCGGGGCATGAACTCGAATTGATGGCGCTCATTGAGGTCAGAGCTTTGGGCTCCGGATCCAGGCAGCAGAGGCCTCCTTACTCACGGACGTGCCCCTCTCCGTCGGCTAGACGCCTTCCCAGAAGAGGGATGAAAAGCAGGAGAGATGGAAAGGAACATTTGTGGAGGACCTGCTGAGGGCTCCCCACCCACTGCCTCATGAGGAGGGCACATCTTTCCAGGTAGAGCTGGTCCAGCCTCACGTGGGAGATCCTGGCTGCTTGCTTGTCCCTGGCAATCGATTCTGGAAAATTCCTGCCTTGGTGCTGATAACACACAAATCAATTTCCTGCAGTCCCAGACCCGCAGGGTCAGGTCTCTGGATCTCTCGTGATCTTGTCCTTTCCCTCTACACCGGAAGCCCCATCAGCCAAGGTCTTGGGTCTGAGAGCGCTTGGCCCCCAAACAGTTCTTTGCTGGGCCAGGGGGCGCTGACGGCTTTCTCGGCCTTGGTTAGGAAATGCAGATGTGCCCACGGATGGAGTCAGGGTGCAGGGGCGGGAGCAGCTCTGGGAAGGTCTTGGGGCTGCCTTCTTTCTTTCCCTTCCCTGGCCTCCTGGCTGATCCAGAAGCTTCTCTAGTGGACGTGGAAGCAGGAAGTAAGTACACAGCCACCGCCTTGCTCCGGGGCTTCCACTCGCCTGTTCCAGGAGGCTTAATCACCAGGTTAGCAGGACGAAGAAGGCCTTGTGCCAAGAAAAGAGGATCAGCACTCACCAGCCTCCCAGGAGCGCCCCCGACGGCCACGGGGAAGCCACATAAAATCTACTCTGGAAACACAACTTCGGAAGCAACTGGAGGAGGCAAGCCTTCCTAAATTGTGGGGAATCACCCCAGTTAGAATAATGGCGGGTTGTTGGCACATGTTCTGACACGGACGGCCTCGTCCCATTCCCGTCCTGAAGTGTGACTTTCAAACGCCAGAGAGGAAAACGGCCAAGGCGGGTGTGCTGGGCCCTGGGAGTCTGAAGCTCAGGTGATGAGTCTTGGGCAGGGCCACGGCCTCTCTGGGTCCCCGTGGCTCCTCACATGATGGGGGCAACACAGGGTCCCGGATGCCGGCTGGGTCAGGTTCTGAGCCGCACAGTCCGGGTCTGGGGACAGGGCGATGGAGGGCGTGTCCCCCCGCAGTCCACACTCCCTCTGTCCCGTCCGGTGACAGGCAGCCTGGAAATCCCCAGGAAACATGTTCTCTCTTCGCGGACCCTCCAGCGTCTCCGGCCGAGCCGTGAGCGGGAAGAGAAGATTCCTTGGGTGGAGGGCAGGGCCCCTCGCGCTCCCCGGGTCCCGCGCCCTCCACGCCGCTGCTTGCTTTCTTTCTGTCCCTCCCGACGGCTCCAGCGGCTGCCGTTCCATTTGAGAAACTTGCCAAGGGCTCTGCCGTGGCCTCGGGGAGTTCCAGGCCCGGCTGCAGCTCTGCCGGGAGGGGGTAAACACCGGGCGGCAGGGCTGGGAGTCCTCCCGTCCGAACGGCGGACCCTCCACTCTCCCGCCCCAACCCTTGCCACGAGGACCGCCCTTGAGTGTCCCTGTGTCCAGGACGGGCCGGGGCTTGTGCTTCTCCTGAGCGTGGGCTGGGGTCCTGCTTGTAACGAAGTCAGTGTGGAGTGAGTCACCGCTGGTGAGGGAGCCTGGCGGGCTGCCCCGCACCCGCTCGCTGGGGGCCTCTGGGGCCCTCTTTCCACGGGTAGCTCTGGAACATCCATTTCAGAGTCTGGGGGCGGAACAGTTCTCTGTTTTGCTTCCCTGTACTTTATGGCAGAAATACAAACACGAGAGAGATAAATGTGGGGATTCGGCAAAGTCTTTGATCCCACCCTCCGTCTGTCTCTTTGCACGCGTGTGTACGTGTATCCGGTGTGCGTGCTGGAGTTTGTGTGTGTCCTTATCTGTGTCTGTCTCCAGGGCCCTTTGGGATGAGACGGGCTTCCCCGGTCTGTTCATGTTCTTCCTCCAGGGTTCACGCCTGTGGAAGGCGGTTTATGGAGGTGGTCAGGATGAGGCAAGGCTAACTCTGCCGGCCGCTGGGCATGCGTTCAGCGGCAGACAGGGCCCAGCCCGCTGTCCCAGGGGCCCTCTCTTTAAAGGTCCCTTGTGGCTACCGGGGCTCTGCAGGGGGAGGCCAGCCGTGCCCTGTCCAGGGGCACGCGGCCTGGGGTGGAACACATGAAAGGAGGCTCCACGTTGGACCATCCTGTCCGGTTGGACCTGAGTCCGTGGACGCGTGGAGGGTCGTGGCCTTGGTGACCTGGTCTGGTGTGCAGGTGGGCAGTGGTGGGGCATGGATCGAGGCGACAGGGCTGACACTTCAGGGTGGACAGCCCAGTGGCAGTGTCCGGATCTCCTGGGGGGACGTTCCTAGAAGCATTATGCTCTGGCCCTCAGGAGACAGCACTGGAGGTCACAGTTCTCTGGCCACACGGTGGGAGCTGCCTGCGTGCCCTGTGCGTCCTCGTGGTGGGGAAGCCAGCGGCGACCAGACCTGCGGTCAGGGGAAGGAAGGGGCTGCGTGGCAGTGTGGAGCCGGGCAGGGGAGCGGCCAGGAGTCCCGCTCGGGAAAGCTCCTGGAGCCACGGCTGCTCTTCTGGGAGGGCAAGGGGCTGCTGCGCCCGCCGCGGGACCTCTGCATGCCCTCCCTCCGCTCCGCACCCCTGCCCAAATGGGAGGTGCCGGCCAAGCGACTCATGTCCCATTTGATGGGGAGCCTGTTCAGACACGATTGCTTTTCTAATTCTGGCTAAATCGACCTTGGTTCTGTCCAACTCCCTGCACAGATCGAGCTTGTTGCTTCCCATTTTGTGTGATTTCATCTCGTCGGGCCCCCTCCCCTCAGCCCATCTGATCCTGCTTCTCCTGCTTGTGCCGGAGCTGCCTGGGAGCCTCCTGCCGCCTCTGAGCCCCATGGCCAGGCACCCGGACTCCAGCAGGGCGGGCGGCTGCAGATTATTCCCGAGGAGGGACGGTGTCCATAGCAACCCTCCGGCTTCCACTCTACGGAGACAAGGGGGCAAAGGAGGGAGGTGAGCCAGATGCCTGCCCTTCTGCATTATTCATGTCAAAGCGCTGGGCACAGAGGCCTGGCTGCAGCTGGGGGCCTGGGCGGAGGAGGTTGGCGTGGGGGTGGGGGTGGGTTTGCCGTGAGCCGAGCTGCCCGCCATCCTACGGCAGGTGACGGGAGAGAGGGTCCTGAGGGTCCTGGAGGGGGCCACCTCCCAGCGCGGGGAGGCCTTCTCTGCTGGGAGGGTGGGCCTTGAGGCACCTCTGTGGGCCCTCACCCTTTCATTCCAGGGCGTCATCCTGCCCCACCCGGGGTGGCAGCAGGGGTGATCTCTTCTTCGCCGATGGAAAACCTCAAGGCCCTGCCAGATAGGAGCCCCCTTGACAATGTTCACCAGGTGAATCCTGGCACCGGGCGAGTCGCCGGGCCCCCACGGAAGGAGGCAGAAAGTGAGGGCCCTGCAGGTCGTGTCTGGGATCTGGGTGCACGGCCCCGGGTGCCTGCAGAGCAGGGCCATGTGCACCTGCCACCAGCAGAGGGCGCCACACTCCTCACAAACCTGCCCGAGTGGCGGTGCCCCAGGTGGGGAGCATCAGCCCGCGGGGCGCCTTCACTCAGAGCCAGAGCTGGGCTGCGAGCCCCCAGGCCCCTCCTGCTTTAGCTGCCCCGGCCGAATGCAGCCTGGGGCCCAGAGCGCCGGCCGGCTCGGAGGGCTCAGGCCTCACCTGACTTCTCAGGAGTGGGGGTCAGCAGGGCCTGCAGCATGCTCGCGGCCCCCCTCCCTGCCAGGGGCCGGGAGCTGCCTCGGTTCTGGGCCCTCCCACCTGAGCACCTCTGGGTTTGTGAGACCGTTAGAGGTAATTTTTCTCGCTGGGCCTTTGGGACTGGGGCCGGGAACATGCTCTGTGCCAAGCACAGGGGATTCAGCTGCGAACAGAACAGACAAAACTCCTGCCCCCGTGAGGCTGGGTCTCTGGGTGGAAGGAGCCGTCACCTACACTGCAGGCTGGGCTGGCCGTGGACGCGCCCCGCTGAGCCCAGGTGGGCTGGCGACCGGCTCTCTCCGCCGACCCAGTCCTGAGCATGCCAGCCTTTGCACCTGCCTAGGCTCCAGGGAGGAGGCTCGGACCCTGTGCCCTGGCGAGGCAGGGGCCAGCGTGGGCCTTCCCTCAACCGCCAGAGGCCAGCAAGGTCCTTGCCCTGGCCCAGTTCCCATGGGCACCACATTCTAGTTTGCAAAGTATGTGCACCTCTACCAGCTCGTCGGAGGCCAGGCAGAACATTGTGGTGACAAGTGCTGGCTGTGCCCACTTCCCATGCTTTCTTTCTGGACATCAGCAACTTTCATTTGACCCTTGACCCCTCAAGTAAATAAACGTGGCATCCGGCCTGACTCATCTGGCCAAAACAACAAGTTTCCACACCAAAGCTGTGGAGGAGGGGTCGGGAGAAGCCCTGAAAAGTGTATCTCGATTTTCACATACCACTTGCTGGGGGAGGCGTGGACGGGCCCGGGTCTACGGGCTCAGAGTGGTGCACCTGCTCGTGGGTCATCGGCAGGAACCAGAGGGGTCGGGCTCCCAGCCCAAGGCTGTACCTGGCGGCTCCCCTCCATCCTCAGGCCGCACCCAGTGCAGGAGCAGGCTCGCCAGTTTCTGCCAGACAGGCACCCGCCGGGCTGCTCTGGAAGCTTCCCCGCCTCTGTCGGAGGGAGTTTCGTGGAGAACCTGGCCCGGAAGCCGAGCAGGACACGTATTTTCTGTGGCGGGGAAGAGGCCCAGCGGCGGTGGCTGCCTGGGTCAGGTGACCTGTGAGTGGGCAGACCTTCTGGCTTCGGGCTGGGCATCCTGCGTCCTCTGAGGAGAAGAGCGAGCCAGCTGCCTTCTCAGAAGCTGTAGAACAGGGATGCTGACCCGACCCCACTGGCTGGCTGAAACCACCCACGCACAGAGCAGACCCTCCGCAGATGCGCCAGGACACGTGGGCTGTGAGGCCCTCCTGCCACTATAGTCAGATCCAGGCGAGGGTTCAGTTTTCCTTCAGCAAAGCAGGATGCTGGAGGGGACAGTGTGATGCTGAGAGGCCTCAGCTCCCACAGGAGGCTGCACGTTGCTCGCTCGGTCACGGCCTGGGCTTTAGTGGGGAGAGGCCTTCCCCAGGGTCTGGTCATTCGGGGGCTCAGATAGAAGAAGCACTGGCCTTTGCTGACAGTTGGAGAGGGGCGAGCCGCGTGTCCGGGGCCAGAGGGCCCTGAGCTCTTGCTGTCCCTGCTTCAGTGCACAGTTTGGTTGCGAGACACACTGCTGTGCGTGTGTGTGCGCGCACATTCTGATTTGTACCATAAGCTTCTGTCACCAAGGGGCTCGCGGTGTGAATTAAAACACAGAGAGAAAAGACATGAACACAGACAACTCTAATACAAGGCGAGAGGTGAGAAGCATCCCCAGAAAGATCCAGCGGAAGTGCGAAGGAAACTCAGGAGAGGGGGTGATGTCACACTGGGGAAGGAGCAGAGGGGGGCAGGTCTGGGGAGGCTTGGAGTGCTCTCCTTAAATTCCAGTAGGACTGTGTACGGGACTTGGGGAATGATGTTCCTGGCAGCACGACGGGGAAAGAGCGCAAGCCTGGGGTCAGCGGGATTCGTGTTCAAATCCACGACTAACTGGTGACCCAGACGAGTCACTTAAACCTTTCTAAGCTTTAGTTTACAGGGGTGAGCGTGTAATGCATGGAGCAATAGGACCTTCTCGGTCTGCCTTTCAGGGCTCCCGGGAGGTGGAGATGAATATCTTTGTGAACGTGCTGGGCAAACACTGGAATTGCTTTTATTAGCAAAGCATTAATGGGGCACCTGGGTGGCTCAGTTGGTTGGGCATCTGACTCTTGGTTTTGGCTCGGGTTGTGATCTCAGGGTCGTGAGGTCAAGCCCCATGTTGGGCACCGTGCTCAGTGAGGAGTCTGCTTGGGAGTCTCTCCCTCTGCCCCTCCCTGTGTTTCCTCTCTCTTTCTCCCTGAAATAAATGAATAAATAAAAAAAGCATTAATTGATCTAGTGACAAAGCTCCTAGGTAAGAACATAGTAATGACTGAACCTGGATGGGCTAATGAGCTGTTCAGTCCAGAGCAGTCTCTGCCCCAACTTTCCAGGGTTTGAGGGAGGGCATGGTTGATTTTATGATATTGTCTATCCCTGGAAGGTTAAGAATATCCCTTAAATACACAGGCTTTTCTAAAAACCCACTATTATCTATCACTATATTTAAATCTATCCATCTACCCATCCATCTATCCATCCATCCACCCACCTATCCACCCATCCACTTGTCCATCACCCATCCATCTGTTCATCTATCCATCCATCCACTTATCCACCCATCCATCCCTCCATCATCCATCCACCTACTCATCCATCCACCCACTCACCCACCTACCTCCCCATCCACCTATCCACTCACCCATCCACTTATCCATCCATCCACAAACACATCCACCCATCCATCCACCCATCCACCCATATATCATCTATCCATTGACCCACCTATCCATCCATCCATCATCCATCCATCCATACATCCACCCATCCATTCATCCATCCATCCATCCATCCACCCACCTATCTACCCAACCACTCCTCCTTCATCCATCCATCCATCCACTCACCCACCCACCCATCCACCCATCCATCCATCCACCCACTCACCTATCCACACATCCATCATCCATCATCCACCCACCACCCACCTATCCATCCATCCATCCATTATCCATCCACCCATCCACTCTTCCACACAACCAGCCATCCAATAAACACCTTTAATGAGTATATCCATGGCCAGGCACCTTGCTTAGTTCTGGAGATACAGAAAAAAATTAGACCCCTTCTCTGTGCTCGTTGAGTTCACAGTATACTGGCAAAGACAGCCATATAAACCACAAATCATCATTTTTCTTAAACTTATTTTCAGTCAGTTCTACCTTTTGGGAGTAACAATTTCCACAGATCACAGACTATGGGATTTTAAGGTTAATGATCTTAGGCATTATCTCTTCTGTTTCATTCATTTTACTGATGGGGAAACTGTGGTCATTATTTGTTGTGGAAAATACTACAACTTCCTTTTATTTGCCTCCAAATGACCTCTTCTGGGTTTCAATCTCAGTTTAGTTCAATTAATCTTTATTAAGCATCTATTATGGGCAAGAGCTGCAGATACAGTGCTGGAGAAGACCTCATTCCTGTCCTCAAGAAGGTCACCGTCGAGGGGGGAAAGGATACCCAAAGAGATAACAGATATACCGCTTGATAAAGACAGGGACAGAGGTGAGCACAGGGTGTGAAAATACGTATGAAGGGCCCCTAATCTGGATTTGAGGAGCTCAGGAGAGGCTTCCTAGGAGGAGGACCTGTGAGTCATCTCTTTGAGGGCAAAGAAGATTGTGTTAGATGAAGATGCAGGGAAGGGTATGCCAGGCAGAAGGAAGCATAGCTTGCTGGAGGACCTAGAAGAAGATGGTGTTGGGTGTAAGGAGGGAGGCGGTGAGGGCTGAGTGGAGAGGACGGTGGGGATAAGTGGCAGCAGGCTGATGTGCTGCTGGAGGCCAAAGGCCATCTCTTCCTCCCTGGGTTTGATGAGCATATCCTCGCTCACGTTCCCTGTGCTCCCTGAGCTTTGAAGCCCCACCACGCTCCCTTGCCTTCAGCTTCATACAGGCACACCTCCATTTATTACTCATTGCTTTATTGCGCTTTACAGATACTGCCTTTTTTTTTTTTTTTAATAAATGGAAGGTTTGTGGCAAGCCTGCATCGAGCAAGTCTATCAGTGCCATTTTTCCAACAGTATTTGCTCACTCTGTCTTTGTGTCATATTTTGGTAATTTTTGCAATATTTCAAACTTTTTCATTATCCTATTTGTTATGATCTGTGATCAGTGAATATGACTTGCTGAAAGCTCAGATGATGGTTAGCATTTTTTAGCAATAAAGTATTTTTTTTAAAGATTTTATGTAATCTCTACCCCCAACGTGGGGCTTGAATTTACAACCCCAAGATCAAGAGTTGCATGCTCCTCTGACTGAGCCAGCCAGGTGCCCCGCAATAAGGTGTGTTTTAATTAAGGTAAACATATTGGTTTTTTTAGACATCATGCAATTGCACACTTAACAGACTACACTATAGGGCAAACATAACTTTTATGCGCACTGGGAAACCAAAAAACTTATTTGACTTGCTTTATTCCGATACCGGCTTATTGCAGTGGCCTGGGACCGAGACCACGGCGTCTCTGAGGTGAGCCTGTAGACCAGGCCTAAGGTGTTTGAAGGAAGAGCCCATCCTTCAAGGTGTGGCTCAATACCCACCACTTCCATGAAACCTCTGTTGATTACCTTCTGCCTTCAATGAACTCTATTGCCTGGACCACACTTTGGGATCTCTGTTGTGGTTCTTTATCATCCCATGTGAGTGTAGCTTGCCTCTATGGTGAGACCATAAGCTCCTGAGGGCTGACTATGTGAGTCATATGGTAAAGTTTAGTTTAATAAATATCAATAAGACTGAATCCTATTGATATGGATTTCAGGACAGATGGAAAGTACTGGGGGTTGGACAGACCTGGATTTGATTCCAGCTTTGCCGCTAGTTACCAGTTAGTAACTGTAGGTAAGTTTTCAAACTTGCCTAATGCCTCGGTTTGCTCATCTGTAAAATGGTTGATAGCTCCAACTCGAGGGCTGTTCTGAAGACATGGTTATAGCTGGGGGCTAGGGGAGTTGCTGGGGCTTCCCAACAAGGAGGGTTTGGACATGCAGCGGTGGAGGGACGAGAAGAGCAGGCCAGGATGGAAGACCTGATGTGGTCAGGCCCTGGGGCTGAGCAGCTCCCAGTGTGGTCTGGTGGGATGGCCCACTCATACTGACCTGCATCAAGTCCTCCTCCAAACCCCGTGAGACAGGGACTCTCAGTTTATAGAGTGGGAAGCTGAAGATTAGAAGGGAGTCATCCTGCCTGTGGTCACGTGGCTATGGTGTGGCAGAGGGGGCCCCAGCCTGGGCAGAGGGCGCAGGCCCCACAGCGAGCGGCTCAGAGAGCAGGCTCAGGCTCTGCTCTCCCCACTCCAACAGGGTGGCCACGGGGAGGGCGTGAGCTGCTTCGGTGTCCTAGCCGTCGAGCTCCAGCCCATTTCCAGATGAGTCTGCAGTCCAGCTTCAGCTCTGACCCAGTTTGGCCCTCCCTCCCCATCCAGGCTGTTTCTCACCCCCACCTGTGACAGAGGGCACACTCAGTCCCTGCTTGGATCCAGGTGGCACAGCCTGGAGAGCCAGCGGCAGGAGGCTGGCCCAGAAAGGTCAGCTGAGGCAGGTCACAGCAGTGGGGTGGGCACAGAAATGCCCAGGCCTAGAGTCTGTCCCTGGAAATTGATTTTTTTCACAGCCCAGATGCTGTATCTGGCACTGAGAACCAATACCAACAGCACATTCTGTTACTAACAACATAGTAATGATAATTTATTAGGAAATCATTAAGCCTAAGTATGTGATTCAGAGCCTTGAACCAAACAGGTGCTCTGTTTGGGCGTGGGGGAAGGGAAAGCAAGAAGACAGAGGGGAAGGGGAAGGAGGGCAGGGCATGCTGGAGAGTGGGTGGGCTCTGGAGGGCCTGCATGGCCACGGGACAAAACGGGAGCCCGAAAGCTTGTGCCTTGTAGGGGCAGTGGGGTGCAGGGGATGACCACGTCGCTGGCAATAATAACAACAATCAGGATTGCTGTGTGTAAGTGTAATTGCTCAGGTTTCTGGGGTTGTGGCTTAGATTACAAGTAATATTTAGTTCTTAATCCTCAGGGCCAATAGGGGACTGGAGAGGTGAGCCTGGCATGCATAGGGTCCTCTGGGCCCATTTGTGGGACCCCTGCCCACTTGCTGCTCACCATTCAAGAGAGCTGCTTTAGAGACCCCCTGTGTGTGTGTGCCCACAGGTGCCCGTGGGCGGGTGCGTGACACCTAAGCACACGTGTGCCCCCGTGTGGTGTATCCCTGTGTGTGGAGGGCTCTCCTGTTCTGTCCCCTTCCTATTCAGGGAAGCAGCTGGACAGAGGAAATCATTCCTCCTCTTAAAACCCCAGGTGTGCCTGGCGAATCCCGCAACGACCCCTTCCTCCCTGATCCCCAAGTCTGCTGCGGTTGGAAGTGGAAATGCATTCAGCTCAGGTCCTGCGGCTTCGGAACTCCCTTCGCACACAGTGGGAGCTTAATAAATACTTGATGATGGCCCCGAGCCCGGAAGCCACGGCTGTTCCGAACCCTGACTCCCAGAGCGCGCCGGGCGGAGCAGGTGGGTGGGTGACCCCCAGCCAGACCCTCTGCTGACTCCGCGTCCCGCAGGGGCCGCCCCGCTGGGAAGGCGGTTCTTCGTCACCATCTTTGGAGCAATATTCCCGGGGCTGAGCGTCACGGCGGGAAGGCATCCCGGGAGAGGGTGTAGGAGCCGGGGGTCCCACCCGCCTGGGCTCAAACCCTGGCGCCCTCAATTACCAGCCGGGCACAGCTGCCAAGGGACTTATCTGGGCCTGTGGGATTTTTTTCCTGGGAAAGGAGAATGATGACATCACGGCTGGGAATGACAAAGGGGCGCCCTGCACACACTGCGGCGCTCATCAGTCGGTGCGCTCACGCACCTGGGGTCAGGACGGGGACCCTGAAGTAGCTGCTCGACGTCTCTGAGCATCAGTGCGTGCGCCGGGAACACGAGGCCCGCCTCCCCGGCGCGCGGAGGTCTACCTGAGGAAGACCCCGGCCATGAGTGACCGTGACTCTTGCCGCGGCCCGCCCCCGCGTCAGGGTGCGCGGCTCCCCCCCGGCAGGCCCCGCTCCGCCCCCCTCGGCGCCCCGCGTGCGCGCACGTCCCTGTCGCCGTGGCTCGCGGACGCCCGCTGCACCTGTCGCAGGAGGGAGGGCGGCCCCGCGTGGGAGACTACAGCTCCCAGCGCGCGCTGCGGGGCCTGCGCCCTCTGCCCTCGCGGCGCGGCCGGGGTGGGGGCCGCGGGCGGCTGGCCCCGCCCCCGGGGAGGAGCCTGCGCGGGGGCGGAGCCTGGAGGCGGTGGCGACCTGAGCCGAGCCAATGAGGGCCGCGGCCACTAAGTGGGCTTGGCTTGCCGTGTAGCGCCGGCCGCAGGAGGGGAGCAAAGCTGTTGAGCCGCGAGGAGTGAGGCTGAGCCTGGCCGTGCGCGCTCCCAGAGGGCCAGCTCCTGAGCCGGAGTTCCTTCTCCGCGGCTTCTGGCTCCGGGCCCCTCCTGCCCAGGGCAATGCATCCTTGAGTGGCGGCGTCTGGACCCCAGGCAGCCCCAGAGGACCGAAGCCAAGGAAAGAAGGCTGGGGCCAAGACACGCGCTGGGGGCTTGGATGCCTGGCTTTCTCTGAGGACATCTTTGGAGCGAGGGTGGCTTTGGGGTGGGGGGCTGTGCTGCAGGGAATCCAGCCAGGCCCCAAGATGGACACTTCTGGGCACTTCCATGACTCGGGGGTGGGGGACCTGGATGAAGAGCCCAAGTGTCCCTGTCCATCCTCCGGGGACGAGCCCCAGCCGGCGGCGGCCCCCCAGCAGCGCCCGGGACCCCTGGTGCCGCCTCAGCCCGCACAGCTCCAGCCGCCGCCGCCGCCGCCGCCGCATCCCTTGTCTCTGCTCGCCCAACTCCAGGGCCAGCCTGTCCAGCCGGGCCTGCTGCACTCCTCTCCCACGACGCTCAGGGGCCTCCCTTCGGCCAACTCCACCGCCGTCCTCCACCCTTCCTCCAGGCAGGGCAGCCAGCTCAATCTCAATGACCACTTGCTTGGCCACTCTCCAAGCTCCGCAGCCACAAGTGGGCCTGGCGGAGGCGGCCGGCACCGGCGGGACAGCAACCCGTTCACGGAGATCGCCATGAGCTCCTGCAAGTACAGTGGTGGGGTCATGAAGCCCCTCAGCCGGCTCAGCGCCTCCCGGAGGAACCTCATCGAGGCCGAGCCCGAAGGCCAGCCCCTCCAGCTCTTCAGCCCCAGCAACCCCCCAGAGATCATCATCTCCTCCCGGGAGGACAACCATGCCCACCAGACCCTGCTCCACCACCCCAACGCCACCCACAACCACCAGCATGCCAGCACCACTCCCAGCAGCACCACCTTCCCCAAAGCCAACAAGCGGAAAAACCAGAACATTGGCTATAAGCTGGGACACAGGAGGGCCCTGTTTGAAAAGAGGAAGCGGCTCAGTGACTATGCTCTGATTTTTGGGATGTTTGGAATTGTTGTTATGGTGATAGAGACCGAGCTCTCTTGGGGTTTGTACTCAAAGGTAGGGGCTGCGGTTTCTCTTTATACCTTGAACAAAAGGAATATGTAGGTAGCAACAGAGAGAGAGGAGAGAGAGAGAGAGATTGATGGAGGGGAGAGGCGGTGGTTGGAGAGGCGTTTGCTCAATTATATGGAGCACTCTAACTTCCCATGGTTTTCTTTCTGAACCCCGGGAGAATTCATTGCTTGCTTTCTTGGGGGGCGGGGGCGTCCCCGTACACTGTATGTTGCAATGCTGTGTTTGGGAGGAGGAACGGTTCCCTTCCGAGACAGCGTTTTCCTCCTGGTTCACTCGCACCAAAGCGGAGCCCAGCGGCTTAACGCACCAATTAATTACACTCTGCCTTGATTTGCCTGCCAGTTCCTGCGACTTGCCTCCTCTGCTCCCCGCCCTGCTCCACTCCATCTTCCCAAGGATGGAAGAGAAATAAATGTCTGGGTGGGGGGTGGGGACGCCATCCTATCCCTTCTCCCTCTGGCTTCTCCCTCTCTTCCCAAGTTTCTGTTTTCCTCCTCGTCCCTGACAGACTTCGGGCAAAATAGCAGAGCACCGGTGACCCGAGTCCCTTGGGGGCGCGGGTGAAAACGGGCGGAGGGACCCCGCGGTCCTTTCCCTCAGGAAGGAGCGCTCAGCATAAAGCTGCCGTCTGTAAACAGCCGCTGACAAAACCGGCTACAGGTGTCCCCAGCAGAGCAGGTGGGCGCCGCCTTGGCCTTAGCCCCCGGGAGCGGGGAGCGAGCGCCTCTCCTTCAGATGGGATGATAGGGCTTCCCCGCCGGCCGAGAGCCCGCACCCGGGGCCCGCCTCTCGGGATCAGTGAGGTGCAGTGCGTGCACACCCGGCCGGGGCTGGCGGCTTGGCTTCAGCCTCGGCTTGGAAATCGCGGCCTCCAGGGGCGTGGGGATGGAGGCAGGTGGGTTTCCGCCAGTGCTCTGCCTGCTGGGGGCCCTCGCGCTGCGGGCCAGAGGGCTGCAGGCCCCGGGCACTCAGTGTACAAGTGGATTTCTTCCCCCTACCCCCCTCACCCCCAATTGGTTGTGGGGGGAGGGTGTGTGTGAGTGCGTGTGTGCGTGCTTGCTTGTCCCTTGGATTTCTCTTATTTGTCATTTTGGGCAGGGGGTGGCTGGGAGGGGTTCAGCTGTTGCAGGTTTCAAATAGAGCTTGTTTCAGGCTAGGCACAGCTGCTGTGGGACTGCCACATTCCTTGCTGAAATGCAGCCGCAAAAACCTAGGAGGTGCTGATCGGATTTCCCTCATTCCCAGCCTCCCTCTCCCGCAGGCACGGGCAGACCTGTCAGCCACCTGAGCAGCCAGCCCCAAGACTTCCTTGCACGCGGAGGGCCCCCCAGGGACCTGCTGCTCAGAGGGGGCGGCCCCAGCAGAGGGCAGCCCCTGGAAGCTGCCTGCATCAGAATAGTGCCAGGATTTGAGCCCCTCAGAGGGCAGAAGTGAGCAGGGTTTCCCCGGGAATAGCAGCTCACTTAGTCATCCCTGGAGCGAGCCTCTGAGCCTGCTGTGGCTCTCTCGGGGCCGCCACCCTCGGCGCGGCCCTGGCTCCCCCCAGCCCCCCGTGGGGACCAGGAGCCCTCGCCGGGGGAGACTGATGAAGGCCCAGGTGCTCAGGGGTGAGGGCAAGGGGCAAGACCAGCACCCCAGCGACCCCCGTGGTCAGAGCTCTTAAGGGAATGGCTCCTTCTGGGGATGCTCCCGGCATGGGGCACCTTGGTCTTAGTGCCATGGGAGCGTTGCTGCTGGCAGGAAAGGATCTGGGGCAGGTGCCACCCTGAAGGAGTATTCAGGGAAAGGGCCTTACCCGGAGCCAGGGAAAACAGACTCGGGTGTGAAGGAAGGGGAGGCAGGTCCACTGCGCTGGGCCTCAGCCGGTTCTAAGCTGCTGACCCTCATGGCAGTGTGAGGGGCCCTGAGCAGCAAGGTCCTGCTTGCCCCAGCTGGTGAGGTGGCCACCTGTGTGCCCCCGGGGCCAGTGTGGGTGGTGGTCAGCAGGGCTCATGGTAACCTGCTCCCCAGCCTCTCCATCTGCCCCTCTGTGCATTGAGTCATTCTGGGACAAGCAATTTTGGGGTGTCTCCTGGGTCAGGCCCTGTGGACCCAGGATGGGTAAGGCAGCTATCCCTCGCCGGCCCCGGTCACAAACAGGATCATTGTAAAGAATCAGAGTGAAGTTTGAATCCCAGCCCTGCCGCTTCCAGAGCTGTGATCTTGGACCAGCTGTGTGTCTTCTGCGAGCCCATCTCCCCAGCTGTCAACGGGGAGGGCGAATCTGATAAGTGTGAGGCTCCAACACGGGGCCTACTGTCACTGTTATTAATAGTGGTGATGAGAGCAGAGGCGTCTTTTCCCCCCAACTCTGGCTCCAGAATCAGCTGGGCCCTCGGCAGGTCGGAGCTAACGCTTGTCAATGGCGTGAGAAGTTGCGTCCTGTCGGGGAGAAGTTCTGAGAAGGGGCTGGGTCTTCTGCCTGGAAACGGCCTCTACTCATGGCTCTGTTTTAGGGGAGGGTACATCTGTCCCCAGCCTGTCTGCCACGGGCTCTACCGTGGCGAGAGCGTTTGGGCTAGGAGCGAGGGCGGCGTGGCCGTCCGGCAGGCCCTGGGCCGGGCCGGGCCGGGCAGTAGTGTCTTTAGCTGGAGAACTCCGTGTGTCTGGTTGGCTTTGCTGACCAGTGTGGAGGTCGCCCGGGCCGACTGGGGAGCTCTGCACTGAGGGTGGCCCTTCCCACTCAGAGGCCCTTGGGAGGGGGCCACACGTCCTCCCCAAGCGATGGGAGGCCGCGAGCCTGCGCCGGAGCTGCCGCTTTCCGGGAGCTGTTTCCTTCCTCGGGGCTGCGGACTCCCATCTGTGTCTCTGGCTGATGTCTGTTGCTGGGGAGGAATTTGCCACGTGGGCCTGGCTCCCTTGAGAAGGAACGTGGCCTGCCCTGAGCTCATTCAGAGTTAATGCAGAAGGGGGCCCGGGCGAGGAGATAAGCGGTCCTCGGTCCCCTCCTCACGAGCCACAGGTGACGGCGGGGGAGGGAGATGGGCCGACGCCGGGCCCAGGAACAGGAGGGCCCGGGCCGGGAGGCCGACTGGCAGCGAGGGGCCAGAGATGGCCCTCGTGGACGCTGACGGGTGCAGGGCTGCCCCCCGAACTGGGCAGGGAGTCCAGGTTTAAGAAAAACAGGTGGATTTACCCCAAGGGCTTAGACACCGTGACAGGGCCAGGCCCAGGGATCCTGCTGGGAACTCTGAGGGACTTGGTCTCTGCCGCGTCCGCGCCAGTCAGGATTCAGGCGGCGCGTCTGCAGGGAGTCCTTCTGGGCGTTCGTGCCGTGGTCTTCCTGAGCTGGCTGGAGGCCTTGGACCGCCTGCTGGGCTCTGTCCACTGGGTGGAGGGAGAACCGGGGCCCGCCCCTCTCCTCCCCGAGCTGCGGACTCCCCAGCCCCAGCCTGCCACCTCGCTGTGGCTCGGCCGGCACCTCTGTCCAGCTGACAAGTCCTCGTGGGCCTGTTTCCCAGGGACCTGTGGGGTCAGGCTGCGGGGCCGCCGCAGTGTCCAGTGTCCATTTCCCGGCCTCCCACGGGGAGGCCAGGAAATGCTGGTACGGCGAGGCCGCTCTCCGTGTCCCCTGTTAGTGCCCAACCTCCAGCTACCCCCGGGCTCACCATCCAGCTGGGTCTCACCTCCTGAGCAGAGCGGACCCCTGCCGTTCCACAGCTTCCCCTGCAGTGGGGTGCTTCCCACCACCCCCCTGCCTGGCCCTGCTGCCAGGCTCACCCAGGCCGTGGGCGGGGGTCAGGGGATGGTGCTCCCCTGGCTGCCCTGCCTGACCCCCACGCCTGGCTCCCTCTGTTCCTTCACAACACCTTGAGGGAGGACCCCTGGAAAGGGCAGGCCCTTCTGCGTGCCCAGGGCAGCTTGGTCTCCTGGCCATTTAACCCTTCAAAGAAAATGGGGTCCCTTAGGGCCGACGTGTTGTGTGTCTTTGCTGACCTCACAGAGGTCCAGGAGTCCACCCTCAGCCTCCAGCCTGAACGACTGAGTAGGTTAGCGGGTCCCAGGTCTCTGAGCCCCTGCCTTCCCTGGCCATGGAGGGCTTGTGTGCAGAAGGGCAGGGCAGCGGGCGGGCTTGGCTGGGAGAACGGCCCGCACCTCCTGCCAGACCCGGGAGCCCCTCTGGGGTAGGTGGGCGGCTGTCAGGGGCATCCTGACCTTTGGGAGGAGATGCCTCTGTGGTCTCAGGAGTGTTGGCATCGCTGAATGGGACAGACCCCTCCAAGGACCCTCCCTGTGTGGCGGCCTGCAGGACAGGGTTGCAGGAGGTAGGAGGGTCTGAGCCCAGGCATAGGTTTTACTCTGGGGTCATGCTGAGCGTCTTGGCCCAGGGAGGGCAAGAGCAGCTCTGTGGACATGCTCCCACCCAGGGTGGTGGCGACCCTATTTACAACGCTTGTGGCCAGCCCACAAATGAGTCAAACGTTTGTAACCGCAGCAGGGACAGCTCAGCAGTGCATGCCTGTCCCTGGCGCATCATCACGCTGTTTATAGCTGTCCGGGGCAGAATTCGGGGTGCTTGTGACACCCCTTCCTCCCGGCAGCGTCCCCTGCGGCGGGCACAGCGCTGTTGCTGGGCTTGCATCCGCTGCATGGGCTAACTGGGAAGCTGGGGGCCGCCTCGCATGGCCCTTCCCCAGCTTTCAGGGAGGGACACCGGCCAGTCCAGGGTCCAAAGATCTGCTCTGAAAAACAGAAGGTAAAGAAACATAAAATGAAAAGAAACTGGAGTCACCTCCGTGGAGGGGCGGCGGCCTGGCTGGAGGGGCGGAATCCGCACAGAGTGCGGGTTTGTGGGGGCTATTCGTCCAGCACATTTTGGGGGGAGAATGTGTGTGACAGAGCGCGGCTGTGAGGGGCGACTCAATGCAACACCGCCTTACTCAGCTCAGTGGCTGCAGACCCGGTTTTCTTTTCTTTCAAAACCCAGAGGGAGAGAGAGAGAAACCAGAAAAGCAGCTATTCCTCTTTAAATAATGAGGGTGGGGGATTCTGAGACCACACTGTTCTCAGGAGCCGTGGGGAGGAAGTTCTGTGCCTTTTTTTCTGCTGAGCAAAGTCCAGAGGAGGCTGATGGGTTCTGAGGTGCCCCAGGCCCACCTCCCCTGCCCCCCAGGAGCTCTGCTGGGGCGGCGAGGCCGTGGGGCGAGGGCTGGTGGGGGCACTGCCTGTGAGCACCCAGGCGGTGTCGGGGGGGCCTCGGGCTCCCGAGAGTCCTGGCCGTGGGTGCGGTCACGGCCCCCTGTCCCCTTGCCGAGCGGACCCCAGCCAGGCTGCAGTGTGAGCTGGAGGGGGCCGTGCTGGGATGAGAACCTGGGCCTTTTCCCTTTTTCCCTCGTCTGCTGCTGGAGAAGCTGCTTGTCATTTGTGGAAGAGGCAGACCAGGGTTGATGGGCTGGAGCCCTGTGACGCCTCTGGATACTGGACTGGGAGGAACTTTACCAGGGGAGGCAGGAAGGTGGGAGACCTGTGTCCTGGGGGCGCCAGCACGGGGCCCCAGGGCGGCCTGGGTCCAGGGTGAGATTGTGCACAGGCCCAGGGTCTGTGTGGAAGCCCAGGACTGCTCTGGGGCGATGCTGGCCAGGCTGGGATGGGGAAGGTGTGGGGCTTACGGACGAACAGGGGCCCACCCCACCAAGGCCCCCACACATGGCGGAACTCCCGCCGTCCCTTGGGTGCCTCTCCCTCCCCAGCCCTGGCCGCCAGGCTTGGCATATACAGCACACACAGTGTTGCCACGCTTGCGTCCTCATGACCCACCGCGGCCCCGGGGTCACTACAACCAGCCACAGGTAGAAACCTGGGCTGCAGAGGGGTGTGTGGTCCACGTCCAGGGCCCCTCAGGAGAGATGGTTCTAGAGCTGGAGTCCAGGTCTCCAGCGCCTGCTTGTCTCCCTGTCCCCAACCCTGCTGTAGACCTCTGCGGGGGATTTGAGTGAGGGAACCTCTACAGGCTTCTTCATCCCTGCCTCTAGAATTTTCTTCTTCATCCCCAGTCCCAGTTTCCTCCTTCCCTGGCATGAGGCTCTGTTTGGCTCTGTTAGCGGCAGTAAGTGTTAAAGAAAGGCCCATCTGCTTCCCCTCTTGCTTCCAACTCACTGTGTGGCCATTGTCAGGGCCCTCGGCCTCTCTGGGCCTCTGTTTCTTTGACTCAAAAATGAGGGCAGGGTTCTCATGCCAACCCCACCCCGACCCCGTTCCAGCGCTTTCTGGTCCGCTGCAAAGACCACAGGCCACAGTCCTCAAGCTCTGTCGTCGGGGGCCAGCGCTGCACCCAGGTGCACACATCCAGGCCGGCCTCAGCGTCCACTGGTGGCGTTGGGGGCGCTGAGGAAGGAGGCAGGCCTTCAGGGTACTGGGGAGGCTCCTTGTGGGCGGTGGCTGGTCCCCCAGGATTAACCAGGCAGAGCGGTGGGGAGGAGGCTGGAGCAGGTCCTGTTGTGAGGCAGCGCACAGGGTGGGGAGGGAGGACAGGGACGCGCGGGGACGTTCCTGGGGCCAGGTCTCATCCTGGAGGTTCTCCGCAGGGAGCAGGATGCCTGTGCCAAGGACAAGGGCACGGGGGCGACTTAATATTTCGTTGGTATCTACAGTCTTCAGGAGCTCGGCGTCCACACTGAAGACCTGATGCTCTTGTTTCCTGAGACTTGGTAGGAGTGGTAGAGCCAAGCTAGCATGGTGGTCAAGGGCTTGGCTCTGGGTTTGAATTCAGACCCCGGTGGCCTATGCTGGTGGGTCTCCAGGGAGTTTCCTGAATTTGGAACCTGTTTCTCAGACGTCCATAGGGACTTCCAGCCTCCGCCCGTACATGGCGCCTGGCACAGAGTGAGGCACCCGCTGAGCCCTGAAACCTGCCAGGCGTGTTTGATGAGCCCAGTGCTCCGAAGATGCTCCTGCTAACCCACAGCCACCCGGGGGGCGTGGGGGCGTGGGGGCGTGAGTGCGTGAGTGCGCATGTCACCCTCTGCTCCACTGGCTGTAGAAAGGGCTCTGGAAGAGGTGAGCGCGTACGGCCTGTGCCCCCCTCTCATCCTTGGGTGACAAGTCACCCGTGTGGTCGTGTTTCTGGATGGGCTGCCCTGGGGGCGTCTGCACAAGCGAGGGGAAGCGGGATGTTCCCTGGAAGGTGGGGCTGTCGCGGCGGCCTGGCCTGGCCTGGGCTTCTGGAGCCTTCCTGCCTCAGGGGACCCAGTTGTCCTAACCCACAGTCAGCAATCTGTGGCCTGGGCACAGCTAACTGGGTGTGTCCATGCAAACGGGACAGGTGGAGGGAACAAAAATAAGGCCATGGAGTCAGGCCAGAGCCTGAGAGTCCAGGAGGAAGGTCAGGGGGACGCGCGATGACCGTGCAGAACGAGGCGGAACGCGTGGGACGGTGGGGGGAGGGCCGGCCGGGAGGCCGTCCTGGGATAGAAGCGGGGGACCAAGGAGACTGGGGACTTTGAGTGGCTTCAGAGACGACAGGCTTTCGGGAGACGTGGGGCAGGGAATGCAGGGCTGTGGGGCTTGTGGACGAGCTTCTTTCTCAGCTCCCGGCTGTGGGCAGCTACCTGTTCCTCCAGGGGCGCGCAGAGCCGCCGCCTGGGGGGCGTGTGCCAGGGGTCGGGGCCTGCCCTGTGTAGGGGACGTTTTTTTCCCCCACGACGGCTGCTTGGCCACAAGGTAACAAGAGTTGTATTCCGAGCAGAGCTGTGGCGGCACTAAATGAACAACATGCAAATGATGTGTGAAATAATATGCAAATGGGCATCTGTTAAGTTTGAGTCAGCTCGTTGGGCATTTTTCCTGAGGGACAGGCGTGATGTCAGTGTCAGATGAGCAGGAAAGCTGTGTTAAAGGCCGCTCCTGCAGGGGCTGAGCCCCCTGGGGTCTACCCAAGAGCTCTCAGGCCGCGGGGCCTGCCAGCCGCATCTCTAGGAACCGGGGTTTGCGGTTTAGCTTGAACTTACCGATGGGGAAACCCACAAAGGTGGGTGCCTGCCAGGGGCAGAAGGGAAGAAGGCCCTGGGGAGCGGGGCCGGTCTGGCCCGGCCCCTTGCCACTGGGGGGCCATAGGCCAGTGACGCCAGCTCCCCAAGCCTCACTCTCCTGTTTGTGCGTGGAGGGAGTGGGGTTCGGCAGCCTGGCGAGAGCTAAGTGTGCTCGTGGCTCCTGGTGGTTGGGGGACCCCGGGCTGTCAACAAGGGGAGGCCTTCCTAGCGCCTTTGCCTGACTTGGCACCTGCCGGCGTCCGCACAGGGATTTTGCCTAGCTTTTCTCCTTTTTAAGAAGATTCCTGATTTTAACAAATTGGGGCTTAGCCATTTCCTCTCTTTTCTGGCTTCCGCTGGGTCGGATGCTGGCTTGCTCAGCCGGGGCCCGAATGGCTCCCACATGTGGGAGCGTCGGGAGCCACTGACTTAGGTCATGTCGCCTTCCTCCAGGATGAGGGCTGGGGCTGAGTGCGTCCCTCTGGGTCGGGCTCAGAGCTGGATAGGGTTGGTGGCCTGAAGGGAGGCCTTCTCTGGGGGAGCTGGGGGCATAGCTGGCCAGGTGTGGAATCATACCTCTAAGCTGGATGCCAAGTTCCGTGGGCCCACCAGGAGTGAGGAAGGCAGGGCGGGGCCGTCCTCCTCTTTACAGGACCTCAAGGCCCAGAGAAGTTCTGTGACTTGTTCAAGGCCCCTCAGCATTGCAAGTGGTAAGAGTGCAGCCGGAATCCAGGGAGTCAAGGTTTTAGTCCTGCTGAACACCTGCTAGGTGGCCGGCCCTGTTCTGGGTCCAGGACTGCAAAGGTCTGTGCCCTTAAGAACTTGAGTCAGCTACAGGGGTCTCCTCAATGAAACGGGTGCCTCTCTGCTGACTCTCCCTAAAACAGCTCAGGCTTTCAACACAGCCTGGGGTCCAATCCTGACTGTGTATGATTTAGCTGTATGGCCTTGAGCAGTGGCCTCTGTCTGGGAAGTGGGCCCATCATTACTTTTGCCGAGGGTGGAGATGGGGGCTTCAGTGTGGCGTGGACCTGGCCCCAGGGGCCCTTGGCCCGTGCGGGTCTCCAAGGCTCAGCTTTTCCTCCCAGAGCCCAGTGGCCATGGGATCCCAGGGGATCCTTTACCTGGTCCCGTGACTCCTGTCCCCCCTGCTCTGGCTGGACCTGGTGTTTGCGCTGCCGAGATGCCTTCTGGGCTCCCGGGGTGCGATGGTGCTGAGCCGGGTGGGAGGGCATTTGGCACAAGATGCTGGACCGCTGTCCGCCAGCGAGGGGAGGATCCCTCCAGAGGGAGATGACACGGGTGGAGCCACGAGCCGGTGCAGGGTGAAGGCTGGGCCGTGCGGGTTCCTCCGTGGGTGGACAGGGTCGCCTACAAGGCTCCTGTCCCCAGCAGCTCGGGAGAACGCGCTACTCTCATAAGAAGGAAACCCCTTCGCCCTCCCTAAAAATGGCTTCAAAGCAACCCTGCATCTCATTCAGGAGTGAAGACAAGGACAGATCGGGAGGAGAAGGAAATGAACATTACTAAGGGTCTTCCATATGCCTCGTCTCACTCGGGGCCCACAGCTGTCCCCGTTTGACAGCTGACCCACCTGAGGTTCAGAGAGGTCAGGGAACTTGCCCAGGGCGTCCCGGCCAGGAGAGAGTGGAGCTGATTTGACCCCAGGAGTGTCCTCAATGCCCATGCCCCGTGTGGCCGCCCCCTGGCCTCAGCCCTTTCAAGCCCAAAAGCTGTTCTTGCTCCTCGAAGGCGTCCACCCCGCCCACCACACCCCAGTGCTCTGCCCCCCTCGCAGCCCCTGCCAGTCTCACCCAGAGCCTTAGTGGGTGACTGCAGCTCGGTGGGGGGAGGGCCGTCAGTTTAGAAGCAGAGGTTTGTTGACCATCCAGGAACCCCGAGATGTTGGCAAGTGGGCTGGGCTCCGGGGCTGCTGTCCCCCAGGGGCTCTGCAAGGGTCAGCCGGGCATGGGGGGCTGTGGTGGTCTTGTCCCCGCTCCGCGGCGTCATGGCTGCGCGAGCCTGGGGGGAAAATCAGCCTCCGTGAGCCTCGGCCTCCAGCGCCCTGAGTAGGGATGACAGGGTTTCACCCCCACCCTCGTGGGGACATGGTCACACCGTAAAGGGATGTCAGCCCTCGCTGTTGTCACGCGTTTCCTCCCTGTTAACCTGAAGGCCCAAACACAGACGTACTCACCAAAACCCAAAGGATGAGACTGAGCCCCGACCCCGTGCCCCTGCCGCGTCCGGGTCGTGAAGCCTGGTGCCTGTGGTGGCCCCCTCCCCTCTAGGTCCTGCCCGCATCCACCCCACTCTCCTCTGCGGCCCTCCGTCTTTGGTTGTAGCTGCTCGGGAGGCCGGCAGGTGCCAGGTGTCCTGCTTGGCTCTGGGGTCCAACACTGAACGGGGCCTGGGGCTCACGGGCTGGTTGGGGAGGGCGGCCGTGTTGTAAGGGACAGAAGCAGGTGCACGCGGCCTGGGTCTGACCCCCAGCCTGAGGCTGGGTCTCCCACTCGGCCTGTCCCTCCCCCCAACCCCCTCTCTCCACGTCTGTCATCCACCTGCGGCCACGTCCCAGCCAGCTCTGCTGCTCCCACTGCCCAGGAGAGCCTGGCCTCCAGAGAAACGGCAGATCTGGGTTTGAATCCTGCCTCTGTCACTTACTGCGTGAGTGGCTTGGGGCGAGCTGCTTTTGTGCTTCTCTTCTGTTTCCTTGGGGGTTGATCGTGACCCTGTGTCTGGGCATTGTGGGGTTAAACGGGACGCCACCATGGCAGAGCACGTGGCATGGCTTTCCGCCCACGCTGAGCACCAGCAGAGACATGGCTGCAGAGGAAGGCCCTGCGCTGGTGGGGGTGGGGGAGGCCCGGCTTCTGGCCTCAGTTTTGTCATCTGGAAAATGGGAGAAGTGAGGTTGTGGGTGGCATAGCTCCTCCCGGAGGGAGGCTTGGGCCGGATGGGGCCAGGGAGTGGGCAGGGGACGGCGGGCGAGGTTCAGCCCCGGTGGCGGGAGTGAAGGCTGCCAGGGCACTGTGGCTAGGTGGGTTTTGTCATTCTCCGGAAACAGCTGAGAGACAGGCCCTTCTGGCCAGCCTCCTCCCCGCTGCCTCCCCCCCGCGGGCCGGCCCTTGGCACAAGGACTGCTCAGTCCTGAGCTCTCCTAGCAGCAGGGATTTAATTACTCTAATGCATGGAGCCATGGCTTGAGGCCTTCTGGCGGAGGGGGAACAGATTTGTCTTCTCACTGGGAGAATAAAAATCGATGGGAAGGGGAGGAAATGTACCTTCCCTTGCGGTGCTCACGGCGGTGCTGGTGGCTTTCCTGGGGTGGGGAGGGGCCTGTCCGATGCGAGGACCCTGGCCACCGCTTTTGCCTTCTGTGGCGTGACCGCGCCCGGCTGCCTCTGTTTCCCCGGTGATCCTGGGAGCAGACCGGCCTACCGCAGAAGCACCTACTGTGTGCCTGGCACTCCCCTGAGAAATCTCCAGCTGTGCAGGGGGCCTGGGTGGGTGACGTTCACCCGTTTGTTGACTGTATTATGTGCCACACTGTTCGGGGCACCTCAGGGATCGTGGGAGAAACCGCAGCAGACAGAAGGCCCGGCCTCCAGGAGCGCCGTGCTCGTCGCCCACACGGCCGCTGAACTCTGATGCGGTCACGCGCTCGGCTGGACGGGGTTAAATGCTGTCAAGAAGAGCAACGCTGGGTGGGAAGGCAGTGGGAGTCGTGATTCTGACCAGGTGCTGGGGAAGGCCTCCCCGGAGGTGACGTCTGCCGGAGGGTCTTCCGGAGGCGAGGGAGGAGGAAGGCGGGACGGAAGGCCGGGAGGGGTCGGCGCCCGCCAGCCTGGCGCTGCCCAGGAGCCATGTTAACATGGAAGCGAAGAGACGTGTGAAACTCCTGTTCACGATATTCTCTATTTAACCCAGTATAGTGAAGATATTACCGTTTCAGCGTGTGATCAATGGGAGGAATTGTTGACAGTTCACGTTCTGTTTTTCATCCCGAGTCTTTGAAAGCCAGGCTGCGCCTCACAACGCCCCGCAGTCGGGCGCTAGGCCTTCGGTGGAAATCCAGGTCTGTATCCGGGTTCGGAGTTTACAGCGAAAGGAGCAGATTCACACGCTCAAGCTATTGCAAGTATATCTAAAGGTTTTCGAATAAATGAACGGACTACCAATTTTTAAAAGGATTTAGTTATTTAGGGGCGCCTGGGTGGCTCAGTTGGTTAAGCGACTGCCTTCGGCTCGGGTCATGATCCTGGAGTCCCGGGATCGAGTCCCGCATCGGGCTCCCTGCTCGGCGGGGAGTCTGCTTCTCCCTCTGACCCTCCTCCCTCTCATGCTCTCTGTCTCTCATTCTCTCTCTCTCAAATAAATAAATAAAATCTTTAAAAAAAGAAAAAAAAGGATTTAGTTATTTAGAGAGAGAAGGAACTTGAGCAGGGGGAGGGGCAGAGAGACAGAATCCCAAGCAGACTCCCTCTGAGCTTGGAGCCCGAGTCACGACCTGAGCCAAAACCAAGAGTCAGACGCTTAACCAGCCGCCACCCATGCCCCCCCAGCTGTCAATTTTTAAATGTAAATTATTGGAAATGAAATACATTTAAAAATCCTGTTGTGCTGGCCACGTGGCAGGGCCCAGGGGTCATGTGGCCTGTGTCCACTGGGTTGGACAGTGAGGTCTCAGGGCTGCCAGGGTCCGCGAGGCTGACTCCCCAGCGATGAGGGGCCTGGGGGCGTGTGGGGGGAACCGCAGGCTCTGTGGGGTGAGATGAGGCAGATGGAGGCCTCTGAGTGGAGTCAGGAGGTCTGACTTACATTTTAATAGGACCCCTCTGGCTGCAGAGTTGGGAACAGACAAGGGGGTGGGGGCAAAGGAGCCCCGGTCAGGCGACAGGCCAGGTGGGGGCTGTGGTGCCCGGCGGGCGGGAGCAGGGGACGGTGAGATGTGGTTGGATCCTTGGAATACTGGGGTGGAAGTCATCCCTGGCGGACTGGATGTGGGGTGTGGTGGTGCTGGGGAGGTGGGGAGAGAAAGGGGCAGTCAGGAGGCTGCCAAGCAAATGCAAGGATGGAGTTTCCGCTAACCAGCCTGGAGACTGGGGGAGAAACAGTTTTGGGGGGAAGATGGGGTTTGGGGTTGGACTGAGGTTGAGGTGTTGTCAGTGGGTCACACATGCCCCAGAGACGGTGGGAGGTCAGAGGACAGAGCTTGGGCGCCTGCCCGTGACGGACGGCTCCCCTCCCATTCCAGAGGACAGTCTGTGGCACCTCGGGCCACGTTTAAAAAAAATTCACCTAAGTTCTCTGTGCCTCCAGCACCACCATGCCCACTCCTCGGAGGCCCCTGGAGGTCTTTCTGGGTCAGAGCCACATCTCAAGGCCATGGTTTCCTGCTCTAGGCTGACCCCAGAACAGTTTGATGAATCAAAGGGCCATACATGGTTGAAACTACACCAGCATGGCTGGGAGGCCTGACTTTATGAGCAGTTACTGAAACAAGACACAACTCTACAGACCAGCACTTCTAATTTTTCAGCGTGTCCACTCCTGGGCGTGGGGCAGGAATAAGGAGAGGGCCCAGCAGCTCCTCGGGACCGGCCAGCCCCACGCTCAGCCGCTGTGTAGCCGAGTGTCCAGGGCTCTGGGGGGCCAGGCAGGGAGCTGTCACACCCGGCCCCTCACAGCGGGGAGGGGAGTTGGGAGAGGGGCCGCGAGTGGCTCTTAAGGCCTTCTCCATCGTCTGCTGATGCTGGGACCTGGGCCCAGGGGCGAGCGTCTCGGGACCTGCCGACCAAGGTCGCTCTGTTCTGGCAGCCCAGGCCTGCGGGGCACGGGCCTTCCGACCTGGGACCAGATCCGGGCCCTGACCCTTGCTGGCTGGGGGACTTTGGTGACTTGATGTTTGAGTCCATTTGCCCATCTGGTGAAGGGGGTGGTGGCGCCTGGCTTGCAGTTTTGCGCAGCCGTGTTGATGCAGGGCCTCAGCCCAGTGACTAGACGCTTGCTAAGTGCGGGCTCTCGGCACCGTGCATTCCCTTCCTCTGTCCCGGGCAGGCCTGTTCTGCCCCAAGGGAGGGGATAGAGCAGAGGAGGCCATCTGCACTGGTACGAGAATGGGGGAGAGAGAACAGTGGGGGAACCGCCCCCGTGACACCTGGGACCTAACTCTGTGCCTCTAGATCCGGGCTGCTCAACTGGGGCAATTCTGCCGCCCTGGGGGACACTTAGCGAAGTCAGCCGAGGTTTTTGGTTATCACGAGTAGAACAGGGATGTTGCTAGTGGGGCAGGGGCCGGGGGTGCTGGTAAACAGCCTGCAGCACTCCAGCGCATTCCCACGACAAAGAGTCACCCGGCCCCAAGTGTCACCGAGGTTGGGAGACCCTGCTTTGGGGGACTCACCCTCACAGGCTCTCGGGGTGAGTGAGAACCGGCCAATGCTTTATCAGATGCAGCGCGACGCCCTAACCCAACTCCCCCACTTGCTCACGGACAGCCCCTGTCACCACGGGCTCTGGGCCAGGAGTGGGAGGCCCGGGTCAAGACCGGGCTCGGTGGGGTGTTTCCTTGTTCTAGGGTCTGCGTCTCCCTCCCTGCAGGTCGGGTCTGGTCGTTATCAGGACAGCGGTGTCCCCGCGGCCACTCGGGGCGGCTGCTGACGCCTGAAGGCAGGGGTCACTGGGATTGTTACCCCAGCCCTAAGGGGATTTCTGGGGAGGGGGAGCCCAGGACCCCCTCTGCCCCTGCCAGGCCACACGGTGTCCTCCCAGACCCGCTTCATCTGGCCTCTTGTTCGGTGTTTCCTTGAGCAGGTGGAACTAGTCTCCATTTGGGAGAGATGGAATTTGCAGGGAAATGCAGGGCTATTATTTCTGCGCCGCGTGAGTGGGAGACGGAGCTGGGTGAGCGGCAGATTTCCCGGCAGGGGAGAGACGGCTGAGTGCGCCAGCCCGGGCATTGCTAGGATCCTTCTGGGGTGAGTGGGCCAGGACTCCCTGGTGGCCGCCTTAGGAAATCAGGGTTTGCTCTGAGCTCTGAGCCCTGGGGCCAGACAGGACCCACAGTGGGGGAAGGGTCTCTACCCATGAGCTGAGGCTCTGAGGACACTCTCCTGGGCCGACTTCCGCGGACACCCCTTCTGTGCTGGGCAGTGACCTCGGAATTGTTGGGGGGCCCGGAGGTGGACAGTTCGTGGTCGGCAGTGGTCCGGCTGCCTCCACTCCTGTGGCAGGTGCAGCATCGTGTTGAGGGCACGCCTGTGACTCCTCGTGGCTGGAGGCGTCTCAGAGGAGGCGAGGGGCGTGCTGGGCCGTGAAGGACGGCGAGGCTTTGTGAGGCGAAGGGGAAGAGCATTCCAAGCTGAAGGGACAGTCTGGCCGAGGCCCAGCATTGGACAGTGCCAGGTGTTCTCAGGGAGGGACGGAGGAGAGAGGCTTTCCTGGAAGTGTGGGGAACAAAAGATGGGAAAGGGGCATGCAAGCTGGTCACGGGGCCTTGCCAGGCAGGACAGGGGCTGGCACTTTGGTCCAAGGGCACAGAGTGTGGCGAGAGGCATTTGAGCAACTCGGTGGTGTGGCCACGCCGCAGCAGGGGACGGGTTGTAGGACGGTGGAAACGGGGGGCCAGAAGGTCTCGCTGTCATTCAGGAGGAGAAGGGAAGGCAAGACGTGGGGCGGCTCATGTGTGGGCTTGACCTTTCTCTGGCCTGGGGAGCCAGGCTGCGCCTGCGGGTCGAGGCCACGGCTGCGGTCCCATCCCCTCCCTGCTCTGCTCCAAGCCCAGCCCTCTCTTGGAGCAGGGGAGCTGCGAGCCCCCGAGCTGCCTGCCCTGGGCTCAGGGCCCCTCGGGCTGCCAGGCCCTCCGGAGGTGGGGCACGGCCTCTCCTGCCAGTTCGGGAGCCTGGGAGGAGCCGGGGCAGATGAGCGGCCCGTCTCCCCAGAGCTCTGTGTGTGGGAACGGGGGTAAGGGGCTTACCCACGGGGTGGCTGTGTGAGCGTGTTGGGTGAGAGCACAGGGGTGCTGCTCTTCGCCCAGCAAATGGCCACCATGTCTCATGGATAAGAGGGGGCGACTGCCCGAGATGGGCGGGTGGGGCAGGATCGTGTTGCCTTTCAGAGACTGAGGTCAGGGAAGCAGTCAGATATCCTGAGTTTGCCTTGGCTGCGTCGGCTTTGAGGGGCTCGGGGATCCCGGGAGGATGCCCTGCTGGGCCCTTCGCTAGCACGGTTCACGCGATTGACCCTGACTAGGTACCCCATGAGCCCAGCGTGGTGCCCGGGAGCGGGGTCAGCATGGCCAGCCTGGCCTCGGCCCAGAGGTTGACTCGGCTCAGGCTCCAGAGGCGCAAGAGCCCTGGGTTTGGGGTCGATGACCTGATGCCCATCAGGATGACCTGGGCAGAAGCCTGGGTTCTCTGAAGGGGAGCGTCTCCCACACAGTAGAGATGCTTGTCAGGCAGATCCGTGAGGTGAGGGGTGTGGGCCCCCCCACGGCGCCGGGCACAGGGGCTCCAGGCAAATGTCTGGGCAGGAACGAAGGGAGGCTGGGGCGGGGGGGGCGGGGGGCAGGGGGCGAGGCGACCCCGGGGCACAGGGTGGGCTCTGCCCGATGTTCCCAGGATGGCTTTGACCTCGGTGTCTGCCTCAGTGTACCCATGTGTGTGGGTGGTGGTGAGGACGGGGATGGGTCTGGGGGCCGCCGTGGAGCCCACCTCACGGCCCCGCGACGGGTCTAGATGGATACGCAGCACCGGGACGGACAGAGCACTTCATTCCCATGCATCCCTCCTGTTGAAAGTCCGGTAGGCAGCCGGGCAAAGCCGCCCCGAGGGCGGTCTCCGGGGGGCCACCGTGGCCACAGAGGGCGAGGCGGGGTGCGGAGGGGCTGCGGCCACCTACGGGCAGCGGGGTACTGGGGGGCAGGGGTGCGGTCTGCTGGGGGGCAGACACGAGGGGACGTCTGCGGAGAGTGTAGAAAAATAAATACAACTCAGTAAAAGTCAGTCTACCTTTTATTATTTCCCGCGGCAGCCCTTCTAAATAGGTCAGTGATAAAACCCTCCCATGCTGTGGAGAGGTCCCACGCCGAAATAATCTCGTGATATCCGTAATACCGGGAGGGAAACTTCCCAACGAGCGGCAGAGACAGCAGGGGTGATGCCGAGAGTGCGCCTGCAGGACTGTGGTGCCTGGGGGTCTGGGGCCTGGGACCCCGCAGGGAAGAGGGAAGAGGGCAGGGCAGGGGGGAGGCATGCGGGCAGTGGCTGCAGAGGCCTTGCCAGGCCCTTTGGAGGTGGGTGGGAAGAGGGTGTGTCCCACCCCCCTCGGGACTGGCCCTCGGGGTTCCAGAAGGAAAGGCCCCGGCCAGGGCGGCTGGTGGGCTCGGCGGCTCTCCAGGCTGCCCCTTGCCCCCCGGGAGGGATGTGGGAGATGGGCTGGGTTCACGGTTCTCCACCTTGCATAAATAACAAGGATGCACAGGAGGATCAAAATGAGCACTTTCAGAGTTTTATTGCCATGATTTAAACGGGGCTGTGGGAGGGCCCACGTGGAAGGATTGTGGAAGGATTGTGGGAGCGTCTCTCTCTAGACTGGAAAGGCTCAGTGGCCCCGGCAAGGGGGGTAGAGTGTCCCCAGGACTGGCTGAGGCCCTGAGCTCCAGGACAGCAAGCTTGGCCTCTTTTCCTGCCTGAGTCTTGGAGGGCTCCCAAAGACAGCAGGTCAGGTCCACTCTGGACCAGACACCTTGGGTCCCGTGTACCTGAAGCAGACGTGTGCTAGTCAAGACGGGCCTCTGAGTACCTGTGTGCTGGGGCCCTGCAGGGAGGATAGAGGAGAGCTCGGGGACCTGGGGGGTGCAGTCCCTCTTTGGGATCTGCTCCCCAGGGCAGGTGCATCTGGTTCCATTTGGGGCCCATTTGGAACCAGGGGGTGGGCTCTGAGGCTCTCGGGGCTGAGTGGCCAGGCGACGCCGAGCCCTTAGGTCCGTCCCCGAAGCTCATGGCATGTGGCCGTGCTGGTGGGGTGGGGAGGAGTGGGCAGGGCGGGCTGCAGGAATAGCCAACAGGGCTTCCCCAGGGGTCATGTCCACCGAACAATGGTACTAACTCCTGGAAGGGCAGCGTTGAGAAGGGTTCTGAGGTGCAGTCTGAGCCTGATGGGGAGAGTGCTGTGATTGATTTGTGATGTCGTCCTGGGCAAGGAGGGCTGGAGGACGGGCAGGCTGTCTGCCCCCCCGCCCGCCCCCCGGCTGGTGCCGTGGGAAGAGTGCGCGGGCCCGTGTTTGCTCCTCGGCGAGCAGCTGCTGCCTGTCTGGGCCCCGGTTTCCTGATCTCTAGAATGAGGGTAAGGATGTCGCCCTTGCAACATGACAGGTGTCTCACGGGGACCAAGGGAGCTGCTGCAGTGGGAGCACCTCGTGAAGTATAAGAAAGTGGTATGAGTGCAGGCCGGGGAACTTCTCGTGGCTCGGTCACCCAGGGACCCGAGACGCCCTGAGAACAGTCCCGTCTGCGGTCTCTGACTTCTCTGCCCCCCTGGGCACCCGACTGCGCTCTGGTCAAATGAGAGGCGTGCCTGGGACCAGGCCCTTCCCGCCGTGGCTGAGGTGTCCCATGACCCAGGGGAGGTCTCGAGGGTCCCGTCCCCCCCCCGACTTAACATTCTGGGACTCTCTTTGTGCTGAATGAGGAAAGGACAGGAGATCTCTCCTCTTGAGTCTTACTCTCCATTAAAGTTAGCAAAATTGCTTTATAAAGTCCAGAAGCCTGACAAGAGCACGTTGGTTTAATATCGCGTGAATTATGCACATCTGTGCAGTCCCTTGATTTTCATCCTGGGGGGCCTGGAGGGGCTTGGGGAGGGGGCGCCCCCGGGCCGGCCCCTGCACCCTCCCCTGCTGGCCTGCTGTCCGTCCCCCTGCCCGTGGCCTGGTGCTGGCCCCCCAGCCGCCCCTCCTGCCCAGCTTTCCCGGAATGTTGCCTTTCCTCCGGCACCGGGGAAAGTGCGGGCGAGAGCCCCTTGCTGAGTCCCTGGCTGCCCTCTGGGCCGCATTCTGCATGTCCCTCCCTGCCTCCCTGGGCCCTGGCCCATCTCTGGGCTTCAGACTTGTTAAGGGCTGAGGTGGGGAGGACTGCACGTGAGGTCTGACGCCTGGAAGGTGGGGGCAGCTTCTTGTTCTGGGCGTGGAGGCTGCAGGGACGAGCCCAGCCTGGGAGTGGGCATCCAGCTCTGGTCAAGGCTGAGCGGCCCATCCAGGCTGCACACGGACTGGTGTCCAGCTCAGTCCCTCACACCGAGAGGGTGCTGCGCCCACAAGGCAGAGCGCATGCTGGGCGAGCGGACCGTGGGGACGGAACGGAACTCATGGCTGTCGTTTACTGATCCCCCTGCCCCCCGCAGTGGCAGGCCCTGCGCTGAGCACTCCGCACACGCATCTCACTGTTCACGGCACTCGGGGAAGCCAGTGCTGGATGCCCACCGTATAGACCAGCGAGCGCAGGCCTGGTCCCCGGCCGGCGAGTGACTGGGTGCCCCGGTGACCGGGTGACCGGGCGGGGTGACCTCCTGACCCGGATGCTTTGTTGCTGACACAGACCCAGACCCTTCCCTTGAAGGTCTTGGGCAACAGCGGTGAGAGCAGATGGTGGGCGTGGGGCAGCGTGAAGTGTGCAAGGAGGGAGGTGTGCCCAGAACAGAGTCCCACGGGGAATTAATTTTGGGAGGGCCAGGAAGGCTCACAGAGGGGTGGCCCTGAACGGCCCCTGTGGGACCCAGATGCCGTGTGGTGCCTGGAAGAAGCCAGCACAAGCTGCAGATCAGTGGGTTGGGGCAGGGAGCGGGGGCCTCCAGACGTCAGCTCCATCCTGCCCTGCTCTGGGGGTGGTACTGGGTGGGGTGGACCCCAGGACTGTGACCCCGGTCCTGCTCCAGGGGTCGTGGTTGGGGCGGGCAGGAGGAGCAGGCGTGGGGTGTGAGCCCAGGGGCTCGTCTGCTCGGCCCCCTCCTCGGCTCCTCCCCAGCCTGGCCAGGCCCCCCTGAGGCTGGGGGTCTGTGGGTGCCCCAACTGTGTGTGGCCTCTGCCTGCAGGGGCCGCAGTGTTCCTATGCCCACACCTGCTCAGACCCTAGAGTAGGGGATCTGAGGTTCAGAGAGGGGGAGTGATTGGCCCCAAGGCACACAGCCTGTGAGGAAGCAGACCAACTGTGGGTTTTGGTCTCAGCCCTCCCAGGGCCCTCTTCCACCTGCCCCTTCCCTGGCTGGCCTTCTCTGCACCACCTGCCATGTGGACTCAGTCACACACGTGCACCCTTGAGTGTTTTCCTCACACCTCACCGTGCTCTTGGGGTCCTCTCAGGCCAGGGCTCTGTTCTGGAGAGAACTGAAATGGGGTTCTTGGAGGAGAAAAGGGCAGACCCAGTGCTGCCCGCAGGGTCCTTGTCCTGGGGGTGCTTGGGGGGCGGGGAGTGGGGGCCGAGTGGGAGAACAGTGGTAGATCAGAAAGACTTTCTGCAGAAGTTTGGAGTTTGGGGGGCTCTAAGTTGGACTCGCAGAGGTGTGGACCGAATGCTGACCCCATGGCCCATATGCCGTGTGACTTTAGGCAAGTTCTTAGCTGCTCTGAGGATCTATTTCCTTATTAATTAAGGGTAACAATAGCATGTACCTTGGTGGTTCCCAAACTTTGCTCCATTTTGGAATCACTGGGGATCTCTAAACTGCGCGTGCCTAGCTTCCAGCCCCGCCCTCCTGATGGTATTGGCCCAGGTGCAACCTGGGAAACTCCCCAGGGGCCACTAATGATCAGCAAAGTCTGGAGCGGCCATCCCGGGTCTGTGGGGTCAGAGGAGGTAATGCAGACCCTGGGGAGGACCCAGTAGGTGGGGGGGGTTACTTTGTTATTCCCTCCCCCACCCCACCGCTCCACTAGTGTGGGGTCTGGAGGGAGAGGATGAGGCCTGACCCTGACGTGGCTGTCCGTGGCCCATCTTCACTCGAAAAGTCCCTCCTTAACCCTGGGGTCACTTAGCTGGGATGCCCCTGCGAGTCTCCTCCTGGTGGCTTTAGGGACGGGAGCGCTGGACCCCACAAGGCCTCCGGGAGGCAGAAGCCCAAGGTGCTGGCCTGCAGTATGCCCGGCCTGGATGTGGTGGCCCAATCTTGGGGCTCCGGGCAGGGTGTCAGTGGGGGAGGGGCATGGGAGGAGGCGTGAGGGACCCCAGACCCCGCAGCTCTCCAGGAGAGGTTGTGCATCTGCTGGGCTGAGCTGAAGGACGGGGGTTCTGCCGCCGGCCTGGGGCGTCTTTCGCCCTCAGGTGATTGCTCGCTCTTTCTCCTTTGAGTGACGGAGACTGAATTTAGCAGATGGGGGCCACGAGGGGAAGCGAGAAGGGGGTCCTTGGTCCTGTACCCAGCTCCCCGCTCCCGGGAGGGGGACTGCGTAGCATTTTGTGAGCCACAGACCACTTTTCCACTTTCTCCTCCGACCACAAATCCTACCCTGGCAAATGCCTTTGATTTCTGTTGCTTTGCACCACCCCCAAAACACAGTGAATCTTTTAATAGCACAAGCCCTTTGGATCTCTAACCAATCGGTCACCAAATCCTACCCTTAGTGTACTCAGAATAGATGCTTTTAATAAAATATATTACCTTTAAGCCAGTGTAAACCTGTGGAATTTGTACATTTCTTTTAGAGCATCTCTACAAATTTTACAGTATTGAAATCACCACCCCGTGACCTTTTGGGAAATACTAGATAAATTACAAGAGACAAAGAGATAAACCAAACAGGGAAGTCCAGTTTCTAGCGCTGTTCCTGCCCGATGCTCAGGCTGAGTCTAGAAACCCCGGACTCCCCGAGTGCCCCCCCAGCCTCCAGGCAGAAGCAGGTGTCCATTCTGGGTGTGGCCCCCTGCGCCGTGTCCTGTCTGTTCACCTCTGCGCTCCATCAGTCAAAGCTAGTCCCCTGGTGGCCAGGGCCCCGGAAATGCTCTTGGGCGGCCAGGACTGCTTTGGAAAGACCCAGATGCTCTGCTGTGGGTCTGCCCCAGGCACATGGTGCAGACCCCTTGGCCCTGGCAGATGACAGCTGAGCCTGACTGAGCCCAGTGGCCCTCGTGTGGGGGTTCTTGGGGTCTGGGCCAGCCCTTGGTCGCCCGCGTGTGGCCCGCCCACTTTGTGTGCATCTCCTCCACCCGCAGGTCAGGTCCTGGGCCCTCCTGCCCCTTGGGCACCTTCCTCCCTACCAGTTGGTGATGGTCGGGGGATGCCCAGCAGGTATACTCTCCTATTCATACTTCGAGTGGGGAAAACGAATTTCGAAGGGAAATGGTCCATCAAACCATGTCTCTGCGAGCCCCGAGGGGCCTTCCGAGGACTCCCGGCTCCTCCCGTTGTGGGAGCTGCTCCTCTTGCAGTCGGACGTGGAGACACCACAAGATGACAGACAGCTGGTTCCTGTGCTCCCAGGGCTCACAGCCGGGTGGACAGATGCTCTCCCCGGGACCTACCATTCTGCTCCTGCTCCCAGTGGAGGAAGCAGAGAGGAGGGGCCGCTTGGGGAGGGGGGCTGCTGGGAGTCGCAGGCCCACAGCGGGGTCTCGGAGGCCGTCTGGGGAACATGTCGGGCCAGGAGGGGAGGGTCTGTGGTGTGAGTGAGGCTGGGGAGGTGAACAGGACTCCAATCATGCAGGTACCTTGCTCAGGGGATCCAACTTGATCCTGCAGGCCCTGGAGATGCGAGGGATTTAGGCGGACGGGAGGCAGTGTGTTCAGGAGTGCAGGGGTGGGGGTCTCTGGAGCTAGCGTCCAGGTGTGGACCCAGCAGCTGGGTGACTTCGACCCAGTCCTGGCATGTGAGATGAGCAGACTCCGGAGCTGACGTCGTCCCCCTCTGGCCACCTGACCCATGTCTCCTGGCTGTCCCCTGCACGCACAGCTGGTGGCAGCTGGAGGGAGCAGGGTGAGTTCCCAGGAAGAATGTGCCCTCCTGACCCTGAGGCTCACATGCCTGGCTGTTTCCATCCTGCAGGAACGCCCACCTGGCTCCCCACAGCCCAGGGCCCAGCTGGGTTTCTTCAATGAGACCATTCGTTCTGCTGGGCCTCCCGGCCCCTGGCCCTAGGCGACACCAGCAGCTGATTTGGGGTGGCTGCCTGGAAGCTGGGGACACGGTGGGGCCACGTCAGTGCATTTGGACGGTGTGGTCCTGCTTCGCTGTGCTGGGGTGAGGTCTCGCGTGTCGCCGTCTGCGCTGGGGGCTCAGGGGCCCCATGTCCGCTCCCAGCACCTTGCCGGCGGCGTTGAGAAGGCTGTGGGTGGAAGGACAGGCTCTCCTCCAGGAGCATCATTTCTTCCGTGGTCTTGGCACCAGGTCCCAGAGCTTCTCAAGGCGAGGAGCCCGGGTGGGGGCTGCCTGGGATTCCTGTTTTCCTACTCTTTCCAACTCACAGCTGTTATGTTTAAAGGCTTAAACAATGTATCCTAAGCAAGTATGTTTAGTCGGTGGGATGAGGAAAGTGACGGTGGCTCTGGCAGCCCCCCGTTCCCCGGCCAGTCCCACGTGCACGGCCTGGACCGCTGGACCTGTAATGGGGTCGTTTGCCTTGCTCCTCCCTCCTGTCATTCATTCGTTCATCAAGTACTTATTGAGTACCAGGTCACAGGGACAGAGAGATAGGATCCGGACCCTGCACAGAACAGCCTGGAGTCTGGGGTGACCACCCATGGGAGCCCAGGGGCTGCGGGGTCTCAGGGGGCCCAGCACAGAGTGTGGTTCTGACCTAGAACCGCAAGCTGACAATCGCCAACCTTGTTCTTGGGAAACAGGGACATAGCTGTGGGGCAGGGTGGAGGGGAGGCAGCATGCTCCCCGGCTTACAGTGACAGCCAGCGAGGACCCCTCACAGGGACAGGCCCCGTGGTGCCTCGGCTCCGCCCTGGCAAGCTGGGCCAAGGACTGCTCACGTCCCTTGGTGCCTCAGGCCCTGGGCTGGAGGAGGATCTCAGCGATCTGCTCTGAACCCACGTTCTGTGTCCAGCACAGGATGCAGTTGATCTGGGGCTGGAGCTCCTCAAGAGGAAGGTGTCCCCATCGCAATGCCGAGAGATGCCTGGAGGGGGCTGTGGGAGTCCTACCGTCTCCTCGCCAGCAACAGGTTCCTGCCGGGCTCTCCCAGCTCAGCCCTGAATGAAGGGGCTCTGGGTCTCCACGTTTGTGTATTTTTCTGGTGTGGACATACTCTTCTTGGAGCTTCTGTCTTTGCTTTTCCTTTCTGTCAGTAGGAAAGCCTCCCGGTCCAGGACAACTCTGCAGGGAAGCCTGCATGGACTGACTCCCCGGCAGGCCTGGCTCCCTGTGCCCTCAGAGGCTGTCTCATCGGCCTGGGTGGAGCTGTCCGGCCACTGAAACCTGAGCGGCACATTCCCAAGGGCTCCCAGGCAGGTCCCACTCATGGGTCTGTAGAGAAAACAGTGTTTTGGCAACACAGTGTTAGAAGATTTGGGGTCCCAAGCCGTGTGACCCTGGGTAATTGTGCAAATACCCCACGTCTCAGTTTTCCCATCTGTGAGATGGGAATGGCTCTCCCTAACTCCCAGAAGTCAAATAGAAAACCAGGCCCCGAAATGCTTTGTAAACAGGAAAACCCCTCGCTGGTATCCAGGACACAATCATCCAGTAGCAAATATGTTCTGATGTTCGGCTCTCCCCATCACCGCGGCCTCCGCTGTGCGGTGAGGGGAGGCAGGCTAGGCGCGTGATTGTCCAGGATAGATGGACTAAACAGAAAGGAGCCCCAGAGGGCCGCCATGAGCAGGAGCCACGGAGGGCTGCCATGAGCAAAGAGCCACGGAGGGCCGCCATGAGCAGGAGCCACGGAGGGCCGCCATGAGCAAAGAGCCACGGAGGGCCGCCACGAGCAGGAGCCACGGAGGGCCGCCATGAGCAAAGAGCCACGGAGGGCCGCCATGAGCAAAGAGCCACGGAGGGCCACCATGAGCAGGAGCCACGGAGGGCCGCCATGAGCAAAGAGCCACGGAGGGCCGCCACGAGCAGGAGCCACGGAGGGCCGCCACGAGCAGGAGCCACGGAGGGCCGCCACGAGCAAAGAGCCACGGAGGGCCGCCACGAGCAGGAGCCACGGAGGGCCGCCATGAGCAAAGAGCCACGGAGGGCTGCCATGAATGCAGGCACTGCCGCACTGTGTCCACTAATGAGGCTTGAGCTAGAAAATGGTGCCTGTCCGCGAGCCTGGGGGCAGGGACCGTGGCCGAGGGCCTGTTAACGGCAGCCCGGAATCCCGCCGTCCCACTGCTCGTGGCGGGTGTGGAAGCCGGGAGGTAGCGGCAGCCGGGCCCTCAGGGCTCCCAGACCCGACGGCAGCAGATGCTCCACGTGTGGGGTGATGGTTTGAGTCTCCGTCCAGATGGGGAGACTTCGGGGAGTAGCACGTTCATGTTAATAATCACGCCAGGCAGCAGGCGTAAACCGGACCCTGTGGGCTGCTGGGGGCCTGGCCACCCCGTGCACAGACCCCTGGTGTTCACCACCTGCTCTTCCTCACAAGAACTCAGAAGGAAGAAAGGACTCTTCCTCTGTGTTGGTGGATGTTAGAGGCGGGGCTGGAGCAGACCGGTCCCGCTGTGGGCTTCGGCCTGGCTTCCCCGGGGCCGGCCCCATGTGGAGGCGGCCGGCTGGCTGGGGTCAGGGGCTCGGTGACCAGCAGCTGTGGCTTCAGGTGAGCGGCAGCCAAGGGGCCACACGCATGGGGAGCACCGGCCTCCGCGCCCGAGTTGGGAATCAGAAGGCTCCTCCACTCACCTTGGGCTCTGTGCCTCAGTTTCCTTATTTGTCAAGTGGGGACAGCAGTTCCTTGTGAGGATTGAGTGAGATCCTATGTGAAAATGGGTAGACTCCGGGTCTGACCGGTCACAGGTCTCAGGAAATCCTTGTGGAGTTTGCCCCTGCAGGCAGTCCCCAGAATAGCGTCCTGTAGGGAACCATGGGGTCCTGCCTGGGAGCAGCTCTGGTGTGAGCCCACTCCGGTGGGTGAGCTCCTGCTGTCATGTCGTCATGTCAGGGCCAGTCAGGTTCTTGCAGGAAGGAAGCAGATAAAGTAAACGCCCGGAGGAACCGAGGTTCGCGGCTCCCCTGCGTGCGGACAGTGTCCTGCACGCACTGTGTGAGGCGGGGCCGCATCCTAGGGACCCTCAGGCCCCGTGAGCCTTGAAGCTCGGCCAGACAGGCAACCCGGTCAGCCTCTTCTGGGCCCGCGGAGGAGCTTGCTCACACACGGGCAGGGACGTGGCTCGTGGGGTGCCCACTGCTGGAACGGACTTGGCACCTCCAAGCCAAAGGTGGGCCACAGTTTGGTGCCGTCGGCGGGGGGCGGGGGTCGCCAGGAAAGCGCCATGCGGCCTGGTCACAGCCTGAGCGGGGTCTGCATCACTGCCCTCAGCATCGTCCGCGCTCGCAGACCGTCGGGGCCTGTGCCAACGGCTAGGAGGCCCCGCACTGGGTTCTGCACGGCCGTCCTGTGCCAGAGTGCCCATTGCTCCATGCCAACTGGCTCTTTTCCCAGACCATTTCCCTTTGTTTATGTTTCAGCTCTTATATTTTTAAGCAAAAACAAGATGGAGACCTACAGTAGGTCGGGGCTGTTTCCCCCAATTTGCCCCGAATGAGCCGTGGAAGAAATGCCCATCCCTCGGACCCGGTGGAGCACCTCGGAGGGATGGCAGGGGGGTCAGCCCGGGCCCCGCTGACGGGCAGCTGGGATGGGGACGGGGGAAACAGGGCAAGATTAGCGCAATATTAGCGCTTTCTGCTGCTGGCGTGTGGCCTGGAGCAGGACAGGGCCAGAGCCCCTCTCTGGGCCTCATTTCTTTCCCGGGAGAGAGGGGGTAGTGGGGCTAAGTGACCTAGAAGGCCCCTTGCAGCTAAGTCTGTGCACCCGGGGCAGGACGCAGCTGTGGGAGGGAGGGAGGTGGCACCGTCCTCGGGGAGTCCTCGGGGAGGGAGGGAGGTGGCGCCTCCCCGTGCGCACAGCGTGCACAGGGCTTTTCGTTACCTGGGTTACCTGGGAAGCTCGGGTCAGCCTTCAGACACACCCGTGGAGCTGGCCCCGCCGTTGTTTTCTCACCATGTGCGATTCCTGGGTGTCTTAAGATTTTCAGTTGGCCCAAACATTGCCAGGCTCAGGGATGACTGCCCGTGGGGGGATGGAAATGGGCTTGCCCCAGGCACCAGGCTGGGAGTGGGCAGAGAGTCCGGCTGTGGAGTCCTCTGATGAGGCCGGAAGCACTGAGGCCCTAGTGTTGCTTCTGCCCCAGCACCAGAAGCAGGGCTGCGGGCAGAAGAGGGGAGAGAACGGGAGGGAGAGGGGGTGAGGCGCTGGGGGTGGTCTGCAGGCCCCACTTGGCATCTTTGAGACCAGCACGTGCTTCTCTCCCTCTCCGGAGATTCGAAGCAATGCTTTTATTTCAAGTCACATGCGTCCGAGGGCCAACTTACCAGTTCATGCCAATGGGCTGACCCGCAGCTCCTGGGGCAGGTGGGAGGGGCCGGGCCCGGCCCAGGCTTGTTCGGTTCTAGCCCAGAACCCAATGTGCGCACACAGCCTCCTGCCGAGCAAAGTGATTTCCTGCTGTTTTATTGGTTTGGGGGCCAGATAGGCTTTAATAAGAGCACATAAAACTACTTCAAAGCCAGCCATCCAGAAAGCATGGTTATTTGTTTCAAACATTCTAGAATACTTAAGAAGGTGGGGGCTTCTGCCAGCTGGAAGAAATGTGGGGGCACAGTCCTGGTGAGGGGAGCAGTGCTGTCTGTTCATTGTGATGGGAAACTGCGCGGTCTTCTCCAGGCTCGGCCATGCCCGGGCGCGAAGAAAGGTTGCGTGGTTCCGTGACTTGGGACCCTGAAGCTGCCAAGACGGACGCTCACAGGCGCCTCTCCCGGGACGCAGGTGTGGGTCAGCACCTGCCAAAGAGATGCATGGTGGCAGGTGTGTGCCTGTCAGGGCGGGAGAAGGCTGCCAAGGCTCTGGCAGCACGGGAATGAGGCCGGTGCCCACAGGCCAAGGGCACGCACCTTCCACAGGTGGGGGGAGGCAAGGTCATCCGGAGCAGTGTTTATTGGAGAAGGAGACAGAGTGGCCAGGGGAAAAATTGGGAGGTGATGTCCAGGACAGGGATCTGGCTTATGGAGAATGCATAAATTCGGGGTTGTTTTCATAAACAGGGAAGAGAGTGTGGGCGGGGACGCCCCAGCACCCAGGTTCTAAGCTTTGTTTCGACCCGGGCTGGTAGTGGGCAGGGGCTGAGCCAGCCTCCCTGGGCCTCCGTGTCCTCACACAGAGCGAAGCATGTGTGGCTAGCTGATCTGTAAGGATGCCTCTGGGCGTGTACCTTGGGGAGGGTCTCACCGATCGAGGACTCTGGCGCCAGCATCTCTGATGCCACAATCAGAGTGAGGCTCACAGACGCATTCGTTTGTTTAGCTTTACTGGGTACAGAGCACCCAAGAAGGCAGAATCCAGGTCTTTGAGAAAGTCAGAGCCTTCCAAAGTAGTGATGGGCGGCCTTCATAGGAAGTGAGTTCCCCGTCCCTGGAGGTAGTCAAGCAGAGTGAATGACCACATGCCAGGACTCTCACAGAGAGTCATGTGTTATTTAACTAGATGGCTTTTGAGTTTCCTTTTCACTCTAAGATTCTGGGGCTCCACACACTTACGTGTGTGTGATTGCCTGTTTGGTAGTGTCTCCTGAAGGCGGGGTGGTGGCCTCAGCTTTCTGGAATTTTCTTGTGCCCCTGGAGCAGCAGGTCCCATCACTGGCCTGCACATTAGAATCACTGGAGTATTGAAATGTCAGTGCCCAGGCCTCCCCTGCAGAGATCCTGAGTTAATTGTTCTGGAGCGGGGCCAAGGTCCTCGTTTCTAGGATGGCTGGGCTGGTGGTGCCTGGCGGGCTTCCCTCGGCCCCCGCACTGCCCGACAGGGCTGGGAGGTAAAGGCCCAGGTCTCACTCTGCCTTGGTGTAGAGCTCAAGTCGGAGGCCCTGGACTGACCCTTCCGCACCTGCTCCCCAGCAAACGTTTGTAAAGCACTTCCTTTATGTCTGGAAGAGCCGTCGGTGGGCCAGCGTTCGGAGGCCTGAGGAGCGGCCAACACCAACGTGCCTTTGGAAGGACCTCCTTGAGCACAGCGGTACCTGCACGTGGCAGGCAGGTGATGAAACATTTGATTGAATCGCACAGAATCTTTGCCCGTGTTGTAAGCGGGGCAGGAAAGTATATCATAAGCGAGCGTGCGGTGGAGAAGGCCGGCTCTGCTCTGCTCAGACCTCGCAGAGGAAACCGTCTCCCTAATTGGAACTATGTTTGTGGCCTTGGGGCGACAAGCAGAGGAGAGCCGGGGCCTGGGAGGGTGTCATTTCCTCCTAATTGGTGTCCTGGCCGTGGTGCGGGCTTCACTAAGCGTCACATGGTCCCTCTGCTCAGACCCGAATGTCCTTGTTATTAACTGCCTGGTGCCCCAAGACATCAGGCTCCATCTCCTTCTGGGAATGACCAAGTGGAAGCCACAGAGAAATGCCCCGAGCCAACCTGACTTGATGGGTTTTATTTTGGGACGGCTGGTTCCCTCACTCCGCACGTTCCTGCCTGCCCTCCCCACACCGGCCCCGGCCCCGGTTGCGCTTGCCGGGAGGAGGCAGACCCCAGCCCCGACCTGAGGCTGCTCCTGCTCTGTCTGTCGTGCCAGAAGGTGCCGGGGGCTCAGCGGTGACATGACGGGAGCCTCGTCAGGCGGCAGGCTGGGCCTGGACGGTCCGTGGGACCGAGGCTCCGGCTCCCCGGGGGCCCCCGCCTCCTCCTTGCTCAGGGGCGGTGGGCACGTGAGTGAGCATCCCCGGGCCCGGGAGGCTGCTCAGAGGGTCGGAGCAGTGGCTGCCGCGCTGGGCCGTGTCACGCACACTCTGCACCTCTAGCTCCCGAGTCTGCAAAGTCAGGACGGAAGTGTCCACCTGCTTCACATCTCAAAAATACGCCACCTTCATTCAAATAGCCCATGTTCAGCTAGTCTTTATTGACCTACTATGTGCCTGACAGCACCCTACACACAGGGCTGTGGAGGGGCAACCCCTGCCCTTCTGGGGCGTCCACCCCAGCGCTCAGGCCAGGACACATCAGTGGGCAAATCGGGCCCCCGTGGCAGTGGGAGCCGGCCACCCCAGTGGAGGTGTGGACGGCGGCGTGGGCGGGTCTGCTCACGAAGGGCGTGGGGCCCAGGCGGGCTGTGGGCGCTTGGTGTGGAGGCCACCCTGCATGGCATCCAGGCCGGGAACAGAGCTCCCAGCTCAGGTGCGGCATCACCCAAGGACTGAGGCCAGGGCGAGAAGCTGTCTTCCCACGGGCACAGGTCCGGGCCCCGCTCCTGGCCCCCGTCAGCTGGCTCACGGTGTCCCTGCCAGCATCTGGGCCAGAGGGGAGGGTGGCCGGCTTAGCCTCAGCTCTGTGCTCCCCGAGAATATGCCTCAGGCACCCCAGCCGGCTCAGCAGCTTCTCTGGGGAGAAGGTGCTGTCTGCACTCCTCACATTCAGGACATAGGGTCAGGGGCACCTCCTCTGGCCCTCGTCATGCCCTGGTCGCTGAAAGGGCCACCTGTAGGTCTCTTCTCTCCACCTGGGCTTCTTGCCCATTTCTGACTATCCCCCCCCCCCCCCGGCTTCTCCAGGCCCTGCCCACCTGCCCTGAGGGTACCAGAGGGGGGGTGGGCCTGAGCTGAGGCAGGAGCCCCCGGTGAAGGACAGGGAGAGTGGGCAGGAAGAGAGGTCCTGAGGAGGGGTGGGAGAGCCGAGGGAGCAGGCATGGGCGTGGCGCAGCTGCGGAGAGCGGCACCCGGCTCGCTGGCTTCCTGCATGGCCCAGGCCTGGTTCTGACATGCGCAGCGTTCATGAGCAGGAGTGAGTAATTAGGACAACCATTCCAGAGCCAGAGGATTAAGCTGATACTGAATATCAGTCAAGATTGGAGCCTTTCCATGAAATTGAAGGAAAAGTTGACCTTACCAGACAGAAAACATTTCTAAAACTATGATTTCCCAGATCGAATGCACAGCATGCAGATCTTAATCCAGCACAGACTTTAGATGACATGGTCTCTTCCCCCTCAGGGGTCCGGGCCAGTGACAGAAACCACGAACGGACCACAGACGTGAGAACAGGCGCACGCACACTTGGGGGGCATCAGCTCGGCTGGGAAGCACCTGCACACTCCACCTTGGTTAAGCTCATGTTCGTGCCTGCGGGACGCTGTTTTTCTGTTATCTTCAGAGGTCCCTAGCAGTCAAACACATTTAGGACTTGAGCGTGTCTGGGAGGATCTACCGTACTCATTACACTTCCGGCCTGTCTTTGGAAGCCAGGAGGCTGGTGCAGAGGCCGGGGACACCCCCCCACTCCCCATAGCCCTGGGGCAGGACAGGCTGGGACAGGACAGGCGGAGCGGTTCTGAGAGTCCTCGCTGCAGGGTGCGACCGGGGGGCGGGCAGGGGTGCAGTGCATGGGCAGGGCACGGGATCTGGGGGCAAACAGATGTGGAGTGCATCCTGGCTTCTCGAATCCTGCCTTGTCACGTGGGGTAGCTTCACAGACTCTTCGTTTCGTCCTCTGTAAACGTGGCTCGGTGAGGCCCGCCTGGCGTTGGCAGGCCTCTCCGTAGGGCTGTGGGCCAGCCGGACGCCATCGTGAGGGGTCACAGGGGCGTGAAGGGCTCGCGGGTGGTGGCGGCCCCTTGCAGGAAGGCAGCGCGCCTCCCCACCCTGCTAGGATCTCCTCTGCAGCCCCGGTGGATGGCCGTGACCAGCCTCCACGAGGACGGCTGAACTGTCTCAGTCGGCGGGGAAGAACGGTATATAGGAAAATCCGGTAGACAGCTAAAATCTGGGTTAGTTTTGTGACCTTGGAAAAGTTACTCTGTGTCTCTGAGTCTCAGTTTCTGTATTTGTACAACGGAGACGTCGTGGTCCTGTCTGTAGGGGGAGATGTGAGAAGCCTAGTCTGGCACCGGGTACAGTCGGTACTCAGTAAATGTCAGGTAAAAGGGAAAGTCCTGTTCCTAATTAATTTCCAGAAGCACTTGTCACGCACCTGTTGTACTCGGTGCTCTGAGGTAGCAGAATAGCGTTCCTGGGGTCAGCAGGCTCTCCCTGGCTGGTTGCACAGCCGCTCACGGTGGGCCGGGTACTCGGACGCTTTATGTAGTGTGGTGCTATATTCTCAGTCATTTTCACATTAAAAAAAGTAAAACATTTAAAAATAATTGGAGGGGCGCCTGGGTGGCTCAGTCGTTAAGCGTCTGCCTTCTGCTCAGGTCCTGATCCCAGGGTCCTGGGATCGAGCCCCGCATCAGGCTCCCTGCTCCTCGGGAAGCCTGCTTCTCCCTGTCCCTCTCCCCCTGCTTGTGATCCTGCTCTCACTGTGTCTCTCTGTCAAATAAATAAAATCTTTAAAAAAATAAATTTAAAAATAATTGGAAAGACCATCTATGCAGCTGTGGTGTCTGGGTTTTTCACCGGATATCATGAGTTTTTCCTCTTCATATATTCTCTACAGAAGTGGTTTTAAGTGGCTACCTAGTGGTCCATCAGTGGCTATTCTCAAATTTATTTAACCACTCTGATAGTGTTGGGCGTTTAGGAATAAACAGCTTTTAAAAATGACTCATCTGTGGGGATGTCGTCCCTAAGCATTCGCTGCTCTGTTGTTGAACAGTTCTGAGTTGCAGAGGAGAGGGCTGGCCGGCTGACAGGACCCCTCCCAGAGTAGCAGCCCCTTCGCCCCTCAGATGGAGCCTGTGGGGCAGGGCACGTGGCAGGTGCCCCCATGTGCTGTGTGGCAGCTAATTTGCTGGCTGCCGTCACCCAAAGAACCGTATCAATTTCAAGCTTCATTGGAGTTGAGGCAGCAAAGAAAAGATGGCAATTCAACATTTTAAACAAATAGAAAACATTTCCAGTCCAGCCAGACTTTGACATGTTTTTCAGCTATTAGAAATTGTTGATGGTTTATTTTTCATTGACACGTAGTAGAGAATGCCAGGAAGTCTGCAAAGAGGCGAGGGTCCCGTGGCTCTGGGACAAAGCTCGTCTCCCTGTGGAGCTGGAGCTGACCAGAACCGAGAAGCAGGTGGAAGGCACCTCTTATGTAAAGGCTTTGAGTTTTAGAACAAAAGGAAGAGGCTCAAAGGACGGGAGGCAGCATCTGGCCCCTTTCCCTCCACCTCTTCCTCTAAAAATGATGGAAATAGACTTGGATTCTGGTTTTAGTTCATTTCTGCCAAAAGAAATAAATTAGACATTGAAATGTGCAGCTGATCCCAAGGCCTTCCCAGGCGAGGCGTGATGCTCCCCAGATGCCTCCAGAGCCCTTGGAGGGAGAAGTTAGGGCCGTTTCTGGCTCAGGGGCCGGGGGAGCCGTCCCTGTTGGTTCCTGTCGGGAGGTCGGTCTTGTCTGGAAACAGCCGAGTTCAGGCTGTGTTCAGCCCTCTGTAGGTCAGACCTCTAGGCTTGGGTGGTGTGTCCGGCGTCTCCCAGTCATGCCCTCAGAGACAGGAGGCTTCCTGAGGGCTGCCCCGGGCTCTGTCCACACGTGTGTGTGGAGCGAGGACCACAGGCCGCTCTGCATTGCGCTGTGGACTGTGGAGGCTCCATGAAACCTGGCTGAGGTGTAGACCGTGGTCTGGGCAGTGTGGATGGAGCCTTCCCCGCGGCAGATGAGCCTGCGCGGCTCACAGACCGGGGCCTGTGCATAAGCCAGACCGACGGAAGCTTCTGGCAGGCAGGGCGCTCTGAACCCCCACCGCTCCGCACACTTGCGCATCTAGGGGGCTCCAGCAGTCGTCATGAAGGAATGAAGGAATGCACTCTTTCATTCATTCTCCGTGGGTCCCCAGCGCTAGCCTGTGCCTGCACAAAGAGGGCCCCACCCGGTAACTGTATCAAATACAGGATTGACAGAACCAGGGAGAGGTTCCTGGGGTCTCAGCCTGCAGGGGTGGAGGGTGGGGAGCGGGGGTTGGGCCTCTGCAGGTCCCAGCCGCACTCTCACTCTGCCTCGCGGTGTTCGGGCGGTGCTGTCTCCCTCCTTCCGTTGAGCCCCCCAGCCCTGCCGTAGGCTTCCCTTGGCATTCGTTGTCTCCTCGCTGGAGACACCTCCCCTTACTGACTTGAGCTGTCCTTTGGATCTGCTTGAGTGGGCTTCTCATGGCAGAGAGGGCCTGAGCGCCTGAGGGCAGGGCTCTGGGCTCGAGCCAGAGACCCTGGCTTTCAACTCCGGCCAAGCCACTCACGCCTGGAGCCTCCTCCTGTAACGTCCACAAAGTTGGGATCGAGGCCGCGGGCTGTCGTGAGGATGAATGAGAGCGAATATGTGACGGCACCTTGCACACTGTAAGGTGCTTTTGGGAAGTCAGGGGCAGAGGGCGCCTGGGTGGCTCAGTCGGGTAAGCGACTGCCTTCGGCTCAGGTCATGATCCTGGAGTCCCTGCATCGAGTCCCGCATCGGGCTCCCTGCTCGGCGGGGAGCCTGCTTCTCCCTCTCCCACTCCCACTGCTTGTGTTCCCTCTCTCGCTGTGTCTCTCTGTGTCAAATAAATAAATAATATCTTTAAAAAAAAAAAGGGAAGTCAGGGGCGGTTGTGAGCACAGGGCTGTTGTGGGCATGCCGTGGGTCTCTGGGGACTGAGAGCTCGGGCTGTGCTCCCGTCTTCCCTTGGGACCGGAGTCGCCCCTACTTCCTGGCTTCCAAATGCCCAGCAGGGCACCATGTCCCGGCCAGGACAACCTGAATCTACAGAGGATGTGAAGTGAATGACAGAGGTAGCTAAGCCTCCCCAGGACAGGCACGGGTCTAGGATTTTACACCCACAGATGCCTTTATTTTTCCTGGCAGCCCTCGGAGGTGGGAACTAGTGTTCCCCCCACTGGACACGTGAGACAGTCGAGGCAGAGAGAGGTGGAGCGGGCAGCCTGAGGCCACACAGCTGGGAAAGGGCTGCATCCAGAGCCGTGCTGCCTGCCGGCTCTCGCCGCCACCCTGGGGTTGGAAGATGCAGTGAACACTGGGGGCGCAGCCCTGCCTGCCCCACCCTCTGCAGGGGGGACCCCTCTTTGCTCCCCAGCAGCTCTCTGCCACCCTGCCTCCCTCCCTGCTCTTGACCTAACCTTGGGGGTGAGAACACCTGCCAGGACATTCTACGTCATGCTGGAGAAAACCCTGCATGGTCAGAGATGGAAGGAGCTCAGGAATCCTCTGGTTCAGGTTTGTTCAGAGAGAGGCCCAGGCTGGAGATTGAAGGCCTAACGGAGAAAAGCAGCACAAAAAGGAATTATGTTCATATGACTTGTGAGCATGGAGGCAAAATTCTAAACGACCCATCCGCAAACTGAGCCACGGAGAGCAAACGTGATGCCTCCTGCCCAGGCAGCCTCCATCCCAGGAGTGCAAGTAGGCTTTAACTCTAGAAAACAGAGGCTGGGCGGGGGAGTGCTCAGCCCCCGTGGCCCCAGGTCCAGCCCAAGGCAGGACCTGCTGGCCATGCTCCTGAGCCCCCTTCCCCTTTGCACAGCCCCGCGGCTGGCCCCATTCCTGGCCGTCCTAATTCTCTTTCCATTTCTCCGGCAGGATTCCATGTTTTCGTTGGCCCTGAAATGCCTTATCAGTCTGTCTACCATCATCCTTTTGGGTTTGATCATCGCCTACCACACGCGGGAGGTCCAGGTAGGTGCTGGCACCAGGGCTCTTCCCTTCCGGTTTGGACCCCCATGAGAGAGGGAACTGGGGTTGCCCTGGGCCTTCAGAACGGTGTGACAGGATCTTCATTTGGCGGTCCCCGAAGCGAACATGGCCTCATGATCTGGGGGGCAGTCCTGGTCCACATCCTCATGGCTGCGCTGTGAGAGCCCCGTACCTTCTCTGTCTCTCGCTGGAGCCTTTCAGAGCTTGAGCCACAGACCGCCCCCCCCCACCGAGGCAGCCCCGTCTCGTGTCCCCTTGCGCACACACGCACGCATCGCACCAAATACCACCAGCAGCCGTATTTCTCAGTGGTGTGGCCGTTACCCCCACTGGACCCTGAAGGCTGGGAAGGAGTCACTCTCTCGGTCAAATACAAGTCTGATGTGGGTGAGGGGTTGCTGTTTCTTGGTGCTCAGAAGTGACTCGGCCCCTGGAGAAGTGTCGGCTGGGCCTCTGGGTGCACTTCCAGGCCAGGGACAGGCAGCCCCTCTGGGCTGGGGCGGGGGAGGGGTGCAGGCGTGAGCAGACCTGCAGCATCTTCTCAGGACACTGGGGCCCCATCGCCCGGCCCCGCCGGCTGACCCTCTCCGTTGCAGACTGGGTAGTTCTAGAACCTCCAGATGCCTTTCCTCACATGCATGTGAGTCTGGATGTAATCCGGGTCCCTGGGCTGGAGGAGGGCAGCCACATCTGGGCTGCAGGCGACAGACCGACAAGGACCAGAGCTCACGGTCTGAAAAACCGGCTTGAGTCTCGGCTCTTCCCACAGTGCGTCTTTGGCCAGCCCTGACCTTTCTCCATCTGTCTGGAGCAGGTTTCGCAGAGGACGGGACAAGCAGTGCTCTGTGAGCCGGAAACGCTATGCAAATCTTGTCCCCGTTGCTGTGGGGCTTTCTGGGCAGGTGGCTGCAGGGGCAGATGCGGGTAGGTGCCGGGGCCCTGGGCCGGCCCGGATGGCTCCCGGCCACCATGGGAGGGCTCCTGGCTCTGGATGGCCAGAGGACACTGATCCAGAAACCGCGACTCTCCGGGGCTCACAGGCGCTCAGACAGACATGTGCTTCGAGCGCCGCGTCCAGACACCACCAAGAAGCTTCCTTCACGGAGTCGGAACTGCGCGGAGCTGGTGGTCTTTGACCCAGGCTGCGGTCCGGTCAGCCCCTGGCAGGAGCCAGTGCAGGCGGGAGGGGCCAGGCCTACCCTGCCCTGAACCAGCCGTGGGGCCCAGGGATTCCCTCAACCGCTCTGAACCCCCGTGTCTCATCCGGGGGGAGCCCATTTGCTACGTCGCCCCCTGACCTGTGCGCAAGATGTCACCCAGGCCCAAGACAAAAGGCCGAGTCCTGGAGCTCGGCTGTGGCCCCGGCTGGGGGGCGGCGCGGAGCGGGTCCCAGCCTCGGCTCTCAGACCTGGCCCAGCCCAGCCCAGTGCCACCAGCTCACGCGGCGCCCCTCATCCCAACGCGGCTCACACCCAGTCTCCGCTTCGCCCTAGCTACGGGCAGTAGAGGACACTGTTTCGGCCGCTTATTTTCGCCGGGCCCTCACAGTCTGCACTGAGTCCTGGCTCAGACACTTCGGCCTGCTGGACCTGGGGTCTGTGACAGCTTCTCTGGGCCTCAGTTTCCCCATGTGAAGTATGGACGTCCTAGCACCCACTTTGCTGGACTCTGAGAGGGTTGGTAACAGTGGAGTCCAGGGTGGAAGCTGGTGGTCTTCCTGTGACCTCTGCCCCCCACTTCCAGTTGGGCACCCTCCTGCAGGAGGCTGGAACCCCCACCCTTCTGCACCCCCCTTCGCCAGCCCGGGCTTGCCTGCACTCTCAGCCTCCAGAGCTGTGCCCTGTGGCCCCCCCATCATGTGGGGAGTCACAGTCCCTGGCTCCCTCTCTCCCCTTACCTTTCCAGTAAAGCAACTCCTGCATGGAGCTGGACCTTCTCCTGCCCGAGGGACGCGGGGGTGGTTTGGGTCCCGGCAGTCGGCTCGGGGAGAGCTTGCTCCTACAGGGCCCCCTCGGACGCACCTTGCCCAACCACATGCAGTTCCCTGTTCTGTGTCTTTCTCCCCAAACTTAGGGACGGTGATGTCATGAATCTGCATTTCCAGGGACCCACAGTGTCTGACAAAGAGCAGGAGTTTGCAGTGCCTCTTTTGAGTAAAAGGGCGCTGGATGCAGGATGTCTGGTGTCCAAGCCCTTGGGACTCTTCCTTTGCTCTGTGGTCTTGGGCCTTGGTGTCCCCATCTGTCAAGTGGGGCTCCTAAGCCTCCTCATTCTGTAATGCTCTGGTTTGGGTCCGGGCGCAGCAGGAGGGGGGTGGGCAACTGGGGGGGGGCAGCGCCGGGAGCACCTGCGGGGGTGGGGAGACCAGCTGCTGCTCATCTGCGGGAAGCGGGGGGTGGGGTGGCTCGCCCCTCCGTGGGGCGGAGGCAGGGGCTTGTGTGAAGGATGTGCTCACCACTTCCCACACCAGCTGCTGTGCACTTGGCGCAGACACGTGACCGTGTCGGCACCCCCGCCCCCCCGCCCTAGACACTCGCATCCGGGCCCCTGGCCCTGGCACACAGGAGGCTGGGGTGCCTTCTGAATCGTATTCCTCGTGTCAGTTTGGATGGCTTGTGGTTCGAGGCACAATTCTGAAGCTGGGTGGCTCTTAACCGAACGCTGGCTTCTGTCGTGGAGCCTCAGGCTTGGCAGGCTCCCAGAGGTGACCAGGTACCCCATCTGTGCAGAAACCCCCTACCTCTGAGGGCTCTGTCTGTGACAGGGAGCCACTGCCTCTTGAGGGGGGCTCTCCGCCGGTCGAGGGGGGCTCTCCGCTGGTCGAGGGGGGCTGTCCCCTGGTTGAGGGGGGCTCTCCGCCGGTCGAGGGGTGCTCTCCGCTGGTCGAGGGGGGCTCTCCGCCAGTTGAGGGGGGCTCTCCACTGGTCGAGGGGGGCTGTCCCCTGGTTGAGGGGGGCTCTCCGCCGGTCGAGGGGGGCTGTCCCCTGGTTGAGGGGGGCTCTTCACCAGTCGAGGGGGGCTCTCCGCCGGTCGAAGGGGGCTGTCCCCTGGTTGAGGGGGGCTCTCCGCCAGTCGAGGGGGGCTCTCCTTTGATGGGCAGCATGGGTTTTGGGAAAGTCTTCCCTCTGCTGCGAGGAAGCGGGCCTTCCCGGAGCGTCCACTGAGCCCCGAGCAGGGATGAGCAGGGGCCCATGTCTCCCACAAGGCAGCTCTGTCGTTTGAAGATGGCCGCCCCATTTCTCCTCGGGTTTTTCTGCTTGGCTTTCTGGAGCATGGAGATTTCAAAGGCTCAGGCATCTGTTATCCTCAGGCCAGTGTGAACTGGAAAGAAATGCAAACACAAAAACCGGGCGTTTCATTTACTTACCAGAACCTGGGAGACACTCTCCCTGGGAGAGTGGGCTGCCCGCAGTCTCTGCTGTCACCACCCAGCCCTGGGGGCAGCGCCGGCCTCCCGTCCCCAGGCTGCAGCCACGCGTGTTGAGGCCGTGGCGCAGACACACCGAACTCCTTCTTGTCCCCCACTCTTGCACCGGCCACACACATAGTGGGGTCCACTCTGCCGAACCTGGTGCTCTGCCCTGGAAGCCCCGAAATCACCTTTGCTCCCCAAGGGGTTGCCACCCTTGAGTGAAGCCGCGGCTCGGACTAACGTCTCTGGTACCACCCTGAAGGCAGGGTAGCAGGCGGTGGGGAACTTGGACTCTAGGGTAGCCAGGTGTGGGTTCAAATCATGCTCTTTGTCACATTTTAGTGTCTCTGGTGGCCTTTAGCAAGTTACTTAATCCCTCTTAGTCAATCTCCTTTCTGCAAAATGAGGCTCATAATAGTACCACAAAGGGTTGTCGTGTGTTAGAGAATTTATGCCAAACACCTTAGCTGAACCAAGGACGTGTTTGCTTGGCAGACAGGGTGGACAGGACATCTCAAAGCAAACCAAGGCCCTGAGACGGGAAACTGCAGCGTGCATCCCCGCTGTCTCAGGACAAGGTCCTGCAAGAGGAGATGGGTGGGTCCATGGATACGGGCAGCACCAGCGGGAAGCTGGGTGCCCCAGGGAAGGATTTCAAGCTTGGTGATGCCCTGCACCAGGGCGAGATGAGAGCCAGGACAGGAGGGGCTGTGCATGAGGGACGCTGAGCATGTGGAATTGCCCAGACTTGGTCACCTGTTAGGATGGAGGTGCTGTCTGCAGAGAGGGGAGGAGCCTCCCTGCTGCTTGGGTAGCTCAGGGGCTGGCAGTGCCATTCAGATCGAAGCCACAGAAGGAGGTTGAGGTGGGAGTGATCACCGGGTCAGTCTGGGGCGCGCTGAATCTGAGGTCTGGCAGGGTGGGGCAGGGAGGAACCTAGCCATCTCCAGGCCAGGGCTGCAGAGGCACCCAGGGGGGTGGGGGCGAGAGGAGAGACAGGGCAGACCCCTGGAGGCGAAGGAACAGTCAGGGAGGCCAGCGGAGACCCAGGAGGCAGGAGCGTTGGTTATGGCGCAGGGAGGTCAAGGAGCTGGGGACACTGGTCATTTACCTTGGGCCGTGGCAGGGTCCATGTGCCCCTCATCCACTGGGAATGTCAGTCACGGGGCAGTGGTGGGAGGTGAGACAGTGAGTGCAGGCCAGTCTTCTGTCTAACATGTTGGGCTGTGAAGGCAGGAAGCCAGAGTGGCAGCTGGAGAGGACACAGTGCTAAGGGAGGGGTGTCTGATCCATTTTTATAGAGACTGCATGTGGCCATCAGCTGCCAGGAGGGGGCCAGTTGGGAGGGGGAGGAAATAACGGGCCAGGTTCTGGTCCAGGAGCCTGCAGGGGTGGGGGCGGGGCTTGCTCTCCGGGGGAGGAGCCTGCAGGAGGGCGGTGGTTCGCTGGGGAGGAGCCTGCAGGAGGGGGCGGGGCTCGCTCTCCCGGGGAGGAGCCTGCGGGAGGGGGCGGGCTCGCTCTCCCGGGGAGGAGCCTGCAGGAGGGCGGTGGTTCGCTGGGAGGAGCCTGCGGGAGGGGGCGGGGCTTGCTCTCCCGGGGAGGAGCCTGCGGGAGGGGGCGGGACTCGCTCTCCCGGGGAGGAGCCTGCGGGAGGGGGCGGGGCTCGCTCTCCCGGGGAGGAGCCTGCGGGAGGGGGCGGGGCTCGCTCTCCCGGGGAGGAGCCTGCGGCAGGGGGCGGGGCTCGCTCTCCCGGGGAGGAGCCTGCAGGAGGGCGGTGGTTCGCTGGGGAGGAGCCTGCAGGAGGGCGGTGGTTCGCTGGGGAGGAGCCTGCAGGAGGGGGCGGGCTCGCTCTCCCAGGGAGGAGCCTGCAGGAGGGCGGTGGTTCGCTGGGGAGGAGCCTGCAGGAGGGGGCGGGCTCGCTCTCCCAGGGAGGAGCCTGCAGGAGGGCGGTGGTTCGCTGGGGAGGAGCCTGCGGGAGGGGGCGGGGCTCGCTCTCCCGGGGAGGAGCCTGCGGGAGGGGGCGGGGCTCGCTCTCCCGGGAGGCGGTGCCCTGGCTCGGAGCCTGGGGCCGGGGTGGGGGAGCAGCCCACCTATTCTGGAAGTAGGAGCAGAGCCTTGGTGAAGACACGGGGCGGGAAGCTGCAGGGCGCAGAGCAGGGGCAGAAAATTCACCCCGTCCAGCCCGCGTGTGCACGGAGCTTCAGAGGTCGTTAATCTCAGTCTGTGGTTACTGGTCAAAGTCAAAGTCAAAGGGGTGAGGTAGCCACTCTTGTTTGGGGGTGTCGCTCTCCTCAAGACCTGACGCTGGCTTCCAGAGGCTTCTAGCCTGCCTCAGACCTGATAGGAACGCAATGACAGTAACGAGATACGGGCCTCCAACCGCGCGGGTTGAAACACAGGGGCCTGTGAAACGGGACCCTGGTGATTTAGTGAGTGTGTCTAAGTGGGTGTTTTTTTTAAATGCCAGTAAGTTCTCGGCTGACAGGGAAATGACTTCAAATTATAGGACATAAATTATATTCAAGAGACAGCTCACGTCAGGGAGGGGCTCACCTCCCATGGCGTGATGGGCCCACAGGGCGGCGGAGCACCCTCCTGGGTGTGTGCGGGAGGACAAGCCGCCCAGGGACACAGCCATCCGGGGTGCAGGAGGCGTTCCTGGCCCGGATGCTTCGAGGATCCACTGCTGAATGAGTTGGTGGTGTCTGCCGTTGGGGAACAGGAGGACAGCTCAGGCTAAGTATGGCTCTGGACCCTCACGCTCCCTCTCCGTGTGGAAGAAGATTCCCCCTGAGCTCACCCCCACCCCCAAGGACTACCTGGTCCGGGGCTGGGAATCCAGAAATAATCCACGCCATCCCCTGCCTTGGGAGGCTGCTTGTCCTAGACCTCGATGCATGGGACCAGGCTAAGCCACGGTGTGAGGTGTGTGTGATGCCGTGTGCACAGAGGGCAAGGCAGGTGTCACAGGGAGAAGAGGCTTTGGCTGAGTCCCGCCTTCATGGGGAGCAGAGACCTTGTATGTTTGTGTGAAACTGGCCTGGAGCATTTCAGGGCAGTGGAGAAGAAGGGGAGGAATGGGTGTCTGTCCTCCAAGGGAGGTGGCGGCTGCCTAACCCCGGTGGGGCAGGGTTTCTGTCCTTGAAGGCCTCTGGTAGACATTTCCTAGGGGCGGGTGCCTCTGGCTGGCTGGCTGATGGATTTCACTTGCCTTCACTGGCTCCAAGACGGGCTCCCTTTGGGCTGAACCGACTGGGGACCCCTGAGACCCCAAGGCTTCCAGGAGTGTCCCCAGCCACCCCACCGGGGGCTGGGAGCTGGCTTGGCGCTGGCTCTGACCCCTGCATGAAGTGTCTGATGTTGAACCGTAACCCCCGTTTCTTGCCCGCACCCGCTCCCTGCTTTGAGTCCGTGTGGAGGGGACGACGTGACTCTGTTGTGTCCCGGAGCTGGGGCGCCTAACAGAGCAGGTGTCCAGTGAGAACAAAGAAAGGAATGAGGACAAGCGTGGGGGCCGGCGGGCGGACGTATTCTCCCCTCACTCAGTAGGAGAGGAAAGAGCCTCTGTGTGGCCGACTGACCCTGCGGCCCCAGTCCTGTTCCGGCCTCTGTGGCTGCGTGGCATGGGGCCCGGGTCTGCGAGCTGGCCACCCCTGAGGGGTCTCCTTCCCTGCACCCTCGCTGGTCCCGGCTTCTCCCCTGTGCCGCCGGCCACCGATTGCCATGGTTACCACGCTAGCCCTGGCAGCCTCTGTGTGACATTTTGGGCTTATTTGCTAAATATGTAAACACTTGGGTTTCACCCTTTCTGTCTCAGAGGGCTTCCCTGCCTGGCTGCCCTCCCGGAGCCCGCGGGGCCAGCGTGCGGTGTCTCAGATGCTGGTACTGACTTTCTGTTTTGTCACCTGGAAATGTCACCCTGTCTCATGCGCCCTGGCAGGGCGCGTGCAGTGTCTGTTAGCAGGTATGAAACCGTGGCCCCGGGCATGTTCAGACTTACCCGGCCAGTATGACCAGTGTGACCGGTAAAGGCCTACAGTCGGCCCGCCCCAGCTCTTAGGACTTCCAGGCAGATGCGTCTTGCCAGGTCCTCCAGAAGCTTCCTCAGCTCCAGGAGTCCGACACAGTGGGGGTGTCCTCCACCCTTGAACCTTTGCGGGGCCTGATCTCTGTGTGAGCTCAGACGAGCGCAGGAGGGAGTGCCCCTGTCAACCTTGGTGCTGTCCTCTGCAGGGCGGGCGGCCTGGATCAGATGACCTCTAGGGCCTTTGATCGCATCCAGGGTTCCATGTCCGAAGGGTGCCCAGTAGCGAGGAGAGAAACACCGAGGGAGGGAGCCGTGATGGGCCTGGTGACGAGGAGGCCCTCGTGCGGGGCCATCCGAGCAGCCTTGCCCTTCTCCTGCCCACCTGGCCTCTGCCCAGAAAGGAAGCTGGCTCTCACCTCAGAATAGCCTCCAACCTGAAATAGGAAAAATCGCAGACAGTTCTTTGGCTTGAACATCTTAGAGTTTAAAGGTGGCTCCTGTTACGTCTCTTACAACTATGAACTGGTCGGACATCTAAAAGCTTTTAGGATAATTAAAGTTGGTGACCGGCCTCCCTTCCCAGTGCCAACTCCCAGTCTCCTTCCATGAGGACGGACGCCCACTTGCCACAGGCCCTGGGGGGCGAGGGCGTAGCGGCATAGAATATTCTGTGTCCCTGCGGGGGCCCGGGTGTGCCACCCGTGACTTTCCCAGAGTCAATCCATCCCATTTAGTATCATTGTTGCTACTGTCTTCAAAGGATGCTCTTCCCCCCGGCACAGCGGTTCTCCATCAGGCATGGGCAGCAGAGCCCCTTGCTCTGCCTGGACCCCCAAGGCCAGTGAACCCCCTGCCTGGGGTTGTGTGTTTTGAGAGCCCCGCAGGGCTCCCGGGCTCCTCCTAGCCGCCGCCCCCGGGGCTGTCCTGCTGTGCCAGACGCAGCGTGGGACTTCGTGGGGATGCACTGATTCTAAAGACAGCTGGCTCTCCGCGGATTTGGGGAGTTTCTAGTGTTCTGGACAACTGTCATTGCGTTGGACCACCAAGAAAATTCTGAGCATTCTAGTGTCCCAAGAAGAAAGATGGTCAAATTCTCCAAAACCCAATCCCTGGAGAAGACATGAGCTGTGCCGGGCTTATCTTTGAATTAAAGAATTCAGGACAGCTGAGTCCCGCAGAGCTGTACTCGCTCGACCATGGCGCAGATATGACCGTGTGGGGTTGTGGGAAGGGTGCTGGGCCTGTGGTCTGTAGACGCAGGGCCACGTCCTGAGTCTGTCACTTCAGCGCATTTATCAAACATGTGGTGAGGCGTACATAACATTTGCCATTTTAACGGTTTCTGAGTGTCCAGCTCAGTGTCAGCGAGTCCTGCTCGCGGCTCGCCGCTGTCCCCACTGTCCACACCCAGAGCTGACCTTGTCGTCTCGTATGTAAGCTTACGCCCCTCAAGGGCCCATGGGCGCGGGCGCTCCTCCCAGGCCCTGGCTCCTGCCCGCATGCCCGGCGTCAGACCCCCAACCTGCCTTCCTGTGCCAGCCCCCCCCATGGCACCGGCCCGCGCTCCGGTCCCAAGTTTAGATTCGGGGAGTGGTTAGTAAAGCCACGGACACTAGTGGCGGCCCCTCCGCTTGCAGACCTCCTATGTGCAGCTCCTGTGTCTTTGTGACCTCGGGGGGCCCTTCCCGGGCCTGGGGCCGTTCTGTCATTATCCCTGTTGCAGGGAAGGCGGCTGAGGCCCAGAGGCGAGCCTCGCCCAGCGTCCTGCGGCAGGGAGAGGCGGGGCCGGCTGAAACCAGGTCCTCTGAGCCCAGCCCGGCCGGGTCGCAGTGCCCCAGGACAGAGCGCTGACCCAGACTGCGTCTCCTGTCCCTGCTCCGCAGGCCCCCAAAGTAGCCTGGAAGTCGGGCTGAGCCAGGCGGACTCCCCTCCGAAAAAGGGCGCAAGGTGCCATGACAGGGCCCAGGGTGGGACGGCGACCAGACTGGTCCGCGCAGCAGCACCCGGCCCCTCTGCTCCAGCCGCCCCTCTAGGAGGGACCCCAGCATCCGCTCCGCTCCACGGGGGCTCCTCTGCCTGTCTGAAACCCCTTCCTTATCCTGGTTTCCCCGTTGTCCTCCCCTTGGGTCCCAGGCCTGCCTCAAGGTGAGGCCTGGCACCCTCAGGGTGGCAACGCCAGCCGTCTGAACTGGGACATGGCCTCCCGTCCCGCCCCTGCCAGGCTGGAGTCTTCCTGGCTGCCTCCCTTCCGAGGGGCCATCTCCTGCTCCTTGTGCCCACTTGCTGCTTCCCTGGACCCACAGTGTCCCTGCCTATCCCCGGTCCCAGAGCCAAGGCCTGCCTGGGGTGCATCTGGCCTTCCCTTTAGACCCTGAGCCTTGGCCTGTCAGTGGCCTGTGGAGGAGGGTCAGGCTTCTGCAGCTTCCTCTTTCCCACGCATACGTCCTTGTCCTTCTGACTGTCCCGTGGTAAGGGGCCAGCAGCCTCACCGCTAGCCTCCTTTGTTGGACGTCCCAGGGTCTTCTCCTCCCCAGATGAAACATCCGCAGCTTCCCTGGCGCGGTTAGGGGCCCTGTCTCCGCCTTGCCCCTGCTGTTCCGACTCGGCCCACTTGGTCTGCACCTGCCAAGGCCTGCGAGCTGGTCAGTACAGAGCGCCATGCACCTGCTTTCTTATTCTGTTCCTGCGGCCAAAGACAGTTGGCGCCGTTGACTTGCATCCAGTTGGCTGGGGAACGTTGACTCTCATGTTTATGAAAACCCTCTCTCTGTCACAGAGCTGCTAAGCTCCACACTCCCCACCCCAGTCTCCTGCCCTTGCTTGCATGGTTGGCTTTTTTGGGGAAAAGCCTCGTCTTTGGTTTGCCTGTTAGGCCACCCCCCCTTTGCTCAGCTCGTCCCTCGAGCCTGTCTGGGTCTTGTCTGCCTGTTTGGGGGCCCTCCTTGTTTCCTCTTCCTATGTTTGGTGAGCCCGACTATAATCGCTTCACCCAAACCACTGATACGACCGTGGAACCACAAACGGAATCTGGGGAGATAATCTTCCTTTCGGTGGGTTAAAAGCAGAAGGCATGGAGAAAAAGGAATTCAAGGATTTGCAGATCTTTCTTGTCCTAAGCATTTTGTGGCGACCCCTTCGGCCGTGGCTTTATGCTCCTCCCGAGCCCACCCTCCCCAAATAAGCTCTGCTCTGCATTCGCAGAGCCGCACTCAAGGCGGGCAATGAGCTGCGAGCCGCGGGCTGGCTGCTGCCGCCTGTGGACCCGGCCACCAGCAGGACGGGGTCCGCCACAGCTTCCGCAACAGGCCCCGAGGTGCTCTTGGCCGGGGCCGCTGGGCTTGGCCATGACTGCTGTCCCGTGGCTCTGCCGGCCGCGGCCCCGCACCAGCGGTCAGCGGCCGGCCACGGCGGAGCCACCCGCCAGGTGCAGAGCCTCCGGCGCCGCCGGACTGGGCTCCGCGAGGCCGCTCCCACCAGGTCTGTTCTGCTCTGTTGGCACCGCACAGCCCGCCCCGCCCTGGCCTCAGCTCCCTCGTTTGTGCAGCTGGGACAAGGCTCCTCCCGGCCCTCTCTGGGGCTCTTGCTAGAATGTGCTAGAAACCTTGCTGGTTTGAGAGCAAAGAGAAATGACCACCACTGTGTGGAACGGGGGGGAGGTAGTGGGCAGGGCGGTATTTGTCCTCCTGCTGATGTTAGAAATAGCACCTGTTCTCCACCTCCCCTGAGGCCTGAAGGTCTGTTCTGAGCCAGGCACCGCAGGGATGGCAAGGGCCCTGCCCTAAATGGGCTTGTGATCTAACGGGGAGATAAGCACTCAAATCTCACCACCGCCTTGGCCGCCGGGTGCTGGGACACCTGCAGATGGCGGGTGTGGTGGGCACAGCAAGGACCCCCCAGCTGCCTTGCGGGCCAGTCGGGGTGGGCCTCCAGGGCTGGGCAGAGCTCCCGGGCTCAGGAGGGGTGAGGGTGCTTTAGGGAAGGGACCTGCTCGGGCAGGTGTGGAGCAGGGAATGGGGGTGCAGGTCCATGGGGCAGTGTTGAGAAGTGGGGGTGAAGGGAGCTGGCAAGGAGGAGAGGGGGCAGCCCGGCACCCATGTGCAGAGCGGTGGTAGCCCCCGTCCGCCAGAAGGGGCTCAGGGACGGGTCAGCCAGGAGCTCGTCCCCCAGCCGCATTAGCCAAGCACTGTGTGGGAGACTGGGAGGCCTCACTGTGTGCTGAGACCCAGGGGGTGGGGGGAGGCTGGGAATTAGGGTGGAGCCCCCGTCCCCGGGGCCCCTAGCCCCAAGCCAGCACCTGCGCTGACCCACAGCCCAGCACGGGCTAGAGGAAGCGGCCACGGGTCTCCCTCCTTGGGGGTCTTAGCAATAAAGAGGGCAGCTCCCTGGCGCACTCTGGCTCACCAGTGAAAGCCACGGGAAGTACGTCTGCCGGCCTCAGAATCCTCCCTGGCAGGTCAGGACCTCCCTGGGAGCCAGGGCCTCGTGGGGCCTGCGCTGTCGGATCTGTTTAGATGTGGAGCAGGAGCTGAGCTGGTGGGGCTTTACAAGAACCTGGGAGTTTTGCAATTTTGCTCTTCCCTTATTGTTCCCAAACTCAGCCGCCGCCTAAGAATATACTGTTCCAAGCAGCCTGGAGACGGAGCTCCCCAAGGCAGAGCGTTTGCGTCCCTGCTTTGCCCGCAGCATTCCACCTGCAGGCTTGGGGATGCGCGGTGGCCAAAAGGCCCCCCTCCCAGAGTGTGGCGGACTGGGCTCCTGTCCCTGAGGCCTGGCTGTCGCCCACAGGTCGGTGACATCACCCAAGGCTGGTGTGGGGGCTCCTCAGTTTGTAGTGGGTTGCAAAGGAGCGAATGCAGGGAGATGGCTTGTCCAGGAGCAACTGCCGTGGCTCCTGCTGCCCGTTCCTGCTGCCGTGGCTCCTGCTGCCCGTGGCTTCTGCTGTTGGGGGCAGCCGCCCAGACACAGGCTTCCTCTCCTTCCTCCCCTCTGACCTCTTGTGGGCACTGTCTACACTTGCCTCGTTCTGGTTCCGCCCTCTCCTGCCGGCTCTGCTGGCTCACTTGCTCCAGCCTTGCCCCCTTTCCTATCTGAACACGTGGTGTCTGTCGCCGTGGGCTGGCTTCGTGTGCGTGGCTTTCAAGCCAAATTGACAGGGCTGAGCTTTACAGCCAACACTGCCTGGCTCTGGAAACAGAACCAGGAGCACGCTGAGGGCAGGATCATGCAGCAGAGAACATTCTGATCTGGGTGTCCCTTCGGGGTAAATTTAGTTCCTGGGGCTGGTGCAACATTCCAGTGTGGTGGGAGTCGTGTGCACAGTGGGGCAGGAACGCGTCTTCCCTCACCTGCCTGGTCCGCACAGGGGCCACGGGAAGCCCAAGGTGTCTGACCACCATGCAGAGCTGGGGTTACCGGCACTCGAGCCTACGTGAGATTTCTTCATTGGGCACCAAATTTCCTTCGGACCCCTTTCTAGCCTAGTTGTTTGTGGTTCTTGAGACTTCCACGTTTCCGTGGCTAGCGCATTCAAGGTGGAAGTACAGATTAATAGTCTGTGCTAGCTGTGTTCTCATGCTGCCAGGACCAAATCAATAACGACTGAAATAGTAATTGGGTCTTTATGAACAGAAAGTGATATATGGGAGAGCAGAATCGAGTTGGAACCTCAGCTCTGTGGCTAATGGGCACGGTGGGCGAGGCACTGAGCTGCCCTGTGTCTGTGTTCCTGTCCCTCTAACGGGACCACAGTGGCCACACTGGAGCGTTGTGAGCACCAGCTACAGAACTGGGCGAAAGGGTGCACGAGAGACAGGTGCACACAAGGGGTGATGAATGTGTAGCTCTGGACCCTCCTCGCCGACGAGGTCACGACTGCGAACCCAAGCCGTCTGCCCACCGGGCGTGGTCCCGCTCCAGCCGCCACCCTGGGCCCACGAGGTGGAGTCTCTGAGGCCATAGCTGACCATTCCTGAGGCTTTCTTAGCTGGTGGTCAGGAGCGCTCCCTGGGGACTTCCTTCCCACCCCTCTCTCCGCTGCCCGCCCCTCCCACCCCATTTCCTGTTGTTTCTCAGGAACAGAGTCAGGAAGCAGAGACTGGTCTGGGCTGTGTTAATGGCCATCGCAGGGCTGTAGGAAGCTGCCTGCCCTGTCTCAGAAGGACTGGCCAGGCCCCTCGGGCAGCTCAGGAGCCAGGGTGCAGAGAGGGGGCAGCCCCCCGGAGGACGGCCACAGCGGACACAGTAACAGCAGCTAATCCTTATGAGGCACTAAGAGCGGAGCTCCGTGTTTCAGACTTTATCTCATTTAATCTTCACGCTGCCTCCAATTTATTCTCACTCCCCCTGTATCAGGCTCCTGCAGCTGCTGTAACAACTTATTATCCATTTAGTGGCTGAAAACAACACACATTTATTGTCGTGTATTTCTGGAGGTCTGGAGTCCAAAATGGGTCTCGAAGGGCTAAACCCGAGGTGTCAGCCAGGCGGTTTGCCTCTCGAGGCTCGGGCGGGGGGGCCTCCTTTCCTTTCCCCACTCCCAGAAGCTGGTGCCTTTCCCCCGTTCTCACATCAGATCACAGACACCGACGCTTCTTGCCTCTCTCATGGAAGGACCATCACATTGTGCCCACTGGATAATCCAGCATAATCTCCCTATTTTATAGTCACCTGATTACCATGCTAATTCCATCTGCGTCGATAATTCCTCTTTGCCTGTAGGGTGAACATATTCACAGGTTCTGGGGACTAGGATGTGGACATTTAGGGGGCCATTATCCTGCCCCTATTTGCAGATGAGGACTCCAACTTAGACAACATGCCCAAAGTCGCAGGGCTGGAGTTGGGACTGGAGCCGTATGCTCTGAAACCTGCCAGCTTTCTCTGAGGCTCCCCGAAAACCCAGAGAAAATGCATCCCCCAGGATGACCCCAAACGGCGGGGGCGGGGAGATGGAAGGAATTTACCCAGTTTGAGTCTCCACACACCAGTTAATCCCTAGCAGAAGAGCCACTTCTCTGGTGAGTCACTCTGTGCAGGCTCTGGACCAGGGGTCCTCAAATTTGGCTGTATCACTCAGCAATCACCCTTTATTTATTTATTTATTTATTTATTTATTTAAAGAGTTATTTATTTATTTATTTAGAGAGAGACTCTGCAAAAGGGGAGGAGGGGCAGAGGGAGAGAGAATCCCAAGCAGAGACCCCTTGAGCAAGGAGCTCCACATGGGGCTCGATCCTACAACCCTGAGATCATGACCTGAGTGAAAACCAAGAGTCCAATGCTTAATTGAGCCACCCGCGTGCCCCGAGCAATCACCCTTTAAAACAATGCTGGGGCCCAAGTCCCACCCCAGAGACTGGATTTAATTGCTCTGGGGAGGCACTGAGCATAAGGATTCCCAGGCTCCCCAGATGATTCTATTTTTTTAAAAGATTTTTTATTTATTCATTTGAGACAGAGAAAGACAGGGAGAGAGGCAGAGGAAGAAGCAGGCTTCCCGTCGAGCAGGGAGCCCGATGCGGGGCTCGATCCCAGGACCCTGGGATCATGACCTGGGCCAAAGGCAGAGGCTTAACGACTGAGCCCCCCAGGCACCCCCACCCCCCGCCCAGGTGATTCTAAAGTGCAGCAGAATGTGGGTCATTGCTCTGAGCTCGTCCATGGCCTGGTTGCCCCACAGACGCAGTCTCATCTGACCATGTGGACCCTCCCTCTCTCCTGGAGCTGTGCTCTGGGGCCCTTGTCCTGAGTGTCCGTGTCCCCCTGCTGCTCAGAGGACTCCCCAGGAGGGGGCCTGTTTGCCTCCTGCCCCTCTCAGACCCCTCTGTAAGGCTGCTGCAGAGTTGACTTTTATTGATTTCCCTTTTGCACGTTATATTTCTATGAAGGGTCTCTCCTAGAAAATACAATAAACTTGTTTTTAGGGCATCCTCACTGATGTGGAAATTTGAGGTTCAAAGCCAATGGCCAAGAAAGAATTCTTGAGACATCTTTGGTGCAAAAAGTGGTTTTACTAAAGCACAGGGCAGGACCATGGGCAGGATGGGCTGCCCTGGGGTTGTGATGGGCGACTGATTATATACTTTCAAGCCGGGAGGGTTTAGGGAGAGCACAAGCCTCCCAGGGATTTCGGAAACAAGGTTTCCAGGACCTTGAGGTGGGCTAGCTATTGTTAGGAAAAGGTCATTTATTACTGTTTAGTAAAACCTGAGTCATGAGACCCTCCAGATGTGCATCGGTGGGTCATATGCTTGGGGGATGATTGTCAACAGGTATCTAAGGGGGTAGAGATAAAGGAGGTTTCCAAAGGAATCTCTACTATGTTAAAGTAGACTTACAAGGTCCTGGGAGTTGCGCTAAGCTTGCATTTTGCCCTCGGCAAAGTATTAACATCGAGGCAGCTGAGTCCCTGGAGGAAGGTCATTCTGCCTGCTTCAGGGACTCGTCAGTGGGCTGCAGGGCGTAAGTTCCCCACGTCATCACCAGCTCAGCTTGGGAGGCAGTGTGTGTGGTGTTTGACTGGAGGTCGGACTCGAGCCCGGCGGCTCCTCCTACCAGCTCCAGCCTGTGAACCTCGGGCAAGTTACTGCCTTGCTCAGGGGCCTCACCCATAGGGATAATCATGCTACTCATCTAGGGTTGGTGTGACAATGAATGGTTTTATCTGTGTAAAAGGGATGAGAATATCTGGCACACAGTAGGACTATGTGAGTATTGCTAGTATTGGACTCAGTTGAATTTGGCCAACCCAGGTTACGTCCTCGGTGCCAGGGCAGGAATGAGGACGATGTGCTCCCTGCCCTCAAATAGCTTGTGGTCTTGGGAGGGAGTGAGGGGTGTTGAGAACGGGAAGGACAGGAACACGTGGGCACCTGATTGCGGCAGTGTTAAGACTTTGAACCAAACTGCCATGGGGTCATAAGGAGAGGGACCCCCATGACGTGGGGACTCAGGGACCGTGGAGGAGAAGGTGCATCCTGAATCCTCAGCACTAATGGGATCCACTCACTCTCGACTCCTTCTGTGAGCTGTGGGGTCGGGGGAACCACGCTAGCGCTTGCTGCGAGGGCGTCCACACGTCTCCTGCTGAAGGTGCCCCGTCACGGAAGCAGGGGCGGGCTCCCGCGAGGACGGACGCACAGCCCCCTCGCTGCACCCCCAGCTTGCAGCCGGAGTCCAGAGCCCCAGGGGGAGGACGTGCCCCGCAAGTGAGGGGCGATCATAGCCGTGCGCGGCCGGGCAGTGGGCCCTGAGCGCCGCCAGGGACGGGGACAGACGTGCCCGCGTGGGGAGTTCGGCGGGGGCTTCGTGGGAGGAGTCCCTCCGCCCCCGCGGCCCCCGCGGCCCCCGCGCTGCCGGCAGCTGCAGCAAGCGTTCCAGCTGCGGGAGGAGCTGCGGGAGGAGCTGCGGGAGGAGCTGTGGCTGCCGCTGGGCCATGCTCCCCCCGGCAGGCTTCCCAGCCGCTGGTCGAACACACGGAACGACAGGACTCAACACTCCTCGGGTTCAAACTGTGAAACGCATGCAGAGAAGGAAGCTCCTGTCACCCTGGAGGACAGTGGGGTGGACGCTTGATAGGTTGTAGGTTTTCTGGTTTTGAAGAAAATCGCCTGTGTGCGGACGGACGTGTGTGAGCGTGTTTGTAAGGGCCATCCTGGGAGCCAGCGACACCAGGTCGTTTCCAAAGTGACAGGTGTCGTTTCTGACCTGCGGCTCAGAGGGTTTCACTGCAGAAAACATTTAGACGCTTGTGGGGTGAAGCAGCCTGACTGTTCAGCTGCAGCCCTGACCTGACTTGTCACCGCATGTGGGCCGTCTCCTGGGGCCTGTTTGAGGCCCCACCAACCCCCCATCGCGCCTTACGGTGGACACAGATGTCCCCTCTTCTTCCCGGCCCGAGGCTCTGGGAGTCTGTGCAGGGAAGCGGAGCCCCAGGGCCCTTCTGAACCACGTCACAGGGCCCCGTCCGAGGCCAAAGCCCAGTGCCCACAGCTGGAGCCGAGGCAGGGCCAGCCAGGGCTCCCTCCCCAACGGGACGCACGTGGCCTGGCCTGGGCGAGCCTAGCGGCCCCGACCTCCCACACGCAGCAGGAAGGGCCCTCACAGAGAGGGGCGGGCTCTCCTAACAGCCAGAGCCGCTCCCCGAAGGGAGGCCCAGGAGGCGGCCTCCAAGTGACCGGCAGAAGCAGGAGTGGGGGGATGGCCGGGGGGCCTCTGCTGGAGTCAGCATGTGGGCCCTGCGGACGGATTCGGGTTTCCTTGGGTTGAGTCTGATGCCCGGCTCCGGCTGGAGGGTTTCCATCGATGGATCCCATTTTCTCTGTCGCAGTCTAGGTATTATGTGTTGTCTCCTATGCTTGGATTATAAACACTCGTCTGCAGCTGGTAGTCTTCTGGAAACACCTTCGGTGACGTCCAGGTAAAGCCCCTTCCCTGAGCCTGGACCGAGGGCCCTGTGGTCACTCAGCACCGACTAGCTCTTCCCTGCCCCGTCCCTGCATTTTCGCAAACTCTCCTCCTCCCCGGCCGAGAGCAAGCCCCGACACGGACACGGGCAGTGCGTGCGCCTCTGGCCTCTGAGCCGGTGTGGGTGGGCCCCCGCGGCCGGGCCGCCTGTCGAGCGGGTCTCTGCCTCCTCTTTGCTCTGGGGCCTTGGGCTAGTTGCTTCAGTTCCCTCAGCTGCAAAGCAGGGCCTGTCAGCTCCTTCCATAAGGGGCTATGACCGTTGGATGCAGTAAAGCACAGAGGCCCTCGGCAGAGCGTCTGGCCCAGGGAGTGACCTCAGCGCGGCGACTGCGGTCAGCTCCGTCCCAGCGGCGCCCGCACGCGGCAGGGCAGGTGCCCGTCCTGGAAGCCGCGAGGGGCAGGGGAGCTATTGCTGAGCTCTGATCTTGTCCCTGCTCTGATGGGCGGGGCCCCTTCCCCTCCCCGCGGCGCCCCTCTCACCACGCGGCAAACAGAGCCCTGGAGGCTGAGCGCTTGGGTCGCACATCCTCACGTCCTCGTGGGGCGTCCGGCCTTTAGGCCCTTCTGGGAGCCCCCCAGATCCTGCACCGGGGGCCGCGAGCAGCTGTGCCTCCAGCATCCCACCCCCGCCCCCAGGTTCGCTCCTGCGAGCGCTCGCAGGCAGGTGCACTTAAAAATAAGTCACGAAAGTGGCATTCGTTTGAAGCGTAAGAGATGTTGCTCAGAAAGAGGTTTTGCTCTTCCGTATAAAAGATGAGAAACAGCTACCTGGTTAAAGAACTTTTTTGGTCAGTCTTCTTTCAGGGGGCGGGAACGAGTGTCCTCTGTCCTTTCGGCGGGGCTCTCCGGGCTGAGCTTTCTCATTGATCTCTTTCCCTCGAGTGAATGGGCTCTACAGAGGCTGCAGAGAGATCTCCCCTAATCGTGGGCAGAACAGAATAGAAAGTGATTCTGGGGGTATCTTGGGACCTTAAGTGCCGCCGCTTGCTGACACTTCATTCCACAATACAAAGGGCCTTCTTCCTTTCTCCCGGGATGAAGGGTTTTCGTGAGTCAGGGACAGTGAGGGAGGAAGCAGGGCTTCCCACATTAAACTGGAAGGCCGCCCCTGGGTGTGGGGAGGGTCTTCGCCTGCCCCCTCGTCCTGGACTCCCCCAGAGTCTCCAACAAAGGAGGCTGGAGTCCCCTAGCCAGCTCGGTGGACAGAGTCATTATCTGTTTCCTCCTAACAAGTGTCTCTTGGGGAGAGACAAGGGGGCTTCCTGGGCCCTTGGGAAGACCCCTTCTCCACTGCCTGGTACCACACTTGATGCCCAGGAGGGGTGCCAGTGCTGGTCTGTGCAGGGCCTTGCCTGGGGGTCCCACATCCCAGCCGACTCTGGGGCTCCCATTGGGAGCCCACATCAAACCGTAGCATTCATCCCCCATTGAGGGTTTGGGTCAGAAAAGTGCCCGAGCCACAGCCCGTGAGGACAGGGGAGGCTGCCCCGGCGGGGAGTCGATGGACACCCACCCACAGTCGAACGGAGGATGGGTGAAAGAGCCCACAGCGGCCTCTCCAGCGGGGGTGGGTGATTCCCCGTGGTTCTGCGCTGTGGCCTGGTCTGCTGGGCTGGGGCAGGGCCACGGGGAGGCATAGCTTTTCCTTTTATTTCAGCGTGAGCTGTGTATACGGCCCTAAGAACACAGCCAATGGTCTGATCGGGGGCGACGAGCCCCAGATACCCCAGCACTCACAGCCATTTCAAGTCCAGCTGCACAGGGATCTTGGGGACCTTTCCGGGGTCCTGCGCTCTGCTGCCTGGGGTAGGCCAGGACCACCTTGCTGTCTCCCATGGGCTCCCTGTCCCCAGGGCACCTAGGTGCTCCACAGGGGGCTCTGGGCGCTCTCCCATCCCTCCTCTGAGCGCCTGGTTCACAGGTGCCGTCTACACCGGGGCCCTGACCAGGACGGGGCAAATGCCTGGCCCTGCTGGGCATTCACCCTGTGAGGAGCAGTGACCTTGAGCCTTTGACCCTATCACAGAGAACCAGGCAGGCTGGCTGCTGACAGCGCTGGGACTGGGGAGCCTGCGCCTCTTTTCATCTCCGTTGGATGGTATTCATGGTCCTGCGATGGTGAAACTCAGTGTGTACAGCAAGCTTTGTGTGCCTGAATCGGTACATTCACCTGACAGACTCAGTGCCTGTGAGGGGCACGTAATTCAGCACCTGTCCCCACGCCTCGGCAGGTCCAGGGACGGAGCCCCCGGGTCTGAGCTCTGGCTCCGCCCCTTCCTACCCATGCAGCCTCAGGCAGGGATGGCACCAAGCCCGCTCCTCTGGCCCCTCCTCCAATTGCTCCTCCCTCTCCTCCCCTTCCTCCCCTCCCCCTCCTCCTCCCCTCCTTCCCCTCCTCTCCTCCCCCCTTCCTCCTCCCCTCCCCTTCTTCCTCCTCCTCCCCCTCCTCCTCCCCCTCCCGCTCCTCCCCTCCTCCTCCCCCTCCTCCCCCTCCTCTCCCTCCTCCTCCTCATGGGGACCAGGACTGTGGGGACCTTGGGGGGTTGCTGGCAGCTGGGAGGTGTGTGTAGGCAGGTCCCACCTGTTCTATCTCTCCCTTGTGGGGACGACACTTCCCACAGAGGTGGCTCCCGAACTAGCCGTGTCTTCATGCCTTGATTTACACTCGGAGTGAATCCTGATGAACAGTCCTGAGTAGGGGGCCGGGGTCAAAGGCCCACCATGGTCTTCAGCGCAGGAGGCATCCAGGCGAAGGCTTGGCTTTATTTCCTGCTCTGTCACTTGCTGCTTCTGGGTATTACTGGTGCCCTCCTGTCCGTGAATGGGGACGATGACACCCCCAGGCCACGGTCAGGACCCGCCTGCTAGCCCATACCAGGCGTAGGTCCATGCCCACCTCTCTCCTCCCTCCCTCCTCCTCCTCCCTCCCCCCTTCCTCCCTCCCTCACCTCCTCCCTCCCTCCTCCTTTCCTCCCTCCCTCCCCTCTTCCCTTCCTCCCTCCCTCCTCCCTTCTCCCTCCCTCCCTCCCCCCTCCCTCCCCCCTCCTCCCTCCTCCCTCCCCTCCTCCCTCCCCTCTTCCCTCCCTCCCTCCCTCCTCCCTCCCTCCTCTCTCCCTCCCAACCTGGCTTCCTCTCCTCCCTCCCTCCCACCTCCCTCCCTCACCTCCTCCCCTCCCTCCCTCCCTTCCTCCCTCCCTCCCTCCCCCCTCCTCCCTCCTCCCTCCCCTTCTCCCTCCTCCCTCCCCTCTTCCCTCCCTCCCTCCCTCCTCCCTCCCTCCTCTCTCCCTCCCAACCTGGCTTCCTCTCCTCCCTCCCTCCCACCTCCCTCCCTCACCTCCTCCCCTCCCTCCCTCCCTCCCTCCCCCCCTCCTTCCTGGGTTTTCAAGCCAGGTCCAAGTCTGGTAAGTCTTGGTGAGTCACCAGGCTGGTGCTGGGCAGCCAGGCCGATGGGGCAGGGAGGGGCTCGGCGTGGCAGCTCCACACCCACCTCTTCCCAGCAGCTGTACCCGGGCCTCCGGGTTCTTTTGCATGTGGAGCTGAGGGTTACACACGTAGGCTCCGGTACCGGGGCTGGCTCTTTCCCGTGGTCCTGTCCATCCAAAGTCCATGCGGAGCCAGAGAATCCTGGAGAGGGCCTCAGGGATCATCTTCAGACCACCCTCCTCACTGAATGAAGGAGGAGACTGAGGCCTCTGGGGGCGGACTCTCACCCAGGTCCACACAGCAAGTTACAAAGACTTGTTCTAGGCCAGAGCTGGGCTTCTGCTCCAAGTGCTCAGCCGTCCAGGTGTCCAGGTGTCCGGGTGTGCAGGTGTCCGGGTGTCCAGGTGTCTGGGTGTCCAGGTGTCTGGGTGTTTGGGTGTCCGAGTGTCCAGGTGTCTGGGTGTTCGGGTGTCCAGGTGTTCAGGTATCCTGGTGTCCAGGTGTCCGAGTGTCCAGGTGTCCGGGTGTCCAGGTGTCTGGGTGTCCAGGTGTCCGGGTGTGCAGGTGTCCGGGTGTGCAGGTGTCTGGGTGTCCAGGTGTCTGGGTGTTCGGGTGTCCGAGTGTCCAGGTGTCTGGGTGTTCGGGTGTCCAGGTGTTCAGGTATCCTGGTGTCCAGGTGTCCAAGTGTCCAGGTGTCCGGGTGTCCAGGTGTCTGGGTGTCCGGGTGTCCAGGTGTCCAGGTGTCCGGGTGTGCAGGTGTCTGGGTGTCCAGGTGTCTGGGTGTTCAGGTGTCCGAGTGTCCAGGTGTCCGGATGTTCGGGTGTCCAGGTGTTCAGGTATCCGGGTGTCCAGGTGTCCGGGTGTCCAGGTGTCTGGGTGTTCAGGTGTCCGAGTGTCCAGGTGTCCGGATGTTCGGGTGTCCAGGTGTTCAGGTATCCGGGTGTCCAGGTGTCCGGGTGTCCGGGTGTCCAGGTGTCCGGGTGTCTGGGTGTCCAGGTGTCTGGGTGTTTGGGTGTCCAGGTGTCCGAGTGTCTAGATGTCCGGGTGTCCAGGTTGGACTGACCACCATCCCTTGAGCATCTGCCACAAGCCAGGCATTGTGCCCCATTCAGTTCATTTAGCAAAAATTTAAAGGGCGCTGCTCATTTCCAGGCACTGGGGATACAATCATGAGCATGACAGGTCGATCCCAGAGCTTCCAGCCTGAGGGAGGGACAGGGACAGGCACTCGTGAGAATCAGGTGGGCCACTGTAAATTCAGACGAGAACAATGAACAAAACTGGGCCCTGGTGGAGAAGGGGGGTGGTCAGGGTGGGCTTTAAGGAGAGCCTCTTTGAGCTGGTGATTCTGGTGTCCTGAGATTTACTTCTCTCCATGTACCTCCTTTCCCGTATACGGCACGGCGGCCTCTCAGGAGACTGAGGCTCGGAGGCGTTCGTTAACTTCCCCAGACCACACAGCTGGTTCATGGAGGAGCCGGAACTGGAGCCCTGCTCTGCCTGCCTCCAGAGTCCGCATTCTTCCCCCGTCTTTGATGGTCCCCTGGAATCAGTACAACCCTGCCCAAGTGTGCGTGGTCACATGGAGACCATTTGAGCATTGAAGACCCCAAGGCAAGGCCGCCTCGGCCTCCCGTTCTTGGGGAAGGGACGAGGTGGGCACGCCTTCCTCCCTCTTCTCTCGGGACTGGCCTCATGGGTCGTGAGACGGCACCAACCAAAGAGCAGCTTTTTTAGGTCACGTTGTCCCCAGCTCTTCCTGAAGGAGAGCAACCCTGCTCCCCCACGCACAGCAGGCTGATGTGCCGGACGGAGCCCCAGCTCCCAAATGCCGTTTTCATTTCCAGGGTTAGTCACTTTCGACTCCACCGGCTTCACTTGGGAAGCGCGTTCATTCATCGCAAAAGCCAGCCAGTCAGAGAAGCTGCACCCTGCCCTCTGCGTGCCACCTCATCTCCTGCCCTTCCTTGACAAGCGCCCGGCCGTCTGTGTGGTGTCCGTGGACCGGGGGGGCCTCATCCCCGCCCCCCACCCCGGGGCGCCCAGGCTGAGACCCTGCTGACCCTGCCGCTTTACAGACAACAGTTCTCCACGCAGGACTGTCTCCCAAACTGCAAATCTGTAACCAGCTCACTGTTAGCCTTTGCGGACAGATCAGTTGTAGCCTGGGCACGCGTGCACCTAAAATTTCCACTCAATTATAAGTTATGTCTAAACACCTCTGTGTGCATGAGAGCGAGTATAGATGGTGGGTGTCAGCCCGTGGCCGGCACTGGGCTGGAGGATGGAGTACAGAGACGTGAGGGCCTCCAGCTCTGCCCTCGGCCTGCTCGCAGACGGGGGAGGGATGATGCTCCGGACTATAATTCAAGGGGGACGGACTGACAACAAAGAGCTGCGGAGACCAGAATTCAGATATGGGGGAAGGGCCGAGAATTCAGATAGGAAGTGGAGACCAGGAGAAGGGTCCTGGGGGGCTCTCAAGAATTTACGAGCTCCCTGGCGTTGCTGAGTGTGTATCTTCTATGATAGGACACCTCTTGCTTGCGTTCACAGTCTCCACCCATCTCCCCTCACCCGGCCCCACGTGGATTGTTAGGGGGGCCTCTGGCCAGCACCCCCTGCCTCCTCACCCTCCCTCACGGCCCCACCCCACCTCCAGGGCTGCCGAGGAATCCAACAGACACACACACCTGACTTTGCCCTTGTCTGAGCCTTCAGCAGCCGCTCTCTGTCCTGCAGCGTGGCATCCGGGGCCTTCCGGGAGCTGTGCCAGCCCCCCGCCCAAGCTCCCTGCACCCACCCTGCCGCTCGGGCCGCCCCTCCTCGCCGCCGCCCTCTCCACCTCACCCTGCAGCCTCAGCTGCCCCAGGCGGGAGCCCCCCAGCCTCAGGTACACAGACCTGTCTTGCTGCACCTCTTGGGAATAACGTGCTCCTTGCTCGTGTGACCCTCCCTCTCTGGGGAGCTCTTTGGAACCTTTGAGGTTCCTGCTTCCCTGAGTGCTCCCCCTGCCTTATCCAACGACTGAGTGAATTATCTACCACTTCCACTGACCTTCCAGGTGTTCGCTGGGGAGGTCCCTCAGCTGAGCCTCCCCCTCCAAGAAGCCTTCTCTTTACAATGTGTTCAGTGGTCAGGGCCCTGTCACTGTCCCTGCAGAAGGCCTGCTGTGTGCTCTTTCTTACGTGTCCTCATATGTTCACAAAGGGCTCTCTTTCAGGTGCTCAGCCCAGGGCAGCCAGGTTCTTTCTCAGAACCGGCCAGTGAAGGGACAGGGCTTCCAGATCACAAAGGTGACCTAATGTCTGAGCACTGGTATAAACCAACAGCTGCAAGGTCCTGAGGCCACAGAGACGGGCCCCGGCCACGGCAGGACGCCCTTTGCACGGATTGCATGAGCGTCTGCGAGACGCAGGAGTGGCCCAAGGTGGCGCCTGCCTCAGTAACAGAAGTGAGGGTGGCTTATGGAGCCGTCCAGCCGGGGGGACCCAGCCGTGACCACCAACGAAGAAACGGCCTCCCTTGTGACCCCGAGCACACGCCGCAGAGACAGGGCAGGAAGCAGCTCTGTAGGTCAGTGAGCTGCGTCCTCAGGGCAGGGCGGCCAGCCCAGGACAGGCCGGCCGCTGGGCCCCACGCTGCACCCACAGCCGACGTCACGACGTGATCCCAGCATCCTTTCTAGATGAGCTCGGATGTCTTCCCAGAATTCCTCTCACAGAGCACTCGGCACCGGCCTCGCCTGGGGCCGCCCTGAGGGAGCCCCCCGCCAGCTCCTCAGCTGGTGCTTCTTCCTCCAGCAGCACCTCGATGCCCGGTGCCCGCTCCGTGTGGGCTCCGTGCTGCTGGGTAGCCTCGCAGGCCAGACCCACGGCCACGGTCGGCTGCCTCCACCGTCCCAGCCCCTCCTCTCAGCGGGCCCGACCCAGGTCCTCGCTCTGAAAACTGGTCCTGCAGGAAAGGGCTGAGGGCCTGAGTCCTGGACGCGGAGGACCTCAGGGGGGCCCCCGCCTGGGCCTGTGCTGGCCTATTTCATTCATCGGCGTTTTGATTAAGCTCCTAGTGTTGCGGGCGGGCTCCGGGGGGACAGCAGAGGCAGAAACCGAGGCAGACCGTGGCCGCGTAACTGCACAAATACCTGTAGGACTGCATGGGTAGGAAGTGCCACCGGGAGCCCAGGATGGACCCGGCTAACAGGGCGAGAGAGGCACCAAATGGCTGGATGAAGGGAAGAGCCTGGCAAGCTGAGGGAACAGCATGCACAGAGGCCGTGTGTCAGGAAGGAGAGCTGAAAGGAGGGTGCGAGGAGGGAACAGACCCACAGAAGGGCCGCAGAGAGGGAGGGCCGACCCCAGGGGCCCTCAGGCCCTGAGCAGACAGACAACTGGTCCTCATCTGCACAACAGAGAGCCCGGAGCAGAACCACGGCTCTGTGTCTGCAGCTCCTGGGACAGGGCCTCCCGCGTGACCTCAATGGGCAGTGAAGGCCCACAGGTGGGGAGTGGCGGGCCCCCCAGTGCTGAGCTGGGGGGTCAGGTGCAGGCTGGCCTGGTAACCGGGGGTCTTTGGCAGCCCCCGACTGAGTCCATGAAGTTACTGCTCTGGTCCTTCTTACAGGTATTTTATGCAGGAATTTTGTCTTCTATTTCTGCCCCCCACCCCCTTAATAGTTGGGGTAATAGTTCCCAAGCCCTTGAATAAGTTACAAGACTTAATACTGATTTGGTGCTTTCTTTCTTTAAGTATTATGAATGATTCATTGAAAACATTTGCATTAGCAGTTATCATTTATGGTAATCCTCTTTCGTGGTTTATACCTTTCAGATGGGGTCTGTAGTTCCCAAGCCTGTGGTTTTGTCTGTCGGCTGCCACCCTCACTGGCTGCCTTTCCCGTCCCTTGCTCCTCTGCAGTAGGTGCAGGGATGGAAATCCAGGTGTGAACTCTGCAATGTCATTCTCTCTCTAAGGAGCAGGCATCGGGGCCCCCCCGGCTGCGGCGCAGGCGCATGCCTCACCCAGCCCTGGGCGCCCCCCGGTGCGGGCAGAGAGAAACAGGCAACTGCCAGCCGCTGGAAACCTCCCTCGTTTTGCAACTCCCGACTTTCCATTCACTGGTTTGCATGTCTGACACCTCACTTGGCACATGATTTATTGCAGCTTTTAAATAGCCCCTTCTTTCTATTCCATTTGGAATAGGCAGACCAGCTTCTAGGTGCTTGCGCTGGGGGAGTTCCTGTGGGGGATGGTTTTGGGTTGGGGGCTTCCTGCTCCTGCAGCAGAGCCAAGGACCGTACTCAGGAACTGCCCTTGATCTGGCTGGAAACGGAAGAGATGAGGAAGTCTCCTGAGACCTGGCTGAAGGAGGCGGGTGTGCAGAGAAGCCTTTTAGTTTTGCCAACACCTTCAGGGACAGAAAAGCCTCAAAATTCTACCTGGATCACAGGCAAGGGAAAGGTTCTTCCATCCAAACAGACTGGAAAGGATTTTCCTTCCCAGATGGGTGGATCTGGATTCTGTTTAGAAAATACTTCCCTGGGAGGAATTTCTCTAATGTCCTTCCCTCCCCTCCCTCTGGAAGGTCTGGCCATCTCTGTAACCAAAATCCCTCTCGCTGTAGTTAAAGCCTTTTAGGGACCAGTTAAATTGGAATAAAGGATGGATATAACAAAACATGCAAATTTCCTTTCCTTTTAAAGAGAACTATGTCTCATGGATATTACCTGAATAAACTCATCAGTTTGTTATTGCCGTTCTGTGATTGTAATTGGGAAGGACGCTTGCAGAAATCCCTGTGAAAATCTTCCATGCTCTGTGTGGGGAGGGCAGGTCCTACCGGTTTCCTGTGGAACATTCTGGTTCCTATTGTTACCCTGTATTTATAGACTGGGCTCCACTAAGAGCCCACCTCCTTCTGTTGCTGGATGAAAGGCTATTTCATACAATTCCCCGGTAAAGGAGGAGGATCTGGCCATAGAAGTAGCGCAGGATCAGGGGACGAGAGGGGTAGAGCAGCTGACCCTCCCTAAAGGGACGCCCGTTGGCAACATCAGGGAGTTCCCTTTCCAGATCCCCCCAGAGGAGACAGGACTTGGACTCCTCTGCCTGCACCCCACTCCCAGTTCTGAGCCCCCATGGCCCACCTCCGTTGATGGTTACCCTCCACCTTCTGCTCTGGCTTACCTCTGCTTACCCGCCCCCCCGGGGCCCCGTGGAAGGATGCTTACGGACAGGATGTTCTTTGACGGTGGGTAGGTTTCTGAGAGGCTGGCACGGTGCCCGGAGGAATGCGAGTCAACCCTTGGAGTAGGTTTGGTTCTTCCTGCTGAATTCCTGCAAAGAGCAGAGGAGTTTAAATAATGCTCGGGCATCTTACACCCCATTCGTTTGGCAGCAGGGGACCCACCGTCACACAGCCCCGCACTTTAAGCCTTGGGAGAGGCACGGCGTTGCTCTCAGCTTATTTCCAAAATTCTCATCAGAGTGCCTGCTCCCTTTGGGGATTCGTCTGAAGGACAGGCAAGAGCCATCCGCTCTCACAGCCGCAGCTGGCCTCCTCCTCCTGTCTGCCTCGGCCCCCTTCCCAGGGCTCGGGGCTCTGTTTTTGTCTTCACGCTTGGGGTAGCTGTTTAATCAGCAGGGTCTAGGGCTTTTAGAAGTGCCAGCCCCCCGCTCTCCATTCAGAGGTCACGGGCAGACGGCTGTGGAGCCCCCCCTTGCACCAGCCACAGGAAGGGACAGACAGGGCCCTGCCCTGCCTGGACTCTCAGATTAAGCAAGTGTTCCTTTTTTTTTTTTTTCCAAATTGTGGTAAAAGGGACTCCTGGGTGGCTCAGTCATTAAGCAACTGCCTTCAGCTCAGGTCATGATCCCAGGGTCCTGGGATCGAGCCCTGCATCGGGCTCCCTGCTCAGCGGGAAGCCTGCTCCTCCCTCTCCCACTCCCCCTGCTTGTGTTCCCTCTCTCACTGTGTCTCTCTCTGTCAAATAAATAAAATCTTTAAAATAAAATAAAATAAAATAGTGGTAAAATACACAACTTAACATTTACCATCTTACCCATTTTAAGGGCTCACTTCAGGGGTACTAAACATTCACACTGTTGAACGACGACCGTCCCCGTCCGCCTCCCGAACGCTTCATCCTGCAAAACCGAAACTCCGTCCCCATCGAACACGAACTCCCCGTTCCTCCTGCCCCAGCCCTGGCGGCCACCACCTGCTTTCTGTCTCTGCGGGTCTGACGATTCTGAGTGCCTCATAGCATCATATAGTGTTTGTCTTTATTGTGACTGGTTATTTCACTCAGTGTAATGTCCTCGATGCTCATCCATGTTGTAGCACGTGGTGGAATTTCCTTCCTTCTCAAGGCTGAGCAATATCCCATGGTGAGTCTCTACTACATTTGGCTCATCCACGTATCCATCGATGGTAGGCCCCTGGGCTGCTGTTTCCACCTTTGGTTATTGTGAACAAAACTGCGGGGAGCACAGGGGTGCAAATATGTCTTCGAGATTTTGCTTTCAAGATGGAGCATCCTCAGCCTGGTGCCTCTGAACTCCCAGGAAGGATCTGCATCTGTCAATGCATCTTGTGGGGAGGGCAAATCCAGAGTCCTCGTCAGGTTTTCGGGGGACTAGGGTGCCAGAGGGCTCGTCTAGAATGTAACAATAGCAACACCTGCCCCAGACCCCCACGGACTGCACACCCGGAGCCCTCCAGCAGTGGGCACAGGGGTGCAGGAACTGGTCCTCCATGTCTGTCTGTCTGTGCCTTTTGCCACCTGGGTGATGCTTGGCAGCTCATTGACGTCTCAGGGATTCAGCCTTCCAATCTGTAGAATGACAACATCCTCCCAGAATGGTTCCGAAAATCAAGCTCACATAGCACAAGGGTAAGAAGAACGGTGTGACAGGCTGAATAATGGCCCCCCAAATGTCCAGGCATAGTCCCTGAAATCGGCAAATGTCACCTTAGCTGCAAAAGGGACTTGGCAGGTGGGGTCCCATTCAGGATCTTGAGACAGGGAGATAATGCTGGATTTTCCGGATGGACCCTAATCGTGGTCGTAAGTGTCCTTATGAAAGGGAGTCGGAGAGGAAGTGTGAGGTGTGAGAACTCCAGGAGGTTCGGTGACAGGAGAGGAAGTGCGCGGCGGGAGGGGCAGGAAAGGGCGCGGAGCTCGCCCCCACCCCCAGGAGCCAGCCCTGCCCACGGCCTTGGCTTCAGGCCAGTGAGGCTGATTTCAGACTTCTGACCTCCAGAACTGCCAGAGCAGCCCTTGCGTTGTTTTGGGTCATTGATTTTGTGCTAATTTGTCACAGCAGCAACGGAAAGCTGATACACACGGACTCTGGAGCCAGACGGCCTGGGTTTGGTCCAGGCTACCACTGCCCAGCTGCCCTGGACTCAGACCCGGGTGCCCTTGGGCAGGTCACTAACTCATCCTGCCTCAGTCTCCTCATCTTTAAGTTCGATAATCACAGGGCCCACCACATCGGGTTGTTTTGGGGATGACAGGAGTTGGGTTTGTGGAGCGTTGAGAGCCGTGCCGGCAACCTCGTGAGGACCGTGTACTGTTTGTCACGTAATTTCCTACGAAGCCTGGGCATGTGGCTGGCTGACGGAGCCCGGTGCCCAGAGCTGCCACGGCCTGCTGGGTGGCTCTGGGTGCCCTCGGCGCCTGCTGAGGGAGGCCGGGGTCCCCCGCTGTCCTGGTCACGGGGGCATGGGTGCCTGAAGGCGCCCCCAGCATCTGTTTCAGGGAGCACCCCGCACCCCACACGTGCGCATCTGTCTTGGAACGGAGACAAGAGTCAGGTGGGAAACTGCCTCTCAAAGGCGAGCAGGTTTCCTTTCCTTAGGGATTCTCAGAACCTTTAATAAGTGACTCTCCAGGAGGCATTCCCAAACATGGGCCCCTGGGCCCCCTTTTCATGGCAAGTGCCCTCAGAGCAAGTCTGGAAGCCTGGGGCAGCCACAGCAGGTGGGCGGAGGTAGGTGGGGCCGTCTGAGAGGGAGGGGCAGGGTCCTGTTGGCCTGACCTGGGAACAATCTAGAAAAGTATACACACCGCACCCCCAGACAGTCAGAAAGGATTATGGGCAGACCCCCATCTTCAGGGCCTGGGGCCAGCCTCGGTGGAAACTCCCAAGCCCCCACAGCTCAGCCCTCAGGCCGGAACTCCGCCAGCCCTACCCCCTGCCCCTCGGCCCCCTCTCAGGCTGAGAGCCGCACACACAGGCAGCTGTGGTCTGCCTACCAGAGCATAGCTGGGCAAGGGGCGTGCAGGACGCAGAAGCAGGCTCAGACGGGGAATTCGGGGTCCTGGATAGCCGAAGGGTGGCCTACAAGATGGGGAGGACATGGCTCCATGGACCAGAGGCGGTATGGAGCATGGCCCTCTATTTGGGGGACCCAGAGTGGGAGCCCCAGGGGTCTGGGTCCAGGGCAGTGTGAGGAGTGGGCACCGATCGTGAGGAAGGCCACGTCCTCCCCCAGGAGCCCAGGCCTCTGGCCAGATGGGGCCAGCGGGCAGGGTGGGCTGCCGACTAACGTGGCCTTCCCTGCCTGCAGCGTGACGTTCCTTTCCAGGGTGTCTTGCCAGGAGGGCTACGGGCCGGCCATGACATTGGCCTTGGGGGGTGGCCTTTGGAGGGAGCCCAGCGGGGCTTTGTTCACAGCCTCCTGGGCCTCAAGGCTCTCTCGGTGGAAGAGTGGAAGACAACAGGGAGGGAAGGGCTCGGGAGACCCATGTCCCTCTAAGAACGACCACGAAACGTCCCCATTGGACTCAGCGAGTAGCTTCCCCGGGACAGTTCTTCAGAAAAAATACTTTATTGGGTTTTCAGGATTACAAAAGCAGTATGAGCTTGTTTTCACACAAACGTGTTCTCGCTGTTACAGGGAAATAGCCAGTAGCTTCCCTGGTTCTCAGCCCGCGTCCCTGGCCAGCACCCACGGCGGGGGCCCGACGGCCCAGGGCTCGCGCCGCCTTCCTGGGCACGTCCATGTGCGCGGACAGGCACAGGGAGGTTTGGCTTCTGCGCGCTGCTGTCTGCTGTTTAGAAAAAAGAGGAATCACACTGTACCGTACCCACTACACAGCAGTTCTCACTTTTTATGTAATAATATATCAGGAATATTTCCGAAGTCGGCATCCGTAGGTCCACTTCGTCTTTAAAACCAGCTGCCGGGGGCGCCTGGGTGGCTCAGTTGGTTAAGCGACTGCCTTCGGCTCAGGTCATGATCCTGGAGTCCCGGGATCGAGTCCCGCATCGGGCTCCCTGCTCAGCAGAGTCTGCTTCTCCTTCTGACCCTCCCCCCTCTCATGTGCTCTCTCTCATTCTCTCTCTCAAATGAATAAATAAAATCTTTAAAAAAAAAAAATAAATAAATAAAAAATAAAACCAGCTGCCGGGAGGGAGTTCCACACGGCGGCTCGGAGACTTGGCCGTGTTCCTCTGATGCGCGTGCAGGTTGCTTCCACGCTGGCTTCCTTCTTCTTCTTCTTTTTAATTACTAGCAGTTGTTATTAGCAATTCTCTCTAAATACTCTGGTTTCTTTATCTTGTGCATACATGGTAAAAGATGATTTTGCCTCAGGACAATTACAGAAATGGTGAACAATTGAAATGTTTTCCTTTACAGTCACAATGACATCGTCCTAAGACCTTAACCTGTCCTGTTCTCAGAGGATCTCCCCCACTGGCGCGGTCACCGGGGTGGCCCACGCTTCCCGAGCCAGCCAGTGCGCGCTGCCCTGGTGCTGCCTGCCCCGAGGCCCCCTGTCCTCCGGGAGCCCCGCGGGAGCCCGGCGACCGGGCTCAGACAAGCAGGTGCAGGCCTCTGGGTCAGCGGCTCAGGCGGGGGCCAACTCTCTTAATAGATGAGAGTGCGGACTCTGGATTCGAATCCTGCCTCCATCACTCACCCGCTGTGCAGTCTTGGGGGGGCTGTGTAAACGGGGGGTTGCTGTGAGGCCCAGGATGGACCGAGCACCCCCTTCCACTGAACGGGACAGCTCCCCTGAGCGGAGGGTTCGGTAGTTCCCGAGCTGACAGGCGTGTCAGTCTGTTGGGGAAAAACTCTGCCACCCACCACGAACACCTGGTCCTGAGCTGGTTCCTCAGCTCCCCCAGCTGCTGAAAGATCCAGAATCTTCTTTGTTTTTAGCAAACATGCCCCCTGAGCCAGGGTGGAGGACCCCCTGCCCAGTAGTACGCAGGCCCAGTGAGGGCACCGCCACTCCGCAAGTGCTCGGCAGGATGGGTTCCTGCGTCAAAAGCAAATGGAAGCTATCAGAAACTCCCTGTACAGAAAACAGTCCTTCTCACCCCAGACGCAGTGGGTGCTCAGGAACCTTCTCACCCCCTGACCTGCCAGAGGCACCGGCTGCCCTGGCCTGCGTGGGCAAACCCCGGGGGCCACCCACCAAGAACCCTCGCAGAGCTTGGGACGGGACACGGCGCTCAGGATTGTCTGCCCGTCTGTGGAGCCTAGATCTGCTCCTTATTAACTGTGTGGCTTGAACAAGTTACTTAATCTCTCGCAGCCTCAGTTTCCCCATCTGTACAATGGGAACGATGACACCCATCCCGAGCCCTGCTCAGGGCTAAATGAGGTAATGCCTGAGCGCAGGGAGGCTGCAGTACGTGGTTCTTTTGTAGCGGGTGATGGAGATGGCCAGCACCCCGCTGCTCCCTCCCCACGTCCCCCGAAGTTGGGGTTAGCGCTCCAGACCTTCCCCGGCTGCTATTTGAGGATTGGTGCTGCGGCCGCATGGGGCTGGGGGAATCCCGGGGAGGGCACCCGACTCTGCCTGTGGAAGGAGAGACTTGATCTGGGTCCTCACGGGTGAGAGGAGCTCCCTGGGGAGGACGTTGACACGAGGGAACTGTTGGTACAGAACTCAGAGGGACACGAGTTCTGGGACCGTGAGTGACTCGGGTTGGCTGGAACGAGATGCCAGGGTGGCAGTTGGGCCACGTGGGGAAAGCCCCTTTGCCAAGTACAAGTGGGAGGTTGGATTGGATTCTGACCACTCCGGGGGTGCCACCGAAAGGCTCTCTCGGAAGGAAAGTGGCTCGGTCTGGTTTGCATTTTCCATCATTTGCTCTAACAGCAGTGAAGATGGACAATACCAGGCCGTGGCCACTCTAACCCAAGGATGGGCCCCCTTGCTCTTGCTTCAAGTAGAATTGGACACAAACTTCCACCCCACACAAGGACGTACCTGGTGTCTCTCCGAAGGTCTCTGGGGACCCTTGGGGACTTCCGTGTCTCTCTTGGCAGCTCCTCTTGTACCAGACTGCTGCCCCTGCTGAATTCTGCAGCCTGTCCTGCTCCTGGGGACCCCTGTGGGCCCTGGCCACCTCCCCAGCCCCTCCCCCATGATCAAGGCCTTGTCTGTGGCTCAGGAGCAAGGCCAGGGGATGATGTTGCTGGTGGCAGAAGCAATAACATGGCCTTGAACTCATCATGAGTGGGCTCTGTCCTCCCTCTGGCCCCAGGTGCTCTTTGGCTACCACTGACCCTCTCCCCTGACCCCCTAGCCTCCAGCTCTCCTGTTCATTTCTGGGGCAGGTAATGGAAGCCCAGTGTAGGTCTGCTCCGAACCACCCCAGCTGTGCCCAAAAGGAATCCTCTTCATTAGCAAACATGCCGGGGGTGCTCCTAACAAAGACGGTCTCTTCCCGATGGGGGCTCCGCCATCAGATCCAGGCACCTGAGGGGCTGAGTGCGATCAGGGAAGGCGACGGGAGCGTGTCTTGTGGAAATGAAAGCACCTGTCTTCCACAAAGGGAGACCAGTCTGGACTGCTAATCGCCACGTGGGGCTCCCAGAGTGCCGCAGACCCCAGCCTATTGTAATTGTGTACTGATTCTGTGCTCAGGGAAGACTCTTCGTAAAGAAGTGGCCTTGAACTTTCTTTATGAGAAACAAAGTAGAACTCAAACTGGCTGGTGCCTAACCTGGAGGGTTCTGCCTGGCAGGTTGGCAGGTGATAGGGGAGGGCCCTGGGAGACCGGTTTCGACTCCGTGGGCTTTAGTTTCTTCCTCTGCTCTGTGGGCATGCTATTGCTTCCTTATAGGGGATTGCGAGGTTGCGGTAAGACGGCATGTGCAGAATCACCTGTCTCAGCCTGCATTTGGGCTTCTGGGTAACGTGGACACACAGGAGCATTACTGTGGGCTGCATCCTGTGCCCCTAACCCACATCACTGTATTTGGAGATGGGGTCTTCGGGAGGTGATTAAGGTTAAATGAAGTCTTAGGAGTGGCCCAAGCGGATAGGACTGCCTTAGAAGAAGAGCAAGCGAGAGCAGTGTCCTCTCGGCCTCTGCCACGTGTGGGGGAGGGGGCGCTGGCGGGAGGCGGCTCTGGTCTGGGACCCCGGCCTCCGGGGCTGACTAACACAGACACGGACTCGACCCATGGGCCGTCCGTCTTCAGCGAGTGGTGACGAAGTGTCCGTGGCTCTGGTGGGTGTGGGCTGGTGGCCTCCCCGCCCCTGGATGCAGCCCCCCCCATGGCTTCTGGGCCCCCATCTGCTGCTGCCCTGGCTTATTTCCCACGTTGGCCTTCTTTCTTTCTTCTCTCAAACTCTCCCAGCCCCACCGTGCCGGGGGCCTCTGCACCTGCTGTCGCTGCCTGGGACGCGCGTCCTTGCAGGCTCACCTTTCCCAGGTGTGCTCCTCAGGGAGCTGCCTGGGCGGCCTGCCTGGCACAGCGCTCCTGCCCCTGAGCTGCTCTCGTCGCCTCTGCCCTGTCCTAGTCTCCTCCGACCAGGCACGGCACCCTGAAGTTCAGCGTTTACCTGTTTATTATCTATTTTTTCTCCACTAGAATGTGAACTCCCTAAGGAAAGAGGACTTGTCTCCTCGTTCCCGCTCTATCCCTAGAGCTTAGCGTGGAGGCTGTCACATAATAGGGACTCAACCCACATTGAATGAACGATGGAGCGAATGAATGAATGAATGAATGAACAAACCAACGACTGATCTGGGTAAAGTTTCACGCCCGAGCATCAGCATTTCTTGACCTAGACCCAAAGCACCTTGATGTCCAGCACGAGGCCTTATGCCTCATTGTCACTCGAGGCCAGCTGGTCCTGCTGATGGATTTCCAGCAGACATGTTGTCAGAGGCGTATGGGGCCTCCACGGAGAGCTAGGCTGGAGGGGCTGGTGAACAGTTGGCCTCCCAATGCTTTTCTCTACCCTTTTGACTGGAACAGCTCTGAATTTATCTGTTCCCCGTATTGGGCTTCTGTGAAAAGTCTCATTAGAAGAAATGGTTCCACAGCTAGGAGAAAACAGAAAATCACAAACAGACACCCCCCCGCGTTCCAGATGAAGAATCTGAGGACCAGAGAGGGACCGGGACTTGCCCACACATGGACAGTCAGTGGCAAAATGCTCATCCCCAGCGGTGTCATGGCCAGGGATCAAAGCATTCTTGTTTTGTGTGTGAAACATACTAGCTTTCTCAAACGCCATCACTGACTTTCATTCTCCGAGAATTGGGGACAGGAAAGGGTTTATGGTCACCACTGGTCCCCGGCAGTCCCAAACCAACCTCAGGCTCAGAGGTCCCCGTGGCTCTCATGCATGCCACGGGAGCCCGCGGGTAGACTCTGCTGGGCCGGGAGCCCCCGGGGGGCACAGGGCACAGCACTTTCCGATGGGGAGGGTTTCTTGGAAAGACACAGAGTTGGCTGGTGCACCCCCGGCCCACTGAGAGTCTCGGTGGCAGTGGAACTGTAGACTTCCTCGACAGCCCACGTACTTGCTGGCCTCGTCCAGAGGTACGTTTTGTATACCTCTGCTTTTCCCCCTTCCTCCGTTTCTTCAGCAGGCTCCATGGCACCTTCACTACCTAGAAATTTTATGTTAACCATCACTGCAAACCCAGACAGGCATTTCCTCCCTGGCAATCAGCGCTGTCCTTGGGGAAACCTAATTAGGTATTACAGGACCTGTGATGTTGTTTCCATGGAAACCCCCATAGGCATGGTGTACATGCATAATATATGCCCCAGGGTTTAAAAAATATATATTTTATATATAATTACTGGATTTTAAGAAAATCTTTAATTTTTTTCTTTCACTTTTTTTCTGCATATATTTTTTTAAATGATGAAAATTTTCTCTGGAGTTTTTCTCTCACAGAGAGAGAACAGTAGAGAACACAAGAGGCCTTTTCCACTTCCTCTCCTTTAATTTAAAAAAAAATTCATAGTTGCATGAGAATTGAAGTTTTTCAGGTTAGTCAGAAAATGTCTAAGCAGGATCGCCCCTAACAGCTGAGAACATTCTGATAAAAGATGTTGCTTATATAAAGAACCCGGAAGACCTCAGGCTTTCAAAATAGAACAGGGAAGCTGGCGAATCCAATGAATCAACTCCAAACTTATTTTGCCTAAAAGGGGAAAAAAAAAGGCTGGTTTCCTGTGTGCCTCCAAGAGAAAGGTAGGCGCTCTGCTCTCGGGGTGACTGGGGAGGCTCCAGGGTGGGCCCCTACCCACCTGTCCCAGCCTCGCCCCCCGCGTGGGCTCGAGGTGCCGTGCGCGCGTGCACCTGTCCTGAGGGGACCAGAGGGCCCCTGGGTGTTCGTTCTGGGAGCGGCGCAGGCTGGTCTGACTGAGGCCAGGCCCGGGCGGAAGGACCCGCGCTCCGCACCATGCGCCTCAGCTCCAGTGCGAGGGTTTCTGGAGAATTCATAAATAAGGGAAATTGGGGCTTTTTTTATACCTCTAATTGGCTGTTCAACGAAAGAATGCTCACACTGACCTCTTTGCTTGTTGCCAGCTGAATCAATTTACCCCCCGAATTTGCCAGCAAGACTCACGGCTCCCAAACTCCCTGCAGTTTGCCCCCGCCACACCCGACAAATTCTGTTTAGCCTTTGTTCTTTGAGTTTGTCTACCGGCTGACCTCCTCACATGTGAGGAGCACTTAGTGTGCAAAATAAGCAAACTGCTTGCAAACTCGCTTTTTTTTTTTTTTTTCAAAGATTCTACTTTATTTATTTGACAGAGAGAGAGATAGAGCAGGAACACAAGCAGGGGGAGTGGGAGAGGGAGAAGCAGGCCTTCCGCCGAGCAGGGAGCCCGATGCGGGGCTCGGTCCCAGGACCCTGGGACCATGACCTGAGCCGAAGGCAGACGCTTAACCGACTGAGCCACCCAGGCACCCCTATTTTATTTTTTTAAAGATTTTATTTATTTGACAGAGAGAGAGGGCGAGAGAGGGAACACAAGCAGGGGGAGTGGCAGGCGGAGGGAGAGGGAGAAGCAGGCTTCCCGCGGAGCAGGGAGCCCGATGCGGGGCTCCATCCCAGGACCCTGGGATCATGACCTGAGCTGAAGGCAGACGCTCAACGACTAAGCCACCCAGGTGCCCGCAAACTCGCTTTTTAAAGGCATCGAGTTATTCTCAGATCTATGAAATGAGGTGTCCCCAGGCTGGGAAAGCTGGGTGCCCTTGTCCTGGTCCCTCCCCAGATGGTCGCGCAGTTACGGAGCCAGACTGACCCGGCCGGACTGGGGAGCCATGCAGGAGCAGCAGGAGAATGTGGGGCGCAGCAGGCAAAGGACCCGGCTCTCCTGACACGCGGGTTCCGTAGTGCGTGAGCGAGGTTTGTTATGTGTTACTTTTGTTGCATACGAAGACACGCCCCAAATTAATGTCTTGAAACAAGCCTCGTTCCCTCATGATTGTGTGGGTCGGCAGTCTGGCCTGGCCTTCCCTGGGGCCATGCAGCCAGTGCTGCCTGCAGGCGGGGTGGCAGGGAAGACAGGGTGTCCAGTGCAGGCCCCGCTGCGCAGACCCTTCCCGACCCCTGCTACGCCCCACTGGCCAAAGCAAGGCACATGGCCGAGTTCAGAGTCCGGGGCTGAGAGACGGACGGCACCTCACGCTGGGAGGAGAGGCAAAGCGCTGTGTGAAGAAGCGAGCAAACAGGGTGGGGGGTCACTTGCACAAGCAGCCACGTGTGTGTGGGACAGGCCTCCCAGGCCCTGCCTCACCCCAGAAGCTTCCCGGATGCGCCCTCACCTGCCTCTCATGCTAGAGCTACCGGAGGCCACAGGCTGATTCCTGGATATGGGTCGGATTCGTATTTATGTCCCTGCCGTGTCCTCACCTGCTTGGTTCCTTCTTATCGAGGAATAACTGACAAATACAACTGGGTACATTCCAAGTCTGCACTGTGGAATGACCGCCACAGTCCGGCTCGTGGGCACATCCGTCCCCTGCATCGTTGCTTCCCCTGCGGGGGCTAGCACAGAACGGTTACTTCCTTAGCAAACCTCCAGGGCTGCACATGGGCCCCGAGTTTTTGCCTTGATGATGCCGTGACGGTGATGTGCACTCAGTCTATGGGTCCCTTCCTGGGCTGGGGACACGTGACATGGTCCTCCCCCATGGTGCGGGCGGCGGCTGGGGGCCAGCCGGACAGCCGACGGGCACTCTGTCCCCGCACAGCCATTGGCTTGTCACTTCCAGCGTGGCATTCAGATGTGACGCAAGGCACAGCACCAGTGCTGTGAGCTTGGCTGGGGTCGGCCAGGCTAAGCGGCCATGGTCGGTGGTCAGGGACCCCGCTGGAAGTCGAGGAGCATCGGTAGTCGGTTCTTAACAACCATTCTGTTGAACGGAGTTGAGCTGAGTTGACTTGGTTCTCCCTTCTCTCTAATTACAAGCTCCGTGAAGGGAAGTGTGGGATCGTTCTGTCACATTAAATCTCCCTCCTGAAGCTCCCAGGGTGATGCTCACAGGCTGAGAATCCTCCAGGTTCTCAGAACCACCAGCCGAGTGGCAGAAGGACCAGGTGTGGAGTCAGCTCAGGTCAGGGCCCTGCCCGAGGCAGGAGAGGCCACTGGGCCCTGCTCCTTCAGGCTGGCCAGACCCAAATGGCTGAGATCACTCTTGTAGGCTTAGGGGGCGGAAATTCCCAGCAACGGGGACAATGGGATGTGCCTTCTCCACGTGGGCAAGCCAGCGTTTGAGGGGCCGCGGTAGGAGGAAACTCACTGGTCAGCCCGGGCCTCCGAGGCGTCTGCTCTGTGACTGCCCAGAGCCGAGCTCTTGAGGGCTCCCTGGTGCCCCGTGCCCCAGGCCAGGCCCCCACATCCCGTTGGCGTGCTTACACCATCCTCAAACGGGCTGCTCCAGAGCCGGGGCTGCATGGCTGGGACCACACCACAGGGGAGGACGGTCCTTGGCTGGACTTGCTTCTCCCTTCCCCTCACCCTTCTGGCCCAGCGCTGCTTGAGGTCCCGGTTCCAGAGCAGCTCCAGAACTTTCTTTTTTTTTTTTTTTTTAAAGATTTTCATTTATTTATTTAACAGAGATAGAGAGAGAGCACAAGTAGGCAGAATGGCAGACAGAGGGAGAGGGAGAAGCAGGCTCCCTGCCGAGCAGGGAGCCTGATGCGGGGCTCGATCCCAGAACCCTGGGATCATGACCTGAGCCGAAGGCAGATGCTTAATCAACTGAGCCACTCAGGCGCCCTCCAGAACTTTCTAAGGCTTTGTTTATTTATTCCAGATTGGACCAGCCCCTGGGAACGGAGGGTGCCCTGCCCGTGGCTAAGGTGAACCGTTAGGTACTTCGTTGGTCACAGGCTTAGGAATGAGTTTTCCACAGGAATCCCCATTCCTGGGTGGCCGGCAAGGGGCTCTGGCCATCTGTCCTCTTTTTCACATGACACAGTCATCCAGCTACACAGCCCTCTAGCCGCCAAAGTGCCAGAGCCTGCCCACTGCACGCCAGCTACCCTCCCAGGCGCTGGAGAGAGGAGACGCGCTGGGGTCGGTCCTGGCGCTGGAGAGCTCATGCGCCAACACACAGGAAGTGGGAGGCGCCAAGCCAGAGGGTCTTCAGAGGAGACGGCAACTTGGGGGCCGACTGACCTGCTCCTCACTCCTCAGAGGAGGAGACTGAGCCCAAGAGGGCGCTCAGCCAGGGGTCTCCCACAGTAAGCAGCCGTGCCATTCACTAAACCCGCACTCACCAGCACTAGCTCGGCGTGTGGGCCGGGCCGGGTCCCGGAGGCGCCACAGGCAGCAGGGAGGACACGGCCCCTGTCGCTCAGGAGGCCGGCGGTGCTGGGGGCTCCCAGTCCGGAGACACTTTAGAGTCCGCTGGGGAGCTTGAAGAAACATCCCAATGCTGGCGCCTCAGCCGCAGGGATTCCGATCGGCTTGGTCTGCGTGGGCCCAGGTACGGGTATTTTCAACAAACTCTCCGAGTGGTTCTAGCATTCCGGGGGACAGACAGACAAGCAAAGTACGCACCGAGATCTGCAGCATGTGAGGGACACGCAGGAAGCAGGAAGTTGAGCGAGGACGCGGTGGGTGGGGGCTGCCCAAGGCGAGAGCCGCGGGGCTGCCCTGTGGCTCCGGTGGGCATTAGGGGGTCCTCATGTGGGACAGCAGTGGAGTCTCCTGGGACACAAGGGCCTGCCCTGGAGCCCCAGCCCCCCCACGCCCCACGGACACCCTGTTTATGAGTGCCCCAGGCCACTGTTAGAGTGGTCGGTAAAGCACACTTCCGCGTACTATCCGTATTTCTGGACCCCAACGCTAATCCCGTGAGATGGGCAGGCTCAAGATGAAGAGTTCGCTGGCAGAGAGGTGGAAACTGGCTCAGAGCAGCGTGTGAGCCGCCAAAGGGCACACAGCTAATAACTGGATGTGGCGACGCCCGTGGGGCTCACCCACCTCTGCTCACTGCCCCCACCCCCTCCTCCCACACCAGGAGACCCGGGGACCAGCACCTTCCTGCCAGGCTGGGCCCGTGATGTGCCGTCTCCTGTAACATGGAGAGCACACAGTCTCCCTCCCCGCGGGGGACTCAGAGAGGTCTGTGCCTCGGCATCGTCGCTTGGGTTCCTGCCCACAGCGAACCCGGTTACTATAGTAACCCGATGCACTTCTTTATTATAGGGTGCACGGTTTTCGTTTCCTATTTGAAGAGTCTGGCCAGCAGTCACGTTGCCATGGCTTGGCCTGTCGGTGGCAGTTAGGAGCAGAGGGGACCCACCGAGCAGCCATTTAGGGCTTTTCTGTGTCTGCAGATGGTGGAAGGCTGTGTCTGGACCACCCCCCGCCCCTGGCTCAGCTGCACTGGGGACGGCGGGAGGGGAGTCCTGGCTGGGTGCGGGGCTGGGTACCTTCTCCTGGCTAGGGATCACACCTTCCTCATGAGAGCCACTGGGCCCCATTGGACCCACAGTGCCTCCTAGTTCCCCTTGTGGAACAGCTCAGAGCTGCTTTGTTCAGCCTCGACTCCTCAGGTGGGACCTCCTTGAGGACAAGGCCTGGCCCCCCTGTGGGCCCCAGCAGCAGCCAGGGCCAGCCACGCAGCAGGTGCTCACCCTCATGGTGTGGCCGCAGGGGTCTCAGAGGCAAGGAGGGCGAGTGCCGCCAGGCGGCCCTGAGCCCGGCCACCCGTGGTGCTAACGGTAATCACAGCAAGGGCTTCCTGGCAGCCAGGCGGGCTTCTGACCCCGTGCACACAGACCCAGAGCAGCCTCACGGAGCCGGCCGGCGGCGGGGGTAGCCTGAGGTACACAGAGGTTCGCTAACGTACCCCGATCACAGAGCTGGTTCGCCTTGGGGTCGGGATCCTGACCCAGGGCCCCCACCGTGGACACTCTGCTGCCTTGTGTGGGGCCAAAGTGCGGCCGGGCACACGGACCCCTTCTCCGCAGGGGGAGAGAAGCTGCGCAGCCCCCGGGGTCGCTCGGGTGGGGAGCACCGCTGTTCACCTCCACGCCCCCCGCCAGGGCCCCGCAGGGGCGCAGGGCCAGTTTTAGCAGGACCGGCGGCTCCTCCTCCTGCTCGCGGGACAGCCAGCTCGGGGCACCTTCAGGCAGGAAGGGGCGCGGGAAGCAGTCTGGAGAGGCCAGCAGGGCCCCGAGCGCACAGGCCAGGCCTCCCCTGGGGGCCCCGAGGTGAGCCCCGGCCGCTCTAACGGGCTCTCTGCTCCCGCCAGCTCTTCGTGATCGACAACGGCGCGGACGACTGGCGGATCGCCATGACCTACGAGCGCATCCTGCACATCAGCCTGGAGATGCTGGTGTGCGCCATCCACCCCATCCCCGGCGAGTACAAGTTCTTCTGGACGGCCCGCCTGGCCTTCTCGTACACGCCGTCGCGGGCGGAGGCCGACGTGGACATCATCCTGTCCATCCCCATGTTCCTGCGCTTGTACTTGATCGCGCGCGTCATGCTTCTACACAGCAAGCTCTTCACCGACGCCTCGTCCCGCAGCATCGGCGCGCTCAACAAGATCAACTTCAACACCCGCTTCGTCATGAAGACCCTCATGACCATCTGCCCGGGCACCGTGCTGCTGGTGTTCAGCATCTCGCTGTGGATCATCGCCGCCTGGACCGTGCGCGTCTGCGAAAGGTAGGCCTGCGCGCGGGCGCTCCCGGCGGCTGGGGGGCGGGGCGGGGCGCACGTGCTCCCGGAGGCTGGCGGCCGGCAGGTGCGCCTGGGGAGGGGCCGGGAGGGGCCCAGCGGGCCAGGTGAGCGGGGAGCCGCGCGCACGACGCGTCCGTTTCCTGCGTACACCGGCGAGCGCCCGCGTTCTGGGCCTTCTTCCCTCGCCCTTTCTCGCGCACAGCGCTTTGCGGTTCTGTATTAGCGCTCCCTCTGGGACGGTAACGACGCTCGCTAGCATTTTCAAGGTTTGGGGAAGTCCTGCAGTGAGGAAACTGGTTTAATTTTGTTTAGTCCAGATATTCTCAAAAGGATTCACCCCAAAACCCTTTTCTTTGTACACTATTGATGCCTCGCTACCCACCGTGTGGTCCACACACCAGCAGCAGCAGCATCGCTGGGAACTTGTTAGCATGTGGAACCTCAGGCGTCATCCCAGAGCTACTAAGTAGAATTTGCATGTTAACAGGTTCACCTGATGATTTGCATGCACCTAAAGTTTTGAGAAGCACGGTATGGCAGGAACAGACTTTGGGAAACACAATTTCAGGAGCTGGTGCTGGGCAAGCAGGAGGATGTGGCCTCATACAGAGCCACCTGTAACGCAGAGCGCCGGCCCCTCTGACAGGCCCTCCCTGAGGCTCGAGGGCTGCACAAGGCCACCTTCCTCCACCTTCACCCCCAAGCTGCCCTTGAGGACTCCTGTCCCTTTCCAGCTAGCCCTGGATATTCATTTTAATCTGATTTCCCATGTGGAGTCTGAACACGTCTGTTAGAAAGCTGGATTCTCTCCCTAAGTTGCTGTGAGGCCTCCGGCAAGTCACTTAACCTCTCTGGGCCTCAGTGTCCTTGTTTTAAAATGAGGATCTCTCGAGAAGGAAGGAAGAGAAGTCCACTTGAGATGTGGGGAGGCCCGGGCAAGCACCCTGGGCAGTTTGCACGGACCTGGCAGTCCCCCTCAATTTGCTGATAGCTGTGTCGCCAATCTTCCAGGCACCGCTGTCCCAGCAGAGACAAAGCGGGAGACACAAGGGTGGAGGAGAGTTAGCTAAAAACGTCTCACGTGGGTACGTCGAGCCAGACCTCCCCCCTATTTGGAGATGTTCTGTTTGTGGATATTTGGCCAGCAGACACACAGTCAGACCAAGAGGGCTTTCTTCTGCAGCCGCAAAGGCCCCCAAGCATGACAGTGTCAGTCCCTGCGAGCCAGTGCCAGGTGGGGAGACATTTCTTGTGGGCAAAGCCCCAGGGACACGTGATGCCCACCTCCTCGGAACCCTGCCTTGTGGCGGCTGGCACCATAGCATCTGCTGGGGGGGGGACGCTTCGTGAGAGTTTCCCGGGGCGCAGACACTCTCTCTGCAGTCAGGAAAGCTGGTGCTTGGGTTCCAGCCCTAAATCCCTTGACATACTCCGGGCTGAGCAACATTGCGCCGGCCACTGTACCTCTCTGGGCCTCGGTTCTGTCACCTGCAAGCTGGGGTCGTAATCCCTACTTTCCAGGGTTTGTTGTTGGAGAGGAACGAGGCAGCGTGCGGGCCTGCCCACTGCAGCACAGTGCTAGTGGAAATCAACCGTCTTGATGGAGAGCTTCTGGTAACTCTTGGGAGTTCCGTGGCTGCTTTGTAGAATGAGAGCCAGCCAGTTCCTACCACAGGTAGGCCCCTGCCTTCCTGTTCCCCTTCCTAATCGATCGGAGCCGAGTCTTCCAACCACTGTGATTGAATTTGCAAAGCCCTTTCCGGTGTCTGAAACCTTCCGCGTCCTCACGTCAACCCCGCTTGGCGTGTGTGCTCACGCCATGGTTCGGACAAACACTTGTGCTGAACGCAGAGCAAAGTATCTGCAAGTGAGGTTCATTGTTTATTCAACCTGCCACAAGGTGGTGACTATTTTTTACCCGAAAATAAGCATGCTTCCGAGTGTACAGTTTGCAAAGTACTCTGTTGCCTTTTATTTGGCGTTGAAGGGCCCGCCAAGGCTTCTGAGCTGAGCCTGGGTCGGCTGGCCCCCCACAGCCCGCGGCAGGGCTGACAGGGCCGCAGTCCCACGAAAGGCACAGAGAAACAACGAGCCAGTCCCAGGCCTCGTGCCTGTCCCCCCGCTCCCGTGGAAAGCCCTTCGACCAAACAGTCTCTGTCCAGATGGAACCCGAGGACATCACAGCCTCGGTGTGTGTCATGGTCACGCCTGTGTTCCCCGGCTCGCCCGCCGGGCCTGTGACATGCTTCTGCGGGTCCCCTCTGTTGCCTTCCATAGGCCTGTGGTGGAGGCGCTGCGACCGTCCCCACGTCAGAGCTGTGGGAGCGGACAGCAAGCAGCGGCCCGAGTCGCAGGGCTGGGAAGTGCGGAGGCAGAGTGTGAACTTGGTGCGTGTGCGTCGTCCTCCCGCCCGCACACCTCCCCCCCCCCCCCGCCCCGCGCTGATGCTCGAACTCACAAGGACGCTGTGGCCTGGACTGTCCTGGGGGCTCCCGGCCCGAGAGTCTCAGGGCCGCTCAGGCTGGCACTTAGATCCCAGGGCCCTGCTGTCTGTGCCCTTGACCTTGATCACTGTCCTTGGCGCTGACTTCATGGTAAATTCACACACAGCCGCCGTGCGCCACCTGCAAGCCCACTCTGGACCGCTCGCCTTCCTGCAGCTGGGGCTGCTGGTGGCCACGGAGCCGCTCCCCGGAACTGCCCAGGCTGAAGGGAGTGGCCTCGGCCAGGTCAAGGGCCCTGCCCCGGGCCACGAGCATCCAGGACCTGTCGGTGTGGGAGCGTCAAGGCTCAGGCCCCTCGCCTCCTGCAGGATGGTCCCCACAGGGCCCTCCCAGCTCCAGGGGCCCTCTGACTGCCTGGCCCTTCACCTTCCTCTCCGCCCTACCCGCCCCCCCCCCCCCCCCCAGGGGCTGATGCTGAGAACTGCCCCAATAAAGCTCCCGCGTGAGACTCTTTCTCAGGAGCCTGGCCTTCGGAGCTGTGAAAACACGTATAAATAAGCATGTTTTCTGCTGTTCAGGGAAGCACTGCTCTTTCAGTGACCAAGCAGTTTCTTTCAGAATCCAGTGTAGACGATCACTGTCCTTGCCCAGCGCCCAGCACTAGGGAAGGCGGGAAGAGCCCTGACACGGGAGCCATTCAAGCACAGACTGGACGGAAACTGGACACGGGTCGTGCTGGCGGCCAGCAGCAGCAGGCCAGGCAAGATGGCCTTGATGTGGCTCAGCTGACCGGAGGATGAGTCTGGCACCTCAGTCGGCAGAGAGGGAACGTGACAGGCTCTAGAATACTCCTGCCTGCTGATGCCCAGAGCGGAGCTTGTCCACATTCCGGGCGCCTTTCATCAGCCTGGCCTTATCTGGTTGTATACACACACTTCTGAAGTTGCTATGGAGACCCCTCTTCAGCGAGACGCATTGTAAAAGGCATTTCTCATATCTTCGGTTGGCTTTTATGTGACAGTAAAGGTTTTTCACGTTTCCCCCTTCTGAGGAAGAAGGGGCTAGCAATCACGCAGCACTGTGTGCTCTGGGGGGGCAGCTCCCGGTTGCCAGGACGGCCCTGACAACACAGACTTGTTTTCCTTGGACACCCCAGAGCGGCCTTACATCACCGGCTGTGGGCCTGACAGTTGTGGGCCTCCGCGTTCTCTGGGATTCTCCTGGCCACGTGCCCGCCTCCCACGGCCGCCCAGAGCCCATCGGAGGAAGCTCCTCATTAAACACCGTGTCGTGCGAGCGGGCTGTGGAGAGCCCTGTGTTCGGGCCACAGGCTGCAGAAATGGGCTTTCCTGGCTGCCCTCCGCAGGGGCCAGCTCCCGGGAATGTTTACCTCCCCGCAGGAGGCACAAAGGCCTCGCAGAACACAGATACAGCAAACTGTCTTGTGAGCCCAAGCCAGGTTTTGTAAACCACCTCCAGCCTCTTGAACGGAATCCCTTTGGACTTTCCCTCCTGAGGCTCCAAGCTCTGCACACAGCCAGCCTGTCAACAGGTCTTCGGCGGTGACAGTGTGAGTTTTCATCTAGTTCCACATATTCGTATTTTCATGGGAAACCGGATTCTGGAGGCCCTGCCCCCGGAACTGAAGGAAAACAGCTACGGGCCCCTTCTTTCTCTTGTTTGGAGCCACCCTTCCCATTGCAAGAGATCAAGAGAGGTTTTCTTCCTCCACCCCCACTGCCCGCGTCCGGGCGGCACCAGCCAGAAGCCAGGAAGTGAGAAGAGCCCCCTCCTCCGCATGTCCTTCCCACAAACTCCTACCGCCTCTGGCAGGGGACCTCAGCTCCGAGAACCGAGTAGGGACACAGAGCGGGACCCACAGCGTGGGGTTGACACAAGCCCCCAGGCCGAGTCCTCATGGGCCGGGCAGAGCTGAGAGCAGGGCTGTGGCTTCTCGTGGGCCCCTCTGGGTGGAGGCACAACGGCTGGTGTGGAGTGCGCCCCAAGCCCCGCTGGGGCGATGGGAAGACGCGATCAGGGCTTCTAGTCATAGTTACTGTTCTTATAGAACTTAAGATTTCAATCCAGAAAAAGGTGTATATTTATTTATTTATTTGAGAGAGCATGTGTGTGTGAGCAGGGGTAAGGGCAGAGGGAGGGGGGAGACAGGCAGATTCCCCACTGAGCCTGGAGCCACAGGAGGGGCTCGATGAGGGGCAATCTCACGACCCTGAGATCATGACCTGAGCCAAAATCAAGAGTCAGATGCTCAACCAACTGAGCCACGCAGGCACTCCTACAAAACTGAAGCTTTTAAGTATTTAATAAGCAAGTAGATAGTAATACATGTGTGCAACTAGTAATAAGTATACATAGAGCAGAGGAGGGTACATGCTCAAAATCTTGGTACTAATAGGAGTGCATGGTTTCAGAAGCTTGCAAACCACTGCTTTGGGGTATCGGAGGACTAGTTAGTGAGGACGAGAAAGTACCCGCCACATTGGATGAAGCCTGCCCTCTAGCTGAAGGAAGAAGTCAGTAGCCCTGGGGGCAGGGGGGAGCCCAAGGAGTGCGGGTCTGGGCAGATTCCCCTAAGGGCACAGTGTGTTTCCGGCAGAGCGTGGGGTGGGGGTGGGGGGAGATCCTCCCCGAGGCCCTGGAACCAGACCGGCTAATTAAGAAAGAGGAGAGTAATTGTAGATGCAGGAGAATGTTTCATCACGAGAGCCATGGGGCGGGGAGAGCAGCCCAAGAAGGCTCTTAGGCTCCCTAACGGTGCAGGAGGCTGTGATTTCTGCCCCGGGGACAAGGCAGCAGACATGAAAGGGAACTGTGTTTGCTTCACAGAAGCACAGAGTGCCAGAAAACGAAAACTATTTTAGCACAAAGAAGACTCACATTGGAGGTACTGAATTTTTAAAACATGGAATGTGGAGGACGCACTTAGAAGTTCTTTCAGAATGTGGAACAGAACATAGAGATGAGAGGTGGATGATAGGTCAGAACTAGAGGCTCCAGAATCAAGGGTAAGCCTGAGAACTAGAGCTATTTTGGAGGAAGAAACCAGGATAATCTGGATAACAGCATAATCAAAGACATACACCAAGAAAACTTTTCTAGAACTGGCAGCCCAGGGGTGGTGGGGAGGTTAAGATTAGGCAGATGGAAACAGCTGTTCTCAGTCATAACAGGGATGCAAAGCCATACCTAGACATATCCTAATAGACTCTTTTTCTGGAAAATTTACTGAATCTAAAGGTTAAGCAATCCTAGGACACCCGGGCAGCACAGAACAGAACTTCCTCAGGAACCCTAAATTGCAGACATTAGCGTCATTCTTGTGGGAAACAAGAACAAAAGTCATCCTTGGAGTTTTGTGGGCTCAGGAGGTAAACAAGCTGCATGTTTTGGGGAATGAATCACAATTAAGGTCTTAATGCAATGGTGTGAAAGAAAGACAGGTGGGCAGCACTGAAGCCAGGTAAAAGTGAAATCCAGGTACATTTGACCATGACTGCAAAACCAAACTCTGACATCAAACAAAAAGTGGGTTCTGGAAAGAATAGATGTGTGATAAAAGATTCCATAACAATTAGAGAGTTGCAAACTCCCAGATTAAAAGGTTGAGAGAAGGCTAAGAAGGATTAGTAAAAGCATGCTAAAATCATCATCTTAGGTAGAAGAGAATGTTAAAAGCCCTATCATCCAATTTTAATAATTAGAGAAATATAGTTTAAATCATTTTTTAAACCTAAAGGTAACCACAGGTAGAATTTTTGAAGTGTGACAATAGGATAGCAATAGCATCAGCCAAGTATTATTTCACTTAACCTGCACCCCAGCTCCGTGAGGTGTGGGGGCCACTGTGATCTCCACACCCACCCCCGGGAGGAAGCTGAGGCAGGGAGAGGTTAAAGCGGCACGCCAAGCCCCAGAGCTGGGGAGTGGCAGACCCGAGACCCCAGAACCCTGCCGCGAGCCCCACTTTTCACTACCTTGAGAATACGCACTCTCCACATCCCTGGGGGAGACACACACACAACGGCAGAGACAGAAAGACAAAAGAAGTAGGAAGAATTGAAAAACACAGATGAGAAAAAACAAACTTACAATTTATAACAGTCAACATAATTAAGTTTCCCTCCCCTGTTAGAAGGCAGTGTCTCTTAGGATGGGATTTAAAAGCAAAATTTGATTTCATGCTGTTTACAGAAGAGGTTCCTAAAGCGGAAAGACCTTGAAAAATAAATGAATAACAGAGATTTATTAGGGAAGTACAAACCAAAGGGCAATTGAATAGAAGTCCTCATTTTAAACCAACTTGAATTCAAAGCAAAAAACATTGAATGGTCTAGAAGGACCATTTAATATGGATAAAAGTACCATACACAGTAAACTGTGAACTTTTGTGCAAAAATAAACAAGGAGATTGAGACCTGAATTATTAACTATTTTAATAATTGAAAAATATTGAACTTTGTAGCCCATAAACAAATAATACATCTTCTTTTTAAGCATTCATGGAACATTTACAAAAAATCGATCAACTTCTTGGCCACACGTTTCAAAATACCAGAAAAAACCTTCAGACATATTTTCTAACCATGAGGCCATAAAAATTCAATTAAAAGAAAACTTTAGGGGAACTTTTAAAGCAGTCTCCTCTGCTACAACCTGGCCAAGAAAGAATTGTTCAAAACCACCGTTAAAGACTATTTTAAAAATTACAGCGATGACTCTGTGTATCCAAACTCACAGTGTGACCAAAGTTGTATGCCCAGGAAAATATCCTCAAAGTTTTTTATTTAAAAAAATGAAGCATGAAAATAAATAGAATAAATGGAAATTCACTAGGAGAACAAAACCTCGGGAGAACAAATTATAAGACAGCAGTTAATAAGGTGAAAGACAGAATTCATACATCCAAATGATATCAGCTTCTAATAAATTTAATCAAGATAATGCTAGAAAACACAAAATTAGGAATTTTATGGGGGAGTAAGTACGGATTCTGAGGATGTTTTAATAAATAAATGAGAGTAGTTTCACTTGTTTTGAAAGAGAAGACCATTGAGGGGGACTTTGCTGGATAGTTTTGTATTATAAAACCAGGGAGCCTGGGTGGCTCAGTCGTTAAGCGTCTGCCTTCAGCTCAGGTCATGGTCCCAGGGTCCTGGGATCGAGCCCCGCATCGGGCTCCCTGCTCGGTGGGAAGCCTGCTTCTCCCTCTCCCACTCCCCCTGCTTTTGTTCCCTCTCTTGCTGGGTGTCTCTCTGTCAAATAATAAAAAAAAATCTTGAAAAAAAAAAGTATTCTAAAACTAAAGTAATTAAGTCCCTGCGGCATTACTGAAAAATCAGTAATGAGAGATCAATGAAACCTAATGGAAAACCCCAAAATAAGCCCTAGTTTGTAAGAACCCAGTGATGAGAAGGAAAACCAATTAGGAAGCCATAGGTTCTCCAGTAAATGTTAACAGGGAGATTGGAGATTAGATACCTGGATGAAAAATCAGATCAGAGCCTGCCTCTCACCAGCTACCGACAAAATTCCAGGTGCATTAAAGAGTCAGATGTGAAAGAAGAAGCCATGAGCAAGCTCCAGAAAACAAAGTGAACATTTCATCAATCCTGCAATGGGAAGAATGTAAAATCTCAGAAGACACATGAAGGAGACTGTTGTATCTGCTTACATCATAGGTACAATTTTAGATTTCTGTCATCCAAAAAATACACACTTATTTTAAAAGCGAATGTTATACTAGGGAAAATATTTGCAGCAAACATGACAAGAAGTAAATATCCCTGTTATGCAAAGCAGTCTCAAAAGCCAATCAGAGAAATTCAACTCAGTTAAAAAAAAAAAAAGGCTAAACATAACACTGGAACACCACGTTGGAAGAAACACAGACGTCCAGCCTCACCAGTCACGGAACCACAGATGAAGACTACATGGAGAGTGACGGCTTCTCCTCTGGAATTGACACAGATGTGAATGAGGGTGATGCATGCTGGAGAAAGCTGTTCTTGCTGGGGGGGGGTGGGTCGTCCCTCCGCAGGAGGGCACAAGGAGAAGCCGTCTGGGGAAGACAGTCGGACAGCAGGTCTTGGGGGCCTTCACGAGTTTGCAACTTCAACCAGTAATTCCTTCCAGGACGCTGTTGTAATGGGATAATCGATTGATGTCAGGATTCTTCAGCATGCTGCCCTCCCCAATAGTGGAGAATCAGAAACCACATAAATGGCCCGGGATTTGAGCAGTTAATCAAATAATAGCACATCCATCCTATGTGCAATTAGGCAACAGTGTCAAAATCAGCCTTTTGAAGCCCATAGGCAGGAAAATAGTCATGGTATAGTATTTGAAAAAGGAGGACAAAAATAGTATTATATAGGGTGTTGCCAATTTAAAATCGATACCAGGGGTGCCTGGGTGGTTCAGTTGGTTAAGCGTCTGCCTTCGGCTCAGGTCATGATCCCAGGGTCCTGGGATCGAGCCCCACATCGGGCTCCCTGCTTGGTGGGAAGCCAGCTTCTCCCTCTCCCACTCCCCCTACTCTCTCTCTCTTGCTGTCTCTGTCAAATAAATATATAAAATCTTTAAAAAAAACAAATAAAATCGATACCAGATGCATAGAAAATGCTTGGAAACATTGCGTTTTCTCTGTGGGATGTTACGTGTGATTTCCCCATTACATTCCATTGTATTTTCTGCAATGAAAACGCATGACTTTATGTGCTTTTGTCTCTTTTTTTAATGGAAAGAGGTAGCAGTGGCTTTTTTCTCCCTCCACAAAACCCCTCTTCATCTTGCACAGGAACTCATGTTTTATGTCAACAGAGCTTGGAAAGTAAGCTTGCATGGCTCGGGTTTACATACAATTTTTCTCAGAAGAGAGTGAAGTTCCTTCCGAAGGCTCCCTTCCCGCCTGACAGCCAGCGGCCTCAGTGGGCAGGGCGGCCTCCGTGAACCGGCGAGTCCTCCTTCCCCGGGTGGGTGTGGCGCTTACAGCCCCTCCGTGGCCGGGGACGTTCCTGGGAGGACCTAGAGCCGGTGTTCGGGCAGGTGGAGTCTGCAGGTGAGCTGTGACCCGACGCTCGGCCCCAGGGGCTCCTCAGCACGGGCTGGGGGCCGGCGGGACTCAGAGGCCCGCCAGTGTGGACAGGTGGTTCCCTTGGGGAGGAGCTGCTGCGGGAGCGCGGACAGGTGGGGGCCGGGGGGCGGGGTCTGCACGGGGCGGGGCGGGGAGCGCGGACAGGTGGGGGCCGGAGGGGCACGGGGCCGAGCGGCGAGCGAGGACAGGTGGGGGCCGGAGGGGCACAGGGCCGAGCGGCGAGCGCGGACAGGTGGGGGCCGGGGGGCGGGGTCTGCACGGGGCGGGGCGGGGAGCGCGGACAGGTGGGGGCCGGAGGGGCACGGGGCCGAGCGGCGAGCGAGGACAGGTGGGGGCCGGAGGGGCACAGGGCCGAGCGGCGAGCGCGGACAGGTGGGGGCCGGGGGCGGGGTCTGCACGGGGCGGGGCGGGGAGCGCGGACAGGTGGGGCCGGGGGGCGGGGTCTGCACGGGGCGGGACGGGGAGCGCGGACAGGTGGGGGCCGGAGGGGCACGGGGCGGGGCGGGGAGCGCGGACAGGTGGGGGCCGGGGGGCGGGGTCTGCACGGGGCGGGGCGGGGAGCGCGGACAGGTGGGGGCCGGGGGGCGGGGTCTGCACGGGGCGGGGCGGGGAGCGCGGACAGGTGGGGCCGGGGGGCGGGGTCTCCGCGCGCTGCGGGATTCAGGATCCACGGTGAGGTGGCGCCGCGCCCGCGGACAGTCACCAGTGACTTGGGGCTGGGGCTCTGCTTCAGGGCTGCTCCCCTTTCCCGGCCCTAGCAACCCACCCTCTGGTGTCAGGGGTTCGTCGGACGTGTTTCCCCATCTTTACTCCTCTACAGCCCACTTTCTCTTTCTCGGGGACTCGTGATTCAGCAAGTCTTTCCTCTTCGACATTTGCAGTGATTTTGTGCTCTTTGACATTTAAGCATGAAACGGTTCATTTGTGATCAGTGTATTTGTGCTTTTATATTAAATAATAATAAGTTACTTATATATTAACGAATGACATCTCTTAGGAGAGTGAAGATTTGGGGAAATGACGAATGTCTGTAAAGTCAGCATTCCGAAGTACCGAGTTTGGGACGCGGGTGCGAAGTGAACTCCCCTTGCCCATCTTTCCAGTCAAGTCAATCCCCAAATTACTCCAGCCTAGGTCATGCTACACCCTGGGTTTCCCTAACCTCTCTCTGCCGGGAAGGGTTAGGGCCTGTCTGGGACAGGATTTCGCCTCAGGAAGACCAGTCTAAGCACCAGCCTTCTTTCTTCAGCTGGGCAGGACATCCAGCCCTCCTCCACCGGGGATCTGAGAGAGACGAAGCCCTACAGAAATGGGCTGGAACGACCATCTTCCCAGTTCTGCCACGGGTACACAGCTGTGCAGTGCTGCGTGGGTTGGAGGGAAGGTGCTGGGCTCTTACAGGGATGCCTAAGGGCCTCGGGCTTCATTGTTCCTCCTGGGGCCCGTGGGGGAGGCAACAGGGCCACAAGTCCTCGAGTGAGCGAAGGTGAGAAAAGGGAGGGGCTCCTGGAGGCCACGTCAGCCAGGGCTATGTGTGGGCTGGCATTAGTCAAGACAGGAAAACCACATTCTGTCAGCTTTTCCACTTTGGGGTGTTTTGTTTGTCCCTGGTGACCCCATTGTGCCCTGCATCTCTAGGGCAGGCTCCCACCAGCACGGGACGGGGCCCTCACCCACAGGCCTTCTCCAAGTGTTCGATGGCCCAGGATGGGTCCTTGTGCTCTCCCCACCACCCTGGGCTTCTGTCCCCTGCACACCACCACCCACGTGGTGTGGAGCCCTGCAGTCCGGGCTCCCACCACCGCCGCTGCTGGGGGATATTTTCATGGGATTTTTCTCCCTCCATTAATGCAGACTCCCCCATCCCCTGAGACTTGGCCACAGGCCCCCAGATGCTGAGCGGGGAAGGAATACAGGCACTCCAAACGGCACCTCACTGAGCACTCCCCGCACACACTCCCCTCTACCTGGATCCCTACCCCCCCCACCCCCCCCACCCCCACCGCCTAAGCATTTAGGAGCAACCACATCCGGTGAGAATCCCCAAGCCCTAACACACCAGGTCATGCTGTTCTCCCAAGAGGCTCAGGGGAGCTGCCTGCCAGCAAGGCCCCTGCGGGCTGGCCCAGACGAGCGGGTATGGGTCCGCCGGGCTTGGCACCCCCACAAAAGAGGGGGCACAAAGCCTAGTTAGCAAGACTCCTTTGGAAATTTTAAACATGTTTCAGCTGAGCCAACAGACACACAGCAGTGGGAGAGCACAGAGGCTGAGTCCCTGAACTCAGGGCAAAAGACAGCCTGGCTCCTGGTTGTACACGTACTTGGGCAGAGTCAGCTTCTCCTGAACACGCCTGGGACGAGAGGCTCACCACTTCAAAAGACAGCTCTGACCTCATAGTATCTTCCTAATATGAGTTAAAATTAAACTCCTTGTAGTTTGTGACTTGGGTCCTAACTCTGTTTTTTATATCAACACAAAAGAAAGTCGAGCAACACAGGTTGGTGGTTAAGCCATCGCCATCTGGGCAGATTTGGGCTTGGGCCTTGCTTGGGCTGAGTCTTCGTGGCGGGAGACCCTGTGGGCAAGCCGGCCTCAGGACATCTGGAGAAGGGGATAATTCGCAGAAAGCCCCTAGCAGGGGTAAAGCGTTTAGCACAGTGTGAGCCTCCAGGGAAGCCGGCCAGTATTCCCTCTTCCACAGGAGGCCCTAGATATTTGAGAACCTGTCTCATCTTCTTGAAACAAATGGTCTCTGCTCCTCGGACGGGTCCTCACAGGACTCTGTTCTGATCAGACTGCTGTCTCCTGCTCATCCTCCTCCTTGGTCATCTGTGTCCCCACAAGGTGGGGGCCCCAGACTGAATCCAGTTCCCCTAGTGTTACGCAACCTCCCTTATTCTTTTAAAGCTTTTATTTATTTGAGAGAGAAAGAGAGAGAGCATGAGCCGGGGGAGGGGCAGAGAGGGAGAGGGAGACGCAGGCTCCCCGCCGAGCAGGGAGCCCGATGCGGGACTCCGTCCCAGGACTCCGGGATCATGACCTGAGCCGAAGGCAGACACTTAACTGACCGAGCCACCCAGGCACCCCATTATTCTCCCTTTAATGCAGTGTGAGAGCGGCCAGTGGGAAGGGCCCAGGCCCCCAGGGCAGGCACACTGGCTGGGAATTGTGGAGGGAGCCCCAGGGCGGCACGGCTCTGCTCAGGGTTGGCACCTTTGAGAGCACCGTCACCCAGCGTGGCCCATCACCTAACAGGAGCCACGGCTGAGGCGAACGCCGGGAGGCCGACGAGCCGTGTGGGGACCAGGGGGGGCTCTCACTGTCCAGACGGTCGTGTCCTGCTCCCAGCTTTAGCAAGGGGTGGGGTCGAGCCTGGGGGTCCATCTCTCTGCCTCGGTTCTCCCTCTGATAAAAGCAGTAATTTATCCGGCCAAGGGCCTGAGCACTGGGTGTCGGGCTCTCCTCCCCGGCTCTCTGGACCACCCTTCCAGTTTGTCCTCTGCCAGCTCTGCTTCCTGGATCGGGGCCGCTGCATCCTCCACCATCCCTGGCACCGTGCCTGCGCCCAGAGAACCCATCCACCACTCTCAAATGCACCGTGCCCCCCAAGCCCCTCCCCTGAGTGGCGATGCTCTATTAGGAATAGTTCGCTAAATAATAACGTTATTAATCATATCGAGTCCAACTATTCACCAGGCACTGTGTTAGGAGTTAAATACACCTCAGAAAACAAGACAGGACTTTTCCCTCACAGAGAGTCTACCTGGGAAAACTGGTAGCAAGAAACAAGCCATTTCAAATCTCTGCTGCATACGGCGAAAGAGTTAAACACAAGGTTGCAATGACTTTTTGGGGTAAGCAATGGGGTTGGAGAACAATCCTACTCAGCTGAGACCCGCTTGGAAGGTTGTTCTAGGGAGGGTATGTGCCCCTGAGAGCTAAGGAGCCATTTACAGACATAGGGGGTAAGCTTTCCAAGAGGGAGCGGTATGTACAAAGGCCCTGCGCTGGTGAAGAGCATGGAGTGTGGAGTCACCTGAAGGACAGACGGACAGGCATGTGACTGTGGCAGGGCCTGGGCCACAGAGGGGGCAGGAGACCCATGGCGGGGGCCCTAGGCTGTGTTAAGGGGTCAAAGCCAAGTGCTGTGGGGAGCCTCTGAAGATGTTTAGCTAGAAGGTAAGATAATCTGGTTCATCCTAGGAGTACCGCTGTGGCACGTCTAGGGAGGGAACACGGGCAGAGGGGAAGAAGCAGCCGGGGCGATGAGCCAGGCAGCCATGGCAGTGAGCGAGGAGGGGGGGCACGCGAGAGCTCACTCCTCCTGAGTGCGTCACGCGGAATCACACACATTTTCTCGTGTGCTGCGTGTCCCGGACATCAAGTCTCTGTTCAGTATTGTCATGGTGCCTCTAATTTCTCTCTGCCTGTCTGTGTGTGTCTTCTTTTTCTCAGGAGCTTTCCCAGTTAGTGCTAGCTTTTGGCTGCAAAGGACAGGAAATCCAAAATAATAGTAGCTTAAACAAAATAGAAGTTTCTTTGTTATGCAAAAGAAGCCTGGACAGGGTCAGTCCAGAGCAGGTAGGGTGCTCCAGAGCATCAGGGACCCAGGCTCCTTCTCTCTTATTGCCCTGCCAGCCTTGGGTCATGGTTTCTTCCTCAGAGTTCACAAAGGCTGCTTCCCATTTACCCTCTACCCTGAAGGAGGGAGGAAGGGGCAAAATCAGATGTGTTTTCTCTTTAAAGACATTTCCTGGAAGTAGTAACACACGTCATTTTCATTCGCCTTCATTGGTCAGTTCCCCAGATGGAAAAATGTAGTCTGTATTATGGGTAGCTGATGCTCGTTCCTGGGTTCTTTTACTGGTGAAGAAGGGGGGAAGGGCTGTTGGGCCATAAGTATCTCTTAGGCTCGAAACCGTTCACCATCCCTGCATCCATGCCCAGCTCCCTCCAGCTCTCTTCAGGCATCAAACCCCTCGGTTCTTACTCTGTAATATCCCTCAAATGCGTCTTTTCCTGCCACCTCCTGGGACTGTCCTGTTACCCCTAGAACCTTCCATTGCTCCCTCTCGGAGATTGGTCCCTATTCCCCGCTTCAGCATCAGGGCCCTGGGCAGTCCGGCCCTCATCCACCCCTGATAATACCGGTGGGGTTCACTTTCAGTAACATTCACTATGATCACAACACCACCTCACATTTCTAAATGTAAGGTTCACTGCGCACAGAATTGGAGGCAGGGGTACCAAAGTCAGAAAGCCCAGACTCACAGCCTGGCTTAACCATGGACCCAGCTGGGGGGCCGTGGGCAAGTCACTTCCCCTCCGTTAAGTAAGACAAGTGCCTAGGCCTGTAGCTGGATCCTGACAAGCAGGGGGCCTTTCTGTCCCTGGGTCTCATTCTTCTGATCTGTAGCCCCCCTCCAGGGGTGGGTTATGAAGCTCAAACAAGAGGAGGTGTAAAAGCCGGGGAGACCATAAATCCAGGGTCATGCTCTTCTGCTTCCCAGCGGCCCTGGGAGGGAAGCAGAGTCCCCATTCAGGGGATTAGGGCCTGGCAGCTCATCCGGGCTCTGTGACCCGTCCTGTCCCCTGACTTGCAGTGCAGTGGAGACCTGGGACCCTGGGTTCTGACTGCCTGCTGCAGGGTTCTCAGGGTGTTGGTTAAATTGGAGGGTGGTCTTATGTGTCTGTGTTGGGGTCAAGGGAGAAAGAGCAAAATGTGCAAAGAAAATGTAAGGGGTTTTTTTTGTTTTTTTTTTTTTCAGTTTGGGCTATGAAGTCACTTTATAGTTTGTCCGAGGGCACGCTCCCTGGGACCTAGACAGAGATTGTGATTGGTACTTTTGAAACGCTGGTTTTTTGTGGGAAGCCACTTTCTGTTAGCAGGTGCAGGTGATGTGGCTCATTGCCTTGAATGCCACATGTTGGTTTGGTGGGTGGGGGGGATTGTTGGAGACTGGCTAGACATTTTTTGAGAAAGTGTATGTCAGAATTAATAAAGTAAACACTTATATTGTCAAACTTACAGAGTTAAGTAAATGTGAGTGTAGTTAACTGGATAGAGCTTTATAATTATTTTGTCAAACTTAACACATGAAAACCGCTCCCACTTAGTTACCAGCATCCTTAATTTGTTTTGTTCCTGTTTATAATTTAAACTGTGGGTTTTATTTAGGGATAAATGTGTCCTGAGGCTTTTCATTAGTTTAGAAATTAGACAGTACCCTCCCGAGGTTGCCAGACTGTCTCTGTGGCCGAATCGGGCCGAGTGCCAAGGCTGTGGGCCCGGGACCTGGAGCCGAGGGGGGACGGGGCCGTCATTGCTAGCTGCTGGCTTCTCACACACAGCATCCCATTTAATGCTCGCAGGAACCTTCCGTAGTGTTTTCTCCGCATCTGTCGTGTGTCCCAGATGGAAGGCAGGCCCAGGGCCGTGCAGGGCCTTGCTCACCATTGTGTGAGGTTGCTCTCTTGCTTGCTCTTCCCCAGCAGAAGGTGAGTGTGTAGGAAAGTGTCCACAGAGTGCCCAGCGCTTGCAGGAGGAGAGGGAGGAAGGAAAGCGATCCCGTTGTTCACAGCAGGTGCCGGCTCCTGCCCGGAGAGGGCTGTCGTCCGGCAGGCCGCCCTCCGGGTCCCTTGGCTGCTGGGCACCCCCAGCCTGGCCCTCCCTGACCCATGCAAGGCCCAGGGCCGCTGGAGCTAACGAGCGAACAAACCTGCGTTTGGGGGGGCGGGTGACGGCAATGGCAGTGGAGACCCTTGTTTGTTGTGTTTCCTGGAGAGTCTGTGCGGAATCATGCCAGTGCTCAGGGTGCGTTTCTTAAAATCACCCGCCAGGTGCACACGGAAGCCGATAGGTGCGTGTTCGCGGTAGGAACCATCGCCGTCAGCAGCCCGGCACTCATCGTGACCGCGCGGATCCAAAACTAACTAAAGGAGGCCCTTCCTCCATGCCTGCGTCTCCGCTGCCTCGTTCCAGAGCCGGCTTCTCCTCCCCGCCCTGCGGCTTCCTGGCGCTTGGGCTGCCTGGCTTCGATTCTGCTCCCGGGGCTCTGGGCGCCACCTGCTCGCACGCTCCCTCCTCTGCGGGTTTGTCCCGAGAAGGGTCGGAGGTGGGGCGTCCCTCCCAGGCGCTGTTTGTTGCCTGGCAACGCACAGAGCATCTTCAGTGACGCTGCTTCCCGTAAAGCAGAGCGGGGCCGGGCGCGGGGATGAAGGCGCGGGGCCTCGCTGGGCCACAGCGGGGAGGACAGTAGCAGCAGCCGGGCTGGCCCGCTCCCCCACTCCTGCCCGCTGCAGGAATCTCATGTGTTGGGGTGGGGAAGGTCTCAGCGAGGGGCCGGCAGAGGCTCCATGCAGCTTGCAGCTCCTTGCAGGGGTCTGGGGGAAGTTGGGTCAAGGCTGGTTCCACCTGACAGCATCGTCCTCCCCACGCATCTGTGGTGAAGACGCCTGGCGTCTGTGTGTGTGTGTGGTTGGTCCCGAGAGCTCCCCAGAGCAGGACGGGCGGGGGCAGAGTGTGATCAAAGGGACCCCCACCTTAGAGCTGGAAGGGCTCTGGAGCTCCCTTGGCCAAATTCCCCGATTTTGTGGATAAGGAAACCCAGGCCCAGGGGAGAGAAGTGATGCCCAGCGGCCCACAGCAAGTTGGAGAGAGTCTGAGCCCCCAGCTGAGGGTCTTCCTCCTGGGCCGACCCCTGGCATACGTGGTTGGTGCCCCGGGCGGAAGGAGGCGGCGGTGGTGAGGGCACTGGGCCTCCCAGGCCCTCCCAGCCTCCACCTCTTCACCGGAAATGACCGAGGTTTGCCGTGCTGGAGGTAACCCCAAGACTCAGTGACTCCCGGGGACGCAGATAACCCAACAGGCAAAGCGCCTCCTGCCAGATCCTCGCCGTGAGTCCATGTCTTTCCCTCCTGAGAGAGTCCTGGGCCTCTGGGCTAACGTTCCCCAGGAGAAGCCCACTCTGCGGGCGGAGACGCTCCGCACAGACACTCGTCGGCAAGCCTCCTGGGAATCTGTGTCTTCCCAAGCATGGCCCCTTACGGCAGCCAGGGTCAGAGCCGCAGCTCTTTGTCCTGTGTGGCCACTGGGCTGAGAAAGCGCTCTCTGAGCTGGAGGACCCCATGGCGAGACCCCCTCAGTTCACAGATGAGCAGATGGGTGACAAGGGGGTGACCTGACGCCATGCCCTTCAGGCCCTCTTGTCGTGCCCCTTGCTCTCCTCCAGCAAGAACATCTCAGCTCAAGAGGCCGAAAACATGCACCCGGACACTGAGGGCAGTCGTGCCCCAGCTGCATCCCTTCGTCGTGCTCCCAAAGCCGCAGAGATGAGCGGGGGAGGCGCAGCCCAGACGCGAGCCTCTCCGTCCAAAGGCTGCTCTCCGAGGTCTGGGGCGCGCCGGCTCTGGAGATTTACAAGTTCCTCCAGCAAGAAAGCCTCCCTCGGCTGGGGCAGTTGGATGTGTGCTAGCTATCTCCGTTCCTTTCTGCACACAGATGGAGCTTCAGAATCCGAATTGTTTCCTATGTGTTCCAGAACCTTCCGTCTAATCATGTCAGCCAAGGTCTGGGTTGTTTGGCTGTGGCACAGGGGGGCCTGGACCGGCCCCTGAGACCCAGCCTCCCCCAGACTCGTCACTCTTCCGGCCGGAGCCCACCCCCAGAAGCCCAAGGGCAGGTTCCACCTGCATGCCCAGGCCTGTGGGAAGGTCAGAGACAGCCGCACTCCACGTGCAGGCAGCTCATAGCCAGGCAGAATCCTGCAGCCCCGTCCCCCTCCTCTTGGGTACCCGCGTTTCTCTGTGGCAGGGGAGGCTGTCCAAGCAGCGCTCCCACACCCTGACCTGGAAGCCCCACTGCCCTGGGAAACAGAAGCAAGAGAACTTCTTCCCAGGGCATTTCTTCATCCTTCTCCTCGTTCTTGGTCCCCAGGTGGCCCCCACCTCCCTCCCACACTAACACTGGCCAGGCAAGACTGCAGCTCTGTGCCCTCCTCAACATTTGCTCGCCTGGGGCGCTCCCTGCCTTTAATTTTCTTGGGAAAGCATAACTGAGAGGAGAAAGACACCCTTCTTTCCTTTGAGTCTCCAACCAGGACCACCGCCTACGCGGCATTGCCCTCCAGGGGGCAGCATTCACATTGAAGTCTCCATGAATGGCACTCCCTGGAGTTGCACAGTGCACAGCCCACACTCCTGAACAGGGCAGCCCTGGCTCTGGTTTGCTCCCTTGTGAGGCCAGCTCATTGCAATACAGATCCAGGACCAGGTACCCACGAAAGGCAAACTTGCCAGCAGTCTCTCCAGTTAACCTCTCTGGGCCTCCAGTGCCTCAAAGGCATGATATGGTCGAAGATGGGGCTGTGGAATCGGCCAAAGCCAAGCTCACACTTAGGCTCCGCCATGTGGTAGATGTTTTATTCTGTGCAAGTTCCCTAATATGACTGAGCCTGAGTTTCCAATTCAAGAAAACAGGAAATGACGATACGAATCTCGTTATCGTGAAGATTAACTGAGATAATGCACATAAAGGTTGGCCCATGTTGCACCTGGCCCGCACTTGACAAATGGTAATGATTATTGTTATCTTGTAAAATGGAGCTACATCTCCAGGCCTACCTACTGCACAGAGTGTCCCAGAAATAAAACGAGATGAGAAACAGACCATCTCTAAGGTCTTGGAGGAAATGCTTTGCAAGAATCAACCACTGGGGGCGCCTGAGTGGCTCAGACGGTTAAGTGTCTGCCTTCGGCTCAGGTCATGCATGATCCCAGGGTCCTTGGATCGAGTCCCGCATCGGGCTCCCTGCTCCTTGGGAGCCTGCTTCTCCCTCTGCTTCTCTCTCTCTCTCTGTCTCTCATGAATAAATAAATATATAAAATCTTAAAAAAAAAAAAAAAAGGATCAACCACTGGGATTCTTGTCTCTGTATATGAAAAACTAAGAACTTTGCTTCCGAGTCAGCCCTGTGACTGATGGTGGATGTTGGGAAAAGTCTCAACCAGGAGCAAAACAGCTCACGTGTGGCAGACCGGGTAGGCGGTGCTGAATGAAAACCAGGGGGAGCAGCTGTGAGAGAAAGCAGAGGCCCACAGAGGGGAGGGAAGTGAGACTGGGTTTAAACGTCCCCCCCCAACCCTGCCCTCGCGGGCTGGCCCAGGGCCATGCAGAAGGGCGAGCCCAGGAGCAAGCACACCAATAGATCCCGTGGTGGGAGGTGACACAGAGGAAAAGAGAAAGGATGAGGTAGAAGACAGAGCACAGAGGCTCCAGAAGGAACAAGGAGGAGGGAGGGAAGCATGGCCTGGGGTGCAGGCGACCCACCATGCAGGCCAGAGGTGCCCACGGCTCGTGGGCTCCGCTCATCGGAGCCCCGGGCTGGTGACTGTGAGAGCACCTCTTTGTCCACCCTGCCTCTCCTCCACCTGGAGGCCCCTCCCCGCCTCCCCCTGCTCGTCCTGAGTGGTGTGCATGCCCTGGCTCAGAGAGTCCATGCCAGGTGCACCCATACCACTCCTGGGCACTCGTGTCTCAAGTGCAACCTGGCCTTTTTGCTTTCGTGCTGCTTGGTGTCGGCCTCCTTCCCGGGAATGTAAGTTCTATGAAGTAGGTGCAAGTCCGGCACGTAGTAGGACTCATTCATAGCTGTTGACAAATTAATGCATTCATTAAGCCCCAGACACGTGCCAGGCCCTGAGCAGGGCCTTATAATTTACTCTCAGCAGGACCCCCGGGAGAGGTTCATTTTACAGAGGGAAAGGTAGAGGTGTGGAGGGCCCTGTGCCTCACCCGGGCCATGTAGCTACCAGCTGGTAGGGCTGGCTTGTGCGCCCCATGCCCTCTCCCGCACACCACCTCCAGATACTGTGGAAGACACGCTTCGTATGCTACAGTGCTTCTCCCAAACATATTGTTTTTCTCCAATTTCATGCAATTTTATGAAACATTTCCAAATCAGGAAACATGGAAATATTTTTTAATAAGAAGAAAGAAAACATTGCAAATAGAGAAACTGACTCAGAAGGAGTTGCCAGATGAGCCATCTGGCTTTTAATTTAATAACCACTCAGAGAGGCTGACAGTGCTCCCCGTCTTGAAGAAAGCGGCCTGTGGAAGTAAGAGTGCCTCCATTTGCAAACTGGAGAAGTTGGGCAAACATCTCAGCAGAACAAAGGCAGGAAGAGACCCAAGAGAAGAGAAATCCCCCCCAGGAAAGCTGAGCTTGGCGTTGTGGCTCAGCCTTCCCACCAGGGCCTGGCAAGAGAGGTTGCATCCAGATGTGTGACACCAGCCCCACGTCCTGAGTCTTCCACATTCGGCAAAGTCTGCGGAGAAAACTGCCAGAGGAGACGTGCATGTCAGCACACCTGCGAGGAAGGTCCACACCAGGCTGTGTCTGCAAAAGGGCCACAAGCCTCGTCCGCTCCGTGGCGCGTCGCAGCCGCTTTGTCGGAGTTGTCGTGCTTCTCGGTGGTGGTGGGCTTCTCCACTTTTAGAAATAATTGGAGACCTGTACCCATGCTCTGGGAGCCGGAAACAAAAGATTAGACTTGCCTTGGAAAGATCCGGAGCTATTGCCTTGACCAGGTAGAAGGACGCACCTTTCCTTTCCTAAATTCAAAGCCAGCTCTTCAAAATAGGCCACCGGCCCTAGCGATAGAGCAGAGTGATCTGTGTGAGGGCTGGTGGGCTCCAGGCAGCCTGGGTCCCCCAAAGCCATTCATTTCACGCTTCAGGATGTTTATAAGGGAAACGGTTTTTTTCCTAAAGATTTTATTTATTTATTTGACAGAGAGAGACACAGCGAGAGAGAGAGAGAGCACAAACGGGGGGAGTGGGAGAGGGGCTGGGGGGAGTGGGAGAGGGAGAAGCAGGCTTCCCGCTGAGCAGGGAGCCCGATGTGGGGCTCGATCCCAGGACCCTGGGATCATGACCCGAGCCGAAGGCAGACGCTTAAAGACGCTTAACGACTGAGCCACCCAGGCGCCCCTAAGGGAAATTGGTTTTAAGAAAAGAAAGAACTTTATTTTTTTCCTTTGCTTTGATGTGAATTCACCTGCAGCCACAACGACGGCCCATCAGCCTCTCGCTGCTCGGCTGGCTTCCCTAGTGGGTGGCTCTCCCACCCCGAGAGCATGTCTCAGAGCCTCCGAATCCGGCTCACAGAACATCGTCAGGATGCGGCAGCGATTCCCCCGAAGCTGGAATCACACCCCCAGGCTTCTGAGGGCGCTGCACCGTTAGCTGATGGTCCTGGCCGTCTGGACAAAGGCAGAGGCAGGGGCAGGAGTGAAACCCAGAGCTCACCAGAGACAGCCTCCTGGGAGCGGCCGCTGCGTGTCAGGTGCAGAGCCTCCCGGCCACCGTCCCACTGGCAGGGCCTGAGCGGGTGCTCTGCTGCCTCGCCCCACCCCGCCCCTGCTCACTGCGGGATTAGCCCTTCGCTCACTTCTCTGAGAAGCTGGTGTGGCCAGTTACTCTCCTGAGCTTCTCATTGTTTCGTGATAAAATGGGGTAAGAGCCCCAGTCCTCAAACTTGTCCTGCTGGCTTGTGATGAAGACAAAATGGGATCGTTTATTCGTTCATTCGTTCAACCAGTATTTTTATTGAGTGCTGGAAATGCAACAGCGAACAAAGTACCATGAGTACTTATGTTCTAAGGGGGGTTGACAGTCAGTAAACACAAAACTAGCCCAGTCTATATTATGCCAGGCGGGGGTCTGCGTGGGGGGGAAAGGGGAAGGGGCGGGTTGCAGATGTAACTGGTGGACAGGGAACCCCTTACTGAGAGCCTGACCGTTGAGCAAAGACCTGAAATCATCTGAGGTGGGCGCCTTCTGCGGGAGAGGAGCAACCAGGATCCAGACTCGAGTGGGCACCGGGTGGCGGGAGTGGAGCAATGAAGAGCCGGCTGGCCGGCTGGGGGGGGTCAGGCCCCGGGGTGGGTGCTGTGGGCCTTCGTGGGCCCCCGTCAACACCCCAGCTTCTGTTCTGAGAGACTCAAGAATTTCTGAGCAGAGAGGTGACAAGGTCTGTCTTGCTTTCTGAAGGGACCCCCTGGCTTGGGGGGGGGTCGCACGGGCGGAAGCAGATCAGTTGGGGGGAATCGGCTGTCACAGTCCTGGTGAGGACAGGTCTGGACCAGGGGGCAGCCGCAGAGGCGGTGGGGACCGCCCGACCCTGGACGTATTTTGCAAATGCAGCCGCCGGGACTGATAGAGATAAGGGGTCCAAACCGCGAGTCACCACACAGGGAAGGGCAGTGGCCGATCCAGAACAGTGGGGCAGCGGCGAGTAGGAGAACCTGGGAGGAGCCACCTTTTCCCTGCGGAGCAGTGCGCCAGTTGTCCCCGGGCAGCCCCTGTCCCCGGGCCTGAGTCCCGGGTGGGAGGGGCCCAGGGTGGGAGGGGCCCCAGGGGGAGGGGGCTCTGGTGTGAGGGTCCCTGTGGGAGAAGTCCCGGTGGGAGGGGCATGGTGGGAGGGGCTCTGGGTGGGAGGGGCCCGGGGTGGGAGGGGACTGGTGGGAGAGGTTCCGATGGGAGGAGTCCAGGGTAGGAGGGGTCCCGGGGGGAGGCGCATGTGGGGGGGGAGGGGTGGCGCTCAACAAGAGTCGGTCTCACCGCTGGATGTGCATCCTCCATCTGAGCTTGACAGAGCCCTTCCACTCCGACTCCTCCCACAGCCTTGGGAGCTGGTCAGGCAGACATTACACTCCGCTTCCCTAAAGAGGAAACATACTGAGGCAGTGAAGTGCTTTGTTCTAGGTCACAAAGCCATTAGGACCTGCAAGGCAGGCTTGGGCTCCAGATCCTGCGCTCTTTCTGCGGTGACAAGGCTGGGCTTGCACGAGATGGGAATAACACCATAGCCAACACTGCGCGCCAGGCACTGTTCCGTTTGGAAAGATCCGCTCATCCAGCCCCAACAGTAACTGCTTCTTGTACATGAGTCCCCTTTTACAGACAGCAAAACTGAGGACAAGGTCATCAGATACTAAGGGGCAAACCCAGATTCGAACCTAGGCAGTTTGGCCCTCCAGCCCCTGCATTCTGGCCATGACACCTAACAGCCTGGGGTGTCCACATAGTGCAGGCCGCGCGGGGACAGCGCAAACGCTGGGCAGTGTGCAGTCAGAGGCAAAGAGCTCACTGTGTCTGGGAGGGGCCGGCGAGATGTGAGCTGGGTCTCGAAGCGTGGAAGGGTCTGTGAGGACAGTGGCAGGCGTGACGGGGCAAGATAGGGGAATGCCCACGGCGAGCAGGCAGCAGAGAACGCTGACGAGGAGGCCAGACGAAGGGGCCAAGAAGGACCGTCAGAGCGGCAGGAAGCCAGGACAGCCAGCCGCCGACGATGCCAAAGGAGCAGGCTTCTGAGAAGGGAGGCACCAGGAGGTCAGGGATCGAGGGATCCATGTTGTCGGGAGCTTAGCTGGAGAACTTAAGCACAGGATCCACAGCTCGGGGGGCTGGGGTCTGACTGTGTGAAGCTGGGTGATGACTGGAAGGTGAGGACAAGGCAATACACTTAGTTGATCCCTAAAAATCTCCAGCAAACAGACCAGACCCAGGATGAATGGCCATCATATCACTAAGATCCACGTGAAAAGAGTCAGGTCACAGTTCCTGGCAAGGAGCTGAGTTCTCTTTGGTGGTGAGAACTGACTCCAAGCCCAAGGAATTTGGCAGCCAACACAACCTTACCTGCTGAGGAGAGCAGCTGGAGTCACCTTAACATGCTTCACTGAATTCCTGAAGCAAGCATCACTTCCCCACGGGGACAGGAAAAGTAACAAGCAGGCCGTGTTCATTCCACAGATATTCACTGAGCACCTGATCTGCTTTAGGCTCTGAGAAGATACATAGAAAAGGCTACAAAGAGGAATATAAAGGAACGCAGGGGTTGACACGCGGGCTGATGAAACAGAATAGAGAGCCCAGAAATTGTCACTTCTGTGAAAAATCCATAGGACAGAGGTGGGGGTGGGGAGACACTGGTTGTTGTGTGGGCCGCGGATGACTGGTTATCCACTCAAGAGAAAGGAAGGCGTATCCCTACCTCACACCAAATGTGAAATCAACTCCAGGTGAATTAAAGACTTAAGTGTGAAAGACAACATTTAGAAACATTGAAAAGCCTTATAACTGCAGGTAGGCAAGCATTTCTTTAAAAATTACATGTCACTAGTTATAAGTGAACAGGATGATAAATTCAGCTACAGTAACATTTAAAATTTCTATTCGTTAAAAATACTATAAAGAAAATAAAAAGACAGGCACAAACTGGAAAAAGAATTTTCAACACAAAAACTGACAAGGTTCTTCTTATCTAGAATATAAAAAGAACTCTTAGAACCAATAAGAAAAACAGATAAAAACAAAGAAGTGGAAAAATGGGCAAAAGTCAGGAATGATACTTCACAGAAGAGGAAACATGACCAATAAACATGAAAAGATACTCCAGCTTTCATCAGAGAAATGCTGAGTAAAAGCATGATGAGGTACCAGTTTACCCACTAGTTGGGCAAAACTTGTCAGATGATGGAGGATGGTGAGTGTTGATGAGGACACGGAGCAACAGGAATTGTAATCCACTGCTGGCGGAAGCCTAACGGTGCTGCCATTTTGGAAAATCACTTGGCATTTCCTAACAAAGTTGGATATGCTCATGCCCTAAAAGTCCACAAACCCGCTGTTAAGGTGCATGGCCCAGAGACACTCTAAGACAATGTGCCGGGAGCTGTGGTTAAGGCTGTGGACAGCAGTATTGCTCACTGGAGAACAAAGCTGGAGACCAGATGTCCATCAGCAGGTGAATGAATACACGATGCATCATGTCCAGGACGGGAAGCCCGTGGCCACGCAGATCAGCCTGCATGCCGAGTGCAAGGGCGCAGCTCACAGAAGAGTTCCATGTGCCAGCTACCTATTGCTGCATAACAAGTCGTCCCGTAATTTAGCAGCTTCAAACAGCAGATGTTTCCTATCTCACAGTTGCAAAAGGTCGGGAAGGAATTCAGGGGCAGCTTAACAGGGTGCCTCTGGCTCAAAGTCTCTCGTAAGTTGTGGTCAAGCTGCCAGCCGCCCTGCGGGCTGCTCTCCAGGCACTAGAGAGGGGTCTCTGTTTCCAGGTTCACCCTGCGGGCTGTGGGCGGGCTGTGGCCCCTCAGCCCCCAGGCCTCTCCATGGGCTCACGTCCTGGCAGGGCAAGGGGCTTCTCCCAAGGTAGAGCTCGCCCAAGACAGAGGCTGCGGTCTTCTCATCATGGGATTTCAGAGGTGATAGCCCATCACTTCCGCCACATGTTAGAAACAAGCCGCGTGGTCCAGCCCATGGTCAGAAGGACGGGATTACAAACGCATGTGCAGGAGGAGGAAGGGGACCGCTGGGGACCATACTGCTGCAGTGTGACTTGGTTTTTATGGCACTCGGAGACAGGCCGAGCTAAACCGTATGCCGTTCGGGCGTGCACACGTGTGGAAGGCCGTGGTGAGTGCAAGCTCGGGATGCAGAGCCCAGAACGGAGAGAGTGCAGCTGGCCATTCGGCGGGCGGCTGGTGCGGTGAGCTCGGCGACGCTTCTTTTGTGTCTATGCTTCATAACTGAATTTTATGTGACATGCATTTCTGGCTTTTTCTCTTCGGCTTGGTCTTATGTTGGATATCATGGAAGTTCCACAAGGTTACACCTTGGAGTCCGTGGTTCGGTGCCAGTTCCTCTCGCTTGCCCTGCCCCAGAGGGAGCTCTCTGCGGGCCTTGTGCCCGTTACTGCGCATGGTGACCTCCGCGTGTCTGAGGGACATGAGTGCACTGCTGGTATTCAAAACTTCCATTTTGGTGCCATCTGCTCTCTTCCCACGCGGGAGGTGAGGATGTGGCCCTGCTCCCCGCCCCCCCGGCCTCCCATCCCCGTCACCGGCCTCTCCTGATCCTGGTTGGCCATCAAGTCCCACCAGCACGTGCTTGACTGTTCATGGCTGTGCCCTCAGGAAAGGACAGTGATGCCTCTCCTGCAGAACTTGTTTCTCCTGGTGAATCACCGTGTCTGGTCACGTGCTCAGCTCTTTCCGTGTATTTATCCCTAATTCGGCTCCACGTTCTGGCGGCGGTCCAACCTTGTCTCGGGGCCCTCAGGCACATTCGCTCTTCTGTCAGTTTTGTCTTCTTGGAGAAGTGTCTCCCAGGGCCTCTGACCTGCTCCAGTCTGGCACTTGGCCGGCATCCAAGGACCACCAGGCCCTGTCCCCCTGGGCCCCTGGGCCCCCATCCCCCTGGGACACCGTCCTGCAGGGTCTCACTCCCTCCGTCCCAGGCTTCCTCCTTCTTGGTTCGCTCCTTCGTTCTGGTGACACAGCTTCTGTGGGTTCGTGGGAAGAGTGCAGAGGAGGCAAATCTCGGAGTCTTGCAGATCTGAAAATGTCTGCACTCAACCTTCAGACTGAACTAATACCTCGGCTGGTTTGGAAGTAATTTCCCTTCAGAATTTTGAAGCTGTTATTCCACGGCCTCCAGCTTCAAATGTTGCTGTCAACCAGTCCAAAGTTACGGCGATTTCTGCTTCATTGTATTTGACCTCTCCCTCCCTCCCCCTCCCTCCCCCTCCCTCCCCATCTCTCCCTCTCTCCCTCCTTCTCCCTCTCTCTCTCCCTCCCCCCCTTCCCTCTTTCCCTCCCTCCCCCTCTCTCCATCCCCCCCCCCCCCCCCCCCCCGCTCTCCCTCAGTCCCTCCCCCTCCTCCCTCCCTCCCCCTCCCTGGGTCCCCCTCCCCTGCCTCCCCCTCCCTCACTGGCTCTGGAAGTCCCATAACACCTCTCCCCCGCCCCTGGTGTTCTGAAATTTCACAATAATGTGCCTCAGTGTGAATCTTTTCACCCACTGCCTGGGGACAGAGGGCCCTCAATCTAGAAACGTACGTCCTTCTGTTTTGGAAAAAAATTTTTAATGATTTCTTTAATGATTACTTCTCTCCTCCTCCTTTTTTCTAGTTCTGTTTCTGAAACTGTTAATATTTGAATTGGTAGATGGGTTCAGTGATTTTCTCATATTTTCACCTCTGCCTTTGGGAGACCCCTCCATTGACCCCCAGTCCTTCCAGAAAGACCCCCTTGTCCAGCATCACCTCGCATCTCCTGGGGCCAGAGTGTTGTCTTTCTCACAATGTTGATTCAGGACAGGGTTACCCCATGTGCTCTTCCGTGCAAATGGGCTGCCTGGGATCCAGAGTCCTGTTTCGTTGTTTAACTGACTCAGTCTGTGTCTTTCACGTGAGAGACTCTCCTCAGGTTTCTGGGGACGCCCGGTTGTCTGCCGTGCGGAAGGGTCTGAGGACCGTGTGTGTTTAATTTGCCACCAAGTGTCACATGGTCGCCTGTATCTATCATTTGTTTCGTAATATTAAAAAATGAAAAAAATAGTCCACACCCTAATGAGAAATTAATAACTACAATAACTATCCTTAAAAAAAAAGATACCTTTTCCTCTTTAGCGCTTAAAGAAAAAAATGGTTCTCTGAAAAATTCTCTGTTGAAAAAAATAGCATGACATGCACACGTGGATTTGTGACAGGTGTAAACCACTGTAAAATTGTGAACAGGTTTGGAAACAGCTTTTCTCTGCTCCCACAGCCCTCAATCCCCAGCCCGGGCGGCGGCTCATCGCCTCCCTCCCGGTGGGCCACAGGCCTCCGGCCCCATGACGTGGGGCAGTGGGTGTCTCTGTGCCCCCCCAAAGGGGAGAGCACTCAAGTCTCGCAGGCGAAGAGTGAGTGGCGTCCCCAAGACCTGCTTCTGTCCCCCACACACAGCACCAATAGGTGTGCGAATGACAAAGAAACCCACAAGAACATAAAGGGAATTTGAAGAAAAATAAAACCGTAAATCGGACATCAAGGTGACGACAAGACAACTACCTGTTGCTCACACCCACTCTGAGCTCCAATTTGTTTCTCTCGGGGCCACTCACATGTGGGCCGCTGAGCAGCCAGCGACCCCAGGTTAAGCCTCGGGTTTGCAAGGAGGGGACACTGTGAGGACCCACGTGCACGGCAGGGCCAGGAACGTAGGCAGAAGACAGGCTACAGGTTAAGTCCAGACCCCGTGGTCAGCGTCGGCGTGGGTGACGACGGCTGTCCCCTGCGGCTCTCCGTCGCTTCTCCTCGGGCACCTGCGGACTTTCCAGCAGGCCCGCGTCGGGCCCGCCCGCCGTCGTCTCTCCTGCGGCAGCAGCTGGACGAGTCCTTCTCGGACACCCAGGGTCCCGTGTCCCTTCTGTGTCCAAGAATTTACAGTAGCCTCCTTCATGCCTGTATCAAACAGCTCTGCAGCCGAACTTGAAGACACCTGCATGGACGGCTCGTGACTCCCTGGTTGGCGCCCGCCCCCTCTGTTTCTCAGTAGATGGTTCTCAGACGGACAATACCTGCCCTCGACAGTGACTGAGCGGCCGGCGCTGGGCGGGTTGTCCGTGTGCTACAGCCCCCCCAGCCCCAGATCAGGTTGGTCACCGCCCACAGCCTGGAGCCACTTGAGGGGGACCTGGGGCTTGAGGCTGGGCAGGCGGAGCCCAAGGCCACAGGCTCACGTCCTCTCCGCCATGCACCCCAACCTCGCCGTCCCCAGACCTGACCCGAGATGCCTTCAGGATGAACCGGTGACCCACATTCGTGTATGCGTTGCGGGCTTGCGGCGTGGGGCCGTCTCTAAGTGTGCCCCTGCATTCAGCCTGTCACTGAGTCCGGCTGCTTTGCGGACTCCGAAGCCCACCCCTCCCAGGAAGGAGTCCCCACCGCCAGCTCGGTGCAGGCCCTGGGGGGGGTCTGCCACCACGGCCCCCCAGGCAGCGCACAGGAGCGGGAGGGACGGGGGCTGGGGGGATGGGACGGGGAGGCCCCTGGCACGGGAGCAGGGCACACTCTGTCTTGGGGATCGAGTGCGCGGCCCCAGCAGGTACCACTCCCGTGTAGCTTGACGGGCCGACGCCGGAGGCAGCCAACCGGGAGAGGGCAGGTGGGGCGGCAGGAAGAGGGCAACAGAACTCGGCGAGGGGATGCCTGTCCTTGCAACGTTCCCCGGGAGTTCTGGGTGCACGTGGCCTTGTGCGGACGGCGTGGAGATGCTAATGCACGTATCTCTGCTGGTATTGGCGTCAGGCTGGGGCTGGACAGCCCGCTGCCGACGTGCTCCCTGGAATCTGCTCAGGCAGGCTCAGGCGGGTGAGGAAGGCAGTCACCCGCACCTCCCTCCTGGCCCCTTCCACCTGCTTCCCACCTGGCTACCTCACCTCTGTGCTGTAGAGTCAGTCCCTCGTGTGTGGTTCAGGCGAACCCTGTTAGCGAACATTCTGAGAAAGGACCCACCTCTGCCTGCGCTGCCGCCCCCGGGGCGCCCCGGACCCCTGCCACCCGCGAGCCCAGCCCCGGGCATTCGTGAGGGTGTTCCCTCTGCCTGAACACCCTTCCCCATGGCCAGCCTGGAAACGGCAGCCTCTGACCAACCTGCCGGTGTTTGGGTCCAGGTCACTGCCCTTTCTCTCCTGATTGAGAGGCACCCTGTGCACCCACTTCTGCAAATGTCTGCATCCTCACCGGCCCTCCCCTGAGCTGAGAGCCTGCGGGCAGGGGCTGTGTCCTGTTGGTCTGTATGTCAGCACTGGGCACAGAGCCTGGCACACAGCGGGCTTCGTGTCTGGGCATGAGAGGAGGCAGGGCAAAGACAGGGCGCGGGGGGCCCCGGGCAGAGCAGATGGGCACAGTACCGTTCCAGCGCCGCCCCCCACCCCCCGCCGACAGGGAGCCCAGAGCCCCTTCCAGCTCCGCAGGAGGATGCCAGCGCCCCTGAGAACAGCCCCGAGAGCCCCGTGGCGGCAACCTCCCTCTGCGCCCTGAGCAGGGGCCCCTTCTCTGGGATCCCTCAACCTTCTTAGAGAAAAGTGCTAGATTTGTTGGTGATTTTTTTGGACATTCTCCCCTGTTCAGGGGCCTGTGATTTCAGATGATCACATCCACACACACTCAGGTTGTCGCTGGAAGGGAACATCTAGATTTTACTCCTGCATGATTTCACCTAAAGCTGTTGTACCAGCACTCGGAGGGCGTCCACAGCGTGGAGCGCCTCTGGGGGTGAGCTGGAGGAGGCGGGGGCCAGGCGGGCAAAGTCGGGCGCCTTCGGTCACTGCCACCTCAGCAAATACCCATGTCCTTCCCGGTCCGGGTTTGCCCACAGCCTCGACCCCCAGGGCGGGCGGTTCCCTCCACTAAGCCCTGTCTCCCCCTCGGCAGGTACCATGACCAGCAGGACGTCACCAGTAACTTCCTGGGCGCCATGTGGCTCATCTCCATCACGTTCCTGTCCATCGGTTACGGGGACATGGTGCCCCACACATACTGTGGGAAGGGCGTCTGTCTACTCACCGGTATCATGGTGAGTACCTGCCCCTGCCCGGCATCCCCTCCCTCCAGGGCTGCGAGGGGCACAGAGGGGCCCGCCCGGCAGCCACCACACGCCCCACATGGGGAGGCAGATGCCTCTCACGGGCTTAGTGCCTTTTCTAACACAGGAATGGGTCCCAATTCCGGAGAGTTAATGGCTCCTTCACGGCACCCCAAAATGGGCTAGGCAAGGCTGGCCTGCTCTGAACCTGCACCCCCACCCAGCCCACCCACCTGCGTAAGCTCGCCCCGGTAGGCATCAGGGCTTGCCCTGAATGGTCCCCCTCCGGGCCTGGGACCGTCTGAGAAAGCTTAACTGGAAGTCCGGGCGGGGGGACTGGGCAGGGCCCTGAGCCCGTGGCCGCTGCTAGAGCGGGGACGGAGGGCCTGCCCTGAGCTCCTCACGGGCTGCCGGTGACAGTGGATGGCAGTGAGGAGCCCCAGGCCACCACCCCTCCTGCACCGGCCCCATGACGCGGGGCTGGGCCTCGCTTCCCTGTAGGGCCGGCAGCCCCCCTCTGGGACCCCCAAGGCTCAGAGGAGAGGGCTTGCAGTGAGGCCAGGGGTGGCTGGGGTGGGGTGTGGGGGTGCACAGGCCTTCTGCTCGGCTCTGGGGCCCCCCGTGGACACCACAGCCCTCCCTAGGGGAGCCCCTCTGCAACCCCCACACTTGGGTGAAAATCTTTCCTTTTGGTGCCCCTTGGACTTTTCCCTCTGAACAATTCCTTTCTGCAGCGAAAAGGGCACTAAAGCCTCACCTGGAGTGGGGGCTGCCCCCCACCCCCCAGCCCGGGGGCCTTCTGGCACTGATCTCAGTGACCAGGCAGCTGAGTGCAGGCCCCTCGGAGCAGAGGAGGCTCTAGGGTCAGGGGCCCCAAGCAGGAGAGCCCAGCACTGCCGTCTCCCGCCTGGACACAGCCCTCCCCTCTGCCCCCCGAAGCCCCTTCCCGCCAAAGCCAGCCGGCCTGGAACAGCAGTCAAGCAGAGGCTTATCCCCGGCCCAGGAAACCCTGGGTGAGTGGAAGGCCTTAGAACAAAGGCGTCTGTCTGGCCGGACTCCAGGTGCCACCAGGAACCAGGCAATGATCCTTCCAGAAAGTAGTGAAATGCTGCCTGAAGGCCAAAGCCTTCCGGTCTCGGCACCCCCCACCCCCCCGGGCCGGGCCAGGCTCTGTGCCTCAGGACCAGCTCTCAGGCCGGGGGGTGGGTGAGCCCCAGGGGGAGCCGGCTCCCCCCAGTCTCCCGGCCGCAGGAGGCAGGATGCCCGGCCCCACGCCTGCTCCTTGGGGGGGGGGGGAGGTCTTTGGCAGGGGGTTTGCTCCTGGCCAGTGCAGCACCTCGGCCAGGGCTGTTCTGGAGTGAGGTAGGTTCAAAGCGGGAGAATGCGAGGATGAGGAGGGCCGTACCCCCTCCCATTATTAAAAACACAGCGCAGGCCCTTCATCTTCTCTCTTCCCAAAACCCTGGTGCGTAAATCCGTACCTCTCCGTGTTCAGGGGCTGTGTGTTCATTGTCAGTGCTCCCACCCAGGTTCAAGTCCGTGGCCTCCCTGGGGGTCGGCCCCAGGGAAGAACTTAGTGGCATTCTTCTAGCAAGTGTGACTTTTCTAGCTGAGTCATTCTTGCCAGGGTTTCACGGTGCGAGCCGCCCTCCCCCTCCCCTGCCTCCCGCCAGCGCCCCTCCCGGTGGTTACAGCCGAGCCCACACTCCAGGTAGGGCTCCCCATGCAGTTGCCATGGATACCTGGGCCCAGCGAGGCTGCCAGAGGGGAGGGAAGGATGTGTGTGTGCGGCTGTAAATAGTCTTAATCATTGTTTTCTCCTGGCAGTCCCAGAAACGGTGTAATTATCAACCATTAGGCAGGGTATGTAATTGTCTGAGCAACTTGACGTTGTTGGCCCAGACCCGGTGCGTTGGAGGGGTTCCGGCCACAGAAGCCGGTCGGTCAAAGTCCGGCATCTTTCCCTAAAGAGCGTCATGACGGTGACAGTCAGAGAAAGCTGTCGACATTCAGTCTCCAGAACTGGACCTGGCCACACCCTTAGGGCCGGCCGCAGGCATCTGGGGGCGCGTGGGGCCCCCAAGACCACTTAGTAGGAGCCCCGTGTCAGGACAGATCACCTGCACTCGCTCTGCAGACCCTTCCTGAGTTTGGGACAAATAGACGAAAGCTGTAGGACGTCTGCTGGGGACACTGAGCTCCCCCCATGGCCTCAGGAGAGATGCTCTTTGAACGGCAAAGGGAACGTGGGGCCACGTTCTGAGTCGCTCTGGAAGGAGGCTCAGCGGACGTCTGCTTCTGGTCAGGTTTAGAAGGTGAGCTTCTCCCTGAAACACCTTGCTTTCAAACCAGTTGTTCCGTGGAGGTTGTTGCAGAGACAGAATGCTGCGTAAGCCGCCCAGGCTTCCCTCCGAGACTTGGCCCCACCATTGATGCCAGAGAGGCGGGAGGACGGGTGTGGAGGACAAACCTGCAGACGAGTTGGCAGGTTCACCGGCCTGGCCACACCTTCCTCCGCCCACTCCTGCTCCTGCTCGCCACGAACCGGGCGGCAGGTGGCGGGGGACCCTGCCCATGCCGCCCCTCCGGGGAGTAGGAGCTGGTCAGAGGGGACCCAGGAATCTAGCTGCCCTCAGCTGTGACTCGGGACTTGTCACATTTGAAGGCGGAAGTCTGAGTCATGGATTTGCTCCGCGGTGACCCCGTGGAAGTCACACCCACGGCGGCTTGCCCCCTTCCGTCCCACGCCGTCCTCCCCACAGGCCCCTCTGCCCACGCTGGGATGGCGGGCGCCGGCTGAGGCCTGTGCGCCCTGTCTCCTGGAGCCGTCCCTGGCGGGGATGCGCCCTGCCCACAGGCGCCCCGCCGTCCCGAGGAACATCCATCAACAGACCCCTTACAGGAGAGCACCGTGGGAGGGAGGGGCTCCCATAACGCACCCTTCATCTCCACCAAAGAGCCAAAATTGACCGTTACCTGCTTTTTTAAAGACTGATTTATTTATTTGAGAGAGAGAGGGAAGTAGAGAATCTCAAGCCAACTCCTCGCTGCGCACGGGGCCTGTCTTGGGGCTCGAGCTCACAGCCCTGAGATCAGGACCTGAGCCGAAATCAAGCTATTCAACCAACTGAGCCAGCCAGGTGCTCCCTGACGGTTACCTCCTGACTCAAGTCTTGCCTCCCTCAACCTCCTGCCTTCCTCACTCAACCCCGTCACCCAGCCTTTCCCTCCTCCCCCGCTCTGCCCTGATTGTTCAGGACTCAGCTGGAGTGTTCCCTGTCTGGTCTCTGCTCCAGCTCACTCTCTCTCTGTACCCCTCCCCTCCCTCCCGTCCCCACTCCACCTCCCTCCCCCCTCCTCCCCCTGCTCCTCCCCCTCCCTCCCCTCCTCTCCCCCTCCTCGCCCCTCCTCTCCCCTCCCCCTCCTCCCCTTCCTCTTCTTCCCCTCCATTCCTCCTCCTCTTCCTCCCTTCTCCTCCTCCCGTCCCCCTCCTCTTCCCTCCTCCTCTCTATCCGTCTCTCACACACACACTGTACAGAGGACAAGCAGTCCGGACTTCAGCACGGTACCCACCACTTTTCGGAGGTTGCTGATGTCTGACCCCATCTTCACAAGGTTGCTTCTTAATGGAAATGACCAAGTGAGGCTTCATTATTGGTGACTTCCCTAATTACATCCAGATGATGGATTTTCTAAAAGAAAAATAAAGTTGAGAGTATTCACTGCTATCTATTCAAGTCAGACTTAGTGGTTAAGAACCCAGTGCCCTCCAGAGAAATAGCCACAAGGGAGTCTTGGCACCTTTAAGTCGAAAGAAATTGAAAACGTAATCCAGTCCACCTTCCTGTCTCCATGCAGAAATTTATCTTAATCGTATAAAATAGATGGTTCCTTAGTTAAAACACTTTGGCTTCCAATTAGAAGCCCCCTGCAATCAAGCAGCTGGGCTGTGAGCCATGGTGGGGGCCAGGGACCCTCTCCCGGACCCTGGAAGTCCAGGATGGTGCACGACTGATCGTTTGATGGGATCCCCAGAGCAGCGTGATGAGTGGGGGACCCCTCCTCAGCGCCTCTGACCCCTGGCTTGTAGGTGCGATTAAAGTGGAACTCTGCTCTCCTGGCCCCGGGGGAGGCGAGGGAGAACAGAGCCTGGGGAGGCCTCTCCGAGTGAGGCCCCATTTTTTTTTTGAAGATTTTATTTATTTATTTGACAGAGAGAGACAGCGAGAGAGGGAACACAAGCAGGGGGAGTGGGAGAGGGAGAAGCAGGCTTCCCGCGGAGGAGGGAGCCCAATGTGGGGCTCGATCCCAGGACCCCGGGATCATGATGCTTAACCGACTGAGCCACCCAGGCGCCCCCGAGGCCCCATTTTTAACACTATGATATGTCCCTCTGTTTGGGCTTGGAACTCCCCACAAAGGAGAGGGATGGTACTCGGTGTGGTTGAGGGGAATGGAGTTAGGGTTAGGGTTAGGGTTAACACCTCTTCCCTCCAGAACAACTCCTTATAAGCCATGTGTTACTTTCGGAGGCTTGATTAAATCAACGATAGCTATGGACCAGGCTGTCCAACATCCCGTACAGATCCTTTGAAAATTGGGCACAGTCTTCTGCAAGACGTAGATGCCAAGAAAACACAGCCATTCCCGAACAAGAGAGGAAGATGAGGTCAGAGAAGGAAGGTTCACGGAGAAACGGTCCTTTTCAGTTTGTTGTGCTGGAAGTGGGTTGTTCACCAAATGTACTGGGAAATGGGAGATTATTCTGGAGGGAATGCTGTGAAGAGCTGGGGGAAGGCGTTGCCCCCTCAGCCAAAGCCTGACACCAGCCAGCCCTTGCTGACCGTCCCGCCACACGCACTCCTCCCGGCTGCAGTGCGGATGGTGTACCTTGAAAAACATCTCTCTCTGTTTCTAACCCATTCTGTTCGACTGATGAGCCAAAAACATTGTTGATGGAGCCCTCGAGCCCTGGGACCTCCCAGTGCTAAGCCAGGCTTGTGGCAACTACAGTTACAGTTTGGCATCTAGAGGGTCAGACTGTTCCTCTCTTCCCATGAGGGAGGGCGGGGTGGTCCAGGCCAGTGTGCAGGACAGAGCAGGGCAGGGTGAAGGCAGGGGGAGGGCAGGGTGAAGGCAGGGGCAGGGGCAGGGCGAGGCAGGGGCAGGGCAGGGCGAGGCAGGGGGAGGGCAGGGTGAAGGCAGGGGCAGGGGCAGGGCGAGGCAGGGGCAGAGCAGGGTGAGGCAGGAGGAGGGCAGGGTGAAGGCAGGGGCAGAGCAGGGCGAGGCGGGGGCAGAGCAGGGGGAGGCAGGGGCAGGGGGAGGCAGGAGAAGGGGGAGGGCAGGGGGAGGCAGGGGAGGCAGGGGCAGGGGGAGGCAGGAGAAGGGGGAGGGCAGGGGGAGGCAGGGGAGGCAGGGGCAGGGGGAGGGCAGGGGGAGGCAGGGGAAGGGCGAGGCCGAGGTAGAGCAGGGCGAGGCAGGGGCGAGGCAGGGGCGAGGCAGGGCAGGACTGACTTCTGCCCCTGCAAAGGGGTGAGCAGGGGTCGGGCCTGGGCGTCCCTGAGCTCGAGGGTGGGCGGGAAAGCCCCCCGTCGGGGACTCAGGATCCGTCGGTTCCGGACAGTCAGGCTAGCGCCCCGCGGGCTCGCAGAGGGGGTTCTGTGGGACCCCTGTGCGCCCGCAGTGAGAACATCGCTGGGGGGAGTACTGAGGGCTGCTGCAGGCTCCCTGAAGCCCTGGCCTGGGGCGGAAGCCTGTGTCCCCATGGTGTCTGCGGGGTCTCGGGACGAATGGAGAAGGGGCTCGGTCCTTGTGCTGAGTCACAGCTGGACCTCTGCCTACAAAGACCCGAGTGCTGAACAAGCCCCATCCCGAGCTCGCACACTCACGCCAACCCCGTTCCCCCAGGGTGCAGTGTGGGGTGTATTGTGGGCTGAAGTCCGGGGTGCAGTGTGGGGTGCCCTGTGGGGTGCCCTGTGGGGTGCATGGCAGGTGCTGTACCACCCCGACTCTCGTATCAGCATGGCCTTCTCTCTTCCCGGCCCCTTGGTCTGGAGCGGGGGGTGGGCTTGGATAAACACGAGGGAGACGGGGCCTAGTGCCCAGACTGTCCACCCGCACAGCCTTGCCAACGACCGAGTGATTATCTGCTGTTTTAAATCCCTGGAAGCCTCAGCCCCACCCCCCACCCCCGCTCCATTAACACCTGGCTGGTCCTCTGAAGACTCAGTGGTCTCCCCTCTCCTGGAGGGAGGTCAGCCCTGGGCAGGCTCCTCTGTGGGGGCGGCAATCAGGGCCCGACCGGCCAGGGACCCCGGGCACCCGTCGTCTCCTGGACCCCCCCAGTGGGCCCGGCGGGGGAGCTGTCCTCTGCCTGCAGCCTGCCTTGTAATCCCGGGCTCTCTCCCCCCTTCTGTCCCCCACAGGGTGCGGGCTGCACTGCCCTCGTGGTGGCCGTGGTGGCCCGAAAGCTGGAGCTCACCAAGGCAGAGAAGCACGTCCACAACTTCATGATGGATACGCAGCTCACCAAACGGGTAAACACCACTGTCCACGTCTTAACGGGGGGCTCCAGCCCAGGGTGGAGGCCGGTCACAAGGAGACAGTTGAGTGCTGTAGGTCAGGGCCACACCTCTCAACGGGGGTCGGGGGGCCGGGAGCCCAGACACCTGCGAGCGGTGTCCACACGGGGGGCGCGACGTCCCAGCATTCCCGGCTCCCGTCTTCTACTAAATCACTGCCCTCGGTTCAGATGACCAAAAAATCGTCCTGACAATTGAATGGAGCGTTCGGTGCTGTGACCCACCCCCTCCCCTAACGGCACTGAACCGGTCACCCAGCATGAGGCAGCATTTCTGGTTAGGTCAGACAACGTTAGGAAGGGCAGTAGAGTCTTGGGGGGTTTTGGGTTTTTTTTTAAGTTTTATTTATTTTAAGTCATCTCTTCACCAAACATGGGGCTCGAACTCACGACCCCGAGATCCAGAGTCGCACGCTTCTCTGACTGAGCTGGCCGGGCACCCCAGGGAGGCCAGTAGAGTCTTAAAAACAATATTGCATCTAAATCCAATTCTTTTTAAAAAATCATTAAAGACGATCATCACAGCAGAGCCCCCATTTCTAAATGGGTGTTCATCAAAGTGTCATCATCCAGTCCCCCTTGGGGGCTTCCGGGCAGTGCTTCTCGCTCGTGGTCGGGGAGGAGGCGTGCAGGCCGGGGAGATGGGTCAGCTGCTGGAAGCCTGCCACCGCTCAACGGTCAGAGAACAGACAGAAACCGGCCCTTCCAGGACAACAGCCAGGCGAGCAGGCAGAACCGTTCCTTAACGCCGCTTTTACGGAGAATTCTCTAGAGCTGCAGGCCGAACAGAGGTCAGCAAGAGGATTTCTTGCAAGACTCCTTTCTGAGACAAGCCTCAGACCCTGTGCTGGGGCCAGGGCCGCTGTGGCCCATCTTTCTGGTTCAGGACTCAGGGGGCCGGGGGCCCGCAAGCAACCAGGTGCTGGTTTGGGGTTTTGAACGCAAGAGAAGATACTCTGTGATAACGCTGCAGCCCGGGAAAACAGCGTTAGCAACAGACTCGGAGGCAGGGAGGAGAAGGGAGGCGGGGAGGCCAGCGCCAGTGCCCAGGCCCCTGCGCTTCTCAGCAGCATTATTATGGGGTTTGATTGTCTGGCCTTTGTGTCCCTGTGTTGGAGTCTCTACAGAGGCTCCCCAGATGTGCAAAGGTGCGGGTCCCGCAAACATCCTCCCCGGCTGGCAGGCAGGCCTCGCCGTCCGATGCACAACAGAGAGCGTCATGCAGCATCGCGATGGTGGAACGGGGGGCTGTGCCCGCGGCTTTCTGAGTGGCATCCACCCGGAGGCCTGTGGCCCAGCGGCTCCCTTCAGCCCCGGCGGACGCACACGAGTGCAGCTCCGCACTGAGCACTGAGCGTGACTGGTGCCACCGTGCACAGACCCACCAGCACCCGGCCTCCTGGTGCAGGGGTGACCAGGGTGATGCAGGGGTGAGGGCGGGCGGCCCTGCCTCCAGGACCTTCCGGCAGCTGCTTCCCTAGAGCAGAGGCCTGAACAGTCTGCATAGTCTGCTGTGCTTCGTGAAATCCCCAATACACTTTGTACTGCGTGCTATTCCCGTGCTTTCTCCATTTTCTGCCCCGTAAATCAGACAGTGGAGGAAAATAAAGCCAAGCAGAGGGGCGCCTGGGTGGCTCAGTCGGTTAAGCGACTGCCTTCGGCTCAGGTCATGATCCTGGAGTCACAGGATTGAGTCCCACATCAGGCTCCCTGTTCAGCAGGGAGTCTGCTTCTGCTCGTCCCTCTGACCCTCCCCCCTCCCAGGCTCTCTCTCTCTCTTTCTCTCAAATAAATAAATAAAGGGGTGCCTGGGGGCGCCTGGGTGGCTCAGTTGGTTAAGTGACTGCCTTCAGCTCAGGTCATGATCCTGGAGTCCCGGGATCGAGTCCCGCATCAGGCTCCCTGCTTGTCAGGGAGTCTGCTTCTCCCTCTGACCCTCCTCCCTCTCATGTATGTGCTTTCTCTCTCTCTCATTCTCTCTCTCTCAAATAAATAAATAAAATCTTAAAAAAAAAAAAAAAAAAGCCAAGCAGAGCCAGCCCCCCCACCTGACGGGAAAATGAGCAGTTTGTCTGCAGTCCGACTGTGGAAGGAGCGGACACTGTGGTCGCTGCTTCCCGTCCTCTAAAATAATTCTATAAATCCTCAAGGCCACTTACTTTTTGGAAAAGTAGGACCAAAAATCAAATCAACGAATATCTGTGGCTCATCCATGAGCGCCAGGTACCTTTTAAACTGAATACATCTCACTTTTCTGAGAACACCTAAATCTGTATAAATGTCTCTTTAATGTCTCGTATCTTCTCCCAGAGGAGCAAACATTGCAGAGGGAGGATTCTCAAAGCTGGCGGGCCTGGCGGGCCTGGGGCTTCCAGAGTTCTTCTCCAAAACCTCGGGTGGAAGGAAGGTGCCGGAGAGCCTCAGCTCCCCTTGCTGGGCTGTGAGGGAGCCCAGCCCTTCTCCCTGGGGCACCGGGGCCCCATCCCCGTCCCCTCTGCGCCTGGAGCCCAGGGAGGGTGAGCGTGGTCTCTCCCGGGACGTCAGTGAAGCACCAGAGAAAGACCCAACCTCGGAGAGCCGACCGCGGCATAATCAGAAACCTCTCAGGAGAGGACCGTCGTGCATTCCACAGATAAAAGCAATCTATTATGACAAATGCAGGCAAACTTAATTCTCCAAACACCTAAGCAGAGAGAGAGAGAAGAATTGTAATTTATTGGTCCTAAAAATACGCAGAGCGTTCTAGTTTATGGGTCCTGCCGGGCTTGCTTCAGCAGTTCTGGCCCCCGCGTCGTCGCCCGTGAGAGTCACTCGGGTTTTGTGTATTTACCGTGTGGGCGGGAGGGGGTGGGGCCGGCTGGTGGCGCGGGGGGAGGAGCTCAGTTCCTGGCCCCCCTGAACCCATGGTCTTCCTGTCGGCTCTGGCAGCAATGACCCCTGCACTTAGTGCAGTCGGGCCTTCCCAGCGACCTCACGGGGTCAGGGCCATTGCTCTTCCAGAGCTGCCATTTCTGGCTACCGTCTGGGCTGGTAGATAATATGTATGTAAACGCCACACAGAGAGACTAGAAAAAAGACACTAGCTCCCCGTCTTTCCCCGACGCAATGCTGCATGTCCCCATCTCCGCATTTTACGGAACTAACCACACCCATCGTCAGGTCGCCCGCTGGACGTCACGCTCTGCTCCGGGGACACCAAGATGGGCACCAGGCAGCTCCCGCCCTCAGAGAGCACCTCCTCTTCTAACCAGCAGGCAGGCTGCCCACAGGCACGCGGCTGACGTTTGCCAGGTCGACTCTCCACGCCGGACCTCAGGCAGCACCAGCCGCGTGCCACTGGCTGAGGACTGTGTGTCCTTACCCTTGCCGCAGGGGTTCTTGCCCCACATACTTATCTAAGTACATTTCCCCTGAGGCCAATGAATAAGACCAAAACCAAACCCCTGTCTTCCCTACGCTTGTTCCTTCTCCTGGCTTCCCTGGTCTCCAGGCCTGGGAACTTACAGCATCTGGGACTCTTCTCTGCCCTGGACCCCGAGGCCTGAGCTGTTCCCCAGCCACTTCGACCTCGCCAAGGCCGTTCCCACATGCCGGCTTCCCCAGGCCCTCTGCTCACCACACTTAAAGCTGTCACAGGTGCTCGCCACCTCCCCCTCCCTGAGCCTCCCTGTCCCTAGTCTTCCTGCTCTTTGCTTCCCTGCGGGTCCCCTGAGGCTCTAAGACTTAGCTATGAACATATCACCACCCTGCTCAAAACCCTTAGTAACCCCCTGGACTTACTAGTCAGTGCTAAAGAATCTGTAAAAGTTTTACCATAATCCTGCTGAAAAAACTTTTTCTTCCAGCAGGCTAATTCAAGGATTTACTCATCACAGGTCTTAATCTCTTAAAAACTTGTCAAGTAATAGATGGATCAGTTGTCAAATACTAATCCTCCCCCAGAAAGGGCCTCTAAATTATCTGGGTCACAGAGCTCTGTCCCAGAGAGGTTGGGGACATGTTTCCTTTAATAAGAATCCTACAACCACTGAGCTTCTGAGCGGGAAGGAGGCCTAGGGACGAGACTCTCAGGTCCAGAGAGGGGCGATCGAGGCGCCCAGCCACCGGCAGCTAGCTGGATGATAGCCAGGGCAACAGCACGTTCTCAGGCCCGCACGCAGCCTCCAGCCACAACCCTGTGGGTTTTCCAGAGCAGTCAGTTCCTGGGAACTTGGCCCGGTGGTTAGGGTCCCAGGCCTGCGGGTGAGAAAAGCCAGTCTGCCAGCACACCAGCGGAGTATCACGTCCACGGCAGCGTCCAGCTGAGCACCATCCATCACCATGTTGGCGGGGCCAGGAGCTCCAAACTCCAACGTCCAACCACAGAAACCCTCCCCTCCTCACTCCCTGCCCCGAGCTCCTGCCAGCCACAGGGCGGAGGCCCGTTCCAAGCCTTGGGGCTGGCTTCCCGGTGCGAGCAGAGAAGCCTGAGAAGGGGCACGGGACAGGCCTGGACCGGCTGGAGAGAGGGTGGGAGCGGAGAGAGGAAAGGAAGCCAGCGGGAAGTCTGTGGGTGTCAGGGCGAGGCCGCAGGGCAAGGCCCTCCTCCCCAGTCCTGTCCCTAACGGACTCCTTCAGTCAAGTGTCTAAAGAAGGGCTGACCTGCAGGTTCTCGGACGTGATGCTCACCAGCGCTCAGTTCAGCTGAATCCGACCCAGGGGCTCCTTGAACGGACTTCTGTCACACCCACTTGCCAGGCGTGTTCTGCATCCTCTCCCGTCCCCTCTCCAGCCTTGCCCCGGGGAGCTTTCTGGAAGCTACAGGGCATGCCAGGGATTTCTTCCCTGGGGGATCACGGGGGGGGGGGGTCCCTGAGTGTTCTGGAGGCGCCCGTCCAAGGCTGTCCCATGTCCCCCTGCAGCAGGGAGGGTGGCCAGGGCAAGCCGCAGGCATGGGCGATGGGGTCAAGAACCAAGGAACAGACAAGCGTGTTCTGTGACGTTTTCTCTGGTGGGGGCAGGAGGAAGCTCACATCCAGGGGGAGGGCACCGTGGAGCTGCCATGAGTTGAAGAGCCGGTGGCCGGGCTCTGTGCCCGGCGGGTCCCTGTGCAAACACTGGCGTGTGCGGCCTCTTCCCCCGAAGCTCCGGGTCCCCGACGCTTATTACTGACATGAGGCCGCGTACGGTCTGGTGAGACTGAGAGCCCTTCAGCGCGGGGTGCTCCTGGCCTGTTCATCACGGTATTCTCACAACGGGGTCTGCGTGGTAGGTGCTCCTTGCTTTTGAAGGAATGAGAACATCACCTGAGTCTCACGGAGGTTCAGCAGCAGAAGAGGGGGTTCCAGCCCCTTGTGAGGCTTCTCTGGGGGCTGATGAAGCAGCGGGCACAGCCTGGCACACAGAGAGCGCTCAGGGTCAGCTGCCGTGACTACTCCTCACGCCACCTCCCTGCGCGGGGCCCGGGCAGGCCTGGAGGTCACTGAGCCCACGCTCTGGCCCCCATCAGAGGCGACGCACACACGTTTTGGGTCGAGAGCGTGTGGACCCGGCAAGGAAACAGCTTGTGTGCTTACATGTTTGGGGAACAGAAGAGCCAGCTTTCCACGTGCAGGCAGGACCCATCTGACGGTGGCCAGCCTCGCTCAGCCCAGAGTGGCCCCTGATCCTCCAGCTTTTGGCCCTGGTACCCCTGCCCACCAAGACAGCTCAGAGGGTACCCGAGCCCCCCTCCGGAGCTCAGCGGATCCCGGGAGGGGCACATGACCTCAGCCGCTCCCTCCCCAGTGACATTCAAAGCCGTCAGCCGCATGACGTAGCTGGAGGCCCTGCTTGTGGCATTTCCTGTCAGCGTCAGAGGGCACGGTGCCCTTAAAAGCCTGCTTCTCCTTCTCTTGCAGTGACTGATCTACTTAGCTTTGTGCCAGGCTGTTCGCTGTCAATTAATTTCAGAGTCAGCACCGAGGCTGGTATCGCTTTCCCAAATACACAGGGGCCTCCTGTTGCAGCCCATAAGGATGCTGCGGTGCCCGCGTCCGCTGCCCGGGCCGGCCGTGACTTCCCAGCCTCGCACGTGGGCCGAAGTGAGCCGTGGGGTCCGGGCTCCCCACTCCGTTACGCGGCTGAGTGAGGGCCCTGATGAGTAAAAAAAAAAATGCTAATGTTTTTCCAAGTCCTCGGTCCTAGGAAACAGGAAATGGTGTTGTTTGTGTAGAGATGAGGTCTAGTCGGGTCGTTCTTCAGACCACATGGAAACCTCCCGCTCTTCTTGGACGGGGCTGCTGTGTGGACTTTGCCGTTGGCTAGCCATGTGACTCTGTGCTCGCGCCCCATCTCTGACACCGTGTCCTCTTATTTTAAATTGGGGCTCGGGCTGATAATAACTAAGACCTGTGTGTGTAGAGTTTATGGAACACTTCAATCCATGTTGGCTCAGTTTACCATGCATAGCTTCCTGGTGTTGCTCTGTGTCTCGGTTTCTTCCTCTGTAAAATGGGGACATCCTAGTCCCTGCCTAGTGGGTTTGTGGGGAGGAGTAACTGAGATGTGCATGAAGTGCTCAGACCCACGCCTCCTTGGGCCTCCCGACCACCTGAGGGTAAGGATTTATGTCTCCCACCCAATAGATAATGAAGCATTTATTCCTAAACTGCTCACTAACTGGAAGAATAGGGTTGAGCCTGCAAGCTTCCCCATTTCAGCTGCTCGCTCCTCACCGACACCAAGACACATGTCGAAGGCCATCTGCCCCGGCGTTCCGCGGCTCGCCAGCCTTCCAGGGAGGACTCGTGTGGAGCGGGGGCTCTGCTGGTCGTCCTAACTGCCGAGGGAGGGTTTTTCTCCCGTTTTTCTGCGAGGCCTTCCTTGGAAGCTAAGCACCCAGGAAAACTGAAGAATTCACCCATCCAGAGAAGCCGGCAGTGGTATGCACTCTGCAGAGAGAGCCGGGGCGGTGGGGGGGCATCCTGAGCGCCCCCTCCCTCGTCCAGGAGGCTCCTGTCCACTCTGGGGCCCGACAGACCCCGCCTCCACTGCTCACCTGGACACTCACCATCTCCAGTGTCCAATCACCACCACCTGCTTCCTTTCAGGCCAGGAAGCACCAGAAGTGGGCAATTAAGTCATCGAAAACCATTTTCACCATGGATTTTTACTGAACAAAAGAGCAGTGTTTATGTCACTTAGACATTTCTGAGAAGATTTAGCTGTTCTTTTAAAAACATCACTTCAGCGCCAATGAAAAATATAATCCAGCCTTGGTAATAAATTTTTAAAACATACACACACAAAAGTTATCAGCCTGCAAAACTGCTTCCCAGGCCTTCCCACACGCCTCAGTCTTTTAACAATGTCCCATCTGCGACGTCAGTCTGAAAAAGCTGGTTTCGTTAAAATCTTTTCTGGCTGGTGACTCGGTTTCTTCCCGGCTGTCCGACGGACGTCCAGGCCCCGGGCCCGTGGGCCTGAGCCAATTTGCATGTTTCACAGAAAGGGGAACAGGTCATCAAAAAGCTGTTTAGCTGGTGCTTAATAAGAAAGGTTTCCTCTCGCTCTTGTGCCTAATTGCCGAAGATGTCTGTGTTTGGATGAAAACTTTGTCCCCTGCCATCTGGATGCCATCAATGCATCCGGCTCAGTGGACGGCCAGTGGTGCCAGTGGTCTCCATGCGGGTGGATGCCCGTGGCACGTGCTGGAGCGCCCGGTGGCCGCGCCCGTGGAGCTGCCAGGCTTGGCGAGGTCGCGCCGTTGGCCTCACACCTAGGTATCTTCACTGATTTTCAGACACTGCTTTGAAATGGTGTCAGCTTTAAGCCAATTACATTTACGTGTAAAATTACAGTGTAAATGTTTTTGGCCATTTGAAAAAGGACATTTGGGCTGGCGGAGGCCTCGCTCCGTTTGTGGGAAAGACATTTCCTCTAAGCGGCCTTTTAAAATCTCCAGCTGATAGGAAATCTGTTCAGTCTCCAAATCCAGGAAAGGTGCCCTGTGCAGTAAGAGGAAGTCTCAGGTGGAGCGTGGAGCTCTGCTCGTCCACAGGGCACCCCGGCCCCCCGGTCTGGGGGATGCGGTCCAGGGGCAGTCTGAAATAATTAAGAAACAGCTCCAGCCTGTTCGCTGTGTCCAAGACGGGAGACCTAGGGGATGAATTGTAATCCTCCTTTCTAAGAGTTCACGAATCAGTGAAGAAACAACACATCTCGGCAGAACCGTGTCCTTATAAGGTAGACTGTATCAGCCCACACGAAAAACAGAGTATGTGAAACTAGGAAAACGAACCTGGTAGCCACTTGCCTTATTTGTCTTTCCCCAGATCAAGAATGCTGCCGCCAACGTCCTCCGGGAAACGTGGCTGATCTACAAACACACGAAGCTGCTGAAGAAGATCGACCACGCCAAAGTCAGGAAGCACCAGCGGAAGTTCCTCCAGGCCATCCACCAGTGAGTACGCAGGGTGCCCGCCGGCCTGAGCCTCTGTCGGTACCTTCCTGACCCGGAAACACGGAAGAAAGCCGTGCGGGGCACCCGACAAGCACCGGGGGCCATGAGCCGGGCCCAGATTGGTTTGTTTCTCCATTTATGGCACCTGCAGCCAGTGGGCCCAGACAGGTCGCTAAGGCGGGGAGAAGGGTAAGAGCCTGCGGGACACCCCAGCCCCCCTGACACACACAGCCCCCACATGGCACTTGGGAGCAGAGCCGACTGTGGTCAGCGCTCTCCAGAAGAGAGGCACTTGAAAGTAGGGTGGAGAAGTAGGGAGGAAGGAGATCTGGGGAGGAGGGCATTCAAGCGGCACCGAAGCAGGGAGAAGGCCTGACAGCAGCGCATGAGGAGGTAGAAGTCACAGCATGGAAATGAGATTTGCTTTCCTGGGGACCTAGGCAGCCTGTGATCGAGGCCCTATGATCGAGGCCCCGTGATCGAGGTCTCCATGATCGAGGATCCCGTGATCAAGGCCCCTGTGATTGAGGTCTCCATGATCGAGGTCTCCGTGATCGAGGTCTCCGTGATCGAGGCCCCATGACCGAGGCCCCGTGATCAAGGTCTCCGTGATCAAGGTTCTGTGATCAAGGCCCCGTGATCGAGGCCCCCCTGATCGAGGCCCCCTGATAGAGGTCCCATGATCGAGGTCCCCATGCTGGGTTCCAGAGTCAGGCACATTGAGCAGATGTGGAATCTGCACTTGGGGCTAAGTTGTCGTGGGCACTCGGGGAGTCTGGCTCTCACGACTCTTTCCCACAGACTGAGGAGCGTCAAGATGGAGCAGAGGAAGCTGAGCGACCAAGCCAACACCCTGGTGGACCTTTCCAAGGTGAGTGGCGGAACCTGGAGCATTCTTAGGCCCTGGCCCTTGGCCCTCCCCCGCGGCTGCGAGGACCCGGCCACGTCCCAGCTATGCGGTGTGGGGCCAGGAGAGCAACGACAGCCCCTCCTTGGGGAGAGGAGTCCAGGGTCGAGTTCCTGACGGGAGTTCTACTGCTGGAAATCCCGGTCAGCGCGGCCGCGGGTCCATCCGTGTCCGTGGCTCAGCAGCCTCCTCATCTTGAGGCTGTGTGGCGACGCCCCCAGAATGAGCTCGGGCTTGCACGGGGGGCAGCCTGGCGGGCCCACCCGGGGACGCGGGGGCCACGCTGCCCGGCACACGGTAACGCCTGGCAGTTCATTTTCTCGCCTCCTCTAATCCTTACAGACCAGCTTTTCTGACCCCAATGGTGGTGGGGGGTGCGTTTCTTTACTTCTCAAGAGGCAGGTCCCCGTGGTGAGCATGAAGGTGGCAAAAAAGAGAACCCTCCCTGGGAGCCCGGCATTGACGCCACGCTGCCACTCTGCACTTCTAACTTAGACTGCCATAAATACCGTGAAGAAACTCGCCTCTCCTCTTGCAAGCCGTAGCAGCCAAGAATGGAAGGCCACCCTGCCGGCCGAGCTGGGTCGCTCCCCCCCGCCCCGCAACCCCTCCCCTCACGGCCCCTCCATAAAGATTGTACATCAGCCTGGGGCCCGGCTAGCAGAACATTCCAGCAGATGTCAATTATCATAATGGAACCCATTCCGTGGGTGAGCAGAGAAACTCCCTCAGGCAAATTAGCACCCTTTGAAAAGAGGTGCAATCAGAGAAATTGCCAGTTGTCAGGCCACGTGCAGGCGCCTTGTTCAATGAAGGGATCAAGCCCCAGCAAGGACCTCCCCAGCCGGGGAGGGGGTGCTGGGGGCAGAGACGCGCAGGTGTAGGGAGGCCCCCGGGCCTGTGTGCCTGGGCCAGGCCCTGCAGTGGAGCCGGGCCTCAGAGCCTGGACGTGGGGGGACGGATGGGGAGACTGGGCTGTGGGAGGGAAGCCCCCGGGGTCTCGGGTACAGAGTTAACATGCTTGGGTATCAGGAAGCACTAGAATTAGGTTTACAAATGGAGGCCTTTCTTAGAATGACAGAAGGAAGCCTCATTCCAGAGCCTCAGAGCACCTGGCCAGACTCGAGGAAGGGGCCACAGAGAACAGAGGACGGGCCATGGGCAGCCCTCACGCCCCGGCGGGGCGGGAGGGACATGCCTCACCCTCTCCTCTCTCTCCTGGGCAAGACCTTGCTTCAGGTCTGTCCCCTGCTGTCCCCTCCCCACTGTGGCTTCTGTCTCCCGGGCAGACCCTGGCGCCCCTGTCCAGAGAGCGCTCTGACCACAGGTGAGGACGCATTGGCCTTCTGGTGATCTTAGCTCCGAACTCTCAGAGATGAGGTGACTGGCCAGTCGGGTCACGAGTCTGCACTCAGACCAGCCAGCTGTGGCCAGGAAGAGGGTGGTGCCGGGCAGACCTGGCCGGGGACTCACCCAGCGCCATGCGGGAATACCCAGCCTAATGCCATGCCCCCAGACTTTCTCCTACAAGCAGCGGGCTCTCCTGCCTCCCTCTCAGCTGGCAGGACTCACTGTCGCTGATGTTCTCCCGGGAACATCAGGCCAACGGACTTTCCAGCCTGTCTTGGTTCAGTACCACCCACAGCGCCTCACAGAGATGCGGCCCCGTGAAGAACAGGCCGGCTCAGTGAATCGTGTGGGGACTGAAACCCCGTCAGTAATCTGCAGCGAGCCACCTGGAAGGAGAGGTGTGCAGGGAAGGGTGAAGGGGGCCTCTGCAGGGCTGCCATGGGGACAGGGGCGAGCCCAGGAGAGGGGGGCTCTGCTTCCACCCACTCTTTCCCTCCCGGAGACTCACCCAGGGCCCCGGCTGCATCTCAGTGTATTTGGGTCCATATGCCCCCTCCCCCCACCCTGCACCTTGTCCCCAACCACGGAGCAGGGGACACGGCTGTGTTCTGTCTGTCCTGCATCCTCCAGGCTCGCCACCTTCCCACCCCTGCTCTTTGGTCCTCGATAGATCAAGAAAATGGCACACAGCCTCCAAATATTATTTGCTAGATGGAACAGCGATCTTACAGGGTGGCATTGCTGGAGGACTTGGGTCTTTATTTGCTAGCTTCGGTGTCTTTCATTGGAACGTAAACATAATTCCTAGCATCCGAGGCTCAAGGAACCAATAAGACAGTGTCTGTGGAAGAGCTTTGTAAACTATATGGAGGTTTTGCAAATGGTAGTCCTCATTATGAATACAGATGAGGAAGCCAAGATCCAAAGGCACAAAGTGGCCGCCCTGAGGTCGGGCAGCTGGTCAGCGGCCGCTTGGGGGGCCGAGACCCAGGGGCCCGGGCCCCAGCCAGGCAAATGAGTGAGTGGTCCGGACGTCCGGCAACAGTGTGCCTCTCGATGGAGGTTCTGGATTGTTAATGAGTGAAGGCAGCCCTTTCACTTCCGAAGTCTGGTCTCCCCCCCGTCCGCCAGGGGCATCCTGCGCTCCCAGGCTGAGCTGCCTTCCTCCTACTTCTGGATGGCCCCTTCCCCACCCCCTCTCCGGCCCTCTTACTTTGCCACCTTCCTTTACTCTGCTTTCCCCTCTCACCTCCATCCCTACTCCGGGCCGCGGCTCCAGGGGTTTCTGCGTCTGCTGAAGTAACTTGGCGTTTCAGGCCAATAGGATCAGGATGTTACCGGCAGAGGACCAGAGCCCCAAGGGCCACGTTACCTGGGAGGGGGCGGGGGGTACAGAGCAGCGGCCACCGTGGCCGCCACAGGGACTGGGAGCCATGGGCTGAGGGCTCGCACGGGGGTCCCTCGTTGCTTTACAGAGAAGCAGAGCTGTCACACAGATGAGCGCTCTCTGGGCCAACCCGGAAGCCAAACTCATCAGAAAGTGGCCCGATGAGGGAGAGGTGGGACCTGGGACGGGACTGGGAGTGCAGCTGCGGGAGGTGGGTGTGGAGCTCAGGTGGCTTGGGCGGGATTTGAGGGGTGTGTGTGGACTCGGTGGGGCTCTGTGCTGGGGCGTGGGGGGCGCCCAGGTGTGTGGCCAGGCAGCCGGAGGGAATGGCGCCCGGGCCTGAGGCCCCCCTTCAGCTCTGCTCCGATCCAGTTTTATGACTTAACTCTCAGAAGGCAAGTTTATTGGCTTCCTTCTAAGTTTCATTTGTGTTTCAGCTCCCTGGGGGCTCCCCCGTTTGCCCCCTGCCCTCACGGCCTCCTGCAGGGTTACTCCCAGGCAGCCCTGGGCTGGGCCCTCGGGCTCTTCCTTCCTTCCCTTCAGCCACACGGGTCTTGTCGGTAAACACTGAGGGCCTTTCTAGGTACCTGGGAACAATTCGTGGTGTGAAACCTCTCTCCCCATCAGTGGGTTTCCTACCTTGGGCCCAGGATGGGCGGGACCCATGCCCGCCTCACTCATCTGTTTGTTCCACCGACATCTTTCAGGGACAGGCCCCTGCCCCCCACCCCCCTAGGTGTGAGTATGTATGTTTGTGTGTCTGTTAGTTGAGCATGTCCTACAGGCCGGTGCTGTTTTAGGCCCTTGAGACACATCAGTAAAACAGCAGGCGAAGGTCCAGGCCCTGAAGGAGGGTCCCTCCCGGTGGGTGACGGCGCCCATCCCCAGGGGCAGCAGAATTTGCTAGTGCAAAAGAAGATGGGAGGAGGGGCGCCTGGGTGGCTCAGTTGTTGGGCGTCTGCCTTCGGCTCAGGTCATGATCCCGGGGTCCTGGAATCAGGCCCCGCATCGGGCTCCCTGCTTGGCAGGAAGCCTGCTTCTCCCTCTCCCGCTCCCCCTGCTTGTGTTCCCTCTCTCGCTGTGTCTCTCTCTGTCAAATAAATAAATAAAATCTTAAAAAAAAAAAAGAAGGTGGGAGGAAAAGGGGACAGTTGAGCAGGTTAGCAGGATCGGGAGTGGGGGTGGGGTGCAGTATGAAGCAGGGCACGGGAGATGGGGCAGGTCGCTGGGACTCGGGGAGACAGCAGTGAGGCGGGAGGTTTGCTGGGGGGCCCATTCGGGAGTGAAGGAGGCAGGACAGGGTGCGGGGGGCTTCTGAACCGTGACAGATGGACAGAGGCCTCAGCCGGCCCGCGGGAGCTCTGGGGAAGGACTAGCCCTGCAGGGATGTCCCAGATGGGGCAGCAGACCTCCCCGGGGACCAGGCAGTGGGGAGGGGCTGTGACCGCACGCAGTGGCTGCGTGTGGATGCGGAGCCGGCCGGCGGCGAGTCCCTGCGTCCGGCTGCTGCGCTGGACACAGCTGACCGGCAACAGCGTGGTGACCACGTGCGGTTATCACTCCTATTTTATAAGGCAGCCAGGGTTCAGACTCGGCAGGTCCCCGTGCCATCCACAGCCCAGCACGGTGCCTTCTTGCGCAGCCTCTGAGCCCGGAGGTCGGGTCAGCAAGGACATGAGGACCCGCCGGGCCTCGCCCGTCTGCTTCCCCGTGACACGGGATTCCTGGCGGGGGTTGCCGCCAGCCCCCCAGCCCCTGCGCCTCCAGGTCCTCTCCTGGGTGGGCCAGACCCGGTGCGCGGGTGTGGACCTCGCTCTCGTTGTGACTTGGGAGCACTTCACTTTCCCGTCGCAGGTCCCCCTGCGATGACCTGTAGGGTCCCGTCTCTCCGTACAGATGCAGAACATCATGTACGACCTGATCACAGAGCTCAACGATCGGAGCGAAGACCTGGAGAAGCAGATCGGCAGCCTGGAGTCCAAGCTGGAGCACCTGGCTGCAGGCTTCAGTTCCCTGCCCCTCCTCATCGCCGACGCCCTGCACCAGCAGCAGCAGCTCCTGTCGGCCATCGCCGAGGCCCGGGCCGGCCCCGCGGGCGCCACCCACACGCCCCCAGCCTCCGACAGCCCCCTCGGGGTCAGCTCCACCTCCTTCCCGACCCCATACACAAGTTCAAGCAGTTGCTAGATAAGCCCCCCACTCCAGAAGCATTGCCCATAGGTCTTAAGATGCAAATCAACTCTCTCCTGGTCACTTTGCCATCAAGGACCCATCGGACCAGGGACCGTAAAGAGGAGAGACCGAGCTAATCACCCAACTCGTGTTCATTCAGCGTGCTTGGTTCAACATGCCTTGGAACCAGAAATCTAATCTCTGTTTAGGTGCCTCTACTTGGGAGCAGGAAGAGGAGGTGAGAGGACGCGGGCCCCTGGCATCAGGGCTGGTGCAGAACAGAAATCACGCTCCATCTCAGGTCTCACGTGGGGGGCGGGGGGGCAGGTGCACGAGGCAGCCAAGAGAGAAGGAGCCCAGAAGAGGGTTCCAGGGGGGTGGCTTCCGGCTCGGGGGGTCCCTCCCTACTGGGGCCTCAGGAAGCCTCCGGGCGACAAAAGGCAGGAAGGGCAGCCACAACTTGCCGAAACAGACGTTCTTTCCTCCCGAACCTTAACCGGTCATAAAACCCATTTAGACTAAAAAAAAAGACAAATAAAAAGCCAGATTTTCCTGTGTGTCTGCAAGTGTGTGCACACACACACCCCCACGTCCAACACAGGTCTGTCCTTGTTTGAGTTTGACCCGAAGAAAAAGGGACCTGCTACCTCACCCCGCACACAGTAGGCACTAAATACGTGTGGAGTCGGTTTGAATCCGAACGTGGGTGCCTTCAGCTCGGGTAGTTTGCTGGTTGGGCACATCCTGAGCTTCACTAAGACGCAGGCCCCTTCAGACAACAACGCAGGTGCCCACCCTGGACACGCACCACCCTTGCTGGGCTTGAGATGAACGCCGAGCCACACTTGTTGGCGGTCTAGAGAGATAAGCAGCCTACTAAAACCAACAGCCCGTGCAGAATTTTCTCCTTATATCCAAACCGCTGTGTTCCAGTGGAGCGGGTGACCCGCGTGGGTATGTAGGGGGAGGGGACGTGCACACACAGGTGCAGCCCAGGGAGACCCCCGTGAGGAGGAGCGTGGTCTGGGGACCCTCTCAGCCACCCTCATCCAGCAGCGGTGCTCCCACCCCAGGCGTTAGGAGCGCAGAGGGGTCCAGCGCCGCCCCCCGAGAGCTGCTGAGCTGGGACACGTGGTGGTGAGTGGCCTGTGTGGCCCCTTCTCCCCGACCTGAGACCACCTGAGAATGAAAGAATCTGAGGATGAGGGCCCTTAGGGAGGCTTGTGGGTAAGGTGAGGTGACGGATCTGTCAGCAGCCCGTTCCTACTGTGCCATGTTAATCTTGATGCAAAAACCGTTCGAATTTGTCTCAAACTCCAAGAAACTTGAGAAACATCCAGACCCAGCGCAGTGCCCGGCATCGGGGGTGAGGCACATGGACCCCACCTCTCATTGCTCTGTACGTGACCGTTCGCAACGTTCCTGTGTTTCGTCGCTCTTCTCGTCGTAGGGTCTTTGGCTGCAGCTGGTGGGGAGTTAGACGAGACGGTGTGGAATGTTTCATCTGCTTCGGGCAGAGCGTCACGGTGTCATCTGCGCATGGTTGTTCTGCGGGGCTTCGCTGTGCACGGGACATGTCACTTCCCTGACATCAGAGCTGGGCCAGGTCTTCTAGGGGCAGGGGGATCACTAGGTGGCAAAGGATAGATGACCCTAGAGCCCAGCTACTCGTTCCAGAAGACCTGGTCTCTTGCTAAACTTCCTCTTTTATCTCCTTTTCCGGCCGTTGTTCCGCCCACAGTCTTGTCCCCGTCTTGGTGACTCCTGGGAGCATTTCCATTGGCTATTTTGCAGACACCATACTTGCTGCTGGCTCTTTGTTTTTTCACTTGTTCCTTTAACTGTCGATTATCTGAAAGATCACCCTCCTTTTTTATGTCCCGAGAACGGGCTCCCGTTTCAGTGACGTATAGCGGAACCGGGAAACAGATGTGCGCGCAGATGAAGTTACCGTGCAGGGTCTTTGCGACCAGAGCTCCATCTCACAAGGGGGAGGCTGCAGGCAGGTGGCCCTGCATGCGCCCGTCCTGGTCACTGACCCGCAGCCCTCCCCGCTCCCTCCTGTTCGCCGTCTCCGTTCCGTGTGCGCACATACAGGGATTTAGTCTTAACCTCAAAAAAATGACGCGCAAGATGCCGCTGATCCGCCCAGGTCAGTGGGTGACTGTAGGCCCTCATTCATGCTGTGCACCTCAGTGAATCCTGAAGACCAGGCCAGCAGCCCTGGTAGGGGGGGCGCTGGCATGCCGGGACACGTGGGCATCCGTGGCATGACGTGGCCTATTGGTAGTGTGACAGCTGGTGTGGTTAACAGTGGTGATCACACCTGCTTCCTGGCCTCGCGATGTGACCGGGAGGCTGCTTCTCTGTCCTAGCGTTTCAGCTTTGTGTGGGGAAGTGATCCCTTCTCCAGGAGTGCAATCAACCCTGATGACCTCAGTATTGACTACCCAAAGTGTAGGCCCCTCCAGGCTTTCTCCCTACAGCCCATCTTCTGGTTAATTCCACTGTGCCTCAGCATCACGGTCAGATGGAAAACGGCGGCAGGTGCCTTCTTGCTCCTTATTCTCAAGTTTAGTGGCGGAGGAGGTTTTGGTAGCTACTCGAGAATTGGCTATATGTCAAAACCATTCGTTACAGTAAGCTCACTCTAATACTGAACTGATTGAGTTCTGCCCACTCCTGGAAGACCGACCCAGTGGCAGAGCCCCGCTATGACTTTTCTGATAACTTAGTGACAGGTAAGATACCCTAATGGTCCCGAAAATATCTAGACACTTGAATAAAAACTGCAGAGCCACACCTCATCACGTAAGCCATACTCTAGTCTCATGTACTGTAAAGCCAGGGACGTACTGTGATACTTTAAGACCACTGATCTCCGTGGAATTTCAGGACATAGCATCAGCTGGTAAATTTTACCAGACTAGGGGCTCCGTCCTCCTTAGACTGAAGTCCAAATACAAATCTGCACCTTTGGGTCAAAGGCCACCCATGTCTGATCATCATCAATAAATTGTCATAAAGTGTCTGAACTGTTCTTGCCCTGCTCCTAACATGCAGCTTCATGACATCATATCTCTAAAAATGCTTCATGCAGTGCAGGGGAGCAAGAGGGGTGAGGCCCTGGGTCGCCACTGACTTCTGGCAGGTGACGGACCGAGCAGCAAGCCCATAGGCCAGAGGCACGGAGAGCGCAGGCACCAGCAAACTCCAAGCGAGCGCCTGCAGCTCTTGTTATTTATTAAAGGCCGAGAAGGAACAGCCCTGAAGAAATCGTGATTCTAATATGTTTGAGGACTCCCCCCCAGCTTAGATTTTCAGTGTGAGTGAAGGAAGGAAAAAGGAAGAAAGTTAGAGATACAGAATCAGAGGAAATAAGCACTCAGGCTGGGTCCACGTCTTCGGCCGATTAATGTAGCCTCCTCACACCTCGGTTTCTCTGTGCGGCCGCGAAGACGAGAGTTACTGTCCCGGAGCGCGATGTACTTGGCAGACCTGACGGGGCGTCAAGAGCAGCCAGACCGCGTTCCCGCCCCGGCCCCGCCCGCGGTGCCCCGAATGTCCTCAGCAGTTACCAGAAATCATTGGTTGTGTCAGCTGGGGGGTGAGCGCAGCGTGAGCAACGCAGGGCTGGTGCACAGGCCCTCTCCCCCGTAGGGTGTCCCTCCACCAACAGTGCGCCCCAAATTAGGAGTCATGCTTCGTCCCAGAGAAGACGGTGTTACTCGCACAAGCGAGGGACTAGGAGGTCGCTGCGCTACCAGAGGTTCCTGCGCTGTAAGTCGCTGCTTTCAAGTCCTCAGATACGTCCCCAGTCTACACAGTCGGGCTACTTCCCCGGAAAGCAGAGTAAGGATCCGCTAGCGTCCGCCACGCCGGCCCCGTGGATGCGGCGGCGGCGCTGGGCTTCGGCACCTTAGACAGCGGTCTGCGGGCCTCCGGGTCGGCGTGGGGCAGCCCCCCACCAGGGCCGGCCAGTGTGGCCACGCCCCGGGCGTTGTCCCTTCTTCTCTGCGGCTGCCGAAGTAAGCGTGGAGTGGGAACGGGGCCACCGATGCCACCAGGGAATGCAGGTGGAATGTGGGTGAGTGCCCGTCATCCTGAAAGCTCGTGCCAGGCTGTGCGGGTAGAAGTTACCGTGAAACTCCCGGCCGACAAGTCACGCGTAGATTTTGTACCGAGATAGGTGGACGCGGTTCACGGAGCAGGGGGTGAAAAGGTACCCAGGGGGAGAACGCCTGTGGCTGTGGCCTGTTGTTCTTAGGCCAGCACTGCAGACACCCCAACGCAAACTGGAGTTCCTTCTGAACAAAACCGTTATCAAAGCTTCAACGCGCAGCCTCCAAATCTAGGTGCCAAGTTCACACGCCTGAGAAGCGCATTCTGGAAGCCGTATCTTGGGCCTGGGCCCCGTGTCGAAACAAAAGAAGTGTTGTGACCAACCAAGCTGGTGGAGGAAAAGCACAAAATTCAACACGAACCTGTAGTTAGGATCCCAAAGAAATGTTGAATTTATAGCCAAAAGAAAGAAAGAAAGAAAGAAATCAGTGACAAATCTGACTGGAAGAGCCAACATCCAGGTCCTCAGAGGAAGGACAGGGAGTAAATGACATTCTCTAGCTGTGTCACATGGTCTCAACCAGGACCAATCCACCCTCATCAGACATTTTAATGGCGTGATAACTCTCTTTGGTCCCGGACTCCGCTTTCTGCGCCGAGCAGGAGCGAACAACAGGAGAGAGCACATTTCCATGGTGAACTCGGAAACAAGTGTTTGTGTTCAGAATCATGTGAGCTTCGATCTGAATTTGCATCTTGCCTCTGTACTGATTGCTATTTTTTAATGATAGGAGAAAGCATAACAGTTTATTTTAAATATGAAATATATTGCTATATTATAACATATATTGTAACTTTCAAGTAACATTTTGTATCCCACTAGTCTTCAGCAGGCCCAGTGTCCCTGCTCTCCCAACCACTGTTTCTGAGTACATATCACTGTGAGCGGCTGCCGGATGCCCAGACCCGGGGGCTCAGCCTCTGGAACTGCCATATTCCAATTCCCTCTGACATGCCCATTAGAGACAAAAGAACCTTGTTCCAAACTGAGGAGAATAGTTGTACCCGAATTCCACCAAGCCATCTCAGAGGAAACTTTAAAAGCCATGACTCCCACAGTGGCTGTGCCGAGCCGGTTTAATCGATGTGCAGGTTCTTCCCGTGTAAATGCCAAGGTCCCGTTACGCAAGTGACAGGAGCCTCAAACTGAGCCACCCAGGTTTTCCTTTGGGAGTGTCAGAATTGGGCACAAGAATTGTGATACAAAAGACTCAGAATTCTAAGCACTGTGCGCTTACCTCTGCCAGAGTCAAACCAGAATTAGAGCTTCATTTACTCAGGCCCAGTGAGACCCCAATGTGCAGACGAGCTCTTCTCAGCTGGCCGGACCCTAGAGGAAGCAGGCGTCCCCCCCCACCCCCCGCCCCCATTTATCTACGACTGGGGAGCATAGCTCCCGGGGGAGTGAGGGAGGAAGCAGGACACCCACAGCAAGGCCCAGCAAAGTGCTGGGCTTCCCTGTCTGCTACTCTAGCCATTAGCTGCCAGGAAAGGAGCTCCAACCACGGTGTTGCCTTCATTGGCAGAATTGGGGGAAACGCTCTACTTGAGCAACTCATGAACTCCATTCCCTCCTCGTATGAATTGCAGTTGAGACACGTGCAGAATTTCTCACTTTCCTCCTCTGAATGACTATCTCTAGATGAAAACAGGAAGTGTTTAGTTACAGAACAAAGGTTTTCTAGAATCACTGGGCCCCCTGGTGTGTCAGCATCACTCTGGGCTGATATTGCATGAGGGGAAACCGAGGGGCATCAGGGCACCTGAGCTTCTGTCTTTTTCCTTCTCAAACTGAAAACTCGGAGAGCTAGACCGAGAGAGCGAGACAACAGGTTTTCTCCTGGGGAAGCCTGGGATCTTGTCAAACTGTGGCACTGGTTACTCCGAACGAGAAACACGCGAACACCCAGCTCCAGTCTGCATGTGTAGCTGAGAGCTCGCCTGCACACACAGTTTATTTTTATTGAACAAAGTGCTCCAGCGTCTGCTGCTCCCCAATTACATGTGAGGCTGGTTCCATTAAAGCCATCAGAACTCCAGGGCACCTGTTTCTAGCAGGTTACTCACTCGCTGGGTAATGGAAATTAGTTTATTCTCAATTTTATAATTAACTGATGAATGTACTGGTGGTAATTGATTTGTCTCCTAATACTTTTCTGCTACCAAATAGAAGTGTCTTTTTTGGGCTTTTCTTCTAGCACTTCTCAGACTAAGACTTTTTCATTTATAGAGAGCAAATATATTCTGATTTCCCCCCTCGAAGTTATTATTCAGTCTAGATCAAGAAAACCAATGCAAGTTCCTGATTGGCGGAAAGCAGACATCTCGACGGTATTTCAGATATATGGCCACACACGAACCCTTGCTATTCAAAGTGTGGTCTACAGACCAGCAGAGTCAGCATCACCTGGGAACTTAGAAATGCAGACCCTTGGGCCCCATGCCAGACCTGCTTAATCCAATTTGGCATTTTAACAAGATCCCCAAGTGATCTGTACACACACTAAATGCTGAAAAGCTCTGGCCTCACCACACCACACTGGTAACCAACACTGTTAGTAGCTGGAAAATTAAACCATTTGTTCTTTGACCCTCATTTACAGAATCACTTGATGAAGTCCTGTATGATCATAAGGATAAAAACAAACATCTTACAATTCATTCGAGGTCATATAACGTGGCTGGTGTACAAAAGGGGCCAGCTAATTTCTGGTCTGTTTTTTGAAAAGCTTTGTAGCCTTGAACCACTTCGAAGTCCCTTTTTTGGTTTCCGGTTTCAGCCTATGCTGACAGGCCATGGGGCTATCAGGCGGCCCCCAGGGCGGGTGCCCCGAAGGGTACCCAGTCCCTGCTCGGCACCGTAGAGGAGTAGCTGCATCTAGGCTCCTTCCTTGAGAAATTCAGCAGCCCCCCCAATGAGGACTCTCCTCCCCAGAGGAAACCTCGCAAGAGAAGTTCGTTTGACCATCTAGAGACATTCCTAATCTCTTTTCAAACCAGTTCTCTTAATCATGACCCCAACCAGAGACACTCCAAGGTGAGCAAGGAAAAATGTGGACTGTGATATTCGCACCACAAATTGATATGTACCCAGAAACACTTATGTTCTAAATTAATGGCTTTAACCTGTTCATTGTAAAAAGTGCCTTGGACTTCGATCTAAAGAGGTCAGTATAAATGTGTGTGTGTGTGTGTGTGTGACATATGCAGGCAAATATTCACCTATTTGTACACATAGGTGCACACATGTACCTGCACACTCATATACAATATACATACACATACACAAACGCTCCGTAACGTCTCCTATTGCTATTTGCAGGTTCATTTATTTTGTCTGGTCCTATGTTATTTGTTTAGCAACACCTTTACATAGAGAGGTTCTATTCAGAACATTGATGTATTTTTTGTTTGTTTTTTTACTTTTTATTAAAAAGGTAAAGGATATTAAAAAAAAAAAAAGTCAAGTGCCTGAAGGTTTTGAATGGAATTGTGGTAAATTTTCTCAGGTCACCAAAGAGGAAACTGATCTTTCCTTTGGAAAATACTTTTCTGTTGCAGTGACTTTTGTTTTCCCTCGGTGGGAGTTGATAAATACCCACGGTTACAGTGATTGGGCAATTTTGTTGTGATTCTCTTTGTGGTCTCCATAAAGCAAGCCACACTTGCTCAGGCCAGTGCCCACTCTTCGTCCCACATCCGTGTCGGGAGGGCGTGGGCTTTACGCGCTGTGCACAGCGGGGGCATTAGGCCCGCTGAATTGAAGGGGCAGGGTTCCGATCAGTTCTAAATAATGTGTGCTTTCGATGCCTGCGCAGAAGGACACGTGGGAAGTTCCGTCCTCAGTCAGGTGGGAACCTGTCCTAGAGGCGGGCAGAGGGGCCCTAGGGAACGTTCTAGGCTCCTGCTTCCTGTCTTTCTGCAATAAACCAACCATCTGGACCAACCGGCTTCTCTGCCTTAGCCAAAGGTCTTGCCTGTCCACTGTGACAGTTGGAAGGGACCGACCTCCCTGGTTACAAGCCCCCAGGGATCCGGGCACAGTCTCCAGGTTGCCACGGGCTCGAGGAGGCATTTCACTTCTTTAAGCCAACGAAACCTCTCCAGCTCCCTGCCCAGGTGGTGACAGTCTCATGACAGCCAGGGCCATCCGGACAGGTGATGCCCCACTCACAGTATCAATCAGAAGAGACATCACAATGGCAGAGGGCGCCAGAAAGACGAAGGTTCTCTGCAGCTGTCCCCACAGCTGTCCCAACTGTCCCCACAGCTGTCCTCACAGCTGCCCCCACAGCTGTCCTCACAGCTGCCCCCACACCTGTCCCCACAGCTGTCCCCACACCTGTCCCCACACCTGTCCCCACAGCTGTCCCCACACCTGTCCCCACAGCTGTCCCCACAGCTGCCCCCACACCTGTCCCCACAACTGTCCCCACAGCTGTCCCCACAGCTGTCCCCACACCTGTCCCCACAGCTGTCCTCACAGCTGCCCCCACACCTGTCCCCACAACTGTCCCCACACCTGTCCCCACACCTGTCCCCACAGCTGTCCCCACAGCTGCCCTCACAGATGCCCCCACAGCTGCCCCCACCCCACGGGTGCCCCCCAGTAGTTGCCACCGGGAGTGGACGACAAACATCCGTCCCAGTACACCGCGGGGAGCCTGGGCCACCTGTGGGCCCGACGCGGACAGCAGGCCCGCGGCGTTCCGAGAGGGAGTGGCGGGCTGGGTCGCAGGTTCAGAGGTCCCTGTGGGAGCGCCCCATCCAGGCGGGGCTGAGTCTGTGGCCCCTGCCACTTCCCCTCACGCTGAGGCCAAGGAACGGGGCCCTGGGAATGTCCCAGCGAACCCTGGGACGAGGGACGGCATTAAACTAAACACAAGGCAGCAGACTCAACCCAGCACCAAACATGCTGCTGCCAAGTTCCTCTGATTGTATTTTCTTCCTGCCCCGGGACTACAGTTGTGAAAACAGGAATTTTTGAAGGAGGAAATCTTAATTTAGATCGGAAACCGAGCCCCCTGGAAAAGGCCGCTTCTTCAAGGCCGGGACTGCCCTGGCGTTGATGGAAGCGTCTGACTCAGGAGAGCGGCGCCCCAGTGGCAGGCAGACAGCCCCAGCTCCGCCACCGTCCGGCCCGCGGGACGGACCTGAGTCACACAGGGGACCCGGCAGGTCCATGCCCCCTCATTCCACGGAGGTGAGCTGGGGTGCTCAACCTTTGCTTCACGCTGGCATCCACCCCCTCCCAGAAGCTTTTGGAAACACCAAGGTCGGTGCCCCCAGCGCCTGGCGCCTCAGAAGGCAGAGTCGGGGTGCTGCCTGGGCATTGCCAAGAGGCACCCAGAGTTGAGCACTGGTCCAGGCCTGCGGAGGAGAGAGCCCAACAGTCGCCGGGCCGGCGCTCCCTGGGGTCGACCCCCGAGGTGGCAGGAGCTCTGGGGTGAGATTTGCATACAGACTGGGGTTTGCCTGCAGCTCTGTCCCTTCCCAGCTTCCTGCACGTCTCTTCCGTTCTGGGCCCGTGAGCTGCTGCTGGTTTGGCGTCCAGGCTCTCCAAGGCCGCCAGGGGTCTGTGGGCCGGGCCGTCCGGCCTCCCGCTTCGCCTGGCACACAGTCCGAGCACAGTGTCCTTCCTGGGCCTCCGCCCTGGGCAAAGATCGGGGCAGGGCCACCCCGACATTTTCATTAGGCAAAAGGTTAAGATGAAAAGAAACACATCCCTGCTAGCTGGTGTCTCCCCAGACCAAACACAAAAAGAGGGCAACCCGCCACGTTACACTCGTCGGTCTCTTCCTAACCACACTCAACCATTAAATAAAACGTTGTCTTCTGTCTGAACGAAAACCTGGCGCATTATTACATTATGCGGAGCTGCGAAAGCTGGGAACTCGGAGGTGGGCCAGCTCCCCAAGCCGGACGAGGCTGTGAAATCCGGGACCCCTGAGTAAGACTGCTCCCTGCTGGTCGGGCCGAAGCGCAGCACCCGGGGGCCACGGAGACCCGGGGGCCACGGAGACCCGGGCTCGGCCGGGAAACGGCTCCTTCCCGCCTGTCGAGCCCCTTACCTTCCACAGACGAAGCGGAGAGAAGTGGTTTGGCCAAAATCAGAGAATTGGGGCAGAACCCGCCCCGGCACGTTGGCACGCCCCGGCGAGGATGCTTCCGGGCGCTTGCCCAGCCGAGGCCTGCGCGGCGCCCCCCGCTGCCCGTCTTGGCTTCACCTCAGAGTCGGTATTGATTTTGCAAATGTCAGATAAAAATAAAAGGCCCCTGCTTCCCCCCAGCACATGTTCACACCACACAGAAGACACACGCCCACACCGTCCAGCTCCTAAAAACAAGGAAATGCACATTGCTACCTGCTAAGTTAATTCATCACGTATTTTATACTCCAGAAGCATTGATCATTTTCAAATTTATCTGCCTTTAGTTTAAAGAATTTAGAGGTAATACTTGCAAATCTACAAGAACCCCCACTGGTTAGGAAACATTAAATGAGATTATTAAAAGGATGCAATTCTATATCCAGCATTACGGTGGATTATGCTGATGGTGGTCCAGGTCATTAATCTTTATTTCAGTCAGTACTGCAAATAGTACATGAAGATCAGCCAGAATCAGCTTAATCTTTTTTCTTTTTTTTGCAGCGTGAATTTGCAATTTACACTTTATTTTTTCCAGGGACAAGTCACACCTAAAGCCTCTCTCTGTCTTTTTTAAGTAGGCTCCATGCCCAGCATGAAGCCCAATGCATGGCTTGAACTCACGACCCTGAGATCAAGACCTGAGCTGAGATCAAGAGTCCAGTGCTTAACTGACTGAGCCACCCAGGTGCCCCATGCAATCCTGTCCCCTGGAAAACCGAAGGTTGGAAACATGAATGTAATACGTTACCACTGCCCACGGGCAATGTCCTCTTACATAAAGCTTCTTTCCAAACCTATTTGGCCTCCTACTCCCCAACCTTGGTGTATCTCTTAGAAGCAATCAAGTATTTCTTGAGGGGGGCGCCTGGCTGGCTGTCGTTAAGCATCTGCCTTCAGCTCAGGTCATGATCCCGGGGTCCTGGAATCAGGCCCCGCATCGGGCTCCCTGCTCCGCGGGAAGCCTGCTTCCCCCTCTCCCACTCCCCCTGCTCGTGTTCCCTCTCTCGCTGTGTCTCTCTCTGTCAAATAAATAAAATCTTTAAAAAAAAAAAAGTATTTCTTGAGGAAGAATATATACAGCAGGGGAACTACCAGGCCTTCCATCGGTGCCTGCAAGCCGGGGTTCGACTGCTCTTTCTTCAAACACCCTCCTCGCCTTCTACCTCTTGGGAGGAGAGGTAGATACATAATTCTGCCTCAACTTCAGAATTTAGAAATCCTATTGTGTCTATACTTGGGATTTCTTAGAGAATCTTTTCTAAGAATCGCAATGCAATGTTACCTGACTCACACGTTTGGGAACACGGACCCTGCCTGGTTTTGGTTTGAATGAGGAAGCATGCTCTGGCCTTGTCTGAACATCAGCAGGAGTTGACACCCTCAGGTCTCGATCAGGGACACCAGGAAGGAAAACCACAGAAGCCATTCATTCCTTGCTTCCCGAGCACCCACGCCCCCAGGCTCCAGCCAATAGTCGCAGGCTTTAATTTGGTGAGTTCACCTATCCCCACCTCCATTATGCATTGGGTGGGATTAATCCTATTTCCAGACCCATGGTGGGCTTCGCCAGGCTCAAGCCAATTAGTGTACCTCATCACCCTCACTGAGGGAAGGGCACGTGGCTCAAAACCAGTCAACCTGGGCAAATGGACCCAGAGCCAGGGCTTGGGCAGGAGCTCCCAGGAACTGATTGGACCATTTGTGTCACGAGGGGGGAGGCGGGGCTGACAGGGAGCCATGGGTGGAGCATGAGGATGAGCTAAGGAAATTAAGAAACACAAATAATTCACAGATCAAAGAATAAATCATAATGGAAATTTTAAAATATGTAAAACAGAACTTTAATGAAAATACATTTCACAGGGGCGCCTGGATGGCTCAGTTGGTTAAGCGTCTGCCTTCGGCTCAGGTCATGATCCCAGGGTCCTGGGATTGAGCCCCGCCTCGGGCTCCCTGCTCCCCAGGAGGCCTGCTTCTCCCTCTCCCTCTCCCCCTGCTTGTGTTCCCTCTCTCGCTGTGTCTCTCTCTGTCAAATAAATAAATAAAATCTTAATTAAAAAAAGAAAGAAAGAAAAGCAGAATGGACAAATAGAGACAAGAGCAGAAATTAATTAAATAGGAAATAAACATATACTAGATAAGATTTTTTGAAAGCCAAATGTTGGTCCTCTGAAAAAACTATAATAAAATTGATAAATGTCTAGCAAGACTGAACAAAAAGAGACAGAGGAAGGGAGAGGGTAGAGGGAGAGAAAGGGAAAACATAAAATAATATGAGGAATGATACCACAAACACTATAAAGATAATAGGACATTTGGAAATAAATGAAAAAGACAGATTCCTAGGAAGCGATTACTTACCAAAACTGACTCAAGAGGAAATAGAGAAATGGAAGTCATCAAATCAATCAACTAATGGTTCAGCATTTTCCCACAAAGAGAACTCCTGGCCTGGATGATTTTACCAGCAAATTCTACCAAATTTTCAAGGAGGAAAATAATTCCAATCTTACACATTTTTTTTTCCAAAGCCCAAGAAGAAAAAAGGGTCTTTCCCCAACTCATTGTACAAGCCTAGTATAGCATTGCTATCAGAACCTGGTAAGGACACTACAAGAGAGGAAAACTACAGACCAGTTTTACTTATGACTGTGGGTGCAAACATACCATTATCACACCACATCTAGAAATGGAGGGGGGAGAAAATACAACCTAATTAAGTTAGGCTTATCCCCCAAAATACGATTAATATTAGAAAAGTAATAAAGTTTATCATATTGACAGATCAAAAGAGAAAAATCATTTAATAATAATAGATTTTTAAGGAATAATTAAATTCAATATTGGTTAATTTAAAAAACACTGAGCAAACTAGATGCACACCGTGTGGTAAGACCACCCCGTGACCCACACTTTTGAATAACCTCTCCTGTTCAGTGTGGGCAGGACCCGTGACTTGCTTCTAGCCAACAGAATGTGGCAAAGGTGATGGGAAGTTGTTCCTGTGATTGGGTTTGGTTACAGAAGACGTCATCTCCTGCTGACTGGGAAGAAGCGAGCAGACAAGCTGCGAGCTGCCCACGGAGAGGGGCCTGTGGCTGGGAGCCACGGGGCAGCCAACAGCCCATAAGAAGCCGGGGCCCTCGGTCTTGCGGCAAGGAGGTGAATTCTGTCAACAATCTCAATGAGCTTGGAGAAAAGAGCCACCCTCCTCGAGCCTCCCGGTGGGATGGCAGCCTGGCCGGCCCAGGTGGGGCTCTGAGCACACCGCCCAGCGAAGCTGACCCACGGAAACTGGGGGACCAGAGGCACGCCGTCGCCGTGCACCACCGCATGTCTGGTATTGTTATGCCGCAACAGAAAATCAACACAAAAGACAGCTTCCTTAACCCAGTGAAGGGTATCTACAAGAGCATGTCTTGCTAAAACACACATCATACTTAATGTGACATCAAGACACGGACTCTTACCACCTCTGCAGTGGAGGTCCTGGAGTTGCAATATGGGCAGAAACATTAAGAGGAAAAAGGATCAGAAAGGAAGAAAATGTCATTATTCACAGCTGACATGATCACCTGTTTGTCTACCCAAAAGCATCTAAAGAAAAATTATTAGAACAATAACTCTCTGTAAACAGAGTTAGCATAGTTACTGGACACAAATTCAATAGATAAAAAAAATTAATTACATTTCTATACCCTGTTAATAAGAAACTGGAATGTGAAATTTTAAAAAAGAAACCAAAAATATTAAAAATGTAGCAATAAACTAACAAAAGGTGTACTGGAGTTTTACGGGAAAATTATTAAAGGACACTATTAAAGGACAATAGAGAAAGCATAAATAAACAGGAAAATATCCATGTTCAGATTTTTACATATGCTTATTTTCTCCCAAATTAACTATAAATTTAATGTAATGGCAGTCAAAATCCAAATAGAGGTTTTTTTGTGTGTGAACCACAAGCTGATTATAAAACTGATACCAAAAAAGGGGGGCCTTGACATTTCTGACTGCAAACAAGGTGGGAGGACTCCCTGTGTATCAAGAACACTCATAAAAAAAAAGAAAAAAAGACCGCTCGTCACAAAGCTCTGATAATTAAGGTGATGTGGTCTTTGAACAATGGAACACAACAGAGCTGACAAACAGCCTCAACCGTTTATGAAATTTGATTTATTAGAGGGCTGGCTTTGTAAATCAGCTGGGGAAAAATGGACTCTTCAATCAACAGCATTGAAACAATGATTATCTACATTCATACACAAAAGTTGATTCTGGTTGGGTTAAAAACATAAATGTAAAGAAAAACTGTGACACTCAGAAGACAATGGATATCATTTCTTAAACAAAACTCCAAAACCCAGACCACTGGGGGGATGACTGACAAGTTTGAACGTAGGAAGATTAAAACCTTCTATTCCATATTTTTTTTAAGTGAGACGATGAGCCACAAATTGGGAGATGTTTACAACTCATCTAACTTACAAAATCCAGGATGCCGACTGGGGGGAAAACAGGCACAAGAAAGAAACAGGAATTTCACAGAAAAGGAATCATGTGAAAAGATGGTCCACTTCACCAGTGATCAAGGACACGCAAATGGAAATCAGAGCTTACTATTTCACACCCCATAGAGGGACAGAAAAAGTCTGAAAATCAGGGAATGCCGAGTGCTGGGAGTACGTGAGGTCACTGGAGCTCTTGCCCACGGCCCCCAGGCATGGGACAGGTGCAGCTACTTGGGAAACAATTTGGCATTATTTAGAAAAGTTGAGTATGTGCATATCCAATGACCTAGCATTATCTGTGAAACACAAAACAGCACTAGAGCTGACCCAGAAGGAGAACAGAAGTAGACGGAGTGCCGCCCAGCAGGGAGAACGACGTCAGCCGGAACACGGAGGGCAGAAGCCAGCCCAGGGAGAACACGCACCGTGCGTCCCCACGGCAGGATGGGCAGAGTCGGGCAGAACTGACGTCGGTGTGGCGTGGGGACGGAGGGCGACGGACTTGGGGAGGGATGCCCGGGAATTCTAAGCTCCTGAACATTTTCTAGATTTCGGTCCGGGTAGGTAAGACCCAGGCGTTCATTTCCTTGTTCTTCCTCGACCCATACAAAGGTGAGCGTATACACACTCTGTGTAGCTGCCGCGGGTAGGTGCCCCTTCTCCTCCAGGAACTCTGCGCCTCCGTGTCCCCATCTATAAAATGGGGACAGCAAGAGTGCTGTGGTGGGAGGCCGGCTGTGAAGACAGGTGCCTGATGGCTGTGGCCACCGCCCCGCTCCAGGCCCAGGGCTCGCTGTGTTTCCCCCGCTGGAGTGGAGTTTCTGGCCTCCAGGCTTCCCCGCTTCACCCAGAGGGAGCGGACTCATTCCACCATCACTTCCTTTCTTCTGAATGATGGTGCCTTCCAGTCTCTGCCGCGCCTCGACTCAGCTGACTCGATCAGCACAAAATAAAGAGAGCTGGGAATCCCAACACTGTGTCCCAGAGGCCCCAAATCAAGAGTGTGGTTCACACAGCTCTCATTATAGCCGGGAGTCTATAAAGCACATCCTGCACTGTGATTAAAAAGAGGCTTTACTGTCTCAAAAGCGCAATCTTGACAATCCTCCCATCACCAAGAAATTGTGAGAGCTGACAAATACCTCCTCCTAATCTAATTTTACAGAGGTCTGCATTTCTCAGGCGGGAGCCTTTCTCGTTCCTGCAGAGGAGGATGCCCAGGGATGCGTCCCCCTCATCCCCAGGCCAGCAGCCCCCCTGCAGCTCCAGGCTCGTCCCCAACCTGTGATTTGGGCCCTCCTTGCCGCCCTCCATGCGGTAAAGGCTGGGCACAGAGACCGGTGTCCCCCCTCCCGCCCCATCATGCCTCCGTTCCCTGTGCTGTGAAAATACCCTTTCTTCCTCTTTTCTCTTCCAAAATAAAGTCAGCGAAATAACACTTCACAGTGCATCCAATTTTCAACAATCTACTCTTCTCTCACCAAAAGCGCTATGATGCTTCTGGCTAAATTAATTATAAATCGCTATCTTCCTTTTCCTGCTATGCTCATTTCCTTCAATATTGCCAAAATTCTTGGAATCAAAAAGACAAGCTTCTAAATAAAGACCATCCACAGATCAAATCATGTTACATCCCACAAGACAGTTCCTCAGGTGCTGTCCCCATCTGTGGGATAAAGTCCACATGCTTCACCGTGATTTCTAATTCTGTCACCGGGGGACCAGGACCCTCTCCCCAGCCCCTCGCCCCCACATAGTTCCCTGGCTCACACTTACACACACACACACCTGGGGCCCATTAGCCCAAGTTTCGCCAACCTAAGCTCCCACGGGCTCGCACGCTCCTTCTACCTGGAGCGTCCTTACCTACCTTTTGCCAAGAAAACCCCGCCATATCCTTCAAGACCCACTTTTGGTCTCCATGTCCCTCACTCTGATGATGGTGACTACATTTGATTTAAACACGCGCTGCTTCTCGGCCTGAACGTCAGGATCTCCCAGAGAGCTCTCCCGAACTACAGATCCCTGGATCTCGTCCCAGCCCTCCCGAGTCAGAATCTCCCAGGGTGAGCACAAAGCGCTCATGGTTTCCAAAGCCCCGCAGATGATCCCGATGCGTGGCCGCAGCTGAGAAGCCACGTGGGGCCGCGAGGGAGACCATGGGCAGGGACCCAAATACCCGGGAGTCGGAGCCCGGCTGTATGGCTGGCTGGCCTCGGGGAGTTGGCTCGGCGTCTCTGGGCCTCCAGCATTGGGCGTGACGGCGGTAGTAGGGCTGAGTTTGAAGTGAGTACAGGAAGCGCGCCTGGCACACAAGGTAAGCGCTCAGTGTTAACAGCTGTTGTTTGTCTGGCACACATTTCAAGGATTTCACCAGAACCCGGAAAGATGGTTATTACTAATCACAGTTCACAACAGATAAAGCCAACCGGGGTCCACGCCCAGGTCTGCCCGACCTCAGAGTCCATGTCTGCTCTGGTAAACCACACCCCGCTCTATTTTTGGGGCGGGCGGGTCACGTTGAGGCAGACTTCCCTCTGGGCGGGCCTCCTGACTCTGGGTGCCAAGTGTCAGCAAGCAGGGTCCACGTTTTGGGCATCCCTGTATCCCCCTCATCTAGCACAATGAACGCCATCTGGTCGGCCCTGGACAAATATTGGCTGAAATATGAATTAGTCAAGAAAAGGCGGAAAGCAGGGTGAGAGAGGGGCCGCCGGGCAGGGGTGGTCAGAGTCCTTGAGCCGCTCCCGGGGCTGGGGTCCTGCTTCGAGCCGCCCCTGGAGAGCAGGACCACAGTGGGACCTCCTCCACCCACCCGACTGCTGTGACAAGGGCCGTAGGATCCTGATTTTAAAGATAAGAAAATGGAGGCGGAGGATAGATATGGCTCCTGATTCACCTGACTTCTTACCTGCATTTTATATATTCTATGTGTACCTTTAACTAATTTTTGTTAAGTTATCATTGACATACAACATATTAGTTTGAGGTGTTCAGCATAGTAATTCCATATTTGTATACAATGTGAAATAAACCCAAGTCTACTTAACACCTGTTACCAGACATAGTTACAATTTTGTTTCTTGAAATGAGAACTTTTGTTTCTTGAAATGAGAACAGATGGGCTCTCTGAGCAGCTCCCACGAATGCAAGGCTCTATCGGCCACTGTGCTGGGCATCACATCCGTCCCCAGGGCTGCTTTATTTTCTAACTGAGAGTTTGTTTCCTTTGACTCTCTTTACCCATCTTGCCCACCGCCAAGCCCCACCTCTGGCATCACCAATCTGTCCTCCATATCTCTGAGCTTGTGAGTTTGGGGTTTGGTTTTGATTCAATTCCATGGGTAAGTGAGATCATATGGTATTTGTCTTTCTCTGACTTGCTTCACTTCGCATGGTGCCCTCAGGATCTGTCCATGTGGTCACAAATGGTCACAAACTTGCTTCTTTTTTATGTCTGAACAAGATTCCATTGTGTCCCTAGGATTGTCTTTATCCAGTCGTCCATCAGTGGACACTTAGGTTGTTTCTGTGTCTTGGCTGTTATAAATAGTGCTGCAGTGAGCTCTGGGGGGCAGATATCTTTTCCAGGTAATATTTTTGTTTCCTTTGGGTAAATACCCAGAAGTGGAATTACTGGATCATATGGTAATTCTTTTTTTTTTTTTTCCTAAAGATTTGCTTATTTATTTTAGAGAGAGAGAAAGAGAGAGAGAGCTCAGGGGGAGGGGCAGAGGGAGAGCGAGAAAATCTCCAGCAGGCTCCACACCCAGTGCGGAGCCCGACTTGGGGCTCGATCTCACAACCCCGAGATTATGACCTGAGCCAAAATCAAGAGTCAGACACTCAACCAACTGAGCCAGCCCAGCGCCCCTGGATCATATGGTAATTCCATGTTTGGGGTTGAGAGGAACCTCTATGCTCTTCTCCACAGTGGCTGCACCAGTTTGCATTCCCACCAACAGGGCACATGGGCTCCCTTCTCTCCACATTCCCACCAACACTCGCTATTATCTTTTTGGCAACAGCCATTCGGACAGGTGTGAGGTGATAGGTCCTGGTGGTTTTTTCTGTGTGCACTTTAATGTGGTAAGCCTCCCAGATCATCTATGAACACACCATATAAATCAACTAACAAGGTTTTGCTACTAGTTTTTACACAAATTGAGTTCCTTGAGAAAAGGGGTAGAAATCTGAAATTCTTATTTGCTGAGATTTTCTAATTAATAGAAATGCAGATGTTTGTGATGGATCCACCACGGGGTGTTTCTCTGGAAAGGCTTGGAGGATATGGTTGTTCGGGTTGTTGTTGTTATTTTTAAAGGTTTTGTTTATTTGTTTGAGAGAGAGCACGAGTAGGACAGAGGCAGAGGGAGAAGCAGACTCCCCACTGGGCAGGGAGCCCCACCCAGGGCTGGGTCCCAGGACCGGGATCATGACCCGAGCCAAAGGCAGATGCTTCACCCACTGAGCCACCCAGGCGCCCCTGTTTTGTTTTGTTTTTTAAGGTTTATTTATTTATTTTAGAGAGGGGGAGGGGCAGAGGGAGGGAATCTCAAGCAAACTCCTTGCTGAGTGCAGAGTCCAATGCGGGGCTGGATCCCACAACTCATGAATTTATTGCCTCCACCTGGACCTGGAAACCGCCCGGGAGCCCTGGCCTCCCCCAGCAGAGTTGCAGAGCTCGGACTGTGGCCGACCGGCAGACCAGGGGAGGGCTCAGTTGATAGGAAATGAAAACCAAGAGTCAAGACCACCCCCGGCTGATGCAGCCGATGAAAGCTAGGGCTCCCAACCTCCAGACCAAGGAACATTTTCACGTGTTATTTTTGCTTTGTCTAGTAAAGCTTCTCAGTTTACAGTCTTCCTTTATGGCATTCTCTTCCTCCAAAGCCACCATGTTTCCCTGTGAGCTCACAGTCCCTGGGAAGCCCAGCGCTTGGCCTGCGGCCCTCCTGGTGAGCTGGGCCACCAGGGCAGGTGGGGGGGGATAGGTGATGCTCCCCCACACGCCCTGTTCCCAGTGCTCTGCCAGGGGACCCTTCTGCTCAGGGGACCACGCTGTGCCTAGACAGAAGCACTCATTTCCAAGTGCTTAGTTGTAACTCTTTTCAAGGAAGAGGGTAGGAGGAAACATTCAGAAACCCTCAGATCTGGGGCAGGCTCTGGTAGTTCAGAACAAACAGGTGCTAGTAACCGAGTTTCTCTTTAGAGACAGCTATCCCAGGTAGCAGGTGAGACTCACCTGAGGCTGGGCAGCATGGCAGCATCCTCTCTAAATGTAGAAGTCCCCAGTTGGCCCACCTCTGCCCTCCATGAACTATTAATAAGGCTGCATTTGAAAGCCCAGGTGAGCCTGTTGGATTTGGACCAGACAGGTGAGACCTGACTGCCGAGGCGAGACAGGAGCCAAGCAGGAGCCTGGCCAAAGGGAAGAGGCCAGTTTCTCCAGCCAGACGGACCACCTCAGCCAAGGTGGCCTCTCTCCATCCTCTTCCTCCATGTCCCAGCCCTTCCCATAAATATTCAGAATAAAATCCATCCCTGCCTCTGAGAGATCAGGTTTGATTTTTTGTATAAAATCGGGAAGTGGGGGTGTGGAGTCAAGTTGTGCCTGAGTAATAAATCTAGAACAGGTTCCCGTACACCAGGGGCTGGCATACCAGGGACTCAACGTCTGCGGCCTGGAGCCGAGTCCTTAATTTGCTGATTCACTCCTAGAGAAAGCCTACCAGCTTTTATTTCCTCATTTATTTCCATGGATAGACTGTCTTCTCTCTCTACGGCAAGCTAATGGGTTTTATAATTACTTACTTGTGCCTTATTTTCATGTCCTATTCTAGTTTCAAAGTTGGAGTTTGGTGATTAAAATACTTACAACATCGATATTTTGTTTCCAAAGACATTTTAATTTGAACTGAGTAGTGCATCATGTCTCTTCACACACTAGCGCACCAGCCTGTTGGCCTCGGCAGCCTCCTTCCTTGCTCGAGCGCCAGAAGAATGGCAAAGATTGACTGTGATGGCTAAACTCTTGCAAATTAAAAGCATCACACCGGAGTTGGGCATTGTGTCATATTTTCGGAGCCGTATGATTCAGAAAACCCCCCAAGTACAGATTCATTCCCTTTCTCCTAGAGAACGGTGCGGTGGACGGAGCGGGGGCTTGGAGTCGGGCTGAGCAGGGTGTGCATGCCAGCCCCCTCTTACTGGGTGTGTCGTTAGGCGAGTAGTTAAGCCTCCGTGCCTCAGTTTGCTCGTCTGCAAAACAGAGACAGTAACTAAACGTGACTGCTGAAAGCAGCATTCCCGGGCACCTGGGAACTCATTGGTACTCAAATTCTCAGGCCCCATCCCAGACCTACTGAGTTGGAAGCCCTGGGGATGGGCCAGCAGCGTGAGCTTGAACCAGTCCTCCAGGTGCCTGGGATGCCCACTCACATGTGACAGCCCCTGGTTTAAACCACACAGCATACAGCAAGTGCTCAAATAGTTGGTTTCCCCCTTTCTCTTTAAATAGCAATTCTTTTTTTTTTTTTTAAGATTTTATTTATTTATTTGACAGAGAGAGACACAGCGAGAGAGGGAACACAAGCAGGGGGAGTGGGAGAGGGAGAAGCAGGCTCCCCGCAGAGCAGGGAGCCCGATGCGGGACTCGATCCCAGGACCCTGGGATCATGACCTGAGCTGAAGGCAGTCACTTAACCAACTGAGCCACCCAGGCGCCCTAAATAGCAATTCTTTGCACCTAATGACTTGGGCACGAAATGAGCGAGTGATTCCAGCCTGCTTGCTCAGTTTTAGCTCCTACAAACTCTAGCCCAGCTAGTCACTCCGGGGTGGGTGCCGCAGCCCAAAACCATCCCGTAGTTCACCCGACAGAGGTCATCTTCCCGGGAGCACCTGGAAGAGAGTGTGGACAGATGACAACGTGTTATTTCATGGAGGAGTACTCCAGTACTCTCTTCATTTCAGGGAGAACCCAGGTATTTTCAGATTCCCAGACAGCCAGGCCCCTGGTGGGGCTGAAGCCTAGAGTAGATGCTGCCATCCTGTGGGCAGAAGAGAGACAGAGCCACGACCACCTGGCCATCCAACCGGCGCTGCTGGGCCTCTGGACACGCCAGGCCCCAGACGGGGAACAGATGTGGAAGCCTCTGCCCTGAGGAGCCTGCAAAAGGCCGGTGGGTGAGATGAGCCTGCCAGCCAATCGCATACGGGCCCCGCGTGGGAGCCCAGAAGGGGCAGGTGCTCACTGCCGAGCGCCTGAAGAAACAACTTACATACACGATCTGTTCCCTAAGGGTGGCAGAGAATTTGCAGAACTACTAATAAAGTTTCGCAGAACAACAAATATACAGATTTTAAAAAATAAACTAAAAAATAAGAGTGACAAAAAAACGTTATTCAAAACTTCAGTTTCTAATTACAGTCTCTCAATGGAGAAAAACACGGAACCAATGTAGCAGACGCTCTGTGAGCGCTCCCGCTGATAAGCTGGTACTCTCACTGGTATTTGCTCAAATTCTGTAGGGGTATTTCATTATGACACGAAACACCATCCTCTGAGCAAATGCAATTAACTTAAATTCCATACATACCTAATTCAGTCCTTCAGAGAAGTAAAAGATACTTATCTACCCACCAAAACAACAAATTGCTTGAAAGAATGATGGAGTGTCAAGAGTATTTGGAGGCATCTTGAGTACCCCCGAGGCCAAATCTAGAAAAATCAGCGCATCAAAATAAATAATGAGGTAGCAAGTTACAACCCACTGAATAAAATAGGAAACATGAATCTAAACTGATGTAAATAAATAAATAAGTAAACAAACAAACAAAAAAATAAATAATTTTTTTAATGCAAATTGGTACTGTTAACAGAATGGAGGTTCCTCAGACAATGAAACACAGACCTACCCTATGACCCAGCGATCCCACTCCTGAGTATATGTTCAAAGGAAACATCAGGATCCCGAAGAGATGCGTGCTCTCCCGTGGCCACCGCAGCATTATTTAGAACAGCCAAGACACGTGAACGACCTAAGGATGGATGAACAGGTAAAGAGAATGTGGTGTGGACATACCATTCAGCCTTAATCATTGGAGACGCCTTGGGGCTCCTGGAGGACATGATGCTAAGCACAGGAAGCCAGACAGAGAAGGGCCACCTGCTACGAGCTCTCCCTGTCTGCGGGACCTAAAACAGAACTCGCGGACGCAGAGAGTAGACAGGTGGTCGCCAGGGATGGGCGTGGGGAGGTGAGATGCTGGTCAGAGGCCACGAAGTCTCCGTTCTACAGGATGAGTAACTTCTGGAGAGAGAAAGTAAAGCTCAGTGACCATAGTTAATAATACTGTATTATATACTCGAAATCTGAGAGTAGCTCTGGTTTTTTTCTTTTATTTTTTTTAATTCCAGTGTAGTTAACACAGTGTTATATTAGTTTCAGGTGCACAATACAGCGATTCGACCGTTCGGAGGTGAAGAGAATGGTCACCGCGGAAGAGGATGGAGTGTGGCAAGCATTTCACACTGTATTCCTGTATCAAATTGTATCACATCGTGCAGCTGAAATATACAGTTTTTATTTGTCAGTTATACCTCAATAAAGCTGGGGGTGGGGTAGGAAGAAAGTTAGAACAACAACAGTAATCCAAAATAAAATGAAATGCCGCCCCCCACAAAATATTACAAAGTGGAAAAGAATGACTCTAGAGTGAAAGGGCCTGGCAGACAGCACCCGAATCAAGTGAGGGGAGCATACGTCATCATAACGGGGTGAATCAGAGCCTTGTCCCGTGTGACCCCGCTTCTGCCGAGCCTAGCCCGAACCTAAGCAGGAGGGGGCGGCAGCGAACTCACAGGCACACATGGCAAGGTCGCCGCGGGCAAGGGGAGCCCGAAGGGAAGTCAAGAGACAGGAGACCTGAAGGCAAGATGTCGCTCTGACTCTTCTGCTCTGCACATCACGATAGGCGTGACCGGCTCCAGCAGAGCGAGATCTGACAGTGACTGGGCATCTGTCTCGGCATCAACATCCCGATTCTCCGGTGGTTTGGGAAGGGGGGAGGTTGTACTAGTAACGTTTCTGTAAGTTTATGATTTTAAAATTAAAAGGAAAACTACTTTTTAAAAAAAAAGAATACCAGTTCTGGAGTCGATTCCTGGGGTTGTAGCTTAGTCCCTTACAGTAGTTATGGGATCTTGGATCGCTGACAAAACTCTGGTCTTCATTTCTGTATCTGTCCAAGAGTAGAACAGTAATACCCACGTTGTGAGGTTATTATAAGGATTACATGAGAACAATAAATGTTATATATAACAGGGTAACAAAATTTATGATAGGAATCATTTAATTTATCATCCAAACTGGGATTCCTTTCAGAGTAAAAGGGGTGTTGGCTGCTGACTCCCCAAAGAGATCATCAGAATGACCTGTTTTGAGCAAAGTTCAGTTTGTTGATTAATGTGGGAAGGGGGAGCCACGTGTCGACAAACCACTTCCTTAGGGGCGTCTCGGAGGAAGGCAGTCGCGGATGCCTATTCAGAAGGTTTGGAGGACTGGTTTCCAGGAAAATGATTGGGATTGACCACAATCGTGACGTAACATTTCAGAGGTGGTGAACAGAGGGAGGTTAGGGTTTTGAAGGGGCCTCAAGAAGTAAACAGGCGTCTGATAAGCCAGATGAGTAATCAGCTCCTGTCAGAAGGGGCTCTGACCCTGATGAGGACCCTCTGAGTAGTCCAGATTCAGATAAATGGATTCTCTAGAAGTTCCTGAAACAACAAAGCTATTTGCCACTTCATCTTCCCGGGCATGACTTTCTTGGAGTTCAAGTCACGTTAATGCAGTCTTGGTTCTCAATCCTATTAAACTATGTGGGGCCATAGCTGGTCTCCATTTTTCTTGGCCACCAACCAGACCTAGGGACAACAGGCGTAAACCAGGATATGTGGTAACTCTAACCACCACCAGACAGGTACCAAAGCCGTATGGCAAAGGGGTCATTATCCCCACCTGGCAGATGGAGGAAAGCTTCCCAGAGGAGATCAGAGTCAAGGTCAGTCAAATAGTCAGCAGGAGCTCATCAGGTGACAAAGGGAAGGAGGAAGAGATGGGGTGGGGCGGACGGGAAGAAGTGAACCCAGCATAAGGAGCCAGGGCCTCCTGGGGAGCTACCTCTGCAGGGGTGAGTGGAGCAGGAGGGGGAGGCGCCTGGGTGCCTCACTCTGCAGTCTGGGCTCTATACCAAGAATGATGCGAACCCCTGGAGAGTAGTAAGTGGGTGCGTGTCTACACAAGGACTTGGGAAGTCAAACAGCTGTACTGTGGGAAGACGGATTGCCAAGAAGCAACAGTGAAGAGGTGTTTCAGTCATTCGGGAGGGAAATGGGAGCCTGAAATAAGTCCAAATCAGTGAGAGTGGTGGATGGAAGAGAAGTTGGCAGAGCGAGGGGACTCCCCCTGTGGAGTTGTGGGCGGGGGGGCACGGAGAGGAAGAACGGGATCTTGTTGGAATTGCAACTGACGTGATAGGGTTGCCCTATCCAAGAACATGGTTCATCCTTTTTTCAAAAGAATTATCATTCGATAACATTATACAGTTTTCTTCATAGCTTACATTTCTTTTGTCTATTCCTATATGTAACATATTGCTTTGCTATTATACATAGTATCTCAAAGCCTCAACTCCCTTTCCCAAGCTGATGGGCTGAAGGTGGCTATTAACACAATGGGCTGTTTTATCACTGGGCCAAACACCCAGCACTTTGGGACGCCAGCGTTTAAAGAGAGAACCACGCTATCCAGGTGTCAGCCAAGTGGCCAAATAGGAAACAGTGGTTCACCTGGCTTCTTTCCTCGGAGACAGCAGGACCACACCCCGATGCCAGAGTGTCCTCAGCTGCAGGGGAGCCTGATCAGGCCTGCAAGGTGGGTGAGGAAGACTGCAGCACCCCGGAAGGAGCTGGCCCCTGAAAGATTTCTCTCCAGGAAGCAGTGCTGCTTGTCGAAATGCAGCTTACCAGTAGCAGTGGGCAAGGAGGGAGGCTCTGGCACCCCGAGGTCCAGATCCGTACAGGAAACCCATTACCCTTGGATGCCTGACACTGCATGTTTTCACATCCCACTAACTGGATTTTGTGTTTTGTTGTTGGGGGGGGGGGCGGTTTACCCAGGAACCAAGTAAGGAAGTCACTACTGAATTTGCAGGAAGTGGTTAAGTCTTAGACAAGCGGAATTTTGGTAATTAGGTGCACAACTTATAATGAATGAAGGACTATTTCAGAAACAGCTCAGATGCTATGTGGGTAACCAGCGACATTTTATCTAGCCCTTTTTCACTCCCAACATCCTTTCCTATCTGTTATTTCATGTGATCCTCCCAACAACCCTATGAAGTGAGCAAAAACGATAGTATTATCCTAGTTATAGAGGTGTGGACACTGAGACCTTGGTGATTTCAGGACATGGCCAGGGCAGGTCCCAGAGTGGCACCCAGGAGAACCTGATTGGAGGCCACCAGACCCTGGACACAGTATCCTTTACCTTTGCCGGTCATATAGAAATCTCTTCCCAGCTAACCAAGGTGACTTGGCAGCTTGAAAAGTGAACATGAAAATTTGCTGGGGTGGAAAACATGAAATAAACCAAAGACAGATATAACTACAATTTATGCTAACCCAATGAAGTGTTTTACCCCCATTCATTATAGAGTCATAGGCAAGCTTATGATAAAAGGGGTACTCAGGATCGCTAACCTGGCCCAAGAGACATGAGCATGAGTGAGTATTTCCTCACCTGGCACCGTTGGTTGATAGCGTTCCCTGAGCAGGGACCTCCAGCTGCCCCCCAAAGCCACATACAACTGCCGAGTTTGGGGGTGATCCTTTCTAAGCGGATGGAACTGTAAAGAGGTCACACTTCCGCTGGGTAGCATCCTACATTCTTGGGCTGGGAAGACAGTTATATAAAGTATGTTTTACTGTCATCAAATATGCCGTTAGACATAAGATGGGCTCTTCCCCATGACAACTACATCGCTTCCAACAGAATACAGACAAAATGGGTCTTCCTGGAACAAAGTGCACTGCAGAATGTTGGAGCCAGCAGCTGAATTAGCTTAAATCTTCATCCAAAAACTCTAAAGACTCTCTAAGAAGAATTGTGGTTTTTAACCATTGGGACATTAAAAGAAATTGGATACAAAGAACACAATAAGAACTGGCTTTAATCTCCACTGGCTGAAGACAGGAGAGTGGGAGGGAACCCTCCGAATGACAGATAGGGACCATTCGGATTGAGTGAGTTCACTTCGACTCTCACAGCCAATAGCCAGCATTACTTCTCCTGTTTCACATTTTTATTTTTTCTGAAAGTGGATTTTTTTTTTTACATAAAAGAATATTCTACTTATAGATCAGTCTCCTCTCCTTACGAATTTCTCCCCTAGTAACTTAGAGTGACCCTAAATGCAGGCCTAGGGCTTACGTTTTAAAAGACATTTGTTCTGCTTTTAAAAAAATGTGAGGGGATATGTTTGGTTGGTTGACTGGTTAGACATCAGAGGTGGCTTTCAGTTTTTGAGATAATTGACTACATTGTTCTGGAACCATAACCTTCTGTTCACTGAGACGCCTCACGTTAAACTACAGAGCACACTTCTCTCAACCTCGAAATGTTTTCACTATGTGTTTTGTTTAACTTTAAAGGACCTTTCAGAAACTGTTTCAAAGAAAGCTTTATCTCAAGGTCAGATTGCGGGTCCCAAGGCAGCTGGTTCCAGGCCGCTTCTCCCCCACCCCCGCTGGGAGAAGGCCCAAGGGCCTCAATGGGTCAGGGTTCATCCTCATCTCTCCCTCCTTGGCTCACTCCCCTGGCAACTAGCCGGCCTCTGGAAGGCCTCTCCCCGAGCCCCTCACAAGGTGGGGAAGACTCCAGGGGCTGCTGGGGGAGCCAGGCCCACCCTGGAGAGGGCGGTGGCCCAGGCTGACCTCAGATGGATGCCTCCCAGAAAGGGGGGTCTGCCGCAAGAAGAGGCCCCAAGGCACACGGGACATGAAGACTCCCTGCTTCCAAAGCCTCTCTCTGGGTGATAGGAGTAGAAGTAAATTAAGTTTTTGTTTTTCTATACATGTCAAATTTTCAGGTAAGACCATGTGTTACTTTCACAAACAACAAAAAGCAATGAATATAATTTCTACTTCTAAAGTGGTATAGAGGGATGCCTGGGTGGCTCAGATGGTTGGGCATCTGCCTTCAGCTCAGGTCATCATCCTGGGGTCCTGAGCTCCCTGCTCAGCAGGGAGCCTGCTTCTCCCTCTCCCTGCCGCTCACCCTGCTTGTGCTCTCCCTCTCTCTCTCTCAAATGAATAAAATCTTAAAAAAAAAACAATAAAGAGCTATAGAGCTACATGGAAACATGGACTGTTAAGTGAGGAAAAGGTGAGTGCTACAGGATATCTAGAGCATGATCCCAGCACTTCGGAAGGACGCGGTGCGAAACGGTTGGTACCATCTAGCCTGGAGGACAGCAGGAGCAGACTGAAGGGACAGTGATGAAAGAGGTGGAATTGGGACAGGAATCTTCTGGTCGGCGGGACTTCATGGAGTCCGAAAAGAGAACTCTGTATCTGCGATACTTAGTCTGCGGTTGTTAACAACATGTGAGTGTGACAGTTCCAATCAGCGGGGAAAGGGAGGACAGAGCACTCCCCCAGCGAACTGGGATGGAACACAGCCAAAGGGAAAGGGGCAGATTTGGACAGATTTGACCTCATTATAATTAAAAACTTCTAAACAATGAATGACACCACAGGCAAAGTTGAAAGGTAAGAGACAGACTTGGAGAAACGTTTACATGTGAGGAGGCAGATATGCGCTGCATGAACCCCCCACCACGGCAGCTCCCGGCACCAGGGACCACTGGCGGAGAGGGTAAGAGTGGGGCTAAGATAAAACCCTGACGGAAAGTCTGTTTAAGAAACAGCGAGACCGGGGTGCCTGGGTGGCTCAGTCATTAAGCATCTGCCTTTGGCTCAGGTCATGATCCCAGGGTCCTGGGATCGAGCCCCGCGTCGAGCCCCGCATCGGGCTCCCCGCTCCTCAGGAAGCCTGCTTCTCCCTCTCCCTCTGCCCCTGCTTGTGTTCCTTCTCTCGCTGTGTTTCTCTCTCTGTCAAATAAATAAATAAAATCTTAAAAAAAAAAAGAAAGAAAGAAACAGTGAGACCGTCAGTGCCCCCCTTCCTCCTGGGCTGCCTCTCTCGCTCCCTAGCGGGGGACTTGGGCTTTGGCATCTGGTTTGGGGTCACCAGATCCAGCAGAGGCTGAGAGCTTCTGTTAGGAGAACAGAAGGATAAAGGGAGAGCTTATTTTTTGAATAGTAAGACGCCTCAGCCCTCAGCCCTCTCTCCCTGCTCAATTCCCAGAAAGCTATCAACCAGGTTTATGCCTCCAGGCAGGAAACTGGAAGATTCTTCACTGGGGGAATCTGAAGAGGCTTAAGAGAAGAAAAAAAATCTAAAGATACCAACACTGGGGGTCCTCCAGATCACCCCTAACTGAGGTTCTTAGCCTCAGATGCACGTTAGATCTCTAGGGACCTTTTGAAAATTCACAGCTTTGTCCCCTTCTCTGGCTATTTATGCCGCTGCTCCTCTGGGCTTGACATCTGACAAAGGCTTTTTTCTATTTTATCAGTGATTTCAAAGAACCAACTTGTACCTTTACTGAGTCTGTTGTGAACTTGTGTTCTGTTTCATTGTACTCTGTATCATCTCCTTCCTTCTACTTTCTCTGTGTTAGTTTGGTGCTCCGTTTCTAACTTCCTAAGATGGATACTGACATCACTAATTTTCAGCCTTTCTTTTTTTGTGCTTTTTAAATTGTGATGTATATACAATACATGGTATATATTCTATATTTTCATCGATAAATGATCAATTTTAAGGCTATAAATTTTCCCTCTAAGCAAGCACAGCTTTTTCTGCATCCTATAAGCTTAGATATTTTCAATATAGTTAGTTCAAAATATGTGTTCATCTCCATTGTGACTGGATCACCCCATCAGGTATTCAGAAATGTGTCACTTGATTGCTAAACATTTGGGGTATTTTAGTTCTCTTGTTTGTTACTGATTTCTAAACTAATTCTTCTGTGGCCAGAGGATATTCTTGATTTGATCTCAGTCATTCAACAATTGCTGAGTTGCTTTATGGTCTAACATGTAGCTAACTTTGGCGAATGTTCTAGAATGTTCTAGCACTGGAAAAGCATGTGCGTCCTGCAATTGCTGCAGAACAACACTTACCTGCTGTGTCTTGTCTTCAGTCTTCCGGCGAATGAGAGAGGTGTCCTGGAGTCTCCCACTACAATGGACAACTTCTCTCTTTCTCACTTTAGCTATCCCACTGTTTCTATTGTCTATATTCTGATGTTTTCTTCTAAGGTATTTACTAATTTTATACTGTTATATCTTCTTAGTGAACTGACCTCATTATCATTATTAAATATTCCTCTTCAGGGGCTCCTGGGTGGCTCAGTCGTTAAGCGTCTGCCTTCAGCTCAGGTCATGATCTTGGGGTCCCAGGATCAAGCCCCACGTCGGGCTCCCTGCTCAGCTGGGAGTCGGCTTCTCCCTCTGCCTCTGCAGCTCCCCCTGCTTGTGCTCTCTCTCAAGTAAATAAATAAAATCTTAAAAAAAAAGAAACATTCCTCTTCATTTCCTTCTATCTTGCTCTTGACACTAAAATCTCCTTTATGTAATATTAGTGTTACTATATTTGCTTTCTTTTATTTTGTACATGCTAATCAACAGTTAAACCCATCTATTATTAGTGTCTGTCATGACATTGTTCAGTTCTAGAGTTTCCATTTGGTTCTTTTTTTTATAGTCTCCAGTTCTCTCCTGAAATTGTCCATCTTATAATTTAATTTCCGGAACACACGAATTAGTTATCTTAAAGTCTGGGTGTGATAACTCTACTATCTACATCCCCTGGAGGGCTCTTTATTTATGCAACTTGTCTCCAAGGTTTTGGTAAAGTCTCACCTGTTTTATATGTCTATTTTTCATTAAGTGCTAAACCTAATGGACAAAAAGGATAGAGATCATTTGAAGTACTGGACTCTGTTCACCCAGAGAGGATTTACTCTTGTTTATAGGAGGAATTAGGGCAGGGACAAAAGACCTGATTGAGTTGACTTAAGCTGGATTTCAATCTTTGTGAGAGGAGGCTATTTTGGTTCATTGTTACTCCTGGGGTCCAACGGGAAGCCTGGAATGTTTACCAGGACCCCTTCTCACTGATGAGCCCTGAACTCTGGGTATCATCTCCCCTGAGAAACTTCCAGAGGCTCTTCTCATCCTTTTAGCTTCAACTCTAGAATTGGGAGAGAGCTCAAGTGGGGCCAAGTGTTGGTCTCCCTCCATGGGACTCCCTTTCCTGCAGTGTCTTGGCCCACACGTGCTTTGCTGTCTTGGTAGTTTTCCATGCTTTCAGACAGACGTTCTAGAAATACTTTACCCAGCCTTTCTAATTCTGCTTGACCCGATACAATCTGGTTTGAAAAATGTTTGCATGATTTTTATTTACTCTTACCTACTTCAGTGAGTCTGAAAAAGGAAGCCCTTAAGAGTACCCAGAGGTATTTCTCAAACTTTCTCTCAAATGAAAAATTCTGCCAATAATAACTTTGAGAACCCATCAGAAAATAGGGGAACGCTCTGATCCAGCTCTCTTAGATGTCCTAACATATTTAGTAACATTCCTGGAGGGCTGCTGAGACAGGCCATTTCAAAGGCTTTTCTTTGCCTTTGTTTTGTCTCTCCCAAACTACCACAGCAAGACTGTCTGTGCCCACACACACACACCCAGCAGCCTCCTTCCTACATTTCTACTTACTCCCAACGCTAGGGGTTCAAACTCATGTATATCCAACCTCAGATGACAGAAAAGGCTCACAAAAGTAAAAACACATCTACAAGAGTTCACATAAAGGGAATCCTCATTTGGAGAGAAATTGTTATTTCTGCATCTCTTAAAGGATTAGTGCTTTCCCCCGTAACTGTGCCTCTGAAATGCTGTTCCTCCTTTTGAGAACATTCTCTTTAGTTTTCATCATGTGCTCTACTTCAGTCTCTTGGCCTCACCTTTCTCCAGAACCCTTAATCTCAGCTCCAGCCACCTGCTGGGACCACCTCTGCATAACTCCAACCACGTTCATGCAGGGACACACTGACCTCCTCCTCCCTGCCAACACTACGATACCCCTTTCCTTCTGTCCTGGGGCCACCCCAATGATGCTGAATTGTCAGATGCCAAAGGACACACATGCACAACACAGAAGGGTGGGGGAGTTAACCCTCATGACAGAAGGAAAACAGGAGTCTGTAGGAAAGTTCCTCTCTTCCTTACCCAAGAGTTTATTGAGTGATTGAAGATATCTTTAAAATATTCCCCCAGGCAGACTTTCCTGAGACACACTTTACATGGCTTCTTGGAGGATGGTCCCGTTAGACTGAGCTATCCCAGTTACTCTAAGTGGCAGTTAGTTTGCAAACGCATCCTCATATTGGCTCTACTTCTTTCTCTGTATATGAAACCAAACAAACATATGATAACGACTGATTTGTGCAGTTAAAAAGAAAAGACAGAAACAAAAAATTAGACAACAGTTTTGTATTAGTCAAAGGGGTAAGCAAAGAGCTAAGTATTCTAGAGCTCTTGTACCATCCAGAAGAAAGTGTCAACTTTGTGTTTAAACTTTAGACCTTGTTAAATTAAAATACATGATAACTTTCAAGAATAGCCACTAAGAAAAGAGGAAGCATAATTCCAAATCTTAAGAAAGAAAAACATGGAGTAGGAAAAAAGGTTCCAAAAGAACTCAGTTAAGTGTGTCTGGATGGCTCAGTCAGTTAAGCATCAGACTCTTGATTCAGCTCAGGTCATGATCTCAGGGTCATGAGATCGAGTCCCACATCAGGCTCCATGCTCAACGTGGAACCTGCTTGAGAGTCTCTCTCTCCCTCTGCTCACCCCCATGCTCTCTCTCTCTCTCTAAAATAAATAAGTAAATCTTAAAAGAAGAAGAAGAGGAAGAAGAATTGAGTTAATCCAAAAATAAGAATGCAAGAAAGAAAAAAAAGCCAGAAACAAAATACATGGAACAAATAGAAATCAAAAAGTAAAATAGAATCGAAGACTAAATTTATCAAGAATTACAATAAATACGGGTGCCTGGGTGGCTCAGTTGTTAAGTGTCTGCCTTCAGCTCTGGTCATGATCCCAGGGTCCTGGGATCAAGCCCCAAGTTGGGCTCCCTGCTCCGCGGGAAGCCTGCTTCTCCCTCTCCCACTCCCCCTGCTTGTGTTCCCTCTCTCGCTGTGTCTCTCTCTGTCAAATAAATAAATAAAATCTTTAAAAAAAAAAAAACATTCTAAATTTATTTACCAAAAAACCTGCAAAATAATTCTAAATTTCCTTTTCAAAAATCAGGATCAAGTAAAGTGCCCAAGTCAAGAATGTCAAGAAGATATCACCATTTCTATTGACATTATACTAGAGGTCCAAACCAGTATTATACTTTAAGAAAAATAAAAAGCAAAATGACTGGAACTGACATTATTTTCATACAGTGATTGTTTATATAGAAAACCCAAAAGAATCAATAAACAAATGTTTAGAAGGAATAGAAAAATTATTAAAATCAATGACAAATTGTATCCAGTAAGGCAGCTGGATAAAATATCAATTTACAAAACTATTTCTACTCTAGCAACCAACTATTACAAAGTGTAAATTTAAAGGATATCACAATAGCAACACAAACTACAAAGTATCTAGGAATAAACCCAACACAAAATGTGCAAGATCTGGATACAGAAAACAGTAAACCTTTACTGGAAAGACACTAGTGAAGACCTAATAAGCAGATAGCTATCCCTTGTTTATAAACTGGAAGACTCAGAAAGATGTGAATTCTATCCAAACTGATCTGTATATTCAATGCAATGCCAATTAAAATCCCAACAGCTTTAGTGCCGTGTGTCTGTGCAACTTGAGAAGCTTGTTCTAAAATATGTATGGAAAAACAAAGGACCAAGAATAACCCAGATAGAAGATGAAGAAGAAAAATAAGGAAGATTTTCCTCTACTAAATAATCAAGACTTTTTATATAACTATGGTAATTAAACTGTGGTGTGGACACTAAGATACACAAACTGTCCAGTAGAACAGAATAGGCAGTTTAGAAATACAGCCATACATAAATGGAATGTTAATATATGACCAAGTTGGCAGGACAATCAGTTGGGAAAAGCGGGGCTAGTCAAAAAAACAAACCTGGGTGAGGGGGGAGTCATTTGTATGTAAAAAGTAAAACCATAAACTAAATTCCAGAGAGCATAAGAATTCAAATGTCAAAAGCAAAACTAAATTTTTTAGAAGAGTAAGTTAATATATATTAGGATGGGGAAAAAAACAGAATATTTATAAATTTGAAGTTAAGAACATGTATTTATTAAAATAGGAAGTGAATGGGGCGCCTGGGTGGCTCAGTCGGTTAAGCGTCTGCCTTCGGCTCAGGTCATGATCCCGGGGTCCTAGGATCGAGCCCCGCATCGGGCTCCTTGCTCTGCGGGAGGCCTGCTTCTCCCTCTCCCTTTGCTGTTCCCCCTGCTTGTGTTCCCCCCCTCTCTCTCTGTCAAATAAATAAATAAAATCTTAAAAAAAAAATAGGAAGTGAAAAGACAAGCCACATATGAGAGAAGAAACTTGCAACACATAACTAAATCCTCTAAAAAAAAAAAATGAGCAAAAGACATGAACTGGCTATTATAAAGGTGAGCCAAGGATGGCCCCTGTATATTGGACCCTAGGTTGTTTATTTCTATGCAGCAGATTGGGACCTATATAAGCTCAACACCTGCCAGTAAGTACCAAACTCAAATTTTTACACATCCAGTTGTTTTAAACACAGCCCCAATAAGCAGACTTTTAGCCATTTAAGAGCGCCCTGCCTGTTTTGCATACTTCATGAAACTGTGTCCAACACCTGCTAGTCATAGATAAGATAAACCACGTGGTTATAAAGACCACAAACTGCTGCTGCCCTTTGGAGCTTTCTGACCCAGAGACTTCCTGCTGGGCTGCAGAGCAAGGTCACGTAACCATCTGGGAATTTCCTTGCCCTCCACTCCTTCTACATGTCCCAGAGTCTCTGGATTGTCCACTTAGGTGAGGGACTTCCCACACACAAATCTGTCAAAGCCAGGCCGGAGAAAACCTGTGTGTGTGTTACTGCCACCTCGTGGTCGTATCTTTTTCCTTCATCTGCCCTGAAATCCCTCCAGCCCGACACTGACATTTCACAGTAAAGGAACTATACACGTGGCCAATAAATACACGAGTCGCCGAACCTCAGGGATAGGCCAATAAGGTTGGGATGAGACACCATTTAGCTCCCATTTCATTGCCCCAAATCAAGAAGTCTGAAGCATTAGGGAAGATATGGATGCTGGTAGAAGTGTAAGCTGGCGTAACCTCTTTGAATAAAGATAGGATACTATCGGGCGCCTGGGTGGCTCAGTCGTTTGGGCGACTGCCTTCGGCTCAGGTCATGATCCCGGAGTCCCGGGGTCGAGTCCCGCGTCGGGCTCCCTGCTCAGGGGGAGTCTGCTTCTCCCTCTGACCCTCCGCCCTCTCATGTGCTCTCTCATTCTGTCTCTCAAATAAATAAATCTTTAAAAAAAAAAAAAAAGATAGGATACTATCATAAAAAGGTAAACGCTGACGCACCCAAGACCCATCAATTCTACTCCAAGATAAACACGCCCGAGAGAAATGTTTGTACAGAAGCACCAAAAGGCAATGCTCATAACAGCACTGTTGGAAACAGCAAAAACCTGGAAATTGCATAGATGTTCAGCAGCTGGAGTGGACAAACAACAATACAGTCACGTAATGGGCTATTATGTAGCCACGACCGTGAAAGGAATGCAAGGATGGATCTTAGGTCTGAACGCGTATGTCCCCCAGGTCCGTAGGTTGAAACCCTAGCGCCCAGTGAGCTAGTATTAGCAAGCGCTGGCACTCATGGTGGGACTGGGCGCCGAAGACGGAGCCCCCACGCAGATCCCCAGGCCTCCGCCACACCAGAAGTCTACTACCGGGGAGAGGAGAGGCCGGCTCCGTGCTTCCAGCCTCCAGAACTGTGAGGAAGAGGGGCGCCGGTGGCTCATCGGTTGAGCACCGGACCCTTGGTTTCGGCTCCGGTCCTGATCTCAGGACCTTGGGATGAGCCCCACTAGGGACTCTGAGCTCAGGTCGGAGTTGGCTTCAAGATTCGCCCCCTCTGCCCCTCCCCCTACTCGTGCCCTGAAATAAACAGATCTTTAAAAAACAAACTGTGAGAAATAAATTTCTGTCCTTTCTGAATCGGTGCTGGTTTGTCAAAGCCCGAACGAGCATGTTCGCGAAAGTGAGCCCAGAATGCTAGACAGAGCTTAAAAAACAGCAACTACCGTACTGCCTAATGACGTAAGTGTGAAAAGTTCAAGCCATGTAAGAGCGGTGTAGACACAAATCAGGGCGGAAATAACTTCGGGGGGGGCAGAGAACGACCCCGTACCCTTCACGGAAGTCGCGGGACTTCAGTTCTCGGGCCTGACGGTGAGGCGGCCGCTTAAGGGGACGTTCACCCCAGGACCTCGGCCGGAGCCCAGGGCGGGGCCAGAGACCGAGACCCGCGCCGCGGCCGAGTCCGGGGCTTAAGCTGCCGAGCCCCCAGGCGCCCTCACCGTGCGAGGTCGCTTAAACGCCATCCCAGGACCACGTCTCAGTAACTGATCCCGCGTACCTGCGGCGCTCTGAAAGACCCACGGCACCCTCGTACCGCGCAGGCCTCGGCCTGAGCCCGTCAGGAACGGCCCGGGCCCACCTGCCGCCCCCCCACCCCGCAGCCGGCCCCCAGGCCGCCAACACGGCCCGGCGGCGGAACCCGGCCGCCACGACGCAGACAAAAGAGGCGGCGGTCACGTGGCGCGGCCGCCCGCGCCCGGCGCGCCGTGACGTCACCACTCGGCGACCGGGCCGTCGACTCCCGGCGGCGGCGGCGGCGGCGGCGCGGCTACGTGGTGGGGGCGGGCGGGCGGGGAGGGTCCGCGGCCGTGGCAGCCCCTGGGGTCGGGCCGTGGCCCGGAGGCTCACCGCACCCGGTAAGGAGGCTGCTTCCCTCTCCGCACCCCCTTCCCGACCCGCGCCGCTCAGAGAGGGGGCCGCCGGGGGAGGGGGCCCCGGGGTGTGCGCGCGCGTGCGCCGGGCGCGTGCTCCCGCGTGTGTGCGCGCGCGCGCCCGGGCGCGCCCGGTGCGCGCGCGGATGCTCTGGCGCGCGTGCCATCGGAGCCGGCGGCTGGGTACCAGCGGCGCCGCTGCCCTCGGCGCGGACAGCGGCCGGACGGGGGGCTCCCGGGGCTCGTCCGCGGCCGCGCCGCCCTGCGCCTCCCGGCCGGGGCCGCCTGCGCCCGCACCGCGGCCCCGGGCAGCCCGCGCGGCCCCTGCGCGCCCCCCGCGGGGAAGGCGTGGGCGTCCGCCGCGGACCGCCGGCTGCGGGCCGCGGCCGCCGCGCGGTGCCTCGGCCTGGCGCCGCTGCAGGAGGCCTCGTTGCGTCAGCGCCTGTCCTCCGCCCGCCGTCGCTCGGCGTGCTTCTCGGGCCCGCCGGAGGGTAAGCCCGCCGCAGGGGTTGCGTGTGACGCCCGAGTTTGGGAGCCTTGCCTTGGGGAAAGCGATGCCTGCCGCTGGGTCTGGAGTGCGGCGCGGGGCAGCCCCGGCGGAGGCCGAGCCGCTCAGGCAGCACGCCCGCACCGCAGGCCTGTGCTGCCGCCGGCGGGGAGGCGGTAGGTCGCGGGGAGCGCGGGACGCGGGAGCCTCAGATGGTCGAGCAGGCGAGGGTGATGGGCCGGCTTCTTCCTTCACCCAAGAAGGCTCGTCCCGTCGTCTCAGAGCCCCCGAAATACCTTTTTCGTTATTCAAACAAACAGTTGCGTGCTTGCTGTATGGGAAGCGGAGGAGTCAGAGTGGACATGGGCATGAACTTTGCAGTCAGGTCTGCCGTTTGCCGTCTGTGTAACGCCCAGTGAGTTACTGAACTTCCCCTGCTTGCGCTTACCGACCAAATGAGGGTAATCACATCCACCTCGCGGGGCTATTGTCAGACTTTGGAGTGTCCAGCTATATTAGTAAGGGAACGGCACCCAGGCGCTTGAACTTGCTCCCTTGCTGAAGGCTTCCCGTGGGTACAGCTGATTGGGAAGGGGGGACCTTTTGCTATTTTGGGTGTTTGCTGTTCTGCCAGATGTGATGAAGCGGACGGGGGGGGGGGGGTGTAGAAGGAGGAATCTCAAAATCCATCATTTCTCTACTAAAGACCTCATAAAATTTTAGAACTGGAAAGAGGTTAAGGCCTCATTTAGTTACAGCTTCTCTTTATTGAGCACTTGCTGTGTGCCTCACACTGTAGAGAACACTTCACACCCGCTGATTTATTTATTTATTTATTTTTAAAGATTTTATTTATTTTTTAGAGAGCGAGAGAGAAACAGCATGAGAGGGGCAAGGGTCAGAGGGAGAAGCAGGCTCCCCGCTGAGCCGGGAGCCCGATGTGGGACTCGATCCCAGGACCCTGGGATCATGACCTGAGCCGAAGGCAGACGCTTAACCAACTGAGCCACCCAGGCGCCCACATCCTCTGATTTAATACCTCCTGCAGCCCAGTGCAATAAGTAAGCATATCCCCATTGTTTAGATCCAGATTAGTCTCGGCCAAAATCCCGACACTGATTAATGGCAGAACTGGAACTGGAACCCAGGCTTCTCGGGCTTATTTCTCAGTGACTGCGGTCCTAACATCGTGAACCTGGGGTAGTGGGGCAAGGGAAGCATAAGCAGAGTTCAGAGGGCCAGGATTTGCTGAAAGAATAATATTTCAAATTGTTCAGTGATAAATTATCTTTTATTTTACATTTTACCCAGCATTGTCCAGATGTGAACCGAGATTTGGCCTTTTCACCCAGAGAAAAAGGAAAGGCTCATGGGCACACAGTGCTGGGATCGTGGGCACACAGTAGGTATTTGGTAAATACCTGTGGAAAGAAGAAAAAATCTTGAGGTATTGTTATTTCTGCCGGAATGAGACCCATTGCTTAATACACAAAGGCTTCCTTAGCTAGCTGTTCTTATATGGTAATGGTGTAATAGGAACATCTTTCTTGTTCATGGATTTAAAGATTTGAAGCTGTATTTTAGTCTGAGGTTGGTATTATTATCTGTGACCAACTCATTAGAGTTTTCAAATATGTGAACAAGAGGATCTGAGCTTTGGGCATCTGTAGTGATCTCTTGAGATACAGCAGTTTATTTTGCTTAAACATCTGTTAGAATTGGACCGTAATGGGTCTAGCCGCCTGAATTAAGTTTTCTGGAGAACACTGGATGATTGTTTGGTATAGGGTAAAGAGTTCAAAATATTAAGTTTGTGGCAACATTAAATATTTGGGAAAGACCTGTGACTGATGTGCATTAATGTGGGAATAGTAAACTGGTTTTAAATAGATAATTCTTGGTGTCTTTGATCAGCTGTTCTGTGTTAGTTCTCTGAAGATGACTTAGGGCCATACAGTGGATTATATAAACTCACAGGTTTATATTACTCATCCATATAGACTGTAACTTACACGCACACCCAAGGACCTGTCATTGCTGCTTCTAAATCCTCCCAGGTGCCTCAAAGCCACCTCTTTCACTGTCTTTATCAAACTTAATGGGAGAAACTCTCACATAATCTATCCTCCATTACCCTTGTACCCCATCACCACCACATACACAGTGAAGCTCTTTCCCCCAAAAAAGGGTATATTAATCCAGTTGCGAATGGCAGAAACCCAGTGTAAACTAACTTAAGCAAAAAAGAGTCCCCCCAACCCCTTGTGATCATTTAACTAGGAAGTCCAAAGATGAGCTTCAGGTATGGCTGGATCATAAGGCTCAAAGAATGTCATGAAGACTCTCTTGGCCCTGCCTTTCTCTGCTCCTTTTTGTTTATTGGCCTCATTTTCTCCTGCTGCCTTCTCTAGACATGCTGAAAAAGCTGAACACTGGCAGCCCCAAGCCGGTGACTTTACAGTTCTCCTGCATTGTAAACTAATCTCAGTGGCCAAGGAGACAGGGATGCCATGCTTGGTCAGGTCTGTCACAGGCCCACTCCTGGGATGAAGGAGTAAACTGGTCCATAACCACGTGGGATGCCCACTGTATGCGTGTGTGCACGTGCTCATATCCCACCTCTTTGGGGCCCTTCCACAGCCTTCCGGCTGGAACGAATCCCCCCGGTGTCGTGTGTCCCTCGAGTTTTGCTGTGTGGTGGCGCTGACCCTGAGCCTCCTGACCCTTCCCGCAGCTTCGTCCCACTGACTGCCTTCTGGACTCAGGTCATGCTTCTCCCAGAAGCCGTCCTGGACCTCCATCAGTGAGTGAGGCCCCCTTCTCTCCTGTTCATGGGTAAACACCTGATTTGATCACTCCCATCCTTAGTTGGCATTATTTCTCTTCTTAGCACTTACAAGCAGTTGATGTATATTGATTTGTTTATTGCCTGTCTCTCCTTGTTAGAACATCAACTTCATGAAAATAACGAGGAAAAGAGGTTTTGTTTCATTTACTGCTGTGTCTCTAGGACCTAGGACAGTGCCTGCACGTGCTTTGTGCTTAATAAATGTTTATTAAATGAATGAATGAAAATCTGCCCACAGGGAGAAAACGCTGACATCGTGTTGATGAGGATTCCAGTCTGCACGATAGATACAGTTCTCACTGTAAATTCTGTAAACTCCAGTACTGCAAGCCCACCCTGGAAAGGCAGAACCTCTCCCCAGGTCCCTGCAGAGGCCAAGGGTCAGGCCCCAAGGAGAAGCCACATGGAATTCCACCCTGTGAAATGTTTCCCTCCATACTCAACCCTTTCCGAACTGTGATAGGTTGTATAGGGAGGCTTTTTCCATAGTTTGAGTCCTTTTCCTTAGGGTATTTATTTTTAAAACATTTATTTGAGCACTTACAAGGTGCCAGGCACTGTCCTAAGCCTTTTATAAATAATTCATTCTTCGACTGGAGTTTTGGGAACAAGGGTTGTGAACTTTAAAACTTTTTTTTCTTTTTAAATACCAAAACACTCAAGAAACACTAAAAAATCCCAATTAGAGGGACGCCTGCCTGGCTCAGAGGAGCGGTCAACTCTTGGGGGAGAGCAGAGTTCTAGCCCCACGTTGGGTGTGGAGATTACTTAAAATCTTTGGGGAAAAAATCCCAATTAGAAAATTCTGCAAGGAATGAGACCCGTCCATGCAGCTCATCTCACCCTCCAGAGGTGGACCTACTGCCTGTGTTACATACCTCCTTCCTGAGGAGGGTTTTAGTTGTGGTCATTAAAGAAATGAAAGTGTATCTACGTACCTATGTGCATGTACACAGTGTGGATATATAGACCTCCCTGTGTGTGTGGTCGTTTGGTTGTCACCCAGATGCAGCCATGCTCTGCATGCCTGTCCATTCCTCCTTTCCCCTCCTGTGGCCAGGGTGCTTCTGCTGCACCCGCCACCGATCCCAGGGACACAGAGCTGCCCTGCCCGGGTTGGGGGTTGGGGGGGGTTGGGGGGCTGCTGGCAGGACAGGGTTGCTCAGGTGTTAGTCTTCCGGCCTCTCCCAGGGAAGGCCCACATCTGTGCCCAGCACCCCGCAGAGCACGTCCGTCTTCCCAGGTTACTGTGCCTTCCCTTCCAGGAACCCGACCCGTGCCCACTCCCTTTTGTTTCTTCTTTTAACAAGTTCTGGTAGCATTGGAGACTTGGGGAGGCAGGGGCTAGTGTTTCAGCCCACACTTACCTCCACCTGCTGCGGTGCACGGAGCAGGCGTAGTCCTGAGACGCTTCCAGAAAAGTGAGTCCCCGTGTCCACACCCAGCGCTCCCTGTGCCTGCCCCAGCCTGCCTACCCCAGACTGGGTATTTTAACTAAAAAAGGAAAAGCTTTGCTACATTGTCTGGCTTTAATTTGCATCTTTTGTTATGATTAAGTTTGAATTCTTTTTGCATATGCTTATCATTTTTATTTCTATTTTTTAAATTCTCAGTATTTGTCTAGTCACTTAATTGCATTTATTTTTTTTATAAATTATTCAAATTCCCTAAAAAAACCTGAGTATGTGCTCATGATAAAAACAAACAAAAAACTTTATTTGCTGTGAATATTTTTCTAATTTGTTGTTTGCCATCTAAAAAATCCTAAAAAATTTTGGCTTTTTCATTAAACATACAAAACCTATTTTTCATTATTCTGTAGACAAATTTTGTACTTTCTGATTTCTTCCTTTGCTTGTAAGCTTTTCTTCTTCATTCTGTATTATAGTATTTTATGTTTTGCTTTTTTATTACCTTATAAAGCTAATCATCCGTTTTATTTCCAATTTTAACGAAATATTTGATGAAAATATTGTGTAATGTTTTAAATAAAACCAGTTTGAATTAGATGAAGGCCTATGTTTTATTTTACATTACATTAGTGTATATATCGTATATTTTTCCTTTTTAAAGTAATTTATTAGAATATCAAAGCTTGTGCTGTGGAACTGAGGTTAAAATGTATGTAAAGTTCTCACAATGTTATGTTCTTGGCGTATCCATGAACCGCCGCAGGGACAGTGTTTATCTGTGGCTGCTGATCTGTCTCGTCCCACTGGCAGCTCTTTGGCGTGTAGCCAAGAGGATGAGTTTAGCCCCTTCCAGTTCCCTCAGCCCACTGTTTCCCTGAGACTCTTTTTTATTACGATACAATTACATACAATAGACAGCAAATATTTCGGCGAATATGGACAAATACGACAAATATATACCCATTCAGTCACCATCCAAATCAGGAAAATAAAACCCTTCCATCACCCCAGAAAGTTCCCTCACGCCCCTTCCTAGTCATCCCTGTCCCCAGAGGCCACCACTGCTCTGAGTAGTCTGTCATCCCCATAGACTAGTTCTGCTGCTCTAAAATCTCACATAAATGGGATTCTGCAACACCTCCTTCTGTGCGTGGCTTCTTTCATTTGGGCTCAAACGTTGCCCTCTGTGTGAATATACATCAGTTGATGCACCCGCCTCGTGACGGACGTTTGGTTTGTTTCCAGCTTAGGGCTTTTAAGAATAAGTCTATGAATTTTTTCTTCTTCTTTTTTATTGAGGTACAAAGCACATAGCCTGAGATTTACTGTCTTACCGTTTGCAGGCATACAGTGCAGCAGTTACCTACATTTGCATTGTGAACCACCTGGAACTTTTTCTCTTGTAAACCTGAGACCCTACCCATTAGGCAACAGCTCCCCCTTTCCGCGTCTTACTCCCGGCTCTGAACAGTCTTACGTCAGTCTCTTTGTGGCCATGTCTTTGTATTTTCCTTGGTACGTACCCGGGGGTGTAGTTGCTGGGATGAGGGTAGTTGTATGCTTGGCCTTGGACGGAACTGCCGAGCAGCGTCCCAAACAGCGGCTCCATTTCAGGTTGCCGCCCGCGGCGTCCGAGAGTTCCGGTTGCTCCCAACCCTCACCCAGTTCAGATACCGTGAGGGTTTTATTTTGGCCGTGCCCATAGCTGGGGAGTGCTGTGGTGTCTCACAGTGTTACCACGTGGCATTTTAATCATTTACTTACATGGCTGCTTCCATGACTAGACTCGGAGCTTCTTGAGGGCAAGTTTCATGCCATCTGTACTTATCTTTTTATTCTTACTGACCCCCCCCATTTTTGGGGTGATAGATGCTTTCTCATAGAAAACTTGACAATTGTAGGAAACTCTGAAATGAGTAAAATCACTGGTAATCCTATGCATCCGCACACGTTGGTGTGTTTCACGCAGCGCTGTGTTGCTGACACCACAGACTTGCTGGCTGTGGCCTTGGTTGGTTCAGCCAGCCCTCCACTCCGCCGTCTTAGGGCATCACCTGTCCGCAGCAGGGACCTTCATCACGGGAAACCTGGACAGCTTGCTGTGTGTTCTTGGTCAGAGCTGTCACATGTATCACTGGCAAGAAAAATGGATCGCCCAGAGGAGGTTATTAGACTAATGACAGTCCTCCCCCTGGGTCTGGGGAGGGAGCCTGGCCTCAGGAAAGTGGACAGAATCAGGGCTGTCTCAGAAAGGAAGGCTTAGTGGGCGCCTGGGTGGCTCAGTCGGTTAAGCGACTGCCTTCGGCTCGGGTCATGATCCTGGAGTCCCGGGATCGAGTCCCGCATCGGGCTCCTTGCTCAGTGAGGAGCCTGCTTCTCCCTCTGACCCTCCCCCCTCTCATGTACTCTCTCTCTCTCTCTCTCATTCTCGCTCTCTCAAATAAATAAATAAATAAATAAATCTTTAAAAAAAAAAAAGAAAAGAAAAGTAACTGCCTCCCGGGTGACTGGGTGGCTCAGTTGGTTAAGCGACTGCCTTCGGCTCAGGTCATGATCCTGGAGTCCCGGGATCGAGTCCCGCATCGGGCTCCCTGCTCGGCGGGGAGTCTGCTTCTCCCTCTGACCCTAACCCCTCTCATGTGCTCTCTCTCATTCTCTCTCTCTCAAATAAATAAAATCTTTTTTTAAAAAAAAAGGGGGTGCCTGGGTGGCTCAGTCGTTAAGCGTCTGCCTTCGGCTCAGGTCATGATCCCAGGGTCCCAGGATCGAGCCCCACATCGGGCTCCCTGCTTGGCGGGGAGTCTGCCTCTCCCTCTGACCCTCCCCCTCTCATTCTCTCTCTCTCTCGATAAATAAATAAAATCTTAAAAAAGAAAGGCTTAGTTGTAGGGCAGCGGGTCAGCAGTACCTGGCACTTAGGCATATTGTTTCCCAAAGCTAAAATTACTCTCTATTTTCAATTTCATGTTCTGTTCTCTGCTCACTTATTATGATTTAAACATGTTCCATGGCATTAACTCTGTAAATACCACTGTTAACGTGTTGTATAATTCATGGTCATTCCAGAATCTACATGACCATATCTCCAGCTGGAGGCATTAAAGCTCTTTTCAGGTTTTTTCCTGTTGCAAACCATGCTGTAGCAAATGTAACTTTTTATACTAGATTTCCAATTCTCTTTCCCAACATAGATTTTTATGATTTTATTATGTTTATTAATAACTAGTAATAGGATTACATTTTTTTTAAGTAGGCTCCATGCCCAGTGGGGAGCCCAACACAGGGCTTAAACTCATGACCCTGAGATCAGAACCTGAGCTGAGAACAAGACTCAGACCCGCAAATGACTGAGCCACCCAGATGCCCCTAGGACTATGTTATTAATAATAATGGTTATTGACTATTAACTGAGGTTACAGACATTCAAGACATTTGACACACAACATCCAGTTACCTTATAAAACAGTGGAAGCCATCCTTGGTCTTAACTGCCAGTATATAAAGTGCCTATTTCTCCTCCTCTCCTGGTTTCCTCTCCCCGCCCCTTTCTTTGATCCAGTCATTGACGTATACTTACTCTACAGATATCTGTTGAGCACCTTCTATTGCCAAAGCACTAGGCTGGGTCACGGGGGCCTAAGACTCGCACTGCTCAGGACAGACAGACATTATGAGTAATCAAATGGTCTTGCAAATATGTAGCTACAACTGGTGATGAAGACCATGAAGAAACCTTTCCTACAGTTATGGGTACTGTGAATTTTATGTGCCTTCTGCCCTCTGGTGTAGGGACAGGACTGAGGGAGAAAACAGTGCGTGACTTGGCTTTTTCAAGGCTGCAGGAGTGCTCTGTGACTGTTGGACAAACAGAATGGAAGGTGACTTTTGTGAGGTCTGGTTAGGGGAGGTTTAGCCAGGAAGTGGGGGCATACTGCAGGCCTTGTTAGGACATTGGGCCTTTATCCAAAAACCAGTGGGTAGCCATAAGGGGTTTAAAGAAGGGAGATGGCCGTGACCTAATCATATTTGAGAACATTTTGGATAGGGCCAGAGTGGATTCCTAGAGTCCAAGATTAGATTGTGAAGGTAAGCATGGAGTCCCCAACTAGCACTGAGTAATCTCATTTTTTATTACCAGTTTTATGAATGAAGACGTAGAGCATACTACATTTTCATGTCGTTAGTTATTAGTATGATTGAGTATTTTCCCAAGTGTTTGACAGGCGTTTGTACCTGTGTGTGTCTGCGTGTGTGTGATTGCCTTTCTGTTGACTGCGTTTTAGTGGGGGTAGCTTAGCGTAGAGGCCGGGAGCACCGGCTTGGGAGCGGAATGCCTGTGTCTGGATCCTGCTGGCTGTGTTACCTTGAACAACCTGAATAGCTGGGCTCAGCCTCAGTTTCCTCCTCTGCAGCCTGGGGACAGCAGTAGCGCCCCCGTCTCCCAGGTGATCGTGGGGCTATGGGGTAAAGCGCAGGGCTGGCCCGCTGAGCCCTGTGTGTGCTGTGTTGTCTGAATACCTGGCATACGCAGATGCCTGGGACCTCTGGTCGGCATGTGTGGAAAGTGCTCCCTCTCTGTTTGCGTGGTGTTACAAGACATTTTCAAACTTGTTTTCAAACAATGCCATATTCTTTGAAGTACAAAACTTATCTGCAGCGAACAGATGTCCTTCTCCTTTCTGATATCTTCCATTGCTGTGAAATAAGTCATACATACTGACTTTGTTTTTTAGTGTTTTTATTTGAAATACAGATAATCCTTTAATCCATTTGTAATTTATTCTGGCTTATTAATATAAGGCAAGGCTCTAAATAGACTTTTTCCCCAAAAAAGCCAACGAATTGGCTGAGCTCCATGTTTTGACATACCTTCTTCCCCTCACTGCTGCTCTCGGCTTCCCATCGTGCACTGGACCCGTACACACACTGAGGTCTATTTAGGGAATGTGGTTCTGCTCTGCCAGTCTGTACTCCGTTCTTGCAGGATACCACCTCAGCCCTGAATTAATTAGCATAACTGTCTTCTTTCTAATCATTTTGTCAGATATCCACTCCTTACTGCTCTCACCTCATTAGAATTTGCAGTAAACCGTTACTGAATTTGGCTCTTGTTGGCATTCATAAACTGTTCCGCCGTCACATTTGGGGTTGGTGATCCTTCTATTTAAGACATACGTTCTTCAGCAGAGTTTTATACTTTTCCACATGTAGGCTGGGCATGTTCCTTGAGATTATTCCTAGATGTTTCTCTCTCCTTTTTTTTAAATGTTTTATTTGCTATTAAGAATGTAGTATTTTTGGGCGCCTGGGTGGCTCAGTTGGTTAAGCGACTGCCTTCGGCTCAGGTCATGATCCTGGAGTCCCTGGATCGAGTCCCGCATCGGGCTCCCTGCTCGGTGGGGAGTCTGCTTCTCCTTCTGACCCTCCCCCCTCTCATGCTCTCTGTCTCTCATTCTCTGTGTCTCAAATAAAATAAATAAAATCTTTAAAAAAAAAAAAAAGAATGTAGTATTTTTATCCTACATATAAGGAAGAAGTTGTGTTTTGTGTATTTTTCTTACATCCAGCCATATTCCTTGACTGCCATTGGTTTCTAAGAGTTTTTCATCCTGCAATCAATTAAGAGTTTTGGTATTATCTGCACATATCTGTTTTCTCTTCACTTTTAAGTTTACCTAATATTTCTGTTTTCCATTAGATGCTAGCATTTCCAAAACAATTTTAATACCGTATTTCTTTCATTCTAAGACTGTTGAGCGTAGAACATGCTACTGATTCAAAAATAGCTTTGGGGGGCTACCACACACTGTAATTCACATTACAGTATCAGAAATGTTAGGGGTGCGTCTCAGAATTGAAGAAATAAGATCAGAGTAGTAATGGTGGCCCTCCTTATTTTCTCATTCAGTGGGAATGCCTAACCCATTTTAAATATGATATTGGCTGTTGGTTTATTGTTATATTTTTTCAAATGAAAACAGAAGACTAATTCTGCTGGACAGTAATGCGAAAGGTGTACTGTTTGGTCTAACTAACAAGTGGAGACGGGGCTGTGCACATGTCCCCTCTGATGCACAGATCCCTGGCTACAGAGTAAGGCCTCTGCCCCTGTGCACTCAGCTCCCTGGTTTGCCCTGACCGTCAGGGATGCTGTGTTCATTTCCCAGAACCGCAGTACAAACTACTGCAAATTCGGCAGCTCCAAACAGCAGAGTCCTGGAGGCCAGAGAGCTGAAATCTGCACTGTGGGCTGGGCTCCCGGCAGGGGCTCTCAGTGAGAACCCCTTGCAGCTCCCGGGGCTGCCAGCACTGCTTACCTTGGGGCTGCGTCTCCGGTCTTCAAGGTCAGCCTCTTCAAGTCTCTCTCCGCTTGCCTCCTCCTCAGCGCGTGTAGTTGGGAATGTTTGTGAACTTGTCAGTGCTGAAGGAAAGGCTTTTAAAGACATGTGTTAGGAATAGCACAGCCTTTTTCATTCCCTTTGGGAATAGCACTGTGGGCATCTCCAAGTGGCTCTAGTTCAGTGTCCACAAAGTCAGTCCACTGAGAGTTCTGCAGGAGCCCCTCAACCTCTGCCCCTCTGCTGTCCCCAGTCTCCTCCTCGGGCTCAGCTCTACAGCAACGGCGAGACGGGCAGACTACATTTCTTCTAAGACTATTATGAAGACAGAATTAAAAACTGCTCAGTTAAGACTAGACAGCTTAAAAAAGTGAAGTCAGCATATCGTTTATTTTGTAAATTGGTCATTCAAGGAATTGGCTGTTTGGCAAACGGCTGTTCAGCAGTTGGCTGTTGGTGACATCAGGCTGCTTACCCAGGAGACAATGCGGAGCTGAGGGTCAGAGGCTAAGCCTGCCTAGTGCAGAGCTGCACCTGTCCCTCTGCCTCCTGCAGACCGTGGAGATGGGGACACGACCTTGGAGGAAGCTGGGACTGAGCCCATCCACTTGCAGGCTGGGCCCTAGGGATGAAGAGAGGGCAAGAGTGAATGGGAGGTCCCCCCCTTGGACCCTGACTCAGAGGAGCCCAAATGTGGGCCAGCAGCCAGATGAGAAGTCAGTCATATGCCATGTGCCAGGCCAGTCTGGCACAGGAGAGGCAGATTAAGAGCGTCAGGGCTTGATGCATAAAGTCACAAGAAGGTCATCCTGTGGGGTTTTAGCAGACTAAATATGTGTTGATGGTTTAAACTTCCACGTGAAATATTTAGCACGGGCCTGTTAGCCATTATTCTCGTACGGTTTTGACATTGTTACCAATATTGTATCTTCCACGTATGATGACACTTGCTATCACAGTACCTGGTGCCTGTAGATAGTTGGTAAATCCACTTTTCTTGCATTTACTGGGTAATTTTGATTGGGTACGGCAGTTTCTGCTAGTAGGGGCGCGGTTAGACACCTCTGTCTCTGGAGTACTTGCAGCATCTCTTACCTTATTGTAACTTCAAAGGCCAGTCTGGTCATTAACACCAGACATCAGCATAAATACAGCCGCTGGGCAGTCACCGGTCTGTGTGCAGAAAGCCATACAGGTTATCAAAGCAAGTGGCGTTATTGTGGGAAGAGCCTGAGAATGTTGAGATTATGTTGATGTAGCAGTAGCTGTTTCAGTGAAATCAAAACCCAGTGATAAAGAATCGAAGAGAAACGACAACCAAAAAGGCAGGCAATACATGCGTGCCTAGCAGCTCTATGAATTGCTTATTATGGATTTCCTAGGAGTTAAGATAAGAACAGGAGTTTATTGGGCCGCCTGGGTGGCTCAGGCGGTTAAGCGTCTGCCTTCGGCTCAGGTCATGATCTCAGGGTCCCGGGATCGAGCCCCACATCGGGCTCCCTGCTCAGTGGGGAGTCGGCTTCTCCCTCTGCCTCTGCCCTTCCCCTGCTTGTGCTCTGTCTCTGTCAAAGAAATAAATAAAACCTTAAAAAAAAAAAAGTTTATTTATGTGCATATCCTGTTCTAGAATGATGCCCTAGTAGTTAAAAGTAACTTAGTAATTTATTACTTTTTTTATATAACATATTGCAAGTTAAGTAGCAAACACTCACAGGCAGGACGTTTCTGTTGCAGCGTGGCTCTCTGAGCAAGTATTGAAGGAGTTTGCAGACGTCTGCTTTCCAGAAGGGACATAGATGATTCAGTTGGATGTAGCCCATATGTGCATAAGGTCTGGCTATAGGAAATGACGGAGTAAAAGGACTGTTGTAAATATGCATCCCTGCTCACAGTCAGGTTATACATAACAACTCAAATTAATCATTTCAAAGCCAGACTAACATTTATAGTTAAAAAGCAAAGATAACTGAGATTGGAGACTAAAACCACCCCGGGAAGCCCGGATGATAACACAACCTTCCCCATCATCGGGGGGAGCACAGGTTCCCAGCCGCACACCGGGAGCCAGATCTTGGCAGCACTGAGAGCACTGAGCCAGGGGCTGTTGGACGCATGCCTTATTTTAGATGGTGACTCTCATGTAGGCGCCTGCTAGCAAGGAGACCTAGGTGTACGGACACAGGAGGACTTGAATGTGGCATTGGGGTTACTTCACAAGCAGACACTCACGGGCCCCGGAGGGGAGCACCTGTGTGCTCAGAGTGCTTTACGTACAGAGGAAGCACGGGAAGGGCAGGCACCGGTGAATTAACAGCAGAGGACTGGGGCCAGTTTGGGTGCATTTTCTGAAGTTGAGACTGTCTTCGGGTGCTGGAGCTGCAGGGGCGGAGGACAGTTTCACGGCTGGCGCCGACCCGCTCAGGAGCGTGTGTCCCCCTCTGCGTCAGCACTGCGTCCTGTGTCAGGTTAAGAGGGAGCTTCCCCTGCGTGCAGGCTTTTGTAGACAGTTCTTATAGAGGGGTCAAAGGCTGTGGGATTGTTTGGCCGGAAGGTAGGAAAACAGCGGTAAGACCTAACACATTTTACTTACGTGGAAAATAGAACATAGCGAGACAGGCTGGAAGGACAATAGGGAGAGTTTGTGGTTGTTTTTAACCTTTTCAAATTGTGAAGTGTAGCACGTCCGTGCAGAAATGTGCATAAAGTGCAAGTGTGTGACTTAAATGAACCGTGGGGAAGCAGCCAATATCCGTAGCCACCTCCTTCCTCCCTAGAGGTAATCCCCTCCTGGCTTTTATGCAGTGCCTACTACAGTTTTGCCTGGTTTGGGACTTCGTGTATGTGGAACCAGGTAGGACCTATATGACTTCTTTCACTCGCTATCATGTTACGATAATTACCCACTTTATTGCATGTGGTTACAGTTCTTTCACGTCTGCTGCTATAGAATATTCCATCATTGGCATATGCCACCCTTCACCCATTTTACTTTTCATGGACATCTGGGATGCTTCCAGGCTGGGAGCTGTTGTGAATAAGGTAACTGTGAACTCCGTGTACATGTATCCAGGTCTGGAAGTGGAATTGCTGAATTGTAGGGTGTGTATATTCACACCTTCCTATGTGATGGGAAACTTGTTTCCTGTAGAGATCAGGAGCTGCTCCCGCCTGGTCTGATCCGACGGTTAAGGTGCCTGTCTGGAGGAAGGGCTGTAAGTCTCCGTGGCCTTCCTGAGCATTTCCCCCATGCGGTGAAGTTAAGTATTGAGTACTGTTTTGTAGGTTTGTCCATCTTTTCCATTTCTTCTTTGGACATTCCTGGTCTTTCTATCCAGTGGTCTGTTAGCTAACCAACCCTCTGAAGGTCACTATGTGGAGGATGTGAGGATGTATAACACCTGTTTCCTGCCTGGAGGAGAAGACTCAAGGCAGATACATAACCAAGTAATTCACCGCATTGTGATCTTTGTTGAGGGCCGTTCTTCCCTACCAGGCTGTTAGCGGAGGATGCATATCCTCAGTGCTTATTAACACCTTGCGTGGCACCCACTTAGGGAAGTTCTGTTCAATGACTGAGGCGTTTTCTGAGGGTGGTGCAAGTGCTCTAGTAGTGTACGTGCTGAGTCATGGAGAAGCACAAAATAAGGAATTACAAACCGCACCCACTCCCCAGCCCAGAGTGGGGTGAGGCTTCCGTGGGAGGTAATATCTTGATCAAGACTGTTTCATCAGGAAGAAGTACATTCTAGGCCAAGGAATAAATGTGCAAAGGCACAGAACGGAGAAAGCTCACGGCACTGGAAATGTGAAATTGGGATGATGCACCCCTGGATGCTCGGAGGGGATGGTAGAGAAAGGACACCAGCTGGACCTCATGCTGGGAGGGGCCGCCTTGTGAATCTCACAGGCAATGGGGATGAAGTGCAGATGAAACACAAGATAAAGTTCTCATTGGGGAGGGATGGGGACTGCCTATCACTAGAATTGATCTCTTGGACAAAACAGAGCAACTGTATAAGCCTATCATGAAAGCAGTTGCCTTTCCCCCTCTAGATAAGTTCTCTCTTGGGGGGGCACCTGGGTGGCTCAGATGGTTAAGCGTCTGCCTTCGGCTCTGGCCGTGATCCCAGGGTCCTGGGATCGAGCCCTGCGTCTGGCTCCTGGCTCGGTGGGGAGCCTGCTTCTCCCTCTCCCACTCCCCCGCTCGTGCTCTCTCTCTCTCTCTCTGTATCTCTGTGTCTCGAATGAATAAATAAAAAATCTTTAAAAAAAAAAGTTCTCTCTTGGGAGGTCAAGGCGTAACTCGAGGGAGCCCAGGGGGTGATGCAGAGCGAGGCGTGGATTTATCAGCCCTTCCAGCCTCAGTTTCCACGTCTGTCGTGTGAGAATCATGCGTACCTTGCAGAGTGGTACCATGAAGGAGGTTCTGCCTGGGAGGGACTTAACCCCTGCCTGGAGGAGGAACCGTGGCGACCCTAAGCTGTGCCCAAGCTGTTGTCGGTTTAAGTCCGCCTGTAACGTGCCGGGAGCGTGAATAAATGGTCCACAGTGGGGCCCAGGCGCTTCGGAGACCTGCCCCCGCCCCCTTGGCCGCCGCCGCCCACTAGCGCCGGACCCGAGGCAGAGGCCGGAGGCTCGGCTTCCTCCCGCTCTGCCCCTTGCGCTCCTGAGCACGACAGCGCGTCGTGCGTTGATGGCCGCTGGCCTGGAGAAGGGCTGTCCCGCCCGCGGTCCCGCAAGGACAGGAGTGGCTCGAGTCGCCGGCTCGGCTCAACCCCTCCTCCCGCGAAACTTCCCGAAGGGGAAGGCCTTCAGAAGAAACGAAAGCGAAATTGGGCCACTTCCCGCCGGCGCGCGCCCAGGCTGCGCTGCGCTGCGCTGCTGACCCGGGGGCACCTGGCGGCCGCGCGGGGGGGCGGCGCGGGGAGGGGGCGGCCCGCCAGCCCCGCCCAGGACATGCATCGGGGGCGCCATGGACCCCAGGCAGGTGAGTCGAGGCCGGCAGCCAGACCTGGCTGGGCCCGCGCCCCTCTCTCCCCTGCGTGCACCCGTGCTGTGCGCGCGCGTGTTCCAGGAATTTGCAGCCTGCCTGTGAATTCTGCGGAGCCGAGCGGGGTGGGGGGGAAGGGGAGCTTCGGGGGAGGACGCGCCGGGGCGCGGAGCCAAGCGGCCCCCTCCCCCTGGGCGAGGGCCCAGCGTTGGCGCCTCCCGGGAAGCATGCTTGTTTTCCCCGGCCCCTCTCTGCACCCTTTCCACTTCCTTAAGGCTTTTGGGGAGTGAAAAACAGCCCTTCTTACCTGTGGGAGAAAATTTATATCCATCGCAGCTGTGTCGTTATTGCTAAAAACAATTTGGGCAAAGCCCAAATGCCCTTCAGCAGATGATCGGATCAGCAAACTGGGATGGCTCCATACAGCGTACGTGGCTAGGCCAGAAACGCCGAGGAGCTCCTGATTCCACAAGTGGAACCTCGCAGTCACTACCCTACGCAGAGGAGGCTGGGCCCAGAAGACTACGCGCTTCTGGGTCCCTTCACTTGACATTGTGGGAAGAACAAAGCTGGGGGGCAGGAAGCGGATGCTGGCTGCCTGGTGGTGGCCCCGGCCTGGGTGCGGGGGAAGGAGCTGACTGCCGAGTGCCTGAGAACTTCCTGGGGACATGGAAGTGCTCTGTGTCCTGACGTGCTGTTGTTACAGGGCTGTATGTGCTTTGACTCCATACAGTCAAAACTCACAGAATAACACACGGAAAAGGATAAATTTTATGTATGTAAATTATACTTCCGTTTTTAAAAGTTATGTATATTTTCTTCATTCCCTTCTTCCAAAGGATTAGGGACACCTGACCTGAAGGAAAAGCATTTCTTCACACATACCAATATATGACCCTCTGGAGCCCATGTGGTTCAGGTGGGGGCTCAGCTCTGGATCCTAAACGCAGAAGATTAGATGAAAGTGAACTGGATGGGGTATGGCTGTGAAGGGGCTTGGGGATGTTGAGGGACTTAGGAAGGATCCCCACGGGCTGGTTCCCACAAGCTCGCTCTCACCATTCAGTGGCTTTCCACATGGCTGTTCTCAAGCCATGCTTTGGCTTAGCTTTTAGAAGGCTTAAGGGGGCATAAAGACAAAATTAATAATGTCCCTGTAAATCTCCTTAAAATAACTCTTGTGAACAAATACATGTATATTTTCCTTCCTTCTTGTCTGTGTTCACTAGTGTGAACACACATGCGCATAATGGTGAGACTTTGCCTTCTGTTTCCAAAATGGGCATAGAGCCTACCTGCACTTCAACTTGCTTTTTTGTTGTTATTTAATTCAACATTGTATCATTCCTAGATTTTCTCCAGGTGGATATGAATAGATCGTAACACATTGCTTAAAAAAAAAAAAAAAAAAGTACTGTTCCATAGCATGAACGTGTCATAATTTACAGGCGCCTTTTCTATAGACAGACATTCAAATATTTTGCAGATTTTAGCCAAGTAGCAGCAGTTTAAGTTTAGCATTTAGCTAGATTGACTTTAACCGCTTTGCAAAATAATTGTTTTACCAAGGTCACTCCAACAGCTGATGGGAAAATCCCCGAAGTCCCCATAATTCAGCTGTGAGCTGGGCACTCACTCTCTGTGCCCACATAACACTTTGGTCCCTAGCAGTATGGTGGGGGGGCAGGGCAGTGTGCAGCAGGAGGAACAACAAAGAGATGGGATTGACCCTCTAGGGACGGCTTGTTGCTGCAATCACTAATTCAACAAATGTTGGTTCGGGATCAACTTGACGCCAGCTGCTATCTTCAGTGCTAGGAGTGCAGAGATAACTGAGACCTGGTCCTCGCCCCCCTGGGAGCTCACTGTGAAGTAGACTGTGCCCCCACCCCATCAATACTTGATGGAGAGTATCGGGAGTGGAGCCTTGAGTATCATTTCTGGAGCACTTAATATTGGTAATCACCTTGCAGATACACCACAATTTATATGCGCCAGTAAAAAAAAAAAAAAGCAGTAGTATGACCAAAAGTAAAGTAAGTGGTATAATAGCAGTCGAGAGGGAGGGGCTCAAGGAGAGGAAACTTCCATGGACTGTGAGTCAGAAGTCTCCAGAAGAAGGTGGCATTTAAGGAGAACTCGAAGGAAAGGGTGAGAGTTGTAATGGGGCCAGTAGAGAGATCATCAGGCCCACTGGATTGGAATGTAGGGTTACAAAGATCAAGGCTTTGTGGCAGCCTCATGAGAAGTAATTAGGGGCTAGAGCTGGAAAAAGACACATTTATGAGAAACTATGGGGTGGGGGTAGACAAGATAGCACTTAGCAACTACCCTAGTAGATGTGGGAAGCGAGGAAGGCAGGCCTCAAAGCTGGCTCAGGTTTCTACCCCTAATAACTGCGAGGAGAACAATGCTGTCAACAGTCATAGGAATAGCAGAAGGGGCTGGGTTGAGGAAAAGGTTAATCTGGTTCAGAATATGTGGTGTTTGAGGTAGGGCAGGGTGGACAGACTGTCTAGGCATTTGGAAATTCACGTTTTAGCTTTACAAGGTGGTGGCTGGGGGTAATAGATTGGAACACTGTTTCTTAAGAGGGCTCATTTAGGTTGGGGGGGTGAAATCAACCTGGGGGAGGAAGAAGAGGCCCTTAGACAAAATCTTGGGGACTGATTATACCTAAGGGTAGAAGAAAGGGACCCAGAGAGACAGAGGAAGAGACGGGGCAGGAGACCGTGGGAGGGGCGTTGGTAAAGAAGAGTCTCCATCCACAGGGAGCCAGTGCGTGTTTGTGAAACGGGACACCGAATCCACGGTCAGGAGGAGGAGGTTATGCTGCCGGTGCCCTCCCCCCGCACCTGTGGAGGCCTCGGTGTGGGAAGAGGGCAGGGCCCTTGGGGAGAGGGGGGAACTGGCCGTGAGCCCCAGGCTGATTGAGGACGTGTGTGGGGCCAGAATGAGGACGCCTTGGGAGCCGCTGACCCACAGCCACGGCGGCCACCTGTGCACCGGCCCCTTGGGGGCCCGGGGAGGAGGCTGTGGACACACAGGGAAGTCGCCACGGGAAAAGAGCGGGACCCGGCAGACTCGGCCCCCAGACCCAGGGTTGCCCATGTCGTCTGCGGCTGCCTTAGAGGCCCAGCTGGTCCTTTCCTGGGAGAGCGTTTCCGGGTTTGAGGAGCGGGGGTGGCCCCAGCTAGAGTGACAGGGAGATTGAGTGAGGAGTGGACAGGCCACTCAGGTGGCGGCCATTAAGGCACCCCAGAGTGAGGGCGCTGTGAGCATGACGAGCCACGTGCTGAAAATCCCCTGGTGCTAGTTATTGAAGGCAGGGCATAGCTGCCCACAGGTCACTGGGGCTCTCAGGGCGCTCAGGCAGGGGAGGGACGAGCGGGAGGAAACATCGTTGCTAGATGTCGCCCCGCAGATCCCTTAAATACCTCCTGCCCCCTCTCCCATCCGGTGGACAGCATCTGGGACAGAGGATGAGCTGGCCTTTGTGGGTAGGGGACACAGGTGTGCAGTGTTCTGGGAGGTGTGACAATTCGGGGCAGCCTGTGTCCTGGGGGACGGAATTCTGAAGGACAGGAGGCAGAAGCAGCTGTGGGGAGGCAGCGCAGGGACTTGGGGGGGTGGGACTGAGGTGTCCAGGATTGGGCCCCGCCAGCGCCACACGTCCGGGGGAGCCTGGGTGGTGCGGGCAGAAGTGCCCAGTGTCTCTTCCAAACCTGAGCACCACGCTGAAGTGTGAGGACAGTGTGTCCTTCCTTTCCTAAAGAAACCATCCGGCCCCCCCAAAACCAAATTCTGGGCCTCCCGGGGTGGCAGTGGCGAGCAGATGAAGCTGTGAGGTCCCCAGGTGGGAAGGTGCCCCCGTTGCCGCCTTGGAGGTCTGGGGCTCCAGGTCATCCAGCCCACGTGCGTTTTGTTCTCGCCATCCAAACGGTAGATCTGAGAGACTGGGGTCCTGCACAGGCCACTTCTTGATCCCTGGACTCCACTGGCATTTTGAGGTTATTCTGTGTTTGTTTTGGAAACAAAATAACAATTATTTCTTTGTCTTTATCTTGGAAGGGTACTTCCTTTAGAAAGTGGGAGGACTCATTCTCAATCCCCTAAAGTCCTGACAAAGGGGAGAGAATGCGCTAGGGTGGCAGGAGAGGCCCTGCTGAGGCGTCAGCGCCCCGTGTGCTCCTGGCGTCTTCCGCTCCCTCGCTCTTCCCTGCGGCAGCCCCCGGGCCGTACTGGGTGGGGGGCAGGCCTTGCTGGGTCACATGCCCGTCTCTCGCTCGCCTCTCCACCCATCGGGAGGCAGGTGTGGCCCCCCCAGGCTCGCTGCCGAGGTCCTCATTCACTTTCTTCTCTGTCTTCTTCTGCAGGGGTGTTCGCTCAGCAGATACCACCCCCATCCATTTCAAGGCTATGAGCACAGCAGGCTCAGACACCAACAGCCAGGGCCAGGATCTTATCCGAATCGTTTCCAGCTCCAGCAGATACAGTTTCTCAAGGGGCTGCTCCCTGAAGCACCCCTAACTGGGAAGCAGACGCCATCACTGCCACCATTCGTCTCTGGACTTGGGCCGAGGTTTCCAGGACCACCTGCCAGGAGCAGGGAACTGGGGACTTGGGGTGGCCCCAGAGGCGTGCCTCCCAGAAGTCAGGTGCTCCAGAGAGGGTCCCCACGTCCTGCCCCACGCGGCAGGACTCTGCCGTGGAGAGGGGTCGACAGGCTCTCCTCCCATTTCCAGGAACTAGCTATCAGCAGCCAGGGCCAGGAAGAGAGGGTCTTAGAGCTCTTCCTGCAGGAGCTCGGGGAAGGGAAGGCTGCCACGGCACATGATCTGGTCGGGAGGCTCAGAGTCCCGAAGAAGGAAGTCAATCGAGTTTTATATTCTCTGGAGAGGAAGGGCCAGCTGCATCGGGAGGCGGGAACGCCCCCTCTGTGGAGAGTCGCCGTGCAGGCCGGGAACCAGCACGGCCAAGTAGCCAGCGTCCCCAGCCGTGGCCAGGAAGCGCCTGCCTCACGGCCCAGTCTGGAAATTGAAGACAGACGCTCCGAGTCTGGCTTGGAAGCTCCTACCGGGCCTTTTGACATGGCTGAGATCAAGGAGAAAGTCTGCGACTACCTGTTCAGCGTGTGTGGCGCCTCTGCCCTGACTGTGGCTAAGAATATCGGCCTCACCAGGGCCCGCGACGTGAACGCCGTGCTGATGGAGCTGGAGAGGCAGGGTGACGTGTACTGGCAGGGCACCGCTCCCCCCATGTGGTATCTGACCGACAAGAAGCGGGAGCGGGTCCAAAAGAAGAGACACGCAGACCTGGGCCCCGAGGCCGCGCCGGCTGCCGTCCCTGAGACCGGAGGAGACGCGGTGCTCCCCTCCCGTCACCCGGCCACGCCGGTCGCCTCGGACAGCGTGGCGGCTGCAGAAGTGCGGAATGGGCAGGAACCAGTCCTCAAGCTGGAGAGCCAGCAGGGGCCCGCGCCAGAGCCGGTAAAACTGAAGCCACCTGCCCACGACAACGGCCCCTCGAGAACAGGGTATGTTGACTTTGAAAACGGCCAGTGGGCCACCGACGACATCCCAGATGACTTGAATAGCATCCACGCGGCACCAGGTGAGTTTCGCGCCATCATGGAGATGCCCTCCTTCTACAGTCACGGCTGGCCGCGGTGCTCGCCCTACAAGAAGCTGACCGAGTGTCAGCTCAAGAACCCCATCAGCGGGCTGCTCGAGTATGCCCAGTTCGCCAGTCAGACCTGTGAGTTCAACCTGCTGGAGCAGAGCGGACCGCCCCATGAGCCCCGGTAAGAGACCGCTGGGGAGCCGGACCTGTCCCTCCTCCAGAGCAGCCCTGCCCCTCGTGGCGGCCCCACCTCTTCCCTTTGCCTCTCTGGCTTCTGGCTAAATCGCCCGTCGGCCCTTCCTCCCAGGCTGGAGCAGGAAATGCAGGCCTCGCACCAGCCAGAGTCCCCGCTGAGCAAGGGGGAGCCTGACCCTCTGGCTGGAAGGCAGCTTCTTTGGACGGGCCTTCGTGCCTCAGTGTCCTGCCTGCCTCCAAAGGCCGGAGGTCCTGAAGCCTAGACTCCCCTCCCCCCTTCCGTGGGCGGAGCTCCCCAGGGAGGCACGGGAGCAGGCGCAGGGACTGGGTAGTGTCGGGATTGGTGGCCCGCTTCTAGGGTCGCACACCTCCTCTGTACTTGCTGTGGTCCCGGAGCTGTGAATCAGAAAGTTCCAGACGGGTGGGCCCAGATGGGGCTGCTGCCGGGGGCAGAGACCTCGCAGTGCCCCACAGAGCAGGCCCGGGGCGGGGGCGGGGCGCGTTCCACTGCCCTTTACCTTAGCCCCGCGAGCTGGTTCCCAAGGCCATGGTCCCAGCTGCGACCCTCACTCCTCATGTCGACTGTCTTCGTGACAGGGAGGGCGTTGCCAGAGAGCTGTTGAGACGGGTGTGTGTGTCCCAAAGCCCGCAGGGCCAGGACTGGTCCGTGTCTGGGACAGAGGCTGAGTGGCCGTCGTGCCCTCTTTTCCCTCCCCGCCCCCCCCCCAACTGGGGGAGAGCAGTGGGTTTTGCAGTTAACCTTTCTTTGGACTCCAGCTGTAAGAAACGAAGACCCAGGAAATAAGAAATTTGACCTACCTTTCTAAATTGAAATCCCAGATTGAGCAAAGAGCCGAACAGATTTGAAAACTTGAGTGCAGGAGGTCCAAGCTAAGTCCGGAGGCCTGGAACAAAGGCTTTTGGTTTTCTGCATTACCAGGGAGACGCCTTTCATCTCGGGCTCCGGACACGTGGAGCCGTAGAGTGACCCAGACCCAGCCGTAGCGCGCTGGATCTCTGAGGGAGGCTGGGGACAGGAGCAGGCCCCAGGAAGCGGCAGGTCCCCGATCCCTGTAGGCCGGTGGGAGTGTGAGGCTGTGCGGGAAGGAGGCTTCGCCGTCTTGAGGACCCGCCTAGAGGTGGCCAGTCGGCCGCAGCTGCTTTAGAATGAAGGCCGTTGGTGGCCGCAGTGGTGATTTTAGGTCATCATGTTTTGTACAGGCTCTCTCTTAACTGATTGTGAAGAGAGAGCGGGTCTCCCCTGAGCTGTGTTTGCTCTGATGAGCTCTGGGGAGAGTCGCTGGCTGCTTTGTTTCCGGAAGGTAGGGACCGAGGCTCCTAAGGGACAGGAGCCCCTCTGTGTAGCAGGAGGCTCCCGGGTGCAGGGCCCTGGGCGGGGGGGGCAGGGACGGCCGGCCCGCACTCAGCATCTACTCGCCTTCCATCAAGATTCAGATTCCAAGTCGTCATTGGTGGCCGAGAGTTCCCCCCAGCTGAGGCCGGCAGCAAGAAGGTGGCCAAGCAGGACGCGGCGCTCAAAGCCATGACCATCCTGCTGGAGGAAGCGAAAGCCAAGGACAGCGGAAGACCGGAAGAACCGTACGATCCCACAGAGAAGGGGTCGGAGAAGGTAGGCATCCTGCCCTCTGGGGGCCCCGTGCTCTGCTCAGGTCGCTGTAGCAGCACCTGACCAATCCCTGCAGGCGGTCTGAGCGCCAACGGCCAAGTCCGTGGCTCAGAGGCCGCGTCCCCCTCCCGCCGCTGCCCCCCTTGGCCACGCTCCCCTCCCCTCACACCCAGCGCCCCTGCTTGCCCGCCTCCCAGCCCAGCTGGAGTCACAGACCTCCAGGCCGGAAAGCGACCCCAAAGCTGGTCGAGTCCAAGCGCCATTGTTGGCAGATGAGAAACGAGACCCAAACCGCCTCAGTAACATGCCCAGAAACTCCCTCAACCCTCTCCTTTTGGAACGTCAGCCCCTCGCGTGTGGCTGAGCTGTCGCCGCTCCGCCGGGACGCGGCAGCCTGTGGTCGCTCAGCCCTTTCTCTCGTCTCTCATTTTCTCCAGATGGCAGAGTCCCAGCCCAGCACCCCTTCCGCAGCATCCTTGTTTTCTGGGAAGAACCCCGTCACGACCTTGCTTGAGTGCGTGCACAAGCTGGGGAGCTCCTGTGAATTCCGCCTCCTGTCCAGAGAAGGCCCTGCCCATGACCCCAAGTACATCTCTTGTGTCATGTATCTCTGCTGAGGTTTTCCCTGGAGAGAGAGACATTCTCCTGCCCGCCTCCCGAGAGGCGGCCCATTACCCCACTGAGCAGTCCGCCTGCTTTCAGTACGGAGAGTGGGGAGCCGCGAGGCATGCTCACTGCTGTGCGGCAGACAGTCTGGGATTGGGAATTGCAAGCGCGAAGTGGGGACCGAGCGCTGGGGAGACGCTTGGCCCGGTGGTTGCCGGTGGCGGGTCTGAAAGGTGTGGATCTGGGCGTACCCGAGGCTCCGCACACCTCCACGTTCCGGAGGGGGGCTCTCGGAGGAGGCACGGCCAGCCGGGTGCTCACATGCCGCTTAGGGTCAGCCAGGCTGAGAGAGGCCGGAGGCAGGAGGTGGGCCCAGGGCACCGACTCGTCGAGGCGGAGGGGCTGTGTGGGCCAAGGCCCGGAGGCAATGTGTGCGAGGACCCGCTGGCTGGAGGGGACGGCCCGGCGGAGGGGTCTCTGCTGTCAGGGCCACTTCAACCCGGCTCCTCCCCTCTCCTGCCAGGTTCCAATACTGCGTTGCCATGGGAGCCCACACTTTCCCCACTGCAAGCGCCCCCAGCAAGAAGGTGGCAAAGCAGATGGCTGCAGAGGAGGCCATGAAGGCTCTGCACGGAGAGGCCACCAGCTCGGTGCCTTCTGATGCCCAGGTGGGCCATCTTAGCGACCGCGCAGCTCAGCATTGCCCCTGCGTCCCTCAGAGTTTCCGTAGGTGCTTACGGTTCCTCTTTGTGTGGCCAATTCTCCTTCAGCCTGGGGGCACGAACACCGAATCCTTCGATAACCTGGAGTCTGGGATGCCCAACAAGGTCAGGAGGATTGGCGAGCTCGTCAGATACCTGAACACCAACCCTGTGGGCGGCCTGCTGGAGTATGCCCGCTCCCATGGCTTCGCGGCCGAGTTCAAGTTGGTCGACCAGTCCGGCCCTCCGCACGAGCCCAAGTGAGTGTCCCAGCCCCGCCATGGCCACACGCCCCAGGGCAGGGAGAGGAAGGGCTGCCGGGCCGCGGGGCCGCGGGGATGGTGACGGGGCCGCGGGGCCACGGGGACGGGAGGAGTGGCCCCGCAGAAACAGATCCAGCCCTGGAAGACCCACAGTGGCCGTCTAGAGAGTACAGTCACTCCTACAGCAAGTATGCTCCTTTTTAATTGTTTTTGATTAACTTCATTTTTAAAGGAATACGTATGTGCATAGAAAATCATTCAGGCCAGTTTAAAAAGTATGCAGGGAAAAGTCTCCTTTCTACCTCAGGCTGATAGTTTCCTTCCCCAGACTTATACACTATTACTAGCTTCTTGAGTACTTCTAGAAATTTCCATGCATATATTAGTACATTTTCTTTCTGTTTTGCTTTTTATTTTTTTTAAAGATTTTATTTATTTATTTGAGACAGAGAGAGCATGAGAGGGGGGAGGGTCAGAGGGAGAAGCAGACTCCCTGCCGAGCAGGGAGCCCGATGCGGGACTCAATCCCGGGACTCCAGGATCATGACCTGAGCCGAAGGCAGTCGCTTAACCAACTGAGCCACCCAGGCGCCCCTGTTTTGCTTTTTAAACAAAAATAAGTATAAATCCTGTCTTCTGTCCTCCACCTGTCTCCTTACCAGTACGTCTTAGAGGTCGTCACACGTCTCAGATGCACGCACCGGTCACACTCCATTCTGTAGCTACGTATTTCTATACGTTGTCTGAATCTTTTTTTTTTCTTTTTTAACATAAGCTCTGCACCCAGGGTGGGACTTGTCATGAGCCCGAGACCAAGAGCCCCACGCTCCATGGACTGAGCTGGCCGGGCGCCACCCACAGCTGCATATTCCATTGAATAGATGCTTACAATTTTAGAGTTTTATCGAGCAAGAGATATAAAGGTCTTTCCTGAAACAGACAACCCCTGTACCCACCACCTAGTTTGGGAAAGAGAACGTTGCTCTTGATGTTGTAGCCCCCACTTTGCATTACTGATCCAATCAATTTGCCGCGACGTCTGGGTCGGATGCGGTTGTGCTCCCAGAAGCAGTCCTCGTGCCCTGTCTGCTCTCAGGGGTAGGAGTGTCCAGGGCAGACATTTTCAGGAGGGGGATTTCTGGGCGATAGGTTACGTACAGTTTTTAAGGGTTTGTGGCCCAGCTCTCCCTTCCTCACGCCCCAACACGCCGACACGTGGTAACTTCACAGCCCCGTGCCTCCTTCCAGAGCATCTTCATATAAACATGGGCCGAGCTGGTGTGTTTCTCCGTTTGTTACATGGACGTGGATGTGTGCACTGAAACCTGGCTTGCCGTTCAGACGTAACAGGAGCATCTCGGCAAGTCTTCCATATCCGGTCCTGCTCTTTGTTGGAAGGTGCTCCAAAGCTCCCCAGGGCACTGACCTGGGCTGCCCACCAGCCCCTAGTGACCAACACGTGGGTCATTTCCACACTCTGCTATTACAGTGCTGCTGTGAATGAGCTCTTTCTGTGCGTCTAAAATTTTGGTAAACATTGCTGAATCTTCCTGCAGGGAGATTACAGCGCTTGATGCGTCCTTCAGCAGTAAAGAACGGCTCTCCCCCTTCACCGTAACCAGTACGGAATCACAGGTCTCCCCCACGATCCACAAGGACAGAGTTCCTTTTAAATTTTCTGCCCAACCAGCGCTGAACGCTGTTTTCACTTCTTGCTTTTCTCATAAAAAAAGCAAAAAGCCTCTTCAGATTTCTTTTGATTGGTGGAAACAGGTACTTACATAGGTCTTTAGTAAAGGGGGAGTGGCGTAACATGAACTTTGGAAACGGGGGATATCTGAATCAAAATTTTTATCTTTGCCATTCTAAAATGGGAGAAATGATGTCTTCGTGCTGTGCAAAGATTAGTCTGTGTTAAGATGTTTGTTATTATTATTTACCAAATAATAATAAGGACAAAACTCAGAATCCCCTCCAGAGATTCCAAAAAGGCTTTTTGTAAAATTTAACATCCATTCAGATTAAAAAGCCAAACTGCTAATAAAGTAGAAATTATTGAATACCTCCTTAATAGCATGATAAAAACGTATGTCTGAAGCCAAAAGCCAGGCGCTTATTCCATGTTGAACTGGGAGCTGTTCACAGCAAGGTGGGGACACGTGGATGCCCAGGTCCTCGTTATTTCGAGGCACCAGTAGCTCAGGCCATCTGTTAAGACAGGGAGGGCAGGGAGAGGAAGCTTCTGTTACGTACGGATGAATGATGTGATCGTGTACCCGAGGAATGCATAAGAGGTGGGAAGAAATACCAGAGACAGGGGGAAGTCAGGAGAGCAGGGAATTGTGAACTAGCCTGCAAGCGCCGGCAACTTTTCCATGTGTGGCAGTAAGCAATTCGAAGATGTAGTAGGAGAAGTAGCCCGTTTGCTGCAGCAGCTAAACAGATAAAAGACTTGCGCACATTCCGAGCAGGAGACATGCAGGCTCTGATAACTGTGATCAGATAGCAAACCCAATTCAATGACTGCAGCTGTCCCCAGATTAGTGCTTATGTTTCACACAATTCTACTAAAGACACTGGTAGAATTGACTTCTTTATTTTAGACCTGGAAGACCTGAGACCCAGGTTCATATGAAAAATCCCATGTGGGGGATGCCTAGGTGGCTCAGTCTTTAAGCGTCTGCCTTCACTCAGGTCATGGTCCCAGGGTCCCAGGATCGAGTCCCGCATCGGGCTCCCTGCTCGGCGGGAAGCCTGCTTCTCCCTCTCCCACTCCCCCTGCTTATGTGCTCTCTCTCTGTCTCTGTCAAATAAATAAATAAAATCTAGAAAAAAAAAGAAAAATGCATGTGGGAGAATAGCCAGAAAGTTCTGAAAGAGGGATGAGCTGCCGGCCGTGGTGCGTTGGCCAGGGGGAGGGACGGCAGAGGGTGTGGCCCCCAGAGCCCCTCACAGCAGACGCAGAGGCAGACGAGGCTTCAGGTCGGGGGAGGCTGGCCCCCTGCATCTCAGTAAGACACCGCTGGGTGTCTGTCTCCTTGCTCACGTCTGATCTCATTGTCAGGGACTTAAATATAAACTAGGGGTGCCCGGCTGGCTCAGTCAGAGGAGCGTGCGACTCGATCTCGGTGTTGTGGGTTCAAGCCCCATGGTGGGTGTAGAGATTGCTTAAAAATAAAATCTTAAAAATATATACATAAAATCTAAAATCTTTAATAAAAAAAAAAAAGGGCGCCTGGGTGGCTCAGTTGGTTGAGCGACTGCCTTCGGCTCAGGTCGTGATCCTGGAGTCCCTGGATCGAGTCCCGCATCGGGCTCCCTGCTCGGCAGGGAGTCTGCTTCTCCCTCTGACCCTCCCCCTTCTCATGTGCTCTCTCTCATTCTCTCTCTCTCAAATAAATAAATAAAATCTTTAAATATATATATATATATACGTAAAATCATAAAATCTCTAGATAAAAGGGATTTTTGCTTGAGAATTTTGGAGGGGCAAAGCCTTTCCAATCAAGACATAAGATCATAAAGGAAAAAGACGGAGGTGTGGCCGTCAGGAGAACCCGTGTGTCTTAGAAGAACCACCTGAGGCTAAAACACTGAGGGCCAATTTCCTTAAAAGTAAGGGTTCTTTTCCAGTGAGAGGTGTGCTTGCAGCATCCATGACGTCTCATCCCGAGCCTTAGGCCCGGGTGGGGAGCGGCACCCTCCCCGCGGGGGACGCCCCGTGTTGTCTGTCACGGACAGCCTGAGGTGCTCTGCGTCCCTGCCGCCTACAGACTGCTGACTCGCGGAGTGGCACAGAGCCCGCGCCAGCAGGGCTGACCCCCGGTGTGGGGCCCAGGCAGGGGCGGCTCTGCGGGGACGGAAGTCTGGTCCCGGTGTTTGCTTCTGGGAATGAGGGACACTTACTCCCCTCGTATACTTAACGATTTGAACATTTACTTGTGTCGTGTCCGACTGCTCAATTTTAGAAGGTGGTTAAAGGAGAAGAGCTCACAAAATAGTGTCTTGTTTTAAACTTGTCTCCATAGTAAGTGATGTTACTCACGTCTTCACATTCGTCTGTTATCTGTGTTTCCGTGTATGTGAACTACCCATCCGTGTCCTTGTCCGTCCTTCCTTTGGCTTTGACTTAACTCACCGGAGAGCATGGCCGCGATGAGGAGGGAATCGAGAACCCTAGCCCAGGGCGCCGGGAAGGGCCCTCCTGGCCCCGCGGGGCCTGCCTTTTGCACCCAGCGGCCCTCCCCGTGTCGTCCCCCTTGCTCTTCACACCCGCCTTTTGTCCATCCTCCTCTTTTGCTTGCATGAAACCCTCCCTCGGACTTCCCGTGACTTGTGCAGGATTTAAGAACTTACCGTGATCCGGGGGGAGGGCGTGAAGACTCCTGTGCACCTCAGGGAGGGGGCCCCAGGGGTGCAGGCAGGGGAACACGGCTTCCCTCTGCCGGCCCTTCTCTCGGCCCCTCTGGGCAACCTTGCCTGATGGCACCACTGTCAGTGTCTCGGGGACACAGCTGCTGCCGCTCGACTGGGCCTGCCGAGTCTGACCTGCCCCAAGGAGAGCTCTTGGGTTCCGCCCCTTACGCTCTTTTCCCCGGTCCTTCCCATGTCCGGAGGTGACCTCACCGTCCACCCCGTCACCTCCTTCAGGTAGACCGGCCTCGGCTCTGTGTCTTAGACGCAGCTCTCCAGCCCCTCCCCTCCTGCCTCTGGCAGCCGAGCCTCTTCTCTCCTCTAAACCGCTCGCCCTCCTTTGTTGATTCATTGAGAGACGGTTTCTGGACTCCATTCCGTTTGTTTGGACAGGAGCCAGATTTGAACCACTAATCACATGGGGAGACGTAAGGTCTCCTATCTCGTGCATGTTATAAAGAGCTCGAGGTGCATGGTGGGTTGAGAATCTGCTTGGCGTGGCCTGACTTTGTAAGACTTTGTAAGGCGCGGCGGCCTGGGGAAGGTCAAGAGAAAGCGGCGGTTCTGGGGAAGGCCTGCGGTGGGAGGGAGCAGAGCCAGTGAAAGCCCTGCCAGGGCCTCTCTCTTGCTCCCGCCGCCCGTGGCCCTCCTCCCCAGCATGTTCACTATGTTTTTGTACTAAATTCTCTTTCCCACTCTAAGCCGTTTTAGACCCTGCCCTCTTTATGTAGACTCCCACCAAAACCCCCTTCCTTACTCGAAGCCCATGATCTTCCATCGCGCTTAATTGAGAAAAGCAACAACGATATGACAGATGCCTTATCGTCCGTTGCCAAACCCGCGGGTCTGCATCTGCTTTGCTGTGCCCCCCCGCCCCGTGCCCTTGACCCCCTTCCACGCACCACCTCCCTCCTTCACCCCTGCAAGCGGCAGCCAGTCAGCAGGCTCCACAGCAGTGTGGAGCACCCTGCAGGCGCCCCCTCGCCGCCCTGCGCCCCTCGCCACCTCACCTCCTCCTCATCTTCAGTGTCTTTGCTTCCCTAACGCACTGTCCCCAGCAGTCCAGGGAAAGGCGACCGCGGGCCTCCTACGGTTACCGAGCAAGGGAGCGCGGCTGGCGGGTGCCCTAGAGCCCAGTGCAGCCTCGGGGGTCCCAGCACACGACCCACAGCGTGCACCAGATACCCACAGCGTGCACCAGATACGGCCACGCTCGCGGCCACGCCTCCTCCCACCGTGCTTTGCTTGTTGTGGCCTTTTACAGGCAAACCTGCGTCGGGCCACTTGCCCAACAGCATTTGCTCACTCTGTGTCTCTGGGTCTCATTTCAGTGATTCTCGCAACATCTAAAATTTTCCGTTATTACGTTTAGGGATCTGTGATGACAACTCGCTGAAAGCTCAAATGATGGTTAGCATTTTTTTTAGCAATAAAGTACTTTTTAATTAAGGTGTGTATGTTGTTTTTAGCCCTAATGCTGTTGTGCACCTGAGAGACTCAGTACAGTGTAAACCTAACTTTCGTGTGCACTGGAAAACCAGAAAATTTATTTTATCCCGCTTTATTGCAATATTGGCTTTATTGCGGTGGTCTGGGACTGAGCCCACCACGTCTCTGAGGTGAGCCTGCATGTGTATTTGTGTGTGTGTGTATCTTTGTATAGAATTCATATTCTTTTCAAACACATGGAACAGGCATGAGATTGTCCTAAGTCTCAGGCAAAGGTCCGGCCCGGTTTGGCCCCCACTGCTTTCCAGCATCTTTCACGCCACATCCCCCTCCTTCACGGACCTTCCGTTAGCCCACCCGCCCACACACCTGCTGGCACAGGGAGGCACGTAGGCATGCCGCTGCTGAGGATAAGCAAGGAGTCGTGGGAAGCTCCGTGTGGTTGAACATACAGATTGATTCCTTTTACTGCCTGAGCCGATGAATCTCGGTAACGAAGCCTTATCTGCAGGTGGATTATCCAGAGCTGGCTTCCCCCACCAGCAGTTTAGGATGTATGTGATTGGAAGCTAGGATTCTTGAAACCTTGGCTGGTGGATGCCCCATCACGTTCTCCCCTCTGTGTCCTGGGCTGCCCTCCCTCCCACTCCCTGCGCAGCTCATGTGCCCAAGATGCACTCCCCTCCCCCCACCATGGCCATCCCAAGGCTTCCAGGAATCAAAAATAACTGCTCATGAAAGCTTAGGTCCCTTGTCTACAGCAGACCACTCCAGAGTGTGTCTGGGCCACTCGGGAAGTGAATGAGCAAACAGAATCCAGCACTTTAGCCTTAGAGCGTTAAACGGTAGCGATTCGAGTTGGGAGAGCATGTCCCTCTCAGTTCTGCTTGAGTTACGAAGAAAAGTCTGCATTTGGCTATTTCTCTAAACCCCATCCAGTCCTTGCTGAACTTCCTTCACGATGCAGGCCTGGAGCCTCTGCAGACCGTGGTGCCTCGTCGGCATTCAATGACACTGTGGTGTCACTCGGTTCTGGGCCCCCCTTCGATTTATGGCAAGGGACTCCTAGTGTTCACACGAGGTGTCCCTCTAAGTGTGTTTACATTTGAGCAGAGTCAGGTTAGAGAAGAGTGTGCAGGAGGCAGCAGACAAGGGGTATCTGTCTAGCAGAAGTCTTGGGGCGAGTCCCTGGTGCCCGAGTCTGGGAAATGCTGCCTGAGAAACAGCTGTGTCCAGTCGGGCGCTTGTCTTTATCCCCTACTTCTCATCCCAAAGGTTCGTTTACCAGGCAAAAGTCGGGGGTCGCTGGTTCCCAGCCGTCTGCGCACACAGCAAGAAGCAAGGCAAGCAGGAAGCGGCAGATGCGGCCCTCCGCGTCTTGATTGGGGAGAACGAGAAGGCAGAGCGCATGGGTTTCACAGAGGTAACCCCAGTGACAGGGGCCGGTCTCAGAAGAACTATGCTCCTCCTCTCAAGGTCCCCAGAAGCACAGCCAAAGACAGTTAAGACGTCTACTTTTGGTGCTATCTCTTTGTGGGGTCCTGCTGACTCCTCTTTGGGTGGAGCTGGCTCTTAACTTGCTGTCCTGTGACGCAGTCCCGGGCTTTCGCTGGTCCCTCAGTGACGCGCAGAGCCAGGCCAGCGCGTGCGAGAGGGAAAGGCGGCTCAGCCGAGGGCGCTCGGCCCGGCTGGCCCCGCACGGCGGCCCTGACGCAGCCTTGTGCCCACAGCTCCCCCTCACCGGCAGCACCTTCCACGACCAGATCGCCATGCTGAGCCACCGTTGCTTCAACGCGCTCACCAACAGCTTCCAGCCCTCCCTGCTCGGCCGCAAGATCCTGGCCGCCGTCGTCATGAAGAAGGCCTCCGACGACCTGGGGGTGGTGGTCAGCCTGGGGACAGGTCAGTGAGGCCCTCCTGCGGGCTGCATGGGCGCGTCTGAGGCCGGAGCCCAGGCTCTTCTGCGGCTCGCGTGGCCGCCATCCGCGTGCGTGGACGGGGAAGGGGCGCGGGAGGCAGGGGCGGTGCTTGAGGCTAGCCCCGTCCTTGGCCCCTCACGACCCACCTCTGTGGGGCGCCTGGGCTCAGGTCGTGATCTCAGGGTCCCGATCTCTGGGTGGTGGGATCCAGCCCCTGAGATCTGGGATCCTGGGATCGGGCTCCGCGCTCAGCGGGGAGTCTGCTGGTCCCTCCCCCTGCCCCTCCCCTACTCACACTCCCTTTCTCTCAAAAAAAAAAAAAGAAAAAGCCAAACAGCCTCTATCCTGTTCGTCATCACTTCCCTGGGAAAGATCACATTTGTTTTCAACACCTTCCAGGGAACCGCTGTGTGAAGGGGGACTCCCTCAGCCTGAAGGGGGAGACGGTCAACGACTGCCACGCAGAGATCATCTCACGGAGAGGCTTCATCAGGTGGGGGAGCGTGGGGGCCCCGTGAGCCTGTCACACGCCTGACCCCTCCGGGACTCAGGCCGCAGAGCCTGCTGTCCGCAGTCGGCCCTCTTCCCTCCAACTTTCTCAAAAACACGCCAGGACCTCTTGGTCCTCAGGGTTGTAGGGGAGCAGAACCCTTTCATGTGCATCTGAGGACCGAGGAAGCCCCCTGCTGGCCCCCGCTCTGCCCTCCAGCTCACTGGTCTTCATCAGGTCAGGGGGTAGAAACGAAACTGATCTGAGAGGCTGGCTGGCTTCCCGAGGTGTCGAGGCCTCCGGTGGAGGGTCCCCCACCTCTTCCGCATAAGAAACCGCGGAAGCCTGCGTGTCTAGGGCTTTTCCCTCCTTGGGGCCGGGTCACAGAAGCCGCCGTGGCACTAGCCAGAGTTGCCCTTGTAGGTTCCTCTACAGCGAGCTCATGAAATACAACCCCCAGACCGCGAAGGAGAGCATATTTGAGCCTGCGAAGGGAGGAGAGAAGCTCCAAATCAAGAAGACCGTGTCGTTCCATCTGTACATCAGGTCTGTCTAGTCTCTGCTGCCAGGCTCCAGGGTTGGGTATCCGAGGGCTGTCGGGCCCACCGGTCAGAGCCGTTCCGTGGGCCACACCCAGCTCAGCAGCCCGCGGGAGGCTGCAGGGAGAGCCCCTTGCCTCCAGCTCGTCTGGCTGTTCTCGAGCCCAGGGAAGGGGGGGCCCCGTGCATGGGTGAGAGCTTTCACGTTGCCCCACTCTGCAGCACGGCCCCGTGTGGGGATGGCGCCCTCTTTGACAAGTCCTGCAGTGACCGTGCCGTGGAGAGCTCAGATTCCCGCCACTACCCCGTCTTTGAGAACCCCAAACAAGGCAAGCTGCGCACCAAGGTGGAGAATGGTGAGTGACACGCGCCATCCGTCTTGCCCATGGGAAGGCTCTGCAGAGCCCCGGGCCCATCAGGTTTCTGCTGTTCGCTGCTGGGAGGGGTGACCCGGGGACAGGGATGGGGTGTAGGAAGACCAAGATTCCCCTTGGCACCTGGTAGTCGGGGAGATCTGCAAGTCAGCTAGGAGGCAGAGGTACCTGCCCAGAGCTCAGGGCAGAGAGCCTGGCTAGAAACAGAAGTGTGGAAGCCAGTTTCCCATCATTGATCTTTGTGGCCAGGGGGCGGGTGGGACCACTTGGGGTTGTGGGGAGCAGAAGGGATGTGGGACCAAGTCGCAAGGAGTGACAGACATGGGCACCAAGTGCACGGCTCCCTCCCATCTGCTGGCTCCTCCTCGTCCAGGGCCCTTTTGGGGGGGGGTCTCCTCACACCCACCCCCCTGCCCTCAGGCCAAGTCACCTCCCTGCTTAAAACCCACAGAGCTGCCCAGGACCCAGCAGCTCGCTCCGGGGCACGTCCCCAAGAGAACAGAGACTAGCGCACGCTTGTTCGTAACAGCGGAGAAGTGGGGACCCCCCCAGGGTGTGCCCACTGGCGAGTGAACCAGATGGGGTCTGTCCACATGGTGCAGTCGGACTCAGCCATAAAAGGGGTGTAGATGAGCCCCGAGAAAGCAGCCAGTCCCTAAAGGTCCTGCGTTCCGTGGCTCCGTTTATACGAAACGTCGGGAATGTGATGCTGGCAGCCCTGTAGAGACAGAGAGTGGGTTCGTGGCTGCCGGGGGCCTAGGCTGGGAGGGCTGGCAGACGCGGGGACGCTTCTTTTGAGGGCGATGAAAGGTTCTAAACTTGACTGTGGGGAGGGTTGCTCATCCTACGAATATACTAAAAAGCACTGAACTGTGCGCTTTAAATGGGTGAATTATATCTCACTAAAGCTGTTACTGAAAACAACGGAACAGGGCCCTGTGGCAGTTTCCCACCGCACTTCACACGCGCACGTGGCGCAGGGCCCTCGCTCGTGTTCTCCGTGCCTGAAACTCTCTTACTCAGCTGTTGCTTCTCCTTGGTGTCTTTGCTACCCTGGCAGTTCCGTCCCTGGAGGCCCCCCGCCATCTGCCGCCATCCGTCCCCCCGGCTTCGAGCCCCGTTGCCATTCGGAGTTCTTGTGTCCGTATGCCTTTGCTTGCTCACTGGCGGTCTGTCCCTTGCTGCCCCCTCACGCCCACGGACGTTCCAGGAGCACAGGGATCTTCCGGTTTGCTTGCCGTTGTTCCAGCACCGAGTAGAGGGCCCACACATAGTAGGTGCTGTGCGACCTGTGAAGAAGAACTGTGCGCAGCCTTGGCCCAGTGTGAGGAGTGCGAAGACCACGCCGGGAGTGGCCTGGTCTGGGGGCCCTGTGGCTCTGACCCAAGTCCCTCCGCAGGGGAAGGCACAATCCCAGTGGAGTCCAGTGACATTGTGCCCACGTGGGACGGCATTCGGCTCGGGGAGAGACTCCGCACCATGTCCTGCAGCGACAAGATCCTGCGCTGGAACGTGCTCGGCTTGCAGGGCGCACTGTTGACACACTTCCTGCAGCCTGTGTACCTCAAGTCTGTGACGCTGGGTAAGGGCCCCTCCACCCCCACACGCCTCGCTGCCCACCTGCTGGGCGGGAGGCACGTCTTCTCACCACAGGTCCCAGGAAGACCATGGCTTCCAGCGGCGGGGTCTGGGCTTCCTGGTCAGGCAGCACCCCTCCCCCACCCCCAAGCCCGAAGTGATGTGCCTGTGGCTCTGGGGCCATGTGCCCTGCACACCCACCATCCGCGGGGCTGCTGCCTCGGTCCCACCCCCCGCACCTCCACGTCCCCCCCAGACGCCTCCGCCTCGCGGCAGCACCGAAGACAGACACAGATGCACACCTCCATTTCCTGCACAGGTTACCTCTTCAGCCAAGGGCATCTGACTCGTGCCATCTGCTGCCGTGTGACAAGAGATGGGAGTGCCTTCGAGGATGGACTGCGGCCCCCCTTCATCGTCAACCACCCCAAGGTGCTGTGGCCCCCTCCACTTTCCCCTGACGGTCGTTCCGTCGCCGGCTGTGGGCAGGGGAGGGGCCTCTGCGGTGTCCCGGGACCTGGTCCTTTTGTCCTTGCGGACGCCAAGGGCTTTCTTCTTAGTCTGGGCCCCGTTTGAATCGAGCTGGGGTTAGTATGACCGGAGTCCTCGCCCCACAGAATTCTAGCTGCGGGCAAAGATCGTGAGCTGCCCCCTCTCCCCCGGGGGTCCCAGGGCCTTCCGGAAGGTCTCCATCTTTCCCCTGTCACTCCCGGGACCTCTAGGTGGGCCGAGTCAGCGTGTACGACTCCAAGAGGCAGTCGGGGAAGACAAAGGAGACAAGCGTCAACTGGTGCCTGGCGGACGGCTATGACCTGGAGATCCTGGACGGGACCAGGGGCGCTGTGGATGGGTGAGGCGCCGGCTCACCTGCGACGCCCCCTGCACCCCGCGCGGGCTCCCTGGTGACCCCCACCCCACATGCCCCCCGCCCAGGCTCCCCGGCGACCCCCACTGCACCCCCAGCCCCACCCGGGCTCCCCGGCGACCCCCACCTCACCCCGCGTGCCCCCTGCTCAGGCTCCCCAGCAACCCCCACTGCACCCCCAGCCCTGCCGAGGAGCCGCTCCCTGGCGACCCCCACCCCGCCCCACGCACCCCCGCCCGGGCTCCCCTCCTTCTCTGTTCCTGGGGAGTGACAAGCGCCTTTGTTCCTCCAGGCCGCGGAACGAATTGTCCCGGGTCTCCAAAAAGAACATTTTTCTCCTGTTTAAGAAGCTCTGCTCCTTCCGGTACCGCAGGGATCTGCTTCGACTCTCGTACGGTGAGGCCAAGAAAGCTGCCCGAGAGTACGAGATAGCCAAGAACTACTTCAAGAAAAGCCTGAGGGACATGGGTTATGGGAACTGGATCAGCAAGCCTCAGGAGGAGAAGAACTTCTACCTCTGCCCCGTGTGAGGGGCCAGGGCCTGGGGGGCGACACGGGGCCGCGGCTTTCCTCGTCACGTCAGTCTGCGGGTGTTCCTTTCCTTTCCCTTTTCTTTATTTGGTGGAAGCGCGTTGGTGACACTGAGAGCAGTGGGTTCCTGTGTGCCCTGCGTCTGCCAGGGGCCAGGCCCGCCCGCCCACCCCTGCCCTCTGCACCGGGAGGGGGCCACGTCGGCCCCTCCTGCCCACCATGCAGGCCCCTCCCACTCAGCCCCACTTTGGTTTCCACGTGCTCTCCTCGTGTTTGCCACACCAGCCTCTCGCCGTCTGGGTCGGGCCGATCCGCGCTGAGTCCTGTCAGGGCTGGAGGTTTCGTTGGCAGAGTCTGCAGGCCCCTCTGTCTCCCTCTGCCCGTTGGCGATTCCCTCCTTATGATCGTTAAGTTTCTCCTTTTCCTCCAAGAGGGTAAGAGGTGAACTTCGAGAATTCGGTGAAACAGGTATGAAGACAGGAGTTTACAAGTGCGGTCAGTTCATCACTGAACCGTGGGCATCCGCAGGTGGCGCTCGGTGACCTTCGGGTCTTGCACTTTAGCCAGCAAGGGGGGGAGGGCGGGCAGCTGGGCGGCGGAGAGGGCTGGCCTAGGGCTCACGCCCACAGGAGTGAAACCCCGGGGGGGGTGACACCGACCGCCCCCACGTGCAGACCAGCCTCGCAGTACTGCACACCCGCTGTCCTCTGGAAGCATTCCTGGGGATTTGTCCTGCCCGCGGGGCGCAGAGGGCCACAGACCCCAAGGCCCGGGTGGGAGAGGTCCTGCACCACAAGTCCTCTCTGTTCAGATAATCAGGACTGAGAGGAAGGGCAGAACAATCATGTTGGGTCAGATCACGGCACCGCGCGGTATCTTTCTCATGACCATGACACCAGGGAAAGCTGACCAAGTCATGGTACCTTAGGAGTTTTTAAAAATGTCATAATGTTGATTCTTAACTGCTACAGAGCACCTGTACTTACAAAGATTTTAAAATCAGACCTAATTTTTCATTTATCCAAGTGCTTTTGTCTGCCGGGGAGTTTCAGAAGGGCAGGCCTCAGGCCTGTCAGGGAGTCTTGGCAGGCCGGATGCCCGACAACAGTTGGAATCGAGTGAGGTGGGTCCCCTGTCTACACCTCAGGCTAGCCTCTCTGGAGCCCGGCTCTGCGCCTGCACCAGCCAGACCTGAGCCCGCCCCAGGTGACGCCTCTGTCTCTGCCCGCCGGCGCTCCAGGCCAGGCCCTCAGATGCTTGTCCCCTTTCCCTCGTGCCCCCCGCCGTACTGCCGAGGCAGCCCTGTCTGGACCCCTCTTCTGCAGTAGATACACTCACACTCACACTTTGGTTCTGGTGGCTACTGTTCCTCTGTGCTTTTGACCAAAAATTGACCAAAATTTAAAAAAAAAAACAAGTTTTTTTAAGTATACTCAAGACGTCTTTGTGGAATAGCCGGTTGTCCCACGGAGCCGGTCGGGACACAGTGCCTGTCTTCTGGGGTGAAGGGGCCCGGCCCCATCGAGCGCACCTGCCAGAGGCGTGTGGGGCCAGCCTCCCGGGAGGCAGCCAGAAGGTCTCACCTGCTGACCCCATGGAGCGTTCAGACCCTCTGCTCCATCTTGGGCGTTAGAATCTCCAGCAGAGCCGCGACCGGGAGCCCAGGGGCCCTCAAAGCAGCAGATCCACGCTCGCCCCAAGGTCAGATGAGACGCACCGGCTCCTGCTATAGGAAGGGGCCCGGCTGTGCCCCCCAGGAATGGAGGGTCAGAGCTCCCTCCCACAGTGCTCTACTTTCTTGTCCAATCTTTGTTTTTAGTAACCAGGACGCCCTTCTTCCTTTTTTTAAATGATCTTTGTAGTTGATTTGTCTGAACTGTGGCTATTGTGCATCCTCTGAATAATCACTTATGAAAATTGTCGCTGCTCGAAGCTATTTCCTTTACTCACGTTGAGCGACTGTTGGTTTGGGTCCTGGTGCGACCCCGAGAGCGGATGGGGAGAACCCAAACACAGACCTGGCGCCACCGCGGCTGCACTCCAGCCTACGATTCCGCTTTGATGTGTCCCTCGATAACCGTGACTAACAATATACATTCCTCATAAATAAAGAGAATCTGAATTGTTGGAGAGTCTCCAGTCTTGGCTTCCGGGGGAGGGAGCGTGGGCGCAGAGGGGGCCGCGGCCCTGCGGTTTCTCACCTGCCGCGGGCTGCGCACCCCTGGCGCCCCAGCAGAGCCCACGGTTCCGCGCCTTGTCCTCGCACCTTGTCCACCTTGTCCTCGGAGACCTCGGCCCAACGCGCAGGCGCCCCTCGCGCAGCCCCCGCCCCCCGCCCCCAGCCGCGCCCTCGGCCCAGGTGCTCCGCCTGCTAGGAAGTGCTCCCGGCTCCCGGCGGGCCTGGCTGGGCTGCGGTCTCGGGACGCACTGCAGTATTTCGCGTGACTCACAGAATGCGCCTCTTCCCGCGTTGCGATTCAGGCCAGAGTCTCTACCACATCCGTCCCCGGCTTAAGGACAGAGTCACCGCGAAGCCTCCTTCCCCGTCTGCGACCAATGGACAGCTGAGGCCAGGAGGGCCAGTGATGAGTTTGGGGGCACATTAAGGACCACAGCCGTGTGTGGGTGTCATTCGTGGTCCGCCGAGATCCAAGGCTTCTGAAGATGGGGAAGGAGATGTCGCCCCTGCGGGGACGGATGGGGGGGGGTGGCGGACGGGGGGGGGAGGGGACAGATCCCTCCCCCACGCCTCCGTCGCTGGAGAGAAACGTATCCAAGTCTTAAGGACGCAGACAGTTTCCTTCCTTCACACCGAATGAGCGCCAGACCCATGTGCGGAGGGAACGAGCCCGTCCGCACCGCCCACTCCGAGGGGCTGGGTCGCAGGGCTGCCCTTGGGAGCATGGAGTGTTCGTCAGCTCCTTATGTCTGGTCCCGTTCAGGGGCCACAACGGAGCACCTGCCAGGTTTGGGCCCGAAGCAAACCAGGGTTCTGGGGACAGGTGTGGCCTTCGCACAGACCACAGCCTTGACCTCCCCGCGCACGCCAGCTGTGCAGAGACTCCCGCCGACCCTGCCTCCAGGGCCCTTCTCTACGAGCGCCCCCCAGGAGCTATCCATTTCTTTTCCATCTGACGAGTGCCCTTGTCAGGCATCGATTACAGAAATTAAAGTTAGTGCTCACCTTCAGAGTCTTGTACTGTCTTTCATGGCTCATGGGTCCAATTTCTCCAGCATCACCCCCAGTTTCCCAAATTTGCCGACCCTGGCCCCCAAATAGAGCACAGAGACAAGACATGTTTGGAAACAACTTTCTTTACAAGAATCTTGAGTTCCTAAGGAGTCTGGCCTGGAGCGGGCTAGACCAGTGCAAATATTCCAGAAGCACAGACAAGGGAGGCCAAGGCCGAGGGGGGGGCGGTGCTCTGAGGGTGGGTGGGTGAGGCATCTTAGCTACAACTCCTAGACCTACAGTCCCTCAGGAGCCATGTGACACTCAGGCTGGGCCCACGGGCCTGTTGGGACAAACATGGAAACACGCTGCCAATTCTCACTCCGGCCTGGATGGCTGACAGCCGGCACCTGCTGGGCTGAGGGACCGGACGAAGAGGCTGAGAGCTGGCGCCGAGTGCACTCTGGCCAGGGAGCGAATCAGAGAGGCCCCTTGCTTTCCCCGAGGCCGCCTCGAGGCCCAGCCGTGCGACGGCTCAGCTGAGTCAAGCGAGTGGATGGCCCCTTCCCTGCAGAACAAAGGCCTGGGGCTGGGAGGAGTAGGAGTCGTGCCCCCAGATCCTGCCCAGAGCACTCCCCGCCCCTCACCCTTCCTGCACGCACAGCCTTCCTCTGCAGGGAAGGCCAGCTGGGAGGCTGCCTTGTCTTGTTTGCTTTCAAGTTTTTGGTGACTCAGTCCAGCTGTTGCAGTATCAGACGCCGCGCCACCAAGAAGGGCTTTCCTCCTGCAGCGCCAACCGTCAAAAGCAGAGTGGGCAGGCCCGCTCGTCGGGCAGGGTGCCCTGCAGATGGAGACAATCCCGCCTGCTTCCTCAGCAGCCCCTCCCAAGCCCACCTTGCTCAGGCGTCGGCCCAGTGTCTGCACCGCCCTCTCCAGACTGGGGGCACTGAACGGGGCACCTGACGCTCTCCAGAGACGCCCCCCATGGAAGGGGCAGGGAGCTCCCCTGACAACACCAAGGTAAAAGAAGGGACGATGCCTGTCCCCATTCAGGCAGCAATCTCCAGGCCTAAAAGCCCTCTAGCATTTTTGGTGACTTACTTGGACAACAGCCCCTTGGAAGGAGTACTCCAAGCAAGGGCAGGCCCAGCCATGTGGCCCAGGCCACAGTGAGGAGCCCGGGAGAGCCAGAAGCGAGGGCCGCGGGCTGGCACCCCACCCTGCAGAGGGAGGGCTCCTTTCCAGTTGCTCTTCGGGCTCCTGGAGGCTTCCCCAGGGCTAGGGATCCGCAGCAGGTCCAGGCATGATACAGGCAACTCTTAATTTGCTGCTCTAGGACAGGGCGTCTCCGCAGGGCCAAGCCACCCACTCAGAAGGGAGGTCACGGGCCCGCTCCGGCAGGCCGGGAAACACGCCAAGGCACATCTTGCCCAGTGGCCACCTGGGTGTCCACAGCCAGGACAGGACGAGGTCCACCCAGAGGCCCTGAGCACACACCTGCGTCGGAAGGAGCTCAGCCCAGGAACGGAACGATGCTTTGCTGAGGGCACTCCAGAGAGCAACAGCCATCAGACCCACCGAGCGGCCCCTGGAAAGTTCCCCTCGACTGCACTCCTCCAGTCCCCGGCTCCCCAGACTCCCACCCTGCTTCAGGGGACTCTGTTTGCTCAAGGAAGAGAGAGGGAGAGGAGGGGTGTGCGAGGAAGGCTGTCAGGACAGTCAGGTGAGCCCACCGCCCCCAGCTCTGCCCAGCTCCTGGCCTGCACACACACCAAGTCTTCGCCAAGTACAGACTGGGCTGCTTCCTCCTCGCTACCGTCCCCATTCGAGAGATGAGGTCACTGAGGCCCAGAAAGGCAAAGGGACTTGCTCCCTGTGGCTGAGCGAGCAGGTATGAGCCAGGACCGGAATCCAGACTGAGACCGTCTGGTCCCGTGGCCAACGCGGTGCGTCTCCCCCAACCCGTGAGCACTGCAGAAGCAGGGGTCCAGCTGGGCCCCCGAGGACGGCATGGTCTGTGTCAGCCGGCCTTTCGGCCGCGCTGGGCAGCCTGACCGGTCTGTGACCGGCCCCCATTGGCACTGAGGACAGGCCAGGACCACAAATCAGAGCCAGTCACATGGCAGGGGTTGGGGCAGGAGGTCCATCAGAGGTCTGTTTCCTGGGCTAAGAGGCCAGGTGGCCCCCAGCTGGTCCCTGGGAGCAGGGTCAGGATACAGCCTCCACAAGGCCCACAGGACAGAGGCAAAGGCCGTGCTTTCTGAGGAGCTGATGACGGCAATGAGGTTCTGCCTCCGCCCCGCTCAGGTCTGCTTGTGGGGTGCGGCCAGGCCAGTGCTGACTCTCTCCTGCCCAGCCCCCTCTGCTGCGTGCAGAAAGGCTGGGTCTGCTCAGAGCTAACAGCTTCACTTTCCTGACTCCAAACACCGGTCAGTTCAAGTGGGGAGACCGCTGAAGAGCTTGCATTTTGTGCACAGTTGGAGGACGTGGTTCCAAGCAGCCAAGGAAGGCTCCCAACGCAGGGGTTCGATGCCCAGCCTGGCCCGCCCCACCCGGCCCGAGCAAGAAGGAAAGTGGGGGGAAGTCCAGGGGTGCAGGGACCTGGGGCTGGGCCCTGGAGCCCCTAGAAGCAAGGGGCTGCGGGGCTGGGCTGGAGGGCCCCCAGGGGTCTGACCACAGCGCCAGGTAAGCCCCTGGGCAGACCTGCCAGCCCAGAAGCCGGGTACCTAGGCAGGGGCCCTGGGACTCTGCCCCGACCTGGCCCCTTCCCCATCACACTTCCCTCAGAGGGGAAGGCCCAATCTCCATGCCCTATCTCTCAGCCTTCATGCCCGACCAGCAGCACTCCCGCCCGGCTGCGGTGAGAAGACAGGACGGCAGCGGGTCCAGCCTCCAGCCTCCAGGGCGCGCTGTCATTCACCAGCGGGACTGGGAGGGGCTGGGGGGGGCGGAGAGGAGAGGCTGGGTCTGTGGCAGCGCCTCCCCCCCCCCCCCCCCCCGCCCCGTAGCTCACTTGTCCCTCCTCCCCCCAAAATGACTGTGTACAGAGGGCAAGGGGTGGAGCGGCGCGGAGCCGGGAGGGCCTCACTTGGAGCTGGGTGCTGAGTGGTCTGCGTGCAGAAAGGGAGCAGTGGAGTAGTTCTGGAAGAGAGGCTGCAGGAACATGCCAATGGTGCCGAAAACACAAACGAAGACAAAGATCCAGAGGAACAGGCGGTCGATCACCATGGCAACGTACTTCCAGTCCTCACTCACCTGGACAGAGGAGACAAAGGAGGCCGGGGTATCAGTCACATGATGCAGGACAGGAGTGAAATGGGAACAGGCCGGTCTCACCACACACACACACACACACACACACACACACACACACGCCTGTACACACGCACCCCCCTCCTCTCCCTCCACGACCCCACAGTGACTTTTCCAAAGTGTGGCTCCCAACTTGCCTGCTTAAAAGCCTCCAGCGGCCCCACCACCTTCAGGGCCCATCCAAACTCCCAAGTTTGGATTGAAGACCCACCCGTGACAAATACGCACCTACCTACTTACCATCCTCTTCCTCCCTCTGACCCAGACTTACCAAAGCCCCATGAGCGCTCTCAAGTCTCTGTGCCTTTGAGTTTCCTTTCTGTCTAGAATTCTGGTCTTCCCTTTCTCTGCCTGGTGAACTCCTACACATCCTCTAAAGCCCAAACCAAATGTTACCTCTTCTCTGAAGTGATCTTTTCTGATACTCCTGATCAGAATGAACCACTGTCCTCTCCGGACTCCCTCAGCAGGTGGACACATCTTGATCACAGTGTTTTTACTGCACTGTATTGCCATTTCAATTTGCGTGTCTGCCATCCTACCCCGCCCCCGGCCAGCTACGAGTTCCTAAATGACAGGGACCCTGGCTGATTCGTTTTGCAGTCCCAGCCTGTGCAAAAGAGTGCCGTTATCGAGTGAATGGCTGGCTCCACAGGCCCCCGTCCAGCCGTGACTGTCTGGGGCAGCCCATCCAACAGCAGCAGCTCCAGCATGCAGGCCCCAGAGGGTGAGCACTGGTCCCAGACGCAACCAATCCATCGGAAAGAGGATACCGTCTGGGTCTGACAGCTGTCACGGGGCCGGCCCCCCTTGAGCCTGAGTCAGGGCCTTTGCACACATTCATTTGGGGGCCCAGGAAGGAGACCGCTGTGCGCCTTCATTTGGTCGGCTGCTGAGCAACAGCTTGCTCGCACCGGCTATGGGCCTGGCTCCGTGCCAGGCACGGGGGTGTGGCCAAGAGCCAGACAAATGCTGGCTGTGGCTCACTGTCCACGGAGGGAAAGGGGCACAAATAAGCAAGACTAAAGTAATTACACGCTGGTGGGTGCTGATAAGGAAACAGAGAACTGAGAGAGAGCTACGGAGGGGAAGACACACTGGAGGGTGTGGTCTGGGATGGCCTCTCCGAGGAAGGGACACTGAAGGTCACGTTGGAATGTAAGAAGGAGCCAGCTGTGGCTGGAACAACGTGAAGAAGCAATCAGACAAACCCGAACCGAGGGCCAGCCCACACCCGTCAAAATGTTGACGCTATGAAAAACAGAGCTGAGAAACTGTTCCAGATCAAAGGAAAAGAAAAAGGTAGGACAACTGAGTGCAATCTGAGATCCTGGATCAGGGTGGGGAGCGCTGCAAAGGGCATTACTGAGAAAGCTGGAAAACTTTTTTTTTTTTAAGCTTTATTTATTTGTTTGAGAGAGAGCAAGCAGGTGCACATGGCAGTGGTGGGGGGCAGAGGGAGAGAGAGAGAATCTCAATTCGACTCCAAGCTGATACAGAGCCAGATGCAGGGCTCCATCTCATGACCTTGAGGATCATGACCTGAGCCAAAACCAGGAGTCGGATGCTTAACGGACTGCACCACCCAGGTGCCCCAAAAGTTGGAAAACTTTTCTTTTAAGGCTTTATTTACTCATCTGAGAGAGAAAGGGAGAGCATGAGCAGGGAGGAGAGGCAGAGGGAGAGGGAGAAGCAGGCTCCCCACCAAGGCAGGAGACCAACATGGGGCTCAATCCCAGGACCAGGAGAAGCTTAACCATCTGAGCCACACAGGCACCCCCGGAAAACTTTTAATATGGATTTTATATCAGTTAAAGATATTATATGGATGTTGAATTTCCTGAATTTGGTCACTGATCCTGGTTATGCAAGACAACATCTCTATTCTCAGGACAAGACACACTAAAGTATTCGCGATAAAGGGTCACAATGACTGCAACCTACTCTCAAACAGGAGAGCGAACATTAATAGTAATAATACTTTTTAAAAAAATTTATTTGAGAGAGAGAGAGTGTGTGGGCGGTGGGGGAAGTCGGGGAGGGAAAGAATCCCAAGCAGACTCCCCACTGAGGGCAGAGCCGGGTTGGGGGCTCAATCCCACAACCCTGAGATCATGACCTGAGCCGAAATCAAGAGTCGGATGCTTAACGGACTGAGCCACCCAGGAGCCCCAGTAATACTTTTTTAAAGGAAAAAAAAGAAGGGCATTCCAGGCAGAGAGACCAATGGGTGCAAACATCCTGAGGTAAGACAGAGCTTTGCTTGCTTAGACTAGTGGGCCAGTGACCTGAGCCAGGGAGGAGAAGGCACAAGGTGAGAAGGAGACATCGCATGTTGGAGGAAGGAGAACAGAGCTGACTCGGGGAGACTCCCAGGAGACCCTGCCCCGGTCCGGGAAGGGCTAGGGGAGGCCTACCGTCCCGGGAGGACCCTGGAGAGGTGAGGAGGAAAGAGATAGCTGAGAGGACTTTGGAGATTGTGCTCACAGGGCAGGACTTCCGCTGACTTGGATGGTGGGGGAGGTGAGAGAGAGAAGAGTCAAGAATCACTCCAGGTTTTGGGTCTGAACCTCTGGGTGCACGGTGATGCCGTTTACTGTCAGATGGGGAGACTGCAGGAGAAGCAAGCCGGTGGTGGGGCTCAGATGGAGCACTGGGGCTTGGACGTGTGAGGTCTGAGATGCCGGCGCGGCGTCCAAGTAGGCCACGGCACCGAGCACCGAGCGGACTGCGGCAGGGGCGGCGCGGGCGGGGCGCGGCCGGGCCGCGTCTCCCCGGGCCTGCTCCCGCCTCCGCCCAGCAGGCACGTACCCTGCTCCCTGGCCAAGCCCCCTCCAGCCCGCGGTCCTGCCCTCCTGGGGAATGGAAAGGCCAGGCTCTCAAGCGCCCACCCCCACCCCGAGCGGTGGCGCTGGAGCCGCCCTCCTTCACCCCCAAACCGGAACGGCTGCATCCCAGCGGAAACCTGGCCGGTCACCATGGCAACCACTGCCGGTACCCGCAGGCTGACCGCTGGCCGCCGCCGCCCGTAGCACTCTGCCCCTGCGCGGGCTCGGGGCTCCCGGGGTCCCCCTCCGCGGCGGGGCCCGCGGTGGAAAGAGCCGGTGCGCGCACAGCGGGGGCGCTGCTCTGGGAAGCCCCCGCCTCCGCCTGCCCCTCCTCCAAAGCGATTCCCCCAGGCGTCCCAAAGGCGCAGAAAAGGGGTGTGACTTGGGCCTCTGCCCCCACCCATCTTCGACCGCCCCCAATTCCGCCCCCCGCGGGACGGGCGAGGGACCCGGAGCCCCTCGTGCCGAGAGCTGCGATCACCAGTCACCAGCTCGGACTCGGGGGGCCGGCGGGGGCTGGGCCTCGGGTCGCGGCCACCGGCCGGCCGCAAAGCCACCAAGGCCCCCCGCGTCCCCGCCGCGCGCACCGACTCCAGCCTCCGCGGCGCCGCCTCCCGGAAGCCCACCGAGGAGAGCCCCAGGAGGCCACGGCGGCCGCGCCCCGCACTCGCGTGGGCCTCGCGTGGCCGCGCCACTCACGCTCTGGTCGTCGTCCTCGCTGCGCACGTGGTCCGCGATGAAGCGCACGCCGTCCACCGCCGCGCGGAGGCCGCAGCCGCCCGCCCCCGCTCCGCCTCGCGCCGGCCCCGAGCGCGCCTCCCCGCGGGCTTCCCGGAAGAGGAGGGCGCCCGCCTCGCGCTCGCGCTGCCGCCGCCGCAGGCGCAGGCCCTGGCGAGCGCAGCGGGGCCGCGGCTGCTGCATGAAGAGCAGCGCGGGCAGCCACTCCAGGAAGACGACCTTGACCCAGGGCGCCATGGTGTGCGTGCTGGGCGAGCGGTGGTGCACGTTGAGCACGCACACGCTGGTGACGATGGAGAAGGTGACGAGCACCATGGTGAACATGAGGTACTTGCCGACGAGCGGCACGTCCAGGGAGGTGGGCGGCACGATCTTGGAGATGAGCAGCAGAAAGACGGTGAGCGCCAGTAGCACGGAGATGCAGAGGGTCATCTTCTCGCCGCAGTCGGACGGCAGGTAGAAGACGAGGATGGCCAGCGAGGTGATGAGCACGCAGGGGATGATGAGGTTGATGGTGTAGAAGAGCGGCTTGCGGCGGATGATGAAGTCGTACGTGATGTCCACGTACGTGGAGTCGTCCGGGTTCTCGTTGCGCCGGCCGGGCAGCGCCACGATGTCCCACTCGCCGCTGGGGGTGAAGTCGTCCAGGCTGGCCACGTCACTCTTGAGCACCAGGTCGATCTCCGTGCGGTCGTAGGTCCACGAGCGGAACTTCATGGTGCAGTTCTGCTGGTCGAACGGGAAGTGCTTCACTTCGATCTTGCACGCGCTCTTGTAGATGGCGGGCGGCAGCCAGAAGATGCTGCCGTCGTAGGAGACCACGGCGTTGGAATAGAAGGACACCTCGTACATGCCGTCAGCACTGCCGAGGGAGGAGCGCGGTCAGCCCCGGCTCACGCGTTCCTGCACACACACACACCCCCCATCAACTCGGCCCTGAGCGGGAGGAGGGGAGAGCCAGGTCTGAGGGTAACCACCCAGGAGTCGGCAGAGGTGGGGCAGGAATGGAGCAAGAAGGGGACCTGGGTGAGTTGGTGGTCAGGAGGCCTGTGAGGCCTTTTGGAGGCAGAAGAGGGTGGATGACGGGGGCTGCCTGCTACTTGTCGTGCAAGCTGGTTGCTCCCCATGCAGAGGAGACGCTGGAGAGGCTGGGGGAGCCAGGGAGGCCAGAGTAAGGAGCCCCAAGCAATGAGGGGGACAGGGGCAGGTGGGAGCAGGAGATGCACCCACTAGTGATTTAGGATCTTGGAGGTAAGTGGGATTATTGCAGGAAAGGGGACGGAACCCAGAGGAGACCCTGGGGCCTCCAGGTTCTTTGATCCTGAACAATCCTCCAGGAAAGGCTATTCTTGAATCCATATAGGCGCTGGGGCTGTCAATCCTTGTCTCTATCCCACTGTGGCTCCCAACAATGGGACTCCGATTTGGCGGAGAGGGGACTGGCCATGGCCCAAATCACCTTGGGGTCGTCTGGGTCTGTCTGCTGCATAGTGCTGGTGTCTGTGCCAACAAGAAGTCCCTTCTGTCCCGCTGTGCGAGCTAATTTACTTTCCCTAAGAGCCCTTCCCTCTCAGAGCACCCTGTGGTCTCCTCCAGCCTTCCCGTTGCTCCAAGGCCACCTACTTGTTGTACAGAACCACATCTGGGAGCCAGATGTGTTTGGAAGGGAGCCGAACTTTCTTCATGTTGTCAAACTCCTCGGGCTTCCAGGTGAGCCGATAGTCCTCCCATTCCTGGGAAAGGGAGAGAGGGAGAGAGGGAACCTTACCAGCCCATGCCCTTGCTGAGGCTCAAGGTCAAGGACAGGATGGGAGGTGGGGGAGGAGGGGGGAGGCAATCTGGCTTGAGGAGGCTTTGAAAAGGCATCCCCTCCCCACAGTGACTTCCCTGCCCAGCAAATGTGGCTCATAAGATAGTTTCTCATTTAATTTGCACATCTAAGCTATTAGAATCTACATTTTACAAATAAGAAAATGAATTTTGTAGAGTTTAACATGTTCAAAGTCACAGAGCTGGTGAGTGGAAGCACCAAGTTTCAGATCCAGCACTAACCTGGGTCAGCCAGACATTGGTGGTCATGATCTGCTCCCGCTCGTGCTGCAGGGAAGAAGAGAAGCTGCCGAGAAGGCCCCTCAGCCTGCAGGCTCGCTACAACCACCCATGGTCCTTCCCATACCTCCCCAAGCCTGGGGAGATCCAGGGGAGTAATTCTGGCTGTTTGACTTGAGTAGCTGGGCAGAGAGTTTGGGCCCCCACTCACCACACTAATGAGCTGGGCCAGGGACACCATGAGCTGTACTGTCACCAGCTCTGAGCCATTGGTGGCTGGACGAATGAGCTTGTTGTACCGGGAAGGATCCAGGAGATGCTCTACCAGCCGCTCCTCCGTGTCAGTACCTGAGACTCCTGGGCGGGAGGCAGGAAGGAAGGAAGTAGGCAAGGAGGGCCCACCTAGCATCCCACTCTCCCTAGGCAGTGGGGCAACCAGGCCAAAGCAGGAGCTCCCACCTCTCCATCCCTAAGGACACAGCAAAATGCTTCGGTTATCCCACGGGGGCCCCTCATAGAGAAACCCTTCTCTGAGATCACCAACCAGGAAACCAGACAGCCTCACACAGATGTCTCCAGACTAAAAACCCATTCTGCAAGGATTAGTGGAGACCCGCTCTTCCTGCAAGGTCTCAGACTATGGTTTCAAAAGACTTGAGATTTCTTGTTTTCACAGCTTCTCCCAAAAGATCCCTGCAGTTCAGGAGGGTTTTGGATGGTGGTGAAAGGGAACAGCTCTTTATTTCCCACCACACCACCTTTCTCCTCAGTCAGGGACCATCTGTGCATACAAGTAACATTATGCGCCTCCACACGTGACTTGGGCCCTGACCCCACCCCACCCCCACCTTCAAAGGCACTGGGTTGGCGAGGATAGCTGGGCTGCCTGCGCTGTGTGTCAGACGTGTATTCAGTCCCCAGTTCCACACATACGGGAGCCCACCTCCCATGAGATGGCATGCAGGTGTGGGAAGCTCATTTAGCTGCACAATCCCTTTGTACCCGCCCCTCCACAGACTCTCTCTCCTGCAGCCCTGCACAATGTACCCCCACCCCTCAGCCTGGCAGAGCGCCTTCCCTTCCAAGTCTTCCATCCCACCATACAAGAGAGTTGAGAAGTCACTTCTCTCCCCTTCCTGTCTTGCCCGGGTGGAGTGGCTGGAATCAGGAGCCCAATGTGGGGCACAGAAAATGATGGAGAGCTAAGGGAGGGTGCCCTTCCAGGTAGAGTTCTGGAGATAATGTTTCACGGGAAGTCAGATGGCATCTCAGCCGCAGAGTGTGACCTCCTGCCACCCCAGAAGGCCTGGGGAGACTCCCTCCCGTGCCCACGCTCTCCCCACCACCATTGCCCGGATCTCTCTCGCTTCCTTGCATCGCCTACTCCTTGGGGGATGTCCTCCTCCCAGCTCGGCCGCCCAGGCGTCCCCCCGCAGGCTCCTCCATCTCTGGGGGTCCCCCTTGCAGCTTGGAGCCCGGCCTTACCGGCGCGCAGCCCGAGGAGGCCGAAGCCCAGCAGCAGCGCCGCGGGGCCGGAGCGCAGGGCCATGCCGCGGGCGGGGCGCTGTCCGCGGTGCTGAAGGAGCGCCCGCGCCGCCGGAGGGGCCCTGCGCGCGGGCGGCCGCGGGGCGGCGGGGCGGCGGGGCTGCGGGAGGGGGCCGGCTTCTCGCTCGCCCCGGCCGGAGCAGGCGGACGCTTTCCCAGCTGCTCTTCCAGGGAACACAACTGGGACAGTGAGGGGGAGGAGTCTCCGCCCCGGAGGCGGAAGCGCCGGAGCCCAGAATAAAAGGGGGTCCCAGGGTGGGACGTTCTGCGGCTCAGCTAGCTCGCCGGACCGGGGAGTTCTGGAGCCCCGAAGTTGGGGCGGGAGGGACCTGAAGGACTCTGAGAAGGGCGGGAAGAAGCAGCGCGAGCAAGACCAATAGGTCAGGACCCGCTTAGCACAGGGGCCAGAATGAGGGGCGGGAGTCGGGAGGAGTTTCTGGGGTCCCCGCCCTCCTTGTTTGCTCTTACCAATCCAAATGATCCTGTTTCCTTGGAAGGCTCAGGATGCAGCTGAGAGAATGCATTTTAGGCCTTTCCAGAGATAGGGGGCTGTGGGTTTGCTATTTTTCAAAAGCAAACAGCTTTGGAGTCTGGAAACAGCATCCCTCAACCGTCCCCTTCTCTACCTCCATGAACTCCCTCAGAGGCCGACCTTCCTGCCCTCCCCCAGGGGGCCTGAAAAGAGGCTTTCTCACTCCCATTCCTTTCCACCCCAGTCTTTGGCTTCTGTGTAACAAAGGGGATCAGAGGACCATTTCTCAGAGGCCAGCCCAAGATTAAGCTAATGCAAAGGAGAGCAAACAGAGCCAGAGGATTCACAACTCAATGACGTCTTTGACCATGAAAGCAATTAAGTCTTCCCTTTTCTCTTAGGTGGATTTTTGTCACTTACAACTAAGATTATTGACTAAAGCAGCCTTATCATACATCCAGGCTCTGTCTGAGTCCCTCTCTGCCTACTTCTTCAGCCTCATCTGGACCACTCCACCCAGCTCCACACTCCAGCTACTGGTGAGGTCTTCAAATCATGGACATTATCCACCCCGGCCCCTGCCCCATCCTCCACACTCCAGGGCCTTTTAACCTGTCGTTGTTCCCTTGGCTCTTTTATCACCTGTTTCCCCTCAACCACCTTCTAGTCAACTTTGAACGTTTGACAGAAATGTCACTTCCTCAAGGAAGCTCTATCTGACCAAGGACTAAGACAAATGCCCCGCTATATGTTCGCAAAGGATGTCCAGTCGATGAAAACCACCCTAAGGCAGTGGTTGCCTCTGCTGACAGATCATGAACCTGCACAGTGCCAGGCTTGTCATGAGGACTCAACAAATAAGAAAAGAGGCTAGTATAGGACAGACATCTTCTAGTGTGTAGGGGAAAATTCCTTCTTAAAAGCTCAGCTAGGGCGCCTGGGTGGCTCAGTTGGTTAAGCGACTGCCTTCAGCTCAGGTCATGATCCTGGAGTCCTGGGATCGAGTCCCCGCATCGGGCTCCCTGCTCGGCAGGGAGCCTGCTTCTCCCTCTGACCCTCCCCCCTCTCATGTGCTCTCTGTCTCTCTCATTCTCTCTGTCTCAAATAAATAAATAAAATCTTAAAAAAAAAAAAAAAAAAAGCTCAGCTAAACCTTCCTCTATACCCAGTATCATCACACTCATTTGGACATGAATTAGACTGTGGTCAAAGCTGGATTTAAGAAAATCAGGATATTTATTTTACTTTAAAGTAAAATGATACTGAGGGCATGGTTTCCATGAAAAAGCTCCCTCCACCAGCCCATTGCCTTGAGACAATCAGTGACTACTTTCTCTGTACCAGATATTAGCTGTTTTGTCCATAATGGCCCTAAGTCCTTTCTAAAGTTTTCTCTTATCAGTGAATACTTCATGCTTTAATCAGTTATTGCCTGTTACTCTCAGTGATGGCTTACACATTGGCTTTACAGTGGGTGTCTTTTATAAATTTTTGATTATGTGTTTATTTCTTTTCATTACAAATATGCTGTATGTTTATTGTAAAAAAATTAAATACATAATCAAAAATAAATAAATCCAAGAAACTGATATTTAAAAAAATAAATAAAAGCTCAGCTAAAAGCAACTTATTTAACATGTCCTCAGTTCCTGAAATTGAAGGGCAAAAACAAGACAAGTACCGGAAAAGAAGTGAGTGGCCACAGGCCCTGTGATGCGTGGCAGTGGGCACAGACCTGCACAAGCTGCAGGACAGATGCATACATGTAATGATCTCCTAAGAACGAAAGAAATCTTGGAAGCGAGGAAAGGAGTGGAGACTAAAAGCCTTAAGGAAAAGAGAAGAAAACTGTGCAATCACTCCATTTGGTGAGAGGATCCGAGGTGGGAAAAAGACCCACCTTCAACATTTCAGATCAACATTTGTTGGGGATCTACTGTTTTCAATGATTGTATAGGTGTTGAGGATACAGTGATCAAAGCACCTAGCTATTAAGGAGGTCACAGTTTGGTGGCAAAGACTTACTACATAGTGTGGTGACCGCTCGGGTAGAGATATGAACAAGGTGGTACGAGGAGGCGAAGGTAATAGTTCCTGAGCATCTGCAGGAAACTGAGATTTCAAAGAGGAGGAAGCCAGCAAAACAGGGTGACTTAGAGGCATTTCAAAGTCCTGAACAAGAGGGGCGCCTGGGTGGCTCAGTCGTTAAGCGCCTGCCTTCCGCTCAGGTCATGATCCCAGGGTCCCGGGATCGAGCCCCGCCTCGGGCTCCCTGCTCAGTGGGAAGCTTGCTTCTCCCTCCCCCACTCCCCCTGCTTGTGTTCCCTCGGTCTCCCTGCTCAGCAGGAAGCTTGCTTCTCCCTCCCCCACTCCCCCTGCTTGTGTTCCCTCTCTCACTGTGTCTCTCTCTGTCAAATAAATAAATAAAATCTTAAAAAAAAAAAAAAAAAAAAAGTCCTGAACAAGAATGCCAGGGAGCTGTACATGCAGATGTACTTAGTACTTAAGATTTTTCTCTTTTGGTGGATGCAAGGTGGCTGAGGAAGGCTGAGTGTTCTCTGGAATGGTTGCTTGTTTCTGGAATGATGGACTGGAGGGTCATGGGCTTGCTTGAAGCCTTTGGCTGCTCCTGACGCTCCTTTCGGGCCAGTCCATGTAGCCTGCTCACCTTGGCCTCCGTCTTCTCAGATTCCCCAGCTTTTGCTTCAAGTTTATTATTTTTTAATTTTTAATTTTTTAAAATATCTTATTTATTTGAGAGAGAGAAGAGAGAACGAGCACGAGCAGAGGGGGAAGCAGACTCTCTGCTGAGCAGGGAGCCCGACGCGGGACTCTATCCCAGGACCCCTAGGGTCATGACCTGAGCCGAAGGCAGACGCTTAACCAACTGAGCTACCCAGTCACCCCTATTTTTTATTTTTAAATAAAATATGAAATGCTTCATGAATTTGCATGTCAGCCTTGCACAGGGGCCATGCTAATCTTCTGTGTATCATTCCAATTTCAGCCTATGTGCTGAGAAGTGAGCTCTACTTCAAGTTTAATTCCAGCTCGACAGAGTCCTCTGAGTACAACCACCCGGTGGCCAAGGAGAGCTGGACCTCCCTCCCACATGTCTCCCTCACACCCTCCTCCCACACCCACCAGAAGGCGGTCAGGGAGAGAGAATGTCCCAGCCAGAACCATGCAGAGTGATGGACACATCTAGAAGGGTCAGCCTTGGGGCAAAATGGTAACCAGGCAAAGTTCTGCGGGGACACTCCCATTGACTCTGATGGTAAGGAACATTTTCTCTTGTGAGGCACTGCAATTAATGCTATTTTCCTTTATTTTTTCAAGATTTTATTTATTTGACAGAGAGAGAGAGAGAGCACAAGCAGGGGGAGCAGGCAGAGGGAGAAGCAGGCTCCATGCTGAGCAGGGAGCCCGATGCGGGGCTCGATCCCAGGATCCTGAGATCATGACCTGAGCCGAAGGCAGACGTCTAACCGACTGAGCCACCCAGGCATCCCAAGTTATTTTATTTACTTATTTTTAAGATTTTATTTATTTGACAGAGAGACAGAGAGAAAGGGAACACAAGCAGGGGGAGTGGGAGAGGGAGAAGCAGGCTCCCCGTTGAGCAAGGAGCCTGATGTGGGTCTTGATCCCAGGACCCTGAGATCACGACCAGAGCCGAAGGCAGACGCTTAATGACTGAGCCACCCAAACGCCTCCCAAGTTATTTTAAATTTAAAACTACTTCACTGTTAAAAACTATTACCAGAGTAATACATATTCATGAAAACCAATTGGAAAACACAAATTAGCAAAACAAAGTAGAAAAGATTCATGATCCTACCTCCTAGAAAAAAAGACTGTTAACACTTTACATATAAATATCTAATATATTTATACATTAATAAAAATATTTTATTAAATAAAATAATTTTATTTCTTAAACAAAAAAATCTATATAATAGCTATCTATACAAATAGGTAGATATTACATATCTCCAAATTAATGTGTACTTAGATATGATACACATACAAAACATATATAAATTACAAGTGAACAGCTAAATTTTGACAACATGAACACATCCATATAGTCCCACCCCGATAAAAAAATAGAACATTACCACCACCCAGAAGTCCCCATTATGTTCCCTCCCAGTCATCATTCCCTCCTCTCCAAAAGGAACATCATGGAGGGCGGAGGGGGGGATGCTGCTTAAAGTTCAAGCGCTCGACAGAAGCCATGGATACACAACATTGAATGTACTGAATGCCACGGGGTCGGACACTTTAAAATGCTTACAATAGTAAATCCTACATTACATGTATTTTCCCACAACTTAAAAAAAATGACTGAAAAAAGTAACCACTATTCTGACTTCTAACAGCACACATTGACTTTGCTTGCTAAATTTATATAAAGAGAATCATAATCTTTGTGTGGTTTTTTAGACATTATGTTAGTGAGACTTGTGGGCACTGCTGAGCACACTCCCTGTTCGGACACGCCCTCGTTCATCCACGCCACCACTGTGGGATTTGTGGTGTTTCCTGTTTTGAATTATTAAAAATAATATACTGCCATGAACGTACTTGTTCATTTTTTTTAAAGATTTTATTTATTGGGGCGCCTGGGTGGCTCAGTTGTTAAGCGTCTGCCTTCGGCTCAGGTCATGATCCCAGGGTCCTGGGATCGAGCCCCACATTGGGCTCCCTGCTCTGCGGGAAGCCTGCTTCTCCCTCTCCGACTCCCCCTGCTTGTGTTCCCTCTCTCACTGTGTCTCTCTCTGTCAAATAAATAAATAGATAAATAAATAATCTTAAAGATTTTATTTATTTGAGAGAGAGAATGAAAGAGAGCATGCGAGAGGGGAGGGGCAGAGGGAGAAGCAAACTCCCCACCGAGCAGGGAGCCCGATGCGGGACTTGATCCCGGGACTCCGGGATCATGACCCAAGCTGAAGGTAGTCGCTTAACCAACTGAGTCACCCAGGCACCCCTCATGTTTTTAGTGTACAAAAATATGCATTTGTTGGGTTCATAACTAAATCACATACATTTTTACTTATTTTGTTTAAAGGAGCACCCTGGGGCGCCTGGGTGGCTCAGTCGGTTAAGCGTCTGCCTTGGGCTCAGGTCATGATCCCGGGGTCCTGGGATCGAGCCCCACGTCGGGCTCCCTGCTCAGCGGGGAGTCTGCTTCTCCCTCTCCCTCTGCAGCTCCCCCTGCTTGTGCTCTCTCACCTGCTCTAATTTTTTAAAAAATTTTTAAAAATTTTTAAAAATTAAAATTTAAAAAATTTTTAAAAAATTAAAAAATAAAGGAGCACTCTGTAAATCTAGACTTGTAACTTCCACTTACTGTTTCTCAAATACCTCTGTCAGTGAGTGTTCTTTGGTAACTATTTTTAATAGCTGCAGTGTATTCCACTGCAGGAAAATTTCTGCACATTTCTTTAATAATTTCCAAGTGACGTTGATGGATCAAAGATTTTTAAATTTTTAAATTACTGCTGTATTGGTAAATTGACCTCCTCTGGCTTGGTACTATCGGAGTTGCCCTGGGGCCTCAGGCTCAAGCTCCAAAGGCGAACACCTCTACCCCTCTTGCCTCTGCTGAGCCCTCTCCTTGTCCCCTCTTCTCCCTTACCTTTCTTCCCGATCTCCTTCTACTTTCAGGCCCAGTTCTTTCAGAATGTCCCCCCATTTCCATCTAAGTAACTTCTTTACATTCCTTCTTGGGAGTTATTCCTGACTAATATCACCCTTCAAGGCCCTTATCGCTCTTGATCCCTCTGTTCATCACTCTGTATTACAGTTGATGACATCCGCCTCCAGTTTATCCACTACTGTGTGCTCAGGATCAAGTGAGTAGCAGCTGTCGTGGAAGGAGCCTCCTCTCTGTGCCAGGAGTTGCTGCCTCCCCAGTGCCCCTACGGTTCCCCACAAAGAGCCAGTGCCTGGCACATATGTGTTGAGTCTGTGACAGAATACTGTGCTTCTGGGAGCTTGTCAAAGGAGAAAGCCGCTCACTGTGTCCCAAACAGGTGCATCTGCTCACTCTGATAACACATGCCCTTTCGGAGAAAAAAAAAACAAACTCACTCTACAGTTCATTTTTAATAGAGCAGCCAGAATGACCTTTTAACATTTTAAATCAGATCATGCCATTCCTAGCTTAAAACCTGCCTTGGTTTCCCTCTGCACTCTGAATAAAACCCGCACAACCTACCGTGGTCTCCGCAACTCAACCCCCGCTTTCGCCACTGGCCTCATTTCCTACCCTCTCTCCTCTCCTGAGACTCAAGGTATGCTGATCCTCCACTTTCCAAAAACCTTGAAAGTTCTTTACCAGGTGCGCCACTCTAAGCACTTTCCTCATGTTATGTTGCCCAATCTCCCAACAACCGTATGAGGTAGGTGCGAGGACTATCTCCCTGTTACAGGAACAGAACCCAAAGCACAGAAAGGCTGAGTAACTTGCCTGGATAAGGTCCTCCTTGATCTTAAAGTCAAGCCCAAGTTCCTAAACATGGTTTTGAATATCTACCAAGACTTGACCTCTGCCTGCCTCATCTGTGTCCCTCTCCAGACACAGCCTTCCGGCCCTTCCTCCGGCTTGCTCTGGTCCTACCTCAGAACCTTCCCACACGCCATCCTTCCTGCCAGGGACAGCGCCCAGCCCTTTCCCCCTGAGGAATGCTACTTATCCTTCAGGATTTAGCGTGCCGCCTCTTGCGGGATGCCTTCACCGAGCTCCAGTCTTGTCCTCTGAGGCACGTCCCATAGCTGCAGTGAAGGGCCTGCGTATGTCTGACCTCCCACCGGGCTGAACGCAGGGAAGGGTGAGGACAGGGTCGGACGCACTCAGCGCTACCTCACGTGCGGCAGGTGGCATCCTGGGTCTCGTGAGTCAGCTGGCTTTGCCGTATCAGCTTCCCCCAATGGAACGCAGGCTGCACAAGAGCGGGGAGTTTTGTTTTACTCACTCCTGCTTCCCTAGCACCCGAGGATTCGTCAAGTGACTGTAACCATCACTTCCCTTCATGTCTAATGCCCCTGCCCTCCACATTTCAGCAGATAGGACTCCACGCTAGGCTTCTACCAGAGGGCTCTCCCAGCCCGAGAGCTGAGGCACCAAACAGATCAGCAGAGAGGAAGACACCCCTCTCCCCTCAGTGCCCACGACTTTTGACTTTCTGGAGTCCGTGAAACGCCGTGGGAGTGTCTCGTCAGTTTGTTTCCTTCTGTTAAAACCCTTTACAAAATATGGAATTCAGGGGCGCCTGGGTCCCCCAGTCGGTTAAGCATCTGACTCTTGGTTTTGGGTCGGGTCATAATCTCAGTCATGCGATCGAGCCCCGCGTCCAGCTCTGCACCGGGCTGAGCACCGAGCTTGCTTATTCGGATTTTCTCTCCTCTCCCTCTGCCCCTCTCGCCTTGCTCACTCTAAAAAAAAAGTAAAATTTTTAAAAACCACAAATAAATAAGTTCATTCATTAATTAAAATGTGGAATTCAGGCTTTTCCAAATGGCCGCATCTGTGGGGTTTTTTTGACTGGAGTCAAGCTATGTGAAACCCTCCTGAGAAAGCATCCGAGGGAGGCAGAGTGGGGCAGAGCGGCAGGGACTGGAGGGAAGCCCAGCACGCTGCTTGCCAGCTGGGTGTCCTCGCGTGGCCACCGCTTGCCCCCCACTCGTAAAACAGGGATAAGAAATGCCTACCTTGCGCAGTTGCTGGGGACTAGACATACTTGCAAGACACCCTGACTCAGGAAGTGGGCACGGCTGCCACAGCCTCTTCTATGCTACCGTCTTGCACCCACGGACACGAAGGGGACCTGGAGCCAACCGTTCGGGCTCCCCCAAGGAGACAAGGGCCCCAGCGAGCAGAGCACGCCTCAGCCGCCTCTAAGTGCCCAGAGCCCAAGTCGGCCGAAGGAGGCCTTGCTCAGCCGCCCTGACCAGATACACGAGTGGCCCAGCCCCGCGCACCAGGGTCTGCAGCCCGCTCCCCGCAAAGCCCAGGCGTTTTAGCCCGGGCAACCTGGCCAGCAGAATTCCCCGGGCCCCACCGCACGCTGCGCCGGGGCCCGGGGCAGGAGGAGGCCGGCCGCGGGCCTCCAAGCCTCCGGACGGTCCGCCGCTCGGTCCCCGGCGGCAGTGCCACCTAGCGAGGGCCAGCGGCACCGCCACAGGCAGCAGCCGCCGCCCAGGTCGGGCCGTGGCCGCTCAGGCCGGCGGGTCGCGCCGGGACGAGCGAGGCCCACGCAGCCCGCAGCCTCGTCCCGCCCGCGGGGGCTGACGAGGCGGGGGTCAGCGGCCGGCCACGCCCCGGACGGCCGGGACCGGACCCTGCACGGCTGTCTCCCTGCGCGCCCGGCAGCCGTTTGGAGCAGGCACTGTGCGCGCTGCCCGGCCCAGAGCCACCGCACAGACGGAGACACCGAGGCTCGGGGGGGCGGGGATTCCCCAAGGTCACACGCCCGGCTGGCGGCGGGGCGGGGACTAGCCTGCGAGCCCCAGTCGCCGCTCGCGCGCTCTCGCCCAGCCGGTCGCCGTGAAGGCCCCGCGGCGCAGAGGCCCGGGGCCCCCTCTCCGCACGCCGCAGGCCCGCCGCGGCTCGGTCCGGGGCGGACACGCCGCGCGGAGAAAGCGGGTCCCGCGCGGGGGCCCCTGGGAGCACGCGGCGCCCGGACACGTGACCGGGAACGCCGGCGGGGCTGACGCGCGCGCGCACAACGTGCGTAAGCACGCGCGGAGGCGCCGACAGCGCCGGGCCCAAAGCCCCTGGGTCACGTGTGGAGGGCGGCAGGCGCGCACCAGGGGGCGGGCGAGAGGGAGAGGTCACGTGAGGAGGGCCGGCGCCGCGCGGTCACGTGAGGGGCGGGGCGGGCCGCCGAAGCGGAGGGGGAGGGGCGCGCGGCTTCCGGCGGCTGGGGGCCGGCGAGCGGGGGGGCCCCGTCCCGGAGGCGGCGGCGGCGCCATCTTGGCGAAGGGGGGATCAGGAAGTGCGGACCGCGGCGGCGGCGGCGGCGGCGGCGGCGGCGGAGCCCGAGCGGAGGCCGGAGGCTCCCGGCCCGCCGGCCCCGGAGCGGAGCGGAGCGGAGGATGCAGCAGCCGCAGCCGCAGGGGCAGCAGCAGCCGGGGCCGGGGCAGCAGCTGGGGGGCCAGGGGGCGGCGCCGGGGGCCGGGGGCGGCCCGGGGGGGGGCCCGGGGCCGGGGCCCTGCCTGAGGCGGGAGCTGAAGCTGCTCGAGTCCATCTTCCACCGCGGCCACGAGCGCTTCCGCATTGCCAGCGCCTGTCTGGACGAGCTGAGCTGCGAGTTCCTGCTGGCCGGGGCTGGAGGGGCCGGGGCGGGGGCCGCGCCCGGACCGCATCTGCCCCCGCGGGGGCCGCTGCCCGGGGACCCCGTCCGCATCCACTGCAACATCACGGTGAGGACCCCTCGGCGCGCCCCTCCGGGGCCCCTTGTCAGGCACTCGGGGCCGCCCCGCACGGCCGCTTGCTCTCCGAGGACCTGGGAGGCCCAGTCCCCCCGGCTCGGGCTCGGCTCCTTCCCGGCGGGTTCCCCTTGCTTCTGCCGCTGGAGCTTGTGCCGTGCGCCCGGAGCGTGCCACGGACCCTTGGTGGCAAGGGGCGCCCCGACATATGGCGCCTCGACCGGCCCCTGCCGCTAACCCGCATCCCGAGGGTCGTGATCTGGCCCCCTGCGACTTTGCCTTCCCGCCTGCGAAGGCCCCTTTCTTCCCCTGCTGTCATCGCAGGGCTCCGGGCCTCTGCCCTGAGCACAGTAGCAAGGACCTCCCTGGCCTGGAGCCCTGCACCATTCAGTGATGGCCCCTGGTCGCTCCTACCTTCGACTTAGGACGGTGCCACCTGTGGGATCTCTGCGCCGGCACCTCTCCCGAAGCCCCCCTTTGCTCCCTGAATATTACCAAGTGGGGGTTCGCAGGTGGTGGACTCTTCTTTTTGTTCTCCTCCTTTGGTTCCCCTTGCATTCCGGTGTAACCTCTAATTCCCCTCCTTTTGCCCCAGCTGGTAGCAGATCTGCCACTCCCCTCCTGTGCCCTGGGGTATCTCCAGTTGCCCTGGGTGGTTGCCTTTCCTGGTGATGTGGGAGGGCCATCCCCTTGGTTCTGAGGAGTAACGGCCCCTTTCTCCCCAGCGAACATCATCCCGTGCTAGGCATGCTGAACTAGGAGACACCCTACGTGTCCCCTGTCTGTGCATCTTCAGACACCTCTGCAAGAGGGTCAGCGCCGTATAACCTGAGCAGGCTTAATACTGCACGGCAGAGCACTGATTCTGGCTGATCCTACCTGCTGTGATAGCGTTCTCCCTGCCAGGGGCGTTAGGGAGCCAGGGGACAGGCAGGCTGACTGCAAATGCCAGTAGTCTGGGGAGAGACGGACTTGCCAGGTGTGGGGTACTTGGGGGCCTGATTGCAGTTTACGTGGTCCTTGTTTTCTATCCCTTTTCCTCCATCAAACCAGGTCAAGGCGTATGGCAAGCCTCAGCCTGGGTTGGATGGTGCCCCACCAAAACGCATGTCCCATTTCCTCCTTCCTCCACTTTTTTTGCACTAAAAAGTTGAGATTGAAGGACTGGGTGTGGTTTAGTGAGGTGAAGACTTGAGCATCTTTTTTGCGATCGTTTTTTCCAGCACTGAGGGGCTAGCACTGTGACAGAGCTAAGACCCCCAGTAGAAGTGGGTAGGTTTCCCTGATGTGGGTGGAAACCCCGGGAGCTGATTCTGTTCCTGTATTGAACTTCCAGCTCCTGGAGGGTAGGTTTGCCCCCTTCTAGCGGCCAGAGTCCATCCACTGTCTTTGTGCCCAGAAGGAAGTTAGTTTAGGAGGTTCTCAGTCACACTCCCTGTGGCCCCTGCAAAGGAGACTTGGCCTGAACTGGGCCCCTAGGTTTGGGCAGAGGGGGAGTCTGGTCAGGCTGCATTTGGCACCGTGGCTCAGGAATGCTGGGAATGCTAGCAGCGTAGGCTTCTTCCTCCCAGCCTGCCATGTGGAGCCCTGCAGCCTACGCTGGGCAGAGAGGGTGGCAGGCTCCCAAGGGAGCGATGGGGAGAACTGGCCTTCCAGGGCGTCTGCTGGGAGTGACCTGGTGGGGAGAGTCTTCCTGCTTCCTTCTTTTAGGTTCTGGAGACAGAATATAGTTTTTGCCTCTCCTTCCTCAGCTAAAGTGAAAGTGATCTGCAACCTTTGCTTTTTTTCACATCAGTGTGATTGTGATGAGGGGACCCCTTCCTGAACGGACCGTGGGATTGGAAGAGCAGCAGGGCTGGCGGGCTCTGTGCTGGGAGTGGGAGAACCAGTACCAGCAGCGTGGTGGAGAGGAGACCCCACCCCCCCCACCCCACCCCCTACCCCCGTGCACAGTGTGGCTGCACTTTGATGCTTGCTCTTGAGAAGAGAAAGAAGCCTTCAGGCTTTTTAGAAAGGGCCCTCTCGGGGACTTCTTCTCCTGGCCTGGGGTTTGTTGGGAGGCTGTTCGGTTAGATAACCTGCCGAGCTGGGCTTTTGTTGGGGGCAGAGGGGGCAAAGGGACTAGAAATGTTGGGGGGAGAGGAGGTAGGCAAAATGTAGCCCTTCCCAGGGTCTCCCGTCTTGACCACTGTTCCTGCTCTTTCCCCTCAGGAGTCCTACCCTGCTGTGCCCCCCATCTGGTCAGTGGAGTCCGATGACCCGAACTTGGCTGCTGTCTTGGAGAGGCTGGTGGACATAAAGAAAGGGAATACTCTGGTGAGGGGCCAGGGTGCTGGGGTGGGGGGCACCCTTTCTTGCTGTGAGGCCCATGTCACGGAGACACCCTGTGAAAGGGAGACATACTTGGAAAGGGCACATCTTGGGGCAGACTCCTCAGAAGAGGTGTTTTCTGAAGCCGGAGGGAGAGCTTTGAGCCAAACCCAGCGTTGGTCCAGTAAACTCCCCCCATAGCCACACGGTCCCCAAGATTTAGAGAACTAGGTACCACGTGGGGTTTTAGGAGCTCATCCACACACGCCTGTCCGGAGTGAATGGGGCCGGAGCATTTGACTCCAGCACTGTGTCCCCTACCCCAGCTGTTGCAGCATCTGAAGAGGATCATCTCCGACCTGTGTAAACTCTACAACCTCCCTCAGCACCCAGACGTGGAGATGCTGGACCAGCCCCTGCCCGCAGAGCAGGTGAGCGGCGGGGGGGCTCCGGGGGCCCTGTGGCACTCAGTGACCCCTGTCCATTGAGACACACCCGCAGGAGTGTCTCTCCCCTTCCGGCCACTGCAGACACGTATGCGTGCGTGGCTCTCGGCTTTCCGTCTCCAGACGGGGCGCTACTGGTCTCACCTATCACATTCACCCACGGGCGTGTCTCCCGGGGTGAGGGGTAGGGACCTTTTTACTATCAGCGGTAGCAGTGGGCGGCCATCGGGGGCCCGGGCTCCTCGCTGAGACCCGCCAGCATGGCGTCAGTCTAGAGGCGATAGGGAGGGGTTCTTGGGAGAATTGCACCGGGCCGTGTACGTGGGTGACACACACAGCCACTGGGCGTCTCCTGATCTTTAGCTCGTGGCGGGAGGAGGACAGGCTGCCAGTGAAGTCGCTCCCTGGGCTGTGGCTTCCATTCGGACCTGGCTGGTGGAGAGGCTGGGGCGTGAGGGCAGGCGCCCCGTCCCCAGACCCGGGGCTCGGGCAGAGGTTGGAGGCCACTGGGGCTCTGATCTCTGCCTTCCCCTCCCGCCGCAGTGCACGCAGGAGGACGTGTCTTCCGAAGACGAAGACGAGGAGATGCCTGAGGTAGGGCTGCCCCCGGGGCGGCACTGCGGGCAGGTCTTGCAGTCAGCAGCATTGAGCACCCGCTGCTTACGGCGCTGCGGCCGAGACTGGGGAGCAGCCAGAGTCGTAGGAGACGGGGCGCCCCCCCCCCCACGGGTGTCTTTAGGCCACACGGTCACGGGTAGCGTCAGGGGCCTTGCAGTCGGACCCACATGCGCGTCCGGTGTCTGACTGGGGAACTTGAGCTGATCTCCCGAAGCTGCAGTTTTCGCACTCGTAAGATGGATCATAACGACTACGTGGGGTTGCTGTGAACGGGCAGCCAGGTGCCGTGCGTGGACTGCGCCCCGTGGCGGGTGATAAGCGCGAAATCCTCTAGATCTGGTCTCTGAAAACGGAGACGCGCTCGCGGAATGTCACGCAGCGGTCAAGAACTTGAGCTTCAGGGCCACTGGAACAGGAGTGAGGTCGTGCTGCGCCGAGGGTGGTGGGCGTGATGGTAAACCTGGCCGACCTCTGCCTCCCCGTCTGGGGAGCAGGGCTGACGACAGAAGGGCAGCGTGCAGGGCCTGGTACAGCACCTAGCACGTGACGGGCATTCTGGGGGTGTCGGCAGCCAGGGTGACCGCGGGGCTGGTAGCCACCACGTTCTGCCGGAGTGAGCAGCCCGCTCCATGGCCTTGGGGTCGCTGCTTCTGTGGGAGGTGGGCAGCCGGCGCACCGCCCCACGCACAGTGAGCTAACTGCCCACCTGGAGCAGGGGGAGCGAGGGGCTCGTTCTGTTCTTGCCCTCTCCCACCTCCCTCGTTCCCATGTCGGGAGCAGGTGCCTCCGCGTGCCTGATCCAGGCCCTGCACCGACAGGGCGGGCGGGAGACTTCTTCTGACCCGGGTACCCTCTAGACCTGGAGTCCTCAGAACTCCCGGGAACCCTAGTGACCCGGGGAGACTTCATCAGGCCAGAGTCCTTCCAGGAATTACTGAAAAACTCTCGCTGCCCAGGGAGAGTTTTAGGGACGGCTGGAGCAGGGTCATTCTAGGGAACAAGACGGCTGAGTCCCTGCTTGCCTTCCCCGGGTCCTTGTGTGGTTCTGCCGCCTGAGACCTTCAGATCGTGGAGAGGGCGGGGCTGGGACTTGCTCCAGAAACGGAGGGGCACTGTGTTCACCAGCCTGCCGGACACACGGCGGTTCCCTCGCCTGCGGCTCGGGATGGGGAGAGCGGCGGGCCGTCTGCACAACCCGTGCTGGTTCTTTCCTCTCTCCCACCCTGCCCCGCGCCTTACCTAGGACACGGAAGACCTAGATCACTATGAAATGAAAGAGGAGGAGCCAGCTGAGGGCAAGAAATCTGAAGATGACGGCATCGGAAAGGAAAACTTGGCCATACTAGAGAAGATTAAGAAGAACCAGAGGCAAGATTACTTAAATGTACGTGTCTTCTCCGGGAGAAGTGGGCGGGGGCTGGTGGGTGCTGCCTGGGAGGTGGGGGTGGGCCCTGGCACGTCCGTCTGGGGGGCAGACGCTGCCTTCGGGTGGGCTGTGGTGTGTCTGAGCCCGGCCTGGTCCAGTGCACCTGCCCGCTGCCCGGGCGTGTGTCTCCAGAGCGCGTGTGTCCTCTTCCGGGCAGGGCGCAGTGTCTGGCTCGGTGCAGGCCACTGACCGGCTGATGAAGGAGCTCAGGGATATATACCGGTCACAGAGTTTCAAAGGCGGTGAGTGTGTGTCACGGAGGGCCCTCGAGAAGTTCTGGGGTATGTGAGAGTTCGTGAACCTTTCAGGCCACGAACCCGGCGCCTCGAGCCAGTGGCTTAGACTGGGTGCGTGTCCGTGTGGGGTGGGCCTGGAGCCTTTGATCTCTGTTCTGTCAGCCTGGGAGAGGGGGTGCATCGGGCTCCTCGCCCCTCCGACTTTCCTGACGACACGTGTCATCTTCCCTCTTCGCAGGAAACTATGCAGTCGAACTCGTGAATGACAGTCTGTATGATTGGAACGTCAAACTCCTCAAGTGAGTGCGGACGGGGCAGCGGGTGGGGAGCGGCCCGGGGGAGCTGGCGCAGTCTCGGGGCCCCTGGGCTGGGACCAGGGGTCTGAGCCCACACTTCTTATTTCAAAGAGTCGACCAGGACAGCGCTTTGCACAACGATCTCCAGATCCTCAAAGAGAAAGAAGGAGCTGACTTCATCCTACTTAACTTTTCCTTCAAAGTAAGACTTCCCTCTGCAGCCAGGAGCCTTCCTTGCCTTGTGGAGGGCAGTCCTGGGGGGCGCGGGCCCCCTCTGATGTCGTCTCTGTCTCCCTCGCAGGATAACTTCCCCTTTGACCCGCCGTTTGTCAGGGTTGTGTCTCCAGTCCTCTCCGGAGGGTGAGTGGCTGAGCGAGGGCGGAGGGTGGGGAAGGGGCGTGCGGCTTTTGTCCGGCACAGCCGCCTCCCTGACCTTCCTTCTGCAGGTACGTTCTGGGTGGAGGCGCCATCTGCATGGAACTTCTCACCAAGCAGGTGAGCCTGCTGCTCGCTCCGGGCCCGGCCTGGGCAGGGGGGGCTGACGTCAGCGTTGATGCGGGGGGCAGGGCGTCACGTGGCCCTCGTTCTGTGGGGCAGGGCCTGCACCCACTGCCCCCTGCCGACAGCTGCTGGCTCCTCCAGGAGCGCAGGGCAAGGCCCCCTCCCCACGCAGCTGCCCTGGGGCCAGGCGCAAGGTGCCTCTGGGAAGTCTCCTGACCTGTGTGCTCCGTTGCTCCCGTTCCCAGGGCTGGAGCAGCGCCTACTCCATAGAGTCTGTGATCATGCAGATCAGCGCCACGCTGGTGAAGGGAAAAGCACGAGTGCAGTTTGGAGCCAACAAAGTGAGGAGCCAGGTCCCGGGGCTGCTTGCGCTCAGGACCGCCGGGATGAGGCCTCTGGCTGATGCCTGGCCGAGCGGGCCTGAGAGCGGGGGGTTGTGGGCACAGGGTCCCGCGGGTCAGCAGAGCACTGCGCCGGGGCGCCGGGGTCTCTAGCCGGCAGCGGTGGGGGAGTGGGGGGGCACGGCCAGCCGTGTTGATGGTGGTCTCCTGTCCCAGTCCCAGTACAGCCTGACGAGAGCACAGCAGTCCTACAAGTCCCTGGTGCAGATCCACGAGAAGAACGGTGAGCCACGGCCAGGGCCCGAGAACGTCACTTCCTGCCAGAGAGCAAGAGCCGCTCTTTTGGTTCCTGAGCCTTTACTACCCGTTACCACCATGCCTGCCCCTGTTCTCCAGAGGAGGGCTGGAGGTGGTGACGTCCACTCCCTCCCTCCCCAGAAAAGCACTGCCAGCCCGTAATACTTGGGGGGTGGGGGGGCTCGGTGGCTGCCCTCTGCCCGAACGCCCTTCCAGAAAGCTCATGTCACCGTGTCCTGTCACGGCAGACAGTTCCCCAGTCCCCGCACTGGGAAGGCCTTGCTAGGATCTTCCCACCCATGACCCTGGAGGTGCCCTTGGGGACCGGGCTGGGAGGGTGGGCTCGGGCCTGCGCCCCGCGACTGTCTCCTGGCTTCTCTGCAGGCTGGTACACACCCCCCAAGGAAGATGGCTAACCCTGGAGAGCCGTGCCTCCACCCCCCCTCCCCCGGCGCCACTGGACCAATTACCTTTGAATGCTGTATTCGGATTTCACGCTGCCTCTGTGGTTCCCTCCCTCGTTTTTCCTGGACGTGATAGCTCTGCCTATTGCAGGACAATGATGGCTATTCTAAACGCTAAGGAAAAAACACAGTTCCAAGTACTCAAGACTGACTCACAGACCAACCAACCACCTGGCTGGAACCCCTGCTAGCAGGCATTCTTACAAAAGGAACTTTCGAGCCTCCTTATATTGCTGGAAACTCAGCTGTGCTCCAGACTAGAACCTCCTTACCTATGCTATGGATTTTTAATTTATTTTCTCTTATTTCATGTACACTGCTTTTTTTGGTTACAGTGTATGATGGATGTGTATGAAAAAAAATGTATCTTTGGGAAAACAATTACAGTTTGTTAATTTGAAGATGCTGGTCTTGACTCATCTTTCTTTTTCTTCCCACCTCCCGCCCCACCCTCGTCCCCCCCTCGCTGCCTGGGCGGTGGGGGAGGGGCAGGGCCCGGCAGCTCAGAGGAGGGGCTGCACTTTGCTGCTGAAGCTCGCCTGGCTCGCCCCCCAGGTTTCTCCCGGAGGCCCCCCGGAGCGACCGGCACTTGTCCCCTCGGAATGCAGAGCCTGGCCCACTAAACCACAGCGGAGCAGGCTGGAATGATGCCCTTGATGCTTAGGACGACTTTTCTTACCTAGTCACAGATGTTTCCAAATTTCTGAGAAAAAGAAAGTGAGGACGGAGGCTGGAGAGGCCACTTCAGAGAATTGCTTCCAAATGAATGGAGGGGTGGGGGATGTGGTGCTCCCTGGCTCCCCTCGCTCAGAAAGGCCTCTGCTGGCCCCGAGTGACCTCTTGGACCTCTCGCTTCGTCAGGCTTGTGCAGGAAGATGGGCAGAGCCCTGAAGCACGTTGTCTGGCTTGGAGAATCATGGGTTCTTTGAAGCTGCTCGCCTGAGGTGGGTCCTGCCGGAAAGGTTCGCTTCCAGGGGCTTGTTCAGGGCACCAGGGCCTCACCCCGGCTCTGGGAGCTGCTGGTCAGGGGAGAGTGGGGTGGGAAGGCCGTGCGGTGCTGTGCGGACCCGCAGGGTCCAGGTGCTGCCCGCCTCCTGGCCAGTGAGCCTGCTCCGGGGCCCCAGCTGCCTGCAGCCTGGGTGGTGGGCCCGGCGAGGCTGGCCAAGGCTGGTGTGGGGGCGGCCAGACTCGGACCCTGGGCTGCGCACCTGCAGCACACCAGCCCTCTGTCACGCCGTGTCGGAGACCCTGGCCGTTCACACTACCCCCCCTCCCCTGGGGGATCCTAAGTCGCTTTGGCACGGGAGAGGTAGCCGGCTCAGACTCTGCGCACAACCCCCTGATAACGGGTACTGGTACGCACGGAGGCTGAGATAAAAGAGGGGCCCCGGGGGGGCACGCCACAGAGCTGGAATCTGGGTCTCGAGGCCTCTGTGGCTTTCTTCTGAACTTACCACCAGCCCTGGCTGGAATGTAGATTGTGTTTTTAGTAATGTGTACTGTGAGCTGTCCTCTGTATGATGTATTTTGTAATGTATTTTTCTCATCTACCAAAGGATGAAACAAATAAAATTATTTAAATAGTTTGGCTCTAATAAAATTAATTTTTTTTTAAGATTTATATTTAGCTAATCTCCACACCCAACGTGGGGCTCAAACTCACGACCCCGAGATCCAGAGTCACACCCTCTATTGACGGAGTCAGCCGGGTGCCCCCCCAATACAACTAAAGGAACGGTGGGGTCCGTGTCCACCGGCACGAAGAGAGGCGCAGCTCCTGGGAGTTGGGAGCACCGAGTGGAAGAGAACCCTCCACCTTTTCCATCCAACTCAACACTCCCCTTAATGACCTTCATGAAGGGTTGTAAAGGACGTTACAAAGCACAACAAAAGATTCAAGGCCCTAACATCCTGAATCGATGCTCTTCTCTCCACTAGGAAGACAAGGAGAGATGAAAAGCTCCTCAGGTCGCTTCCCTACACCTCGACGTGGGGCTCGCGGGGGGCAGCAGCTTCTAACCCCACTGCAGCAGGTCTGATGAGGCAGGGCTGGGGAGGGGGGCTACAGAGAAGGATGGACACCCCACCTCCTGAAACATGCCATTATTTATTCACCAAGGTGATGCCTCTTTTAAGTGCTCCCTGATTCTTCTCTGGAAGGCCAGGAAAACCAAGCGTGGGCCCCTCCGTTCTCCGGCATCTCTTAGGGCAACTTACTCTGGGGGTACACAGAAGAGACGCAGGGAGGACCCACTGGTGGCCTCCGGCTTTGACCTCGTGGAAGCTTCCTGGTTGTGGTACAGGCAGAGTTGGGGAGCCCGTGACACGTGGAGACCTCTCTTCTGAGAGGTGAGCTGGGGGCAAGGCCAAATGAGGGTCAAAGCAATCGTGGGCGCCGGTGGCCTCTTCACCCCCAAGGCCTCAAGAGTGCACTGTGCTTGAGGACAAGGGGGACAGAACGGGACAGAGAAGGGGCATGCTGACAGTCGCCGCGTTACTTAAACTCGTCAAACATCAGGATGTGTGACTGGAAGAGCGAGAATTAGTCTCAGTGGGAAGGAGCCCCCCCCCCCATAACCTCAGCTTGTTTCTTCAGCAGAATGCCAGGTCAAGGTGCAGCATCCGGGCCCAGGCGGCCTGCCCGGGAGCCCCCAGGGCAGGAGGGAGGGAGGACAGTTAGATACAGGGCAGTTGCCTCCAAGGTCTAAGCACCAGTGATTTTCCCTTTGAGGATGCGATGGATAACCCAGTATGAACTCCAAGTGTCTGCACAGCACAGCACAACAAGGAAAGCTGGGTGGCCCGCGGTCAGGCCGAGGAGGAGAGGGGGGCAGCGGTGGGCGGACAAGTCTCTACCGGTCGGGGCGGGCTCCCCGGGCAGGCTGACCCCAGATGGAAGTGCTGTGGACGTGGGAGGGCAGAGGAAGAGCAGATCAGAGGAGGCCTCACTCCTGTGGCTCAAGTTATGGCAGGGATCTGGGACTGCACATTGTCCAGTGGGAAATTCCGGGCACACGGAACTGCTCATTCGACTCTGCAGTGAGCACATTAGCTGGAGGGCTGGCGGCTGAAAATCAGAGGACTTTGCCCGCTGAGCAAGCCGTTCCTCCATTCTGGGAGGGGGGCCGGCGCCCTTCTCCGAGGCCTTCCCTCACTTGGGCCCCGCCGTCTGGTCCCCAACCCTGGGGCCACCTGAATGCATGAAACTGGCCACACGGAGTCGGACCTCAGGTCCGTCCCCAGCTGTGCCATTTTGTTTTTATGAAATGGGAGGAAGTTCCTGTCACCTTTCTGAGCCTTGTTGTCCCCCTCCATAAAGGGGGAAAATGTCAGCCCACCTGATCTCTCAGGGCCACCTCAATGTCCACACAAGCGCTGAGCAACCCCCGACCTGGGGTGGGCACTCTGGCCCTTCTGCCTGTCTGAGAGCTGCTGTTCGGGGCACGGGGCTCCTCTATGCTCACCGCCCCCCCCAACACCCGCCTGGAGCTCCAGGGCCCTGGCCGGGAGCTGGTCACTCCCCATGCTGGGCAGCAGAGACCCTCTGCATGCAGTGACCCAAGATGACCTCTGGGGGTGCCCCTGCCCGCGGGTCCCATGCCCCTAGCCTCTGCACTTGGGTGACAGAGCATTTTCTCACCCACTCACATCTCACCCAACCCCAACCTTGGCCTCTCCCTCCCAACGATGTGAAAACGGGCCCCGACAGGTGTCCAGATCTAAAAAACAGCCCCTCAGAAGGCCCCGCGTCCAGTGCTAACCCCCACCGGGGGTTTTCAAATCCTAGTTTTCTTCTATCATGGAACTCTTTCCCGGGGAAATCAAGCAAAACTCAATGTGCAGAACACAGATGAAAGCTGAGCAGCTCTGGCGGAAGCGGGACATGTCTGCCCTCCCCTCGGTGCCACAGGACTCAGCCTTCGGGCAGCACCGGGGGCCCCTCTCGGGCATGAAACCAACACGCAAGAGGCAGCTCCAAGCACTGGGCAAGGAAGAGACACCGAGAGGTGCCCCGAGGCCTCTGCTGCCCTCAGCGTCCCCGCTGCCGTCCCCCCCGCTGCCCCTCAGCGTCCCCTCCGCCGTCCCCCCGCTGCCCCTCAGTGTCCCTCCTCCGTCCCCCCGCTGCCCTCTTCTGTCCCCTCCACCGCCCCCCCCGCTGCCCCTCAGTGTCCCCTCCGCCGTCCCCCCACTGCCCCTCAGTGTCCCTCCGCCGTCCCCCCGCTGCCCCTCAGTGTCCCTCCTCCGTCCCCCCGCTGCCCTCTTCTGTCCCCTCCACCGCCCCCCCGCTGCCCCTCAGTGTCCCCTCCGCCGTCCCCCCACTGCCCCTCAGTGTCCCTCCGCCGTCCCCCCGCTGCCCTCTTCTGTCCCCTCCGCCGTCCCCCCCGCTGCCCCTCAGCGTCCCCTCCGCCGCCCCCCCCGCTGCCCCTCAGCGTCCCCTCCGCCGCCCCCCCCGCTGCCCCTCAGCGTCCCCTCCGCCGTCCCCCCGCTGCCCTCTTCTGTCCCCTCCACCGCCCCCCCCGCTGCCCCTCAGCGTCCCCTCCGCCGCCCCCCCCGCTGCCCCTCAGTGTCCCTCCGCCGCCCCCCCCGCTGCCCTTCAGTGTCCCTCCGCCGTCCCCCCGCTGCCCCTCAGCGTCCCCTCCGCCGTCCCCCCGCTGCCCCTCAGCGTCCCCTCCGCCGTCCCCCCGCTGCCCTTCAGTGTCCCTCCGCCGTCCCCCCGCTGCCCCTCAGCGTCCCCACCGCCGTCCCCCCGCTGCCCCTCAGCGTCCCCACCGCCGTCCCCCCCGCTGCCCCTCAGCGTCCCCTCCGCCGCCCCCCCCGCTGCCCCTCAGCGTCCCCTCCGCCGTCCCCCCGCTGCCCTTCAGTGTCCCTCCGCCGTCCCCCCGCTGCCCCTCAGTGTCCTTCCGCCGCCCCCCCCGCTGCCCCTCAGTGTCCCCTCCGCCTTCCCCCCGCTGCCCTCTTCTGTCCCCTCCGCCGTCCCCCCGCTGCCCCTCAGTGTCCCCTCCGCCGTCCCCCCGCTGCCCCTCAGTGTCCCCTCCGCCGTCCCCCTGCTGCCCTTCAGTGTCCCCTCTGCCTTCCCCCCGCTGCCCTCTTCTGTCCCCTCCGCCGTCCCCCCGCTGCCCCTCAGTGTCCCCTCCGCCGCCCCCCCCGCTGCCCCTCAGTGTCCCCTCCGCCGCCCCCCTGCTGCCCTTCAGTGTCCCCTCCGCCGTCCCCCCGCTGGCCTCTTCTGTCCCCTCCGCCTTCCCCCCGCTGCCCTCTTCTGTCCCCTCCGCCGTCCCCCCGCTGCCCCTCAGTGTCCCCTCCGCCGTCCCCCTGCTGCCCTCTTCTGTCCCCTCCGCCGTCCCCCTGCTCCTCTTCTGTCCCCTCCGCCGTCCCCCCGCTGGCCTCTTCTGTCCCCTCCGCCGTCCCCCTGCTGCCTCTTCTGTCCCCTCTGCCGTCCCCCCGCTGCCCCTCAGTGTCCTCTGCCGTCCCCCCGCTGCCCCTCAGTGTCCCTCCGCCGTCCCCCCGGCTGCCCCTCAGTGTCCCTCCGCCATCCCCCCGCTGCCCTCAGTGTCCCCTCCGCCGCCCCCCTGCTGCCCCTCAGTGTCCCCTCCGCCGTCCCCCCGTTGCCCTCTTCTGTCCCCTCCGCCGTCCCCCCGCTGCCCTTCAGTGTCCCCTCCGCCGTCCCCCTGCTGCCCTCAGTGTCCCTCCGCCGTCCCCCTGCTGCCCCTCAGTGTCCCCTCCGCCGTCCCCCCGCTGCCCTCTTCTGTCCCCTCCGCCGTCCCCCCCGCTGCCCCTCAGTGTTCCCTCCGCCGTCCCCCCGCTGCCCCTCAGTGTCCTCTGCCGTCCCCCCGCTGCCCCTCAGTGTCCCTCCGCCATTCCCCCGCTGCCCTCAGTGTCCCCTCCGCCGTCCCCCCCGCTGCCCCTCTTCTGTCCCCTCTGCCGTCCCCCCGCTGCCCCTCAGTGTCCCCTCCGCCGTCCCCCCGCTGCCCCTCAGTGTCCCTCCGCCGTCCCCCCGCTGCCCCTCAGCGTCCCCTCCGCCGTCCCCCCGCTGCCCTCAGCGTCCCCTCCGCCGTCCCCCCGCTGCCCTCAGCGTCCCCTCCGCCGTCCCCCCGCTGCCCTCAGCGTCCCCTCCGCCGTCCCCCCGCTGCCCTCAGCGTCCCCTCTGCCGTCCCCCCCGCTGCCCCTCAGCGTCCCCTCCGCCGTCCCCCCGTTGCCCTCTTCTGTCCCCTCCGCCGTCCCCCCGCTGCCCTTCAGTGTCCCCTCCGCCGTCCCCCTGCTGCCCTCAGTGTCCCTCCGCCGCCCCCCTGCTGCCCCTCAGTGTCCCCTCCGCCGTCCCCCCGCTGCCCTCAGCGTCCCCTCCGCCGTCCCCCCGCTGCCCTCAGCGTCCCCTCCGCCGTCCCCCCCGCTGCCCTCTTCTGTCCCCTCTGCCGTCCCCCCGCTGCCCCTCAGCGTCCCCTCCGCCGCCCCCCCGCTGCCCTCTTCTGTCCCCTCTGCCGTCCCCCCGCTGCCCCTCAGCGTCCCCTCCGCCGCCCCCCCGCTGCCCCTCAGCGTCCCTTCCGCCGTCCCCCCGCTGCCCTCTTCTGTCCCCTCTGCCGTCCCCCCCGCTGCCCCTCAGCGTCCCCTCCGCCGCCCCCCCCGCTGCCCTCTTCTGTCCCCTCTGCCGTCCCCCCGCTGCCCCTCAGCGTCCCCTCCGCCGCCCCCCCGCTGCCCCTCAGCGTCCCTTCCGCCGTCCCCCCGCTGCCCTCAGCGTCCCCTCCGCCGTCCCCCCCGCTGCCCTCTTCTGTCCCCTCCGCCGTCCCCCCGCTGCCCTCAGCGTCCCCTCCGCCGTCCCCCCGCTGCCCTCTTCTGTCCCCTCTGCCGTCCCCCCGCTGCCCCTCAGCGTCCCTTCCGCCGTCCCCCCGCTGCCCTCAGCGTCCCCTCCGCCGTCCCCCCGCTGCCCTCAGTGTCCCCTCCGACGTCCCCCCGCTGCCCCTCAGTTTCCCCTTCGCCGTCCCCCCGCTGCCCCAGTGTCCCCTCTGCCGTCCCCCTGCTGCCCCTCAGTGTCCCTCCACAGTCCCCCTGCTGCCCTCTTCTGTCCCCTCTGCTGCCCCCTGCTGTCCCCAGGCTGCCCCTCCGCCGTCCCCCGACTGTCCTACTGAAGTCCATCAAGTCTCAGAAGGGTGGAGGACGGTCACCTTTCTCTAGCATGATAGGCTGAGTCAGAGGGGGATGGCTCAGAAGTGGTCACTCCAGGCTGCACAGGGACTGCACTGGGAGGGTAGCCCACCGGCCAGAGTCGACGAGCAGGACCACAGGCATCCATCCTGTCCACCCAGCACCTGGCCAAGGGGGGGGAGGAAGGAGAGGACGGTGTTCCCCCGGGGCGGTCACAGCAGCCCCCAGCAAGAGGGCCGGAGGGCAGGGCTGGGAGCAGCAGCTTGTCCCTTCCTGGGGCGTGAAGCGATGTCAGCAGCGGGATCTTGGGAGGGGACGCAGCAGAGAATCCAGAGTCAGAAGGCGGGAGAAGGAGCGGCTCTGTCTATGGCTGGGCGTGCACCCGTCCCAGACCGGCCCGTAGTCCCCCAGGTGGCACACTGTGGCGGAATCCGGCGGGGAGGGCCGAGCAGCGCCTGCGTGTCCCACCCGGTGCAGAGTCTGCAGGCCACAGGCCTCACCGTCTGCGCCGCATCCCACGTCTCTGTCTCCGAAGATGCGGCCTGTGAGTTAGCGCTGTGGATCTGCCCCACGGACCGAGCCCATGCAGGAGGGTGAGACCACAACCGCGACCAGCCCCCGTCACCAGGCTCACCCCAGGAAGGCCCCGTGAGAAGGCCCCGAGGCCCGTGGCTTGGTGGCGTGCGTGGCCCAGAAGCAGGGGGTCTGAGGGACGACGCTGGTCACCAGCAGCCCCGCCTCCCCACTGACGCTGAGGATGGTGGCCAGCTCAGGTCTCGGAAGCACTCCCTCAGGTGCAACACGAGGGAGGAGCCTCTGGGGAAGAGCAGGGACGAGCAGGGACCGAATGTGGCAGAAGAGTCACCCTGGGCAGGAGGGCCAGGCCCCAGCCCTGGCAGAGACGGCGACAAGTGCCTTGATGATCGCCACACGGAGCAAGAAAGCAGGGTGCTGGGGGCACAGGGCCGGGGGGAGGCTCAGGGCTCAGTGGGCGGAAACGAGACACGCGGGGCCTGGGGGAGAGGCATGGACAGAGCCCTTACTGGGGGCTCTGAGCCGGCCGCCATGACTTGTGGGCCTCTAAACGATGCACATGTGCACTCTTCTGTGACCCAGGACACCTCTCGGCCCCAGTCACCGCCCTCTGGGTTTAAGCACCGACCAGACCTCCCCTGGCGCTCCGCTGGTGGGTGGGGGTGTCACAGGCCGGCACTGGGCAGAAAGGGGGACAGATTGGCCTCACAGCCTGGGTCTGATGGAGGACTTCGTGAACACTTTGTCCCCCCCTCCCCGGTACCATCCGTGCCCCGCTTGCCAGGGACCGAGCCATGTCCACAGTGGCCTTCGGTGGCCTCACCACAGCTCTGCATGCCTCATTTCCACAGGAACCATGCAGAAGGCTGCCCTCCATGCCTGGGTCTCAGGGGATCGCCGGGAGCTTGAGGAGCGAGCTGTGCACGAGCTGGAAAGCAGATGCCGGAGTCCTGGAGGTGCCTGGGCCATCACCGGACCACCGCACCCCTGCCCCCCACAGGCTGCGGCCTGCCCTCAGAGGTAGGAGAACATGGGTGGTGGAACGGTTCCTTCCATGTCGCAGCCTGCAGACCCTTGGCTGGTGCAGAGGGTTTGCCGGGCGGGTGCTCTGTAATGCAGAAGGCACCCCAGCGGAACCGAGCCCCCCTACACGGCGGGCCAACACCGTGGGTGCTGGGGCTGAGCAGACTCCGGGGCTCCCACCCACTTGCCCCTTTCTTGTCAGGACCCTGAGCCAACCCAAGAAAGTGCATCCAGAAACAGGGAGGTGAGGAGGGCAGCCGCTGCCGGGGGGCTCCCCCAGGACTGACAGTCACATCAGCCCAGGACTGCTTGGCCTGGCAGGTGCGCAGGCCCCTCTCACAGGGAGGAAGAGGGACGACGGTTATGCTGGAGGCCAGGCTGGTGGAGAGAGAGGCCTGGTGCCCTGCCAGCTTCCTCACTGCCCTGGGCGGAGAATCCCCACGTATCTGCCCACCGACGCTGCCGACACAGCAATCCCACCCTAAACCCGTAGACACCTTCCTTCTCTCCAGATGGACAGTCCACACCCACTGCTCTCTCCTCGAACCCAGTCAATACCCTCAGACCCCGCCCGCAGGTGTCCAGCCCTCGTCCGTCTGTGGGACCGCACCAGGACGCTAAGACGCGCACACGCAGCGTGACCGCCACGGAGCAGCTTTCTCCAGCTGAGCAGACGGCGTCACGACCTACCCACTGGCTCAGGCCACACTGCCCCCCACCCGGCTACCTCCAGCAAGGCCACCAGCAAGCCAAGCCAGAAATGCCTTGCAAACCAGGCACTCCCGTACTTCTCTCTGCCCACAGTGCCCTCCCCAACCGGGGCCACGGCAACAGCATCTGGAGACTTCCCTGCTGCCACAGAACGTCCACGGGCCCCACAGTGCCACCCCACAGACAACACGGTCTCGTACAAACCAAACTCAGATCCCAGTTATTCCCCAGATGAACACCTTCCGACAACTTCCCACTGTGCTTACACATAAAACCCAAAGTCGCCACTTGGACTCCCCAAGGCCACCGTGGTCTGACCCTCCCTCCACAGCCGTCCCCTGTGCCTGCCCTGCCCTGCCCCGGCTGTGCCACTCAGGGGCAAATGTAGGTGCTCCCTGTCTGCAATGTTCTGGAATGTTCTTCCCCTGCTCTTCACAGGGTTGACTCTGACCTATCATCCAGACCTCAGCAGAGATAACCTCTTCCCACAAAGACGCTGCCCTAAGAGTCGTCTGGAGAAGTGACGACCCCCCCCCCCCCCATCACATCACCGTATCTTAATTCCGTCTGGTACTTGCTGTCTGGCGTTTTCTTACTTATTTACTGGTTTACTGTGTGTCTCTTCCCACGGGAACACAAACGCCTCGAGAATACGAGTCATGTCTGTCTTCTGACAATTACCTTGATCGCTGAGGGAGGGAGCCCCATGGCCCTGAACACTGTCATGTGTGCTGGGCTCTCGGACACAGAGAGCAGGGAGATGAGAAGTGACCTGGGGCCAGTCCTCCAGCCTCCGAGCCGGGTTCCCTCTCCTATAGCGCGAGGCCCACCTGAGTTGATGTGCGGGTTTAGTGCGCTAGCTTCTGTTTGGGACAGGACGTGCCATGGGCGCTTAGCACGTGGAAGCGGGTTCTGGAGTCAGTCCTGGCCCAGAGCTGCCGGGCTCCTTCGGGCTGAGCTCGTCACCCGGGCGGGACGGGGGACTCGCCCAAGTACACCCGCTGTGGTCACCAGACCCATTCACAAGGCAGGGCAGGCAGAGCAGGGCTCGCAGAAGGAGGCCCCGCGCACACCAGCGAGCCCCAGATGCAACCTCGGTGCCCGCTGCCCTGCCCCAAGCCGCCATCTCCAGCCCCGCGCAGAAGCGTCCCGAGACCGTTCCAAGTACCAGCCCAGGAGCCAACAGGCAGCCGTGACTTCAAGCTAAAAATTATCAATACAGAAACATTTAAAACATTTTTGGTCTAATTATTATTCCCTAATGACTTAAGGGATAAATATAACAATCCCATTTTGACAGTTGGTGAAATTAAGTTTAGAAGAAACTCTGCACGATTATCATCCAAGCAGCATAGCAGGCGCATCAGGCCGGACAAGACTCGGGGCTCGGGCTGTGCTCCTCACCCGAGGCGGCCGAGACCGGACGGCCCCTCGCCGGCCCCAGCCCGGCCCGTTTCGATTCCGCTCCACGGCTGCTGACGCCCGGGCCTCGACCGCCGCCGGCGGGCTCCTTACTGCGTCCGGGGCATCTCCAGCAGCTGGTCAGGTGTGCGGAGAGGCGCCCCGCTCCAGAGACGCCACTGAGGCTGAGCCGTGCGCGAGAAGACACGGGACACAGAGGCCAGCGGCCAGAAAGCTCTGGGGCGGAGGGGTGTCCATCCCGTCCCGACACAGCCCAGGGAGAAACCCTCCCGCCGGCCTGGGCAGCGGTGCAGCCTCATGCAACACCGAGCACGGCGGTGGCCGCCCCGCAGCCCCCGAGTCCCCCGACTGCCAGGCACAGGCCCGGCGCGGGTCCCCCTTGAGGCCCGTGTGCACTCGGGGACTGCACGTGAGGCCACCCGAAGGGCACGTCCTGGTGGAAATTTCGTATTTACAGCAGTGACCCTCAACCGCTCCGTCAGCCAGGTAAGGCACGCGCATGACCGAGATGACAGACACGGGCCTCGCTTGTCCTCAGGGAGCCCACACTGAGTCGCTCCACAGACGTGTGTGTCCCAGACGCCGCAGCACGAAGAGCTATGATGTCGGGGGGCCACAGGATGATGGAGAAACACAAGGCAAGGAGAGGGGGCCGGGGGCGCGCCGGGGGGCAGGGGCGACAGCAGAAGACATACCTGAGTGAAGGGAGGAGGCAAACCCCACACACGTGGGGGAAGAGCCTCCGGGCTGACACAGCAGGTGCAGAGGCCTCCGGTCTTCCTGCTTCTGCGTGGCCCCGACTCCGTTCTTCAGGGCGGCTTTGCATCCGGGTGGATGGGTGCCGAGTACACAGGGGCCCATCCACAGGGCAGAAGGCAACCCGAATCCGCCCGGGGCCATGGAGGGGGACCGCCTGACGGCCGCGAACACACAGCCTCTGCACGGCTGAAACGCTCCACGTGCGGCTGGCGACCACGTCCCCACCTGTCACGATGGGTTCAGTTTACGCCACGTAAAGAATACTTCAATTAATGTACTGATGTACCTTATGTATTTAGTGCTTTGGTAGGGTTGATTTTTATGCGAATTGGTTAGACCTGGTCGTGTGCCCCTGCCAAACCTTCCAGTGCTCCCATTTCGACGTGACCATGGAAAAGCCAACTGCCGCCGAGTCACTACATGTCGTGAGAATAAAAAGTTTTAGTATTTATGAAGTTGTGCTTATGATTATTTTTATTCTTATGTGACCTTCTCCAGGAACTGACTGCTTTTTTCTTCCTCCACCCACTTGGGTTTCCTGCAGTCTCTGGCAGCACCTCCCTGATCCGTTCACTTTTCTCCATGCAGACATCCCTCTGGCATCTCACCCATCCTGCTCCGTCCAGGACTGATGCTGCCCGAGCCCTCATTTGGGGGCTTACTGGTTCGTGTTACTGGAGCACATCCCTCCATCGCTTTTTGAGAACAAGTATGTGGGTCACACATTCTTTGAGACCCTACCTTTCTGAACAAGTCCTAATTTTACCTTTATTCCAGAGTAATTTAAGAATAGATGTGGGTTTGGACATGATGTTATGCAAAATTCAACGATACTCCCCAATCCCATACCCATTAATGTGGATTTTCTCTCTGAGGCTGTAGCAAATATTCTAAAATATTTCCATACTTTGTCTTGGCATAGGTTTTCATTTCCCATTTATTAACTTAGGTACTTGTCGACTGCTTTCAATCTGAAAACTCACATCCTTCCCTTCTAGGAGACTTGTGTCCTTGCTCGGTATTTCCTCCCCCGTGCTAACCTGCACTCTTCCTGAACACGCACGCTGCCCACGGGAGCTGATCCTTTCATTTTACCTTTTCTCTTCTCTACAATAATTCTACTACAAAATATTTCGACTGACACATCCTCTCCCCAAAAAGCAATAATAAAACTTGACAAAATTGTCAAAAACCACCATCTTAGGGTTCTGGAGGTTGACCAGAAGCATACAGCACGACGCCCGGCCCCTTCGGATGACAGCCGCAGCAGGTGGGCAAAGCCCTGAAAACCAGCAGCTTTGGGGCAGATGGTGGAGGAGCCTCACGAGCCCATGTGGTCAGAACCAGCCTGTGCCTAGGAGACCAGCGGAGGGGAGGGGGGCTCAGCCGCCTGAGGACACGATGCAGCTCTCACACCTCCTGCTCTACAGGGAAATGCCTATTCCCAGCTCCTACCCAACCTTCTGGCAGGTTGTTTCCTTTTCTCGTTGATTTTCAGTTTTTATTTTGCTTTTCTTTTTGCTTGTTTTTAAAAATCATTCTAGATCTCAATCCAGCAGCCGAAGAACATTTTGGTAAAGGGCGAGAATAAATGCTTGAGGCTTTGCAAGCTTACAGTCTCTGCGCTTCTACTGCTCAGCAGCGGAGACAGTGTGTGAATGGGTGAGACTGTTTTCCAATAAAACTTTATTTGTAGACATTGAAATTTGAATTTCATATAATTTTCACGTGTCATAAAATAATATTCTTTTGAAAAATTACCCCCTAACCATTAAAAAATGTAAAAACCATTCTTAGAACTTTCTACTCCGGGAAGATGGTGTAAATGGACCTTTTCCTATTCCTTCTGCTAAAAACCTGGATATTAAATATAAACCAAACATAAAACAACTATGACCTTGGGGTGGACCAAGAGACACCATGGTGATGAATTCCCTGGGTTTTCTTCTCGCCTCCTCTATCCCCGACTTAGAATTGAAGAACCCACAAGCACCAACAGGCACAGACGAAAAAAAAAAAAAAAAGCCCCAACAAAAGCCTGCTCTCTCCAGCCAAAGGACTGGAAATAGGGGCAGCCTCACATGGCAGAAAACTTTTTTTAAAAAAGATTTATTTATTTATTAGAGGGGGAAGGGCCAGAGGGAGAAGGAGAGAATCTAAGCAGACTCCGTACTGAGGATGGAGCCCAATGTGGGGCTCGATCCCACGACCCTGAGATCATGACCTGAGCTGAAATCAAGAGTCGGATGCTTTACCGACTTGAGCCACCCAGGTGCCCCCTGACAAACATTTTAAAGCAGGCATGATAAAATACTTCAACAAACAATTACAAATACTCTTAAAACAAATGAAAATACAAAACCCTCAGGGAAGAAACAAAGTCTCAGGGAAAAAAAGGTATAAAAAATGGGAAAATTGGAATTGAAAAATACAGTAACTGAAATTTTTTTAAAATAGATAAACTCAACAACAGAATTGAGGGGACAGGAAATAACCAGTGACTAGAAGAGAGAACACTGAAATTATATAATCTGAAGAGCCGAAAGATTTCTAAAACTACACCTTCAGAAAACTGTGTGAACCCAGAGCGGCATAAATTCAAAGAAATCCATGCCAAAACACATCATCATTAAACTTCTGAAAACCAAGGACCAAGAAAAAGTCTTGAAAGTGAAATGACACCATATATAAGAAAAACGATTTGAATGACAGTGGATTTCTCATCAGAAACCATGGAGGCCGGAAGAAAGTGACATACTATTTCTCAAGTGCTAAAAGAAAAGATCTGTATACATAGTAAAAATATCCTTCAGGAATGAAGGGGAAATTAAGACATTCTCAAATGAAGGAAAAATAAGAATTTGTCACCAGCAGACCTACCCTAAAAAAAAAGGCCAAAGGAAGTTCTCTAAACAAAGAGGAAATGATAAAAGAAGGAACCTTAAAACATCAGGAAATAAGAAAGAACATGGTAAGAAAAAATATGGGTAAATACAATAAGCTTTCCTTCCCTTGAGTTTTCTAAATTATATTTGACAGTTGAAACAAAAACTATAACACTTTCTGTTATGGTTCAGAATGAAGACAGAGGAGATTTTTAAGACAATTACATTATAAGCAGGGAGAGTAAAGGGAAGTATGGTTTCTATACTTCACTCAAGTGAATAAAGTCAACAGATATAGACTATGATAAGTATAAATAATGTAACATTTTCAGTTTTAAGATTTAAAAACACTACAGATAAATCAAAACTGAATTATAAAAAAAATGTCCACATGATCTATAGGAAAATAGAGAAATAAAAAAACAGGAAACAGAAAATAAAATGCGGACTTGAACTCTAACATATCAATAATTACGTTAAATGTAAATGGTCTAAAAAAAATACCAATTCAAAGACACACATTGTCTGTGTGGATTAAAAAACATGACCCAGGGCGCCTGCATGGCTCAGTTGGTTAAGCGACTGCCTTCGGCTCAGGTCATGATCCTGGAGTCCCGGGATCGAGTCCGGCATTGGGCTCCCTGCTCGGCGGGGAGTCTGCTTCTCCCTCTGACCCTCCTCCCTCTCATGCTCTCTGTCTCTCATTCTTTCTCTCTCAAAGAAATAAATAAAATCTTTTAAAAAATTAAAAAAAAATAATAAAAAACATGACCCAGACTAATTTAAGAAGACTGGCTGAAGCTCTGCCCAAACAATCTGTGGATGGAAAAGCACCACTTGCTACCGGAGAGGATGATGATGATGAAGTTCCAGATCTTGTGGAGAATTTTGATGAAGCTTCCAAGAATGAAGCAAACTGAATTGAGTCAACTTCTGAAGAAGATAAAACTTGAAGAAGTTACTGGAAGCTGCTATTTTATATTATGACTGCTTTTTAAAATTTTGTTCATGAATCTGATAAAATCTAGATCTCTAATATTTTTAAGCCCAAACCCCTTGGACACTGCAGCTCTCTTCAGTTTTTGCTTATACACAATTCATTCTTTGCAGCTAATTAAGCTGAAGAAGCCTGGGAATAAAGTTTGAAACAAGGTTAATAAAGTTCTTTGCCTAGGAAAAAAAAAAAAAAAATGACCCATCTATATGATGTCTACAAAAAGCTCACTTCAAATATAATGATATATTTTAAAGTAAAAAGTAAAAAGATAGGAAAATAAAATAAAATGATAGGAAAAGATATGTCATGCAAACATTAAACAAAGGAAAGAAAACACAGCTATATTAATATCAGATAAAACAGACCTCAAAGTAAAATCACTAAAAAAATCACAGAGAGGGATACTATATAATTATAAAAGATCACTCCACCAAGAACACACAGCAATCCTAAATGTGTACACACCAAACAAGAGAGCTTCAAAACATATGATGCAAAAACTAATCGAATTGAAAGGAGAAATACACAAATCCAGATTTATAACTGCAGATTTCAACAGCCCTCTCTCAACAACCGACAGAACAACTAGACAAAAAATCAGTAAGGATACAGAACTCAACAATACTATTAACCAACATGACCCGATCAACATGTATAGGACACTGACCAACAGCAGAATACATATCTTTTCTTTCTTATTTATTTATTTTTAAAGATTTTATTTATTTGACAGAGACACAGTGAGAGAGGGAACACAAGCAGGGGGAGCGGGAGAGGGAGAAGCAGGCTTCCCGCGGAGCAGGGAGCCCGATGTGGGGCTCGATCCCAGGACCCTGGGACCATGACCTGAGCCGAAGGCAGACGCTTAATGACTGAGCCACCCAGGCACCCCAATACATATCTTTTCAAGTGCCCACAGAACATAAACCAAGAAGGCTAAACCCTGGGCCATGAAATAAGTCTCAATAAATGTAAAAGTATTTCAGTCACATACAGTATGCTGTCTGCCACAATAGAATTAAATCAGAAATCAATAGCAGAAACTATATGGAAATCTCCAAATATTTGGAAACTAAGTAACACACTTCAAAATAACCCACAGAATGAAGAAGTCATAAGGAAAACTAGAAAATATTTTGAACTGAATGAAAATGAAAACACAACACAAAATGAAAAATAATATCAACATGTATGGGATACAGGTAAAGCATCACCTAAAGAGAAATTTATAGCATTAAAAGCCTATATTAGGAAATAAGGAAGCTTAGAAATTAATTACCTCAGCTTTGACCCTAAAGGAGAAACAAAAGAAGAAAAGCAAATGAAACCCAAAGAAAACAGAACAAAGTAAGTAATTAAGAAAAGCAGAGATCGGGGGCCTGGGTGGCTCAGTTGGTTAAGCGACTGCCTTCGGCTCAGGTCATGATCCTGGAGTCCCGGGATCGAGTCCCACATCGGGCTCCCTGCTCAGCAGGGGGTCTGCTTCTCCCTCTGCCCTCTTCCCTCTCGTGCTCTCTGTCTCTCATTCTCTCTCAAATAAATAAATAAAATCTTTAAAAAAAAGAAAAGAAAAGCAGAGATCAATGAAATTGAAAACAGAAAAACAATAGAGAAAAATCAATGAAACAAAGAAATGGCTCTTTGTAAGGATAAACAAAATAAACATCCAGCAAGACTGGATGAAAAGAAAAAGAGAGGACACAAATTATCAATATCAGGAACAACACAGGATGGATGTCACTGCAGACACTGCAGATGCCCGAAGAATAATGAGGGACTACTAAGAACAACTCTATACACAGCTACAAGCACCAATGTTAGACGTGAAGTTAGACAATTTAGCAAGATATACCCCCTCTGCAAGGACTCACAATGGCCACAGCTCACCCAGTCTGAAATCGATCATTAGAACAGCCCCTTAACTATTAAAGAAATTGAACTCATAATTAAAAGCCTTCCAAAAAAGAAATACCCAAGCCCAGATAATTTTACTAGAGAATTCTACTAAACAATCAAAGAAAAATTAACACCAGTTCTACACAGTCTCTTCTCAGTGGAGGAAACATTTCCCAATTCATTTTAGGTAAGTAGTTATCACCGTTAATACTAAAACCAAAGACAGTACAGAACAAAAAAACTACAGACCAATATCCTTCATGAAAAAAATGCAGAAATCCTTAACAAAGTCTTAGAAATTAGAAATCCTTAACCAATAGAATTTAGCAATATATAAAAATAATTATACACCATGACCAAGTGAGGTTTATTTCAGGAATACAAAGCAGGTTCAATATTTGAAAAAGCAATCACTATAATCCACCATATTAACCAGCTAAAGAAGAAAAACCACATGATCATATCACCCAATACAGAAAAAGCATTTGACAAAATTCAACATGTGTTATAGGTTGAATTATGTCCCCCCAAAAGTTGCAGTCTTATGTTGCAGTCTTAACCCCCAGGCACATCAAAATGTGACCTTACTTGGAAACAGGGTCTTGACAGAGGTGATCAAGTTAAAATGAAGCCACTAGGGTGGGTCCTAATCCAATATAACTATGTCCTTATGAAAAAAGGAAATTTGGACGGAGAGACAGAGGGAAGATGACCTGAAGACAAAGAGGATTCCATGTGAAGACACGACTGGAATGATGCCCCATAAGCAAAGAACACTGGAGGCTGCTAACAGGTGGCTGGGAGTCAAGGAGAGGTGAGGAATGACTCCCCCACAGGCTTCAGAGGGAACTTGGACTTGCCGACACCTTGATTTTGGACTTATAGCCTCCAGAACCATGAGATAAATTTCTGTTGTTCTAAGCCATCCAGTTTGTGGTTTGTTTGTTTTTTTAATATTTATTTATTTGAGTGAGAGAGAGATAGAAAGTGCACGCAAGAGAGAGCATGAGCGGGGTGGGGGGGGCAGAGGGAGAAGCAGGCTTCCCACTGAGCAGGGAGCCCAACGTGGGGCTCCATCCCAGGACCCCGGGATCATGACCTGAGGTGAAGGCAGACGCTTAACCGACTGAGCCACCCAGGCGCCCCTTGTGGTGTTTCGTTTTATTTTGTTTTGTCTTAATAGCAGTCCTGAGAAACTAATAAAACACCCATTTATGATTTTAAAAAAAGAAAAAAAACTCTCCGAAAAACAAAAACAGAAAAGAACTTCTGCAACTTGATAAAGAACATCAACAAAAACTACGGATGACGCTATATTTCATTGTGAGAGTGTCCGCCATCCTGAGAGAATAAAGCAAGAACGCCCACGCTCACTGCTCTAATTCAACATAGAGCTGCATGTGTGAGCCAGGAGTAAGGCAAGAAAAATAAGAGAAGGCAGATAGATCAGAAAGGAAAACATAAAACTGGCCCTATTTACAAATGATGTGATTGTCAACATAGAAAAACTGACACACAGGGGCACCTGGGTGGCACGGTCGGTTGAGCGTCCAACTCTTGATTTCCGCTCAAGTTGTGATCACAGGGTCATGAGGTCAAGCCTCATGCTGGGCTCTGTGCTCAGTGGGGAGTCTGCTTCTCTCCTTCTCCCTCTGCCCCTCATGCCCCCCCCAAATAAATAAATCTTAAAAAAAAAAAGAAGAAAAGGAAAGAAAAACTGACATACAGGTTTAAAACAATTCATTTCAAAATCCCAGCCACATTTTTGTAGGCATAGGACAGGTTATTCCAAAAATTTATAAGCATAGGCAAAGGAACTAGAACAGCTAAAACAATTTTGAAAAAGAAAAATAAAGTGTGAGGAATTAGTCTTCCCAATTCCAATATTTATCAAACAACCACAGCAACCAAGACTCTGTGATTTTGCTGAAGGTACAGATCCATAGACCAGTGCAACGAACTGAGAATCCAGAAACAAATCTACACAAATATGCCCAATGGATTCTTGATAAAGCCGTGAAAGCAATTTAATGGAGGAAATACAATCTTTTCAACAAATGGTGCTAGAGCAATTGGACATCTATAGGCCAAAGAAAGAAAGAGGGGAAGGAAGGAAGGAAGGAAGGAAGGAAGGAAGGAAGGAAGGAAGGAAGGAACTCACCCTAGGTTTCACAGCTTATACAAAAATTAACTCAAAATGGATTGTGGGCTTAAAAAATGTAAAACAATATAGCTTTTAGAAAAAAATAACAGATGGGCGCCTGGGTGGCTCAGTTGGTTAAGCGACTGCCTTCAGCTCAGGTCATGATCCCAGGGTCCTGGGATCGAGCCCCGCATCGGGCTCCCTGCTCTGCGGGGAGCCTGCTTCTCCCTCTCCCACTCCCCCTGCTTGTGTTCCCTCTCTCGCTGTGTCTCTCTCTGTCAAATAAATAAATAAAATCTTTAAAAAAAAAAAGAAAAGAAAAAAATAACAGAATCTTAGGGATCGAGGGCTGGCCAAAAAAATCTTAGTCTTGACAATGAAAGCACCATTCATAATAGGAAAAACTGATAAACTGGACTTTATTAAAATTAAAAACTTCTGTCTGTAAAAGAAACAAACCCTGTTAAGAGGACGAAAAATGAGCTACAGAGTGGGAGAAAAATATCTGCAAACCACATATCCAACAAAGAACTAGTATCCAGAATATATAAAGAGCTCTCAAAACTCAACAACAACAGAAAACAATCCAATTAGAAGGTGGGCGAAAGAAACAAAGAGCTACTTTGTTGAAGAGGACAGCCAGTACAGATGGCAAATAAGCACAGGAAAAGACGTGCAGCAGCATTAGCGTCAGGGAAATGCGGATGAAAGCACAACACGATATCACTACACACCAGTAAAACACAGTGACAACACCAATGCTGGAAGACGCAGCCCTCAGATGTTCCCAGCAGGGATGGAAAACCCCGAAAACAGTTCGGCTGTTTCTTAAAAAAGTACACCTGCAACGACCATCCACTCAGCAACTACAGTTCCAGGCACTGATAGCACGGAAACAGACGCTCCGTGAATGTTCATAGCAACTGTATTTTTAATAGCCCAAAACTGGAAACCCTCCAGACATCCCTCGGCAGGGGCATGGCCACAAACTGCGGTCCGCCCCTACCGGGGACTGCGACTCGGCATTCAGCAGGAATAATCGTTGCTTTTGCAACAACTGGGATGACTCTCCAAAAAATGCTGCTGAGTGAAAAGAGCCAATCCCGAAAGGTTACATACCGTATTATGTCACTGACATAACATTCTTGATGTCACAATATTATACAAATGGAGAACGGATTAGTTGTTGCCAGGGGTCAGGGTGGGGAAGGGGACCGGAGGGAAGAGGGTGTGTGTATAGAGAGTAACCTCAGCAGGAGGCTTCATCTTCACTGCATCCGGTGGTGATACTGTTTCTCAAGATGTTACCACTGAGGGGCGCCTGGGTGGCTCAGTTTGTTGGGCGGCTGCCTTCGGCTCGGGTCATGATCCCGGAGTCCCGGAATCGAGTCCCGCATCAGGCTCCCTGCTCGGTGGGGAGTCTGCTTCTCCCTCTGACCCTACCCCCTCTTGTGCTCTCTCTTTCACTCTCTCTCTCTCTCAAAAAAAAAAAAAAAAAGATGTTACCGCTGGAAGAAACTCTTGGGAAAGAGTACACTGGATCTCTCTGTACTGTTTCTTATAACTGTATGTCAATCTACAATTATCTCCCGCCCCCCCCAAAAAAAGTTTACCCAAAAGAAAAAAAAGCCTTCTTAGCTTGCTGGCCATATGAGAACAGGCAGTGGGCTCGACTTGAACCACCAGCCAGCGTTCGCAGACCTCCTTCCCCATCTTCTGTTGGTTATATCATTGTGAATGTGTGCTCCCAGCTTTGGGCTTGAATTTATCTGTCTTCATATTATCTTTCAAATGATAAGCTCTTAATTTTAATTCATGCATCTTTTCTTTTTCAATGAACTCTTTATGCCTTAACAAATCTCATCCTACTATGAGGCCACAGATTTCTTCTACATCATTTTCTAAAAGTTTTAGAGTTTTGTCTTTCATATTAAGTCTCTAGTCAATCTAGCTTATGTTTGTGCCAAAAGTAAAGTAGGATATAATTTCTTATTTTTCTACTTGAATATGCAATTGTCCCAGTTCAATAACTGACGTATTCCCCCATTCACCGGAGACTTACAACTCCTCAAGAGTAAAAAGTAGTTTGCATTTGTATGAGCCCCTTCTGGGCTCTCTACTGTATTTTATTGGTCCAATTGTCTATTCTAGGCTAATACCACGTCTTCTTGTAGGGCAAGGCCTCCCATCTTCCTTTTCAGGAAGAAGTGTCCTTTTTTTTTTTTTTTTTTTAAGATTTGAGAGTGAGAGAGCAAGAGAGCACGAGCAGGGTGAGGGGCAGAGGGAGAAGCAGACGCCCTGCTAAGCAGGGAGCCCCAATGCCAGGTTCGATCCCAGGACCCTGAGATCATGACCTGAGCCAAGAAGGCAGAGGCTTAACTGACTGAGCCACCCAGGTGCCCCTCATATTGGTTTTGAAAATAATACACTGTAAGAAATATGTATATTTCTTCTGAGTTTTCAAACTTACTATGTTGTATTACATTTTACCTGCTGGATCTACAGTTAGGATCTCTTTTTTTGTCCTTTTTTTCTTGATTAGTCACACAGTTTTTTCTATTTCATTCATCTCTTTAAAGAATGAAGCTGTGGCTTTATTGATCTCTTGTATTGTAGCTTTGTTTCTCATGCTTCCCCCCACTCCCCCGACTTTGTGGAGGTATAAATAGCATATGACTACAGTTCTATGTAGAAATTTTTAAATTTTAGAAAAACTTTGCTTTTAAGATTTGAGCCTGTTCTCTACTTGAGTTTATTTTTACTTTTTTTTTTTAAGACTTTATGTATTTATTTGACAGTGAGAGCGACAGCGAGAGGGAACACAAGCAGGGGGAGTGGGAGAGGGAGAAGCATGCTCCCCGCTGAGCAGGGAGCCCGATGCGGGGCTCGATCCCAGGACCCCGGGACCATGACCTGAGCCAAAGGCAGATGCTTAACAACTGAGCCACTCAGGCGCCCTGGGTTTATTTTTGCTTTTTAACTACTTCTTTAGTCCACTCTTAGCTTCTGAACTTTCAGCCTGTCTCTGCGCACCCAAGCATTCAGTGCCGGGCACGTCCCTGGCAGTCCTGCTCAGACCCTGACCCACAACCCCAGAAGGCAAGGATTCTCCTTGTTGCTCAGTTCTCAGTTTTACATTTCTGTCGTGATTTCTTCTTTGACCCATGTGTTGTTGACTTAGGGATGTGTTTTTCCAAATGTATGGTGATTTGTGTTCATCTTGCGATTACTTAACTTCTCACGTCAAGGCATCTGGAGTGGTCCTGGGAAATCACGTCCGTCCCCCACGGGAGCCAGGCCAGCCCCACGACCCTGGTGCCTGGTGCCCGACTCCAGCATGTTAGAACCTACTCTCCCACTCCAAACCTGGACACGATGTAGGAAGTATCCATCTCTGGCACAGGCTGACCACAGCGCGCAGAGAGGGCAACGTGTCGAGGAAAGGGAAATGCGCTAGGGGAGCACCTCATTCAGGCTGGCCTGTTGCCTGGGGGCACTTTTCCAAACCACAGAAAAGGGAAGCAGAGTGAGCAGCTAGTGGCCGTCTCTCTGGGCAGAAGAGACAGACATAAGGGCTTGGATGCCAGGAATCTGTGGGACGGTACCAGACAGGAAGGAGCCACAGAAAGTCCCAGAAGTCTAGGGGCTCACCTCAGGTCCTTGGCCGAACCCCGAACGGTCCCTGTCCAGGGCACGTCCTGAGAGGTCCTGCAGGGGAGGGCCGCTGTTGTGCTGGGGACACAATGCAGTTCCAACCCAGCCAGAGTGCGGAGACCTTGGTAAGCACCCCGAGATCCTCCCCTGAGAGCCTAGAAGCCCAAGCCAGTTCAGTGTGGACGAGCGGGCAAGCCATGGCCAGGCACAGGCCAAGACCACGTGGCAAGGCCGTGTGAATGTCTTCAGGAGCTCAGAGGGCAGCTTCGGACGAGGCAGAGGCCTGGCTTTTGCAAGACAGGCCCTAGTGAGATAAAGGAGTTAAGGGCGTTTGAACTAAGGCGGTTACAACGACAGCACCCAAGCTAACAAGCTCCTGACCAGCTCTTCTGACGCTGTTCCAGTCTGAGAGGGAGAGGACTGCCGAGCGCGGGGTGGGGGTGAGGGTGGGGGGCATCCCCGCCAGCGACGGGGGCTGAGACACAGCCGGGGGACGGGAGGCTGGCCCCGGGGAAGGCAGCGTGGTGAAGGGGACAGTGGTCTACAAGGCAAGGGCGGGCCATCCACAGGAACACTGAATGTGAGCGGCCACGGGCGAGAGCCACAGGGAGGCCGAAGTGGAGGGCGTCAGGGAAAGAGGCGGCACACGGAGAGGCAGCAGCTACGGCCAGACGGGCCGGGAGGGAGCACCAGAATTTAAAGAGAAAGGGAGGAAAACAGTTTGGAAGTCGCCGGGAGCCCCGGCTGACAGTCGTCCCGTGGGGCTTCCCAGCGGCCCCTCGGCGCCGGCCCGCGCACTCTCCCCGGCCTGGCCAACAGGCCCCACGATCGGCAACCGGGCGCCTATTTGTAAAGCTCCTTCTTCCAGTCTCCTTGCATTTAAGACCACGAGTCGCAGCTCCCCCAGCAGCACAGCGGCCCCCGCTCCTGAGAGCATCTTTCGCCAGGACAGAGGCCCTTGCCTCCGCCCCCGCCTTCTTCCTGCCTGGACCCTGAGACCCTCCTGGAGGCCCCCCACCAGCCTTGTACTCCCTACCTCCTCATCTCCGCCGCTGCAGACCGCAGACCGCTAAGGGGTTTAGGTCACCCTGCGATTTCCCTGCAGACCAGCCCAGCCGGGCCCCAACAGTCCCCGCTCTCGGGGTCCTCTGCTCTCGAGGTCCTCCGCTGCCGGTTCACCTCCACCTGCTGCGAACAGGCCCACCCCACCTGAGGGGAGCTGCCGGGGCTTGTCGGGGGCGCTCCCGGGCTCTGAACGCAGAGGCAGCCCCCCCCACCCCGCACACACCCCACTTCCCACACCTCCTGTTCCGGCACTATGGGTCTTCCTGCTGGGAAAGACCAGATTTAACTCACACCAGCAGCCAGGGTGAGGCCACTCAATTAGTGCTTGCTACATTAAACAAGTAAAAACCTGATTTCAACAGCCCACGGTGAAAAAGCCCCAGCCAACTGCCCAATGGCACTTCTTGTCCTTGCCCAGAAGTCAGGCTTCCCTTTATGGGAAAATTCCGTTTTCTGTACCCGACCTGGTTCCTGACTGCGAAAGGTCATCCAAGCTCCCTCATTCCCACCCGAGCCACTGCTTCTCCACGCGGGACCAGACTTTGCAGGGATGAAAGAGCAGAAGACAGAGTCCACCAAGCTCTGAAGAGCAAGCCCACAGCACAGAGAGGCCATAAGACCTACCGGCGGCTCCCAGGGCCTCTCGGCCACGTCGGTGGTCCTCCTGGGAGAGCTCTGGTTTGAATTCACATCAGCGTCTGTCTCTGGAAGGGCTCCCTGTTCAGCTCCTAGACAGCGAGTGCCACTTTCTGTGGGGGCCCAGGTCCACAAATGCAAAGCTCCGAGGGAAGGGGGAGGCCAGCTCCGAGCTCTGGGAAGAACAGAGCCGCAGGGGGGCACCGGCCAGGGCTGCAGCCACGGGCTCACCCCTGCGCCCCCTTCGGTGGCGGCGGCAGAGGGGGCCGTCCAGGGACAGGAGCGAGCCGCAGTGACGTCCAGATCCCAGCCGCCCTGGGCCACTGGGGATCAGGAGACAGGCCCTGACCCTGTCGCGGATCCCATGTGGCTACGGCTCTGGCCTTCTTTCATACCACTCTCCCCAAAAGTTCAAAGCCCTTTTACTGCTCTGAAAATGAGAAAGGGAAACCGTGAACGGGTACAATTTTCAGGGGCAACCAAGGCTGAGGGAGGTCCTGGCAGAAAACAGAGCAAGGACTTCCCCAAAAATAAACCCAGAAAGGTCTCTGGACTTCTGAACCGAGGCTGTGCAGACCAGAGAGCCTTAGCTGCCGAGGAAAGGGGGCTTCCCAAGGACCCCCTGCCAAGTTGCAGTGGGTGCGGCTGTGGGACGGGCTGAGCTGGCCTGCAGCATCAGCATATCGGCAAAATGGACAAAGGGGGCAGGAGGTGCTTCCCGGGGAAAGAAGGGAAGAGCGGCAGGGCCGACGGCAGCTGCTCTGGAGTTTGTGGAGGGGGCTGAAGTCCTTCAAAAGGCCCCGAAATGCCTCCTGCCGCGGCAGGGGGTTAAAAGAGAAAAAGACAAAACTTACAACCAGTTCCCAGGGTTTCAGATCCTCAGCCAGCTAATCTGTAATCAACTGGACACGCGCTTAATAAGAATTTACGTGTGCAAGGTGTGGCAACACAGACCCACGAGAGAACCGAGCCCGGCCTTCCCTGGGGGGCTCAGGCATCCGGGGGGGCCGCAGACAGGACACGCAGGCCACCGCAGGGCTGACGGGCTGGGAGGAGGCAGTGCGCCAGGCTGACCCAGATTTGGAGGGAGAGGAGGTGGTCAGGACAGGCTCCCAGGAGGAGGCGGCTTGTAATGTAGGAGGAACGCAGGCTGCGTCCCTTTCATCTCTCCGTGGGTGGGAGGCTGGCTCTAACCTGAGTCCACTGCGGCCTTCCCTCAGCTGCCTCCCTGCACACACGCAGGCCTTCCGCCCAGTGTCCCCTGGGCCTGGGGACACACCAGGCGGTCTCCTATGCTCCGGCGGGAAGAGGTGAAGAGAGGGGAGGAAAGGACGCAGGACGCTGCCTCCAGCCAGGCTGCCCTCCCCACATCCCCGTGACGCCCCTCACCACTTGCCGCTCGCAGCGGGCCTGGCCTCCGCTGCCCAGGGCACTGGCCACCTGCCCGCTGGACTCTCCCCGGCTGCCCCCAGGCTGCCTGCGTCCCCGGGCACCCGGTCCCCCCGCTTCCCACTCCGCACACACCGCCCTCCCTGCTTTGACATAATGTCTACACCGCCCTGATGCCCTTTGAGGCTACACCCTATTTTTCCTCTTTTGTGCCAAACTTGCAGAAAGGGCTGTCTCCGCCTGGCGGCCCGTTTCCTCTCGGTCCACTCCCTCCGGAGTCTGGCTTCTGTTCCTGCCCTCCCAAAAAGTCTTCCCAGAAGGTCAAAGGTCAGAGGCTTTTCCTGGACCTCCTCTCAGCTCCTACCACTTCTACCTCCCTTAGCTTCCGACCAGCACATTACAGTTGTAGATTTCCCCACCATGATGAAAACCAATTTTCCCTAGAAAATTCCATTTTGGAAAAATGTATATTTACACCATCTTCTTTTAAAAGCAACTTTTACCAATCTAAACTCACTTTGCTGGCTTTAGAAAATAGAAACGCATGATGTAGAACTCATTTTTCTCAGTCTTCATGTTTATATTAAGTTTAAATTCAAATTTTCTAATGTGCTTTACTTTTAAATATTTAATGTTTATTACACACGAATTTACAAGATGCCGAGCAACAAGCAACTTGTGAGAGCAAGCAATATGTGCCTAGCGTTCACAATTTATAAAACATGTTCACATCCACTATGCCATTTGATCTTTAAAACCACCTGTGTGTCGGGGCGCCTGGGTGGCTCAGTCGTTAAGCGTCTGCCTTCGGCTCAGGTCATGATCCCGGGGTCCTGGGATCGAGCCCCTCATCGGGCTCCCTGCTTGGCGGGGAGCCTGCTTCTCCCTCTCCCACTCCCCTGCTTGCGTTCCCTCTCTCGCTGTGTCTCTCTCTGTCAAATAAATAAATAAAAAATCTTTAAAAAAAAAAAAAAACCACCTGTGTGGTGCACATTATTATTGTCCTTTCCCAGAAGCATAAAGACCAGAGAGGTTAAGTGACTTCTCTCAGATTCCATAGCAAATTTAGAGCAGGATTTGAAAGCAGAGCTCCTAACTTCAAATCCTACACTCTTTTCGCTGTATCATGCAAAATCACAGCTTTCTTTTGTTCAGGTTTTACCATTATTAAATAAAATAGGAAACTAATATTTTTATTTCTTCTATAGCAAGTTGTCAGGAAACCACAGCCTTGGGCCAAATCCTACCCACCACCTTTTCATAATAAAGTTTTATTGAATCAGAGTCACATGCATTCGCTTACTTACTGTCTATGGTAAGTGGTACAGCGTCAGATGCAAGTGTTTGCAAGAGACCTACGGCCTGCAAAGCACAAAATATTTACCATCTGACCCTTCACGGAAAAAGTTTGTCAGACCTTGTTCTGTAGCCACGGTTCTCACTCCTGACTACAAATGAGATTCAGCTAAAGAGCTACTTTTTCTTTCCTTTTCAAACTACCAGTGCAATGGCTGGCCCGTCTCTGGGGCTGGTCTTGAAGGATCAATATTTTTTAAAAGCTCCCCAGATGATTTTACTTTATTTATTTATTTATTTATTTTTAAAGATTTTATTTATTTGACAGAGAGAGACACAGCGAGAGAGGGAACACAAGCAGGGGGAGAAGCAGGCTTCCCGCTGAGCAGGGAGCCCGATGCGGGGCTCGATCCCAGGACCCTGGGACCATGACCTGAGCCGAAGGCAAACGTGTAACGACTGAGCCACCCAGGTGCCCCTCCCCAGATGATTTTAATATGCAGCCAAGGTCAAATGCTACTGTTCCATGGTATCATGTAGATTCAGGAAACACTGGTTTCCAGGAAATGTGCTTGAGGGAGGGAGGAGAGAAGAACCACCATCTACACACCCCCCCAAAAGAAACCCCGCCAACATCTCTCCATCTGTGGGACTCCAGCCAATGTTGTCGGTGAGGTCAGCCTATCAGCAGATGCTGTTCACATTGACAGGAACACTAGGAACTCCTAAAATCAGAAGGCATGCCCCAACTGTGATATTTTTTCTACCCTGCAGTTTATTTAAAAAAATTTGGGGCACCTGGGTGACTCAGTCAGTTGGACGTCTGCCTTCGGCTCAGGTCGTGATCCCAGGGTCCTTGAATCGAGTTTCACATCAGGCTCTCTGCTCCATGGGGAGCCTGCTTCTCCCTCTGCCTCTCCCCCTGCTTGTGCTCTCTCTCTGTCAAATAAATAAGTTAAAAATCTTTAAAAAAATTTTTTTAAATAAAATATTTTTGATTGAGGGGCACCTGGGTGACTCAGTCAATTAAGCGTCCCTCTTGATTTCAGCTCAGGTCGTGATCTCAGGGTCATGAGATTGAGCACCGTATCAGGCTCCGAGCTCAGTGGGGAATCTGCTTGGGATTCTCTCCCTCTGTCCCTCTCTCCACTCATGCATGAGCGCATGCTCTCTCTCTCTCCAATAAAAATAAATAAGATCTTTAAAAAAATGTTGATTGAGTAAGCGCAGTGAATTGTGCAAGACTGTTGAATCTCAGATCTGTACCTCTGAAACAAATAATGCAATATGTGTTAAGAAAAAAAAAAAAGAAGAAGATAGCAGGAGGGGAAGAATGAAGGGGGGGAATCGGAGGGGGAGACGAACCATGAAAGACGATGGATTCTGAAAAACAAACTGAGGGTTCTGGGGTGGTGGGAGGATGGGTTAGCCTGGTGATGGGTATTGAGGAGGGCACGTTCTGCATGGAGCACTGGGTGTTATGCACAAACAATGAATCGTGGACCACTACATCAAAACCTAATGATGTAATGTATGGTGATTAACATAACAATAAAAAATTTTTAAAACAAATGTTGAGGGGCGCCTGGGTGGCTCAGATGGTTAAGCGTCTGCCTTCAGCTCATGTGGGATCGAGCCCCACATCGGGCTCCCTGCTCAGCCGGGAGTCTGCTTCTCCCTCTGCCTCTGCCCCTCCACCCTCACTCGTGCTCCTTCTGCTTTCTCTGCTCTGTCTCTCAAATAAATAAAATTTAAAAAAAATTAAAATATTCAGCTAAAAGGATTGAAAACAGATACTCAAACAAATAGTTGTGTGTGAATATTCATAGCAGCATTATTCACAACAGCCAAAAGGTGAAAACAACCCAAATGTCCAACAAAAGATGAATGGATAAACTAAATATGTTATATCCATACTGTGGAGTAGTAGTCATTAAAAGGAACAAAATAGGGGCACCTGGGTGGCTCAGTCGTTAGGCGTCTGCCTTTGGCTCAGGTCGTGATCCCAGGGTCCTGGAATCGAGCCCCGCAATCGGCTCCCTGCTCCGCGGGAGGCCTGCTTCTCCTTCTCCCGCTCCCCCTGCTTGTGTTCTCTCTCTCGCTGTGTCTCTCTCCCTGTCAAATAAATAAATAAAATCTTTAAAAATAATAATAGCAGGTGAAGGGGCACCTGGGTGGCTCAGTCGTTAAGTGTCTGCCTTTGGCTCAGGTCATGATCCCAGGGTCCTGCATTTGAGTCCCACATTGGGCTCCCTGCTCAGCGGGGAGCCTACTTCTCCCTCTCCCTCTGCCTCTCTCCCTGCTCATGCTCTCTCCCTCTCTCTCTCTCTCTCTGTATCTCTGTGTCTCAAATGAATAAATAAAAAAATCTTAAAAAAAATTTTTTAAAAATGTTGATTGATCATAGATTTACAGGAGACTTGGTACATTAAGCTAAAATTGCCTCATGTCCCGTAGGCAACCTTTTACATCTCATTTTAAATAATGAAAATACCTTATTAGAATTTTTTAGTTATGAAAGTACTAAATGTTTATTATAGAAATACAGAAAATATGGTGGCGCCTGGGAGGCTCAGTCAGTTAAGCATCTGACTCTTGATTTCGGCTGGGGTCGTGATCTCGGGATCGTGGGATCCAGCCCCGGGTCATCGGGCTCTGCACTCAGAGGGGAGTCTGCTTAAGATTCTCTGTCTCCGGGGGCGCCTGGGTGGCTCAGTCGTTAAGCGTCTGCCTTCGGCTCAGGTCGTGATCCCAGGGTCCTGGGATCGAGCCCCGCATCGGGCTCCCTGCTCAGCGGGAAGCCTGCTTCTCCCTCTCCCACTCCCCCTGCTTTGTTCCCTCTCTCACTGTGTCTCTCTGTGTCAAATAAATAAATAAATAAAATCTTTAAAAAAACAAAGAAAAAAATAGCCTTAGTACTATTTATATTTTTAAACCTGTTAACATATACTACTTCAATACAAATAAAAATATATTGTAAGCTACCTTAAGATCTTCTTGGAACAGCTATGTATCTCCAATCATTCTTTCTTCCGTAGTATTTTATTTTATAATATTAAGATCTAAGTCCCAGAGTAAACCAGAAATTAATAAAAGGGTAGTTGATAAGGTTGTTGTTAATTATTGAGTATACTGAGAAACATGGATTTCTGGACTTTTTTATCCGATTTGTACTGATAAAAATAAATTATTTTTAAAAAAGTAAATTAGGGGCGCCTGGGTGGCTCAGTCGGTTGAGCGGCTGCCTTCGGCTCAGGTCGTGATCCTGGAGTCCCGGGATCGAGTCCCGCATCGGGCTCCCTGCTCAGCGGGGGGTCTGCTTCTCCCTCTGACCCTCCCCCCTCTCATGCTCTCTGTCTCTCATTCTCTCTCTCTCAAATAAAAAAAAATAAAAAAAATAAATAAAAAATAAATAAAAAGAAAAAACTACGGGACACCTGGGTGGCTCAGTCGGTTAAGCATTTGCCTTTGACTCGGGTCATGATCCTGGAGTCCCAGGATCGAGTCCCGCATCGGGCTCCCTGCTCGGCGGGGAGTCTGTTTCTCCCTCTGACCCTCCTCCCTCTCATGCTCTCTGTCTCTCATTCTCTCTCTCAAATAAATAAATAAATAAAAAATAAATAAAATAAATAAAATAAAAAAGTAAATTATATTAGGGGCGCCTGGGTGGCTCAGTCATTGGGCGTCTGCCTTCGGCTCGGGTCACGATCCCGGGGTCCCGGGATCGAGCCCCGCGTCGGGCTCCCGGCTCCGCGGGGGGCCTGCTTCTCCCTCTCCCTCCGCCTGCCGCTCCCCCTGCTCGTGCTCTCTCTCTGTCTCTCTGTCTCTCTGTCTCTCTCTCCGTCTCTGTCTGTCAAAGAAGTAAATAAATAAAACCTTTAGAATTAAAAAAGAAAGAAAACGCGAATCAGCCGCGGGATCCCACTTCGTATTCAGCAGGGGGCTGTGATGAAGAGACGGCTCGGGTCCTGGTGAGGGGTGGAGAAACCGAGCCCCGCGGGCTGCGGACTCGCCAAAGAGGCGGGTTACGTGGGACCGCGAGGCCGCGTCTCGGTGCGCGCTCCGCCGGCAATCGCACACCCCGCTCGGGGCCACGCCGGGCCCAAGAGCCAGGAAACGGGAACGACACGGACGCCGTGAAGTGACGGACGGACGGACGCACTGCGGTGTTCCCTCCCCGTGCGGTTCCACGAGGAAGGCCCGCGGTGCGGGACATGCCATGCCCGAGCCCGAGAACGCTCCGCGACGGAAGGGCAGGAAACGCCGCAAGCTGATCTCGCGTCTGAAGTCCTGGAGCCGCGAGCGCCCAGACGGGAGCGCCCAGACGGGAGCGCCCAGACGGGAGCGCCCACACGGGAGCGCCCACACGGGAGCGCACAGACGGGAGCGCCCACACGGGAGCGCCCACACGGGAGCGCACAGACGGGAGCGCCCAGACGGGAGCGCCGAGACGGGAGCGCCCACACGGGAGCGCCCACACGGGAGCGCCCACACGGGAGCGCACAGACGGGAGCGCACAGACGGGAGCGCCCACACGGGAGCGCACAGACGGGAGCGCCCAGACGGGAGCGCCGAGACGGGAGCGCCCAGACGGGAGCGCAGAGACGGGAGCACCCACACGGGAGCGCCCACACGGGAGCGCCCAGACGGGAGCGCCCACACGGGAGCGCCCACACGGGAGCGCCCAGACGGGAGCGCCCAGACGGGAGCGCAGAGACGGGAGCGCCCACACGGGAGCGCACAGACGGGAGCGCCCACACGGGAGCGCACAGACGGGAGCGCACAGACGGGAGCGCCCACACGGGAGCGCACAGACGGGAGCGCCCACACGGGAGCGCACAGACGGGAGCGCCCACACGGGAGCGCACAGACGGGAGCGCACAGACGGGAGCGCCCACACGGGAGCGCACAGACGGGAGCGCCCACACGGGAGCGCCCACACGGGAGCGCACAGACGGGAGCGCCCACACGGGAGCGCCCACACGGGAGCGCCCACACGGGAGCGCCCACACGGGAGCGCCCACACGGGAGCGCCCAGACGGGAGCGCCCACACGGGAGCGCCCACACGGGAGCGCCCAGACGGGAGCGCACAGACGGGAGCGCCCACACGGGAGCGCACAGACGGGAGCGCACAGACGGGAGCGCCCACACGGGAGCGCCCACACGGGAGCGCACAGACGGGAGCGCCCACACGGGAGCGCACAGACGGGAGCGCCCAGACGGGAGCGCCCACACGGGAGCGCACAGACGGGAGCGCCCACACGGGAGCGCCCACACGGGAGCGCCCACACGGGAGCGCACAGACGGGAGCGCCCACACGGGAGCGCACAGACGGGAGCGCACAGACGGGAGCGCCCACACGGGAGCGCACAGACGGGAGCGCCGAGACGGGAGCGCCCACACGGGAGCGCACAGACGGGAGCGCAGAGACGGGAGCGCCCACACGGGAGCGCCCACACGGGAGCGCCCAGACGGGAGCGCCCAGACGGGAGCGCCCAGACGGGAGCGCCCACACGGGAGCGCACAGACGGGAGCGCCCACACGGGAGCGCACAGACGGGAGCGCACAGACGGGAGCGCCCACACGGGAGCGCACAGACGGGAGCGCCCACACGGGAGCGCCCACACGGGAGCGCACAGACGGGAGCGCACAGACGGGAGCGCCCACACGGGAGCGCCCACACGGGAGCGCCCACACGGGAGCGCACAGACGGGAGCGCCCAGACGGGAGGGGGTGGGCAGTGGCCGGAGGCGGGGCGGGAGGACGGCAGAGGCGCCCCGGGCTCATCTTGCGGGTGACGAGCGTGCTCGGGCCTCGCAGTCCCGGCTGCACGCCTCAGAGTACACTGAAAACCGCGGAACTTTATCTAAGACGGTGACCTCAGTTTTAAAAAAGAAATGCTAAAACAATGGAAAAAAGGCCCGCTGCTGTGAGCCAGCCATCGCCCCGCGCTCTGATCGCACACGTCGCCTTCTACCAGCAGCCGTGAACTGTCGCCGCCGATCGGTGAAGTCTCAGCCACTTCACAGCCCTTGACAGGGCAGTAATGTTATAATCACAAACTTCCCTTTAACATCCTACTTCTCTGGGGCGCCTGGCCGGCTCAGTCGGTGGAGCGTAGGACTCTTGATCTCAGGGTTGTGAGTCTGAGCCCCATGTTGGGTGTAGAGACTATTAAAACAAATAAATTAAATAAAATAATGTGGCTGCTCTGTGTTTCTAAGTCGACAGCAAGCACTGTGGGGAAGGCTCCTGCAAGGGGACAAACGAGGCCACGATGGAGGACGGCAAGGCCAAGCAAGCCCCAGGAACCAGGTCTGGCAACTGGACCCCTGGAGAGGCCCCCACCCAGACGCTGCCGATGCCACAGGGGCTCCTGTCCCATCTTACTGTCAAGTGACAGGTGGGACCAGCCCACCAAGAAGGGAGGGGAGTCGGCCCCAGCGCCCAATCAGGTGCCAGGTGTCCCCCCCAACCCGCCCCTTTGATTGACTACGAGTTCACTGATCGGGTCAAAATGAATTACTTCATGCTCTGTGCCCCAATGCCATTTTCTTCTCTCTTTGTCAGATAAAAACATGATAAGTCCATCTTTTATTATGGCAAGTTATTTACACATCTTATTGGTTATGTGGTTTGGTATCTGGGGGCAACAGGACATGCATTCAGCTCTTGGCTGAGGATTCAACCTCCAGCGCCTCACCCCCAAGACAGAGACACCGGCCACCCCCAGAGCTGTCATAGGAATTTAACAACACCACACCATCGCAGCATCAGGCCTATTTGGCCTGATAATGAAAATACAGTACGTGGCACAGAAGGAATAAGGTACAACTGGGCAGAGAAGGTTGAGTTTGACCGCTTGGCAACGGGGCACCGAGACCAGCAAACTCTTGACAAATGTTTGGCCTGCAGCCAGGGCCCCACAAAGGTTAGTTCCTCTCATCCTACATCCCACTCTGAGCAGGGGGCAAGAACTAGGTTATCTGTCTTAAGCATACTGAGCCCCAAGCACAATATTTTGCATAATGTACAAAATAAAAATGTTCAAAAAAAAGCTAGGGGCAGATTAACTCAGTAGATGACACTTCCGTTTTCCATTCTTCTGTATTTCAGATGCGCTTATTACAAATTTCAAGTTCTCGAGTTGCTCTGTAATTATTTCAGGTTCGATGGCCTGGCCTCCCCACACAGACAAGAAGATTCTGGGGGTCACACACCACTGCTTATGCTCTACTCTCTAAGCACACAGCCAACTGATTGAACTGATTCGTTTCAAAATGAGACAGTGTGGTGTTTGGGCTGAAACGCACCCCTCCCTATGACCCGAGGCCTGGCGGTTGCACCCCGACAAGGCCCCTCCCCCCAGGTTTACGTGGGATGGGGAGGAGGGACAAAGCTCGCAGGACACAGGACCTTCTGCACCCAAACCGGCCAAGCCCACGGCAGACCTCGAAGGGTTCGTCAGCCTCGCCCCCAACCAGCAACAGTGTGCAGAGTCATCATTCTAAAATATCTTTTAAGAGTGGTAAAATTAGGGGCGCCTGGGTGGCTCAGTCGTTAAGCGTCTGCCTTCGGCTCAGGTCATGATTCCAGGTCCTGGGATCGAGCCCCGCATTGGGCTCCCTGCTCAGCGGGTAGCCTGCTTCTCCCTCTCCCACTCCCCCTGCTTGTGTTCCCTCTCTCACTGTGTCTCTCTCTCTGTCAAATAAATAAATAAAATCTTAAAAAAAAAAAAAAGTGGCAAAATTAAGTTACTGGCAAGTTAATAATAAGTCATATGGGGGACAAGCAAAGATAAGCGCTGTTCACAGATTGAAGAACCTCAGAGCTATCCAGCGGAAGATCGCCAACATACACTTCTCTCTTTTCCTGGATCCTAAGACGAGAAACAGCGTACAGAGGCGTAAGTTTAGGGGCTTTAGAGAGGTCAGAGCACGTGATAAGTGACACATTTTCTTCAGTGGGAACACCCCCCCAAACATTCCTCCCCTTGTGAACAGTAAATGCTCATGCCGTGCCCAACCATTTGGCAAACACCTGGCCGTGTCCTGGGAGCAACCCAGTGCTAAGCGTTGAGGCGAACGCCACTGCCTTCCAGGTGGAAGGGCTGGGGCTGGGGGTCAGAGCACACCAGCAATCCAGGGCCCTCAGGGACGTCTTAGTGATGTGGGCAACAAAGGCAGAAGAAAAATGATTAGATTTCCTTACGCCCTGCAGCCCACTGACGAGTCCCTGAAACAGGCAGAGTGACCTTCCTCCAGGGACTCAGCTGCCTCGATGTTAATACTTTGCTGAGAGCAAAAGGCAACCTTAGCCTGAACTGCCCACCCCCTCAGGATCCTTTAAGTCTACTTCAAGATCTAAAAATTCCTTTGGGGGCGCCTGGGTGGCTCGGTTGGTTGGGCGACCGCCTTCGGCTCAGGTCATGATCCTGGAGTCACAGGATCGAGTCCCGCATCGGGCTCCCTGCTCGGCGGGGAGTCTGCTTCTCCCTCTGACCCTCCCCCCTCTCATGCTCTCTCTCTCTATCTCAAATAAATAAATAAAATCTTTAAAAATAAAAAAAAATTCCTTTGGAAACTTCCTTTATCTCTAAACCCCCAAGATAACATGTTGACAATCATCCCCAAGCATATGACCCACCGATACACATCTGGAGGGTCTCATGACTCCTCAGGTTTTACTAAACAGTAATAAATGACCTTCTCCCAACAACAGCTAGCCCCCCTCAAGGTCCTGGAAACCTTGTTTCCGAAATTCCTTAGAGACTGACGCTATCCCTAACCCCCTCCCAATGTGAAAGTATATAATCAGCCACTCCGCATGACCCCGGTGCAGCTCTTTCTGCCCACGGGTCCTGTCCCTGTGCTTTAATAAACCACCTTTTTGCACAAAAGACATCTCAAGAATTATTCCTTGGCCGTCGGGCTTCGAACCCTCCCATCTTTCCTACATCATAAGGAAGGGTTTCAGGGCCATAGGGTGTTTGGGAGCTAACGTGAAGCTGAGGAGAGAAGGAAGGGTGCAGCGCATGAGGGAGGCTGAAGACGACCCAGGCAGAGGGACGGCACCTGCAAAGGCTGGTTCGGGGAGCTGCATGTTCTGCGTGGGCAGTGGTGAGCGAGGAGGCAGGAAGTCAGGGGGAGCGCCCCATCGAGCTCACGGTGTGTTCTGCCGGGCTCAGGGGTTTCAACCGGGGAGGTGACATCAGCCCCTCGGGGCTTGAGGAAGACGGCTCCGGCACGGCGGAGGGTGACAGGGGAGGAAGGAGGGAGGAATACAGGAGAAGCAGGAGCCAGGAGCAGGTGCCCAGTGGAGTGGCAGGGGTCTGCGCCGTGGCCGGGGCGCGGGAGCAACGCCTCGGGAAACCAGCACACGGCGGACGGGGGGCCGGGCAGAGGCTGGACGGGCCCCACATTTCAGGCCCGAACAGACACGGAGCACGGGGACCCAGGGGATACCGACTGAGGGTCCCGGCACCCACCGAGCCCCAGGCTGACCCACCAGAGACCCCTGCCCCTCCAACACCGCACTCTTCCCGAGCGCTTCAGCAGAGGGTGCGAAGTCCTGCTGTTCCAGCACCCGCCGCACACAGGTCTCGGCCTCCCGGGCCCCGAGCCCAGAACCCTGCGGGAGCCTCTGCGCCCTTCCTCCTGCCAGACCGGGTTCCGAGCCAGGAAGCCCCCGACTGTGCGTTCTCAGTCGCTAACAGTTACAGCCCATGTAGGGCAAAGCCGGGGGTGACTCCTGAGCTCCAGCACAGTGAGGCAGGCACAGGGGAAAGGCAAGGCTGTGGGGTGGAAGAAGGATTGCTCATCAACAAAAGGAAGCAACTCACATGCCGCAGTCCCTTCCAGCAGGCTCTCCTGCCAAGCTGGTGACCGGATGACAGGACGATTCGCCATCACATAACTGCTGAAGGGGTCCTGTGGCAGGCAGAGCAACAACCCCCCAAAGTGGCCAATGTCCTAATCCTCGGGACATACTAAGGTTTCCAGTCAACAGTCCAATGTGGGGAGAATGGTGTTCACACCACCACACAGTTCTCCAGACACCCAGCTCTCTGTCCTACCATTCAACTCCATTCTGGCAAGGTCTCCCCAGAGGTAGCATCAGACCCCACAGGTCAAGTGCATGATGGCCAACCCCCACCCTTCAGACACCAGTTGCAAGCCCAGCTTGTCCCCTGTGCTTCTGGCTGACCAGGTATAGATTGGAGGGTCCCACCACCCCTTCCTTGGGTTCAGTTAATTCGCTACAGCGGCTCTCGGATCACAGAGAAGCATTTTCCTTACTAGAATGCCGGTTTATTATGAAAGGCTAGAACTCAGGAATAGTCAGGTGGAAGAGATGCAGAGGGTAAATCCTTGTGGAAAGGAGCACAGAGCTTCCGTGCCCTCCAGGCGCACCACTCTCCCCAAACCCCCATGCGCTCACCAGCAGGAAGCTCTCAGAACCCTGTCTTTTGGGGTTTTTATGGAGGGTTCATTACCCAGGCATGATTGATTAAGTCATTGGCCCTGGTGATGGATTCGACCTCCAGGCCCTCTCCCCTCCCTGGTGTGTGGGGGGGCCTCCAATCACAGGGTTGGGGCCCTGGCAACCAGCCTCCATCCTTAGGTTACCTGGTAGCCTTCCTGGCCACCTCATTAGCATAACCAAAGACACCCTTAGGGCTCTTATCACAGGAAATTCCATGGGTTTTATTTTTTTATTTTTTATTTTTTAAAGATTTTATTTATTTATTTGACAGAGAGAGAGACAGCGAGAGAGGGAACACAAGCAGGGGGAGTGGGAGAGGGAGAAGCAGGCAGCCCGATGCGGGGCTCGATCCCAGGATCCCGGGATCATGACCTGAGCCGAAGGCAGATGCTTAACGACTGAGCCACCCAGGCGCCCCTAAAATATTTTAATAAAACTGAAAAGTTGAAACTGATAATAAGTATAGAATTTTACACCCAGGAAACAGAAACCACACAATCTTTTCTTTTTTTTTTTTTAAAGATTTTATTTATTTATTTGACAGAGAGAGACAGCGAGAGAGGGAACATAAGCAGGGGGAATGGGAGAGGGAGAAGCAGGCTTCTTGCCAAGCAGGGAGCCGGACGTGGGGCTCGATCCCAGGACCCCGGGATCATGACCTGAGCCGAAGGCAGACGCTTAACGACTGAGCCACCCAGGCGCCCCAATTCCATGGGTTTTAGGAGCTCTGTGCCAGGAAGAGGACAAAGACCAAATATATATTTCTTATTATAAACCACAATATCACACCATGGGTATGTTTGGTCACATGACAAGCGGAAATCGAGTTGCTTATCAGCTGATAAAACAGACGATGGGGGGGCCTAACGTAGTCGCAGGGGCCCTGGAGAGTGGGAAAGGTGTGGCTGAGAAGTGCAGTGCAGGCCCCTCTGGAAGCTGGAAAGACAAGGACTCGGGTCTCCCCTGGAACCTCCCGACACCTCGATTTTCGCCCAGCGAGACCCATGTCAGACTTCAGAACGACAGACGTGTTGCTTGTGTTGTTGAAACACTAAAAAGAGGAAATATGTTACTGCAGCTCTGAGCGCAGCCCGGAGACCTGGGTCACGGGAATCCAAACACCCAGGCCAGAGGTCCCAAGGGTGTGACATACGGCACTCAAAGCACCTGCCACATTTTAGAGAGCAGCTGTGTTTCTCTGTGCAGAGTTCATGGGTGCGTTCCTATGACCTTGTAGAGGATTATTTCCCCATTTGACAGATGGAAAAGGCAAACCTCAAGGACATCACATGACTTGCTTCTGATTATAAGAGACTGAGGGGGCGCCTGGGTGGCTCAGTTGTTAAGCGTCTGCCTTCGGCTCAGGTCATGGTCCCAGGGTGCTGGGATCGAGTCCCGCATCGGGCTCCCTGCTCCGCAGGAAGCCTGCTTCTCCCTCTCCCACTGCCCCCTGCTTGTGTTCCCTCTCGCGGTGTCGCTCTATGTCAAATAAATAAAATCTTTTTTAAAAAAATAATAAAAAATAAAATGAGGTAACGGGTCTGTGACTCTAAATACTTGGTTCTTTTCCTACAGAGAAGAAGGCTGTCAAAGTCATTTTAAAGGGATTTTTTTTTTTTTATTTTAGGAGAAACATAAATTAAAACATTAAATTTTGAAAGAAAGTGGTAATTCCTCTAAATCGTTCCCAGCTGTGGGAGGAAGTGAGTGCTTAGCGGCAACCACACGGAAACAGAGCTACAAGTCATTAAGGTGATCGGAAGACGCGGGTATGGATGAATAGAGAGGTTCACGGGCAGAATCGGGGCTGCAGCATGAGGACCAATTTCCTAGTAACCCCTGGAAAATCTGTGGGCTGGAACAGGGCTGGCACCCACTTTCCCAAGCAAAGGCCCACCCTAAGTCTTTCAAAGATGCCTTTAAGGGTCTGCTGGGGCTTCGTTAAGCTGTGAATACTCACAGTCTCATTTAATCCTCATGGAAACCCTAAGAGCTAGGCAATGCTACTCACAGTGCAGGTGAAGCCTTGGAGCTCAGAGATGAAGACCTGGCAATGTGTCCAAGGTCATGCCATCTCTGCTCAGTCACGGACAAGCCTGTGTTTGAATCTAGACCATAGAACCTCAAAGTCATGAGCTTCCATTCTATTGCTTGGTCTGGAGTAGTATCCTATACTATACAAAGAACTCATGTAACTCAACAACAAGAAGACAATAAAGCATTTAAAAAGTGGGCAAATGGGGCGCCTGGGTGGTGCAGTAAGTTAAGCGCCCGACTCTTGATTGGTTTTGGCTCAGGTCGTGATCTCAGGGTCGTGGGAGCCCCAGGTGGGGATCTCAGTTCATTGTCCGGTCCGCTTAAGACTGTCTCCCTCTGGGGCACCCAGGTGGCTCAGGCCGTTAAGCATCTGCCTTGGGCTCAAGTGATGATCCCAGGGTCCTGAGATCGAGTCGGGCTCCCTCCTCAGCAGAGAGTCTGCTTCTCCCTCTCCCTCTCCCCCTCCCCCCCATTGGTGCTCTCTCTCAAATAAATAAATGAAATCTTAAAAAATTAAATTTCAAAAAAAAGACTGTCTCCCTCTCCCTGTGCCCCTCCCCCCTTCTGCACACGTGCACACTCTCTCAAATAAATCTTTTAAAAAATTAATTAATTTAAAAAATTTTTAAAAAGTGGGCAGACAATCTGATAGACATTTCTCCAAAGATACACAAATAGCCAAAAAAACACATGAAGACCCTCAACCTCTTCAGCCATCAGGAAATGCAAGTCAAGGCCATAAGGATACCAGTCAAACCCGCTCAGAGGGCTGTAACTAAAGAAACAGGCAATAGTAAGTGTCCAGAATACAGAGAAATGGAAACCTTCACATTGCTGGTAGGAATGTAAATGTTGCAGCCCCTTTAACAGTTTGGGAGTTTCTCAAAAAGTTAAACAAAGAATTCCATATGACCCAGCAATTCCACTCCTAGTTGTCTACTCAAGATAAATTAAAACCTATGTCCACACAAAGACTTGTTCACAACAACACTACTCATAAGAGCCAAAAGTGGAAACAACCCCAACGTTCATCAGCTGATGGATGAATGGATAAATCAGATATTGTATATACACACAACGCAGCATCATCTGGTAACATAGAAGAACTGATAAATGCTACAACGTGGATGAATGTCAAAAACATGATGCTGGGGCACCTGGGCGGCTCAGTCAGTTAAGCATCTGACTTCAGCTCAGGTCATGATCCCGGGGTCCTGGAATCCAGCCCTGGGTGGGGCTCCCTGCTCCAAGGGGAGTCTGCCTCTCCCCTCTGCTCGGTGCTGTCATTTCTTCTCTCTCCCAAATGAATAAAATCTTAAAAACAAACAAACATGATGCTAAGGAAAAGAAGCCAGACACAAAAGGCCACAGACCCAATGGTTCACTTATGTGAAAAGTCTAGAATAGACAAAGTTGTAGAGACAGAAAGTAGATTGGGCTGCAGGTGACGGGGTAATTGTTAATGAGCACAAGGTTTCCTTTTGGGGTGGTGGAAATGTTCCAGAATTAGACTGTAATGGCTGAACCGTAAGTATACTAAATACCTTTGAACTGTACACTTAAAAAAGGTGAATTTTATGGTGCGTAAATTATATCTCAGTACAGCCCTTCTAAGAAAAAGCCAGGATACATTTCCAAGAACGGCCGTAAGCAAGCTTTCCTTCGCCACCCCATCCCACACAGCACAGCTCACGCAGATGAAGCTGACGGGGGCCGGGATCGACCCGTCCCCAAGGCTCATGTGTGAGGACTTAGCACTTAGTACGTGAGCCTCCGCAGCGCGTTTAGATTTTTTAAGCTAAAAAAATCTGCAATGGCTTCGCAACGGGAGGGGCACTGCAGCGGCCTCTTTCAAGGTAAGGTGCCCCCAGTTCTGCAGAGATTGAGTCTCTGCTGTCCACTCCCACCCACCATCCCCACCAAAACTTTTGCAGACGCACCTGACGCGAGCAAGCGACTGCCCCGGGGACAACCGCGCGCCCCGCCACCGCGGAGTGGAGATGGGGGTGCGGCTTCCACCGCGGCCTCCCAGCGGCCCGGTCTCGCCACCCCTCGCCCCGCAGCCCGGGGACCGGAACCGCCGCGCCCTACCTGCCCCGGGCCAGGCGAGCCCTCCAGCCGCCCGCGTGCCGAGCCTCCGCGCCCGGGCCGTGCGCTCCGCCTCCTCGAGGCCGGCGGGCGGGCGGGGCGGAGCCGGAAGGCAGGGGGGCGGCACGGGCGCCCGGGAGCGCCCCCTCTCCGCCGCCCCCGCGCCCGGCCCGGCTGCCTGCGGCGAGCGCAGCGCGCGGACGCGGCGCGCCAGGCTCGCGGCGAAGCACAGGGGCGCCCGGCGAGGGTGCGGGAGTCTGCGCGACCGCGGGGAGCCCGGGTCGGCACGTGCAGCGGCGGCTCGTCTCCGCCCCCCGCCCCCGCCCCCGCGCCCGGGGCGGAGGCGCCGACCCCGGCGGATCCGGGCGGAGGCGCCAGCCGCCGAGGGAGGGGCGCGCCCAGGGTCGGTCCGCGGCCCGGCGCGGCGCCGTCCCGTGTCTCCCCGGCGAGGGTGGGCAGGGCTGTCCGGCTTCGGGGCAAGAGCAGGGCCGCCCCGCGCCCGCCGCCCCGCGGAGCCCGGCCCCGGGCCCCACCCCGCCGGGCTGCGCGCCGGCCGGCCGGGGACGCGAAGCAGCCCCGGGGAATGAGGCGGCCGCGGCCCCTGGCGCCCCTCCGCGTGTGCGCCGCGCCCCTCGCCCGCCTGCCCCGCGGCCCGCCCCCATGGCGGCCCGCTGGTTCAAGGAGTTCCCGCTGAACCTGAAGACGGCGTCCGAGCGCGCCCGGCCCGGTGGCGGCGGCGGCCGACTGCGCAAGAACTCGGAGGCGGGCGGCGCGGGGCCGGCCCCGGGCAAGGGCCGCAAGAGCTCGGCGGCCGAGCTGGGGAGCGGCAGGGCCGGCGTCGGCGCCGCCAGGGACAGCCGGCCGCCCCGCGACAGCCTGCAGGGCCTGATCCAGGCGGCCGCGGGCAAGGGCCGCAAGAACTCGCGGGCCGCCGAGGACGAGCCGCACCGGGGCGTGGCCAGGAGCGCGGGCTGCCGCACCTACATCAGCAGGCTCATCAAGGTGGACACTCAGGAGAAGAACGGCAAGACCAGCTCCAGCGCCAGCAGCACGAGCAGCTCCTCGTCCGCGTCCTCCGCGTCCTCCTCGCCCGCCTCGCTGGGCCCCGAACTGGACAAGGGCAAGGCGGTGAAGCAGCCAGACACGGTAAGAACGCGGCCTCGCCGGGGCCGCGTGCCCCAAGCGGGACGGAGACGGGGGCAGAGTGCACCTGCTCAGCCCTAGGCCGCTTTATGCGTCAGGGAAGGTGAGGGTGCGCGTCCTGCAACGTCTGGCGACACTTAAGGGACCCTTTCACGTCGTTACATTTGGTCTTGGTTTTCATCTTGAAAAATCCTCCTTCTAGGGATGGGGCACTTTTTGGAAAGGTACTATGCATTTAATTCTGTTAGCCGTTCAGAAGAGTAATTGAATGAGTCGTTCCTGCTTTGTTAAATTTGACCTCCTTATAAATGCGGTTTATTTTAATTTTGAAATCCAGGGGGATTGCCAAGCCAGATCTGTGTATACATTTACGCTTCTTGAGCAGAAGGAAAAGTATGGATTTCAGAGCCTCAGGGACCGGCTGGGACCCAGCCCCTCCTCTGCTAGGGTGGGAGTTCAAGCGCCACTGCCCGGGCAGGTGCCCCCTCACGGCTGTCCCAGCCCCTCCCATCCGATCCGTGAACGTCTGTTGGGCAGTAGCCCAAGGAGAAGCCGCCCAGGGCTCCAAGGGCTGCAGAGGGTACGGAATGGGACAAGGAAGTGCCCTTGAGGAAGCCACAGATCAGGAGAGAAGGTGTTTCCTGCCTCTTACACCCCAGAGGTTTTCTGGGTGCCGTCCAGTGCGAGGCAGTTAAGAAAAGGAGTGTGACCCTGTGAGGAGACCCACTCCATCCTTACAGAGATAAGCTGGGTTTTGTTTGCTTGGTTTATTTTATTTTTTAAAGATTTTACTTATTTGACAGAGAGAGACACAGCGAGAGAGGGAACACAAGCAGGGGGAGAGGGAGAGGGAGAAGCAGGCCTCCTGGGGAGCAGGGAGCCCGAGGCGGGGCTCAATCCCAGGACCCTGGGATCATGACCTGAGCCGAAGGCAGACGCTTAACCACTGAGCCACCCAGGCGCCCCTGATAGCTTGTTTTTTAAACTCGCTCTTCTGGGTGCAAAAAGGGAGAGAAGAGCTCAGACGGAGCTTCCAGACCCCAGCCCAGGCTGTCACCTCCTGTCGTGGGAACTTCATCTTTCTCTTGCTCAGACTCCAAACACACTGCCTCCCTGTGTGTAGTCAGGAGCCCGCAGCACCTACCCTATGGCCCTTCTGTTCATCCTCCACTCGTTCTTCCCACAAATACTGACAGGGGCCCTGTGCTGTGCCGGCCCCGGGGTGGGGGGAGGTAGAGAGATGAGCAAGGATCCAGCTCGCCCAGAATTAGCCCGTGGTCTCCCTGACTGACTCCTTCTAAGCAGATCTAAGCACCTCGCAGCCAAGGGCTGAGTGCTGCGCCCCTCGTTCCTCTCTGTCCTGGCACACGTGGGGGGCACTCATTGGTAGCCCCTGGGGGGGGGCACACATCGGGGGCAGTGAGAAGAATGGAGCTGGGGGTGCTCTGCAGTGGCCTCTCTCTGGAGGTCCGCCATTTCTTAGGCCGTCTCCTCCCAGGCAGGCTCCCCCCGCCCGCCCATGTCTCCCTGTTCATCTGAACTTTCCCTGCCGGCTCGGCTGATGCTTCTCTGCTTCTCCGGGAACCCTTTGGAGAGCGTAGTCAGATTGTAGCAGGACCTGGGGCTTCCTCCCGTAATTCTGATTAACATTCTCTGCCCTTTGGTTCTTACTCCTGTCTTCCTCTTCAGCTGGAGTACTGAGTTCATACTATCCCAGCTGTTTATTGTCGTGTCACACTGCTCTTGGGCAAGTATGTGCTTTTTTGTCCCCATACAGTTCCCACAAAACTGTTCCCCGCTGAGAAGAGCCTGTCAAGCTCAGCTCCCGAGCATTGTCACCCAGCAGCTGCAGAGTAGAACCGATCACACACACCACCTTTCCGGGCACCTTTCTATTCTTGGAAGATTCAATGCTTTCTGCCGCAAATACCGACCAAAACTCTGACTGTAGCCTGGGAGGATCTGTCTGCCTGTGAATTATGGAACCTAGAACTCCCTCAGTGCTGTTTAGTGCTGTTTCTTAGACTCCTTAGGAAGTTCCCTTTGGAGGGGTTGCAGATCCCTTGAGGACCAGAGCAGCTTTGGTCTTAGGTTGATTCCCTCACGGTGTCTCCCCAGTGCTGGTGGACGCTCAGTAGGCACTGGGGGACCAACTGACTTGGGTCTATATTGCCCACCAGGTTGGCATTAAAAAGACCAACATTCCAGGGAAGGTGCTAGACCTGTTCATTTCATTTTGCTCTACAGTGACCTCCATCCTCCACTCCCCACCACCCACCCCTGCCACACTGCCCCCCGCAAATGCATTACTTCTTGGGGAGAGAGCAGGCATGGAGAGATGCTGGGGGGTGAACAGCACTCTGGGTGAATTGTTGCCAGTCAGACCACCAAGATAAATCAGATGTTTGTCCACCAGATGAACAATGGATAACGACATGAGCCAGTGAGAACACCATGCGAAGGTGGTTGGAGGTCTTGACTTCTTTTGAGTCTGCAGATCGTTAGTAGCCATTTTGATACCATGGCCATCCGGGTGTGTAATAACCCTGGCAGGTCTCCTCTCTGGTTCTTTTAAGGTCATCATTTTAGAAGACTATGCTGACCCTTATGATGCCAAAAGGACGAAAGGTCAAAGGGACGCAGAGAGAGCAGGAGAGAATGATGGCTACATGGAGCCCTATGACGCGCAGCAAATGATAACAGGTGTGTGACTGGGACGCCCGGGGGCGGAGTCTCACGCACTGGTGGGGACAGGTACTGACCCGGGTCAGTGGGGAAGAGCAATGATGTGGCCTAGTCAGACCTTGCTGACTGGAAGAAACAGAAATCAGGCCCAAGGGTAAGGTCAAAATCTCTAGTGACCTTCCTTTCTGGTTTTGTATCCTTCGGTGTTAGAATTTGCACGGTCTTTAAAGTTTTCCTAATTCTGTGCAAAACGACACTTGTGAGTTTGCAGACCTGCTTTAGAATGTGACCTTCAGGGTGGAGATTGTTTATATGCATTTCTTGGCTGCTTTGAAATCTCTTACGTCCGAAATAGGGGTTGTGAATCTCTGCCAAGGGATTTCATGTTGTTAGAAGATGCGCACGTGACATGATCCTCTGTGTTACGGTGGAAAACTGACTTCTCAACAAGCTAGCCCAACGGTACTGGAGCAAGAGAATTAGTGACTAATCCCTGGTGTGAGCCAAGCCACGCCACGCAGACCTCCTAAAACCAAAGTCAACTGATCTTGTGACCTTTCAAGTTGGAACAGTTCTAGCTTCAGCAAAGCAATCACCCTCTCATTGTTAGTATCAAACTTTTCCCTTTTATCCATAATTCTCTTAAGTTCGTGTAAATGATACTTCAAAATAACATGAACTAAGTTATTTATATTTATTTGTGAAAGTTGGAGTAAATAGTTTGTTCACCCAATTTTTTTAAATGTTCTTTAATCCATAATGAAAAAATGCATTTCTGAGCGCTGACCCATGGCACCCTTGTCTGAGTGTTTCATGCCTGGGGAAGGCCTCACTGGCCACACGTTCCAGACTGTCTCCCCTGTTTGGAAACAGACTGAAAAACTCTCAGGCGCAGGACCCGCAGGCTGGTCTCAGAGGAGGTGAGCACAGGGGACTCGGCATCCTGGAAGGGTCAGGACAGGCTTCAGAATGAAAATGAGCTATCGCAGGAAAGGGGCGCCGTGTCCTGCTTCCCTGCTTCCAGAGATAAGGCCGCGCACGGGGGAGGGTGTACCCTGGCCAGGCCATGACCCTGAAGGTCACTGGACTGTGACCTCTAATGAAATCTGTGAATGAAAGGAAGTGAAAATGAACTTAGTCAGAACTTTAAAAAAATATCAGAGGCTTGAAAGGAGTAGGGGAAGAGATTTACTTTTACATAAAATTGAGGGAAAAGATATTCTTTAAAAAAAAGATATTCTTTAAAAAAAAAGATAATTTTGACTTATCTTTCTTTTGTCCTTTGGTTTTTATTCTTCTCTTTCTCGTTAACCGGAATAAGTAATTTATCTACACTGTCCCAGCTGTTTATTTGTGGGGCCACATTGATAATAGGGAAAAAATGCCCTGCTTCTCCACCCCCCCTCAACATAATCCCCATAAGACTCTGTGTGCTCGCGGACTCCGGTCCTCTCCCCTCGGTATAAAATCAGAGAGATTCTGACTTGCTCATAGACTTTTTAAGAAACAGCAGCAAGTAGAACCAAGATCTCCCCACTCCAGATTGTGTGGACACATTTGAAACGATGGATGCAAAAGCACTTTATATAAGGCATCTTTCCACCCAGACCTACCAAGAAAAATCAGAATTGTCCAACATGAAATAAATGTAATGATAATGGTTTTAATATGGGAGCATTTATTAAGTGCCAGTCTCCGTTTACAGTTTATGTGAATACATTTGTTTAGGAATATAAGATTAATGTATTCAACTGGAGAATAACTTCAATAACTTCAAACTTATTAAACATTTAAGTTACTAACTTTTAAAAAATTGCCAGCTTATTTTGTCTTAAGAAAATCCATGAATTTTAAAGTCTCTTAAAACCTATATCAAAAAGCACCTTCTCGATCAGTGCGGAGAATACACCTCTAGTTCTCCCCGCGCGCCCACAGCTGGACAGAATAACAGGAAGTGAGTTGATCGGAAGCTGGAAATAAAAGATTTGCTGCTGGGGTTTTTTTGTTTTGTTTTTGCTTTTTTTAAACCTTCTACATTTTTTTGTTCAGTTTGTTCCTTGTATGCTTGGTGGTCATGTCCCATTTAAGAAGTGTTTATTTCTTGAGAACATTAGGGATTTTTCTTTAGTTTCGGCATTTTTCAGGAGATGGAGAGGTGCAAGCGAACACCAGCCCCTGGCTGGCCTCGCTGGTCCCCGCACGGTGAGGGGAGCCCACCTGATCCAACACTGTTCGCGATGTTCTTTTATAACATCCAGCAAATGCTTCTTAGGCGTTTATTTACCATGTAGCGGGCCCTGTGCTGGGCTCTGGGCATCCAGGAAACAAGACCCCCGTGACCCGTGTCCTCAGGGACCGACCTTACAACCCAGGAGGCAAACAGACCTAACAGCAACAAACAAGAAAACGTGTCCTTGAAAAGTGCAGCGAGTGCCGTGAAGTCAGGGTAAGAGTCACCGTCTGCGTGAGGAGCAGAGGAAGAAACAGAAAAGGCATTTACGACTCTCCCATGGCCCAATCACTGTGGGACCCAGGCTCCCTGGATCCCCCCAAAACTTTGCTCTTAACTTTGAAAGCTAAGAATTTATAAGTTTATAAATAAATTCTCCCTTAGATTTACCCAAAGGATGGTTCATAAAGAGATAGGATTATGAATACAAGGCAGTATTAGTGTAAACCTCTCTGTTCTGCTAAAGGAGCAGGAACATTTTAGCTAAACCATTAGCAGAAACAGTCTCCCTAACTTAGCATCAGGAGCTCCACAGGAAGGGTCTTCAGTGGTCCCGAGACCACGTCACTCAGTAGGAAAGCTGCTTCCAAAGCTGGCATCCTGTAAGTCGGCGCCAGGCTTACCAGCCACCTGCCTAGACCCTGCAGCCCTGTGCAGGGTGTTAGAAGTGCCTGGCCCGCAGTGAGGGCACGGAGTTTGGACCCGTTCCACGCCGTGTCTGCATGGACGGGAGAGGCATCGGGTCCTTCTGCGTCCGCTTTTACTCGCCGTATCCTGTCTCAGGTGGTTTTCAGTTTTATTTTTGCCTACAAATGATTTTGTTGGCTTGTTCAAATAGTCAAATCTAAAGGAGAACCTCAATGTTGGGGTGTCCATTTAAAAAATCCACTATGAAAAAAATATAGAAGATTTTTTGATTTATCTAATGTGTCTATACTTTCCTTGTAGAACTTAAATTTCAGGGCTCCTGAATTATATCTGCTTTTGTTCAGATATTTAGATTTATTTGATAAGAAAATATTCAAGTCATTTTATTTATTTTTCAGAGAGAGCTAAGGGAGGGGCAGAGGGAGAGAGAATCTCAAGCAGACTCCCCACTGAGCTTGGAGCCTGACACAGGGCTCGATCTCGCGACCCTGAGATCACCTGAGCCAAGATCACCACCTGAGCCAAAAATCAGGAGTCAGATGCTTAACCGACAGAGCCACCCAGGCGCCCCTATTTGTCATTTTAAATCAAAAGCGAGAGTAGGAATAAAAGATGTGAGTAGAAACAGCCTTTTTCTGATTCTGAGGGGAAAACAGCCTGCGAGTCTGCAAGTTGATCGTTTAGCAAGCGTTGTGAGATGGATGGGAAAGGTGCTCGCAGAAACACAATTCGCCTTCTGCGTGAACTCTGGGGCGTCGAGGCAGGAAGCGGCTCCCCTGACCAAACACGGCCTCGGTTTATTCACCTGTGAAAATGGGATCACGCGCTCCTCACTGCGTTACGCGGCTTCACGGAGACGCTGGGGTAACACGCCTAGTGCATGCGTGTCCCGAGCATGTCGCCCTTATTTAGACACGCCAGAGAGAATCGTGTTTTCAAAGAGAATTCCAGACGAGCGTGGAGGAACCGTGATGGCCGACCCAGCCAGCCTAGTGAAGGACGGGCTCCGTCTCGCGCGGGCTCGGGGCGGCTGGGCCTGCCGGCTGCTGTTTATCTGCCCGCCGCCGCGTTCTGTTGTCGCCGCGGTAAATGGCCTCTATCGGCAGAGCTGGGGCGTAGCTTCCTCTGGCCGTTTCCTCCTCCTCGGCCCGTTTCCTCCCGGAGCCAGGCCTGCACGTCAGGGGCTGTTCTCCCCCAGGAAGGTCGGCCCGCAGCTCCGCGGTTGTTTCTGTTTCTACGGCGCCGCAGGCTGGGGGCAGCCAGGTGCTGGGGGGAGGCTGCTCCCTCGAAGGGGCGGCGGCCCGCGCTCAAGCCCTGGTTTCCCCTAACTGAACGTTGTTTTAAAGGTGATGATGCTCTGCAGATCCCGCCGATCCCAGGGCCGTCCTGGGGAGGAGCGCTGCTGGCCCCGCGCTCCCCGGGCCTCCCCCGAGCGCCGCCGCGGGCGCACAGCCCGTCCCAAGCACCAGGAGGGCAGGCCCTCACCTCACGCGAACACACGTGTGGGAAGAATGTACATCATCCCAACACACACGTTATTTCCTTGTGGGCAGGACTCCTGTGTCTTAAGGTTGGAATCCACTCTCGGTTTCCATCAGCTGGGACGGAGTTGAGGCAAGGACTGTGGGAAAGGTGACCCCCGCCTGCGCCAGGCCGTCCAAACCGTTTTGATCAGAAACGTACAGTTTCTAAGTTCACCCTTTGAATTCCTTTGTGTTTTCTCTTTCCTTTTTCTTAGCGCTACACAAACGTTCTTGTTAAGAGATTCCAGCCCTATCTTACTGAACCAGGAGCAGAGTGTGTTTCTCGTTCCCCATAATTTTGTCTAGAATAATGTAAAGGAGGCGTAGGACTGAAAGTCGAGAGGCGTGGACAGACAGGCAGCCTCCTGCCCCAGCACCCTGCGGGGCCTCACACAGCCCCAGGCACCGTCCTGGCCTGGGGGCAGGAGCTCCCACACCTTGATGCGGAGGGGTGGGGGTTGGACCCAGGGAGAACCCCTCTCCTTGCCCTGGAGCTAGCAAAGACAGGATGGCTGTGGAGGGCTGGAGGAGCTCAGACGGGGGCCCCGGGGACCAGGGAGCGTGCAAGTGCTTCTCAGGCTTTGCTTCCCATGAGAACCCCGTGCCCCAGACCAGCTAAATGGAGGGGCCGGGCATCGGGTGCAGGGTTGGACCCGGCTGCAGTTAGGGCCCCATCCAGGGTAAGAACCTAATGAATTTAGTGTCCTGATTTTCCCACTTTCCCTTGAATGTTTCATCTGTTGCCCCCTCCTTGTGACAGGAGTCGGTAACTCCTCCCGAGTGCCACTGACGTTTTAAGTTCCCGGCACTGTGCTCTTCCCACCCTCCCCTGCTCACCTGGACACCCCTCCGCCCGCCCCGAGCTGAAGCTACTCCGCTCCGCCTTCGACCCTCTCCTTTTCTCTGCTGGTTGCTTTCAATTTCACAGACTATCAGCCTGCATTTATTTGTGGGTAGCTCTGTGGTGTGCACCCATGACCTTCATCTCTCTGAGCCCCACATCCGCACGGCTGGAGGGCTCCTCCCTCCCTCCCCCACCGGCTGCCCAGTCAGTCCTTAGCACGACTGTGTATCCCCCGAAGGTAAGACATGATGGTCCCTGCCCGGCAGTCTCCACCACTCCGGAAATGCAGACACATCCACACAGTCTGTGCACCGGGAGCAGGGCAGGCCCAGAGCGGCAGGCCGTGGGGCCGTGGCAGGGGGGTGGGCCGGAGAGGGGAGGAGACGCGGGCGGGGGTCCCCAGGACACAGGGCGTGACAGCAAGTGCAGAGAACGTCAGCAGTTCCATCTGGGTGGAGTCGAGAATGGGTTTTGAGGGGGGATGGGGCCGGTGGTGTGAAGAGAAGAAATTGGAGGAGGAAGGTGGTCTGGTCGTGGCCGGTGTCCCAGGCCGTGCGAGCCGCCCGCGCTGTGTAAGGAGACCATGGAGAGCTCGCGGGCTTGAGTGGTGCCCTGAGGTGCTGGTGCTTAGAAGGTTCTTGACGGGGGGAACTGAAGGCTTTCTGTTGGGCATTTAGAAGAACCACAGCACGCCCCCTGCCAAGGCCTCTGGACCGCGAGCTGGTCGTCCCCGCGCTCCCGCTCCTTCCCACTGTGGCTGCTGGTTGGGTTTTGCATCCTTAACTTCCAGTGAAACGCAAATGTAATCGATACGACCTGTTGAAGAACACACGACGTAGCGCAGGCCGACAGTGTGAACTGTGTATCCTTCCTTTCACACGTGTGCGTTTGGAGCCTGGCGTGCCCACTCCCCAGCCTCCCCACCCCATCGTCCCTCCTGGCCTGTGTCCTTTGAACTCACCTCTCGCTTCCCCCTCATGGGAACAAGCCCTCTCTGGTCCCCCCTCCGTATCTGCACTCACGCAGCTTCCTCCTCTGGAAGTGACCTTCTCTATCAGAGTGAACCCATCTTCCATTTCTCTTCCACTTGGAGTCCATCCAAGTGCAGCCCTGGAGAGTCCAGCTTCCTGCTCTTACATCCAGGCTCTGCCACGTTTGGGTGAGGACAGCTTCCTTCGGCTTCGTGCCTCAGCCTTCCCTTCTGTAAAATTAGGGAAATAATGGTACCGCCTTGTAGGGCAGCTGTGAAGACCGCGGGGTGCACATCGAGGGTGCTCACTGTTGTCGTTATGCCCGCAGGATCATTTGTGAGTGCGTCTGGCTTCCTCTCTTTGGAAGCTGCCTGGGAGTCCAGAACTCTGTCCGGCGTCCGGATCTCTCCCCTCCGTGTGGGCTGGTGCTGGGGAGACAGTGAGCCGTCCGTCGACGCCTGTGAGCGGACGGGGGTCTCAGCCTTCCCACAAGGTGTAGGAACTGCAGGCGAACCACACTCCAGGCAGAGGAGGGGCCTGAGACCGGGGAGCAGGTTGCCGGCGGCCACATGGCTTCCCACCAAGTGTGGAACGTGTCTTCGGGGGCCTGCTGCTCGCCGGGCCCGCGGGCAAACCGGCATCCACGCGGCACCCCTTGGGCTGGCCGGCAGGAGGCCGCCCCGGTTCGTTCGGCGCTTCCGTGGCACGTTTCTGTCAGGGTTCTGTCTCTGGTGTGTCTTTCAGAAATCCGACGCCGAGGCTCTAAGGATCCGCTGGTGAAGGCTCTTCAGCTGCTCGACAGCCCCTGTGAGCCGGGCGAGAACAGCACGAAGACGGAGGCTGCGGCCAAGAGACGCAGCTCCAGGGACCTCCTGGGGAAGCCCCCCCAGCTGTACGACACGCCCTACGAGCCTGGGGACGGGGCCCCCGAGCGGAGGGCGCGGCTGCCCGCGGAGGACGAGCGGCCAGCGGCCGAGTACGAGCAGCCGTGGGAGTGGAAGAAGGAGCAGATTGCTCGGGCGCTGTCGGGTGAGGACCCCGCGTGCGTGGAGCCCAGGCGGAGGCCCTGAGGTTGCACCGCTCAGAAATCCCAGTCTGGTCGCTGCCGTGCCTCCCGGCCGCTCCAGTGATCAGACTGGGGTCAGCTTTCACTAACCCGACTCAGTGCTACTCCTCAACCGTTTGAAATTCCTACCTACCCGATGGCGGTCTGGGGTCCAGTGCCTCACAGACGGAGGCATCTGGGGGTCTGTGAGGCGCTCTTCGTGGGCTGTGTCAGCAGCCCTCCCCCAGGAACCGGTTCCTTAAGTGTGTGTGTGTAGAGTGAGGGAGGGGCAGTGGGTGGGAAAGGTGTTCCTGCTTCCGCTCCTCCCAGGACACGGTTTTCCTGCCTGGCTGGCCGCAGGACCTTCTCCTTCGACTTAAAAAAGCCAGGGATGTGTTTTCCCTCCACCGGTAAAGCCAGGTTGGTGATGAGCAGCGCAGGCCACGTCAAGGGTGGGTGCAGAGGGTGAGGTACGTGAGGGCGGACATCTGAGTCCATTGTGGTTTGGCTCAGTCCTGTTTCCACAGCCCTCTGTCAGCACCTGCTCTCCGGACGCCGAGCTGCGTGTGGCTCTGGACGTCTGTTCCGTCCAGCCCAGATGCCGTAGCGTCTGCCGCTCAGTAGCTTCCGTCTCCAAGTGCATGTTGTTTTATTATTTCAGAGTAAAAACTGCTTGTTTGGTTTCATAGAATGAAAACGCACTTGCGCCTTTTATTCTAAATACACCAAAACTCGAAGTGTTTACAAGTGCACGGTAAATGTGCCCTCGAGACCCCCTCACCTTCTGAAACTATTGGACAGGAGAGCGTCTCCCTGGACAGTGGCCGTCGGGGACCCTCGAGGTGTGACCGCAGCCGGGTGTTTGCAGGCGCTTTAGCCATCGGGAAGGGGCAAGGAGGCTTTTGTGTGAAGCGCACATGGGTTGCCCGTGGGCTCTGTGTTAGACGAGCCTTCTTTCCAGTTCAGTTTGAAGGCTCTGACCGGCCTTCCCTCAAGGAGGACGCAGTGAAGCAGCACCAACGGCCGAGGAGCCGGACGCAGAAGATCCCGAAGCCGGCCGTCCCGGACCACAGCGAGGGGGAGAAGGTGGACCCGGCCCTGCCACTGGCGAAGCAGCCGTGAGTCTCGTCCTCATCCCCGCGGAACGAACAACGGCTGGGAGCCTGCTGGTGGGGGGAGGGGGGCTCGCCCATTTCACGTGATTATTTTTGTTCCCGAATTCTCATCTGGCTGGGGCTGATTAATGAAGACCTATTTTCAAAGCCCACTGCATTTGTGCAGAATAGAAAGTGCACTGCATCCCAAGAGCCTGATTTTACATTTCATTCTCCTGTAGCGACGGACCCTAGTCCTGTTCACTCCCTCTCTATGACTGATGGATTTCGTGATCCCGGATTACCCAAATCCGTATCTCGTCTCTCCTGAGCATGAAGCAGGGTCTAGGTCAGGCTACTGACCCTCCAAGAGAAGTGCATTAAAGAGAATGCGTTTTGGAGTGAGGCCCCGTCTGATCTGTGTTTTGATGTGGGTGCCCCCCCCTTTACAGTTGGTATCACGGTGCCATCACCCGAGCGGAGGCCGAGAGCCGACTGCAGCCCTGCAGAGAAGCTGGTTATCTGGTTCGAAACAGCGAGTCGGGGAACAGCAAGTACTCTATCGCACTCAAGTGAGTACCAGAGCCGTGTGGGCTTCCCCGGGTGGCGCCGGCCCTTCCAGTCATGGGCAGAGGACTGCTCAGGAAAGATCATATCTGAAGGTGGTTCTCAGGGTACAGATTGCCAGAAAATAGGGGGCATTTGCTCGGACCACAGCATGGGAAATGCTCGGATCCGAACGCAGGGTCGGTACTAGGCAGATGCCCCCAGGTCTCCCGAGATGGTGAGGGCCTCTCTCGTCCCGAGTGACGCAGCGTGTGCTGTCCGTTGCTTGCCCTAACGTAGGCCCTCCACGAGGCCCAGCAGAGAAATAATCCCTGACAAAAAGGGGAATTTCCAGCGGGACACTTGGGTGGTCCTTTTATTCCCCAGTGTTTGGGACTTTAATAAATCAGATCCCTTGATGTCCAAATGCCACCTGCAGCTTCGACAGCAGTTTCTTCTGGGGAAGGAGGACACGTTGAGCTGCTGCTCCCTGCCTGACTGTACGAGAAGGCTCGTGTGCGCGAGGCGGGCCTGGCGGGTTTTGTGTCATGGAAATTCTCGCTGCTCTGCGGGTTCAGCGGTACTGTGTTGGAGGATCATTGTCAGAGCCCTAACAGCACTTCCTTCCTGAGGAAGCTGAGCCCCTGCAGCTGAAACAATCAGACTGGAGGGAAGAGAGGCTGGGGGTGTTTGAGCAACATGGCTTGGAAAGTGGGGCCGGCCACCAGACACACAATACCAGGAATAGCTGTGCCGCGTTCCTGAAAGGGGGCTCGTGGACCAGCTCTTGAGCCTTTGGTACCAGCTGTCGTTACGCACAACCAGGACCGGTCTTTCCAGTTTGAGGGTGGGAAGGGAGGAAGGAGGAAACAGGGTTTTATTATTATTATTATTATTAATATATTCTTTGGGGAGGAAAGAAAGAGGAAACCGTACATATGTCCTTGTCCCATGACGAGGAGGGTGAGTTTAAACCTCACCCTAGTGGTCTCATACTCGGGCATAAGCCCTAGTTGGTGATTTGGGAGACAGGGGAGATTGGGCTTTGTGTGTGTGTGTGTGTGTGTGTGTCTTTTTGGTCCAGCACCTGATGACTTGTGTATTTTACGGACAAACAACCCAAGGACGACCCACCTTGAGCCGAGGGCCTCAAAGCCTCTGACAGCCCCCTGGAGAGCGGGGAGCCCCATTCGGGGCTCGATCCCAGGACCCTGGGATCATGACCTGAGCCGAAGGCAGACGCTCAACCACTGAGCCCCCCAGGGGCCCCCAGAGTGCCTTTCTGTTCGAGTTTGTAGCCATTCCAGGGGTGGGTGGGAACCTGCCTGCCGGTGACTCTGGCTGGCATTGCTCTGGGGGGCAGGGACCCCTGCTCACTCATTCACGTGTCCTCCTCAATCTCGTTTTGTTTCAGGACTAGTCAAGGATGTGTCCACATCATAGTGGCCCAGACCAAAGACAACAGGTACACGCTGAATCAGACGAGCGCGGTCTTCAGCAGCATCCCCGAGGTGGTACATTATTACTCCAACGAGAAGCTGCCCTTCAAGGGGGCAGAACACATGACCTTACTCTACCCCGTGCACAACAAGGGGCACTAAGGTCCGGCCAGCAAGAGCCCTGGCCAGGCCCCTCCTCCTGAGCAGGCGTCTGCCCCCGACCGGCACTGGGGACGGGGCCGGACCGCCCCACGGTGATCAGGAGGAAGTGGGAGTCTCCATCTACAAGGCAGAATCTTTGGCCTGACATCCATTCCGCGACACCTGGTTACGGACCTGTTGCTTTTCTACAATAAGAAATCATACTTTACCCGCTGCCTCCACTCTCCGGAGCAGGTGTTCTGTTTGGGGGTGACTCTCAGGAAAGGTAAGTCAGGAGTCCAGGAATATTAAGGCTTTCCAAAAATGCACTAGGTATGACCTGGAATACCTGGTCTCTAAACAAACCAACAGAAATGCAATTGGCTTTCATGTGAGGCAATAAAAAATGATCGTGTGGACCAGAAGAGCGTGTATCCTGGACCCCTCCTTGGGGAAGAGGACAAAGAGTGGGGAAACACGTGGATATGGATGACTTGGAGAAAGTGTCCTGGTTCAGCTCTGGAGTCCATGAAAATTCACGACTCTGACGAGAGTATTTTGTCGGTCAGCCTTCTAAGAAAGTTTGTTTTCTCAGTCTCTGTGGACTTTTTCATCATCTTTAATATAAACATGAACAGGAAGGAAGATGCCTCTGATTTAAGAATCGGCAATATAAATTAAGCATTGGCATCATTATACTTCTGAATTGTAGAATAAAATAACGATTTCATTTCTGATTTTTTAAAAATCTGAAAAATTTGCAAAGCTCAACAACTGTTTTCTTATTGGATAATTATTCAGAACTTCTGATGTCTTTGGTTTCACCTTTGAGCATTTCAGCTGTTAGGGAACGATTTTTAATTTGTGTCCCCCAATTAGATTTGCTCTGTATTTTTGGAGTAAATTTTAAATATACTCATCTCTACCCCTCGGAGCTGAGTGCCTGAACTGGGTCTCAAACCTGCAGTCTGTCTCGTGCAGAGCAGACCAGTTCTCGCTGTACAAAACTGTCTTAAAAGACTGAGGTTTCTCCAACTACTACTGCTTCAGATATTAAATTAATATTCATAGTATCGTTATCTTTATGGTTTGTTGTGAACTTCGATTGCCAATTTACTTACTGTGAAAAAAATAAATAAAACCCCATGAGAATGGCGTTCTGTGAGGAGCCCCCGGTGAGCGGCCTCTGTGGTCTGGGTTAGCTGGCGGCGCCCAGGACGGATCCAGATCCATCAATGAGAAGTTCACTGTTGTAGCTTCGGTTATAGACACAAAAAAGGTTGATTTGGTTAATTTTTAGGGAAGCCTGTCTTTCTAGTTATTAGTTACTGTTCTGCTATTATGATTTAGAGGTTAGTAAATACTTGCTTCTCTATTCAGTTAAGGCTGTAGCCAGAGGGTTGTGTGATCTTTGATTTAAAAAATGTGAGAGGAACCTTTTCTTATTGAATCTCAACGATTTTATGAATAGAGTGTCTGTTTTTTAAATACCGATAGAGCTTTTTAAATGTGCATTGGTTCATGGGTGACATCTTTAGTACAAGATTTTTACAAATTTTTAGCGTCTGTAGTTCCAGTTCCATTCAACAAATATTTATTATCTTCCATATACAAATAATTCATTTATTAAACTTATTTTTAGTTCAACATTCTAGAAGTGAAATATTTTTTACTTAAACTTATTCTACAAAATATAAGCAGTTATCCTAACCTTAATCAACGCTAAAAAGCTTTGCAAAATTTTTCTGTGCACACTGGATGATTTTTGGCCCATGCCCAGCAGCCGTGATGAACGTGTCATGAAATAGCGTCTGGAAAGCGGACCTGATGCGTTAGGTCTTTACTAAGCTTCCATCGTATGCTCAGTATCGCGCTTTCTCTGCACTGTTTTTCCATGACAGTTATGTCATGTTCTTTGTGCAGCTGAAAGTGGAGATGTGGAGTTTGTATATGGTCCAGCTCCTTCACACTATGCAGGAGGAAGGAACGTAGTAGCCTGGAAGGGGGCTGAGCCGCTCTTCCCTTCCTAAGGCGGTGAGCCGGCCGACAATGGCGGAGGCTTCACCAGCAGCAGGCGCCCTGTGCTGGGAACACGGGCCAGGCAGGTGCCTCGGAGACATCCCGAGTGGCTTCCCTGGGGGCCTCCCGGGCCAGCTCATCTGAACCCCTGTGACACCTTTCCTCTCGGAGCTCCCAGTGCTTGGGCTTTTTGCCATTCTGTCTCAATACACACATTTTCCCATAGTCTCCTTTCTTTTCAGTTCCCTCTGTCTCCCAGAATCTTTTCGGGTTCCTCCTGAAGAGGAACCGTCCTCCAGCAGATGTGTGCCCCCTCGCCTGGAGTGTGGTGCCCTCGAGCTCCCTGCATCTGTGCTCCTTCTCCTGTACCCCCCTTTTTAAAAAATGCTCTGCCCCGGCTCACTAGATGAATTTATGTAGTTGCTTCATTTCAGGCCTATAGGACATTTCTAGTTACTTTGCTACCATAGCGGTTTCTGTCAGGATGGATTTCAACCGGGGGAGTTGTATATTTAAATAAGCAGGAATAAGGGGTGGAGCAGTGTTACTCTGTGTAATAAAAGAAAATACTGCGGGGCGCCTGGGTGGCTTAGTCGGTTGCGTGAGACTCTTAATTTCGGCTCAGGTCCTGCTCTCAGGGTGGTGAGATCGAGCTCAGCGGGGAGTCCGCTGGAGTTCCTCCCTCCCTCTCCCTTTGCCCCTCCCCCATTCATGCTCGCTCTCTCTAAAATAAATTTTTTTTAAAGGAAAATACGGATATGCCTGCTTTCTATCCAGAATTACTTTCTCAAGCATTTATAAAAAGAACCTTTATTCTTTGCTCAGTCGTTATTCATTTATTGGCCTCTTCCGTCGGATGGGGAGGTGGGCAAAGTTTGGGGGACGAGTGGGGAAATAGTCCTAATTTGTTAATTGGATTATTTCACTGCTCTTACCCTGTTAATGGCCATTGTGAGTGAATGTTCATACTTGATTCAGAAGAACTGAGCATCTGAGATATTCTTCGAGCGAGGGTGGCCTTTCTGTTCCATTAAAATGTGCTTTTTCAGTCAAAGGTAATGCCTCATTTTTCCATCAGTCTGGGGGAAAACGAAGACGTCGGCGTTTCGTCTCCCCGCTCACACCCTTGTAGTAGTTGGCAAAACCACTGTGACGCTTTCTCACGGAGGTCGGCTCTCTCCTGTTCCATAATCCGTACTGTTTTGGCCTTCGGTCTCTAGAATATCACTCTTTATTCTGGTCTCCGATTCGTGTGCCCCATTAACTTGTACTTGGAGACGCTGGGCCTCACTTCACCCTCCTTGATCGCCGGCCCTGCAGGAAGGACGAGACGGTGCGTCGCTGCCACCTGGCGGGGACAGAGCGAACGGCCTGGGAACGCAGGCGCGCGGCGGGGAGGGTTCCCGGGGCGTTTCTGGTACAGCCCACGGCGGGGGGGCAGTGATGCGCGGCAGTTGCCATCTTGAGACCTGGCCTCTCCTGCGGAAGGCTGATGTGCAGGCCCCTGGGCGGCGGGTCGTGCCGTCGTGTTTTAGGGAGCATGCCGGCAGCAGATCCTTGAGATCATTTTGTCACGTTCCTAACCATTCAGTTATTTTGTTAGGGGCTTTAACGTGTTAACTAATACCTACGTCTGACTTTCGAAGCCATCTGAAGAGTGTATGGGATGCCAGAGCCCGTCTGCAGTGCTTTGGTAAATTGTATCCGAGAGGTTGTGTAAAATTTCTGGATGTCTGGCTGCAGCCAGCTACCCCACGCGCCCCCCGAAGATGCTCGCTGAGATGTAACTGCAAATAAACGCTGTTCCGAGAAAACCAGTGTGCTCGCTCCGACTCGGGTGAGCACCCCGTCCCCTTGTAGGTGCTTCCGCTCTCCTGCGGCCACTGCGCACGCAAGGCGGGATGGAACTGCTGGACCCACCAGAGCTCGTCTCACGCGGCTTCTTCCCAGTCGGACGTGGCCCTGGGAAGCTTCCCCCTCGGTTCCTTGGCATCTTCTCGAGCAGAGAGCTGTTTCCTTGGTCCTCAGCCCTTCCTCGGTAGCTGCGTGCGTCCTGCGTCCTGCGTTGAAAGTCGGCTTTCTTTCCCTTGTTATTCATACAGTCGCCCCGTCCCACCCGTGGGAGTTGATGCTCTAGTCTGTCGTGAAGCTTGAAATCTATAATTTTTTAAACTTCTACCAGGTGATTCTGATACCCAGCCACAGCTGAGCACCACCAATGGAAGCTACTATTTAGAAAAATGCAAATACATTCATTTGAGGTTCTAGAAGCTTCTAGAAGGCTGTGGTACTGAGTCAGGATCAAATTTTTAATTTCCATTAAGCATTTACATAAGTTGCCACCAGGTGGTACGAGTGCCTGCCGTGTTTGCCCGTCTCTGTAACAGAAAAGGACATTTGCGTCGAGGACTGTTCGACACCCCCAGCCCCCACCCCCCGCCCCGCCCAGCAATCAGAGCAACGGTTTTCGGAGTCCAGGTGGCGCACACGTTTGTAAGATCCCAGGGTTCAGCGGCTCTTGTGTGTCGTTTGATCCCGATCCTGTGGAAGGTCGAGGTGTGAGCAATGAGGCTAGACCCTCACCACCACCTGCGCTGCTTAAACCAATGCTCCCGGACAGTATGTCTTCAATCCTCCTTAAGCTTGTGAGCCCAGCGGCAGCCTCATTTTCGGATCAGGACACTTGGAAGAGCCTAAGACCTTGTCCTGGGTCCGTCACGGAGTGCGTGCTGGGGTGCAGACCACAGCCTCCTGCTCGTTCCCGGCAAGACAGGAGCCCTGTAGAATCCCCACGTGTGAAGAACACAAACCAGTGGGATGAGGTTGTTAAACTAGCCACTTGGTTTTAGTTAAGTGAAAGATAAAGTTTTAAAGGGACACCTGGGTGGCTCAGTCGTTAAGCGTCTGCCTTCGGCTCAGGTCATGATCCTGGCGTCCTGGGATGGAGCCCCACAACGGGCTCCCTGCTCGGTGGGAAGCCTGCTTCTCCCTCTCCCACTCCCCCTGCTTGTGTTCCCTCTCTCGCTGTCCCTCTCTGTCAAATAAATAAATAAAATCTTTAAAAAAAAAAGATAAAGTTTTAAAAAAAGCACGATAGCCGAGAATTGGAAGCAAACCAAGTGCCCACAGACAGACGGACGGAGAAAGCCAGAGTGCCGACCACACAGAAGGGAGTATCCGCCTCAAAGGAGGGAAATTCTGACACCTGTGACAGCGAGGATGAAGCTTGACAACGTTCTGTTGAGTGAAATGAGCCAGTCCCAAGAAGACAAATATTGTAAGATTCCACTTCTATGAGAAACCCAGTCAAATTCACAGAAACAGAATGGTGGGCACCGGGGCCTGGGGAGAGCAGGGAAATGGGGAGTTATTTAATGGCTCCGAGTTTTGGTTTTGCAAGCTGAAATGTTCCAGAGGTTGTGTACACAATAATGTAAATATACTTAACACCACTGAACTGTACTTAGAAATGGTTCAGTGGAGGGGCGCCTGGGTGGCTCGGTCAGTTAAGCATCTGCTTTTGGCTCAGGCTGTGATCTCGTGGTCCTGGGATCAAGCACCCACACCCCCATCAGGCTCCCTGCTCAGCGGGGAGCCTGCTTCTCCCTCCGTCTGCCTCTCCCCACCCACCTGCTCCTGTTCTCTCTCCCTCCCTCTCTCTCTCTCAAATAAATAGAGTCTTTTAAAAAAATGGTTCAGTGGGGCGCCTGGGTGGCTCAGTTGGTTAAGCGACTGCCCTCGGCTCAGGTCATGATCCTGGAGTCCCAGGATCGAGTCCCGCATCGGGCTCCCTGCTCAGCAGGGAGACTGCTTCTCCCTCTGACCCTCCCCCCTCTCATGTGCTCTCTCTCATTCTCTCTCAAATAAATATTTTTTTTAAAAAAATGGTTCAATGGAAAATTTTGTTACATGTCTTTTACCACAGGGGAAAAAACCCCAAAAACAATGCCAGTCTCAGACATCCAGAGACCAATGCGCTCTCTCCCCATACGTGAGCCCCATGGACTCAGGCCGGGGAAGTAGAATTGGGTTGAGGTAAGGCGTACCGGACAAACCCATGCCGGGTCTGAGGGCCCATCCTATCCCCGGTGTGGGAGTGTCCACCCCAGAACAGGGTGGTCTGAAGCCCTGATAATCCACATGCTATCAGCTGTCGAGGAGACGCACTCAGAAGCATGTGGATTATTACTTCCAAGATCCCCAAGGAGCATCAGAATGACCTCCCCCACGTTGTGAATCATTGGGGTATGAGCCACTGCATCTTCTTGATTCGGGCTTAAAAGGCCTTCTACGGGGTATTATTTTAATGATTCAGATTGCCCTCCGATTTATGTTCATGAACAGGATTACTAGTTCGGATTAATTGAGGGAAAGATGCATTAGTGTGTGCCTGTGAAAGCTAATTAGATTGTCAAGGCATCGACCAGAGTGCTGTCCACAAGTGGGAATCGTGGTTTACACTGATGATAGTTAAGAAAGACTTGTTCAGGGGCACCCGGCTGGCTCAGCCAGTCATACATGCAACACCATCTCCAAGTTGTGAGTTCGAGCCCATTGTTGGGTGTGGAAATTACTTCAAAAGAATAAAATCTTTAAAAAGGGGGGCACCTGGGTGGCTCAGTCGTTAAGCGGCTGCCTTCCGCTCGGGTCATGGTCCCAGGGTCCTGGGATCGAACCCCATTTCGGGCTCCCTGCTCGGCGGGGAGTCCACTTCCCTTCCCCTCCCTCTACCCCCCCATTCATGCTCTCTGTCTGAAGCTCTCTCTCTCAAATAAATAAAACCTTTAAAAACATAAAATAAAACAGGGGCGCATGGGTGGCTCAGTCGTTAAGCGTCTGCCTTCGGCTCAGGTCATGATCCTGGGATCCTGGGATCAAGCCCTACGTTGGGCTCCCTGCTCGGCGGGAAGCCTGCTTCTCCCTCTCCCACTCCCCCTGCTTGTGTTCCCTCTCTCGCTGTGTCTCTCTCTGTCACATAAATAAAAGAAAGAGACATGTTTATATTCATTTTGGATTGTTTTAAATGGTATGTTTGCAAGTGAAACATTCTCCCCAAAGTCCTTGCATTTTTTTAAATGGAGAATGTCAAGGCTTTGGAAAGACTCACCTAAGACTCTGGGCAGCTTCCCACTGGCTGTCTCGCGGTCAGCTTTGCTTAACCTCTGGTCCCCACCTACTTCTCATACTTCTCAAGAAACAGTCTTCATAGACAGCACAGTGCGGCTGAGCTATGCCAAAACACAGGGTTTAGTGAAAAGCTTTCTTTAATTGTAAAAACATACATGCTCATGAAAAAATGTTTAATATGCATCAGAAAGTCATCTATCTATGTCGTCTTCAGTGACTTCCTAAAGTGACGTCCTTGCTTTTAGAATAGCACAAAATCGCTCAACCCAGTGTGTGTACAGGGCAGCTGCCAGCCCTCACCAGCGGCCCTGGGCAAGCCTGAGCCCATGCAGCCACTCTCCGCCCAGACCCGTCCACTGAACCCCACCACACACTGGCCATCCGCTCCTGGGGAGTGTTTGCTCCCACACTCTGGTGGATGGCCAGCATCCCGAGGAAGGGGCCGGTCCCTCCTGGGTCACTATGGCTCAGGACACTTTCCGTGAAAGTCTCACCATCCGAAGAGAACCAGCATTCACAGCATAGTGGCCATTACCTTCCAGAGAGAGTGGGCATAATGCGCACGTGGAGCATTTCAAGGAAGTTCACCCAAGTGTATACCAAGAAGCAGCAGGAGAAAATCAAACCATCCACGCAGAGTTCAGAGAGCTGGTACAGACTGGGGGGAAGTGGTTGGATTTGGTTTCTGATCAAGGGTCATTATGAGTAAGGACCTCGCTGCTGCCCCTCCCCTCTATACCTCATCTTTTGGGGTTTGGCTGCTTCGGGGACCTGCCTTTGTGGGCTCCCGACTCCCCCAGGCTTGGCTTCTTAGCCCTCGCTCACATGACAGGTGTGACAAACCAAATGGGGAATGGGGGGTGAGTGGGCCAGGACCCCGCCGGCAGGGGGCTGGAGAGGACCATCCCGGTGGTCACCAGTGCCGGGGGGCCTGAGCCACATGGGGAGGACAGCACTGCTCTTGGAGTCAGGCAGACCAGGTTTACGGCCTAGGTCAGCCTGTCTTGGACCCCGGCCCCCACCTCAGCCGCCTCACCTGTAAGCTGGCCAGAACACTTACCCGCAGCGCCGTTCAGATGAGAAAGAACATCCTGTTTGTGAAGCACGTGGTGGAGGGTCCACAAGTGGTAGCTATTATTATCAGCTCATTTTAACGGACCCTTTCTCTTTTCTACCAAAAAGCGGCCGTGGACTCCAGGTGACCAGCAGGGCTGGTGGTGTCCGCCTTTGCCGTGCACAGATTTTGTTTCCCGATTAACACCATGCGTTGTCTCGGAACCCCGCCTCCAGCCTCGTGGTCTGCCGCACAGGGACCCTCAACACGGAGGCACCGCCATCGTGAGTCAGAGGTCCGCGGCCGGAGCCCGAGCTGCTCCTGACCCTCAGACCTGTCCGTGGAAACGATCCGCCAAAGGACGCCACGTCCTCATGTGGGACGCCCCCAGCACCCACCTCATCCCAGAAATGGCCACGGTCACCCCTGGGGTTCAGGAGCACCTTCCTCGGAGCCATCTGGGGGGTTACTTAGCTTTCTGCGCCCACGTCACACCTACTGAGCAGGAGTCCCTGCTGAGCCCCGCTCCTCACCGGTGTGGGTTTGCGCCCTGCGGGCCGGTGTGTGCAGGCTGCCGCCTGCCCCCCACTTCTCCGTTCTTCCCTTGCTGGCCACAGACTCCAGGGTGTCGCGCTTACAACATTCAACATTTCAAAATCCCTATTGCACAGCACTTCAACTTAAAAACCAAAATAATGTGCAACTGTCTTCCCGATGAGTCCCGTTCTTTAGAAAATCATAACGAAGCTTCCGTTTCGCAGTAAAGTACTTGTGAACGCTGGCAGACGTATTAAGCAATTTGAAGTTAAATTAGAAGAGCATCCTTAACCGAGTATTACACACATCCACAGTATGAACGTCTCATGATTTTACTGAAAAACTTAATTTTACCCACGTTTTGGACTGTCATCTAAAACTACTGGTATGAAATAAGACATGGCTAAGGTGTCGTCTTGTCTGGTTGTGAGTGACAAGCAGGGACTTCCATAAGACACTAGGGATTGGTCAGCATTTAAAGGCCAGTGCAGGGCTCAAGGTCACCAGCCATCACCACGCGTGCACAGGCCCCAGAGCCAGCCGGCCCGGCCCCCACCGTGCCCCGGGGCCACCCCGAGCCCCAGCTGCCCTCGAGCACCGCCCGGCTACGGCCAAAAGCTTGGCGGAAAGCTTCCTGCTTCTGGCCGGCACTTCTCTCCGACATGGAGAAAGTCCTGGTCTCCTTCTGCTTCGACAAAGAGGAAAGAAAGTGCTTTCCTCAGCGGCCGGCCCAGCAACTGGGTGCTCTCGGCCGTCCCCTGTGAGGACCACCCGCCGCTCTCCCGGTTCTGGCGGAAAGAGCATCGTGACCATGTCAGCCCGACAGCAACGCTGTGCGGAGGGAGGTTCCTCCTTCCATTTCCTGTCCTGGTGCCCACTCCTGTGCCCCTGCTCAGCCCACAGAGCCCAGCCACCAGGGAGACATCTGTTTCCTGTGGCACTTTCTGCAAGACGGGGACCGACCTCGAGGAGACGGGGGGTCGGCAGGCCAGCGCCGTGGCTCCCGTGGGGCTCAGGCAGGGCCTCCGGCTTCCAGTCTGACGTACGGAATCTCTGGGCTCCCCAGCCTGGAGCCGCCTGCTAACTCCAGTCCGCAGGCAGCCACACGATGGCTCTCCTCTGTTTGGAAGCCGCGGATGGCCGCGACCCGAGGTTTTCCTGCCAGAGACCCTTTCCAAGAGGGGACAGATTGAGGCTGCCGCTCAAGAGGGCAGGGTCGCCTTTGTGATGTGGCTCACACCCCCTGTTCAGTAAACAGCCTCCTGATGAATAGCTGCCCGTCCTCTTCCTTCCCCACACGCCCACCCCCCGGCCGTGATGCTAAACGTGGCAGAAGTGCCCACGCCCTTCCAGAAACCCCAGGACTCATTTTGGGAAACATTTTCATAATTAAAGTCTTTTGAGAAATTGCTATTGTTTCTGGAACCTACCTCTTTCTAGAGGTAACTCAATCGTGCCGTGGGGGAGGCCCACCCCAAACGGTCCTGCTTAGTCTTAAGCCCACGTTTCTCCAATCCTTCCCTCTTGAATTGGGCACGTCTTTCCTCCAAACGGCCCGGGTGCCCAAAGCATAATTACGTCTCCAGCACATTTTTAGAAATTATTTATTTCAAACATTTACAATTTTCGCTTCGAATGGAAAATAGCTGATAAAAAGAAAAATACTGAAAAACATTATACTGACCCTTTGCCCCACATACAGACATCAGCCTTTGGTATTTGCTTTCAGGTAATTAGGTAAAAAATAAAAACAAAAATTAAAACTATTTTTCTCCAAAAAAGCTGAGGTATTGTATTTAACGGGTGTGTGATCCCCATCCAAACGTGGTGTCTCTGCTAATTCACAGCCTTGCTACGTGCTGTTCCAGTGCTCTTTCTACAGCAGACCTTCATCTGAGCACATGTTCATAAAACCGACAGCGTTCTTTAATAATCAGTAAGGTTGTCATAGAAACTCCCCGGCTCTGCCACCAGGCCACACGGAGGACGTGATGCTGGAGGGACGCAGGGGACACGTGGGGGACAGACGCCGAACCAGCTGGCCTGCCTCCCAACAACAGCCCCACTGCCACCTGCCACGTGAGAAAGCCGGCGTGGCCTCCGAAGGGCCCCCCGTGACCCCTGCTTCTCCAGATGAAGACCCATTTCTCACCAACTCCACCTGAAACTGGAGGACAGACTCTTCCCCAAGTGAGTCAACCTTCAGTACCTTTGAAGAGGCAAGACGATCCTGAACGTTCTGCAGGAAGCCCGGAAACCATGACCAGGCCCAGCCTACCCCACACGGCTCTGCTCACCACCAGGTGGGCTCCCGAACCCTTATCAAGGTGTCCCGCCCCCAGGATAGCAGGGAACTGGCAGAGGTTCTGTGAGCCCAGAGACCAGCAAACAGGCCTCAAGGGCAAGACCTCATCAGAACAAAGAGCTCTCGGGGTCACCGAAGGCTTTGTAGGTCCATTCAATGCTACCCCCTTGACATTTCAAAAAAGTTTTCATTAATGCTACAAGAATTACTGAGCACATTTAGACCCTGAAAAGCTGAAAAACCAGCTTTTCCCACCCAGCAGGAGGAGCTGTCCTCTCGGTCTGGCTGTGCTGCAGGCCAGGTGGGTAACATCTGCCGAGGAGGACAGGCAACAGGTGCCCTGCCGGACCCAGGGGCGGTGACCACGGGTAGGAGCGCGCTCACGGCCCGCGGATTTGAGCACAGAGCTTAGCGGTGCACCTGCGCTCACAGGGCACAGCCTGCAACCCACAGAAAAACCCTCTTCCTTCATTTTCACTAGCTTATATAGACATAAAGGGGAAAAAACCCTCTCCAATACAGGAAAAAAAAAAAAAGGCAGTTTCATTACAATAATAATGAAAGCAATAACAGTTGGGAGATCAAAGCTGGCGGCTCTCAGCAGCCAGGCGCTGCCTGCTATCTGCCCGTCCATCTTCCACCATCTCGGCTCCAGTAAAACCTAACCTGCCAAGAGGTAAAGACCTTTCTCGTGCACATTCTCGTTTTGCATATTTCCCTTTAATGGCATTTTTGCTGTTCTCAAGAAACTTTAGAGAAAAACAACAACAAAAGCCACCTGCCTAACTTAGGTCAACCGAAGACTGGTTGCCTAGAACAGCAGCAGGGCCTGAGATTTACGGACTCGGGCAGCGCAGCCTGACCCTGGCGACCGGTAAGGACACCGGTCATTTTCATCCTCTCACCACCTGTCTGGTGCTGGTGGTTGTCTGTCTAAAAAAGCAGGCTACTAGAAAAGTCTGTGGTCTGGTACATGTTCAGCGGTGGTTACGAGGCTGCCTGTAACCACAGCTTCATTCTGGGCCACCCCATGCTGCTCGAGGGCCCTCGTTTGGGTGACCACACGCATCCCTGAACTGTCAAAGCCCGGACTCGCCACGAGGGCGCTGGTGAGGCCACGTGGCCACAGTCAGCGGGTGCTCTGATCCTAGCTGGGCTGAATCAAATCGAGGAACTAAGAAGACCCCGCGGTGGGGGACTCTGTAGGGAGCCCCCTCCCACAACCAAGGGCTCGGGGGTGGGGGCCGGACACCCTCTCCGCTGCCCCGGCCTGGCGGGGTAAGCAGCTGCTTTCCCCAGGTTAAAGGAGACAGACTATGTTCTCACTTTTTAAGACAAAAACAAGATGTAGAATGAAACCAGACTCTCTGCTCTAAAAGGAAAATTATCTTTTCTCCTCCTTTTTCACTTGACTCAATTTTGTGCTAAACAAGGTTATTGTGCTTTTCCCCCAAGTTACTCATATACTGACACTCAGCGAATACTGGCCCTCCCACCCTCAAAGATAAAACAGCAGTTTTGGGGGTTTTTTTTAAGAAAAACAAGTTAAAATACATTCTTGCCGGGTTCTTTGTCTTTTCACATAACCTTCCCTTGTTTCTCAGGCTCAGCTGAAAACAAGGTAGAAGAACAGCAGTTGCGACCCCCACCCCCCGGCAGAAGCCCCTGCCAGTCCTCCTCGTGGGGGAGCAGGGTGGGGAGACAGGGAAGCTGGCTTCCAGAGGCCGGGTCCCCGGGCAGTGCCACCCCTGGGGAGGACACGGAGGCCTGTCTCCCCACGACCGTCCCCTCTCTTCTCTGCTTCTCTCCTCCTGAAGTCCTGGGATCCAAAGAGGGAAGTCGAGCCAGCGCACCTGCTCTGGATTCAGCAAGTGCCTGGGATCGCCATTCACATTTAGCAAAATGCTAATGAGGAACTAATTACAATTCCATTTCAAACCACCAGGCCCTGAGATACTAGGCGACCCGCTGTGCTATTTTCAGGTGTGGGGGAGAAAGGCAGGTGCTTCTCCCATCCTCAGGCCTGGAAAGGCTGAATTGCCAAGGCACGCAGGGTCCAAGAACTGAGGCTGGAAGGCGGAGCTGCTCAGCAGGCCAGGAGGTGCCCGGGGAGTCTCGGCTGGAAGTCCGTCCCGCCTGGCGCAGAGGAGTCTGGCTGCGTGGGAGGCCGGCAGCTCGTCCACCTGAGTGTTCAGCACGATGGTGGCCTGCCTCCTCCGGGGGTCGACCCCCTAGGCACTTGGGAAAGGGCAGTTCCAAGACTCAGCACCTCTTCCTTCTGGACAGAGGCAGCAGCCCTGTTTCGGGACGTGAAGCACCTTCCGTGAGGCCCCGGCACCTGAGATGAGCCAGTTTGTGCTTCGTCACTCACGAGGCTCGGAGGCCTGGCAGCCCGCCCGCCGCTATCTGGGGAAGAAGTAGTCTCTGTTGCTGATGTCGTAAGGGCTCTGTGGGCCCCTGGCATCCGGTCGGCTGTGCCTCGAGGTGCTGTCCGACCCGAGGCTGCTGGGGGACACCGGCGGGGAGATGAGGGGCACCAAAACCGGGGTGGGCTTGGGCCTCTCGGGGACCAGCTGTCCCAGCGAGTACGGCGGGTGCACGCTCGCCTTGCCTTCCTTCCGCGTGTGCAGCTTCCACGTCTTCTTGAACCTTCACAGGGACAAAGACAAACCACACAGGTGCTTAGCTCCCCCTGTGACAAGCCCGAGTGAAGAAGGGCAGCTCTCTGCTCAAAACGGGGAAAACCATCCATTCCATCACCAGGGGTTACGCGATACTATTTCAAAAACACTCGGGGGGGCAGGTACGTATTGTTGGTCCCGTTGACAAATGGGGAAACTGAGGCCTCTGTGGCCATGAGCATCCCTTTATGGCACTAGGGACTTAATTGGTCCTGTTCCAGAGGCTACCCACAGGTACACATCATGGGTCCCAAACCCATTTACCTAAAAAACAGGGTGTTCTCTCCGTGTGGAAGGAAAAGGGGCCTCCCGCCTCTGGGTCAGGCAAAGGCGGGCGGGGGCAGGTAACTGGCAGCGGGTCAGGGCTGCCCACTCCCACAACAGCCCTGCCCCTCCTCTTGCTTCCAACCCCCCGGCACCTTGGCGGGTCCTCACAGACCCTGCCGTGGGTACCACGCGGGTACAAGTGACTCATCTGGCAGGAAGGGGACGCCAAACAGGAAGGAGATAGACATCTCTCTGATCGCAGCTCCCCTCGCCTGCTCGGCGCTGGGCCCACAGCCAGGGCTCAGGAACCAAGAAAAGTCACTCGGCCAGCCAGAGACGTGAGCCGGGGATAGTCATCTCCAGAGCCGCGTCGGGGCCCCTGGACCCTGCCCCGGTTCCCCACCGTCGCCCACCGACCCCAGGGTGGGGCCACGTGCCTCCCTCGGGCCCACCTCACATCAGCCGCTCCAGGAAGGGCTTGGAGGGAGGAGGGAAACCAAGGTCAAAAGCAAGGTCTGGGGTTTTCCTTGGGTTTCTTTTTATATCAACAGGCTACTCCTGTCCTGGTGACGATAAATCACGGACAGCTGGCTCCACATCCGCCACTGGCATCAAGCCTGTGATCCCAGTGGAAGAAACAGTGTGCGGGGCGTGACTGCAGGTCCCCCCTCGCCACGACGGGCACCCAGCGCAGCAGGGGCTCCCGCCGCGGCGCCGGGCCCTGAGGGGAGCCACCTCCCTCCGGACACAACGGGGGGCAGTCAGGACACTCGGGGTTTCCACGTACTCAGACCCTCTGACCCAGGAATTTCACTTCTGGGAATACACCCTAAGGAAACTGCAGAGCTGCGGGAAAAGCTTCCTGCACAAGGCCGTTCCACACAGTGTTGTCCGTAAGAGCAAAACCAGCTAAGCCCCCGCAGCTGAGGCTGGTGCATGAGCCTGGGCAGACCAGCCTGGCGGCGCCTGCAGCCGAGGTAAGTGAGCGCTACAGAGAAGCGAAATGAGGCGGAAGCATGCTTATGTTATAGCTGATGCTAAAGGTAAAAGGCAGGACTCAGTTGTAGATGCAGAGTCATCACGGCGACATAAAAACAAGAAACTGGGCCGAGGAAAGAGCCTCGGGAAGCTCACCCAAACGAACACGTCTCGATCTGGACGCGGGTTGCAAGGGTGTGCTCACTTTGTGCATGCTCGTGGAGCTGCACAGGACCTGAGTTTCCTGTTTGCTGGAGTTTGGTCACATTTACGTTTTAAAAATTAACAGCGGCTGTCTGGATAATGTATGATTTTTTTCTCCTTTCTAGTTGTCCCTATGTAGCAAATAAGCATATATCACAATTTCAGTCTCTATCGACATTAGTTAACCCACACGGAAAGCAGAATCTGACCTCCTTTTTACAAAGCAGGTAACTGGATGAGTAACTGAGAAAGACGAGCTTTTCTTCTTTTGAGATACTTTGAGTTGGGGCGCCTGGGTGGCTTAGTTGTTAAGCGTCTGCCTTCGGCTCAGGTCATGATCCCGGGGTCCTGGGATCGAGCCCCACATCAGGCTCCCTGTTCCACGGGAAGCCTGCTTCTCCCTCTCCCACTCCCCCTGCTTGTGTTCCCTCTCTCACTGTGTCTCTCTCTGTCAAACAAATAAATAAAATCTTAAAAAAAAAAAAAAGAAAGAAATACTTTGAATGAGACGCTTCCTAAAAATCACTAAGCTCAAAGCGACTTCGGAAGCAGCTGGGCTCGGGGAGTCCACAGCGGGCGCTGCTCTGGCCTGAGTGGGGGTCCGGGAGGGCCAGGGGCTAGAGAGGGTGGGGCCTTGCTGCCCGGCCTCATACACCTCAGCCCCTGCCTTCTGTCTGCTGTACGTATTTGTGCTTCGTGACGTTTTACTTAAAGAAAAGGCTCTGCAGCTAAAACAAAATTTTAGAAACATTTAGAACAACTGTCACTCTTTTAAACAAGTGACATGGAGAAACCAAGCCCTAGTGAGAAGTCCACGGACACAGCCACTCCCGTGGCCACCAGGGGCGCCCCGTGTTTTCAGTGGTTTTAAACTATTGGAATGAGACGCAGAGTTGATTCACGATGATTTAAGCAGGCATGCCTAAAACAGGAAGTCCTCACTCAAACACCACTCCATTCCTGAAAAATATGCAGAAAAGTAACTCTCAGCTTTGAAAATCCTGTGTCCCGCGCCTCGAGGCGTGAGCTGCAGGAGGAGCGCGGCGGGGTGTGGGCTGGGGGAACCGGCCCGAGTGAGAACACCTGCTTCAGAAGCTGCCACACCTGTTTCCAAAGGCACATTTAAATGTTTTTTAATTGTCACTAATAATGGTGGGAAAATTTTAGGAGATACTATGCTTTGCTTAAGACGCACAATAAATGTACTACCCAGAAAAACACGGTATGACGGGCGGGCAGGCTGTGCGTCGGCCGGCCTGCCGCGTTCCACCTGCCGTGACGTGGCATCCGGCGGCTGCCACGGCTCCCCCAGATTCCCAGCTTCCCCAAGTTTATACACCTTTCTCCACATGTGGGCTTTGGGGACATCATTTGAAATAACTGGCCTGTTCCCAAATACATTTGCTTAACACGAGAGAAAACAGAACCTCGCCAGGCTGGGAGACAAACCGCTGACGAGCGTCCACACAGGGCCCTCGCCCCGTCCGCGTCTCCAGGGCACCGGCTGCGTAGCAAGCAGCCCGTGTCCACGCACCATCCGCAGATTAGCAAACAAGGTTCATGAGGAACGGGGTGGTCAGTCCCAACCTAACACTTCTCCACCAGCGGCCCCACAGCACGCCGAGATGGCGCAGCGTGTTGACAAGGCCACTGGGCCCACCTGCTAGCCGACAGCAGGCCAGCCTGGTGGGCAGGGGCTCTGGGGCCACGGGTTCTAGTCCTGGCTCTGCTAGTAACAAGCTTGCATCCTTGGGCAAGTCATCTCACCTCTCAGAGCTGTTTCCTCATTTGCAAAACTAAAGAATTTGACAAACGGACCCGTAAGGCCCTATCCCAAGAGCAAGAGCTTTGGGCTGGAGTCGGCTTTCTCAGCACCAGCTGTCGTTACCCCGTTACCCCAAGCCTCCCAGCTCCTGACTCCTCATCTGCCCAGTGGAAACCCTGCCAGGGACTCTGTCGGGTCTGCGGTGGGTCCCTCGGAAGGCAGGAGGAAGAACGCAGCACGTTGGCACGGCCCCTCTCTGGTCCCCACAAGACAGTGAGCTCTCAGCCCCTCCACGGAGTGACCTCCACACACTCGGAGCCTCGTCTCCTGCACACCCTGCTCGCCTCTTCACTGGGGAATCAGAGTGGACACAACCCTGACCACCGTTTGAGATGTCACCTCGGTCATCTTCCAACCCAGACCACCTTGGTGGCAAAGCTGGCTCAGAGTCTCTGTGGGGATCCCACGAGTGGGGGAGTCTCTCTACCCCTTCCTCCCCAGACACCGCTCACAGTCACCGCGAGAACCCCGGAAAGCCACACATGAGGGAGAAGAAGGAGGGACAGACTGAGGTTCCTCCTGCACTCGTACTCGCTCCGTCGAGGGCCGCCATCCGCGCCAGGGCCCGGCCTGACCTCCTTTAGGTCTTCGGCACGTGCAAAACCGCAAGGTCCTGCACTGCAGTCGTGAGCTCCGGGCGTGTTCTTTACTGCCCCCGTGGGAGGAGCACCGCTGGCTGACGTCCCTGCAAGCTTGGGAACAGGGACAAAACCAACGGCCAACAGGAGAGACAGAGAGAGATGGAGCAACGCGGGCATGGTGCCAATCACCGGCGCTGGAGGACAGGCCTGGACAGAGCACTGACAGGTGACCCTCTAGGTCCGCTCGTTTTGAGCTACGGGATATTCCCAAGGGGGTCTGGCCAGGCACCTCGGACTTGCCTGTTCACAGACTTCCGTGGCGTTTCTCACGTGGCCCTACAACCACGTCAGTGTGTGGCTCTTAGAGGACAGGCAAGGTCATATTACACGGCAGCCCCCGAGCCTGAGGGGCGTCCTCGGTGTCTGACAGACGCCACCCCCTCCGCTTCTATCAAGCAGGCTTCCCGGTCCCTCCGCGTCCACACAAGTTTTCAACCTCTGAATTCCACAGGGACTGTCACAGCCTTATCCGCGTCCCCCCTACTCACCGGCAGTGATCCGAACCGTCTACCAAACATGTCCGCCCAGGCTTCTCACAGGCACCTCAAACTCCACGCCCCCAAGCAGAATCACTGCCCCCCGTCGCCCCCCAGTCTCCGCGGGACTGACCCCGCCATCCACCCAGCTGCCGAGGCTGGAGACTTGAGGGGCACCCTGACTCACCCCCTTTCCTTCTCCTCATCTAATGTGTCATCCAATCTCGTCAGTTCCTCCTCTAATATACCCCAAATCAGCCCGAGGAGGAGGAGGGTGCCCCCCGGCCGCCCCAGCCCCGCTCACCTCAGGACGACGCCGATGCACAGGAGTGTCCCGAAGGCCAGGCTTCCTCCGGCCACCAGGAAGGCGGGCAGCGGCACCGAAGAAGAGTCTTGCACTAGGAGAAGGAAGACGAGGAGAAACAGGAGCAGGAAGAGGGAGAGAAACCACTCAGCTGGTACAGTCCAAAGCCGCAAAGGAACCTCCGTCCTAGAGGAGGAAATGCTCTGCGAACCAGCGGGCCGCGCGAAGGCCTGGCCAGCGTCCCGGCCCCAGCAAATCTGACCCCAGGACCCCACCACCTGGAGCCGCTCCGAGCTTCCAAGCTCCTGTGGCCGGACACAGACACCCACTCAGCGCGGCCTTCCTATGGGATTCAGCCTGTCCCCACAAGGCACAGGGGGTGCAAGACACCGAAGGCTCCCAGGATGTCACCAATGGCAGCCCCACTGAGGACAATGTCAGGAACTCGGGTTAAATCAAGTTTTCAGGGCGCCTGGGGGGCTCAGTTGTTAAGCATCTGCCTTCGGCTCAGGTCATGATCCCGGGGTCCTGGGATCGAGCCCCGCATCAGGCTCCCTGTTCCACGGGAAGCCTGCTTCTCCCTCTCCCACTCCCCCTGCTTGTGTTCCTTCTCTCACTGTGTCTCTCTCTGTCAAATAAATAAATAAAATCTTTTAAAAATAAAAATAAACAAAGTTTTCTCCAATGGGGTATCATGTCTTATCTGTCCCTCCACTTGGTCCCCAAGCAGCATGGAGCCCAATGTGGAGCTTGACCTCCTGACCCTGAGACCAAGACCTGAGCTGAGACCAAGAGTCAGACACTCAACCGACGGAGCTGCCCAGGAGCCCCTGGATCTTACATTCTAATCACGGGAAAGACAAACAAATGAATGTGTAATATGACCTCAGTAGTGACAGTGAAAATCAGAGGACGAACAGAGTGACAGCAGGGGAGCTCCATCAGACAGGGTGGCTGGGACAGGTTCCCTGACAAGGGGGCATCTGAGCAGAGACCTGGATGTGTAAAGAAGCTGACCTAATGGAGGCTGGAGGAAGAGCATGCAGGCAGAGCAAAGCAGTATGTGCAAAGGCCCTGAGGCGGGCATGTGCTGAAGAGCAAGGAGGGCAGAGTGAGTGACAGGGAGAATAGGGGAGGCGAGGTCTAAGGATGGGGGCCTGGCCCCACAGAGACCAGAGATTGGACGTGTGATCTCAGAGTCACTCTGGCTGCTGGTCGGAAAAGAGTCTGTTGGGGGCTAACAGTGAAAGCCGGGAGACCAGCAGGCAGCTCCTCAAGTCCCACAGAGCAGGGGAGAGGCAGTGGCGGAGGGCCGAGGTGCTGGCGGTGGTGAGAGGGGCAGCTCCTGGATGTGTCTCCGCTAAGGGACTGGACACAGACGGGGGTAGAAGAGGGAGCATGCCTACCTCCAACCCCCCTCCAGCTTGAGCAACCCAGCGAATGTGTGCCAGTTACCAAGATGAGGAGGATGGAGGGGCGCCCGGGTGGCTCAGATGGTTAAGCATCTGCCTTCGGCTCAGGTCATGATCCTGGGGTCCTGGGATCAAGTCCCGCATCGGGCTCCCTGCTCAGCAGGAAGCCTGCTGCTCCCTCTCCCACTGCCTCTCTCCCTGCTCATGCTCTCTCTCTCTCTCTCTGTCTCTGTGTCTCAAATGAATAAATAAAATCTTTAGGGAGCCTGGGTGGCTCAGTTGGTTAAGCGACTGCCTTTGGCTCAGGTCATGATCCTGGAGTCACAGGATAGTCCCACATCGGGCTCCCTGCTCGGCGGGGAGTCTGCTTCTCCCTCTGACCCTCCCCCCCTCATGTGCTCTCATTCTCTCTCTCAAATAAATAAATAAAATCTTTAAAAATAAAATACCCCCTGCTTGTGTTCCCTCTCTCACTGTGTCTCTTTCTGTCAAATAAATAAATAAAATCTTTAAAAAAAAAAGGGGGGGGTGCACCTGGGTGGCTCAGCCATTAAGCGTCTGCCTTCGGCTCAGGTCATGATCCCAGGGTCCTGGGATCGAGCCCCGCGTCGGGCTCCCTGCTCCGCGGGAAGCCTGCTTCTCCCTCTCCCACTCCCCCTGCTTGTGTTCCCTCTCTCACTGTGTCTCTCTCTGTCAAATAAATAAATAAAATCTTTTAAAAAATAAATAAATAAATAAATAAAATAAAATAAAATAAAATAAAATCTTTAAAAGAAAAAAAAAAAAGATGAGGAGGATGGAGAAGAACAGATTTGGGCCGGCAAGGGGAGGTGGCATCGAGGGTCTGTTTCAGACCTAAGTTTGAGATTTCAAGTGAGCCTCACACCAAGTGGACACGTCATCCAGGCCATTGGATAGTTGACTGGGTTACCAGATGCAGGATCTGAATTTGGGGGTCATCAGCCCACAGACAGCCTTTTACAGAGATGGGGCTAGATGAGCTCATCCTGCGAGGGCCCCTCCCCCACCGCAGCCCTGGAGCCAGCACCCTAGCCTCCCCTCCCCCCACACACCACTCAAGGCCACAGAACCTTCTGTGATTCCCCCAACTGGACATGCCCTCTGTTATCTCTAAGCTGCCCTTTGCTCTATCTCCGCCTCTGTTTGGCCTGTCTCCCAGCCCTCTGTTAACTTACACGGGCCTCTTTGTCTGAGCCTGAGGGCCCCCCCGCCGCCCCCGCACAGCACAGCCCCGGAGACGGGGGAGGGGCTCACTCGCCTTGAGTCCCCAGCCCCAGGCAGTTAGCAGGGCTTGCCCCCGGGATGTGGGCCTGGACGGCCTGCGTGGGGGCAGAGGCCAAGGGCCTCCTCAGAACGCCAAGAGCCGTCAGACGCGGCTGCCCCAGGGCTGAGGCTCCAGAGTCCAGACCCCAGGAGGCCCGCACGTAGGGCAGACCCGTGACTCTTCCTGGTGCAGATGTTGGTAAGCTCTCCTGGTCTCGCAGGTAATAGGGAAGCAGAGCCCTGGAGTCAAGGGCACCCAAAAGAAAGGCTTCCCTCAACACGTTTTCCATTTCAGACTCCAGTAACGTTGTCTGTGGCCATGTATTCGTATTCTGGGCCAACTGAGGGACGTTTCACTGGTCAGCGCCGCTCTGCTTATGGTTCCCTCAGCATTTCTGCCGTTGCCCCTTTCCTTCTGCGGACTGGCCTTCTGGCAACATTTCCAAGTCAGAGGAGCATTCTGTGCCCCTTAGACCACCAGAAAAAATACCCGGTCCTTACCTGGGAGGCTGGTTGCATTTGCAGGATTTTTAGAGAGACTACTTTCATTGTCCTTGTTAGTAGTCAGTGCCTAAAAGAGAGAGTCCCCCGTCAGCCGGTTTCTGCAGATCCCACCATCATTTGGGCCCCAGCTCAGGCACCCCCTCCAAGACCATCTGCCCTCTGTCTCAGGGACCTCTCCATTCTGACCTGACACACTCAGCATCTGCACTCTTATTTACACTAGTTGTGCTACACCTTGCCTACTCAAGGTGGGACTTCTTCCCGTCTGCCTCTCCACCAAGAGCCGGGGGCGCAGCCCGTCCCCAGAGGAGATACTCAACAGACAGGCAAATGCAGCGCTGTCCCCCAGGTCCCACGCCAGGCCGTACGCACCACCATGTCCTGGGAAAACCACAGACTAGAATCCTGGGCCCACACTCACTAGCTCTGTGACCTTGGGCAGATTTTGGAACCCCTGTGGGTGTCACTTTCTTCCCTTCTAGGCACAGCCATCCTGGCTCTGAACCTCGTTATCATCAGGATGGAACAAGACTGCAGGTGCAAGCCCAGAGCAGAGCAGAGCTGGGCCAGCCCCCAGCGAGCATCCGTCCCCACCCCCTGGCTCGGGTGGGAGCGATGTGGACGCACCACATAGGCTTCCCCCGGGAGCCGCTTCTGCTGGTGCCCGGACAGCCCTGCGGATATGGATAAGGAGCAAGGCCCCGGGCTCCCTCCCCGGGCCGCCTAGCTCCAGGAGGCGCTGAGCCTCGCAGCTCAGATGGCCTTTAGGGGATTGAGGACCACAGGAGGACATGCAGTTGGATGGGAAACTGGATTACCCCAAGATTTGTTAAGCAGCTTCGGAGGTAATCCTCTTTCCAGAAAATTAAGACACCAGGAGCGCACAGAGGAAGGGCTCGGATGAACTGAATCGGAGTCGCAAGCAAGGCCCTCAGTGGTGTCCACCAGTCCGGAGGTGAGACAGAAGCCACGAGACCCAGGGGTTCTGCAGGCCACCTGCATGCACCACCCTGGCCACAACAGATCCGGGACGACGGAACTGCCCTCACCCCGTTTTACAGAGGCTTGAAGACGACAGTAACGTCCACGGCCACAGCTCCAGTAAGTGCCAGAGCTGGGATCTGAACCAAATTTGGTCTGGTGCCAGCCCACAGTCCCCACGCCCGGGTGCTGCTACCCTGACCCCTTACGAGAACACGAGCTCACCTGCGTGGAAGACGACGCCTCGCTCTCAGCTGGAGGGCTCCTGGATTCTGTGGGGAAGAAGACTCACTATTAATGATCCACTGACCCTGAAGTCCTGTCTGACAGGCCTCAGAAGCAGAGAAGAGCTCATTGCCATGTTATTTAAAAGAGCTTTACGTTAGAAATAACCAAGTAGTCAACCCCAAGGGATTAGTCATATAAATGAGGATATACCCATATGTTGCAATAGTCTTTAAAAATATATTAGAAAAGGGTTGCCTGGGTAGCGCAGTCAGTCGAGTGTCCCACTCTTGGTTTCGGCTCAGGTCATGACCTCAGGGTCCTGAGATTGAGCCTCACATAGGGCTCCACACTCAGAGTGGAGCCTGCTTAAGACTCCCTCTCTCCCTCTCCCTCTACCCCTCCTCCTGCTCACATTCTCTCTCTCTCTCTCTCTCTCGCAAATAAAATCTTTAAAATAAATAAATAAATTAGAAAAACACTGAGGACATAATGTATGAAAAACACAAGACAAAGAAAGGCTCATGTGGTCTGATCCAAAGTCCCTAAAGAAACATATTTATATCATTATTTATTGAGTATTATACTATACACCATAACATATATTCACACACAGGAGAAAAAAAACACAAGGACACATCACCAGATATAAGCATTGTTAACATTTTAATGTTCTCCTACTCACCTTTTTGCAATAAAAAATATTTAAACAAGTTCTCATCTGCCTGGGTGGGTTTGGTAGGCTTGGCCCAAGAAGGGACATGGTTCGGGCACACATGAGCACCCCCACCCCCCCGAGAGCATTATTTCTGCAGAAACCGCCCCTCCACCCCCAGCAGCAGGAGGTCAAGCATTGAAGCAAGAGCATGAATGCAAGGCCTGGCTCTGTGGCAAATGTAAGCCCAAGGGACTCAGAGCTGAGCTGTGACAGGCAACGGGTAGAATGCTCTGGATTTTAAAATATTTTCAGTCCATCATTTTTCCATCAAGAAGTTAAAAATACCACAGAAATGGTTTACACAAAGATGTGGAGCCTCTCTGAAGCAGGAGTGGACTAAGGGACAGAGGAGATGGCAGTACTGCTTTCTGCTTGGGAGAGAATTTCCAGCAGGACCGTGCCGTCCCCAGGAGGGGAGGAAACCACACACTAGTAGCCTGGACCGGACACCAGAGCACGCTCACCCTCCCCACTGTACAGAGGAAACAGAGTCCTAGAGTGGGAAAGCAACTTGTCCAAGATCACACAGCAGATCAGCCCCAAACTAGCCTCGGGGACTGGGAAGGACCCAGCCTGATTCCTTGGTGTTCCTCCCTAGCCAAGAACAGGTAGACTCACAGCAGGGGTGACTGAAGGATGAGCAAAGGGTACGGGGCACAAACGAAAGCGAAAACCAGGAGATGACCCCAGATGGCCACTGGACCCAGGGCCTCCCACACTCAGCCACACTTAGCATCATCTGTGGCCTTTGGGGTCCCATCCTTGACCTACAGCCTCAGAATCTCGGGGATGGGACCCAGACATCAGGGGGTTTTAAAGGCTCTCCAAATCCAGAGAGATGTTCAGTTAGAAGGGGAGACCCATCCAGTTTCTACCCTCAGCTCTGATCCCCAACATGGCATGTGGTCCAGAGAAGGATGTTTAACTGTTGATGGCTTAGATTTCTGGGTGTAAGTGGAAATTTTATCTCAACCCAGAATGAATACAATTTTTCTAATGCATAAGAAAATTAAGTCTTACATAATACGACTTTTTAGAAACTCCCGAGATGACCATGGGGACCCGATTCAGACCATCGTGTCCCCAGAGATGGAGGGTAAAGAAACTGCCGCATTGTTGTGACTATAACCATCTCACTGGGCAAAGAGACCCGGGCTCGAGGGACGTTAGACGACTGCTACTAGGAAAGCTAGCAACGGCCTTTGTGGGCAGCTCTCTGCCAGATCCAGGCTCCTGGGCCCGAGGCTCCAGCCCACCGCAGGCTCCCAGGCCCCCGTGTGGCACTCGCTGCGAGCTCCATCTCACAAAGACACCGAGGCTCAGAAAGGGAGCACATATTTTTTTCTGTTTCGGCAGAAGTATTTCATATTTCCTAAAGCCTCCCTTCAGCTGGCATGTTGGGTGAAGGAGGGGAAGGAACAGACAGCCACAGGCCCCCGTGTGCCTGGAAGTGACTCGTGGCAACGAAACCACATCAACTGTAATGATCTCCAGCATTTACTGAGCGCCTACTATGTGCCAATCTCCCCACCTGGCATGGATCAATCTGTGTAGTCTCCACAACAATACTGAGACAGTATCATGATTTCCCCACTTTACAGATGGGGAAACTGAGGCACGGGAAGGTTAAAGAACTTGTCCAAAATTTTGTAAGAAACAAGTCTTTCAGGCTCTAAGAATGAACTTTTTTTTTTTTTTAAGATTAACTTATTTATTGGAGAGTTGAAGAGGAGAGCACAAGCAGGGGGAGGGGCAGAGGGAGACAGAGAATCTCCAGCAGACTCCTGGCTGAGCATGGAGCTCGCCGATCTCCTGACCCTGAGATCACGACCTGAGCCGAGATCAAGTCAGACGCTTATCTGACCGCACCACCCAGATGCCCCTGGGCTTTTTTTTATTTTTAAAACCATCTCTAGGTTGAGCATTCCTCACATTCAGAGACTCTATCTTACTCATCTCTGTGAACCTAGAACTTAACACATCTTTCTGAAAAACTGTGTAGTTAGTAAAATTTCTATTATGGAGAAGCACTTAGGGAAGACTATTAGAAATGTTAAATGTAACTGCCGCTGTGTGTTTTCCTTGCATGGAATATTTCCAAGATTAGAGGAGGTATCATATTCATAACAAAATGAATGAATGACAAGATTAATAGACCACATGTGAGGGTTTTTTTCTTTTTTTCCACACGAGTTTTTAAAACTAGAAACTCATTTCCATCAACTTGAGGACAGGTTTGAGTTCATTTGCTTGGGTTTTAGGATAGAGAAATGCAATATAAAAGATGGCAGAGGACTTCATGACAGGTAAATGATCTTGGCCAAGACACTGAACATCTCCTAGACGTTCCGAGCAAGGCGGTTGGCTTCTTCCCAGACACACCTATGCTGAAAGGAGCGCCCGCTTGGCACATTAATATTTGCTTAAACAGTGACCTGACTCTCGGCATTAGGAACAAAGAACATAACGGGCCCTGGGGATGTGATGCCCAGCATGATGACCATGACTAATAGTACTGCGTATTTGAAAGTTGCTAGGAGAGTGGACCTTAAAAGTCGTCATCACAACAAAAAGAAATATGTAACTATGCGTGGTAATGGATGCTAAGCAGACTTAATGTGATCACCATTCAGCAACATAAATATCAAATCATTAAGGTGTACACCTGAAACTAATACCATGTTATATGCCAATTACATTTCAATATAGATAAAAAATGGGGGGGGCAGAGAACAGACAACATTTTTTTCTAACTGTTTGTATATTATGAGCAGTTCAGGGCAGGGCTCGGGGGCAGGAGTACAGAGAGGGAAACAGGAGTGAGCCAAGAATAAACAGAAAAAGAAAGAAAAAGAAGCGGAGGGTGGTGGCAGAGAGGTGAGGTGACTGGGAGAGAGGGACGAACCCCAGCGCCCGAGCAGGAAGGGGGCACGGGGGCGGGCTTCCGGCATAGCTTCCCACTTGGGGTTCCCTCACTGCTTCACACCTGCAAACCACCCGCCAGAAAGTCAATCACTGCTCCCCTCCGAGCAGACACCAAACCGTCAGGGAGGCGCTGCTCCTGGGGAGCAGTCAGTCACCCCCGCTGGTCTGCAGGGAAGCCCGCTGCTCTGCGGCCAAAGCGGAAAACCCGCCCAGAGGCCGCAGAACACCCACGCGGCCCACACGGCCCTCCCTTCTTTTATGAAGTAATGGTAACAGTAAATGTCAATAGCTAGTTTTTACTTAACTGTTTATGTCCTTACTTAGCAAAATTAAAAGTTGGCAACCTTATATGGTCCCCAAAGACAGTGGAATCCCAGGGCCCAGGACCTGGCGAGTTAGAGTGGCACACTGGTGACTGCGGCCTGGCCAGGTGTGCGTGCGTGTGCGTGTGCGGCCGGGCCGGGTGTGCGTGTGCGTGCATGCATGTGCGGCCAGGCCCGCTTCAGGCCCGCGGGAGGGCGGCAAGCAGGGGGCCAGGCATGGGGAGAGGGCCTATCAGGAGCGGCGCTGAGCGCAAGGGGCACAGTCTCTCCAGAAACGCGTGCCCAGGGGCTCTTGAAGGTGCAGACTTTCCCTCTTGGGACAGAAGCGGGGGGCTGGAGGGTCTGAGCTCAGGGCACCCCAAGGCCGCTCGGTGCTACTTGTTTCCTGAGCGTGGGTGAGCGGGTGAGCAGCATGTGAGGGGGTCGAAGGGTTTGTGAGCAACGAGACGTAACCCGCTTATCCTCATGGGCTTCCCAGGCCCCCGGCCCACGCTCTCTTTGCAGAGGGGCTCTGGGGAGCCCAGGCTCACTCAAGGTCACCCCGTGAGAGCTGAGGGAGGAGGGGTCCGGAGAAGCCCTCCCACTGGTGAGAGGGGCTGACCAGCCTCCACGCTGTGACCCTCCTCCCGGCCAGACATCAGGGGCGGTTCTCCACGCATCAGGTGCTGTCAGGGCTGAAGCCCTTGCTGGCTGCAGCGGCTCCCCCAGCCCTCTCCGCCCTCCACCCCCCCCCCCACCCTCAAGCAGGCTTTCCAAGGTCCGCTGCACCTGCCCCACCCGGTCCTGTGACTCTCACACCTGTGCTCCAGCCTCACCCAAAGCCCCCTTTCCACCTGCCACACAGACAGCCCATAATCCCCATCTCTGTGGGGACACTCCCACACACCCTCCACCACACAACTCAAAAACCTCCTCCATGAAGCTTTTCCTGCTCTCTCTGGGCCCCCCAGAAGCTGGGGGCCCCGCAGCCTGCCAACACCACAGTCGGGCAAACGGCCCCTGCACATTCCACAACCACTGGGAAAGTTTCTCCACATCGCCCATCCCACCTGAGCGGCTCCAGGTTGGAGTCCAGGTTAGTGATCCCGGGACACCCACAGCCTGCCTCCTGTCACCCCAGGAACGAAGCAACACTGCATCGCTAACACCCCCAACTGCGGATGCACCACTATTCCTGAAGGATGTTTTCTCTTTGCGCTCATAAAAACTTTTGCAAGGGGTCTCCGTCCTGGCCATCTTGGCGGTTGCCCTTGGGAGGGGGAACAAAAAAGTCACTGGAGTCAATCATCTGTAGGCTCCAACATTTCAGGAAAAAGGGACAGTATGTGCCCGGCCCCAAGCAGACCCTGAAGAGGAGCAGACAGGCAGAGACTGGTCGTCCTCGTCAGCACCTGCCTGGCCCGGGGTCACGGTGAACAAAGCACCATGCACGTCAGCCCACGCTGGGGCCCACCACGCCAAGGGCAGCTCGTGTGGAAGATAGCGCAGAGAGCACACCCAGCTGCTGCCGATCCAGACAAGTCTGCTATCACAAGGGGCAGGCCAGAACAGACTGGTAAAAAGTAAATCATGCAAAGTATTTCTTTAATAAAACTGGCCAGAGCTTGTTTTAAAAACAAACAACTCTCCGAAGGGAACAAGACAGATGACAGCATCATCCCCCCCGACACATGGCAGGGCTGAGGCTCTGAGAGGTCCTACAGCCTGACTCCCTGGTCCAGCATGCTTCCACAAGCCCCGTGCCCCCCAGAGGTGACCAACCCCACGCTGAGGCTGGGAGGCAGGAACAGCCTGCGTCTTCAGGTCCTGGGGGTTGGGAAGCCCACTGGTGCCCCAAACAGCCAAGGAACTGCACTGTCAGTAAAACTCACTAAACCTCACTCTCCAGACGTGCTCCCCGATCTCCAACCTCAGCCCCTCACATTAGCCACCCAAGCTCCTCTGACTCTGCCCTCAGCCGGGGGGGGGGGGGGGGAGGGGGTGTTTGCGGGGGAGCGGGGGGGGGGGGGAGTGTGTGGGGGAGGGGCAGCCAATTTCTCTCTTGGGCATATTTGCCACTGGCTTTGAGGACCCCCCAAAACCACATGTGCACAGGATGGGGTTCTCAAATGCTTCAGCTGCTTATGGGAGGAGATACGTGTCCTGTCCGAGCCTCCGCGGGTCACTCCAACAAGGCACAGAAGCCTAGCGGCTCAAAGCTGAACAGTCAGAGACTGGACCCGGTGCTGGCCAGGTGGCCCAGCTGCACCGTCTCCCACTGTGGGGGGGATGTCAATAATTTCAAGAGGGACATCCACAAAGGAGACCAGGTTCAGAGGAAGGTGGCAGACAGGTAGCAGACCGGTGAGGAACCCATAGGCCATCCCACACAGCAGCCTGGGAAGAGACACCCGAGCAGACGCGGGTCCTCTAGGAATCCCGGAGAACTTTGGGAGAGCAGACCAGCAGCCTTGTCTCCAGAAGACAAGGTGGGGTTCACATGGGAAAGAACTTTCTTCTTGAGCAGGCATTTCTCCAAGGAAGACATACAATGGCCAGAAGCACATAAAAAGATGTTCAACATCACTATTCATTATGGAAATGCAAATCAACCTCACAATACCACTTCAAACCCAGTAGGATGCTATTATCAAAGAACAAACACACAAAACACAGAAAATCCCAAGTGTGGAGGAGGATGTGATCGGATCCCTGGGCATTGCTGATGAGAATGTAAAATGGTGCAGCCACAGTGCAAAACAGTGTGGTAGTTCCTCAAAAAATTAAAAATAGAACTACTATATGACATAGCAATTTCACTTCTGGGTATTTACTCAAAAGATCTGAAAGCAGGGCCCCAAACAGATACTTGTACAGCAGTGTTCACTACAGCATCAGCCACGGCGGCCAAAAAGTGGAAGCAACTCAAGTGTCTGTCCACAGATGAGTGGACAGGCAACACGTGGTCCATCGTGCACGAATATTCCTCAGCCTCAAAGAGGAAGGAAACTCGGACACTTGCTACAACACGGATGAACCTGGAGGACATCACGCTACGTGGAATAGACCCGTCTCCAAAACGCAACTACCATTTGATTCCACTTACATGAGGAGTGACTCTCAGAGACAGAGAGCAGGTGGCCCCCTCCATGTCTGATGGGGACAAAGTTTCAGTTCTGCAGGATGGAGAGTTCTGGGAGTGGATGGGGGACGGCTGCACAACAGCAAGATTTTACTTAACACCACTGAATAGATACTTAAAAATGGCTACAGTGGTAAAAATTAAGTTACATATATTTTACCATGATTCAACATTTTTTAAAGACAAAGAAAGAACTTTCCAACAAAACGGAATTTTGGGGGTGCCTGGGTGGTTCAGTTGGTTAAGCGTCTGCCTTCGGCTTAGCTGATGGTCCCAGGGTCCTGGGATCAAGCCCCACATCGGGCTCTACCCCTTCCCCCTGCTCATGATCTTTCTCTCTCTCTAATACAGAAATTTTTTAAATCTTTAAAAAAAATTTCAGCAGTTAAAAAAACACATTAACCATGCAGTTACGAAACAACACATTTTTGGAAAATATTTGATAACATGAGAATGCTCACAGTATTCACACACACACACACACACACAAATGTACTTAGAAAAACGAAAGAAGCATACTAAAATGTTCTCACTGGTTTTCTCGAGGTGGTAAAGATACTGATAATAATTATTTTTCAAACATTTGTGGAATTTTTCATGTTCTATATCAAGCACAGTAATTTCAGTAATTCCCCAAAAGAAATTATTATCACCTTTAACATCTTTTAGTAACCGTGGTACACCAAACCCAGCTACAAATTCTTTGTGGTTCCTCCCATCAAGCTGTGGAGTGACTTGCCCCGCCTGCGCCTCTGTGGCCGGCAGGAAGCTGACGGCCACAGGAGAGCCGAAGGCCCCAGCTGCCACCAGCACCGCGAGTCGGACCGGCAGCTGGTCCCGCAGGTCCCGGCGGGAGCTGCCTACCTGGCTTCCTTCCAAAATCTTGAGTGGATACATGGTTGCTATTTCAGCACCGCTTTGGGGGTGACTTGCTACATAGCGACAAAGCTGAAACATCCGCGCCACGCCCACCACAGTACCTGTCCAGGGGGTGCCCGTGGCCTCCTGGCTCCAGGCGCTCCAGGAGCCGTGCCCAAACTCCTCCCGCGCCCGGAGCTGCACCACGTGCCGCATGCCTCTCCAGGCATCGTGGATGATGCAGTGGTGCTGGAGCTCCTGGACCTGCGGGCGGGGGCACAGCGACAGTGGGGTGAGGCCCGGGGGCTCTGGGCAGGCAGCCCTGGGCCACCCTGCCCTTCAGCGGCGTGCTCTCTCAGGTCCAGCGAGCGAGAGCTCCAGGCTGCCCGGAGCGCTCGGAGCCGCAGCGCGCGACGGGGCTCCCCTGGGCCCAGGCGGTGGAAGCTGTAAGCCCCGCCCACAGAACCCTGCGGGCCACGCCCTCACCCCGCGCCGGCCCACCTGCCTGCCGCTGCGCCGCGCCCCCTCGGACAGGCCTGGGATCATGGCTCCGATTTGCTGCACGACACAACTAGGGCTCGGGAGGAGTCGGAGACTCACCCAAGGCCTGCAGGCTGAGTCACAGAGCAGCACCCGGAGCCGTGTTCTCCGTTCCAGGAACCCTGAGCACCCCGCCACACTTTACTGTCCGGAAGTAAAAGAAGAATTTACCATCCACGTGGTGAACGTCTTTGACCGTTCAGCCCGGTACCGGAGCTCAAACTGCAGCCTGTAGAAATAGGAGTTCCAGGAGGGGGGGTCTTTCCAGGCGACACTGAGCCAGCGGGGATTTCCGTCCACAGCAGTGACAGTGACGTTGGCAGGCGGGTCAGGCTGCACTGTGGGGGAGGAGAGCAGGCTCCCATGCGGCAGCGAGTGTGGTGCACGTCCCCCCGAAACAGGCAGCACCCCACCCCAGCGCCCAGACCACTTCCCCGTGCCATCTTGCCAGGGCCCCCGTCCGCCTGCCAGGCCCCTGGCAAAGGAGGCCCCAGAAGGCACCGGCTCAGCAAACCCGGCCCCGCCCGGCCCCGCCCCCGAGCATCTGTGAGGGGCTGTCCGAGGGCACGGGGCCTCCGGGCTGGGGTACGGGAGCGCTTACTCACGGATTCCGTAGCCCTCAAACGTGTGGGGTCTGCCGGACTTGCTCCCAGCACTGTTGCTGACGCAGAGGGACACGACATACAAGGAGTTGTCTCCCTCCGGGACCTCCAGCAAGCAGGAGAACTTGCGGGACCCCTGGGCATACGGGCACGGCTCCTGGGAGTCCCCCAGCGGGCTGCTCCGGCTGTGGGCACAGGGTGAGGGCAGGCTCGCCACCAGCATCTGCCCTTACTCAGGGTGGGCGAGGGGAACGGGGACAAAATGCTCCACACCCAGCAGCACTTAGTAGGTCTTGTGATTTCAGTCAATTATCCAACCTCACCAAGCCTGTTTTCTCATTTGAAAATGGGAATATTAGTAATACCCACGTCACAGGGGTTTGTTAGGGTTCACTGACCACGGAGTGAGACATCAAGGTTACTGCCTGGCCCGGCCAGTCAAAATGCTGAGCTGAAAAGCACACTTGGCCCCTGAGGCACTGGATGGGGGAGCCTCCCAGCCTCATCCCAATGCAGGTGCCGCAAGGAGTCCGGAGAGGCCCCATCCCCAGCCTCAAGCCTCTAACGAAACGCCTTCCCCCGGGGGACGAGGACAGCCAGTGGAATAGCCTAGCACAGGGCTCGCAGGCTCCCTGAGGAGGTGGGAGCATCTCCAGCCGATGGGCCCGGAAAAGACTCCTGGGTGGCCACAGATACTCAAGGTGAGTCAGACGTGGCCCCACCTGGCCCACTTACGACATGTGTGGGCGCGGGAGGTGCTGCAGCCACTCATCCTGCCGCTGGGGCCACAGATCACTGCTGACTCAGGTGTAGACCCTGGGCCCAGAACAAACTCTTTCCCTCTGGGCAGCCTGCTCCTCCGTTCCCAGGGGGAGTTAGCGCCTCCATCCCACTAACGCTGAGGAGGTGGGTCGCCAGGGAGGGCTTGAGGATGGGCGTCTCTCCAGCAGCCCCAGTAAGTACCGAGCCCAGGGCAGGTGCTGGGGAAGAACGGGTGAGCCAGCCCGGTGGGGCGAGGCTGTAACGTGCACGCACACACCTCTTCCCCGGGGGCCTGCGGACCTCCCCCCGCCCAGGCACAGGGTCCCTAGGTGCAGCTCCTCTCCCGCTTCCTCAGTCCAGGACAGGGGAGGTGTGCCACCCGAACCGGCTTTCTGTGGCTAGTCTGGGCGGCCACCAGCCACGGTGCAGGACACCCTGTCCGGGGACAAACACCCTCCAGGTCCCAGACAATTACACCCACAACCCAGCTTTGGGTTCTGCAGGGTTCCAGTTCTCCCTATGGGCAGCGGTGCCCTTTGCAGATGAACAATGTACACAGTTCTGCACGGAGACCAGGCCTGACAACTCTCTGCAGACAGACACCATGGAAACCAACCGCCTGCTGAAGTCACTGCTCAGATTTTTGACACTGACTACCCACAGCTCAAACTCCATTACAGACACCCAGACGGAGGAGCCCTGCGCTGGGGACGGAGGCTCCTGTGTTTTCTGCAGCTCCCTGCTCCTCACAGCCGTCCTGGGCTCCTCCCAGGCCCAGCGGTGTCTTGGGGTCCTACACCCGCCCTCTCCCCGCCCCAGTCCACTGCTCTAAGGCCTGTCTAGGGGAAAGAGCCTGACAAAAGGCTCCCACCATCGAGACTACTGAGGAGCTCTTGCCCTCACAGGGGGGCACCTCTGCATCTTCTTCAGAGCACACCCCAAACCTGACATTTTGGATAAACTCAGACAGACTGGGATCTGATTCCTAGCAGAGCCACTTACAAGCAAGATGACCTTAAAGCAAGTTCATGGATGGCTCAAGCTCAGCCTCTCCAGCTGTTAAACAAGGAAAACGACACCCCCTCCTTCCCCAAGACTGTGTGGTCATGAATGCAGCACCGTTCTCGGTAGGTCCCCCACTCCCTCCTCCCCATCCCAAAGTGATGACTTCCCAGTGACGAAGTCTGGGAACCACTGGCCAGAAGCCCACTTGCTGTAGTGAGAGCCGTCAGCCCTCGAGGGGCCTCAGTAAGGATGGAGAAGACGGGGACACACAGCCCGGCCCAGATACTCACAACTTCCTCACCAGTAACGTGGCCCTGGTCGTCGGGGAGGGTGGGCGCCGAGGACCCCACTCACAGACTACCTTGCTGAGGGGACTCTTCCGGAAGCAGGTGAGCTGGGGCTCCTCAGGGGGCACTGAAGGGAGAGCAGAGCCGGTGTGAGGAGGGAGCATAGCCCTGCAGCCAGCCAGCCCCGAAGCCAAATGGCAGCCCCCCTACACACACACTCGCGCAATCTTCCCAACAATGGTAAGGTAATAAAATTAACCATATTGACCACCAGGGACACTGGGCACAGGGGTGAAGCTGGGAAGGAGGAGGAGCACCCAAACCCCGGCCGCAGGCTGTTACCCGGGCCTCTGCCCTAAGCACTCAGGCCAGGGGGAGGGGGGTTCCCCATCAGGCAGATGCCCCCACCCAAGAGGAGGCTCCTCCATCTCACTGCTGGCAGATGTCAGTGGATCTTTCCCCAAATTTGTTGGGCCAAGGAAATAACAGGAGTTTAAAGGGACAGCTGGGACCTGTCTCCTAGCACTCTGAGCTCGCACTCACCGTCCACCAGCAAACGCACGGTTCCGGCCAGGCGGCCGTCCTGGTAACATGAATAGTTTCCGGAGTCACTGAGCTGCACCGACCTCAGAAGCAGCCTCCTTCCCATGGCAGCCCAGCCGCTCTGGTGTGAGCCTGCCACACGGTTCCCCAGCAGCCAGTGAACAGTGGCCTTGTCCCCCGGCTCCCCGCCTGGGCAGGTCAGGGTCACACTGGCCCCAGGCAGGCTGGTCACCGTATCGCTCACCACCTCTGCGGAGGGAGAAGACACTCGGTAAGCCTATAGCAGCCTACAGCAGCCGGGAAGGACTTTGCTTCTGATCTGGGAAGCCAGGGGCTTCAGAACCACACGTCCCTCAAGCCCATCCGCTGGCCCAGGCCACGGCCCCCAGGGGGCCTCCGGAAGCCGCCCCTGGCCACCCGACTCCCTCAGTCAGAAAATCCTTGGGGCTCCTGGGTGGCTCAGTCAGCTAAGCATCTGCCTTCGGCTCAGGTCATGATCTCAGGGTCCTGGAATCGAGCCCCGCGTCGGGCTCCCTGCTCCGGGAGGAGTCTGCTTCTCCCTCTGCCTCTCCCCCACCCCATAATCACACACTCTCTCTTTCACATAAATAAATAGAATCTTTTAAAAATGCATAAATAAATAAAAATAAATTAATTTTTAAAGAAAAAGAAAAAAGAAACCCCTCAGGGGCCTGCCACTGTCCACAGCATGAATTCCAAGCGTGAGGCCTGGCTCACAGGGCCTTCTGCCACCCATCTCCCCAGCGCTTGCAGGCCTCATCTCTCCCCACGCCCCTCAGAAGGTACAGAGCCCCTCCCCCGCCCCACACGACCTCCTATGTCAGGTCTCAGCCTCAATATCCCCTCCCTGAGGCCTTCCCTCACCCCCAGCTGAATCAGGCCACCACCAGGTGCGGTCTTCCTCACCCCGTCACCCATCACATGCTGCCATATACCAAGTCTGTATCTGTCTTCTCTCTGAGACTCTAATGCCACAAGAATTGACACCCTGTTTTCTTGTGTTATATTTCAGTGCCTGGCCCACCCTCTGGCACATGACAGGGGCCCACCGGACACACGATGGGGTAGTGACTGAATGAATGCACGCAGATACCCAGCTGGGGCTCACAAGATGCAGGACTACATGAGAAGTCTCAGGATCCCTGGAGCGTCACCGTAGGTGGCCCATTTTACAGACAGTAAGACACAGAGGTCTGCCCAAGGTCACCAGTAAGCTTGCTGCACAACTGGGGTGTGGCCCTCTGTGCAGGGACCCACTCCTGTCTATGAAACCTGTAGGACCACGCTATTTTTATTCTAGGGAGCAAATTAGAAGGTAAAAAATAAATGTGCACCCTACCCCTGAAAAATATCATGTATGTGCTACTCAAGGAAAATAATATTGAAAATTAAAGGACAGGTAAACTTTTTTTAGTATAGGTTAAATAGAGTCACAGAATTTGAGATAAAACTAGTCTAACCAATTAATTAAATGAGTCCACCCAGCTAAGGGAATCGAGGCCAGTTTTCATATTAAGCACACTTGGCCCTTCAAACGATTTATTAGCGAGGAGCAGCAATAAATCTGGCCAAAGATTTCAGAAAAGCCCAGCAGGAACCGCCCTCACCTTCTCCCGAGCTCCCAGGCCTGGAGGGCCAGCATCACCGTGTCTGACCTGCTAAGCCTTCTTGCTCGGGAGGACTTTATGTCACACTTGGCAGGCTGTCCTTCCTCCCGCCCATCCAAAGTGGCAGTCAGAGGGACTAAGGGTCAGCGAGCCCTCCAGGAGGAGAGCACCCCCAGAGCGACCGCTGGACACAGCTCACGGCCTTCAGGTGTCCTCCTCACTTCACCACGTGGAGCCTGATGCCCGCCCCCCGCCGGCACCCTCTGCTCTGAGGCTGGCAGCCTGGGGACAGGGGCAGGGTAGCCGCCGGTCCTCGCCGGGTTTCTTCACCAGAGTCTTGGACTCTGGATGAGAAAGGTAGTTGAATCTCACCATGCAGGGGATCAATTTGGGCAGGTTTCTTAGACCCCTTGGCCTTGATGTTCCCTCCCTCTGTCCTACATTCCACAGATATTCGAGAAGGCGCCCAGCGGCAGGTGCCAGGGAGGAGGACACCGGCAGCAGAGAGACCCTGCCCTCAAGGACAGGAGACGCATTCCCCACAGCAGAACGGGGACACAGGAACCACACTTCCCAACAGCAGCAAAGTCCCAGCCCCCCGAAGCCCAGGTCCCCTGAGGGTGCTTCCCTGCCCAGATGGCTTGAAAGGGCTCTGAAAAGCCCGAATTACAGCACACCCTTCATATGGAATCCTCAATAATATATTTCCAGCGTTTCAGATATGGTTTTTAAAGGTCCTCCCAAATACTGAACACACACACAGTAACACATGTAATACACACAGAAGTTAGGAAGCATGAGACACCCCCAGCCCTCGCACAGCCACTGTCCCGGAAGCCCTGCCTTGGCAGTGTTAACAGTTGGGGTGCCACTGTGCTTTACCTTTGACAATAGGTTCACTGCACACAGACCCCTAATTTTTTCTTGGCCTTGACTGATTTGGAGGCTTTATATAGAAGGTCTGTATGTAGTCTGCTGGAACGTGCTTTCGCCATTCACTATGGCTCTGGGACTCACCCACCTTCATGCCTGCGATACTCCACTGTTCACTCCAGTAGTTCTCCTGTCCACGAGGGCTGGGTGGCTGCCAGCATCCTGCTGCACCAGGGTGTGGCTACCAACTTTCTCACGTGTGCTCCTGGTCATTTGCCCAGGCTCTCCCGAAGCAGGACTGCCAGTCCCAGTGCCCGTCTCACGTGGGTCCGTTCCTTCCTGACCAACACGCAGTCAATGTGTGCACGCCGAGGGGCACCAGACGGGTGCGTCTGGCCCACAGAATGAGTTCCATCTGTGCCCGATGAGGCTCTGTTTTAGAAGACCCGCCTAACCTCTGCCCCTGAGATCAAGCCACATGCTCTATGCACGGAGCCACCAGGCACCCCTATCTTTTGTTCGTTTTTTTAAGATTTTATTTTTACCACCCAATACTTCTGATCACTGTATCCATATTTTTACTTCTCCATTTTCCACTCGCTAAGGCAGCTCTAAGGATAAAAGTTAACACAGATGTCAAGCTCACGCACAAACTACCACCACTATAGGAACTAAGACAGAGATACCGCCGAAGAGGACTGTGCTGGTTGGTGCGGAGCTTCACGATCCCTCATCAGCTGATGAGCGGAAATCAGAATTCACCAGACACAACAGACCCAGCAGACACAGGCAGGTTGCACGAAGGTCCACACGTGGCTCATCCTTTCATTGACGCTTTACCCAGCCGTGACTGTGAGACAGGGGCTCCCACTAATATTCATCAAAGAACTCAGCGTGTGCTTAATGCAGGTTTAATGTAGGGTGCCCGAGAGGGACTCCAGGGACAGGGCCTCCCCACCGGAAACGGCCAAGAGTGCTAGCCACAGATGACACAGGGGTCTCAATGGTGCTGCTAACCCCCCCTCGCGCCCCCCACCCCCCCAAGCTGCACAGCCCGCCGCCACAGACCAGAGGAGTGGAGGAGTCGGGAGGAGTCTGCGGGGATGCCGCAGAAAGAAAACAGGAGCCTGGAGCCAGAGGGAGCTCTCTCCTGCTTCTGCACTTGCCCGTTCCAGGAAATTCGCTTCTCTGCCCACCTCCCTCCCCCAGTTCAGACGGAAGCTCCTGCTGTGTGCAGTGACCAGCCTGATCAACAGCAGGGCTGTTCCTTCCCCGCTGGCTCTAACAATGCCCAAAGCACTGGGGCAGCTCAGAGAAATTGCAAATCAAAAGGCTTTTTTTCTCGTCCACAAAAGCAGAGCTGGGGGAGCAACGTAATGGCCACTCCCTCGGCCAAGTAGCTTGAGTAATGGTTTTCTGAATCTTTAAAACTGAGTCACTATTTTTTTTTAATGGGGAATGATTAATTATAAACCACCCATTGGCAACTATTGCTTGTCCCAGCCCTTCTTCAAAATGTGTTTCTTCCAGGGCTGTCCGGCTAGCTCAGTCGGTAGAGCATGCAACTCTTGATCTCAGGGTCATGGGTTCAAGGCCCACGTTGAGCACAGAGGGTTAGTCAAAAAAAAAAAGCGTACAAACTATGTTTTTTCGAGAACCTGTGAAGAACACTGTGTTAACTATGCTTCTAAAAGCACTCCGTGCAGGCTGGTCAAATACTCAGGAAAGACCCCAAGAAAATAATCGTGCTGATGCCAGAATGGGCAAGGCTGTCCCTCCCCACCCGGCCACCACTCACCGCTGCTCCCGACCATTCTCCGAGCCGGTGCCCACAGCACCCGCGTGGCTGGGCGGGAGCCTCCGAGCGTCTCCTTGAAGGGAGGAAATGATGTCCCCAGTGCCCTCCCGGCACCTCTGCCCACCTCTCCAGAGGGTGGGACTGGAAGTGATTTCTTTCTCTTCCTTCCATCTTCCCGCAATTTTTAGATTTTTCTTTTTTTTTTTTTTTAAAGATTTTATTTATTTGACAGAGAGATAGAGAGCACAAGTAGGCAGAGGGAGAGGGAGAAGCAGGCTTCCCACAGAGCAGGGAGCCCGATGTGGGGCCGATCCCAGGACCCCAAGATCATGACCTGAGCCGAAGGCAGACGCTTAACGACTGAGCCACCCAGGTGTCCTAGTTTTTAGATTTTCTATAAGCTGTATTATTCTCAGAATGAATATATATTCGTTTAAAACAAAGAAGCAACATAGCCTGGGTCTGTCCAAGTTATTCAGTCTCAGGAGGGAGAAGGAGGTGGGGCAGAGCACAAGGGAAGCCAGGGGACAGGGGAGGGTGAGGGTGGGCTCCTCAGGACAAGCCCCTCCAGGTCCGAGAGGGTTCACCCGCCCTTGGGCTCCGTGCCCTGTTACTTGTCACTTTCGCTCTGCTCTACAGCCCTTCAGCTCTGCTGGCCAGGTCCCCTGGTCTGCACAAGGTCATGGTTCCTCCCTATCTGCCCCTGCTTGTCTGCTCCTGGGTGGCCCCTTCTTGCTCCAGCCATTCTTCCAGATGCATCTCCATGGCCCTCACTCCCACCCTGGGTGATGGGGGCAGCAGGGAGGAGCTGGCCTGCACACTCTAGCACTGAACAAAAAGCACGCAACTCAGCACCTGTCCCAGAGCAACTGCTCTGCTGTCTGGGGGGCAGGTTGCAAGCCTGTGCCTGCCCTTCCTAAGAACGCAAGGGTTTCTGCGCTCCATCACGGGCAAGGCCAGAAGTCCTCACTTGGGGAGAATGGATAGTCAACACCACTAGGCACCAAGAGTCCTCTTCCTCTTGTCCATACTGTAATGTCAAACCGCACGAAGCCCAGGCCATCCCGAGCTAAGGGTCCCCAACGTGCTGAGGCTCCAGGGAAGGGAGATCTGAGTCGGGGGTCTGATCAGTGGAGTGCCCCTGTTCCATCAGGAGCCAAAAAGTGGAAGCCCACGGGGGAGGGGGGCACATGGGGTCCTCAGAGGGTGAGACCTGCCTCTTCAGAGGGAAGGGCACAGGCTCAAGGCCTCCAGCCCCAACAGGAGCCAGTCCCCCTCCTTCCTTCTGTTTATCCTCCAATCCCCTTGAGAATGAGCCCACTGTCCCCCCAGCTCCTGCATAAAGCGCCCTGGAGGCAGGAAAAGGCGGGGGGGGGGGGGGGGGGGCAGTCAAGGACTGGGAGCCTTCTTTGTTTGTCCCAAGGCCAGTGTCAGAAGCAGGACAGCACTACCCTGCACCCCAGCTTCCTGCAAAGACAAGGGTTCTGAGGAGGATGAAAGCACATCACCTGGGACCGAAATCAGAAGTGTCCGCTCCTGAAAACAAAGGTCCCAACATCGCCTCCCTGAATGCCAAAGCACTTGGTGTCGGGTCTCCCGGCCCAACGCTTACCGTGAACTATGCATCTAGGAGTGGGGACAGCCTGGTGTGGAAGGGACAGGAGGCCCAAGTCCATCCCCAGTCTTGCCACGATTCACAGGCAGCCTTGGACTCCTTACAGAGCCGCTGGCCGAGCCCCTGTCTCTTTCTCTGTGAAGCGAGCATTCGGACCCCATTCCTGCCCCTAGCATCTCACCGTGTGGAGTCCTCAGCTCTCAGAGGTCAGGAAGCACGTCTGTGTCTGTTCACCTCAGACAATACCAGCTTGAAAACATGGAATTAATCGATAGGTTTATTATTCTAATAGTTGATGACTTTGGTTTGGAGAAGGATGAGAGCCAGGTCCCGGTGCCCTCAGACAAACGCTGCTTCTCTCCCTGGAAAGCGCTAAGGGAGGGCAATTCCCACAACATCCCTGCCTCCCCTTCCTCGACAGGAAGTAACCCCTGGCAACCAATCCCACACCTGCAGGCCCCTCAGGCCCAAGCCATCCCAGTCTCTGGGGCGCTGGGGCCCCACCACCTCTGGGGACTCTGCAACACAGCCCTGGGAAACGGGGCCCCTCCCCGTTCTGGACCTCAGGTTGGGTGCCAGAAACCCAAACAGCTTTGCTGTTTTTCTACTTTTTTCCTCTTCAAATAAACTTGCAAATGTCAATAATCAGAAAAACATGCACACGGAGACATATTTCTCAACTCTGCCTGCAGTTGTTCTTGCCAGCAAAAACACGTTCAGCTTCCCGGCCGCACTTACGTAAGTGGTGAGCGAGCTGCCCAGCACACCGCCACTGAGGACGGGCTTAGTGTGCACCTGCCAATCCCACAGCCCTGGCTTCTGAGCAGGGACTCAGGTCTGGCTGACGGGCCACTGGCAGCGCGGGATGGACTCCAGCCTCTCGGGTTGCAGAGGCCCAGGATTTCAGGAGGGGTCAGAGAGAAAACGGATCCCTTCTCAGCAATAAAGACCTTCAGTTGAAGGGAGTGGCTGCTGAGAAGTATCCAGAAGGACGTGGGTCCCTGTGTCCAAATGCAGAATTTGGTCCTGGGGAGCCTAGAATACGTCCCCAGTGCTCTCCATCTACCAGCTGAAACACATTTCCTGATTTCCGTGTAATAATCATAATGCTCATTAGCCATCATGAGCACTTAGCATGCCTGGTGATTCACCCAGGAGCTTGCTGCTCCTCACAACCACCCTGCCAGGAAGGGAAGCTTGTCCCCGTAGCATGATTGAAGCGCTGAAGTTCAGAGCAGTTCAGGAACTTGCCAAATTCTAACAGCTGGTGAGGTGGGGAGTCTGCATCTGCTCCAGCTGAGAGTCTCTCTGCCCCGGGGCAGGTGCCTCTCTGGGTTCCCCTGGAGCTCCCCCCGAGCTCCCCCTTCTCTGGGCTGCCCACCACCTGTCGGTTCCTGTTCATCTCCTGCCTTTCCACCCATCACAGAAGCTCCTGGAAGGGAGTCCTAGGTGTGAGGGAGGTGCGGGCAACAGGCCTCCTCAGGCACACCCTCCACCTGGAGTCAGGGCCCAAGCACCCTGACCTTCCCTAAGGAAGCAGTGTGTGACCCCCCTCCCCCCCACACACACACACTCCTGCTCTCACCAGGTCACCCATTCCCGTGCCTAAATGCCTAAAGTCCCCAGGTCCCAGGGAGAGGTCAGGCCACAGGCTCTAAGATGAGGCCCTGCCCCTTTCTCTAACTCAGCCCCCAACCCACCCCCCAACCCGCCTCTTTCCAGCCCCACCTCCCCAGACCCTGACCCCTGCCGGCAGCCCCGCCCCTCCTCTCTCCTGTTTGCGGTCCAGTACCTGCTTGTATTTGCCTTGTATTTGGCAGAGTTGGTGTTTACCTTGGCTCCGACGGTGGACTACACCCTGCTTGGGGAGAGGAGGCTCCTCAGGACCCATACAAAGGAGGTGCTGGATGCTGGCTCTCAGCCCCGCATGGTGACCAACTCCAGAGAAAAATGTGTAATCCTGCCCCAGAGGCCTCAGAGGTAATCTGCTGGCCAGGCCCGGAAGGTCTGGCCAGGTCACCTCCCCGAGATTATCACCTAATTAGAGGGAAAGACAGGGAAGGAGGGCAAACAGTCCAACGGCCCCAGAGGCCCAGTGAGATTGACTCTGCCTCGGGCCAGAAAGGGGCTGGGCTGGGGGTGCTGGGCAGAGAGCCACCGAGGGGGCTGCAGCAGGCTAGCTGGGGCCCGGTGCCCGTGGGTCGCGTGGCCGGCCGGGCCGTGTCCACCTCTTGGCTGGCCCTCCCAGAGCACAGCCGTTCCCATCTCTGAACTCAGCCTTGGCGGGAGCCTGGCCCGCTGGAGGCGGGCGGTGTCTTCTGCTTGCCCGCAGAAGGTGCTGCCTGGCGCCTGGTCCCAAGCGGTACCCACAGCCCACCCCCCTAGACCTGAGGAAGCTAACGGTCTGAAGAGCCGCAGAGTGGTGGTGGCGGGGTGGGGCGGGGGGCGGATCGCCCTCTGCTCCTCATCTGAGTGGTGGCCCCGTGGGCGTGCGCTTTGTGACAATTCACCGAGCTGCACTTCTACGCTGAGCGCTCTTGTCTGTGGGCGTGTGGCGCCGCCCGCACATTTGTATGAAGGCCCCCAAGTCAGCTCCCGAAGTCCCACGGCTGGCCGCGCTCGGGCCTAGGACACGCGCGCACACGCACCTGCGCGCACACGCACCTGCGCGCCTCACTGGTCCGTCCAGCTCGCCCCGGGTCCCCAGGAAGGACGCGGTTCCCAACGGGCGGCAGGCAGCTGTGAAGCCTGGAGCCCCCCTGCCTGGGACACTCTGAGACAGGAAGACTCGGCACTGTGAGTGCTCCCTACACCAATCTGCAAAGTCTACCTGATCCTAATAAAAATACCAAAAGGAACTTTTTAGACCGCGACAAGCTGATTCAAAAGGAAAAGTCAGCAAGGGCGGCCAGGATGATTCTGAGGCAGCGGAGGAAGGAGACAGGGATGGGCCCGACCAAACCTTAAAGCAGTATGATACCATCACAAACAGACGAAAGCATGGAACAACTAGAAATGGCTCAGAAATAACAATAGCCGAAAATTGCTTAGTCTGCACTAATGAACTGCACACTTTCAAATGGCCAAGATGATAAATCTGATGTGTATTGGGGCGCCTGGGTGGCTTAGTCGTTAAGCATCTGCCTTCGGCTCAGGTCATGATCCCGGGGTCCTGGGATCGAGCCTGGCATCGGGCTCCCTGCTCAGCGGGGAGCCTGCTTCCCCCTCTCCCTCTGCCCCTGCTTGTGTTCCCTCTCTCCCTGTGTCTCTCTCTGTCAAATAAATGAATAAAATCTTAAAAAAAAAAAAAATGTTGATGTGTATTTTACCACAATCTTTAAAAAGTAGCTCAGTCTGAGCCCTGGCCACACAGAGGCACGCACATATCCCAACCCGATCCTCCCAACAGTCTCTCGGAGGAGGAGGCCGGTGACACTGCTAGTCAAGGGGGATCCTGGGTCAGACCCAGGCAACAGGCCTCAGAACGAGCACTACTAACTACGCGCTATGCCGAGAAGCAGGATAAACCCAAGCATTTAAGCATTTGGCAGATTTGAAAGGTCACTTCTTTAAAATCAGTGGGGGAGGGGCGCCGGGGTGGTTCAGTGCGTTGAGGGACCCACTCTTGATTTCAGCTCAGGTTGTGCTCTCAGGGTCATGAGATCGAGCCCCATGTGGGGCTCTGCACTCAGCAGGTAGTCTGCTTGAGATTCTCTCTCCCTTTGCCCCTCCCCACTCTAAGTAAATAAATAAATAAAATAAAACCAGTGTGGGGGAAATGGATTATTCAATAAACTGTAAAGGGACATTAGGTTATAACTGGGGAAAAAAAGAGTCACACCTCATGCATCAGTCTATGATAAACTCAAAATGGATCAAATATTTAAATGTAAAAGACTCTTCAAGCCACCAGAAAAAAAAAAAAGAATAATCTTTTAAAATAATATTAGCATAGGGAAGATCTCATTAAGTATGCTACAACACCTAGACATCGTAGCGATTGGTAAGTTCAACTACATTTTTAAAAAATCTGCACGGCAAACACCATCTCCCCCAAAAAAGTCAAAAGACAAATGACGAACCAGAGAAAAATATTCATAAATCACATCATAAAGGCCTAAATTCCTTAATACATATAAGCAATAAGAAAAAGACCAACAACCCAAATTTTTTAAGTTGGCAATGAATATGAGCATGCAGTTCATAGAAACAGGTTAAGCAAATGTCTCTTAAACGTGGAAACATATAATCTCACTCAGATAAGGTAAATACTTCGGACAAAGGTGTAGGGACCCAGGCATTCGCTCACTGCCGCTGGGGGTCCGAATTGGTGCAGCTTCTATTCTCTCTCAAAATCACAACCATACACGGCTTTCGACCCACAGACTCCCCTTTGGGGAACTTATCCCACGGGTGTTCTCACACCGTGGTGTCATGAGTGCTGTGTGGTTGTTCCCCCCACCGCTGCCCGTCACGGCAAGACGAGAAACAAGAAGGTGCCCGCCAGAAGGAGATGGGCAACGGACTCTGCGTATCCACGTAATAAGACACCCAGACATTAAGAGGAAACTCTTTATCTGCGCTCTTTCCTAGTCCACTGTGTGGTCAAGAGGCCAAGCACAGGGCTCAGACCCGAGTTCCAACCGCAGGGCGTCACTTAGGAGCGATGAGGCCTCAGGCCAGCTTCTCAGGCTCTTCAGATCCCACTTCCCCATCCGTAAATTGGAAATGGTAAGACTACGCACTTCAAGATGCTGTTGTGAGGCTCACATTCGATAATTAAGGTTAAAACCCCAGCCTTATTTTTCAGACGTATCTAATCTCTCATGAAATATGAGCAATTGGAGAGAGAGAGAGAGAGTGTGCAGGAGCGGGGGTGGGGGAGGGAGAGGGAGAGAATCCCAAGCAGACTCCACGCTGAGGGTGGAGCCTGACTTGGGGCTCAATCCCTCTACCCTGAGATCACAACCTGAGCCGAAACTAAGAGTCGCCGGCTTCATGGACTGAGCCGTCCAGGCGGCTCGACAATTCTTATCGCCACCACAGGAGTGTGTCTCCAGTCTTCTGCAGGACAGTCCTCAGGCTATAGCCTCCCCTCCTCCCATCCCAGTGGGCTCCCAGAGTCAGTAACACCCATCAAGCCCCATTAATTTTGTGTTGGAAGTCTTGCCTGCCTAGGCTTGAAGCAACCTGCCCCACACTGGGGGGGCAGCAAGACACAGGCCTGGAGGGCCCGACCCCACACAGAACCAGCTGCCTCCCCCAGGGCAAGCTCCCTGACAGTGACTGGCACTTGCAAACAGCCCCATGGAAAGGGCTGTGGATGCATAGGGGGGAGAAGGAGGTGTGCACGTGGCCTTCTGCACTGTTCAATACTTAAGACAGGCAGCAGACCCTGCCTGGGCCACACCAAGGCGTGGTGTTGGTGAGCCTCTGCTGTGGATGCTGTGAAGAGCGAAGGTGACCTTGGCGTCACTGTACTTTGCGGGCGGGGGGTAGGGGTGCACTCAGCAGCACATGTGATTTAGTGCAAATAGCAGGGTTCAGAGCTGGGCCTGTCACTTCCTTGCTGTGTGATCTTGGGCAAGTTGTAACCTCTCTGAGCCTGTCTCCTCTCGCCCACTCAAGGACTGTTTCAGCAGCTCTCACCTCCGCCAACCTGCTGTATCATTTCCATCAGCATGCAAGCAAGCTGACAGTTCAGTCATCTTTCTAGAAATCCCTTTTCTTGACCCCACTTTTCCAGCGAAGGCACACTCCATTTCTTTACCCCCTTTACAGCTCGCACCCTCAAAGAGCAAGCAGCCTGTGCCTGCCGTTCCCAGTTTCCCTGCTCCCATCCTCTCGTGAATCCACTCCCGGCAGCCTCCGGCCTCCACCATTTCACTGACACCCCTCCTGTGAAGGTCACCAAAGGCCTGCCTGTTGCTAGGTCCGCTGGTCGGGGCCCAGCCCTGCTCTTGCCTGGCCCCCGCCCAGCAGGACACCGTGGGATGCCGTGGACTGCACCCTCCTCTTCGACAAGCTGTCCTCCCTGGGCTGTCAGACACCAGCTCTCCTGGCTCCCTCCGACTCCACCAGCCTCAGCTCCTCCTCCTCCCCGACCAGCCTGAGAAGGGTGCGCTGGGGCCTCCTCGCTCCTGTCCCCCAGCTACACTCACCTGTGTGAGGCCAGCCATCTCAAGGCTTGGAATGACACCTGCCGTTAACCGACTCCCACAGTCACACCTCAAGCCCAGTCCTCATTCCCAAACTCCAGCTTCCTGCGTCCAGCTCCTCAGCGTCTTCCCGCTGGTTGTCTGATGGAAGTCTCCATTCCAGTATGTCTGGAACTGACCTCCTGATCTTCCCCTCTAACAAAACCTGCCGGTCCTGCGGTCTGTCCCACGTGCACAATGGGTCTAACCCTCAAACATTCGGCTCCGTGCTGAGTAGAAGCGGTGCTCTTCTCTGCCCGCAGTTATCATAATGGCCAAGTAGAGAGGGAAGAGCAACGGATGCTTTTCAGGAAAGACAGCTAGGAGGTGGAGGGACACAGAGAACAGGGGCTGGACAGGCAGCCTGGATGCAGGGCCTCAGGGCCACACTGCTAGGGGGAGAGCCCCGAGACAGAGCCGGCAGAGGGCAGGTCGGAGCGGGGGGAGGGGGGCGGGTGGGGGGGGGCCTGCTGAGGACCCGGCACCACGCTGGAAAAGGCCGACTCCGCCAAGGACTGCAGACCTCGTTGGATCTCAAGCCCAGAGGAGAGAGTAAAGCACACAGATTAGTTACCCAAAGGAAGCCACCAGGGCCTCGCCAGACCAGAGGTTAAAAGCCTTCCTTTGCCACTCCAGCCCTCAAAGATTCTCTTTTAAAGACTCCTACCTTGATGGCAGCTGATGACATGACATTTAGCACTTCCCCGCCCAGCTGGTGTCTAAGGGGCACTGAGTGTCCACACGGAGCCCTCGGCTCCAGAACCTAACGGGCCCTCAGTATCAGACAGGATCAGACTGCTAAAGGGGAGGCTGGAATTTCCCTGCCCAAAATGGGAGTATAAGGAATCTCTAAAGAGCTTCGTATTTCCTCCAGGCCTTCGTCCAAATGTCACCCTGTCCATGAGAACATCCCAGGCCCCCCCTCAGAAAGGCCAGTTCCACTGCCCCTACATATGCACAGTCCCAGGCTCCCTCCCCTGCTGCATTTCCCCCCTTGGGGCTAGCAACCATCATGTTACTATTTAACTCACATCTCCATCAACTGAAGTGCCAGGGAGCCAGGGATTTTTGTCTGTTTTGCTCATTTTTGCATCTACAGTTCTAAGAATAGTATCTGGAACGGTCAAAATACTTTGCTCAAATGCGGGAATTATTAGCTACTCGAACCTCAGCACGCGCTCTGCACGAGGGACTTTTCTATACCTTCTCTCCTTTCATCTTTACAACCACCAATTAAGTATATAATTATTTATATTTTCCAGATGAGGATGGTGAGTCTCCAAGAGGTAAACTCACTCACAAAAGCTCACATCATTTCTACACGGCAGGGTTGGGCAGAGATCTGTCCAGCTCCAAGCCATGAGCACCACCCGTGATGGTGAGCTGTCCCCACGCTGTCCCCCGTGCAGAAGACGAGGTCTGGAGAGGGGTAAAGGAAGCTGCAGCAGGAAAGCTGGGGCAGACACAGGCCAGTGTCGAGCAGAACTTCCCAAAGTGATGGAGATGCTCTGTCCGTGTCCAGGACGCTACCACTACTCACACACTACAGAGCAACCAAGGAACTTACATTTGTGATCTGACTCCATTATAATTAATTTAAATGGAATAGCCACACCTGGCAAGTGGCTACTGGGTCAGAGGCACGCAGGCCGGGTGGGACAGGGGAAGGAGGGTGCATATTTACAGCGGTGAGCACCCGGTTGCTTCGTGTAATCCTCACAAACACCCAGCACCCGGAGGGTGTGCTGACCCAGTCTGCCGAGGTCATGCGCCTGCCACCTGGGGTCTGGTTCCTCCGTCCGTCCCCATCTCCAGACAATTTGTCTTTGGGAAGTTGGTACCACAAAGCCTCAGACAGCTGGGTTTTCTCAGTCCCTCTCAGGGATTTACTGTTGGCCATGTTCAAGCTCCTTTTAGGGTGGAGTCTGGGTGGCTGGTCCCACAGAGGCCTCATAGGGCTTTACACGGACTCAGTGTTTGCTGAAATGAATAAACAAGGGCAGAGCCAAAGCGGGGAGAGAGATTTCTGGCAACTGGAAGTCTGAGGGGGGAGGGCCTTCCTTCAGCCTCTCAAGCACACACGTGAGCCAGTCATCCCCAGGCCAGCAAATCACAAGCATGTGTAGAAAAGGACACTTCCGAGCCTCACTGCCAGATCTCTCTCTTCAGTAAATCTGGGGTGGGGGCCAAAACTTAGCCAACACAGACACGAATTCTGATACAACTAGATCCAAAACTGCCCTTCTGAGAAATACTGATTTCGGGTGAGGCCAGGAACGCAGGTAGGCACTGGGGGCAGGAAGAAGTCGCCTAAGGGAAGTTCAGAAGTCAAGACAGGTCTTTGAAGAGACTTAAAGCTGTATGTGCTTGTTTGTGCCCCGTCGAGCTCTGCAGAAGGCGGAAGGAACCTGAGTCACCCGTGTCCAGGACTTCCACGCCCAACACCTGACTCCCTGCCGGTCAGGGCCCCCAGACAGCAAGCACACCTGGGCAGGCTGTCAGCTCTTGGGCACGTGGGCAGCCACTAACCGCGAGGCAAGCGCGCCTCCCGGCTAGGCGAGCCCCCAGCCTGGAGAACCGGCGGATTTCCCCTCACGCAGCATCAGCCTCTGCTGCCCCCTCCAAAGCGGGACAGTCACAGTCATCTGCGGCCTGCTTCCTGGACAATGTCTTTATTTTTATTCCCCAGCTTGTGGGCTGAGTCTGTGTGGGTGTGGGAGGAGAGCTGGGTATTTTCTACTTCTCTGCATTTTCCTTCTGAACTGGGCTTTCACTTCCTCCCCCAACTCTCAGTTCTGCCTTTCCTGGGCTGTCCGGGCCTCGAGACCACCTCGCCCGTCCCTGCAGACCACCAAGCAAATAGAGACTGACGTCAACGGGCTGCCCCTTGCACTGCCTTGCAACCTCTTAGGAGCCAAAGGGTAGAGTCACTACGGCAGGAATCCCTCTGGGGCAGGTGCCCTGGGGTGTGGTGTGAGGAGCAACCGAGGCAGCCAAGGGAGCCTGAAGCCTCATCCCCGCCTTGCAGGCCTCTGCACCACAGGGGGACTAGCCCAGACCTCAATTCCCTTCCCCTGGCCCCTTCTGCCCCAGCCCTCAGCCAGCAGGCATGGCTCTCAGCTGGCCCCCAACACCCCCCAGCTCTGCCTGCAGGGCTAGTTCTACATTTGGGAGTCTTGAGGGTCTACAGCACTGGAGCCATGGAAGGGTGGGCCTCCGCCAAGGACCCGACAACCTCCCATCCCAAACTCTCTGAACCTGTCTCCTCTGGGACAAAGTATATTTTAGATCCAGCAGAGGACCGGGATACAGGTGAAGGTACCTGAGGCTCCAATCAACAGTGACTGCTCCCTGCAGGGGTCACCGTGTGCTCAGAACCCCTTTATTTCCCTCTGCCCAGAGCAAGGGGGTGTCACCATCCAGAAGGCAGAGAGCCCATCAGCCTGTAGCCCTAGAGTCCTCTCTCCCATCAGAGAGAGAGGTCAAGCTGAGGATGTTTGCCCAGGACAGGAGCCAACTGTTCCCAGAAGCCTTCAGGCTGCTCCTCACAGAAGCCCTCGGACCCTAAAATTAACCTCTTGAGAAGCAGTGGCCGCGCTGGGCTAGAGGAGAGCCTGGACACACAGCTGGGCATGCTGCCAGAGCCGGGGAAGGGCCCGGCTGCCAAGGGCTGACTGCAGTCAACAGGGGCAGAAGTGCCCACTGCCCTCCGCCTCGCCCCTCCTCTCCTCGGGAAGGAGCCCAGGACGCGCCGGCCCCAAGACGGCCGCCCCCCACTCGGGTTAAATTCCCACGCGGGGGCACGCGGCTGGCTCGCGCCGGGGTCCGCCGAAGCGAGGGCGGGCGGCGCTCCGGTCCCTGGGGGCGGGGAGCCCCTGGCCCCCAAGGCGGACGGCGCGAGAGGCTCTGGTTCGCAGGCCCCCCGGCGGGAGGCCCCGGCCCCGCCGGACCTCTGCCCCTTGCGCGGGCTGGTGGGGGCGCAGGGAAGGAGGCTCGGACGCGGCTCCCCGAGAACACGCCGAGTCCGGGTCCGCGGGCGGCCCACGGCGCAGGACGCGGAGGGGCGCACAAGCCGCGCCGGGCGCCGCGGGGCCTCCGCGGCCCCCCCGCGGCCCCCGAAAGGGGCGCCGGCCGCCCTTCGCCCGCGCCGCCCGCCCTCCCGGCGCGCGCCCCGCTCTTACCGGGCGCGGGGCAGCCCGCTGCGGCCGGGGCGGCCCCCCGCGCGGCCAGCAGGGCTGTCAGCAGCGCGCAGCGCAGGGCCAGCATGCTTCCTCCACGGCCGGGGCCCCGGGGTCCCGGGCGGCGGGCGGGCGGGCGCAGGCCCCGAGGGCGGCCCCTGCTCCCTCGGCCCGGGCCCCGCGTCAGCGCCACTTCCCGCGGCGCACGCCTCAGGGCCGCCGACCGTCCCGGCGGCGCAGGGCGACACTGGAGGCGCGCGCGCTGGCGCGGCCCCCGCCGGCCCGGGGCGCTGTTACGAAAGCGGAGCGCGTGGCGCAACCGCCCCGCGCGCGGCCGAGCGCGGGCGCCGCTTCCGGCCGCGGCGCCGCACCTGAGCGGCGAGCGCGGGCGACCCCGGCCCGGCGCGGGCCCGGGCGGGCGGCGCCGCGAGGGCGCACCCCCGCTCGGTTCGGGGCGTGGGGGCTGGGGGTTGGTTTCGCGGCCGCGATCGCGCTGTGAAGGGAGCCGCGTCTCGGCGTTGGAATCGCCCGCGGGTGTCCGCGTCTGCCGCCGCGATCGCGGGGTCGGCCTGGGCGTCCCAAGACCCGCTACCGTAAGGGTCCGTTCTCCCCGCGCCCGCTGCCCGGGTGTCCGGCACCGGCTGTGGAGGCAGGCACGTCGGACCGGCTCCGCATCCGGACCTCCGCCTGCCGTGCCTGTCACTGTCCCAAATCTCTGGCTTTTCGCGGTGCTCGCCGGCCGTATACAGACAGCGAAGTCTGTATTGGTCAGGATGACTTGACGGTCCCAGCAGACGGGCCGGGCCACAGGTGCCCCGTGAGGTCGGAGCATGCGAGCCCTCCCTCCCGATTTGACAGATAGAAACTGGCCTTGGCTTTCAGGAGCGACCACAGGGACCTCTCGGAAGGGCCCACCTGTGCTCCGGAGGGGGCCTGCAGCTGAGAGGGGGGCCTTAGAACTCAGTTTGAAGGGGGGGGGGAATCCTGAAATAAGGTCTAGGCTGACAAGTTTCTGAAAAACCAACTACTAAGTAGAATGTGCTTTTCCACTTCGGGCCGAATCCAGGTTCCTGGGACAGCTGGAATGGGCATGGGCTGACAGGAGCCCTGAGGTGGCTTGAACCTGACATGAAGGGACGGAGCTTCTGGAATGCAGGCCTCAGACCCCATGCATCTGGGTCTCTGGCGGGAACACCCATCAGCAGTGCTAGGCAGAACCAGGCACATGCCCTGTCCCAGCTATGGTGGAAGCTGGTTCCGCTGGGCTTCCTTGAACCACGCCCACAGAAGGGGAGAGAAAGGCCTGTTGGAGAGTAGATCTTTTGGCTACTGGCCTTCTCTTCTACCGTTCTAAGTGGGGTTGCAGCAGGCTGGAAGGTGGTTCCCACTGCGGCTGTTTCCTTCCCCTCAGTCCGTAGCAGATGCACACCTGAAAATACTCAGAGGGGCAGGCTGCCCACCTGCAACCAGAAAGCCGCAGAAAGCTCTCTGCTCAAAGAGGAGAGTTTGAAAGAGGGATGACGAAGCCCAAGAACAGGTGTCTCAGACCCCGCCCGACTGACCACACCAAACTGGGCCTCCCACCTCTAATCCACTGGTGGGGAGCTGTGTGACTTGGGCAAGTTACTTAACCTCTCTGAGCCTCTGATTCCTGATTTGTAAGAGGAGAGCAACACTATGCAAAGTACTGGTGGTGTGGTTCCAGTGAAAAGATCTGGCCCATCTTTATTTTCTCAGCCTCGTTTTCTGATTTCCGTGTCTTGCATATCATTATGTTTCTACAATATTATTTATGGCTCCTCACCCCCACGCCCTTATTCAAGCTATGTCCTCTACCAGATACTCCGCTCCTTTGTCCTACATCCTGCTCACCCTTAAGACACATTGGGATGTCTTCTCCAGGAAGGCGTCTGCTCTCTTTTCCACTTCCCTGGAACGCGTTCATCCACAAAGTCAGGTTAGGTGCCCTATCTCTATGCTCCTCCAAAAGCCCACACTGACTTTGATCACCACCCTGGTTTCCCCAACACAACACAAAGCCCGTCTAGTGTATCCTTGCTGCTGAGCAGGGCCCGGCCCGTGGCGAGGGTCTTTGTCTCCAGGGGGATGTGGCCTCCGAGCTCTCCGACCTCTGGCAAGCCCACGGGAACTCTACCCTAAGCGGAGACTCAAAATTCTGTTGTGTGGGTTTTTTTTAAACATTTTCTTTATTTGAGAAACAGAACAAAAGCAGGGGAGGGGCAGAGGGAGAGAGAGAAGCAGACTCCCGGCTGAGTGGAGAGTCCAATGGATGCGGGGCTCGATCGCAGGACCCCGAGATCATGCCCTGAGCCGAAGGCAGATGCTTCACCGATTGAGCCACCCAGGCACCCCTCAAAATTCTTGAGACAACATTCCAGACTTCCATCCGAAAAACAGTGATAAAAAAGGGACCTGCCCTCACCCTGACCTGGTCCCTGGGGCCACCAGTGTCTCATGCTTGGCTTCTCATCCCTGGGGGAGGGGAGAGACTCAGGCCCCCAGGGGAATCGCAGAGTGGGAATGGGGTTGTCGAGTCACCAGGAAGCAGGAATGAGAACAGAGTGGGCTGAAGCGAGCTGGGTCTGGGACCCTACACGGCGCAGGCAGGAACGCAAGGACTGGAAGCAGGCCCCTCCCTCAAATAACCCTGGGGCCTGCAGAGGGCTTTCTCGGAAAGGAGACTTTGAATTTCCCACCCTTGAGGGCTAGGAGATGTTGCCCCAGTTTTCAGATGCGTACACTGAGGATGGGAGATACGAAGGGCCTTGTTCAAGACCTCAGCTGGTAACTGGCAGCTCGAGCGTGAAGTCCGGCGCCTGCCCTAGAGGCCCCTCCCTGCCATCACAAGCAGGCGCAGGGCCAAGGACATGCCGTCCCGAGCAGGCACTCCGGGACAGGAGGAAAGAGCAGGACCTGGCTGGGGGGACACCCCCCTCTTGGGTGCCCCCACCCCGGCCGTGGTCCTGCAGTCGCCCTTCCTGGCCCCTAGGGGGAGCCGAGGGCTGGACCACTTTTCTCAGACCCTGCCCCCCAGTCTGCTCACATCCCACCCAGAGCCGAATCTTAGAGACCTCACAGAACAGATATATAGTGCTGAACCCAGACGGTCCTTATTCATCGTCCGCTCCTCCTCCCTTGGCCTCCAGAGGAGGAATGGTTCCCCAAAGGTGACATGGTGACACAGCCAGCCAAGACCCTTATACCCTAACTCAAAGGAGTGGTTTCTTCTTCTTTTAATTGCCCTACTCCCACCCCTCCGGCCTGGGCTGATCTGTTGACAGGGAGAGTTGGAAACAATACCCTTTGTTCTCTGTCACCTTTCGGGGCAATGGACCCCTCCCTGGACCTCTGGCCCTGATACATCAATCATTGCCAGAAGGTGCTCTTTATTCCCGGTAACCTTCCTGTCCCCTGTCCCGTCAGCCTGGGAGGAAGCTGACTGTGTGTAGCTCTGCAGGTACGATACGGGGACCCCTCTGATCGGCAGAGCTCAGTGTCCTAGGCCAGTGACCCTCCTACAGTCAAGCCCCAGCCAGCACCCGGTGCACAGTAATGTGTGTGTGGCATCCCAGAACCACGCACCGCAACGCGGTTCGAACGGGAGCTTCCGGGGCGCTGCACGCGGAGGTGCGGGGAGAGTGGCGCCTGGGGGGGGCTCCACGCCCCCTCCCCTCCCCTCACTCTCGGCACCTCTTCCATCTGAGCGTTCCTGAGTCACATCCTTTATTTTTATTTTTTTTAAAGATTTTATTTTTATTATTTATTTGACAGAGAGACACAGCGAGAGAGGGAACACAAGCAGGGGGAGTGGGAGAGGGAGAAGCAGGCTTCCCGCCGAGCAGGGAGCCCGATGTGGGGCTCGATCCCAGGACCCCGGGATCATGACCTGAGCCGAAGGCAGTCGCTCAACCGACTGAGCCACCCAGGCACCCTGAGTCACATCCTTTTAAAATAGACCTGTGATCTGGTGGCAGGTTCGCAACAGTGTGGCATCCAGAGAGCACTGTAACTGCGTCAGTGCCTCGTGCTACTGTTGAGTATCTTCTGTTCAAGGATTTCAAAACACTTTTCTAGTGTTTTTAGAACTCCCTTTATCTTGTGTTACTGAAGTTCGTGTTCTACATCATTCCTAATTTTCATGGCATATACTCTTGGCCAGCTTTTGAAAGGAAGACCTAATAGTCTGTGAGCAGAAGCACAGATAAAGGATGTCCTAATTCTGCTGTTCCAAAGGGAGGTGAAATTTTACTTCTAGCTCGCAAAAGTTGTTACAGAAAAATGAAGAATGAAACTCAGAGTCGTCTCTATGTCTGGCCCTGGGGGTCCAGAAACCAGGGTCACTGGTATTTGAAAAATAAAACATCATTGACTAGTTGCAGTTATGTGGATCAGAAATCCAATGTGAATGAACTAAAGTTACTTTGTTTTCTTGAAAAATACCTCTGTTAAAATCAACACAACCTGTTATTTCTTTAAAAAAACAAAAAACTAGCACACTATTTCCTAAACTGTGCTCCCTGGAACTGTAGAGGGATAATTTAATTCAGTATGTGTCTAAAGTCTGCTACCTCGCAAATGTTTCTTCTCTTGTAAGAAAATAATAAACATAAAAATTATATATATTTTAAAAATGATATAATTTAATTTGTAATATATAAAATATATATAAAATTATATAATTTAATTAAAAATTATATATATTTTAAAATGGTGAATATTATGTATATTTTACCAACTTTTAAAAAAGCATCACAATTTTAAGGTTAAACAAACTAAAAGCTTGAAAAATCAGGTACACAAAGTCCGAGTGAGCCGCAGAGAAGGGGAGATGACCTATCTTATTTAAGGACACCATGTGACATTCCTTTATAGAGCGGATTTCCTAAATGCAATATACAGTAGAATTGTATGTACCCAGACTCTGGAGCCTGACCGCCTGGCTTTAAATTCCACTCTGCCCCCTAGTAGCTGTGTGTTCTAAGACAGGTTACCAAATGTCACTGTGCCTCAGTGTCTCCATCCGCAAAACAGGGGAAGTAAAAGTACCTTCTTAAGATTCTTATGAGAATTAAACTAGTCAACATATGTAAAATGGGGGGCGCCTGGGTGGCCCAGTCGGTTAAGCCTCTGCCTTCGGCTCACGTCATGATCCCAGAGTCCTGGGATTGAGCCCCACGTCTGGCTCCTTGCTCAGCTGGGAGCCTATTTCTCCCTCTCCGTCTGCCTGCCGCTCCCCCCGTCTGTGCGCTCTCTCTCTTTCTCTGTCAAATAAATAAATAAAATCTTAAAAAAAAATAAAAACATATGTAAAATGTTATAACAATATCTGACTCATGGTAAGTCCCATATGAGTGTTTGTTAAATAAATGTAAACATGTAAATTTATAATTATAATAATTATAATAAATCTCTGCTACATATTATAATAAATAATATAATGAAACAAATACGAAGAGATTTATTATGTATATAGATAGGATACATGCATCCCTCCATATATATGCCTATGTAAGACATACATGTGTATGAAAAAATACCTCTCCCACTGGCTCTGTTTCTCTGGAGAACCTGGACCAATACTGGCAGGAATGCAAGTGAGAAAGCGACACCCATCAGTAAAGGCGTGAGAGTCTGGGAGTTTCTATTTGGTTTGAGGGAAACAGGTTCCTAGTGGAGCTCACGCTTAGCTGGGCTTCACTGGTATCATTTCTACAGACGGGGGTAAGAGGGCTGGAGAGGTCAGGGAAGAGAGAGAGAGAAAATCCCAAGCAGCAGCAACACTGTGAGCAAAAACAGAGACAGGAAATCTCTGGCGGCATTTGAAGACTAGTGCGTCAAGCCTAGCACGTTACAGCTTGTTGCTTGCTTGAGCCGTCATATAGGAAGCAATAGAAGATTGGGACCCACGGAACCGAAACGGGTGATGAACTCGCCAGACGCCCCCCAAGCTAGACCTGTTTTAGCTCCCACCCTGAGACCCACGGCCTCCAGAGTTAAATACCATCTACTGGCCCCGGCATGCCTTCCCTTCCTCTTTCCCACACCCCCCTCCAATGACCCCGCATTTCAGCCAAAGAAGGCTTGAGATTTCCAGAGAAAGCCCAGGAACCCGGGTGTAGGTGACAACTGACTTAGCCAACGTGAAAAAGCCAGCTGCTGGACTCCCGGGGGGACTGCTGAGAAGCACACGAATTATTTCCCCAAATCCTCAAAAGCCTCAGGAATTGGCAGTTGCAAGGACTCTGGAACGGAAGGTGTGTGAGTAAGCAAGCAGGTCTCTATTCCTGGGCACCTGTCTGCCCCGCACTCCCATGGAGGTCTGTGGGGCTTATCTCTGGACGGGGCAGAGCAGAGGGCCTCCGAGCTGGGAGACACCGGGCACGGCGAGAGCCCTGCTGTGCTCTCGGAACTGGAGGGCGGCCTGTGTGCACGTCGAATGTGCCCAAGTGCTGCAGCCGCTGCTTCCTTTCAGCAACCGAGACGTGGGGGCCAAACCGTTTCCCTCCTGGAAGGAGATTGCTAGATTCTTCTCCACAAAATCAGACTAGCCCACGAGGGAAGACGGAAAGAACCAGATGTTTGGGAATTCTCACAGCAAACAGCCCCATCTAGATACCCACCCCACACAGAGCTTCCATTTAGCACTTTGGTTCCTGTGCCAGATATGTCCCCTCTGCAGCTCCAGACCCCCTCTCCGGCTTGCCCTCCGCACAGGGAAGCTCCCAGGCATGGAGGCCATGAGCAGGCTCCTGCTCTCCCCGACTTCGGCTTGGCCAATGTGAGACCCAGGAGGAAGGCCGCAGGAAGGGAGGTTGGGGCATTTGTCCCTCTGTCCCCTCACATGGGTCACCTCAGGCTGCCTTTGTCTCTCAACCCAAGTGACAGCTCTCCTACACTCTGCCTTTGTAAGGAAATCCTCCTGAAATTACCCTAATTTGAGTGAACCATATGTTTACTGTGAGGGCCTGACTGATACAGTTCCCTATTCATAAGTGAGCAGACAGCCAAGGATTACCAGAGAGCTGAGAAAAGATACAAAGAAAGATAGGAAGAAAAGCAAGCAACTTGCAAACAGTCTGGGAAAAAGACTTTAAAAAAAAAAAGAATCACTGATGTCCTCAGGGAGACATTGGAAGATCTGGTATCCGTGAAACAAAAAGGGATGCTATTCATGGGACAGTTGGAAATTAAAAACGGGGCGCCAGAAATGAAAAGAGCTGTGGTGACAAAGTTAAATGGAAGTGTTGAAAGATAAATGTCCCAGAAGCTAGAGCAAGAAAACCCGAAGAAATGAGGAAAAGATAAGAAAAGCAGAGAAACAGTCCAAAAAATACACTATTCGAATAACAGAGGGGAAAGGAAAAAGAGAGGAGAAGAAATAACTAAAGTAATTCAGGAAGAGTTCTCAGAACTCAGGGACCTGGGTTTCTGCCCTGAAAGAGCCAGCTGAGAGCCTCCCACAAGGGACGAGACTCAAGGCACACCAAGGGGACCCTGAAGACAAAGGAAGACCACAAACTCTCAGAAGCAGAGGGAGGGTAATCCTCACAAAGGACCCATGTGCCGATTATCCCTCTATTGTTTCGCAGCTTTTAATGCCTTCTCAGTGATAACGGATAGGATTCCTGAAGCATTTCTGCCTTACAGAAATGCTAAGCTTCTAGGTAGAGGGAGGTGGAGGGACATTGAGGGAGAAAGGGGCTTTTCCTTTGGGTTCCAGCAGCTGCGCCCTAGGCAGAGATGGGTGGAAAGATGCCCTGCCCTAGACATGCACCCCCTGTCCTCCCTTCAGACAGGGCACTGTGCATCCCAGGCCGCTGCCTGGCTGGCTGCCTGTGTCCTCAGGGCTTGCTTCCTGCCTACCCAGTGACTGCAGACCGGCTCCGGCCCAGCAAACCAACCACTTCTCTGCCATCCATTGGGCTGCAACTCTACCTTTTCCAGTGAGGTCTGAACCCCTGCCCTGGGGAAGGATCCCTTCCAAATGTCTTCTTCCTTGGCCGCCCTCAGCCCTCAGGTACCACAGAATTCTTTTACATCTTATAATAATTATTTTGTCATGGCTTAATACCTCTTTATGGTAAAATTCCCTGTTTATTTTTTTTTAAGATTTATTTATTTATTTGAGAGAGAGAGACAGAGAGAGCGAGCAAGGAGAGTGGCAGAGGGAGAGGGAGAAGCAGTCTCCCCACTAAGCAGGGAGCTGGAAGCGGGGTTCAATCCCAGGACCCGGAGACCATGACCTGAACCGAAATCAAGAATTAGATGCTTAACCAACACTGAGCTTACCCAGGTGCCCCTAAAATTCTCTGTTTAAATCACTGTGTGATTCTGTCTCCTGATCGGACCCCAGAGTCAGAACAGTTTGCTCTCAACAGCAATACTAGAAGGTGGAAGGCGACGGAGCAAAGTTTTCAAAAATTGTGATGGGGAAACATTTCCAGTCTAGAATTCTACACCCAGCCAAAATATGAGTCACATTGGGAGAGAATAAAGACATTCGAAATAAACCCCTGAGAGTTTGGAGCTTCACACACAATGTGGCCAATAATAGAACAGGCCTGTGGGATCTGGAGGAGGGAAAAGGCAGCAGAGACCCTCAGGCCCACCTGGGCTCAGGTGGGAGGAACAGGCCTGCACCTGCCTGCACAGAGATGTCTGTGGGTCTGCAGCAAAAGGCAGTCCGCGTGGCACCACCAAGCATATCCTCCTTGCTTTCAGAATCAGGCTCTCGCCTCCAGACAGACTTAGCGGCAGGGCTCACGGGGACTTTCCAGAATCTTCACTGCCCCCCCCCCCCACTCCCATGCCCTCAGCCCTCAGAGTCCCAAGTTAAACAATCAAAGATGCACACTTCTGCCTGCAGGCACCACACCCCAACCCCTTCCTGGGCTGCCACCTCCCACCCCAAGGTGACCGCGGGGAGGGGAGTGGAGGGGAAGAAGGCCGGATTCACTCGAGAAATGAATAAGTTGGGAGTTGGCCCCATTGTTATCTCTGAGCCACAGGAAAGCGCTGGATGGCAAGAAGGACCCAAAAAGCTATTGAGTAGGGTGGGACAAGCTCTCTTCCACTTAGTACCCCTCAGGCCCTGGCTTATTTCCAGGATAAGGCTGAGTGTGTCAGAAAAAAGGGTTCCCAGAAACCACTCCACTTTTATCTCCAGGCTCATCTCTCGCCGCTCTCTTTACTGCCTGGGCTCCAGCCACAGCAAACAGTGTTCTTGTGCTCACATCCCCCGGCTTGATGTGGGTGTGTGTGCGGTTCCTGCCTGGGGCCCCACACTTAGAGCGCTCTGCACCCCCGCCCCCTCCACACACACACGTGCAGCACAGTGTGTCCCTGAGGCGGGCACGTGGTTCAGTCCGAGGACAGACGTGATGTCTGCCCCAGGAGATACCTCCTCTCTCTGGCTCCGGATGGGGATTGTGGTGAGTGCAGGTGTCAGGCCTGGGAAATGATACAGCCCTTCAGTGGCTCCAGAAGGAGCCAGCCTGGGGCCACCATCACCCAAAGGACAACCACACTAGCCTGTTTGGACCTTGCTGACTCCAGCCCAGGGTCAGCAAACCCTCGCTCCCTGGCCGCATAGGGCCACCGCCTGTTTTTTAATAGCACGCGATGGATGAATCTCACGAATATAAAAGAAGCCAGACACAAAATTGTACAGAGTGCATGATTCAATTTATATAAAATGAAAAAGCTGGCAAAACTAATTGATGGTGGTTGGGGCACCTGGGTGGTTCAGTTGGTTAGGCGTCTGCCTTCGGCTCAGGTCATGGTCTCAGGGTCCTGGGATCGAGTCCCACGTCGGGCTTCCTGCTCAGCGGGGAGTCTGCTTCTCCCTCTGCCTGCCACCCCCCTGCTTGTGCTCTCTCTGACAAATAAATAAAATCTTAAGAAAAAAATGTTATCAGTCTTGCTGGGGGGGATCATCAATTTTAGTAGTCCTTTCAAGAAAACAACTTTTGCTTTGTTGATTCATACTATTTATATATTATATGATTCATATATGTTGATTCATACTATTTCATTAATTTCCATTCTTAGATTTGTTATTTCCTTCCTCCTATGTTCTTTGGGTTTTTTCAGATCTTGAAAATTATTTATTATATCATTCATTTTTAGCCTTCTTTTCTAACATATGCATTTAAAGCTATAAATTTATTTCTTTCTTTTTTAAGATTTTATTTATTTATTTGAGAGAGAGAGAAAGAGAGAGATCACATGAGAGGGGTTAGGGTCAGAGGGAGAAGCAGACTCCCCGCCGAGCAGGGAGCCCGATGCGGGACTCGATCCCAGGACTCCAGGATCATGACCTGAGCCGAAGGCAGTCACTTAACCAACTGAGCCACCCAGGCGCCCAAAAGCTATAAACTTCTTTCTAAGCATGGTTTTATCTGCATCCCATAAGTTTTGGTATGTTGTAATCTCTCTGTTATTTAGTTCAAACTATTTTCTCATTTCCATCGTGATTTGTTCTTTTATTCATGGATTATTTAGAAGTGTATTGCCTAATTTCCAACCATTTGTAGATTTTCTACCTATCTTTTTATTATTACTATCTTAAGTACACTGTGGTCAGAGAACCTACTCTGTATTACATTAACCCTTTACAATGTGTTGAGATCTACCATATGGTTTAATATATCATCAGTTTTCTTCGATGTTCTATGTGCTCTTAAAAGAATATGAATTATGTAATTATGGGTAGTAGTTTTTCATATATCACATTCCATCAAGTTTCTTAATTGTATTTTTTCAAATTTTCTGTATCTTTATGTTTTTATCTCCTTATCCAATTATTACTGAGAGAAATGTGTTAACATAACATATGGCTTTGTCTTTTTGTCCTTTTAATTCTGTTCATTTTTGCTTTTATATATTCAGGCAAATGTTGTCAATTACATATAATTCAGAATTACCATCTGAATCTTTCTGGTCTTTTGGTTATTATGAAATTTTCCTCTTTATTTCTAATAATACTTCTTTAAAAAAAGATTTATTTATTTTAGGGAGAGAGAGCACGTGAGCAGGGGGAGGGAAAGACGGAAAGAACCCAGGCAGACCCCCTGCTGAGCTCAGAGCCCCACACTGGGCTCGATCCCACAAGCCAGAGATCAGATCAGAGCCAAAATCAACAATCCGGTGCTCAACTGACTAAGCCAACCAGGAGCCCCTCTAGTAATATTTCTTGTCTTAAAATCTACTTTCTTGTAGAAGTATAGTCTGCCAGCTTTCTTTTGGTTACTATTTGCATTGTATACCTCTTCTTTTCCTCTTAACCTTCCTATTGCTTTATAGTTAACAGATGTTTTCTAAGCAGCATACAGTCAAGTTTTATTTTTTATACAATTCACAGTGTTTGTCTTTTAATTAGCGTATTTTGTTATTTACATTCAGTTGAATTACTGATATATTTGGAGTTGAATCTTTTTTTATATTTATTTATCTATTTGAGAGAGAGAGAGCGCACAAGCAGGGGGAGCGGCAGTCAGAGGAAGAGGGAGAAGCAGGCTCCCCGTTGAACAGGGAGCCCGACTTGGGGCTCGATCCCAGGACCCTGGGGTCATGACCTGAGCCGAAGGCAGACGTTTAATGGACTGAGCCACCCAAGCGCCCCTTGGATTTGGAATCTTACCATCTTATCATTTCTTTTACATTTAATCTCACTTCTTCCATTTTTTCTTTTCCTGCTACTCTGAGTTCTTTGGATTAATTTAGTATTTTTATTATTCCTTTTTTCCCTCTATTCAAATCTTAGTTATACATTCTTTTAATATTTTTATTGGTTACCCCAAAGCAGTGATTCTTAAACTTTGGTTGCAAGAATGCTTTGTATTCTCAAAAATTATTGAGAACACCACTAAATATCCACATGTAAAAGAATAAAGTTGGACCCTTATCTCAAACTACATACAAAAACTAACACAAAATGGATCAAAGGCCTAAATGTAAGAGCTAAAACTATCAAAACTCTTTGAAGAAAACATGGAGGTAAATCTTTGTGAACTCTTGGCAGTGGATTCTTAGATATGACACCAGAAGTTCAAACAACAAGAGAAACAGTGGGTAAATTGGACTTCATGAACACTAAACACATGTGCATCAGAAGACACTGTGAACAATGCCCTAGTGGTTCAGTTGGTTAAGCGTCTGCCTTCGGCTCAGGTCATGGTCCCAGGGTCCTTGGATCAAGTCCCACATTGGGCTCCTTGCTCAGCAGGGAGCCTGCTTCTCCCTCTGCCTCTGCCTGCCACTCCTCTGTGCGTGTTCTTTCTCTCTCCCTATGATAAATAAAATATATTTTTTTAAATAGGCTTTATTTTTTTTTAAGATTATTTATTTATTTATTTGACAGAGAGAGAGACAGTGAGAGAGGGAACACAAGCAGGGGGAGTGGGAGACGGAGAAGCAGGCTTCCTGCTGAGCAGAGAGCCTGATGCGGGACTCAATCCCAGGACCCTGAGATCATGACCTGAGCCAAAGGCAGATGCTTAATGACTGAGCCACCCAGGTGCCCCTAAATAAAATATTTTTTAAAAAAAGACACCATGAAGAGAGTGAAAGACAACCCACGGAATGGGAGAAAATAATTTGTAAATCATATATTTGATAAGGGTTTAGTATCCAGAATATGTAAAGAACTCCTACAATTAAAAAACAAGAAGACTGGGCGCCTGGGTGGCTCAGTTGGTTAAGTGACTGCCTTCGGCTCAGGTCATGATCCTGGAGTCCCGGGATCAAGTCCTGCATCGGGCTCCCTGCTCGGCAGGGAGTCTGCTTCGTCCTCTGACCCTATCCCCTCTCATGTGTTCTCTCTCTCTCATTCTCTCTCTCCCAAATAAATAAATAAAATCTTTAAAAAAAAATGGGGAAAGAACTTGAATAATTTCTCCAAAAAAGATATACAAATGACCAACAAGCACATGGTCAACGTCCTTAGTCATGAGGGAAAACACAGATCAAAAGCACATGAGATAGGATGGACCTAGAGGGTATTATACTAAGTGAAATAAGTCAGACAGAGAAAGACAAATACCATATGATTTCACTCATATGTGAAACCTAAAAAACAAATGAATAAACAAACAAACAAAAAGCAGAAGCAGACCCATAAATAGGGAGAACAATCAGGCGGCTGCCAGAGAGGGGTGTGGGGCCTGGGCACATGGCTGAAGGGGAGTGGAAGGTGCCCACTTCCACCTACAGAATGAGTAAGTCGTGGGAGTCAGAGGCATAGACAATAGAGTCAATGGTATTGTAATAGCGTCCTATGGTGACAGAGGATGGCCACACTCACCACATAGCATAGTAGAGACTCGTGGACTCTATGCTGTACATTGTACATCAACTGTACTTCAGTTAAAACATAAAGCACAGTGAGATACCACTTCACACCCATAGTAGATGGCTGTAATGAAAATTTTAAAATAAATTAAGAAAAAAGGAGAACAAGTGTTGGCAAAGATGTGGAGAAATTGGAACACTCATGCATTGTTGATGGGACTATAAAATGATGCAGCCACTGTGAAAAACAGTTTGGTGGTTCCTGGATAAGTTAAACATAGAACTGTCAATATGACCCAGAAATTCCACTTCTAGTATATACTCAGAAGAACTGAAAATGGGCATTCAAACAAAAGCTTGCACATGAATGTTCATAGCAGCCCTAGACACAATAGCCAAAAGGTGGAAACAACCCAAATGTCTATCAACAGGTGAATGGACAAACAAAATGTGGTTTCACACAATGGAATATTATTTGGTCCCCCCAAAAAGAATCATGTACTGATAAATTATAACACGGATGAGCCCTGAAAACATCATGCTAAGTGAAAGAAGCCAGAGAAACAGAAGGCCACATATTGTATGTTTTAATTTATATGAAATATGCAGAATAAACAGATCCATAGAGACAGAAAGCAGATTCGTGGTTGCCAAGGGCTGGGGGACGGAGAAATGGGAGTGACTACTTCATGGCGCAAGGTTTCCCATTCAGGGTGATGAATGGGTTTTGGAACCAGATAGTGGTAATGGTCTGAATGTACTTAATGCCACTGAATTGTGCATTTTTAAATGGTTACAATTGTAAATTTTATGGTAATCTATTTTACTGCAATTAAGTTATTGAGGACCCCAAAGAGCTGTTCTTTATGTGGATTATTTCTAATAATAGTTACCATTTAGAAAGTAAAATTGGGAATTTAAAAAATATGTATACATTAATTCTAAAATAATAAGAATTAGACCATTACAAAAAACACATGTTTTATTTCTGTTTTTTATTTGTTTAAAAAAACAAAAATTAGAGTGGCATTTACATTTATTTACTTTTATTTTAATATATGGCTTTTTTTTTTTAAGATTTTATTTATTTATTTATTTGAGAGAGAGAGAATGAGAGACAGAGAGCATGAGAGGGAGGAGGATCAGAGGGAGAAGCAGACTCCCCGCCGAGCAGGGAGCCCGATGCGGGACTCGATCCCGGGACTCCAGGATCATGACCTGAGCCGAAGGCAGTCGCTTAACCAACTGAGCCACCCAGGCGCCCCAATATATGGCTTTTAAAAGACAGTTTTGTTCTCATAAAAGCTTCTGTACTCAATCCTATGCTATATGATGTTTTTGTTGAAGGATATGGTGAAAGTTTGGCATTACATAGATATATAGTTGGAAAATGGAAAAGCATTTTAATAGCTTTTTTAGATAATTGTGAATATTTTTTTCATATAGAACTCAAGAAGTGATCATTTCTTTTTTTTTTTTTAAGATTTTATTTATTTATTTGAGAGAGAGAGACACAGCGAGAGAGGGAACACAAGCAGGGGGAGCGGGAGAGGGAGAAGCAGGCTTCCCGCTGAGCAGGGAGCCCGATGCGGGGCTCGATCCCAGGACCCCGGGATCATGACCTGAGCCGAAGGCAGACGCTTAACGACTGAGCCACCCAGGCGCCCCAAGAAGTGGTAATTTCTTAAATGTGGAATTTGAACTCTATCAACAAAATGTTCATATTCTTTTTGTACACAAAAAGACTTTGATCTATCTTGTAATTTATTTTTTTTAAAGATTTTATTTTTGGAGCATCTGGGTGGCTCCACTGGGTGTGGAGCCTACTGAAAAAAATTTTTTTTAATTTAATTTATTTAATTTTTTTCTTTTTTTTAGAGAGGAAAGGGGGAGGGGTAGAGGGAGAGGGAGAATCTCAAGCAGATTCCCCACTGAGCATGAAGCCTGACGTGGGGCTCGATCCCACGACCCTGAGATCATGACCTGAGCCAAAACCAAGAGTCGACGTGTAACTGACTGAGCCACCCAGGTGCCCCAAAAAGGTTTTACTTTTAGGCAATCTGACATCCAGCATGGGGCTCGAATCCACAATCCTGAGAACAAGAGTCACACATACCAACCAGGCCAGCCGGGTACCCCTGTCTATCTTGTACTTTAAGTGGGCTTTTTACCATGTAAAATTTTGTAACACTGTGCATTGGTCATGATGTATGATTCTTTTAATCTGCTATTTATTGAATGCCATTTGCTAGTATTTTGTTGAGAATTTTTACATCCATATTCATCAGGGATATTGACCTGTAGTTCTCTTTTCTTACGGGGTCCTTATCTGGTATCAGCATAATGCTGACCTCATAGAATAAGTTTGGAAGTGTTCCCTCCTCTACCCTGTTTTAGAAAAGCTTGAAAAGGATTGGCATTAATTCTTCTTTACATGTTTGGTAGAATTCACCAGTGAAGCCATCTAGGCTTTTCTTTGTTGGGAAGGTTTTAATCACGGACTCTATCTCCTTACTTGTTATTGGTCCGTTTGGATTTTCTATCTCTTCATGATTCGGTATTGGTAGGTTGCATGTTTTTAGGAATTTGTGCATATTTTCCAGGTTGCCCAATCAGCGGGTGTACATTTGTTCACAGTTGTCATTTATGGTCCTTAGGGCATCTGTGGTGCCATAGTGCTGGGTGCCTTGCATTCAGTGAAGCCCACACTTCGTCATATGGATAGCCATCTGACAGTCGATTTCTCCTGTTGTATAAAAGATTCTATTTATGAATATGTATTCTCTCTTTGATTCTTTTGTCTGTCCTTGGCCGCTGGCCTGCTGGAAGACTAGTGCCATGACAGCGCATGAGTCATGTTGGACTTGGGCAAATATGCTAGAGCTCCACACAGCTCAAGGGTCTGTGCAACTTGGAAGCCAGTATGACGCTTCTGCCACTCGGACTCAGGCAAGAAGAGCTGATCTAGAGCCCCCCCATCACCACCACCACCACAGTCCCCACCTGGTCTCCCCTCCCAGAAAACAACACATCAGAGCAGCCTAGGTACTTGCTTTCCTAGAGCCTACAGTGACCCCTTCAAGAGCTACTCAAAGTGTGGTTCTCTAATGACGGCCAGTCCACAAACTGCTTGTTGCCGATCTACCTTGTGCTAAGAATAGAAGTTGAAAACAAGCATTTAGAAATTTTATCATAAGATGGCAGCAGAGTAAGAGGACCCCAGGCTCACCTTGTTCCACGAATACAACTAGATAACTACAAAATCATCCTAAACATCCAGAAATCGACCTGAAGGCTGGCAGAACAAATTCCACAACTAAAGGTGGAGAAGAGTCCTCACTGAAGGTAGCAAGTGCTAAGAAACAAATATGGAGAGAAACGGATAGTGGCCACTCTGTGGGGAAAGAGCCATGGCCCCAGAGGAGGACAAGACACAGACTAGCACACGGAGGAGTGCAGGGGGAACACAATTCCCCATTGCAGTTGGCTTGGAAAACGGAAAGCAAGAGGGGCTGAATTTCACAAGTTCTTGCAACCACTGGGGCTTAAAGCCTGGAGTTTTAAAGGTCAACAGGCATGGTTCAGGGAGAGTGGGGGTGGGGGGCATTGTGCTGCTCCTGGAGAGAAGGCACAGCAAACAGCCCATGGACATATAGCGTGGAAACAGTGATCTGAAGACGCCTGGGGCACACAGTAGGGAGGTTATTTGCTCTTCTCTGACTGTATCCCAGAGAGGCAGCATTCACAGAGACCCATCCAGGAACAAAGGAACTAGCAGGTGCCATTTCCCTCCCCTGCCTCTCAACATAAGCACAGGGCCACCTGCTGGAACCAGCACAGCACCAGCACTCGTGACCTAACTTGCTTACACCAAGCCCTGCCCCCTTGTGCTCTGGTGCCCTGCCACCCCCGGTCATGCCTTCCTCAGTCCCGGCACAGCAGGTCCCCTCCCCAGAACACTGGCCCAAACCCCTGCCCACACCTCGTCTCCCAGCCTGGGAGTTTTGCAAGGCCTCGGTTCTGGCGGTGGTGGTGACAGGTTTCATCTCACAAGCAGACCAGAGCACGCCTGGTTAAAACTTGCCACGTTCGGGCCAGTGCCCAACACTGCCCACACCAGGCAGAGAGAGCCTCTGCAGGTGACTGGCCTGAAGGATAAAGTGGCCAGGACACAACAGCAGAGCACATGCAGCGCACATTGGAGACACTTCCGGAAGTGCCAGGCCCTGGGGAACAGGGGACGCTTCACGGCAGGGCACTGCAGGACCTCTTCTTCACAAGGCTGTTCCCTTCAATGGCAAGAGATGAAGCTGACTTTCCTAACACACAGAAACAGGCACAGAGACTTAGACAAAATGAGAAGACAGAGCAAGGGCAACTCTCTCGGGTCCCCTCCCTCCTCGGGAGCTTTGTACTATCACTCTGGTATCACTCAATAAACCTTGCTTTGCTGCCCACCAAAAAAAGAGAGAGAGAGAAGACAGAGCAATATATCCCAAATGAAAGAACAGGACAAGGTCACTGCCAGAGATCTAAATGAAACAGATATAAGTAACATGCCTGATGGAGAATTTCAAGTAATGATCACAGAGATACTCCCTGGACTTGAGAAAACAGTGGAAGGCATCAGTGAGACCATCAATACAGACATAAGGAATAAATAGCAGAGATAAAGGGGCTCAAGAACTAAAATGAGAAACACGCCTGATGGAATGAACAGCAGACTGGAAGAAGCAGAGGAAGGAATCCACAACCTAGAAGACAGAGTACTGGAAAGCAATGAAGCTCAACAAAAGAGAGAACAAAGAATAATGAGAAATAGACTTAGGGAACTTGTTGACTCCATCAAATGTAATAACATTTGGGGCGCCTGGGTGGCTCAGTCGTTAAGCGTCTGCCTTCTGCTTGGGTCATGATCCCAGGGTCCTGGGATCGAGCCCCGCATCGGGCTCCCTGCTCCGCGGGAAGCCTGCTTCTCCCTCTCCCACTCCCCCTGCTTGTGTTCCCTCTCTCGCTGTGTCTCTGTCAAATAAATAAAATCTTAAAAAAAAAAAGTAATAATATTTGTATTCCAGGAGTCCCAGAAGAAGAAGAGAGAGAAAAGGGGGCAAAGAATTTATCAGAAGAACTAATAGCTGAAAACTTTTCTAATTTGAGGAAGGAAACAGATATCCAGATCCAGGAGGCACAAAGAACCTGCAACAGAAGCAGATCCACACCAAGATACGTTGTAATTAAAATGGCAGAATATAGTGATTAAAAAGGAATATTAAAGACAGCAAGACAAAAGAAGATAGTCACATGGAAATTTTATTGCAATTCCCCTTTGCTGCAAAATCCAAGCTCCTGATCATTGTCCTTTTTCCAGTAATGCTAGTGTAAAACATTGTATTGCTAGTGCCGTCACTAATAAAATACATTGTATTTTATAGAAGTATCAGTCCATCACAGCTTGGAAACTGAAGCTTTTTGCTCACCAGAAGCACTGTTTTAGACTCTGGCATTTTCTGCCCAAATCGCACTGAGCCCACTGCCCGGGTCTCTGCCTCTTCCTCTGCTGTCCTCAGGTGGCAGCCTCCTCTGTCAATGTGCACCCGAGGCCCCTCACGGTGCAGGGCAGAGAGAGGGGAGGAGATGGGAAGAAAAGGGGGAAGACTGAGGGTTGGGGTGCCTGGGTGGCTCAATCGGTTAAGCATCTGCTGTCGGCTCAGGTCATGGTCCCAGAGTCCTGGGATCGAGCCCCGCATCGGGCTCCCTGCTCAGCAGGGAGCCTGCTTCTCCCTCTCCCTCTGCCCTTCCTTACCGCTCATGCTCTCTCTCAAATAAAAAACTAAAATCTTGGAGAAGGAGAAGGAAGAGAAGGAGGAGGAGGAGGGGAAACATCTGTTAGGGTAGGGGATAGAACATACTTTTACAGGCTGTTAGCCTGATCCCTTAACTTCCTCAGTACTTAAGACAAGCGTTATGTGGGCCTCCTTGTGTTACTCGCCCCAGAACCCCACACATGCCCCAGGCAGGCCCGCCTTGAGCAGCCCGGGATGAACTGCTAGGAACCCATGATGCTGCATGGGCTTGGTATACAGACAGGAGCATTTTACTGCACAGCTTTCTAGGGCCCCTGAGCCAATATGATTAAGAACCATCGGTTGAGGGGGGCGCCTGGGTGGCTCAGTCGGTTGAGCGTCCAACTCTTGATTTCAGCTCAGATCATGATCTTGGGGTCATGAGATCGAGCCCCAAGACAGGCTCCGGCTCTGCGCAGTCTGCTTGTCCCTCTCCCTCCCCCTCTGCCCCTCCACTCGTGCACTTACACTCTCTCCCTCTCTCTACAGATCTAAAATAAATGCAAAAATCTTTAAAAAAAAGAGCTATCAGTTGAGCAATGGCAGAACATCTGATGGGATGAGTTGCCCCTTCTACCATACTAGTTCCAGAGACAGGGTCAGGGGCTGTCTCTTCCTGTTCTCGGGATGGGGTTGGACCTAGAGAATGGCCATCATCAGTGGCTGAGGAGGTCTCCTGTAGTCTCCCTATGTCCTTTATGTCCTCACAGAGCAGTTTCTGCTTTTCTAGAAGTCGTCCCTTCTCCCCCAGGAACGACCCCAGCTCCAGGCGGAAGCTCCAGCTCCAGCTCCAGCAAACCCAGCTTGAGGGCCTTTTCCCTGCCCCAGGAGCAGCCGCTGACCCAGAGCCCCCTGCAACAATGGCCCTGCACCCAGCACTTGCCTGCACAAGGCTCCCGAGGCAGCGGGTGAGCAGGAAGAGGGGCGCCTTGGGCTTGCAGTTGCAGAATGAGAGACCGGTGTGCACGAGGGGAGTGGGGAGTAAGCTGTGGTCCTTTCCTTTCACCTGCAGCCCCCTCCTCACCCCTGCAGGACCTCAGGTAAACCTGGTGTCCCGTGCATCTCCTCCCCACACTCGGGCCCACACACGTCACTGCTGGGCCCTGGGGGACAGAGAGAGTATCCTTCCCAAGGTGTCTCAGAGCCCCCCAGCCACAGCAGGGTGGACAATTTCTGCAGAATCTCCAGCCCAGGAAGACCTCAGGCTGTCCTAGCCTCGGGGACTCCCATGTTCTCTGTCCAGAAACACTCATTTCTTAAGGGAAAACACCCCCATGGGGTTTTGTTGTTTTTTATACATTCTAGGCCCTGAGAAATGTCTGGAAAAGGCCTCCCTTTGTCAACCCGTGAGGTGACGCGTACACACTGCCCCCCACCCTGCCCCAGCTAGCACAGCAGCTGCCCCTACTTCAACAGGACCGGAAGCCCCCGGGAGAGCCAGGAGGGCCAGGAGCTCGCTGTTTCTCCCTGGGGTCAGGCCTTGGGCCTTCACGGGAGGCCGCTGAAGCCTCGGAGGGGGGCCCGCACGGAAGCTGAGAGCAGACCTCACCTTTTCTCTCACTGGACGCCGAGCCACCCCACCTCGGCCATCCCTGACCTTCGGATTCGGCTCACCCCACTCAGACCCCCTACACAATGTAAAACGTGGGTGTCGGCTTCCCGACTTTGTTCTGAAAACAGAGATAAGAGAGCAAATTCAGCCCCTCCCTTCAGCTCCAGAGCTCAGCGGTTAGTGCAGGGACTCTCCCAACAGTGGTTCCTCCTCCGTGGAGACCACAGGCCCCAGTCCTGGGTCTCAGCTGAGGACCCCACTCCCGCGGGCACGGAGGGGGCGAGCAGGAGCCGCCCACCTGTCTGGCCAAACACTGGTCTCTCCCGTCCCCCTGCAGGGCCCGGGCAGGCCTGAGGATGGCGCTTTCCTTGTGGAAGGGTTTCTCTGTGTTGAGCTCCTCTTTAGGGGGCAGACACAGGGCGGCTGTGACCCTCGCTGGGTCACAACCCCTGGGAAACAGCAGCTCGGGACATCAAACCCTCATTCATTCCACGCTCCACATCAGGGAGGATCAAACGCATGATGTGGATGTGGGGACACCAAAGCAGACGCTGTGGGGTTTCCTCAGGGACCTGTGTCTGGTTTGGGTGACTGTGGAGAGAGGCCGCCATTCACTGGAGTGGGGGTGTGGCAAGAGGAGCAGAAGGTGAGGAAAATAATGTCCAATGTGGGGCGTGTTGAATGAGAGGAGCTGGTGGGTCCTCCAGCTGGAAGTCCAGTGAATATTTGAGGACAAAGGTCGGGAGTGTGAGGGAGGGAACAGAAGTCCAATCTGAAGGTGAATGACCGTGACTCTCCCAAATCTCATGAAAACCACGGGTTTCAATGGGGTCACTGCAGGACGTAACCAAACCAGAATAGCTCAGAGCCAAGATGGAGCCCTGGCGGAGAAGAGAGCGGAGGCCGAGCCTCCAGAGAAGGAGGTGGAGAAGGAGAAGCAGGGGGGATACCAGAGGGACTAAAAAGAAAAGAAAAGGAGGTGGAGGTGGTGGCCAAGTCGGACGCAAGTCAGGTCAGGCCTAGAAATGTCAGGTGGCCACGTGAAGGTCAGAGATGATCCTAGCGAGGCATTTGGGTGGGGCGCCTGGGTGGCCTAGTTCTCCTTGAGAGGGAAACTGACCTTTCTCCACATCTCCCCTCCAGCTTCGCACCTGCTCGGAACTCAGAGAAGACAGTCACTGCGACAGAAAGGACTGGTTAGGTTGGAGGGGAACCAGACTGGTGCCCCCGCAATCCTGGGACGCGGGCCTCCCCTTCTCCCCTCCCTGCCGGAAAGCTCACTTTATCTGTGAATCTTAAATTCCTTGCGGTCTTGGTCTGTACTTAGGCTCCTTGATGTTCACTTCTGGGAAAAGCCAGGAAGATGTGAGGCTAGGAGGTCAGTGCCAGTGGGAAAAACAAGACGGAGGGGTAAAAAAAAAATCAACATGTGATATTCACCTGGTTCTTTCCCCACCCGGCTACCATACGTTAGGAACATGCAGGTGGCTTGTTTGGAAAAGTAAACGGGATCAAGGCCACACGAGTGCCCAGGTCTGCCCACTGCCCTGTCCAGCTGAGACTCAGTCCCAGGAGGTGTGCAGGGACCAGCCAGACTTCATTTTCTCCACCTCAACACAGACCCCACCCACTCAATTCCATTTAAAAAAGTGTGTCTTTCCGTTTGCCACCAGCCTTGATTAAATATTATAAAAGAGACAAATTACACACTTCTCAGAAATTGGAATTTTATAAAAAGGCATTTTTTTCTCTTATGTCCATAAAATGATATAATTCTTGCAAGTATAGAAATGTGTCATAAATTATACAGAACGTTCCTTAATTACAGCTCAATGCAACTTAGTACTGCCTCCCTCCCTAAAAAAACGAGAGAGAACCAAAAAAATAATATATATATAACTGTATATATATATTTATATATATATTTATATAATATAGACAAATCAAATATGAAAAAAAATCATTTCCTCTTTGGTATAAAAATCAGACTCTCACCTTGAGAGACACACAGACAGACATGATGTTGGGTTTGTAAACTGTGCAGCCAAAAGGGTTTTCCCTGTCAAGCATCCCCTCCCCTGGCCCTCTGGCCCCCTGGCCCCCGGGCCCCCTGGCCAGCCCACCTGCCTTGAGGCTGCTGCACTGAGTAAGACCAGCCCCACGCCAACCCTCAGCACCCCCTCCACTACCCAGACTGAACTGGTAGCAACTACCCCAGGAGAAGCCTGATTTGGGGTGTGACAGGCACAGCTCGAGGCCCCCCGCACCCGCCCCGCTCCTCCACAGCTCTCCTGGATGCTGGGCCTGGAGGGGCGGGACCCCTCGTGTACCAGAAGGGAGCAGTGGAGGCCAGCTTCCCCTTCAGCCCGGCCTCTGCTCCGGAGTGCGGGAGCAGGAAAATGCCAGATGATGGAGGACGGAAGACAGATGGGACTCTGCTAATGAACTCAGATCCAAATTTAAAATGAAAGAAATCTTTTTTGGACGACATCTTACACCCAGCTTGAGGTCAGAGAATGACGGGACTGCGCCCCAGGCTCCAGCCCGAACCCGCAGGACTTACGGACCCAGGAACTGATACGTGTTGGGGGAGGAAGGAGACAGGACCAAATCCTCCTCCCCCATGCTCTGCGGACCCCTGGGGCTGGCAGGGGCCTCCCTCCCTGGCCAGCCTTGCAGCCCTCAAGGGCCCTGCGGACCACCCCATCCAGCCAGCTGGGGCACCCCTGGGGGGCCAGCCTCCTCTTCCCACAACACAGAAGTCACTCAGAGGCCCCCTCCTCCTGCCAAATAAAAAACACAAAACCAAACCGGACACAAACACAGATCAAGGAGAGACACACACGACGTGAGGGGCCCGTGGGCCCCAGCAGATCTCTGGCTTCCCAGCATAATACATTCTTGTGTAATTCAGGAACAGAGGCCCTCAGCCCCCTCTGGGGAGTGGGGGTAAAAAGATACAGAGATTCTAGTCTCCCTGTGGACTCCAAGCAGGGCAAGGGCAGACCCAATCTCAATTTCAGTTTTTGGTTCCACATCTGACCCCTCCCTGGGGCTGGCTCCTGATGCCCCTGTCCCTGCTCCGCCCTCTGGGCCCCCCCCACCCCCCCTCCCCGGGCTGGAGGTGCCAGCAGGACGGGGTCTGCAAGGAGGGACGCGAGGTGGGCGTGGGCGGCCTGCAGTTCCGAGAAGCTGTCCTCTCGGTGGCCGGACTGCCCCGTGCGCTCGTGGCCGGCAAGGCGCCCCGGGGTCAGCCCTCACCCCTTGAGGGGCTTGTGCCCGGGGTCAGCCCTCACTCCTTGAGGGGCTTGTCGGCCCCTCCGCTGGGGCTGCTGGCACTGTCGCTCTTCTTCCTGCGCAGGCTCTCAATCCAGCTGGAGCTGGAGCGGGTGGTAAAGCTGGCCAGAGCCAGGGAGCTGAGCCGCATGTTTTTGCCGGACATGATGAGCTCCCCGAATCCCTCCTGGTGCGAGAAGGCGTAGCCCGAGCGCCGGGAACTGGTGCGGCCCACCCGCCGCAGGCAGCGGTGCTGGGCCTTCTGCTTCTTCCTCACCAGCTGGGTGTAGCGCACCTGGGAAGGAGCCCGTCGGCAACGCGCTGGCATCACGCCCCCGGACAGGGGACCCGGAGCCTCCGGGACGAGGCTGCGCGGGGTTCCGCCCCCAGAAGCAGTGGGTGACCGCCACCAGCAACAACGTTCGCGCTGGAGGACTCCCTGACCTGCCCTCCCGGTCCCCCAGAGCAGACAGTGGGCTGCTCACCGTGTCTGAGAGATCGGGCTTCAGGCTCAGCTTGAGGAACCGGAAGGCGACCACAGGCATGATGCAGACGACGGTGGTGAGGGTGATGGTCAGCCACACCGTGGGCTGGGCTAGGGTGTTCTGGGCGTTGCCTGGGGAACGAAGCCGCCGGCGGCCTTGGGAGTCACGGGCAGACGAGGAGCAGCCCTATTTGCCCCATCCCGGCCCCTGAGTCCTCGCTGCTCCCCAGAACCTCAGGCCTGTTTCTTTACCTGCTTTCCTGGGCACCTCTGTGGTCTCCTCAGAGCCTCACCCCCCACCCCACCCTGCCCCGGGGTCTTCCCAGCTCAGGAAATGCCACCACCCACTCCGCTAAGGCTCCGTTTCCAAACCGCCTGTGGAAGGTGGCCGTGGCTCCCTGCATCCCCCCCAAGCCCGGGTCACCGCCAGAGCCTCCTAACTGGCCTCCCCATTTCCGCCTTTGCCCTCTGTGCTTTATCATCCCCAAAACCGTAACAGCTGTCCTTAAACACACAAATGGGGGGCGCCTGGGTGGCTCAGTTGGTTAAGTGACTGCCTTCGGCTCAGGTCATGATCCTGGAGTCCCGGGATCGAGTCCCGCATCGGGCTCCCTGCTCGGCAGGGAGTCTGCTTCTCCCTCCGACTCTCCTCCCTCTCATGCTCTCTGTCTCTCATTCTCTCTCTCAAATAAATAAATAAAATCTTTTAAATAAATAAATAAATAAATAAATAAACAAACACACAAATGGGTTCTGACACTTCCCTGCTCATAACCCTCCGATGGCTTCCTATCATATTTAGACTAAAATTCAAAGTTCTGCAGCGCCTGGGTGGCTCAGTCTGCCTTTGGCTTGGGTCATGATCCCGGGGTCCTGGGATCGAGTCCCGCATCTGGCTCCCTCCCTCTCCCACTCCCCCTGCTTGTGTTCCTCTCTCGCTGTGTCTCTCTGTCAAATAAATAAAATCTTTTTTAAAAATTTAAGAATTAAAAAAAATAAAATTCAAAGTTCTAACTCTAAACTAGAACATAAAGATCTGGATCCATTCCTACCCCCCACACCCAGCCAGGCCCTACCCTCCAGCCTTGCTTACCCCACACAACCCTCCTCTGCTGTGGGAACCTCCAGGCAAGCCCCCCTAGGGCCCCTCCAGAGGTTCCTCTTCCAGGCTCACTCCTCCCCTTTATTCAGGTTTCTCTGTGCCAACGTCCTCTCTTCAGGGGGTCTTCCCTGAGTACCCTGTCCCTCTCCACCCTGCTTGATGTTTTTTGTAAGACTTCCTAATTCTAGACATTTCACCTACTACCTTGTGAACTGCCTGTCTCTCTCACTGAAATACGAAACCCAGGAGAGCCAAGTACTGCATCCCCAGCACCCAGGACAGTGGGTGACCTACAGAAGGTGCTGACCGAACGCCCACGGAGTGGATGAACGAACAGATCAAAATCAAATGCACCCCTGCCCCCGCCTTCACTTTGCGCCTCCCAAGCAGCCCGTCTGCCCCCGCCGCCACCCCCCCCCCCCGCCCGTCCGAATGCCTCACACTCAGTCACTGCAGTAGCTCCTAAGTGGCCATCAGATTTCTCTTTCTAAAGTAACCCTTTGATGCCATTCCCCTCTTTCCTCAGAAAAAAAAAAAGACTCCCAGTGAAATAAATCAAGACCTGAGAGCCTGGCGTTGACACCTTCAACGTCCTCCCTTTCCAGCCTCTCATCCACCCCATCTACACTTCCAGCTCCCGGGTGAGGAGTCAGCCCCGCAGCAGCCTGCCCTTGGACTGTCCCCGACCACCCCCGACCAGTCATCTGCTGATCATGAGCAGGTCGGCCACCACTTGATCCTGACCCCACAGCCTGGCAGGCTCTTCCTCACATTCATGGATACGGAAGCCCTGTGAGGGCCGCCCGGGTCAGAGACACCCCGACGCACCCATGGCCCCTCTCCGAGCACCTGGCACGCCGCACAAACGCTCCCGTGGTGCTCGTGAGCCACCTGCCCTGTTGGTAGGGAAGCCGCCGCAGAGACTCACCCACAAATCGGAACTGGTTTGGAAACATGTCGAAGAGCCCATTGCTGTGCATGGCAAACAGGATGGCGAAGTAGACAGCCAGGCTGCCCCAGATAAAGAAGTGGTTGATGGCCGTCCAGTAGCCAGTGTCCAGCCCGATCTGAGAAAGGCGGCGGTCAGAGACAGAAAGGGCGGCCCCCCACCCCGCCCCATCCTGCCCAGGGCAGCCGCCTGGACACGGGGGACGGCGGGGCCGGGCTGGCCTCACACCTGCACGCTGACCACGATGACCAGGGAAGTCGCCACGGTGACCGCAAAGGACTGGTAGTCGGCCAGCTGGGTGCCGTCGTCCCGCGTGGCCTCAGCAAACACGCCGTACGGGATGAAGAACATGAGCACGGACGTGTAGATGCCCTGGGCAATGCAGATGAAGAACTCCCGCTTGTTGAAGAGGAGGTTCAGCTGGCCTGGCTCATACAGCTTGGGGTATTCCATGCTCCGCTGCTCTGGGACATCCTGCGGGGGCCCAGGGGTCCAGGGGCCTCAGGACAGCCAAGGGCAGAGCCCATCCCGGCCGCCTCCTTTCCAAATTCTTTGACAGCCGGATCCCGCCTCAAGCCCCCCCCCCCGGAAAGTCACAGAGCAGCGGCCGCCGAGCAGGAGCACGGCCTTCCCAGGCACCGAGGGTACACACAGTGCCGTCCATGTGCTTTCTTCGCAGCACAGCCTCTCCCCAGCCCCGACCCCTGTGCCCCTTACCTGGTCGAAGACCCCCATGGCGAGGACTGGGAGGGAGGTGTACACGATGTTGTAAAGGGTGATGAAATACTGATCGTAGACAGTCTGCGAAGAGATCACAGCAAGACAGGAAGAAACACTACAAACTGGGCAGAGAGACTGCTGAGTGGCGTGTGGAGCCCTAAGGAATTTTCTGGAGCCCGTCTCTACTCCTTCAACAAGTGTTTGTTCTCATTTTGTTTTTTTAAGTAGGCTCTCTACCCAACGTGGGGCTCGAACTCACAACCCCAAGACCAAGAGTCCCGGGCCGCACGGTCTCAGCTGGCTAGGAGCCCCTCAACCGGTGTTTTTTTAACACAGGAACCTGACAACAGCTGGGCCCTGGGGGCTGACCGATAGACAGGCCAGAAGATCTCTGCCCTTATGGAGCACACACAGGAGGCAGCCGGCCGCGGGCGCCCTACCTGGGCAGAGAAGCCGCAGAAGAAGCCAAACCAGAAGTGGACCATGGTGAAAGCGAAGTTCTTGTAGAAGAAATAGCAGAGGAACTTGCACATGCGCAGATAGGACCAGCGCCCGTGCACCAGCAGGAGGCGCTGCAGGAACTTGAACTGGGAGAAGGCGTAGTCGGAGGCCAGCACAGCCTGGATGCCCTCCTGGCCACTGATGCCCACGCCGATGTGAGCCGCTACAGGGCCAGGTGGTGATGAGGGGAAGCAGAGTTGCACGCTCAGAATCGCAGCGGGGTGGAGCCGACCCCCCGCCCCACGTCCACACTCACTCTTGATCATGCTGACATCGTTGGCTCCGTCCCCGATGGCGAGGGTCACGGCTTTCTTGTGCTTCTTAACCAGCTCCACCACCTGTGCCTTCTGCAAAGGGGTCACCCGGCAGCAGATGACAGCTTTGCAGGCACAGGCCGTCTCCAGGAACTCCAGCTCCATGTCCGCCTCCAGCGCATGGGCCTGGAACACAGAACCTGAGAGCCCCATCTCCCCCGGGGCGGACCCAGGAGTCACGCCTCCCAGGCCCCGAGAGGCCGCAGCTGCGCTGAGGTCAGGGGAGGGAGAACAAGGCAAGACAGACCGGCCACGTGCAGAGAAGGGGTCTCTATAAAGGCGCTCACCAGGCTGTGCCCGTTGATGACCAGGGCGTACTCCCCGGCAACGGCCTCCAGGACAGAAGTGAGTTTGGCAGAACGCTTGTCCGGGCAGGTAAAGCCGTTTCCCACAGCGTGGGGCGAGTCCAGCATCTTCTCCCGGGCTTTCCTGGGAAGGCAGGAATGCACCCGTGGGCTCCGGGACAGGAGCAGGGTCTGCACGTGCACGACATCTGCCTGTCTTGAGCCCCCATCTACCTGAGCTCCTCCCGCACTTCGAGGACGGTGTGGCCGGTGACAATGAACACCTCTGTCATGTCGTCCGTCAGCATCTTGCAAGAATAGCCGATGTTCACGGCCGTCTCTGCCAACACAGAGACCGATGAGCTCAGCACACTCTCCAGCCTGAGGTCTAGGCTCACGCAAGGGCGGTATCTAGATGCTTCTCACCTTGCTTATCTCCGGTCAGCACCCAAATCTTGATGTTGGCCAGCGTCAGGAGGGCAATGGTCTCTGGAACGCCCTGCTGAAGCTTGTCCTCAATGGCTGTTGCGCCCAGCAGCTGGAAATACCACAGGGTTCCAGACGGGAGAGTCCCAGGCACGAGCCCCCCCGGCCCCCTCGGCCCACCTGCAGCCATACCACCATGTCGCTCTCCACCTCCTCGTACACGCTGGCCAGCCTGTCCTCCCGGCTGTCCCGGGCCAGGCTGGCTTGGAGCAGTCTCTGGGCCCACTCCCCATAGTACTGTTCGTCCAGATCCTTGTAGGCCAGAACCAGGGTCCTCAGCCCCTCCCCGGCGTATTCCTGGGGACAGAGCCAAGGTCAGCCTCCGCCCTCCCCGCCATGACACGGAGTTCAGAACCACAGGGCCACTGTCCGCACACCTACATTCAGGTGGTCGGTGGTGGCGCTGAGCAGCTCCCGGGTGCAGGGGTGAAGCCTCTCCAGCAGGATCGTGTCGGCCCCTTTGCAGTACAGTCGGATCCGCCCTTCTGGATTTCGCACTGGGGTCAGGCCAAGGGAAGAAAGTCCCAGGAAGACTCAGGCAGGCCAAGACCCCCAACCTACCACACCAGCAAGAGCCACCCAGCGCCCCCACCCACCGCAGGCCCTGACGCGGCCCTGAGTGCCCCCCGCAGCCCAGGCCCGGCCTCACCGATGACGGACATCCGCTTGCGGATGTTATTGAAGTCCAGGATGGCCAGCAGCTGGTAGGTGACGGCTGTGCCCATCTCGTGGACAGTGATGGTTTTGGGGGTGCGAGAGCGGAATACAAAGCCGAAGTTCCTGGCCGCGGTGACCAGGGCCCCCTCATCTGGGGACTGAGCCTTGTAGTACAGTTCCCCTGGGAGGCGACAGAGAGCACACGTGGCGTAGGCGGCCACCCAAGGCCCGGGACGGCCCGCCTGGCCACACTCAGAGCAGGCTGGAGGGCGGCCCGGGCGGGGAGAGCGCAAGCCGGCCCCAGGCTCACCTTCGTTCTTCTCCTCTGACATGACAGTGTGACACAGAGAAAGGAGACGGAAGAACTCGTGCGTGTGGGGGTCCCCCATCTTGACAGCCTCCAGGAGGGTGGGGTCCCAAAATAAGAACTTGTTGTCGGCCAGAGGGTTGAAGGAGAAGTCGACAGGCTCTGGCCTCTAGAGCAAAGAGAGGGCAACAAGCAGAGGGAGGTGGCAGGCTGCACCCCAGGAGGGCTGTCTCCACCTTGCTGTTTCCTGCCCTTCCAGAGGACAGCCCAAGACCCTGTCCACTGCAGACCCCACATTCTCCTTCCCGCTCCCAATTCTTCCTGAACACACCCCTTTCTCCCATCAGCCTCCACCTCGTGACCAAAGAGCGCCTCCCTCCTCACCATACCCGCCGTTACTGGGTGAGCGCCCCACATTTAGTGGCCACAGAGTAACTACGGAGGCCGGGCCTTACCTCTCCCAACTCGGCTTTGTGTCCCAGGACATCAAGCACGTCCCCTACACGCAGCCGGGACAGAAGGCGAAGCAGTGTCAGAAGAGCGGCGGCGAAAAGCCTCCAGCACAAAATCCCCACAGGCATCTGGAACCCTCAACCCCAGCCACTGAGCCGAGGTCACAGGTCACACGGCTGACTCGAGGCGCCCTGGGTCCTCAGAACCCCGGGACCGAAAGTCGTGGCCCCCACTGCTCCGTGTCCCTGTCCCTAGCTCGCCCCACCCGCTCTCCTGCCTCTCACCCTGTAGGCCTAACAACGGACAAACCCCACACACGAGCCACAGGCCCAAGTTAGTGCCGAAAACAGTGAGGCCCCACACCCTATCGCAGGCCACCCCGTGGCTCGGCCGCGAGGCCACATGGAGACCACAATCCTGTTCCAGAGACGCACAAGTGCCCTGAACGCAACATGGGGAGCGTCTCGCACTCTGCCGCCCCTTCTAACAGCCGCAGAGCGCCCCCTGCCTGGGGCTGAGGCCAGGGCGAGGCCAGCAGCAGAGAGCAGGAGAGGCACTCACATCTGCGCCTGACCCGGGGCACAAGGCAGATGCTCTCCCGGCCCCACAAGCCCGAGCAGGAAAGAAGCAAACCCCAGATGTCAAGACGACGGTGGCTGGGAGCCTGGGGTCGTCGTGGTGCGAGCCTACCGTAGCTGCGGCCGCTGATGGAGCACTTGTTGAAGACCATGATGTTCTGCGTGAGGGTGCCCGTCTTGTCAGAGAAGACATACTCCACCTGGCCCAGCTCCTCGTTCAGGGTGGTAGTGCGCGCCTCCGCGGGCGTCCGCTTCTTCATGCAGAACATCTTCTTGTCCCAGTTGATGAAGTAGCTGTGGCCCAGGCGGATGACCTCCACGCTGCACAGGGGACAGGAGGTAAGGCTCGGGCAGAGAGCCAGGACGGGCCCCACCCGGACGGGCCTTCGCTGCAGGCCCCCCGCCTGGGGGGAGACAGGACGCACGGAGCGGACACCCGGGCACAGAACCTGGGTGGGACGGGCAAGGAGTGGCTGAAAGTGGAGCCGGCCACTGTGGCCGGCCAGGAGCTCCCTGACCCCGACCCTCTGATGCTCTCCAGACAAGAAGGTGCAAAGGGCCTGGGCAGGCGGGATGGACAGCACAGGAAGAGAGGAAAGGACTGCAGACAAGGCGGTTGACCAGCTCTTACCTCAGGACTAGTAACACAGAAACCATGCAGAGAAAACGAGAGTGTGTGAGGGGAGGAAGAGAAGAGAGACAGCGAGGGCACTGGCCCCTCGCCGCCCACCGCAAGCACGGTCCTTCCGCCCAGCTCAGGGCCCTGCTGTGGCCTCGCGCTCCCAGGGAGCGAGGCAGCCGGAACTGCGACTCCGCCACGGGAAACCATGCCAGAGACGGGGCGCTTTCCACAGCTGGGGCCCTCCCCCTCCTCCGGCTGGCCCGGTGCGCCCTTTGGGATGTGGACCGTCAGCAGCCCAGGAAGGAGACCGAGCCCTGGGGCGCCTCTGGAACCCTGCGTGCGGCCTGAGCAAGACTGGATCAGGATCCACTTTGCACGCAGCTGGCTCGAGGGGTCTTCTCAGCCTTCTCCCCACTGGGCTGCTCCCGCCCCCCAACACTCTCTGGAGCCTGATCAGACTTAGCAAGAAGCTTTCTTGGCAGCTACCGTGGGCGCTGGGTGAGCAGGGACAAAACTCGGGCAGCAAGCCCGAAGATGGCGACGAGGGAGACGGCAGACAGGAAAGCATTTCAGTAGGAATGAAGGAGCAGTGACAGCCGGGACGCAGGCTCCCACCCGACGTCCGATCCTCCAATTGAGCATCTCGTGTCGACCCAGTATCGACACATCCCCACGAAGAAGGTGGGACAGGACTGTTCCCATGTCCCATGTGGAAACCGGGCCCCCCGTGGCCAGGAGTCTCCTGTCAGTGTTCTAGAGAAGCCCAAACTATCCACCTCGGCACAGAAACGCTCCGTGTGGTCAGTGCCATCCGCAGCAGGACTCAGGGGAGACCTGAGGCGCACCTGGGGAGTGTGTGTGTGAACGAAACACAGCCCTTGGGAAGAGTCCCGAGCATCCAGAGAGGATTTCCTTCAACACGTCTCAGGTCTGCTACCTCGAGTTTCGTTCTTCCGGCTACTCTTCCTGCTCGTTCTCACCGGCCCGTCCCCATTCACGTGCTCTGTACCTCAAATAGCCTACATGTCTCCTCGATCCTACTCATGCCGTCACCACAGCCAGCCAGCACCTCCTGATGCGTTCCTGGGATTTTTTTCAACAGGACTAACGTTGACGACTTCTGTTGTCAGGAACCAGGTCAGCTGCGACCCAGTCACGCCCTGTTCTGCTGCCAAACGGTGACCATTCCGAGGGCCCCACCTCCAGGCTCCAGCCTCCTCTGCAGAGATGTCCTCCCTGATTAACCACCCAGGCAGTGGCGTCACAGGGGGTCGTGGGGTCTGGTGTCTCGCACTGCTTGCATCTCTCCTCCCCTCCCAGCCTGCTGCTTCTGAAGGCAGACCCCACCCTGCACACCTGCGTCCCCTTGTGCTCCACACTCGCCTCAGGTAGGACTCCCACAGCACTCGCTCCCATTCTGTCTTAGAAGGCGTTTAGACTTTCTTCTCTACTAGCCCGAAGCTCCTGCAGGGAACGAGGTCCGTCCCTAACATGTCTTTGCAGGGGGCACGGCACAAAGTTGCCATGTGAGTGACATATGCTGAATAAATCGATACGGTTTTTGTTGTGACACAGAGTCCAAAGCACCTGAAAACGGCGACGAAGCTTGCTCCACACGGGTGAACAGAGAACAAGATGCTCGAGGCACAAGAAGGAGCTCCAGGTTCCTTCCCAAAGGTTTCATCTTCACAGAAAGGTTTGCCAAGGGACCACCTGAGCTCCCTGGGAGACCCCGGGCAGAGTGAGTGCGTACCTGACGTAGAGCGATATGGGCACGACGGTGTTGAGGATGATGATGTAGGACCAGAAGGAGAGGAAGCCAGAGAAGAAGGCACTGTCCACCGCCTCGTCCCACGGCAGGTAGGCCTGGAAGCGCGTCCCGACCTCGTGCTCCCAGATGGCATTGCCAATGGCCAGGATCACCCCCATGCAGACCAGGAATCCAAAAATCTGGCAAGGAATGAGGAACAGAGGCGAGGCTGCCACTTAGGAAGCCCCCAAAACCAAGTGCATCAGTGAAGGTCACCACTCATACCCCAAACCCTCAAAAGCTCAGGCATCTTTAAAATGGTGGCATGCTCTCCTGAGAAGCACCCAGAACTGGTGAGAGCCTGTAGTCTGCCAACCATCATGTGGCCCTGTCTCTGAACATCTTTCTTCACTGTATGACGGGGGAGCTCAGATACCTGGAGCCCTTCCCGGACGGTCAGAGGGGGTGCGAGCAAGCTCCTCCCAACATGAGGAAGCAGCTCACTGGAAATCACCCATCTACCTGAGCTGAGCTTCCACAAGCCAACAAAAATGCCAAGTTTCTGTAATGTTCATTATCTCATACAGATTGACAAAAAAGTTTTTTTAACCTGGGAAACAGATTTCATCTTCATAAATATAGATTACTTGAAAGTAAAAAATCTTGGGGCGCCTGGGTGGCTCGGTCGTTAAGCATCTGCCTTCAGCTCAGCTCATGATCCCAGGGTCCTGGGATCGAGCCCCATATCGGGCTCCCTGCTCCTCGGGAAGCCTGCTTCTCCCTCTCCCACTCCCCCTGCTTGTGTTCCCTGTCAAATAAAAAAATAAAATTAAAAAAAAAAAAAGAAAGTAAAAAATCTCTTAAAGATTGTAAAAGATTCTTCTAAAGATTTAAATCTTGGTGGCGCCTGGGTGGCTCAGTCGTTAAGCGTCTGCCTTCGGCTCAGGTCATGATCCCAGGGTCCTGGGATCGAGCCCCACATCGGGCTCCCTGGTCTGTGGGAAGCCTGCTTCTCCCCCTCCCACTCCCCCTGCTTGTGTTCTCTCTCTCGCTGTGTATCTCTCTCTGTCAAATAAATAAAATCTTTAAAAAAAAAAAAAAGATTTAAATCTTGCAGTCCTGGGGCTCCTGGGTGGCTCAGTGCTTGTGTTCTCTCTCTCGTGCTCTCTCTCTCAAATAAATAAATAAAATAATGAATAAAATAAATCTTGCGGTCCCTGAAAAAGGATCATAAGAAAGTTCTGGTGGTTAAAAGAAGAAAACAGATATGATTTCAGACATCTATTTCCGAAGGTGCCCAAGGGCCGCCAGGGGGCGATGCGAGCCTTTGCGGGAGAGACTTAACCAGTCTCCCAGGTTGAGGTCTTGACAAACCCTTTAAGGCCAGAGGCTGGCCCAACCTTGGCTGGCATGCGGGGGGTCAGCAGCAGGCCGTGGGCGGCACAAGAAGGGGAGGAGAGCCCAACAAGGAGCTCGAATTTCCAGCCAAACAAGAAAAGGATTCAGGAATTGCTAAAAACTAAAACAAACTCTTCCTTTGGGATCCTCCACTCTTAGAAGTCAGGGGAAAAGACCCCGTTCATTATCCATCTGCTGAATGGAAATTTTTCTTTTAATTCCTTCTCCATCCCCGTGAAGGCCTCCTTGTCCCTGGCAAAAGCAAACAGAAGCTGACATGCTGCACTAAGTCACCAGCATTGCTGGAATCCAGAGAAGGGCCGGTTTGCTTTAGCTCTCTTCCAGTCCTTGATTCATGCACGTTCCTAAGGTTCTCGTAGGTAACGTCTTCCAAGTCTAAAAGGAGCCCGACAAGCACTGCCTTCGACCAGGGAGGAGGTGGGAGCAAGGGGAATGGCCCAGGGGGAGCCAGATGCAGGGGGCTGCCGGGGGGAGCCTTACCCAGAGCACGAGCGTATTCATTAGGCGATCAATACTTGTTCTCTTGAACTTTGTCCTGCCACTGTTCTGCATCAGCTTCGTGTCAGGACCTAGAAAGGAACGGGAGCAGGTGCGGAAGCCAAGGCAGCAGCCGGCCGTATTTCCGCCTGGGGCTGCAGACTGCAGGACGTCATGGGGACAGAGGTGCGAGCCGGGGAGACTGGCACTGGGAGGCACCGGCCCCCGGCCCCCGGCCCCCGGGAGGCTCACCTGCAAAGACTACCAGCCCAAAGCACCACTCGGTGTTACGCAGCACACAGCCCCGCAGCAGCATGTTCTGGTTGCTCAGGGGGAACTTGCTGTTCTTCCAGTAAAGGGTCCCGCTGAACCTGTCCAGTTTGTTGTTGGGAGGCTCGCAGACCACCTCACCTGAGCGGAAGACAGAAAGCTGCCACCCCAGGTACCGTCCGCAGCCTGACTACGGCTGAGGGAGGGGCCTCCGTTCACTGGCCGGGGGTGAACGGAGGCGGCTTGGCGGGAGGGATGCGCCAGCATGAGCAGGGACCCCACTCTGGGGACTCTGTTCTACAGAAATAACAGCATGGCTCACGACGGTTTACTGAAGCATTCTTTAAGCAGCAAAAAGCTGGAGACAACTGAATGGTTGAGAGAGCTGAGTAGGTTCTGACACGTCAGCTCTGTGCAACATGACGCAGCTATTAAAAGGAAGGAGGCGGATTCCTGTAACCAGTGATGCGATGAGATAGCTAAAGAATTCAACAGGTAAGGAAAGGCAGGTGTGGAGATTCGGGTGCAGCAGGGTCCCACTGCTTTGTGCTCACGTCTGTATAGATGCAGAGCGTGGATGGATACACACTGAAGGACCAGTGCACCTGGCTAGCTAACAGGGCAGAATTGGGGAGCAGGAGGTTTTTTTCCTACACACACTATGGTCTGTCCTTCTAACGAAAAAGCATGTATCGTTATTTGGAGCCAAATAAGAATAAACTGAATTTCTCTCAACACATACAGCAAGGAAGGAGCTATTGGCCATGAAGAGCTCCTGAAATGGCCGTGAACTCAAAAGTAGGTGGAAGCCACCTTGCATTGCTGACACTCCCCCACAAAGAAAAATCCAGGGAGCTGCATTCCAGCGAAAAGGAGCAGGTGCAATTTAAACCCCAAAACCCAACCCACCTCCTCCACCCACAAGCCGCTTCTCCAAAATCACTCACCATCAAACTTGGCGAGCCTACTGATGTCTCCCAACTCCGAGGTGACTGGGATTGCCTGGCGCACTTTCATGTTGGTCTCTCTGGAAGGACAGCGTTCCTAAGTCCTGGTTCCCTTCCCTTCCTCTAGAATCTACCTGGGAGCACCTGACCTTGGGGCATCACCCCCCTCCACATTACTGAGTGCATAATACTTCCACATACCCAAAGCCTTTCTGATCCCTAAAAATTTTCCAAAAGGTACAACTCCTAGACCTAGGAATCTCTTCCAGAAAACAAGCTTTTTACCCTTAAGGAGGCAGAAGATATGGGCATCCGACTTACCCATCAAGTTCTGCTGTCTCTATGTAACACAGGCCGTGGGGCTCACTGCTGGAAAGGAGGAGGAGATCCGCCTAGAGAGAAAGCCTAGTGAGGAGCCCAAAGACTCAACCCTCCGCTCGTGATGCACTCTTTGCTGACCCCTGCTTCCTGTAAGCATTCTTGGTTTGCTCAGTCCCAAGCGTGAATGGCGAGAGAGAAGCCAGCCCCTGTGTGTTAATATGACACAGAAGCTCCCCACTCAGGGAGCTTGGGGGGGCATAGTCGGTTAAGCGTCTGACCCTTGATTTCGGCTCAGGTCGTGATCTCAGGGTTGTGAGATTGAGCCCTGCTGGGTGTGGAGTCTGCGGAGGATTCTCCCTCTGCCCGCCCCCCCATTCACACACGAGTGCACACACGCACTGTCTCTCTCTCAAAAAAAAAGAAGCTCCCACTCAAGAAAGCTCAACCCGTGCGTGATTACGAGGCTGTGGGAAATCAGGACAGACTCATTTCTACCTGCCAAAGAAGAGTGGCGAGACTCGTAGCCCTAGGGGGCCACCTTGTCCCTTACCGCCACAAACTGATTGTTCTCCAGCCTGATAATATCGCCAACACAGACGTTCATCCACTGCTCCTGCTGGAGGCTGTGGAAGGGGGAGAAGACGCTGGTCAGTAGCGAGAAGTTCCCAGGGGACCCCTCCTCCTGAAGGCCCTCGGTCTCCACCGGGCGCTCACCTCCCACTGATCAGCACTTGGGACTGCCGGTTATTCACCTGGTTATCGCTCTTGTGGCGGAACTGAAAAGAACTAAGAGAAGTAAGATGGCTTCCCCACTCCCAGGGATGGAGACGGTCAGTGGGGTGTAGAGCGCGCTGGGTCCCACCTGGAGTGCACCTGTCCACAGACGTACTCTCTCCCTGGCTCACCCCCTGCCCTTGGCCAAGGAGCCACAGGTCTAGGGGCCAGGTGGGGGATACCATGGTCCCCAAGGACCTGTGCCGGGCAGAGTGGGGGTGAGAAAGAAGTGCAGGAATGGAAGAATAGAAGCGACTCACATAGTCATCAGTAGCATCTTTAACAGCTGTGATGGCGAGGACGAGAACCAAAGGCACGATGGTGGTGAACCAGGAAAGGGAGGACACCTGTGGGATCAACTGCAAGGGAAGAGGGTGTGGCTCTGAGGCCCCGGGCCAGGCCCTCCCACCCAACCTCTCTTTCTTGACTTGGCTTGTGAGTTGCAAAGGGTCTACTGCAGGGCACTCACCTGCAGAATGAGAAGGAACAGGAAGTAGGTATTGGCAACCTCCTGGAACTGCTCAAAGAGGTTGACAGGCAGGAAGGTGAGAATATTGTACTTGGAGGTCTTGATGCAGTTACTCTACGACAGTGGAAGAGAAGATCACCAGACAGCCTCTAACCCCAACCCAGAACCAGGCGGAGGCTGCCTCCTCCATCGACACTTCCCAAACCTCTGCCCCTAAAAGCCAGCCACCTCAGGTGTGGGAGGGGGAAGGGGTAAAGAGAAGGGAGTCTCATGGGGCCCATGTGTCCTGGGGCACTGCCAGGTGAAGGCATGAAAAAATCAGCACAGCCACAGATGGAAAGTGGCCAGGGGGCTGCCTTCCCTCCCCTGGCCCCAACCTCAAGGGGGCCGTTGCCCTTTGGCACTCAGGAGGAGGGGGCAGGCCGGCCTGCCAAGGCACTTACCGCGTACTGGAATTTCTCATTGTATTCTCGGTCGTTGGCTCGAGCCCTCCTTTCTTCTTCTGCAACAGAACGATGATGCCGCAGTCAGGAGGAGCAAATGGAGGCCTGGCCCAGCACCTTGTCAGGCCTACCCATTTTGTGGGGTTTCCACTGAGGGCCCTTGGCTCCTTGCAGAGTACACAGTTTTAAGGAGCTGGCCACACCTGGGGTGTCACTCGGTTCCACCCTCTGGTCTGTCTCGCACCAGCCTGGCCATTCGGTTCTGCAGGCATTCATTCACAGGACAAGACCAACAATGTCAAGGTCTTCTGCTAGGGGCACTCAGATCCCCTCCCCGCATCCCTTTAATTAACACCTCAGCCATTATGGCCTCAGGAATCGCTGGAGGAAAAGCAGCTGCAGACAAAAAGCTTCCTTCCCCAGGGAGCCCCTGCAGAGGCACTGCCCTCCTCCTAACCTGGGGGTGGGGTGGGTGGCAAGCCCGAGGGTCACTGTGCTCTGCGGCAGCATCCCAGCCCCACAGCCCCACGTGCGGCACCCCCTACAGGAGCCTCTGCTTGTCACATGCCACCCACAGAGCCTTCTGACTGGCCCACAATGACATCACCTTATTTCAAAGCTCATCTTCAAGTCAGAGAAGGGGGGGTCAGGGATGTGGGTCATGCAGACCAAGACGGCGATGAAGGAGGCAGGAATGGGATGTACTTTAAAGGGCTGTTCTCTCTAACTGTAACCCTTCTTGTGCCATCCACACACCTTGCCCTTAAACAACACACCTGTCACTAACTGACACCTATCCTGAACATCCGCTCATCTGGGACTGCAGGTACCAAGTTCATGTCCCAGAACACGGGGCTGTCCTGTCAAGGGCTCTCCAGCCCACCTCTGGGGGTCACAAGGGCCACAGGCTGAAAAGGGGGGTTCCTTGGTGAGGCAGAGAACAAAACGCGTTGAACCAGGGCTGGAGCCAAATGCAACATGCCAGACCCCTCCCCTCACCCCTCCAAAGACCCCTGCAGAGTACACTGCAGTAACCAAACCTGGAACACAGCACCCTCTGCCTACTCAGAGGGCTCCTTCCCTGCGTGGGCGCTTAACTCCCAGAAACTTCCCCAGTGGGGACCCCTCGCTCTGAGCCCCCTGCGGCGTCTCCAAAGCCCATGCAAGGGAGAGCCAGGATCCCTGGGTCTGGAAAGGAGCGGACCAGGGAAGGCTGCGGAAGGCTGAGGACAACCAAATGTGAGGGTGGGAGGGGAAAGCAGGGGCTCGGGAGAGCGGCCAGGCGCTGCCTCCCGTTACCTGTCCCCCAAGAGGGCTTCTTTCTGCTCCAGGAGGGGGGCGCCCCGGCCCGGGCCCACTTCTCGGGCATCTCCTTGGGGACCGTCATGATCCCGGTTTGAGCGGGGGAGGGCGGGCTGTCTGTCGGTCTGTCCTTGGCCTCAGCGGCGCCGATGCGGCGGCCCCCCGGGCAGGCACACCACGAGCCGCGGCCGCTCGGAGGGGAGCCCCGGCCGTCGGGCGCGCGCCCCACCTGCAGCCCCGGCCATCCCCGCGGCCGCCGCCCCCAGGCCCGGCCGCCCGCGCGCCCAGTGGCCCGAGCGCGGCGCGCGCCCCGGCTCCGCCCCCCGCCCGCCCCCCGCCCGCCCCCCGCCCGCAGGGCAGCTCCTGCCCGCGCCGCGTAGGCGAAGCCCGCGGAGCCCCGCCCCCGGGGGGGAACCGCCAGTGTCGTCCGGGCAACCGCTTTCATCCCGCCCCCGCCCGCAGGAAAGCCGGGAGGGCGGGGCGGATGGAGACAAGAGAGAAGGTGGGAACACAGCGCCCCAGGCCCGAGACGAAGCGCTCAGGTGCCCCAAGTCGAAAGGGGCAGGTACTCAGCACCCCGGGGAGGAGAGCCCAGCTCAGGCATCCAGGGGAAGAATTCGCTTTCCTAGGCTCCCCCCAGGATGGGCAGGGGTTGTGACGACCCTCCTCCAGACTCACTGGCAGCGTCCCTCCTCCCTTTGCTCCCTGAGCCATAGTAACACCCAATCTTGATGATCCCAGGGATTCCAATCCCCCTGCCGCCCCGGTCTTACCTGGGGGGCGCTTCTTTGCACACAGTGCCATCTCACCCAGCAAGGTGCCAGCAATCCCATGGGAGACGCTGCAGGAAGGTGACATATGCAGGAGGTCAGAAAGCCAAGGGTAACCCTTCATTCCCCTCTTCAGACTCTTCCTGAAGGTTCTCGTCCCCAGGTCTGACCTTCCCCACGGCCTCCCCCCTATGCCTCAGCCTTGGATGGGTGTGTGTGTGTCAGGACTAGCAGTTTACAGAAGCTGAGACCTACAGGTCAAGGAAGGGGACAGAGAGAAGTGGCCAGGCAGGAGGGGTACAGATCCAGGGAACCTGTCCCCGGGGCAATGGATGCCGCCATGTGCCCTTCTGATGGCAATGAGTGGTGCCTGTGTTTACTGGAAAGCAGAGTTTCCACCAAAGGGTGGGGTTGAGGGAACCTGAGCCAGGAAACACCTGGCAGAACCTCAGGAAACAAAGTGGGCAGGCTCCACCCTTCCCAAAATGCTTATAATCCCCCCATCCTCCCACTACTGGGCCTTCCATTCTCACCTCCTGCAGGGGAGCTCCTCTAGTGTGAGCTGCATTTCCTGAACACAGTCCCCAAACCACTTCCTCTCAGTCTGGGTCAGCTGAGGGGCCATGCCCACCGTGGTGGGGAGTCGCTCTCTCTCCCCACCCCACACTCCACAAGCCCAGCCCGGTCAGGATGGCAATAGATGTAGGCTCAAGGAGTATCAATCAGACAGGCCTTTGCTTTCCTTCCATCTTCCCGTGTCCCTTTCACCAAAAAGCCAAAAGGCCTGCCTCATCCCTATTGCCAGCCAGGTCCCAGGTCCTCTTGTCACACCTCCTCTTTCTCTGTCTGGGTGGAAAGCCTTCCCCCTCATCGGTGCCCCTGACTCGGGCCTCTTAGGCACAGCCTGCCAGCCTGTCGGCCCAAAAAGATACTGACTGCCTGTCTGCCCAACCTCTATAATTACAGACTCTGGCCACAGCCCGTCACCCACACCAGTCGTCCCTTCACTAACTCAGACTCCTTTTCTGAACCCCAGATCAGGCACGAAGCCAGAAGTCCTTTTCCTCGCCGACCCTCCCCAACACTGATCGCCAAGGGTGCCTGGCTGGCTCAGGAGGAAAAACCTCATCCACCGTTTTAGAGATGCCAAGCCCTCCTCCCGTGGCCCTGGCCAGGGTCTCCACCCAGTCTAGAGTATGAGTCATGACAGGGTGGGGTGTGGAGGAAGAGGTTAAAGGAGAGGATGGAAGGGTGGGCATCCCAAATTCCATAGCCAGCCCCACCCTCCTAAAGGGAGGCAATCAAGAAACCATCAGCCTAAAGATCTGGGTTTGAATGCTATGAAAGAATTAATGAAGGAACCACACACACTTAGGAGTCAGGAGTCTGGACACGGAGCAGGAAAGTTGTTTTACCTCTAAGACCCTGGGGAGAATGAAAGCTGACTTGGTCCCAGAACTCATCCCCTCTGGGGGGCCCTAATAGGGAGGGAACAAGAGTGGGAGACGGGGAAACAGGGAACCCCTCTCACTTCTCCCCAGTCTCACACAGCTTGGGTTTTCTGAACCATCAGGCACACCAGCCACGTGGCCCTGCCCATCACCCTGCCCCAGCCCCCTCTGCAGCCACATTTGGGATAAAAATAGCCAGCTCTGGGTAGAAGGCAATGCTCCACGTACGAAAACGGCTCCTCCTCCCGGCCCGGCCCCTGCTCCCTTCCAGACCAAACCCGGGAAGACGGACCCCTTCTTTCAGAGAAGGTTGGCAGGGGTATTTGTGGGCAGGCCAGGGGAACAGAAGGAAATGGAATCCCAGAGCCCAGCTCACCTACCACCAGCACCCCTGGCCACCTTACATCGCCAAGGACAGACGCCAGGACTCACTCCCCAACTCTGAGCCCCCAAAGCTACTACCCCTCCTCGCGCCCCTGCTTTTGCTCACGCCCAGAGACCTCCGCCTTGAGAGGAAAAGCCTACCAGCCCCGAACTGCCTTCTCCAGCGCCCAAACCCTCGGACCAGGGCCCCTGCCCTCACCCCACAGCTCTCGGGCGACTCTCCACGCCCCCTCCTTCAGCACCCCACCCTCCCGCGGCGCGGACAGCCTCTGGACCCCCATCCCCAGGCTCCCGCACCCTCCTCCGGGCGAGCACGCGCGCCCGCCCCGCCTCACCTCAGCGCGCGGCGCCCGGCGCCCGCCCCGGCCGCCCCGTCCTGCCCATGCCGGGGGCTGCGGCGGGGGGCGCTCGGCTCGGCTCCCCGCGGGCTCTCGCCCCCAGCTGCAGCCCCGCTCCCCCGGGGCTCGGCCCGCTACTTTGTGTCAGTTTCGGCCGCGGCGGGGCGGAAGTGACGGAGGCGGCGGCAGAGGCGGGGGGCGGAGGGGGTTTTGGGGAGGGGGAGGGGGAGGGGAGGCGGGAGCGCCATCTTTGTGCGGGGCGGGGGGCGGGGTCTTAACCTTTCCGAGGCCGGGTGTCCCCCCCCCGCTGCACATCCATCCGCAGCCCGAAGCCGAGTCAGCCCGGGGAGCAGCGAGCCCGGACGTTTGGTTTTTTCCCAAGTTATTTAGGTAACCTCCGAGCGCAACCTGGGGCTCGAACCCGCGACCCCGTTATCGAGTCGCAAGTCCCTCCGACTGGCCGGCCCGGCGCCCCATAGGGAGCGCCGGCGCCTTTATTCGCGGGCAAGGGGCCCGGGAGCGCGGCCCCGCGCCGCCCGCCCCCCGCGGCCCCGGAGTCTCACCCCACTCCGGGACGGACGGCTGGAGCGTCTGGGCGCTGGGCCGTGCCTCAGTTTCCCCGCTGGCGCTCCCGGCCGCCAGGCGGGCCCGGCTCGCACCCTCGCCATCTGGAGAGCCGCCCCGCGAGGGAAGGGCGGCCGCACCGAGGTTCTGGGGCTGGGAGCCCGGCAGGGGGACCGGGCTCCGCGGGAAGCCCCCCTCGCCCGGGCTGCCCCGGCCCTCCCGCGCCGCTCCCGGGCGCGCCCTCTGGTGGCTACTTTGAGGCACTGCGTCCGCAGAAGCCATCAGGGTCCAAAGTGGGAGGAGGGGAGGAGGGCTGGAGGGCAGGAGGGGCCTGGCCCGGATCGCCGCCTCCAGGCATCCTTCGCAGTTCAGGAGGAAACGATGCCTCGTCAGCGAACCGCGAAGCTGGTGCATTCGTGGAGAGAGAATGTCTGGTCACCACCCCTGGATCTCTGGCCCTCTCAGTGTCCACAAGGGAGGTGAGGGCTGTCGTGTCAGAACCTTTACCGCGGCAACTGAACCGAGGCAGGCATTTCCAAGTCGGGGCAAACTCCAGATCCTGAGCTGGCTCTGACCCCTCCGGGTGGTGGAGAGCCACCAGCAGCTGGTATGTGGCTGTGCCGAGCGCGGCCCCCGCCACCAGCCATTACCAGCCCTACAAGAGAGGGGCATGAGGCTCTCAGGGCTGACTCCCCTGGCCTCCCCGCGGAGCACTGGGGCAGTCACAAGAGTGCTCCTGAAAGCAGTTCCTGGGGAGATGGACACCAGGAAGGGGGTGTCTTGGCAACAAAGCACAGCACTTAGAGAGGAGCCCCCAGGAGAGCCTTGGTCCAGCCTCTTGCCTTAGGGAATTATCTGAATATACCCACTTTGCTGATGGGGTCACTAATGCCCAAGGAGGTAATATGACACGCCCAAGAACACCATCCCCACAGTTTCGGTGGAAGGGGTGGAGGGAGAGGAGAAGGGGCAAGAGAGAAAGGGAGAACCAGGAGGTAGATGAGGGACACTGTCCTAAGAGGCTAAGAGAACTACGTAAGCAGAGAGAGCTGGGGACCCAGACTCGGAGGAGAGTGAAGGGACTGCCCCAGGGGAGGAGGCCGTAGTCTCCCACCTGAAGACTTCAGGGCCCCATCCAGCCATGTAGGTGAAAAGCCGTGGGCCCAGGTCGCGGGCAGGGTTGAGTGGGAACCCACAGTTGACACCCAGGGATAGCCCGATGGCTAGGACTAGCAGCCCCCCTGCCACAGGTTCCAGACCTGCAGGCACTCCCTTGTTCCGTGTGTCCACGATGGCCAAGGTGCCCACAATCAGGATCCCTGTGCCCAGAACCTTGGAGTTGAAAGAGGCAGAGGGGCCCCCATAAGCTGCCAGATGATCCATCTGCCCTTTCTCACCCAAGCATCCAAGGCCACCAACCCACGCCATCTGATTTTGTCCAACACAGGCAACTGGGGCAGGGATGGTGCAGAGATAGACCCAACCCCACATCCCAGAGAATCCCAGGGGACAAAAGCAAAGACCGGGGCTTTCCCAGGTCTACCCCTCGCACTTACCTGATCCAGGAAGCCATTGTTCAGGGACAGATATGGGGCAGGTCGCAAAGATGGAGGCCGTCTCCCTGGGGCCAGTCACTGTCAGGCTGCCACCTGTATAATTCTGTAGGGCATCTGCAGGGGAGGGGAACACCCAGGATCTCCATCTTTGTTCATGCAAAACCACTGCAAGGCACTCCTGGCCACACGCAGATGCTCCCAACCATGTTACCGTAGTAGACAGCGTAGGTGGTTCCAGAGGCACAGAAGGCAGAGAGAAGCTGCACCAGGCAGTAAACGGGAAGCTTGGCCCAGGGGAAACGCCCCAGGAGGCGCATTGCCAGGGAGAAGGATGGATTCAGGTGGGCCCCTTCAAGGATCCAGAAAAGAAAACCACCATCCCTTAAGTGTCATTGCCAGGCGCTCACCAGGTAATGCGGCTGTTGCCCCTCACAACTTTTGAATTTAATCTTATTTATTCAAGTGGTCTCTTCTCCCAACGTGGGGCTCGAACTCACAGCCCTGAGATCAAGAGTGGCATGTTCCTCTGACTGTCCTGACTGAGCCATCAGGCACCCCTGGAGCTTGCAACTCTTAAGGCAGATGTCACTTCTCCCATCATGCGTCAGGAAGCTGAGGCTCAGGGAGGTCATGCAACTTGTCGAGGTCACACAGTAAAGCCCAGGGTCTGCCTATAGTGTTCGTGTCTCCAGGCCCCAGCCAGGCACACTGACACAGCACATGTCTGGGGGACAAGAAGGTGTGGCGCTGCACAAGATGACCCCAGAGGGCTTCAGGAGGGGGACACGCGAAGACAGTACTTACCTTGCCATAGATCTGTCTAGGTAAGTGGAAGAGGGACACACAAAGGGAAGGGGCTGGACCAGGCCAAAGGCATATCTCAGTCCAGGGCACTAGTCAAGCTCAAGGAGATAATGTCCATGAGTCACCAAAGGATCTGCCTTATGCCATATACCCACACTCACGTGCACGTGCACGTTCTACCCCCTCTGATGACCAGACCCCACACCCTCCTCACCTGAAACGTTACCACTCACGTAGACGGCTATTATAACCGCCAGAGAGCCAGCCAGAAACATGGTGAAGAAGTTGCCTTTGTTTTCTCCGCTGGTGACAGCCTGGGCCACAGCCCCCTGGGTGAGGAGCTGGTGGGGAGAGGGAAGATGAGGAACAGGAACCAGGAATAGGGAGCCTGGGGGACCAACAGGGAACGGGGAGAGAGGTGGAAAGGCAGAGGAGGAGCCAAGAGAGCTGAATGAACAGGAGGGGTCAGCAAGGAAGGGAGAAAAGCAGACAGAGGGAAGTAAAGGGGAGACGTGAAGGACGAGTGAAGAAAGGGAAGGAGGATGAGAGATGGACAGGGATAGGAATAAAAATTAGGGAGTAGGAAAGGAATGGAAGGGACAAGGACAGGGAGAGAAATGATGGGTAGTTGAAAGAAGCGAGACTGCAGGAAGAAGAAATAGAGACACCAGGAGGAGCCAAAAACTTTTGCCCACCTCGGCTCTTTCGTTCCCCCATTAGCCGGCTTACCAAGAGCACCAACACACCCAGAAACTCTGCCAGGCACTGTCGGGCCAGGTGGTTACGGATCCGGAGCCGGCCCGTGACTTTGGTTAGGGGCTGACTATAGGCCATGCTGAGGACACCCTGTCTCAGGCTGCAACTCTCTCCGTCTGCATGGGCACACAACGACAGCCTGACAGGGGAAACAATAAGGGAAAGACTTTAAAACCAATTAGCTCAGCTCCTGGATACGATATCTGCACACGTGTGCAGGCTAGGGAGGTAGAGATAACGGGAGAAGGTCCAAGGGCAGGCTCTGTGCATGACCAGAGCCTGGAGTTTGCCCAGACCCTGTCTCCTTTGTCATCCCCATTCCTCTCAGGGGTAACCTCCTCCTATGCCGACGGGCTGGAGGAAGTATCCCACGTCAGTGCTCTTGGCCACAACCTTGAAAGGCAGCGCTACTGTTCCCACTCTGCTCATGAGGGTCTTGAGAACCTCAGGACTCCCCTCGGCCACACAGCTACTTAAGGGCTAGGTCTGACTCTCCACCTCCTACTGCACAATGCCTCTCCTGTGGGATGTCAAGTGTTTCCCCCAACCATTTGGATGCTTAAAATAAAACCCACTCATTGAATGCTTACACTGCCCTCATGCAGAGTCTCACCTCGGTTAGAAAGTGCTCTAGCTCTGTGTCGCCTGCCTTGGCTCCAGATGAGCCTTCACACCCACGCTGAGCCCCACCTCCCCTTCTCTGGGTGCTTGCCACCCTGATTCTGCACACACATAGCCACTTCTTACTTCTTATCGCAAGCCTCCAATTAGGTTCAGTCAACTATGAGTCAAGTTCTAGACCCCGGGGAGCAGGGGGGAGCAAGATACAGTGCCTGTTCTCCTATAGTGTATGTTCTTCTGGTAGGTGGAAATATACAAATTAAAATGCTGTATAGAGTTTATGAGGTTCTTGAGAGCTGGGCCATATTGACCCACAGGCTCTAGCACAATCCTGGGCACTTCTGTAGCAGGAGTTCTTTACTGGGTTTAGTGGGTACCCACTTTGGGGCCAATGCACCATTTCCCAGCTGCTGGGAGTATCAGATGCTGATAGCACACAGCTGCTTCCCTCACAGTTAATACCTTTCATGGCCTGAGACAGCCTCACCCAAGGTGACATGCCCTCTTATGCGGCCCATGTCGATGACTGGTCCATGCAGGGATACAAAGACCTGGCCTTTTTGCCTCAATGTAGAACAACCCTGAAGGGTCACTCCAGCTTCAAAGTCTTCTCTTGTAACTTCCTTGGGTCAGTCACCTCTTTAGCCTAATCCTGCCTTCCTCACTTTCTTACATGTGTATCCCCTGAGGGCGCTAGCACCCCCAAGAAACCTTGTTCATGTCTCTTTTCATCTTAGTCTTTGCCCAGGGAACCCATTCTAAGACAGTTGGTGTCAGGAGTGGTTCTGCAAACTCTAGAATGGAATTTGGGTGATCACTCACGGGCTGGTTGACAAGAACCCTGTCATGGTAGTAGGTAGAATATGAATAGTCTCTAGCTTGAAGGATGCAATGACTAAAATTGTCAGCAGTGGTCAGTTGGAAGCAGTTACTGGTTGAAAGGATATGCCCTAGTGCAGTATGTCAAGCACTGGAGAAGCCAAGGGAAATGGTCACTACGTTCCGCAGAGCTGGTCGCCAAGCCAAGGCAGACCACAAGCCAGCGGGCTCCCTTCACAGCATTTAAGGAAAGCCTAACCTCTTGCATCCAGTGGGCACCAGAGTGGAGGACCAGCTCAAATGTGACTGTAGGAGTAGCAGAGCTTCAGAGAGGGTGGAATTCTTAGCCCCACTGGGTTTCCTATGTCAGGGTTACGGTCCTAAAAGAGAAAGGGTAGGATCCTGACACTTGAGATAGGTTACATCTGGGTAGATGCAAATGAGAATCCTGAATCCCCAGATTCCTCTGAACCCTCTCTCAAATCATTTAGATTTTCCTTTCCCTCTAGTGTTCTGAAGTAGTGGGTTTTTTTCATCCTTGCTATTTAGCATTGTGGTGGGTCTTTCAGATTAGAAGTAAATATTCTGCACTTCTGGGGTATTTTCTTGGTTTATTTCATTGATGGTTTATATCATTCCAGTTTTCTTATCTTTTTTCCTTTCAAATTTTTTTAAATTGAAGTATAGCAGATATATAACATTGTATTGGTTTCACGGGTACTTTTTTCCTGTTTTCTATTTCTATTACTTGGTCTTTCTGGAGATTTCCTCAACTTTGTCATCAAAATCTTTTTATAGTTTTTCATTTCTGCCATCACATTTTTTTTTTAAACTCCTCAAAGTTCATTCATTTTTTTTTTTTTTTTGAAAGATTTTACTTATTTATTTGAGAGAGAGCAAGCAAGCACAAGCAGGGCAAGGGGCAGGCAGAGGGAGAGGAGAAGCAGGCTCCCCACTGAGCAAGGAACCCAATGTGGGACTCGATCCCAGAACCCTGGGATCATGGACCTAAGCCGAAGTTCATTCTTATTTTATTTATTCCTTTGTAGGAATATCTTCTGGCTTTATGGATCTATCATCTCGTATTTCTAAGGACATTAAAATGTGCCCTTGCTAAATTTTCATCTTTCTGCAAGTCTGTTCCTCCCAAGTTGCTTCTCTTGTCTGTACAAGTCCACCTTTCATGCTGTAGACTATCCACAGATGTCTGGTAACGTCCAGCTCCATGTATTTATGGTGATATTCTGAAAAGCTGATTCGAAAAATCAATTATAAAGGCACCTGGGTGGCTCAGTTGGTTGAGCATCCAACTCTTGGCTTTGGCACAGGTCATGATCTCAGGGTTGTGGGAATGAGTCCTGCAGTGGGCTCCACACTCAGCAGGGAGTCTGCTTGAGATTTTCTCTCTCCCTCTGCTCCTCTCCCCCACTCACATGTGTGCTCTCCCTCAAATAAATAAATAAATTTTAAAAATCAATTGTAGGGGCACGTGGCTCAGTCGTTAAGTGTCTGCCTTAGGCTCAGGTCATGATCCCAGGGTCCTGGGATCGAGCCCTGCATCGGGCTCCCTGCTCAGCGGGAAGCCTGCCTCTCCCTCTCCCACTCCCCCTGTTTGTGTTCCCTCTCTCACTGTCTTTCTCTCTGTCAAATAAATAAAATAAAATCTAAGAAAAAAAAGTAAAAAAAAAAAAAATCAATTGTATTCTTACATACTAGAAGTTAGGGGGAAAAAAATGGGAGGACATGTTCTACTAAATACAACTAGGCAATTTTAAAATGTGAGTAGGCACAGAGGCAGACAGAGTAACAGAAAAGACAGAAAGACCCAGCACAGGGATCCATGTGTATTTGTAAGTATGTGTGTATATATAAAATATATTCACAATATTTGTACATACATATGCATATGTTTTTCCAAATAGAAAAAAATGAAGCTGGTCCCCTGGTTCATACCAAATAGGAAGATAAAATCCTGGTGGATTTAAAAACCTGAATGTAGGGGCACCTGGGTGGCTCAGTCGTTAAGCGTCTGCCTTTGGCTCAGGTCATGATCCCAGGGTCCTGGGATTGAGCCCCGCATCGGGCTCCTTGCTCAGCCGGGAGTCTCCCACTCCCCCTGCTTGTGTTCCCTCTCTCGCTGTGTCTCTCTGTCAAATAAATAAAATCTTTTTTAAAAAAATTAAAAAAAAAAAACAACCCTAAATGCAAAAAGCAGAACTAATAAAACTTAGAGAGGATAAATAAAGGACAGCATCCTTTTAACCTTGGGTTGGGGAGATTCCTAAAAGATATAAAGAGCACTAACCGTAAAGAAAAATATAAACTTGGCTACAGTAAATCAACTTCTGTTCATGAAAAGATATAATAAAAAGAATGAAAATACAAAATTTCATTACATCTTTTCTTCTTTGTTCTTATGATAGGCTTCCTTAGAAAAATCCCTTGTCATTTGAGTCATTTCAAGGAAACAGAGGTAAATGAATGTGCAAGATCTGCCACTCTCAGCCACAGCACTAAAGTTTGTTGTTATTTTTTTAGAAGATTTATTTATTTATTTGAGAGAGAGAGAGCATGCAAGCACGAGCAGGGGGAGGGGTAGAGGGAGAAGCAGGCTCCCCGCTGAGCAGGGAGACCGACGCGGGGCTCGATCCCAAGACCCTGAGATCATGACCTGAGCCGAAGGCAGACGCTTAACGAGTGAGCCACCCAGGCGCCCCTTCCACTTTTTAGAATCCAATGCATCCTTGTGTAGAAATTTTCCTGGAATTGTCTCTAGTTATCCCCGCTGTAAGAATAATCATTTTCTACTGGTACCTGACCCTCTCTATCAAATCAGGTTTTGGAAGTGGAACACAAAATTAAGAAATAAGAACACTGTGGGCCGAAATAATCTGGGAAGCCCTGGATGGTACTAGAAAGTGGAACAGCCTAGACAAAACCAAGACCAAGGAATTAGCATAAATAAACGTTTTATTAGTCAGTTTGGGTGAGTCACATACTGACATACCCCCAACTCACTGTTTCACACACCCAAGGCCCTGAGGTGGCAGGAGCAGAAGGTAAGCCCACAGATGGTGAGCAAAGGGTGGACAGAATCTGAAGGCTTCTGAGGGTTAACAGGGCTACCGGGACCGGAACCAACGTCCTAGGAATAAATCCAGGATGGAATAGGCATCATCCAGGGCTGGAGGTGTTGGTGATTCTGGATCTAAGGAAAAAAGTGATACACATAGACACACTAAATCAAAGAAAATGAACAAAGGACAAGGAGAGGAATAATTTAAAGAGTAGAAAAGTATGGGTTCCCCTTTCCCAAGGAAACAAGAGATGGATCCCTTTGATTCACAGACTTTACTTACCATCTCTAGGACTGCCATCTGCTTCTTGATGGGTTACTGTGGTCTCTGTCCGGCCCTCACTGTCCACCACAGTCCGGCGCTCCTCTACTGTCTACAAGGAGAAGCCCAAACCATATCTCTAACATCAATAAAGGTGAGTTCACTGGTTTCTTTACCTAGATTGCTCTCTCCATGGCATCCTCTGGCCACAGTTCCTTCTACCCCTCTCTTCCAACTCACCCCATCTGGCTTAGTGATCTTGGTCACAGAGACGCTCTTGAAATAAGATTTGGGCTGGGGCTGCAGAACTGGGCCGAGGCCCTCCTGGGAAACCTGGGAATCAAGATCTAGAAGGGCAGAGAGAGGAAACACGAAATCAAGAGTCCAAAGAAAAGCAGGGGCCAGGTGTGACAAGAAACTTCAGGGAGGGAGAACAGAGGGCACATTAAATGGCCACTCCCACCAGACTCACCATTGTCTTCTCTGGCTCTAGAACGGGGGGTCATAGGCCACACATCATCAAACTGTAGAAGGCAAAGTAGGTGAGATGATACCTTTCAATCTGTATTGAAAGTATTCCCAAGATCCCAAACTACTTTTCCCCGGGAGAGATAATTCCACTCAGAATAGCTTTCTGTACTCACCCTTCCCCCTTCTTACCTATTTTATCTATACGTCTATCAAAAGGCTCTCCTGAACTGACACTTTTCTTTCTTTTTTTTTAAGATTTTATTTATTTGAGATAGAGAAAGAGAGTGAGTATGAGAAGGGGGAAGGGCAGAGGGAGACAGGGAAGCAGACTCCCCGCTGAGCAGAGAGCCCGCTGCATGGCTCAATCCCAGGACCCAGAGATCATGACCTGAGGCGAAAGCAGACGCATCACTGACTGAGCCACCCAGGTGTCCCGGAAATGACACTTTCTATGCCACCCAACAATCTGCCTTGTCCCAGAATAATAAAGACCGGTGATTTTTTTAAAAAAGATTTTATTTGAGAGAGAGCGAGCATGCGCGAGTGTGCATGAGTGAGGGGGAGGGGCAGAGGGAGAGGGAGAAGCAGGCTCCCCGCTGAGCAGGGAGCCTGATGTGGGACTCGATCCCAGGACCCCGGGATCATGACCTGAGCTGAAGGCAGACGCTTAGCCATCTGAGCCACCCAAGCGCCCCCGTGATTTTTTTTTTAAGATTTTATTTATTTATTTGACAGAGAGAGACACAGCGAGAGAGGGAACACAAGCAGGGGCAGTGGGAGAGGGAGAAGCAGGCTTCCCGTGGAGCAGGGAGCCCGATGCGGGGCTCGATCCCAGGACCCTGGGATCATGACCTGAGCCGAAGGCAGACGCTTAAAGACTGAGCCACCCAGGCACCCCTGATTTTTTTTTTTTAAAGAAAAAGCAGAACTCCCATCCCTGGGCCCCACCCCCACCAAATCCTACAAGAAGCTTAATACAGAAAACAGATAACAGTAAGTGGAGAGCCTAGGATCCCAACCCATGTCTGTCAGATTCTGACAAGCCTCCAGTCTGTGCTCTATTAGTTGTCGCCCACAGGCTCTCACTTTGGACCCAGAAGCACTCACCACACCAAAAGGTCTCTGGGAGCCCCAGTCTGGTGCTGGTTTGGGGGATTCACTTCTTGCATCACTCTCCAAGACACCCCCAAAGATCCTGGGCTGGTGACTGTCTGGATACTTAAGCATTGAGTCCCGAAGTGTCTGTCCCTCCCGTCGTCTCTCACCAGGTGTCTCTGACTCGGGACCAGGCCCTGGAAGTTCTGCAGAAAGAGGCCAGACGGATGCTGGGGGTGGGGAGGACTTGGGCTCTTTACACCCTTATCGATGGCAGCGGTCTTCCCACACTTCCCGCCCCCCAACTGCTCTCTTCAGGCTCCTCGTTTCACCCACCAACCCGGCAGAAACCACAGGTTGTCCAGGGACAGCCACACACCAGGAGCGCGGGAAGGCAAGGTCCAGGTCCCCAGCTCGCTGAAGAGGTCGCTGAAATCCCGAATTAGGTCATCGAAGCCAAAGGTGTCATGGAAGCGCATCCCTCCTCCCGGGCTGAAGCTGAAGCCAAAGCCGAATTCCTCGGGGGGCCGAGGGCCCTCACACCTCGAGCTCCCACGGCCCCACGTGGCTTCCCCTTCCTCGTCCTCATCGTCCTCATCTTCATCCCGAGTCATGCCTCCAAAGAAGGGCTCTCTGCGGCGGGGCGTGAAGGCAGGTCTGGCACAACGTCAGCACCGCCCGAACCACGCAAGCCGCCCCCAGCTTTAGAGCGGGCCAAGGGCAGGCGGAGGGGCGGGCCGCGGGGCCGGCGCGGCTTCCGCCTTTATCAAACGGCCCTCGCCGCGCGGCTGCCCCGCGTCCCCTGCCCGCCCCGTCCCGCCCGGGCCCCCGCTGCACCACCCCAGCCTGGAGAAGGGCTTAAACCGCTGTCAGTCCTCGCCTCCGCGGCCGCCCAGGTGACTGCCGCGGGGTGGGCGCTCAGGGCGCCGACTTCCGTCCCCTCCGCGGCAGGTGAAGGCGTGACGAAGGGGACGGCTTCCCAACAACTGGGCGTCAGGGGTCAAGCTCCCCTCACAAGACCCCACCCCCGTCCGATCCGACCCGCTCTAACCTCCGAGGTCCCGAAAAGCCGAGAAAGCCCCGGAAGAGCTCGAACAGGCTCATCCCCGTCGTGGGCCTCGAACCCGCGGACCCCACCGAAGCCCATTCGCGCCCGGCGGCGGCCTGCGCGGCGCAGCCGGAAACGGAGCGAAGCGTCGGGCCACCTGCCGGAAGGCAGGCCTGCGACCCGGCACGCTGTCGTAAAAGGACGTCAGCACGACGCGGGCGGGGCGCGGCGCCCGTCCCGAGCCGCGGGCCGGGCGCGAGGGCGGTGGGCGGGCGCCGCGCCCCGCCGCCGCGCCCCGCCGCCGCCGCGCCCCGCCCCGCCCGCCTCCCCAGCCGACCCCTTCCGCCCGCCGGCCGGCGCCGCAGGGGCCCCGAGGTGGCGAGGCCGCGTGGGCCCGGCCGCCGCCGCCAGGGGGCAGCCTCCGCGCGGCCGCGCCCGCCCACGAGCTCGGCGTTTGAATGCCCGGGCCGGGGACGCAGGGGCTCCGCGCCCTCCAGCCCGGGCGTGTCGTACCCGCAACGGAGTCCTGACCGCTGTCCGGGCAGGCTCTGCGGCTTGCAGGGCGGAGGCTCGGTGAGAGCCAGGGGAGCCCGGGGAAGTCTTGCGGGGGGAGGAGGCGCTTGGAGCTGTAAGTAGCACCCTCTGCGTGTCCCTGACTTCCAAGCCTCTCCTTCCCTGTCCCCCCATCCGCCCCCGGCCTCGGCCTCCAGACCCCTCCTTTTCAAGGGGGTGGCGGTAGCCACGCACACGAAGCGCCCAGCAGCAAGAACTGCTGTGGTCGAGCCCCAGCCGACCGCAGGTTACTCTCCCTCCTTTCCAGTTCATTTGCCTGCACCCGTCCACGTTACACGGCGACTCCCCAAAACCGTGCCTTCCAGTTCCTGCTGAATCTTCTCCCTTTCCACCCGCTGTCTGCTGTCCACTCCCTTCACGGCCCGGAATCTGCTGCAGGTGGAGCAGTTTCCGGAGGAAATGGAAATGTGCAGCGGTCCTTTGTAGGCTGTGAAATCCCTGGGGGAGGAGGAAGGGGAGTTCCCATAGGGCAAGATGCCGGCAGCACATTAAGGGCAAGGAGCTCCTTGTATTCCACTGCCTTCTATTCCATCGCCTTCAGAGCCCCCCAGCGGCCCAGCGGTACAGAACAATCATTCACCAAGCTGTTGAGGAGCGTGTCCTAGACGGATCAAGAATGGGCAGACGCTGAAGGTAGAGGTTTTCTTTTTATATATACAAGACACATTAATCCATTAAATTTGAGGACACAGTACAAAAAAAAAAAAACACTTCAACTAATTCATCTGACAATGCTGTTCATATTCATGACGCCATTTTTTGTTGTTGTTTTGTTTCCTAATAATAAAGGAGGAGACAGGGCTGTTGGGCTGATATATATTTGGGGGTCCCCCCCACCCACCTCACCCATACACCACCAGGGTGAACAGGAGGAGGAGAAGGAAGGCAGGGCCCACAGCAAAGTTTCATAATCTTGAATGCAAGGGAGGAGGAGGAGAGGAAAGGAGAAAAAAAAAGAAAATACAAATCCTATAATACATACAACAGAGTGGGGATGGTATGGGAACGGGACAGACATGAAGCTGAGGCATGGGGTGGGCCGCTGGGGGTGGGGGGGGCAGCGGACCCCCCCCATTCCTTTCTCTCTTTGATGCTGTTTCCGTAGTTGCCAGGCTGAGAAGCCCTCTCAGAAGATGGGACCGGGAGAAGAAGAGGGTCAGGGCCTCAGTTGGCCCCCCAGCTGTAGCTGTTGTAGGCAGACTTGTTGGTCTGGGGCTTCTGCGGGATGGAGCTGGTCTGGCTACGTTGCCCGCTGCCCGTCTGCAGGGAATGGGACGATGATGAGGAGGAAAAAGGTGTCTAGTTAGTGGGACAAATCTGTAACATCTTCAGGTGGAGATCTGGAAGCTGTCTTGCTCTCCCATTCCCCTTGTTTAGAAACTACTCTGAAGTTTACTTCCCAACCACAGAAGATTTGGTTTCTACAGCTGCTAGAGCACCTGGGACAGGTAAAAAAGCCTCTTCAACCTTTAAACAGGGTAGCAATGTAAAGATGGCAGGATACCTTTGGAAGATAAGACTGTGAATGAGTTCTACCCACTTTAAATTCCACCTTCTCCCTCCACCCCCAGCTACACTGCTGAGAAAAGGCTACTCTCTCTGGAGAGAATTATGGCCTCTTGGAGAGGAGTGATCACATGGTGATTTCATTTTCATTGATCCCATGAATACCTCAATTTGGGAAGCTGTCTTTGAGAGCAAGGAAGCCCTTGTCCCAGCTCCCCAGCCACCTATGATGGAGGAGAGGTCACTTGTCCACCCCACAGCTCCCCACCCCTACCACACAGCACAGCTGAGAGCCCACTGCAGGCAAGGTAGGAGAGACAGTCTGAGGCCCCAGGCTCCAGATGCTGCCCCAAGAATGCTTTCCATTCCGGTAACCAAGTGTTTCCAGAGTCAGGGAAGGGCAGAAAGAAAAAAGAGGGCGCTGGGGAGGGGAGGACAAGAGAGGGACGGGAGGCCAGAGAGCTCAGCAAGGTGTCTGTGTTCGTGTGTCCTGATCTGTGACTGTGCAGCCTTTTCAAGTTCCCTGAGGCTGTGGAGGTGAAATGGGGGCTGGAAAGGAGTGGGTTCAAGCACATCATCATTCAGTTTCATTACCTGCTCCTCCTGCTGGCGCTGGCAACAGAGAATCATCTGCAAATATGGTAGCTGAGGCAGAACCAGGATATATGGAAAATAAAGGGACAAACTTTGACAATAGAACTCCACCATTAGAAGGGAAAGCTACAATGTCAGGGAAGGGGGGAGGCTGGGAGAGGTCAGAGGGTAGGTGTGACCCAGGTCTGATGGGATGAGGGCAGCTGTGCTACCGGAGGTAGAGGAGAAAGGTACCAAAGGAACAGAGCAAAGGAGGTTTGAGCCTGGCCCCTTCTCTGACCTCTCCTCTTGCCGGCGGCTTGTGTCGTGTGCACTGTGTCTGTATGTGCTGTGTGCCCATGGCTGGCGCTGGGAGGGCTGGGTGAAGGTGGTGAGGAAGGGTAAGAAAAGGGAAGGGGGGGCAGTTTTAAGGGACAGGAAGGAAGAGGAAGGGAAAGGAGAGGGGGAGGGCTATTACCTGGCCATCCTGCTGCAGGTGATGGTGGAGGATCTGGGAGTGCGGCTGCTGATGGGGGGTCAGAATGTGCATAAAGGGGGCAGGTGGGTAGGCAGCAGCTGTGGCCGGATTGATGGGCCCCCCACTTCCTAGGGCTGAAGGCAAGTTGAAGGAGGCAGCAGGAGTACCGGAATGAAAACCTTGTTTCTCAAAGGACTGCTATCCAGTGGGATGGAGGAGAGACAGTAAAAGGGGTCAGCAAACCAATCCCTGGAGTTTCTGGGCCCAAGCCCCACACCCACCGAGAGCAGTACTCGTCAGAGGAGGAGCACTGCACCTGGAGCCAGGTGCTCGGGTCTGTCTCCGCTCTGCTCTTTAAGAGCTGTGTGATCCTGAGAGAAGGACTCCCTCTCTGACTCCCGTTTTCTCACACATAACACAGGGGTGCTACTGACTTCCAGCTGTCAGGACCGCAGGAGAGGGTGGCTGTGAGCGCGCTCGGGACTCTACCGTCACACCCACCCTGCAACTGGGCCCGTCGGTGGCAAGGTCTCGGCCATGAGGTGCTCCACCGTAACTCCCGTTAACACTTCATGTATCAAACTTAACAACACCCACTCCTTGTTTTCACAAAGAATGAATTAACCAGTTTCCCTTCATTCCACACTTGCTCCCTTGGAAAGATGCAAAAGGCTGGCAGTGGGTAAAGGACAGTGAGTCCCACACTTGTCACAGCGATCTGCCACGCCTCATCTTCCCTGTCACACTTCTCTTGCCTCTTCTCAGAGGGCTGGATTTAGACTTCTTTGAGAAACTGCAATCTAGAGGCCATTCATCTAGGGTGGGCTTCCTGACACTTCTCAGGGTCGTGCTTGCTCACTGAACTGGACACTGCCACACCACCTCCTCTCTGTCCGTCTCTTCCCACTTCTCTCCAGAGCTAGGCACCTACCTGGGTTTTGGAGTACACAGAACCCGAGATATCTGGCACGCCCGTGTTACTGGAGGTGACTGATACACCTGGGGGAGGAGGAAACAGACAGGAGGATTAGCTCAGCTAGCGGCTGGCCCCTCTCCCGGCGAGGAAATGGTGTGTGCAGCCTTCCCAGCTGTTACACTGCAAGGGAATGCTGGTCTGCTTTTCCATCTCAGGTCAGGCCTGAGAGAGGAGAGCTCATGACCCAAATCTCTTGCCCTTTCCAGGTATGTACTGAGTATGTGTGTGAGAAAGCGAGGTGAGTTGCTTTCTGTGGGGCAAGGGGAAATAGCGACACCCCACTAGCATACAGTTTTCAAAATACTTTTGTACCAAAGCCCAAAAGAAATGTATTAAACTTTTAATGTCCATTTTAAATCAACCCATCCAGACTCCACTCAGCCCTGCTCCCGAAGACAGGTAGTCTGGGCTCTTTCTGTTCATGAAGAGACACTTTTGGGCTCAGGATCCATGCTTTCACAGCGTAAGGTAAGAGCTCAAGGAGCAGTCCAGTCCAACCCCAAGAGCACGGTCCATTCTCGCAGTCTCAGCTCCCCTGGCTTCTCTAGTCCTGGCTCTTCTAGGCTAGGTACTTACGACGTAAAGAGCTGACACAAAGGTGCATTTCCAGCTAAGTAATTTAAGCCTAAGCATGGGGAAGGGACAGGGATTAGGAAGGCAGTGGGGTAGGCTATCTCCTGCGGTCTGTGTGGAATACAAAATCTGACGTCCTCATCATTTACAACTTGAGCTTCTCTGTGAGACACAGGCTCTGATCCATGCTCCCAATAACTTGCCTGCTTCCCGGCGAAGAACTCCCTACAACCACCACCACTTCAAGGAAACCAGTACCACTCCTCGTCTTAATTTCTACTCTCGACACTGAAATAGACACACTGTACCCTCGGGTATGGAGCCACGGGTCAGGGAGACAGGAAAAAGCCATCAGATAAAATAATCTAGCATCTTACTAGAGAAATTTTATGCCAAGATTTGAGGGAAAATAACTCAAATTTAAAGCACACTTTTAAAGATACATTCAATCTCATCACATGAGATAAAATGAAACTTCAGAAAAACTGTATCCTTGGATCCTTCTCTCTTGCTATTAGGGGCACTTTGATGGAAGAGTTTTTTTTAGAAGCACTGTGCTAAAGTGACCAAATCACAAATGCCTCCCAAACCCAAGAGCAAGTCCCCCTTCAAACTCCAGAACCCCAGTCCTCCCAATGCCTAGGACAAAGGCAGCCCTCAGAAGTTAAGCCCTCCTTGGAGAGCTACTGCAGGATGTCCCCAAAAGTGGCACCTTAACCTGGAAAGCCCTCCCACAGCACAAGTCCAGATGGTTCCACGGAGGAGCCAAGAAAAAGAACAGAACTACAGAATCAGAGCATGAGAAAACATTGTCCCATCTCCAAAGCAGCAACTCTACACCTCATAGGCACTGAAGGAAAAGAAAGGGATGGTACAGGGACAAACGGGGGTAGTCTGACCCCCTCCCTCTTCAAACCCCGTGTGCCCTTATGCACATCACGGGTAATGGACATAACCTTAAGAACAGTTGATTAATGGAAAAGGCTAAGCCACCAAGGAGGTTTGTGTGGAAGGGCTGAGAGTGAGGTGGGACAGAAAGGATACAAACATTTTTGAGGGAAATCAGAGACAATGACTGATTTTTACTGAAAAGGTTCAAACACCTTGCAGACACCCAGGGTTACCCCATGCTGGATGAGAGAAACAGCTAACTGGTTTCTCAAGCTGGGTGGTAGGGAGGAATTTGGTTTTAGATTGCCAGCCCCCTCCCCCCAACCTGGTCTCATTCTTTCCAGAGGCTGGACTAGCTAAAATCTAGCTTCTAGTCCTGAGGCTTTAGTCTGGGTATTGATTGAAGGGCTGGAGGTGCAGGACAAGAGAACACTGTAGCAGCCCTAACAGCCTGAGTGTGAGCACTAGACATAACGGGTGTTGGCTTCCCCACTTACCCTTCACCAGTTACGAGAAAGCTCCTCAGACTAGAGTTCTCTTGCTTTCCTTCCAACAGTCAACGCCCCTTCTATCCCCCACTCCCAAGCAGTGGCAACCACACTGATCTGATGTGGAGACAGCATGGAGGACAAACAAGAACCAACATCTTCCAGCATGGCAGCCCCTGGGGAAGCTGGTCACACTCACAGGAAAAAATTACTCGAGGGTTGGGAACAAGTACAAAGGAAGTGGAATATCTGGGCTTCCAATTAACCAAGGATGGTGTTCTCACCATACAAGTTAACTCTGTAAACCAAGGGGTGATGGTGTACTAGCCCTTGGATTGAGTGGGGATAAGAATTTCCATAGTCAGGGAGAAGTGTAAGCAAACCTCTCCCACACATCCTTAGCTACACCCACAAGTGCAAAACAACGAATAATCCACAACCCCTGAGAAGCGTATGGAGGGCCGAAGAGTAAGAACACTGTTGCAGGCTAGCACAGTTTCCACAGCTGGAGTCACGAAAGACTTTAACAGATCTCAACCGGCCACCTGGCCTGGGGCCTTGGAAGCCACTTCCCTAAACCAGCTCCGAACGCCACCTCGTCTGCCTTTCACATGACAGGACCAAGCTGTTTCAGGCCTTTCCCTCCGCTTACGTCAGAGGCAAGGGGAAGACCTACGTGGAAAAGAGCTGTAATAAGCATGGAGAATCAGGGATTTTCTACAAAATCACTTTCTTCACCAATCAATCAAAGGGCTGGAAACTGAGGCTGCTTCCCCTCTCCCACCTTAACACAATCACCATGACGAGAGGGTAACAGTTCTTAGTTCTTTGGCTATGCTGGGGTTTGACTGAAAAGGCCCCCCTCCACCCGGCATCCACGGCACAACATTGGCTCCTAGTGTCCAGACAGACATGCACGGAAAGAACGCCAGAGTTAGCTAAAGAAATACCACAGTTTATTGAAGACTACAAATATTTGTTACAAGTTGGAACTACATGCCTTCCAGAAATCAAAAGCAACAGCAGGTGTGTGCATTGACGCTTCGGAGGTGCCGCACCGCTGGAACTCGAAATGGGTAAGACAGGGTCAGACACGTGGGGGAGAGGGAAGTGGGGGAAGGGCAAGTTCAGAGCCCAGAAGGCATCCACCAACTCATTTCCCCCAGCCACGCAGGCATGGCCTCAGCTCAGCAGGCTCTCCTCAGTGGTCTGGTTTCTGAAACAAGACTTCAGTGCAAGTTTATACACACACACAAAACACAGCCCCCAGCCTTGGGCCAAATTAGCTCTCTGCCGTCCAGAAATGCTTGTAAGGGGGTGGATATTTTCTTCCTAAAAGGAATCAAATACATAAAAATAAATGAATTTAGAGGTTGATGAGGAATGGGATGACAAGAGCCCTGTGTGGGATTGGGAACTGGGGGTGCTCAAAAGACTGTTACAGCAGGTTTCTGAAATCTTAAGGGGAATAAGAAAACTAGGATTTCCAGAATAAGGTATGCCATTCTTTTATATTATCATCTACCTCTTAAAATTCTTTATCTGGTCCAGCTAAAACTTAAATCTAACCAGAATGGGGCCACTCCACGTCAGAAAGCTTATAATCCTCCCCTCCAAGGATTAGGGTGTACCTTGCTTGGTAAGAGGGGCAGCCACAAGGAGTGGGGTATCTCAGGATTTCTCCAGGTTAAATCCAGACTCACTCCAAGTTGCTCCAACACAGTTCAAACTCTGCCTGTTAGTTCGCTCTCAGACCTATTGCCTTCTATGCTCAGCTCAGCTTCCCAGTTACTGAAAACCTTGGGCAACCGACCCACCTGGAGTCCACACAGGGGTGAAGAACACAGATGCAGCTCCATCCAAATCACCATGAAAGCATAAGTGAGCTTAGAATTCTGAAAAACCCTCAACCCCAACTCTTTGCAGCTGCAACAACCTCCTCCCCATATTTGTCTACGTAGAAGTCACTGAAAAAAGTAGATGGAACTCCTCCAAAAACAGAGTGCAGATGTTGTCAGGTATGGGAGCCAGGGCTAGACTAGGTGATCTTTTAGGTCAGTGCCCATTCAGAGGTTTCCTACATTTCCCTCCTGCCATCAGATATGCAAACAGACTTTGCCAAGAGACCTGCCATACAAAGGAGGGATCCTAAGGTCTCCCTCTCCCTCTCTTGAGTACTCATACCCCATGCCTTTCTCTCCACATCCTAGGTTTCCCAGCTGGGGAACAAAAGGGAGCTGCATGAGAAAGGAAGTGCAAGGCAAGCCCGCCCCACTCTGCTATTCAGGAAGCACCTCGCTGCCCACGCTACCAGTGCCAGGCATGCTGGTACTGGCCTCCACTGACGTCTCGGTAACACCTTGGGGCCCCTTGCCCTGCTTCCCACCCAAAGCTTAGGCCAGCCAACGTTCTCTAACGGCCAACACGTGCCCCAGGGCATTCCCATCTCGAGTGCTGGACTCCCGTTCTTACATCAAGCACCCCTCTGCTGGTGCTGCTCGGTTAAACACCCACATCGGTCACACGTGAAAAGGCCCACATGGAGCTGCTAGAGCTCACCTCACCAACCCCGTTTCCTCAAGCACCGTGTCTTCCTCCCTGAAACTCCTTCAGTCACATCCTGTAGAAGCCACGGACAGCCAGGGCCAAGGTGAGCTTACCAGTGTTGTATCCGTGAGACCCATATCCACTTGGCTGTTGGAAAGGGGTGGCCGATGCATTCACGCTGACATTCACACCATGCTGCTTGGAAGAGGTAGGAGCCACCTGAAGACAAAAGGGCTAGAAGTGAGGTGACATGGTGGCAGAGAACCATTCCCCCCTACCTGTCCTACTCTAGGGATTGGGCATTCAGACGGCTACCATCCTGAGACGGGCAGACCATCCATCTGCTTAGTGAAATGGGCTCTCTACAGAGCTTTTTAAAATCTACCGGTGAAGTCAAGAAATGGTAGTTCAAAGGAAGGGAAGGTGGTAGGTAGCAGCTGGTAATGAAGGAGAGTCTAGGGCACAAAGCTGTATGGGATCACATCCCCTAACCCCTCTTTAGATAATTCTAAGAACAGATAACCTTCATCCCAATACCATCAATTCCAGCCCCCCTCCCTCTGCCAGGCCAGAAACAGGCCAGAGGTGGAACTGTCTCTCCTCATCCATTATTAAAAAGTCATCTAGCCTTGAAGGCAGCTAGGATAGTGTCTGGGGGCTGGGATTCTTCACCACCACAAGGAAAGACCAAGCCCAGGTACTCACAGGGAACACAGCAGGCCCGTACTGGAAGGTGCTGGGGAGGCCCGGGACCCCTGTGTAGTACGGCAGGCTGGTGTAACTATAGCCAGGAGGCAGCGCCGGGTTCAGGAAGGTCTGCTGCGTGGTGTGGTGAGTCTGAGTCTGATTCTGTTGGGGCTGGGCCAAGGTTGTGGCCGGGGCCGGGGAGGAGGCATCCCCACGGCCAAACTTTGTGAGGTCACCTGCGGCAGAAGAGGCTAAATGTATCTGCTGCTTCTTTCACCCCCAACTCCAGAAGGCCCTGATCCAAGACTGTTAAAGTTCGATTCTTTGAATTACGTTTCTTTGTGGCAACATTTAGCACTCTTGAGCACAGTGCTAAGTCAAGCCAAACATCGGATGCCTGTACGATTCTGTGGGAGACAGACCCCCAGAACAAAGCTCCTGCATGATTTCTCTGCCCACTCCTATCCTTCTGGCCTTCCCCTGCTTCCCCTCCACGAGGAACACTCCATGCTGAACTCAAAACACATTAACAGCTCAGGAAAAAAGGTAGGTCAAAGAGGACGAGAGATCAGGCATAAAAAGAAGGATCATGGCCTAGCAAGGCACTAAGACTGCCACTGTGCGCAGGGAACAGGAGTGGAGAGGAGCAGAGGAAGTCCAGTTCAAGCACTGTACTTCCTGGCAAAGACTGGAGGATGACAGAAAACTAAGGCAAGATGTCACCTGGAACCACAGGGAGACAGCAAAGTGGGATGAGAAGGAAATCATCTTCTGCAGCATTCCAGATCTACCCACCCTGATTCATCACATCCATTCTATACCTTCTGCCAAAGATCTTAATTAAAGTAAGAACTGGGTCCCTTCTTGCTATTAATCAGGTTTCTTCCACCAATCCCAACACACTCTCCCTTCATTCGGCCCCACCCCAGCCATACCAGAGTAAGGGTTGCTGGCCAGGCTACCATCCCTCCCAGTCAGCGGAGTGGTGGGCGTGGGAAATGGGATGCTGTAGTAATCCTAGAAGAGAGAAATCAAAGAGCAGACACTCAATGACACTCACTCCCCCGCAGGAGTAACAGCAAAGCACAATGTTGGGAGTGCTGCAATTTATCCAGCCACTGATTCAGCTGGCTAGGGCTGGCACGAACTCCAAGTTACTCTCGCATACACTGTCCCCCTTGCCTGGACACAAACAAGCACAGTCAGACAAGGTCTACGGGTATGCCCACCAGGAAACACATCAAGTCCATCAGAACCAATGATATTCTCAAATCTTTAGATACATCCCTAACAGTTTACTGCTACCGAAAAATAGATTGCCTTGGGGCGCCTGGGTGGCTCAGTTGGTTAAGCGACTGCCTTCGGCTCAGGTCATGATCCCGGGGTCCTGGGATCGAGCCCCATGTCGGGCTCCCTGCCCAGCGGGGAGTCTGCTTCTCCCTCTCCCACTCCCCCTGCTTGTGTTCCCCCTCACGCTGTCTCTGTCAATTAAATAAATAAATAAAATCTTAAAAAAAAAAAAAAAGAAAAATAGATTGCCTTTCTGTAATTCAAAGCACCTGACACATACGGAAAAAGCATCCAGAGAGCTCCAGAGTACTCTGAGCTACAGATTAGGTTAAAATTTGTTTACTTCAAAGAACTCAACAAGTGATTAAAAAGTTACCTTCAGTTAAAACCACTTCCCAAGTCCCTGTGTTCTAAGAGATCTTGAGAATCAGTCTGTGTGTGGAGGTACAGACTGGGGAAGAGCTAAGCCTGTGACTTATCAACTGAACACCTGAAATAATCCCTAAACAATAAGGTGAAGATCGCTTTCTTTTCCAACGCTCTACACCACATACTCACCAAGGGAAATCTTGTCTGAAGCATCTGTAAGTCATCATAACCATATACTTGTGGCTGGAAGATACAAACACGTAACAATATTAATAGGAACTGGTTATCATCGGAGCAAACCAAGGTGCTAAGAAACATGATAAATCATTCCTAGGAAGAACAGGACATAGATTACTTGTATCAGGTTCCTTTAAGAGGAAAGAAGTGAAGAACAAAGAGATTAAGTGATTCCTGAAAGGTCTTAAAGCTTTCCTTGAACTACATACCACCCTGATTCAACTAGGCTGCATCCCTCCACTCTGGCAACAGCGGGACAGACAGGAGCCACGTACGAACAGCCTGTTTTACTCTCTATTCTATCAGTCTTTGTCATACCCTTCAAAAACATGGCTTAAGATTTATCTCCTTCAGCAAGGATTCACATTTTACTCTTGTTTTCTCTAACGTATGGGTACTAAGGTGGTACGGTTATTAAAAAATGGGTAGGGGTGCTGGGTGGCACAGTCAGTTAAACATCCATCTGACTCAGTTTTGGGTGGGGCCATGATCTCAGGGTCGCGAGATTGAGCCCCATGTTGGGGTCCGCGCTCAGCACTGAATCTGCTTAAGATTCTCTCTCTCTCTCTCTGCCCCTCCCACTCATGCGCTCTCTCAAATAAATAAGTAAAATCTTAAAAAAAAAAAAAATAAAAATAAAAAACATTACTGGATGTTTCCTCTGTATGATATTCACCTAGACACTCTATCTGGGGAGCAAGAACACGTCTTTTTAAACATTTCAAAATAAATACCCTTCATCTTAACAGACACCGAATCAAGGAATTTGATAGAAGAAACACCAGGACAAAAAACTACCAATGTCCATCGCCTACTCTCAGATAGTCCCCAGATCGGGTCAGGGAACTCTGCTCTGACTGGTCAGAGCCAGCAAAGACCCTCCAAGACAGGGAATCAATTCAACCAGAGAAAATAATTATCTGAGAAACCGAAAGGGATTCCAGGTGGACACTCTGGCCTTTAGCTTCAGAGGCCCAGAATCTGTGTTTCATGCAGAGAAAATACACAATAGAAGAAATGGCCTTTGTTTAGTCCTCCCCCTCTAGAAATGATTAGTTCTTCCCAAAAACCTGTTTGCTTACATATGACAGCCACTCATTTATTTGGTATTTTAATTATAGTCTTCCACCTGAAGCCAGAGCTGTAAAGAGTAGCCACCTCATCTTCATCATTTGGAGAAGGCACTTCGGTCTCACTTACCGGGTAGGCGTGTAACAGCCCTGGAGCCATAATGTACGGATTAGGCAACAATGGCGGGACCCCAGGAGGGAGGTTGGGAGGAGCTTTTCCTAAAAAGAGAAATCACTTTTATCCTGTCACACAATTACTTCTCAATCCTCTGTCCCAGAAGAATGCCAGCCACCTTCTACCTGAAGTTGTAGCAACTGAGCTCCGAGTCGAGGCTGTGACGGTGGAGTTACTGCTGAGGCTGAGGCCCAAGCTGCTGCCGCTGTTGAGACTGGAGGAGACACTGACCACCGGGGGAGGCGCAGAAACCGTGCTGGACGCGGTAGAGAAAGTGCTGGAGGAAGAATGGAGGTTCGCCTCACTGTCCACGCTTGTGTGCTTAAAAAAGGGGGAGCAGCGAAAGACAGGAGGAAACAGTGATTAGCAAAACAGGTCAGGAGAGAGGCACACTCCCTTCTGCTGGTGAGAGCACATCATCCGCCCAATTAAAAAGGCTGCGGCAGAGTTCTGGGTGCCCTCTGCCAAAGGAGCCAGAAGAAATTACTAATTATCCTCCAGCTACATATTTCCCAAGAGTCATCAGTCAGGGGTGGTTAACAACAGACCCCCTGCAAATCATCCCCCGTCAGAGAGGCACAGAGCAAGCGGGGACGAACACCCCAGAAACCAATGCTGGCTGGCCAACGAATGGTTTAAGTCAAGGAAATACATCCTCATCTTCTCTCCCACATTCTCCTTCACTAGTTCAGCAAGTTCTGATGAATTTGAACCTCAAATGGTATATCTGAGGAAAAAGAGACTTCTAAGGAAGCCTTAGCACTCATTATCTTTCCCTGGTTTCTGGCAAACCAGACACCTTTGCCCAGAATGGGTCTTCCTCACCATCTCAGCCTAATTCCACAAATGGTTGTTCTAAATCACAAGAGTGAAATCAATGATTTGATCAAAAGTTTTCATCTACCTCCACTTTCATAGGATGCCCAGACTCACACTGATGATTTTCAGCACCTATGTGCAGCATATCCCAGACCAAGAAATAAGAACAGCCACCCCAGTGAGAAAGGGACGTTCTTACAGCATTTATCCGAACATACAAAGTCCTACCTACTTCAGTGTGAGAAGAAAAAAAAGTCACACAAAGACGCAGGAGTCACATCCTGGGTTTGGGGAACTGGCCCACAGCTCTGTAGTGTTTCTGGATTCTCCCGCCTTGGCCACCTCATGAAGAGATTTCCAAGAATCCCTTCTTGAGAAGTGTAAGAAAACCACACTTCCTCTCTTGGAGCATCATACTTACCAAAAGAGTGGATGTCGAAGTGCGCCCAGAAGATGTGGATGACGAAAGGGTATTTTGCTGCGTGGATAACGTGCTGCAAAGAAGAGGATGCCATCGGCCACAGAGCTATGATTACGTGACCTAGAGCTTCCGTCAAGAACACGGGTGAGGAGATGAGGCGGAATACGGGACCAAGGAGACCTGAGATCATGGGGAGCACAGTGGCCAGCCGAGGGCAGGGAGCAGACACAGCGAGAGTGGCTGCTGAGAAGGGAGAACAGGCCTCCTCTGCTTCTACTTCCCGTAGCTTTCAGGTCATCCACCTCACTAATGTGGCCCCTGCCAGGCAGCAGGGACAGGACGGAGACAGAGAGCTCTGTTACTGCTCCTCCCGACCCCAACGTTCAGCCACGACCCAAATCACCTGCTGTGTTGTGTGGTGGTAGCATTTGGACTCTCCTCACTGTGGCTCAAACCGCCCAAGGAGGATGAGTGTTGACTGGCTGTTGTCAGTAAGGAAGCTGCAGACACCGTTTCGCTGAGAGGGGGGATGCCAGAAGTGGAAGGTGAGTCAGATTTCACAGCAGCGCCTGTAGCACCTGGAAGTAAAGAATAAATAATTGACCTCATCAGGGGAAAGGAAGTGTCTATGAGAAGTACAGAAATGACCCCTGGTCATGGGAGTCCCAGGCTGTCCCCAAGCCGAGAGTACTCAGTTATTTAATAATGGACCATGTGTGTTTAGGGAGCCCCTCTCTCCCTCCCTTCCTCTCTTTTCTAAATTCCAAGCATTTCAGAGCACTGATCTCATTTATCCAACAAAAGGAACCAAGGGTATTATCCTGTTCTAAAACACAGAAACTGAAAACTTAGGTTTGTTTGATATTAAATAGCAAGGCAGAACCAAATGAAGACTATAACCAGAAGAGCCATGACTCTTCTCACTATAATCTAAGGAAAGCAAAAAGTACTGAGAGGAGAGAAAAAACACTACAACATAGAGGAAAAGGCCTGGAGAACACTCACCTTCAACAGATTGCGTGGTCTGTAACTGCGTGGCCTGCACAGAGCTGAAGCCATTCTGGTACAAGAGAACAGAGGAGTAAGAAACACAAAATTAAGTGAATAGGTCAAGTTAGCACTGACTCAGCTTAATTTCCATCAACAAATCTTTCAGAAAATTCTGCAAGCTAACCAAAGGATTAATGTAATGCAGACTACCCAAACAAAATGACAAGAACTTAAAATGGAAATGAAAACAAGGTATACCAATCCTGTGTGACCAACAGCAGCAGAAGGCAAGCCCCAAACTGCTCGAGAGACCCCACACCCAGAACAGACACAGCAAAGGCCTAAGTCTAGGGCCCCAGGGGGAGGACGGGGAAGTCCGGCAGTTCAGCCAAACCAGCCACTGTGTTGGGTGCATCTGACCGTCACTCCACAGCACTTCTGGGACATGCTCTCCCCTCACCGGGCCGATACACACCCAGAAGTCTAGCACTCAGATCTTCCCAGAAAAGTAAACAACTATTTGACATTGATTCTACTACAAAGAACGAATCTTTACTGCAAAGAGAGAGGTTTTCTGGCTCTGAAACTCCAGGCTTGCTGAAAAGAACTTTCTAATTTCACCAACCACAGAAATGTGCTTTTTCCAGCTTCTCAATCAGCACTTCTGAGGTATCCCAGCACCATTTGTCATGAAGTGAAACACTAACACTGAAGAGACTCTGCCCAATATTGTCCTAACCAGCACCCAGAGACTCGTAAAGCCACTACCTTTGCCTGAGTCAGGTCCTTTTGGGGTGATGAGGAGATGGAGCTGGGGTACCGTCGAGTCTGTGTGGACCTCTGTTCATACAGAGGACCCTGAGCATTATTTGGGGAGGTATAGGTTGTCGACTGAATTGGACCGCTCTGATAACCGGACTCCTGACTCTGGTTAGATGAAATTGTGGATGAAGATTCACTGTGGGGAATGCAGAAGGAAAATCTCAGAAAAACAAAGCAGAACAGATCCACTAATACTAAGGAAATGGTGGAGATCTTCTACTACAGTAATTCGATTACAATCAAAAAGAAAACTTCCAGCAACAAATAAAAAACAATTTTCTCCTGACAATAGGTATTTCACATCCTATAAAGTCAGGGGTTTAAACTAAAACAGCTACCCTACATTCTGCTGTTTTAAGAAAAAGAGGCAAAAGCAGAAAGGATAGACCACTCCTGATCCCTCTGATACATCCTAACATGAACCCTAAGCACAAGGAAAGTCACCTTTTGCTCATATTCATTAGGAATTCTGAGCTCCTGGCTCTCTCAGAAACCCTATTAGATATAAGGTTACTGGTAAAACTCTCCCGAGAAGAACTTTTAAAATATTCACATGCATTAATGGCAATTATGATTCAACAGATTAGGCTAGGGCCTAACACCTATATTTTTAAATTCGAAGGACTGAGGAAAATAGCCTAGTCCCAGAAATTCCTCCAGGATTTTCTATTGCTTATGCTGGCCCTCCCAGATAGTTATCAGAGGAGGTAGGAAAGGTTCCGTTTAACTTGTGTGATATATCAGTGCTACATCTTTTCTAGGAGGCCAGAGTCATACCCTTCGTAGGCATAAGGCCCACACCAAAGGACCAAATGTGTCAGAGGCCTTGTTAGCCAGATGCCAAAGTCCTCTCACTCTAAAAGTACCCAAGAGGCATATCTCCACCTGTTTAGAATTACAGATAATCCTAGTTCAACAGTATTTTGAAATGCTTAACAAAATGCTACAATCGGGTACTTTTCCTTCACTCAGTCAGAGGCTCAGCCTCTTCGGAATTATAGGAATCAGCAAGAGACTCAGGAAAAGTAGGAAAAGCCCAATAAAAAGTCTTATGATTGAGGTTTCCTCTACCTGGCCGTGCTGGTATAGAGGCTACTTGGAGCCTGGCTTGAAGAGGCGCTCGTGGTGGGGGTGGACTCATAATCGGAAAGGACGGGCTCTGACCCAAACTGCAATGCCCCAAACTGCAGGTTTAGCCCTGAGATATCTGCTGAGCCAGGCATCTCCACAGCCAGAGCAGGAATCTGTAAAGAGAAGATAATGGTTTTATTACAACCTTACCGTAAGACTAACAACAACAACAACAACAAAACCCTCTGCTTCAAATTTGCAGACTATCCCCTACAATCTCAATTCCCAAATCCCATACCCCTTTTGCCCTAAGACGACACCCATCTCAAAGTTCAGGTACCTTTGAAGTCAAGGAGGCCTTTTTCTTCTGTTGTTTCAATTTTTGCTGAGCCGGCTGAGGGCTAGAGGACTGGTTGTCTGAAGACCCGGGAGACATCTGTGGGGCCGAGGTGGATTTGCTTGGCAAAGGAGAAGAGGGGGGCGGAGGTGCGGCTGTGGAGGTAACCACTGCGGGTGGCTTCTCCTGAAGGAACACCTCCATCATGGTTGACGATGGGGTGAATGCCTGGCGTTTAGTAAAGGGGCTGTGTACTGCTGAATCATTTGGGTTCTTCAAATCTGCATGAAGAAACCCAATATGTATGAGACCAAAGATGCTGATAAACCTCAATAAAATGCCATTTTCCTACTCTAGAGCCACAAAACGAGGCCCTCAAGATTCAGTACCTCATATAAACAGGCTCTCTTTTAGGGCTTACTATCATTTCTAAAAGTGATAATCACTGGATCATACCTGTTCTAAATACAGCCTAATCAAGTCAGCACTATTACCCTACCTGTGTAAGACAGGAATCTAGGAACTGTCCATATTTAAAGTGTAGGATCCTAAAATGGCCAAGTCCATGAAACTTCTCAAAGGCAACGTGTTGTTTTCAAACACTAAAAACCAATCTAGGGAGAATCCAAAAACCCCCAGGTCAACTGAAGACTGCAACTATAAATGTGTCTAATTCTGATAAAGAGATACTGAGCCTCAACTTTTCACTATTCCCTAGCTTTCTGAACTCAGCCTGACTAGGGGAAAATTGGTATGGGATACTAGCCAGCTGGCTGCCTTTCTCCTGACTTCAAGACATATTCTCCACCCTCGACTCCTGCCAGCTTCTGGCATTAATGCTCCAATGCTTAAAGAATTCAAGTCACTTTCCATCCTTCTCACCGTACTGCACCAGCGATGGGGACTGTGAGGCGGAGCCCATGTCCCAAGAAGAGGTGGTGGTGGTTCCAGACTGAGAATGCTGTGCCGCCAACTGGGCCAGGGCCTGAGCAGTCTTGAACTGCTCCAAGAACTGCGAGCCCGTGGTGCTGCCACCTTTGGCTTCGCCGACATCACCAAATCCTTTCCCTAACATGCTCACCTGTAGATCAACACAGAGATGAAAGAAATCTACAGCAAGCAGATGTGTTTGCTACTCAGAAAGATACTTCTCTATAGTGAGAGCCAGTAGAGATCAGACAAGTAAAGAAAGTCAGCAGACTGAGTACACAGTCTAGTCCTTTAGAGCACAATCTCTGGAGTCAGACTGCCTGGGTTCAAATCCTGGCTACATAATCACGGAAAACTTATTTGTAGGGACGCCTGGGTGGCTCAGTTGATTAAGCGACTACCTTCGGCTCAGGTCATGATCCTGGAGTCCCGGGATCGAGCCCCGCATCGGGCTCCCTGCTCAGCCGGAAGCCTGCTTCTCCCTCTCCCACACCCCCTACTTGTGTTCCCCCTCACGCTCTCTTTCTGTCAATTAAATAAATAAATAAAATCTTAAAAAAAAAAAAAAAGAAAACGTATTTGTAATTTCTCTGGACCTCATTTTCCTCACCTGAGAATAGAAATGAAAATAGTACCGCATAAAATTTTAGGAGGATTAAACAAACAATGTACATAAAAAAGAATTTAATATGTGCATGGCACATAATAAGCACTCAAAACAATGAGAACCATTAAAATTTATACCATCATTTCCTCCTCAGGGATAAAGATCTAATGACTAGAGGGAATTTTTTCCCTTTTAAGTTTTAAATCAACCAGTATGTGATTATTAAATTAATATGAAGGTTAATATAAAATTTCACTTTAGCCATTAATGTCCTTGCCCTCTCCACTAAGTAGCCGAAAAGTAACAAGAACTAACTGGAGCTTCACCTCAATGCTGCTCTTAAGTAGCACAGGAGCCAAAGAAGAGAAGCTAAGGGCCTATCAAAACTTCTGCACTGGACAATCAAGTAACGAGTCAATATGATTTGTTTTATCTGGATGTATCCAAGTTCTATACAGTAACCATGAATAACAAAGCAAAATTTACTCTTAATGCTTTTGGGAGATTTGCCCCATTCCTACTGCCAGGAAAGAAGACCAGCCTTGTCCAGAAGATGAACTATGTGGCCTTGACTACTTCAAAACACCTTCAAGGAGATTTAAAATCTAGTTGTCCTTAGGTTCTTACCCAACCTACCGTCCTCATCAACACTGAGCAGTGTTGTTTTTTTTTTTTAAGATTTATTTATTTGAGGGGCGCCTGGGTGGCTCAGTCGTTAAGCATCTGCCTTCGGCTCAGGTCATGATCCCAGGGTCCTGGGATAGAGCCCCACCTCAGGCTCCCTGCTCAGCGGGAAGCTTGCTTCTCCCTCCCCCACTCTCCCTGCTTGTGTTCCCTCTCTCGCTGTGTCTCTCTCTGTCAAATAAATAAATAAAATCTTTAAAAAAAAAAAAAGATTTATTTATTTGAGAGAGAAAGAGCGCACGAACTGGGGGGGGGGAGGGGGGGCCGCGTGGTACAGAGGGAGAGAATCCCAAGCAGACTCCCTATTGAGCACAGAACCCAATGCAGGGCTCAATCTCTCGACCCCGAGATCACCTCAGCCAAAACCAAGAGGGACACTTAACTGAGCCACCCAGGCACCCCTAAGCAGTGCTTTCTTATACAAAACCAATCTGTCCAACCCAAGGTAAGACATTTTTCCCACGTCAATCTATATCACAAGATTATACAAACAAAAACAAAACACCAGAAGTCGAGTTAAAAGTATGAGATCGTGGCAAAGAGATGATCGAACATAGCAATGATTATCAGATAGTCTGCAAGTGCAAAGCTTTACATTAAAGGCACAGCATGTTAGATAATGTCCACATATTATACATGATGATGGGGACTTCCTACATTATTTACATCTATTAAATTTTTTTTTTAAAGATTTTATTTATTTATTTGAGAGAGAGAGAATGAGAGACAGAGAGCACGAGAGGGAAGAGGGTCAGAGGGAGAAGCAGACCCCCTGCTGAGCAGGGAGCCCGATGCGGGACTCGATCCCGGGACTCCAGGATCATGACCGGAGCCGAAGGCAGTCGCTTAACCAACTGAGCCACCCAGGCGCCCTACATCTATTAAATTTTAAGGGAAATCAATCCTCTAACATTTACTCTTAATAGGAAAAAAATTAAATAGCATTCTGATTAATACAGCTAATGGGAAGAACACAATGGTATTTTTATTTATTTTTACAATGGTATTTTTATTTAGCTTAACATCATGTGACACATTAAATAGAATGTTAAGATAAATGAAATATGCTGAAAATTTGATACCAGAGTTTGAATTTGGTTGTAAATCTTTACAATCCAGACATTAAAAAGGCAATTAAAAGAGATACAGAGCACTTCACCACATTTTCCCGCCATTTATCTCAAGGGTTGGCAGTTATTTCCTTAACTTTATGACCCCTTCTTACGGCTTTTGTCTCATTCTCTCTTTTTTTGTTGAGAGAGAGAGAGAGAGAGGGCATGTGCGCGCGTGTGCTCACACAAGCGAGCACAAACAGGCTCCCCACTGAGCAGGGAGCCCCACTCGGGACTCGATCTCAGGACATCACGACCTGAGCCAAAGGCAGATGCTTAACCAACTGAGCTACCCAGGCGTCCTTCATTCTCTCTCTTTTAATCCTGACGCTTTGCTCCCTGTCCCTTCTTCCCCACCTTTCCTCACTTGTCACCTTTCATATATGGCAGAACATCAATCACCAAATTACTACTGACACGCACAGAAAAATTTTTAGACAATAGTTAAAAAACTGACAGTTCCGATTAGAGACTAACTCAGCAGTTTTATATTTAAAATAATTACTATAATCCTACTACTGGAAAAATAAAATTATATGCACACACAAGGTCTCTTACCTCTCACAACTACAGTATACCTCCACCAAAAAATAAACAAACAGACAGAAAGGGAAAAGCAAAAAGAAAAAAAGGAAAGTAGTTCTTCTTAGGATTTGCTGACTATAAAAAAAATTGGTTCCCCCGTGATCTCCTTATTTGCTGCAAATAAAGTTTCCTTTCTGTGACAACTCAAGTAATAGTAAAAAATATTGGTTCATCGTCTTTGTTTAGTTTAAATGATTTCTTTGCTATAGTTAATGACCTTAAATTTTTTAACTGAATCAGTAAGTCACATGCCGTAAGTACTCCAAGTATTAATAAACAATACCACTGGCGCCCCCACATTCGTATAGCCCTTATTCACGACCTTATTTCATCTTTCTACAGCTCAGTAAGGCAGGCAAAGCAAGTACTCTTATCCCTGCTTCCTGAGAACGGGAGTAATAGATAGTAAGTAGAAACTTTCATGAAAACTTCAAGTTTTTGTAAGCCTAGTCCAGAAATGTCTGGTTTAAACAAATTTATATGGCAATTCTGTTCTATCAACAAATAGGGAAGTGCTACAACCTCCCATCGAAGTTCAATTAGGATTTAAAAAGGATTAAAATTTGATGTCATTTTTTCTTCTCTTTAAGAGCAAATAACGTTCAGCACAGTGACTATTCAGTAAGTGATGCGCACTCATTTTTAGAAGAAGATTCAGTGTGTCCAAAACGAAGTCCTCCTCTGGCAGCACCCCTACTACCCAATCCTATGTCTCTACACCCAAGGTTGCTTAGAGGACAAAAGGGGATGCTTTACCCTGCCCCAAATCTCTGTCACCAGAAGGCAGTACTGCATGTATGTGCTGGGGTTGACAGGAAAGTGTGGTTAGAAGACACCATGATTCCTACTTACCATACTGTGATGAGAAAATGTGTTTCCGGAAGCAGGCTGTGTTATGGCACTCTGCTTTGAATTACTGAACACCAGAGGCTGGGCAAGAGAAGGAGCCTGAGATGGATCCAGATTAGATGAATCATTCTCCACTGAAGATGGTGTCTTCCCCAACAAAACAGCAAGGTCAATTCTAGTGGGGAGATGCAACATCTTGATGAATAATGACAGAACATTCTAGCATTCCCCAACTCCCAACTCAAATTATGGTTAGATCAAAATGAAGTCACTCATCAATAACACAAAGACCTGAAATGCTTAATTTACCAAAATAATTGACATGTAAGAGCCACTATAGGATCTAGCTGTGTTCCAATAGCATTGTCAACCATAATAATGTTAAATATTTCAATTTAGTGAAATCAATTTAAGGGAATACCAAATGTTAGTTTTAATACAGCAGCTTGATATTTGGGCCAAAATTATAATTTTTTAGCCAATATTTTAATACTTAATACCTGTCATTACCAATACCCAATATGTAAAAACATATACTAGAATACTCGCATCTTCTTCAAGTGTCTTTGGAATTTCCCCTCCAATTTTATAAAATTTCCAAAGTTACCTGTGGTATAATAAAAAAGTTTGGTTTTGCCTCCAGTTTTTGGCACAGAGCTCCTGAAACACTTAAAATTTCCTGAATGTCTTTTGCTATTCATAATAAACCTCTTTATTTTATTTTTATGACAGAGAGAATCCTTTTTACGATTTTATTTGAGAGAGAGAGAACGAGTGGTGGGGAGGGCAGAAGGAGAGAGAGAAGCAGACTCCCTGCTCAGCAGGGAGCCTGATGTGGAGCTCGATCCCAGGACCCAGAGATCATGACCCGGGCCAAAGGCAGATGCTTAACTGACTGAGCCACCTAGGCGCCCTGAGAGAGAGAATCTTAAGCAAACTCCATGGCCAGCATGGAGCCCTCCATGGGGCTCCATCTCATGACCCTGAGATCACAACCTAAGCCGAAATTGAGTGGACACTTAACTGAATGAGCCACCCAGCTGCCCCATAATGAGCCTCTTTCAACCAAAGTTTATGATAATGAGGTTACTCAGGGTGGGACCCCCCCGCCCCACACATAGCTTCAGGAAGGGAGCTGCCACCTGAAACACCAGGAAGGGATTTAAAGGTTTAGAACTTTCAGCCCCAGCACAATCTACCCACTCTTAGGGTGGAAAGGGAGCTGGGGACTGCCTTTCATAGCCAATGGCTTAATCAATCAGGCCTATTTAAGTAATGAAATTTAGGGGCTTTGTGCCCGACCCCACGCCCCACCGTATGCAACTCTTCCATTTGGCTGTTGTTCCTGAGTACTGGTTATAACAAACCAGTGATGGCAAGGTACCTCTTCCCTGAGTTCTGCGAGTCATGTTAGTGGATTACTGAACCTAAGAAGGAGGCTGTGAGAATCCCCAAATTTGTAGTCAGCCAGGCAGAAGTGTGTGGATAGCCTGGGACCCCATTTGCAGCTGACCTCTGAAGCAAGGGCAGTCTGGTGGGATAAAGGTGTCAACTAGGGTCTGTGCTAACACTGGATAGTGTCCAAACTGAATTACTGAACACCTAGTTGGTGTCAAAGAACTGAAGAACTGGTGTCAGAAAAACAATACGCATCAGCTCTGGGGGTGATGGACCTAACATCCTATTTCTAGTGCAATTCAGGGCCTCTGAGTCAACAGCTATCATACCCAGGTCTAGAAATAATCCAAGGGGATTTCCAAAGATAAAAATATTCCTGGTAAGTGTTTCTCCCTCTACTGACCCCAATACCTAGGGTTCAAGTTCGTAAAAGTTCATTAGCCAGATCCTACGGTAAAAATGATCACTTTACTCAGTAGGCTCACTGGACAAAAATCTTAATTATAAAGCAAGAAAAGAAGCTACTGAACAGGGTGCCTGGGTGGCTCAGTTGGTTAAGCGACTGCCTTCGGCTCAGGTCATGATCCTGGAGTCCCGGGATCGAGTCCCGCATCGGGCTCCCTGCTCAGCAGGGAGCCTGCTTCTGCCTCTGACCCTCCCCCCTCTCATGTGCTCTCTCTCTCTCATTCTCTCTGTCTCAAATAAATAAATAAAATCTTTAAAAAAAAAAAAAAAAGAAGCTACTGAACAGTTCTGCAAACTCAAATAAATGAAAACACTTCCATGTTTAACTTTACCTTAATACAAGTTATATCGTGCTAAGTTTTAATTTAGATTGACCTACGTAATTAAAAAAGCTATTTTGGAGAGAATCATCTTTAAAATTATAATATATGGAGTTCCGTTCAATAGATCAACTCCTATAGACCTATCAATCACCTAAAGAGGAACCTAGGATGCTTTAGGTTACCATTCTACCAACACCATGGGAGCTTATAAAGGCCCAGTGCCACTCTCCTTACAGCTCTCTCATCAGGCCCCTCTGGGAAAAGATGCTGAACTTTACCACACACTTGCCTCTGACCAGCAGTGATTGTCACATTCTCCGCAGGCAGAGGCACTGAAGACACATTAGAGGCAGTGAAGATCTTGGTCTCAGACAGCTGGAAAACAGAGGGATTAGTCACTCCTGGTGTTAGGTGGGCTACAGTCAGAAACCTGGCATAGATAAGGGGAATTTAACACCAAGGAAAAGGGAAAACCCTCAGAAGAGAAAACCACCTACCCAAAGGAACCCTACATGGACTGACCTCCATGCCCCTTCTAAACAGGCTCAATTATTTTATCAAAAGAGAGAGTAAAATCAAGAAACCTGGTAAAATATAGTGGAGTCACATGATATGCACACCAAACTTACAAGAAGCTAAATACACATGCTACACAGAAAAAGAGAGAAAACCTTTTTATACCTTCCCATCAGAGTTCCCAACTCCCACCTCGACCCAAACCCAAATTTTATCTTCCACTGCTCCTCTCAGAGAAAGAAAGGTTACAGCCAAGACAAAGACAGAAATAAAAGAAATTAATTCCTAGCTTTTGAGCAGTAAGGACCCAAGTCCTGGTGAATTAAGGTCTTTTTAGGGATAATTTCAACAATACGCAATTTTTGCCTTAATGGTGACTTCATTACACCTAGTCTTTGCAGTATAAGACCCTAAAATTCGGTAAGCAATTTTAGGGAATAACTTACCCTACTATTCAAAATTTGATTTGGTTTTGTTTTCACTTTTTGATTAAAATCTCTTTTCTAAAAACAGGGAATCCACTCCCCCAAATATACAGTTCTCTGAAAGTTGCTTAACCAGACAAGCCAAATCTTAGAAAGTATTCACAAGGCAGTCTAGCTCAGGTACAACAGAAAAGAATCACCCTCTGATGCTGATGCATCTGAAATTTTAAAAACTCGGGCCTGGCAAACCAAAACAGTTTGACATATCACTCTCTTCCCGTATGAGCTATCTTGCCTGAATATATACAAGTATAGGAAAGTAGACTGAAAAATGTTAAAACAGGAGTTAATCCATATCACCGAAAAGTAGAATTGATCACAAAAACTTGACTGGGACCAAGAATCAGCAAAATTCTTTTACTCAGGTACTACTCCAGTGAAGTCACAGAGCTTGTTTACATGCCACCTTTGTGCCAGCCATGTACAAGGTTTCCAAGCTGAGTCAAGCTGGAAGACGGCCAGTCCTATATATTTGTCTCAATTACAAAGTTGGGCTTCAAGTAAGTAAAAGGGTTCCAGAACCAACCAGATTGTAAACTTGAGGACATGGTACAGTATCTTTCACTTTGTACCCACCTCTAAGCCAATTCCAGGACCATACACCCATGCCTGAATGTGAACCAAATAACAGAACTAGCTCCGGTAGTCACGCGTCACCAGCGGCTGTTACTCAACGCACTACCTGCCTGACTCCATTTCCTGCCCTAACCCAACCACCATCTCTTCCTGGGATAAATCCGACAATCAGATATTGGACTTACACAGGTGCACTTGCCCTTTCCATAGTCTGGTTCCACAGAGTCCTGTTCATGCCCAGTCTCCTTCATATAACATATGTGAAATGTTCTGGCTCAGAACACTATTTTGGATGTAAAAGTTTTGGGTCAGAATCTTAAGGGTGAATTTTGAGGGGTAGAAACATACCCATTTTCTATCCCTAAACACCACTTAGGGATAGAAGGCACTAGTGAGGAATGACCTGGGAATACCTACATCTTCATTCCAATCTTCAGTTCCCCACTCCTCTGTTGCAGTCCTCCACGCACCTGGCAATAAAGAAAAAACAGTGAAGTAATTTTAAGTGCCAGTACAAGGCATGTGCAAAAAACACTAGTGTATTAACATTTTGGCAACCAAAAGTGTAACCAGATTTTAGTAATCAGAAGGGATTCCTAGGCTCCAGGAGGAGAAAAAGACTATTTAGAAAGTAATACCTCAGAACACCAGAGTTTTAATAAGATTATGGTTTCACACCTACTTTCAGGTTTTGTTACACAGTTTTTGTTTTGTTTTTTGGGTTTTTTTTTTAAAGATTTTATTTATTTATTTGAGGCAGAGGGAGAGGGAGAAGCAGGCTCTCCGCTGAGCAGGGAGCCCAATGCGGGGCTCGATCCCAGGACCCTGGGATCATGACCTGAGCCGAAGGCAGATGCTTAACCATCTGAGCCATGCAGGTGTCCCTTGTTACACAGTTTTAACAGCAAAGACAGTGGGAGTGGGGAAACGGGAGACAACAGACCCAACGCTCCAGGCAAACTCTTAAACCCTTCAGCCCTCCGACTTAGTGGTTAATTCAAGCGAAACGGCAGCAGCCAATTTAAACCAGAACATAAACTACACCTACTCATCTGGTATGAGACAACACTGTGGGCAGTCTGGAGAGAGCAGTGAGGAGGAACACAAATGGCTGCCACACCATAGTGGATGGCAGAGAAGAAGGACCAGCTTCCAAACTAAGGGCACGGACAATTATCTGCTATAGGAACTCAATTTTAAAATGTATACTCAGTAGCAGTCAAGTTTATAGATCTTATTGGTCTAACCCTAAGAAACCCTCACGGGTCTTGCTCTTTTCAAAAGACACTGGCCAAAACTGAGAAATCAGATGTGTCTGTTAGTTATTACCCTAACCCTAATCCTACAGAATGTGACAGCTAACCTGCAAGGGGCACTGCACAGACAATGCAGGTGCACACCCTCCTCATGGTGGTAATAATGAAGTCAGGACAGTTTCTATAGGAAAGGTCCATCAGCAATCAAACCACCTTCCACACTCCCCTTGCTTTGCTTCACGTATACACAGATCCTCAGAAAGGGAAACTGTTCTATGAAAGCCAGGATTCCTCCCTTCAACAAGGACCACAGCAAGAAATAACAACCTGCCTATAGAAAAGGACAAGAACACTCCTTATTTTCTTCTCTAGAAGAACAGTACATATTGATTAACTCTTAAAGTCTTCTTTCCAAATGGAGAAACCTTAAAAGAATAAAAGTCTGCCATTCAGTTATTTTACTATCACTGAAGAGAAATATTCTAAACCTACAAAACCTGGGGCGCCTGGGTGGCTCAGTCGTTAAGCAGCTGCCTTCAGCTCAGGTCATGGTCCTGGGGTCCTGGGGTCCTGGGATCCAGCCCCACATCGGGCTCCCTGCTCCGCGGGGAGTCTGCTTCTCCCTCTCCCGCTCCCCCTGCTTGTGTTCCCTCTCTCGCTGTCTCTGTCAAATAAATAACATCTAAAAATAAATAAATAAATAAATAAATCTACAGAACCCATCTGAATTCTTCTAGGGGCGCCTGGCTGACTCAGGCAGACCATGTGACTCTTCATGTTGGGGGTCGTGCATTCAAGCCCCACACTGGGTGTGGAGAATACGTCAAAATAAAATCTTAAGAAAAAAAATGAAATTCTTCTGAACTTTTAATAATGAAAGAACCCTATTTGCTAGAGAAAAAGATGTTCATTATAATACCTCTCCCAGGGCGTTATAACTGGACCAGGGAAATTCCAAACCACTTAATAATGGCAATGTTCTCCAAATCAAACTAAAGTCCAATCTCCGTTCAGACAAGTTACAAAGCACATTCTTCTCGCTCCCTGGTGACCCTGCTCTTCCTCTGCATGGACATCTGTCCTGCCCTGGATAAATGGAACCCAAAACCTGTCCATATACACAATCCTGGAGTTGGAAGTAACCTCCTATTGATGGGCTCTCTCCCTGCACTCTGGAGACTGCATCTGGGATGGAAAGGAGGAATGGAGATGCCTACTTGATCCCATACAGGATGTGCAGTCGTGGCCAAGAAGGCTGTACTGAGGGGGCACAAAGGAAAAGAAAGACGGCAAAGGCTCTGAATGACAGAGAGGTTTCCATTCTGTCAGCAGACAGCAGTCAACGTAAATGTTAAATCTTCACTAAGGGACAAAATTTTTTAAGAGGGAAAAGCAGGCACAGAGTATGAGAGAGAAAGGCAGAAAAGGTAAAAAGCAGGACGACAGAAAAATGACATATCCACAGATATTTCAATTCATAAAAATCTATAAAAATATCCGGGGCAGTTAGGCGCCTGGATGTATCATACCAGGAGCAGTCTCAAATTTTCGGGGATAATTTGACCCCTCAACCCCAATGAAATCAAGTCCTGAAACAAAAAAGAAAAGAAAAGAAAAAACAAACAATGAAATTTTGCTTATGAATGAGAACATCTGCCCCCAAAACACAATTCCCACTGTACCTGTGGATATTTTAAGGGTAGGTTTGAATTTCTTTTTAAATAAAAAAGGGCATTTGATGTTTGCTATCATGAAAACACAAAAAGATCATGCACGAAAGTCAGTTCATGCTGTGAAATTAACAATGGAAATGCATGAAGCTACACCCAACTCTTCCACATTAACAAGATGACAGCAGCATCAGTCTTTCATTCAGCCACAAGTCAGATTTCTGATTCTAACCTCCCAAATCTGCTATACTTCTACTCAGAAGAAATAAACACACACTTATCATTCCTTGTTTCCAAACCAGATCCTTGCTGAAAACAGCTAAGGCTTGCATTCTAGGACTGGGACTCCATGCCTGATTTTCCATCCACAACTGAAAACAAATCCCTTAACATCTATTATTTTTTCTGCCAATGATAAAAAACCAAATACCCAAGAACTAGAGCTCAGAAACAGTAACTTTTGTTAATCAGACTGCTACCACTGCCTCTACAAAGCCATCAAGAGATGAATGAAGAGCAACTCTGTGCCTCCAAAGTAATAAAAGACATTTCTTAGCCAAATGGTCTAGGGAATTAAACAGATCTCCATCTTGTCAGTAACTCAACTTCAGCCTCCACCAATGGGAAAACTGTATTCAAAAGCCATTTATAAGATAGTGTGTTAAACAAAAAGCAAATAACATTCAGGACCTAAAGTATAACATCTTGTGGGCAGCAGATGAACTGTTGGTGCCAAAGACCCTCCTAAAGACAGAGATAAAGATCAATGATCTTTGAAAAGGGGCAAGGCAAGTAAATGGATAAGGAGTCAAAGAGCCTAATGCATGCTCTACTATTAAATCACTCCCCCCTTTACAGGAGAAAAGGGTCTCAAGCTCTCCATGTGTTGGCTCAGCCATAAGGAAGTTAGTGATCTCATAAAAGACGCTAGAGCCTAAGAAAGAGGCTGTTCTTATTTAAAAGCGTAAAAGTTTAAAAGTAAAAGTTAAAAAGAGAGAGGTAAAAGTATCTTTTACTCCCAAACATCTCTTGATATATCCCATAAGCCTAAAATATCCTTAAATATATACACCCTACCCAGATACAGATACCAAAGTCAGCTAATGACAACAAAAAAATCTTACTCAAATCCCTTGATATTCTTCCATGCTCAGAAGATTATCCAATAAATAGAGCTAGTAAGATACAATTTCCTTTTTCCCCAGATACTGAAATTTTCCAAAAATAAAGGGAAAAAAGATATTCTTATCTCAATGCCAGAAAACAATTAAGTTGTCAGTGGGCTTTGATTCTGGGCCTTGTTCACCTCTACAAGTAGTGTCTTGATTAATTACGGATACCTTTTCAGAAAGTAAAGCTAGACACCCTAACAGAAACCCTAGGAAACGCACCTGGACCTAAGAGCAGCCACACAAGGTGACAAAAAGAACGGGGGCTCTGAGAGTCCAACAATCCTGAGTTCAAATACTAGCAAATTTCAACCACACTTTCAGTCTGCCTGTCATCTGGAGATGGTGACTAGCGTCAATCTCACAGAAGAGTGATGAAGACCAGGTGAAACAGCATTATGAAGTGCCCACAGGCACATAATCAGGAAAGAATATACACAGTATTTCAATGGCCTTCCCTAGCTCCCCTATCTCTGCGCCCAAAAACTGTTCCTCTACTTTTTAATATGACGATAACCTCAAAGTGATTATTTCCTTAGGTTTTTAGAGACAAGAAACAATAAACAGTCACTCACTCGTCCCATCATCTGGTTCGAAGTGGCCAGTGTTGTTCCACGTATTGCCGCTATTATTGCCATAGTTATCATCAGTATTGGCCGGCTCTGCATAATCAGCTGGGTTAAAGGTTCTGGGGGTGGGGGGGGGGAAAAAGCTTAAAAGAGTCTCTGACCTTTAAGCAACACCAGCAAAAATTAACTCAGAGACGGGGGGCCACAAGAATCTTGACTTTTCCCTATTACAAATCAACCACAGTCCCATTCTATAATCCTATATATGTCTACTTCCCTCACTTACCAGCCTACCTAAAATTCTATGGTATAATCTCAATTTATGTCTACACTTTATTCTGGATTAGGACATCAAGAATCATAATAAAATCCACGTGAAATTTTGGAAAACAGCAGGTATATGCATTCAAATGAAGCTATGAATGGACCTTGAGAGCTTGTTTGGAGGTTCTAGCAGGGGAGCGCAGCTACTCATATACCCTTGACCGAAGAATGGTCCTCCTCATAATGACCCAGGTGGTGAACATTTACCTCTAAGCCCGAAGTCTACATACCTATCTGAATAAACGGTCTAGAAATCTTTCTGATCACAGTTCGGTTGAAGCTGCCTATTATCCTCAAGATACCAGGATATTAGCCCCTCTAGAATACTATGGTGATGCTTAGGGGGAAAAAATTTAAAGATTTTGGCATCAAATCAATGAAACTTACCCCATTCCTTGAGCAGAAAACCTTCCTCCTCGTCTACCAGAGCCACCTAAGGAAAAAAACAGAAAAAGAGAAGAAGAGAGAAATACTTTAGAAGTTGATATAAAACTACCTTGCCAACTGAGGCAACTCTGGAATAGTTAAGTGGTTGATATTATTAGATGTTCTCTCATCACGTAGCGTAGTTAATATACTACAGCAGGACAATCATTACTATTGACAGATTTTTCCCTTGCTAACCAAACTGCTGGGTCCTTATGCAAATACATTAACATCAACAATAAAGACTAAAGAAGGGCGCCTGGGTGGCTCAGTCGGTTAAGCGACTGCCTTCGGCTCAGGTCATGATCCCAGGGTTCTGGGATCAAGTCCCACATCGGGCTCCCTGCTCTGCGGGGAGCCTGCTTCTCCTTCTCCCCCTCCCCCTGCTGGTGTTGCCTCTCTCGCTGTGTCTCTCTCTGTCAAATAAATAAATAAAATCTTTTAAAAATAAATAAATAAAGACTAAAGAAAATGACACCTACCTTTCTTTCCCACTGCCCCACTCAGCAATCTCTAGAATTTGCATGACATCTCAACAACTAAGATAATGAGATGCCATGTGAATTTGCTTGTTTTCAAATAAAAGTAGACTCCTACAGAACGAATAAGAGTATCCTGCCCCCAATATTCACCCCCACCCCCCCCAAGAAATTGATCACCTCTGCCTCGGCCACGTCCTCTTCTGCCTCTTTCTGTGCCTCTTCCAGAAGGCCCTCCACTCTTGGTGCCATCTAATCCATTTTCCTGACCCCGAACTGAAATTAAAAACACAGTCAGAGCAGAGTCAGTGGAATTTATGTAAATATGTAAATGACATGTATAGATGGTGGTAGGGAGACAAAAACAAGGAAGAGAAAATGAGCTGGAAGGATGGGACATGATGGTTACTAGGGGAAAGGTGATGAACCACAACAGAGAGCTGTAAGTCAGACTTTACAAATGACTGCAGGGTAATTTCATGCCAAACTGGTAGCTAGAAAATGCTACATGTAGAGATACCAAGGTCTCAGAATAAACAGTGGCAAGAAAAAAATCAAAAGGATGATATTATGGTTACTAGGTCCAGCTTAGCAAGGTCCTGACATCCCTGAAGTCCAGACATTACTGACCAACAGCTGGTTTTGTTAAAGCCCCATGCATACACTCTCGTCCACGGCTGGCACCTCTCCCTCGTCTTGGTGGCCCACCACGTCGCCGACTATAGTCTCTGTCACGGTCTCGATTTTCTTTGCCTTCCTCGTTGGATTCCGTTTGGCCACCATCCTTCTGTCCTGAGACGCCCTTCTTCTTCCCGACCATCTCCCACGAATGCTAAAGAAGAGCAGAGCATTCACGTCTAAACAATATGGATTGCTATCAGGAAACCACAGATAAAAGCTGGGAAAACTGTTAACCATTCTCCTCTCATCATCCAAGTCTAAGATACTTCCACTAATTTATGTCTGTTTAAATGGAGGATACAGACAAGAATCTCAATACAAATTCTATACCTATCACCGCAAAACGGAAGTCCTTTTTGGTAGGGGAGGTGCTTATAGCTAATGGATTGCAGGGATCACTTCCAAAAGGATTGCCAAGATCTGGATCCAGTGTAGTCACTTGGCAGATTAGTCAAAGGACCTAGTTATTGGTCCCTAACTTTCCAGGGTGTTTCCTGAGCTGAAAATATTAATTCCCTTTGGATTCAGACTCTCAACTTTTTATAATCTTATTCATGTCAAAGCAGAAAAGAACTAAAAGTTTCTAAAGCTTAACTTTGAATTCAGAATGAACGAACAGGTTTTGACTCTTGGGCACATTCTCTAATCAAGCAACCCAAAATTTAGGAGGATAACAATTACACCTACTCCTTACCACCCACCCCCCCAACCACACTCCCTGACACGCACAACAATTTCCTTTGCTAAAAAGACCAAGCAGCAGTCAGGACCAAGCCAGAGCCCTGGCCCTGAGACATGTGGACTATAGGAAGCCTTCCATTCCAGGTTTTACATACTGTATTCTCTCTATAGTTCCTAAACTGATATAGTCCAATTAAACTTTCCCCAAAGCAGAATAATCTCGGACTCATTCCAGACTGCAGGACGGAACATTTGTGATAAGGAAAGTATACTAAATTGTCTTGCAAAAACCTCATCCCTCAGGAAATGAGTTTTATTAAGTTTGAAGTTTTAAAAACACACTCCTTGATTCACACATATTTTGCAGAAAATATGTACAAAGAAAAACTCCCAAACACCAAGACTACCAGATCTTTACAACCCTAGTTACCATCTTACTCAAACAACAATGACCCACTGCTCAGCAACAGCTATCCAATATCTAATAACTTCCAAGAATACGGACCAAGTATAATATGAAATGACTATTAATTTTTCCAGGGCTGATAATATTATGGTCATATAGAATATCCTTCTTTAAGGGAAGCATGCTGCAGAGTATTTTATTTATGATGATTGTAACTTGCTTCCAAATAATTCCAGTGTCCATCAATGGATGAATAAACAAAATGTGGCATTTACATATAATGGAATATTGTTCAGCCTTAAAAAGGAGTGAAATTCTGACACATGGCCACAACGTGGATAAACTCTGAAAACACTACGCCAAGTAAGAAGACATAAAAAAAAACAAATACTGGGGCGCCTGGGTGGCTCAGTCGGTTAAGCGGCTGCCTTCGGCTCAGGTCATGATCCCAGGGTCCTGGGATCGAGTCCCGCATCAGGCTCCCTGCTCAGCGGGAAGCCTGCTTCTCCCTCTCCTACTCCCCCTACTTGTGTTCCCTCTCTCCTGTCTCTCTGTCAGATAAATAAATAAAATCTTAGAAAAAAACAAATATTGTATGGTTCCATTACATGAGGTACCTAGAATAGGCACATTCATAGACAGAGAAAATAGAAGAGGTTACCAGGAGCTGGGAAGATGGGGAAAGGGGGAGTTATTGTTTAAGAGATACAGTATTTGTTTGGAAAATAAAAAAGTCCCAGAAATGCATAATGCTATGGGTTGCACAACATTGTCAGTTTACTTAATGCCACTGAATTGTACACTTAAAAATGGTTAAAAAGATAGATTTTAAATATATTTTACTATAATTTAAAAAAAATGTTTTTAAGTTAAAAACTCAGCTTAAGGGCGCCTGGGTGGCTCAGTCGTTAAGCGTCTGCCTTCAGGTCATGATCCCAGGGTCCTGGGATCGAGCCCCGCATCGGGCTCCCTGCTCGGCAGGAAGCCTGCTTCTCCCTCTCCCACTCCCCCTGCTTGTGTTCCTGCTCTCGCTATCTCTGTCTCTGTCAAATAAATAAATAAAATCTTTAAAAAAAATCAGCTTAAAATTATAGCAAAATCATAACCATAATTCTAAAGAATCTACAATAGTTGACTAATAATTTTTTAAAAGATTAAGTATCCACCCAGCACTTGGCAGCTCCTCGCTGCCCAGTCTTCCAGTCCAAGCTCATTCCACACTACAGCTGGTGGGTCATTTTATGCTCACAGTAGCTTCAATTCATAAGCTATAGTACCTCTATTATACCTAAGTCTGCATCAGAAACCCTGGAAACTAGACTCCAAACAGCTAGCTTTCCTCAAAACGTGGCAAGTTTCAGAAACCCGTCACCTTTTCCCTTCTCTATGGTATGTATCAGCTGCTGGCACTACCCAAGTTCTATAAGGAAAAGGAATTACTATGATCTTCCCAAAGGCACTGCCAGTTTTCTGATATGATCTCATCCACCCAAATACATCCAACATCCCCTGGCAGCTGATACTACTCTCCACTGGTTTCACTAGCAGCTGGTTTACTTGTGGCATAAACTCACATTCTCCAGTTTGTTTTCCTTTTCTGGTACTATGGATGGTTAGGTTTGTAGCATTAGGCAGAAGATGCTGGAAGGTGCAACAAAATGTGACTTGAAGGAAAGAGGGAGGGAGGGAGGAAGGAGGAAGGAAGGAATCCAGACTTTTAAGTCATGAGTAGTCCCACCTCTTCCCCCAACCCAAAAATCTTGCAGACAATTATTCTAGTAAACTCAAAGTGAGCCAAAGGCACTCTTATCTGATTATCCAAACAGTAATTTTCAAATAAGATCAATAATGTAAAATCTAAGACCACACTTTTTTTTTTTTTCAAGTAAACTTTACACCCAACATGGGGCTTGAACTCACGACCCTGAAATCAAGAGTCGCCTGCTCCCGACTGAGCCAGCCAGGCTCCCTTAAGACCACATTTTTGAAGAGAAAAATCCACAAATTTAAGCTTAATGACTAAAAAAAGTTTTCCACTATTATTTCCTATTGTCTCAAGGAAACTGACAAACCTCCAACATTTAGCTAATGTGATACCATAACACCAGTAAGCTGATCTCTCTTAAGGGTGAACTCTGGTTATCTATCCCAACCAAAGATCCCCAGTGTAAGACCAAGTAAATGAAAATTACTTTAAGATGATACACTGCTCATTAAAACAATAAAGTTCTCTGCTAAGCACCATAGGAACATCCCAAAGGTTAGTAAGGCAGAACCCCTGTTCTTAAGGGACTTAACAATTTGGGACAATGATAAGACAAGCACAAAAATACAAGGATCTCATTAAGTGGAAAGGAGAAGAGGTGAAATTCTAGGGCAAGAGGTCCTCCAAGATATCCCCTATCATCTCCAGGGACGGTCAAAAGGCTGTTAACACTCTCTCTGCTACCTCAACAGAAACAGGTTCAAGCAATGAAAATGTATTGTCAAAGGTGACACTGATGACAATGTCTTGAAATCAGAATCCACTAGTTTGTGTGACTTTATTCAACAGCAACAAAACAGGTAAGCAGAATATTCTATGATTAGTAACTAAGGCTGATACATAGCATCTCTAATTCAGACTAACCCAGTCTGGAAAACAGTAGCTAGCCTAGAATGAATAATTTATTCTAAGCAAATTAAAAGAGACAGATTTTATGTTTTCTCCTACTTATTGCATATAAATTCTAAGTATTTGCAACCCACAGCAAACGATCTCCAGGACAGTTCTCTGCTCCATTTGGAGAATAAGGTACTCTCCTTTAGGTTGAGTTACTCCACTTGCTATTTTTAGAATATTCTGAGCTTCTCAGCCAGGGACCCACTTTCTCGAACGCTCTATTAACACTCTACCGTATCTGGGTTTCCTTCCAGTAGGACATTGATGGCTCTGTTGACATCTCCATTGCAGTCATGCAAAGCAATGACACATTCATCCTGGTTCTTGCCTGTGATATCAATCAACTGAAAGAAAAAGATCAGCAACCATCATGAACAAGCTTGCACTCTTCACAAAAGGAAACCAGGTGAGCAAGAGAAAGGGGAGACGATACCAACGGAGTCTGAAGGAACCCCAGGCCTAAAAAAGCAAAATATGCAGAATTTTGGTATTCTAGTTCAATAAGCAAAATATTACCACCTCTGATTAGGAATGGGGTCAAAAGTATTTATAAAACAATCAAACAATAAAGTATCTAATAGACGATCAAACCCAGAAGCACATAGGCTTCAGCATACCATGAATTTCTACAGTTCCTAGATGGCACAACACTCAAAGTCGCTAGAAAAATGGCATCAACAAAGTCATCCGATAAATAAGAAGTTAAAATTAAGATAAAACCTTTTCAAACAAGGTAGCTGTCCAAAGGGGGACGGTAAATCAGACAACAAAAGCATTTACTTACTGGCTTAACCTATTTTATTTCAGGTCATAATTCTTTTAATACCTGTAAGTACAAAGTACCCCGGTAGCGATCTATGACATTTAACTATGCTTTAATCCTGATGTCTTTCCCCATGGCTTATAGCAAATCAGCAACACACTCACTTGTTTCACCTTTTCCTCAAAGTCAGCATCATTATGGTCTGAAATCATCTGTGCAAGTCGAATTTGTTCCGCAGTGGCCTAGAAATTAAGACAAGTTCAAGAAAGCATGATCAAAAGACAACAGTTTAGAGAAATAAGATGGACCTATGTAGTCAATAATCCACCCCACCTCCCAGCCCAATTTCCTTCTCCTTGTTACAAATGACCAAGTAGTAAAACACTAACATCAATTAAGATGCCTAAATTTGCAAAATGACAAAAAAATAAACGCTGAAGCTATTAGTATTCCACTCTATGATCCCTAAAAAACCAGGGAGATTTCCACCAATGTTCACAGTTAAAGAAGCTCCCATTTTGGGATCAGAGCACCTCTTTGAAACATTTGTGCCTTAAGTAATTCACATTTATTTGCAAAGTCATGTGTAAACTCTGTTCCTGTTTCTGCAAGGACCAGTGCCATCCCCTTATCTCTAGGGCTGAGAATAACATAAGATTTAGTCTGAGGGAAATGCTACCTTAGAGATACAAAGCACAGACAAGACCCATTCTTTCCAAGTCTCATAATGCAGTATTAAACAACAAAAAGCAAGCAAAGTGCATCATAGCATATCTTTAACAGTCATCAGACCCTAAGTAAAAACAGCCAAGTACTAGAAAACAAGAATAAAAAACCCAAACCAAGAATCCAAAGCACAGAATGATGCTGCACTGGATGGAAACCAGTATCAACCAGCAATGCTACCAATAAATCCGTATCCCTTGGGTTCTTTACCTGTGGCCGCTGCTTGTGCTGTGTCTGGTTTTGGTTTTGAGGTTGTTCCCAGTTTCCCCGGGCTCGGTTAGTGCCCACCGACGTCATCATTTACAGTATATACAAATAACAGTATTTACAAGGTAGAATACTGAAAGATTTAAAAAAAATAGTAATTTAGATGTTAAATACAGGCAAAATATGTTTTCAAGCTCTTTTTCATCAGCATCTTCACCAAACACTTTCATTTTTTTAAAAGCAACAAACCAAGATAATTCATCTGTTCTTAAGACATATTTAGCTTGATAAATTCCTTAAGGAACAATGGCTGTTAATCCATTTCTGTAGAACAAGAAATACATAAAGCATGTGTTAAGTGATGGGTTTTTTTTTTTTTTTTAAGTCATGGGCACAGTTTGGTTACTAGTTCCCTATACACGAGCTTTGTGAAGTTTTGTTATCTTGATAGCAAGTAAAACAATGTTAATAATCAAAAGCCTTCTACACAGAAATATCTGAAGTCCCTTTGACAGAAGGAAAGATAATCAGCAAAACCTGGAAACAAAAGCCTTCCAGGAAGGGGATTAGTCTATACTCCAAACAAATAAAAACAATTTAAAATACTGTACTCAGTCTACCTATGAAAACAGTCCTACCTCCCTTACAACCAGTTTATATAAGTTGCATGCAACCTCCACCACTTGGGAAAGGAAAAGCTCAAGTCTAGCCTTTCTCCCTCAAGTTGTATCTCTCCTCATGCAGTGGGAGCTTCTATAACCTTCAACAAAACAAGTATTAGCCCCAGCGACTGCTCAGAATCTCAATTCCCTGGATAATTCCAACACTGTTTTTGCAGCAACTTCTGTTGGCCTCCTAGTCCACAGCTCCCAGGCACCAGAAATGCAAATACTCTTTACCACTCACCTTAATATATAGAGAATCCCAAATCTGTCCCATACCAAAAGCACCTAGCACAAAGTTTTATTTGGAAGAAAGGGCTTCTAGGATTATCATTTAATTAAAAAAAAAATTTTTTTTTTTTTAAAGAAGAGTTGGGATTTTTTTTTTAAGGTTTTATTTATTTGAGAGAGAGAGAGAGAGAAAGCACAAGCCAGGGGAGCGGCAGGCAGAGGGAGAGGGAGAAGCAGGCTCTCCGCTGAGCAGGGAGCCCAATGCGGGGCTCGATCCCAGGACCCTGAGATCATGACCCGAGTCCAAGGCAGATGCTTAACCAACTGAGACACACAAGTGCCCTTAGGATTATCATTTTAAACTTGAGACATTATTGCCAGCAATGGGACTTTGTTGTGTCTTTAAAGAGACAGAGAACAAGCAGGGCCTTCCCAAAACCAGAATGGTTTTTGTTATTAACAGTTCTAGCAAGCTAGGATTCTCCTGAACTTAAGTTCCCTCATTCATACTTTGCTTTATAACACAACCTCAGTGGCTGCATTTAGTAAACAAAGAAAATATCCACCATACGATGGAGCGCTCAAAATAAGACGTTACTCTGCACTGTTTTATTCCCTCCCAAAGAGGATAAGTTTATATTTTCTGCTCTACATGTAATTCTTTTCATTAATGAAACTTTATATGGGTAATGCTAGACTGCCCAAAAGACACTGATGAATTTGAGGGAGAGGTAGGTTGGGCTTCTAAAAAAATAGAGAAGGATTATTAGGGAAGTGAATTTCACTGGTTTTTCAGGTCACAAAGAAAGCTAACTTCCCTGAGGATAAATTCTTCACCAAGTTGGATCAATCGGCTGCATAGGTCTTTGTTTTTGATACAGTATTAAGAGTTTTACATTCTCTATCACCAAAATTTTTAAAGAAATCTCAGAGCTAATTCTTTAACCACTACCTCTTCTCCCTACACACATGCACATGTGCACACAAAAGCCTGTAAATATTTCTAGCTAGTACAGGATTATTTGCTACACAGTAGTCCATTTTCCCAGACTGGCATTATAGCCAAGTTTCAGCACTCATAAAAAAACAAGTATTCTTTAACCAGTACCCCTGGATTCAAATCAAAGAGAAAAATAAAAACTAGATGAAAACTATTATACTTAATAATCGGCTCTGAAATGAATTTCTAATGCGAATAAATGCGCCTGTAACTTACAAATATTGACTGCTTTCTACTTCACTTGTGATTTCAACTTACAAGCATAAGTAATACTACAAATATGAATTGCATGACTAGCAATGTGGATGACTACATATACTGTACCAGTGTAAATATATTAAAAAGTCATCTTGAAAGCCACATAATTACTGAGGAAAAATCCTGATCAGTCAGGCTGTTAACTTCCATTTCTTTCTTACAAGTGCTTTGAAATGTGTGACTAAGAAATTTTTACCACCTAGGTAGTAACAACACTGAGCGACAGGTCAAAAGTAAGTGATCTGGGACGGATCACCAGAGGGCACAAAATTAGTAGCCTTTTAGTAGCAAGCAGAGACACATACCTAGAGTTATCACAGTGGAGGGGAGAATCTTAAGTACTTTTCCTTAGAAAATAAAAATATTTACGGGAAACACATGAGAAGTACTGGGAGACCAAGGGAACAGTGCAGGAACAAATACTGGTTTCAACACAGGAGTGCCCTTGACCATCTTTTGAAAACCAGCTACTTGAAGAAATAGCCAGAGAAATTTTACGGAAAAAAATAAATAACAAGTATTTATTGAGTATCTACTATTTTAGGAAATACAAAAGCAGTATGACTTGGTTGCTGCCCTCAGGGAGCTTACAATCTAAGTTGAGAAACAATGCAGACACTCTGAAGCTGGACTGGGTAAGTAAGGCTTGGCAAGTAACAGAACAACTAATTCCCCTAGATGCTTTGTAGAAATGACCCCAGTACCCCCTTCTCCATATATTCGAGTCTAATTTTAAAAAAGAGTACTTGCCAGTTAGGACACATTTAGCAAAGAGGGGCTTCAAAAATCAGAAACAAAACAGTACATTTTAAGGTCTTTCATCATTAGTTCCGGGCCAGCAATACTTGCTGTTCACAACGGAAATAATCACTGGCACAGTCTACTCTTTTAAGGACAATGGTGTAGGATCTCAAAGCAGTTTTATCAACCCATACATAACTAACACGCTTTCGTCCTCCAGTAAGGCTGGTTGTCACTGACCCCCATCACCTCCCAGCAAGTCACATCACACATCCCCCAAGCAGGATATGGGCGGTGAAAGGTGGATGGAGAGGACACAAAAAAAGCCTTTCTCCATCTAATACTCAGGGACACTCAAAGGCGAAAACGGTAACAATGACAACAAAAAAGGCCTGTCACTGTGGTGCTTTTCCTTCCACAACATCCTACACCAGAGGTGGCTACATTTCAAGAACGTGGAGGAGCAGTCTCCTGTTTGTGACATCAGTTTGCAAAGCAATTTAGGGACTGTCCACAAAGTGAAGGGTAGGAAGAGATTCGCAATTCCTGCCCTATTACGAGAAGAGTGAACAAACACCCCAGGGCTCTCGTGACGTCCCTGAGGCGTAATACACCCTGCGGGGGTCTCCCCGTCCAGCTTCCCCAACAGCATCCCAACTGCCTGGGGTACCCGAAACTACAGCACGGACAACAGCAAGCCAACGACAGCAGCCGCGAACACATTCCCAAAGCCGGGGCGCTGCGAGAGAAGGAAGGGCAGCCAGAGGAGCTGACAAAGAGGCTGGAAACGGAGAGGGGACGCAAGCCCACGCGTGGAGGATGGGAGGCTCACCCCGCTGCGCGCCACCTCGGGAGCTCGCGGGGCCAATCGCCTCCTCACCTCCCACCCGGAACAAATTAATCCTCCGCACTCCAAACTGAGGGCCACATGGGGGAGTTTGGGGCAGCTCCACCCCACCGCCCTGCCCCCGCCCGCCACCCCGAAACCAGGCCGGATCCGCACCCGAGGAGGCCCGCAGCGGGCCGGGAAGGGAGGAGGCCCCTCGTCGTATTCACAGGCAGCGGCCAGGGCGCAGCGGGCCCTACCTCAGGCGGGGCCCAGGCCGCGCTCGCTCGCGCTCTTCCTCGCTCTCCCTGCTCGGGCTCTAGCCGCATGGCCCCCCCCTCCGGCTGCCCAAGCCCCGCCCCGGCCACGCTCCCAAATCGAGGCCCCGGCTCCGGCGCGGCCCACTAGGCCGCAAATCCAACCATAAACAAAACCCCCGGCGGCCGACTCGAGGGGGGGCGCCGGGCTCGCACGACCGGGAGGGGTGTCCAGTGGGGGGAACGCACGGGGCGGGGGGCCTACGGGGGGGCGCCCGGCGGGGTAGGGGAGAAGGGAGGGATGGGAAAGGGAGACCGCGGATTTAAAGGGGCCGCGGACAATACCCGGCCCCGCCGCGCTGCCGCTGCCGCCGCCGCCGCCGCCAACGCCGCTGCGCTCCCAACTTTACCTCAGTCTCCTCCACACTGACACCCCGGGCCGCGCCGCCCCTGTCACGTGACGTGAGGTTCCCTCCTCCCCACCCCCTCCCTCCTTTCCTCTCTCGCGCTCGCTCTCGCGCCTTCCCCCTCCCACTTGCCTGCCTGCGTCCCCCGGCACGTGACGCGAAAAGGGACGCGCACGCAAGCGTGCGCGCGCCACTCCGCCACGAGCCGCGGCGCTGAGGCTCCGCGCGTCCGCCCCGCCTCCGCCGCGTGACGCACGGGCGGCCTCCGCTTCCTGTTCCTGCGTCGTTCGGCGCCTCGGCGCGCGCAGCCCGCGGGGCCGGTGCGGGCCTGGGTCACGTGCTGGGGGTAGCGGGAAGGCGACGTTCTTCTTTCCTGGGTTCCCGTCCGCCATGTTTTCAGGCCGGGGCAGCCTGGGTCTCTCCTCGTGAGGAAATGGCCGGGGGGTTTCGGGGACCCCAGGCACCGGTGCCTCGGCGGAGCCCGGGCTGACGAGGCAGGGCGGCGGGTGACCCGCAGCAGTTGTGCGCGGGGTGGGGAGGCCATGGCGTCCGGCAGTAACTGGTTGTCCGGGGTGAATGTCGTGCTGGTGATGGCCTACGGGAGCCTGGTGAGGAGATCCCCCGCCCCCTCGTGCCGTCGCGTCTGACCCAGTAGAGGCCCTTGCCGCGGGCACTCCCCCGTCCTCAGCCTCCGCCACTCCCCTGCGCCTTTTCTGGGCCTGGACCCCTGGCTGCCCCAGGAGCACCGGGCCCTGCTCTGCCCCAGGCCGTACCCCGAAGCGCCCCTGGGAGCCACATCCGGGCGTGTAAAACGGAGGCGTGCCCTTTTTTTGAACTGTCTTTTCTATTAAGGATGCCTTCCTTCTCTCGTGTCTTTTGGACAGGTGTTTGTCCTGCTCTTTATTTTTGTGAAGAGGCAGATCATGCGCTTTGCCATGAAGTCCCGAAGGGGACCTCATGTCCCTGTGGGACACAATGCCCCCAAGGTAGGTCTCCGAGGCCCGCGGTGGGCCTGCTTCTCCTGCCCCGGCAGGGCCCGAAGCAGACGCCTGTCGCCTTTCGCGTGACCGGTGCCCACGTTGCCGCGTCCCGGCCCGTGCGCTCGCCTTAGCGGAGGGAGCGGGAAGGGTCGGTCGGGGCCCGGGTTCCCGCTCCCTGCTGCGGCGCAGCGGGCGCTTTCCCCGGGAACTTCAGGTTTTGCATCTGCGGAGCGCAGGACGTGGAGTAAAACGGCCCGCTCTGTGGTAAGAGCTGCGGGTTCCACGTTGTGTTTTCCGCTTAGGTTTTACTCTAGGATGGGGTTAGGGGTTCCTCAGCCCAGGTCAGTGAGAAGGGCTGCCTTTGCGGAACTTTGGATTGACGAGGGCCTCAGAAAGCGTTTAGTTGCACCCTTCGTGTGACGAACTGAAACCTAGGAGAAGGAAGGCGCTCGCTCCGGGACACGCAGACCGGGAATATCCGAGTGGTCTTTCTGTCCAAGCTTTCTCCTCAGGTAACGGTCTTCTTTTCTTGGCTTTTGAGTGTCTACCCTGCTCCCGCTCGCGCTCGCTCGCTCTCCCAAGTCTGTACATGCGGGAGCCCCGCGGGCGCGTATCGAGCTGCCGTTGCAGCGTTTCCGCCGCGTTGGACAGGCGTCTGAGACGAGCCCGTCTAAACCAGAAGTCTCGCCCCCCCACCCCACCCCCGGCTCCACCCTCTTGTGTGGCTGTCGGTGTGTGAGACGAGCCCGTCTAAACCAGAAGTCTCGCCCCCCCCACCCCCCCGGCTCCACCCTCTTGTGAGGCTGTCGGTGTGTGAGACGAGCCCGTCTAAACCAAAAGTCTCGCCCCCCCACCCCACCCCCGGCTCCACCCTCTTGTGTGGCTGTCGGTGTCTGAGACGAGCCCGTCTAAACCAGAAGTCTCGCCCCCCCCACCCCCCCGGCTCCACCCTCTTGTGTGGCTGTCGGTTGTGTGAGACGAGCCCGTCTAAACCAGAAGTCTCGCCCCCCCCACCCCCCCGGCTCCACCCTCTTGTGAGGCTGTCGGTGTCTGAGACGAGCCCGTCTAAACCAGAAGTCTCGCCCCCCCACCCCACCCCCCCGGCTCCACCCTCTTGTGTGGCTGTCGGTTGTGTGAGACGAGCCCGTCTAAACCAGAAGTCTCGCCCCCCCCCACCCCCCCGGCTCCACCCTCTTGTGAGGCTGTCGGTGTGTGAGACGAGCCCGTCTAAACCAAAAGTCTCGCCCCCCCCACCCCCCCGGCTCCACCCTCTTGTGTGGCTGTCGGTGTCTGAGACGAGCCCGTCTAAACCAGAAGTCTCGACCCCCCACCCCCCCGGCTCCACCCTCTTGTGAGGCTGTCGGTGTCTGAGACGAGCCCGTCTAAACCAGAAGTCTCGCCCCCCCACCCCCCCCCCCGGCTCCACCCTCTTGTGAGGCTGTCGGTTGTGTGAGACGAGCCCGTCTAAACCAGAAGTCTCGCCCCCCCACCCCGCTCCACCCTCTTGTGTGGCTGTCGGTGTCTGAGACGAGCCCGTCTAAACCAGAAGTCTCGCCCCCCCACCCCCACCCCGGCTCCACCCTCTCGTCCGTGATCCCAGGGTGCAGCTGGGATCCAGCTCCAGGGGTTGGATTTCCAACGGTTAAGGTGCGGTTACGCGGTCTGGAATGACCTTCCTCCAGTCTTCTCTTGGCTACAGCTGATTTGCTCTTTAGAGCTTAGCTCAAACGTTACTCTTCCGCGAAGAAGAATGTTTGTTATCTATTTTAAAGTAGGTGCTCTTTTTTATTTTCTCATAGTGTCCTGATATTTTTCTAGATACCGTTTCACTACAAATTTTCCTTTATGTCTGTCGATTTGCTTAATACGCAGTTTCCACTAGACTGTAAGCTTCAAGAACGCAGGCTCTGCGCCGGTTCTGTTTACCACAGTAAAGCCAGGGCCTACATGCAGTAGGTACCCGGTAATCTGCTACTGAGTGACAAACAGGCTAGTGGGAGAATGAGGGTACTTACACAGTTCTCTCAACTCCTAGACCAGTGTTCTGTCCTCACCAGGGCTGTTACTCCTCCTCCTTTTTTGTTCATGGAAAACCTTAAGGAAGGTGTTGTGGCCTAAAACCTCAGCAGAGCTGCTTCCACATTCCCTCAGTCCTCCAAATGCCACCTGCTCTCCATAAGAGGGACATAGGGTTGGCTTCCAGCACATCATGATCCAATCAAAACTTTGATTATTTAGGAGCTCTCTGGACTAGATGAGATAAGATTCCTTCTGCATTAAAAAGTTCTCTCATCTAAATTCTCATTTATTGCTGCTGGAAGTGCAAATGAGTAAAACTACTCTGGCAAATAATTGGGCATTATCTAGTAAGACTGCACATGTACCTAATCCATAGTGCAGCAGTTCCACTCTTAGCATGAAGAAATTAGTGTGTGCTGGTGTTGTACCAAAAGACGTGTATAAGAGTGTTCATTTCAGTGATTGTGATATTTCAAGAAGAAACTGTTGGTCCAGATGTCTACTTGAGAATATATAATGATATACTTGTGTTCTGGAATACTGTAAGGATTAAAAATAAGCTAAGCAACACAAATGAAACACTAAAGCATTTTTGAATGAAAAAGTCACATACTTGAGTGAATTTCGAAAACATGCTGAGTGAAAAAAAACAAAGCCATTCATAAAAAAGTATCTACCATTTTGTTCCATTCCATTTTTATGAAATTCTACAACAGGCAGAACTATATCAATAGAAAGTACATAATTGTTGCCTGGAGCAGGGAGGGAGAGGTTGACTGCAAAGGGATATGAAGAATATTTTGGGGTGATGGAAATGTTCTGTGTCTTGGTTGTAATGGTGGTTGACTGGGTGTATTCATTTGTCAGAACTCATCAGTCCACACAAATTGGATGCATTTTATCACATATAAGTTCAACCTATTGTAATAAAGTATTTAAGTTTTTTTTTTTTTAAGATTTTTTATTTATTTGACAGAGCGAGCACACAAGCAGGGGGAGCAGCAGAGGGAGCGAGAGAAGCAAGCTCTTCGCTGAGCAGGGATCCTGACGTAGATCTCTATCCCAGGACCTTGGGATCATGACCTGAGCTGATGGCAGATGCTTAACCGACTGAGTCACCCAGTCTTCCCAAGTATTTAACATTTTAAAAGACAAGTTGCAAAGGAATTTAAAACATACTTCTCCATTTGTGTAAAGGTCAAAACCAGGCAAAGCTAAACATCTTGTTTAGATTGATAATGTGTTAAAACAGTGAAGAAAAACAAGATTGTTGAACAAATTAAGATTGGGGTTTGCATTCAATCAGAGATAGGCACACAAGGCTTCACGGTCATTGGTAACGTTCTAGTTCATAAACAGGATAGTGGATATAGATGTTCATCTTAACGATTTTTATAATTAAAATGTATGTAACACGGATTCCATATATGATAATATTTCACAGTGGACGTTTCTAAAGAGTACCAAGAAGTGGCACCTGGTGGGCTCAGTCAGTTAAGCCTCTAACTCTTCATCTCAGCTCAGGTCTTAATCTCAGGGTCCTGAGTTCAAGCCCCACTTTGGGCCCCACATTGGCCTCCACGCTGGGTGTAGAGACTACTTACAAATAAAAAGTTATAAGAGGAAAATCTGGGGCTCTGGCAACCCTCTTAAGAGAGATGAACTTGGAACTGTTAACAATGGTCGCTTCTGGATAAGTGAGGGGTGGCTTTAGTACCTTTTTTGAATTTTACACCACGGATGTGAATTACCTACTTAAAAGATTTAACGTACTCTAGAAGAAAGCTTTTAGAAGTTCTGTGGTCTACCAGGTAGGGTAGTCGCCAAGCTATTATAAATCATATACAGGCCTCTTTACAGATTTTTAGAGTATGACTTCTGGTTGCTGTCCATTTTTTCTCTCTCTGGAAGTTCTTTATAACACCTAACAGATTTCAAACCCAGTTGAGTCAAATAATGTTGATGCTGTGGAACTTGAAGAAATTCTGGCGGGTTAAAAGATCTAGCTTAGAGATGTACAGTGTAGAGAAGTTTTTAGAGAACCTAATCCCATCCTTAAATTTTTTAGTCTTACCTGGCAATTTTATCAACCATACGAGCATTTTTTCTGCTGCTTTTGTCTTGGTTGTTCGCTTGATGTGCCCCATTTCCAGGTTGATAGAAAGCAAAGTATATAAAATAATTAAAAAATAATTAAAAAATAATTAAAAATTTTAAAAAAGTGCAGAGTATAGGATTAGTGATTGCATATTCTTTTCTCTGTGTGAACAGGACTTAAAAGAGGAGATTGATATCCGGCTATCCAGGGTTCAAGATATCAAGTATGAACCTCAGCTCCTTGCAGATGGTGATGCAAGACTGCTACAGCTAGAAACCCAGGGAAATCAGAGTACGTGGCATGCTCTTGGAGGATACTTCAGTGAGGAATCCCACAAGTTCAGAATTCCTTTGCTCTCCGAGCTATTAGCCTAGCTGCTGGCAAAACCTACACCTGTGCTTCCTCTGTTGCTGGGTATATGTCAGATGCGGGGAGGCAGTTTATTAGCTTGCTGAAGTTTGGAAAATCTGAGCGTTATGTCTACGACCAGTCTCTTTTTCAACAGATTGCTACAACTATCTGTACAGGATGAAAGCTCTGGATGCCATCCGTGCCTCTGGTAAGGGCTACTTGACAGGATATTCAGGATCCTGAAAGCTCACCTGGAGAAGAGGGAGGAACCCACTTGATATATATTAGAATTTGTCCTTTCTGTACATCTCTGGCTAGGAGGAATTACCTAGAGTTTTGAGAGTACTAGGTTATTTTCTCTAAGGAAATGATGGAGGCACATTATTTCTTCTTCAATGAGTGGATTTGTTCTTTAGACCTTTAGTTTCATTAACTGGATGGTGGTGATTTGTTTGTTTTTCCATAAAAGACAGGTGACATCTGCTTTTTCAGTAAGACCAAGATAAATGGTTCTTGAATTTTTTCTGTTCTGTGACCATTGTCAGGTATGCTTCATCTCTGCTAAAACATGGTTTATATTTCAGAGCCAGGATAAGTACGTAGGAGTGTAAATTGGACAGAGACACTATTGTTTACCATTGGTGTAGCTTATAGCTATGTTGCCACCACCAAATGACCACTCAGACACAGCTCTGTATCTGTGGTCTTCTTCATCTGTTAGAATTTCCCCCAGATTCATTCATTGGACCCATTTCTAAATTTGGAAGATAAACTAGAAATACTGGTAAATGGGAGAAGTGTTAACACTGTTACCTGTTATCTCCACAGAGATACCATTTCATGCTGAAGGCAGGCATCCCCGTTCCTTAATGGGCAAGAATTTCCGCTCTTACCTGCTAGATCTTCGGAACACTAGTACTCCTTTTAAGGGTGTGCGCAAGGCCCTCATTGATACCTTGCTGGATGGCTATGAGACAGCCCGCTATGGGACGGGGGTAAGCTGGATGGCCACTTTTTCCTTCCGGGAATTAAAGGGATACCCTAGCCTAAGGGACTCTCACCCTTCCTCTTTCCTCAGGTCTTTGGCCAGAGTGAGTACCTGCGCTACCAGGAGGCCCTGAGTGAGCTGGCCACTGTGTAAGTTTGAAGGGGAGTATGTTGGAGGGGCTGGTTGGAGAGTATGGTAGTGCTGCCCCCCCCCCCCCCCCCGCAAGATGCCCTTCATAAGCAGCGTTAACAAAATCACAGTGGCGAGCTGTCCCGTCCTGCCGTCCCTCACATCTGAAAGCATGTGCTGCTTCCCAAGCTTGCAGAGGGAGACACCTCCTACTTCTGTGCCCCCTCTTTTTTCTTTTTTTTTAAGTCCAGGTGAGTAAAATGTCAGAAGTGGCGTAACATTTATATCAAAGGGAATGAAGTTTTCAAGTATAAAGATTTCCTTCTCTTCCAAGGTTTCAGTGTCCTCCTTGTATGTCTTGGTTTGATAAAAGTAACAATTAAGTGCCATCCATTTTTATTAGCATTTATAGCATTAGGAACTGCACATGAGACTAAGGGCCTCACTGTAGTATTAGCTGTTGAGTGTCTGTTACTGGAATCCCGACTTTTGTCTGGCGTTGTTTTAAACGTGCACTATTAACATAGCTTCGTGGTGGTGTTTAAGCAAATGTTGAAAGGGTGGACGGGGGAGCACAAGTAGAATAAAAAGTTAGTTACTGGCCTTGAATCGCCTCTATTTTCTGCTGTGTTGAATATGGCTTTTTCTCAAAAGATAAGGGGTATGTCTGTCCTCTCTTATCTATGTCCTTAAAAATAAACTACTTTGGGGCGCCTGGGTGGCTCAGATGGTTAAGCGTCTGCCTTCGGCTCAGATCATGATCTCAGGGTCCTGGGATCGAGTCCCGCATCGGGCTCCCTGCTCCTTGGGAGCCTGCTTCTCCCTCTGCCTCTCTCTCTCTCTGTCTCTCATGAATAAATAAATAAATAAATTTAAATAAATAAATAAATAAATAAATAAATAAACTACTTTGTTCCAGAAACAAAAGGTCCAGTAAAAACGGCTTGGAATAGGAGTGAAAGTGAACAGGGGAGAGGATGAGAAGGGTGCTTAGTCTGGAAGTCACTTAGGGAGCCTGTTCAAAGTACAGTTCCTTTGAAAGACAAGTACTTTCTGGTTCTACTCATCTGGGGTCCCTAGAGTCACCAAATTCAGAAAGGAGATGGTGGGTGCCAGGGGCTGGAGGGTTAGGGTTTAATGGGGACAGAGCTTCAGTTTTGCAGCATGAAAAGAGCTCTGGAGATGGTGGGAATGTGAATGTACTTAACAGTGCTGGACTGTAAACATTTAAAAATGGCTGAGATGGTAAATCTTGTATGTATCTTCCCACAATTTTGTTAAACATTTAGTCCTTGGGGGGCACCTAGGTCGCTCAGGCAGGCTCAGTCAGCATCCGACTCTTGTTTTCAGTTTGGGTCATGATCTCGGGGTCATGAGATCGAGCCCCACGTTGGGCTTTGTGCTCAGCGGGGAGTGTGCTTGAGATTCTCTCCATCTTCCTCTGCCCTTCACCCATGTGTGTGCACGCGCTCTCGTTCTCTTTCTCTAAAATAAATCTTTTTTATTTTTTTTTTTAAGATTTTACTTAATTTGAGAGTGTGAGAGAGAGAGAGGGTACGTGCGCACAAGCAGGAGGGAGAGATACAGAGAGAGGGTGAAGCAGGCTCCCACTAAGCATGGAGCCTGATGAGAGGTTCAAACCCAGGACCCTGGGATCATGATCTGAGCTGAAGGCAGATGCTCAACTAACTGAGCCACCCAGGCATCCCTGCTTCGCCCTCTGCCTCTGCCTTTCCCCCTGCTTTTGTGTTTTCTCTCTCAAATAAGTAAAATCTTTTAAAAATAAATAAATAAATAATTCAGTCCTTGTGGGGCATCGGGCTAACTTAGTAGAGCACACAACTCTTAATCTTGGGGCCATGAGTTTTTTTTTTTAAGATTTATTTGAGGGGCGCCTGGGTGGCTCAGTCGTTAAGCATCTGCCTTCAGCTCAGGTCATGATCCCAGGGTCCTGGGATCAAGCCCCGCATCGGGCTCCCGGCTCCGCGGGAAGCCTGCTTCTCCTCCTCCTCCCAAATCTTTGGGCATAGAGCTTAACTTAAAAAATAAATAGTGGTGCCTGTGGCTGGCTCAGTTGGAAGAGCATGTGACTTTTTTTTTTTTTTAAGATTGGTTTATTTTAAAGAGAAAAACAGCATGAGTTGGGAGGGGCAGAGGGAGAAGGAGAGAGAATCTCAAGCGGACTCCAAGCTGAGCATGGAGTCCAAGGTGGGGCTCAGTCCCAGGACCCCGAGATCATGACCTGAACAGAAACCAAGTCAGACGCTCAACTGACTGTGCCACCCAGGTGCCCCAGGTGCCCCGAGTGCTTGACTCTTGATCTTGGGGTCATGAGTTCAAGTTCAAGCCCCACAGTGGGTGTAGAGATTACTTAAATGAACTTAAAAAAAATAAAATGGGGCGCCTGGGTGGCTCAGTTGGTTGAGCGACTGCCTTCGGCTCAGGTCATGATCCTGGAGTCCCTGGATCGAGTCCCGCGTCGGGCTCCCTGCTCGGCAGGGAGCCTGCTTCTGCCTCTGACCCTCCCCCCTCTCATGTGCTCTCTCTCTCTCTCATCCTCTCTGTCTCAAATAAATAAAATCTTTAAAAAATAATAATAATAATAAAATAAAAATTCACCCCTTGAATCAAAAACTAATGATGTATGGTGATTAACATAACATGATAAAATTTAAAAAGTCAGTCCTTGATTTCTGGTTTCTAGAAAGTTTCAGTGAGTCTAATGAAGAGGATAGGCTCTGAAATCTGACAGATTTACACCCCAACTCTGTCACTTAATAGCTTTGTGACCTCAGGCAAGGGGGCTATCAGTTTCCGAACCTGGAAAATAGGGATGTTACCACCATCTAGAGATACTGGGATATCAATATTTGATAAAACACCAAATTTAATGTCCTAACACGTCATAAGTACTCAATAGCTACTTCTCTATTTTTTGGTGTTCCGTTTTCAAGGGACTGTTTTTGGACTAGGAGTATATTAGTGACATACATTTAATTCAGCAGAATTAAAAGTTTTGTTTTCTTTTTTTTAAAGATTTTATTTATTTGACAGAGAGAGAGACACCGAGAGAGGGAACACAAGCAGGGGGAGTGGGAGAGGGAGAAGCAGGCTTCCCGCTGAACAGGGAGCCCGATGCGGGGCTCGATCCCAGGACCCTGGGATCATGACCTGAGCCGAAGGCAGACGCTCAACGACTGAGCCACCCAGGGGCCCCTAAAGTTTTCTTTATAGTGAGATGAAGAAAATGTTGAGCCAGAGTCAGGGACTCAGTGGGAAAATTGGTTTCTCTGCTACTTCTAAGCTATCAGATGGGGATTTAGTAACTAGTTTATAAGATAGAACAAGGAGAGGGATCATTGGTGGCTTTATAGAATGGATGAGCCTTGAATTGTATTCTTGTGTTAGTCCTCATTCTGTCCTTGAGCTGCCCTCTCTATTTTCCAGGGTCAAAGCACGAAGTGGGAGCTCTCAGAGACAGCACCAGTCGGCAGCCAAAGACCTAACCCAGTCTCCTGAAGTCTCACCAACAACCATCCAGGTGACATACCTCCCCTCCAGTCAGAAGAGTAAACGTGCCAAACACTTCCTTGAACTGAAGAGCTTTAAGGACAACTATAACACACTGGAAAGTACTCTGTGACGAGCTGATGGAAGCTGCCATGCTGCTGGTGGGGCCAGCGGCCTCAGGTCATCGGTTGATGGGTCCAGGTCAGCTGAAATGCCACGGTGTCCAGAGCTCTTAGGGTTCGTCCCTAGGAATCACTCTCCAGCTTGCTCTTAGAGCCCATTTCGGAGAATCAGGACTTTATTTTCCCTTGGGAACACTTTTTTTGGAGTTGAATTCAGATGTTTTTCTTAATGTTTCCATCAGTGCTTCCTTAAAAATCCTCACTTGGTTTTGATTGTAGTTCATCTGCCTCTTTTTTTCCCCCTTTTGCACTATAAATAATCCTAAGAGTGAGAATTGGGGTGGCAGGGCCTGGTGTCTTCCATGTCTACCCCTTTATACATAGATGAATGGGGACCATTTGGGTTTGAGACATCTTAGAGGTGATTGGTAGGACAGGCAGATGCGAGCTGGTGGGGAGGTCTAGTGAGGCCATGCATGCTACATGGAACAGCTTGCTGGTGCTCCACTTAATCCAGCGTGTGTGGAAACATAAACACAACTTTCCTGACGTGCAAGGATCTACCCTTAGGCTTTCTTTCCATACTGTCTTGAATAAATGGAAAAGGGAATGTTGGCATCTGACGTAATCCCATCCCCCCACACTTACTGGGGATGCTGTGGGACAGTGAAGAAATGTCAGATCAATGCACTGGTCTGACATTGTAGATTTAATAAAATGAACAATTAAAAAAAACATGATTCATTTCTTTATAGTTGCCTTTTTTTTTTAAGATTTATTTGAGGGGCGCCTGGGTGGCTCAATCATTGGGCGTCTGCCTTCAGCTCAGGTCATGGTCCCAGGGTCCTGGGATCAAGCCCCGCATCGGGCTCCCTGCTCCGTGGGAAGCCTGCTTCTCCTCCTCCTCCCACCTTCCCCCCCCCCAACTGCTTGTGTTCCCTCTCTCGCTGTGTCTCTCTCTGTAAAATAAATAAATAACATTAAAAAAAAAAACTTACTTGAGAGCGAACACACATGTGCACGAGCAGGGGGAGGGGCAGAGAGAGAAGCAGACTCCCCACTGAGCTCAGAGCCTGACATGGGGCTGGATCTCATGACCCTGAGATCATGACCTGAGCCGAAATCAAGAGTCAGATGCTTAACCAACTGAGCCACCCAGGCGCCCTGCAGTTGCCTTTTAATGAAGCAGGTGTAGGATATGTTCTTTGGACCTACGATCATACAGAGACCCCACAGAAGAAACCCTAAAATTGGGACTGTGGTCCTTGCTCCTAGAATTGCCTGCGTCACTAATAGAAGGCAGGAGAACCAGGATTCGCTTCAGGTCTCCAGGGCAACAGGCCAGGTGACCAATCAAGTTCTAGGTCCGGGGTTGTTGTTGGAGGTGAATGTGTTGCTATGACTACTGAATCCTGGGTGACCGACTGGACAGAAGGGAGAGCCTGCTTCTCCTCCTGAGCCCGCGTCCCACCAGCTTGTGGACATGTCTGTGGAAAAGACGACAAAAGTTGAAGAGGTGTGCAGAGCTGGAAGGGGGCTGGGTTGGCCAGAAGCAGACCGTTTCCTGAGGGGCCCATGATGTAACTGCTTGCAGCCCCTACCGGCATGTTTTCTTTGGTCCGCTCTGAAAGGAGTAGCACTCTTGCCCTCACTTCCCCTAGGAAGTGCCATTCCCTGTCAAGAAGAGAGGCCCACGGGAAAGGTGCTGGGGATGGGGTGCTGGACGTCAAGGCAGATGAGCAACTTGCTTTTCTTGCAGAGTTTTCCAAGGGTCCTGGGATTTAAGAAGATGGTTGACAGGTAATTTCTGCTTCTATCCCTTCCCTTACCCCTCAGCTTGACCTTGTCCTCCTCCCCCCTCCCCCCCAGCCACCACTCAGATACACTTCATCCTTGTCCTGGGCTCCTCGGGAAGGAAACGGGTGTGCGGGGGCAGGAAGCGGCCCTTTTCAGGGACAGCCTCCCAGTGCCCAGTAGGTCGTGCTACCCACACAGTGCTTTTATTGTCTCTCTCTTCCTGTTTGAAGGAAAATCAGATCAAGTTTTTGTTCTTTTATTTTTTAAGTAGAATGCAAGTATTTGTTGTATTAATCATGTGATAGGTATGCAGTAAGTATTTTTTGAGTGAGTGAATGAGAAGATGAGGCTGTATGTCTCTCCTTCACCTGGGAGCTTTTTTTATGTTACGTTAATCACCATACATTACTCACCTGGGAGCTTTTTAAAACACATGTGCTCGGGTCTTAACCCAGAAGATTCTGACTACGGTGGTCTGGGATCAGGTAGGATAAGGCTGTTTTTAAAGGTTTCACAGGTGGTTATACCGAGAGCCAGCAAGGATGTGAGGGAGCAACTGCATATAATTTTAGTGGGAGTCCAAATTGATGCAGCCTTTTTACAAATAAATTTGATAAAATCTATCAAAACTTAAGATCTCAAAATTCACACATCCTTGGAACTGGCAACTGTACGTCTAGTTTACCTTACATACATATACTCGGTGGAGCATGCAACTCTTGATCTCAGGGCTGTGTCTCTCTCTGTCAAATAAATAAATAAAATCTTTAAAAATAAAAAATGAAAAACAGAAAAAAAAAAATGACACCACAGGCTCAATGTTGGGTTAGAGGTTACTTAAAAAAAAAAAAAAAAATTAAAAAGTATAAGCTGTCTAGCTGGTTAAATTATGATACAAAAATACTAGGAAGCCTTTACACAGAATGAAGAAAATCTTTATGTGCTGGTAGGAAAAGTCCAAATTGTTAAGTGATAATATAAACATACGAATTCATGGTAAAAAAGTAATACTTGCTGGTATATGATAGAAAAATTTTCTGGAAATATACACAGGAAACATAACTTCGTTGAGAACTGGGGTTGAAGAACAAAGCTTTCACTTTTCATTTAGTATATATTTTTTAAGATTTTAGTTTTTTATTTTTGTTAACATTTTATTTATTTGAGGAAGGAGCAGAGGGAGAGAAAGAATTACCAGCAGGCTCCAAGCCCAGCCTAGAGCCCCACGTGGGGCTCAATCTCACAACCCTGAGATCAGGACCTGAGCTGAATTCAGGAGTCGGACACTTAATCGACTGAGCCACACAGGCACCCCAAAGATTTTTAAGTAATCTCTACACCCAGCATGGGGCTGGAACTCACAACCCCAACCAAGATCAAGAGTCACGTGCTCACCAACTGAGCCAGCCAGGTGCCCCTCTTTTTTTTTTAAACCCGGTGTATTTATTGAATAGATTTATCACAAGGGCTCAACCAGATACTTAATTTAAAAAAACAGAAACAGGGGCGCCTGGGTGGCTCAGTCGTTAAGTTTCTGCCTTCAGCTCAGATCATGATCCCAGGGTCCTGGGATCAAGCCCCACATCAGGCTCCCTGCTCCACGGGAAGCCTGCTTCTCCCTCTCCCACTCCCCCTGCTTGTGTTCCCTCTCTTGCTGTGTCTCTCTCTGTCAAATAAATAAATAAAATCTTTAAAAATAAATAAAAATAAAAAATGAAAAACAGAAACAAAAAAAAATGACACCACAGATTAAGAAACAAAATGCTAGACAGAAATGAAGGGAAGGACAGAACATCTAAGGAAGAAATAAAAAGACAACACAAGGAGAGAAGCTACACAAGGTTCTTGGCTGGAGACCTTCTTTGAGTAGGTTTCTTGCAATACATCTTAAAGGCTATGGGTTTTTCTAGAGCTTGATAACCAAAGGGCTTATCAATGTTGGTTTCTCCTAGCAGGCTCTTGGTGGACAGCGGGATGGTCCTGACATCACCCAGGGCAGACCCCTTGTCCTTCAGGATGTCCAGGCAGATGTTCCCCTGGGTGTCCACGCTGGGGTGGTAGCAGGGTATGAGGAACTTCACCGTGGGTGCATTGTAAGAGGAAGCACTGGGGAACTCAAGAGAACTTCTACCTCACGTCTTCATATACCTCGTCAGCTGCTCCATGGTGGTCCCCACCCGTTTGGAAAGGTCTGACTGAGGCAAGGCAGAATTCCTTTGTCCTCAGACCTCATGAGGGTCATCAGCTCCTGGTGTAGCCTCTTGCCCACCGGGCCTCACGTGGCACCCCCTACTGGGCTCAGCTCCTTTGCTGGCTGCAGCTGGGTCATGATTTGGGGAGGCCATCCAGGCAGTATGGGCAGGGAGACAGGAACTTGGAGAGGGCAACTGCAACTCTCATTTAGTGTATTTCTATATGGGTTAAATTTTCTATCATCTGTAAAAAAATACCTTTTTTTTTTTTTTTTTAATTTCAACAGGGCGGGGGGCACCTGGCAGGCTTAGTCAGTGAAGCATGTAACTCTTGATCTTGGGATTGTGTGTTTGACCCCACGTTGGGTGTAGAGATTACTTAAAAAAAATCTTTAAGGGCCACCTGGGTGGCTCAGTTGGTTAAGTATTGGACTCTTGGTTTTGGCTCAGGTTGAGATCTCGGGTCGTGATGATGAGGGAACAGAAGGCAAGCTGAGGACAAAGTACCCTCCCAGGCGGGATCTGTGCGACATTCCTCTGAAGCTAAGGGAAGGAAAAACAAATGGTTAACTTATAGAGATCACAGTCCTGGAGAACAGGAGTCTCCCTCAGTTTATAAATGCCTTAGTGATTTACAAGAAAAAAGCATTCTTATCAATAACCTAATTTCCTAGGGGCGCCTGGGTGGCTCAGCCATTAAGCATCTGCCTTTGGCTCAGGTCATGGTCCCAGGGTCCTGGGATCGAGCCCTGCATCGGGCTCCCTGCTCAGCGGGGAGCCTGCTTCTCCCTCTCCCTCTGCCTCTCCCCCTGCTCGTGCTCTCTCTGTCAAATAAATAAATAAAATCTTTAAAAAAAAAATAATAATAATAATAACCTAACTTCCAGAGGGAAACTCCCAACTGTCTTAACGTTAATGCCTTGCTAGAGGGAAAAACAACCTTAACTTGACAATGACAAGGCCTCCGGTACCTTGTAGGTCCTCTTTAGCAGATGAACGTTCTTTTGAAAACCTCCCTTTTTCTTACCTCCCCCAACTCCCAAGTATATAATCAGTCACTCCTCACAACAGGGCAGTAGCCCTTTCTGCCCACGGGTCCTGTCCCCGAGCTTTAATAAAACCACCATTTTGCACCAAAGACGTCTCAAGAATTCTTTCTTGGCCGTTGGTTCCAGACCTCACCAACATTCCAAAACCACGTCAGTGAGATGGAGCGAGCCCTGCATCAGGCGCACTCCGTGTGGAGTCTGCTTAAGATTCTCTCTCTCCTGCTCCCTCTGCCCCTCTCCCCCTAAAAAAATAAAAAATAAAATGCTTTAAGTTTCAACAGGGCTTACCTGTGTGTGTGTGTGAGAAAGAAATGCAGATTCCTCTTAATGTGTTAGGGGCACCTAGGCGGCTCAGTCGATTGAGTGGCTGACTTTTGATTTCGGCTCTGGTCATGATCTCCTGGTCCTGGGATCAAGTCCCAAATCGGGCTCTGTGCTGGGGTCTGCTTGGAGTCTGCTTCTCCCTCTCCCTCTGTTCCTCCCCCTCCTCTCTCTCTAAAATAAAGTCTTTAAAAAAAAAAAAAGCAACCTTGGGGTGCCTGGCTGGCTCAGTTGGTGGAGCGTGTACCTCTTGATCTCAGGGTTGTGGGTTTGAGCCCCACACTGGGTGTAAAGTTTGCTTAAAAAATAAAGTCTAGGGGTGCCTGGTGGCTCAGTCAGTTGGGCGTCTGCCTTCGGCTCAGGTCATGATCCCAGGGTCCTGGGATCGAGTCCGGCATCGGGCTCCCTGCTTGGCGGGAAGCCTGCTTCTCCCTTTCCCTCTGCCTGCCACTCCCCCTGCTTGTGCTCTCTCTGTCTCTGTCAAATAAATAAATAAATAATCTTTTTAAAAAATTTTTTAAAAGTCTAAAAAACAAAACAAAACCTAGCAAATGGTTCCAGAATATGTCTAGCTAAGGTTGAGAATCGTGGTATAACAGAAGGTATTAATTCTTAGACTGGATTTGATACCCGTGTCTGCCATTAAGTGACCTTGGGCAACTCAGCTGCACTTTGTTTCCTTGTGGTACAATGCAGAAACTGGTATCTATGACACATGGCTATTATGATGATTAAAGGGCCTGCATATTCAACATATCCTAGGTTCTAAGCTGGTTCTAGTTACCCTTTCAGGGAGTTTGCCATCTTCTGACATTGGCATGAGGTTCTGGGCCTCTCCGATGGGGTTTGGGTCTCCATTCCTAACTGACCCGTCCAGCTCCTACCTGTGTACCTGGGGCAGGTGGCGAAATTCACGCGCTCACTCTCTGTGGCAGACGACACTAAGCCAGAGGAGAAACCTGTATGCTGCCCTAAGGATGCAGGACACCATGGGACAGGAGTTGGCACTGGCACGTAAGCAGCTACTGATGGTGAGTTCTAGCAAGGGTGACCTGAAGCCTCATCCACTACTATCCTGTGCTGAAGCCCACTGGATTCCCAAACTTAATTGCTGCCATTACTTGCCCACCTTCTCTGCATTATACCAGAGCAGAAGCTTTTTATTTTTATTTTTTAAGATTTTTTGTTTATTTATTTGACAGAGAGCTAGTGAGAGCAGGAGCAGAAGCAGGGGCAGAGGGAGAGGGAGAAGCAGGCTTCCTGCTGAGCGGGGAGCCCGATGCGGGGCTTGATCCCAGGACCCCGGGATCATGACCTGAGCTGAAGGCAGATGCTTAACTGACTGAGCCACCCAGGCGCCCCAGAGCAGAAGCTTTTTTCATTAAATGGCTCTTTGTGTTCAGCTGCAGGTGGCATATTCTCGAGTCCCAGAGTGCAGACTAGTCCTTGATCCCCTCATCTCAGCATCCAGCCCCAGCCCCTTTCTCCCAGGACTCCCACTTCATGGTGGTCTCAGCAATTATTTGCTGAACATAGGGCTTCATCTATGGAGAAAAAAATGGGGCGGCATCCCCCTCCCACCCCTGCAGGTGCAGCCTCTATGCTTCTGCCTAGCGTTCTGTCACAGCTAAGTCCAAATCCAAGAGGACACAGCTGGAAAGCCACCAGGGGGAGAACGAGAACGAGGGCAAGCAGAAGGCAAACCTCATACTCTGTTCTGTCCTCCCCACCAGGTCCGGCAAGCGGCCCTGCACCAGCTGTTGGAAAAGGAGCATCGGCAGCACCAGCAGGAACTAAATCAGATGGGCAAAGCTTTTTATGTGGAGAGACTCTGATGGAATCTGAAACAAACAAAGATGGCTCTTAAAGGCTCAAATGTAGACATATGGCTCATTCTTCAGTCCTAAATCTTGACTTCTTTGAACCGTGTTTATTCATAGCCATAATCTTAAAACAGCTTCCTGGGTTTTACTCACCACCTCTTAGATCTCTCTTCCTCTGGTCTTTTCTGAATAGCTCTGAGTGTGGCTCAGAGAACCATGTGCTTGGGTGTCAGGAGGCCTGGAGTTCAGGGTTTGGGTCAGCCAGTTATGAGACCCAGGACAGGTCTCTCTTCTCTGGACCCGAATTCGTACCCTTCCCACCTCTGCAAATTGACAGGGTTCCAAACTGAAGTGCCACGGAGGCAAGGCAGGTGAGATAGCGGGTCTAAGAGAGTGAGGAGCACTGAGATTTATGGGGAACTGTTAAGAGCATGTTAAATCTAACATGCGTTCAGATTCTGAAGAATTCTAAAAAGTACTGATTGATCACATATGTCTATAGTCCACAGAGAACCTTACTTACGAAGATCCACTTTCCATAAAATGAGATCCCAAGCCCGAGAGATCCCTGTTGTGGAGCCAGGAACGGGTGCGGTGCGGGGACACCACCAGGCTGACTTCCCGGTTTCTTCCCCTGCTGTCTGTATCCTCATTGGCCACGCGTCCTCTCCACACTGATCTTGCCCGGCCCTCCACTCCAGGCGGTCGGTGCACTGCACAGCTCACATCTCCCCTCCCCCACCCCCACCCCGAGTCTGGCCCCACCCTCCAGTGTGCATTCCTCTGATGTCAGAGCCCTCTCCTTTTCTCCCTCCACATCCCACTGATGGACACAAAGAAGCAGCAGGTATAGAGAAGGGTATGGGTTTTGGAGTCAGGTGTGGATTCAAAGTCCTGCTTCATCCCTTAATTGTCACCTTGTGTAAGTTACTTCTCTGAACCTGTTTCCTTTTTTGAAAGTGGGGAAAATAATACCCATCTCACAGGATCATTATGAGAATTAAATAAAATAAGGTATGTAGAGAGCAGGCCTAGTGCTTGAGGAACAGCAGGTATCCTCCCTTTCCCCTCTCAGATTTCCCTGTGACCCAGGCCCTTCTCAGGCCCCTCGCCAGCCCCCGGCCACCCCCTATGCAGCCGAGATATCACTCCATCCCACGCCTGCCTTTCTGCCCTGTGCATCCATTCGTTGTCCAGCTTCCACCAGCCCCACTTCCCAAGAGTCTTTAGTCAATGACTCACAGGTTCCTGCACCCAACAAGACATGGGGCTCATGGGCTGGTTGGGGGAGGCAGGCGTGGGCACGGAAGGAAGGTGAGGGGCACCTGGGTGGCTCAGTCGGTTGAGTGTCGGACTCCTGATTTCAGCTCAGGTCATGATCTCAGGGTTGTGAGATCCAGCCCCATGTCCTCAGCAGGGAGTCTGCTCGGAATTCTCTCCTTCTGCCCCTCCCCCTCCCCTCTACTCTGTAGAAAGAGAGGAAGGAAGGAAGGAAAGGAGGGAGGGAGGGAGGGAGGGAGGGAGAGAGGGAGGGAGGGAGGGAGGGAGGAAGGAAGGAAGGAAGGAAGGAAGGAAGGAAGGAAGGAAGGAAGGAAGGAAGGAAGGAAGGAAGGAAGGAAGGAAGGACGGGGTGGTGACCATGTTATAAGGGACAGAAGCAGGTGCACGCGGCCTGGGTCTGACCCCCAGCCTGAGGCTGGGTCACCAACTCAGCCTGTCCCTCCCCGCGACCACCTCTCTCCACGTCTGTCATCCACCTGCGGCCACATCCCAACCAGCTCTGCTGCTCCCACTGCCCAGGAGAGCCTGGCCTCCGGAGAAACAGCAGATCTGGGTTTGAATCCTGCCTCTGTCACTTACTGCGTGAGTGGCTTGGGGCAAGCTACCTTAACTTTCTGGGTCACAGTTCCTTGTTTATAAAATGGAGATGATGCCTCCCCTCACTGGGGATTAAATAAAGCACTCTGCAGAAAGGTGGCACATAATGTCCAATACCATAATGATATTTTCCTGCCCTGGGATACTTCTTTCCCTCTTTATTTCCCCTCCGTTACCTGGCTGCTCCCACCCACCACCACACTCCCTCAGCAACTTCTTCATTCCTCTTTCCTCTGTTCACTGGAACCCACAGGACACCCCACCCCCTCTGCCTTGATCCCTGACCTTGGCCTCTCTCCCCAGGGCTTGTCAGTGCCAGGCTGGCTCCCGTATTGGCAGGCTGGCCCCTCGGGAGCCCATCTCGTCTGATCCCCTCTGCCTGCTCTGTCTGCTCTCATCACATCAGCTGAGTGTTTCAGCCCGTCATACCCATCCATTCCCTTCTTCCTCTATGGTGCTGCCCTACCCATCTCCTCTGGCTCAGAGGGGCTCAGCCTTGTTTGAAATGGCTACACAGAAGGCATTCCAGCAGAGCTAGAAAGCGTTTATAAGATGCCATCGATGTTTCTGCCTAGTTATGCCCTGAAGTCAAGGTCTGCTTCTAAGAAAGCCTTTCCTCTTGTACATCAATAATATTCCCAGTCTCTGCCTCATCCTTTCAACTCCTGCTCATTGTTTCCCAGCCTCTGGTTTGCCAGGGTAGTCAAGGTTCCCAGAGAAGGGAACTAAATGTGGGGGATAAGGGTAAGAAAGATGGTCACAAAAGCAAAACTTACACACACACCCCCAGTAGGAGCCATGAAGTAGCAAGGACATAAGACAACAGCCCTTGGGGCTTGGACACCCTTTTGTCAGCCTTCCCCTGGAAGGCAGGGGCCACACAACAGGAACTGACTAGGGCTTTGGACAAACTATTGATCTAGATCAAGGGCACTGTGGGGTTGGTATATGTGTTGCAGGGGGGCGGGAATCCGGACTAATGGGAACAAGGACACATGGAACAAGCCTGGGGCTGAAGCCGAGCATCCTCCTCCCACCCCTGCACTTGTACCCAAGCCCCCTACCCACCCGGTGAGGCTATAACTTGGGCTCTTTTCTGCCGCAGTGGAGAGAAGCATCTGCCTGCCACATGACATTCAACAGACCTAATCCTCTTCAGAAGAAAAATCCCCCAGAAAGGAACCAGGCTGGACCCCTGTGAGGGAAGACCCTTAGAGAAGCCAGGCCAGGAGTTCTCAGTGTAAAAAGCCCCAGAAGAGAAGAGCCCTAAGGACTGCCGGCTGCTTCCTGGCAGAGGGGCTCCAGAAGACATCCAAGGGTGACTTTAAGGATGCCTGGAAGACATGGGGAGAAGGTGAGAAGGAACAAGATGATGGGAGGAAGCAGCCAAGCACTCTGGAAGTTTCTCATGGCTACTTCTCTGTAATACTTAAGGGCAGGAGGAGTCCAGGAGGGTGTCAGCTGAAAGGCTCTCAGCGGTCTACTGGGGGTGATCTGGAAGGTTAGGAGTTCTGTTAGAAAGGTAAAGCAGGATGTGCAAACCCCCTGTCCCCCACCCCCGGAAAGCCTCAGGGCATGGGAAGGAGGTTGAGAAGAGCAGGTGGCTGGGCTGGCTCTCAGCACTGTGGTTGTGACATCAGGGGAGAAGCTCTGTGTGGGAGCCCTTGGAAAGGATAGGTGCCCGGATGTGGAGCCCTGCCAGATATGCTTCCTGGTTCAGCCGAACGTGATCCAGCAAAGGCCAGGCACCGGTAGGAGAGAAGCTGATACAGGGACAGCACGGACGGCACCGTCATGGGAGGTGAAGAGCAGGGGTCACTGTCCTTCCCCAAGGAGATGGCTTGCCATCTAGCCATGCTTGGTGGCTGGAGGGGAGGAAGGCAGATGACCACTGAGGCTCTCCTGCCTGCTTCTGTGTGATATGTTTGATATTGGGTTGTTGAATTAGGAACCAACTAAATATCGAACATATTCTTACAGCAGTGGGCGATTTGGCATCAACTCTGGGGCTCTGGGGCTCCTTTACTGAAACTCCTCTCTCCAGGACCCCTTTGGAAAGGCAGTGGTGGCAACCTTCGTGGATTTCAGTCTTAAGCTGGAGAGCTGGTGTGGGAGCGGGAGAGCTGGAATTTGAGTATCGTATCTCCCTGTATCTTTCCCTTATAGTGGAAGGGATGTATCTCTGATCTTCTGTCCTTGTACTTTTTTCCCGCCTTATCAACACTCCCCCCACCCTTATTAACTACTGACTCCTGTCCCCGGGATCTCCTTGTTCACTTGTCCTGCAGTGAGGGCCTTCGGTTTCTCTGCTTTCCTTCAAGGGTCAACTGATGGTCTCTCTGCCCATCTACCTCTAGTGACTGGAAGCTCTCAAGGGTGGACTCCAGTTTTGCCCTCTGTCCTGGTGGGTGTCTCAGTTACCCCACTGCTGGGGCTTAGTACCACAGGAGCTGTCTATCCTTGACGTAATGACTAATTAGAGCTCTTTGAATTCTTCTCCGATAGCGCTGGTCACCTTGAACAGTGCCCACCTCCCCCCTGGCATGTTCTCAGATTGTATGGTGCTGGTGCACTGTGGTCAACCACCACCTGTCAGTAACGGGCTCCGAGTGGAGGAAGGTCATGGCCTGGAAAGAAGCCAGGGAGAACAGAGATGGTAACGAAGATGCGTGCGATGCATGCGTGGCAGTAGGTTGGGTGGGGGTAAGGAGGCGCAGAGAGCAAGAACAGTGGACAGTGGTGCAGAGCGTGGTTGGTGTGGGCATGAAAGTTCCACTTAAAGATCACTGTGGGCAAACGGAAGGTATGATCCTACCCAGATTACTCTGACCCTCCCTGCTTCTCTCCCCGACCCCACTTAAAGTTCTGGGAGGGCCTTCCAGATACCAACCCTCTCCGCTTACTCCATCCCTGTGGCTCTAAACGGGGAGGAATGATGTCTCCCTGCCAGTTAGAGACTCTCGAAATAGCACAGTAATTCGATCGGGGGATCTGGGGGAATTGTTAAGGATCATGAGTGACCTCCCTCTTCACTGTTGCTCAAGCTCCCTGAATACTGGGAATCAAAAGGTAAAACTCAACCAGTGGAATCTGACCAGCATCCAACACAGGCAGGGTGAGGGCAATGGGGAAAAACAAGGGTAACTAGGACGCTCTGGGTGAGAACCACCTATCTGGAGTTGCCAAAGCACCCTTCTCTATTTCAGTGTTCTCCCCCTCCCCTTGCCTTGCTCTTTTAAAGCACCCACAGAGCTGCCCCGAGAGTGGAAAGTTTCATGGTCAGGAAGAACCTCTACCCTCCCCCACTTTCCATTGTCTAAAATCAGCCTCAGCTGTTCCCTAATTTTTCTTTGCTGGTGATGTCAGTCCATCAGAGTGTCTCACCCTGTGCTCCCCCAGGGAGAACAATAATGAGATGGAAGGAGCTGGAAAGACCATATTAGGAGCAAGAGGTGGAGCCATGAGCAGAGATATAGGCTTAAGTCTAGGGGACTCCTAGTCATTCAGGCAGCAGCCCCTCCTCTCCTGCCCTAGCCTCCACTTCTCCAGTGTTCACAGGTCGGCTCACCAACAGCCACTGCTCATGATGGAGGCCATCAAGAAAAAGATGCAGATGCTGAAGTTGGACAAGGAGAATGCCCTGGACCGAGCAGAGCAAGCCGAAGCTGAGCAGAAGCAGGCAGAAGAGAGGAGCAAGCAGGTAGGTCCTGGCATCGGTTTCTCTTACCTGCTGGTGAGCAAGACTGTGAGATGGAGGAGAGTTCTCATGGCAAAGGCAGTGACCGCCAGTACCAGCTTGTTCGTTGGGTGGGAGGGACCCTCTTCTTTCTAGCCGCACTGGATAGACAGAGGACATCTAGGGTATTTGCCTCAGGCTGCCTGCATGACCTTGGGAAAACCAGTAGCCTCCTCTGAGCCATGGTGTATCTGCTGGATCTAAACGGGGGTGGGTCATGTTTTGGGAGGACCAGAGTTCTAGAGGAAAAGGTGGGAACTTGGCAGGTAGCATCTCTTTTCCCTTAAATTTTTTTTTAAGATCGTATTTTTAAGTAATCTCTACATCCAACGTGGGGCTCGAACTTACAACCCTGACATCAAGAGTCACATGCTCTACTGACTGAGCCAGCCTTAACTGGAGTTCCAGGCATCCACTCCCTAGGATATTTCCCATCCCAGGGTCTTAGATGAAAATCCAGCATGGCTTGGTCATCTTAGGGTCAGAGATCCCAGGGTCACACATCACGGCCTAACTCCTGGGGCGGTTGGCTGGAAGTGGCTGGGGAGAAAGTATGTCTCTTCAGGAATGGTTAACATCGAGGCTGGACTCAGGTCGGTCAGGGCTCGGGAGCCCAGGGTCTGAGCCAGCACCATTGTGTGTATGTCTTGTGTGCCCTTTGGGGCTCTGGTAGCTGGAAGATGAGCTGGCAGCCATGCAGAAGAAGCTGAAAGGGACGGAGGATGAGCTGGACAAGTATTCTGAAGCTCTGAAGGATGCCCAGGAGAAACTGGAGCTGGCAGAGAAGAAGGCTGCTGACGTGAGTATTAGAGAGATGGAAGGGGTTTAACCCACACAGGCAGAGCGCCACGTTCATATGACTAAATTCCAAACACACACGCGGACACATACATACCGGTGGGTTCACAGGGCGTCGACACGCTCACATACATTTCTGTGTATCATCGCACGCTGACACACTCTTGTAATGGCACACACATTTGTTCTTAAGCACATGGAGAAGTCTCGTGTTTGTCTCTCCCTCAACCCAGGAATTTAATATGTTTCTCAGGACCCGAACAAAGGGAGAGGACTCCAGGTCCAGACTGCTATCACTTTTCCCACCTCCTCCCCCGTGCCACATTCTTAGCTTTTGTGTCCAAGACTTGGCACGTAGATATGTGTATTAATAGGGAAACTCTCATCTCTCCACTGCCCTGCAGAGCCAGCTAGATTTCACAATGGGACAAAAGAGGTCACATTGACCCTGGCCCTATATGGGTTTATTTATCAGGGCCAATGTGGGCGTCTGCCCTTATGCCACGGAGATGCCAGAGCAAGCATTGCTCATAGGGCAGCAGAGAGGATCTCTGATAGACTATAATAGAAGCAAGAAGGAATCCTATGGGGGAAAAGTGTCACCACCAAACCTTACTCTGTGGCATTGATTCAATTGCTCAGCTTCTCTAGGGTTAGGGTTGAATTATCCCATTTGAACAGGAAATAAAATTCTTTTTTCCACTTCATGTTTGTCCTGTCACCACCTACTTTCCTTTATCTTCAAACTTGAAACTTAGCACAATGATTAAATGAGAGGCTACAAAGGAAAGATGTTGGGAAGAAAAGTGACAGAACAGCAACAAAAGAATGTCCTGGTATCGATGGAAATATAGTCAGTTCTTAGCACTAATAGGAAAATAGGAGCACGTCTTTTTAAAAATTATTTTAAGTAGACTCCACACCCAACGTGAGGCTTGAATTCACGACCCTGAGATTAAGAGTTTTATGCTCCACCAGCTGAGCCAGCTGGGTGCTCCCAAGGAACACATATTTTTTTTTTAAAGATTTTATTTATTTATTTGAGACAGAGAGAATGAGAGAGAGAGAGCACATGAGAGGGGGGAGGGTCAGAGGGAGAAGCAGGCTCCCCGCCGAGCAGGGAGCCCGATGAGGGACTCGATCCAGGGACTCCAGGATCATGACCTGAGCTGAAGGCAGTTGCCTAACCAACTGAGCCACCCAGGCGCCCCAAGTAGCACATATTTTTTAAAATCATGTTTGGTTTTGGAAAATAGCTGGAGAGACAAAGTGGGCCATTCACAAGTGTTTCCAGATCCTCGCATTTGGCCTCTTTGCTATTAGGTCTCTCATCTCTTTGGCTTTTTTCCACTTTCAGTGGCCAGGGAACATGGTGAGAGTTGTTGAATGTATCATACCAGAGGTCAGAGATAAAGCAGATCATATACATTATACATATTCATAGTTTCCAAAAGTTTAGGTCCCTGCAAACTCTTAGTTCTCCCTTCTTGGAAAACTGCAGTGAACACACGTTGCCTCCAGAGCTTTGGGCAAACGCTCGATGGCCTGCTGGAATTGGCTGGCCAGGTTCCAGGTGTACATGGACAGATCTCTCTGGCTCCAGTAGACGGGTATAGGGGAGGAGTTCTCTCAAGTTTTCTCGGGGCAAGAGTTTTCTCTCCGGGAGAGTATGCAGGCTAAAACAGCTAGTATGTGGGCTGGAGGAGGTATGTCCAGGACCAATGAAAACAACAAAGTCTAACCTTAGATCTTGGGAGAGAGTAACACAGAGGCTCTAGATAATACCTGTTTTATTTATTTATTTATTTTATTTTTAAAAAGATTTTATTTATTTATTTGACAGAGAGAGACACAGTGAGAGAGGGAACACAAGCAGGGGGGGTGGGAGAGGGAGAAGCAGGCTCCCCGCTGAGCAGGGAGCCTGACGTGCGGCTCGATCCCAGGGCCCTGGGATCATGACTCGAGCCGATGGCAGACGCTTAACAGTTAAGCCACCCAGGCGCCCCAATACCTCAGTTTTATTCGGGAGATAAGGGAATTTCCTGAGGATGAATTCTATCTGTCCTAAGCTGTTGCACACATACTTAAAACACACTGTCATTCCCCACCTAGACAGGGTGGACTCGGTATATTCACTTGAAAGAAGTTTCTCCTATTTCTGTAGGAACCCACCAAAACCCATTTCAATATATAATATGTGGGTAGAAAAACTCATTTAACTTCTCTCCCCCTGTTAGCTTTCCTTACAAGTCAGTTAAGTGCCCTCAGAGGTGTGCTAGAGAACAAGAAATGGGAGGGGAGGGCTCTGAGCAGGAGGCAAAAATCCCATAGGCAGGGTTAAGGTGGAAGCAGGAAGAAAGCTTTCTTTCCTCAAAGCTGGGGTTAGCAAACTTCCACTTGTAAGGTAAATCCTGTCACAGCCTAGTTTTGTACAGTTTTATTGGAACAACACCATACGCATTCACTTACATATCATCTCTTGTCTTTCTCCCTACATCGGAGTGGTCACCATACCCTGTGGTCTGCAAAGCCAGAAAAATGTACTGTCTGGCCTTTCACAGAAAATGTTTTTTCTTTAATGATTTCTGCCTCAAAGGATCAAAGAAGGAAAGTGAAGTGTTTATAGGAATTGGGAAAAGTGCTGAATAAGGAGGAGACAACAAAGTTTAAAGTCGAGAGCAAGGGTCAGAGTCATCAGCAACATGATATATGCATTTTGAGGGGAAGGGCACTCTGTCCAATACAATGTCCAAGAAGTTCACAGCTCAGCTTCCACCTTTGAGATGAACAAACAGAGCATATTACTTTGATGCAAAGGGAAGAGAGGAGGAGGGAGAGTCGGTAAGTGCATGTTTACACAGGGAATTCTGGTTATCTGAGAAGCTTTTCTGGAAAGCACAGGATTTGCTGGATTGCTTGAACAAAGGAAAGGCAAGAGTATGGCAAGGTCAGTCCAAACTTTGGTTTTTCCTCCCTGAATTTGTCTGAGGTCCTTTTTTAAAAGAATTGCAACAAAATATCTGTGTAACATTCGCCATTTTAACCATTTTTTAAATTAATTAATTAATTTATTTATTTGAGACAGAGAGAATGAGAGACAGAGAGCACGAGAAGGAGGAGGGTCAGAGGGAGAAGCAGACTCCCTGCCGAGCAGGGAGCCTGATGTGGGACTCGATCCCGGGACTCCAGGATCATGACCTGAGCCGAAGGCAGTCGCCCAACCAACTGAGCCACCCAGGCACCCCATTTTAACCATTTTTAAGTGTACAGTTCAGGGGCAGTAAGAACATGCACAGTGTTGTACAATGATGTCTAGGGTCCTCTCAATCCGAGGTGAAGTCAGAAGCTAATTAGGGTAAAACAAGGCAAAAGAGGAGTGCAATGGTTAGAACACAGTCATACCAGACGTGGAAGGGCTGGGAGATGGGAGTCAGGGATGGACATATGCACCTGCTGATATATTGTTGTATTGTTGGTCACCAGGAAAACAAGAGCACTGGGCCCCTTGCTGCCCATCCATCATGCCTTTAAAGGGCATCAGGAGTCAATCCACCTGTTTCCCTGGATCAAGAGAAGATTATCTGTTCACATCTACCAGCCTGAGGAATGCAGGGGTGCTCTCAGCAGCCTTGGGTTTGCCTAAGATAAGGTCTCATGCAGATTCACTAGGACAAAGGGAGGTAAATAGTGCCCCCTGCTGATCTGCACCCAGATGACAACGTATCATTTCTGCTTCCATCCTCTCTCTGATCAAGTTTCTCCAAAAAGAGATGGAAAAATTCTTAAGCCATCAGGGTAGAGTTTACCGAGGTTCAGAACTGTGTTCTTCCTTCCAAATTCCTGGGGGGGAGGGGAGAAACCAGTGTACAGGTTACTCTACCAAGCAAATTATTTACTGTCTGAATTGTTTCCTCTAAATAGGCTTATTGCTCAGTATTTTTTATTTTTACTTTTTATTTATTAAAAAAAATATTTTATTTATTTATTTGACAGAGAGAGAGAGAGAGAGAGAAAGCATAAGCAGGGGGAGCAGGAGAGGGAGAAGCAAGCTCCCGGAAACCCAATGCAGGGCTGGATCCCAGGAAGCTGGGTTCATGACCTGAGCCGAAGACAGACACTTAACCAACTGAGCCACCCCGGCGCCCCTATTTTTTTTTTAAGATTTTATTTATTTATTTGAGAGAGAAAGAATGAGAGACAGAGAGCATGAGAGGGAGGAGGATCAGAGGGAGAAGCAGACTCCCTGCCGAGCAGGGAGCCCGATGCGGGACTCGATCCCGGGACTCCAGGATCATGACCTGAGCTGAAGGCAGTCGCTTAACCAACTGAGCACCCAGGTGCCCCTGGCGCCCCTATTTTATTTAGTGAGTAAGAAGTTTATTATTTTTTTAAAAGATTTTATTTATTCATTTGACAGAAAGAGACACAGCGAGAGAAGGAACACAAGCAGGGGGAGTGGGAGAGGGAGAAGCAGGCTCTCCACTGAGCAGGGATCCCGATGCGGGGCTCGATCCCAGGACCCTGGGATCACGACCTGAGCCTAAGGCAGATGCTTAATGACTGAGCCACCCAGGCGCCCCGAGTAAGAAGTTTATTAAGTGAAGATACGGAAAAAGCTCTCAAGAGTGAGAGAGGTCTGTTGGGACAGGGTTGCCAATGAGGGCCTTTAGGGTTGGTCTTTTATAGAAAGCTAACCAGGAAACGTAAATCCTTTCAACATCTCTATTTTTTTTTTATAGATTGTCTTTTTTTTTTTTTAAAGATTTATTTATTTATTTGCGAGAGAGCGAATGAGAGACAGCGAGCACGAGAGGGAGGAGGGTCAGAGGGAGAAGCAGACTCCCCGCCGAGCAGGGAGCCCGATGCGGGACTCGACCCGGGACTCCGGCATCATGACCTGAGCCGAAGGCAGTCGCCCAAACGACTGAGCCACCCAGGCGCCCTCAACATCTCTACTGATAACACGTTCAGTGGCTTAATTCCTTTTTAGGGGCTGGTTATTCTTTGTTGGTCACAGGTGATTACCAAAAAGTCCCCCACTCCGCATGCCTAGGGCGGGGCGGTCCGATTTGTCCCCTTACCTCTGGTTTCCCCGCACCTCCACACTCGCTCAGTATTTTTAAAAGGACATGGGAAGACAGCCTCTGGAGGGAGCGTCCTCAGAACACGAATTGAGGGCAGCGCCTGTCTTACCTACCAGCCCTTTCAGGTGTCAGGATTCCTCGTTCTAAGTCCTGCTCCACACCATAATTCTGAGGGGAAAGGAGGCGACGTTTGTCGTGATGGCTTACTGGGAACGCAGGGGGCGTGCAAACAAACAGGAGAGAAGGTGGTGCGACGTTCAGGTCTCTTCGCCGCTGCGCTTCCCAACGTCCTGCACGGCAGTGCTCGCAGAGGCAGCTTCTAGCTCACGAACAGCTCTCTAGGGCACCTCAGAGCAGAAGTGGCAGTGAAATGGGGGACGGTCCCCGAACAGAGGCTCTCATGGGGCTGTGGCGCGAAGGGTCTGGCGACAGAGGGTTCCTTCCTGCGGACGTGGCGCGTGAGATCCCTTTGCCGCCTGCCGTGATGATTAGCTACCAAGCCCCGAACGACCTAGGCCCGGGAGGGCTGGCAGGCTGGTGAGCCGCCGGTACCACCGACCCTCGAAAGCGCCAGGGGAAAGACCGGCCCTGTACGGGAGACGGAACACCTAGCTCGTGACGGACGCCGAACCGGAAGAGCGGCGCGCCCGCCTGGCCTTTCCCCCACCCCCGTAATCCCCTTCACTGACCCTCGGGCGGTGGGAGAGACCCTCCCCGGGCCGACGTGGAAGGGAGGCTGCGGGGCCGGGCACTTGGAGGAAGGGGCCCAGAAAGCCTCGGCCTGTCCCGGCACCTGGCTTCGGAGCCTGTGTGCGGCGGGTGGCGGCACCGGCAGTGGGTGCTCGGTGCGGGAGGACACAGGGGCCCCGACCGGTGGGTGGCGGCGGGTCGGCGGGCGGAGGGGAGGGGAGGGCAGCCCGCGGCCTGAGGCGCCGGACGGCGACGCGCCCCCGGTTGCCATGGCAGCCCGCCTCCGACGCAGCCCCGCCCCCCTTTGCTGGTCAGGGGCAGGCCCCGCCCCGCGCTCGCGCGGCGGGCCGTCCTCCTGTGGCCCTGCGGGGCAGGGCGCGGCGCTGACGTCACATCCGGGCGGGTGGGCGAGTTCCGGTATTTCAGGGCGGAGCAGGCGGAAGTGGGGGTGAGAAGCGGCTGCAGCGCCGAGCGGAGGAGGCAGGAGCCGAGCGCGAGCAGGGGCTGGGTGGGCACCATGGCCGGGATCACCACCATCGAGGCGGTGAAGCGCAAGATCCAGGTTCTGCAGCAGCAGGCCGATGACGCAGAGGAGAGGGCCGAGCGCCTGCAGCGGGAAGTGGAAGGGGAGAGGCGGGCCCGGGAGCAGGTACGGAGAGGGCGAGGCGCGTGAGGGAGCGCGGGCGCTGCAGCGGCTGGAACCCCGCCTGGGGGCCCTCGCTCCGCTGCGGAGCCGGGCTCTCCGGCGCCGGCGGACCCGGAGATGAGGCTGGAGCCCGGAGGCCGGGCGGGGCTCAGCCGCAGCGGACCCGAGGCGGACGAGGGGGCACCGGGTGCTCGGGGGAGCGGGCTTGACCTTTGAGGGGGCTGGGCCTCTCGGGGCCCCGGAAGTGGCTCTTCTCCTCCCCTCTCCCCCAGCTCATTCATTCCGTCCGTCCGAGCCGGGCGCGGCCGGGGGAGGGGCTCAGCGGCCTCTCCCTCCCCCACTCCTCGGGGAAGGGCGGGGAGGGGTGCGGAATTTGCTCTCGTTAGAGGTTTCCGGCCCCAAGGCTGAGAGTAGGTGGGTGCCTCTCTGGTCTAGGAGGGGCAGGGCCGAGCTTACTGGGCGAGGGTGGGGGTCGGGGGTGGGAGCCGCCGGAAAGCCCCCGGCCCGGCCTGCTGGCAGCTCTTCCGCTCCCTCCTGCTCAGGAAATGAGGCCGCAATCGGCGCGGAGGAAGCGCGCTGCCCTCCCGGGAGGAGGCTGAGGCCGCAGCACCGCCTCCCGTCCTCCGGCCTGGGCTCCTTCCTCTTACGGGGGCGACTGCTACACCCGCTCTCGCAGTCGACGGGAAGGAGCAGAGGGGTCGGTGCGTCACTCGCCACGTTAGTGCAAATGTACGAGCCCACAAAAGTTGCCCGGCCCTTCCCGTGGTGACCTGAAAGGCGGGGACTTCTGCCAGGCTCAGGCCTTTACTGCTGCAGTGTAATCAGTGCGGGCTGAACCGGGTAAGAACACTTCCTCAGGCACAGCTGATAAGCCGTGTGTGTGGCCGAGAATCGGATGGACGGCCAGTTTCGGCCGGGGTTTCTGGTTGACCAGACAAAACGATGAGTTCCAAGGGGCCGCCAGTGATGTGACTCTGTTGCTGTCCCGGTTTTTTTTTTTTTTTTTAAGATCAGTAAGTGTTTGTTCAGCAGAGAGTTGCAACAGAGAATGTCGGTGGAATGAATGGTGATTCTTGAAACTGCTTTCTGTTTAGAGGCGGTTCTCTAGTTTTCGTAAGCCGTAAGCTTTTCCAGGGTGTAGGGTGCGGTCTAGCGGGTGGGGATGACCTCCTGACTTCAGGCTTTGGTTTTGGAGGATCTTGAGGCTGGAAAGAAAAGTAACTGTTGCTCAAATTTGAAGACCCAATGAAGAACTTTTGTGGTTTATTGGTTGGTATTCCTTGTTCTTTTCCTTGGTTAAATTTTTTTTTTTTTTTACTGTTCCCCTGGGGAGTGGCTGAGAATTATTGTTTTGGCAGTTGCCCACTAAGTTAATACATAAAAATTGTTAGAGTACTCTTTTCTTTTTATAACTGGGCATGGAAATGCTGGGAGTTTGTCTTCCTCGGTCACCTTTTTCTCAGGGTTTTTTTCCCCCTATTCATTATGCTGGTGACTTCTAATTATCAATTCAAGTGAGATGGACTGGCTGGGTGACTCTTTATGCCTAGGGACACTTTTTCATCTATTTGTTCTTGAGACTAGACCCCCTTAAAGAGGAAGGCAGGATGGCTTTTAAAGAAGTAGCCATGTGTTGAGCTGCAGTCTTGGGCTCAACATTCAAGTATGGGCATCCTAGGAATACTTCTAGAGTGGATGATGCCCCATCTCCCCCCTCCCTTCCGCCCCCCAGGGTTTGCAGGAAAATTTGTCTCCTTCCCCCCTCACTCTTCCTAGGTGACTCTGGGGTGATAGGCAGCAGAGTGAGCAGCTTCAGATGTTTCTTAAGCTGCTCCTTTCTCAGAGCCTGAAAATTTGCATACTGAGTTGAAGTCTAGTGAGGAAGTTCAGATGGGGAAGTAGGGTGATCGTTAAATCTTGATGAAACCAGTGTCTTCTTTCTACTCCCCAGCTTGAGGGAGCTTCATCATTTGACTTTCTGCTCTGGCGAACATTGAACTCCTGAGGAGGAGACACTCCTGGGGAGGGAGGGGTGCTTGGGCTACCTGTTAACCTCTTAGGGTTTTCTGGAATGGGTTTTGCAGGCTCCTCCCTCCTCTGCAGCTAGAAACTCAGCACTCCCTGATGGTATCTCATGTGGTTAGTGGGATTGTCACTTAATTATTTTTCTGGTTGCTTTGTGTGAACATTCACTCTTTGTTGGGAAGGTGGAAGAATCCAAAGCTGAGTCTGGAGTTATTCTGGGATCCATCTTTTCTGCTTTCAGCGGGGAGATTGACCTTTTCCATTGTAGCGCCGTGTCAAGTATACTTTCGATTTTGAATCTCCTTTGCAGTTCTTGCTGAACTTAAACAGGGGGCATAAACATAATATTCAAATGCAGTCTTTTTCCTTACCTGTTTTTTGGTGGTAGTACCAATACACATAACATAACTTACTATTTTAGCTATTTTTAAGTATATAGTTCATCTTATCTGTTATTAATACCTCTCTCCTAACTTCTCCTGGTATTCCCTCTCTTTTTTTTTTTCCTGGTCTAAAAAATAGAGACGTATGATTGAAGAAGTGAGTGGGCTTTTCTGGCTTTATACGCAGTTCCTCGTCTCTGGAGGAGTTCGAATGCCTGACTGTTGTGTGGCTCTCCTGTTTGTGGGGTCTGGTGGACTACATAACAGTCTCTATCACCTTTCTTTGGTTTAGATTTCCTTTCCTGCTGATTACCTTTCTCCACATTAGAGCACACACTCAGAGGGGAGAGGCAAATAGCCCTTGGCTCTGAGTACCTCAGCTTAGACTCCACCTTTGCTCTGGGCCAATAGCTCTACTCCCTTCCCTCCAACTTGCCTCCTAGATATATTTGTGAACCTGAGCAGCCGTTTATTCACAGGCTCACTTTTAACTTTTCCGTTACTGGTTTCCTTTGAATTTCATCTATGGCTTTTTTCTAAAAAGAGAAACCCCGGAGTGGCAGAATGCCGGATTTAGGTTAATCCCCTTCTGTCCTTGGCCCTGATCTGCCTCCAAGCACCAGGGAGTGCCCTGTGAGTTCGTTGCCTGGAGGTGTGTAGTATGCTTGGGGACTCTCTTCCGTAAGGAGGATGGTAGCATTTAAGCCAAACTCATTTCCTAGTTAAAGCTGTGATCAGCCATCTTGTAATGTGAACAGATCGCTGCTGTGTCCCTCCTCCTCCCTTGGGATCTTTGCTTCCTGGACAATGGAGAATCCTATTATTACCTAGAGGAAATACCTCAGAGTGTATCCTTTAGGCGGGGCAGAGGTGGATGGGCTGAAAGTTCAAAACCATATCTGGACATGCCAACCCTAGGGTAATGGGAATAGCATCAAAGTTTAATTTTTTTTTTTTTTAAGATTTTATTTATTTGCGAGAGAGAGAATGAGAGAGCGTGAGAGGGAGGAGGGTCAGAGGGAGAAGCAGGCTCCTCGCTGAGCAGGGAGCCCGATGCGGGACTCGATCCCGGGACTCCAGGATCATGACCTGAGCCGAAGGCAGCCGCTCAACCAACTGAGCCACCCAGGCGCCCTGAATAGCATAAACTTTAATTTTCCCATTCTGGTTTGCAGAAGTTAGTCCCACCCAGTGTCTTTCAGGACTTGATTGATCTGGAAGAGACAGGTGCTTGAAGGAAAAGTCTTCCCTTATTCCCTTAGACACAGTAATAGATCTTGATTCGCAAACTTCTGTTTCATTGTAAAGAGAACTGATCCTCTGTGGGAGGGGAAAAAAGAGAACACTGCCTGTGTCATCATCATTCCCCGTCCCCCACCCCCACCCCCACCCCATCCCTGAAGCTTTTGCTGAGACACCCATGGCCGGTTCTGCTTTTGATACAGGCTCGCTCAGTGTGCACATGCCCTTGTGAGGGCACCAAGATGTGTTTTCTCCTCCCTTTTCAGCCTTGCTAAGAATTCTGTTGTAAATGATGATTTGTGGGAGAAACTGCCCGAGCCAGCCTGTTGTCATGGAAACTGAACACCCCGCCCCCGTAGCCTGTTATCTTCTATCCATTTGGGTAACTACTGGTGAGCTGGATGGGGACTCAGATTTTATGAGCTGCTTCCAAATCTGGTTCCTTTTTTTCTTTTTGGCTGTTGTAGGCATTTGAATGGGGGAGATGGGGTAAATCATTGCCCTGGCAGTGCTTGCCTGACAGCTTGCCTGATGACTTGACTTGTTCTTGTAATCTTGACCTGTTGGCCTTTTTGAGCTTGTGAGGTGCACTGTGTCTTGTCCTAGGGGACATGGGACATCTGTTTCCTGGAAGAGACAGGATCAGAGAATACTTGTTTTTGTGGTATTTTGAATAGTATAGTTAGAGACCCCAAATGGTTTCTTAGTAATTTCAGCTTATGTGGACTCCTTGCTATTTTTCTCCTGGGGGTTGGTGGTTATATAGTCCCAACCTACACAGTACTTTGAACATCTTGTGTTTGTATTTGGAAATTTTTGTGCCAAATAACCTGATTTTTTGTTGTTGTTTGTTTTGTTTTTTTTGGAGAGTGAGAGCATGAGGGGGAGGAGTAGAGGGAGAGAATCCCAAGCAGGCTCCACGCCTCGAGAGCACGACCTGAGCCGAAATCGAGTTGGATGCTTAACTGACTGAGCCCCCCAGATGCCCCCCAAATAACCTGATTTTTAACGGGAGTCTTTGGGCTATATCCCTCCCTATAGGGGCTGTGGCCCAGATTATTTCTGTAGCTCCTCCTACCCCTGACTGCCAGAAGGAAATCAGGGTAATAGAATTCAGGCAGAATCTGGACTGTAGAGAGAGATCATGTTAACCAAGCACTTGGATAAGCATCTGAACTGGGTAGCATGCAGAGCAGATTAAATTGTCTTGTACCTTGTGGTGGCAGTCAGTGTACTTGCCACCAGGAAAGGTGTACTGAGGGGAAAGGTAGTCCTGAGAAGGAGGCTTTTCTGCCAGTAGAATTCATGCATATGCAGGTTGCTTCCTTTCTTTGTTCCTCACTCCATAGCTGAGGAGGAGGCATGGGATGGTTTGCATTCTAGCCTGTGCTTCACTGTGGGCTGGAGGCTGGGAAAGGACTGTCACAAGCAGTGAGGAGGGCGAAGCTGAGGGATGACCACAGCAGTAGCAAGGAGTCGCAGTTCAGAAATTTGCAGGAGTGGGGGTGGGCATGGAGGAGACATTTTCTTCTGCCCCCAATTTTTTTTGTACGTCATCAAGGCAGGTAATTTTAGCTAGAAGAGGTCCTTGCTGTCACCTTTGAAAGGGTGGGGATGGGGAGTGAGTTGCAGGGTTGGGAGGGTAGGTATTCCAATGTTGCATCCTCTTGCTTTCGGGTCTGTACTGTTACTCTGAAAAATCTTACCTTTGCTAGTGATCCTCCTGGTATATTAGGATAAGGTCATTGGAGGGTTAACAACTTGGGTTAAGCAGCAAATTAATCGATAATCCAAAATTCCCTCTTTAGGAAACTTTGCTTACTTATTTTTTCACTTTATGAGACACTTAGAAGAAAGTTGCTAAAGAGTGGAACTTCCTTCTAAGCCAGAGCTCAGGCAGAAGGGAGCCTTCACTGGCCACCTTTTCTGATACTAGTCTGTTCAGGAGTTTGACGTGAGTCCAGAAAAGAGGTAGTACTAACTGGCACTGGGCTGGGCAAGGACCTGAGTTCTAAAACATGCTTCCTGTGGAGCACCTGGAAATCCGCTGATGGGAAAGGGAGGAAGTGGGTATCTATGTCATCGTGTCCACATCTGCTGTAAGACGGGTGTTGCCATGTTGGACCCTGGCTCCTCCTTGGCACTCAGCCCTGATCTTAGTCAGCTCTGCCTCTCCTTTCCATTCTTTTGTTCAAACACAGGCCGAGGCCGAGGTGGCCTCCTTGAACCGTAGGATCCAGCTGGTTGAAGAGGAGCTGGACCGCGCCCAGGAGCGCCTGGCCACTGCCCTGCAGAAGCTGGAGGAAGCGGAGAAAGCTGCAGATGAGAGCGAGAGGTGTGTAGATGAGCCTGATGGAGTGCGGTTTTCAGGAGCCCACGGCACTCTGAGGAGGGTTTCCTTACAGTCCTACTCCCCACCCCCCAAGTTTTTATTTAAATTCCACTTAGTTAACATATTGAAATAGTAATTTATCTCTTTGTTTCTGTTCTGCATATTCTTTTCACTTGAAGACAGAGTAAGGGTTACCTGGGTGCTGTGACCTTTTGTAATTGGTGTTACCCTATAAATTGATCTAATGACTCTTAAATAGGGTCACCAGGATGGCCTCCACTGAGTGAATCGTAGACTTAATTTGTGAGGTTAGTCCCCCTAAAGCAGTGGTTCTCAGAGTGAGCTCCCAGCCCAACAACACATGGGAACTTGGTGGAAATTCAGTTTCTCAGCCCTTACGCCTGATCTAGGAGTCAGGAACTCTGGAGGTGGAGCCCAGCAGTGAGTGTGGAATAAGCTCTGCCAGCCTCTGCTACACCATTAGACTCATGGGAGTGAGGGGTGGGGATCATTGGGGAGTTAAAAATACCAGAATGCCTGGAATTCCACCCCAGTTCAGTGAGAGTCCATTGCGAGAGGGCCTTGTGTGTTGATGTTTTTGAAGTTGGTCTGATAATGTGTGTCCACAGTTGAGAACCACAGTCCTTGAACCAAATCAAAACTCATCTTTGGTGAAAATAGCCAATTGGCTCCTTGCCACCATGAGTTAAACTAGAACAAAGGTGTGTGGCGACATGAGATCAGAGAGGAAGGCTTTCAGAATCGAAAATGCTCTATCAGAATATGTTGGCACAGTGCTGCTATGAAAATGAGAAATGTGGCGGTCGATACACTGGTACAGAGTAGTGTCCCAAATTCTAGAAAGTAAAGAAAACATGTTGCAGAACAGGGTAGTGTATGATTCTTTTGGGGTGTGGGGAAGTGGGGGGTGAGGTTTGTTTGGGTTTTATCTATATAAAACCCTTCTGCAAGGGTTATGAAGAGTTTTTCTTTGTTGAGCAGGAGGAGAGGTGGGGAGGCTTACTTTGTGCCCTTAAACTGTATACTTAAATATTAATATTAATAAATATTGATTTTTTATTAAAAATTGTTTTTATTTGTTTTTTTAAAGATTATTTGTTTGTCAGAGAGAGCACAAGCAGGGGGAGCGGCAGGCAGAGGGAGAAGCAGGCTCCTTGTTGAGCAGGGAGCCCGATGCGGGGCTCCATCCCAGGACCCTGGAATCATGACCTGAGCCAAAGGCAGATGCTTAACCAACTGAGCCACCCAGGCGTCCCAAAGTTTATTTTTTTTGAAGAAGTATTAAAACAAATAAACTAAGGTGGGGGGTGGTGTGGGAGTTCTTTTTAGATGGTAGGCAGAGTGGGATGGGCTTCAGAAGGTGCCATTCAGAGTGCCTCGGGGTAGAGCTGGTGACAGACTCCCCAGGATGTCAGTGCCACATTTGTCCTTCTCGTCTTTGGCAGAGGTATGAAGGTTATTGAGAACCGAGCCTTAAAAGATGAAGAAAAGATGGAACTCCAGGAAATCCAACTCAAAGAGGCCAAGCACATTGCAGAAGAGGCAGATCGGAAGTATGAAGAGGTGCGGTGCCTTGTGTTGTCGTCTTCGGTGTCATTGGGTTTCTGAAAAAGAATCATGGTAGAGGGAAATGGCTTCCTGTTTGCTTCCCTGAGCTGTACGGGGTCTTCTCCTGTAGGTGGCTCGGAAGTTGGTGATTATTGAGGGGGACTTGGAACGCACAGAGGAACGAGCTGAGCTGGCAGAGTCGTGAGTATCTTGCTCCCCAAATCTTGCCATATACCATTCTGTCCCTTTTCCTTTGGCTTGCGCATTAATGTGAATAAACTAGCATTCCTTCAACCTTGTTAAACAGGGCCTAGAGAGTGGGCTTTTTTTTAGGTCCTGAGAATGGCTATGGGCTTTTCTAACTCTTTTGACTAGTGACAGGTGACAAATGAGGCTTCCCTTGTTTCTCGTAGGGAGGGTTTGCAAACTGAGGGCAAATAAAGACTAATTAATACATGGTGGACGGTTAACTTGCAGGCCCTACAGGGTCCTCCCACCTGGAGTCTGTTTCTCCTTGAGGCACTGAAGTGGCTGTGCTGACTTGAGATCTCTTTTTTACCACATTGCCAGTCTGGGGAACTGGAGGGCAAGAGCAGATAGGAAGTGCTCCCCTGTTGGCACCTTCTGGGCCTTGGGTAACAAAGGCAGTGCTGATGTGCATATATTTGTGCTTCCTCTGTATTCCCCTCTCCCAGACATGACATCATGACCACGGTGGTGTTTTCCCATTTTTTGGAAAAAAAAAAATTTTCCCCCCGTTTTGCTGCTTGTTTCCTTGCTGTGTCCTTTTTGACCTTTCTCCCTCCCCACAACCTGGCTTGTGCGATCCCTGTGACTGTCACTAACAGCCGTTGCCGGGAGATGGATGAGCAGATCAGACTGATGGACCAGAACCTGAAGTGTCTGAGTGCTGCTGAAGAAAAGGTACTAACCGTTAACCCACAAAGAGGTTACGTGTGTGGTGTGGTTTCGTTCTGTTTTGTTTTTGTTTTTGTTTTGCAGCTGCCTCCCCTCCACTGGTTGATTTGTTGAGTGCTTTCTCATCTCTTCATGGAATGCTCCATTCTTTCCCACTTCCTTGGCATCTTTCATCTCTTTCCTAGTTGCTTCACCACCTCTCCACAGGGTCTCTCCCTCCCGTGGGTGATTTGGGGGACTGTTTGCTTGGGCGTCTATTCCCACCTCCACCCCAGCCAGCAGTTATGACTTGTTCCTGCTAGTGATCTCTCTCAAGTGTTCTATTGGTATCCAAACATTCTAAGTCCTAGCCCAGGAGGGCCCAGCTTCTGACATGTTCTATGGTAGAGGGAGGAGGGTTGACACTTGCTCAGATGACCCGGGAACTTCTCTTTTCCCCAGTATGCCTTCCAGCTCTCTCTACATATAGGTTCAATTCACGTCTGTGTGTCTCTCTCTCCCTTTTTTTTTATTCTCTCCTTCTTCCCCTTTCCTCTCCTGCGGTATTTAAAACATTCACAGTAAGTGTTCTGAGCTGGAGGAGGAGCTGAAGAATGTCACCAACAACCTCAAGTCTCTTGAGGCTCAGGCGGAGAAGGTAGGGGCTGGTTGTGATAGTGACAGGCTTGGGGCCTGGGCCCAGCCCTGCCCTTGATGAAAGACTAGAGAAACCCATTCCTTACATAACCTAGTGAGATGTGTCCTTGTCATCCAGATTCTGGGTTTAATGCTAATTCCTGTGCACTTTGATTTCTTTAGTCAAAAAAAATGCTTCATGGTCTCAGGTGCTTGGGGGTCATGTTCTCCTCAGGCTGATAACGCTGTGTGAAATAGCAGTAATCATTGGTCCCAGGAGGTTTTCTAGCAGACCAATAGGGGCATCAAGTAGTAGGTAAGAGACCTAGTAAGCAGTCAAGACAGATGACTTTTCTTTACCATCACGTGGGACTATTTCAGCCATATAGCCTTGGGGTATTGCTACACCTACTCATTAAACAGGAGGAAGGAAAAACACCACCTTGGGTTGATCTGAATGAGGTAAAAGCGTAGGTCCAGTTTAAAAATAAAGGTCTGGAGGATTCTAATCTGAGGGTATCAAGACTAAGGACATTGATTTGTGGATTTTAAGGATCTATTGTCTAGAAATGGGCCTTGCTTTTTTTCTCATGGGCCATTCAGCACATTAAATCAAGAGGATATTCACTGTAAGAGTGAATGTGGTGGCAGGGGGTAGGGTCTGTGTGAGGAATTTCCACTCTGAAACTTCTATTCTACCTCTCTTACAGTACTCTCAAAAGGAAGACAAATATGAGGAAGAGATAAAGATTCTCACGGATAAACTCAAGGAGGTGAGCTGAAGGGGTTCTAAGGAAGGGAGGAGGTGAGCTGAAGGGGGGTTCTAGGGAAGGAATCAAAACATTCAGAGGTGTATGACGCACTCTTAGACTTAGACAAGCTGGCTTTGGTTCTGAAAGGTCTACGTATTGAAGATGGAAGAGAGAGAGAATCCTTCTTTTTATTGTCTTGTTCATCTCTGATTCTGTCTGGTGTCGCATTTCCCCCAGGCAGAAACCCGTGCTGAGTTTGCTGAGAGATCAGTAGCCAAGCTGGAGAAGACAATTGATGATTTGGAAGGTATGGAGCCTGGGAGAGGAATTGAAGAGATACAGAGGAAGACCTTGCCCATTGACTGTTAACCTCCTTCCCTGTCCACCAAAGGGAGTTGGTAGTGACCTGGCACATGCCTGGTGCCCTGTCCTGTGCCACAGCTAGGTGAAATGGGTCAAAACCTAGAATTGGATTTTTACACATGCAACCTTTTCTTTTAATAAGACTTCACCTAATTCTGGAATTTGCATCCTTTCCCTGGAGGAGACTGGTAATGACGGCATTTACCTCCCAATTTAGTAGTCTTAAGTCTTGGTCTCTGGGTTGAAATGGTAGCCATACTTTCAGGAGGCAATAAGAGCATGTGTTACCCCACGGCTACATTTGGCAATCCTGTTTATCACTGAAACTAGGGGATCTCTTTAAGAGATGCAGCTGTGGAATATCCATGTCTCAGAGCTGACCAATCCCAGGGGCTTTCTCTTTTTAATATTTTATTTATTTATTTGCTGGGGGGTGGGGGAGGACAAGCAAAGAGGAAGGGCAGAGGGAGACGGAGAAGCAGGCTACCTGTTGAGCAGGGAGCCGGATGTGGGACTCGATCCCAGGACCCTGAGATCATGACCTGAGCCGAAGGCAGACACTTAACTGACTGAGCCACCCAGGTGCCTCTAAATACTTCTTGTCTCCATATTTTGGCAACTATGTCTGCTCTAACGAGCGAAAATGTACTTTGAGAACTCTGAGATATGCTTCTTTGGTATGCTCTGGGTAGCAGGATATTCTTTGGGGGGGTTTGGGGAGGCAGCCTATAGAGCAAAGGGGCCAAGAATACTAGTCTTGCTTGGTAGATAGAGAAGAAGTGTCTGAATATTAATGTGTGCTTTCTCCTTTTTCTATTTTTATTGTGTTATCCCTGCTAGGAACTGGGTTAACTGGGTGGGAGTGGTATCCTCTTGAGTGCCTCTGGTAACGAGTTTCTAGTCATGACTGTGCCCAGATTCTCTCTCTCTCTCTCTTTTTTTTTTTTTTTAAGATTTTATTTATTTACTTGACAGAGAGAGACACAGCGAGAGAGGGAGAGGGAACACAAGCAGGGGGAGTGGGAGAAGGAGAGGGAGAAGCAGGCTTCCCGCGGAGCGGGGAGCCCGACGCGGGGCTCGATCCCAGGACCTCGGGATCATGACCTGAGCCGAAGGCAGACGCTTAACGACTGAGCCACCCAGGCGCCCCCGTGCCCAGATTCTCAACCCTGACTACAGTTGATTAGAGGTGTCAAGAAGTCCAGTGGTCTGGGGGGACAGTGGATCTGAAAATGGCATGTTGTGGCCACCAGGACAGATGTTCTCCTAACCTGGGGTATTAGACCCACAGTCACACTTTTCCTAATTTCTAATGATTCCCTCTTTTCGTCTGCTTCCGATACCTTTCACTCTGTCCCCTGGTTCCTCCCTGTGTTCCTGTGCCTATCCAGATGAGCTCTATGCCCAGAAACTGAAGTACAAGGCCATTAGCGAGGAGCTGGACCACGCCCTCAATGACATGACCTCTATGTAACTATCTGACAGCAGAGCGGGGCTGGGACCTTGGCTTGTGGGTGGTTGGGGTCATAGGCTGTGCGTAGTGTGCTTTGGTTTTATCCTTTGGAAGCTAGAGTCTTTATGCTGTCTTTAAAATACTGGTGCTGATTACTTACTGGCAAAAGCTGGGGTGGCATTTCATATCGAATCTGCGGTAGCACGCTGATCCACATGTGTTTTTTTCGTACTTTTTGTTCATAGACCCTTATAACACCGTGATTTTTCTATTTGCTTCTCAAATTCAGTCTTCTCAGAGAGGATGCTCCTAAAGGTAAAATCACGTCATCATATAACTAAGGACGTAGGGCCCAGAGAGCCAGTGACTTGGGCTCTCCCATTGCATAACAAAATTCAGACCTCCTGGGTGTATTTAATTTCTGTCCTGATACTAAAGTTCAGAGGAAACACCCATGACTGGAAGTACCAAATTCACCAAAGAATTCAGCTGAGTCCCAGAGCAAGCCAGGCGGTAAAAAGCACCAAAAAGAGTTGTTGGGGACTTCAATCCGTTTGCTGTGGACCCTTGATCCTTGACGCTAATCGGCCTCTTTGTATCTTTCCCACTAACCCTGAGAAGAAGCCAAATGACTCAGACTGCAGTGTCTGGCTGTCTTTTCTCATTCCCACTGCCTTCTCTTCCCTTTTCTCCCAAATTGCTGTGTAGATTGATGCTAGTCCTTACCTAGAGTCTCCTTACTTTTTCATACAGATAACTGTCACCGTTTCTGCTCTGTTCTGGATCTGCCCCCTTTCCTCGGGGAACCCAACGCCCCACTCTCGCTCTGGATTCCACTTGGGTCGGCCTGGCTGGTCTCCAAGGCATTAGGATGTAGTGGGGGACACAAAGCAACTTATGTATTCTTCCACTCCCCCCCGCCCCCCCAAATTAAAATGCTAAGCTGCCGGAAGCCTCGTGCCCCTCTGCATTTGTGTCATTGACAAAGTTGCTGCTGCCCTAAGGAGGAGCCTTGGGGGTGTGGTGTGGAGAACAGCTGTCGGAGGCCCTCTCCCCTCACTTACATCATCAAAGCCACTTTTGTGTGTGTCTATTTGTTCTTGACATTTAAGCTCAACTGATGGGAGTCTGTCAGAGTGGTGGACTAGCAGAAGTTCTTTAGGGTAGGAGTCTTACATGCTGGCTTCGGGAGTCCGTGAGTCGTTTACTGTCAGGCTCCTCCGTCTGCCCGCCTGGAAGGCTCCCCTCCTCCTCAGTCTCTTCTCTGATAGCGTCCAAGTGCCTCCCGATACATATTCTCTGCCCTTTCTCCAGTGGTTCAAATGTGCATCTTCAGAGCACCCGATGGACTCAAATGTATTACCACCAGACTTAACTAATTAGACCATCCGAAGCCACAGAAAGACAATTTTCTTTCTTTCTTTCTTTCTTTTTTTTTAATTTTATTTATTTATTTGACAGAGAGAGACACAGCGAGAGAGGGAACACAAGCAGGGGGAGGGGGAGAGGGAGAAGCAGGCTTCCCGCGGAGCAGGGAGCCCGATGCGGGGCTCGATCCCAGGACCCTGGGATCGTGACCTGAGCCAAAGGCAGACGCTTAACGACTGAGCCACCCAGGCGCCCCAAGACAAACAATTTTCAACAGATTTTTATTTTCTTGTCCAAACCCTTCTCACATGTTTGAGACTCACTGCCATTTGCCTGTTGGTGTCTGCTAGTGGAATATAAGGCAGGTGATAAACGATTATTACTGGAAAAACTAGAACAACCAATCATGCATGTTTCAAATAACATGCACAAGGTGGTAATAGTTTATTACATACATAAAAACGGTAAATTTCTGCTAGTAAAATTGTTCCTGGTTTATATTGTGGGATTACATAACAACATTTTACAAACTCCTATTCCAATTCCCACAGCTGGGATGGTTCCAGTGTGAATAGCGTGGCTCTCACTTGTACTTACCTAAGCACCTAAGTGGTGCTCAACACACTTAGTACTTCAGTTTCTCAGCAGATGATATATTTCAGACTTGTTTTTCTTTTAAACAGAGCCAGGTAGAAAGGTTTTCCCTAATCTAAAACTTGAGGTCTTGTTGAATTCAGGTTTCTTTTTGTTTACACCATTTCCACCTGCTACACAGCCTTTGATTTAAGGTACAGATTGATTTATTCAGCTGACACTTAACTGTTATCTTTAGAAGGCACAAAGTTACTAAGTAAGGTGGGGACAGAAATAATCAAAGATGGAGGCACCATCCCTATCTTTAGGTTACCCAGAAAATAGTAGGCGAGCATATATATAAAGCTAAAGATGATCTGTGATCAGTGCCACAGATAATAAACTTGTGGAAGTTCAGAAGGGGAAAGAGGTTGATTCCAGTGGGAACGATTAGGAAAGACTCACAGAAGGAGGCACATAATAGGTACTTAATAAACATATTAAAACTTGCCTCTTCATTTTTATTGGGTTCTAAAAGATTGGTTTTCTGACAAACAGATTTTGGTTGAAGGATAGTGGGTATTGAGCATTTCGGTTAAAGAGAAGTGAAAAAGTAGAAGCATAGTTAGAGAAGGGAAGGATATAATAGCTGTAAAGATAGATTTAGACAGAGTAGGGGCAGATGTGTGCTGAAATCAGGTGTGGAGTTTTATTTTGTAGGATGGGGATGCCACTGGAGATTTTGAACAAGGATATATTCTGGTATGAGTAGCAAAAAAGGAGTTGATTTGGTGGCTAAGTTAATATATTGCAAGGGGAGCAGATTATCAAAGTGATCCATTTAGATGACGATTCCCAAATTTCAGTCACTTGTATACTACTTGATGGCTTTTGTCATCTTCACATGCTCCTATTGTTTCCTTCACATTTACTCTTGTTTTCAAATTTGTCTTGCTATACATAATTCTAATTTAAAATAAGTTTAATGCGTGCCAGTGATTTTTCCTAATGCACATTAAAACAATATAGCAAGTAAGTTTTTTAACGTTCACAAGCGTATCCTGTCCGAGATCTCTCTGCGTGGCACTGGCAGTGAATTCGCTACACTTTGAGGAAAACTGGGTTAGGTTATTGCAGTTTTCCCAGAGGTGATCATCTGCAGAGAGACGGCACTGAAGACACACTATGGAGTGTGTGCGGAGGAAAGTCGGGAGTGGCCGGTTTGGAGTTTAGGAAAATGGTAGCTTTAAAGGTGTAGGGAGGTCACGTAGTCCTGGTCTGAAGAGGCAGGAGAGGGTAGAAGAGAAGAGGAGTCTGAAATACTGGCAGGTATCCAGGTGAAAACAAAATTGTGGGGATTGAGGGGATAGGCTGATTGATGTAAGAAAAATTTGGAACTGCATATGGGTGGCAGGCCATTTAGGCCATGAAAGTACATTTAGAACCCGAAAGACAGTTGCAGATGTAAAAGGAATGAAGCAAAAAGGAAAATCTGTGCAGAGGAGGAATCCAAATGGAACTGGTTGGAGGGATGGAAGGAGAATGAGTACCTTTGCTAAATTAAAAAGTTGACGGCTGGATGCTTTCCAGAGGTTCTCAACTTCAGTAAGTTGAGAAGAAAGATAGCTCAGGATGGGACATTGCATTGTCATTGATACTTTATTAATTCGAGGGTGTGTTTTGAGCATTAAGATCAAGGAGAGAAGCCGTATATTTCAAGGAGCCAGAAGAGTGAACTAGTGGAAGGAAAATCAAGGCAAGACAAAGAGCCTAGAGCTGTGCTGTCCAGCAGAATTTGTGTGATGCCACATACAGAGCCTGTTGAGCGCTCAGAACATGGCTTATGTGCCTGAGGAGCTAAGATTCTGCTGATAGTGGTGCCTTTGACTTTAACAGCTACGTGTGGTTAGCGACTGCTTGCTGTGTTGGATGGTACAGTTGTAGATGTTTTGGTATTTGGGCAGAAAGGGTTGACGGGTACAGAGAAAGGCTCCTAGAGACGAAAGAGGTATGTGAGGATGCAGAGAAATTGGGGAAAAGGGAGGCACTATACTTCTGGTAGGCCCTGTCTTTCCCCACGGGAATGACTGCTGTGAGCAAGGACGGAGACCGACAAGCAGGGTAGCGGAGTGAAATTTTAAATGCTGTGTCGTGCTAAATTCATTCTTCCACTTCTTGCGGAAGCCACCCTATGCTACTTGAACCTGGACTAGCTATGGGAACAGGGTCAAGCATCATTGGTAGTCCCAGAGCAAAGTATTTTGACCTCTTTTCCCTCTTAATTTCTTTTTTTTTTAATAATATTTATTTATTTGAGAGAGAGAGAGCACGAGAGGGGGAGGGCCAGAGGGAGAAGCAGACTCCCCGCCAAGCAGGGAGCCCGATGCGGGACTCGATCCCGGGACTCCAGGACCGTGACCTGAGCTGAAGGCAGTGGCTTAACCAGTTGAGCCACCCAGGTGCCCTCTTAATTTCTGAGAATGAACCACAGGCTGATGTGTTAAGAGTCCTTTCTAGCCCTCCTTGTTACTGTTTTTGGGATGAGGCGCAACATGGGACTGGATCCCAAGTCACCTGCTGTGCAGAACTGCCCTGTAGTGTTGGGTAGCCTTATCTTAGCTCCACCCAGTCTCTTCCTTTCTCATGCTATTGGTTGGATACCCCCCAGCCTTAATATTAGGGGGAAGTTAAAAAAAAAAAAAAAAGGCAAAACCTGTTCCTTCTCATGTCTGGAATTGTGATGCTTTAGAGTGTGCACAGTTCCTTTACTCTTAAGCCTTTCCACTCCCTTTTCCTGTTAGGGAATGAAATGGACCTGATTCAGACCAGTGAAGCCTAAGGATGTCTAGCATCCATGGGATCATTCCCTAATTAATTGGACATGCCCAAAAGGAACATCAGACCAAATGGATTCTCTGGCTTGCCTTTTTTTGTTTTATTTTGCTGTTACCAGGAAACCAAGAACTTAATGAGCTGGTATCTGATCCTGAATTTCTAGTTACTAGAGATAGCAAGGTTAGAAACCTTACGTATGAAGTTCAAGGTGAGAGAATAACCACATTTATCTTTTGACCTTCTGTCATTCTTAGGGAACTGTGTGTCCTAGGATTTAATCAGGCAAGAAAATGCTTCCATTTCTATCTCTTTATTTCCCTAACTGGAACCAGACCCTCACTGACCAAGCTGTTTTGAGGGACTAGATTCTGACAACGCCCTTCTTGCCCAGGACAGGAGTGGGAGTCCCACTAACTAATTTGGATGCTACAGAAGAGTCAGGTGGCACTTAGAATCTGTATATAACACCACAGAAAGCCCAAGAAATGAGAGTTCACAAATTTGGACCCCTGCATTTGTCAGGGATGCCCCAATGAATATGACAGGTCCAATCCCAGGCCTCGTGGAGCTTGAAGACTAGTGTAGGGTTTCTCAATGGTGGACTTTGGTCATTTAAACCAGGAAAATTATGGGATGTACAGAACAGTCCTACTTATTGCTGTCCCCTAACCAATAAATATGTGTAGGGTCCTCTAGTTATTGGGACAATTAAAACCTGCCCCACACATCTCCAAATTTCCTTCCAAGGGGAGAGAACAGGCAATAATACCACATGTATTGAGAACCACTGGTTTAATGGGAAGTGAAATTTTAAAAGTTCGCTCTAATTCTGCCCTATAATACAACTATTATTTTGGTTATTCCCTCCCAGGATCATTTTGTATACTTACGTTTTCTGTTCTGATAGTGTACATAAAGTGGCAAGTATTCTTAGGTCCATATTGGTCACCAGCTTCCAGGTAGAGCTGGAGAAAACCTCTGCCCAGAGGGCAAGGTGCCTGAGCAATGCACCTTGACTGTGGGCACAATCAGCCCACAAATGCACTTGATTTTTAAGACAGAAGAGTATATCTTTATATTGAGGTCCTGAGACCATTTTGAAACAGACTGTAAAACGTAGGAAGAAACTTGGTTGTGAACTTGAGAGTCGGAGATCAGGAAGGTCCGTCCCCAAATTCCTATTACGCCTGTGCTGGTCAGATGGGTTTGGTTTCTCTGTACCCCCTCTTTAAGGTGCACTTCAAGTGGAAAATAAAGTCAGTGATTTAAGTACTTAACTACTCTTAACCAGGAATGCTTTTGGTTATGGGAAACAGCTTAACCATAGCTTAAATAAATAGGAGACTTAACTTTTCTCCTGTAATAACAAGTCCAGATTAGAGCAACTGTGGCCTGGTGTGGCTGGGTTTCTGTGAATTCTCTTGGCCCTCTCTTGAGGTTGAAATCTGTAACTTTCACCCTCACATCCATGTTAAGGCAAGAAAGAAAGCTAGTTTTCCCAGAAGCCTTCCAGCAGACTACCCCCTGTATCTCATTGGCTAGAACTGTATCCCATAATCACCCCTAACTGCAAGGGAGTCTGGAAAAACAGAACAGGATAATCGTGATTCACCTTCCTTGGGGCTGGACATGCTGCCGCCCTAACAGGATTTTTGAAAAGGGGGGTGGGGGTTTGATGGATAGGCCCCTAAGATCGGTTAACCATTGAGCACCTACAACAAGGAGCATTAGAAAGTAGGATTGAATGGGTATAGGGAGGGATATTGATCCCAATTTATCCTTCATAATGCTGTACTGAGTGCTTTTTTTTTTTTTAAGATTTTTTTTTATTTGTCAGAGAGAGAGGAAGAGCGCACAAGTAGAGGGAGGAGCAGGCTCAATCCCAGGACCCAGGGACTTGATCCCAGGACTCAGGGATCATGACCTGAGCTGAAAGCAGATGCTTAACTGACTGAGCCCCCCAGGCGCCCCTACATTGAATGGTTTTACAGAAAATGTTCCAGCTTTTCCCTTCAGTTTCTGTCAAACCCTGATTACAAGCCAACTGTGTTCCCTCCTTTGCCCTGTTGCACTTGTCTGTTTCTCAACCCAGGGAATAAATACCTTTGTAAAGGAGATAGAGATACTTTTTTCTTTCTTAAAATGTTGTCCTTCCAACTTGTCAGTCAAGATATTTTATTTTGTTCCTCTGTTGGTCTTTCTACCACCTGACTGACTCTTTCTGCCCTCTGTCTGAGTCCTCCTTGTATCCACCCTGCCTTTCAGATGCATGTTACATATATCAGCTAGTCAAAAGTCTCAAGAGTTTACTTTTGGTACTCTACTAACCTCCCCTTTTTCTCTTTCTCCTCTGTTTCCTCTCCTCTTCTTTCCTCTCCCTGGTGCTGCTGCAGAGTGTGTCTACAGCCAACTTGAGCGAAACCGCGTGCTCTCTAGCCAGCTGAAGCTAATGCTGCATGATCTCTGTGACTGACGGGCAGGGCTCACTGGTGCCCATTAAGCCGAGCATACTGCTCACACCACTGACCTGGACCCCAGCAAAAGGCTGATTGTTTTTTTTTAAAGTCATTTTGCCCTAAGCAAAAAAAAAAAAAAAAATTTTTTTTTAAGATTTTATTTATTTATTTGAGAGAGAGTGAGCATGAGCAGGGAGGAGAGGGAGAAGCAGACTCCCTGCTGAGCAGAGAGCCCAATGCAGGACTCGATCCCAGGACCCTGAGATCGTGACCTGCGCGGAAGGCAGATGCTTAACCGACTGAGCCACCCAAGCGCCCCACAAGTTGCTTTTTAATTGGGGCAGTGAGAATATTGTTGACTTCCTAATCGTACTGGAGAGTGAGGACAGTTGACACTGCATTTCTGTCCCTTTCAAGAGATAACGGGTGATGAAGGGAGGGGCCTGAGAGATCATAGTGAGGAACCTGGAGAGTTTTCTGGTGTCCACCCTTACTTGCTGCTCTTTAACCTGTGCATTGACTGAAGGCTGTGTTCCGCCTGCGTGGATGTTTTCTAACAATAAAAGGACCAATTGGATAAGATGTCGTGACTGCTTCATCTGCAGGCCCAGAGATGGGCCCTTCTGACTGGGTGGAAAAAAGGGAAGGGAAAGAAGGGGGTATGGGGTATTAACAGTTCCATGTTGAGTATTTGCCCCTTGCCACCAGAGTAGTCTGAGTGGTTTGCTTGCTGAGCAGATTAGATTTTCCTTGGTGTTCAAGCCACTGGTTTCCTTCTTGACATTTTTCTTCTTGCTTCTTTTTCCATGTGTAATTGTAAGTAACTCTCACAGGCTAGTTTTGGAGAATAGCTCTACAAAAATCGCAGTTGAGGTTTTGCTTATATGTTTGGTTTATTCTTGGCTTTGTGTTCTTTAGTGATTCTGTGATAGGCTATGGGGGTCTTTCATGTATCCCACCAGTTGTTCCTTTCCGTGTTGGAGGAAGCCTATATAACACATGAGGTTCCTCTTGTACCCTTCTCAGGCTGAGACTCTGTTTTTACTGGTAGGAACATGCCCATCCTTGTTCTCAGTGGTCACACCCCAGTGAGCCTTGTCAAGTAGGTACTGTCCTTTGGGCAAAGCCCAGAAGAAAGGATGGCTGATGCTTAAGGCTTCCTCCTTCAGTGACTGAAAACTGAAAGCCTTGGTTGGATGTGGGTGAATGAGGAAATGAGTGATAAGGTCTCCAGCCTCCTCCCCCAGAAGTACAGCAACACCTGCAACTCCAGCTGGAAAGCCAGAGGCCCTGCAGAAGCAAATGGTGCAGTGGCTCACGCCTGTGTCTGAGAAGGCAGCCGCTTTGTTAGTCCGCAGCTTGCCTGCAGCGGGAGTGATTCTCAGAGTGGGTAGACCTTGACGTTTACTTCTAGTTTTGTAACATCTCTCCTTTACCCCCATTAGATAAGCTGAAATGCACCAAAGAGGAGCACCTCTGTACACAAAGGATGCTGGACCAGACTCTGCTTGACCTGAATGAGATGTAGAGCACCCCAGTCCCGCCCTGCCGCTGCTCCTCCCTCTGATCCCGACTCCGCTGAGGCCAGCCTGCCCGAAGCTGGCCTTGAAACCGAGGGCTGATCTTTAACTGGAAGGCTGCTTTCTCCTTTTGCCGCCTCTCCCACCCCAACCCCTGTGTCTTTTTCGCCGAACTGTCTCTGCCTCTCCCTAGAGATTCCAGTTGGGCTTGAGGCTGAGCACCTTTGGGAACAATGTTTAAGGGAATGTGAGCACAATGCAAAGTGTCTTTAAAAGCATGTTGTGATGTACACATTTTGTAATTACCTTTTTTTGTTGTTGTTGATGTAGCAACCATTTGTAAAACATTCCAAATAATTCCACAGTTCTGAAGCAGCAGTCTGTTCCCTTCCTCACATTTGGAAAGTAACTTTTCAGTTTAGTGCATACTGCCCTCTCCACAGAGGAGGCAGGGGCCTGCCTTACTGAGAGCCAGAGCCCGGAAAGAGACCCACTCTGGGAAGCTTCATTGCTTTGTCCAAAGTACCAGCCAGATTAGAAAGGTGATTCCAGGAGGAGTGGCCAAAAAAGTGTGGCTCAGGGTTTCAGCTTTAAGGTATCTTCGAGCAACTTTATTTTTTAATTTTTTTTTTTTTTCCATCAGAAGTGACCAAACAAATTAAGATGGTGAGACCTCTGTCTGAGACCAAATCCTTATCCTGTCTTTACCCTAACTGCCCACGGAATGGATCATGTTCCCTTTATGTTGAGGTGACAGCTTATTTTCTCTCCTGCCTCCTTGAAGGAAAAAAAGAAAATTATGTGTTTGCCACTGATTTAGCCATATGAAACAAACTCATCTCATCACCCTTTGCTGGGTCCAAAGCTGCTGTGTCTGAAGTGCCATCTTGTGCTTTGTATCAGTTAGTGCTGGAGAAATCTTGAATAGATTATGTACAAAACTGTTTTTAAATTTTATATTATTTTGAAACTTTGCTTCTTTAGGGTTGGGGCACATTGGCCACCCTGTCTGGCTAAGAACTCTCTACAGTCTGTGGGCTGACAGTGTGCTGATCTTTTAAAGTTTCTTTCCCTCCCCAATTCCCCTTTTTGGTGAGGTTTCTGTGAGGCCTGTTAGGTGTGCATCCTGCAGCTTATTGGCTTAAAATGCACTCTCCTTTGGTGTGCTCTCTGGGGGCCGATGGGGAGAAAGAAACCCATAGTGCAGACTGTTTTGATACTGAAAATTGACAAGTGTCTTTTTGAAATAAAGAACCAGTCCCTCTAATCCTTAGACCTACTTGACTTTTATTTACTAATCCCGTTGTGCTTTCTCCACAGGAACTATGCAGTTTGAGTGAAAAATCAGATCTTTGTGGGTGGTAGCAACAGGATTTAGTGGGGCTCGCACGCTGTGGAGCAGACCCAAACTGGGCTCGAAAGTCAGCTCAGAGATTCGTACTCGTGTGTCCTGATGTAAATAATGTGGTTTCCCCATCTGTAAAATAAAGGTACTGTGTGTTCCAGGGTGAGTGTGGGCCGTAGAGAGAATAGTACGTGCCAGGCCTCTTACAGTTCATTTGGCACCGGCACGTTCCGGGCGAGCTGTACCTTTTCCCTTTCCGCGGTGTTCGTTTCACAAGCCATGGCCTCGGGGCTCCTTAGAGGACTTCGGCGGCCTCTGACGCTGGTCCCGCGACGGCCTCTGAGCTGGCACTTGGTGCCCCGCTGCCGTTTGGAGGAAACGCGTGAACCCGCAGCTCCGAGCGCCTGGCGACGGCGGCTGCCGCCGGGAGGCGCGCCGAGCATCGCCGCGCTCTGGCCTGGGGGCTGGACACGCGCGTGCCTTCCTCGGCCAAGCCCAGCTCGTTATCCGGGAAGTTCTTACTCATACTACATTTTCGTTTACACTGGGACTGGGGACTTTTCCCACTTACAGGCACGGACCAGTGCTGCTTGGAAATTACGGCACGACCCATTTTTGGCTAGGAACCGAACACAGGGTAGGCAGCAGAGGAAATGAAACCGGGAGAGGTTAGCACTGCCCAGATGTTCCGCTGCTTTACCGTGAAAAAGATCTGCCGCCGGAGAAGTTCCCGGGAAGTTGCCCTCCGAGCGGCGGGCCCGCCTCGCCTCGCCGCGCGCCGCCGCGACAAGCGCTCCCTGCAGGAACTCCCACAATTCCCAGCCGGGGGGAGGCCCCGCCTCCCGCGACGTCGCGCCCGCGGATTGGCCGGCGTTGGGGCCGGGCCTCGACCGTAGAAGAGCGGGAACTGGAGAGCGGGTGGTCGCCATGACGGGCTTTGGGGCCCCGCGTCTCCGGCGCGGCCGGCCGTTTGTGGGCCGGCCTGCCCCCGGCGTCGCGCTGCTGCTTCAGTGTTTGCTTGGGGCCCTGGCCAACAAGCTCAACGTGCCGCAGGTGTTGCTCCCCTTCGGCCGGGAGCCAGGCCGCGTGCCCTTCCTGCTGGAGGCGCAGCGGGGCTGCTACACCTGGTGAGGGGTGGGGCCCCGAGACTTCGCGCCCCCTCGGCCCTGCAGGGCGGACGGGCTTCCCTCGACGAGGATGCCGCCGCAGCGCCTTTCCTGTGGGGCAGCCCCGGGGCGGGAGGCGGCCCCGCACGGCCTGAGGAGGCGTCGGGGGCGGGGCTTGGGGTTGGCCGCGGGGGCCCTCACCGACGGATGGGCCGGGGCTTTCTTCCCGAGGGGCTCGGGACGCCGCTCACGGCCTTGTGGGTGAGTCCCTGCACCCCACTTCGCCGAGGAGCGAGGTGAGGCCCCGAGACCGGGAAGTGGGGAGACTCGCCTCGGGGGGAGAGGAGGCCTGCCCGGGGGAGCGCTTTGCCGCCGGCGTGAGGGCGTGTTGGGGAGCCTCCTCCACGCCGAGGGGAAGTGGGCGCCGCCGCACCACGGGGCTGGATTGCCCTCTCCTGACTCCCGAGAGAGGCCGTGAGGCCGTGCGGGGAGAGAAGTTCAGCCGCCGCTGTGAGGCAGGGGAAGGGGGTCGCGCCTGGAACATGGCCCCGTGTGCGCGATGCACGGAAGATTTTACTGACTTATTTGGGGGAGAGAGCACAAGCCGGGGAGCGGCAGAGGGAGAAGCAGACTCCGCTCAGCAGGAGCCGATCCCTGGGCTGGATCCCAAGGCGCTGGGGTCATGACCTGAGCCGAGGCAGACGCATAACCGCCTGAGGGATCCAGGCGCCCCAAAACATGTTCTTAAATTGTATTTTGAGTTGCACTCACACCTCATAGTTTAGGCAGTTTTTCTGTCTTGACAGCCCAGTTTTAAGATTGGACAAAACTCATTCCTCACAGTATGAGAAATGTGTGTCTCTCATTATTGGAAACAAAACATCAGTCCGTTGTTCTGTTTTGTTTTTTTTTAAAGATTTTATTTATTTATTGGAGGGAGGGAGAGCACGTGTGCATGCACAGAGGGAGAGGGAGAGGCAGAGTCCCCGCTGAGTAGGGAGCTGGATTTGGGGCTTGATCCCAGGACCCTGAGATCATAACTTGAGCTGAAGGCAGAGGCTTAACCCAGTCACCCCGGCACCCCCATCAATCCTGTTTTTACGTACTGAGGGAAGAATGGAACAACCTTATTTTTTAAAGATTTTATTTATTTGAGAGAGCAAGAGCAGGGGGCAGAGGGAGAAGTAAGGCTCCTCGCAGAGCAGAGAGCCCTATGTGGGGCTCGATCCCAGGACCTTGGGATCATGACCTGAGCCAAAAGCAGACGCTTAACTGAGCCACCCAGGCGCCCCTGCAATCTTATTTTAAATATCAAGGGAGGAATATAATACATGTGTAACATTGCACAAGGGATCACTGGGAAAAGGTTCTGATCAGTCTCACTGAAATCCTGTGTCTCTAAGCATGGTTTAAATGACACTTTAAAGAGTGTAGTTTATGGGCGCCTGGGTGGCTCAGTTGGTTAAGCGACTGCCTTCGGCTCAGGTCATGATCCTGGAGTCCCGGGATCGAGTCCCGCATCGGGCTCCCTGCTCGGCGGGGAGCCTGCTTCTGCCTCTGACCCTGCCCCCTCTCATGTGCTCTCTCTCTCTCATTCTCTCTGTCTCAAATAAGTAAAATCTTTAAAAAAAAAAAAAATAAATAAATAGTGTCATTTAAATACACCAGGTAATGTGTAACATGGAAAAACTATAAGAATCTGTGTTCTCCTGAAAGTTAATTTTAGCCCACAGTCTTATTTCAAACTCTTAAGTATTTTATTTTGACAGGCATTCCACCCATCATGATGCAGTAACTGTTGAGCCTTTATATGAAAATGGCACCTTATGTTCTCAAAAAGCTATGCTCATTGCTGAATCTACCCAACCGATACGCCTCAGCAGTATTATTCTTGCTCGAGAGATAGGTATGTTGAGAGAAAACACACTGTGAAATCGTTCATCTAGAGTAGAATAATCTGATATCTTTATACATGGTTAATACAAATGGTGTTGGCTTCAAATGATAAGTAGAAAAAAAGCAATCTGCAGAATAACCCTAATTGTGGTGTCCTATTCTGTGACTTTTTTTTTTAAGATTTTATTTATTTATTTGACAGAGAGAGACACAGTGAAAGAGGGAACACAAGCGGGGGAGCGGGAGAGGGAGAAGCAGGCCTCCCGCGGAGCAGGGAGCCCGAGGCGGGGCTCGATCCCAGGACCCCGGGATCGTGACCTGAGCCGAAGGCAGACGCTTAACCACTGAACCACCCAGGCACCCCCAACTTCTTTAATATATCTAGTACCTGGTGTGGTGCCTGAGACAGAGTAGAAACCCTAGTTTTTTCGAATCCTTGAAGAAAAGAAGGAATTATTTATTGGAACTAGCTTAGGTGTTAAGGTCTGAGGTGGGTCTTGAGTAAGGCAAAAGGAACTAAAAACGCTAGTACTTAGAGTGTGGTCTGTGAACCTGTGTCATCAGCAGCATCAGTATCACTTGGAGTCCTAGAAATGTAAATCCTTGGAGTGCCTGGCCGTCTCAGTTGGTGGAGCATGCGACTCTTTATCTCTAGGTTGGAAGTTCAAGCCCCACCCTGGGTGTAGAGATTATTTAAATATAAAACCTTGAAGGGAAAAGAGTGTACTTGGTGACCTTCCCGGGTCGTTGGCCGTGCGGGTTGGGGCAGCCTGAGTTAGGGGTCCTGTGCTGAGATGATTCAAAGCCTTGTTAAAAAATGTTTGGGTCCCCATGAGGCCCTGCTCTACCCAACTTTACCAGATTTGGGTAGGAATGGAGTTCATGGGCTTCATCGTTCATAAAATCAGGATTGCTGATAAAAGAAGTAAAGCTTTGAAAATTTCAAGTCCTGCACCTGCTCATAGTCATCATTGACCAGCTTTACTTAGAGTACAGATGGAATGTCATTTTGACTGTAAATCTCAGCAATCTCTGTTAGGTGGGAACATGGAGCATTGCTGTACACTTGTAGATGTGTTGTTTCCTGTGTGGTGTGAATAAATGTAACTGTGAGATGCCAAAAAGAAAGAAAAATGTAAATTCTCAGACCCCATCTCAGTTCTGCTGAATTAGAATCTCAGGAATGGGTCCAGGGAATTAAGCTCTCCAGTGATTCTCATGCATTACTAAAGTCTGGAAGCACTGCACCAGTCTTTTTTAGATTAGAGCAGCTGGAGAAATCCTATTTGTATCCAAAATCAAAGCAAGGCTTTTTGTATCCCAGAGTTTCTGGCACTTCATTGCTACATTGATAGGCCAGAAATACCTGTATAGTTTTATAAATATTTTGATAAATGATACATCTATACTATGTTATTAAAGAGAAGTTAAAGTTGTTTGGTATACCATATTTCATATGATTGAAGATGCCATCTAGTATAAAGCTGTTTTTTTTAATGTACCACTAAGATAAACATAGCCAACTAAACTATGCTTTTCTTCGCTTAGAATTTCTATTTTATACCTACAGAAGAACTAAGACTTAATTAGATGGTTATTTTTATTATGTTTCACTCTCATGCTTAATAAAAAGGAAAATATAAATAAAATAAACTGGCTAAGATATTTCTAAAACTACCATAGTGTTTCTGTCTCAGATGAAACACTTTTTCACTGGGAATCATCAATGTCTGTGTTTATCCCCACAATATCGTCCTCTGTGCCAGTAAGACTGTTATGGATGCAGTATTTCTTAAAAGAATCAATTAAAAACAAAACATGTAAAAGCTGGGGCACCTGGCTAGCTCAGTTGGAAGAGTGTGTAGCTTTTTTTTTAAGATTTTAATTTTCAGTAATCTATATACCCAAAGTGGGGCTGGAACTCATAACTCTTAGATCAAGAGTCACATTCTCCACCAACTGGGCCAGCCAATCGCCCCAAGAGTGTGTAACTCTTGATCTCGGGGTTGTGAGTTTGAGTCCCACACTGGGTATAGAGATTACTTAAGTAAATAAAACTTAAAAAAAAACCCTAAAAGCTAAATATTGGGCTCTTAAGTTAGCTTTGCAATTATATGGATATGTTGTGGGGCTTTTTTCTAGTTATGGAAAAGTGCCCGGCACATCTGAGCTACTACCCTTCTCACCCCATCTCCTTAATCATTTGATTCCCAGGAGATTAAAGAGTGTCACTCTTGGCCACCAGATTTTCTTCCTACCACTAATATCCATTCTACAAGTTTTGATGCTGGCCTTTTAATGTTCTCACATATGCAATCAATCACAACTATGTTGTGACTGCTGCCTGGCTGACAGCAAGTGAACGATGTCATCAGTTATAAGATAAAACTCAATTTCAGAGATGTTAAAATATCAAAAACTGTCCTAGAATCAGTGAAATATGGTATGAGGACTCTCAAAGGTGAGAATATTTGAGGAACATGTCTTACAGGGCAGCTACAATAGAGAAGGTTAGAAAAGAAGAATCGTATTGGTCACATAAGCAATTTTTAAATGTAATTACTTTTAACTACATGAATTCACTCTGATATCAAAAGATACATTTACACAATTGCTAGGAAAAATGTCAAATCTGGCTCTCAGCTTAATTTCATCTAACTTATAAGTATTCCAAAGTTAAGTATCTTTTAAATCAGCTTTCCCAATTTTGCTAAACTCTCAATAATAAATTGCCAGTTTCAGTGTTCTACCAGGTAACATTCTCATCTGAGTGGAAAAGAGCACTCTGAAAGGGCGGGGTGGGAGAGGGAGAGGACATTGTGAAAGGGAAGCATATGCCTAAGAGAGATTGTTCATTCATTTGATGAATATTTATTGAAATGCCTAGTAACTGTAAGGTGTCTGTAAAGATAGAAAGATTTAAGCACTCCATTGGTATTTAGGTACTTAGAATTTTATGATGTTTTTGTCAACACTGTAGTGAAGCAAATTAGTGGCTGTGATGGAGATGATGGATAGAAGTGATAGACTCTAGGGGGCTTGTTTTATTTGGTAAGAATGCTACATTTCTTTTGATTTTTGTTTTGCTTTGACTAGGTGCTACTTCATTTGGTAAAACCTTCAAAGAATATAAAAGGTTATATAGTGAAAAAGTAAGCCTTTAATCTTTCTCCAGGAGAGTCACTTTTCTGTATCCTTCAGAGGCAGTCTAAATATATGAATATGCCCTTTTTCTAGTGGGAAATCTAGATTTTTAACCTTAGGTAAAGGACACGTGGAGGAGTTTAGAGATGAAGGCATGATTTTAGCTGACATGGAAGAGGAAGAAAGGGTTTGAATAAATGGATGATTTTGGTGCAGGGTGAGAGGAATATAGGGTGATCCGTACTTATTGTGGTATGCTCAGCATGTTGTTGATGTTCCGTAAATACTTACAGGTTGATTAGTTGATACAGTGGAATATAATTGTATAAACAAGAGGAGTTGATTTGGAAGCTAGGATAAATATGAGAATCAGGGAAGGCAGGAAATATTTGCCATTTCTGCTCCCTCTCTTTTGCTCCTGGCTCTGCATCCCTTTGGTTCTTGCAATACTGGTTTCATTCTCTTTATTTTTTTCTTCTTCCTAATTCATCTCCCTGGATCAACTCTCGTCCTCTCTATTTCATTCATTTTTCTTTCTTTATTACCTTGCTCCTGTGTGGACCTGAAGTATACCTGAAGTAATATGAACATGTAGATAAGAAAATTCATTATATTATTTAATAAAGTTATTCATTTTTTTTAGAAGATTTTATTTATTTATTTGACAGAGGGAGAGACAGTGAAAGAGGGAACACAAGCAGGGGGAGTGGGAGAGGGAGAAGCAGGCTTCCTGCTGAGCAGGGAGCCCAATGTGGGGCTCGATCCCAGGACCCCGGGATCACGACCCGAGCCGAAGGCAGCTGTTCGACCGACTGAGCCACCCAGGTGCCCCTAAAGTTATTCATTTTTATCTTTAGAGGTAAGTTGAGCACCTGGGTGGTTCAGTTGGTTAAGTGTCTGACTCTTGATTTTGGCTCAGGTCATGATCTCAAGAGTTGTGAGATGGAGCCCCTGTCAGGCTCCGCATGGGCGTGGAGCCTGCTTAAGATTTTCTCTCGCTCCCTCTGCCCCTCCCCTTACCTGTCCTTGTCCAAAAAAAAAAAAACCTGCTTAAAAATTAAAAAAAAAAAAAAAAAGTAAATTGAAGGTATGGTATTTCTCTTAATCACTCTAAATTTTCCTATGATTCATACAAGGTAATTTTTTTCTTTATGGTCGATGGCCATGTATTGAAAAGCTTATTTTTTTTTTTTTTTTTTTTTTTTAAGATTTTATTTATTTATTTGAGAGAGAGAGAATGAGAGACAGAGAGCTCGAGAGGGAAGAGGGCAGAGGGAGAAGCAGACTCCCTGCCGAGCAGGGAGCCCGATGCGGGACTCGATCCCGGGACTCCAGGATCATGACCTGAGCCGAAGGCAGTCGCTTAACCAACTGAGCCACCCAGGCACCCTATTGAAAAGCTTATTGCTATTGAAGTGGTTAGATGGGTAGTCTTTGCGTGCACAAGGCTTTTCATATTTTTATGTAAGTTCACAGCTACTTCTGTCCTATGATTGCCCTATGTATTTCTCCACAGAAGAAAAGTATTTAATTTCCTGTTTAATTAGGTTATCCAGTGCCTAATTATCTAGTATATATTATGTAGGGTCACCCTTCCTTCCTTTGCCATCCTTGGAACACTTCCTTAATAGTATGTTTTACCAGCAGATCCCGTGAGATTTCAGCTTCTCTTGGTTCTTAATGATAGCTCCCGTATTTTGGTCTTCATTTCTTTCTTTTTTTTTTTTTAAGATTTTATTTCTTTATTTGACAGAGAGAGTGAGCACAAGCAGTGGGAGCGGCAGGCAGAGGGAGAAGCAGGCTCCCTGCTGAGCAAGGACCCTGATGCGGGACTTGATCCCAGGACCCTGGGATCATGACCTGAGCTGAAGGCAGACACTTCACCAACTGAGTCACCCAGGCTTCCCATTCTTCATTTCTTTTAACTTCAGGTTCTGTTCAATTAAATATTAAGTAAAAGATTAATCAAGTAAATTTTTAAAATATTTTCTTTTGAAATAATATTAAATTTACAGAAGCAATGCAAAGATAGTACAAAGAGTTCCCATATACTCTTGACCCAGTTTTCTTTAATATTCCACTAATGTCCTTTTTCTGGTCTAGGATTTAATTCAAGACACCACATTAGTAAACTACATTATTGTGTTTCCTTCATCTCCTGTGACTATGACAGTTTCCACCCAGGCATCCCTTCTTTTATGGAATTTTTAAATCGAAGGAAAATGTTAATCAGGTAATATAGGCAAGCGCCCCTCAAAAAAGGCCAAGGAGCATCAAAATATGCTCTATTTCAGGCAAAGCTATACTTCCTTTCACAAGAAACACAAAAACTGACTTAATCATCCTGAAACTATATTTACACTGGGGTTCAACAAATAAGTAAATACACTGTAGATACTGAGTGTCAGGTTTCTCGTTACCAGAGAAAGGAATTACACTGTGGTGCAAGATTAGAACCAAAGATATCACTATGATTTCATGTTTACATTAATATATACACAGAAAAATAGACATAGAAATACAGATATGTGTATATACATATACTTCCTCACACTGTCTGCTGAGAGGGCCAAGGGACAGTCAACAGTACCAGCAGCAAGCACACTAGCAGCAGATCTTGGTTTCTAAATACAGCTCTCTAACAGAAAGAACCAGGACTCCTTGAGGAAATAGCTGGGCAGGAGAAAATACAAGATGGGCCTGGCTCATCTTATAGGGCTAGAAAGTAAGGAAGTACTACAACTAATTACTTAATTAAGATGGGGCAAGCCCAAAGGACACAGGAGTCAACCTGAAAGAGTTCCTAATGGCCAAAGCTAGAAAAACTGGAGTAACAAAATAAATTATGATAGTATTGGATTATAAACCAAAAATAAATATCCATGAGTCAATACTTACATAAATGATGAATAAATAAATGAGAACTTGTTTGTAAGATATAAGTTACCTTCCTTACAGAAGAATGCTATTAAAGTGTGGGAAGGATTAGGGAAATAGAAAATCACCATCAGAACTCCACAGTAGGGCTGCCTGGGTGGCTCAGTCAGTTAAGCGTCTGCCTTCAGCTCAGGTCATGATCCCAGGGTCCTGTGATCGAGCCCCTGCATCAGGCTCCCTGCTCAGCGGGAAGCCTCCTTCTCCCTCTGCATGCCGTTCCCTCTGCTTGTGTGCACTCTCTCTCTCTGACAAATAAATAAATAAATATTTTTTAAAAAATAAAAATAAATAAAAATTCCATAAAAGCGGATCCACAGCTAGGAACAGGGTTTACCCTTGATGTCCATTGGTAATTTTGGGTATTGTAGTGGTAGTTACTTTGCTTTTGTTTCTTGTAGATGAAGCTAAAAGTAAAAAAATATACAGTTATAACAGCAGAATGAGACAGCTATGTAGGCAGTTCTCTAACACATGGTAAATATGAGAGGTGGGGTTATTGTTAAAAGATAGTACAAAACAGTTTTTATTTCATCCTCATTTCATTCTATACTGTTTCTTTTTGTGTTTCTGAAGTTCACTGTGGCTATATTGACCAGAGCTCTGGTTGGGTCTAATACACTGTTGCCAGGCTTTTTAACCTCAGAGAGAAAAATTTATTGGTAGGACTGACATATGGTTGTCACCCTTTTACTTTCTGAAACAAATACATTAAAAAAAATCTAATGCCATAATTTCATAAGAGAAAAAACTTTAATACTTCAAAGCTCAGAATATAATAATAAAGTATATTCCTTTATTATTTTTTTAAGATTTTATTTTTAAGTAATCTCTACCAGTGTGGGGCTCAGTCTCACAACCCCAAGATCAAGAGTTGCATGCTCCACTGACTGACCTAGCCAGGTACCCCTAAAATATATTCCTTCAAAGTGAATACATTTAATTTTATTACTCATTATATTAAGGTTCTTACCTTTCTCATTTTTCCATGGATGAATGAAAATATTATAGATCAGTGTTTGAGAATGACTGGTCTGTTATCTCTCTTTTTTTTTTTTAAGATTTTATTTATTTATTCATAAGAGACAGAGAGAGAGAGAGAGAGAGAGGCAGAGGGAGAAGCAGGCTCCCCGCTGAGCAGGGACCCCGATGCAGGACTCGATCCCAGGACCCTGAGATCATGACCTGAGCCGAAGGCAGACGCTTAACCAACTGAGCCACCCAGGCGCCCTGGTCTATTGTCCCTTATAAACAGACTTTTGAATTTTTCATTATGCTCTTTTCTTCCACAGGTTGAAAGCAACTGTTATAGCCTTTCTTTTTTATAATATAGAATAAGCTTTTGAGTGTTTGAGACATTTAATAGATTCATGACCTAATGAATTAAATTCTAAGTTTTTGGGTTCATCATAGTGACTGACCATGAACTGCGCTGTGATGTTAAGGTTGATGTGATAGACAGCATTGAAATTATATCTCGAACCCGGGAACTCTATGTAGATGATTCACCACTGGAACTGATGGTGAGGGCATTGGATGCTGAAGGTAAGGGACTCAGAAGATTCAACAAAATTACCTAAAATAAAGTAATACTCCTTTGTGTTTAGTACTTGGAAAAAAAGCAACTTGAGAGATAAAAGTAGATTAGAAATAGTATTTATTTTTTTATATGAAGTTCATGTACATGAGGAATTGATAATTATGAGTATGGTTCAATGTATTAACTACATACTTTCATAAAATTTTTCTGCTATATTTAATTATTGGTTATCTCAGAAGTTTTCTTAAATATCCGGATGGTCCCTAGATCAGCCATTAAGAACATTTGTGTGGAATTTATTACTAGCTCTGTTTTGGTCAGTCCACTTTCTATAGCCAGGGGAATTATGTGTTAACCTTTGAAAAAAATTTATAATTTTATCTTTCTTGAGACAGATTTTATATTGCTTTTAGTGTACCATATTAATGTGTAATATGGTATTTAAAACATTTAAATTTATTGCCACTTTCTTTGTAAACCATTGTAAATGATATTTTTTTAAATCTGAACAATGAATATTAGAAATATTCTGGAATCTAGTTTTCATAAAAATTTTTGTTGAAGGGACCAGGATTTAAGGATGCCTGTCAACCCTGAGGTAGACTATATGGTGGCCTTTATGTAGAAGGGTACAGAAAGAGTGGCATAACTTTTGTCAGCCAGAAGTTAATCAGCTTGAGTCTTTTTTTATTTATTTATTTTATTTATTTATTTTTTTAAAGATTTTATTTATTTATTTGAGAGAGAGAGGATGAGAGAGAGCACATGAGAGGGAGGAGGGTCAGAGGGAGAAGCAGACTCCCCGCCGAGCAGGGAGCCCGATGCGGGACTCGATCCAGGGACTCCAGGATCATGACCTGAGCCGAAGGCAGTCGCTTAACCGACTGAGCCACCCAGGCGCCCTCAGCTTGAGTCTTTTCTGCATTCAGAAAGTTTGTGTAGCAACAGTACTTTTATTGTTTGTGTAGGGATCTTCCTGGTATATGTGTTTTAAATTCTTAATGGTAGTGCTTCTATTTGTTAATGAAGGAGGCCTAAATATAATTTTCTAGGTAGGTTTCTCTTTCTTGTTAAAGATACCTGAATATTTTTGAATATGTGATTCTGTCCTGTCTGCTTTTGGCTTGCTTTATAGGAAATACTTTTAGTAGTTTGGCAGGGATGATGTTTGAGTGGAGCATTGCCCAGGATAACGAAACAGCAAGAGAAGAATTGTCTAGCAAAATTAGGTAACATTGAAACCAAACATAAACCATCTGATTTTGAAGGAGACATCTGCCTTTGGGTGGCACACTGAACAGCAACAGCTTTGATAATGCTGTTGTCTGGACTTTTTTGGAACAGATAAATTTACCAGGGGGAAATGTCTTTGATAGAATGACATGGTGTGGGTGCAGGTACTTTTATGATTGTTTAATTTGAACCACTGCAGAGGAATTCATGAGCTCAGGACTATACAATTGTTTGAGCCAGGTGTGTCTTCTGGCAGTTTTGTTGTTTATGCCATCTGCACATGCTGGAATACAGTGAGTGGATGATAGTATGAAATTTTGTCTTTAGTACTAAGAAACAGCTCTCACGCAGTCCCAAGTTTTAGTACCACACAGTTTTAGCCCGAGGCACATTAAATACTTTTGTTCTATCTAATCCTTATGGAAAACAGATTTTTTTATTTTTAATTTTTTTAATTTAAAATTTTTTAAAAGATTTTATTTATTTATTTGACAGAGAGACACAGCCAGAGAGGGAACACAAGCAGGGGGAGTGGGAGAGGGAGAAGCAGGCTTCCCGCGGAGCAGGGAGCCCGAAGTGGGGCTCAGTCCCAGGACCCTGAGATCATGACCTGAGCCAAAGGCAGACACTTAACAACTGAGCCACCCAGTCTCCCCAAAACAGATTTTTTTTTAAATGATTTTATTTATTTACTTGACAGAGAGAGAGAACATGAGCAGGGGGGAGGAGCAAGGGGAGAGAGAGAAGCAGACTCCCTGCTGAGCAGGGAGCCTGATGTGGGACTCGATCCCAGAACCCTGGGATCATGACCCGAGCCAAGGCAGACGCTTGACTAACTGAGCCACCCAGGCGCCCATGGAAAACAAATTTTCGGACTTTTTACACTATATAGACATTGAAGAGACTATGTTTAAAGTCTCTTAGGGCCCTTTGGAAGATGACTCATTACTTGATTGCGCTAGAAACAAACTTTATTTTATCTCTTAAGGATTCTGAAATACTCCGAAGCAGAATATTCTCCCCCAGTGTATATAGCTGAGATGGAAAAAGAAGAGAAACAAGGAGATATGATTTTGGTGTCTGGGATCAGAACTGGTGCTGCTGTTGTAAAAGTTCGAATTTATGAGCCGTTCTATAAGGTAAAAAAGTTTGTGCCATAAACTTTGAAACTTTCAATTAAGGGCCTTTTCCGTGAAAAATACTATTCCTTATATTTATTTATAGTAGAAGCCCTTTAACCTGATATGATTTGGGTCAATAGTTGGTCATTTATGAGAGGGGGGAGGGTCAGAGGGAGAAGCAGACTCCCTGCCGAGCAGGGAGCCCAATGCGGGACTCGATCCCGGGACTCCAGGATCATGACCTGAGCTGAAGGCAGTCGCTTAACCGACTGAGCCACCTGGGCGCCCCTAAATCTCTGTAAGATATTTTAAAAGAGACTTATAAGAAGTAAACTTTTAACAAGGGAGATGACCTTCAGGATTTTGCCTAAGGAACCTAGTTTTTTTCCTTCCTCTTCTAGAAAGTGGCAGCAGCATTGATACGTCTGCTAGTTTTGGAGAATATATTTCTTATACCATCCCATGATATTTATCTCTTAGTAGGAGCATATATTAAATACCGAGTTGCAAAAATGGTGCAGGGAAGAATGACAGGTAAGGTGATTTATCTTTTCCTAAGACTAACATTTCCCAAATCCTTCCTGCTGACAGTAAGAGAAGCAGCTCCACCTTATGTATACAAATACTTCTTTGTGTTTTTGGATTTTGTGATAAAGTATTCCTTAATTGCTATACTTGAGATAATACTGGACAGAGATGTCTTGAACAGGTGAATGCTTAGCGCCAGTGCCTATAGGCATCTGAATTCTGTTAAAACAACAACCAAATATTTAGTAGATTTTATAGGGCAAGTGAGGAAACTTTACCAGAAGGGACTTGAATGATCTTTGCAAAAGTTGTTTCTTGAGAAACCCAGTTCATTCATTGAAAACACTCTGTTGACCCTAGACGTCCCACTGAGTTTATAAAGTGTGCGTTGGCTCCCTTAACATTGGTCCTTTCCTCCCTTCCTTAATGGGGATCCTTCTTACTACTTTCACTTCACTGGTTTTTAAGAATGCAAGCAATACCAATGATAAACTCACATAGTACCCCCCCCCCAAATGGCTATGTCAAAATTCATCATAGTGTGAAGGGAAGTGTAAGCAGATCATACTCTTATTTAGGCCTGCTTCCTGATTTCCCTCGTATAATCCAACAATACACTGTTGTCCTTTACAACAGTGTAAAAGTGGCTGTTCTTGGGTGGGAGGATGGGTTAGCCTGGTAGTGGGTATTGAGGAGGGCACGTTCTGCATGGAGCACTGGGTGTTATGCACAAACAATGAATCATGGAACACTTCATCTAAAACTAATGATGTAATGTATGGGGATTAACATAAGAATAAAAATAAATAAATAAATAAATAAATAAATAAATAAAATCTTAAAAAAAAAAAAGTGGCTGTTCTTGTTACATTTATGTATCTTTATGTCTTACAGAGGTGGGGTTTCCCCTAGAACACTATACACTGGAATTGCAAGACCACAGAGTTCCATGTAACTGGTCTCTTTCTGGGAAAGTGGCTTTACTGGATGAGAAAAGAGCTATGGTGACTGCTGTCCAACTGGGCCAAACTAACCTTGTCTTTGTCCATAAAAGTATCCTTTTCAAGTTTTAGCTGTCAATCTGTGTTTCCTTGAGCATGTGAGACATGTTCCTTGGTAAAGTAATTTGCTAAGATTATACTTATTTGGTATAGGCTTTATTTTTAACAAAGGACTATAAATTATTATAGTCATAATTTCTAGCAGAGGGTAAGTGGGGAAAAGAATAGTTGGAACTTGGTTTCAGTGCTTATTTGCAACCTCAATTAAATCATAAAGAGACTGGGGGAAACAGCTTGAAGAAACTTGTGTGGATTTTATTTAATTTGTTCCTTCCCATTTCCACATGAATAATTGAGAAAAGATGGTATGGTATTGTCTGCAGTAGATGCTTAATTATTATTTGTTAAATTGAGTTGAGAGTAATTTTTAAAAATTGACTAAACCTGCTCTGTAAGGACTGAACAAAAAGAGAGATTTAGAGCTCTGTTATAGTCAAAGAAAACAAAACAGAATGAAGATTTAAACTCCAGAAAATTGAAATGTTTGGACTCCATTTCTCAATGTTTGATTTTGAAATATTTCCTATTTTTGAATATTTGAACCTGAAAGAAATTAATCCATTTAGCAAATATCTATTACAATCCTACAATATCCTCAACATTGTTCTGAGTGCTGGGGATGTGGACTGCTATTTTACTCAGAGTAGTTAGGGAAGTCTTTTTTGATAAGGCCACACTGCAGCAGTGGGTCATGCAGATACCTGGGTGAAAGAGCTCCAGGAAGAGGAAATAGCAAGGCTGAAGTGCCGAGAATCGGGAAAGAAGGAGAGGTGGTAGAGTAGGGGAGGGAGTAAGTTATGTGGCACCTTGTATCATCATATTAGTTACTATTTATATTACTTGTCTAAAACATATTAAGGAGGGTTTTTGGTCCAAAGTTGTTTGTTTCTTAGTCATTTAAGGTGCATAGGACATTGGTCAACAGATACGATATAGTACCTACAAAACAAACCAAGTCATTCAATATTTGAGCCCCAGCTGTGTGTCAGGTACTTCCCCAAATTCCCCAGGCACACTATACGACCTTTTTTTTTTTTCATATTCTCAGTTCATATTGTTATTTATTCCAAAGTAGTAGATATTAAAGTATATTTATCTATTTACATGTCTCCCTTGAGGATATGGATGGTGACTATTCACAATTTCTTCCCGCACCTTCCAGCACCATAGTGTCTTCCAGCACCATAGTGGCTGGTGGGTACTGTTCACAGAGATTGGGTAGAGAAACAGAGAAGCAGCAGGTTTAAGGGAAAAGAAAACTAGATTAGTTTTTCACAAGTTAACCTGAAGTACCTGTGGGATAGACATGCCAACAGATATTTTTATTTTTATTTTTTTAAAGATTTTTTTTTTTTTAAACATTTTATTTATTTATTTGACAGAGAGAGAGCACAAGTAGGCAGAGCGGCAGGCAGAGGGAGAGGGAGAAGCAGATTCCCCGCGGAGCAGGAAGCCTGACATGGGGCTTGATCCCAGGACCCCGGGATCACGACCTGAGCCGAAGGCAGATGCTTAACCGACTGAGCCACCCAGGCGCCCCTAAAGATTTTATTTTATTTATTTGAGAGCAAGAGAGCTCACGCCCGAGAGACCACGAAGGAGGGGGAGGGACAGAGGGCCTGGATCATGACCCGAGTGAAGGCAGACACTTAACTGAGCCACTCAGGTGCCCCCAGCAGATATTTTTACTATGCATCTGGAGGAGAAAGATTCAGGATAGAGAAAGATACTTGAGAGATCAGTTTATAGATAGGTGATAGTTGAAGCTGTTGCGGACAAAATTCACTTAGGGAGAGTATATAGAGTGAGAGGAGAAGAGGACCAAAGACTATGTAGTGCCAGCTTTTAAGGTTCATATGGAAAAAGAGGAATTCTTTTTTTTTTTTTTTCAATATTTTACTTATTTGAGAGAGAGAGAATGAGTAGGAGGGAGAGGGGCAGAGGCAGAGGGAGAGAATCTTAAGCAGACTCCACACTGAGTGCAGAGCCCACACGGCAGGGCTCAGTCTCATGACCCTGAAATCATGACCTGAGCCGAAATCAAGAGTTGGACACTTAACCTACTGAGCCACTCAGGCACCCCAAGATGTGAGAACTTTTTTAAGAGAAGAGAAACTTGAACATGTCTGTAAGTAGACAGAGAAAGAGCAGAGATAGGGGAGAAAGGAGGGTCAGTTGATGATGGAACAAGGTTTCTGAGGGGCAAGAGAAAATGAGATGCAGAGCAGACGGAAGGATTAGGTGGAAGATCTCTTATTCTGACAGAGGAGGAATGAATTCGTTTAGAGATCTATCCGGATCTGCTTCCTCATCTGTAAAGTGGAGGGAATGTTCTGTCTCTGAATTTCCTTCTAGCTCTTACATTTTATGAATGTTGTATTAGAGTATATATCAGAATCAAACCTAGATTGGCACAGAGGTGCCTGTACGGTCTCTCAAAGATTTGCTTTAATGACTACAGAAAAGTAATTTTTAATTGATATATCAATTGTATATATATCAATAGCTCATTTGGAATATTGAGGCAGTTTTGAAAGTTTGATCCCTCAAGTGGATTAAATATTATTTTACTTCCATTATCACGATGGATTACTGTAGTGGTAAATTGTAATCTAGCACATGACTGAATTACTACAACTCTTAAATTAGTGTACTTTGAATGAGTGTTTTTTTTTTTTTAAAGATTTTATTTATTTATTTGACAGAGACAGACAGCTAGAGAGGGAACACAAGCAGGGGGAGCTGCAGAGGGAGAAGCAGGCTCCCCGCTGAGCAGGGAGCCCGACAGTGGGGCTCGATCCCAGGACGCTGGGATCATGACCTGAGCCGAAGGCAGATGCTTAACGACTGAGGCACCCAGGCGCCCCTGTATGAGTGTTTTCTGTTCAGTCATCTCAGTTATATATTTCTTCTTAGCTTTTGGGTGTAGTATATTTTGGAGAGGGAAGTATATTCCTAGTTAGATTCTGTATAGGACAATAACAGAATAAGTTTGTATTTTTGCTAGAATTTAACTGAAGGGATAGTGGGTAATATGGAGTATAAGTGACTAGGAGTATCTTTCATGACAAAGAGAAAACATTTTGGTAATAAAGATTTACCATAGATAGTGGAAAATCAACTAGTGATTTTTTTTTTTAAGATTTTATTTATTTGACAGAGGGAGACACAGCGAGAGAGGGAATACAAGCAGGGAGAGTGGGAGAGGGAGAAGCAGGCTTCCTGCCGAGCAGGGAGCCCGATGCGGGGCTCGATCCCAGGACCCTGGGATCATTACCTGAGCCACCCAGGTGCCCCTAGTGATTTTTTTTTTTTTAAGATTTTTATTTATTTGTTTGACAGAGAGAGACACAGCGAGAGAGGGAACACAAGCAGGGGGAGTAGGAGAGGGAGAAGCAGGCCTCCCGCGGAGCAGGGAGCCCGATGTGGGGCTCAATCCCAGAACCCTGGGATCATGACCTGAGCCAAAGGCAGTTGCTTAATGACTGAGCCACCCAGGTGCCCCATCAACTAGTGATTTTTAAAACTGTTTGCAGAGCCCAAGGCAAATTGCTGGGCTGGATGGCAAGTTATACCCCTCCTCCCTCTTCATCACCACTGTTCATTTCTTTTCTTTTCTTTTTTTTTTTAAGATTTTATTTATTTATTTATGTATTTATTTGAGAGAGAGAGAGAAACAGCATGAGAGGGGAGAGGGTCAGAGGGAGAAGCAGGCTCCCCGCTGAGCCAGGAGCCTGATGTGGGACTCGATCCTAGGATTCCAGGATCATGACCTGAGCCAAAGGCAGTCGCTTAACCAACTGAGCCACCCAGGCATCCACCACTGTTCATTTCAACAGCCAGAGTGATGCCACTTTGTCCTGCTTTCCATAATGGGCCCCTTATATAAGAATTTACTTGGAGGAAGAGTTCTACAGCTAAATGAATATTAAAAGCATAGAGCATGATCTTTTTTCTATCATTCCATTTTCCTTAAATTTGAAATTCAAGAATACCTGATTCCTATTATGACTGAGTCCCTCAGACTTTTCTCAGAAGTGTACACATTTAAGTTTTTGCTTTCCAAAGGATAATAAAAGATAGGATTTTTGTTTGTTTCTGTTTGTGCATTTATTATTTTTTTTCTTTGGTAGCTCACATTTCTTTTTTCATCCAACTCTGGTTCATATGATTTCCTTAACCAAAAATTAAGATGTCCATATGCGATCTGTGTCTGGACTCCCAAATTGCACCATATATGTTGTAGAGCCTGGGTTTTTAGGTATTTGTTTATTTATTTATTTTTAGAGAGAGGTGGGGGAAAGAGGAGCAGAGGGAGAGGGAGAGAGAGAATCTTAAGCAGGCTCCATGCCCAGCACAGAGCCCAACTTGAGCCTCGATCTCACGACCCTGAGATCATGACTTGAGCTGAAATCAAGAATCATTCGCCCAACCGACAGAGCCACCTAGGCACCCCTGGATTTTTAGGTATTTTTAGAGAATGATTTTCAGAAAGCTGAACAGCTTAAACTATTTCATTAAAATGAGTGCATTAGAAACCAGAGTGCTTCTTGAACCTTTAAATTTAACCTTCCTTTGACATGTTTTCTCGCATTGTTATGGTTCCATGCTGTCTGCAAGAGTGAAGCATCTTGAAACAGATTGTGAAAAAATATGAAGACCCATGTGATACAATGTTGGGTTAGAAAAAGAGGCTTTATACAAAGAAAAAAGAATACTAATGTCCTTAGGTTATATGAAACTGGTCTGACTGAAAGAAGCTCAAATCTTGCCTGACACATTAGGAATGAGCAATATTGTGGTTTGTTTTGTATACAGATATAAATGAGAGTGTTTCTTTATACCTGAGATGAACTAAGTTAAGCCAGGATCTTTAGAATTCCAAATTATTCAATTTGATGGAACTAAAGGATCAACTTTGGAAATCATCTCCATCTATTAGCAAGTTTTGCTCACTGAATAGTTTTTATAAGTTTGTATTTTTTAATTCATTGTAGAAAATGAATGGCCTCTTCTGATATTTTTGTTTCTTGATTTGTGTATAGATTTCACAGTTCAACCTGGAGACCGATGGAGTCTAGAGGTGGGACAGGTGTATGTCATTACAGTAGAAGTGTTTGATAGAAGCAGTACAAAGGTCTATATTTCAGATGTGAGTGTCTCTTTTGAATTCTTCTAGCCCCGTGTATGGATAACTTCTTGAGTGGGCCACCCTTTCTGGCTAGGAAGCCTTTTTTTCTTTTGCTTCCAGACTTTACTTTTAAAGTTACTACTTTATTATGATTATTAAATAGTTCTGTCCTTGAGGAACGCTAAACTGGAAGTAAAATATATAATTTGGTCAGAATTATATAAAAGAGTTGAAGAGAAGGCCAAAACACTTGGGAGGATGCCTCATTCTAGGACTCCCTGAGAGCTGGTCACCTGTTTGGCAGTGGTGCAAGGAACAGTGAAGTCCCAGACACAGTGGTGCACTCACCCTCCAGTGCCCTTTTGGGTGTTTTCCCTGAAAAATGTCAACTTATGGAATGGCAAAAATTATACCAAAATTTATATAAACTTCGACTCTATTTTTGATCACTTGCCGTTAAGTGGATCTCTCAAGTACCATTTTAAAATTACATCTTTCCAATTTAGGATCTCCATGAGAAGAGCTGAGGTTTTGTTTTTATTCATCCCCAGAGTGCATAGCCACACTTTTTATTTATTTATTTTTTAATGCTTTGGGATTAAGATGGCTTTAGGGGAAAAACAAACAAACAAACATCTCCTCAGTTTTGTGTTGCTATTGGGCTAATTTTCAGAATCTCAGGATTATGTACCAGTTCCTAAGGGAGTACTTTGAAGAGCAGCTCACTACTGTGAATGGATCTTACCATGTAGTAAAAGCCCTGAAAAGTGGTGTCGTGGTGATAAATGCATCCCTGACTTCCATCATTTACCAGGTAGGAATTAAAAGGACAGTCTTTGAATCCCAAGAACACTGATGGGGCTTGGCTGACTTGTTGATTTGTAGGCAGATACATGGCATATTCCAGCTTTATCTTTCATAAAGATGAAAAAGAAACTGACAAACAGTATACTTGGTGGTTTATACCTGTACAGATTTTCTGCTGCAATCTTTGTTATTGCTCATGTCTGCATTTGTGGTCATTGTGTATATATACCATTTGAAGTTCCTTTAAAAAATTATTTCATGTGCACATTTCCATGTGTTGTCAGGCTTACATAGAGTACTTTCTAGTCTGAAAATCCAAAGGGTTAATATATCAATTTATTTAACCATGCCATTAACAATGAACTTTTTGCATTATTTCCATTTTTCACTCTTGTAAATGCCATAACTGAGTTTCTTTGTACAATTATTTTTCTTTTGGTTAATTTTCATATGGTATAATGTCAGAAATGGAATTACTGGGTAAAAGGATAAAGTATGAATCTGTTTCTACTGTCTCTAAAATGCATGAGTTTCTGGTTTTTAATAGCCTGCCAAATTACTTCCATTCTTCATGGATCCTTTCATCTGGTTGTTTAAGGTAAAACCCCAACGGTGGTCCTTCCTTCCCATCACCTGCTACATTCAATTCAGTACAATATCGAATGCGGTGTCAGTTCTGAATATCTCTCAAACCCATTTCTTAGTATCCCCACAGTGTCTTTTTTTTTTTTTTTTTAAGATTTTATTTATCTATTTGAGAGACAGAATGAGAGAGAGAGCACATGAGCGGAGTGAGGGTCAGAGGGAAAAGCAGAGTCCTCGCTGAGCAGGGAGCCCGATGCGGACTCGATCCCAGGGCCCCAGGATCATGACCTGAGCTGAAGGCAGTCGCCTAACCAACTGAGCCACCCAGGCGCCCCAAGAAATGAACAGATTTCTATATATAGATTTTGTATTCTGCAACTTTACTGGATTCATTTATCAATTCTGGAAGTTTTTTGATGGGATCTTTCGAGTTTTCTGTATATAGTGTCATGTCATCTGCAAATAGGGACAGTTTTCCTTCTTCCGTACCAATCTGGACGCCTTTTACTTCTTTTTGTTGTCTGATTGCTGTGGCTAGAACTTCTAATACTATATTGAATAAAAGTGGTGAGAGGGGCTCCTGGGTGGCTCAGATGGTTAAATGTCTGCCTTCGGCTCAGGTCATGATCTCAGGGTCCTGGGATGGAGTCCCACACGGGGCTCCCTGCTCAGCGGGAAGCCTGCTTCTCCCTCTCCCTCTGCTGCTCCCCCTGCTTGTGCTCTCTTGCACGCACTCTCCTGCTCGTGCTGTCTCTCTCTCAGATAAATAAATAAAACCTTGGGGAAAAAAGTGGTGAGAGTAGACATCCTGCTTTTGTTCCTGAGTTAGGGGAAAAGTTCTCAGTTTTTCCCCATTAAGGATGATGTTAGCTGTGGGTTTTTCATAAACAATCTTTATTATGTTGAGGTATGTTCCCTCTAAACGCACTTTGTTGCGGGTTTTTATCATTAATGGATATTGTACTTTTTCAAATGCTTTTTCTGTGTCTATTGAAATGATCATATGGTTCTTTTTTTTTTTTTTTTTTTTAAGATTTTTATTTGTTTGAGAGAAAATGAGGGGCTGGGGGAGAGAGAGAATCCTTAAGCAGACTCCACTGAGCATGGGGCTTGACGTGGGGCTCAATCACACCACCCTAAGATTATAACCTGGCTGAAATCAAGAGTCAGACACTTAACTGACTGAGCTACCCGGGCACCCCTCATTATTACGGAACTATAGTAGCTGTGTTTCTTTAATGAGTAGGAACATTTATTTACTTCTTTTATAGAAAGAAACTGGTTGAGTAATTCAATAGCACACCATTTTGCTGATGCTTTGAATATAAATGGATTATAAAAACAGTCCTTATAAAATCTATTTTGCTCCTTTTTTCTGCTCTTATAGAATAAAAATATTCAGCCTATAAAATTTCCAATCATACATCAGCAAGAAGTGAAGATTTATTTTCCCATCAAGCTTACACCCAACTTTCTGGCATTTCCTCATCATCCTATGGGAATATTATATCGGTATAAAGTACAGGTATGGTGTCCTATTATATGAGGATTTACAAAGAGATAAGTCAGTTTCTCTGTTAATTTATTGAAATTTGGTTAATGTTAATTTTTATCTCCCCCTGATCCTAAAAATATAATTCAGTTTCTGGTGATAACTAAGTCATGTTCTTGAATACTGTCATCCTAACAAGACTTGCTGTACTTTCTCTCTTCCTCGTATCCCTTACTTGTGACTTTTGTAAAGTTTTGGTCAAGCTCCCTTGTGCTCTTTTTGACATTTTGTGATACTGCCAATTACATAACCTCCTTTCATTTTCCCTTGCCCATTTAGCTACTTTACTATAGCATCACAGTTTCTTTTTTTTTAAGTTTTATTTATTTAAGTAATCTCCACACCCCAGGTGGGGCTCAAACTCACAACCCCGAGATGAAGGGTCACTCTCGACTGAGCTGACCAGACACCCCAGCATCACAGCTTCTTAATATGTCCAGAAATAATTTGTTATATAGTTTTATTATTATCTTATTTATTTTTAAGATTTTATTTATTTATTTGAGAGAGACAGAGAGAGCATGAGCTGAGAGAGGGAGAAGCAGACTCCCTGTTGAGCAGGGAGCCCAGTGCGGGGCTTGATCCCAGAACTTTGGAATCATGACCTGAGCCGAAGGCAGATGCTTAACTGACTGAGCCACCCAGGCACCTTATTTATTTCTTATTTCTTATTTCACCAGATTTTACATCTTTACTTAAATTCCATTTTCCTCCTTTGGCAGTTAAATATAAAGTTGTATTTTTTCACAGGTAGAGGGTGGCAGTGGCAACTTCACTTGGACCTCTTCTAATGAAACAGTGGCCATGGTGACCACTAAAGGAGTGGTGACTGCAGGTCAGGTCAGGGGGAACAGTACTGTTTGGGCCCGAGATGTACAAAATCCCTTTCGATATGGAGAAATTAAGGTAAACAACTCTCCAAAGAACCTTATTATAACCCCCGAGACATGGCTGTCTAAATTTAAGTACAGAACATGTTTAAAAAATCTTTCTAGTCCAAATTGGGTATTTGAAAATGATGCTCAAATTCAGTCTGGAAGTTCATCTTCCTTAAATATTCCTGGACCTGTGTTGAATCCTGCTTCACTTAATAGTGAGTTACTGAATGGGTGTTTTTGTTTCCTTGTCTCTAAAATGGGGATAATGATAATATCTACCTCAAAGTGTTATTGTCAGAATTAAATGAGATAATGTTTTACCTCAATGCTTGGAATATATTCAATACTTAATATTATTTATTTTTGTTACTGTGTTTTGTCATTATCATATATATGACCTTCATAGTAACTTTATTTCTGATCTCATATTTGTTTGTCCATCTGTTCCTAAAGATTGAAAACTCCTTTTCACTATATTATATAACCACATTACTGTTTTTCCCCCACTTCTAATATGTGTTCATGTATGTTGTTCCCTGAAAAACTTAGTGTTTTATTATCATTCAGTTAACATTTACTGAGTACCCTTAAGACATTTACCACCATACCAGGTATCATAGGACATTCAAAGAAACATAACATATCATCTCTACTTTAAAGAATCTAAATTCTGATAGGAAGATCTAGTCACATGAAGTTAAATAACACTTTAAGGAAATGATGTGAACTATTTTAAAGCAGTATATGATTGAGAGCTACTTAACTTGTATAGTAAAAGTATTATAAAATAAAAATCCTTGGGGGCACCTGGGTGGCTCAATTGGTTGAGCGGCTGCCTTTGGCTCAGGTCATGGTCCCAGGGTCCTGGGATCGAGTCCTGCATCGGGCTCCCTGCTCAGCGGGGAGCCTGCTTCTCCCTCTCCCTCTGCCTGCCACTCTGCCTACTTGTGCTCTCTCTGTATTTCTGTCAAATGGATAAATAAAATCTTAAAATAAAATAAAAATCCTTGTAGATGTGACTAATCAGAGGCTGTTATGAAGAGATGAGAACTTGAACAAGACTTTGAAAGATAGAGCCAAACTAAGACCTAAGAGTCACAGTCAACCTGCTGTTTTTTTGATAAAGTTTTATCAGAACACAACCGACCTCATTCATTCATATATGGTCTTTAGCCACTTTCAAGCCACAACTACACAGTTGGGGGTTGCCACAGAAACCATGTGGTCCCCAAAGCCTAAAATATTTGCTCTCTGGCCTTTTCCAGAAAACATTTGCTGATCCCCTACTGTAGACCAATACAGGTTTTTTTAAGGTTAATAATATGGTAAATCTTGTGTTTAGAAAGTATCTTTTTTTTTCTGTCAGACAACAACTGTATTTTTTGAAAAAAGGAAGGAACAGAAGATAATTGCTGGTGCTGTATACTAGTAGACTAAAATCAACTGATAGAGAAAGGAAGACAAAGTGTCCAGTGAAGCCTGAACTAGTAATATGGTATTGAGAATAGAGAGAAAGGGAAAATGGAGCGTTATTTTGGAGGTAGACATAGTCAGATTTGATGCCTAGTGGGTTGGGGAAAAGTGAAGGATTTATTTATTTATTAAAGATTTTATTTATTTTTTTGACAGAGACACAGCGAGAGAGGGAACACAAGCAGGGCGAGTGGGAGAGGGAGAAGCAGGCTTCCTGCCGAGCAGGGAGCCCGATGTGGGGCTCGATCCCAGGACCCTGAGATCATGACCTGAGCCAAAGGCAGATGCTTAATGACTGTGCTACCCAGGTGCCCCAACAGTGAAGGATTTAGATACAGGCATTTCTAACTTTGGCAGCTAGGTGGATAGAAAACACAGGAAAAGGAAAAAGAGGAAGATGATGAATTCAAGTTTTGGATACATTCAGTGTGATTCCCCTGTGGAGCATCTGGGTGAATGGTGGTAATTGGAAATAGGGCTCTGAAGTACAACTGAAAGATTAGAAAAAATTCCAAAAATTTGGAATTATCAGTATATGGTTGGTCATTGAAGTTTTGGAACTGGTTAAGATTTCCCGGGAAGAGCACGTAGTCAGAAGAGAAGATAGACTCTGAGTACTATGTGTCGGGACATAGGCAGAACAAGATGAACTAGCAGAAGAAGCATAGAAAGTGACAGAAAAAAACTGTCCCTTTGGGCTGCCATAACAAAATACCACAGACCAGGTGGAATATAAACAGAAATGTATTTATCACAGTTTTGGAGGCTGGCAAATCCAAAATCATGGCACCAGCAGATTTGGTGTCTGGTGAGGGAAAATTTCTGATTCATGGAAGACTGTCTTTTTGCTGTATCCTCACATGGTGAAGGGCTAGGGAGCTCTTTGGGGTCTCCTGAATAAAGGCACTAGTTTCACTTATGACCTAATCACCTCCCAAAGGCCTCACCCCCTAAAACCATCACATTGGGGGATTAGGATTTCAATATAGGAATTTGAGGGGGGACACAAACATTCAATCTATAGCAAAGACAAAAGATTTTTTTTTTTTTTAAAGATGTCAAGAAAAAGGAAGTGCTCTGTATCTGAAGTCAGCAAACTTTGTAAAGGGCGAGATAGTAAATATGTTAGTGTTTGTAGACCATATATACTCTCCTGTTCTTTGTTGTTGTTTATTTTAAAACCTTTTAAGAATGTAAAAACCCTTCTTCACCTAAAAAACTAAGAGAATTGGGCACTAGCCATCATTTGCCACACTCCTGCTGTTTGGTGTTAGATGCTTTAGAGGAATCAGCTGATGAAGGAATGAAACAAGTGACATGCTCAGCACCCACCCCCCAACACACACTTGGTATATGATACATATTTTTGTATTTAAAACATACATATATGTTTATATATGTATGTCTTTAAATATTTAAGGAATGTGGGGCGCCTGGGTGACTCAGTCGGTCGGGCATCTGCCTTTGTCACCTGAGCCGAAGGCAGATGCCCAACCGACTGAGCTACCAGGCGCCTCTAACATAACTTTCTTGAAAGATTAAATTTTTTTATCTCCAGATATATGTCCTGAAACTGAACAAAATGGAGCTGTTACCATTTCATGCTGATGTGGAGATTGGCCAGATTATAGAAATCCCCATTGCAATGTATCATGTAAAGAAGGAGAACAAAGAAGTCATCATGTTCACAGACTGCTCTCATTTATTGTTGGATTTGAACATGGATAAGCAAGGAGTCTTTACTCTTCTCAAGGAAGGTAAGAGTAGGCCCTTTATTTTCTCCTTTCTTTGTCATTGAATGAGAAGACCAATCATCAATTCAGGAATTACAAATTATAGTCTGAATTCACATATTACCTTTCTTTACAATGCTTTTATTTGTTCTGTCAACTACCTTGTTATAATGTAATTTAGAAACAAAAGCCCAGCAATTGAATAACATGTTCAAAGAAGTGTTGTGGCCATTCCTTCAGCTCATATGAAGGTATTGAGCTCTTTTCCTCTTTCTTTAAATATATCATACCTCTTTCTAGGATGGCTATACTACCATTATTAAATTTATTCAAAAAAAGTATTTTTTTCTAATAAAAGGAGAATGTGAACAAGCTATCTGTAAAGACTAACATCATTTCCTGTTACTGATTATCGTGTGTGATCGTGATTACCATTGTTTTTTAATCAGTAATAATAGTAGTAGTAGCATATAACATTCACTCAGCATTTACTATTTGCTAGGCTCTATTCTGAATACTTTTCATATATTAACTCTTTTAATTCTCACAATACATCTATAACATGGACTTCTGCCTTGCCCTTACTAAGTATACTATATAATATCTCTTTCCTCTTCTCAGTTCTCAAGGTGTGTCTCCTAATTTTTAGGCCCTCACTATCTCTCACCTAGAATATAACAGTATCCTCCTAACTGATGCTCGCTCACCTTTGATAATCTGTGGCTAGGAGGTGGACCTTCATGAAGCTCACTTTTTTTTTTTTAAGATTTTTTTTAAATTTATTTGTCAGAGTGAGAGAGCAAGCACAGGCAGGGGGAGTGGCAGGTAGAGAGAGAAGCAAATTCCCCGCTGAGCAAGGAGCCCGATGCAGAACTTGATCCCAGGACCCTGGGATCATGACCTGAGCCAGAGGCAGATGCTTAACTGCCTGAGCCACCCAAGCATCCCTGAAGCTCACGTTCAATACTACTTTTCTTGCTCAAAAAATGTGAGAGGTTTCTCCTTACCAGTGGAATAGAGCTGAATCCTTTTAGTTTAATGTTCAAGGTCTCTACAAGATAACCCAATCTCCTTTTCATAAAGAAATACTATGTCGTACTTTGGCTTCCTTTAATTATGGCTCCAGCTAAACAGACTATTTAAGTTAAAATTTCCTGTATAGCTCCTTCATATACTCATGTGTATCTCATTTATATTTCTGTCTTTGCTCATTCATCAGTTTGAGATACTATCTTCTACATATCTAAATTTTCCTTGACCTCTCCAACTAGAAGTAATCTTTCTGTTTTCTAGACCTCTATACTGCTTATCATTTTCTACAAATTCTTTAACTTATGTAAATGTTCACTCTCGCCTTCTAAACTATATATGCCTTGAAGTTAGGATCTTGGCTCATATTTGTATCCTCACTGAACATAAAATTGTGTCTTACATGGTATATATCTGTTAATAGAAGGAGCAGATTTTTATATCGATTTGATATAAACTGGGGCCTAGTAGTTAGTGTGCAAGATCAAGATGTTTTTTAATGTATTAAAATTCTTCTATTTCTGTAGACTGATCCCCTTGAGAACTGACTGCTTATTACCCTAATGAAGTCATATTTTTGATTTGCAGGTGTTCAAAGACCTGGGCCAACACACTGTTCTAGTATACATATAGCAGCCAAATCTCTAGGCCATACCCTGGTAACAGTGAGTGTGACTGAGTCTGAAGAGTACTTGGAGAGCAGTGCCACATTTGCTGCTTATGAACCTCTAAAGGTGAGACATTTCATGGTAAGGAACTGGCATATCTTTTCATGGAACCCACTGTATCCACTTAGAGGCTTCCCAGCTATCTGTGATTTCTATTAAAGATCAGTTATATTTGTGTTCTCTTTATTTACCAGCTCTGTCGTCAAACCTGAGTATCAGGGAGTTTACTCCCTCATGTTTCTGCCACAGAATATCTTTAAGTTGTATCAGCAAGTTTTAGATATTCCCCTTTATTTCTTCTTTTTTATTGAGGTATAAAATATGTATAGTAAGGTACATAAAGTATACTAATCTTAAGGTACTGTTTGATTTTTTACATGTGTATATATCCCTGTAAACACGACCCTGAATAAGATATTGAATATTAGTGTGGCCTCTTTTGAAAAACTCTGAAAGAAAACTTTATCGTAGAGGGGGAGATTAGTCATCTTTAACCTTTATACTTAAGGATTTTCAGCATAACAATCATTATTTAAGGCCTTAAGGATTGGTCCATTATAATTGGGACATTATGACAGGTGGCAGTTCAAAACAAAAGTTGAGCCTGGTATGCATTCATATTTGAATCCTTCAGGAGCTAAAATTGATGTCTACAGGTTCTTGCTAATAGATACTGACAAATCCTGAGTCAGTGTCTCTTGGGATAAGGAGGCACCCATAGGGGGAAAAATAAACACTAATGAAAGAAGCAAGGTAAGTTATTAATTTTAAAATTTGCATTTTAAGTTGGCCTTATTGCACATTATGTAGCATAAGTATTAAACATACGGTTCAAGCATATTTCATTTGTTCTCAGTGGATGAATCATCTTAGTTACCTAATTAAGTGAAAGTACTTGGCTGTGGCTCATTGTCATTTCATTAGGTTTTTTATTTTATGATTATTCCCAGCCTTATTTTGTATTTATTGAGTGTCCACAGATCAGATCTCCCCTGGATGAAAACTGCCCTTAAAGGAAAGGAAGTAAGATGATGATTTTCCTTTTCTATGTAGTGCTTTGGTCATATATTTTTCCTTTTACCTGCTTAAAAGAATATGTGTTTTCTACCTTTGTTATCAATATTATGTTTCAGTATGTGGTATAGTTCTCAATTTGTCCTTTTACATATCAGTCCAATTCAGTTGATCTGGTTAATTTTGGACTATGTATGTAGGACAAAGGAATAATCTCTGTCCTGCTTTCTGAGGGAGGCCTTCTGTGAAACCTTTAATTCTATTTCTTCTATTAGAGGCTTGAATGGCACACTGTACTGTGCCTTTTTGTGATGCCCATTATACTCTTTACCTACTTCAAATCTGTCTTTCCCAAACCGTGAGCTCCACTGTGAGGCAAGACCTTATTTGTCTTTTTATTACTATATCCCCAATGGGCCATTAGTGAATACTTGTTGAATTGAATTATATACACATTATTTAAGAGAATACTGCCATTAGACATAGGAATTTTTTTTTGTTTTTTTAAAGATTTTATTTATTTGACAGAGAGAGACACAGCTAGAGAGGGAACACAAGCAGGGGGAGTGGCAGAGGGAGAAGGAGAAGCAGGCTTCCTGCTGAGCAGGGAGCCCGATGCAGGGCTCGATCCCAGGAGTCTGGGATCACGACCTGAGCCGAAGGCAGATGCTTAACAACTGAGCCACCCAGGCGCCGCTAGACATAGGAATGTTTAATTTTAATAGTATTCAATGTTTTATTTATTTAGTCATGAAAGTCAGAGAGAGAGAGAGGCAGAGGAGGAGGGAGAAGCAGGCTCCCCGCCTAGCAGGGAGCCTGATGCGGGACTCGATCCCAGAACCCCGGGATCATGACCTGAGCCGAAGGCAGACGCTTAACCATCTGAGCCACCCAGGCGCCCCAATTTTAATAGTATTCAATAATAAATATGATTGACTAGTTCAATGAAGAAATACTAAGGCATGGTTTGCTTATATATATATATATATATATATATATTTTAAAGATTTTATTTATTTATTTGAGACAGAGAGAATGAGAGACAGAGAGCATGAGAGGGAGGAGGGTCAGAGGGAGAAGCAGACTCCCCGCCGAGCAGGGAGCCCGATGTGGGACTCGATCCAGGGACTCCAGGATCACGACCTGAGCCGAAGGCAGTCACTTAACCGACTGAGCCACCCAGGCGCCCGGTTTGCTTATATTTTTAATGATTGCTCAACTCTACTTCAAGTTGCAACTTAGTCACTGTTGTAGATAGACACTGTGTGCCACATGAAAATAACCTACCCTTTGATAATGCTTTATTCTCCTAAAACAAGTTTGCTCATCTGTAATAGGATCCAACTTCTCTGTATACTGGAGTGAATAATACCAGTCTTGACTATACCTCTTAAGTGAGAGTTCTTTGAGAAATAGGATGAAGTGTATAGATATATTATTTTATATTTTTAGGACAAAAGTTCTTTGCTAACTTAATAAAGTATCCATTTAATGGGTAAATTCTTAGAAACATACAGTCTCCCTGGGGCACCTGGGTGGCTCAGTCAGTTAAGTGTCCAGCTCTTTTTTTTTTTTTTAAAGATTTTATTTATTTATTTGAGAGAGAGAGAATGAGAGACAGAGAGCATGAGAGGGAGGAGGGTCAGAGGGAGAAGCAGACTTCCTGCCGAGCAGGGAGCCCGATGCGGGACTCGATCCCAGGACTCCAGGATCATGACCTGAGCCGAAGGCAGTCTTTTAACCAACTGAGCCACCCAGGCGCCCCTAAGTGTCCAACTCTTGATTTTGGCTCAGGTCATGATCTCAGCGTTGTGAGATTAAGCCGCACGTCAGGCTCTGAGCTCAGTGGGGAGTCTGCTTGAGATTTTCTCTCTCCCTCTCCCCCTACCCCTTTCTTTCTCTCTAAAATAAATAAATCTTTAAAAAAAGAAGGAAACATACAATCTTCCAGAACTGAATTAGAAAGAAATAGAAAATCTGAACAGACTGATTGTTAGTAATGAAATTGAATCTGTAATCAAAAAACTGCCAACAAACAAAAGTCCAGGGCCAGATGGATTCACAGGTGAATTCTACCAAACATGTAAAGAAGGGTTAATAGCTATTCTCCTCAAACTATCCCAAACAATAGAAAAGGAAGGAAGGCTTCCAAATATGTCTTACAAGGCCAGGATTACCCTGATACCAAAACTAGACAAAGACACCATAAAGAAAGAAAACTACGAGGGGTGCCTGGGTGGCTCAGTCGTTAAGCGTCTGTCTGCCTTTGGCTCAGGTCATGATCCCAGAGTCCTGAGATCGAGCTCCGCATTGGGCCCCCTGCTTGGCAGGAAGCCTGCTTCTCCCTCTTCCACTCCCCTTGCTTGTGTTCCTGCTCTATCTCTCTCTCTGTCAAATAAATAAATAAAATCTTTAAAAATAATAATAATAAAAAGAAAAGGGGCACCTGGGTGGCTCAGTTGGTTAAGCGACTGCCTTCGGCTCAGGTCATGATCCTGGAGTCCCGGGATTGAGTCCCACATCGGGCTCCCTGCTCGGCAGGGAGTCTGCTTCTCCCTCTGACCCTCCTCCCTCTCATGCTCTCTGTCTCTCATTCTCTCTCTCTCAAATAAAAAAAAATAAAAAAAATAAATAAAAAATAAATAAAAAGAAAAAACTACGGGACACCTGGGTGGCTCAGTCGGTTAAGCATTTGCCTTTGACTCGGGTCATGATCCTGGGGTCCTGGGATCGAGTCCCGCATAGGGCTCCTTGCTAGGCAAAGGAGCCTGCTTCTCCCTCTGCCTGCCGCTCCCCCTGCTTGTGCTCTCTCGCTCTCTCTCTGACAAATAAATAATCTTTAAAAAAAAAGGGCGCCTGGGTAGCTCAGTTGGTTAAGCGACTGCCTTCAGCTCGGGTCATGATCCTGGAGTCCCGGGATCAAGTCCCACATCGGGGTCCCTGCTCAGCTGGGGAGTCTGCTTCTCCCTCTGACCCTCTTCCCTCTCGTGCTCTCTGTCTCTCATTCTCTCTCTCTCAAATAAATAAATAAAATCTTTAAAAAAAAAAAAAAAGGAAAGAAAACTACGGGCCAATATCACAGATGAACATAGCTGCAAAAGTCCCCAACAAAATATTAGCAAACCACATACAACAATACGTTAAAAGGATCATTCATTGCAATCAAGTGGGATTTATTCCAGGAAAGCAAGGATGGTTCAATATTCACAAATCAATTGGTGTGATATACCACATCAACAAAATGAATGATAAAAATCATGCTTATTTGAACAGATGCAGAAAAAGCATTTGACAAAATTCAATATCCATTAATGATAAAAACTCTCAACAAAATGGGTATAGAGGTAACATACCTCAACATAAAAAAGACCATATATGAAAAAGCTACAGCTAACATCATACTCAACGGTGAAAAACAGAGCTTTTCCTCTAAGATCAGAGAAAGAGAAGGATTCCCACGCTCACCACTTTTATTCAACATAGTATTAGAAGTCCTAGCCATAGCAATCAGACAAGAAAAAGAAACAAGAAGCTTCTGTATTGGTAAAAAAGTTAAACTATCACTTTTTGAAGATGACCTGATACAACACATAGGAAATCCTAAAGATGCCACCCAAAAATACTAGAAGTAATAAATGAATTAGTAAAGTTGCAGGATACAAAATTAATACCCAGAAGTCGGTGGTATTTCTATACACTAATAATGAAGTAGCAGAAAGAGAAATTAAGAAAATAACGCCATTTACAGTTGCACCAGAAAGAATAAAATATCTAGGAATAAATTTAACCAAGGAGGTGAAATACCTGTACTCTAAAAGCTATAAAACATTGATGAAAGAAATTGAAGATGACACAAACAAATGGAAAGATACTCCATGCTCATGGATTGGAAGAATTAATATTGTTAAAATGTCCATATTAGCTAAAACAATCTATAGATTCAGTGCAATCCCTATCAAAATGCCAACAGCATTTTTCACAAAACCAGAACAATTAATACTAAAATTTGTATGGGATCACAAAAGACCCTAAATAGTCAAAGCAATTCTGAGAAAGAAGAACAAAGTTTGGAAGTATCACAATCCCAGATTTCAAGATACGCTACAAAGCTGTAGTAATCCAAACAGTATGGTACGGACATAAAAATAGACACATAGATCAATGGAACAGACTAGAGATTCCCAAAAGTAACCCATGATTATATGGCCAATTAATCTTCAACAAAGGAGGCAAGAATATACAATGGGGAAAGGACAGTCTCTTTAATAGATGGTGCTGGGAAAACTGGACAGCTGCATACAAAAGAATGAAACTGGACCATTGTCTAACACCATACACACAAATAAACACAAAGTGGATTAAAGACCTAAATGTGAGACCTTAAACCATAAAAATCCTAGAAGAGAGCATAGGCGGTAATTTCTCTGACATCAGCCAATGACATTGAACATTTTTCTAGATGTCTCCTGAGGCAAGGGAAACAAAAGCAAAAATAAACTATTGGGACTACATCAAAATAAAAAGCTTTTGCACAGTGAAGGAAACCACCAACAAAACAAAAGGTACTATGGAACGGTAGAGGATATTTGCAAATGATATATCTGATGAGGGGTTAATATCCAAAATATATAAAGAACTTATATACCTCAACACTAAAAAAACGAAGTTCGATTAAAAAATGGGCGGAGAACCTGAAGAGACATTTTTCCAAAGAAGACCTACACATGGCCAACAGACACATGAAAAGACATTCAACATCACTCATCATCAGGGAAATCAAAACCACAGTGAGAGATCACCTGATACCTGTCAGAATGACTAAAAAAAGAGAAGAAACAGCAAGTGTTAGGATGTGGAGAAAAAGGAACCATTGTGCACTGTTGGTGGGAATGTAAATTGGTGCAGCCACTCTGGAAAACAATATCGAGGTTCCTCATAGAACTATCTTGTGATCCAGTAATTCCACTACTGGGTATTTAACCAAAGAAAATGAAAACACTAATCTGAGAAGATGTATGCATCCCTATGTTTATTGAAGCATTATTTACAGTAACTAAGATAGGGAAGCAACCCAAGTGTCCATCAAAAGATGAATGGGTAAGGAAGATGTGATGTGTATGTACACACAGACACACAGGAATATTAGCCATAAAAAAATGAGATCATAGCATTGTGCCAACATGGATGGACCTAGAGGGTATTATGATAAGTGAAATAAGTCAGGCTGAGAAAGACAATGATTCCATACAATTTCACAAAACAAATGAATAAATAAACAAAAAGCACAATCAGTCTTATCAATAAGAGAACAAACTGATGGTTGCCAGGTTAGTGGGGGTGGATAGGCAAAATGGGTGAAGAGGAGTGGGAGATACAGGCTTCTAGTTATGGAATACGTCATGGGAATAAAAGTCACTCTGTAGGGAACATAGTGGTACTGTAATAGTGTGGTATGGGGACAGATGGTAGCTACACTTCTTTTTTTTTAAGATTTTATTTATTTGTCAGAGCGCAAGCAGGGGGAGTGGCAGGCAGAGGGAGAAGCAGGCTCCCCGCTGAGCAAGGAGCCCCACCCAGGGCTGGTTCCCAGGACCCTGGGATCATGACCTGAGCCGAAGGCAGACGCTGAACTGACTGAGCCACCCAGGCGTCCCTAGGTACACTTCTGAGCACAGCATAACAGATATGTCGAATCTCTATGTTGTACATGTGGAACATTGTGTGTCAACTATACTCAGATTAAAAAAAATAAAATATCCATTTAAAATGCTTATACAGGGGCACCTGGATGGCTCAGTCGTTAAGCGTCTGCCTTCCACGCGGGTCATGATCCCGGGGTCCTGGGATGGAGCCCCGTGTCGGGCTCCCTTCTCCAAGGGAAGCCTGCTTCTCGCTCTCCCACTCCCACTGCTTGTGTTCCTCTCTCATTGTCTCTCTCTCTCTCTGTCAAATAAATAAAATCTTTAAAAAAATAAAATAGGGGTGCCTGGGTGGCTCAGATGGTTAAGCGTCTGCCTTCGGCTCAGGTCATGACCCCAGGGTCCTGGGATCGAGCCCCACATCAGGCTCCCGGCTCAGCAGGGAGCCTGCTTCTTCCTCTCCCTCTGCCTCTCTCCCTGCTCATGCTCTCTCTCTCTCTGTCTCTGTGTCTCAAAATGAATAAATAAAATCTTAAAAAAAAAATAAAATAAAATAAAATGCTTATACAGCTACTTGTTCAATACCTTTTATGTGCCCAACATTGTACTAAATCCACTAAGGAAGAGACACTCTCTTTTAAAATTTAGGTAGAAGATATTCTCTTCTCTGAATAATTTTACATAACTAGAAAGCATAAGAAGAATTATTATGCTCTTCTATGTGAAACATTTGACACATTCAAACAGCATTAGGAGATGAACTAGTGTACGAATGAATAGTACTTAGAGGATGTGGAAGTGGTTGTGGTATGGAATGATTAGATATTAATGGGCAAGGTGACACACAAGTTAGGCCTGAACGACAAATAGGATCTAAATGAACATAGAGGTTGAGAAGCATCCAAGTGAGAGGCATCGTGTACATGTCTCCCGATTTGGGAATTAAGTCTAATGTCATTTTCAGCAATCAACCAGTTTTCACTTCAGAGAACTGTTGAGTTCCCTGACCAATCAAGGATTCATTTCTTTGAATGTCATCAGGCTGTAAACCCTGTGGAGGTGGCATTGGTGACATGGCAGTCTGTGAAGGAAATGGTGTTTGAAGGGGGCCCCCGTCCGTGGATCTTGGAGCCCTCCCGGTTCTTTTTAGAGTTGAGCATGGAGAAGACAGAGAAAATTGAATTAACACAAGTCCGGCTGCCAGCTAAAAGAAAACAGAACCAGTACATCTACCGGGTCTTGTGCCTGGATTTAGGGGAACAAGTAAGTAGGAAAATGATCTTTTTCTAACATTTCTTTTAGTAGTAGTACCCCAAATCTTTTGTACTTCTAGCCATTCCTTTTCAGATTCTAATGGATTTCATTTATAGACTAGATAGGGAAATTCTTGCTTTTCTTCCAGATTCTTATTTAAATTCTAGTTAACATAGGAAAATTCTAATTATTAATGGTTTTTTTAACTTTACTATTCTTTAAATGTACTCAAAGATTTCACTCGTTTGAGAATTCTTACAGTCTACTAAATGGTTCAAGATCGTTTTGTAGTAATGAACTTATTTCAGTCACTTTATCACTATTAATTCATTTGCTTGTTGTCTAGACTAGAGGATATATGGTTTCCCACCTCCAAAAAAATGCAAGGAAGGGGAAGTTGAAGCGTCATCTATTAGCAATTTTGATTGGTTAGCAATTGTGAGTGGTGAGCAATTTTGAAGAACTAGTTAGATCTGTGCAGATAAGATGGTAAGCGTGTTGCCCTTTATTAGTTGAATTAGTTTTATTATTTTAGAGGATCCACCCACAGCTCTGCCCTGCTTCTGTCAAGCCAGTAACAAAGGTTTGCAATTTGACTAGGGTTGAGAATTCAGTGTATGACTCTGTAACCAGCCCACAAGGAATCGACGTATGATTTTAATTTAATAAGAACTGAGCTTCTTTCTAACATCTTTGTGAACTTTGTCGTGTATGTGGCTGGCTGTCGGCAGTGTCTGAGTCCTCACCCCTGCTGGAGCCCTCTTGTCTTTTGTCTCCACATTCTGTTACTCATTTGGTGCTTCCACCAGAGAAAGGTTGAAGCACAAAATAGTTTTTCCACTTTTTACCAACTGGTAAATGAAAGATTTGGTGGAGAAGAAGACTGAAGTAATGGATCAGAATTAGATTTTTTAATGTTCCCTTTGTTTATAAATTTCCATGATACCCTTGTTTCTCTTAGCCACATGATTAAGAACTATGGTGATTATAGTGTCCAAAGGGATCCTATACTGGAGTTTGAATAATTCTGACAGGTGTAGATTGGAACAACTGACATCCAAGTGTCTGCTCTGCTGTTTCCTTAAAGGCTCTGACATTCCGAATCGGAAATCACCCGGGTGTCCTGAACCCCAGTCCAGCTGTTGAGGCTGTGCAGGTACGCTTTATGTGTGCCCACCCTGCCAGCATGTCAGTAACCCCAGTATACAGAGTGCCAGCTGGTGCCCAGCCGTGCCCTCTGCCACAGCACAACAAACAGCTGGTAAGTACAGTGTTTCCATCTAACCTGGTACCTTTGTCTTCCACACCTTAGAGATAAATGGTCTCAAGTATAGCTTTTGTCTTATTAAAGTAAAGGAAACATTTATTTGTTACTCATTCTCTGACAGCGTCTGTAAAGTCTGTAAATAATTAAACTAGGTTAGAATTGGCTACACTTAGTGACACTTTAGTGACTTAGTTTGCTAACCGTATGTAGGGACATAGCTTGTAATTGTGGCAATAAACAATGGAGATGTCTCTAAACTTCCAGATAGTTTGGATAATATCTTTCCCTACCAGATCTTTTATTGGTAAGTAATAGAATTTATCTCTACTCTAAACCCACCATGAAGAATAATGATAAGCAATAATATAACTAGTAGGGATTGAGGAATAAATGAGTTTTCTAACCTAGAAACTAGAACATCAGACTGTATACTAAATGAGGTAGACTTTAATTACAAGCATAGGAGAATGGAAGTCCTTTCTTAGCCTATGCAGAACAGAACAATCAATTATTGCTGTTTTACAGATGGAGAAACAGACTCCTAGAGTTGAGTAATTTCTCCAAAGGCATAAAGCTAGAAAATAGCATATTCTGTTAGACTCCAAAGCACGTTATTGACTTTTATACTATTCTTTTTTATTTTATTTTATTTTATTTATTTATTTATTTATTTGTTAGGGAGAGAGAGAGAGCATAGCAGGGGGAGTGGCAGGCACAGCAGGCAGAGGGAAAAGCAGACACCCGCCGAGCAGGGAGCCCGATGCAGGACTCGATCCCAGGACTCCGGGATCATGACCTGAGCTGAAGGCAGACGCTTAACTGACTGAGCCACCCAGGCATCCCCTATTCTGTCTTTTTATTATAAAAGAGCAAGAATATGAGATGATACAGGTTAGGAACTCATTTTTTTTCAGAACTAAATTCCACATGAAATATTATTTGAAGTTTACAAATGATGTACTCTTTTAAAAAAGATTTCTTTGGTTCAGAGAGAGAGCGAGCACATGGAGGAGGGGCAGAGGAAGAGGAAGAGAGAAACTCAGTCGGACCCAGAGCTGAGCATGGACCCCGACATGGGGCTCCATCCCACAACCCTGAGATCAGACCTGAGCCAAAACCAAGAGTCTGACACTCAGCTGACTGTGCCACCCACACGCCCCTATAAATGATTCGGTTTTTAGAAAAGCACTTAGATGGAGCAGAATAAAAGTCATCCATATAATTGTCATTCAGTGTCACTTTTTTCAGTTGAAATAATTTAAATTTATAGAAAATTTGCAAGAAAAGGGGCACCTAGGTGGCTCAGTTGGTTGAGCACCCAACTCTTGGTTTTGGCTCTGGTCTGATCTCAGTGTCATGGGATTGAGCCCCATGTCAGGCTCCACACTCAGTCTGCTTGGGATTCTGTCTCTTCCTGTCCCTCTGCCCCTCCCCCTAGCTCATGCACTCTCTCTCCCTCTCTCTCTCAAATAAATAAATAAAATCTTTAAAAAAAAAAGAAAATTTGCAAGAATTTTTTTTTCTTTGAGCCATTTAGGAGTAATTTACAGATATAATTCCCCATACTTCAGAATTTTTCTTTTTTTTTATAATTAAGTATAATTTATATACTGTAAAATTCACCCTTTTAAAAGTATACAAGTAAGGGGCACCTGGGTGGCTCAGTTGGTTAAGCGTCTGCCTTCATCTCAGGTCATGATCTCAGGGTCCTGGGATCAAGCCCCACATCCGGCTCCCTGCTCAGCAGAGAGCCTGCTTCTCTCCCTCTTCCTCTCCCCCAGCTTGTATGCTCTCTCGCTCACTCTCTCTCAAATAAATAAATAAAATCTTTAAAAAAAAAAAAAAAGTGTACAAGTAAGAGTTTTGCAGCCAGTACCATGGTCCAACTCCAGAATATTTTCATTTCCCCAAAAAGAAATGCACACCCAGTAGCAGTCACTCCCCATTCCCTCCTCCCACCCCAATTCCTGGAAACCACTGTATGTCTCTCTGGATTTGCCTATTCTGTATGTTTCATATAAATGGAATCATATCATATGTGGCCTTTGCACCTAGCTTCTTTCATTTAGCATGTTTCCTTTTTTTTTTTTTTTTTTTTAAGATTTTATTTATTTGACAGAGAGAGACACAGCAAGAGAGGGAACACAAACAGGGGGAGTGGGAGAGGGAGAAGCAGGCTTCCCACTGAGCAGAGAGCCTGATGCGGGGCTCGATTCCAGGACGCCGGGATCATGACCTGAGTGGAAGGCAGACACTTAACGACTAAGCCCCCAGGCACCCCAATTTAGCATGTTTTCAGGATTCTTTCATATTATAGCATGAATGAGTACTGCATTCTTTCTTATGGCTTCATAATATTCCATTACATAGATATACTACATTTTGTTTGTCCATTTATCAGTTGATGGATATATGGGTGGTTCCCACTTTTTGGCTATTAGAATAATGGTGCCATGAACATTCATGCATAAATTTTTGTATGAACATGTTTTCAATTCTTTTGAGCTTCTATATAGAGATGGAATTTCTTGGCATATGGTAACTCAGTGTTTAGCCTTTTGGAGAACCGCCAGCTGTTTTCCAGAGCAGCCACACCATTTTACATTTCCATAAGCAAGGGATGAGAATTCCAATTTCTCCACATCCTTTGCAATACTTGTTATTGTTTGTCATTTTGATTATAATCTTCCTACTGAGTGAGAAGTAGTATCTCATGGTGGTTTTGATTTACATTTTCTAATGACTAATGATGTTGTGCACCTTTTTGTGTGCTTATTGGCCATTTGTATATCTTCTTTGGAGAAATGTTAATTCAGATCTTTTGTCAATTTTTTTTTTTGCCAATTTTTTAAAAGATTTTATTTATTTATTTGAGAGAGAAAGAGTGGGGCGGGGGCAGAAGGAGAAGCAGACTCCTCCCTGAGCGGGGACCTGATGTGGGGCTCCATCCCCGACCCTGAGATCATGACCTAAGCTGAAGGCAGACACTTAACTGACTGAGCCAACCAGGAGCCCCTCTTTTGTCAGTTTTTAATAGGGTTATTCATCTTTTTGTTATTAAGTTGTACAAGTTTTTCATATATCCTAAGTACAAGTCTGTTTTCAAAGATATGATTTGTAAAAATTTTCTCCCATTTTGTGGGTTGTCTTCACTTCCTGGATGGTGCCTTTTGAAGCATAAAAGTTTTTGTTTAGTGATGTCCAATTTATCAATTTTATTGTTGGTGGTTGTACTTTTGATGTCATATCTAAGAAACAATTGCCTAACCCAAGGGCACAGGTATTTATACCTTTGACTTCTTTTAAGAGTCTTATAGTTTTAGTCCTTACATTTTTTTTTTTTTCTTTTTATTTATTTGACAGAGAGAGATACGGCGAGAGAGGGAACACAAGCAGGGGGAGTGGGAGAGGGAGAAGCAGGCCTCCTGCCGAGCAGGGAGCCCGATGCGGGGCTCGATCCCAGGACCCTGGGATCATGACCTGAGCCGAAGGCAGACGCTTAACGACTGAGCCACCCAGGCGCCCCTAGTCCTTACATTTTGTCCCTAGTCCATTTTGAGTTAATTTTTGTTTATGGTGTGAGGCTGGAGTGTACCTTCATTCTTTTGCATGTAGATAATCCAGTTGATCCAGCATCATTTGTTAAAAAGGTATTCTTACTCTTTGAATGGTCTTGGCACCTTGTTTAAAAAAATCTGCTCACCATAAATGTGAGGATTTATTTCTGGATTTTCAGATGTATTTTATTAATTTATATGTCTTTATGCCAGTAGCATGCTGCCTTGATGACCATAGCTTTGTAGTAAGTTTTGAAATTGGGAAGCGTGTGTTCTCCAGCTCTGTTCTTCATTTTCAAGATGGTTTTCGCTATTCTTTTTTTTTTTTTTTTTTTTAAGATGTATTTATTTGGGGCACCTGGTGGCTCAGTCGACTAAGCGTCTGCCTTCGGCTCAGGTCACGATCCCAGGGTCCTGGGGTCGAGCCCTGCATCGGGCTCCCTGCTCCGCGGGGGGCCTGCTTCTCCCTCTCCCTCTGCCATTCCCCTGCTTGTGGCTCTCTGCCTCTCTCTGTCAAATAAATAAATAAAATCTTTAAAAAAAAACTTTATTTTTATTTTATTTTATTTTTTTTAAGATTTTATTTATTTATTTGAGAGAGAGAGAATGAGAGAGAGCAAGCACATGAGAGGGGGGAGGGTCAGAGGGAGAAGCAGACTCCCCGCCGAGCAGGGAGCCTGATGCGGGACTCGATCCAGGGACTCCAGGATCATGACCTGAGCCGAAGGCAGTCACTTAACCAACTGAGCCACCCAGGCGCCCCTAAGTTTTATTTATTTTAGAGAGAACGAGTGAGTGAGCATGAGCGGGAGGAGGGGCAGAGGGAGAGGGAGACAAGCAGACTCCCTGCCGGGCAGGAAGCCCAATGCAGGGCTCCATCCCAGGATCCCAACATCATGACTTGTGCTGAAAACAAGAGTCAGACGCTCTACCAACTGAGCCACTCAGGTGCCTCTGTTTTGGCTATTTTGAGTCCCTTGCATTTCCATATAAATTTTAGAATCACCTTGTCAATTTCTGGAAAAAAAAAAACTAGCAGGGAAAATTTTGATAGAGATTAGATTGAATCTGTAGATCAATTTAGGGAGTATTACCATCTTAACAATATTGTCTTCTGATTTATAAACGTGGGATGTCTTTCCATTTATTTAGGGCCTCTTTAATTTTTTTCAACAGTGTTTTGTAGTTTAGAATATACAAGCACTCCTTTTGTTAGACTTATTCCTAAATATTTTCTATAGCAGATTTCCATGGGGGAAGGCTTCCAGTCTATAACCATTAAGTTTGATACTGGCTGTGGGTTTCTCTGTAAATGGTTGACGAAGTTTCCTTTTTGTTTGTTGAATGTTTTTATCATGAAATAGTAGTGTATTTTGTTAAATATTCTTTCTGCATCTGTTGAGATGATTGTGCATTTTCCCCTTTATTCTGTTAATATGATGTGTTACATTGATTGATTTTCATATGTTGAACCAGCCTTGTATTCCTGGGATAAATCCCCCTTGGTCATGATGTATAAATCTTTTTATATATTCCTGGATTCCATTTGCTAGTATTTTGTTGAGGGTTTTTACATCTATATTCATAAGAGATTTTGTGGTTTTATTTTTTTGTGGTGCCTTTGGTTTGGTATCATAATAATACTGGCCTTTGAGAATGAGTTGGGAAGTATTGACTCCTCTTCTGCTTTTTGGAAGAGCTTAATGAAGGATTGGTATTCATTTTTTTTTTTTTAAAGATCTTATTTATTTATTTGACAGAGAGATACACAGCGAGAGAGGGAACACAATCAGGGGGAGTGGGAGAGGGAGAAGCAGGCCTCCCGCCGAGCAGGGAGCCCGATGCGGGGCTCTATCCCAGGACCCCGGGATCATGACCCGAGCCGAAGGCAGACGCTTAACGACTGAGCCACCCAGGCGCCCCAGGATTGGTATTCATTATTCTTTAAATGTTTGGTAGAATTCACCGATGAAGCCATCAGGGCCTAGGATTTTCTTTGTGGAATGTTTGTGTTGTTTCTTTAATTACTGATTCAATCTCTTTGCCTGTTATAGGTCTAGTCAGATTTTTTATTTCTTCTTGAGTCACTTTTGGTTGTTTGTATATGCAAAGAGTTTTTCCATTTCATCTAGGTTATCTAATTTGTAGGCTTAAACAATTGTTCACAGTAACCCTATATAACCCTTTTTATTTCTGTAAAGATAGTACTAATGACCCTCCTTTCATTCCCGATTTTTAGTAAATTGAGTCCTTTCTTTCTTAATCATTCCAGCTAAAGGCTTGTCAATATTGTTGGTCTTTTCAAAGAATCAGTTTTTGGTTTGGTTGATTTTTTTCTGTTGTTTTTCTATGTCATTTATTTTTGCTGTACTCATTATTATTTCCTTCCTTCTCTTTGGTTTGACTGTAGCTTCTTCATTTTTTCTAGTTTCTCAAAGTGGAAGTTTAGGTTATTGATTTGAGATTGTTCTTTTTTATTTTTTAATTTTTTAAAAAAGATTTTATTTATTTATTTGACAGAGAGACAGCGAGAGAGGGAACACAAGTAGGGAGAGAGGGAGAAGGAGAGGGAGAAGCAGGCTCCCCGCGGAGCAGGCTCCCTGACGTGGAACAGGGAGCCTGATGTGGGACTCGATCCCAGGACCCTGGGGTCATGACGTGAGCCAAAGGCAGATGCTTAATGACTGAGCCACCCAGGCGCCCTGATTGTTCTTTTTTAATATAGATATTTCCAGTTATATGTTTTCCACTAAGCATTGCTTGTGCTGAATCCCCTAAGTTTTGATATGTTGAGTTTTATTTTCATTTGTCTCAACATGTTTTCTAATTTACCTTTGATTTCTTCTTTGACCAGTTGCTTATTTAGGAATGTGTTGTTTAATTTCCACACATTTGTGAATATCCCAAATTTCCTCTGTTGTTAATTTCTAATTCCATTGTGATTAGAAAACATACTTTATGATTTAAATCCTTTTGAATTTATATATAAATATTATATGGACCTTATATAGATATATTTGTTTATAAAATGTATTCAGGCTTATTTTGTGGCTGTACATAGGGCCTGTCTTGGAGGATATTTCATGTGCACCTGAGAAGAGTATATTCTGGTATTGGGTGAGGTGTTCTATAGTTGTCTGTTAGGTCTATTTGGTTTATAGTGTTATTCAAGTCTTCTGTTTCCTTACTGATCTTCTCTCTAGTTGTTCTATCCATTATTAAAAGTGGTATTGAAGTCTCTGACTGTTGTTGTTGAATTGTCTATTTCTCCCTTAAATTCTGTCCGTTTTGCTTCATGTATTTTGGGGCTCAGTTATTAGGTACATATGCATTTATAATTGTTATATCTTTTTTGATATATTGACCTTTTGCAACACCACAGTGCAGTTTTGACACTATCTGGAGTTTGCTCGAACTCCACAATTTTAAGGGTACAGTTCCCAAAAAAAACTGCCTTCACTTCAGATGCCAGCTACAGGTTCCGGGATCCACAGGCCACCCACATTTCTAACCACTGGCTATAAATTTGAGGATTCCTACAATCACTTTAGGTTCAGTAATTTGTTAGATGATTCACAGTGCAGATTTATTATAAAGGATACAAACTGGGACCAGTGAGATGAAGAGACACATAGGGAGAGGTCTGAGAGGGCCCCAAATCTGGAGCTTCTATGCCCTCTACCCATGGAATCAGGTTTGTGTGTAACACATCAGATGGAAGACATTGATGTGTCACCAACCAGGAAGCTCCACTGAGCTTTGGTGTCCAGAATTTGTATGGGGCAGGGCGCCTGGGTGGCTCAGTCGCTAAGCGTCTGCCTTCGGCTCAGGTCATGATCTCAGGGTCCTGGGATGGAGCCCCACATCGGGCTCCCTGCTCGGCGGGAAGCATGCTTCTCCCTCTCCCACCCCCCCTGCTTGTGTTGTCTCTCTCTGTCAAATAAATAAAATCTTAAAAAAAAAAAAGAAAAGAAAATATTTTTAAAAAAAGAATTTTTATGGGGCTTTATTACATAAATGTGATTGAATAAATCATTGACCACGTGGTTGAACTCACTCCAGCTCCCCTTCTCTCCCTGAAAGTTGGGTTGATATCACCTGGCTCAGCCCCATCCCTCTAGTCACATGGTTGGTATATCTGGCCTGACCAGTGCCCATCCTGAATCATCTCGGTATAAACTCAGGTGCCATCTATGAAGCAAGCCCACCATGAATAATGGATACATTCTTATTATTCTGGAAATTCCAAGGGTTTAGGGGTTAATTCTCAGAAACTGAGGACAAAGGCTAGACAATTTCTTTATTATACAACATCTTTTTATCATTCAAAATATCCTTCTTTGTATCTAGTGACCATTTTTGTGTTAGAGTCTATTTTTTTCTGATCCTAGTATAACCACTCTGGCTCTCCTCTGGTTACTGTTTGTAAGGCATATCTTTTTTTTTTTTTTTTTTTTCATCTTTGTATTTTGACTCTTTGGTCTTTGAATCTAAAGTGTGTGTCTTGGGGCGCCTGGGTGGCTCAGTTGGTTAAGCGACTGCTTTCGGCTCAGGTCATGATCCTGGAGTCTCGGGATCGAGTCCCGCATCAGGCTCCTTGCTCGGCAGGGAGTCTCCTTCGTCCTCTGACTCTATCCCCTCTCATATGTTCTGTCTCTCTCATTCTCTCTCTCTCAAATAAATAAAATCTTTAAAAAAAATAAATAAAGTGTGTGTCTTGTCACAGCATAAAGTTGGATCATGGATTTACATTTAATGTAATTACTGATTAGGTTGGATTTACACCTGTCATTTTGCTATTTATCATACGCCTTTTTTGTTCCTCTTTTCCTTCACTTCCTTTTCTGTTAAGTATTTCTAGTGTAACATTTTAATTCTCTCATCCTTACTATTGTACTTTGAGTTATTAGTTATTACTCTAGGGAATACAATTAACATCTTAACATTTAACAATCTAGTTTGGAATAATACCAACTTAATTTCAGTAGTGTACAAAACCTTTGTTCCTATTAAACTCCATTTCTTCCCCTTCCTTTGTGCTGTTATTATCATAATCTTTATACATGCATGCCCATCAAACAAATTTATAATTAGTGCTTTATCCATTTGTCTTTAAAATCAGACAGGAGAAGAAAAGAATTACAAACAAAAGTACATTTATGCTGTCTTGCATATTTACCTATGTAGTTATCTTTACCAGGCACTTTATTCATTCCTTCATGGGGATTCCAGTTACTGTCTAGTGACCTTTTATTTCAGCCTGAAAGACCCCCTTTTCTTTCTTGTAGGGCAGGTTTACTAGCAACAAATCCTCTCTGGTTGTGTTAGATCTAGGAATGTCTTAATTTCTCCTTCCTTTTTTTAAAAGATTTTATTGATTTATTTGGGAGAGAGAGAGAGCACAGAGGGAGAGGGAGAGGGATAAGCAGACTCCCCACTGAGCAGAGAGCCTGATGCAGGGCTCGATCCCAGGACCTGAGATCATGACCTGAGCTGAAGGCAGACGCTCAACTGACTGAGCCACCCAGGTGCCCTCTCCTTCATTTTTGAAGGATTATTGTGCTCAATATAGAATTCTTCGTTGGCAGGCTTTTTCTTTCATCACGTCTTCCATGGTTTCTGATAAAAAATTAGGTGTTAATCTCATGTCCTTCTCTCTTTCTGCTTTTATGACTCTCTTTCTCTTTGACTTTGATTATGATGTGTCTAGATGCACGTCTCTTTGAATTTATCCTACCTGGAGTTCTTTGTGTTTCTTGGATGTTTAATGTTTTTCATCAATTTGGGAAGTTTCCAGTGATTATTTCTTCAAATATCCTTTCTTCCTCTTTTTTTTCTCTCTTTTCCTTGTAGGACTCTCATTTTGCATATATTGATAGACTCAGTGGTGTCCTATGGGTCTCTGATGCTATTCATTTTTCTTCATTCTTTTTTCTTTCTGTTCATCAGACTAGATAATCTCAGCTGACCTATTTTCAAGTTCTCTGATTCTTTCTTCTGCCTCTTCAGATCTCCTGTTTAGTTTCTCTAGTGAATTTTTCATTTCAATTATTATACTTTCCAACTTCAAAATTTATTTTTGGTTCTTTATTAATATTTTTTATATGCTAAGACATTATTTTCATGCTTTCCTTTAGTTATTTAAACATGGATTTCTTTAGTTCTTTGAACAAAATAGTTGATTAAAAGTCTTTGTCTAGGGCACCTGGGTGGCTCAGTTGGTTAAGTGACTGCCTTCGGTTCAGGTCTTGATCCTGGAGTCCCTGGATCGAGTCCCGCATCGGGCTCCCTGCTCTGCAGGGAGTCTGCTTCTCCCTCCGACCCTCCCCCCTCTCATGTGCTCTCTCTCATTCTCTCTGTCTCAAATAAATAAATAAAATCTTTAAAAAAAAATAAAAGTCTTTGTCTAGTAAGTCCAGTGTCTGAGCATCTGCAGGGAGTATTTCCCTTTTTTTTTTTTTTTAAGATTTTATTTATTGAGAGAGCAGGAGAGAGAGAGTACCGAGGGAGAGGGAGAAGCAGCCTCCCTGCTGAGCAGGAAGCCTGATGCGGGGCTCAATCCCAGGACCCTGAGATCATGACCTGAGCTGAAGGCAGCTGCTTAACTGACTGAGCTACCCAAGCGCCCTGGGACAGTTTCTATTAACTGCTTTTTTTCCTGTGCATAGGTAATAGTTTATTGTTTCTTTTTTAAAAAAATATTTTATTTATTTATTTGAGAGAGAGAGCACAAGCAGGGGGAGGAGCAGAGGGAGAGGGAGAAAGAGGTTCCCTACTGAGCAGGAAGCCCAACATCGGGCTCAATCCCAGGACCCTGGCATCATGACCCAAGCAGAAGGCAGATGTTTAAATGACTGAGCCACCCAGGCGCCCCTACTTTCCTGTTTCTTTGCATTTCTAATAATGTTTTGTTGAAAACTTGACTTTTTTTTTTTTTTTTTTTTTCAGATTTTATTTATTTGATAGAGAGTGCGTGCATGCTCACAATCAGGGAGAGCGGCAGACAGAGGGAAAGGGAGAAGCAGTCTCCCGTGGAGCAGGGATCCTGATGCGGGGCTCAATACCAGGACCCTGGGATGATGACCTGAGCTGAGGGCAGACGCTTAATGGACTGAGCCATCCAGGCACCCCAAAACTTGACATTTTAAATAGCATAATCTAGGGGTGCCTGGGTGGCTCAGTTGGTTAAGCGACTGCCTTCGGCTCAGGTCATGATCCTGGAGTCCCTGGATCGAGTCCCACATCAGGCTCCCTGCTCAGCGAGGAGTCTGCTTCTCCCTCTGACCTTCCCCCTTCTCATGCTCTCTCTATCTCATTCTCTCTCTCAAATAAAAAAATAAAATCTTTAAAATAAATAAATAGCATAATCTGGCAATTCTGAAATCCTGTTGTTCCCCTCAGTAACTAGGTTTTGTGGTGGTTACTGTTTTTTGTTGTGGTGGTGGTACCTGTTCAGTTACCTTTCCTGAACTAGTTCTGTGATGTCTGTATTCTCTGTCCTCTGTGGCCACTAGAGTCTCTGCTTGGTTAGCTTTGTGATCAGCTAATTGTTGGATATCAATTTCCTCAATTCCAGGTATTTTTGAGGAGATTATATTAAATTTTTTTTTTTTAAGATTTTATTTGTTTTTTGACAGAGAGAGAGACAGCGAGAGAGGGAACACAAGCAGGGGGAGTGGGAGAGGGAGAAGCAGGCTTCCCACTGAGCAAGGAGCCCGATGTGGGGCTTGATCCCAGGACCCTGGGATCATGACCTGAGCTGAAGGCAGATGCTTAACGACTGAGCCACCCAGGTGCCCCGAGATTATATTAAATTTATATATAAATTCAGAACAACTGAAATTTTTATGCTTTTGAGTCATCCTAGTCATCCTGTCCAAGAACATGTGTATGTATGTACATATGTATATATAGAGAGAGAGATCAAATCTAGGTCAAAAATAAAAAACAAGTATAAAGGATATTTTGAGGAACATTTGGGGAAAATTGACTGTATATTAGATGATACTGAATTAATATTCTTATGTGTGATTATATTGTTTTTGTTACTTAGAATGTTCTCATTCATAGGAATGCATGCTAAAATATTTACGGGTAAAGTGCCATGATGCCTACATCATTTAGCAAAAAAAAAAAAAAAAGACACATCAAATGGAGGGGGAAAGTAGAGGGAGAGAAAGATAAAGCAAATGGTGAATCCAGATGAGTTGTGTATACTCATACTATTCTTTCAACTGTAGATTTGAAAATTATCAAAGAGGGGCTCCTGGGTGGCTCAGTTGGTTGAGTGTCCGACTCTTGGTACAGCTCAGGTCATGATCTCAGGGTCATGAAATTGAGCACCATGTTGGGCTCTGTGCTCAGCAGGGAGTCTGCTTGAGATTCTCTCTCCCTCTACCTCTGCCCCTCCCCCCAAATAAAAAAATAAATCTTTAAAACAAAAAAAGAAAAGAAAATTGTCAAAGAAAAAAGAATGGGATAAACATGAGCCCTAGCTTCAAGGGTATCTCACTGCCTCCTAAGCTATTGTTTCTTTTTTTTTTTTTTAAGATTTTATTTATTTATTTGACACAGAGAGGCCTCAAGAGAGGGAACACAAGCAGGGAGGGTGGGAGAGGGAGAAGCAGACTCCCCGCTGAGCAGGGAGCCCCATGTGGGGCTTGATCCCAGGACCCTGGGATCCTGAGCCAAAGGCAGACGCTTAACGACTGAGCCACCCAGGCGCCCCAAAATTTTATTTATTTGACAGAGCATGCACAAGCAGGGGGAGTGGGAGAGGGAGAAACAGACTCCCTGCTGAGCAGGGAGCCCGACGCAGGGCTCAATCCCAGGACTCCGAGATCGTGACCTGAGCTGAAGGCAGACGCTTAACTGACTGAGCCACCCAGGCGCCCCTTTATTTTTTTTTTTTTAATGCAGATTCCTGTATCAAGCCTGAGGGACACAGTTCTGGAACTGGCAGTGTTTGATCAACACAGGAGAAAGTTTGATAATTTCAGTTCACTAATGCTGGAATGGAAATCCTCAAATGAAACACTAGCTCATTTCGAAAATTATAATTCAGTGGAGATGGTAGCAAAGGATGATGGCAGTGGGCAGACTCGGCTACATGGTATTATGGTGACTTACAAATCCTTTTACATGTCTGCTAAGTGTTTCTGCACTAAGTATTTCCCTTGGGTGACAGTTTATTTCAGATTTTGTCATATCTCTCTTTGCATCTTTTTTTTTTTTTTTATTTTTTATTTATTTGCGAGAGAGAGAATGAGAGACAGAGAGCATGAGAGGGAGGAGGGTCAGAGGGAGAAGCAGACTCCCCGCCGAGCAGGGATCCTGATGTGGGACTCGATCCCGGGACTCCAGGATCATGACCTGAGCCGAAGGCAGTCGCTTAACCAGATTTCTTGGTTGCAAAGCCAGGGTCTAGGATCCAACATTTCTCACAAGAACATATTTATTGAGTGACTGCTACATATAAGACCGTGTGCTAGGCACCTGAATATGGAATGGTACATGAGATAGTCATGGCCTCTGCCCTCATAGACTTTATATAAATACTTTCTGAAGATTTCATTTATTTATTTTAGAGGAGGGGAGGGGCAGAGGGAGATGAAGAGAGAGAATCTCAAGCAGATTCCCTGCTGAGTGTGGAGCCCAGTGCAGGGCTCAGTCTCATGACCCTGAGTTCAAGACCTGAGCCAAAGCCAAGAGTCAGATGACTGATCCACCTAGGTGCCCCTCTCATAGACTTTAAATATTATGATTGTGTTAGGTGTTTTAAAGGACACGTATGGGGTGCTTTAAGAGTTATAGCAGAGAGGGGCACCTGGGTGGCTCAGTCGTTAAGCATCTACCTTCGGCTCGGGTCACGATCCGAAGGGATCGTGGGAGTCCGATGCGGGGCTCGATCCCAGGACTGTGGGATCGTGACCCGAGCCGAAGGCAGACGCTCAACGACTGAGCCACCCAGGCACCCCCATAAATAAAATCTTAAAAAAAAAAAGAGGTATAGTAGAGAACCTGACCTAGTTTAGAACAGAGAAGGCTGCCCAAGAGAGTAACATTTACGCTGAGACCTGAAGGGGCGGCAGAAAGGGAAACAGAGTGAGCAGAGTCAGGTGAACGGATCTTACAGGGGACCAGAGGCACCGGCAGGAGTTGTGAGACAGCAGCACGTGTCATCAGTCTTCAGTCCTCTCCTGTATCACATTTGCCGATTCACCGAAGCGGTCACCTGCCAAAACTGACTCAGGGTGGACAAGCACTGCTCAGGGGCATGGGTACCAGCAGGCATGGTTCACTGCAGGCCAGTAACATGGAAGCCTGCCACAGAGCCATCCCAGAGGTGAAGAAGAAAGAGGTACAGAGGGTAACTTTTAAGTTTCGGCATGAGCACTTAGAGGAGAAATAAGATTCAGCCTTCTCCACACCCACAGGGAGCTCACCCCCAGGACAAGTCTAAGAGCTTAGCTAGAGAACCTGGAAGCATAATACTCATGTGTATGTAATACTATAATACTCTAATACCAACAATATGGTACACTTCGTGTAAAAACTGGCAGCAAGGAGGGGCACCTGGCTGGCTCAGACAGTGGAGCATGCGACTCTTGATCTCAGGGTTGTGGGTTCGAACCCCACAATATGTGTAGAGATTACTTAAAAATCTTAAAAAAAAAATGGTAGTTAGGAAAGAGATGCTCCTTACTTGCTGTAACAGTCAACCACCAGATACCATCAGTGCTTCTTCTGTTTTCTCATTTCATCCCTTCCTCTAACTCCATCACTGTGTCCTCACCATATCTGTCCCATGTTACCACAGTAGCCTCCTGGCTGACCTCCCTCTGTCTGTGCTGCCCTCTAATCTGTCCTCCACACTACTGTCTAGATTACCTTTTTATAGGACAAATCTGGACCTCTTTTTCTTTTTTTTTTTTAAAGATTTTATTTTTTTAATTTTTTAATTTTTTTAAGATTTTATTTACTTGCGAGAGAGAGAATGAGAGACAGAGAGCATGAGAAGGAGGAGAGTCAGAGGGAGAAGCAGACTCCCCGCTGAGCAGGGATCCTGATGTGGGACTCGATCCCAGGACTCCAGGATCATGACCTGAGCCGAAGGCAGTCGCTTAACCAACTGAGCCACCCAGGCGCCCCAGATTTTATTTATTTATTTGACAGAGAGAGCACAAGCAAGGGGAGAGGCAGGCAGAGGAAGAGGGAGAAGCAGGCTCTCCACCAAGGAGGGAGCCCAATATGGGGCTCCATCCCGGGACCCTGGGATCATGACTTGAGCTGAAGGCAGACGCTTAACAACTGAGCCACCCAGGAGCCCCAAGATTTTATTTATTTGAGAGAGAGAGGGAAAGAGGGAGAGCACAGAGGGAGAAGCAGGCTCCCCGCCGAGCAGGGAGCCCGAAGCGGGGCTCGATCCCAGGACCCTGGGACCATGACCCGAGCCGAAGGCAGACGCCTAACGACTGAGCTACCCAGGTGCCCCTTCACCTGCTATTATTACCCATGTATACCCTACATCTTTCTCACACTCCACAACTTTATTTATTAAAAAAATTTTTTTAAGGTTTTGTTGTTTTAAGTAATCTCTACACCCAGTGTGGGGCTTGAAAATGACCGCAAGGTCAAGAGTTGCATGCTCTTCTGGCCGAGCCAGCAGGGCACCCCCACTCAACAACTTTATAGCCTTAGCCATGACGAGGCTTCTCTTACCTCTTTCCTTTCATGTGCTTATGTTTCCTTTTCTTGCATTGTCACTGGGCTGAAGTTTTTCTCTCGCCATCTGTGAGTTCCCTGTAACCCTACACTACCAATCCAAGGAAGGTAGTCCTTTCCTGTGCTCTGTACCTGCTGCTCTAAGAGCACTCAGCATGCAGTGTGGTGCCAGTTGCTTAGCTCAGTCACCACACTGAAACTGCGGGCTTCTTGGAAGGCAAGGATTGTGTTTTCCTCTTCATCTCTGAACCCTAATTACCTGGCATAGGACCTGGCATATAGTAGCCCCTCAGTAAATCTTTGTTGATGGATGGATGGATGGATGGAGCATCCTGAGTAACTGTGTCACAGATTGAGGCATGGTCATTCTACTGTGTTGAGGATAAAACAAGAATTTACTTAAGTGGCAGATTTATGTTAAAGTTTTAAAAAGAAAAAAAAAAGAATAGGTAAAACAGGGTCAGATTATAGAAAGTTTCAAACACTAGTTGAAGGAGTTTGAATTGCTCAGATGTGGAATACATTTACAGTGGATGAGATGAGGGGCGCCTGGGTGGCTCAGTCGGTTAAGCGTCTGCCTTCAGCTCAGGTCATAATCCCGGGGTCCTGGGATCGAGCCCCGCGTCAGGCTCCCTGCTCTGCAGGAAGCCTGCTTCTCCCTCTCCCCTGCTTGTGCTCTCTCTCTCTCTCAAATAAATAAAATCCTAAAAAAATAAGTAAATAAAGTGGACAAGATGTGACGTTCGCATTTAGGATAGTTTAGAACAGTGAAAGGCCCTGAAGGGCCGTATCTTTATTTCTCACTCCAATTTTTTTTTTTTAAGATTTTATTTATTGGGGCGCCTGGTGGCTCAGTTGGTTAAGCATCTGCCTTTGGCTCAGGCCATGATCCCAGGGTGCTGGGATCGAGCCCCACATCGGGCTCCCTGCTCAGCCGGGAGTCTGCTTCTCCCTCTGCCTCTGCCCCTCCACCCTCACTCGTGCTCCTTCTGCTTTCTCTGCTCTGTCTCTCAAATAAAAAAAATAAATAAATAAATAAAATTCAGCTAAAAGGATTGAAAACAGATATTCAAACAAATAGTTGTGTGTGAATATTCATAGCAGCATTATTCACAACAGCCAAAAGGTGAAAACAACCCAAATGTCCAACAAAAGATGAATGGATAAACTAAATATGTTATATCCATACTGTGGAGTAGTAGTCATTAAAAGGAACAAAATAGGGGCACCTGGGTGGCTCAGTTGTCAAGCGTCTGCCTTCAGCTCAGGTCGTGATCCCAGGGTCCTGGGATCGAGCCCCGCATTGGGCTCCCTGCTCCGCGGGAGGCCTGCTTCTCCCTCTCCCGCTCCCCCTGCTTGTGTTCTCTCTCTCGCTGTGTCTCTCTCCCTGTCAAATAAATAAATAAAATCTTTAAAAATAATAATAGCAGGTGAAGGGGCACCTGGGTGGCTCAGTCGTTAAGTGTCTGCCTTTGGCTCAGGTCATGATCCCAGGGTCCTGCATTTGAGTCCCACATCGGGCTCCCTGCTCAGCGGGGAGCCTGCTTCTCCCTCTCCCTCTGCCTGCCGCTCCCCCTGCTTGTGCTCTCTCTCTGACAAACAAATAAAGAAAATGTTTTTTAAAAAGATTTTATTTGAGAGAGAGAAAGAGCACGTGAGCGAGTACAAGCAGGGGGCAGGGAGGGACAGAGGAAGAGGGAGAAGCAGACTCCTTGTTGAGCAAGGAGCCCAATGTGGGGCTCGATCCCAGGACCCTGGGATTATGACCTGAGCTGAAGGCAGATGCTTAACTGACTGAGCCACCCAGGTACCCCCTCACTCCAATTTTTAAATCAAACAAAAATTTCCCCATACACTGTTGTCAGTCTGTGTTTGGACCCACAGACCATTAGAACTGGAAAGAATTTTAGATTTTGCCTGGCCCAATCCCTCATTTAATAAAGAAACTGAGAAATAAAGTTGTTGCCCAGTCACATAGGAATATAATAGCAATCAACACAAAAACTCAAGTTTTCTGTTTCTTGTGTATTTCCCCACAAAGTACTTTTTTCTTCCTACAACAGAACATCATTTGGAAAAAATTAGGGCAGAATTTGGTTTTCTGGAGACACTTTTGTATTCTCCACTTATCGTTTCTCACGTCTCCAGGTCATCAGGTCCTTAAAGTACATCAGTTAAAAGGGACTGTACTCATTGGAGTCAATTTTGTGGGCTACTCAGAGAAGAAAAGTCCAGAGGTAAGAAATAGAAATCACTGAAATTTAAGGCTCTTCATTTATAACTTTAAAAAAAACAAAAATCACTTATAACTAATGTAAATCTGAGAACTGTGTACCTCTCTGATTCTGTTATCTTTGGCATGTGAAAGAACACTGGAATCTTCTCTCAGCTGAGGAGTTAAAAGTTGATACTTATCTTTATGGTTTTTCTCCATTTCTAGAAACTTTCCAACTTGCCCAGATCTGCAGCTGTGGAGCTGCTTCTGGTGGACGATGTAACTGTACTGCCCGAGAATGCCACCATCTATAACCACCCCGATGTGAAGGTGAAAGTTGGAGGGGTCTAGTTAAATGGGGTCCGACTGGAGGGGAGGAGTATGAGGTTATTGAGATTAATAGTATGGCAATAAAAAAAGCTCACTTATGTGTTGAAAAGCACTGATAAGCATATGTAACATATGTGTAATAATTAGGTGCAATATCCTTTGTAGTAATACTGTAATAATCATAGTTTGTCTTTGGTCCATTGACCTTAATCTTTTAATCCCATACTCTTCCTTAAGTAGGTAGTAGTTGTTTTCTCTGAATTATTTAAAAACCAAAGAGAATGGAGCGTTCTGTGTCTGATCTTTCCATAGGAGATATTTAGCCTTGTGGAAGGATCTGGTTATTTTCTGGTCAACAGCAGTGAGCAGGACATTGTCACCGTCACTTACATGGAAGCAGAAAGCTCTGTCCAGGTGAGGTTTAGAGATAGTCCGAAGTTGATAGTCTCAGGTCAAAGTTCATCCTTATGAGAATGATTAGAAAAATTCCATTGTATGTCTCAGACTTGTTATAAAAGTAACATCTGCCTCATTTTTTAACCTTCATAGATTCTCCAACCCAAAACAAGCTTTTTTTTTTTTTTTCCTTCAACTCGCTGGGCAATTTTTGTTTCTGATTGAACTGAGACAGTGTAGAAGACATCTAATTGTAAGCTTTCCATGAAAAGAAGGTTCATTTCTATAAATTTCAAAGCACAGAACTGTGTGGATAATTTTTTTTTAAAAAGATTATTTATTTGACAGAGAGAGACACAGAGAGGGAACACAAGGTGGGGGAGAGAGAGGGAGAAGCAGGCTTCCCGCTGAGCAGGGAGCCCGATGTGGGGCTCGATCCCAGGACCCTGGGACCATGACCTGAGCCGAAGGCAGATGCTTAATGACTGAGCCACCCAGGTGCCCCAGTGTGGATAATTAGTTGTACTGTTGACTTCATAACTTGAGTATATGGTGTTTTTAGCCAGGATATGACAACTCAATATATTAAGCTATCTTTGTAATCAGTATGCCAAGGGATTTGCTTTTAGTTGACTTTTAGTAATAAAAATAATACCTTCTATTAACATATGTGTATATTTTCTTTCCTTCTAAGAGCTCAAAGGTCATAATATTTAAGAGGGGGGAGATTGCAGCACTGTGCACAGGGTGTGAAAGTACCTACTACTCGGGGCAGGATCTGCAGCATGTGACAGAAAACCAGGTTGTTCTCGTGCTTCCTCCCCCACTGGTGATTTCAGCATAAATGGACTGGGCTTTCTTCATGAAATCCCTTCCTTATTCATAATTAAGAAGCTGGATATGTATGTTGGATTCTGCTTGAATTCAGTCAACTTAAACCTTGCTCTTTATCAGTTAATATTTGTTAAGGGTGCGTATTGTGCTGTGCCTGAAACATGTAATGTGACCTCTCAGTTCCCATCAGAAAGGAAGTAAGTTGTTGTATTTTGTGCTTTGAATGAAAATAGTTGCTTTGATTATGTTTGGAGCATGTGTGCTTCCTTATCCAGCTGCCGTAGTCTTCCTTCTAGTTAGTTCCAGTACACCCTGGATTTTTCACCTTGGAGGTCTACGATCTGTGCTTGGCTTTCCTGGGTCCAGCAGTGGCCTACCTCAGGGTGTCAGACATGCAGGAGCTGGAACTTGATCTGATTGATAAGGTGAGAGACGTTTGCAGTTTCGCATCAGAGAAGCAGGCCTCATGCTTGCCCTGTAGCCTCACTTTATACAGTCTGTGTGGCTCCTGTGCTTGCAGCTGCAGGACCTTCAGTGATGTTAATGGAAATACCTGTCCTTAAAGGACAACATTCCGACATTATAAGATGAATAGGGTATTGAAGAGCAGGTAAATTAGCACTGGTAGAGTAGGTTTTTCCATAAAAGGCTGACCAGGAGCATTCAGCACAGTTTGTCACCCTCGAAGAGTTAGTTAGACTGTACTTGGTGAATGAGACACTTCTACTAAAATTACCTTTTTTTTTAACTACTAGGTTGAAATAGGTAACTCTGTGTTAGTAACTGTGAGGGTTCTTGGCTCTTCCAAACGCCCATTCCGAAATAAATACTTCAGAAACATGGAGCTTAAACTGCAGTTGGCTTCTGCCATCGTCACCCTGACGTGAGTACCACCTCAACATTCCTTCTCCCCAGGCCGAACATCAAGAGTCAGTGTCCCTGCGTTACTTCGGATTTTCTTCTTTGGGCCCGTAGTCTCCCGCCATATTCGGCTCTCTACAAAGTACCCCTTCCACGTCCTCAGAACGGTTGTTTAGGGACAAACTCACGTGTCTTGTGAGTATTTCCATTTTATGAAACTTCTCCTTGGATAGTATCCTCTAGGGTGCTTCAGGATGGAGGACCTTCAAAAATCTATCTAGAAGCAGAGGTGCTGGTATTCCCTCTGCAAAAGGAGAATACAGAAATTCCAAGGTGCTTTAGTATTTGCAGTTTTGCCAGTCTTATGTTTATGTTGCCCTTAATCCTCTGGGGCCTTAGAACAAGTATTTCGCCTTCAGGAGCTTCCTGCCATTGCCATGAACTTTGTCTTGACTGTGGAAATTTATTTTCTGGCAATTCCCTTTAACTAGAGTTAAAATGAACAGAAAATGTTATGCATCTTAGAAAGAAGCATAACGGGCTACTCTTAAAATCCAATCTTTTTTTTTTTTTAAACGATTTTATGTATTTATCTTGGGAGGGACTTTGGGGGGGGAAAGGGCCTAGGAGACTCCGTGCAGAGCCTGGCAAGGGGCTCCATCCCATGGCTCCAAGGCCAGGACCCGAGCCAAAACCAAGAGTTGGACGCTCAACTGACTGAGCCACCCAGGTGCCCCCAAATCAACTCTTTCTTACCTAAAAACACCTATGTCTTTGCAGGCTAATGGAGGAACAGGATGAATACTCTGAAAATTATATCCTTCGAGCTGTCTCTGTTGGGCAAACCACACTTGTGGCTATTGCCAGGGACAAGATGGGGAGGAAATTCACATCGGCTCCTCGCCAGATTGAGGTAAGGAAATTATCTCATCCAAAATTAGTACTTCTTCTTATTTAGCTTTATTCATCTTTTTCTGTTTATTTTGCATAAGTTAAAAATTATTTGACTAAGTAAAATGATAGTTGTCTAACTCTTGAAACAATACATAATTTGTTTTAGGTTTTTGTTTTTCTGTATAAAAGTAATACATTTCTTGTAGAAAATTTGGAAAGCAAAAGAAATAATAAAGATGCAGAATGAAAATCACCTATAATTCCACTACTTAGAGGCAACCGTTCGTTATTAATAATCCTTCATTTCTTCCCCATGCTTATTTTAACATAGATGAATCATACTGCTTTTTTCATCCTAATCCTATATCAATAGTATTTTTTATGTCATTAAAAGTTCATTGTTGGCCCTGTGTTGGCAGTTGTTGAAGCTGGGTAATAGGTACCGAGAGTTCATTATACTGCTCTCTCTACTTTTATATATGTTTGAAAAAAAGTAAAAAAGAAAGATAATTATAAACATAACTTTAATGACCACTTTTATTCCAATGAGTGGACATATAAGTTTTAAGCATTCTCATTTATAAGTTTTTGCTATTATAAATAAAATTTATATTTATAAATAAAGTAAAATCCATGTCTGTGTGTAGGATTTTTTCCTTAGAATAAGCTGCATGATCATTTGTTATGAAATTGGTTCTAGTCCGTCCCTGTTTTCTGTTTGGTCTTCTCCTTCAAGGTGTTTCCTCCATTCAGACTTGTTCCAGAGAAAATGACACTGATTCCAACTAACATGATGCAGGTGATCTCAAAGTCAGGAAATACAATTTACCCTTTCTCCTCACCCTGCTCTGTCCCACCCCAACACACACGCACCCCCTTCTTCCTGTTGGCCTCCTCTTGTCTACTCCCAGCCAAGTACAGCAGGATCTGATAAAAAAGAAAATTAGTCCTTTCCTGTCCCCTAATGAACAGGGTATAACCTACCTCTGGGGACCCCATAGATCATATGTGGCACTTGCGTTTCTTCTGCATTTGAGTTGATGTGGGATATGTCTGTTGGGAAGTGGGGGAGGCTAAGAGGTCAAATTGCTTGAATGAAATGTTGGGAAAAGAGATGTGATTTCTCCCCATGTTCCTTCATTTACTGGCATGTTTAAATTCCAGGTCATGTCTGAAGGTGGCCCCCAGCCCCAATCTATCATTCACTTCTCTATCAGTAACCAGACTGTGGCTGTTGTGAATAGGAGGGGGCAGGTTACAGGGAAGGTAGTTGGCACAGCTGTGGTCCATGGCACCATCCAGACAGTAAATGAAGATACTGGCAAAGTCATTGTGTTTTCTCAGGTATTGGTTCTTTGCTCTGCTCTGCTTCCACTTTTCCATCTGGGAACCATATTGGGGCATGTGGGGTGGTGAGGAGAAGGGTGTCAGCAGCTCAGAAAAACCCTTTGAGTCCCTTACCTGGCATTCTCTTAACCAAGCATGGGAAATATGTAATCTTTAGGGAAAAACCCCACAGAGTATTTGGCATTGTTACAAGACATAGTCCCTATCCTTAAGGAATTGTTCAGGGAACAAAAACAAACACATCTATGGCATATTTTTTTTTGTTGAATGCCCCAAACAACAACAAACTAGTTATCGTAAGCATCCTCTGTCCACTGCACAGACACTCCCTCTTAGCCTAAGCTTGCTTCTACCTGTTGAGCAGGATGAAGTGCACATTGAAGTGGTTCAGCTAAGGGCTGTTAGGATCCTTGCAGCTGCTACTCGACTCATCACAGCAACTGAGGTCAGTACGGTGGCTCTGTCTCGGTGTACTCGGGTAATGCCAGCTGGGCAGGACATCCAGCACAGCACTCCTTCTTCTTTTCAGATGCCAGTTTACGTCATGGGAGTGACCAGTACCCAGACCCCTTTCTCCTTCAGCAATGCCAACCCTGGGCTCACATTCCACTGGTCCATGAGCAAAAGGGATGTATTGGATCTAGTACCCAGGCATTCAGAGGTAGAAATGTGTCTGTTTATTATATCATCTCAGAGACATTGATAGTAATTTACCTTATTTCATCAAGTTTGAGACTGACTTTACTTTCTAAACTACACAGTGTTACTACTTATCTCCTCCCCTTGTTCTGTGTACTCTGGAAACCTACAAATCATATGAAGAATTCAATTTGAGTACTCAGATAATGCTATGTAATTTTTAATATACTTTGCTGGAAGGAGCTCTCAAAAACAGTGTTTCCCTTAATATTGACTTGTGAGCATTTGACTATGTTCCACGAGTAGTAGTAACACGTTATGAATACAAACTATATATATAGGCACACTTAAGTGTACTGGGCTTTGCTTCATTGTGCTTCACAGATATTGCATGTTTTTACAAATGGAAGCTTTGTGGCAACCACAAGGCTGTTGGTGCTGTTTTTCTGACAGCATTTGCTCACTCTGTTCTCTGTGTCACAGTTTGGTAATTCTCAAAATATTTCAAACTTTTCCACTATTATTTTATTTGTTATGGTGACCTGTGATTGATCAGTGAGTATGATTCACTGAAAGCTCAGATGACGGTTAGCATTTTTTAGCAATAAAGTATTTTTAATTAAGATATGTACATTGTTTTAGACATAATGCTATTTATTGCAGACCTAATAGACTAATAGTATAGTGTAAACGTAAATTTTATGTGCACTGGAAAACCAGGAAATTCATTTGACTCGCTTTATTGCAACATTTGCTTTACTGTGGTGGTCTGGCGCTGAACCTGCGGTAGCTCTGAGGTGAGCTTATGCTCTGTGATAAGTGAAAATAGTTCTGATGTCGTAATGCACACAGCATTAAGCCTTATTCAGAAACCTGAAAAAGAATTAGAGAGAGGAGGGAGGGAGGCAGGGGATGCTACAGGCTAACTTTACCTTGTTTACAATATTGTTACCGGATGGTCAGTTTGAGAGAACCCACCCAGGGTGGTCTGGGGACAGTGGCAGCCGCCTAGATCCTTAGGAAGAAGGAACCTGCAGCCAAGTTACCCAGTAGGTCACGACTCAGTGCCCACAAGAATAAAGAGTTAGAGGTAGATCTTGGGAGAGAACAGAGAGGTTACAGGAGCTAGAATTAATTAGGTATTTCTGGAGCCAGCTAAAAAGAAAAGAGAAGTCTGAAAAAAGTTACAAAATCTATTTGTAATCCTTCTAAAAATATCCTAGATCTGTAGTCTAGGGAAACTCTGGTGTTTGGGTCTTCTATCTGTTGTGGACTTCCCTGAGCCTGCTTATACTCAGAATTGAGGAGAGGTGGAACTGTACTTAGTTTGGCAGAGTTCTGCACAGGAATTCAGCTCTCTTTCTTGACTAGCAAACAGAGATTGTATGAAATGAGGGGCTGGCATAGGCCTTTAGCATCTGTTCTACTTCTCCCTTCCTCCAATTTTATCTAAAGCCCAACTCTTGTCTCTAGGAAAAGTGATTGAGAGCCATACACAGAGTTTCTCTTCCTGCCTCAGATCCTGCAGGGTGAGCTGAGCCGGCCCCACATGGAGGTCTCCTGCATGTGGTGTCAACACTCAGAGATTCACTTGGATCAAACATATTGTTAAACCACTTGTTCTTTAGCATAAGACTTCCTTCCAGACAATTGATTGAGATCTGCATAAAGGAAATGGGAATTTTTCTGTAGGGGAGGAGGGAAAGGTGATTTTGGAACTTGGGACTCTGGAGTCAAGAGAGCTGGAAGAAAGGTCTTGAAGGCTCTGGACAGCAAAAAGGCAGGAGAAAGAGGGCATGAAATGAGTGCCCCAAAGGTAGGCAGGTGTCTACTCCAACATGTGTCTTAACGTTGGCCCTGCCTTCCCGATGGCCTTATCCAGTCTGGGCCAGAGTGGTGGGGAAGCAGTAAGGAGATGGTCCACTAGGGTGAGCATAGTCCTGAAATAGCTCTCCTTTCTTGTCCTCTTCCTTCCTTGCTACCACTCTGAACTCTAGGGGTAGATTGTCTCACTTCTCCCAACTCAAGTTCTACTCTCTGAAGCCATTTTAGAAACCCCTTTCTTCATTTTCATTCTCCTGTGAACGGATTGACTTCAAGATAACATGAGACTGTCAGGCTTGCCAGAATTAGTTGAGTGCTATACACAGAGCTTACCTGAGGGGTGACTGTGTTGCTGGGAATATGAAAAGAAACAACTATGAAAATAACCCCTGGTACTCTAGTTATTTTATACAGATCTATCTAGCATACATTTTCTTTATCGTAACAACACAGAGGGAAGGGCACAGTGACTATTAATGAGTATTTCTTAATCCATTCCTGACTGTCTTCCAGGTTTTCCTACAGCTCCCAGTAGAAAATAACTTTGCCATGGTTGTCCACACAAAAGCAGCCGGTCGCACCACTATCAAAGTCATTGTCCGCTGTATGAACAGTTCCTCTGGGCAGCTTGAGGGGAATTTGCTGGAACTGTCTGATGAAGTTCAGATCCTGGTAAGGTCCCAAACCTAAATCTTGTTTTTACGTATCAAGGAGAAGAAGGTTATATTCTTTTATCATCCATGGGGAGCTGTGTCTGGATAGAGGTAGAGAAATTGCTAGAGGGAGCCCTAGGATAGGCTCATAGCTTCTAGGTCTTGGTCATTCTTGCTAATTGCATCTATGTAAGTATTGATACTAGAAACCGTAAGAACATGCACTCCCCTCAACTCCCCACACAATAAACACAGGATATGAAACCATAATAACGAAAGAGGGGTTCATTTCTTAGCTGCTCTGCCTAACATAGATACTATGATACCATCCACTGAGGAGATCTAACCCTAACTTCCAGTAAGGTGTAAGAGCCTGAATGGTTGGTTTCTACAGGTGTTCTGAGACTGAAAGCTAACTGGCCCTGTTGTTTTTAGTGTTCAAAAGAAAAATGATCATTTGTGGGGGGCAAATAAGTTTCTCTACCTCTGAATTTAGGACTAATTTTTTTTTCTTTTTCTATCTTTTTCCTTTATTTTGGTTTTGTTTCTCTGATTCAGTGAGGGGTAGAGGAAAGAGCTTTTTACTAGGACTAGCTAATTTATTATTATAAGTTTTTGTTCTCAAATCTCTTTTCAGGTTACCAGAGCTAAAATTAGAAATTTCAAAATTATTTTATACCTAATATCTAAGTGATACAGAGGATGTGGTTGGTCAGTGTAGCTTTGTCAGAAGCAGGGCTAATATTAGATTTGTATTCTATAGAATACCAAGGTGCGTTTTAAGTGTCTGGCTCATTTGGAAAAGAGTGTCGTGGACCCTCAGGCTAAGCTGAAGTGAGGTGGACGTTGATTTGTAGTTGATATGCGAGCAAAGGTCATCGTTTTGTCTTTTCCAGAAATGAGGAAGACATTATTTTCTCACTTTAGGTGTTTGAGAAACTCCAACTGTTCTTTCCAGAGTGCCAGCCTGAGCAAATTCTGATGCCCATGAATTCCCAGCTCAGACTCCACACCAACAGGTGAGGAGAGTGGGGAAGGGCAGGCCAGGTTCCAACCTTACCCTTAGGAATATGGAAAGAACCCTTGCCTTCTAGGTGATTTTTTTTAACCCACAAATAAGTTTTTTTTAGCTGAAGTGAAATTCAGGTTACATAAAATTAACCATTTAAAAAATTTTTTTAAAGATTTTATTTTTTTATTTGACAGAGAGAGACAGCGAGAGAGAGAGAGAGAGAGAGCACAAACAGGGGGAGTGGGAGAGGGAGAAGCACGCTTCCCACTGAGCAGGGAGTCCGATGCGGGGCTCGATCCCAGGACCCTGGGACCATGACCTGAGCCGAAGGCTTAAGTGAGCCACCCAGGTGCCCCCAAATTAACCATTTTAAAGCAGACAATTTAGTGCATCACAGTATTGTGCAACCGTCACCTCTGTCTAGTTCCATCTTCATCACCATCAAAGGAGACTGTACCCATCAGCAGTCACTCCCTGTTCTTCCCTCCTCTCAGCCTCTGGCAACCACTGATCATCTCTCTCTGTGAATTTATTTATTTTTTTTAATTTTTTATTTTTTTTTAAGATTTTATTTATTTATTTGACAGAGAGAGACAGTGAGAGAGGGAACACAAGCAGGCAGAGTAGGAGAGGGAGAAGCAGGCTCCCCACTGAGCAGAGAGCCCGATGCGGGGCTCGATCCCAGGACCCTGGGATCATGACCTGAGCCGAAGGCAGACGCTTAACGACCGAGCCACCCAGGCGCCCCTCTCTCTGTGAATTTAAGTCTTCTGTGTATTTCATTTATTACATGGAATCGTACAACATGTGACCTTTTGTGTTGGCTTCTTTCAGTTCACATGTTTCCTAGGTTCCTTCCCATTATAGCATGTATTAATATTTCATTCCTTTTATTTTTTTTTTAAGATTTTACCTATTTATTTGAGAGAGAGAGAGAGCGAGAGAGCAAGCATGAGTAGGGGGAGGGGCAGAGGGAGAGGGAGAAGCAGCCTCCCCGCTAAGCGTGGAGTCTGACGCGGGGCTCGATCCCAGACCCTGAGATCATGACCTGAGCCACCCAGGTGCTCCTATTTTGTTCCTTTTTTTTTTTTTTTTTTAAAGATCTTATTTATTTGACAGAGAGAGACACAGCGAGAGAGGGAACACAAGCAGGGGGAGTGGGAGAGGGAGAAGCAGGCTTCTCGTGGAGCAGGGAGCCCGGTGCGGGGCTCGATCCCAGGACCCCGGGATCACGACCTGAGCCGAAGGCAGACGCTTAACGACTGAGCCACCCAGGCACCCCTGTTTTGTTCCTTTTAATGACTACTACTCCACAGTATGGATATAACATATTTAGTTTATCCATTCATCTTTTCTTGGACATTTGGGTTATTTTCACCTTTTGGCTGTTGTGAATAATGCTGCTATGAATATTCACACACAACTATTTGTTTGAATATCTGTTTTCAATCCTTTTAGCTGAATATTTTGTTTATTTTTTTTTTTTAAGATTTTATTTATTTATTTGAGAGACAGAGCAGAGAAAGCAGAAGGAGTACGAGTGAGGGTGGAGGGGCAGAGGCAGAGGGAGAAGCAGACTCCCGGCTGAGCAGGGAGCCCGATGTGGGGCTCGATCCCAGGACCCTGGGATCATGACCTGAGCCAAAGGCAGACCCTTAACCAACTGAGCCACCCAGGCGCCCCCAAGCTGAATGATTTTTTAATGATAAATATGTGATGGGATGTGATTTTTAAAGAGATAGGCATAATCCAAAGGCAGACTTTTACTTGAGGAACAAATAAGCACACAACATGGAGAATGGCAAGTAGTTTCCTGAGTAAGTCTCTAACAGTAATCCTGGCAATATCCTCTCTTTCTGGTCAGAGCCCCCAAGAGATGCCACTTGTTCCATTTGTTCCCTAGGGAAGGGGCCGCCTTTGTGAGTTCCCGTGTTCTCAAGTGTTTCCCTAATTCATCTGTCATCGAGGAGGATGGCGAAGGGCTCCTGAAAGCTGGTTCCATTGCAGGTACTGCTGTGTTGGAAGTCACTTCTATAGAACCTTTTGGAGTCAACCAAACAACCATAACTGGAGTTCAGGTGAGTTCAGGAACTTACTCAAAAAAATAAAAGGAATACCATGGCCTGAAGAGGCAGATTTCCTGGTTTAAGAACTAGGAACTTCCCTGGAGGTCAGAACGAACTGTAAGATAAGAGGACAATCTTGACATGGGTATAAGCCATCAAAAGTGGCCTTTAGAAGCCTTGTTATAAGAGGGATTAGCCTTAAATTGGTACACTTCTGAGTAGTGTTGGCAAAAGGGTGTGGGAGAGGGTAGAACTATTGCTATCAAAATTAGGCTTTGTTATTAGAATTAAAAAATTTAGTCTAACATGGGGCGCCTGGGTGGCACATTCAATTAAGCATCCAACTCTTGGTTTCAGCTCAGGTCATGATCTCAGGGTTGTGAGATCGAGCCCTGTGTCCAGCTCCACGCTGGGCATGGAGTCTGCTTGAGATTCTCTCTCTCCATGGGGCACCTGAGTGGCTCAGTCAGTTGAGTGTCTGCCTTTGGCTCAGGTCATGGTCCCAGGGTCTTGGGATTGAGTCCTGCATTGGGCTCCCTGCTCAGCGGAGGGCCTGCTTCTCCCTCTCCCTCTGCCCCTCCTCTGTTCATCTACGCGCACGCTCTCTCAAGTAAATAAATAAAATCTTAAAAAGAAAGCTCCAACTTCTCTCCACATTCTCTTAGCTTTAGTAATTCAGGAGCCATTTACTGTACTGTCATATTTCTTACTCAGCTCTGATTTAAGTCATCTCAGGTCAGGACTCCAGAATCTATGGCAGCTCCTCTCCAATGGCCCTTCTCCTGCCCACAGGTGGCGCCAGTGACATATGTGCGGATGAGCAGCCAACCCAAGCTGTATGCAGCCCACGGGAGGACTCTGCCCGCCTTTCCTGTGGGCATGTCTCTCACCTTCATTGTCCAGTTTTATAACAGCATTGGAGAGAAATTCCACACACACAACACCCAGCTTCATCTGGCTCTGAACAGGTGTGGAATCAAAGGAATGATGTCTATATTGTGGTAGAAATTGTGCAGATAGGCTAGGGTTATCCAGTAAATGCCTCTCAATGTTCTCTACTCGGAATCTGATCTTTACTTTTTTTCATTAGGATGGGAAACACCAGAATGGTGCTAGTTGTTTAATGAAGAAGAATTTCAGGGTGTCTTCAATCTGTCAAGCCCTAGTTCACAGAAAGCCCCCATAGGGAGCTGGTAGGAGTATTATTATCAAAAAGCTGTACTGGGGTGCCTGGTTGGCTTAGGCGGTTAAGCATCCAACTCTTGATCTCAGCTCAGGTCTTGATCTCAGGGTTGTGAGTTCAAGCCACGCTGGGCGTGGAGCCTACTTAAAAAAAAAAAAAAGCTGTACTGGAAAACAAATTTTTAATTAAAAAAAGTGGGGGGGGGGGCGCCTGGGTGGCTCAGTTGGTTAAGCGACTGCCTTCGGCTCAGGTCATGATCCTGGAGTCCCGGGATCGAGTCCCGCATCGGGCTCCCTGCTCGGCAGGGAGTCTGCTTCTCCCTCTGACCCTCCTCCCTCTCATGCTCTCTGTCTCAAATAAATAAATAAAATCTTTAAAAAAAAAAAAAAAAAGTGGGGGGGTCTTACTGGGTACTCTGTATATAAAGGTAATAGACCTGACCCTTGGCCACTTGTTGCTTGCCCTCCACCATAGAATTCCTTCTGAACCTTCGAGCTGTTGAATAGAAAATGCTGTGATCAGCTCTGCTCCCAGAACTATGTCCTAACAGTGAACTTTCAGAGATGACCTGCTACTTTCTTATCTCCTTTCAGAGATGACCTGCTACTTATTGGGCCAGGGAATAGGAACTATACTTACGTGGCCCAGGCAGTGAACACAGGAGTGACGCTTTTGGGAATCTGGGACCAGAGGCACCCAGGTGTGGCAGATTACGTCCCTGTTGCTGTGGAGCATGCCATTGAGCCAGACACCCAGCTCACCTTTGTTGGAGATGTCATCTGCTTCAGGACTCACCTCCTCAACCACAATGGTTTGGATACCTTCCCTTTCTTAACCTCACAGCTGACAGGATGAGAAAGCAACTCATCCCTTAGATAATTTTTTCGAAACGATTTAAAATCTGAAGGCTGGGGCGCCTGGGTGGCTCAGTTGGTTAAGCGACTGCCTTCGGCTCAGGTCATGATCCTGGAGTCCCTGGATCGAGTCCCACATCGGGCTCCCTGCTCGGCGGGGAGCCTGCTTCTCCCTCTGACCCTCCCCCCTCTCATGCTCTCTCTCTATCTCATTCTCTCTCTCAAATAAATAAATAAAATCTTTAAAAAAATAAAAAATAAAAAAATAAAATCTGAGGGCCTAGGGTCACCTGGCCTACTCAGTCAGAGCATGGGATTCTTGATATCGGGGTTGTAGGTCCAAGCCCCATGTTGGGTGTACAGATTATTTAAAAAAATAAAATACTTGGGCACCTGGGTGGCTCAGTAGGTTAAGCTACTGCCTTTGGCTCAGGTCATGATCCCAGGGTCCCACATCAGGCTCCCTGCTCACCAGGGAGTCTGCTTCTCCCTCTGACCCTCACCCTTCTCGTGCTCTCTCTCTCTCTGAAACAAATAAATAAAATCTTTAAAAAAAAAAAAGTTTCGGGGCGCCTGGGTGGCTCAGTCGTTAAGCGTCTGCCTTTGGCTCAGGTCATGATCCCAGGGTCCTGGGATCGAGCCCCGCATCGGGCTCCCTGCTCCGCGGGAAGCCTGCTTCTCCCTCTCCCATTCCCCCTGCTTGTTGTATTCCCTCTCTCGCTGTGTCTCTCTGTGTCAAATAAATAAATAAAATCTTTAAAAAAAAAAAAAACGTTTCAAGAGGAGAAGGAAAATCAACTCTAAAAAAAATTTTTTTTAAAGATTTTTTTTTTTTTAAAGATTTTTATTTATTTATTTGAGAGAGAGAATGAGAGACAGAGCGCACAAGAGGGAAGAGGGTCAGAGGGAGAAGCAGACCCCTTGCTGAGCAGGGAGCCTGATGCAGGACTCGATCCCGGGACTCCAGGATCATGACCTGAGCCGAAGGCAGTCGCTTAACCAACTGAGCCACCCAGGCGCCCTTTTTAAAGATTATTTAAGAGAGTGTAGTGGGGGGAGGGGCAGAGGGAGAGAGAGAATCAAATTGCAGACACCCTGCTGAGCCCAGAGTCTGAGGGTGGGGCTTGATCCCAGGACCCTGAGATCATGACCTGAGCCAAAATCAAGAATTGGATGCTTAACCAACTGAGCCACCCAGGTGCCTCCAAAAATAAAATCTTAAAAAAGAAAAAAATCTTGAAGGCCTCTCTAGGAATATTGATCACTCATCTCCTGATCGCATAGCTCACTGTATTATGTAGGTGGTGTGGGTACCTTATTCCCAGCTTCTGAAGGAGGGTAATTGATAAATTGAACAACAGTAAAGAATGAAGGAAAATGCAGTAAAGCTTTAGTTCTAGGAACCAATTGTGAGTACACTGTTTTGTGAAGGACATCTGAAGGCCTAACTCTTAAATATATCATCCCCGTAATAAGGTTTGGCCTTGTACTGGGCTAAACTATACTCTTGATCAGCAAAGCATTTCTGCCCTAGGAAGTACTACTGAGTGCAAGGACATCAGTCTTTGGTTAAGAAATGAGTATTAATTCTCTGGGTTTACAGAAGGCATATTCCAAAACAGTGTACCCTGCCTGGGTGCGTGCATCCAAATAATCCATCCAAGTAGGATTGGATGGGGGTGGTATGTGGCTCTGTGACCTCTTCTGGGAACTGGATCCATGTGTCTGGGTATAGTGATGTGACGTGGGGCCAGATTCGATATATTTAGGGCTTGATTCAGAGGGAGTCCACTCAGCTCAGGTCAGATCCCCAAATCCTGTAACGACTGATTTGTAAGCAACCACCACTAACTCACCTTATTCAGACTCTGTATCAGTAGACCATTCAAGCATACAGATATCTCTTCCTAGGAGGAACATCCAGCTTTGGAGATAACTTTATTTTCTGAATATCAGGCTCCCCTTTATATACCATCATACCCACAAAATAAAACAAGGATTACTGACCTTCAGATCTGGATTTGGACCCAGGGACCCAGGGCCATTGAGCTAGACCTGCTTTAGGGTTGACAGAGTTACAATCTTATGATTGTTAATCTCTTGTCAGTGAAAGAACACTGTTACTTGACTCTTCTGCTAGATTTTGTCAGGACTGTACTTCTATCTTCCATTCTGGAATACTTGGACATCCTAAATCTATACCACTTTGAATGAGGAAGCAAAAGGACCAAATGCCAGGATCAGTACTCTAACCTAAATTCAAGGTAGCATTCCTCTGCCACCTTGAGACTTAAGCCAAAGCAAACAAACCTTCTCTCCTACCAGCTGTCACCTTCTCACAGTCTTCTGCTGATATCCATTAGTAGCTGAAAGAGAGTTATCCCTGTGTTAAAAAGAGTTTTTCCTTTTCCCTAAGAACAGTTATATTCTCCAACTAAGTAGCTCCTTCTGTGATTCTGAAGGTCAGTAATCCTTGTTTTATTTTGTGGGTATGATGGTATATAAAGGGGAGCCTGATATTCAGAAAATAAAGTTATCTTCAAAGCTGGATGTTCCTTCTAGGAAGAGATATCTGTATGCTTGAATGGTCTACTGATACAGAGTCTGAATAAGGTTAGAGTGACCATCCATTTAGATCAGAGGTTGTGACCAAGTGCCTTCTCTTGTCTTTTCTTAGGTGAACCTGGGATATGGATGATTTCTGCTGACAACATTCTACAGACAGACACTGGCACTGGAGTGGGAGTGGCCAGGAGTCCAGGAATAACAACAGTTTTTCATGACATCCCAGGAGTGGTGAAAACATATCGAGAGGTAACCCTAATGAGGCCAGGGTGACTATTTCCATATTTGGGGATATGCATATAGAATACACATCCCAGGAAAAGAAATCTACTGACATGTCAGATATAAAGCCAGCCAGCAAACTTTGGAACACAAAGCTAAACAGTGATTAGGATTTTTAACCAGAAGGAAAAATAAATAAATAAATAAGGGGCGCCTGGGTGGCTTAGTCATTAAGCATCTGCCTTCGGCCTGGGTCATAATCTCAGGGTCCTGGGATCGAGCCCTGCTTCGGGCTCCCTGCTCGGCGGGAAGCCTGCTTCTCCCTCTTACACTGCTTCTCCCCGCTGCTCGCTCGCTCTCTCCTCAAAAAAAAAAAAGTTTCAGAAGGATGACTAGTGTGATTTATACTTTAAAATATCACTGTGGGGGAGGTGGGGCGAGAAAAAATAAAAATAAAAAATAAAATATCACTGTGGTGGAGCGCCTGAGTGGCTCAGTCAGTTCAGCGATTTGGCTCAGGTCATGATCTCAGGGTTGTGAGACTGAGCCCCATGTCGGGCTCTGTGCTCAGTAGGGAGTCAGCTTGAGATTCTCTCTCTCCCTCTGCCCCTCCCCGCTCAAATAAATAAATAAATAAATCTTTTAAAATATATTTTAATTATGTATTGGGGTATAGTCATACACATGTATCCTGTTCAGCTGCACATGATTTTTAAAACAACAACATCAGGGGCGTCTGGGTAGCTCGGTCGGTTGGGCATCCGCCTTTGGCTCGGGTCACGATCTCAGGGTCCTGGGATCGAGGCCCCGCATTGTTCTCGCTGCTTGGCAGGGAGTCTGCTTCTCTCTCTCCCTCTGCCCCTCCCCCTGGCTCGTGCACTGTCTCTCTCTCTCTCAAATAAATAAATAGAATCTTTAAAAATAAATTTAAAAATAAATAAAAAATAAATAAAACAGTGCCAACCCCCCCAAACGTGGTGGTACCAGACCGTAGGGGCAAGGGTTGAAGCTGGGAAACTGCTCTCGCAGCGATCCAGGTGAGATATGGTGGGGACCGGGGCCCAGGCTGCTAACAGAGGAGGCGGGGAGAAGCTGGTCAGAGTCTAGTGCACTTTACAGGTGGAGCCAATAGAATTTCGTGGCAGATTATATTAAGTCTGAGAGAAACAAGAATGACTTGAAGTTTAAAAAAAAAAAAATGACTTCAGGGTTTTGACTCAATAACTAAAAGGACAGAATTGCCATCATTTGAGGGGCGCCTGCCTGGGTGGTGCAGTAGGTTAAGCATCTGACTGGATTTCAGCTCAGATCGTGATCCCAGGGTCCTGAGATCGAGCCCTGCGTCTGGCACCATGCTCAGCGTGGAGTCTGCTTGTCCCTCTCTCTCTGCTCCTCCCTCCCAGGCGTGCTCACTCTCTCTCTCTCTCATAAATAAATAAAATCTTAAAAAAAGAAAAGCTACATGGCTGAGTGCTAAGCTGCTGAGTGTGGTTCCCAAGGAAGAGGCCTGGGGTGCACGCTGCCTCTGTAAATGGCTTGCTGCAAAACAAATGCTGAATGCTGTTTTTACTTTTTACCTTTTTTTGTAAAAGTAAAAATCTTCTTTGGATTTCTTTTCCTTAGGGAAACCACTTATTAATGTCTTTCATAAAAGTGATGAGGCTTAATGCAAATTTTTGAAAAGTGGAGGGATCCCTGTATTTCAAGGAGGGAGGGAGTGATCGGCCATGTCAGATGTTACTGATAGGTAAGCTGAAAACAAAGACTAACGGGTTCGCAGTACAGAGTGGTTACTTTGATGAGTGGCTTCAGTGCAGTGATGGGAGTGGAAGTCTGGAGAATTGAAAGGACGTGTGGATGGTGGGCGTAAGACAGCTCTGTGAGGAACTGGAGTCAAATTTTTGTTTTGTTGATCATTTTTTGAGATGGGAGAAAAAATGATTTAGGAATGATTTAGTAGAGAAGGGAAAATGTGATGTAGGAGTAGGGAGAATTGCTGAAGCAACATCCTTTAGTAGGTGAAATGGTTGAACAAGTGAAGGATTGGCTTGATGAAGCCTTTTCTCTTTCCCCTTAAATACATGTTGGGTCTCCCTCCTCTGTTTGTTCCTCTTTTCATTACTCAAATGTAACAGCTATCGTTTGTTGAGCATCTACTATGGGCTTGGCATTTTGCATCTGTTTTTTGTGGGGATTTTTTGTTTTTTAAAGATTTATTTATTTATTTATTTATTAAAATAAATTGAACTGAGATAGTACTCAATCATTACCCATTTTTTTTTAAGATTTATTTTCTGACAGAGAGAAACACAGCGAGAGAGGGAACACAAGCAGGGGGAGTGGGAGAGAGAAGCAGGCTTCCCGCCGAGCAGGGAGCCTGGTGCAGGGCTCGATCCCAAGACCCTGAGATCATGACCTGAGCCGAAGGCAGATGCTTAATGACTAAGCCACCCAGGCGCCCCTGCATCTGTTCTTTTAAATTTTGATTTTACATCCAGTATAACTCACTTTTAATCTTCACAACCCTGCAAAGTATTATCCCAATTTTATAGATGAGTAAATTGCCCAGTATGTGCCCATATGGTATCTGGTGCCTTATTATAAGGAATTCACAGTCTAGTGGTGACGGAAATAATTACATGTAGACAGTTTAAATAACTACAACATAAATGGCCATTGCTTTACAAGTGACATGTCAGAAGTGCTCCTGGAGTCCAGACATGCCTGGGGGAGGCATGTGACTGGATGTACAGCTTAAAAAAAAACTTAGGGGGAGGAGGATGCCTGGGTGGCTCAACAGGTTAAACGTCTGCCTTCAGTTCAGGTCATGATTTCAAGGTCCTGGGATCAAAGCCCATTATCGGGCTCCCTGCCCAGTGGGGAGTCTGCTTCTCTCTGCTCTCCTGCCCCTCTCCCTGCTCATGCTCTCTCTCTCTCAAATAAATAAATAAAATCTTAAAAAAAAAAAAAAAAAGAATACAGAAGAGGGGCACCTGCGTGGCTCAGTCAGTTAAGCGTTTGACTCTTGATTTTGGCTTGGGTCGTAATCTCAGGGTTGTGGGACTGAGTTCTGAGTCAGGCTCTGTACTCAGCGCAGAGTCTGCTTCTCGCCCTCTCCCTCTGCTCCTCCCCCACTCCTGAATTCTCTCTCAAAGAGGTAGATAAGTCTTTTAAAAAAAAATACAGAAGAAAGAAAGTCACTTAATTCTGCTTAGACATTAAGGCTAAATTTTCTAGAAGTGACATTTAAACTGAATCTTGAGATCTGAGTCATGGCACACACAAAAATAGTCTTGGGGCGCCTGGGTGGCTTAGTTGGTTAAGCGACTGCCTTCTGCTCAGGTCATGATCTCCGGGTCCTGGGATTGAGCCCCGCATTGGGCTCCCTGCTCAGTGGAGAGCCTGCTTCTCCCTCTGCCTCTGTGGCTCCCCCTGCTTGTGTTTGCTCTCTGTTTAAATAAATAAAATCCTTTTAAAAAAATAAAATAAGGGCGCCTGGGTGGCTCAGTTGGTTAAGCGACTGCCTTCGGCTCAGGTCATGATCCTGGAGTCCCGGGATCGAGTCCCACATCGGGCTCCCTGCTTAGCGGGGAGTCTGCTTCTCCCTCTGACCCTCTTCCCTCTCTCGTGCTCTCTGTCTCTCATTCTCTCTCTCTCAAATAAATAAATAAAATAAAATAAGTCTTGAGGATTAGGAATTTGGCAGATAAAATAGAAGGCATTTAATTATTTTTTTAAGATTTATTTGAGAGAGAAAGCACACATGAGTTGGGGAGGGGGAGAGGGAGAGAGAGAATCTCAAGCAGACTCCCCACCAAGCGCAGAGGTGGTCTTGGGGTTCAATCTCACAACCCCGAGATCACAATCCTGAGATCATGACCTGAGCCAAAACCAAGAGTCAGGTGCTTAACCGACTGAGCCACTCAAGCGCCCCAAAAAGAGAAGGCATTTTAGACTAAAGGCATAGATGTGCAAAGCCAAATAAAAGTAGGTGTTGCTTGAAGACCAATGAATAAATCAGGGTGGCTTCAGCAAAAGTTTATAAAGGTACAAAGGGAAAATTAGATAACATCTAAAGAGAACTTGTATGGTGAGCAGACAAAAGGGCTGGGGACAGAGGCAGCATGAGAAGACAACTTGAGGAGTTTGAGAAGGGTTTCAGTGCTAGGAAAGCAAAGAGAAAGGGGGTGACGAGGGAGGAACTGCTCTGTGCTGTCAGAGGCTCCAGAGATGTCAAAAGGTCGTATCCTAGTTTGTGTACTTTGTAAAATAATCATTTAATCACTAACTAGCAGTCCCTCATTGAGGCCTCTTCTGTGTCAGCCCTGTGCCAGACTGGAAACACAAAGATGAAAAAGACAAAACTCCTTCCCTTACTAAGAATTTAATGTCACTAACTTGGTTTCAAGGTTCTTGAATATTTGAAAAAAAAAACAAAAACCAAAAATTTGTGGTAGTACTGAGGAGACTGTATTATAATACAATATACATTTAATGTAATTACATAGTGTCACTAATAATGACATAATGATATAATGACAAGATAATATACATTTAAGTTAATATTTGGGGGAGAGGGCCATCATTATTTTCTCTCATTGTAATCATTAAGCACTTGCCTTAAATACAAGGCACAGTACAGCATATACAAAGATAAATTAGGGTTCTCAGTTGAAGAACTTAGATTCTAATAGGAGTGATTTTTTTTTTTTTTTTTTTTTTTTTTTAAAGATTTTATTTATTTATTCATGAGAGACAGAGAGAGAGAGAGAGAGAGAGAGGCAGAGGGCGAAGCCGGCTCCCAAGGAGCAGGGAGCCCGATGCGGGACTCGATCTCAGGACCCTGAGATCATGACCTGAGCCGAAGGCAGACGCTTAACCATCTGAGCCACCCAGGCGCCCTAATAGGAGTGATTTTTAACAAAAATAAAAATACCTACAGTACAAGACAGAACATTACAAATATATTGAGAGAAACAAACTACTTTGAAGTTTCAGAAAGGGCTGAGATTATATGAAACTAAAGAAAGTTGCAGTTGTCTTTAAAGGCATTTTTTTTTTTTTTTAAGATTTTATTTATTTATTCGACAGAGATAGTGAGAGCAGGAACACAAGCAGGGGGAGTGGGAGAGGGAGAAGCAGGCTTCCCGCTGAGCAGAGAGCCTGACGCAGGGCTCGATCCCAGGACTCTGGGATCCTGACCTGAGCCGAAGGCAGACGCTTAACAACTGAGCCACCCAGGCGCCCCCTAAAGGCATTTTAATAGGGAGTCATCCAAAGGGAAGATGTCAAACAGAATAATGGACAAAGACCTCCTTTTAGGAAAAAAAAGTTATTTTCTTCTCAAAGGTAAACAGGTTTTGTGGTTCTTAAATATGTGATGAAGTAGAAGGGCAGTTTGCACTTGTGTGAAATGGATGCTTTTGGTTGAATAAGTTATGAAGGGTAGAGATGGAGAGAACAATATTTTCTAAGAACTTAGGTACAGATTTTCCTTTGGTTTGCTGACAGGTGGTGGTCAATGCATCATCAAGATTAACACTCAGTTATGACCTCAAGACCTACCTCACCAATACCCCCAATTCAACTGTGTTCAAGCTCTTCATCACCACTGGCAGAAATGGTGCTAATCTTAAAGGTCAGGAGTTTCTTTATAGGTCTGGGTGATTGTTGCCATCATTCCCATCTTCGTTCAACTCATTTACCCCTTAGACTAGCAATCCATATTTCCTTTTATTTCAAAATTGACTCCACCTTTAACAAATAAATCATTGACAGCTATGACCTCACAAATGATTGGATACCAGGTTTTGATATGGGCTAAACCTAGTCACTGTTGTTTTTCTAGTTATAACCTTGCCTGAGAGGTGGCCTAAACCAGGGATTTCCAAATATGGCTGATTTTCAAGGTTACCCAAGGAAATTTTTAAAAAATATGGTCTTAGGCTCCATCCAAATAGTTAATAAGTTTGGGATAAGGCCTAAGATCCAACTCTTTTCCACCTTCCCTAGATTTAAGAATTGCTGGACTAGGCGACATCTTAAGTGTTATTTGCTCAGCAAATTTATTTTGTATGTTTTTTTGTTCTGTACTGGGCTATAATTTACTGTCAATAAAAGGTGCGGGGGGGGTGCCTAGCTGGCTCAGAGGAGCATGAGATTCTTGATCTCAGGGTCATGAGTTCAAGCCCCACATTTTGCATAGATTACTTTTAAAAAATAATAAAATATTTTTAGAATTTTTAAAAAGTGGGGGAGAAAAGAAAACTAAAATACAAGAAATTCCTAATAGATTCTAGGTGCTATGTTAGCAGTTTTTATATATTTTATCTCATTTAACAATCTTTTTTTTTTTTTTTTTTTAAGTAGGCTCCAGGCCCAGTACCCAACATGGGGCTTGAACTCACAACCCTGAGATCCAGATCTGAGCTGAGATCAAGAGTCGGACGTTTAACCGACTGAGCCACCCAGGCACCCCTCATTTAACAATCATATATAGTAATTATCATCATTTTAAAAATGAGAAATACTGAATCTGAGGGCAAGTAACATGTACAAGGTAACAACTAGTTAGTGGCAGAATTGGTAGATCTGTCCCACTCCAAAGTCCACATAAATTCTTTCATTCTTTTTTTTTTTTTTGTCAAGAGAACATGCAAAAAACCAAGAAGTTCAAAATATAATTACTGTCTATAAAATTTAAAGTCTAATTGCCCTTTTTGTCCTTCAATTTTTAAGCACTTATTTTCTTTTCACATTAGATACTTAATTTTATCATAAGTATAATCTAAGTATATATAAATATTTGATTTTTAAAGTTTTCCAGGTTCTTTTACAAAGTACTAAATATTTACAACATACTCGTTGTCTGCCTTATGATTTACAGATTGCAATTTTTTCCCCCAAGAATCTTTCTAAAACCACAACTTATTTTATTATGAAACCTCATGAAACAACTCCTTTGATATTGCTGATAAGTCTCCAAAAGATGAAAATGGTCACCAGACTACTGGCAGCTGAGAAAGAACTTCAGCAAACTGAGACCATTAAGAAACTGTGCAGGGGAAAATCTTGTTAACAGGACACCAGTTCCTGTTTAATCTAGAATGCCATCCATTGCAGCTATCCATTTCTTGTTGGCTGTGTGGCTCCTGTTTAAGATACCATTTGTAATAAAATTCTAGAGATCTCTAATTTGAATCACACTGCCATCGGTTATGGAAAATGAAACTTCCTAGACTGAAAAGATACCTCCCAACTGTAATAGCTGTCCAGTTTCCCTGGAATCTGTCTCATTCCCACTGATGAATTCCAAAAACTTTTGAAAGAGGACCCCAACTACGATATTGATAATGGAAGCCCCGCTATAGTAATAGGGTCTTAGACTGTTCTTTCATCTTTTTTTTTTCTATTTTTTTTTTTTTTTTTTTTTAAAGATTTTATTTATTTATTTGAGAGAGAGAGTGAGAGAGAGAAAGAGCACAAGAGGGGGGAGCAGGAGAGGGAGAAGCAGACTCCCCGCCGAGCAGGGAGCCCGATGCGGGACTCGATCCCGGGACTCCAGAATCATGACCTGAGTCGAAGGCAGTCGCTTAACCAACTGAGCCACCCAGGCGCCCTGTTCTTTCATCTTGATTGTAGCAGGAGCCAACAGGGCTGGCCTAATCAGACAGAACTGACCCCTCTTTTTTGCTATTTTTTTTAAGTTTTTATTTAAGTAATTTCTGCACCCATCATGGGGCTCGAACTCACAACCCTGAGATCAAGAATTGGCATGCTCCTCTGACTGAGCCAGCTAGATGCCTCCCCTTCCCCCCCACCTTTTTTTAAGATTTATTTATTTGAGGGGCATCTGAGTGGCTCAGTTGGTTAAGTGTCTCCTTTGGCTCAGGTCATGATCCTGGAGTCCTGGGATGGAGCCCTGTGTCAGGCTCCCTGCTCAGCGGGGAGTGTGCTTGGCCCTCCCCTCTGCTTGTGCTCTCTCTCTCTCTTAAATAAGTAAATAAAATCCTTTAAAAAAAAAAGAGAGATGTATTTATTTGAGAGAGAGAATCTCAAGCAGACTCCCCAGTGAGCGCAGAGCCCAGCATGGGGCTCGGATCTCACAACCTTGGATCATGACCTGAGCCAAAATCAAGAGTCAGATGCTCCACAGACTAAGCCACCCAGGCGCCCTGCCTCTTTTTTTTAAATCAAACTACTGCCTTTATATAAGTCTCCTCTTTTATAAATCTTATGACCGTTATTTATCTCTTTTCTGCTTATTAGGATCCTGTACCCCAAGTCAGGCCTTGGCCATTACAACAATACTTCTTCCTGAGACCCTCGTGCTGTGCCATGTGCAGTTCAGTAATACTTTGCTAGACATCCCAGCAAGCAAAATCTTCCATGTCCATGCAGGTTTCAGCATGGAGAAAGGTGGGTCCCACCAGCTGGGTCTGGTGCCCGTTTCCATCTCTGTAGTTGTCACTTGCTTATTAGATTGCATTTACACTTTCCAGCTTCATCTGCTCTATAACTGTGGAAACTTTCTCAACCAGCATTTTTGTTTAATCTCTGTAATACCCTGTGCTTTTCTATTATAGTCTTCCATTTTCTTTTTTGCTAGTCCCTGTTATCTCTGGGCTTGGATCATCTTTTTAACCCCAGGAAGTAGCAGTGTTTTGAGTGTTTATTGTTGAACTGAAGGATATTCCAAGCAGAATAGCATTAACTAGCATAAAGTAGAAATAGGCATGACATTGGAATTTCATATGAATCACCTAATCTAAAAATGAGAGGATTCATGTCAAACGTAAGGCATAAATAGGATAGTGCTACTGCCCAAGGCCTTCTGCTCCAAGGCTAGGCAGGATGGTGTGAATAATGAGCAGCCACTGAAGGAAGGCTCACTCAGCAAACTGGTGGACACTAAACAGAATGCCTGGTGCCAGGACACGCGCTAGGTGTACACAGGGGAGCAAGACAGGGCTCTTCCTTTTCACCAGTGCTGCGCAGGGTGATCCGTCAGAATAGAGATGCATGGGATGCTGTAGAGGCAGAAAGAGAAGAGGAGCATCTACCTCAAACCTGGGGGTTAGAGTGTGGTTTTACACAGCAAGGCCTGTGGAAGGGTGACTAAGAGTGAGCTAGATGTGAAGAGGCCAGAGGCCAGGACATCCCAGGCAGTTGAGAGCCTGGAGCTCGGTAGGACAGAACGGAGAGGGAAGAGTAGGAGGCAAGAAGGCCAGTGAAGGGGCCACTGCAATAATCCAAGCATGAACTGATGAGGGTCTAGCCCAGAGTAACAGGGAGATACTAAGAGGTGTCAGACATTTCAAAAGATGAGTTAGCAAAATTTGGAGGATGGTTGGATTTAGGAATGAAGGAAAGGGTGTCTATGAAAAGACAGCTGAGTGTGAGCCTGGATAACTAGAACAACAATACTCCCATCAAGATACGGTTTGACAGAGAAGTGACTAAGCCATGCTCAAAGCATCTTTCACAAACCCTTTCCTAATCTTGGCAACTCTTGGTTACTTCATTCTATATCCCCTTAATTTCTGTTTGTACTGTGTTATTTACTACTCCCTGACATGTTGATTTAAGCAACAAGTTCAACTGTGGGTTGCCTGGGACTGTTTTTCTTCGGTGTCCTTCCCCCACAATGGCCAACAGTCTGCTAATAGTGAACACTCAGAAAGTTGAGTTCACATTTTCTTCTGAACTTGCTTCCATTTTTCCTTCCTATTTTAAGCCAGTTGGCTCAATAGAGCCTCCGAACCTTCCCCGCTCAGTTTTTCATCTTTTCTTCAGGGGTTTATGTCTGCCTAATCAAGGTTCGACCCCAGTCAGAAGAGCTGCTCCAGGCCCTCAGCGTGGCTGACACCTCAGTCTATGGGTGGGCCACACTGGTCAGTGAACGGAACAAGAATGGAATGCAAAGAATCCTCATTCCTTTCATCCCAGCCTTTTACATCAACCAGTCAGAATTGATTCTTAGCCACAGACAAGACATCGGGGAGATAAGAGTGCTGGGGGTGGACAGAGTTCTTGAGAAGCTAGAGGTATGTGAAGCACTGAACCAAAACATAACTGAGATCAAGGTTTTGAAAAAGGAGTCCTCATTCCTAGTCCAAGGGCAAAGGAACAGTTATGGAATGACTTTGATAAAATTCACCACAAGGGGGGAGGGCTCTTAGAATGAAGAAAACCTGTCCTCTTCACAATGCCCGGGTACTCCCAGAGTCCAAAATTTAGGTCATGAGCTTTGTCAGTCTGAAAGATACTAGTATCATCCTAAATGATCTTTAGAATTCTAGTTTAGAACTTTTTTTTTTTTTTTTTTTTTTTTTTTTTTAAGATTTGAGAAAGAGAGCATGAGCGGAGAGAGGGACAGTGGGAGAGGGAGAAGCAGGCTCCCCACTGATGTGAGGTGCAATCCCAGGAGCCTGGGATCATGAGCTGAGCCAAAGGCAGACATTTAACTGAGCCACCCAGGCACCCAAAACTTTAAGATTTGTTTGAGAAAGAGGGAGTGTATGTGAGAGGGGGGACAGAGGGAGAGAATATCCAAGCAGACCCCTGCTAAGTGTGGAGCCCAACACAGGGCTGGATCCCTCCAGCTGTGAGATCAGGACCTGAGCCGAATTCAAGAGTCGGATGTTGAACCGACAGAGCCACACAGGCAACCCTAGTTTAAAACGTTTTTGAAGCCAATTTTATTCTCACAGATCTTTTTTTTTTTTTTTTAAGATTTTTTATTTATTTATTTGAGAGAGAGAGAATGAGAGACAGAGAGCATGAGAGGGAGGAGGGTCAGAGGGAGAAGCAGACTCCCCGCCGAGCAGGGAGCCCGATGCGGGACTCGATCCCGGGACTCCAGGATCATGACCTGAGCCGAAGGCAGTCGCTTAACCAACTGAGCCACCCAGGCGCCCACAGATTTTTTTTTTTTTAAGATTTTATTTGAGAGAGAGAAGGAGAGTGCACACAAGCCAGGGGAAGGGGCAGAGGGAGAGGGAGAAGCAGGCTCCCTGCTGAGCAGGGAGCCCGATGTGGAGCTCAATCCCAGGACCCCGGGATCATGACCTGAGCTGAAGGCTGACGCTTAACCGACTGAGCCACCCAGGCGCCTTTCACAAATCATTTTCTTCCCTTATCTACTTCAACACATCTGTGTGGAAAAGCAGATGACTTATCTTCAGATTGCTAACTAGAAATACAGGGATCTTATTGTACGTTTAAGATTGGAATGCAATATTGATGCAAACAAGTGTCATCTTCTTTTCTCCAAGGTCTTCCCTAGCTCCCCAGTTCTAGTGGTCTCTGGCCACAGGCAGTCTTCCCTCACGCCTGGCCTGGCTGTCTATCCCGTAAGAGCAGTCAACTTCACCTCCCTTCAGCAGATGGCATCACCCATTTTCATCAATATTTCCTGTGAGCTCACCAGTCAAAGTGAGGCTGTGCTAGTGAGAGCTCTGAAGGATAAGTCTGGTGCAGGTGAGCACTGGGGGCTCCTGGTGTGTTTTGTTTTCAAGATTTTATTTGAGAGAGGCAGAGAGAGCAAGCTGGGTGAGGGGCAGAGGGAGAAGCAGGCTCTCCACTGAGCAGGGAGCCAGATGCCCAAACTCTGGGGTCATGACCTGAGCCAAAGGCAGAGGCTTGACTGAGCCACCCAGGCACCCTGGGGCTCCTGTTTTTAATCTAGAGTAGGAAAGACCACAGAATGTATTGCTTAGTTAATGAGAAACATTCAGCCACTTGACCGAGATTACTCAAACTAGTTGGGGCATTGATCTTTATTTTCCAAGCCTACCTATAACATCACCTTCAGGAAGCTCTCTTCTCACCATCAAGATATTCTACTTAACTTATATATTTAAGAGTAGTTATCAACTTAAGAACTTCTCAGCCTTGTTAAGTGTACTATTTTCCTGTTTTAAACCTCTTGATAAATGTTTTTCTTCAAAAATCTCTGGCAGATCTTTTTGCATCAGGCAATGGGCAAATGGTGATAGTCCTAGAACTAAGACTGCTTTCCAAAAATCCTGATTCTAGCCATTACTCAGTTTAGAAACTATGCCCAGTCTGGGTGGGATGGGAACATGTGTAGTCATGGAAAAGTGTTAGGAAAGCCAAAGAATCATCCTCCTTATACTGCCACCGCTACCTGCCCATCCCTCCAGAGAAAGTGTTCTTTGAATTAACTAGGAGTGAAGTGGACTGAACCCCCATTCATCTCCAATGGAAGGAAGGTCTGTTTCTACAAGTACCTGATACGTACTGGCCAATATCCTAAGTGCATTTTATGTGCATCTGTTGTCTCGTAACTCTAAAGTAGATATTTTTCCCTTTAAGAATTGAACAAATTGAGATGCTCAAGGTCCCAGGACTAGAAACAGTGTTCAACTCTGTTCTTTCTGTTGGGAGTTTTAAAATCTAGAGTTTTTTAAATGGGTTTCTGCAAGGGTCCATGGATGGAATTCCAGGTGCCCATGACCTTCAATGAGGGGGAAAAACTGCATCTTTATTTTCAACTAATCTCTCAATAAAGTTTCCATTTCCACTGATTTTACGATTATAGGCAAGAAACCACAGCAATAGCAATATGTGTGACTCTGTCACCAACAGAATTCAGATATTTTCATGTTCCAATTATTAGATCTCAAAATTCACTTCAAAGTTACATAAAAATTACAGTAGTTATCAGACCTGAGCCTAGATCTTTCTTGTTACTAAAGCACTCAAAAAAAGGTCTTTTTAACATCTTATTAAGTGTATTGTATATACATAGCTATATCACAATGTTTTTTACATTTTGGTTAACTTTGATATAACTGGTTTCCTTTTATTCCTACACATTTTATTTTTTGAGATAGGATCCATGGGTTTCACCGTACTGCCCAAGTTGCTCATGGCACAATAAATGGTTAAGAACCCCCGCACTTCTCAGAGCTAAGTAAGAGGGACCAGTGGGAACAGTACAACCATGGTGGGTAGGAGTGGTCAGACAAAAAAAACCCCAACCCAGTCTTCAGCTAGCTTATTCACACAAGCACGCTGAGTACCCACTGGTATATGCCAGGCATGGTACCTAGTACAGAAATCAGATTTAAGACAGGGCCTGGGGATTAACATAAAAAAAAGGGGGGGGGGGCCTAATTAAGGAGCTAGTAAATAGTTCGTTGTAGCCAGAACAAAGGGGTATTGGAAAGGCTGATCATGGTCCGTAAGTTTTATTTGGACTCCTACCGTATAAACACTGGAAAGCCAAAAGCTTTCAACAGTTGGACCTGATCAAGGATTAATACAGAGGATCTTGTTTTTAGTGCACTTTATTTCAAACAGCCTCAAAAGTGTTCTTCAGAGCAAGGCAGTTTGTAAACAGTTCTGAAACAAAGTACCATGAGAAGACCAGTTCCAAGTCCAAAAGTTAGAGGGCCTACACTAGGAACGCAGACTAGGAACTCCGTAGGAGGGCCTGGTGACCGTAGGAGATATCTGGGGAGACCTGCAAGTTCAGGGGAGTCTGCTGGGACAGGTGTTCCTTTCTGGACACTGAGACATCGGAAACAACCGAAGTAAAATGTCAAGTGTGCTTCAAAAACACGAGTCTCAGGTTTCATTGGGGACAGTGTTGTACAAAAATCCGAATGCTCCCTAGAAAGGACGTCCTAAGGAAGGAATGACAAGGGGACCCCTGGATTTAAAAGGTGGCTGGTGATCCAAATAAAGGTTTCAGGTTAGAGGGACTAGAACTGGAAGTTCAGGTGCCACAACCACAAATTCGGTGAAGAGCAGCAAGTCACTAGGAATTAAAAACTCACAGGAAAGGTTAACCGGCATCTTTAGGTCGTAGAGTACTCACCTATCCATTTGTAAGTTGAGAAGAAATACAAGACTCAAAGTTTGGGAGATAGGAACAAGCGAAAAAGAGGTCGAGGAACCAGGTACATAATTCACCTCTGTTAAGAAGCAAAACAGTTTCCCAGAGGGCTGGGTTTTGAGAGCTTCTGCTGGATACCCAGGACCATGTGTTTTTAAACACAGCCACCTGCCCTGAATGCTTTAAGTAACTATTACCTTTTATTGTTCTGACCAATGCACAGATCAATGTGAAGATTCAGGTATCCTCCAGAAGTTCCTGGGTTCTCACCAGGCCATCCTCTTTACCCTCTTCACAGTGCTGGCATCAACAGCTTTCATCTTTCTAGGTAAGGAGCCCTTACATTCAGCAACATGGACTTTTGACTTAGAAACTGCCTTCATTTAGTTTCACCAGTTAGGGCGCCTGGATGGCTCAGTTGGTTAAGCAACTGCCTTTGGCTCAGGTCATGATCCCAGCGTCCTGGGATCGAGCCCCACATCGGGCTCCTTGCTTAGCGGAGCCTGCTTCTCCCTCTACCCCTGTCTGCCTGCCACTCCCCCTGCTTGTGCTCTCTGTGTCAAATAAATAAAAAATGTTTAATTTCACCAACTATGAGGATGAAAATTAGTTGTTCATCACATCTCACTTGTGACAAGCAGTTGGAACTCATTCAGCCTCCCTAGTCATCTAGTGGACAAAAGGTCCTGCTCAACTTACCACCAAGAAGAAGCAGTAAAGTGCATAGGACAGAACCCCACTTGGAAGTGGAAACCACCGCTAAGCCTTGAAATAATGGTGACATCTGCCTTGTTCTTTTTCCAGCGTATAATGCCTTCTTAAACAAGATACAGACAGTTCCAGTTGTTTATGTACCAACTCTAGGAACACCACAACCAGGTAAAGAATAACCACCCTCACCTCTGAAAAGCTCAAATATCCATGTTTTATTCACACTTCATGTTTCTTTTTTACTCCTAGGTTCTTATACCTCCACCACACGTTCTCCCCCACCTTTCATGAGTCCACAACCCCCAGCAGGCCCGAGACGGCTACAACACTGGCTATGGAGTGTAAGGCACTAACCTCCACTTGGACAAATCCCCTCAACTGTAGAGGACTGGAGCCATAAGCCCCCAAACTAGATAGGCTTCTGAAAACTGTAAATAAAAGATCCTAAGCTGTTCTGCGCCAAGGTGGTATGTTAAAGGTTAACTGTCAATTCTTTTTTTTTTTTTTAATATTTTTTTGGCCAAATTGGTTTCTTTTGGCTGTCTTTTTTTTTTTAAGATTTTATTTATTTTTGAGAGAGAGAATGAGAGACAGAGAGCATGAGAGGGAGGAGGGTCAGAGGGAGAAGCAGACCCCCCGCCGAGCAGGGAGCCCAATGCGGGACTCCATCCAGGGACTCCAGGATCATGACCTGAGCCGAAGGCAGTCGCTTAACCGACTGAGCCACCCAGGCGCCCTGAACTGTCAATTCTTAACGCTATGAAAACATAAAAGTGAAAGAAAATGTCCATTTACATAGTATCCCATGTTTTTATCAAGTTCCAAAGATTTACTCGGTGAGCCTAGCTGGACAGAAATGTCCCAAATAGACTTAAGTACTTGGCCACTTACTTGCCCCAAGTGACTCTAGCAGTCCACTCCTCTGGTTGCCCCTGAGTACTTGAGGTAGGAACTTCCTAGCAGTAAAACAAAGACAATGAACGGGACGTATCCAAAATCTGTTTATTGGGATAGTGTCGCACTCATCTTGATTCAGGGTGCTTTTAGTGCTGCTTCCGCCTGAAGGAGCATCCTGGAAGAAGGTGGTTCCGAGGTTACTTAGCCTGCCCCACCCCCACAAAACATCACACCCACAAGAAAGCTGCATCTTTACTTTCCTTCTAAGCCTGTAGCTACCACTTCAGTCGTTTAAGAAACTCACCACTACCTCAAACGAAGACCCTTTTAGGACTCCTCCGCCTCAGCTTTAAACCTCAGCGTTACTTTTTTGGGGCAGGAAGGCGTGTGGACGAACGACTTCCAACTCCCCACCACCTTTAGGGGACCCCGGTCGTCCAGCAGCTCACCTTCTGTAAGCCTTGCTTTTCCTCCCGTGGGCTGGCAGAGGACAGTGGAGCAGCCGACGCACAGAACTACCGTTTGCGCGTGGCTAAAGACGGTGGTGATCTTGTAGCATCCTGGGAAGGAGCACCGAGCAGCAGGGGCTTAGGACCTTTACTTCCCGCCCACGCCTTTCTCTGCTCGAGCGCAAGCCCGCGTGCGGTAACGGTCGGGACACGACGTCCCGCCCCCCGCCGTCCGCCGTCCCCTCGAGACGCGCACGTTCAAGCCCGCTCGGAAGCGGTCGGGCCAGCCATGCCCCCGCCCCCGGGGGCCCACCATCTCGCCCGCCAGTCGTCGCCGTCCCCGTCCCCGCGGGCGGCGCCCCTCACCCGGGCACTTCACGTCCATGAAGTAGGAGTTGGGGCTCTGCACCAGGCGCTTCTTCTTGTGCTTCCTCTTCTCCTCTTCCGGGGACGGGTGCAGGAGGTCCTTCGCGAGCTACAAGGGGCAGACAGGCGCGGTCAGGGCGCCGGCGGCCACAGGAGCAGCAGCCCCCTCCGCCCGGCGTCCACAGCGGGGCCGCCATCTTACCCCCGCCCCGGGCCGCGCGCCGCCCGCCCCCGCGCCCGCCGCCCGCGGCCCGAAGCCCGCGGCCGGCCCCCGCGGCCCGCACCGGCGGAGGGGCGCGCGCGCGCGGGAGGCGAGGGCTCCGCCGGGAGCCGGGCCGAGGAACTCACGGGCATGTTCTCGTGGGGAGGTCGTCACCGCCGGAAAGGAGCGAAAGCGGAAATCCTGCCGCTTATATCCGCCGCCAGCCGGAAGTGACGCGCGCGCGATCGGCAGCCATGCCGGAGTCCGCGCGCCGCCTCCACCAGAAACGGACGCCTCCGTGCGGGCGGCTTCCGACGGGGCTTGCTGCGCCGCGCGGGGGGGAGCGCATTAACAGGGTCGGCTGAGGAAGACGGCGCGGCCGAGCCATGCCCAGGGCTTCTCGGTGGGTTTACTTTGCCGGTTACCAACTCAGAGTGTAAAAACAGGAGAAGGAAGCCCTTCCATCGCCCGTTTCCGCAGCCTCCTGCGAGGGTGAGCCGCCGTTGAGTTTTGTCGTCTTTCCAGTCTGTTTCCTCTATGACGGCGACGTCAGACCCTGACGTAGTGCTGTCTGTGGGCAGCGCTGCGCCTGCTCCGCACGGTGTGTCGGGCGGACCCTGCGGAGGGACGCCCAGCGCAGTCCAAGAAGCCGCCCGAGGTCCTGCCAGCCCGCCGTCCGAGTCGGCGGCGCCACTTTACAGCCCCACAGCCCTTCCCGCAGATCTGCAGCAGCACGCACGCTTGACAGGACGCCTGAAGACCGAAGCATCATCTTCTCTAGTCGGACGCAGCGTTTAGAATGTCGCTGTGTCATAAGGAGGATCGAAGGTGACTCGAATGGTATCTTGGAATCACGGGAAAGGCACGTGAGTCCCAGTCAGGGGCGTGCTGGCCCAGGTCAGTTTCAGTGCTGTAACTACCCCACCGTGGCCGATTTCACACTACCGGTGTGACATCGTTAAACACGGCGTTGGTAAGAGAGAAGCACAGTTTGTTCTCGTGGCCAGCAAGAACCGGTCGCAGCACACCCCTGAGGGGCAGAAGATCCCCCGAGGAAGTGACATTTAGGCTGAGTTCTGAAGGGGTATCAACCAAGCAGCAGCCTGGGAGAAAAGCATCCTGGGCTGAGGAAGAGCTTGTGAAGACAAAACCAAGGCCAGAACGAGCCTGCCGTCATTGAGGGAGGGAGAGGCATGGTTGCCAAAGCTCTGAGAGCTAAGGGCAAAGCTTACTGGGCTTAGGTTCCGGTGACAGCTGGTGTACAGCATAAGCACTGTTCGGAGAGGTGAGCACCGCACACACCACGCTCTGGGGATGAAGAGTCCAGATCCAGGCAAAATGCGAAGAAAAAGAATTGATGGGTTTTTATCGGAACAATTCATGAAAGCTGAAGGATTGGTAGGAGGGGGCGCCTGGGTGGCTCAGTCGTTAAGCGTCTGCCTTCCGCTCTGGCCATGGTCCCAGGGTCCTGGGATCGAGTCCCACATCGGGGTCCCCGCTCGGCGGGGAGCCTGCTTCTCCCTCTTCTGCTCCCTCTGCCTGTGCTCTCTCTTTCTCTCTCTCTGTCAAATAGATAAAGTCTTTATGAAAATAAATAATTGGTAGGAGGTGGTTCGACCTGTGAGGAGAAATAGAGAAGACTCAAGGTTTGTGATACGGCCTGAAGACAGTGGGAGGTGAGAGGATGGACAAGAGGGGGATTGAATAGCTGTGTTTGAGAACGGGCAAGCATGGACACACAAGATGACAAGGATGAGCGAAGTAACAAAAGATGTCTTCTCAGAACCGGTACATTGCACAAGGACAATTCTACTGACCCACTATTAGAAAAGCAGATAGTTTGAATAATTTTTTTCCAAAGACAAAGATAAACTTGTTCTTTGTAGCCGTGTTTTCCATACTTCAGCTTTTTCGTTGCCTTTTCACAGCCCTTTCAGTGTGGTGTCAGGAGGGCAGCCTCAGGGCGGTCTTAAAGATCCATCCCTCATCAAAAGAATGAAACCAGACATTTATAGTCCCGTTTATGTCTTCCTGAAACTGGCTTGTCAGAGAAATCACAAATAGGGTCCCAGAAGATTTGAATACTGTCGTTAATAAAGCCCAAATGTGTCTCAGTGAAAGAGAGCGAGTGTGTGTGTGGGGGGGGGGGGGGCTGTGAGGAGGAGTGGTGTGGTATGGGGGCTGTGGGGGTTGGGTTGGGGTGGTGGAAGGGTGTGTGTGGTGTGGGGGGTGGGATGTGTGATGTGTGTGTGGTATGTGTGTATTGTGGGTATGATGTAGGTGTGGTGTGGTAGTGTGTATGATTGTGTGGTAGTGGGGTGTATGATGTTAATGTGTGATGTGTGGTATATGTATGATGCGTATGGTGTATGTGTGGTGTACATATGTGGTGTGGGTGTGATGTGTATGTGGTGTGGGTGTGTTTGTGGGTGGTATTTGTCTATGTGATGTGTGTGCTGTATGTGGTGTGCATGGTGTGTGTAGTGTGTGGTATGTGGTGTGATGGGGGTCTGGGGGTGTGGTGTGTATGGTGTGATATGTGATGTGTGTATGTGGTATGTGTACGTGGTGTGTGTGTATGTGATGTGTGGTGCGTGTGTACGTGGTGTATGTGGTGTGGGGAGTTTGTGTGTGGTGAGGTGTGTATGTGTGTGTGGTATGTGTGTCTGTGGTGTGGTATGTGCTATGTGTATGTAGTGTGTGTACGTGGGGTGTGGGGGGTTGTGGGTGTGGTGTGCGTGGTGTGTACGTGGTGTGTGTGTGTGTCTCGGCCCATGGGGATACCTTTCCACGCCGTCCACCAGGGGGCAGACCGTCCCCACAAGTGGCTGGTGCTCCAGGGCGTCCGGCCGCGTTCCCAGGGAGCTGGGCCGGACCTGAGGGCTGGGGACCCCGGAGCCCAGAAGTGCCCCAAAGGCGTCCACCCTTGGAGTGGACCTGGGGTCCCTTGGCTCAGCGCCCCCGCTGTGGTGAGCCCCCAGTGCCAGCCCCGCCTTCAGCCTGCATCCCCCAGGTCCTGAGGCGCCCCCGTCGGTGGGCCGTGTGGCTGGCAGCGGCTCCCCCTCCTCCACAGCCACCCTGGCGCGGATTGCGGGCGAGCGGGAGGTGCCCGGCCGTCCCGGGGCAGGGGCGGGCGGCCAGGGGGTGGGGCCCACGGCAGGGCCGCCTCCCCTCTTTCCCGGAGCCTGGGCGGAGAGGGAGGAAAACTTCTTCCTGGCCTGGGCTCCCGGCCGCTCCGTCTGCCAGCCCTGCGGTCCCGCCCACCGGCGCCTCCCCCGGCTCCCCAGTGTCCGCCATGGCCAAAGCCTACGACCACCTCTTCAAGTTGCTGCTCATCGGGGACTCGGGGGTGGGCAAGACTTGTCTGATCATTCGCTTTGCAGAGGACAGCTTCAACAACACCTACATCTCCACCATCGGTGAGCCCGCCGGCCGTGCCCCAGGCCCCCGGCTCCCCCCAGGCCCTCACCCCTGCATTCCACCGGCGGCGAGCCCGCTGGCCTGTCCCACACTCCCAGATCCCCCAGGCTCCCAGGTTACTAGTGGCCCCACTTTTCAGTCCCCCAGAGGGAGGCTTCTAAACTCTCAGCCCCGTCTCAGACCCATCCCCCGCACATCTCTCTGGATGGTACCCAACCTCTAACCTCTCTGAGGCCTCCAGGTAACTTCTCCGTTGTGCCAACCCCTTGTTTTCCTGGTACCATCCTTCTCCCTCATCTCCCCAAATCCACATGAACCCTTTTCTATTTCCCGCTGCCCATCTCTTCCTCACCCCCACTCGCCTAGAACACTTGACCCTCTCTGTATTTCCTGTACCCCCTCTCCCTGAACATGCTTTCCAATTCCATTAGCCTCTTTCTGTCTTGCTGAGTTTCAGACCCTCCCATTGCATCCCCAACCTTACCACTTCCCAGTCTCCCTGCCCCTCAACTTAATGGAGGTGGGCAGGGTGGAACAGAGTGGCTGTCTGTGCTGGAGGGTGACCCAAGGACTGGGATGGTGAATATGCCGTCAGCCAGGCAAGGAGGGTGGGAGTGGGGGTACTTTGGGGGGCTCTGAGTCAGCCTGGTGACTCAGCCTCCTCCCTGGGCTCCCAACAGGCTCTGGGGAGGTGCCCACATTTCCACTAAGACCACTGCCTCCCCTTCTCCCTTCTTGTCTTTCTTCATCTCCTCTGGCCTGGGAAATAAAACAAGGGGAGTCTCAAAACAATTCTGGTTAGAAAAGGGAAGGAAAGGGGCACCTGGGTGGCTCAGTCGGTTAAGTGTCTGCCTTCAGCTCTGGTCATGATCCCAGGGTCCTGGGATGGAGCCCCACATCGGGCTCCCTGCTCTGTGGGGAGCCTGCTTCTCCCTCTGCCTCTGCCTGCCACTCCCCCTGCTTGTGTTCTCTCTAGCTTTCTCTCTGTCAAATAAATAAATAAATAAAATCTTAAAAGAAAAAAAAAGAAAAGGGAAAGAAAATGCCCCTCTTTCCTAGTTCAGTCTCAGGAGGACTCTTTCTTGCTTGCAAGCGTGGCCTGCTAGTTAACTCACACAAACTGGCATCATTACCTCTTTCCTGGCTCTTTATTCTATCGGGCTGGAGGGTGGCTGGAGCGTGGCTGGAGCACTGAGAGTACAGGGTTCTGGGAAAACAGAAGGGAAGAGGAATCTGAAAGTCATATTTTGAGGGAGACACTGAATTAAGAGAGCTGTCAACTGGTGCGGCTGAGTGGACCCAAGAGGTGCCTTAAGCCTCCCTGTAGAATTTCCATCACCTCCCCCTCCCAGAGCCATAACATCTCAGTAAAAACAATATGCTTACTAGACAAATACAGCTTTGAGAAAATTCTCTTTTACGCTTGCAACAAGGTTGCTTCCCAAGTGCACCCGCCTGCAGAATTCCTAGCACTGGGGCTGCTCCGTTCCCGTGTCTCCCATCGAACACCCTACGTGCCCACACAGTCTCAACTTAAGTGTGTGCGCTCCCCTCCTAGGAATTGACTTCAAGATCCGCACTGTGGATGTAGAGGGGAAGAAGATCAAATTGCAGGTCTGGTGAGTAAACCCCTAGAACTGCTGGGCACATTCCCTCATTTCCCTCCCAGCACCACTTCCCTCCCATGTTGCTTCATCTCTCTCCCTCTCCCCACCGCTCCTTCCGGTACTTCTCCCAGGCCACTTCCTGTCACCTCACTCAGACGACGTCATCCTTCCCACTTTCTTCCAGCTCGCTCAACTATTTTCAGCTGTTTTCTAACTCTCTTGCCTCTCCCAGCTCCAGAGCATTCTCTGAACTTGACACTAATTGTGTGCAGGGCTGCCACATGGAAATGGCATTGAAGCAGGTACACAGTAAGTAGCAGAATGGAGACTTTAAGTCTGTGAATGACGGAGGCCCAGAAAGCTGAGGATAGAGGGCTGTCCTGCCATAAGAAGCTGGAGACTCTGAAAGTGTGGAAGTGGCTGCTGGCTTGAAGAAGCTTTAGAATGCAACAGATCAGAGCAGATTGTGGTTTGGATTCTGGTTCTGCTGCAGAATGAGGTTCATTAGTTATTTAGCCTCTTGAAATCTCTGTCCTCGTTTGTAAGATGGACCATATAATGCGTCTCACAAGGGTAGGGCGAAGATGGTGCCTGGCACAGAGTAAGTGTTCAACAGATAAACCGAAAGACCTTGTTCCTTAGGTCTGTGTCATCTCCCAGCCGTCCTACCTCCTCTTCCCGCTTTACTGTTTTCTGATTCTATTCCTTTCAGCCCCACCCTGTCACGAGACCTAAATTCTTAGCAGGGGGAATTCTCTCTTTGGAGAATGATCCCCTCTCTCCTGCCCCACAAAATATTCCACTTCAGGGATACAGCTGGCCAAGAGCGATTCAAGACGATAACCACTGCCTATTACCGTGGAGCCATGGTACGAGGTGTGGGTCTGGACAGGGGTGAGGCAATAGATTGGAGGTTTATGAGTCCCCAGGGGCAGGGGTTGGGCAGGGAAAAGGGGAGGGGGCACAGTGTGGGAGGTGGAGGGCCCCACATGGACTAATGGGTAGCTTCACGGGTAGAACTTGCAGGAAGCCGAAATGGGGGAATGTGGCCCAAGGCTCCATGGTGAACCCTTGCCATCCCCCAGGGCATTATCCTAGTATATGACATCACAGATGAGAAATCCTTCGAGAATATTCAGAACTGGATGAAAAGCATCAAAGAGGTAAAGACCCTCCTGAAAAGACAGGAGACTAGGTAGAACCTGGAGGGTGAGGGGACCGTGAAGGTGAGCAGGACCTATCTTACCCTTCCTACCCTTTTGCTTCCAGAATGCCTCTGCTGGGGTAGAACGCCTGCTGCTGGGGAACAAATGTGACATGGAGGCCAAGAGGAAGGTGCAGAAGGAGCAGGCTGTCAAGGTGAGGGCTGGGCCACGACAGAGTTGGATCCCAGGGGGCCTCTACCCTTTACCCACCTCTCTTCTCCCTCCACTTCGCAGCTGGCTCGGGAGCATGGGATCCGATTCTTCGAGACAAGTGCCAAATCCAGCACAAATGTGGATGAGGTGAGACCCCCCCCATGTCCACCCCCACTCCCAGAGGTGGCTGTTGCACAGCAAGCCCGTCCTCCCCTCCAGCCTGTTCTCACCACTCACTGCTTTCCCCACCAGGCTTTCAGTTCCCTGGCCCGGGACATCTTGCTCAAATCAGGAGGCCGGAGACCGGTGAGTTGGTTCTGCTGGACTGGGCACAGCTGTGTGCACGTGTATGTGTTAGGAGTGAAACCCCAGGGGGGAGTAGTGCTAACACCGCCCCAGGGTGGGTCCCCTTCGAACAATGTATAGTCTCAGACCCCAGCCAGCTATTGTCACCCTGATCCCGGTGCCCTTCCACCTCTAGGGAAACAGCCACAAGCCCCCTGGCACTGACCTGAAAGCTTGTGACAAGAAGAACACCAGCAAGTGCTCCCTCGGCTGAGGACCCTAGGCCCGGAGGCTGAACCTGAGGGAGGCAGGGCTGTGGGTGGGCAGGGGAGAAACAGCAGGTGGGACTTGGAGGGGCTAGAGGTAGGTAGATGGTGGAAGAGTAGGGAGCAAATGGAGAAGAACACGGGAAGGCAAGAGAAGGAAAGTAGGTAGACTAGAGAGGGAAGGAGAGGCAAAGAGGAGAGAGAGGCGAGGGAATGAAAGGAGATGAGGGGGTAGGAAGAGACGGGAGAAGGAAAGAACCGGCCCTGGGGGTCAGACCTTCCCTGGGCTTTTAGGGCAGACATAAATGTAAATAAACAGTTGATTTGTTGTTACTGGATCAGGTTTTAGGATCAGGTTGTGTGAGAGGTTGGCTCACCTCACCCTCTAGGTTTGACCCCATGACTCTGCATGGTCTTGCTCACCCACACAAAGGTCCCTGGTTTGGGTGACTTTCATCATCAGACCTCATTCCTACCTCTAAGGTGGTTGGGCTGCCAGAATCGGGCTGGGTTCCTGTGACACCAGGACCTGTCCCTGAATGGGTGAAGAAAAGACCAAAGAGGTCCTCTGAACCTGGAGGTCTGGACATCCTCTTTCCATGATGGGGTTTAGAGGATCCTTATGGGCAAAGCCTTGCCTGGCTTCCAGAGGACTCTTAGGCCTTCCCAGGGGAGTGACAGCTCTAGACTCGAGGAAATAACAGGACCTGGTATTGTTTATCCTGTGATTTCTTCAAGCATCTCTGATTCCGCCAGCAATCCTTTTAGGTAGCTGGTAGGCATTATTTTCCACTTTTATAGATGAGGAAGATGAGACACGGAAGAAGTTCATTTAGTCATAATCTTTTTTTTAAGTATTTATTTATTAGAGAGAGGGCGCGCACGCACAAGGGCCGAGTGGGAGGGGGAGAAGCAGGCTTCCCGCTGAGCAGGTAATCTGATGCGGAGCTCAATCCCAGGACCCTGGGATCATGACCTGAGTCGAAGGCAGATGCTTCACTGACTGAGCCACCCAGGCACCCTAGTCATAAATCTTTTTTTTTTTTAAAGATTTTATTTATTTATTAGAGAGAGAGATCACAAGTAGGCAGGCAGGCAGAGGAAGAGGGAGAAGCACGCTCCCTGCTGAGCGGGAAGCCTGATACGGGACTCGATCCCAGGACGCTGGGATCATGACCTGAGCTGAAGCTTAACGACTGAGCCACCCAGGCACCCCCGAGTCATAAATCATTTTTTTTTTTAAGATTTTATTTATTTATTTATTTGAGAGAGAGAGAGAAAAACAGCATGAGAGGGGATAGGGTCAGAGGGAGAAGCAGGCTCCCTGCCGAGCCAGGAGCCCGATGTGGGACTCGATCCCAGGACTCTGGGATCATGACCTGAGCCGAAGGCAGTCTCCCAACCAACTGAGCCACCCAGGCGCCCCCGAGTCATAAATCTTTATTGAACATTTAGTTTGTGCCAAACACAATGGTCAAGTTTGGGTGGAACTTACAAGAAGAACAAGCAAATTTTAACAAAAACAGCTCCTAAGTACTGTATAAGAAAGAGGCAAACTGCAGGCATGCAAAAGAACGACCACCCAAATACTCAGGCTTGAGGCATAGTCCCCATAAACATACACAGCCCCCTTGGACCCTTGCACAGTAGTTTCTAAACAGCAGAATTCTCTCACAGATGACGTTTTATCAGGATTAATGAAAATATCACATTTGGCTTACACAAAATACCATTAGAAGTTTAATTTACAGATAGGAAGTTCAAGGCACTTCAGGAATCCCCACACTTGTGGCATGGAAATGGATGGCACAACCTGGGGTCAGCAGCAAAGCTTTCTGTGCTGCTGTTTGTTGGTAAAACACAACACCAGGAAAAAGCCTGACCGTGCTGGGAGAAGAACTGCGGAATGACTGGATACATGTGTTACCAAACTTCTATGGAGTAAAGATCAGGCCCAGGCTCTGTAGTCAACGATCCAGCTGGTGTGCTTTGCTCAAGGTTATGAGGAAAGGCTTGCATTTTGTGAATCCCAGGAAGAACACTGACTGACATATTCATCACACCCCAGAGCAGATGTTTTAAAATCCAGTTTCAGTGAAGAGACCTACTCAGTTGCTTGGTACACCTATAGGAAGTGAGAGCTTACAACTCTCATAGCTTGTCAAGAGACGTGGTCAGGTTTGATAAGAAGTAGTAACAGGACGCTAGAAGATTTCAGCCAAACTTTCCTAAAAGCTACTGGAAAATACTCACACCTACTTCCTGTAACATACAACTATTGACATGCACAAACAGTACCTTAAAGGAATGAGCAAATAGTCACAAGAAAAGTAAAGCTCAGGCTCAACTCCCACCTAATAATGACCTTTCCACAGTCTGATTGTTTCTGCTCTTGAGGGGCCAGCTCTACATCTGATGGGAAGACAGAATTCATGGGACATAGCACTGGTTATAGTTAATCCTAAAATGAAGTGCTGTAGCCCTTAGGGCTGTGGGGTGGAGGGAGCAGCTGTTGTATTTAGGCTAGGAAGACTTCTTGAGACAGGAGAATGTGGGGTAGGGCTAACAAAAAAGTCTGGGGACAAGCCCTTTCATCTTGAGAAGTGGGGGACAGATTACTATTAGTGACCATATTTATATGAATTTAAGTACCTCCTTGAACTTACACGGTCTGATTGTCTGGGAGGCTGTAAACCTACGTATATGTAAAATTAGGAGGAAAAGACAGGCAGAGTTCGGTAGTGAACCCAGAGTGCAGGCCAAGTCTCTGCAATTCTGGGTACATCCGTATGGAGGTTTCACTCCACGTGGCTGGAAAGCAGGGATGAATCTTTGGCCTTGGAATTGAACGTCTGGGCTCTCCCACCCACTCGCTGGGTGACCTTGGAAATCACTTCTACGCGGAACTTACAAAATAGGGACAACACCGGACACCTCAGGATTACTGAAGACCAAAATGACCTCAGTGTTGAATTCAAAAGTAGGATAGTAATGGGACCCAATGCAATCAGAGGATAAAGGAGATACTTAACGACACAGTTCATTCGCATCTCGCCGAAAACCCCCGGCAACTGCGCGTTAACCTTTCCGTTTGAGAGACCCCTGGGAGGCGGACGGCGCCGGCAGGTCCCGCCTCGATTCTTCCCGGGACTCCCACGGGCGGGAGCCGGAGGGCGGAGGCCGGAGGAGCTCCTCAGAGCCCCAGAGCCCCAGAGCCGGGGGCAGGCGGGAATCAGCCGGGCCCGGGCGCCGGCGTCTCGGCCGGGGCGCGGGAGCCCCTCCCCTCGGGGCCGGGGTAAGGCCCCGCGTGCGGCGCAGGGATTACGCAAAAAAATTGCTGAAGAATAGACGAGCACGCGAGAAGACGACTCCGCGCCTCGGGAGGAGAAGGCGCGGTGTCGCCTCGCCGCCGGGACCGTCGGGGCAGGACGTTCTCGGAGGCAGCGACGGACTGCCCCTTCCGTGCCGCTGCTCACCCCGCCCGGAACGGGCCGACGGGCGACTGCCCGGGGCGCCCCGCACCACAGAGGCCCGGGGCGCAGCGGACCCCGGCGAGCGGCGCGAGCCCGGCCCGCGGGCGCCAGCCGGCCGCTACCCGCGCGCCTGCGCCGAGCGGCCCGGCCGCGGGAACCCTCCCGGTCCCGGCATCCCCCGCGGCTGCGCGTCTCCCCCACGCCGTCCGCGGGCCCGGCATCCTCCGCGGGGAAGACGGCCGCGGCGGGCACGGCCCCGGCGGGGACGGGGCGCTAGGCCGTACGCCCCGCCGCCTGTCCCGAGGGCCGTGCGGGCCCGAAGAAGCGAGCTCACGGCCCAGTCCCACACATGCGCGCTGGCTTCTCTTGCCGTGGGCGTGGGGACGTCCCAGTAGTGCCTTTGCCCTGATAGGCAGCCCCAGCACTTCGCAGCCGTGACCTGAACCCCCCGGAGGCTGCCGTGTGAGCGCTCCGACGGAGGCTCAAGGCCGGTCAAGCAAGTCCCTCCGTCCCGGCCCGCGCGACACCGAGCCCTCCATGCCTGCGGGCGGACAGAGGCGGGGCCTCCCCCAGGGCAGCCACCTCTGCTGGTTGCTCTGCGTTTTCACCTTAAAGCTCTGGTGAGGAGAGGCTGAGGGCTGAGGAGGGCAGGGGCGGGAGGACCGCGTCGTCCGCGCCCCGGGGGCAGGGGTGGGGGCGGGGAGGGAGTGCGCGATCCTGCCCCGCGGAGGTGGGGGCTTCCCTGTTTTCTAGCTTCTGATTTGTGCCTCCCCACCCCCACCCTGCTTCCTCGCTGCAGCCAAGCCGAGGCTCCTGTGCGGGCGGAGCAGCTGTCAGGTGGGTGATGGTGTGGCAACTCGACACCCCCGTAGTGTTCTTGTGACATCCTCCCATGTAGCGGGAGCACAGGTGGGAAAGGGTGGCGCCACGTGCAAGGAAGCGTTCAGCTGAGAAGTTGGGTGGGCAGCGCCTTTGGGAGAGAGGTTTTCTAAGTGACGCCCGGGGCTGGCATTTCTCTCCCTTCTTAGTGAGCACCTCAAATTTGCCGTGCTGGCTGGTGGAAGAATTTGTGGTGGCGGAAGAATGTGCTCAATGTTCTAATTTCCAGGCTGTGAGTATTTATTTTCTCTCCTTTTTTTTTTTTTTAAGATTTTATTTATTTATTTGACAGAGAGAGAGACACAGCGAGAGAGGGAACACAAGCAGGGGGAGTGGGAGAGGGAGAAGCGGGCTTCTGGCCCAGCAGGGAGCCCGATGCAGGGCCCGATCCTGATGAGCCGAAGGCAGATGCCCAACTGACTGAGCCACCCAGGCGCCCCTAAAGATTTTATTTTAAGTAAGCTCTACTCCAGTGTAGGGCTGGAGCTCATAACCCTGAGATCAAGAGTCAAATGCTGACTGAGCCAGCCAGGCACCCCAGTCATGATCATTTTTAATCCAGTAAGCTCCAGAACCTGTCCTTGTTTCTCTTAGACTGTTGCTTCTAAAGTGTTCTTTTTTTTTTTTTAAAGACTTTATTTGACAGAGAGACAGACAGCGAGAGAGGGAACACAAGCAGGGGGAGTGGGAGAGGGAGAAGCAGGCCTCCTGCGGAGCAGGGAGCCCAATGCGGGGCTCAATCCCAGGGCCCCGGGATCATGACCTGAGCCGAAGGCAGACGCTTAACGACTGAGCCACCCAAGCGCCCCTCTAAAGTGTTCTTTCTAATATGTTTATCATCATGCAACCAATATATCCACCATCCCCATTAGAACTCTTTGTTGGTTCTCTGTTGCCCACCAGCGCTGAGCCATAGCAATTGGACACCTGCCCCTTCTGAATGGCATTCTTTCTGCTTCTGCTGCCCTTACCTGACATGTGCTTTGGTCCTTTTCTCCTGACAGAAAACCACCCCTGAATGTGGTTCCACAGGGTATGTGGAGAAAATCACATGCAGCTCATCTAAGAGGAGTGAATTCAAAAGGCAAGTGTTGTTTCTCATCTTGAAACCTCCTAGATCACCTTTTCTGTTCTTGTGATTTTAGGCAGACTAATAGCCTCACATCTTTCTGTCTGGAGGTAGTGTGGTATATTGGAAGAGGGGGGAACCAAAGTATTTGAACCCAAGTTCCAGCTCTACTTCTCAGCACTATATCATTGGTCTTATTTTCTCATCAGTAGAATTGGTTAATACCAGCTTTGTTTACCTCACTAGAAAATAAGTTGAACAATATATTTGAGTGGGATTTGTGTAGGGGAAACATGTTAGAAGGCTGACTGTGGCTTTTCCTCCTTTCCCCTCAGATGTATCTTGGTTAGGCCTCACTAGAAAGGAGATTGGAGGGAGAGGTGGTCCAGCCTTCCCTGGGAATAACTGTTTCTTCCTGCTCTTAGCTGCCGCTCAGCTCTGATGGAACAACACTTATTCTGGAAATTTGAAGGGGCCATTGTGGGTGTGGCCTTGGTCTTCGCTTGCCTTGTCATCGTTCGTCAGCGACAGCTGGACAGAAAAGCTCTGGAAAAGGTCCGGAAGCAAATCGAGTCCATATAGCTACCTTCCACTCTTTGATAGAGGTCTTAGGGATTGTACCTCGAACACAGACAGTAGAATGAACGGACTTGTACCCTTCATTCTTGGGAAGTTGTGGTGGCACCTCCTTCTCTGTCTCTTGTCTAGATCATTAACGAGCAAAGTATAGAATAGTTTTCTTCTCTATTATAATTTGGTTTGGGACAGGAAGTTCTGGTGGCAGAAATGGAATAGCAACTTTAGGCCCCAGTTTACCAACTACCTATCTTCCCCTTTTTCTGGTACTTATTTAAAATTTTCAGGATATAATTTCAGCAAAAAAGTTTTATTTCTCAGCCAAAACCTCTGTTTCCCCCAACCCTAACCCCAAAGAAAAAATAAAATTGCAGATGTGTAACAAAAGTATCTGAAATGCCTCCTCACATAGCCTGGGCCTTGGGGTACAGACGCTTAGGCGGTCTTGAAATGATTCAGACCCCTGAGGCCAAAGAACTCTGAATGGGAATCCCAGGGGGAACCAGAGCCATGGGGGAATCCTGGATTCCTTATTGCAGCTGGGAAGTGGGCTGGGAAATGTTCTAGCTCACATCTCATCTGCATGCAGGCCAGTTCTGGCATGCCCACTGGGGTCTGTCTTCCCTCCCATCTTCTCCAGCAGGGTCCTTGTTGAGCTATTTACACCCTTGACCCTAGGTGGCTCCTCCAATCTGGACTCTACCACTATGGTCTTCAAATTTTCTGTCATGTCCTTGTGAGTCAGGATATTTCTGGAAATCACTGTGGGGTGAAAGAAAAAGGGCAGTAACAGAGTGCTCCCGTGGGTGGGGGATCCTAGACAGGACACGACCTCCCTCCCACCTCTTGACTACCCTGGAAAACCCCACCCTGCCCCTGCCTCACCTCCATGAGGCTGGTGATCCTCAGTCCCAGCTTCCTGGAGACCCTGCAAGGGGCTGACACTGGGCAGGACGATGAGAGCCAGAGAAAAAAGAAGGATCTGGAGAAAGCAAAAGGACACTTGGACTGTGGGGACACTAAAGGAAGAGACCCAAGGGCAGCATGAACAGAGGGCAGTTGGAATCATCAGGGATGGGAAGGTGGATATGGTTGGGAGTGGGGGGAGATGGGAAGTAGAGAGTACCAGAACACAAGTGCTGGTCTGGGCAGCTTTGTTGGAGGTTTGGGCAATGAGCATCTGCAGCTGGCGGAGCTGAGTTACCAGGGAGCTGGGGAAGGAGGAATGAAGAATCAGCTCTCCTGGGAGCTGGTGCCCCTGTGTGCCACTCGCCCTTCCCCCCCGGGGGCGCACACTATGCTTTCACTTACATATTGTGCCTCTCCAGCTCCTGGACTTTTTTCTGTAGTTCCTGGTTCTGTGCAGAACAGGCAGCCGCCCTAGGGAGTGTGGAAAGGTAGGACAGTCTACAATCAGGTGGTCCCTGACCTTGCCTGCCTTGGTAAGGAAGGATGCCCAGACATGGCCCACAGGGGGCCAGACATGTAAGTCCACACATACCTGCTCTCTAGCCCGTCGATGTACTCTTTCTTCCGTCGCCGACTGTCCTGAGCTGACTGCTTGTTACGGATCTTCCTCCTGACCTTCTTGAGGACCCTCTCCTCTGCCTAGGGGCCCAGGGTGTGTCAGTCCTGGGCCCCTAACCTCCCTCAATTCCCCACTTGCCCCTGTAATCCTGGCTCTTCAGAGGCCATGATGGGGCCACTGGGTTGGGGTTGGGATGCCCTTTGGGGAAGCATGTTACCTTGGTGAGGGGCAGGTGAGTGGGCAGGGAAACCCCTTCCTGTCCCAGCAGATGCTTCTCCTCCTCTGTCAGGAACAAGGTTTGACAGGGCAGCTGGTGGAGAACAGAGATCAATGAGAGGGGGAGAGGGTCTTCCCTTTCCCATTACCCAAGGCCACTCCCCCTGCATGCCTTCGGGCGAGAGTTTCTCATTTGCACTAAGGAATAAGTAACCATGAAAATGAGGTGAGGGAAGGGACCTTCATTCAGACAGGCTCTGGACCAAGCCAAAGGGGCCTCCTGGGGCTATGAAGGGAGAAAAGAGGGCTTGTGTTACATCCTTTGCCCCCAGACTTAGGACCTTGGCACTCTGAGCAAACTAGGGAGGGCTTGTTCTGGTCTACACCTCTCCAGACCTTAAGGGTTTTTTAGAGACAGGGAGGAACTCACTAAGGTGGGGTTTACTTAATCTCACAGCAAGCAAATGATTCACTTTTGACCACTAACTTCCATTTGGCAGAGTGTGTTGTCTCATCAGGGTCAACCTCAGGGAGCTTCCTGGGGTAGTGACCGGTTTTCCCTCAGAGTTTGAGCCCCACTTTCAAGACTGAAGCTCTGTCTCCTCTCAAAGAACTCCCAAGAGCCACGAGATTTAGCAGCTTCTCGTAACACAGTATGTGGGGCAGGTAGGTGACATCTGATGAACCTGAGCCTGTAACTGAGTAAGCTGCCTTTCTGCTACTCCTTTTTGAAATATTTATGCTTCACTTTGACTTCAAAGGAATTTGTTTCTGCTATTGACTCCTGATGGTCTTTGGCTTTTAGCCAAACCATTTCTTGTCTTGCATTTTCTTGATGATCCCTTCTTGCTCCCCTGAAACCACAAACTCCCCAGTATTTTGATGTGAACACAAGCCTAGAAGCATCAGACTTCTTAAGGTCCCTCAATCCTGAGCTGCTTGGCTTGGACTCTGGTCCCAGCTTCAACCACAGACTGGCAGGAAAGCTAGAACCTGTTCCTATGTTTTGCACACAAGCAGTTCTTTCCAGTGACTGTTGGTCAACAGTGACCTGAGCAAGACTCCTTCTCACCCCCCTGCTGGAAGCAGTGCAGCCAGCCTTCCGAAGGCACCCGGTGTGTGACCCCCTGGGCAGTGGGCGCAGCTGCACGGTTGTTCCGGCAGAAACTTCTACACCTTGTGCCTCCGAGCAGGCTGAATTCCCAGGCAGCCCATCCCACTCCGTGTTCTGACCTGTGGCTGAGTAAACTGCACACAAGTTCTGGGCTTTCTCCCAGGCCCTTTCCCCAGATTGCCTCATCCTACCTTCTCCTTAATTATCACCACCTTACCTCTAAGGGCTTCTGTCTCCCTTGTCCTTTCCCGCTCTTAGTTGCTCATGCCTCTCTGATCTTCAGGCCCACAAAAATTGGGGCAAAGAGTTTAGCATCAGTTACCCCCCTCCCTCGCCCCCTTTCCCCTATCTGTGTGGGTACATATCGCTGTATCCAGGGGTACTGGATCTGGCTGACTGAAGACTCACCAGGGTCACAGGAGGCACTGGGTTTACAGTGCCCGCTCTGGGCAGGGTGTGAGTGTGAGCATCAAGGGGCAGCTCGAGGACCGTGCAGGCATCAGGCACCATAAGTGGTGGGCTTCGCTGATCTGAGGGAGACACAGGTAGCTAGGAGAAAGGAGATGAAGGGTATACCCTAATGGCAGCAGGGCCTGGGGAGAGGCACAGGTTGGCGAAACCCCTTAGCCCCAGGACTAGGGCTGGACCTGAAAGGCCATTGTCCCCTTCCCACAAAGAACACTGACCTAGCTGGAGAGAGATGAGCCCTACAGCTGGCCCAGCTTCCCCTTGCATCCTCTCCAGGCCCCCTGCCTCATAGATAACCTCATAGAGAGCAGGGGAATTGGGTGCTTTGGGGGCAGGAGGACTGTCTGGATGGCCAGGGTCCTCGGAGATTCCACTGTCACTACCAGGAGATGCTTCTGAGCAGTACACTTCATTGGGATCAATGAAAAGTTTCAGGAAATCTTCAGGCTCACTCTCTTGAAGGTCCTACAGTATAAGAGAGTGGATATGTGTACAGAGAAGCGTTCTGGAGAGCTACCTGACATCAGACCCAGATCCGTCCCGCTTCAATTTCAGTCCTCTGTGTCCTTGGACATGGGGGTAGTTACAGCTCATGTCCACCCTAGGGGCTTGGCTCGGCCCACCCTCTCCTGCGTTCCTCACACTCACACAGCCACGGCTCCCGCTGGGCTCCCAGCCTCGAAGCCCCTGTTCTTGGAGCTTAGTCCCTGGGACCTCTGGAGGGGGGCAGTGGAGTCCCAGCTCCAGGAAGGCTCCTGTTGAGACCTCTTCTGGGGGCTCCAGCCACACGTCCAGCAGGTCGGGGGTTCGGAAGTCCATCCTGCGGGGAGAGCTGCAGGAGGGTCAGAGCACCCTCCCCACACAGCTGCTGGGTTCCCCCTTCCTCACCTGCCACCCGGGGATCTCCTATCACCCCCCTTCCTCACCTGCCACCCGGGGATCTCGCCTCCGGCCTTATCTCTGCTTCAGACGAACGGGCCCACCGCCTCCGTGCTGTTCCAAAGAGCCCAGCCCTGCCAAGCCCGCCCAGCCCGCGGGCTGCCCGGAACACCGCCGCTCTTCTTCCTTCCAGGATCTCGCATCCTGGACCGGCCCAGCCAAGCCCCGCCCCCAGCCTGACACCCGGAGTGCAAAGTGGGTTGCCCCTGGCCGGGAGCCACGGCGGGGGCCTGCACCTGCGAGCTGGGGGTTGGGAGCCTAGGCGTCCGCAAACTGGACTTCCGGAAGGCGCCGGCAGCCTCGCCCTCTCTGCCTGTTTCTCCTAGCGGCAGCAAATCTTCCTGGGAGTTTGGGGGCTCTTTAGGGAAGGACGGTGATGGCTGTGACCGGCGCACACGAAGTGCCTTTTCTCCTGCCGTCACTTGTGTCAGACGAGCGCACGACAGGCTGGAAAACAAAACCGGAAGGCGGCGACCCGGCCGCCGGAGACTCGCGGAGGCACCCCCCCCGCCAGTCCCGAGGCGCTCTTTCCACTCTCGGGCCTGATTGGACGCAAGAGGTTTGAGGGGCAGGATATGGAGCCAATGGGAGTGCCGTCTCGAGGCAGGCTGCGCGCTGACTGGCCGGGGGGCTGCCGAGGGAGGCGGGCTACCGCGCTGGCCGCCCGGGAGGATACCGAGGCCCCGCGGCTGCGAGTCCGGGGGACAGGTGCGGAGAAGCTGGGAAGTTCCGAGGACGCCGGGCGGGGTGTGCGGGGGCGGGGGTAGAGGAGCGGCCGCCTTTGCTTCCGCTTGCCGCGTGACTGCCGGGCCCTGCTTAGGACCCGGGCGAGGGTGACTAACCTGTCGGCCCAGCTGGAGCTTTGAGCGCGGAAAGTCGCGCCCAGTCTGCATCTGCGCGTTGGCTGCTGTGTCCACGCTCCCGGGGCTCCGCTAACTGGCGGGGCGGGGCGGGGGCTCGAGGGGCTGGGAAACTGAGAGGTTAAAAAGGCATTGAGGCTCGGTGTGGGAATTTGTCTTAGTGGGTGTCATTGCCAACAGTAGTATGTGTCCTGCATTTATATAGTTCACAAATTTTCATAAACATTGTTCTCTCATTTAATCTCTGAAGTAGACGGGGCAGGAAATATTTTACTAACTTTACCGATGAAGAGACAGAGATCGTGATTAGAAGGTAGTAATACCAAGACTCGTGATTGTTTGCCTTGGCCTAGTGACTGATGGGCGAGGAAATCATTTCAAATATAGTAATGGAGCTACCCTCTGTGAATAAAGCAGGAAAGTTTGGGGTGTGGATCCAGAATTCAAACTGGTATTCTTCCTTTCCTTTCCTTTCCTTTCCTTTCTTTTCTTTCTTCTTTCTTTCATTTTATTTATTTGACAGAGAGAGAGACAGCGAGAGAGGGAACACAAGCAGGGGGAGTGGGAGAGGGAGAAGCAGGCTTCCCGCAGAGCAGGGAGCCCAATGTGGGACTCGATCCCAGAACCCTGGGATCATGACCTGAGCCGAAGGCAGACGCCTAACGACTGAGCCACCCAGGTGCCCCTCAAACTGGTATTCTCCTCATGAAAATTGTATGTGCTGAGGGTAAAGACAGGAACAGGATTGAATATTTATTGAGTAACTATCAGATGCTCAGGCATTTTCACATCACTCATATAATTCTCACAGCAAGTCATAGCTGGAAAAGAGAAGTAACTTTCTCAAGGTTACTCTGTAAGTAGAACCAGGGTTTGGATGCCTGAGCCTACATTCTTTGCACTATACTAAGCTATCTTGCTGGGGCTTTCTCAAATTTCCTGCTCATCTTCCTGCATTCCTGCTCATCTTCCTGCATTCCTGCTCAAGTAGTGAGGAGACAAAGCAGGCTTCCTAGATCGATGCAGAGCTCGAAGGAAAGAGCTGTCCTTGCCTAGATCTTTCCTAGAGTAAGAAAGGTTTCAAAGGGCTTCCTGCAGGTTGCAAGTGCAAAGATGATTACGAGGAAAATATAATCAGCTTCCATTAATTAGAACTGGAAGGAACCTCTGGCATCATCTTCTAATCTGACTTCCCTCTTTCACCTGCTTTATCAAGTTCTGAGAGGAAAGAGGACTTGCTTAAGATCACACATCAGGGGCGCCTGGGTGGCTCAGTTGTTAAGCGTCTGCCTTCGGCTCAGGTCGTGATTCCAGGGTCCTGGGATCGAGCCCCGCATCGAGCCCCGCATCGAGCCCCGCATCGAGCCCCGCATCGAGCCCCGCATCGGGCTCCCTGCTCCGCGGGAAGCCTGCTTCTCCCTCTCCCACTCTCCCTGCTTGTGTTCTCTCTCTCTTGCTATCTCTCTGTCAAATAAATAAATAAAATCTTTAAAAAAAAAATCACACATCAAATTAAGGTAGAGGAATGCCTGGCTAGCTCAGTCAGTGAAACAGGCCACTTTTGATCTCAGGGTTGTGAGTTTAAGCCCCACGTTTGGCGTAGACCTTACTTTAAGAAAAATTTTGGGGCCGCCTGGGTGGTTCAGTCATTAAGCGTCTGCCTTAGGCTCAGGTCATGATCCCTGGGTCCTGGGATCCAGGCCCGCATCGGACTCCGTGCTCAGCGGGAAGCCTGCTTCTCCCTCTCCCACTCCCCCTGCTTGTGCTCCCTCTCTCGCTGTCTCTCTCTCTGTCAAATAAATAAATAAAGTCTTAAAAAAAAAAAAAGAAAAATTTTTACAAAATACACACATAAAAAAATTAATATTAAAAAAACAAATTGGGGTGCCTGGGTGGCTCCGTCAGTTAAGCGTCCGACTCTTGATTTTGGCTCAGGTCATGGAATTGAGTTCTGAGTTGGGCTCTGCCCTCAGCGGGGAGACTGCTTCAGGATTCTCTCTCTCACTCTGCCCCTCTCTGCTCACTCTCTCTCTCTCAAATAAATAAAATCTTAAAAAAAAAAAAATTAAGGTAGAGCTGGGACAAGTACCCGGGTGTCCTGTCTCCCAGTCCATGATTCCTTGTTAATGTTACTAATTATCAATAATTTTAAGAGGTGCCTGGGTGACACAGTCGGTTAAGCATCCAACTCTTGGTTTCGGTTTGGGTCATGATCTCCAGGTCTTGGGATCAAGCCCTGAGACAGGCTCTGTGTTCAGCATGGAGTTTGCCTGAGATTCTCCCTTTCCTTCTGTCCCTCCCATTCATGCTGTCTCTGTCTCTCTCTAAAATAAATAATCTTTAAAAAATAATAATCTTGAAAGCATAATTTACCACAAACTGCAGCTTGCACAATATTCTCTCAAATAATTAGGAGTTTCCTCTTTTTTAAATTTTTAAAAATTTTAAAAATTTTAATTTATTTATTTGAGAGAGAGCGCGCACAAGCCTGGGGGAGGGGCAAAGGGAGAGGGAGAAGCAGGCTCCCCCCTGAGCAGGGAGCTGGATGTGAGGCTCTTGATGCCAGGACCCTGGGATCATGACCTGAGCTGAAGGCAGATGCTTAACTGACTGAGCCACCCAGGCGCCCTAACGCAATAATAATTATTAAATGATGGTACAGTACTATCCCGTTTCACCTACATCCTGATCTTAGAGTCCTATCTGATTCCTTTCTCCTGGGCTCTCTCCCTCAAAAAGTCCTCACATTCCCTCTTAGGGAAGTTTCTGGCCTCCATTTCCAGAGCCTTAGAGACATTACTCCCGCCTCTTCTTGAGACAATGAGGTCTTTTCGCCTTTGAAAAGACTAGGCTGAGCCCCCTTCTTTATTTCCTCTTTTATATCCTACCCTCCCATGGGGTTAGAAGATTCTGATAGCACAGGGAATGTGGGTCAAAAGGATCCAGGCTAAGGAAACAATGAGGGTCCTGAGTTGAAAATACTTTGGTGCAATCAAGGAACAGAAAAGAGAAGGGAGGCCAGCAGGGCTGGGGTCAGAGGAGTTGCAGAGTTCAAGGTGAGTTTGAGAGAACCCTGTTAGATGCCCTGAGGCATGGTAAGGATGGTAAGTTGGAGCCAGCTGAGAGCAGCTCTTCACTGGGCAGGTTTTGGGCCACCCCTGTGCTGGGTCCCACCAGTTCCCTGCACACTCTCAGAGAAGACGGAAGGCTGCACAAAAGTGCGCTCAGGCCACTGGTAGTCAAGAAGGGATGATTTTCAAGAAATGCCCTCTCTTCGCTATTTCCTTTTTCCAATTCTGCCTTGTCTTTTTCCTTTGTTGTGGGTGCCGGAGAGGGAAGTCAAGCAAGGAAGTCAGTCCTAAGAAGAGAATGTTTTCCCTCTGGCGCCAAGGTGCGCGGAAAGGGTATTAGAGTCTTCCAAGAGATGGTTAAGAAGACGCTGCCCAAGACCAGGAAGAAAACCTCAGCGATGCAGAGCGGAAGACTTGGGAATGCGGGGTGGGCTCGGACTCCCGCCTCGCCCGCGGGTGTTCTAGCTTCCGGCCAGCCGGGCCAGTCCTACCGCCCCGAGGCGCCCCAGGCCCGCAGCCCCTGGGCCCGCCCCCTCGAAGCCCCGCCCCCAACAGCCCGCTCGCCGGCCTCTGATTGCCCCCAGAGCACGTCACTCCTGGCAGGGCCCCGCCCCCTGGCGCCGTCATTGGCCGGCGGCGGCGGGGAGGCGGGACGCGGCGGGGCGGGGTCCCGAGTCGCGGCGGAACCCGGCGGCTGCGGCGGAGGGGGCCCTGGCGAGGTGAGTGTGTGCCCGGGCCGTGTGGGCTGGGCGGCCTCGGCCCGCCGCGACCCCGCCGCCTGGGGCCCCTGGCGGTGGCCGTGAGCGCGCCGCTCTCCGCTTCCGGCGCGCGGCTGGTGAAACGGGAGCGGGGAGTGATCCGCCCCAAACTCGCCCTGCCCAGGTGGCCCACGAAGCGCCCCGCGACAGCTCTGCGCAGCCCGACCCCCTCTGCTCCGTCCCCTCCTTCCTGCGGGGTTCCCGGCCTCTCCTCTCCCGGGAGGACCGAGCTTCAGGTGAAAGAGTAATGAGACGTCCACACCGCCCTGACGCCGGATCCCCCGCGCGGGGTCCCCGAATGAGCCATCTGAAGGGGCGCAGTCTGCGGGGGAAGGGGACCGTTCCCAGTCCGGGAGTGCATGAGTCACACTGGGCTGGGGAGGCCGGGGGGCGGCAGGGTGAGGGGGCTCCCGCCCGCTGACCAGCTCTCCCCTCTGCTTGGCCCGGTCTTCAAGTGACCATTGCCCCACTCGCGTTGTCTTAGGTCCGAAAGTCGTTGGAGCGCTACAGCCACCATGGGGCCCTGGGCGGAGCCAGAGCTCCTGGTGTGGCGCCCGGAGGCGGTGGCCTCGGAGCCCCCGGGGCCCGTGGGTCTGGAGGTGAAAATGGGCGCCCTGGTGCTGCTGCTCTTGCTCACTCTTCTCTGCAGTCTGGTGCCCATCTGCGTGCTGCGCCGGCCTGGGGCCGGCCCCGAAGCCTCAGGTGAGCCTCTCCTGTTCCCTGCTGGGTTGGGGAGGGCTCTGGGGGCTGCGGAGGTTCCCCTAAAGACGGGAAGGCAAGAGTGACCGTTGCTTGGGTTGGGGCAGTGAGGCTTGAGGGTGTTCATTGCTCACTCCCGTCTGTGCTCCACTCCTGTCCAGCCTCCCGCCAAAAAGCCTTGAGCCTAGTAAGCTGCTTCGCAGGGGGTGTCTTTCTGGCCACCTGTCTCCTGGACCTACTGCCTGACTACCTGGCTGCCATAGATGAGGCCCTGGCAGCCCTGCACGTGACGGTGAGCCCTTTCTGCTGCATGTGACCCTGTGGGGGGGGGGTGTTCAGTCACACACCCGTGGGAGACGCGCTCCGTGACCGTGTGACCGTGTGGAAGGCGCCTAGCATGGGACCCTATGAACTGTGACTTTTAGGGATGGGGCATAACTCTTCCTGGGGTGCTCCCCTTCGCCCCCAGTCCCTCTGTACCTGCCATGCACTCTTTGGGTCACTGAGGGGAGCCTTGTACAGGCATGTGACCCACTCTGTGAGTTTCTCAGTCACAGCCTCCAAGAATCATCTTCACTCTCACACCACTTTGCTGGCAGTAGAGGGCCCTCGAGGCCTGGGAAGGGTGGGAGGCCTGGAGTTCCTGACCTAAAACGCCACAACCCAAGGAAGTAGGATGTGAAGAAGGTCAAGTACAAGGCGTAGGGAAGTCTCAGGGGAAAAGCTGAGACGGTGTGTGGAGGTGCCAGGAGGGCACCCTGCGCTCTTCCTCGTCCTAAGGCTGGGGAAGTAACACAGGATGTAACTTCTGTGAGCGAGTGACCGGCCACCCCGTATGACTGTGTAAGTCTCAGTGGCCCCTGAGAGTTTGTGGCTCTGTGTGTGAGCATTTGGTGAGGTGGGCAACGTGTGATCCTGTGTGCGTGCGCGCCTACGTGTCTGCATCAGTCACTCTCAGCTGGCGGTGGTTTTGCACCCCCTTCACAGGGAGCATTTGGTAGTGTCTGGAGACCTTTTTGGTTGTCACAATTGGGAAAGGAAGGCTTTGTGCAGGCTAGGGATTCTGTTAAACATCCCACTGAGCATAGGACAGCCCTCCAAAATGAAGAATTATCCAACCCAAAATGTTAATGGTGCTGAAGTTGAGAAACTGGTCTATATGTGTAGTGCTGTGAGCGACACTATCATCTATGTGATTGTGTGTGTCTTTGTGTAACTGAGAGTAGCCCTGCATCTGTGGGGGACCCTAAGTCTGTATAACTGGGAGTCCTCGAGACTCTGAATTTGACTCTTCCCCATTGTTGGCCTGTCTCCTGAATTTCTTGCTGCCCTATTTGCCCACAGCTCCAGTTCCCCCTACAAGAGTTCATCTTGGCAATGGGCTTCTTCCTGGTCCTGGTGATGGAACAGATCACACTAGCTTACAAGGAGCAGTCAGGGCCACCACCTCGAGAGGAGACAAGAGCTCTGCTGGGAACAGCAAATGGTGGGCCACAGCACTGGGATGATGGGCCAGGGGTCCCACAGGCAGGTGGAGCCCCTGCAGCCCCCTCAGCCCTGCGTGCCTGCGTACTGGTCTTCTCCCTGGCCCTGCACTCGGTGTTCGAGGGACTGGCGGTGGGGCTGCAGCGAGACCGGGCTCGGGCCCTGGAGCTCTGCCTGGCTTTGCTGCTCCACAAGGGTATTCTGGCAGTCAGCTTGTCCCTGCGGCTGCTGCAGAGCCATCTGCGAGCGCAGGTGGTAGCTGGCTGTGGGATCCTCTTCTCATGCATGACACCTCTGGGCATTGGGTTGGGTGCGGCTCTGGCAGAGTCGGCTGGGCCACTGCACCAGCTGGCCCAGTCTGTGCTGGAGGGCATGGCAGCTGGCACCTTTCTCTATATTACCTTCCTGGAAATCTTGCCCCAGGAGCTGGCCACTTCTGAGCAGAGGATCCTCAAGGTCATCCTGCTCCTTGCAGGCTTTGCCCTACTTACTGGCCTGCTCTTCATCCAAGTCTAGGGAGCTCCAGGTGCCCTTGACCTTCCTTTTCCACCCCAGCATATGAAAATAAGGAGTGGAGAAGGGAGGATTGAGGATCAAAGGGTTCTCTGGGAGATAGGGATGGAGTCTTTGGGATTATCTGACCAATGGGAGGGATGTGGTATTCAAGAGCCTGGCCCCGAGGGACAAGGGATAGTCCTATCACTAAAGACGTGATCAGTGATTCACAATGGGGAAGACACTGAGTGTTAGAATCCAGGGTCACACTACATACAGGGACGAGCTGACGATGGCAAGGCTGGGAGCGGGCACCCCGCCGCTGCGGGATGGAGGTGTGAGAAGGCACAGCCCAGAGGCAGCAGTCCTGCTGGTTCTAGCCCACTTCAGCCCTCTGTCACTTGGCGTGGAGTGGACTCCTTCTTTTCTTAGCGCCTACTCTATCTCCCGCTTCCCTTCTCCCAGGGGACTGGTGCCAAATGGCCTCTTCCTGCCAGTTTGGTACCTTCTTTGGCTTCTCTAGTCCTGCTCACTTCTCTATTTTTAAAGTGCCAAATAAATCCCTTCCCTCTTTGTCAAAAAGCACAGTGATGGCACTGAACCCTGCCCAACACCTCAGCGGAGGGGCCCTGCTTGCTCTTTTTTTTGGAGGCAGGCCTGTTTGCTGAGTTGAGGTTGGGGGAGGGTTGGCAGAGATACGGCCCCCCACCACTACTGCACCCTGGGAATACTGAACATGGAACTGGTGCCCCATGCCCAGATGAGAAATACTGAGCTGCCAAATTTTTTTTTATACCAGAGGAGCCCAAGGGGAAAGCTCACCCCCAGCTATTTTTGGGGAGGGAGGGCTGTGGATAGAGCCATGTTCTCTAGAATCTATTTTACTAACTGACCTGTTTTGGGACTTGTTACCCAAATAAAAGATGTTTCTATACATTTGTGCAGTGTCTGATTCATTTGTCTTGGGCAAGGGGTGGGCACGTAGCCAGTCTGAGAGGGCCTGAGTCCCAGACGTTTATACCTGTTTTAATATCCCTACTCTCACTGCTTTCATTCAGGCTCCGTAGTCCCCTTCCTCGAAGACCCAAATTTTCCCTCTTTTGTTCCTTCCTTCTTCCCGCCCTGTCTCCACCCCTTCCCCTTCCTCCCCAATCCTTCCCTCTCCTGCATCCTGCTCCCCTTCACGGTCGGAGCTCAAGACCAACTTAGAACTACTTTTCCCAGCTTGCCCCGCGCAGGGAGGAGCCGGGGGGAGGAGCCAGGCTCCCAGGCCCCGGGGCCACAGGGCTGCTGGGAAATGGAGTCCGCTTCCTGTCCGCGCTGCTCGCCTGGGGCCGCGCAGGGGTCACGTAAACAAACTACAGTTCCCGGCGGCCCTCGCGCGCGGCAGGTCCGGGCTAGGCTGGGGCCGGGCTCGCGGTGCTCGCCGAGGCGGCGGCGGCGGCTGCGGCTGGAGGCGCGGGCCGAGGCCCGCGGCGGGACCGTGGCTTGTCCGGGAGGGTGGCGGGGAGGGACGCACGGGGAAGATGGCGGCGGCGGGCGCGAACGGGCCCGGCTCGGCCGCGGCCGCAGCTTCCAATCCGCGCAAGTTTAGCGAGAAGATCGCGCTGCAGAAGCAGCGTCAGGCCGAAGAGACGGCGGCCTTCGAGGAGGTGATGATGGACATCGGCTCCACCCGGGTGAGGGGCCGCCGGGGGCGCGGGAGCCGAGGGCGCAGTCCCGGAGCGGGGCGCCGGGAGGCGGGGCGGGGGCGGGGGCGGGCGCCGCCGCGAGGGAGGCGGAGCGGGGCCGCCGCCGTCCGGGAGGCGCGGGTGGAGGGCCGAGGGGCAGGAAGACGGGCTTGCGGGGGAGGCCGGGAGCCGGGGAGCGGGGCCGCGAGGGGGCGGCGGCCGGCGGCGATCCCGTGCATCCCTGCTTGAGCCCCTGGGGACGCTCCTGCAGCATCCCCGAGCTGGGGCCGTGGCGGGGGGCATGGTCCGCTCGCCCCAGCCCGGCTGCTCCGAGGCGGTGTCTCCTCCAGTCCGGTCCCTCTGCCCTGCTGTGCCATTCTCGGCACTTCGGTGCCTTCGGGAAAGGGCCCCTTGGGTGTTTGCGCGCCGCAGCGCTGAGTCTAGTGGGGCAGGAAGTCCCCTCCTGCGTCCCTTCCCTTTGCTTCCTTTTTCAAATATTTCTTGTGGTTTCCTGACGTGAATGAAGGTGAGGTCCATTGCTCGCAGACTGTGCTTAATGTCTTGCCCTGGCCACCGCGGAGGGGAGGTAGGACTTTGAAGCTCCAAAGCGGGTAACCAGTTGGCTATAGGTCAGGTTTGCTGAGCTTTCTGGGAAGGTGGCTGCTTCGTGGGTCAGTTATAAGGTGCCCCTGAGGGTCTCCTGTGGCTGGGGATATTCATTCCTAAACAGTTCCAGAAAAAAGACATCCTGGCACGGTTGCCTCTGAAGCCCCTCTGGCCTTCCTTTCTTGCTTTCCAGGGCTGAATATCAGAGGGAGTGAGGGTGGGAGTCTGCCCAGCTGGTGTGCAGTCCTAATTTAGGGACACGTTATTCTCAAAACAGCAGGTGAGGCTATTGCAGTGATCCCTCATGGCGGAGCGCTGGAAGGAACTCACGGGGAGATGGTGGCACAGAAAGACGTTTCTGATCTGACTGTGGTTGCCTCTGTGACCGCGACTCCCGTTGTACTTTTGTTTGTGTTTCCCCTGTTGGTTTTTCTTGTGTTTTTTTCCCTTTGGGTCTCTAGAGACCACGTGTCCTAGTTTGTGGGAGTCAGAACAGAGAGAGTTAGGGGGGAAGCATATCGTGTGTGTGTACCCACACAACTCCCTCTGAATGCCATGAGGATCATGATCTGTTGACTGCTCCCCTTTAGGAGCTTTTGCTCATGGTGGGTGCGGAGGCAAGGAGGTGGGCGAGAGGCTCGGCCTGACGCCCTGTCCTCTGTCTGGACCGTGACTCCAGCAGAGGCAGGGTGGGATTTTAGGGTTTGTGTGTACAAACAGAAAGGCTGTGAGAAGCTCAGAGCTGAGGCCTCTGTCTTTTTAGCGCCTTGGTTTGTCCAAACACCCCTTCTGCCCACCTTGCCCCTGCAGGTTGCCTCGCTGCTGCACATAAATATCTAGTGGGCGTACAAGGCCGGGGCTCAGGGACCCAAGAGTCTAAAGCTAGAGATAAGAGATCTGGGGCTTAGCTTAGCTGAGAGGGCTCTTTTGAGGCAGCTACAGCCATGGGGGCCTAGAGTGCTGAGGGGCTAGGGTTAGCACATCTACTAATAGCAATCTTGAGCGGCCCAAAGGTTTACATAGTGTCTGCTAAACTCAGTGGGCTGATCACTTGGAACAGAAAGTCAGTTCTGATGTTGGCCTCTGCACAACAGTGCATGACCCCCAGAAGTTCATCAGCTGCCCTACGTCCATTTTTTGGCAGGTTGCAGTGGTTGAGCCTCAGAAGTAGGTGTTCAGCTCTCACGGAAGGACTTAAGATCTGTAGACAGACTGACGCCGTGCCAGACTGAGGGTTGTGGTGTCTCACTGCCGTGCCAGATACATCTCCCCAAAGTGGGGGTCAGGCCAGGCTGAACTGGGTTATCGCTCCCTCTCTCGGCACCGTTCTCAAGGCTTCCCTCTCCATTCAGGGGCTTTAGAACTAGGTAGAAGAAGACTGCTTCTTGGCTTCAGCACTGTTTTTCCAGCTGGGAGAGCCATCATTTCCTAGGTGTTCTAGTTTGGGTGGTGCAGGCTCTGTGTAGCTTTCCTGAGGCAGGCCAAGTGGCAGAAGCCTGTGCCCTCCAGAGTGGGAAGGAAAGAGGTTGGCGATAATGGCTCTGTGGCATCCACCTGTGGCCTTCCCCTCATGTTCCAATTAGCCCTGGACGCATCTGGAAGGGAAAGCGAGGTGCCTAATAGGCACCCTTCCCAGGAGCTGACCCATGTGACTAGCTTGGGGGCTCCTGGCAACCCCTCCGGGACTCTGTTTAGACTGATGCCAACTGGGACAGGCCCCAAGCAGAGTGTCAGGCCCTGCGTGGCAGGGCGACGCCAGCCATTAGTGGGGTGGCTGAGGTGGCCTGCGGAAGAGCTGGGGCCGAGCTTCGCACCTGGCCTGCCCCCCACTGCTTTTCCTGGCGGCGCTCTTAAGTGCTCCAGCAGTAGGGCGTGCCCTGGAGACAGATGGCAGGAGTGGCCAGAGGAACGGGAACAGTCGTCAGAACCTTCCCTGACATTCCCGTTTGTCCTCCCCATCTCAGCTACAGGCCCAAAAGTTGCGACTGGCCTACACGAGGAGCTCCCATTATGGCGGTTCTCTGCCCAATGTTAACCAGATTGGCTGTGGCCTGGCTGAGTTCCAGGTGAGTGGACTGCAGTCACAGGGACCCAGGCAACTTGCGACTTCCCCAGGTGACCTCCCTGTCTCTTTTGGCAGAGCCCCCTCCACTCGCCTCTGGATTCATCTCGGGGCACGCGGCACCACGGGCTGGTGGAACGGGTGCAGCGAGACCCCCGAAGGATGGTGTCCCCACTCCGCCGCTACCCCCGCCACATATCCTTCACGGAGGCTGTGGGGGGCCCCGGGGCGACGGGGTTCCTCGGGAACTCGTGGGAGGAAGGGACTCTGTGTGCGCTTCAGTCCCTCCATTCCCGGCCTCCCAGAAAAGCCACTGTCTGGCCCGTGTGTCGGCACCGGCTCCTTCGACGGGGAGACCTACGTCTCCTGCTGAAGGGCGTTTGGTTCCCTCTTCACGTTTTTCCTCCCCTTTCTGTTGGTAGCTTTCAGTCTCAGAGACTCTCATAGGCCTGTTTCTCACGTCCTGTCCGGTTATTCGCCCTCGTTTTTCCAACTCTACTGGGCCTGGTTCTCTTTTTCTCTTCCATTCTTTGGCCCTGTCGTTGCCCCTCGTGGAAGAGGAGGGAGGTACTTGCTTCTGGAAACAATTCATCCACCTCCTCCAGTGTTCTCCTCTTATCTGGTCTCTGTCCCCTCTGTGCCCTCCTCCCTTTCTCCTTAACTGCTGCTGGTGCTGCTCACGTCGACAGCTCTCCCTATAGTCCTGCCTACTTGTCTCCTCCCCCGGAGTCCGGCTGGCGGAGGTCAGTGTCTAGGGCAGACAGGGTCTCCTGTCCACTCCCTGACGTGTCTCTGGAGGGAGCTTGGGTTGGGGCCGGGCTTCGAACAGTGCCTCCTCCGTAATGCAGGGCTGGGCGGGGTGGGGGCAGGTGGGTCAGAGTCCAGTCTTGGCCCTGCTGACATTGGCAGCCGAGCCTCCCAGTCCAGCCAGCGCAGGACCAGTGGTAACGGTGGCTGACTGGGATGTGCGTGTCCGGGGAGGGAGGATGGCTGGCTCTCCACAGGAGTGGCTGCCAGGTGCAGCGTTCTGGCCCCAGGTTTCCGACCCTCCGCGGTCTGTGTCATCCTCCGTGCACAGTCGCTGGGCTCCAGGATGCCCATTCAGCTTATCCCGGCAGAGACCAGTTGAGTTTCCAGATCTCTCAGCTTGATCGTGGGAGGGGGGTCGGGTCACAGGGAGCAGAAGGACCAGAAAGGAGGCACGGCCCTGGGTGCTCGGCCCTGTCCATCTCCGCCTCAGCGGCCGGCGCTCTCTAGCCCCGTGCTGGCTTTCCTGCCTGTTGCTAGCCTTCCTCCTCCTGACCTTGTGTTTCCACCCCAGGACGATGCCCTGGGGCAATTTCCCTGCAGAGAAGGGACAGTTGTTTCGACTGCCATCTGCACTGAACAGGTGATGGCCCTGGCCTTCTCTGTGCCACATCTCTTATCTGCTGTTTCCGGGCCCTGCTCCCTTGCCCCACCCTGTCCCAGCCCAGCTAGCGTTGTCCCCTGCTGAGCAGGGCATGGGGACCAGGAACACCGTCACAGGTACGAGCTCACCTCTGCCCCCCCACCCCCACAGGACAAGTTCTGATTCTGCCCTTCACACCAGTGTGATGAACCCCAGCCCCCAGGACACTTATCCAGGCCCTGCCCCTCCCAGCATCCTGCCCAGCCGGCGTGGAGGTAAGTGGCCTGGCCCTGGGCGGGGAATGACCGGACGAGCTTTTGTTTAAAGCCCGTAGAGAAGTCTGGACTGTAGCCAACTCTCCCGCATCCTTTGTAGGTTTTCTGGATGGTGAAGTGGACTCCAAAGGTATGTGTTCCTCGCCGTTTGTGGCCACTGAGGCCCACGGATTTCTGGCCTGGTGTTGGGGGCTTTGTGCAGGGCCCGGGAGCGGGACTGCCTCCCTCTCACCTCTGCTTCCTCTCCTGCCCCACCGGCTCCTTCTCCAACCCTCTCATCACCAGTCTTTCTTTTTCAAGTCCCTGCTGTTGAGGAGAACTTGCTAGATGACAAGCATTTGCTGAAGCCATGGGATGCTAAGAAGGTCGGTGTGGCCCACTACCCCCCTTCTTTCTGTGGGGCAGGTCTTCCTCGGTCCTCGCTGAGCTCTGGCCTCCTTTTTCACAGTCTTTCTTCTCTCCTCAGTTGTCCTCATCCTCGTCCCGACCTCGGTCCTGTGAAGTCCCTGGAATTAAGTAGGTGCCTTGATTAGGTTGGCTGAGGGGCTGAGGGGAAACGTGGGAGGCCAGCCTCCGTCCCCCACCCCGACCACTGCCGCCATCTCCGCTTCTCTTCCTCTCCTCCCACAGCATCTTCCCATCTCCTGACCAGCCTGCCAGTGTGCCCGTCCTCCCACCTGCCTTGAACACAGGCGGCTCCCTACCTGACCTCACCAACCTGCACTTTCCCCCGCCACTGCCCACTCCCCTGGACCCTGAGGAGACAGCCTTCCCCAGCCTGAGTGGGGGCAGCAGTACCTCCAATTTGACCCACACCATGACCCACCTCGGCATCAGCGGGGGCCTGGGCCTGGGCCCGGGCTCGGGCTATGATGTGCCAGGTGAGTGGCTGTCCTGGCTGGAGGGGTGACGGGGTGGGGGGCTCGGGCCCCCAGGAGCCTCCTGTGACTGCCCACACCAGTCCTGCCCAGGATTCCCTCACGGCAGATGGGGTTTTTCCTGGAAAGGTGATGGAGGGCAGCCCCCAGGTGGGCCGTGCCAACCTCACTGTCAGGGACAGAGCAGGGAGGACGTTGTGTTGCCACCTTCATAGTCTGGTCGCTGCTCTCCGTCCTGGGCAGAAAGGGGTCCAGCTCCCATCAGTAACGTGGGCATCTCTGCTTTTTGTCTGTGCAGGACTTCACTCCCCTCTCAGCCACCCATCCCTGCAGTCCTCCCTGAGCAACCCCAACCTCCAGGCCTCCCTGAGCAGCCCCCAGCCCCCGCTCCAGGGCTCCCACAGCCACCCCTCCCTGCCTGCGTCCTCCCTGGCCCGCCACGCACTGCCCACCGCCTCCCTGGGCCACCCCTCGCTCAGTGCCCCGGCCCTCTCCTCCTCCACTTCTTCCTCCTCCGCTTCATCTCCCGTGCTGGGCGCCCCCCCTTACCCAGCTTCTACCCCCGGAACCTCCCCCCGCCACCGCCGTGTGCCCCTCAGCCCCCTGAGTTTGCCCGTGGGCCCAGCTGACGCCAGAAGGTCCCAACAGCAGCTGCCCAAACAGTTTTCGCCAACAATGTCACCCACCTTGTCCTCCATCACTCAGGTACGCGTGGCTGCCTTCGTCCGTGTCTGTCTCCCCTCCCCCTCTCTCTCCCTGCCACACACTCCCTTCCACCTTCCTTTCTCCAGACACCCCCTCCTCACTTCTGTGCTCCTTGTCTCGGCCATCCCCTTTCATTCCTCTGTCCCTCCTGCCTGAAGAGCACAAAGCCTGGGGGAGCCGCTTCCCGGTTCACATTCCAGCCCTGCCTCTTCCTAGTGATCTCCTTGGACAGGTGCCCTGCTGGCTGTGAGCCTCGCATCCTCACCTGTAACACAAGGGTGCTTTTGTAAGGATCACAGGACCCGTGTATGGGACGTGCTTAGGCCGTGCCCACCCAGGTGCATGCCCCACAAATGGTAGCTTTTTCTCCCCCTTTTCTCCCCATGCTTCTTTCCTCGTCTGTCTGTCTCTCATGCCTTCATCCTGTCCCATTCCCTCTCCCATTGCTGTCCTCCTTCCACGGATTTCATAGAGTCAGGGGCTCTCAGACATGGAGCCTCATCTCTTCGTGTTACAGATGAGGATACTACCCAGAGGGAAAGTGCTTTCCAAGCTTACTCAGCAAGTTAGGAAGAGTTGGGAGCAGCCTGAGAACCTAGCTGAGGGCTCCTTCCTCAGTGCTGAACTGCGCGCCTCTCCCTGCCCCCGCCCCCCTTCTCTCTGCCCTCTTCCTCTCCTCCACTGCCCTTCCCTGGAATGTGTGTTCCATGTTCCTGGAGGAAAGACTAAGGCCAGGCCAGCGAGGGCTCTGCTCCCTCCCTCCTTCCCGCTCTCCCTGCCTCCGGCAGCCCACCGTGCCGGCCCTGGCCCTGGCCCTGGCCCTGGCCTTGGCCTATGGGATGTGTGGCAGCCTCCCGGTGCAGGCACGGTTTCCTCGGGCCCCGACGCCGGCCTCGCTCGCTCGCTTTCGTTCTGATACGCGCTTGAGTGACGGCCCCCGACCCCGGGGCGCCCCATGGAACACTGTCACGTCTGTGTTGAGGACGGTTGCAGCTTCACAGGGTGGGAAACCCTGACTAAGAGTTTCCCCCTGGGGCTCTACCAAGGGTTAATCTGCTCCCTTTTTCCTTGCTTCTCTTCAGGGTGTCCCCCTGGATACCAGCAAACTGTCCACTGACCAGCGGCTGCCTCCGTACCCATATAGCCCCCCAGGTTTGGTTCTGCCCAGCCAGCCGCCCACCCCAAAGCCTCTACAGCAGCCAGGGCTGTCCTCTCAGGCCTGTTCCATGCAGCCGTCAGGGGGGCAGCCCCCGGGCCGGCCACCGCACTACGGGACACTGTACCCACCCAGCTCCAGTGGGCACGGGCAGCAGTCTTACCACCGGCCCATGAGTGACTTCGGCCTGGGCAACGTGAGTACCCAGGTCTAGGAGCAGGGGAGGGCCGGGGGTGGGTCGGGGGGCTTGTGTCGTATCCCTGGTGCACTCTGAATGGGGAGATCTGGGGTGGCGGGGGAGAGCTCCTTCCCCCCAGATAGCGGAGCACTGCCAACCTGAGGCTTCTCTCTTCCTGCATTTGACCCCAATCCTGCCCCCGCCCCTAGCTGTCTCCGCACAGCGTGCTCTCTGATGCCCGCTGCTCTGACTTGTTCTCTTCCTGGCATGCACACACTCTGTCCCAGCAGGTACGGCGCCCACACCTACTCCAGGCCCCGTGCTTGCTGCTCTGCTCTGCTTGCTGCCTTCTCCCTGTCTCTGCTCCTGTTCCTGGAGTGGCGGGGGGGTGCTTTGCTGGGCAGAGGGGACGTATTTGCAGGGCAGGCAGGAGCCAATGGGACACCCTTTTCTGAAGTGCACTTCCTTAGGCTCTGTCTGTGTCCGTAGCTGGAGCAGTTCAGCATGGAGAGCCCATCAACCAGCCTGGCGCTGGATCCCCCTGGCTTTTCTGAAGGGCCTGGATTTTTAGGGGGTGAGGGGCCAGTGAGTAGCCTCCAGGACCCCCATGCCCTCAACCACCAGAACGTGACCCACTGTTCCCGCCATGCTCCAGGGCCCAACATCATTCTCCCAGGTGAGCGGTGTGGGTGGTGATGGGGCGTGGAAGGAGGGGGTGATACATTCGCTGGTGCAGCAGGGGATCCAGGGGTCCTCAAAGAGTTTACAGGGCATGGGTCTTCACCCATCTCTTCTGCCCCCACAGGAGAGTCCTCCCCAGGTTTCTCTAAGGAGATTGCGGCGGCCCTGGCCGGAGTTCCTGGCTTTGAGGTGTCGGCAGCTGGACTGGGGCTGGGGCTCGGGCTGGAGGAGGACCTGCGCATGGAGCCACTGGGCCTGGAAGGGCTCCACATGCTGAGCGATCCCTGTGCCCTGCTGCCCGATCCTGCTGTGGAGGACTCATTCCGCAGTGACCGGCTGCAGTGAGGGGAGGGGCCTCATCGGCACCCCTCTTCGCGGCCCTGCCCCATCACTGTTCCTTTCCTCCCTTCCCCCTGGCCAGTAGAGACTCCACTCTGCCCCCAGATCCTCTTTCTAACATGAACGAGGGATCCCAGGAATGAGAAAAAGCAAAGGGTTTGTCCAGGTGGCCCCTGAATTCTGCACAAGGGGTGGGCCTGGGGGAGCTCAAGGGAGGACCTAAAGCACTTGTAACTTTGAACCGTCTGTCTGGAGGTCAGAGCCTGTTGGAAGGCAGGGGTGGAGGGGAGCCCCGGAGGCAGGGCTTGCCCGGATGCCTGGGGGTGGGCAGTGCCAGCCCCTCCTCACCACTCTTCCCCTTGCAATGGAGGAGAGCGCCAGAGTGGATATTATTTTTTATTAAATATATTATATGTTAATAAAAAAATCGTATCAAACACTTGGTGTGGTTTTTTTTCTTGGGGATGCACTTGGAAATTTAGAGGATCCTTGGGGCCAGGCCCTTTCGTCTGATACGCTTTTTTCATCTTTTCATCACTGTGGCGGTTTATGGAGGGGCCCCAGCGTCAGAATTTGTACCCAGCATTGAACATGGGCGTCCAGGCTGGATGTAGGCTCCCAGGGCAGCACACATGCCCTCCTGTGCCCTCCCACCTGTCCAGGCCCTGGCTGTGAGTCGAGGGTGAGGAGGCGACTGATGGCTGAGATCACAGTCTGATGTTTCCCCAGGGGCAGCGGGCCCCAAGGATCCTCTAGCTGAGGGAGACTCCCCAGGAGGATTTCATACCAACTATGGATGCCAGGCAGGGTTGGCTCCCTCTTCCTTATGGACCTTTTAAGCCCGGAGAACCTAGAAGACAAGTGGTACTTGGCCAGCCTCTGACCTCATGCTCCCAGGTCTGTGCCCTGCTTCCTCACTGGGCGTGCATCCCCGCCTCCCTCCCTGCTCTGTTCCTCTGCCCCTTTGTGCTGTCCTGCTCGCAGCAGAGTCCCCAAGGGGCTTCCTCTTTCTGACTCAGGCTGCCAGCCTCCGGCCGGCCGTGTGAGCTTCTGCCCTCTGCTCTTCTCTGTACCCGGCAGAGGAGTGGCGGCTGTCCTTATGCCAGCCCCCCGCCCCCCTCCGCTCCACTACTTTTGCACACCCCGCAGAGCTGGCCTCTCCTCTTCCTCTTTCCAAAGGCCTCGTCTTTTTCAGAAAAGGGAACTGAGAGCTTGTGGCCCAGGCCCGCAGGGAATGCTGTGTGCCCTCAACCTGCGAGTAGGGGCGTCGCTGGGCCGGCGCAGCCGGGGCCGCCAGGGCGCGCGGCCAGGCACCCGGGCCACATGTGACCAGGCCCCGGGGCGGGACGGGCGCCCGCCGCCTGCGTGCAGGGGGCCCTCCCGGCCGCCAGGGGTCGCGCTGCAGGCGCCGGGCGGGCGCGGCGGGGTCACGGCCGGGGTGGGGGGGTGGGGGGGCCACGGAGAAAGCGGGGCGCGCGGACGAGCCCGGCGCGGCGCCCCGGCCGCCTGTCCCTCCGCCCGCCGCCGGGCGGGAGCGCGCTGAGCCGGGCGCCATGTCCGGGGCCGGGTAGCCCGCCGCCCGCCGCCCGCCGCCCGCCTCCGAGCCGCCCGCCCGCGGGCCGGGCGCCGCGGAGCCGCGGGCCGGCAGGTAGGGCCGGGCGGGCGGCGGGCGAGGAAGGGGCGCGGGCGGGGCCGTCGGGCTAGCCGGCGGCGCAGCTGGTTCCGCTTCCTCCGCCGCGGGGAAGTGAAAGCGCGGGGAGCCGGCCGGCCGGGGGCGGGCGCGCAGGTGCGCGGAGGGCGCCCCCCGCCCGCAGGCCTCCCGGGCCCCTACCCCGTCTGCTGCCGCGGCTCCCGTCCGCTGGGCGGGGGCCCGGGGCGAGGGGCGCGCCCGGGGCCCCGGCCCCGGGTGGGGGCAGGGGGAGGCGGAGGAGGGCCGCGCGGCTCCCGCGCCCACGGCTGCGCGGCCGGCCCGGCGGTCCCCCCGCCGCACGCCCCGGGGCGACTTCCGCCCGCGCAGCTTCCCCTCCGGGGTTTCGGGAAGTCCCCTCCCTTCCCCTCCCGAGCGCCCCATGCCTCCGGCCCTGTGCTGCAACCACGCACCGAGCTGCTCCCCAGCTTTGCGCCCCCGGGCTCTGGGGACCCCCGGGGCCCCCGCTCTGGGGTTGGGCCATGGCGGCAGGTGAGAACACAGCTAGCGGAGGCCCGTGGGGCGCCCGGCTCCCTCCCGGTGCTCCGCGAACGAGGGCAGATGGCCGGACTGCCTCCCACGGCGGCTTCGGACCTAACTTCAGGATCCTGGAGGTGGGAGGGCGCCGGGCTTTGTGTCGGGTTAGTGGACAGGGTAGGAAAAAGGACACTTGAGTCTGGTGAAAAGACACGAAAACTTGGGTGTCGTGGGCCTTCCCGAAACCTAGAGGTGCGCTCTTTAAGAACCTTGGCTGGATCGTGAGGTTCTGATGATGTCATCAGTAGAGTGGGAAGGTCAGAAACCCTTAAAACAGACTGTCAGGTTGGCATGATGTCATTGCAGGCCATTATAGAACGGACTGTGGTCCCCGCTGTCGGGAGTGAGGACGGGTGGGGCCTTTAAAGGGGATACAGGAGCGGTATGAGGTCAGAGCCGAGGTCAGCTGTGTGCGCGGGAGTGGAGCCGGGCTTGCTTGGGGGGAGGGCTGGTGCCGCCCGCGGGAGGGTCCTGCTCTCTTTACTTGCCTGGTGACGCCACAGGCGGGAGAGCTCAGGGTTGGCGGACCACCCCCGACCCTCCCCTCCCCTGGAAGGCCCGTGGAGAGGAGGGAGCAGAGGGGGGCCCCTTGGTTGTCTCCCTTGCTCCTCATCTCTCCCTCACTTGACCGTTACAGATGCAGTGAGTGAGGGGGGGGCCATGGCGGAGGAGCGGCCCCCCCGGCTGGTGGATTACTTCGTGATAGCTGGGCTTGCAGGGAACGGAGCCCCCATCCCTGAGGAGACATGGGTTCCCGAACCCAGTGGGCCCCTGCGCCCTCCCCGGCCAGCCGAGCCCATCACAGACGTGGCAGTCATTGCTAGGGCGCTGGGCGAGGAGGTGCCCCAGGGCTACACCTGCATCCAGTCCTCCGCGGGGGGCCACCCCTTGGAACTCAGTGCTGGGCTCCTGGGTGGAACTCAGCCCGTCATCTGCTACCGCAGGGGCCGCGACAAGCCCCCCCTCGTTGAGCTGGGGTGCGTGCCCCTCCTGTGTGGGCACCAGGGGAGGCGGGGACGGGGGGGGGGGCTGGGGTGAGGGCAGGAAGAGAGCAGGCTAGAGGCAGGGAGCAGGGGGAGGTGGTCGCGCTTAGTCACCACATGGAGTGGGTCCGGGGACTAGCGCAGCCGCTTGCTAGCTGGGGGATCTTGGGCTGGGCGTTGAGCCCCTCTGGAGAATGGGGCAAGAATACCTCTCCACAGGGTGGTTGAGAAGACTGAATAAGGCCATCTGTATGTGGGACTTGGCATGGAGTCAGTAAGTGGAAGCTTTTTCTCTTGGCATTTATGAATGAGCATGAGAGCCACGGAAGGCTTGAGAGGTTGTTACTGATCGAGAAGTAGAGCCGAGGGCAGAAAAGGAGGCACAGGATTCTGGAGGGCAGAGTCCTGCAAGAAGTGGGCCCCGGTGCCCGATGAGGCTGAGGGTGCAAGGCTGGTAGGTAGGACTCGTTGGGCAGATCTGGCAGGACTGGGGTCTTTCTCCTGAGCCCTTGACATCTGTGCCTGCTCTCCCTGTCCAGGGTCCTGTATGAGGGGAAGGAACGACCCAAGCCTGGCTTCCAAGTGCTGGACACGACGCCATACAGCCACTCGGCCAACCTGGCCCCTCCTGGCCCTGGGCACCCCCGCACCTACCTCACTTGCCGGCGGGCAGCAGAGGGGGCAGGGCTGCATGCCCTGGGCATCACTGACCTCTGCCTGGTGCTGCCCAGCAAGGGCGAGGGCACTCCTCATACTTACTGCCGACTGCCCCGCAACCTCAACCCCGGCATGGTGAGCAGGGCCCTGGGGCCAGACGCAGAGGCCTGCACTGTGCTGCTGTGAGGGCTGGGCATGGGGCTCAGAGGGCGCCCTAGCACCAGGGCCTCTGACGTCCAGGGCGGGCCCAGAGGGGTGACTCTAGTCTTGGGGGACCAGGATTATTGGAAGGTTTTTCTTTAAAGATTTTGCTTATTTATCTGAGAGAGAGAGAGAGAAAGCGAGTGAGGGGAGGAGCAGAGGGAGAGGAAAGAAAGAATCTCCAGCAGGCTCCACGCCCAGCATGGAGCCCGACATGGGGCTCGATCTCACGACCCTGAGATCATGACCTGAGCCGAAACCAAGAGATGGATGCTCAACCGACTGAGCCACCCAGGTGCCCCGGGATTATTGGGAGTTTTATTTATTTATTTATTTGTTTATTTATTTAAAGATTTTATTTATTTGAGAGAGAGAACACGAGAGGGGGGAGGGTCAGAGGGAGAAGCAGACCCCCTGCTGAGCAGGGAGCCCGATGCGGGGCTCGATCCCGGGACTCCAGGATCATGACCTGAGCCGAAGGCAGTCGCTTAACCAACTGAGCCACCCAGGCGCCCCGATTGGGAGTTTTAAAGACAAAAGACCACTAGGATGCCTAGGTGGGCTCCGTCAATTAAGTATCTGACTCTCAATCTCAGGGTCGTGAGTCCCAGCCCTGCATTTTGGGGCTCCACACTGGGCTTGGAGCCTACTTAAAAAAACTTAACTTAATTAAAGACAAAAAATCGCTAAGGGGTGGAAGAGGAAATGGAGCCTGGACGTCTTTGTTAGCTATGTGTCTGTCTCTTGTCGTTCCTGGGACAGTGGGGCCCAGCAGTATTCCTGTGCTACAAGGTGGGCCTGGCGAAGGCCAACACGCTGGTATACGAGGCAGGTGAGTCGCCCCTCTGTCCCTCCAAGCTCTTGGTCCTTCACGTCCCCTTGTCCTGGTGCCTCTTGGCTGGTAGCATCAGTGTGCCCAGAACGCACTTCGCCTTTGCCACTGGGCCCTTCTCTGGCATCTCCCGGATCCTTCCACTGGAGTCTGATCGGCCCTCCTTCTTCTGGTCCCCCCACTCTGCCGGGGGTGCAGAGCTGCTGGGCCGCTACCCAGAGGAGGACAACGAGGCGTTCCCACTGCCCGAGTCCGTGCCTGTCTTCTGCCTGCCCATGGGAGCCACTGTGGAGTGCTGGCCCGCCCAGACCAAGTACCCCGTGCCTGTCTTCTCCACCTTTGTGCTCACGGGCGCAGCTGGTGACAAGGTGGGTGTGGGGAGTGTGCGGAGGGGTCCGGGCTGTGCCGAGCCCGCCTGACGGCATCTCCTCCCGCCCCGCCCCCCGCCCCAGGTGTACGGTGCCGCCCTGCAGTTCTACGAGGCTTTCCCGAGGGCCCGGCTGTCCGAGCGGCAAGCGCGGGCCCTGGGCCTCCTGAGCGCTGTGGAGCGGGGCCGGGCGCTGGGGGGCCGGGCCGTGCGCAGCCGCCGAGCCATCGCTGTGCTGTCGCGCTGGCCTGCCTTCCCCGCCTTCCGCGCCTTCCTCACCTTCCTGTACCGCTACTCCGTCTCGGGCCCCCACCGCCTGCCCTTGGAAGCGTGAGCATGGCGGCCTGGGCCCTGGGAGGGGGTGGCGAGCGAGGGGAGGGGAGCCCGGGAGAGGTGGGAGAGGGGAGGGTGGAGCTGGGGCTGGTGTGCAGCGTGTGCCCGGGGCGGACGCCCTGCCTGAGGGTGAGCGGGGCCTGTGCTCTGAGTGCATGGGTGAAGGAGGAGGGCGGAGGACGGGGAGGACGGGGAGGGGTGGTCTGGGGAGTCTGCCGCTGACCGGTATCCCTCTCTTCCCCAGGCACATCTCCCACTTCATTCACAACGTCCCCTTCCCTTCCCCACAGAGACCCCGCATCCTGGTGCAGGTGAGAGCCAGGCCCAGCGTGGGGCTGGCTGGGGGGAGGGGGTCGGCAGGGGCCGCCCCCATTCTGACCTATGGCTCTTCTGCCCCCCAGATGTCTCCGTATGACAACCTGCTCCTCTGCCAGCCCGTGTCCTCACCCCTGCCGCTCAGGTATGTGCCCAGGTTGGGGGGGGGGCTGTGACGACCGTGGACCTGGTAGGTGCCGGGCAGGTGGGCACGGCTGCTGAGGTTGGCGCCGGCCAGGCCCTGGCGGCGTCTGCGCCATGTCTGGGGAGGGGTCTCCGGGGCATCCCGGCGACCCCCCCCCCCGCACTTCTGCAGCGGTGCCAGCTTCCTGCAGCTCCTGCAGAGCCTGGGCCCCGAGCTGGCCATCACGCTGCTGCTGGCTGTGCTCACCGAGCACAAGCTCCTGGTCCATTCGCTGCGGCCAGACCTGCTCACCAGCGTCTGTGAGGCGCTCGTCTCAGTGAGTGCCGCCCTGCCCGGCCTCCTTCCCCAGAAGGTTCTCACTGGTGCCTCCACCCCTGCCCAGACTCCACTTCTTTTTCCTTCCGGGTTCCTCAGCCTCACCCAGGGGTGTCAGGGGCTGTTCTCCGGATGCCACCTCCAGCAGCTTCCGTCAACAGGCACCCCTCCCACCCCCGGCCAATGCCCCCTCCCCCTCCTGACCCCCTCTGCTGCTCCAGCCCCCTGCTCACTGGTCCCCACTCCCTGGTGCTCCAGATGATCTTCCCGCTGCATTGGCAGTGTCCCTACATCCCGCTCTGCCCACTGGTGCTGGCAGACGTGTTGAGCGCCCCCGTGCCCTTCATCGTGGGGATCCACTCCAGCTACTTCGATCTGCACGACCCACCTGCTGATGTCATCTGCGTCGATCTTGACACCAACACGCTCTTCCAGTAAGAGGGCTGGGCATCCCTCGGGGCTGGTGTGCAGTGGGGGAGGCCGGCGAGGAGCCCCACTGCCCTTTCTTCCCTCTGCGCATCTCACAGGACCGAGGAAAAGAAGCCCCTCTCCCCTCGGACCCTGCCCCGCAGACCCTACAAGGTTCTGCTGGCTACGCTGACAAACTTGTATCAGCAGCTGGATCAGAGTGAGAGCCCCGGGCAGGGGTGGAGGCTGGAAACTGCCACTGATGTTAAGCCTCCAAGTAGGGAGGCCTGTGGAGAGCTAAACCTTCCTTGAGGAGGCTAGAGGTGTTGGGATTTCGTTTCCACGAGAGCGCGGGCCTACCGCGTTAATATTCCTATGTGTGTTGCAGGGGTGGGGGGCGAACAGGTCACTGGGGAGGCTTGAAACTGTTACCCACTGCTAATATCGTGGTCAGTATTGGCGCAAGGGGTGCGTGAGGAGCAGGGCTGCGGCCGGCCCTGACCCCGGCTGCCCTGGTCCCCAGCATACACCGGGCCCGAGGAGGAGGCGTCCTTGGAGTTCCTGCTGACGGACTACGAGGCCGTGTGCGGCCGCCGGGCGCGGCTGGAGCGCGAAGTCCAGGGAGCCTTTCTCCGCTTCATGGCCTGTCTGCTCAAGGGCTACCGGGACTTCCTGCGCCCGCTCACCCAGGCCCCCTCGGAGGGGGCTCGAGATGTCGACAACCTCTTCTTCCTGCAGGGTAGGGAGGGCCTGTGCCCGCGGCGTGGGGGGCGGGCGGGGCGGGGGGGGTGGGCGCCGCTCCCCTGCTTGTTCCTTCGCTGGGCAAATGGTTGTTGGAGGCACTGGCCGCCCCAGCGTTGGCCCTGCCCTCTGGGGGCCTAGCACTTGGGGCGAAGCGCCCCATGGGCCAGGCTCTCCCCGGGCCCTGGCCTCGGGGACCCCCAGTCTGAGGCTGTGGGTGCAGACGGACAGAAGGGAGGGCCCCATGGGACTGGTGCTCAGCGGCCGCAGTCGTCCTGCCAGAGGGACCCAAGAGAGGCCGAGCGGGTTGGTTGCTGACATCGCCCCCCCCCCCCCCCCCGCGCCCCACTCTCACCCCCAGGCTTCCTCAAATCCCGGGAGCGCTCCAGCCACAAGCTATACTGCCAGGTCCTGCGCACACAGATGTTCTCGCAGTTCATCGAGGAGTGCTCCTTCGGCTCTGCGCGGCATGCCGCCCTTGAGTTCTTCGACTCTTGTGTCGACAAGGTATCGGGCGCTGTCCCCTCCCCGTGCCCGCTGTCGCTGCCGCGAGCACTGGACCCCTCGTCCGTGCCGGGGATGCCAGCCCTGCAGCTACCCAGCGCACGTGCAGCTGCCCACGGCGGGCTTCCCGTACATACTGCCCTCCCATTGTGGACGCTGTCCCCCGGCTCTGTCTCCAGGGCCCCGGTGAAGCCCGGGCGCACGTGCTCCCTCCCTGCTGCTGTGCCTCCCGGGAAGATGCCATCTCCCGGGCTCCCGGAGGTGGCGCCTGCTGGGCCCGCTGTCTTGACGCTCTCTTACCTCCCTGCTGCAGGTGCACCCGGAGCAGGAGAAGCCTGAGCCCACACCCTTGGTGGAGCTGGAGGACCTGTCGGGGAGTGAGCTCACCGTCTTCATCACACCCCCCGAGGAGCCTCCAGTGCCAGAGGGCAGTGAATCCGCCCCCCAGTACTGGTGAGGGCCTCTTGTTCCAGGCCCCGTGGCTAGCCGAGCCTTGGCTGCTCCTAATACTGCCTCTTCCCGCCCCTCCAGCTACGATGGGTTCCCAGAGCTGCGGGCTGAGCTGTTTGAGTCCCCACGGGAGCAGCCCGGGGCGCTGCCTGTGCCAGGCCCATCCCGGAGCGCCCCCAGCAGCCCTGCCCCTCGCCGTACCAAACAGGTAACCTGGACGTGGGCCCCACAAGGGCATCTGACTCAGGCCATTTCCTCATCTGTGAAGTGGGTATGATCGTACCTACGCCTTTAGCAGGTTTCAGTGTGCCTGGCCCATAAAAAGCACGTCAGACATTAGCTGTTGGTGCTGTCCTCACCATCATCACCTTCGTCTTCTGAGCACTCCGGGAAGCCAGGGGCTCGGTGCCTCTTCCAGGGCACCTGTCCATGCTCGGGAGCTGGGCATCCCTGCCTGGGGCTCTGGGGCTGAACCCTGTGCGCAGAATCCCTCCTGCCTCCTCAGAGCACAGGCCCTTCCTTAGGGGGGAAGGCCCCGCGTCTCCCACACCATTTGGAGACCGGCCTTGGCCTGGCACCGTCCTCACGCAGGTGTCTCCTGCCCCATCCAGGAGATGAAGGTTGCACAGCGGATGGCGCAGAAGTCCGCAGCCGTGCCTGAGCTGTGGGCCCGGTGCCTGCTGGGGCACTGTTACGGGCTGTGGTTCCTGTGCCTGCCCGCCTACGTGCGCTCGGCGCCGTCCCGGGTGCAGGCGCTGCACACAGCCTACCACGTGCTGCGCCAGATGGAGAGCCGCAAGGTGGTGCTGCCCGATGAGGTGGGCAGCCGCGCCCGGCCCCAGGGAGGCCTCTGCAGCTGGGGGCGGGGGGGAGCTGGCGGGGAGCTGGGCAGGGGCTCGTAGTGTTCACTGAATATGTTCGGGGACAGCGGTGGAGCCTGGAGGGTGTGGGGCAGCGGGAAGGGCAGGTGGCCGTGCTCTGCGGTGGCCCCAGGAACTGCCCGGGACCAGTCAAGTCTGTGGGAACCGGGGGAGACGGAGACCTGGGGCTCGGGGTGGGGAGCAGGCCCCTCACCCTGTGCCTCTCCTGGCCCAGGTATGTTACCGGGTACTGATGCAACTATGCTCCCATTATGGGCAGCCTGTGCTGTCCGTGCGGGTCATGCTGGAGATGAGGCGGGCGGGCGTCGTGCCCAACACCATCACTTACGGCTATTACAACAAGGTACCGGATCTGGTTGGGTGGGACGGCAGCCAGTGCCAGGGGTGCGGAGGGGGAGGATGCCCCCCCGAGACTGGCCCTGGACAGTGCAACCAGACGCACCCCCCCCCCGACACTGGCCCTGGACAGTGCAACCAGGCCCTGCAATCACCGTCAGCCACTGGACTGTCCAAGCGCCTTAGCGCCCACACTGCGTTCCCTCCTGCGTGGTGGCTTACTCACTCGCCAGGGCCCCGACGGGGAGTCCTACCCCCTCCCAGCGGTAGCCGTGGTGGTAGCCAGTGTGCCAGGCACTGTTCCAGGCACCTCACGCGTGTTTTATCATTTCATCTTTTCTGCAGGCCTCCCCCCTTTACAGGGGAGGGGGTGGGGTTCCAGAGCGCTGCTGACTTGTCCAGGGCCCCACAGGGAGGAAATCAGGGAGTCAGGGCATGAACACAGGCATAATAATGTTTTCTGCATTCGGGTCCTTAACCAGAACACTAAACTGGTTTTTACATCAGGAAACTGATGACCAAAAAAGTGAAAAGATTTCTTCAAAGCCATATGCTTGCTAAGTAGCAGAGTCTGGATACAAAGTATCTACACGGCTTCTGGCTTCCTCCAGATCCCTCCAGGTGGCCGCTGCCACCTGCCTCGTGGGTTCTCGCGCCTGCCGAGTCATCGGCAGGACGGACCGAGGCAGGATGTCTGCAGGGGAAGGTGGACCCTGGGTCCCTGGCGTCCCTGGAACAGGCAGCGGTCATCAGGCTGGAGTCAGGGCGTGGCAGTAGGCCATCTTGATGGGCACTGTGCTTGGCAGGCCGTGCTGGAAAGCAAGTGGCTGTCCGGTACACCGGGTGGGCGCCTGCGCTGGGCCAAGCTCCGGAACGTTGTCCTGGGGGCTGCTCAGTTCCGCCAGCCCTTGAGGGAACGGCGGCGGCGGCGGCAGCAGGCGGCAGTGCAAGAGGCGGGCAGCGGCCAGACAGGTGGGTAGGGCCTGTGACGGGCTGGGGGCCGAGCAGCCAGGCTCCGGCGGGGAGAGGCACGGAGAGCTGGGGCTGGCCTCGTGGTTGGCCTCGGGTGTTCTGGGGACGGGGACGCTGCAGTTGGCCGATGACGCAGGAGAGGACGTTCTGCCTGGGAAGAGCCCTACAACCCCGCGTCCTCGCAGGGGGCTGTGTTTTGGACGAGGGGCCGGGTTTCTACCTGGCTGCCTTCAGCCTCCAACCGGTTTTTCGCAGAGCCCTGTCTGGAGCGTCGCTCCCCTACGCGCCCACTTCAGCGCCAGACTACCTGGGCCGGTCGAAGCTTCCGGGACCCAGCTTCACCCACGGGGCGCCTGGTGAAAAGCGGCAGTCTGGGCAGTGCCCGCGGGGCACAACCCACCGTGGAGACTGGCGTGGCCCACAGTGAGTGTCCGTCCGAGCCATCTCCCCAGTCGGCCCTCCTCCCCGCTTGCCAGGGAGAGAGGAGGAGAGCAGAGCCCAGGCTGGAAGGGCCCTGTGGCGCAGGGGGGGTGCTGTGGAAGCTGGGGGACCTCGCCCGGGTCGCTGTCACGGGGGGGGTGCTGTGGAAGCTGGGGGACCTCGCCCGGGTCGCTGTCACGGGGTGGGGTGCTGTGGAAGCTGGGGGACCTCGCCCGGGTCGCTGTCACGGGGTGGGGTGCTGTGGAAGCTGGGGACCTCGCCCGGGTCGCTGTCACGGGGGGGTGCTGTGGAAGCTGGGGCACCTCGCCCGGGTCGCTGTCACGGGGTGGGGTGCTGTGGAAGCTGGGGGACCTCGCCCGGGTCGCTGTCACGGGGGGGGTGCTGTGGAAGCTGGGGGACCTCGCCCGGGTCGCTGTCACGGGGTGGGGTGCTGTGGAAGCTGGGGGACCTCGCCCGGGTCGCTGTCACGGGGGGGTGCTGTGGAAGCTGGGGCACCTCGCCCGGGTCGCTGTCACGGCAGGGGGGTGCCACCGCGGGAGTCTGTGTGGTGGGCGGTTGTGTTTCCCTGGCTCTTGGAGGGCGGGTGAGGCTTCCTCTTCTCTGATTCTTCTCTGCCCTGCAGTGATAGAAGCCTTAGGGGTGCTGGAGCCCCGGGACTCACCTCTACCCTGGCGCGACGGGAGCCTCTCAGACCTGAGCCTGACCGGCGAGGAGCCGGCCCCCGGAGGCAGCCCAGAGGATTCGGGCTCAGCCCTGAGTGCCCAGTCCACTGAGACCCTGGAAGGGCCAAGTGGGCGGGCACCCAAGGCGGGCGGGCGCCAGGAGGAGGCCAGCACCCCCAGACGAGGGCTGGGTGCCCGCCTGCAACAACTGCTCACTCCTTCCCGCCGCCCTCCTGCCTCCCGCGTTGCCCCACCTGAGCTGCCCCCTGACCTGCCTCCCCCTGCTCGCCGTAGCCCAATGGACAGCCTCCTGCGCCCCCGGGAGCGGCCTGGATCCACTGCCTCTGAGGTAGCCAGGGAGGGGACGGTCCATTCGCCTTAGCCCCCGGAGGCCCTAGGAGAGGGCCCGGAGAAGGGCCGGCTGATGGCGCTTTCTCCTGTGATGGCAGAGCTCAGCCTCTCTGGGCAGTGAGTGGGACCTCTCCGAGTCTTCCGTCAGCAGCCTGAGCCTGCGCCGCTCCTCAGAGCGCCTCAGTGACACCCCCGGGTCCTCGCAGCCGCCTTCCCTGGAAGTGAGGAGAACCCCTCCCACGCAGACATGCTTGAACGCACGCGTGCAGGCTCCCCGCCTTTCCCTGTCGAAGACGGGCTGGGGACGGTGGAAGGAGCCCGGGCTCCTGAGCCCGGGGGGGCGTCTTCTCGCCCGCAGATCCTGCTCTCCAGCTGCTCCTTATGCCATGCCTGTGACTCGCTGGTGTACGACGAGGAGATCATGGCCGGCTGGGCGCCCGATGACTCCAACCTCAACACCGTCTGCCCCTTCTGCGCTTGCCCCTTTGTGCCCCTGCTCAGTGTCCAGACCCTTGATTCCCGACCCAGGTGCCCCAAGCAGGGCGAGTGCTACGAGTGGGACAGGGAGGCGGAGGGTCAAGGGCTGACCCCCGATCTCCCCCTACAGTGCCCCCAGCCCCCAGCGTGCCCCTGCTGGTGCCAGTAACAGCAAAGATGCTCCCATCCCTGGGGGCCCAGGCCCTGTGCTCAGTGACCGCAGGCTCTGCCTTGCCCTGGATGAGCCCCAGCTCTGCAATGGGCACATGGGGGTAAGGGCTGGGCCAAGGGGGCACAAGGAATGGGTGTCTGTGTGTGTTGCCCAGTGGTGGGGCGTGACGGGCATTGAGGGCACGGGGCATCTCAGAAGCTGCCGAATGTGATGGCTCAGTGGGAAGCAGGGCTCCGAGGCTGGGGCCGGATCTGCCCTGTACCGCCCTCCTCCCTAAACTTTGTGCCTGACAGGCTGCCTCCCGGCGGGTTGAAGGTGGGGCCTGGGCGTACCTGAGCCCCCTGGTGCTGCGTAAGGAGCTGGAGTCGCTGGTGGAAAACGAGGGCAGTGAGGTGCTGGCATTGCCTGAGCTGCCTGCTGCCCACCCCATCATCTTCTGGAACCTTCTGTGGTATTTCCAGCGGCTGCGCCTGCCCAGTATTCTGCCATGCCTGGTGCTGGCCTCCTGTGATGGGCCCCCGCCCCCCCAGGTCAGTGCCCTCCTGTGGCCCCTGCACTGGGTGTTCGCCACCTCACCTCTGGGTCTGTCCCCTCAGGCCCCGTAGAGTAGAGCGAGCACAGGCCTGGGAGTCAGTTGCACCTGGTCCGACCCCTGGCCTTTTCACTTCACGCCCGAGCCTCCGTTTTTCTCATCTGTAAAGCAGCCTAAGTGCCCAGCGCCCAGGGTTGTTAAACGCCTGTGTAGGGCTTGGTACACAATCACCACGGCGACTCCTTGACATCTATTACTCGACCAACATCTATTGGACACCTTTCGGGGTCTGGGCAGTTTTTAGGCATGAGGAGTGCAGCAGCTCACAGAACAAAGTGGGTGCTCTCAGAGAGCTTGCACTCATGGGGATGAGGCTTTCTTTCCCTCTCCCCTTTGGCTATATCCCACAACGTCCCTCTGTTTCTTGGAGCTTCGCTGGTCCGTTTCCAGCCCTCTGCCTGCCGTCCCATGAGTCTGCCTCCTTTATCTTGGCTCCTTGCAGGCCCCACCTCCTTGGCTGACGCCTGACCCAGCATCCGTGCAGGTGCGGCTGCTGTGGGACGTCCTGACCCCCGATCCCAGTAGCTGCCCACCTCTCTACGTGCTCTGGAGGGTCCACAGTGAGTCTGGTGTTTGGCCTAGGCTGGGAAGGGGTGGGTCCCATGCCCAGAGGGCTCAGTGACCCTGGCCGCCTTCCTCTCTTTCACCCAGGCCAGATCCCGCAGCGGGTGGTATGGCCAGGCCCCATACCCGCACCCCTCAACCTGGAGCTGCTGGAGGCCGTGTTGCGCCATGTGGGTCTCAGTGAGGTGCACAAGGCTGTAGGGCTCCTGCTGGAAACTTTAGGGCCGCCTCCCACTGGCCTGCACTTGCAGAGGTATGGTGCTCCCATCTGGGAGGTCCCTGGCCTGTCCCCGGCCCCATACCCCCTTTCTCTCAGTCCACCCTCTGCCCCCACTGCAGGGGCATCTATCGTGAGATCCTATTCCTGACGATGGCTGCTCTAGGCAAGGACCGTGTGGACATAGGTAAGGGAGCGGGCAGGGGCCAAGGAGTGGAAGTATCTGGGGCCAGGGGTCAGTGGGGAGGGGGGGGGGGGTGTCGAATTGTAGTCTGTTGACATACGTCCACCCTCTTCCCTAGTGGCCTTCGACAAGAAATACAAGTCCGCCTTTAACAAGCTGGCCAGCAGCATGGGCAAGGAGGAGCTGAGGCAGCGACGGGCACAGATGCCCACCCCAAAGGCCATTGATTGCCGGAAGTGTTTCGGAGCACCTCTGGAATGCTAGGGACCCTTAAGCTTTCCTCTCCAGCCTGGGGTGGGGAGGTTGAGCGAGAGTGGATTCTAGAGCTACCCTGCCTTCCTACTCCTTTCACAGAGGAGTTGGGAACAGGCTGGGAAGCAGGCCCAGCCGTAGGCTCCAGATGTGGGCAGCAAGAGGGACCCACTGCTAACAAAAGTCACAATCCCCCTACCTCCGACCTGCCCGGTATGTTCACGCTGATGTTGTACGAGGCCTGGCAGGAGTTGGCACAGCTCTGTTCCTCCCCAGACTATACCAGGAACTCTCCTCCAGGGTACCCACAGATCTGCTCTGCCCTGGTCATTTTCCAAGTTTTTGTTTTAAAAAACAACTGGAAAGATACAGAGCTACTGAGCCTTTGCCCTGAATGGGAGGGAGGGATATCATTCCCCGCCAGGGATGGTCCTTCTTCCCTGGAACTGCTGAAGCAACCCAAAGCCCTCCATCATATCTTTCTACTTTAGCGTTTGTATTTTAAGTTATTTATTTTCGAGCCACAGCCCCCTTGCTCATGAGGTTCCTAGGGATGATGAGAAAGAGAAGGGAAATGGGGCACCATGGTTCAGTGGTTTGTAGCTCCTGGAAAGTCAGGAGGGAGCTGGAGGAGCCCCACGCTCCCCTCAGGAAGAACCGGGGCCCCGTCCAGTCCTAATCCTTCCCATTTCCTCCACTACGGGGAATGCTTCACCCACCCAGGGCCCTGACTGCGCAGTAAGGATTGTTCCTTGCAAAGTTTTGTTGGATGTAAATACAGTAAAAGCTGCTTCTGTCTTTTTCCTTCTGTCTCCTGCTCCCTGGATCTGGAATAATGGCAGGGGGTACCTCTCTCTGTCCCCTGGCTGCACATCCTCCTTTCCACCTTTCCATCCCTCGCAGCCTCAGGCACGCTTTCCCTGACCGGGTCTGGTACTGGTCCCTTGGGGCTCAGGGAGTTCTCGGGGCAGGAGAGGGGTGACTCTGGTGCTGGCTCTGGTGGTGCCAGTCTGTGTGGCACTTCCGGCCCTCCCACACAATCACCCCCTTGTCCCTCATTTGTACCCCACACAAAGGCTCCATTCTCCGGGGGCCTTGAGCTCATCTCTGCCTTCTTTCCTCCCCAGCTTTCGCCTCCCGGCTTCTCCAGTACCACCACAGAGAGGACAGCCCTCTCCCTAGTAGTTGGTGTTGGCAGCTCTCGAGCATCCTGGGAGCCCTGGCGGCCATCCTAGGCCCCCTCAGTTGCTCTAGCTGCAGGCAGTGCTCTTCCAACCAGGCTCTCAGCCTGGGGACAGGACCAGGAAGATAGGGCCAAGGATTAAGGAGCTCACTGAATGTGGGCAACAGGGAGACAGGCCCACTCAGAATTCTCCCTTTCCTGTATAATGAAATAAACACAGGAAGAAAGCTGCAAAACCAATCACCAAAGGGAATTAGCCAGCAAAAGGAGGGCAGAAGTGTCATTGGGGGGAATAACTTATATGCGGCTTTAGTGCGAATTCTCGGTGGGTGGAGAATAGTGGATGAAGCAAGAAGTAGTACTTCTGAATTCTGGAACGTCAAGCCACAGGACCGACCCTTCCCCATCCTGCGCTGAGTATGGCAGATGCTTTTCCTGTGTCCTAGAAGAGCTGCACAGGAGGGAAGCTGGGGCTTAGGAAATATCCTCTGTCCTGCCTGGGACTAGGAGGCTCCTTCTTCAGAGGGGAAGTCCTCACATCAGCCCAGGTTCTGATCGGACCTCACTCCCCAGAATCAACCTCTCCCCATCTCTGCAAGGGAGCAACTGCCTCCCTGACATCACAAGCGTATAGTATGCCCAGCAGAGAGCTGAACTGCTGGAATTATAGAGAGAATTTTAGGGCTCAGTCCCTACTTTAACAGAGCATACAATCTTAATGGTCTAGAGCGCCCCCTGATTCAGACAATAACGATAATCTTCCTTACCTCCAGCGTGTACTTCTCACCTTTGGGCCTCCTTGTGGAGACCTACAGTCAGATGGACAGGACTACAGAGTTCTTTAACCACAAGAATATCTGGAAATTCCAATAGCAAAGTACTCACTAGGGCATCTGACATCTCTGTCCTGTGGCCTAGGGAGCTGGATGAGGGAGGACATGCCTCATCCTGGCCCAGTTTCTCTTCCCAGACTTCAGAGTGTATACAGGCTTGGGTATGACAAAATTCTAATTAAATCTTGTCTCTGCCACTTACTAATTTTATTTTATCGGCCAAAATACTTAACTCCTGTGCCTCAGTTTTTCCTTGTGTGCAAACTGAGGAGATGGTTTATCAAGATGAATTATGCGATCCACATCAAGTGCTAAGCACACTCCATCAATGCTAGCTTCAAAAAGAAAACAAACAAGCAGGTAGTCTGCAGAGGGAATCGTCAGGTCCACTAAGACAGTGGCCTCACACTTGTCTTCCCTGGAGTTTGATCACTCCAGATTGAAAGTCCCCTCCACGGTCTGACTTTAATTCTGTTGAAAGGTATTTTCTCAGGCTTCACTAGTATCTTCGTCAGGCTGGCATCTTTAACCACCACGCTTCCCCTTCTCCTCCCAGCCCTTGAAGAACGGCTCGTCAGGCAGCAGAGAACGCACTGGAGTGATACTGGGCAAAGCAGCAGGTTAGGGAAAGAGAGCAGTGATTTTTCTGTCCCAATTACTGCTATGTCCCCAGCACATAGAGGGGTGTCTGGTAACACGATGGGCCCTCTGTCTTGTGTGTTAAATAAATGAGTCAGTGAAAGCATTAACATGAGAAATGATTTTCCGTGCAGGCAAGGCAGGTACAAGTCGAATACCAACGGAAGCTGAATTTAGGACTGAGGGAGTGAAACGGTTGCAAAAGCGCGGAAAACTCATGACAGTTACTGTCATGCCTCTTGAGTGCTTACTGTGTCCTTGGCACTGTCCTCAACATTTTAAATGTACTATCTTATAATCCTCACAATTCCCTCTGAGCTGGGCACTCTTCTCCATCATTCCCGCTTTACAGATAAGGGGACCGGGGCACAGAGAACAGAGGTTGGGTCACTCGCACCCAAATCATGCAGCCGGTAAGCGGTAGCGCCGGGGTCCAAGCCCAGGCAGGCTGCCTCCAGAGACCGCGTTCTTCCCGCGGACACTGCAAGAACCAAACAAGGCTTCCACCCGCTTACGGGGACATGGGGCCGGCCGTGTGTGTGTTCAGGGCGCACCTGTCTTCACGTGGCCCCTCCGCCCGCCGCCCTGCACGGCGCGACCCGCACAGGATCCGCGCACGCCGTAGCGCTTCTGGAGCCCGGCAGTTCTGGGTTCAAAGCGCCGCTTTCTCACTAATGCGCCGTCTGACCTTTGCAAGTTACTCAACGTTTCTGAGCCTGCGTCGTGATCTAGCGGGTTCGGAGTTCAGCGGTGCCACTCATCGTGGGCAACTCCGGGCACGTCGTGAGGTCCGCACCACGGCGCGGCCGGGTCCGCCGCTAGCGCCGGCCCCTCCCTGACACGCCGGCTCTGCGGGGCCGGGTCCCCGCCGCCGGCGCTGGGCTCGGCCGCACCCCGCTCCGCGCGCCCCGCCAGACCCCGACGCCGCCGCCCCGGCCGGGCCGCCGCAGGGCCGCGCGGGGCCCCACGCAGACCAGGAAGCCCGGGGCCTGCGGCGGACGCGGGCAGGCCACGCCCCGCGCAGACCGCGAGGCCCGAGCGCCTACGGCCACTGCCGTCGTCAAATTCCGGGATTCTGTCGCGACGAGCCACCACCCAACGCAGAGCCCAGTGCCGCTCGCCAGCCTCCATCTTTGGAGTCGGAAGAATGAGAGCGGGCCGAGAGGGAATCCCAGTTTGGGGATACTGGGGTACGGCGGCTGCCTGGGGACCAAAACGTCTCTAAGGTAAAGTTGCAGCCCGAAGCGATTTTTTGACCCCCGACACTTAATGGGCTGCTGAAGACCCGGATGTGTCTGGGACTGGCCGAGGTACCCATTAACGCGCCCCCGCTAGACCATCCCCCTCCTCCGCTTAGGGTTGGGTACTATGTACGCCAATCATCACTTCTCCAGCCACTCACTCTTCAAGGGTGGGGTGTAGTCCCGGCATCCCGCCTCCTATTGGTGTGGCCGAGAAGAAGAGGGCGGGGAGGCCGGCTGAGGGCGCCCAATGGGCGTCGTGGCGTGTGGGGAAGGCGGAGCCGAGGCGCTTGGCAGCTGCCCAATCAGCGTCCTTGTTTGTGTGGTGCCGCCGCCGGTGCAGCCGCCGCCGCCGCCGCCGCTGCCCCCCGTCTGTACCGCAGTGTCTGCTCCGCCCGCCCGCCCCGGCCCGGCCCGCCCCCCTCCCCCACCCCCGCCCCCGGTCCCGTCGGCGGGGCCCGGAACCCACTGTGCCGTCGCCTCCCTTTTTCGACGCCTCCGCCGCCGCCTGAGGAGGCGAGCTCGCCGGGAGTTACACCGCCACCGCCAGGTGAGGAGCTTTGGCCTAGGCCCGCCTGGCCGCCCGCCCGCCCGGCCGCCCGCCCGGGGGCGGCGAGCAGCGAGGACGGGAGGGAGCCGGGAGGAGGCGGCGGTGGCGGAGGTGGGGGAAGGGAAAGGTGGAGGGCGGGGGAGGGGAAGCGCCCGCGAGCCGACGCCCGCCCGCGCGCCCCCGCCTCGCGTCCCCCTCCCCCGCCCGGCCCCGCGCGCCCCCGCCTCGCGCTCCCCTCACCTCGTCCCCTCCCCCGCCCCGCGCGCGCGCGCCCCGGCCTTTCCCTTCGGCCTCGCGCGCCCCCGCCTCGCGTCCCTCCGTTGCTTCTGCTTTGACTCCTTCTCGCCTCCCGCGCGCCCCGTTTCCCCCGCCGTCCCCGCTTCCACTCCCTGCCTCCCGCCCGCCATGCTCCCCTCGGCTCCTCTCTAGCGCCCCCCCGGCTCTCCGCCCCCGGGGTGCCCTCGCGGATGTGGGGGCCGCTCCCCGCGCGCGGTCCGCGGTCCGCCGGCCGCCGGGACCCGCGGGGGGCCCTTCGGGCGCCGGGAGCGCGGGGGAATTCTCTTTATTGGGAAGGGATCGGGAGCGCAGAGCCGTGCGCCTTTATTCCGTCGGCCTGCGGTCGGAGACGGGGATGGTGTCCGCCGGGGTGGGCGCTGCTCTTCGGGCGACCCCGGCGCCCGTTTCCTCGGCGGGGCTCCTGGGGCGCCCCGGACGCGCCCCCCAGTTCAGTGCCCGGGCGTCGACGGAGCTGGGACTGGCCCTTCCGCACCGGAGCGGGGCTTAGCGTACTTGCTGCCCCTGCTCGCAGCGACGCCGAGGAGCTGGCCGGCCCTGTGGGGCCGTGCGCCGGCCCGGGACAGCTGCCCCCGGGGAGGCACGCTCGCCTCTTCGGGCTCTGCCCCCCGCAGACGCGCGATGTCGGCTCGCGGGGCTGGCGCGGAGGTGGAGGCGGCGGCGGTGGTGGGTGGCATGTGCCAGTGAGCCGAGCTGGCCGTCGGCCTTCCCTCCTGCTGTCATCCGCGGAGTCAGGTAGCCTCCCCAGAGCGAGTTTTCCCGTTTCCGATAAATGATTAATCGGAGGGCTTTTGTGTGCGTGGGAGAGAGCGGGGAGACGCTCACGGTGTTTCCGCGAAGGAAGGGAGCAGTTGCCTTCAGGCCAGACTGCAACAGACATTCGGACTAGCAGCAGCCGGGGTAAAGGCAGGTCTCGCAGAACCATGTCGAAGAGCTGACGCTTTTGAGTTTTTGGAACGTTTTTATTTATAAAAATTTAGTTTTTGGATAGGTGGTGCGTGCGTGTGATTCAAAGTGAGATCTTCCCTCTCGCTTCTCCAGTCGTCTAGCCCCACTCCCCGTTCACTGATTTCTGATTGTTTTCTGGCAGCAGCGTGTCTACATGTTGGAGATTAAGCGAACTTTTGCGTTTTCTTTGATGCACTGACCTAAACTCTTCCTTGAGGTCTGACTCCTATTTTTGGGGTCAGAGTGATCTTGCCAGAGTATTGTTCTGGAGCAGCATTTCTGTCTGTGCTTGATTGGTAAGGAGGCTACTTCTGGAGCTCCTAAAGGTGGTGCGAGGGAGGGCCTCGATGTACTTTAAAGGAAGGCCCGCATCTTTTGGAAGTAACTGCTTTTTTTGTAACTGATACTTAGTCTCTCTTTGGGGATGGACTGGGTCCAGGAGAGTCTTTCCTTGGGCTTTTTAAACAGGTAGGTTGTATGAATAATGAGTTAGTGGGAGTACTGATCTGCTAGTGCTGTCTTCCATTTTTAGAGGAATACAATTTTTTAGTCTAGAGGCAGTTGTAGTCCTCATGGTAAGGAATGGAGCAGATAAATATTCATCAGTAGGAATCAGAAGGCCAGACCTGTAGGCTGAGTGACCCAGTTTGAGAAGAGGGGAGGCTTATGGACTTTTGTCCTGCTTATTCCTTACTTAGAGAACACTTTCGATGAAGTGAGAGGAATTTGTAGCTGACAGCAGCATCCATCTTTATGACACTGGTTTGCCTCCCCTGCGTGTGATGTCTGTTAACTTCCTGTTTAGAGGCAGTCCGAAAAGGGTCAGAATAGAGGCTGCACTCAGATGCTTGTCTAGGAACGGCTTTGACCAGGTTCCCTGATCAGCCCTTCAAGTCTGAGTTCTGGCAGTAACTTTTACTGCTGTGTTTAGCATAAGGCCATGGGTGTTGGGAGGGAAGATGTGAAAAATTTTTTCTGAACCTCGTAGTCTTAAAGTATATTCAAAAGCCTGTGTGCTGCCCCCTTTCTTTCTTTCTTTCTTGGACAAATGTTTCCAATCCTCCCCACACACATACCTTTTTTTTTTTTTCCTTTCCCTGGCTTGGCCTGGCCAGACCTTCAGGTTGGATTTTGGTTACAGAACAGCAGAGTGGGGGTGGGAGGAGGGTGTCACTGTGTCAGTAATAGTATCCTGATCGAATGCTGGGACCCCTGGATTCATCCTAGCTTTCAGCAGTATGTTGTATGTAAACCAGGCCTCTTGCTTCAATTTACTGTTTCTTCCTTATCTTCCCCACCCACCGAGCTGGAGCTGCATGTGTAGGGGAACAGCAGTTGTGCTGTCCTGGTTTCTAGACTCTGGAGTATATTCCATGTCAGCCAACCCATTGGGATAAGCATGTTCACCAGCAGCCCCCCTGCACTCAGAATGCTTGTTGTTTGATTAAAACAACTGCTAGAGAAAGTGTAAGATTTGACCCTTAACTAGGACCAAGGAATTTTCTTTCCTAGACCTTTTACAGTACTTAAAGCCGTGCATCATCATGTATCAAGGCACAATAGCCAGGCATTTTCTGAATCGGTTTGGAGGGGAGGGGAGGGGAGGGGAGGGAAAAAAAAAAAAAAGACACACCCAGATTGACTATAAATCTAGCCCTGGCGTAAAGCTGTCCATTTCTTGCTCAGGAAAAGATCCAACCTATGAGACAATGCCACACAAAGTTGCAGTTCCCCTGCATTGGCTGAGCTTGGGAAAAGATACATAAGGAAGTTTGGTTTTTGTTGAAACGGTGTGCCTTTTAGGGGGAAACCTTCTATTAGCTGTATTGTTTGGTGTATCCTCAGTATCCCTGTGATACTTTCTGTAGGTACTGGTTGGGGATCTTGGTGGCTCCAGAGTCCATGAAGCAGAGAGACTCCTGTACCTGTGTAGTAATGATGAAAGCATTGAAGAATAGATCTGATTTGAAATGCTCCCTCTTCATGTTCCGTTTTTTCTTTTCAGGGATATCTGAAATATTCCTGTGTGGTTTTGAGTTCATTCAGTAGGAAAGGAGTGACCCAGGGTCATTAAAGAGCTAAGCTTGGGGCGCCTGGGTGGCTCAGTTGGTTAAGCGACTGCCTTCGGCTCAGGTCATGGTCCCAGGGTCCTGGGATCGAGTCCCGCATCGGGCTCCCTGCTCGGCGGGGAGTCTGCTTCTCCCTCTCCCCCTGCTTGTGTTTCTGCTCTCGCTGTCTCTGTCTCTGTCAAATAAATAAATAAAATCTTTAAAAAAAAAAAAAAAGAGCTAAGCTTGTCTACTTCTTAGATGGTATGTCCCTCAAAATCCTCTAATCTTTATCGTTGCCTTAAATTGGCCATTAACTGGCAAGAAACTACAGGAGTTTTGGGTTATAGTACCAAAAGCAACAGATGAATAAGAACACATTTTGTTACTTTTGAGGTATGAAACCGGTCAAATCCCAGACCTTAAAGTTATAATAACTGCAGAAACTTCTTTGACAACATATAAACTTTTGTTATTAATACTAACTAGTAAAGCATTAACAAAAATGACAATACCTCCACATTCCCGAGCCATTCTCTTTTTGCTTTTCACATCTGAATGGTATACATTTTTAAAATAATTCAGGTTACCGTTTCATGAACCTGAAAGTCATGCATTAAGCCTCCTGATCAAAGCTTTCTTGATCTTGTCTCGTTTTGGGGGAAGGTGGAATTTTTTTTTTTTTAAAGATTTTATTTATTTGAGAGAGAGAGTGAGCGAGAGCATGAGAGGGGAGAGGGTCAGAGGGAGAAACAGACTCCCCACTGAGTGGGGAGCCTGATGTGGGACTCGATCCCGGGACTCCAGGATCACCACCTGAGCTGAAGGCAGTTGTTTAACCAACTGAGCCACCCAGGCGCCCGGAAGGTGGAATTTTGAATTACCCAAAATATAGGCCAGAATGTCACTGGGATTTAGATTAGACATCAGAATTAATAAATTCCCATTATAGTTGTGAGGGATTAGAAATGTTAACCAGAGAGTTAGTGCATCTCTTCCTAGAAAATATTTACGGAGTTAGCTCTTTGAGAGCATTTAAATTCAGACTTCCTGGGTGGGAGGTTGTAGGGCTAGTAAGTGGCAAATTGGAATAGTAGAACACAGGTGTAGAGAATCTAGAAATCCTGAGTCAAATCCTAGTTTTGCCATTTATTAGCTATGATTTTGGATAAGGCTTCTAATATTTTTTCCCCATCCTACCCACCCTCGTCAGGCTCCTAATTTTTAAATTCCCATTTCTCTGAGAGTAAAAGTCTGTTCTTACAGTGGCCTGTAGGGTCTTGCATGATCTGCGCTTCCCCACCCCTTCTCTGTTGATCTCTGTCATCCTTCCTCTTGTTTACTCCATTCCAGCCACCTTGACTTGTTTCTTAAATACATCAGTCACACTCTTTATCTTAGGGCCATTGCACTAGCTATTCCCTCTGTGGGAAATAGCTAGTTTTTCCCACAGAGATAATACAAATGATTAATTTCTTTACCTTCAAGTCTTTGCTTAAGTCACCTTTTCAGTGAGATCTCTTAAAATTGTGCCTTCAACTCTCACCTCTCACTCCTGATTTTTCCATGCTCTATTTTCTTTTTTTACAGTGCTTATGACATATTTGTTACATTTATTGCTTTTTTAATTTAAATTCAATTAGCCAACTTAGAGTACATGTTTAGTTTCAGATGTAGAGTTCAGTAATTTATGAGTTGCTTATAACACCCAGTGCTCATCACATCAGGTGCCTTCTTTAATGCCCATCATCCATTTACCCCATTCCCCCACCCACCTTCCCTCCAGCAACCCTAAGTTTGTTTCCTATAGTTGAGTCTCTCATGGTTTGTCTTCCTCCCTCTCTGTTTACTTCCCATTCAGTTTTCCCTCCCTTCCCCTGTGATTCTCTGCACTGTTTCTTGAGTGAAACCATATGATAATTGTCTTTCTCTGACTTTTATTGCCTTTTTTAAAAAGTTTATTTATTTAAGTAATCTCTATACCCAGCGTGGGGCTCAAACTCATGACCCTGAGACCAAGAGTTGTATGCTCCTCCAACTGGGCCAGCCAGGCCCCCCCGCCTTTTTTTTTTTTAATGTTTATCGCTTATTGGTTCCCCTTCTATGATACAAGGTCCACAAAGGCATGGATTTATTTTGGTGTTTTAATGCCTGATACAGTACTTGATATGTAGTTAATAATAAATATTTGTTGATCAAATAAGAATAATAACTGTTTTCCTAATCTCATGGTTGTTTATAACAAAAGTAGGAAATGTGATTAACATAATATGGGATTTTAAAGTGTGAATTTTGAAGCGTCATACAAATTATGATAAAATTATTGCCTTCCCATTGAAATGGTAAATAACACTTGTTATTCAGAAAAACCTTCATGTTTTCACATAGATTATCACATCTCTCCTAAACTCCAACCTCTTGTTGCCAGTTTTCTACTGTGTGCTGGACATACCCACTTCTGTATTCCATTGGTACCTCACACTCAGCATTTTCTTTTTTTTTTTTTTAAAGATTTTATTTATTTGACAGAGAAACACAGTGAGGGAACGCAAGCAGAGGGAGGGGGAGAGGGAGAAGCAGGCCACACTCAGCATTTTCATCATCAGTTCCCCTTCTGTGATTCACTGAGTCACCTACGCCAGAAATGGGAGCACCGTTGTCAGTTCTTTTTTATCTATTACTTTCTGAATATTTCTGAACTGGTACCTCTGTTTCTATTGCTGGTCTCCTGGTTCAGGCCTACAACTCTTATTTGGGAGGTTGCCGGGGTCTCTTATAGTTCTCTTTGTTTTTAGTTCTGTTGCCTTTTAAACTCTCAATCGTATTAGCTTCAAAATGGTCTGAATAGAGATCTGATTGTTCTCTTGGCCTTTCTCAAAAGTATTCAATAGTTTCCTATCGTGGAAAGGTAAAATTTAAATTTTGCACAATATTCAGGCCCTGTAATCTTGGCTTTTGCCTTTCTATCCGGCCTTACATTTCTCCCTTACAGTTTATACATGAGCAGATACAGTTCTAGTTCCTAGATCAGCTTCCAGGTCTCATCTCAAATGCTACTTTCTGGGAAGCCTTCTCCTGACTTTCCCAGAGAGACTTAGATTTGCTTTCTTCCTTGATCTCACTCTATAAATGTTGTCTCCCGGCAATGGTCTGTAAACATCCTGAAAGATACCATGTCTTTTTACTATTGTGTCTCCAGTGCCTAGCATGGTACCTGTCATCTGAAAGATATTAAAGATACGAATATGAGAAAATGTTGCATACATTTAGAAGGTACCCCTTTTGTTATGTTTCAGGGCAGAAGAACAAGGTTGGAGTCCTTGCTCGGCCATTTATCATCTGTGTGACCTTGGCTGAGTCCTTTGAAGCCTTCAAGCCATAGTTCCCTCACCTTAGAAATGGGGATCGAGAACTGCTTTATCTCTTTCACTAGATTTCTGTGTCAGTCAAATGAGGCTGTACGTAAAGGTGCTTTATAAACTGTACAATTGTTAATTATTATGTGCTGACACAAGCTAAGCTTCCCTCACAACTCCTTTTTTCTTGTTCATATTGAAGTGAGGCCCCCCTTTTTTTTATCATTGAAGCCATAAAATACTCTTCTGCAACATGTGTTCTGTTCATAGCCATTTTCATCAGTATGTGTGATGTACTCCTGTATGTCATCTTAAATGTGGAAGATTTAAAGACTTTCCCAGTATCCCAGTGGATAAAAAAGGTTGCAAAATCCTGGAAAGTTACCCTTCTCAAGGAGTGTCTCAGTCATGAATTGTGTGATTTTTTCTCAGATTTTTAAAAAAGATTTTATTTATTTGGGAGAGAGCAAGCAAGCACAAGCTGGGGCGGGGAAAGAGGAGCAGAGGGAGAGGGAGAAGCAGGGAGCCCTATGTGGGGTTGGATCCCAGGACCCTGAGACCATGACCTGAGCCGAGGGCAGACACTTAACCCACTGAGCCACCCAGACGCCCCCTCAGATTTTTTTTTTATTGCATTTTTGCCACTTTGAGAACTTAAAAGGAATTTTTAATTTTTTTTTGAAGATTTTTTTTATTTGAGAGAGCGTGTGCACAATTAGGAGGGCCAGAGGGAGAGAGAAACCCAAGCAGACTCCATGCTGAGTGTGGAGCCCAGTGCAGGGCTTGATCTCATGATCCTGAGATCATGACCTGAGCTGAAACCAAGAGTTGGATGCTTAATTGTGCCACCAGGTGCCCCTTAAAAGGAATTTTTTAAATGTAAACTCATTTTTTGAGCACTTCCTTTGTGTAAGGCTTTGTACTATTTTAATTCTTATGGTAACTTTGTGGGGGAGACATTATGACCATTTTACAGATGAGAAAGCCCAGTTCCCAGAGATAGTGTCATTTTGCTGGAATCCAGTATGTAATAGCTCTGCCTGACCTGAAAAGTTGTGATCTTACCATTCTCCTAACATTTCTCATAGCCCTAAAAAGACAAAAACAAAAACCAACCAAACAAAAAATAGAATAGTATTAATAGGTCACAAGCAGGGGGAGCGGCGGCAGAGGGAGAGGAAGAAGCAAGCCCCCCCCCCCCCCCCCGGCAGAGCAGGGATCCGATGTGGGGCTCTATCCTAGGACCCTGGGATCATGACCTGAGCCGAAGGCAGTTGCCCAACCAACTGAGCCACCCAGGTGCCCATTAATAGGTCTTTTTTTTTAAAGATTTTATTTATTTATTTGACAGAGACAGCTGGAGAGGGAACATGAGCAGGGGGAGTGGGAGAGGGAGAAGCAGGCGGCTTCCCTCCTAGCAGGGAGCCCGATGCGGGGCTCGATCCCAGGACCCTGGGATCATGACCTGAGCCGAAGGCAGACGCTTGACGACTGAGCCACCCAGCACCCCCCATTAATAGGTCTTATGTGAAAAAAGTTATGTGGTCAAATAGTGTTTTGAAAAATTCTGGGTTAAATTAAGTTAAGGCAGATTTCTTTACGGCGTGACTTCTTAGAGCCTTGCGTGTCTAAATATACGTTGTACATTGGGAGTGGTAAAAGAATGGCTAAAGTATGCAGAGGTTCTCACGATTATTTGACCATGAAAGAGCTTCTTAAGGTATTAGTGATCTCAATGCTTTGAGATTACTGCACTTTGCTGTGTTCTGCTTTCCTCTTTGAGTTGAAAGTTTTTTAAAGGTTGTCACTCTGGAATGAGGGAATTGATTGCTTTTGTGTGCTGGTTTTCCAGAGAACTAGAATGGTGGCATTAAGCTGTTTTTTAGAAACTTCACTGGTATGGAGGCTGCCATTTCCCCCCATGAATCTTCTAAGGCAAATGGCGTAGCTCATCCAACTTGGCCCTGACTTTAAATGAATTCCCAGGAGGATAATTGAGCTGCTGCCCCCGCCATCTTTAATCCAATGTGCTAGAAGCAGGAGAGTGAGGTTGCAACTTTGTAAGTAAACAGAAACCTTGGAGCCAAGAACAAAAGCCCTTCCTTTCTCTGAAGATGTTAGTACCATACTAGGGAATCTGTAAAGCCCATCATTTCGACTGTGAGGCATGCAGAGGGATCTGGAGCTCAGAGGAGAGAAGGAGCAATACCTTTGGTTTCCAGTCCTTTGAAGGCGGTATGTTGGTCTTGAAATTAAAAACAAGGGGCGCCTGGGTGGCTCAGTCGTTAAGTGTCTGCCTTCGGCTCAGGTCATGATCCCAGGGTCCTGGGATCGAGCCCCGCCTTGGGCTCCCTGCTCCGCGGGAGGCCACCTTCTACCTCTCCTCCTCCCCCTGCTTGCGTTGCCTCTCTCGCTGTGTCTGTCAAGTAAATAAAATCTTTAAAAAACAAAACAAACATAACAAAACTTGGAGAAATTGTTTAAAGGCATAAGGGTTACCTGAATGGTGTTCACCCCTGAATTTCAAACTTTCATCGTAAAGTTTGAGCTACCAGTGAAAATATTGAAAATGTTTCCCCAATAGGATAATACTTTTTGGAGGGAGGGGCAGTTTTCTAATCATTCTTTAACATTTATATGGCTAGGTTGTTGCATTGCTATAAAAAAGATTGAAGTAATTGGTCTTGTGTATTCCTGTTGCCCTGGACAGGGTGGCTAGAAGACCCTATATTATCTTCTATGAAAATTTGATGTGAGTAGCATGCCACTCTTGCCATATCCTAGATTTTGGCTTATAATAAGTGTCCATGAATAAATTAGTATGTTACTCTGATGCTGTTCTTTTCTTATTTTATAATTCAGATAGTAAAGAATGCTCAGTTCCACAGCTGAGTGCATTATAAATGTGAAAGTTTTGGTTTTTTAATTTTTAAAATTTATTTTTATTTATTTTTTAACATTTTATTTATTTATTTGACAGAGACACAGTGAGAAAGGGAACAAACACAAGCAAGAGGAGTGGGGGAGGGAGAAGCAGGCTTCCTGCTAAGCAGGGAGCCGGATGCGATGCTGGGCAATGCGGGCTATCCCAGGACCCTGGGATCATGACCTGAGCCAAAGGCAGACGCTTAACGACTGAGCCACCCAGGTGCCCCAGTTTTGGTTTTTTTAGAGTATTTTAAATCCAGGTATTTTGTGCTAAATTAGTAGAAACTAGAATATTGGTCTCTTACTGCATTAAGATCTAATACTAAATTTTCATTAGCCTTCATTTTTAACTCTTCACTTTCTGCTTGGAGAGCTGTTTGCCATCTAAATTCTGTATAATGCATTAGTTTTGAACTAAAAGGTTTCAAGGAATGTGGGTGACTGGAGAAAGATCTTTAATAGCTATGTTTTGCAGAGGACAGAAACATCTTAAAAATAAGTGCTGCATTTTTGAAAAACCTTGAGGTTTCAAGGGGATAAGATCATTGTAGCCTAAGTAGGGGTGTAAAAATTTCTGAGATCTACTGATGTACTACAGGTCTTAATTAGGTGCGACCTGTTTGAGCTGTAGTTTTTGTTTTTTTTTAAGATTTTATTTGAGTGAGAGAGTGTGTGAGTGCAAGCGGGGAGAGGGGCAGAGGCAGAGGGAGAAGCAGGCTTCCCGCTGAGCAGGGAGCCTGATGCGGGGCTCGATCCCAGGACCCCGGGATCATGACCTGAGCCGAAGGCAGACGCCCAACAACTGAGCCACCCAGCGCCCCAGCAGTGAGATTTTTTAGTCATTGTTTTATGGCTTTATAAATTAACTGAAGAAGCCCTTGAAGTTGCCGTTGCAGTCCTGTTGTCACCAGGACTGCTTGGCACATGTCGGTCTGCTGCCTAACTGTGCTACTTGAGCTTCTGCTTGTTGTTCGGGGAAGCTCTGCGGTGGTCCCCCCAGCCCCTGCCCCCGAATCAGCCATTCTCAGTGTTACGCATAGATTGAATTCTGCTGTCTGGTTGTAAGAGAATAGTCTAGTACTGCTACTACTCTTGGTGGATGTTTTTCACTTAGTTACATGAAAGCTTTCTTTCCTTGGTTAAACTAGAATACCCTTTGGTCATTATAATGATCAGAAGTAGAGCTCTGCAGTCCAAAGCCCTGGGTTCAGATTTCTGCCCCACTACTTACTAGCAGTTTTAAGACCTGTGACTTAACTTTTCTGTGCCTTGCAGATAGTAATTATTCAGTAAATGTTAGACATTCTTTTAAAAGATCATGGTAAATTTAGCATATAGTCTGTGGTCAGATATACATAAATTTACCATTTTAACCATTTTTAAGTATGCAGTTCAGTGGCGTTACTGTATCCATTGTAATGTATGTTGTATACCTGCTGTATACAGTGTATACATTCTCTTGTGCAACCACTGTCCATCTCCAGAACTTCTTCATCTTCCCAAACTGAAACTCTGTACCTATTGAAAAATAGAGGCGCCTGGGTGGCTCAGTCAGTTCAGTGTCCGATTCTTGATTTCGGCCTGGGTCTTGATCTCAGGGTGATGAGTTCGAGCTCCGCAATGAGTTCCACACTAGGCGTGGAGCCTGCTTCAAGCAAACAGAAAAACCAACAACTCTCCAATCCCCAGTCCACCCCCCCAGCCCCCCGCCACCACCCAGTCCCCTTGCCACCATTCTACTTTCTGTTTCCACATAGTTGACTACTTTAGGTACTTGATATAAGTGGAATCATACAATATTTGTCCATTTATGTCTGGCTCATTTCACTTAACATAAAGTTTTGAAGGTTCATCCATATTTTGTAGTGTGTGTTAGAATTTCCTTTTTTTTTTTTTTTTTAAGTTTTTTTAATTTATTTTTTTAAGTAATCTCTACACCCACCGTGGAACTGGAACTCATGACCCCAAGATCAGGAGTCACATGCTCTTCTGATTGGGCCAGACAGGTACCCTAGAATTTCATTCCTTTTTAAGGCTGAATAATATCCCATTTATGTAGCTTTTATCTTTATTTTTTTAACCACGTTTTATCTTTTTATCTGTCAATGGATACTTGGGTTGTTTCTATCTCTTGGCTGTTGTGAATAATGCTCCTGGATCGAGTCCCGCATCGGGCTCCCTGCTCAGCGGGGAGCCTGCTTCTCCCTCTGACCCTCCCCCCTCTCATGTGCTCTCTCTCTCTCTCATTCTCTCTGTCTCAAATAAATAAATAAATAAAATCTTAAAAAAAAAAGAGAGAATCTGTTTAGGTCGCTGCTTTCAGTTCTTTTGGGTATATACCCAGAGTTGGAATTGCTGGATCATATGACAATTCTGTGTTTCATTTTTTGAGGACCCACCATACTGTTTTCTACAGTGACTGTACCATTTGTAATCCCACCAGCAATGCACAAGGAGTCCCAACTTCTCTGTGTCCTTACCAATACTTTATTTTCTGTTGATTTGCTTTTATAAAAGCCATCCAAATTGGTGTGAAGTGGTATCTCATTGTGGTTTTGATTTGCATTTCTCTAATGATAAGTGACTTTGAGCATCTTTTCATGTGCTTATTGGTCATTTGTAGATCTTCTTTGGAAAAATGTCTATTCAAGACCATGCCCTTTTTTTTTTTTTTGGTATGTTTATTTTTAAATAATCTCTACACCCAACATGGGGCTGAAACTCATGACCCCAAGATCAAGAATCTCATGCTTTGGGGCTCCTGGGTGGCCCAGTCGGTTAAGTGTCTGTCTGCCTTTGGCTCAGGTCATGATCTCCTGGTCCTGGGATAGAGACCCACATCGGGCTTCCCGCTCAGCAAGGAGTCTGCTTCTCTTTCTCTCTCTCCCTCCCTTTCTCTCTGCCCCTCCCCTCGGCTTATGTTCTCTCATTCAAATAAATAAATAAATAAAATCTTTTAAAAAAAAGATTTTATTTATTTATTTGACAGAGAGCACAAACGGGGAGTGGGAGAGGGAGAAGCAGACTCCCCACTGAGCAGGAAGCCCAACATGGAGCTCGATCCCAGAACCCTGGGATCATGACCTGAGCTGAAGGCAGACAGGTGCTCCTAAATAAATAAAATCTTTTTTTTTTAAAGATTTTATTTATTTATTTGAGACAGAATGAGAGACAGAGAGCATGAGAGGGAGGAGGGTCAGAGGGAGAAGCAGACTCCCTGCCGAGCAGGGAGCCCGATACGGGACTCGATCCCGGGACTCCAGGATCATGACCTGAGCCGAAGGCAGTCGCTTAACCAACTGAGCCACCCAGGCGCCCTAAATAAATAAAATCTTAAAAAAAAAAAAAAAAAAGATGGTCCTGGCATCGATCCCCGCATTGGGCTGTCCCTCTGCTCAACGAGGAGCCTGCTTCTCCCTCTTCTTCTGCCTGCCGCTCTGCCTACTTGTGCTCTCTCTTTCAAATAAATAAAATCTTTTTTAAAAAAAAGAATCTCATGCTCTTCTGACTGGGCCAGCCAGTGTTGTCATTCCCCTCCCACCCTCCCACCCCCCCCAACCCCCAGTCCATTCTTTTAATTGGGTTGTTTTTGTTGTTGTTGAGTGGTAGGAGTTCTGTATATGTTCTGGATATTAATCCTTTATCACATGTATAATTGCAGATATTTTCTCCCATTTTGTTGGTTGCCTTTTACTTTGTTGGTAGTGTCGATGCAGTTTTTATTTTTTTAAAGATTTTATTATTTATTTTTTAAAGATTTTATTTATTTATTTGACAGAGAGAGACAGCGAGAGAGGGAACATAAGCAGGGGGAGTGGGAGAGGGAGAAGCAGGCTTCCCACGGAGCAGGGAGCCCGATGCGGGGCTCGATCTCAGGACCCTGGGGTCATGACCTGAGCTAAAGGCAGACGCTGGGGCTCGATCTCAGGACCCTGGGGTCATGACCTGAGCTAAAGGCAGACGCTTTAACGACTGAGCCACCCAGGCGCCCCAGATTTTATTTATTTTTTTTGAGAGAGAGAGACCAAGAGTGCGAGAGAGAGCGAGCACAAGCAGGGGAAAGGGCAGAGGGAGAAGCGGACTCCCCACCGCCGCAGGCAGACGCTTCACCGATTGAGCCACCCAGGCGCCCTGCACAGAAGTTTTTAATAAGATTGTGTTTATTAGGGGCGCCTGGGTGGCTCAGTCGTTAAGCGTCTGCCTTTGGCTCAGGTCATGATCCCAGGGTCCTGGGATCGAGCCCCGCATCGGGCTCCCTGCTCCGCGGGAAGCCTGCTTCTCCCTCTCCCACTCCCCCTGCTTGTGTTCCCTCTCTCGCTGTGTCTCTCTCTCTGTCAAATAAATAAATAAAATCTTAAAAAAAAAAAAAAAAAGATTGTGTTTATTATTGGGCGCCTGGGTGGCTCAGTTGGTTAAGCGACTGCCTTCAGCTCAGGTCATGATCCTGGAGTCCCGGGATCAAGTCCCGCATCGGGCTCCCTGCTCGGCGGGGAGTCTGCTTCTCCCTCTGACCCTCCTCCCTCTCATGTTCTCTTTCATTCTCTCTCTCTCAAATAAATAAATAAAATCCTAAAAAAAAAAAAAGATTGTGTTTATTATTTCTTTTGTTACCTGTATTTTTGGTGTCATATTCAAGAAATTGTTGGGGTACCTGGCTGGCTCAGTTCGTGGAGTGTGGGACTCGATCTTGGGATTTTAAGTTCAAGCACCATGTCGGGATAGAGATTATTTAAAAATCAAATCTTTTTTCTTTTTTAAAGATTTATTTATTGGGGTGCCTGGGTGGCTCAGTCGTTAAATGTCTGCCTTCAGCTCAGGTCATGGTCCCAGGGTCCTGGGATCGAGCGGCTCCCTGCTCAGCAGGGAGCCTGCTTCTCCCTCTCCCACTCCCCCTGCTTGTGCTCTCTCTCTCACTGTGTCTCTCTCTGTCAAATAAATAAAATCTTAAAAAATATATATATATGGGGTGCCTGGGTGGCTCAGTTGGTTAAGCGACTGCCTTTGGCTCAGGTCATGATCCTGGAGTCCCAGGATCGAGTCCCGCATCGGGCTCCCTGCTCGGCGGGGGGTCTGCTTCTCCCTCTGATCCTCCCCCATCTCATGCTCTCTCTCTCTGTCTCATTCTCTCTCTCAAATAAATAAATAAATAAAAATATATATATGTATATTTATTTATTTGACAGAGAGAGACACAGTGAGAGAGCACAAGCAGGGGGAGCAGCAGGCAGAGGGAGAGGGAGAAGCAGACCACCCCGAGGATCAGGGAGCCCGACGCGGGGCTTGATCCCAGGACCCTGAGATCATGACCTGAGCCGAAGGCAGATGCTTCACTGACTGAGCCACCCAGGTGCCCTAAAAATAAAATCTTTTTGGGATGCCTGTGCTCAGCAGGGAGTCTGCCTCTTCCTCTCCCTCTGCCCCCCCATCCCCCGCTCATCTGTGTGCACATGTGCGCGTGCTCACTCTCAAATAAGTAAAATGTTTTTAAAAAAATAGGGGTGCCGGGGTGTCTCAGTTGGTTGAGCTTCCGATTCGGTCTCAGTTCAGGTCCTGATCTCAGGGTCGCGGGCTCTGCACTCAGTAGGGAGTCGGCTTGAGATTCTCTCTCTCCTTCTGCCCCTCCCCCTGCTCTTGCTTGTGTGTGGGCACGCTCTCTCTCAAAATAAATAAAATCTTTTAAAAAAATCTTTAAAAAAAAAAATTATTGCCAAATCCAAAGTCACAAAGCTTTTACCCCCTATGTTTTTTTCCCCAAGAGTTTTATAGTTTTAGTTCTTATATTTATTTTATTTATTTATTTTTTAAAGATTTTATTTATTTATTTGAGAGAGAGAATGAGATAGAGAGCATGAGAGGGGGAAGGGTCAGAGGGAGAAGCAGACTCCCTGCTGAGCAGGGAGCCCGACGCGGGACTCGATCCTGGGACTGCAGGATCATGACCTGAGCCAAAGGCAGTCGCTTAACCAACTGAGCCACCCAGGCGCCCAGTTCTTATATTTATGTCTTTGATTCCTTTTAGTTAATTTTTGTATATGCTGTAAGGGTCCACCTTCATTCTTTTGCATGTGGATATCCGGTTTTTCCAGCAGTTTTTGAAGTAAGGAAGTGTGATTCCTCTATCTGTTCCTTTTTAAGACTGTTTTGGCCATTTGGGATCCCTGTGAATTTTAGGCTGGGTTTTTCTGTTCACATGCTTTTTTATATTGAACCAAACAATATAAAACTAAACTGAATGGGACCCTATTATTACAATATGACAGCTGATTCCTGCCAGTGAGTTTTTAATTGACTTTTAGCTCCTTGGATCACAGTTGTTTTTTTTTTTAAGATTTTATTTATTTATTTATTTGACAGAGAGCGCAAGTAGACAGAGTGGCAGGCAGAGGGAGAGGGAGAAGCAGGCTCTCCGCTGAGCAGGGAGCTGGACATGGGGCTTGATCCCAGGACCCCAGGATCATGACCTGAGCTGAAGGCAGCCGCTCAACCGACTGAGCCACCCAGGCGCCCCCACAGTATTTTTTTTTTTAATGGGAAGCAAGGTTACTCCAAATACCTTTGCTCTTATAAGTGAATTGTTTTGTTGTGGTTGGAACAGTTTATTTTTAAAAGTTTAGTTCAAATTTTTATAAAAACTAAGATACACACTGAAAGTTTTCCATCATTGTTTCTCACCTGCCTAGTTTCAAAGTCCATCACTGTTACTCCCTTTTTTTTGTCATTTGAGAGTTTCTTTACAGATATACAGATATGAATTTATTTTTAGTTTTTCTTTTTTTAATTTTTATTTTATTTTTTTAAGATTTTATTTATTTATTTGACAGAGATAGCGAGAGAGGGAACACAAGCAGGGGGAGTGGAAGAGGGAGAAGCAGGCTTCCCGCTGAGCAGGGAGCCCAATGGCAGGCTCGATCATGACCTGAGCTAAAGATAGACGCTCAACGACTGAGCCACCCAGGCGCCCTCCTTTTTTTAAATACAAAAGATAGCATAGTTTTCTACATCTTGCTTTTTTGTGTAACGCGAGATTTTTTTCTCAAATCAGTACATAGAGAATTACTCTTTAAATGAGACTTTTTTTTTTTTTTTAAGATTTTATTTATTTGACAGAGATAGCGAGAGAAGGAACACAAGCAGGGGGAGTGGGAGAGGGAGAAGCAGGCTTCCCACCAAGCAGGGAACCTGATGTGGGGCTTGATCCCAGGACCCTGGGATCGTGACTTGAGCCGAAGGCAGATGCTTCACCGACTGAGCCACCCAGGCGCCCTGAAACATTTTTTTCTTAAAGATTTATCGATTTACTTGAGAGAGCGGGCCCTTGTAGCAGGGAGGGTCAGAGGAAGCCGACTCCCTGCTGAGTGCAGAGCCCAGGAGGGGCTGGATCCCATTACCCATGAGATCATGACCTGAACAGAAACCAAGAGCCCTGTGCTCAACTGACTGAGCCACCCAGTTGTCCCTCTTTAAATGAAAATTTTAAGGGCTAAATATTTTCATGAATACCAGAGCTTAATTGGGAAAGAATATTGGTTTATGGCTGTGTACCTTTCCTATTGCCTACAAGTCTTGCTCTTTAAAGACTTTCATTGCTATTATTCTCTTGGCATTGAATATACATAATTTGAGTACTACTAGTTTATTAAACTTAGGAGGAGCACCTGGCTGACTTAGTCGGTAGAGCCGCAACTCTTGATCTTGGGGTTGTGAGTTTGAGCCCCGTGTTGGGTGTAAAGAGTACTTAAAATCTTAAAAAAAAAAAAACCCAACAACTTAATTTAGGAATATTGACTGCCTAGTTCATGAAATCAGATTATGTCAGAAAATCCAAGGCCTTTATCAGTGCTATGGGGTTATTTTTCCAGTTCATTGAGTATAGACCTCACATGGTTTTCTCTATCCTACATTGGTTCAGTCTAGGAAAATGACAGTTAATAACTCTGATAAAGAGAAAACTTGGGGGAAAAAAAGAGAAAACTTCGTTTTCTTCTCGTTCTGTCAGAGCTTTGTAACCATTTAAATCTACTGGTTATGGGGAACTGAAAAGCCCTGACCATTCATATGTTCACAGAATGTTTGTTGTACACCTACTATGGGAAAGATCTATACGTAGGTGTTGTAGACTATATAAAAATAAATGACACAGCCTCATTCTTCTAGAAGATCTATAGCTCTGAAGGGAAGACCTGTATTAAAATAACTATAATACTTGATAGAATGTGTTTATAAATTAACTAACCAGCATTAAAAGTGCCTTTTAAGTAGGAACAGTGCCTTTATTCAGCACTTTTTGCTACTTAGGTCTAAGTGTGAGACAGGCTTACCAAATCCTGAAAATTTCAGAATCTCTCAGTTTCTGCCTATCCCTGTTGCTTTAGTTTTAGGTGTTGTGATTGCTTGCCTGTATTCATTTAATACCTTGAATATGTTTTTTGTTTTTAAGATTCTGTTCACTTATTTGAAAGAGCGAGAGAGAGCATGAGCGTGGTAGAGGGACAGAGGGAGAGGGAGAAGCAGACTCCCCACTGAGCAGGGAGCCCAGACCCTTGGGATCATGACCTGAGCTGAAGGCAGATGCTTAACCGACTGAGCCACCGAGGCACCCCCTACCTTGGATATGTTTTTAATGATAACTAGCACTAAGCACTTCCCATTAATTAATTTGTTTAATTCTCACAATACTGTAAAAGTAGATGTTGATATTTCATTTTACAAATGAAAAAAGGTGAGGTGGGGAGAAAATCAGTGATTTGCATAAGGCCACAAAAATAAGTACAAGAGCCGGTGTGTGGAATCAGAAAGTCTGACTCTTAGGCTCAGACTCTTTTTTTTTTAAGATTTTATTTATTTTTTGACAGAGAGAGACACAGTGAGAGGAGAGAGGGAACATAAGCAGGGGGAGTGGGAGAGGGAGAGGGAGAAGAAGGCTTCCCGCGGAGCAAGGAGCCCGATGCAGGGCTCCATCCCAGGACCCTGGGATCATGACCTGTCTTAGGCTCAAACTCTTGAATATTATGCTATATTCTTATCTGTGTATTTGCATGTGCACACATATATAAATGTTACACACATGTATGTCATTGTTCAGTGTCCGAAATGTTTCATTGTAGGATATGCTTTAATTTACTTAATCTGTTCCCTCTGAGGAAATTTGGGATGTTTACAGTTTTGTTTTGTTTTTTATGAAGATTTTATTTAATTATTTGAGAGAGAGCACCCACATAGAGGAAGAAGGAGCAGACTCCCCATTGAACAGTGGGCCCAACATGGGGTTCTATCCCAGGACCCCAGGATCATGACTGGAGCCCAAGGCAGATGCTTAACCCACTGAGCCACCTAGGCACCCCACATGTTTCCAGTTTGTGTGTGTGTGTGTGTGAGTTCTCTCATAACCAGGGTTCCAGTGAAACATCTTACATACACCTTTATACATTGTAGTTTATCTGTAAGTAAAATTCCTAGAAATGTAATTACTGGATCAAAGTGTAATACACATTTAAAATTTTGTTAGATATTATTAAATTATTCTCCAAAAATTTGTACCAGTTTACATTCACAGCAACAGGCTATGAGAGTTTCTAAAACAATCCAGTTTAAATTTGACGGAAGTAGTGTGGCTGGACAGTGATGAGACCTGTCTTCGGTACTTTCGGGAACATTTATATACCTTATTAGCATTTCTTTTCTTAAAAGCAAATGTCTTTGAATTTTAATTATTGGCCATGTGACTGTAGCCAATTGTTGGAAAGAGGAGTAGGCATTTTAAAAGAAAAGCGTTCATGTTTGAAATGTCCCTCAAACCTCTCAATTGTCAGTCTACATGTTAAAGTTTTGATAAATTGATCTCTTGTCACCACAGTCTTTTTAAATCAGAACAGCCATGGGAGTAGGGAGCACATACAGTTTCCAGTTGACTGCTCACATGGCAACTCCTTACTGGCGTTCTTGTTGACTCCCAGTAGGCAGAGGCAGAGAGCTAAGCACTGCTCTCTCAGCAGGGTCAAACTGTTTTCAGGAAATGGGGGATGTTCAGATGGGTAAGACCAAATGCCTGCTACAACTTAGATTTCCTTTCTGACTAGTTTTCCTGCCCAGTGGGTCACTTGTCTTCCTCATTCTATTTCTGTGCTTTTAGGGTGAAGGTGATTTGTTATATTTAATAGATTTAAATTTTGTTTCGTGAACTTAGAACTTATTAGTAGGCCTTAATAGGGTCACAGTAGAGGGGTTACATTTGGTGGTACCACAGTCCCACATTCTTCATTTTATCCCATATTCAGGGTCTGCTGTCAAGAGTAAAATGAAACAGGGCGCCTGGGTGGCTCAGATGGTTAAGCGTCTGCCTTCGGCTCAGGTCATGATCTCAGGGTCCTGGGATCGAGTCCCACATCGGGCTCCCTGGGGAGCCTGCTTCTCCCTCTGCCTTTCTCTCTTGCTCTGTCTCTCGTGAATTAAAAAAAAAAAAAAAAAAAAAAAAAAAAAAATCTTAAAAAAAAAAAGTAAAATGAAACAAACTTAGTTTTCTTTTTTTTTTTTTTTTAAGATTTTATTTATTTGACAGAGACAGCAAGAGAGGGAACATAAGCAGGGGGAGTGGGAGAGGGAGAAGCAGGCTTCCCGCTGAGCAGGGAGCCCAAAGTGGGGCTCGATCCCGGGATCATGACCTGAGCGGAAGGCAGACGCTTAACAACTGAGCCACCCAGGCGTCCCTTTCTTAAATATTCTTAAGGAATGGCAGGAAATTTGAGTAATTCAAGGGCATGAGGTGTGTTCGAAGTTACCATCTCCTTTGATATGAAAAGAATGTTAGAGATTTTCATTAATTTATTGTCAGTGATGGTGTTCTTTTGCTTAATTCCTATTCAAGGAGTCTGTTATTTTAAAATACTTCCAAGGAGCTTGTCTTCTAAGCCTGCTAATATCAGTTCACTCTGTCTCTCCCTTTCTCTCTCTTCTTTTTTTTTTTGGTTGTTGTTTTAAAGATTTTATTTTTAAGTAATCTCTACATCCAACCTGGGGCTTGAACTTAGAACCCTGACATCAAGAGTCACAGCTCTTCTAACAGCCAGCCAGGAGCCCCTAATATCCGTTCCCCTAAGTTTTGGATTACTAAGATATTTCCTTTTGCTGATTGATCAAAAGATTTGTACCCACTGTTGATCTGTATCTTCCTTACTGCCTAAGACTGGTTTTTGGAAATGAAGAGAAAAGAAACTGGAATCATCAGTTGTCTTATATCATCATACTGACCTGTTTGTAGTGTAAGCCTCAGTGAAGGTAACTGTGAAGGGGGTTCTACTTTTAAAATGTTGAAAGCTTGGGGCGCCTGGGTGACTCAGTTGGTTGAGTATCTGCCTTCAGTTTAGGTCATGATCCCAGGGTCCTGGGATTGAGCCCGGTATCAGGCTGCCCGCTCAGAGAGGAGCTTGCTTCTCCCTCTTCCTCTGCCTGCCACTCCCCCTGCTTGTGTTCTCTCTGTCAGTTAAATAGGTAAAATCTTAAAAAAAAAAGTTGAAAGCTTAACAGTTCTGATATTTAGGGTGAGGTTTATTTCTGGAGTTTTATCTCTTTTAGCTTAACAAGAAGTATCTTTAAACAAACCTTAAGGAAAGGGAAAAAATTTCTCTTCCATTTACTTAAATTGATGGCCTTTTCCCACCCCACATTCTTCATTTTTTTGGATAAAATTAGCTTAGGGCCACTTTTGAGACTTCACTTGGGAAAAGGAATGAAGTGAAAGTGCTAGTGTCCATCAGGGTAAACACTGTGGAGGGGAAGAATTATGCCTTATCCATGGTTGTAGCCCTTGTACCTAGAACAGTACCTGCCATATGACGTGATTAATTTGTTGCATAAACAGGAAATAGAAAATTTAAATTGTGGTATACTCATAATTGACATTCTATATACTACTTAAAATGAATGAACTAGTTACATGTATCAACTTGGATAAATATCAAAGGTAATGTTAAAAAAGTGAGTTGATAATAATACCATATATATCATGTAATACCGTAAAAACTTTTAAACTTGCAAAACAATGCAATTTTTCTTTTTTTTTTTTTTTGAAGATTTTATTTATTTATTTGACAAAGACACAGCAAGAGAGGGAACACAAGCAGGGGGAGTGGGAGAGGGAAGTGAGGAAAAGAGAGAGGGAAATAGGATTGGAATAGTTACTCAGCTTCAGTTTTATTTTGAGGTTTTATTTCTTTTTTTTTCCTTTTTAGATTTTATTTATTTATTTGAGAGAGAGAGTGCAGAGGGAGAGTGAGAGAGAGAAGCAGGCTTCCCGCTGAGCAGGGAGCCCGATGTGGGGGCTCGATACCAGGACCCTGGGATCATGACCTGAGCCGAAAGCAAATGCCCAACCTGAGCCACCCAGGCGCCCCTGAGGTTTTATTTCTTAAGTTAGGTGATAAGTAAATGGTTGTTATGATATTCTCTATATTTCTTGGAAATTTGAAAAGTTTGTAAAAATGAGCACATATAGATCAGGGGTCAGAAAACTAAAGGTTAATAAATTTTGTTTGTAGCACATGAGCTAAGAATTATGAATGGTTTTACAGTTTTAAATGGTTGAAAAAAGTCAAAAGAAGGATATTTCACTATATGCAGAAATGATATAAAATTTAGATTTTGGCAGCCATAAATAAAGTTTCATTGGAAATAATCACTTTTTACATATTGTGTATGGCTGCTTTCACACTGCTCCAATGTCACAGTTAGTAGTCACAACAAAGATAATGCCCCCGAAGACTAAAATAGTTACTATCTGGCCTTTATACAGGAAAGGCCAATCCATGGTGTAGGTAAATTCCAGTCCTAGATGAATAGTGGTATAACTGGGCAAATGAGCTGCTATTTGGTAAACATTTGTAATAAGTTTAAGGTAGTTATTCCCAGATTGTGTTTTTTGAAAGGATGTTTTGTTCAGAGGAAAATCGGTCAGCCAGAAATTGACTTTCATGGACATTTCAAAATGGCTACCCACGGGCGCCTGGGTGGCTCAGTGGGTTAAGCGTCCAACTCTTGATTTTAGCTCAGGTCATGATCCCAGGGTCATGAGATCGAGTCCCACTTCAGGCTCCGTGCTGGGCGTGGAACCTGCTTAAGATTTTCTCTCTCCCTCTGCCGCCCACCCACTCTTTGCGTGCTTGTGTGTGCATACGCGCGGGCTCTCAAATAAAATATCTAAAAAATAATAGTAGTAAAATGGCTACCCAAGAGTAATCCCATTTTGTTAGATGAATCCAAATCTATTCCCCTTTGACTCCCTCTTTAACTTGCTTGTTATTAAAGTTCCTGATTGTAGTTTTATCTTGGATGTTTGACAGTTTTAAATACTTACCAGAGCTGCATGATTTTGGTAGCTTAATGTTTCTTCTTTACAACAGCTTTTAGCAAACCAGCAGCATTTTAGAGGACTGTAATATTTAAATATGCAAACATACAAAGTCACTAAAGTAAGGGCTACTTTTTCAGCAGTCCTTTTAGTTTTAAGATGGATTAAACTCTGGCCAAGTATTTAGCTTTGGGCACTTAACACTATATAGCAGAAGTGGTGATCTGAATCCATTACAGTATAGTTGGTATTTTTTAAAGACAATGCTGGATCTCTGTAGAAGAAATATTTCTTAAGGAGACTTCCACTTCAGAACAACATGATGTAATTTTGATTATTTGTAGAAAAATACTGATTTATTCAATATTTCCTTGAGAAGCACTAATCTTTCCCTTGTACTCCATTGGGTAGTCTGAAACAGCACCAAAAGTCAAGTTAGTCCTGTTTCAGGTGTCTTTTCATATTCTCTCCAGGCTGCATGAGATTATTCGTTTTCATCATATTAGAAGAAATGGAAAAGGCAAAATTGGATGATTTGAGTGCTCTTCATATTTTCTTCCTTATAAAAAGTGTTATGGTTTTGGTTTGGTTTGGTTTTTAGATTTTTTTTTTTTTTTAAGATTTTATTTATTTATTTGACAGAGAGAGAGACAGTGAAAGAGGGAACACAAGCAGGGGGAGTGGGAGAGGGAGAAGCAGGCTTCCCGCCGGGCAGGGAGCCCAATGTGGGGCTCGATCCCAGGACTCTGGGATCATGACCTGAGCCAAAGGCAGACGCTTAATGACTGAGCTACCCAGGCGCCCCTAAAAAGTGTTTTAAGAGATACTTATTTTAGTTTTCAAAGCCATAGCCACAGTATTTTTTAATTAACTGGAATTGTTTGCTTTACCAATTCCTCTTTTTAAAAGATCCTTCCAAAAAATAAAAAAGACCCTTCCAAAAGGGATCTTAATAAAGTTGCAATATAAAAATATAAAAAGCAATGAAATATAAAATGTCTAGTCTTTTTTCTCTAGGAAGTCTGGGGATGTATATGTAGAATAAACGAAGATCTTCTAAACTCCTCTGTAATTAATATTTGAGTCAATATTAGGAATTGCTTTCTTGGTCTGAAAATTTTCCCATGTACAGAAAGGCCCACAAACCATTCTGGTTTTTTTATGGTCCCTCCTGCTTTCCTTTTTGGTTCAGATTATCCCATTATTTGTCCTAAGTGGAATAGAGAATCCAGTTCTTGTTGAGTGGTGTTTTTGCTTGGGGATAGGCAACCATCTTTTTTTTTTTTTTAAGATTTTACTTATTTGTCAGGGGGTGGGGGCACAGGCAGGGGGAGTGGCAGGCAGAGGGAGAAGCAGGCTCTCTGCTGAGCAAGGAGCCCAATGGGAGACTCAATCCCGGGACCCTGGGATCATGACCTGAGCTGAAGGCAGATACTTAACCGACTGAGCCACCCAGACGCCCCTTGAAGAGCCTTAACTACCAAAGTCAAAGGTATGAAAGTCTCAGTGAATAGGATATTCACATGACCCCTGACCTCAGATGTGATTATCAATCTTAGAAAGCTTTTTTTTTTTCAAGATTTATTTATTTATTTTAGAGGGAGCTCACGTGGGGGGGGGCAGAGGGAGAGAGACAAGCAGAGTCTTCACAGAGCTCGATGCAAGGCTTGATCTCATGACCCTTGAGATCATGAGCTGAGCTGAAATCATGAGTCAGACACTTAACGGACTGAACCATTCAGGTGCCCCAATCTTAGAAAGCTTAGGTAAAAAGGAATGGGTAACTTTTGCTGTGTGGCTAAAGGAAGGCTAAAGGAAGGACCAAGATACTGTCAGCTATCTTGAATTTAATGTTAAATCATTGCATCATCAAGGAGCATTTAGTGACTTATCTTCCTGCCCCTCAGATGTCTTAGCTCTGTACCTCTTGCACCTGATTTCTAGCAGCACTGAGGCAAGGAAATACTACCACTCTCTTGCATGTTAGTTTTTGTTTTGTTGTGTTTTTGGTGAACTTTCCCCCCTCCCCCTAGGTGTAATATACAGAAAAAGCTTTATAAGGTGACCACCTAGATGGAGATACAGAAGATTACCTCCACCCAGAAGCCTTTTTCATGCTCCTTCCTAGCCATTATCCTTCCTTCCCCACCCCCAAAGGTGACCACTGTTCTGACTTCCTCTGCCAGCATTGTCCAGCTGTGGGGTTGAGGTAATAATAGCTACAGACCTCCTCCAGGGTGAAATCCTGTTGGTGGTGTTGAATGTAATGGTTTTCAACGGGGAGGATTTAGCTCCCCAGGGGACGTTAGGCTGTGTATGGGGGTATTTTTGGTTCTAAGAATGGCGGTGATGCTGCTCCTGGCATTTAGTGTGTAGGCTGGACATACTGCCGAGAACCCTGCAATGCACAGGACAGCTTCCCCCCACAGAGAATTCTCTGGCTCAAAGTGTCCATGTTACTGAGGTTGAGAAACCCTGTTCTAATAGCAAGGACCTACTGAAGTGATTGTGGCAGTGATACATTCAGTTGTTGAAAACCTATTCTGGAGGCACCTGGGTGGCTCGGTTGTTTGAGCGCCTGACTTTTGGTTTCGGCTTGGGTAGTGATCTCAAGAGTTGTGAGATCAAACCCTGAGTCGGACTCTGCCCTCAGTAGGGGGTCTGCTTGAGGATTCTCTCTGCCTCTCCCTCTGTGCCACCCCCCCATGCACACTCTCTCTAAAATATAAATAAATCTTTTTTTAAAAAAGAAAACCTATTCTGCTTTTGAAACTTTTGTCATTAATCAAAAATCCTTATTTACAGGAAAAAAATCATTACAGGGAACTCTTAAGGGTAAACTTATTTTATTTTTTAAAGATTTATTTATTTATTAGAGCGAGAATGTGAGCACAGAGTGGGAAAGAGAATCTCAAGCAGACCTTGCTGAGCGCGATGCAGGGCTCAATCTCACAACCCGGAGGTCATGACCTGAACCTAAACCAGAAATCGGAAGCTTAACTGACTGAGGCACCCAGGCACCCTGAGGGTAAACGTCTTCTTTTTTTTTTTTTTTTTAAGATTTTATTTATTTATTTGTCAGAAAGAGCGTGCGAACACAGAAAGGGGCAGAGGGAGAAGCAGGCTCTGCACTGAGCAAAGAGCCTGATGTGGGACTCAGTCCCAGGACCCTGGGATCATGACCCGAGCCGAAACTGAGCCACCCATGCGTCCCAAGGGTGAACTTCTTAAGGTGAATATTTATTGCCTGATAAAATGATAAACCTCTTTCTTGATCACTTAAGATACCAGATCTTTGTCCCTGTACTGAAGAAAAGTGACACCTTTTGTCCTATAGGCTACCTGTGCCTGTTAATGCTGATAGGCAAATCTTAGCTAATAGACTGTCAGAAGCTCCCCCTAGGTGAGATCCAGACCAGGCAGGTGTTCCCCTTTGGACTGTGTTTAGGTATAATTTCATAGTACTTAATCCACTCCTGCATGAATATGTTCTTCCCTCATTTCAGTAAAGAAGATTCTTTGCAAGTATGCTAGATGAAGTATACATCTAATCCTGAGCCCATTTTGATGTCCAGATTCTTATTATGTTTTACATATTGCTGTGTACAGGAGTGATGAATGGTCAAAATGTCCATTGGAATATTTCATCTATCAATTTTGATTTTAAATTTCTTGACCATTTATGATTGCCTGAGCAGATATGTATTAGTGTAACCCTGTGTAGTACTACAATTCTGGCTGAGTAATGCTTCTTTGACCCTAAAAGACCCTTTGAACTTGGTCAGCTAGATTATTTTTTCTAGATCTCTGTTCTTCGCCATTAGGGTGTCTTTGCCAGTGTTCTGTGTACTCTGATAGTCTTGTTACCCATCTTCCTATGGAGTTTTACTAGTGGCTTATGCCCCTTCTGGCTGGGCCCGGGAGCTTTGTCCCTTCCTTCCATTGTGCATATACGTCTTTTAGAAATTATGTTAAGTTCAACTGACATGTTAATTTTTAAAGCTTATTTAATTTTTGGATAGGTAGTATATGCACATGATGTAGTATTCACAATTGGAAAAAGAATTGCAGTAAAAAAAAGTACATCTTTTCTCTGGAGGTTGAACTTATCTGTTTCTTGGTAGACATTATAAACTTAAGACTTTTCTCTCTTTTTGTTAACCTTTTCTGAAGAATTTAAAATACACACTCAAATAGAGTATAGAGTAGTTAATTTCGGTGTACCTACTACTCACCTGCAAAAATAGCAACATTTTGCCATTCTTTACAGTTAATTTCATTTTCTTTTTTTTTTTTAAGATTTTATTTATTTATTTGAGAGAGAGAGTGAGAGAGAGAAAGAGCACAAGAAGGGGGAGCGGGAGAGGGAGGAGCAGACTCCCTGCTGAGCAGGGAGCCCGATGCGGAACTCGATCCCGGGACTCCAGGATCATGACCTGAGCCGAAGGCAGTCACTTAACCAACTGAGCCACCCAGGCGCCCTACAGTTAATTTCAATGTTGAACATACAGAGAAAATATTTTGAAGATATATAAAATTTAATAACATGAAAGTTTATTTATTTTTTTAATTTTTTTAAAGATTGTATTTATTTGACAGAGAGAGACAGTGAGAGAGGGAACACAAGCAGGGGGAACGAGAGAGGGAGAAGCAGGCTCCCAGCCGAGCAGGGAGCCCGATATGGGACTCGATCCCAGGACCCTGCGACCATGACCTGAGCTGAAGGCAGACGCGTAACGACTGAGCCACCCAGGCGCCCCTTTGAAAGTTCATTTTAAATTTGACAGTCACGGGGCGCCTGGGTGGCTCAGTTGTTAAGCGTCTGCCTTCAGCTCAGGTCATGGCCCCAGGGTCCTGGGATCGAACCCTGCATCGGGCTCCCTGCTCCGCGGGAAGCCTGCTTCTCCCTCTCCCACTCCCCCTGCTTGTGTTCCCTCTCTCACTGTGTCTCTCTGTCAAATAAATAAAATCTTAAAAAAAAAAAAAAGACAGTCATACATGTCCATTTTCTCTTTCCTGATCTTTCCTTTTATATTGGCCTCCATTTTTCTCATGTGTAATCTGAGGAGATAATTGTGTGGTTGTCCTGAAATTCTGGTAACTGATGTCTCATGAGTCTACCAAGATTATCAGAGAAATCTGAGTGAAATGCATTCTGAGCTTGCCCAGTCTGGGCAGTAGGATGGACAGGATCTTCATCTCTGATCATCAGTAAATAGTTAGATCTCATTCTAGCATAGCCTGTTGATCATAGGACTCCATTGTGGTAATTATTGAAAAGTGGAAGATAGGTTAAGAAGTTTATGGAAGTTGTTGACTGTGTAGCTGTAATCATTTTTTTTTTTTTTTAAGATTTTATTTATTTGAGAACAAGAGAGCATGGGCACAAGCAGGGGGAGCTGCAGAGGGAGATGGAGAAGCAGGCTCCCCACAGAGCAGGGAGCCCAGTGCAGGGCTTGATCCCAGGACCCCGGGATCATGACCCGAGCCAAAGGCAGATGCTTAACCAACTGAGCCGCCCAGGCGCCCATCATTTATTTATTTTTTAAAAAAAAATTTTTTTTAAAGATTTTATTTATTTATTTATTTGAGAGAGAGAGAGAGAGAAACAGCATGAGAGGGGATAGGGTCAGAGGGAGAAACAGGCTCCCCGCTGAGCCGGGAGCCCGATGCGGGACTTGATCCCAGGACTCCGGGATCTTGACCTGAGCTGAAGGCAGTCGCTTAACCAACTGAGCCGCCCAGGCGCCCCATCATTTATTTTCTTTTCTTAGTTTCTCTTTTTTTCCTCCTTGTTTGGAGACTCTTTTATTTTATTTTTTTATTATTTTTATTTTTTTTAAAGATTTTATTTATTTATTTGACAGAGAAAGACACAGCGAGAGAGGGAACACAAACGGGGAGTGGGAGAGGGAGAAGCAGACTCCCCGCCAAGCAGGGAGCCTGATGCGGGACTCAATCCCAGGACTCCAGGATCATGACCTGAGCCGAAGGCAGTCGCCCAACCAACTGAGCCACCCAGGCGCCTGTTGGAGACTCTTTTAAAGTCAGAGATTGAGGGGCGCCTGGGTGGCTCAGTCGTTAAAGCATCTGCCTTTAGCTCAGATCATGATCCCAGGGTCCTGGGACCGAGCCCCGCATCGGGCTCCCTGCTTGGCGGGAAGCCTGCTTCTCCCTCTCCCACTCTGGATGCTTGTGTTCTCTTTCTTGCTGTGTCTCTCTTCTGTCAAATAAATAAAATCTTTAAAAAATAAATAAATAAAAAAGTCAGAGATCGAGTGGAACATCAGCTTATGGAGAATGGTGGGTTTTGGTTTGGGTTTTTTTTTTTTTTTAAGATTTTATTTATTTATTTGACAGAGAGATAAAGAGCACAAGTAGGCAGAGTGGCAGGCAGAGGGAGAGGGAGAAGCAGGCTCCCCACTGAGCAGGGAGCCGGACGTGGGGCTCAATCCCAGGACCCCCAGGATCATGACCTGAGCCGAAGGCAGCCGCTTAACCGACTGAGCCACCCAGGCGCCCCGGTTTTGGTTTTTTTGAGCATTATTTGTGACTTCAGAGAATGATAAAGATAAGAGCAGTGTTCGCAACAAAAGTGACAGATGAGAAGCTTAATGGAGAGTAATATATTTGAAGCTTTAAGTGAAGCTGTTTCTAGTCTGGGAGCCCCTACCCTTGGAAAGGTAGAGAGGGGGAGACACTGGTGGATATTTAGTAAGAGAAAAAGCCAGGTCAAAAGTAGAATCTAAGTGCTTAGAAAAGCTGTGGCAAAACGTCATTAATTAGATTATTAAATCGCGACTTTCCTCAGTTTTCTTGGTGGCACTTAGTTGAAGACAAGTGTTAGCACATTGAGGTGTTTGGGTTGAGTTTTTCATTGTCAGATAAATTCATTCTAATAGTTTTTTGGTGGAGTCATTAGGGTGTTCTTTATATACCATCATATCATCTTCAAATAGTGAAAGTTTTACTTCTTCCTTTCTAATTTGGATGTCTTTTATTTGTTTTTCTTGCCTGATTGCCGTCGCTAGGACTTCCAACAGTATGTTGAATAAAAGTGGTAAGAGTGGACATCCTTGTCTTGTTTCTCATCTTTGAGGAAAAGCCTTTAGCTTTTCACCAGTGAACATGATATAAGCTGTGGGTTTGTCGTATATGGCCCTTACTATGTTGAATTGTGTCCCTTCTAAACCTACTTTTTGAGATTTTTTTTTTTAAGATTTTATTTATTTATTTGAGAGAGAGTGAAAGAGCACAAGCAGGGGGAGCAGCAGAGGGAGAGGGAGAAGCAGGCTCCCCACTGAGCAGGAAGCCTGATGTGTGGGGCTCGATCTCAGGACCCTGAGATCATGACCCAAGCTGAAGGCAGACGTTTAACCAACTGAGCCACCCAGGTGCCCTGAGGTTTATTTTTTTAAGATTTTAAGTAGTCTCTGCGCCCAATGTGGGGCTCAAACTCACAACCCCAAGATCAAGAGGCACATACTATACCAACTGAACCAGCCAGGTGTCCCTGAGATTTTTTTTAATCATAAATCGATGTTGCGTTTTGTCAAATGTTTTTTCTTCATCTATTGGGACAATCATGTGATTTTTTTTTTTTTAAAGATTTTATTTATTTATTTGAGACAGAGAGAATGAGAGAGAGAGAGCACATGAGAGGGGGGAGGGTCAGAGGGAGAAGCAGGCTCCCTGCCGAGCAGGGAGCCCAATGCGGGACTCGATCCAGGGACTCCAGGATCATGACCTGAGCCGAAAGCAGTCGCTTAACCAACTGAGCCACCCAGGCGCCCGACAATCATGTGATTTTAATCATTCATTTTGTTAATGTGGTGTGTCATGTTGATTGATTTACAGAAGTTGAACCATCCCTGCATCTCTGGAATAAATCCCACTTGATCATGTATGAATCTTTTTAATGTATTGTTGAATTTGATTTGCTAATATTTTGTTGAGAATTTTTGCATCTATGTTCATCAGGGATATTGGCCTATAAATTTTGTGTATGTGTATCTTTGTCTGGTTTTTGTATCAGGGTAATGCGGACTTCATAAAATGAGTTTGAAAGTGCTCATTCCTCTTTAGTTTTTTGGAGTAATTTGAAAAAGATAGATACTAACTCTTCTTTAAATGTTCGGTAGACTTCACCTATTAAGTCATTGTGTCCTGGACTTTTATTTTTGGGGAGTTTTAAAATTACTGATTTAGTTTCATTACTTGTAATCATTCTCAGATTTTCTATTTCTTTGTGCTTCAGTCTTGGAAGGTTGTGTGTTTCTAGGAATTTATCCATTTCTTCTAGGTTTTCCAGTTTGTTGGCATATAGTTGTTCCTACTAGTCGTTTATGATCTTTTTTATTTCTGTGGTGTCACTTGTAACTTCTCCTTCATTTCTGATTTTATTTCAGCCCACTCTTTTTCTTAATGATTCTGGCTGGAGGTTTATCAATTTCATTTATCTTTACAAAGAACCAGAATTTGGGGCGCCTGGGTGGCTCAGTTGTTATGCATCTGCCTTTGGCTCGGGTCATGATCCCAGGGTCCTGGGATCGAGCCCTACATCGGGCTCCCTGCTCCGCGGGAAGCCTGCTTCTCCTTCTCCCACTCCCCCTGCTTATGTTCCCTCTCTCACTGTTTCTTTCTTTCAAATAAATAATAAAATCTTTTTTTTTTTTAAGATTTTATTTATTTGAGAGAGAGAATGAGACAGAGAGAGAGAACATGAGAAGGGGGAGGATCAGAGGGAGAAGCAGACTCCCTGCTGAGCAGGGAGTCCGATGCGGGACTCGATCCCGGGACTCCGGGATCATGACCTGAGCGAAGGCAGTCGCTTAACCAACTGAGCCACCCAGGTGCCCCAATAATAAAATCTTAAAAAAAAAAAAAGAACCAGAATTGTATTGTGAAGTACGAACATTTGTGGCTTGCCTGAAAGGAACTTACCCCTGCAAAGATACAGGGAAGGTACAGATAGGAGGGAATGAAAATAATTAGTCAGCAATCAGGTATTAAGAAATGAGATGTTGGGGCACCTGGGTGGCTCAGTTGGTTAAGTGTCTGACTCTTGGACTCAGCTCAGGTCTTGATCTCAGGGTCAAGCCCCGCATTGGGCTCCATACTGGACATTAAGCCTACTTTTTAAAAAATAAGAAATGAGCGGCACCTGGGTGGCTCAGTTAGTTAAGCATCCAACCTCAGGTCATGATCTTGGCGTTGTGAGATCTGAGATCAAGCCCTGTGTCAGGCTCCACGCTCAGCAGGGAGTCTACTTCTCTCTCTCTCTCCTTCTCCCTCTGCCCTCCCCCCACTTGCACGTGTGTGTGTGCACTCTCTCAAATAAATAATCTTAAAAAAAATAAATGAGATGTTCTCAGGCCTGGTCACTGAGAATCAATAGTGTGCTACTAATACAAGGATGAGAGTAGTAAGTTAGGGATTCAGGACTATCCTAGTTAGGTACCTTGTGGGGCCCCTCTTACAGTTGCTTTGTTTTTTTGGAAAAAGAGAGTTATAATTTTGTAGGTGTTAAATACTAATGTAATGGTCTAGATGATTTTCATGTTTCTGTTTCCTGGGGGTAGGCAGAGGAATTCCCTAGTGCTGTTGGAAAATTAAACCAGCCTCATAGAAAAGACTGGTCTAGAAACATCTCATGCTACATAAGCGATGAAATATTTGATGTAATTTACTTCATGTATTTCTGTATGGTGATTAAGTCATTGATAGTAGGGTTTGACAGTAGCTTTTTATGCTTATTTGCAATATGTGAGTCAGTAGAGGTTTTTATGACCTCTGTAGCAATCTGACTTCCTGTTGTAAACCCAGAAGGAGTGAACACAACACGTTAAGGAATCCTGCTTTGAGAAGAACAGTACTTCCTAACTCAAATGCTATGTCAGGACAGGGATTGTTCTCCTTTCCTCTTCTACCTTTGTAAGACTCTGTCTGTATTCTGCTTTATAAGCTACTATCCTTAGTCTTTACTTGGTTTTAACCAAAATATTAATAAGTACATTCTCCCAATTAGTGATGGACACTTTAACAGTCGATCAATCACTAATTTATAACTCCCACATAATTGAGGACTGACTTTTTCCCCCTTTAAATAGAAATTATTCTGGTTTTTTGTTTTGTTGGGGTTTTTTTTAAGATTTTATTTATTTATTTGACAGAGAGAGAGACCGTGAGAGAGGGAACACAAGCAGGGGGAGTGGGAGAGGGAGAAGCAGGCTTCCCACTGAGCAGGGAGCCCGATGCGGGGCTTGATCCCAGGACCCTGGGATCACAACCTGAGCCAAAGGCAGACGCTTAACGACTGAGCCACCCAGGCGTTCCGAAATTATTCTGGTTTTTAAATTTTTTTTAAAAGATTTTATCTATTTATTTGAGAGAGAGTGTGTGTGTGCATGCACGCACAAGTGTGGGAGGGGCAGAGGGAGAGGGAGAAGCAGACTCCCCGCTGAGCAGGGAGCCCCCATGCGAGGCTCAATCCCAGGACCCAGAGATCACGACCTGAGCCGAAGGCAGATGCTTAACCGGCTGAGCCACCCAGGCGCCCTGAAATTATTTTATTTTAGCTAATGAATACAAATCACCTATTTCTAGAGACTAAAATCAATACATTATTTTGGAAGTAATTCCCAATTTGTGTATTAAGCTTTGTGAAAGCAAAATGGTTTTTGTGGTGGTGGTGGGTGTTTGTTTGTTTTGTGGGTTTTTTTGTAGTATTGCTTGATTGTTTGTGTACCATCTCTAAATAATATGGAGAGGAACTCCTGTCTCCTAAGCATTAACTTCTCCGTTTGACTAATTGAGGTTTTCTGCATTTAATGAAAAAAAGTGAATCTTATTGATCGTATGAATGGGGTTCTGCTGTTCTGTGATCTGATTTGTTGTTGTTGTTATTTTGAAACATTTTGAGGTGATTTATCCAAATAGACTATACCCACTGAAAACAGAACTAAAGGGAATTTGCAGGAGAGGACTAACAGCTGGATAAACTTCAGCCTGTTTTTCTTGGACACCAATAAATAGTTTGTGGATTTTATACAAAATCTTAAAGTTGGCTTTTAAAAGAATAAATTTTATTTTTCAACCTTAACAGTAGTTCTCATTTTGATTCTCTTGTTCTCTGAGCCCGGGGATTTATGTTAAAATTGGCAAAAAAAAAATTGGCAGGTTATTCTAAAATTTGTGAAGAACAAAAATGGGGACTATATAATTTTTGCAAATTTGTTCCTGTTATTGGTGAGGGTTTTAAGTGTTTGACTATACGAAGTTAATACTTCTTTTATAGGAGTACCTTCAAGCTTTTAGTTGTATTTAATTTGAAGTCTTGTTTCCTGAGTCTGGTTGGATAATCGCTTCTTTTCTCATAATGGAATTTTATGAATTGACCTTCCTGGTCATTTATCTATCAGATCTCCTTTGTCCATATCTAGATCGTGTGTCCTTATTAGTCTTTCTAGAGAAGTCCTGGATCAAATCTTCTGTGTGTGGAAATCATACATGCCTGCCAAAGAGTTTGTATTTTTTACCTCATTTGTACTTGGCTAACATTTTCTTTAATCCAGTGGCTTAGAGTAGAGATCAGCGAGGCACGCGTAGTGAACTGGGCTCTTGAGTTTTGGCCAAGAGATGCTCAAGTCATCATGGTGTAATGGAATGAGAGTGGGCTTTGGAGCCAGCATCTGCTGCTGTGAGCTGAATGAATGACTTCATTCAAATTTCTTAATTTCACCAAATTAATTTCCATATCTATAAAATAGGAAAAGGACCCTATCTTCTTGGTTTGGTGAGTGGATGAAATAAATATTTAGTGCATTAAAATGCTCAGTGAATGTTAGATCTTTTCCTTTTCTGAAAGAATTTGATGTTCTTCAGAGCATCACAATTTGGATAATAGTTACCAAGAAGTATTTTAAAATTTACAGTTTTCAGCTTACACAATAAGGACCTCTGGTTTTGGATGATTGTGATTCAGCTGAAAAGATCCGGGTTGTTGGCTGCCACATTGTTGGTAATTTTTCAGGACCCTGAAGAAAAGTACCTGTTGGTTTGAGAACATCTGTGGTACCTCTGGACTCCTAAGCTGTGTAGTATACAGAGGAGGTACTGTAATAAATGGAGTATACTGCCTTATCCTGTGTAATGTTGGAGAATTAAACTCATAGCTAATGGTAATCAGTATTAACTGCTTGGTTGTATCTAAGCCTTTTATACGATCTCAAAGACTGGTAGAAAGTGATCAGTGTATAAATGCAGTAAAATGTATTCAGTGGACTTACATGAGCATAATCTCTGAGTGATGGTTGAAAAATACAGTCTTCCCTGCCCTGATTAAACATGGAAGCTAGTGAGCTTCAGTTTGAAATTAATAGTTGGTCTCTTGTGGAAATGTATTGAATAAGAGGAAAATGAATTATTTTCTTGGCCCCATTTTTCACAGACATATGATTTCCTTTACCTCCTAAAGTAACAGCAGTACCTACCTGGATCTGGGGACCTCTGATGGACTTCGATTAAGTACATCTTATCGTGACTGAGAAGTCACAACATCATCCACTTGAAGCTTATGTCGGAGAAGATGTAGGGTTTTCCTTTGTAGTTTGTAAATTATTGAATGCCATTTGCCAGTGTCCAGTACTGCCTGTTTTAGATTTAGCTCAGTATTTGTTTTCTGAAAATTGAGGTTAATATTAGATTGCTCAGGAAAACTTTTATTTACAAACTAAAATCTTTGGGTAGGGTATAGATTACTTTTCTCTGTACTCTCTAGAGTCTAGAAGCTTTAATGTTTGGAAAATAAGGGTTTTGTGAGAGATTCTGATGGAGCTAGTACAATTATGATTTGAGTTTCAGAGGCCCAAATGAGACGGGTGTTTGGGGTGGTATATTGATAGGAGAGATCAGCTGAAAAATAAGGACCCCTCTCCCCCATTATTCCTTGTTACTGTTTATAAAGAACTGATTTCCTTAAACAGAGATCCTAGAGTAAGGGTCTCCCAGCCAGTAGATCTCAAAAACAGTTATTACTGCTTTACCTCCTTTTTGGTTTTCTTCCCCACCACTTCCTGACCCCTTAGGAGTACTTTTGAGAAATGAAAACTCTCTATAAAGTAACTGGAGACAGTCACTCTAAAACAGAAAAAAGAAAATCAGGAGAAGGTTTCAGACATGTCTGGAGTCTTGATCAGTCTATAGAATGACATAGGATGATGCAGTAAATGGTACGTGGTGGGTGAGAAGTTTGCTGAAATGTGAAGAGGAAAGAGTGTTCTAGGGGACACGGGAGAGTAGAATGATAGTGCAACCATACTGTGGCTAGGCCTAAACCATTAAAAATGTGTTTTAATTGTGGTAAAATATGTGTAACAAGGGCCTAACCCATTTTTATGGAATATACATACACTATCATGACTACTCTGCTCTGAAACCTTGCTGTGATTTGTGTTGGATGTGGCTTCAGCTGCCTTGAATGATGTGAATTGATCAGCTAAATCAGTATCTGCCTGTGGGACAGCTCCAGGAGCAAATCTTTAATGAACACATCTGCTGTCTTACCGATGTCTGTTCCGCTGGCACTAGCAATAAGGGGTAAAGACAAGGAGCTTGGTTGGCCGTGTCTTCATTTTATTATTTTTTTAAATTGGGGGCATGTTCTGTTATTGATGCTGTGATTTCCTGTCCTAGACGTTGGCTTTGGAAACTAAACAGTTAAAGCATCATGATTTGAGAGGAAACTAGCTCTCATGAATGAGGGCAAAGTTTGGCACTAGGCCAGAATAATGGGGGGGGATAGTTAGGGTGGGGAGACTAACTGACTTTTGTACCACAAATGACATTTTAAAAAATTAAGAGATAATTCCATGTCCTGAGGTTATAAACCGGCTACAACTGGTTTTTCTCCCCCCCTCTCCTGCCCCCGCTAGGCATCATGGGTAAAAGTAAGCATCCCCCTGTTTCTTTTGTTTAATGTAACAGTACGCCATGTGATTGGCAGGGCAGTGCCCGCTTGGAGACCGGGTTTCTGCAGGTCTCTCAAGGGGGCTGGCACGTATGGGGTCGTCCCTGTGCTATAGAAAAAGCCTCTCTTACGATAGAAAAGAGAAAGGGAACCTTTCCCCACCTCCTCCCCCCCAAAAAACCCCCACAAAAACAAAAACCTAAACCCATCTTTTATTCCTTCTTTTCCTCCTTTTTCTGCCCTCCCTCCCCCCACCCCCTTCTTGTCTCCAGCTTTCCTGGCAGCTAGAGGAGGGAGCAGAAAAATGTATACCTGTAAGTACTTTTAACTGTCTTGCTCCCCCTCTTTTTTTATTTTTCTAAAAGCAGAAAGTCAGGATTGCTTTTAGTTCTTCACAGCCTTTTCCTGTCTATGTGTAGAAGGTAATATGCTGAGGTTTCTAATGGGATTGAAGTAATAAATACTGTTGCTTTTTAAAATTTGTTGTGGAGTAATCGTTTCTCATACAAAGCTCCTTTCGGTTTGGATCCTCAGTCCTTCTGCTTCATCCTTTTACTGTAATGGTCTCTGGCTTCTAGTTTTCTTTGAGCTGAAGCTATAAGAAGAATGTTATACCAAGGTTTTCTTTTTCTTTCTTTTTTAAAAAATTTCTTTTGTCTGTAGCAATGATGGTTCTAGCTCCCCCTTACCCTCACTTACCCCCCCCCCTTTTTTCCATGTCAGCTCCAACCCTGCTCTGTGAATGGAGTCAACCAGCTGACTGAGTGCTGGCATCACGCCAGGGGCTGCAAAGCAGTGAGAATATGCGCGCGCTCGCGTGTGTAAGTGTATACAGAACACAAAGGGAAAGGCCTGCAGTCTAGGAAATCACAGGCTATTATATAAGGAAGTCTGCGTCATCTCTGCTTACTTGGGCTGATGGACAAGGAAAAGGGGAAGGTTTAGAACAAGAAAAGTACCCATTTGATACACACACACTCTCTCTCTTCCCTTGCTGTCTTAAAAAAAAAAAAAAGAAAAAAGATATTTTTGTTGTGGCAAAATGAGAGGGAGCTTCTCTGTCCAGATGATAGTGACTGTGTTCCTAGTGGATTAGTAACTCTTTTGGGAGGTGAGGCCATTTGTTCTGCATCTTTTCTTCCTGCCCCCATTGAGAGGTGTGCCGCTTGAGGAAGAAGAGTCCCTACAGAGAATTGCTGCCTGGATTTAACAGCTGTAATTTGTTAAGACCCCACCCCACCCCACCCCCGCCCCATACTGTTTCTAATCATTCAAGATTGCCAAGGGTACAGGAGTTGATGGCCAAGGTGGTGCTTTTAAGGAGAAGCAAAAAGCCAGATAATAGATATCAAATAATATCTGTTAACCACTCCTTTGAGTCTCCCCTTTTCCTTTTCTTTATTTCTTGTTGTTGTTCTATTTAGTGTATTATAAAAATGCATTGTTCTCCCCTGCCATCTGCTACGGAGTTAAGAGTTGTACAAAAGGAAAGTCAGATAGCACATGGAAAGAAGGAAAAATTAAAGAGCTAAGCTTCCAGACATTGCAGGTGTTGCCATTTGGAGATTCATTTGGAATGATTGTATCTTTCATTGGTTACTAGGAGCTCAACATTCATTTAGAAATTGTATTTCAACTTACCACCAATTTACCATGGTGTCTTTTTAAATTTAATTTCTCTTTATGTGTTTCCTAGGTGTGATACATATATGAAGTGGCTCTTGTATTTGGAAATATGAAATAAAGTGTGTTAATGAACAGAAGGGGGACATACTGTTACAGTTGTTTTATGTGAATTTTTTTCTGCTTGTTGTCTGACCATTCAGAATAATGGAGCCTGATATGCAGTAGTCGAATAGGAGGGATATGCAGTAGCTGGAGTGGGAGGGAACTTTCAAGCTACTTTATCCTCTAATAAGTTTTGTCAGGTTGCAATCTAAAGGAAGCTCCTTAATTCAGTCTTTTGTTATAGCCTATGAATTTGTACTCTTGCCACATTTTTGAATATGTATATTCAAATATACAATCATATTCATATGAACAATCTTTGAATATGTATATTTTTCCCTTTGGTATGTGAATTTTGGTGCAAGTGTTAGGAGGTACATATGAGGTTATACTTTCTTTAAGGGTTGCTGAATGGGATTTACCAGAGTGGCTGGCCCATGCTTATTCCCTAGGCTATCCCCGGTTATTTCCCTACCCCAAGTAGCTGGAGCCACTATTCTTCATTTTCTTTATAAATGAATTAAGGGAGATTGTATACCAGTCAGTTGAATACTGGAAGATAAAACAGCATTAGACCAACTTAGCTCAGACCTAGAGACTAAAGATTCAGTCAGAGTTGTGAGATTCCCTAGTTCGTGGAAGTAATAATTAACTTTTTTAGTTGATGCCATTTTTATACGATTACTTGATAATGTTCTCCATGGGAAGTAGCCATTTTACATGTGTGTATGTGCGGTAGTAGGTTTCCCTCTTACATTGGTTTATATTAAATATAAAGAAGTGAGGATGTAAGGTTTATTTCTCCCCTTACCACCCTCTCTAATTTAAGATTCTGTCTGTATTCTGATGCTTGCTTTTTGGACCAGTAGGTTTCAAAAAAGATCTTTTGCAACCCAGGCGCCCCTACTATCCCTTGTTTTAAATGACGTCTGGCAGGATTTTCTTTATGTGTCAGAACGTTTGTGCTGATTTATTATATGTATTAGCATAATATATTATTTTTGTGCTGATTTATTATAAGGACTTATTATAAGATGACAGTGGGGGAGGATTGCTTACCTCCTATTCATTAAGTTTTTAGGCAGCATACCCTAAGTTGTCAAGAGTTAAGCATAGAGGCCTTTATGGTCTCTGGTGTACATTACTAAACACTATGTTACCTAAAACATGACCACCTAGGTTCTTCCATTCGATGATTGAGCTACGTTTGTGTGGGAAACTCCGTGAAACAGAAGAGACACAGTAAGAGTAAGCCTGTCCATTCTTACTAGGAATAACTGTCGTACTAGTTTGGATCAAAAAACCAAGAATTGCAATAAAGATGGATACCACATGGACCTAGAAGTAAGAAAGACCTCTGTGTTTGAATTAGGCTTAGTCATTTAAGTCTCATTTAGACTGTGAGACCTTGGAATGTTATGTAGTTTATCTGTTTTCTCTTCTGTAAAAGGAGAATTATTTAAATTATTAAAACCCTCCTATAAAGGACTTAAATGAGATAATGTATTGTAAAACACTTTGGTTCTAGGCACTTTAGTACTTAGCAATAATAAGAACTCGGTGCATTTTAGCAACTGTTACTAATATTCTATCTAGTGGGTTTGTTTACTGCTATTTTCAGTGCTCTTACTAGTTCCTTTTAGTCAGTCGGTGGCTGCCTCCATTTTTTACTTTTGGCATATCTTTCCACTAAGACTGGATTTATTGACCTATGTTGGAAGAATTTAGATGGGAAGTCAGCAAAGTACAGCCAGTGCCTGTTTTTGTAAATAAAGTTTTATTGGAACACAGCCACACCCAATTCCTTACAACAACAGAATTGAGTAGATGGCCCACAAAGCCTAAAATATTTATTGTCTGGCCCTTGACAAAAAAAGCTTGCAGACCCCTGGCCTAGATCAAGAGTCTTTTTTCAGTAGAAAAGTGAGCCAGTAAGAAAGTTCTAGAAATCAAAAGAGAGGTAATTAAAATAGACTAAATTTAAATGGACCAGAAGGAGAAGGTTTTAGGTATGGGATTTTGTAGCCTGGGGAGTAGTAGAAAGAAGGTCTGTTGACATAACTGATACGAGTTAAGGTGAACCAACCTAAACCAACCTAGAACCAACCTGAACCAACCTAAACCAACCATTTAGAGTTGGTTAGGCAATAATAGTACTTATGTAGTCTATTGGGGCATTTCATATGGTGGGTATTAAAGAGAAGTACAAAGAAGAAAGGTTTACTACAAGTAGTTTGCATTTAACCTGGAAAACAGTCACCTGGCTGACTTAGTTGGTGGAGCATGCAACTCTTGATCTTAGGGTTGTGAGTTTGAATCCCGCGTTGGGGGTAGAGATTACGTTAAAAAATGTGGAAAATAATATGAATTGGTAGGTTACTTTATTAAACAAGTGTATTAGTTGGAGTAGGCTAGCAGTTTTCAAAGTGTGGTCTGTGGACTCCTGGGGATTCCTGAGAGTGTTTCAGGGAGTCTTGAGATCAAAACTACTTTATAATAGAAAGGCATTTTTTTTTTCTTTTTCACTGTGTTGACATTTGTACTGATGATCCAGAAGCGATGGTGAGTAAAGCTGCTGGTGCCTTAGCATGAATCAGAGCAGTGGCACCAGACTATACCAATAGTCATTGTATTCTTCACCGTTGCACAGTTTAAACTTGGAGTCAAAAAAAAGAAAAGAAGATCAGGACACCTGGGTGGCTCAGTAAGTTAAGCATCTGCCTTCGGCTCAGGTCATGATCCCAGGATTCTGGGATCGAGTCCCGCATCGGGCTCCTTTCTCAGCAGCAGCCTGCTTATTATCCCTCTGCCTCTGCCGCTCCCCCTGTTGTGCTCTCTCGCTCACGCTCTCTCTCCTTCTGACAAATAAGTAAATCTTTCTAAAAAATTAAAGTAAATTTTTGAAAAAAAATCAATTTCACTTAAGAATGTTCTGATGAAGGAGTGAAAATGAGTTTTATTTTATCTTGACCTTTCAGATCATGGCTTTTGAATATTTTGTGTGATAAAGTGGGAAGTACTCATAAAGCACTTCTGCTACATTGGAGTACAGTGGTACAGTGGTTGTCTCAAGGAAAAGTATGATTGAGTTGCAAGCTGACTAGCTGCTTTCTCCATAGAACACTGTTTCTGCTTGATGAAAGAATAATCAACAAACCATGGTCTTTAGATTTGGGAAAACAACTGATTGTGCCCAGTGATAATATTAAAATAAAATGAATAAAAATTAAACCATGAGTTTGACAGCTTCCCAGAACTTACTTTTCTGATGTGATTAGTGGTGACATTAACCAATGTGATTATTTTATTTATTGTATAATGAAATGTGTCGACACTTGAAATCTACATGATTTAGTGGACCAGAATTTTCCTAATGACCAGTGCATGATGTAACAAAATCACGTTTGGGTGAAAGATCCATTCCAAGTGTAAGATAAGATAGACCAATGGATTTTTTTTTTTAAGATTTTATTTATTTATTTGAGAGAGAGAGAGCACGAGAGGGGGGAGCGGGAGAGGGAGAAGCAGACTCCCCGCTGAGCAGGGAGCCCGATGCGGGACTCGATCCCGGGACTCCAGGATCATGACCTGAGCTGAAGGCAGTCGCCCAACCAACTGAGCCACCCAGGCGCCCGATAGACCAATGGATTTTAATGTAACAGTGTAAAGAGTTCCATTGATAAGATTTCAGACTTCACGTTGCAAGTAACCCTTAGAAATTACTGTGCTTTTTTTTTTTAATTGAGGTGAAAGTCACATAACATAGAATTAACCATTTTAATTTGTACGATTCAGTAGCATTTAGTACATTTGCAGTGTTGTGCAACTACCATCTAAATCAAATCCCAAAACAATTCCATCACCCGAAAAGGAAACTATACCCACTCAGCCGTCACCACCCATTTCTCCTTCCCTCAGCATCTGACAACCACTAATCTCTCTATCTTGATGGATTTCTCTATTCTGGAAATTTTATATGCATGAAGTCATACAATATGTGACCTTTTGTGTCTGGCTCCTTTTACTTAGCATGTTTTCAGGGTTCATTCATGTTGTACCAGGTAGTGAACTCACAACCCTGAGATCAAGACCCGAGCTGAGATCAAGAGTCAGACGCCCGACTGAGCCACCCAGACACCACAGTTACTTTATTCCTTTTTATGTGTAATACTCCACTATAGGAATATACTGTATTTTGCTTATCCGCCATCAGTTGATGGACATTTGGCTATTGCAAATAGTACTGCTATATATACATTTTTGCATAAGTTTCACTTGAATCCGTCTTTTCAGTTCTTTTGGGTATTTACCTATATATGATGTTCCTGAGTCATATGATAATCTATGTTTTTGATAATTCTAACTTTCTGAAAAATCATCAAGCCATTTTCCAAAAGCAGCTGTACCATTTTACATTCCCACCAGCAATGTACTGTACTAGGATTCCAGTTTCTCTACATACTCACCAATAAACTATTTTCTATCTTTTTGATTATAGCCGTCCTAATGGGCATGAATTGATATCTCATTGTGGTTTTGATTTGCATTTTTCTAATGACTAATGATGTTGAGCATCGTTTCATGTGCTTATTGGCCATTAATATATCTTCTTGTTCAAGTATTTTGCCCACATGTATTGAGGGTTTTTTTTAGAAGATTTATTTATTTTAGAGAGCAAGCATGTGCACAAGCAGGGAGAGGAACAGAGGGAGAGGGGGAGAGAGGATCCTCAAGCAGACTCCCTGCTGAGCACAAAGCCCAATGGGGGGGCTTGATCTCATGACCTGAGCTGAAATCAAGAGACGCTTGACCAACTGAGCCACCGAGGCGCCCTTGTATTGAGTTTTGAGTATATCAAAGATAAAGATATCCACAATTCTGATCATTTGAAAAGATTGTTAGAATACCCTTCTCTGGGGGCGCCTGGGTGGCTCAGTCGTTAAGCGTCTGCTTTCAGCTCAGGTCATGATCCCAGGGTCCTGGGATCGAGCCCCGCATTGGGCTCCCTGCTCAGCGGGAAGCCTGCTTCTCCCTCTCCCACTCCCCCTGCTTGTGTTCCCTCTCTGTGTCTCTGTCAAATAAATAAAATCTTAAAAAAAAAAAAAAAAAGAGTCGAGATAGGGGCAACTGGGTGGCTCAGTCGTTAGGCGTCTGCCTTTGGCTCAGGTCATGATCCCGGGATCCTGGGATCGAGCCCCACATTGGGCTCCTTGCTCAGCGGGAAGCCTGCTTCTCCCTCTCCCACTCCCCCTGCTTGTGTTCCCTCTCTCGCTGTGCCTCTCTCTGTCAAATAAATAAATAAAATCTTAAAAGTATCCTTCTCTGGTGTCAGTATGAACTCAACAAGTTTTAATATATGTACATGTATTTCCTTTTCCTGAGAGGACTCAGAAGCCGTGACACCACTGTGGCAGTGAGCACACTTGACGGCAGATCTCGGTTTCTAAGTGCCGTTCTCCAAAAAGAAGCTAGAGTTCCATGGCACCAGGGTGGTGCAGTTGGTTAAGTGTCCAACTCTTAGTTTCGGTTCACGTTGTGATCCTGGGTTGTGAGACTGATCCCGGGGTCGTGAGTTTTGAGCTGCACTGGGGGTGGGGGGTGCTGGCTGCTTTGAAGACTCTCCCTCTGCCCCTCTCCCCACTTTTTCACACTCTCCCCCCCCTCCAAATAAAAATAAATCTTTTTTTTCTTTTCTTTTTTTTTTTTTTTAAGATTTTATTTATTTGAGAGAGAGAATGAGATAGAGAGCATGAGAGGGAGGAGGGTCAGAGGGAGAAGCAGACTCCCTGCCGAGCAGGGAGCCCAATGCGGGACTCGATCCAGGGACTCCAGGATCATGACCTGAGCCGAAGGCAGTCGCTTAACCAACTGAGCCACCCAGGTGCCCTAAAAATAAATCTTAAAAAAACCAAAAAACTAGTTCCTTGGAGAAATGACTAGGGCAGAAAAAAATCATATGGACCTGAACTATCACATAGGTACCAGAAAGTAACAAAATGCTTTAAAAAGAAAAAATGGTAAGCCAATGTGAAGGAGCTTCCAACAGCCAGATCTGGGACAATTTGAAGAACAAAATAAGTAATGATAGTTAATGGGTTACAACTCATAGGTTAAAATAAATATCCACAAATCCTTGCTGCTATAAATAAATATTTGAATAAATAGGAGACAGCTGTTTATTACAGTAAAACTAATAAATATAGAAGGAATGATGGAAACGTTAGGCAAATACTAGTAATTGTTGCAGGCAAGAACGGTCTATAAATGCTAAAATTAGTGGGTGGAAGTTTAATGGAAAATGAGATTTGGCATAGCCTCAAAAGTATCTCCTCTTGGTAACTTTTCAGTGGAGAAACCTGTCAAACACCACCTCAGTCAAGTGATTACAGTTAATACATCATACCACAGCATGTTGACTTGTGTACTTCTGATAGGATACAACATTGCTTTTGTGATATTCTTGTCAAAAATATATAACCTCAGTCTAATGAGAAAACATCAGGTAAACCCAAATTTAGGGGCATTTTACCAAAACCTGGCCAGTACTCTTCAAAACTGTGAAGGTGAAGAGAGTAAGAAACTGTCAACTGTTTGGAGGAGACACGTAGGAAACATTACAAGTAAGCATTACAAGTAAGCGCAGGGTGGGGCTGCAGATTGAACGCGGAGCAGCTGTGGGAGTCCAGCTGTCTGTGAGTAATTAAGCCAGACATTAATGAGATTTGTAGGAAAAAATGTAAAATGATGCCACTCTTCTCACTATATTGGTTTGGGGGGGGGAGAGTTATTTTTTTATAAAGGATTTGTCATGTTAATGTGGGCTTATTTATTTTTTTAACGAATTAACGTTTTAAAATTCTGTTTTAATTTCTAATATGGACTATTGATAGCTGTAGCCCATAAACAAAATCTCTTTGGAGTCCTTCATTTTTGCAAGTGTCCTCTTAAAGGGATCCTGAGGTCAAAAAGTTTTGAGAACCAGGGGAGTGCCTCTTAACAGCTGCAGCAAAGATCTAAAAATACAATGGCTCAAACAATATAGAAAGTATCTCTTTCATGTAATTGCCTAAGGCAGGTGGTTCCTGTTGCTCTGTTGTTTCAAGTGGTAGTTCAGTAACTCCCATTTCTTTTGCATGAACTTTTGTACTGATCCCTAGGACAGTGGTTCTCATGCTTTAGTGGACAGAGAGAGTCACCTGGAGGGCTTGTTAAAACACAATTCCTAGCCCCCATCCCCGGCATTTCTGATTCATAGGTGTGGGATGGGGCTTGAAAGTTGCATAGCCAACAAATTCCACAGGGATGCTGATGCCTTAGCAGGGGTGTCAATTTCCAGGGTATTGTCCTTCTCTGCAGGGTTGAAACTGGGTGGCAGCCAATGGGAAGGGGAAAGAGCATGGGAGAGTTTGCCTACCTTTTATAGTTCTTAGCCAGGAACCTGGTGGCACATATCACTTCCTTTTTATTCCGTTGGCAAGAGTCTAGCAAGGGAGGCTAGGAAGTACAGTGGAGCTGAACAGTCATGTGGCCAGTACTTCTATTACTGTGGGAAAAAGAGAAATAATTTTGATGGGCATTGAGTAACAATATTATCAAGACATCAGAAGAGTAAATACTTGAATAGGCTTAATTAACTAGGGAATGTGTTTTAGGAGGGTGGTACAGACATATATAGAAGTGAGACTGTTTTTTTTTTTTTGAAGATTGGGACAGAGTGGCTTGGTTAAGAGAGCAGAGTAGAGAAGGCCAGGCAGTAAAAGTAATAATGGAAGATAAAACATACTGTAAGAAGGTTGATCGGATTTATACCATAAATTGAAACAGCAGGAAGTCAGCTGAGAAACCTAAGGACCTTGAGATCTTCTCTGTTGGTGATGCTCTCTGTATTATTTTTGCACTCTAAATCGTAGTCACAAACACTGTTCTGGGGCCCTTGATGCCCTGGTTGCTAATTACCCAAATAGTGCACCCGATCATAATTTCCAGGGGTGGCAGTGGCATGTGTATTCATGCCCTCACTTCCCTGGCCCACAAAACCAAATTAAAAATGGAAAGCCAAGACTTCACTAACCATCTAGAATAGGGTGGGGATATTGTATAGAGGTTGAGGCTTCTTGCTTTAGAAATGGGAAGATGTTTATGCACAGAATAACCACCAGAAATCTTCATCTAGTCAGGGGGCTAAATAATCCTGAAATAGCAGAAATTACTCTGTTCTGCCCTTGAAATTAGAATTCTTTAGCATTTGCTCAGTCTTAGGCTCCTCCCCTATCCCCTGCTAAAACAGCATAAAGGGTCCAGTTATTCTTTTAACAAATAATTATTGAATGATTTTTAAGTGCCAGGAACTTAACCTAGAACTGGTGATGTAGCCGTGAACAAAGTAGACAAGTCCTCACTCCATAGACCTTTAAAAATCAGTGGGGGAGGAAACCTGCAATAAGCAAATGCATATCATGTCAAAAAACCAAAGTGAAGGGGCGCCTGGCTGGCTCAGTTGGAGGAGCACACAACTCTTGATCTTGGGGTTGTGAGTTTGAGCCTCACGTTGGGTGTGGAGATTACTTAAAAATAAAATCTTAAAAGTAATAACCACAGTGGAGTTTAGGCAAAAGGATTAAATGTGCCTTTGTTTTCGGCGTAGATCAGTTTAAGTCGGATTCATGATATTCCCCTAAGAAGAGTTTAAGACAAATTCTAATTCAGTGTCATATATGTAATTTTTGCATCTTTAATTTGGAGAAGTAAGTCTTGGCTCAGCAGGAAGTTGATAAAAGTGAATTGTACTTTTCTTTGGACTCCAGCTTCTTTCTTTACAGGCTTGATGGCTTTTGTAGCAGCTTTAGGGGTGTTGGCGGTAATCTCCCAGCGTCTCCAGAGTTGTGTCAGGTTGTTTTCTCTGATTGGCCGGATTTATTTCCAACCTTGCCAGATATATTGTTAGTATGATAAGCACTTTAGGGTGTGGTATGTCCTGTGTGTTTCTATCCTGTATGGAGAGTAGGTTGGTCGCTTTGGTTCAGTATTAGCCACGCCTCTTCCAAATGAGAAATAGTTAATAAAGCTCAGATACCCACATTGATTCATACTCTTCTGAAGCCCTTGTCCACACCCTTTACTATTTCACCAATTGCTGGATTCTAGAGATTGCTACCATTAGGAGTGGAAGCAGCCTCTAAAATGATCCAGTAAAACAGTACATTTGGAGATAATTTCACTCTTTGTAGCACCTAAGATGAAACCTGTTGTATAGCCATTTTGTTACCCCTTAGGGGCTCTTACCCCCATTGAGGAATTTGTTTTGTAGTTTGGTTTATATGTGTGTGAGTTCCTTTAGGGAACTGAAATAGAGAGCTTGCATCCTGGGAAAGTGCAGAATTAATTGCTGGGAATGATTGGCAATAGGAGGCATTAGGTAACTTGGAAGGAGCTCAGCTGCCTGTTTCATATTTGAGTAGGTTGAAGATGTGCAGAACAGAATCCTTGCCCTGCAGGACCTTGACGTGCAGTCTGCTTCCAGTTTGGTGGGGGACAAATGGCCATTCATTCTGCTGTACGGTTGCAAGTAGAGAGCACAGGCCCATAATCTCTGAAGCACTGTTGAGATAGGGTTTACATGTGTGATTATGTTTGTCCCTTGAAAGTACAGGAATTGTCGTGGAGGAGCTTTAGTAGGCCTACTTTTTGTGGAATAAATACCAAGCTGGGCTACAACTTACAACATTCTCCCTTCTCTGTAATGACTAATTTAGTATATAGAGCTGTGAATATTCCTGAGGTATATTCTGGAGAAATTTTTGTGAAGCCAAAGTCTTGTGAGATCTTCCTGTGGCTTGTAGATCACTGCTCTTTCCCTGTCATGACCACCTCCTCGCTGTAGTTTCCTCAAAGTGCAAAAATGTGGGTTACCTTCACAGGGCATGAATTCAGCGGCCTCTGGCTTTTATTAGTCTGTTTACGGGAATGTGGGTGTAGTAAATACGTGGTTTACGTGTGTGCTGCCATATGTTGTATCTGTGGAAGATGATAATGGAATAAAAGTCTTTACTGATGGAACAGAATGTTAGAGGTGACCGTCAATGATACGAAGCTGGCTACACTTGCCATCCTTGGTGTGGTGGAAGGGGTGTGTCCCGGGTACTGGAATTAGACCTAGATTTTGTGAGCTTTTTTTTTTTTTTAAAGATTTTATTTATTTATTTGACAGAGAGATAGAGAGAACAAGTAGGCAGAGATGCAGGCAGAGGGAGAGGGAGAAGCAGGCTCCCCTCCGAGCAGGGAGCCCGATGCAGGGCTCGATCCCAGGACCCTGGGATCATGACCTGAGCCAAAGGCAGCCGCTTAACCGACTGAGCCACCCAGGCGCCCTTGTGAGTTTTTTTGTTGTTGTTTGGGTTTTGTTTTGGGTTTTTTTCCCCTTAAGATTTTAACTTTAAGGGCGCCTGGGTGGCTCAGTTGGTTAAGCGTCTGCTTTCGGCTCAGGTCATGATACCAAGATCCTGGGATCAAGCTCCACATCAGACTCACTGCTCAGTGGGGAGTCTGCTTCTCCCTCTCCCTTTGTCTGCAGCTCCCCCTGCTTGTGCTCTTTCTCTGTCAAATAAATAAAATCTTTTAAAAAATTAAAAAAAAATTATCTTTAATCTCTATGCCCAGCGTGGGGCCAGCCAATTGCCCTTAGACCTAGGTTTTCGTGGTGACTCTGCTATTTATTGTGTGACCTTCGGCAGGTTTGTTTAGTCTTCCTGAGTCTCAGTTACCTCATTCATAGGATGGGTGGGGATCATACAGACCACACAGGAGTGTGCTGAGAATTAAATGAAATACTGTTTCTGTGGTTCTTAGCCCACAGTTTTGGTATTTAGCCATCACTCAACTGTTGTTCTTCTATTTTGCCTTCCTCTTTGCCCCCAGATACACCTTGCTACTTTTCCTACTGAAGTGCACCTTCCCCCAACTGTTTTCAGATTTGTGTGATGAATGTATCACCTGAAAAATGGTTTATCTGAGAAGAGGCTCTTCCAAACATGTGTGTATGAAATGTACCTAGGAGATATTCTTCAGAGCAATGTGAAAGATCTCAACCATTCAAAACTCCTCTCTCCTTCTGCCCATTGTTATTAGTGCCCTGGGATAAAACATGAAAAAGATTTTTTTTCTCCTTTTAAGTGTTATTTTAATAATATTCCTACAGAACGCCTACATTTGTTGTATTTTGCACAAAGAAAAACAGTTTTATAGCTAAGTTCTGAAGGAGGTTGGAAAAATGTGTCTCACTCCTCTTCCTTTAATTATATACACTCTAGATTGCAACTTGCCTGTTTCTTTTATGAAGGTTTAGGGCAATCATTTTTTTTAAGGTTTTATTTATTTAATAGAGCGGGGGCAGGGGGTAGAGGGGCAGAGGGAGAGGGAGAAGCAGGCTCCCCACTGAGCAGAGAGCCTGATAACGCTGGCCTGTTCCAGGACCGTGGGATCATGACCTGAGCTGAAGGCAGATGCTTAACCGACTGAGCCACCCAAGTGCCCCTATGGCAGTCATTCTTAAATTATAGAGTGCCTAATAATCACCAGGAAAACATAAAATGCAGATCCTTTGCTCAAGGAATTCCAGTTTATTACTTTGAAATGGGCCTCCGAAAATGCATTTTAAACAAATGTCTGTATTAATTCTGGTGTAGGTAGTCTAAAACAATACTTAGGGAAACACTGATTTAAAGTCAAAGAAAAATACAAAACGAAACATGTCTTGGGTGCTATCCATGGGTCACACACACCTTGGTCTTCATTGTCTTCTGTAGACATATTTCTCCAAACCTACTGCGGGAAAGGACCGGTATTTTGTTTTGTTTTCTATACAGCAGGGACCAATACAGTGAAATGAATTACTAGAAAAGGAAGATAAAAGGTATACAAGAGGGGTGCCTGGGTGGCTCAGTTGTTAAGCTTCTGCCTTCAGCTCAGGTCATGATCCCGGAGTCCTGGGATCGAGCCCCGCATCAGGCTCCCTGCTCAGTGGGGAACCTGCTTCTCCCTCTCTCACTCCTCCTGCTTGTGTTCTCTCTCTCTCTATCTCTCTCTCTCTGTCAAATAAATAAATAAAATCTTGGGGGGGGGGGAAGGTATACAAGAATGCAAGCCCAGTATATTATTGTTAGATTCAACAGTCAAAAAATGACTGTCGAATTAACATGAAAGTCTGTAAATTCTTACCCTCAGCTGATCCTTATCTTGTTGCAGAGTGGTAACTAACAGTTCACAGGCCAGCACCAGTCCGTGGATCACACTTCAAATAGTGTTGTTCTTCAGAAATGAAAATGATTTTGTGTTGAAATTGGCAAGCTGGAAACAGCTTGTCTCTCCTGCAATTCCCAGGAAGTCTGATTTCTTCATCTATGAAATTGAGACAGTTTTACTACTTTGCCTATCTTATAGGAATGTTGGGAGGATCATATAAAATGTAATGTATGTAAAAAGTACATTGAAAACTGGGGCACCTGGGTGGCTCAGTCAGTTGAGTGTCTGACTCTTGGTTTTGGCTCGGGTCATGAACCCAGGGTCATGAGATCGAGCCCCATGTTGCGCTCTGTGCTCAGTGCAGAGTCTGCTTGCCATTCTCTCTCCCTCTGCCATTTCCCCTGCTTGTGCTCATGTGCACGTGTGTGCGCGCTCTCTCTCAAATAGGACCCCTGGGTGGCTCAGTCAGTTAAGCATCTGCCTTCAGCTCAGGTCATGATCTCGGGGTCCTGGGATTGAGCCCCACATTGGGCTCCCTGCTCAGGGGGGAGTCTGCTTCTCTCTCTCTCTCTCTCTCTCAAGTAAGTAAATAAAATCTTAAATATCTTTTTTAAAAGTACATTGCAAACTTAAAAAACTAGTGTAAGTTACATTAATCATCACAAACATTTATCGAATATATCATTGAACAGGGAGTTTGTCAGCAGCCAGGGATGTAGAGAGATACGGCAAGGAGCTTACTATTCAGTATGTATTTGCCACTTTTAAGGTGAGCAATATGCATAACTGATTAAATTCCAAATCCCTAAAAATTTCCTAGACTTGAGCAGTCTTGCTGTGGACTCCAGTAGCATGCTTACATTTTTAAAAATGTATAACGTGGTGATGTTTCTTTTTTTTTTTTTTTAAAGATTTTATTTATTTATTTGAGACAGAATGAGAGCGAGCATGAGAGGGAGGAGGGTCAGAGGGAGAAGCAGACTCCCCGCCGAGCAGGGAGCCCGATGCGGGACCCGATCCCGGGACTCCAGGATCATGACCCGAGCCGAAGGCAGTCGCTTAACCAACTAAGCCACCCAGGCGCCTGTGATGTTTCTTTGTAATAATTCCAAAATAAGAACTTTTCAAGGCAAGTAAGATACTTCTCTAATAGATTGGAAACATTTTGGAGTCAGGCACCCTTTTGAGTGAAAGTTTCTGGTATTCCTTGTAGGATCCTTTCCTGTTAATCCTGGAGCATATTACCCCTTCTCTCAACTGGCTTCTAGTCTTGGGCTTTCTGTTCAACCCCACACCCTTTCTTTCCCTCTCCTCTACCTGGCTTCTCCTCTCAGAGTGCTTGCAAGAGAGATCCTTGAAGCCAGGAATTCATTCAACAAAATAATTTTTGAGTGCCTGTCATGTATAGGTTAGGTGCAAGAGATAAGTAAATGAGTAATACATATGGTTCCTGACCTCTGGGGTCTCACAATTTTTTAAGGGAAATGGACAAGTAATTTAGTAATGAGACAGGTAGTGAGGTGTTCAAAATGTTTTGGGAACATTAAGGAAGAAAAATACTGCCTGGGGGGGCGCCTGGGTGGCTCAGTTGTTAAGCATCTGCCTTCGGCTCAGGTCATGATCCCAGGGTCCTGGGATCGAGCCCACGTAGGGCTCTCTGCTCTGCAGGAAGCCTGCTTCTCCCTCTCCCACTCCCCCTGCTTGTGTTCCCTCTCTCGCTGTGTCTCTCTCTCTCTCTCAAATAAAGAAAATCTTTAAAAAAAGAAAAGAAAAATACTGCCTGGGAGAATGGGGAAGCTTTCATACATAGAGTGACCATCTAAATTTACCCTCGAAACTGAGACACTATCAAAAGGAAAAGGGATGCTTTTTATCATTATGAGGGGACAGTGGGTATAAACTGGTACTGTTCCATGCAAACTAGTACACACTGTCACCCTATTCATAAAAGAAATGTCTTTGTATAGTATTAAAGTAAGAGTTGAAAGATTTCCTAAGTAAAGAAAATATTACACAGTTAAGCTTGGAAGCCTGAGAGAATATGTAGATATGCCTGGCCCATAAAATACTTAGGGGAGGAGTGGCAGAAGATAAGTTTGTAAAGGTAAATTAGGACCAAATGATGTAAGGACCTATGTGCTATTGTTGTAGGTAATGGGAAGTCTTTGATACTAAGTCTGAGATAGTAAGATTACACTTTTTTCTTGCTTTTTTTGCGATCACTTCTCTGGCTCTCTCAAAGATGAATGGGTAGGGGCAGGGAAGTCTTAACATGCTGATACCACAAGGTCATGGAAAGTATTTGCTGTAGATTAGGAGAGAAAAGATGGTATTCTGAAGAGTGGCAGGAAAGTTGAAAGAATGGAGAAACTCTGGAGATACTTAAATCTTTAGAGATACTTATGTGGGGAAAAGTCACTCTGCTTCCAGGACACCTGCTCCTGGCTTCCTTTCTATCGCACAGACCACTTCCCATCTTACTTGCTAGGTGTTGTCCTCAGTTCGTAAGTGTTGGACTCTTCTCTGTTTGCTCTCACTTTTTCTAAATGGTTTTGTTTTACCCCCATGACTTCACGCTCCGTTTGTATGTTTAGGGCTCCTGAACTTGCATCTTCACCCTAAACATTTCCTCGTAGCTCTAGCTTGTGTTTCAGGCATTTCAGGCTTACTGTGTTAGAGAGCTACACTTTTCATTTTTCACTCCAGACATCCCACTATTCACCATTTTCATGGAAGACATCATTCACTCACTTGTAGAGATAAAAGATCTGGAGTCATCCTTGACTATTCTTTTTCTCATATTTCACATCCAGTGCATCAGTATTTCTCTTGTTCCTTCTTTCTCTCTCTCTCTCTTTTTTAAGATTTTATTTATTTATTTGCCAGAGAGAGCTCAAGAGAGAGCACAAGCAGGGGGAGCAGCAGAGGGAGAAGCAGGAGAAGCTCCCCCGATGAGCAGGGAGCCCAATGCAGGACTCGGTCCCAGGACCCTGAGATCATGACCTGAGCTGAAGGCAGACGCTTAATCAACTGAGCCACCCAGGCATCCCTCTTGTTCCTTCTTTCAGTTGTATATCCTAACTGATACTCCTGATTCAAGGCCATACCTGATTTGGTCCCTAGATTTACCTCCTACCTCATTTCCTACCGCTCTCCATCTTGGATATGGCATTTCATCTACACTTTTTTTTTTTAGCTGTTTCTTGCACATATTAGGCACCTGTCTCAAGCAGCATTCTTGCTGTTTCCTGTACTCATTACATTCGCTCTCAGATACATGCAAACCTCACTTCCTCACTTAATTTAGGAGCTAGAACTTTCCTTACTGCTTTAAGAATAGTCCCCCCGGCCCCCCCCATCTGACGCTCTCTAACCCATTTTCATGCTTAACCTTTTTAGAGGTACTTATCCCTACTTCACATACGTATGTTTTATTTATTTACTGTTTTCTCTTTCCCACTGGAATGTTAAGCCCAGGAGGATAAAGACTAGTACCTAGAATAATGCTAATAATAAGTAGTAGGCATTTCATAAATCTTGTATTTCATAGAATCTAAGGGCATGCCCTTAGATTTCATGCTCTGTCTGGGCACGCCCCTCTCCCAATACCTCTAACTGTCCACCAAGCTGGAAGCTCCTGCACCCCATATTTTTTGGATTTTACGGGGGCTTCGTCACATAGGCTTGACGGATCATTAACTCCATTTCCAGCCCCTCTCCCCTGTCTGGAGGATGGGGATGGAGAGTGAAAGTTTCAAGCTTCTAATTAGGCCGTGGTCTTACTGGTGACCAGCCCCCAGCTGGGAGCCATCCAAGCACCCACCCAGATGCGCCTCATTAGAACAAAAGATGCTCCTAGTGTTCTTATCAGTTAGGAAATTACAAGACTTTTAGTGGCTCTGTGCCAAGAACGGGGGGCAGAGTCACCTCACACAAGCCCAACAGTAACCGTATCCATAGTTCGGGAGGCTGCCCACGCTTCACCTTCATACTGCTGCTCAGTGCAGCATCAACAGTGTGCATTCTGCCGCATTACGTTCCTGTTCTCTGGGGTCAAATGAAAGGTCTCCTTTTGAAATAGGAGTCTGTTCTGTTCGCCCCCCCCCCTTTTCAGTTAAAACAGTCTAAAAACTTTTCAATTTTTAAGAAAATAGAAAATGTTTAAATATATGTAAAAACGTAAAGAATAGAACAACGAACAGCTTATGTAACTACCATCTTCAGTTAACAATACATTTTGCCATATTTGCTTCATTGGTATGTAGCATATGCGTAGTTTTTCTGAACCATTTCAAAGTAAGCTTTAGACTTCTAGGTACTTAAGATTTGCTGTTAGGCAGAATAATGCCCCTTCCCCCAAGATAGCCACTTTCTAATTACTAGAACCTGTGAATATTTTCCACTTCCCTGGCTAAGGGGAATTAAGATAGCAGATGGAATTAAGGTTGCTAATCAGCTGACCTTAAAATAAGGATAGTAGTCTGTATTGTCCAGGTGGGCCCAGTGTAATCACAAGGGTCCTTAACATGGAAAAGGGCAGAAGAGAGTCAGGAAGATGACAGTTTGGTTTGGGGGCGAGGGGGGCATCATTGACGACTTTGAAGATGGGAGAAATGGCCATGACTGGGGAAAGCAGTATCTAGCTTATAAGAGGCAAGTCTCCAGAAGGAATGTAGAAGACCTATTTGCCGATGCCCTGAATTTAGCCCAGCAAGACCCATTTCAAACTTCTGACTTCCAGACTATAGGATAATAAATTTGCACTATTTAAGCCACTGACTTTGTAATAGTTTCTTACAACAACCATAGAAAACTTATACAGTTGCTTCTCCAAAAAAATAAAAACGATTTCCGGGGTGCCTGGGTGGCTCAGTTGGTTAAGCAACTGCCTTCAGCTCAGGTCATGATCCTGGAGTCCTAAGATCAAGCCCACGTCGGGCTCCCTGCACAGTGGGGAGTCTGCTTCTCCCTCTGACCCTCTCCCCTCTCATGTTCTCTCTCACTCTCTCTCTCTCAAATAAATAAATCTTAAAAAAAAAAAAAAAAAAGGTAGGGGCGCCTGGGTGGCTCAGTTGTTAAGCATCTGCCTTCGGCTCAGGTCATGATCCCAGGGTCCTGGGATCGAGCCCCGCATCGGGCTCCCTGCTCCGCGGGAAGCCTGCTTCTCCCTCTCCCACTCCTCTGCTTGTGTTCCTGCTCTCGCTATCTCTCTCTCTGTTAAATAAATAAATAAAATCTTTAAAAAAAAAAAAAGATTTCCTATACAACCACAGTACCTTTTGAAGAGACCAGTCTCCCTGTAACATCATCTGCATTTTGGATTTGTCATATTGTTTCCATGTGGTACCATTTAGCTTGCTTTCTGATTCTCTGTATCTCTTGTAAAGTGGACTTCATTGTGAAGGTTACATGTTTTTGGCAAAAATACTTCGTGGAGGATACTGTGTACTTTATACTGTATCCTAGCAGGAGGCGTATCATATCTGATAGTCTCACTGTTTGCACTGCCATATTCGATCCCTGGGTTAAGGTGACAGCAAGATCTCTCCATTGTGAAAGTATGTTTTTCCCTTTGCACTTAGCAGTCTGTGGAGTTATTTTGTTTATTGAAGCTGGGAGGCCTATCTGCTCTGAAAAGATACTAAAGTAGTTATTATAAGTATAAAATTTACACTTTCAGATTGTCATTTTTTACTCTGGAGTATGGCAGACCATATAACCTTAAAATCCTTTGTAATTCCATTACGAAACACCTAGTAATACTGGGTAAAGTGTGACAGACTTTTTTTTTTTTTTTTTTAAACAAACTTCCTTTTAAATGCATAGCTAAGCCTGAAAGAAATAAGGAAAATCCTCAGGGGCAACAAATGAAAGGGGAACTGAGAATGAGCAGAGTGTATGGACTTAATGCCGTGACAGTTCTGGGGGCTTTTCTAGTCTCAGTAACCAGAAGACTTGCTTTTTAATGCTTTTTTAATGCTCTAATGCTTGGGGTCCAGAGACAAAGCATTAGGCCTGGAGCAGAGTTAGAGATGAGAATCCCCTTATAAGGCTCCTGCTCTCATGGCAGAGATGACCTTAATAAAAAAATCCCATTCCTTAGTTCAGAGAAACCAGGAAACTTCTGTCACACTCTGGGTTCTGATTAGGGATGGGTGGGAATATGCCCTGAAAATTTAAGTATGGGCCTGCACTCATATAGGTTTAAATTATTTTCATCTGGAGAAAACCAAGCCGAGAAATAAATATAAAAAATTATTCAGAACCCTTTATTCCCTCGGGGTAACTGGCAGAAGCATATAAAAAACTACTCTGGAGGAACAGGTCCACAATCCAAATCACACAGGATTCCTACAGATAAAGTCCCAATGAAAATAAGGCTCACAATAAAAAATGACAAAAAGTACAAGAAACAATTCATTTACCATGAATAAGAATCACTGTTATAGGGGCGCCTGGGTGGCTCAGTTGGTTAAGCGACTGCCTTCGGCTCAGGTCATGATCCTGGAGTCCCAGGATCGAGTCCCGCATCGGGCTCTCTGCTCAGCAGGGAGTCTGCTTCTCCCTCTGACCCTCCTCCCTCTCATGCTCTCTATCTCTCGTTCTCTCTCTCTCAAATAAATAAAATCTTTTAAAAAAAAAATCACTGTTCTAAAAATCAGTAGGAGCTGAAACTTCAGATAATAAATCTCTTGATTATAGCTTATAAAATAAGTATATTTAAACTACTAAGTACAAAGATTTTGAACGAAGAGAAAAAATAATTTGGGGGAGACAGATTTGAAAAAAGAACCAAATAGAATATCTAAAACTGCAGAATATGGTCTTCTATTTAGCAGGCCAGGCACTGAGTGAAATAGAAACAAAACAAAACAAAAAAAACCTCCCAAGGAGCTTAACATTTTAGTGGGTGGAAAACAGTCCACCAAATATCAATGTGGAATATTAGTCATAAAAAGGAAGGAAATCTTGCCTTTTTCGACAACATGGTTGGACCTTGGGGGCATTATTCTCAGATAAGTGAGACAGAGAAAAGTACCATCTCACTTACATGTGGAATCTAAACAAAACAAAAAACTCACAGAGAACATATTAATGGTTGCTTGTGGGGGTGGGTGGATGAAGTGGGTGAAGCTGCTCAAAAGGTACAAACTTCTAGTTACAAAATAAATAAATTACAGAGATGCTTTTTAATCATGGAGACGCAGCGTACAGCACGGCGTGACCATAGCTAACAATACTGTGTTCCAGGGGCGCCTGGTGGCTCAGATGGTTGAGCGTCTGCCTTCGGCTCAGGTCACGGTCCCAGGGTCCTGGGATCGAGCCCCGCCTCGGGCTCCTTGCTTAGTGAGGAGCCTGCTTCTCCCTCTGCCGCTCCCCCTGCTTGTGCTCTCCCCCTCTCTCTCTCTGGCAAATAAATAAATAAAATCTTAAAAATACTGTATTACATATTTGAAAGTTACTGAGTGGATTTTTTTTTTTTCAAGATTTTATTTATTTGACAGAGGGAGAGAGAGGAAGAGTACAAGCAGGGGGAGCGGAAGTCAGAGGGAGAAGCAGGGTCCAGGCTGAGCAGGGAGCCGGATGTGGAGCTCAATCCCAGGACCCTGAGATCATGACCTGAGCGGAAGGCAGACGCTTAACCAGCTGAGCCACCCAGGCGCCCCTAAGCGAGTGGATCTTAAAAGTTGTCATCACAAGAAAAAATTTAACTGTATGGTGATGGATAGTAAGACTTATTGTGGTCATTATTTCACAACATGTACAAATGAAAGGTCATTATGTAGATTTGAAACTAATATGCTATATGTCAACTATATCTCAATTTAAAAAAAAAAAGGGCAAGTATAACTGGTCCTGAATGTAGGATGAGAACCCAAATACATGAAGTCCTGAAGGCCAAGCGTAGAAAGCACTTAAGAGGGAAGGAATATTGGGAGTGTCTGGGTGGCTTTAGTTGGCTAAGCATCCAACTCTGGGTTTGGCTCAGGTCGTGATCTCAGGGTTGTGAGATTGAGCCTTGTGTCGGGTGCTGTGCTGGGCACGGAATCTGCTTGAGATTTTCGTTCTTGCTCTGCACACCACCACCCCCAACTTGTGTGTGCTCCTTCTCTCTCTCTCAAAAAAAATAAAAATAAAAAGGAAGGAATACTGATTTGATTAAATACTGCTGAAAGTTCAAGTAAAATGAGGATTGATTTTTTTAAAAAGTTTAGGAGAGGGCACCTGAGTGGCTCAGTCGTTAGGCGTTGGCCTTCAGCTCAGGTCATGATCCCAGGGTCCTGGGATCGAGCCCCGCGTCGGGCTCCCTGCTCCACGGGAGGCCTGCTTCTCCCTCTCCCACTCCTCCTGCTTGTATTCCCTCTTTCGCTGTGTCTCTCTCTGTCAAATAAATAAATAAAATCTTTAAAAAAAAAAAAAAAAAAGATTCTCTGTCTCCGGGGCACCTGAGTGGCTCAGTCGTTAAGCGTCTGCCTTCGGCTCAAGTCATGATCCTAGGGTCCTGGGATCGAGTCCCGCATCGGGCTTCAGGCTCAGCGGGAAGCCTGCTTCTCCCTCTCCCACTCCCCCTGCTTGTGTTCTGCTCTCTCTATCTCTGTCTCTGTCAAATAAATAAAATCTTAAAAAAAAAAAAAAAAGATCTAATCTCCTTTTAAAAAAAAGTTTAGGAGAAAAACTATTGGATTTGGTAGCATCAAGTTAACTAGTGACTTGGAAAAGATCGTTTCTTTTAATGAGGAGCCTGCATCTCCCTCTGCCGCTCCCCCTGCTTGTGCTCTCCCTCTCTGTGGCAAATAAATAAATCTTAAAAATACTATATTACATATTTGAAAGTTACTAAGTGGATCTTTTTTCTTTTTTTCAAGATTTTATTTATCATGTTGATGGGAACAAAATCTGAACTGAAGTAGTTCTGAGAGAAAAGAGAGGAGGAGAGAAAGTAGAGACAGTAGAGAGAACACTTTTGAGGAATTTTGCTATAGACTGTACAGGGAAATGAGGCAGTAAATGGAATAGGACAAGAGGTCATGGGAGGAGCGCCTGGGTGGCTCAGTCGTTAAGCGTCTGCCTTTGGCTTGGGTCACAATCCCAGGGTTCTGGGATCAAGCCCCACAATGGGCTCCCTGCTCAGCGGGAAGCTTGCTTCTCCCTCTCCCCCCACCCCCCTGGCTTGTGTTCCCTCTCACGCTGTGTCTCTGTCAAATAAATAAATAAAATCTTAAAAAAAAAAAAAAAAAGGTCATGGGAAAATTTTCCCAAGGTGGAACTAGCACACCAAGTTGGTATGAAGATGGAATGATTCTTAACACTTGCTGAATAATGCAAACAACTAGGGCATTTGTTAAAGTACAGATGCTTGAATCCTGTGGCAGACCAATTAAATCAGAATGTTTAGGAGTAAGTGGGACCTGGTATCAGTTTGGTTTTTTGTTTGTTTTTTTTTTACAGTTCCTTAGATGATTCTAATGTGATTCCAAAGTTGATGTGTTCTGCAGTAGATCAGTGAAATTAAAAACTCGGAAGATGTGGGGCTCCTGGGTGGCTGAGTTGGTTAAGCGTCTGCCTTCGGCTCAGGTCATGATCCCAGGGCCCTGGGATCAAGTCCCACATCGGGCTCCCAGCTCGGTGGGGAGTCTGCTTCTGCCTCTCCCTCTGCTTGTGCTGTCTCTCTCTCAAATGAATAAATAAAATCTTTTTAAAAAGCCTCAGAAGATATGTTTGTTAAATATCATATTCAACATAGCTAAAGAGAGAATAAGGAGTAGCAACGGGAGGAAATTACACAGAATGCAGCATAGAGATAGAAAGAAATGGAAAATATGACAAAAAGATTGAGATGTGGAGACCAGAGTAAGATGGCCCAAGATATATCTCATAGGGGTTCTAGGATAGAATAGGAAAAAATGAGATGGTAATAATGCTCAAAGAGATGAGATAATGGCTGAGAATTTTGCAGAATTGCTAAATATATCAGTCTTCAACTTCAGGAGAAAATAGCGAATCTTGAAAGGAGCAATAAAACAACACATTAGGGGGCGCCTGGGTGGCTCAGTTGTTGGGTGTCTGCCTTCGGCTCGGGTCACAATCCCAGGGTCCTGGGATTGAGTCCCACATCGGGCTCCCTGCTCAGTGGGAAGTCTGCTTCTCCCTCTCCCTCTGCCTGCCGCTCCACCTGCTTGTTCTCTCTCTGTCTCTGTCAAATAAATAAATAAAATCTTTTAAGGTTTTATCTATTTGACAGAGAAAGAGAGAGAGGGAACACAAGCAGGGGGAGTGGGAGAGGGAGAAGCAGGCTTCCCACTGAGCAGGGAGCCTGATGCAGGGCTCGATTGCAGGACCCTGGGATTGTGACCCGAGCCAAAGGCAGACACCCAACAACTGAGCCACCCAAGCGCCCCAATAAATAAAATCTTAAAAAAAAAAACTAAACACATTAGATGCACATTAGTGATATTGAGTCTTGCAAAATATCAAAGACAAAGAAAGAACTTATGAAAGCAACCAGGGAGGAAAAAACATTACCACAAAGGAATGAAAATTAGACTTCAGTCAAAATTCTCAGCAACAAGAAAATGCCAGGAAAGTAGTATTTTCAAAGCACAGAGAAAAGGTAAGTGAATTAGAACTCTATGCTCATTCTAGAGTGAGGATGAAGTAAACATTTTCAGGGGGACTTAAATGTGTTTAGCAGTTAGATATTCTTTTTTAAATTTTTAAATTTTTTTTAAAGATATTATTTACTTAATTGACAGAGAGAGAGAGACAGTGAGAGAGGGAACACAAGCAGGGTGAGGGGCAGAGGGAGAAGCAGGCTTCCTGCAGAGCAGGGAGCCTGACGCGGGGCTTGATCCCAGGACCCTGAGATCATGACCTGAGCCAAAGGCAGACGCCTAACCAACTGAGCCACCCAGGCGCCCCTTAATTTTTTTTAATTCAATTAACATACAATGTATTATTGGTTTCAGAGCTACAAGTCTATGATTCATCAGTCTTTTTTTTTTTTTTTTTAAGATTTCATTTACTTATTTAAGAAATAGAGAGCACAGGAGAGGGGGGAGGGTCAGAGGGAGAAGCAGACTCTGCTGATCAGGGAGCCCGATGCGGGACTCGATCCAGGGACTCCAGGATCATGACCTGAGCCGAAGGCAGTCGCTTAACCAACTGAGCCACCCAGGCGCCCAGTGATTCATCAGTCTTATATATCACGTGCCCTCCTTAATGTCTATCACCCAGTTACCCCATCCCCCCACCCCCTCTCCTCCAGCAATCCTCAGTTTGTTTCCTATGATTATAAATCTCTTATGGTTTGTCTCCAACTCTGATTTCATCTTGTTTTATTTTTTCCTCTCTTCCCCTGTGATCCTCTGTTTTGTTTCTTAAATTCCACATATCAATGAGATCATATGATAATTGTCTTTCTCTGATTGACTTATTTCACTTAGCATTAAAACCCTCCAGTTCCATCCATGTCGATGCAAATGGCAAGATTTCATTTTTTTGATGGCTGAGTAGTACTCCATTGTATATATACACCACATCTTCTTTATCCATTCATCTGTCAGTGGACATCTGGGGTCTTTCCATAGTTTGACTGTTGTGGACATTGCTAGCAGTTAGGTGTTCTAAAAGAACTAAAAAGGGTATGTATCATGGGGCACCTGGGTGGCTCAGTTGGTTAAGCGTCTCCCTTCAGCTCAGGTCATGATCCTGGGGTCCTGGGATCAAGCCTTGCATTGGGCTCCCTGCTCAGCAGAGAGCCTGCTTCTCCCTCTCCCTCCGCCTGCCACTCCCCCTGCTTGTGCTCTCTCTCTCTCACTCTTTCTCTCTCTGTGTCAAATAAATAAATAAAATCTTAAAAAAAAAAGGGGGGTACGTATCAGGAGAGAAGAAGTTGAATCCCCTAAGATTGGCAGGACAAAAAGAAATTTGTGGGTATATCCAAGGTAGCTTTCACTATATGTAACCCACTAATAATGACTAATTTGAAGGACACCTAGGTGGCTCAGTTGGTTAAGTGTCCCACTCTTGATTTTGGCTCAGATCATGATCTCAGGGTTGTGAGATCAAGCCCTGCATTAGGCTCCACACTCAGCGCAGAGTCTGCTTGAGATGCTCTCGCTCTCCCTCTGCCCCTCCCCACCACACGCTCGTGCGTGCGCTCTCTCACTCTCAAATAAATAAATAAAATATTTTCTAAAAATGACTAATTTGATAGAAGCTAAAAACCAAAATGGGACTGAAATAAAATAGAGGAAATGAATAAAGAAAATTTAAGTCAGTCCAGTCAAAACAAGGCATAAAAGACCAAAAGAGAAGCACAGAACAAGCAAGATAGTAAAATGAAGATGGTAGAAATGAAACTGAATATATGAGTAATCATGATAATAAATGTATATGGACTAAACTAGCCAGCTAAAGAAACATTATCAGGTTGAATGGAAAAACAAATTCAGGTAAATACTATCAAAAAGGCAGAGAAGGGGCGCCTGGGTGGCTCAGCCGTTAAGCGTCTGCCTTTGGCTCAGGTCATGGTCCCAGGGTCCTGAGATCGAGCCCCACATCGGGCTCCCTGCTCAGCGGGAAGCCTGCTTCTCCCTCTCCTCCTGCTTGTGTTCCCTCTCTCGCTGTGTCTGTCTCTCTCAAATAAATAAAATCTTGAAGGAAAAAAAAAGCACAGAAATTAAGAATGGAAAAGGATGTTCCAGCAGACAAAATAAGCTTTGAGGCCATAATTAGAGGAACTTTTAAGATAAAAGTAAATTTTTAAAAAGAAGAAGATATAGGCACACCTGGGTGACTCAGTTGGGTAAGCGTCTGGCTGTTGATCTCAGCTGAGATCTTGATCTCAGGGTTGTGAGTCAAGCCCCACATTGGGCTCCACTGGGTGTGGAGCCTACTTAGAAAAAAAATTTTTTTTAAAAGCCTACTTAGAAAAAAAATTTATTTTATTTTTTATTTTATTTTTTTAAGATTTTATTTATTCCTTTGACAGAGAGAGACACAGCGAGAGAGGGAACACAAGCAGGGGGAGTGGGAGAGGGAGAAGCAGGCTTCCCGCGGAGCAGGGAGCCCGATACGGGGTTCTATCCCAGGACCCTGGGACCATGACCTGAGCCGAAGGCAGACGCTTAACGACTGAGCCACCCAGGCGCCCCTTAAAAGATTTTTTTTTTTGTAAAAGATTTTATTTATTTATTTGAGAGAGAGAGAATGAGAGAGAGCACATGAGAGGGGAGAGGGTCAGAGGGAGAAGCAAACTCCCCGCCAAGCAGGGAGCCCAATGCAGGACTTGATCCAGGGACTCCAGGATCATGACCTGAGCCAAAGGCAGTCTCTTAACCAACTGAGCCACCCAGGCGCCCTTAAAAGATTTTTTTAAATTTTAAGTACAATCTATTCCCCCAACGTGGGGCTTTGAACTCATGACCCCAAGATCAAGTCATAGGCTCTACTGACTGAGCCAGCTGGGCGCCCTTGTTTTTAAAAGATATTTTTTGGGGGTATGGTATTTTAGGTTGTCAGGTTTTTTCATCCACTTTCTTTTGCCTTGTTTCCAACAAGAAATCTGGTATTATCCTTATTTTTACATAATCTGTCTTCCCTTTCCCAATCCTAGCTACTTTTAAGTTTTTGTAGTAGTTCTAAGCAATTTAATTATGTCCCTTAGTATAGTTTTCTTCATGTTCCTTGTGCTTGGGGTTTATGGAGATTCTTGGATTTGTAGGTTTATAGTTTTCATTGTTTATTCACTTTTGGTCATTATTTATTCCTATGTTTTTTCTGTCCACTCCCATCTCCTCTCTTTGAGGGACTCCGGTTATCTGAATATTAGGCTGCTTAAAGTTGTTCCCCAGCTTTAGGGCTCCTGGGTGGCTCAGTCAGTTAAGCATCTGCCATCGGCTCAGGTCATGATCCCGGGGTCCTGGGATGGAGCCCCGCATTGGGATCCCTGCTCTGTGGGGAGCCTGCTTCTCACTCTCCCTCTGCCACTCCCCCTGCTTGTGCACTCTCTCTCTGTATCAAATAAATTAATAAAATCTTTAAAAAATTATTCTCTTTTAAAAAAAAAAAAGTTCCCCAGCCCCCTCATGTTCTTCTTCTTTATTCTTTTTTTTTTTTTTTAAGATTTTATTTATTTATTTGAGACAGAGAGCATGAGAGGGAGGAGGGTCAGAGGGAGAAGCAGACTCCCTGCCGAGCAGAGAGCCCGATGCGGGACTCGATCCAAGGACTCCAGGATCATGACCTGAGCCGAAGGCAGTCGCTTAACCAACTGAGCCACCCAGGCGCCCATATTCTATTTTTAATTTGAGGTAATTTTTATTACTAGGTCTTCTGGTTCATTAATCTTTTTTTTCTGTAATAACTAATCTGTCAATATCATCCAGTGTGTTTTAACATCTTTATTGAGATATATTTTACATACCACAGAATTCACCTATTAAGAGTGTACAGTTTGGGGCATCTGGGTGGCTCAGTCATTAAGCGTCTACCTTCGGCTCGGGTCATGATCCCGGGATCCTGGGATTGAGCCCCACCTCGGCCTCCCTGCTCCACGGGGAGTCTGCTTCTCCCTCTCCCCCTGTTTGTGTTCCCTCTCTCGCTGTCTCTCTCTGTCAAATAAATAAATAAAATATTTAAAAAAGGGTGTACAGTTTAATGGTTTTAGTATATTCAAAGAGTTGTGCAACTATCCACACACTCTTAAGATTAGAACATTTTCATCACCCCAAAAAGAAACCTCTGGGGTGCCTTGTGGCTCAGATGGTTAAACATCTGCCTTTGGCTCAGGTCATGATCTCTGGGTCCTGAAATTGAGTCCTATGTTGGGCTCTGCTCAGCAGGAAGTCTGCTTCTTCTCCCTTTCCCCCTGCCCCCACTCATGCTCACTCTCTCACTCTCAAATAAATAAATAATCTTAAAAAAAAAAAAAAGAAAGAAACCTCTGACCCATCAGCAAACATTCTCATTTTGACCTTCTCTTCAGCTCTAGGCAACCACTAGTCTACTTTCTGTTTCCATTGACTTGCCTATTCTGGACTTTTCACATAAGTAGAATCATACAATAGATGGCCTTTTGTGACTAACTTCCTTCACTTAGGTAATGTTTTTAAGGTTCATCTGTGTTGTAATTCTTATCAGTACTTCATTCCTTTTTGTGACCATATAATATTCCATTGTACAGATACACGACATTTTGTTGATTCATCAGTTGATGGACATTTGGGTTGTTTCCACTTTTTGGCTATTAAGAATAATGCTGTGGTGACCATTGGTGTACAAATTTTTTAAAAAATAAATGTGGGGGGGTTTATTTCTTTAAAGATTTTATTTATTTATTTGACAGAGACACAGCGAGAGAGGGAACACAAGCAGGGGGAGTGGGAGAGGGAGAAGCAGGCTTCCCGCCAAGCAGGGAGCCCGATGCGGGGCTCGATCCCAGGACCCTGGGATCATGATCTGAGCCGAAGGCGGATGCTTAATGACTGAGCCACCCAGGCACTCCTGGTGTACAAATTTTTGTGTGGAAATAATGTTTTCAATTCTCTTGGGTATATGCCTAACAGTGGAATTGGTGGGTCATATAGTAACTCTGTGTTTAACTTTGTGAGGAACTGCCAGGCTCTTTTCCACACTGATTGTACCATTTTCCATTCCCACCAGCAGTGTGTGAAGATTCCAGTTTCTCTACGTGCTCCTCAACACTTACTGTGTTTTTTGTGATCGGTATCTCTGCAGCTCTCACCTCTGTGGTACTCTGTCCTTTCACTGTACTTCCTCTCCATCTCTTCTGCTCACGGTCTGCCTGGCTCTGCCTCAATCCCCCCTGCCCACACCTTGTCCTAGAAATTCCTTCAAGACAATAAATGAGGGCAGTTGTCGAGCTTACCTTGTTTATTTCCTGTTCCTGTGGGATCACTGCCTTTGTTGCCTGATGTCCAGTATCTTGAAAACCTCATTTCATGTATTTTTGTCTGGGGGGTTGTTATTTCAGGTGGGAGGGTAAATCCAGCCCTGTTAACACCATCTTGGCCAAAAGTAGACTTTGCAGCATTACACATCAACAAATTGATGCTTAATGTTGAACTGGAGAGTGGATTACTAAATTGTGTCTTTTTGCAATGGAGTTCTACACAGCAGTTAAAACAAATGAACTAGAGCTTCATACATTTACTTGGATAAATTTTAAATATTAAAAAAATGAACATTGAAAGGCAAATGGAAGAGGATATGTACAAGAGCTACTTTTAAGCTATAATTTATAAAAAATATACAAACTATGCTATATATTATTTAAAGATATATATGGAATAATCTTACAACAGTATGCATGGAAATGATAACAAATCCATCCTAATAATGCCTTTCTCTGGGGAGAGGAGGAGGAGATAGATAGGGAATGGTTTGGGGATGCAGTTATACAGGGTGCTTTGTATCTGTAGTGTTTAGTTTCACTAAAAATAAGTTATGAAGCCACATATATGACAAATGACTGGGGTCTAAATGTATGAAAAACTCTCAAAACTAAACAGTAAAAACAATCCAGTTAGAACACGGCCAGAAGACATGAACAGAGGGTTTTCACAAAAGAGGATTTACAGATGGCAAATAAACACATAGAAAGATATTCAACATCACTAGCCATTAGGGAAATGCAAATGAAAACTATAGTGAAATATCACTACACACCTCTCAGAATGGCTTAAATTAAAAATAATCACACTAACAAATGCCAGTGAGGAGATGAAGAAACTGGACTTCTCAAACATTGCTATGGGATTAGATGACGGGGGCAGACAATCACAAAAAACACTGGAAAATAGATTGGCGGTTTCTTATAAAACTAAACATAATAATTTGCTGTATTACTCAGCATTCACACTCTTAAGCATTTATCCCAGAGAAATGAAAACTTAAGTTTCTGTAGAAACTTGTATGTGAATGTTCATAGCAGCTTTATTTGTCATGGCAAAAAAAAAAAAAAAACCCAAAAACTAGAAACAACTCAGTTGTCCTTCAGCAATGGAATAAATAGGGTACATTCATTCCATGGACTACTAGTTGGCAATATAAAGGAACAGACTATTAGTACATGCAACAATTCGGATGAATCTCAAGGGAATTCTACTAAAAGCCATTTTAAAAAAGCCAACCCCAGGGTTGCCTGGGTGGCTCAGTCAGTTAAGCATCTCACTCTTGGTTTTGGCACAGGTCATGATCTGGGGGTCCTGGGATCAAACCCTGCATCAGGCTCCGCACTCAGTGTGGGTTCTGCTTGGGATTCTCTCTCTCCCTATCCTTCTGCCCCTCCTGCTCATGCTGTCTCACTCGCGCTCGCTCTCTCTCAAAATCTTTTTAAAAAGTCGGTGGGGGGAGGCGCCTGGGTGGCTCAGTCATTAAGCGTCTGCCTTCAGCTCAGGTCATGATCCCAGGGCCCTGGGATCGAGCCCCGTGTTGGGCTCCCTGCTCAGCAGGAAGCCTGCTTCTCCTTCTCCCACTCCTCCTGCTTGTGTTCCCTCTCTCACTATCTCTCTCTCTCTGTCAAATAAATAAAATCTTTAAATAAATAAAGATAAAATTTTAGATATGGAAAACAGATTGATCACCAAGGTTTGGGATGTAGTTTGGGGGAGGGCAGTAAGAGGGTAGATATGTTTATAAAAGGGCAACATGAGGGATCCTTGAGGTGACGGAACTGTTCTCTATCTTGACTATGGTGGATACATGCACCTACAAATGTGATAACATTGTATATAACTAAATAAGCACAAATATATCCAAGTAAAACTGGGAAAGATCTGTAGATTTTTTTTTTTTTTAAGATTTTATTTATTTGAGAGAGAGAAAAAGCGAGCACAAGCAGGGGAGTAGCAAAGGGAGAGGGAGAAGCAGGCTCCCCACACAGCAGGGAGCCCGATGTGGAGCTCAATCCCAGGACCCTGGGATCATGACCTGAGCCAAAGGCAGGCGCTTAATGGGCTGAGCCACCCAGGAGTCCCAAGATCCGTAGATTGTATCAATGTTGATATCCTGGTCATGGTGCCATATAATAGTTCAGTGTTACCATTGGAGGAAACTAGGTAAAGGGTACATGGAATCTTTCCTGCATGATTTCTTGAAACTTCATATGAATCTACAATTACCTCAAAAAGTTAAATCAAAAAATAAAATAGAAGCAAAATGTTAAGATTTGACCTTTGTTTATTATCCTCTATATATATCTCCTTGCTTGAAATATTTTATAATAAAGAGAACATGTACTTTCTTCATGTGTACAGTAAAATTCTCCTTAACTCCATGTTGTGACCATTTGGAAGATAGGTCAGAGAGCGAGAAATCAGAAAAAATACTGGAAACAATAAGAAATGAAGGTATTTTTTGCTCACTTACTAATATTCATTTAAAAGTCTTTGGATTTGGGGGTACCTGAAATACGACTCTTGATCTCGGGGTTGTGAGTTCGAGCACCACATTGGGTGTAGAGGTTACTAAAAAAAAAAAAAAAAGTCTTTAAATTTAACTTTTTTTTTTTTTTTTAGATATACTTAGAGCGTGCGCATGCGTTGGGGGGGCAGAGGGAGGAAGACAAGCAGACTCCCCACTGAGTGGGGAGCCTGATACCAGGCTTGATCCCAGGAGATCATGACCTGAGCTGAAATCAAGAGTTGGAGGCTCAACCGACTGAGCCACCCAGACACCCCAAAAGTCTTTAAATTTTAAAAAGTATTAGAATTTATAAGGATATATATATTTTATGTATTTATATGAATATATATTTCATGTGTGTATTATATATAATATGTATGAAGTACTTAAACAAAAAACAAGCTCCACACCCAATGTGGGGCTCAAATGCATGGCCCCAACATCAAGAGTTCAGTGCTCCTCCGACTGAGCCAGCCAGGTGTCCCAAAACAACTTATTTTTTATGTGTTAAGTAACTGATCTTCAGCAAAGCAGGAAAGAATATCCAATGAAAAAAAGACAGTCTCTTCAACAATTGGTGTTGGGAAAATTGGACAGCCACATGCAGAAGAATGAAACTGGACCACTTTCCTATACCATACACAAAAATAAATTCAAAGTGGATGGAAGACCTAAATGTGAGACAGGAATCCATCAAAATCCTAGAGGAGAACATAGGCAACAACCTCTTCGACCTCAGCTGCAGCAACTTCTTGCTAGACACGTCTCTAAAGGCAAGGGAAACAAAAGCAAAAATGAACTATTGGGACTTCATCAAGATAAAAAGCTCCTACAGGGGCGCCTGGGTGGCTCAGTCGTTAAGCGTCTGCCTTCGGCTCAGGTCATGGTCCCAGGGTCCTGGGATCGAGCCCCGCTTCGGGCTCCCTGCTCGGCAGGAAGCCTGCTTCTCCCTCTCCCACTCCCTCTGCTTGTGTTCCCTCTCTCGCTGTGTCTCTCTCTGTCAAATAAATAAAATCTTTAAAAAAAACAAAACTCCTGCAGAGCAAAGGAAACAATCAACAAAACCAAAAGACAGCCTACAGAATGGAAGAAGGTATTTGCAAGTGACCTCTCTGATAAAGGGCTGGTATCCAAGATCTATAAAGAACTAATCAAACTCAACACCCAAAAAACAAATCCAGTCAAGAAATGGGCAAAAGACATGAGTAGACAACTTTTTCAAAGAAGACATACAAATGGCCGACAGACACATGAAAAGATGCTCAACATCACTCATCATCAGGGAAATCAAAACCACTATGAGATACCACCTCAAACCAGTCAGAATGGCTAAAACTAACAAGTCAGGAAACAACAGATGTTGGTGAGGATGCGGAGAAAGGGGAACCTCCTACACTGTTGGTGGGAATGCAAGCTGGTGCAGCCAGTGTGGAAAACATATGGAGGTTCCTCAGAAGTTAAAAATAGAGCTACCCTACAGCCCAGCAATTGCACTACTAGGAATATATCCAAAGGATACAAACATAGTGATTTGAAGGGGGCACCTGCACCCCAATGTTTAGAGCAACAGTGTCCTCAATAGTCAAAATATGGAAAGAGCCCAGATGTGCATCAACAGATGAATGGATAAAGTTGTGGTATATAGATACAATGGAATATTACTCAGCCATCAGAAAGAATAAAATCTTGCCATTTGCAGTGATGTGGATGGAACTAGAGTGTACTATGCTAAGCGAAATAAGTCAGAGAAAGACAAATACCATATGATTTCACTCATATGTGGAATTTAAGAAACAAAGCAGAGGATCATAGGGGAAGGGAAGGAAAAATACGATAAAAACAGAGGGGCGCCTGGGTGGCTCAGTCGTTAAGCGTCTGCCTTCGGCTCAGGTCATGATCCCAGGGTCCTGAGATCGAGCCCCACATTGGGCTCCCTGCTCCGTGGGAAGCCTGCTTCTCCCTCCTCCACTCCCCCTGCTTGTGTTCCCTCTCGCTGTCTCTCTCTCTGTCAAATAAATAAATAAAATCTTTAAAAAAAAAAAAGATAAAAACAGGGAGGCAAACCAAAAGAGACTCTTAAATATAGAGAACAAACTGAGGGTTGCTAGAGGGGAGGTGGGTGGGGGGATGGCCTAGATGGGTGATGGGCATTGAGGAGAGCACTTGCTGTGATGAGCACTGGGTGTTGTACGTTAAGTGGTGAATCACTGAATTCTACTCTTGAAACCAGTACTACACTCCTTGTTAACTAACTTGAATTTAATTTTTTTTTTTAAAGGAGTACTGTTTTGCTTTTATATAACTATAGGCTTAAATTTCATCATTTTTGAAAATTGGTGTCTTTCTTTCTTTTCTTTTTTTTTTTTTTTTTTGAGTAGGCTTGACACCCAGCATGGGGCTCAAACTCAGAACCCCAAGATCGAGAGTCCCATGCTCTACCGACCAAACCGGCCAGGTGCTCGGAAAATTGGGATTTTCTAACTTAACTGACAACTAAAATTTTTCTGTTAATCCTCTGATGTGACTAATTGGGAAAGCGAATATAAAGAGCCTTGTACACTGCCTGGTGAAGAGCAGGCGTTCAATAGATGTTAATTTAGTTTGCTCATCCTCCCCATCCCTCTGTCCTCTTTTCTCTCAGGATCCTCTCAGTCTTTGCTGCAGACCTGGATTCTGGTTTGGGGTTTTGACAGTGAGATGAAAACCTGACGAGCATGGGTCTGGAGCTGCGCTACTACCGGGCCATTCTTATTGTTACAGCCGTCAACAGCAGATCTAAAGCCGGGCATTTTTCTGCTATAATTGTTAGACATAATTAACTACTCTCTTGGAACGCTCCTTTAGTTTGTTGATATGTCGTTTTGCTAGTTTTCCCCCAGCTCTCTGGCCATTTCTTAGTTTCCTCTGACCAACCAACCCTTAAATGTAGGTATTGCCCAAGGTTCTATGCTTGACCCTCTTTTCTTGTGACTCTATTTTTTTCTGGGCAATTTGACTTATTGCCCATACGTTACTTCCATTACTTCCTCTTCTGTTCAAATACATCTCCAGCTCTGGCCTGAGCGCTGGCTCTTCAGTTTGTTTGCCATGTATCCACCTGTTTATTGGATATATCCACCTTGATTTCACATTGGCACTTCTGAGTTTTCCGTTAAGATATTTTCAGTTTAGGTAACAGAAACCCTAGCTCAAACTGGCTTACACATTAAGGGAGTGTATTGGCCTGTGGAACTGGAATCCAGAAACTGGCCTCGGGGCAGTTGGGTGTGTGGCACGGCTCTGTGACTAGTCCTGTGTCCCTGCTGCTTTGCGGTATCCACTTCATCTGCTGGCTGCCTGCCTCCCCTCATGTGTCAGTACTTCCGGGAGCACCGGGCCAGGACTGCGTCGTCTCACAGTCACATTCAGAAGAGGAGAATATAGGCCCGGATAGGACCTGGTGACCGAGATTGAAGTCACAAAAAGTCAGGGAAGATTCCCAGGCTTCTAGCTTTTGTCTGTGGATGAATTCAGTTCTCTTCATTGAAGTGTAAGTGAAAGAAGCAGGCTATAAGAAGGCAGAGAAGATGGGTTCACGTGAACAAGTACTTATTTTAGTTACATGCACATCTTCTCCTATCAGAATGAAATTGTTAAAAGACAGTGACCTAGGGGCGCCTGGTGGCTCATTCATTGGGTGTCTGCCTTCAACACAGGTCATGATCCCAGGGTCCTGAGATCAAGCCCTACATCGGGCTCCCTGCTCCGCGGGAAGCCTGCTTCTCCCTCTCCCACTCCCCCTGCTTGTGTTCCCTCTCTTGCTGTGTTGTGTCTCTCTCTCTCTCTGTCAAATAAGTAAATAAAATCTTTTTAAAAAGTGACCTAATCTTTTTCATCTTCATTCCTACCAGCTAACCGTGAACTTGGCATATAGTATACTTAATATTTGTGGGGGATGGATGGATGTGCACATTCATGAATACCCAACACTGCTTCTTAAGATTATCCAGCTTTGATACATCAATCTGTATAACAGACTTCTGAAGTGAGCTAGTCCTGCATAGGAATCCCAGGTTCACTGTCTATAGTCCTAGGATACTTGATTTAACATTTTCCCATCTGTAATGTAGGGATAAGACCACTTAGTAACTTGCTGAGGAGATTTAAATGAGAACACATGGGGCACCTGGGTGGCTCAGTCCGTTAAGCATCTGCCTTTGGCTCAGGTCATGATCCCAGGGGATGAGCCCAGCCCCACTTCTGGCTCCCTGCTCAGCTCTCCCTCCCCCAGCACATGCTCTCTCGCTCGCTCGCTCTCTCAATCTTTTAAAAAGGCAAAATACAACACTTATTTTATAGAATTTTTAAAGTTTTATTTTAAGCAGGCTCCACACTGAATATGGGGCTTGAACTCACGACCCTGAGATTGATGAAGCAACACATGCTCTACTGACGGAGCCAGCCAGGCACCCTGATTTTGCAGAATTTTTGTTTTGCTTTTTTGGAGAAGAATTTTTGTGTGATAAATTTACATTGAGTATTATTTTCACAGCTTTTTTTTTTAAGATTTTATTTATTTGACACAGAGACAGAGCACAAGTAGGCAGGCAGAGGGAGAGGGAGAAGCAGGCTTCCCACCGAGCAGGGAGCCTGATTCGGGGCTCGATCCCAGGACCCTGGGATCATGACCTGAGCTGAAGGCAGACGCTTAACGACCGAGCCACCCAGGTGCCCCTTTTTTCACAGCTTTATTGGAGTATAATTTTAAGTCTATGTTTGTGATTTTTTTTTTTTTTTTGGAGATTTTATTTATTTACTTGACACAGAGCACAAGCACGGGGAGTGGCAGGGAGAGGGAGAAGCAGGCCCCTGATGTGGGACTTGATCCCAGGACCCCGAGATCATGACCTGAGCCGAAGGCAGACGCTTAGCTGACTGAGCCACCCAGGTGCCACCAAGAACTTTTTCTTCATCCCAGAGATTCTGTTCCCATTAAATAATAGCTCCTCACTGCCCTGTCTCCACTTGCAGTCACGGGTAGCCTCTAACCTACTTTCTGTCTCTGTGAATTTGCCTATTCTAGGTACCTCATGTAAGTGGAACCATAAAATATTTGTCCTTCTGCGTGTGACTTACTTCACTTTGCATGTTATTTTCAAGATTCACCCATGTTTTATTGGATTTTGAGGCAGAATGGCTAGATCAGTAAAAAGCAAGGAAAATTTGGTCAGAGTTCTCAAGGCATCTCTTGGGAAAAATTACTTACCTTAGACATTCAAATATCTGTTTCCGGGGCACCTGGGTGGCTCAGTCGTTAAGCTTCTCCCTTCAGCTCAGGTCACGGACCCAGGATCCTGGGATCGAGCCCCGCATCGGGCTCCCTGCTCCACGGGAAGCCTGCTTCTCCCTCTCCCACTCCCCCTGCTTGTGTTCCCTCTCTCACTGTTTCTCTCTGTCAAATAAAGTCTTTAAAAATATATATATATGTTTAAAAGAAAGTATGTTTCTGGTTTCTCCCAACTTCTAGTGTATCTGTTTTATTTCATTGGAGTATAATGGGGGGGGGGGGTATTTGAGCAGTGTTCAATTGTTTGTATAACCATATGAGAAGCCGGGATGATGATGGCGTCCCAGACTCCCTTCAACTCTAGGTTATTGAAGTTTTGTTGCTTTGTTATATATTTTCAGTGCTCATGAATATAATTTGCCCCCAAACTTGGAACACTGTGCCATATTAATTTGCATTTATGTATCTTGCTATGTACTTTTCTGGAGTATTTTTTGCATCTAGGTGTATGATCAGTTGAGTAACAGACTTTTCCCACCTGCAACTTCCCAATGGACCTCTCAGTATGAGATGTTTTGTTTTTTTAAAGATTTTATTTATTTATTTATTTGAGAGGGAGAGGGAGAAGCAGACTCCCCACTGAGCAGAGCGCCGGATGTGGGACTCGATCCCAGGACCCTGGGATCATGACCTGAGCCGAAGGCAGATGCTTAACTGACTGAGCCATCCAGGTGCCCATCAATATGAGATGTTGATCAAGTTCCCTGGAACACTGTTACTGTGGAGTTGGGACTTCACTTTTGATGTTCTGTAGCATTCAGCTTTCCAGTTTCCACCTTGTGGGTATTTTTCAGAAGTAAACCACTTCAGAAATAACATAACTCAAAATACCAGATCTTTAGGGGGACCTGTAGCTAAAGACTGTTTGTATATTCTATAATACGTCTCCTATCTGAAGCTGTTAAAACTAAGAGGATATGGAGAAGTTGGAACCTCATGTGCTGCTGGTGGTGACGTAAGATGGTAGGGCCCCTTTGGAAAGCAGCCCAACACTTTTTCTAAGTGTTGAACAAAGGGCTACCATGCAGCCCAGCAGTTCGCTCCCAGGTCTTTACACAGGAGAACTGAAAACATGTTCATACAAAAACTTGCACACAAAAGTTCATAGCAGCATTGTTCATAATAGCAAAAAGTAGGGGAGAAAACAAATGTCCATCAGTTGATAAATGGATAAACAAAATACATCTATACAAATGGAATATCATTTGGACATAAAAAGGTACAAAGTAATAACAGGCTACAAACATGAATGAACCTTAAAAACATGATGCTCAGTGAAAACCAGTCACAAAAAAACCCACACATATTATATGGTTCCATTTATGTGAAAAGTCCAGGGGTGCCTGGGTGGCTCAGTCAGTTAAGCATCCAACTCTTGATTTCGGTTCAGGTCGTGATCTCTCAGGGTCATGAGATCAAGCCTCACATCTCCCTCTGCGCTGGGCGTGGGGTCTGCTTAAGATTCTCTCCCTGTGGGGTGCCTTGGTAGCTCAGTCATTAAGCGTCTGCCTTCCAGGGGCGCCTGGGTGGCTCAGATGGTTGAGCGTCTGCCTTCGGCTCAGGTCACGGTCCCAGGGTCCTGGGATTGAGCTCCACATCGGGCTCCCTGCTCAGTGGGGAGCCTGCTTCTCCCTCTCCCACTCCCCCTGCTTGTGTTCCCTCTCTCATTGTCTCTATCTCTCTCTGTCAAATAAATAAATAAATAAAATATTTAAAAAAAAAAATTCTCTCCCTGCCCCTCCCCCCTCTCGCACACACTTGCTCTGTCTCTCCCCCTCCTTCTCAAAAAAAAAAAAGTCAAAATTAGCAAATTTAGAGACAGACTAAATTAGTTGAGGACAGAGATATGGGCAGAGAGACTGCTAATGGGTATGGGTTTTTTAGGGGGTAGATGATAATGTTCTAATATTGATTGTGGTGGTGATTACAGTTCTTTGAATACAGAAAAAAACATTAAAATGCGCACTTTTTTTAAACATTTATTTGAGAGCACCCATACACGAGACGTGGGAGGGAGAAAGGGAGAGAAGAGAATCCTCAAGCAGACTTCCCTCTGAGCGTGGAGCCCAATGTGGGGCTCCATCCAGGACCCTGAGATCAGGACCTGAGCCAAAATCAAAAGTTGGCCACTTAAAACAGCTGAGCCATCCAGGCACCCCAAAGTGTGTGCTTTAAATAGGTGGATTATGTGATCTGTGAATTAACATCTCAGTAAAGCTAATCTTTTTAAAAAGAGAATTAAGAACTATTGCCCAGGGACGCCAGGGTGGCTCAGTCGGTTAAGCATCTGCCTTTGGCTCAGGTCATGATCTCAGGTTCCTGGGATCAAGTCCCGCATCGGGCTTCCTGCTCGGCTGGGAGTCTGCTTCTCCCTTGCTCTCTGCCCCTCCCCCACCCCCCACTTGTGCTTGCCCTCTCAAATAAATAAATAAAATCTATAAAAAGAAAGAAAAGAAGAAACATTACCCAAAAATTCAGAGATCTGGCTTCTTTTTTTTCTGATCTCCAAAATGTCTGTTTCCTTTTGTTGGATTTTTTTTTTTTTTTCGTCCCAGGAAAGGATCAAATAGCTCTTATTTTACTCCTCACTACAAGAAGGAAGATGCCTCAAACACAAACCTATTTTTCTTTGCAAGAGTACCAGTTAACATTGGTAGTGTTCTCTGTCCTCCTACTTGAGTCTGTGAATTATTGGGTCTGATCTCATGTCTTAGGTATAGAAGTCATAACCCTAGGGTATAGAAATTAAATTTTGTTGAGCATCTTCTGAGTCCCCACTTTCACAGATAAAATTGAGATTTAGGGAGGTAAAGTAACTTATTAAATATTTGAGCTTATAAAAGTAATTAGCAGTTTGATCCTATGTTTCTATGACTCAAAAAACGTTCTTTCCAGTGCCTCATTGCTGTTTCCTACCAGGAAAACAGCCCTGGATTTAAAAGTATGGAAGAAATTCTGCATTTAGATTTTGTTAGCATAAAAAATCAAAGTGAGAGGGAAAATGATATTTTCTTGCCTTTAATAATTTTGCTGCATAAGTAGAGAAAGTATTACCTTTTATCAGCCTAAACACCTGAGTCTTTCATTAAAGCCAAGTATCTTTTTTTTTTTCTAAGTGGGCTCCATGCCCAGTGGGCTTGAACTCACGACCCCAAGATCAAGAGTCACCTGCTCTACCAACTGAGCCAGCTGGGCTCCCCCTAAAGCCAAGTATCTTAAGATATTGAGTCTGTGGGCGCCTGGGTGGCTCAGTCGTTAGGCGTCTGCCTTCGGTTCAGGGCATGATCCCAGGGTCCTGGGATCGAGCCCCACATCGGGCTCCCTGCTCCGTGGGAAGCCTGCTTCTCCCTCTCCCACTCCCCCTGCTTGTGTTCCCTCTCTCGCTGTCTCTCTGTCAAATAAATAAAATCTTTAAAAAAAAAACCAACAACAAACCAACGCATCTGACTTGGAGCATACAGACACAAAAAGCCAGTCACAAAAAAATGTTTATTTTCTGAGAGATGTAGGCTTTCAATGGACCATCCAGGTGAGTGTAGTGGTGATCCAGTTAATCTATAGTAAGGAAGATTTCTCGATGACTAGAAAGTAGTTGAAGTTTACTTTCCACTGCTGAAGTTGAGTGGAGAAATCTCCTTTAGTGTAGGTGTTCTGGGAACAGGTAGAAGGTTAGCTCAGTGGCCTTTGAACTTCATGTATCTATGACTTTTTATTTTTTGAAGGAAGCTCTGCACACAATGTGGGGCTTGAACTCACAACCCTGAGATCAAGAGTTGCAGGCTTTACCGACTGAGCCGGCCGGGGGTCCCTGTGGTTCTTCTGAGGGCCTCTTCCACTCACCCTAGTTCCTTACAGACTGTTGAAGGGGCTGTGTTCTGATCTCACTTTTACTTTCCTTTCCGTAGCATGGAGAGAATGACAGAAGACGCTCTTCGCCTGAACCTGTTGAAGCGAAGCTTGGACCCGGCGGATGAGCGAGATGATGTCCTGGCTAAGCGACTCAAAATGGAGGGGCATGAGGCCATGGAACGCCTGAAGATGCTGGCACTGCTCAAGCGGAAGGATCTGGCGAATCTTGAGGTGCCACCCGAGTTGCCCACCAAGCAGGATGGCAGTGGAGTCAAGGGCTATGAGGAGAAGCTCAACGGGAGTCTCAGGCCTCACGGAGACAACAGGACGGCCGGGAGGCCCGGCAAAGAAAACCTCAGTGACGAGCCTGTGGATATGAGTGCAAGGCGGAGGTACGGCGCCGCTCAGCTGCCTCCTGCAGTGGGGTATCCTCCCAAACTAAGCCTGTGGAAATGGGATGGAACCCAGTGAGAGGAGGTGCTTCTTGAAAGAAGACGTGTGTGTGCCACTTGGCTTGGCCGTGAATTCCTCTCACTTCCAAGTGAAACTTGGTGCCTCATCTGTCTGCTTAGCACAGAGAATCTTACAGTTAACACCCTTAAGACAAAGGTCATTTCTGGATGAAGGAGGCACCACAGAGCTAGAAGTGAGGTGATGCGGGCTTCACTCTTAGGGCCATTTTAGGAAGGCAGCAGACTTTCCTTCAGGTCACCTGAGAGTTTCAGAATCTGTTTGTTACGGAGTTCCCACTTCTGTTACATCCAAAAGCATGGGCCCAGCTTCTCTTTCATGAACAAGGAAATTGTCTTCATGTGCTAGTTCTCTGCATTCTTGCTTTGTGCCACTCTCTTCAACCTCTACATACACAAACATACACACACACTTGTGCGTGTAAACTCTCACACGCACACGTTTTCACAGGATTTTTTTCTGGTGCCTTGTCAAGGCTGAGTACTTGAAACAGTGAAAGGTACTGGCTGAGGGTGACGACTTCCGGGACAGTGAATCACAGTGTAGACAGCCCTATCTTTAAGAACATTCAGTTTATTAATAGTTCAGATATAGCTGATAGGGCATGAGAATGATCCTTTAGTGTCCACTTTATTTTAGGGATGAACTCTTGAAACTTGATCCTCTGGAAACCGGGAACTGTTTTTAATGGTCTCCAGGAAAAGAGGGTTAATGTAAACTATCTAGATCCCCATTCTACATGGAAAAATAGGCCCCATTGGCCCCTCCCACTCTTCTCCCCTTTCACCAGATATACCGACAGTTATTTACACTTAGCCCCAAGCTTTTTATAAGAACGAACGGGATTGATAGATGGTTCAGCAGGGAGAACAACAGTGTCTTTATCTGGATAAAAGAAGACAATTTAAAAGCAGAAAGAATGAAGAGCCCCTGACATCAATGATAGCCACATCATAATTGCCTAAATTTTTTTTGCCATCAGTTGGGCAGGTTACAATGTATATGAAATAAGGTGTGTGAAACCAGTGCTTGCTTATATTTTGGAAAGCTAGAGAAACATGGCCACTTTCTATTTAGTTGTTTTTACAACGGGAATGAGGATTAGAAGTTACATAGCTTTTGGGAATGTGCCAGTCTGGGTCGTAAGTGAGGTTAGCAACAATTCAGGGTTTTAGTAATCTCCAACAGGTAAAGCTTCATACTTAAGAACACCAAATAATGTAAATTATATGTACATTGGGAAAGCAGCAAAATAATTTCTGTCCCCGGAAAGCTTAATTAATGAGACCAGAACCTCAAGTCAGATGTAAAAAAACAGTTGAAGAATGAAACAAGACTTGACTTGGGTTTTGCTTTGCCTGTGCTGGTCTGATTATATCCAGGAATAAAATATCATTTAGTTAGGGTTGTTCTCAGATACAGTTCCTTGATAAGTGCTGCTCGGTTCCACAGTCTCCATCCAGGAATGTCTCTACCTGTCTTGTTGCTGGGCAGTCCATCAGCAATGGGTGGCATTCATTTGAGCAAGGAGGAATTCTTAGAGATAATATTGATGCATGTATTACAGCCAGGACCAGAATGGAAGGAGCTTTGGACTGTTGATGTAAACAAACACCGGAAACCAAGGAGAATTAGAAATCCACCAGGTCTCAAAATTAGTCATCTGTGTTAGTGTTAGGGATGGGAGACAGGGATGAAGGAATATAGAAATGAAAAATGAAATCACCAGAAAATAAAATCAAACACTGTGAGGTCTGACCATCATTCCAGCAACTTGGGGTCAGAGAAAGATGGGCTCTTCTCCCTCTCCTGGCTTCTTTTTCTGTAATCTCACATCCTCAGCTTGCCATCTGTGACCAGTGGTTGTAGGGCAATCCAGACAAATGGAATAGTCCCCAGCATAGTCACACATGTCACTCTGTCCCTCTGTTCTATCTTCTCAGCTAAATTTGTTTGATTTTACTAACTCTGTTTTACCCTGTTGAGAAATTGGATGCTCACCCCATCTAGGCAGGGTGCCCTGTTCAAAAGGTATCTATGTCCCAACAGCCGAGAAGAGACCCAGAGAAATGGTAGAGAGGCTCACAGGACTAAAGCTCTGTGGGTGTTAGGGATTCGAGTTTCATGTTTAAGTTACAACTACAAAATTGCTTTAGATCTGTGTATTCCTAACTACACTGAAGATCTTGAGGAAGTAGGTTCTGGGAAGATATCTTTGAGTTAAGAAATCAGAGAGTTAGAAGATGTGGTCATTGATTTGGGAACCTGAGGCAATTAGAATCTCCAGAATTCAGTGCCATTTTTTATCATCTTAGAAAAACAGGTATGATGCTTTTATGGCTAGCCCCAAAAGACCAAAACTATAATTGTCTAATAAATAAGATTGGGAATACAGGGACCCAGTAAACGATTTCAAAGTCGTTTCTAGACAGTTTCTTGCTGAAGGAAGATGCTAAGTGGAAGTCTGGCAAGTAGATGCGTTTTGGAGTTTCAGTCCTCCCGAAGGCTGTAGACTTGGCACTGTCCATTCCTTCAAGCAGCTGACAACAGACCTTCTTTTGCCTTAACTCGTGAAAGGACAGACTACCGTTAGGGTTGTCGTAAAACCTCCTCTTCCGTAAATCCTTGTATAGCCGGGACCATGTTATGGGTATAGTGAGCTTAGGATCCTTGTTAGCACTGTACTGTCTATATCTCAGCTCTCCCGCCTTTGCCCTTCCAGCGAGCGGTTTCCTTCTTGAGCCTCTACATGACTAATGAGACAACCCAAAGGAGAGTGAGATGTAGGGGGAAACATTCAGAATTTTTTTTTTTTTTTTTTTTTAAGATTTTATTTATTTATTTGACAGAGACAGAGATAGCGAGAGCAGGAACACAAGCAGCGGGAGCGGGAGAGGGAGAGCAGGCTTCCCGCCGAGGAGGGAACCCGATGCGGGACTCGATCCCAGGACCCCGGGATCATGACCTGAGCCGAAGGCAGACGCTTAACGACTGAGCCACTCAGGCACCCAAACATTCAGAATTTTGATTCAGCTCGACATGATAAGAACACTCACCTCTTATTCCCATTTCTGAAGCCAGTCACTGTGTGTGTGTCTTGTCCCTACACAAGGAAATTAAATGGAAAGTACTGTGACTGAGGCTTTAGCACCACTTCTGTCTTGGTATTTTCTTCATCCTAGGATTTGAATCCCCTGGGTGAATTGGGACAGACCTAAGTTCCCTTGAATTTCAGTAGAAATTGTTCAGTAGAAAAAAAAGTTTTAACTTTTCTGTGAACCTGCACTGTTGAAATACCTTAATTTTTTTCTTGTCTAGTGAGCCAGACCGAGGAAGGCTGACTCCCTCCCCGGACATCATTGTTTTATCTGATAATGAGGCTTCCAGTCCCCGTTCCAGCTCCCGAATGGAAGAAAGACTCAAAGCAGCCAACCTAGAGATGTTTAAGGTAAAAAAAAAGCGAGAAGAAAGAGAAAACAGTATCTTCATTTTTTGCTCCTCCTATTTTAAGAGTCCCAGTTCTGTGTTTTTATAGTTTACTTTTTTAATCTAAGTAATTACCCACTGATGAAACTTTTTATGTGATTCTCAACCTCAAGGGCATGCCCTTTAATTTTTTAATTTTTTTTATTTTTTAAAGATTTATTTATTTTTATTTGAGAGAGAAAGCACAAGTGGGAGAAGGGGCAGAGGGAGAGAGAGAATCTCAGGCAGATTCCCCACTGAATGCAGAGCCCAACACTGGGCTCTATCTCACGACCCTGAGATCATGACCTGAGCTGAAATCAAGAGTAGGATACTCAACCAACTGAGCCACCCAGATGCCCCTAAAGATTGTTTTTAAGATTTTATTTATTTATTTGGCAGAGGGAAAGCACAAGCAGAGGAAGCGACAGGTAGAGGGAGTGGGAGTGGGAGAAGCAGGCTCCCTGCCGAGCAAGGAGCCTGATGTGGGGCTTGATCCCAGGACCCTGGGATCATGACCTGAGCCGAAGGCAGATGCTTAACGACCAAGCCACCCAGACGCCCCGCCCCTAAAGATTTTATTTTTAAGTAACCTCTACACCCAACATGGGGCTCGAACCTACAACCCCCAAGATCAAGAGTTACATGTTCCACCTACCTACTGAGCCAGCCAGGCACCCCAAGGGCATGCACTTTTACAGGGAATTAGAGCGGAGTGAAGAAGATAGTTTGACAATCACTTCTTGGCCTTTTGGCTAAGATCAAGTGTAGAAGATAGTTTGACAGAGCTTATTCAGTATAACTCATCTTTGGAAAATATGAAAACAAAACTTCGTAAGTCACATAAACTCTTGGCTGGAACAACTCTATCCTGGTTCTCATAATATGAAGGGATTCCTCAGTTTTTATGTATATCTAGAAGAAACTTGGCTTAAGAAGATCCAGAAACATTATTTTAAAGGAAAGCAGTGTCGGGTGCCTGGGTGGCTCAGCCGTTAAGCGTCTGCCTTCGGCTCAGGTCATGATCCCGGGGTCCTGGGATCGAGCCCCGCATTGGGCTCCCTGCTCCGCGGGAATCCTACTTCTCCCTCTCCCACTCCCCCTGCTTGTGTTCCCTCCCTCGCTGTGTCTCTCTCTGTCAAATAAATAAAGTATTTTTTAAAAAAGGAAAGCAGTGTTTTCCTGTGGCCATTCTTCTATTTTGCCAGAAATCTGGTTGATTATGATTTATATGTGGTCTCTCCTTTGATTCTGTAAGCATTTTTTGAGCACCTGCTGAATACCAAGCACTGTGCTGGAATCCAGGGACACAAAAATACCAGTCCCAGTGCTGCTTCTGCTTGGTGTGGAAGATGATTTCAGACCGAGAAGAAAAGATCATCTTGCAGGAAGGGACTCTGGCTGGGTGCCTGCTCCCATAGCTAGCCCTCCTGTCTCCTTAGGGGAAAGGTGTGGAGGAACGGCAGCAACTCATCAAGCAGCTGAGGGATGAGCTGCGATTGGAGGAAGCCCGGCTGGTGCTGTTAAAGAAACTGAGGCAGAGCCAGCTACAGAAAGAGAACGTGGTCCAGAAGGTATCACGCCCTAGTAATATGGGTCTGGGTTTGAGAATGGACTCCCCCAGGTAGGTTCAGTTGGGTGGCCCGTTCTTCTCTGGTTCTGTGGTTTTTAGTTTCTAAGAATAGTGATTTTTTTTTTTTTTTTTTTTTTTTTTTAAATCTTAGGCTTTAATCAAGAAAACCTTGATTCCATTTTTCTCATTTTTCATTTGGTCAACAGAAGCTTTACTCCCAACAAGGAATTTTAAAAGTCTGGGAGTGTTCCAGATTTCTGCCTCTGTTTCATTGTCTTTTCTCTCTCTCAGACCCCAGTTGTGCAGAATGCAGCATCCATCGTTCAGCCGTCTCCTGCCCATGGGGGACAGCAGGGCCTGTCCAAGCTTCCCTCCCGGCCTGGAGCCCAAGGGGTTGAACCACAGAGTCTGAGAACATTACAGGTATGTGACCCGCCTTGGGGTCTTTGTGTCAGAGAGCCCTGTCTCTCCCATCTCTGGTTTGGGACTTTTGTGACAATTATAGAAGAACCTGGCCATAGTGGGGATGCTTTTACTCAGTCCTGGGTCCCTCCTGGCATGACTTGGTGTGTGGTACTAGGTGGCATAGTAGGGTGAATAATCCTTATCTTCCCATTGTGGTTTTTCTTATCCGGATGTTTCTAGCTTAGCCCTTTTCCATCTAGGGTTAGATAGCTTATACCAAGGTATAAGGGAATTCCTACCACTAATCAGGATTTACACTGATGGTACATTTATTCCGTAGATCATTAGACAAAATTACCAACTCTGTGTTTCCACTCAGCTGTGTGTTACAGACAGTGTTACCTCATTAGCATTTTGGTGGGGCATTTTACCAGCTATGACTACTTCTTTTCCTCTTCTCCCCCTTCAGGGTCACAGTGTCATCCGTTCAGCGACCACTACCACCCTCCCACATATGTTGATGTCTCAACGTGTTATTGCACCAAACCCAGCCCAGCTACAGGGTCAGCGGGGCCCACCCAAGCCAGGCCTTGTACGCACCACAACACCCAACATGAATCCTGCCATCAACTACCAGCCGGTAAGAGAGCCCTCGTGTGGAAACAGAGAAGTCTTTTATTGCTCTCCCTGTTGAAAGGACCATAGTGTTTAGGGGTTTGGACATAGAGAAGCTGTAGGACAACCCAGGGTAGTTTTGGTGGAGCTTGAATTGACAGCACTGGGGAGTTCCCTGAGGACAGGAGTGGACAAAGGGAGTCTGTACAGCAGGGCAGCGGTGAGCCTGACACCTGCCTGGAAGAAGGCAGGGGCCTGGGGAAGAAGAGGCATAAGGACAGAGGACAGAGAGCATCCCCTTGTTTTCCTTTCAGCAGTTGTCAGTCCTAGCCACTATCATTCTCCTTTCCTGTGTGCTGGAGATCTTTTTCATTGAGGTTGGACACCTCCTATCTTTTCCTGAGTTTTGGGAAAGCTAAGCAGTCCAGACGAGGCTCAGATAATGTTTTCTGCCATGAAAGCAAGACTTGGTCCTTGCTCCCACATCCCATCACTGACCCCTGTGCTCCCTGCATTCCAGCAGTCGAGTTCTTCTGTTCCCTGCCAGCGCACAGCATCCTCTGCCATCTATATGAACCTTGCTTCCCACATCCAGCCAGGGACCGTGAACAGAGTGTCCTCACCACTTCCTAGCCCCAGCGCCATGACCGATGCTGCCAACTCCCAGGCTGCAGCCAAATTGGCTCTTCGCAAACAGCTGGAAAAGACACTCCTGGAGATTCCACCCCCTAAACCTCCCGCTCCCTTGCTTCACTTCCTGCCTAGTGCAGCCAATAGCGAGTTCATCTACATGGTGGGCTTGGAAGAAGTTGTACAGAGTGTCATCGACAGCCAAGGTGAGGCTACTTCCTCTGGTCAGTCTTTTATCTGAGCAAGAGGCTGCCAAGCCTGATTGACAAGTAACCTCTCCTTACTCTTGCCAAACCACCTCTCCTTCGTTATTCAGAGGCTGTTCGGGAGCAGCATAGCAGAAACGCTTTTTGTGTGTGTGTGTAGCTTAGGCTTCTTCATATTTTTATTGTATTTTCTGTATGTTGTATAGTTTTTGCAGTATATTGTTCAGTTCTTTTCAGTGGTGCCTAGCATGATGTATGCATAATTTGGTGACTAGAACACTTGTTAATGTCTGTGTTTATGTGGCATTGTGCTACATTATTATGTTCAGTCCCTGCCGTTTGAGTACTTACAGTTGAGAAAATAGACTTACTGAAGGAGATGACTATGACCACATAAAAGCTGTGAACCAGCCCTGAACCAAACTGTGAAGTATTAACACTAACAGAAGTTACTAAGCCTGAATTTCCAAACATGGGGACCTAGGGGGACACCTGACAGTAGAGGAAAGTGCCTGTGAAAGTATTGGCTCTAAACAGATCACAAAGTGAGTGATTCAGACACTGATAACTAAAAATTGTGACTGTCTGGGCTGGGGGTAAGTGCAATCTGACGTAAAAAGATGCTGTGAAGCAAAAGTGTTGGCGGAGTTGGATGGATCCGGTGTCCTCTGAATGAAGCAGGTTTCCGTCTCGCTGGTGGACGAGGAAGTCAGGGAGCGTGGGTTCTTGGGCCAGCTTTGTCATGAGCAGCCACGCTTCTCAGACTTGGCTTCCTCGTCTGTAAATGGGGTGCTGTGCTCTGAGTTCCCTAAGGTGACGTTGTTACAATTGAATGAAATAAAAGTATTTTCTAAATTGTAGAGTCTCCTTCTTACTTCAGCAGAATAACCTTCTGAAAAATTGATTTGATGAAGAAACAGGAGGTGGGGAAATGTGAAAGCCCTGATGATTCTTTTTGTTGGCATCTAGGCAAGAGCTGTGCTTCACTCCTGCGGGTTGAACCCTTTGTCTGTGCCCAGTGCCGCACAGATTTCACCCCCCACTGGAAGCAGGAGAAGAATGGTAAGATTCTGTGTGAGCAGTGTATGACCTCCAATCAGAAGAAGGCTCTGAAGGCTGAACACACCAACCGGCTGAAAAATGCTTTTGTTAAAGCCCTACAGCAGGAACAGGTAAGAATTCTGACTTCTCACCAGCCACCTGCTCAGGTTGGGTTTTCCCAAAAGGTGGTTCTTTCTAGTTTAGTGGAGTTGTCTGTGTGATCCCCACAGTCCCCGACGACCTAGGCTCCTGGTGCCTCAAGGCCCAGGTTCCCTGTTTGTCTGCTTACCGTTCTGTCTTCCCATTTCCATTTGACTGTCTCTGGTTGGGCAAGAGCGCAACGACAGAGTGGTCCGGGGTGGGGAGGGACAGAAGGCTGAGATGTGGCTTTCCATCCCTAGCGGCACCAACGAAGTCCCTCCATTCACTCCACTTCATTTCCTCCTCAGTCAAATGGATTCTGGCGGGAGGGATTTATACCTGAACCTCTTGGAGAGACAGAATCTCTCTAGTCCGTGTTTGGCAAGGGAATGACAGTGGAGGGAGTGAACTGTGACACGGCCCAGGGAAGAGGAGTGGCGCGGAGTGAGCAGACCTGCCCTGTAGTGTTAGCGGAGTGAGAACACCTGGGAGAGGGGAAGATGTGTTGGGAGGCTTGGATCCTTCTCCTCTGTCCTGTCTCCACCCCCCACTCATCAGACCCCTTTGGGTAGCATCACGGATCTTCTGGAAAATGGGTAGACGAGAGTCCAAACTAAAACCTCAGTAAACTCGTCGGCATTCAGCGCTTCAGTCAGCTGGTTGCCACCACCCAGACCTCTCCTGCCCGCGTCTGAGCACCAGCTTTCCTGGGCAGACGGATCCCCGAATCAGCGAAGCAGTGTTGGCTGCTTGAGCCCAGAGATCTTAGCGCACCTGCCCCGCCCAACTCTTGCCGTTTCCATATCCCTCCTCCTCGCTGGCAGCGTTAGAGATAGGAAGACCTCTAGGTTTTCTGGGTAGGAAATGGAGTGCTGTCCCGCCAAGTTGACCTGATGACTCCCGACAGGAAATCGAACAGCGACTCCAGCAGCAGGCAGCCCTCTCCCCCACTGCGGCTCCCGCCGTGTCCAGTGTCAGTAAACAAGACACCATAATGAGACATCATACGCTTCGGCAGGTGAGGTTCTCTGGGAGGGCTCGTCAGCCGTTGGTCCCATCTTGTCCTTTTTCGGCGGGAAGTCATTCTGCACTTCTGGGCTCCCATACCCTTCCCTCCCCCTTGTCCCTTCGGTGGCGGCAACATTGTGATCCGCCGTCTGCTCGCCCTTGCAGGCTCCCCAGCCCCAGAGCAGCCTCCAGCGTGGCATACCCACCTCTGCCCGTTCCATGCTTTCCAACTTTGCGCAGGCGCCCCAGCTCTCTGTGCCCGGTGGCCTCCTCGGGATGCCAGGTAAGAAGGGCTGATGGGACCAGCTCCCTGGGCGAACAGCTGCTGCTTCTGTTTCTGCTCTCTCTTTAGGCCCCCTCCCTTCACTCTGTTATTTGGCAAGTGTTGGCCAAATTCATAATACATTCAAGACACAGCACACTAGGGTTTTGGTAGTGAAAACGGCCCAGTCCCTGCCATTACCAGTTCGCTGTCTGGTGCGCCCTGTTGGTGGGCGTGTGGTTGCTGATCTCTTGGCGAGAAGAGCAGGGTGCTGTTTGAATGATGGAGGGATGCTTCTTCACAGTCGGCAGCCCCAAACCCAGAGCAGATTCCGTGAGTGCATCTCTTTGCCTTGGTTAATGCCCTCTCGCCACTGTTCCCTCTGACTGTCCCATCCCATCAAGACTGTGCTTATTATACTCCGGGTAGGACCGAAGTGTCAAGAAGACCTCGTTCCCTAAAGCTGGGGTGCAGAGGGGCAGTTGATCGCCGACATAGAGCTTGGCTGAGTCTGGACAGGTGCAGACGGCGTCTGCTGCCTCCTCCCCAGCTCCAGCTCCGCGCCCCTGGCTGGCGCAGTCCAGAAGGTTCCGCCTCTTCTAATGCCTGCCCCCCACCCACCCACCCTGCTTTTGTCTCCTGGGTCCAGGTGTCAACATCGCATACTTGAACACCGGCATTGGAGGACACAAAGCTCCCAGTTTGGCAGACCGGCAGCGGGAGTACCTTTTAGACATGATCCCTCCCCGGTCTATAGCGCAGTCCATCAGCGGGCAGAAATAACGCCCGTCCACTCACGCTGCCCAGCCTCGAACCCTTCACCCCTCCTCTCCCATCGCCCCCAACTTCCGTCGCATGCAGTGCCTGTGCCGGTGCCCACCACGGAGAACAGAGACGCAGAGACGCAGAGAGACGCAGAGACACGGACAGCAGACACCGCCCTAGAGGCCCACAGGATGCGCCGGCCCCGCCGCCCCCCTCCCTCTCTCACCACTGCGGTCCTGCTGCCTCATCTTCTCTGCGGTTTCCACTCACAGTGAGGTGCTCCTCGCCTCCGGTGGAGGTCGGAGTGAGGTCCTGGGGAGACATCTAAGCCCTCTGACGCGTGTTTCTAAAGTTTTTATGCTATAATTATTGTCATTTTTAATGATGTTGTGTGTCCTCCCTTTGTTCAGTGGACGGTTAAACCTTTTTATTTTCCCTCAATATTTTTCTTTTTTGTCTTTTTTTTTTTTTTTTTTAAACACAGATGATATTCAGATAAATGACAGGAGCATTGCAGGGGGCTCCCCAATGGGACAGGACTGGGAGTGTTGGGGGCAGAAATTTTTAATGCACTTAACCTGGGGTGGGGTCAGGGGTTTGGCATCAAAGAGAGGACGTCAGCCCTGGGTGTCTCTGGTCTGGACAGTCTGGGAGGCAGTGTTCAGCTGAAGTTGGGCTCTAAGAATGAGGGGAAAGATCCTGGAGGGAGAAGCTTTAATCCACAGAGAAGGGGACAGGGACATACGAGGACAAGCCAAGAGGAACGGAGGCTGGTCTTGGCCTCCTGGATGCTCTCCTGGTCCCAGTGGAGGTGGAAGTCTCTTCCAGGTCAACTAGCCCAAAATTATTTCATCTTATTTTCTTTGTAAAATTCTGCCCCTCCCCCCTGCCTTTTTAATCCTGATCTGCTCCTGGCAAGAGGGAAGAGCAGCCCCGTTGTAACCGTGTCCTAGAAGTGAGACAGAGGAGGGAAGGGATAGACTGGGGGTGGGGGCGGAGAGACGGAGGGCTTTGTCTCCCAGCAGGTGAGACCCCATCTGTCTTTCCCTCCACCCTGGGTGCCAGGTGCCAGGAGGGGAGGGCAGGGAGGCCTGACCAGCCTGGAGTCCGGCACTGAGTGCAGCACCCACTGCCAGAACCAGACACCTCTCGTTAAAACCAGCTCTGCACCTCTGTGCAAAGTAGCTGTTGTCGCCCCCCCACCCCACCCCCCAGAACTCTCTTAATTTTCCTTTTGTGTTGTTTTCAGCTTTTTCTTAAGTGCTACTAATGTAGAGAATGAACTGAATTGTGCAATGTTGCTGTTCTGGGGTCAGGGGAGGTTAGCATCCCATCTATCTGCCCACACCCTGGGGGCGGGGGGCGGGGACCAGGCTGGTTTGAGGTAAGGGAAGCCCCTTCAAGGTGGGGGTTTCTGCTCTCCTGTAATGTTCACTCACCTGCCTGTGCAGCTCTAGAAGCTGCCAGAGTGCGGGGAAGGGGGGAAGGGTTACTCGGAGCAGAGAGGTGTGAGGACTGGAGTTTGCCCTTGAAAGCCACCTGGAAAAATTCTCCCACTTTTATGTTAAGAAATTAAATAACTTTTTTAAAGTAAGAAGGCACTTTTAAAATTAACACACACACACACACAAACTGCACACCCTCCCCATAAAGTTTGGGGGTTGGGGGGGTGGAGGAGTTGGGATCAGGCTCAGTACCCCCCTCTCCGTACCCCAGAGCCCTGCGGGCCTCCCTGGGTTTTTTCTTTCCTCCCTTCCCCCAAATTCATTGAGCACTTAATAAAGGAGCAGAGATACACCCTGTGTCTGGGCTCCCCCAGTGGTGAAGTGATCTGAAGCTAGATGCTAGTAACAGATAATGATGGGGCTGTTTGGAGTATTTTCCAGGGGGAATATGGTACCCCTGACTGTAAGTGGTGGGAGAGGGAGGGGGGTTATGAAACTGGGTCTGGGATTATTTTAAAATTATATATATATATATAAAGATATATTCTTACATCTTTTCTTTACCCTCTGTGCTTTGAAAGCACTGGATAAATCGTTTGGTTTTGCTTTTCTCTCTTCCACGAATTTGGAAGCTTCTCCTCCCCCCCCCCCCCCCCCCCCGCACGCCCAAGTCATCTTGCCTTGTGGCATGTCTGTCTAGCCTCTTCCACCCCGCCCACCATGATGAAGTGCCATTTCTGTTATGTCTCCCCTCCCCCAGCTCGGAGGTACCAGGTGCCCAAGCCTGTCACTTGAGATTAAAAGTAAGGAACAGAGAATGTGCAATACCGTCTGGTTGGGGCCGTCCCTGCCCTGAGCTGAGCCTCCTCCCTGGGAGCCAGGCCACCTTTGAATGGGGTTTGGAAGTAGGATGTGTAGACAAGAGGGGAGTAATGGGGAAGGAATGCCCAGCCGAGTGCCTGCCAGGGTGCTGAGGTAACGGGGGTGGACGGAGGACAGGGGGAGCCTTCCCTGCTTCTGTCCCCTCAGGCTCAGTTGCATAGAGGCTGCTTATTGACTAGTATAGCTCCGTGACCCTTTGCTCAATCGCTGAGGTTTGATTTCTTATCCCTCCTCCCCATTTTCATGCCCTTCCCTGGGATTCGTGATGGGGGTGAGTTTTCCTTAATCATGGTGAAGTATTAGCCTTCCACCTCCTCCCTTGCTCCCCACCCCCATCCTTCTGTCTTCCTTATTTCTCTAGGTTTTCATCACTGACCACCTTGTGTCCCTCCGAGTCTCTTGTTGCTCTCCATCCCCTGGCTGGGCCTGTAGACACTAAACCTCATGCCTAAAGATGGGAGGAAAGACGCTCTGTTCAGAGTTATCCTCTCCCCCAGAGCTCTGAAGCTCAGGGGACGACTAGAGTCAGGACCCCCTGGTTCTTCCTGGCTTCCTCCGTATCCAGAGGTTCTCCAAGTAGTGGTTTATGGACAGTGGCTTACTCCCTAGACGCCCGAAACGAGTAGATGAGCAGGAAAGCTTGGGTAAAGCTGAGGGACAGAGGTCCTCATTTGTCAATTTTTTTTTTAATTTTTAATTTTCATTTTCTATTTTTGTCATTTGACCACAGCATCTGGACTTTCTCCATCCCTGGAATAAGTATTTTTCCACATTTTTGGATGTATGTATGGTAGACAATTTTTTTTTAAGACACAAAGATAAATGTTTTCCTGCTTTGGTTACCTTTCCTTTCCCCTTTAAAAGGACTTAGCTCTAGAGCCGCTTTGTAAAGATGCTTCTTGGTATTTTACTTTTGTCCCTTTCCCCAAGCACTCCTTCCCCCTAACCCTCCTCTCCACACCCCACCGCACCCGGCCCTAGGCTCCCCTGCCCTCCAACAAGACCTTCATTAGCTTATGATACTTGCTGCCGAGATGTTATAACAAGGACTCATTCGTGTATATAAGCTATTTCTTGATCCATTTAAAAGGAATTGTACATTGTGTAGAAAAAAAAAAAAAACCTGAAAAAGAGAAAAAAAAGCCCTCGCCATGGATATTGTGAAACTGTGTTACGTCATTTTGTAATGTGCCGTTTGTGTATGATCCGTGCAAAAGGGTTTCTGGGGAAGGGGCGGGGGTAGGGAGGCAGGGCTGTGGAGGGTGGGGCGGGGAGTGGGCCGGGCCCAGCACACTGAGACTGGCGGCTGCTCCAGCCCCATCCCTCCTTAGAGATGCCACCTCCCCCACCACCCACCCCTAATTTGTGCCTTGCCTCCCGCCCTGGAGTAGTCCTCCGGGTCACCAGCACTGCCTTGGCAGAGCCCACTCCCTACCCTAACCTGCCCCCCTCCCTACACCCCAGCATTAGGTGGATACTGTGGGGAAGTGCTGGGGGGTCGGGAGGTAGCCGAGGAATGGGGCAGTTCCCGGGGGCATTGAAACCAAGTATTATTATGAATTGTAACTGTATTTGCACTGTTTTTTTTCCTCTGATTGCATCAGCATATATACAATATACCTATATAACAAAATTCAGTGTCAAGCTTTCTTATGCAAGGGATCTCCCCCACCCCGCCCCCCCCAAAAAGAACCTAGTTCCACGGGTCTTTGAGAGTAGATTATCAGGGGTGATAGAAGGAAAGGATTTTAACAAGTCATTCTAGGAAAGCCTCACGGACGGAGCTACGTGTATCTGCACGCGGTTTTCGGCTTCGCAAATTGGGGTGAGGCGGTTCCCCATGAAAGCCAGAGCTCCTGGTCTGGGCCGTGGGGCGTGGAGCGCCGCAGCACGCGGGGTGGGGGAGGCAGCACTGTCCGGAGACCTGGGGTCTGGCCCCGGGCTCTCCCACTGACTTGCTTTGTGACCTTCGGTAGAGTTCATCTTCCGGGTCTCCGTTTTCTTACTTGCGAAGTGACAGGGGCGGTCACCTGGCCACCACGTGTAAAATTCGACCTTATGCTTCCTTCCTCACCTGCAAAACAACAGCTTGAGGTGGGGAAGGTGTGGGGCTGAAGATGCAGGGGGGACACCTACGTGTTGAGGTGCAGTGTGTGCGACCGGGCGCATGAGGGCTGCCAGGCCCCTGCCATTACTTTGGTTTTGGGAGAGGCGGCAGAGTGATGTCTGGACATCAGGAGGCCTGTGACTGCTTTGCCCTCAGACCCACAGGGCCCCCGGGGTGCTTGAGCGGTGGTGCCCGGCTGGCGGTCTAGTCACGCACACCCTTGTGGGCTGCGGGGTGCAGAACGTGCCCATCTTCTTGGCGACAGCGTAGCGGAGCTCAGATGCACTCCAGTTCCTGTGCCCTTCAGAACTCACGCCAGCCCTCGTGGGGGCTCCCCACAGCCTGGCTGAGGCTCCCACACTCCAGGCTCCCGGCTGGGGAAGCCTGGAGAGCATCTGGGAAGGTGGCCGAGGCCTGGCGAAGGCTGGGGCAGAGGGGTTGGGGCGGGGAGCGGGGCTGGGGCGGGACGGGCCTCTCTGAGTGGGGGTGGGGGGGCAAGACCCTTTTGCACAGGCCCTAAGTTTCCTTTTTTTAACTCATTCTGATTTTCTGCATTGTGTTTGGAAATTAAAATGAAAAAACCAAGACCAACGGAAACTGGTTTTCAAAAAGGCAAATACACTCCCATCTGTTTCAGATGCTGCTGAGCATTTCAGCAGTAACAGATTCAAGTAATAAGCTAATTTTTGGAGAAAGGATTAAAAGAAAAACTTTGTAATATTTATCACTTGCAAGCTATGTTTAATAAAGAAAGGAATGGTTTCTAAACTTCCCTGTGGCTCGTGCTTTAGTCCTGGCAGGCATGGGGGCGGCAGTTTGGCGGGGGCGTTCCAGGGGTGATTGGGGGAGGAGCTCTGCCTGTGCCCCCTACAGGGACGGGGTAGCTCTGGGTGCCCCCTTTCCTGCCAGTGGTTATTGACACCTTCATGTGGAGCTGGTGTTCTAGAAGCCACTGACCTGGTGACGGAGGGTCTGACACTGTTGGGAAGGAGGCTGGGTCTCCAGCTGTCCTTGGTCCTTCCCATCATACTGCTCCCGTCTCTCCTGGTCACTGGACCCTCTGTAATGTGCTGGTTTCCGGGGTGGCGGCCTTCGGAGCACCTACACTGCCCTGCAGCAGCTCCCTCATCCACACACGGCGTCCCCCGAGTTCTCCTTCCAAGCCAGAATATTGACCAGATCCTAATTTTTTTCCATTTGGCTTTTTATTTCCAACAGAGTACTTCGGTCAGGTCCACCCAGAGGACAGGATGTTGAAGTTTGGGGCTGTTGGTTTTTTTTTCTTTTAACTATGCACTTAAATTTAAATCCAATTAACATGTATTATTAGTTTTAGAGCTAGAGTTCAGTGATTCATCACTTAATGTACAACACCCGGTGCTCATCCCATCCCGTGTCCTCCTCAATGCCCATCACCCAGGGACCCTACCCCCCACCCCCTCCCCTCCAGCAGCCCTCCGTTTGGTTCCCTCCAGGTAAGAGTCTCTCATGGTTTGTCTCCCTCTCTCTGATTTCGTCTTGTTTTATTTTTGTCTCCCTTCCCCTGTGATCCTGTTTTGTTTCTTAAATTTCACACCGTACTCAACACCCAAAGAACAAATAATCCAGTCAAGGAATTGGGCAGAAGACATGAACAGACATTTCTCCGAAGAACACATACAAACGGCCGACAGACACATGAAAAAGTGCTCCACGTGAGGCTCGGCATCAGGGAAATGCAAATCAAACCCACCATGAGATCCCACCTCAAACCAGTCAGAATGGCTAAAGCTAACAAGTCAGGAAACGACAGGTATTGGGGATGCGGAGAAGGTTTGGGGCTGTTCTTAACCCCTGGGTCCCCTGCCACACGTCTGGTCGAAACCGGCCCGTCCCTCCTGCAGAAGGCGCAGACGCGCCGCGGCAGGACCAGCCTTGCCGAGGTCTTGCCATCATTCTGCATTCTGCAGGGGCACAGAGGGAGGCAGGGTTCAGGGTCCTCCTCTAAACCCTGGGTTTTCCTTCCTCCAAGATCCTCCCTCCTTCGGTACCGTACAGGATAGCCATGGAGGGCCATTCTGGGGCTTTGGCTTCGGGGTGTGGTAGGGCTGGGTGAGGCGGGACAGCGGGGCCCTGGGTGCCACAGGCCGGCAGAGAGCGGAGGGGAGGAGGACGTGCTCTTCAACACCTGCATTCGAGGGGCACCGAGGGGTGGGGTGCTCCACAGCCTCTCTGCTCTCTCCACGAAGGATTCACAGCCACCACAGGCCCAGCGCCAGCCGCTGTCTCCTCTCAAAAATAGAAATCAAACGGGGGGGAGTGCTCCGCCGCCCACAGCGGGGCCAGGGCTGTGGATCTGGAAAGAGGGAGATGGCTGCTCGGTTGCTCAGAGAAGCAGCTCCCGTCAGCTCAGATGTTCAGGACGTTCGTGGTGTTGGGACAAAGGGGCAGGGAGCTCCCTTTGCCCACCTGCCCACTCAAGACTATGAGAAGTGCAGGCTGCCTGTCCCTGGGGCAGAGCTCAGCTTGGGCACAAGGAGACCGATATCAGACTAGGGGTTCTGGCCATGAGGTAGAGGTGCGCCCCTTGCCCTGCTCCCCGCCTAGGGGAGACCCCTAAAACTATACATCTTTGGGTAGGTTCATATTTGGATCAAGAGCATATCCTGGATGGGGTTATGAGGCAGGGATGACTCCCAGCTGAGCTTGGTTTAATCTGAGGCTCTTTAGTGTGTTGGGGAGAATGACATTTCCTGAGGAGGAGAGAGGAACAAAGAAACCACACGGTCTTCTCTCCCTCTGTGGTCAGGCCTGCACTTCCGTGGAGAGGAGCGGAGGGACCCGGGGTTCTTTCCAGACTCTAGGGTGACGGGACAGGTGAGGTATTCTCTGGTGGGCCAGTTGGTGCCATCGGCGGGGAGCCTGCTTGGAGGGCCCTAGGCTAAGGGACGCTGTCCCAGCCACAGTCAGGCCTCAGCGCCGGGCCTCAGGCACACCACTTGCCCCACCCATGCCTCTCCGGTGAACCCCCCTCACCTGCAGGATGAGTGCAGTCTTCTCTCCCTGGAGCCTGGCCTCAGCGGTCCCCAGCGCGGTCGGAGGCAGGCAGAGGCAGTGCCGAGGAGCACCCTTGGGACCCTGTCTGCAGAGCAGGCTGCCCAGATAGGGACCTGCCTGGGGCCTCCCTCCGGCTTAGCACACTCTCCGTGGGCAGAGGGCGCAGGCGGCAGCCACCTGGCTCTGGCCCGCTTCTGCCCCCTGTCCTCTGCCTGGGCGGGGCACGCTCTCTGCCCACCAGGCCGGCCCTGCTCTGCAGCTCTGGGAGGGGCGGCCGGCTCTGCCTCTCTGCTCTGCCTCTCTGCTCTGCGGCTCCCGGCCACACTATGCGGATGGTCTCCTAGCAGCTTTGCAGGTGCTGTGGGCAGCAGGGCCGTGAGGCCCGCGGGGACACCACAGCCCCAGGCAGCGGGGGGCTCCCATCCCGACTGCAGGAGCACCCAGCCTTGGACTCTGGACACAGTGCCGTCCGTCAAAGCCCAGCCCCTCCGCCTCCCTGAAGACTGACCTTCATGGGTCCTATGGGAGGGGCCTGCTGTGCCCCGGCCTGCCACCTTCTCACTGGACCCCACCTCACGCAAGGAGACAGCTGCTGGGACCCTGCCTGTAGCCACTGAATGCCTGGAGCTGGATCTCATACAGGGAGCAGGACGTGGGGAAGGCCGCAGGCCTTTCTGGGCTGTAAAGCTCAGTGCCTGGCGAAGGACACGGAGAAGGGGGCCAGGGGGCTGAAGAAGGGTCAGGGCCTCACCCAGGTCTGTGCAGAGGAAGGGGTGACACTGTGAGGCAGGAGCAGGAGTCCCTCGAAGCAAGCAGCTGGGGGAAGGGTTTGAGGCCGTGGATGGGCCCCCGGCTGGGGTGGCAGCCGCCCGGAGGCCTGCACACCAGTGCTACCGAGCACGTCGGTGGAGAAGCCTAGGGCGGCGGAAGCTGCAGAGGACATGGTATGAGCCGGTCTGCGGGGCTGGGGAGGCTGCCACTCACCGCGGCCCCTGGTGGAGGCGTCCCTGGAGGCGGAGTCCCGGCTGGCACCCTCCGCTGAGGAGGCCCGCACGTGGGTGGAGTCGGTTGTGGTGGGCTCCAGGCTGGAGGAGACATGCTCAAAGCTGCCTTCGCCCACGGCCTCGTGGAGCTCTGGGCCAGCTGTCTCTGAGGAGCAGAGCGGCTTGGCAGCTTAGCACCCCTCTTCCTCAACACAAACAGCCCGCACTCCACAGAGGGGGCATGAAGGCCCTCCTGGTGCCTGGCTGGGCCAGCCAGGTCTCCACCGAGAGCAGGGAAGGGGCTGCAGAAATTGGAGCTAGGATGAGAAGGGGCGCAGGGCATGAGGAGACACCAGGGAGCCACAGACCCAGAAGCCCAGCAAGGGCCCAGCCACGTCTGGGGATCGCGAGGAGTGGAAGGAACTTGCCCAGGGGTACCACCCATCAGGCGCAGGGGTGGCCAGGGATTCCTGGCTGCCCACCCACATCCCACCTCCCACAGGCCGGAGGTTCGGCACATAGCCAATGATGTCCCTGTTGGGGGGCAGGTGGTTCCCAGGACACTGGAATGACAGAGATGGAGAGGGCCATCCCCTGCAGCCCCCTTGGGGCAGGGGGTTGCCCTGGGTCCCCTGTCACAGCCAGGCGGGAGCCTGCGCTGTTCCCGGCCACGCATTGGTAGATGGCCTTGTCCTCCTCTGAGAGCCCCGCCAGCGTCAGTGTGCTAGGGAAAGACACGGCAGCCGGGGGCTCCTTGCTGCCAAGCCCCCCTGCCCCGGTTAGGTGGCCCTAAGGAGGGGACTTTCTCTCTCAGACACCGCAGACCTGCCCAGGAGCAGGACCCGCCCCCTGTGTGGTCTTACCTACAGCGGAGCGGCCTGGGGGTGCACTTGCCGGAGCTTTGTGGGGACTTTGGAGGGAGGTAGTGTGTCTGGTGTTTGGTGTAGGTGGGCACACATGCCTGGGGTGGGCTAAGGCACCCACTTTGGGCGGGGGTGGGACACAGGAACCTGGGGCACGTGTTGTCGTGGGCCAGCCGAGTGTTTTCCCCAGGACTCAGCACCTTCCCATCAGGGACACCCCGGGCCACGCAGGTGAACATGGCAGTGCTGCCTGGAGGCTTGAACAAGGACCGTGGCCACTGGACAAACCGGGGGTGGGGGGTGGCAGGGAGGCAGAGGGGAGGGCAGTGCTGGGCCAAGGGGTGGACGGCACCGTAAGGCCCTGCGTCTTGTCCCCTCCTGCCCTCCCTCTCCCCCACGCAGGTTCCCATGCGGGGAGAGGGAGCCCAGGGCCCTCCCCTCCCGGCCTCAGGACTCACCAGCAGGATGCTCTGTGCCATGCGCTGGACACAGGTGCCCGGCCGATTGGCAGCACAGACATAGATGCCCCAGTGCTGGACAGACCCTTCAGAAATCATGAGGTTCCCGGTGCCCAGGACTTGGATAAGCACCCCACCGATGGAGCGGCCATCTGCGGGGAGGCCGGGGGTCAGGGCTGGGAGAGGGCCAAGGGCTGAGGGCTCTGGGGGGGGCGGCTGCATACCCAGCAGCTTCGGGAGACGAGCGGCTGTGGGTGGCCAGGGTCAACGCACTCCAGCCACCGTCTGATGCGCCGCGCTCGTCAGGTCCTGAGGCCCGGACAGGATCTGAGGCTCCTGCAGCAGCCGTGGGGATCCCACTGTGAGGTGCAAACAGCAAGCAGGGAGCAAAGCAGAACTGGACCACTCTGTGCCCAGTCCACCCTGCTGCTCCCAGCCCTCGAGGGACCAGGCCTCAGAGCGCTGCTGGGCAGTTAGGCCTCGTTCCTGGTTCATGGATAGAGAAGACGGCTCGCCCAGGTGCTGTGCTGGGAAAACCAGCGCTGAGGTTCAACAGGTGGGGGGGAGAGGGACGGCTAAGCGCGCCTCCCCCCCCACCAGCCCCAGATGGCTCTCCCCGGGCTCCCTCAGGAAGCAAGCCAGGCCCTCCTGAGAACTCAGTGATGTCCCAACTGCTCAGGAGGGATGTAAACATGTTTGAAACTCACTGCCATTTGGGTTTAAACCATGTCTTTATACCACCCTCTGCCATTTTATTAGGTGATTCAGCAAATCAGTGGGGGCTGCCGTGAGCCCCGTCCTCACCCTGGAACATGGCTATGAACTTGCAGAAAATGCACCTTTGTTTTCCCTCACCTGGTCACCCCATTCCTATTTTGTACTTTGTAATTTATGCAACTTGTAACATATCTTAAACCCTTTCATAAATGTCCTTTCTTAAGAAAGTCTCATACAGGGCGCCTGGGTGGCTCAGTTGGTTAAGCGACTGCCTTCGGCTCAGGTCATGATCCTGGAGTCCCGGGATCGAGTCCCGCATCGGGCTCTCTGCTCGGCAGGGAGTCTGCTTCTCCCTCTGACCCTCCTCCCTCTCATGCTCTCTATCTCTCATTCTCTCTCTCGCAAATAAATAAAAAATTAAAAAGAAAAGAAAAGAAAGTCTCATACATGGGGCGCCTGTGTGGCTCAGTTGTTAAGCGTCTGCCTTCGGCTCAGGTCAAGATCCCAGCGTCCTGGGATCGAGCCCGGCATCGGGCTCCCTGCTCCGCGGAAAGCCTGCTTCTTCCTCTCCCGCTCCCCCTGCTTGTGTTCCCTCTCTCGCTGTGTCTCTCTGTCAAATAAATAAAATCTTTAAAAAAAAAGAAAGTCTCATACAAAATTTTGTCTCTCTAAAGTGAAAGTTGAGTCTCAAGAACTGGTATAAAGTCTTACACACCTTTAAATACTCCTTGAGACCTAGAATAGTTTTCCCTTTCTTCCTCCCTCTCTTTCCCTCCCTCCTTCCCTCCTTTCTTTCCTTCATCCATCTATCCCACAACTAGATATCGAGGACCTATTCCAGGCCAGGCACCCCTCAAATTGCCTCTCACGATCTCTCGTTCAGGCGAGACCATCCAATGTCCTGGCCTTGGCCACGGAGGCTGTGCTCCTTCTGGTCGCGCTGTTCGTGGAGGCAGAGCCCGGACCCCAGGAGACAGTGCAGCCCCCACCTGAGCCCTTGCACCTGCCAAGACTTGTGCTGTGACCCCCGCCCACATCTAATCCTCATTGCAGACTGTGAGGCAAGTGCTTTTATTTCTCCAAGCTTACAGAGGAGAGAAAACCAGCGTCAGAGAGGGAAAGTAACTTGTCCGATGGCAGAGGGACTAGCCGGAAAGGGGCTGAGACTGGGTCCTGGAAGGGTCCACAGTGGGCAGCACACCCTCCCGCCGCTCTGAGCTGGAAGTTTGGGAAGCCCCTCCCCCTGCTGCCTCTCAAGTGCAAGGCCTGCCCCAGGGGAGTGTGTGAGCAGCAAGGAATGGTCTGGGGCCTCGGTCCTCAGCTCCTGCCCCCGGGGAAGGGTCCACACTGACTCCAGCTCCTTTCCTGGCCTTTCCCAACAGGTGCCTCCTCCTGCTGACGTCCTGGAAGCTTCCTGCCTCTGCCCCGACGGCCGGCACTGGCCTGGAGCACCGAGCATCTGGAGGCATGGGACCCTGCCCTGCCCTCCTGCCCCAGATGCTTGACCAGCAGGAAATGGGAGGCGGGAAGGACCCCCCCACACACACCGCCGGGCCTTCCCTCTGCCCTTGCCCACCCCGTGCTTTCAGTTTCTAAATAGCTCTGGGTCAGAGCCCTGCCCCTCTCAGTCTTCCACTTAAAAATTACATATCCTTCGGTGACATGTCAGCGGTGTTTTGGACGTGGACGCAGACGCGCCCGGTGCCGCCCCAGGGCCGTCGTTAGTTGTACTGTGGGGCCCCCTCGTGGACAAATCGGGAGGCCCTCCGCCACGGGCACCAGGGCTGACCTGGCTTCAGGCTGTGGGATCCGAATGGCCTCAGGCTTGTCCTCTGGGCTCTGCTTCAGCCCTCACAGCCCCTCGGCCTGCATTTGGGGTCACCCTGGGTGTTTCGTCTTCACCCCAAGGAGCACACACACTTCCGTGTAAGTGCAGAAGCGCCTCCAACCCTGCACTCCCAGCTGAGACAGAGGCTGACTCCAAATCCCCCACTCCAAACCCATCCAGGGCTCCCACAGTCCTCTGGGTCAAGTCCAAACCCTTTGCCATGATGGGCCTTGCCTACATCATGTCTTTGTTACCCTGAACTCTGCGTGCTCTGCGGTCCGGCCACTGCCCACATCACCCGCCCTTCTGCACCAGGAAATGCAGGGACTGCCGCCCTTCCTACCTCCCTGACCACGGCGTCTCTCTGCTCCCCCTCCAACACTCAGGCTCGGAGAGCTCACCCCTGAAGCCACTGCCCATCCCTTGCCAGAGCCCAAGGCTGAGTTCAAGCCCTGCCCTGGGAGGTTGGAAGCTCTGGAAGCCCACGACGGACCAAACCCGTATCATCTGCTTACTGCTCTGCTCCCAACCCCAGCACAGCCTATGGGAGCAGCTCAGAACGTCTCTGCTCCAAACTCTACCTGCACCGCCAGCCACACCCACTGCCAGCACCCAGCCCCTCCTCTCCACCCAGTGCACACTCTGACCCCTGGCCCTTGCGTACAGCTCGGCCTCAGCTGGGCATCTTGGCTGCGGCGGGCCACACACGCCCAGAAATGGAGGGTTCTGGCACCCCCCGGATCAGGCACTAGAAGCCGGTGACTCCACTCCACTCCACCTCAATGGATTCTGGATGTGGGCAGAAGTGGGACAGACCTAGGGCAGGGGGACCACGCACAGAACCAGCCCTGGGCTCTGCCCCAGCAACTATATTCCAGAGCCCCAGCTCCTGCTGACCTCTCCACTCTTCACCCCTGCAGTCTCCTGTCTGTGATTTTCGTGAGCCGTGAGCACTTTGCCTTTCTCCATAAAAAACATTTAAAATTTGGGGGGGGGCGGGCACCTGGGTGGCTCAGTCATTAAGCGTCTGCCTTAGGCTCAGGTCATGATCCCAGGGCCCTGGGATCGAGCCCCGCACCGGGCTCCCTCCTCCATGGGAAGCCTGCTTCTCCCTCTCCCACTCCCCCTGCTTGTGTTCCCTCTCTCGCTGTGTCTCTTTCTGTCATAAATAAATAAAATCTTTTTTTTTAAGTATTTAAAAAAATAAAATAAAATTGGGGGTGACTCGGTGACTCAATTGGTTAAGTGTCCCACTCTTGGTTTCAGCTCAGGTCACGATCTCAGGGTGAGCTCTGTGCTCAGTGGGGAGTCTGCTGGAGATTCTCTCTTCCTCTCTCTCTCTCTGCCCCTCCCCCCACTCATGCACACATGCACTCTCTCTCTCTCTCTAAAATAAATAAATAAATCTTTTTTTTTTTAAGATTTTATTTATTTATTTGAGACAGAGAGAATGAGAGACAGAGAGCATGAGAGGGAGGAGGGTCAGAGGGAGAAGCAGACTCCCCGCTGAGCAGGGAGCCCGATGCGGGACTCGATCCCGGGACTCCAGGATCATGACCTGAGCCGAAGGCAGTCGCTTAACCAACTGAGCCACCCAGGCGCCTTAAATAAATAAATCTTAAAAAAAAAATTTTAAATTGTTTTTTATAGGAGTGCCTGGCTGGCTCAGTCTGTAGAGCCTATGACTCTTATTTCAGGGTTGTGAGTTCAAGCCCTATGCTGGGAGGAAAGCTTACTTAAAAAAAAAAAAAAAAATATATATATATATATATACACACACACATATACATAATTATATTTTATAATTGCAATGGCATAAAAACAAATATAATCCATGTTTATATATTCAATATTATATTCATCATTATTATATATTCATTATTACGTTCATTTTTTTCTTCTGGTTTTAAAGATACTTAGAATAAAACATTTTGCTGGGCCCCCGCAAGTACTCTGGGCCCTAGGCACTGGGCATACTGGATCTAACAGCTAAGTCGGTGCTGCCTGGACCCACTCTGGGCAACTCTGTGCCCCTTGGATGCCCCTGCACTGTCCCATCACTTACTTGCCTGCGGTACCCGGGCCCGGCGGCTCCCCAGCCGCCCATGATGGTTCTGGGCCATGCAGGGGTACCCGTGGGCTCGGGAAGGGGGACTCCAACATGGGGGCAGGACGGCCAGAAGCAGGGAGCACTCTGGCATCAGGACGGCACTGGACCAGCCCATCCCGCTGCCGGGAAATGGACAGGGGCGACTCACCCTCCCTGGCAGGGCAGCAGGTTGCTCCCGCACGAAGGCCAGCTCCAAGCCTGCAGTGCGGCCTGAGGGGACCGCGGGAGAGGCCTGGGCATGGTGGCCTCCTGGGGCCCACTGCCTCCTCTTAGTTTTGACTGCCTCCCAGCCTTGCAGCCTCCCCCCAAGGCCTTCCTCACCCAGCCCTGCATCTCTGTCCCAGAGCCTTCCTGTGGCTCCTGCCCCTTGGTGGGGAGCGGGAGCGGGCAGACTTCTCACTCAGACGTCAGGGAGACAGACATGGTCCAAATCACTTACCAGCTGTGTGTCCTTCAATAAAACGGGGACTGATATGTGATAGAAACAGCTTCTCCTCATGCCTGGGAGGGTTACTTGAGGTGAGGCTGGGGACAGAGTGTGGCCTGGTGAGCAGTGAGTGTTTGCTCAGGGCCTCCCCTCCTTCGGGTCTCCCTCACTCCCTTGCTTCCTCGCACCTAGAGAAGATGCCCCTCTGCAGCACCCACCTCTTTGCCTCTGACTTCACCCTCTGGCAGGGCCCACAGAGCAAAAAATGACCAGTGCAGAAGACCTGGGTACAAGTCAGTAACCAGCCATCTTGCCTTGGGCTGGCATCCCTCACCTCCGAGATTGCCCACCTAGGAAGGAGGACACCTGCCTTCAGAGTCAGTGAGGAGCATGGGAGGACCATGGACTTCAAGTGCCAAGCAACCACCTCTTCGTCTCCTCCTTCCCCTTCTCCTATCATCTATCTATCTATCTATCATCATCTATCTATCTATCTATCATCTATCTATATCTTTCTATCTATATCTATCTATCATCTATCTATATCTATCATCTATCTATATCTATCTATCATCTATCTATCTATATCTATCTATCTATATCATCTATCTATCTATCTATCTATCTATCTATCTATCTATCTATCTATCATCTATCTATATCTATCTATCATCTGTCTATCATCTATCATCTGCTAAGTAAGCTCTATCCCCAGCATGGGGCTTGAACTCACGACCCTCAGACCAAGAGCTGCTGCTATGCGATGGAGCCGACCAGGTGCCTCTCCCCTTCTTCTTAAGACTTGTTTGACTGGGCGCCTGGGTGGCTCAGTTGGTTAAGCAACTGCCTTCGGCTCAGGTCATGATCCTGGAGTCCCTGGATCGAGTCCCTGGATCGAGTCCCTGGATCAAGTCCCTGGATCGAGTCCCTGGATCGAGTCCCTGGATCGAGTCCCTGGATCGAGTCCCTGGATCGAGTCCCGCATCGGGCTCCCTGCTCGGCAGGGAGTCTGCTTCTCCCTCTGACCCTCCCCCTTCTCATGTGCTCTCTCTCATTCTCTCTCTCAAATAAATAAATAAAATCTTTAAAAAAAAAAAAAAGACTTGTTTGACTGAGGGGCACCTGGGTGGCTCAGTCAGTTAAGCATCTGCCTTCTGCTCAGTTCATGATCCTGGGGTCCTGGGATCAAGCCCTGTGTCAGCGGGGAGCCTCCCTCTCCCTCTGCCTGCCGATCTCCCTGCTTGTGCTCTCTCTCTCTCTGTGTCAAATAAATAAATAAAATCTTAAAAAAAATAATTGTTTGACTGAGATATAATTATATACCATGAAGTTCACCTGCGTTAGCGGCACAGTTCAAAATGTCACTATTTTTACAGAGACTCATGACTACCACTGTAATCTTTTTAGAATATTTTCATCAGGGGCGCCTGGGTGGCTCAGTCGTTGAGCGTCTGCCTTTAGCTCGGGTCGTGATCCCGGGGTCCTGGGATCGAGCCCCTCATCGGGCTCCCTGCTCGGCGGGAAGCCTGCTTCTCCCTCTGCCTGCCGCTCCCCCTGATTGTGCTCTTTCTCTCTCTGTATCAAATAAATAAAAATAAAATCTTTTTTTAAAAAAAGAGACGTCCCAAAAGAGATGTACCCATTAACATTCCCTCCCCATCTGCACCCCTTGCCCCAGGCAACCACTAATCTACTTCCTGTGGTCTTTTATGTCTGGCTTTTCTCACTGCTCCTCTACCTACGACTGTAATAGCCCTTCCTGGCTGAAGAGTCCATCATATGCGGACACTGCAGCTTGTTTATCCGCTCACCACATGCACACTTGGGGTGTTCCCACTTTTTGGCTATTATGACTAATGGTGCTGTGAACATTAGTGTGTAAGTTTTTGCATGAAGATATGCTTTCCACGCTCTTAGGCATATACCTAGGGATGGAATTTCTGGGTCATAAACTCTGCATTTTGAGGAACTGCTAAACCATTTTCCAAAGTGGCTGCGGCATTTTACATTTTTTTTTTTTTAAAGATTTTATTTATTTATTTGACAGAGAGAGACACAGCGAGAGAGGGAACGCAAGCAGGGGGAGTTGGTGGTGCGGGGAGAAGCAAGCTTCTCGAGGAGCAGGGAGCCCGATGCGGGGCTCGATCCCAAGACCCTGGGATCATGATCTGAGCCGAAGGCAGACGCTTAACCATCTAAGCCACTCAGGCGTCCCACCATTTTACATTCTAAGCACTTCTTTTTATACCCCTTAAGATAAGACCTAACTTTTTTTTTTTTTTAAGATTTTATTTGAGAGGGGCTCCTGGGTGGCTCAGTCGTTAGGTGTCTGCCTTCGGCTCGGGTCGTGATCTCAGGGTCCTGGGGTTGAGCCCCGCATCGGGCTCCCTGCTCAGCGGGAGGCCTGCTTCTCCCTCTCCCACTCCCCCTGCTTGTGTTCCCTCTCTCGCTGTCTCTCTCTCTCTGTCAAATAAATAAATAAAAATCTTAAAAAAAAAAAAGATTTTATTTGAGAGACAGAAAGTACGAGTGGGGAGCAGGGGAGGGTCAGAGGCAGAGGAAGAAGCAGGATCCCTGCTGAGCAAGGAGCCCTATGCGGGACTCATCCCAGGACCCCGGGATCATGACTTGAGCTGAAGTCAGATGCTTAACCACTGAGCCACCCAGGCGCCCCAAGAGTTAACTTTTTATTGGTCCCAGCCCCTTTGAGAATTTGATGAGACCTTCCTCCAACCCCCGCCCCACCAAGGAGATGTGCTCACATCCCACCCGCGTTTGCATTTGCCCCGGGTTGGGAGGTGCTGTCTCAGGGATAGAGTCCCAACACCCTCCACGTTTAGGAAATGTTGACAGGATTGATTGGCCAGAGCTGCCCCTATTTTCCTCCCTCCCCAACAGTTAACAACTGGCCCAACCCTGGAAAAACTTCCCTGGAATGTCTCTGCAGGAGGTGAAACCCTCTGAGGAGGCCTCCAGGGCATTGGCACCTTGTCTCCTCTTCTCTCCTCTCAGCCAGGACCTCTGTCTCTCCCCACACCCCTTTTCCTGCCCTTCTTTCTCTGCCTCCCCATCTGTGGCAGGCACAGGAATGAGCCCTGAAGAGATCCATGTCCTAATCCCTGGAACTAATGAATATGTTAGGTGACATGGCAAGGGGGAATTCAGGTTGCAAATGAAATAAAGGTGACTCATCACCTGACCTTAAAGTAAGGAGATGATCACATTATCCTGGTTCTTCAGGTGGGCACAAGGTAATTGTAAGGGTCCTTAAACATGGAAGAGGCTGGTGGCAGTCAGGGAAAATGGTCAGAGCGGTGTGATTCGAGAAGGACCTAAGGTGGCTGACTTTGCAGAGGAAAGTGGGGAGGGAGCCAGCGCATGCGGGTGACCTCTAGAAGCTGGAGAAGACTAGGAATAGATTGACCCCTGAGCATCCGGAAGGGAACACAGCCCTGCTGACACCCTGATCTTAGCCCTGGGAAACCTGTGTCTGACGTCCAGGCTGCAGGACAATACCCTGCCCTGTTCCAAGCCATTTGTTACAGCAGCAAACAGAACTCAGCAGGATTGCTGTCTATTCTGATTCATTTCACATCTGGTTTGGTTTTTCCTCTCCGCCACCAGCGTGTGAGCTCCATGAGGTCAGGGACTCTGTGTGTTGCTGCCATAAGCCCAAAGCCTGGAGCACAGGATGTCTGATAAGGGGAAGATGGAAGGAGAGCCAACCAGCCTTGAAAACTCAATCCCAGGGGCGCCTGGGTGGCTCAGTCGTTAAGCGTCTGCCTTCGGCTCAGGTCATGATCCCAGGGTCCTGGGGTCGAGCCCCACGTCGGGCTCCCTGCTTGGAGGGAAGTCTGCTTCTCCCTCTCCCACTCCCCCTGCTTGTGTTCCCTCTCTCACTGTGTCTCTCTCTGTCAAATAAATAAAATCTTTAAAAAAAAAGAAAGAAAACTCAATCCAGAACTTTCCTTTTTTGGACTGCAACGCCACTCCCCAGTGCGGACTGAAGTGGAAAGCTGCCTTCTTACAGTTTTGCACAAACCGCACCCCCCCTCCGTCCCCACCCCGCCCCCAGTGCAGCCTGACCCTGTGGGCTGACACTTGTCTCTCAGGAAGAGTCCCTCTCCCTCTGGGCTCTCCACACCCTCAGGGTAATGTCCCAACTCTGCGAAGTTCCTTCCAAGGGTCTGCAGGACCCAGTCGCAGGCACTCCCACCTCCCTGGGCCTCACTAATCAGTCACTGGGGCTTCGCAGGGTCTGTTCCCATCTGTTGGGTGCATCTTACCTTGTCTTCCCTCTTGCTTTGCTGAAGCATTTCTTTTTTTTTAAAGATTTTATTTATTTGACAGAGAGAGATACAGCGAGAGAGGGAACACAGCAGGGGAGTGGGAGAGGGAGAAACAGGCTTCCCGCGGAGCAGGGAGCCCGATGCAGGGCTCAATCCCAGGACCTGGAATCATGACCTGAGCCGAAGGCAGACGCTTAACGACTGAGCCACCCAGGCACCCCTTTGCTGAAGCATTTCTAAATCAATTTCAGACATCATCTTATTCCACACCTGTATACTTACATGTATCTTTTTAAAAATACAAACTTTTTATTTTTTTAATTTTTTTTTAAAGATTTTTATTTATTTATTCATGAGAGACAGAGAGAGAGAGAGAGGCAGAGGGAGAAGCAGGCTCCCAAGGAGCAGAGAGCCTGATGCGGGATTCGATCCCAGGACTCTGGGATCATGACCTGAGCCGAAGGCAGACGCTCAACCATCTGAGCCACCCAGGCGCCCTATTTTTTTAATTTTTAATTTTTTTAAAAAGATTTTATTTATTTGACAGAGAGAGACACAGCAAGAGAGGGAACACAAGCAGGGGGAGTGGGAGAGGGAGAAGCAGGCTTCCCGCTGAGCAGGGAGCCCGATGAGGGGCTCAATCCCAGGACCCTGGGATCATGACCTGAGCCAAAGGCAGACACTTAACAACTGAGCCACCCAGATGCCCCAATACAAACTTTTTAAAATAATCACTATGTCACTATCACATCTAATGAAGGTAGCAACTTTTTTTTTTAACTTTATTTTTTTTCTAAAGCAAACTCTACTCAAATGTGGGGCTTGAACTCACAATTCCGAGATCAAGAGTTGCATGCTTGGGTTAGAGACATTCATTCCCTCTGTTTTTCTTTTTCTTTTTTTTTTTTTAAGATTTTATTTATTTATTTGACAGAGAGAGACACAGCGAGAGAGGGAACACAAGCAGGGGGAACGGGAGAGGGAGAAGCAGGCCTCCCGCGGAGCAGAGAGCCCGATGCGGGGCTAGATCCCAGGACCCTGGGATCATGACCTGAGTTTAAGGCAGACGCTTAATGACTGAGCCACCCAGGCGCCCCTCCCTCTGTTTTTCATGGTAGGAAAAACACTGCAGAAACCAGAGCCCTTTAGGCCCAATGCGTCATACTCCTATAAGAAGAAACTGCCAGGGCACCTGGGTGGCTCAGTCGTTAAGCGTCTGCCTTCAGCTTAGGTCATGATCCCAGGGTCCTGGGATCGAGCCCCGCATCGGGCTCCCTGCTTAGCAGGGAGTCTGCTTCTCCCTCTGCCTCTGCCCCCCACTTGTGCTCTCTCTCTCTCAAAATAAATAAATAAAATCCATATATTAAAAAAGGCCACCTAATCTGACTGTATTAATATGAAATGTTCAGAATAGGCAAATCCATAGACACAGAAAGGAGATTAGTGATTGCCAGGGACTGCAATGGGGGGAATAGAGCGAGACTGCTAATGGGTAGGGATTTCTTCTGGGAGTGATGAAAATGTTCTAAATTAGATAATGGCTCCGCTGCCCACTTTATGGGCATAGTAAAAAACCCTGCACCTTACACTTCAAAAAGGTGCATTTTATGCTATGTGAATTATATCTTAATTTAAAAATGTTTCTCATAGACTTTTAACCATAGAGAACACACTTGTGGTCACCAGAGGTGGTGGGGACAGGTGATGGGGAGGAAGGAGGGCAACTGTGGTGATGAGCTCCTGGTGATGTATGCAAGTACTGAATCACTATACTGTGCACTTGAAACTATTAGAACACTCATGTATGTTTTTGTTGGTTTTTTTTTTTTTAAAGATTTTATCCATTTATTTGACAGAGAGAGACACAGCGAGAGAGGGAACACAAGCAGGAGGAGTGGGAGAGGGAGAAGCAGGCTTCCCGCTGAGCGGGGAGCCCGATGCGGGGCTCGATCTCAGGACTCTGGGATCATGACCCAAGCAGAAGGCAGACGCTTAACGACTGAGCCACCAGGTGCCCCAACACTCATGTATGTTAACAGGAATGAAAACAGTTTAAAAAATGCAGCAGATAACAAAGACAATTTGCAAAAAAACCCAAAAACTTTTAAAAAGATTTTACGTATTTGAGAGAGAGAACACACACGTGAGGGGGAGGACAAGCAGACCTGGCACTGAGCACGGAGCCCCACGGGAGGCTCCATCCCGTGACCCTGAGATCAGGACCTGAGCCAAAGCCAAGAGTCAGAGGCCCAACCCACTGAGCCACCCAGGCGCCCCCCAAGTCAACATTTCTCCCCGCTTTTGTCCCTAGAGGCCCAAAGAAGAGAACTGCGGATACGTCGCCCCCACCGCCCTCTGCTCCCGGAGTTTCATAGAGAGCCTAAGGCGCCCCTGCACCAATGCGCAGGCGCCGTTCTTGGTCGGAAGGCGCCCGCGGCTCGCCCCGCCCACGCCAGAGGACTCCTCCCACTTGTCAGGCCTGCTCCACCTCCCTCGAGCCCGGGCACGTGCCTGGCGGCCCGCCGTGGGCGCCAGTTCGCGCTTGCGCCGAGACGCGAGCGCGCCCAGGCAGCCTGCAGGCCCGGGGCGCCCGGAAGTGGCCGCGCCGCCGCGCTTCCGGCCTTTCCCGAGCGGGCCGTGGGAGGGGCCCCGGGCCGGGAGCCCAGCGCCGAGCGCGGGCGGTGACCCGACGCGTCCCGCGGCACAGGCTGGTCCTGGGCCGTGCGGGCCGTGCGGTCTTCCACGACGGCCCGCCTTGGCTCGGTGCAGGAAGGCGGCCGCAGACCTCGGAATCCCACGTGGTCGTCTCACGTCATGAACTCTCCTTTCATCTCTTCAGTCGCGTAAAATGCAAAATCCATGCTTGGCCCCCTGGCTGTGCAGCCCCCGGCACCCGCGCCCACAGGCGGGGCGCGGCCGCGGGCGGGCTGGGGCTCCGTGTCCACCGCCCTCCGCTCCAGCCGCCCGGAGAGGGAAGCGCTAGAGGCTCAGCCTGGTTCCCCTTTGCAAGCTGTCTCAGCATCCCGTTCCCGTTTATTTCAGTGGATTTTTTTTTAAAGAACCTAATTCTTCCAAGATTTAGTATTTTTAATTGTAGTAAGTGGACAACTTAATTCTTTTGGATTTAAAGCATGCCTTTTTGCAGCTGTCCGTTTCTACTGCTGATCACATCTGCAGAGGCTGCATCTTGAAGACATGCTGGTCCCCGTCACCTGCCTGAGCCTGGGGACGGAATGCTCTCCTCCGGCTGTCTTTGCAAAGTGTTGGCTCAAGGGCGTGCACCAGCCAGGTACCACTGACGCTATGCTTGGTATTTGTGGGTCTGAAGAGTGAGGCCTGGGGACAGGATTTAGGCCAGCCACTGTTCACTGGAAATACGTGACTCATACGTAATTTAAAATTTGCTAGTAGCCACATTTACAAAAGTAAAAATAAACAAGTTTAATTTTATTTTTTTTTAAGATTTTATTTATTTGCGAGAGAGAATGAGAGACAGAGAACATGAGAGGGAGGAGGGTCAGAGGGAGAAGCAGACTCCCCGCCGAGCAGGGAGCCCGATGCGGGACTCGATCCCGGGACTCCAGGATCATGACCTGAGCCGAAGGCAGTCGCTTAACCGACTGAGCCACCCAGGCGCCCAACAAGTTTAATTTTAATGTTTTATTTAACTCAATACATCCAAAATGCAATTTCAACATGTAAGGAATATCAAATAAGAATATAAAATTAAAAAATGCATTTTGGGGGGTACTAAGTCTTTGAAACCTGGTGTGTGTTTTACACTTACAGCACATCTTGCTTTAGACTAGCCACATTTCAGGCACTCAGTAGGCAGGTCTAGTGGCCACCATATTGGACATCGCAGACTTAGGTGAAATGAAACACGGATTGTGGAGAAAAAAATGTGTGTGATTCCATGAGGGAAGAGATGGCTCCTCAGCTCACCGTCCTGGGAAATGGGCTGAGTTAAGGTTTTTAGGAGGGCAGCTGCAGGACATGGCCCTGCCAGCCAAGTGACACACCTACCCAGGCCCCCCATGGCACCCCCCCCATACACTTAACTATTGCACTCTTTCTGGCTGAATTCGGTGAACGGAATGAGGTAATTCCTCATTTATTGGTCAGTGTGTGAAGTCACCTGCACCTCAATGTGCACCTCAATTAGTGTGTTGTTGATGCTGAATTGGGTTTTCTGATGGAGGGTGGGGTAATGCATATGTTTTAGAACAGGACTTAGCCATTGGGACCCGAAGTTGTTGGTGGGGCCCGTCCCCTGACCTCTCATGTTGGGGAGAGGAATTTGAGGGAGAAAGACAGCTCAAGGGAAAGTAACAAAATATGTCCAGGACCCACAGCTCAAAACAGAAGGGACTTTACTTAAAAAATTAAAAAAAAAAAAAAAATCTCCACACCCAATGTGTGGGTCAAACCCACAACCCCGAGATTAAGAGTCCAATGTTCCACTGACTGAACCAGCCAGGCACCCCAACAGGTGGGACTTTAGTTTTAGGGGAAGCAGGAGTTTCATCTAGATGATGAATTTTATTGATGCTTCATTTGGAGGCTAAGGACAGGCCTTTTTCCTTTTGAGTCCCCCGTTCTTCCTGCTGCCACGTGCACACATGCACTGTGAGCCTTGCTCCCAGGAAAGCCTTCAAAGTCTCCTCAGGGCCTGAGGGGCTGCAACCTGGGCTGCTGCTCTGGGAATGTAGGACTAAGATTAGGTAAAATTAGAAACATCTGAGCTGGCGTGGCTCCACCCTTTCCCCCTCACTGACTGGCGCGATCAGAGGCTGTGAGGGAAGAGGGGTGTCTAGAGGACCCTTTTCCTCAAAATCAAACCTTTGTTTTGCCTGGTTGACTCTTCTCCAGCCCAGCCACACCTGCGTCTGTGGGGACAGGCTGGCCGGCCACAGGGAGCAGCATTTCCATGCCTCTGTCCGCTTGTGCCATTTGGTCAAGGCCTCCAGTCCCATAGCTCCCCCGACAGAGCTGCCCAGTGCTCAGGGCGTGAAGCTGGGGTGGGCACACACAGCACAGACTGACACCCACCACCAGGGGCTCTCCAAGGACAGGGATCACACGGAGTCACCTGAGAGGAAAAACACTGCGGTCCAGACGCGGAGCTCAGGCCCACATAAAGTCAGGGCAGAGGTATGGGGCTCTGTGCCAGGAAAAAGCAGTTCCACAGACAGGGAAGCCCCAAACCGCAGATCAGAAAGACAGAGCTAGACTGGCTCTGGTCCTGTTTATTACAAAATAATGATTCCAAATCTGGTATAAAAAAGACCCCAGACAGTCCCCAGTACACCTGCCATGCCCCCAACCCACAAAGTCACTCCCTCAGGCACCTGAGCATGCGGGGCTCTCAGATGCGAAGGTCCCCAGCCAGGAGGGCACTGTACCGGGCAGGTGTGAGGGGCAGGTAGGCACCCCCAGCCTGGTCCAGAACATAGAGGGGGTCAGACAGTGTGCTTGGGTCAAAGCCCTCCTTTGTCATCCGCACCTTCTGCTGCTTGAAGGTCTCCGTGGTGGCCAGAGACTCCTGAGGAGGGGCATCAAAAGGAGTTGAAGGAAGGCATATTCTGCCCAGTGGTTCAGGTGAGTCAAGGGACTGAAGTTTGTCAAGGGGCAGGGAAAAGGAGGTATGAGGTCAGAGTTTAGGGGACGGGGTGACAGGGAAGAGAAGGACACAAGCCTGGAGGAGGGCAGAGGGAATGAAGGGGGGCAAAGGAGTGCATGTCTGGGAAGGAGCTGTTCTTTCTCTTCACGGAGAGTATCACGTGAGGATCCCTGTGTGGGGTTTGGGCACTACCAGCTGCTGCAGATGACCAGGAGGGGGTGGGGGGGGGAGGGGGGGAGCAGGAGCAGCTGATTACCTGGAGCCTTAGGAATCGAGGCCAGGCATACGGTGGCAAGTTCTCAGAAACATGGGTGTAGAGCTGCACAAGGTCCAATGAGTGGGGGGGACGTAGAACCAGGGCCGCCATTCCAGCTCTGCCTTCGTGCCCTGGTGGTCAGTGGGGAAAGGTCAGCTGTGGACCACCCTCCAGCTTCATGTTCCCTGGGCCCAAGTAATACCAGGTCAGGGCAGTGGGCCAGCTGCCTCCCACCTCCCGTGTCTTGGCACCTGGCACGGTGACTCCGTAGATGTTCACCTCCTGAAGAAAATCCAGGGACTCCAAGGCTTCCGCCACCTCAGTCGTGGCCACGTTCTCCCCTTTCCACCTGCAAGAGGGCAGAGATCCTGGGCCTTAGAAGGTGGGTGGGGGGAAGACACAGGGTGCCAGATGCTCACAGAGAAGAAGTGTTCCAGAGGTCTGTCTGACAGGAGAGGTTAGATGAGGGGCTGGGTTTGGGTGTGTCTGGGTGCAAGTTAGGGAGATAGGTTTAGGGGCTTCGGGTCACAGAGACTGGATGTCTGGGAAAGGACTCAAAGTCATGGACAGATACCTGAAGGTGTCTCCAGTACGATCGTGGAAGCGGAGAAAACCCTGGTCATCGCAGACCAGCAGGTCCCCAGTGTTGAAGAAAACATCCCCAGGCCGGAAGACATCCTTTAGCAGCTTTCCCCGGCCCAGCTCTGGCCCCCCAGCGTAGCCCAGGAATGGGGACTGCTGGCTCACTGGGGCCACCAGGAGCCCTGGCTCACCTGGCAGAGTCACTGGAGTCAGGGGTGACTGCCCACCTCACCCAGAACCTCCTGCCCCTCACCCCACTGTCTAATCCCAATCCTCCTTTGCCATCTGCACCACCCCCACCCACCCCACCTGAGCACGAACCTGGACATGTGGCCACACAGTGCCCCTGAGTGTCCCGAATTGGCTCCCCTGTGGTGACATCACAGCGAATCAAAGAGAAGGGGAAGACATGCTGGGGAAAGGGAGACCCAGGCACTGGGTCATTTCAGTTGCATGAGCCCCCTCCCTGCCGGCCCCCACCTTCCATGGGATCCCCAGTTTCTTCCCCACCCTTCCCTTACCTTGTAAAGCCAGGAAGCACGTCCCACAGCACCCAGCTGTCCTGTGTAGTTGAAAGTGGCAACGTTGCCCTCTGTTAGTCCGTAGGTCTCCAGCACCTGCAGGGGCCCAAAGCGCCGCACAAAACGCTCCCAGGTGTCCGGGCGCAGCCCACTGCCCACCGCCAGCCGGACCTTATGTCCACGTTCTGCCTTGCTCTGAGATGAGGAGAGATGGGCAGAAGGTTCACCACCAAGACGCCAACTCCCAAAAGTGAAGTCCTGTTTCCCACTCCCCTGGAGCCCCTTCCACGGTGACCTCACTCAGATATCCTGTCATCCCAGGCCCCTCACCCCGCCCTGCCGTTCTCTTCCAACTCCCAGACCACTGTCTCAGCGTCTCCCATGAAGTGCCCACCTCCCTGCCTGGGCAGCTCTGCCCTGGACCTGTGCCCACGCACCGGGGGCTGGTTGACAAGGTATCGGCATAGTTCCCCGATGTACTGGAACACTGTCACCCTGTGCTGCTGGCAGTCCTCCCAGAACTGGCCAGCCGAGAACTTGGACTTCAGCACCACTGTGGCCCCTGCCAGAAGTGGAGGAGGGGGGAGGAAGGACGGTGAGGTTAAGGGCTATGGGGGCGCCCTGACCACCTCCTTCCCAGACACTAGTCCTCAGTGCAGTGTGTAGTCCCTGGGAAGGCCCTGCTGGGACATTCAACAGCAGGCCCAACTTGGCCTTCTTCCTTTCCCACCTGTGCCTCAGGGAGGTCAGTGCCCTTTCTCTACTTCCTGTCCCCACATAGTCCGTGCTCCGTACCCTGCCCCCAAGTCCCAACCTTCTCCATCTGCTTCTTCCTGGGCTGACATCCACAGCCCTTCCCCACCCCGACCTTGGAGTCTGGAGTTCTGTGAACGATACGGCCTCCTTAGCCAGTCTGTAGGTTGTGCAGGTGATGCTACTCTGCTGTACCAGGAGCTCTTGGAGAGGAGGCCCTGCCTCCTTCTTCCTCTGGATTCTCTACCCTGAAGGACTCAGGAAGCATCCCGAGGTGTGCATACCACTTAGGTACTTAATAAATGTTTGCTAGAAAAAACATCTGCTGGAGGACTAAAGGTGGGGGTTGGACTGGGGTGGGAGTTGGGGAGACTGACCAATGCCCAAGCAGCCCACAATGCCCAACAGGGAGCCGGACATGTGGTAGAGTGGGAGGGCAAGGTAGATCACATCCTCCTGGTGGGCTCCGCACAGCTGGTAGAACGCCTGGCACTGCAGAATCTTCAGATGACTGATCCGAGCAGCCTTGGGGAGGCCTGTGGGTGGTGGGGGGAGACCCGGGGAAGGGTCTGAGCTTCAGGCCCTGCCTCCCTCTGCCCCTGGTTTCCCAAAGAAAGAGGCAGAGGCAAGGCTGAAGCTGAAAAGAAGGGAGGCCAAGCTGTCCTGGAAATGTGGGAAGTTCAGGGAGGTGGAGAAATTAGTATGATTCTCGGGACCAGCATGGAGGGGCGGGGAGGGTTTGGAGGAGTGGCCTGGAAACTGAGGCCATAGTTCCTGTCCCCAGCCCCCTGCCTTCCTCTGCCTAGTTTCTGGGAGGTAAGGCCAGTGCTCACCCGTGGTGCCAGAAGTGAAGATGTACAGGCACGTGTCCATTATGCTCTGGGGGGCAGATAGGTACCCCGGCACTGGCTCATCCACTTCAGCGGAGGCCTCAGCCAGCAAATCGCTGATTCCAGCAGAATGGGTTTCAGGGCCTGCAGCCCAGAGACGGAGCCCCATGGCTCTCAGGGCTGGCAGGTCAGGCTCCAGGGACTCCAAGAACTCTGGATGAGGTGGGAAGGCATAGCTTGGGGACCCAGAATTCTCCACCCCACAGCCTATTTGCAACCCCCCCCGCCCCTCCCCCCCCGCTTCACTGCTCTTGGGCGAGAAGAGTAGGAACATCCCATCACCGTTCTGGGAACCAAAGACCCAGCTCCATCCCTTCGCAAACCCAAAGACTCAAGTCCCCGAGCACCCTTTCCGAACCCCCTCGAGGAGGCTCGGCTTCCTTCCCCCTCCCCGCCCCCCACCGACGCGCCCCTTTCCGAGGCCGGTCCCGCCCCCGCTGGCCTCGCGCTCCGGCCCTACCTGGCGCCAGCACGAGCGCGCGCGCGCCGCAGTTGCGGAGGCAGTGCAGGAGGGGACCCCGGCGCAGGGCGGCCGGCACAAAGGCTGTGCGCAGGCCGGCCTTGGCCAGCCCGAACCAGAGCCACAGGAACTCTGGGCAGGCGGGGAGGAGCAGCGCCACGGTGGCCCCGGGGGCCAGAGGGGCCGCGGCGCCGGCAACTCCCGCGGCCCGCTCGTCCTCTGCGCCGCCGCCGAGCTCCGCGTCCCAGCCCTGGGCGCGCAGGAAAGCGCGCGCAGCCCGGTTGCTCTCGCGCTCGGCCTCCGCGTAGCTGAAGCGTCGCGCGCCGTGGATGAGGAAGATGTGTGTGGGGCGCTGCCCGGCCAGTTGCGCGAGGCGCCAGGCCAGGCTGCAGCCCCCCTCGGGGCCCCTCGGGTCGGCGGCGGCCGCGGCCAGGGCGCGCGCTCGAAGAGCCCGTTTGCAGCGTAGGGCGCGCACCGCGAAGGCCAAGTCGGCCGCGAGCCAGCGCAGCCGGGGCCAGAGGTGCAGCTTCCGCAGCAGCAGGAGTGGCAGCAGCAACAGGGGCAGCAGCAGGAGGGCGGCCATGGTGCCCTCGTCCCTGGCGCGGCCCAGAGACTCCCTTCCGAAAACGGGCCGCTCGCTTTTGCTCGGAGACCTCTCCCTCTTGGGAGCGCGCGTGCGCCGGCACACGCCCCTTCCCACCCAGCTCCCCCCTCCCCCCTCCCGGTTCCCCACGGGCTGGGAGCCGAGGCCGGGAGTGCGTGGGAGGCGGCCCCGCGCTCTCCGCCCTCCCCACAGCCGCGCTCCGCCCTGTGCGCGCTCCCTCCCAGACAGCCGGCGGCCCAAACCCTCCCAGGTCCCGGTTCAGGTTTTCTCCCCAAGGGCGCTTCTGGCATCTGGCTGAACTGTGGCGTCCCGGCCTAAGGATGCCATTGCTCTCCCCCAAAACTGGCCGGAGAACTCGGCCCCTTGCCCACTTGGCGCTGCAAGACCCGGCCCGATTGCCAGACCCGTGCTCTCCCCCAGCGCCAGCAGCAGCCCCAGGGGATGGGTGGGGGCCCAGCCAGCCAGAGTTCTGGAGGGGCTACTGCGGAGGCCCCTCCTTCCGGGCAAGGGCACAATAATTGGGGCCAGCCAGCGAATGCTTTCCATCCTGGTTTTAATTGGGGCAGAGAGAACGGGAAGGGGAGAGGAAGAGGCCTCCTGCGACTAAGACTTTTAAAGGAAGGAATAACAGCTTTGAAGAAGGGGACACTGGATTCTGCAGGAGCCCTCTGTCCTGCGCCAAGACCTCACTCCTCTCTCTTCCGTCGGCCACCCAGCCTCCTGGGCAGCCTAGGGGATTCTTTTCTGCTGGGACACAGGGGACAGACAGCAAGTGGCCAGACTGTGGAACAAAGAGGGTTGGTTCCTTCTTGCTGGCATCTGAACTCTCCCCACCAGGCCTACTTCTGTCCATCAGAATCCGAGTTGGCGGCATCCTTCACCCCCAAGCAGTCCTCCAAGGGTTGATAAGCACACAGATCTACTAAGACTCACTTTCGGGAGCCTCTAGTTTCTTGACAGAGAAGTAGGGTTCAACTTCACGGGAGATGGTGCCTGGACAGGTCAGTGCCTGGCCCACAGCCCCAGTGGCAGCAGGAAGTCTGGGCAGGAGGGGGGCAGCAAAAAGTCCCTCCTGCTCCAGACAAGGGGGTGTTCGGGAAGGGAAAAGGGGAAGTTCTGAGGCCACCAGGGGAGTGGGGGCAACCAGTTAGGTGCACAGGGTAAGAGCACCTGGGCCAGCAACTCCAGCACAAAAGAGGTTCTGGCTTGTTTTATTGTCATTTAAAAACTTTTAAAACGCGATTATCTCTGCCAAAAAAACAAACAAACAAACAAACAAAAAACCCCAAAAAGACAGAACCGAGGAAATGGGACCATTTGACAGTTCTGTGGAAGTCTCTCTCTGGGAGTCCCAAAGGCTCTGGCCTCCCTCTCCCCTCAGTCCCTGCCTGAACTCTTATGGCATCTGCCCCATGTTGAGGAACAGGCAGGCAGCTGGACCACATCACTGATGAAATGCCCATTTCACACGGGAGGATGGAGAGCAACTATAAAATGCCTGTTAGGAGCAAATCAAGGCCGGACGGGGAACATGTGGAAGGGGCATCCATACACTGTCTTCACTCCAATCCTGGCCTCTCTGACCAGCAAGCCCCATCTGCCATTTCTCTTCTCTTTGGGAGGCTGGGGAGGGGCAGGGGCTGAGGACCTGCACCAGCCCAGATTTCACACAGCCTCTGGCTTCAGTGGGACCCAAGTCGGTGGGAGCAGCAGTGTGATGGGGCTGGAGGCGCCTGGACAGGAGGGAGCAGGGGCTGGGGCTGCATGGCAGCTTCTCAGGCTGAGCCAAAGGAAGCAGCTCATCCTTCCCACCAGGCGAGCCTTGGGCAGAGGGAGAGGGTGTCTCCCCACTATCTCCCCAGCCCTCATTAACCTCTGATTCACCAAGGAGGGGAGGGCAGTCCAACATCGGGTGGGATGGAGGAACACGGGGCCTCAGTCACTGTCAGACCCCACTGCAGAGGACCCTTTCCGTTTCCTCTTGGTAGGCTTCGGTTTTGTGTCTTCTTCCTCCTGGAAGAGATTGGGGGGGGGGCAGTCATTAGCCTGAGCAGCTACTAGTCCCAGCCCCACCCGCCCCCAATGTTCCTGCTGCTGAGCAGAGGTGAGGGCTCTCACTGAGGCACTGCTGGAGCCTGACTCTTCCTCAGCATTGGGGGGCTGTGTGGCATTCTTTCGACTGCGGGGGCTGGACAGAGCTGCTTTTCTCCGGCTCTTGGGCGGCTTGGTGGATGAGTCTTCATATTCCTCAGCCAGGGAGAAGAGATCGCTGAACCTGAGAGAAAGAACACACCCTCAGCACATTCCTCCCAGCCTCTTCTCTGTCCTGGGCAGGACCCCTCCCCCACTGCTTCCCAAGGCCTTACTTCATCTTGTGGGCCTCGTCACAGCTTGCCTGCACGTGCTGCAGAGCCTGGAGAATTGGGGTCTGGCTAAAAACTAGAGGGAGGAGGAGGGAGAGCAGGGAAGGAAGGACAGTGAGTGGTCCAGAAACTCACTCAACTCTCCTGCCCCTGCCCCCACCCACTCTAGGGCTCGTCTGAGCCAGGGTCTGCAACGCATACAGTTCTGCTTGGTGTTGGTCAGGTTGAGGCGCAGGTTGTCCAAGTGCTCCAGGATCTGCTCCAGAGTCAGCTGGGCCAGCTTGCTGCTGGAGCTCCTCAGGCTGCAGGGAAGTCACACAGCCAGAGTCTGAGCTTGAGGGGAGGGCTCCAGGAGTGTGGGACACCCTCCCCACCAGGGCCCCTCCCGAAGACAGACGCAGCCCATATGGGGAAGGATGGGGTGGAACAGGGACCAGCCACCGGGCACGAGGGAAAGGGGGAAGGGCCAGAGTGGGCCCGCACACCATGTAGCTTCAGACCACTAGGTGTCACCCACTAACCAGGAAGGAATTGCCCTGGTGATGGCCTGTGGACAGTGGGCAGCCCTCCACAGGGCCCACGTCCCCCCTCTGCCTCTTGCTCCCACCTCTGCCTCTTGCGCGGGAGGCTGTTGTTCTTGATGAGCAGGGACTTGATGTGCTCGGCCAGCAGCTCGTCATGCTTCATGCACCAGTGCCGCAGGATGCTGGTGGTGAACTGGTCATCAGGGTGGCAGGGCCTGCTCAACACCATCTTCACCATCTCCTCGCTGGGCCTGGGGGTGTGAGAGGAGTGGAGGGCACCCTGCTCACACAGCTGGCCTGAGGATCCCCTGGTCTCTCCCACCTACTTACTCCCCAAACCTCAGCCCCCTACCCCCACCCGCGTTGCTGCAGCTTCCTGCTCTCACACCCTCTCCCTCTTCTCTCTGGGCCAAGGAATGCTGGTTTCATCCTTTGCCAAAGCCAGGAGACACAAGTGATTCTTCAGTTTCTGCAGTAGCAGCTGGTATGTATACTGGGGGGCGGCTCACCAAATCTCTCCCACCTTGCCCCGAACAGTCAGGAAATGGGCCAGGGAGGCAAAAGGACCACACAGTATCTAGCCCGAGAAGGCGCAGGGGAGGGGGCTGGCAAGCCACAGCCCTCAACCTGCCCACTTCCTTTAGGATGTTCTGTACCACTTCTGGTCTCTCGGGCAAGAGAGCAGAAAAGGTGGAAGGAAGGCAAGAAGGTAGAGAAGATACACAGCTGCTGTCCTACTTATCTGGGCTGTTGGGAAAGTGCCTGTGCTGGAGGGTGGAGGGGCCTCTGCTGGCTCCCCCTCCAGGCCCCACCCCTGTACTCTGACCCAGCCTCCTCTAGGATTAGCCTAGGGTGGCCTCAGCAGAGTAGGGGTGGGGAGCAGGAAACCAGGATGTCCGGTCCCCACCCCCTACTCCCTCCTCCCAGGGCAGCTCCTGGTGGGCAGGGGTGTAAAGTCAAGAGGAAGCCCAGATCCCAAGGGAGCTGCATGTTTGTAAATCATTTTAGGGGAAGGGCAGAATAAGTAGATGTCTACAGTAGAAAAAAGCATGGCCAGCCTCCTGAAGGAGCAGCCAGGAACCCTTTACAGGATGCTCTCTCTTGGTATGCTGTGACTGGGAGCTAGAGTCCCCGGAAGTAGAACTCACTTCTCTCTTCGGAGCTGAAGCAGCAGGCAAGACAGGGCCTCTGGGTGCTCTGTGGGGGAAGGCAGAGGCTGCTCAGAGGGTTGTAGAATTCCAGGAAGAATCTTGGTACCTCTCCCATCCCCCAGTTAATAGCCACTCAAAGGAGCAAGGACAGTCTTCCCCATGGAGCCAGGAAGAACAATCCCTTGCTTCTAGAAAATCCCGAGCGGCCTGAGCCCTAGCTCGTGCCTGGCTCAGAGTGGGCCTGCCTGCAGGACTCATCTGAAGAGCCTAAGTGACTGACCAGGGAGCCTGGCCTTCCGGACTTCGCTGGGAGGGGCAGCAGTGGGTCTGATCATCCAGAAGCCTAGGGGCCTCAGCCTTGCCCCAGAAGGACTGGGACGGTCCTTCCCTCAATTGTCCCTACCCACAGCCCTACTCACCTTTGTATTTGAGGTGCTGCAGGATGGGGATTATGGTCTCCAGGGGAATGTTGTGGGCCAGGAAGAGCTGCCAGGCACAGTACTGCTCAAAGGTCTCCCAGTCCAGGCTCTGGACTGCAGGGGACAGAGAAGGGGCGTGCTCACGCTTGCGCGCTCTCTCCTTCACACACACATAGGGCTACCTCACTGACTAACAGCATCCCAAGCAGGGGTGATACATAGGTGAGGACAGTGTCCCCAACACTACAGATACTCTCCCTTTCCACACAAAGCATTATTTTCAAAGACTTCACTTCACTCCTATAGTCCCACCAGCCCTGAGCTTAAGCAGATCCAGAAACACTGCCCAAGACCACAGAGCAGGGCAGAGTGATGGTCTACCCCATTCTCAGCCCGAGCCAGCTATGCTGTTACTAGAAAACATCCAGGGCTGCCACACGTCTCTTCCCCCCCGGGGTGCCTGCAGGGTCTGCTCACTTACTGAGTATGTTGAGGACAGAGTCCTTTCGAAACATAACCAGGTTCCCCATCATCACGTGGCAAACCAGCTCCTGGAGCTGAGGAGGAGGAGAAGGAAGAAGGCAAGACCCATTGGTTCTAAAAGAAGCCAGGAAGCCAGTATGGAAAGAGAAGCAGGAGGGCTCACATGGGGAAAAAACCAAAGGAAGGGAAAACTTGGTTTAAAGGCATGGGGAGGTCTCTGAAGGATGCAGGGGCTGGTGAAGAACAGGTGAAGGCTTGTTTGGGGCAAAATAGTTAAAGAAAACCATTAAAGTGGTTTCCATGCCCTCATAGCAGAGGGAGAATGGACAACTTGTCTATGTCGCCCTAGTTTGGGCCCCAACCCACACCAGCCTGTGCCTGAGGAGGAGGAAAGGGCCCTGGGAGGCTGAGTCTGGAACAGAGGTGTGGGTAGGAGAAAGGCAAAGAAAGAAGGGCTCTTCTGTCATAAATGGGGCGAGTGGAGAGGAGGAGCAGAAATGGGACCTCAGTTCAGCACAAGAACAACACACAAGAAAAGCTGCAGCCTCCGAGGCCCTGTACATGGTGGAAAGGCCAATGGCCTGATCATTTTCATCCTGAGCCAAGGGGGTGGCCAGTTGAAAGCTAAAAAAAACCCCACCTCCTAGCTTTCCGTGTGGAACTGGAGTACCCAGGAGAGAATGAGCCCCGCCTGCCTCCCTGGGATCCACTTCCCTTCCAGCCCCCAGGCCTGAAGTGCACACAGGTGCAGGCCCTCCTCCCCCCCACTGCCCAGGCCTCCCAAGAGGACAGCTCCTTGTGCACCTGCGCAGAGTCAATAACAGCCACGATCATGTTCAGCAGTTCGCCGCTCCGCAAGGTCTCATCTGGAAACTGGGCAGAAAAAGAGGGAAGCTGGGGCAGGAGTCCAGGGTGCACCCCTTGACTTGAACCTCATAATCCATTCCCCTTTCTTCCCACATGCTCAGGGGATGGCTGGGTTAGCCAGATGTGGGGTCTAACACAAATACCTAAACAAAGATCCAACAGCTGTGAAGCTGGGACTCTAACTCTTCCAAAACCCAAATTTGCTCTTTGTGTGCCCACAGCATGAGGAGTGTGTGTGTCTCAGGAAAGCAATGGGGAGCCATCTAGAGATGGAGCTAGAGCCAAAAAGGACTGGCCATGACTGGTGAGTGCTGTGTGGCAGCAGTAAAAAAAATCCAATCTATATTAACCCTCAGCCAAAGAAGAGAAGGTGCAGAGTGTGAGTGTTTGGGGTGCATGACAGGCAGGCATGACCCCTTCTTGGAGAGGCCAGTTTACCAGGGAGGGAGCAGAGGAGGAAACTGCCACATGCTGGGTATGTGCACCCCTCCCCCTGCAGTTTTTGGCTGAGATCACAGTTCCTCCTGTCATGCCCACACCCCGTGCCCTGATTTCCCTGTTCCCAGGAACCTTCACCAAGAGGAAGAGCTGATACCTCCTCTGATGTCCCAGTTCCTAGAGAAGACAGTGAGTGAATGAGGGAAATGAAAGTCGAGTCCCCACCACAAAGGCCCTGGTCTTTGGGAACCACTAGAGAAACTGAGAGTGAGCAATCAAAAGGCAAGAGGGCCTGCAATGTGTGAACGTGGATTTGGTTGGGGCCTGTCCTGGGTCCAGAGGATGGGGCCAAAGCTGAGAAGCCAAGTGTAGAGGCCCAGACCCCAACTCACACCACAAAGCACAGGATAGGAATTCTGTGGGTTCTAGACATTTTCTAAACTTTAATGGGGGGGGGGGCCCACAAGCAGGTGTGGTGCTGGAAAAAAACAGCCTGCCGAGGCCAGCAGCTATTGTATGCAGAGATGCGCAGTCTCGTGAGCCCAGCCTGCACAGCTGCCCTGTCTCAGCGGCACTCCATCAGAGGCACTGACCTCTGTGTAGATGGAGGGCGTGAGGTGGCACAGCAACCGCACATCGTCTTCCTGGCAGGCCTTCATGTCCATCATCAAGCAGGTGTGCAGGTCACCCAGCTGCGTGGCCTGGGCAAATGACTCGTACAGGTTCATCTTCCCAGCAGCGGCTTTGCTGCAAGAGCAGTCGGGCCTAAGCCAGCATCCAGCCTCAGACATCCCCCAGGTAGGCCCTCCTCTGCAATCCCTTTGCTGCCCCGATGCTCTGGGCCAATCAGTCTCATGGCTTTCCCCTGCCTTCCTCAAGAGCTTTGTAACTTATAGCAACCAGGACACACTTTTCTTTCTCCCCATCCTTCCCCAGTGCTGGTCAGTTAATGAAGCTGCTAACTGGTGAGAGTTGAACATAGGAGAGGGCTCAGCTCAGGCTAGAAAGCTCGCTTCCTGATTTCTGGGCTCTGAACAATGAGGACAACAACACATAGAGGCCCCCACCTCACATCACGTACAAAACAACTCAAAAGGGGTTATAGGCCTAAATGTTAAGAACTGAAACTATACAACTCCTAGAAGAAAACACAGGAAAGGGGCGCCTGGGTGGCTCCGTTGTTAACCGTCTGCCTTCGGCTCAGGTCATGATCCCAGGGTCCTGGGATCAAGCCTCGCACTGGGCTCTCCGCTCAGCGGGAAGCCTGCTTCTCCCTCTCCTACTCCCCTTGCTCGTGCTCCTGCTCTCGCTATCTCTCTCTCTGTCAAATAAATAAATAAAGTCTTTAAAAAAAAAAAAAGAGGAAAAAAAACACAGGAGAAAATCTACATGACACCAAAAGCACAAGTGATGGAGAAAAGATAAATTGTACTCTTCAAAATGTAAAACATCAGGGCACCTGGATGGCTCAGTCGTTAAGCGTCTGCCTTTGGCTCAGGTCATGGTCCCAGGGTCCTGGGATCGTGCCCCGCACCGGGCTCCCTGCTCCGCAAGAAGCTTGCTCTCCCTCTCCCACTCCCCCGCTTGTGTTCCCTCTCTCACTGTGTCTCTCTCTCTGTCAAATAAATAAATAAAATCTTCAAAAAAAAAAAGTAAAACATCTGTGTTTCAAAGGATGCCATCAAGGAAGTAAATAGACAACCCGGAGAATGAGAAAATATTTGCAAACGTTATGTTTTGTAAGGGACTTGTATCCAGAATATATATATAAAAAAATCTTAAAAATCAACAATAAAAAGATGAATAACCCCAATTAAAAAACCGGAGAGGGGGTGCCTGGGTGGCTCAGTCGTTAAGCGTCTGCCTTCGGCTCAGGTCATGATCCCAGGGTCCTGGGATCCAGCCCCGCATCCGGCTCCTGCTCCGCGGGAAGCCTGCTTCTCCCTCTCCCACTCCCCCTGCTTATGTTCCCTCTCTCACTGTGTCTCTGTCAAATAAATAAATAAAATCTTAAAAAAAAAACCCCACACAAACAGGAGAGGAGGGGCGCCTGGGTGGCTCAGTCGGTCAAGCGTCCAACTCCTGGCTTCGGCTCAGGTCATGAGCTCTGGGTGGTGGGATCAAGCCACGCGTCAGGCTCTGTGCTCAGTGTGGAGTCTGCTTAAGACTCTCCCTGTCCCTGCGCCCGTCCCCACTGCGCACGCTCTCTAATAAGTCTTAAAACAAAAACAAAAAACAGGAGAGGATCTGAACAGACATTTCTCCAAAGAAAATATGTAAATGGCCAATGACAAGCACATGAAAAGCTGCTCAATATCATTAGCCATCAGGAAAATGCAAATCAAAACCACAGACCCATTAGGATGGTTGTAATGAAAAAGCTGCCCAACAACAGGCTGGGAAGCCCGTGAAAGCACTAGAAGCCTCGCCCACGGCAGGTGGCAACGGAAACTGGCTGCAGTCACTCTGGAAAGTAGTTCGGCAGGTCCTCACCAAGTTAGAGATGGAGTTACTGTTCGACCGGCATCTACTCTTAGGTATATATACCCAGGAAAATTGAAAACCTGTGTCCAGGTAAAAATCTGTATGTGAATGTTCACAGCAGCTCTTTTCACAATAGACAAAAAAGTGGAAACAAATCAAATGTCCATCGCTGGGTGAACGGATAAACAAACTGTGGTATACCTAGACAGTGGAGTATTATTTGGGCATAAAAAAAGGAAGTTCTGACACAAGCTACAGCGGAGTTAAACCTTGAAAACATTACACTAAGTGACAAAGCCAGTCATGAGAAACCACACGTTGTATGATTCCATTTATACGAAACATGCAGAGTAAGTAAATCTATAAAGACAGAAAGCAGATCCGTGGTTGACAGGGGTGGGGTGAAAGGGACAATGGGAAGGTGACTGCTAACTGGGATGTGGTTTCTCTTACAGATGATGAAAATCTTCTAAATTAGCCAGCAGCAACAATTGTACAACTTGGGGAATATACTTTAAACCACCGAACTGTGGTGTTAAAGCTGTTATTAAAAAAGACACACGGAAGGCCGTGGTGATGCCAGCGGGGGATCAGCATTCGCAGGGGAGGCTCTCCAGGACACCTCCTCCAATGTGGGGACCATACCCACCTGGCCCTCAGGTAGTACAGCAGGTGGTAGCCGATCTTGGGCTGTTTTTGATACAGCTCAGAGAGAAGATCCAGAAGCAGAGAGAAGCTGCTGTTGTCTTCCTGCATTTGGCACAAGTTCCTGGAGGCGGGAGGTGGGAGGAAGGGAGCAGAGCTGTATGCAGGGCAGACTCTGCTGTGGAGGCACGAGCCACCTGTGCCCACTGCATATCCCTGCCCTCCGGAAAAGGAGTCCCATTACCCTCGGACAGAAGCATAGGACTGCTGAGGGGAAGGGCGGAAGGCCCAGCACTGTCTCCTACAGCTGATTCTTACCTAAATATTAGGTAGAGAGGCTTTCCCACAGACTCCTCCAGGGACCTGCAAGAGGAGGGTGACATCTAAGATCCGCGTGAGTAGCGAGGATGGGCTGCCGGCAGACATTATGGAGGCTAGATGCCAGCCTGCTCCTTTCCAAACCAAAGGTCAACTTCCTGCTGCCCCAGAGGCTCGGTCACAGAGAAGACAGAGTCCTAACATGCACCACAGTCTGGGTAGTGACTGTTATTGAAAATGAGATTCCTGGGGCGCCCAGCTGGCTCAGTTGGAGGAACATGCAACTCTTGATCTTGGGGTTGTGGGTTCGAGCCCCCATGTTGGGTATAGAGACTGCTTAAAAATAAAATCTTTAAAAAAAAAAAAGAAAAAGAGGGGCGCCTGGGTGGCTCAGTCGTTAAGCGTCTGCCTTCGGCTCAGGTCATGATCCCAGGGTCCTGGCATCGGAGCCCCACGTCGAGCCCCACGTCGAGCCCCACATCGGGCTCCCTGCTTGGTGGGAAGCCTGCTTCTCCCTCTCCCACTCCCCCGCTTGCATTCCTGCTCTCGCTAACTCTCTCTGTCAAATAAATAAATAAAATCTTAAAAAAAAAAAAAAAAGAAAATGAGATTCCTGCCCTTCTGGGAGGGTCCAGGCAAGGGTCCAATCCCACCTACAGCAGCAAGGGCTGGGCACACAGGAAGGGGCCTTAGTCTCTGCCCCACGCTCCGCATTCAGCAGACAAAAATGAATCCTTAAGTGAATCAGCACACGTGAGAATAAAAACAAGTAAAGAGAGGGGCGCCTAGCTGGTTCAGTCGGTGGAAAGTGTGACTCTTGATCTCAGGGTCTGAGTTCAAGCCCCATGCTGGGTGTAGAGATTGCTTGAAAATAAAATCGTGAAAAAAAAAAAAGTAAAATAAGTGAAGATTATTTCTCTCAAGTCTACAGCAAGATGCCTCCTGGACTAGGGCTCTAAGAGCATACTTCTGGCTCCCAGAAGCCAGTGGGTAGGTGGAGGGGTCAGGAAAGATAAGCCTTACTCCTCGGTGATCTCCTCAGGCAACACCTCCCCTCGAAAGTGGGCCTTGAAGAGCTCCTGTAGGCAGGAAGCAAGGACAGACAGCTGCTCCGAGTCAAAGTCTTCCTGGATGGTGAGACAAGTGAGCAGGTATCACCACGGGACCCAAGCCTTACTGCCCCCACGACCTGGAGCCTCTGCACTCAATCTGCTTCCACCTCCAGGATCAACAAAGCCCTGCACCACCAGAGGGGACCCATCTTGGGGACGGGAAGGAGTCAGCTGCCTGAGTGGGGGAGTTCTGCGCTGCACGGGCTAGGCTGCTTCCTCCTCAGGGGATGGGATCTCCTCACCTCTAGGACCTGGTCCACGATTTCCTGCATGACCTCACACTGGGCCTCGGTGTCACTGTAGTGAAGAATTGAGAGAAAATCTCAGGGACGTAAATGACAGCAGAGGGCAGGACACACAACCAGCAAAGCACACTCATGCACAGACAAAACAAAGGAGCTCTGTATGAATCTGGGCTTGGGTCAGGGAGGCTTTAGGGCAGAATTTGCTACTCTCCAGGCAGAGGCCCTAAGGAAAGGAAATCCCCATCATCCCACTTTGGTTCTCAGAGACTCTTGTCCTCAGAACCTACAGAGTGAGAACTGCATGCTGGGGAGCGAGGCTGCCTTCCCCCAGCCCATACCCCCCAACCCAAACTGCAGAAGGCACATCACGGAGCTTCTACTAGCTCTCCATACTCCCCACCACCCCACCAGGTAGCAGGGCGAAAGCCTGGGGCTAAGCCTCCTGAGGCTGAGGGCAGGAGCTGCACCTACCTCCCCTTCTGGAGCTGAAGCACTTTGTCCCTTAGGGACTCATCCAGTTGGTCAAGGTAAGGGGTGATATCGACTGGCTCCTCCACAACTGTCTCCTTGATAGGGTGGAAGCGAAACTCTCTCTTCTTTCCTGAAGGGAATGATTCAGGAGAGCGGTCACTTCCCCAGACACCAGCAGCAGGGACAGCCCCACACGCCAGGTGTGCATGTGCCCTGGATGTGGACACACCCAGCCTTAGGAGTACACAAGGGCAGGGGCCACTCCTCCTTCCCTCCCTCCTGCTTCAGGGCCAAGGGCAGGGCTCTGCGCCCTGGGGTCCCATCCAGTAACCCTGCTAACGAGACTAACTCAGGGGCCAAGGCAACAGAGAGGCCGCAGAGAGGCTGCCCCTGCCACCTGGTCCTCTGAGGGGTGATGCCACCCGGAGCCCCTTCTCTGCTGTGCCCACCTCTGCTGCTGAGGTCCTCCTCATCGTCACTGAAGGCTGCCTCTGCATTGTCATAGCAAGCCTCATCCTTGTCTGACATGTGGTTGTCCATCTCCACGGAAACCGGCTCCTCAAGTTTGACTTGGGAGGAAAGAGACAAGGCATTTGATGGTCTCCTGTGACCTAACATGCCTAACTTGGGGGACAGGTGGATTACAGACCCTGGAAGGACAGACATTGTGTCCTCACAACCTTCCACGACTTGCAGGGCAATTCTGCCAGGAATAAGAATGGTATAGGAAATGCCTGCTGTGCTTAGCTTGCATCGACAAGTAGGTAAGACCAGGGACAGTCCCAAGTGCTCTTCACTTTATTTATTTATTTATTTTTTAAATTTTATTTATTTATTTGAGAGAGAGAATGAGATAGAGAGCATGAGAGGGGGGAGGGTCAGAGAGAGAGGCAGCCTCCCTGCCGAGCAGGGAGCCCGACGTGGGACTCGATCCCGGGACTCCAGGATCAAGACCTGAGCCGAAGGCAGTCGCTTAACCAACTGAGCCACCCAGGCGCCCGCTCTTCACTTTAAAACCAAGCTGGGAAGTTCTGCTTGGCTTAAGGCTTACCCCAAAACAAAAAAGGGTGTATGTGTATAACTGGGAGCAAGACTTGAGACCCAACATGACCACCTCTTATCAGGACTCAGGGCCCAGGGATGGGAAGAGAGAAGAGTCGCACGAAGTTACAGTGAGGCAAACACAAATACCCATGAAAGCCTTCCCTATGGAGGGTAGGCTACTGAGAGAAGACACAGGAGCTGAGGAGCAAGAGAGGTCCATAAAAGTCAGGTAAGATCAGATGGAGAGGGAGAACCAAGGAAGACAACTCAAAAACTCATTAAAGAGAAAGTGCAGAACAAAAACCTGGAATGGACAGTCACAGAGGTGAAGAATCGCCCCAGGGCGACATACATGGGGCTCCAGGCTGAGAGCCCTGGGTGTCTCCATCCCTCTTCTCAAACAGGTGATAGAATGGGAGGGCCCCATACCTTCCACCGGTGGGCTAGGCGAACTGCAGAACTCAGGAAACTTCTCCCTCAGCATTGCCCGAAGCTCCTTATCCAATTTAGGGTTGTCAAACAGGGGAGCCAAATGCCTGGGGGGGAGCATGAATGGAGGTCAACATCAGAGCGCCTCACTTCGGTTGGGAGAGACAGATCTACGCCCAACCAGTATAGCTGGGCCATACTCAGACCCCTGGAATGTGGTGACAAGACAGGAATTTCTGTAAGCGTCAAGAGGACATACTCTCAGCAGTCTGAGGCAGAGCTAGTACTTTCTATACCTGTCAAGAAAAGTCAGCAGTGGTAGGACAGTATCTGAACGTGCCTGACCTAGTGACACATAAGAAAACAGCCCCTCCCCGCTGCTTACAGACATGTAAAGTTCTTACGCCAAGACCCGTTTCTCCACAATGTGGTTGAGGGAGGAGAACACACCCTGTCGCACATGGCCCTCCAATGGTGGATAGAAGTTGGGAATGATCTGGAAGGGAAGAAAGGAAGCAAAGAATGAGCACACAACACAGAGTGTTCTGCTGAACTAGAGCTAAAAAGCTGCTTCAGTTTTGATCAGAAAACACAAGTATGGCTGCAGAAAGGTCTGGAATATTCCTCACCATTCCAGGTTGCTAAAATGGTTAATTCTTCCTAGACCTGGCTGCACCTCAGAGAGACCAGATTCTACCTTAAGTCATTATCCCTGAGGTCAAGAAAGACATGGAAAGATCCCACAGCACATGGCACATGGCAGGAATACGGAAGGGGAATATTCACTAACCTGGGGGGTAGGACCTACGACCACAGCTGCTCCCACGATGAAGGGCACTGGGAAGACCTACTTGCGGGCCTATAAGGTGAAGGGACACACACTTACACGGCACATGAAGTCCAGGAGTGTGGCAGTGATGGCTGGGTGTGGCTTCATGGAGTGGTGCATGACCAGGATGGCCGGTTCTGGGGAAGGTGGAATGAAAGGGCCCCCACATCAGACAGTCTGTGCCCAGCTCCATGAAACAAGGCATCAATACTTACGAATGGTTCGGGAGAAAGCTGTATCCCTACCCCTATTCCCACTGAGCAGACCCAAAAGCAGACAAGCCCTGAAACAGCTCCTAGCTCTCATCTCCCTTGTCCCCAGCATACAGCTTGGAGAGTAGGAGTGGTAGGAGAGGAAAAGCAGGGTGTGGCACAGCCCTGCGCCTAGGCCCTCCCCACCGGAAGCCCACGCATAAGCTCTAGGGCAAAAGGGGGGGAGTGAGCGCTTGGCTTCATAAAAGCAATCTTCCTTCTACATCAAGGGAGCACTGGTGAGGAACTATGGAACTGCTCCCGGATAAGTTGCCTCTCCCCGGGCTGCCCTGAGATTTATGACTACTGTCACCAAGGCTAGGCGGGGGCTTGGGAGTTGAGGGTGGTGTTGCCCGGTCTGGTCACATACCTATGTTCATAATGCTATCCTTGTCTGGGCTAAAGAACAGCCAGTCGTAAAACAGAGCCAGCTTGGCATTGGAGGCAGCGACATTTGACTGGAAGACAGAGGAGAAGGGAGGGCTGATTTCGTCAACCAGCTCCCTTCCCTTCAGAAGCGCAAGGCAGCCTCCAGAGCCCACACAACTGCCCATCTATGAAATAAATTCACTTCTAGTGAGACAGATGGAACCCCCCAGGGGTGAGGGGCACACAAGTCTGCATAAGAGTGCGAGTGGCCATGTTCTCACTGATCAAGGGGCCAGGGATTGACCTGGGTTCTCATACATCCAGAAGAACACATCCTTGATCCTAGAAAAGGAGCTGGGACCTCACTGACATGAACCCAGACCAGCCCCTAGGCTGCCTGGCTGGGCTCCCCAGGCACATTGCTGACTGAAAGACCCCCTAGGAACAGCCTGTTGTTGTGTCTGAATCAGCACATTCCAAGGACCCAGTTGGGGCGGGGAGGGTGTCAAAAGGCAACTAGAGGCCAGAGAGCAGGCAATTTGGAGTTTCCCACCCAAGGAACAGGGAGAAAAATGCTGGGAAAGACATGGCTGTGCCATGGAGTCCCTATGTTTGCATTAGTATCCAAAGCTGATGCCAAAAGGTTGCCAAGTGAGGGTCTAAGGAACACAAGCCCTGAATCTGAGGAAGGAACCATTCAGAGGAATGACCATACATAAAACTAAAAGGAAAGACGGGGAGGCGTGAGAAATCTGGGCTCGAGGATCGGCAGTAAAGGCAGAGATGGACCTGTTCAACCCCAAACTCAGATGGGGAATAATGAGTGTAGTCCACTTCGAGAGACACGGATGGAGGCTGGACGAAGGCGGAGACATTCAGCAGGAAGAAAGTGAAGGAAGGGCCTGTAGGGGTCAGGAGGCCCAGCGCGGCAGGAAGAAGCATGGAAATAGGGGGAACTCAAGGGAAGAGGACTCTTCACCACCCGAGAGCCTCCATCCCACAGCCCAGCCCCTCACCGTGCATGTTGTCAGGAGCCAGCCAATGATGGCCCATCGGGGCAAGATATCTGAACTCAGTACTTCGTTAGAAGGGTGGACAACCCCACAGATGTAGCGAATGAGGTCACAGCGGAGAGACTGACTGTCTGGGGTTGACAGGTACTGGCGCTGGAACCAATCCTGGTAACGCTTTTGTTGACCAAACCGCACCTGGAGGAAGGGGGCGTTGGAGAGAAACTCGGAAGGAAGGGTGTGGTCTCTGGGCAGAGGAAAATGACACTAGGCTTGACCCAGACTTCAGTCTCTTCCCTCCATTCATTCATTAACTCACTTTCTTCTTGACTTCTCCTCCGTTGGGAAGACTTCCTGATTTAAATAGTCCTTGACTGAAAAAAGTGCCGAGACTCTTTCTCACTCACCTCTTGTGCCAGGGATGCCTTCATTCCTGCCACCCACCTAATGTCCTGAACATTTACCCCAACTGTGACTGCAGCCCATTTTTGGCTCCTTTCTCCTGTTCTGGTCACAGAGGCTCTAGTCCTAAGCATCATCTTTTCTTATCTTCTAGAGCCCCTTGTGGCCAACAAGGAGTGTTCCTCGAGAACAAGAGTGGAGCCTGTTTGCCACTCGGCACTGACAGAGCTTTCTGATGTTCAGCAACCTACGGGGTCACTATCCCAGGTACACAGACTCTCCAAACCTTCTTGCAGCAACTCCTTCCCCGATCACACTCTAAAGTGGTACAATAGCAACACCAGGTAAGAGAGATGTGGTTTTCTCCCCTTCTATTTCCCCAAATTCAAACAAAACAGCGAGGAGAAGGAATAAAAAGAAAGAAACGGGCGCCCGGGTGACTCAGTCGGTTGAGCATCTGCCTTTGGCTCAGGTCATGATCCTGGAGCCCTGGGATCGAGCCCCGCATCAGGCTCCTGCTCAGTGGAGAGTCTGCTTCTCCCTTTCCCTCTGCCCCTCACTCTGCTCATGCTCTCTCTCACGAGTATGCTCTTTCTCAAATAAACAAATACAATATAAAAAAGAAAAGAAAAGAAAGATACAACTAGATCAACACTGTCCAGTAGAACTTTCTGCAACGATGGTGCCTACTGAGCACTTAAAACGTAGCTAATGCAACTGAGGTACTGAATTTTTAATTTCACCTAGCTTTAATTACTTTATTTATTAAAAAAAATTTTTTTAACATTTTATTTATTTATTTGACAGAGAGAGACAGAGAGAGGGAACACAAGTGGGGGAGTGGGAGAGGGAGAAGCAGGCTTCCCGCTGGGCAGGGATCCCGATGTGGGGCTCGATCCCAGGACCCTGGGATCATGACCTGAGCTGAAGGCAGATGCTTAAAAACTGAGCCACCTAGGCGCCCCTAAAAAAATTTTTTTTTTAAGATTTCATTGTCAGAGAGAAAGAGCGAGCGAGCATGAGCAGGGGGAGGGCCAGAGGGAGAAGCAGGCTCCCCACTGAGCCAGAGGCCCAATGTGGGACTTGATTCCAGGACCCTGGGATCATGACCTGAGCCGAAGGCAGACACTTAAGTGACTGAGCCACCCAGGCGTCCCTAAAAAAATTTTTTTTAAAAGATTTTATTTATGTATTTGTCAGAGGGGGAGTGGCAGGCAGAGGGACAAACAGATCCCCCTCTGAGCAGGGAACTAATGTGGGACTCGATCCCAAAACCCTGGGATCATGACATGAGCCAAAGGCAGATGCTTCACTGACTGAGCCACCCAGGCGTCCCCCCGCAAATTTTTTAAGATTTTGTTAAGTCATCTCTACATCCAACGTGGGGCTTAAACAAGAGTCACACGTTCCACCAACTGAGCCAGCCAGGTGCCCCTCGCTTTAACTACTTTAAGTTGTAAATCATGGTTAGTGGCTACCACATGGGATAGCACAGATCTGGACGGCTCTCCGGCATGACTCAAGAAAACAAAAGTGGACTAGGCCAGTAGCTTCCCAAGCCCAGACTGGCTGTAGAGGAGCCGTTGCCTGGAAACTCTCTGTTAACAACATAGATTCCTCAATCAGATTATCTGGGAGACTAGCATCTAGGAAGATGTATTTTTAACATGTTGCTCAAGCAATTCTGTCATAACTCAGCCATGTTTGGAAACCAAAAGGCCACAGCTCTCTGCCTGAGAACTCACGTGCAGGCCGAGGAACAGTGGGTTTCCCAGAATGAACACTCTACCCTTTTACAGCACATTTCACACTTGTAAATTACATAATTTATGTATAATTATTGGTTTAACGATGGTTTTAGACAGACTGGAAGCTTCACAAGAGCTCCAACTGGATGTACCTCTTTTACTAAACCCTGTATTCCCAGCTCATAGCACCCCGCCCAATGCCAGGTAGACTGGGTACCCACCTGACCACCACTCTGCCAGTCAGCACTCAGGGGTAAGGCATCTGCAGGCTGGAGGAAGAAGCCCAGCCAACCTGCAGCTTCTGTTCCTGCTGCAAAAGGTTAGCTTACCCGGGAGGTCATGAAGAGGAGCTTAGTCTCCATGTCTGGGGTTAGACGACATGCTAGGAATTTCCGGGATGTTCTTGACTGAAGAAGCTGCAGGATACCTGAACAAAGTGTGTAAGGGAAGAGAAAAGAGACAAGCCTGAGGACCAGAAGGAAAGAAGGCAGGTGGGGAACCTGGGCCAAGTTCTGATGGCCAGTGGTCTTGCTCTTGGGGAAATTCTAGGACAAGACCAAGAGAGGTCAAGCACAGATACAAGTGGGGTTCTAACCAGCAATGCCAAGTTCTGCTCCAACCAACCACCATCCCCAGGACCCAGATATATTACTGCTCTTCTGCTCCTGGCCATCCAGAGTCCCCTACTCACATTATTCCAGTTGGCAACCTGTGGGAAAGTTAGGGGAAAGCAGGGGAAACCCTAGCCTCTCTTCCTGCTCCTGATGGTCCCATCCCTGGGTCCTGGGACCAATGTTGTGGTATAAGCAGGGACTCTGGAGTCAGACAGACCTGGATCCAAATCCTGCCTCTGACACTCACTAGCTGTGTGGCCTTGGGCAAATTACTTAATCTCCTTGAACCTCATTTTCTTTATCTGTAAGTATGGAGAGTAAAATACCCATCTTGCAGGGTGGTCCTGAGGATTAAATGAGCTAACATACATGTGTCTAGCACTCAAAACAACTCAACACACGTTTAATGTAAGAGCAGCACAGCATAAAGGAGAACCGGGACTTTCCTCTCCTTCCTGACTCTCCAGGGCCTAGGCAATTGTTTCCGTGTGCATGCACACACACGATCTACATATACACACACACGTGCTGGAGGTGGGATGGGGACCCTGAGAAGGGGAAAGAGCTACCAAAAAGGCCTTGTCAGGGAGAGGCACACAGAGGCTCCCTCCGCTGAAGAGAATTTTGGCTAAGCTGGATCCTTGGAATTCAGAGGCAAGACTGCTCCCAGGGAAAAGCATTCACTTAAAAGGCTAATCCCAGTCCCTCTGCTGACTCAGTCTCACGAGCTGACCTCTGACTCCCCTGCTGGACCCAGTGAGGCTGGAAGCTGGTCATCAGCTCACCTCCCAAGCCAAAGAGCTGCAGGGAGAGGAGGAGGATGATCACAGTTCTGTCTCAGTTTTTCTTAGGAGCAATGGCAGCTGGAGTCTGCCAAGCAGGGGCTATCTGGGAACCACATGAATTATTCTATACCTTTGCCATTCCCACATTCAGCCGTACTTGGCAGAGCCTGCCTAGTCCCAAGCTTCCTATATCTGGCTGTCAAAGCCTTTCCTACCCTCCAGCCTCTACCCTCTGGATTCACACAGCACACGTACACTGACCTCCCAACTCCCAAGGGCAGGATGCCCTGGTCCTTACTTACCTGTGAACTGAGGACTTAAGGCCTGAGGGTTATGGATAATATCTTTCCAAAGCAGTTCAAATTCTGGTATCCTAGCAACATTCTGAAGTAGTCTTACAAGGTCCCGGCCAATCATTAAACATTCCATGAACTTGGTGAGGGGAGGAGGGACAGGAGAGAGAATAAAAACACAGACAGTTTACCTGCTGCAGGAAGGACCAAGGAGCAGCTTGTTCTAAGGAAGGAAGGAAAGAGGGCCCAAGGGACAAGAGGGTTTCTTCTGGAACCAAAGGGGAAGAGAGCTGGAAGCTGGAGACTGACCTCAGAAGGACAGGCTACTGGAAACTACCGAAGCCCCGTTGACTTCCGCCTGAATCTCTTCCCCTCCCCTCCCATAATGGTTGTGATCCAGATGGAGAGAGACCATTCTAAAAGGAAAGGACTGGCAAGCTGAGCCCGAGATAACTTTCCCCAACCCTCCCTAGTCCAATAGAACAATCTCTGATAATGGAAATGATCTCCACCTCTATGCTGTCCAAAAGGATAACCATTAGCCACACATGTGGCTAATGACACTTGAAATGTGGCTAAGTCAAGTAAGCAACTGAATTTTTAAATTTTATTTAATTTTAATTAACTTTGATCTAAATTGCCACATATGGGAAGTGGCTACCACGTAGAGATCCTAGCTCTGGGACCTCTCTCAGGAGACCTGACAGTGGACAAGTCACAATCCCACTTGACCACAGCCATCAACCAGATGGGCAGGTGGGGAGGATGATATAATAGTGGCAGCTTACGTCTGTGGTGTGCAACAGTGTCTACGAAGCTGACCAGGAGAATCCCTAGGAGGCCGGTCCAACAGACAGCATTTCTAGGAGCCAGGGCTATTCTGCATGGATTCCCCACCTCCCCCCTTCCTCTGTCTCAGAATGATGAAAAAACACCAGGTCTTGAACCACCTCTTTCTCTTTAAAATGACATCTCTTGGCCTAGGTCACCTCACAAAACTCACATAGGTGTCCCATCCTGGGTTTCACTTGCCCACACTGTTTTCATCCTTACCCGTTCCCGAAGCAGGGACATGCAAAAGTCCACCTCCTTCTGCCGCAGGGCCTGGAGCTGGGCAGTCCCGTGGTGGTCGACGATGAGGCGGAGGTATGTGTAAACAGCCATGGCAATGAGGATGCTGCTCTTCAGCACCCACTCCCTGCAGAAGTTGTGGGGGGGGGGGGGCACCTGACACCCGGGCTCTGTCCAGGCCTGTTCACTCTCCCAATTCATTCCCACACGTGGCTCTGGGGCCTCAGCAATGGCTGGTGATTAGCACTGGGAGGAGGTTTTTTGATTCCTTGACTGCTTGCTCATTACCCATCCTGGACTATCAATTGTCTAAGGTAGTGACAATTTCTTACTGCTCCACCAGGTGCCCAATAAAGATAAGCACTGAATGAAAGCAATCTCTCTTTTCCACATAACTACTTAGCTTCCGATAAAGTAACCATTCGTTGATTCACTATTCAAACATTTACTGAGTGCCTATCATGTGCCAAGCACCATGTGAGGTACTAGGTACAGAGAATACACCATAGCTTCTCTACAGCTCAGAGAATAGGAGAAAGAGGTTCTAGAGGCAACCCTAAGTCAGCAGTTCTTACGGTGTGGAACGAGGACTGTCAGGGGTTAAGACCCTTTGGAGACCCTTTGAAGACCCTTTAGGACACACTGTGTCAGCCCTTCCATCATGCCTATCATTAGTGGCCCACTATGCTATATGCCTTTCCCTGGTTCTCTCCCTGGCCACTGCCCCCACTCCCAGACAATGAGGTACCTGCCCTAAATCACAATCTAAAAAGAATATGATTTTGGATGGAAAAGCCTATTTTCCCAGGAGTTTTAGAACTTCCATGGGGGGAAAGGGGGTAATGAAAGAACTATGTGTTCCCTGCTGCTTCACAAAGAGTAGAAGGGGGGACGCTTGGGTGGCTCAGTAGGTTGGGCGTCTGCCTTCAGCTCCCGTCATGATGCTGGAGTTCCTGGATTGAGACCCACGTTGGGCTCCCTGCTCAGCGGGCAGTCTGTTTCTCCCTCTCTCTCTGCCCCTCACCCCGCTCATGCTCTCTCATGTGTGTGTGCGCTCCCTCTCTCTCTCAAATAAATAAAATCTTAAAAAAAAATAAAACCATTAGGGGCACCTGGGTGGCTCAGTTGTTAAGAGTCTGCCTTCAGCTCAGGTCATGATCCCAGGGTTCTGGGATCGAGCCCCGTGTCGGGCTCCCTGCTAAGCAGGGAGTCTGCTTCTCCCTCTGCTCTTGTGCCCGCTATCTCAAATAAATAAATAAAATCTTTTAAAAAAATAAAAATAATGCTAAAAAGACCGTGAAGAGATGACAAAAACTCTCCAATGTTGCTTCAACGTGCCAAAACGGGGAGCTATGTCCCCCAAGCAAGTAGTTGTAAGGGCTCTGGCACACCTGCTGGAAAGCAAGGAACCACAGGAATAAGCCGAGGAGTTTAATTAATCCAACCAGGCAACATCCTGATTCCGGAAAAGTGCTCAAGCCACCTAATTAAAAGACTCTGGTCTTTTCCTTTCACAGAATGAACACAGTAGCCAAGGACAATGGGGAGGCCCTCCCCCATCTGCTCCCTGTTAATTCTGAGGCCTCAAAAACTCTTGGGAGGGAGGGAGGGAAGGAGGGAGGAGAAGCTGTAGAAGACAGTCTTAATCATCTAGGGACTAACTTGAACCAAAGGATGTGAGGTTTTGGAGGGTAGGAGAAAAGGTAGGGCAGTTATCTGACACATGTATGTGGGGACTGCTCTAACTGCCCAAATGAGGAAAATTCAGCTTTACAGCACAGGAACAGGGGTATTTGGCACCAGAAACAAAATGAGAAAAATCAGTTTTCAGGAAGATTGTGAGCAGAGGTGATGAATTATCTGAATCCTGGGATGGGATAATGAAGAGAAAGAGAAAGTGAAACCATCCACCCAGGACACCAGAAAGGCAGCGACCCAGCAAGACGCTGCTGGGATCTCCGGGCTCTGTCGGTGGCGGTGGGTGGCACCAGGAAGAAGTGCGCCAGCCCCAGTTGCAAGCCGTGCCCAGCGCACTAGGTGGCGCTGCAAGGCACCTGACCCAGCCGTCAGCTTGGGCAGGGCCCAGAACAAGTGTGAGGATGGGAGGAGGTCTGTCCTTCTGAACCACAGGAAATATGGGCACTATTAGCCCCTCCAATCATCTGACTACTGTGTTGGCCTCGCACAGAAACAGACTCCGAAGTCAAGCAACAGAAAAGCAAGGCCACTGGACCAAGAGAAGGCCTCACCCCAAACAAGGGCACATACGGTACAACCCTCATAAAATTTCTGGTCCTTCACTTCGATGGGAAAGGGAAGGAATTAGCCAGAAGCCCAATGCGCCCCCTTATGCCTTCTACCACTGCAGCCCCCCAACCCTGTGTGCAAACCTCCGCCTCCCACTGCACCCCCTGCCACTTCAGGAGAGCGCGGTTTGGGTGGACAGCCTCGGAAGGGAGAAAAGGGGTACCTGCCAGGCAGGGGCGGGGCAGTTGGCTGGCCCCACTCTGCTGAGCTCATTCTCCCCCATCTCCCCCCAAAGATAAACATTCCAAGGAGGTCTGGATCAAAAATAAACCCTTATCAGATGAAGCCAGTTTTTCCTGGGCTCTGAAATATTTTAGCAAAGACCTTCTTTCCCACCCCTTCATCCCTTTGGGCCGGACAGTGGCTTGAATTCCTTCACTTGCCTCTCCCTCCCCCACCTCACCCGGTCTAAGCCCAGGTGTTCTCAGGCCACCTATCAGTGCTCACACCCCAACACCCACACCTGCTCCTGTCACGGCAGACTCTACCTCTGCTCCGTCAAGATATCCAGGACACTCTCTGCCAACCAGATATTTTTTGCAGTAACATCTCCACCTAATTTCAAAGGGGGGAGAAAACAGAATGAGAATGGCTCTGATCATCGACTCAGCTAATCCAAAACATTTCTTCACCCATCCTGTTTCTCCATCCCTGTTCTCCTGTCATGGAGGTTCTGAGTGTTGGAAAAACTGCCTTCTGTTTAGTCAGGCTTTAAAGTTTCCCCTTTGTGTCCTCAAAGAAAGGAAGGTAAGTTCTAGATATCTCCAGAAACCAGAGCTGCTACTCTTCCATAGACTGGGGGTTGCAGTAGGAATACTCAGACCCTTGAAAGGGAATGTCTGAGAGAGACATGAAGAACCCCTGGTTGGAAGAAAGGGTGACATCTCAAATAGGGCCTGAGGTGCAGGTGACCAGTCAGTGGCACTCCACTGGGGACTCCCAAATCCCAAGTCAGGCTCATGACAGGCCCACGGCTTCTTGCTTCCAGGTATCATGGTCTTCCGTGCTTGCTACGGAACTTCCTGGGGCAAAAGTAACATGTGGCAATGCCAGACCGAAGTCTGAGGATGAGAAGAGGAGACTGAGGACCGAACTGGGAAGGAAATGCCAGGAGGCAAAAGAGCCAGCACAACACTGTGCTGGCTCTAGTCCTCATTTACAAAGTCGGTGTTCACACAGTCAGATATCACACAGAGTAAGTTCATGCACATCAAAACAGGAGCACCAGTGTTACAGAAATTCCTAAAGAGGAAGCAAAGAACCAATGGGAATGGTGAGATAGAGAAGCAGAGTCAGTTTTAAACAAACACACGTGATCTTGAGTAAAAGAGGTAGCACAGGCAGGCCTCTTGGATATTTAGTGGCTCAGAAAGATGTCACTGATGCGAAGGAGAGAACAAAACCTAAATGTCAGGGTCTCTTCTGTGACACAGTTCCTCCCTCAAACTGGTTCCCATCAGATGTCATAAATATTTGGAAGCAAGCGTTCAGAACACAGGGGTGGAGCCCAGGAAGATATCTGGGTTTCTGAAAGCATAATGTGATGGGAACAAATTATCTGCCCTCACGTCTCTTCCCATTCCTTCCAGATCCTTCCTGATCCAACATGCCATGAAACCCCAGAGTGAGGACTGGCTAAAACAGGCCAACTATTCTACGTCAGGCCCTGAGTTTGGCAGGAAGGACAACAAGGCAGATGTATTGCTTCAAAAGACCCCATGTGACTTTTCCATTTCTTTCTGCCAGAAGAGGCCTGTCTCAGAAGGAAAGAGTCGAGGCAACCCAGGAACTGAGACCCACCCCCCCCAGGCACTTAATCCTTCTCCATTGCCCGCATCTAGCCTTTGGGCTCCTCTCCTTTCTTCCTTGTGCTCCTGCCCTCAAACTCACCAGCAATCTGCTTCATGAATGTCATGCAAACACCGTCGGCTCCCAGAACCCCACTCTTCACTAGTTCCCGTACCAACCACACCAACTGAAAGAGAGAGGAAAAGGCGGATGAAGAGAAGGGCCTCTAAATTTGAGGAAGGCGTGAATCCAACCACATTATAGTTTAGGTGTACAAAGGAAAAGGTGTGTTACCCCCAATTTCTCCTTCCCTTCCCTTTAGGAGAGAGAGTCCATTGCCTAGTATGTCTCTGAGCTGGATCTCTCTTTTCCTGGCCTTACCTGAGTACGGCAGGTATCCTGCAACTTCAGGTACTTCTCCATGAGTATCTGGTTGATCTTATTCAGGACAATATTCATGCCGTCACGACTCACCAGAGCCAAGTCCCGGTAACACTGTGAGAAGCAAGGTTTGTGAGCAACCAGCAGACTGAGGACAGGCTCCCCCCTTCCCCTTAAATTCTACCCATGGGATTCAAATGGCAATGAAAGACCTTCCACAGGGCTCCTCCTCCCCAAACCCAACCCTGGCCCTGTCACACAGGGTGGGGAGAAGGAATGGAGCTACTCTCTAAGAAGGCAGAAAAGCCTGCTAAGAAAGTCTCCTTGTTCCCCTACCTCCCTTCTTAAAAACTGCCCCACTGTTTCATGCCACAAGCTGAGCAAAACCAGGTGGAGGCCATCTGCTTTTCATCTGCCAGCGAAAGGTCACTGCAGAATGGGTCTGGCTGAACAGACTAGAAAGGACCCCAAAGAGGTTTTTAGACCTGTATTGACTCAGCCAGATGAAGCAAAGGGCTAGGAACATTAGGGAAGGGGATTGAGGACCAGGGCCCCAGAAAGAAGGGGCAGGACAAAACTGAACTTCCTTAACTAAACATTGTTCTTCTTTTCTCTAGGCTGCCCTTTGCTTCTGCCAAACACTGAAAAAGGAGGGGTCCTTAAGCATACCCAACCCTGGGAGAGGTGAGGGAAGGCATGCCAATCTTCTCTGAGTGCTCTTGTCCCCTTCCCCGGAGAGTGTTCTCATCCTGGCTCTCTAGAGACTAGACTCCTGGAGGAATGCCTTAGGAGGCCTCACTGGCCTGCTGAGCTCCATGCTGTCAGGATCTCAGCACAAAGGGTAAAAATTATGTGGGTATCAGCCCACCACCTTGGAAAGTCAGTGGTATCAACCATGGCGACACTTATGCTAAGCTAACATGCACTGGGGTTGTGCACCTACTATTATATATATGGTGGCATTTGAATCCCACAACCACCCTCTGAAATAGGTACCAGTAGTTATTATCTTTATTCCTACAGATGAAGAAACAGGTATAACAGGGCAAAGTAACTCGCCCCAGGTCACTGAAGAGACAGAGGAATAACCAGAATCCAAGGCCAGGCAGTCCTGTTCTAGATTCCATACTCTTTTTTTTTTTTTTTTAAAGATTTTATTTATTTGACAGAGAGAGCCACAGCGAGAGAGGGAACACAAGCAGGGGGAGTGGGAGAGGGAGAAGCAGGCTCCCTGCTGAGCAAGGAGCCCGCTGTGGGGCTTGATCCCAGGACCCCGAGATCATGACCTAAGCCGAAGGCAGACGCTTAACGACCGAGCCACCCAGGCGCCCCAGATTCCATGCTCTTAACACCTCTTTACCAGCACTAGAAATAGCTACAAGGAGAAGAGGCTGCTGGGGAGGGAGGTGGGGATTGAAGGTGGCTTTGAGATGACCATATTCCTGAGCGCTTTCATCCTAAGTGTTCGGAAGAGAAGTGCTCCTCCTCTCTGGCCTCGGTGTAAGGAGGAACTCCTGAGAGGTTAACTGTTGTTACATCCTCTTGCCTCTACTGCCCTAAGTCAAATGATGGATCTGATAAAAACACCAACACTTAGAGATCCCTCACAGGCCATAAACTCTTCATACCCAAAGGAGGATTTGATTATCCTCTGACTCCATTTGAGATCAAAGAGTACAAGCAAGGGAATAAGGAATGTATAAAGGTACCCAGTGAACTACTGCCAACAAGCTGGTCAGTAAATGGTGGGTCAGCCCTGGAGCCTCCCCTGGAGGTATGACTTACAGGATGGGCAGAGAGCAGGAGGGAGGCAGAGACAGAAGGAAAATCTATGTCAGGACAAAGACAGAGACCAGACTCACCGGAGAGGAGCCCTGTCTGTTCAACCAAAAGCAGAAATGCAGAAATAGACCCAGGACAGGGAAGGAGGACAAGTCTCCCAGGAGACACAGGGAACAGATGAAGAAAGCAGAGACCGTCTGCCTAATTCCACGCACCATGTGGGACTTATCAACCACACTGCTGCTAACATGTGCAGTTGAGCACCAGGGCACCCCATCCTGATGCTGCCAGTTGCCTCACCAACCTCTGTGCCAGTTTTCTGATGGGCTTGAAAAAGAAGCAGATGGGGAAAAACAAAAAACAAAAACTCAGTGGGGAACACAGAAGAGAAGCACAGAGTCTCAAAAGAAAGGATAGGTGGCCGGATGGCAGGGAGGTAGCGCTTCTGCCCCAACTGCTGGGCCTACACAGCCTCTAACCCACCTTCGTGAGCAACAACTGCCAAGACCTGAGGCCTTGACTCTTGAAAAGGAACCTTCTCACTGATGCTAGACCTTTTCCTGTCACCTCTATCTACTAACTGCTAGAGCCTCCCTACTTACCTCCTACAGCTCCACAGGCCCCGAAACTGGCCTGCTCCCAGTTATTCAGCTCAGACATCAAATAAGAAATAAACTCAAAAACTATAAACATAAGAGCTGCCCAGACAGCAGATGAACGTTAAGAAGGTACAACTAGGACAAAACCCACCCCACATATATTCCACTCTCCACCAAAACCCAGCCTGCTTTATCCTTCCCTGAATGCTCTCGTTCAACCTGCCCTTGCTGCACCACGAAGTCCCAGAGAGCTGGCCCTGACGTCTGAACCTGCCTGCAGTCCAGACTGAGGCTCTTTAGCTCCTGCTTCCCCAGAGCAGGTTTGTAATGTGCTCAAGATTGTTTCCACTACCACCCTCTCCACCACCCCTGCTCCCATCTCCCGGCCTAAGATCTAGGAACCAGACCTCCATTCCATCCTGAGGTTTCTGGTCCAGAGACAGAGTCAACCCCAAACAAACCCTTAGAAAACACTCCCCTTGTTTTAAGCTGAAGCCTAAAACAATGCATCAGAATCAGTCCTCACCAGTAACTCCTACCTGAAACTTCTGCAGCACAGAAGCATTTCACAAGATAATCACCCTTTTAGGGAAAAGGATCAAAGCACCTCAGAGACATGTCACTAATTCTTCCCATACTCTGACCTGGCTCAAAGTCTCTCAATGAGTTACCACCTGCCAGCTCCTCAGTTGCTTAAACCTCAGTTGTCTTCCGAACCCCCAACTCCACTGCTTTGTCTGAAGAGCCCTGACGGGGGCCTGTCAGTCTCATATACTCCAGGGAGGGGATTTACTTGGAAACAGCTAGCCTGTGAACACAATCCTGGTGCAGCTGTCAACCAGCTATGAGGTCCAAGGCAAGGAAGGGCCTGGGCCACCATCATGGGGCTGTCCCAGGGCAAGAAGACAAAGTGCTCTAGTACCTTGTCATGTCTGGCTGGCCAAATTCATGACTTAATAAGCATTTATAATGCAGAGCGCTATGGCCTTTCACTGCCAGGCTAGACAAAGACCTAGAAATACCACACATACCCTGCCCCTTCACGAAGTTTACTGATTTACCCTAGCTGACGCAGATCCCACCTGAAACAAATAAAACCAGCAGACTGGACAAATTTGCACTGAAGTGACTACACGAGATTTTAACTTCATTTATAAAAACCTACACAAGAGAAAACGAAACCTTCATCCCAACCCGTCCACCCCTGTCTTCGCCAACAATTTCTCTTAAATGGAGTGGCCAGACTGGGTCATATTACTGTTTAACACCACCAAATTGGAGACATTCATTTGTCTTCAAGGATCTCGGTGATAGATCCATATGAAAATGAAATGTCAAGTTAATGCAACAAGGTCCCAGCCCAGAAATGGCCTGGGACACCAAGGACCTGTGAATACCTGCTGTTCCACCACCTACCCTCATCCTGGACACTACTCCAGTTGGCATCAGAGGAATACAAACACATCAGGTTGCCATGCCCATAGATCCTTCCCCTGAGGTTAATTCAAACAGCTATGCCAGGCGGGCATGGGCATCTTGTCCTTGTCCCTGGGGATGATTTTCTTTGGTTCTCCCTGAACAAATGATAGTATCTCTGACCTCCAGTTATCTTATAGGTAAAGTGGGAGCAGTTTGGAAAGAGGGGACAAAGCCACCAACCTTTTGAGAGGATTAAATGAGATCTCGTCTGGATAGAGCCCGACACAGTGCTGGGCACCAAGCATGTGTGTTTCCTGCCATCCTTGTCCAAGGAGGGCCAGTAAGAACACTGAATTCCCCCACTCCAAGTTCTGCCATCCTTGTTCAAGGAGGGCCAGTAAGAACACTGAATTTCCCCACTCCCAAGTTCTGCCATCCTTGTTCAAGGAAGGCCAGTAAGAACACTGAATTTCCCCACTCCAAGTTCTGCCATCCTTGTCCAAGGAGGGCCAGTAAGAACACTGAATTTCCCCACTCCAAGTTCTGCCATCCTTGTCCAAGGAGGGCCAGTAAGAACACTGAATTTCCCCACTCCAAGTTCTGCCATCCTTGTCCAAGGAAGGCCAGTAAGAACACTGAATTCCCCCACTCCAAGTTCTGCCATCCTTGTCCAAGGAAGGCCAGTAAGAACACTGAATTCCCCCACTCCAAGTTCTGCCATCCTTGTCCAAGGAAGGCCAGTAAGAACACTGAATTCCCCCACTCCAAGTTCTGCCATCCTTGTCCAAGGAAGGCCAGTAAGAACACTGAATTTCCCCACTCCAAGTTCTGCCATCCTTGTCCAAGGAAGGCCAGTAAGAACACTGAATTTCCCCACTCCAAGTTCTGCCATCCTTGTCCAAGGAAGGCCAGTAAGAACACGGAATTTCCGGGCGCCTGGGTGGCTCAGTTGGTTAAGCGACTGCCTTCAGCTCGGGTCATGATCCCAGGGTCCTGGGATCGAGTCCCGCATCGGGCTCCCTGCTCAGCGGGAAGCCTGCTTCTCCCTCTCCCACTCCCCCTGCTTGTGTTCCCTCTCTCACTGTGTCTCTCTGTCAAATAAATAAATAAAATCTTAAAAAAAAAAAAAAAAAAAAGAACACGGAATTTCCAAGTTCCTCTCTGTTAGTGTCACATAGTTAATGCCAGATACCAGACATACACTTCTAAACCACTGCCCCAAGACTGCAAGGACACAGAACTGCTGGAAAAGGGAAATCTGGAGAGGTAAAAGACAGAACTTTACTGCTTTATTACGTAAAGAATGGAATCCAAAGAGATCATCCTTCCCAATCCCTCACCCCAGGCAAGGATCCCACTTTAACCATTCCACATAAAGGACACTCTCCTGGCTGTGAAGACCCCAGACTAGTTTTTACACAGTATTCCTGAAGAAGTCTGGCTCCAGTGGGTTCCAGGGTTCTCTTGGTCACTACATTATTGCTGCATCAATCATCAACATTAAGCTGTTAAATCCTACGTGCTACAATGTTAAGCCTACCTTCTATTCACCTGCCAATGATACAGAACCTACAAACTACAGGTCACACTCTTCTGGGTAAGAACTCTCAATGGACTTGGTTATAACTTGTTCTCTTCTCTTCTCTGGATTAAATCCTAACTCTCATAACCTTGACCCATCAATCTACAATGTACAACTCTTCAAATGCTTTTCCACTCTCACAAATGCTTTTCTTGCTCTTTAGCTTCAGAATCTAGATAGAGAAAGGATCTAAGTCAGAGAATGACCAATTCACTGAGAATAAAAAGGGAGTTGTAAGCGGATCTGGACAACAAGGTGATCCAGTTCTGGTCAACGGGTTTGGCACTATGCCAGCTGACCCTTAAGTTCCACCATATCCTCAGACTATCTGAGGGGAGTTTGTGGGTCCAGAGCAGGGAGTCTTACCTTCTGGGCTTGGGCAGGTTCAGTAAGGACAAGGGTGAAGAGGCCCAGGCAGATTTCCTCATGCTGGGGGGGGCCTTTGCATACCTGGGAAATGAAGAAGGAAGAAAACTAGTTGTCACTCATAGGAGGAAAGTTCTTGAGCACAGTTTCTCCCAGAAAACTTGGGACTCCTGAATAACCTGCAAAGGAGAATCATTAACTCTTCTATCTGATGATCTCCTTTTCCTAAAAGTGATGAAGCATCTGTTTCAGGAGAGAGGTGGGGGAAAGAACAGACCCTACTGAATTCTCCAAGGCTTGATGCAGGCCAGAAGCAGAAAATGTAAAGAGTGTTTATTTTTTTTAAAGATTTTATTTACTTATTTGACAGAGAGAGAGCACAAGCAGAGGGAGTGGCAGGCAGGCAGAGGGAGAGGGAGACACAGGTTCCCTGAGGAGCAGGGAGCCCGACGCGGGACTTGATTCCAGGACCCTGGGATCATGACCTGAGCCAAGGGCAGCCGCCCAACTGACTGAGCCACCCAGGCGCCCCTAAAGAGTGTTTAAAATGGAAAAAAAGGGGCACCTGGTTGGCTAAGTCAGTGGAGTGTGCGACTCTTGATCTTGGGGTTGTGGGTTTGAGCTCCACATTGGGTGTAGAGATTACTTAAAAATAAAATCTTTGGGGGACGCCTGGATGGCTCAGTTAAGTGTCTGCTTTCGGCTCAGGTCACAATCCAGGGTCCTGTGATGGGAGTCCTGCATCAGGCTCCCTCCTCAGCAGGGAGCCTGCCTCTCCCTCTGACTGCCGTTTCCCTGCTTGTACTCTTTCTCTCTGACAAATAAATAAATAAAATGTTTTAAAATAAAATAAAATCTCATCTTTGGGATGCCTGGGTGGCTCAGTCAGTTAAGTGTTATGCCTTCGGCTCAGGTCATGATCTCAGGGTCCTGGGATCGAGTCCCGCATTGGGCTCCTTGCCCAGCAGGGAGCCTGCTTCTCCCTCTGCCCCTCCCCCTGCTCGTGTGCACTCTCTCTCTTTCTCTAACAAATAAATAAATAAAAATCCTTAAAAATAAATAAAATGAATAAAAGAAAATCTTTTTTTTTTTAAGATTTATTTATTTATTTATTTATTTGAGAGAGAGAGAGAGAATGAGAGACAGAGAGCATGAGAGGGAGGAGGGTCAGAGGGAGAAGCAGACTCCCCGCTGAGCAGGGAGCCCGATGCGGGACTCGATCCCGGGACTCCAGGATCATGACCTGAGCCGAAGGCAGTCGCTTAACCAACTGAGCCACCCAGGCGCCCGAATAAAATAAAATCTTTAAGGGCGCCTGGGTGGCTCAGTGAGTTGAGCATCCCACTCTTAGTTTTGGCTCAGGTCACGATCTCATGGGTCCTGAAATCAAGCCTCATGGGTCCTGAAATCAAGCCGCATCAGGCTCCGTGCTTAGGGGGGAGTTTGCGTGAAAGATTCTCTCTCTGCCGTTCCCCCCACTCAAGTGTGTGCACACTTTCTTTCTCTCTCAAAATAAATAAATAAATCTTCAGAGAAAACTTAAAAAAAATAATGAAGCAGAAAAAAAACCTCACTGTACCACCTTTACCAGACCTTAATAGCCTTCAGGAGGGAGGGAGCTGCAGAGCCATTCATGGGGTAATAAGCATACACACCAAGTCAAGACTTTGGGCAAATCACTGAATCTGTGGTGTTTGTAAGGTGAAGACACAATAAAAATAATATACTACTAATAAAAAGGAAATACTAAACATTCACTATGTGGCTGGAATTACTGTAAACCTTTACATGTACTGGGATGCCTGGTGCCTCAGTTGGTTAAGTGCCTGCCTTTGGCTCAGGTCATGATCCCAGGGTCCTGGGATGGAGTCCCACACTGGGCTCCTTGCTCAGCGGGAAGCCTGCTTCTCCCTCTCCCTCTGCCTGCCACTCCCCCTGCCTGTGCTCGCTCTCTGAATACATAAAATGAATACATTTTATGAATGAATACATAAAATCTTTAAAAAAAAATGAATGCATAAAATCTTAAAAAAAAAAAAGACTTTTACATGTACTACTTAAAATCCTTTCAATCTCACAGATTAGGAAATATAAAGGATCATGGGGCACATGGCTGGCTCAGTCGATTGAGCATCCCACTCTTGATTTTGGCTCTGACTCTTGATTTGGTCCTGATCTCAGGGTTGGAGGTAGAGTCCTGGCATCAGGCTCTGTGCTGGGCGCAGAGCCTGCTTAAGATTCTCTCTCCCTCTCCCTCTGCCCCTCCCTCCCTCCCTCCAAAAAAAAAAAAAAAGGAAATGAAATGTGAAGGATCAAATATGTGAGAATAATTTGCAAAGAAAAAAGTCACTACAGAACTAACAGTTATTTTTAAAAGTTGTGACTTAAAGACACCTAAGCTCCAAGAGCTGGATTCCCACAGTGAGACAGAGAGAGGAGCTGGGAAGTCTGGTTCAGGGAGTCAAGATACTCACTTCAGTCCCCTAATTCCCAGCCACTTAAGTCCTTCTATCTTTTGGATCACATCTCAAAGCTTCCAAAGCAACAGAAATGGATGGGGGAGAGCATTATACTCACGTGAGCATTGAGGGCATCATTGGCCTCCCTCTCTGAGACACCAGTAGTCATCGATGTCACAATGCTCATGCATCTTTCTAACCTCTGTAAAGGGGTGAGAAAAAGTTCAGAGTGTGTCACACCACCACCTGCAAAGTATTTCTGACCCCAAAAAGGTTTTCAAGAAATTTAAACCTCATCATACCTCTAGATCTAACTACCAGTTTACAAGTAAAGTTATACAGGATATAATCAGCTAAGTCCAGAGGGTGGAAACCATGACACATAACCTGATTCTTTAACACACAAACTGCAAGGGAAAAAAGCAGGGAGGGGGAACCCACATATTAAAAGAGGCTTAAGATTATAATTATAGCCCACAGGGGGGGAGGGGGCGCTCAGTCATTAGAGTATTCGACTCTTGATCTCGGAGGTCATAAATTCAAGCCCCATGTTGGGTGTAGAGCTTAGTGGGCAAAAAAAAAAAAAGAAAGAGGGGCTCCTGGGTGGCTCAGTCGTTAGGCTTCTGCCTTCGACTCAGGTCATGATCCCAGGGTCCTGAGATCGAGCCTCGCATAGGGCTCCCTGCTCAGTGGGGAGCCTGCTTCTCCCTCTCTCACTCCCCTTGCTTGTGTTCCCTCTCTCGCTGTGTCTCTGTCAAATAGATAAATAACATCTTTAAAAAAAAATTTAAAAAAGATTATAACCCACTGAATAAAATAGAAATCCATGCTAAAACATACACACATAATAAATAATGAAGGGAAAGCTCTCCCTTATAGTGGAATGCCAACCAATAAATGCGTAAGGAACAACAGGAGCAAAAATGATTCCGGCAAATATCATCAGTGGACATTAAACCAGAGGTGAAACTGCACAAGAGGATATTTATGTGGGTTCAAAATACTTAATTACAAAGGGAAAAGAAATTCTGGAGGATATCACCTTAACCAAGTAATCAAAATTAATAACCTCAAAAGGAGACAAACTGACTCCTGACACTACATGCCTCAACAGGGTGCACTGGAAAGGCTGTAACAGTACTTGTATGGTTTTCTGGCCCAAAAATGAATAATTTCAATCTAATCATGGAAGAAATTTCAGACAACCCAATTTGAGAGATACTCTACAAAATAACTGACCTGTCCAAAGTGTTTAAGGTCATGAAAGACAAAGAAAGATTAAGAATCTGCTTCAGGTTAAAGAGAGAGTGCGCCTAAACTCAACTTGTGATCCTGGACTGCTATATGGACATTATTGGGACAACTGGTAAAATCTGAGTATGTTCTGTAACAGAAGCATATTGATGTTAAATGTTCTAATCCTGACAACAGAGCAGTAGTTATGTAACTGAAGATCTTTGTTCTTAGGAAATACACAATGAAGTATTTATTTATTTATTTATTTGACAGAGAGAGAGAGAGATAGCGAGAGCAGGAACACAAGCAGGGGGAGTGGGAGAGGGAGAAGCAGGCTTCCCGCCAAGCAGGGAGCCCGATGCGGGGCTCGATCCCAGGACCCTGGGATCATGATCTGAGCCGAAGGCAGACGCCTAACGACTGAGCCACCCAGGCGCCCCCACAATGAAGTATTTAAACCCTCATGGCTGCCACTTACTGTCAAAAGGTTAAAACAAAATGTGTACAGAGAAATAATGGTAATAACTGGTGAATCTGGGTGAAGAGTATATGAGAGTTCTATGTATTATAATATTTCTCTAAGCTTGAAATCATTTTAAAATAAAAAGCTGTTAAAAATTTAAAGAAACAGGGGCGCCTGGGTGGCTCAGTTGTTAGGTGTCTGCCTTCGGCTCGGTCGTGGTCCCGAGGTCCTGGGATCAAGCCCCGCATCAGGCTCCCTGCTCCGCGGGAAGCCTGCTTCTCCCTCTCCCACTCCCCCTGCTTATGTTCCGTCTCTCTCTGTCAAATAAATAAAATCTTTAAAAAAAAAAAAAATTTAAAGAAACACTGAGGCACCTGGGTGGCTCAGTGGGTTAAGTGTCTGCCTTCAGCTCAGGTCATGATCTCAGGGCCCTGGAATGGAGCCCTGCATCAGGCTCCCTGCTCCCTGGGGAGTCTGCTTCTCCCTCTTCTTCTCCCTCGGCCCCTAACCCCACTCGTGCTCTCAATAAATAAAATATTTTTTTAAAAAATTAAAGAAACATAATGGGGTGCCTGGATGGCACAATTGGTTGAGCATCCGACTCTTGGTTTCAGCTCAGGTCATGATCTCAGGTTGTAGGACTGAGCCCCGCTTGAGCTCCCTGCTCAGTGGGGAGCCTGTTTCTCCCTCTCCCTCTGCTGCTCCCCCCTAATTGTGCTCTCTTGCTCTGTCAAATAAATAAAATCTTAAAAAAAAGTGCCCCCCAAAAAGTTAAAAACAAATTTTAAAAAATGAGCATGAGGAAAGAAAAGGAGAACAAAAGGCCAAACTGCCTGAGCCTCTGGACAAAGGTGGGGATAGTTGCATTAAAGTCCACCCAAGAGGCATTCTAGTTTCAAAGGCCAACTCTAACATGACACGTGCTCAATATTCTAAGGAGATCTTAGTCACTGGTTCCTGTCCTAAAGAAACATTTAATACTAAATACTGAGGAGATATTGACAAATATATCTCATATTAAATCCGTGAGCCTCTCCTTATCACCACTGAAACTACTTCCTGAGTCTTTTAAAACTTTATCTTTAGGACTAATCCCAAAACTATTTAAGGAAAACCAATTCCCAATTCCCAGTAATGGTGATGCTGGCAAAACGGACAAAGGTAGGCAGTTTACTTCCCACTAATCCTACAGGTCATTACAAAACATCTTGCTGAGAAGAGGTTCTACTGCAGTGTTGAGAGGAACCCATGTGTAAGGACAATGGAAAAGAGGTGTAGGGGGGCGCCTGGGTGGCTCAGTCGTTAGGCGTCGGCCTTCAGCTCAGGTCATGATCCCAGGGTCCTGGCATCGAGCCCCGCATCGGGTTCCCTGCTCCACGGGAAGCCTGCTTCTCCCTCTCCCACTCCCCCTGCTTGTGTTCCCTCTCTCACTGTGTCTCTCTGCGTCAAATAAATAAAATCTTTAAAAAAAAAAAAAAAAGAAAAGAGGTGTAGGAATGAAAGATAATCCTGTGTCTCCCTTCACCATCATCCTAAGATTGCCTATATCCATCCCTGACCAAGAGCATAAGGTGGCACAGAGGAGAACTGAGTATTAAGGCAAGGAGCTCCCACAGTCACAAAATTTTGACCTACATTAGGCCCAAAGCCATTCAGATTTGAAGGTATTACAACTTCACTGCCCATCAGGTCTGACTAGCCTCCAAATTAGGTCAGATAAGTACACTCTGCCTTAAGAGCACCTGTGTACTTGTGAAAAGGAGCTGTGAGATCACATGAAAGCTGAGCTGTGAGATCCAACACTACCTAGTCCAGCTCCCACATGAGCAGGAGAGGGAAGGAAAAACATCAGGTTGTATGTTCCCTTTTTAAATTGTATCCCTCTCGGGACACCTGGGTGGCTCAGTCAATTAAGCATCTGCCTTCAGCTCAGGTCATGATCCCAGGGTCCTGGGATCGAGTCCCCTTTCGGGCTCCTTGCTCAGCAGGGAGCCTGTTTCTCCCTCTGCCTCTGCCTGCCGCTCCCTCTGCTTGTGCTCTCTCTGGCAAACAAACAAACAAATAAATTGTATCCCTCTCTAACCCAAGATAGCTATCAGTGATTAGAGAATCAGTTCCTCCAGCAGCTAAGTCCCGCTTACCCAGCCCAGCTGAACAAGCAGCAGCACAGCATCCTAAAATTCTAGGTATTACTTTCTACTCAAAGGAAGAGGTCTCTGCTGAATCAACAGAGATGCAAGCAGTAAACAGCAGCTAGCTAATGAGCACACTGACAAGCATGGTATAGAAGGATCCCCCCACTACGTGCTAGTCTTAAGCTAATCTTGGGTGAGTTCCTTAGCCTCTCTAAACCCTGGTTTTTCTTATCTGAAAAATAGAAATAGGGGCGCCTGGGTTGTTCAGTAGGTTGGGTGTCTGACTCAATTTCAGCTCAGATCATGATCTCAGGGTCCTGGGACTTCGCCCCATGTCAGGCTCCGCACTCAGCAGGGAGTCTGCTTGAGATTCTCTCTCTTCCACTCCCTCTGCCCCTCCCCCACTCATGCTCGAGCTCCCGTGTTCTTGCATTCCTCTCTCTCACAAAATTAAATTTTTTTTTAGATTTATTTATTTATTTTGAGAGAGCATGAATGAGAGAGAGAGAGTACATGAGTGGGGGAGGGTCAGAGGGAGAAGCAGGCTCCTCGCTGAGCAGGGAGCCCGATGCAGGACTCGATCCCGGGACTCCGGGATCATGACCTGAGCCGAAGGCAGTCGCTTAACGAACTGAGCCACCCAGGCGCCCCAAAATTAATTTTTTAAAAAACCCTATTTAAAAAAATATATATCACAAGGTTGCTCTGAGGATTACACAAGATAACATATGTGAAAACATCTAGCACACAGTCTCAGTTAAATTATAATCTGTTCTGGGGCGCCTGGGTGGCTCAGTTGGTTAAGCGACTGCCTTTGGCTCAGGTCATGATCCTGGAGTCCCGGGATCGAGTCCCGCATCGGGCTCCCTGCTCGGCAGGGAGTCTGCTTCTCCCTCTGACCCTCCCCCCTCTCATGTGCTCTCTCTCTCATTCTCTGTCAAGTAAATAAATAAAATCTTAAAAAAAATAAATTATAATCTGTTCCATTTGTGAAAAAGCTCAGCAACTGCACAACCAAATCTATGAAGAACAGACCACTCCCCAACATCTGCTACTACTTCCTTTTTTTTTTTTTTAAGATTTTATTTATTTATTTATTTGAGAGAGAGAGAGAGAGAGAAACAGCATGAGAGGGGAGAGGGTCAGAGGGAGAAGCAGGCTCCCCGCCGAGCCGGGAGCCCGATGTGGGGCTCGATCCCAGGACTCCGGGATCATGACCTGAGCCGAAGGCAGTTGCTTAACCGACTGAGCCCCCCAGGCACCCAATCTGCTACTACTTCTAATGGCATGTCCTTGAAGATTCCTGAAAACTGAGCCCTCCTACTATAGGACACGGGTTAAGTCCCTGACCAGGCTGAAAAGCTTCCTCTCCTAATTACCCTCTGTAAACGTTTGCCTTCTAGGAGAGAAGAGGAAAGGAAGGGTACGGGAGGTGGGAGGAGGCCTGACTGTTGGACCCTGCACCAAGATCCTTATGCAATGAGGATCAGCCTATGGAATGGCCAAGTTTCTGGCTATGATGTAACACACAGAGACCCTGGACAGAACCAGGTTTCTCTAGGCCCCTCCTTAGTCTAAGCTCCATTCAGAGGCTTGAGTCAGTTCTATGGGTCACTGCCCAGTCAAGAACAGTGGCCTCTTGGAACAGCGAGGCCCAGCTAAGGATGTAGGAAGTAGGAGAGTCCAGAATTTGGATGCACGGATAAAAGTGATGAGGAAAGAAATGTGAGGGCCAGTCCTTTCCAGGCAATGAAATGTAAAAGATGCTGCTCTTTCCAAACTACAGGAATCACTTTTCCAAACAGGGATGGGAGAAGGAATTACAAAACTTTCAGACCGACAGAAGGACCACATCCTGTCAAAGAGGGCTGTAGGAAGTCAAAATCCCTACAAACAAGTAGCAGTACCCCGCTTCCCCCCCAGTCCCCAGAGGCCCTTAGTAAACATGGAATCATACATGCAGTTGCCAACAATTACTGGCAGAGTGGCTCTGTTCAGAGTAAGCCCTCCATGACAGCACCTCAAAGAGCTGAGTAAATATTTATCATCTCTAGGAGCTTCTGAAATAACTTTTCTAGTACCAAGATTACCTGACCATGTTCTCCATGACAGCAGCAGTAGACAGAGCAAGGGCAGAGTAGGGGAAGGCCTTCTAGGTTGCCAGTATATACCTGAAGCTTAGGACTGAAGTTAGAGAAATCCCTCTAACCTCCCAGTTTCCGCTCCCTCAGACAAGTGAACATACAGTCTGGTAAAAATATATATTAAATACTGCTCTCTTATTGGAAGACAGTGGCCCTGAAAGAGCAAACTCCACTGTCTTCAGTAAAAGAAGGTATGTTCCAACCTACAAAATCCCCAAGAGCCCACATCAGTAAGGAGTTACTGAATAAGCTGGGTTCCAAGTACTCTACAGCCAAGAGTCACTTATAAGTGCAATGAGGATTTTGGGGGAAAAATTAGAGATGACTCAAACCCTGTTCCCTGGAGATTCTTCAGAGACAAGGTATGAATTACCCCTTGGAGAACACCTGTAAGGGATGTACCTCTACCCAATGCAGCCCTAAGACCTGTCCATAGCTTAAGAGGAAGTTCTGACTTGTTTGAGCCACAGCTCCTACTTTCAGCCTGACTTCAAAGTAGACCAGGTCCTTCCCAGAGAGGAATGAGCAGGAGCTGTGGACCGGGAGACTAAGAGTTGCATGTTCTAAACGCCTCCAATCTCTGGCACTATTTTTTTTTTTTTAAGATTTTATTTATTTATTTGACAGAGAGACATAGTAAGAGAGGGAACACAAGCAGGGGGAGTGGGAGAGGGAGAAGCAGACTCCCCATGGAACAGGGAGCCTGATGCGGGGCTCAATCCCAGGACCCTGGGATCATGACCTGAGCCAAAGGCAGACGCTTAACGACTGAGCCACCCAGGTGCCCCTCTGGCACTGTTTTTATCTCATTCCCCAAATTGGAATGGGATGGGCAAGAATTTCCCCTTCAAAGAAAGAAACAAAGCCAAAGAAAAGAAAGGATTCAACAAATGCTCCCTTGGGTAAGAGTCACAGCTCCTGGCTGGGATGCTCTTCAGCAGTGTTTCATACACCAGGAGTCTAAGGGGCCTTTCCTCATCACACTCAGCTATAATGACCCCAGCCTCTTCACTACCAGGTTTTGGGGGTGCCCTTTTTTTCCACCTTCCTTATGGGTATGCTAACTCAGTCTTCAGATGGATAAGCTCTGCAAAGCAGACTTGGGTCTCCCTTATCCCATTTTCCTATGAGACTGCACACAGGAGGCATCTACCATTAGGAAGCTACCTCTGTGTTCCTGGGCAATAGGTAGGCCTGTGGTGGAAAATACCACACCAGAGCAAAGAGACCAGTCAACAGCAAGTTTTGATAACTTCTGTATCCAGAGCTCTGTGGGGAGACCCAGAGGAAGAAGCCAGCAAGTCTTGCCCTTAGGGACACTCTGGTCCAGTGGGAACCACACACATGGGTTAAAAACATGGAAAATTCAAATGCAAAGGGTAAAGGCCAAAGAAGGAAAAGGGAGAGCCAAGAAATGCTGGGAAACATCTACACCAGGAAGGACAGGAGGAAAAGAAGGGGGAGAGGGAGAGAGAGACCCTCCGTCCCCCTTCTCTCTGGAAACAGTTGAAAGTTCACTCTCAGTCCAAAAAAGCAAAAAAATAAATGCTTCCTCTCTTTTATGGTCCCCTCCTGCCCTATCACTGAGTCCCCTAGCAAACATGTCACTGTTCAGAACAGGATGCTGTACTACTCTGTGGTACAAATGAGCAGAGGCAGGATGAACCCTCTAGCAATCAGGGTGGGGAATAAACAGATTTTTGTCCAACGCCTGGGGGCTTTTCCCCTCCACCCAATCTGGTGGAGGGATCAAAGGCAGTCAACTATTTTCTTTCTACAATTCTAGAGCTGCTGTACCAGAACACTGGGCTCAACAAATACTTTGACAATGACAATGGCCATTTCTTAAAAAGTGGATAATTCAAAGTGCTAGACATTCCTACAGTCATTTTTATTTGTTTCGGGAATACATTATTTTTAGTAGCATTGTTTATTTTCCTAATTGTATCTACCTTAGCTGATAAAAACAACAGCAGAAAAACTTTGATTTCTCTAAATGCACACAGAATTAGGGGGGAGAAGCAGGATGGAAAACCAGCCTGTGAGCAGACATTTGCCAATGGATGATCTGCAAAGTTATATCCAGCCACCTTGATTTGCAAAGTTCATTTCTGCATATACATTCCATCATTTTGTATCTGAACCAACACTTCTTTTCAAATCTAAACTATGAATTCCACCTATCTGCCTGCCCACCCTCTACTATCTGATAAAGGGCAGTGACAAAGTTAGAAGCAGGGAAATGGGGAAGCCTGCGGGCTCAGTCGTTAAGCATCCACCTTCGGCTCAGGTCATGAACCTAGGGTCCTGTCATCGAGTCCAGTGTTGGGCTCCCTGCTCACTGGGGAGCCTGCTTCTCCCTCTCCCTCTGCCTGCCGCTCCCCCTGCTTGTGCTCTGTCAAATAAATAAATTCTTTAATAAAATTTTTAGGGGCGCCTGGGTGGTTCAGTCCGTTAAGCGTCTGCCTTCGGCTCAGGTCATGATCCCAGGGTCCTGGGATCCAACCCCATATCGGGCTCCCTGCTCAGCGGGGAGTCCACTTCCCTTCCCCTCCCTCTACCCCCCCATTCATGCTCTCTGTCTGAAGCTCTCTCTCTCAAATAAATAAAACCTTTAAAAACATAAAATAAAACAGGGGCGCGTGGGTGGCTCAGTCGTTAAGCGTCTGCCTCCAGCTCAGGTCATGATCCCAGGGTCCTGGGATCGAGCCCCACATTGGGCTCCCCGTTCCGCGGAAAGCCTGCTTCTCCCTTTCCCACTCCCCCTGCTTGTGTTCCCTCTCTTGCTGTGTCTGTCAAATAAATAAATTATTTTTAAAAAATAAATAAATAAAAAATTAAAAATTAAAATAAAACAAGATTTTTTAAAAAGCAGGTAAATGGTCAGGGAAGAGCCAGACCCTGTTCTTGTGCTCTTCCTGTCCCTGGATAACCAGAGTTGAATGCACTAGGTCTTACTAACAGTTTAGCAGTCCCTTCTCAGTTCTGGGTCTCCTATTCCTGTGACTCTACCTGAGTAGCAGCACTGTGGGCTGTCAGGGACAAGAGGAGGGGAACAAGTTGGGGAGTAGAGGGTCAACTACCCTGTGTGACTTCACTCGACCCTCTTTCTCAGCACCCTCGTGTGTGTGCTATCAGCTTCTGAAGGACAGAAGCTGTAGTTGATGGTATCCTAACTAAACATCACTGTTCCTTGGGTCTTCAAATGCCCAGTGCACATCGCGCTCAACTGACTACATCCACATGAAGCCAGTGCTACCTGATAGGAGGCTCTGAAGCCTGCTGCGGACCCCTGTCAGCCCCCCAGACACCTACACACCTACACACACACACACGCACGCACACACACGGTACTTGTCAACTCAACACGGGACCCCGTCTGAAGCAGGACAGGTATGAAGAATAAGTGTGGTCTCTACACGCACACGCACGCACACACACCCGCACGCACACACACCCGCACACACGCACACGGTACTTGTCAACTCAACACGGGACCCCGTCTGAAGCAGGACAGGTATGAAGAATAAGTGTGGTCTCTACACACACACACACACACACACACACACGCACGGACACGCGCGCACACACCCGCACACACGCACACGGTACTTGTCAACTCAACACGGGACCCCGTCTGAAGCAGGACAGGTATGAAGGATACGTGTGGCCTCTGAGTGGAAAAGAATGTCAAAAATAAACTCGGCAGATCTGGACGGTGCTTCCCTTCCTCATCCACACCCCCCCCATCCTCATCCTAGTGGCGGCTGTTGCTATGACAACCTGTCCAGGAAGTTGGCCCGCGCTCCTTCCTTCTGGAGCAGGAAGTCTGGAGCGGAGCTCGGGCTGCCTCAGAAAACCCCTGAAGGCCTCCTCCCGACCCCCCACCCCGTACCCGCTCCGGTACCCCTCCTCAGCCCAGTTTCTTAACTCCCTTCCCCGCCCCCACACCTACCTCCTCTAACTCATCCTTGGCATCCAAACTGGTTGAAAGTAGCAGCCTCCCCCCTCCTGGGGCTCCTGCTCCCGCTCCTCCTCCACCTCCCGCTGCTCCCGAAGCAGCTGCTGCTGCTGCCCCCTTTCCCTTCTGTAACTCCATGGCTGTGGCCAAGAGACGGGAGGCGGCCAGGGGGTGGACGGGCAGGAAGTCCTAGAAATTACGAACTCCGGGTTGCCAGAGCCTGGGGGCAAGAGGGACGAGTGGGGTCGGGAAGGGTCCCCGTGCTGTCCGCCCCGCCCTCCTCTGCGAAAGGCCGCGCCTGTGGAGGACGCGAAGGCGGACGGCCCTCTAGGTCCCGTGTCTGGAGTGGCAGTGCTGAGGGAAGGCCGCCAGCTCCCGGGTGTGCTGGGGTGAGGGTCTGCACCTCCGGGGAAGGCAGGAGAGGCCCTGAAGTGGAAGGGGAGCCCTTTCTGGCTTCTGACGCTAAGGGAGGCAGAGAAAATCCTAAGTTTCTGCCTCAGGAGGTGAGGGAAGGAGGAGTCCTGCCCCTGAGGTGGGGGGTAGGAAACCTTTCTGGCTGGGGCCCGAAGGGCTGGGGAGCGAGGTTCCTTTGGATCCGGCCCCTAGGGGTGAGGGTGAGGCAGTGAGCGCTACAGGAGGACACGGAGGACCAGCTTCTCCCCACACCACACACAGGCGGCCATGGTGGAAGGGCGGGGGGCGGGGAGGCTGAGGGCGGCGGCGGCGGCGTCGGCGGCGGCAGCGGGGAGGACTCGCGGAGACCGGAAGCGAGCGGCCTCCGGCCCGGCCTCCGCCAATCGCGGCTTCCGCGGTGGCGCGGAGTCTCTCAGGAATAGGGCGACGGCGGCCGACCGGCCTTTTCCCCGGCTGCCAATGGCAGTGAGACCGGCCTGATGGACAACCAGAGTGACCAATCGCATCCCCCGTTCCTCTCGGGGGGCGGGACGGGAAGGCTTCTCGGAGAGGGGTGGGAGCGCGAGGCGATCAGGAAGGGGAGGCTGCGCCTGCGCGCGCTGACGGGCTTGCCCTGGCGCGCGTGCGCGGCGCTGGCCTCCGTCTTCCTTCCCCCTCCTTGTGGAGCGTGGGTGGGTGCGAGAGCTTTTGCCGCGTCCCCACCTGGCCTAGGAGAGCGGAGGCCTTGCGCGAGCTGACCGTACAAGGCGGGGGAGCGTTGCCTAACCCTCGCCGTCCCAGGACAGAGGCCGTCAGGTGGCACGGAGCCAGCTCCCAGAGCTGAGCGTGCATCGCACAAGTAAGCGTGTGCTCACGCGAGTGCCGTCAGCTGCGGCAAAAACAGTGCGTGGACCCACTCGGGCCGTCCAGATCCCTAGAGTCGTGCCCGCACTAGCCGGGTTGCTGCGTGACAGAACCGTCTCCATCCTCGTGCTGAGGCTCTGGGTCTGACCCCTGTCGCTGAAGTCGTCTCTTACCCACAGCCCAGGGAGGCCCGGCGCGTGTATTGTGAGCGCGGTGTGTCCCCGAGTGCACTTCTGCTCCCTGGCCCGACAGCATTTTCCATTTCCTCAGGGTGTGAGATTACTTTTATTTTTATTTTTTTTAAAGATTTTATTTATTTGACAGAGAGACAGCGAGAGAGGGAACACAAGCGGGGGGAGTGGGAGAGGGAGAAGCAGGCTCTCCGCGGAGCAGGGAGCCCGATGCGGGGCTCGATCCCAGGATCCTGAGATCATGACCCCAGCCGAAGGCAGACGCCCAATGACTGAGCCACCCAGGCGCCCCTTCACCTGCTATTATTATTTTTAAAGATTTTATTTATTTGACAGAGAGACAGCGAGAGAGGGAACACAAGCAGGGGGAGTGGGAGAGGGAGAAGCAGGCTTCCCGCTGAGCAGGGAGCCCGATGCGGGGCTCGATCCCAGGACCCTGGGATCATGACCTGAGCCGAAGGCAGACGCTTAACGACTGAGCCACCCACGCGCCCCTGTTTTATTTTATGTTTTTAAAGGTTTTATTTATTTGAGAGAGAGAGCTTCAGACAGAGAGCATGAATGGGGGGGTAGAGGGAGGGGAAGGGAAGTGGACTCCCCGCCGAGCAGGGAGCCCGATATGGGGTTCGATCCCAGGACCCTGGGACCATGACCCGAGCGGAAGGCAGCCGCTTAACCGACTGAGCCACCCAGGCGCCCCAGTGAGAGTACTTTTTAAACTGAAATTGTACAGATATTAGTTAACACCACAGGGAATTCTATTTATTGCTACACTTGTTAGGGCTTAATATTTTAGCTATCTATACACGTGCATGGAAATGGTGTGGATAATCCTTTCAATTGACTCTCATTCATTACTTTATTGTATATATTAACTCTAAGACCTTAGGCAAGTTATTTTGACTTTCTATAAATTATCCTGCCTGTAAAATAAAGCGGACTGGCTGATCTCTACCCTTATAGCTCAGAAAGTTTCGTTCTGTTTGTGCTTTGGATTCCTTCTAGGTGCACAGCACTGCATTAGTCTCTGAAGAATACATACTTGTCATTACAATAACATTACTATGGGTCACTGAAACACAAAGACACATTAGGCGAACAAAGAAAAGTTAGGTTTAAAACACTGTGTTCATGCTTCTCTTTGTGTGTGGGTTTTTAAAAGTGGGAACTGGGGGCGCCTGGGTGGCTCAGTTGGTTGGGCGACTGCCTTCGGCTCAGGTCATGGTCCTGGAGTCCCGGGATCGAGTCCCACATCGGGCTCCCTGCTCGGCAGGGAGTCTGCTTCGTCCTCTGACCCTATCCCCTCTCATGTGCTCTCTGTCTCTCTCATTCTCTCTGTCTCAAATAAATAAATAAAATCTTAAAAAAAAAATAAATAAATAAAAGTGGGAACTGGGGAAATAGACACCCATATTTGTAAATACAGAGACTATCTCTGAAAGCATACACAAAACCCCAGTAATATTTGTTGTCTTTGGGTAGGAGACTGGCTGCCTGGGAGATGGGGTGGGAGAGAAACCTTTTACTGTATATGTTTTTGATGAGTTTTGGAACATTGGTGAGGTCCGAAGCCCATGGCCAAGAAAGAATTCTTGAGATGTCTTTGGTGCAAAAAAAGGTGATTTTATTTTATTATTTTTTAAAGGTTTTATTTATTTATTTGTGAGAGAGAGAGCACAAGCAGGGGGAAGTGGCAGGCAGAGGGAGAAGCAGGCTTCCTGCTGAGCAAGGAGCCCGATGTGGGACTCCATCCCAGGACTCCGGGATCATGACCTGAGCTGAAGGCAGATGCTTAACCGTCTGAGCCACCCAGGTGCCCCAAAAAAGGTGATTTTTTTTTTTAAGATTTTATTTATTTGACAGAGAGAAAGACAGGAAGAGCAGGAACACAAGCAGGGGGAATGGGAGAGGGAGAAGCAGGCTTCCCGCGGAGCAGGGAGCCCGATGCGGGGCTCGATCCCAGGACCCTGGGACCATGACCCGAGCTGAAGGCAGACACTCAACCACTGAGCCACCCAGGCGTCCCCAAAAAAGGTGATTTTTTTTTTTTTAAAGATTTTATTTATTTATTTGAGCCAGAGAGAATGAGAGGGAGAGAGAGAGCACATGAGAGGGGGGAGGGTCAGAGGGAGAAGCAGGCTCCCTGAGGAGCAGGGAGCCCGATGCGGGACTCCAGGATCATGACCTGAGCCGAAGGCAGTCGCTTAACCAACTGAGCCACCCAGGCGCCCAAAAAAGGTGATTTTAATAAAGCACGGGGACAGGGCCTATGGGCAGAAAGAGCTGCTGCACTGGGATTGTGAGGAATGGCTGATTATATATTAGGGAGTTGGGGGAAGTAAGGAAAAAGGGAGATGTCCAGAAGGACTTTGATATGCTAAAGAAGACTTTCAGGATACTGGAGGCCTTGCCATTGTCAAGGTGAGGTTGGTTTTCCCTCTAGTAAAGTATTAACATTAAGACAGTTGGGGGTTTGGGGTGCCTGGGTGACTCAGTCAGTTAAGTGTCTGCCTTTGGCTCATGTCCTGATCCCAGGGTCCTAGGATTGAGCCACACTCTGCTCTCTGCTCAGTAGAGCCTCTCTCTCCCTCTGCCTGCTGCTCCCCTTGCTTGTGCGCTCTCTCTGTCAAATAAATAAATAAATCTTAAAAAAAAAAAAAAGTTGGGAATTTCCTGGAGGAATATTATCTTACTATCACAAGTCCTTGTCAACGGCTACAGTTGATAAGGAAGTTTAATTTTACCTGCATTTCCTTTTACCTTTGTTTTCCACATCACTATGGAGGGGAGGGTGATGTTAGGGCCCAGGAAATTAAGTCTATGGATCTCTGGAAGTTAGGCTATCAATAAGAATGCTTTTTCCTTGTAAATCACTAAGACATTTGTAAACTGAGGGAGACTCATGTCCTGCAGGACTGTGATCTTTATCAGTTAACCATTTGTTTTTCCTTTCCCCCAGTTTTAGGGCATCCAGGAGGGCCTGAGGAATGTCACAAGTATCCCACAGTGGTGGGGGGGGTGGGGGGGGTGCAGGGTGTTAGCTTGTGCTTTGTCCTCAGCTTGCCTTCTGCTCCCTCATCACTTGGGTGGTTTTTTAATTAAGCACCATGTAAATGTAGTACTTCTTTAAAAATACCTTACTCAAAAATACCTGGCTGACTCAGTCGGAAGTGCATGCAACTATTGGTCTCAGGGTCATGAGTTTGAGCCCCATGTTGAGTGTAGAGATTGAATTTTTTAAAAGCGGGCGCCTGGGTGGCTCAGATGGTTAAGCGACTGCCTTCGGCTCAGGTCATGATCCTGGAGTCCCTGGATCGAGTCCCGCATCGGGCTCCCTGCTCCTCAGGGAGCCTGCTTCTCCCTCTGACCCTCCCCCCTCTCATGTGCTCTCTCTCTCCCTCTCATTCTCTCTGGCTCAAATAAATAAATAAAATCTTTAAAAAAAAAAAAATCACCTTTTTTGGGGACGCCTGGGTGGCTCAGTGGTTGAGTGTCTGCCTTCAGCTCGGGTCATGGTCCCAGGGTCCTGGGATCGAGCCCCGCATCGGGCTCCCTGCTCCGCGGGAAGCCTGCTTCTCCCCCTCCCTCTGCTTCTCCCCCTGCTCATGTTCTCTCTTTGTATCTCTGTGTCTCAAATGAATAAATTAAAAAAATCTTAAAAAAAAAAAAAAAACTTTTGTAATAGTCAATATTTTGGGGCCCCTGGCTGGCTCAGTCTGTGGAGTGTGCAACTTTTGATCTCAGTTTCTTAAGTTAAAGCCCATGCTGGGTGTAGGGATTACTTAAAAATAAAATCTTAAAAAAGCAAAACAAAAAATATATATGATAGTAGGAAAGCATACCTCCCTTTCTCCAATACTTTAGTCAGAAAATAAGCTCTAATTTTATACACATTTTTTTAAATAAGTAAGCTCTACACCCAACGTGGGGCTTGAACTTAGAACCCCAAGATCAAGAGTCACATCCTCCACGGACTGAGCCAGCCAGGTGCCCCTTTTTTTTACTTTTTTTCCCCTTCTTATATACATATGAATAAAATGACAACTTACTTATCAAGAGCTTGCTACATGCCCTGCATCATTCCAATACTTCATGTTTTAATTCATTACACCTTGATTTAAGTAGTATTGTCTTCTCCACTTTATAGATAATAAAACTGAGGCACAGAGAAGTTGTTGGTTGTTGTGGTTTTTTTTTTTAATATTTTATTTATTGGGGTGCCTGGGTGGCTCAGTCGGTTAAGCATCTGCCTTCGGCTCGGGTCATGATCTCCGGGTTCTGGGATCAAGCCCCACATCGGGCTCCCCGCTCAGTGGCGAGTCTGCTTCTCCCTCTCCATCTGTGATCTCTCTTGCTCTCACTCTCTCTGATAAATAAATAAAATATTTATCACAAGTAGGTGAGCAGCAGGCAGAGAGGCAGGGGAAGCAGGCTCCCTGCTGATCAGAGAGCCCAATGGATGTGGGGCTCATCAGGACCGTGACCTGAGCTGAAGGCAGATGCTTAACCGACTGAGCCCCCCAGGCGCCCCCACAGAGATGTTTAATAATTTGTACAGGTCATATGGTTTAGGAAATGTAGGACTTAGGAAATGTAGAACTGAATTGTGTCCCTCCAAATTCATATGTGGAAGCCCCCAGTGTGCTGGTATTTAGAGACCAGACCTCTGGGAGGTAATTAGATTTAAATGAGGTCATGAGGGTAGGGCCCTCATGATGGGATTAGTGCCCTTATAAAAGGGCCCTCCCTTACTACACAACAGGTACACAAAGAAGAGGTCATGTGAGCTCAGGCAGCAAAATGGTGATAAGTGCAAGCCTCCGAATGAACCCTACATTGCCTGCGCTCTGATCTCAGACTTCCCAGCCCCCAGAACTGAGACATTTCTGTTATTTAAGCTACCGGGTCTATAGTGTTTTGTTGCAGTAGCCTGAGCAAACTAATATAGCCAGGATCTGAACCCAAGGAGCCCCAGGGCAAGCACACTTTACCCCTACATCATACTGCCACTTTGTTAATACAAAGTGGAAAAATGGAGTGATTTGGAAATTTCTAACTTACAGTTCTACCTTTTTTTTTTTTTTTTTAACTTACTAAAGTAGGGGCGCCTGGTGGCTCAGAGATAGGAATACTCTCCTATCAACTGAGTCAAGCAGACTCATCCAGCATTATTACGGGCACGGGGTTAGAGACTGTGTGAACATACCCTAAATTCTGAGCCCTGGAAGCATGTAGTTAGTACAGGAGAAACAAGGTTTGAAATATACAGAGCCAGAAACTAGTATACGGAAAATCCTTCCAATCATCAGATTTGTGAAATTGCAAAGGGAGGATTTGACTGTCACTGATGCCTCGTCAAAACTGAAGGTCTTGGGGCACGGGGGTGGCTCAGTTGGTTAGGCATCTGCCTTTGGCTCAGGTCATGAACTCGGGGTCTTGGGATCGAGTCCCATATCAGGCTCCCTGCCTGGTGGGGAGTCTGCTGCTCCCTCTCCCTCTGCCCCTCCCCCTCTTTGTGCTCTCTCTCACTCTCAAATGGATAAATAAAATCTCAGGGCGCCTGGGTGGCTCAGTCGTTAAGTGTCTGCCTTCAGCTCAGGTCATGATCCTAGGGTCCTGGGATCGAGCCCTGCATTGAGCCCTGCATCGGGCTCCCTGCTCCGCGGGAAGCCTGCTTCTTCCTCTCCCACTCCCCCTACTTGTGTTCCCTCTCTCGCTGTGTCTCTCTATGTCAAATAAATCAATAAAATCTTTAAAAAAAATAAAATCTTTAAATATATTTTTTATTTTTATTTTTTAGAAGATTTTATTTATTTGCCAGAGAGAGAGAGAGAGAGAGCGCACAAGTAGGGAGAGTGGCAGGCAGAGGGAGAAGCAGGCTCCTGCTGAGCAAGGAGCCAGATGCTTATATCTTTTTTCTTCTTTGATGAAAATTGTGCAAAATGTAATTTATCATCTGAACTCCTGCATAAATAAATATGCATATGAACTGCATAAACATGTAGCAGTATTACAAATGGCAAATTTGTGTTTGAAGTTGTATGCTTTATGCATCCCACTTATTGGTAACAAAAAATAAATTTCACTTAACTCTGTTATAGGAAAGACAATTATTTTTCTATTCCCACCATAGAAAATTATATTACAAAATCATTGTCATAGGAAAAGGCTATCAAAGAATATGCAATAAAAAAGTAGGAAGTAATATAGACATGCCTCAGACAGTTAATTAATAAAGATACTGTTACTTTTCTAGGCTTTAATATATTTGGATATTTGTCAGCTTTTTGACATTTTTAATTTGTTGTAATTTATTTTCACATTCTAATTAAATATTTATTTTATACGTAATTTTGTATTATTTTTCTTTATTTTTTTTTTAAAGATTTTATTTATTTAGACAAGGAAAGACACAGCGAGAGAGGGAACACAAGCAGGGGGAGTGGGAGAGGGAGAAGCAGGCTCTCCACTGAGCAGGGAGCCCGATGCGGGGCTCGATCCCAGGACCCTGGGATCATGACCTGAGCCGAAGGCAGACAATGACTGAGCCACCCAGGTGGCCCACTTTGTTGTTTTTTTTTAAGATTTTATTTATTCATTTGAGACACAGAGATAGAGAGAGCGAGCATGAGCAGGGGGAAAGGCAGAGGGAGAGGGAGAAGCAGGCTCCCCGCTGAGCCAGGAGTCCAATCTGGGGCTCTATCCCAGGACCCCAGGACCACGACCTGAGCCGAAGGCAGAAGCTTAACCATCTGAGCCACCCAGGTGCCCCTTTCTATTTAAAAAAAAAAAAAAAAGTAATCTCTACCCCCAATGTGGGGCTCAAAGGCATAACCCTGAGATCAAGAGTTGCATACTCTACCAACCGAGCCAGTCAGGTGCTCCATATTCTTTTTCTTCTCTTTTTTTCTTTTTATTTTCTTTTAAAGTTTTTTTTATGTATTTATTTGACAGAGACACAGCGAGAGAGGGAATACAAGCAGGGGGAATGGGAGAGGTAGAAGCAGGCCCCCCATGGAGCAAGGAGCCCGATGTGGGGCTTGATCCCAGGACTCTGGGATCATGACCGGAGGCGAAGGCAGACACCTAACGACTGAGCCACCCAGGCGCCCCATCCACATTCTTTTTCTTAAGGCAAACCCACCAAACTATAAGCTTTAAGCCCCACAAAACCTGGATCCACCCTAGCTGGAGGCCCGATGGAGAGGGACTCTGAGGAGACAAGGACTCTGTCCACCGGTGTTTTGTTTTGTTTTGTTAGGATTTTATTTATTTATTTGACAGAAAGAGAGAGAGAGAGAGCATAAGCAGGGGGAAGGGAAGGCAGAGGGAGAGGGAGAAGCAGGCTCCCCAGTGAGCAAGGAGCCTGATGGGATGCGGGGCTGGGTGCGGGGCTAGATCCCAGGGTCCTGGGATCATGACCTGAGCCGAAGGCAGACGCTTAGCCTACTGAGCCACCAGCCGTCCCAGTGGTGTTTTTAAATAGAAATACTGTGCTCTGTGTAACATAACCCTCTTCTTTCCTATTTCCCTGTATGAAAATTTTAGTAAAATGGCTATTTTTCACTTTAAAATTTAACACAAAACGGTGAGAGAGATTTGGATTAACAGCGGCAATGTGAGGAAAACTGTGGGGTTGGAGGGATGGGTTTGTGTGAGGCCACAGGTTCTTTGATAGCCCATTGTGTGACAAATGCAGGGAGGTGACGGTTGCCTGCTTTCTGCACTCCTCAGACTGAACCTGAATGCTTCTGCCCCAGACAGGGAGGCAGGTTGTCAAAGGGACGTTGACAAACTAAGGTGAACCCACAGGAGCTCACCCAGAATGGCGAAGAGTTTGGAGTCAGATCTTGGAAAAATCTTTAAAGAAAACTAGTTAAGGGGCACCTGGGTGGCTCAGTCGTTACGCGTCTGCCTTCAGCCCAGGTCATGATCCCAGGGCCCTGGGATCGAGCCCCACATCAGGCTCCTTGCTCAGCGGGGAGCCTGCTTCTCCCTCTCCCACTCTCCCTGCTTGTGTTCCCTCTCTCGCTGTATCTCTCTCTGTCAAATAAATAAATAAAATTTAAAAATTAAAAAAAAAAAAACAATTATGTTGCTGAGACTCCGGTATGGGGGAGCAGGCGGAGGTGAACACTGTTGTTAGAAGAGAGGTAGTGAGGGCAGTGCTAGGACCAATGGAAGAGTGAGAGGCAGATTGCCTTTTTTTTTAATGTAAAGAGTTTATATTAAATACCTCTATCAAATAACTTAACATTCACGTTGGAATGATATTCATCAAACGACTACAATGGCAGGATTTTAAGTGATTTTAATTTCTTCTCTGTACTTTTTTGTAAAAGTGTATGCCATTTCTGGTAAACAATAGTCATTAGTCTTTTTTTTTTTTTTTTATCTCTATCAGATATATCTGGCTTTCAAAGCCCCAGTTCAGCTACTGAACTACCTCTACTCTTGCTTATTTTCTCAACTACCACACAAGCAGATTTAGTTCATCCTGAGCTTCATAATTTATGTAAAAACTCAGGTCCAGGGTGCCTGGGTGGCTCAGGCGGTTAAGCATCTGCGTTTGGCTCAGGTCATGATCCTAGGATCCTGGGATGGAGCCCCTCGTGGGGCTCCCTGATTAGCGGGGAGCCTGCTTCTCCCTCTCCCTCTGAGGCTCCCCCTGCTTGTGCTCTCTCACTCTCAAATAAATACAATCTTAAGAAAAAAGAAACTTGGCTCCAAGCTTATCAAAACAAAGGACTCCCCAACCTAGCAAGATGCTCCTTCCTTGATGGCAGTTGAAAGGACAAGCCCCCTTGTCCATTAAAAAAAAAAAAAAAATTCCTTCAAAAGAAATTCTGACAATTAGAGTATCTTCATCTTCTTATACAGTTGTTCTAATTACAGTTATTCAAAAATAGAATGGTCTCAGTTCCAAGTCCCTGAAAGTTTTCCAATAGAACACAAAAGAAAAGCCAGATATTTTAAGAAGGATGCTGGCCCAGGGTAGGCAGTTGGGACTCTATAACCTCTACTTTTTTTCTGACTCTCACATTTTTAGATCTCATTTGTACCTCTCATTGAGGGGTCTAATTATGTGCTGCATTTCACTTCCAAACATTCTCTGGACATCAAGAACCTCTTATATCTAACACTATGGTTTGCATAATGTAGACTCTTCATAACACTAGCAAAACACTTAACAAATTTCTATCACCTGCCAGTCAGCCTTCTAAGCATGTAATGGGAGGAATTAAGTCATGTAATCCTCAATGCAGACCCATGAGATAGGGCTTATTATGATCATTCCTGTGTTGAAAATTTGCCTGATGGATCATGAGGGACAGAGCTGGGATTCGAATCCAGGCAGGCTGTCTCCAGAGTTAGCCTCTTAACCAACCTGACGCCGCCTCTCACTTGACAGAGGTTTGAAATTGCTCCGGTTCTGAATACTGAGATCTATGTGGTATTTTGGCGTGGTTCTAGCCTGCTGGGAGTTTGGTGGGCTGACACAAGAAAGCTGACCTGATTATGGGACCTACCTACCAACAGCCAAGGTATGCCATATGCAATCCACATTTGAAAGCCAAAGGCAGAGGGGCGCCTAGGTGGCTCAGTCGTTAAGCGTCTGCCTTCAGCTCAGGTCATGGTCCCGGGGTCCTGGGATGGAGCCCCACATCGGGCTCCCTGCTCGGAGGGAGGCCTGCTTCTCCCCTCCCACTCCCCCTGCTTGTGTTCCCTCTCTCGCTGTGTGTCTGTCAGGTAAATAAATAAAATCTTTAAAAGAAAGAAGAAAGAAAAGAAAAGGAAAGAAAGGAAGAAAGAAAGAAGAAAGGAAAGAGAAGGAAGGAAGAAAGCAAGCAAGCAAGCCAAAGGCAGAGAGTAGTAGTAGGATAGTTGCATCATGTCCAGAGGGGTACCACAGTGACTGACAGGTGCACACGACTGTGGAATCTTTGTTTGCTGTGGAAAGGTTCTTAAAGGGCAAGCAGCCCACCCATTCAACATTGGTGCCACGTGTGTGATGGGGAACTGGGTGGGTGGAGCTTCTTCCTATCCGGACCCCCTCACTGACCTTGGGTTAGCACTACCTGTCAAGTGGGTCCCTGACTCCCACCTCCTCTCTTCCTGTGGCCTCACCCACCTCTCAAGCATCCTGGCCTCTGCCTTGGGCAACACTAAATTCATCAGTATCTCAACCCTTCATCTTGGTGGTAAACACCTCGGCTGGAATCTTACTTTAGTTCCAATTCAATGAGATTAAATTTCCCCGGAAAGCATTAGGTGTTTTATTCTTACGGTTAATTAATTTTTTTATAGACTTACAACTCCCGCGATTTAATTACAAAATGACTTTCAGGCTGCAAAATTGGCCTCCGCTGCTAAATAGATTCCATAGATTTGTCCTGCAAAGGATAAATAGTTTAAAAATACATGATTATTACTAAAAGTATTGTTATGACCAGTAAATTACCCAAGGTCTCTGACGTAGAGAAAAGGGGGGGTGGCTAAGTGCCTTCTGCAAGCTCTGTTTTATCTTCCAGGCCCTGACCGCTTGGGCCGGGCCCCCCCTGCCCCACAGCCGGACCTCGGCTGGGCGCTCCTGCCCCCTTCCCGGCGGCGTCACGTGGCCGCTGAGCTCACCGTCAACCGCCAGGCTCAGCGGGATGCCAACGATGACTGCTGCCTTTATTGCGATCGTACTCCAGGGAAACCCTGCTGCTGCCCCGCACCCCTCCAGCCCCGCTCAGCAGGACAGCCCGGGAAACCGGCCTCCGTGGGCGGAGGCCCCCGCTCCCGCAGACCGCTGCCCTCGGCAACGGCTCTCCCAGGTCTTCCCGGCTCCAGAAGGAAGGCCCCTCGGCCCAGGGACAGCGCCCGAGCTGCAGCAGTCCCCGGCGGCCGGGGCCAGTCCTCACGCCCCCGCCGCCGCCCCCTCCCCTCGAGCGCCCCGTGCTGGAGCCAGGCTGCCCCGGAAGGATCTGACCGGCCGCTTCCTGCAATTGTCTCTCTGGACGCAGTCCGCGGGCGTCCAGCGCTCCAGTCTCCCGCCCGGAGCCCGGCCTCTCGGGCGTCCCCGCCCACCCGCTCAGTCCCCGGCCGCTCTCCTTCGCCGCCCTGTCCGCAGCCGGCCGCGGGGGAGCGGGCGTGCGTGGTCAGCGGGGCAGCCGCCGGGCCGGGGCGGAGGCGGAGCGGGGTAGCTGCGCTCTCCCTGCCCGCGAGTCAAATCCGAGCGGCCGCCAGGGGTGGGCGGGGAGCCCCGCACAGCAAGAGGAGTCCCCGCACCGGAGGGAGGCCGGCTTGCCCTTTCTCCAGCTCAGACCACCGCGGCCCTGAACGCAGCCCGCCCCACCTCCTGGTCCCACGGGGCGTGCCCTCCAGGAAGAGGCGCAGGGAGGCCGGAGGAGGGGCCTGTCTGCACTTGATGGATGGCACTGAAGAAATGTCTGGCACTTTCTTTCCCCGTGGGGGAGGTGAGGCTGCAGCCACCTCTCCCCCGCATTCATTCGCATTCCTGCCCGCCTGCTCAGGAAGGGCTTGGGGTGGGGGCTGGAGCAGGGCCAGCTGAGAGTCATTTTGCAAACTCTCACGTTTGTCTACACTGGCATGGGTAGTGTAGACAAATCTCAACCAAGGTAAGAGAGGATCCATCCTTCTTTCCTGGCTCCCAGACCTCCCCAACACTGGGCAGTATAGCAGTTCTTAAACTGGTGTGGTCCACAGACCCTGGGAGTCCCCAAGACCCTTTCAGGGGATGGATGAGGTCAAGAGACTTTGTATAAACATACTAATACATGATTTACCTTCATGACTTGACAGGTACATTGATGGTAGGAAAGTAATGGGGGCAAACTGCTGGTGTCTTAGCATAAACCAAGGCAGTGGCACTGAATGAGTCATTGTATTCTTCATTACCACACATCGGCAGTAAAAAAAAAAATTAAAATTAAAAAGCCAGGTTTTGTAAGAAAACTTGATAAAGCAGCAAAAAAATATTAACATGCGATTAGTTTATTATAGTTATTTAAATGAGTTAATAAGGCCTTGTTTTAATTTCTAATATAGTATACATGAATAGATTTAACCCACATAAACAAAAACTCTTTGAGGCCCTCAATAATTCTGAAGGGTGTAAACAGGTCCTTAGACCAGAAGTGTCAGCACTGCTGGGGGAAGTCACAGGCTGTCAGGTAGCTGAAAGGGGGCCGGGGCCTTTTGCAGATACTGCATTCCCAGCTTGAGAAGCATGTCTTACTTGGAGTAGAGGGTGGGGAACATGGCTGTGTTTTCTGGGAACCCGCTCTCCTTCCAGAGACAGTCACTAGAATAAAGATGTTAATGGCCTCTGCTCACCAGAGAAACAAGACATACAGGCTCACAGCCCCTCCAAGCTGCCCCTCTCCCCTGCGCACTGTACCCAGTGTTGAGGGCGGAGGGGGACACAGGTGTGTTTGTGGCCTAGATGTGGACTCCCCTCATCCCCCGGATTCTCTTATAGTCCCTTTTCCTATTGCCTCTAAGGTGGCTCTTCCCCTCCCCAAATTAGTCACAGTTTAGCAAGGTTGAGGGAGTGGGGGGAGAGGATCAGGAGTCCACACCCTAGCCTGGCTTGCGTAGGATGGAGAGTGGGTACACTTGTCTATGTGTGTATGTGCCACTGGGCATGACTGTGTGCTTTGGTCCAGTTCCATGAACTCTCAAGTTCTCCCCAACACCAGTCCTCCTTCAGAGGTCATATCTGGTGTCTCCATTGGGGTTAGCACATTTGAGTTGTTCAAACTACTTCTCCGCTCCTTTGGCAATGGCAGGGCGGCTGTGGGTGAGGCCGAGGTCTGGCACCTCTCTGTTACCTCTGGCACGGGGAAGGGAGGTGTGGAAGGCCAGGAGGGAAGGCAGGTCAACCTCGAGTGCTACTCCCCCGCTCCCCGAGGAGCCAGTAGGTCCGAACTTTGCCTTTGCCCTGGAGGGAAAAAGAAGAGGCAATTGGGGTGGGGAGTAGCACACCTACCCACTTTCCCAAATGAGAGGAGAGGCTTAGGAATGGGAGTGGGGTTGGCTGCTTGAGAAGGGGCCTGGGGGAGCCCCTGGGGCCCCAAGGATGGTGAGGGCAGGGGCTTTCTTCTCTACCTTCATTTCTACATCTCCTCGAAGCTCCAGCTCGAAACCACCAAACTCTTCCAGGACAGCCTTGGTCTCAGAAGACAAGTGGATCTTCAGGGCTGGGAAGGATAAGGCAGAAGAAGGGAAGGTGGGGGATGCAGAAATAGGAGCAGGGGAGATTAGGAACTGCAGGGGTAGAAAAATGCTTTCCTTCCTTTCATTTGGCCTAGAAAGCCTCTTAATTCAGAGTCCCACCCCTCCATGTGGAGTCTGTCCATACCGGCCTCTCCCTTAGAATTCTAGAACTGTATTGTCCAACATGGTAGCCACTAGTCACCTGTGGCTATTTAAATTTAAATTAATTAAAACTAGGGGTGCCTGGGTGGCTTAGTTAGCTAACTGTCCGACTCTTGATTTCAGCTCAGGCCATGATCTCTGGGTCGTGAGTTCAAGCCCCACAATGGGCTCCACACTGGGCATGGAGCCTAATTAAAAAATAATAACAATTGGGGCGGCTGGGTGGCTCAGTCAGTTAAGTAACTGCCTTCGGCTCAGGTCATGATCTTAGGGTCCTGGGATCGAGTCCCGCATCGGGCTCCCCGCTCACTGGGGAGTCTGCTTCTCCCTCTCCCTCTGCCTCTCCTCCTGCTGGTATTCTCCCCTCCCCGCCTTGTGCTCACTTTCCCTCTCTCTCTCAAACAAATAAAATCTTTAAAAAAATAATTAAAACTAAATACAGTTAAAAAATTCAGTGCCTCAGTTGTACTGACCACATTTTTTTTTATTATTTATTTATTTGAGAGAGAGAGAGCAAGAACGAGCGCACGAGCATGGGGAGGGCAGAGAGAATCTCCAACAGACCCCCATCTGAGCATGGAGCCTGACTCGGGTCTTGGATCCTAGGACCCTGAGATCATGACCTGAGCTAAAACCAAGAGTCAGACATTCAGCCAACTAAGCCGCCCAGGCGCCCTGCACCACCACATTTCAAGTGACCAATATTCTCCTGTGACAGAGGCTACTGCAATGGACAGCACAGATTATGGAGTATCTTCCTCATTGCAGAAAATTCCATTGGATAGCATTCTAGAATGTCACCAGGCTTCAGACAGACAGTGCAGGATGGTGGTTAGGGGCTCCGACTTTAGATCTGCTCTGTCTAGTGAATCCAGTTCAGACACTTGTTTGGGGAAGTAGTCTAAACTCTGTGCCTCATTTTCCTAGTCTGTAAAATGCTGATAGTGACAGTTTCCACCCAAGGCCTTGTTATGAGAGTTAAATTTAATGCTCATCAAGTATTTAAATAGAGTCTGGTGCACAGGAAGCACTCTGTAAGTGGTTCTTGTGACTCTTGTTTAACTCAATAGTCATTTTCAGGCTGAGGGAACTGAGGCCTAGGGGAGGAGATGCGCCCCAACCGCGAGGTCAGATCTAGGCTCTGACTCCTGACCTGGTATTCCCCATACTTCTCTCGAACTTGCCCCTGCCACTCCTGGGGTCTGTATCATAGTGGCCTTGTTTTGTTGCTGAACCATTTCTGAGAAGATGCTCCTTGAAGACTGGACCTCAGCGAGGGGCTTTCTCCTACTCTGACTGCTGGAAACACAGTGCCCAGGGAGTATCTGCTGAACCAGAGCCCCTCTGGGCTCCCAAGTAGCCCTTCTCCTGCCATGAGGCTTGGATGGGGTCTGCATAAATCGCCCCCAGTGGGTCTGGGTCATCTTAGTACCCTAAGGCCTAGCACTTAGTAGTCACTCAATGCATGTTTACTGAATTGAATCGCATTGAATATAGCAGGAGGGTAGAAGATCAGCAGGAAGCAAGACTAGGGAACAGGGAGGAGTAAGCATTGACGAAATACCTACTATGTGCAGGGGTTGTGCGAGCTTTTCTACAACCCTGAGACAGGTATCGTTTTATAGATAAACAGCTGAAGCTCAGGAAAGTTGAGTGACAATTATGTCCTGGTCACGTTATATGGCTTTCACACATAACTCTTCTAAGGTCCGTATCTTATTCTCATCTTACAGATGAGGAAAACGGAGGCTTGAGGCCAATTGACACACAGCTGTGTGGGCTGTGGGTCTAGATTCACACCTAAATGGGCTGCCTGAAGCCCTCTACCACATGTAAGAGGGAGCAGAGGGGCCCGAAGGATAGGCTTCCCTTGGGGAACTGTTGAACATTGGCCTGGAAAGACTTTCAACCGTTTGGAGGAGGGGGCCCGGATCTCTGACTGGATTGGAGATGATGTGCCCACGCTGACGTGGAGCCTGGGAGGAGAAAGGGCTGGGTGCCAATACACTGGGAGGGGTGCCTGCCTGAGGGGCTTTCCTCGCTCCAGCTGCACCGCCCTCTCCAGCCGGTCCGGGCAGCCACCTTACCTTCTCCATTAGACTCCATTCTGGAAGCGGTGTTGACTGTGTCTCCGAAGAGACAGTAACGGGGCATCTTCAGCCCTACCACACCGGCACACACGGGTCCTGCAGGGAGTGGAGGCCCATCAGTGCCAGGGTGGCAGAGGTGTTAAGAATGGCAGGTGGGAGGAATGGATGGGGACTGCTGGGCAGGACTCCTGGAGAGTCAAGAGGTGGGAGCCGAGGCCCCTGGGAATCCAGGTGTGCATGTGTGTGATGGGTGGTGGAGGGGAGCTGGGCCTGGGGATACGTCTCTAGCCCTTGGGAACAGCCAGGCCCGGGGACAGTCCAGCCTTGGGGGCTCCCTCACCTGTGTGGATGCCGATTCGCAGGCGCAGCTCCTCCTGGGGCCGATGGCGGATGCGGAAGGAGCGCACTGCGTCCAGCAGCGCCAGGGCCATGCGGGCCACCTCCCGGGCATGCAGCAGCCCGTTCCGCACGGGGAGCCCGGACACCACCATGTAGGCGTCACCAATGGTCTCCACCTGTGGGGCCCGCCAGAGGACGCAGGGTATGAGCCCTGGGAGTGTCTCTTCCCTGTGCTGCCCCCACACTCTGTGCACCGTCTTTGGTCCAGCGCCCCATCCCCTGCGTCCCTGCCCTGCCTGTTCCTGGGGCTCCAGGTAACAGTCTCTGCCCATGTCTCATGGTCTCCTCTCTCAACACTCTGCGCTTCCCCTTCTCTGACCCGCGCATCACCACCTGTCCACGTCCGTCCCCACGCCCACCCTCACCTTGTACACATCGAAGTTGTCTATGACGGCATCAAAGCAAGTGTACAGATCATTGAGCAGGGTCACCACCTGGAAGGGACGAGAAGCCAAGGGTGGGAGGCAGGAAGGGCCCCACCTGGGATCGAGTGGGAACAGGGACCCGCAGGCAGGCCCGATAGGGTGGAGATGCAGGCCAAGCACACCGGCCTGGCTTCACCTGGACTCACCTGCATGGGGGTGCTCTCTGCTGACAAGGCTGTGAAGCCCACGATGTCACTGAAGTAGATAGTGACACTGTCGAAGGCTTCAGCCTGGACCGTCTCCCCACGCTTCAGCTGCTCGGCCACTGAGCTGTGGGGTCAGGGACAGGTGCAGGATCAGAGCATGAGGTGGGGCCAGGAGGGGGTGGCCGGGCGACACCAGACACGGGCACTCACTGAGGCAGAATCTGGTAGAGCAGGGCCTCGGCTTTGCGTCTCTCCTCCAGGTAGGCCTGGGTCCGCTCCTCTACCAACCCCTCCAGATTGTTGGCATACTGCTCCATGCGGGACAGCAGGTTGTCCAGGATGTTGCTGCTACTCTCCCTGAGGACCGGGGGTGGGGGGTGGGGGTGGCGGTGGGCAGGGGTCAGTGAGAGCGGGGTAGCCGGCAGTACCTGGAAGTGCCCACCCTGGCACTCACCCTTCCCAGGCTTCATGTGAGCCCATCCCCTAACTACAGTGGGGTCCCTGGAGAGGGTTGGGGTTGGGGAGCATGGCAGGATGGCTGGGTGTGGCAGGGGAAAGCGTAGGAGGAAAGTTCCATTCATCTCTGAGACCCCAGAGTCAGGCCCCAAGCTGGAGAGATATTGGCTACTTTGTTCATCTTTGTTGTTGAACACAAGCAAGTTAGAAGGAGGTAGAGGAGGTGGAGATGGACAGGGGTCAAGCGAGGACGGAGTGTGGGCACACGGGCAGGCAAAGGGGTGTGTGGAGGGGTGGTTGGGGCAAACTGCGGCAGGGACGTCCAAGGGCTGGGGTGAGAGCCCCTGTGGAGGGTTGGGAGGCAGGGAGCTCCACTGGTTCTGCACCACTTCAGAGGAGGGGCTGGTGGGGGGGCAATGCTGGTGGGGGGAGGGGTCTGAGAGGTGGGGGAACGATGGGACAGCTGGGTTATGCAGCACTCACAAAAGCGGGCTGTGAGGCTGTGGTGGGCTGGAGCGGGCTCTCTGCCACTGCCAGGAGAAGACTTAAGTGTGGGGCACAGGGTGGCTGTGGGGGGTGGGGGGCTGGGAGGTACATCCGCCACCTGTTGAACTTGCGCAGCATCAGGCGAATCTGCTGGAAGGGCGGCCGCTCCTGCGGCTCCTCGGCCCAGCACCGCTGCATCAGCTGCCCCAGCTCCTCCAGGTGGCTCTGCAGGGCCAGGGAGGGCCGGAAGGGGGGCTGTGCCCCCCGAGTCACACGCTCCACGATCTCTGTGTGGGGGAAGAGGGGCTGAGGGGAGGGGCCCGCCAAGGGCCAGGGAGAGATGGTGGGGAGGTCCAGGGCCAGGCTGGTGTGGTTGAGCCACGTGCCAAGGGGCAGGTGTGGTGGTGTTTCCAGGGCTCCCTCACCCTGGGGCTGGGTGTAGTTGCAATTGTGGCAGGGCTAGGGGACAACATGGTTCTCTCACCTTTGGGGCTGAGGTCCAAACCTTCCACGTGGAAGACACCGCGCCTTAGGGCAATCTCCTGAAGGATGATCCCAAAGCTGTACACGTCACCTGCCTGGGAGCCCCGGGCAGGGGGTGAGGCCATTCGCAGGAGCTCAGGGGCTGTCCACAGCTTTTCTGCAGGTCAGAGGTCAGGAGTCATGGGGCGAAGGGCCCTAAAATTAAGGGGTGGGGGGAAACAAGGTCCTAGAAGATGTGGCTGGAGAGATCTGGAGCCACCAAACCGAGTGCTACGGAAGAAGCCTCGAGACCACTGTGTCAGGCTCCCCTTTCCACTGGAGAATGAACTGAACCAGGAATCAGGAAAGCCGTGCCAAGCCCTTGAGAAGCCAAGCATCAGTCCCTCTGCGGGGCTGTGCTAGGGAGGAGGGGCGTCTTAGGAGTCAGAGTTAGGGCTCACTGGCATAGAGTGTGTGGCCTTGCTCTGGTTCCGGGTCCCTGAAGCTTTCCAGGCCAAAGTCGGTGATCTTGAGCACAAAGCGCCCGTCTACTACGCAGTTGGATGATTTGAGGTTGCCATGGGAGCAAATGGCCCCGTTGTGTAGGAACAGCATACCCTGGGAAATTTGGGGAGGCAGAGGTCTTGGTTTCAGTGGGACCTACAATCAGGGCTGGGGAGAAGCATGCCTGGCCCCTCCCCCACATATCCCACCTTGACAATGTCATTGGTGAGAGAGTACCGGAACATCCAGTCTAAGGTGATGCTCTCATTCTCCAGAATGTCCTGCTGGGCAATGAGAGTCAGGCATGTACACTAGGGACTCCAGGGGGGTTGCAGAGGCCTACTGACATAAACCGGCATGACAGGACAAAGCCTTGGATTTACTCTAGTGCATTTGCCCCCCTCCCCCATTCTATAGATGGGGCAAATAAAGGTCAGAATGAGGGAGAAGCTTGCCTGGGGTCATATGGCCAGTGGGGGACAGAAGCAGGACTAGACCCAGATCTCCCAAGACCCCTTGTCCCCTCACCTGCAAGCTCCCACGGGGACAGTACTCTGTGAGGATACAGATGTTGGGGGGGTCAGTGCAGGCACCTACAAACCTGGTCAGGTGTTCATTCTGTACATCCCGCATCTGTAGGTGGGGGCCAGTATCAGGAACCTGACAGAGACCTCACTCCTCACCAAGTGCCCCCCCCAGGGACCCCTGTCTTCTTAATGCCCTATTCACTCTGCAGACGGTCTAAGACCCTGATGATTCCCACCCGTGTTCTAAAGAACCCTCCCCCAGAATCTGCTCCCTGCTCACTCTGCCTCCTAATCCCTCCATCCCCCAGGGGCATCCAATACAGCCCCTCCAGGACTCCCCCCACCCCCAGGATACCTCCACTAGTCTCTTCTCCCATTTAGGACCTTCTCTCCCACATACAATATGCGAGGGTCCATCCCTTCCCTGGGATACCCTGTAGTCCTCCCATAACCTTCCCATGTCCCTGGGACTCTCCCCCAGGCTACTGCCTCACTCCCCCACATTACATGCTTCAGTTCAAACAGGACTTTTCGTGTCAGCTCAATGCGCTTACGATTCACACGTTTCACAGCCACAAGGTTGCCCTGAGCAAGGAATGGAGGATGTCACTGAGATGGCCCAGTGGTGGGGACTCCAATTGCTCCTGCAGGCAACTCCAGGACCGCCCTGTGCCCCGCACCCCACCCCAGAGCCCTGCCCAGCTCCAAGGATGGCAGTCTTTCCCCGGCGCACCTTATAATATGCTGTCTTGGCAAACACTTGGAACTGGCCCTCTGTGGTTAGCAGGGAGCCATAATTGGAGCCTCTCTGGAGGGATGGAGAGCAGGAGGGGTGGTCAGCCCACTCTGTCCCGGTGGCCGGAGCTCTGGCCCGCCTTATCTCTGTCGTCCTGCTTCTCATTCCACATCATAAAATCCTTTTCTTTTTTTTAAACATTTAAATATTTTTATTTCAAAGATTTTATTTATTTATTTCACAGAGAGAGTGAAAGAGCACAAGCAGGGGGAGCAGGAGAAGGAGGGGGAGAAGGAGGCTCCCTGCTCAGCAGGGAGCCCGACGCGGGGCTCGATCCCAGGACCCCGGGATCATGACCTGAGCCCAAGGCAGACACTTAACGAACTGAGCCACCCAGGTGCCCCTATTTATTTCTTTTTTAAATGTATTTCCACATATACTGTTTCTGAACTTTGAAAGCCGCCTGTGAAGGAGGCTCTGTGGGCATAATCTACCTGAGGTAGTCCCAGAGGGGCAATGGGACTCACCCCAGGTCACACAGCAAGTGAAGGCAGAGTGGGAACCAGAACCTTGCCCTCTACCCTAGTAACCAGGCACTGGCCCCGACCCCACACCCAGCTGTCCCCCACTCTTCCCCTTACAAGTGTTCTTACCCCACTCAGGGTCAGCCGGCTGCCTGCACTCCGGAGGTGCCTCTCAAGGCTACTGGGCTGCACGTCCTCCCAGCGCACCCGCCACAGTTCTGAGGCCAGTTCCTTCTCCAGCTGCATCTTCCTGGGGCATGAAACCTCCATCTGAACCCGTGTCTGAACCCCTGACCCCGGGCTGGGCAGCTTAGCAGCCCCTCCTCTGAACCCTGGGACCACCGCAGGTGCCGACAGGTGGACGGGGGAGTCAGGCGGTGTGGGTGAAGTCCTGCCTGCCTCACGGGGACCTTGGGCAGTCACTTCATGTCTCTGAGCCTCATGTCCTCATGTCCCAGTGTCCTGATTTGGGGACTGGCGACCTCGACATTTATTTCAAAGCATTGTTGTAAGAAGGAAAAGAAACAGTGCGTGGCAGTGCCTGGCGCATAGTCTAGGCTCAACCAGCACTGATCTTCTCCTTCCCCTCCTTGCATCCCTCTGATGTTAATGTCTGACTTTCATTTCGGCCTCCCACTGGAAGGCGGGAGTGGGGCTCTCTTACCTCCCTCCTCCACTCTGGGCTCAGCACCCAGTATAAAGCAGTGTTCATCACCCCTAGTCAACTGACTGGGCCCAGGGCCACAGGGTTTGAACCATCATTCCCCATCAGGTCTGCTCGAGTCGGAAGGGAGGAGACACCAGCCCCTAGGCCAGAACCCACATGCCTGTGACGCCCAACTGCTCTGCTCAACTGCTCTGCTCTTCTCAGGGCTCCCAGACCCTTCCTGGCCCTCCTTCTCTCCTCCCTGTGTCCTAAGGCTTTTTAGTCTCCCTCCTTCCCCATCTCCTGCAGCTTTCCTCCACTGTCCCTCCACCCGTCCCACTTCCCTCCAGGTCCCTGCTGCTTCCTTTGCTAGTTCTCCAGGCCTCCCAGCCTCACTCCCCACCCTCATTCCAAGACTCACCTGCATATGAAGAAGGAGGCAGTCAGAATGCTGAGCAGGGAGAGGCTCCCCACCAAAGCCAGCACTTCCAGGGAAGAAAAGTGATCTGCACAAGAGTCCAAGTTCCAGCAAGAGAGATTTGGTTAGACAGCAGGAGGAGGAAACTTCTCATAGTTAATCAGTGAACTAGGAAGATGGATGAAGGGAGGAAAAAGGCAGGAGGAGTCTCTCCAGAAAACCCTCAGTGTGGGAGAGGAGCACCTAGTAGACTCCTGAGGTGGGGAAAAGAGAGAATGTCTCCAGAATGGAGGCCTGGAAGGCGAGAGGCAGTCACCTTGGTTGCAAGCTGGGTCCTCGTTGTCAAAGCCGCATTTGGGGATGTCAGGAGGTGGGTACCCCAGGGGCCAGTTCAGTTTGCACCCTGGCATGGCCACCAGCTCCTGGGAAGTGCCATTGTAGTTCAGAACAACCTATGGGAGGGCAGGAGTGGTGGGCGGGAAAGGCCTGGGTGACGCCTCCTGTCCGGGAGCAGGGCTGCCTCCCACCCACCCCATGTCTGCTCCCAGGGCCTGTATCTGGGCTGCTGTCAACAATTTAGCAAGCCCCTGCTGTGACCAGATGCAGAGGGCCCTCATATGCATGCCATTAGAGTGGAAAAACTTGGCTTTATAAAGAGAACTCCATGTAGAACCCCAACCTGACATTCAGGGAGTTTATAATCTTGGACTGAAGCACATACAAAACAGGAAAAGACAATGTTCTCAGTCCACATTCCCAGGCCCAATCCATGTATCTCTTCTCCAGGAAGTCTTCCCCTAATGATCTGCTCCTTAGTGCTTGTGGCCCCAATTCCTTCCTGTTCCCGACTGAACTTAAAGAGCTGCACGGCCCCCAAGTTAGCCTGTCTCTGCCGAGAGAGGGTCCTGCCTATCTTAGGAGACACGGGACTTCCTGAGGGTAGGGCTGTGCTCTCTTCTCAGACATGGGGTTCCTCAAGGGTCCCCGTCATTCTGGTTGCTCCCCCAGACCAGAGCTGGGTCTCTTTTATCCCTGGATTCTCTTATCCCTCTCCAAAGGTGACCAAGCATGGTAGGGGTGACTACAGAGCAGAGATGCCCTGGCAGGGCTGTGGGGGAAGGCCGAAGGACAAGATGTCATTGACAGTTGGCACTGTCTCCTGGGGGCACAACCTTACCCTGAAAGTGCCAGTCTCAGGATGCATATCCCAGAGGGAGAAGTCAGTCTCCCGATCTCCATTGCTGTCCATTTTCAGGTATCCTGTCACACCTGGGGCATGGAGGAAGATGGCTATATTTTGAGAAAGTGGAAGTTCAGCACTTCCCCCTACCTTATCTCTATCCCCATCTTATCTCCATCCCTTGATCTTCTTTGCCTTGCCCTCCAAACATATCTAATAGTAACAAAGTATTAATAACATATATAATAACAAAAGGGACATACATTTCAGCAGTAGGAATGATTGAAGCTGGGGACTTAGGAAGACTTTTTTTTTAAGATTTTATTTATTTATTTGAGAGAGAGAAAGTGAGACAGAGCATGAGCAGAGCGGGGAGGGGCAGAGGAAGAGGGAGAAGCAGACTCCCCACTGAGCAGGGAGCCTTAGGCAGCCCCTGGGATCATGACCTGGTAACTGACTGAGCCACCCAGGCGCCCCACTTAGGAGGACTTCTTGAGGGAGCTAGGGAAATGGGGAAGGAGGCCCTAGGGAAGCTGGGGAGCTTCCCTATATAAGAGAGGAAAGGACAGGCATGGGTGAGTGACCCCCTCAGCGGCTAGCCAGAGGCTTCTCATGGCCTCCTGCTTGGGGCACCCCATGGTAGCCTATCTCTGTCACCTCCAGCCCTGACCTTGGAAGCTTCGGTTCCACATCCGCTGAGTGATGGCCTCCCCATCCGTGACAGTTCCCCCACGTGCCAGAGTCTCTGTCACTGCTTGTACATAGAGCAGGAGCCCATCGTGGAAGGATGCTGGGATGGTGTTCACCTGCAGGAGTGAGCAGAGCTTGGCTGGGGTGGGATATATGAGGGGTGGTGAGTGGGGCATTGTGGAGGAGGAAATGGAGGGCACCGGAGCTTGGAGGAGGGTGGGAGAAAACACCCCCACAGGACAGAGATTTTTCTACTTATAAGATGCCTCCACAAATACCTCTGCTTCTGAATCCTGCCAGGCAGATAGGGCAGGACACGTCGTCCTCATTTTACTGATGAGGACTTGAGTTTCAGAGGCTGAACAACTTGTCAATGTCCCCCTTGGTCATCAGAAGGGGAAGCATGGGAGGCCTGGGCATCCAGAGATGGCTAAGATGACAGGCTGGCCACCGGCAGAGGCCATGGAGTGGGGTGGGGGTGGGGGCTGGATGTCCATTCTGGAAGGTCCCAGGACCCACCCTACCAGGCCATCCTCCATGGTGAAGTTGAACTGCTCATGGGCCAAGTGTTTTAGCTGCTGCAGGAATTCCAAGTACTCAGGATTATCCGGCTCTTTATATGTAATGATTTTGGCAGCCTGAGGAAGGGGTCAGTGGAGAGGGGAGAGCTGGGAGCTGATCCAGTCCTCCCAGTACCCTGGGGCCCACCTCCCCCAGTGCATCTCTGCCGAGCTCAAGGTCAAAGTGGATGGGCTCTATGTCATGTATCAGGTGCTGCCTGCTCCAAAGCAGGGGACCCAGTGGGATGACTTCTCAAGTTCTATTAGTCTGTGGTATTGGAATACCCTCCCACCTCAAGCCCATTCGCTCATCTTTTTGGCCTCCTAGCTCTGAAGTCTCCTAGTCCTCTATACACACCTCACCCCTCCTTCCCATCCTCACCTGCTTCCCTGAGCATCAAAAGCCTCTTTTTTGGAATCCATTCAGACCCTGAGGAACCGAGTGCCCAGAAACTAGGTGCCACCAGCTCAGAGTCCCACAGCCTGGGCTTATAGCCTAGACACTTACCTGAAAGGCCTGGTGGGCACTAATATCCTGCCCATCTCCTCTCTCCCAGGGCCTGTGGGGAGCAAGGCCATGTGCACCTTGCAGGCTTTGTCCAAAGAGGTCCAGGTGGAAGAACACATAGTCCTCCCCACTTAGACCAGCTTCCATGGCCAAAAGCATCAGAGTTCTGAAGGCATCTGGGGAGCTGCATATGTAGATAACTGGGGAGGAAGAGGGGATGGTCAGAAAGAGAGAGAAGCCTAGCTCTTGGCGGAGTGGGAAGGAAGTTCCCAGACTCTACCCTGATCTAGGCCGCGGCCCAAGAAAGGTGGAGAGGGCTGGGAGGAGTCGGTGGGCCGGGGTGGTGGAAGGAGCAGGGACCCGGAGAGCAGGGGAAGCGGCGCCAAAGGTGGGGAAGGTGGGGTCAGCCTCGGAGGGAGAGGAGGGGGCGGGCCAGCTGGAGAAGGGACTGGAAGGGGAGAGGGAGTGTGGAGGAGAAGATGGAGGGGGAGAGGCTGCTGGGAGGCGACCGAAAATGGAGGAGAAAAGAAGGGCTGGGCATTACGCCGGGGGCCTACTAAGTGTCAGGTGACGGCAGGCATTTTCTGCCGGAGGGAGCGGTGGGACGCAGGTGGGGGAGTCCGGGAGCGCGGGACCGTGGAGACAGCGGGCAGAGGGAGGCAGGGGGCCGAGGCTGGCTGGGGAATGGGGAGCGCGGGACCGTGGACACAGCCGGCAGAGGGAGGCAGGGAAATGGAGCCTTGGGCCGAGGCTGGCTGGGGAATGGGGAGCCGCGCGCGCCGCGGGAAGACCGGCCCGGGCGCCCCCTCACCTCGGCCTTTGCGCCTCACGGTCCGCAGCAGCAGGGCGTAGTGGTCGAGGTCGCCCTCGGCGAACTCCAGGTGGTCCACCGTGATGTTGAGGCGGTCCCGCACGCGCATGTACAGCCCCTCCACCACGAAGAAGCAGGGCTGGTCGTCGCCGGGCCGGTAGGCGTAGAGCACCAGCGCCTGGCGCTCCCAGCCCAGCCGTCGGTGCAGCGCCGCCACCAAGTCGCCCAGCTTGGCGTGGCTGGGCCCGGCGCGGGTGGTCAGCGCGTACTCGTCCTTGGCGCCGAAGCCCAGCGCCGGGGCGCCGGCGGTCAGCAGCGGCACCCGCCAGTGCGCCGTGAAGCGCCCCACCGGGGCGGCGGCGTACACGCAGCCGGGGCCGAGGAACACGGCGGGGCTGTGCTCCCACTTGAGGTCCACCGCGGCCAGGGGCGCGGCGGTGTCGGAGCAGACGCCCAGCGCGTTCTCGCTGCTGCCCAGCACCGTGCGCACCGTCCAGCCCGGCAGCAAGTCGGGCCGCGCTCTCACCCCGGCCAGGGCCAGCTCCACGGCCGGCCCCACGCGCGCCCACGACCACGGGTACGAGGTGTTGGCCAGCGGCAGCACCACGGCCACGGTCAGGTTGCCCGCGTGGCCGCCTGGGAGCAGCGGCAGCAGGAGCAGGAGCGGGAGGGCGCCCGCGGGGCGGCCGGGGCGCAGCACGGCTTCAGCCGGCCGCTCGGCGGGCGAGCGCTCGCACCCTGGCCTCTGCGGCCCCCTCCGCGGCCCGGTCGCGGGCATCGGGCGCGCCCACCCCAGGGCACGCTGCCCCCTCCAGCTGCGTCGCTCGGTGTCGGCCGCGCGAGGGGCGCGTGGCGGGCGCCGCGGGGCAGGTGGGCGCTGGCAGCGGGGCGCGGGGGCTCGGGGGACGAGCGTGGGCGACAGCGCGAGGGTGCGTGTGTTAGGAGCAAGCATTCGGGGGAGAAGGGTGGGAGAGGGCGCGAGGGAGGGAAGGGGAGTGGAGCGTTTGTGTGCGCGCGTGAGCGGCTGCCCCGGGAGGGTGTCAGCGGGGGCGTCCGGCCGGCCCAAGTCCCCGGCCGTCCGGGGGGGACAGGGGAGGTCCTGAGCCCAGCTCCGAGTCCTTCCTCCCGCCGCTTCCCCTCCCAGACGCGGCGACTGGAGAGCCAACCCGGGATCTTTAACTCCTTCGTCCCCGCCCCGAAGTTGCGGACGTGCCCGCGCCCCGAGCCCGCGCGCTTTCCCCTGAGACCCTCCACGCCGTCCTCCTCCGAGAGCGGCGCCCTCAGAAGGGGCTTCCTCGCTGGGGTCGGAAGCAGGACCGAGGGGAGACTCGTGTGGGGGCCGCGGGGGCCCATTTGCGCCCCACCTCGTCCCTCCCCCTACCTGGTTCCGTTTGGGGAAGAGGGCTGTGCTGGTTTGGGATCTTGGCAAGAAAAGGTGTGAGTGTACGGAAGTGTGTGTGTCTGGGGTGGACGGGAGGGTGGCGGGTTTCTGGAAGGGCGTTAAAGTAGGTGAGCCCAGGGTGCCCGTGACTCAGTACATCCAGGACCGCCCCCGCCCCCCCAGCTTCCAGATAGAGCAGATTGACGGAGAGCACGGACCCAGGGGAAGGGCGGAGTTAACCCTTTAGTTCCCAAATGGTTATAGGAAGGGGGAGAAGAACGTGCGGTGGCTGGAGTGGGGAGGAGGAGAGTGGTGACCTCGGGGCCGCTCCCGGAAGGCGAGTGTGAGTTTGTTTGAGGGGGATTGTTAAAATGGGATTTGCGGTGACGGTGGGAGGCGGTGTTGGAAATGACCGGTGGAGGCGTCCCCTGGGGAGAGGGTTGGGGGTCCCCCCGCTGTGGCATCAGTCTGCCCTCTCGCGGCCAGCAGGGGTCACTGACGCAGCTGCAATCGCAGACCCTCTCCGATCCTGTGCCTGGACTGAGCCCAACACCTGCAAACTTGCCCTCAGCAAACCGACTTGAAGCGCCGGCTAAATGCTGAGGGTATGAAGGTAAATATATGTATAGTCGTGCCTTGGAGGAGCTCTGCTTGGGACAAATAGCCATAATGTAATCTGATTGAGGACCACAACAGAGAGATGGATAAATTGCTAAGAGGCCCAGATAGGACTTCTGCTTGCTTTGGGGGCCAGGAAAATCTCCAAAGAGAAATAATTCAGCAAGAGTAGAATGATGAGCAAGGTATTCTGTGCAGAAAGAGCAGAATACTGAAGTATATTTCCTGTATGAGGAATTTTGGGGGAATTTTAGGACCATTTTTTCTTATGGTCTAGAACAAATAGTAGCCGTTGGACCAACTACAGATGGCCGGAATGCTTTGTTTGGCCTGCACTCTCTTTCTCTATATTTGACTTAATTGCCTACACTTAAAAATCAGCAGATGAGGGGCACCAGGCTGGCTCAGTCAGCGGAGGGTGGGACTCTTTCTTTCTTTCTTTCTTTCTTTCTTTCTTTCTTTCTTTCTTTCTTTCTTTCTTTCTTTCTTTCTTTCTTTTTCTTTCTTTTTCTTTCTTTCCTTCTTTCTTTCCTTCTTTCTTTCTTTCTTTCTTTCTTTCTTTTTCTTTCTTTCCTTCTTTCTTTCTTTCTTCCTTCCTTCCTTCCTTTCTTCCTTTCTTTCTTTCTTTCTTTCTTTCTTTCTTTCTTTCTTTCTTTCTTTCTTTCTTTCTTTCTTTCTATTTTTAAAGATTTATTTATTTAATAGAGAGAGAGACCGAGAAAGAAAACGGGGCGGGGAGGGGCAGAGGGAGAGAGAGAACCTCAAGTAGATTCCCCACTGAGCACAGAGTCCCTCACAAGGCTCAACCCCAGGACTCCCAGATCATGACCTGAGCTGAAATCAAGAGTCCATGCTCAACCAACTGAGCCACCCAGCCACCCCGGGTGGGACTCTTGATCTCTGTGTCCTGAGTTCAAGCCCCAAATTGGGCATAGAGCTCACTTAAAAAAAAAAAGTAAAAAAAAAAAAAAATTAGTAGATGACACATAAATATTTGGATTTCTGACTTGTCTTGAAATATTAGAAAGCTGGCAATAGCTAAGTCCTGCATCCCTTCCTTGAGCTGAGTCTAGTTCATCACAGTTCTTATCCATCCTGTTCACTCATCTGCTTTACCTGCCTGGCTGCTGTAGGAGTTTATATTTTGAATCCTGATCCATGATGTAAGGTGTGTGCTTGTAGGAATGACTGAGGAGAAGGGCGCCTGGGTGCCTTCAGCTCAGGTCATGACCCCAAGGTCCTGGGATCAAGCTCCCTGTCGCCTGCTTCTCCCTCTCCCTCTGCCTGTGGTTCCCCCTGCTTGTGCTCTCTCTCTCTCTGACAAATAAACAAAAATCATTAAAAAAAAAAAAGGAATGACTGAGGAGAGGCAAGAGAGGGCAGCAGAGGGCAGGTCATGCAAGGTTTTGTGTGATAGGCATAATGTTCGTCCTGTATGGGGTGGTCCAGAGGCTAATACAGATAGATAGGAAATTGGGAAACTTTTTTGAGGGGAGGGACTTAAAAAAAACTAGTTTTATTGAGATATAATTGATACGGCATTTTGGAGGCCAAAAAGATGATACGGCATAAACTGTACATATTTAATGTATACAACTGATGAGTTTGGACAGCCTTCTGTCCTTTCGTGTGTGTGTGTGTGTGTGTGTATTAAGAACAGTTAACATGAGGGGCGCCTGGGTGGCTCAGTTGGTTAAGTGACTGCCTTCGGCTCAGGTCATGATCCTGGAGTCCCGGGATCGAGTCCTGCATCGGGCTCCCTGCTCGGCAGGGAGTCTGCTTCTCCCTCTGACCCTCCTCCCTCTCATTCTCTCTGTCTCAAATAAATAAATAAAATCTTTAAAAAAAAAAAAAAAAAACAGTTAACATGAGATCTACCCTCTTAAAATTTTTTTTAATGCCCCCTTTATTTTTTTAAGTAAACTATCCCCAACTTGGAGCTGAAACTCACGTCCCCAAGACCAAGAGTCTCATGTGCTACCAACTGAGCCAGCCAGGTGCCCCTCTTTTTTTTTTTTTTTTTTAAGATTTTACTTATTTATTTGAGAGAGTGAGTAAGCAAGAGAGAGAGAGAAAGAGAATGAACAAGGGGAAGGGCAGAGGGAGAAGCAGGCTCCCCGCTGAGCAGGAGCCCAATGCCGCCTAGATCCCAGGACCCCAGGATCATGACCTGAGCTGAAGAAACCGACTGAGCCACCCAGGCGCACCCCGCTCTTAACAACTTTTAAGTGCATAACATTGTTGACTACAGAGAGATGTTTTATAAGTAGAATCAATTGGACTTCAAGAAGAGAAGACAATATACAAATGACTGAAGTTTAGGTGACATTGACCCATTTGCTGAAGAGCTAAAGAAACAGGTTTTGAGTGTGTGTGGGGGGGTGATAACAATTTTAGTTTGTTGGGTGTGAGGTGCCTGTAGAGCCCCAAGTGGAGGTGTTCAGTGTGCCATTGGATTAGTGGAGTGGAGCTCAGGAGAAATGACTACACCTAAAACCTAATTTAGTAATTGAGCCCCTCTTTCAACAATGGTGGACTGAACAATTTGCCTGAGCTGAAGATGACTAAAAATGTTGGATGAAATACTTTAAAAACTCAAAGCACTAATAAGACACTGAGGAATTATTGGTGTTGAGAACATGAAAGACAGGAAAGCATAGAGGTGAGACCAGCAGTAGGACTGCTTTTACCCTGGGGTCTTTTGCAGATGAGAACTGGAGGCAGAAAATGGGCTGTGTGGGGCAAATGAGACAAATTATAGTCCAAATGTCCCCAAAGGTGAGAAACCTGGCAAACCCATCTTCTGCTTTGGGGTTAGGATCCTGAAAGCTGTACTCCTGGGGGAAACCTTGGAGTCCAGTAAATCAGAAATAAATAGAAAATTCACACCCCAAAATATTAAAAAACCCAAATTAAGAATTAATAGGTTTAAGAGTAAGTCAGACTCAAGAGCAAGTAATGCAATGGAAGAAAGAATGAAGAAACTACCCAGAATGAAGCACGGATTAAACGAGACAAGAGGGATACTGTGAAAAAATCTGACATACCTTTATTCAGAGCCCAGGAAGTAGGGGGAATAAAGCCCCACAGATTCAAGAAGTTCAACAAACCTCAAGTAAGATTTAAAAAGTCCGTATTTTGACCCATCAAGATGAAATAGCAGGAAATTAAATCAAAGGCAAAATCTTTAAAATAGAAAAAAAAGAGGATTGATTACCTTCAAAAGAACAACCATTAGGTTGGCAAAAAAAATTTTTTTTTCACAGCAAAAATGGAAGCCAAAGATAGTAAAATAATATAGTAAATGTGCTGAAGGAAAATAACTTCCAAGCTAGAGTTTCTTATCCAGAGAAAATGTCCTTCAGAAACAAAGGTGAAAGGGGCACCTGGCTGGCTCAGTCGGTGGAGCCCTGATTCTTGATCTCAGGCTCGTGAGTTTGAGCCCCACTTTGGGCATAGAGCTTACTTTCAAAAAGGAAGAAAGAAAGAAAATATATACAGAATTTAAATAATGTACACATCTACATCTACCAAGAGAAACAGATGCATCTGGCCACACAAATCTTGTACAAAAATAAAGCAGCTGAATAAAGCAGCTTTATTCAAAATGGCTCCAAAGTGTTAACAACCCAAATGTGTACCTGTGTGTCCCAGCCAGTTGGAGAATGGCTGAACAGGAAAGTCGATATATTTATGTAAGGGAATGCTGCTCATAAATAAAGATCAACAAATTGCTGATAAATGCAAAAACGTGGAAGAATCTTGAAACGTATCAAGCGAGAGAAACTAGACAAATAAAGAGCACATAACCTGGGTGGCTCAGTCGTTAAGTGTCTGCCTTCGGCGGCTCAGGTCATGGTCCCAGGGTCCCGGCATCGAGTCCCGCATCGGGCTCCCTGCTCGGTGGGGAGCCTGCTTCTCCCTCTCCCACTCCCCCTGCTTGTGTTCCTGCTCTGGCTATCTCTCTGTTAAATAGATTTAAAAAAAAGAGAGAGAGAGTACATACAGTGTGAGTCCATTTATGTGAAGTTCAAGAACAGACAAACCTAACCTATGCTCATAGAAATCACAATCTTGATTGCCTCTAGGGGCCGCCGGGTAAAGGGTCAAGAGCAAACTTTCTGAGGTGATAAAAATGTTCTTCGTCTTGGGTGATGGTTACATGGACGGAATACATTACTCAAAATTAATCGAGATGAAAGCTTAAGATCTGTGCATTTTGCTGTAATGAATTATACTAAAGTCCTTAAAAGAATTACACAACAGCAATAGCATATAATGGGGGGGTGATAGTGGTAAACAATTAAATTATCCCTGCATTTTTTCACCAGGAGGGCAAAAGTATTGCACACAATTAGACCTTGCTAAGTCAAGGATGCATGTTGTAATTTTTATTTGAATCAACTGATTGACTGATTGATGCAAAAAGGTGATTTTATTAAAGCATGGGGACAGGACCCGTGGGCAAAAAGAGCTGCTGCCGCATGTTGTCATTTTTAGAGTACACTAAAAGAGTAGGAAAAGTGCCTAACCTCCAATTAACAAAGGCGGGGAAGGAAATAAACATAATCAGCGCAAAAGTAGGCGAGAAGCCCGAGAAAAAATGACTGGGGGAGGGGGACAGAAGCAGCGACCCGGGTGGCGCCATTAGAACGTCGGGGACAGCGCCTGCGCACTCAGGCCGGGAGCCGCCTGCCCCTCGGGGGCGGGTCTGCAGGGGGAGCGGCGACCTTGCGCGGGCGCTGGCGGGTCCTCGTCCCCTCCCCTGCTCGCTCTTTCTGAACTCTCTTTCTAAAGGCTGCCTGGTTCACTTCTAGCCGGTCATCATCAGTGCTTTTCCCTCTGATTCAATCTGTATAATACGCTTCTCCTGCCTCAGGTTTCTGGCCTTCGGTGAACCCCCAGGCATGTAGTTTTGCCTAAAGTCCCTTCCTATTCCCTTCACTTGCTGATGGCAAAAACGGTTCGAAAGCCTGCACTTTTGAAGGAGGGAAAAGGAAGAGAGTGGTTATAATCACTTAAGAAAGGTAAACAGGAAAACGAGCACTTCCTAGCAGAGGATGGTTTCGATCCATCGACCTCTGGGTTATGGGCCCAGCACGCTTCCGCTGCGCCACTCTGCTGCCTGAAAAGATGCGTTTTCTGGATTCCTGAAGAAAGCTGTACCGTGCCTTCTCCATATCGCGCCATCTAGTGTCCAGTTAAAAAAAATTGTCGCTACTGTTAAATTTGTTCTTATTGGCTAATTTCTGACACAGCAGGTGTTTCTTATTGGCTCGCAGACTGGTCTGCCGAAGTAAACCAATGGGCATTAGCGGCGGGGTAGGGCGGGAGCCAATCGCGCCAGAGTTTGTTGGGACGCGCCGACAAGCCGTGTCTCCAGTGTCTGCTCCTCTGAGGAGAGGGGCGGTTGGTGTGGCCTCCATTGTTCGGGTTTTAGGACGCCATGAGGTAAGGGCGCTGGGGTGCTCGGAGCCGGGCTAGCGTATTTGCCCGAAGACTGTGGGGAGGTGGGCCGACGGGAGCGGAATCCCCGAAGGGGCCGCGTGTCCGGGGGCGGCCTGAGGCCGGAGGGCGGCGGGCGGGCAGACGCGCGCCGGGGCCGCGTCCCGACGGGGGATGGCGGCCCCGGGGGACGCAGGGTTTACCCCTCCGGCGGCTCCGGGAGCGGCCGCTCTGGTCTCTGAGGCGTGTGGGCTGCCGCGTCCCGGGGCTCCGGGGGCGCTCATCAAGGCACGCGGTGTTTGAGGCGGGCACTGGGAGTGAGGGGGGTGGAAGTGGGAGCGGGGCCCCTTGCGAACGAAGCGCAGAGCCGCGGAGGTGCCTTCGGCGGAGTCAAAACAAGTGGAAATGTCTGCCTTTCTAGGGGTGACAGAGGCCGTGGTCGCGGCGGGCGCTTTGGGTCCCGAGGAGGCCCAGGAGGAGGGTGAGTGCCCGTTCTCGGCGTCCCTGCGTCGGGTAGCTTCCGTCAGCCGACCCCGCCGTCTGCAGAGGACGCAGGCTTCCCGCTCTTGTGAGATCCAGCCGTGGTCTGGCAACCTCTCTCTTCGTGCGCCCCAGCGAAACGGCTTTGGCCTCACGGTGCTAAGCCGTTTGATTTTTTTGATGAGTAATTTGGATTGTTTTTCCCGTTTTAGGTTCAGGCCCTTTGTGCCACATATTCCGTTTGATTTCTATTTGGTGAGTACCTTGGCTCCTGCTTGCCACTGTTGACTTGTCGTTACCTGGAACCCAGCATCTCTGTTGGTGAAGTCAGCAGTGCTGCGAGTCCAAAAAGGGTCAGGAATGGAGTTGGGTTTTGCGTCAGCTGCGCGTGAACGCGGTGGGGAAGATAATTCTTTGGCTCCTGTTGACAGTAGCAGGATTGTAATCTTTGTTCTGAATAGTTACCTGTGTCTCTGCCTTATCTGCTAACGTAGAAGCAGCGAGAGCTTAAATTATGGCCAGTCCTTCCCACAGGTATCCTGGTTTGAATATCTTAAGGAGTAAAAACAAGTATAGAATTTTCTATTTTCAGCTGTTTCTGTTGTGGCAATGGAGAAAATGATCTCTCTTGTATAGTGCTTTTGGCAAATACTGTATCATTGTTTCTTTTTGGTTTAGTGTGAAATGGCCTTCCCCCGGGTCAAGCCAGCGCCTGATGAAACTTCCTTCAGTGAGGCTTTGCTGAAGAGGAATCAGGACCTTGCTCCTAATTCTGCTGAACAGGTATATTCTTTTGGCTTTCTTCCTGAGATTTGTCGAAGAAAGCTAGAGAAGTGACTAACTCCTGGTGAGGTTACCGTTACCAAAGTCTAAATTCCACAGAAGGCTTTAATTCTCCTCATTTCTCACTGTGGGTAGAGGAAGAGTGCGGGGTGGATTAGATAAACAGATTACATGTGTATTTATAGCTTTTTTTTTTTTTTTTAAAGATTTTTTATTTATTTATTTGACAGAGAGCAAGAGAGCACAAGCGGGGGAAAGTAGAGGGAGAGGGAGAAGCAGGCTCCCCGCGGAGCAGGGAGCCCGATGCGGGACTCGATCCCAGGACCCTGGGATCATGACCTGAGCGGAAGGCAGACACTTAACTATCTGAGCCACCCAGGCGCCCCTGCATTTATATCTTTATTGGGGAGACCTATCTTTGGGTCAGAAAGTTACTGTTTTCTGGCATATTCAAGGCCAGAAGGTCAGAGTGTTTTCAAAGCCCTATGTAGATATTGATTGAGCTTGTGTAGAAGAGATTAGGGGAAAATACTCAAACTCTGAGAAGTTGCTTATAATTTTTCACTTTAGGGTATTTTTGTTTCCTGCTGTTTTTCAGGCCTCTATCCTTTCTCTGGTGACAAAAATAAACAATGTGATTGATAATTTGATTGTGGCTCCGGGGACATTTGAAGTGGTGAGTTTTTAATGATTCAGTCATGGGAAAGGGCAGCCTTGGTAGTGTGGGTAGTATTTCCTAGGTGCCCCTATCTTAATTCGTCAGTTACTTATTTTCCAAAGCCAAGCCTAAAATAGGAAGGAAAGTACAGTGAATTCCTTTGTAGTGGTGATCCTGGGGACAAGACTTGTATCCGTGTTACCAGTTAGCCACAATGTATTAGGCTTTTCATGTGGTGGTTTTGGGATATGATTTGACTTCTGCTACTTCTAAATCTGGGTAATAATTGTGTTGTAATTGACTTCTGAGAGGAACTAGACAGTCTTTTTTTTTTTTTTTTAAAGATTTTATTTATTTATTTGAGAGAGCATGAGCACGAGGGGGGACGGGGCAGAGGGACAAGGAGAATCCCTGCTGAGTGGGGAGCCTGATGCAGACAGATCCCGGGACCCTGAGACCACCACCCTAGATGAAGTCAGACTCAGATGCTTAACCAACAGCCACCCAGGCGCCCCTAGACAGTCTTTTTCACTTCTACATTTCCCCCCCGCCCAAAATCCCTTTTCCAACAGCAAATTGAAGAAGTCCGACAGGTGGGATCATATAAAAAGGGAACAATGACTACAGGACACAATGTGGCTGACCTGGTGGTAATCCTAAAGATTCTGCCAACATGTGAGTGTACCTTTTTCTGGCCACAGGAGCAGAGAGTTGAGTTTGAGGCATAGGGATCTTTAAAGCCCAAATTTCTTTTCTTTTTTTTTTTAATATTTTATTTGATTATTTGAGAGAGTGAGAGAGAAAGAGCATGAGCCATGAGTGGTGGGGGGGGGAGGGGTTTGGCAGGGAGAAGTAGAGAGAGAAGCAGACTCCCCACTGAGCAGGGAGTCCGACACAGGGCTCCATCCCAGGACCCATGAGATCATGACCTGAGCCAAAGGCAATTAACCAACTGAGCCACCCAGGTGCCCCTAAAGCCCAAATTTCTTGTGAGAAAGATTTGTTTGGAAGATAAATGGGAAATTTATTTTTTTAACGTGTGTTGAGGTAATAAGGGACAAAGTCTGGACCACGTGTCCGAAAGAATGTATGGCCAGTTACTAAAGGGCAGTGTTTCTCATTTGGTGATTTTTGTCTCCCATGGGATATTTGGCAGTGTCTGGAGATAGTTTGGGCTACTGGCATCAAAGGAGTAGAGATCAGTGCACAGGACATATTCTACTCTCCGACCCTCAAACAGAATTGTCCAGCCCAAAATGGGATTAGTGCCACTGATGAGAAACCCTACTATTAAAAAAAAAAAAAAAAAAAAAAAGTGTGGGTATAGGAGGTATCCTGTTCCCTGAGCCTTCCAGTTTCTGTGTTCAAGTGTTAGTTTCCCCTTGTAAAAGTGTTTATTCTTGCTTGCCGTTGCTCCAACCTTGCATGTGGGGCAGAAATCAGAGGGTGGAGTAGTGTAGAGATATATAGAAAGTCTTTAAATAGTTATATAATGTTCATGGTCTCTTTTTCTCTCAATCTAGTGGAAGCTGTTGCTGCCCTAGGGAACAAAGTTGTGGAAAGCCTAAGAGCACAGGATCCTTCTGAAGGTTTGAGTTTGTTGCTGAACATGTATTTAATGGTCACAGGAGCCAGGTGTATAATTACAAGTACACTTCTAACAAAGTTAGGTCAGCCCAGAAGGAAGAGTGAATGTAGAGTTTTATGTTGGGGAAGTTTTGGGCAGCAATCTCTAGTGTTCAAAATCCTGTTCATCTTTACTTGTATTTACCTTTTTTTTTTTTTAAATGGTCAAGGCTACTGGTTTTTTGTTTTTTGTTTTTAATTTTTTTAAAAGATTTTATTTATTTATTTGACAGAGCAAGAGAGAGAGAGAGAGAGAAAGCACAAGTAGGGGGAGCACCAGAGGGAGAGGGAGAAGCAGACTTCCTTCTGAAGCAGGGAGCCTGATAAGGGACTTGATCCCAGGACCCTGGGATCATGACTTGAGCCAAAGGCAGACTCTTAACCATCTGAGCCACCCAAGCACCCTTACTTTTTTTTTTTTTTTTAAGATTTTACCTACTTAGGGGGAGGAGCAGAGGAAGAGGGACAAGCAGACTGCATGCTGAGTGCAGAGCCAGATGCAGACCTTGGTCCCACAACCCTGAGATCATGACCTGAGCTAAAATCAAGAGTCAGATATATAACCAGCTGAGCCACCCAGGCGCGCCTACTTTTTATTTTTTTAAAGTTTAAGTAATCTCTACACCCAAGATGGGGCTTGAATTCACACCCCAGAGATCGAGAGTCCCATGCTCTACCACTGAGCCAGCCAGGTGCCCCATCTCTTACTTTTAAAATTGTATTCTGAATCCTCATTCTGGACTCTTAATATTTTTTTAAAGATTTTATTTACTTATTTGAGCAAGAGTACTCGCTCGTTCACAGGGAAGAAGGGGCAGAGGGGGAGGGAGAGGGACAAGCAGACTCTGCGCCCAGTGCAGAGCCAACATGGGGCTTGATCTCAGGACCCTGACATCAGGACCCGAGCCAAAACCGAGAGTCAGACGCCCAGTGGACTGAGTCACCTAGGCGCCCCTGAACTATTGCTATTTTTAAAAACCCATCTGTTCCCCTACTCCCACTGTAGATTTACCTCTGGTCATCTAAAGGAAATGGGAAAGTTACAGCTTTTGATTTTCTTTCAGTTTTGACCATGCTGACCAATGAAACTGGCTTTGAGATCAGTTCTTCTGATGCTACAGTGAAGATTCTCATTACAACAGTGCCACCCAATCTCCGAAAACTGGACCCAGAACTCCATTGTTAGTTTTTTTTCTATTGCTGGGATAGTTGGGGGAAAATCAAAACATGGTATAAAGTTGTTGTTGAGTTTACTTATTAGCTTGTTGCTCTTCCACGTGAAACTTTCTGGACCTAAGTTGACCAGACTTTGTTGTCTCCCACTTTAGTAATGTGGGGAGTTTTACCAGCTCGCTAGTGAAATTGTCACAGGGAATGGCTAAGAAAGCAGCTGGAGTGGAGGACTTAAGAAGGACTGAGGAAATATTTATGGAGGGAGTAGGCTCTTGGAGAAAGTGGTGGATCTTGCATGCTTGTAGATTTGATTTGGGGGAGGAGTAGTGATTTTTGGACAAGTGATTTGCTTGCTGATCTGAGGAACATGGGGTGGTTTAAGAAATTAGGAAGTTATCCTGTTTTCCTTCCAAGTTCTTGGGACTGTGGCAACGGGGTTGAATTGCTTAATAACGGGAGTGTTTCGGTGTGGCCTGTCCTGCTTGTCTTCTAGTGGATATCAAGGTGTTGCAGAGTGCCTTAGCAGCCATCAGACATGCCCGTTGGTTTGAGGAAAATGCTTCTCAGTCCACGTGAGTCACTATTTTGAGTTAAAATAATCTAATCCTTCTAATTAGCGGGGAGTAGCCAGATCCCCCATACTTCCTGTGTTAGAACTTTTTTGGCTGTAAGTCAGGGTTGTTTTTTGGTGGTGATGGTGGGGGCGGGTTAACAAATTTAGATTGAAAGAAACAGAATGTGTAGTTTTGGAAATAGCATCAGCTCTGTACCTCAGGGATGGAAGCACATGATCTTATTCCTTTTAATCTCTGGGTCCCTCTTACCTTCAGAGTTAAAGTTCTCATCAGACTGCTGAAAGACCTGAGGATTCGTTTTCCTGGCTTTGAGCCCCTCACACCCTGGATCCTTGACCTGCTCGTAAGTGAAGAAGGGCAATTGGGAGTTCCTGCTCATCCCTCTTTAACAGTAGTTATTCTGAAACCTATCAGGGTCTGAAATTTGGTGAAGCTGAAAATAAATTTCATGGTGGGCAGGTAATCCAGTAAATACTGAAGGTTTATTACTTCCTTAGGTTTTTGGAGTATTCAATTGAATGAGTAATTGGCTGCCCCTGTGCCTTTTTGTTACTGATGTCATTTCAATAATGTGGTGATGAGAGGAAATTACTGAATGAACAGCCATTTCAGAATGCTTCTGAACTTTATAGCTAGGCCTTAATAACCAGTTTTCTCTTTGATGGTTTAAAGTTTGAGCTTATTTGGCTAGATATGCCAAGTTTATGGCACACCTACCAGATTGTTTATTTTCCAGGGGCACTATGCCGTGATGAACAATCCCACCAGACAGCCTTTGGCCCTAAATGTGGCATACAGGTATAACAAGCTGCTTTGGGTTTGGGGCTGGATATAAGTTGTCTTCTGTGTTCTTTTAATGTTCTTGTGTGTTTCAGGCGTTGCTTACAGATTCTGGCTGCAGGACTGTTCCTGCCAGGGTCAGTGGGTATCACTGACCCCTGTGAGAGTGGTAACTTCAGAGTACACACAGTCATGACTCTGGAACAACAGGTATTGGGACAGCTCTGATATGGTCTGTTGTGCCCCACTCGACTACTCTAGGTCAGAAGGCAAAGGGAATATGGTCTTTAGGGGTCAGGATTTAGGGGTTCTCACAGACTTTCGTCTTGAAATTAAAGTTGTCTTCATCTTTTTTTTCCATGAGAATGTTCATCAGATAAGGTACTTTGATTCATCTTGCTAGTTTACTCTCACTTTGCTCTCCTTTAGGACATGGTGTGCTACACAGCTCAGACTCTGGTCCGAATCCTCTCACATGGTGGTTTTCGGAAGATTCTTGGCCAGGAGGGTGATGCCAGCTGTGAGTGATCACTGGGTCAGGGGTTCTTTATGCTACTCTGTGGTCTGCAAAGAAGTACTGCACTACTCAGATGTCTTGATATTTCTACAGTGTAGATCACGGCTTGTATGCTGGGCCACTTGGCCTGAAATCACTTTTTCTTTTCTAGATCTTGCTTCTGAAATATCTACCTGGGATGGAGTGATAGTGACACCTTCAGAAAAGGCTTATGAGAAGCCACCAGAGAAGAAGGAAGGGGAGGAAGAAGAGGAGAATACAGAAGAACCACCTCAAGGAGAGGAAGAGGAAAGCATGGAGACTCAGGAGTGACCTTCCTTTCTCTTCACCCCCTTTTTTTTTCCAAGGGGAAGACTGTAGCCTAAGCTAACTGCTCCTGGGCTTTATATGGTGGCATTTCTGAGGGATAGGGGAGACAGGGAAAATAAACTCTATAGAAGGAAGTGTCATTCCATTGGGTACTGATTGGCTCAGTAGCCAGAAGTCTCCCATTTATGACCTATGCCATCCATCATCTATAATGAAGCAGGATACCAGCTCTTCTTCCTAAGACTTCAGAAAACCCAGTTCCTGGAAACCTCTCTCAACCAGTATTTTGTTGTTGTGAACTGTTAGTGTCTGGATTTTTTTTTTTTTTTCCTAAGAAAAAGATTAAAGTACTTCCTAGTAGGGCTCTTGGTCTTGTTTTTCCTTGGTATCTGGCAACCTTTTTTGCTTTTTGTATTCTTCAGTGAAAGTGATACTTGAATCTTTTCATTGTAAACACTAGATCACAATTTGAAGCTATATTTGAGTTAAAGTACAAAGACTCTTGGAACCTTTTCATATACCAGAGTAAACTAAAACACTGTTTAAGCATTTATTGGATTATATGGTTCTAGCTGTGCTGCTACTATATTCAAGCCAAGTGCAATCAACAAAAGAGGGTAGACAGGAGTCATTCCCTTGACTTTGCCTGCCCTCTTCTCCAAATCCTCTGTAAACAAAAGGAAAAAAGCCACAAGTAGAGGACATGCAACAGAACAGAACTAGGCCTGAAGGTAGAGGAGCTGGGTCTTGAGTATGTAGAGGCCTCAGCTCATTCTTGGAAGCAAGAGCCATTATAAGTCCTTTGGGATCATTAGTCCTGCTGTATACAGGTTTCTTTGGGACCCCATATAAACAGGTAAGACTTAAGTGCTTCAAAGAGAAACAACAGGGCTGCCTTTTTGATGTCCCAACATCTGCAGGGAGTCCTGGAGGAAACAAGGCTGCTCCGGAACAGTACTTGTGCTACTCTGAGGCAATGCATGGGTCCCATCTTCTGGCCTATTACTTGCTTGGGGAACCAGGCGGGTAAACTCCTGAATCCAGCATTGCCCTCCTGCGGGCTGTTTCCTTGGCCACGCTGTGGTTTAGCCTCCTCAGCCGTTCCTACAAGACAAGATTTGGAATTATAACTGCTCTGTGAAAGGCTTCAGCACTCCCTGTCAACTAGGTGCTGGAAGATGCCTTGGGCTTGCTCCATCTCTAAGGAATGTAAGAATGTACAGGAGAGCAACTGGGTACTGAGAACAAGAGTTCTATCACGCCTGACGCTAGTTAACAACTCCCTTTCACTGTGTTGGGGACTTTGGGATGTCCCAGTGGACTTGTAAAGAATCCCTGCTGGCAGGGAATTCTTTTACCTGCGCATTCTGTAGAATGTTGTTGACCAAGACAACTCGCCGCCGGGCATTAAGGAGCTTCTTCACGTAGGGGTCGAGGTCCAGGGCCACTTTTTGATCCTCATTGATTCGGCACAGTTCTGGGGGATGGAAGGAAGGAGCAGCTAACACCTAATGGTTCCCTTCATGTTAGCAGGGAGAGCAGGCTGGTAAATGGGATGCAAACACGCCTGCACCCACACGGGCCGGCCACTAGAAGCTCAGGAAAGCAGGAATCCACTGCAGCCCTGAAGCCCTGGAAGCATACGACCGAAACCCACCCCGAGCTCGGCTAAACATGAGGCCCTAAAAGTGCGACGTGAGGCCCTAAAAGTGTGTGGCAGTGTCGCTGGTCTAAGGGGGTGCTTACTCACCAGTAGCTAGGTTGTCAATTTGTTCTCGTAGCTCTACCTGGCTCTCTCTGCAAAGAAGTACGAGGCCCACACTGTCACTTAATGGGACTCGAAAAACCCACTCCCCTAGGACTCCCCGAGCGCCGGAAGAAGCCATCACCACCCGCGGCTTCCCGCCCACCGGCCGGGCCTCCCGCCAGTCCCACCCGGGACTTGCCCCTTCCGGCATAGGCCCCGCCCCTTCCGGCACACCCGCCTTTCCCCCGAGGAGCGGCCCCGCCCCGCCCCTCCCTCTCGGACCTGACGGCATGGACGTGAGAGTCAAGCTGCTGCACAGCCGGTCGCAGGAACTCGAGGAGCCCCTCGGCGAAGAGGTCGCGGCCTGCGGGACCCGCCACTGGGGTCCCTGCCCCGGACACAGCGGCGGAACCCGCCGCAGCCATCATGAGCAGCCCTTCCGCCGGGAACGTGCCGCGCGGGCCGCCGGGAACTGGAGTCGCGCTGAAGTGCGCCACCAGGGGACGCCCAGGAGCTGCCGGCTGAACCCAGCCTGGGGACTCCTGGGAAACCGAGTCTCCGCGACCGGGGGCGGGGCGGGCGGAGCGGCAGTTCCTTGGAGGCCCCGGAGAGGCGGTGTTGGGGGGGGGGGGGCGTCTCCAGACCGCGGCAGGGCTGGGAGGAGCCATTTTGGGGGCGGCTGTCTTTGGTGTACTGCAAAGGGGAAAAAGAAATGCTTGTCTCCCCGGTTGCGCGTAGCCCTCCCACGCTAACCAGATTGTATTCATCGTATATATAGTTCAGATTTCTGACTTTGAGAGTGTACTTTCTAATGGCACTATAGTGTCTACAAAACCGCATAGGAATATTATTAAGTCTCAAAAGGGAATGCAATTCTGATACATGCCACCATGCGGATGAGCTTTGGAGACTGCTGAGTGAAATAAGCAGAGCGGAAGGACAAATACTGTCTGGTTGTTACATGAAGTACCCAGAGGGGTCAAATTCATGAAGATAAAATGTGGTTTTAGGTCTCTGTCAGAACAGGGTTGCCAGGGGAATTACTGTTGAATGGGTAGAGTTTCAGTATGGGATGATTAAAAAATTCTAGAGATGAGTTAACGATGACACAGTAATGTGCATTTACTTAATGCCACTGACCTGTACACTTACAAATGGTTAAAGGGTAAATTTTATGTGTGTTTTGCCACAGTAAAGCAAAACTTAAAACCTACATGTGTTTCCATATTTTCATTTTTTCCTTCCTTAAAAAAGTTTCCTTAGTTTTGTTGTGTTTTTCATGGCTTTCCAGAGTTTACATGTCTTGTTGAATTCTCAACAAAAGGCACAGTCTCTTAAGCTCTAGAGTGTTCCAGTGGCTCGCAGTCCTGTGGCCCTGGGGTAAGGTGTGTGTAGAAGTGCTCCTGGAGGGCAAAGGGGTCCCCAGAGATAAATGGCACCAGAATGTAGCCTTGAGCTTCAACCTCAGGAATAAAAGAGGAGGTGTTTAAATCACTGTGGGAGAGTGGTGGTCCACAGCTGGGAACCTGAGGCTCCAAGTGTGATAACTTTTAAAGCCTTGTACACTTTCTGTTGTTTATTATCTTTATTTCTCTGTATCTTTCCCTCTAGTGATTAGAGCTAAAAGTCTCATGAGAGGCTGGAGGCTTATAATGGGAGTCAGCAACGGGAAGCGGGTAGCTAGGGTAACTACCCTGCTCCACAGTCAGGCCTAGCGAGGAGGAAGCCCAGAGGATGGAGAGTGGTGACCGTGTTGAAGAGGAAGGAATAAGGGCTAAGTCCTTGAGGCCTGTACTGGAGAGAGAATAAGGGCTGGTCTGGGCAGGGAAAGGAGGTTAGTGGCTCAGTGTCTAGACAAAATGCTCCCAAGTTGGGCCAAAGTCCTTTCAGGTACCTTTTGAAGTAAGGTCGTGAGATTTGGAAAACAGAACAATCAAAAAAATTCTGGGACACTAGGTAAATTTGAATTTCAGATAAACAACATTTTTTTTTTTAGATTTTATTTATTTATTTATTTGAGAGAGAGTGGAGAGGGGAGCACAGAGAGTCCCATACTCCCCGCTGAGCATAGGTCCTGATGTGGGCTCCATCTCATGACCCTGAGATCATGACCAAGCCAAAATCAAGAGTCAGACGCCTGGGGCGCCTGGGTGGCTCAGTTAGTTAAGCACCTGCCTTTGGCTCGGGTCATGATCCCAGAGTCCTGGGATCAAGCCTCACATCCGCAGGGAGCCTGCTTCTCCCTCTCCTCCCTGCTGGTGCTCCCTCTCTCTCAAATACATAAATAAAATAAAATCTTAAAAAGAGTTGGACGCCTAACCATTCAGACGCCCCAACAACAAATAATTTTTGAATGTATCTTACCTGGTAATCCTACTTCAAAGGCTGGTTCTCTGAGAAAAATCACTCACTGTTCTGTTTTTAAGCTTTCCTTTCCACACTTCCTATCACCTCCAGTTAGCTCTTATCTCTCATGAGGGCACTGCAACACCTCCTGATTGATCTTCTTGCCTGTAGTCTCTCTACCCTCCAGGTCATTCTGCACTCTATAATATCAGTTACATCATAACCTGCTCAGAGAATACAAATGCTGAAAAGGACTTTGTTGTATTAATTATTTATTTTTAAAGATTTTATTTATTTATTTGAGAGAGAGAGCAAGTGAGAGAGAAAGAGCACGAGCATGGGGAGGGGTGGAGGGAGAGAGAGAAGCAGACTTCCTGCTGAGCAGGCAGCTGGATTCCGGTCTTGATCCTAGGCCCCTGGGATCATGACCTGAGCCAAAGGCGGACGCTTAATCAACTGAGCCACCGAGGGGCCTCTATTATTTTTTTTATAGGGGCACCTGGGTGGCTCAGTTGGTTAAGCAACTGCCTTCGGCTCAGGTCCTGATCCTGGAGTCCCGGGATAGAGTCCTGCGTTGGGCTCCCTGCTGACCCTCCCCGCTCTCACATTCTCTCTCAAATAAATAAAATCTTAAAAAAAAAAAACCCAAAAAACTCTACCCCCAACGTGGGGCTTGAACTCACCACCCTGAGATCAAGAGACTCATGCTCCACCAACTGAGCCACCCAGGCACCCCTGAAAGAGATTCTATTATTTTATTTTATTTATTGATTTTCTGAAAGAGACTTTAGAATCCATCTTTCCATGGTTTCTTGGATACCTCTGTAAGGGAGACCAGGCAAGGGTCTGTTGAAAGGAAAACCAAGGGCCTAAGATGGGGTCACTTATGTCAGGCCAAGTCACCAGACCTGGGCTTTATACTTAACCTAATTGTAGTTTCAACCTCCCCCAGAAATGTAGTCTTAACTGGTCAGTCAGGAATTTTCTGGTCAGCACCAATCAGGCAATCTGTCACAAGGGCCCTCTCTGTACCCCCCACGCCCCCAAAGGAAGGTGAGGTCATCTGCAGGATAAGACCCCTCTGCCTTTCCCCCAAGGGAAGGTGACCTTGCCTGGAGCAATCCTTTCTTTTACTAATAACTTTTTGCCTCACCCTCCTTCCTACAAAACCCTTCCATTTTTGTACAACTCCTCAGAGTTCCCCTCTCCTTGCTGGATAGGATGAAGATGCTTGATTCACGAATTGCTTAATAAAGCCAATTAGATCTTCAAAATTACTCATTTGAATTTTTGCTCTTTAACAAACTAAAAGCACATCCTCTAAAGGAATTTCATTTCTGGAGAAAGTCAGGGAGCAACCAGAGGAGAGGAGATGGGGGGAAAACTAGAAAGATAAAAGGACAGGCCTCTGAGGCCTTCTCACGCTCCTCAGTGCTGCCAAGGCCAGGACTCCACCCTCAGCTTCTGACTCCTTTGTGATAAGCAGGAGTCCTGGAGTCTAACCAGATCCTGGTCTGACCAGGGAACCCACCCATGGGGCAGGTGGGGACAGCAACTCTCTAGAAGCACCAGTTGGGGGGAAAAAAAGCTGGAATCTCAGGCCTCACTGCCTGCTCTACGCCTTTCCAACACCCATCCCAGTGCTGCCCCCTTCGGCTCTGCGGTTGAAGCATTGTAGGGCTCCCTAAACCAAGTTCTGACCTCCCAGAAAGTGGGGTGGATGAGGAAATCCCTGTCCCTTACCTGGACCTGACTCTCAGGGCCCCCTTCCCAGGTAAAGTCCCCCCCTCCCCCAAGCAGGACCCTCTGAAAACCCTGACCACCACCCCACCCCACCCAGGCTCCCCACTGGGTGTGGGGGCACACCTAGCCTGCTGGGCAAAGGGCACGGTGGGCTTGTACCACCTGAACCAGTGCAGCTTCTCCCTGAAGAGCCTCCTCAGGACCAGCAAGGAGGGGGCAGGTCAACCTAAGCACCTCTCAGGTGACCGGGCAAGGACAGGAGGCAGTTGTTTTTTGTTTTTTGTTTATTTGAGAGAGAGCGCAAGCATGAGCAGGTGGGAGGGCGAGAGAGAGGGAGAAGCAGACTTCCCACTGAGCAGGGAGCCAGACAACATGGGGCTCCATCCCGGGACCCTGGGATCCTGACCTGAGCCGATGGCAGGTGGAGGCAGACGCTTAACTGACTGAGTCACCCAGGCACTCCTGAGAATAGGGCAGTTCTTATGACCTACATCCCCTACAGCCTCTATGGAGAAGCCAAGAACTGGAGGGCCACTGCTACGTTTTAGAGTGCAAGCAGGGAGGAGGGGGGCTCTTCACTGAAGACCTTGTGCCATGATGCCTGGAATTTGATAAACATTTAAAGAATGAATAATTGAGCCAGCACTGGCCTTCAAGCTGTTACCAAATCTCAGAGTTTCTGTAAAACCTGTTAAAAAACAAGATTCAACTAAATAAATCTGGAGATCTAATTGGCTTTATTAAGTAACTCGTGAATCAAGCATCATCCCATCCAGCAAGGAGAGGGGAACTCTGAGGAGTTGTACAAAAATGGAAGGGTTTTGTAGGAAGGAGGGTGAGGCAAAAAGTTATTAGTAAAAGAAAGGATTGCTCCAGGCAAGGTCACCTTCCCTTGGGGGAAAGGCAGAGGGGTCTTATCCTGCAGATGACCTCACCTTCCTTTGGGGGTGTGGGGGGTACAGAGAGGGCCCTTGTGACAGATTGCCTGATTGGTGCTGACCAGAAAATTCCTGACTGACCAGTTAAGACTACATTTCTGGGGGAGGTTGAAACTACAATTAGGTTAAGTATAAAGCCCAGGTTTGGTGACTTGGCCTAAGTGACTCCATTTGGGCCTGTGCATTAAACAGGTTTAAGCAGAATTTAACAGGTTAAAATGCAAAGGATAAAGCTTTAGGGCATTTTGGAAGTACTCATTTCACCCAAGACTTCCAGATAGCTTTTCAACTATGTGTACCTTCCATCCCTGTGTCTTTTGGGTTCTGAGAATTCAACTCCATTCTGGCAAGGTCTCCCCAGAGGTAGCATCAGACCCCACAGTTAAGTGCATGATGGCCAACCCCCACCCTTCAGACACCAGTTGCAAGCCCAGCTTGTCCCCTGTGCTTCTGGCTGACCAGGTATAGATTGGAGGGTCCCACCACCCCTTCCTTGGGTTCAGTTAATTCGCTACAGCGGCTCTCGGATCACAGAGAAGCATTTTCCTTACTAGAATGCCGGTTTATTATGAAAGGCTAGAACTCAGGAATAGTCAGGTGGAAGAGATGCAGAGGGTAAATCCTTGTGGAAAGGAGCACAGAGCTTCCGTGCCCTCCAGGCGCACCACTCTCCCCTGAGGCTCCACGAACCCCATCCTTTATTACCCAGGCATGATTGCTTCCTTGGCCACTGGTGATGGATTGAACCTCCAGCCACTGTTCCCTGTAGGTTGGGGAGGTGGATGGGACTGGAAGTTCCAACACAGGGTTGGTTTCCCCTGGCAACCAGCCTCCATCCTTAGGCTACCTAGAGGCTTTTGGAAAGTCAACATTAACACAACAAAAGGCCCTTTATTGCTCTCATCACAGGAACTTCCCAGGTTTTAGGATTTCTGTGCCAGCACAAGACTAGATACATGTTTTCTTTCTTTCTTTCTTATTTTTTTAAAGAATTTATTTATTTATTTGAGAGAGAGAGGGGGAGAGGGAGAAGGAGAAGCAGACTCCCCACGGAGCAGGGAGCCCGATGGGATCATGGACCCTGGGATCATGACCTGAGCCAAAGGTGGGCGCTTGACCTGCTGAGCTACCCAGGGGCCCTAAATACATAGTTCTTATTATAAACCACAAGATCACACCATGGATATGTTTAAATCTTAAGCCAATAGTCACCTTACACTAAAGGGTAAAGAAATCCAATAAATCGAACCTAAATAATCAAGTGAATATTTTTAAGAGGTTTCCTGGAGCCTTATCTACACCAGGCCTGCTGGACTGCCTGCCCTACACAGTAAGAGGACCATGACTGAAGACTGCTATCACCATCACAGGCCCCAGAGCTGTCCTGGCCTCTGTCTCCACCCTCAGGGGTCCCCCTATCCTGCTGTCCTTTGCCCCTGGGCTGTGTGGTCAGTCAGGGCCCTCACTAGTCAGGGTACAGTGCAGGTTGAGAGCCCACCCAGGCATGAGTGTAGGGCAGCCAGGTGGCACCTGGAGTATCTCTCCCACTGGCATGACCAGGTAAAAATGGGAGACAGAACATCAAGGAGGCCGGGGGTGTGGAGATTGCTATTAAGAGTCTGGAGATAGGGGGCGCCTGGGTGGCTCAGCGGTTGGGCGTCTGCCTTCGGCTCAGGTCATGATCCCAGGGTCCTGGGATCGAGTCCCGCATCGGGCTCCCTGCTCCGTGGGGAACCTGCTTCTCCCTCTCCCACTCCCCCTGCTTGTGTTCCCTCTCTCACTGTGTCTCTGTCTGTCAAATAAATAAAATCTTAAAAAAAAAAAAAGAGTCGAGATGGGGCACCTGGGTGGCTCAGTCGTTAGGTGTCTGCCTTTGGCTCGGGTCATGATCCCAGGGTCCTGGGATCGAGTCCCACATTGGGCTCCTTGCTCCTCCTGCTTGTGTTCCCTCTCCCTCGTGTTCTCACTCCCCCTGCTTGTGTTCCCTCTCTTGCTGTGTCTCTGTCAAATAAATATAGAAAATCTTAAAAAAAAAAAAAAAGAGGCTGGAGATGGTGTCTTGAGAAGGTCCTGGGTCAGAAATCAGATGATACGCCATTGTGGCAACCTTGTGTGTGTTTGTGGGGAGGGAGTGAATCCTTAAAAGGTCCCTAGAGCCCAGGGAAATGGAGGCTGGGGCTCTCTTGCTCTTCCCACATTGCCTGGGGAATTGGTGGGAAAGGTACTGGGGCTTCATGAGGGATGAATGGGACAGCCCACGGGAAGAGGAGAGGGGATACAGAGGCCAGGCCAGGTCCTCGTCCCAGGTCACAGCCTCTCAGGCCCCATTTACAGTGCTGGTCTGGGCATAGCCCTGCTGCTGGAGCTACGTGATGAGCCCCCAGGAAGCCCCTAAGAGGGGAGGAAGGGGCCTTATCCTCAGCCAGGCCCTCTTGCCTGGAGGCCTGGAACCCTGGGGAGTGGGAGGCTGTGGTGGAGGCTGGACTAGATGGTGGGCAGCAACAGTGCCATTGGTTCCAGATCAGACATCATGGGGTCATCAAGGGGAGAGGGAACCACACATGCCCTGCTGCCCCTGGCAGCTTGTTCAGGCCACCCCGACTGCCTTCTCAGGTCTGACAGACAGCCGGACGTCAGACAGTGTGGAAACCACTGAGGGTGTGGGCTTCTCCCCAGCCACCCTGCCACTGCCCAGATTCAGGTCCACTCCGGTGATTGGACGAACACAACAGCCCTGAGGGTTTCCCAGCGTCCACCGTTGCTTCCGCTAACCCAGCTGCACCTCCCTCCAGCATTGTGTGTATCACCCCACTTGAAAATCCGCAGTGGCTCACCACCACCCGAAGCATGAAGCCCAAGCTCTTCAGCAGACAGTTAGGCTCTGGGCTACCTGATCTTGTCAGTCGTGCCTCCCACCCTAGGTTGGAGGACCACTGAACACTCACTCCCCAGCATGCAACACACGTTTAGGCCTCTGTACCCTTGTATTTGTTGTTCTCTGTACTTAGGAGATTCTTCCCCCTTCTCTGTCAAACTTTCCCTTTTCTTTTTTAAATAGGCTCCAGGGCCAGTGTGGAGCCCAATGTGGGGCTTGAACTCACAACCCTGATTGAGACCTGAGCTGAGATCAAGAGTCAAATGCTTGGGGCACTTGGGTGGCTCAGTCAGTTAGGCGTCTGTCTTCGGCTAGGGTCATGATCTCAGGATCCTGAGATTGAGCCCCGCATTGGGCTCCCTGATCAGTGGGGAGCCTGCCTCTCCCACTGCCTCTTCCTGCCACTTCCCCCTGCTTGTGCTCTGTCAAATTAAAAAAAAATTTTTTTTTTTAATTTGACAGAGAGAGACAGTGAGAGAGGGAACACAGCAGGGGGTGGGGGTGGGAGAGGGAGAAGCAGGCTTCCCGTCAGGCAGGGAGCCCAATGTGGAGCTCAATCCCAGGACGCTGGGATCATGACCTGAGCTGGAGGCAGACACTATGACTGAGCCACCTAAATCAAATCTTAAAAAAACAAAAGTCCGATGTGTAACCCACTGAGCCACCCAGACACCCCAAACCTTCCCTTGACTTTCAAGGTCCAGCTCACCAATCTCTTTTCTGCGGTCCCAAGACCCCCTTTACAAAATTTTTAAAAATAATCTCTACACCCAAAGTGGGGCTTGAACTCACAAGCCTGAGATCAAGAGTCACATGCTCTACTGAGCCCGCTGGGGCCCTAACACTCCTACCAAACCACACCTTGTCAGTCAGTGTCTGCATGGCAAGCCCTTGGCAGATGGTGGTTCAGTGAGTAAAAGGCTGACCCAGGAACTGGCCTCAATCTCCTTGTCCCTCTCTACCCTGAACACTCAGCTGGGACTGAAGGTGGAAGAAGTGGGCACAGGGCTCAGGAGATGCTGAGAACTGCAGTGAACAGCAGGAGGGCCGGGAGGGCCTGAAGCTGGTAAAGTTCCTTGTGCCCATTGCTGGGAATGAACTTCTTCATGAGGTAGGACGAATATAGTGGAGGGTCCACTGGGACCTTCAAAGCAGGGCCCCCACCCCCACCACCTGATGGTTCACAGTAAAGATTCCTGCAGATGCTGGGAATAGCAGCCCCAACTTGGTCTTAGCTCACTTCGCTGCAAGTTGGGCCCATGCAAGTGATGGGTGTAGAGGACATGGGGCAAGTCCTCCTGATGGCCACCTGTGGGCAAGAGGAGCCTGGAGTCAGCAGGATGGTAGGGCTGAAGCACCCGGGGAAGGGGCAGTCTGGGCTAGAAGAGGCTGACCTATGAGGGAGCAGCTAAACCACTTAGCAGAGCCCCCCACCCTTCCTTTTCTAGCTCAGGGGGTGGGAACATTCAGGGACTGTCCTGAAATGAATCTCCCAAGCGAATTCCATCAATGAGTTGGAGGGCAGTGCCAGGAGGCTCAGTGCCACCATTCTAGTGTCCTGCTCTCCCATTTCCCAACTCCCTCAACATTTTGCTTTTACTCTGAAACTTTGCCAAAAGTATGTGGGGCTATCCGCAAGTAAAAGAAGGGGAGACATGGGCATAGAGGTGTGTGGGGCACTGTGGCCCCTCCCCCCCACCTGGCCAAGTTCCCTTTTCCTCACATATGCCTCAAAGCCTTTCGTGAATCTTAGAGGATCTCAGTGGATTAAAAGAGGGATGGGGAAAGAAGTGGTTCAAAATCCACCAGACTGGGGTGCCTGGGTGGCTCAGTTGGTTAAGCACCTTTCAGCTCAGGTCATGATCTCAGTGTCCTGGAGTCTAGCATTGGGCTCCATGCTCAGTGGCAAGTCTTACTGGTATTCCCCCTGCCCGCCTCGTTCCCGCTCTAAAATAAATATCCTATTTGGGGGCATGCACCTGCTACCTAGGGAGACTGGAGAATAACCCCTGAGAAATGGCTCATCGGAAGCTGTGTGAAGAGGGTGAGGGACCTACTCACCCTGCAGTTCCTTTTCCTTCTTCCCAAAGGTGTCCTGTAAAGTGCCTGATGTAACCAGTGGATGTATTTGAAAAGGGCACCCTGTCCACTGCCAAGCAGCACTTCCCTCACAAGTCTTGGGAGCTGACAAGCGTCAACCTAAGGGACTACCTAAGAGACTACCCTTACAACTGGACTCGCCCAGATAAAAATACTTTCCACCCCACCCCTTCCAATTACATGTTATGAACACCTGTCTGACCTAAAGACCTCCAGCCTCACAGTCCATTTTTAATAAAGAGAAGCGATTACAGCACACTCAGAAACCAGATCAGGTGGATTTTTAAAAACGTGGTTGTCCTCTACCACTACCTGGTCTTCTCAATCTCACTCTTCTACAGGACTAAACCACTTGCCTCACAATCCAGAGGCTAAGAAGCCCAAGTCATATAGATAGGATTCAAGTCCAGGACGTCTTGACCAAAATTTCCTTCCCAGCATGCCACACACACCTCCCAACAGTTTAGGGAACAATGTGTCTCACTAGCAACTGCTTTGGTTGGAGGTTGTTAGGTTCTTTCCCACAGCACAGGGGAAGAGAGAAACCAGCACCAGGGTCCAGAATACTGCCTAAGATTGTTCCGCTGGAGCTTCCTATGGGCCAAACAGGCCAGAACATTATTTTGTGTGGCTATCCAGTTTTCTGCCAGGCTTACTCAGAGGGCAAATTCTTCACTTTCAGGCTCAAGGCCCTATCTCCGTCTGCCCCCCAACCCTGATTTTAATACTCCTATGAAGAGAAGGACTCTGAATTCCACAAGGGGTAGGTCAGGGCATTGTTATAGTGACCACAGCATTTCAAGGAGCCCAACAAAAGAAAAAGTCCTGACTAGATTTGAAACGATTTCTTGTTATGATAAACCAGAAATACAAGATTCCACTGAAAACTGGAACAGTTGACAGAATATAGTTGAACTTAAACCTTCAAAGGGAAATAAAAAGAGGGCCAAACAAAGCCAATGAATGGAGAAGCCCAGGACTGGTTTGGGATAAACATAAGGACAATAGCATTCCAGCATGGGTATGTTCTGACTCCTAAAAGGTTTCTGCCATCATTCTATCCCTTTCTCTGAAGCATCTGCCCAAACCAAATGCCCATTTCCTCTCTATTACAAGTGTAAGCCAACCCAACAGTAGCTCTTTGGACATGATACAAAGCCAAGAGCTAAGTTTATACATCTCATTTCAGGGTAGAAAGTGCACACACCCAGCCCAGCACACTCGTTATGTGGTGTCAATGTACACAGAAGTTAACTTTAATCAAATCAGAGGTGTTACCACATGTAAACCTGTTATGTGGCCCTGTGGCTATGTCAGTGTCCCTAATTTACTACACTAATGTTATCAATGCGGCAGAATTTGAGCTCCACATTTTCTAAACACTTCTAAGAGGCTTTATATTAAAGATCACGTAGAACAGAACCATCTCTCAGAAACCTAGGCATCAGGAAGGAACACTGATGGGTTCTTTCTGGGGCTTTTTTCATGGGGACAAAGAGATGACGAGAGGAAATGTTAGAACATGAGAGCATACGACAGATGAAGGGAGGCAGAGATGGGAAGAGGGTTTTCTAGCCACAAGGCCACCACATTCATGTTCAAAGAGAAGTCAGAGCGATGGGGGGGGGGGGGACCCCAAACACAACAAAATAAAACCCAAGTCAGAGGAAAAGAGTTTCATACAACACAGTATCAAAAAAGTAAAAGGAACACACTAAATGCACAAACTGGTGGCAAGTTAAGTCCATAGCCTATTGTGATAGGTCCTTCCAGCATCAATCAGGTTTCTTCTCCATCTGTTATCTCAAGGCTATTTACAGATATGGTGACTTTTGAACAAGAGTCTCTCACAGGAGGGTGGGCAGGTTTCAATCATTGGTTTCTGGATCTGTTTGTGCCATGTAGGCATCCAACTCCGCATCCAGGTGTCCTTTTGTTTTCGACATGTACGCATCCAACTGGTTGTCCAGCTGCTCCTTGGTCAGTACAGGGCGAGTGAGGGCACCTCTCCCTCGTCCACGTCCTCGGCCTCGACCTCCAAAGCCCCCTCTTCCCCGACCTATCATACCCCGACCTGGCCCAAGGGGAAAAAAAGGAGACAGTTACAAGTAGGTTTAATGGGTGTTATGGCAAATGCCCCTCAGAGCAGCAGGGCCTAGCTGAGAAAGGCTGAAAGGGCAGGGCAAAGAGGAGAAATCTGGAAAAACAGGAAACACAGGGTAGAAAGCAACACATGGAAAGCACACATAATGAATCCCTGTTTACAGGCTCATCTCTAAATGCTATTTAAAGACTTTATTCTGTCGACAAAGGGAAAATAACTGACAATTAAAAGAATCTTAACCTCTCCTAAAACAAAAAAATTACCTCAAGTTTGAAACCCACTGTAAGTTCATAATTAAAATACACTATAGATAACCCCACTTAGGGAAGTAACAAGGGCACAGAGAAACGGGTGCAGGGCTATACAGTTTTTAAAGTAAGCCTTACTGAAGATCTTTCTAGAAAATTAGCTCATCTCTCCTCAAATTTATTAAACCTAATGAGCTGACCCCACATCGGGAGACTGAGGAGCTGTTCTGACATCAGAACAAAGTGAGAAGACGGGGGATATACTTAGAGTAGTCCCAACCAGTTCTATCTCAGATTCTATTCACCTTATAATTGTGGTTATCTGAGAGGTGGTTTCAATTCACTTAACAAAACATATGCAGCTTTTTGAAAAGCTCCTTTAGACTCCCCCCCCACCCAGCCCTGCGATGCTCTATCAGAAACCAGGTCAAGATAATGTGGAAACGTACTATTTCATCCTGAAACCCAAACTAGCTTGTACTTCACTCATTAATCCAACAATATCATGGGAGAGAAGAAAACAAGTCCTTGGCTATCAAATTTCCTAACAGTTATTATCCTTTGGCAACTTCAAGGTCATAAATTATAGAAGACCCGCCACACACTATAAAAGGACCAAAGCAGATATACACAGGGGCTACAGGAATAGATTTTCTACCCCCTTGGACAGGTGTTGTTGGAGAGTTTTCCACTAAGCTCTAAAATCAGAAAACTCCCATGAGATTTGGATTAATGACAGCAACACCATTAAGTTCTTTTCTATCTGGGTCATGAGGTCACAAAACAAGTATCACTAAGTCTCAAAGGTAACATTATCAACAAGAGTCAGTCAGTTAACTGACACAGTACCTTCTTGCTTTCTACCTTGATTAAAAAAAAAAAAAAGTCATCTCTGATTTCCTGTAGACACAAACTTTACCTTGACTTTACTTGGCTTCAAAGTCAATATCCAGCTCCAATCTCCTCATCCTTTTTAACTCAGCTTCATTTCTGTACATCTCCCTCTTCTTTATTCTTAGACTCAAAGCTGGGTTTTGAGCTATGGGATGGAGTGTGTGGTGGTGGGCAGGGACACAGGAAGGTAAAACCTCAAACTGACCATCTTGTCATTTTAGTAATACGATTTAAACTGCAAGAACGTGGAAAAAGCCTGAACATAATCTGGCTCTGACGTGTACCTGACTGGCTCTTAAGACAACCCATGACAGACTTTTTGCACTACCAGCATGTGAATTTAGAAAATAAGCCAGTTTCAAAAAACAAAACAAGACAAACAAATAAGCCTGCCTATGACTTGAAGCTGTGCAGAAAGGTGGCTCTGAGTTTTGAAGGGAGAGAAATAAGGGGGAGCTATTCTCTGAAGTTGGTAGCTGACTAACCTCTACCACCGATTCCGCCACGACCCATAGCTCCACGCCCTAGGCCCCCTCTCCCAGGACCTCCACGACCTCGAACACCACCTCTTCTTAAGCCCATTCGGGGAGCTACGGCTCGTCCACCTCGGAGCAGGTTTTGACCTTGGAGAGGAGGCATACAATGTATATGCAGGTAAATCCAAGAGAGACAAAGTAGACTCTAACCAAAGGAAGGCGGTGAGGGTTAAATGAGAGTTAATTCAGTTAATTTTTAGGTTGGGTGGGGCAAGCTGTACACCAAGTGTGAACAGATCAAACTGCTCTTTATTCAATCAATTCAACAAGTCTGACATCAAACCCATTTTTGGAAGAAGCTGGGAGTTAATTAGTAAGTACATATAATAAATATCTATTGAATAATCAGGTAAGTGCCTAGCATTACTGTAGATTTAAAAATAAATGATATGGCTCCTGCTCTCAATACATTCTTACAAGGGACAAGAAACAACATAGGGAACAGTGTTAACAGTGCCCAAAATGTAACATGTAGCTATGGGTCAACTTGTCCTCTCTTTTCCAAATATAACAGCGTATTTCACTAGCACAGAGATGGTTAGTTATGATACAGGCCAAGGGACCAAATATTTCTTAGATCTGACTTATTTCTAGAACTTGCATGTGCTTTGATTCAAGCAGCAGCAGGGTGTTTAGACGGAATGGAGATGACATGAATTACCTGTCGTTACGCAGGTCATAGCCTCTCACCATTGCACATTATCAGAAAGGGAATGGTATCGAGAAAAGACATGCAGCACTATTAAAAATATGTGATTTCAAAAGTTATTAATTATATTAATACAAATTCAGGCTTCAAGATGTTAAAACAAATGTGTCCATAAGCAGCCCAAGAGAAAAGGGGAGGGGTAGGCCCAATAATTATCAGGTACACAGCACTGACCTCGGAGCGACATCCCGCCCCTAAGCAGGGTTCTGGTGGCACGTCCCCCACGTAGTCCTCCTCGGGGTAAGCCTCTCTGGATTATGGGCAGGCCTCGTCCTCCGATTGCTCCCCTGGCCAGGGTCCCTATGGGTCGGCCTAACCGTGCCTGGATGTTACTCTTACCCAGGCGCTGCTTTAAGCTCTTCTGGAAGAAAAGGTGTTGGGGGATTGAGATCAAAAAAGCATTCTAGTGGGATTCAGCAACTCAAAGTGCAGAGAAAAAGAAGCAAGTGAGATGGCTGTGTGGAGGGAGATAAACCTGCCGTAGATGTCACAAAGATCCTAAACCAGAAACTAGCCTTTGCCTCAGGATATGGTAAAAAAGAAGCAGAATTGTGATCCAGAACCTTTATGAAAGCTAAATTTATATCAACAAAAATTACCTACATTTGGCTACAGAAGCCATACGCCACTCCTTGGAACTTAAGTTTTAGTAAGGACTCCGTATTTCAAATCCTGGATTCTGCTGTTTTTGAACCACAGGTTGACAATGATACAACTTGATTCATACTTGCCCAAGGACTACCACTGTCTTCAAAGGCTTACTCAAACACCATAGGAAGTTCATCACACTCTGGGAAATATTTTAAATTATAAGTTCATTTGAATTCTTGTCACTTAAAAACAAGATTTGATTTTTCAGTCAAAGAGGCCAGTGTGTTCCATTTTTCCTCTGAGTATCTATCTCCAGACGGTCCACTTTTTACCTTAAGATGTAAATAAACACAAAAAAGTCAAACCTCCTTTCCTTATATTTCTTAAATCGCTATTAATTCCATGTCTCCCCTTGCAAACAGCTCCATTAAGCCAGGACAATAACCTTTAATTCAAAATACTCAAATGTATCTCCAGAGAGTAAGCTAACTTTCATTAGAATTAAGACAGGTGATATAATCACAAAACTCAGGGCCGTATTTGAGAACAAGGACATACCACTAATGGAGATTTTCAATAATCTGTCCCTCAAAGAAACTATTAAGACAACATCTCAGGGCGCCTGGGTGGCTCAGTTGGTTAAGTGACTGCTTTCGGTGCAGGTCATGATCCTGGAGTCCCGGGATCGAGTCCCACATCGGGCTCCCTGCTCGGCAGGGAGCCTGCTCCTCCCTCTGACCCTCCCCCCTCTCATGTGCTCTCTCTCTCTCATTCTGTCTCAAATAAATAAATAAAATCTTAAAAAAAAAAAAAAAAAGACAACATCTCAGCGAATTAAATTCCTTCAAAGGAAAGGTAACTGTGTAGCCTTGAACACAACCAAGGCCCCAGCAAACCTGTTTTCCTATAAAGCCATTAGTCAATATGAATGAAAATAAATTCTGTGTATCCTCAGGCTTCACCCATAAATGGCTTACCATTTTTTTTTTTTTTTTTTTGCAACCACATGCTGTGAGTTATTAGCTTTCTAGCACAAGATAATAAACTGCTTCTAAGCAGAGGGACAGGCTCTGAACATTATGCACCTAGACATAACCAACCTTAGGAGCCTGTCGCATCACTCCCGACAGCACACAATTAGGAGGTCAGGACTTCATTCTACAAATCCCTTCTGTTCGATGATCCGGACGGAGTATATTCTCCCAAAATCCGTGCTTCAGAGGAGAATGCACAGTGCTTAGAAGTTCTCCCTTCCTAATCCTTTGCTGCCAGCAACAGTAGTCTCTAACACAGTCGGCAAGCTTAAAAGACATTCCTATACCATCTAGTTTTCACTCCAGAGCTGTGCTGTGTGCTAAGGAAGCCACTAGCCACATGTGGCTATTTAAGTTACAAGTAAATAAAATTTAAAAAGCTCCTCAATCACACTAGCCACATTTTGAGTGCTCAACAGTCACACTTGGCTAGTGGCTACCATATTTGGAGAGCAGATGTAGAGTATTTCCTTCACTGTGGAAAGTCTTCTCAGATAGTTCTGCTCCAGAGGCAACTTTCTGCCCAGCCTATACTTAAGGCTTCTTCTAGAAAGGTCCTTTGGAATGATGTGTCAGAGACTTATCTTCAGCAATTTATAATAGCTACTCTTGGAAAATGGTGGGGCCCTTTTCACTGCTTTCCTGAGTCAGGGACAAATACAGAACTCCATGGCTTAAGGCGGCTGAAGCAGAAGGCCTTGTTTATTTTTGGTCAGTGAGCCTAACAGTTCAGGGTGGGGGTGGGAGGGTGTTATATTTAACACCAAATTTATGCACAGCCATGCAGTGCTACCAGTTAAAGTCCTTGCAGTTGCATGGCACCGCCCTCCAGACGCCCAGCCACAGCTTGGACATATCCTTCCACAGCCACTGTCCGGACTTGCATATAAGGTCTATGAATAATAAAGAGCAGGTTTTATTTCAGGTCTGAATAAGGATTACCTCTTACTGGAAATTTGACAGAGAACCCACTAATTCTTAAATTAATTATTCAATGCTCTCCCTCTACTTTACTGACAAAACTTAGGTGCTGTGGAGATGAAGGTCACCCTACTCTTTCTGTATTTTAGCATCGGAAATCTCTGGCTAAGGCTGTTCAGACTTCCTGTGCTGGGGGAGAAAGAGTAAGATTATTTCCCTCTTTTGTAAGTCATTTAACATGGAATAAATAAAGGATTTTCGGAAGGTCATCTAAAACAGAAACCAAAATTTCTTTGTGGTAAAATCCAGTGACTCGATTTTAAGGGCAAAGGATCAGAAAAAAAGAGATTAATATTCATTGATAACACAGAAATAGGCCACTCTGATGGCAAACTACCTAAAAGAGAAAGACAACAAAAAGTTACTTATTGGTACCTGCCAAAATGGGAATTCTCTGAACTTCTCTTTCCTCCAGAGAAGTTTCTGCTTTTGCCCTGAGCCACCTTGCAATCATCCTTCACGTCCTGACAGCCTCAGTGGACTGCCTGATAGAGATCACCAGCTGCTTCTGGAGCATTAAGACCCATCCTCTCACCTGCTTAAGTTTTAATGCTGCCTGGACAGAGGGTCTATTCTCCATCTGCTGGGCCAGTCTTCTGTTTCTGGCACTGGCTAGCTGCTGTTGTTGCTGCATCGAAGCCCGAATATTCACTGGCATCGGCTGTTTGTTCTTCAGCATATTAGTAAAGCTTCAAGGTCGAACAGAATGGATGTTTAAATAAAAGCTTTATTACAAAACATTTATTGGCATTTTCATGGCTTGCTAGACCAGGAGCTCCAGATCCCACGAACTTTAAGTAAAGTGGTACACTTAGATCAAGGCTGAAGTGGGTTAAAGACTCCTCTGCTTCCACAAACTTGCAAGAATCAGAAACTTAGAAACGCAGCTAGGTGCAGCACATTCAATCAAAAGTGATAACAAGGGCTCAGGTAACGGCTTTTAAGAGAGGTGGAAGGTATGAAAAACACGCAGTAAGCAGATATGATGACAACAAAAGACAGAAAATGTAGTTTCAAAGACAAACAGAGAAAGCCAAAAATCTTGGGGGAACCTGAGAGTGCACTGTAAAAGCAAATATAAGGAAGGCCTAGAGCACCTTCAGAGCCCACGGAAATAGTACACTCATATGAATTATAGGAGTAGATCTTATTTTCTTATGTATTTGTTTGCTTAGTAACATGTAAATATGGACAATCAGTATATCCTACCCTAAGAGATAAGAAGCAGCACATATGCTTCAGAAAAGAAAAAAAATCAAGTCAATCTTTTAGTGGTCTAACATCAACTAAATAAAATCATTGGTCAAAGGCACTCAATACAGAGCTCTGGGAAATAGAAACTGTACCTTAAGTACCTTAACTTTTCTTAGTCTCAAAGGATTACTTTTCCTAACTCCAAGTGATTACTTCTGAGAAAATCCGATTACTTTATTTACTTATTTTTTTAAAGATTCTTATTTAAGAGAGAGCATGAGAAGGGGGAGGGTCAGAGGGAGAAGCAAACTCCCCGCCGAGCAGGGAGCCCGACGCGAGACTCGATCCCGACGCGGGACTCGATCCCGACGCGGGACTCCAGGATCATGACCTGAGCCGAAGGCAGTCGCTTAACCGACTGAGCCACCCAGGCGCCCAAAATCAGATTAATCACTTAACAGCTTGTGAAGACACTCCTCTCTTAGTCCTGTTAAGTAAGTTCAATGCCACAAAAAAGAAGAACACTTAATTGTCAAAGAATCTAACACAGAAACAAACTAAAAGCAGGACGGAAAGAAAGAGAAATGGAGCAAAGCAAGTGCCTCTTACAAGGCCCCAGAATGGCATCCAAGGGCCTTTGGACATATCCACAGCTTGCTACCTGCCTCTTACAGGCCAGACGCAACACTGCTGGCCTTGGACTGGGCAGCAAACCTACTGCAGCCAAGGTACCACGCTACCGAGCTGCACCACCCCTGTATCAATGTAAAAAAAATGTGAAGAAGAGGGAGGGTGCGAGGAGTCTTTTAAAATACATCCCACCAGATAAGTGTTTCAGACAGCTTAACATAAAAATCTACTGATAAGGGGTTTTGAAACAACCGCCCAATTTGTTTCGTGTACCACATAAGATGCAACTAAAAACAGAGGTCTGTAGCCTTCTGTTGGTATTTAGCTTAAAATTGGTTTGTGTGCATCGGACCCCAGGGCCAAGTTAAGGAATGTTTTCTTATGAACGAGCTGAAGTTGCTGTTGGCTGCCTCACCGCTCATTTAGAGACATCTTGGTGGTGCTTTTTAGCACAACTTTCGGCGCTGACTGTGCAGCCATCTTCAAATCCCGAGAATCTACAAAGGACAACAGGCAGATGAGCAAATCAGAGCCCGGACCCCTCGTTTCCGCAGGCATCACAGACCCGGCGCAGCAGCGAACGGAAACAAAAGGCCTGGATGGAGGGCCCTGAGGGTCCCACAAGACTCGCGCTGGGGGCTTCCGTTCACAGCAGTTGCCGCAGACAGACTTCGAGGCCGCGGCACAGAAGACACCTACCCTAACCCCAGCGGCAGACCCAGACCGAGCCACAGGAGGGAAGTCGGGCTTTCCTCTGGAGGAGCCCTTTCCAGCCGGGGCTGCCAGAACCTCTCAGAACCCAAGGAACCCGGATCCCCCCCCGTGAACCCCGATCTCGGCGGTGAGGCCGGGGGCGGGCCAAGGGCGGCGGGAGGAAGGCCCCTCGCTGCTCCTCACACGCAGCCAGCACGCAGAGCCCCTGACGGAGACACGCGGTGCAGGCAGAGCCGCGTCCAGAGCGGCTTTCGGCGCCCCCACCGCGGGGGAGCCTCGGCCAGGGCCCCGCCGCCACTGCCCGGTCAGGGCCGCCGCCCCGCCGCCCCGCCGCCGCCGGCCCCGCCCTCCGGGCCCCGCCGGTGCCGCCCCGCCGCTCCCGCCTCGCCACAGAAACGCACCGAAGGAGACGGACGCCAGGGCGCCTCCCGGGGCTGCCACCACGGCTGCGGCGCGCGGGCCGGGGCCCGGCGGAACCTGAGTTGACTTGGTGGGCGGTTGGTCAGAGGTGTAGGCGGTAGGCCGCTGGGTTAGCTCGTTGTTGCCAGCCGGCTGTCTGGCCGGCCGGTCCGCCTGCTCGCCCGCCGGCCCTTCCCTGCCTCGCGTCGGTGCCACCACAGCCGCCGCCGCCTCCCGCTCCGTGCCCAAAACAAAATGGCCGCCACGCCCAGAGCCGAGCGGGACCGGCTAAAATGGCGTCGACGCAATTACGCCGGACGTCAGATCCGCGCACAGCCGGGTGATGGGAGAAGGTGAGCGCTACGCCTGCGCGGGGCTTGGGGCGGAGCCCTGGGGAGAAGGCGGGGCTTTAGCCAAGGTGGGGTGTGAGGTACACTCCGCCCCGCCCGCGGAGGGGCGAGGCCAGTGCTCGCGGTTGGTGGTCTCGGAGGTTCTCGGTCCAGGCAGGGCGGTTGTAACCTGGACCTCCTAGAGCACTTTCGGTCTCGGGGAGAAAGATGTCGCGGCGCCCCGCCCCGGGTAAGGGCGACCATCCACAACTCTGCAAATCCACCGAGGATTTGCCTCGGTGCCTCTTCCCGAGCACCTGGGCCCCGGTGCTGGACGCGAAGAGCCATAGACGCCCCAGCCAAGGCCAGGGCGCCGGATCCTCCGCCGGTCACCAATGCCTGTGCATAGTTTTCTCGTCCTGAATATTGTTAAATCCCTATGGGGGGTGTCTTTGTGTCCCTGCTCCCCCTTCCATGCCCTCCCCATCTGCCAGTCCTGTGCGTTTCGATGCAGACCTACACAGGATTTTTCTTATGCCTGGGTACACAATAAAAATACTCAGGTGTTTGAGGAATGAGTGAACGAACACATCTTCAGCCCTTCTGCATATGCGTGCATCACGATCCTTTCGTTTTCTTCCTAGCATTTGTGTATGTGTGTGTGTGTTTAATGGTCTGGCATCCTTACTGGACTTGACCTATGTGACAGTAAGGGTCGTGTTTGTTTTGTGCACCACTACACCCCCAGTTTCTACACAATGTTTAGCACATGGCAGGTCCTCAGTAAATATTCTTTGCAGACTGAAGGGAAATTCTTCTGTCTTTGCAGCTGGAACTTTGAACACCTACCTTCCTGGGCCTTGAGCATTCCTCAGCTAGGAAGATGTAATGTCCCCTTGACCTCTCTCCGAATAAGATCCCTTCCCAAATAAGGTGAATTGGGAGTGAGCAACCTTGATTTCCTCACTCCCAGACCCCAAAGGAGACAGACAGCAGCTGGCCAGAGAAGAGCCTTTAATGAAAGATGAGTTGCAGGCTTGGCCCACTACTCTTGCGCCCTTGGTGGAGGGTGGGCAAGGGTAGGAGTGTAGGGAGGGAAAAGTGGGGTGAGGGGGGAGGAGGGGGAAGGGCGCTGCCCACTGGGGCTGTCTGCTCAACTGTTCTCCCAGAAAAAGTTGTTGCAGGCTACTGTGAGGGCAGCCACCAGCACCACGTACTCCTGGAAGTCTACCTCCCCATCTCCATTCTCGTCTAGCTCTTTCATCACCTTGTCCACAGCATCTGCATCCTTCTGGGCCTGTGGAGGGAGGAGATGGAGAGGTGGGTTTGTAGGGAGATGAATAGTACTGAATCAGGGGCAAGGGGGGGTAGTTGATTGGGAAGAAGGCAGAGGTGAGCAAGAGGCAGAACTACATCTAATTATGGGACTGTTCGGAGTCCCTCCTTAAAACTAACACTGGTGGCCTCCTGTTACCTACAGAATAAACCCCTTAACAAGGCAGAGTAATAACAACATCGATTACCATATGTTGAGTGCCTAGAGAAGCTTTACAGGGATTGTCTTGTAAAATTGTTAATTCTAACACAAACAGTATGAGGTAGGTTTCATTATTTGCATACTAGAGAATAAACAAATTAACAGTTGGTGTTAAATAATGTGCCTAAGTGACACAGCTGGAAGGTGGCAGGGTCAGAATTGGAGCCCAGGCCTGATAAAACCTCAAAGCTGGTGCACTCTCTCCTGGCTTCTTTATTATAGAATAATCAGCATTTGCAGCCTACTTTTCTGCATCCTTCACTCTGGTCAAAACTACTGAGCATGCTCCATGTTCTTTCTTCCAGGCTTTTGTTCATGCAGATACCTCTTAATATGTCTACATTTATCCTAATAATATTCCAGTGGAAATCCATGGCTCAAGTGCCACCTCTCTGGAGAAGCCCACTTCAGTCAGGTTAGTATTGTCCCGAAGTCCTTTCTGGCAATTCTGTTAAAGCTCTGTGTAGTTCCTAAGTGGCTGGCCCAAGGATTCATGGGGACGGGGATGTAAGTGCTTCTGAGCTTCCTGTCAGCAGACTGGGGCCTCTTTTGATCCTTCAACTCTGGGCTCTCCTGAACAGATTACTTCCTGGTATTCATGGTTTACTTCCATGTGTCAGTCTTTCCCTTCTAGACTGTGAGCCTTCTTTAATGATGCGTCTGCATGGGTCCTAGCACTTAACAGGTGATTAACAAATTAGGGTATTTTGCCTTGAACCAAGAAAAATCCAGGAAAGAAGTCTGGGAGAAGAAGAAGATGATTGGACTGAGTTGGGGTGGGGTGGGAAGATGGTAGGGAGGTCCCCAGTTGTTGTTCCTCCACCCCTCACCCATCCCACCCTGTATCCCGCTCTGTGCTCACGTCCAGGAAGCCGGAGAGCTCAGTCTGCAGCAGCTCTTTTAGCTCCTTCTTGCTCAGCTTGTACTTGTCTCCCTCCTTGCCCGAGTGGGCATGGAACACATTGATGAGAGTCTCCATCGCTGTCTCCAGCTCAGAGCCCATCGCGCAGCTTACCTACCCACCCCCCACCATGGAAGTAAGTTGGGGACCATGCTCAGGGTATCTGGGGTTGGGGGGAGGGGAGCCCTCAGACCTGGCCCTGGTCCTGCACCTGAAGTTGCCCTGAGAGCAGAGCCACACTGGAATTTACCTGTCACTGAGACTTTAGGATGTGGGAACCCAAACAGGCCTAAATCCAGGCTTGTTCTCTGTGTCCCTCAATCCATATCCCAGCCAGAGGGAGTCAGGGACTGGGGCCATGGAGGTAGAGCCGCTGGAGCTGGGCTGGCTCTAGGGGCCTGCAGTGGACTCTGAAGTGGCTCCTGGCTGCCTGGGTGGACACTGAGGAGGGCGGGGCAGGCAGGTGGGGATGGTCACAGGACACTGCCAAGCTTCCTCTGGCTCTATTTTTACCCTGCCTTGCCTGCCTAGCACAGCTAAGCTCTGCTGCTGAGGGTGGTGAGCTGCGTTCCCTACGGCCTTGACTCTGCTGTCTACCCCTAGCAAGGAGCCAGTCTGGTGCCCTCAGCCAGCCTGATGGAGAGAGTGGCAGCCAGAGTGGCTGGCCCAAGGCTTCATGGGGACGGGGATCTAAGTGCCTCTGAGCTTCCTGTCAGCAGACTGGGGCCTCTTTTGATCCTTTAACTCTGCTCTCTCCTGAACAGGTCACTTCGGTTTCCCCGGGGTGCATCTCCATTACCTCTAGTTTGGTTCCTCTTACTTCTCTGCACAATCAGGCCTTCCATCGGGTGATGGTGGGAATCGAGAGAGGAATGACCAAGCCTTTCCCCAGAGCCAGGGCTTCCAGTGTGAGGGAGAGGAGACCCCTGGGGCCTTGTCCCTGCTGCTGCCCACTCCCTCGCCTAGGCCCAGCCTGGATGATGTGAGGACAGTGGTAGTGGGAGAATGGGTCTGATATATGTTGGGGGAGATAAAAGGCTGAGTATGTCCTCTGAATTCAAGGGGAGAGAAGAAGAGAAAAATGGAGGGTTTTGTTGAGGAGAGGGGACTGCCAAGCCAGTGGGCCTCTTTCTTTTGGCCTTGGGATGGTCATCCCCTTCACAGCCTCAGGGGACAGCTCAGGTGTCTCAGATCAGGTGTCCTTGTCTTTCCCCAGGCCTGGGGGGCTGAACAATGGGCCCTGATCAAATGACATTCCACCTTTACAATGGGAACCTTGTGAGTGTCACCTGAACTCTGGACATGAGAAGCAGTTGTCACAGAGACCTGGGGAGATGGAACCCAAGCCGGGACTGATGGAGGGGATAAGAGTGTTTGTGGGGGAGGGCTGTTGGTGGCTCAGTTATTGGCCCCATCCAGTAGGGGCACTTAGAGGTTGCCTGGAGCCCTTGAGCAGCCTGGGATTTTATGTAGGGGCCGTTTGGAGAGTACTTTGGCAGGGAGGGGGCAGACAGGAAAACAAAGGGAAAGACTTGAAGGAAAGAGGAGTCTGAAAGTCTGAGCCAAGAAAGGGAAGGTCACGTGAAAGGAAAGTTGGGAGTGGGTACAATACCCTAATGCCCCCTCCTCTTGATCTCACATGGTCCATGCTCTGCCACCCCCAGATTTCCCTGGGACCTGAGCCCTTGGCAAGGCTGGGTGGTGGTGGGTGTGGGGACAGAAGCAACAGTTCCATTTGCCTTCTTATTCGTACCCGCCTGGAAGCAAGGTGGGAGCTGGCTCCCTTCCTCAGCACCGGGAGAGTGAGGGAGCCTTGGGAGGGCACTCTGAGGGCTCTGTGGTAGGAGGGCTTGATCTCCTGGAAGCTTGGTGGCTGGGCTCCCCACTGGCTTCTTCGTTCTCTGAGGAATACCACAGACCTCCCTCTGACCTTCACTTGCTTCCCTGCACTACTGTCCAAACCCTGTCTCCCCCGAATCCCAAACTGCTGTCACTCAAACCCCTCCCAGACCCTCGGTGCGGCACAATGCTATTGTCCCCAGACCTGAGGAGCCCTGCTGAAGTCCCCTTTCCCCCAAGCTGGCCACAGGAGAGACCGAGCACAGGAGACACAGGATACTTACTGTCAGCCCGGACCCGAGGTGGGAGCAGGTTCTGGACAGACGAGTCTGCAAATGTGGCTAAGGGAGCTGTGTGGGGAGACCTGTCTTCAGCCCTTCCCCCACTGACCCCCCCTCCCCACTGGCTCCACCCCTTCACAGACAGACACCCAGTGGGGCAAGGGGCCAGGAGTGGACAGAGGCGCCCTCTGTCTCCTGGGCTAGAACAGGCTGCCCTGTGTCCTCTTGTCCAGCCTCAGTTGCCTCCCCCCTCCCTGCTGGGCACCAGCAGGCAGGGCCCAGGCGGAAGGGGCTGGGAAAGGTCCTGGGAGGGACCCGGAGAGGCCTCGCCCCACCCCCACCCCAGCACTGGCAGGAAAGGGGAGGATCCTGCTGAGGGGTCTCAGTGAGGGGACCTCTCAGGGAATCCCTTTCATCTTGGGAGTCTCACTCCCCGCTGAGAGATTTCGGTCCAGGAAATCTTTCTCCACGGGGGTCTCAGCGGGATTCCCCTCTGTGTGTGGGAGCCTCTTGGGGGTCTTGGGCTGCAGGGTCCTTTTCAGGATCTCATTCGGAAGGGCTCTCAGTGGTGCTTCTCAGACTGAACTCCTGGGCAGGGCTCCCTCTCGGGCCTCTAGGATGCAGAGCCTACCGGGGCGGTGGGCTCCCGGTGCCCAGAGGGGGTCTGTCCGGGAGGCGCCTTCCCGCCTCCCCCCTGCAGAGGGGCGCGCGTGGGCCGGGCCGGGCGGGGGGACCCGGGCACCCCGCCCGGATGCTGGGGGGCGGGAGGCGGGCGAGAGGCGGGCCTGGGCGGTCTCCTCCCTCCGGCATCAAGGCAGAAGCTGGACACCTCGGGGCTGGGCTGGGGCTCCGCTGCCTCCTGCCCTCCGGCTCCTGCGCCCACTTCCCCCTGCCGCGGTGAGTCCCGTGCCCCCACCCTGGGGCCGGGCGCCTTCCCGCCCCTCGCCCCCACCACCCCCGCCCCGGGGCTCCCGGGCGTCTCCCCGAGCCAGCTCGGACTGGGGTTCGGGAGGCTTTGGGGGGCCGGCCGCTGTCCTCGTGGAGGGGAGTGGCGGGAAGGGGCTGGAGGAGTGGGCTGGGCCCTGTGCCCGCTGCCCCTGCGGGGCGGGGTCCCTGCGGCCTGATCGCAGGCTGACCGCAGCCGGCGGTTTGCCTGACCCCGGGCTTGTCTGCTGGGAAGAGCGGGCGGGAGCGTGTGGGCGGGCGGAGTCCCTGCACAAACAAGCTTTGGAGACAAGCAGCCTCATGACCCCTTGGGACGGGTGGGCCTCCAAGAAAGGGCCCTTGGGACTGAAGGCCACAGAGGGGCCGTTCCAAAGTGCCTCCTCTCAGAGGGGTCTCCAGACCGAAGGGCCACCACCGAGGGGTCCCTAAGGCACTGACACTTGGAAAGGACCAGCAGGCTCAGACCTAGAGAGGATGGTGTTTCTGGAAGCAAACACCCCTTCCCCCACCTACGCTGAGCTGTTGTTTCCTGGTCCCTGCCCCAGGCTCCATCCCTGTCCCCTCTCTGCTGGCCCATAATGCTTCTTCCAGGCAGGGGCCTGAGGTGGCAATGCCAGGGCAGGGCACTCTGGTCTATTCTAACTCTCCCCTTCTCTCCCTCCCCGTCCTACAGAGTCCTGATGGCAGCAGAGCCACTGACTGAGCTGGAGGCGGCCATTGAGACAGTGGTCAGCACCTTCTTCACCTTTGCAGGGCAGGGGGGCCGGAAGGGTAGCCTCAGCATCGATGAGTTTAGGGAACTGGCCGCTCAGCAGTTGCCTCACTTGCTCAAGGTAAGTGGGGGTCTCTGGGCCTGAGATTTTGGAAGACAGTGGCTGCGGGACACTGTGGATGTGAGGTGATGTTTCCGGACACAATAATGTGACCCCAGGTGTGTGGTGGACAAGGGTGTGTGTAGCTTGGCCACACTGTGTTGTTGAGAGTGCAAGTGTGTTACTGGACTTTGTACTCCCCTCAGACAGAGCTGTTGGGTCTTGTGTCTGCTCTCTGGTCTTACCTCTCCACTACAGGAGTGGGCCCAAAGGTGGCTTCCAGGAGAGTCGTAGACCATCAGTGCTAGAAGGAGGGTGAGAGAAAACACAGACCAAACTGCTCACCTCACATGTATAGAAACTGAGGCCCAGCTGTAGAAAGGGGTTTGTCAAAAAGAAAATCATAGCCCAGTTCTTGGGGTGACAGAACCTCAGGGTAGGAGGGACCTGTAAGTAATCTTTGACTACTTCTCACCGCCTCTGGGAATCCCCTCAATAACGTACCGGATAAGGTCATTCCTTCTCTCCTACTCGCTGGACAGAGTAGGAGTTTAGATTTCATCCACTCCGAGTTGCCTAATCATAGCAGGCTGTTAAGTTTCTTTTATACCCTTTCTGAGAATTCACAGGCACGTGAAAGTATGTGGATACGGATTTAAAAATAAACAAACAAACAACAAACACATCTTGGAAACTCAGTCTATCATATGCAAAATCCCGTACATCCCTAGACTTCTCAGACTTTTCCCTTCCTCTTCTCTCAGGAGACTTGAGACTCCACCTGAGGTTCAACATTCCCTGTAGCCTTGCCACATAGTGACTGGTTTTTCCTCCAAATCCAACTCCCTCCGGGCCTGGAAATGCAAGAAGTGACCTCTTAGCTTTTTGTCACTGCTTCCAGATCTTAGTTTCTTCTTCTTCCTACTATGCAAAGCTCCTTGGAATCTGCGCCCTTCAGCTTCTGCCTTACTGTTTCTCATCACTGCTTTTGTCGGGGTCCTCAGTCTGCACACAGAAAATTCATCCAACACCTGGGCCTTTCAACTTCTTCAACTCCTTGCTTCCAAAGATTCTGTCCTGCTTCTGATCAGTCTACTCCTTTGTTCTTGCTTCAGATCTTGTCATTAGCAAAATAATGTACCACCTCCAGAATCTCAATTTCAAGCCTCCTTTTCCCTGGGTACCACCTCCTGCCATTCCAGTTCTGTTCCTCCCACTCTAGCATTTCCTCGACTCCATGGGGACCGTCATTCTCCTGACCCTGTCGTATTTTCTTTCCCATGTCAGCCCCTTGTGTCAGTTCTCTTCTCACTCAGCTGGGTTCTAAGGCTCAGCAACACAATCAGTCCCTCAGCTCCCTTGGTTCTGTTTCTCCCTGTGCTGGTTGACAGAATCTCAACTCAGGTTAAGTCCAGTATTTCACCTCCATTAACTTGAGGGCTAAATCTACCATTCTTTCTCAGATCCAAAATAAAACAAAAATTTCCGTTCTCAAAGAAAAAACAACAACAACCCGATCAGTCGTCTATGAACCATTCTGCCTCTGCACTTGGGTAGCTGAATCTGGCTGCAGGAAAAGGTGCTTGACTTGTCCCACTTTATAATTTTTGTTATTATTATTTTTTCATTGAAGTATAGTTGATACACAGTGTTGACTTGTCTCTCTTTAATTCTGGAACCACAAACTCCAAGGGGGCCCTTGGCACGGCCTGCCAATTCTGCTCCATTTCTCAATTTGGTTCATTTACCACCTCTTTCAGATGACAGTGTCACAACTTTTCCTCTCCTCAAACCCCAGTCCCTCTTTCCACATTCTCCCTCTCACTGAGAATTTTCTAGAGAAAATTAAGAGCAATCAGGAAACTCCTGTGTACTGTCTCCCCAAATCTAAGCAGAGCAGCATTTACGGGGCCTGCCTGTTACCTGAAGCCTCTGTCTCTGCCCAAGGCAACCCTCCTCTGCTGCCCGACTCCATTCTTTCTCACCACTTAAAATCTGGACTCTTTCAGTTCCTCCTCCTCTCTCTGGCATCATCAGTTTTCCCTCTCCACTGGATTGTTCTGATTGGTTTCCCAATATTCTGTAATATCTCCCATCTTAAAAAAAGGAAAGCAAAACAAAACAAAACCCAAAACAGCCCTCTCTCTTGGCTCTGTAAGTCCCTCCTGCTATGTCTTATATCTCCGCTCCCCTTTATAGCAAAACTCAAACGCAGCAAAGTTACTTATACTTATTTGCTCTCCTGGTCCAAAATGCTTACTCCTTAGGTATTGGCTAGTCTTACTCTCACTGAACTCAGATTTCTGCTCAAATGGCAAATCCTCAGCATTGCCTTCCTTCACCTAAGAATGCAAAGATCACCTTCCTTGTCCTCTATTCCTTTACCTCCTTTATTTTCTTTCACAACACACCCATCACAACCTGACTTCCATACACACTTACATGTTACCAAGAATGTAAGTCCTATGAAGGAAAGGAATATGCTCACTGTTTTATCTCCAACACTTAGAGCAGATATCAAGTGAGTGAAATTAAAAAAAAAAAAAATTTAAAAAAAGAGTAAGAATTGTTGAGTAAATGAATAAATGCATCTTAACTACTGTTTTACAAATACCTTTTTAAAAATGGAACCATGGGGCGCCTGGGTGGCTTAGTCGTTAAGCGTCTGCCTTTGGCTCAGGTCATGATCCCAGGGTCCTGGGATCTGCCTGCTAAGGGTTCCCTGCTCTGCGGGAAGCCTGCTTCTCCCTCTCCCCTGCCTGCCACTCCCCCTGCTTAAGTGCATGTGCGCATTCTCTCTCTCTCTGTCAAATAAATAAATAAAATCTTTAAAAAAGTGGATACTTTCCTGTTTTAAGAAAATGATGCACTATACATATGGTATATAGGTTAACACAAATTTATGTAGCTAAGTTTCTATTGATGGATATTTCTGATACCCATTTTCTTTCTTTTGCAAACATTCTTGTTTACATTTCTTTACATACTTGAGGAAACTATTTAGGGTAAATGTGTGGCAGTAGAAATATTAGGTCAAAAGCATGTTTGTTTTTCATTTTCATGGATATTGCCTCCCAAGCAAGGTTTCAAGGCCAACAGTGCATACAAATGCCTATTTCCCTGCGTCCTTGCCCAAATCGGGTCTTATCAGACTCGGTTTTTGCTAATCTAATATGTGAAACTGATCCCTTGCTCTGATTTACACTTCTTGAATTCTGATTGAAATGGAAAATTAAAAAGTTTTTTTGAGGGGCGCCCGGGTGGCTCAGTCGTTGAGCCTCTGCCTTCAGCTCAGGTCGTGATCCCGGGGTCCTGGGATCGAGCCCCGCATCGGGCTCCCTGCTCGGCGGGAAGCCTGCTTCTCCCTCTCCCACTCCCCCTGCTTGTGTTCCCTCTCTCACTGTGTCTCTCTCTGTCAAATAAATAAATAAAATCTTAAAAAAAAAAGTTTTTTTGATGGACATGGATAATCCTCTGTGAATTGCTTGCTTATTTCTTTTATTTAAGAGATTTTCTTTTTCATATTGATTTATTATAGCTCTTTATAGAATAAAGAAATATGCCTTTTGTCTATTGTATGTGTTGCAAACATTTTCTCCTAACTTGTCCTTTGTCCTTTGACTTTATTTTTGGTAGTTTTTGCCATACAGAATATAAAAAATTTTTCTGTAGTCAAATCTATCAAACTTCTAGTGAATGGCTTCTGTGTTTGTTTTTTTTTTTAATGTTTTATTTATTTATTCATGAGAGTCAGAGAGAGAGAGAGAGGCAGAGGGAGAAGCAGGCTCCCCGCCTAGCAGGGAGCCCGAGGCAGGGCTCGATCCCAGGACCCTGGGATCATGACCTGAGCCAAAGGCAGATGCTTAACCATCTGAGCCACCCAGGCGCCCAATGGCTTCTGTGTTTTATGCCAAGTTTGGAAAGGTCTTTCTCAGTTTAATATATTAAAAAAAAAAAACAATTTATTTTATTATTAAAATTTTCCTGCTGAAATACCACTTTTATTATTTATTCAATTGCCATATGTATTTTGGGTCTCTTTATTGGGTTTCATTAATCTTTATTATTTATTAACAATTTTGTTTGATTATTGTAGTTTTAATATGCCTTAATTACCTGTAGGGTTGGTTTTCTTTCATTATTCTTATTTTTCAGAATTTTGTGGTGGATCCCACAGTTTGTTTTTCAAGAAGAATTTTAGAAACATTTAATCATGTTAAAAAGAATCCTATAGAGGGACGCCTGGATGGCTCAGTCAGAAGAGTGTGTGACTCTTGAACTCAGGGTTGTGAGTTTGAGCCCCATGTTGGGTGTAGAGGTTACTAAAAAAGAGTAAAATAAAATAAAACTTAAAAAAAGGAATCCTGTAGATACTTAATTAGGATCATATAAAATTATATTTCAGGGAAAATTGACATCTTTACACTATTGAGTCTTTCAAAAAAAGGGTACATTTTTCTATTCATGTTTTCTCATATTCTTCAGTTCATTTTTCTTTACAGAAGCTTAATCGATTTCTTAATTTGTGACTAAGTGCTTTATTTCATTTGTTACTATTTAAAAAAAATATTTTATTTATTCATTTTACAGAGATAGAGAGAGAGAGAGAGAGAGAGAGAGCGCATGCGTGAACGCACAAGCAGGGCGAGTGGGAGAGGGAGAGGGAGAAGCAGGCTCTCTGCTGAGCAGGGAGCCCAGTGCGGGGCTCCATCCCAGGAGCCTTAGATCATGACCTGAGCCAAGGCACATGCTTACCTGACTGAGCCACCCAGGTGCCCCCATTTGTTACTCTTTTAAACAGGATCTTTCGTATACTTTCTGACTGGGGGGAAGAAATACAGAGTAGTGGATAAGAGCATTAAGCTTTGAGTCAGAAAATCTAGGTTCAAATGCGGATTCTAGCTTGTCTTCCCTGGTCACCCACTCCTTCTGAGCCTTAATTTCTTTTTTTTTTTAATATTTTATTTTATTTATTTGATAGAGAGACAGCGAGAGAGAATACAAGCAGGGAGAGTGGGAGAGGGAGAAGCAGGCCTCCCACTGAGCAGGGAGCCCGATGTGGGGCTTGATCCCAGGACCCTGGGATCATGACCTGAGCCGAAGGCAGACGCCTAACGACTGAGCCACCCAGCCGCCCCTGAGCCTTAATTTCTTATCTGTGAAATAGACTTCTAATAATACCTTCCTTGTTGGATTGCATTTATTCAATCAATATTTATTGAGCACCTACTCTGTCCTGTCCTGACACTGTCCTAGGCTTTGGGTTACAGTGACGAACAGGCATCTGCTATGTGCCAGACATTCTCCCTGGCACTGGGATTACAATGGGGAACAAGGTGGACAAGGTCCCCGTCATTCCAGCAGATTATGAAGTTAGATGGAGTAAGGCATGTCCTGTGTTTAGCATAAGCCTTGGAACAGTCAGCACTATTAAGTGCTTACAGTTGTTGAAATGTTGGTCATTATCGCTCTTGGTTTTTCCTAGGTCTGCAATTATATAACTGCTGATATAATAAGAGGTGAATTTGCCTCTCCTTTCCTAATACTTATACCTTTTATTTCTTTCTCTTGATTAATTGTATGTCTTCCTCCCTCCCAATATAATGTTACACTGGGCATCTTTGCCTTCCACTGGCAGTTCTTATAGTGTTTTAAATTAAACATGATTGTGGGGGCACCTGGGGGTTCAATTGATTAAGTGTCTGCCTTCGGCTCGGGTCATGATCCCAGGGTCTTGGATTTGAGCCCTGTGTCGGGATCCCTGCTCAGCGGGCGTCTGCTTCTCCCTCTGCCTCTCCCCCCACTTGTGCTTGCTGTCTCTCTCTCCCAAATAAATATTAAAAAAAAAAAAAAAAAAAAAGGCATGATTGTGGCTTTTACAAAGGTCTTGCTTAGCTTTTCTATGAATTAGCTTTAGCTTTGTGCCCTCTGTGGATTTGGCATGTCTGCTCTGCCTTCATGCAAATATTGATTCAAATATTGAGCATTAGGCTCTGCCTGCGGCACCTTTCTCTAGCTTGACATCAATCCATCGTTCAATAGGTTATGTTTTGGTTGTGATTGTTTATCTAGTAACAGATCCTTTGATCATGGGTCCAGTTTATATGTCCTTTGATTTCACAGTCCTGTCATGCGAGACTTTGTCAAGGACAAAATCAGATACCCCATTCTTTGCCATTCCTCTGATCAACCAGGCTAATAACCAAACTGGAAAAAATGAGACTATGTTGGGGTTATGCAAATGAGCAGCTTAGGGCCATGAATTTCTCTAGCTTTCTGTGAAGGAGGAAGGTGGCCTGAGAGGGCTCTGAGGACCCAGAGTGGGCCCGTGCCTGCGTGGGCCCCCCGAGGTCCTGTGCTCTGAGGATGGCCAGAGTGGGTCCTTGAGCAAATCACAGGTGCAGTGCTGTGCCGGAGCTCACCAGCTGTGGGCGAGAGCCCACTGTGTGCATCTCTTCCCAGCTCTGTGTTCAGAGACACCATGTTTGTGGTTCACAGTCAGCCGTGGGGGGAGTGTTTACACACTGGCAAACACTACGAGTCGGGCCCCCTGCCATTGCAGCCCAGCTGGTTTGGAGAGGTGGTTAACTGCCCGACCCCGTGGCAGCGCCGTCCGGGGGCTGCAGCCGGGCAGGTCCTATATGGAGAGAGTGGAGATGAGCAGTTTTGGCCTCTCTCCCTGTCTTGAGAACTCTCACTTCTAACCCCACCCTTTCCTTTGGTGTCTCCTCAGGATGTGGGCTCCTTAGATGAGAAGATGAAGAGCTTGGATGTGAATCAGGACTCCGAGCTCAAGTTCCACGAATACTGGAGACTGATAGGGGAGCTGGCCAAGGAGATCCGGAAGGAGAGGGCCCTGGAGATCCGGAAGAAGTAAAGCCCTGACCAGGATAGTGCTGGGCGGGGCCAGCCAGGCAGAACCCCACTCCCTCCAAAAAAAGCCTCTTCCTTGAAACATAAATGTTTCTTATTCCCACCCTACCCCTCTTTCTTCTCTTGAGAGTAAGCAGTGGATAAGTTCTGCCCTGAACCAAGAGTGGGTCCAAAAATTATGAGCTCTTGGGGCACCTGGGTGGCTCAGTTGGTTAAGTGTCTGCCTTTAGCTCAAGTCATGATCCCAGGGTCCTGGGATCGAGCCCTGTGTCAGTTCCCTGCTCTGCGGGGAGCCTGCTTCTCCCTCTCCCTCTGAAGCTCCCCCTGCTTGTGCTTTTTCTCTGTCAAATAAATAAATAAGTCTTAAAAAAAATTATGAGCTCTTTAAGGACCAGGAATGTTAGTCATCTTTGGATTCGACAGCATCTAGCACCAGGTCTTAGACGGGGTAGGTGCTCAATAAGTAAATGGTTGATGAATGAGTATATGAAAGGAAGGAACAGATCTCTGGGGCAGGTGTAGTGAGTCCTATTCTGCCAGGTGCCTCCGCAGCTCCCACTTTTCTTATTCCTGGGGTTTGTGTCATTGGATGGTAAGGATAGCAGTGAACTTGGGTTGAGGGCTTGCTGTGTACCAGGCACAGTACTAAACACTTTTCCTGTGTTAAGTTAGTTAATTCTCACAGCCCTTTGAGGTAGGTACTATTTTTTTCCACATTTTTATTTAAATTCTAGTTAGTTAACATATGGTGTGGTATTGACTTCAGTGATTCATCGCTTCCATGCACCACCCAGTGCTCATCACAACAGGTGCCCTCCTTACTGCCTGTCCCCCGTCTAGCCCATCCCCTGCCCACTGCCCTCCAGGGAGGTGCTATTTTTAGGTCCTATATTAGAGATGAGGAGACAGATTTTAGAGAGGCTGAGCTCACAAAGACAAGAATAGGTGGAACTGGGTTGATGTTCCATAGCCTCTGTGATGAACTAGGATCATCTCTGGATGGGCAGCTTGGGAACACTAGGCCCTCCTCTCCTTCCTCCCTGCATAGCAGGGGTGAGGCAGAAGAATGGACACAAGGATCTGGTATGAAGACTGTGGGATGGACAGTGGTGCCCTTCTCCCCATCCTTCTTGGCTTGAGGGGCGTATGGTTTGCATTGCTCGCCACCAGAGGGAGCAGAGGCAGGGCAGCCCAGTGGGTGAGGCCTTCCGTCGGCTGTCACTGCCAGGGTCTGGTGTCCATTACTCCAGAGGAACATTTAGGTTGAGACAACCTCCCTACCACACACCAAAAAGGGTCCTAGATTGAGACCTTCCATCTAAGTGCCCTCAGACTGGGAGACCCCAGAAGGACCCCCAGGCTGGGACTCTGAGGGGTTATTTGGCTGAAGACATTCCAGAGGGGATCTCACAGGGGGCTTCCCCGCAGCGAGAGACTCTAGGAGGGTCCCCCAGACTGAGACTCCTCAGTGGGATCCAAGTTTGAGGCACTCTTGGAGAAACCCTCAGATTGAGCCCCTCAGGGGGTCCCCAGATTGAGACCCTCTGAGGAACACAAGATGATGAGATAACTCTTGGGAGGGCATTTTCATGGAGACACTTCTAGAAGTACAGGGGAGCCCTAGAAGGAGACACAGGGACGGGCTGGGAGGGGTGTGGGAGACATGCTTCTGACCTCAGAGTTCAGGCTTTGGGCCCCACCCCATCCTTGCCTTGACCCACACTAACTCACCTGCCCTTCTCCCTTCCCCCTCCCCATCAGGTGAGGAGGTCCACTGGGGTCATTCCAGGCTTCCTGGGATGTCATCCTGGGCACTGGATTGGGGTGGGGGTGTTAGGGAAGGCATGGGTTTCTGAGGGAGGGAGAAGTAGGCAGCCCAACCTGTTTGGAGAGGTTGTTAACTGCCAGGTAACCCATCTGGGTCTCTCTCACTCATGTGCTTGCTGGCTGAGGGGAGCTGAAGGGGAGTCGGGACAACACTCAGTCGGGCCCCCTCTACCAGGCTGCCCTTCTGTGGCTCCTTCCCCACCTCTCAGCCATGGGGACTGCAGGTATGAGTGTCACCATCCAAATTGGCCCTGTTGGGAGGAGTATGAGTGCGTGTGTGTGATATGGCAAAGTACAGAGTGGTCCCTGGGGACCTCTCTCAATTCACATGTCCCTCATTCCCTCTGGACCACAAGCCCTGCCTCGATCAGCCTCTGATTCTCCTCAAAGCCCCTCCACTTCCCTGCCCTACAATTCCTCCAGGATTTTCCTCCTGGGCTTCACCCTGCAGTGTTGCCAAGCCCCCACTCTTCCCTTCCCTTTCTCTTGCCTTGACTCTGCCTGCTGGTCTGGGGCCAGGGGCAATCCAGACCCAGCCCTCCATGGTCCCCTCCAGTGGCAGGGTGGGCGGGCTCTTGGAGCTCTGGCCAATGGAGGGTGGGGCCCACACAGCTGGCTCACAGCCCAGACCACAGTAATAGCAGGGGCGGCTTAGGGAGGAGGCCCAGCCCCCTGCCTTCCCTCCCTGCCCCCAGGTATAAGAGCCGAGCTCAGGTGAGCCAACTCCTAGCATCCTGTCCCAGCAGCTCCCAGCAGGTAAGGAGACACAGGGCTTTTCAACTAAATGGGCTGCCCCCTGTCCAGAGGGCAACACTTGGCTATTCTACCCTGGCCTGCCAGGAGAAGGGCTGGGGGCCAGGTCCTAGAGGCTGGAGTGTGTGTGTGTGCGCGCGCATAGCAGAGGTGAGTGGTGGGAAGAAGTGGGAGGATTGATCTAGGGTGAGGCCCAAGGGATTCCCTCTGGATGGGTGGGCCTGGGGGCTGTGACCTTAGCTCCTGCCTGGATCCTTCCCAGGGACCGGGCCTCGGGTGGAGCTGGCCCCGACCTCCTGAGTGAGGCACAGAATATCTGGGGTACAGCCAGAGGGGATAGTTGAGAAAGAAATGCTGAGCCCTCCCCTCCCCTCGGTCTCCCTCCTCTAGGCAGATCATGAGCCATCGGCTCCCCTGCGGCCAGCTGTAGGACAACACAACTCTCACCAGGATAAGCACACTGGGCGCCATGGGACAGTGTCGGTCAGCCAATGCTGAGGTGGGCCCATTCATGCCTGGCCTTTCTGTTCCCATGCTCCCCTCCTCCACCTTGAGGGTCTGCGTCCCTCTTGACTTCTGCTGCCTTGCCTTGGCCTTGCCTTGTACCCTAGACCTTGCCTGGAAGACCCAAACTCCTCCCTGGTGTCTACACAGGGTGATGTGTCCACACAAGGAGCCCTCCGGGGAAGAGGTGTCCATGCCTCGTGCTAGAACCCATCCTGCGTGGGGGCTGCCAGTGACAGGGAGGAAGCCTTGCTTGGCCTGTGGCTCACGGCAGAGGCCAGTGGGGGCAGGGGGCTAGATGCTGGGCTCTGGAGTGGGTGGGAGCGCCTGTGCCTTCCAGCTGTCTTCTGCCCCATTAGCCAGGGTGCTGTTAGGTGGGTGGGGCCTCCCTGATGCTGCTGATGTCCCCTGCCCTCAGGATGCGCAGGAATTCAGCGACGTGGAGAGGGCCATTGAGACCCTCATCAAGAACTTCCACCAGTACTCTGTGGAGGGTGGGAAGGAGACGCTGACCGCCTCCGAACTACAGGACCTGGTCACCCAGCAGCTGCCCCACCTCATTCAGGTACCGAGTGGGCCCCAGCCCAGGCAGCGCCCTGACTTCCCCAGCAGGGTCTCCAAGACCCCACCCACTGTGCCCCGGCCCCGGGCATTAGCAGCCCCGGACCTTCCCCTTGCCAGTGCCGGGCACAGGTTCTGCTTCCTGCCCCCGGGCAGGGCGGGGCAGGAAGGTTGGAGGTTCTGCCTTGCTGAGCTGTGGTGTCTTCCCTCCCTTCAGAGCAACTGTGGGCTGGAAGAGAAAATTGCCAGCTTGGGCAGCTGTACCGATTCTAAACTGGAGTTTGGGAGTTTCTGGGAGCTGATTGGAGAAGCAGCCAGGAGTGTGAAGCTGGAGAGCCCTGTCCGGGGCAGCTGAGAACCTTTTCCTGGAATTCTTGGGGGGGATGTTGGGATCTAGAAATAAAAGTCCTCTCCACCTGCACCACACGATTCCCCCGTCTGCACCTGCCTCACCTCTGCAAGGTTCAAGTCCTCAGTGACCCTTCCCAGGGCTCTCTGTGCACTTCATCCCTGGGAGCGCCATGGAGCTAACGGGTCCAGGAGTCCCCACCAGAGGGGGGCTCAGGGTGGGTGGGGGCCAGGGATAGGTGTGGTGAGCTGCTGGAGGGATAGGGATGGTGAGAGGGCCAAGTAATTCGGTTGGGGGGGTGGGAGGGCAGAGAGGAGGTGGGCTACCGGAAATGACTGGAAGAAGGGGGCTGGGAATGGGGCTGGGTATTTGTTACTAAAAAGGGTCTCTGAGAACCTGCCCTTCCTAATCTCTTCCCCAACCCACACAGTAGCTGTCTGTCCAGTGCTACACCTTCCTGCCTCCAGCTCTGCCCCAGCCTTGTCCCAGCACTCTGTCCCTGGCCCAGGGCAGGGGACGAGAAAGAGAGGTGGAGGAGGGTGTTACTTTGGGAGAGGACCAGCTGGGTGCTTGGGCATTTAAAGAATGACGGTTGTTTTGTATCATTTGATTAATAAAAAAATGGAAAAAGAAAAAATGTTGTCTTGACTGGACACCCACCCCCCACCTCGGTCCACGGGTGGTTTGGGGTGAATGGCAGAGTCCTTGGTGGCCCGGGACACGTGGGGCTGCAGTGGTTGCAGTGGGAGTGAGTGGGGACTCACTTTTCCCCATGGATTTGGCTTGAGGATGGGTCCCAGGCCCCAAGCTGGGAGACCTGGTTCTCTCTGAAGGAGAGGCTTCTCTTTGCCAAGGACCTGGTCCTCTGACAGGAGAGAGGCCATGTGTGCTCACCTGGGGAAGCGCTTATGGACCCCGGTGTGCTGGACCTTGGCTGACTGGCAGCAAGGGAAAGGCAGGGCTGAGAAACAGGCCAAGCAGCCTGGGTTTGCGCCCAGCTCTGCCACTGAGCATCTCTGGAGCTTTGGGCGTGCTCCCGGAGTGTCAGTTTCCTCATCTGTAAAATGGGGTCTTCATATCTCTCATAGATTTGTTAAGAGGATAGTGGACACATCACATAAAGTCCTTAGAAGAGAGTCTGACACAGAGCAAGCGCCCAGAGCTGAAGTCTCTACTGGCCAATTCCCTTGGGTGTCCTGGGGAAGGGTGTTCCCAGAAGAATCCTCTGCTGCACCTGACAGGTCCTAGGAATGGGTGTCAGCTCCTGGTGGTCGGAACGGGAGTCGCAAGACCAGGGGCCAGGCTCTGCTGCGGCTTCTGACTGGGGCCCACAGAAATCAGGCATTACTCCTGAAATCCTAAGAGCAAGGAAGTTTCTGTGGCCAACCAGGCTGGCCTGGAATGCTCACTGAACTTGTCTGTTGGGGGACCCTGAAACTGGGCTCCCAGTGATCCAGGTGATCAGGGCAGGTGACAGCCCTTCCCTTTCTTCTCCACCGACTAGATTCTTTCTGCTCAAGCCCTGCAGGATGAGGAGGGTGGAGTTGGGGGGGGGGTGCCTGCTTCCACCACTCCCTTTGGGGTGGGGGTGGAGGGGTGTTAAAAAGGTGTGTATCTCTTTAACAAGGGCCCAACCCCAGGGCTAAGTCAAGAGGGAGCTCAGTCACTACCTCCCCACCGAGCCAGCTCAGCCAGGCACGCTGCTGAGGGAGTGGGACAGATTCTGGGAGCGAAGCGGGGAGGAGTCCTGGCCGAGCTGAGCGGGGCGGGGGGAGCTGCTTGGCAGTGCCAGAGCCCAGGCCCCAGAGCCCTGCTGGAGAGGAGACAGTCGAGGAGGCAGGTGAGCACCCCCAGCCCATCCTGGGAGGTCTGGGGCTGCTGGAGAGGCCCTGCAAGCATTTGGGGCCAGGAGGAGGGGCAGTGAAGGGAGCCTGGAGCGGGGGGCCTGCTAGAGACTGGGCAGGAAGGTCCGGTTAATTGTTAATTTTCCCACAGGCTGGTTTGGGAATGGAGACTTCTGGTGGGGCTGGGGGCTGGAGAGGACTTCAGAGGTGTGGATGGGGTGGGGAGACCCCTTCCCTACCCCAGAGGCTGACGGGGCTCTTCTCCAGGGCCGTGCCACAAGGCAGAGTGCTCAGGAGCTTTGTCGCAGCTGCTCCGATCCTCCCTTAACAGAAAAAGGACAAACGCGTGTTGGTGGGGGTGGGGAGGTGGTCAGACCTGGACACAGGCCTCACCCAGCTCTGGGAACTGTGTCCTGGGAGAGGTGATGGGGTCCAGGAGGAACCAGGAAGGGCCCAGCGAGCCTGAGAGCCGAGGAGAGGAGGCCGTTTCCACTTCAGGACCCAGGCAGGCTGTGGCTTGACTGGCTTCGCTTGGTGGAGCCACCTGCACTGTTGGGGCCTTGTGGTGCCCAGCCCGGCAGGGTTGGGGGTGAGGGCAGGGGCGCTCTGAGAGGGAGCACTGCGAGTGCCGGTGGGCCGGGCTCAGCCTTCCTTGCTGACTAGTAAAGAGCTCTTGGCTGTTGGTGAGACCAGGGGACCAGGGGCAGTGGGCTGTGTGAGTGTCCACACCGTAGTCCAACTCCACTCGTCTGGACGCTGCTCCGGAGGATGGACTTATTCCTCCAGAGACAGGCTCTAAAGCAGAGGGGGGTGGATGGGGCATGGGGGCTCTGAGTGTGGATGTGTGAATTAGGTGCAGTGAGTCCTGTGAGGGTGGGGGTGGGCAGGGGCTCCTGTGTGAGACCGTAGCCTCTGGAACCAGGAAAGGAGTGAGAAGAGGGGGCACAGAATGGGGCCGTTGAGGTTGGAGATATTCATTGGAAACAGCCTTGTAAATAGAGTGACAAGGTACCAGCCAGTCCGGATCGCACCTTCCCTGAGTACCGAAGGCACTTGGGGCAGACGAATGAATGAAGAAGGAAAGGAATGAGTGAGTGAACGAGAGGACTAGCAGGTGATTGAATGAGTGAATAAATGAGCTGATGGATGACGAAGGAAATAAATGATGAGAAATGAGTGAACTGGGGCGCCTGGGTGGCTCAGTCATCAAGCGTCTGCTTTCGGCTCAGGTCATGATCCCAGGGTCCTGGCATCGAGCCCCGAATCAGGCTCCCTGCTCTGCGGGGAGCCTGCTTCTCCCTCTCCCTCTTGCCCTGCTTGTGTTCCTTCTCTCACTGTGTCTCTTTCTGTCAAATAAATAAATAAATAAATAAATAAATAAATAAATAAATAAATAAATAAATAAAAGAAATGAGTGAACGAATTTGAGGTGTATGAAAGGGACACAGGAAACGCCAAATTCAGGCTTGAGAGTGGGCCAAGCTCTAGAGAGGACGGTGACCAGGAGGCATAAAAGTTCAGGGACATCTCCCAACACCTAGAGACCATTCGAGACTTGAGAAGAGTATGTGTAGTGGGGAGAGAGGGTGGATTTGTGTGTGGTGGATGTTCAGGGCTCCAGACTGAAGGGGACTGGGGGTGGTTAGGAGGCAATTGGAGGGGTGAGGCCTAGAACCTGGGGGTGGGAGGCGGGGCTGCTGTGGCCAAGACCCAGGGTCAAGGGTCAGAGCGCTCCTAGGCTTTGGGAGAAGTCAGCAAGCTGGACTGAGGTGGGCGGGGATGGGGGTGGGGCCTCTGGGTTGCTCAAGGATGAATCAGCTAAGGAAGGGACAAGGAGAACATTGGGGGAGGATTGGGGGCTCTGGGTGAGAAGGCCCTTTGGAGGACAAGTGGTCCCCCCACTCCTACATTTTGGGAAGGCTCTAATGTACATGTCCACCCCACCCCCCAGGCTCTCAGGCCAGGACCTACCTCCTGCCAACCCTTCCTAGGAGGGACTGATGGGACAGCTTGGCTCTCCAGCCTGATTCCAACTTGGTTGGTGGCTGAATGCGGCAGGTGGGAGGGGTAGGTGCCTGTGTCCTGGCCCCCAGGGGAGGGAGGGAGGAAGAGGATAATGACACCTGACTATCCCACTCTGATATCCTTCCTCCAGAAAAAGCTTCGGAGAAGCGCTCATCCCGGTGGCTATCTCCCGCCTTCCCATTTGACTAGAAGGTGGGGGGTGGACTACTGGGGACCAAAAACCAGGGCTGCTGAGGCAGGCAGCTGACTGTCCTGGGTGCTCAGCTGTGTCTGGCCTGCTTGGCTGCCAGAGGCCAGGTAGGGGCTGGGATGTGGTATCAGGAAGGGCAGGAGGAGTCAGAGAAATAAGACTCTAAGAAAGGTGGGGAGGAGGGTGGGTGGGCCAGGGGGAGGGGGTAGAGGCACATGACCCAAAACCTGATTTCTTTCTCTTTCCTCTCCCTGACTAGTTCCCACAGGTTCCTAACTTAGGAACAAGGCCTGGAGTGGTTTAGGTTTGAGGGTTCTCTGAGCTACCTTCCTACTGCCAAAGCTTGTGGGGAGTAGGCTTGGCACAGTCTTGCTGAGGTGGGTACAGCTTTTGGAATCCCCAGGAATGCGGGTCCTGGTCCTGGGCCACTCCCCACTCAGGGGCAGTAGAACAGTGGTTTGTGGATCAAAACTTTTCTCCCTTGTCATTTGTGAGTGTTAGGGTGTTTGCATGAAAGTCTTACATTGGACCTCACAGTCACACACCTTTTTTTTTTTTAAAGATTTTATTTATTTGACAGAGAGAGAGGGAGAGGGAACTTGCCCAGAGCATGTTCCTGCAGGGGGAGCAGGAGAGGGAGAAGAAGCAGATTCCCTGATGAGCAGGGAGCCCGATGCCCGATCCCAGGCCCCTGGGATCATGACCTGAGCTGAAGGCAGACGCTTAACTTTCTGAGCCACACAGGTACCCCCAGTCACACACTTAATAAACAAAAAGCATGGGGAAAGAATGTAGTCCCAGTTCCATTCTGCATCCTCCAGCCACAGACCAGAGTGGTCAAGTGGGCAAGGCAGGGACAGAAGGCAGGGTCCCTGGTCAGAGACGCTCCTCTGTCTCAACCCCCACCTCCTTCCTCCATTAGGGCTTCATCCCTCTGGGTCACATCCTTCCTTCATAAAGAGCTTCGTAAGGGAAGTATCTTAGAAGGGTGGTCAGGGGCTTTGGATACCTGATACCAGGGCTGGAAGGAGGTAAAATATTTATAGAACATACACCTCAAGTAAGCCATTGTGCCAGATGATGCAGGCGAGGGGAGACGCAGAAATTAAAAGCAGGGAGCTTATGTACTTAGGATTTGAAAAGAGTGGTCCTGAAGTCAATGAGTCATGCCCTTTGGTTCAGAAAACACAAATGGCTGCACGTAAGAAACTCTCCTTGCCTCAAGGAATGCCTGGTATCTGGGAAGACCAGACCCCGGAAGAGACGGGAGTCCCTGCCAGTGCGGCCTGGGAGTCTGGGAGCCAGGGAGGCAGGGTGCCAAGGGCAGGGGATACGGCTGTGGTGAGGCCTGGCGAAGCAGACCTCTCTTCCAGGTTGGGCAGCAGGATGCCCAGGACTGGATGGTGGCTGTGTCCACCTTCCCTTGCCAGGACCCAAGGGCAGGGCAGCTGCAGCACGTTCCTGGGCTTGGGGGCAGGAAGGGAGGCTCATTTGCCCCGGTTCACTTGGGGGGGCCCTGGGCATGGGCGGCGACTCACAGAGTAGACCCGCCTGTTCCCTTCATATCCTGTTATTCAGAAGGCTGTATCCGCTTGGACTGTGAGTGCCTTTTGTCCTGGTGTGAGGGGGTGATGCATGTGGCCTCTGTCGGCAGCTCTGTCTCCAGCTGGGGCAGAACCAGGCCTAGCTCCTCCTTAGGTAATGGGCTGGAGGGTCTTTGGGTCCTCCTATGTATTTTGGGGTGGATATGAGGGAGGGCAGCCTAGCAGGGTGTAGGTGGAGGTCTGCAGAAAGTCTGAATCAATGGATGAGGATATCACCCTTTCCCAGAGAGGGGCAGCCTTCCCTGGGCTCCTGAGGTCCCTGTCCTGGTGCCCAGCTGAAGGGACTGGGCAGGGCCTAGGTCGCTGCCCCCTGCTCTGTGGCCTGGACCAGGGTCTCTGCCAATCCTGCCGCTGGGGGGATACGGCTTCTGGCCTCCCCGCCCCCTTCTAGCTGTGCTTGCTCCCAGGGCAGGGGCCCTGTGTGGGTCAGGTGTGGAGAGGGCAGAGGGATGGGCACTTACTCTACCCCCTTCCCACGGGAGCGTCCTGATCTCACTGGGGCTCTGACAGGCCAAGTGCCTGGGGCTGGGGCAGGGCCTGGGGAAGCTGCTGGGGGAACCTGTTGGGGCGGTTGAGCTGGTGAGCATCTGGATTACAGCAACCACACAGTTCGCATTCCAGGCCCACCCTGGTGCCCCCCTTTTCCTGCCTCATCTCTCCTGCATCCCTCCTGCCAGCCTGGGGGCCCAGGGGGAGGATGAGGGCAGGGGGCCGGACGCGGTTTGGACTGTGGGGTCTCCTCACCTCCCCTGTTCATGGTGCCCAGGCCCCCCTAGGAGTGAGGCGGTGAGATGGCAGACTGCTACACGGAGCTGGAGAAGGCGGTCGTGGTCCTGGTGGAAAACTTCTACAAGTACGTGCCTAAACACAGCCTGGTCAAGAACAAGATCAGCAAGAGCAGCTTCCGGAAGATGCTTCAGAAAGAGCTCAACCATATGCTGACGGTGAGGTCCCCCAACCCAAGGGCCTTGTCAACCCCCCAAGCCTTTGTCCTCACATGGTACCCTCCCTCACTGTGCCTTCTGTCTTTTCAGAGTGACCCCCCAAACCAGGGTCTCCCCCCTCCCCACCCAGGCCTCTGTCCTCTCAGGGTACCCAGGCCTGACCAGGGAGGGCTCAGTTCGAATCTTCCCAGGCAGCAGCTACTCAGGCCAGAGCCCCAGGAGTCCTGCCTTAGGCTCCGTGGGGCCGCTGCCCTCAGCACTGCTGACCCCCATTCCTCTCCAGGACACGGGGAACCGAAAGGCTGCCGACAAGCTCATCCAGAACCTGGACGCCAACCACGATGGGCGCATCAGCTTCGATGAGTACTGGACCTTGATAGGCGGCATCACCAGCCCCATTGCCAACCTCATCCGCCAGCAGGAACAGCAGGACCGCAGCTAGAAGACCCTCCCACCTTCCCTTCATGGCGCCGCCTGCCACCCAGCCCCTGGTGCACTTCCCAGGCTCCCCTCGGCCTCCTCCGCCCACCCAGGCTCCCATCCTCGCTTCTCCCTCCAGATCTTCTGCTGGCCCTTGCTGAACAGGGCAAAGGGCCCCTTTGTGATGTCCCAGTCTGGGGGTGACTCCCTAGGGGTCTTAGTCCCTGGAGCCAGCAGGCTCTGGGGCCCCCTCTGAGTTTTCAATGCTGTTTGGGGAGTTCCACGAGTTTCCTCGCCTGCTTAGCCCATCAACCCTTCCAGCGGCTGATGTTCTGCCTGATTTGGAGTCTCTCCTGACCTCTGGAGGTCAGCTTGCTGCTTGAGGTCTTCCTGCTCCTGGCGGCAGCAGCAGACCTTTCCCCTTTCTCTCACCCCCTTTGCTGGGGAGAAAAGATTCCCAGGGACTTCCCTCCAGCTGCCTCTGGGTCAGGGGACAGCTGAGCAGAGCTGGGCCCCCACCTTCCTACTCACTGAAGCGATGGCAGTGAGGCTGGATTTGGAGTCTGTACCCCTCGCCCAGGCCCATTGTGATGCTCATTAAAGCCTTTCCGCTCCCTGGAACCTCCTCATTCCTTGGTGGTCTTTGCCCTGGGGCCTGAGGCAAGGGAGACTCTCACCAGAGAGAGAAGCCAGAATGCCTGGGTCTGGCAGGTGCTGTTAGCCCTAGGCCAGGAGCAATCCCCATCTGGCTCAGTGAAGGGTCGAAAGCCATGTGTCACCATCCCTGGGCCCTCACAGCCCCCATTCAGACTCCTGTTCCACTTCTGGGCACACAGTGTGTCCCACTGGGCCTCTTTCCGGTTCCATAAGAGGGCAGCCACAGCCCTCAGCCTTGACTCATCCTCATCAACAGATTCTTCTAATACCCAGAGAAGTTTGTGGGATGGGAAAGTAAGGGTGAAGGAAAGGGGTGTGGGAGGCCAGAGCTGACCTGCGGCGGGCGGGGTGGGGGGACAATGCTGGCTTCTCCCTGTTCTTGCTCTGGGTGAGCCAGAACCCCGACCCTCCGGAAGGCCAGCAATAAAGGCAGGAAACCCAGCCAGCAGGCTGCAGATCGAGGGTGTTCCACCTGGGATGGTGTGTTCCGAAATTTCAGACTTTTCCGAAGATGCACAAGCAGGCAGTTTTATTGAAATCCATTTACAGATCCTCAAGTTTTTCAGATAACCTGCTCAGGACAGGCCTGTAGTCACGGCGGTGAGCGGTCCCCTTCCGCAACTCCCCTTTACAGTGACCCCTCCCCAGTTACCCTTTGCCTGTCCTGAGGGTCACTGCGCTACCCTAAGTGGGGAAGAGCTTGTTCACATTTCTTGAGGGGGGGTCTCTATATATAATTGTGGTAAAGGGGCGCCTGGGTGGCTCAGTCGTTAAGCGTCTGCCTTCGGCTCAGGTCGTGATCCCAGGGTCCTGGAATCGAGCCCCGCAATCGGCTCCCTGCTCCGCGGGAGGCCTGCTTCTCCCTCTCCTATTCCCCCCGCTTGTGTTCCCTCTCTCGCTGTGTCTCTCTGTCAAATAAATAAATAAAATCTTTAAAAATAATAATAGCAGGTGAAGGGGCGCCTGGGTGGCTCAGTCGGTTAAGCGTCTGCCTTCGGCTCAGGTCATGATCCCAGGGTCCTGGGATCGAGCCCCACATCGGGCTCCCTGCTCCGTGGGAAGCCTGCTTCTCCCTCTCCCACTCCCCCTGCTTGTGTTCCCTCTCTCGCTGTGTTTCTCTCTGTCAAATAAATAAAATCTTTAAAAAAATAAATAAATGAACAAAGCTTTATAAAAAAAATTGTGGTAAAAAACATGTAACATAATTTCACCCTCAACAACTTTTTTTTGCCCCCCCCAAGATTTTATTTATTTGAGAGAGAGAATGAGCAGGGTTACGGGCAGAGGGAGAAGCAGACTCTGCATTGAGCAAGGAGCCCGATGCAGGGCTCTATCCCAGGACCCTGGGATCATGACCTGAGCCCAAGACTGATGCTTCACTGACTGAGCCACCAGGCGCGCCTCCGTCAACATCTTTTAAGGGTACATTCTGGTTGTTAACTACACGTACTTTGTCGTACTGCAGATCTCGAGAACTTTTTCATCTTTCATGACAGACCCTGTACATCAAACAGCAGACCCCTCAGCCCCTGGAAACCACTATTCTACTGTGTGTTTCTATGAGTTTGATGACTTTAGATATCTCAGATAAGTGGAATCCTGCCATATTTGTCTTTAGGGTTCGCTTAAATCACGTAGTATAATGTCCTCACGGTTTATCCCTCTTGTTGCATACACCACCATTTCCTTCTTTTTAAAGGCTGGGTAATATTCCATTCTATGTATACCACATTTTCCTTATCATTCACCTGTTGGCGGACATGTAATTTGCTTCTACTTCTTGGGAGCACTAACATCTCTTCAAGATTCTATTTTCAATGCTTCTGAGATACACCCAGAAGTGGGATTGCTGTAAGTTCTGTTTTTCAAATTTTTGAGGAACCTCCACAGTGGCTGCACCAGTTTGCATTCCCACCGACAGTGCACGAGGGTTTTGATTTCTCCGCATTGTTGCCAAGACTTTATGTTCTGTTTTTTTGATAGTGGCCATCCTAACAGGTGTGAGGTGATATCTAGTGGTTTTGATTTGCATTTCCCTGATGTTGAGCATCTTTTCATGTGCTGTGGACTGCATATCTGCTTTGCATAAATGTCTATTCAATGTCGATTTACTCTCTCTCTCTTTTTTTTTTTTTTTTTGAGTAGGCTCCATGCTGGGCGTGGAGCCCAACATGGGGCTTGAACTCACAACTTTGAGGTCATAACCTGAGCCGAGGTCAAGACTTAGATGCTTAACCAACTGAGCCATTCAGGCACCCCTATTTGCTCATTTTAAATTGGGTGATTTGTGTCTTGTTTTCTTTTTTTTTTAAAGATTTAAAAAAAAAATTTATTTGTTTGACAGAGAGTTAGAGAGCACAAGTAGGCAGAGTGGCAGGCAGAGGGAAAGGGAGAAGCAGGCCCTCTGCTGAGCAGGGAGCCCGATGCGGGGCTCGATCCCAGGATGCTGGGATCATGACCTGAGCCGAAGGCAGCCGCCCAACCGACTGAGCCATCCAGGCGCCCTGGGTGATTTGTGTCTTATTGTTGTTGTTAATATTGAGTTGTAGTTCTTTTTGTATTATTATTATTATTTCTTAAAACTACTAAGTGCTTATTATTATTATTATTATTTTTTAAAGATTTTATTTATTTATTTGACAGAGAGAGACACAGCGAAAGAGGGAACACAAGCAGGGGAAGTGGGAGAGGGAGAAGTAGGCTTCCCACGGAGCAGGGAGCCCGATGCGGGGCTCGATCCCAGGACCTGGAATCATGACCTGAGCCAAAGGCAGACGCCCAACGACTGAGCCACCCAGGCGCCCCTGTATTATTTTTTTTTAAGATTTAAAAAAAAAATTTTATTGTTTAAATTTTAAAACTTTTTTTTTAAGTAATGTCTACACCCAGTGTGGGGCTTGAACTCACCACCCCGAGATCAAGAGTCGCACGCTCCACCGACTGAACCAGCCGGGTGTCCCTTTATGTATTCTTAATATTAACCTCTTGTTCAATGTACAGTTTGCAAGTATTTCTCACCTCTTGTAGGCTACCTTTTCACCCCGTTGTTTCCTCTCTTCTGCAGAAGTTTTGAAGTTTGATGTAGTCCCATTTGTCTATTTTTGCTTTTGTTAGCTAGCTGCTTTTGGTGTCATATCCAAGAAATCATTGCGCATTACAATGTCATGATTTCCCCCTATGTCTTCTTCTAGGAGTTTTATGGTTTTAGGTCTTATGTTTAGGATTTTAATCCATTTAGAATGGATTTTTGTTTGCGGTGTAAGGTCTGGGTCCCACTTCTTCTGCGTGTGGATGTCCAGTTTTCCCAATACCATTTGTTGAGGAGACTGTCTTTCCCCATTGTGTAGTCTTGGCAACCTTATTGGAAATCATTTGACCACGTAAGTAAGGCTTTATTTTTGGGCTCCTCATTCCATTCCATTAGTCTGTATGTCTGTCTTTATGCCACTTCCATAGTGTTTTGATTACTGTAGTTTTGTGATATGTTTTAAAATCAGAATATGTGAGGCCTCTAGCTTTGTTCCTCTATCTCAAGATTTTTTTGGCTACCTGGGATCCTTTGAGATTCAATATGAATTTTAGCATAGTTTTTTTCTATTTCTGCCAAAAAAACCCCCCACCTTTAGGATTTTGATAGGGATGCATGTAATCAGTAGATCACTTTGGGTAAGACCAACATTTCAACAATATGAAGTCTTCCAATCCATGAACATAGGGCTTCTTTCTATTCATCTCTTCTTGCTTTCAGCAGTGTGTTCTGTAGTTTTCAGCAGAGGAGTCTTCGGCCTGCTTGGCTAATTCCTAGTTATATTACTCTTTTTGATGCTGTTGTAAATGAGATTATTTTCTTAATTTCCTTTTTGGACTGTTCAGTGCTAGTGTATAGAAACACAACTGATTTTTGAGTGTTGATTCTGTGCCAGCAACTTTGCTGAATGTATTAGTTTCTTTAGGGTTTTGTACGTATAAGATCATGTTGCCTGGAAACATGATCTTCCTTTCCCGTTTGGATGTCTTTTATTTCTTTTCATTGCCTAATTGCTGTGGCTAGGACTTCCAGAACTTTGTTGAACAGAAGTGGTGAGAGGGGGTGTCCTTGCTCTGTTCCCAGTCTTAGAGGAAAAGCTCTCAGTTTTTCACTGTTGAGTATGATGTTAGCTGTGGGTTTTCATATATTTATTTATTTGACAGAGAGAGACACAGTGAGAGAGGGAACACAAGCAGGGGGAGTGGGAGAGGGAGAAGCAGGCTCCCCGTGAGCAAGGAGCCCGAAGTGGGGCTCGATGCCAGGACCCTGGGATCATGACCAGAGCCAAAAACAGACGCTTAACGACTGAGCCACCCAGGTACCCCAGGGTATTGAATTTTGTCAAATGTTTTTTCTACATCAATTGTGATGAGCATGTGTTTTTTTCTTTTATTCTGTTAATGTGGTGTGTTATGTTTATTGCTTTTTTTTTTAAGATTTTATTTATTTATTTGATAGAGAGAGAAAGAGCACAATTGGGGGAGTGGGAGAGGGAGAAGCAGGCTCCTTGCTGAGCAGGGAGCCCGACGCGGGGCTCAATTCCAGGACTCTGGGATCATGACCCGAGCTGAAGGCAGATGCCCAACTGACTGAGCCGCCCAAGCACCCCTCGTTTATTTTTCTTCGAAATTCTTTCTTTTTATTAAGCCTTGATTTTTTTTAGAGCATTTTTATGTTCAGCAAAATTGAACCCACACATGCACACCTTTCCCCATTAGTGACATCCTGGACCAGAGCCGTACCTTTTTTTTTTTTTTAATTAAAGATTTTATTTATTCATTTGAGACACAGAGATAGAGAGAGAGCATGAGCCGGGGGAGAGGCAGAGGCAGAGGGAGAAGCAGGCTCCCCGCTGAGCAGGAGCCCGATGTGGGGCTTGATCCCAGGACCCTGGGATCATGACCTGAGCAGAAGGCAGACACCCAACCATCCGAGCCACCCAGGCGCCCCGAGAGCCGTACCTTTGTTACAACTGATGAACCTCCACTGATACCTCACAACCACACAAAGTCCGCAGTTTAAATTACGGTTCACTGTTGGTGTTGTACCTTCTATGGGTTTGGACAAATGTGTAAGGACACGTATCTCTCATTATAATATGTTGCAGAGTATTTTCACTGCCTTACAAATCTTCTTTCTTTCTTTCTTTTTTTTTAAGATTTTATTTATTTATTTGACAGAGAGAGACACAGTGAGAGGGAACACAAGCAGGGGGAGTGGGAGAGGGAGAAGCAGGCTCCCCGCTGAGCAGGGAGCCTGATGCGGGGCTCGATCCCAGGACCCCGGGATCATGACCCGAGCTGAAGGCAGACGCTTAACGACTGAGCCACCCAGGCGCCCCTTCTTTCTTCTTTTTTAATGTAGATGCTTCCTGCTATAAACTTCCCCTTAGGCACTGCTTTTGCTGCATCCCATGTTTTGGTATGCTGTGTTTTCATTTTTATTTTATTATTATTATTATTAAAGTAGGCTCCATGCCCAGTGTGGAGCTCAGTGTGGGACTTGAACTCATGACCCTGCGATCAAGACCTGAGCCAAGATCAAGAGTCAGCCATTTAACTGACTGAGCCACCCAGGTGCCCCTTTATTTTTTATATTTTTATTTTTTTAAAAGATTTTATTTATTTATTTATTTGAGAGAGTGAGAGAGCATGAGTGGGGAGGAAAGGGAGATGTAGGTTCCCCATGAGCAGGGAGCCTGATGTGGGACTCGATCCCAGGATCCTGAGATCATGACCTGAGCTGAAGGCAGATGCCCAACCGACTGAGTCACCCAGGCACCCCTTTATTTTTTATTTTTATTTTAAAAAAATTTTTAGGTAATCCCTACACCCAGCGTGAGGTGTTTTTTTTTTTTTTTTTTTTTTTTCCAGCGTGAGGTTTGAACTTACCACTCCGAGATCAAGAGTCACATGTTCTACTGACTGAGCCAGCCAAGCATCCCTGTGTTTTCATTTTTTTTGTCTTGAGATATTTTCTAATTTCCCTTGTGATTTCTTCTTTGGTCCATTGGTGGTTCAATTTCTATGTATTTTTGAATTTTCTAGATTTCCTATTGCTATTGATTTCTAGTTTCATTCTACTGTGATTAGAAAAGACATTTGGTATGATTCCAATCTTCTTAATTTTGTTAAGACTTGTTTTGTGGCCTAACATGTGATCTGTCCTGAAGAATGTTCTATGTGAGATTGAGAAGAATGTGTATTCTGCTACTGTTGTGTGGAGTAGTCTGTGTGTGTCTGATGGGTGCATTGGTGTATAGTGCTGTCCAAGTGTCTGTGTCCTTACTGATCTTCTGTCCAGTTGTTCCATTATGTGTATAGAGAGAGACAATGGATGGTATCAGACCACTGTGATGTTTAGATTTCATTGAACACACATTTAAAACAGTCTTAATGGGGGCGCCTGGGTGGCTCAGTCGGTTGAGCATCTGGCTCAGGTCAATATCTTGGGGTCATGGGATCGGCCCCTATGTCGGGCTCCACATTCAGCATTTCACTCTCCCTCTGTCCCTCCCCCCAGCTTGCTGATCTCTCTCTCTCTCCCTTTCTCTCTCTCAAATAAATAAATCTTAAAAAAATAAATAAAACAGTCTTAATGGTTTTATTAAAAATGTTACAACATTGGTACACCTGGGAGGCTCAGTCCGTTAAGCATCTGCCTTCGGCTCAAGTCATGATCCCAGGGTTCTGGGATCGAGTCCCATATTGGGCTCCTTGCTCAGTGGGGATCCTGCTTCTCCCCTGCCTGCCGCTCCCCCTGCTTGTGCTCGGGCTCTCTCTCTCTCTGACAAGTAAATAAATCAAAATTTTAAAAGAGAATTAAAAAAAATGTTACAACATTTAGGGGCACCTAGGTGGCTCAGTCAGTTGGTCTCAGCTCAGGTCTTGATCTCAGGGTCGTGAGTTCAAGACCTGCCGTTGGGCTCCGCACTGAGCATGGAGCCTACTTAAAAAAAAAAAAAGTCACAACATCAGAAATACCTTCTGTGATGATCTAAACTGATGACAAAACAATTTTAGTTGTCAACTTAAAATACATGCTGTAGTACATAGTTTTTTTCAAAACTCCCTCAGGGAGCACAGAAGTGAAGCCTACGAAGACAGACCGCTACTCCCGTGAGCCGCGGTGTCACCTGAGGTGGGGTGTGGAGTGCATGCTACTTGAGGCAGCTCTGGAGGAGAGGTGGGCTGAGCTGTAATGGAGGCAGGAGAGGGGCAGACTTAGTCGGTAGGTCTGATGATGATCAGGTGTGGCGTGAGTTGAAGCCCCAGGTTTTGCCATGAATAGCCCTAGGCAATTTTTAAAAAATATTTTATTTATTTACTTGACAGAGAGAGAGAGTAGCAGAGGGAGCAGGAGCGGCAGACTCCCTGCCGAGCAGGGAGCCCGATGCGGGGCTCGATCCCAGGACCCTGAGATCATGACCTGAGCCGAAGGCAGACGCTTAACGGCTGAGCCACCCAGGCACCCTGGCCCTAGGCAATTATAGAACAGCCCTGCCTGCCTCCTCTCTTCCGACAACCGGCTCCTCAGTCATTTCCTACTTTCTATGCTGTGCCTGTTCCATCCCACACACTCAGCATTTCCATCCTTCTTCCAAAGGGAGGGGGAGACTGGGGACGGAGGGAAATGTTATCTCCATGTCAGAAACCAGAGAAAGCCCAGGGTCTGGGGGCCAATCCCATCCCTGTTCCTTGGGATTGGCTCTTGTTTCTTGGAAAGAAGGGGCTATGCTCCCTTCACTGCCCCTGATTTGTGTTTGGAGACCTCGCCCCCCAAGACTTCAGGATAGCTGGTGGGAAAAGTTATGTGTGTGACCCCTGTTGGAGGTCTGTTTCTAGGGGTCTAAAACTAAGTCCAGAGCTCTGAAGTGGATGCTGAGCTTTAGTGGGGGCCAGTCGGGGCTTGGCCGGCCAGAGAAGCCCCAGAGGACGAAAACAGCCACTGCAGGGGCAGACAGCTCAGCCGAGGCCTCTCCAGGCAGTGTCAGGCTGAGGCCGGTCGGGGTGGGGGGGTGTGTGGACTGAGCCGCTGGGGTGCTTCCTCCCTCACCCAGAGGTCCAGGGACTGCACTACACAGCCAGAGCAGGACCCGAGCAGCCCTGGGGGTGGGAGGGCAGGCAGAAGCAGGTTTCTTTGGGGGCCCCGGAGTTGCGCTGAGATGGGTCTCTCTGTTAGGGCCTCACAGTGGCCTGGCCTTGTGTCTAAACCACTTGATACTGAGGTGGTCCCAACAAATCATGCCCGTGAAAACCATCTATAGCCAGACTTGTCATTGTCCAGGGTAAGAACCTGGCTTAAGTGTCGAGTTGGGGTAAGGGGCCTAAAACTGCCTGTGTCAGCCTTTATACTTCTTGTATATTTGGTTTTTCTTTCCATTTAGGTTCCTGGCAAAGTTCCTTTTGAAAAACTAAACAACTTTTCACTGTTTAATGTTAAAAGTTTAAAAAACCACTATCTGGGCGCCTGGGTGGCTCAGATGGTTAAGCGTCTGCCTTCGGCTCAGGTCATGATCCCAGGGTCCTGGGATCGAGTCCTGCATCGGGCTCTCTGCTCCTTGGGAGCCTGCTTCTCCCTCTGCCTCTCTCTCTCTCTGTCTCTCATGAATAAATAAATAAAAATCTTAAAACAAACAAACAAACAAACAAACCACTATCTAGTCCAAGCTCCTTTGGTCCTCCTGACAACCCTGTGATATAGGAATCATGATCCACATTTTACAGATGAAGACATGGAGGCTCATGTAGGTGACAGGACTTAGCCAAGGACACACTGCCGGTTACCAGTGCACCTGCGGCCCAGAGGTCTTTCACTACCTCTGTGTGGACTGCCCAAAGTCAGTGGCTTGGCACCAGGAACTACGAAGGGCCAAGAGTGCCCCCTTATGGACCCTGTATATTGGCCCTGGCTGCTTCTGCTGAAGACCCATTCATTCATTCATTCATTCACTCATTCAGAATATAGTACTTGTATGTGCCAGACAAGGTAGATTTGCTGCAACAAAAACAGTAGGAACAGATATGCTTCCTGATTTTACAGGCCTTTCAGTTTAGAGGGGAGGACAGCAAATAACCACATGATCACACAAACAAATGGATAATTACGAATGGGGGTAACTTCTGAAGGATCACATTTGCGGTAATTTTTTTCCTTTAAAGATTTTACTTATTTATTTGACAGAGAGAACACAAGCAGGGAGAGTGGCAGGCAGAGGGAGAGAGAGAAGCAAGCTCCTCGCTGAGCAGGAAGCCAGACGCAGGGCTCCATCCCAGGACCTCAAGATTAGGACCTGAGCTGAAGGCAGGTGCTTAACTGTCTGAGCCACCCAGGCACCCCACATTTGTGGTAATTTTTAACAAAGAAATGTAACTTAGTCTGGGATTGGGGAGCACCTTTGTGGAAGCCATGCTGGAGCTGAGATGTGCAAGATGAGCAGGACATGCAAAGGGCAGACCTGAGGGAAGAAGGGCTTCCCAGACAGAGGGACCATCATTTGCAAAGGCCCTGAGGCAGGAGGGAGCATGGTGAGCCTGTTTCTGAGGGAAACTGGGTGTGGCTGAAGCTCAAGAGCAAAATGGACAGAGATAAAAGGCAAGGCTGGGGAGGTGGGTAGGACTTAAGGAACATGTTAAGGATTGGTAGCCCCTGAATGTTGGGCTTTTGTTTTGTTTTGTTTTTTATTTTAGAGGTGGGGAGGGGCAGAAGGAGAGGGAGAGAGAGAATCCCAAGCAGACTCCATGCGGTGCACAGAGATCGACCTGGGGCTTGATCTTATGACCCTGAGATCATGACCCCAGCTGAAATCAAGAAGCAGACACTTAACCTACTGAGCCACCCAGGAGCTCCTGAATGGTTTTTTTCAGCAATGTAAGTATGCGTGTGTGTGCACTTGTGCATGTAATGTGATCAGAGTTGCATTTTGAATAATCACAGTCTGCATTATGGAAAAGATTGAGAGAAGAAGGGCAGAGTGGATGCAAGGAGACCAGTGAGGAGGTAATTTTTAACAAGTAATAGCAAATAACAGTTAAATTTTATTTTATTTTATTTTATTTTATTTTATTTATTTGACAGAGAGAGATACAGCGAGAAAGGGAATACAAGCAGGGGGAGCAGGAGAGGGAGAAGCAGGCTTCCCGCTGAGCAAGGAGCCTGATGTGGGGCTCGATCCCAGGACCCCGAGATCATGACCCGAGCCGAAGGCAGCCGCCCAATGACTGAGCCAACCAGGCGCCCACAGCTAAATTTTACCAAGTACTTATTCCATACCAGGCGCTGGTCTGAGTATTTATTTTTTAAAGATTTATTTATTTATGAGAGAGAGAGAGAGAGAGAGAGAGAGAGAGAGCGCGTGCGCGCGCGCGCATGTGGGGGGAGGGCAGAGGGAGAGGCAATCCCAAGCAGACTCCGTGCTGAGTGCAGGGCCCCATGCAGGGCTGGATCTCATGACCCTGAGATCATGACCTGAGTGGAAACCAGGAGTTGGACGCCCAACCTACCGTGCCATCCAGGCACCCCTATTCTGAGCATTTTGCATGTATTAACTCCCTAATCCCTACAACCCAATGAAGTAAGTCCTTCTGTTATCTCCGTTTTGCAGATGAGAAAACCAAGGCACAGAGAAGCTACGTAACTTGCTGGAGATCTAGAACTGGTAAGCTGTGGCACCCAGGTGGTCTGATAATGGGGCCGCTGCCCCTAAGTACAACTGTCTCCTGAACGGGGGTGGCGGTGGTGCAGACTCATTCTGAGGTCAGCACGGACTTGCTGAGGGCTCACTGCCTGCCAGGCACTCTTCTGCCTCTGCCTTCATGGAGCTCGTAGTCTGCCTGGCTGGAGACACCATCAGCAAACAAACAGGAAATCATGTGGTGTATAAAGAAAGCCTTAAACAGAGAGGAGGAACAGTGAGTTCTGTAAGGGGCTGGGTACCCATGAGCTAGCCAAGGGGTAGAGCTGGAACGAGAAGAGACGAGAAGAGGCCTGTCCAACCGGCAGCTCAGCTTCCCATGTCCAAGCACACCCTCCTGATGGCCTCTCCCTGCACTCCCTCTGCCTCTCCCCTGCCCCCCCATTCTCCTGGCTTCTCAGGACAGAAGCATGCAGTGTTCTTGCCCCCTTTCATATCTCACATTGCACATCTAGTCTGTCTTCAAATCTTGCTAGTTCTGTCTTCAAAATGCGTCCAGAATCATTGTCATCTCTCCCCCTCCACTGCAGCCACATCCATCGGAATCCTGTCCTCTCTCACTTGGTCTTTCTTTTCTTTTTTTTTTTTTTTTTAAAGATTTTTATTTATTTATTTTGAGACAGAGAGAATGAGAGACAGAGAGCATGAGAGGGAGGAGGATCAGAGGGAGAAGCAGACTCCCTGCCGAGCAGGGAGCCCGATGCGGGACTCGATTCCGGGACTCCAGGATCATGACCTGAGCCGAAGGCAGTCGCTTAACCAACTGAGCCACCCAGGCGCCCCTTTTCTTTTCTTTTTAAAGATTTTATTTGTTTATTTGACAGAGAGAGAGAGAGAGAGAGCACAAGCAGGGAGAGCTGCAGGCAGAGGGAGAAGCAGGCTCCCCGCTGAGCAGGGAGCCCGATGCGGGGCTCAATCCCAGGACCCCGGGATCACGACCAGAGCGGAAGGCAGACACTTAACCCACTGAGCCACCCAGGTGCCTCCCGTAATAGTTCTCTAATTATTTCCCAGCGTCTCCCCCTGCCCCTTTAGAAGGACATATACAGCAGTCCCCCTTACCTGTGGTCAATTCAGGTTCAAAATGTGTGTGTTCAGAAGGTCAGTAGGAGCCTCATGGTGGGTTGCGTGTCTGCGTCATCCACCTCCTTCATGGCATCATGTTCATTTCTTACCGAGCCTAGTTTGTAAGTTAGACTTTATCATAAATTACGCATGTCTAGGAAAAAACAGTACGTATAGGGTTGGCTACTACGGGCAGTTTCAGCCATCCCCTGGGGGTCTGGAAACACACCCTGCACAGATCAGGGGATGACAGCATTATGTCTTCATCTTATATACTCATGCAGCAGCTAGAGAGATTCTTTTAAAAAAATGTGAATCAGATCATGTCCCTCTTATGCTCAAAATCTCCCAGTGGCTCCCCATTTGCCTCAGAGTGAAAGCCAAAGTCCTTCAGTGGCTCTGAGGCCCACGTTAGCCCTGGAACCTGCCCCCCACCTCCCCACATTCTCCCCTGCGACCCCATCTCTTCCACTTGAGGCCTTTGCTTTAACGTGGCTGTTCCCGTGGAGCCTTCGGTGACCATTTTCCTTTAAATTGAGCCCTTCCTCCTTTCGGCTTTCCCCCGTTGCATTGCACTTGTAACTTTTGAAATACCTTGTTCTTCTCTCATGGTGTCTGGCTTTTCCTCACCACCAGCCAAGCTCCAGGAGGGAAGGTCGCCCTGTCTGTTCTGTTTTCTGGGGATGTCCTCAGGGCCCAGCACACAGAAAGGGTACAGTATGACTTGCAGTTTCTGAAAAACGACCAACCCCCCCCCAAAAAACCCTCCTGGTTTTCCCTCCAAATCCACGCTACCCCCCACATAGTAATGGTGCCACCATCTACTCAGGCCCTCAGGTCAGTTCTGGACATCTTCCTTCCCCTCACTCCCCATATCCAGTTCATCAGCAAGTTCTACCTCAAAAATCAGTCTCAAGTCTCTCTGTTTCTTTCCCTCTCTAATGCTCCTCCCATCATTTCAGACCCCTGCCACCCCCACCCCACAGGGGCCAGTCTCCTGCTTCCCACTTGTCCTGTTTCAACCTCTTCTTAGAGACAACTGCTAGTTGTTTGTTTTTTGCTTCTTTTTTAGAGTGTCCATGACCCATATCCATTAGCCCCAACAGCAACAACAAAAAATTAAGCAATGCAGCAAATACTGATGCAACAGAGTAATCACTATCCCACCACCCAGAAATAAGCACTAGCATTGGATGAGCGCCATTTAGATCTCTTGCAGTATATACAGCTAGAAAGACTGAGAGAGGGACTTACAGGAAAAGAGCCACAAAAATGGACCATAATACATGTTACTTATAATAAAAAGTATTATTTATGTTTTACTTGCTGATGACAAAGGGGAAAAATGTCAAACGGAGAAGGAATTACTGAACTTCAGATAAATATTTTTCATCATGAGAAATATTAATTTGTAAAAGATTCTAGAGATTAAAAAACAACTTGCCACATTTTCATTTTAGACAACATCTTTGGACTCTGCTGGAAGGATGAGGAAAATAGTACTTTTACACTTCCATTTCCCCTGCCCCAATCTACCAATCTCTGATAGTTACACTAGTTAATTTTAAAATGTGGATGTTTATGGTATTTACATTCTGTTTTGTAACTGCGATCCCCAACGCAATGTTAGTCTTAGTTCTGTGAATCCTGTGCTCACAAACAGACCTTTCGGCATGGCTGCTTCTTTCCTGCAGCCTTTATTTGATTCATTTCGTTGGTGGGATTTCAAAGGGCTCTGGGCTTTTGTATTTCCTGAGTTCTTTCAGCTTGAGGTGGTTGCTGCTTAGCAGCAGAGACTCCTTGGCCATGCACTCTCTCTGAGCCCTGTAGACTAGCTCAACTGCTTGTGCCCTTGTGGGGGCCGTGGGAAAGTCTCAGGCTAACTGGTTTTTCCTACCTTATATGTGGCTTGCTTTTTCTGCATGGATGCTCTCTCTTCCTTTTTTTTCCTTTCCCTACTATTTTAATGATGAAATAAATGATGAACTATTTCAGAATATTACAGAAAAGTATAGAAAATAGCACAATATCCAGCTATAGGCTTTGTTGAATTTGACCACTTAAAAAATATTTGCTGTAGATCACTTAAAATAAAACAAACGAAACTTACAGATCTAGTTAAAGGCCTTCCTGTGCAACCCTATATCGCATTGGCCCCCTTGAGAGCCATAGCCACCATCTTGAATTGTGTGTTTATGATTCCCTCAATTGAAAAAGATAATTTTGGTCACATATGTACATATTCCTAAGCAATATATTATTTAGTATTTTATGTTTTTGCACTTTACATAAGTGCTATCACAATGTATAGGTTCTTCTGCAAATTCTTTTCTTGCTTAAAATAAGAGATTTATCCATATTGATGGAGTTCATTAATTTTCACTATTGTATCATATTTCAGTGCTTGAATATGCTCTAATTTATTTATCCATACACCTATTGATAGACATTAGGACTGTTTCAGTTTTTTTCTCCTTCTTTTAAAACATCTATTAATTAGAAATTTTTATTACATAAGAGTAAGAAAGCATAATTATAATTATAGTCCATATAATAATGATTCTTTGGAATTTATTGAGACTTCTTTTGTGTCCTAGAGCATATTCAATATTACATGAGCCACATGTGTTAGAAAAGAATGTGTATTTTCTCTTTCTTGGGTGTAGAAGTCTATATTTGCCAGTAACTTGCCAGTCAATCTTATTGATAAATAAGATTATTCAGCTATTTTATATCTCTATTTTTATCTCCTTGATTGTTCAGTTTCTGAGAAGAGTGTGTTAAAATCTCTAACCATTATTTATTTATTTCTTCCAAAAGATTTGATAGTTGTTGCTTTATATATTTTGAGGCTATATTATTGGTCCTTTTGCGTTTATGATATTTATATTTTCTTGTATTATGTTTCTATTTGTCTCATCTTTTTCATCTTGAATTCTCCTTTATCAAATATCAAAATTACTTCCCTGATATATATATTTTTAAATTTTATTTATTTATTTATTTGACAGAGAGAGCACAAGCAGGGGGAGCTGCATGCAGAGGGAGAGGGAGAAGCAGACTCCCTGTCAAGCAGGAAGCCCTATTTGAGACTCAATCCCAGGACCCTGGGATCATGAGCTGAGCCGAAGGCAGACATTTTAACTGACTGAGCCATCCAGGAGCCCATAGATAATCAGTTTTATTATATTTAGCCAATTTTGTGCCTCATATCTCAGGAATCATCCTGATTTATTTCTCTTGGGTTTGTTTCTCTTCTTATTTGAGTACCTTCTCTCAGAGTGTTTTTTTTTTTTTTTTTAAAGATTTGTTTATTTATTTGAGAGAGAGAGAGCGAGCGTGCTTGTGCAAGTGAGCATGGGGGGGCAGGGGCGGAGAGGGGCAGAGGGAGAGGGAGAGAGAGAATCTCAAGCAGACTCTGTGCTGAGCATGGAGCCTGACGTGGGGCTCAATCTCATGACCCTGAGATCATGATCTGAGCTGAAATCAAGATATGTATGCTTAACTGACTGCACTCCCAGGCGCCCCCCCACCGAGTGTTTTTAATGTAGGTCTTTGTGTGGTAAAACAGCTTCGGCCTACTATATCTGAGGATATTTTTTAATACCTTCACATTTGAGTGACTCTTTGGCTATAGGCAAGATTTCTTTCAGTTTTAAAAACATTTGCTACTTTGTCTTCCTGTGTCTAGTGTTTCTACTGAGAAGTCTGATGTCAATTTGATTCTTGTCCCTGTGCGTTGCTTTTGGAGGTGTTCAGAATTTTATCTGACTTTGATGTTCTTAGACTTCCATATAATGAATCTGGATGTGTTTCCCCTCAGTTACCCCATTTTTTAAAAAGCTATTCTTTTTTTTTTTTTAGATTTTTATTTATTTATTTGAGAGAGAGAGAGAGCATGAGCTGGGAAGAGGGTCAGAGGGAGAAGCAGACTCCCCACTGAGCAGGGAGCCTGACGTGGGGCTTGATCCCAGGACCCTGAGATCATGACCTGAGCCAAAGGCAGATGCTTCACCGACTGAGCCACCCAGGTGCCCAGTTACCCCATTTCACACTCTGAGCCCTTTCATCTGAAATTCTGAGAAATTTGTCACCATTGTTTCTTCAGCTGTTTTCTCCTCTTTCCCTTTATGCCCCTCTCTTTGGGGAACCCTATTATCCTGATAGTAACACTTCTTTTCTTTTTTTTAAGATTTTATTTATTTGACAGAGAGTGAGAGAGAGAGAGAACACAAGCAGGGGGAGCGGCAGGCAGAGGGAGAGGGAGAAGCAGACTCCCTGCTGAGCAAGGAACCCGATATGGGGCTTGATTCCAGGACCCTGGGATCATGACCTGAGCTGAAGGCAGACCTTAACTGACTGAGCCACCCAGGCGCCCCCTATGTGACATTTTAATCCTTCCCTTTTGTTTCATTTTGGAATTCTTCTAATTCTCCTTTCTCCACCTTCTTTTGCCTTATAATCTTTTCTTTGAACTTTGTATCTCTCTCTCTTTTTAAAGATTTATTTATTTATTTATTTTAGAGAGAGAGAAAGAGAGAGAGTGTGTGTGCATGCTTCTGTGGACTGGGGGAGAGGAGGGGCAGATCCCAAGCAAAGTCCTGCCGAGTTAGAGCCTGCCATGGGGCTGGATCCGACAACCTTGAGACCATGACCTGAGCCAAAATCAAGAATTGGACGCTCAACTGACTGCACCACCCAGGTGCCCCTAAAAAATTATTATTATTATTATTATTATTATTTGAGTAGGTTCGGTGCCCAGTGGGGCTTGAACTCATAACGCCGAGATTAAGAGTTGCATACTCTTTTGACTGAGCCAGCCAGGTGTCTCCCACCCCCTTCCAATGGCTTCCTGTTTTACTTAGAACAAAATCCAAACTCCTTACACTGGCCTTACAAGGCCCTGCATGATTTGACCCTTCCTGACCTTCCTAATTCCATCTCATGCCCTTCTCCCCCTCACCATCCATGGTCCACCCACACTGCTCTTTTCTCCTTTCCCACCCCAAACTCCTTCCCATCCCTGGGCCATGCCTGGAACACACCCTCCCCTCCCTGTGTGGACGACTCCTCATCCTTCAACCCTTCTCCTTAGTGAGTCCTTCCCTGACCACCTGCCCAGGTGACAATTCTGTCATTATACCTGTTCGTTGTTGTTCATAACCCTTCCTACAACCTGTACTTTACATTTATGTCCCATCTTCCCCATTTGATTACATGCTCCACCAGGACAAGGGCTATGTCTGTCTTGTTCACTAGTGTATCCCTAGGCCTAGTGCGGTGTCACTACTGAATAAATATTTGCTGAGTGTATGCATAAAGAATGAAGCGGAGTGTTGGGTCCTTGAGAGCCACACTGAAGAGTCTAAGTGATGTGGTGGTTGGGGCGCCTGGGTGGTGCAGTCAGTTAAGTGTCCTTCTCTTGGTTTTGGCTCAGGGTCTTGAGATCGAGCCCTGCATCGGGCTCTGCACTCAGTGTGGGGTCTGCTTCGGATTCTCTCTCCGTCTCTTTCTGCCCCTCTTGCTCGTGCTCTCTCTCTCGCAAATGAATAAATAAATCTTAAAAAAAAAAAAGATGTCGTGGTCAGTAGAGAGACTCAGAGGTTTTTGAGCAAGTGAGTGACAGAATGGACAGCTGTGATTGAGGCAGGTTTCCCCAGGGAAGCCCAGCAGCACTCGTGGCTGGCAAGGCTGCCTGGCTGGGCCTAAGGTTCTACAGAGCAAGGCAGAGACAATGCCCACGTTGGGGCTGGGACAACTGGGGCAGCAACCAGAACCTGGGGCTGGGCTGGTGGGGCTGCCTGAGTGCAGATTCAAATCCTTTCATTTTAGGAGTTGTCTAAACTGAAGGATGCTATGAGAAAGAGGGGGAAACAGAGAGGAGATAACTGGAAGCAAGCAAGAGAGAAAAGGGTAGAGACTAATGACAGCCCCACCAGCAGACATAGGGATAAGAAGAGGGCTCAGGAAGTGGCCAGGGCTGGAACTTGGGGTGGAGAGGTGGCAGTGAGGGTGACTGAGGAGTGGTGCTCAGCAGCAGGGCTCCCGAGTTTAAATCCTGGCTCTATACCAAATCTCCTGAGCTTCTGTTTCCTGATCTATTAATCACAGACATTGCCCACATTATAGGGTGGTTGGGAGGATTGAATTAGGTGGTGTATGCATTGTACTTAAACAACGTCTACAAAGAGTAAGCACTCAGTAAACTTTAGTTTCTTCCTTCCTACCTGCCAGCTGCCCTCTTTCCTTCTTAAAAGCAGATGTTTATCTAGGTTCAGAAAGACATTTTTTATCACTTCACTTAGTGATGGTCTTGTTCTGAGAGATTAATTCTTCTTCATTCTTTTTTTTTTTTTTTAATTTATTTTTGAGAGAGAGAGAGAAGGAGAAGGGTGAGGGTCAGAGGGAGAAGCAGACTCCCTGCCGAGCAGGGAGCCCGATGCAGGACTCGATCCCGGGACTCCAGGATCATGACCTGAGCCGAAGGCAGTCGCTTAACCAACTGAGCCACCCAGGCGCCCTACTTTATAATTCTTCTTCATTCTTATGACTGCTTGGCAAACCCAAACATTCCAGAAATCAGCTCAATTTCTTCCCAGGAGGAAAGTCCCTTTGAGAATCCAAATGCAAACCAGAGGCTGGTTGGTGGATAGAGAGCCAGGGTACATGGAGTTGGGTGATCTTAGCAGGTCACATGAGTAAGCTGGCGTGATGGTGTGTCTACCCCTATGCAGGGAATCAGTTCCCTTATCTATGACACAGGGTGTAGGGAGGCATTGAACTGGATCAGGCTAGGCTGTCACCAAACTCCACTATTTTTGAAGCCAGACCTGGGTGTTTTGCCAGTTATAATGGGGAAAATACGATCATTTCCAAGCTAGGAGAAAGAATCCAGCAAATGAACAGATTTTTCTCAATTTTAAGATTTACTTTATTATTTTTTCCTAAACTGTTAACATCTGATACTAGCAGATGACCAAATAAAGGTTCAAAGGACAAATAAATATTGACAAGGAAACCAGGAATAAATTATTGTTCTAATGTTGGGGGTATGTACGGGGTTTGATTGTACTTTCATGTTGCTGAGATGTCAAACAACCCCATCTCGTCAGTGACGCTGTTCTTACTGTACGTCATGGTTTCTGCTACTGTTGCATCTAGAGCATTCACTGAGTCCTCACTATGTGCTTTATGTGTATCATCTCATTTGATCTGTGAGGAGGGGGCCATAGCATCCTCACAATGCAGAAGAGGAAACTGATGTTTAGAGGGAGATTAAGGACCACCTGTAAGGCCAAATGGCTAGTGTAGTGACTGTGATAACTTTCTTCTTCTGGTAAGAGTCCCTTGACCACAGGGCTGGGAACCTGACCCGCAGTGGCCAGTCATAGCACCCTGCTCCCTGGACACAGGGATTGGTTCATGGCTGAGTGTGTGAACCAAGTAAGGGCTAATCAGGGCTCTTCCTGGGATAGATGGACACTGGGTTTTCCAAAGCTAGGACGGCCTTTGGCCATGTTCCTTGTTCCTGCTGCGGTAAGAGTAAATACGGCATCAAAGAGATGAACAGCGAACAGTGATGTGGCAAGGATGGACAGATGTTTGGATGGATGGATGGATGCATGGTGTTGAGTTTCCCTTTCTAGCCCCAAGGCTATGGTTCATTGACCCTTTGCATTATCTCAGTGAGATTACCAGTTATATAACACAACACATTCCCTTTTTTGCTTCAGTGAGCTTGCATGGAGCTTCTTACAGCTGGAAGATCCTGTCTGATAGAACGAGAACATGGAGAGGTCAAGGTTAGAACCCAGAATCTGTCTTCTCTCCTGTCACCATTTCCTAGTATTACACATTATACACTCTTTTTTTTTTTTTTTTTAAGATTTTATTTATTTCACAGAGAGAGACAGCGAGAGAGGGAACACAAGCAGGGGGAGTGGGAGAGGGAGAAGCAGGCTCCCCGCTGAGCAGGGAGCCCGACGCGGGGCTCGATCCCAGGACCCTGGGATCATGACCTGAGCCGAAGGCAGACGCTTAACGACTGAGCCACCCAGGCGCCCCTACACATCGATTTCTTAAAACATCTCTCTTTAAACCGCTTCCTCATGAGCAACACCCTGTAATTTTTTAAATCACTGCTCACCTTCCTGGGTCAACTTTCTTTTTTTGAAGCTGCGCTTAGTCCCTTTCTGAGATTTGGGAAGTTGCCTGGGTTTATTAGAACACATCAAAATGCATCTCTCATGTTGGGTGTTTCTGGGAAAATGGCTATTCTTTCTGCTTTATGTTGATTCCTGTTAGCACCAGTTTTACCAAATGACATTTTCCATCCTTGGAACCTCCATTCTGGCAAATGGTAAAAACCTGCTCCCCAGGCCTGGGTGCTTGCTGGCTGGCTGGCTGAGCGAGGCCATGAGGAACCTTCGGGTGGCGGAGTGGGGGGGGGGGGGGTAGTGTCTCAGGGTTCTGAGTCAGACACTAGACCTCAGGCACTACAGGCCTCTGTAAGGAGTTGTGGGTAGGGGAAGCAAGTCCCCAAACCTGAAGTCCTGCAGTGCCAGGGGATGGCCTGCTTTCTTCACGAGGACATGGATGCTGGTGGGGGTGGCTGGAGGTTGGGGACACAAGGAGTGGTTTGTTCCTGACCACATCCCCTGAGGATTGACCCCAGTTAATGGTGCATTCTTCTCCTGCTGCTTCCCAAACTGACCTTCCCTGCCTTCTCACAGAGAGCCGCTGCCCAGCTGTACCCTGCCCTGCGGGGTGGGCTCACCGGGGAGGTAAGGAGGGTGCAGCCAGCTGGTTGAGAAAGAGAGAAGCATAGTGTGGACTCTCACCTCTTCCTTGTTGACAGAGAGAGGAGTGGAAGGGCTCCGCTCCCCTAGAAGCCCTTCTGGGGAGTGGGGTGTTTAATTGCCTCCTCCCCAGAGCACTGGCAGGGGCAGGAAGGAAGCATCTGGTGACAATGGAGAGAGTTGGGTGGATGCAATGGTAGCAAGTCAGCTTCTAGAAGGTTTGGGGTGGGGGTAGAGCCTGGTCTGGAAATGTGGTATTGAAGGGAGGGGGGAGGATGGTGGCAATGAGGGACAACACTGGCCATTCTCCAAACACCTGCACTGTGTCAGGCACTGGGGACACTGGGAATGACCAATACTCAGTGTCTATTTCTCAGCAGCAGAGTCTAGTGGGGGAGACACATAAAGAAATAGTCTCATAAAAGTTGCTGTTATAGGGCAGGGGGCTAGTGAGGTCCATGAGGACCTAACTATGTTCGTGTGTGTGCTCTAGTATGTGGGGAGGCTGGGGAGTAGATTCAGGGTGCGGCACAGAGATGATCTTAGAGTTGAGTTGAAAGGGTGATTAGGAGGTCGACAGGGAACAAACTGAGGAAGTGCTCTCGGAGAGAATGAATGGCTTAGGTGGGGCTTTGAGGCATGGGAGGCGTGGCCTGTGCATCAGTGAGGTTGGTGCCTAGGAAGGTGTGTCACGTTTGGTAGCCTTCTCCTCAAAGTTATGAGACATCACGGTGCTTTCACCTGAGGGGTGACATGCTCAGATTTGGATTTAGGGAGATCACTCTGGTGGCAGAGCTGAGAAGGGGTTGGAGTGGGGGCAAGGTTGGGGTGAGAGAAGAGTCCAGCTGTGTTTACAACCACCCAGGGGCACAGGGACGGCGGCAGCTCAGGCAGTCTGACAGAGATGAGTGGCATGGAGAAGGCAGGCGGAGGGCAGTGACGGGGAAGCAGGAGGCTGGGAGGACAGCCAAGTTTCTGGTTTGGGTCATTAGGTGGATGGTGGTGTTATTTGTGGCAGAGAGGGGTACTAAGGGACGTGAAGATCCGAGGAAGGTTATTTTTAAGTCTGCTTTAAATGCAGGCAGAATGCAGTTGGAAGGCAAGGGGAAAGGGGCTGGTGGTTGAAGATGCCAGAGCAGAGCAGGTGGAGGAGATGCTCCCCTAGGCCCTGGTGAAGTTGAGAAAGGAGTCCAAGAGGCCAGGTGGGGGTGTGGGGAGAGAATGGCAGAGCGTCGCGATCTGAGTGGGAAGGTTAGAGCTCTCAGGGATTCGCAGGGATTGGGGCTTATAGAGGAGTGTTACCATTGTGACTACCCATGTTTGTCATGCCTCGTTAACTGTGAACCTGGGCAAACTTGCCCGAGCCTCGATTTCCTCCTCTGTAGAGTGGGTGAGATTGTACCAACTTCCGGGGATAGTTGTGTAAATTAAATGGAATAACATACAGAGATCACTTAACACACAGTAGGTACGCCGTAATGTCAGCCTTGTAGCCTCCCAGCACTGGGAATGCATTTGCTCATTGCACGGTGATATCAGTAGGTTTTCCTGTGCTGATCATGCAATCAGGGGGCAGTTAGATAAATTATTTAATGCAGTTTGTTATGAGAAAATATTTCAAAGCAGGGCACCTGTGTAGCTCAGTCGGTTAAGCGTCTGCCTTCTGCTCAGGTCATGATCCTGGAGTTCTGGAACGAGCCTGAGCCCCAAGTCTCCAAGTCTCAGGCTCCCTGCTCAGCAGGGAGTCTGCTCCTCCCTCTCCCTTTGCCCATCCCCCACAGTTTGTGTTCTCTCTCTCTCTCAAATAAAATCGCAAAAAAAAAAAAAGAAAAAAATATATTTTTTAGATTTTTTGTTTATTTATTTGACAGAGACACAGCGAGAGAGGGAGCACAAGCAGGGGGAGTGGGAGAGGGAGAAGCAGGCTTCCTGCCGAACAGGGAGCCTGATGTGGGGCTCGATCCCAGGACCCCGAGATCATGACTTGAGCCGAAGGCAGACGCTTAACGACTGAGCCACCCAGGCGCCCCAAAAGAAAATATTTCAAAGCATATTTTGGAGGGTAGAGGACTAATAAAAGGGATTCCTGTAGTGAAAAGTAGGTCAAGGGCGCAGTGCAACTGGCCAGGGTCGCATGGTGAGCCAGAGGGAATGCCAGGGCTTCAACCTGGGGCCCCAACACTGGGGCCATTTCTCTTTCTGCCGAATTGTCCTGGGGAAAGCGGTGTGTGGGCAGAGCTTGGCGGTGTTCAGTCCCTCACTCAGGCCACCTCGTTCCCTCCTGCCCCTGTCCTTAAGGCTCCTAATAGCTTCTAGACATGGGCTTCCGTCTCCAAGCTCTGCTTGTGCTGCTCAGCAGGCACTGTCCAGGAAACACCTTCTGTGTCAGGCAGGTGTGAAGGTGTGGGTGTGGGAAGGCCCCTTGGAGGTGAGTCAGCACCGCCTCCGCCTTCGTGAGTCAGGGGCCGGGCGGGGCCCGGGCTGGGGACCGGGCAGGGCGGCAGGGAGGAGGTGGGGCTGGCTGGCAACCACAGGTCTCAACCACCAGGGGGCAGGAACCAGGCGGGGAAACAGCCACCTAGGCCGCACGCCTCTGGCCCCAGCAGCCCCGGGGGACAGAGAGCCATGACCCAGCTTCTCAGGCTGGGCATGGGCAGAGTCATTGCTAGGGACGTGCCCATGGCCCCGCTGTGCCCCAGCTTCTCTGCCTTCACGGCCAAGTGGAGAATGTGGACTGGGATTGGACGCCGGAGTCATTCTGTCCAGCCCTCCTGCTCTGCTGACTCACACTGCGAGTGAGTGGCAAACTAATGTGATTTTCGCCCGTCTCAGGGATATGGCCACTTGAGGGCGCCATCGGGGCCTCAGTCCCCGGCGAGGGACAGGTCTCCCGGAGCTGCCCCTGGTAGTCAGTGGCTCTCTCTCTGCTCTCTCATTCCCTTCACAGTCCTTCTGTTCCTGTGGTCTCTGACCTTTTGTCCATCCCTGCTGGTGAGGCACTCCCTCAGCTCCCTCCCTCCCTGGACCCCAGGGCTAGAGCGGGTGTTCCCTCAGGGGTTGCCAGCTGTTTTCCAGCCCGGGGTCTAAGTGCCACTTCTGGGACCTGGGGAAGTTAGGATTTGGTAACAGAGTCCGTGGTGTGATTTGGGAGACCAGAAGGCCCCTTGGCTCCTAACTACCATCCCCAGTGCCCACTGCATTGGCACGGGGTGTGTGTGAGACCCTTTGTTCATGCAGAAACGAGTAAGACCCTGCCCAGTGAGCTCACCGTGTGGGGGTGAGGGCAAGAGAAGACAAGCACTCGAATGATTCAGCCCAGGGCAGATGCTCTAGCGCACAAGGACAAAAGGAGTCCTTGTATGGGACACAGCAGGTAGAGATGGAATCTGGCTGGGCCCGGGGAAGGCTCCATGAAGAAGGTGGCATTTACCCAGCCTTTGAAGGATAGCTGGGATTTCAACAGGAAGAGATGTGGGGAGCAGGGGTCAGGACAAGCAGGGGGTCCCAGCGCACCGGGTGCATGCATGATGTGCTCAAGACGCGGTGAGCCAGGCAGTTAGGGTGTGTGTAGAGGGGCTTGGAAAGTAGGCTGGGGCCAGGGTCCAAGCACCTCGCTGCCAGGCTTCGTGGAGGAGCCATGGGCACGGCTGCGATATCTGAGCCTGAGAGGCCTTCTCTCACGTCCTGAGGCAAAATGGAGGAAGTGCTTCGAAAAGCAGTGCGTTGCACCCATTGGGCTTTACCCTCAGGGGGAAGGACTTTTATTTCAAGCTCTACATGAAACGGGGTTTGACAGGGAGGAGCAGTAGCATGAGGGGTCCATGTGCCTCGGACAGGAGGGGACACCGGGGGCTCCGAGGCCTGACGCCCTCTGCACTGTTCAGGCTGCCCTGAGTCCCACGGTGACCCCAGGAGAGGGCAGCCTGGCTTCCATCTGACCCTGTCAGTTCTCAGTCCCAGCTCCTCTGCGGTGTCTAACTCAAAGCTCCCAGACGGGGGCCCATGAAGGGTCTCCGTGCCAGCATCCTCTCCTCCCAGGCTGGGTTGGGGTTTCCAAGTGCTGCCCTGGCCTCCAGGGAGGAGGCGGGCGCCGCTGAGTCATTGCCCGGGCATCTGGGCCTGGAACAGTGGGTGAGTCACCGAGGGCTGGGCGCTGGGGGAGGGGAAAGAAGCTGCTGGACCTCTGGAAGGGGGAGGGGAGCTTGCGGCCGGAAGGGCGGTGCCCAGACTGGTGGAGGTAGAAAGAGCAGTAGGCCCCGGCGCCTGGGAGGGGGCAGCATGAAGCCCGCTCTTCTCTGAAAGCCCCGCCCTGGGCTGGGTCCTAGTGGCTGCAGTTTGGCCTTCCTCCGGGCATGGGGAGGAGCCTGGCGGGATGGGGTGAGGAGGGCCATGGCTGTGGCCTGCCCCAGCCCAGGCCTCCGCTGGGGGAGCTGTCCAGCCCCTCCTCGCTTGCCCACCCCCAAGCCTTCCCTTCTCCGTTTCGAACCTCCAGGGGCGTCCTTACAGTTCCCACTGACTTGCTCGCCCCCACTGCGAGGGTCTCTCAGGGCCTCCCTGCCTCCTTCCAGATGCCTTCCTACCCACGGGGGCCTTTCAAGCTGTTTTTAGGCACACGCTTCCCTCATTACCTCACCGAGAGGAATTCCGTTGCCAGCCACGAAGCTTCCCCCCGTGAGTCCCTAAAGTCAGCTTGCAAGCGTGTGTGCGCGCGCGCACACACACACACGCACACACACGCACCCACACGCACGCATGCACGCACACACACACGCACGCACGCGCACACGCCCGCACACGCACGCGCACACACGCCCGCACACACACGCACACGCACGCACGCACGCACGCACAGGCCTGGGAAGTCCCTGGGTGCCTGTATCCTCTGACTCACAAATGAGCTGCGGCCCGCAGGCATGTGTCAAACGAGCAAGGCCTGGCACGAGACTCTAGTCGTGCAAACAGGGGTGACGGCCCCTTACCCTGCTTCCCCATGACACCTCCCACTCCCCTCCGCGGCGTCGGTGGGGCCTTCTCGTCCAGCTGGTGGTGGGGCTGGCAGAGTCGGTGGGGGGGAGGGGGGGCGGCAGAGTCTGGGGTGGGGGCTGGCAGGGAGTGGGTGGGGGTGGCAGGAGGCCAGGCTTCAGCGGGATCAGGTTGGGGCAGGTTTGATTTCCTTAAAATGCCAGGCTGGGGGCCAGTGGGGCAGGCATATAAACCCCAGTGTGGGAGCCTGGCCCTTTGCTTTCCTTCCAGAGCCTCTGTCATCTGGTCTGGTGAGTGCCTCAGTCTTCTGAGGGCTGGGTGGGGGGACCCCAGGGGTCTCTGCCTTATTCTTCTTTCTTAATCTTTGTCTCTATAGTTTCCTCATTCTGGGTCTCTCCCTTTGGGGGACCTTGTGTGAAGTGTCCGACTGAGAGTTTTTTCCAGGCTCCTCTGTGAGGTCTTAGTTTAGGGGTTGCTCTGAGACCTTCTCTTGGGTCTCACAGTCTAGGCATCTCAATCTAGAGACCCTTCTTGGGGGCCTAGGCCTAGGAATATGAGGTGTGGAGGGTGGTGCTTTAACAAGAGTCTTGAGTTTGGTTTTTGTTTTTGCAAAGTCCTGGATTCTAGCAGGACTAAGGGACAAGAGCCAGGGATCTCAAGTGCGTGGGCCTGCCTGGGTCCCTGCCCTGCATAGCTGCATAATGCCCTGCCCTTTGCCGCTTCCCATCTCCTCCCCCTTGAGAAGGCAGAGCTAGCGGATGGGCCCAGAACTTTACTTGCCCCTGACACCAGGTACTGAGGCCTTACCCCAGGACTCCCCCCTAAGCATCCCGGGGCTGCTCAGAGCATTCTCAGAGGCAGAGCCGTGGAAAAGATGGCCTCTGAGTTCTGTCCTGCTGTTCCCAGGACCCAGGACATGTAATTCCTTTAGTACCAATCTCAGTAGGATCCTTCCTGGTGGGGAGGGTTGCTCAGTGGCCTTCACCTGTCTGATAGAGACAGTACCCCTCTCCCCCTCCCGGCTCAGAGGTCTCTACTGGGAGGGAAGATTCATCCCTATCCTCTGAGAGTCCTTAGTCCAGTGGAGGAAACATACTTGCCCAAGGATACTTCTCTGGCCTTGGGGGTCCCTCGTCTATGGGGGAGATGACTCCTCAGGGAGGAATAGTCTCGGGAGATGCAGAGGGGGGTTTGGAGAGGCACTTTGGGGCACAAGGGCAGAGTGTCCTGCGGGCTGGGATGAAGTGTCTCCATCACCTGCCACCCCTGTGGCCCCAGATCCAAGATGTCCAGTCCCCTGGAGCAGGCACTGGCTGTGATGGTCACCACCTTCCACAAGTACTCTGGCCAAGAGGGTGACAAGTTCAAGCTGAGTAAGGGGGAGATGAAGGCCCTTCTGCACAAGGAGCTGCCCAGCTTTGTTGGGGTGAGTGGGGCTGGTTGGGGTGGGAGGGTCCTGATGTATGTGTGGGGGCTGCCTGCTGATGCAGACACAGGGCGCAGCCTCACAGAGGGGGCCGAGGCCCACCCACGTGTGAGTGCCCTGTCACTGCCGCCCCTGCGGCTCTCCAGAGGATGGATGGCTGTCAGGGCCCTCAGCGTCCATCTGTCCGATCCCCTCACTGAGTTGAGCAAACCAAAGCCCAGAGAGGGGAAGTGACTGCCCAAGAGCACACAGCTCTCTCGCTCTTAGTTTCCATGTTATATGCCAAACTAAGAAGGTATGTAGGGAGAGAAGAGCCCAGCTAACACATGCGCCCTGGGACAGTTGGCAGAAAAATGCAGTCAACTTTCAGTTTGCCCCTCACCTGCCTCATATTGACTCCTGAAGAATTCAAAGTCAGTTCTCAGGCTTTGAACTTATGGGGCATGTCCTTTATTCCTTTAAAAAATTTTTTTTTGGTTAAGCTTTTCTAATTTGGTTTCATTTTGGCTGGTATTAAAAAGTTTGCCTTTTCTGAATTCAGAAATTTTTAATTTGTTCATCAGCACAGTGGGGGTAGTGATGCCCACCTTGTTGGGCTCAGGGAGTACCTGGGTGCTCCTCACTCCCAGCAGGGACAGCTGGAGACCCTCCCCAGTGAACGTCTACCTGTCCTCATTCCCAGAGCCTCTCTGTAGCTCCCAGGAGGTCCCTGCCCACCACGTACCCACTGCCCAGTGCGGAGTGAGGGCTAGGCTCTGACCAGTAGGTGTGTGATTGGTGTGGGGGTGGGTGGAGAGCAGCCTGCTGAACCATTCTTTTTCACTTTCAGGAGAAGGTGGATGAGGAGGGCCTGAAGAAGCTGATGGGCAATCTGGATGAGAACAGTGACCAGCAGGTGGACTTCCAGGAGTATGCTGTTTTTCTGGCTCTTGTCACTATCATGTGCAATGAGTTCTTCCAGGACTCCCCAGACCGGCCCTGAAGCAGAGCTCTTGCTTTGCTGTGGGCCTCTTGGACCCACGGGGACTCTAGCTATCCTTTGTACTCAATAAACTTATCTGTTGATCATATTTTATTTTATTTTATTTTATTATTTTTTTTAAGATTTTATTTATTTATTCATGAGAGACAGAGAGAGAGAGAGGCAGAGGGAGAAGCAGGCTCCCAAGGAGCAGGGAGCCCGATGTGGGGCCCGATCCCAGGACCCTGGGATCATGACCCGAGCCGAAGGCAGATGCCCAACCATCTGAGCCACCCAGGCGCCCCTGTTGATCATATTTTAATAGCTCAGTGATGCCCCATACCCTGGCTGGCTCAGTTGGGGTGCTGGAAAATGAGAGCCTCCTTAGATCCTACCCCCTCTAGGCTCTGACTCTTCTGGAAATCTCCCCAAGGCCAGAGCTGTGCCTTAAGTCCCAGACTTTGGGATTTCAAGTACCAGTAAAAATTTGAGATAGTTTGCTAACTTTTTTTTTCCCAATAAAGATATTAAAAAAGGCAAATACCATCCACCATCACTGTCATTTCATAAAAAGAGATAAGTCTAACAAAGAAGGAAGGATACACTCCGAACGAAGGACAGACCTTGACATTCAGTGCTGTGAACAATTAGCTGTACTAGGATCTGCTCCAGAGGCGTAAGGTGGTCTAACCAACCCAGCAGACCTGCTCAGTAAAGACTTCTTTTTTTTTTTAAAGATTTATTTATTTATTTGAGAGAGCGAGAATGAGAGAGAGTACATGAGAGTGGGGGAGGGTCAGAGGGAGAAGCAGGCTCCTCACTGAGCAGGGAGCCCAATGCGGGACTTGATCCCGGGACTCCAGGATCATGACCTGAGCTGAAGGCAGTCGCTGAACCGACTGAGCCACCCAGGCGCCCTCAGTAAAGACTTCTTATCAGGTTGCCGGCTTTAGGCCCTGTTTTAGCAAAGCTGTATTTCTTTTGATATCTGCTTTCAGATGGGCTCCAGTTTGAGTTCATTCTTCTCCTGTTGGAAGCTATCAGGCACTAGTTCATATCGGCATCCTGATTTTTTTCTACCATTTTCCCTAAACTTGTAGCGAGGTTGCCATCTGTTCTGCACCCTACGGTCCATCAGGTGACAACATGCCCGAACACCTTGCCACCTCCTAACAAAGTCACTGACTTTCCAGCCAGCAAAGGTGAGGTCCTCATATTTTATTCTTTCCTCTCCTCAAGTAATTACACATGTTAGATTCTCTCTCTCTCTCTCTTTAATGGATCCCACTTTTAGTTACCAAATTCTCTACCAGTTAGGAATGTATTCAGTTGTAAGATACAGGAAACCCGACTAAGAATGGCATAAATGAATTGGCATTTAAATGTCTTATAAAATAAGTCTGAGGTATGGAATTCAGGTTTGGTTCAGTGACTTAGAGATGCTGTTCTGGTTACCTATTGTTGCATTACAAATCACCCAACACTTGGTAAATTAAAACAGATTTATCTGTCAAGTTTCTGTATGGAGACTGCAGTCAGTCAATGAAGTTCTCATTTGGGACTTTTCATGCGGTTGCAGACGGATGTTGGAGCTGGAGTCATCTGAAAGTTCAAATCAATTCAACTTCCAAGGTAGCTTACTCGATATGCTTGGCAATTGGTGCCAGTTGTAAGCTGGGAGCTCGGCTGGAACTTTCGTCTGGAATGCCTACCTATTACCTCTCTATGTAGCTTGGGCTTCTCAGAGCATGGCAGCTAGGTTCTGATAGGGAGGATCCCCCAAGTGAGCATCCCAAGGGGTCCCAATGGGGGCTGTGAGGCTTCTTAGGATTTACCTCAGCAATCCAAGAACATCACTTCTGCTGCATTCTATTGATCAAGCAAATCATCAGGCTGGCCCAGATTCAAGGGGAAGAGAATTAGGCTCCATCTGTTCATGTGAGGAGCAGTAGCACAAAACTGACGTGGCCATCTTGGGAGACTGTATACCATAGTCTGACTTCTAGCAACCATGTGCAGAATGTAGTCACCTCCTTCCCAAGACCCACCATGTTTCACCCTGTTAAGGCATCAACGTGGGGTCCAGGGTCTTGTTATCTATGTCAGGCCCTAATCAGCTCCTCAAGAACAATTCCCTTGACCTGAAGATCTATGAACAATACATTCAATGCACAAAAGTGAGACAGACAGATAATAAACACTCCTAGTCAGAAAGGGGTGGTGGTGGATCAAAGGCACAAAAGTGTCATTGGTCCATAGCAATTCTGAAATTGAGTCAGACACATGCCACCAGATTCTTGATTAGGGCCCAGTTCTGCTCCCTATAAGTGGTTCTTCTTGGGTCCATGCTCTAGGCTGTTGGTTTCATTCTCTTTAACTCTTTATTTTCTATAAGGAATGTCTGTGTTTGTAGGTTTCTCAGCTGCCCCCTGCCCAAAGGAAGTTGACAACCCAAAGCTTCTTTTGTTTGAACTGTCTCTATCCCTTTCAGCCCAGGATTATGTAATTCCTTTAAAAATGTTGTGGGCTAGGGGCGCCTGGGTGGCTCAGTCATTAAGCGTCTGCCTTTGGCTCAAGTCATGATCCCAGAGTCCTGGGATAGAGCCCCACGTCAGGCTCCCTGCTCAGCGGGAAGCCTGCTTCTCCCTCTCCCCCCGCTTGTGTTCCCTCTCTCGCTGTCTCTCTGTCAAATAAATAAATAAAATCTTTAAAAAAAAATGTTGTGGGCTTCCTGTGTATCAACTTATAATTCACTTAATTAGACTAATGCCACACTTAGAAATCTCTCTGAGACCGGCCCCTCCCTACCTTAGACTGAGAATCAGGGAGCTGGGAGAAAGGCCCTCTTGTCTGAAAGCATCTGAGAGGCACACTTCCAAAATTGTTAGAAGCCAACTTGCTTATCTGAGATCTGTGAGACTTGCCTTTAAATCTTTCCAAGTCTCTACCTTTGACTTTGTTTTTACCCGGAGTCCCTCTCTATTGGCAAGGCCCTGGATTTGACCTTTGCCCTGAAGCCATTTATTACTTTGAGAGCCATGTGCTGGCTGTAAAGACTGTTCTGGGCCATCTATATTTCTATATTATATTAAAAAACCTGAGCAGTTCCTTCTTAGGTCATCTCTTTCTTCTCCTGTTTTATCATGGGCATCAGAAGAAGTAGGCACTTTCAGTATTCCATCTAAACATCTCCTCAGCTGGATCCATGAGTTCATTAGGTACGCTTTCTATTTTCCCATTACCATAGACTGTAATGTCCCCAGACATTCCACGACTACATACTAGGGTCTTTTCTTTCTTTCTTTCTCCTTTCTTTCTTTCTTTCTTTCTTTCTTTCTTTCTTTCTTTCTTTCTTTCTTTCTTTCTTTCTTTCTTTCTTTTTTTCTTTTTCTTTCTTTTTCTCTTTCTTTCTTTCTTCTTTCTCTTTCTTTTTTTAAGATTCTATTTATTTATTTGACACAGAGAGCACAAGTAGGGGGAGCAGCTGAGGGAGAGGGAGAAGCAGACTCCTCGCCGAGCAGGGAGCCCGATGTGGGACTCGATCCCAGGACCCTGGGACCAGGACCCTGGGACCACGACCTGAGCTGAAGGCAGACGGTTAACCGACTGTGCCACCCAGGTGTCCCTAGGGGTCACCTTTTCTTCAGCCTTCAGTAACAATTTCCTCACTACCCTCCAAATTATTACTGCTAACCTCCTGAGGTCCTTCTAGCTTTCACTTATTACCTGATCCCAAAGCCAATGGCACCTTCTTGGTTTTTGTAATAGCAGCATCCCCCTCTTGCAAGGAACCAGCTCATGTTAACTTTCTAAACTTTTCCTACCACTTCCTCTATCACTACATTTAGGATTCTCTTTGGTCTGCATCCCAAGATACATCAATGAACAGTTCAACCAAATATTTTGTCATTTCGTAACAAGGGTCTTTGGCTTTCCAGCCTGGACGTATTTGGCTCTTGTATCTCTCTGTCTTTCCTCCTCCACTTAGCCAATTGTATTTTTTAGATTCTTTTACTTGAGGACTCCACTTTCAGATGTAAAATTCTCTACCAGTTTGGAATGTATTCAGCTATGAGTTGCATGGTTATTTCCATGGTGCTTAATTGTCTTGCATAACAAGAAGTCTGGGGTGGGCAGTTCAGGGTTCGTTCAGGGGCGCAGAGATGCTATATGACACCAAGTGCCTTTTCAATTTTTTTTGCTCTGTAACCTATAGTATATATGCTTTTCCCCTCATGCATGCTGCTTCGTGATCACAAGATGGCTGCTGTACCTCCAGGTTTCACTGTCCATGTTCCAGTCTGGAAGGTGCAAAAAGCTTTCCTTCAGACTTTGCCTTTTAATTATGCAAAAAGTGCTCTCTCCAGGGATTTCCACTTGCAGCTCTTTGGTCTTAAGGATGTAATAAGACTGGACCTAGCTGCAACCAAGTATTTTTACCTGGGCATAATGACACTTTGAAAGGAAAAAAAATTTTTTTTTTTAAGATTCTATTTATTTATTTATTTGAGAGAGAGAGTGCACACACAGGCGCGCGTGTGCAGGAGCAGAGGGTGGGGCTGAGGTGGAGGGAGAGGGACAAGCTGCCTCTGCGCTGATCATAGAGCCCAATGCAAGGCTCGATCTCAGGACCCTGAAATCATGACCTGAGCTGAGACCAAGAGCTGGCCACTCAACCCACTGCATCACCCAGGCACCCCCAAAATGGGTTTTCATAATAAGGAAAGAGGGGATGGATAGTAGACAAGCAATAGACAATATAATATTTTCCTGAATTGTTTTCTTACTTCCCTGGGAAACCCTGATGCTTGGTGACCACTTTCAGAATACCTCAGACTAGACCTGCCCAGAGATGGATGGGACCCGAGTGCGAGGGTGCCTGGACAACCTGCTTGTTCTCACTGTTCTGCTTAACTGCACATCTGGGGCTGGTGAGGCAGGCTGGGCAGGCCTAGCAATGAGAGAAGCCCACCTCCCTAATGTCCTGTAGGAGACAGAGCCAGGAGAAGTAGGTCAGGGAGTGGTGCTGATGGTGATTCACGGCCCAAAGCAGCTCTCTCAGCAACTCCATGCAGTGTCACTTGGCCTCTGGATTCCCTGGAGAGGGTCTGTCCTTAGACCCTCATCACAGAGAGGAAACGGGGAGGGGGCAGCATTGGCGTTCCTGGACATCTCCCTCTGGCCGGGCTCTCTGCTGGGCCTGTGGAGCACTGTCTCCTTGCATCACCAGAACAGTTAGATGATGGGTGTGCTGGTGGTAACTGCACCTCACGGAAGAGGAAACGGGCCGGGAGACGTTGAATAAGGAGCAGTGTTGGGACTTGACCCAGGTCTGTAAGAAAACACCTCACCTCTATGGAACATGGGATACGGAGGAGCAGTGTGGGCCTCCCTCCTTTCCCCTGGCCACCTCCACAGCCTTAGGCTTTGTGGGAAGGAAGGGGACCCGGGTGAGCACAGTCCAGATGTTCTTGGTCTCTTGATGAATCAAGGGGAAACCTGGCTCACTTGCTGGTGGTCTGGATACTCACAATGGATCCTGGCTTCTGCTGGGGCTCAGTTCCCCATTCCTGGACTGTTTTGGCTGGTGGAGACTGGCCTCAACTGGTGGGTGCTGAATGGGGCTAATTTTTTGAAAAAATATGTTTTTATTTATTTGACAGAGAGAAAGAGAGAGAGAGAGAGAGCACAAGCAGGGGGAGCAGCAGAGGGAGAGGGAGAAGTAGGCTCCTTGCTGAGCCAGGAGCCCGATGTGGGACTTGATTCCAGGACCCTGGGATCATGACCTGAGCTGAAGGCAGACCTTAACTGACTGAGCCACCCAGGCGCCCCCTATGTGACATTTTAATCCTTCCCTTTTGTTTCATTTTGGAATTCTAATTCTCCTTTCTCCACCTTCTTTTGCCTTATAATCTTTTCTTTGAACTTTGTATCTCTCTCTTTTTAAAGATTTATTTATTTATTTATTTTAGAGAGAGAGAAAGAGAGAGAGTGTGTGTGCATGCTTCTGTGGAGTGGGGGAGAGGAGGGGCAGAGGGAAAGAGAATCCCAAGCAAAGTCCTGCCGAGTTGGAGCCTGCCATGGGGCTGGATCCGACAACCTTGAGACCATGACCTGAGCCAAAATCAAGAGTTGGACGCTCAACTGACTGCACCACCCAGATACCCCTAAAAAATTATTATTATTATTATTATTATTAGAGTAGGTTCGGTGCCCAGTGGGGCTTGAACTCATAACGCCGAGATTAAGAGTTGCATACTCTTTTGACTGAGCCAGCCAGGCGTCTCCCACCCCCTTCCGACTGAGTCACCCAGGTGCCCCGGAATGGGGCTAATTTCTTTTCCTTCTGTGCATTTGACAGACTTAACAAACACCAGACTTACCTAGCTGGTCTTAACAGTCCTCCCACAAAATCTCTGCTGAAGCAGAGAGCAGAAGAGTCCAGAAAATGGCATCATTCAAAGGAATGTCGGACAGGTTGCTTCCTCCCTTCTCCTGGAGCTGCAGCTGGGAGACCCTCCTTAGGACAGCCATGCCTCCCATCAGGGCTTGCTGTCCCCTTGGCCTTTGCTCTTTAGGGTCTACCCTTGGCAGCCTATTAACCCTCCAAGAAAAGAAATATTGACGTCAAAGGTGGCTTCTGAGACAGGGGAAAGACTGAACTAGGGCTCCCTGTGCTCCTGTCTTCAAGTCACATGAGCTCTCCACTGACTCACCGATCCCATCTGGGAAATGGGCATAACTGGCTCGGCCATCAAAAGAGGTAGTATTCTAAGCTCCACAGGCTCTCCTTGGTCTCAGTTCAGACCCTCTCCCCAGCAAAGACCTCCCGGCTCCAGCCCCAGTAATTAAATCCCCCCTTCTCACCTCCCCTTATGGGACTTAGATGATGAGAAAGAAGGTGGATCAATCTGACAGCAGTTCATTGGCCCCATGGGGCTATGGGATTGGGGGTGCTCACCCTGATCCCTGGGCTCAGGTCCTTTTGGAACAAGTACATGAATGTCCAGGTGCTCTAGGACACTTCATTTTATTTCTCCCTGAGGTGCAGAACCAGACACTGACCTTGAAAGGGCAACACAGCTTCCCAGGAGCCTTTCAAAGGCCCTGGTGGTGATGGTGGGGGCAGTGGAGAGAGGAGGGGCAGGAAGGAGAGGGAGAGGGGGAAGGCGAGGCGGGAGGGTCAGTACTGTAGGAAATCCTGTCAAGGCAGAATGCATCTACTCCCACCCTCACACCCACAGGCCAGGGAGAGACCCTCACCTTCCAGATGAGGTGCACACCTCAGCATTTAGCTCCGGCACCCACAGCAGGGGAGCTCCGGTGAGAGCCCAAGGGTAGAGAAGCAAGAGGAGGTAGCGGACAGCGGAGGGTGGGACAGGACGACGGCAGCCCCCGACTGGCCTCAGAGGGATGGTTAGCGTGAGGTCCATTTGGAACCACTGCAGAAAGCGGGGTTCAGGGCAGCTGCTTGGGAAGGCCCTCCAACGGGCAGGCAGATTCCCGTCACTGCCAGAACTCAGGAAAGCAGGGGAGGAGGGTTTGCAGCTTTACCCACGCCCTGTGTGGAGGCCGAAGAAGGCTGCCCAAAATGACCCGGTGAGGAGGGCCTTGTTCCCTCCTTCCGCTTCCCCTCTCCCTGACGCCTCCATTGAGGGGTCTCAGTGGGCTGGCAGGCTGTAACAGTGAGTGACATAAAGTACTTTCACACGGAGGTCCTAGGGTAGGAATTCTCCAAACCCATTTTGGAGGCAAGGAAATTAGGCCCAAACCAGGCAAAGGATAAGCTCGAGGCCAGGTGGCAAGAGGGTGGTGGAGCTTGCAGGGGAGGTCTGGTGAAGGGCCCTTTCCACGACGGTCCTCCAACCCCAGAGTGCCTGTCTCTCCTGGGTGAGCTCCTGCCCCTCGCCTGCAGCAGGCCGACAAAGGGGCAGCATCCTTCCGGAAAGGTGCAGCAGGCTGAGGAATGTGAAGGACCTCTGAGAAGCAGGTTGCCACTCAGCAGACCACCACATACAATGCCAGCCCGCCACCACCCTCTCTCCCTTGGCCCTGGCTCTGGCTCTTGCACTGACACCACCAGCCGAGCGTCCATTTATTTGTTACTGCCTGTGTCCCCCACTAGGTTGTCATCTCCACAGAGCCAGGCTTGATGTGTCTTGCTTATGACTATGCCCATAATGCCTTGGACAGGTGCCTTTAAATATCTGCATGAATAATGAATGGCTCTTAGGCTGGCCACTTATTAGCTGTGTGACATCGGACAAGTTACCCACCTCTCAGCTAACATTTATGCCCTTACTATGTGCCAGGCACTATTTATCTGTGAGCTTTATACACATCAACTCGTATAAGCTCCACAGGAATCCTATGAAGTGGTCACCATTATTATCCCTGATCATTGACAGATGAGGGAAGTGAGGCCCGGAGGGTGGGGTGACCTGTGGCAGGGAGGTGGCTGGTAGCAGAGCCGCGAAATCACAGGCTGGAACAGGTGCTTGGCCTAGAAGTGAAGTAACTGCTGGCCCCCACTTCTGTCCCCTCCTCCTTGTAACCTTTTGCCTATAAAACAGGGCTAATCACAGCTCTCCTTTCCCTACCCGCCCCCTGCTCAGCCCCCTCACCCACAGGGGCTGAGCCCTCATGGAGAGGATGCAGAGGCAAGGTTTGGGTTCTGGGGAAGGGCTGGGATCAAGGTATCATGAGCTCTCTGTTTGCCTCCATCAGCAACAAGCTTCCTCAGAGGCCTGGGTGCTGACGTCCTCTTCCACTTTCCACACACTCTTCTGGGTCTTGGGTTCTCCTGCTATGAAATGGGGAAGGGTCTCTCAGGCTGGGGGGCATGAGAGAGGGAATAGAGTCATAGTGATATGGAGGGATTTCCACTTCTGGTAATATGGTGGTCTCTGCCTGTTCCCACTAAAAACAACAAAAAATGTTGGACAGAATTAAAAAACATGTTCCAAAGCAATGAGGAGCTCACAGGGCAGTAGGGAATGAGGAGACCAAAATCTAAGAGAAAGCCAACTCCAGGGGGTGAGCAGGGCACCAGGGCCCCTCATGCCCCAAGACCATTGGCCAAGCTGAGCCCAAACGATCTTTGGCTTTCATAGTCTGTGGGGTGAGGAAGACAGAAGCTGACGCCCAGGCCTTATTGAGGAGGGGAGACAAGGGGGACAGCCCCCATAATGCTGGGACCCCAAAGGGCTACATACTCCAGCTAAAGGCCAGAGGAAACCAGGCCCCATCCCATCAGACCTCAGGGAACAGAGGACAGGACACAGACCTAGGGGCTGTATGCACAGGGAAGCCCGCAGGTTTTATGGCCCACTTACGGCCCTTAGGGCAGTGGGGTGCGGGCCGCAGAGAAGTCAGCCTGACTGTGGAAGGGCCCCTCGGAGAGTTTGCCTTCCTTCCTCCTATTCTTCCAGACACCCTGCAGATGGTCTCCTCAGGGGAGAGAGCAGTCCACAGCCCAAAGTGACCAAGAACCATTGACCTGGTCAGGCAGAGAGGATATCTCAGGCCTCAGTGTTCTCACCTGCAGATGGGGGGCTAAGCAGGTGAGACCTTGCTCTCCAAGATCCCCTCTGGCACAGGGATTCTCTAAGGGTGAAGCTATGTGTGCTTCTAGAGTGAAGAGGTGGGGGTGGATGTGATGGATCAGCCTGTCTCCTCCAACTGTGCTGGAAGGGGTTGGGGGGGTTGCTGTGCCCAGTTCCCAGCTCTGGGGGCGGACAATAAGGGGGTTGTGTCTGTGGCCCCGAATGGGCCTTTGATGTATGCATGGGTGGGTGGGCTGGTGGGGCCTATAATAAGGGCCGCCAGGGAAGGAGGCAGGGGAGCCCCTGGGGGCATCCTCAGCTTGACCTACTTGGGCCCCCATAATTGCTCCCTTCCTTCACTGGGAAGCTACAAATAGGGATGTCCTGTCTCTAGCCTCTTACAGCTGAAACCAACACCAGCGGTGAGTACCAGCTGCTTGGGTGCTGCCTGGATTGGGAGGCAGGGCAGCTCAGGGTCTGGGCATGGGTGCAGAGGGATGAGCACAGCAGGGACTGGCCTGGTGAGGGATGTCAGATATGGTTGGCTCAGGGGTCCTTTGTACAGCGAAGGGCTGTCTGGAAGCTTGGGTTAGGGGTGTGGAGCGCTGAGATCTGGCAGGGGTCAGGGCTTCACGGGGAAGAGAGGATTCCCTCCAGTCTCCAGGGACCCAGCTTCTGAAAGAGCAACCGCGGTGGTGCCAGCCAGGCTGGCAGGAGCCCAGAAGGGCCTCTGAGCACCTCGGAGTTTCCTTATTCCCTGCGTGTGTGGCCTTTTCCTCTGCTGGGAACACAGACACCTTGCCCCAACGCTGGGCTGTCATGGGGAGACCACAGGCAGTGCTTTGCCCCATCGCCCCGCCCGCAGCCCTGCCAGCCTTCTGCTCCACAGGGCCCAGCGGAGGGGCATCAGGGACAGAGCCACGGCCGGGCAGCCTTGCTGCACACTCCTGTCCCCTGGGGGAACAAGGGCCTAGGCTCACAGGGGAATAGTACTGCCTTCCCGACTGCCTCAGGGTTTCCCCAGGCTGGAGGCAGCCTCCCAGAAGGCGGTGGGATTGGGGGGAGGCGGGCACTTCCAGGAAAGCCTGCCCCTCTGACAGAACAGGGTGGTCCTATGCAGAGCCTTCTATCTCACGACCCCAGGGAGCAGGGGGACAGCTTCAGGTGGGGCAAATCACAGACCGGTAAATACCTGAGCTGACTCTTTCTGTGGACTGCCGGTTCAGGTCCCTGAGTAGGCCTGAGAGGCGGAATGAACCCCAGTTTACAGCTAAGGCCCCTGACACCCAGTGTCAGTGGCTCATCTGAGGTTGCGTGGCTGGTTCGATGCACAGGGGATCCCAAGCAGAGTTCACGGGAGGAGGGTTGGGTGACGGTGGTGGTGGTGAGGTGGTGGGGGTTCCTCTCAGACCTGACCCCTCCCTGAGAATGCCTAGCTTCTCCAAGGGCCTGAAGATGAGGCACACAGGGCAAGGGTCTCCTTGTGCTATTTCCTACGGAAGGAGTTTGGGTCCTAAAGGTCAGGAGGCTGTATCTCATGGGGTGCACAGTGGGACTGAGCCCTTCCTGGGTGTCAGGGACAAGAGAAGGTAGACAGTCAGGGAGTCCTCAAGGATCCCCAGTGTGGGGGTGTAGTTGGCGGGTGGGGCACTCTCCCTGAGGAATTTGCAATGATGTTAGGGAAAGAAGACCTCCATCCAGGAAAATAACAATGGGGTAGTAGGGAAATAAATTAGAAGGGGCCGGAGTGGTCAGGGAGGGCTGCTCAGAGGGGAGCTTGTGGGGCCTGCCCGAAGCCTGGTGGAGACTAAGGTCTGGGAGCAGTCCCTGGGAAACGCCCTGGGCAGAGGTGCCCTGGGCCTCTGGCATGAGTCTCACACCCTTGTTCTCTGACAGTGAGGATGGCCAGGCCTCTGGAGCAGGCGGTGGCTGCCATCGTGTGCACCTTCCAGGAATATTCGGGGCGCTGCGGGGACAAGCACAAGCTCTGTCAGGCAGAGCTCAAGGAGCTGCTGCAGAAGGAGCTGCCCACCTGGACCCCGGTGAGCACCTGGGGTGGCCAGTCTGCAGGGGAGCACTGCCTGGACTCTGCAGAGACAGACCCGGGGGCAAGCTCTGAGCAAGTGGGGTACAGGCGAGGCTGTGAGGAGGGGACACCAGAAAGGGAACGGACGTGGCAGGAGTCCCGGTGTCCTCATCTGTGAGACGGGAAGGAGAGTCGCTACACCTGCTGCTTTGCAGGGCTACTCGGAGGACAGAGGGAGAGACACTCAGTGGCAGACAGTGGGATCTGAGAAGGACGGTGTGGGGGGCACGGACATGGGCGAATGACCAGGACAGGAGGCTGAGGCTGGCCCCCAGAGGGGTGTGGGAGGCGTGGGACCGCCCAGGAGTGGAGGGCGGGAAGTGGCATGCTCCCTCCTCAACCTGCCCCCTCCCCCTCCCCCTACACAGACCGAGCTGCGAGAGTGTGACTACAATAAGTTCATGAGTGTTCTGGACACCAACAAGGACTGTGAGGTGGACTTCGTGGAGTACGTGCGCTCCCTTGCCTGTCTCTGCACCTACTGTCACGACTACTTCAAGGACTGTCCCCCTGACCCCCCCTGCTCCTAGTAGGCTCTGCTCCCATGGGCAGGGGTCTGCTGGGGCAGGACCTGATACGTTGGCCGGGCCTACCCATGAGGCTGGGGACGTGAGGGGACCTCCCCAGGATCACAGCTAGAAAAACACAGAGCAGTCAGTTGCTGCCTCCCCACTGAGGCTGTGACGGGAGGGGGGGAGGCTGCCCTGCACACACAAGGCCCTTTTAACTCCTAATAAAGAACTGGTGTCTCTTGGTTTGGCTTGCTTCTTCTGATAGTTCGGGTCTCGGGGCAGAGTCCTCACTCCTCTCTGGTCTTTCGTGCTGGAGAGCAAGAGGCCAAGGGCGGTGTCAACCCAGCGGAAACATATGGTCTCCACCTCCGGTGGGAGGGGTGGGGTCAATATGAGGACAATGTCTAGGGGCTTTGGGGGTGTCTCTTTCTCTCTCTGGGGAGAAGAAGGAGAAGCTCCCCTGGGCTGTCAAGGAGGACACCAGGGCAGCCCGAGATTCCCTGGGGATGGTGCTCGGTCCTCAGCAAGGCTGTTCTGAGGAGGAGGGTGGGGTGTAGGGGTGGGGCGGGCTTGTTGGCCTGGCTGTGGGAGCCCAGAGAGCAGAACTAATAGGATTAGGGTGTCTGAGGTCTGACTAGGGTATTGCTCCTGGCCAGGGAGGGGTACCCTGCATCAGAGGGGGAAGGGGGCACCTTGAGCCAGAACCCATCCCTGAAGCCATAACCAGCTGAGGGCCTTAGCCCCCCACTCCTGATCCCAGTCAACCTGAGTTCATACCCCACTCTGAGAGGGTGACCCTGATCCCTGCCTTCCCCATTTTGTGCCATTTCTTCTCTAACTTTCCACCCCAACCTGCGCTCTTCATTTTAATTCTTTCCCAACTCTGGATAGCCCCTCCTGATACCCTCCCTCTCCCCAGTCCTATGGGTACCTGCTGTCCATCCCTGAGCCCCACACTTGACTCCTACTCCCTACTCCATCACTACTGCACCCAGGACCTTCATCCACTGACATGCCTGGGGTGGTCCTAGCATCAGCTTCGGCTGTTGGTTTGCTCCTCCTCCAGACCCCCACCTCCTGCCCTGGACCTCACTCAGCATGGCAGAGCGCCCTTTGGGGAGGGGAAAAGGGCAGCAAGAGCCGTACCACAACACTGAGCCTGGGGTCCCCTTCTTAGTGCTTGGGCAGCCACATTTCCAGGGCAATTTCTTTTTTTCAAGATTTTATTTTATTTTATTTTTTAAGTAGGCTCCATGCCCAACGTGGGGCTTGAACTCAAGAGATTCAGAGATCAAGAGTAGCATGCTCTACCAACTAAGCCAGCACGGGCATTTCCAGGGCAGTTTCTCACCCATCACTCACCTCCCCTGTATCCCCCTTTCTAGCTGCCCAGTGGGACCACTTCCTCCCTGTCTCCCATACCCAAGGCACAGACTTCCTCTAGCTCCCTAAAATTCAGGTTGAGCTGTGCCCACTGGGGAGTGCCCAACCCACTGAGCCCCCTGCTTCTGTGGGCTCTCCCATTGTCCAGTGTGCCTGCCCAGGGCAGGAAGCTGGGTTTCCAGCTGGGCTGGTGGAGGGGCCCACAGGAGGACTGTCTCTCACTCTTCCCCAGCTCCTGCTATGGGCAGGGCCTGGCCAGGGTATAAATAGGACAGACCGCTGGGTTTTCCCCACTCTTTCTCTCTTCGCACCCTCTCTCCTCATCTCCTCCTCCCTCTTGGCCTGGTGAGTCGTGGTCTCCTGACTAGCACACAAGGGCTGTCAGGTTGAAGCTGGGGTCAGGCTCAGGGCAGAGGAAGGAGTGGCTGGTGGGGGCCAGATGTGCTAACTGGGTCCAGCGTGAGATTCTGATGAGGAGGCCCTGTGGTGGGATGTGTGTGTGTGTGTTTGCGCACCTGCATGCACATGCAAGAGAAAAAACCCAACAAAACAAGAAGCGTGCAGGTGGCTGGATTTGACCTAGCTGGGTGGTGATGAGATGCTGGGCTTTGCACATGCTGTTGCTGTAGTGTGTGTGACCTGTGGGTCTGCACACTGGCTTGTGTTTGCTGGGTTGCACAAGCCTGTGTATGCACACTCGGGTGTGGGAAGAAAACTGAAGGCAACTGGCCTTTCGTCTGGTTGTGTCCTATGGGCCTCTGCTCTGCACCCAGCAGCCCAGCCAAAGGGAGCTTGCCTCCCCACCCCTCCCTTGCGTCTCTGCCCCTGCCACCTCACCCTGCCCCTCCCTGTCTAGGGCTAGGCCGCTGGTTTTTTCCGCTGCAGGCCCCTTGGAGGGGGAGAATGGGGCAGGGCGGGGCTGCTGTGGCCGTGGGAGTACTGGGGGGTGGGGAATAGTTGGTGAGGCCCAGCCTGAGCAAGGCTGCCTGAAATCCAGAGCCTGTGCAGCGGTCCTGGCCAGTGTTGGTGGCCCGAAGCACACACTTTCCACCAGGAGCTGAGCCCCACCTTTCTGGGGCCCCCCTCTGGTGAGAGCAGAGTCTCACCAGGTGGTCCCTGAGGGATGGGAGTGGGGTGGGGCATTCTGAGGGTGGGGCTGGGGAAGATAAGGGTGTCTCTGGGACCCTGTCCTCAGATCCTGACTGCCACCATGGCATGCCCCCTGGAGAAGGCTCTGGATGTGATGGTGTCCACCTTCCACAAGTACTCGGGCAAGGAGGGTGACAAGTTCAAGCTCAACAGGTCAGAGCTAAAGGAGCTGCTGACCCAGGAGCTGCCCAGCTTCTTGGGGGTGAGTCGCTACTGCCTGGGAGTATGCCCCTGTGTGCCCCCTTCTCCGCAGAGGAGGGGCAAGGTCTGGGTGGGAGGGCACCAGTGGTTTGGCAGAGTCTGTGACAGCTGGCATCTGTCACCGAGATGGGGACGTCCGGGCAGAGGGCTTGCTCTAGTTGGAAACACAGTGAGCACCCGCCGCTCATTTCCTGGAGCCCAGCAGGAAGAGGGCTGGGAACGAACAGGTAGGACGCCCGCCGGACTTCGCCAGGTGCTTTGTCCAACTCAGCTGAAGGGCAACAAAAGTTGAGAGAGGCTAAGGAACTTCCTAAGGTAGTGAAAGTGCAAAGCTGAGATCCACAAACCGGGATGTTTACCATCAGTCCAGCAACGAATAATTTTTGAGTCTCTGTGCATGTGAAGACACAGTTATGGAGACACATGCCTATGCTCCCGAGCACTCACAGCTCCCATTTATATCAAACTTTATGCAGTTTGTATGTTACCTTCATGACCATTGTCTAGTTGGGTTCTTGGAACAACCTTGGGGGAAGACATCGTGGTCCCCTTCTCCAGCTGTGTGCAGGTACTCAGAGTTCCTCACCCCTTGGGGTGATCTTCTGTGGCCCCAGCCTAGCCCCTGAGAGCTGGGGTTCCAAAGCGGGGCCCCCAGGGCGGGCCCCCAGGGAGTGGCCGTGCCTTCTTGAGCTCCCATCTGAAGATGGAAACCTGGTGTAGTCTTGGCTCCATCCCCAGACTTTGTGGTTCTACCTGTCGCCTCTTCCCTGCAGAAAAGGATGGATGAAGCTGCCTTCCAGAAGCTGATGAGCAACTTGGACAGCAACAAGGACAAAGAGGTGGACTTCCAGGAGTACTGTGTCTTCCTGTCCTGCATTGCCATGATGTGCAATGAGTTCTTCGAAGGGTTCCCCGATAAGCAGCCCCGGAAGAAGTGAAGGCCCCCGTGTGGGTGGGGGGTAACTTACCTGTTGGTAGAGGGCACAGGACCTCACCCCGGCTCCACCAGATGTGTGCACGATGTGGACCAAGTTCAATAAAGATCCTTGGAAGCTTTGAGGCTGATGGTCTGAGAGACTCTGGGTCTGGGGTGGGGGCTGAGGGACATGTGGGGGTGGGGAGCACAGGCAGTGGGCAGCGGTTCTGTGGAGAGCAGACTAGTGAAGGTGGGGGGGAAGGGGTGAATGGAAGACTGTCCTTGTGTGTGCATGATGGAGTTGACTGATGGGGCCGAGGGCAGGGAAAAGAACACCCAAAGGCTTGGAAAGCCCCAGCTGTGGGGTCTTTGCCAGCAGAATTGCCCCTCCCACCTCAGCCTTGCCTCTGGAGGGATTGAAGTTCGTATCTGCTCCTGGCTGGGGCCTGGAATGGAGTTTGGGCGCCTTGGAGCAGGGAGCTGAATCAGGAGGGCCCTACCCTGTGGGCCCCTTCCAGTGCCCTGGTTTCCAACCCAGGGATGGGTGAGTCCATCCTGTCCATGGTTAGATCAGGGAGGCCGCGTGGAAGGAGGCCACACCGTTGCAGCAGCCTGAGAATATCACCCTCTCAACCTTTGTTGTCCCTGCCCCAGAGACCCAGGAATGAGGGCTGTTATCAGTTAGGGTCATGGTCCTTCAGAGAAGGACAAAAGGACCTCCAAGGGATGAGTGGAGGATAGTAGCTGGGGTGGAAATGAGGGAGATGGTGGGAGGTGGCCATAATTTTGGAGATGAAATTCCAGACACATGATCTGATAAATGAAATTGAGATTTTTCTTTCCCCAGAAAATATCAGGCAGGATTTTGCATCCCGTCAGGTTAAAGGCTGGTGGGTGATTGAAGTTAGACTTCCAGGCCAGGCCCTGGTGGTGTGGGGGCCTTTAGGAAGGAGGTGAGTAAATGTGGTGTCCGGCAGCAGGGGGTTTTGGTCCCTTGACCTTTCAAGCTTTCCCCCTTCCTTCTCATTATATACTGTTTTTCTCTCAAGTGTCAGAGCAGTGGGGCAGGTGACTCAGATGTTCCCTCAGAGTGTGACTGCAGAGGCCTGGGTAGGATTTTGGTCCAGGAAAAAGCCTGCCTCCTCCCCTTCTGTCTGGCCCCTGGCCACCCATCTTCCAAGGGAGTGCCCTCCCCTAGGGACTGCTCCTGCATCACTCTATCTCAGAAACTCCTGTTGCTCAGCGACCAGTCCCTGCTGCTTCTCTAACCTTGCCACTGGGGGTGGGGCAGAGTGGGTGCAGGGGGGAGTGCCCAAGCAGGCCAGGTGGGGCTGCAGTACCTCTAGGTGCAAGCCCCTAACCAGCTCTGTTCTCATACTTGAACTACTTGGTAGTAGAACAATGTCTCTCCTGGGATTCAGGCAACTCTCCCTGCCCCCGGCCCCATTCCTTCCTGCCCCCCGAACCTGCTTCCCCAATCCACAACCTCTACACCATCACCTGGCCCTACCCTTCCTGGGCCCCTTCCCGGTCCCTGATTCCCAAGCTACCATTCCAAGTCTCTGACAATTTTTTCCCATGAAGATGAGTGAGGCTTAGAAGAAATCACTTTTAAAAGCCCTTTAGGGGCACCTGGGTGGCTCAGTCGTTAAGCGTCTGCCTTCGGCTCAGGTCATGATCTCAGGGGCCTGGGATGGAGTTCCACATCAGGCTCCCTACTCAGCGGGAAGCCTGCTTCTCCCTCTCCCACTCCCTCTGCTGTGTTCCCTCTCTCTCTGTGTCTCTCTCTGTCAAATAAATAAATAAATAAATAAAAAATAAATAAAAAAGAAAAGCCCTTTAAAAACAGGCTCCATACTTGCTAATGACCTTGACCTTGACTTTCACGCCCTTGGCAGGAAACATCTTCCCTCATGGATTCCCATCTCAAGGTGTGTTTGCTCTACTCTTGGTGTGGATGGGAGGGCCCCAGTGTGGAGAGTGGCCTAGGGTGAGAGAAGATACCCTGTGTTTGGCCCACATTTCCTGGGTCTTTTCTCCCCAGTGCAGCTGGTTTCTCTTCTACCCTGTTGTCCCATCAGATTGAGTGCTGGTTTTTGGTTGGGAAAATAAAGCTTCTGGAACTGAAGATGTGTGTGCCGCAGTGAACTCAATGTGCCCCCTTCCCCTCTGTTTGGAAACAAGGAAGGCAAGATTGGCAGAGGGGTTTCTCCCGAGCCCCGTCCCATGAGCCTCTGACCTGGGCCTTCTCAGGTCCCTCTCCTTCTCATTGGCTCTTTCCCTCCCCTGGTTTCCTGGGGACCAGAGCAAGGGAACAAAGGCAGGGAGTGGTGGGAGGGAGCCTGTTTCTGCTGTGTGGGTTGTCTGCTGCTTCCTTCCCTGGTGAGTCCTTCCTTCTCACCTCCCTGCTCATATATACGCTGGGGCAAGGAGGGCAATGAGGCCAGACCATGACAAGCCTTGTGGAAGGCCTGGCGTGATGAGTGGGCATGCGCCCAGGAAGGAGGGCTGAGTGTGGAGCTGTGGTTATCAGAATTTCTTGACAAGTGGCTCTAGGCACGGAGTTGTGATCAGAACCAGCCAGGATGCTGTTGCAGATGCCCAGAGAACCTTCCCTCCCCTGTGGTCCTGGCTGAGTCTCCTGGAGTGGGGGAGGGGGGCAGGTGATGCTGAGGTTTTGGGGTGGTGAGAGGTGAATGACAGATCCAGTTCAAGAATCACTAGGGGGGCTTTGGGCTGAAGGTGAGAGCCAGCTGCTTCTTCCTTCTTGCTCTGGACTCCACACAGATTAACCTGGAGCACCCAAGTTTCTTGGGTGTTGCCTCCTTCCTAAGGGGAAGTGGTTTTCAAGTCTGAGTCATGGGAGCTCCCTCTTCCCTTGGGTGGGTGTGGCTGTGCTGATGGACATGGGGGGCCACATTCAAATCCAACCTCTGGATCCAGCTCTCAGAGGGGCCCTGGAGATTTTGATAGGCCCACCCCTCTTGGTGCCAGTTGCGTGCAGTTCTCTGGGCCAGAGACTGAGACCAGCTGGACAAGTCCAGCAACCTCTGCTCTGTTTCCTGCTGAGACCTTATCTCCCAGTTCCAGCCCCAGGCCCCTCCAAACCCTGGACTCTCTCTTTGCCCTGTCCTCTACTTCTATAATGGGACACTCCCCACTATCAGGTGATTCAGGCACTGGGGCAAAGGAGGGAGATTGGGGTGAGGGCTGCCTCTGGGAGATGAGTGTCCAAGCTAGATGGGCCAGGGGCCCTTTCTCGGCTCCATCATCTGCCACCAGTTCATCTTTGGGGAGGTCATCTTGTCATCTGCCCCTAGAGCCCTTTTCCAGCATCTCCTAAGCAGGAGAGTGTGTAGGCTCCTTTGGGGGCTGGCTGGTCTCATGGCTCTGGCTGTTCCACGTTTGCCTCGGGTCTTACTACAACTTGTTCTGATACATTTGGGTCCACTTGTTGGTAGATTCTGTGTCATCTGGGTTCTAATTTCTGGTCCTTGAGAGACAGCCTCGAGGCTGGGCTAGTGATAGGGGAAGCAGAAGGTCTGGCTTCCCTGGGATGGTGATCCTTCCCTCTCCCTTCACCCTCCAGAGCCACACACTGATGGAGACACCTCTTGAGAAGGCCCTGACCACTATGGTCACCACTTTCCATCAATATTCGGGGAGAGAAGGCAGCAAACTGATCCTGAGCAGGAAGGAACTAAAGGAGCTGATCAAGAAGGAGCTGTATCTTGGAGAGGTAGGTGACTGTCACCCCCACCCCAAAGCCTGAATTCTCCCTGTGCACACCTTGGGGGAGGAGGAAAACAGAGGAAGCACCATACCACTGTCAGGGGCTCCCCTTCTGTGAGGTAGGAAGCCCCAGTTCTGCATCTGTAGAGACCCAGAATAGGGGACACACATCTGCCCTCCGAGTGCTCTAGTCTCAGCCAGGAGCAGGATGGCCAAAGGCAACTGACAGAGACCTAATGAAGAAGGTGGACATCTTGGGCCACCAGATGCAAGACCTCTGTGATGAGGGACGAGTTGGGTTTCACTGGGAAGGAGTAAGGGCAGCATCCAGAGGGTGAATTATAGCCTGTGTGAAGGTTTAGAGGTCAGGGAGCCTTCTTTGTTGAGGCCAGGCCCACACAGCCGTGGAAGAGCCTGTGTGAGGAATCTGGGGAACAAGGCACCAGGGTGCCCAGCTTGAGCTGTGCACGGCTCAAGGGCAGGGCCTTCACCTGTGTGCCTGGTACATCCAGGGCTCTCAGCTGGCGCTGACATGGGAACAAAAAGGATCATTCTTCTAGTTTGTGAACACAAGGTTGGAAGGAGATAGATTGTTTCTTGCCAGATGGAGATGGTGGGAGGCGGCTGACCAAAGGGAAGGCCTATGAGGAAGTTATGTTATTTTTACAGTTCAAAAAAATAGAGGCTCAGAAACATTATCTAACTTGTCTAAAGACACCCAGCTAGTAAGAGGCAGAGTCCTTTTTCCCTTGAAAATCCAGTCTTGGGGGCCTCTCCAGTCACATTGTGAACCTTGGTGGGCCTCCCCAGAGAGAACCTCCCCTTTGGGCTTCGGACTGGAGCAGGTGTGGGTTTCACCAAGCCTGCCCTCTGGCTTTCCTGCCAGGCTCTCTGCATCCTGGAGTTAACAAGGGCAAAGGGAGGGGTGGCGGGTCCCCTAGGGGTTAATTACAGGGGAACAGAGGCCCTGGGGAAGGCCTGACTTTAACAGGAGCCCAGACAGGGGGCAAGGACCGTGTCACAGAGAAGCTGTTTCCATCTCCCTTTGTCCTGACGTCTGTCTCCTGTGGAAAAGTGGGAGCTGAGGGCAGTGAAGAGAGGAGGGCAGAATAGGTCTGTGTGTTTTTTTTTTTTTAAAGATGTTATTTATTTATTTGACAGAGAGAGACACAGCGAGAGAGGGAACACAAGCAGGGGGAGTGGGAGAGGGAGAAGCAGGCTCCCCGCAGAGCAGGGAGCCCGATGCGGGACTCGATCCCAGGACCCTGGATCATGACCTGAGCCGAAGGCAGTCGCTTAACCAACTGAGCCACCCAGGCGCCCAGGTCTGTGTTTTCTTCCTGTCCCACCAGAGGGCCCTGTTTCCATCCTCTTGGTGGAGCTGGGCTGGGAGAGCAGGGGACAGACAGAGTATGGCTGAGCCGGGTCCTCATCCTTACACAGGTGTGCCGCAGGCTCTCCCAGAAAGGGAGGCTCTGGTGGCTTCTGGCCTCTGGCACACTGCTCTCATGGCGTGTTGTCTGGGTCAGTTCTCAACTATCCTCTACAGAGACAGAAGAAGTCTGAATCATGCTCAGTGCCACATAGTCACCAAGGCGTTTCTGTTGGACACTGTATAAAATCTAGATGATTATTTCTTTGGATGGTGGAAAGTGCTGAGGAAGGGAGATTGGACCAGCTTTCCTACAGACATTTGCTTAGATTCAGGAGTCAGGTCACTGCATGGGGCCAGGCCCCAGGCTGGGTGTGGGCTGGGGGAGATGCTGGGGGTTGAGATGTTCAGAATGTTGCTGACCCAGATGAGGATCACGCTGAGACTGCCTTCCCAGGGGGTGGGTGGCACCGTGCAGTGGTGAGGCAGGGCTAGGTGGGGTGGCTGACCCGTCCCTCTTCCTGGGCCCTTGAAGAAGATGAAGGAGAGCAGCACTGATGACCTGATGAAGAGCCTGGACAAGAACAGTGACCAGGAGATCGACTTCAAGGAGTACTCGGTGTTCCTGACCACGCTGGGCATGGCCTACAACAACTTCTTCCTGGAGGACAGCAAATGACCGGGGCTCAGCCCCTTCCCCCTGGTCTCTGCAACTTCTCTCACAGCTCCTCTCTGGCCCCTTGTCCTCCTCTCCCTTCTGGATGGACCCTGCTTCAGCCTTCCCTTCCAGCAGAGGAAATAAAGATTTTCCATTCCTGGCTGGTTTTGAAGATGTCTTGTCCACCTTGCCTGGGGGTGGGTGGGGCAAGGCAGAACTTCTCCTTGAGTGTGTTGAGAGCCTCTGGGAGTTAGGGTCCTCGGCTTCCACCCCACTTCCTGCCCTTCTTCAGTGTGGATGTCACTGAGCTTGCTGGGTTTAGTTTTGCCTCTCCGGAAAATGGGGAAGTTGGGCCAGGCTTTCACTTGCCTCCCAGAGAAAGCGAAGAGGAAGTGCTCTGATAGAGCATACGCAGTGAGGGAGCTGGGGGAGGCTCCTGAGGGCAGTGGTGGACAAGCCAGTCTGAGGCCACAGGAGGCCACCGGGACGACACCCCATGCCAGCCCCCTTTCCCCCTCGGCAGCTAGCCCTACCCACCTCACCACGATCATCTGTGGGGTTCAGTGCTTCCGCTGTCTCCACTTCCCCCTGAGAAATTCCTGTCTCAGGAGAGGATCTGGAAAACCTTTTCACTGGAGGGTACATAACTCAGGCAAGCGCCAGGGTGCACATTGCCCGGCAAGAGGCTGAAGGCGGAATTCCAGGCTGGGGTGTGGGGGTGTGGGTGGGGAGGAACGGTTGTGAGGGTGGTGGTGGGAATTTGTTTTTGCTGAGGGGTGGGTGTTCCAGATGTCCTTTAAATCATATCCTATAGACCACTGGCTGATCCCTCTCCTTCCTCGGGGGTTGACCCTGAATACGCTCTGGGGAGCCCCCCGGGCCAAGGAGCTGCCGGAGCTCCATGTCCCTGACTTGCAACGGTCTCCCCTGGGATCCCGGTTCCATCCCGGGAACCCGGAACAGCCCGGCGCAGGAGGCGCGGAGGGCTGGGGGCCCCCGGGGTGTGTCGTGCGCCCAGCGGGCCTGGACGGGGCGGGCCTGAGGGCGGGGCGGAGGTCGGGGTGGGGCTGGCCTGGGGGTGGGGGGCGGAAGTTGGCTGGGATGGGCGGGGCGGGGTTGGGGGCCTGGCGGCGGGAGGGGTGGGCTCTGGCTCGCCCGGCCTCCGCTCGGCGGCCGCTAAAAGGCGCGCTGGCCACCGCCCTGCCGGCCCCTGGACGCTCTCCCGGCCAAGCGGTGAGTCCTTGCGGGGCCGCCGGGTCCCCGTGGCCGCCCGCCCTGGGGTGAATCGGCCCCCGGGCTGCGGGAGGGGTGTGCCCCGGGTGTGTCAGCGCGGCCCGCCTCGTACTCCCCGACTTCTGGAACCCCTGGAGGCTAGCTCCCAGCTGTGGTCCTATTTGCTCCTTGACCACCTCTCTCTTCTGGGCCTTCAGGTCTGCCTCTCCCTCCCCCTCAAGCCCTGGGCTGACTCCCGATGGTGACTGGATGCGGGTGGGGACAGAGCACTTGGGGAATGTGAATGTGGGTGGGTGGGGAGGCCGTTGGGCACTGACCAGCCTTTCCGCCCCCAGCTCTGAGCCCAGTGCCCAGCCATGGCGTGCCCCCTGGATCAGGCCATTGGCCTCCTCGTGGCCATCTTCCATAAATACTCGGGCAGGGAAGGTGACAAGAACACTCTGAGCAAGAAGGAGCTGAAGGAGCTGATCCAGAAAGAGCTCACCATTGGTGCGGTGAGTAAGGCCCCCCGTCCTCTGCCCTTTAGAAGCAGGGTGAGGAGAGGGAGAGGTGCCAGGTGTATCTGGCTCACAATTATCCACATTCTGGGGCCCAAGTCCACATAGCTTACTGGGACCATTGGTCAATTCCTAATACTCTCAGCCTGGTACTCTCCCTAGTGAGGAGCAGGAGCGGAGGAGAAGTAAAGCCAAGTGAACCCAAGGTGGACTCTGTCTTTGACAAAGAGAGTGCACAGCCACTTGTGTGAGGGAGGGCTGCCTGGAAGGGGGAAAGGGAGAGAACCCAAGGTTCTCATCACGTTGAGTCTGGATTTCCCTTTCTGACATGCTAGAAGCTGCAGGATGCTGACATTGCAAAGCTGATGGACGACCTGGACCGGAACAAGGACCAGGTGGTGAACTTCCAGGAATATGTCACCTTCCTGGGAGCCTTGGCTTTGATCTACAATGATGCCCTCAAGGGCTGAAAATAAATCAGGAAGGTGGAGACACCCTCCATCGGGCCTGCCTAAGTCAGCTCCAGTGGTGGGTAACTGTTCAATAAATATCTTTTTTTGGTCAAGTCTGCCTCCGTGTCCTGGCTTCTAGTGACTTCTGTTCCCTCCTCTTCGTGGTGCTGTGCCAGCCATCAGAGTTTGCTCATGGTCATCTCTGGGAGTGACTCAGCAATGACCCACACCTGGGGCCACCCTGACCAGGCCACCGCTAGCTCGTAAGGTGCCTTTACATGAATTAGAAAAGGGTCTCGCCCTGGACGAAGGCATCTTAAGGGACAATCAGGTGGTCCCCAGGAAAGAGGGTTTTAGGATGTGGGTGGGGAAGGAAATGGTGCCTGAGCCAGGCTGGGATGGGTCCAATGGGGGGCAGAGATAGTCCTGGTGATGCGATGTAGTTTTTCAATATTGGTGAGGTTGGTGAGGGCTGGAGCCGACGGCCAAGAATTCTTGAGACGTCCTTGGTGCAAAAAGGTGGTTTTATTAAAGCTCGGGGACAGGATACGTGGGCAGAAAAGAGCTGCTGTCTCGGGATTGTAAGGAGCAACTGATTATATACCTGTGGGTTGGGGGAAGTAAAGATAAGGGAAGATCCAGAAGGACTTTCATATGTTAAAGCCGACTCTCAAGATACTGGAGGCCTTGCTATTGTCAAGCTAAGGTTTTTCCCTCTAGCAAAGTATTTACATTAAGACAGTTGGGAGCTTCCTGGAGGAAGGTCTACTCTGCTTGCCTCGAGTATTTTGTCAACGGGCTGCAGACTATAAGGACATTTAAATTTACATTTCCTTCTGCCTTTGTTTCCCACATCATTGGCAGGGTCCCTGAAGACAAAGACCTGTTTTGCTCTGGGTGTGCTGACAGAAGGGCTGTGGGGTGGGGCCGGTCCACTTTCTTCCTTCCGTGGAGTGGAGGCAGAGAGGGCACGTCCGGAGTGCCCAAAGCCCGGCTGGAGAGGGTTCTGAGGCCACTGCGGCCACTGTAGGGCTGAGTCCACAGCAGCTGCCCATGGCCCAGTTGAAGGTGGGGGGCCTACTTTAGGATCCTGTCTCTGTATTTTGTGTTGGGGGTGGTGGTCTGAGTAGCTGGCAGCTGCAGGAACATGAGAATCATGGGGTGCTCTTGATGGGGGCAGGGTGGGGTCCCTGGGGCTGGGCCAACCACAGCTTCAAGCCTTTCAGTCAATATTGAGCTGGCCCATCCCTGCAGCCTCAGAATGAATCATCCCAGTTATTTCATGGGAACCAAGCCTGGCTCTCAGCCCCCATCAGGGAGGATGACTAATTGAATTATTGTCTGAATCCATTGTTTGCATTTGTGGTTTCAGGGTGCGGGGCATGGGGATAAACTCTATCTCAGGGCAATGGGGCATTTGTCACTGTTCTCTCCCCTCCAGGCCTAGTCTGAGCCAGGCAAGCTCCTCTGTAGGTTCTGGACACCTCAGAGGGAGACCAGAGCCTCCTTCCCCCCTTTCTTCCCCACTTCCTGGGGGCCCAACTTTGTGGAATTGTCTTCCTTCTCCATGGGGCTGCTAAGAGTGAACAGTCGAGAAAGGGCAACTAGTCCCTCCTCCCCAGTTGCCCCTCCTGCCCCGCAGGGAGTAGGAACTGGCCCTGACGGGAAGCAGGAGAGACCCAGAGCTTCCTGCTCCCAGGCCGAAGAGCCTTGTCCAAAGCCTTGGTCGGCTCTATTTAACTCCCTCTGGCAAAGTACCTTCCCCGCCGACAGTGGTGGGCAATTTGGGGCGTGGAGCGTGCGCCCTCGTGTGGGCAGAGAGCAGAATGCTGGGGGGAGAATGGCATTGGTTTTCTTGAACCCCTGGGGAGGGGCCCGTCTTGATGGAACCCGCAGCTCTGGTTCTCAGGGAGCTCTTCTTATGAAGGGGGGAGACAGGATTTGCCCGCCCAGGGAATGTCAGCAGGGGGATCTTTTGGCTCCATAAAGCAACTCAACTTTGTCTAAGACACACCAGCGTGAGCGAGTGGATGAAAGGAAGGCGGTTTGCAAAGACAATTAGAATTTGAACCTCTAACCCCCTTTCAGGGGCGAAAAGACCTCGGTGCAAAGAGGAAGGAGGAGCTGTCTCAGCAGGTGAAGACCCCCTCCCCCTCCACCGAGGGAGGAGCTGCTCTGGCCAGGCGAGCTCTGGAGGCTGAAGTGAATCCACAAACGTGCATAGTCCACCTGCTAAATAAAGAGGCTTGTCCTTTAGCTTCTGCTTCTCCGCAGTAGTGGAACATGGATTTAAAAAAATAAAACAAATCCCAAATAAATAGCAAGTCTTTCTGTTTGCTTTGAGAGTATGATTTTTTTTTTTTAAAGATTTTATTTTTAAGTAATCTCTACACCCAGTGTGGGTCTCCAACTCACAATCCCGAGACCAAGCGTCCCAGGCTCTACTGACTGAGCCAGCCAGGTGCCCCCAAGGTATGATTTTAAAGGTTTTTTTGGGGGGTGGTGGTGGTGGGAGGAAGCAGCATTTCCAATGGAATCTGGTGGGTGGAATTGGGGGTGGAGAGGTGCACGGACCGTTCATTTTTATTGTGTTTGACTCCAATTGATGTAAAGTTGAAGTGAACCCTTTGAGCTCACTCTGTGGAGTAGGGGTCTGGGCTTAGAAGAGAGAGAGAGGTTCAGATGTGAGGCGGGGGGGGGGGGCGGTTGCTTCATTCATACTCTGTCCCTTTGCTGAGGCTGATCTGGGAGCCAGTTCACCTGCGGGTGGGACGGTGGAAGAGGCTGTGTGACCCCCATCCCCCTAGCTGAGACTCTTTTCCCCCTCACCATGCATAATTGGTATTAATCCTTCAACCTGTGGTCCTGACGGTGTGAAGCCCATTTTTGTAAGCTGGGGTGGGCCCAGGAAGAGGGGTAGGACTGAGTCACAGGATGTAGCTCTCTGTTCCCTGCCCAGCAAATCTGAAATTATTAAGAATAACGCCACTTTACATTTGTGTAGCACTTTTATTTTTACAAGACACTTTCACATCCATTGTCTTTTGTGATCCTCAGAAGATCTGCGTGTAGTATGTATTGTTAGCCCCATTTAATGAGTGAAAAGTCTGAGTTACGGTGAGGTAAGAGCCTCTACTTGGGCATTAGATCAGAGCTGGGCCCTCCCATCCCTTTGCCAGTTCACTAGTGTGCATCTTTTTTTTTTTTTTTTTAATTTTCTTTATTTAAGTGATCTCTACACCCCACCAGGGGCTCAAACTCACAACCCAGAGATCAAGAGTTGCATGCTCTTGCTACTGAGCCAGCCAGGCACCCCTAGTGTGCATCTTATCGTGACATAGTTTGGCCATTTCTTCATCTTTTTTTCCTACATGTCTTAATTATATATTGAGAGTATACGAAATGATTTTCGGAACACATCTAAGATTTAAGAATCATGGCACAAAAACCTTGAGTTTTATTAAATTAAATTATTAAATGCAAACAAGTTCAGAATTGTTAATCTTTGGGGGATTTTTAAAATTAATATGTGACTTTTTTATTTCTAATAATGCTCTTTGCATGTTGCATTTTATATTAATCAGCTTTTGTTTGGTTAATATTTGCATGGTGTATCTTTTTTCATTCTGCTATTATTGAATAGAGTCCTTTTGCTTTGGATTTGTCTTTTGTAAACAGCACATGGAAATTTAAAAATCTGATCAGATAGTCTTTCTTTCTTAACTAGATTATTGAATTCATTCAGATGTATTGAAATTACTATGTATTTGTTATTTCTACCATTTTATTTTATGCTTTCTATTCCCCCTCATTTTCTATATTTCCATTTCCAATCATAATTGACTGAAGTGATTTTTCACCCATTTCATTTTTGTCCTAATTAGTATGTAAGCCTATTCCTGTTATTTTGGTGGTTACCTTGGATATATTCACATGCATATTGGATTCATTAGTGTAAAGTATTCAGTATTTTTTCCTTCTCTTGAAGGAAGAACCTTAAAATACCTAATTCTGATCACCTCTCCCTGGTTTATGCACCATCTTTGTCAGGTACATTGGTTTTCTCTTTTTGGCTCCACAAGTCAGCATCACTAGTTAATATATATTTATATTCAGCCACACATCTTACCACTCATTTGTTCAATTTTCCTTATGTTTGAAATTCATTCTTAAATATTTGCTTATCTTTTGGTAGCAAATTCTCTTAGGTTTTGTTTTTCCTTATTATGCACTTGTTCTTGGAAGATATTTTTGGTGGGTTGAGTTTTCTCCCTGCTCATTTATTATCCACTTCTTCTGTTGTTTATTTTTGTTTTTTGTTTTTGTTTTTTTTTTTAAAGATTTATTTATTTATTTATTTGAGAGAATGAGAGAGAGAGAGCAGGAGAGGGGGGAGGGTCAGAGGGAGAAGCAGACTCCCCGCCGAGCAGGGAGCCCGATGCGGGACTCGATCCAGGGACTCCAGGATCATGACCTGAGCCGAAGGCAGTCGCCCAACCAACTGAGCCACCCAGGCGCCCTATTTTTGTTTTTGAAAAAATCAGCTGTCATCTAATTTTTAGTCCTTTATTCCTCTTTTTGCTCTACTACTTTTAAGCTCTTGTCTTTGTTTTTCTACAGTTTCATTATTACATCTCTAGAATTGGATTTGTTTGTATTTAACCTGCTTGAGATTCATTAGTTGGGGTTCATTCAGTTGTTACAAAGCTGTGAATTGGTGTTTCTTCTCAGTTTTGGAAAATTCTCATCCATTGTTTCTGTAAATATTTCCTTGGCTCTATAATTTCTTCCTCTCCTCTCCTTTCTTTTCTTTCTGGAACTCTGCATGTTAGAGCTTTTCATTCTCTCCTCCCTATCTCTTGACCTCTCATTTATGTTTTCCATCTCTCTGTCTTTCTGTACTACGTTCTGGGTAATTTCTTCTATAGTTCACTAATTGTCTCTGCAACTGTCTCTTGTTTGTGGTTAAACCCATTCATCCAGTTTTAAAAATTTAATTATTTTATTTTATTTTTTAAAGATTTCATCCATTTATTTGACAGAGAGAGAGAGAGCGAGCAGGAGCACAAGCAGGGGGAGTGGGAGAGGGAGAAGCAGACTTCCCACGGAGCAGAGAGCCCGATGCGGGACTCGATCCCAGAACGCTGGGATCATGACCTGAGCCGAAGGCAGACGCCCAACAACTGAGCCACCCAGGCTCCCCTATATTTTATTTTAATTTATATTTTATTTCATTTCATTTCTCTATTTAGTTCTTCAAATATACTTGGTATTTTTATAGTCTCTTGCTCTTTGCTAATATATCAACTCATTTTTTTTTCTTTAAAGATTTTATTTATTTATTTGAGAGAGAGAGAATGAGAGAGAGAGAGCATGAGAGGGGGAAGGGTCAGAGGGAGAAGCAGACTCCCTGCTGAGCAGGGAGCCCGATGTGGGACTTGATCCGGGGACTCCAGGATCATGACCCGAGCCCAAGGCAGTCGCTTAACCAACTGAGCCACCCAGGTGCCGTCAACTCATTTTATTGTTAAACATATTACACATAGTTATTTTATGTTCTGTGGCTAATGTTTCAATATTGGAGTCTTTTTGGGGGCAAATTCTTGTCTCTGTTTCTTCTGGCTCTTGTTCATGGTGCCTAATTTCCTTGTGTGTTTTGTAATTTTTTGACTGTGAGCTCATGTTTCTGGAAATTTTATCTGTGGATATTTTTCAAGTGTCTAGGTTAAAGATGGGTTCTTCTACAGCAAATTTGCATTCATTTCCACCAGGTGCCTTAGGGTACTCTCTTCTGAGGCCATTATATATATATGATATATATACATATAAATATCTAATATGAGATATTTATATATAAACAAATAAGTACATATATATATATATACTTTTAGAGAGGGAATGGGGGGTGGGGGGAATGGCAGAGGGAGAGGGAGAGAGAAAATTTTAAGCAGACTCCACACCCAGTGCAGGGCCTGATGTAGGGCTCAGTCTCACAACCCTGAGATCACGACCTGAACCAAAATCAAGAGTTGGATGCTTAACTGACTGAGCCACCCAGGCACCCCAATGCTGAGGTCATTTTAATTAATTAAGTAATTAATTAATTTTGGAGGGGTTTCTTTTTTTAATTTAAATTCAATTAATTAACATATAGTGTATTATTAGTTTCAGAGATAGAGTTCAGTGATTCATCAGTCTTATATGACACCCAGTGCTCATTACATCACATGCCCTCCTTAATGCCCATCACCCAGTTACCCTGCCCCCCCACCGTCCTCCCCTCCAGCAACCCTCTGTTTGTTTTCTATGATTAAGAGTCTCTTATTGTTTGTCATCTTCTCTGCTTTTGTCTTGTTTTATTATTCCTGAGTTTGTTTCCTTTGTAACCAGAATGTAACCAGAATCATGCTGTATGTATTGTTCTTTGATGTGCTTGTTTGAGATGTTCTCAGCCTAGCACACTCCTTTTATCCATTATATATTCCACAGAATTAATGTCACTATTTGGGTTGCTTCATTCTGCTGTTAAAATTATGAGCACTTTTGTGCACAAACTTGAGCACAGGGGCTGGAATTTGAGGGGAAGAGTGCCAGTTGGAGCCATTGGCAATCTGAGGTGAAGGCGTGTTGACTTGAAATTGAGCAGGTGGCAGGCAGTACATGCTGACTTGGGCAGGAGGGCAGTGGGACTGTGAATTTGGGACCCACAGGCCGATGGCATCATGTGTGACAGGGATGTGGCTGGTTTTGCTTTTAACTTTTGTTTTTCTGGGAAACTCGATCTCTCCTTCTATTCTGAATGAAAGCCTTGCTGGATAGAGTATTCTTGACTGTAGATTTTTTCCTTTTTAGTGTTTGAATTTATCATGACGCTCTCTTCTGGCCTGCAAAGTTTCTGCTGAAAAATCCACTGATAGCCTTGTGGGGTTTCCCTTGTACGTCACTGCTTTCCTTTCTTTTGCTGCTTTTAAAATTCTCTCTTTATCACTGCTTTTGGCCATCTTATTTACTTTGTATCTTGGTGCAGACCTCTTTGGGTTGGTTTTGTTGGGGGCTCTCTGCCTCCTTGATCTGGATTTCTCTTTCCTTCCCCAAATTCAGGAAGTTTTTAGCTATTATTTATTCAGACAAATCTTCTGCCTGCTTTTCTCTCTCTTCTGGGATCCCTGTCATGCAACTGTTATGCTTGACAGTGTCGCTGAGTCTATTCTCATTTTGCGTATTTTTTTTCCTGGGTCTATTCTCATTTTGCGTATTTTTTTTTCCCTCTCATCTGCTCAATTTGATTACTTTCCATGACTCTGTCCTCCAGGTGGCTGATCCGTTCTTCTATTTCCTCTTGTTTCCTATTTATTCCAGGTGGTCTATTTTTATTTTCATTTAGTGAGTCCAATAGCTCTAAATGGTTCTTTTTTTTAGGTCTCCTATCTCTTGGTGGAGGGTCTCATGGAGGTCCTGCACTCCTTTCTCAATTCTAGTGAATATCTTTATGAGCATTACTTTAAATTCTCTATCAGACATATTACTTATCTCTGTTTTGCTTAGGTCTCCTGCTCTGATTTTGTTCTGGTTCTTTCATTTGGGACATATTCCTCTGTCTCCTCATTCTATCTATTGCTGTGTCTGTTTCTCTGTGTTAGGAAAGTCAGCTATGTCTCCTGCACTTGAAAGTAGTGGCTTTATGAAGAAGAGGTCCTGTAGTGCCTCACAGTGCAATGTCTCCTTTTCACCAGAAAATGGTGCTTCAGGAGTGTCTCCTATGTGTGTTGCTACAGGGGTGCCTTATTGTTGTGGTGGAGCTGTGTTTGCTTTCAGTGCAGCCTGTGATGGCTCTCTGCCCGTTGTGGGCAGAGTCTGGTGCCCATGGTGGTAGTGGGCCAGTCTGGGGCTGCCTTGGGCTTAATTTGAGTCAGACCAGGCATTTGCCAGAGATGCAGTAGCAGCAAACTGCAGGCACTTTCCCTGTGTTGTCCCCTGAGAAGCTTTTGATGGTGAGTGGGGCCTGCTGTCAGACTAGCTGCCTGCCCCCAGCCCACTGCTGGGGTCACAGTCAGACTGGTGTGTGGTTATCTTTTTTTTTTAAGATTTTATTTATTTATTTGACAGAAAGAGAGAGATCACAAGTAGGCAGACAGGCAGGCAGAGGGAGAGGGAGAAGCAGGCTCCCTGCTGAGAATGGAGCCCGATGCGGGGCTCGATCCCAGGATGCCGGAATCATGACCTGAGCCAAAAGCAGACACTCAACCGACTGAGCCACCCAGGCGCCCCTGGTGTGTGGTATCTTCCCCTCTCCCTGGAGCAGGACTCACTCGGGAGTTGTGCTGGCCCTTGTCTGGGCTGCACACACACTGCTAGGCTTGTGGCACTGCTTGGATGGGATCCTGCCAAGAGCATTATCAGAGTGGGTGGATCTGCTTTGTTGTGGCCTCTTGTCTATATCCGGCTGTGGAGAGTCTGTTCTGCCAGTCTTCCGGTCACTTTCTGGGTTATTTGTGCTGACGTGGGTGTTCTCTTGGTGGCCATGCTGCAAGAGGTGAACCCAGGGTCCTCCTACTCCATGTCTTTGCAAATGTTAAGATTTCATCTTTTTGATGGTTGAGTAATATTCCATTGTATATATATACCACATCTTCTTTATCCATTCATCAATCGATGGACATTTGGGCTCTTTCCACAGTTTGGCTGTTGTTGATAATGCTGCTATAAACATTGGGGTGCATGTACCCCTTTAAATCAGTATTTTTGTATCCTTTGGGTAAATGCCTAGTAGTCAATTGCTGGATCATATGGTAATTCTATTTTTTTTTTTTTGAAGAACCTCCATACTGTTTTCCAGAGTGGCTGTGCCAGCTTGCATTCCCACCAACAGTGTTAGAGGATTCCCCTTTCTCCAAATCCTTGCCAACATCTGTTGTTCCCTGTTGTTAATTTTAGTCATTCTGACAGGTGTGAGGTGGTATCTCATTGTGATTTTGATTTGTGTTTCTCTGATGATGAGTGATGTTGAGCATCTTTTCATGTCTGTTAGTCATCTGGATGTCTTCTTTGGAAAAATATTTATTCATATCTTCTGCCCACTTCTTAACTGGATTATTTGTTTTTTGGGTGTTGAGTTTGATAAGTTTCTTTATAGATTTTGGATACTAACCCTTTATCAACTATATCATTTGCAAATATCTTCTCCCATTCTGTTGGCTGCCTTTTAGTTTTGTTGATTGTTTTCTCCCCTGTGCAGAAGATTTTACCTTAATGAAGTTCCAGTAGTTCATTTTTGCTTTTGATTCCCTTGCCTCTGGCAACATGTCTAGTAAGAAGTTGCTACAGTCAAGGTCAAAGAGGTTGCTGCCTGTGCTGCCTGTGTTCTCCTCCAGGATTCTGATGGTTTCATGTCTCACATTTAGGTCTTTCATCCATTTTGAATTTATTTTTATGTATGGTATAACAAAGTGGTCCAGTTATATTCTTCTGCATGTTGCTGTCCAGTTGTCTCAACACCACTTGTTGAAAGGACTGTCTTTTTTCCATTGGATATTCTTTCCTGCTTTGTTGAAGATTAGTTAACCATATAGTTGTGAGCCCATTTCTGGGTTTTCTACTCTTTCCATTGATCTATGTGTCTGTTTTTGTGCCAATACCATACTGTCTTGATGACTACAGCTTTTTGTTACTGTTTTTAAATAATTTATTTATCTACTGGAGAGAGAAAGAGAGAGAGAGAGTGAGTGAGAGAGCAGGAGGGGGCAGGGGAGGGGAGGCAGAAGCAGACTCCTGGCTGAGCAGGGAGCCCGACGTGGTGCTCGATCCCAGGACCCCAGGATCATGACCTGACCCGAAAGCAGATACTTAACCGACTGAGCCACCCAGGTGCCTCTATGACTACAGCTTTGTAATATAGCTTGAAGTCTGGGGTCATGAAGCCTCCAGCTTTGCTTTTGTTTTTCAGGATTGCTTTGGTTTTTCAGGGTCTTTTGTGATTCCATACAAATTTTAGGATTGTTTGTTCTAGCTCTGTGAAAAATGCTGGTGGTATTTTGATAGGGATTGCACTAAATGTGTAATTGCTTTGGGCAGTATAGACATATTAACAGTTTTTGTTCTTTGTTTCCATGAACATGGAATTTTTTCCCCATTTCTTTGTATCCTCTTCAATTTCTTTCATAAGTGTTTTGTAGTTTTCAGTATATTTCTTTTACCTCTTCGGTTAGGTTTATTCCTTGGTATCATATTGTTTTTGGTGCAATTGTAAATGGGATCAATTCCTTGATTTCTTTTTTCTGTTGCTTCATTATTGGTGTATAGAAAAGCAACAGATTTATGCACATTGATTTTATATCCTGCGATTTTTCTGAATTCATGTATTAGTTGTAGCAATTTTTTAGTGGAGTCTTTTGGGTTTTCTACATAGAGTATCATGTCATCTGCAAACGATGAAAGTTTGACTTCTTCCTTGTTCATTTGGATGCCTTTTATTTCTTTTTATTGTTGATTGCTGAGGCTAAGACTTCCAGTACTATGTTAAATAGTAATGGTGAGAGTGGACATCCCTGTCTTGTTCCTGACCATAGAGGAAAAGCTCTCAGTTTTTCCCCATTGAGGATGATATTAGCTGTGGGTCTTTTGTATATGGCTTTTATGATGTTGAGATATGTTCCCTCTATACCTACTTTCTTGAGGGTTTTATCAAGAATGGATCTTGTATTTTGTCAAATGCTTTTTCTACATCTGTTGAGAGGATCATATGGTTCTTATCCTTTCTTTTCTTTTTTCTTTTTTAAAGATTTTATTTGTTTATTTGAGAGAGAGAGAGAAAACACAAGCAGTGGGGAGGGGCAGAGGGAGAAGCAGACTCCCCTCTGAGCAGGGAGCCCGATGTGGGGCTCCATCCCAAGACCCTGGGATCATGACCTGAGCTGAAGGCAGATGCTTAACTGACTGAGCCACCCAGGTGCCCCAGTTCTTTCTTTTATTAATGTAGTATATCACATTGATTGATTTGTGAATATTGAACCACCCCCTGTAGCCCAGGAATAAATTGTGGTGAATGTCTTTTTAATGTACTGTTGGAATTAAATTGCTAGTATGTTGTTGAAAACTTTTGCATCCATGTTCATCAGGGATATTGGCTTGTAATTCTCCTTTTTAGTGGGGTCTTTGTCTGGTTTTGGAAACAAGGTAATGCTGGCCTTGTAGAATGAGTTTGGAAGTTTTTCTTCCATTTCAAGTTTTTGGAACAGTTTGAGAATAGGTATTAACTCTTCTTTAAATATCTGGTAGAATTCCCCTGGGAAGCCATCTGGCCCTGGACTTTTGTTTGTTGGGACATTTTTTGATTAATGATTCAATTTCTTTGCTGGTTATCGGTTTGTTCAAATTTTCTATTTCTTCCTATATCAGTTTTGGTAGTTTGTAGGCTTCTAGGAATTTGTCCATTTCTTCAAGATTGCCCAGTTGGTTGGCACATAATTTTTTTAAAGATTTTATTTATCAGAGAGAGAGAGAGAACAAGCAAGTGGAGCAGCAGGCAGAGGGAGAGGGAGAAATAGGCTCCCCACTGATCAGGGACCCTGATTGATTTGGGGTTTGATCCCAGGACCCTGGGATCACGACCTGAGCTGAAGGCAGATGCTTAATTGACTGAGCCACCCAGGCACCCTGGCATATAATTTTTCATAATATTTTCTTATAATTGTTTATATTTCTGTGGTGTTGGTTGTGATCTCTTTCATTCATGATTTTATTTATTTGGGTCCTTTCTCTTTTCTTTTTGATAAGTCTGACTAGTTTTTTTTTTTTTTTAAGATTTTATTTTTATTTGTCAGAGAGAGAGCATGCAAGCAGGCGGAGAGGCAGGCAGAGGGAGAAACAGGCTCCCAGGGAGCCCAATGTGGGACTCAATCCCAAGACCCTGGAATCATGACCTGAGCTGAAGGCAGATGATTAAGCAACTGAGCCACTCAGGTGTCCCAAATCTGGCTAGGGGTTTATCAATTTTATTAATTCTTTCAAAGAACCAGCTCTTAGTTTCATTGATCTGTTCTACTGTTTTTTTTCCCCCTGTTTGTTTTTGCTTGTTTGTTTGTTTCTATATTGTTTATTTTTGCTCTAATCTTTATTATTTCCCTTCTTGTGCTGGCTTTAGGCTTTGTTTGCTGTTCTTTTTCTAGTTCCTTTAGGTGTAAGTTTAGGCTGTGTATTTGAGACTTTTCTTGTTTCTTGAGGTAGGCCTGTATTGCTCTATACTTTCCTCTTAAGACTGCCTTTGATGCATCCCAAAGGTTTTGGACTGTCATGTTTTCATTTTCATTTGCTTCCATGTATTTTTAAAAATTTCTTCCTTAATTTCCTGGTTAACTCATTCATTCTTTAGTAGGATGTTCTTTAATTTCCATGCATTTGTGTTCTTTCCAAAAGTCTTCTTGTGTTTGACTTCAAGTTTCATAGCATTCTGGTCTGAAAATATGCATGGTATGATCTCAATCTTTTTGTACTTGTTGGGGGCTGATTTGTGATCCAATATATGATCTATTCTGGAGCACATTCCATGTGCACTTAAAAATAATGTGTATTCTGCTGTTTTAGGAGAAAATGTTCTGAATATATCTGTTAAGTCTATCTGGTCCAGTGTGTCATTCAAAGCCATCGTTTCCTTGTTGAATTTCTGCTTAGATGATCTGTCCATTGCTGTAAGTGGGGTATTAAAGTCCCTTACTATTATTGTATTGTTATCAATGAGTTTCTTTGTGTTTGCTATTAATTGATTTATATATTTGGGTGCTCCCAAATTGGGGGCATAAATATTTACAGTTGCTAGATATTCTTGATAGATAGATCTCTTAATTTTGATATAATGCCCTTCTTCATCTCTTGTTACAGTCTTCGGTTTAAGTCTTGTTTGTCTGATAGAAGTATGGCTACTCTGGCTTTCTTTTGGTTGTCCTTTAGCATGATAGATGGTTCTCCATCCCCTCACTTTCAATCTGCAGGTGTCTGTAGGTCTAAAATGAGTCTCTTGTAGGCAGCATATAGATGGGTCTTGTTTTTTTTTTTTTTAATCCATTCTGATACCTTATGTCTTTTGATTGGAGCATTTAGTCCATTTACATTCAGAGTGATTATTGCTAGATAGGAATTTAGTGCTATTGTATTACCTGTAAAGTTGGTGTTTCTGGTGATTTTCTCTGTTCCTTTCTTATCTTTGTTGCTTTTGGTCTTTATCCCCCCAGTCAAAGAGTCCCCTTTAATATTTCTTGCAGGGCTGGTTTAGTGGTCATGAACTCCTGTAGTTTTTGTTTGTCTGGGGAACTCTTTATCTCTTCTTCTATTCTGAATGACAGCTTGCTGGATCAAGTATTCTTGGCTGCATATTTTTCCCATTCAGCACATTGGTATATCCTGCCACTTTCTTCTCGCCTGTCAAGTTTCTGTGGACAATCTGCTGTGAACCTGATCTGTCTTCTCTTTTAGGTTAAGGACTTTTTTTCCCTTGATGCTTTCAGGATTCTTCCCTTGTCCTCTTTTCTGTGTATTTTGTGAATTTGACAGACCTACCTTATAGGGTGGTAAGGGTTAAGGAGGAAAGTGGGTACAGTAGGTACCTTAATGCCTGACACATTTAAGAACTCAATAAGTAGTGGTGGTCGTTAGTGTTAGTTGTCAGAGCCAATCTGTAGAAGGATGGGTGACGAGCAAAACAAACCATGCTGCCTCCAGAGTCTGAAATTCCACCTTCCTTAGGTCCAGAAACCCAGTTTTCTCTAACCTATTTTCTGTCCTGCTGTGACATGTCCCACTGGCCTCCCAGCCCCAGATCAATTTGGGAACAGGAGAGGCTCAGGGGAGGTCCCTTAGGAGGCGCAAGACCTGGAGGCCTGGGATTCTGCAAAATGCTGAACACACCCTCCTAGGTATGTTCCACCCATCTGAGTGGGGTAATGCTCCAGGATGCAGATAGCAAATATGGACTCAGGGTTCCCAGCCCCTGGGAAGAGCCAGGCTGAACCCCATAAAGGGATCAGTCTTTGCCCAGGTGCACACATCTCACTCATCCTTCTCCTCAGGGATGCCTTCTCAACTCTGGTAAGTCTGTACCTGCTTCTTTGCTTTTTCTAGAAGGAGTGCTCAGGGCCTGTGGGAGCAGGGAAAGAGACTGTCACAGCCCAGCCACCGAGAGGCTGCCACAGCCCAGCCACTGAGAAGCCACTATTTTACGTGTACTTTTTACAAGGGTCCCTCCCAACTCCCCCATTTCTTGTATAAAAGGGCAGTTCTCTTCTTAATTCTGCAGACCTGCTTTGGGTTTTGCTGTCCAAGCTTGCTTGTCCATGATGCCAACTCAGCTAATCCCAGATAAGCCCATCCTTGGCTGGTGAAATATTTTTTATTTTTACTTTTATTTTTAAGGTTAACAATATCTCTGGCTCCTGCATACAATTTCGTTTGCAGAAAATATCTTGGAATAAAGTCATTTGGAAACCCCATAGAAGGAGGGTCTGACTGGAGGAGGGTAGATGGGAGGCCGTGCAGAGGATGCAGAGATATTTCCGAAGAACAAAGTGCAGATGCATTCAGGGTGTGTTTGTGTGCATGTGTACATGTACGTGAGACAGAGGGTGTGTGTGTGTGTGCGTGCACATGTGTGTTGGGGGGCAGTTGGAAGAAGAGTAGAGCCAGGAAGCCTTGATATCACAGATTCCCCCAGTGCTCATGTTAGACCCTGAGAACCGGGAAGAGCAGTTTAGGGGGAATAGAAAGGTCCCCAGGGAGGCATGAGAAACAATTCTGAGGAGCTCCAGGGTGCTTGGGTGGGTGCTCACTGAATAATCCGGGCTCCTCTTACTCATGGGGATGATTTGTAGCACAGAGCAGGTAGAATGAACCCAGTGATTCTGCAGTTCCCATTGGCAACCGGGAGACTCGTTCTCCTGTCATGATCCAGAACCCTGTGGGGCTGTGTGCCCAAGCAATAAGGATGCTCATTGAGAGTTGGGACTCCTGGGCCGGACCCTGAGTCGGCTGCTCCCTAGCTCTGTGACTTTGGCCAAGCCAACCTGACTCTTGGACTCTGTTTCTTTAGTTATAGAGTGAGGGAGATACACCAGTTGCCTTTCTGGGCCTCTAAGGAGGATCTGGCAAAATGCTTTCAGTCAAAGTGGTTTTCCTCAGAACGCACAAGTGCTTCCTTCATAGCTGTCTCCTGTGGCGCAGCCTGTGACTGACAGGAGTGTGAGGGCCACGGCTTCAGAGACCATGGGAGCCCCACCCCGCTGCTTGGGCCGTGGAGTCTACAGAGCAGCAAGGACTGAGGTCCCTGGGCCCTTGTCACAGCCCTGGTTGCTTTGCTGTCACCCTCTTGGCCACACAGCTGTGTGCATAGCATCTGCCTTGATGGTGGGCCCCTGTGGGGGCAGGCGTGGGGGTGACCCCGCTCGCTCAGCTTCGTGATGGACAGACTTGAGTGTCCTGCAGAGTGCTGGGAGCCAGCCTTCAAAGTCAGCCGGACTTGGGTTAGAATCCTGGCTTTGCCATTTATCAGGAGGGTACTCTTGGGAAATTTATCCAAGCCCTTGGCTCCCCATCTGTGAACTGGGATAAGGATACCTACCACACAGGTTTTTTCCTAAGGATTAAATGAGATAATGCATTCAAAGCTTTTAGCATACCACCTGGCATATAGGCAGCGACTCTTACACTATTGACAATTAATGAAAGTTAGTCAAATGACTCACTGGATATGTAATCAGAGACTCTGGTTCCACCTGCAAATCCCCAAATGCTCTATTTCCTGGGGCACAGCAGCCTTGTACCTTCCCTCTGTCACCATCTGCTAGTCCAGCCCCACAGAGCTCCCAGTGGGGCCTGGGTCGGGCAGAGCCCTGGGTGTGAGTTCCCACCCCGAGCAGTGTCACATGGGCAGTCGACGGGACAGGCCTAGATGTGAGAACCATAAAAGGGACTGTTCTTCACCCCATGCGCACCTCTTATGTGTCCCCTCCTCCCTGCCTCTTCCTCAGGGTCTGGTGGTTCCCCATTGGCTGCTTTGCTTCTTCCAGATTAAAGGTGCGGTGCCCCAGCTTTGCCCTCTGCTCTTCCCAGGGGAGTACCCCAGGCCAGGAGTCAGGAGGGAGTCATTTCTTTTCTTCCTCCAGGCCTCAGCATCTTCTGAGGGGCTGGACTAGATCATCTCTCATGTCATTTCTTTTTTTTTTTTTTAAAGATTTATTTATTTATTTGAGAGAGCGAGAATGAGAGAGAGTACATGAGAGGGGGGAAGGTCAGAGGGAGAAGCAGGTTCCTCGCTGAGCAGGGAGCCCGATGCGGGACTCGATCCCGGGACTCCAGGATCATGACCTGAGCCGAAGGCAGTCGCTTAACCAACTGAGCCACCCAGGCGCCCTCTCATGTCATTTCTGTCCCAACTTTTGATGGCTCTGTGACATCCAGAGAGATTCACAGAACTACTGGGGAGAATGTCTTTATAGGCAACTGAGGACAGATCCAAGTGTAGGACTTCCAGAGCCTTCTCTATCTTTTCAGTCCTTAATCCTAGTTAATCTGTGGTTTGTGGCATCCCCTGGCTTTCTGGGCTCTGATCTCTTCAAGATGCTCAGAGAGACACCTGGGGGGCTCACAGCCAATCCCTGCATGTTTGTAATATTCCCTTTGTCCCAGCCCTGCGACCCCTATTCATCACTATTCTGGGTCTTACCCTGTCTAGGTCTGGAAAAGGACAGTCTAGCTTACAAATCCCAAGAGCAAATGCTTCATTATCCTCTGGCTTCCCTTGCATCCCATGACCCTGACAGCAACTAGCCTCAACTTCAATGGGCTCTGGAGGGCTCCTCTGGCTGGGCCTCAGAAGGTGTCCAAAATAATGGGGGGCCCGAGGCTGGGGGCCAGGGAATATTATAAACATGCAGGATTGACTGAGCTCTTTGGTGCCTTTCTGGGAGCCCACGGCAGACCTGAGTCCAGAGGCCTGGGAGGTCACACAGAATGTGGTGGGTGAAGGCTTCCCCTTGGGAGGTGACTGTTGGCCTGTGGCAGCTCCACACTGACGGGGCTCTGCTCTCTTACTTCTGTCATACTCAGGGACATAGGGCTCTGTGCCTTTCTTTTTGGCAGCGTTTTTGATGGGGAGTGTTAACCCTGCTTTCAGTACTAACAGACATAAGGTCTGACTGCTGTCTTTCCCTGTACCTTAAATCAAGGTCCATCAAAGTCTATGACTTCACACTACCCTGCACAGCCCACCCACTTCTGCCCACACATCTCCTCCCAGCCCTTGGAATCTCCAGAATTTCCCCACCCTCTCCTTAAAACTTTATTCCCTTCCCTGAACTTTACCTGGACCCAAGGAATCCCCAATCCACTCAGGGCCATTCAGCCCTGCCCACTGCCCCTCTCTCCGTGGCTCTGCCCTCACACCATCCCAGCCTGGGCCAGTTCCCCAGTCTCACAGATGGGAAGGTAAAGCTGGGTGATCATCTTCCTTTCTGCAGCTTTATTGGAAAACCAAGAAGAGAAACAGTGAAGTGAGAAGATGTTGAGGGCCATTCAGCCTACTTCATAAACCCCTGAGATTCAGATGTCATGGACAAATCTGGCTTGGAGAAGATGGTGAAGGAGGATTCTCCCCCACACCCCAGCCCCTTCCCATGGACCGGTGTGAGGAGGAGTCTAACTGGGCATGGCCAGCAGGAGGGCAGGAATGGGCAGGACCCATGACCCTGTTTGCTTGAGGACCCCAGCTCACCAACACAGTCAGGCTGCTAAGCATTTCCCACCTCCCCCAGCATCCAGCAGGGCCTACTCTTCAACTCCAACAGGTGTGAGACTGCATCCAGGATAGGGGTCAGATGACCAGTTTCTGGCATAGCAATGACATTTACTTATTACTGAGTAGCCCCCACTTATTCATGGCGGATATGGCGCAAGACCCACAGTGGATGCCCGAAACCACAGATACACTATAATAATATGGTGAAGCTTAATCTATAAATTAGTCATGAATTTATACTAATTTAGAAATTAGTAAGACATTAACAAGAATAACTAACAATGAAATAGAGCAATTATGACAATATGCTGTAATAAAAGTTATGTGAATGTGGTTGACAGTGGGTAACTAAAACTAGGGAAAGTGAAACCACAGATAAAGGGGTTTGTACATTGTTACAAATACGCTCACATCACCTACCCCCCCCTTTTTATTTTAAAGATTTTATTTATTTATTTATTAGAGAGCAAGCGAGAGAGAAACAGCATGAGAGGGGAGAGGGCCAGAGGGAGAAGCAGGCTCCCCGCTGAGCCGGGAGCCCGATGCGGGGCTCGATCCCAGGACTCCGGGACCATGACCTGAGCCGAAGGCAGTCACTCAACCAACTGAGCCACCCAGGCACCCCTCACCTACCCCTTAAGCTCCAGTTACCTTAGATGTAAAATAGGGACAATAGTTCTTATTTCCCAGGGTCGTTATGAGCATTAAGTGAGGTGATGTATGTGAGCCTGCTCTATAAAACGGAAGGATGGGTAGAGATGTTAACAATCATTATTAGTCAGTAATCCATGGTGATTTGTGGGTCAGGGAAAGGTCTGTTGGCTTAACGTGTCTTTTCTGTCTGCAACAAAAATTTTCCTCTTTATTTATTTTTATTTTTATCTTTTAAAAAAGATTTTATTCATTTGAGAGAGAGAGAGACAGAGAGAGCACAAGCAGGGGGAGGGGCAAAGGGAGAAGGAGAAGCAAACTCCCCACCGAGCAAGGAGCCCGACGTGGGGCTCCATCCCAGGACCTGGAGATCATGACCTGAGCCGAAGGCAGACGCCTAACTGACGGAGCCACCCAGGTGCCCCCAAATTTTCCCCTTTAGACTCACCTCTTTGGGTTCAGCTGCTGCTTCTGGTAGCTTCTCTTCATGCACCCCCAAGAGTAGAAATAACACAGTAGAAATCATAATGCCAAGTGAAATGCACCCCTAAAACTATAGTTTTTGATTCTTCTGACATTCCTTCTCAGGTGAGCTAAATTGGTAAAATCCACAATCCTGCCTCCTGAGTTGGAAACCCCAGTTCTTCCCTACTGTGGGTTCCTTTTCTGCTCACCTTCTTTACTCTCTCATGACTACCACACTCACACAGAACACTGCACTTCTGACACTTCTGGTCACCAAGTGTGTGGGGTCTTACTCCACACCAAGCAGTTCTCCATGACACCTGCTGGGTGTCTTATAATTTAACTCAATTCTGACACTACTGACTTGGAGGCAGAATCAGATCCCACAGGTTAAAAGTTCAGTCCCACCAGACTGCTCCCACCTCCACTTTGGATGCCAATCACAAGCAGTAGGCCCCTGGGTTACTCACAATTTCTGTCTGACTTGGCTACAAATTACTCCAATTTTCCCTGAACTCTTACACCTTTGGATTTGATTAATTTGCTAGAGCAGCTGACAAAACTCAGGGAAACCCTTACATTTGCCCTTTATTAAAGGGAATGATAAAGATACAGATGACTATCCAGATGGAAGAGATGTGTAGGGTGAAGTATGTGGGAAGGGGCGTGGTGTTTCCATGCTCTGTCCAGGCATGCCCCTGTCCCAATACCTCTAACTGTCCACCAAACTGGAAGCTCCTGTACCCCATATTTTTTTGATTTTATGGGGGCTTCTTCACATAGGCTTGACGGATCATTAACTCCATTTCCAGCCCCTCTCCCCTGTCTGGAGGATGGGGATGGAGAGTGAAAGTTTCAAGCTTCTAATCAACACTTGGTCTTACTGGAGACCAGCCCCCAGCTGGGAGCCATCCATATGCCCGCCCCAGATTTGTCTCATTAGAACAAAAGGCACTCCTGTCACCCAGGAAATTACAAGGGTTTCAAGAGCACCGTGTCAGGGACTGGGTCAAAGACCACATATTAGAACAAAAGATGTTCCTAGTGCTCTCATCACCCAGGAAATTATAAGGGTTTTAAGATCTTGTGCCAAGCACTGGGAGCAGAAACCAATGATATAGTTTCTGTTATCTCCCAGCTCCAAGGAACAGAGACCTCTGAATCATTCACTCTGGTCGATGGGTGTGGTGTGGCATGGGATAGAGTAAAATCTGATTGGTTCTGTTTTTTGGTGTGTTTTCTTTATTCTGTTTTTTGAGATTTTAATTTAATTTAATTTAATTTTAGTTCCAGTATAGTTAACATACAGTGTTATATTAGTTTCAAGTGTACAATATACTGATTCAGCACTTCCATACATCACCATGTGCTCATCATGCCAAGTGTTCCCCTTAGTCCCCTTCACCTATTTCCCCCCATCTCCCCACCCTCCTCCCCTCTGGTAACCATGACTGTGTTCTCTGTAGTTAAGAGTCTGTTTCTTGGTTTGCCCCTCTCTCTCTTTTTTCCCCCTTTGCCCATTTGTTTTGTTTCTTAAATTCCACATATGAGTGAAGTCATATGGTATTTGTCTTTCTCTGACATACTTATTTCATTTAGCATAATATCCTCTAGCTCCATCCATGTCATTGCAAATGGCAAGATCTCCTTCTTTTTGATGGCTGAGTAATATTCCATTGCGTATATGTACCACACCTTCTTTACCTTTTCGTCAGTTGATGAACATTTGGGCTGCTTCCATTATTTGGCTATTGTAGATAATGCTGCTATAAACATCGGGATGCACATATCCTTTTGAATTAGTGTCTTCGTATTCTTTGGGTAAATACCCAATAGTGTGATTATTAGATCGTAGGGTAGTTCTATTTTTAACTTTTTGAGGAAACTCCATACTGTTTTACAGAGTGACTGCACCCCACCAACAGTGCATGAGGGTTCCTTTCTCTCCACATCCTTGCCAACACTTGTTATTTCTTGTGTTTTTGATTTTAGTCATTCTGACAGGTGTGAGGTGATCGCTCATTCTAGTTTTGATTTGCATTTCCCTGATGATGATTGATGCTGAGCATGTTTTCATGTGTCTGTTGGCCATCTGCATGTCTTCTTTAGAGAAATGTCTGTTTATTTCTTCTGCCTATTTTTAAATTGGATTGTTTTTTGGGTATTGAGTAGTGTAAGTTCTTTATATATTTTGGATAATAACCCTTTATCAGATATGTCATTTGCAAATATCTTCTATTCCATAGGTTGCCTTTTTTATTCTGTGTTTTGATTTAAGTTCCCAAACCGAAGGCCAGCTATCCTGTCCTTCAAGTGCTTTTGCTCAGGCTGATAATAACATCCTGTGCCAAAGCCCCTTTGCTTTCAGCTCATCTACTGAGGGAATCCAGATATCATCTGCTGCCAGAGCCTCTGTTCTCCAACCAGTCATTCTTCTCTCTCTCTCTTCCATCTTGAAATTTTGTATCCAGGGATTGGAGTGAGAGGAGGGTGCTGCTGCCTGTTTGCTTTCTGTTAAAACCAGTGCAGTCCAGTGACCTTTTCATATGGAGCTCTGGGCAGAGCAGGTCCCTGACATTATGTCCTGTTCATTAGGGAGCCTTGGACACCACTGCACCCTTGATATTAGCCCCTGAGTGCAGAGGTGAGGTCTCCCAGGACTCTGGTTCTGTTCTGACTAGAACTTGGGCCATCCACTGCAGACCAGAGATTTGAGCACCTCGTTTAGTGGGTGGTGGGATGCCCAGCTGCGTAATGATTGGCAGGTTCTGGCTCTGGGATGTGTTGCTCTTTCTCTGCGGCCTCCCCTCAGCCCCTGTGGTAGCTTGTAATAAACCCTAACATCTACTACTGTGACTCCTCTAACTCTTCTTCATAATCGTCTATGCTATTCTTAGCCTCTTGAGTTCCATATACTTTTTAGAATTAGCTTGTCAATTTCTGCAAAAATCGTGACTACAATTTTGATAGGGAGTGTACTGAATCTATGGGTAGCTTTTGGGAAAAATGACAGCTTTGCAATACCAGAGTCTTCTGGTCCATGAACATGGTGTATCTTTTATTAGCTTCCCATCCCATTTAGAGTAAACTCCAAATTTGCAGTCTTTCTTGGTCTGGCCTCTGCTTCCCTCACAGAAGTAACCTCACCTCCTACCTCTCTTGCTCTGTGCCCTTAATTTACATTATTCTGGCTGTCTTCCTTCCGTCTCTTGAACATATCAGGCTGACTCCCACCTGAGTATGCCCTTGTATCAGCAATTTTTTCAAACTGCAGGACTCCTACCCCAGCCGGATCCTCTGTTATTCAGAGGCAAGATAACACGGTTAATGTACAACATGGTGATGATAGTTAACAAAACTGTATTGTATACCTGTCATCTGCTAAAAGGATAAATCTTAAATCCTCCCAACACAAACACACACACAATGGTAATGATGTGAAGTGATGGGTATGTTAATTGGCTTGATTGTGGTGATCATTTCACAATGTACACATGTATCAAAACTTCAAGTTGTACACCTTAAATATATGTAATTTTTATATATCAATGATATCTCAATAAAGCTGTTAAAAAAAGAGAAAAGAAACAGCTGTCGTGGAGCCAGACTAGGTATGAATTGTGCCTCTGCATCAAGCTATGTTGCCTTGAGCATGTTCCTTAAGTCGTCCCTTGGGCTCTTCATCAGCAATCCTTACACAGGTGAGATGAATGGGCAGGTGTGAAGTCCGTGCTCCACACAGAGGAAGTGCTCCTTTAGTTATTTCTATATATTTAGTAATCTTTTCAGTTTCCAGAAGCCTCCCAATCCTACAGAAGCAGCCCAGGCACTCTCCGTACCCCAATACTCTTCTAATTTTCTACATGGCAAGGAAATTAGGTTACTCAGAAAATGCAATAATGTCACTCTTTCCCTGTCATCTCAAACATCCTCCCTAAGGATTCTGAAGCATCTAGTAACCCCTCTCAAGCATAGACCATCACTGGTAGTTCCAGATACCAGTGAGGTCATTGACTACAATATCGGTTGGTTCTAAGTATAAAGATAAAATGGGTCTATAAAATAGAAAGTAGATAAACACTGAGGAGAACTGGTAAAAATCCCAAATGGAGCCTCAGTATTTAACCATTATAACCTGATTCATTATCTTTGGTGTCAAAGTGGCCATATTTCTTTACTTTTTGTCTGAAATCCATACCCTACCACCCCAACCTAATATTCTCTTGAGGTCTTGGGCTTCAGGGCCAATTTTGAGTGAGTCTTTCTCAAGCTAACTAGAGAGCGAGCCCTTTGCCGTAGTGGCTTGTGGCCACTGCCAGGTGTTGCTTTCAAGGACTGGTCTTCACAACTGCACAGCGGTGAAGGCTAGGACTGAGCCCTGGCGACTGTGGGGATGTCTGTTTGGCACTAAGCCTGGGTTCTTCTCTAAGCAGATGACCTAGAGTTTTGTCTAGGTGTCTGCTTCCACCTCCAGACTATAATCTTCTAGAAGATAGGGTGTTGTTCTTCTTTTAAGTTGAGAAATATTTGACAGTTAATAACTGTATATATTTAAGGTGTACAGTTTGATGATTTGATATACATAATACATTGTGAAATAATGACCACAATCAAGCTAACTAACATATTAGTCACCCTATATAATTACATTTTTTAGGTGGTGAGAACACTTATCCCTTAACAAATTTCAAGTATACAATAAAGTATTAACTATAATCACATTATTTTACATTAGATCTTCAGAATTTATTCATTTTGCATAGCTGAAACTTTGTATCCCTTGACCAACATTTCCCTCTTTTCCCCTCCCTCCAGCCCCTGGTAACCGCTTTTCTACTATTTTTAACTTCTTTAGATTCCACATATAGTGAGATCATATAGTATTTTTCTTTCTGTGTCTGCCTTATTACACTTAGCATAATATCTTCTAGGTTCACCCATGTTGAAAATGGCAGGATTTCCTTCTTTTTTGGGTAGTAATATTCCATTGTATATACATGCCACATTTTCTTTATCCATTCATTCTTCAATGGGCGTTTAGTTTGTTTCCATCTCTTGGCTATTATTAAATAATGTTGAAATGAACATAGGGGTGATTATTTTTTGAGATCCTGATTTCATTTCTTTTGGGTATATATCCAGAAGTGGGATTGCGGGATCATCAGGTAGTTCTATTTTTAATTTTTTGAGGAACTTCCATACTATTTTCCATAATGCTTTACCAGTTTACATTCCCACCAACAGTATACAAGTATTCACTTTTCTCCATATCCTTGCCAACATTTGTTACTTATTGTCTTTCTGAATATAGCCACTCTAACAGGTATGAGATGATATATCCTTGTGGTTTTGATTTATATTTCCCTGGTGGTAAGTGAAGTTGAACACATTTTCATATACTTGTTGGCTATTTGTATGTCTCCTTCTCCTTCCTCTTCTTCTTCTTCATTATTATTATTATTTTTAAAGATTTTATCTATTTATTTGACAGAGGGAGAGACAACGTGAGAGGGAACACAAGCAGGGGGAGTGGGAGAGGGAGAAGCAGGCCTCCCACCGAGCAGGGAGCCCGATGCCGGGCTCGATCTCAGGACCCTGGGATCATGACCTGAGCCGAAGGCAGACGCTTAACGACTGAGACACCTAGGCACCCCTATTCTTCTTTAAAGATTTTATTCATTTATTTATTTGAGAGAGAGCGAGAGCGAGCGAGCGAGAGCATGCGCATGAGTGAGGGGAGGGGTGGAGGCAGAGGGAGAAGCAGACTGCCCGCTGAGCAGGGAGCCTGACATCCCAACCCTGGGATCATGACCCAAGCTGAAGGGAGATGCTTAACCGACTGAGCCACCCAGGGGTCCCATTGTATGTCTTCTTTTGAGAAATGTCTGTTCAAATTTTTTGCCCATTAAAAATATTTTTTGTTAGATTAAAAAAAATAAACAAAATTAGATTTAAAAAATATTTTTTGTTATTGAGTTGTATGACTTCCTTATATATTTTGGATATCAAATACATGGTTTGCAAATATTTTCTCACATTCTGTTGGTTGCCTTGTCACTTTGTGGATTGTTTCCTTTTTTGTGCAGAGCTTCTAATTTAATGTAATCCCATTTGTCTATTTTTGCTTTTGTTGGCTGTGATTTTGGTCTCCACATCCAAAAAACATTATTGCCCAGACCAATATCAAGAAGCTTTTTTCCTATGTTCTTCTCTAGTAGATTTATGGTTTCAGGTCTTATATTCAAGTCTTTACTCCATTTTGAGTTGATTTTTGTGTATGATGTGAGATCAGGGTCCAGCTTCATTCTTCTGCATCCAGTTTTCCCAACACCATTTACTGAAGAAACTACCTCTTCCTCATTTCAGCACTCTTGTCAAAGATCAGTTGACCTACGTGTGAACTTATTTCTGGGTTCTCTATTCTGTTCCATTGGTCATGTCTGTTTTTATGCCAATACCATACTGTTTTGATTACCATAGTTTTGTAATGAATTGTGAAATCAGCAAGTGTGATACTCCTAACTTTGTTCTTTTTGCCCAAGATTGCTTTGGCTATTCAGGGTCTTTGTGGTTCCATATGAATTTTAGGATCGTTTTCTATTTCCATAAGAAATGCCATTGGGATTTTGATAGGGACTGCATTGAATCTGTAGATAACTTTGGGTAGTATGGACACTTTAGCAATATTAATTCTTTCAATCTATGGACATTGGATGTTTTTCCATTTATCTGTGTCTTTTTAAATTCTCTTCATCAATATTTTCATAATTTTCAGTGTGAAGGTCTTTTGACTCTTTTAAGTTATTTCCTATGCATTTTGTTCTTTTTCTTGCTATTGTGAATGAGATTGGTTTTTTAAAATTTCTCTTTTGGATAGTTTGTTGTTTGTGTAAAATTCATAGATTTTGTATGCTTATTTTGTATCCTGCAAACTTACTGACTTATTTATTATCTATAACAGGTTTATTGTTGTTTAGCCTTTAGAGTTTTCTATGTATGATCATGTCATCTGCAAATAGAGATAATTTTATTTCTTCTTCTCCTATATGGATGCATTTTGTTTCTTTTTCTTACTTAATTTCTCTACTAGGACTTTCAGTATCAAGTTTAAAAGAAGTGGCAAGAGCAGGCTTCTTTGCCATGTGCTAGATCCTGGAAGGAAAGCTTTCAGTTTACTTCCCCCATTGATTATGAAGTTACCTATAAATTTTTCATATATGGTGTTAAGGTCCTTCTGTACCTATTTTGTTGAGTTTTAATTGTGAGGGGGTGTTGAACTTTGTCAACTGCCTTTTCTGCATCTATTCAGATAATTATGTCTTTTTTCTTTCATTATATTAACATGTTATAAGTTCAATTTGCATATGTTGAACTATCCTTGAATCCCTGAGATAAATCCCAATTAGTCATGGTGCATGATCCTTTTAATGTGCGGCTGAATTCATTTTGCTAGGATTTTATTAAGTATTTTTGCACGTATGTTCATCAGGGATATTGGCCTGTAGTTATTTCTTGTAGTGCCTTTGCCTAGTTTTGGTATCTGGTGATGTTAACCTTATTAAATGAGTTTGGAAGTGTTCCTTTTTCTATTTTTTTGAAGAGTTTAAGAAGCATTGGCATTAATTAATTCTTCTTTGAATGTTGTTAGAACTCACCCATGAAGCCATAGGTCCTGGGTTTTTCTCTTTTGTTTTCCAGACAAAACAGGGAACTCATCACTAGAATTATAAGAAATGCTTAAGACAGTTCTTAAAATTGAAATGAAAACTCACTAAACAGCAATGTGAAAGCACAGGAAAGCATAAATCTCACAGGTAAAGATAAATATATGGACATACACAGATTAAAGTAACACTGTAAAGGTATCTACTGACTTTTATATTAGGGTGGGGAAAGCTGTTGGGGTTCTCCTGTTCTCCCCCCACAGAAGGAAGTCATGGTTAAGAGGACCTCTCAGGGCTCTGCATACGGCCATACTTGGTGCAGCGGTGATACCTACGTCTAGACGTGGTTGTGTGTGGGGCAGCTCTGGATCTGGGGTTTCAGGGCTTGCATTTGGGAGGTGGGTGGCAGCTCTGGTCTGGGGTTGGGATTCAGTGCACATCAGGGGCAGCTCTGGCCAGGGAAGGAGGTGTAAATCTGCTTCTGTCCCCCTTCTCTCCAGCACCTAACACACATGGCAAAGATCTTTTTTCTTTTTTTTAAAGATTTTATTTATTTATTTGACAGAGAGAGACACAGCGAGAGCAGGAACACAAGCAGGGGGAGTGGGAGAGGGAGAAGCAGGCTTCCCACCGAGCAGGGAGCCCGATGCGGGGCTGGATCCCAGGAGCTTGGATCATGACCTGAGCCAAAGGCAGACGCTCAACCACTGAGCCACCCAGGCGCCCCACATGGCGAAATTCTTAAGAAATATCAATATTAAGGGAAGAGTTGGTTGAAATGTATAAATCTAAAGTAATTTAAATGTCTACCAATAATGGATTAGTCAAACATATTTTGATACATGCAAACAAATAATCACTAGGCATTCATTAAAAATCAGGCTAGCCTTGATTAAGTGGGTGGGAAGATGCCCACAGTCTAGCATTAAGTGAAAAGAGTGGTTATAGCAGAGTTGTGGAAGGAGGTCATCACTGTGCATTGGGATGGTGTAGGGAGTCGTTTTGTCCAGGTTGAACAAAAGTCAGGGTGAAGAGGGGTACAATACGACCTCCTCCCCCCAAACAAGCTATGGGTTAAAAATGGAGTTCCTTTTGAGTGACGATCATTAGCCAGTGATGGTCCAAATTTGTTAATTAAGTAGTTTCAAGGTTTTTATTTTTATTTTTGTTTTTTTGGCTACAGAAAATGCAGTGGCGAACATTTTACTACCTATTGCTTTTTAATATCTGTTTAATTTCTTTCTTGGGATAAATTCCCAGGACAGTGATGGCTAAATTAAAGGTATTCAATAAAAATCTCTGTGACTGGGGCACCTGGCTTGCTCAGTCGTTAAGCGTCTGCCTTTGGCTAAGGTCATGATCCCAGGGTCCTGGGATTGATCCCCGCTTCTCCCTCTGCCTCTGCCTGCCACTCTGCCTACTCGTGCTCTCTCTCTATCTCTCTGTCAAATAAATAAATAAAATCTTTAAAAAAAAAAATCTCTGTGACTCTGCCAACTCTGTAGGTTGGCATTGCCAAATTGTTTTACATTTCAGAAATTTGAGCCCTGTTTTTATTTTGGAAACATAAATGTGTATTCGTGAGCTACTTATTTACTGGAGAAATCATTATGTTGGGTAGACGAAGGCTCACCCCGCAAACTGAAAAAGATTTTGGCTTAAGGTCTTTCCCTAACCGCTCTCAGGCCTTCAGGGATTCAATTACCTGTCCTTTGGCGCCCCCGTCTGGGAGACGTACTCACTAGCTGGTGTGGCCTCTCCCACGGGAGGGGCTGAGATGGGCTGAGAGAAGGGGCGCCCTTAGGGTAGGGTCTCTTCCATATTGCTGTCGGTTATTTTCTTACAACAAAGCTGTTCCTACCACTTCTTCCTCACCTCCCAGCCTTCACCCAGTCCATTAAAAATCCTCTATCAGCTTCTTCCTGCTCACAGGATAAAGTGCAAACCTGGCTTGGCACACAGGCTCCTTCATGCTCTGTCTCTGTCCTGCCTCTCCAGCCTTCTCCATGCTTCTCCCTGCAATTAAACCTTTTCTTCAAGCCCCAACTCAAATATCATCCCCCTAAGGAAATCTTCAACTCTTCTCCAGGGAGAAAATGTTCCTTCCTGGGCACCCGTGTACCTTGTTCATGCCACCAAGCTAGGAGTGTTCACAGTGGGTTATGCCAGCGCGTGATGCTGTCCCCTCCACTCATCCCCACCCTGTGAGCTGGCCCCATGTTGTACTCACATTCCCTAACGAGGTCCTGGCCCAGTGTGGGGACTCCAGAAATATTTGTTGGATGAATAAATGTGCTTCGTGACTGTAGAGTCCGGGGACTCAGTCATTGAGGGAGGACATTGGAGGATGATGTATTCACTTTGTGTGTCTGACCCCACCCAGGCCCTGGAGCTGGGAGGATGAACTCTGAGGTAGAGAGACGGACAGTGTGACCTCCTGTGGTTCTGAGATGCTTCAGATCAGGCTCCGAGGGAAGGTGGGTCCCTGAAACCGGTTGAGTTAATTGTAGGAAGTAAGTGTCATGTGATATCATCTCAGGAATGCAATTAAGCCTCGGTCGTGCTGCTGGAGAACCTGTGAAGAGTCACGACACTGGCTGCCATAATTAGAAGCACCAAGGATGAGGGCGCCTGGGTGGCTCAGTCGGTTAAGCGACTGCCTTCGGCTCAGGTCATGATCCTGGAGTCCCGGGATCGAGTCCCGCATCGGGCTGCCTGCTCGGCGGGGAGTCTGCTTCTCCCTCTGACCCTCCTCCCTCTCGTGCTCTCTGTCTCTCATTCTCTCTCTCGCAAATAAATAAAATTAAAAAAAAAAAAAAAAAGAAGCACCAAGGATGGGCAGGATGTAGGACCTGGTGGCTGGGCCCCTGCTTGCACCAAGGCCTCCTGCCTGCGCGCTGGGGAATCTGTAGGACAAACCACAGGCCAGCACTGTGGATTCGGAGCAACCTTGTCCCAACAGCACAGATCAGCACTTCTTCTGAGTGGTGCGGCCTCTCCCAGGGGAGGGGCTGAGATGGGCTGAGGTGGGTGGACAGTGCTGAGTCTGTGCAGGTCCGAGAAAGCAAAGATGGGCAGCTTACCTGTTTTGGAGAATGTGTGCGGTGCATGGATGTCCCAATATGGTACCTGTGGTCCCCCAATTGTTTGAATCTAGCTCCAGGTGGATCAGTTGTGTGATTTTAGGAAATTTACTTAACCCTTCTGGATTTCATTTCTTCCTCAGGAAAATGGGAGTAATGACGCCTACCTCATAAGGTCACTATGAAGCCAGTGCTTGGCTGGCTCCCTAAGGGTCAGAACCAGCAGATGCTATGATCCTTACCTGCACAGAATCTGGAGGGGACTGCTGAGCTGACAGGGTAACCCTGCCTCCCGAAGACAGGGATCTCATCTCTGCAGGGTGTGGGCAGGAGGAGGTGGGAGCATCAGTACTTCGTCTGTGTGCACAGCACCAGGCTTGGTGCCGTGGGGTTACCACAGGAGCCTGGAGGTACCACTGCTTACCCCAGTGCCGGCCAACGCAGCTCAGGGCTGAAAGGACTCTGTGAATGGCAAGTACACTGCTTTCGAGGGTCATGCAGCAAGGCAGTGGTCAGAACAAAGCTGGGCAGCCTGGTGTTGTCTGTACATTCAGCTGAGGAAGGAAAATAACAACACTTGAGCAGGGCTGGGGTTTCTGGGTGGTGCAATTATTTTAATATTTCATTTGTGGTATGAAGTAGTCTAGTAGTAGGGATCTTGACTTCTCAAGGGTTTAAACATATTTCCACTGGAAAGCGCCGTCTTGCACCAAGGAGTCTGGATTCTTTTCATTCTTGGTTTCTGGTGACTCTTAAGTTGGGAGTAGGGTCTAGGGGCAGAGAGCACAGCTCCTGTCCTCAGGAAGCCCATGGTCTCAGGGAAGGGACAGAGCCCTGTCTGAGGGCTCACAGCAAAGCTTCTTGCAGGGCAGGGACTCTGAGCCATGTTTGCAAGGGGTCAGAGGGAATGCAGGGAGGGGACCTGAGACAAGGTGCAGGAAGGTGGGCAGAACGAGACGGCAGAAGATTCTCGGAGGAAGCACCCATCTGCTGTGGGCAGGCCTAGCCAAGGTGCTGCTCTCCCCTCAGCTTCACCACTGTCCCCAGGTACTCCAGTGATACATCTCCAGAGTTGCTTCCTGTCCTGGCCAGGGCCCAGCCGCCATGACACACACGCCAGTGGAGGAATCCCTCTTCCAAATCATCTACTGCTACCATGAGTACGCAGCCCGGGAGGGGGATGTGGAGACCCTGTCCCTGGAGGAGTTGAAGGCTCTGCTTATGGATAACGTACCTGCTTCATGGAGAGCCTGGTGTGTGGGGTCTGGGGTCAGGTGGGGATGAAGTATAGGGTGGGTTGTGGGGTTGGAAGCAAGTGGTGAGGGTGTAGGTATGGGGAGCTATCTCCCAAGAGAATTCCTACTTAGGTGAGGAGGGTGAGGGAGTTGGGAGGGCAGGGTGTGGGGCAGAGGGAGGGTGGATCTGGCCCAGCTTTATTTCTCCTTCTTCCTTCTCCTGAAACTCCCTGCTGGGCCCCACTGCAGCCCAAACGTAGCTAATCTGGAGACTTAGTCTTGACTCCAACCTGTTTATTCCTCTGCTCATCCTGTTTCCTGAGAGAATAGGTCCTAAGTCTTCCCTCTGCCCGCAGCCCCATTCAGTCAGCGATCCTGCCCCAAACCTGCCCTTTTAGCCCCAGGCCCCTTCTCCCAGGGACTAGTACAAACCTCGGTGTCACTGTGCCTGGGTGAGGACAGTTTGGGCAGAAGCCGGGGGGCGGGGGCGATGGTGGTGGTAGGAAAGGTAGTGTCCCCTTCTAGTTGCTGTCTGAAGGGCTAACAGAGGCTCTTGGACTGGCCTGGGAGCTCAGAAACCCTCTCAGGCCTGCGCATCTTCTCCATTATCAAGCCCTATAATTCCCAGGCGCCTTGGGGACTGCGAGGCTGGCAGGAATGTCTGGGGTGCTGCCCTCTGCCCTCAGTGCCATGCCTGAGGGGTCTCTGCACTGTCATCTCCAGAATATTTCAGGCCCGTGCCCTGACTGGAGGCCCCCGCCTTCCAGAAGGAGCACCGCCTCCTTCACTTTGTATGTTCCCTTACTTATCTTTGGGAAACATCAGAGGAGAGTCTTGTCCTCAGTTTAGTGGAGTGTCATTGTGAGGGTCACAGAGGGGACTGGGGTGACTTTCTTTCTGGGGCCAACTACCTATACCGTGGGGCTGGGCAAGGACGGCCAGACCATGCCACTTGGGGCTCGCAGCCCTGCCTGGGGAACAGGGCCCTCAGGGACAGACAGATAGCAGCCTGGGTCAGGGGGGCTGAGCTGAGGTGAGCCAGAGAGAGCCTGCCCACGCAGGAAGCCCCAGGGTCTCAGATCAACCAGTTTTTGCGGAGGAGATAAGATTAGGTGAATTAGATGGTGGTGGGCGGTGTGGGGAAACAGATGGTGCAAACCTGCCCACGGGGACGGGGGCCACCCTCCAGGCCCCCAGCTGCTGACGGATGCAGCAACTTCCTTCCCTGGAGGCTTTCCGAGGACTCCGCTCTGGGTCCCCACACCCACCAGCCAGATGCTGCCGAAACCAGCTCTGAGGCCCTGTCTGGGGCTCCTGCCATGACCCCACCTGCGCTTTCTCCTGCCTGGGCTGCATGCTGACCCTTGCCTGCCTTCTGGCTGTCCCTTCCTCCTCAAGTGCTTTTGTTCCTCCCCTATAGCATCCTCGGTCTTCAGCCCTCCAGGCCACCTGATCTGGGACGTACTGGACAGCCCAGGCCCATGACTTTGTCTTTTCCCTCATTCTGCACTTTCTGCAGGTGACACAGGCTTGGTGTCATAAACAATTCCTGGGCAGATGCCATGGCATGCAGACACCTGATCCCATGCAGACATTGGGGGCAGGTGGGCTGTGCCCTGGGGAGCTCGCCGTGTGAAGGAAGGGGCACAGCCTTCCATCCCAAAGCCGCTGGGCCGGGCTGTTGCTGCTGGGCAGCTCCCAGGGCGGCTGGGAAGACAGGCTTAAGCAGCCACCAATGGTGGACAGATGCGTCCGGAGGCACCAGGCCACTCAGCACTGCTCAGCAACTGGCCGAGCAGCGGGCCAGTGGTGCCCAGGCTGCACAGTCCGCCCAAACAGCCCCAGGTCTGGCTGGCAGAGGCGCCTGCCCCATCTCCCCCTCGGAGCCTGATTCTGTCCCGTACGGTGTCCTGGCCTCTGCCCGAGGGAGCGGCTGTGTCCTGCAAGGTGGTGGAGGCACGGCCATTGGCTGTGGGGCTGTGGGGCTGGGGGCCTGGGCAGGCGATTGACCCCCTGCCCCTCCTCAGGGTCGGAAGGAGCCCTGCTACATCTCGGAGCTGTTCAGGGCTGCAGACAAGAACCGGGACAACCAGATCTGCTTCGACGAGTTCCTGCTCATCCGGGGCCGGCTGCTGAGGGACTACCCAGCCGGCACAGCCTGCACCAGATGGAGATGCGCGGGCAGCCTCCGGCTTCAGGTGCCCGCCTGGGCGCAGGGCTCTGCCCCGCTTGTCGGCCTAGCCAGCATGTGCACGCACCTTTGCACATGCGTGTGCAAGGCACAGTTGAGAGGGAAGAGAATAAAGCAATCCCACAAATGTGCTGGGAATTCCTTGTTCGTGCTTCTGGGTATCTGCTGTGGGTCCACAGAGGAGGTTTGCTGCTCCCTTGGGGATCATCCATTCCAGCCCCTGTCTGAGGGGGGAGACACAGCCCCCGGCGTCCAGGAGCCCCAGTCTGAGGGGGGAGTCTCTTCTCTCGGGGAACTGGCTCTCTGACACGGAAGACCGGTGATGCTCTGAGCACTCATGCTCTGCACATACATGATGGGACAGGGGACAAGAGGCAGGAGGGCAAATGCATACTGGACAAGGACCCACTTTGAGGGTCTCCTTGCTCTGGGGGAGAGCCAAGGAATCAGCGTACAAAGTGTACAAAGGAGAAGTGGCTTGGGCCTGAGAAGGTGTCAGGGCAGGACCGGGAGGATGATGTGGGTAATTGGCATAGGGTGGCTGGCATCAGGGCCGGTCTGAGAACAAAGATTGTGAGGTGGATTTTGCACATGCTGAGTCAGAGACAGGGACTAGGGCAAAGGGCAACACTGCAGCCTGTATGGTGAAGAGGGATGAGTGGAACCTAGGCTACTGTCAATCAGGGAAGGCTTCCTGGAGGAGAGAAGGGTTGGGTCTGGGTTTTACTAATAAAGGCTGATGTGGGCATTACTCCACTTGGAGCTATTGTGACTCACCATCCAAGTCCTCCTGTGGTCTCTGACCCCTCCCAGCAGGGACCTGCCCTTGCCCATCTCTGTGTTTATTTCTCTCTCTCTCCCTGGGAGCCCAGGAATCTGATGCAGAATCTCTCTGGGTCAGTCTTCTCTGCCTTTAGACCCTGGTAGGGTCTATCTTGGTGGGTTTCTTCTCAGAGGATGGTCTGGGGATCCATGTCCTGAGCGTATTGTGATAGCAATGAGGAGTTTTCCAAGAACTGTGGGCAATCATCATTGTCCCTATGCCGATGACTGGTGGGGGTGTCATTTACGGGACTTGGTTTTGTTCTCTCCCCCAGCTAGATCTGTGTGCCACAGGAGGGGCGGTGCCTTTGTTTCTGACCAGTCAAGCTCTGTAGCTCGGTGTTGCCCCCAGTGCTCCCTGGGCCTGGCCTCCCACTGGCACCCCTTGCACATTTGCCAATCTACCAGTGCTGACGCTCAGGACTCAGCTGGGCCCCAGCTGCCTCCCTCTGGACCTTCCTGCATGCTCCCTGGGGTCTGCACTGCCCTTCGGAGGTGCATGTCCTGCTGCACCTGTGGATTGCGCCCCGTATATAGGAATCCGATTCCCGAGTCTGTGCTGCCTCCTGTGGGCCTCTTAGTCACGACCAGAGGCATGGATGGGCAGGTAAGGCAGGCTACTTACTTCCGCCAGGCCCAGGGGAAGATTCTTCCTGCTTTTCTTACCTGACTGCTGGGTTCTACAGACCTTTGAGTGCTAAGGGGACGGTTCAGCCTAGATCTCCTGCCCTTTCCCGGGGTGGGGGCAGGGGTTTCTACACCGACTCTGCCGCTGTGTCTTCATTTCCTCAGCCTTGGGCACAGGCTTGGTTGGGCTATTGGGACACATACCCAGGACTAAACTCTTTCCTGTAAGTAGGAACAGGTTCCTCTTCCCCTGGGTTGCGCTGTGTCCGTTGGTCTGATTACAGGCTCTGCCTTTTCTCCTGATGTGTTTACCCAATTCTTGACACCTTCTTCTGCTAGGTCACTCAGCCTGGCTCCTGCTCTCCCTGAAGCCCCAGGCTGTTGGTCCATGGGGAGCGTCTCTGGGGCAACTTTCAGGGTCTCCCTGATCAGCAAGTTCCACTGATAAGCACATGATGCTGGGAGGAGCTCATGGCTTATGTCTACCTTGGGTCTTTCCCACTGGACCTGGGGCCTGGTTTTCTTAATTTCTGGATAAAGAAAGTTGCCTCCACTGGGACTGTTCTCAGGGTACTGACTTCAAGGGAGGCATCTCTCTCTCTCTCTCTTTTTAAAAGATTTTATTTATTTATTTGTCAGAGAGAGAGAGAACAATCAGGGGGAGCTGCAGGCAGAAGGAGAAGCAGGCTCCCCGCTGAGCAAGGAGCCTGATGTGGGACTCCACCCCAGGACCCTGGGATCATGACCTGAGCCAAAGGCAGACGCTTAACCGACTAAGTGACTCAGGCGTCCCAAGGGAGGCATCTCTTGAAGGGTCAGGGGTCTGGGATGACATCATCTGCATCAACCTCATCCTCACCCCCATTGAGACAGGTCAGCATGAGCCCCATCCCAGGCTCATGAACTAATCCTAAGGATAGTCTCAGAAAAGCCACTTTGCTGTGTCTCTCTGTGGGCCTCAGTTCCTCATCTGTAAAATGGGGATGATAATTGTACCTACCTCATAGGCTGCAGTGAGTATTAAGTAAGATTGACGTAGGTCCAGCACTTGCACCAGTTCCTGGCACATGGCGGAAGCCCAGTCAATGTTATTTTGTTATTACTTGTTCCTATTACTGATTGTTGTTGCTGTTACTGTGTCTACCAGGCACTGTGCCGGGTCCCGGGGAGGCAGAGATGGAAGGTCCAGTCTGGGTGCTCGAGGGCTCAGTCCGGCTGGACGGGCAGGCACGGGCAGGCCAGTTGTCAGGGTGCACGCTCACCCAGCGCTCACTCGCTCACTCACTCTGCACTGCCCTAAGTACTTCACGTAGTCCTTGTGTAAACTTTTTATTAAAGTATAATGCATATTAAGAAAAGGTCACAAATCATAAATATTTTTCATCTATTATTAATCCTTACCATAACATACAAGGTAGATTCTATTTATCTTTTTGGGTGGAAGCACTCAAAAAGTTTTAAATTTTTAATTGTGGCAAAATACATATAACATAAAATTTACTAAGTGTTCAGTTGTGTTAAGTACATTCACATTGTTGTGCAACTAATCTCCAGAACTCTTTTCATCTTGTAACTGAAACCCTAACCCAATAAACACTAACTCTCCATTATCCCTCCCCCAGACCCTGACACCCACCATTCTCCTTTCTGTCTCTACGAATTTGACTACCTTAGGGACCCCATGTAAATAGAATCAAATAATATTTGTCTTTTTGTGACTGGGCTATTTCATATAACATGATGTCCTCAAGGTTCATCTGTGTTGTAGCAGGTGTCAGAGTTTCCTTCCTTTTTATTTAAAAAAATTTTTTTAAAAGATTTTATTTATTTATTTGACAGAGAGAGAGAGAGATAGCGAGAGCAGGAACACAAGCTGGGGGAGTGGGAGAGGGAGAAGCTGGCTTCCCACCAAGCAGGGAGCCCAATGTGGGGCTCGATTCCAGGACCCTGGGACCATTACCCGAGCTGAAGGCAGACGCTTAATGACTGAGCCACCCAGGCACCCCTCTTTCCATTTTAAAGGCTGATAATATTCCATTATGTGAATATACCCCCTTTTATTTATTCATTCATACTTGGACGGACACTTGGGTTGTTTTTACATTTCAGCTACTATGAATAATGCTGCTGTGAACATGGATGTACAAATATCTATTTGAGACCCTGCTTTCAATTATTTTGGATATAGACCCAGAAGTGGAATTACTGGATCATATAGTAATTCAGTTACTGACTGTTTGAGGAGTCACCACACTGTTTTCCACAGCAGCTGCACCATTTTGCATTCCCACCAACAGTGTACAAGGGTCCCAATTTCTGCACATCCCCACCAACACTTGTTATTCTGTTTTTGTTGATAGTAGCCAATCTCCTGAGTCTGAGGTGATATCTCATTGTGGTTTTGATTTGACTTCCTAAATGATTAGTGATGTGGAGCATCTTTTCATGTGCTTATTTGTGTATCCTCTTTGGAGAAATGTCTGAGTCCTTTGCCCATTTTTCAATTGGGGTAATTTTGTGGTTGAGTTATAGGAGTTCTTTATATATTCTGGATACTAACCCCTTATCAGATGTCTGATTTGCAAATATCTTCTCCCATTCTGTGGGTTGCAGGTAGACTGTTTTAATCTCTTTTTGATAATTGAGGTAACTAAGGCACAGAGAGGGTAACTGGCCCAAAGGCACACAGCTATAAATTTAATGATATAATGAAGCCCAAAGGGCTATGGAAACATGCAGGAGAGGGAAGCTAATCCCATCTGCTTCCCCCAGGAGGCGATGATGGCCTATGTCCTGGAGAGGCAGAGGGTAAATACCCGTTGAATGCAGGAAGGAAGTAGAGAGGAGAGTTTTCTCAGCAGAGTCATGTTCTTGTCAGGTCATGTTCTGGCTCATGACGCTCTGGGCCCTGACACTTGTGCACTGGGAAACTCTGGGTGAACTGCTTCACCTTCCTGGGCGTCAGCTTCCCTGTCTGCAGACTGGGTGGGTTCTGTGCACTGCCTTCCTGATAGGCATGTTCTGAGGCTCTCTGTGCTTTGTTACGAGAGATGCACCACAAATCTTGAGCACTGGAAGCCAGTTAATCTGAGTGGCATCTTGTTGGAGGAGGGGGTACTTGTTTCTCCTGAAATCCTGGGGGAATTGGCCACCTCCTCTTCTTCCCTTGGGCACAGAGCACTTCTGACTTCTCCAAAGGACCCCTTCTCCCCCAGCTGACCCCCACAGAGCTGGGTTCCTCTCCAGCCCAGGCTTCTGGGGTCAGAAGCATACGATCACCCCAGGGACGGCTTAAGGGTCCCTGCCATGTTTATGCAGCAACTCAGTGCCTCCTGCATGCACGGGGACCCCAAGCCAGCCTCCGTGTCCCAGGGCACAGTGCACCCCTAGCTTCCAGAGCAAGAGAGCTGGGAAGGGGTGTGGGCGGAGAGGGCCTGATACAGCAGCACACGTCCCACAGAGTCCAACCACGCACAAACAACAGCAATCGTAGAAATAGTCCTGCTTTCTCTACTAAAATCCAGCAGCTAAGACAAGTCTTCTTAGCCTTTGAGGGGTCTTTGGACCCTTCCAAGAATCTGATGAAAGCCATGCAGAAATGGGCTTCTTTACACAAACACTCAAAATGATGCTTTCAACTCCAGCTCCACTTCAGAGATGCACAGACAGGCTTCAGTTCATGGGATTAGCAGCAGCAACAGTGAGGAGGACTCAAGAGCGGGCATCCTGGTTAGCCAAGCCAGATGATGCCAGTGACTCACCAAAGCAGTCTTCATGGTGGCCACCTCCTGGTTTCTCCTGCTGGGCAGGAAACCTACTGCCCGGCAAATGCCTTCCTCCTTCCACTTTTCCTACGCCCCCAAGCTCCCATCAAAAATTTTCATTCTGTGCAGGGATTGCCCCATTCACCTGGTTGGGAAACCAGAAGCTGTGGCAACTCCGGAAGGGAGGAGCTATCTCTGCATGGCCCATGGCCCTGGCAGCTGGCCAAAACCTGGCTTGCTATAAAAGGGAGCCGACACTGAGCCCTGCATGTCTTCTGTCAACTCTGTTTCAGGGAGACCTGGTAAGTAAGACTGCCTCAGCCTGTCCCATGCTTTGGGGATGGGCTCCCACTGGGAGGGCCGGAGGTGGAGCAGAGAGGGGAGAGAAAGCTCAGGGAGGTCTGGAGCAAAATCCAGAGCTCCTGGAGGAAGTCAGCGAGGGCACAGTTGGCTGAGGGCACAGGGAGAGTTGGCAGGCCCTGTGTGTGTGTGGACCCTCTCCCTCCCACACCCCTTCCCATCATAGCCACAGCCACGCACTGGGTTTAGTTCTTTGAATGGTGCAGGCCAGGACAAAGCCGTTATTTTGGGTAATGAGCATCCTTTCAGTCTTCACTCTGCTGGGGGCAGAGGCACCATCCTTATGCTGGGATTCCCATGTGCTCTATGTTCCAGGTGGGGCAGATCCTTGGGCACCATGCTGACGGAACTGGAGAGTGCCATGAACTCCCTCATTGACGTTTACCACAAGTACTCCCTGGAGAAGGGGAATTACCATGCCCTCTATAGGGATGACTTGAAGAAATTGTTAGAGACAGAGTGTCCTCAGTACATGAAGGTGAGGAGGGGCTGGGTGCGGTTGGCATTCTCTGCTTGGCTGATGAAGCCCTGGGTCCCTGGTCTCCCACGTTACCCTGTGTAGACAGCCATGCCTTGGCTCTTGCCGAGGTCTTTTACACTCTGGCTTCTTTCTCCTTCATCTTAACAGAAAAAGGATGCCGATACCTGGTTCAAAGAGTTGGATATCAATAGTGATGGTGCAATTAACTTCGAGGAGTTCCTCATACTCGTGATAAAGGCTGGCGTGGACGCCCACAAAGAAATCCACAAAGAGTAGCAGAGCCCTGGGCCCTGGGGCTGTCCCTGCAGAATAATAAAGTAGTTGATACCTCAGGCCTCTCTTGCTGTCTTGCCTTTATCTTGTGGAATGATGTTCCCAGGGGGTGGAGGGAGGGCTGGAAAACCCAAAGAAATGAAAACAAACCTCCATTGTCCTCGCTTTCTACTCACAACCCTTCAGTGCTTAACACTCATCGGGTTTCCTCCCCACCTTCTCCTCAAACTAGTCGTCTTTTCCAGTCCCATCATCCGGAGGCATTTGTTCTGGGACTCCAGGGTTCTAAAAAGTCCATGAGGCTGATGATTTTCCTACTTGTTACCAAATGAGTGATACGGGAGCAGGGTGATGTAGGGAAAACTCATGTTGCTTTCTTTCTTTCTTTCTTTCTTCTTCTTTTTTTTTAAATTTTATTTATTTATTTTAGAGAGAGAGAGAGCACGCAGGGGGGATGAGCAGAGGGACAGGAAGAAAGACTTATGCAGACTCCAAGTGCTGAGTGTGGAGCCTGACGTGGGGCTTGATCTCATGACCTTGAGATCATGATCTGAATCAAAACCAAGAGTTGGACGCTTAACTGACTGAGCCACCCAGGTGCCCCTCACATTGGTTTCTAAATTAAATTTTAGTTTAGAGCAAAATGTCTTAGATGTGACTTTTAGGAACTTAGGGAGATAACCAAGTAGACGTGTGTGTGAGGGAGGGAGATGGAATCTGTATGTGGTGCGGCTGTAGGTGGGTAACCAGAGTCCTACATTAAGTAACACTAACAGCCCCCCTGATCCCACAGTTGTAATTTCTCCTCAGAGATTTCGGAAGCTTTCCTTCTCGCTCTGCTTTCAACCTCCCAATGTGATGAAATAATAAAGGAATAGGCAAATAGGCCAATGTATTCCTAAAACTCAAGTCATGGAATAGGGCACTCAAATGCTACCCTGGGTGGTGAACCCTCTGTTTGTCAGTGAATATCTACAATAACCTCCTGATTGTCACTCTGGATTTTCCAAGGGTCTGGTAAAATGGGAAGGCCAGCAATGAATGGGCGCTTCTCACCAGAGTCCAACCCCAAGCTGAGCTTCCAGGCTGTGCCTTGGGAAATTTTCTGTTGTGCCCACTCAGGTGATGGGGCAGTGGTGCTAGTGATGGAGATGGGGGTAGGGAGCTGTCAGCAGAATCTGTAAACCAGAGTTCTTGGACTATTGTGCATCTCTGAAGTGGAGCTGGAGTTGAAAGCATCATTTTGAGTGTTTGTGTAAAGAAGCCCATTTCTGCATGGCTTTCATCAGATTCTTGGAAGGGTCCAAAGACCCCTCAAAGGCTAAGAAGACTTGTCTTAGCTGCTGGATTTTAGTAGAGAAAGCAGGACTATTTCTACGATTGCTGTTGTTTGTGCGTGGTTGGACTCTGTGGGACGTGTGCTGCTGTATCAGGCCCTCTCCGCCCACACCCCTTCCCAGCTCTCTTGCTCTGGAAGCTAGGGGTGCACTGTGCCCTGGGACACGGAGGCTGGCTTGGGGTCCCCGTGCATGCAGGAGGCACTGAGTTGCTGCATAAACATGGCAGGGACCCTTAAGCCGTCCCTGGGGTGATTGTATGCTTCTGACCCCAGAAGCCTGGGCTGGAGAGGAACCCAGCTCTGTGGGGGTCAGCTGGGGGAGAAGGGGTCCTTTGGAGAAGTCAGAAGTGCTCTGTGCCCAAGGGAAGAAGAGGAGGTGGCCAATTCCCGCAGGATTTGGATGCTTAACTGAGAGAAACAAGTACCCCCTCCTCCAACAAGATGCCACTCAGATTAACTGGCTACCAGTGCTCAAGATTACTTACTGCAGATCATTGGGCTTTTGGTTTGTAGTAGACTTTAATCATATAACAGTGCAAACAAGTAGGAAAAGGTAACAGCTTAAACCCTTATCCATCAACCAAAGTTTTAGTTACTAGTCAGTTTTATTATCAGCTAACATATTGGTGAAAATGTTTGGCAGCCAGCAGAGAATTAAGATTGGGGCCTAAGGAACACTGTGTACTGTTGGTGGGAATGCAAATTGGTGCAGCCTCTGTGGAAAACAGTATGGAGGTTCCTCTAAAATTAAAAATAATACCTTATGATCCAGTAATTCCACTACTGAGTAGTTATCCAAAGACAACTAAAATGCTAATTCAGAAAGATATATGCACCCCTATGTTTACTACAGCATTATTTATAATAGCCAAGATATGGGAGCAGCCCAAGTGTCCATTGATAGATGAATGGATAAAGAAGATGTGGTATATATATACAATGGAGTATTACTCAGCCATAAAAAGCAACGAGATCTTGCCATTTGCAACAACATGGATGGACCTAGTGGGTATTATGCTAAGTGAAATAAGTCAGACACAGACAAATACCATCTGATTTCACTTACATGTAGAGTCTAAAAAACAAAACAAATGAACAAACAAACAAAAAGCAGAAACAGACCCATAAATACAAAGGACAAAATGACTGTTGCCAGAGAGGAATGGGGCTGGGTGGATGGGCAGAATGCGTAAAGGGGGGTGGGAGATACAGGCTTCTAGTTACGGAATAAATAAGTCATCAGAATAAAAGGCACAGCATAGGGAATATAGTCAATGGTACTGTAATAGCATCATATGGTGACAAATGGTAGCCTCACTTCTTTTTTTTAAAAGATTTTATTTATTTATTTTTTAAAGATTTTATTTATTTATTTGAGAGAGAGAATGAGACAGAGAGAGCATGAGAAGGGGGAGGGTCAGAGGGAGAAGCAGACTCCCCGCTGAGCAGGGAGCCCAATGCGAGGCTCAATCCCGGAACTCCAGGATCGTGACCTGAGCCAAAGGCAGACGCTTCACCGACTGAGCCACCCAGGTGCCCCAAGGTAGCTACACTCCTGAGCACAACATAACATATAGAGATGTCAGATCTCTATGTTGTACATGTGAAACTAATGTAACATTGTGTGTCAGCTATACTTCAATAAAAATTTAATTAATTAAAAATTTTAAAAGATTGGGACCTAGAATGGGATGGGGAAATCTATCCTCAAACATGGAGATGGGCTTCTGCTGGGCAAGTGGAAAGCTCAGGGTCAAGGTTCCCTCCTCCTCAGTTTTCCTGAGGATAGCTTTATCCATCCCCTAGAGCAAGTGCTTCTATCTTGTTGGGAGTGTGAACACACTCTCTCATTGCAGAAAGGGAGATGATGCTGGTTCTGAGGGGTACTTCAAAGGTGAGCTCTTGGCCCACATGTGGCCCAGGCTAAAGAAGATGGGAAGGGTTTACAGGTTCATCAAGCTGTACCCCAGGCCTCACTCAGCATTTAGGAAATGTAATGGGAGAGTGCTCAAAAGGGGAGAGCAATCCAGTCTGTCTCTCGGTTATCCACAGTGATGGGGTGGTGGTGGTGTGCACGTGAGTGTCTGAGTCAGGGTGGAGGCAACACATCCCAGTGCCTTTGATTCTCCTTGAAAATGCACTTTTGGACTTGCGGTTAATGGGTTCTTTGGGCAGAGATTTAACATTATTAATTGTTTGCCTTTAGTTGAAAACCCAATGAATCTGCTTTCTCTGAGCCAGCTTGGAGAGACCATGGAGAAGCTGGCCCAGGGAGTTTCACCATAAGCGATGGGCCACTGGTTGTGAAGAATCACGTTGACACGGGACTGTCAACGGTTGATACTCAAATTCATGGCTGGGCAGGGGAGGTGGCTCAGCTGGCGCTGGCATCCTGGAGAAAGAGGTGGAGATGAGGGAGGTAGTCCTTGGAGGCTTGTAACTTACAGACTATGCCCATTATGGGAACCACTGGGCAGAGTCAGACAGGGTTTGTAGCCCAGAGCAAGGTGATTTGGTTTCCTGCTTCCCCAGCTACAAAAGAAGAACAAGGCAGTGGGAAGTTGAGAAATAAGTTGTTTAGCAGGAAACCTCATGCAATGTTTGAGTCCACCCAGGAGACCTTGGCTCACCAGTTGAGGCAGGTCCGGCTGCTGAGATTTCCGGGGCTGTAAGGATGACCTGTCTGAATCTGCTTCTCCACCCAGGTTCTCCATCCAAGTCTCCTGACTTTAGCCAAGTTCCTCATGTTTGTGACAAAAGTCCTAAAGTGAATGGAGAGGATCTGGAATTGGGCAGTTTGTATCTAGCATCTGAACAAAAGAGCTTATTCCAATGGAAGAGACTTCCCCATGCATCTCTCCACTTGGGAGCCACAACCACTCGGGTTGGGTCCAGATACCAGCCTATTCTCTGGCCCCCTGACCTGGAGAATGCAGCCTAAATTCAAACTGGCTGAAGAGGGCAGGGAAAGATACCAACACTTACTGGGTTGCTGCTGGGTGTCAGTATGAAAGGAAAAAAATCATCTCGAACTCAGAAAAAGAAAAAATGGTGGTTGCCTACATCTTTGATCTCATGCTAGAGTCTGTCTGAATAGAAGCAAGTCCTTGTGACTAATTATTCTTCCATCAGCTGACACTTTTGGGAAATGTAACATGGTTGACACAGTGTATTTGATTGACTAGTCAGAATGGATACAACTTGGGGCGCCTGGGTAGCTCAGTCGTTAAGCGTCTGCCTTCGGCTCAGGTCATGATCTCAGGGTCCTGAGATTGAGCCCCGCATCGGGCTCCCTGCTCCGTGGGAGGCCTGCTTCTCCCTCTCCACTCCCCCTGCTTGTGTTCCCTCTCTCGCTGTGTCTCTTTCTGTCAAATAAATAAAAATCTTTAAAAAAAAAAAAAAGAATGGATACAGCTTGATGTGACGATAGGATTTCATAGCCTCGTAGAGATGTGAAACCTCTAACTGTCATGGTGTTTTCACCCTGTTGGAAGTTGAGTCTTACATCTCACTTAAGAGTTTGACTTAGGCATTCCTTTCCTGACTGTATATATCCTTGAATACTCTTCAAATCAGCTTTCAAAAATCTTTGCTGATTCTCTCATTAATGAAATTAAAACAAGAATTTTAACATGTGCCCACTATATTTGTTGATAATTTTGCTTTTTAGCACTAGACTTTATGATAGTTTATCTTATTCATTTCTCATTACAACCTTATGAGAGAGGTAATTACTATTTCCATTTTACATATGAGGAGATTCAGAGAAGTTAAAAACCTTGACAGAATTTATTAATCTGGCAAGTGGCAGAGCTAGGGTTAGATCCCTGGCTGTCTCCAGAAGGGAAACCCTGGTTAAGACCCCAAAATGCTCTCTTCTAATGGGTTTCTATCCTGAGTGTGCACAGGGCAGCCCTTCCTCTGTGATTTCTGGCGTTTTTGTCCTCATCTGCTGCAGGGTCTCTGCCATCCAGGGTGAGGAGCAAGGCACAGCAGGTGCTAGAACGAGCTTCTCACTTGGGCCCCTCTCCTCTGTCCAGGACATCACCAGGCATGCCTCAGAGCCTGAAGTACTGTGGGTGTTTTTTTTTTCCTGGTGTGAGCAATCCTGCAGACATCAGTAGAACAAGAGGATTAGCATCTTGACTTCCCTAAGCTCTTAGGGGCTGTCCCAGTGACAATTCTCCCTTCTTCCTGAGGTGGGGAGCCTTCCTTCCAGTCTTAAGAGCTGTGGAAATTCCCATGTGAATAATTCTCTGATTTGCAAAATTGAGGTCTGAACTGGCTGTTCAGGTTAGGGCGTAGACCTTCAGTAACTCTTTCCAATGATCTGTAGCCATCCTTCTTTCAGTGGCCAGGAACCTTCTCCTCTTCCTCATGAACAGGCCTAGTTTACAGCTGAAAGCATGGAGCTACCCTGTAGCCAAAGCCCATATGGAGGCTCCTCATCAACCTAGCCCCAGGAAAGCCTCCATCCAGTTCAGCTTCCTCAGCATCGTGTTTTGCTAGAGCAAAATAACTGACCAAAATAGTAGGCTCTGGGTTCCTTTTCTACTTTGGTCCTGGAACCCTCCATGATAAAGTGTATCTATTAAGACCAAATCATTAATATCATACTTAATGGAAAAACATTAGACATTTCTCTTTAAAGACAGGCAGAAGACAGGATCCCCCTGGTACCACTTCTACTGAGTAATTGTACCGGAGGCCCTAGCCAGTGTTATAAGACAAGAAAACATAAATGAGAAGTCATGTGCACTCTGGAGGCACTGGCTACATGAAGTAAATGAAACCCTTGCAGAGCACTCCCATTTCTGCATTTCATTGCCTCCTCCATTTCTCTTTCTGAATAACTGCTACTCTGCAGAATCTTTAGGTGTGTGCCCCAGCCAAGTTGGACTTAGTTCTTCCCTGAGACTATCAGCATCACTACTGGAAACACACTCACTGGCTGGTATGTTTTAGTTTTCTCTGCAGGTTCCATAGCCTTTTCCCCAGCCTGCATCTGGAACTCCCAGGCTAGACGCAGGATAGATGGTGCTATACTCTAGTACTCTGGAGACATTGCTACTCTTGAGTCGCCTCCTCTAGGAAAAGGTTCAGAAATTTAGAAATTCAATCTGAGATTGGGACCTCAAAGTTAATTTCTGATGCACTTCCCTTTTCCGCTATCTGCCCTGGGTTGCACAGAGAATTAACTTTTGAATAAATTCAAAAAACACTTTGCTTGCCTCCTTCTTTTTCCTTGAGTATTTTGCCAACCATTCTGTGCTGTCCAAGGGCTTGATTCAAAAAGAAAGAAAGAAAGAAAGAAAGAAAGAAAGAAAGAAAGAAAGAAAGAAAGAAAGAAAGAAAGAAAAGAAAAGGGTGGGGGACCCCCAGGAACCCTACAGGGGAACCTGAGTGAGGAGCAGATTTCCTGCCATCATCTGCAGGGCAGTAATTACTTGTACTGACACAAAACCCCCAACATCTGCTCTGTCTGGGCTCCCGCTCAGTCTGGTGGAGTCTCTGATGGGCCTGGCTGGCCCAGAGGATGGACAGCTCCTGGTACAGGCTCTGAGCCAGTGGTACGGGATTCACACACAGTGCAAGTCTTCACCCACATCGTCTCATCCACAGGGTCATGGACTTCCCCAGTTCTGGGGCTCCTGCAGGCTGGGAAGGGACGGCGCTTGATCCCTGCTGAGGGATCCTTCTTTTTTCTTCTCCTTGTTCTCTGCAGTAGGATGCAACCTGGGGGAAGGGAGAACTCTACTGACTTCCTTTTGGATGGCCATGGGAGACGTGTCTGGCCGCCTCTCCCTTGACCTGAGTTTTTATCACCTTCCCCTAGTATTTCTGCAGCTGTGGGCAGGAGGAAGCCCTCGTATTAACTAAGTTGAATCCTTGTGGGAGGGGGAGTTCCACACTCCCATCTCCTATGCACATGAGCCTTAGTCTCTGGAATGCTAAGGGCAGATTCACAGAATGGGCTCAGGGCACCAGAAAATGGCCACGTTCTCCACAGGGAAAGTGAAAGGGTGGTCATTTTATTTTTTCAAGGCCCTTAGAGGTTGTCTCATAAATAGTGCCTTCTCAGACCTTCAGAGCTTTAGAAGTTCTTACTGGATTGATGTTCCGAGTGGACCTCAAGCCCCAGCTTGGTGTCCTGGCCTGTACAGGGCCCTTAGCTGCTTTCTCAAGTGAACTGTGTCCCTCTGTCTTTTCCTTCTTGCAATGGACCAAAGCCTTCTCCTGCCCTTCTGGAATTAGCCCTCAGTGCTGTGAAGGGTTGGGAAGGGTTGGCTCCCCCATGACTGGGCCTGGTCCAGTCTCCCTTGTGCTCCATCGGGCTTTCTGCACATGAAGCCCTTGAAGATCCTGCAGGGTGTCTCATGACCTCCTTCATTTCTCTGTTTCTCTGATGTCTGCCAGTCTTAGAAATTTCAGCCTAGTTGCCAATTCTGTATGGACAGCCTGATACTGGGGCAGTAATGTTAAGAACAACACTGTTTGGGCACCTCACCGGCCCCACCCCTTGTCCCGGGGGTTTGCTCAGAGTCACAGGGTGTCTTCATTCCTGGCACCCCCACCCACCACACCCAGGCACTGTGGGCCAGCCCCTCCTCCAGGAAGAGATTTCGCATCTTAAAAAATTCGGTCTAAGGTGCCGGCGGTAAAAAGTCACTCTTGAAGCATTTCTGATCACTCTGCTACTTCCTCTGGGCCCTCAGAGAATGAACTTATGGAGCAAACGAGACTTCTTTAGTTTCCTTCTCTGCTCTCTGGAATGTTTTGCCAGCCACCAGGCGCTTGTCCGGGAGACTAAAAGCATCCTGTGGCGTCACGGGTGTTTGTGTTTTATTTTGGTTTATAATGAACTTAGGTGCTTCATGTAGTCTTTCGTATGTTTCAAAATGATATGCAATGTAGTAGCGAAGGGAGGGAAAGAAAACCAAATAAAAGCAAGCCTCCCGCAGTCCTTGTGGGGAGCTGGTGCTATCGTTGTTCAATGGGTGTCAAGTTACAGTTACCGAAGATGGAGAAGCTCTAGGTATCTGCTGGCCTGTAGTTAACAACATGGTATTGTGTCCTCGAACATTTCTTAAGAGGGTAGATCTAATGGTAAGTGTTCTTACCTCAGAAACAAAAAATAAGACAAAGGAACACAAGAAAACTTGCAGGTGATGGATGTGTCTATCACCTTGACTATGGTCACGGTGTCATGGGTGTGTGCACATGTTCGAACTCATCAAATTCTACACGTTAAATACGTGCAGTTTTGGGATATCAATTATACTTCAGTAAAGGTGTAGAATAATAGAGTTAATTTCACCTGAAAAAGAAAAAAGAAAGGCAGCATGGACCTTGGACAGACGCCCCCACCTGATTTCCTACCAGGACCACAGCTTTGTCCCAACGTCAGCCATTTAATTCTGGAGGAGCAAGTAGCCCGTGATGCTGAGTATACTGGATGGGTTTCCAAAATACAGCTGTGACATCATTCAACCCTTCAGGATAAAAATACCATCACATGTATTCTTTTCCCCTTCAGTTGTCTAGTTTCTCCTCTTGTGGCTTCCCCTACCCTTGAAATGTCCAAACACCCCAGGGGCACCCTTGCTCCATTGTTGGGACCCGTTCTGCTTCTACATGCCAAGGGGGCAAGGAGCTGGGGTCTCACTCAGTTGTTCCCCTAGAGCAGTGCTTCTCGTGGCTCTAAGGTGTGGCTGCTGAAGCCCGGCCATGCAATTTTAGGGTTGAACTTAGCCCACTGCTGCAGGGGCGTACTGCATGGGTAGCCTGGGTCCAGGTCCAGGCCTCAGTGGTGCCCTTGTGGGGCCCTGGGGCTCTGTTCCTTTCAGTTCATGTTGTCATGGTAAATGGGCTAACACGAAGCATCCAGGGGAGTCTGTATTTTGGTGGCCTTGTTAACCTCTCTTCCTCCTTTGGTGCTTTGCTTGTGGTCATCCTTGTCTAATCTGAAACCCCTTTCAAACTGCCAATTTCGGGGATTATGATGGGAAAATGGGGAAAGGTATAGAGGAATTGGTGTCTCACTTCCTGAAAACCCTGGGATCCTTTTTGAAAATTGACCCAGTGATTAGCTTTGCATCTCAGAACCACTTAGGGAGAGGTCTCCCTCCCCTTAGCCTCCTTCCCCCGTAGACTTAAAAAATCTTCTGTAAGTTGACACTCTGCTTGCCAAAACTAGGATAAAGATGGAAACTTATTTGTTCAAACAAACAAAAACACTAATTTGAAAAGATACATGCACCCCTGTATTTATTGCAAATAGTATTATTTACAATAGACAAGACATGGGAGCAGCATACGTTTCCAGTGACAGGTGAATGGATCAGTAAGATGTGGTATATATTTACAATGAATATTATTCAGCCATGGAAAAGAATGAAATTTTGCCATTTGTGACAACAAGGATGGGCCTAGAGGGTCTTATGCTAAAGGCAATAAGTCAGTCTGAGAAGGATAAATACCATAAGATTTCACTTGTATGTGGAATCTAAAAAACAAAACAAATGAACAAACAAACAAAAATAGAAACAGTCTCATAAATACAGAGAACAAAGTGGTGTTACCAGAGGGGAGGGGGTGGGGGGATGGGTGAACTAGGTGTCGGGAAATATGAGGTACAGACTTCCAGTTATAGAATAAGTGAGTCATGGGAATGAAAAGTACAGCATAGGGAATAGAGTCAATAATATTGTAGTATGCTGTATGGTCATAGGTGGTAACCACTCTTACTGTGGTGAACACTGAGTAACGTAGAGAATTGCAGGATCACTGTGTTGTATGCCTGAAACGAATGTGTTGTATGACAACTACAATTCAATTAAAATTTAAAATTTGCCAAACTCCCACCCCTGACGTCCAGTAGACAACTGTGCAAAAGATAGGAGACAAATCCCTGAAGTAGAAATGTAAGGAAAAATGTTATCATATAATAAAAATAATTTCAAATTAAAAACGAAGAACGAGCAACAGCTCTGCCTCCCTGGTGCTCTTGTCCCGGTCCTACCAGGGAGCCTGCTCTCTCTCTGACGCCCCCCAGGGCGAGCTCGGGGAGGGCTGGGCTGCTTCCCCTGGGCCTGCCCAGCCAGCGGCTAGCGGGGACAAAGGCAAGGGAAGTGTTCGTCACGTTCCCTTTGTTGCTCACCATCGCTCAGAGGCTCGAGACCGTGCAAGGCTCTCTCCCCATCTCCAGGGATGGACCCCTTTAGACCCAGAGTCTCCCACCCTTTGAAGCAGTGGCACTCCCCCTTACCCCCTTCTCTCCCTGCCTGTGCGGGGGTTCATTTCCCTCTCAGAGATGGTAGCTGGACAGAAAGTGCCTCACGAGGGCCCTCACGAGGGCAGGACACTCCTCATTACTGTCCACTCAGAGCCAAGGTCTGGGCTGACTCGGGCTCTAACCCAGCTTGGTGGCTGCCATCCTGCCCCTTCCGGTTACCCTGCTCCGGCTTGAGCCCTGGGTGTGCCTCTTCCCACTTCTTGGGTGTGACTAGAAGAATCATTTAGGTTGTCATGAGTACTTCCTTGGATAACTTTATTTTATTTTTCTTTTAGCCCTCGCAGAAATTATAAAAAGGTGTTTTACATGGGGAAACTGGACTCTTTTTGGTGATGCTCCTGAAACTAATATGGGTAATTCTAAATTTTGATATAATTTCAATTTGGTGTTATTTAATTTGATAATTCCAAACTTAGAGAAAAATTGTAAGTATTTTATTTTATTTTTTTTTAAAGATTTTATTTATTTGACTGAGAGATAGAGAGAGCACAAGTAGGCAGAGTGGCAGGCAGAGGCAGAGGGAGAAGCAGACTCCCCACTGAGCAGGGAGCCCAATGTGGGACTCGATCCCAGGACCCTCGGATCATGACCTAAGCCGAAGGCAGATGCTTAACGACTCAGCCACCCAGGCGCCCCTGTGCTCACTTTTTAAAACACAGAGACTTAAGTTTTTTAGAACAGTTTTTGATTTATGGAGAAGTTGAGAAGACACTGTAGACAGCTCCCAAATACCTGCATACAATTTCCCCATGATTAGTATCTTATATTAATATGATACATTTTTTACAACTGATGAACCTTTCTTGATACATCATTATGAACTCAGTGCCCTTTCTCTGTTCCAGGAATACATGTCCACTTTGATGGTTTTTATTATCATTATCGTTTTAGTTGTAATAGACACTCAGCAAACGCCTCTCCCCAGTCCTTCCTTTTCCAGGTAGGTGCCATCCGGATGGCAAAACCTATTCTAGGGTTCCTGTTACTAGGGTTTCCTAGTAAAAGGCCACAGTTTAGCTCAGGGGACAGAGGTAAACCTGAAGGCTAGGTCCTGCCCCAGAGCTGAGGGCCCCTTGGGTGGGGTGGTGGGATTGGGGGTCTGTGTCAGGCTGATCAGGGCTGGCGTGTGCCATGGGAGCAATCTGGGGGGCTCACATTGCAGTCAAAGCCACAGTTTGAAGTTTCTGTTGAGCAACAAACCATTGTCTAGCAATTGCTTCACGATGAATCAGAGATTTCTTCACTTGAGGCTGAAGGTGAAGCCTGGAGCGCATTATAAAAACCTCCCTGGCTCAGTACTCCTCACCAGTACACGCTTCTTGCTACATTTCCACTCTCCTGCACACTGAAGGGTAAGTGTCCTGTCCTTGGCTATGGGAGGTGCACAGGGTAGCGACTGCAGGCTGTTGGAAGCCACAACCTTCTGCTTACCAGAGCACCTCCGGACTGACTGCATTTTGGACTCCAGGAGACCAGCCCTTGCAGTGTTAGGTAGACCCAGTCTCAGGATAGAGGGGTGGTGAAGGTGGAAGGGGCTGGTGACTGTCTGTAGGAGACCTGTGGCCAAAGTGCCATCACCTGGCGAAAGGGAACAGCCTGGCAAGCCACCAAACCCTTCCTGGGTGTGCTTGAGTGAACAGCACCCTCTGAATTATACTCCCTAGGAGATGGGGGGACATGGAACACTCTGGCAATGGGGGCTGATTCTTTTAGGCTTTAAACAGCATTACATGCCCCCCTCCCCCACAGCCTATCTACAAATGACACATTCACCACAGATCAGAACAGAGAGAATGCAAAGCAGATGTGGGGGAAGTCATCCCTTGTGAGGAGAGAGGGGAATGGGGGCGGGTGGGAGAGGAACTGCCCCAGACCTCCCGTGTCTCCTGAAGGTTGAGAAGATGACTAAGCTGGAGGACCATCTGGAGGGGATCATCAATGTCTTCCACCAGTACTCAGTCCGAGTGGGGCATTATGACAAACTTTCCAAGGGTGAGATGAAGCAGCTGATTATAAGGGAACTTCCAAACACCCTCAAGGTAGGTGATGCCCCTAGCATCCAAACTCGCCCACTGAAGGGCTGGGCTGGGGTTGGCCCAAGGATGCTCTCTTGAGCTGTTGGACGGGGGGTCTGCCTCCCTCTCTCCATACCTCACTCTGGCACCTCAGGCTCTGTTCACCTCTCTCTCTGGGATTACTCCCTCACCTGTGGGGATCAATGAGCTACAGAGACCTTCCAGGTCGAGACTTGTGTAGCTCTAGGGTAGCTCACGACAGCTGCTTCCCTCTGTCTTCTGTTTTGTCACGTTGGATTCTCCAACACGGTTTTGGTGAATGAGCCAATGTCCCTGGGCCTCCCTGAGCTGAGCTCTGACGGATGAGAGGGCTGGAGAAAGGGGAGGAAGCATCTGAACTCACTGTCTCTGATGTCCCCTTCTAGAACACCAAAGATCAAGCTACCATTGACAAAACATTCCAAGAACTGGATGCTAATAAAGATGGACAGGTCGACTTTGGAGAATTTGTATCTCTCATAGTCAGTGTGCTTGTGACTGCCCATGAAAATATCCACAAAGAATAGGAAGCTCTGGGGGGCTTTTCTCAAGCAAAGTCCCCAAGAAGACCTCTCCTTGTAATCACTGAAGCCCAGCTCTGCACACTGGAAGTGAGAGTTAATAAATGTGTTCTTGAAAAGTTCTTAATAGTGTGCACTTTCTTTCTTTCCATGTCCACGGTCCCCAAACTGGAGCATACCTCACCCATGCAATTCTGACAGACCTCATGTAGAGCCTTGGGACCCCCCCCTTATCTGTTTGTCCATTTGTTCACCTACTATTAAATGTCCACTGTTTGGCTCCTTTATTCATACATTAAACTAATATTGACTGAACATCTGTGATAGCCAGAGACCAAAAACACAAAACCCTGTCCACCTGGGGCTTGTGTTCTACTGGGGAGGGACAGCAAACAAACAGACAAACAAATAAGAGCACATCCTATGATACAAGGGTAGGCAATGATAAGTGGTATGAAGAAAGCTAAAGAGGGAAGTAACGTTGGGGTGGAAGGGAAAGGAGAGGCACACGGGCTTAGTATGATGCTGGAAGAATGCATTTGAGCAGAAATCCAAGAGAGGAAGGAGAACAGCTTGCAGATATCTGGGCCAAGAGCTCTGGGCAGAGAGAGGCCAAGGCCCTGAGGTGGGCACACACGTGACCTGCTCAAAAAAAACAGCACAAAAGGCAACGTGCAGGAACCGAGGTGGGGAGGGGCAGGTGGTGTGCACCTCTGGGAAGCAGGGAGCAGGGGTTCACAGACCTTGGGGCAGACTTTGGATTTTAAGTGTGCTAAAGACCCACTGGGTGGATTCGAGCAAGGGAGCGAGATGATTTCATTTATGTTTCAAAAGGATCACTCTGGCTGCCTTTGTGGAGAAGAAATTGTAGAGGGCAGACCCCAGAGTGCAAGCAAGGAGAACAGTGAGGAGGGATCAAGCGGTTGGACACAAAGGACGGTCAGAACCACAGGACCGAGAGACTGGACCTGTTCTCTGCAGCATCTTGCCATCAATCTCCTGCACACCACTCTGAGTTCTGGTCTCTTGCCATTCCGGAACATTCTCCGATTTCCTTGTGAACTTTCAGACTTTTTGGATTCTGCACCTGCTGTGCTATTGTCCTCTTTGTCTGAAGTGGCCTCTTGTCCCTTTAAGGCATCTACTCTGTTTTAGGCACCAGATCACTGAGATCCAGATCTCTTGCTTGCCCACCAAGGACCAACCCAATTGTTGCATCTGCCGGGGAGCTCACCCCCTCACATCCCTCACATGTTTTCACCCTCCCATCCACAGTAGATTCATGGAACTCTGGGGCTTGCCTGACCATCAGGATTAGTCTGACAGAGTGCTCTGGGCAAAGGTGTTATTATTCGATAAGGCACACCAAAACCACTCTCATGGGTGTAACACCTTGCCCTTCAGAAAGACATCTCAGGCCAGCTGTTGGCACACTGCAAGCCAAGCCAAGCCAATGTGCATATTGGGACTTTGGAAATCAGGAGAGGATGTAATTCAATGGGATGGCTACCAGGAGCCTAGTGCAAAAATGACTAGGACTCAACATTTTAACTTGGTCAATATAAAAAGTTATCTAGGTCAAAAGAAAGCAAACTAGACTATGCTTCTCTGATTTCTCTGACTAGCTAACACAGTGGTGGGCACACATTAGCTCAACTCTTGCCCTTTCAAAACTCACCTTGGCATTACTCTGCAGGTGCTTACCTTGGTCTTCTCTCTCTCTCTGCCTCCACCCACGCCAAGAAAGCAGGCAGAAGCTGCCTCCCCTGTGCCCCCAGGACACCTGTGGTTATCGCCCACCTCAGCTTTTCTTTGGCCCACGCCATGGTATTGAAAATATCTATTTGGGTGTTTGTTGCCCCCCACTAGGCTGAGGGCTCCTGGAGGGCAGGGACCTAATTCTGTATTCGATATGAAGACTGGGCTCGGTGCCACAGCCTCCTAGCTGCTCCCCACGCTTCTACTCTGGACCCCGACCCTCCTCCACACAGCAGCCTGATGGCCTCCAAACACAAATCATACTCTGTCACTTACCTGATTAAAACCCACCAGAAGTTTTCCAAGCCTTGCTATCTGGCCTCATTTCCATCACTGCTTCCCCAGGGAGGCCCTGCCTGTTGGTTTAGTGGAATTGAGTTAGTGTTTTCTAACTGAGGGCATGAGCTGTTGGTCCAAAAAAGCAATGAGATGCTTGTGGTGGTGGTGGTGGTGGGGAGGATGGGGGCCCCATCACAGAGGGTTTTGGAAGTCTTGTGATGGGGTGGACTCCTCTCTCTCCCGACCTCAGCAATATTTGAAGGCAGTTGTCATGACCCCCCCACCTTGCTTCTTTTTTCCACTCAGTGATCTGGTGCCTAAAACAGAGTAGATGCCTCATCCCCCACTATTAACAGGTGCTTCCAAAGCTGCACATGTTCTGCTTTGGAGGAATCATCCCTGGCTAGATATGACCCTGAGCTACTTCTCAAAGACATTGCCCTTCCTGGAAGCACCCCAGCTCCTTGCTGCACTGCACCTCACCACCGAGACCAGGAGGGCAGAAAGCAGCATGAGAGGAGAAGACTCAGAGAGAGAATGTAGACTGATGGAGGGAGGAGTGTGCAGCCTGGAGTAGGGGTGGGGGGAGGTGGGAGGAGGAGAGGAGGGGCGGACTGGAACTGGGACCCATGCTGCTCCCTTAGGCCTTGGTAACAGTCCCTTGTCTCTCTGATCTGCACATGACAATTCTGGGTACATGGGCAAAAATGGGAAAACATGGGGGTGCTCACAGGAAGAGGCCAGCTGGTCCTCCCAGGTGCTCATGTTCCCTGTGTCTTGTGTGTGTGAGGGGATCTTTGAGACAGGGTTTGGGGCCCAATCAGGCCATGGAGCCTACTGGGGTCCTGGGGTAGAGGGACTGTCCCAGGCCCAAGCCCCAAGAGGGAACAGGACTTGAGCAACCATCTCTTTCAGCTCTGCTGTCACTTTGGTAATTGGAATGTCAAAATCCATGACACAGGGCTTTCTACAGCAACTTTGGGGAGGGCATGGGCTGGCGTGGAGGTTGGATTCTGGAGTTTTCCTCAGAGCAGGGTTTGTGTCAGGGTTATGTAAAATTGCCTCACCAGGCTGGTGAAAGCTGAGTCCTTTCTTCCCGTCGAGGTCTTGGGAAACAGTGCAGAATCATCCTCTTTATCCTGTAGGGTGTGGGAGGCAGGGTGGGCTGGCTGAGATAGGCCCTGCATATGTGGAGATCCTGGCTGGACTTGTCTTCTCTGAGAAGTGCCATCTTGGGCTCTCTTAGCTCCCACCAGACTATCCGGCAGCCTCCTCACTGGCCCGGGCCTGCCGACTCATTCTCACCCCAAATCCATCCCATAAACCACAGATAGAGAGACTAATTCACATCCCCCCCTAAAACCCCCACTGCTCCTGCCCTCCGTTCTCCTGTGGAGAGTTCAAGCTCCAGGCCTAGACGCTGGCCTGCTCACCTCTGCCTCTCCCACCCCCAGGCTCCTTGTTCCTGATCAGACCCCACATCTGCCCACTTCCAGGCCTCATTCTGAGCTCCTGCATGTTTATCCAAGGATGCCTGCGGTCGTGACATGGTCTAATATTTGCCCTTCCAGTCTCTGCATCTTTTTGAATAAGTGTTTTTGTATTCTTCAGGTAAATACCTAGAAATAGAATCACGATGATTCTATTTTTAAATTGTGAGGAACCTCCACACTGTTTTCCACAGTGGCTGTACCAATTTACATTCCTACCAACAGTGCACGAGGGTTCCTTTTTCTCCACATCCTCACCAACACTTGTTGTTTCTTCTCTTTTTTAATTTAGTCATTCCGACAGGGGTGAGGTGATCTCTCACGGTGATTTTGATTTGCATTTCCCTGATGCCGAGTGATGCTGAGCATGTTTTCATGTGTCTGGTGGCCATCTGGATGTCTTGTTTGGAAAAATGTCTATTCAGGTTCTTGGCCTATTTAAAAATTTACTTGTTTTTTTGGGTGTTGAGTTGTATAAGTTATTTAATATATTTTGGATATTAATCCACATCAGATATGCCATTTGCAAATATCTTCTACCATTCAGTAGGCTGCCTTTGTTTTGTTGACTGTTTCCTTCACTGCAAAACCTTCTTAGTTTGATGTTGTCCCAATAGTTTATCTTTGCTTTTGTTTTCTTTGCCTGGGGAGATATATCCAGAAAAATATTGCTAAGGCTGATGTCCAAGAGTTTACTGCCTATGTTTTAGGAAATTTTATGGTTTTGAGTTTCACATTTAGGTCTTTAATCCATTTTGTGTTTATTTCTGTGCACAGTGGTCCAGTTTCATTCCTCTGCATACAGCTGTCCAGTTTTCCCAGCACCATCTATTGAAGAGGTTGTCCTTTCCCCATTGTATATTCTTGTCTCCTTTGCTGAAGATTAATTGACCATATAATCATGGGTTTATTTTGGGAATCTCTAGTCTGTTCCATTGATCTATGTGTCTATTTTTGTGCCAGTATCATACTGTTTGGATTACTACAGCTTCGTAGTATAGTTTGCAATCTGGGATTGTGATACCTGCAGCTTTGTTCTTCTTTTTCAAGATGATTTTGGGTATTCAGGGTCTTTTGTGGTTCCATACAACTTTTAGGATTATTTACAGAACCAATTTTTTTTTTCGAATGAAGGGGCTAATGTGATGGAAGAGGCTAAATCACCTTCACCAGCTCTCCTAAAATCCCACAGGGCTCTGTAAAAGTGGCTTACTGTCAGACCTTCCCCTGGAGTCTGGAACTACATCCTACTCCCAGACTGAGCTGGCAGAGAGAAGGCAAAAGGGAGAACTCTTGGCATCTATGAAGCTCTGTCCCTTGCCATCTTGTCCCTCAGCTGCTCTGCCCTCTTCAGCAACCCCTCTGGCTCCCCAGGACCCTAGGACCACCCTATTTTCACTTGCTCAGCTGTAGTGCTTCATTCTGGCACCTGGGGATTTGAGGCAAATGAGTCGTAATTTCTGCCTTCAGGGCCATCATCAGACTTGATAAGGGCTTCCAAGTCTGTATTAGAAATGCAATGGTTGAAGTATCAGAGAGTTCCATGGCCTGGAGGGGTAAGCACCTACATATTTGCAGAAGATGGTGGTCAGGGACATCTTCAGGATGACAGTGACAGAGGCCTTTACAGGTCCTAAGAGACTTGCTGGAGACCCCCAGGGTGGTGAGAACATTCCTGGTGCAAAGGTGAGGAGGCTGGAGAAAGCCTGGATGTTATTTAGGGAAAATGCTTTGATGAAGTGGATGGATGGCTGCATGGTTGGAAGGGGTTAGATTTACTCTGTGCCCCCAAAGATGTGGGAGGGAAACTAGGATTAATACCCGGCAGGCACGAGGAGACAAAATCTGGCTTGGTGCGATGAAGAACCTTGCAAGTGTCAGTGCCACATTAGGAAACTCTCTTTCCAGGAGTTCAGGCTAGGCCACCACCGGCTGGGGACGTTGGAGAGCGTCAATCAAGCATGGGGGTGGGGCAGGTTGGGTTTAATCAACAATTTTCAAACTATTTTCAAGACAAATCCCTTTTTTCAAAGGAAAGCTTCTAGTGTGCAACAGATAAAGGCTGGTATGACTGAATAAAACGGGGGGTGTGGGTGTGTGGGTCTTCAGGTTCCCATCACGTTGTTGCCCCCTACCTTCCAGTTTGAGACTCATGATATCTGGAAGCTTTCCATCTACCGGTTCTAATCCCTCTTTTCTCCACACCATCCATGAGAGGGGAGCATGTGGGAAACATTAGAACATGTGTACAGTCAGTATCTATTGAGAAGCTGCGTGTATCAGCCTCCTCTCTGCGTGCTGGGGACAAAGCAGGGGTAAGCAGATGCTGCAGACTTGGCCCCCATGGAGTTCACAGTCTAATGGGGAGGCAGAGTCACAAACACATTTACGGCACATTGTGAAAAGGGAGGGTGGGCAGGGGGGTGGGGGTGCCTGCCCTACCCCGGGGCATCCCCAGGCCTCCCAACTCCCAGACTGGTTCTCTTTCTCCTATGAAGCTGCATCCATAACACGGCTCCTCCCTGGTCATGAAGGTCGGGGAGAAGGTCTATCAGAAGGCGAGTGTCCCCAGCTGTCAGCTCCCAAAGTCAGGCAGGGAAGGGACTGGGGGCTTCTAAACTCTGCTTCCCAAGCTCACACAGCCTGGAGCAGTTCCTGGAAACACCCTCACCCTTACGCCCTCAAGTGGGAGCCGTCAAATCCCTGTACCCGCAGCAGAGATCCCTGGACCCTTAGAGTAGAGGCCTGCACAGTCCGCCTGCAGACAGCCTGGGACCCAGCTACAGCCAGCCGGTGTGGGACAGTGGAAACCTGACCTTCTCCTTCTTCCTGCTCAGCAGTGGGGAAGGAGCCCAGACAGCCAGCCATGGAGAAGATGGGATTTGAGGTCCTTTTGTCTCGGCACTATTTTTTTTTTTTAAGATTTCATTTATTGTGGTGCTTGGGTGGCTCAGTCGGTTAAGGGTCTGTCTGCCTTTGGCTCAGGTCATGATCCCAGGGTCCTGGGACTGCTTTTCCTTTTCCTTCTGCCTGTCACCCCACCCACTTGAGCTCTTTCTTTCTGAGACAGAGAGCGAGCAAGCATGAACAGGTGGAGGGCAGAGGCAGAAGGAGAAGTGGGCTCCCCACTGAGCAGGGATCCTGACTCGGGGATCGATCCCAGGACCCCGGGATCATGACCTGAGCTGAAGGCAGACACTTAACTGACTGAGCCACCCACATGCCCCTCTGCACTACTTTGAGCATCTCCACCATTTTATGGCCTTGGACTGGTTCCTTCTCCATTCTGTCTCAGTTTCTTCATTTGTGCAGGGATCTGTAGACCCGAAGTCCAACCTCCTCATGGTAGGGGTTGAGCTTTATAGCTGCAAGGACATGATTGGAACTCATTCTTCCAACCAGCAGGCAGGGCTCTTCTCTCTCTCCATCCTGCTGGCACTGGGTGGGCATGGGTCAGACTCCCCTACTTTCTTTTTTTTTTTTAAAGATTTTATTTATTTATTTGAGACAGAGAGAATGAGATACAGAGAGCATGAGAGGGAGGAGGGTCAGAGGGAGAAGCAGACTCCCTGCCGAGGATGCGGGACTCGATCCCGGGACTCCAGGATCATGACCTGAGCCGAAGGCAGTCACTTAACCAACTGAGCCACCCAGGCGCCCAAGACTCCCCTACTTTCATCTGTGTCCACACCTGCCCCAGTGCCCATCCATGATGAGGATGCTAGGTCTGTGAAGAGACACCGATTTGCTCCATGGATTCAGAACTTAATTTATGGGCAAACACACCCAATCCAGTATCCTTTCTTAGACACAGCCCATCTAGGTGCACCTCTGGGTAACTTCCAGAGGAATGAGGTCTCTTAGGAGACGACAGATGGTTGTGGAAGATGGTAGACAGCACTGGGTGAAGGTGGGGGTGAGGGCTGGGTGGGGGGTGGCCTGCATGTCGAGAGGACCTTTTGCTTTCTATGGTGATGAGGGTTAATTTGACAGGCAGTACAGGGAAGTCCTGAGCTAGACTGAGGTGACTGGGACCTGAGTAGTGGGGCCTGAGGTCAGAGGTGAGGAAATGGTTAGGGAAGTGAGTCCAAGGGGCTTAGAACAGACCCACATTACTGTGGCTTCTCACTTTGTTATTACCAGATGAAGGGGTTGAGCAGTTAAGGGGCAGAGCCATGTACCACCCAGGACTCCGGAAGGACAGGTTGGGAAGGGGGTCGTGGAAGAAGCACGCAGAGTGCTGGCTTGGAGGAAGACTTTATTTGGCCCCCCGTTCCCCAGTCCCCCAGCTAAGGCAGTTGGGCCTCTCTGTGGCCCTGGTTGGGCAGGGGCAGGGCGTCCTGGCCTCCCGACTAGTGGCTGTGGCCGTGGCCGTGACCACCGTGGCTGTGACCACCGTGGCCGTGACCACCGTGGCTGGGGCAGTGGCTCTGGCCACCTTCCCCAAAGCCTGGCCCGTGGCTGTGGCCTTCTCCTTCAGGGGCGGTCTTGTGCATCTCCTCGTGGGAGGCTACCGTCAGCCTACCCACTAGGATGGAGAACTCCTCGAAGTTCAGCTGCTTGTCTCCATTTGTGTCCAGGTCCTCCATGATCTTGTTTATGGCATTGTCATTCTTCTTCTGCTTCTGTGGGTGGGGGCAACAGGGCAGTTAGGGCGGGGTGTGGCCAGCGCTGGGGACAGGGAGTTCAGCCAATGACCCCAGGCAAAGGCACCTAGACCTCAGGTAAAAAATTAAAAATGACCATTGACTGATGGCCACAGTCTAGCAGATGCTGAACATGTGCTAGATACTTGCTGATTTATTCTGCATATAACCTGAGCACTACGATTCTCTCCATTTTACAAGGGAGGAACTGAGATCAAGTGACTTGCTTGAGGTCACATAATTAGTATGTACAGAAATGTCGCCTCATTTGGTGTTTATGACAAGGTTAACAGGTAGACTTGGGTATCTTCCTTGAGGAAATTGTCTTAGAAAAGGGGAACTAGTTTGTGCAGATTGACAAGGCTTGGGAGCTGGAGAGTGGACATGAGCCCGGCCTTGTCCCAATCCTTCCACCTGTCTGTCCTGCTCCCTCCCCTTTACCCACCTCTCCCTTCCCTCTCCAGGTTACTCATTAGTGACACTCATTTCAACCTACAGAGGGGGGACTCATCTGAGGAGAACAAGATGGTTTGTGTCTTGTGTGGGGCTAGAGAGCAAGGTATGTTCTCCATTGACCCTAAAGGGTGTGATGAAGTATGCTGGGGGGAGGACAGGAGGTGGAGGGTCCAGGCTGCAGTTGGTCCCACCCACTGGCTGGGGAGGCTCGGCTGAGTCTCCTCCCCAGACACTGTGGGTGCCCAGCTCAGCCCCCAGGCCCTTCCCACTCCTGCAGCGCCTCCACACAGCCTTCTCTTCTGTACTTTTCCTCTTGTCCCTGGGCAGAGCACTCACTCTGGAGCGTCTGCTCGGCAGGGTCTCAGCTTCCCGTCCTGGACAAGGGAGGTGGGTGGCGGGGCAGGTGTAGGAGTTACATCCAGGAGAACCTCTCCCCACTAGCTCTTGGCTGTACCCTCTCCAGTCTGTCCTGACCCAGCATCCTGCTTCCCAGTGTCTGCACCAGTGGAGAGCTGTCAGCATCCCCCCTGTGTCGCCTACTGAGCTGTGTGGGGCTTTGGAGAGGGCTGCGCCCTGCCCCAGGAATGGAACTGAGACTGGGACTCAGGCACCTCACTCTTCTTAGTCCAGGCCTCTGTTTCCTCAAAGTCCCCAAACTTGCAAAGAAAACCGAAAGAGCAGATGGAACCAATCCTCCTTTTCTTCCCCCCTAGAACTGCCTAGTCATTTGCAGATCAGGGAAATAAGCTAATTATGTTACTGAGTGTTTTTTGCACACCGCTGCTCAACAGGGTGCTTTTCTACACGTGGTGTATGTATTTCCTACTCTGGACCCTTAGGGTTAGGTAGCCTCTCAGCTTTTGCCCTCTGAGACGTAGCTGAGGTTTAGTGTCCTCTCCGCTTCTGCCAAGGGTCGTCCTCAGTTGCTTCCCTCCTCAATTCAGGTGTCAGCTCAAAAAGTCACCTCCTTGTCCACCCAACTAGTGGACCGCTCTCCCCACCCAGCCCAAATCTCCCGCAGCGCTCTCTCTTACGTCCTTCGGGGCACTAACTGGCATTGGATTTATCTGTGCTCTGTTGGCCAACATCTTTGCTGTGTGTCCCAACAGTGGGTCCCTGTTTGTCACCACGCACTCCTGCCCAAGACAGGGTCCCGCACACAGCATACATCGCCGGTCAGTCTGCTCTCTAACTTGGAGGAACTCCAGTGACAGGGTGCCCGGTGCCTCTGGAGGCTAGGCTGAAGGAGTTGGAATTTCCTCCTTGGCCACTGCAGAGTGCACCCCCATGCCCCAGCCTCAGCTCGGACTGCCCCTGGCTGTGCCAGGCCTGCCAGGAGCCTCTGCCTACCTTGAGGAAGTTTGGCAGCTCCTTTTTCACGAGCTGTTTCAGTTCTTTCTGGTTGAGTGTGTCTGGGTGCCCCAGCCGCACAGAGTACTGGTGGAAGATGTTGATGATGGTCTCGATGCTGCATTCCAGCTGTGACATCTCGTCCGCCATCTTCCTGCACTCTGAGGAGTGGACAAGCGAGGGTTCGGGTGTTGAAAAGAAAAGGCTGCTGAGCTCCCCTGACACCTCCCACAAGCTGCACGTAGGAACAACAGGGGAAACACAGAAGGAAAAGAAGAGCAGGGCATTTGAGGACAAGAGGCTCCAGCAGAATATGATCCAAGAAAGTGTGAGGGAATTTTCAAGTGGGTGGGTCAGTCGAGGAGGGCTTCCAGGAGGAGGCCTTGGAGGAGGCCTGTCGTGGCAAGGAGGTGAAGAAGGAGTCGGGGTGTGCGGGGGAAGCTGAGAGCTCACTTACCCAAGTCAAGGAGCCACACAGAGGGATTTGACAGCGCCGTGTGTGTCCAACATTTATAGGCAGCTCCCGGCCAGATACTCCACTCTCGTGGGAGGATTGCTTCACAGGTGAGCAGTGTGGTAACCCTGAGCTGGACTGTCAGTGCCAGGAAAGGGGCTGGGGCGGGACAGGAAATGTTCACAAAGCTCCTTTGGCCTTTTTGTGAAATGCCCAGCCCTGGGCCTGGAGCTGGTTTGGGAGGAAGCGGGCTGGGTAGCTCACTTCCTTTCCACCCCAACCTGAGCAAGCCAGCTGCCTCTCCCCTGCCAGCCCTCACTCTCCTCCTGCTCCCATTGAGGGTGGGTCAGTCAGTGGCTGCTGGCTCTGCCTCCCCCATGCGTGCAGCCCAGCAAGGTTGGCTGAGCCTTCCTATGTCTGCCTGGCTCTGTGATAAGCAGTCCTTGGAGGTTGAGGTGTTGGCATGGGGTTCTTGGACTCATAGGGTGTGACTTGGGGTTAGATGGGTCGTTGGAAGTGCTCCACCCCCTTGTATTGCAGATGAAGGAACTGATGCCCGAAAGGGGCCTGCGTGGTGACAGCAGGAACTGGGCCCAGACATCCTGGTTCTTGGTTAAGGGTGATTCCGCTCACACCTCCCTCTTGCAGTCTGAGTGAGAGATCCTCAGGGTGAATGTGTCTCTAGAGCCATGCCTTTAGGAAGTTACAACCTAGAAGACAAGTAT